>NW_027362826.1:0-5702207 GCF_046119375.1 Phyllobates terribilis | reverse complement strand
AGATGTATACTGTATATGTGTGTGTATATATATGCATACTGTATATGTGTATATATATGTATACTGTATATGTGTGTGTATATGTATACTGTATATGTGGGTGTATATATGTATACTGTATGTGTGTATATATGTATACTGTATATGTGTGTGTATATATGTATACTGTATATGTGTGTATATGTATACTGTATATGTGTGTATATATATGTATACTGTATATGTGTGTATATATATGTATACTGTATATGTGTGTATATATATGTATACAGTATATGTGTGTGTGTATATATACAGTATATGTGTGTGTATATGCTGTATTACTGTATATATGCGTGTATATATGTATACTGTATATGTGTATATATATGTATACTGTATATGTGTGTGTATATATGTATACTGTATATGTGTGTATATATATGTATACTGTATATGTGTGTATATATGTATACTGTATGTGTGTATATATATGTATACTGTATATGTGTATATATATGTATACTGTATATGTGTGTATATATGTATACTGTATGTGTGTATATATATGTATATATACAGTATATCTCTGTGTATATATGTATACTGTATATGGGTGTGTATATGTATACTGTATATGTGTGTGTATATATGTATACTGTATGTGTGTATATATGTATACTGTATATGGGTGTGTATATATGTATACTGTATATGGGTGTGTATATATATGTATACTGTATATGTGTATATATATATATGTATACTGTATATGTGTGTATATATATGTATACTGTATGTGTATATATGTATACTGTATATGTGTGTATATATGTGTGTGTATATATATGTATACTGTATATGTGTATACTGTATATGTGTGTGTATATGTATACTGTATATGGGTGTATATATGTATACTGTATATGTGTGTGTATATATGTATACTGTATGTGTATATATATGTATACTGTATATGTGTGTGTATATGTATACTGTATATGTGTGTGTATATATGTATACTGTATGTGTGTATATATGTATACTGTATATGTGTGTGTGTATATACAGTGTATGTGTGTGTGTATATGCTGTATTACTGTATATGTGTGTGTATATGTATACTGTATATGTGTGTGTATATATGTATACTGTATATGGGTGGGTATATATGTATACTGTATATGGGTGTGTATATATATATGTATACTGTATATGGGTGTGTGTATATATATGTATACTGTATATGTGTGTATATATATATATGTATACTGTATGTGTATATATGTATACTGTATATGTGTGTATATATGTGTATACTGTATATGTGTGTGTATATATATACTGTATATGTGTGTATATGTGTATACTGTATATGTGTGTGTATATGTATACTGTATATGTGTGTATATGTGTATACTGTATATGTGTGTATATATGTATACTGTATATGTGTGTATATATGTATACTGTATATGTGGGTGTGTATATGTATACTGTTTATGGGTGTATATATGTATACTGTATGTGTGTATATATGTATACTGTATATGTGTGTATATATATGTATACTGTATATGGGTGTGTATATATATGTATACTGTATATGTGTGTATATGTATACTGTATATGTGTGTATATATGTATACTGTATATGTGGGTGTGTATATGTATACTGTTTATGGGTGTATATATGTATACTGTATGTGTGTATATATGTATACTGTATATGTGTGTGTATATATATGTATACTGTATGTGTATATATGTATACTGTATATGTGTGTATATATGTGTGTGTATATATATATATGTATACTGTATATGTGTATATATATGTATACTGTATATGTGTGTGTATATGTATACTGTATATGTGTGTATATATATGTATACTGTATATGTGTGTGTATATATGTATACTGTATATGTGTGTATATGTATACTGTATATGTGTGTATATATGTGTGTGTGTATATATATATGTATACTGTATATGTGTGTATATGTATACTGTATATGTATGTATATATGTATACTGTATGTGTGTATTTATATGTATACTGTATATGTGTGTGTATATATGTATACTGTATGTGTGTGTATATATGTATACTGTATATGTATGTATATATGTATACTGTATGTGTGTATATATATGTATACTGTATATGTGTGTGTATATATGTATACTGTATGTGTGTGTATATATGTATACTGTATATGTGTATATATGTATACTGTATATGGGTGTATATATGTATACTGTATATGCGTGTATATATATGTATACTGTATGTGTATATATGTATACTGTATATGTGTGTATATATGTGTGTGTATATATATATATGTATACTGTATATATATGTATACTGTATATGTGTGTGTATATGTATACTGTATATGTGTGTATATATATGTATACTGTATATGTGTGTGTATATGTATACTGTATATGGGTGTATATATGTATACTGTATATGTGTGTGTATGTGTATACTGTATATGTGTGTATATGTATACTGTATATGTGTATATATGTATACTGTATATGTGTATATATATGTATACTGTATATGTGTGTATATATGTATGTATATATATATGTATATGTGTGTATATGTATGTACAGTACAGACCAAAAGTTTGGACACACCTTCTCATTTAAAGATTTTTCTGTATTTTCATAACTATGAAAACTGTACATTCACACTGAAGGCATCAAAACTATGAATTAACACATGTGGAATTATATACTTAACAAAAAAGTGTGAAACAACTGAAAATATGTCTTATATTCTAGGTTCTTCAAAGTAGCCACCTTTTGCTTTGATGACTGCTTTGCACACTCTTGGCAATCTCTTGATGAGCTTCAAGAGGTAGTCACCGGAAATGGTCTTCCAACAATCTTGAAGGAGTTCCCAGAGATGCTTAGCACTTGTTGGCCCTTTTGCCTTCACTCTGCGGTCCAGCTCACCCCAAACCATCTCGATTGGGTTCAGGTCTGGTGACTGTGGAGGCCAGGTCATTTGGCGTAGCACCCTATCACTCTATTTCTTGGTCAAATAGCCCTTACACAGCCTGGAGGTGTGTTTGGGGTCATTGTCCTGTTGAAAAATAAATGATGGTCCAACTAAACGCAAACCGGATGGAATAGCATGCCGCTGCAAGATGCTGTGGTAGTCATGCTGGTTCAGTATACCTTCAATTTTTAATAAATCCCCAACAGTGTCACCAGCAAAGCACCCCCACACCATCACACCTCCTCCTCCATGCTTCACGGTGGGAACCAGGCATGTAGAGTCCATCCGTTCACCTTTTCTGCGTCGCACAAAGACACGGTGGTTGGAACCAAAGATCTCAAATTTGGACTCATCAGACCAAAGCACAGATTTCCACTGGTCTAATGTCCATTCCTTGTGTTCTTTAGCCCAAACAAGTCTCTTCTGCTTGTTGCCTGTCCTTAGCAGTGGTTTCCTAGCAGCTATTTTACCATGAAGGCCTGCTGCACAAAGTCTCCTCTTAACAGTTGTTGTAGAGATGTGTCTGCTGCTAGAACTCTGTGTGCCATTGACCTGGTCTCTAATCTGAGCTGCTGTTAACCTGCGATTTCTGAGGCTGGTGACTCAGATAAACTTATCCTCAGAAGCAGAGGTGACTCTTGGTCTTCCTTTCCTGGAGCGGTCCTCATGTGAGCCAGTTTCTTTGCAGCACTTGATGGTTTTTGCAACTGCACTTGGGGACACTTTCAAAGTTTTCCCAATTTTTCGGACTGACTGACCTTCATTTCTTAAAGTAATGATGGCCACTCGTTTTTCTTTACTTAGCTGCTTTTTTCTTGCCATAATACAAATTCTAACAGTCTATTCAGTAGGACTATCAGCTGTGTATCCACCTGACTTCTGCACAACACAACTGATGGTCCCAACGCCATTTATAAGGCAAGAAATCCAACTTATTAAACCTGACAGGACACACCTGTGAAGTGAAAACCATTTCCGGTGACTACCTCTTGAAGCTCATCAAGAGAATGCCAAGAGTGTGCAAAGCAGTCATCAAAGCAAAAGGTGGCTACTTTGAACAACCTAGAATATAAGACATATTTTCAGTTGTTTCACACTTTTTTGTTAAGTATATAATTCCACATGTGTTAATTCATAGTTTTGATGCCTTCAGTGTGAATGTACAATTTTCAAAGTCATGAAGATACAGAAAAATCTTTAAATGAGAAGGTGTGTCCAAACTTTTGGTCTGTACTGTATATATATATGTATACTGTATATGTGTGTGTATATATATATATGTATATGTGTGTATATGTGTATACTGTATATGTGTGTGTATATATGTATACTGTATATGTGTGTGTATATGTATACTGTATATGTGTGTATATGTGTATACTGTATATGTGTGTATATATATGTATACTGTATATGGGTGTGTGTATATATATGTATACTGTATATGTGTGTATATATGTATACTGTATATGTGTGTATATATGTATACCGTATATGTGTATATATATATGTATGCTGTATATGTGTATATATATATATGTATACTGTATATGTGTGTATGTATGTATATATATATATATGTATACTGTGTGTATATGTATGTATATATATATATGTATACTGTATATGTGTGTGTATATGTATGTATATATATGTGTATACTGTATATGTGTGTATATGTATACTGTATATGGGTGTATATATATATGTATACTGTATGTGTGTATATATATGTATACTGTATATGTGTGTGTATATGTATACTTTATATCGGTGTATATATGTATACTGTATATGTGTGTGTATATATGTATACTGTATATGTGTGTGTATATGTATACTGTATATGTGTATATGTGTATACTGTATATGTGTGTGTGTATATGTATACTGCATATGTGTGTATATGTATACTGTATATGAGTATATGTGTATACTGTATATGTGTGTGTGTATATGTATACTGTATATGTCTGTATATGTGTATACTGTATATGTCTGTATATATGTATACTGTATATGTTTGTATATGTGTGTATATATATGTATACTGTATATGTGTGTATATGTGTATACTGTATGTGTGTATATATGTATACTGTATATGTGTGTATATGTATACTGTATATCTGTGTATATATATGTATACTGTGTATATGTGTATACTGTATGTGTGTGTATATATGTACACTGTATATGTGTGTATATGTATACTGTATGTGTGTATATGTATACTGTATATGGGTGTATATATGTATACTGTATATGTGTGTGTATATGTATACTGTATATGGGTGTATATATGTATACTGTATATGTGTGTATATGTGTATACTGTATATGTGTGTGTATATATGAATACTATATATCTATGTGTATATGTATACTGTATATGTGTGTGTGTGTATGTATACTGTATATGTGTGTATATATGTATACTGTATATGTGTATACTGTATATGTGTGTATATATGTATACTGTATATGTGTGTGTATATGTATACTGTATATGTGTGTGTATATATATGTACACTGTATATATGTGTGTGTATATATGTATACTGTATATGTGTGTATATGTATACTGTATATGGGTGTATATGTGTGTGTATATATGTATACTGTATACATATACAGTATACATATATACACATATACAGTATACATATATACACCCATAAATAGTATACATATATACACCCATATACAGTATACATATATATACACACATATACAGTATACATATATACACACATATACAGTATACATATATACACACCCATATACAGTATACATATATACACACACATATACAGTGTACATATATACACCCATATACAGTATACATATACAGTATACATATATATACACACACATATACAGTATACATATATATACACAAATACAGTATACATATATATATATACACATATACAGTATACATATATAAACACATATACAGTATATATATACACACATATACAGTATACATATATATACACACACATATACAGTATACATATATATACACAAATACAGTATACATATATACACACACAAATACAGTATACATATATATACACACATATACAGTATACATATATACACACATACAGTATACATATATATACACACCCATATACAGTATACATATATACACATATACAGTATACATATATATACACATATACAGTATACATATACACACACACATACAGTATACATATATACACACATATACAGTATACATACACACACACATATACAGTATACATATATACACACACATATACAGTATACATATATATACACCCATATACAGTATACATATATATACACACATATACAGTATACATATATATACACCCATATACAGTATACATATATATATACACCCATATACAGTATACATATACACACACACATACAGGATACATATATATACACACCCATATACAGTATACATATATATACACACATACAGTATACATATATATACACACACATATACAGTATACATATATATACACACACATATACAGTATACATATATACACATATACAGTATACATATATACACCCATAAACAGTATACATATATATACACACATATACAGTATACATATATATATATATATATACACACATACAGTATACATATATATATACACACACATATACAGTATACATATATATACACACACATATACAGTATACATATATATACACACATACAGTATACATATATACACACACATATACAGTATACATATATATATATACACATATACAGTGTACATATATATACACACATACAGTATACATACATATACAGTATACATATACACACACATATACAGTATACATATATATACACCCATATACAGTATACATATATATACACACACATATACAGTATACATATACACACATATACAGTATACATATATATACACACATACAATATACATATATACAGTATACATATATATATATATACACATATACAGTATACATATATATACACACACATACAGTATACATATACACACATATACAGTATACATATATATACACACATATACAGTATACATATATATACAGTATACATATATATACACATATACAGTATACATATACATACACACATACAGTATACATATACACACACATATACAGTATACATATATATACACACACATATACAGTATACACACATATACAGTATACATATATATACACACACATAGAGTATACATATACACACATATACAGTATACATATATACACACATATACAGTATACATATACATACACACATACAGTATACATATATATACACACACATACAGTATACATATACACACATATACAGTATACATATATACACACATATACAGTATACATATATATACACACATAAACAGTATACATATACACACATATACAGTATACATATATACACCCATATAAATTGTACATATATACACCCATATACAGTATACATATATACACACACATATACAGTATACACATATACACACACATGCAGTATACATATATACACACACATATACAGTATACATATATACACCCATATACAGTATACATATATACACACACATATACAGTATACATATATACACCCATATAAATTGTACATATATTCTCCCATATACACACCCATATACAGTATACATATATATATATACACATATACAGTATACATATATACACACACATATACAGTATACATATATACACATATACAGTATACATATATATACACACATACAGTATACATATATACACACACATATACAGTATACACATATATACACACATACAGTATACATATATACACACACATATACAGTATACATATATACACCCATATACAGTATACATATATACACACACATATACAGTATACATATATACACCCATAAACAGTATACATATATATACACACATATACAGTATATATATATATATACAGTATACATATATATACACACATATACAGTATACATATACATACACACATACAGTATACATATATATACACACACATATACAGTATACATATATATACCCATATAAATTGTACAAATATACACCCATATACACACCCATATACAGTATACATATATATATACACATATACAGTATACATATATACACACACATATACAGTATACATATATACACACATACAGTATACATATATACACACACATATACAGTATACATATATATACACATATACAGTATACATATATATACACACATACAGTATACATATATACACACATATACAGTATACATATATACACACACATATACAGTATACACATATACACACATACAGTATACATATATACACACACATATACAGTATACATATATACACACATATATACAGTATACATATATACACACATATACAGTATACATATATATACACATACAGTATACATATATACACACACATATACAGTATACATATATATACACATATACAGTATACATATATATACACACATATACAGTATACATATATACACATATACAGTATACATATATACACACACATATACAGTATACACATATACACACACATACAGTATACATATATACACACACATATACAGTATACAGATATATACACATATACAGTATACATATATATACACACATATACAGTATACATATATACACATATACAGTATACATATATACACACACATATACAGTATACACATATACACACACATACAGTATACATATATACACACACATATACAGTATACATATATACACACATATATACATATATACACACATATACAGTATACATATATATATACACATATACAGTATACATATATACACCCATATACAGTATACATATACACACACATATACAGTATACATATATATATACACACACATATACAGTATACATATATATACACACACATACAGTATACATATATACACACATACAGTATACATATATACACACATAAACAGTATACATATATATATATATATATATATATATATATACACCCATATACAGTATACATATATATACACACATACAGTATACATATATACACACATACAGTATACATATATACACATATACAGTATACATATATATATACAGTATACATATATACACCCATAAACAGTATACATATATATACACCCATATACAGTATACATATATATACACATATACAGTATACATATATACACATATACAGTATACATATATATACACACACATATACAGTATACATATATATACACATATACAGTATACATATATATACACACACATATACAGTATACATATATATACACATACAGTATACATATATATACACACATAAACAGTATACATATATATACACCCATATACATTATACATATACACACATATACAGTATACATATATACACCCATATACACACCCATATACAGTATACATATATATATATACACATATACAGTATACATATACACACACATATACAGTATACATATATACACATATACAGTATACATATATACACCCATATACAGTATACATATATACACATACAGTATACATATATATACCCATATACACTGTACATATATACACACATATTCAGTATACATATATATACACCCATATACAGTATACATATATATACACACACATATACAGTATACATATATACACCCATATACAGTATACATATACACACATATACAGTATACATATACACACATATACAGTATACATATACACACACATACACACACATATACAGTATACATATATACACACATATACAGTATACATATATATATATATATATATATATATACACACATATACAGTATACATATACACACATATACAGTATACATATATATACAAACCCATATACAGTATACATATACACACATATACAGTATATATATACACATACAGTATACATATATATATATATATATATACACCCATATACAGTATACATATACACACACATATACAGTGTACATATATACACCCATATACAGTATACATATATACACATACAGTATACATATATATACCCATATACAGTGTACATATATACACACATATACAGTATACATATATATATATATATATACACACACACATATACAGTATACATATATATATATACACACACACATATACAGTATACATATATACACATATACAGTATACATATATACACCCATATACAGTATACATATACACACATATAACAGTATATATATATATACATATACACCCATATACAGTATACATATATATATACAGACATACAGTATACATATATATACACCCATATACAGTATACATATATATATACACACATACAGTATACATATATATACACACATATACAGTATACATATATATACACACCCATATACAGTATACATATACACACACATATACAGTGTACATATACACACCCATATACAGTATACATATATACACATACAGTATACATATATATACCCATATACAGTGTACATATATACACACATATACAGTATACATATATATATATACACACACATATACAGTATATATATATACACATATACAGTATACATATATACACCCATATACAGTATACATATATACAAACATACAGTATACATATACACACACATATACAGTATACATATATATATATACACATACAGTATACATATATATATATATACACCCATATACAGTATACATATATATACACACCCATATACAGTATACATATATATACACACCCATATACAGTATACATATACACACATATACAGTATACATATATACACACATATACAGTATACATATATACACACATACAGTATACATATATATACATCCATATACAGTATACAAATATACACCCATATACAGTATACATATATATACACCCATATACAGTATACATATATACACCCATATGCAGTATACATATATATACACCCATATACAGTATACATATATACACCCATATACAGTATACATATATACACCCATATACAGTATACATATATACACACATATACAGTATACATATATATACATCCATATACAGTATACATATATACACCCATATACAGTATACATATATACACACATATACAGTATACATATATATACACACATATACAGTATACATATATACACACATACAGTATACATATATACACCCATATACAGTATACATATATACACATATACAGTATACACATATACACACACACATATACAGTATACATATATACACACATACAGTATACATATACACACATATACAGTATAGATATATACAGTATACATATACACACATATATACAGTATACACATATACACACACATACAGTATACACATATACACACATATACAGTATACATATACACACATATACAGTATACATATATACACACACATATACAGTATACATATATACACATACAGTATACATATATATACATCCATATACAGTATACATATACACACATATACAGTATACATATATACACCCATATACAGTATACATATATACACATATACAGTATACACATATACACACACATATACAGTATACATGTATACATATATACACCTATATACAGTATACATATACACACATATATACAGTATACACATATACACACACATACAGTATACACATACACACACATATACAGTATACATATACACACCCATATACAGTATACATATATATACACACACATACAGTATACATATAAACACACATACAGTATACATATATACACACATAAACAGTATACATATATATATATATATATATATATACACCCATATACAGTATACATATATATACACACATACAGTATACATATATACACACATACAGAATACATATATACACATATACAGTATACATATATATATACAGTATACATATATACACCCATAAACAGTATACATATATATACACCCATATACAGTATACATATATATACACATATACAGTATACATATATACACATATACAGTATACATATATATACACACACATATACAGTATACATATATATACACATATACAGTATACATATATATACACACACATATACAGTATACATATATATACACATACAGTATACATATATATACACACATTAACAGTATACATATACACACATATACAGTATACATATATACACCCATATACACACCCATATACAGTATACATATATATATATATACACATATACAGTATACACATACACACACATATACAGTATACATATATACACATATACAGTATACATATATACACCCATATACAGTATACATATATACACATACAGTATACATATATATACCCATATACACTGTACATATATACACACATATTCAGTATACATATATATACACCCATATACAGTATACATATATATACACACACATATACAGTATACATATATACACCCATATACAGTATACATATACACACATATACAGTATACATATACACACATATACAGTATACATATACACACACATACACACACATATACAGTATACATATATACACACATATACAGTATACATATATATATATATATATATATATATACACACATATACAGTATACATATACACACATATACAGTATACATATATATACAAACCCATATACAGTATACATATACACACATATACAGTATATATATGCACATACAGTATACATATATATATATATATATATACACCCATATACAGTATACATATACACACACATATACAGTGTACATATATACACCCATATACAGTATACATATATACACATACAGTATACATATATATACCCATATACAGTGTACATATATACACACATATACAGTATACATATATATATATATATATACACACACACATATACAGTATACATATATATATATACACACACACATATACAGTATACATATATACACATATACAGTATACATATATACACCCATATACAGTATACATATACACACATATAACAGTATATATATATATACATATACACCCATATACAGTATACATATATATATACAGACATACAGTATACATATATATACACCCATATACAGTATACATATATATATACACACATACAGTATACATATATATACACACATATACAGTATACATATATATACACACCCATATACAGTATACATATACACACACATATACAGTGTACATATACACACCCATATACAGTATACATATATACACATACAGTATACATATATATACCCATATACAGTGTACATATATACACACATATACAGTATACATATATATATATACACACACATATACAGTATATATATATACACATATACAGTATACATATATACACCCATATACAGTATACATATATACAAACATACAGTATACATATACACACACATATACAGTATACATATATATATATACACATACAGTATACATATATATATATATACACCCATATACAGTATACATATATATACACACCCATATACAGTATACATATATATACACACCCATATACAGTATACATATACACACATATACAGTATACATATATACACACATATACAGTATACATATATACACACATACAGTATACATATATATACATCCATATACAGTATACAAATATACACCCATATACAGTATACATATATATACACCCATATACAGTATACATATATACACCCATATGCAGTATACATATATATACACCCATATACAGTATACATATATACACCCATATACAGTATACATATATACACCCATATACAGTATACATATATACACACATATACAGTATACATATATATACATCCATATACAGTATACATATATACACCCATATACAGTATACATATATACACACATATACAGTATACATATATATACACACATATACAGTATACATATATACACACATACAGTATACATATATACACCCATATACAGTATACATATATACACATATACAGTATACACATATACACACACACATATACAGTATACATATATACACACATACAGTATACATATACACACATATACAGTATAGATATATACAGTATACATATACACACATATATACAGTATACACATATACACACACATACAGTATACACATATACACACATATACAGTATACATATACACACATATACAGTATACATATATACACACACATATACAGTATACATATATACACATACAGTATACATATATATACATCCATATACAGTATACATATACACACATATACAGTATACATATATACACCCATATACAGTATACATATATACACATATACAGTATACACATATACACACACATATACAGTATACATGTATACATATATACACCTATATACAGTATACATATACACACATATATACAGTATACACATATACACACACATACAGTATACACATACACACACATATACAGTATACATATACACACCCATATACAGTATACATATATATACACACACATACAGTATACATATATACACACATACAGTATACATATATACACACATAAACAGTATACATATATATATATATATATATATATACACCCATATACAGTATACATATATATACACACATACAGTATACATATATACACACATACAGAATACATATATACACATATACAGTATACATATATATATACAGTATACATATATACACCCATAAACAGTATACATATATATACACCCATATACAGTATACATATATATACACATATACAGTATACATATATACACATATACAGTATACATATATATACACACACATATACAGTATACATATATATACACATATACAGTATACATATATATACACACACATATACAGTATACATATATATACACATACAGTATACATATATATACACACATTAACAGTATACATATACACACATATACAGTATACATATATACACCCATATACACACCCATATACAGTATACATATATATATATATACACATATACAGTATACACATACACACACATATACAGTATACATATATACACCCATATACAGTATACATATATACACATACAGTATACATATATATACCCATATACACTGTACATATATACACACATATTCAGTATACATATATATACACCCATATACAGTATACATATATATACACACACATATACAGTATACATATATACACCCATATACAGTATACATATACACACATATACAGTATACATATATACACACATATACACTATACATATATATATATATACACACATATACAGTATACATATACACACATATACAGTATACATATATATACAAACCCATATACAGTATACATATACACACATATACAGTATATATATACACATACAGTATACATATATATATATATATACACCCATATACAGTATACATATACACACACATATACAGTGTACATATATACACCCATATACAGTATACATATATACACATACAGTATACATATATATACCCATATACAGTGTACATATATACACACATATACAGTATACATATATATATATATATATATACACACACACATATACAGTATACATATATATATATACACACACACATATACAGTATACATATATACACATATACAGTATACATATATACACCCATATACAGTATACATATACACACATATAACAGTATATATATATATACATATACACCCATATACAGTATACATATATATATACAGACATACAGTATACATATATATACACCCATATACAGTATACATATATATATACACACATACAGTATACATATATATACACACATATACAGTATACATATATATACACACCCATATACAGTATACATATACACACACATATACAGTGTACATATACACACCCATATACAGTATACATATATACACATACAGTATACATATATATACCCATATACAGTGTACATATATACACACATATACAGTATACATATATATATATACACACACATATACAGTATATATATATACACATATACAGTATACATATATACACCCATATACAGTATACATATATACAAACATACAGTATACATATACACACACATATACAGTATACATATATATATATACACATACAGTATACATATATATATATATATACACCCATATACAGTATACATATATATACACACCCATATACAGTATACATATATATACACACCCATATACAGTATACATATACACACATATACAGTATACATATATACACACATATACAGTATACATATATACACACATACAGTATACATATATATACATCCATATACAGTATACAAATATACAGCCATATACAGTATACATATATATATACACCCATATACAGTATACATATATACACCCATATGCAGTATACATATATATACACCCATATACAGTATACATATATACACCCATATACAGTATACATATATACACCCATATACAGTATACATATATACACACATATACAGTATACATATATATACATCCATATACAGTATACATATATACACCCATATACAGTATACATATATACACACATATACAGTATACATATATATACACACATATACAGTATACATATATACACACATACAGTATACATATATACACCCATATACAGTATACATATATACACATATACAGTATACACATATACACACACACATATACAGTATACATATATACACACATACAGTATACATATACACACATATACAGTATAGATATATACACCTATATACAGTATACATATACACACATATATACAGTATACACATATACACACACATACAGTATACACATATACACACATATACAGTATACATATACACACATATACAGTATACATATATACACACACATATACAGTATACATATATACACATACAGTATACATATATATACATCCATATACAGTATACATATACACACATATACAGTATACATATATACACCCATATACAGTATACATATATACACATATACAGTATACACATATACACACACATATACAGTATACATATACACACATATACAGTATACATATATACACCTATATACAGTATACATATACACACATATATACAGTATACACATATACACACACATACAGTATACACATATACACACATATACAGTATACATATATACACACACATATACAGTATACATATATACACACATACAGTATACATATATATACACCCATATACAGTATACATATATACACACATATACAGTATACATATATACACCCATATACAGTATACATATATACACACATATACAGTATACATATATACACCCATATACAGTATACATATATATACACATATACAGTATACATATATATATATACACATATACAGTATACATATATATATACACACATATACAGTATACATATACACACACATATACAGTATACATATACACACCCATATACAGTGTACATATATACACCCATATACATTATACATATATACACACATATACAGTATACATATACACACATATACAGTATACACACATATACAGTATACATATATACACCCATATACAGTATACATATACACACACATATACAGTATACATATATATATATACACACATACAGTATACATATATATACACATATACAGTATACATATATATACACATATACAGTATACATATATATATATACACACATATACAGTATACATATACACACACATATACAGTATACATATACACACATATACAGTATACATATATATACACACACATATACAGTATACATATATATACACACATACAGTATACATATATACACACACATATACAGTATACATATACACACACATACAGTATACATATATACACACACATATACAGTATACATATACACACATATACAGTATACACATATACACACATATACAGTATACATACATATACACACACATATACAGTATACATATATATACATACATATATACACACATATACAGTATACATATATATACACACATATACAGTATACATATATACACACATATACAGTATACATATATATACACACACATATACAGTATACATATATATATACATACATATATACACATATACAGTATACATATACACACACATATACAGTATACATACATATATATATACATACATACAGTACAGACCAAAAGTTTGGACACACCTTCTCATTTAAAGATTTTTCTGTATTTTCATGACTATCAAAATTGTACATTCACACTGAAGGCATCAAAACTATGAATTAACACATGTGGAATTATATACTTAACAAAAACGTGTGAAACAACTGAAAATATGTCTTATATTCTAGGTTCTTCAAAGTAGCCACCTTTTGCTTTGATGACTGTTTTGCACACTCTTGGCATTCTCTTGATGAGCTTCAAGAAGTAGTCACCGGAAATGGTCTTCCAACAATCTTGAAGGAGTTCCCAGAGATGCTTAGCACTTGTTGGCCCTTTTACCTTCACTCTGCGGTCCAGCTCACCCCAAACCATCTCGATTGGGTTCAGGTCTGGTGACTGTGGAGGCCAGGTCATCTGGCGTAGCACCCCATCACTCTCCTTCTTGGTCAAATAGCCCTTACACAGCCTGGAGGTGTGTTTGGGGTCATTGTCCTGTTGAAAAATAAATGATGGTCCAACTAAATGCAAACCGGATGGAATAGCATGCCGCTGCAAGATGCTGTGGTAGCCATGCTGGTTCAGTATGCCTTTAATTTTGAATAAATGCCCAACAGTGTCACCAGCAAAGCACCCCCACACCATCACACCTCCTCCTCCATGCTTCACGGTGGGAACCAGGCATGTAGAGTCCATCCGTTCACCTTTTCTGCGTCGCACAAAGACACGGTGGTTGGAACCAAAGATCTCAAATTTGGACTCATCAGACCAAAGCACAGATTTCCACTGGTCTAATGTCCATTCCTTGTGTTCTTTAGCCCAAACAAGTCTCTTCTGCTTGTTGCCTGTCCTTAGCAGTGGTTTCCTAGCAGCTATTTTACCATGAAGGCCTGCTGCACAAAGTCTCCTCTTAACAGTTGTTGTAGAGATGTGTCTGCTGCTAGAACACTGCGTGGGATTGACCTGGTTTCTAATCTGAGCTGCTGTTAACCTGCGATTTCTGAGGCTAGTGACTCGGATAAACTTATCCTCAGAAGCAGAGGTGACTCTTGGTCTTCTTTTCCTGGGGCGGTCGTCATGTGAGCCAGTTTCTTTGTAGCTCTTGATGGTTTTTGCAGCTGCACTTGGGGACACTTTCAAAGTTTTCACAATTTTTCGGACTGACTGACCTTCATTTCTTAAAGTAATGATGGCCACTCGTTTTTCTTTACTTAGCTGCTTTTTTCTTGCCATAATACAAATTCTAACAGTCTATTCAGTAGGACTATCAGCTGTGTATCCACCAGACTTCTGCACAACACAACTGATGGTCCCAACCCCATTTATAAGGCAAGAAATCCCACTTATTAAACCTGACAGGGCACACCTGTGAAGTGAAAACCATTTCCGGTGACTACCTCTTGAAGCTCATCAAGAGAATGCCAAGAGTGTGCAAAGCAGTCATCAAAGCAAAAGGTGGCTACTTTGAAGAACCAAGAATATAAGACATATTTTCAGCTGTTTCACACTTTTTTGTTAAGTATATAATTCCACATGTGTTAATTCATAGTTTTGATGCCTTCAGTGTGAATGTACAATTTTCAAAGTCATGAAAATACAGAAAAATCTTTAAATGAGAAGGTGTGTCCAAACTTTTGGTCTGTACTGTATATACACATATACAGTATACATATACACACACATATACAGTATACATATATATACATACATATATACACACATATACAGTATACATATATATACACACATATACAGTATACACATATACACACATATACAGTATACATATATATATATACATACATATACAGTATACATACATATACACACATATACAGTATACATATATACACACACATACAGTATACATATATACACACACATATACAGTATACATATACACACATATACAGTATACATATATATATACATACATATATACACATATACAGTATACATATACACACACATATACAGTATACATATATACACACATACAGTATACATATATATATACACACATATACAGTATACATATATACACACATATACAGTATACATATATATACACACACATATACAGTATACATATATATACACACATATACAGTATACATATATACACACATATACAGTATACATATATATATACACACATATACAGTATACATATATACATACATATATACACACACATATACAGTATACATATATATATACATACATATATACACATATACAGTATACATATACACACACATATACAGTATACATATATATACATACATATATACACACATATACAGTATACATATATATATATACACACATATACAGTATACATATACACACACATATACAGTATACATATATATACACACATATACAGTATACATATATACACACATATACAGTATACATATATATACACACATATACAGTATACATATATACACACATATACAGTATACATATATATATACACATATATACAGTATACATATATACATACATATACACACATATACATATATATATATACATACATATATACACATATACAGTATACATATACACACACATATACAGTATACATATATATATACATACATATATACACATATACAGTATACATATACACACACATATACAGTATACATATATATACATACATATATACACACATATACAGTATACATATATATATACACACATATACAGTATACATATACACACATATACAGTATACACATATACACACATATACAGTATACATATATATACACACATACAGTATACATATATACACACACATATACAGTATACATATACACACATATACAGTATACATATATACACATACAGTATACATATATACACATATACAGTATACATATATACACACATATACAGTATACATATATATATACATACATATATACACATATACAGTATACATATACACACACATATACAGTATACATATATATACATACATATATACACACATATACAGTATACATATACACACACATATACAGTATACATATATATACACACACATATACAGTATACATATATACACACATATACAGTATACATATATATATATATACACATATATACAGTATACATATATATATATACACACATATACAGTATACATATATACACCCATATACAGTATACATATACACACACATATACAGTATACATATATACACACACATATACAGTATACATATATACACCCATATACAGTATACATATATACACACACATATGCAGTATACATATATACACATATACAGTATACATATATACACCCATATACAGTATACATATACACACATATACAGTATACATATATATACACCCATATACATTATACATATATACACACATATATACAGTATACATATACACACACATATACAGTATACATATATACACATACAGTATACATATATATATACACACATATACAGTATACATATATATACACACCCATATACAATATACATATATACACACACATATATACACGCATATATACAGTAATACAGCATATACACACACTCATATATATACTGTATATATAAACACACACACATATACAGTATACATATACACACACATACAGTACACATATATACACTCATATACAGTATACATATATACACACATATACAGTATACATATATATACACACATATACAGTATACATATATATACACATATATACAGTATATATATACACACACATATACAGTATACATATACACACATATATACAGTATACATATATACACACACACATATATATATACTGTATATATACACACACACACACATACAGTATACATATACACACACATATACAGTATACATATATACACACACACATATATATACTGTATATATATATACACACACACACATATATATACTGTATATATACACACACACATATATATACTGTATATATATACACACACATATATATACTGTATATATATACACACACACACATATACTGTATATATACACACACACATATACAGTATACATATATACACACACACATATACAGTATACATATATACACACACACACATATATATATACTGTATATATACACACACACATATATATATATACTGTATATACACACACATATATATATATACTGTATATACACACACATATATATATACTGTATATATACACACACACATATATATACTGTATATATACACACACACACACACATATACTGTATATATACACACACACATATACAGTATACATATATACACACACACATATACAGTATACATATATACACACACACACATATATATATATATACTGTATATATACACACACACATATATATATATATACTGTATATACACGCACACACACATATATATACTGTATATATACACACACACATATATATATATACTGTATATATACACACACATATATACTGTATATATATACACACACACATATATATACTGTATATACACACACATATATATATATATACTGTATATACACACACATATATATATATACTGTATATACACACACATATATATATATACTGTATATATACACTCACACATATATATACTGTATATATACACACACACACACACACATATACTGTATATATACACACACACATATACAGTATACATATATACACACACACATATACAGTATACATATATACACACACACACATATATATATATATACTGTATATATACACACATATATATATATACTGTATATACACGCACACACACATATATATACTGTATATATACACACACACATATATATATATATATACTGTATATATACACACACATATATACTGTATATATATACACACACACATATATATACTGTATATACACACACACACACACACATATATATACTGTATATACACACACATATATATATACTGTATATATACACACACACACATATATAGCTACAGACCCCGCTGCGTCCTCTGTGTCTCTGCACAGATATAAGTGTAACACGTCCTGGATCCAGCACAGGTGACAGTCTGCCATAGAGCTGACGTGCAGTACATACACTGTGTTATAGGGGGCGCTCACCTGTGCGGACCCCGCGCTCCGGCCGCTACTTCTCTGCTCATATAAGGTCTCTCTTTCTGCCATTAAATAATTCGGTTGTCATGGCAGCGGAGGCGGGGCGTTGGTAGGGGTCGTGTCTGATATAGGGCAGATTAGGGCGGGGATGTCATGCAGTGCTTGTCTCATCGCTGTAATTTCCTGCTGTTGCCACCTGGTGGACAGAATTGGTCAGTACACGCTGAGAATGCTCACATGGTGGGGGAGGGGCAGCTTATATATGTATATACACAGTCACAATGCAGTTAGGGTTATGTTCACACAGTGTTTTTTTAAATGTTTTTTTCCACATTATAAAACTCAGAGTTGTCAGGAAAAGCATTGCATGTATTTTTGATGTATGCCACACACTAAATACATTTTTGAAGATTTTTTTTTAATCTTCCATCCTATACTCGGGCACTGACTGTATATTGTTGTGGCCCCGGGACTTGCTTAGATCCGCTGGGTGGCATTGCCAGCTACATTGCAGTAAATGGGTGACCTGAAATCCCACATTCATCCTGTGACCAGTTAGGGACTGTTTTTTCTTAAAGAAGGGGCTCGAGTTATTAATCCCAGACAATCCATTAATGGAGTTTCCAGTAGTATAATAATGATGATTTATCCTGGGGGTGGGTTATCAATATCAGATCGGTGGGCTCCGACACGCGGCACTGGCTCTACCCATCACTTGTTTGCAACGCTCAGATGTAAATAGTATGAAGATCTGAACATCACTGCTCCATTCACTGTACTGTGGGTCCTGCAAGTCAGCTAATATTCATGTAATAGGAGCTGATCTGCAGCACCAGGTAGCAGCCACTACACAGTGACCAGAGCTGTGATGTTCGGCTCCACAACAATGTTTACATCTGACCTCTGCCAGAGTTTCAAACAACTGAGTAGTTGAGGTGCCACGTGCCGGACCCCCACAAATCTGATATTAATGAGCTAACCAGGGGATAGGCCATCAATATGTTTGTCCTGGAAATTCCCTTTAAGGCCCACCTGCACATACTATGTATATAATATATATATGGCAAAGAGTGGGAAGGCGTTAATCACAGGCTCATAAAACAGACAAACAACACGAATATTGGTTCTATCTTTACACATTTGGGGTAGCCCTTAAGAGGGCCGTTAGGTCAAAGAGAGAGAGAGAGAAGAGAGAGGGGAGGGAGAGATACCGGGAGATACCAAGAGAGAGAGAAAAAAAGAGAGACCCAACCAGTGCAAGGCTAAGCCGGGCAGGCGGCAGCGGCTATTTATACCCACTGCTGATCTCTGATTGGTGGAAAATCTGGGTGTGGCTGCTCTGTGATTGCTCAGCATTATGACCTCACAGTGGCGATGACTCATACCTCCTGGGTGGTTCTTCTGGGCGGTTCTGTTTTCTGACTGGTGGAAATTCTAATCAGAATTATGACCTCACAGTGGCGATGACTCATACCTCCTGGGTGGTTCTTCTGGGCGGTTCTGTTTTCTGACTGGTGGAAATTCTAATCAGCATTATGACCTCACAGTGGCCGTGACTCATGTTTCATGGACTGTTCTATCTGGGTGACCTGAAACATGCTGATCTCTGATTGGGGGAAATTCAAGTCATCATCATGACATCACAATCAGCATGTTATTACTGCTGAGATGTTCAGTTTTTTCCTAAATTTCCTATGTTTTGTCCTAATTTATTAGCACATATATACCACTCATTCCTACAATCAAAGGATCAGGAAACCACTCTGAAATCAATATCCTACAATTTACCCCAACAGCAAAATAACAACTATACACAAAATACCAAAAGATATATCAGATTATTAATGACTAGTGTTGAGCATTCCGATACTGTAATATCGGTTATCGGCCGATATTCGCGGTATCGGAATTCTGATACTTAATTCCGATACTTTTAGAATATCGAATACCGGAATCGGAAGTTCCCATAATGCCTGCGCTCTGCAGTGTCTCTGAAGGATGACAAGCTGGATGGCAGCGCTCAGCTGCGATCCATTCTGTCATCAGAATGCCATCCTAGCGTGAGAGAATTCTCCTGATTGTTTAAAAGCCGGCGGGCGGTAAAAAGCCGCCGGCTTTTAAACAATCACACAACCTCACACTCGCTTCCTCGCAGCCTCCCACCCCGATCCTCCGCTCCCCTCGCCACCTCCCATCCCGATCGTAAGTTAGGACCGGGCGGGGAGCGCAGCACCAAGGAGCGGGGAGCGAAGGACCCGGGCGGGGAAGCCGGCAGTGAAAAGACTTCACCGCCGGCTTTCCCGTTCTGTGCTGCGCTTTCCCGCCAGTTATTTCAAATGAACAGCTGAGGTATCAGGTGATGCTGATCAGCTGTTCATTTGAAGTCGCTGCGGTGCCCTCAGAGGGTTCATGTGAGTTCATGCTTCACTGCATTGCATGAACTCACATGAACTTTCCCACGGCCGCACAGGTCAGCCTCACCTCCCAGACCGGTCATGATTGGTGTGTGTGGGTGTCTGTGCGGGTGTGCGTGATGTGTGTGCGGGGTGTCTGTGCAGGTGTGTGCGCGGTGTCTGTGCGGGTGTGCGTGATGTGTGTGCGGTGTGTGTGCGATGTCTCCGGGTGTGTGCGGGGTGTCTGTGCGATATGTGCGGGTGTGCGTGATGTGTGTGCGATGTGTGCGGGGTGTCTGTGCGATATGTGCGGGTGTGCGCGATGTCTGTGGGTGTGTGCGTGCAGGCAAACATAGGCCGATGTGACACTACTACTCCCATCGGCCTATGTCTGTCCCCCGTCCACTTGTGCCAGCAGGATCAGCTTGATGGGAGCAGTAGTTCCCATCAGCCTGATCCTGCTATTTAAACTACCCCATATGTTATTTTGGCCCTATACATGTTTTATTTTTTTTTTGTTTTTAGTCCCCAATAAATGTTAAATACATGTCATTGGTGGCCAGTGGTTGCCTACAATAAATTAGTTCATACATTACCTGTCCCCGCCGATCGCCACCTAAAATAAAGTAAAAAATAAAAAACTACACCTATACTCACCTAGACACCTAATTCCCCGAAGCCATCGATCTCCTGTAATAAAATATAAAATAATAAACCACAACCTTATCCTTACCCCTCCGTAGTAGTCCACGAGTGTCCCACGAAGATCTCCAGTTTATAGCAGCCACATAGAATGTGACCGCTCTGAACCGCTGCGGCCGCTAGAATGATGGGGCCGTAAAGCAGCCCCGTCATTGCATAAGCGGGTTCGCCGGAGTTCAGGCAGCGCTGCTCCGGTTAGCTGCTTTACGGCCCCGCTGTACCGTGAGAAATTCCCACGGTACAGCAGTGCCGTAAAGGAGGTCACCGGAGCTGCGCTGACTGAATGCACTCCGGTGACCTCAGTCAGTGGCTCCCGCTGCCGGGAGCGGACGTGTTCCCGGCAGCGTGAGCTTACCATCTCCAGATGTGACAGCTGTGCATGGGAGATCAGCGCAGGAACGTGGACAGGTAACTATTTTTTTTTTTAGTAAACTAAGAATTAAATAAAATGGTGTGTTTTATTTCAAATAAATAATTTTTTTCTGGGTGTAGTGTGTGTTTTTTATTTTTAACACTTTGTAGGTTAGTAATGGGGGTGTCTTATAGACGCCCATCATTACTAACCTGGGCTTCATGGCAGCTGGCGCTGACATGAACCCCACCACTATTACCCCCTGCCACCGCACCAGGGCAGCGTGGAAGAGCGAGGCCAAGTGCCAGAATTGGCGCATCCTATGGATGCGCCATTTCTGGGGCGGCTGACGGCTGGTGTTTCTAGCCTGGGAGGGGGCCAATATTCATGGCACCCTTCCTGGGCTATTAATATCGGCCCCCAGCTGTCTGTCTGCCTAGCCTTTGCTAGCTATTAAAATAGGGGGGACCCCACATCATTTTTTTGGGGGGTCTCCCATTTTAATAGCTAGTAAAGGCTAGGTATTCAGCTGGGGGCTGATATTAGTAGCCTGGGAAGCTCCGTGGGTATTACCCCCTTCCCAGGCTTCAAACATCTGCCCCAGCCGTCTGCTTAACCTCCGCTAGAGACTAAAATTATGGGGGATCCCACGCCAATTTTATTTTTAATAAATCCTTTATTTTAACACTAAATGACACTTGAGGGGTTAATAAAGATGCAGTCCCTAAATTAATATTTATTTTTTAATTAATTTTTCCCAAAAATTCTGACGTGGGCTTTGCCATATTTTTGTATGCCAGCCAGGTACAGCATCCAGGGACGGGCTGCCCCCAACTCCCAGCTGCCTATTTGTACCTGGCCGGACACAACAATATAGGGAAGCCCTTTTTTTTAAATTATTTCATGAAATAATTAAAAAAAAATTGACGTGGGGCTTCGCACTATATTTGTGTCCAGCCAGGTACAGCAGGCAGGAACGGGCTGCCCCCAACCACCAGCTGCCTATTTGTACCTGGCCGGACACAACAATATAGGGAAGCCCTTTTTTTTTTAATTATTTCATGAAATAATTAAAAAAAAATTGACGTGGGGCTTCGCCCTGTTTTTGTATCCAGCCAGGTACAACTAGGCAGCTGGGGGCTGGAATCTGCAGCGCAGGGAGACCCAAGCTTTCTGGGCCACCCCCGCTGCAAATTGCAGTCCGCAGCCACCCCGGAAAATGGCGCGTTCATAGAAGTGCCATCTTCTGGCGCTGTACCCAACTCATCCAGGGCCCTGGTGCGGTGGCTCACTGGGTAATAAAGGGGTTAGGGCCAGCTTGGCATTATCAGCTGGCCCTAAGCCTGAAATTCATGGGGTCACGCCAATATTAGACATGACCACCATGAATTTCTAGTAAAGTATTTAAAAAAAACACAACACCCAGAAAAAAGTCCTTTAATTGAAATAAACACACAATTCTTTATTGTTCTAAATTAAACCATACTTACCATCACGCCCATTCCAGCTGAAGCCAACGATCTCCTGCAATAAAAGAAAAATAATAAAGCAACCTCATCATTACCGTTCCATGGTTCCCACGACAGCTTCAGCTCTGCTACATCGAGATGACAGGCTGGACCGCAGCAGAACGCTGCCATCCAGCCTGTCATCCCGCGGACACTGAGAAGTGCAGGCTTGCTTGCGCTCCTCAGTGTCTCGCTGTGACGGCATAAAGATGAGCCGAGGTCATGTCCAATGAACTCGGCTCACCTCATGCACGTCACTGACAGCATGGGAGAATTCTAAGTGCTGAGTGCAGGAGAATTCCCCCACGCTGTAAGTGACGTGCATGAGGTGAGCCGAGTTCATTGGACATGACCTCGGCTCATCTTTATGCCGTCACAGCGAGACACTGAGGAGCGCAAGCAAGCCTGCGCTTCTCAGTGTCCGCGGGATGACAGGCTGGATGGTAGCGTTCTGCTGCGGTCCAGCCTGTCATCTCGATGTAGCAGAGCTGAAGCTGTCGTGGGAACCATGGAAAGGTAAGGATGATGTTGCTTTATTATTTTTCTTTTATTGCAGGAGATCGTTGGCTTCAGCTGGAATGGGCGTGATGGTAAGTAGAGTTTAATTTAGAACAATAAAGAATTGTGTGTTCATTTCAATTAAAGGACTTTATTCTGGGTGTTTGTGGTTTTTTTTAACTTTGACTATGGGGTTAGTAATGGGGGTGTCTTATAGACGCCTCTCCATTACTAACCTGGGTTTGATGTCAGCTGGCATTATAAACTGACATCAACCCCAACCCTATTACCCCACTGCTACCGCTACAGGGCAGTGGGAAGAGCAAGGCTAAATGCCAGAATTGGCGCATCCTATGGATGCGCCATTTCTGGGGTGGCTGACGGCTGGTGTTTCTAGCCTGGGAGGGGGCCAATATTCATGGCACCCTTCCTGGGCTATTAATATCAGCCCCCAGCTGTCTGCCTAGCCTTTGCTAGCTATTAAATTAGGGGGGACCCCACGTCACTTTTTTGGGGGGTCCCCCATTTTAATAGCTAGTAAAGATTAGGTATTCAGCTGGGGGCTGATATTAGTAGCCTGGGAAGCTCCGTGGGTATTACCCCCTTCCCAGGCTTTAAACATCTGCCCCAGCCGTCTGCTTAACCTCCGCTAGAGCCTAAAATTACGGGGAACCCCACGCCAATTTTTTTTTTAAATAAATCCTTTATTTTAACACTAAATGACAAGTACAGTAATCAACACTGTCACTGTACTTCATATATATGTGACTGACATGTTTCTATCTATCTAATCTATGTATGATTCTCTATTCCTTCTATTCTAAATTGTCGGGTACCGCTGCTGAATTGCCTGCCGGCTTTTTTAAAGAGACAGTGCCTGAAAACACTATTATTTTTTTTAATAAATCCTTTACACTAAATGACAAGTACAGTAAGCAACACTGTCACAGTACTTCATATATATGTGACTGACATGGTTCTATCTATCTAATCTATGTGTGAAGCTCTATTCTTTCTGTTGTAAATTGTCGGGTACCGGTGTATGCCGCTGCTGAATTGCCGGCTTTTCGCGCAATACATTCTACATTATTCTTAGTTGTTTTACTTCATGTAGAATTAACCTGCAAGGAAAGAAAGGGTTTATTTTCATTCCGATATTTCTGTCCCATTGACTTGCATTGGTTTCCGGTATCGGAATAGGCGATATCCGATACTTTTTGGGTATCGGTCCGATCCAATCCGATACGATATTTCTTGATATCGGAAGGTATCGCTCAACACTATTAATGAGCAAATAAAAGACACAATCACATAAAAATAATTTTTAGAAAGGTGTAGAAAAAATGCTGTAAAGTAAGAACGCTTCAAAAATAGAAATGTTAATGATTTATTTAATCAATTAACAAAACACAAAGTGAATGAACAAACGAAAAATCTAGATCCAATTAATATTTGGTGTGACCAACTTTTCACTTTAAAACAGCATCAATTATTCCAGGTACACCTGCGCAAAGTCAGGGATTTTGTAATAATACAGTCAGGTGTCTGGTCATACACCATGGCAAGACTGAGCAAGAATACACAAGGAAGTTATACTACATCAGCAAGTCTCTAAGGCACAAATTTCAAAGCAGATTGAGGGTTCAAGATGTGTCATTCAAGCACTTATGAAGAAGCAAGAAAATGTGCAACGTTGGGGTCAGTAGATGCAGTGGTCGGCCAAGGAAACTTAGTGCAGCAGATGTATGACACATTATGGTTACTTTCCTTCAAAAGCGGAAGATGTCCAGCAGTGCCATCAGCTCAGAACTGGCAGCAACCAGTGGGACTCAGCTTCACTCATCTACTGTTCAGTGAAGACTGGCCAGAAGTGGTCTTCATAGCAGAATTGTGGCGAAAAAGCCATATCTTCCACATCAAAACAAGGCCAAGTGACTCAACTATGCATTAAAACAGAGGAACCAGGGTGTAGAAAATCGGCAGGATGTGCTCTGGACGGTTGAGTCCAAATATGAAAAATTTTGTTGTTACAGACGAGATTTTGTTCACTGAAGGGCTGGAGAGCAGTACAATAATGAGTGTCTGGGCAATAGTGATGCATAAGCACCGTGGAGGGTCCTGTAAGTTTGGGGCTGCATTTCAGCAAATGGAGGTGGAAATTGGGTCAGAATTATTGGTTCCTTCAATGCTGAGATATAGAGGCAGACACTTATCCATCATGCAATATCATCAGGGAGGTGTCTGATTGGATCCAAATGTTTTCTTCAGCAGAACAACAACCCCAAACGTACAGCCAATGTCATTAAGAATTATCTTCAATGTAAAGAACAAGGAGTCCTGGAAATGATCTGGTCCCACCCAGTGGAGTAACTAGAGTCTGATAGGCCCCCACCTGCATGTCGGTCAGATGTATGGGCCCTTGTTGCGTTCTGGATCCTATAAAGATACAGTATATGTGTTCTCTCCCTATGTAGTAATGTCCCCCATCCTGGCTCCTTCTTCTAATAATCTCCCACATGCTGGGCCTTATGCTATAACATTTTCCCCCACTTGTGCCCCTGTCTGGTAATGTCCCCATTCTGGCATCATTTCCTTCATTCTGGTTTAATGTCCCCATCCTGGTACAGTGTCCCCATTCTGATATAATGTCCCCATTTTGGTATAATGTCTCTAACCTGGTATAATATCCCCCATGCTGGTGTAGTGCTCCCAATTCTGCTATAATGTCCCTAAAGCTTGTATAATGCCCCACATCCTGGTATAGTATCTCCAGTTGTGGCATAATGTCCCCCATGCTGCTATAATATCCCCCATACTGATATAATATCATCATTGTGATATAGTTTCCCCCATCCTGGTATAACATTATCATTGTGATATTATGTCCCCATTCTGATATAGTGTCACCCATCCGGGTATGGTGTACCCCATTCTGGTATAGTGTCCCTTATTCTGGTATAATGTCCCCAATTCTGGTATAATTTCCCCATTCTGATATAATGTCCCCATTCTGATTTAATGTCCCCCTTCCTGGTATATTGTCCCCATTCTGATATATTGTCCCCATTCTGATATAGTGTCCTTCATCTTGGTAAAATGTCCCTATACTAGTATAATGTCCCCATTCTGGTATAATGCCCCCATCCTGGTTTAAAGACCATCATACTGGTTTAATGTCCCTCGCCCTGGTTTAAAGTCCCCAATCCTGGTACAATACACTCCATTCTGTTACAGTGTCTCACATTCTGGCATAATGACCTAATTCTGATATAATGTCCCCATTCTGGTATAATGTACCCATTCTGGCATAATGTCCCCCATCCTGGTATGGTATCTACTGAGCTGCCATCCTGGGGATGGGTTATCAATATCAGATCGGTGGGCTCCGACACACGGCAGTGGCTCTACCCATCACTTGTTTGCAACGCTCAGATGTAAATAGTTTGAAGATCTGAACATCACTGCTCCATTCACTGTACTGTGGGTCCTGCAAGTCAGCTAATATTCATGTAATAGGAGCTGATCTGCAGCACCAGGTAGCAGCCACTACACAGTGACCAGATCTGTGATGTTCAGCTCCTCAACAATGTTTACATCTGACCTCTGCCAGAGTTTCAAACAACTGAGTAGTGGAGGTCCCACGTGCCGGACCCCCACAAATCTGATATTAATGAGCTAATCAGGGGATAGGCCATCAATATGTTTGTCCTGGAAATTCCCTTTAAGGCCCACCTACACATACTATGTATATAATATATATATATATATATATATATATATATATATATATGGCAAAGAGTGGGAAGGGGTTAATCACAGGCTCATAAAACGGACAAACAACACAAATATTGGTTCTATCTTTTACACATTTGGGGTAGCCCTTAAGAGGGCCGTTGGGTCAAAGAGAGAGAGAGAAGAGAGAGGGGAGGGAGAGATACCCGGAGATACCAAGAGAGAGAGAAAAAAAGAGAGACCCAACCAGTGCAAGGCTAAGCCGGGCAGGCGGCAGCGGCTATTTATACCCACTGCTGATCTCTGATTGGTGGAAAATCTGGGTGTGGCTGCTCTCTGATTGGTGGAAAATCTGGGTGTGGCTGCTCTGTGATTGGTCAGCATTATGACCTCACAGTGGCGATGACTCATACCTCCTTGGTGGTTCTTCTGGGCGGTTCTGTTTTCTGACTGGTGGAAATTCTAATCAGCATTATGACCTCACAGTGGCCGTGACTCATGTTTCATGTACTGTTCTATCTGGGTTACCTGAAACATGCTGATCTCTGATTGGTGGAAATTCAAGTCATCTTCATGACATCACAATCAGCATGTTATTACTGCTGAGTAGTGTTGAGCGAGCACTAAAATGCTCGGGTGCTCGAAGCTCGGGCCGAGCTCGCCGTGATACTCGGGTGCTCGACCCGAGCAACGAGCCCAATGTTAGTCTATGGGAGACTCGAGCATTTTTGCGGTGGCACCCCCGGCAGTCTTTTAAAAGCCTAACAAGTGCCCAAAACGATAGTGACAGTGCTCAAATGACATGGGAACAGCATGGGGATCGCCCCAGGAAGCATTTCTGACCCCCAGGTCACTGCTGTCAACAACGTGGTCAGAGGTATTAAGCCACTTTTACGGGCTCACAATAAAACGTTCAAAAACGAAAGTGAAACGTTAAGGAACATCCTTTCCAGGGAAAAGACTTGTGTATAAGTTAAAATAAATGACCAAAAACAAAAATACTCCTCCACACCTTCGGCTATGTTCACAAGTAGCATTTTTTATGCGTTTTTACACTTTTGTATTGCTTTCAACTATGACAAATGCATTCACCGGGAAATGTCATTTTAACATTTTACAACCTTATCTGGCCATGTGCTGTGTGACACATGCATAAAGTGCTGAAAAGACATGGGAACAGCATGGGGAAGACCCCTGGAAGCATCTCTGACTCCCAGGTCACTGTCTAGAAGTGTGCCCATCATAAGTGATCCTTGCCGCATCAGAAGATGCAGACTTGCAACTATCCCCATGCAAGTTCTAGTCCCAGGGCAGTGTTCAATTGTACCTCCCCCATTCCTTGCAATACAAGCGCAAGTATGCAGCCTGCCACCCACCCACCCCCAGGCTGCAATACCATACTGCTTGCTTGCTTGAACTTGAAATTGGGCCTTTTAGGCATGTGGAGGCGGAATCTGGCCACCACGTCATGGCTGTGTTGGCGGCCTGGAATCCATACTCAGTCCCCAGCCGCCCGGCGGCCGGGTGTCCATACTCGGTCCCCAGCCGCCCCGCGGCCGGGTGTCCACACACGGTCCCCAGCCGCCTGGGGGCAGCCGGGTGTCCATAAACGGTCCCCAGCCGCCCCTATTTCTCCTTGGAACATCCCCCCACACACTTTTCTTAGCCCGGCCTGCTTTAGGCAGCATTGGACGAGCCCACCAGAGAACCAGACTCCTCCGGTGGGCCCTGACTTCTCCATCGGTGGAGTTGAGAGTGCCAAGGTGAGGAGCATGATGATGATGACAGAAGTTAGCATCTGCTATGTTTTCTTTTAATGCAAGTGTAAGTGTGCAGCCTGCCACCCACCCACCCCCAGACTGCAATTCCATACTGCTAGCTTGCACTTAAAATGGGGCCTTTTAGTTTGGAGGAGGCCGAAGCTGGCCACTACCTCATGGCTGCTTCGGCAGCGAGGTATCCATACTCAGTCCCCAGCCGCCCCTATTTGTCCTGGTGTGCCTTATACATAAGATTAAGCGCGTATACCAAAACATTACCCGTGCCCTCCCCAGTGCATTTAGTGGGAAGGAGAGCCTATTCCGCTGTAGTGTGTGCATGCCAAACCCCTGTTCATGGTACATGCGAAGATGCCTCCCACCTTGCACCTGTCGTTGCAGACTTGCAACTATCCCCATTCAAGTCCTTGTCCCAGGGCAGTGTTCAATTGTACCTCTCCCATTCCTTGCAATGCAAGCGCAAGTATGCAGCCTGCCACCCACCCACCCCCAGGCTGCAATACCATACTGCTTGCTTGCTTGCACTTTAAATTGGGCCTTTTAGGCATGTGGAGGCGGAATCTGGCCACCACGCCATGGCTGTGTCGGCGGCCTGGTATCCATACTCAGTCCCCAGCCGCCTGGTGGCCGGGTGTCCCCGCTTGCTCCCCAGCCTCCAGGTGGTGGCCGGGTGTCCATACTCGGTCCCCAGCCACCCCTATTTGTCCCGGTAACCTTTCCCACACTTTTCTTAGCCTGGCCTGCTTTAGGGCAGCATTGGCCGAGCCCACCGGACTATCAGACTCCTCCGGTGGGCCCTGGCTTCTCCATCAGGGGAGTTGAGAGTGCCAAGGTTAGCATCTGCTTTGTTTTGTTGTAATGCAAGCGCATGTATGTAGTAGCGGCTAGGCCTGAGGTGGTCAGCGTTTTGGCGCATATCCTACCTCCTCCGAAGATTGCTGGATGTTTTCCTGCTACTATCCAAGTTCTATGACTCCCATTAAAACAAAGCTTCAGGTGATAAATGATGGATGAGGTAGTGGCAAAGGAGAAAGAGCAGGAGGAACAGGGACCATTCACATCAATATCAGGCCAGTCAACCAGATATGTCTTGTAGGATATGTTTCTGTAACAAAAGGAGCGGTTCGGCTACACAGTTATAGGGCATACAGTGAGTGCAATACCTACCAAAAATTTCGAGGCACTCCAATGCCCCTTGGAAATGACATGGAGGTCAGAGGGCGTTAACTAAACCTTTTTTTCCATTTATAGCAACTGGGTCTCCTGTGCACTGTTGGCCTAAGCAGTGAATGGAAGGCTTTCCAAAAATTATGAGGAGCTGCAATGCCCCTTACAAGAGCCATGTGTGGCACCCCAGGGGTCTGGTCACCACAGTAATAGAGACATTACGTCGGAGAGCAAGTGGGAGGTTTCCTGGTCAGGATCCCTTAAACATGCAACATCCTCCTGCCCCAGTCCTGGGAGGGGAGAATTCTGCCCTTATAAACTGGATCTGGGGCGGGGTTGAGTGAATCAGAGAACAAAGAACAGTCAGAGTCAGAGTGAGAGCAAGGGAAAGTAACAGCAAGGAGTTCTGTAGGAGCTAGGAGCTAAAGACCAGGGGCTGGAAGCTGAGCAGAGCTCGCCCTGGCAGAAGACAATAGGAACCGGACACAGGAGTCCGAGGCTGTGAGGACTTATATATCCAGCAGCAGAAACCAGCCGGCAGGGGATTTCAGGTCCTCTGGCCATAGAAGCCCGGAGGCTCAGTCACAAGCAAGGGACCAGCACCGCCGTCGTGGAGCGGAGGCTAACAGAAGGCCCCAAGTCACCAGCCATACGGGTGAGCACTACACGGTGCACGCAGGGATGTGGGGTACTTCTACCCGCTTACAGCAAGGTAGACAGGAAGAGTGCAGACAGACGGGGAGGCCTACAACTCCACCTGGCCAGGGGAACTCCTGCTTGCTCACAGACTGACCAAGCCTCTTATGCTAGCCAGTACTCCCGGGAGGGTCTACCTTATAATCATCAGTAAAGACCCTGAACTGCACTGCAAAGACTCTGAGTCGCTCCTGCTGCGCTCGTGCACCATCACCCCCATCATCCACACTCACTGCCCTGAGGCTATACTCCTCCCGTGGGGAGTTATCCCATTCTCTGCTGCGCACACAACACCAGCCTCAGCGGTCTGCCTCACAGCGGTGGTACTCCCTGACCGCAATCCACGGGTGGCGCAGTCGGACAATTAACCTCAAAACCTAAGAAAGATTGCCACTGGTTTGACCAGCCTGAGCCACGGGACCGGGTCACCGCCACGGAGACTACAGACCCCAGAGACCTGGCACCGGGTATCCCACACATGTGTACACACGGCCCAGGGGGCGCGTCACATGCAGTACAGTATATTACAAACATAAGTCCCATTATTGGGGAGTGGGTCTCCCATAGTATTTGCTTATGCTTTCCAAGCAAAAGCTGCCAAAAATTAGGACAGGACGGAGCAACTTGCAATGCCCCTTACAAGAGCCATGCAGTACAGCATATTACAAACATAAGTCCCATTATTGGGGAGTGGGTGTCCCATAGTATTTGCTTATGCCTTGCAAGCAAAAGCTGCCAAAAATAAGGACGGAGGAACTTGCAATGCTGGCACCCTGGTGGTATAGTGGTGGTGGAGGCTGAGGATAAGGAGAAGAAGATAAAACAGCCGAAACGAGGAAGCGTATACCCATGTGTGGGTGTGAAGCGGTGCATGTGAATACACCTCCCGAAATAACAGAGTGGATTTGACTTTATGTTACTCTGCTGTCATTTGGTGGTGATGAGAAGTCTGGCCCAATCCAGCCCTTGTTCATTTTGATAAGGGTCAGCTTGTCAGCATTGTCAGTTGACAGGCGAGTGCGCTTATCAGTTATAATTCCCCCAGCGGCACTAAAAACACGCTCCGATAACACGCTAGCGGCAGGGCAGGCCAGGACCTCCAAGGCGTACAGAGCGAGTTCATTCCAAGTGTCCAGCTTGTAAACCCAATAATTAAAAGGCACAGAGGAATCACGGAGGACGCTGGTACAGTCGGCAAGGTACTCCCTCACCATCTTTTGAAACTTTCCACTCCTTGTGAGAGTACCCCGCGCCTCAGGGCCTGTAAGCTGGGCGGGTGTCAGAAAACTGTCCCAGAACGTTGACAGTGTTCCCCTGCCTCTGCTGGATTGGAGTTGCATCTCTCTCGCCTGTACGCCTTGGTTGGGCTACGAACTGTGACCTCTGCCGCTAGCGTGTTCAGATGGGAATTTTTTTAAGAGTTCTGCAGCAAGGGCCTTCTGGTACTGCCCCATTTTTGTAGACCTCTCCACCACAGGAATAAGAGACTGAAAGTTCTCCTTGTAGCGGGGGTCCACAAGTGTCACCAACCAGTAATGACTGTCACCCAACATTTTGACAACGCGAGGGTCACGGTTAAGGCAGCGTAACATAAAGTCAGCCATGAGTGCCAGACTGGTAACGGGCAAGATTTCTGTGTCCTCACCAAGATGACGACTGACCATGCTCTCCTCCTCCTCCTCTTCCTCCTCCCCCCTGTCCTCAGGCCACCCACGCTGAACCGACGGTATGTACAGGTACTACCGTCTACAACGCATGATAGCAGCTCCTGTTCTTCCTCCTCCTCCTCCTCCTCTCCCTCATTGTCCCCCAATGCACGTTGGGATGAGATGAGGCTGGGCTGTGTGTAGTCGCCCGCTACGGCTTCTTGATCCATCTCATCATACTCTGGCTGCAATGCCTCCTCTTTAATTCTCTGCAGAGAGCGTTGCAAAAGACAGACAAGTGGGATGCTGACACTAATGATGGCGTCATCGCCACTCACCATCTTGGTGGCCTCCTCAAAGTTTGTGAGGATGGTACATATGTCAAACATCCAGGTCCACTCCTGAGGTCTTATGTGTGGAGTCTGACCTGAATATCGACGGCCTTGTTGCAGCTTGTACTCCACAACTGCTCTCTTCTGCTCACAAATCCTTTGCAACATGTGGAGGGTAGAGTTCCAACGTGTGGGGACATCACACACCAGTCGGTGTGCCGGAAGCTGCAAACGCTGCTGCAACACAGCAAGGGCGGCGGAAGCTGTAGCCGACTTGCGAAAATGAGCTGACAGGCAGCGTACTTTCACAAGCAGATCTGGCAACTCTGGGTACGATTTAAGAAACCGCTGAACCACGAGGTTAAGCACATGAGCCAGGCATGGTACGTGTGTGATCTCACCTCGCCTCAGAGCCGCCACCAGGTTACGGCCATTGTCACACACGACCATGCCGGGATGTAGGTTCAGCGGTCTCAGCCACAGATCTGCCTGCTCTTTCACAGCTGTCCACAACTCACAAGCAGTGTGAGGTTTATCACCTAAGCTTATGAGTTTCAGCACAGCCTGTTGCCGCTTGGCGGAGGCAGTACTGCAATGCTTCCAGCTTGTAACTGATGTGGTGCTATCTGAGAGGGAGGCTGAACATGAGGAGGAGGAGGAGGAGGATGCGCAGGAGCTGTACACTGTGGGGGCAACTCTGACTGACATAGGGCCCGCAATCCTCGGTGTGGGGAGGATGTGTTCCGTCCCAAGGTCCGACTGGGTCCCGGCTTCCACTATATGTACCCAGTGTGCCGTCAGAGAGATGTACCGTCCCTGGCCACAAGCACTTGTCCACGTGTCCGTTGTCAGGTGGACTCTCCCAGTAACTGCGTGGTTGAGGGCACGGCAGATGCTTTGGGACACGTGCTTGTGTAGTGCGGGGATGGCACACCGGGCAAAATAGCGTCGGCTGGGGACCGAGTACCGAGGGACGGCCACCGCCATAAGATTGCGGAAGGATTCCGTCTCCACCAGCCTAAAAGGCAGCATTTCCAACGCAAGCAGTCGTGAAATGTGCGAATTTAGGACTGTGGCCTGTGGGGCGTTAGCTGCGAATTTGCGCTTTCGTTCAAATGTCTGGGATATGGACAATTGAACGCTGCGGTGGGACGTGGACGTGGACGTTGATGCTGTTTCTTGAGAAACTGCCATAACAAGTGAAGACTGAGAGGAGGGGGCATCTTTACATGCAGTATGGACAGGGGATTGCCTTGCACACACAACAGGGGGTTCTATTGCACGCACAACAGTGGAAGAAGCAGTGGTGACACCCGCTGACACTGGTCGTGGACCCTGGGTTTCACTCCACAAAGTCGGGCGCTTTGCTGCCATGTGCCTGATCATGCTGGTGGTGGTCAGGCTGGTAGTTTTGTCACCCCTGCTGATGCTGGCATGGCAGGTGGAACATATGGCCTTTTTGGGGTTATCAGCAGAGTCTTTAAAAAAATTCCAGACTCTGGAAGACCTACCCCTTGTACTGGCAACGTCCCTCGTGTTGGTGTTACGGGGAATGGTTGCCTGCCTTCTGTCTGCGGCCACCACACTGCTTCTTCCTGCCTGTTGGGGTACTCTGCCTCCCTCCCCCTGTGTGCTGCTGGCCTCACTCTGCATGTCCTCCTTCCACGTTGGGTCAGTTACTAGATCATCCACCACCTCCTCCTCTTCCACTTGCGCACCACGATCCTCCTCCTCACTTCCTGGGAATTGTGTCTCGTCATCGTCCACCTCTTGTGACAGATTGCCAACGTCGACTTCCTGTGGCCGTGGCTGTTCAAATATTTGGGCATCGCAACATGGGATCTCCTCTTCCACCACTTCAAGCGTATCAGGCGAGGGGCCCAAATATGGAAATGGACCAGTGAACAGCTCTTCAGAGTGTCCAAGTGTGGGATCACTTGCTGTCTGACGACACTCGTCATGGTGGGAGGAAGGAGCATCAGGGTGAGGAGGAGTATGCAGTCAAGACTCACGGCTACTAAGAGTTGACCGTGTGGAAGACAGACCGGAGGTGGTGGTGCCCAGGTAACTGGAAGTATTATCTGCTATCCAATTAATAACCTGTTCACACTGATCAGTTCTCAATACTGGTGTTGTTCTGTGCTTCCCTAGTAATTCGGTCAAGAAGTGGGAGCGAGAAGATGTGGCTGTTGGTTGTGGCACATTTTCACCTTGGCCACGTCCCCGCCCTCTGCACGAACCATCACCAGAACGTCCACTTCCACGTCCCTTGCCACGCGCCTTGCCCATTGTAAATGAAGTAAAATAGCTTACACTTGCACTATCAATGGAAAAAGGGTAATAAAGAGTAGATTAGAACCGTGGAAGAGGAAAACCACAGTTATTGTTTACTGGGGTATACCACACTTTTTTAAATAGAGATATTTGCGGCTGAACAGTGAGCGACACACTCAAACTGCTTTTTTTAGATACCAAAGGCCCAAAACTGGATAGTACAGCGATTTGACCCGTGGAACTGCGAAACCACACTGGGATGTCGGGCCTACACAAGACTATTTTCAACAGATATATTTTTGTGTCACAACAGTCAGGAGACACTACTGTTTTTCTTTACGGAAAAAACTATCAAAAGCTGAATAATAGAGATTTTTTACTGTGGGATGGCAAAACCACAGTTATTGTTTACTGGGGTATACCACACTTTTTTAAATAGAGATATTTGCGGCTGAACAGTGAGCAACACACTCAAACTGCTATTTTTTAGATACCAAAGGCCCAAAACTGGATAGTACAGCGATTTGACCCGTGGAACTGCGAAACCACACTGGGATGTCGGGCCTACACAAGACTATTTTCAACAGATATATTTTTGTGTCACAACAGTCAGGAGACACTACTGTTTTTCTTTACGGAAAAAACTACCAAAAGCTGAATAATAGAGATTTTTTACTGTGGGATGGCAAAACCACAGTTATTGTTTACTGGGGTATACCACACTTTTTTAAATAGATATATTTGCGGCTGAACAGTGAGCGACACACTCAAACTGCTTTTTATTTAGATACCAAAGGCCCAAAACTGGATAGTACAGTGATTTGACCCGTGGAACTGCGAAACCACACTGGGATGTCAGGCCTACACAAGACTATTTTCAACAGATATATTTTTGTGTCACAACAGTCAGGAGACACTACTGTTTTTCTTTATGGAAAATATACCAAAACCTGAAGAATAGAGATTTTTTACCGTGGGATGGCAAAACCTCAGTTATTGTTTACTGGGGTATACCAGACTTTTTTAAATATATAGATTTGCGGCTGAACAGTGAGCGACACACTCAAACTGTTTTTTTTTTAGATACAAATGGCCCAAAATGGATAATACAGAGGTTTGAACCGTGGAAGTGCAAAACAACACTTCTGTTTCTCTAGCCTACACCAGACTATTTTCAACAGTTATATTTGTGTCGAAAAATCAGAGACACGCTTTTTTTTGGGGGGGGACGACACACCAAAAGGTTAATAAGACGGGTATTTGTACAGTGTGAAGGAGGAAAAAAAAAGGAGGATTTAGATGAAAAAAGAGGATTTTTCCTGGCCCCCGACACCTGGTGCTAAGTCCAGCAATTTCGGCAACAGGAGCACACAGGACTGTAATGCAGCGTTTGCTGGTATAACCACTGTGTCTCCTATACAGCCTGCCTGCCTGGTATCTGGGATGGATATTAGTCCTGAAAAGGACTGTTTGTTTGTTCTGGCAGCCTTTACAGACCCTACACTAACTATTTCACAGTTTATATCTCTCCCTAAATCAGCAGCGCTGTCCCTACACTGTCTAATCTGGAGCGACTGTGTCCAAGATGGCGGCGCCCGGTTTTAAATACTCGAGGTGACGCTGTGCGGCCAGCCAATCACTGTAATGCCCACAACCAACATGGCTGCAGCATTACAGTGACTGGCTGGCAATCCCTGCATGTTCATTGGCTCTGTAAAGAGCGCCAAACATGCAGGGCGGAGACCCGAGCTCCCGCCCAAGTAACCCGGAAATGCTCGGTGCTCGCCGAACATCCCGAGTAGCGTGATGCTCGGGCGAGTACCGAGCAGTGTCGAGCATGTTCGCTCAACACTACTGCTGAGATGTTCAGTTTTTTCCTAAATTTCCTACGTTTTGTACTAATTTATTAGCACACATATACCACTCATTCCTACAATCAAAGGATCAGGAAACCACTCTGAAATCAATATCCTACAATTTACCCCAACAGCAAAAAAACAACTATACACAAAATACCAAAAGATATATCAGATTATTAATGAGCAAATAAAAGACACTATCACATAAAAATAATTTTTAGAAAGGTGTAGAAAAAATGCTGTAAAGTAAGAACGCTTCAAAAATAGAAATGTTAATGATTTATTTAATCAATTAACAAAATACAAGTGAATGAACAAACGAAAAATCTAGATCCAATTAATATTTGGTGTGACCAACTTTTCACTTTAAAACAGCATCAATTATTCCAGGTACACCTGCGCAAAGTCAGGGATTTTGTAATAATACAGTCAGGTGTCTGGTCATACACCATGGCAAGACTGAGCAAGAATACACAAGGAAGTTATACTACATCAGCAAGGTCTCTAAGGCACAAATTTCAAAGAAGATTGAGGGTTCAAGATGTGTCATTCAAGCACTTATGAAGAAGCACAAGAAATTGTGCAACGTTGAGGTCGGTAGATGCAGTGGTCGGCCAAGGAAACTTAGTGCAGCAGATGTATGACACATTATGGTTACTTTCCTTCAAAAGCGGAAATGTCCAGCAGTGCCATCAGCTCAGAACTGGCAGCAACCAGTGGGACTCAGCTTCACTCATCTACTGTTCAGAGAAGACTGGCCAGAAGTGGTCTTTATAGCAGAATTGTGGCGAAAAAGCCATATCTTCCACATCAAAACAAGGCCAAGTGACTCAACTATGCATTAAAACAGAGGAACCAGGGTGTAGAAAATTGGCAGGATGTGCTCTGGACGGTTGAGTCCAAATATGAAAAATGTTATTACAGAAGAGATTTTGTTCACTAAAGGGCTGGAGAGCAGTACAATAATGAGTGTCTGTGGGCAATAGTGATACATAAGCACGGTGGAGGGTCCTGTAAGTTTGGGGCTGCATTTCAGCAAATGGAGATGGAAATTGGGTCAGAATTATTGGTTCCCTCAATGCTGAGATATAGAGGCAGATACTTATCCATCATGCAATATCATCAGGGAGGTGTCTGATTGGATCCAAATGTTTTCTTCAGCAGAACAACAACCCCAAACGTACAGCCAATGTCATTAAGAATTATCTTCAATGTAAAGAACAAGGAGTCCTGGAAATGATCTGGTCCCACCCAGTGGAGTAACTAGAGTCTGATAGGCCCCCACCTGCATGTTGGTCAGATGTATGGGCCCTTGTAGCGTTCTGGATCCTATAAAGATATATGTGTTCTCTCCCTATGTAGCAATGTCCCCCATCCTGGCTCTTTCTTGTAATAATCTCCCACATGCTGGGCCTTATGCTATAACATTTTCCCCCACCTGTGCCCCTGTCTGGCAATGTCCCCATTCTGGCATCATTTCCTTCATTCTGGTTTAATGTCCCCATCCTGGTATAGTGTCCCCATTCTGATATAATGTCCCCATTTTGGTATAATGTCTCTAACCTGATATAATATCCCCCATGCTGGTGTAATGCTTCCAATTCTGCTATACTGTCCCCAAAGCTGGTATAATGCCCCACATCCTGGTATAGTATCTCCAGTTCTGGCATAATGTCCCCCATGCTGCTATAATATCCCCCATACTGGTATAATATCATCATTGTGATATAATGTCCCCCATCCTGGTATAACATCATCATTGTGATATAATGTCCCCATTCTCATATGGTGTCACCCATCCGGGTATGGTGTACCCCATTCTGGTATAATGTCCCCAATTCTGGTATAATTTCCCCATTCTGATATAATGTCCCCATTCTGATATAATGTCCCCATTCTGATTTAATGTCCCCCTTCCTGGTATATTGTCCCCATTCTGATATATTGTCCCCATTCTGATATAGTGTCCTTCATCTTGGTAAAATGTCCCCATACTAGAATACTGTCCCCATTCTGGTGTAATGTCCCCATCCTGGTTTAATGACCATCATACTGGTTTAATGTCCCTCGCCCTGGTTTAATGTCCCCCATCCTGGTACAATGCACTCCATTCTGTTACAGTGTCTCACATTCTGGCATAATGACCTAATTCTGATATAATGTCCCCATTCTGGTATAATGTACCCATTCTGGCATAATGTCCCCCATCCTGGTATGGTATCTACTGAGCTGCCATCCTGGGGATGGGTTATCAATATCAGATCGGTGGGCTCCGACACGCGCCACTGGCTCTACCCATCAGTTGTTTGCAATGCTCAGATGTAAATAGTTTGAAGATCTGAACATCACTGCTCCATTCACTGTACTGTGGGTCCTGCAAGTCAGCTAATATTCATGTAATAGGAGCTGATCTGCAGCACCAGGTAGCAGTCACTACACAGTGACCAGAGCTGTGATGTTCAGCTCCTCAACAATGTTTACATCTGACCTCTGCCAGAGTTTCAAATGACTGAGTAGTGGAGGTGCCACGTGCCGGACCCCCACAAATCTGACTAGCTATTGAACCCGTTCTAGGCCTGGGTGGCGAGCATTTTTATTGGTATATGGTCTCCCATGCTGGTATGTGCTGCCCCCATCCTGTCCCCACCATCCAATTCCGGTATGCGTGGCTCCCCTCATCCCCGATCCCGGTATGCGTGGCTCCCCTCATCCCCGATCCCGTTATGCGTGGCTCCCCTCATCCCCGATCCCGTTATGTGTGGCTCCCCTCATCCCCATTTCCAGTATGCGTGGCTCCCCTCATCCCCATTTCCGGTATGCGTGACTCCCCTCATCTCCATTTCCGGTATGCGTGGCTCCCCTCATCCCCAATCCAGATATGCGTGGCTCCCCTCATCCCCAATCCCGGTATGCGTGGCTCCCCTCATCCCCAATCCCGGTATGCGTGGCTCCCCTCAACACCAATCCTGGTATACGTGGCACCCCTCATCCCTATCCTGGTGTGTATGGTATCCCTCATCCTGGTATGCATGGCACCCTATCCCTCACTCCCAATCCCGGTATGCATGGCTCCCCTCATCCCCAATCCCGGTATGCGTGGCTCCCCTCATCCCCAATCCCGGTATGCGTGGCTCCCCTCAACACCAATCCTGGTATATGTGGCACCCCTCATCCCTATCCTGGTGTGTATGGTATCCCTCATCCTGGTATGCATGGCACCCTATCCCTCACTCCCAATCCCGGTATGGGTGGCACCCCTCACCCCCAATCCCGGTATGCGTGGCACCCCTCACCCCCCAAATCCTGGTATGCGTGGCACCCCTCACCCCCCAATCCTGGTATGTGTGGCCTCCTCAACCCCCCAATCCTGGTATGTGTGGCCTTTTCAATCCCCAAATCCTGGCATGTGTGGCCTCCTCAATCCCCAAATCCTGGTATGTGTGGCCTCCTCAACCCCCCAATCCTGGTATGTGTGGCCTCATCAATCCCCCATTCCTGGTATGTGTGGCCTCCTCAATCCCCCATTCCTGGTATGTGTGGCCTCCTCAATCCCCAAATCCTGGTATGTGTGGCCTCCTCAATCCCCTAATCCCTGGTTTGTGTGGCCTCCTCAATCCCCCATTCCTGGTATGTGGGGCCTCCTCAATCCCCCATTCCTGGTATGTGTGGCCTCCTCAATCCAAGTGTCCTGGCATGGGTGGCTTCCTCATCCCCCCAATCACTGCACACATAAAACAATAAACACTTATACTCCCCTTCCTTCCTCACCTCTGCTCCAGCGCTGAGTCCTGTCTGCAGCAGCTCATGTCGGCATCTGAGCTGCGTGCGCTCTCAGAAGCCGAGGTGAGCTGCTGCCGACACATTCACTCCTCTCCACGCCGGGACTATGGGCGTGGAGAAGCGTGAATATGCTTTCTCTTTAGCGGAGGGCACTGACAGCAGGAGCCGGGGCTCAGCACTACTCCGTGCCCGCTACTAAAGAGAATGAATATTCCGTCTTCTCCACGCCCATGGGAGTGGCCTCAGAGAGAATATTCATGTCCCTTTAGCAGCGGGGACACGTGGTAGCTGCAGCTGCGGATACAGCGTGTGCTCCGCTCTTCCACTGCCGCAACCCGCTCCTCTGCCGCCGTAACCTCCTACTCACCTATCCTCCTCGTTCCCACACTGCTTGCTGTCCTCACGGGCCCCCTCCGGCCACGGACCCCATAGCAGTGGCGTGGTCTGCCGCCATTAGCGGTACGCCACTGTCTTACCTGTAAAGGCTGGAATGCGGTCTTCTGTCTGGAGCCAAACTGTGTGTCACGCATGCGCAGTCTATCGAGGCTTCGGACAGAGACCCGCATCTCCCGTTATATTATAGATATTAATGAGCTAACCAGGGGATAGGCCACCAATATGTTTGTCCTGGAAATTCCCTTTAAGGCCCACCTGCACATACTATGTATATAATATATATATATGGCAAAGAGTGGGAATGGGTTAATCACAGGCTCATAAAACGGACAAACAACACAAATATTGGTTCTATCTTTTACACATTTGGGGTAGCCCTTAAGAGGGCCATTGGGTCAAAGAGAGAGAGAGAGAAGAGAGAGGGGAAGGAGAGATACCGGGAGATACCAAGAGAGAGAAAAAAGAGAGACCCAACCAGTGCAAGGCTAAGCCGGGCAGGCGGCAGCGGCTATTTATACCCACTGCTGATCTCTGATTGGTGGAAAATCTGGGTGTGGCTGCTCTCTGATTGGTGGAAAATCTGGGTGTGGCTGCTCTGTGATTGGTCAGCATTATGACCTCACAGTGGCAATGACTCATACCTCCTGGGTGGTTCTTCTGGGCGGTTCTGTTTTCTGACTGGTGGAAATTCTAATCAGCATTATGACCTCACAGTGGCCGTGACTCATGTTTCATGGACTGTTCTATCTGGGTGACCTGAAACATGCTGATCTCTGATTGGTGGAAATTCAAGTCATCTTCATGACATCACAATCAGCATGTTATTACTGCTGAGATGTTCAGTTTTTTCCTATATTTCCTACGTTTTGTCCTAATTTATTAGCACATATATACCACTCATTCCTACAATAAAAGGATCAGGAAACCACTCTGAAATCAATATCCTACAATTTACCCCAACAGCAAAAAAACAACTATACACAAAATACCAAAAAATATATCAGATTATGAATGAGCAAATAAAAGACACTATCACATAAAAATAATTTTTAGAAAGGTATAGAAAAAATGCTGTAAAGTAAGAACGCTTCAAAAATAGAAATGTTAATGATTTATTTAATCAATTAACAAAATACAAGTGAATGAACAAACGAAAAATCTAGATCCAATTAATATTTGGTGTGACCAACTTTTCACTTTAAAACAGCATCAATTATTCCAGGTACACCTGCGCAAAGTCAGGGATTTTGTAATAATACAGTCAGGTGTCTGGTCATACACCATGGCAAGACTGAGCAAGAATACACAAGGAAGTTATACTACATCAGCAAGGTCTCTAAGGCACAAATTTCAAAGCAGATTGAGGGTTCAAGATGTGTCATTCAAGCACTTATGAAGAAGCACAAGAAATTGTGCAACGTTGAGGTCAGTAGATGCAGTGGTCGGCCAAGGAAACTTAGTGCAGCAGATGTATGACACATTATGGTTACTTTCCTTCAAAAGCAGAGGATGTCCAGCAGTGCCATCAGCTCAGAACTGGCAGCAACCAGTGGGACTCAGCTTCACTCATCTACTGTTCAGAGAAGACTGGCCAGAAGTTCTCTTCATAGCAGAATTGTGGCGAAAAAGCCATATCTTCCACATCAAAACAAGGCCAAGTGACTCAACTATGCATTAACACTAGGACTACTGGACTCGTGACCCCACCTAGAACTACTGAAAGGAGTCATTTTGACTCCTTGCTTGTTTTCGTTTATTTTTAGAGTTTCATTTGTGGTTATTTATTAATAATTATATTTTTTGTAATGTATTATTATTGTGAGATCCAACAGTAATGCTTTTGATTGTTTTTTTTCTGCTTTTCTTATTTTTCTACAGAAAATAACAATAATTATAATAGACGTTTTTCAAACATTTTTTTTTATTCAAGTGCACACATATAAACAACAACTGAAGAACAAAAAGCAGAGAAAATGTAGGTGGAGGAGCATAAAAATGAAAATATGGCGCAGAATTCACCTTCTAAACATTTGGTGTTTCGCATTTTAGGCATTGCCTTTGATTTATGGCAGTACATTGCCCACACAAAGACTTACCACAAGTCTTACAATTTCCGACAGATCTATTTTTCTTGCACCTTTCTTTGATCTGGCAAAATTTTGTTTGAACCATCACTTCTGAGCATGTAGAAACTTGGGACGTGGAACCCTTTTCCCTATCTGTGACATAAGGACCACTCAACTCTCTCACAAGCGTTTGCAAAAATGCCTTGCGTGACATTTTTTGGTGGGTAATCTCCTTGAATATTATCCATGCATTTATACCCGCAAAGTCTAAGGCATTTTCAAATGCATGAACAGGCCATCTCCTTGTGCATGTTCGTGTGGTATATTTTCGTGCCATCTGATTCACTACATCTACTCCATATTTTGTTTCATTGTAAAACTTTACCGTTTCTGGAGGTTTTTTTAGCGGAATCAGACGCAACAACAACATCTGGATGGACGGAACTCAAAATGACAACATTTTTGTTGGTCTTTCCTTGATATACTGTAAGTGTAAAATTGTCTTCATTTCTAAACACTTTAGTGTTGTACAATTCCTCTTTCATGGATTTTATTTCTTTAGGCACTTCTCGCCTTATCTTGTTCAGTGTTCCCACGATGGTTGTTCCTTTGCTTTTTAGCTGTTTAGCTAATTTTACTGAAGTAAAATAATTATCGGTTGTAACATTGCGACCTTTTTTCAAAAACGGGTCCAATAACTTCATTACCACATGGTCAGCTAAACGGTCCTCAGCACGGCGTGTGTCATCTTTGCCTAGATAAGGGAAGCCATTTGCCAGATATTTGCTCCTCTTATCAACAGCTAGCCAATATTTGTGGCCATATTTATCTGGTTTGGAAGGCATGTACTGCGTGAATGGACACCTAGTTTTGCTTGGGAAAAGTTGCTCATCCACCGTTATGTATGGGCCAGGTTTGTAACACGCAATACAATTTTCAATAAACCTGTCCCACACAGTAGAAAATAGAGCAAACTTGTCCGTTTGCAGTCTCTCCGATCGAGTAGATTTCTCATCAAATCTGAGAAACCTCATAATTTCAACAAAGCGGTCCCTAGACATTGTCGCTTTGCAAAACGGTATTCCCCAGTCATTACACCAAATACTGCTAATCGAGTGACGGTTCGTGCCAGATATTCCACGAGCATAGAATATCGCAATGAATGCATCTAGCTCCTCATCAGATAGAGTAAACTGTAAATTATTGTTCCTGCATGCTTCTGCAAGCGTACAGTTCTTTATATGTGTCAATATATATGAATCAAAAAATAAACGCCATGCGCTCAAAGGACTATCGATAATGATATTTCTTCTGGCGTATCCTGTAGGGCCAGGTGCTTCTCGAAGAATATTTTGGCTGTCACGCCTACCAGGCAAGTGTTCTCCAATTTCAACAGGTTTCCATTGAATACCATCCGCTGAAACTAGTATTCCTTCAGATTCGCCTTCTCTGGTGTTTGTTGTTGCATTACCTTCACCGCCATCGTTATCTGTTGTTCTTTCATTTCTGGGACGTTTTGCTGATTTTTTCTGTCCACGACCAGGAGGATGGTCACGAGGCAACATAACTGCATGAGCCCGATCCCCAGTTGATGTGCTTGGAATATCTGTAAAAAAGTTGATGAATATTTAGAATTTTTGTTTTGTAAGGGTCCGTGCACACTGGCTGGATTAGCGGCGGAATATCCGACTGGATATTCTCACCACAATCCGGCCCGTACCTGCCCGCTCAGGTACAGAGCGGAGTTTCATACCTGAAGCTCCGCTCCGAACCCCGGGCTGGAGCCGCTGTCTGGGACGGAGCCGTGCTCGCGCGTAAGCAAGCGCTGCTCTGTCCCTGACAGCGGCTCCAGCCCGGGGTTCGGAGCGGAGCTTCAGGCATGAGCGGGCAGGTACGGTCTGTATTGCGGCAAGAATATCCAGATGGCTATTCAGCCAGAATTCTGCTAGTGTGCACAGGCCCTAACTCAGTGTGTGGAAGAACAAATAAATACACATAACTACTTACCTTCTGGATTTGTTCCGTCTGAGTCTTCAGATTCACTTGATATGTTCTGAAGAATGAAATCTTCATCACTGTCAGAATCAAATACATGTTCCTGCAATTCGGATTCCGATTCATCCTCCGGTATGGATTGCAAAGTAGCCAGAATATCCTGAGGCTTTATCAAACGTCTTCTCTCCATATTCCTCACAAATTCCATAATTCTATATAGTTCCCTGCTGAAAAATAGAAATGAAATGAAAACTAAAAGAAATAATAACTGTTCTGCCACCTTCAAAAGTAGGTGGGCTGAATCAGTTGACAGACAGCTAAACTATTTCATAACAATTCATACCTGTATGAGTCTTCAGAGCTCGTATGTCTGCGTCTGTTCTCTTTGTCTCTTCAGCTGAACTGAAAGTAAAGTTACTATCCAGAATACTGTCTCCTGCTAGGACCTTAGAAAAACACCACCCTTCATTAGCATAAGATAAGAGCCTAGAGTAAACAAGCTATTTTGTTCAGCATTACACAGTAATACAAGCAGGTAAAACACAAGGAAAATGTGAAAAGTTGACATGTAAATTGAACTACATCTATATGAACATCAGGGTAAATAAGACAGAGTGAAAAAATTATGCACAAAACTTTATAGCAACATTTAGTGACAAAAGGACCTCAAAATATAGTAGGGAGTCAAAATGACTCCCTTCAGTAGTTCTTGGTAAATTTTGAAAAAAACGCGCAAATTTTTCACCAAAATTATTTATTCTCACAAAATCTTTTTTTACATCATATTTGAGGAAAAGTCACTGAGTTTCAAGCTGGAATTCTGAAAAATGTAGTCACAGAAGAGAAATAAAAAACGAAAGGAGTCAAAATGACTCCATCAGTAGTTCTAGTGTTAAGTGGGTTGCCCAGGACTTAAAAGGATTTTTCCTTTTGAGTAAATGAAAGTCATCAGTTGCAGGTTGTTATAAAGAAACAAACCGTGCTGTACTCACCTCCCCGAGGTCCACGATGAGTCTTTGCCGCTGCTCGCGGTGGCCGGCATTGGCTGATGTCACATTGACAGTGCAGCAGCCAATCGCTACGCTCAGTGGCTCTGTCAGTGTAAACTGAACACCGCGTAGTTGACATGACTTTCAGGTCGCAGCCAATGTTAGACACTGGAAGCTGCTGCAGACACTTGCCGGTGGACTCGGGGAAGGCAAATACGGAACGTTTTGTTTCATTATTACCATCTGCAGCAGGGGACATTCATTTATTGAAAGGGAACAGGTGGGCACTCTTCGTCTCTTGTTTTGATTTTGAGCTACACTTCCATCCAGTGGACAAGAATGTTAAAGCAGATGCTCTGTCTTGATATTTTGAAGTGACTATTTTCGTGGAAGAGGCTCAGTATATCATAGATCCGGCCAGGATTGTTGAAGCAGCCCTTGTCCTCCTAAAAGACATTCATCTGGGGAAAACCTTTGTTCCTAGTGCTAAAAGAAGGAAAATACTGTCATGGGGACAAGAATCCAAGCTAGCCTGCCATGTGGGAGTACTCACATCCACTGAGCTAATTGCACACCGCTTTTGGTGGCCATCGCTGTCCAAGGATGTTCAGGACTTTGTGACCACTTGTCCGCAGTGCCCAAGAAACAAGTCTCCCAGGAACAAGCCTGCTGGTCTCCTTCAGCCTCTGCCAGTTCTTTCCGCCCCCTGGCAACATATCGCTATGGATTTCATCATGAACCTGCCCCTCTCTGAGGGTTACAACACCATCTGGGTCATGGTGGAACAGTTCTCTAAGATGGGTCACTTTATCCCCTTGGTCGGCCTACCTTGGACTCCCAAGCTTGCCACATAGTTCTTCCAGCATAAGTTTCATCTTCATGCTTTCCCTCTCCACATTGTCTCTGACCGCAGAGTCCAGTTTACATCTAAATTTTGGAGAGATCTTTGCAAGCTGCTGAATGTCCAGCTGGATTTCTCCACCGCGTGCCATCCACAGAGCAATGGACAAGTGAAACCAGTTAACAAAACTCTTGAAAACTACAGTTTGCTTGCCCCTTTATTTCTGCTCACCAGGATGACTAGATACAACGTCTTCTATGGGCAGAGTTCTCCTACAGCAACCACATTGGACTCACAATAAAACGTTCAAAAATGAAAGTGAAACTGTTTTCCTGTGAAATATGTTAAGGAACATCCTTTCCAGGGTAAAGACTTGTGTATAAGGTAAAATAAATAACCAAAAACAAAAATACTTCTCCACACCTTGGGCTATGTTTACAAGTAGCATTTTTTATGCGTTTTTGCACTTTTGTATTGCTTTCAACCGAGACAAATGCATTCACCAGGAAATGTCATTTTAACATTTTACAACCTTATCTGGCCATGTGCTGTGTGACACATGCATACAGTGCTGAAAAGACATGGGAACAGCATGGGGAAGACCCTTGGAAGCATCTCTGACACCCAGGTCAATTCCTAAAAGTGTGCCCATTGGAAGTGATCCTTGCTGCATCAGAAGATGCAGACTTGCAACTATCCCCGTGCAAGTCCTTGTCCCAGGGCAGTGTTCAATTGTACCTCCCCCATTCCTTGCAATGCAAGCGCAAATATGCAGCCAACCACCCACCCACCTACAGGCTGCAATACTATACTGCTAGCTTGGACTTGAAATGGGGCCTTTTAGTTTGGAGAAGGCCGAAGCTGGCCACTACCTCATGGCTGCAACGGCGGCGAGGTCTGCATACTCAGTCCCCAGCTGCCACTATTTTCCTGGGAACCTTCCCCACACTTTTCTTAGCTTGGCCTGCTTTAGGGCAGCATTGGACGAGCCCACCAGACAACCAGAGACTCCTCCGGTGGGCCTTGGCTTCTCCATCAGGGGAGTTGAGAGTGCCAAGGTGAGGAGCATGATGATGATGATAGAAGTTAGCATCTGCTTTGTTTTCTTGTAATGTAAGCGTAAGTGTGCAGCCTGCCACCCACCCCAGGCTGCAATACCATACTGCTAGCTTGCACTTGAAATTGGGCCTTGTAGTTTGGAGGAGGCCATAGCTGGCCACTACCTCATGGCTGCTTCGGCAGCGAGGTCTCCATACTCAGTCCCCAGTCGCCACTATTTGTCCCGGTAACCTTCCCCACAGTTTCTTAGCCTGGCCTGCTTTAGGGCAGCATTGGACGAGCCCACCAGACAACCAGACTCCTCCGGTGGGCCCTGGCTTCTCCATCAGGAGAGTTGAGAGTGCCAAGGTGAGGAGCATGATGATGATAGAAGTTAGCATCTGCATTGTTTTCTTGGAATGTAAGTGTAAGTGTGCAGCCTGCCACCCACCCACCCCCAGGCTGCAATACCATACTGCTAGCTTGCTTGCACTTGAAATGAGGCCTTTTAGGCTTGTGGAGGCAGACGCCGGCCACCATGTCATGGCTGCATCGGCGGCCTGGTATCCATACTCAGTCCCCAGCCGCCCGGCGGCCGGGTCTCCACACTCGGTCCCCAGCCGCCCCTATTTGTCCCGGTGCACCTTATACATAAGCACGCATACCAAAACATTACCTGTGCCCTCCCCAGTGCATTTAGTGGGAAGGACAGCCTAACCACAAACACGTGGACAAGTGAATGTGGCCAGGGATGGTCCATCTCACTGACGCCTTCACACTGGGTTAATATTGTGGAAGCCGGGACACAGTTGAACACTGGGATGCAACATGTCCTCTAGACATAGAGGATTGCGGGTCCTGGGTAAATCAGGCTTCAACACAAAGTTCAGAAGGTAGACAGCAGCAGTGGTCGGCCTCCTACGCAACGAGTAAATTATTCATGATTATGAGGCCATCCATATCCTTAGCTTTCTGTTCCTTGGAATGGAAGCGCATGTATGTAGTAGCGGATAGGCCTGAGGTGGTCAGCGTTTTGGCGCATATCCTACCTCCTCCGAGGATTGCTGGATGTTTTCCTGCTACTATCCCAGTTCTATGACTCCCGTTAAAACAAAGCTTCAGGTGATGAATGATGGATGAGGTTGTGGCAAAGGAGAAAGAGCAGGAGGAACAGGGACCATTCACATCAATATCAGGCCAGTCAACCATACATGAAAACCGATTCACCAACCATTTAATGTATGGTCTGCAATCCTTATGAAGACATCAAAACCGACAAAAAACCCATTTTGAGAGAGAGGAGTTTACAGACAATGAGGGGAAAGTAAACCTCTTATGACAAATGATCACCTCAATCTACCTGTTGATAGTCCCAAAATGACACAAAAGGGATTTATATCATAAAATATAAACTTTATTGAAACATATACATTAATATATTATTACACAATTCCATAGTATGAATAAAGAGAAAAAAGAGAATAAAAAAGGGGGAAGGGAGGGGAAGGGGGGAGGACAGCTAAAGAAAGCAGGATGAGATGATAAACATCCTGCAAAGGGACTACCATCCCCAGATCAGCATATTAAATGTAATAGATGTAAGTCTGTGCTGCCAGCTAGGTAGTACAAGATTATAGTCAAGTAAAAATCCTAGTCCAGATTCGGTCAGGTGATTTAAAGTCACAGAAATCCGCATTAGTGGGACCCTATGGTAGAGAAAGATATGGCAAATAACGATTCCCCATGTATAGGATGTCAGGTGTTGAAGGGGTTAAATGCAGGACACTAAGTACTACTTTCTATTGTTATGTTATAACAACACCCACATCAACGGAGCAGGGAGAGTGGCATCAAAAGATTAACATTACCTTGGGTCATGTTGGCAGAGTCTGGGGCAGCTTAGAGTGAGATGCTGGGGATGTGCAGTAGCCTCGACGCGCGTTTCGCCCGGAAATGGCTTAGTCAGGAAGCATATCCTACCTCCTCTGGGGACTGCTGGATGTTTTCCTGCTACTATCCCAGTTCTATGACTCCCATTAAAACAAAGCTTCAGGTGATGAATGATGGATGAGGTGGTGGCAAAGGAGAAAGAGCAGGAGGAACAGGGACCATTCACATCAATATCAGGCCAGTCAACCATACATGTCTTGTAGGATATGTTTCTGTACCAAAAGGAGCAGTTTGGCTACACAGTTGTAGGGCATACAGTGAGTGCAATGCCTACCAAAAATTTTGAGGCACTCCAAAGCCCCTTGGAAGTGACATGGAGGTCAGAGGGCCTTAACTAAACCGTTTTTTTCATTTATAGCAACTGGGTCTCCTGTACACTTTTGGCCTAAGCAGTGAATGGAAGGCTTTCCAAAAATTATGAGGAACTGCAATGCCCCTTGAAACAGACGTGGATTACAGCATACTAAAAACCTTCTACCCATTATTGGGGAGTGGGTCTCCCTTAGTGTTCGCCTATGCATTGAAAAGCAAAAGCTGACTAAAATTAGGAGGAAATGCAATGCCCGTTGGAAGAGTCGTGGAGGTTAGAGGTAATTAAAAACAACATTTCAATGCCCCTTGGAAGAGCTGTGGAGTTCAGAGTGGTTTAACAAGACGGTTTTAATGCCCCTTAGAAGAGACGTGGAGGTCACAGTAGCTTAACAAGACGGCTTTAATGCCCCTTGGAAGAGACATGGAGTTCAGAGTGGTTTAACAAGACGGTTTTAATGCCCCTTGGAAGAGACGTGGAGGTCCCAGTGGAATAAAAAGACAATATCAATGCCCCTTGGAAGAGTGGTGGAGGTTCCAGTGGAATAAAAAGACAATATCAATGCCCCTTGGAAGAGTGGTGGAGGTTACAGTGGAATCAAAAGACAATATCAATGCCCCTTGGAAGAGTGGTGAAGGTCGCAGTGGAATAAAAAGACAATATCAATGCCCCTTGGAAGAGTGGTGGAGGTCACAGTGGAATAAAAAGACAATATCAATGCCCCTTGGAAGAGTGGTGGAGGTCCCAGTGGAATAAAAAGACAATATTAATGACCCTTGGAAGAGATGTGGAGGTCACAGTAGCTTAACAAGACGATTTTAATGGCCCTTACAAGAGCCATGCAGTACAGCATATTAAAAACATTATTCCCATTATTGGGGAGTGGGTCTCCCATAGTCTTTGCCTATGCCTTCCAAGCAAAAGCTGCCAAAAATTAGGACGGAGGAACTTGCAATGCTGGAAACACGGACAACGGTCACCCTGGTGGTATAGTGGTGGTGGAGGCTGAGGAGAAGGAGAAGAGCAAAAAACAGCCGAAATGAGGAAGCGTATACCCATGTGTGGGTGTGAAGCGGTGCATGGGAATACACCTCCCGAAATAACACAGTGGTTTTGACTTTATATTACTCTGCTGTCATTTGGTGGTGATGAGAAGTCTGGCCCAATCCAGCCCTTGTTCATTTTGATAAGGGTCAGCTTGTCAGCATTGTCAGTTGACAGGCGAGTGCGCTTATCAGTTATAATTCCTCCAGCGGCACTAAAAACACGCTCCGACAACACGCTAGCGGCAGGGCAGGCCAGGACCTCCAAAGCATACAGAGCGAGTTCATTCCAAGTGTCCAGCTTGGATACCCAATAATTAAAAGGCACAGAGGAATCACGGAGGACGCTGGTACGGTCGGCAAGGTACTCCATCACCATCTTTTGAAACTTTCCACTCCTTGTGAGAGTACCCCGCGCCTCAGGGCCTGTAAGCTGGGCGGGTCTCAGAAAACTGTCCCAGAACGTTGACAGTGTTCCCCTGCCTCTGCTGGATTGGAGTTGCGTCTCTTTCGCATGTACGCCTTGGTTGGGCAACAAATTGTGACCTCTGCCGCTAGCACGTTCAGATGGGAATTTTTTTAACAGTTCTGCAGCAAGGGCCTTCTGGTACTGCCCCATTTTTGTAGACCTCTCCACCTCAGGAATAAGAGAGTGAAAGTTCTCCTTGTAGTGGGAGTCTAAAAGTGTCACCAACCAGTAATTACAGTCACCCAACATTTTGACAACGCGAGGGTCACTGTTAAGGCAGCGTAACATAAAGTCAGCCATGCGTGCCAGACTGGTAACGGGCAAGATTTCCGTGTCCTCATCAAAATGACGACTGACCATGCTCTCCTCCTCCTCCTCCTCCCCCACCCCCCTGTCCTCAGGCCACCCACACTGAACCGACGGTATGTCAGTTGTACAGGTACTACCGTCTACAGCGCATGATACCAGCTCCTGTTCTTCCTCCTCCTCTCTCTCATTGTCCCCAATGCACGTTAGGATGAGATGAGGCTTGATTGTGTGTAATTGCCCGCTACGGCTTCTTGATCCATCTCATCATACTCTGGCTGCAATGCCTCCTCTTTAATTCTCTGCAGAGAGCATTGCAAAATACAGACAAGTGGGATGCTGACGCTAATGATGGCGTCATCGCCACTCACCATCTTGGTGGATTCCTCAAAGTTTGTCAGGATGGTACATATGTCAGACATCCAGGTCCACTCCTGAGGTCTTATGTGTGGAGTCTGACCTGAATATCGACGGCCTTGTTGCAGCTGGTACTCCACAACTGCTCTCTTCTGCTCACAAATCCTTTGCAACATGTGGAGGGTAGAGTTCCAACGTGTGGGGACATCACACACCAGTCGGTGTGCCGGAAGCTGCAAACGCTGCTGCAACACAGCAAGGGCGGTGGAAGCTGTAGCCGACTTCCGAAAATGAGCTGACAGGTGGCGTACTTTGACGAGCAGATCTGGCAACTCGGGGTACCATTTAAGAAATCGCTAAACCACGAGATTAAGCACGTGAGCCAGGCATGGTACGTGTGTGATCTCGCCTCGCCTCAGAGCCGCCACCAGGTTACAGCCATTGTCACACACGACCATGCCTGGATGTAGGTTCAGCGATCTCAGCCACAGATCTGCCTGCTCTTTCACAGCTGTCCACAACTCACAAGCAGTGTGAGGTTTATCACCTAAGCTTATGAGTTTCAGCACAGCCTGTTGCCGCTTGGCTGAGGCAGTACTGCAGTGCTTCCAGCTTGTAACTGATGTGGTGATATCTGAGATAAAGGCTGAACATGAGGAGGAGGAGGAGGATGATGCGCAGGAGCTGTACACTGTGGGGGCAACTCTGACTGACATAGGGCCCGCAATCCTCGGTGTGGGGAGGATGTGTTCCGTCCCAAGGTCCGACTGGGTCATGGCTTCCACTATGTTTACCCAGTGTGCCGTCAGGGAGATGCACCGTCCCTGGCCACAAGCACTTGTCCACGTGTCCGTTGTCGGGTGGACTCTCCCAGTAACTGTGTTGTTGAGGGCACGGCAGATGTTTTGGGACACATGCTTGTGTAGTGCGGGGATGGCACACCAGGCAAAATAGTGTCGGCTGGGGACCAAGTACCGAGGGACGGCCACCGCCATAAGGTTGCGGAAGGATTCCGTCTCCACCAGCCTAAAAGGCAGCATTTCCAACGCAAGCAGTCGTGAAATGTGCAAATTTAGGACTGTGGCCTGTGGGGCGTTTGGCTGCGAATTTGCGCTTTCGTTCAAATGTCTGGGATATGGACAATTGAACGCTGCGGTGGGACGTGGACGTGGACGTTGATGCTGTTTCTTGAGAAACTGCCATAACAAGTGAAGACTAAGAGGAGGGGGCATCTTTGCATGCAGTATGGACAGGGGATTGCCTTGCACGCACAACAGGGGGTTCTCTTACATGCACAACAGAAGAAGAAGCAGTGGTGATACCCACTGACACTGGTCGTGGACCCTGGGGTTCACCCCACAAAGTCGGGTGCTTTGCTGACATGTGCGTGATCATGCTGATGGTGGTCAGGCTGGTAGTTTTGTCACCCCTGCTGATGCTGGCCTGGCAGGTGGTACAAATGGCCTTTTTGGGGTTATTAACAGAGTCTTTAAAAAAATTTCAGACTCTGGAAGACCTACCGGTTGTACTGGCAACGTCCCTCGTGTTGGTGTTACAGGGAACGGTTGCCCACCTTCTGTCTGCGGCCACCACACTGTTTCTTCCTGCCTGTTGGGGTACTCTGTCTCCCTCCCCCTGTGTGCTGCTTGCCTCGCTCTGCTTGTCCTCCTGCCACGTTGGGTCAGTTACTAGATCATCCACCACCTCCTCCTCTTCCACTTCCGCACCACGGTCCTCCTCCTCACTTCGTGGCAATTGTGTCTCGTCATCGTCCACCTCTTGTGACAAATTGCCAGCGTCGCCTTCCTGTGGCCGTGGCTGTTCAAATATTTGGCCATCGCTACATGGGATCTCCTCTTTCACCACTTCAAGCGGAGCAGGCGAGGGGCCCAAATATGGAAATGAACCAGTGAACAGCTCTTCAGAGTGTCCAAGTGTGGGATCAGTTGCTGTCTGAGGACACTCGGCATGGTGGGAGGAAGGAGCATCAGGGTGAGGAGGAGTATGCGGTCGAGACTCACGGCTACTAAGACTTGATCGTGTGGAAGACAGACTGGAGATGGTGGTGCCAGGGTGACTGGAAGTATTATCTGCTATCCAATTAATAATCTGTTCACACTGATCAGTTGGCAAAAGTGGTGTTGTTGTGTGCTTCCCTAGTAATTCGGTCAAGAACTGGAAGCGAGAAGATGTGGCTGTTGGTTGTGGCACATTTTCACCTTGGCCACGGCCCCGTCCTCTGCACGCACCATCACCAGAACGTCCAGTTCGACGTCCCTTGCCATGCGCCTTGCCCATTGTAATTGAAGTAAAATAGCTTACGCTCGCACTATCAATGGCAAAAGGGTAATAAAAAGGAGATTAGAACAGTGGAAGAGGAAAACCGCAGTTCTATTTCTCTGGCCTACACCAGAATCTTTTAAACAGATATATTTGTGTCTGAACAGTCAGCAAGACACTTAAACTGTTTTTTTTTATGTAAAAAAGGCAAAAAGGTGGATTACACCCAGATTTGAACCATGGAAGAGGAAAACCACAGTTCTAGTTCTCTGGCCTACACCAGAATCTTTTAAACAGATATATTTGTGTCTGAACAGTCAGCGAGACACTCAAACTGTTTTTTTTATGTAAAAAAGGCAAAAAGGTGGATTACACCCAGATTTGAACCGTGGAAGAGGAAAACCACAGTTCTAGTTATCTGGCCTACACCAGAATATTTTAAACAGATATATTTGTGTCTGAACAGTTAGCGAGACACTCAAACTGTTTTTTTTAAATGGAAAAAGGGCGAAAAGGTGGATTACACCCAGATTTGAACCGTGGAAGAGGAGAACCACAGTTCTAATTTCCTGGTGTATACCAAACTTTTTTAAATAGATATATTTGTGTCTGAACAGTCAGCAGAAGATGAGCTGTATATTATAATATTCTGTAGCAGGTGAGCTGTATATTATAATATTCTGCAGTAGATGAGCTGTATATTATAATATTCTGCAGTAGATGAGATGTATATTATAATATTCTGCAGTAGATAAGCTGTATATATAATATTCTACAGCAGGTGAGCTGTATATTATAATATTCTACAACAGATGAGCTGTATATTATAATATTCTGCAGCAGATGAGCTGTATATTATAATATTCTGCAGTAGATGAGCTGTATATATAATATTCTTCAGCAGATAAGCTGTATATTATAATATTCTGCAGCAGATGAGCTGTATATTATAATATTCTGCAGTAGATGAGCTGTATATTATAATATTCTGAAGCAGGTGAGCTGTATATTATAATATTCTGCAGAAGATGAGCTGTATATTATAATATTCTGCAGTAGATGAGCTGTATACTGTATATAATATTCTGCAGTAGATAAGCTGTATATATAATATTCTACAGCAGGTGAGCTGTATATTATAATATTCTACAGCAGATGAGCTGTATATTATAATATTCTGTAGCAGGTGAGCTGTATATTATAATATTCTGCAGTAGATGAGTTGTATATTATAATATTCTGCAGAAGATGAGCTGTATATATAATATTCTGCAGAAGATGAGCTGTATATTATAATATTCTGCAGTAGATGATCTGTATATTATAATATTCTGCAGTAAATGAGCTGTATATTATAATATTCTGCAGCAGGTGAGCTGTATATTATAATATTCTGTAGTAGATGAGCTGTATATATAATATTCTGCAGTAGATGAGCTGTATATTATAATATTCTGCAGTAGATGATCTGTATATTATAATATTCTGCAGTAGAAGAGCTGTATATTATAATATTCTGCAGCAGGTGAGCTGTATATTATAATATTCTGCAGCAGATGAGCTGTATATTATAATATTCTGCAGTAGATGAGCTGTATATTATAATATTCTGCAGTAGATGCGCTGTATATTATAATATTCTGCAGTAGATGCACTGTATATTTTAATATTCTGCAGCAGGTGAGCTGTATATTTTAATATTCTGCAGTAGATGAGTTGTATATTATAATATTCTGCAGTAGATGAGCTGTATATTATAATATTCTGTAGCAGGTGAGCTGTATATTATAATATTCTGCAGAAGATGAGCTGTATATATAATGTTCTGCAGTAGATGAGATGTATATTATAATATTCTGCAGTAGATGAGCTGTATATTATAATATTCTGTAGTAGATGAGCTGTATATTATAATATTCTGCAGTAGATGCGCTGTATATTATAATATTCTGTAGCAGGTGAGCTGTATATTATAATATTCTGCAGTCAGGGTCGGTCTGGGCTGGCGGGATACCGGGAAATTTCCCGGTGGGCCCCGCCCCTGCTGCAGAGTAGAGGGGGGAGAAGAGAACAAAAAAAAATCCTGCGGTTTTAAGGGGCACGGGCCCTTTAAAAGCGCAGGCACAGTGTATGCAGGGACGCGCGCACGCAGCGTTCATTACCTGAACCACCGCGGCGCACGTCCCAGTGAAGCAGCTGAAGCTGCGTTTCTCCCTTCGCCGGCCGGCGTATGACGTCATCGTAATGCGCCTGCTGTGAAGGAGGCGCGCAACTCAGGAGAAGGAGGACACCGCACGGGATCGCAGGAAGGTAAGAGGTGTGTGTGTGTGTGTGTAATGGTCTGGACACACAAGGCGGGGGCCAGCAGGACACACAAGGGGGGGCCCAGCTGGACAGACCCACAAGGGGGGGCTCAGCTGGACAGACACACAAGGGGGGGCCCAGCTGGACAGACACACAAGGGGGGGCCAAGCTGGACAGACACACAAGGGGGGGGCCCAGCTGGACAGACACACAAGGGGGGGCCCAGCTGGACAGACACACAAGGGGGGGCCCAGCTGGACAGACACACAAGGGGGGGCCCAGCTGGACAGACACACAAGGGGGGGCCCAGCTGGATGGACACACAAGGGGGGCCCAGCTGGACGGACACACGAGGGGGGGCCCAGCTGGACGGACACACGAGGGGGGGCCCAGCTGGACGGACACACGAGGGGGGGCCCAGCTGGACGGACACACGAGGGGGGGCCCAGCTGGACGGACACACGAGGGGGGGCCCAGCTGGACACACGAGGGAGGGCCCAGCTGGACACACGAGGGGGGCCAAGCTGGACACACGAGGGGGGGCCAAGCTGGACACACGAGGGGGGAACCCTGGCTGGACACGCAAGGGGGGGGGCCCTGGCTGGACACGCAAGGGGGGGAGCCTTGGCTGGACACGCAAGGGGGGAGCCCTGGCTGGACACGCAAGGGAGGGGAGCCCTGGCTGGACACACAAGGGGGAGCCCTGGCAGGACACACAAGGGGGAACCAAGGTGGACCCAGGCAAAGGGGGGTGGGCAGGATGGGTATATGGGGGGCAGGCTGGACACATGGAGGCCAGGATGGATATATGGGGGGCAGGATGGATATATGGGGGGGGGGGCAGGATGGATATATGGGGGGGCAAGATGGATATATGGAGGCCAGGATGGATATATGGGGGGGGGGCAGGCTGAACACATGGAGGCCAGGATGGATATATGGGGGGGGGCTAGGATGAATATGTGGGGGGGCGGGCTCGATACACATGGGCTAGCATAAATATATGGAGGGGCACGCTGGATATATGGGGGGTGTCAGGATGGATATATGCAGGGGGTAAGGGCAGTATGGATATATGAGGGGAGAGGCTGGACACATGGAGGCCAGGATGAATATGTAGAGGGCAGGCTGGACACATGGAGGATATATGGGGGGGACATATGGGGGCACAGGCTGGAAACATGTGACGCGCCCCCTGGGACATATTCCTTTTTGAGGGGAATACCCGGCACCGGATCAGATGGGGGGTTGTAGTCTCCGAGCGGCTGTGACCCGGCCCGTGCCCAGGGCGTCAAGCTCAGTGTTATGTGGCAGTCCTACAGATGTTATTAAGAGTTCTTTTGTGTCGACTACGCCACCCGTTGTGTTGCGGTCACTGTGGCCGCCGCTGCAGCAGGGTCCGCTGAGGCTGATGGTGCAGGTGCAGCTTGTGATGATATAACCCCCAACGGGTGGGGTATAGCCTCAGGGGGGACAGGTGCAGAGGATGGGGGTTGTGGTGGTGCAGTGCAGACGGCAGTGAAGACAGAGTCGGGTTGTGCAGTTAAGGGTGTTTACTTACTGCAGATGTTGTACTGGTCACTCCAGCTTCGAGTGACCACCCAAGCCGTGCTGCGTCCACCAGGTCCTGGATCCAGCCAACCCCCAAACAAGTCCGGAGCGTGGCCCTGAGCTCTCCTTCTGTCCCGTTCTCTGGCCGTCCCCACCAGTGATCCACCTAGGTCCAGCTCCCTCGGGCCTTCTGTTGGGACACCCTTGGCCTTGGGTTCCCTGACCCTTCATGTGGTGTGCCTTCGGGGTGGATGTGGTGGGTGACCGTGGCAAACGCTGCCCACGGTCTCCGGTCTCTGGCTGGGGAATGTTTTTACCCCCACCAGCTTGGGTTCCGGTACCCTGTGCCGACTCTTCACCCGGGGATTTAGTTTGGGATCTTAGAGTCCTTTTCTTCTGTGCCTCTGGGTCTCTCTCTTCTCCTCTCTCACTCTGGGTCTTTCCTTCTCCTCTGCTCCTGACTTTCTCTCTGCATCTGACCCTGTTCTTAGTTGGTGCCCACCTTATATACACCCTCTATGTGTGAGCTCAGGTGACCAGCACCCAATGAGCTCCTAACTTTACCCAGGCTGCTCCCCCTATCTGCCCCTACACTACTTGGGATGTACCACCCCCCTCCCACTCCAGCCAGGAACAGACTCGGTCGTACCTGCACATTTCTAAGTGGGAGTACCGTCGGTCTGCTCCTCGGAAATGGGATGTGTGTAGTGCATGCAGCCTACCGAGCTCAGTTCCACACTCCATCCTTACCCGGGAGTGGAATATCACACCTCTGGGTTGAGGTGCAATACCCCTGTAGCAGCCGAATCCTCAGGGTGCTACATTCCCCCCTGGTAAACCACAGCACGTCCTCGGGCTGTAACACATAAAACATCACCAAAACATACAAATTTTTATAAACATATAAAACATATAAAACATTATATAAATAACATATCTTAGCAGATAAAACTTTCTCGTCGTCTCAGGCTCCTGGTTCCTCCTCCTCCGGACACTGTGCAACGTGTGTCCGGGAAAAGTGCGACAGTCTCTTAGAAAAACTGGTTTTCCTATAAAACCGGTAGGGGGCGCTTTAGGACGCGCAACTATATACAGGGGAAGTTGGCCGCTCTCAGTCCTCGGCCAGGTAAGGAGGGAAAGGGAATGGCTGCTCACAGTCCTCAGCCTGTGGGATTTAGGGGTTAAACGGGTGAACAGTTCACTCAGCTGGTCCCAACGGGGACTATATTAGCAACAACAGTTTCAGTTTCTTTATACCCCGATCGGGTAACTATTTACAGCACCTGCTCCGCTGTACTCAACAACGGCGTCCTCCTGCTCTTGCTTTGGGGATCTCAGCTTCAGACCCGTCCGGATCCTCTTGCTCTTCCTCCTCACATCGCAGCTCCTCCTCTGTCAGGCGATGCACATGGAGGGCGTAAGGTCCTTTGGCACACTTGTGCCGGGTAAAGGTGACCTCGTCCCCGATATAAAGGTCACGACCTCTGTGCCCCTCCGGCAGATGGGACTCAACGTCTCTGCGCGTTACAAAAACGTCGCCGGGGGTGTTGTGGTCTCTGATGAAGCCCCACCCATGCTGCAGGTTAAACTTTATTACAGTCCCGGTGGTACGGGGACTGTGCGCTGCACGGGGGTCCCTCCTGGTTCGGCTCTTCTGCTCGGCGCTCCTTATTTGGGCCTGTTGCTCCCGGACCCGCCTCTCTCTCCGCTCCCTCGCAAACTCTTCGAGCTGCTGTCGGCAACACTCAGCACGCTCCGCTGCAGCTGCCCTGGTTTCCTGAGTGAACCCCATTAGGTCTTCTCCGGTGGGGTCCCACTCAAATTGGGCTTCTTCCAGAGGAGGCGAGATCCTTATCACGGGCTTCGGAGCCGGAATCAGGGGTGCACACATGGCCCCAACTCTCCTCTGGTGCTCCAGTTCATAATATTTCTGGGGCCAGATGAAAGGCTGCCCGTCCGGCCACGTGTGCTGGGCAAACAAGTCCTCTCCCAGACGCGGCACCCTTGGTTTTACGGGTGCGGGCGCGGTGGTGGTGGCGCCCGGGTTGCCCAGGCCTTGCGGCCAGGCCTGGGGCACCTGGAAGGTGAAGGGCACCGTTAGGACGGCGGCACCCTGGGCTACCTGGCCTTGCGGCCAGGCCGGAGGCTCCGCGGAGGTAGGGGGCGCTGTTGGTATTGCGGCGCCCGGGGGTACTAGGCCTTGCGACCAGGCTGGTGGTACTTCCTGCTTGGTCACGCTCGGGGTCGAGGCGTGTGACGTCACAGGGGTCGCGGCGGCGGCTTCCGGTTGGGGCCTAGTCTGCGTCGGTGACATGGCGTTTTCGGGCACAGCAGGGGGACTTTCGGGCTCTGCGACGGGGAGCTGGGGCAGGTGGGCGGTTTCCCGGCTTGGGGTGTAGACGTCCCCTTTACCTGCCTCCATGCGTTCGGCTCCCTTCTCGGCGCCGTCTCCGGCCTTTGGTCCTCCCGCGCCATCCTCAGAGGCGGTCTGTCTCCTCATCTTGGCTGGCGTGCTCCGGGTCTTGGTTTCAGCTTGCTGGGCCATCTCCCGGCTCCATTCCGCCAATATCTCGCGCTGTACCCGGGCCATCCTCCGTGCGAGGCCCTCCAGGGCAGTCTGTGCACACTCCCGGTCTCGGGGGAGCTGTGCAAGGACCTCCACTAGGCCTAGTGGGGTCGTGGTGTCTAGCAGGCTCCTGACCAACGGGTCGGTGCTGCTCTGCTCTTCTTCCAGCAGGCTCCTGGCCAGCGGGCCGGTGCTGCTCTGCTCTCTGGACATCTCCGGGTGAGCTTTTCTGCTGCTCCTCTCCAGGCTTCTTGCCTCCGGGTGCGCTCGCTCCAGACTGCTCCAGGCGGCACCCATCTTCGTTCTTTTCTTTCGTCTCCTCCCACTTCGAGGGCGGTCCCGGGGCAACTCGGTGACTGTCAGCTCCAGGGGTAGTTCTTTCACGCTGACAGACACCTCCAGCATCACAGTCTCTGTTGGTGGGGGCGGTTTCCACTTTTGGCGCCATTTTCTGTCCCGGCCCACGATGGGAGGCGGCCTCTTGCCCTCCTTTGGCACGCCCATAATGGCGTCCGCTGCTCTTCCAAGGCGGGAAATCTTCGGATTTGGCGGGAAGCGTCGCCCAGTGGCGGGAAACTCTGCAGATGGCGGGAACAAGCTGGAAATGGCGGACAATCGGCGGGAAACGACCTGTGATGGGGTCCGATGGCGTGGACCCTCCGGAACCGGCGGGAGACTTCTTTCTGAGGTAAACTTGCACTTTTCTTCAGGCACGCAGTACCCGGGTGTTGCGGGCACGTAATCCTGCCGACTACGCCAAAGTTGACGCGCCCCCTGGGACATATTCCTTTTTGAGGGGAATACCCGGCACCGGATCAGATGGGGGGTTGTAGTCTCCGAGCGGCTGTGACCCGGCCCGTGCCCAGGGCGTCAAGCTCAGTGTTATGTGGCAGTCCTACAGATGTTATTAAGAGTTCTTTTGTGTCGACTACGCCACCCGTTGTGTTGCGGTCACTGTGGCCGCCGCTGCAGCAGGGTCCGCTGAGGCTGATGGTGCAGGTGCAGCTTGTGATGATATAACCCCCAACGGGTGGGGTATAGCCTCAGGGGGGACAGGTGCAGAGGATGGGGGTTGTGGTGGTGCAGTGCAGACGGCAGTGAAGACAGAGTCGGGTTGTGCAGTTAAGGGTGTTTACTTACTGCAGATGTTGTACTGGTCACTCCAGCTTCGAGTGACCACCCGAGCCGTGCTGCGTCCACCAGGTCCTGGATCCAGCCAACCCCCAAACAAGTCCGGAGCGTGGCCCTGAGCTCTCCTTCTGTCCCGTTCTCTGGCCGTCCCCACCAGTGATCCACCTAGGTCCAGCTCCCTCGGGCCTTCTGTTGGGACACCCTTGGCCTTGGGTTCCCTGACCCTTCATGTGGTGTGCCTTCGGGGTGGATGTGGTGGGTGACCGTGGCAAACGCTGCCCACGGTCTCCGGTCTCTGGCTGGGGAATGTTTTTACCCCCACCAGCTTGGGTTCCGGTACCCTGTGCCGACTCTTCACCCGGGGATTTAGTTTGGGATCTTAGAGTCCTTTTCTTCTGTGCCTCTGGGTCTCTCTCTTCTCCTCTCTCACTCTGGGTCTTTCCTTCTCCTCTGCTCCTGACTTTCTCTCTGCATCTGACCCTGTTCTTAGTTGGTGCCCACCTTATATACACCCTCTATGTGTGAGCTCAGGTGACCAGCACCCAATGAGCTCCTAACTTTACCCAGGCTGCTCCCCCTATCTGCCCCTACACTACTTGGGATGTACCACCCCCCTCCCACTCCAGCCAGGAACAGACTCGGTCGTACCTGCACATTTCTAAGTGGGAGTACCGTCGGTCTGCTCCTCGGAAATGGGATGTGTGTAGTGCATGCAGCCTACCGAGCTCAGTTCCACACTCCATCCTTACCCGGGAGTGGAATATCACACCTCTGGGTTGAGGTGCAATACCCCTGTAGCAGCCGAATCCTCAGGGTGCTACACATGGAGGCAAGGATGGATATGTGGGGGGGCAGACTGGCACATGGGGGGGCTAGGATGGGTATATGGGAGGGGGCAGGCTCGATACACATGTGCTAGGATAAATATATGGAGGGGTCACACTAGACAAATGGTGGCCAGAAGGGACATATGGGGGTGCCTGGCTAGACAAGGGACTTAATTACTGTTTGGGAGCCAGATTGAGGAACATACTTTATTAGTTTATGGTGACCAGTGGGGAACATTATTACTTTAGATTCCAATTATTATTACATTATTACTTCTGTAATATAATTTACTTTTTAGGAAATTGTTTTCCATGGGATGGGACAAAAGAGAGGTCCTGTTACTGTGCAGGACGGCACTATGTTGCTTTTTTTCTTCAACTGGTGTAGTGTAGAGGTCGGGGGGGGAAAGTGGGAATATTCTCTAGAAGAGATCAGTTATTAATAACTGTGTGTTATTTTCTGCAGAGATGATTCCTGGCTGGAAGAAGTGATGGCTGTCTGTGCCAGATGAAGAAGAAAAGCGAAGATGAAGGACTTCACCTAGAGACATCACTGGTGAGTCAGTGTATTACATGTACACTTACACTACACACGTGGTCAAAATTGTTGGTACTCCTCGTTTAATGAAAGAAAAACCCACAATGGTCACAGAAATAACTTCAATCTGATAAATTACAAATTTTTGAAAATGAAGAGATGAAGGTCAGACATTGATTTTCTGCTTCCACAGAATTTAAAAAAAAATTAACCTCATGAAATCGGCCTGGACAGAAATGATGGTTCTTCTTCTTAACTTAATATTTTGTTGAACCTTTTGAGGCAATCACTGCAATCAAACGATTCCTGTAACTGTCAATGAGACTTCTGCGCCTCTCGACAGGTATTTTGGCCGACTCCTCATGAGCAAACTGCTCCAGTTGTCTCGTGTTTGAAGGTTGCCTTTTCCAGAATGTTTCAGCTCTTTCCAAAGATGCTCCATAGGATTTAGGTCAGGGCTCATAGAAGCCACTTCAGAATAGTCCAATGTTTTCCTCTTAGCCATTCTTGGGTGTTTTTAGCTGTGTGTTTTGGGTCATTATCCTGTTGCTAGACCTGCGACTGAGACCAAGCTTTCTGACACTGGGCAGCACATTTCTCTCTAGAATCCCTTGATAGTCTTGAGATTTCATTGTACCCTGCACAGATTCAAGACACCCTGTGCCAGGTGCAGCAAAGCAGCCCCAGAACATAACAGAGCCTCCACCATGTTTCACAGTAGGGACAGTGTTCTTTTCTTGATATGCTTCATTTTTCCATCTGTGAACATAGAGCTGATGTGCCTTGCCAAAAACTTCAATTTTTGTCTCATCTGTCCATAGTACATTCTCCCAGAAGCTTTGTGGCTTGTCAACATGTAGTTTGGCAAATTCCAGTCTGGCTTTTTTACTATTTTTTTTTTCAACAATGGTGTTCTCCTTGGTCGTCTTACATGAAGTTCACTTTGGATCAAACAACGGTGGATAGTACGATCTGACACTGATGTTCCTTGAGCTTGAAGTTCACCTTTAATCTCTTTAGAAGTTATTCTGGGCTCTTTTGTTACCATTCATATTATCCGTCTCTTTGATTTGTCATCAATTTTCCTCCTGCACCCACGTCCAGGGAGGTTGGCTACAGTCCCATGGATCTTAAATTTCTGAATAATATGTGCACCTGTAGTCACAGAAACATCAAGCTGCTTGGAGATGGTCTTATAACCTTTACCTTTTAACATGCTTTTCTATAATTTTCTTTCTAATCTCCTGAGACAGCTCTTTCCTTTGCTTCTTCTGGTCCATGTTGAGTGTGGTACACACCATGTCACCAAACAACACAGTGAGTATCTGTAGCCCTATATACAAGCACAGTGAGTATCTGTAACCCTATATACAGGCACAGTGAATATCTGTAACCCTATATACAGGCACAGTGAGTATCTGTAACTCTATATACAGGCACAGTGAGTATCTGTAACCCTATATACAGGCACAGTGAGTATCTGTAGCCCTATATACAGGCACAGTGAGTATCTGCAGCCCTATATATAGCACAGTGAGTATCTGTAGCACTATATACAGCCCCACTGACTGATTACAAGATTGTAGACACCTGTGATGCTAATTAGTGGACACAACTTTATTTAACATGTCCCTTTTGTCACATTATTTTCAGGGGTACCATCATTTCTGTCCAGGCCGATTTCATGAGTTTAATTTTTTTTTTAAATTCAGTGGAAGCAGAAAAGCAATGTCTGACTTTCATTTGTTCATTTTCATAGATTTTTAATTTATTATTACTTTTGTCAGATTCAAGTTATTTCTGTGACCATTGTGGGTTTTTCTTTCAATAAACGAGGGGTACCAACAATTCTGACCACGTGTATATATAGTATATGCAGAACTCCTGTGTATGTCACTGGTGATCACTATATTATGTATACACTATATACAGAGCTTCTGTGTATAATGTCACTTGTGACCACTGTATTACCTGTGCACTATATACAGAGCTCCAGTGTATAATGTCACTGGTGATCACTGTATTACCTGTACACTGACACTATATACAGAGCTCCTGTGTATAATGTCACTGGTGATCCCTGTATTACCTGTACACTATACACTATATACAGAGCTCCTGTGTATAATGTCACTGGTGACCACTGTATTACCTGTACACTATATACAGAGCTCCTGTGTATAATGTCACTGGTGACCACTGTATTATCTGTACACTATATACAGAGCTCCTGTGTATAATGTCACTGGTGATCACTGTATTACCTGTGCAATATATACAGAGCTCCTGTGTATAATGTCACTGGTGACCACTGTATTACCTGTACACTATATACAGAGCTCCTGTGTATAATGTCACTGGTGACCACTGTATTATCTGTACACTATATACAGAGCTCCTGTGTATAATGTCACTGGTGACCACTGTATTACCTGTGCACTATACACTATGTACAGAGCTCCTGTGTATAATGTCACTGGTGACCACTGTATTACCTGTACACTATATACAGAGCTCCTGTGTATAATGTCACTGGTGACCACTGTAATACCTGTACACTAAATACAGAGCTCCAGTGTATAATGTCACTGGTGATCACTGTATTACCTGTACACTGACACTCTATACAGAGCTCCTGTGTATAATGTCACTGGTGAACCCTGTATTACCTGTACACTGACACTATATACTGAGCTCCAGTGTATAATGTCACTGGTGGTCACTGTATTACCTGTACACTGTACACTATATACAGAGCTCCTGTGTATAATGTCACTGGTGATCCCTGTATTACCTGTACACTGACACTATATACAGAGCTCCTGTGTATAATGTCACTGGTGATCCCTGTATTACCTGTACACTGACACTATATACAGAGCTCCTGTGTATAATGTCACTGGTGGTAATAACAGTGTTGTTAGTATTGTGGTTTGTATTCATGATCAGTATTGTAGTATTTGGTCACTTTGGGGTGGTAATATGTGGTCTGGTCATGGTGTGGCCGTATTTGTTCCTTGTATGTAGTATTATTCGGTCACTATGTGGTGGTAATATGTGATCTAGTCATGGTGTGGCGATATTTGTCTCTTTTGTATGTGGTATTATTGGTGTTGATATAGTGGACTGTGTTGTGTATGGCAGTCATTTTGTTCTCACTGATATTAACTAGGAAAAGATTTTTTTCCATTAGGCCACAGCCCCACCATCAGTATTCGGTCAGTATTTTTTCTCAGGAGTAGCTGCCAAAACCAGGAGTGGGTGATAAATACAGAATTGGTGACTTGTTTCTATTATACCTTTTCTCTGATTGTTCCTCACCTGGTTTTGGCTCCCACTCCTGAGAAAAAATACTGACCAAATACTGATAGTGGGGCCGCAGCCTTAGAGATTAAATACTTGGAGCAGAGCGTCAGAGATGGACTTACAGGGATTCTCTTGTGAAAACAAGTAATCACCTCTCCACAGGATCAGTGATGATATTGATTGGTGGGGGTCTGACTGCTGGGACACAATCGGCAGAATGTGGAGCTTTTCTCCCCATTAGACTGGAGCGGCATGTGAGATGCGACCACTCATCCAGTCATTCCCTCAGTGACTGTGAGCGCTGCTCTTTTTTGGAAGCTGCATTTTAAAATGGGGATAAGTGTCCTGTCAGGGATGAAACTTCCCCATTCTTCTGATAGGCGCGTTTTCCAATGTTCGGACCCAAACGATCAATAAGTGATCACCGATCCTGTGGATCCCATGGATCGGTGATAACTTGTTTTAACCAAAGAAGCCCTTTAATGCAAACTACCGTAATTGTACATCCCAGTTATAGTGGTGCACAGTAGATGTGCAGGAGCCGCCAGTCAATGCTCCACTATAACAGGGATAGCGGATAACAGATATTTGCATATGGCTGTAGGTGGGCCCCTGGAGTCAATTCTCCCTGTGGGCCCCAGACACCCCAGTCCGACCCTGTCTGCAGTAGATGAGCTGTATATTATAATATTCTGCAGAAGGTGAGCTGTATATTATAATATTCTGCAGTAGATGAGCTGTATATTATAATATTCTGCAGATGAGCTGTATATATAATATTCTGTAGTAGATGAGCTGTATATTATAATATTCTGCAGTAGATGAGCTGTATATTATAATATTCTGCAGATGAGCTGTATATATAATATTCTGCAGTAGATGAGCTGTATATTATAATATTCTGCAGTAGATGAACTGTATATATAATATTCTGCAGTAGATGAGCTGTATATTATAATATTCTGCAGTAGATGAGCTGTATATTATAATATTCTGCAGTAGATGAACTGTATATATAATATTCTGCAGTAGATGAGCTGTATATTATAATATTCTGCAGTAGATGAACTGTATATATAATATTCTGCAGTAGATGAGCTGTATATTATAATATTCTGCAGTAGATGAACTGTATATATAATATTCTGCAGTAGATGAGCTGTATATTATAATATTCTGCAGTAGATGAGCTGTATATATAATATTCTGCAGAAGATGAGCTGTATATTATAATATTCTGCAGTAGATGAGCTGTATATTATAATATTCTGCAGAAGATGAGCTGTATATATAATATTCTGTAGTAGATGAGCTGTATATTATAATATTCTGCAGTAGATGAGCTGTATATATAATATTCTGCAGTAGATGAGCTGTATATTATAATATTCTGCAGTAGATGAGCTGTATATATAATATTCTGCAGCAGGTGAGCTGTATATATAATATTCTGCAGAAGATGAGCTGTATATTATAATATTCTGCAACAGGTGAGCTGTATATTATAATATTCTGCAGCAGGTGAGCTGTATATTATAATATTCTGCAGTAGATGAGCTGTATATTATAATATTCTGCAACAGGTGAGCTGTATATATAATATTCTGCAGCAGATGAGTTGTATATTATAATATTCTGCAGCAGGTGAGCTGTATATATAATATTCTGCAGTAGATGAGCTGTATATTATAATATTCTGCAGATGAGCTGTATATTATAATATTATGCAGTAGATGTGTAGCACCCTGAGGATTCGGCTGCTACAGGGGTATTGCACCTCAACCCAGAGGTGTGATATTCCACTCCCGGGTAAGGATGGAGTGTGGATCTGAGCTCGGTAGGCTGCATGCACTACACACATCCCATTTCCGAGGGGCAGGCCGACGGTACTCCCACTTAGAAATGTGCAGGTACGACCGAGTCTGTTCCTGGCTGGAGTGGGAGGGGGGTGGTACATCCCAAGTAGTGTAGGAGCAGATAGGGGGAGCAGCCTGGGTAAAGTTAGGAGCTCATTGGGTGCTGGTCACCTGAGCTCACACATAGAGGGAGTATATAAGGTGGGCACCATCAAAGATCAGGGTCAGTCTTTGCAGAGGGGTCAGTCTGTCAGAGTCAGTAAGAAGCAGAGGTCCAGATGAGCCTGCAGAGAGAGAGTGGAGCAGAGAAGGAAAGACCCAGAGAGGGAAAAAGAAAGGACTCTGAGAACCCAAATTCAATCCCCGGGTGAAGAGTCGGCAATAGGGTACCGGATCCCAAACTGGTGGGGGCAAAAGCACACCCTAGCCAGAGACCGGAGGCCGTGGGCAGCGTCTGCCACGGCCACCCACCATATCCACCCCGAAGGCAAACCACGTGGAGGGTCAGGGAACCCAAGGCCAAGGGTCTCCCAACAGAAGGCCCGAGGGAGCTGGACCTAGGTGGATCACTAGTGGGGACGGCCAGAGGAAAGGACAGAAGGAGAGCTCAGGGTCACGCTCCGGACTTGTTTGGGGGTTTGCTGAATCCAGGACCTGGTGGATGCAGCACGGCTCGGGTGGTCACTTGAAGCTGGAGTGACCGGAACATCAGCAGTGAGTAAATACCTTAAACTGCACAACCCGACTCTGTCTTCACTTAACATCTATGCTGCACCACCACAACCCCCATCCTCTGCACCTGACCCCCTGAGGCTATACCCCACCCGTTGGGGGTTATACTACCAAAAGCTGCACCAACACCATCAGCCTCAGCGGACCCTGCTGCAGCGGCGGCCATAGTGACCGCAATACAACGGGTGGCGTAGTCGACATTAAGAACTTTATAACATCTGTAGGACTGCCACATACTCTGAGCTTGACACCCTGGGCACGGACCGGGTCACAGCCACTCGGAAAGACTACAACTCCCATCTGATCCGGCTCCGGATATTCCCCTAAAGAATATGGCCCAGGGGGCGCGTCAACTTTGGCGTAGTCGGCAGGATTACGTGCCCACAACAACCGGGTACTGCGTGCCTGAAGAAAAGAACGAGTTTACCTCAAAAAGAAGTCTCCTGCCGGTTCCGGAGGGTCCCCGCCATCGGACTCCATCACAGGTCGATTCCCGCCGGTTGTCCGCCATTAACAGCTTTTTCCCGCCATCTGCAGAGTTTCCCGCCACTGGGAGACGATTCCCGCCATTTCCAAAGGTTTCCCGCCTTGGAAGAGCGGACGCCATTATGGGCGTGCCAGAGGGTGGCAAGAGGCCACCTCCCATCGTGGGCCAGGACCGAAAATGGCGCCAAAAGTGGAAACCGCCCCCACCAACAGAGACTGTGATGCTAGAGGTGTCTGTCAGCGTGAAAGAACTGCCCCTGGAGCTGACAATCCCCAAGTGGCCCCGGGACCGCCCTCGAAGTGGGAGGACTGAGAAGGAGAGAACGAAGATGGGTGTCTCTTGGAGGAGTCTGGAGCGAGCGCACCCGGAGGCAAGAAGCCTGGAGAAGAGTATCGGAGGAGCTTACCCGGAGATGGCGAGAAAGCAGAGCAGCACCGGCCCGTTGGCCAGGAGCCTGCTAGAAACAGAGGAGGGAGAGCAGAGCAGCACCGGCCCGCTGGCCAGGAGCCTGCTGGAGACAACAGAAGGAGAGCAGAGCAGCACCGACCCGTTGGTCAGGAGCCTGCTAGAAGCAACGACCCCACTAGGCCTAGTGGAGGTCCTAGCACAGCTCCCCCGAGACCGGGAGTGTGCGCAGACCGCTCTGGAGGGCCTCGCAAGGAGGATGGCCCGGGTGCAACGAGAGACGTTGGCGCAGTGGAGCCGAGAGATGGCCCAGCGGACCAAGACTCGTCAGCGGAGCACGCCACCCGAGACGAGGAGACAGACCGCCTCTGAGGATGGCGCAGGAGGACTGAAGGCCGGAGACGGCGCCGAGAAGGGAGCCGAACGAAGGGAGGCAGGTAAAGGGGACGTCTCTACCCCAAGCCGGGAAACCGCGTGCCTGCCCCAGCTCCCCGTCGCAGAGCCCGAAGTACCCCCTGCTGTGCCCGTAACCGCAACGTCACCGCCACAGACTAGGCCTCAACCGGAAGCCGCAGCCGCGACCCCTGTGACGTCACACGCCTCGACCCCGAGCGTGACCAAGCAGGAAGTACCACCAGCCTGGTCGCAAGGCCTAGTACCCCCGGGCGCCGCAATACCAACAGCGCCCCCTACCTCCGCGGAGCCCCCGGCCTGGTCGCAGGGCCAAGTAGCCCAGGGTGCCGCCGTCCTTACGGTGCCCTTCACCTTCCAGATACCCCAGGCCTGGCCGCAAGGCCCGGGCAACCCGGGCGCCACCACCACCGCGCCCATAAGACCAAGAGTGCCGCATCTGGGAGAAGATCTGTTCGCCCAACACACATGGCCGGACGGGCAGCCCTTTGTCTGGCCCAGGGAGTACTACGAACAAGAGCTCCAAAAGAGGGCAAGGCCCATGTATGAACCCCTGATCCCGGCTCCAAAGCCCGTAAAAAGGATCTCGCCCCCGCTAGAAGAGGCCCAATTTGAGTGGGACCCCACCGGAGAAGATCTCATGGGGTTCACTCAAGAGACTCGGGCAGCCGCAGCGGAGCGTGCAGAGTGCTGCCGCCAGCAGCTCGAGGTCTTTGAGAGGGAGCGGAGAGAGAGGCGGGTCCGGGAACAACAAGCCCAGATAAGGAGCGCGGAGCAGAAGAGCCGGGCCAGGAGAGACCCCCGTGCAGCGCATAGTCCCCGCACCACCGGGACTGTGATCAAGTTTAACATGCAGCATGGGTGGGGCTTCATCCGAGACCACCGCACCCCAGGCGACGTCTTCGTGACCAGGAGAGACGTTGAGTCCCACCTACCGGAGGGACACAGAGGTCGTGACCTTTACATCGGGGACGAGGTCACCTTCACCCGGCACAAGTGTGCCAAAGGACCCTACGCCCTCCATGTGCATCGCCTGACGGAGGAAGAGCTGCGGTGTGAGGAGGAAGAACAAGAGGACCCGGACGGGTCTGAAGCTAAAGGTAACCACAAAGAAAGAGCAGGAGGACGTCGTCGTTAAGTACAGCAGAGTACAAGCTGTATATAGTTGCCCGTCGGGGCACAGTGAACTGCTGATAATATAGTCCCCGTTGGGACCAGCAAGTGTGAACTGTTTACCCGTTTATCCCTTAAATCCCACTGACCGAGGACTGAGAGCGGTCATTCCTCCCTAATACCTGGCCGAGGACTGAGAGCGGCCATATCCCCTGTATATAGTTGCGCGTCCTAAAGCGCTCCCTACTGGTTTTAAAGGAAAGCCACGAGTTTTTTTCAAGAAAAGACTGTCGCACTTTACCCGGTCACACGTTGCACAGTGACCGGAGGAGGAGCAGAGGCGACGAGAATGTTATTTGTATGAAAAGTTTTCTGATATATATATGATATTTTATATGTTTTTACTATGTTGTTTATATGAAAAAAAAAAAATTTGTATGTTTTGTGGTGTTTTGTTCTTACAGCCCGAGGACGTGCTGTGATTTACCAGGGGGGAATGTAGCACCCTGAGGATTCGGCTGCTACAGGGGTATTGCACCTCAACCCAGAGGTGTGATATTCCACTCCCGGGTAAGGATGGAGTGTGGATCTGAGCTCGGTAGGCTGCATGCACTACACACATCCCATTTCCGAGGGGCAGGCCGACGGTACTCCCACTTAGAAATGTGCAGGTACGACCGAGTCTGTTCCTGGCTGGAGTGGGAGGGGGGTGGTACATCCCAAGTAGTGTAGGAGCAGATAGGGGGAGCAGCCTGGGTAAAGTTAGGAGCTCATTGGGTGCTGGTCACCTGAGCTCACACATAGAGGGAGTATATAAGGTGGGCACCATCAAAGATCAGGGTCAGTCTTTGCAGAGGGGTCAGTCTGTCAGAGTCAGTAAGAAGCAGAGGTCCAGATGAGCCTGCAGAGAGAGAGTGGAGCAGAGAAGGAAAGACCCAGAGAGGGAAAAAGAAAGGACTCTGAGAACCCAAATTCAATCCCCGGGTGAAGAGTCGGCAATAGGGTACCGGATCCCAAACTGGTGGGGGCAAAAGCACACCCTAGCCAGAGACCGGAGGCCGTGGGCAGCGTCTGCCACGGCCACCCACCATATCCACCCCGAAGGCAAACCACGTGGAGGGTCAGGGAACCCAAGGCCAAGGGTCTCCCAACAGAAGGCCCGAGGGAGCTGGACCTAGGTGGATCACTAGTGGGGACGGCCAGAGGAAAGGACAGAAGGAGAGCTCAGGGTCACGCTCCGGACTTGTTTGGGGGTTTGCTGAATCCAGGACCTGGTGGATGCAGCACGGCTCGGGTGGTCACTTGAAGCTGGAGTGACCGGAACATCAGCAGTGAGTAAATACCTTAAACTGCACAACCCGACTCTGTCTTCACTTAACATCTATGCTGCACCACCACAACCCCCATCCTCTGCACCTGACCCCCTGAGGCTATACCCCACCCGTTGGGGGTTATACTACCAAAAGCTGCACCAACACCATCAGCCTCAGCGGACCCTGCTGCAGCGGCGGCCATAGTGACCGCAATACAACGGGTGGCGTAGTCGACATTAAGAACTTTATAACATCTGTAGGACTGCCACATACTCTGAGCTTGACACCCTGGGCACGGACCGGGTCACAGCCACTCGGAAAGACTACAACTCCCATCTGATCCGGCTCCGGATATTCCCCTAAAGAATATGGCCCAGGGGGCGCGTCAGATGAGCTGTATATTATAATATTCTGCAGTAGATGAGCTGTATATTATAATATTCTGCAGCAGGTGAGCTGTATATATAATATTCTGCAGAAGATGAGCTGTATATTATAATATTCTGCAGCAGGTGAGCTGTATATTATAATATTCTGCAGCAGGTGAGCTGTATATATAATATTCTGCAGAAGATGAGCTGTATATTATAATATTCTGCAGCAGGTGAGCTGTATATATAATATTCTGCAGTAGATGAGCTGTATATTATAATATTCTGCAGCAGGTGAGCTGTATATATAATATTCTGCAGTAGATGAGCTGTATATATAATATTCTGCAGCAGGTGAGCTGTATATTATAATATTCTGCAGTAGATGAGCTGTATCTATAATATTCTGCAGCAGATGAGCTGTATATTATAATATTCTGCAGTAGATGAGCTGTATATTATAATATTCTGTAGTAGATGAGCTGTATATTATAATATTCTGCAGTAGATGCGCTGTATATTATAATATTCTGCAGTAGATGAGCTGTATATTATAATATTCTACTGAAGATGAGCTGTATATTATAATATTCTGCTGAAGATGAGCTGTATATTATAATATTCTGCAGCAGGTGAGCTGTATATATAATATTCTGCAGAAGATGAGCTGTATATTATAATATTCTGCAGCAGGTGAGCTGTATATTATAATATTCTGCAGTAGATGAGCTGTATATTATAATATTCTGCAGCAGGTGAGCTGTATATATAATATTCTGCAGTAGATGAGCTGTATATTATAATATTCTGCAGCAGGTGAGCTGTATATATAATATTCTGCAGAAGATGAGCTGTATATATAATATTTTGCAGCAGGTGAGCTGTATATTATAATATTCTGCAGTAGATGAGCTGTATCTATAATATTCTGCAGCAGATGAGCTGTATATTATAATATTCTGCAGTAGATGAGCTGTATATTATAATATTCTGTAGTAGATGAGCTGTATATTATAATATTCTGCAGTAGATGCGCTGTATATTATAATATTCTGCAGTAGATGAGCTGTATATTATAATATTCTGCTGAAGATGAGCTGTATATTATAATATTCTGCTGAAGATGAGCTGTATATTATAATATTCTGCTGAAGATGAGCTGTATATTATAATATTCTGCAGTAGATGAGCTGTATATTATAATATTCTGCAGTAGATGCGCTGTATATTATAATATTCTGCAGTAGATGAGCTGTATATTATAATATTCTGCAGCAGGTGAGCTGTATATTATAACATTCTGCAGTAGATGAGCTGTATATTATAATATTCTGCAGCAGGTGAGCTGTATATTATAATATTCTGCAGCAGGTGAGCTGTATATTATAATATTCTGCAGTAGATGAGCTGTATATTATAATATTCTGCAGCAGGTGAGCTGTATATATAATATTCTGCAGTAGATGAGCTGTATATTATAATATTCTGCAGCAGGTGAGCTGTATATATAATATTCTGCAGTAGATGAGCTGTATATATAATATTCTGCAGCAGGTGAGCTGTATATTATAATATTCTGCAGTAGATGAGCTGTATCTATAATATTCTGCAGCAGATGAGCTGTATATTATAATATTCTGCAGTAGATGAGCTGTATATTATAATATTCTGTAGTAGATGAGCTGTATATTATAATATTCTGCAGTAGATGCGCTGTATATTATAATATTCTGCAGTAGATGAGCTGTATATTATAATATTCTGCAGTAGATGAGCTGTATATATAATATTCTGCAGTAGATGAGCTGTATATTATAATATTCTGCAGTAGATGAGCTGTATATATAATATTCTGCAGCAGGTGAGCTGTATATATAATATTCTGCAGAAGATGAGCTGTATATTATAATATTCTGCAACAGGTGAGCTGTATATTATAATATTCTGCAGCAGGTGAGCTGTATATTATAATATTCTGCAGTAGATGAGCTGTATATTATAATATTCTGCAACAGGTGAGCTGTATATATAATATTCTGCAGCAGATGAGTTGTATATTATAATATTCTGCAGCAGGTGAGCTGTATATATAATATTCTGCAGTAGATGAGCTGTATATTATAATATTCTGCAGATGAGCTGTATATTATAATATTATGCAGTAGATGTGTAGCACCCTGAGGATTCGGCTGCTACAGGGGTATTGCACCTCAACCCAGAGGTGTGATATTCCACTCCCGGGTAAGGATGGAGTGTGGATCTGAGCTCGGTAGGCTGCATGCACTACACACATCCCATTTCCGAGGGGCAGGCCGACGGTACTCCCACTTAGAAATGTGCAGGTACGACCGAGTCTGTTCCTGGCTGGAGTGGGAGGGGGGTGGTACATCCCAAGTAGTGTAGGAGCAGATAGGGGGAGCAGCCTGGGTAAAGTTAGGAGCTCATTGGGTGCTGGTCACCTGAGCTCACACATAGAGGGAGTATATAAGGTGGGCACCATCAAAGATCAGGGTCAGTCTTTGCAGAGGGGTCAGTCTGTCAGAGTCAGTAAGAAGCAGAGGTCCAGATGAGCCTGCAGAGAGAGAGTGGAGCAGAGAAGGAAAGACCCAGAGAGGGAAAAAGAAAGGACTCTGAGAACCCAAATTCAATCCCCGGGTGAAGAGTCGGCAATAGGGTACCGGATCCCAAACTGGTGGGGGCAAAAGCACACCCTAGCCAGAGACCGGAGGCCGTGGGCAGCGTCTGCCACGGCCACCCACCATATCCACCCCGAAGGCAAACCACGTGGAGGGTCAGGGAACCCAAGGCCAAGGGTCTCCCAACAGAAGGCCCGAGGGAGCTGGACCTAGGTGGATCACTAGTGGGGACGGCCAGAGGAAAGGACAGAAGGAGAGCTCAGGGTCACGCTCCGGACTTGTTTGGGGGTTTGCTGAATCCAGGACCTGGTGGATGCAGCACGGCTCGGGTGGTCACTTGAAGCTGGAGTGACCGGAACATCAGCAGTGAGTAAATACCTTAAACTGCACAACCCGACTCTGTCTTCACTTAACATCTATGCTGCACCACCACAACCCCCATCCTCTGCACCTGACCCCCTGAGGCTATACCCCACCCGTTGGGGGTTATACTACCAAAAGCTGCACCAACACCATCAGCCTCAGCGGACCCTGCTGCAGCGGCGGCCATAGTGACCGCAATACAACGGGTGGCGTAGTCGACATTAAGAACTTTATAACATCTGTAGGACTGCCACATACTCTGAGCTTGACACCCTGGGCACGGACCGGGTCACAGCCACTCGGAAAGACTACAACTCCCATCTGATCCGGCTCCGGATATTCCCCTAAAGAATATGGCCCAGGGGGCGCGTCAACTTTGGCGTAGTCGGCAGGATTACGTGCCCACAACAACCGGGTACTGCGTGCCTGAAGAAAAGAACGAGTTTACCTCAAAAAGAAGTCTCCTGCCGGTTCCGGAGGGTCCCCGCCATCGGACTCCATCACAGGTCGATTCCCGCCGGTTGTCCGCCATTAACAGCTTTTTCCCGCCATCTGCAGAGTTTCCCGCCACTGGGAGACGATTCCCGCCATTTCCAAAGGTTTCCCGCCTTGGAAGAGCGGACGCCATTATGGGCGTGCCAGAGGGTGGCAAGAGGCCACCTCCCATCGTGGGCCAGGACCGAAAATGGCGCCAAAAGTGGAAACCGCCCCCACCAACAGAGACTGTGATGCTAGAGGTGTCTGTCAGCGTGAAAGAACTGCCCCTGGAGCTGACAATCCCCAAGTGGCCCCGGGACCGCCCTCGAAGTGGGAGGACTGAGAAGGAGAGAACGAAGATGGGTGTCTCTTGGAGGAGTCTGGAGCGAGCGCACCCGGAGGCAAGAAGCCTGGAGAAGAGTATCGGAGGAGCTTACCCGGAGATGGCGAGAAAGCAGAGCAGCACCGGCCCGTTGGCCAGGAGCCTGCTAGAAACAGAGGAGGGAGAGCAGAGCAGCACCGGCCCGCTGGCCAGGAGCCTGCTGGAGACAACAGAAGGAGAGCAGAGCAGCACCGACCCGTTGGTCAGGAGCCTGCTAGAAGCAACGACCCCACTAGGCCTAGTGGAGGTCCTAGCACAGCTCCCCCGAGACCGGGAGTGTGCGCAGACCGCTCTGGAGGGCCTCGCAAGGAGGATGGCCCGGGTGCAACGAGAGACGTTGGCGCAGTGGAGCCGAGAGATGGCCCAGCGGACCAAGACTCGTCAGCGGAGCACGCCACCCGAGACGAGGAGACAGACCGCCTCTGAGGATGGCGCAGGAGGACTGAAGGCCGGAGACGGCGCCGAGAAGGGAGCCGAACGAAGGGAGGCAGGTAAAGGGGACGTCTCTACCCCAAGCCGGGAAACCGCGTGCCTGCCCCAGCTCCCCGTCGCAGAGCCCGAAGTACCCCCTGCTGTGCCCGTAACCGCAACGTCACCGCCACAGACTAGGCCTCAACCGGAAGCCGCAGCCGCGACCCCTGTGACGTCACACGCCTCGACCCCGAGCGTGACCAAGCAGGAAGTACCACCAGCCTGGTCGCAAGGCCTAGTACCCCCGGGCGCCGCAATACCAACAGCGCCCCCTACCTCCGCGGAGCCCCCGGCCTGGTCGCAGGGCCAAGTAGCCCAGGGTGCCGCCGTCCTTACGGTGCCCTTCACCTTCCAGATACCCCAGGCCTGGCCGCAAGGCCCGGGCAACCCGGGCGCCACCACCACCGCGCCCATAAGACCAAGAGTGCCGCATCTGGGAGAAGATCTGTTCGCCCAACACACATGGCCGGACGGGCAGCCCTTTGTCTGGCCCAGGGAGTACTACGAACAAGAGCTCCAAAAGAGGGCAAGGCCCATGTATGAACCCCTGATCCCGGCTCCAAAGCCCGTAAAAAGGATCTCGCCCCCGCTAGAAGAGGCCCAATTTGAGTGGGACCCCACCGGAGAAGATCTCATGGGGTTCACTCAAGAGACTCGGGCAGCCGCAGCGGAGCGTGCAGAGTGCTGCCGCCAGCAGCTCGAGGTCTTTGAGAGGGAGCGGAGAGAGAGGCGGGTCCGGGAACAACAAGCCCAGATAAGGAGCGCGGAGCAGAAGAGCCGGGCCAGGAGAGACCCCCGTGCAGCGCATAGTCCCCGCACCACCGGGACTGTGATCAAGTTTAACATGCAGCATGGGTGGGGCTTCATCCGAGACCACCGCACCCCAGGCGACGTCTTCGTGACCAGGAGAGACGTTGAGTCCCACCTACCGGAGGGACACAGAGGTCGTGACCTTTACATCGGGGACGAGGTCACCTTCACCCGGCACAAGTGTGCCAAAGGACCCTACGCCCTCCATGTGCATCGCCTGACGGAGGAAGAGCTGCGGTGTGAGGAGGAAGAACAAGAGGACCCGGACGGGTCTGAAGCTAAAGGTAACCACAAAGAAAGAGCAGGAGGACGTCGTCGTTAAGTACAGCAGAGTACAAGCTGTATATAGTTGCCCGTCGGGGCACAGTGAACTGCTGATAATATAGTCCCCGTTGGGACCAGCAAGTGTGAACTGTTTACCCGTTTATCCCTTAAATCCCACTGACCGAGGACTGAGAGCGGTCATTCCTCCCTAATACCTGGCCGAGGACTGAGAGCGGCCATATCCCCTGTATATAGTTGCGCGTCCTAAAGCGCTCCCTACTGGTTTTAAAGGAAAGCCACGAGTTTTTTTCAAGAAAAGACTGTCGCACTTTACCCGGTCACACGTTGCACAGTGACCGGAGGAGGAGCAGAGGCGACGAGAATGTTATTTGTATGAAAAGTTTTCTGATATATATATGATATTTTATATGTTTTTACTATGTTGTTTATATGAAAAAAAAAAAATTTGTATGTTTTGTGGTGTTTTGTTCTTACAGCCCGAGGACGTGCTGTGATTTACCAGGGGGGAATGTAGCACCCTGAGGATTCGGCTGCTACAGGGGTATTGCACCTCAACCCAGAGGTGTGATATTCCACTCCCGGGTAAGGATGGAGTGTGGATCTGAGCTCGGTAGGCTGCATGCACTACACACATCCCATTTCCGAGGGGCAGGCCGACGGTACTCCCACTTAGAAATGTGCAGGTACGACCGAGTCTGTTCCTGGCTGGAGTGGGAGGGGGGTGGTACATCCCAAGTAGTGTAGGAGCAGATAGGGGGAGCAGCCTGGGTAAAGTTAGGAGCTCATTGGGTGCTGGTCACCTGAGCTCACACATAGAGGGAGTATATAAGGTGGGCACCATCAAAGATCAGGGTCAGTCTTTGCAGAGGGGTCAGTCTGTCAGAGTCAGTAAGAAGCAGAGGTCCAGATGAGCCTGCAGAGAGAGAGTGGAGCAGAGAAGGAAAGACCCAGAGAGGGAAAAAGAAAGGACTCTGAGAACCCAAATTCAATCCCCGGGTGAAGAGTCGGCAATAGGGTACCGGATCCCAAACTGGTGGGGGCAAAAGCACACCCTAGCCAGAGACCGGAGGCCGTGGGCAGCGTCTGCCACGGCCACCCACCATATCCACCCCGAAGGCAAACCACGTGGAGGGTCAGGGAACCCAAGGCCAAGGGTCTCCCAACAGAAGGCCCGAGGGAGCTGGACCTAGGTGGATCACTAGTGGGGACGGCCAGAGGAAAGGACAGAAGGAGAGCTCAGGGTCACGCTCCGGACTTGTTTGGGGGTTTGCTGAATCCAGGACCTGGTGGATGCAGCACGGCTCGGGTGGTCACTTGAAGCTGGAGTGACCGGAACATCAGCAGTGAGTAAATACCTTAAACTGCACAACCCGACTCTGTCTTCACTTAACATCTATGCTGCACCACCACAACCCCCATCCTCTGCACCTGACCCCCTGAGGCTATACCCCACCCGTTGGGGGTTATACTACCAAAAGCTGCACCAACACCATCAGCCTCAGCGGACCCTGCTGCAGCGGCGGCCATAGTGACCGCAATACAACGGGTGGCGTAGTCGACATTAAGAACTTTATAACATCTGTAGGACTGCCACATACTCTGAGCTTGACACCCTGGGCACGGACCGGGTCACAGCCACTCGGAAAGACTACAACTCCCATCTGATCCGGCTCCGGATATTCCCCTAAAGAATATGGCCCAGGGGGCGCGTCAGATGAGCTGTATATTATAATATTCTGCAGTAGATGAGCTGTATATTATAATATTCTGCAGCAGGTGAGCTGTATATATAATATTCTGCAGAAGATGAGCTGTATATTATAATATTCTGCAGCAGGTGAGCTGTATATTATAATATTCTGCAGCAGGTGAGCTGTATATATAATATTCTGCAGAAGATGAGCTGTATATTATAATATTCTGCAGCAGGTGAGCTGTATATATAATATTCTGCAGTAGATGAGCTGTATATTATAATATTCTGCAGCAGGTGAGCTGTATATATAATATTCTGCAGTAGATGAGCTGTATATATAATATTCTGCAGCAGGTGAGCTGTATATTATAATATTCTGCAGTAGATGAGCTGTATCTATAATATTCTGCAGCAGATGAGCTGTATATTATAATATTCTGCAGTAGATGAGCTGTATATTATAATATTCTGTAGTAGATGAGCTGTATATTATAATATTCTGCAGTAGATGCGCTGTATATTATAATATTCTGCAGTAGATGAGCTGTATATTATAATATTCTACTGAAGATGAGCTGTATATTATAATATTCTGCTGAAGATGAGCTGTATATTATAATATTCTGCAGCAGGTGAGCTGTATATATAATATTCTGCAGAAGATGAGCTGTATATTATAATATTCTGCAGCAGGTGAGCTGTATATTATAATATTCTGCAGTAGATGAGCTGTATATTATAATATTCTGCAGCAGGTGAGCTGTATATATAATATTCTGCAGTAGATGAGCTGTATATTATAATATTCTGCAGCAGGTGAGCTGTATATATAATATTCTGCAGAAGATGAGCTGTATATATAATATTTTGCAGCAGGTGAGCTGTATATTATAATATTCTGCAGTAGATGAGCTGTATCTATAATATTCTGCAGCAGATGAGCTGTATATTATAATATTCTGCTGAAGATGAGCTGTATATTATAATATTCTGCAGTAGATGAGCTGTATATTATAATATTCTGCAGTAGATGCGCTGTATATTATAATATTCTGCAGTAGATGAGCTGTATATTATAATATTCTGCAGCAGGTGAGCTGTATATTATAACATTCTGCAGTAGATGAGCTGTATATTATAATATTCTGCAGCAGGTGAGCTGTATATTATAATATTCTGCAGCAGGTGAGCTGTATATTATAATATTCTGCAGTAGATGAGCTGTATATTATAATATTCTGCAGCAGGTGAGCTGTATATATAATATTCTGCAGTAGATGAGCTGTATATTATAATATTCTGCAGCAGGTGAGCTGTATATATAATATTCTGCAGTAGATGAGCTGTATATATAATATTCTGCAGCAGGTGAGCTGTATATTATAATATTCTGCAGTAGATGAGCTGTATCTATAATATTCTGCAGCAGATGAGCTGTATATTATAATATTCTGCAGTAGATGAGCTGTATATTATAATATTCTGTAGTAGATGAGCTGTATATTATAATATTCTGCAGTAGATGCGCTGTATATTATAATATTCTGCAGTAGATGAGCTGTATATTATAATATTCTACTGAAGATGAGCTGTATATTATAATATTCTGCTGAAGATGAGCTGTATATTATAATATTCTGCAGCAGGTGAGCTGTATATATAATATTCTGCAGAAGATGAGCTGTATATTATAAAATTCTGCAGCAGGTGAGCTGTATATTATAATATTCTGCAGTAGATGAGCTGTATATTATAATATTCTGCAGCAGGTGAGCTGTATATATAATATTCTGCAGTAGATGAGCTGTATATTATAATATTCTGCAGCAGGTGAGCTGTATATATAATATTCTGCAGTAGATGAGCTGTATATTATAATATTCTGCAGTAGATGAGCTGTATCTATAATATTCTGCAGCAGATGAGCTGTATATTATAATATTCTGCAGTAGATGAGCTGTATATTATAATATTCTGTAGTAGATGAGCTGTATATTATAATATTCTGCAGTAGATGCGCTGTATATTATAATATTCTGCAGTAGATGAGCTGTATATTATAATATTCTGCTGAAGATGAGCTGTATATTATAATATTCTGCTGAAGATGAGCTGTATATTATAATATTCTGCTGAAGATGAGCTGTATATTATAATATTCTGCAGTAGATGAGCTGTATATTATAATATTCTGCAGTAGATGCGCTGTATATTATAATATTCTGCAGTAGATGAGCTGTATATTATAATATTCTGTAGTAGATGAGCTGTATATTATAATATTCTGCAGTAGATGCGCTGTATATTATAATATTCTGCAGTAGATGAGCTGTATATTACAATATTCTGCTGAAGATGAGCTGTATATATAATATTCTGCAGAAGATGAGCTGTATATTATAATATTCTGCAGCAGGTGAGCTGTATATTATAATATTCTGCAGTAGATGAGCTGTATATTATAATATTCTGCAGCAGGTGAGCTGTATATATAATATTCTGCAGTAGATGAGCTGTATATTATAATATTCTGCAGCAGGTGAGCTGTATATATAATATTCTGCAGTAGATGAGCTGTATATATAATATTCTGCAGCAGGTGAGCTGTATATTATAATATTCTGCAGTAGATGAGCTGTATCTATAATATTCTGCAGCAGATGAGCTGTATATTATAATATTCTGCAGTAGATGAGCTGTATATTATAATATTCTGTAGTAGATGAGCTGTATATTATAATATTCTGCAGTAGATGCGCTGTATATTATAATATTCTGCAGTAGATGAGCTGTATATTATAATATTCTACTGAAGATGAGCTGTATATTATAATATTCTGCTGAAGATGAGCTGTATATTATAATATTCTGCTGAAGATGAGCTGTATATTATAATATTCTGCAGTAGATGAGCTGTATATTATAATATTCTGTAGTAGATGAGCTGTATATTATAATATTCTGCAGTAGATGCGCTGTATATTATAATATTCTGCAGTAGATGAGCTGTATATTATAATATTCTGCTGAAGATGAGCTGTATATTATAATATTCTGCTGAAGATGAGCTGTATATTATAATATTCTGCTGAAGATGAGCTGTATATTATAATATTCTGCAGTAGATGAGCTGTATATTATAATATTCTGCAGCAGGTGAGCTGTATATATAATATTCTTCAGTAGATGAGCGGTATATTATAATATTCTGTAGTAGATGAGTTGTATATTATAATATTCTGCAGAAGATGAGCTGTATATATAATATTCTGCAGAAGATGAGCTGTATATATAATATTCTGCAGTAGATGAGATGTATATTATAATATTCTGCAGTAGATGAGCTGTATATTATAATATTCTGCAGCAGATGAGCTGTATATTATAATATTCTGTAGTAGATGAGCTGTATATTATAATATTCTGCAGTAGATGAGCTGTATATTATAATATTCTGCAGTAGATGAGATGTATATATAATATTCTGCAGTAGATGAGCTGTATATTATAATATTCTGTAGTAGATGAGCTGTATATTATAATATTCTGCAGAAGATGAGCTGTATATTATAATATTCTGCAGTAGATGAGCTGTATATTATAATATTCTGCAGTAGATGAGCTGTATATATAATATTCTGCAGAAGATGAGCTGTATATATAATATTCTGCAGTAGATGAGCTGTATATATAATATTCTGCAGTAGATGAGCTGTATATTATAATATTCTGTAGTAGATGAGCTGTATATTATAATATTCTGCAGTAGATGCGCTGTATATTATAATATTCTGCAGCAGGTGAGCTGTATATTATAATATTCTGTAGTAGATGAGCTGTATATTATAATATTCTGCAGTAGATGCGCTGTATATTATAATATTCTGCAGTAGATGAGCTGTATATTATAATATTCTACTGAAGATGAGCTGTATATTATAATATTCTGCTGAAGATGAGCTGTATATTATAATATTCTGCTGAAGATGAGCTGTATATTATAATATTCTGCAGTAGATGAGCTGTATATTATAATATTCTGTAGTAGATGAGCTGTATATTATAATATTCTGCAGTAGATGCGCTGTATATTATAATATTCTGCAGTAGATGAGCTGTATATTATAATATTCTGCTGAAGATGAGCTGTATATTATAATATTCTGCTGAAGATGAGCTGTATATTATAATATTCTGCTGAAGATGAGCTGTATATTATAATATTCTGCAGTAGATGAGCTGTATATTATAATATTCTGCAGCAGGTGAGCTGTATATATAATATTCTTCAGTAGATGAGCGGTATATTATAATATTCTGTAGTAGATGAGTTGTATATTATAATATTCTGCAGAAGATGAGCTGTATATATAATATTCTGCAGAAGATGAGCTGTATATATAATATTCTGCAGTAGATGAGATGTATATTATAATATTCTGCAGTAGATGAGCTGTATATTATAATATTCTGCAGCAGATGAGCTGTATATTATAATATTCTGTAGTAGATGAGCTGTATATTATAATATTCTGCAGTAGATGAGCTGTATATTATAATATTCTGCAGTAGATGAGATGTATATATAATATTCTGCAGTAGATGAGCTGTATATTATAATATTCTGTAGTAGATGAGCTGTATATTATAATATTCTGCAGAAGATGAGCTGTATATTATAATATTCTGCAGTAGATGAGCTGTATATTATAATATTCTGCAGTAGATGAGCTGTATATATAATATTCTGCAGAAGATGAGCTGTATATATAATATTCTGCAGTAGATGAGCTGTATATATAATATTCTGCAGTAGATGAGCTGTATATTATAATATTCTGTAGTAGATGAGCTGTATATTATAATATTCTGCAGTAGATGCGCTGTATATTATAATATTCTGCAGCAGGTGAGCTGTATATTATAATATTCTGTAGTAGATGAGCTGTATATTATAATATTCTGCAGTAGATGAGCTGTATATATAATATTCTGCAGATGAGCTGTATATTATAATATTCTGCAGTATATGAGCTGCATATTATAATATTCTTCAGTAGATGAGCTGTATATATAATATTCTGCAGAAGATGAGCTGTTTATTATAATATTCTGCAGTAGAAGAGCTGTATATATAATATTCTGCAGAAGATGAGCTGTATACTATAATATTCTGCAGTAGATGAGTTGTATATTATAATATTCTGCAGTAGATGAGCTGTATATTATAATATTCTGCAGAAGATGAGCTGTATATTGTAATATTCTGTAGTAGATGAGCTGTATATTATAATATTCTGCAGTAGATGAGCAGTATATTATAATATTCTGCAGCAGGTGAGCTGTATATTATAATATTCTGCAGTAGATGAGCTGTATATATAATATTCTGCAGCAGATGAGCTGTATATTATAATATTCTGCAGTAGATGAGCTGTATATATAATATTCTGCAGCAGGTGAGCTGTATATTATAATATTCTGTAGTAGATGAGCTCTATATTATAATATTCTGCAGTAGATGAGTTGTATATTATAATATTCTGCAGTAGATGAGCTGTATATATAATATTCTGCAGCAGATGAGCTGTATATTATAATATTCTGCAGTACATGAGCTGTATATTATAATATTCTGCAGCAGATGAGTTGTATATTATAATATTCTGCAGTAGATGAGCTGTATATTATAATATTCTGCAGTAGATGAGCTGTATATTATAATATTCTGCAGTAGATGAGCTGTATATTATAATATTCTGCAGAAGATGAGCGTTATATTATAATATTCTGCAGTAGATGAGCTGTAATTATAATATTCTGCAGTAGATGAGCTGTATATATAATATTCTGCAGAAGATGAGCTGTATATTATAATATTCTGCAGTAGATGAGCTGTATATTATAATATTCTGCAGAAGATGAGCTGGATTTTATAATATTCTGCAGTATATGAGCTGTATATATAATATTCTGCAGTAGATGAGCTGTATATTATAATATTCTGCAGAAGATGAGCTGGATTTTATAATATTCTGCAGTATATGAGCTGTATATTATAATATTCTGCAGTAGATGAGCTGTATATTATAATATTCTGCAGAAGATGAGCTGTATATTATAATATTCTGCAGAAGATGAGCTGTATATATAATATTCTGCAGTAGATGAGCTGTATATATAATATTCTGCAGAAGATGAGCTGTATATTATAATATTCTGCAGAAGATGAGCTGTATATTATAATATTCTGCAGTAGATGAGCTGTATATATAATATTCTGTAGTAGATGAGCTGTATATTATAATATTCTGCAGTAGATGAGTTGTATATTATAATATTCTGCAGTAGATGAGCTGTATATATAATATTCTGCAGTAGATGAGCTGTATATTATAATATTCTGCAGTAGATGAGCTGTATATATAATATTCTGCAGTAGATGAGCTGTATATTATAATATTCTGCAGAAGATGAGCTGTATATTATAATATTCTGCAGTAGATGAGCTGTATATATAATATTCTGCAGAAGATGAGCTGTATATTATAATATTCTGCAGTAGATGAGCTGTATATTATAATATTCTGCAGAAGATGAGCTGTATATTATAATATTCTGCAGTATATGAGCTGTATATTATAATATTCTGCAGAAGATGAGCTGTATATTATAATATTCTGCAGTAGATGAGCTGTATATATAATATTCTGCAGTAGATGAGCTGTATATTATAATATTCTGCAGTAGATGAGCTGTATATTATAATATTCTGCAGCAGGTGAGCTGTATATTATAATATTCTGCAGTAGATGAGCTGTATATATAATATTCTGCAGCAGATGAGCTGTATTTTATAATATTCTGCAGAAGATGAGCTGTATATATAATATTCTGCAGTAGATGAGATGTATATTATAATATTCTGCAGTAGATGAGCTGTATATTATAATATTCTGTAGTAGATGAGTTGTATATATAATATTCTGCAGCAGATGAGCTGTATATTATAATATTCTGCAGTAGATGAGCTGTATATTATAATATTCTGTAGTAGATGAGCTGTATATTATATTATTCTGCAGTAGATGAGCTGTATATTATAATATTCTGTAGTAGATGAGCTGTATATTATAATATTCTGCAGCAGGTGAGCTGTATATTATAATATTCTGCAGTAGATGAGCTGTATATTATAATATTCTGCAGAAGATGAGCTGTATATTATAATATTCTGCAGATGAGTTGTATATTATAATATTCTGTAGCATTGAGCTGTATATTATAATATTCTGCAGTAGATGAGCTGTATATATAATATTCTGCAGAAGATGAGCTGGATTTTATAATATTCTGCAGTAGATGAGCTGTATATATAATATTCTGCAGTAGATGAGCTGTATATTATAATATTCTGCAGTAGATGAGCTGTTTATTATAATATTCTGCAGTAGATGAGCTGTATATATAATATTCTGCAGTAGATGAGCTGTATATATAATATTCTGCAGTAGATGAGCTGTATATTATAATATTCTGCAGAAGATGAGCTGGATTTTATAATATTCTGCAGTATATGAGCTGTATATATAATATTCTGCAGTAGATGAGCTGTATATATAATATTCTGCAGTAGATGAGCTGTATATTATAATATTCTGCAGTAGATGAGCTGTATATATAATATTCTGCAGTAGATGAGCTGTATATTATAATATTCTGCAGAAGATGAGCTGTATATTATAATATTCTGCAGTAGATGAGCTGTATATATAATATTCTGCAGAAGATGAGCTGTATATTATAATATTCTGCAGTAGATGAGCTGTATATTATAATATTCTGCAGAAGATGAGCTGTATATTATAATATTCTGCAGTATATGAGCTGTATATTATAATATTCTGCAGAAGATGAGCTGTATATTATAATATTCTGCAGTAGATGAGCTGTATATATAATATTCTGCAGTAGATGAGCTGTATATTATAATATTCTGCAGTAGATGAGCTGTATATTATAATATTCTGCAGCAGGTGAGCTGTATATTATAATATTCTGCAGTAGATGAGCTGTATATATAATATTCTGCAGCAGATGAGCTGTATTTTATAATATTCTGCAGAAGATGAGCTGTATATATAATATTCTGTAGTAGATGAGATGTATATTATAATATTCTGCAGTAGATGAGCTGTATATATAATATTCTGCAGTAGATGAGCTGTATATTATAATATTCTGTAGTAGATGAGTTGTATATATAATATTCTGCAGCAGATGAGCTGTATATTATAATATTCTGCAGTAGATGAGCTGTATATTATATTATTCTGCAGTAGATGAGCTGTATATTATAATATTCTGTAGTAGATGAGCTGTATATTATAATATTCTGCAGCAGGTGAGCTGTATACTATAATATTCTGCAGTAGATGAGCTGTATATTATAATATTCTGCAGAAGATGAGCTGTATATTATAATATTCTGCAGATGAGTTGTATATTATAATATTCTGTAGCATTGAGCTGTATATTATAATATTCTGCAGTAGATGAGCTGTATATATAATATTCTGCAGAAGATGAGCTGTATATTATAATATTCTGCAGTAGATGAATTGTATATTATAATATTCTGTAGAAGATGAGCTGTATATATAATATTCTGCAGTAGATGAGCTGTATATTATAATATTCTGCAGTAGATGAGCTGTATATATAATATTCTGCAGAAGATGAGCTGTATATTATAATATTCTGCAGTAGATGAGTTGTATATTATAATATTCTGCAGAAGATGAGCTGTATATATAATATTCTGCAGTAGATGAGCTGTATATTATAATATTCTGTAGTAGATGAGCTGTATATTATAATATTCTGCAGAAGATGAGCTGTATATTATAATATTCTGCAGATGAGTTGTATATTATAATATTCTGTAGCATTGAGCTGTATATTATAATATTCTGCAGTAGATGAGCTGTATATATAATATTCTGCAGAAGATGAGCTGTATATTATAATATTCTGCAGTAGATGAGCTGTATATATAATATTCTGCAGAAGATGAGCTGTATATTATAATATTCTGCAGAAGATGAGCTGTATATATAATATTCTGCAGTAGATGAGCTGTATATTATAATATTCTGCAGTAGATGAGCTGTATATTATAATATTCTGCAGAAGATGAGCAGTATATTATAATATTCTGCAGAAGATGAGCTGTACATTATAATATTCTGCAGAAGATGAGCTGTATATTATAATATTCTGCAGTAGATGAGTTGTATATTATAATATTCTGTAGCATTGAGCTGTATATTATAATATTCTGCAGTAGATGAGCTGTATATATAATATTCTGCAGAAGATGAGCTGTATATTATAATATTCTGCAGTAGATGAGTTGTATATTATAATATTCTGCAGAAGATGAGCTGTATATATAATATTCTGCAGTAGATGAGCTGTATGTTATAATATTCTGCAGTAGATGAGCTGTATATATAATATTCTGCAGCAGGTGAGCGGTATATTATAATATTCTGCAGAAGATGAGCTGTATATATAATATTCTGCAGTAGATGAGTTGTATATTATAATATTCTGCAGAAGATGAGCTGTATATATAATATTCTGCAGTAGATGAGTTGTATATATAATATTCTGCAGAAGATGAGCTGTATATTATAATATTCTGCAGAAGATGAGCGGTATATTATAATATTCTGCAGAAGATGAGCTGTATATTATAATATTCTGCAGAAGATGAGCTGTATATTATAATATTCTGCAGTAGATGAGTTGTATATATAATATTCTGCAGCAGATGAGCTGTATATTATAATATTCTGCAGTAGATGAGCTGTATATTATAATATTCTGCAGTAGATGAGCTGTATATTATAATATTCTGCAGCAGATGAGTTGTATATTATAATATTCTGCAGCAGATGAGCTGTATATTATAATATTCTGCAGTAGATGAGCTGTATATTATAATATTCTGCAGTAGATGAGTTGTATATTATAATATTCTGCACAAGATGAGTTGTATATTATAATATTCTGCAGTAGATGAGCTGTATATATAATATTCTGCTGAAGATGAGCTGTATATTATAATATTCTGCAGAAGATGAGCTGTATATATAATATTCTGCAGCAGATGAGCTGTATATATAATATTCTGCAGTAGATGAGCTGTATATATAATATTCTGCAGTAGATGAGATGGATATTATAATATTCTGCAGTAGAGGAGCTGTATATATAATATTCTGCAGTAGATGAGCTGTATATATAATATTCTGCAGTAGATGCGCTGTATATTATAATATTCTGCAGTAGATGAGATGTATATTATAATATTCTGCAGTAGATGAGCTGTATATTATAATATTCTGCAGAAGATGAGCTGTATATTATAATATTCTGCAGAAGATGAGCTGGATTTTATAATATTCTGCAGCGGAGGATGGAGGAGCGGAGGACAGAGGGGAGGACGGAGCGGAGGACAGAGTGGAGGACGGAGGGGAGGGCGGAGCGGAGGACGGAGGGGAGGACGGAGGGGAGGGCGGAGGGGAGGACGGAGCGGAGGACGGAGCGGAAGGCGGAGGGGAGGGCGGAGCGGAGGACGGAGGGGAGGACGGAGGGGAGGACGGAGGGGAGGACGGAGCGGAGGACGGAGCGGAGGACGGAGGGGAGGGCGGAGCGGAGGACGGAGGGGAGGACGGAGGGGAGGACGGAGGGGAGGACGGAGCGGAGGACGGAGGGCGGAGCGGAGGACGGAGGGGAGGACGGAGGGGAGGGCGGAGCGGAGGACGGAGGGGAGGACGGAGGGGAGGGCGGAGGGGAGGACGGAGCGGAGGACGGAGGGGAGGACGGAGTGGAGGGCGGAGGGGAGGGCAGAGCGGAGGACAGAGGGGAGGTCGGAGGGGAGGCCGGAGCGGAGGCCGGAGGGGAGGGCCGGAGCGGAGGCCGGAGGGGAGGGCCGGAGCGGAGGCCGGAGCGGAGGCCGGAGGGGAGGGCGGAGCGGAGGGCGGAGCGGAGGCCGGAGGGGACACTTCTCTGCAGCTTGATAAGAGACGTGTCTGAGCCGCCATGGGCCCCGCGAGGGAGTACAGAGACGCCGTCTATTCCTGGCAGCGGCCTCCGGCTTCCTCAGGGGCTTTCTGTGGCGGAATCCGCCTGTGAGAGGCGCAGTGTGAACACAGCCTTACTGGCAGACACTGCGAGACTCTGTGCCGGACCCCACAATGTAACACGGGTATCCCCCGCTGAGAATAACCACAAGAGCCCAGCAGGGACACAGGAAACCCCGTGCTTTTATGTATCTTGGAGCCTACAGATTTACGTTACATAAGATAAAACAGATGAGACCCCCCAGGGATGAAATCCTATAACCCCCCCCCCCTATAAAGCGCAGCCAAGCTCCTCCCCTGTACAGTGATAACAGGACTATTATAGCGCTATTACAGGCGAGTAGGTAACGTGTCTCCAGCCAATAAGAGCGGCCCGTCCATTATCCAATCAGATTACAGAGGTGCCGGGGCAGCGACCAATCAGGACGCGCTGATGACAGTTCTGGATCGGCGGTCCCGGCTTCCCGTCCGTGCTCTTTATCGGTGCCCGCTCCGCTCTCAGGAGCGGCTGTCAGGCGGTGTCTAGTAACCGTCTGTGAATACGTTCCCGGCTTCCCTGCCTGTTACGCTGCTGGTGGAGGGCGGTTTGTGTTATGGCGTCTTATTACCTCCGTTACATGACAAGCGCTGGCTTGTCAGCTGCCGTGAGACTACAACTCCCAGCATGCCCGCCTATGTCCTGATGGTGCTGGTGTGCCGGGAGCTGTAATGTTGCCATGTTGGCTCTCCTGTGGCTTACTCTAGTCTTGCGCTGCCGCTAGACACCAGTAGGGGGAGCCCTGTGCATAGGATTTCATATATGGGCTCTATAACCCAAGTCTGTTCTCGGGCTCCCCCTGGTGGTGGATGCAGGTATAGCATGGGGCTGAATGGTGAGCTGCTCTTCGCCCGGCTTCTGTAGTTAGAGAGAAACCTCCCTACTAATTCTCTGGGGTTTCCTCTTCTCCTTGTCTCTACAGTCTGTGGTAGTGCAGATGAATCATGTACTGCTAAATACATGGACCTGATGCATGAAGACTAGTGATGAGCGAGCATGCTCTCTACTGCTCGGTGCTCGCCCCAGCATCTCACTGCTGGAGATGCTCCACGCTCCCCGAGTATTTCCGGGGTTGCTCGGCGGGAGCTCGAGTCCCCTCCCTGCATGTTTGTTGCTCTTTACCGAGCTAATGAACATGCAGGGATTGCCTGTCACTCATTGTAATGCCGCAGCCATGTTGGTTGTGGCATTACAGTGATTGGCTGGCCGCACAGAGTCATCAGGTCTATATCAGACCTGGGGCCGCTGTGCTCGTCAGTCACTCCGGAATCAGACAGTGGAGGGAGAGCAGGTAGATCTGTGGCTCACACCGCCGAGCCTAAAGCCAGGCATGGTCGTGTGTGACAATGGCCGGACCCTGGTGGCAGCTCTGAGGCGAGCTCACACACGTACCATGCCTGGCCCATGTGCTTAACCTCGTGGTTCAGCGCTGTCTCAAATCCTACCTGGAGCTGCCGGATCTGCTTGTTAAAGTACGCCGCCTGTGTGCCCATTTTAGAAAATCACCTCCAGCTTCCGCCACCCTTGCCGTGTTTCCGCAGCGTTTGCAGCTTCCGGCTCATAGACTGGTATGTGATGTCCCTACGCGTTGGAACTCTACATTGCAGATGTTGGGAAGGATTTGTGAGCAGAAGAGGGCAGTTGTTGACTACCAGCATCAACAAGGCCGTCGGTATTCAGTTCAGACTCCACACGTAACACCTCAGGAGTGGACATGGATGTCAGACATATCCTCCAAAACTTTGAGGACTCCACCAAGATGGTGAGTGGCGATGACGTCATAATTAGGCTATGTGCCCACGATGCAGAAATGAAGCAGAAAATTTCTGCATCATTTCTGCATCTCCCTGGCAGATTATGCATGCGTTTTTCCTGCCAAATACATGCGGATTTGAAGCGTTTTCACATGCGTTTCCGCATGCGGATTGACAAGCGCTTTCCAGGCGATTTTAGCATCACTTGGAAAGTGCTTGACAACTAGGTCACACTATATAAATCCATGCAACCGGCATGGATTTATATAGTGTGACCGTAAGAATGTTTAAAAATAAAAAAATAAACCTATACTTACCCTCCGATGGCCCGGCCTGTGTAGCTGCGCTCGCTTCTGTCTGCCAGCTGATCGCGGGACACTGCACTGAAGGGCCTGCGGTCACATGACTGTGACGTCACCGCAGGTCTTTCAGTCCTGCCCGCAAGCAAAGGGAAGGAGACCGGGGGCCATCAAAAGGTGAATATAAACTTTATTTTTTATTTTATTCTTTTTTTTACAGGTACAATGGTACCCAGGTCTGGATGAGAGTCTCCTCTCCTCCAGAACTGGGTACCATCCGCACATTGAAACGCATATAATCCGTGAGTACAAATGTACTGACACGAATTATGTGCGTCTCAATGCAAGTCAATGGCGGCGATTACGCTGCGCTTCCGCAAAATTAATGGACATGCTGCGGATTTTTGAGCGCAGCATAAACGCTGCGGAAACATCCGCAGCATGGGCATAGAACTTGCGGAATCCCCTTGGGGACCATGGGGGGCGGATTACCTAGCGTTTAACAAGCGTTTATGCTGCGGAAATTCCACAGCATATACGCTTGAAAAACGCTATGTGGGCACTTAGCCTTAGCGTCACCATCCTGCTTCTGTCTTCTGAAATGCTCTCTGCTCACAATAAAAGAGTATGCACTGCTGGCGGAGCACGATGAGATGGAGCAAGGAACCATACAGGGTGATTACACACAGCCCAGCCTCATCTCATCCCAATGTGGATTGGGTGACAATGAGGAAGAGGAGGAGTAAGAACAGGAGCTAGTTTCCTGCGCTATAGATGGTACTATCTGCACTACTGTCATACCGTCTGTTCAGCGTGGATGGTCTGAGGACAGAGAGGAGGAGAGCATGGTCAGTGGTCCTATTGGTGAGGACACAGAAGTATTGCCTGTTAGCAGTCTGGCACGCATGGCTGAGTTTGTTACGCTGCCTTTCCCATGACCCTCGCGTTCTCAAAATTTTGGGTGACCGTCATTACTGGTTGGTGACACTTCTAGACCCACTCTACAAGTAGAAATTTCTATCTCTTATTCCTGAGGCGGACAGGTCTACAAAAATGGGGCAGTACCAGAAGGCCCTTGTTGCGGAACTATTAAAAATCTGAAAACGCTGGTGGCAGAGGTCACAGTTCGTTGGACAACCAAGCAGCAGAGGCGAGAGACACAACTCCAATCCAGCAGAGGCAGTGGAACACTGTCCAAGTTCTGGGAGAATTTTCTCTGCCCCTCCCAGGCCCTGAGGCTCGGGGTACTCTCACAAGGAGAGCAAAGTTTGGGAAGATGCTGAGGGAGTACCTTGCCGACCGTACCAACGTCCTCTGTAATTCCTCTGTGCCTTATAATTGTTTGGTATCCAAGCTGGATACGTGGAATGAACTGGCTCTCTACGCCTTGGAGGTCCTGGCCTGCCCTGCCGCCAGTGTTTTATCAGAGCGGGTTTTTAGTGACGTTGGTGGAATTATAACTGATAAGCACATCCGCCTGTCAACTGAAAATGCTGACAGGCTGTCTCTTATAAAAATGAACAAGGGCTGGATTGGGCCAGACTTCTCAACACCACAGTATGAAAGCAGCGTAACATAAACTCAAACCAGTGTCTTTTTTTGGGAGGTGTATTCACATGCACCTTTTCACACCCACACATGGGTATACGCTTCCTGATTTTGGTGGCTATTTGCTCTTGTCCTCCTTCTCCTCATCATCCACCACCATATCACCAGGGTGACCGTGGTCCGTGATGCAACACCCACAAGTTTTTTTAAAGGGTGTTTATGATGCCCATAAAAATTTTTTTTTATGTTGTATGTTATCTGTCAGGACCCTGTAATGGGTAATTGCTGCAGTGTAGACATGGCGGCTGATCAGTGCTGCTCATAGCACTATGGATCTGTCAGGTCCCTGTAATGGGTAATTGCTGCAGTGTAGACATGGCTGCTGATCAGTGCTGCTCATAGCACTATGGATCTGTCAGGACCCTGTAATGGGTAATTGCTGCAGTGTAGACATGGCTACTGATCAGTGCTGCTCATAGCAGAATGGATCTGTCAGGACCCTGTAATGGGTAATTGCTGCAGTGTAGACATGGCTGCTGATCAGTGCTGCTCATAGCAGAATGGATCTGTCAGGACCCTGTAATGGGTAATTGCTGCAGTGTAGACATGGCGGCTGATCAGTGCTGCTCATAGCACTATGGATCTGTCAGGACCCTGTAATGGTAATTGCTGCAGTGTAGACATGGCTGCTGATCAGTGCTGCTCATAGCACTATGGATCTGTCAGGTCCCTGTAATGGGTAATTGCTGCAGTGTAGACATGGCTGCTGATCAGTGCTGCCCATAGCACTATGGATCTGTCAGGACCCTGTAATGGGTAATTGCTGCAGTGTAGACATGGCTGCTGATCAGTGCTGCTCATAACACTATGGATCTGTCAGGACCCTGTAATGGGTAATTGCTGCAGTGTAGACATGGCTGCTGAGCAGTGCTGCTCATAGCACTATGGATCTGTCAGGACCCTGTAATGGGTAATTGCTGCAGTGTAGACATGGCGGCTGATAAGTGCTGCTCATTGCACTATGGATCTGTCAGGACCCTGTAATAGGTAATTGCTGCAGTGTAGACATGGCTGCTGATCAGTGCTGCTCATAGCACTATGGATCTGTCAGGACCCTGTAATGGGTAATTGCTGCAGTGTAGACATGGCTGCTGATCAGTGCTGCTCATAGCACTATGGATCTGTCAGGACCCTGTAATGGGTAATTGCTGCAGTGTAGACATGGCGACTGATAAGTGCTGCTCATTGCACTATGGATCTGTCAGGACCCTGTAATAGGTAATTGCTGCAGTGTAGACATGGCTGCTGATCAGTGCTGCTCATAGCACTATGGATCTGTCAGGACCCTGTAATGGGTAATTGCTGCAGTGTAGACATGGCTGCTGATCAGTGCTGCTCATAGCACTATGGATCTGTCAGGACCCTGTAATGGGTAATTGCTGCAGTGTAGACATGGCTGCTGATCAGTGCTGCTCATAGCACTATGGATCTGTCAGGACCCAGTAATGGGTAATTGCTGCAGTGTAGACATGGCGGCTGATCAGTGCTGCTCATAGCACTATGGATCTGTCAGGACCCTGTAATGGGTAATTGCTGCAGTGTAGACATGGCTGCTGATCAGTGCTGCTCATAGCACTATGGATCTGTCAGGACCCTGTAATGGGTAATTGCTGCAGTGTAGACATGGCTGCTGATCAGTGCTGCTCATAGCACTATGGATCTGTGAGGACCCTGTAATGGGTAATTGCTGCAGTGTAGACATGGCTGCTGATCAGTGCTGCTTATAGCACTATGGATCGGTCAGGACCCTGTAATGGGTAATTGCTGCAGTGTAGACATGGCTGCTGATCAGTGCTGCTCATAGCACTATGGATCTGTCAGGACCCTGTAATGGGTAATTGCTGCAGTGTAGACATGGCTGCTGATCAGTGCTGCTCATAGCACTATGGATCTGTGAGGACCCTGTAATGGGCAATTGCTACAGTGTAGACATGGCTGCTGATCAGTGCTGCTCATAGCACTATGGATTGGTCAGGACCCTGTAATGGGTAATTGCTGCAGTGCAGACATGGCGGCTGATCAGTGCTGCTCATAACACTATGGATCTGTCAGGTCCCTGTAATGGGTAATTGCTGCAGTGTAGACATGGCTGCTGATCAGTGCTGCCCATAGCACTATGGATCTGTCAGGACCCTGTAATGGGTAATTGCTGCAGTGTAGACATGGCTGCTGATCAGTGCTGCTCATAGCACTATGGATCTGTCAGGACCCTGTAATGGGTAATTGCTGCAGTGTAGACATGGCTGCTGATCAGTGCTGCTCATAGCACTATGGATCTGTCAGGTCCCTGTAATGGGTAATTGCTGCAGTGTAGACATGGCTGCTGATCAGTGCTGCTCATAGCACTATGGATCTGTCAGGACCCTGTAATGGGTAATTGCTGCAGTGTAGACATGGCTGCTGATCAGTGCTGCTCATAGCACTATGGATCGGTCAGGACCCTGTAATGGGTAATTGCTGCAGTGTAGACATGGCTGCTGATCAGTGCTGCTCATAGCACTATGGATCTGTCAGGACCCTGTAATGCATAATTGCTGCAGTGTAGACATGGCTGCTGATCAGTGCTGCTCATAGCAATATGGATCTGTCAGGACCCTGTAATGGGTAATTGCTGCAGTGTAGACATGGCTGCTGATCAGTGCTGCTCATAGCACTATGGATCTGTCAGGTCCCTGTAATGGGTAATTGCTGCAGTGTAGACATGGCTGCTGATCAGTGCTGCTCATAGCACTATGGATCTGTCAGGACCCTGTAATGGGTAATTGCTGCAGTGTAGACATGGCTGCTGATCAGTGCTGCTCATAGCACTATGGATCTGTCAGGTCCCTGTAATGGGTAATTGCTGCAGTGTAGACATGGCTGCTGATCAGTGCTGCTCATAGCACTATGGATCGGTCAGGACCCTGTAATGGGTAATTGCTGCAGTGTAGACATGGCTGCTGATCAGTGCTGCTCATAGCACTATGGATCTGTCAGGACCCTGTAATGCGTAATTGCTGCAGTGTAGACACGGCTGCTGATCAGTGCTGCTCATAGCAATATGGATCTGTCAGGACCCTGTAATGGGTAATTGCTGCAGTGTAGACATGGCTGCTGATCAGTGCTGCTCATAGCACTATGGATCTGTCAGGTCCCTGTAATGGGTAATTGCTGCAGTGTAGACATGGCTGCTGATCAGTGCTGCTCATAGCACTATGGATTGATCAAGACCCTGTAATGGGTAATTGCTGCAGTGTAGACATGGCGGCTGATCAGTGCTGCTCATAACACTATGGATCTGTCAGGTCCCTGTAATGGGTAATTGCTGCAGTGTAGACATGGCTGCTGCTCAGTGCTGCTCATAGCAGAATGGATCTGTCAGGACCCTGTAATGGGTAATTGCTGCAGTGTAGACATGGCTACTGATCAGTGCTGCTCATAGCACTATAGATCTGTCAGGTCCCTGTAATGGGTAATTGCTGCAGTGTAGGCATAGCTGCTGATCAGTGCTGCTCATAGCACTATGGATCTGTCAGGTCCCTGTAATGGGTAATTGTTGCAGTGTAGACATGGCTGCTGATCAGTGCTGCTCATAGCACTATGGATCTGTCAGGACCCTGTAATGGGTAATTGCTGCAGTGTAGATATGGCTGCTGATCAGTGCAGCTCATAGCACTATGGATCGATCAAGACTCTGTAATGGGTAATTGCTGCAGTGTAGACATGGCGGCTGATCAGTGCTGCTCATAACACTATGGATCTGTCAGGTCCCTGTAATGGGTAGTTGCTGCAGTGTAGACATGGCTGCTGCTCAGTGCTGCTCATAGCAGAATGGATCTGTCAGGACCCTGTAATGGGTAATTGCTGCAGTGTAGACATGGCTACTGATCAGTGCTGCTCATAGCACTATGGATCTGTCAGGTCCCTGTAATGGGTAATTGCTGCAGTGTAGACATGGCTGCTGATCAGTGCTGCTCATAGCAGTATGGATCTGTCAGGACCCTGTAATGGGTAATTGCTGCAGTGTAGACATGGCTGCTGATCAGTGCTGCTCATAACACTATGGATCTGTCAGGTCCCTGTAATGGGTAATTGCTGCAGTGTAGACATGGCTGCTGATCAGTGCTGCTCATAGCACTATGGATCTGTCAGGTCCCTGTAATGGGCAATTGCTGCAGTGTACACATGGCTCCTGATCAGTGCAGCTCATAGCACTATGGATCTGTCAGGTCCCTGTAATGGGTAATTGCTGCAGTGTAGACATGGCAGCTGATCAGTGCTGCTCATAGCACTATGGATCTGTCAGGTCCCTGTAATGGGCAATTGCTGCAGTGTACACATGGCTCCTGATCAGTGCAGCTCATAGCCCTATGGATCTGTCAGGACCCTGTAATGGGTAATTGCTGCAGTGTAGACATGGCGGCTGATCAGTGCTGCTCATAGCACTATGGATCTGTCAGGACCCTGTAATGGGTAATTGCTGCAGTGTAGACATGGCTGCTGATCAGTGCTGCTCATAGCCCTATGGATCTGTCAGGACCCTGTAATGGGTAATTGCTGCAGTGTAGACATGGCGGCTGATCAGTGCTGCTCATAGCACTATGGATCTGTCAGGTCCCTGTAATGGGTAATTGCTGCAGTGTAGACATGGCTGCTGATCAGTGCTGCTCATGGCTCTATGGATCTGTCCGGTTCCGGTAATGGGTAATTGCTGCAGTGTAGACATGGCTACTGATCAGTGCTGCTCATGGCTCTATGGATCTGTCCGGTTCCTGTAATGGGTTGTTGCTGTGGTTGGAGGCACAGTCCTCTATTCTCTGGTCCTGGCATCTGTAGGAGGATCATCGCTATAACACTGGGCACCTGCTTACCAGGAATGGCTTCCTCTCCTGAGCTCACGCTATACTCCTCCTGACAAGGACCAGCATTATGAAGGGCTCCTCTAATATTCCTGAGTTGTGGTGTCAGGAGATTGTCCAGGGGTTGGTGAGGAGGACCCTACTTGTTGGTGTGTTCTAAAATGAAACGTGGCTCATTCTTATATTTTGCCTGCAGAATCTGACTATAATGGCGACCGTGATCTACAGTGACCAGGAGAACGGTGATGTTAATGCTGCGCTGTTGTCCAGAGATCGTGCACAACTATCAGGTGCCGGTAAGTGGTTTCTAAAGGTAACGGCCGATCTGGCCCCAATTCATCAAGGGGTTTAATAGATTTCTAGCAGAACTCTGACAGGTCAAAACTTTTATGCAACTAGATGTTAATTTTTTTATATAATATATATATATAATTGGTTAGTATATGGGTACAGGAGGCGCTGTGGGCTCGTCACTACTAGTGGCAGTAAATTTGTGGACAGGGAACCAGGGTTGTCCAAATAAGTGTTGATATAGCCGAGAAGAAGTAAATTTGCGCTAGTGGTAGTGAACAGAAGGACGGCACGAGAGATTTTGAGTGCAAGGGATAATTTTATTTAATCGAACATGTGCTTAAAAATAGCTAGTTAAAATGATTCAGACTCAGTGAGGTCACTGGGTCGGATATAAGAATAGTTATTAAAAGTATTAAAAGTTATAAAATCGATAAATAGATCGGTGTCCACTGATACAAGGTAATCACTGATTGATAACAATAGGCCTTTTTCCCTCGTAGTCTGAGGATGTTCGGTTGCAGTAGATGTATAAGGAGGCAAAGGCTTGTAGACCTGGTGGGATAGAATAGGAATGTATAAATATGGTATACTAATGAGCGATGGGGGAAGGGGTAGGTATCTGTTTGTCTGTGGTTACCTGATACTGGTGCCTCGTATGGGGTATGGAGGTTCACTGGTGGCACGTGTTGGTGCCTGGGAGGGAGGACGAGGGGTACCTAGAGTGGGGTACACAAAAAAATGTATGGATAAGTGGGGGTGGAACTCGACAGAGATGTCTCTGCTGGACTCTGAGTTGGGTCGTGAGTTACCTGTTCTTGGTATGGTACTCAATAGACTGTGGTAGTAGTTAGCTGTTGATCCACAGTAGCACTGCTACTGGTGTGACAGTCAGCAGGCTGTGTGGATAATACTGGATTCACCGGAGCAGTACTATAGGGAGTGAGGGGAGACAAGTATTAAGAATAGGGTGCAGGGCTCAAGGGTTAAGGTACAGGGTTCAAAGAGGGTAGTTTTGGATTAGTTACCTTCTAGAGGGTAGCGGGGGGTGTCCTGATTATTTTGGATGACTAGGAGGTATCGGTCCTGGTCCTTCTTGGAGAGAGGTAGAGGATATGTCACACACGGCTGTGGGTTGATGATCTGAGTTAGATCTGCAGGGGGAAGGAATAGGGATAGATCATAAATTAACTGATGTAGCTGTGGTACAAGCCTTGGAGACAAGAGTTTTGGGGTTACCTGTTGGTAGGTACAAGGGGCATCCAGGGACGTCTTAGAATGAGCTGGAGGTAGTAGTCCTGGTCCCTTGTTGAGTGGAGGTAGCACGAGGAGGTCAGAAGTAGGATGCAGCAAGAGGCTTGTACTAGCATGTAATGCCTCTGTTCGCTGTATAGAGATCTGTAGGGAGGGGGAGGGGGTGTATCTGTTAAGGTATCACTGGATTGTGGCTGTAGCCTCCAGTTTTTACCCAGAGATTGTGATTTACCTGCTTCGTAGGGATTAGGGTGTCAATAGTAGATGCTGGTTCAGGTCTCCGTAATGTAGATACAGCAGGGTGCTGTAGTAGGAGGCTATAGTTATGTCAGAGGTAACCAGAGATAGGATACAGTAGGAGGCTTATGTTTTCCTATGTTGGGTGCACCAGGAGGCTCTGGCTGGAAACAGTGGGTGCCAGATTCAGCAATAGGGAGGGTGGCTGGTGCAGAGCCCAACTGAAGGGGTTGATAGCAAGTACTGTGGGGAACAGGGAAAAACCGTTAGAGGGTCAGCTGCGTACAGTATGGACTTGGTGGGGCAGGGGCCCGTTGTTACTTACGGTCTGTAGAGGGCTTCACCGTCTGGGGGTGGTCGAGGTCCGGAGCGAGAGCGGAGTCCTGGCCGGTGACTGCCGCGTGCTCGCTACTTCCGGGTAGGAGGAGGAGAGAGAGAGTATGTGGAGAGCGCGCGAGAGGGGGGCAGCGTGACGTGGGGTCACGTGGTGTGCAGCGTGCACAAGGTACGGAGGCCTGTGGGCGCCTCTTTAGCTGTGTTAAGGGTCAGTCCGACGCGTTTCAACAACTGCGGCTGTCTTCCTCAGGGATGGCTTAACCCAGTCAAATGGTGTCCTTATATATGCAGGGCTGGTGACATCATAGGTCAATTTGTTGGTCATTAAATGCAAAGAGCTCTATTTCGCTGTTCAATCCTCTTGGTCTTAAGGTGTTCAGTTTAAAAATCCACTTACTTTCTTTCCTGGACATGCTCTTAATAAAATCTCCTTGTCTCCAGTTCTTGTGGACGATTTGTATACCTACTATTTTAATTCCTTTTATTGACCCATTGTGTTTTTTTATAAAGTGTTTTGAGAGAGGGTGGCCCATGTATTTATTTTTGATGTTCCTTAAATGTTCGTTGATCCTGATGTTCATAGGTCTTTCTGTTCTGCCTATATATAATTTGCCACATGGGCAATATAGCCCGTATATGACCCCTGTGGTGTTGCATGTTATAAAATCTGTGATGGGGTATATTTCTTTTTGGTGGCTGACGGTGTGTTGTTTTGGTGTGTTTAGGGTTTTGCATGTCTTACATTTTTTGCATGGAAAGAAGCCTTTTAGTTTTTGATGGAATGGGGTTTGAGGTTTTTGAGAACTGGTGTGTATCCTTACTGTGGGGGCTATAATTGATCCTAGGTTACGTGCCTTTTTGAAGATGAATTTGGGTCGGTTTGGGATTTTGTCATCGTGTTCAATTAAATAAAATTATCCCTTGCACTCAATATATATATATTTATTTATTTAAGCACTTTCACTCCAGCTCTGCCAAGTGGACGGAGCATGGTGAAGCCACCTGAGTCACAACTTTCCATAAATTAAGTGCACCCCATCACTATGGTGCGCCTCACCAGAAGTGTTAAGTGGAGTCCACCTCATAATAAACTTTGCTTTTACTTTTGCCCACCCATCTTTAAAGAATCTCTCCCATCAGTTTTTATTCTCTATATATTGCAGTCATCATATTATATAGCACTGTGTACTTACAATTGCTCATTTTGCCTTTCTACCCAGCTTATTGTCATTTACCTAATGGAAAAGAGATGTGATTAAAAACTGACTAGCTGAATCCTTCTAATCTCTATGTTAACACAAGGTGAACTTTTCCTGCATGAGTCATAAGTCGCTGCAGAGGAGGAGGGAGCAGCTGGGTCAGGAGGTGAAGAGGATGCTGGGATTACTAGTACACCTGACATCCAGGTGGGCATAATTCTGTTCCTTGCGTATTGGAAGACTCTGCCACTGCTGCTTTGGTGTTGGCAATCTTTCAGTTTCTTGCCCATTGATGCTCGGGAACAGTCCTCAAAGTATCTATTTATCGGTCGACCATGACTGCACCACGAGAGAGGGAATCCGCCCACCAAGTACAAGAAACCTACAGGCTTAAAAGGGGCGGCACCTCTCGCCTCAGTTTGGTTTCCTATCCTTGATGAAGGGAACCTGTGGCAGGCTTACCTGTTGAAGATGTACGGATTCTGAAGAATCGAGCTGTCGAGCAGCGCCCACAGCCTGGGGTCGGCAGCTCCAGCATCGCTCTGCGTCAGTGGCTGTGGAGCGGCGCCTATGTCTGGGGTTGGCAGCCCCAGCATCAAATGGGCGCTGGATGGCAGCAGGGGCTGTGCCCCTGTCTGGGGTTGGCAGCCCCAACATCATGCTGGTGCCAGATGGTAAGGGGGAGCTGCGCCCCTGTCTGGGGTGGGCCGCCCCAGTGTCGTTCTGGCGCCAGGCAGTGGTGTCCCTGTGGGAAGTTGCAGCTTCAGTGCCGCATGATACGGCGGGGCCACACGCGTCCGGTCTCTCTATGTAGCCAGAGGCGTGGCATGATGCTGCTGTGCGCCCCGGTGGTCACGTGACCGGACCAGGAAGTTCCGGCCACATGTGTGCCGACTCCAAAGGGAGTGCTGCAATAACCTCTACGGCCAGCAGGTGGCACGCCCAGTGGTAGAATTAGCAACCCTTAAATCCCTCTCCCTTAAAACAGCACTACTAATAGCTTTAACCTCTGCTAGGAGGATTGGTCACATTCAGGCTCTGTCTACGGCCTTACCATTTACTCAAATCCTGGATGATAGGCAGGATCAGGTTTAAGAATGACTCTATCTCCTTAAGGTAGCTACTCATTTCCACTGACTTCAGGAAGTAGTACTACCCTCCTTCTGTCCTAATCCGAGTAACCAGAAGGAAGCAGAGTTGCATACATTAGACGTAAGGAGTTGTGTGGTTAGGTACCTCTCGGTTACCAAAGACTTTAGGAAAGAGAGCTCATTGTTTATATCCTACCAAGGGGTTAGGAAAGGGTTTAAAGTCAAGGTCCCCGTAGCTAGATGGATGAGGGAGGCTATTTCTCTAGCTTATGCGTTTAGTGACGAAGAAGTATCACAAGGGTTGAACGCTCACTCCACCCGGGCTGTCTATCTCCTGGGCAGAGAAGACGGGTGTCTCGATAGACATATGTAAGGCTGCTACCTGGTCTTCTCCCTCTACATTCTATAGGCACTATAGACTGGATATGGGTGTTTCATCTGACCTCACCTTTGGGAGATGGGTGCTCCAAGCTGTGGACCCTCCCAAGACTTCTTAATCTCTACAATTCTCTCGTGGTGCTGTCATGGTCGACCGATGGTCATAAGTTACTTACCGGTAACGGGATTTTTCTGAGACCATGACAGCACCCTTATATTTCCTCCCTTCATGTTTGTGGGAGCACTCTGTTTGTTAGAATTTCACACTTAATGGGTGGTGAATGATAGAGTCATTTTGTGATTGTTTGCTATGTTTATCCTGGCAGTCCTCTCAATACTCTGTAATCCAGACTGAGGCGAGAAGTGGCACCCCTTGTTAAGCCTGTAGGTTTGCTGTCCTTGGTGGGCTGATCCCCCCCCCCCCCCCATGGTGCTGTCATGGTCTCCGAAAGATCCTGTTACCGGTAAGTAACTTGACTTTTTCCCTATAGGAAAGTCGCTTGTCAAAAGCCACCAGGGCAAAGTGCGCAGTTCTGCATCAAGTGGGAAAACATCAAGAAAAGCTCTGGGAAATGTCAACAAGCAAGTAATGACCCAGAAGAACGGGCAGCCTCTGAAAGGAGACCGGAAAGTGCCAAAGCCTGCGCCAGCTGTTATACAGGTATAATGTATTACCGCAGCTCTGATCATACACCGCTCTTGTGTTCTGCCCTGTACTGATGTACAGACTTGTATCTACATAATCCTAAAATGCCACAGGAACATCTGCAAGAAGATCACATGGCATGTTCTACTATTACAAGTCCCATTATTATCTGTTGGATTAAAGTGGGCTAATATCTGGCTAATCTAGCTGTGTAATGTGTATGGGGGTCTCCTGGCTGCCCTAACAAATGTTCAGTTCAAATACCCGCTCCTTGTTCTCTAGGCACAAATTGCTTAGAGGCAGCAGATTACCCTCCTCCCCACAGAACACATGAGAGCTCATCTGTATGTTGGGAGAGATGGCTGCTAGCCAAACAGTGTATGGCCAGGCCACAGCTATGCCACAGGGGCTTGGCTGACTCCTTTTCAGATCATATATGGAGAACCTAATGGCAAACACTGGATAAATGAAGCTTGTGACCTGGTTCCTGTTCCCCTCTAGGTTTCTGGCTCTTCTGATAAGACAGACGAGCAGCAGTACCCCGACATTGAGAAGTTTGTTCCCTACAATCCTGCAGGTAACTCTTCCACACCTTGCTGTACCTATTGCCTGCCATTAGCCACTTGCCTTTACATTTAATTTTGAGCATGAGAATCAATTCTAATACTTGCACCTGAATCTGGATGGGGTTAGTGAATTTGTCACCAGGATTTTGCTGCCCCATCTGAGAGCAGCATGACTTAGGGGCAGAGACCCTGATTACAGTGATGGATCACTTGGTGCAGTTCAGAGTAACTGTGTCTGCTGCAGATCTACAAATGCTCTGAATGCTGGGCTCTGTATAACCCCACCCACATCACTGATTGGTAGCTTTCTGCCTATGCACAGTCTACAGAACTATCCATCCATTGTGGGGACAGGGTTGGACTACATGGCAGAAGCTTTACTAGTCATCTGGTGGCAGTCTCCTGCTTGTGGAGGATCTCTTATCAAAACTACAGCAATCAGCCCAGAAAGCAACACGTCACTGGAATTGGGGATCTTTGTCCCCACGTTGTGCTGCTCTCAGATCAGGTGGCAATAAACCTGGTGACAGATTCCCTTTAAATGCAGTTTAGGGCCATCTCTGTTACACTCTTACTCTCTATTAGCTGCAATGTCCCATCTGCCTAATGCAGCCACAGATCTCATGGCTGCAGTATCCGGATCTTCAGAAACTCGCTGACATCGTGTCAGTTAATCCAATGAGTGTTTGCAGTGACAGCAATGTCTGTTAGCTGGGCTTCTGCTGCTGCTCAGTTGTGGAGGAGAGCAGACAGATGTCAGTGTGGTGTTCGGAGGCTCCTGGGGCCCCTGCACGTGACATTAGGAGTGCCAGAGATCCAGAGTGTGGTCTTGGGCTCCACTATACAGGTGGGACTTTGCAGCTATTTGGGGGTGGGGAGAGGAGGGCACAACACTGACGTGTGCAGTGAAGGTGGTTAAAGTTCATTGACGCTAGATGACTCATTTTGTTGCATTGAGCCCATAAACAAACTAGGAATGCCAAAGAACCAATCAAGAACAACCGAACTAAATAGTCAAATTCTGCAAAAATAGGAAATTTAAAAAACGTATAATGAATACACGGTTAAGTAAGTGACACCGTAGAGACAGGCACTCACACCAATGTACATACAATAGTTAAAATAGAAAAATATAGAATAGATGTATACTACCAGGAGTAGTTCTAGAACGCACACCAGGGGTAGGTGTAGAACCGCCCGCCAGGGTTAGTACTGGAACCGCCCACTGGCACCAGGGGTAGTACTGGAACCGCCCACTGGCGCCAGGGGTAGTACTGGAACCGCCCACTGGTGCCAGGGGTAGTACTGGGACCGCCCACTGGCACCAAGGGTAGTACTGGGACCACCCACTGGCGCCAAGGGTAGTACTGGGACCGCCCACTGGCGCCAAGGGTAGTACTGGAACCGCCCACTGGCGCCAGGGGTAGTACTGGAACCGCCCACTGGCGCCAGGGGTAGTACTGGAACCGCCCACTGGCGCCAGGGGTCATACTGGAACCGCCCACTGCCGCCAGGGGTCGTACTGGAACCGCCCACTGGCGCCAGGGGTCGTACTGGAACCGCCCACTGGCGCCAGGGGTCGTACTGGAACCGCCCACTGGCGCCAAGGGTAGTACTGGGACCGCCCACTGGCGCCAAGGGTAGTACTGGGACCGCCCACTGGCGCCAAGGGTAGTACTGGGACCGCCCACTGGCGCCAAGGGTAGTACTGGAACCGCCCACTGGCGCCAGGGGTCGTACTGGAACCGCCCACTGGCGCCAGGGGTCGTACTGGAACCGCCCACTGGCGCCAGGGGTCGTACTGGAACCGCCCACTGGCGCCAGGGGTCGTACTGGAACCGCCCACTGGCGCCAGGGGTCGTACTGGAACCGCCCACTGGCGCCAGGGGTCGTACTGGAACCGCCCACTGGCGCCAGGGGTCGTACTGGAACCGCCCACTGGCGCCAGGGGTCGTACTGGAACCGCCCACTGGCGCCAGGGGTCATACTGGAACCGCCCACTGGCGCCAGGGGTCGTACTGGAACCGCCCACTGGCGCCAGGGGTAGTTCTTGAACCGCCCACCAGGAGCATACCAGGAACAGTACTAGAACCGCCCACGAGGACTTGCACGCTAGGAGTAATTCTAGAACCGCCCACCGGCACCAGGGGTTGTTCAGGAACCGCCCGCCAGGGGTAGATCTAGAACCGCCCTCCAGCACCAGGAGTAATTCTAGAACCGCCCACCATCACCAGGGGTTGTTCTGGAACCGCCCACCAGGGGTAGTTCTAGAACCGCCCACCAAAACTAGGGGTAGTTCTAGAACCAACCACCAGGGGTAATTCTAGAACCGCCCACCATCACCAGGGGTTGTTCAGGAACCACCCGCCAGGGGTAGATCTAGAACTGCCCTCCAGCACCAGGAGTAATTCTAGAACCACCCACCATCACCAGGGGTTGTTCTGGAACCGCCCACCAGGGTAGTTCTAGAACCGCCCACCCAAACTAGGAGTAGTTATATAACCGCCCACCAGGAGCAGTACTAGAACTGCACACTAGGAGTACTTCTAAAACCGCCCATCAGCACCAGGGGTTGTTCCAGAACCATCCGCCAGGGGTTGTTCTAGAACCACCAGCACCAGGAGCAGTACTAGAACTGCCAACACCAGGAGCAGTACTAGAACTGCCAGCACCAGGAGCAGTACTACAGTAGAACCGGCAGCACCAGGAGCAGTACTAGAACCGCCATCACCAGGAGCAGTACTAGAACCGCCCCGCCAGGAGCAGTACTAGAACCGCCAGCACCAGTACTAGACCCGCCCCGCCAGGAGCAGTACTAGACCCGCCATCACCAGGAGCAGTACTAGACCCGCCCCGCCAGGAGCAGTACTAGACCCGCCCCACCAGGAGCAGTACTAGACCCGCCCCGCCAGGAGCAGTACTAGACCCGCCCCGCCAGGAGCAGTACAAGACCTGCCCCGCCAGGAGCAGTACTAGACCCGCCCCGCCAGGAGCAGTACTAGACCCGCCCCGCCAGCACCAGGAGCAGTACTAGAACCGACAGCACCAGCAGCAGTACTAGAACCGCCAGCACCAGGAGCAGGACTAGAACCGCCAGCACCAGGAGCAGGACTAGAACCGCCAGCACCAGGAGCAGGACTAGAACCGCCAGCACCAGGTGCAGTACTAGACCCGCCCCGCCAGGAGCAGTACTAGACCCGCCCCGCCAGGAGCAGTACTAGACCCGCCCCGCCAGGAGCAGTACTAGACCCGCCCCGCCAGGAGCAGTACTAGACCCGCCCCGCCAGGAGCAGTACTAGACCCGCCCCGCCAGGAGCAGTACTAGACCCGCCCCACCAGGAGCAGTACTAGACCCGCCCCGCCAGGAGCAGTACTAGACCCGCCCACCAGCAGCAGGAGCAGGACTAGAACCGCCAGCACCAGGAGCAGTACTAGAACCGCCAGCACCAGGAGCAGTACTAGAACCGCCCCGCCAGGAGCAGTACTAGAGCCGCCCCGCCAGGAGCAGTACTAGAGCCGCCCCGCCAGGAGCAGTACTAGAGCCGCCCCGCCAGGAGCAGTACTAGAGCCGCCCCGCCAGGAGCAGTACTAGAGCCGCCCCGCCAGGAGCAGTACTAGAACCGCCCCGCCAGGAGCAGTACTAGAACCCGCCCGCCAGCACTAGGAGTAGTTTGAGAACCGCCCACAGTCAGCAGAGGGTAGTTTTTTGACCGCCCCACAGTCAGCAGAGGGTAGTTTTTTGACCGCCCCACAGTCAGCAGAGGGTAGTCAGCAGAGGGGGTAGTTTTTTGACCGCCCCACAGTCAGCCGAGGGGGTAGTTTTTTGACCGCCCCACAGTCAGCAGAGGGGGTAGTTTTTTGACCGCCCCACAGTCAGCAGAGGGGGTAGTTTTTTGACCGCCCCACAGTCAGCCGAGGGGGTAGCTTTTTGACCGCCCCACAGTCAGCCGAGGGGGTAGCTTTTTGACCGCCCCACAGTCAGCCGAGGGGGTAGCTTTTTGACCGCCCCACAGTCAGCCGAGGGGGTAGCTTTTTGACCGCCCCACAGTCAGCCGAGGGGGTAGCTTTTTGACCGCCCCACAGTCAGCCGAGGGGGTAGCTTTTTGACCGCCCCACAGTCAGCCGAGGGGGTAGCTTTTTGACCGCCCCACAGTCAGCCGAGGGGGTAGCTTTTTGACCGCCCCACAGTCAGCCGAGGGGGTAGCTTTTTGACCGCCCCACAGTCAGCCGAGGGGGTAGCTTTTTGACCGCCCCACAGTCAGCCGAGGGGGTAGCTTTTTGACCGCCCCACAGTCAGCCGAGGGGGTAGCTTTTTGACCGCCCCACAGTCAGCCGAGGGGGTAGCTTTTTGACCGCCCCACAGTCAGCCGAGGGGGTAGCTTTTTGACCGCCCCACAGTCAGCCGAGGGGGTAGCTTTTTGACCGCCCCACAGTCAGCCGAGGGGGTAGCTTTTTGACCGCCCCACAGTCAGCCGAGGGGGTAGCTTTTTGACCGCCCCACAGTCAGCCGAGGGGGTAGCTTTTTGACCGCCCCACAGTCAGCCGAGGGGGTAGCTTTTTGACCGCCCCACAGTCAGCCGAGGGGGTAGCTTTTTGACCGCCCCACAGTCAGCCGAGGGAGTAGTTTATTGACCGCCCCACAGTCAGCCAAGGGGGTAGTTTATTGACCGCCCCACAGTCAGCCGAGGGGGTAGTTTTCTGACCGCCCCACAGTCAGCCGAGGGGGTAGTTTTCTGACCGCCCCACAGTCAGCCGAGGGGGTAGTTTTCTGACCGCCCCACAGTCAGCCGAGGGGGTAGTTTTCTGACCGCCCCACAGTCAGCCGAGGGGGTAGTTTTTTGACCGCCCCACAGTCAGCCGAGGGGGTAGTTTTATGACCGCCCCACAGTCACCAGAGGGTAGTTTTATGACCGCCCCACAGTCACCAGAGGGTAGTTTTATGACCGCCCCACAGTCACCAGAGGGTAGCCCCTAACCTATTAGTCCCCTGCGCAGCTGCACTGGTTGCACCAATGATATCCACTTAGCCTAGTAAAATCTATCATCCCTTATCAAAGCTGAGCAACAAAAAACTCTCCTAGTTACCCATAGCAATCAGAAATTAAAAGGGTATTCCCATCTCCAAGATCCTATCGCAATATATAGTAGGTGTAATAATAATAATATTAGCAAATACCTCCAATAATAAATGTAGAATACTTTTTCTGATTCGCTATATTTCTTTCCTCATGTGCAGGCATTGCAGGACCTTAGGTATCTATGGTTACGACCACTAGCAACTAGATAACTATCGCTATAAGTGATTTGTAAGCATGGATAGCTAAGGTCCTGCAATGCCTGCACATGAGGGAAGAGACATGGCGAATCAGAAAAACTATTCTACATTTCTAATTGGAGGTATTTGCTAACATTATTATTATTACACCTACTCCATATTCCATAGTGATATAAAAAAAGAATAAAAAGGGGAGACAAGGGGCGCAGAGTCTAAGTGTAGATGAATATGTGCATTTGCCACAACAATATTTGTTTTTTGCACTCACCCTTTAGATGTCTTGTATTTTCACTCAAATGATCTGTATAGTGGATCAGCTCTTTGCAATCCTCTGGTCTGCAGCACAAATGCGGGAACTATGTCAGCCCTGGTATAAGGCTTGCATGTTGGATATTGTAGTGGAGAGAAGATTTCCCTTTTTCGGCGCTTCCAGAGGATAAGGATCGTTACAGATGAATTCTTTTTCTCAAAATCAGATTTATTCGGACACTATATTAAGAACAAACAATGTGTTTCTGCCAGCAACGGCCTTCATCAGATATAATATGCACTTGTAAGGACTTTAAGGGAAGACAATCTTTATAGACTAGTTACTCTTAAGATGTCGTGTTTTTTTTTTTTTTTCTTTCCTTGACTTGGTTGAATTGATTAGGATTGACACCACACCCCAATTAAGTTAGGAGAGTGGGTAGTTGTTCAGCATTACATTCTAACACCATTCTGTGTACTAGAATGGTATATTTTTTGATATTAGAATGAACATATATATAATAAAATTCCTTTCTCTTATCATTTCCTTCACTTTCCCCTCCTTATATATATAGAAAGAGAAAGTGATATATAATAGTAATTTTAGAATACATAGTTGTGATTAAAATATACCTGGTGATGGTTATATTTATATATAAAAAAATAATAATAAATAAATTACATAGTACTGATCATAAAAATACATAATTGTTAGTCTAGTATATAAAAAAATTCATAAAATATAACAGTTATTTTTACAGGAATGAGATCTTACAATAAAACAAATATTATTTTCAGTATTGGTAAATAGGGCTGTGCATTATTAAATATACATTTTTTTTCTTCTTTTTCCCCCTCACACATTTTCCACTATATCATTAAGACCATCTGGATATAGGGTTTTCAATCTAAAGATCCAAAAAGACTCTTTTCTGTTTAGTTTCTGGAGTTACCTTTATGTCAAATTGTTTGTGGTGTTTAACTAAAAGGTGTCTGGACAAACTGTGTTTTAAAAAACCTTTTTTGGTGTTGTGTCTGTGGCCATACGCGACCGCAGTGTCTGTGTAGTGCGGCCCACGTATTGAAGACCACAGGCACAATTGATCACGTAGATAATGTGATCACTCTCACAAGTAAGGTGCTGGCTTATATTTATTGTCTCTCCTGTGCTTCTTGATGTGATACATTTTTGTTTGTGACTAATGATATTGCAGCAATGACATTTTTTTGATCCACATCTAAAAACTCCAAGGGGATTTTGTATAGGAGTCTTTTTTGGTCTTAAAGGAGAGAGGGGTTTCCCTAAGACACTAGGCGCAATAATGTTCCCAATAGTAACCCCCCTCCGGAATGTGATACCAGGATTCTCCGGTAGCCACTTTTTGAGAAAGGAATCCCTTCTTAGAATGTACCAATACTTTTTTTAAAAATAATAAATACAAAAATACTGAAAAAATATCATTCAGTACCAAAGACAATATTTCAAAATCAGAGAAGTTAGCTCTCAAGCAATTGAAAAATAATAAAAAAAATAGTCATCAGACAAGCTGATAAAAGGAGGTGGAGTGGTCATTCAGGACAGGGAAACATATCTGCAGGAAGCTCACAATATCCTAGCAGATAAAAAATACTATAACAAATTAGATACAGATCCTGCAAAAACATTTAAATCAGAATACCACATGTTCATAAATGTAGCATATTCACAAAATATTATCAATAAAAAAAAAAACGTTTCCTGACAAACAAAAACCCAAACACAGCAATTTTTTATCATTTACCAAAGGTCCACAAAAACCCTGTAGTACCACCAGGTAGACCGATTATTTCCGGTATTGGATCTCTAACTAGTCAGTTATCTCACTATATAGACTTACATCTTCAGGACCTTGTAAAAAAGCTACCGTCTTTCCTCCATGATTCTTACCAACTTATAAAGGAATATAGTTCTTTAAACTGGGAAAATGATTATCTTTTCATTACACTGGATGTGAATGCTCTGTACTCCAATATAGAACATAATATGGGAGTTGAAGCAGTATCACACTATTTATCTGAGATTCCAAATATGCCGTCGGCCCAGAGAGATTTCCTTCTATCAGGCTTAAAGTTTATATTGGAGCATAATGTTTTTGAATTCCAGGGTGAATTGTTCCTGCAGCAGTTTGGCACCGCGATGGGGACTCGGGTCGCGCCAAGTTTCGCTAATCTTTTTATGGGGCGATTCGAGTCCTCATCTCCCATCAGCCAAACACCATTTAAGGAACACATATTGCTATATAGACGCTATATAGATGATTTAATCATCTTCTGGAAGGGCACAGAAAAACAAGCTATTTCTCTTATAGAGGAACTTAACAAAAATAGTTGGGGTATTTCATTCACATATAACATGGATAAAGAAAAAATCCATTATCTGGACCTGGAAATCAGTCACTCTAATAATAAAATTATAAGTAAACCTTTTTTAAAAAAAACGGATTCTAATGGATTTTTGGACTTTCGGAGCGCACATTATCCAAAATGGAAGCAGAACATACTGTTCAGCCAATAGCTGCGCATCCGAAAGAACAATACGAAAGACAAAGATTATGTGGAACAATCCAAAATTCGGACTAAAAAATTCTTGGATAAAAAACACCCCAAAAAATTGATAGCAGAAGCCTATGAAACCAACCTGAAAAAAACTCAAAATGAATGTCTGTATGAAAAATTCACAGAAAAAAAACAGTGCTCTGTTATAGACAATGAACAAACAAATACGTACAAAAAGAGAGATAAAGAAAATAATACAAGATGGCAATATAATTTTATTACTGCTTTTAATCAGGGAAGTGTGAAAGTAAGACAGATTTTAAAAAAGTATTGGTACATTCTAAGAAGGGATTCCTTTCTCAAAAAGTGGCTACCGGAGAATCCTGGTATCACATTCCGGAGGGGGGTTACTATTGGGAACATTATTGCGCCTAGTGTCTTAGGGAAACCCCTCTCTCCTTTAAGACCAAAAAAGACTCCTATACAAAATCCCCTTGGAGTTTTTAGATGTGGATCAAAAAAATGTCATTGCTGCAATATCATTAGTCACAAACAAAAATGTATCACATCAAGAAGCACAGGAGAGACAATAAATATAAACCAGCACCTTACTTGTGAGAGTGATCACGTTATCTACGTGATCAATTGTGCCTGTGGTCTTCAATACGTGGGCCGCACTACACAGACACTGCGGTCGCGTATGAATGGCCACAGACACAACACCAAAAAAGGTTTTTTAAAACACAGTTTGTCCAGACACCTTTTAGTTAAACACCACAAACAATTTGACATAAAGGTAACTCCTGTTGAACAAATACCACAGAATGACATAAATAGGATCCAGAAACTAAACAGAAAAGAGTCTTATTGGATCTTTAGATTGAAAACCCTATATCCAGATGGTCTTAATGATATAGTGGAAAATGTGTGAGGGGGAAAAAGAAGAAAAAAAATGTATATTTAATAATGCACAGCCCTATTTACCAATACTGAAAATAATATTTGTTTTATTGTAAGATCTCATTCCTGTAAAAATAACTGTTATATTTTATGATTTTTTTTATATACTAGACTAACAATTATGTATTTTTATGATCAGTACTATGTAATTTATTTTTTTATATAAATATAACCATCACCAGGTATATTTTAATCACAACTATGTATTCAAAAATTACTATTATATATCACTTTCTCTTTCTATATATATATAAGGAGGAGAAAGTGAAGGAAATGATAAGAGAAAGGAATTTTATTATATATATGTTCATTCTAATATCAAAAAATATACCATTCTAGTACACAGAATGGTGCTAGAATGTAATGCTGAACAACTACCCACTCTCCTAACTTAATTGGGGTGTGGTGTCAATCCTAATCAATTCAACCAAGTCAAGGAAAGAAAAAAAAAAAAAAACACGACATCTTAAGAGTAACTAGTCTATAAAGATTGTCTTCCCTTAAAGTCCTTACAAGTGCATATTATACCTGATGAAGGCCGTTGCTGGCAGAAACGCGTTGTTTGTTCTTAATATAGTGTCCGAATAAATCTGATTTTGAGAAAAAAAATTCATCTGTAACGATCCTTATCCTCTGGAAGCGCCGAAAAAGGGAAATCTTCTCTCCACTACAACCTACTCCATATTGGGAGAGGATTTTGGAGATGGGAATACCCCTGTAATAAAAGCTGAGCTCTGACTGGTTGCTATGGGTAACGAGAATAGTTGTAATTCTGCTCCATAATCTACATAATTTCTCCCCTTTCTCATCATTCAGGTGGATGTGACGGGGTCCTGGGTCTCCTCCTCCGCTTCCATCCGGTCAGTCTTGTCATGGCTCAGTGAAGGCTAAGAAGCGGGTTATTCTGTTCTTCTTGGCTTTCTCCTGTCCCTATTCTCCAATCGATTCTTCTTGCCTTCCTTGTGGTTTGTGAGCTCCCGTGTGTCTCCTCTCACCTGCGCTCCTGTGTATGCAGGCACCTGCCATTGTGATGTCATCGCTATGTCATAGATTCCACATTCCAGCACCTGCCATTGTGATGTCATCGCTATGTCGCCATGCTTCCACATGCTGGTATGTGCCTCTGTGATATCACAGCTTTGGCCAATATGGCTGTAGTCCTGGGGCAGCATAAGTCACATGACTGGTACCAGTCGTATGGTTCAGGACATTGCAGTCCAATTGAAGAAATCATTGCTTGATTACAATCCGGTTTTCCACACAATTTACCTCACACACATTATTTACACCAGTGCATTATTAATGGCCGTACAGAACTAGGCCTCAAGAAGGCTGGGTTTATTGAGGTCCTGACAAGACCAGGTAATGAAGGGTTTATTACAGGGTTTGATATGGAGGTTGGATGTGGAACTAGGAATGTGATAGGCTGGTGGTGGAGTTCTAGTGAGATTTATATAATAGGAGGGCAGCCATATTTGGCGTGACATTCAGCGCTGGCTTCACTTTCCTCTCCTACAGACATCATTGACATCTGGAGGAGGTGGGAGAGCAGCTGCAGCGGTCAATTCCTCCAAAGTACGAGAGAGTGACGACACCTCTGATTGGCCGCAGGGATCGCGGGCCCCGGGAGAGCCAGTGCTGACACTGCTGGAATGGCCAAACCAGGTCTTCATAGGTAATTGAATAAAATGGAGGTTTATTTAGAATAAAGTTACAAGTAAAGGTATAGATAAGGATAAGATATAAAAACCTTATCCAGAAACCCCTATGAATGAGAAGTGGGTCTGCCTTCTTGCAAAAGGGTGCAGTATTTAAATGTAAATTTCTCTCATGCATGGAGTTTCCACGCACGCCCAGACAATATAATGAAATGACATGGAAATCTGTATTCCAAGCAAAACATCCATATTCACAGGTGATTAGAATGAGAGAAAAATGTATTTTGAATAATAGTTACAGTTCAGAGATGGAGATGAGACATAAAATGCGTATACAGGACCCCTATGAATGAGAGAGGGACCTACTCTGTTACAGAAGAGTGCAGGATCTAAACCAAAGTTCTGGCTCACAGTAACAAAGTTTCCATGCATGTTCAGATTAAACATTACAATTCTTAGTTCTCAAGGATAAGTCTGTTGCAGGAGACCTCCAGACGCCTGGTTTCTGTGAGTACATTTTATCTATGGAATAACATGGTACAGAACTTTCTAACAATATCTGCAGGCTCAGCCTTGATTTCCCTTACAGAAACAAAACATGATTTAATAAAGCTAGACTATATCAGACGTATCACAAGTAATATAACATATTGGAAAATTATGGATTATAATTACTGTATTGATTATTTTCTTTATTAGAAATATTTAAAGTAAAATATAATTAATACTTAAGCATAAATCTGACAAGGAGGCTTCCAGGCGGTTTGTTTCTGAAAGAATATCTGATCTATAGTGCAATGTCTTACAGAACCTTCTGACCATATCGGAAGCTTAGCGCAGAGGCAGATCTGTTTTCCGGCACCCGGAGCAAGAATTCAGTTTGGCGCCCCCCACACACACCGCTCATGCAGTTTGAATAGTAGTCATGTGACCGCTCATATACGATTTGCTTTTTGACAGTCACGTGACTAGCTGCTCTTCCTAATTCTCTCAATTTCAGTGAAAAACGACAGCCCCTATTTCATGAAGAGAAGCAGGATTAAAGGCTAGTTGTCACATAACCGTAAGTATGAAAATCACATACGAGTGGTCATGTGGTGTCTGCTGGACCCAGCTAGCAGAGCTGAATCCTGACATTGAGTATATTGCACGCTGTTAAGGTTGGGCATGCTACAGTACTTAATTTTATAATTAAAAGGGTTGTCCAGGTTTGTGATTAAAGTCGGCAGTAACTCTAGGTGGCTGCAGACTTCTGAATACTTGCAGCACATGCACTGCACACTTTCACCTTTCCTCCAGCACAGGAGAATCCTGAAAGGTCATGTGAGTGCAAGTATGAGATTTTCATACTTCTGGCCACATTCCAACTAAACGTGACCAGCCTCACTCAAGTCATTTGTATAGAATGAGGCCACGCATGTCTAGTTGGCATGTGACCAAGTGTATGCAAATCGCATAATTGTGGTTTCAAGATTTCCTGCTCTCACCACTAGCGCCAGAGAGTCCTGACCGCATGCAGTGCACATGCGCACGGTGAAAATTCAGAGGTCTGCTGTCAGTGATTGCAGACTTTCATCACAAATTTGAACAACCCTTTTAATTTTCCTAAAACAAATAAAAACAGAGTAACTCTTGTCAGACAGCACAACACTTTATTAATATGGCCATGTATCATGTAATTTTATAAGTTATGGACTGTTCAATGTGTACAGGATCAGAACCAATAACTGCACAATAATACATCAACATAACTACCAGCAGTATGCAAAAATACAGCATCACAACCCTCATCAGTACAGTACAACACCAGAACCACCATCAGTACATGTACTGTCTCCTCCTTGGTATGTCCTCACACTGTCTCTTCATGTTACCCCTTTCCCCACATTACCCAGTCTCTATTATGTGCCCGCACTAACTTTTCTCCTCCTATACTGTCTCCTGACACCCCCCCCACCATTCCTTATACTATTTCTGCACACATCCCCCCCCCGTTCCTCATTATTTCCACACACCCATTCACGCTTGCTCCTCGCACATTCCCTCCCCGCAGTGTTTCCACACCCATTCCTCACCGCCGCTCACTATTCTGTTTCCTCACACATTCTCCTCTCGCTCTCCGTACTGTTTCTTCACACATTCTCTCCATACTGTCTCCTCAAATTCACCCAGCATTACAATAATTCTTTGGTTCCTTCAGCTTAATTGGAGCGCTTGCCACACCAACAGACATTCTTCACGCCTATGTGTCGCTGAAGAGTGTCATCAGCAGTATAATCAGATGACCTGATGACGCTGCTGACGTCGCCCTGACCCAGAAGTGCGGGAAGTCAGTGCTTGAATTGTTCTTGTGCATGAAAGACGTGAGTAAAGTTGATTGCTGGGAGCCGTTGTTGCACCTTCTCTGAGCCGGCCATCAAGCTAATAGCTGAATCCCACTATGGGGGCGGCAGAGACACGTCTGACCGCGACTTTAGGTGGCCCGATGGCGCCCCCTGGCCGGCTGCACTGAAGTTTAATGCCACACCTGCACCCCCTTAGATACGCCCCTGATTAGAATTGGTTTCTTTTAGCTGAAACAAAACATCACTTTATAAAGCTGACATATAATCCATCATTTGCCAATATGTTATATTACTCGTTATAATAGCTATACGGATTATTTTCATCAGTTCCCACCTTTGTTTTGCACGTAAACAACTCTATGAATCACAAAATTAAAAGCAATAGCTACTTTTTCAAGCTTAAAAGTACACTGTTTCTATTTTGAATATTCATGTGTATTTGCAATGTCTAGAATTATAATAACACAAATTGCAACAATAGGTTTTGAGGAATGAAACAAAGAACTCAATCAACTGAGCTCCTAGGGAACCTATTTTGGATGCTATCACTTGGAGCTCTTTTACATTCTTGAGATGCTCAATCACAACTTCAGAGCTATCAAAGATACAACATTAATCCTCCACGAATGAACACACAACCTTGAGCTGCCAGTAAGAAATCTGCTACTCTACATGTCTGTTCTAATTCTAAAGAGATTTCTGCCAGAGCATCAGAAGTCTCATTGATAACCTGGTCCATAATATTACTATACAGATTTAGCTTTTTCATAATGAGGATACCCCAACCTATCAAAATTGGGGCCATTGAATAGAATCATAGATTCGTAGCTGTAAGTGACCTCCAGGTTCATCGTGTTCAACCCCCTGCTCAATGCAAGATTCAATAAACCATCTCCGGACAGATGTCTGTCCAGCCTCTGTTTGAAGACTTCTATTGAAGGCGAACTCGCCACCTCTCGTGGCAGCCTGTTCCACTCATTGATCACCCTGTCAAAATGTTTTTTCTAATATCTAATCTGTATCTGCTCCCTTTTCAGTTTTATTCCATTGCTTCTCGTGTTTCCATGTGCAAATTAGAATAAAGATGATCCCTCTACACTGTCCCATCCCTTCAGATATTTGTAGACAGCTATTAAGTCTCCTCTTGGCCTTCTTTTTGCAAGCTAAACATTCTCAGATCCTTTAACCGTTCCTCGTTGGACATAGTTTGCAGTCCGCTCAATATCCTCGTGGATCTTCTCTGAACTTGTTCCAGTTTTTCGATGTCTTTTTCAAATGTGGTGCCTAGAAGTGGACATAGTATTTCAGATGAGGTCTGACCATGGAGGAGTAGAGGGGGATAATTACTTCCCTTTATCTAGATTCTATGCTTCTCTTAATACATCCCAGAACTGTTTGCCTTTATTTCTGCTGCATCACACTGTTGACTTATGTGCAATCTGTGATCTATTATTATACCCAAGTCTTTTTCACATGTGCTGTTGCTTGGTTCTATTCTTCCCATTCTGTAGATGTCCTTTTCGCTTTTTTCTTGCCCAATGAATGTAATTTTAAAAGTGGTAAAAATATCCCTTCTGATAATGATAGCCATGTGATGTGAAGAGCTAATCAGTTCTTTAACCCCTTCACCCTTGTTTCACCTTCATGACTAGGCCAACTTGTACAATTTAGACCACTGCCACTTTATATTGTAGTAACTCTGAACGCTTCAAATCCCAATGATTGAGATTGGGGTTGTTTGTTTTTGACACATTGTACTTTTAGTGGTAAACTTACAGTTAGGTCCATATATATTTGGACAGAGACAAAATTTTTCTAATTTTGTTTCACAATATTTTTATTGAATTTTATCAACATTTAAACACGAACTCAAACATGGTTCGTATGGGGGGGGGGTGGGGAGGGAGGGAAAGGGGGGGGGGGAGAATTTGTGAAAGGGGAAGGAGGGTAATCAGGTACATTAGCATTGTTTATCCAAGATAATATAAATCAAAACAAAACAGAACAAGTAAAAGCGAATACGCTTAGCAATGACACATTGGAACAACATGTTAAACCTGTGTGAAAGGTTTGGGAATGACGATTGTCTGTCTATGGTTTCTCTTTAATCGGGGAATTTTTTTGACCATAATGACCATTTTTTTAAGTTTCTTGTTGAGCCATTTATGCTGGAAGCATATCTGAACTCATACGATTTATGGAGTGAGATTCTGCCTAGAAGTTCGAAGAAACGAGGGGGATCTGGTTTCTTCAAGTTATATGCGATTTAATTTTTTATTACCAAACATATGTGGATGATAAGGTATCTAGTGTGTGAGGTCAGTGATTCCAACTCTAAGGACAAGAGAGCCTTCTGAGGTGTAAGGGCGATTTCTTGGTTGGTTAGGTTATTAATTAGTTTAGATGTCTGAGCCCAGATTTTTTTAATTTTGGGGCAGTTCCAGAAAATGTGGATCAGATCTCCGTATTGCCCGCAATTTCTACAACAGAGAGGGGAATTGTTGGGGTCTATATGCGAGGGTCTTAAAGGGGTATAGTACCAACGTGATAACGTTTTATAGTATCCCTCATGTAACGCCATGCAAATGTTGGAGGAATATGATGAGCAGAGGGCGTTTTCCCACATCTCCATTGTGAAGGATGTATTTAAGTCTACTTCCCATTTTTTCATGAATGTAGTTTTTTTTAAAAATGCGTCTTTGTTAAAACTTGAGTAAATATATTTCAGACTCCAGAAGATGTTATGGTTTGTATTACGAAGTAAGTTTATAGAGGCCTCAGACATTGATTTCCTGCTGGATAGAAATATTCCAATCATGTCCTTAGTCATTGAGTAGTAGAAGAACTCGTCGGATGTCAATTTAAATTTGGATTTTAGTTCTGCGAAGGGAATAAAATTGCTACTGTTAAAAATTTCTTTGATTTTGCTTATGCCTATGATGGGCCAATGAGAGGGGAATGGGTGATTGTAGATTGCTGAGATATATGAAAGAGGAAAATTCAGTGAGTTATTTGAATTGTTTTTGCTTCTATTGAGAGTAATGAACTTTCCCCAAGCAAATAAAGCAGCTTGGAAGATAGGGTGGGATGGAGTATACCGGGATTTTTTGAAAAGATTATTAAGGAGTAGATTTTGGGGAAGAAGGTTACCATTGAGCAATGTCTCCAATTCAATCCATGCTGGAGGGTGTTTTGAATGTAACCAGTATTGGCTTTGTTTAATTAAATTTGCTAAATAGTAAGCGTTCACATTGATGAGACCAATGCCACCGTTAACTTTGCTTTTATATAGCAAAGCTGTCGGGGTCCTCGCTTTTTTACCGCTCCAAATGAATGTATTGATAAGGCATTGCATCTTGGTTATGTATGGGGCGGGAATAATTAAGGGAAGGTTTCTTAGTACGTATAAGATTTTAGGAAGTACAAATGCTTTCAGGATTAGCGACTTGCCTAGCCACGATAGGTCTTTGTCGTTAAAGTATTGTAAGTCTTTATTGTTTCTGTTATTGAAACCATATTTTTGGTGATAATTGAGTTTATATTTTTTGTGATGATGATTCCTAGGTATGTGAATTCTTCCTCTTCCCAATCGTAGTTAAAGTCTTTTTTGATTTTATTTATTATGCAGTTGCTTAGGTTGATTTGGATTATTTTTGATTTTTTGTTGTTTATTTTGAAATACGATATTTCTGAGAATTTTTCCAGGGTGTTTGTTACCTCTTTGACCGAATTGAGGGGGTCAGCTAGTGTAAGGAGAATATCGTCTGCAAACAAACTAATTGTAAATTGTCGGGAGCCTGCCTGTATCCCTTTGATATTTTCATTTTCCCTGATTTTTTGTGCGAGGGGTTCAATTGCCAAAGCAAACAAAAGAGGTTATAGGGGGCAACCCTGCCTGGTTCCGTTATTTATTTTTATTGGGCTAGATAAGTGATTGTTGGCGTATATTTTGGCAGAGGGGTTAGAGTATAACGCGAGGATGGAAGACAAAATTTTTTCGCCAAAACCAAATTTCATTAGTGCAAGTTTTAAATATAGCAAGTTGAGACGATCGAACGCTTTTTCAGCGTCAAGAGTCAGGAGGATTGATGGGGTTTTGGATAAATTCAATAATTTGATAATATTAATGAGGCGTCTCGTTCCGTCTGTAGATTGTCTTTTTTCGACAAAGCCAATTTGATCGTTGTTTATTAAGGTAGGGCCTGAAGTTTTTGACATCCTCCGGATTTCCTTTGGGTTTGGGTATAAGTATGATTACGGCTTCCAGCATTTCGTCTGGGAATGAGCCCTGAGACGCTGCCTTATTGAATACTTGGGTGAGGTGAGGGGTAAGAATAGATTTGAACGTTTTGAAATATTGGTTGGTGAATCCGTCGGGGCCTGGGGATTTATAGGGTTTTAGTTGTGTTAATGCCTCGACGACCTCTTTTTCTGTAAAGGGGGATGATAACGTTTCTAAGTCATGTTTACTGGCTTTTGGTAGATTAATTGAGGAAAGGAATTTGTTGATGAGTTCTTTGTTAGGCTTTGGTATGGAATCATTTGTGTTAATATTATATAGTCTATGATAGTCTCCACTTTTGAGAAATACTATCTCTTTTGGGTGATGTCTAAGTGTGCCATCCTCCGATAGAACTTTATTAATCCTGTTTTGTATCCTCTTTTTCTTAATACGGTTCATCATAAATTTAGTCGGTTTGTTCAAGGATGCATATACTTTAAATTGTGAGTTCTTGACTAGAGATTCGAAGGGGGCAAATAATTCTTTGAGTTCTACTCTTAAATTATGAATTTCTTGGCCAATTTTTCGAGAGGGTGGGTAAGTGTTGGTTTGGATCTCCTCCTTAGATCTAATTAAGGCTTGGAGTTCTATAATTTTAGCCCTATTTTTCTTTTTGATGGAGGATGACAGTTTCAGCAATGTCCCTCTGAGGACTGCCTTATGAGCATTCCAGAGAGTAAATGGACTAATGGTTTCATCTTCATTTTCATTGAAGTATTGTTTTAAATTTTCCTCAATTATAGATCTGTACTCTGGTGAATAAAGGAGGGACGGGTTGCATTTCCAAAGAAAGCTATTAGTGAGGGGTGGGCCTAACCTAATTTCTCCCAGCAAAGGGGAGTGGTCAGAGATAGTTTTTGGGAGAATTTCAATTTTTGAGATGGAAAAGACATCAGTTAGAATAAGGTCTATTCTGGACGCAGTCTGGTGGACGTCTGAAAAAAACGTGTACTCTTTTGAGGTAGTGTTGATACACCTAAATGCGTCAAACAGCTCGTTTTTTATTAGCCACGGGTTTAGGGAAGCAGATAGACATCTTCTGGGGGATGAGGAGTCCATATGACCATCAGGAACCATATTGAAATCACCCAGTATAAACAGTTCTCCCTTCTTGATTTTGGAAATCTTTTTCATCACCTTGTTAAGAAAGCTGATTTGTCTTTTGTTGGGAGCATAAATGTTTACAATTGTACAAATCTTGTTATTGACCCCACAAACAAGAATGTGATATCTGCCATTAGGGTCAGAAACCTCTTCTTCAAGTTTAAAGGGGACGGTATTTTTGATTATAGTGGCGACCCCCGCTTTTTTTTTATTCTTGTTTGTAGACTCAAAAATGTTAGTAAAGTTTTTGTGGCCGAATTTGGGATGATTGGATTCAGAGAATTTTGTCTCTTGTAGACAGATAATATCCGCTTTTTGGGAGTTAATTTCTTTCCAGAGGAAGAATCTTTTATTCGGGCTATTTAGTCCCTTAACATTATATGATGATATTTTAATACTCAAGTTGGAGAATGCTTATATTCAATTGGGAAAGGTGGAGAGATTTAGGAGTTGGAATCAGGTAGTATGTTAAAGCTTTTTAGATGACTACACAGGTGAGTTATTATAAATGTGTCATAAAATGTGTGAACAATTCACAATGCAAACAACAAACAAATGAGAACAATAACACAACTTTAGGATTGTACGTGATAAGCGAAGTGAATATTTGTGTAATAAAATCACGACTTCTAGACAAACCTTCAGGGGATACCTACTAGTCCGTAGGGTTTTTTTTCTGGGGGAAAAAAGTTTGTGAAATTGTCCAATGTAGAACAACCAAGTTGTTAGAAGAGAAAATCCCAGTGTGAAAGAGGTCCAGTTAGGATTGCATACAGTTGGTATATAACACACTACGAAACGCATAATACCTGTATGATGAAAAGGTTATATAATTATAACATAACATTAAATCCTTCAACAACGTGGAGGGAAACTGCAGCTTTAAGCAGTAAACAAATTTTTAGAAAAGGTAATGGTTAGCCGGAAGTTCAACGATTGTCCCTTTGGGAGAGAGGAGGGACTTTAAATGAGGAATCGTCCTTCAGCGAGGCAATAAATTTACGCCCTTCCTCGGGGGAGAAAAGAATGATGGTTTTTCCTTTGTGAAAAACTAATAGTTTTAGCGGGAAGCCCCATCTGTAGGGCACTCCCGATTCTCTCAAATATGTCGTGGTGTCTCTGAAGGATTTTCTGGCATCTATTGTTTCCTTAGACAGGTCTGTGTAGATTTTTAGATCTTTAAATGGTTCAGGAAAGGTTTTTTCTACCTTGATAAAGTTTTGAATTTTTTCTTTTGTTTGGTAGAAGTGAATTCGTAAGATTGTATCTCTTGGGGTGTCGGCTGCAACTGAGTTGGGACGGGGTAGTCTGTGGATCCTGTCTATAGTGAGTTCTTGATTGGATAATAAGGGCAGAGATTTTTTGAACACTGATTTAGCGTATTCAGATAGATCTTGTGGTGGGACTGTCTCCGGGATACCTCGTATTTTGAGGTTGTTCCTGCGGTTACGGTCCTCCAAATCCGCAAGTTTTGCTCTGAGCTTGTTGATCTCTGCGTGGGTATTATACTGGTCGTTTGTTGTTTTTTCGGTTTTGACTTCTACTAGAGTAAGTCTTTTTTCATAATCCTCCAGTCTTTTATTGAAAACTTGGAAAGTGGAATTTATTGTTTCTGTTTGTTTGTCCAGAGTAATTTTCATATTATCGTTGATCACTCTGGCCAATTCTAACATGTAAGATTCAGTGTTATTTGAGGGAGGTGGAAATTCCTTGAAAATGCCTGAATTGTAAGAAGCTTTATCGGGGGTCTTGGGCCCGTGATCTGTTTTCTGCTTATTTTTTTCCGGGCTATGATTTGGGGATGAGTCTGTGAAGTCAGAGTCTGAGTCAGACTCAGCGTGATCCTGGCACACTGTGCCCTTGTGACCCCAGCTTTCAGGTTTCGATCTTTTATGAGATATTGAGGTGTCCATTCCCTCAAAGTTCAGATTGTTAGGTGCGATTGAAGGAGGATGGTCCTTGTTTATGACTGTTGGAGGGGATAGGATAGAGGAAGAGGGATTTTGGAAAGAAGTTTGTGACACTTCTTTTTGGGAATTTTTTCTGGAGGTTGATGTTTCTTCCCTTTTGAGGGGAGATCTGGACTTGAGAGGGCTTGCTGTATTTGGAGAGTCCTCCAGGGTATTACAGTATGTGTGGTAATGAGGATTTTTCTCGGCAGGATTTTTAGATTTATTTGTAGAATTAGAGGATTTGCTACTTGCAGTAGCACTTTTTTTAGTAGAGCTCATGTTTGACTGTGTCAGTTAGAGCAAAACTTTAAATTTTTAGACAGGATTTGATTTTGAAATGAGTTTATCCGACTCCTCTGTAGTTTATAGGTTTTTGTAAAGAAAAAAAAATGTTATTGGATATTAAATGATCTCAACCAAACAGAGGTAATCTGTCAGAGATATAATTAACCTGTATTACTAAGTTAGAAAAATACAAGTTAGACGGTTGGAAATAAGTCCGTGGGACTCTGTAATCCTAACGTTTAATATGATTTTCCTTCTTTTCCAGTGACAGGTTGAGACCTATTGCCTGAACATAGGAGAGTTTTGTAGGGGATCCAAGTAAATGATACGAGAATTGAACCTTAAGAGATTAGTAGCACTGATTTATTGTGCCAAAATTGAGGAAGTCACAACTTTGTCGTGTTATATGTGTCATAGATTTTGCATTCAGATGTGATCTATGCTCAAGATTGGCAGTTGGCAGAAGTAATTCTGTAGATGCAAGTAGGGAACAGTGTTACGTTTTGCAATTCCAATTAGTGCTGCGAGATGCACTTAGATTCTGCTGTTGAGGCAGTTGACTGTCAGGTGTAACACTGTAGGTGTTAGGGGAGTTGTAGCTGTGATATGCAGATGGCAATCTGTATTCACACTCTGAGTTCCAAAAGAGACAGAACTGCAATGTATATATGCAATGTGCCACAAGGTCCAGTTAATATTTAAATGCCGAGCAGTCAGCAGTCTGTATTCACACTGTGGGAGCTGAGAAGGACGCGATGATTCCTTCGTTCGCCGGGTAGTAGGGGGGGGACGGGACGGGGGAGTATGTACTAGCCTGTACTATGTCTCCGCTGATCCGGTGTCCTCTTCGCTCCCTCCGTGCAGTCTGCGCTGTCCTCCTCACCGTGGTGCTGGATCTTCTCCTCCGTGCCTTCCTGTGTGGGACCTCGGTCGGCCTTTTCGTGATCCAAGGGTGTCAGGAAGGATGTGGGTTTGTGATGAGGCACAGCTTGTTAATGGTGCCTGAGGTGCTGTCGCCTTCCCTCTTCTCCCTTGGGAACTTGAGCTGTGCTTCTGATGGTGGGAAAGTGCAGCCGCCGGCTTCAAGTAGCTGGAACAACTTCAATTTTGGTGCGATTTCTTCAGGGAAGGTCTCAAAATACTCCTGAGAAGTTCCCCAGACGGATTTTGTAGGAGCATTTGGGATTTCCTCATTTAAATTGCTTTGAGGTAGCTTTGATTTGGTTGCCTGTACGGAGCTCAGCTCTTCTGCGACCTACATCAGCCAAGCCCAGGCCACCCTCCCCACTTCTACTTTTTAAACCATTTTCACTATGCAGCGTTTCTCCACACCTGCCTGTCTAGTTGATTGGAGGGGTGTCGGTCCTGAGGAAAGGTCTTGGGAGCCTACCGACAACATCGTTCTCCCCCCTGTGATTTTTGAGCAGTTTCTCCGTCGGGTTGGCCTAAAGAACAGTGGGGCGTAAGGGGGGTGCTGTCACAGCAGTAACTCACGTGCCTCCTCAACGTCGTCCTACTCTCCATCGTCAGCGTTCGGCGTCTCCTCCCATCAGGTCGGCTCGCTGAGGTTTGCCTCTTGCCGCTCTCCTCTGCACAGCTGCAACAGCATGGTGTTTTCCATTTGACCTTAGGGGGCATGGCCGGTCTCTGCAGGAATTTAACCCTGCTTTGTCCTGCAGAGATCAGGAGTGGTACCTGGCGACTACCTGTGGCCGAGGCTATCCTCGCCACCAGAGGCTCTAGTGAAAACCAGTTAGTTGCTTAGTCACGCCACTCCAGGGTAAGCCCGGCCCCAGGAGCAGTGGGTCCACACCCAGCCGTGTTACAGGAAGTTTCAGCAGTTTTTATTTTAAGTACATTAAGACAACTTTTTCTGTTGAACAACTTCCTTTGTAGAGAAGCTGTCACTTGACATAAATGTGTAATTTTTTTCCGTTCTCATGAATCTGCGTCATTTTGTTTTTCTTTCCTGTGCCCCTTCGTTTCTAAAATATGGCACTTTACGCCTTGTGTAAAGTAGTCTTTTTAGCCAACTCGGAGTGGTCTTTAACCCCTTACTGGCCAGGGGTTATTAGTACGCCCCAGGCCATCACCCCCGGTTCAGGACTGGCTCCGGCGCTGAGCCTGCACTGAACCAGGCACATGTCAGCTGATTCTTACAGCTGACATGTGGCTGCAACAGCCGTTGGTGGAACTGCGATCCACCCGCAGCTGTTAACCACTTAAATGCCGCTGTCAATCTCCGACAGCGGCATTAGCCCCGCCCATCGGTGACCTGTCACGTGATCGCGGGTTACCGATGCGTGGGCATGGCAACCCGGGGTCTGCAGCAGACCCCTGTGGTTGTCATGTCTTGCTTGGTATGAGCGCCACCTAGTGGTTGGCGCTCATAGCACATGAGCATTTCTGCTACATAGAGGCAATCTGCTCATCGCCTTTCTGAAGCCGAGCCGATCAGGTAACTGCAGCTTCTGGTCTCCTGTGGAGACTATTGAAGAGGCAGAAAGTGGGAAAAAATGTTTTTAAAAATATGAAAAAGGTAAAACAATATATAAAAGTTTAAATCGCCCCCTTTCGCCCAATTCAAAATAATAATAATAAAGAAAAAACACATACACATATTTGGTATTGCTGCGTTCAGAATCGCCCATTCTATCAATATAAAAAAAAGAATTAATCCGATCGGTAAACGGCGTAACGAGAAAATTCTAAACGGCAGAAATATGTTTTTTGGTCGTCACAACATTGAAATAAAATGAAATAACGGGCGATCAGCTCGACACGCAAAAAATAAGCCCTCACTTGGCCCCAGATCCCGAAAAATGGAGACTCTACGGGTCTCGGAAAATGGCGCCATTTTTAGCAAACTTTGGATTTTTTTCACCACTTAAATAAAAAAGAACCTATACATGTTTGGTGTCTACAAACTCGTAATGACCTGGAGAATCATAATTGCAGGTCAGTTATAGCATTCAGTGAACGTGGTAAAAAAAAAACAACCGTGGAATTGCATTTTTTTTGCAATTTCACCGCGCTTGGAATTTTTGTCCCCGTTCTCCAGTACATGATATGGTAAAACCAGTGATGGCGTTTAAAAGTACAACTTGTCCCGCAAAAAATAAGCCCTCACATGGCAATATTGACCTAAAAATAAAAAGGCTATGGGTCTGGGAAGAAGGGGAGCAAAAAATGAAAATGCAAAACTGGAAAATGCTCCGGTCATTAAGGGGTTAAAAAGACCCCCATGTAGAAGAGTTTTGTATCACTACCACTTAGCTAAAGGGACAAGATGAATATATAAGTAAGAGGAGTGGAGTGGCCGATGGAAAAGGGAATAAAACCAATCCCAGATCCAGAAGAACAGCGGCATTTACACCAAATAAATGTTCTAGATTTATGACAAGTGACAGATCCTATTTAATGTGATTGTTTCTGTGACAAAACAGACATTTTCTGCTATTCTAGAACTCCTTTCCATATAAATGTATTGTGGCTCTAGATGGTACCGTGTCTGCTATCATTGTAATCTCCATTACTGGATAGAATTAGAGAAGAAAGACTAAGGCTCGAAGCTGTGACCAAAAATGATCAAAAGTGACTGCAGATTTTATTTGTATTTTTTTTAGGCAAAAGGAGTTAATAACAGCGATCACCTGACCGGGGTCTTACATCTTCAAGCAACTATTCCCAATCATCTGGGGAATCTACAAGAAGAAATGTCTTGTTTGCAGCCACTGATTTCTCTGCCTCCATTCAGTCCACAGTTGTGGATTTGTCCGGCTGAATCTTCCATGAGGCTTTTCCTCCATCACTGACTGCGAGGATCCATCACATAACTGCCATAGATTCAGCTTATGTGCTCAGACATCACTGGGAGCCCCCCAGCAATGTATACATGACATTGCCAGAACAGACCACCCCACTGTATCCAGAGCTGATCACTCCGTACTAGGACCCTGGAATAGAAGTGGACGGCCCCCACACACAGGGGGCAGCTGTGGACGTGGTCCTGTGCCGGCTTCATTAGGGCAAGGTATATAGAGGATCTCATCTGTACCGAGAAGCCGGACAAGCAGTCCTGCAGCAGAAGTGACCGAACACTGCGAGGGTCAGTACCTAGGACCACCTCTTGGGAGGAGGAGGTTTTAATGAAGTATAAAAACTTAGGACACTATAGTCCTGATTGATCAATGCAATTATGCCAGAATTCTGGTGTAAATCACTTTGCAAAGTCACAATTTTTATGCATTGTTGAGTTGATTAAAAATGTTGTGACATTTGGTGTTTTCACGTCAGTTTTGCCCAGCTTCACCAAAATGGGCAGAGTTGGGGCAGGATGGAAGTGTGGCACCACAGCTTGTCTAATTCATAGCGAACTGTGGCTTCCCTTACACCAGAAATCTTACTCCAGTCCGTGACTGGAGTAAGATTTGTGGCAAGGTGCACACACCACTTGTCAGAAGCGCATAATTCATGTGCCACTTAATGAATCTGGACCGTCTGACTCCAGCACGCTCCCTCATCAAGAGCAGCTTGAATATGGCCAGTCTTAATGAATCCGTGTCCTAAGTGCTTTATTAGTTAAAGAATAACCGTTGTTTTAATTTTTGTTTTGTAAATTAATATTACACATGAAAATAAGTAATTTTATAATCTTATCAGAGAAGTCTTCTTTTTCCTGCTGGATTGATCTTTCAGTCTCAATTCGCGGTAACATCTGTAAAATCTGTATTCAGTGAAGACAAACTTTCCTATTAGTGAGATAGATGACAGTTAGTGCTATTAATACTCTTTAAAGAAGGAAGGGGGAGGAGCTAGCGGAAGGGGGAGGAGCTAGCGGAAGGCACAGACCTTCTGCTGCAAGTTCTCCTGAAACCACAGTTACTTCTCCATGGAAGATTGCAGCTGGTGTTTATACATAGAATCCTAGAACATTAGAATTGGAGGAACCTCCAGGGTCCTAGTGTCCGACCCCTGCTCAATGCAGGATTCACTAAAGCATCTCAGACAAATGTCTGTCCAGCCTCTGTTTGAAGACTTCCATTGAAGGAGAATTCACCACCTCTCGTGGCAGCCTGTTCCATTGAAAAACGCACCAAATCTGCAGTGTGTGCACACAGCCTTGTTGTTCTTTTGGTCACAGGCAGGTCTGTGCACAGTCCTGAATGATAAGTACAGCACATACACGCTAAGGCTATGTGCCCACGTAGCAGATTTACATGCATTTTTTCTGCCAGAGAGAAGTGTTTTTTCAGCGTTTTTTCAAGCACTTTTCCAAGTGATTTTGAGCATCACTTGGAAAACTGCTTGACAAGTTGGTCACACAATATAAATCCATGCAACCGGCATGGATTTATATTGTGTGACCAACTTAGATGCTTTAAATGCTGCATCTATAGTAAAAAAAAAAAAAAAGAATTAAAAAGTTAAAAATAAAAACCCTGTATACTCATCTCTCCAGTCTCCTCCCAGCAGCGTTCTCTCTCTTCAGCGTCCCGCGGTATACTGGCAGGACCTGCGGTGACATCATTTAGTCAGCTGATGGTCATGCGACCATCACCTGACCTCTGACGTCAGCGGTCGCGTGACCATCAGCTGACTAGATGACGTCACCGCAGGTCCTGCCAGTACACCACTGGACGCGGAGGAGCGAGGATCGCCGCCGGGAGCAGACCGGAGAGGGGAGTATACAGGGTTTTTTATTTTTAACTTATTTATTTCTTTTTTTCACCGCTTGGTAGCCGGGATGAAGAGGAGTTGTAGTCTCTTCTTCATCCTGGGTACCACACGCACCCCGATTACGCTGCAAATTCTCGGCCATTGAATTTAATTGAAACGCAGCAAATCCACATATACCTGCGGGTTTGCTGCTTTTCAATGGCCGCGTAATCGCGGTAGAAATGGTCATGCTGCGTGTTACAACGCAATGCAATTTCGGCGCGCTAATTAGCGCATCATGTGCACAGCACATCCCAATTCACATTGCTTGGCATGGCAGACGGTTTTACATGGGCACATAGCCTAAGAGCGGGGAGCGGCTCTAGTGTCACCTGCTGGGATGGCACAATCACTGTCAGCAGGATACAGGGGACATTATCAGAAAGGAGGAGATGACGTCTCTTCCCTCTCGCCTATCAGAGAATAGATTGCTGTATACGGGGGGCCTTATCCTCCTCTATTACACATCACTCAGCTCCTAAAGGGAATGATTTCACCATAATACAATATATTTGAGTGGGACCAGTGCTCCAGTTTTACGTTCATAATGTTGAATGGAGATTGATCAGTTCCAGTGTGTCTGAACAGGGTCCGAGCCCACATCTCCTGAGCTCAGGCTTTACACTGAGCATCACTGTCACGGAGGTCAGATTAGAAGGGCATGGAGCACGATGTGGATGGTTGCCTCCGTATCCGCCATTACCTGGACTGCTAGCTTTCCCTGGACACTCTGGATCAGCTCCTCCGTCTTGTCGAGACCTCTAAGGGCCTGTTCACACAAGCAGATAAAATATCATTCAGAGTTTCATCCAGAAAAGTGGGAGAATTCTTTTCTCACTTGTCGTCCATGTGCAGTCCAGATCTAATCTGGCTTTTTAACCATTTACAGTTTCCAGGGCTACAGGATTGCAATGTATCTGTATAAAGCAGATTTTTTTCTGTACCCATAGACTTGAATGGGTGAATCTTGTCTGACGGATGAAACGAGGACATGCTGCCATTTTCTTTCTTTATTTTTTGCTCACACACAGATTCGATCAGTGACAAAAAAGAAAAATGACTCCTCTGCACTTTCCCATTGAATCCCATTGGTCTGAGTGCCGTCCATTTGTTCCACAGACAACTTTCCTACTGAAAATACATTCGTGTGAACGAGTCCTAAGAAAGACATTGGAATTGGTTATTAGATGTTGACTGAAGTTTGGCTCTGAAAATGCAGGGCTCTTAAAGACGTTCTCTAATACTTTAATGCAGATGATTTATGCATAAAATAGGTGGTCTATATCAGATCGTTGTAGGTCCGACTCTTGGCTCCGCACCAATAAGCTGTTTATAGCTCTGGCAACGGCCGGATGTAACTTGTGAACAGAGCGCACCCCAGTGGCCACTGCCTGGTGCTGCAGATCACCTCCGGTACTCCTCAATAGCTGGTCTGCACCCGGCAGCGGCCGCAGTGTACGGAGCGGTTTTGTTCCACTTTGAACATTGCCTGCATCTTGCCAGAGGTGATGACAGCTGATCATCGGGGGGCCGATGGTTGGACCCCCACCTATCTTATATTAATGACCTATCCAGTGGAGTATAAAAGTGTTTGATAACTCCTTTTAAAATCTTGTTTCCATCCCATTGTCTTATACAGCGTGTATCGGTGTTCTTTCTGTAACCAGATGGGCCTGACCTCTGATGGTTCTTCTAGGCTTCTATTACAGCTCTTACAGCCCCAGCATGCATCATTTGTGCTGGAGAGGAATATGAAGACGCAGGAGCAAATGGAAGAACAATTAGGAAAGCTTGGATTATTAGAAGAGCAAAAAATGCTCATAGTGGAGGTGAGACTATTATTATTTTTATTTTTTTTTTTCTTAACTTTCATTTTTATATTTTTTTATTTTTAGGACATTTGTTTCCTCTCTTCAGAAAATAACAGTAGATAAGATTGATTAAAGCTTCTGGAAAGGTGTTCAATAACGTCTGATCAGGTGGCTGGTTTGTAATGGTTGTCCCATCTTACCAATCCCTCTCTTCTACCATGAATGTCACATTGTGGGATGAATATATATATATATGTATATGTGTATGTGTGAAAAGTTGTTTGCCCCTTCCTGATTTCTCATTCTTTTGCATGTTTGTCATACTTAAATATTTCAGATCTCAAAACAAATTTTAATATTAGACAAAGATAACACAAGTAACCACAAAATGCAGTTTTTAAATGAAGATCCTAATTATTAAGGGAAAAAGAAATCCAAACCTACAGGGCCCTGTGTGAAAAAGTGATTGCCCTCTAAACCTAATAACTGGTTGAAGCACCCTCAGCAACAACAACTACAATCAAGTGTTTGGGATAATTGTCAATGAGTCTTTTACAACACTCTGGAGGAATTTTTGCCCACTCATCTTTGCAAAATTGTTGTAATTTAGCCACATTGGAGGGTTTCCGAGCATGAACCTCTTTCTTAAGGTCAGGACTTTGACTAAGCCACTGCAAAGTCTTAATTTTGTTTTCCTTAAGCCACTCAGAGGTGGACTTAATAGTGTGTTTTGGATCATTGTCCTGCTGCATAACCCAAGTGCACTTCAGCTTGAGGTCATGAACAGATGGCCGGACATTCTCTTTCAGGATTTTTTGGTTAACCAGCAGAATTCATGGTTCCATTTACCACAGCAAGTCTTCCAGGTCCTGAAGCAGCATAACAGTCCCAGACCATCACGCTACCGCCACCATATTTTACTGTTGGTATGATGTTCCTTTTTTGAAACGCAGTGTTACTTCTACGCCTGATGTAATGGAACACACACCTTCCAAAAAGTTCAACTTTTGTCTTGCCAGTCCACAGAGTATTCTCCCAAAAGTCTTGGCGATCATCAAGATGTTTTCTGCCTAAACTGAGATGAGCCTTTGTTCTTATTGCTCAGCAGTGGTTTTCGTCTTGGAACTCTGCTATGCGTGTCGTTTTTGCCCAGTCTCTTTCTTATGGTGTAGTCATGAACACTGTCCTTAACTGAGGCAATTGACACCTGCAGTTCTCTGGATGTTGTTGTGGAGTCTTTTGTGACCTCTTGGATGAGTCGTTGCTCCGCTCTTGGGGTAATTTTGATCAGCTGGCCACGCCTAGGAAAGTTCACCATTGTTCCATATTTTCGCCTATTGTGGATAATGACTTCCACTGTGGTTCGCTGGAGTCCCAAATCTTTAGAAATGGCTTTAGAACTTTTTCCAGACTGATAGATCTCAATTACTTTGTTTCTCATTTGGTCCTGAATTTCTTTGGATCGCAGCATGATGTCTAGCTTTAGAGGATCTTTTGTTCTACTTCACTTTGTCAGGCATGTCCTATTTAAGTGATTTCTTGATTGAGAACACGTGTGGCAGTAAACAGGGCTGTGTGGGGCTACGGAAATTGAACTCAGCTTCCCAAAGATGTGACAAATCACAGTTAATTTATATTTTAAGGAGGGAGGGGCATCACTTTTTCACACAGGGCCCTGTAGGTTTGGATTTCCTTTTCCCTTAATCATAAAATACTTCCTTTTAAAAACTGCATTTTGTGTATACTTGTGCTATCTTTGTCTAATAGGAGTCTGCTGCTGACATTGGTATTGCGGTAATGTCCCCCAATTCTGTTAATATCCTCCATCCTGGTATGTATGGTCCCTCCTTCCTGGTATATGTGGCCCCCATCCCATCTTGGTATACGTGGCCCTCATCCCAATCCTGGAATGCATGGCACCCCTTGATCCCCATCCTAGTTTTCATGGCACCCCTTGATCCCCCATCCTGGTATACATGGCACCCCTTGATCCCCCATCCTGGTATGCATGGCATCCCTTGATCACCCATCCTGGTATGCATGACACCCCTTGATCCCCCATTCTGGTATGTATGGCAACCCTTGATCACACATCCTGGATATATACAGTAACAGACCAAAAGTTTGGACACACCTTCTCATATAAAGATTTTTCTGTATTTTCAATGACTATGAAAATTGTACATTCACACTGAAGGCATCAAAACTATGAATTAACACATGTGGAATTATATACGTAACAAAAAAGTGTGAAACAACTGAAAATATGTCTTATATTCTAGGTTCTTCAAAGTAGCCACCTTTTGCTTTGATGACTGCTTTGCACACTCTTGGCATTCTCTTGATGAGCTTCAAGAGGTAGTCACCAGAAATGGTTTTCACTTCATAGGTGTGCCCTGTCAGGTTTAATAAGTGGGATTTCTTGCCTTATAAATGGGGTTGGGACCATCAGTTGTGTTGTGCAGAAGTCTGGTGGATACACAGCTGATAGTACAAATTCTATTCAGTAGGACTATGGCAAGAAAAAAAGCAGAAAAACACGTCCCCAGCATGAGACACCCATTCAGGGCCGGCGTAAGGGCAGGCAGACTAGGCATCTTCCTGGGGCCTCCAGCCCGTGGCGTGCCGCTATAGGGCCTGTGAGTTCGTCCCCCCGCATCGCGCATTGAACTGTATCGGTAGCGGGGGAATGACTGTGCCTGCAGAGTGGAGCTGCTGAGACGCTCTGCAGAGCATGGAGCAGCTGGAGAACGAGGAGAGGTGAGTATTGTATGTATTTGTTTTTTATATGTGGTGACCATAATACTGCAGAACTGGGGGGCTGCATTATACTGTATGGAGTGGCTGAATTATACTTTATCGAGGACTATGGGTTGCATTATATTATATGTACTATATGTTTGGCTGCATTATACTATAGGGAGGCTGCATTATACTCTATTAAGGACTGAGGAGAATGCATTATACTATATGAAGGACTATGGGGAGTGCATTATACACTATAAAGGACTATGGGGAGTGCATTATACTATAGGGAGGGCTATGGGGAGTGCATTATACTATAGGGAGGGCTATAGGGAGTGCATTATACTATATGGAGGGCTATGGGGAGTGCATTCCATTATATGGAGGACTATGGGGAGTATATTATACTATATGGAGGGCTATGGGGAGTGTATTATACTATTTGGAGGAATATGGACCACATTATACAATATGGAGGGCTGTGGGGCACATTATACAATATGGAGGACTATGGGGAGTATATTATACTATATAGAGGGTTATGGGGAGTGCATTATACAATATGGAGGGCTATGGGGAGTGCATTATACAATATGGAGGGCTATGGGGAGTGCATTATACAATATGGAGGGCTGTGGGGCACATTATACAATATGGAGGACTATGGGGAGTATATTATACTATATAGAGGGTTATGGGGAGTGCATTATACTATATGGAGGGCTATCGGGAGTGTATTATACTATATGGAGGACTATGGGCCTCATTATACAATATGGGGGGTTGTGGGGCACATTATAAAATATGGAGGACTATGGCATGTATTATACTAAACAAGCAAAATGCTGCCTATTCATCGAGTAATTGGATTGTTTATGCCAGAACAAAAATCCTTGTTCTCAGCAGCACATCGGCCGGTGTAACCTGCAGATGTGCTGCTGATAACATGATGCTGTATGGGGACAGATTGATCTATTAGTGATTGTTCTGTATCCATCATTCTTCCTCAGCTGGTGTAAAGAGGCCGGGAAACAAGCGTCGAACGGCTTCAGTATTGTGGATTGCGCTCGTTTAGCGGCCTGATCTCAGCGCATGTAAATACAAGCTAAATGTTTGTGTGGTGCTGTATGTCAGCATTTGGGACCCCACTTTAAACTTTTCCCCAGGGCCCCACTGTATCTAAAATCGGCCCTGCACCCATTTAAATGGTTCCCGTCCGCTGCACAGACTGGGAGAGAGAGGGGAGACTATTTATGGCTTATGTAGTGGCGCTCAGTTTTGTGGACATCGGAGGGAAAGTTTTCTTTTAATTTATGAAATTCAATTCATGTCCTAAATTTACAAAAATATTAGTAACAATTCAACTTTATTTTAATCCTTAGGTTATGGGTGAGGATCTTTTGGCAGAAAGAACAGAGGAAGGACAAATGGACACAAAAACCGCTCAGACATTGGCCTCTTACATAATGGCGTCTGACGCCGAGTTCAGAGTCAAATGGTTTCAGAAAGCGACCACTTTCCTAATGAGCAGCGAGTAAAGATGGTCAGCTCTCCGCCATCACTGACTGTCTGCCAACTGGAGCTCGTCCATCTCTAATCATTCCTGCTCAATGGGGGCCACAATATTTTGACTTCACAGTAATCACTGACATCTTTTCGGAGTATATTGTATACATAGTGATCTTTATACGGCTGGAGCACTTACAGTAGCCAATCAGATGGCATGCAGGTAGCGTTGTGCGAGATCCAGTATGCCGTCCTGCTTCTATCATTAGAGGGTCCTGCTAGAGAACAGCGGCCACACTATTATACTGTGTCCAGAGTTACAGGAGTCTGTCAGATGGGGACTGCTACGTTGCAAAAAATGCTTAATAAGTTATTTTTTTTCAAACTGGATTGATATGCAAAATATTTTTAATAAAATCATTTTCTTATACTTGCAGGGTTTCTGCTTATTCAGTAATGTTGTAGCTGTTTTCTCTCACGCTGTGGATGATTGTAAATGAATACAGTTTCCTACATAATCATTGCAGCGGATCAGTTAAAAACGGGTGCTGTATGTGTTGTACCCAGGGCCGGCATCACCACCCGGGCAAGTGCCTGGGCCCTGAGCGAGCAGGGGGCCCACTCACCCTCTGGGACACCAGCGCGCTATGGGGCCCATGAGTCAGCGGGGCCTGATGCCAGCGAATGGGCACTTGCACTGGGCCTTCCCCAGTGCTTTAAACTGTTTTCAATACTTACCTCTCCCTGTTCCTCTGCTGCTCCTCTGTCTTCTGCGTCTTCTTACTCTGTGACATCTCAGGGCAGAGGGTACGATGATGTCACTACAGAGCGCCCTCTGCTGAGCAGTCCCAGTGCAGAGAGTCGGAAGACGCTGATGAGACAGGCCTGCTTCCAGCAAGGAGCGGTATTTGATTTTTTTTTTTATGTAAGGAGTATTATATGGGGCTCATTATGTATGGAGTATTATATGGGGCTCATTATCTATTGAACAATATAAGGGGCTCATTATGTATGGAGTATTATATGGGGCTCATTATCTATTGAACAATATAAGGGGCTCATTATGTATGGAGTATTATATGGGGCTCATTATCTATTGAACAATATATGGGGCCCATTATGTAAGGAGTATTATATGTGGCTCATTATCTATTGAACAATATATGGGGCCCATTATGTATGGAGTATTATATAGGGCCCATTATCTATGGAGCATTATATGGGGCCTATTCTTTATGGAGCAATATATTGGGCCCACTATTTATGGAGCAATATATAGGGCCCACTATTTATGGAGCAATATATAGGGCCCATACTGTATGGAGCAATATATGGGGCCCATACTGTATGGAGCAATATTTGGGCTCCATTATTCTGTATGGAGCAATATATGGGGCTCATTTTACTTTATGGAGCAATATATGGGGTCCATTATACTGAATGGAGCAATATATGGGGATCATACTGTATGGAGCATTATATGCGGTCCATTATTCTGTATGGAGCAATATATGGTGCCCATAGTACTGGATGCAGGACCATGTGCTGCCCATAATACTGTATGGAGGACCATGTGTTGTCCATAATACTGTATGGAGGACCATGTGGTATCCATAATACTGTATGGAGGACCATGTGGTGTCCATAATACTGTATGGAGGACCATGTGGTGTCCATAATACTGTATTGAGGACCATGTGGTGCCCATAATACTGTGTGGAGGACCATGTGGTGCCCATAATACTGTGTGGAGGACCATGTGGTGCCCACAATACTGTATATGGAGGACCATGTGGTGTCCATAATACTGTATGGAGGACCATGTGGTGTCCATAATACTGTATGGAGGACCATGTGGTGCCCATAATACTGTATAGAGGACCATGTGGTGCCCATAATACTGTATGGAAGACCATGTGGTGCCCATAATACTGTGTGGAGGACCATGTGGTGCCCATAATACTGTATATGGAGGACCACGTGGTGTCCATAATACTGTATGGAGGACCACGTGGTGCCCATAATACTGTACATGGAGGACTACGTGGGGCCCATAATACTGTATATGGAGGACCACGTGGTGCCCATAATACTGTATGTGGAGGACCACGTGGTGCCCATAATACTGTATGTGGAGGACCACGTGGTGCCCATAATACTGTATGTGGAGGACCACGTGGTGCCCATAATACTGTATGTGGAGGACCACATGGTGCCCATAATACTGTATGTGGAGGACCACGTGGTGCCCATAATACTGTATGTGGAGGACCACGTGGTGCCCATAATACTGTATGTGGAGGACCACGTGGTGCCCATAATACTGTATATGGAGGACCATGTGCTGCCCATAATACTGTATATGGAGGACCATGTGGTGCCCATAATACTGTATATGGAGGACCACGTTGTGCCCATAATACTGTATATGGAGGACCACGTGGTGCCCATAATACTGTATAGAGGACTATATTGTCTGGTCTGAACTGTGCGCTGGGAGGATTCGCCGGGTTCTGAGCTGTTGTAGACTTTACAATAGATATCACTCATGTAATGTGAGAAGTAAGTGAAATCTTTAGCATTGTACTATACCTATATTTCTGTGCATCATGAATCGTGGTAGGTGTGAAAGGGGCCCACTGAGACTTTTGCCCGGGGCCCATGAAATCCTGGAGCCGGCCCTGGTTGTGGCATCTATTTCTTTTTGTACTGTATGCATGAGTTTTAATGGCGAATTTCTTTCAAAAAACAGTGGGATAAACAGTGATCTGAACTTGTCCCTTAACTTACATTGGTCTGTGAGGTGATCTGAAAGCAGAAAATCCAGTGCTGACTTCTAGAACATTTGGGGTAACTTTCCCGCATTGGTCTCTACATAATCTGTGAATTCAGGGAACTGCTAGATCTGCAGCAGATAAAAGAGGGATTATATCAAAATGCCATCATGCAGACCAGCAAGTGACACATCGCTGGGATAAGGTCCTCTGCCCCGACTTGTTGCTTTTAGATTACATAGCAAAAACCTGATGACAGTTTCCCTGTAATAAAATCCCAGAGCTTCTCCCATGGGAAATCCAGCGGGTGGCAGATACTGGCCTGGAATCCTGCAGATACACAGTACTGCCGTCACCTATACAGTGCATTGTGAAAGGATTTGGCCCCCTTGAACTTTTCTACCTTTTGCCACATTTCTGGCTTTAAACATAAAGATATAAAATTCTATTTTTTGGGGGAAGAATCAACAACAAGTGGGACACAATCGTGAAGTGGAATGAAATTTATTTGCTATTTTAAACTTTTTTAACAAATTAAAAACTGAAAAGTGGGGCGTGCAATATTATTCGGCCCCCTTGAGTTAATACTTTGTAGCGCCACCTTTTGCTGCGATTACAGCTGCAAGTCGCTTGGGGTATGCCTCTATCAGTTTTGCACATCGAGTGGCTGAAATTCTTGCCCATTCTTCCTTGCACACAGCTCGAGCTCAGTGAGGTTGGACGGAGGGCGTTTGTGAACAGCAGTTTTCAGCTCTTTCCACAGATTCTCGATTGGATTCAGGTCTGGACTTTGACTTGGCCATTCTAACACCTGGATATGTTTATTTTTGAACCATTCCATTGTAGATTTTGCTTTATGTTTGGGATCATTGTCTTGTTGGAAGATAAATTTCCGTCCCAGTCTCAGGTCTTTTGCAGACAGGTTTTCTTCCAGAATGGTCCTGTATTTGGCTCCATCCATCTTCCCATCAATTTTAACCATCTTCTCTGTCCCTGCTGAAGAAAAGCAGGCCCAAACCATGATGCTGCCACCACCATGTTCGACAGTGGGGATGGTGTTTTGAGGGTGATGAGCTGTGTTGCTTTTACGCCAAACATATCATTTTGCATTGTGGCCAAAAAGTTTGATTTTGGTTTCATCTGACCAGAGCACCTTATTCCACATGTTTGGTGTGTCTACCAGATGGCTTGTGGCAAACTTCAAACGAGACTTTTTATAGATATCTTTGAGAAATGGCTTTCTTCTTGTCATTCTTCCATAAAGCCCAGATTTGTGCAGTGTATAACTGATTGTTGTCCTATGGACAGACTAACCCACCTCAGCTCTAGATCTCTGCAGTTCATCCAGAGTGATCATCGGCCTTTTGGCGGCATCTCTGATCAGTCTTCTCCTTGTTCGAGATGAAAGTTTAGAGCAGTGTTTCCCATACTCCAGTCCTCACAGACCCCACAGGTCATGTTTTCAGGATTTCCATAGTATTGCACAGGTGAGAAAATTCCTGATGCCTTGATGATACTTCCATCATCTATGCAATACTAAGGAAATCCTGAAAACATGACCTGTGGTGGTCCGTGAGGACTGGAGTTTGGGAAACACTGGTTTAGAGGGACGGCCGGGTCTTGGTAGATTAGCATTGGTCTGATACTCCTTCCATTTCAATATGATCGCTTGCACAGTGCTCCTTGAGATGTTTAAAACTTGGGAAATCTTTTTGTATCCAAATCCGGCTTTGAACTTCGCCACAACAGTATCTCGGACCTGCCTGGTGTGTTCCTTGGTCTTCATGGTGCTCTCTGCACTTGAAACAGAACCCTGAGACTATCACAGAGCAGGTGCATTTATACAGAGACTTGATTACACACAGGTGGATTCTAGTTATCGTTACCAGTCATTTAGGACAACATTGGATCAGTGGATTCTAGTTATCGTTACCAGTCATTTAGGACAACATTGGATCATTCAGAGATCCTCACTGAACTTCTGGAGTGAGTTTGCTGCACTGAAAGTAAAGGGGCCGAATAATATTGCACGCCCCACTTTTCATTTTTTATTTTTAAGTTTAAAATATCCAATAAATTTCATTCCCACTTGTTGATTCTTCCCAAAAAAATTTGAATTTTATATCTTTATGTTTGAAGCCAGAAATGTGGCAAAAGGTGGAAAAGTTCAAGGGGGCCAAATCCTTTCACAATGCGCTGTATCTACCACTCGCCGACCTCCCTCTGTGAGAAGCTGATGGTTATTAATTCTGGAATACAATGTTTTATTATAGCGGTGAGTGCTGCATTCACTTCTTACACTCATTCATTTGGATTTGTCTGATTAGTGACCTGCACCAGCTTATATCATGGGGCTGCTCAAAGTATAAAAATTTACCAAAAAGGTGTGGTCTGTTTATTTTCTTTTGGTTTCCATTTTGTTTTACTTTTTTTTTTTCTTTACGTGGATCTTTCTGTAAAAAATAAATAAATAAAATATAGTCAACCTCTGGTATGCTCTACTACCATGAGATCCCCATAATAAAGGCAGAATTTAATAAAGGGTTACACATTTATCCAAGACATTGAAAGTTATGGCTAAAAAGGTAAAAAGACTTTTCTTTTTTTGCAGCAAAATTGGCTACAATTGCCCAGACAGGTTATATTTGCCCACAGCGTCGCACTGGGGAGACTGGGGCCCACCCTACAGCTAGATGCAGATACCTGATAGCCGTTATCCCCGTTATAGTGGGACCTCGACTGTAAAACACAGGCGGCTCCTGCACATCTACTGTGCGCACAGCACAACTGGGATGTACAATTACGGTAGTTTGCATTAAAGGGCTTCTTTGGTGAAAACAAGTTATCACCGATCCATGGGCTCCTCAGGATTGGTGATAACTTAATGATCGTTTGGGTCCGACCATTGGAAACCGCACTGATCAGAATTGGGAAGTTTTATCCCTGACAGGACAATTTTATAGGTGGGATGTCTGACCGCAGATCCATTCATTCTCTATGGGGCTTCCAGAAAAAAACAAGAGCAGCGCTCGCAGCCATTGAGGGAATGAATGGATCAGTGGTGAAGTCGCACATGCTGCTCCAGTCTAGTGGGGATAAAAGCTCCACATTCTACAAATCGGTGCGGGTCCCAGCAGTCAGACCCCCACCAATCAATACCTTATCACTTATCCTTTGGAAAGGTGATTACTTGTTTTCACAGTAGAATTCCTGTAAGTGCATCTTGTTCCAAGTATTTAATCACAAATCTAAATAAAGATTATTCTCCTAATATCAGAGAGAACAATTGACTGCTATACACAACACAATCCACTTTTTCAAGACCAATAATACCACATTCAAGGGAGAACTAACGTGACACTGTGACCAGACCACATATTACCAGCATAAAGCGACCGAATAATCCCACGTAGAAGGGAGAAATACAGCCACACCGTGACCAGACCACATATTACCACCACATAGTGACCGAATAATACCACATATTGTATAAGGGACAAATATCGCCACACCATGATCAGACCAGATTTTAGCAGCATATAGCGACCAAATTATTCCACATAGAAGGGAGAACTACCGTCACACCGTGAGCAGACCACATGACCACCACATAGTGACCGAACAATACCTCATACTGTAAAAGGGACAAATATCGCCACACCATGACCAGACCAGATTTTAGCAGCATATAGCGACCAAATTATTCCACATAGAAGGGAGAACTACCGTCACACCGTGAGCAGACCACATATGACCACCACATAGTGACCGAACAATACCTCATACTGTAAAAGGGAGAAATATCGCCACACCATGACCAGACCAGATATTACCAACATATAGCGACCAAATAATTCCACATACAAGGGAGAAATACCACCACACCATGTCCACACCACATAGTGACCAAATAATAACACATACAGGGATAAATACCACACCATGACCGGACCAGATATTACAACATAGTGACCGAATATTACAATACTGATCATTAATGAAATGTCCTCGGACGCACATTCAGTTGAAACCAGTGGGCCCCCTCTACGTCCTGCTCAAGGTCCTGCCAAGGACCCTGGCCCACCGGATAATCGTCCAGTGTCCCGGTGCTCCAGTCAGACCCTGTTTGCCCACCAAACTCATCCATTTAAATGTCTGATTTTAGAGTTTGCATTGTGTTCCTTTTCTTTGCTTATAAAAACATAATAATTATAGTCTATGGACCTTTTCTGATGCTGATGGTTCACAAAAGAAATTTGAGACATGTTTGATTGTAATCTGATTTGCAGATAAAACTGGCCCATTCAAATGATTGGATTGCCAAAAAAAGATCCATTTGCATCCTTGTTCTGTATGTTTTTCACTGACTAATGTTAGAAGTTTGTAAATCTTCATCACTTTTTTTCTCTCATCAATAGGTGGCAGAAAATGTCATTTTTCAACATGAGGAGAGAAAACTTCATCCCATCACTTTACCTGATGGGCCCATGCAGGGTCGGACTGGCCTGGTGTGATAAATTCCCGGTGGGCCCCGATGAGAGAGTGAGAGAATTGGTAGCGGGGGCTCTTAAAAAGTGCGGGCCCTTTAAAAACGCAGCCGAAGGAAATGTAGCGTCGCGTGCGGCTCTCATACTATTCAGTGGTGACAGCGGGTGACGCGCATAGTCACATGACAGGAGGACGTGATCTTGGTGGGCGGTGACACGCACCGCGCTCTGCTTTCCCGCTGGTGGCTGGCAGTTGTGTGGTGTCAGGTGACACGCTGACGTCACGCTCTCCTCTCCCTGCTCCCCTGCCGGCTTTTCATACGCCGACGCCGCGCTCTGCTCTCCAGTCCCGGCTCCTGCTCCCTTGGAATTGGCCTTGTAACACCGGCTCCCGTCCGGGTATGTAACACCGCACCAGCACCGCGCACCGCCCTCTTCTCTCCTGCTCTCTTGGCCTTTTAAGCCGGCTCCTGGGCTGAGTATGCGGTGACCTGCACTCTGCTCTCTCACCATCACCCTGGAAACAAGGCTGCCGGCCCCGGCTACAGCTCTCCCTGCTTCAACTTCAAGTCAAGTGCAATATCCACGTTTTTCTGGGTGAGTGTGACCAGCATTGGTCATCATCCGTATATGGAGGGGTCGCAGGCTGGTCACATGGGGACATGGATGGAGACATGGGGCTGAAGGGGGGGGCTGGATGGACCCGTGGGGACATGTATGGAGACATGGGGCTGAAGGGGGGGGCTGGCTGGACCCGTGGCGACATGGATGGAGACATGGGGCTGAAGGGGGGGCTGGTTGGACCCGTGGGGACATGGATGGAGACATGGGGCTGAAGGGGGGGCTGGTTGGACCCGTGGGGACATGGATGGACACATGGGGCAGAAGGGGGGGCTGGTTGCACCCGTGGGGACATGGATGGAGACATGGGGCTGAAGGGGGGGCTGGTTGCACCCGTGGGGACATGGATGGAGACATGGGGCTGAAGGGGGGGCTGGCTGCACCCGTGGGGACATGGATGGAGACATGGGGCTGAAGGGGGGGCTGGCTGGACCCATGGGGACATGGGGCTGAAGGGGGGGCTGGCTGGACCCATGGGGCTGAAGGGGGGGGCTGGCTGGACCCATGGGGCTGAAGGGGGGGGCTGGCTGGACCCATGGGGCTGAAGGGGGGGGCTGGCTGGACCCATGGGGCTGAAGGGGGGGGCTGGCTGGACCCATGGGGCTGAAGGGGGGGGCTGGCTGGACCCATGGGGCTGAAGGGGGGGCTGGCTGGACCCATGGGGCTGAAGGGGGGGCTGGCTGGACCCATGGGGACATGGGGCTGAAGGGGGGGCTGGCTGGACCCATGGGGACATGGATGGGGCTGAAGTGGGGGGCTGGCTGGACCCATGGAGACATGGATGGGGACATAGGACTGAAGGGGGGGCTGGCTGGACCCATGGGGACATGGATGGGGCTGAAGTGGGGGGCTGGCTGGACCCATGGAGACATGGATGGGGACATAGGGCTGAAGTGGGGGGCTGGCTGGACCCATGGAGACATGGATGGGGCTGAAGTGGGGGGCTGGCTGGACCCATGGAGACATGGATGGGGACATAGGACTGAAGGGGGGGCTGGCTGGACCCATGGGGACATGGATGGGGCTGAAGTGGGGGGCTGGCTGGACCCATGGAGACATGGATGGGGACTTGGGGCTGAAGGGGGGGGCTGGCTGGACCCATGGGGCTGAAGGGGGGGGCTGGCTGGACCCATGGTGACATGGATGGGGACATAGGACTGAAGGGGGGGCTGGCTGGACCCATGGGGACATGGATGGGGACATGGGGCTGAAGGAGGGGCTGGCTGGACCCATGGGGACATGGATGGGGACATGGGGCTGAAGGAGGGGCTGGCTGGACCCATGGGGACATGGATGGGGACATGGGGCTGAAGGAGGGGCTGGCTGGACCCATGGGGACGTGGATGGGGACATGGGGCTGGCTGGACCCATGGGGACATGGATGGGGACATGGGGCTGAAGGGGGGGCTGGCTGGACCCATGGGGACATGGGGCTGAAGGGGGGGCTGGCTGGACCCATGGGGACATGGGGCTGAAGGGGGGGCTGGCTTTACCCATGGGGACATGGGGCTGAAGGGGGGGCTGGCTGGACCCATGGAGACATGGATGGAGACATGGGGCTGAAGGGGGGGCTGGCTGGACCCATGGGGACATGGATGGAGACATGGGGCTGAAGGGGGGGCTGGCTGGACCCAAGGGGCCATGGATGGAGACATAGGGCTGAAGGGGGGGCTGGCTGGACCCGTGGCGACGTGGATGGAGACATGGGGCTGAAGGGGGGGCTGGCTGGACCCGTGGCGACGTGGATGGAGACATGGGGCTGAAGGGGGGGCTGGCTGGACCCGTGGCGACGTGGATGGAGACATGGGGCTGAAGGGGGGGCTGGTTGGACCCATGGGGACGTGGATGGAGACTTGGGGCTGAAGGGGGGGCTGGTTGCACCCGTGGGGACATGGATGGAGACATGGGGCTGAAGGGGGGGCTGGTTGCACCCGTGGGGACATGGATGGAGACATGGGGCTGAAGGGGGGGCTGGCTGGACCCATGGGGACAGGGATGGGGACATGGGGCTGAAGGGGGGGGCTGGCTGGACCCATGGTGACATGGGGCTGAAGGGGGGGGCTGGCTGGACCCATGGTGACATGGGGCTGAAGGGGGGGCTGGCTGGACCCATGGTGACATGGGGCTGAAGGGGGGGCTGGCTGGACCCATGGGGACATGGGGCTGAAGGGGAGGCTGGCTGGACCCATGGGGACATGGGGCTGAAGGGGGGGCTGGCTGGACCCATGGGGACATGGGGCTGAAGGGGGGGCTGGCTGGACCCATGGGGACATGGGGCTGAAGGGGGGGCTGGCTGGACCCATGGGGACATGGGGCTGAAGGGGGGGCTGGCTGGACCCATGGGGACATGGGGCTGAAGGGGGGGCTGGCTGGACCCATGGGGACATGGGGCTGAAGGGGGGGCTGGCTGGACCCATGGGGACATGGGGCTGAAGGGGGGGCTGGCTGGACCCATGGGGACATGGGGCTGAAGGGGGGGCTGGCTGGACCCATGGGGACATGGGGCTGAAGGGGGGGCTGGCTGGACCCATGGGGACATGGGGCTGAAGGGGGGGCTGGCTGGACCCATGGGGACATGGGGCTGAAGGGGGGGCTGGCTTTACCCATGGGGACATGGGGCTGAAGGGGGGGCTGGCTGGACCGATGGAGACATGGGGCTGAAGGGGGGGCTGGCTGGACCGATGGAGACATGGGGCTGAAGGGGGGGCTGGCTGGACCCGTGGGGCCATGGATGGAGACATGGGGCTGAAGGGGGGGCTGGCTGGACCCGTGGGGACATGGATGGAGACATGGGGCTGAAGGGGGGGCTGGATGGACCCGTGGGGACATGGAAGGAGACATGGGGCTGAAGGGGGGCTGGCTGGACGCATGGGGAGACATGGATTGAGGCATGGGGCTGAAGGGGGGGCTGGCTGGACGCATGGGGGGACTTATGGATGGAGGCACGGGGCTGAAGAGGGGGCTGGCTGGACGCATGGGGAGACACATGGAGGTGAAGGTGGCCAAGTTGGGGACCTGGATGAACACATGGAGGTGAAGGGCGGCAAGCTGGACACATGGGGACCTAGATAGATATATGGGGTGGGGTGGGATGCATATATGGGGGGGACAGGATGGATATATGAAGGGGGCGGGCTGGACACATGGAGGCCCGGATGGATATATGGGAGGGGCAGGCTGGACACATGGAGACCAGAATGGATATATGGGTGGGGGGAGGTCAGGATGGATAGATGGTTGGCCTCGCTGGACAAGGGACTTTATTACTGTTTAGTGGCCAGATTGAGGAACTTTATTAGTTTATGATGGCGAGTGGGGAACATTATTACTTTAAAGTCCAATTAGGGACATTATTACTTCTGTAATATAATTTACTTTTTAGGAAACTGTTTTCCATAAGAGGGGACAAAAGGGGGGTCCTGTTACTGTGCAGGGCGCCACTATGTCGCTTTATTTCTTCAACTGGTGTAGTGTAGAAGCCTGGGGAAAAGTGGGAATGTGCTCTAAAAGAGATCAGTTATTGATAACTGTGTGTTATTTTCTGCAGAGATGATTCCTCGCTGGAAGAAGTGATGGCGGACTGTGCCAGTTGAAGAAAAGCGAAGATGAAGAACTTCACCTAGAGACATCACTGGTGAGTCAGTGTATTACTGTACACTTACACTATATAGTATATTCAGAGCTCCTGTGTATGTCACTGGTGACCAGTGTATTACCTATACACTATATACAGAGCTCCTGTGTATAATGTCATCGGTAATCACTGTATTACCTGTACACTATATACAGAGCTCCTGTGTATAATGTCACTGGTGATCACTGTATTACCTGTACACTGACACTATATACAGAGCTCATATGTATAGTGACAGTGTTGTTAGTATTGTGGTTTGTATTCCTGATCAGTATTGTATTATTTGGTCACTATGTGGTGGTAATATGTGGTCTGGTCATGGTGTGGTGATATTTGCCCCTTTTGTATGTGGTATTATTGGTGTTGTTATAGTGGATTATGTTGTGTATGGCGGTCATTTGTTCTCGCTGAGATTAACTAGGAAAAGATTTTTTTCCATGAGGCCACGGCTTCACTATCAGTATTTGGTCAGTATTTTTTCTCAGTAGTGAGAGGCAAAAGCAGGAGTGGGTGATAAATCCAGAATTGGTGACTTGTTTCTATTATTCTCTTTCTCTGATTGTTCCTCACCTGGTTTTGGCTCCCACTCCTGAGAATAATCCTGACTGAATACTGATAGTGGGGCTGTGGCCTTAGAGATGGAATACTTGGAGCAGAGCGTCAGAGATGCACTTACAGGGGTTCTCCGGTGAGAACAAGTAATCACCTCTCCACAGGATCAGTGATAACTTATTGATTGGTGGGGGTCTGACTACTGGGACCTGCACCGATCGGCAGAATGTGGAGCTTTTCTCCCCATTAGACTGGAGCTCATGTGCGACTCGACCACTGATCCATTCTTCCAATCGGTGCGGTTTCCAATCAATAAGTGATCACCTATCCTGTGTAGCCCATGAATCTGTGATCACTTGTTTTAACCAAAGAAGCTCTTTCATGCAAACTCCAGAAATTGTCCATCCCTGTTCTAGTCTGTGCACAGTAGATGTGAGGAGCCGCCGGTCACTGCTCCACTATAACAGGGAGAGCAGAGAAAAGAGATCTGCATATTGCTGGAGGTGGCCCCTAGAGTCACTGTCCCCTGTGGGCCCCAGACACCCCAGTCCGACCCTGCTGACATCTGATTAAGGCCTAAGGCCCCGTTCACATGTCAGGTTTTAATCAGTGTTTTTTTCTCATTTTCATCTGATTTTGGTCAGTGTGGCAGTTTTTCTCCTCAGTGGGGCATATTTTTTATATGTAAAGTAAAAAGCTAAAGGTTTCCTAGCCTCGCTTGCCCGGCCTATAGACACTGGAAAACAAGCAGTACAGGCAACATGGTTGGTTCTGGCCATTTTTCTGACAGACTCATTGACTTCAATAGATGATCTTTATCTACAAATCGGATGAAAATCGGACCGGTCTCAGTTCTGATTTACAGATCAATCGTCCACAAAAAATAGAGCTGTAAACCTGTCCCCGGTCTATAACGGAGCATATTCTACCTGTTAGAGAAATAACCAGACGTGAAAAGAGCCATGTGCTATTCTTACACGGAAGGGGCCACCATTTTATGTTTTGTATTAATAATTATGTAATCAATTATTTTTAATACAAAATTAAATGTTCCACTTTATTAGTTTTTTATTTATTTATTTTTACATTGGCCACTAGGGGCTGCCATTTTTATTTGGGAGGTGTGTAAGAAGCTAAGAAGCGCTCTTACACACCTCATTTACGGCAGCCCTGGCCATAAGAGACAGTAGTCAGTCACCGACCCTATCTCTAACATTAGAGGCCGCTCCTCCTGCCTCTAGCTGTGACCTGGGCACGCCCCCTTGGCTGTTCAGGTCGCCGCCGTGGAAGGAGATTGCAGCCATCTTTGTGGAGCCTGCAGTGTAAGCTGTACATTCCCCCTGTCGTCGCACGCACTGCTCAGTCAGAGCGTGCCATGACAGGAGCTGCCGGGGAGGAAATGCCTGGGAGTGGAGGCCTCGAGTGAGTATCTGCGGCGGCGCCGTGCGGTGATCTCAGCTTCTCTGCTGTTATCACTGCCGACATCTTCAGGCAACACAGACACAGCGCTGCGTGGGAACGTGGAAGGTGAGTAGAAGCGTTTATTTTTTGTTTTTTTTTCCTTTGCAGTGAATATATGGGGGCATATACCCACCAGGGTGGAGTTGGAGGCATATACCCACCAGGGTGGAGGGGGAGGCATATACCCACCAGGATGGATGGAAGAGGCATATACCCACCAGGATGTAGGGAGTGTGCATATACCCACCAATGAAGGGGGGCATTTACCCACCAGGATGGATGAAGGGGGGGCATACACCCACAAGGATGGAGGGGGGCATATACCCACCAGGATGGATGGAGGGGGGCATATACCCACCAGGATGGATGGACGGGGGCATATACCCACCAGGATGGATGGACGGGGGCATATACCCACCAGGATGGATGGAGGGGGGCATATACCCACCAGGATGGATGGAGGGGGTGCATATACCCACCAGGATGGAGAGGTGGCATATACCCACCAGGATGGAGAGGTGGCATATACTCACCAGAATAGAGGGAGGGGGCATATACACCTTCCCAGGCTGGATGAATGGAGGGGCATATACACCTTCCCAGGATGGATGGATGGAGGGGCATATACACCTACCCAGGATGGATGGATGGAGGGGCATATACACCTACCCAGGATGGATGGATGGAGGGGCATATACACCTACCCAGAGTGGATGGATGGAGGGGCATATACACCTACCCAGAGTGGATGGATGGAGGGGCATATACACCTACCCAGGATGGATGGATGGATGGAGGGGCATATACACCTACCCAGGATGGATGGATGGAGGGGCATATACACCTGCCCAGGATGGATGGAGGGGCATATACACCTACCCTGGATGGATGGAGGGGCATCTACACCTACCCAGGATGGGGACCATATTCCATATACCAGGATGGGGCATATAGAAGGATGAGGGGCATATACTGTAGGGCGTATATGGTGTCATTACGCTTTGGCTCTTTTGATACCTGTGATACGTCTGACCTCATAGTATGTCCCCCCCTTTTTACTCTTTTGAAGGAGGCTGTTTTACACTTGAAGCATATATGTGTTACAATCCATAACTAAATCGTGTATATTTTTTATTTTTCCTCTTTATTGGTTAACTCTGGAATGAAGCACCGCTTTGTATTCATTTATATGAGATATTTTCATGTGCTGAGTGTCGACTTATTTGTTATCCCCCCTCTTTTTCTCAGATATGATTGAAATTTGATTTATCTTGAGACGATGGATTTTCGTTTTTTATACAGTTCTTCCCATTTTTGTATTGTTTTAGATAAACCTTGATAAAGGCTGAGGCCGAAGTGTTGGTCATACATCTGTCTCATGAACAATTTATTGTCTGAATAAATACCTTGATTTGCATCAATATCCATTGTGCCTAAAGGTTTATATATATATAAAATAAGTATTTTTCCATGTGAGTTTTCTTATAATGTTTTTAAATAGAAGACCGTATTGCGATATCATTGAGATACAAATGTTTCTGTTGCGATCCTCAGCTCTATCTGAGAACACAATCTGCGTGGGACTGGGCCGAGTGGGGGGCATCTGGCCAACATATAGCGGCGGGCACTCTGCAGCAACTCAGCACTGTTGACTTTGGAGGTCCTTTTCATTCCCTGGTGGTCAGCGGCTGCATGCATCCCCTAGAACTAGATATGCTAAGATTGTTTGCTGTGGAGCCCTTTAGTTTCTATCAGATAAATGTGGAGGACAACTCAACATATCTGTCATCATAGACAATCTGTGCCGAATCCGCACCCCTCACTGCTGAGCAGCTACCCTGTCTAGGTGGCAGCACACAGTGCTTTGTGTGTGTCCCATTGTGTTACTAGTGATATAGCAGTATACTAGGGATGCACCAACTCCACATTTTTATTAATATTACTCCAGATATGGACGAAACCCTCCAAGATGCAGTCTTTATTATACTACAGAATTTTGGTGCATCCATAATATATGCTCAAGCACTTTAATAGAAACCTGTTCCACCATGTCCATCCTTCACTGCGTTACTGGTATTTATTTGGAAACACAGGGATATTCCAGGAAAACGTGTTTTATGCTTAATAAAAATAAACTGATCACATTTTCAGAGAATTTCCATTGGTATTTATCTCCTTTTTTGTAATTTATCTGTCTGGTTAATTCACACTTTTCATGTTTTTTGTACAACCAGTTAATGGGGTGGTCTCAGTTTCTTAAAGGGAGTCTGTCACCCCAATACTCAAATCATTTATGGATTTGTATAGGAATCTTGGCCCCTATAAAAAAAAAATATACTTTAGGTACAGATATTTTTATGCAAAAACAGCATTTACACCCCACGCTTAATTACCATCCTCTGCCCCTCCCCTTACGATGATTGACAGCACTGCCTATATTGAATCCTCAGCCCTGCACACACTGACACTGCAGGAGCTGAAAACTCAGTGTCCGAGCTTGCGGGCATCCTCTGATCCCCTTGTCCAGTCTACAGTTGTCTCGTTCAGTGGGCAGAAAAAAGCTTTTACTTAAAAATTGTAAGTCTCGATTTGAGTTTGCCAAAAGACATGTGGGAGACTCCCAAAATATATGGAGGAATAGGAATGTGCTGTGGTCAGATGAGACCAAAATTGAAGTTTTTGGCCACCAAGGTAAATGCTATGTCTGGCACCAAACCAACAGCTCATCACCCCAAGAACACCATCCCCACAGTGAAACATGGTGGTTGCAGTATCATGCTGTGGGTATGTTTTTCTGCAGCAGCCACCTCCATTATCTGAATGCAAGGAAGATTGTGAACTTGTGCTACTTGTGCAGTAACACTTTGTCATTTCTGCTCCATTCTGTCTTCAAGCACAGGGTTAACAATGCTCTGACTCCATATCCGGCTTCATGGCTTGATCATAGATGCTGGATCCTGATTCCCAAGAAAATCCCACCAACCCAAGATTGTGAAAGAAATGCACAAAACACTTTTAGTGAATGTTAAATAGACCAAATTTTATTACAAACCATATTATTTCATTCAGTGTCTGAAATTTAGAATAAGCCAATTGCTATGAAAAAGACACTGAAAATGGCAAACCTCCGACTCACGAAGAATCATCCGTCAGCACTCAGGAGAGGAAACCTCTAGGGAACCATGGCTGGAGGACTTGCCCATCCCTCGGGCTTAGAAGGATAGTGCCAACAAGTAACAGCAAATTGTACTAGAATTTGTACATTGTATCATATTTACAGTGAGACATAATATACATCCACTATAGATATGATAGCAGTGACATCACATAGTCACACAAGTTACACATTACATCATCAGAAAACAGACAGTAATGGAGAAGGTCAAAGTAGGTGCCCTGTGCGAGCACCATATGGAGAAGTCTAATGCGACATCTCCAGGCCGTACACATAAAGGTGAAGGCAACTAGTACCGGACGTGAGGGAGATCTGGCTGCAACATCTGTCACCCCATTGATCGCTAGGGTTAGGCTGATCTGGCTGGCTAGGCGGTATGGCTGATCTGGCTGGCTAGGCGGTATGGCTGATCTGGCTGGCTAGGCGGTATGGCTGATCTGGCTGGCTAGGCCGTATCCCCTTCCTCCCTTACAGGTTGTGGAGTGATGAAGCTCCAGGTCTCCAGACACATCAAGTACGGTGCTTCATACGGCTGAATGACCTGTGGTTCCGGAATCATCTTTTATATCATAGATGTATGTGTTTATGACATCAGCACAGTTGCCGTAGTTACCACAGGTACCACAGGTTCATTACTGGTGTTTCACTGGCTAGAAAGTCTCTCTGTGTTCCAAAGAATTAACCCTTGAATGACTGGCACTGTACATTTGTCCAGAATCCTGTAACATAATCTTGTCACTGTGCAGGACCATTATCAATATTATAATTTAAAATTGCCCTAAACAAAGTCTAATTAGTGAGCACATCTACAGATTTGATGGGTAACAAGCACAATAATCCCCTTAAGCCCTACTAAATGCATAAATGTCCAATATGAGTACAGAGCAGTCCATACAGAATGGATGATATAGAGGGCAATACAGTTAGATAAAGAAGTAGAAAGCCAAACCAAGTAAATGTCTCCTGAGATCTCGGCTACTAAGGTCTCAATTGCGCATCTGCTGCCTCAGGCGGCCATTTGTGTAACACAAGCGATCGGAAGATCACAGCTTCTAGTCTGCTAAGGAGACTATTGAAGCATGTAAAAAGTAAAAAAAAATATATATAAAAGTTCAAATCACCCCCCTTTTGCCCCATTCAAAATAAAACAATCAAAAATACACGTTTGGTATCGCCGCATTTAGAATCGCCCGATCTATCAATATATAAAAAGAATGACTTCCATCAGTAAACTGTATAACGAGAAAAAAAACAAAACTCCAGAATTAAGTTGTTTTGGTCGCCACAACATTGCATTAAAATGTAATAACAGGCGATGATAACATCATATCTACACCAAAACGGTATCAATAAAAATGTCAACTCAGTACGCAAAAAATAACCCCTGACCCGGCTCTAGATCACCAAAAATGGAGACGCTACGGGTCTCGGAAAAATGATTATTTTTTTTAACAAGCTTTGAATTTTGATTTCACCCCTTAAATAAAATAGAAGCTCCACATGTTTGGTAACTACGAACTCGTAATGGCCTGGAGAATCATAATGGCCGGTCAGTGTTAGCATTTACTGAACATGGTAAAAAAAAACCTTTTGTGGAATTGCACTTTTTTTGCCATTTCACTGCACTTGGATATTTTTCCCATTTTCCAGTGCACAATATGGTAAAATCAAAGGTGGTGTTCAAAAGAATAACTCATCCCACAATAAAACAAGCCCTCACATGGCCATATTGACGGAAAAATAAAAAAGTTATGGCTCTGGGAAGAAGGGGAGCAAAAAATGAAAGCGCAAAAACGGAAAAACCTGAGGTGATAAAGGGGTTAACTGGAATTTTCTGCCATGGACTCATTGGCAAATCTGAAATAGATATTTCTCGCTCCCTTATCAGGGTGGAAACATATATCTTTGGCCTCATTCAGACGTCTGTTTTTCATGTTTGTGTCCTCTCCATATTTGTTACGGATAGATCACATACACAATATAATCTGTGGAGTCGTCCACATGTCATTTTTTTGTTGAAAACCGCGTAGTGTCCGTTTTTTATCCAAGTGGTTGATGAAAATTCTCCAGTCAGATCTATGGGTCCATGACATCGCTGACAGCTGGCATTGCCATCCATGTGCTGTCTGTGATAACACTGTCACCAGAGGAGAAGCTTCTCAATTTATGGATTTATTTTGCATACAAGAAAAGCTGATGAAACGCTGAAGATAAAAACTGACCACTTTCAGACATTTTTTGCATATACGATAAGTCACTGACATCTGATTAAGGCCTAAGGCCCCGTTCACATGTCAGGTTTTAATCAGTGTTTTTTTTCTCATTTTCATCTGATTTTGCTCAGTGTGGCAGTTTTTCTCCTCAGTGTGGCAATCGTCCACAAAAAATAGAGCTGTAAACCTGTCCCCGGTCTATAACGGAGCATATTCTACCTGTTAGAGAAATAACCAGACGTGAAAAGAGCCATGTGCTATTCTTACAGGGAAGGGGCCACCATTTTATGTTTTGTATTAATAATTATGTAATCAATTATTTTTAATACAAAATTAAATGTCCCACTTTATTAGTTTTTTAGTTATTTATTTTTACATTGGCCACTGGGGGCTGCCATTTTTATTTGGGGGGTGTGTAAGAAGAGCTCTTACACACCTCATTTACGGCAGCCCTGGCCATAAGAGACAGTAGTCTGTCACCGACCATATCTCTAACATTAGAGGCCGCTCCTCCTGCCTCTAGCTGTGACCTGGTCACGCCCCCTTGGCTGTTCAGGTCGCAGCCGTGGGAGGAGATTGCAGCCATCTTTGTGGAGCCTGCAGTGTAAGCTGTACATTCCCCCTGTCGTCGCACGCACTGCTCAGTCAGAGCGTGCCATGACAGGAGCTGCCGGGGAGGAAATGCCTGGGAGTGGAGGCCTCGAGTGAGTATCTGCGGCGGCGCCCTGCGGTGATCTCAGCCTCTCAGCTGTTATCACCGCCGACATCTTCAGGCAACACAGACACAGCGCTGCGTGGGAACGTGGAAGGTGAGTAGAAGCGTTTATTGTTTTTTTTTTTTTTTCCTTTGCATTGAATATATGGGGGCATAAACCCACCAGGATGGAGGAGGAGGCATATACCCACCAGGATGGAGGGGGCATATACCCACCAGGATTGAGGGGGCATAAACCCAACAGAATAGAGGAAGGGCATATACCCACCAGGATGGATGGAGGGGGGGGGCATATAAGCCTACCAAGTATGGATGGATGGAGGGGCATATACACCTACCCAGGATGGATGGATGAGGGGGCATATAAGCCTACCAAGTATGGATGGATGGATGGAGGGGCATATACACCTACCCAGGATGGATGGATGGAAGGGCATATATACCTACCCCGAATGGATGGATTGGGGGGCATATACATCTAACCAGGATGGGGACCATATACCAAGATGTGGCCATATACAAGTATGGGGAGGGCATATACTGTGGGGCATATATGGGGCCATTACGCTGTAGAGCACTATATGGGGACACTACACTGTGGCTCACCATAAATATGGGAACAGAACCGAACTTACTACATAAATATGGGAACAGAACCGAGCTTACTACATAAATATGGGAACAGAACCGAGATTACTACATAAATATGGGAACAGAACCGAGATTACTACACAAATATGGGAACAGAACCGAGATTACTACATAAATATGGGAACAGAACCGAGCTTACTACATAAATATGGGAACAGAACCGAGCTTACTACATAAATATGGGAACAGAACCGAGATTACTACATAAATATGGGAACAGAACCGAGCTTACTACATAAATATGGGAACAGAACCGAGCTTACTACATAAATATGGGAACAGAACCGAGATTACTACATAAATATGGGAACAGAACCGAGCTTACTACATAAATATGGGAACAGAACCGAGCTTACTACATAAATATGGGAACAGAACCGAGCTTACTACATAAATATGGGAACAGAACCGAGCTTACTACATAAATATGGAAACAGAACCGAACTTACTACATAAATATGGGAACAGAACCGAGCTTACTACATAATTATGGGAACAGAACTGAGCTTACTACATAATTATGGGAACAGAACCGAGCTTACTACATAAATATGGGAACAGAACCGAGCTTACTACATAAATATGGGAACAGAACCGAGCTTACTATACAAATATGGGAACAGAACCGAGCTTACTACATAAATATGGGAACAGAACCGATCTTACTACATAAATATGGGAACAGAACCGAGCTTACTACATAAATATGGGAACAGAACCGAGCTTGCTACATAAATATGGGAACAGAACCGAGGTTACTACATAAATATGGGAACAGAACCGAGCTTACTACATAAATATGGGAACAGAACCGAGCTTACTACATAAATATGGGAACAGAACCGAGCTTACTACATAAATATGGGAACAGAACCGAGCATACTACATAATTATGGGAACAGAATCGAGCTTACTACATAAATATGGGAACAGAACCGAGCTTACTACATAAATATGGGAACAGAACCGAGCTTACTACATAAATATGGGAATAGAACCGAGCTTACTACATAATTATTGGAACAGAACCGAGCTCTCTACACAAATATGGGAACAGAACCGAGCTTACTACATAAATATGGGAACAGAACCGAGCTTATACATAAATATGGGAACAGAACCGAGCTTACTACATAAATATGGGAACAGAACCGAGATTACTACATAAATATGGGAACAGAACCGACATTACTACATAAATATGGGAACAGAACCGAGCTTGCTACATAAATATGGGAACAGAACCGAGATTACTACATAAATATGGGAACAGAACCGAGCTTACTGCATAAATATGGGAACAGAACCGAGCTTACTACATAAATATGGGAATAGAACCGAGCTTACTACATAATTATTGGAACAGAACCTAGCTTACTACACAAATATGAGAACAGAACCGAGCTTACTACATAAATATGGGAACAGAACCGAGATTACTACATAAATATGGGAACAGAACCGAGCTTACTACATAATTATGGGAACAGAACTGAGCTTACTACATAATTATGGGAACAGAACCGAGTTTACTACACAAATATGGGAACAGAACCGAGCTTACTACATAAATATGGGAACAGAACCGAGCTTACTACATAAATATGGGAACAGAACCGAGCTTACTACATAAATTTGGGAACAGAACCGAGCTTACTACATAAATATGGGAACAGAACCGAGCTTACTACATAAATATGGGAATAGAACCGAGCTTACTACACAAATATGGGAACAGAACCGAGCTTACTACATAAATATGGGAACAGAACCGAGCTTAATACACAAATATGGGAAAAGAACCGAACTTACTACATAAATATGGGAACAGAACCGAGCTTACTACATAAATATGGGAACAGAACCGAGCTTACTACATAAATATGGGAACAGAACCGAGCTTAATACACAAATATGGGAAAAGAACCGAACTTACTACATAAATATGGGAACAGAACCGAGCTTACTACATAAATATGGGAACAGAACCGAGCTTACTACATAAATATGGGAATAGAACCGAGCTTACTACACAAATATGGGAACAGAACCGAGCTTACTACATACATATGGGAACAGAACCGAGATTACTACATAAATATGGGAACAGAACCGAGCTTACTACACAAATATGGGAACAGAACCGAGCTTACTACATAAATATGGGAACAGAACCGAGCTTACTACATAAATATGGGAACAGAACCGAGCTTACTACATAAATATGGGAACAGAACCGAGATTACTACATAAATATGGGAACAGAACCGAGCTTACTACATAAATATGGGAACAGAACCGAGCTTACTACATAAATATGGGAACAGAACCGAGCTTACTACACAAATATGGGAACAGAACCGAGCTTACTACATAAATATGGGAACAGAACCGAGCTTACTACATAAATATGGGAACAGAACCGAACTTACTACATAAATATGGGAACAGAACCGAGCTTACTACATAATTATGGGAACAGAACTGAGCTTACTACATAATTATGGGAACAGAACCGAGCTTACTACATAAATATGGGAACAGAACCGAGCTTACTACATAAATATGGGAGCAGAACCGAGCTTACTATACAAATATGGGAACAGAACCGAGCTTACTACATAAATATGGGAACAGAACCGATCTTACTACATAAATATGGGAACAGAACCGAGCTTACTACATAAATATGGGAACAGAACCGAGCTTACTACATAAATATGGGAACAGAACCGAGGTTACTACATAAATATGGGAACAGAACCGAGCTTACTACATAAATATGGGAACAGAACCGAGCTTACTACATAATTATGGGAACAGAACCGAGCTTACTACATAAATATGGGAACAGAACCGAGCTTACTACATAAATATGGGAACAGAACCGAGCTTACTTCATAAATATGGGAACAGAACCGAGCATACTACATAATTATGGGAACAGAACCGAGCTTACTACATAAATATGGGAACAGAACCGAGCTTACTACATAAATATGGGAACAGAACCGAGCTTACTACATAAATATGGGAATAGAACCGAGCTTACTACATAATTATTGGAACAGAACCGAGCTCTCTACACAAATATGGGAACAGAACCGAGCTTACTACATAAATATGGGAACAGAACCGAGCTTATACATAAATATGGGAACAGAACCGAGCTTACTACATAAATATGGGAACAGAACCGAGATTACTACATAAATATGGGAACAGAACCGACATTACTACATAAATATGGGAACAGAACCGAGCTTGCTACATAAATATGGGAACAGAACTGAGATTACTACATAAATATGGGAACAGAACCGAGCTTACTGCATAAATATGGGAACAGAACCGAGCTTACTACATAAATATGGGAACAGAACCGAGCTTACTACATAAATATGGGAATAGAACCGAGCTTACTACATAATTATTGGAACAGAACCGAGCTTACTACACAAATATGAGAACAGAACCGAACTTACTACATAAAAATGGGAACAGGACCGAGATTACTACATAAATATGGGAACAGAACCGAGCTTACTACATAATTATGGGAATAGAACCGAGCTTACTACACAAATATGGGAACAGAACCGAGCTTACTACATGAATATGGGAACAGAACCGAGCTTAATACATAAATATGGGAACAGAACCGAGCTTACTACATAAATATGGGAACAGAACCGAGCTTAATACACAAATATGGGAACAGAACCGAACTTACTACATAAATATGGGAACAGAACCGAGCTTACTACATAAATATGGGAACAGAACCGAGCTTACTACATAAATATGGGAATAGAACCGAGCTTACTACACAAATATGGGAACAGAACCGAGCTTACTACATAAATATGGGAACAGAACTGAGCTTACTACACAAATATGGGAACAGAACCGAGCTTACTACATGAATATGGGAACAGAACCGAGCTTACTACATAAATATGGGAACAGAACCGAGCTTACTACATGAATATGGGAACAGAACCGAGCTTACTACATAAATATGGGAACAGAACTGAGCTTACTACACAAATATGGGAACAGAACCGAGCTTACTACATAAATATGGGAACAGAACCGAGATTACTACATAAATATGGGAACAGAACCGAGCTTACTACATAAATATGGGAACAGAACCGAGCTTACTACATAAATATGGGAATAGAACCGAGCTTACTACACAAATATGGGAACAGAACCGAGCTTACTACATAAATATGGGAACAGAACCGAGCTTACTACATAAATATGGGAATAGAACCGAGCTTACTACATAAATATGGGAACAGAACCGAGCTTACTACACAAATATGGGAACAGAACCGAGATTACTACATAAATATGGGAACAGAACCGAGCTTACTACATAAATATGGGAACAGAACCGAGCTTACTACATAAATATGGGAACAGAACCGAGATTACTACATAAATATGGGAACAAAACCGAGCTTACTACATAAATATGGGAACAGAACCGAGCTTACTACATAAATATGGGAACAGAACCGAGCTTACTACATGAATATGGGAACAGAACCGAGCTTACTACATAAATATGGGAACAGAATCGAACTTACTACATAAATATGGGAACAGAACCGAGCTTACTACATAAATATGGGAACAGAACCGAGCTTACTACATAAATATGGGAACAGAACCGAACTTACTACATGAATATGGGAACAGAACCGAGCTTACTACATAAATATGGGAACAGAACCGAACTTACTACATAAATATGGGAACAGAACCGAGCTTACTACATAAATATGGGAACAGAACCGAACTTACTACATGAATATGGGAACAGAACCGAGCTTACTACATAAATATGGGAACAGAACCGAGCTTACTACATGAATATGGGAACAGAACCGAGCTTACTACATAAATATGGGAACAGAATCGAACTTACTACATAAATATGGGAACAGAACCGAGCTTACTACATAAATATGGGAACAGAACCGAACTTACTACATGAATATGGGAACAGAACCGAGCTTACTACATAAATATGGGAACAGAATCGAACTTACTACATAAATATGGGAACAGAACCGAGCTTACTACATAAATATGGGAACAGAACCGAGCTTACTACATAAATATGGGAACAGAACCGAACTTACTACATGAATATGGGAACAGAACCGAGCTTACTACATAAATATGGGAACAGAACCGAACTTACTACATGAATATGGGAACAGAACCGAGCTTACTACATAAATATGGGAACAGAACCGAACTTACTACATGAATATGGGAACAGAACCGAGCTTACTACATAAATATGGGAACAGAACCGAGCTTACTACATAAATATGGGAACAGAACCGAGCTTACTACATAAATATGGGAACAGAACCGAGCTTACTACATAAATATGGGAACAGAACCGAGCTTACTACATAAATATGGGAACAGAACCGAGCTTACTACATGAATATGGGAACAGAACCGAGCTGTTTCATCCAGAAAAGTGGGACGATTTCTTTCTCACTTGGTTTGTGATGTTACATGATTGCAATGTATCCGTAAAAATCAGATTTTTTTTTTTTTTTTGCAACCATAGACTTGAATGGGCGAGTCTCAACCGATATACTAAACTAGTGAACGCTGCCATTTTTTTCACATGCAGAATCTGTTAGTGAAAAAACATCGTTCATTTGCCCTGCCCGATTGAATAACATTGGTCGGAGTGTGATCTGCTTTTTCACGGACAGTACTCGGACAGAACATGCGTTGGTGTGCAGGACCCCTTAGAATCAGTGTCACATCTAATAAATGTCTCACACAACCAACCTCAGAGCCAACATTGCACAGTCAAGAGAAAAATATATCCACCACCATTGTAAAACATAAGAAAACAGTCCACTGAAACATTTTATCTATATATATAATCGTCTTATCCGTCTGTCTGTCTTTCTTTCTGTCTGTCCAGGAAATCCAGCGTTGCTGATTGGTCCGGCTGCGGCCAATCAGCGACGCGGGATTTCAGAAAAAGATGGCGGCCGTTAGCGGCTCATCTGACGGACGGAGGTCAGCGGCGATGCAGCAGGGAGATGAGGCGGTGCGAGGTGCTCATCTCCCCGCTGCTGGCAGCACAAGTACCCCGACAGGCGGCGCCGCTCACCTCCATGCTGCTAACGTCGGGAGATCAGCGGCTTGGCCCGCTGATCTCCGGAGGGCAAGTGTGAACAGAGGACCGGGGAGAGGTGCCGCCGGTCGGGATGCTTCTGCTGCGAGTAGCCGCTCATCTCCCGGCTTCTCGCAGCAGAAGGAGCCGCACAAGCAGCGCCGCTCCCCGGTCCTCACTAATACGACGCTGATTGGTCGCGGTCGACGCCCGCGACCAATCAGCGGAAAATTAAAACGCCGCTCTGCTGATTGGTTGCAGTCGCTGGCCGCGACCAATCAGCATTATTGGCGCCAAATTTAAACCAAGCTCTGCTGATTGGTCGCGACCGCCAGCTGCGACCAATCAGCGATATTGGCGCCAAATTTAAACACCGCTCTGCTGATTGGTCGCGACCGCCAGCTTCAAACAATCAGCGATATTGGCGCCAAATTTAAACACCGCTCTGCTGATTGGTCGCGACCGCTATCTGCGACCAATCAGTGACATTGGCGCCAAATTTAAACACCGCTCTGCTGGTTGGTCGCGGTTGCCGGCCGCAACCAATCAGCATTATTGGCGCCAAATTTAAAATCCCGCTCTGCTGATTGGTCGCTAACACCGGCCGCGACCAATCGGCGATATTAGCGCCAAATTTAAATACCGTTTTGCGATTTTATCGCCAAATTTAAACAAGCTCTCCGGTCCTCACTAACACAGTTCGCTGGTTGGTCGCGGCCGCCACCCGCGACTAATCACCGATATTGCCGCCAAATTTAAACACCATTTTGCTGTTTGGTCGCGGTTGCCGGCCGCGACCAATCAGCGATCTTGGCGGCAAATTTAAACAACGTTCTACTGATTGCGCCCGGTCGGCCGCATACATATTCAAGAATACCCGATGCGTTAGAATCGGGCCACCATCTAGTGGTTTATATAAAGCGCTGATCCTTGTTTGTAAGGAACTTGGATATATTTTAAAACATGGCAGGAATCTAGAATAAAGGATTCTCCACATTACAATCGTAGCATCAGCCAAGTGAAGACGTTTAGAAAAATACACAAAAAAGTCTTCAAAGGTAGCGCTCCGCAGACTGACTCCATCACACCAATAATACTTACATACAAACTATCAATCTCTCATATTTGCCAGGTATACTGTACAGTATGTTTTGCTTCACTATACTTTTAAAAATAACCGTCTACCTGGCATGAATATGGTGAAACACAAGCAGGGCGTACTGTGCCCACCACAGTCCATGGCTCACCATCATGGCTCACCGCGCCTCTGATTACATCATTTGTCATTTTTCAAATGATCACGATCGGCCAAAGCCAGACCATAATGTCTGACCTTCTCATCTATTTTAGGAAGAGACGCGTGGAACTGATGTGCAAGACGCTGGACCCCTCTGCTTCTATTTGTGTCAGTAAGAGCTCATTCAGATGTCAGTTTTTCACCTACGAGTGCTATCATTCTTCTTCACGGATATTACTCGTACCTGTGATAGTCTATGGCGCTGTTCACATGTCAGTGATTTCTTGTGGACCGAGCAGTCTGTACAAAATCATGGAGACATGTCCGATATTGATCCAAGTGTCGGATTAAAATGGGCAAAATAAATCTGTGGGTCAGCGAAGAAATAAGAAAATGGGACGGCACTCAGATCCCATCACTGACTGATAGGAGAAGGTGGAGAAAACTGATGGAAATCACTGATGAAACGTGTAGGTTTTTCTAGTGTGTGAATAGAAACGTAGGCCTTGGTGTCATTCAGCACAGCTACAAACACGTTTATACAATGCAAGGTTGGAGTCCACCGCCTCTAGCACACAAACTCACAACAGTCCCCATACAATATCACCCTGGGGTGACACGAGCGTATGTCCTCTCCTGGGAGAGAATCGGGGCGATTATGCCAATGACAACTCTGCTGCGAGCGGGAGCCGAGCGTCAGTGCTCTGTGCTCCTATCGCTCGCATCAGAGGATCGCAGCACAGGTGCGGAGGAGAAGAAGAAAGTCATTCCTTCATCTCCTCCATTGCCTGTCTCGGCGTATATCGGACTGCACTGCGATGGCATCCGAGTGCAGTCCGATGTTTCACACGCACCCATAGACTTGTATGTGTGCGTGATCCCATTCTCGGATGCACTCGCAGCATGGTGTGATTGTTTTCTCATACTGAATTGGCGGCATGAGAAAATAATGGCTGATCTGCACTGCCCCATAGAATAACACTGGGCTGAGTGCTGTCTGATAACACATCACATAGCGCTCGGCCGTGTTATATGCTCGTGGGAGCGAGCCCTTTTACAAAGTGCGCTGCAAAAACATTTCTGTTTTACTTGGTCACTTATCAAGGCACAAAGAATTTTTTTAAAATTGAGAATGAATAGAGTGGAGGTGCGCGTGCTTGACCTCGGCTCCATTTGGATGGGACTCTTAATTAAATAAATTAATCAGATAGGTAAATGCCCAAAAAAGTTTTCATACAAATTTCACTTTTTTTTTCACCACTTTAATAAAAAATAAACTATACATGTTTGGTATCTGCATACTCGTACTGACCTGGGGAATCATATCGCCAGGTTAGTTTTACCATATAAAAAAAATGGTAAATAAAAAACCAAAAAAATTGTGGAACTGCATTTTTTTTGCAATTTCACTGCACTTAGAATTTTTTTCCCGTTTTCCAGTACACTATGTCGTAAAATCAATGGTGCCATTCAAAAGTACAACTCGTCCCACAAAAAACAAGCCTCCATACGGCTATGGGGACGGAAAAATAAAAAAATAGGGCACTTGGAAGAAGGGGAGAAAAAAACGAAAACGGAAAAGGTCCATGGCGTGAAGGGGTTGAATTTCATCCTAAATGTCTATCTCTTTAATGTAATAATTGAATCACTTTTCTAACATACTTTCAATAAAAATGTCCTACTGCTCCTTCTCTACTGTTACTCCTGCTTTTTTAAAAAATTTTTTACTTCCATTCCAAAGTCCAAATCCCAAGTGCATGCTGGGATACTCAAACGGGATGTTATCAGGGGGCTTGGCTGCGGTCACTAGGGAATTTTTAATTCATGTATATTAGAAAAATGATTCTAATTATTAAATTAAAGGGGTTGTCCGGTCTTAGGCCACGGCCCCACTAAAAGTATTTGGTCAGTATTCAGTCAGTATTTTTTCTCAGGAGTGGGAGCCAAATCCAGGAGTGGGTGATAAATGCAGAATTGTTGCACTTGTTTCTATTATACCTTTTCTCTAAAAGATTAGCTGAATTTTTTCGTTTTTTCAAAATTTTTTACAAATCCTTTTTTTTTAGGGACCATTTCTCATTTTGAAGGTACTTTTAGGGGCTTTTATGTCAGAAAACGCCCAAAAGTGACCCCATTATAAAAACTGCACCCGTCAAGGTATTTACAAAGTTTAACTCTTTAGGTGACTCGCAGGAATTAACACAAATTGGAAGCCAAAAATTAAAAATTTGTATTTTCCCCACAAATGTTTTAGCCTCAAATTTTACATTTTCATAAGGTTAACAGGAAAAAATAGAGTCCACAATTTGTTGTGCAATTTCTCCTAAGCATGACAATACCCCATATGTGGTCAGCAACTACTATTTGGTCACACGACATGGCTAGGAAGGAAAGAAGCGCTATTTTAATTTTGGAACTCAATTTTGTCTGGAATAGATTGTAGATACCATATCACCTTTAAAGTGCCCCGGATATGCCAAAACAGCAGGACCCCCCTGACAAGTGTCCCCATTTTGCAATATAAACCAATCAAGGAATTCACCTAGGAATGTGGACAGCATATTGAACCCATAAGTGTTTCATAGAATTTTATAACATTAAAATGTGAAAATGAAAAATGACATTTTTTCTACAAAAATGTTGCTTTAGCCTCAAATTTTTCATTTTCACAAAGGTAACAGGAGAAAGTAGACTGTACAATTTGTTTTGCAATTTCTCCTGGGTACACAAATACCCCATATGTGGTGGAAAACTACTGTTTGCACGCATGGCAGGACTTGGAAGGGAAAGAGCACCATTTGACTTTTCTAGCACAAAATTGGCTGCAAAAGATAATGGATGCCATTTTGCATTTGCAAAGCCCCTGATGTGCCTAATCAGTGGAAACCGACCCACAAGTGAACCCATTTTGGAAACTACACCCTTCGAGAAACTTATCTAGAGGTGTGTTAAGCACCTTGAACCCGTAGGTGCTTCATTGAATTTTATAACGTTTAGCTGTGAAAAATAAAAAACACATTTTTCCCACAAAATTGTTGCTTTAGCCTAAAATTTTTCCTTTTCACATGGGTAACAGGAAAAAATGGCCCCCAAAATCTATTTTGCAATTTCTTTTGAGTACGTTCATACCCCATATGTGGTGGAAAATTACTATTTGGGCATACGACAGGGCTCAGAAGGGAAGGAGCACCAATTGTATTCTGGAGCACAATTTTGGCTGGAATAGATTGCAGATGCCATGTCACATTTGAAGACCCCAAACTTGCCAAAACAGAAACACCCCCCCCCCACAAAGTTACGTCATTGTGAAAACTACACTTCTTGTAGAATTCATCTAGGGGTGTAGTGAGAATTTTAACCCTCAGGTGATTCACAGAATTGTATAACATTTGGCTGAGTCATTGGAAAATTACCGTATATACTCGAGTATAAGCCGATCCGAGTATAAGCCGAAGTACCTAATTTTACCACAAAAAAACTGGGAAAACTTATTGACTCGAGTATAAGCCTAGGGAGGGAAATGCAGCAGCTACTGGTAAATTTCCCCATCCTGGTGCTCATTGCTCCCTCATCCCCAATCCTGGTATGCATGGCCCCCTCATCTCCAATCCTGGTACGCATGGCCCCATCATCCCCAATCCTGATATGCATGGCCCCCTAATCCCCAATCCTGGTATGCATAGTCCCTCATCCCCAATCCTGGTATGCATATCCCCCAATCCTGGTATGCATGGCCTCCTCATCCCCCAATCCTGGTTTGTATGGCCTCCTCATCCCCTAATCCTGGTATGTATAGGACCCCTCATCCCCCAATCCTGCTATGCATGGTCCCCTCATCCCCAATCCTGGTATGCATGGTCCCCTCATCCCCAATCCTGGTATGCATGGTCTCCTCATCCCCAATCCTGGTATGCATATCCCCCAATCCTGATATGCATGGCCTCCTCATACTCCAATCCTGGTATGCATGGCCCCTTCATCCCCCAATCCTGGTATGCATGGCCTCCTCATCCCCCAATCCTGGTATGTACAGGACCCCTCATCCCCCAATCCTGGTATGCATAGGACCCCTCATCCCCCAATCCTGGTATGCATGGCCCTCCTCATACCCCAATCCTGGTATGTATGGCACCCCTCATCCTCCAATACTGGTATGTATAGGACCCCTCATTCCAAAATCCTGGTATGCATGGCCCCCTCATCCCCCAATCCTGGTATGTATGGCCTTCTCATCCCTCAATCCTGGCATGTATGGCACTCCTCATACCCAAATCCTGGTATGTATGGCCTCCTCATCCCCCAATCCTAGTATGTATGGCACCCCTCATCCTCCAATTCTGGTATGTATAGGACCCCTCATTCCAAAATCCTGGTATGCATGGCCCCCTCATCCCCCAATCCTGGTATGTATGGCCTTCTAATCCCTCAATCCTGGTATGTATGGCACCCCTCATACCCAAATCCTGGTATGTATGGCCTCCTCATCCCCCAATCCTGGTATGCATGGCCTCCTCATCCCCCAATCCTGGTATGTATAGGACCCCTCATCCCCCAATCCTGGTATGCATAGGACCCCTCATGCCCCAATCCTGGTATGCATGGCCTCCTCATCCCCCGATCCGGGTATGTATGGCACCCCTCATCCTCCAATTCTGGTATGTATAGGACCCCTCATTCCGAAATCCTGGTATGCATGTCCCCCTCATCCCCCAATACTGATATGCATGGCCTCCTCATCCCCCAATCCTTGTATGTATGGCCTCCTCATCCCTCAATCCTGGTATGTATGGCACCTCTCATACCCAAATCCTGGTATGTATGGCACCTCATATCCCCCAATCCTGGTATGTATAGGACCCCTCATTCACCAATTCTAGTATGTATGGCCTCCTCATCCCCCAATCCTAGTATGTATGGCCCTCTCATCCCCCAATCCTGGTATGTATGGCCTCCTCATCCCCAAATCCTGGTTTGTATGGCCTCCTCATCCCCCATTCCTGGTATGTATAGGACCCCTCATCCCCCAATCCTGGTATGCATGGTCCCCTCATCTCCAATTCTGGTATGCATGGTTCCCTCCTCCCCAATCCTGGTATGCATTGTCCACTCATCGCCAATCCTGGTATGCATATCCCCCAATCCTGATATGCATGGCCTACTCATCCCCCAATCCTGGTATGCATGGCCCCTTCATCCCCCAATCCTGGTATGCATGGCCTCCTCATCCCCCAATCCTGATATGTATAGGACCCCTCATCCCCCAATCCTGGTATGCATAGGACCCCTCATCCCCCAATCCTGGTATGCATGGCCCGCCTCATCCCCCGATCCCCCGATTCGGGTATATATGGCACCCCTCATCCTCCAATTCTGGTATGTATAGGACCCCTCATTCCCAAATCCTGGTATGTATGGCCCCCTCATCCCCCAATCCTGATATGCATGGCCTCCTCATCCCCCAATCCTGGTATGTATGGCCTCCTCATCCCTCAATCCTGGTATGTATGGCACCCCTCATACCCAAATCCTGGTATGTATGGCACCTCATATCCCCCAATCCTGGTATGTATAGGACCCCTCATCCCCCAATCCTAGTATGTATGGCCTCCTCATCCCCCAATCCTAGTATGTATGACCCCCTCATCCCCCAATCCTGGTATGTATGGCCCCCTCATCCCCCAATCCTTGTATGTATGGCCTCCTCATCCCTCAATCCTGGTATGTATGGCACCTCTCATACCCAAATCCTGGTATGTATGGCACCTCATATCCCCCAATCCTGGTATGTATAGGACCCCTCATTCACCAATTCTAGTATGTATGGCCTCCTCATCCCCCAATCCTAGTATGTATGGCCCTCTCATCCCCCAATCCTGGTATGTATGGCCTCCTCATCCCCAAATCCTGGTTTGTATGGCCTCCTCATCCCCCATTCCTGGTATGTATAGGACCCCTCATCCCCCAATCCTGGTATGCATGGTCCCCTCATCTCCAATTCTGGTATGCATGGTTCCCTCCTCCCCAATCCTGGTATGCATTGTCCACTCATCGCCAATCCTGGTATGCATATCCCCCAATCCTGATATGCATGGCCTACTCATCCCCCAATCCTGGTATGCATGGCCCCTTCATCCCCCAATCCTGGTATGCATGGCCTCCTCATCCCCCAATCCTGATATGTATAGGACCCCTCATCCCCCAATCCTGGTATGCATAGGACCCCTCATCCCCCAATCCTGGTATGCATGGCCCGCCTCATCCCCCGATCCCCCGATTCGGGTATATATGGCACCCCTCATCCTCCAATTCTGGTATGTATAGGACCCCTCATTCCCAAATCCTGGTATGTATGGCCCCCTCATCCCCCAATCCTGATATGCATGGCCTCCTCATCCCCCAATCCTGGTATGTATGGCCTCCTCATCCCTCAATCCTGGTATGTATGGCACCCCTCATACCCAAATCCTGGTATGTATGGCACCTCATATCCCCCAATCCTGGTATGTATAGGACCCCTCATCCCCCAATCCTAGTATGTATGGCCTCCTCATCCCCCAATCCTAGTATGTATGACCCCCTCATCCCCCAATCCTGGTATGTATGGCCCCCTCATCCCCCAATCCTTGTATGTATGGCCCCATAACCGCACACATAAAAAAAATAAACACTTATACTCACCTCCCTTCCTCACCTCTGCTCCAGTGCTGCGTCCTGTTCTCCTGCTTCAGCTCATGTCAGCATCTGAGAGGGCATGGCATCACAGCCATGCACTCTCAGACGCTGATGTGAGCTGATGCCGGCATACTCACTCCTCTCCACGCCGGGACTATAGGCGTGGAGAAGAATGAATATGCATTCTCTTCAGTAGCGAGCACTGTCAGCAGGAGCCATGGCTCAGCGCTCCTCTGTGCCCGCTACTAAAGAGAATGAATATTCCCTCTTCTATTCATTTCCCTTCAGCAGCAGCCACACGTGGTAGCTGCAGCAGACGGCTACTGCATGTGCCCCACTCCGCCACCGCAACAATTTTTCGCACTAAAATGTTGCTTTGGTCCCAAGTTTTCAATTTTCATCAGGGATAATAGGAGAAAAAGCACCATACAATTTGTTGCTCAATTTCTCCTGAGTACCCCAATAAACCATATGTGATCAAAAACCACTTTTGAGGCACAGTGAAAAGCTCAGAAGGGAAGAAGTACCATTTTACTGGACTGGTTTGAGGGTGCCGTGTCACATTGGCAGAGCCCCTAAGGTGCCAGAACCCCTCCATAAGTGACTTCATTGTACAAACTACATCTCTCAATTAAGTCATCTAGGGGTGCAGAGATCATATTGACAAGACAGATGTATCACTGAATTTTGTACCATTGGGTGGTGAACAAAAAATATTCAATTTTTACCACAAAAATGTTGTTTTAGCTCCAGATTTTACATTTTCACATGGGAAAATGGGTAAAAACGGCACCAAAATTTGTCAATCAATTTCTGCTGAACGTGGAAATACCCCATATGCGGCTGTACAGTACTGCTCAGCCACACGGTGAGACTCAGTATTGAAGGAGCACTATTTGACTCTTGGAGAACAAATTATCATAGAATAGTTTGCAGACTACATATACAGAGACCCTAAGTGCCAAAAGAGCAGAATCCCTCCTCAAGTGACCCCATTTTGGAAATTGCACCCCTTTGGGAATTTATCTACAGGTGTAGTGAAGATTTTGGCTCTATGAAAGTTTTTCAGAAAGCAGCAATGATTGTCGCTGAGTGAAAATTGCAAATTTTCCATTGTAGTGACCAGTATGTTGCAGTGCCCATACATTGTATTGCACATACATTGTGCACAGCTCGTGCTTCTGGAGACATGGACCCCATAAATTATGCAGGCTCTCATTGCTACAGAAATGCCAAAAATGTGGATGCTAAATGTGGTTTAGGTACACTGGGGCTCAGAAGGGAGAGGGACATTTAGGTTTGGGAGCGTCGAATTCGATGGATTTCTTTTGGAGGGCAAGGAGCCATAGCACTTTTCCAGAGCCTGTGCGCTACTAGTAACATGGAAGCCCCTATATTTTCATTGACAGATGATGAACCTGAATGGGGGCTTTTTTGTGGATGGAGTTGAAGCTTTTTTTGGGAACCTTTTTTCATAATATGTTGGACCACATTTATCCTGTGCTCTACGTTGAGCACTAACATCAGAGTTTCCATCTAAATCTCCAAATGACATGATGCAAATGCAGACTATAATGAGGCAGGAGAGTTACTCTGGACTTAGTCTTGCCTCTGTTCAGCAGTGTCCTTTTCAGAGGTGCACAAATCTGTGGCCGTCTTCACTTTAATTCTTAAAAATATGGACACCACCGGATCATAGGCCAGACGGCATCCACAGTGTCTCCATCTGCCTCATTACAGGGAATCTTCTGCCAGAGGCTCCGTCTGAGTCATGTACTTCAGAGATTTACATGGAAACCCCGGTGTAAGCGCTCAGCATAGAGCGCAGGATAAGGGCTCTTTCACACGTCAGTATGCCTGGTAAGAGTGGTAACATTTTCCACACGTACCGGAGACACTGACACACTGTGCACACATCAGTGTGTTTTCATGGACCGTGTGTTCGTGTGCTCTACATGGAGACAAGTCTGTTACTTTGCGGATACACGGTCCGCAAAAAGTACCACACGGATGACATCCGTGTGTCATCCGTGTGACACGTACTGGCGCCTGGGAATCAGCACTGCAGTTAGCGCTGTTCCCAAGCGCCGGTGCTGAACACTGCCCTCATCATGGTTCCCTGCCAGTGCTGCGATCAGCACCAGCAAGGGCAGTGATGAGGGTAGTGGTAGTCTTCTCCCTGTGTCCACCTGTGTAAAAATAAGAATAAAATAATAAAATCCATGTACTCACCTCTCCTTTGTGTCCCCACTGTAATTCATGTGACCGCTGCTGCAGAGGAGCCGGGGAGAATGAGCGGCTCCGGAGCTGCGCTCAGTGAGTGACAGAACACCGCTCCTGAATTGCAGCTCCGGAGCGGCTCATTCTCCCCGGATCCTCTGCAGCAGCAGTCGCTTGGATACAGCGGGGTACACCTAGGAGAGGTGAGTACATGGATTTTATTATTTTATTCTTATTTTTACACAGGTGGACACCAGGAGCAGACTAACACTAACCTCATCATAGTCCCTGCTGGTGCTGATTGCAGCGCCGGCAGGTATCCATGATGAGGGCAGTGTTCAGCACTGTCGCTTGGGAATAGCGCTACCTTTAGCGCTGATTTCCAGGCGCCTGTCTATGTGAACGTGATGCGGCACACGTGTGACACACGAATATCTCCGGTACCGTTTTTCCGGTACCAGAGACATGCGGACATGTGAAACCGGCCTTAATGTGAGCTGAGCCATAGTGTGATCTTTGGGAGGCAGAATAAACAAATAAACAGCAATTCAATAATTCTTTTTATCTATTTTTACGCTGTTCCTCGTGCGGTATAAGTGTTTAGACGGATTTTTTCTTCGGGTCGGTGTGATTACAGCGATTGAACAGTTTTCTATTGGAAAGCATGTAAAGACTGGTGGAAAGCATGGCAAGAAGCATGAAAGCTGTGATTAAAAATCATGGTTAGTCCACCAAATATTGATTTCTGAACTGTTCCTCAGTTAAAACATGAGTAATTTGAGGTCTGAAAGCACTGTTTCTTTTTTAGTATTTTGACGCTTTATCATTTTCTGCAAATAAATACTAACATTTTTAGCTTTGAATTTCGGAGACATGTTGTCAGTTGTTTATAGCAGTGGTCCCCAACCTTTTTTGCACCAGGGACCGGCTCGAAGCAAGATCATTTTTCCATGACCCAGCAAGGAGGGGGTGGGGTGGGCGGGGCTTTGGTCATATGGGGGCGGGGTAATGGAGGGATTTGGAGTTTAGTGCATACTTATCATATAGTGTAGACCAGGTCCCCGCCAGGAGCTATGCCAGGAGCCCCACATAATGTGCTGTGCCAGGAGCCGCATCACTGAGGTCCCATCACGCCCTGCAGCAGGACAGGGCAGCTGTCCTGACAGCTGCTGTTCAGCTGCATTTACTTCATCACAGACTGTAGTGGGCCCCTGTGCAAGAAATTTTTGGGGGCCCCCCACCGCCCTTCATAAGGCAACAAAGTTATGTAGACATAACCCCCCCCATGTGCATCTCTCACCCCCCAATGTGCAGCTCACCCCCCGTGCATCTCTCATCCCCCTCCGTGCATCTCTCACCCCCCCGTGCATCTCTCATCCACCCCCCGTGCATCTCTCATCCACCCCCCGTGCATCTCTCATCCACCCCCCGTGCATCTCTCATCCCCCCCGTGCATCTCTCATCCACCCCCCGTGCATCTCTCATCCCCCCCGTGCATCTCTCATCCCCCCCGTGCATCTCTCATCCCCCCCGTGCATCTCTCATCCACCCCCCGTGCATCTCTCATCCCCCCCGTGCATCTCTCATCCCCCCCGTGCATCTCTCATCCCCCCCCCGTGCATCTCTCATCCCCTCCGTGCATCTCTCATCCCCCCCATGAATCTCTCATCCCCTCCGTGCATCTCTCATCCCCCTCCGTGCATCTCTCATCCACCCCCCGTGCATCTCTCATCCCCCCCGTGCATCTCTCATCCCCCCCGTGCATCTCTCATCCACCCCCCGTGCATCTCTCATCCCCTCCGTGCATCTCTCATCCCCCCCATGAATCTCTCATCCCCTCCGTGCATCTCTCATCCACCCCCCGTGCATCTCTCATCCCCTCCGTGCATCTCTCATCCACCCCCCGTGCATCTCTCATCCCCTCCGTGCATCTCTCATCCCCTCCGTGCATCTCTCATCCCCCTCGTTCATCTCTCATCCCCCCCGTGCATCTCTCACCCCCCCGTGCATCTCTCATCTCTCCCCTCCCCCCATGTGCATCTCTCATCTCTCCCCTCCCCCCATGTGCATCTCTAATCTCTCCCCTCCCCCCATGTGCATCTCTCATATCTCCCCTCCCCCCCATGTGCATCTCTCATCTCTCCCCTCCCCCCCATGTGGATCTCTCATCTCTCCCCTCCCCCATGTGCATCTCTCATCTCTCCCCTCCCCCCATGTGCATCTCCCATTCCCCCCACTCCTAGTTAATTGTATTTAAAAAAAAATAAAACTTGTTATACTTACCCCCATGCGATCCCTGCAGAATCCTGGCGCTCGTCCAAATCGCTGACACCAGGTTCTCCTGCCTTCCGGTCATGTGACGGCGCCGGAAGTCAGAGGAATTATGAGATGTCCTGGACCCGGCGCTTTGCATGGGGCCTGGGGCCCCATGAGGAGAGAGACGCACAAGAGGGGGGCTCCGAGGGGGCTCCTACCGGCCGGGCCCCATACTGGAGTCAGGGCAGTCATGCCCTGATGGCGGCCCTGCTGGAGGGGGCCCCTCTCCCTCGGGGCCCCCGTTCAATGAACCGGCTGCACGGGCGGTAGTTCCACCCCTGCTTCATCCTGCTTCAGGACCTGTGGTGACATCACAGTTATGTACCTTGATGTCATCACAGGTCCTCTACAGGTCTACCCTGCGGGAGTCTAGAACAGCGGACAGCATCCACCCCACACAGTGTGCTCTGAGCCACCGCAGACCAGAGCACACTGTCAATGTTTAGTGATTGTCTGTGGCGGTGCCGCGGACCGGCTGAAAAACCCCAACGGCCCGGTCCTGGTCCGCGGATCGGTGGTTGGGGACCCCTGGTTTATAGACTAAAACAACAATGTACATTTTACTCAAAAATATACCTATAAAGAGAAAAATCAGAGAAACTGAAAATTTTGCAGTGGCCTCTTAATTTTTGCCAGAGCTGTATATATATCTATCTGAACTAACAGTCCTTCTGAGGACTAATCCAGCTGCATATTTTCAGTGGTGAAGGTGATAGCAGGAGTTAGGCAGGAGGCAGACAGTGTATGTGGCAGACTGCAGTGCATATAGTGCAAGAGGGTCCATTGAACATCCTGTTAGTATAGGTATTACTCAACATATATATACAGTACAGACCAAAAGTTTGGACACACCTTCTCATTTAAAGATTTTTCTGTATTTTCATGACTTTGAAAATTGTACATTCACACTGAAGGCATCAAAACTATGAATTAACACATGTGGAATTATATACTTAACAAAAAAGTGTGAAACAACTGAAAATGTGTCTTATATTCTAGGTTCTTCAAAGTAGCCACCTTTTGCTTTGATGACTGCTTTGCACACTCTTGGTATTCTCTTGATGAGCTTCAAGAGGTAGTCACCGGAAATGGTTTTCACTTCACAGGTGTGTCCTGTCAGGTTTAATAAGTGGGATTTCTTGCCTTATAAATGGGCTTGGGATCATCAGTTGTGTTGTGCAGAAGTCTGGTGGATACACAGCTGATAGTCCTACTGAATAGACTGTTAGCTGCTTTTTTCTTGCCTTAATACAAATTCTAAGTAAAGAAAAACAAGTGGTCATCATTACTTTAAGAAATGAAGGTTAGTCAGTCCGAAAAATTGGGAAAACTTTGAAAGTGTCCCCAAGTGCAGTTGCAAAAACCATCAAGTGCTACAAAGAAACTGGCTCACATGAGGACCGCCCCAGGAAAGGAAGACCAAGAGTCACCTCTGCTTCTGAGGATAAGTTTATCCGAGTCACCAGTCTCAGAAATCGCAGGTTAACAGCAGCTCAGATTAGAGACCAGGTCAATGCCACACAGAGTTCTAGCAGCAGACACATCTCTACAACAACTGTTAAAAGGAGACTTTGTGCAGCAGGCCTTCATGGTAAAATAGCTGCTAGGAAACCACTGTTAAGGACAGGCAACAAGCAGAAGAGACTTGTTTGGGCTAAAGAACACAAGCAATGGACATTAGACCAGTGGAAATCTGTGCTTTGGTCTGATGAGTCCAAATTTGAGATCTTTGGTTCCAACCACCGTGTCTTTGTGCGACGCAGAAAAGGTGAACGGATGGACTCTACATGCCTAGTTCCCACCGTAAAGTATAGAGGAGGAGGTGTGATGGTGTGGGGGTGCTTTGCTGGTGACACTGTTGGGGATTTATTCAAAATTGAAGGCATACTGAACCAGCATGGCTACCACAGCATCTTGCAGCGGCATGCTATTCCATCCGGTTTGCGTTTAGTTGGACCATCATTTAGTTTTCAACAGGACAATGATCCCAAACACACATCCAGGCTGTGTAAGGGCTATTTGACCAAGAAGGAGAGTGATGGGGTGCTACGCCAGATGACCTGGCCTCCACAGTCACCAGACCTGAACCCAATCGAGATGGTTTGGAGTGAGGAGGACTGCAGAGTGAAGGCAAAAGGGCCAACAAGTGCTAAGCATCTCTGGGAACTCCTTCAAGATTGTTGGAAGACCATTTCCGGTGACTACCTCTTGAAGCTCATCTAGAGAATGCCAAGAGTGTGCAAAGCAGTCATCAAAGCAAAAGGTGGCTATTTTGAAGAACCTAGAATATAAGACATATTTTCAGTTGTTTCACACTTTTTTGTTAAGTATATAATTCCACGTGTTAATTCATAGTTTTGATGCCTTCGGTGTGAATGTACAATTTTCATAGTCAAGTAAATACAGAAAAATCTTTAAATGAGAAGGTGTGTCCAAACTTTTGGTCTGTACTGTACATATCCACCTAAACTAACAGTCCTTCTGAGGACTAATCCAGCTGCATATAATCAGTGCTAGACAGGAGTTAGGCAGGCAGGCAGTGTATGTGGCAGACTGCAGAGCATATAGCGCAAGAGGGTCTATTGAACGTCCTGTCTGCTGCTGCTGTAATAATTACAGATATTTGTAGACATTGCCCCAGATATCAGGGGCCAGGGCTATTTTTTTTTTTTATCTTAATCCTGGTTATTTGCTTAAAAAGCAATCCAGAGTACACTATTTTTCTGCTCCATTTGCTTGTTAGCCCTGCAGAATACAGCCAGATCCGTTCCATATTTCAGCGATAAAAATCCAGAAATTTGAACTGAACATGGAAAATATCGGCCTCCTTTTACATTCTGTTGCAGTGTTTCGGTCAAGATATTCACAGTAGGTGTCTGTGAAGAATAGTATTAGTAAATTACAGGCCTGCTATTTAAAACCGTGGTTTTCTGTCAGACATATCATCTATAACAGTGTTCCAAAATCAGCCATTTCTTCCATTTTCATTTTGCTGCAGTGTGTCGGTCAAGCTATTCACACTAGGTCTCTGTGTAGAATAATATTAGTAAATTACAGGCCTATTATTTAAAACCGTGGTTCTCTGTCAGACGTATCACCTATAACAGTGTTCCAAAATCAGCTATTTCTTCCATTTTCATTTCGTTGCAGTGTGTCGGTCAAGCTATTCACACTAGGTCTCTGTGTAGAATAATATTAGTAAATTACAGGCCTGCTATTTAAAACCGTGGTTCTCTGTCAGACATATCACCTATAACAGTGTTCCAAAATCAGCCATTTCTGCCTTCCATTTCGTTGCCGTGTGTTGGTCAAGCTATTCACACTAGGTCTCTGTGTAGAATAATATTAGTAAATTACAGGCCTGCTATTTAAAACCGTGGTTCTTTATCAGACATATCATGTATAACTGCGTTCCTAAATCAGCCATTTCTCGTGAACGTGGAAAATATTGTCCTCCATTTAAAATGGGCAAGGTGCGTGGCAAGGGATGGGGAAGTGGACGTGATGGTGATGGTGCATGCACAGGCCGAGGACGTGGCCGTGGGAAGCTGAAATTGTGCCACAACAAACACCCACATCTTGTCGCTCCACCTTCCTGTCCCAATTGCTAAGGGACCGCAGAACACCACTATTGAACCCAGAGCAGTGTCAAAAGGTTGTTGGTTGGATAGCAGATAATGCTTCCAGTCACTTTGCCACCACCACCATCCTGTCTTCCACACAGTCAAGTCTCAGTAGCCGTAAGTCTGGAACGCATATTCCTCATCCTGATCCTCCTTCCTTCCTCCATGCCGAATGGATCCCACACTTGGACACTCAGAAGAGTTGTTCACTTTTCCATTTGCAGATTCGGGCCTATCGCTTGGCCAGCTTCAAGCGAGTCAAGAGGAGAAGGGTGTAGTAATACCCAAATATTGGAGCAGCCACGGTCAAACACAGGCAATGGTGGGAAAGTGCAATTACTGTCGCAAGAGGTGGATGATGATGATGATGAGACACAATTGCCAGAAAGTCAGGAGGAGGACCAGGGTGCGGAAGTGGAAGACAAGGTGGTTGATGATATAGTAACTGACCCAATCTGGCAGGGGGACATACAGAGCGAGGACAGCAGCACACAGGGGGAGGGAGGAGTAGCACGACAACAGACAGAAAGAAGCAGTGTGGTGGCCGCAGACACAAGGCGGGAGAGAACTCCTCGTAACGCCAGCATGACGGAAGTTGCCAGTACAACTGTTAGGTCTTCCTGAGTTTGGTTGTTTTTTAAAGACTCTGCAGATAACTCCAAAAAAGCCATTTGCACCACCTGCCAGACCAGCATCAACAGGGATAGCAAAACTAGCAACCTGACCACCACCAGCATGATCAGGCACATGACAGCAAAGCACACGACTAAGTGGGCCGAACCCCAGGGTCCAGAAACAGTGTCTACGGGTGACACCACTGCTTCTTCCGCTGTTGTGCGTGCACGCCAATCCCCTGTCCATGGGGCATGCGATGATGCCTCCCGCCCTGCACGTGTAGGTGCACACTCTCAACTAGCACCATCAGCAAGCATGTCCACTTCCTTGTCCCAGCGCAGCGTTCAGTTGTCCCTACCCCAATCCATGGAATGCAAGCACAAATAAGCAGCGTACGCCCCATAGGCCACACTGCTAAATTCACACATTTCACGAATGCTTACTCTAGAAATGTTGCCTTTTAAGCTCGTGTAGATGGAAGATTTCCGCAACCTGATGGTGGCGGCCATCCCTTGGTACTCGGTCCCCAGCCGCCGCTATTTCTCCTGGTGTGCCGTCCCCACATTACATGAGCATGTGTCCCACAACATTAGCCGTGCCCTCAGCAACGCAGTTACTGGGAAAGTTCCCCTAACCACGAAGACTTGGACAAGTGCTTGTGGGCAAGGATGGTACATCTCACTGACAGTACACTGGGTTAATATAGTGGAAGCCGGGACCCAGTTGACCCTTTGTACAGAACACATCTTCCCGATGCCGAGGATTGCGGGATCTGGGTCAATCAGGGTTGCCCCCACATTCTACAGCTCCTGCGCCACCTCCTCCTTCTCCTCTTCAGCCTCCATCTCTGAAATGACCACATCAGTCTCAAGCTGGAAACACTGCAGTACTGCCTCGGCCAAGCGGCAACAGGCTGTGCTGAAGCTAATATGCGTAGGTGACAAACCGCAAAACGCTGAAGAGTTGTGGACAGCTCTGAAAGAGCAGGCAGATCTGTGGCTGACACCGCTGGCCCTACAGCCAGGCATGGTCGTGTGTGACAATGGTCGGAACCTGGTGGCAGCTCTGAGGCGAGGCGAGCTCACACACGCGTACCATGCTTGGCCTATGTGCTTAACCTCGTGGTTCAGCGGTTTCTCAAAACGTACCCAAATATGCCGGATCTGCTTTTTAAAATGCGTCACCCATGTGCCAGTTTTAGAAAGTCAGCTACAGCTTCCACCGCCCTTGCCGTACTTCAGCAGCGTTTGCAGCTTCCTGCTCACCTACTGATCTGTGATGTCCCCACACGTTGGAACTCTACATTGCAGATGTTGGGAAGTATTTGTGAGCAGACAAGGGCAGTTGTTAACTACCAGCATCAACAAGGCCGTCAGTATTCAGTTCAGACTCCACACATAAGACCTCAGGAGTGGACATGGATGTCAGACATATGTACCATCCTCCAAAACTTTGAGGACTCCACCAAGATGGTGAGCGGCGATGACGCCATAATTGGTCAGTCATCCTCTTGGTGAGGACATGGAAGTCTTGCCTGTTAGCAATCTGGCACACATGGCTGAGTTTATGCTACGCTGCCTTTCCCGTGATCCTTACGTTGTCCAAATTTTGAGTGACAGTCCTTACTGGTTGGTGACACTTCTAGACCCACGCTACAAGGAGAACTTTCTGTCTCTTATTCCCTTGCAGGACAGGCCTAATGAAATGGTGCAGTCCGAGAAGGCTCTTGTTGCGGAATTATTTAAAAAATTCCCATCTGAAAACGCTGGCGGCAGAGGTCACAGTTCGTTGGACAGCCAAGGAGTACAAGCGAGAGAGAAACAAATTCAATCCAGCAGAGGCAGGGGAACACTGTCAAAGTTCTGGGACAGTTTTCCCAGACCCTCCCATCTCACAGGTCCTGAGGCGCGGGGTACTCTCCCAAAGAGGGAAAAGTTTCGGAAGATGGTGAGGGAGTACCTTGCCGACCGTGCCAACGTAGTCCTTGATTCCTCTGTGCCTTATAATTATTGGGTATCCAAGCTGGACACGTGGCATGAACTGACTCTCTACTCCTTGGAGGTCCTGGCCTGCCCTGCCGCTGTCAACTGAAAATGCTGACAGGCTGACTCTTCTAAAAATGATCAAAGGCTGGTTTGGGCCAGACGTCTCAACACCACTGAATGATAGCAGCGTAACATAAACTCAAATACAGTGTCTTTTTTTTGGGAGGTCTAACTGTATTCCCATGCACCTCTGTCTTCACACCCAGACATGGGTATACGCTTCTTGATTTTGTCTATTTGCTCTTGTCCTCCTCCTTCTCCTCATCCTTCACATCCTCCTCCATATCACTACCATATCACCATATCTACGTCTCTTGCAAGGGGCATTGGAGTTCCTCCAAATTTTTGGCAGATGTTGCATTCACTGCATAGGCAAACAGTATGGGAGACCCAATTCCTAATAATGGGAACATTGTTTTCAGGAGGCCCTCCGACCTCTACGTCTCTTGCAAGGGGCATTGGAGTGCCTCCAAATTTTTGGCAGCCGTTGCATTCACTGCGTAGGCTTTCAGTATGGGAGACCCACTTCCTAATAATGGGAACATTGTTTTCAGGAGGCCCTCCAACCTCTATGTCTCTTACAAAGGGACACTGGAGTTCCTCCACATTTTTGGCAGCCGTTGCATTCACTGCATAGGCAAACAGTATGGGAGACCCACTTCCTAATCATAGGAACATTGATTTCAGGAGGCCCTCCAACCTCTACATCTCTTGCAAGGGGCATTGGAGTGCCTCGTAATTTTTGGCAGCCGTTGCATTCACTGCATACCCTATAACTGGATAGCAGGCCCTCTCCTTTCTAATGGCAACATGTCGTTACTGTGCCCAGCTCTATGTGTCTTTAAATTGTTAGTGCGGTTTTTCCTAAATTTGGCAGCTGTTGGACTCACTGCATACCCTATAACTGTATAGCAGATCCTTATCCTTTCTAATGGGAACATGTCATTACTGTGGCCCAGCTCTATGTGTCTTTAAATTGTTAGTGGGGTTTTTCCCAAATTTTGCCAGCCCTGGCAGTCACAGCATGGGCATTACCACTATAGGAGACCCACTCCTTTATAATGGGAACATTTTTTTAACTGAGACCCTCCTCTATGTCTCTTCAAAGGGGTATTGGGTTGCGTACAAATTTTTGGCAGCCCTTGCAGTCACTGCATACGCAATAACAGTATAGGAGACCCACTCTTTAATAATGGGAACAACAAAGCATAGCCAACTGCTGGCCCTTTAAGAATAGTAAGGCAGTAAAAACAGTGTTTGTGACTTTCACAATCCCTCCTTCATAAATGAAACAGGATGTGTCTGATGATATTTCACACACCACATGGCCAGATAAGGTTGTAAAATGTTGAAATGCCATTTCCCGGTGAATGCATTTGTCACGGTTGAAAGCAATGCAAAAGTGCAAAATGTTCCTTAACATATTTCCCAGGAAAATCCATTTTGGTTTAGTTTTTGGATGTTTTATTGTGAGTCCGTAAAAGTAGCGTAATACCTCTGACAACATTGTTGACATCATTGACCTGGGAGTCAGAGATGCTTCGAGGAGTCTTCCCCATGCTGTTCCCATTGTCGTTTGAGTACTGTTCCCATCGATTTGGGCAATTTTTAGGCCTTCTGCAGACCGACGGGGGGGGACCGGAAAAATGCTCGAGTTTCCCATAGACTTACATTGGGCTCGTTACTTGGACCGAGCACCCGAGTATTCCAATTTGCTCGACTCGAGCAACGAGCACCCGAGCATTTTAGTGCTCGCTCGTCACTAGTTTTCAGCTATACCATTTTTAATTCCATTCGACTTTTTGATCGTGTTTTATTCCACTCTTTGTTTGGTGGTAAGATGAAAAAGAATAGTTTTATTTTACAGTGTTCACTGAAGGCGTTAACTAGTGTGACCGTTTTATAGGCCGTGGACGTGATGATAACAAATATGTGGACCTTTTTGGTTTATTTTAGTTTTCATATGAATATACCCATTTATTGATATAACATTATTTTAAGTTTTTTTCTGTTTATTTTTTGATTATTTTTTTTTTAAATATTTTTTCACATTCTTTTTTTTACTTTTTCATTTAGTCCCTCTATGGGACTAGCTTTTATTAGTATAATCGCTGTTATAAAGCATTGCAATGCACCAGCATTGCAATGAATTATACCTGTCAGTGTTACATTGATAGAAGCCTCTGAGACCATGCTCCTAGCTTGGTCTAAGCAGGCCACCGTCGCTGGGATACCTGGAGGCGCGGGTTGTCATGACAACAGGATCACTGACTAAGGGCGTAAGCCAGAAACGCGTCGAGATTGCATCTCCGCTATCATGGACTTTTATATATTCTAATATTTTGCACCAATAAAGTGAGAATTATTTTTTATTGGAGACTTTTCCCACTTTCTCCTTATGTACACTGGCCGTGAGTCACGGCATTGTGGGTCTGAGCCCAGAAGATATGAGCAGCAGGATGGATTAAATGCATGGTCAGGCATATATTGTTTTTTTCTAAAGAATTGTCAAATCAGTCAGTAAGGATTTAGGGCCCTTTTACATGGCGATATTTTGCATCAGTATTTGTTAACAGACGCCAGGAGTGGATCCAGGACACAGAAGAGGTGAGAGTGATTCAGTTATTATTTTTCTCTGTGTTTGTTCCTCTCTGGTTTTTAGCTTACAAATACTAATGTAAATTACTGCCCAAAATACTCACTGTGTGAATGAGGCGAGGAAGCTGCTTGTAATACTGTAATATAAGTCCTTATTCTGAGGATGAGCGCTCACTAGCAGGTGCTGTGCTGTAATGCTTATCTTCTCTGCTCCATCATACTCCCCAGAGCAGGGGCAACCCCTGGGGCTAAACTGCGGCCGGCAGATGTCAGACGTATCACTCAGTGATATGTGATGGAGCCCGACTCCCAAACAAAATGAATCAGACAGAAGCATACAAAATAAATACACAAAGCATTGCAATTAGGTGTCAAACGTTCTCAACTTTATTTAAATTTACATGACACCGAACCATCACCTATCAGGATAAAGAAGATTCTGTGTAGCCTCTGTTCCTATAGACCATCTTGCTCCTCCATCCATTGAAGACTACAGAAATTACAGGAATAGATGAGTAATCTGCTTATACTGCTGTAATACAATTCTTTTATCCAATGATGAGAGCATGCGTCCAGGAGTTGTGCTGTAATGTTTGTCTCCTCTTCACCATCATCATCAGAGCAGGGGCGACCCCTGGGGAAAAATGTGCTTACTGGGTTCTGTGTAGCTGGCAGATGTCCAGTCTTATGTGATAGACCCCGACCCCCAAACAAAGTTAATCAGACAGAAGCACACAAAATAAATGCACGAAGCATTGTAATTAGGTGTCAAATGGTCAAAATTTTATTTAAATTTACATGACACCGAAAATAGCACAACCCCCGACTCACGAAGAGTCACCCTCCAGCACTTAGGAGAGGAAAAACCCCCTGTGGAGGAAACCTCTTGGGAACCATGGCTGTAGGGCTGCCCATCCCTTGGGCTTAGAGAGTTAGTGCCAATATATAACAGATGTAACTGCAGAATTTTACAATTTGTACATTTTACCGGATTTATAGAGAACAACATGAATACAGACTATAAATGTGATAAACCGGATGTGGGAGAGATCTGGCTGCGATATCTGTCACCACATTGATTCATGGAGTGAATTTGATTGATCTGATTGGCCAGGTGGATGTATAATTTCTCCCTTACACATCCAGGTCCGCCTCTCAAAAAATTGGACATTTGGTTACAGTTCGTTATGCCTAATCCCTAATAGGATAAATAATCCCTCCCAATTTATCACCCATTAAAGTCATAGATCAGTCCATGAGCTCCCAAAGGAGAGCTGCTCTATATAGAGGGTAACAGAAGGGGATCCTGGTCTAGGGACCCCCTTTATTACCTTCCCATGCCCTAGGGGTGTCTAAAGCAGACAACCCCTTTCCCTGCTAGAACCTCCAAATTACACCAAGGTCGGCACATTACGTGGGATGGTCAAGCTCAAGGTCCTCAGGTGCATCAGTAATGGCACTGATCGTGGTAGCGCGGCATTCTTTTATGGAATCTTCTTTATGACACTTGTTTATGACCTCATAACAGTTGTCATGGTGACTACAGGGTCTATTACTAATGCAGGGCACAAGTATTAACCCTTTCATCATTTGGTAATTTGCTTTTGTTATAGAGGCAGATAACTGCACTTGTTACCAAGCAGGGGCCTTATCATTATGGCTTCCCTTAGGCACCATAAGAAATACAGATTACAAATTAAATGTGCAAGTTTGTCATGAGTGTTTTGCACTTTCTAGATCCATAGATTGGGCTTATAACTAGAACGTTACAAAGAAAAAAAAAGAGGAAATTACTTGTAAAATAATATTATTGGGAATTGCATTTCAAGCATTTTCCTAATGTGCATTCTACATAGTTACATAGGTTGAAAAAAGTTGGGGTGGACATTAACAGCTTGGGGCCCAAGTGCAAGAAATGTGTCCGAGCCCCCATCTTATTATGGCGACAAAGCTACAGATATACAGTATATATATATATATAAATATTTATATATATACAGTACAGACCAAATGTTTGGACACACCTTCTCATTTAAAGATTTTTCTGTATTTTCATAACTATGAAAATTGTACATTCACACTGAAGGCATCAAAACTATGAATTAACACATGTGGAATTATATACTTAACAAAAAAGTGTGAAACAACTGAAAATATGTCTTATATTCTAGGCTCTTCAAAGTAGCCACCTTTTGCTTTGATGACTGCTTTGCACACTCTTGGCATTCTCTTGATGAGCTTCAAGAGGTAGTCACCGGAAATGGTCTTCCAACAATCTTGAAGGAGTTCCCAGAGATGCTTAGCACTTGTTGGCCCTTTTGCTTTCACTCTGCGGTCCAGCTCACCCCAAACCATCTCGATTGGGACTGCGGAGGCCAGGTCATCTGGTGTAGCACTCCATCACTCTCCATCTTGGTCAAATAGCCCTTACACAGCCTGGAGGTGTGTTTGGGGTCATTGTCCTGTTGAAAAATAAATGATGGTCCAACTAAACGCAAACCGGATGGAAAAGCATGCCGCTGCAAGATGCTGTGGTAGCCATTCTGTTTCAGTATGCCTTCAGTTTTGAATAAATCCCCAACAGTGTCACCAGCAAAGCACCACCACTCCATCACACCTCCTCCTCCATGCTTCACGGTGGGAACCAGGCATGTAGAGTCCATCCGTTCACCTTTTCTGCGTCGCAGAAAGACACGGTGGTTGGAACCAAAGATCTCAAATTTGGACTCATTAGACCTAAACACAGATTTCCACTGGTCTAATGTCCATTCCTTGTGTTCTTTAGCCCAAACAAGTCTCTTCTGCTTGTTGCCTGTCCTTAGCAGTGGTTTCCTAGCAGCTATTTTACCATGAAGGCCTGCTGCACAAAGTGTCCTCTTAACAGTTGTTGTAGAGATGTGTCTGCTGCTAGAACTCTGTGTGGCATTGACCTGGTCTCTAATCTGAGCTGCTGTTAACCTGCGATTTCTGAGGGTGGTGACTCGAATAAACTTATCCTCAGAAGCAGAGGTGACTCTTGGTCTTCCTTTCCTGGGGCGGTCCTCATGTGAGCCAGTTTCTTTGTAGCGCTTGATGGTTTTTGCAACCGCACTTGGGGACACTATCAAAGTTCGCCCAATTTTTCGCACTGACTGACCTTCATTTCTTAAAAGTAATGATGGCCCCTTGTTTTTCTTTACTTAGCTGTTTTTTTCGTGCCATAATACAAATTCTAACAGTCTATTCAGTAGGACTATCAGCTGTGCATCCACCAGACTTCTGCACAACACAACTGATGGTCCCATCCCCATTTATAAGGCAAGAAATCCCACTTATTAAACCTGACAGGGCACACCTGTGAAGTGAAAACCATTTCCGGTGACTACCTCTTGAAGCTCATCAAGAGAATGCCAAGAGTGTGCAAAGCAGTCATCAAAGCAAAGGTGGCTGCTTTGAAGAACCTAGAATATAAGACATATTTTCAGTTGTTTCACACTTTTTTGTTAAGTATATAATTCCACATGTGTTAATTCATAGTTTTGATGCCTTCAGTGTGAATGTACAATTTTCATAGTCATGAAAATACAGAAAAATCTTTAAATGAGAAGGTGTGTCCAAACTTTTGGTCTGTACTGTATATATATATATATATATATATATATATATATACACATATATATATATATATATATATATATATATACACATATATATATATATACTCACATACACAGTGGGGGAAATAAGTATTTGATCCCTTGCTGTTTTTGTAATTTTGCCCACTGACAAAGACATGAACAGTCTATAATTTTAAGGGTAGGTTAATTTTAACATTGAGAGATAGAATATCCCCCCCCCAAAAAAAAATCAAGAAAATCACATTGTATAAATTAGATAATTTTTTTTGCATTTTGCAGTGAGAAATAAGTATTTCATCCCCTACAAACCATTATGAGTTCTGGCTGCTACAGACCAGTTTGACGCTCCTAATCAACTCGTTACCTGCATTAAAGACAGCTGTCTTACATAGTCACCTGTATAAAAGACTCTTGTCCACAGACTCCATTAATCAGTCAGACTCTAACCTCTACAACATGGGCAAGACCAAAGAGATTTCTAAGGATGTAAGGGACAAGATCATAGACCTGCACAAAGCTGGAATGGGCTACAAAACCATAAGTAAAACGCTGGGTGAGAAGGAGAAAACTGTTGGTGCAATTGTAAGAAAATGAAAGAAATACAAAATGACTGTCAATCGACATCGATCTGGGGCACCATGCAAAATCTAACCTCGTGAGTTATCTTTGATCATGAGGAAGGTGAGAGATCAGCCTAAAACTACACGGGGGGAACTTGTTAATGATCTCCAGGCAGCTGGGACCACAGTCACCAAGGAAACCATTGGTAACACATTACGCCTTAAAGGTTTAAAATCCTGCAGTGCCCGCAAGGTCCCACTGCTCAAGAAGGCACATGTGCAGGCCCATCTGAAGTTTACCAATGAACACCTGGATGATTCTGTGAGTTATTGGGAGAAGGTGCTGTGGTCAGATGAGACAAAAATTGAGCTCTTTGGCATTAACTCAACTTGCCGTGTTTGGAGGAAGAAGAAGGAAGTACAACCCTAAGAACATCATTCCAACTGTGAAGCATGGTGGGGGAAACATACTTTGGGGGTGCTTTTCTGCAAAGGGGACATGACGACTGCACCGAATTGAAGGGAAGATGGCTGGCATCATGTATCGCGAGATTTTGGCCAACAACCTCCTTCCCTCAGTAAGAGCATTGAAGATGGGTCGTGGCTAGGTCTTCCGGCAAGGCAATGACCCAAAACATACAGCCAAAGCAACAAAGGAGTGGATCAAAAAGAAGCACAGTAAGGTCATGGAGTGGCCTAGCCAGTCTCCAGACCTTAATCCCATAGAAAACTTATGGAGGGAGTTAAAGCTCCGATTTGCCAAGCGACGACCTCAAAATCTTAATGATTTAGAGATGATCTGCAAAGAGGAGTGGACCAAAATTTCTCCCGACATGTGCGCAAACCTCATCATCAACTACAAAAACCGTCTGACTACTGTGCTTGCCAACATGTGTTTTACCACCAAGTATTAAGTGTGGTTTTCCAGAGGGAATGAAATACTTATTTCTCACAGCAAAATGCCAAAAAATTTATCTAATTTATAATATGGGATTTTATTGATTTTTTTTTGATATTCTATTTCTCAATGTTAAAATTAACCTACCCTTAAAATTATAGACTGTTCCTGTCTTTGTCAGTGGACAAATTAACAAAGACAGCAAGGGATCAAATAATTATTTCCCCCACCGTGTATATAACTTATATATATATATATATATACTAGATGGTGGCCCGATTCTAACGCATCGGGTATTCTAGAATATGTATGCGGCCGACTGGGAGCAATCAGTCAGCAGAGCGGTGGGTACTGGCAAGTCTCTGTTGCTGAGGAAGACCAGGAGAAGACAGCCTTCACCACCCCGATGGGATTATGCGAATTCAACAGCATGCCATTTGGACTCTGCAACGCACCCAGAACGTTCCAGAGGTTGATGGAGTGTTGCTTGGGACACCGGAACTTTGAGACAGTGCTGCTATACGTGGATGACGTTATCGTGTACTCGAGGACGTATGAACACCATCTAAAGCACCTGGCGGAGGTATTTAAGGCATTGTCCCGGCATGGGATGAAACTAAAACCTTCTAAGTGCCACCTGCTCAAACAGAAGGTTCAGTGCCTGGGACACGTAGTCAGCTCAGAGGGAGTAGCATCAGACCCGGAAAAGGTCACTGCCATCCAGAAGTGGCCTGAACCAAGGAACATCAAAGAGGCAAGTCAATTTCTGGGACTGGTCGGGTACTACAGGAAGTTCATTAAGGACCATACCAAAAAGGCAGCACCTCTACAAGATCTCCTGGTAGGACAGTCCAAAATAGGTAAAAGTACACATTCCAGTGGGGCAAAGAGCAGACTGAGTCCTTTGCATCAATGAAGGAAGTCCTAACCGGTGAGGAAATCCTGGCTTTCCCTGACTACAGCCAAACTTTCCTGTTGTACACCGACACCAGCAACGAGGGACTGGGAGCTGTGTTGTCCCAGAAGTAAAACGGCAGAGAAAAGGTCATTGCCTATGCCAGTAGGAAGCTTCGCCCTACTGAGAATTACAGTTCCTTCAAGCTGGAGTTCCTGGCCTTGGTCTGGGAAATCACTGAAAGATTCAAGCATTACCTAGCCTCAACTAAATTCACAGCCTTTACCGACAATAACCCCTTGACACACCTGGAGACAGCCAGGTTGGGAGCCATGGAACAGCGTTGGGTAGCCAGGTTGTCGAATTAATAGTTCACAATCAATTACCGGGCAGGTCACAAGAACACCAATGCTGATGCCCTGTCAAGAATGTCCCACCAGTCGGACAGCGAGGATAAAGTGGATGACCTAGAAGAAATTGAATTACCTGCTTTCCACAGAAGCAGAATGGTCCACGAGCAACACGCCTCCAGAAGACGTCATGGTAAGACGCTAAATCCTTTACCTCATCACAGCTGGAAGGAGACCCAGGACAGTGACCCGGTTGTCAGCCTCATCAAAGGACTGACAATCCAAGAAGGTTCTCACCTGGAGAAGGATGCTCCTCTACAAGCCAAACATGTGTGGAATGAGAGAAGCCGGCTGTTCATCTACAGAGAAAAGCTGTGCAGAAGGTACAGTACAGACCAAAAGTTTGGACACACCTTCTCATTTAAAGATTTTTCTGTATTTTCATGAATATGAAAATTGTACATTCACACTGAAGGCATCAAAACTATGAATTAACACATGTGGAATTATATACTTAACAAAAAAGTGTGAAACAACTGAAAATATGTCTTATATTCTAGGTTCTTCAAAGTAGCCACCTTTTGCTTTGATGACTGCTTTGCACACTCCTGGCATTCGCTTGATGAGCTTCAAGAGGTAGTCACCGGAAATGGTTTTCACTTCACAGGTGTGCCCTGTCAGGTTTAATAAGTGGGATTTCTTGCCTTATAAATGGGGTTGGGACCATCAGTTGTGTTGTGCAGAAGTCTGGTGGATACACAGCTGATAGTCCTACTGAATAGACTGTTAGAATTTGTGCTACGGCAAGAAAAAAGCAGCTAAGTAAAGAAAAACTAGTGGCCTTCATTACTTTAAGAAATGAAGGTCAGTCAGTGCGAAAAATTGGGAAAACTTTGAAAGTGTCCCCAAGTGAAGTTGCAAAAACCATCAAGCGCTACAAAGAAACTGCCGCACATGAGGACTGCCCCAGAAAAGGAAGACCAAGAGTCACCTCTGCTTCTGAGGATAAGTTTATCCGAGTCACCTGCCTCAGAAATCGCAGGTTAACAGCAGCTCAGATTAGAGACCAGGTCAATGCCACACAAAGTTCTAGCAGCAGACACATCTCTACAACAACTGTTAAGAGGAGACTTTGTGCAGCAGGACTTCATGGTAAAATAGCTGCTAGGAAACCACTGCTAAGGACAGGCAACAAGCAGAAGAGACTTGTTTGGGCTAAAGAACACACGGAATGGACATTAGACCAGTGGAAATCTGTGCTCTGGTCTGATGAGTCCAAATTTGAGATCTTTGGTTCCAACCACCGTGTCTTTGTGCGACGCAGAAAAGGTGAACGGATGGACTCTACATGCCTGGTTCCCACCGTGAAGCATGGAGGAGGAGGTGTGATGGTGTGGGGGTGCTTTGCTGGTGACACTGTTGGGGATTTATTCAAAATTGAAAGCATACTGACTAGTGTTGAGCATTTCGATACTGAAATATCGGGTATCGACCAATATTCGCGGTATCGGAATTCCGTTACTGAGTTCCGATACTTTTACAATATCGGATACCGGAATCGGAAGTTCCAATAATGCAATGAGCCAGTGTGATTTTATTCAGCCAATGAGGATCCTAAGAAGTGTGGGCTCATCCTGCGGCATGTTAGGCATGTTAACTAATGGCATGGCTGTGATTGGCTGCTGAAATGATGTCATGATGCACTATAAAAGCTGCCGCCGCTGTTTTGGGCTCACTCTGCTGTGAATTCAGTTAGGGATAGGACGCTGTTGTTCTGAGGGACAGTTTTAGCTACCTATTTACTCTATTGTGCTTTACCCAAGCTACTTTATAAATCGCTGTGCCTTGCAGCGCTAGTGCACAGTGCTCTGTACTGTTCACAGTGCTCTGTACTGTTCACGGCTGTCTGCAAGGTCTCTGTGTGTGAGTGCAGCTCACGCTGTAGTGTGTGCTGCAGCCACGTCCGGTTGTAGTCTGCTCAGCGTGCGTCACTGCCTCATACATTGTCCTTTTTTGCTAATTGCTAATTTTTCCTTATTTCTCCTATTAGTGTGGTGGTTCCATCCGTATTCAGCTAGATTGGTTCGAAACACAATATATAGGAGTAGATAGAGGAGCCTTTCTGCTGCCTTGTGCCCTGCAGCCCTAGCCAGATTAGCTAATACTAATACCTATTTTTTGTAGCCTCATCTATTGCATTGTAGGTTACCTTCCTGCATTGTAATAGCTACAAAAAGTTTGTGATACTATCGGTATTACATCTTTGGGCACATCCAGTGTCTTTTTGTGACAAAAAAACCTAAATAAAGTTCACCAAACACTCCACTTTACAGTTGTGTAGGCCACATTAGCTCATATTAAAGTCTAGTCCACACTTTATAAAATTAGTGTTTCTTATACCTGTTAGCAGCTGTTCAGAAATAAGCACACTAAGCCCTTAGTACTTTTCTGCCTATCTTTATCAGTCTACCAAGATGAAGAAGGCAGGGAGTAAGGCATGTGGTCGTGGGCGTGCAGTTTCTGCAGGGAGAGGACGTGAGGATTCTGTGCCTGCAGGGAGAGGACGTGGGGATTCTGTGACTGCTGCGGGCACCAGTGACTCAGCATCCCCCAGTTTTACCAGGCAACAGTCCTTTATGCGCAGCTTTGTAGGAGGTCGCTCTACTCCACTGCTGCGGGAGGACCAAATTGAAGCAGTTTTCGGATGGATAGCAGCTAACGCATTGACTTCAATTAGTTCCAGATCCTCTCAGGTCCTGAGCACTGAAGAGCACCCATCTGTCTCTTCACCACCTGCCAAATTGCCCAGGCAGTCAGAGAGCCCTGGACAGGAGCCATCTCTACTTCTGTTCTCTGAATCTCTTGGCTTGGAAAGAGGGGGCCAGCCAAGCAGAATTCTAGAATTAGAAGAAGAGGTAGTATGAAGCTTTGTCTCTCTGAATCTGAAGAGGCGGGTAGGCCAGTGCCTATGGTCAGCACACCTCAGTACGCATCTGATGATGAGACTCAGGTGCCACTTTCTGGTGCGTACTGTGCTGTCGAGACTACCCATGAGAAGCAGTTGTCTGAAGAGGGTGGTGTAGATGATGAGGTCCTTGACCCATCATGGCGTGAGGGACAGGAAGGTGGTGGGAGCAATTAGAATCATAGAATCATAGAATGGTAGAGTTGGAAGGGACCTCCTGGGTCATCTGGTCCAACCCCCTGCTCAAAGCAGGATTCACTAAATCATCTCAGACAGATGTCTGTCCAGCCTCTGTTTGAAGACGTCCATTGAAGGGGAACTCACCACCTCTCGTGGCAGCCTGTTCCACTCATTAATCACCCTAACTGTCAAAAAGTTTTTTCTAATATCTAATCTGTGTCTCCTCCCATTTAGTTTCATCCCATTGCTTCTAGTCTTTCCTTGTGCAAATGAGAATAAAGATGATCCTTCTACAATGTGACAGCCCTTGACATATTTGTAGACAGCTATTAAGTCTCCTCTCAGTCTTCTTTTTTGCAAGCTAAACATTCCCAAATCCTGCAACCGTTCCTCATAGGACATGGTTTGCAGACCAGTCACCATTCTGGTCGCTCTTCTCTGAACTTGCTCCAGTTTGTCGATGTCTTTTTTAAAATGTGGTGCCCAAAACTGTACACAGTATTCCAGATGAGGTCTGACCAAAGAGGAGTAAAGACCGATAATGACTTCACGTGATCTAGACCAGAGGTCCCCAACCGCCGGTCCGCGGACCAGGACCGGACCGTTGGGGTTTTTCAGCCGGTCCGCGGCGCCGCTGACCAGGGCCGACGTCAGCACCCGGGCAAATGCCGGGGCTCTGAGCAGGCAGAGGGGCCCACTGGCGGTCGCGCACCCCGCTGGGCTATGGGCGGAGGAGAGCGGTGTCAGCGCCCGCCCTTCTCTGCCGCTTGCTCAGGGCCCCGGCAGCCCGATACTTACCTCTCCCCGTGCCTCCGCAGATCAGCTGTCTTCCTGCTCTGCGCTCCCTGTGACGTCTCAGGTCAGAGGGCGCGGTGACGTCTTTACACCGCGCCCTCCCCTGAGCCGTCACAGGGAGCGCTGAGCGGGAAGAAACGACAACGCTGGAGTTCGGAGCCGAGCAGCGGACAGCAGGTAGCAGGTGAGGAGAAGGGAGGTGAGTATTTGATTTTTTTTTTTTTTAATGTATGGAGGCATGGGGCAGTATAAAGAGGGGAGGGGGGGCATCCTGCTTGGGGCATTATAAAGAGGAGGGGTGACAGCCTGCATGGGGCATTATAAAGAGGGGGGGATTCCTGCTTGGGGCATTATAAAGAGGAGGGGTGACAGCCTGCATGGGGCATTATAAGGTGGGGACCAGCCTGCATGGGGCATTATAAGGTGGGGAACAGCCTGCACGGGGCATTATAAAGAGAGGGGGGGACATCCTGCATGGGGCAGTATAAAGAGGAGGGGTGACAGCCTGCATGGGGCATTATAAAGAGGGGGGGTGACAGCCTGCATGGGGCATTATAAAGAGGGGGGGTGACAGCCTGCATGGGGCAGTATAAAGAGGAGGGGTGACAGCCTGCATGGGGCAGTATAAAGAGGAGGGGTGACAGCCTGCATGGGGCATTATAAAGAGGGGGGGCAGCCTGTATGGGGCATTATGTGGGGGGTAACAGCCTGCATGGAGCATTAAAAGGGGGGGGCCTGTATGGAGCACTATGTGGGGGGGAACAGCCTGCATGGAGCATTATAAGGGGGGGGGCAGCCTGTATGGGGCATTATGTGGGGGTAACAGCCTGCATGGAGCATTAAAAGGGAGGGGCCTGTATGGGGCATTATGTGGAGGGTAACAGCCTGCATGGAGCATTATAAGGGGGGGACAGCCTGTATGGGGCATTATGTGGGGGGTAACAGCCTGCATGCAGCATTATAAGGGGACCGGTATCCTGTATGGAGCGTTATATGGGGGCCAGTATCCTGTATGGAGCGTTATATGGGGGCCAGTATTCTGTATGGAGCCTTATATGGGAGCCAGTATTCCGTATGGGGTCTTATATGGGGGCCAGTATTCCATATGGGGCCTTATATGGGGGCAAGTATTCCGTATGGAGCCTTATATGGGGGCCACTATTCTGTGTGGAGCGATTCACCGGTTTCTGAGCTATTGTAGAATTTACAATAGATATCACTCATGAAGTGAAATCTTTGCATTGTACTATATATATATATATTTCTCCGCCGTATCTCTGCATCATGAATCGTGGTATGTGTTAAAGGGGCCCACTGAGACTCTTTCGCCCGGGGCCCAGAAAAACCTGGAGCCGGCCCTGCCGCTGACAGCTAGCTCCGCGGCCCTGCGCCTGGTCAGAACTCGCTCTGTGTGGATTTATAATGTTTTCTGCCATAGCCGTGGCAGCTCGCAGCTCCCGGCAGAGAACATTATGCAGGACGGGGTGGGGCGTCGGGCGGGTCTTAGTGACGCAGCCCTCCACAGCACAGCATGGTACCTGTTGTACGTCACGGGGCGGGTCTTAGTGACGCGGCCCTCCTGCACAGCATGGTGTGTTCCTGACGGGGTGGGGCGGCAGGCTCTCCTCACTGACACGCCCCCGGCAGAACATGTTATGTGGGGCGTGCTGGGGCAGCAGACTGGCTTCAGTGACGCGGCTCCCGGTACCGGTGTTCAGTGTGTAGCGCTGCTAAGCAGCAGCGCTGTATACACTGACGCTCAATGTACAATGCTGCTACTTAGCAGCGCTGTACACCGAGGTCCCGCCAGCATCCTCCCCATACAGCTCCACCCCTCCATAACCCCACCCCCATATGACCAAAGCCCCGCCCCCACCCCCACCGGGCCATGGAAAACTGGTCTTGCTTAAAGCCGGTCCCTGATGCAAAAAAGGTTGGGGACCTCTGATCTAGACTGTATGCTTCTGTTAATACATCCCAGAATTGTATTTGCCTTTTTTGCTGCTGCATCACACTGTTGACTCATGTTCAGTCTATGATCTATTAGTATACCTAAGTCTTTTTCACATGTACTGTTGCTTAGCTCTATTCCTCCCATTCTGTATATGCTTTTTTCATTTTTATTGCCCAGATGTAGTACTTTGCATTTTTCCCTGTTAAAAAACATTCTGTTGGTTGCTGCCCACTGCTCCAGTTTATTTAGGTCTTTTTGAATCCTCTCTCTCTCTTCTCTAGTATTAGCTACCCCTCCTAGCTTTGTGTCATCAGCAAATTTAATCAGTTTACCCTCAATTCCTTCATCTAAATCATTGATGAAGATGTTGAACAATACAGGTCCCAGGACAGAGCCCTGTGGTACCCCACTTGAGACATTCATCCAGCTGGATGTGAAGCCATTTACAACCACCCTTTGAGTCCGATCACTAAGCCAGTTATGAATCCACCTAACAGTTGCCTGGTCCATTGCATACTTGGTCATTTTTTCAATAAGGATGGTGTGAGATACTTTGTCAAATGCTTTGCTGAAGTCAAGATATACTATATCTACAGCATTTCCCTGATCCACCCAGTCAGTGATTCTGTCATAGAAGGAAATTAAGTTAGTCTGACATGACTTGTTAGTTACAAACCCATGCTGACTCTGGTTAATCACTTCATTCTTATCCAGGTACTTACATACATGTTGTTTAATAATTTGTTCAAAGATCTTTCCTGGTATAGAAGTCAGACTCACCGGCCTATAGTTCCCTGGGTCCACCTTCTTCCCCTTTTTGAAGATAGGAACAACATTTGCTCTTCTCCAGTCTTCTGGGACTTCTCCTGTTCTCCAAGAATTTTCAAAGATTATGGAGAGTGGTTCTAAAATTTCTTCTACGATCTCCTTCAGTACTCTGGGGTGTAATTCATCTGGACCTGGAGACTTGAACTCATTTATGTTAGCTAAATATTCCTTCACAATCTTTCTGTTTACAGATAACTTGGATTCTTCTATTCCTTTAAAAGGACAGTGAAGATCAGTTGATGTTACATTTTCTTTCTGAGAGAAAACAGATGCAAAATAGGAATTAAAAAGTTCGGCCTTCTCAACATCCTGTCTTACCATTTCTCCATTTTCATCCTGTAAAAATCCTATAGCATCTTTGACTTTTCTTTTACTTTTGACATACCCCCAAAATCCTTTTTTATTGCTTTTGACATCTCTTGCAAGCCTTAATTCATTGTCAGCTTTAGCTAACCTGATACGTGCCCTGCAGGATCTGCAGACTGCATTATAATCTTCTTTAGATATGCCTCCCTCTTTCCATTTAATAAACATTTCTTTCTTTCTTTTTAGCATGTGTTTAAGTTCTGTGTTCATCCATCCTGGTTTCCTTAAATGCTTCCCATTCTTCCTACTTTTCGGGATTGTTAACAATTGTGCTTTGAGAATCTCATTTTTAAAAATTTCCCATCCTTCCTGGACATTTTTGTCCTTAAGGACATCCAGCCATTGGATCCCTCCTATTCTCTTTCTGAGTCTCTTAAAATCTGCCTTTCTAAAATCTAACCTTGAAGTTTGAGTCTTCACATGTCTTCCTCCTCTAGTTATCCAAAATTCTATAATAGCATGATCGCTGCCTCCTAGGGTCCCAGCCACCTTTACCTCCTCAACCATTTCCTCCCTGTTTATAAGGATTAGATCCAAAGTAGCAGATCCCCTTGTTTTCTCCCCTACCTTTTGGAAGATAAAGTTGTCAGCAAGAGAGGATAAGAATTTGCTTGACCTGTTAGTTTTACTTGAGAGAGATTCCCAACAAATGTCTGGATAGTTGAAATCTCCCATGAACACTACGTCATATTTTTTGGAGAACTTGGTCATTTGATACATAAAGAGTTCATCCATATCTTCAGCTTGCCCAGGTGGCCTGTAGTAAATGCCTACAATGGTGTCCTTTCCGTTGTTCTCTCCTTGTATTCTTACCCAAAATTCTGAGGAAGAGATTCCCCTAACGGCCCAAAAAGGAGGGAGAGGGAGGGGGCAGACTTGGTTGCCTGTAGCCTCCACTTCGGCACCCATTAGGAGCATGCCTCTTCCAAAATCCAAAATGGGCGCTCCCAAGACTTGCAGTGCCTGGTCCTTTTTTGACACAGTTGCAGATGACATTTGCTTTGTCAAATGCAAGCTGTGTAATCAGAAGGTGAAAAGAGGGAAAAGTGTCAGCAACCTCAATACCATAAATATGTGGAAACATGTGCGGACCAAGCACGTGGTGGAGTTACAAAAACACACTGAAGACCTAGGCCAACCTACAGCGCCACCTACTACCTCTTCAGCTCGTGTTGTAGCCTCTTCCTCCAGCTCACACACAGCTGGTTCGGCTTCCTCAAAGGGGCGCCATGGAAGAACCTCTGGCACTGTTGTACAGAGACACAGTGTCATTCCACCCACAGCACCACATTCCCTGTCATCCTCACACTCCCAGGCCAGTCTACAGCCATCGTTAGCACAGGCATGGGAGAAAAGGCGCCCATACTCGGCAAACCACCCCCGAGCACAGGCTCTGAATGCTGGCATTGCAAAACTACTGGCCCTTGAAATGCTATCATTCAGGCTGGTGGAGACTGACACCTTCCGTAACTTCATGGCATTGGCAGTCCCACAATACAAAGTGCTCAGCCGCTTTTATTTCAGCAGGCAAGCCGTCCCTGCCCTGCAACAGAATGTGGAGGGAAAAATTAAACATGCGCTACAAAATGCCGTCAGTAGCAAGGTCCACCTGACCACCGATGCGTGGACCAGTAAGCATGGACAGGGACGATACCTTTCCCTCTCTGCCCATTGGGTAAATGTTGTGGAGCCGGGTACAGATCTTGAGAGTGGCGCTGTACGTGTTCTGCCAACTCCAAGGATTGCAGGAATCCAGTCTGTACACATTGACTCCTACTCATACTCCAGTTCCTCTGAATCAGCGCTGCAGGAGCCGTCACGGTCTACCTCCATATCGACCCATGAACGGTTGGCCAAACGTCAACAGGCCGTATTGAAATTAATTTCTTTGGGGAATCAAAGCCACACAGCACAGGAGCTCTGGAATGCCATCAAGCAGCAGAGCGACGTGTGGTTTGTGCCAGCGATTCTCCAGCCAGGCATGGTAGTGTGTGACAATGGCCGAAATCTGGTGGCAGCTCTGGGCCTAGGCAACCTCACTCACATCCCATGTGTGGCACATGTGCTCAACTTGGTCGTGCAGAGTTTTTTGAGGGACTATCCGGATCTTGATGCACTGCTGCACAAGCTCCGCATAGAGTGAGCTCACTTGCGGCGTTCCAGCAACGCAAGATCGCGCATTGCAGCTCTGCAGCGCCGATTACGCCTTCGCATCATATGTGACCTACCCACCAGGTGGAATTCACATTACATATGTTGGAGAGGTTGTGTAAGCAGCAGGCATCAGTAATGGAGTACCAGTTGCAGCAGGCGCAAACAAGTCGCAGTGCGCGCCGTTCACACTTCACCACCACTGAGTGGGCCTCTATGAAGGACATCTGCCACGTTTTGCGTGCCTTCGATTATTCCACGCGGATGGCGAGTGCAGATGATGCACTAGTGAGCATGACTATCCCCATTATCTGCCTGCTTGAAAAAACACTGCAAGCAGTAAGGGAGGAGGTTTTGGAAGAGGTGGAGGATGAGGAGTCACAAATGCCATCTACTTCTGTACATTCTGCGCAACGTGATGCCTCACAAAGGCCTAGGCAGGGGACAATTTGTGAGGAGGATGAGGAGGAGTCAATGGAGGAAGAAGACATCTGTCCAGAGGAGAGAGGAACACAATGCTCTAGTAGTCAGTATCTAGAGCGAGGGTGGGGTGATGCAGAGCAGGCAGAGATCACGTCTCAAGCAGGGGACAGTGTTTCTTGGCCAGTTGGCAGTCTGCAGCACATGGTTGATTTCATGCTGCAGTGCCTGAGAAACAACCGAAGCATCGCCCATATTCTCAACACGGCTGATTATTGGGTGTCCACCCTCCTAGAACCTCGCTACCGGGAGAACTTACAAAGCCTCATAACACCGTTGAACCGGGACCGTAAAATGCGGGAGTACCAAGACACACTGGTGCATTCCATCATGTTCTCCATTCCAACCGAGAGCAGTGCTGCTAGTGCTTTACAAAGCAGCTCAGTGCGTCGAGGCAGTGGAGGAAGCTCTGCACAAAGAGGGAGCAGAAGCAGCGCCTCAGCACAAGGCAAGACCAGTATGGCCCAAATGTGGCAAAGTTTTGTGTCCCCGCCGCCACAAATGTCTACACCATCACAGACGGCTCCAGTCAGCAGGAGGCAACGTTTCCGTCAGATGGTGACAGACTACATGTCTTGCCCTCTCAGTGTACTCCCAGACGGCTCTTCCCCCTTCAAGTTTTGGGTCTCTAAGCTGGATACATGGCCAGAGCTTAGCCAGTATGCATTGGAGGTGCTGGCTTGCCCTGCTGCTAGTGTATTATCAGAACGCGTCTTTAGTGGTGTACTAACAGACCGTCACATGCGCCTATCCTCCGATAACGTTGACCGGCTTACTTTTCTGAAAATGAGCAAGGCCTGGATCTCGCATGAATTTGCCAGTCCCCTTCCAGAATAAATAATTGGTTGGCAACAGTATCCAGGTCATCTGTTGTGTTCATGTTTCTACCACCTGAACTGTAATCCCTGAGCTCCAACACCGCCTGTTGCTGCTCAGAAGTGCCGTCTGCACAGTCAATACTTGGTCCAGTGTTATTGGGGTTCAGTAACGTCAGCTGATCCCCTGCTGTGTGTCCGGCAAATTCTCCTGCTCTGTCCACATCCACTCTGCTACTAATTTAAAACTTGCTCCAATTACACCTCTGGCTCCTCTGTTTTCAGTATTATCCCTGAGCTCCAACACCGCCAGTTGCTGCTCAGAAGTGCCGTCTGCACAGTCAACGCTTGGTCCAGTGTTATTGGGGTTCAGTAACGTCGGCTGATCCCCTGCTGTGTGTCCGGCAAATTCTCCTGCTCTGTCCACATTGTCACTACTACTGATTTTAAAGTTGCTCCAATTAGGCCTCTGTCTGGCTCCTCTCTGTTTTCATTATTTACCCTGGGCTCCAATACCGCCAGTTGCTGCCCAGAAGTGCCGTCTGCACAGTCAACACTTGGTCCAGTGTTATTGGGGTTCAGTAACGTCAGCTGATCCCCTGCTGTGTGTCCGGCAATTTCTCCTGCTCTGTCCACATTGTCACTACTACTGATTTTAAAGTTGCTCCAATTAGGCCTCTTTCTGGCTCCTCTCTGTTTTCAGTATTTACCCTGGGCTCCAACACCGCCAGTTGCTGCTCAGAAGTGCCGTCTGCACAGTCAACGCTTGGTCCAGTGTTATTGGGGTTCAGTAACGTCAGATGATCCCCTGCTGTGTGTCCGGCAATTTCTCCTGCTCTGTCCACATCCACTCTGCTACTAATTTAAAACTTGCTCCAATTACACCTCTGGCTCCACTGTTTTCAGTATTTACCCTGGGCTCCAACACCGCCAGTTGCTGCTCAGAAGTGCCGTCTGCACAGTCAACGCTTGGTCCAGTGTTCTTGGGGTTCAGTAATGTCAGCTGATCCCCTGCTGTGTGTCCGGCAATTTATCCTGCTCTGTCCACATCCACTCTACTACTAATTTAAAACTTGCTCCAATTAGGCCTCTGGCTCCACTTTGTTTTTAGTATTTACCCTGGGTTCCAGCACCGCCAGCTGTTTCCCAGCAGTGTCTTTGGCACGGGTACTCCCTCCTGCCCAGCCTGTTTCCAGCACGCCATCTGTTTCCAGGTAGTGTCAACGTCACTTTGCCTCCAATACGTTGTCCTGTTGTGTTGCGGTCGGGTTAGCCGACTCTATGGTGCCTGCAGTTTAGGTGACTCCTATGTGGGTTGCGGGATCTAGCAATGAAGGCTGGTTCCATAATGCCAATAGGACAAGTACCCCCTGTAGGACTGTGGGTTTCGGTAACTCCGGCCGGCTCGCGGCCTTGCAACTTTTTTTTACATAGGTACCTTCTGCTACCCATCCGCTTTCCAGTACCGTCAGCTGGTTCTCGGCAGTGCCTTTGGCTTAGGTGCCTCCTTCGCGGTATCCAAGTTCCACCAACGTCTGCTGGTCCTTGGTAGTGCTTTCTGGCACAGGTACCTCCTGCTTAGTAACCGAGTTCCAGTACCGTCAGCTGGTCTTCGGTAGTTCCATTGGCTCTTGTACCTTCTGCTACCCATCCGGGTTCCAGTACCATCAGCTGGTTCTCGGCAGTTCCTCAGCCTTCTTGTACCTTCTGCTACATTTCCAAGTTCAAGCTTTTTGAAATGGTTTTTGGTAATCACTCTGGATCTCGCTGACGACGACCCTGAAGACGACGACCCTGAAGACCACCTCGAAGAAGACAAGGACCCTGAAGACGACGACCCTGAAGACCACCCCAAAGAAGACGAGGACCCCGAAGACGATGACCCTGAAGATGACGACCCTGAAGACCACCCCGAAGAAGACGAGGACTCCGAAGACAACGACCCTGAAGACCACCCCGAAGAAGACGATGAGTCTGAAGACGACGACCCTGAAGACCACCCCGAAGAAGACGAGGACCCCGAAGACGACGACCCTGAAGACCACCCCGAAGAAGACAACGAGCCTGAAGACGACGACCCTGAAGACGACGACCCTGAAGACGACGACCCTGAAGACCACCCCGAAGAAGGCGAGGACCCCGAAGACAATGACCCTGAAGACGACGACCCTGAAGACCACCCCGAAGAAGATGAGGACCCCGAAGACGATGACCCTGAAGACCACCCCAAAGAAGACCAAGAAGATGACCCTGAAGAAGATGACCAAGACAACATAGAACAAGAAGACAACCACCAAGATACAGAAGAGCAAGAAACAGAAGACCAAGAAGCAGAAGAACAAGAAGATGCAGAACAAAAAGCAGAACATTAAGCATAAGACTAAAAATCAGAGCAAAATATATTATCTAAATTATAAGCAGGAGAAGACTAAGCAGTGTATGGGGGTGAGTCCGTTCCTCCTCGTGGTGCCCCTGGAAAAGACCTGCTGCTGCAGGCCAAACTGAACGCGGACAAGTCGGTGAGCAGGAAGCTGCAAACTCTGCTGAAGCACGGCAAGTGTGGCGGAAGCTGTAGCTGACTTTCTAAAATGAGCACACATGCGGCGCACTTTGACAAGCAGATGTGACAGATCTTGGTAGGTTTGAGAAACCGCTGAACCATGAGGTTAAGCACATGGGCCAGGCATGGTACGTGTGTGAGCTCGCCTTGCTTCAGAGCCACCACCAGGTTCCGGCCATTGTCACACATGACCATGCCTGGCTGTAGGTTCAGCGGTGTCAGCCACAGATATGCCTGCTCTTTCAGAGCTGTCCACAACTCTAAAGCGGTGTGCGGTTTGTCACCTAAGCATATTAGCTTCAGCACAACCTGTTGGCGCTTGACTGAGGCAGTGTTGCAGTGCTTCCAGCTTCTAACTGATGTGGTCATTTTGGAGATAGAGGCTGAAGAGGAGGAGGAGGTGCAGGAGCTGTAGAAAGTGGGAGCAACCCTGATTGACCCAGGGCCCGCAATCCTCAGCGTCAGGAGGACGTGCTCCGTCCCAAGGTCCGACTGGGTCCCGGCTTCCACTATATTAACCCAGTGTGCCGTCAGCGAGATGTACTGTCCCTGCCCACAAGCACTTGTCGACGTGTCCGTGGTTAGGTGGACTTTCCCTGTAACTGCGTTGTTGAGGGCATGGCCAATGTTGTGGGACACGTGCTCGTGTAATGCGGGGACGGCACACCTGGAGAAATAGTGGTGGCTGGGAACAGAGTAACGAGAGACAGCCGCCGCCATCAGGTTGCGGAAAGCTTCCGTCTCCACAAGCCTAAAAGGCAATATATTGAGTGCAAGCATTTGCAAAATGTGTGAATTTAGTACTGTGGCCTGTGGGGCGTTGACTGCATATTTGCGCTTGCATTCCAAGGACTGGAGTAGGGACAACTGAACACTGCGCTGGGACAAGGACGTGGATGTGCTTGCTGATGGTGCTAGTTGAGAGTGTGCAATGATACGTGCAGGGCGTGAGGCATCTCGCATTTGCCATGGTCAGGGGATTGGCGTGCACGAACAACAGCGGAAAAAGCAGTGGTGTCACCCACAGACACTGTTTATGGACCCTGGGGTTCGTCCCACTTAGTCGGGTGCTTTGCTGCCATGTGCTTGATCATTCTGGTGGTGGTCAGGCTGCTAGTTTTGCTACCCCTGCTGATACTGGCCTGGCAGGTGGTGCAAATGGCCTTTTGGGGTTATCCGCAGAGTCTTTAAAAACCAACTAGACTCGGGAAGACCTAACAGTTGTACTGGCAACTTTCGTCGTATTGGCGTTTGCGAGGAACGCTTTCTCGCCTTGTGTCTACGGCCACCACACTGCTTCTTCCTGCCTGTTGTGGTGCTATGCCTTCCTCCCCCTGTGTGCTTGTGTCCTTGCTCTGCATGTCCCTCTGCCAGGTTGGGTCAGTTACTATATCATCCACCACCTCGTCTTCCACTTCCCCTCCCTGGTCCTCCTCCTGACTTTCTGGCAATTGTGTCTCATCATCATTCACCTCTTGTGACAGTAATTGCACTTTCCCACCATTGCCTTTGTGGCACGCCAGGGGTCCGGTTGCATTGCCTCCCTCACAAGGGGTGATGCCATGCCTTGAAGCAAGGGGGGGTCCCCTAATCATGTTTACCGGCATACAACACTTTCCTGGCTCCAGACCAGGAAGGGGAGCTCTTCCCCTTAGCAACTGGAATCTGGAGGTGGGGTTAGTAGTAGTGAGTTGAGAGGAGTGGAAGACAGGACAGCGACGAGGAAGGACCTGGGGAGTGGAGCTGTAAACCAGCTCACCCCAGAGGGAAGCGCAGAAGAACCGGACACCGCAGTCAGAGGTTGTGGGGCACTGAAGGCCCAGCATCAGAAACCGGAGGGCAGGAGACTGCAGGTCTCCTGGCCCCATCAGACGCCCCGAGGCTCAGCAGGACCATAGGACCCAGCACCACCACATGGGAGTGACACTCCAAGAAGGCCCGAGCTGCCTGCCATACGGGTGAGGAACAGACGTTTTACTCAGGGACGAAGGCCGCAGCATATCTACAAGCAGCAGGGCCAAAGAGATTAGCGCAGAGGGAATGCCTACAACTTCACCTGGCGAGGTGGATTCCCAACTTGCTTCCAGGCCGCCCGGACCTCTACTACCAGCTAGTTCCCTTGTCCTGGTCTGCTTAACAAACGGCAAGTAAAGATAAGAGGAAACTGCCATTAAGCTATGGACTGGTCATTATCTGCGCCATCACCTGCATTACACTGCACTAACCACATCTACCCTATAGTATCACTACATCCTGCCCTGGAGCTAAGCTCTGCCTGTGGAGAGCTGAACCAACTCTGCTGCGTGACCATCAGCTCCAGGGGATCTGCACCGCAGCGGCGGCCCCATATAGCCACATACCACAGGTGTCGTCGCGAACATTATCTCTATAAAAACTTTATTACCTTTTACTTTTCCCATTTTATTGACCGCCCTGGGTCACGGACCGGGTCACTGCCACTGTGACATCCCCCAGCATCGACCGGCCCGGCTACCGAGTACCCCACGGCCCAGGGGGCGCGTCACCTTCGTGTGACCGTGGCTGCTCAAATATTTGGGCATCGCTACACGCGTTCTCTTCTTGACTCGCTTGAAGCTGGCTGGGCGAGAGCCCCGAATCTACAAATGGAAAAGTGAACAGCTCTTCTGAGGGTCCAAGTGTGGGATCAGTTGTCTCCGGGCACTCGGCATGGTGGAAGGAAGGAGGATCAGGGTGAGGAATATGCAGTCCAGACTCACGGCTACTGAGACTTGACAGTGTGGAAGACAGGATGGTGGTGGCGGATAAATGACTGGAAGCATTATCTGCTATCCAACCAACAACCTTTTGACACTGCTCTATGTTCAATAGTGGGGTTCTGCGGTCCCCTATTAATTGGGAATGGAAGGTCGAGCGACAAGATGTGGGTGTTTGTTGTGGCACAATTTCAGCTTCCCACGGCCACGTCCTCGGCCTGTGCATGCACCATCACCATCACGTCCACTTCCCTGTCCCTTGCCACGCACCTTGCCCATTTTAAATGGAGGACAATATTTTCCATGTTCACTAGAAATGGCTGATTTAGGAACGCAGTTATATGTGATACGTCTGATAAAGAACCACGGTTTTAAATAATAGGCCTGTAATTTACTAATACTATTCTACACAGACAACTAGTGTGAATAGCTTGACCGACACACTGCAATGAAATGGAAGGCAGAAATGGCTGATTTTGGAACACTGTTATAGGTGATATGTCTGACAGAGAACCATGGTAATAAATAATAGGCCTGTAATTTAGTAATCTGTATGGCATTGCCTGTTCAGCAGTTGTCTTTAGTTTATGCCATACACCAAAGACAACTGCTTAACAGACAATGCCATACACCAAAGACAACTGCTTAACAGGCAATGCCATACACCAAAGACAACTGCTTAACAGACAATGCCATACACCAAAGACAACTGCTTAACAGGCAATGCCATACACCAAAGACAACTGCTTAACAGACAATGCCATACACCAAAGACAACTGCTTAACAGACACTGCCATGCACCAAAGACAACTGCTTAACAGACAATGCCATACACTAAAGACAACTGCTTAACAGACACTGCCATACACCAAAGACAACTGCTTAACAGGTAATGCCATACACCAAAGACAACTGCTTAACAAACAATGCCATACACCAAAGACAACTGCTTAACAAACAATGCCATACACCAAAGACAACTGCTTAACAGGCAATGCCATACACCAAAGACAACTGCTTAACAGGCAATGCCATACACCAAAGACAACTGCTTAACAGGCAGTGCCATAAACCAAAGACAACTGCTTAACAGACAATGCCATACACCAAAGACAACTGCTTAACAGACAATGCCATACACCAAAGACAACTGCTTAACAGACACTGCCATGCACCAAAGACAACTGCTTAACAGACAATGCCGTACACTAAAGACAACTGCTTAACAGACACTGCCATACACCAAAGACAACTGCTTAACAGGTAATGCCATACACCAAAGACAACTGCTTAACAAACAATGCCATACACCAAAGACAACTGCTTAACAAACAATGCCATACACCAAAGACAACTGCTTAACAGGCAATGCCATACACCAAAGACAACTGCTTAACAGGCAATGCCATACACCAAAGACAACTGCTTAACAGGCAATGCCATAAACCAAAGACAACTGCTTAACAGACAATGCCATACACCAAAGACAACTGCTTAACAGACAATGCCATACACCAAAGACAACTGCTTAACAGACAGTGCCATACACCAAATACAACTGCTTAACAGGCAATGCCATACACCAAAGACAACTGCTTAACAGACAACGCCATACACCAAAGACAACTGCTTAACAGACAATGCCATACACCAAAGAAAACTGCTTAACAAACAATGCCATACACCAAAGACAACTGCTTAACAGGCAATGCCATACACCAAAGACAACTGCTTAACAGGCAATGCCATACACCAAAGACAACTGCTTAACAGGCAATGCCATAAACCAAAGACAACTGCTTAACAGACAATGCCATACACCAAAGACAACTGCTTAACAGACAATGCCATACACCAAAGACAACTGCTTAACAGACAATGCCATACACCAAAGACAACTGCTTAACAAACAATGCCATACACCAAAGACAACTGCTTAACAGACAACGCCATACACCAAAGACAACTGCTTAACAGACAATGCCATACACCAAAGACAACTGCTTAACAGACAATGCCATACACCAAAGACAACTGCTTAACAGGCAATGCCATACACCAAAGACAGCTGCTTAACAGGCAATGCCATACACCAAAGACAACTGCTTAACAGGCAATGCCATAAACCAAAGACAACTGCTTAACAGACAATGCCATACACCAAAGACAACTGCTTAACAGACAATGCCATACACCAAAGACAACTGCTTAACAGACAGTGCCATACACCAAATACAACTGCTTAACAGGCAATGCCATGCACCAAAGACAACTGCTTAACAGACAACGCCATACACCAAAGACAACTGCTTAACAGGCAATGCCATACACTAAAGACAACTGCTTAACAGGCAATGCCATACACTAAAGACAACTGCTTAACAGTCAATGCCATACACTAAAGACAACTGCTTAACAGGCTATGCCATACACTAAAGACAACTGCTTAACAGGCAATGCCATACACCGAAGACAACTGCTTAACATGCAATGCCATACACCAAAGACAACTGCTTAACAGACAATGCCATACACCGAAGACAACTGCTTAACAGGCAATGCCATACACCGAAGACAAATGCTTAACAGACAGTGCCATACACTAAAGACAACTGCTTAACAGGCAATGCCATACACTAAAGACAACTGCTTAACAGGCAATGCCATACACCGAAGACAACTGCTTAACAGGCAATGCCATACACCAAAGACAACTGCTTAACAGGCAATGCCATACACCAAAGACAAATGCTTAACAGGGAATGCCATACACCAAAGACAACTGCTTAACAGACAGTGCCATACACTAAAGACAACTGCTTAACAGGCAACGCCATACACCAAAGATGACTGCTTAACAGGCAATGCCATACACTAAAGACAACTGCTTAACAGACAATGCCATACACCAAAGACAACTGCTTAACAGGCAATGCCATACACTAAAGACAACTGCTTAACAGACAATGCCATACACCAAAGACAACTGCTTAACAGGCAATGCCATACACCAAAGACAACTGCTTAACAGACAATGCCATACACCAAAGACAACTGCTTAACAGACACTGCCATGCACCAAAGACAACTGCTTAACAGACAATGCCATACACTAAAGACAACTGCTTAACAGACACTGCCATACACCAAAGACAACTGCTTAACAGGTAATGCCATACACCAAAGACAACTGCTTAACAAACAATGCCATACACCAAAGACAACTGCTTAACAAACAATGCCATACACCAAAGACAACTGCTTAACAGGCAATGCCATACACCAAAGACAACTGCTTAACAGGCAATGCCATACACCAAAGACAACTGCTTAACAGGCAATGCCATAAACCAAAGACAACTGCTTAACAGACAATGCCATACACCAAAGACAACTGCTTAACAGACAATGCCATACACCAAAGACAACTGCTTAACAGACAGTGCCATACACTAAAGACAACTGCTTAACAGGCAATGCCATACACTAAAGACAACTGCTTAACAGGCAATGCCATACACTAAAGACAACTGCTTAACAGGCAATGCCATACACTAAAGACAACTGCTTAACAGGCAATGCCATACACCGAAGACAACTGCTTAACATGCAATGCCATACACCAAAGACAACTGCTTAACAGACAATGCCATACACCGAAGACAACTGCTTAACAGGCAATGCCATACACCGAAGACAAATGCTTAACAGACAGTGCCATACACTAAAGACAACTGCTTAACAGGCAATGCCATACACTAAAGACAACTGCTTAACAGGCAATGCCATACACCGAAGACAACTGCTTAACAGGCAATGCCATACACCGAAGACAACTGCTTAACAGACAGTGCCATACACTAAAGACAACTGCTTAACAGGCAATGCCATACACTAAAGACAACTGCTTAACAGGCAATGCCATACACTAAAGACAACTGCTTAACAGGCAATGCCATACACCGAAGACAACTGCTTAACATGCAATGCCATACACCAAAGACAACTGCTTAACAGACAATGCCATACACCAAAGACAACTGCTTAACAGACAATGCCATACACCAAAGACAACTGCTTAACAGGCAATGCCATACACCAAAGACAACTGCTTAACAGGCAATGCCATACACCAAAGATAACTGCTTAACAGACAATGCCATACACCAAAGACAACTGCTTAACAGACAATGCCATACACCAAAGACAACTGCTTAACAGACAATGCCATACACCAAAGACAACTGCTTAACAGGCAATGCCATACACCAAAGACAACTGCTTAACAGACAATGCCATACACCAAAGACAACTGCTTAACAGACAATGCCATACACCAAAGACAACTGCTCAACAGACAATGCCATACACCAAAGACAACTGCTTAACAGGCAATGCCATACACCAAAGACAACTGCTTAACAGACAGTGCCATACACCAAAGACAACTGCTTAACAGACAATGCCATACACCAAAGACAACTGCTTAACAGGCAATGCCATACACCAAAGATAAATGCTTAACAGACAATGCCATACACCAAAGACAACTGCTTAACAGACAATGCCATACACCAAAGACAACTGCTTAACAGGCAATGCCATACACCAAAGATAAATGCTTAACAGGCAATGCCATACATCAAAGACAACTGCTTAACAGACAATGCCGTACACCAAAGACAACTGCTTAACAGACAATGCCATACACTAAAGACAACTGCTTAACAGGCAATGCCATACACTAAAGACAACTGCTTAACAGGCAATGCCATACACTAAAGACAACTGCTTAACAGGCAATGCCATACACTAAAGACAACTGCTTAACAGGGAATGCCATACACTAAAGACAACTGCTTAACAGGCAATGCCATACACCGAAGACAACTGCTTAACAGACAATGCCATACACCAAAGACAACTGCTTAACAGACAATGCCATATACCAAAGACAACTGCTTAAGAGACAATGCCATACACCAAAGACAACTGATTAACAGACAATGCCATACACCAAAGACAACTGCTTAACAGGCAATGCCATATACCAAAGACAACTTCTTAACAGACAATGCCATACACCAAAGACAACTGCTTAACAGGCAATGTCATACACCAAAGACAACTGCTTAACATGCAATGCCATATACCAAAGACAACTGCTTAAGAGACAATGCCATACACTAAAGACAACTGCTTAACAGACAATGCCATACACCAAAGACAACTGCTTAACAGGCAATGCCATACACCAAAGACAACTGCTTAAGAGACAATGCCATACACCAAAGACAACTGCTTAACAGACACTGCCATACACCAAAGACAACTGCTAAACAGGCAATGCCATACACCAAAGACAACTGCTTAACACGTAACGCCATGCAACAAAGACAACTGCTTAACAGACAATGCCATACACAGAAGACAACTGCTTAACAGACACTGCCATACACCAAGGACAACTGCTTAACAGGCAATGCCATACACCAAAGACAACTGCTTAACAGACAATGCCATACGCCAAAGACAACTGCTTAACAGACACATCCATACACCAAAGACAACAGCTTAACAGGCAACGCCATGCACCAAAGACAACTGCTTAACAGGCAATGCCATACCCCAAAGACAACTGCTTAACAGGCAATGCCATGCACCAAAGACAACTGCTTAACAGACAATGCCATACACCAAAGACAACTGCTTAACAGACAATGCCATACACCAAAGACAACTGCTTAACAGGCAACGCCATACACCAAAGACAACTGCTTAACAGGCAATGCCATGCACCAAAGACAACTGCTTAACAGACAATGCCATACACCAAAGACAACTGCTTAACAGACAATGCCATACACCAAAGACAACTGCTTAACAGGCAACGCCATACACCAAAGACAACTGCTTAACAGGCAACGCCATACACCAAAGACAACTGCTTAAGACAATGCCATACACTAAAGACAACTGCTTAACAGGCAATGCCATACACCAAAGACAACTGCTTAACAGACAATGCCATACACAAAAGACAACTGCTTAACAGACAATGCCATGCACCAAAGACAACTGCTTAACAGACAATGCCATACACCAAAGACAACTGCTTAACAGACAATGCCATACACCAAAGACAACTGCTTAACAAACAATGCCATACATCAAAGACAACTGCTTAACAGACAATGCCATACACCAAAGACAACTGCTTAACAGACAGTGCCATACACTAAAGACAACTGCTTAACAGGCAATGCCATACACTAAAGACAACTGCTTAACAGGCAATGCCATACACTAAAGACAACTGCTTAACAGGCAATTCCATACACTAAAGACAACTGCTTAACAGGGAATGCCATACACTAAAGACAACTGCTTAACAGGCAATGCCATACACCGAAGACAACTGCTTAACAGACAATGCCATACACCAAAGACAACTGCTTAACAGACAATGCCATACACCAAAGACAACTGCTTAACAGGCAATGCCATATACCAAAGACAACTGCTTAAGAGACAATGCCATACACCAAAGACAACTGATTAACAGACACTGCCATACACCAAAGACAACTGCTTAACAGGCAATGCCATATACCAAAGACAACTTCTTAACAGACAATGCCATACACCAAAGACAACTGCTTAACAGACAATGCCATACACCAAAGACAACTGCTTAAGAGACAATGCCATACACTAAAGACAACTGCTTAACAGGCAATGCCATACACCAAAGACAACTGCTTAACAGGCAATGCCATACACCAAAGACAACTGCTTAAGAGACAATGCCATACACCAAAGACAACTGCTTAACATGCAATGCCATATACCAAAGACAACTGCTTAAGAGACAATGCCATACACTAAAGACAACTGCTTAACAGGCAATGCCATACACCAAAGACAACTGCTTAACAGGCAATGCCATACACCAAAGACAACTGCTTAAGAGACAATGCCATACACCAAAGACAACTGCTTAACAGACACTGCCATACACCAAAGACAACTGCTTAACAGGCAATGCCATACACCAAAGACAACTGCTTAACACGTAACGCCATGCAACAAAGACAACTGCTTAACAGACAATGCCATACACCGAAGACAACTGCTTAACAGACACTGCCATACACCAAGGACAACTGCTTAACAGGCAATGCCATACACCAAAGACAACTGCTTAACAGACAATGCCATACGCCAAAGACAACTGCTTAACAGACACATCCAAACACCAAAGACAACAGCTTAACAGGCAACGCCATGCACCAAAGACAACTGCTTAACAGGCAATGCCATACACCAAAGACAACTGCTTAACAGGCAATGCCATGCACCAAAGACAACTGCTTAACAGACAATGCCATACACCAAAGACAACTGCTTAACAGACAATGCCATACACCAAAGACAACTGCTTAACAGGCAACGCCATACACCAAAGACAACTGCTTAACAGGCAATGCCATGCACCAAAGACAACTGCTTAACAGACAATGCCATACACCAAAGACAACTGCTTAACAGACAATGCCATACACCAAAGACAACTGCTTAACAGGCAATGCCATGCACCAAAGACAACTGCTTAACAGACAATGCCATACACCAAAGACAACTGCTTAACAGGCAATGCCATGCACCAAAGACAACTGCTTAACAGACAATGCCATACACCAAAGACAACTGCTTAACAGACAATGCCATACACCAAAGACAACTGCTTAACAGACAATGCCATACACCAAAGACAACTGCTTAACAGACAATGCCATACACCAAAGACAACTGCTTAACAGACAATGCCATACACCAAAGACAACTGCTTAACAGACAATGCCATACACCAAAGACAACTGCTTAACAGACAATGCCATACACCAAAGACAACTGCTTAACAGGCAATGCCATGCACCAAAGACAACTGCTTAACAGACAATGCCATACACCAAAGACAACTGCTTAACAGACAATGCCATACACCAAAGACAACTGCTTAACAGGCAACGCCATACACCAAAGACAACTGCTTAACAGGCAATGCCATGCACCAAAGACAACTGCTTAACAGACAATGCCATACACCAAAGACAACTGCTTAACAGGCAACGCCATACACCAAAGACAACTGCTTAACAGGCAACGCCATACACCAAAGACAACTGCTTAACAGACAATGCCATACACCAAAGACAACTGCTTAACAGACAATGCCATACACCAAAGATAACTGCTTAACAAACAATGCCATACACCAAAGACAACTGCTTAACAGACAAAGCCATGCTTTAAAGACAACTGCTTAACAGACAATGCCATACACCAAAGACAACTGCTTAACAGACAATGCCATACACTAAAGACAACTGCTTAACAGGTAATGCCATACACAAAAGACAACTGCTTAACAGACAATGCCATACACTAAAGACAACTGCTTAACAGACAATGCCATACACTAAAGACAACTGCTTAACAGACAATGCCATACACTGAAGACAACTGCTTGACAGGCAATGCCATACACAAAAGACAACTGCTTAACAGACAATGCCATGCACCAAAGACAACTGCTTAACAGACAATGCCATACACCAAAGATAACTGCTTAACAAACAATGCCATACACCAAAGACAACTGCTTAACAGACAATGCCATACACCAAAGACAACTGCTTAACAGACCATATCATACACCAAAGACAACTGCTTAACAGACAATGACATACACCAAAGACAACTGCTTAACAGACAAAGCCATGCACCAAAGATAACTGCTTAACAGACCATATCATACACCAAAGATAACTGCTTAACAAACAATGCCATACACCAAAGACAACTGCTTAACAGACAAAGCCATGCACCAAAGACAACTGCTTAACAGACAATGCCATACACCAAAGACAACTGCTTAACAGACAATGCCATACACCAAAGACAACTGCTTAACAGACAATGCCATACACAAAAGACAACTGCTTAACAGACAATGCCATGCACCAAAGACAACTGCTTAACAGACAATGCCATACACCAAAGATAACTGCTTAACAGACAATGCCATACACCAAAGACAACTGCTTAACAGGCAATGGCATACACCAAAGACAACTGCTTAACAGACACTGCCATACACCAAAGACAACTGCTTAACAGACAATGCCATACACCAAAGACAACTGCTTAACAGGCAATGCCATACACCAAAGACAACTGCTTAACAGACAATGCCATACACCAAAGACAACTGCTTAACAGACAATGCCATACACCAAAGACAACTGCTTAACAGGCAATGCCATACACCAAAGACAACTGCTTAACAGGCAATGCCATACACCAAAGACAACTGCTTAACAGGCAATGCCATACATCAAAGACAACTGCTTAACAGACAATGCCATACACCAAAGACAACTGCTTAACAGACAATGCCATACACCAAAGACAACTGCTTAACAGGCAATGCCATACACCAAAGACAACTGCTTAACAGGCAATGCCATACACCAAAGACAACTGCTTAACAGACAATGCCATACACCAAAGACCACTGCTTAACAGACAATGCCATACACCAAAGACAACTGATTAACAGACAATGCCATACACCAAAGACAACTGCTTAACAGACAACGCCATAAACTAAAGACAACTGCTTACCAGACAACGCCATAAACTAAAGACAACTGCTTAGCAGACAATGCCATACACCAAAGACAACTGCTTAACAGGCAATGCCATACACCAAAGACAACTGCTTAACAGGCAACGCCATACACCAAAGACAACTGCTTAACAGGCAATGCCATGCACCAAAGACAACTGCTTAACAGACAATGCCATACACCAAAGACAACTGCTTAACAGGCAACGCCATACACCAAAGACAACTGCTTAACAGGCAACGCCATACACCAAAGACAACTGCTTAACAGACAATGCCATACACCAAAGACAACTGCTTAACAGACAATGCCATACACCAAAGATAACTGCTTAACAAACAATGCCATACACCAAAGACAACTGCTTAACAGACAAAGCCATGCTTTAAAGACAACTGCTTAACAGACAATGCCATACACCAAAGACAACTGCTTAACAGACAATGCCATACACTAAAGACAACTGCTTAACAGGTAATGCCATACACAAAAGACAACTGCTTAACAGACAATGCCATACACTAAAGACAACTGCTTAACAGACAATGCCATACACTAAAGACAACTGCTTAACAGACAATGCCATACACTGAAGACAACTGCTTGACAGGCAATGCCATACACAAAAGACAACTGCTTAACAGACAATGCCATGCACCAAAGACAACTGCTTAACAGACAATGCCATACACCAAAGATAACTGCTTAACAAACAATGCCATACACCAAAGACAACTGCTTAACAGACAATGCCATACACCAAAGACAACTGCTTAACAGACCATATCATACACCAAAGACAACTGCTTAACAGACAATGACATACACCAAAGACAACTGCTTAACAGACAAAGCCATGCACCAAAGATAACTGCTTAACAGACCATATCATACACCAAAGATAACTGCTTAACAAACAATGCCATACACCAAAGACAACTGCTTAACAGACAAAGCCATGCACCAAAGACAACTGCTTAACAGACAATGCCATACACCAAAGACAACTGCTTAACAGACAATGCCATACACCAAAGACAACTGCTTAACAGACAATGCCATACACAAAAGACAACTGCTTAACAGACAATGCCATGCACCAAAGACAACTGCTTAACAGACAATGCCATACACCAAAGATAACTGCTTAACAGACAATGCCATACACCAAAGACAACTGCTTAACAGGCAATGGCATACACCAAAGACAACTGCTTAACAGACACTGCCATACACCAAAGACAACTGCTTAACAGACAATGCCATACACCAAAGACAACTGCTTAACAGGCAATGCCATACACCAAAGACAACTGCTTAACAGACAATGCCATACACCAAAGACAACTGCTTAACAGACAATGCCATACACCAAAGACAACTGCTTAACAGGCAATGCCATACACCAAAGACAACTGCTTAACAGGCAATGCCATACACCAAAGACAACTGCTTAACAGGCAATGCCATACATCAAAGACAACTGCTTAACAGACAATGCCATACACCAAAGACAACTGCTTAACAGACAATGCCATACACCAAAGACAACTGCTTAACAGGCAATGCCATACACCAAAGACAACTGCTTAACAGGCAATGCCATACACCAAAGACAACTGCTTAACAGACAATGCCATACACCAAAGACCACTGCTTAACAGACAATGCCATACACCAAAGACAACTGATTAACAGACAATGCCATACACCAAAGACAACTGCTTAACAGACAACGCCATAAACTAAAGACAACTGCTTACCAGACAACGCCATAAACTAAAGACAACTGCTTAGCAGACAATGCCATACACCAAAGACAACTGCTTAACAGGCAATGCCATACACCAAAGACAACTGCTTAACAGGCAATGCCATACACCAAAGACAACTGCTTAACAGACAATGCCATACACCAAAGACAACTGCTTAACAGACACTGCCATACACCAAAGACAACTGCTTAACAGACAATGCCATACACCAAAGACAACTGCTTAACAGACACTGCCATACACCAAAGATTACTGCTTAACAGGCAATGCCATACACTATAGACAACTGCTTAACATGCAATGCCATACACCAAAGACAACTGCTTAACAGACAATGCCATACACCAAAGACAACTGCTTAACAGGCAATGCCATACACCAAAGACAACTGCTTAACAGACAATGCCATACACCAAAGACAACTGCTTAACAGACAATGCCATAGACCAAAGACAACTGCTTAACAGGCAATGCCATACACCAAAGATAACTGCTTAACAGACAATGCCATACACCAAAGATAACTGCTTAACAGGCAATGCCATACACCAAAGACAACTGCTTAACAGGCAATGCCATACACCAAAGATAACTGCTTAACAGACAATGCCATACACCAAAGACAACTGCTTAACAGACAATGCCATACACCAAAGACAACTGCTTAACAGGCAATGCCATATACCAAAGACAACTGCTTAAGAGACAATGCCATACACCAAAGGCAACTGATTAACAGACACTGCCATACACCAAAGACAACTGCTTAACAGGCAATGCCATACACCAAAGACAACTGCTTAAGAGACAATGCCATACACTAAAGACAACTGCTTAACAGGCAATGCCATACACCAAAGACAACTGCTTAAGAGATAATGCCATACACCAAAGACAACTGCTTAACAGACACTGCCATACACCAAAGACAACTGCTTAACAGGCAGTGCCATACACTATAGACAACTGCTTAACAGGCAATGCCATACACCAAAGACAACTGCTTAAGAGACAATGCCATACACCAAAGACAACTGATTAACAGACACTGCCATACACCAAAGACAACTGCTTAACAGACAATGCCATACACCAAAGACAACTGCTTAAGAGACAATGCCATACACCAAAGACAACTGCTTAAGAGACAATGCCATACACCAAAGACAACTGCTTAACAGGCAATGCCATACACCAAAGACAACTGCTTAACAGACAATGCCATACACCAAAGACCACTGCTTAACAGACAATGCCATACACCAAAGACAACTGATTAACAGACAATGCCATACACCAAAGACAACTGCTTAACAGACAACGCCATAAACTAAAGACAACTGCTTACCAGACAACGCCATAAACTAAAGACAACTGCTTAGCAGACAATGCCATACACCAAAGACAACTGCTTAACAGGCAATGCCATACACCAAAGACAACTGCTTAACAGGCAATGCCATACACCAAAGACAACTGCTTAACAGACAATGCCATACACCAAAGACAACTGCTTAACAGACACTGCCATACACCAAAGACAACTGCTTAACAGACAATGCCATACACCAAAGACAACTGCTTAACAGACACTGCCATACACCAAAGATTACTGCTTAACAGGCAATGCCATACACTATAGACAACTGCTTAACATGCAATGCCATACACCAAAGACAACTGCTTAACAGACAATGCCATACACCAAAGACAACTGCTTAACAGGCAATGCCATACACCAAAGACAACTGCTTAACAGACAATGCCATACACCAAAGACAACTGCTTAACAGACAATGCCATAGACCAAAGACAACTGCTTAACAGGCAATGCCATACACCAAAGATAACTGCTTAACAGACAATGCCATACACCAAAGATAACTGCTTAACAGGCAATGCCATACACCAAAGACAACTGCTTAACAGGCAATGCCATACACCAAAGATAACTGCTTAACAGACAATGCCATACACCAAAGACAACTGCTTAACAGACAATGCCATACACCAAAGACAACTGCTTAACAGGCAATGCCATATACCAAAGACAACTGCTTAAGAGACAATGCCATACACCAAAGGCAACTGATTAACAGACACTGCCATACACCAAAGACAACTGCTTAACAGGCAATGCCATACACCAAAGACAACTGCTTAAGAGACAATGCCATACACTAAAGACAACTGCTTAACAGGCAATGCCATACACCAAAGACAACTGCTTAAGAGATAATGCCATACACCAAAGACAACTGCTTAACAGACACTGCCATACACCAAAGACAACTGCTTAACAGGCAGTGCCATACACTATAGACAACTGCTTAACAGGCAATGCCATACACCAAAGACAACTGCTTAAGAGACAATGCCATACACCAAAGACAACTGATTAACAGACACTGCCATACACCAAAGACAACTGCTTAACAGTCAATGCCATACACAAAAGACAACTGCTTAACAGACAATGCCATACACCAAAGACAACTGCTTAACAGACAATGCCATACACCAAAGACAACTGCTTAAGAGACAATGCCATACACCAAAGACAACTGCTTAAGAGACAATGCCATACACCAAAGACAACTGCTTAACAGACACTGCCATACACCAAAGACAACTGCTTAACAGACACTGCCATACACCAAAGACAACTGCTTAACAGGCAATGCCATACACCAAAGACAACTGCTTAACAGGCAATGCCATACACTAAAGACAACTGCTTAAGAGACAATGCCATACACCAAAGACAACTGCTTAACAGACACTGCCATACACCAAAAACAACTGCTTAACAGACACTGCCATACACCAAAGACAACTGCTTAACAAGCAATGCCATACACCAAAGACAACTGCTTAACAGGCAATGCCATACACCAAAGACAACTGCTTAACAGACACTGCCATACACCAAAGACAACTGCTTAACAGGCAATGCCATACTCCAAAGACAACTGCTTAACAGGCAATGCCATACACCAAAAACAACTGCTTAACAGGCAATGCCATACACCAAAGATAACTGCTTAACAGACAATGCCATACACCAAAGACAACTGCTTAACAGACAATGCCATACACCAAAGACAACTGCTTAACATGCAATGCCATATACCAAAGACAACTGCTTAAGAGACAATGCCATACACTAAAGACAACTGCTTAACAGGCAATGCCATACACCAAAGACAACTGCTTAACAGGCAATGCCATACACCAAAGACAACTGCTTAATAGGCAATGCCATACACCAAAGACAACTGCTTAACAGACAATGCCATACACCAAAGACAACTGCTTAACAGACACTGCCATACACCAAAGACAACTGCTTAACAGGCAATGCCATACACCAAAGACAACTGCTTAACAGACAATGCCATACACCAAAGACAACTGCTTAACAGACACTGCCATACACCAAAGACAACTGCTTAACAGACAATGCCATACACCAAAGACAACTGCTTAACAGACAATGCCATACACCAAAGACAACTGCTTAACAGGCAATGCCATACACCAAAAACAACTGCTTATCAGGCAATGCCATACACCAAAGATAACTGCTTAACAGACAATGCCATACACCAAAGACAACTGCTTAACAGACAATGCCATACACCAAAGACAACTACTTAACAGGCAATGCCATATACCAAAGACAATTGCTTAAGAGACAATGCCATACACCAAAGACAACTTCTTAACAGACAATGCCATACACCAAAGACAACTGCTTAACATGCAATGCCATATACCAAAGACAACTGCTTAAGAGACAATGCCATACACTAAAGACAACTGCTTAACAGGCAACGCCATGCACCAAAGACAACTGCTTAACAGGCAGTGCCATACACCAAAGACAACTGCTTAATAGGCAATGCCATACACCAAAGACAACTGCTTAACAGACAATGCCATACACCAAAGACAACTGCTTAACAGGCAATGCCATATACCAAAGACAACTGCTTAAGAGACAATGCCATACACCAAAGACAACTGAATAACAGACACTGTCATACACCAAAGACAACTGCTTAACAGGCAATGCCATACACCAAAGACAACTGCTTAACAGACAATGCCATACACCAAAGACAACTGCTTAAGAGACAATGCCATACACCAAAGACAACTGATTAACAGACACTGCCATACACCAAAGACAACTGCTTAACAGGCAATGCCATACACCAAAGACAACTGCTTAAGAGACAATGCCATACACTAAAGACAACTGCTTAACAGGCAATGCCATACACCAAAGACAACTGCTTAACAGGCAATGCCATACACCAAAGACAACTGCTTAAGAGACAATGCCATACACCAAAGACAACTGCTTAACAGACACTGCCATACACCAAAGACAACTGCTTAACAGGCAATGCCATACACCAAAGACAACTGCTTAACAGACACTGCCATACACCAAAGACAACTGCTTAACAGGCAATGCCATACACCAAAGACAACTGCTTAACAGGCAATGCCATACACCAAAGACAACTGCTTAACAGGCAACGCCATACACCAAAGATAACTGCTTAACAGACAATGCCATACACCAAAGACAACTGCTTAACAGACAATGCCATACACCAAAGACAACTGCTTAACAGACAATGCCATACACCAAAGACAACTGCTTAACAGGCAATGCCATATACCAAAGACAACTGCTTAAGAGACAATGCCATACACTAAAGACAACTGCTTAACAGGCAATGCCATACACCAGAGACAACTGCTTAACAGGCAATGCCATACACCAAAGACAACTGCTTAAGAGACAATGCCATACACCAAAGACAACTGCTTAACAGACAATGCCATACACTAAAGACAACTGCTTAACAGGCAATGCCATACACCAAAGACAACTGCTTAACAGGCAATGCCATACACCAAAGACAACTGCTTAAGACAATGCCATACACTAAAGACAACTGCTTAACAGGCAATGCCATATACCAAAGACAACTGCTTAACAGACAATGCCATACACAAAAGACAACTGCTTAACAGACAATGCCATACACCAAAGACAACTGCATAACAGACAATGCCATACACCGAAGACAACTGCTTAACAGACAATGCCATACACCAAAGACAACTGCTTAACAGACAATGCCATACACCAAAGACAACTGCTTAACAGACAAAGCCATGCACCAAAGACAACTGCTTAACAGACAATGCCATACACAAAAGACAACTGCTTAACAGACAATGCCATGCACCAAAGACAACTGCTTAACAGACAATGCCATACACCAAAGATAACTGCTTAACAGACAATGCCATGCACCAAAGACAACTGCTTAACAGACAATGCCATACACCAAAGACAACTGCTTAACAGGCAACGCCATACACTAAAGACAACTGCTTAACAGACAATGCCATACACCAAAGACAACTGCTTAACAGACAATGCCATACACCAAAGACAACTGCTTAACAGACAATACCATACACCAAATACAACTGCTTAACAGGCAATGCCATACACCAAAGACAACTGCTTAACAGGCAATGCCATACACCAAAGACAACTGCTTAACAGGCAATGCCATACACCAAAGACAACTGCTTAACAGACAATGCCATACACCAAAGACAACTGCTTAACAGACAATGCCATACACCAAATACAACTGCTTAACAGGCAATGCCATACACCAAAGACAACTGCTTAAGACAATGCCATACACTAAAGACAACTGCTTAACAGGCAATGCCATATACCAAAGACAACTGCTTAACAGACAATGCCATACACAAAAGACAACTGCTTAACAGACAATGCCATACACCAAAGACAACTGCATAACAGACAATGCCATACACCGAAGACAACTGCTTAACAGACAATGCCATACACCAAAGACAACTGCTTAACAGACAATGCCATACACCAAAGACAACTGCTTAACAGACAAAGCCATGCACCAAAGACAACTGCTTAACAGACAATGCCATACACAAAAGACAACTGCTTAACAGACAATGCCATGCACCAAAGACAACTGCTTAACAGACAATGCCATACACCAAAGATAACTGCTTAACAGACAATGCCATGCACCAAAGACAACTGCTTAACAGACAATGCCATACACCAAAGATAACTGCTTAACAGACAATGCCATACACCAAAGACAACTGCTTAACAGGCAACGCCATACACTAAATACAACTGCTTAACAGACAATGCCATACACCAAAGACAACTGCTTAACAGACAATGCCATACACCAAAGACAACTGCTTAACAGACAATACCATACACCAAATACAACTGCTTAACAGGCAATGCCATACACCAAAGACAACTGCTTAACAGGCAATGCCATACACCAAAGACAACTGCTTAACAGGCAATGCCATACACCAAAGACAACTGCTTAACAGACAATGCCATACACCAAAGACAACTGCTTAACAGACAATGCCATACACCAAAGACAACTGCTTAACAGGCAATGCCATACACCAAAGACAACTGCTTAACAGGCAATGCCATACACCAAAGACAACTGCTTAACAGGCAATGCCATACACCAAAGACCACTGCTTAACAGACAATGCCATACACCAAAGACAACTGCTTAACAGACAATGCCATACACCAAAGACAATTGCTTAACAGACAATGCCATAAACTAAAGACAACTGCTTAACAGACAACGCCATAAACTAAAGACAACTGCTTAGCAGACAATGCCATACACCAAAGACAACTGCTTAACAGGCAATGCCATACACCAAAGACAACTGCTTAATAGGCAATGCCATACACCAAAGACAACTGCTTAACAGACAATGCCATACACCAAAGACAACTGCTTAACAGACACTGCCATACACCAAAGACAACTGCTTAACAGACAATGCCATACACCAAAGATTACTGCTTAACAGGCAATGCCATACACCAAAGACAACTGCTTAACAGACACTGCCATACACCAAAGATTACTGCTTAACAGGCAATGCCATACACCAAAGACAACTGCTTAACAGACACTGCCATACACCAAAGACAACTGCTTAACAGGCAATGCCATACACCAAAGACAACTGCTTAACAGACACTGCCATACACCAAACACAACTGCTTAACAGGCAATGCCATACACCAAAGACAACTGCTTAACAGACAATGCCATACACCAAAGACAACTGCTTAACAGACACTGCCATACACCAAAGATTACTGCTTAACAGGCAATGCCATACACCAAAGACAACTGCTTAACAGACACTGCCATACACCAAAGACAACTGCTTAACACACACTGCCATACACCAAACACAACTGCTTAACAGGCAATGCCATACATTATAGACAACTGCTTAACATGCAATGCCATACACCAAAGACAACTGCTTAACAGACAATGCCATACACCAAAGACAACTGCTTAACAGGCAATGCCATACACCAAAGACAACTGCTTAACAGGCAATGCCATACACCAAAGATAACTGCTTAACAGACAATGCCATACACCAAAGATTACTGCTTAACAGGCAATGCCATACACCAAAGACAACTGCTTAACAGACACTGCCATACACCAAAGATTACTGCTTAACAGGCAATGCCATACACCAAAGACAACTGCTTAACAGACACTGCCATACACCAAAGACAACTGCTTAACAGACACTGCCATACACCAAAGACAACTGCTTAACAGACAATGCCATACACCAAAGACAACTGCTTAACAGACAATGCCATACACCAAAGACAACTGCTTAACAGACACTGCCATACACCAAAGATTACTGCTTAACAGGCAATGCCATACACCAAAGACAACTGCTTAACAGACACTGCCATACACCAAAGACAACTGCTTAACAGACACTGCCATACACCAAACACAACTGCTTAACAGGCAATGCCATACATTATAGACAACTGCTTAACATGCAATGCCATACACCAAAGACAACTGCTTAACAGACAATGCCATACACCAAAGACAACTGCTTAACAGGCAATGCCATACACCAAAGACAACTGCTTAACAGGCAATGCCATACACCAAAGATAACTGCTTAACAGACAATGCCATACACCAAAGACAACTGCTTAACAGACAATGCCATACACCAAAGACAACTGCTTAACAGGCAATGCCATATACCAAAGACAACTGCTTAAGAGACAATGCCATACACCAAAGACAACTGATTAACAGACAATGCCATACACCAAAGACAACTGCTTAACAGGCAATGCCATATACCAAAGACAACTTCTTAACAGACAATGCCATACACCAAAGACAACTGCTTAACAGACACTGCCATACACCAAAGATTACTGCTTAACAGGCAATGCCATACACCAAAGACAACTGCTTAACAGACACTGCCATACACCAAAGACAACTGCTTAACACACACTGCCATACACCAAACACAACTGCTTAACAGGCAATGCCATACATTATAGACAACTGCTTAACATGCAATGCCATACACCAAAGACAACTGCTTAACAGACAATGCCATACACCAAAGACAACTGCTTAACAGGCAATGCCATACACCAAAGACAACTGCTTAACAGGCAATGCCATACACCAAAGATAACTGCTTAACAGACAATGCTATACACCAAAGACAACTGCTTAACAGACACTGCCATACACCAAAGACAACTGCTTAACAGACACTGCCATACACCAAAGACAACTGCTTAACAGACAATGCCATACACCAAAGACAACTGCTTAACAGACAATGCCATACACCAAAGACAACTGCTTAACAGACACTGCCATACACCAAAGATTACTGCTTAACAGGCAATGCCATACACCAAAGACAACTGCTTAACAGACACTGCCATACACCAAAGACAACTGCTTAACAGACACTGCCATACACCAAAGATTACTGCTTAACAGGCAATGCCATACACCAAAGACAACTGCTTAACAGACACTGCCATACACCAAAGACAACTGCTTAACAGACACTGCCATACACCAAAGACAACTGCTTAACAGACAATGCCATACACCAAAGACAACTGCTTAACAGACAATGCCATACACCAAAGACAACTGCTTAACAGACACTGCCATACACCAAAGATTACTGCTTAACAGGCAATGCCATACACCAAAGACAACTGCTTAACAGACACTGCCATACACCAAAGACAACTGCTTAACAGACACTGCCATACACCAAACACAACTGCTTAACAGGCAATGCCATACATTATAGACAACTGCTTAACATGCAATGCCATACACCAAAGACAACTGCTTAACAGACAATGCCATACACCAAAGACAACTGCTTAACAGGCAATGCCATACACCAAAGACAACTGCTTAACAGGCAATGCCATACACCAAAGATAACTGCTTAACAGACAATGCCATACACCAAAGACAACTGCTTAACAGACAATGCCATACACCAAAGACAACTGCTTAACAGGCAATGCCATATACCAAAGACAACTGCTTAAGAGACAATGCCATACACCAAAGACAACTGATTAACAGACAATGCCATACACCAAAGACAACTGCTTAACAGGCAATGCCATATACCAAAGACAACTTCTTAACAGACAATGCCATACACCAAAGACAACTGCTTAACATGCAATGCCATATACCAAAGACAACTGCTTAAGAGACAATTCCATACACCAAAGACAACTGCTTAACAGGCAATGCCATACACCAAAGACAACTGCTTAACAGACACTGCCATACACCAAAGACAACTGCTTAACAGGCAATGCCATACACTAAAGACAACTGCTTAACAGACACTGCCATACACCAAAGACAACTGCTTAACAGGCAACGCCATACACCAAAGACAACTGCTTAACAGACAATGCCATACACCAAAGACAACTGCTTAACATACACAGCCATACACCAAAGACAACAGCTTAACAGGCAACGCCATGCACCAAAGACAACTGCTTAACAGGCAATGCCATACACCAAAGACAACTGCTTAACAGGCAATGAAATGCACCAAAGACAATTGCTTAACAGACAATGCCATACACCAAAGACAACTGCTTAACAGACAATGCCATACACCAAAGACAACTGCTTAACAGGCAACGCCATACACCAAAGACAACTGCTTAACAGGCAATGCCATACACCAAAGACAACTGCTTAACAGACAACGCCATAAACTAAAGACAACTGCTTAACAGACAATGCCATACACCAAAGACAACTGCTTAACAGGCAATGCCATACACCAAAGACAACTGCTTAACAGGCAACGCCATACACCAAAGACAACTGCTTAAGACAATGCCATACACTAAAGACAACTGCTTAACAGGCAATGCCATACACCAAAGACAACTGCTTAACAGGCAACGCCATACACCAAAGACAACTGCTTAATACAATGCCATACACTAAAGACAACTGCTTAAGACAATGCCATACACTAAAGACAACTGCTTAACAGGCAACGCCATACACCAAAGACAACTGCTTAACAGGCAACGCCATACACCAAAGACAACTGCTTAATACAATGCCATACACTAAAGACAACTGCTTAAGACAATGCCATACACCAAAGACAACTGATTAACAGACAATGCCATACAACAAAGACAACTGCTTAACAGGCAATGCCATACACCAAAGACAACTGCTTAACAGACAATGCCATACACCAAAGACAACTGCTTAACAGGCAATGCCATACACCAAAGACAACTGGTTAACAGACAATGCCATACAACAAAGACAACTGCTTAACAGACAATGCCATACACTAAAGACAACTGCTTAACAGACAATGCCATACACCAAAGACAACTGCTTAGCAGGCAATGCCATACACCAAAGACAACTGCTTAACAGGCAATGCCATACACCAAAGACAACTGCTTAACAGACAATGCCATACACAAAAGACAACTGCTTAACAGACAATGCCATACACCAAAGACAACTGCTTAACAGACAATGCCATACAACAAAGACAACTGCTTAACAGGCAATGCCATGCACCAAAGACAACTGCTTAACAGACAATGCCATACAACAAAGACAACTGCTTAACAGACAATGCTATACACCAAAGACAACTGCTTAACAGACAATGCCATACACAAAAGACAACTGCTTAACAGGCAATGCCATGCACCAAAGACAACTGCTTAACAGACAATGCCATACAACAAAGACAACTGCTTAACAGACAATGCCATACACCAAAGACAACTGCTTAACAGACAATGCCATACACCAAAGACAACTGCTTAACAGACAAAGCCATGCACCAAAGACAACTGCTTAACAGACAATGCCATACACCAAAGACAACTGCTTAACAGACAATGCCATACACCAAAGACAACTGCTTAACAGACAATGCCATACACAAAAGACAACTGCTTAACAGACAATGACATGCACCAAAGACAACTGCTTAACAGACAATGCCATACACCAAAGATAACTGCTTAACAGACAATGCCATACACCAAAGACAACTGCTTAACAGGCAATGGCATACACCAAAGACAACTGCTTAACAGACAATGCCATACACCAAAGACAACTGCTTAACAGGCAATGCCATACACTAAAGACAACTGCTTAACAGGCAATGCCATACACCAAAGACAACTGCTTAACAGACAATGCCATACACCAAAGACAACTGCTTAACAGACAATGCTATACACCAAAGACAACTGCTTAACAGACACTTCTATACACCAAAGACAACTGCTTAACAGACAACGCCATAAACTAAAGACAACTGTTTAACAGACAACGCCATAAACTAAAGACAACTGCTTAGCAGACAATGCCATGCACCAAAGACAACTGCTTAACAGACAATGCCATACACCAAAGACAACTGCTTAACAGGCAATGCCATACACCAAAGACAACTGCTTAACAGACAATGCCATACACCAAAGACAACTGCTTAACAGACAATGCAATACACCAAAGACAACTGCTTAACAGACAATGCCATACACCAAAGACAACTGTTTAACAGACAACGCCATAAACTAAAGACAACTGCTTAGCAGACAATGCCATACACCAAAGACAACTGCTTAACAGACAATGCCATACACCAAAGACAACTGCTTAACAGGCAATGCCATACACCAAAGACAACTGCTTAACAGGCAATGCCATACACCAAAGACAACTGCTTAACAGACAATGCCATACACCAAAGACAACTGCTTAACAGGCAATGCCATACACCAAAGACAACTGCTTAACAGGCAATGCCATACACCAAAGACAACTGCTTAACAGACAATGCCATACACCAAAGACAACTGCTTAACAGACAATGCCATACACCAAAGACAACTGCTTAACAGGCAATGCCATACACCAAAGACAACTGCTTAACAGGCAATGCCATACACCAAAGACAACTGCTTAACAGACAATGCTATACACCAAAGACCACTGCTTAACAGACAATGCCATACACCAAAGACAACTGCTTAACAGAAAATGCCATACACCAAAGACAACTGCTTAACAGACAATGCTATACACCAAAGACAACTGCTTAACAGACAACGCCATAAACTAAAGACAACTGTTTAACAGACAACGCCATAAACTAAAGACAACTGCTTAACAGACAATGCCATGCACCAAAGACAACTGCTTAACAGACAATGCCATACACCAAAGACAACTGCTTAATAGGCAATGCCATACACCAAAGACAACTGCTTAACAGACAATGCCATACACGAAAGACAACTGCTTAACAGACACTGCCATACACCAAAGACAACTGCTTAACAGACAATGCCATACACGAAAGACAACTGCTTAACAGACACTGCCATACACCAAAGACAACTGCTTAACAGACAATGCCATACACCAAAGACAACTGCTTAACAGACACTGCCATACACCAAAGATTACTGCTTAACAGGCAATGCCATACACCAAAGACAACTGCTTAATAGGCAATGCCATACACCAAAGACAACTGCTTAACAGACAATGCCATACACGAAAGACAACTGCTTAACAGACACTGCCATACACCAAAGACAACTGCTTAACAGACAATGCCATATACCAAAGACAACTGCTTAACATACACTGCCATACACCAAAGACAACTGCTTAACAGACAATGCCATACACGAAAGACAACTGCTTAACAGACACTGCCATACACCAAAGACAACTGCTTAACAGGCAATGCCATACACCAAAGACAACTGTTTAACATACACTGCCATACACCAAAGACAACTGCTTAACAGGCAATGCCATACACTATAGACAACTGCTTAACAGGCAATGCCATACACAAAAGACAACTGCTTAACAGACAATGCCATGCAGCAAATACAACTGCTTAACAGACACTGCCATACAACAAAGACAACTGCTTAACAGGCAATGCCATACACCAAAGACAACTGCTTAACAGGCAATGCCATACACCAAAGACAACTGCTTAACAGACAATGCCATACACCAAAGACAACTGCTTAACAGACAGTGCCATACACTAAAGACAACTGCTTAACAGACAATGCCATACACCAAAGACAACTGCTTAACAGACAATGCCATACACCAAAGACAACTGCTTAACAGACAGTGCCATACACTAAAGACAACTGCTTAACAGACAATGCCATACACCAAAGACAACTGCTTAACAGACACTACCGTACACCAAAGATGACTGCTTAACAGGCAATGCCATACACCAAAGACAACTGCTTAACAGACAATGCCATACACCAAAGACAACTGCTTAACAGACAATGCCATACACCAAAGACAACTGCTTAACAGACAATGTCATACACCAAAGACAACTGCTTAACAGACAGTGCCATACACTAAAGACAACTGCTTAACAGACAATGCCATACACCAAAGACAACTGCTTAACAGACAGTGCCATACAATAAAGACAACTGCTTAACAGACAATGCCATACACCAAAGACAACTGCTTAACAGGCAATGCCATACACCAAAGACAACTGCTTAATAGGCAATGCCATACACCAAAGACAACTGCTTAACAGACAACGCCATACACGAAAGACAACTGCTTAACAGACACTGCCATACACCAAAGACAACTGCTTAACAGACAATGCCATACACGAAAGACAACTGCTTAACAGACACTGCCATACACCAAAGACAACTGCTTAACAGACAATGCCATACACCAAAGAGAACTGCTTAACAGACACTGCCATACACGAAAGATTACTGCTTAACAGGCAATGCCATACACCAAAGACAACTGCTTAACAGACACTGCCATACACCAAAGATTACTGCATAACAGGCAATGCCATACACCAAAGACAACTGCTTAACAGACAGTGCCATACACTAAAGACAACTGCTTAACAGGCAATGCCATACACCAAAGACAACTGCTTAACAGACACTGCCATACACCAAAGACAACTGCTTAACAGACAGTGCCATACACTAAAGACAACTGCTTAACAGGCAATGCCATACACCAAAGACAACTGCTTAACAGACAATGCCATACACCAAATACAACTGCTTAACAGACAATGCCATACACTAAAGACAACTGCTTAACAGGCAATGCCATACACTAAAGACAACTGCTTAACAGGCAATGCAATACACCAAAGACAACTGCTTAACAGACAATGCCATACACCAAAGACAACTGCTTAACAGACAATGCCATACACCAAAGACAACTGCTTAACAGACAATGCCATACACCAAAGACAACTGCTTAACAGACAACGCCATACACCAAAGACAACTGCTTAACAGACAACGCCATAAACTAAAGACAACAGCTTAGCAGACAATGACATACACTAAAGACAACTGCTTAACAGGCAATGCCATACACTAAAGACAACAGCTTAGCAGACAATGACATACACCAAAGACAACTGCTTAACAGGCAATGCCATACACCAAAGACAACTGCTTAACAGGCAATGACATACACTAAAGACAACTGCATAACAGGCAATGCCATACACTAAAGACAACAGCTTAGCAGACAATGACATACACCAAAGACAACTGCTTAACAGGCAATGCCATACACCAAAGACAACTGCTTAACAGACAATGCCATACACCAAAGACAACTGCTTAACAGGCAATGCCATACACCAAAGACAACTGCTTAACAGACAATGCCATAAACTAAAGACAACTGCTTAACAGGCAATGCCATACACCAAAGACAACTGCTTAACAGACAATGCCATACACCAAAGACAACTGCTTAACAGACACTGAAAAACACCAAAGACAACTGCTTAACAGGCAATGCCATACACCAAAGACAACTGCTTAACAGACAACGCCATAAACTAAAGACAACTGCTTAGCAGACAATGCCATACACCAAAGACAACTGCTTAACAGGCAATGCCATACACCAAAGACAACTGCTTAATAGGCAATGCCATACACCAAAGACAACTGCTTAACAGACAATGCCATACATGAAAGACAACTGCTTAACAGACACTGCCATACACCAAAGACAACTGCTTAACAGACAATGCCATACACCAAAGACAACTGCTTAACAGACAATGGCATACACGAAAGACAACTGCTTAACAGACACTACCATACACCAAAGACAACTGCTTAACAGGCAATGCCATACACTAAAGACAACTGCTTAACAGGCAATGCCATACACCAAAGACAACTGCTTAACAGACACTGCCATACACCAAAGACAACTGCTTAACAGACAATGCCATACACCAATGACAACTGCTTAACAGACAATGGTATACACTAAAGACAACTGCTTAACAGGCAATGCCATACACCAAAGATTACTGCTTAACAGGCAATGCCATACAACAAAGACAACTGCTGAACAGACAATGCCATACACCAAAGACAACTGCTGAACAGACAATGCCATACACCAAAGACAACTGCTTAACAGACAATGCCATACACCAAAGACAACTGCTTAACATACAATGCCATACACCAAAGACAACTGCTTAACAGACAATGGCATACACTAAAGACAACTGCTTAACAGGCAATGCCATACACCAAAGATTACTGCTTAACAGGCAATGCCATACACCAAAGACAACTGCTTAACAGGCAATGCCATACACCAAAGACAACTGCTTAACAGGCAATGCCATACACCAAAGACAACTGCTTAACAGGCAATGCCATACACCAAAGACAACTGCTTAACAGGCAATGCCATACACTAAAGACAACTGCTTAACAGGCAATGCCATACACAAAAGACAACTGCTTAACAGACAATGCCATGCAGCAAATACAACTGCTTAACAGGCAATGCCATACACCAAAGACAACTGCTTAACAGGCAATGCCATACACCAAAGACAACTGCTTAACAGACACTACCGTACACCAAAGATGACTGCTTAACAGGCAATGCCATACACCAAAGACAACTGCTTAACAGACAATGCCATACACCAAAGACAACTGCTTAACAGACAATGCCATACACCAAAGACAACTGCTTAACAGACAATGCCATACACTAAAGACAACTGCTTAACAGGCAATGCCATACACCAAAGACAACTGCTTAACAGGCAATGCCATACACCAAAGACAACTGCTTAACAGGCAATGCCATACACCAAAGACAACTGCTTAACAGGCAATGCCATACACCAAAGACAACTGCTTAACAGACAATGCCATACACCAAAGACAACTGCTTAACAGACAATGCCATACACCAAAGACAACTGCTTAACAGACAATGCCATACACCAAAGACAACTGCTTAACAGACACTACCGTACACCAAAGATGACTGCTTAACAGACAATGCCATACACCAAAGACAACTGCTTAACAGACAATGCCATACACCAAATACAACTGCTTAACAGACAATGCCATACACTAAAGACAACTGCTTAACAGGCAATGCCATACACCAAAGACAACTGCTTAATAGGCAATGCCATACACCAAAGACAACTGCTTAACAGACAATGCCATACACCAAAGACAACTGCTTAACAGACAACGCCATACACCAAAGACAACTGCTTAACAGACAATGCCATACACTAAAGACAACTGCTTAACAGGCAATGCCATACACCAAAGACAACTGCTTAACAGACAATGCCATACACTAAAGACAACTGCTTAACAGGCAATGCCATACACCAAAGACAACTGCTTAACAGGCAATGCCATACACCAAAGACAACTGCTTAACAGACAATGCCATACACCAAAGACAACTGCTTAACAGACAATGCCATACACCAAAGACAACTGCTTAACAGACAATGCCATACACCAAAGACAACTGCTTAACAGACAATGCCATACACCAAAGACAACTGCTTAACAGACAACGCCATACACCAAAGACAACTGCTTAACAGACAACGCCATAAACTAAAGACAACTGCTTAGCAGACAATGACATACACCAAAGACAACTGCTTAACAGGCAATGCCATACACCAAAGACAACTGCTTAACAGGCAATGCCATACACCAAAGACAACTGCTTAACAGGCAATGACATACACCAAAGACAACTGCTTAACAGACACTCAAATACACCAAAGACAACTGCTTAACAGGCAATGCCATACACGAAAGACAACTGCTTAACAGACAATGCCATACACCAAAGACAACTGCTTAACAGACAATGCCATAAACTAAAGACAACTGCTTAACAGGCAATGCCATACACCAAAGACAACTGCTTAACAGACAATGCCATACACCAAAGACAACTGCTTAACAGACACTCAAATACACCAAAGACAACTGCTTAACAGGCAATGCCATACACGAAAGACAACTGCTTAACAGACACTGCCATACACCAAAGACAACTGCTTAACAGACAATACCATACACCAAAGACAACTGCTTAACAGACAATGCCATACACCAAATACAACTGCTTAACAGACAATGCCATACACTAAAGACAACTGCTTAACAGGCAATGCCATACACCAAATACAACTGCTTAACAGGCAATGCCATACACCAAAGACAACTGCTTAACAGACAATGCCATACACCAAAGACAACTGCTTAACAGACAATGCCATACACTAAAGACAACTGCTTAACAGACAATGCCATACACCAAAGACAACTGCTTAACAGACAATGCCATACACCAAAGACAACTGCTTAACAGACAATGCCATACACCAAAGACAACTGCTTAACAGACAATGCCATACACCAAAGACAACTGCTTAACAGACAACGCCATACACCAAAGACAACTGCTTAACAGACAACGCCATAAACTAAAGACAACTGCTTAGCAGACAATGCCATACACCAAAGACAACTGCTTAACAAGCAATGCCATACACGAAAGACAACTGCTTAACAGGCAATGTCATACACTAAAGACAACTGCTTAACAGGCAATGCCATACACCAAAGACAACTGCTTAACAGGCAATGTCATACACTAAAGACAACTGCTTAACAGGCAATGCCATACACTGAAGACAACTGCTCAACAGGCAATGCCATACACCAAAGACAACTGCTTAACAGGCAATGCCATACACCAAAGACAACTGCTTAACAGGCAATGCCATACACCAAAGACAACTGCTTAACAGGCAATGCCATACACCAAAGACAACTGCTTAACAGACAATGCCATAAACTAAAGACAACTGCTTAACAGGCAATGCCATACACCAAAGACAACTGCTTAACAGACAATGCCATACACCAAAGACAACTGCTTAACAGACTCTGAAATACACCAAAGACAACTGCTTAACAGGCAACGCCATAAACTAAAGACAACTGCTTAGCAGACAATGCCAAAAACTAAAGACAACTGCTTAACAGGCAATGCCATACACCAAAGACAACTGCTTAACAGACAATGCCATACACCAAAGACAACTGCTTAACAGACAATGCCATACACCAAAGACAACTGCTTAACAGACAATGCCATACACCAAAGACAACTGCTTAACAGGCAATGCCATACACCAAAGACAACTGCTTAACAGACACTGCCATACACCAAAGACAACTGCTTAACAGGCAATGCCATACACTATAGACAACTGCTTAACAGGCAATGCCATACACAAAAGACAACTGCTTAACAGACAGTGCCATACACCAAAGACAACTGCTTAACAGGCAATGCCATACACCAAAGACAAGTGCTTAACAGACAATGCCATACACCAAAGACAACTGCTTAACAGACAATGCCATACACCAAAGACATCTGCTTTACAGACAATGCCAAACACCAAAGACAACTGCTTAACAGACACTGCCATACACCAAAGACAACTGCTTAACAGGCAATGCCATACACCAAAGACAACTGCTTAACAGACAATGCCATACACCAAAGACAACTGCTTAACAGACAATGCTATACACCAAAGACAACTGCTTAACAGACAACGCCATAAACTAAAGACAACTGCTTAACAGACAACGCCATAAACTAAAGACAACTGCTTAGCAGACAATGCCATGCACCAAAGACAACTGCTTAACAGACAATGCCATACACCAAAGACAACTGCTTAACAGGCAATGCCATACACCAAAGACAACTGCTTAATAGGCAATGCCATACACCAAAGACAACTGCTTAACAGACAACGCCATACACCAAAGACAACTGCTTAACAGACAATGCCATACACCAAAGACAACTGCTTAACAGACACTGCCATACACCAAAGACAACTGCTTAACAGACACTGCCATACACCAAAGATTACTGCTTAACAGGCAATGCCATACACCAAAGACAACTGCTTAACAGACACTGCCATACACCAAAGACAACTGTTTAACAGACACTGCCATACACCAAAGACAACTGCTTAACAGGCAATGACATACACTATATACAACTGCTTAACAGGCAATGCCATACACAAAAGACAACTGCTTAACAGACAATGCCATGCAGCAAATACAACTGCTTAACAGACAATGCCATACACTAAAGACAACTGTTTAACAGGCAATGCCATACACTAAAGACAACTGCTTAACAGACAATGCCATACAGCAAAGACAACTGCTTAACAGACAATGCCATACACCAAAGACAACTGCTTAAAAGACAATGCCATACACCAAAGACAACTGCTTAACAGACACTACCGTACACCAAAGATGACTGCTTAACAGGCAATGCCATACACCAAAGACAACTGCTTAACAGACAATGCCATACACCAAATACAACTGGTTAACAGACAATGCCATACACTAAAGACAACTGCTTAACAGGCAATGCCATACACCAAAGACAACTGCTTAACAGGCAATGCCATACACCCTCGACAACTGCTTAACAGACAATGCCATACACCAAAGACAACTGCTTAACAGACAATGCCATACACCAAAGACAACTGCTTAACAGACAATGCCATACACTAAAGACAACTGCTTAACAGACAACGCCATACACCAAAGACAACTGCTTAACAGACAACGCCATGAACTAAAGACAACAGCTTAGCAGACAATGACATACACCAAAGACAACTGCTTAACAGGCAATGCCATACACCAAAGACAACTGCTTAACAGGCAATGACATACACTAAAGACAACTGCTTAACAGGCAATGCCATACACTGAAGACAACTGCTCAACAGGCAATGCCATACACCAAAGACAACTGCTTAACAGACAATGCCATACACCAAAGACAACTGCTTAACAGACAATGCCATAAACTAAAGACAACTGCTTAACAGGCAATGCCATACACCAAAGACAACTGCTTAACAGACAATGCCATACACCAAAGACAACTGCTTAACAGACACTGAAAAACACCAAAGACAACTGCTTAACAGACAACGCCATAAACTAAAGACAACTGCTTAGCAGACAACGCCATACACCAAAGACAACTGCTTAACAGGCAATGCCATACACCAAAGACAACTGCTTAACAGACAATGCCATACACCAAAGACAACTGCTTAACAGACAATGCCATACACGAAAGACAACTGCTTAACAGACAATGCCATACACCAAAGACAACTGCTTAACAGACAATGCCATACACCAAAGACAACTGCTTAACAGACACTGCCATACAACAAAGATTACTGCTTAACAGGCAATGCCATACACCAAAGACAACTGCTTAACAGACACTGCCATACACCAAAGACAACTGCTTAACAGACACTGCCATACACCAAAGACAACTGCTTAACAGGCAATGCCATACACTATAGACAACTGCTTAACAGGCAATGCCATACACAAAAGACAACTGCTTAACAGACACTGCCATACACCAAAGACAAGTGCTTAACAGACAATGCCATACACCAAAGACAACTGCTTAACAGACACTACCGTACACCAAAGATGACTGCTTAACAGGCAACGCCATACACCAAAGACAACTGCTTAACAGACACTGCCATACACCAAAGACAACTGCTTAACAGACACTGCCATACACCAAAGACAACTGCTTAACAGACACTGCCATACACCAAAGACAACTGCTTAACAGACACTGCCATACACCAAAGACAACTGCTTAACAGACACTGCCATACACCAAAGACAACTGCTTAACAGGCAATGCCATACACCAAAGACAACTGCTGAACAGACACTGCCATACACCAAAGACAACTGCTTAACAGGCAATGCCATACACCAAAGACAACTGCTTAACAGACAATGACATACACTAAAGACAACTGCTTAACAGGCAATGCCATACACCAAAGACAACTGCTTAACAGACACTGCCATACACCAAAGACAACTGCTTAACAGACAATGCCATACACCAAAGACAACTGCTTAACAGACACTGCCATACACCAAAGATTACTGCTTAACAGGCAATGCTATACACCAAAGACAACTGCTTAACAGACACTGCCATACACCAAAGACAACTGCTTAACAGACACTGCCATACACCAAAGACAACTGCTTAACAGGCAATGCCATACACTATAGACAACTGCTTAACAGGCAATGCCATACACAAAAGGCAACTGCTTAACAGACAATGCCATACACCAAAGACAACTGCTTAACAGACAATGGCATACACTAAAGACAACTGCTTAACAGACAATGCCAAACACCAAAGACAACTGCTTAACAGGCAATGCCATACACCAAAGACAAGTGCTTAACAGACAATGCCATACACCAAAGACAACTGCTTAACAGGCAATGCCATACACCAAAGACAAGTGCTTAACAGACAATGCCATACACCAAAGACAACTGCTTAACAGACACTACCGTACACCAAAGATGACTGATTAACAGGCAATGCCATACACCAAAGACAACTGCTTAACAGACACTGCCATACACCAAAGACAACTGCTTAACAGACACTGCCATACACCAAAGACAACTGCTTAACAGGCAAAGCCATACACCAAAGACAACTGCTTAACAGACAATGCCATACACCAAAGACAACTGCTTAACAGGCAATGCCATACACCAAAGACAACTGCTTAACAGGCAATGCCATACACCAAAGACAACTGCTTAACAGGCAATGCCATACACCAAAGACAACTGCTTAACAGACAATGCCATACACCAAAGACAACTGCTTAACAGGCAATGCCATACACCAAAGACAACTGCTTAACAGACAATGCCATACACCAAAGACAACTGCTTAACAGGCAATGCCATACACCAAAGACAACTGCTTAACAGACAATGACATACACTAAAGACAACTGCTTAACAGGCAATGCCATACACCAAAGACAACTGCTTAACAGACAATGCCATACACCAAAGACAACTGCTTAACAGGCAATGCCATACACCAAAGACAACTGCTTAACAGACACTGCCATACACCAAAGACAACTGCTTAACAGACACTGCCATACACCAAAGACAACTGCTTAACAGGCAATGCCATACACCAAAGACAACTGCTTAACAGACACTGCCATACACCAAAGACAACTGCTTAACAGGCAATGCCATACACCAAAGACAACTGCTTAACAGACACTGCCATACACCAAAGACAACTGCTTAACAGGCAATGCCATACACTAAAGACAACTGCTTAACAGACAATGCCATACACCAAATACAACTGCTTAACAGGCAATGCCATACACCAAAGACAACTGCTTAACAGACACTGCCATACACCAAAGACAACTGCTTAACAGGCAATGCCATACACCAAAGACAACTGCTTAACAGACAATGCCATACACCAAAGACAACTGCTTAACAGACACTACCGTACACCAAAGATGACTGCTTAACAGGCAATGCCATACACCAAAGACAACTGCTTAACAGACAATGCCATACACCAAAGACAACTGCTTAACAGACAATGCCATGCACCAAAGACAACTGCTTAACAGACAACGCCATACACCAAAGACAACTGCTTAACAGACAACGCCATAAACTAAAGACAACTGCTTAACAGACAATGCCATACACCAAAGACAACTGCTTAACAGACAACGCCATACACCAAAGACAACTGCTTAACAGACAACGCCATAAACTAAAGACAACTGCTTAACAGACAACGCCATAAACTAAAGACAACTGCTTAACAGACAATGCCATACACCAAAGACAACTGCTTAACAGACAATGCCATACACCAAAGACAACTGCTTAACAGACAATGCCATACACCAAAGACAACTGCTTAACAGGCAATGCCATACACCAAAGACAACTGCTTAACAGACAATGACATACACCAAAGACAACTGGTTAACAGGCAATGGCATACACCAAAGACAACTGCTTAACAGGCAATGACATACACTAAAGACAACTGCTTAATAGGCAATGCCATACACTGAAGACAACTGCTCAACAGGCAATGCCATACACCAAAGACAACTGCTTAACAGGCAATGCCATAAACTAAAGACAACTGCTTAACAGGCAATGCCATACACCAAAGACAACTGATTAACAGACAATGCCATACACCAAAGACAACTGCTTAACAGGCAATGCCATACACCAAAGACAACTGCTTAACAGGCAACGCCATAAACTAAAGACAACTGCTTAGCAGACAATGCCAAAAACTAAAGACAACTGCTTAACAGGCAATGCCATACACCAAAGACAACTGCTTAACAGACAATGCCATACACCAAAGACAACTGCTTAACAGACACTGCCATACACCAAAGACAACTGCTTAACAGGCAATGCCATACACCAAAGACAACTGCTTAACAGACAATGACATACACCAAAGACAACTGCTTAACAGGCAATGCCATACACCAAAGACAACTGCTTAACAGGCAATGCCATACACCAAAGACAACTGATTAACAGACAATGCCATACACCAAAGACAACTGCTTAACAGACACTCAAATACACCAAAGACAACTGCTTAACAGGCAACGCCATAAACTAAAGACAACTGCTTAGCAGGCAATGCCAAAAACTAAAGACAACTGCTTAACAGGCAATGCCATACACCAAAGACAACTGCTTAACAGAAAATGCCATACACCAAAGACAACTGCTTAACAGACAATGCCATATACCAAAGACAACTGCTTAACAGACAATGCCATACACCAAAGACAACTGCTTAACAGGCAATGCCATACACCAAAGACAACTGCTTAACAGGCAATGCCATACACCAAAGACAACTGCTTAACAGGCAATGCAATACACCAAAGACAACTGCTTAACAGGCAATGCCATACACAAAAGACAACTGCTTAACAGACACTGCCATACACCAAAGACAACTGCTTAACAGACAATGCCATACACTATAGACAACTGCTTAACAGGCAATGCCATACACAAAAGACAACTGCTTAACAGACAATGCCATGCACCAAATACAACTGCTTAACAGACACTGCCATACACCAAAGATTACTGCTTAACAGGCAATGCCATACACCAAAGACAACTGCTTAACAGACAATGCCATACACCAAAGACAACTGCTTAACAGACAATGCCATACACCAAAGACAACTGCTTAACAGACAATGCCATACACCAAAGACAACTGCTTAACACACAATGCCATACACCAAAGACAACTGCTTAACAGACACTGCCATACACCAAAGACAACTGCTTAACAGGCAATGCCATACACCAAAGACAACTGCTTAACGGACAATGCCATACACCAAACACAACTGCTTAACAGACAATGGCATACACTAAAGACAACTGCTTAACAGGCAATGCCATACACCAAAGACAACTGCTTAACAGACAATGCCATACACCAAAGACAACTGCTTAACAGGCAATGCCATACACCAAAGACAACTGCTTAACAGGCAACGCCATAAACTAAAGACAACTGCTTAGCAGACAATGCCAAAAACTAAAGACAACTGCTTAACAGGCAATGCCATACACCAAAGACAACTGCTTAACAGACAATGCCATACACTAAAGACAACTGCTTAACAGGCAATGCCATACACCAAAGACAACTGCTTAACAGGCAATGCCATACACCAAAGACAACTGCTTAACAGACAATGACATACACTAAAGACAACTGCTTAACAGGCAATGCCATACACCAAAGACAACTGCTTAACAGACAATGCCATACACCAAAGACAACTGCTTAACAGACAATGCCATACACCAAAGACAACTGCTTAACAGGCAATGCCATACACCAAAGACAACTGCTTAAAAGACACTGCCATACACCAAAGACAACTGCTTAACAGACACTGCCATACACCAAAGACAACTGCTTAACAGGCAATGCCATACACCAAAGACAACTGCTTAACAGACACTGCCATACACCAAAGACAACTGCTTAACAGGCAATGCCATACACCAAAGACAACTGCTTAACAGACACTGCCATACACCAAAGACAACTGCTTAACAGGCAATGCCATACACTAAAGACAACTGCTTAACAGACAATGCCATACACTAAAGACAACTGCTTAACAGGCAATGCCATACACTAAAGACAACTGCTTAACAGACAATGCCATGCACCAAATACAACTGCTTAACAGACACTTCTATACACCAAAGACAACTGCTTAACAGACAACGCCATAAACTAAAGACAACTGTTTAACAGACAACGCCATAAACTAAAGACAACTGCTTAGCAGACAATGCCATGCACCAAAGACAACTGCTTAACAGACAATGCCATACACCAAAGACAACTGCTTAACAGGCAATGCCATACACCAAAGACAACTGCTTAACAGACAATGCCATACACCAAAGACAACTGCTTAACAGACAATGCAATACACCAAAGACAACTGCTTAACAGACAATGCCATACACCAAAGACAACTGTTTAACAGACAACGCCATAAACTAAAGACAACTGCTTAGCAGACAATGCCATACACCAAAGACAACTGCTTAACAGACAATGCCATACACCAAAGACAACTGCTTAACAGGCAATGCCATACACCAAAGACAACTGCTTAACAGGCAATGCCATACACCAAAGACAACTGCTTAACAGACAATGCCATACACCAAAGACAACTGCTTAACAGGCAATGCCATACACCAAAGACAACTGCTTAACAGGCAATGCCATACACCAAAGACAACTGCTTAACAGACAATGCCATACACCAAAGACAACTGCTTAACAGACAATGCCATACACCAAAGACAACTGCTTAACAGGCAATGCCATACACCAAAGACAACTGCTTAACAGGCAATGCCATACACCAAAGACAACTGCTTAACAGACAATGCTATACACCAAAGACCACTGCTTAACAGACAATGCCATACACCAAAGACAACTGCTTAACAGAAAATGCCATACACCAAAGACAACTGCTTAACAGACAATGCTATACACCAAAGACAACTGCTTAACAGACAACGCCATAAACTAAAGACAACTGTTTAACAGACAACGCCATAAACTAAAGACAACTGCTTAACAGACAATGCCATGCACCAAAGACAACTGCTTAACAGACAATGCCATACACCAAAGACAACTGCTTAATAGGCAATGCCATACACCAAAGACAACTGCTTAACAGACAATGCCATACACGAAAGACAACTGCTTAACAGACACTGCCATACACCAAAGAGAACTGCTTAACAGACAATGCCATACACGAAAGACAACTGCTTAACAGACACTGCCATACACCAAAGACAACTGCTTAACAGACAATGCCATACACCAAAGACAACTGCTTAACAGACACTGCCATACACCAAAGATTACTGCTTAACAGGCAATGCCATACACCAAAGACAACTGCTTAATAGGCAATGCCATACACCAAAGACAACTGCTTAACAGACAATGCCATACACGAAAGACAACTGCTTAACAGACACTGCCATACACCAAAGACAACTGCTTAACAGACAATGCCATACACCAAAGACAACTGCTTAACATACACTGCCATACACGAAAGACAACTGCTTAACAGACAATGCCATACACGAAAGACAACTGCTTAACAGACACTGCCATACACCAAAGACAACTGCTTAACAGGCAATGCCATACACCAAAGACAACTGTTTAACATACACTGCCATACACCAAAGACAACTGCTTAACAGGCAATGCCATACACTATAGACAACTGCTTAACAGGCAATGCCATACACAAAAGACAACTGCTTAACAGACAATGCCATGCAGCAAATACAACTGCTTAACAGACACTGCCATACAACAAAGACAACTGCTTAACAGGCAATGCCATACACCAAAGACAACTGCTTAACAGGCAATGCCATACACCAAAGACAACTGCTTAACAGACAGTGCCATACACTAAAGACAACTGCTTAACAGACAATGCCATACACCAAAGACAACTGCTTAACAGACAGTGCCATACACTAAAGACAACTGCTTAACAGACAATGCCATACACCAAAGACAACTGCTTAACAGACACTACCGTACACCAAAGATGACTGCTTAACAGGCAATGCCATACACCAAAGACAACTGCTTAACAGACAATGCCATACACCAAAGACAACTGCTTAACAGACAATGCCATACACCAAAGACAACTGCTTAACAGACAATGTCATACACCAAAGACAACTGCTTAACAGACAGTGCCATACACTAAAGACAACTGCTTAACAGACAATGCCATACACCAAAGACAACTGCTTAACAGACAGTGCCATACAATAAAGACAACTGCTTAACAGACAATGCCATACACCAAAGACAACTGCTTAACAGGCAATGCCATACACCAAAGACAACTGCTTAATAGGCAATGCCATACACCAAAGACAACTGCTTAACAGACAACGCCATACACGAAAGACAACTGCTTAACAGACACTGCCATACACCAAAGACAACTGCTTAACAGACAATGCCATACACGAAAGACAACTGCTTAACAGACACTGCCATACACCAAAGACAACTGCTTAACAGACAATGCCATACACCAAAGAGAACTGCTTAACAGACACTGCCATACACGAAAGATTACTGCTTAACAGGCAATGCCATACACCAAAGACAACTGCTTAACAGACACTGCCATACACCAAAGATTACTGCATAACAGGCAATGCCATACACCAAAGACAACTGCTTAACAGACAGTGCCATACACTAAAGACAACTGCTTAACAGGCAATGCCATACACCAAAGACAACTGCTTAACAGACACTGCCATACACCAAAGACAACTGCTTAACAGACAGTGCCATACACTAAAGACAACTGCTTAACAGGCAATGCCATACACCAAAGACAACTGCTTAACAGACAATGCCATACACCAAATACAACTGCTTAACAGACAATGCCATACACTAAAGACAACTGCTTAACAGGCAATGCCATACACTAAAGACAACTGCTTAACAGGCAATGCAATACACCAAAGACAACTGCTTAACAGACAATGCCATACACCAAAGACAACTGCTTAACAGACAATGCCATACACCAAAGACAACTGCTTAACAGACAATGCCATACACCAAAGACAACTGCTTAACAGACAACGCCATACACCAAAGACAACTGCTTAACAGACAACGCCATAAACTAAAGACAACAGCTTAGCAGACAATGACATACACTAAAGACAACTGCTTAACAGGCAATGCCATACACTAAAGACAACAGCTTAGCAGACAATGACATACACCAAAGACAACTGCTTAACAGGCAATGCCATACACCAAAGACAACTGCTTAACAGGCAATGACATACACTAAAGACAACTGCATAACAGGCAATGCCATACACTAAAGACAACAGCTTAGCAGACAATGACATACACCAAAGACAACTGCTTAACAGGCAATGCCATACACCAAAGACAACTGCTTAACAGACAATGCCATACACCAAAGACAACTGCTTAACAGGCAATGCCATACACCAAAGACAACTGCTTAACAGACAATGCCATAAACTAAAGACAACTGCTTAACAGGCAATGCCATACACCAAAGACAACTGCTTAACAGACAATGCCATACACCAAAGACAACTGCTTAACAGACACTGAAAAACACCAAAGACAACTGCTTAACAGGCAATGCCATACACCAAAGACAACTGCTTAACAGACAACGCCATAAACTAAAGACAACTGCTTAGCAGACAATGCCATACACCAAAGACAACTGCTTAACAGGCAATGCCATACACCAAAGACAACTGCTTAATAGGCAATGCCATACACCAAAGACAACTGCTTAACAGACAATGCCATACATGAAAGACAACTGCTTAACAGACACTGCCATACACCAAAGACAACTGCTTAACAGACAATGCCATACACCAAAGACAACTGCTTAACAGACAATGGCATACACGAAAGACAACTGCTTAACAGACACTACCATACACCAAAGACAACTGCTTAACAGGCAATGCCATACACTAAAGACAACTGCTTAACAGGCAATGCCATACACCAAAGACAACTGCTTAACAGACACTGCCATACACCAAAGACAACTGCTTAACAGACAATGCCATACACCAATGACAACTGCTTAACAGACAATGGTATACACTAAAGACAACTGCTTAACAGGCAATGCCATACACCAAAGATTACTGCTTAACAGGCAATGCCATACAACAAAGACAACTGCTGAACAGACAATGCCATACACCAAAGACAACTGCTGAACAGACAATGCCATACACCAAAGACAACTGCTTAACAGACAATGCCATACACCAAAGACAACTGCTTAACATACAATGCCATACACCAAAGACAACTGCTTAACAGACAATGGCATACACTAAAGACAACTGCTTAACAGGCAATGCCATACACCAAAGATTACTGCTTAACAGGCAATGCCATACACCAAAGACAACTGCTTAACAGGCAATGCCATACACCAAAGACAACTGCTTAACAGGCAATGCCATACACCAAAGACAACTGCTTAACAGGCAATGCCATACACCAAAGACAACTGCTTAACAGGCAATGCCATACACTAAAGACAACTGCTTAACAGGCAATGCCATACACAAAAGACAACTGCTTAACAGACAATGCCATGCAGCAAATACAACTGCTTAACAGGCAATGCCATACACCAAAGACAACTGCTTAACAGGCAATGCCATACACCAAAGACAACTGCTTAACAGACACTACCGTACACCAAAGATGACTGCTTAACAGGCAATGCCATACACCAAAGACAACTGCTTAACAGACAATGCCATACACCAAAGACAACTGCTTAACAGACAATGCCATACACCAAAGACAACTGCTTAACAGACAATGCCATACACCAAATACAACTGCTTAACAGACAATGCCATACACTAAAGACAACTGCTTAACAGGCAATGCCATACACCAAAGACAACTGCTTAACAGGCAATGCCATACACCAAAGACAACTGCTTAACAGGCAATGCCATACACCAAAGACAACTGCTTAACAGGCAATGCCATACACCAAAGACAACTGCTTAACAGACAATGCCATACACCAAAGACAACTGCTTAACAGACAATGCCATACACCAAAGACAACTGCTTAACAGACAATGCCATACACCAAAGACAACTGCTTAACAGACACTACCGTACACCAAAGATGACTGCTTAACAGACAATGCCATACACCAAAGACAACTGCTTAACAGACAATGCCATACACCAAATACAACTGCTTAACAGACAATGCCATACACTAAAGACAACTGCTTAACAGGCAATGCCATACACCAAAGACAACTGCTTAATAGGCAATGCCATACACCAAAGACAACTGCTTAACAGACAATGCCATACACCAAAGACAACTGCTTAACAGACAACGCCATACACCAAAGACAACTGCTTAACAGACAATGCCATACACTAAAGACAACTGCTTAACAGGCAATGCCATACACCAAAGACAACTGCTTAACAGACAATGCCATACACTAAAGACAACTGCTTAACAGGCAATGCCATACACCAAAGACAACTGCTTAACAGGCAATGCCATACACCAAAGACAACTGCTTAACAGACAATGCCATACACCAAAGACAACTGCTTAACAGACAATGCCATACACCAAAGACAACTGCTTAACAGACAATGCCATACACCAAAGACAACTGCTTAACAGACAATGCCATACACCAAAGACAACTGCTTAACAGACAACGCCATACACCAAAGACAACTGCTTAACAGACAACGCCATAAACTAAAGACAACTGCTTAGCAGACAATGACATACACCAAAGACAACTGCTTAACAGGCAACGCCATAAACTAAAGACAACTGCTTAGCAGACAATGCCAAAAACTAAAGACAACTGCTTAACAGGCAATGCCATACACCAAAGACAACTGCTTAACAGGCAATGCCATACACCAAAGACAACTGCTTAACAGACAATGCCATAAACTAAAGACAACTGCTTAACAGGCAATGCCATACACCAAAGACAACTGCTTAACAGACAATGCCATACACCAAAGACAACTGCTTAACAGACTCTGAAATACACCAAAGACAACTGCTTAACAGGCAACGCCATAAACTAAAGACAACTGCTTAGCAGACAATGCCAAAAACTAAAGACAACTGCTTAACAGGCAATGCCATACACCAAAGACAACTGCTTAACAGACAATGCCATACACCAAAGACAACTGCTTAACAGACAATGCCATACACCAAAGACAACTGCTTAACAGACAATGCCATACACCAAAGACAACTGCTTAACAGGCAATGCCATACACCAAAGACAACTGCTTAACAGACACTGCCATACACCAAAGACAACTGCTTAACAGGCAATGCCATACACTATAGACAACTGCTTAACAGGCAATGCCATACACAAAAGACAACTGCTTAACAGACAGTGCCATACACCAAAGACAACTGCTTAACAGACAATGCCATACACCAAAGACAACTGCTTAACAGACAACGCCATACACCAAAGACAACTGCTTAACAGACAACGCCATAAACTAAAGACAACTGCTTAACAGACAATGCCATACACCAAAGACAACTGCTTAACAGGCAATGCCATACACCAAAGACAACTGCTTAATAGGCAATGCCATACACCAAAGACAACTGCTTAACAGACAACGCCATACACCAAAGACAACTGCTTAACAGACAATGCCATACACCAAAGACAACTGCTTAACAGACACTGCCATACACCAAAGACAACTGCTTAACAGACACTGCCATACACCAAAGATTACTGCTTAACAGGCAATGCCATACACCAAAGACAACTGCTTAACAGACACTGCCATACACCAAAGACAACTGTTTAACAGACACTGCCATACACCAAAGACAACTGCTTAACAGGCAATGACATACACTATATACAACTGCTTAACAGGCAATGCCATACACAAAAGACAACTGCTTAACAGACAATGCCATGCAGCAAATACAACTGCTTAACAGACAATGCCATACACTAAAGACAACTGTTTAACAGGCAATGCCATACACTAAAGACAACTGCTTAACAGACAATGCCATACAGCAAAGACAACTGCTTAACAGACAATGCCATACACCAAAGACAACTGCTTAAAAGACAATGCCATACACCAAAGACAACTGCTTAACAGACACTACCGTACACCAAAGATGACTGCTTAACAGGCAATGCCATACACCAAAGACAACTGCTTAACAGACAATGCCATACACCAAATACAACTGGTTAACAGACAATGCCATACACTAAAGACAACTGCTTAACAGGCAATGCCATACACCAAAGACAACTGCTTAACAGGCAATGCCATACACCCTCGACAACTGCTTAACAGACAATGCCATACACCAAAGACAACTGCTTAACAGACAATGCCATACACCAAAGACAACTGCTTAACAGACAATGCCATACACTAAAGACAACTGCTTAACAGACAACGCCATACACCAAAGACAACTGCTTAACAGACAACGCCATGAACTAAAGACAACAGCTTAGCAGACAATGACATACACCAAAGACAACTGCTTAACAGGCAATGCCATACACCAAAGACAACTGCTTAACAGGCAATGACATACACTAAAGACAACTGCTTAACAGGCAATGCCATACACTGAAGACAACTGCTCAACAGGCAATGCCATACACCAAAGACAACTGCTTAACAGACAATGCCATACACCAAAGACAACTGCTTAACAGACAATGCCATAAACTAAAGACAACTGCTTAACAGGCAATGCCATACACCAAAGACAACTGCTTAACAGACAATGCCATACACCAAAGACAACTGCTTAACAGACACTGAAAAACACCAAAGACAACTGCTTAACAGACAACGCCATAAACTAAAGACAACTGCTTAGCAGACAACGCCATACACCAAAGACAACTGCTTAACAGGCAATGCCATACACCAAAGACAACTGCTTAACAGACAATGCCATACACCAAAGACAACTGCTTAACAGACAATGCCATACACGAAAGACAACTGCTTAACAGACAATGCCATACACCAAAGACAACTGCTTAACAGACAATGCCATACACCAAAGACAACTGCTTAACAGACACTGCCATACAACAAAGATTACTGCTTAACAGGCAATGCCATACACCAAAGACAACTGCTTAACAGACACTGCCATACACCAAAGACAACTGCTTAACAGACACTGCCATACACCAAAGACAACTGCTTAACAGGCAATGCCATACACTATAGACAACTGCTTAACAGGCAATGCCATACACAAAAGACAACTGCTTAACAGACACTGCCATACACCAAAGACAAGTGCTTAACAGACAATGCCATACACCAAAGACAACTGCTTAACAGACACTACCGTACACCAAAGATGACTGCTTAACAGGCAACGCCATACACCAAAGACAACTGCTTAACAGACACTGCCATACACCAAAGACAACTGCTTAACAGACACTGCCATACACCAAAGACAACTGCTTAACAGACACTGCCATACACCAAAGACAACTGCTTAACAGACACTGCCATACACCAAAGACAACTGCTTAACAGACACTGCCATACACCAAAGACAACTGCTTAACAGGCAATGCCATACACCAAAGACAACTGCTGAACAGACACTGCCATACACCAAAGACAACTGCTTAACAGGCAATGCCATACACCAAAGACAACTGCTTAACAGACAATGACATACACTAAAGACAACTGCTTAACAGGCAATGCCATACACCAAAGACAACTGCTTAACAGACACTGCCATACACCAAAGACAACTGCTTAACAGACAATGCCATACACCAAAGACAACTGCTTAACAGACACTGCCATACACCAAAGATTACTGCTTAACAGGCAATGCTATACACCAAAGACAACTGCTTAACAGACACTGCCATACACCAAAGACAACTGCTTAACAGACACTGCCATACACCAAAGACAACTGCTTAACAGGCAATGCCATACACTATAGACAACTGCTTAACAGGCAATGCCATACACAAAAGGCAACTGCTTAACAGACAATGCCATACACCAAAGACAACTGCTTAACAGACAATGGCATACACTAAAGACAACTGCTTAACAGACAATGCCAAACACCAAAGACAACTGCTTAACAGGCAATGCCATACACCAAAGACAAGTGCTTAACAGACAATGCCATACACCAAAGACAACTGCTTAACAGGCAATGCCATACACCAAAGACAAGTGCTTAACAGACAATGCCATACACCAAAGACAACTGCTTAACAGACACTACCGTACACCAAAGATGACTGATTAACAGGCAATGCCATACACCAAAGACAACTGCTTAACAGACACTGCCATACACCAAAGACAACTGCTTAACAGACACTGCCATACACCAAAGACAACTGCTTAACAGGCAAAGCCATACACCAAAGACAACTGCTTAACAGACAATGCCATACACCAAAGACAACTGCTTAACAGGCAATGCCATACACCAAAGACAACTGCTTAACAGACAATGCCATACACCAAAGACAACTGCTTAACAGGCAATGCCATACACCAAAGACAACTGCTTAACAGACAATGCCATACACCAAAGACAACTGCTTAACAGGCAATGCCATACACCAAAGACAACTGCTTAACAGACAATGCCATACACCAAAGACAACTGCTTAACAGGCAATGCCATACACCAAAGACAACTGCTTAACAGACAATGACATACACTAAAGACAACTGCTTAACAGGCAATGCCATACACCAAAGACAACTGCTTAACAGACAATGCCATACACCAAAGACAACTGCTTAACAGGCAATGCCATACACCAAAGACAACTGCTTAACAGACACTGCCATACACCAAAGACAACTGCTTAACAGACACTGCCATACACCAAAGACAACTGCTTAACAGGCAATGCCATACACCAAAGACAACTGCTTAACAGACACTGCCATACACCAAAGACAACTGCTTAACAGGCAATGCCATACACCAAAGACAACTGCTTAACAGACACTGCCATACACCAAAGACAACTGCTTAACAGGCAATGCCATACACTAAAGACAACTGCTTAACAGACAATGCCATACACCAAATACAACTGCTTAACAGGCAATGCCATACACCAAAGACAACTGCTTAACAGACACTGCCATACACCAAAGACAACTGCTTAACAGGCAATGCCATACACCAAAGACAACTGCTTAACAGACAATGCCATACACCAAAGACAACTGCTTAACAGACACTACCGTACACCAAAGATGACTGCTTAACAGGCAATGCCATACACCAAAGACAACTGCTTAACAGACAATGCCATACACCAAAGACAACTGCTTAACAGACAATGCCATGCACCAAAGACAACTGCTTAACAGACAACGCCATACACCAAAGACAACTGCTTAACAGACAACGCCATAAACTAAAGACAACTGCTTAACAGACAATGCCATACACCAAAGACAACTGCTTAACAGACAACGCCATACACCAAAGACAACTGCTTAACAGACAACGCCATAAACTAAAGACAACTGCTTAACAGACAACGCCATAAACTAAAGACAACTGCTTAACAGACAATGCCATACACCAAAGACAACTGCTTAACAGACAATGCCATACACCAAAGACAACTGCTTAACAGACAATGCCATACACCAAAGACAACTGCTTAACAGGCAATGCCATACACCAAAGACAACTGCTTAACAGACAATGACATACACCAAAGACAACTGGTTAACAGGCAATGGCATACACCAAAGACAACTGCTTAACAGGCAATGACATACACTAAAGACAACTGCTTAATAGGCAATGCCATACACTGAAGACAACTGCTCAACAGGCAATGCCATACACCAAAGACAACTGCTTAACAGGCAATGCCATAAACTAAAGACAACTGCTTAACAGGCAATGCCATACACCAAAGACAACTGATTAACAGACAATGCCATACACCAAAGACAACTGCTTAACAGGCAATGCCATACACCAAAGACAACTGCTTAACAGGCAACGCCATAAACTAAAGACAACTGCTTAGCAGACAATGCCAAAAACTAAAGACAACTGCTTAACAGGCAATGCCATACACCAAAGACAACTGCTTAACAGACAATGCCATACACCAAAGACAACTGCTTAACAGACACTGCCATACACCAAAGACAACTGCTTAACAGGCAATGCCATACACCAAAGACAACTGCTTAACAGACAATGCCATACACCAAAGACAACTGCTTAACAGGCAATGCCATACACCAAAGACAACTGCTTAACAGGCAATGCCATACACCAAAGACAACTGATTAACAGACAATGCCATACACCAAAGACAACTGCTTAACAGACACTCAAATACACCAAAGACAACTGCTTAACAGGCAACGCCGTAAACTAAAGACAACTGCTTAGCAGGCAATGCCAAAAACTAAAGACAACTGCTTAACAGGCAATGCCATACACCAAAGACAACTGCTTAACAGAAAATGCCATACACCAAAGACAACTGCTTAACAGACAATGCCATATACCAAAGACAACTGCTTAACAGACAATGCCATACACCAAAGACAACTGCTTAACAGGCAATGCCATACACCAAAGACAACTGCTTAACAGGCAATGCCATACACCAAAGACAACTGCTTAACAGGCAATGCAATACACCAAAGACAACTGCTTAACAGGCAATGCCATACACAAAAGACAACTGCTTAACAGACACTGCCATACACCAAAGACAACTGCTTAACAGACAATGCCATACACTATAGACAACTGCTTAACAGGCAATGCCATACACAAAAGACAACTGCTTAACAGACAATGCCATGCACCAAATACAACTGCTTAACAGACACTGCCATACACCAAAGATTACTGCTTAACAGGCAATGCCATACACCAAAGACAACTGCTTAACAGACAATGCCATACACCAAAGACAACTGCTTAACAGACAATGCCATACACCAAAGACAACTGCTTAACAGACAATGCCATACACCAAAGACAACTGCTTAACACACAATGCCATACACCAAAGACAACTGCTTAACAGACACTGCCATACACCAAAGACAACTGCTTAACAGGCAATGCCATACACCAAAGACAACTGCTTAACGGACAATGCCATACACCAAACACAACTGCTTAACAGACAATGGCATACACTAAAGACAACTGCTTAACAGGCAATGCCATACACCAAAGACAACTGCTTAACAGACAATGCCATACACCAAAGACAACTGCTTAACAGGCAATGCCATACACCAAAGACAACTGCTTAACAGGCAACGCCATAAACTAAAGACAACTGCTTAGCAGACAATGCCAAAAACTAAAGACAACTGCTTAACAGGCAATGCCATACACCAAAGACAACTGCTTAACAGACAATGCCATACACTAAAGACAACTGCTTAACAGGCAATGCCATACACCAAAGACAACTGCTTAACAGGCAATGCCATACACCAAAGACAACTGCTTAACAGACAATGACATACACTAAAGACAACTGCTTAACAGGCAATGCCATACACCAAAGACAACTGCTTAACAGACAATGCCATACACCAAAGACAACTGCTTAACAGACAATGCCATACACCAAAGACAACTGCTTAACAGGCAATGCCATACACCAAAGACAACTGCTTAAAAGACACTGCCATACACCAAAGACAACTGCTTAACAGACACTGCCATACACCAAAGACAACTGCTTAACAGGCAATGCCATACACCAAAGACAACTGCTTAACAGACACTGCCATACACCAAAGACAACTGCTTAACAGGCAATGCCATACACCAAAGACAACTGCTTAACAGACACTGCCATACACCAAAGACAACTGCTTAACAGGCAATGCCATACACTAAAGACAACTGCTTAACAGACAATGCCATACACTAAAGACAACTGCTTAACAGGCAATGCCATACACTAAAGACAACTGCTTAACAGACAATGCCATGCACCAAATACAACTGCTTAACAGACACTTCTATACACCAAAGACAACTGCTTAACAGACAACGCCATAAACTAAAGACAACTGTTTAACAGACAACGCCATAAACTAAAGACAACTGCTTAGCAGACAATGCCATGCACCAAAGACAACTGCTTAACAGACAATGCCATACACCAAAGACAACTGCTTAACAGGCAATGCCATACACCAAAGACAACTGCTTAACAGACAATGCCATACACCAAAGACAACTGCTTAACAGACAATGCAATACACCAAAGACAACTGCTTAACAGACAATGCCATACACCAAAGACAACTGTTTAACAGACAACGCCATAAACTAAAGACAACTGCTTAGCAGACAATGCCATACACCAAAGACAACTGCTTAACAGACAATGCCATACACCAAAGACAACTGCTTAACAGGCAATGCCATACACCAAAGACAACTGCTTAACAGGCAATGCCATACACCAAAGACAACTGCTTAACAGACAATGCCATACACCAAAGACAACTGCTTAACAGGCAATGCCATACACCAAAGACAACTGCTTAACAGGCAATGCCATACACCAAAGACAACTGCTTAACAGACAATGCCATACACCAAAGACAACTGCTTAACAGACAATGCCATACACCAAAGACAACTGCTTAACAGGCAATGCCATACACCAAAGACAACTGCTTAACAGGCAATGCCATACACCAAAGACAACTGCTTAACAGACAATGCTATACACCAAAGACCACTGCTTAACAGACAATGCCATACACCAAAGACAACTGCTTAACAGAAAATGCCATACACCAAAGACAACTGCTTAACAGACAATGCTATACACCAAAGACAACTGCTTAACAGACAACGCCATAAACTAAAGACAACTGTTTAACAGACAACGCCATAAACTAAAGACAACTGCTTAACAGACAATGCCATGCACCAAAGACAACTGCTTAACAGACAATGCCATACACCAAAGACAACTGCTTAATAGGCAATGCCATACACCAAAGACAACTGCTTAACAGACAATGCCATACACGAAAGACAACTGCTTAACAGACACTGCCATACACCAAAGAGAACTGCTTAACAGACAATGCCATACACGAAAGACAACTGCTTAACAGACACTGCCATACACCAAAGACAACTGCTTAACAGACAATGCCATACACCAAAGACAACTGCTTAACAGACACTGCCATACACCAAAGATTACTGCTTAACAGGCAATGCCATACACCAAAGACAACTGCTTAATAGGCAATGCCATACACCAAAGACAACTGCTTAACAGACAATGCCATACACGAAAGACAACTGCTTAACAGACACTGCCATACACCAAAGACAACTGCTTAACAGACAATGCCATACACCAAAGACAACTGCTTAACATACACTGCCATACACGAAAGACAACTGCTTAACAGACAATGCCATACACGAAAGACAACTGCTTAACAGACACTGCCATACACCAAAGACAACTGCTTAACAGGCAATGCCATACACCAAAGACAACTGTTTAACATACACTGCCATACACCAAAGACAACTGCTTAACAGGCAATGCCATACACTATAGACAACTGCTTAACAGGCAATGCCATACACAAAAGACAACTGCTTAACAGACAATGCCATGCAGCAAATACAACTGCTTAACAGACACTGCCATACAACAAAGACAACTGCTTAACAGGCAATGCCATACACCAAAGACAACTGCTTAACAGGCAATGCCATACACCAAAGACAACTGCTTAACAGACAGTGCCATACACTAAAGACAACTGCTTAACAGACAATGCCATACACCAAAGACAACTGCTTAACAGACAGTGCCATACACTAAAGACAACTGCTTAACAGACAATGCCATACACCAAAGACAACTGCTTAACAGACACTACCGTACACCAAAGATGACTGCTTAACAGGCAATGCCATACACCAAAGACAACTGCTTAACAGACAATGCCATACACCAAAGACAACTGCTTAACAGACAATGCCATACACCAAAGACAACTGCTTAACAGACAATGTCATACACCAAAGACAACTGCTTAACAGACAGTGCCATACACTAAAGACAACTGCTTAACAGACAATGCCATACACCAAAGACAACTGCTTAACAGACAGTGCCATACAATAAAGACAACTGCTTAACAGACAATGCCATACACCAAAGACAACTGCTTAACAGGCAATGCCATACACCAAAGACAACTGCTTAATAGGCAATGCCATACACCAAAGACAACTGCTTAACAGACAACGCCATACACGAAAGACAACTGCTTAACAGACACTGCCATACACCAAAGACAACTGCTTAACAGACAATGCCATACACGAAAGACAACTGCTTAACAGACACTGCCATACACCAAAGACAACTGCTTAACAGACAATGCCATACACCAAAGAGAACTGCTTAACAGACACTGCCATACACGAAAGATTACTGCTTAACAGGCAATGCCATACACCAAAGACAACTGCTTAACAGACACTGCCATACACCAAAGATTACTGCATAACAGGCAATGCCATACACCAAAGACAACTGCTTAACAGACAGTGCCATACACTAAAGACAACTGCTTAACAGGCAATGCCATACACCAAAGACAACTGCTTAACAGACACTGCCATACACCAAAGACAACTGCTTAACAGACAGTGCCATACACTAAAGACAACTGCTTAACAGGCAATGCCATACACCAAAGACAACTGCTTAACAGACAATGCCATACACCAAATACAACTGCTTAACAGACAATGCCATACACTAAAGACAACTGCTTAACAGGCAATGCCATACACTAAAGACAACTGCTTAACAGGCAATGCAATACACCAAAGACAACTGCTTAACAGACAATGCCATACACCAAAGACAACTGCTTAACAGACAATGCCATACACCAAAGACAACTGCTTAACAGACAATGCCATACACCAAAGACAACTGCTTAACAGACAACGCCATACACCAAAGACAACTGCTTAACAGACAACGCCATAAACTAAAGACAACAGCTTAGCAGACAATGACATACACTAAAGACAACTGCTTAACAGGCAATGCCATACACTAAAGACAACAGCTTAGCAGACAATGACATACACCAAAGACAACTGCTTAACAGGCAATGCCATACACCAAAGACAACTGCTTAACAGGCAATGACATACACTAAAGACAACTGCATAACAGGCAATGCCATACACTAAAGACAACAGCTTAGCAGACAATGACATACACCAAAGACAACTGCTTAACAGGCAATGCCATACACCAAAGACAACTGCTTAACAGACAATGCCATACACCAAAGACAACTGCTTAACAGGCAATGCCATACACCAAAGACAACTGCTTAACAGACAATGCCATAAACTAAAGACAACTGCTTAACAGGCAATGCCATACACCAAAGACAACTGCTTAACAGACAATGCCATACACCAAAGACAACTGCTTAACAGACACTGAAAAACACCAAAGACAACTGCTTAACAGGCAATGCCATACACCAAAGACAACTGCTTAACAGACAACGCCATAAACTAAAGACAACTGCTTAGCAGACAATGCCATACACCAAAGACAACTGCTTAACAGGCAATGCCATACACCAAAGACAACTGCTTAATAGGCAATGCCATACACCAAAGACAACTGCTTAACAGACAATGCCATACATGAAAGACAACTGCTTAACAGACACTGCCATACACCAAAGACAACTGCTTAACAGACAATGCCATACACCAAAGACAACTGCTTAACAGACAATGGCATACACGAAAGACAACTGCTTAACAGACACTACCATACACCAAAGACAACTGCTTAACAGGCAATGCCATACACTAAAGACAACTGCTTAACAGGCAATGCCATACACCAAAGACAACTGCTTAACAGACACTGCCATACACCAAAGACAACTGCTTAACAGACAATGCCATACACCAATGACAACTGCTTAACAGACAATGGTATACACTAAAGACAACTGCTTAACAGGCAATGCCATACACCAAAGATTACTGCTTAACAGGCAATGCCATACAACAAAGACAACTGCTGAACAGACAATGCCATACACCAAAGACAACTGCTGAACAGACAATGCCATACACCAAAGACAACTGCTTAACAGACAATGCCATACACCAAAGACAACTGCTTAACATACAATGCCATACACCAAAGACAACTGCTTAACAGACAATGGCATACACTAAAGACAACTGCTTAACAGGCAATGCCATACACCAAAGATTACTGCTTAACAGGCAATGCCATACACCAAAGACAACTGCTTAACAGGCAATGCCATACACCAAAGACAACTGCTTAACAGGCAATGCCATACACCAAAGACAACTGCTTAACAGGCAATGCCATACACCAAAGACAACTGCTTAACAGGCAATGCCATACACTAAAGACAACTGCTTAACAGGCAATGCCATACACAAAAGACAACTGCTTAACAGACAATGCCATGCAGCAAATACAACTGCTTAACAGGCAATGCCATACACCAAAGACAACTGCTTAACAGGCAATGCCATACACCAAAGACAACTGCTTAACAGACACTACCGTACACCAAAGATGACTGCTTAACAGGCAATGCCATACACCAAAGACAACTGCTTAACAGACAATGCCATACACCAAAGACAACTGCTTAACAGACAATGCCATACACCAAAGACAACTGCTTAACAGACAATGCCATACACCAAATACAACTGCTTAACAGACAATGCCATACACTAAAGACAACTGCTTAACAGGCAATGCCATACACCAAAGACAACTGCTTAACAGGCAATGCCATACACCAAAGACAACTGCTTAACAGGCAATGCCATACACCAAAGACAACTGCTTAACAGGCAATGCCATACACCAAAGACAACTGCTTAACAGACAATGCCATACACCAAAGACAACTGCTTAACAGACAATGCCATACACCAAAGACAACTGCTTAACAGACAATGCCATACACCAAAGACAACTGCTTAACAGACACTACCGTACACCAAAGATGACTGCTTAACAGACAATGCCATACACCAAAGACAACTGCTTAACAGACAATGCCATACACCAAATACAACTGCTTAACAGACAATGCCATACACTAAAGACAACTGCTTAACAGGCAATGCCATACACCAAAGACAACTGCTTAATAGGCAATGCCATACACCAAAGACAACTGCTTAACAGACAATGCCATACACCAAAGACAACTGCTTAACAGACAACGCCATACACCAAAGACAACTGCTTAACAGACAATGCCATACACTAAAGACAACTGCTTAACAGGCAATGCCATACACCAAAGACAACTGCTTAACAGACAATGCCATACACTAAAGACAACTGCTTAACAGGCAATGCCATACACCAAAGACAACTGCTTAACAGGCAATGCCATACACCAAAGACAACTGCTTAACAGACAATGCCATACACCAAAGACAACTGCTTAACAGACAATGCCATACACCAAAGACAACTGCTTAACAGACAATGCCATACACCAAAGACAACTGCTTAACAGACAATGCCATACACCAAAGACAACTGCTTAACAGACAACGCCATACACCAAAGACAACTGCTTAACAGACAACGCCATAAACTAAAGACAACTGCTTAGCAGACAATGACATACACCAAAGACAACTGCTTAACAGGCAATGCCATACACCAAAGACAACTGCTTAACAGGCAATGCCATACACCAAAGACAACTGCTTAACAGGCAATGACATACACCAAAGACAACTGCTTAACAGACACTCAAATACACCAAAGACAACTGCTTAACAGGCAATGCCATACACGAAAGACAACTGCTTAACAGACAATGCCATACACCAAAGACAACTGCTTAACAGACAATGCCATAAACTAAAGACAACTGCTTAACAGGCAATGCCATACACCAAAGACAACTGCTTAACAGACAATGCCATACACCAAAGACAACTGCTTAACAGACACTCAAATACACCAAAGACAACTGCTTAACAGGCAATGCCATACACGAAAGACAACTGCTTAACAGACACTGCCATACACCAAAGACAACTGCTTAACAGACAATACCATACACCAAAGACAACTGCTTAACAGACAATGCCATACACCAAATACAACTGCTTAACAGACAATGCCATACACTAAAGACAACTGCTTAACAGGCAATGCCATACACCAAAGACAACTGCTTAACAGGCAATGCCATACACCAAAGACAACTGCTTAACAGACAATGCCATACACCAAAGACAACTGCTTAACAGACAATGCCATACACTAAAGACAACTGCTTAACAGACAATGCCATACACCAAAGACAACTGCTTAACAGACAATGCCATACACCAAAGACAACTGCTTAACAGACAATGCCATACACCAAAGACAACTGCTTAACAGACAATGCCATACACCAAAGACAACTGCTTAACAGACAACGCCATACACCAAAGACAACTGCTTAACAGACAACGCCATAAACTAAAGACAACTGCTTAGCAGACAATGACATACACCAAAGACAACTGCTTAACAGACAATGCCATACACCAAAGACAACTGCTTAACAAGCAATGCCATACACGAAAGACAACTGCTTAACAGGCAATGTCATACACTAAAGACAACTGCTTAACAGGCAATGCCATACACCAAAGACAACTGCTTAACAGGCAATGTCATACACTAAAGACAACTGCTTAACAGGCAATGCCATACACTGAAGACAACTGCTCAACAGGCAATGCCATACACCAAAGACAACTGCTTAACAGGCAATGCCATACACCAAAGACAACTGCTTAACAGGCAATGCCATACACCAAAGACAACTGCTTAACAGGCAATGCCATACACCAAAGACAACTGCTTAACAGGCAATGCCATACACCAAAGACAACTGCTTAACAGACAATGCCATAAACTAAAGACAACTGCTTAACAGGCAATGCCATACACCAAAGACAACTGCTTAACAGACAATGCCATACACCAAAGACAACTGCTTAACAGACTCTGAAATACACCAAAGACAACTGCTTAACAGGCAACGCCATAAACTAAAGACAACTGCTTAGCAGACAATGCCAAAAACTAAAGACAACTGCTTAACAGGCAATGCCATACACCAAAGACAACTGCTTAACAGACAATGCCATACACCAAAGACAACTGCTTAACAGACAATGCCATACACCAAAGACAACTGCTTAACAGACAATGCCATACACCAAAGACAACTGCTTAACAGGCAATGCCATACACCAAAGACAACTGCTTAACAGACACTGCCATACACCAAAGACAACTGCTTAACAGGCAATGCCATACACTATAGACAACTGCTTAACAGGCAATGCCATACACAAAAGACAACTGCTTAACAGACAGTGCCATACACCAAAGACAACTGCTTAACAGGCAATGCCATACACCAAAGACAAGTGCTTAACAGACAATGCCATACACCAAAGACAACTGCTTAACAGACTCTGAAATACACCAAAGACAACTGCTTAACAGGCAACGCCATAAACTAAAGACAACTGCTTAGCAGACAATGCCAAAAACTAAAGACAACTGCTTAACAGGCAATGCCATACACCAAAGACAACTGCTTAACAGACAATGCCATACACCAAAGACAACTGCTTAACAGACAATGCCATACACCAAAGACAACTGCTTAACAGACAATGCCATACACCAAAGACAACTGCTTAACAGGCAATGCCATACACCAAAGACAACTGCTTAACAGACACTGCCATACACCAAAGACAACTGCTTAACAGGCAATGCCATACACTATAGACAACTGCTTAACAGGCAATGCCATACACAAAAGACAACTGCTTAACAGACAGTGCCATACACCAAAGACAACTGCTTAACAGGCAATGCCATACACCAAAGACAAGTGCTTAACAGACAATGCCATACACCAAAGACAACTGCTTAACAGACAATGCCATACACCAAAGACATCTGCTTTACAGACAATGCCAAACACCAAAGACAACTGCTTAACAGACACTGCCATACACCAAAGACAACTGCTTAACAGGCAATGCCATACACCAAAGACAACTGCTTAACAGACAATGCCATACACCAAAGACAACTGCTTAACAGACAATGCTATACACCAAAGACAACTGCTTAACAGACAACGCCATAAACTAAAGACAACTGCTTAACAGACAACGCCATAAACTAAAGACAACTGCTTAGCAGACAATGCCATGCACCAAAGACAACTGCTTAACAGACAATGCCATACACCAAAGACAACTGCTTAACAGGCAATGCCATACACCAAAGACAACTGCTTAATAGGCAATGCCATACACCAAAGACAACTGCTTAACAGACAACGCCATACACCAAAGACAACTGCTTAACAGACAATGCCATACACCAAAGACAACTGCTTAACAGACACTGCCATACACCAAAGACAACTGCTTAACAGACACTGCCATACACCAAAGATTACTGCTTAACAGGCAATGCCATACACCAAAGACAACTGCTTAACAGACACTGCCATACACCAAAGACAACTGTTTAACAGACACTGCCATACACCAAAGACAACTGCTTAACAGGCAATGACATACACTATATACAACTGCTTAACAGGCAATGCCATACACAAAAGACAACTGCTTAACAGACAATGCCATGCAGCAAATACAACTGCTTAACAGACAATGCCATACACTAAAGACAACTGCTTAACAGGCAATGCCATACACTAAAGACAACTGCTTAACAGACAATGCCATACAGCAAAGACAACTGCTTAACAGACAATGCCATACACCAAAGACAACTGCTTAAAAGACAATGCCATACACCAAAGACAACTGCTTAACAGACACTACCGTACACCAAAGATGACTGCTTAACAGGCAATGCCATACACCAAAGACAACTGCTTAACAGACAATGCCATACACCAAATACAACTGGTTAACAGACAATGCCATACACTAAAGACAACTGCTTAACAGGCAATGCCATACACCAAAGACAACTGCTTAACAGGCAATGCCATACACCCTCGACAACTGCTTAACAGACAATGCCATACACCAAAGACAACTGCTTAACAGACAATGCCATACACCAAAGACAACTGCTTAACAGACAATGCCATACACTAAAGACAACTGCTTAACAGACAACGCCATACACCAAAGACAACTGCTTAACAGACAACGCCATGAACTAAAGACAACAGCTTAGCAGACAATGACATACACCAAAGACAACTGCTTAACAGGCAATGCCATACACCAAAGACAACTGCTTAACAGGCAATGACATACACTAAAGACAACTGCTTAACAGGCAATGCCATACACTGAAGACAACTGCTCAACAGGCAATGCCATACACCAAAGACAACTGCTTAACAGACAATGCCATACACCAAAGACAACTGCTTAACAGACAATGCCATAAACTAAAGACAACTGCTTAACAGGCAATGCCATACACCAAAGACAACTGCTTAACAGACAATGCCATACACCAAAGACAACTGCTTAACAGACACTGAAAAACACCAAAGACAACTGCTTAACAGACAACGCCATAAACTAAAGACAACTGCTTAGCAGACAACGCCATACACCAAAGACAACTGCTTAACAGGCAATGCCATACACCAAAGACAACTGCTTAACAGACAATGCCATACACCAAAGACAACTGCTTAACAGACAATGCCATACACGAAAGACAACTGCTTAACAGACAATGCCATACACCAAAGACAACTGCTTAACAGACAATGCCATACACCAAAGACAACTGCTTAACAGACACTGCCATACAACAAAGATTACTGCTTAACAGGCAATGCCATACACCAAAGACAACTGCTTAACAGACACTGCCATACACCAAAGACAACTGCTTAACAGACACTGCCATACACCAAAGACAACTGCTTAACAGGCAATGCCATACACTATAGACAACTGCTTAACAGGCAATGCCATACACAAAAGACAACTGCTTAACAGACACTGCCATACACCAAAGACAAGTGCTTAACAGACAATGCCATACACCAAAGACAACTGCTTAACAGACACTACCGTACACCAAAGATGACTGCTTAACAGGCAACGCCATACACTAAAGACAACTGCTTAACAGACACTGCCATACACCAAAGACAACTGCTTAACAGACAACGCCATACACCAAAGACAACTGCTTAACAGACACTGCCATACACCAAAGACAACTGCTTAACAGACACTGCCATACACCAAAGACAACTGCTTAACAGACACTGCCATACACCAAAGACAACTGCTTAACAGGCAATGCCATACACCAAAGACAACTGCTGAACAGACACTGCCATACACCAAAGACAACTGCTTAACAGGCAATGCCATACACCAAAGACAACTGCTTAACAGACAATGACATACACTAAAGACAACTGCTTAACAGGCAATGCCATACACCAAAGACAACTGCTTAACAGACACTGCCATACACCAAAGACAACTGCTTAACAGACAATGCCATACACCAAAGACAACTGCTTAACAGACACTGCCATACACCAAAGATTACTGCTTAACAGGCAATGCTATACACCAAAGACAACTGCTTAACAGACACTGCCATACACCAAAGACAACTGCTTAACAGACACTGCCATACACCAAAGACAACTGCTTAACAGGCAATGCCATACACTATAGACAACTGCTTAACAGGCAATGCCATACACAAAAGGCAACTGCTTAACAGACAATGCCATACACCAAAGACAACTGCTTAACAGACAATGGCATACACTAAAGACAACTGCTTAACAGACAATGCCAAACACCAAAGACAACTGCTTAACAGGCAATGCCATACACCAAAGACAAGTGCTTAACAGACAATGCCATACACCAAAGACAACTGCTTAACAGGCAATGCCATACACCAAAGTCAAGTGCTTAACAGACAATGCCATACACCAAAGACAACTGCTTAACAGACACTACCGTACACCAAAGATGACTGATTAACAGGCAATGCCATACACCAAAGACAACTGCTTAACAGACACTGCCATACACCAAAGACAACTGCTTAACAGACACTGCCATACACCAAAGACAACTGCTTAACAGGCAAAGCCATACACCAAAGACAACTGCTTAACAGACAATGCCATACACCAAAGACAACTGCTTAACAGGCAATGCCATACACCAAAGACAACTGCTTAACAGACAATGCCATACACCAAAGACAACTGCTTAACAGGCAATGCCATACACCAAAGACAACTGCTTAACAGACAATGCCATACACCAAAGACAACTGCTTAACAGGCAATGCCATACACCAAAGACAACTGCTTAACAGACAATGACATACACTAAAGACAACTGCTTAACAGGCAATGCCATACACCAAAGACAACTGCTTAACAGACAATGCCATACACCAAAGACAACTGCTTAACAGGCAATGCCATACACCAAAGACAACTGCTTAACAGACACTGCCATACACCAAAGACAACTGCTTAACAGACACTGCCATACACCAAAGACAACTGCTTAACAGGCAATGCCATACACCAAAGACAACTGCTTAACAGACACTGCCATACACCAAAGACAACTGCTTAACAGGCAATGCCATACACCAAAGACAACTGCTTAACAGACACTGCCATACACCAAAGACAACTGCTTAACAGGCAATGCCATACACCAAAGACAACTGCTTAACAGACAATGCCATACACCAAATACAACTGCTTAACAGGCAATGCCATACACCAAAGACAACTGCTTAACAGACACTGCCATACACCAAAGACAACTGCTTAACAGGCAATGCCATACACCAAAGACAACTGCTTAACAGACAATGCCATACACCAAAGACAACTGCTTAACAGACACTACCGTACACCAAAGATGACTGCTTAACAGGCAATGCCATACACCAAAGACAACTGCTTAACAGACAATGCCATACACCAAAGACAACTGCTTAACAGACAATGCCATACACCAAAGACAACTGCTTAACAGACAACGCCATACACCAAAGACAACTGCTTAACAGACAACGCCATAAACTAAAGACAACTGCTTAACAGACAATGCCATACACCAAAGACAACTGCTTAACAGACAACGCCATACACCAAAGACAACTGCTTAACAGACAACGCCATAAACTAAAGACAACTGCTTAACAGACAACGCCATAAACTAAAGACAACTGCTTAACAGACAATGCCATACACCAAAGACAACTGCTTAACAGACAATGCCATACACCAAAGACAACTGCTTAACAGACAATGCCATACACCAAAGACAACTGCTTAACAGACACTACCGTACACCAAAGATGACTGCTTAACAGGCAATGCCATACACCAAAGACAACTGCTTAACAGACAATGCCATACACCAAAGACAACTGCTTAACAGACAATGCCATACACCAAAGACAACTGCTTAACAGACAACGCCATACACCAAAGACAACTGCTTAACAGACAACGCCATAAACTAAAGACAACTGCTTAACAGACAATGCCATACACCAAAGACAACTGCTTAACAGACAACGCCATACACCAAAGACAACTGCTTAACAGACAACGCCATAAACTAAAGACAACTGCTTAACAGACAACGCCATAAACTAAAGACAACTGCTTAACAGACAATGCCATACACCAAAGACAACTGCTTAACAGACAATGCCATACACCAAAGACAACTGCTTAACAGACAATGCCATACACCAAAGACAACTGCTTAACAGGCAATGCCATACACCAAAGACAACTGCTTAACAGACAATGACATACACCAAAGACAACTGGTTAACAGGCAATGGCATACACCAAAGACAACTGCTTAACAGGCAATGACATACACTAAAGACAACTGCTTAATAGGCAATGCCATACACTGAAGACAACTGCTCAACAGGCAATGCCATACACCAAAGACAACTGCTTAACAGGCAATGCCATAAACTAAAGACAACTGCTTAACAGGCAATGCCATACACCAAAGACAACTGATTAACAGACAATGCCATACACCAAAGACAACTGCTTAACAGGCAATGCCATACACCAAAGACAACTGCTTAACAGGCAACGCCATAAACTAAAGACAACTGCTTAGCAGACAATGCCAAAAACTAAAGACAACTGCTTAACAGGCAATGCCATACACCAAAGACAACTGCTTAACAGACAATGCCATACACCAAAGACAACTGCTTAACAGACAATGCCATACACTAAAGACAACTGCTTAACAGACAATGCCATAAACTAAAGACAACTGCTTAACAGGCAATGCCATACACCAAAGACAACTGATTAACAGACAATGCCATACACCAAAGACAACTGCTTAACAGACACTCAAATACACCAAAGACAACTGCTTAACAGGCAACGCCATAAACTAAAGACAACTGCTTAGCAGACAATGCCAAAAACTAAAGACAACTGCTTAACAGGCAATGCCATACACCAAAGACAACTGCTTAACAGAAAATGCCATACACCAAAGACAACTGCTTAACAGACAATGCCATATACCAAAGACAACTGCTTAACAGACAATACCATACACCAAAGACAACTGCTTAACAGGCAATGCCATACACCAAAGACAACTGCTTAACAGACACTGCCATACACCAAAGACAACTGCTTAACAGGCAATGCAATACACCAAAGACAACTGCTTAACAGGCAATGCCATACACAAAAGACAACTGCTTAACAGACACTGCCATACACCAAAGACAACTGCTTAACAGACAATGCCATACACTATAGACAACTGCTTAACAGGCAATGCCATACACAAAAGACAACTGCTTAACAGACAATGCCATGCACCAAATACAACTGCTTAACAGACACTGCCATACACCAAAGATTACTGCTTAACAGGCAATGCCATACACCAAAGACAACTGCTTAACAGACAATGCCATACACCAAAGACAACTGCTTAACAGACAATGCCATACACCAAAGACAACTGCTTAACAGACAATGCCATACACCAAAGACAACTGCTTAACACACAATGCCATACACCAAAGACAACTGCTTAACAGACACTGCCATACACCAAAGACAACTGCTTAACAGGCAATGCCATACACCAAAGACAACTGCTTAACGGACAATGCCATACACCAAACACAACTGCTTAACAGACAATGGCATACACTAAAGACAACTGCTTAACAGGCAATGCCATACACCAAAGACAACTGCTTAACAGACAATGCCATACACCAAAGACAACTGCTTAACAGGCAATGCCATACACCAAAGACAACTGCTTAACAGGCAACGCCATAAACTAAAGACAACTGCTTAGCAGACAATGCCAAAAACTAAAGACAACTGCTTAACAGGCAATGCCATACACCAAAGACAACTGCTTAACAGACAATGCCATACACTAAAGACAACTGCTTAACAGGCAATGCCATACACCAAAGACAACTGCTTAACAGGCAATGCCATACACCAAAGACAACTGCTTAACAGACAATGACATACACTAAAGACAACTGCTTAACAGGCAATGCCATACACCAAAGACAACTGCTTAACAGACAATGCCATACACCAAAGACAACTGCTTAACAGACAATGCCATACACCAAAGACAACTGCTTAACAGGCAATGCCATACACCAAAGACAACTGCTTAACAGACACTGCCATACACCAAAGACAACTGCTTAACAGACACTGCCATACACCAAAGACAACTGCTTAACAGGCAATGCCATACACCAAAGACAACTGCTTAACAGGCAATGCCATACACCAAAGACAACTGCTTAACAGACACTGCCATACACCAAAGACAACTGCTTAACAGGCAATGCCATACACCAAAGACAACTGCTTAACAGACACTGCCATACACCAAAGACAACTGCTTAACAGGCAATGCCATACACTAAAGACAACTGCTTAACAGACAATGCCATACACTAAAGACAACTGCTTAACAGGCAATGCCATACACCAAAGACAACTGCTTAACAGACAATGCCATACACCAAAGACAACTGCTTAATAGGCAATGCCATACACCAAAGACAACTGCTTAACAGACACTGCCATACACCAAAGACAACTGCTTAACAGGCAATGCCATACACTAAAGACAACTGCTTAACAGACAATGCCATACACCAAAGACAACTGCTTAACAGGCAATGCCATACACCAAATACAACTGCTTAACAGGCAATGCCATACACCAAAGACAACTGCTTAACAGACACTGCCATACACCAAAGACAACTGCTTAACAGGCAATGCCATACACCAAAGACAACTGCTTAACAGACAATGCCATACACCAAAGACAACTGCTTAACGGACACTACCGTACACCAAAGATGACTGCTTAACAGGCAATGCCATACACCAAAGACAACTGCTTAACAGACAATGCCATACACCAAAGACAACTGCTTAACAGACAATGCCATACACCAAAGACAACTGCTTAACAGACAACGCCATACACCAAAGACAACTGCTTAACAGACAACGCCATAAACTAAAGACAACTGCTTAACAGACAATGCCATACACCAAAGACAACTGCTTAACAGACAACGCCATACACCAAAGACAACTGCTTAACAGACAACGCCATAAACTAAAGACAACTGCTTAACAGACAACGCCATAAACTAAAGACAACTGCTTAACAGACAATGCCATACACCAAAGACAACTGCTTAACAGACAATGCCATACACCAAAGACAACTGCTTAACAGACAATGCCATACACCAAAGACAACTGCTTAACAGGCAATGCCATACACCAAAGACAACTGCTTAACAGACAATGACATACACCAAAGACAACTGGTTAACAGGCAATGCCATACACCAAAGACAACTGCTTAACAGGCAATGACATACACTAAAGACAACTGCTTAACAGGCAATGCCATACACTGAAGACAACTGCTCAACAGGCAATGCCATACACCAAAGACAACTGCTTAACAGGCAATGCCATACACCAAAGACAACTGCTTAACAGACAATGCCATAAACTAAAGACAACTGCTTAACAGACAATGCCATACACCAAAGACAACTGCTTAACAGACACTCAAATACACCAAAGACAACTGCTTAACAGGCAACGCCATAAACTAAAGACAACTGCTTAGCAGACAATGCCAAAAACTAAAGACAACTGCTTAACAGGCAATGCCATACACCAAAGACAACTGCTTAACAGAAAATGCCATACACCAAAGACAACTGCTTAACAGACAATGCCATACACCAAAGACAACTGCTTAACAGACAATGCCATACACCAAAGACAACTGCTTAACAGGCAATGCCATACACCAAAGACAACTGCTTAACAGACACTGCCATACACCAAAGACAACTGCTTAACAGGCAATGCCATACACTATAGACAACTGCTTAACAGGCAATGCCATACACAAAAGACAACTGCTTAACAGACAATGCCATACACCAAAGACAACTGCTTAACAGACAATGCCATAAACTAAAGACAACTGCTTAACAGGCAATGCCATACACCAAAGACAGCTGATTAACAGACAATGCCATACACCAAAGACAACTGCTTAACAGACACTCAAATACACCAAAGACAACTGCTTAACAGGCAACGCCATAAACTAAAGACAACTGCTTAGCAGACAATGCCAAAAACTAAAGACAACTGCTTAACAGGCAATGCCATACACCAAAGACAACTGCTTAACAGAAAATGCCATACACCAAAGACAACTGCTTAACAGACAATGCCATACACCAAAGACAACTGCTTAACAGACAATGCCATACACCAAAGACAACTGCTTAACAGGCAATGCCATACACCAAAGACAACTGCTTAACAGACACTGCCATACACCAAAGACAACTGCTTAACAGGCAATGCCATACACTATAGACAACTGCTTAACAGGCAATGCCATACACAAAAGACAACTGCTTAACAGACAATGCCATGCACCAAATACAACTGCTTAACAGACACTGCCATACACCAAAGATTACTGCTTAACAGGCAATGCCATACACCAAAGACAACTGCTTAACAGACAATGCCATACACCAAAGACAACTGCTTAACAGACAATGCCATACACCAAAGACAACTGCTTAACAGACAATGCCATACACCAAAGACAACTGCTTAACAGGCAATGCCATACACCAAAGACAACTGCTTAACAGACACTGCCATACACCAAAGACAACTGCTTAACAGGCAATGCCATACACTATAGACAACTGCTTAACAGGCAATGCCATACACAAAAGACAACTGCTTAACAGACAATGCCATGCACCAAATACAACTGCTTAACAGACACTGCCATACACCAAAGATTACTGCTTAACAGGCAATGCCATACACCAAAGACAACTGCTTAACAGACAATGCCATACACCAAAGACAACTGCTTAACAGACAATGCCATACACCAAAGACAACTGCTTAACAGACAATGCCATACACCAAAGACAACTGTTTAACAGACACTGCCATACACCAAAGACAACTGCTTAACAGGCAATGCCATACACTATAGACAACTGCTTAACAGGCAATGCCATACACAAAAGACAACTGCTTAACAGACAATGCCATACACCAAAGACAACTGCTTAACAGACAATGCCATACACTAAAGACAACTGCTTAACAGACAATGCCATACAGCAAAGACAACTGCTTAACAGACAATGCCATACACCAAAGACAACTGCTTAAAAGACAATGCCATACACCAAAGACAACTGCTTAACAGACACTACCGTACACCAAAGATGACTGCTTAACAGGCAATGCCATACACCAAAGACAACTGCTTAACAGACAATGCCATACACCAAATACAACTGGTTAACAGACAATGCCATACACTAAAGACAACTGCTTAACAGGCAATGCCATACACCAAAGACAACTGCTTAACAGGCAATGCCATACACTATAGACAACTGCTTAACAGGCAATGCCATACACAAAAGACAACTGCTTAACAGACAATGCCATGCAGCAAATACAACTGCTTAACAGGCAATGCCATACACTAAAGACAACTGCTTAACAGACAATGCCATACAGCAAAGACAACTGCTTAACAGACAATGCCATACACCAAAGACAACTGCTTAAAAGACAATGCCATACACCAAAGACAACTGCTTAACAGACACTACCGTACACCAAAGATGACTGCTTAACAGGCAATGCCATACACCAAAGACAACTGCTTAACAGACAATGCCATACACCAAATACAACTGGTTAACAGACAATGCCATACACTAAAGACAACTGCTTAACAGGCAATGCCATACACCAAAGACAACTGCTTAACAGGCAATGCCATACACCCTCGACAACTGCTTAACAGACAATGCCATACACCAAAGACAACTGCTTAACAGACAATGCCATACACCAAAGACAACTGCTTAACAGACAATGCCATACACCAAAGACAACTGCTTAACAGACAACGCCATACACCAAAGACAACTGCTTAACAGACAACGCCATAAACTAAAGACAACAGCTTAGCAGACAATGACATACACCAAAGACAACTGCTTAACAGGCAATGCCATACACCAAAGACAACTGCTTAAAAGGCAATGACATACACTAAAGACAACTGCTTAACAGGCAATGCCATACACTGAAGACAACTGCTCAACAGGCAATACCATACACCAAAGACAACTGCTTAACAGGCAATGCCATACACCAAAGACAACTGCTTAACAGACAATGCCATAAACTAAAGACAACTGCTTAACAGGCAATGCCATACACCAAAGACAACTGCTTAACAGACACTGCCATACACCAAAGACAACTGCTTAACAGACACTGAAAAACACCAAAGACAACTGCTTAACAGACAACGCCATAAACTAAAGACAACTGCTTAGCAGACAACGCCATACACCAAAGACAACTGCTTAACAAGCAATGCCATACACCAAAGACAACTGCTTAACAGACAATGCCATACACCAAAGACAACTGCTTAACAGACAATGCCAAACACGTAAGACAACTGCTTAACAGACACTGCCATACACCAAAGACAACTGCTTAACAGACAATGCCATACACCAAAGACAACTGCTTAACAGACACTGCCATACACCAAAGATTACTGCTTAACAGGCAATGCCATACACCAAAGACAACTGCTTAACAGACACTGCCATACACCAAAGACAACTGCTTAACAGACACTGCCATACACCAAAGACAACTGCTTAACAGGCAATGCCATACACTATAGACAACTGCTTAACAGGCAATGCCATACACAAAAGACAACTGCTTAACAGACAATGCCATGCAGCAAATACAACTGCTTAACAGACAATGCCATACACCAAAGACAACTGCTTAACAGGCAATGCCATACACCAAAGACAAGTGCTTAACAGATAATGCCATACACCAAAGACAACTGCTTAACAGACACTACCGTACACCAAAGATGACTGCTTAACAGGCAACGCCATACACCAAAGACAACTGCTTAACAGACAACGCCATACACCAAAGACAAGTGCTTAACAGACACTGCCATACACCAAAGACAACTGCTTAACAGACACTGCCATACACCAAAGACAACTGCTTAACAGACAACGCCATACACCAAAGACAACTGCTTAACAGACACTGCCATACACCAAAGACAACTGCTTAACAGACACTGCCATACACCAAAGACAACTGCTTAACAGACAATGCCATACACCAAAGACAACTGCTTAGCAGGCAATGCCATACACCAAAGACAACTGCTGAACAGACACTGCCATACACCAAAGACAACTGCTTAACAGGCAATGCCATACACCAAAGACAACTGCTTAACAGACAATGACATACACTAAAGACAACTGCTTAACAGGCAATGCCATACACCAAAGACAACTGCTTAACAGACACTGCCATACACCAAAGACTACTGCTTAACAGGCAATGCCATACACCAAAGACAACTGCTTAACAGACAATGCCATACACCAAAGACAACTGCTTAACAGACACTGCCATACACCAAAGATTACTGCTTAACAGGCAATGCCATACACCAAAGACAACTGCTTAACAGACACTGCCATACACCAAAGACAACTGCTTAACAGACACTGCCATACACCAAAGACAACTGCTTAACAGTCAATGCCATACACTATAGACAACTGCTTAACAGGCAATGCCATATACAAAAGACAACTGCTTAACAGACAATGCCATACACCAAAGACAACTGCTTAACAGACAATGGCATACACTAAAGACAACTGCTTAACAGACAATGCCAAACACCAAAGACAACTGCTTAACAGGCAATGCCATACACCAAAGACAAGTGATTAACAGACAATGCCATACACCAAAACAACTGCTTAACAGGCAATGCCATACACCAAAGACAAGTGCTTAACAGACAATGCCATACACCAAAGACAACTGCTTAGCAGACACTACCGTACACCAAAGATGACTGATTAACAGGCAATGCCATACACCAAAGACAACTGCTTAACAGACACTGCCATACACCAAAGACAACTGCTTAACAGACACTGCCATACACCAAAGACAACTGCTTAACAGGCAATGCCATACACCAAAGACAACTGCTTAACAGACAATGCCATACACCAAAGACAACTGCTTAACAGGCAATGCCATACACCAAAGACAACTGCTTAACAGACAATGCCATACACCAAAGACAACTGCTTAACAGGCAATGCCATACACCAAAGACAACTGCTTAACAGACAATGCCATACACCAAAGACAACTGCTTAACAGGCAATGCCATACACCAAAGACAACTGCTTAACAGACAATGACATACACTAAAGACAACTGCTTAACAGGCAATGCCATACACCAAAGACAACTGCTTAACAGACAATGCCATACACCAAAGACAACTGCTTAACAGGCAATGCCATACACCAAAGACAACTGCTTAACAGACACTGCCATACACCAAAGACAACTGCTTAACAGACACTGCCATACACCAAAGACAACTGCTTAACAGGCAATGCCATACACCAAAGACAACTGCTTAACAGACACTGCCATACACCAAAGACAACTGCTTAACAGGCAATGCCATACACCAAAGACAACTGCTTAACAGACACTGCCATACACCAAAGACAACTGCTTAACAGGCAATACCATACACTAAAGACAACTGCTTAACAGACAATGCCATACACCAAATACAACTGCTTAACAGGCAATGCCATACACCAAAGACAACTGCTTAACAGACACTGCCATACACCAAAGGCAACTGCTTAACAGGCAATGCCATACACCAAAGACAACTGCTTAACAGACAATGCCATACACCAAAGACAACTGCTTAACAGACAATGCCATACACCAAAGACAACTGCTTAACAGACAACGCCATACACCAAAGACAACTGCTTAACAGACAACGCCATAAACTAAAGACAACTGCTTAACAGACAATGCCATACACCAAAGACAACTGCTTAACAGACAACGCCATACACCAAAGACAACTGCTTAACAGACAACGCCATAAACTAAAGACAACTGCTTAACAGACAACGCCATAAACTAAAGACAACTGCTTAACAGACAATGCCATACACCAAAGACAACTGCTTAACAGACAATGCCATACACCAAAGACAACTGCTTAACAGACAATGCCATACACCAAAGACAACTGCTTAACAGGCAATGCCATACACCAAAGACAACTGCTTAACAGACAATGACATACACCAAAGACAACTGGTTAACAGGCAATGCCATACACCAAAGACAACTGCTTAACAGGCAATGACATACACTAAAGACAACTGCTTAACAGGCAATGCCATACACTGAAGACAACTGCTCAACAGGCAATGCCATACACCAAAGACAACTGCTTAACAGGCAATGACATACACTAAAGACAACTGCTTAACAGGCAATGCCATACACTGAAGACAACTGCTCAACAGGCAATGCCATACACCAAAGACAACTGCTTATCAGGCAATGCCATACACCAAAGACAACTGATTAACAGACAATGCCATACACCAAAGACAACTGCTTAACACACACTCAAATACACCAAAGACAACTGCTTAACAGGCAACGCCATAAACTAAAGACAACTGCTTAGCAGACAATGCCAAAAACTAAAGACAACTGCTTAACAGGCAATGCCATACACCAAAGACAACTGCTTAACAGAAAATGCCATACACCAAAGACAACTGCTTAACAGACAGTGCAATACACCAAAGACAACTGCTTAACAGACAATGCCATACACTAAAGACAACTGCTTAACAGACAATGCCATAAACTAAAGACAACTGATTAACAGACAATGCCATACACCAAAGACAACTGCTTAACAGACACTCAAATACACCAAAGACAACTGCTTAACAGGCAACGCCATAAACTAAAGACAACTGCTTAGCAGACAATGCCAAAAACTAAAGACAACTGCTTAACAGGCAATGCCATACACCAAAGACAACTGCTTAACAGAAAATGCCATACACCAAAGACAACTGCTTAACAGACAATGCCATACACCAAAGACAACTGCTTAACAGACAATGCCATACACCAAAGACAACTGCTTAACAGGCAATGCCATACACCAAAGACAACTGCTTAACAGACAACGCCATACACCAAAGACAACTGCTTAACAGGCAATGCCATACACCAAAGACAACTGCTTAACAGGCAATGCCATACACCAAAGACAACTGCTTAACAGGCAATGCCATACACCAAAGACAACTGCTTAACAGACAATGCCATGCACCAAATACAACTGCTTAACAGACACTGCCATACACCAAAGATTACTGCTTAACAGGCAATGCCATACACCAAAGACAACTGCTTAACAGACAATGCCATACACCAAAGACAACTGCTTAACAGACAATGCCATACACCAAAGACAACTGCTTAACAGACAATGCCATACACCAAAGACAACTGCTTAACACACAATGCCATACACCAAAGACAACTGCTTAACAGACACTGCCATACACCAAAGACAACTGCTTAACAGGCAATGCCATACACCAAAGACAACTGCTTAACAGACAATGCCATACACCAAACACAACTGCTTAACAGACAATGGCATACACTAAAGACAACTGCTTAACAGGCAATGCCATACACCAAAGACAACTGCTTAACAGACAATGCCATACACCAAAGACAACTGCTTAACAGGCAATGCCATACACCAAAGACAACTGCTTAACAGGCAACGCCATAAACTAAAGACAACTGCTTAGCAGACAATGCCAAAAACTAAAGACAACTGCTTAACAGGCAATGCCATACACCAAAGACAACTGCTTAACAGACAATGCCATACACTAAAGACAACTGCTTAACAGGCAATGCCATACACCAAAGACAACTGCTTAACAGGCAATGCCATACACCAAAGACAACTGCTTAACAGACAATGACATACACTAAAGACAACTGCTTAACAGGCAATGCCATACACCAAAGACAACTGCTTAACAGACAATGCCATACACCAAAGACAACTGCTTAACAGACAATGCCATACACCAAAGACAACTGCTTAACAGGCAATGCCATACACCAAAGACAACTGCTTAACAGACACTGCCATACACCAAAGACAACTGCTTAACAGACACTGCCATACACCAAAGACAACTGCTTAACAGGCAATGCCATACACCAAAGACAACTGCTTAACAGACACTGCCATACACCAAAGACAGCTGCTTAACAGGCAATGCCATACACTAAAGACAACTGCTTAACAGACAATGCCATACACCAAATACAACTGCTTAACAGGCAATGCCATACACTAAAGACAACTGCTTAACAGACAATGCCATACACCAAAGACAACTGCTTAACAGGAAATGCCATACACCAAAGACAACTGCTTAACAGACAATGCCATACACCAAAGACAACTGCTTAACAGACACTACCGTACACCAAAGATGACTGCTTAACAGGCAATGCCATACACCAAAGACAACTGCTTAACAGACAATGCCATACACCAAAGACAACTGCTTAACAGACAATGCCATACACCAAAGACAACTGCTTAACAGACAACGCCATAAACTAAAGACAACTGCTTAACAGACAACGCCATACACCAAAGACAACTGCTTAACAGACAATGCCATAAACTAAAGACAACTGCTTAACAGACAATGCCATACACCAAAGACAACTGCTTAACAGACAACGCCATACACCAAAGACAACTGCTTAACAGACAACGCCATAAACTAAAGACAACTGCTTAACAGACAACGCCATAAACTAAAGACAACTGCTTAACAGACAATGCCATACACCAAAGACAACTGCTTAACAGACAATGCCATACACCAAAGACAACTGCTTAACAGACAATGCCATACACCAAAGACAACTGCTTAACAGGCAATGCCATACACCAAAGACAACTGCTTAACAGGCAATGACATACACCAAAGACAACTGGTTAACAGGCAATGCCATACACCAAAGACAACTGCTTAACAGGCAATGACATACACTAAAGACAACTGCTTAACAGGCAATGCCATACACTGAAGACAACTGCTCAACAGGCAATGCCATACACCAAAGACAACTGCTTAACAGGCAATGCCATACACCAAAGACAACTGCTTAACAGACAATGCCATAAACTAAAGACAACTGCTTAACAGGCAATGCCATACACCAAAGACAACTGATTAACAGACAATGCCATACACCAAAGACAACTGCTTAACAGACACTCAAATACACCAAATACAACTGCTTAACAGGCAATGCCATACACTAAAGACAACTGCTTAACAGACAATGCCATACACCAAAGACAACTGCTTAACAGGAAATGCCATACACCAAAGACAACTGCTTAACAGACAATGCCATACACCAAAGACAACTGCTTAACAGACACTACCGTACACCAAAGATGACTGCTTAACAGGCAATGCCATACACCAAAGACAACTGCTTAACAGACAATGCCATACACCAAAGACAACTGCTTAACAGACAATGCCATACACCAAAGACAACTGCTTAACAGACAACGCCATAAACTAAAGACAACTGCTTAACAGACAACGCCATACACCAAAGACAACTGCTTAACAGACAATGCCATAAACTAAAGACAACTGCTTAACAGACAATGCCATACACCAAAGACAACTGCTTAACAGACAACGCCATACACCAAAGACAACTGCTTAACAGACAACGCCATAAACTAAAGACAACTGCTTAACAGACAACGCCATAAACTAAAGACAACTGCTTAACAGACAATGCCATACACCAAAGACAACTGCTTAACAGACAATGCCATACACCAAAGACAACTGCTTAACAGACAATGCCATACACCAAAGACAACTGCTTAACAGGCAATGCCATACACCAAAGACAACTGCTTAACAGACAATGACATACACCAAAGACAACTGGTTAACAGGCAATGCCATACACCAAAGACAACTGCTTAACAGGCAATGACATACACTAAAGACAACTGCTTAACAGGCAATGCCATACACTGAAGACAACTGCTCAACAGGCAATGCCATACACCAAAGACAACTGCTTAACAGGCAATGCCATACACCAAAGACAACTGCTTAACAGACAATGCCATAAACTAAAGACAACTGCTTAACAGGCAATGCCATACACCAAAGACAACTGATTAACAGACAATGCCATACACCAAAGACAACTGCTTAACAGACACTCAAATACACCAAAGACAACTGCTTAACAGGCAACGCCATAAACTAAAGACAACTGCTTAGCAGACAATGCCAAAAACTAAAGACAACTGCTTAACAGGCAATGCCATACACCAAAGACAACTGCTTAACAGAAAATGCCATACACCAAAGACAACTGCTTAACAGACAATGCCATACACCAAAGACAACTGCTTAACAGACAATGCCATACACCAAAGACAACTGCTTAACAGGCAATGCCATACACCAAAGACAACTGCTTAACAGACACTGCCATACACCAAAGACAACTGCTTAACAGGCAATGCCATACACCAAAGACAACTGCTTAACAGACAATGCCATACACCAAAGACAACTGCTTAACAGGCAATGCCATACACCAAAGACAACTGCTTATCAGACACTGCCATACACCAAAGACAACTGATTAACAGACAATGCCATACACCAAAGACAACTGCTTAACAGGCAATGCCATACACCAAAGACAACTGATTAACAGACAATGCCATACACCAAAGACAACTGCTTAACAGACACTCAAATACACCAAAGACAACTGCTTAACAGGCAACGCCATAAACTAAAGACAACTGCTTAGCAGACAATGCCAAAAACTAAAGACAACTGCTTAACAGGCAATGCCATACACCAAAGAAAACTGCTTAACAGAAATTGCCATACACCAAAGACAACTGCTTAACAGACAATGCCATACACCAAAGACAACTGCTTAACAGACAATGCCATACACCAAAGACAACTGCTTAACAGGCAATGCCATACACCAAAGACAACTGCTTAACAGACACTGCCATACACCAAAGACAACTGCTTAACAGGCAATGCCATACACTATAGACAACTGCTTAACAGGCAATGCCATACACAAAAGACAACTGCTTAACAGACAATGCCATGCACCAAATACAACTGCTTAACAGACACTGCCATACACCAAAGATTACTGCTTAACAGGCAATGCCATACACCAAAGACAACTGCTTAACAGACAATGCCATACACCAAAGACAACTGCTTAACAGACAATGCCATACACCAAAGACAACTGCTTAACAGACAATGCCATGCACCAAAGACAACTGCTTAACAGACAATGCCATACACCAAAGACAACTGCTTAACACACAATGCCATACACCAAAGACAACTGCTTAACAGACACTGCCATACACCAAAGACAACTGCTTAACAGGCAATGCCATACACCAAAGACAACTGCTTAACAGACAATGCCATACACCAAAGACAACTGCTTAACAGACAATGCCATACACCAAAGACAACTGCTTAGCAGACAATGGCATACACTAAAGACAACTGCTTAACAGGCAACGCCATACACCAAAGACAACTGCTTAACAGACAATGCCATACACCAAAGACAACTGCTTAACAGGCGATGCCATACACCAAAGACAACTGCTTAACAGGCAACGCCATAAACTAAAGACAACTGCTTAGCAGACAATGCCATACACCAAACACAACTGCTTAACAGACAATGGCATACACTAAAGACAACTGCTTAACAGGCAACGCCATACACCAAAGACAACTGCTTAACAGACAATGCCATACACCAAAGACAACTGCTTAACAGGCAACGCCATAAACTAAAGACAACTGCTTAGCAGACAATGCCAAAAACTAAAGACAACTGCTTAACAGGCAATGCCATACACCAAAGACAACTGCTTAACAGACAATGCCATACACTAAAGACAACTGCTTAACAGGCAATGCCATACACCAAATACAATTGCTTAACAGGCAATGCCATACACCAAAGACAACTGCTTAACAGACAATGCCATACACCAAAGACAACTGCTTAACAGACAATGCCATACACCAAAGACAACTGCTTAACAGACAATGCCATACACCAAAGACAACTGCTTAACAGACAATGCCATACACCAAAGACAACTGCTTAACAGACAACGCCATACACCAAAGACAACTGCTTAACAGACAACGCCATAAACTAAAGACAACTGCTTAGCAGACAATGACATACACCAAAGACAACTGCTTAACAGGCAATGCCATACACCAAAGACAACTGCTTAACAGGCAATGACATACACTAAAGACAACTTCTTAACAGGCAATGCCATACACTGAAGACAACTGCTCAACAGGCAATGCCATACACCAAAGACAACTGCTTAACAGACAATGCTATACACCAAAGACAACTGCTTAACAGGCAATGCCATACACCAAAGACAACTGCTTAACAGGCAATGCCATACACCAAAGACAACTGCTCAACAGGCAATGCCATACACCAAAGACAACTGCTTAACAGACAATGCTATACACCAAAGACAACTGCTTAACAGGCAATGCCATACACCAAAGACAACTGCTTAGCAGACAATGACATACACCAAAGACAACTGCTTAACAGGCAATGCCATACACCAAAGACAACTGCTTAACAGGCAATGACATACACTAAAGACAACTGCTTAACAGGCAATGCCATACACTGAAGACAACTGCTCAACAGGCAATGCCATACACCAAAGACAACTGCTTAACAAGCAATGCCATACACCAAAGACAACTGCTTAACAGGCAACGCCATACACCAAAGACAACTGCTTAACAGACAATGACATACACCAAAGACAACTGCTTAACAGACAATGCCATACACCAAAGACAACTGCTTAACAGACAATGCCATACACCAAAGACAACTGCTTAACAGACAATGCCATACACCAAAGACAACTGCTTAACAGACAATGCCATACACCAAAGACAACTGCTTAACAGACAATGCCATACACCAAAGACAACTGCTTAACAGACACTGCCATACACCAAAGACAACTGCTTAACAGGCAATGCCATACACCAAAGACAACTGCTTAACAGACAATGCCATACACCAAAGACAACTGCTTAACAGACAATGCCATGCACCAAAGACAACTGCTTAACAGACACTACCGTACACCAAAGATTACTGCTTAACAGGCAATTCCATACACCAAAGACAACTGCTTAACAGGCAATGCCATACACCAAAGACAACTGCTTAACAGACAATGCCATACACCAAAGACAACTGCTTAACAGGCAATGCCATACACCAAAGACAACTGCTTAACAGGCAATGCCATACACCAAAGACAACTGCTTAACAGACAATGCCATAAACTAAAGACAACTGCTTAACAGGCAATGCCATACACCAAAGACAACTGATTAACAGACAATGCCATACACCAAAGACAACTGCTTAACAGACACTCAAATACACCAAATACAACTGCTTAACAGGCAATGCCATACACTAAAGACAACTGCTTAACAGACAATGCCATACACCAAAGACAACTGCTTAACAGGAAATGCCATACACCAAAGACAACTGCTTAACAGACAATGCCATACACCAAAGACAACTGCTTAACAGACACTACCGTACACCAAAGATGACTGCTTAACAGGCAATGCCATACACCAAAGACAACTGCTTAACAGACAATGCCATACACCAAAGACAACTGCTTAACAGACAATGCCATACACCAAAGACAACTGCTTAACAGACAACGCCATAAACTAAAGACAACTGCTTAACAGACAACGCCATACACCAAAGACAACTGCTTAACAGACAATGCCATAAACTAAAGACAACTGCTTAACAGACAATGCCATACACCAAAGACAACTGCTTAACAGACAACGCCATACACCAAAGACAACTGCTTAACAGACAACGCCATAAACTAAAGACAACTGCTTAACAGACAACGCCATAAACTAAAGACAACTGCTTAACAGACAATGCCATACACCAAAGACAACTGCTTAACAGACAATGCCATACACCAAAGACAACTGCTTAACAGACAATGCCATACACCAAAGACAACTGCTTAACAGGCAATGCCATACACCAAAGACAACTGCTTAACAGACAATGACATACACCAAAGACAACTGGTTAACAGGCAATGCCATACACCAAAGACAACTGCTTAACAGGCAATGACATACACTAAAGACAACTGCTTAACAGGCAATGCCATACACTGAAGACAACTGCTCAACAGGCAGTGCCATACACCAAAGACAACTGCTTAACAGGCAATGCCATACACCAAAGACAACTGCTTAACAGACAATGCCATAAACTAAAGACAACTGCTTAACAGGCAATGCCATACACCAAAGACAACTGATTAACAGACAATGCCATACACCAAAGACAACTGCTTAACAGACACTCAAATACACCAAAGACAACTGCTTAACAGGCAACGCCATAAACTAAAGACAACTGCTTAGCAGACAATGCCAAAAACTAAAGACAACTGCTTAACAGGCAATGCCATACACCAAAGACAACTGCTTAACAGAAAATGCCATACACCAAAGACAACTGCTTAACAGACAATGCCATACACCAAAGACAACTGCTTAACAGACAATGCCATACACCAAAGACAACTGCTTAACAGACAATGCCATACACCAAAGACAACTGCTTAACAGGCAATGCCATACACCAAAGACAACTGCTTAACAGACACTGCCATACACCAAAGACAACTGCTTAACAGGCAATGCCATACACCAAAGACAACTGCTTAACAGACAATGCCATACACCAAAGACAACTGCTTAACAGGCAATGCCATACACCAAAGACAACTGCTTATCAGACACTGCCATACACCAAAGACAACTGATTAACAGACAATGCCATACACCAAAGACAACTGCTTAACAGGCAATGCCATACACCAAAGACAACTGATTAACAGACAATGCCATACACCAAAGACAACTGCTTAACAGACACTCAAATACACCAAAGACAACTGCTTAACAGGCAACGCCATAAACTAAAGACAACTGCTTAGCAGACAATGCCAAAAACTAAAGACAACTGCTTAACAGGCAATGCCATACACCAAAGAAAACTGCTTAACAGAAATTGCCATACACCAAAGACAACTGCTTAACAGACAATGCCATACACCAAAGACAACTGCTTAACAGACAATGCCATACACCAAAGACAACTGCTTAACAGGCAATGCCATACACCAAAGACAACTGCTTAACAGACACTGCCATACACCAAAGACAACTGCTTAACAGGCAATGCCATACACTATAGACAACTGCTTAACAGGCAATGCCATACACAAAAGACAACTGCTTAACAGACAATGCCATGCACCAAATACAACTGCTTAACAGACACTGCCATACACCAAAGATTACTGCTTAACAGGCAATGCCATACACCAAAGACAACTGCTTAACAGACAATGCCATACACCAAAGACAACTGCTTAACAGACAATGCCATACACCAAAGACAACTGCTTAACAGACAATGCCATACACCAAAGACAACTGCTTAACAGACAATGCCATGCACCAAAGACAACTGCTTAACAGACAATGCCATACACCAAAGACAACTGCTTAACAGACAATGTCATACACCAAAGACAACTGCTTAACAGACAGTGCCATACACCAAAGACAACTGCTTAACAGACACTGCCATACACCAAAGACAACTGCTTAACAGGCAATGCCATACACCAAAGACAACTGCTTAACAGACAATGCCATACACCAAAGACAACTGCTTAGCAGACAATGGCATACACTAAAGACAACTGCTTAACAGGCAACGCCATACACCAAAGACAACTGCTTAACAGACAATGCCATACACCAAAGACAACTGCTTAACAGGCGATGCCATACACCAAAGACAACTGCTTAACAGGCAACGCCATAAACTAAAGACAACTGCTTAGCAGACAATGCCATACACCAAACACAACTGCTTAACAGACAATGGCATACACTAAAGACAACTGCTTAACAGGCAACGCCATACACCAAAGACAACTGCTTAACAGACAATGCCATACACCAAAGACAACTGCTTAACAGGCGATGCCATACACCAAAGACAACTGCTTAACAGACAATGCCATACACCAAAGACAACTGCTTAACAGACAATGCCATACACCAAAGACAACTGCTTAACAGACAATGCCATACACCAAAGACAACTGCTTAACAGACAATGCCATGCACCAAAGACAACTGCTTAACAGGCAATGCCATACACCAAATACAATTGCTTAACAGGCAATGCCATACACCAAAGACAACTGCTTAACAGACAATGCCATACACCAAAGACAACTGCTTAACAGACAATGCCATACACCAAAGACAACTGCTTAACAGACAATGCCATACACCAAAGACAACTGCTTAACAGACAATGCCATACACCAAAGACAACTGCTTAACAGACAACGCCATACACCAAAGACAACTGCTTAACAGACAACGCCATAAACTAAAGACAACTGCTTAGCAGACAATGACATACACCAAAGACAACTGCTTAACAGGCAATGCCATACACCAAAGACAACTGCTTAACAGGCAATGACATACACTAAAGACAACTTCTTAACAGGCAATGCCATACACTGAAGACAACTGCTCAACAGGCAATGCCATACACCAAAGACAACTGCTTAACAGACAATGCTATACACCAAAGACAACTGCTTAACAGGCAATGCCATACACCAAAGACAACTGCTTAACAGGCAATGCCATACACCAAAGACAACTGCTCAACAGGCAATGCCATACACCAAAGACAACTGCTTAACAGACAATGCTATACACCAAAGACAACTGCTTAACAGGCAATGCCATACACCAAAGACAACTGCTTAGCAGACAATGACATACAGCAAAGACAACTGCTTAACAGGCAATGCCATACACCAAAGACAACTGCTTAACAGGCAATGACATACACTAAAGACAACTGCTTAACAGGCAATGCCATACACTGAAGACAACTGCTCAACAGGCAATGCCATACACCAAAGACAACTGCTTAACAGGCAATGCCATACACCAAAGACAACTGCTTAACAGGCAATGCCATACACCAAAGACAACTGCTTAACAGACAATGCCATACACCAAAGACAACTGCTTAACAGACACTGAAATACACCAAAGACAACTGCTTAACAGGCAACGCCATAAACTAAAGACAACTGCTTAGCAGACAATCCCAAAAACTAAAGACAACTGCTTAATAGGCAATGCCATACACCAAAGACAAATGCTTAACAGACAATGCCATACACCAAAGACAACTGCTTAACAGACAATGCCATACACCAAAGACAACTGCTTAACAGACAATGCCATACACCAAAGACAACTGCTTAACAGGCAATGCCATACACCAAAGACAACTGCTTAACAGACACTGCCATACACCAAAGACAACTGCTTAACAGGCAATGCCATACACTATAGACAACTGCTTAACAGGCAATGCCATACACAAAAGACAACTGCTTAACAGACAATGCCATGCACCAAATACAACTGCTTAACAGACAATGCCATACACCAAAGACAACTGCTTAACAGACAATGCCATACACCAAAGACAACTGCTTAACAGACAATGCCATACACCAAAGATTACTGCTTAACAGGCAACGCCATACACCAAAGACAACTGCTTAACAGACAATGACATACACCAAAGACAACTGCTTAACAGACAATGCCATACACCAAAGACAACTGCTTAACAGACAATGCCATACACCAAAGACAACTGCTTAACAGACAATGCCATACACCAAAGACAACTGCTTAACAGACAATGCCATACACCAAAGACAACTGCTTAACAGACAATGCCATACACCAAAGACAACTGCTTAACAGACACTGCCATACACCAAAGACAACTGCTTAACAGGCAATGCCATACACCAAAGACAACTGCTTAACAGACAATGCCATACACCAAAGACAACTGCTTAACAGACAATGCCATGCACCAAAGACAACTGCTTAACAGACACTACCGTACACCAAAGATTACTGCTTAACAGGCAATTCCATACACCAAAGACAACTGCTTAACAGGCAATGCCATACACCAAAGACAACTGCTTAACAGACAATGCCATACACCAAAGACAACTGCTTAACAGGCAATGCCATACACCAAAGACAACTGCTTAACAGGCAACGCCATAAAATAAAGACAACTGCTTAGCAGACAATGCCAAAAACTAAAGACAACTGCTTAACAGGCAATGCCATACACCAAAGACAACTGCTTAACAGACAATGCCATACACCAAAGACAACTGCTTAACAGGCAATGCCATACACCAAAGACAACTGCTTAACAGACACTGCTATACACCAAAGACAACTGCTTAACAGGCAATGCCATACACGAAAGACAACTGCTTAACACACAATGCCATACACCAAATACAACTGTTTAACAGACAATGCCATACACCAAAGACAACTGCTTAACAGGCAATGCCATACACAAAAGACAACTGCTTAACAGACAATGCCATGCACCAAATACAACTGCTTAACAGACAATGCCATACACCAAAGACAACTGCTTAACAGACAATGCCATACACCAAAGACAACTGCTTAACAGACAATGCCATACACCAAAGATTACTGCTTAACAGGCAATGCCATACACCAAAGACAACTGCTTAACAGACAATGCCATACACCAAAGACAACTGCTTAACAGACAATGCCATACACCAAAGACAACTGCTTAACAGACAATGCCATACACCAAAGACAACTGCTTAACAGACAATGCCATACACCAAAGACAACTGCTTAACAGACACTGCCATACACCAAAGACAACTGCTTAACAGGCAATGCCATACACCAAAGACAACTGCTTAACAGACAATGCCATACACCAAAGACAACTGCTTAACAGACAATGCCATGCACCAAAGACAACTGCTTAACAGACACTACCGTACACCAAAGATTACTGCTTAACAGGCAATGCCATACACCAAAGACAACTGCTTAACAGGCAATGCCATACACCAAAGACAACTGCTTAACAGACAATGCCATACACCAAAGACAACTGCTTAACAGGCAATGCCATACACCAAAGACAACTGCTTAACAGGCAACGCCATAAACTAAAGACAACTGCTTAGCAGACAATGCCATACACCAAAGACAACTGCTTAACAGGCAATGCCATACACCAAAGACAACTGCTTAACAGACAATGCCATACACCAAAGACAACAGCTTAACAGGCAATGCCATACACCAAAGACAACTGCTTAACAGGCAATGCCATACACCAAAGACAACTGCTTAACAGACACTGCCATACACCAAAGACAACTGCTTAACAGGCAATGCCATACACCAAAGACAACTGCTTAACAGGCAATGCCATACACCAAAGACAACTGCTTAACAGGCAATGCCATACACCAAAGACAACTGCTTAACAGACACTGCCATACACCAAAGACAACTGCTTAACAGGCAATGCCATACACCAAAGACAACTGCTTAACACACAATGCCATACACCAAATACAACTGTTTAACAGACAATGCCATACACCAAAGACAACTGCTTAACAGGCAATGCCATACACCAAAGACAACTGCTTAACAGACAATGCCATACACCAAAGACAACTGCTTAACAGACAATGCCATACACCAAAGACAACTGCTTAACAGACAATGCCATACACCAAAGACAACAGCTTAACAGGCAATGCCATACACCAAAGACAACTGCTTAACAGGCAATGCCATACACCAAAGACAACTGCTTAACAGACACTGCCATACACCAAAGACAACTGCTTAACAGGCAATGCCATACACCAAAGACAACTGCTTAACAGGCAATGCCATACACCAAAGACAACTGCTTAACAGGCAATGCCATACACCAAAGACAACTGCTTAACAGACACTGCCATACACCAAAGACAACTGCTTAACAGGCAATGCCATACACCAAAGACAACTGCTTAACACACAATGCCATACACCAAATACAACTGTTTAACAGACAATGCCATACACCAAAGACAACTGCTTAACAGGCAATGCCATACACCAAAGACAACTGCTTAACAGACAATGCCATACACCAAAGACAACTGCTTAACAGACAATGCCATACACCAAAGACAACTGCTTAACAGGCAATGCCATACACCAAAGACAACTGCTTAACAGACAATGCCATACACCAAAGACAACGGTTTAACAGGCAATGCCATACACCAAAGACAACTGCTTAACAGACACTGCCATACACCAAAGACAACTGCTTAACAGGCAATGCCATACACTATAGACAACTGCTTAACAGGCAATGCCATACACAAAAGACAACTGCTTAACAGACAATGCCATGCACCAAATACAACTGCTTAACAGACAATGCCATACACCAAAGACAACTGCTTAACAGGCAATGCCATACACCAAAGACAACTGCTTAACAGACAATGCCATACACCAAAGACAACTGCTTAACAGACAATGCCATACACCAAAGACAACTGCTTAACAGACAATGCCATACACCAAAAACAACTGCTTAACAGACAATGCCATACACCAAAGACAACTGCTTAACAGACAATGCCATACACCAAAGGCAACTGCTTAACAGACAATGCCATACACCAAAGACAACTGCTTAACATGCAATGCCATACACCAAAGACAACTGCTTAACAGACACTGCCATACACCAAAGACAACTGCTTAACAGACAATGCCATACACCAAAGACAACTGCTTAACAGACAATGCCATACACCAAAGGCAACTGCTTAACAGACAATGCCATACACCAAAGACAACTGCTTAACAGGCAATGCCATACACCAAAGACAACTGCTTAACAGACACTGCCATACACCAAAGACAACTGCTTAACAGACAATGCCATGCACCAAAGACAACTGCTTAACAGACAACGCCATACACCAAAGAAAACTGCTTAACAGACAACGCCATAAACTAAAGACAACTGCTTAGCAGACAATGACATACACCAAAGACAACTGCTTAACAGGCAATGCCATACACCAAAGACAACTGCTTAACAGACAATGCCATACACCAAAGACAACTGCTTAACAGACAATGCCATACACCAAAGACAACTGCTTAACAGACAATGCCATACACCAAAGGCAACTGCTTAACAGACAACGCCATACACCAAAGACAACTGCTTAACAGACAACGCCATACACCAAAGAAAACTGCTTAACAGACAATGCCATAAACTAAAGACAGCTGCTTAGCAGACAATGACATACACCAAAGACAACTGCTTAACAGGCAATGCCATACACCAAAGACAACTGCTTAACAAGCAATGCCATACACCAAAGACAACTGCTTAACAGACAATGCCATAAACTAAAGACAACTGCTTAACAGGCAATGCCATACACCAAAGACAACTGCTTATCAGGCAACGCCATAAACTAAAGACAACTGCTTAGCAGACAATGCCATACACCAAAGACAACTGCTTAACAGACCATGCCATACACCAAAGACAACTGCTTAACAGACACTGCCATACACAACTGCTTAACATGCAATGCCATACACCAAACACAACTGCTTAACAGACAATGCCATACACCGAAGACAACTGCTTAACAGGCAATGCCATACACCGAAGACAACTGCTTAACAGACAGTGCCATACACTAAAGATAACTGCTTAACAGGCAATGTCATTCACCAAAGACAACTGCTTAACAGACAATGCCATACACCAAAGACAACTGCTTAACAGGCAATGCCATACACTAAAGACAACTGCTTAACAGGCAATGGCATACACTAAAGACAACTGCTTAACAGGCAATGCCATACACTAAAGACAACTGCTTAACATGCAATGCCATACACCAAAGACAACTGCTTAACAGACACTGCCATACACCAAAGACAACTACTTAACATGCAATGTCATACACCAAAGACAACTGCTTAACAGACAATGCCATACACCAAAGACAACTGCTTAACAGGCAATGCCATACACCAAAGACAACTGCTTAACAGGCAATGCCATACACCAAAGATAACTGCTTAACAGACAATGCCATACACCAAAGACAACTGCTTAACAGACAATGCCATACACCAAAGACAACTGCTTAACAGACAATGCCATACACCGAAGACAACTGCTTAACATGCAATGCCATACACCAAAGACAACTGCTTAACAGACAATGCCATACACCAAAGACAACTGCTTAACAGACAATGCCATACACCAAAGACAACTGCTTAACAGGCAATGCCATACACCAAAGACAACTGCTTAACAGGCAATGCCATACACCAAAGACAACTGCTTAACAGGCAATGCCATAAACCAAAGACAACTGCTTAACAGACAATGCCATACACCAAAGACAACTGCTTAACAGGCAATGCCATACACTAAAGACAACTGCTTAACAGGCAATGCCATACACCAAAGACAACTGCTAAACAGACAATGCCATACACCGAAGACAACTGCTTAACAGGCAATGCCATACACCGAAGACAACTGCTTAACAGACAGTGCCATACACTAAAGACAACTGCTTAACAGGCAATGCCATTCACCAAAGACAACTACTTAACAGACAATGCCATACACCAAAGACAACTGCTTAACAGGCAATGCCATACACTAAAGACAACTGCTTAACAGGCAATGCCATACACTAAAGACAACTGCTTAACAGGCAATGCCATACACTAAAGACAACTGCTTAACAGGCAATGCCATACACTAAAGACAACTGCTTAACATGCAATGCCATACACCAAAGACAACTGCTTAACAGACACTGCCATACACCAAAGACAACTGCTTAACAGACAATGCCATACACCAAAGACAACTGCTTAACAGGCAATGCCATACACCAAAGACAACTGCTTAACAGACAATGCCATACACCAAAGACAACTGCTTAACAGACAATGCCATACACCAAAGACAACTGCTTAACAGGCAATGCCATACACTAAAGACAACTGCTTAACAGGCAATGCCATAAACTAAAGACAACTGCTTAACAGACAATGCCATACACTAAAGACAACTGCTTAACAGGCAATGCCATACACTAAAGACAACTGCTTAACAGGCAATGCCATACACTAAAGACAACTGCTTAACATGCAATGCCATACACCAAAGACAACTGCTTAACAGACAATGCCATACACCAAAGACAACTGCTTAACAGACAATGCCATACACCAAAGACAACTGCTTAACAGACAATGCCATACACCAAAGACAACTGCTTAACATGCAATGCCATACACCAAAGACAACTGCTTAACAGACAATGCCATACACCAAAGACAACTGCTTAACAGGCAATGCCATACACCAAAGACAACTGCTTAACAGACAATGCCATACACCAAACACAACTGCTTAACAGACAATGCCATACACCAAAGACAACTGCTTAACAGACAATGCCATACACCGAAGACAACTGCTTAACATGCAATGCCATACACCAAAGACAACTGCTTAACAGACAATGCCATACACCAAAGACAACTGCTTAACAGACAATGCCATACACCAAAGACAACTGCTTAACAGGCAATGCCATACACCAAAGACAACTGCTTAACAGGCAATGCCATACACCAAAGACAACTGCTTAACAGACACTGCCATACACCAAAGACAACTGCTTAACAGGCAATGCCATACACCAAAGACAACTGCTTAACAGACAATGCCATACACCAAATACAACTGTTTAACAGACAATGCCATACACCAAAGACAACTGCTTAACAGGCAATGCCATACACCAAAGACAACTGCTTAACAGACAATGCCATACACCAAAGACAACTGCTTAACAGGCAATGCCATACACCAAAGACAACTGCTTAACAGGCAACGCCATAAACTAAAGACAACTGCTTAGCAGACAATGCCAAAAACTAAAGACAACTGCTTAACAGACAATGCCATGCACCAAAGACAACTGCTTAACAGACAATGCCATACACCAAAGACAACTGCTTAACAGACAATGCCATACACCAAAGACAACTGCTTAACAGACAATGCCATACACCAAAGACAACTGCTTAACAGGCAATGCCATACACCGAAGACAACTGCTTAACAGGCAATGCCATACACCGAAGACAAGTGCTTAACATGCAATGCCATACACCGAAGACAACTGCTTAACAGACAATGCCATACACCGAAGACAACTGCTTAACAGGCAATGCCATACACCGAAGACAACTGCTTAACAGGCAATGCCATACACTAAAGACAACTGCTTAACAGGCAATGCCATACACTAAAGACAACTGCTTAACATGCAATGCCATACACCAAAGACAACTGCTTAACAGACACTGCCATACACCAAAGACAACTGCTTAACAGACAATGCCATACACCAAAGACAACTGCTTAACAGGCAATGCCATACACCAAAGACAACTGCTTAACAGACAATGCCATACACCAAAGACAACTGCTTAACAGACAATGCCATACACCAAAGACAACTGCTTAACAGACAATGCCATACACCAAAGACAACTGCTTAACAGGCAATGCCATACACCAAAGACAACTGCTTAACAGGCAACGCCATAAACTAAAGACAACTGCTTAGCAGACAATGCCAAAAACTAAAGACAACTGCTTAACAGACAATGCCATACACCAAAGACAACTGCTTAACAGACAATGCCATACACCAAAGACAACTGCTTAACAGACAATGCCATACACCAAAGACAACTGCTTAACAGGCAATGCCATACACCGAAGACAACTGCTTAACAGGCAATGCCATACACCGAAGACAACTGCTTAACAGGCAATGCCATAAACTAAAGACAACTGCTTAACAGACAATGCCATACACTAAAGACAACTGCTTAACAGGCAATGCCATACACTAAAGACAACTGCTTAACAGGCAATGCCATACACTAAAGACAACTGCTTAACATGCAATGCCATACACCAAAGACAACTGCTTAACAGACAATGCCATACACCAAAGACAACTGCTTAACAGACAATGCCATACACCAAAGACAACTGCTTAACAGGCAATGCCATACACCAAAGACAACTGCTTAACAGGCAATGCCATACACCAAAGACAACTGCTTAACAGGCAATGCCATACACCAAAGACAACTGCTTAACAGGCAATGCCATACACCAAAGACAACTGCTTAACAGGCAATGCCATACACCAAAGACAACTGCTTAACAGACAATGCCATACACCAAAGACAACTGCTTAACAGACAGTGCCATACACTAAAGACAACTGCTTAACAGGCAATGCCATACACTAAAGACAACTGCTTAACAGGCAATGCCATACACTAAAGACAACTGCTTAACAGGCAATGCCATACACTAAAGACAACTGCTTAACAGGTAATGCCATACACTAAAGACAACTGCTTAACAGGCAATGCCATACACCGAAGACAACTGCTTAACAGACAATGCCATACACCAAAGACAACTGCTTAACAGACAATGCCATACACCGAAGACAACTGCTTAACAGGCAATGCCATACACCGAAGACAACTGCTTAACAGGCAATGCCATACACTAAAGACAACTGCTTAACAGGCAATGCCATACACTAAAGACAACTGCTTAACAGGCAATGCCATACACTAAAGACAACTGCTTAACAGGCAATGCCATACACCAAAGACAACTGCTTAACAGGCAATGCCATACACTAAAGACAACTGCTTAACAGGTAATGCCATACACTAAAGACAACTGCTTAACAGGCAATGCCATACACCGAAGACAACTGCTTAACAGACAATGCCATACACCAAAGACAACTGCTTAACAGACAATGCCATACACCAAAGACAACTGCTTAACAGGCAATGCCATACACCGAAGACAACTGCTTAACATGCAATGCCATACACCAAAGACAACTGCTTAACAGACAATGCCATACACCAAAGACAACTGCTTAACAGACAATGCTATACACCAAAGACAACTGCTTAACAGGCAATGCCATACAACAAAGACAACTGCTTAACAGGCAATGCCATACACCAAAGATAACTGCTTAACAGACAATGCCATACACCAAAGACAACTGCTTAACAGACAATGCCATACACCAAAGACAACTGCTTAACAGACAATGCCATACACCAAAGACAACTGCTTAACAGACAATGCCATACCCCAAAGACAACTGCTTAACAGGCAATGCCATACACCAAAGACAACTGCTTAACAGACAATGCCATACACCAAAGACAACTGCTTAACAGGCAATGCCATACACCAAAGATAACTGCTTAACAGACAATGCCATACACCAAAGACAACTGCTTAACAGACAATGCCATACACCAAAGACAACTGCTTAAGAGACAATGCCATACACCAAAGACAACTGCTTAACAGGCAATGCCATACACCAAAGACAACTGCTTAACAGACAGTGCCATACACTAAAGACAACTGCTTAACAGGCAATGCCATACATCAAAGACAACTGCTTAACAGACAATGCCGTACACCAAAGACAACTGCTTAACAGACAGTGCCATACACTAAAGACAACTGCTTAACAGGCAATGCCATACACTAAAGACAACTGCTTAACAGGCAATGCCATACACTAAAGACAACTGCTTAACAGGCAATGCCATACACTAAAGACAACTGCTTAACAGGCAATGCCATACACCAAAGACAACTGCTTAACAGACAATGCCATACACCAAAGACAACTGCTTAACAGACAATGCCATACACCAAAGACAACTGCTTAACAGGCAATGCCATACACCAAAGACAACTGCTTAACAGACAGTGCCATACACTAAAGACAACTGCTTAACAGGCAATGCCATACACCAAAGACAACTGCTTAACAGGCAATGCCATACACCAAAGACAACTGCTTAACAGACAATGCCATACACCAAAGATAAATGCTTAACAGACAATGCCATACATCAAAGACAACTGCTTAACAGACAATGCCGTACACCAAAGACAACTGCTTAACAGACAGTGCCATACACTAAAGACAACTGCTTAACAGGCAATGCCATACACTAAAGACAACTGCTTAACAGGCAATGCCATACACTAAAGACAACTGCTTAACAGGCAATGCCATACACTAAAGACAACTGCTTAACAGGCAATGCCATACACCAAAGACAACTGCTTAACAGACAATGCCATACACCAAAGACAACTGCTTAACAGACAATGCCATACACCAAAGACAACTGCTTAACAGGCAATGCCATATACCAAAGACAACTGCTTAAGAGACAATGCCATACACCAAAGACAACTGATTAACAGACACTGCCATACACCAAAGACAACTGCTTAACAGGCAATGCCATATACCAAAGACAACTGCTTAACAGACAATGCCATACACCAAAGACAACTGCTTAACAGGCAATGCCATATACCAAAGACAACTTCTTAACAGACAATGCCATACACCAAAGACAACTGCTTAATATGCAATGCCATATACCAAAGACAACTGCTTAAGAGACAATGCCATACACTAAAGACAACTGCTTAACAGGCAATGCCATACACCAAAGACAACTGCTTAACAGGCAATGCCATACACCAAAGACAACTGCTTAAGAGACAATGCCATACACCAAAGACAACTGCTTAACAGACACTGCCATACACCAAAGACAACTGCTTAACAGGCAATGCCATACACCAAAGACAACTGCTTAACAGGCAATGCCATATACCAAAGACAACTGCTTAACAGACAATGCCATACACCAAAGACAACTGCTTAACAGGCAATGCCATATACCAAAGACAACTGCTTAACAGACAATGCCATACACCAAAGACAACTGCTTAACAGGCAACGCCATGCACCAAAGACAACTGCTTAACAGGCAATGCCATGCACCAAAGACAACTGCTTAACAGACAATGCCATACACCAAAGACAACTGCTTAACAGACAATGCCATACACCAAAGACAACTGCTTAACAGGCAACGCCATACACCAAAGTCAACTGCTTAACAGGCAATGCCATGCACCAAAGACAACTGCATAACAGACAATGCCATACACCAAAGACAACTGCTTAACAGACAACGCCATACACCAAAGACAACTGCTTAACAGGCAACGCCATACACCAAAGACAACTGCTTAACAGGCAACGCCATACACCAAAGACAACTGCTTAAGACAATGCCATACACTAAAGACAACTGCTTAACAGGCAATGCCATACACCAAAGACAACTGCTTAACAGACAATGACATACACAAAAGACAACTGCTTAACAGACAATGCCATGCACCAAACACAACTGCTTAACAGACAATGCCATACACCAAAGACAACTGCTTAACAGACAATGCCATACACCAAAGACAACTGCTTAACAGACAATGCCATACACCAAAGATAACTGCTTAACAGACAATGCCATACACCAAAGACAACTGCTTAACAGGCAATGGCATACACCAAAGACAACTGCTTAACAGACAACGCCATACACTAAAGACAACTGCTTAACAGACAATGCCATACACCAAAGACAACTGCTTAACAGACACTGCCATACACCAAAGACAACTACTTAACAGACAATGCCATACACCAAAGACAACTGCTTAACAGACAATGCCAAACACCAAAGACAACTGCTTAACAGGCAATGCCATACACCAAAGACAACTGCTTAACAGGCAATGCCATACACCAAAGACAACTGCTTAACAGGCAATGCCATACACCAAAGACAACTGCTTAACAGACAATGCCATACACCAAAGACAACTACTTAACAGACAATGCCATACACCAAAGACAACTGCTTAACAGACAATGCCATACACCAAAGACAACTGCTTAACAGGCAATGCCATACACCAAAGACAACTGCTTAACAGGCAATGCCATACACCAAAGACAACTGCTTAACAGGCAATGCCATACGCCAAAGACAACTGCTTAACAGACAATGCCATACACCAAAGACAACTGCTTAACAGACAATGCCATACACCAAAGACAACTGCTTAACAGACAATGCCATACACCAAAGACAACTGCTTAACAGGCAATGCCATACACCAAAGACAACTGCTTAACAGGCAATGCCATACACCAAAGACAACTGCTTAACAGGCAATGCCATACACCAAAGACAACTGCTTAATAGGCAATGCCATACACCAAAGACAACTGCTTAACAGACAATGCCATACACCAAAGACAACTGCTTAACAGACACTGCCATACACCAAAGACAACTGCTTAACAGACAATGCCATACACCAAAGACAACTGCTTAACAGACACTGCCATACACCAAAGATTACTGCTTAACAGGCAATGCCATACACCAAAGACAACTGCTTAACAGACACTGCCATACACCAAAGACAACTGCTTAACAGGCAATACCATACACTATAGACAACTGCTTAACATGAAATGCCATACACCAAAGACAACTGCTTAACAGACAATGCCATACACCAAAGACAACTGCTTAACAGGCAATGCCATATACCAAAGACAACTGCTTAAGAGACAATGCCATACACCAAAGACAACTGATTAACAGACACTGCCATACACCAAAGACAACTGCTTAACAGGCAATGCCATACATCAAAGACAACTGCTTAAGAGACAATGCCATACACTAAAGACAACTGCTTAACAGGCAATGCCATACACCAAAGACAACTGCTTAACAGGCAATGCCATACACCAAAGACAACTGCTTAAGAGACAATGCCATACACCAAAGACAACTGCTTAACAGACACTGCCATACACCAAAGACAACTGCTTAACAGGCAATGCCATACACTATAGACAACTGCTTAACAGGCAATGCCATACACCAAAGACAACTGCTTAAGAGACAATGCCATACACCAAAGACAACTGCTTAACAGGCAATGCCATACACTATAGACAACTGCTTAACAGGCAATGCCATACACCAAAGACAACTGCTTAAGAGACAATGCCATACACCAAAGACAACTGATTAACAGACAATGCCATACACCAAAGACAACTGCTTAACAGACAATGCCATACACCAAAGACAACTGCTTAACAGACAATGCCATACACCAAAGACAACTGCTTAACAGGCAATGCCATATACCAAAGACAACTGCTTAAGAGACAATGCCATACACCAAAGACAACTGAATAACAGACACTGCCATACACCAAAGACAACTGCTTAACAGGCAATGCCATACACCAAAGACAACTGCTTAAGAGACAATGCCATACACTAAAGACAACTGCTTAACAGGCAATGCCATACACCAAAGACAACTGCTTAACAGGCAATGCCATACACCAAAGACAACTGCTTAAGAGACAATGCCATACACCAAAGACAACTGCTTAACAGACACTGCCATACACCAAAGACAACTGCTTAACAGGCAATGCCATACACTATAGACAACTGCTTAACAGGCAATGCCATACACCAAAGACAACTGCTTAAGAGACAATGCCATACACCAAAGACAACTGATTAACAGACACTGCCATACACCAAAGACAACTGCTTAACAGGCAATGCCATACACCAAAGACAACTGCTTAAGAGACAATGCCATACACTAAAGACAACTTCTTAACAGGCAATGCCATACACCAAAGACAACTGCTTAACAGGCAATGCCATACACCAAAGACAACTTCTTAACAGACAATGCCATACACCAAAGACAACTGCTTAACAGACACTGCCATACACCAAAGACAACTGCTTAACAGGCAATGCCATACACCAAAGACAACTGCTTAACACGTAACGCCATGCAACAAAGACAACTGCTTAACAGACAATGCCATACACCGAAGACAACTGCTTAACAGACAATGCTATACACCAAAGACAACTGCTTAACAGGCAATGCCATACACTATAGACAACTGCTTAACAGGCAATTCCATACACCAAAGACAACTGCTTAAGAGACAATGCCATACACCAAAGACAACTGATTAACAGACACTGCCATACACCAAAGACAACTGCTTAACAGGCAATGCCATACACCAAAGACAACTGCTTAAGAGACAATGCCATACACTAAAGACAACTGCTTAACAGGCAATGCCATACACCAAAGACAACTGCTTAACAGGCAATGCCATACACCAAAGATAACTGCTTAAGAGACAATGCCATACACCAAAGACAACTGCTTAACAGACACTGCCATACACCAAAGACAACTGCTTAACAGACACTGCCATACACCAAAGACAACTGCTTAACAGGCAATGCCATACACCAAAGACAACTGCTTAACAGACACTGCCATACACCAAAGACAACTGCTTAACAGGCAATGCCATACACTATAGACAACTGCTTAACATGCAACGCCATACACCAAAGATAACTGCTTAACAGACAATGCCATACACCAAAGATAACTGCTTAACAGACAATGCCATACACCAAAGACAACTGCTTAACAGGCAATGCCATATACCAAAGACAACTGCTTAAGAGACAATGCCATACACTAAAGACAACTGCTTAACAGGTAATGCCATACACCAAAGACAACTGCTTAACAGGCAATGCCATACACCAAAGACAACTGCTTAAGAGACAATGCCATACACCAAAGACAACTGCTTAACAGACACTGCCATGCACCAAAGACAACTGCTTAACAGGCAATGCCATACACCAAAGACAACTGCTTAACAGGCAATGCCATACACCAAAGACAACTGCTTAACACGTAACGCCATGCAACAAAGACAACTGCTTAACAGACAATGCCATACACCGAAGACAACTGCTTAACAGACAATGCCATACACCAAAGGCAACTGCTTAACAGACAATGCCATACACCAAAGACAACTGCTTAACAGACAACGCCATACATCAAAGACAACTGCTTAACAGACAACGCCATAAACTAAAGACAACTGCTTAGCAGACAATGACATACACCAAAGACAACTGCTTAACAGGCAATGCCATACACCAAAGACAACTGCTTAACAAGCAATGCCATACACCAAAGACAACTGCTTAACAGACAATGCCATAAACTAAAGACAACTGCTTAACAGGCAATGCCATACACCAAAGACAACTGCTTATCAGGCAACGCCATAAACTAAAGACAACTGCTTAGCAGACAATGCCAAAAACTAAAGACAACTGCTTAACAGACAATGCCATACACCAAAGACAACTGCTTAACAGACAATGCCATACACCAAAGACAACTGCTTAACAGACACTGCCATACACCAAAGACAACTGCTTAACAGGCAATGTAATACACTATAGACAACTGCTTAACAGACCCTGCCATACACCAAAGACAACTGCTTAACAGACAATGCCATAAACTAAAGACAACTGCTTAACAGGCAATGCCATACACCAAAGACAACTGCTTATCAGGCAACGCCATACACCAAAGACAACTGCTTATCAGGCAACGCCATATACCAAAGACAACTGCTTAACAGACAATACCAGACACCAAAGACAACTGCTTAACAGACAATGCCATACACCAAAGACAACTGCTTAACAGACAATGCCATACACCAAATACAACTGATTAACAGGCAATGCCATACACCAAAGACAACTGCTTGACAGGCTATGCCATACACCAAAGACAACTGCTTAACAGGCAATGCAATACACCAAAGACAACTGCTTAACAGGCAATGCCATACACCAAAGACAACTGCTTAACAGACAATGCCATACACCAAAGACAACTGCTTAACAGGCAATGCCATACACTAAAGACAACTGCTTAACAGGCAATGCCATACACCAAAGACAACTGCTTAACAGACAATGCCATACACCAAAGACAACTGCTTAACAGGCAATGCCATACACTAAAGACAACTGCTTGACAGGCAATGCTATACACCAAAGACAACTGCTTAACAGACAATGCCATACACAAAAGACAACTGCTTAACAGGCAATGCCATACACCAAAAATAACTGCTTAACAGACAATGCCATACACCAAAGACAACTGCTTAACAGACAATGCCATACACCAAAGACAACTGCTCAAGAGACAATGCCATACACCAAAGACAACTGCTTAACAGGCAATGCCATACACCAAAGACAACTGCTTAACAGACAGTGCCATACACTAAAGACAACTGCTTAACAGGCAATGCCATACACCAAAGATAAATGCTTAACAGACAATGCCATACATCAAAGACAACTGCTTAACAGACAATGCGGTACACCAAAGACAACTGCTTAACAGACAGTGCCATACACTAAAGACAACTGCTTAACAGGCAATGCCATACACTAAAGACAACTGCTTAACAGGCAATGCCATACACTAAAGACAACTGCTTAACAGGCAATGCCATACACTAAAGACAACTGCTTAACAGGCAATGCCATACACCAAAGACAACTGCTTAACAGACAATGCCATACACCAAAGACAACTGCTTAACAGACAATGCCATACACCAAAGACAACTGCTTAACAGGCAATGCCATACACCAAAGATAAATGCTTAACAGACAATGCCATACATCAAAGACAACTGCTTAACAGACAATGCCGTACACCAAAGACAACTGCTTAACAGACAGTGCCATACACTAAAGACAACTGCTTAACAGGCAATGCCATACACTAAAGACAACTGCTTAACAGGCAATGCCATACACTAAAGACAACTGCTTAACAGGCAATGCCATACACTAAAGACAACTGCTTAACAGGCAATGCCATACACTAAAGACAACTGCTTAACAGGCAATGCCATACACCAAAGACAACTGCTTAACAGACAATGCCATACACCAAAGACAACTGCTTAACAGGCAATGCCATATACCAAAGACAACTTCTTAACAGACAATGCCATACACCAAAGACAACTGCTTAACATGCAATGCCATATACCAAAGACAACTGCTTAAGAGACCATGCCATACACTAAAGACAACTGCTTAACAGGAAATGCCATACACCAAAGACAACTGCTTAACAGGCAATGCCATACACCAAAGACAACTGCTTAAGAGACAATGCCATACACCAAAGACAACTGCTTAACAGACACTGCCATACACCAAAGACAACTGCTTAACAGGCAATGCCATACACCAAAGACAACTGCTTAACAGGCAATGCCACATACCAAAGACAACTGCTTAACAGGCAATGCCACATACCAAAGACAACTGCTTAACAGACAATGCCATACACCAAAGACAACTGCTTAACAGGCAATGCCATATACCAAAGACAACTGCTTAACAGACAATGCCATACACCAAAGACAACTGCTTCACACGTAACGCCATGCAACAAAGACAACTGCTTAACAGACAATGCCATACACCGAAGACAACTGCTTAACAGACACTGCCATACACCAAAGACAACTGCTTAACAGGCAACGCCATGCACCAAAGACAACTGCTTAACAGGCAATGCCATACACCAAAGACAACTGCTTAACAGGCAATGCCATGCACCAAAGACAACTGCTTAACAGACAATGCCATACACCAAAGACAACTGCTTAACAGACAATGCCATACACCAAAGACAACTGCTTAACAGGCAACGCCATACACCAAAGACAACTGCATAACAGACAATGCCATACACCAAAGACAACTGCTTAACAGACAATGCCATACACCAAAGACAACTGCTTAACAGGCAACGCCATACACCAAAGACAACTGCTTAACAGGCAACGCCATACACCAAAGACAACTGCTTAAGACAATGCCATACACTAAAGACAACTGCTTAACTTGCAATGCCATACACCAAAGACAACTGCTTAACAGACAATGACATACACAAAAGACAACTGCTTAACAGACAATGCCATGCACCAAAGACAACTGCTTAACAGACAAAGCCATGCACCAAAGACAACTGCTTAACAGACAATGCCATACACCAAAGACAACTGCTTAACAGGCAATGCCATACACCAAAGACAACTGCTTAACAGACAATGTCATACACCAAAGACAACTGCTTAAGAGACAATGCCATACACCAAAGACAACTGCTTAACAGACAATGTCATACACCAAAGACAACTGCTTAAGAGACAATGCCATACACCAAAGACAACTGCTTAACAGACAATGCCATACACCAAAGACAACTGCTTAACAGACAATGCCATACACCAAAGACAACTGCTTAACAGACAAAGCCATGCACCAAAGACAACTGCTTAACAGACAATGCCATACACCAAAGACAACTGCTTAACAGACAATGCCATACACCAAAGACAACTGCTTAACAGACAAAGCCATGCACCAAAGACAACTGCTTAACAGACAACGCCATACACCAAAGACAACTGCTTAACAGGCAATGCCATACACCAAAGACAACTGCTTAAAAGACAATGTCATACACCAAAGACAACTGCTTAAGAGACAATGCCATACACCAAAGACAACTGCTTAACAGACAATGTCATACACCAAAGACAACTGCTTAACAGACAATGCCATACACCAAAGACAACTGCTTAACAGACAACGCCATTAACTAAAGACAACTGCTTAACAGACAATGCCATACACCAAAGACAACTGCTTAACAGGCAATGGCATACACCAAAGACAACTGCTTAACAGACAACGCCATACACTAAAGACAACTGCTTAACAGACAATGCCATACACCAAAGACAACTGCTTAACAGACACTGCCATACAACAAAGACAACTACTTAACAGACAATGCCATACACCAAAGACAACTGCTTAACAGACAATGCCAAACACCAAAGACAACTGCTTAACAGGCAATGCCATACACCAAAGACAACTGCTTAACAGGCAATGCCATACACCAAAGACAACTGCTTAACAGGCAATGCCATACACCAAAGACAACTGCTTAACAGACAATGCCATACACCAAAGACAACTACTTAACAGACAATGCCATACACCAAAGATAACTGCTTAACAGACAATGCCATACACCAAAGACAACTGCTTAACAGGCAATGCCATACACCAAAGACAACTGCTTAACAGGCAATGCCATACACCAAAGACAACTGCTTAACAGGCAATGCCATACACCAAAGACAACTGCTTAACAGACAATGCCATACACCAAAGACAACTGCTTAACAGGCAATGCCATACACCAAAGACAACTGCTTAACAGACAATGCCATACACCAAAGACAACTGCTTAACAGACAATGCCATACACCAAAGACAACTGCTTAACAGGCAATGCCATACACCAAAGACAACTGCTTAACAGGCAATGCCATACACCAAAGACAACTGCTTAACAGGCAATGCCATACACCAAAGACAACTGCTTAATAAGCAATGCCATACACCAAAGACAACTGCTTAACAGACAATGCCATACACCAAAGGCAACTGCTTAACAGACACTGCCATACACCAAAGACAACTGCTTAACAGACAATGCCATACACCAAAGACAACTGCTTAAAAGACACTGCCATACACCAAAGATTACTGCTTAACAGGCAATGCCATACACCAAAGACAACTGCTTAAGAGACAATGCCATACACCAAAGACAACTGCTTAACAGGCAATGCCATACACCAAAGACAACTGCTTAACAGACACTGCCATACACCAAAGACAACTGCTTAACAGGCAATGCCATACACCAAAGACAACTGCTTAACAGACACTGCCATACACCAAAGACAACTGCTTAACAGGCAATGCCATACACTATAGACAACTGCTTAACATGCAACGCCATACACCAAAGACAACTGCTTAACAGACAATGCCATACACCAAAGACAACTGCTTAACAGGCAATGCCATACACCAAAGACAACTGCTTAACAGGCAATGCCATACACCAAAGATAACTGCTTAACAGACAATGCCATACACCAAAGATAACTGCTTAACAGACAATGCCATACACCAAAGACAACTGCTTAACAGGCAATGCCATATACCAAAGACAACTGCTTAAGAGACAATGCCATACACTAAAGACAACTGCTTAACAGGTAATGCCATACACCAAAGACAACTGCTTAACAGGCAATGCCATACACCAAAGACAACTGCTTAAGAGACAATGCCATACACCAAAGACAACTGCTTAACAGACACTGCCATGCACCAAAGACAACTGCTTAACAGGCAATGCCATACACCAAAGACAACTGCTTAACAGGCAATGCCATACACCAAAGACAACTGCTTAACACGTAACGCCATGCAACAAAGACAACTGCTTAACAGACAATGCCATACACCGAAGACAACTGCTTAACAGACAATGCTATACACCAAAGACAACTGCTTAACAGGCAATGCCATAAACCAAAGACAACTGCTTAACAGACAATGCCATACACCAAAGACAACTGCTTAAAAGACACAGCCATACACCAAAGACAACAGCTTAACAGGCAACGCCATGCACCAAAGACAACTGCTTAACAGGCAATGCCATACAACAAAGACAACTGCTTAACAGGCAATGCCATGCACCAAAGACAACTGCTTAACAGACAATGCCATACACCAAAGACAACTGCTTAACAGACAATGCCATACACCAAAGACAACTGCTTAACAGGCAACGCCATACACCAAAGACAACTGCTTAACAGGCAATGCCATACACCAAAGACAACTGCTTAACAGGCAATGCCATACACAAAAGGCAACTGCTTAACAGGCAATGCCATACACCAAAGACAACTGCTTAAGACAATGCCATACACCAAAGACAACTGCTTAACAGACAATGCCATACACCAAAGACAACTGCTTAACAGACAACGCCATTAACTAAAGACAACTGCTTAACAGACAATGCCATACACCAAAGACAACTGCTTAACAGGCAATGGCATACACCAAAGACAACTGCTTAACAGACAACGCCATACACTAAAGACAACTGCTTAACAGACAATGCCATACACCAAAGACAACTGCTTAACAGACACTGCCATACACCAAAGACAACTACTTAACAGACAATGCCATACACCAAAGACAACTGCTTAACAGACAATGCCAAACACCAAAGACAACTGCTTAACAGGCAATGCCATACACCAAAGACAACTGCTTAACAGGCAATGCCATACACCAAAGACAACTGCTTAACAGGCAATGCCATACACCAAAGACAACTGCTTAACAGACAATGCCATACACCAAAGACAACTACTTAACAGACAATGCCATACACCAAAGACAACTGCTTAACAGACAATGCCATACACCAAAGACAACTGCTTAACAGGCAATGCCATACACCAAAGACAACTGCTTAACAGGCAATGCCATACACCAAAGACAACTGCTTAACAGGCATTGCCATACACCAAAGACAACTGCTTAACAGACAATGCCATACACCAAAGACAACTGCTTAACAGACAATGCCATACACCAAAGACAACTGCTTAACAGACAATGCCATACACCAAAGACAACTGCTTAACAGGCAATGCCATACACCAAAGACAACTGCTTAACAGGCAATGCCATACACCAAAGACAACTGCTTAACAGGCAATGCCATACACCAAAGACAACTGCTTAACAGGCAATGCCATACACCAAAGAAAACTGCTTAACAGACAATGCCATACACCAAAGACAACTGCTTAACAGACACTGCCATACACCAAAGACAACTGCTTAACAGACAATGCCATACACCAAAGACAACTGCTTAACAGACACTGCCATACACCAAAGACAACTGCTTAACAGGCAACGCCATACACCAAAGACAACTGCTTAACAGGCAATGCCATACACCAAAGACAACTGCTTAACAGACAATGCCATACACCAAAGACAACTGCTTAACAGACAATGCCATACACCAAAGACAGCTGCTTAACAGACACTGCCATACACCAAAGACAGCTGCTTAACAGACAATGCCATACACCAAAGACAACTGCTTAAAAGACACTGCCATACACCAAAGATTACTGCTTAACAGGCAATGCCATACACCAAAGACAACTGCTTAAGAGACAATGCCATACACCAAAGACAACTGCTTAACAGACACTGCCATACACCAAAGACAACTGCTTAACAGACACTGCCATACACCAAAGACAACTGCTTAACAGGCAATGCCATACACCAAAGACAACTGCTTAACAGACACTGCCATACACCAAAGACAACTGCTTAACAGGCAATGCCATACACTATAGACAACTGCTTAACATGCAACGCCATACACCAAAGACAACTGCTTAACAGACAATGTCATACACCAAAGACAACTGCTTAACAGGCAATGCCATATACCAAAGACAACTGCTTAACAGACAATGCCATACACCAAAGACAACTGCTTCACACGTAACGCCATGCAACAAAGACAACTGCTTAACAGACAATGCCATACACCGAAGACAACTGCTTAACAGACACTGCCATACACCAAAGACAACTGCTTAACAGGCAACGCCATGCACCAAAGACAACTGCTTAACAGGCAATGCCATACACCAAAGACAACTGCTTAACAGGCAATGCCATGCACCAAAGACAACTGCTTAACAGACAATGCCATACACCAAAGACAACTGCTTAACAGACAATGCCATACACCAAAGACAACTGCTTAACAGGCAACGCCATACACCAAAGACAACTGCTTAACAGGCAATGCCATGCACCAAAGACAACTGCATAACAGACAATGCCATACACCAAAGACAACTGCTTAACAGACAATGCCATACACCAAAGACAACTGCTTAACAGGCAACGCCATACACCAAAGACAACTGCTTAACAGGCAACGCCATACACCAAAGACAACTGCTTAACAGACAATGCCAAACACCAAAGACAACTGCTTAACAGGCAATGCCATACACCAAAGACAACTGCTTAACAGGCAATGCCATACACCAAAGACAACTGCTTAACAGGCAATGCCATACACCAAAGACAACTGCTTAACAGACAATGCCATACACCAAAGACAACTACTTAACAGACACTGCCATACACCAAAGACAACTGCTTAACAGACAATGCCATACACCAAAGACAACTGCTTAAAAGACACTGCCATACACCAAAGATTACTGCTTAACAGGCAATGCCATACACCAAAGACAACTGCTTAAGAGACAATGCCATACACCAAAGACAACTGCTTAACAGACACTGCCATACACCAAAGACAACTGCTTAACAGACACTGCCATACACCAAAGACAACTGCTTAACAGGCAATGCCATACACTATAGACAACTGCTTAACATGCAACGCCATACACCAAAGACAACTGCTTAACAGACAATGTCATACACCAAAGACAACTGCTTAACAGGCAATGCCATATACCAAAGACAACTGCTTAACAGACAATGCCATACACCAAAGACAACTGCTTCACACGTAACGCCATGCAACAAAGACAACTGCTTAACAGACAATGCCATACACCGAAGACAACTGCTTAACAGACACTGCCATACACCAAAGACAACTGCTTAACAGGCAACGCCATGCACCAAAGACAACTGCTTAACAGACAATGCCATACACCAAAGACAACTGCTTAACAGACAATGCCATACACCAAAGACAACTGCTTAACAGGCAACGCCATACACCAAAGACAACTGCTTAACAGGCAATGCCATGCACCAAAGACAACTGCATAACAGACAATGCCATACACCAAAGACAACTGCTTAACAGACAATGCCATACACCAAAGACAACTGCTTAACAGGCAATGCCATGCACCAAAGACAACTGCATAACAGACAATGCCATACACCAAAGACAACTGCTTAACAGGCAACGCCATACACCAAAGACAACTGCTTAACAGGCAACGCCATACACCAAAGACAACTGCTTAAGACAATGCCATACACTAAAGACAACTGCTTAACAGGCAATGCCATACACCAAAGACAACTGCTTAACAGACAATGACATACACAAAAGACAACTGCTTAACAGACAATGCCATGCACCAAAGACAACTGCTTAACAGACAAAGCCATGCACCAAAGACAACTGCTTAACAGACAATGCCATACACCAAAGACAACTGCTTAACAGGCAATGCCATACACCAAAGACAACTGCTTAACAGACAATGTCATACACCAAAGACAACTGCTTAAGAGACAATGCCATACACCAAAGACAACTGCTTAACAGACAATGTCATACACCAAAGACAACTGCTTAAGAGACAATGCCATACACCAAAGACAACTGCTTAACAGACAATGCCATACACCAAAGACAACTGCTTAACAGACAATGCCATACACCAAAGACAACTGCTTAACAGACAAAGCCATGCACCAAAGACAACTGCTTAACAGACAATGCCATACACCAAAGACAACTGCTTAACAGACAATGCCATACACCAAAGACAACTGCTTAACAGACAAAGCCATGCACCAAAGACAACTGCTTAACAGACAATGCCATACACCAAAGACAACTGCTTAACAGGCAATGCCATACACCAAAGACAACTGCTTAACAGACAATGTCATACACCAAAGACAACTGCTTAAGAGACAATGCCATACACCAAAGACAACTGCTTAACAGACAATGTCATACACCAAAGACAACTGCTTAACAGACAATGCCATACACCAAAGACAACTGCTTAACAGACAACGCCATTAACTAAAGACAACTGCTTAACAGACAATGCCATACACCAAAGACAACTGCTTAACAGGCAATGGCATACACCAAAGACAACTGCTTAACAGACAACGCCATACACTAAAGACAACTGCTTAACAGACAATGCCATACACCAAAGACAACTGCTTAACAGACACTGCCATACACCAAAGACAACTACTTAACAGACAATGCCATACACCAAAGACAACTGCTTAACAGACAATGCCAAACACCAAAGACAACTGCTTAACAGGCAATGCCATACACCAAAGACAACTGCTTAACAGGCAATGCCATACACCAAAGACAACTGCTTAACAGGCAATGCCATACACCAAAGACAACTGCTTAACAGACAATGCCATACACCAAAGACAACTACTTAACAGACAATGCCATACACCAAAGATAACTGCTTAACAGACAATGCCATACACCAAAGACAACTGCTTAACAGGCAATGCCATACACCAAAGACAACTGCTTAACAGGCAATGCCATACACCAAAGACAACTGCTTAACAGGCAATGCCATACACCAAAGACAACTGCTTAACAGACAATGCCATACACCAAAGACAACTGCTTAACAGACAATGCCATACACCAAAGACAACTGCTTAACAGACAATGCCATACACCAAAGACAACTGCTTAACAGGCAATGCCATACACCAAAGACAACTGCTTAACAGGCAATGCCATACACCAAAGACAACTGCTTAACAGGCAATGCCATACACCAAAGACAACTGCTTAATAAGCAATGCCATACACCAAAGACAACTGCTTAACAGACAATGCCATACACCAAAGGCAACTGCTTAACAGACACTGCCATACACCAAAGACAACTGCTTAACAGACAATGCCATACACCAAAGACAACTGCTTAAAAGACACTGCCATACACCAAAGATTACTGCTTAACAGGCAATGCCATACACCAAAGACAACTGCTTAAGAGACAATGCCATACACCAAAGACAACTGCTTAACAGACACTGCCATACACCAAAGACAACTGCTTAACAGACACTGCCATACACCAAAGACAACTGCTTAACAGGCAATGCCATACACCAAAGACAACTGCTTAACAGACACTGCCATACACCAAAGACAACTGCTTAACAGGCAATGCCATACACTATAGACAACTGCTTAACATGCAACGCCATACACCAAAGACAACTGCTTAACAGACAATGCCATACACCAAAGACAACTGCTTAACAGGCAATGCCATACACCAAAGACAACTGCTTAACAGGCAATGCCATACACCAAAGATAACTGCTTAACAGACAATGCCATACACCAAAGATAACTGCTTAACAGACAATGCCATACACCAAAGACAACTGCTTAACAGGCAATGCCATATACCAAAGACAACTGCTTAAGAGACAATGCCATACACTAAAGACAACTGCTTAACAGGTAATGCCATACACCAAAGACAACTGCTTAACAGGCAATGCCATACACCAAAGACAACTGCTTAAGAGACAATGCCATACACCAAAGACAACTGCTTAACAGACACTGCCATGCACCAAAGACAACTGCTTAACAGGCAATGCCATACACCAAAGACAACTGCTTAACAGGCAATGCCATACACCAAAGACAACTGCTTAACACGTAACGCCATGCAACAAAGACAACTGCTTAACAGACAATGCCATACACCGAAGACAACTGCTTAACAGACAATGCTATACACCAAAGACAACTGCTTAACAGGCAATGCCATAAACCAAAGACAACTGCTTAACAGACAATGCCATACACCAAAGACAACTGCTTAAAAGACACAGCCATACACCAAAGACAACAGCTTAACAGGCAACGCCATGCACCAAAGACAACTGCTTAACAGGCAATGCCATACAACAAAGACAACTGCTTAACAGGCAATGCCATGCACCAAAGACAACTGCTTAACAGACAATGCCATACACCAAAGACAACTGCTTAACAGACAATGCCATACACCAAAGACAACTGCTTAACAGGCAACGCCATACACCAAAGACAACTGCTTAACAGGCAATGCCATACACCAAAGACAACTGCTTAACAGGCAATGCCATACACAAAAGGCAACTGCTTAACAGGCAATGCCATACACCAAAGACAACTGCTTAAGACAATGCCATACACCAAAGACAACTGCTTAACAGACAATGCCATACACCAAAGACAACTGCTTAACAGACAACGCCATTAACTAAAGACAACTGCTTAACAGACAATGCCATACACCAAAGACAACTGCTTAACAGGCAATGGCATACACCAAAGACAACTGCTTAACAGACAACGCCATACACTAAAGACAACTGCTTAACAGACAATGCCATACACCAAAGACAACTGCTTAACAGACACTGCCATACACCAAAGACAACTACTTAACAGACAATGCCATACACCAAAGACAACTGCTTAACAGACAATGCCAAACACCAAAGACAACTGCTTAACAGGCAATGCCATACACCAAAGACAACTGCTTAACAGGCAATGCCATACACCAAAGACAACTGCTTAACAGGCAATGCCATACACCAAAGACAACTGCTTAACAGACAATGCCATACACCAAAGACAACTACTTAACAGACAATGCCATACACCAAAGACAACTGCTTAACAGACAATGCCATACACCAAAGACAACTGCTTAACAGGCAATGCCATACACCAAAGACAACTGCTTAACAGGCAATGCCATACACCAAAGACAACTGCTTAACAGGCATTGCCATACACCAAAGACAACTGCTTAACAGACAATGCCATACACCAAAGAAAACTGCTTAACAGACAATGCCATACACCAAAGACAACTGCTTAACAGACAATGCCATACACCAAAGACAACTTCTTAACAGGCAATGCCATACACCAAAGACAACTGCTTAACAGGCAATGCCATACACCAAAGACAACTGCTTAACAGGCAATGCCATACACCAAAGAAAACTGCTTAACAGACAATGCCATACACCAAAGGCAACTGCTTAACAGACACTGCCATACACCAAAGACAACTGCTTAACAGACAATGCCATACACCAAAGACAACTGCTTAACAGACACTGCCATACACCAAAGACAACTGCTTAACAGGCAACGCCATACACCAAAGACAACTGCTTAACAGGCAATGCCATACACCAAAGACAACTGCTTAACAGACAATGCCATACACCAAAGACAACTGCTTAACAGACAATGCCATACACCAAAGACAACTGCTTAACAGACACTGCCATACACCAAAGACAACTGCTTAACAGACAATGCCATACACCAAAGACAACTGCTTAAAAGACACTGCCATACACCAAAGATTACTGCTTAACAGGCAATGCCATACACCAAAGACAACTGCTTAAGAGACAATGCCATACACCAAAGACAACTGCTTAACAGACACTGCCATACACCAAAGACAACTGCTTAACAGACACTGCCATACACCAAAGACAACTGCTTAACAGGCAATGCCATACACCAAAGACAACTGCTTAACAGACACTGCCATACACCAAAGACAACTGCTTAACAGGCAATGCCATACACTATAGAAAACTGCTTAACATGCAACGCCATACACCAAAGACAACTGCTTAACAGACAATGCCATACACCAAAGACAACTGCTTAACAGGCAATGCCATACACCAAAGACAACTGCTTAACAGGAAATGCCATACACCAAAGATAACTGCTTAACAGACAATGCCATACACCAAAGATAACTGCTTAACAGACAATGCCATACACCAAAGACAACTGCTTAACAGGCAATGCCATATACCAAAGACAACTGCTTAAGAGACAATGCCATACACTAAAGACAACTGCTTAACAGGTAATGCCATACACCAAAGACAACTGCTTAACAGGCAATGCCATACACCAAAGACAACTGCTTAAGAGACAATGCCATACACCAAAGACAACTGCTTAACAGACACTGCCATGCACCAAAGACAACTGCTTAACAGGCAATGCCATACACCAAAGACAACTGCTTAACAGGCAATGCCATACACCAAAGACAACTGCTTAACACGTAACGCCATGCAACAAAGACAACTGCTTAACAGACAATGCCATACACCGAAGACAACTGCTTAACAGACAATGCTATACACCAAAGACAACTGCTTAACAGGCAATGCCATAAACCAAAGACAACTGCTTAACAGACAATGCCATACACCAAAGACAACTGCTTAAAAGACACAGCCATACACCAAAGACAACAGCTTAACAGGCAACGCCATGCACCAAAGACAACTGCTTAACAGGCAATGCCATACAACAAAGACAACTGCTTAACTGGCAATGCCATGCACCAAAGACAACTGCTTAACAGACAATGCCATACACCAAAGACAACTGCTTAACAGACAATGCCATACACCAAAGACAACTGCTTAACAGGCAACGCCATACACCAAAGACAACTGCTTAACAGGCAATGCCATACACCAAAGACAACTGCTTAACAGGCAATGCCATACACAAAAGGCAACTGCTTAACAGGCAATGCCATACACCAAAGACAACTGCTTAAGACAATGCCATACACCAAAGACAACTGCTTAACAGACAATGCCATACACCAAAGACAACTGCTTAACAGGCAACACCATACACCAAAGACAACTGCTTAACAGGCAACGCCATACACCAAAGACAACTGCTTAAGACAATGCCATACACTAAAGACAACTGCTTAACAGGCAATGCCATACACCAAAGACAACTGCTTAACAGACAATGCCATACACAAAAGACAACTGCTTAACAGACAATGCCATGCACCAAAGACAACTGCTTAACAGACAATGCCATACACCAAAGACAACTGCTTAACAGACAATGCCATACACCAAAGACAACTGCTTAACAGACAAAGCCATGCACCAAAGACAACTGCTTAACAGACAATGCCATACACCAAAGACAACTGCTTAACAGACAATGCCATACACCAAAGACAACTGCTTAACAGACAGTGCCATACACCAAAGACAACTGCTTAACAGACAGTGCCATACACCAAAGACAACTGCTTAACAGACAATACCATGCACCAAAGACAACTGCTTAACAGACAATGCCATACACCAAAGATAACTGCTTGACAGACAATGCCATACACCAAAGACAACTGCTTAACAGGCAATGGCATACACCAAAGACAACTGCTTAACAGACAACGCCATACACTAAAGACAACTGCTTAACAGACAATGCCATACACCAAAGACAACTGCTTAACAGACAATGCCATACACCAAAGACAACTGCTTAACAGACAATGCCATACACCAAAGACAACTGCTTAACAGGCAATGCCATACACCAAAGACAACTGCTTAACAGGCAATGCCATACACCAAAGACAACTGCTTAACAGGCAACGCCATAAACTAAAGACAACTGCTTAACAGACAATGCCATACACCAAAGACAACTGCTTAACAGACAATGCCATACACCAAAGACAACTGCTTAACAGACAATGCCATAAACTAAAGACAACTGCTTAACAGGCAATGCCATACACCAAACACAACTGCTTAACAGACAACGCCATAAACTAAAGACAACTGCTTAGCAGACAATGCCATACAACAAAGACAACTGCTTAACCGGCAATGCCATACACCAAAGACAACTGCTTAATAGGCAATGCCATACACCAAAGACAACTGCTTAACAGACACTGCCATACACCAAAGATTACTGCTTAACAGGCAATGCCATACACCAAAGACAACTGCTTAACAGACACTGCCATACACCAAAGACAACTGCTTAACAGACACTGCCATACACCAAAGACAACTGCTTAACAGGCAATGCCATACACTATAGACAACTGCTTAACATGCAATGCCATACACCAAAGACAACTGCTTAACAGACAATGCCATACACCAAAGACAACTGCTTAACAGGCAATGCCATACACCAAAGACAACTGCTTAACAGACAATGCCATACACCAAAGACAACTGCTTAACAGGCAATGCCATACACCAAAGACAACTGCTTAACAGGCAATGCCATACACCAAAGATAACTGCTTAACAGACAATGCCATACACCAAAGACAACTGCTTAACAGACAATGCCATACACCAAAGACAACTGCTTAACAGGCAATGTCATATACCAAAGACAACTGCTTAAGAGACAATGCCATACACCAAAGACAACTGATTAACAGACACTGCCATACACCAAAGACAACTGCTTAACAGGCAATGCCATATACCAAAAACAACTTCTTAACAGACAATGCCATACAACAAAGACAACTGCTTAACATGCAATGCCATATACCAAAGACAACTGCTTAAGAGACAATGCCATACACTAAAGACAACTGCTTAACAGGCAATGCCATACACCAAAGACAACTGCTTAACAGGCAATGCCATACACCAAAGACAACTGCTTAAGAGACAATGCCATACACCAAAGACAACTGCTTAACAGACACTGCCATACACCAAAGACAACTGCTTAACAGGCAATGCCATACACCAAAGACAACTGCTTAACAGGCAATGCCATACACCAAAGACAACTGCTTAACAGACAATGCCATACACCAAAGACAACTGCTTAACAGACACTGCCATACACCAAAGACAACTGCTTAACACGTAACGCCATGCAACAAAGACAACTGCTTAACAGACAATGCCATACACCAAAGACAACTGCTTAACAGACACTGCCATACACCAAGGACAACTGCTTAACAGACAATGCCATACACCAAAGACAACTGCTTAACAGGCAATGCCATACACTAAAGACAACTGCTTAACAGACACTGCCATACACCAAAGACAACTGCTTAACAGGCAATGCCATACACCAAAGACAACTGCTTAACAGACAATGCCATACACCAAAGACAACTGCTTAACAGACACAGCCATACACCAAAGACAACAGCTTAACAGGCAACGCCATGCACCAAAGACAACTGCTTAACAGGCAATGCAATACACTAAAGACAACTGCTTAACAGGCAATGCCATGCACCAAAGACAATTGCTTAACAGACAATGCCATACACCAAAGACAACTGCTTAACAGACAATGCCATACACCAAAGACAACTGCTTAACAGGCAACGCCATACACCAAAAACAACTGCTTAACAGGCAACGCCATACACCAAAGACAACTGCTTAAGACAATGCCATACACTAAAGACAACTGCTTAACAGGCAATGCCATACACCAAAGATAACTGCTTAACAGACAATGCCATACACCAAAGACAACTGCTTAACAGACAATGCCATACACCAAAGACAACTGCTTAACAGGCAATGTCATATACCAAAGACAACTGCTTAAGAGACAATGCCATACACCAAAGACAACTGATTAACAGACACTGCCATACACCAAAGACAACTGCTTAACAGGCAATGCCATATACCAAAAACAACTTCTTAACAGACAATGCCATACAACAAAGACAACTGCTTAACATGCAATGCCATATACCAAAGACAACTGCTTAAGAGACAATGCCATACACTAAAGACAACTGCTTAACAGGCAATGCCATACACCAAAGACAACTGCTTAACAGGCAATGCCATACACCAAAGACAACTGCTTAAGAGACAATGCCATACACCAAAGACAACTGCTTAACAGACACTGCCATACACCAAAGACAACTGCTTAACAGGCAACGCCATAAACTAAAGACAACTGCTTAACAGACAATGCCATACACCAAAGACAACTGCTTAACAGACAATGCCATACACCAAAGACAACTGCTTAACAGACAATGCCATAAACTAAAGACAACTGCTTAACAGGCAATGCCATACACCAAACACAACTGCTTAACAGACAACGCCATAAACTAAAGACAACTGCTTAGCAGACAATGCCATACAACAAAGACAACTGCTTAACCGGCAATGCCATACACCAAAGACAACTGCTTAATAGGCAATGCCATACACCAAAGACAACTGCTTAACAGACACTGCCATACACCAAAGATTACTGCTTAACAGGCAATGCCATACACCAAAGACAACTGCTTAACAGACACTGCCATACACCAAAGACAACTGCTTAACAGACACTGCCATACACCAAAGACAACTGCTTAACAGGCAATGCCATACACTATAGACAACTGCTTAACATGCAATGCCATACACCAAAGACAACTGCTTAACAGACAATGCCATACACCAAAGACAACTGCTTAACAGGCAATGCCATACACCAAAGACAACTGCTTAACAGACAATGCCATACACCAAAGACAACTGCTTAACAGGCAATGCCATACACCAAAGACAACTGCTTAACAGGCAATGCCATACACCAAAGATAACTGCTTAACAGACAATGCCATACACCAAAGACAACTGCTTAACAGACAATGCCATACACCAAAGACAACTGCTTAACAGGCAATGTCATATACCAAAGACAACTGCTTAAGAGACAATGCCATACACCAAAGACAACTGATTAACAGACACTGCCATACACCAAAGACAACTGCTTAACAGGCAATGCCATATACCAAAAACAACTTCTTAACAGACAATGCCATACAACAAAGACAACTGCTTAACATGCAATGCCATATACCAAAGACAACTGCTTAAGAGACAATGCCATACACTAAAGACAACTGCTTAACAGGCAATGCCATACACCAAAGACAACTGCTTAACAGGCAATGCCATACACCAAAGACAACTGCTTAAGAGACAATGCCATACACCAAAGACAACTGCTTAACAGACACTGCCATACACCAAAGACAACTGCTTAACAGGCAATGCCATACACCAAAGACAACTGCTTAACAGGCAATGCCATACACCAAAGACAACTGCTTAACAGACAATGCCATACACCAAAGACAACTGCTTAACAGACACTGCCATACACCAAAGACAACTGCTTAACACGTAATGCCATGCAACAAAGACAACTGCTTAACAGACAATGCCATACACCAAAGACAACTGCTTAACAGACACTGCCATACACCAAGGACAACTGCTTAACAGACAATGCCATACACCAAAGACAACTGCTTAACAGGCAATGCCATACACTAAAGACAACTGCTTAACAGACACTGCCATACACCAAAGACAACTGCTTAACAGGCAATGCCATACACCAAAGACAACTGCTTAATAGACAATGCCATACACCAAAGACAACTGCTTAACAGACACAGCCATACACCAAAGACAACAGCTTAACAGGCAACGCCATGCACCAAAGACAACTGCTTAACAGACAATGCCATACACCAAAGACAACTGCTTAACAGACACAGCCATACACCAAAGACAACAGCTTAACAGGCAACGCCATGCACCAAAGACAACTGCTTAACAGGCAATGCAATACACTAAAGACAACTGCTTAACAGGCAATGCCATGCACCAAAGACAATTGCTTAACAGACAATGCCATACACCAAAGACAACTGCTTAACAGACAATGCCATACACCAAAGACAACTGCTTAACAGGCAACGCCATACACCAAAAACAACTGCTTAACAGGCAACGCCATACACCAAAGACAACTGCTTAAGACAATGCCATACACTAAAGACAACTGCTTAACAGGCAATGCCATACACCAAAGATAACTGCTTAACAGACAATGCCATACACCAAAGACAACTGCTTAACAGACAATGCCATACACCAAAGACAACTGCTTAACAGGCAATGTCATATACCAAAGACAACTGCTTAAGAGACAATGCCATACACCAAAGACAACTGATTAACAGACACTGCCATACACCAAAGACAACTGCTTAACAGGCAATGCCATATACCAAAAACAACTTCTTAACAGACAATGCCATACAACAAAGACAACTGCTTAACATGCAATGCCATATACCAAAGACAACTGCTTAAGAGACAATGCCATACACTAAAGACAACTGCTTAACAGGCAATGCCATACACCAAAGACAACTGCTTAACAGGCAATGCCATACACCAAAGACAACTGCTTAAGAGACAATGCCATACACCAAAGACAACTGCTTAACAGACACTGCCATACACCAAAGACAACTGCTTAACAGGCAACGCCATAAACTAAAGACAACTGCTTAACAGACAATGCCATACACCAAAGACAACTGCTTAACAGACAATGCCATACACCAAAGACAACTGCTTAACAGACAATGCCATAAACTAAAGACAACTGCTTAACAGGCAATGCCATACACCAAACACAACTGCTTAACAGACAACGCCATAAACTAAAGACAACTGCTTAGCAGACAATGCCATACAACAAAGACAACTGCTTAACCGGCAATGCCATACACCAAAGACAACTGCTTAATAGGCAATGCCATACACCAAAGACAACTGCTTAACAGACACTGCCATACACCAAAGATTACTGCTTAACAGGCAATGCCATACACCAAAGACAACTGCTTAACAGACACTGCCATACACCAAAGACAACTGCTTAACAGACACTGCCATACACCAAAGACAACTGCTTAACAGGCAATGCCATACACTATAGACAACTGCTTAACATGCAATGCCATACACCAAAGACAACTGCTTAACAGACAATGCCATACACCAAAGACAACTGCTTAACAGGCAATGCCATACACCAAAGACAACTGCTTAACAGACAATGCCATACACCAAAGACAACTGCTTAACAGGCAATGCCATACACCAAAGACAACTGCTTAACAGGCAATGCCATACACCAAAGATAACTGCTTAACAGACAATGCCATACACCAAAGACAACTGCTTAACAGACAATGCCATACACCAAAGACAACTGCTTAACAGGCAATGTCATATACCAAAGACAACTGCTTAAGAGACAATGCCATACACCAAAGACAACTGATTAACAGACACTGCCATACACCAAAGACAACTGCTTAACAGGCAATGCCATATACCAAAAACAACTTCTTAACAGACAATGCCATACAACAAAGACAACTGCTTAACATGCAATGCCATATACCAAAGACAACTGCTTAAGAGACAATGCCATACACTAAAGACAACTGCTTAACAGGCAATGCCATACACCAAAGACAACTGCTTAACAGGCAATGCCATACACCAAAGACAACTGCTTAAGAGACAATGCCATACACCAAAGACAACTGCTTAACAGACACTGCCATACACCAAAGACAACTGCTTAACAGGCAATGCCATACACCAAAGACAACTGCTTAACAGGCAATGCCATACACCAAAGACAACTGCTTAACAGACAATGCCATACACCAAAGACAACTGCTTAACAGACACTGCCATACACCAAAGACAACTGCTTAACACGTAACGCCATGCAACAAAGACAACTGCTTAACAGACAATGCCATACACCAAAGACAACTGCTTAACAGACACTGCCATACACCAAGGACAACTGCTTAACAGACAATGCCATACACCAAAGACAACTGCTTAACAGGCAATGCCATACACTAAAGACAACTGCTTAACAGACACTGCCATACACCAAAGACAACTGCTTAACAGGCAATGCCATACACCAAAGACAACTGCTTAACAGACAATGCCATACACCAAAGACAACTGCTTAACAGACACAGCCATACACCAAAGACAACAGCTTAACAGGCAACGCCATGCACCAAAGACAACTGCTTAACAGGCAATGCAATACACTAAAGACAACTGCTTAACAGGCAATGCCATGCACCAAAGACAATTGCTTAACAGACAATGCCATACACCAAAGACAACTGCTTAACAGACAATGCCATACACCAAAGACAACTGCTTAACAGGCAACGCCATACACCAAAAACAACTGCTTAACAGGCAACGCCATACACCAAAGACAACTGCTTAAGACAATGCCATACACTAAAGACAACTGCTTAACAGGCAATGCCATACACCAAAGATAACTGCTTAACAGACAATGCCATACACCAAAGACAACTGCTTAACAGACAATGCCATACACCAAAGACAACTGCTTAACAGGCAATGTCATATACCAAAGACAACTGCTTAAGAGACAATGCCATACACCAAAGACAACTGATTAACAGACACTGCCATACACCAAAGACAACTGCTTAACAGGCAATGCCATATACCAAAAACAACTTCTTAACAGACAATGCCATACAACAAAGACAACTGCTTAACATGCAATGCCATATACCAAAGACAACTGCTTAAGAGACAATGCCATACACTAAAGACAACTGCTTAACAGGCAATGCCATACACCAAAGACAACTGCTTAACAGGCAATGCCATACACCAAAGACAACTGCTTAAGAGACAATGCCATACACCAAAGACAACTGCTTAACAGACACTGCCATACACCAAAGACAACTGCTTAACAGGCAATGCCATACACCAAAGACAACTGCTTAACAGGCAATGCCATACACCAAAGACAACTGCTTAACAGACAATGCCATACACCAAAGACAACTGCTTAACAGACACTGCCATACACCAAAGACAACTGCTTAACACGTAACGCCATGCAACAAAGACAACTGCTTAACAGACAATGCCATACACCAAAGACAACTGCTTAACAGACACTGCCATACACCAAGGACAACTGCTTAACAGACAATGCCATACACCAAAGACAACTGCTTAACAGGCAATGCCATACACTAAAGACAACTGCTTAACAGACACTGCCATACACCAAAGACAACTGCTTAACAGGCAATGCCATACACCAAAGACAACTGCTTAACAGACAATGCCATACACCAAAGACAACTGCTTAACAGACACAGCCATACACCAAAGACAACAGCTTAACAGGCAACGCCATGCACCAAAGACAACTGCTTAACAGGCAATGCCATACACTAAAGACAACTGCTTAACAGGCAATGCCATGCACCAAAGACAATTGCTTAACAGACAATGCCATACACCAAAGACAACTGCTTAACAGACAATGCCATACACCAAAGACAACTGCTTAACAGGCAACGCCATACACCAAAAACAACTGCTTAACAGGCAACGCCATACACCAAAGACAACTGCTTAAGACAATGCCATACACTAAAGACAACTGCTTAACAGGCAATGCCATACACCAAAGACAACTGCTTAACAGACAATGCCATACACAAAAGACAACTGCTTAACAGACACTGCCATACACCAAAGACAACTGCTTAACAGACAATGCCATACACCAAAGACAACTGCTTAACAGACAATGCCATACACCAAAGACAACTGCTTAACAGACAATGCCATACACCAAAGACAACTGCTTAACAGACAATGCCATACACCAAAGACAACTGCTTAACAGACAATGCCATGCACCAAAGACAACTGCTTAACAGACAATGCCATACACCAAAGACAACTGCTTAACAGACAATGCCATACACCAAAGACAACTGCCTAACAGACAAAGCCATGCACCAAAGACAACTGCTTAACAGACAATGCCATACACCAAAGACAACTGTTTAACAGACAATGCCATACACCAAAGACAACTGCTTAACAGACAATGCCATACACAATAGACAACTGCTTAACAGACAATGCCATGCACCAAAGACAACTGCTTAACAGACAATGCCATACATCAAAGATAACTGCTTAACAGACAATGCCATACACCAAAGACAACTGCTTAACAGGCAATGGCATACACCAAAGACAACTGCTTAACAGACAACGCCATACACTAAAGACAACTGCTTAACAGACAATGCCATACACCAAAGACAACTGCTTAACAGGCAATGGCATACACCAAAGACAACTGCTTAACAGACAACACCATACACTAAAGACAACTGCTTAACAGACAATGCCATACACCAAAGACAACTGCTTAACAGACACTGCCATACACCAAAGACAACTACTTAACAGACAATGCCATACACCAAAGAAAATTGCTTAACAGACAATGCCAAACACCAAAGACAACTGGTTAACAGGCAATGCCATACACCAAAGACAACTGCTTAACAGGCAATGCCATACACCAAAGACAATTGCTTAACAGGCAATGCCATACACCAAAGACAACTGCTTAACAGACAATGCCATACACCAAAGACAACTACTTAACAGACAATGCCATACACCAAAGATAACTGCTTAACAGACAATGCCATACACCAAAGACAACTGCTTAACAGGCAATGCCATACACCAAAGACAACTGCTTAACAGGCAATGCCATACACCAAAGACAACTGCTTAACAGGCAATGCCATACACCAAAGACAACTGCTTAACAGACAATGCCATACACCAAAGACAACTGCTTAACAGACAATGCCATACACCAAAGACAACTGCTTAACAGACAATGCCATACACCAAAGACAACTGCTTAACAGGCAATGCCATACACCAAAGACAACTGCTTAACAGGCAATGCCATACACCAAAGACAACTGCTTAACAGGCAATGCCATACACCAAAGACAACTGCTTAATAAGCAATGCCATACACCAAAGACAACTGCTTAACAGACAATGCCATACACCAAAGGCAACTGCTTAACAGACACTGCCATACACCAAAGACAACTGCTTAACAGACAATGCCATACACCAAAGACAACTGCTTAAAAGACACTGCCATACACCAAAGATTACTGCTTAACAGGCAATGCCATACACCAAAGACAACTGCTTAAGAGACAATGCCATACACCAAAGACAACTGCTTAACAGACACTGCCATACACCAAAGACAACTGCTTAACAGACACTGCCATACACCAAAGACAACTGCTTAACAGGCAATGCCATACACCAAAGACAACTGCTTAACAGACACTGCCATACACCAAAGACAACTGCTTAACAGGCAATGCCATACACTATAGACAACTGCTTAACATGCAACGCCATACACCAAAGACAACTGCTTAACAGACAATGCCATACACCAAAGACAACTGCTTAACAGGCAATGCCATACACCAAAGACAACTGCTTAACAGGCAATGCCATACACCAAAGATAACTGCTTAACAGACAATGCCATACACCAAAGATAACTGCTTAACAGACAATGCCATACACCAAAGACAACTGCTTAACAGGCAATGCCATATACCAAAGACAACTGCTTAAGAGACAATGCCATACACTAAAGACAACTGCTTAACAGGTAATGCCATACACCAAAGACAACTGCTTAACAGGCAATGCCATACACCAAAGACAACTGCTTAAGAGACAATGCCATACACCAAAGACAACTGCTTAACAGACACTGCCATGCACCAAAGACAACTGCTTAACAGGCAATGCCATGCACCAAAGACAACTGCTTAACAGGCAATGCCATACACCAAAGACAACTGCCTAACACGTAACGCCATGCAACAAAGACAACTGCTTAACAGACAATGCCATACACCGAAGACAACTGCTTAACAGACAATGCTATACACCAAAGACAACTGCTTAACAGGCAATGCCATAAACCAAAGACAACTGCTTAACAGACAATGCCATACACCAAAGACAACTGCTTAAAAGACACAGCCATACACCAAAGACAACAGCTTAACAGGCAACGCCATGCACCAAAGACAACTGCTTAACAGGCAATGCCATACAACAAAGACAACTGCTTAACAGGCAATGCCATGCACCAAAGACAACTGCTTAACAGACAATGCCATACACCAAAGACAACTGCTTAACAGACAATGCCATACACCAAAGACAACTTCTTAACAGGCAACGCCATACACCAAAGACAACTGCTTAACAGGCAATGCCATACACCAAAGACAACTGCTTAACAGGCAATGCCATACACAAAAGGCAACTGCTTAACAGGCAATGCCATACACCAAAGACAACTGCTTAAGACAATGCCATACACCAAAGACAACTGCTTAACAGACAATGCCATACACCAAAGACAACTGCTTAACAGACAGCGCCATTAACTAAAGACAACTGCTTAACAGACAATGCCATACACCAAAGACAACTGCTTAACAGGCAATGGCATACACCAAAGACAACTGCTTAACAGACAACGCCATACACTAAAGACAACTGCTTAACAGACAATGCCATACACCAAAGACAACTGCTTAACAGACACTGCCATACACCAAAGACAACTACTTAACAGACAATGCCATACACCAAAGACAACTGCTTAACAGACAATGCCAAACACCAAAGACAACTGCTTAACAGGCAATGCCATACACCAAAGACAACTGCTTAACAGGCAATGCCATACACCAAAGACAACTGCTTAACAGGCAATGCCATACACCAAAGACAACTGCTTAACAGGCAATGCCATACACCAAAGACAACTGCTTAACAGGCAATGCCATACACCAAAGAAAACTGCTTAACAGACAATGCCATACACCAAAGACAACTGCTTAACAGACACTGCCATACACCAAAGACAACTGCTTAACAGACAATGCCATACACCAAAGACAACTGCTTAACAGACACTGCCATACACCAAAGACAACTGCTTAACAGGCAACGCCATACACCAAAGACAACTGCTTAACAGGCAATGCCATACACAAAAGACAACTGCTTAACAGACAACGCCATTAACTAAAGACAACTGCTTAACAGACAATGCCATACACCAAAGACAACTGCTTAACAGGCAATGCCATACACCAAAGAAAACTGCTTAACAGACAATGCCATACACAAAAGACAACTGCTTAACAGGCAATGCCATACACCAAAGACAACTGCTTAACAGGCAATGCCATACACCAAAGACAACTGCTTAACAGGCATTGCCATACACCAAAGACAACTGCTTAACAGACAATGCCATACACCAAAGACAACTGCTTAACAGACAATGCCATACACCAAAGACAACTGCTTAACAGACAATGCCATACACCAAAGACAACTGCTTAACAGGCAATGCCATACACCAAAGACAACTGCTTAACAGGCAATGCCATACACCAAAGAAAACTGCTTAACAGACAATGCCATACACCAAAGACAACTGCTTAACAGACACTGCCATACACCAAAGACAACTGCTTAACAGACAATGCCATACACCAAAGACAACTGCTTAACAGACACTGCCATACACCAAAGACAACTGCTTAACAGGCAACGCCATACACCAAAGACAACTGCTTAACAGGCAATGCCATACACAAAAGACAACTGCTTAACAGACAATGCCATACACCAAAGACAACTGCTTAACAGACAATGCCATACACCAAAGACAACTGCTTAACAGACACTGCCATACACCAAAGACAACTGCTTAACAGACAATGCCATACACCAAAGACAACTGCTTAAAAGACACTGCCATACACCAAAGATTACTGCTTAACAGGCAATGCCATACACCAAAGACAACTGCTTAAGAGACAATGCCATACACTAAAGACAACTGCTTAACAGACACTGCCATACACCAAAGACAACTGCTTAACAGACACTGCCATACACCAAAGACAACTGCTTAACAGGCAATGCCATACACCAAAGACAACTGCTTAACAGACACTGCCATACACCAAAGACAACTGCTTAACAGGCAATGCCATACACTATAGACAACTGCTTAACATGCAACGCCATACACCAAAGACAACTGCTTAACAGACAATGCCATAAACCAAAGACAACTGCTTAACAGGCAATGCCATACACCAAAGACAACTGCTTAACAGGCAATGCCATACACCAAAGATAACTGCTTAACAGACAATGCCATACACCAAAGATAACTGCTTAACAGACAATGCCATACACCAAAGACAACTGCTTAACAGGCAATGCCATATACCAAAGACAACTGCTTAAGAGACAATGCCATACACTAAAGACAACTGCTTAACAGGTAATGCCATACACCAAAGACAACTGCTTAACAGGCAATGCCATACACCAAAGACAACTGCTTAAGAGACAATGCCATACACCAAAGACAACTGCTTAACAGACACTGCCATGCACCAAAGACAACTGCTTAACAGGCAATGCCATACACCAAAGACAACTGCTTAACAGGCAATGCCATACACCAAAGACAACTGCTTAACACGTAACGCCATGCAACAAAGACAACTGCTTAACAGACAATGCCATACACCGAAGACAACTGCTTAACAGACAATGCTATACACCAAAGACAACTGCTTAACAGGCAATGCCATAAACCAAAGACAACTGCTTAACAGACAATGCCATACACCAAAGACAACTGCTTAAAAGACACAGCCATACACCAAAGACAACAGCTTAACAGGCAATGCCATGCACCAAAGACAACTGCTTAACAGGCAATGCCATACAACAAAGACAACTGCTTAACAGGCAATGCCATGCACCAAAGACAACTGCTTAACAGACAATGCCATACACCAAAGACAGCTGCTTAACAGACAATGCCATACACCAAAGACAACTGCTTAACAGCCAACGCCATACACCAAAGACAACTGCTTAACAGGCAATGCCATACACCAAAGACAACTGCTTAACAGGCAATGCCATACACAAAAGGCAACTGCTTAACAGGCAATGCCATACACCAAAGACAACTGCTTAAGACAATGCCATACACCAAAGACAACTGCTTAACAGACAATGCCATACACCAAAGACAACTGCTTAACAGGCAACGCCATACACCAAAGACAACTGCTTAACAGGCAACGCCATACACCAAAGACAACTGCTTAAGACAATGCCATACACTAAAGACAACTGCTTAACAGGCAATGCCATACACCAAAGACAACTGCTTAACAGACAATGCCATACACAAAAGACAACTGCTTAACAGACAATGCCATGCACCAAAGACAACTGCTTAACAGACAATGCCATACACCAAAGACAACTGCTTAACAGACAATGCCATACACCAAAGACAACTGCTTAACAGACAAAGCCATGCACCAAAGACAACTGCTTAACAGACAATGCCATACACCAAAGACAACTGCTTAACAGACAATGCCATACACCAAAGACAACTGCTTAACAGACAGTGCCATACACCAAAGACAACTGCTTAACAGACAGTGCCATACACCAAAGACAACTGCTTAACAGACAATGCCATGCACCAAAGACAACTGCTTAACAGACAATGCCATACACCAAAGATAACTGCTTGACAGACAATGCCATACACCAAAGACAACTGCTTAACAGGCAATGGCATACACCAAAGACAACTGCTTAACAGACAACGCCATACACTAAAGACAACTGCTTAACAGACAATGCCATACACCAAAGACAACTGCTTAACAGGCAATGCCATACACCAAAGACAACTGCTTAACAGGCAATGCCATACACCAAAGACAACTGCTTAACAGGCAACGCCATAAACTAAAGACAACTGCTTAACAGACAATGCCATACACCAAAGACAACTGCTTAACAGACAATGCCATACACCAAAGACAACTGCTTAACAGACAATGCCATAAACTAAAGACAACTGCTTAACAGGCAATGCCATACACCAAACACAACTGCTTAACAGACAACGCCATAAACTAAAGACAACTGCTTAGCAGACAATGCCATACAACAAAGACAACTGCTTAACCGGCAATGCCATACACCAAAGACAACTGCTTAATAGGCAATGCCATACACCAAAGACAACTGCTTAACAGACACTGCCATACACCAAAGATTACTGCTTAACAGGCAATGCCATACACCAAAGACAACTGCTTAACAGACACTGCCATACACCAAAGACAACTGCTTAACAGACACTGCCATACACCAAAGACAACTGCTTAACAGGCAATGCCATACACTATAGACAACTGCTTAACATGCAATGCCATACACCAAAGACAACTGCTTAACAGACAATGCCATACACCAAAGACAACTGCTTAACAGGCAATGCCATACACCAAAGACAACTGCTTAACAGACAATGCCATACACCAAAGACAACTGCTTAACAGGCAATGCCATACACCAAAGACAACTGCTTAACAGGCAATGCCATACACCAAAGATAACTGCTTAACAGACAATGCCATACACCAAAGACAACTGCTTAACAGACAATGCCATACACCAAAGACAACTGCTTAACAGGCAATGTCATATACCAAAGACAACTGCTTAAGAGACAATGCCATACACCAAAGACAACTGCTTAACAGACACTGCCATACACCAAAGACAACTGCTTAACAGGCAATGCCATATACCAAAAACAACTTCTTAACAGACAATGCCATACAACAAAGACAACTGCTTAACATGCAATGCCATATATCAAAGACAACTGCTTAAGAGACAATGCCATACACTAAAGACAACTGCTTAACAGGCAATGCCATACACCAAAGACAACTGCTTAACAGGCAATGCCATACACCAAAGACAACTGCTTAAGAGACAATGCCATACACCAAAGACAACTGCTTAACAGACACTGCCATACACCAAAGACAACTGCTTAACAGGCAATGCCATACACCAAAGACAACTGCTTAACAGGCAATGCCATACACCAAAGACAACTGCTTAACAGACAATGCCATACACCAAAGACAACTGCTTAACAGACACTGCCATACACCAAAGACAACTGCTTAACACGTAACGCCATGCAACAAAGACAACTGCTTAACAGACAATGCCATACACCAAAGACAACTGCTTAACAGACACTGCCATACACCAAGGACAACTGCTTAACAGACAATGCCATACACCAAAGACAACTGCTTAACAGGCAATGCCATACACTAAAGACAACTGCTTAACAGACACTGCCATACACCAAAGACAACTGCTTAACAGGCAATGCCATACACCAAAGACAACTGCTTAACAGACAATGCCATACACCAAAGACAACTGCTTAACAGACACAGCCATACACCAAAGACAACAGCTTAACAGGCAACGCCATGCACCAAAGACAACTGCTTAACAGGCAATGCCATACACTAAAGACAACTGCTTAACAGGCAATGCCATGCACCAAAGACAATTGCTTAACAGACAATGCCATACACCAAAGACAACTGCTTAACAGACAATGCCATACACCAAAGACAACTGCTTAACAGGCAACGCCATACACCAAAAACAACTGCTTAACAGGCAACGCCATACACCAAAGACAACTGCTTAAGACAATGCCATACACTAAAGACAACTGCTTAACAGGCAATGCCATACACCAAAGACAACTGCTTAACAGACAATGCCATACACAAAAGACAACTGCTTAACAGACACTGCCATACACCAAAGACAACTGCTTAACAGACAATGCCATACACCAAAGACAACTGCTTAACAGACAATGCCATACACCAAAGACAACTGCTTAACAGACAATGCCATACACCAAAGACAACTGCTTAACAGACAATGCCATACACCAAAGACAACTGCTTAACAGACAATGCCATACACCAAAGACAACTGCTTAACAGACAATGCCATGCACCAAAGACAACTGCTTAACAGACAATGCCATACACCAAAGACAACTGCTTAACAGACAATGCCATACACCAAAGACAACTGCTTAACAGACAAAGCCATGCACCAAAGACAACTGCTTAACAGGCAATGCCATACACCAAAGACAACTGCTTAACAGACAATGCCATACACCAAAGACAACTGCTTAACAGACACTGCCATACACCAAAGACAACTGCTTAACACGTAACGCCATGCAACAAAGACAACTGCTTAACAGACAATGCCATACACCAAAGACAACTGCTTAACAGACACTGCCATACACCAAGGACAACTGCTTAACAGACAATGCCATACACCAAAGACAACTGCTTAACAGGCAATGCCATACACTAAAGACAACTGCTTAACAGACACTGCCATACACCAAAGACAACTGCTTAACAGGCAATGCCATACACCAAAGACAACTGCTTAACAGACAATGCCATACACCAAAGACAACTGCTTAACAGACACAGCCATACACCAAAGACAACAGCTTAACAGGCAACGCCATGCACCAAAGACAACTGCTTAACAGGCAATGCCATACACTAAAGACAACTGCTTAACAGGCAATGCCATGCACCAAAGACAATTGCTTAACAGACAATGCCATACACCAAAGACAACTGCTTAACAGACAATGCCATACACCAAAGACAACTGCTTAACAGGCAACGCCATACACCAAAAACAACTGCTTAACAGGCAACGCCATACACCAAAGACAACTGCTTAAGACAATGCCATACACTAAAGACAACTGCTTAACAGGCAATGCCATACACCAAAGACAACTGCTTAACAGACAATGCCATACACAAAAGACAACTGCTTAACAGACACTGCCATACACCAAAGACAACTGCTTAACAGACAATGCCATACACCAAAGACAACTGCTTAACAGACAATGCCATACACCAAAGACAACTGCTTAACAGACAATGCCATACACCAAAGACAACTGCTTAACAGACAATGCCATACACCAAAGACAACTGCTTAACAGACAATGCCATACACCAAAGACAACTGCTTAACAGACAATGCCATGCACCAAAGACAACTGCTTAACAGACAATGCCATACACCAAAGACAACTGCTTAACAGACAATGCCATACACCAAAGACAACTGCTTAACAGACAAAGCCATGCACCAAAGACAACTGCTTAACAGACAATGCCATACACCAAAGACAACTGTTTAACAGACAATGCCATACACCAAAGACAACTGCTTAACAGACAATGCCATACACAATAGACAACTGCTTAACAGACAATGCCATGCACCAAAGACAACTGCTTAACAGACAATGCCATACACCAAAGATAACTGCTTAACAGACAATGCCATACACCAAAGACAACTGCTTAACAGGCAATGGCATACACCAAAGACAACTGCTTAACAGACAACGCCATACACTAAAGACAACTGCTTAACAGACAATGCCATACACCAAAGACAACTGCTTAACAGACAATGCCATACACCAAAGACAACTGCTTAACAGGCAATGCCATACACCAAAGACAACTGCTTAACAGACAATGCCATACACCAAAGACAACTGCTTAACAGACAATGCCATACACCAAAGACAACTGCTTAACAGGCAATGCCATGCACCAAAGACAACTGCTTAACAGGCAATGCCATTCACCAAAGACAACTGCTTAACAGGCAATGCCATACACCAAAGACAACTGCTTAACAGACAATGCCATACACCAAAGACAACTGCTTAACAGACAATGCCATACACCAAAGACAACTGCTTAACAGGCAATGCCATACACCAAAGACAACTGCTTAACGCCATACACCAAAGACAACTGCTTAACAGGCAATGCCATACACCAAAGACAACTGCTTAACAGGCAATGCCATACACCAAAGACAACTGCTTAACAGACAATGCCATACACCAAAGACAACTGCTTAACAGACAATGCCATACACCAAAGACAACTGCTTAACAGACAATGCTATACACCAAAGACAACTGCTTAACAGACAACGCCATAAACTAAAGACAACTGCTTAACAGACAACGCCATAAACTAAAGACAACTGCTTAGCAGACAATGCCATACACCAAAGACAACTGCTTAACAGACAATGCCATACACCAAAGACAACTGCTTAACAGGCAATGCCATACACCAAAGACAACTGCTTAATAGGCAATGCCATACACCAAAGACAACTGCTTAACAGACAATGCCATACACGAAAGACAACGGCTTAACAGACAATACCATACACCAAAGACAACTGCTTAACAGGCAATGCCATACACCAAAGACAACTGCTTAACAGACACTACCGTACACCAAAGATTACTGCTTAACAGGCAATGCCATACACCAAAGACAACTGCTTAACAGACACTGCCATACACCAAAGACAACTGCTTAACAGACACTGCCATACACCAAAGACAACTGCTTAACGGGCAATGCCATACACCAAAGACAACTGCTTAACAGACAATGCCATACACCAAAGACAACTACTTAACAGACAATGCCATACACCAAAGACAACTGCTTAACAGACAATGCCATACACCAAAGACAACTGCTTAACAGACAATGCCATACACCAAAGACAACTGCTTAACAGACACTACCATACACCAAAGACAAATGCTTAACGGGCAATGCCATACACTATAGACAACTGCTTAACAGGCAATGCCATACACAAAAGACAACTGCTTAACAGACAATGCCATGCAGCAAATACAACTGCTTAACAGACACTGCCATACACCAAAGACAACTGCTTAATAGACAATGCCATACAGCAAAGACAACTGCTTAACAGGCACTACCGTACACCAAAGATGACTGCTTAACAGGCAATACCATACACCAAAGACAACTGCTTAACAGACAATGCCATACACCAAATACAACTGCTTAACAGACAATGCCATACACTAAAGACAACTGCTTAACAGGCAATGCCATACACCAAAGACAACTGCTTAACAGACAATGGCATACACCAAAGACAACTGCTTAACCGACACTACTGTACACCAAAGATGACTGCTTAACAGGCAATGCCATACACCAAAGACAACTGCTTAACAGACAATGCCATACACCAAATACAACTGCTTAACAGACAATGCCATACACTAAAGACAACTGCTTAACAGGCAATGCCATACACCAAAGACAACTGCTTAACAGGCAATGCCATACACCAAAGACAACTGCTTAACAGACAATGCCATACCCCAAAGACAACTGCTTAACAGACAATGCCATACACCAAAGACAACTGCTTAACAGACAATGCCATACACCAAAGACAACTGCTTAACAGACAATGCCATACACCAAAGACAACTGCTTAACAGACAACGCCATACACCAAAGACAACTGCTTAACAGACAACGCCATAAACTAAAGACAACTGCTTAGCAGACAATGACATACACCAAAGACAACTGCTTAACAGGCCATGCCATACACCAAAGACAACTGCTTAACAGGCAATGACATACACTAAAGACAACTGCTTAACAGGCAATGCCATACACCAAAGACAACTGCTCAACAGGCAATGCCATACACCAAAGACAACTGCTTAACAGGCAATGCCATACACCAAAGACAACTGCTTAACAGACAATGCCATAAACTAAAGACAACTGCTTAACAGGCAATGCCATACAACAAAGACAACTGTTTAACAGACAATGTCATACACCAAAGACAACTGCTTAACAGACACTGAAATACACCAAAGACAACTGCTTAACAGACAACGCCATAAACTAAAGACAACTGCTTAGCAGACAATGCCATACACCAAAGACAACTGCTTAACAGGCAATGCCATACACGAAAGACAACTGCTTAATAGGCAATGCCATACACCAAAGACAACTGCTTAACAGTCAATGCCATACACGAAAGACAACTGCTTAACAGACACTGCCATACACCAAAGACAACTGCTTAACAGACAATGCCATACACCAAAGACAACTGCTTAACAGACACTGCCATACACCAAAGATTACTGCTTAACAGGCAATGCCATACACCAAAGACAACTGCTTAACAGACACTGCCATACACCAAAGACAACTGCTTAACAGGTACTGCCATACACCAAAGACAACTGCTTAACAGGCAATGCCATACACTATAGACAACTGCTTAACAGGCAATGCCATACACAAAAGACAACTGCTTAACAGACAATGCCATGCAGAAAATACAACTGCTTAACAGACACTGCTATACACCAAAGACAACTGCTTAACAGACAATGCCATACACCAAAGACAACTGCTTAACAGACAATGCCATACACTAAAGACAACTGCTTAACAGGCAATGCCATACACCAAAGACAACTGCTTAACAGACAATGCCATACACCAAATACAACTGCTTAACAGACAATGCCATACACTAAAGACAACTGCTTAACAGGCAATGCCATACACCAAAGACAACTGCTTAACAGGCAATGCCATACACCAAAGACAACTGCTTAACAGACAATGCCATACACCAAAGACAACTGCTTAACAGACAATGCCATACACCAAAGACAACTGCTTAACAGACAATGCCATACACCAAAGACAACTGCTTAACAGACAATGCCATACACCAAAGACAACTGCTTAACAGGCAATGCCATACACCAAAGACAACTGCTTAACAGGCAATGCCATACACCAAAGACAACTGCTTAACAGACAACGCCATACACCAAAGACAACTGCTTAACAGACAACGCCATAAACTAAAGACAACTGCTTAGCAGACAATGACATACACCAAAGACAACTGCTTAACAGGCAATGCCATACACCAAAGACAACTGCTTAACAGGCAATGACATACACTAAAGACAACTGCTTAACAGGCAATGCCATACACTGAAGACAACTGCTCAACAGGCAATGCCATACACCAAAGACAACTGCTTAACAGGCAATGCCATACACCAAAGACAACTGCTTAACAGACAATGCCATAAACTAAAGACAACTGCTTAACAGGCAATGCCATACACCAACGACAACTGCTTAACAGACAATGCCATACACCAAAGACAACTGCTTAACAGACACTGAAATACACCAAAGACAACTGCTTAACAGGCAACGCCATAAACTAAAGACAACTGCTTAGCAGATAATGCCAAAAACTAAAGACAACTGCTTAACAGGCAATGCCATACACCAAAGACAACTGCTTAACAGACACTGCCATACACCAAAGACAACTGCTTAACAGGCAATGCCATACACCAACGACAACTGCTTAACAGACAATGCCATACACCAAAGACAACTGCTTAACAGACACTGAAATACACCAAAGACAACTGCTTAACAGGCAACGCCATAAACTAAAGACAACTGCTTAGCAGATAATGCCAAAAACTAAAGACAACTGCTTAACAGGCAATGCCATACACCAAAGACAACTGCTTAACAGACAATGCCATACACCAAAGACAACTGCTTAACAGACAATGCCATACACCAAAGACAACTGCTTAACAGGCAATGCCATACACCAAAGACAACTGCTTAACAGACACTGCCATACACCAAAGACAACTGCTTAACAGGCAATGCCATACACTATAGACAAGTGCTTAACAGGCAATGCCATACACAAAAGACAACTGCTTAACAGACAATGCCATGCACCAAATACAACTGCTTAACAGACACTGCCATACACCAAAGATTACTGCTTAACAGGCAATGCCATACACCAAAGACAACTGCTTAACAGACAATGCCATACACCAAAGACAACTGCTTAACAGACAATGCCATACACCAAAGACAACTGCTTAACAGACAATGCCATACACCAAAGACAACTGCTTAACAGACAATGCCATACACCAAAGACAACTGCTTAACAGACACTGCCATACACCAAAGACAACTGCTTAACAGGCAATGCCATACACCAAAGACAACTGCTTAACAGACAATGCCATACACCAAAGACAACTGCTTAACAGACAATGCCATACACCAAAGAAAACTGCTTAACAGACAATGCCATACACTATAGACAACTGCTTAACAGGCAATGCCATACACTAAAGACAACTGCTTAACAGACACTGCCATGCACCAAAGACAACTGCTTAACAGACAATGCCATACACCAAAGACAACTGCTTAACAGGCAATGCCATACACCAAAGACAACTGCTTAACAAACAATGCCATACACCAAATACAACTGCTTAACAGACAATGGCATACACTAAAGACAACTGCTTAACAGGCAATGCCATACACCAAAGACAACTGCTTAACAGACAATGCCATACACCAAAGACAACTGCTTAACAGGCAATGCCATACACCAAAGACAACTGCTTAACAGGCAACGCCATAAACTAAAGACAACTGCTTAGCAGACAATGCCAAAAACTAAAGACAACTGCTTAACAGGCAATGCCATACACCAAAGACAACTGCTTAACAGGCAATGCCATACACCAAAGACAACTGCTTAACAGGCAATGTCATACACCAAAGACAACTGCTTAACAGACACTGCCATACACCAAAGACAACTGCTTAACAGGCAATGCCATACACCAAAGACAACTGCTTAACAGACAATGCCATACACCAAATACAACTGTTTAACAGACAATGCCATACACCAAAGACAACTGCTTAACAGGCAATGCCATACACCAAAGACAACTGCTTAACAGACAATGCCATACACCAAAGACAACTGCTTAACAGGCAATGCCATACACCAAAGACAACTGCTTAACAGACAATGCCATACACCAAAGACAACTGCTTAACAGGCAATGCCATACACCAAAGACAACTGCTTAACAGGCAACACCATAAACTAAAGACAACTGCTTAGCAGACAATGCCATACACCAAAGACAACTGCTTAACAGACAATGCCATACACCAAAGACAACTGCTTAACAGGCAATGCCATACACCAAAGACAACTGCTTAACAGACACTGCCATACACCAAAGACAACTGCTTAACAGGCAATGCCATACACTATAGACAACTGCTTAACAGGCAATGCCATGCACAAAAGACAACTGCTTAACAGACAATGCCATGCACCAAATACAACTGCTTAACAGACAATGCCATACACCAAAGACAACTGCTTAACAGGCAATGCCATACACCAAAGACAACTGCTTAACAGACAATGCCATATACCAAAGACAACTGCTTAACAGACAATGCCATACACCAAAGACAACTGCTTAACAGACAATGCCATACACCAAAGACAACTGCTTAACAGACAACGCCATACACCAAAGACAACTGCTTAACAGACAACGCCATAAACTAAAGACAACTGCTTAGCAGACAATGACATACACCAAAGACAACTGCTTAACAGGCAATGCCATACACCAAAGACAACTGCTTAACAAGCAATGCCATACACCAAAGACAACTGCTTAACAGACAATGCCATAAACTAAAGACAACTGCTTAACAGGCAATGCCATACACCAAAGACAACTGCTTATCAGGCAACGCCATAAACTAAAGACAACTGCTTAGCAGACAATGCCAAAAACTAAAGACAACTGCTTAACAGGCAATGCCATACACCAAAGACAACTGCTTAACAGACAATGCCATACACCAAAGACAACTGCTTAACAGACAATGCCATACACCAAAGACAACTGCTTAACAGGCAATGCCATACACCAAAGACAACTGCTTAACAGGCAACGCCATAAACTAAAGACAACTGCTTAGCAGACAACGCCATACACCAAAGACAACTGCTTAACAGGCAATGCCATACCCCAAAGACAACTGCTTAACAGGCAATGCCAAAAACTAAAGACAACTGCTTAACAGGCAACGCCATACACCAAAGACAACTGCTTAACAGGCAATGCCATACACCAAAGACAACTGCTTAACAGGCAATGCCATACACCAAAGACAACTGCTTAACAGGCAACGCCATAAACTAAAGACAACTGCTTAGCAGACAACGCCATACACCAAAGACAACTGCTTAACAGACAATGCCATACACCAAAGACAACTGCTTAACAGACAATGCCATACACCAAAGACAACTGCTTAACAGGCAATGCCAAAAACTAAAGACAACTGCTTAACAGGCAACGCCATACACCAAAGACAACTGCTTAGCAGACAATGCCATACACCAAAGACAACTGCTTAACAGACAATGCCATGCACCAAAGACAACTGCTTAACAGACAATGCCATAAACCAAAGACAACTGCTTAACAGACAATGCCATACACCGAAGACAACTGCTTAACAGACAACGCCATAAACTAAAGACAACTGCTTAACAGACAACGCCATAAACTAAAGACAACTGCTTAGCACACAATGCCATACACCAAAGACAACTGCTTAACACACAACGCCATACACCAAAGACAACTGCTTAACAGACAATGCCATACACCAAAGACAACTGCTTAACAGGCAGTGCCATACACCAAAGACAACTGCTTAAGAGACAATGCCATACACCAAAGACAACTGCTTAACAGACACTGCCATACACCAAAGACAACTGCTTAACAGGCAATGCCATACACCAAAGACAACTGCTTAACAGGCAATGCCATACACCAAAGACAACTGCTTAACAGACAATGCCATACACCAAAGACAACTGCTTAACAGACACTGCCATACACCAAAGACAACTGCTTAACACCTAACGCCATGCAACAAAGACAACTGCTTAACAGACAATGCCATACACCAAAGACAACTGCTTAACAGACACTGCCATAAACCAAGGACAACTGCTTAACAGACACTGCCATACACCAAAGACAACTGCTTAACAGGCAATGCCATACACTAAAGACAACTGCTTAACAGACACTGCCATACACCAAAGACAACTGCTTAACAGGCAATGCCATACACCAAAGACAACTGCTTAACAGACAATGCCATACACCAAAGACAACTGCTTAACAGACACAGCCATACACCAAAGACAACAGCTTAACAGGCAACGCCATGCACCAAAGACAACTGCTTAACAGGCAATGCCATACACCAAAGACAACTGCTTAACAGGCAATGCCATGCACCAAAGACAATTGCTTAACAGACAATGCCATACACCAAAGACAACTGCTTAACAGACAATGCCATACACCAAAGACAACTGCTTAACAGACAATGCCATACACCAAAGACAACTGCTTAACAGACAATGCCATACACCAAAGACAACTGCTTAACAGGCAATGCCATACACCAAAGACAACTGCTTAACAGGCAATGCCATACACCAAAGAAAACTGCTTAACAGACAATGCCATACACCAAAGACAACTGCTTAACAGACACTGCCATACACCAAAGACAACTGCTTAACAGACAATGCCATACACCAAAGACAACTGCTTAACAGACACTGCCATACACCAAAGACAACTGCTTAACAGGCAACGCCATACACCAAAGACAACTGCTTAACAGGCAATGCCATACACAAAAGACAACTGCTTAACAGACAATGCCATACACCAAAGACAACTGCTTAACAGACAATGCCATACACCAAAGACAACTGCTTAACAGACACTGCCATACACCAAAGACAACTGCTTAACAGACAATGCCATACACCAAAGACAACTGCTTAAAAGACACTGCCATACACCAAAGATTACTGCTTAACAGGCAATGCCATACACCAAAGACAACTGCTTAAGAGACAATGCCATACACTAAAGACAACTGCTTAACAGACACTGCCATACACCAAAGACAACTGCTTAACAGACACTGCCATACACCAAAGACAACTGCTTAACAGGCAATGCCATACACCAAAGACAACTGCTTAACAGACACTGCCATACACCAAAGACAACTGCTTAACAGGCAATGCCATACACTATAGACAACTGCTTAACATGCAACGCCATACACCAAAGACAACTGCTTAACAGACAATGCCATAAACCAAAGACAACTGCTTAACAGGCAATGCCATACACCAAAGACAACTGCTTAAGACAATGCCATACACTAAAGACAACTGCTTAACAGGCAATGCCATACACCAAAGACAACTGCTTAACAGACAATGCCATACACAAAAGACAACTGCTTAACAGACACTGCCATACACCAAAGACAACTGCTTAACAGACAATGCCATACACCAAAGACAACTGCTTAACAGACAATGCCATACACCAAAGACAACTGCTTAACAGACAATGCCATACACCAAAGACAACTGCTTAACAGACAATGCCATACACCAAAGACAACTGCTTAACAGACAATGCCATGCACCAAAGACAACTGCTTAACAGACAATGCCATACACCAAAGACAACTGCTTAACAGACAATGCCATACACCAAAGACAACTGCTTAACAGACAAAGCCATGCACCAAAGACAACTGCTTAACAGACAATGCCATACACCAAAGACAACTGTTTAACAGACAATGCCATACACCAAAGACAACTGCTTAACAGACAATGCCATACACAATAGACAACTGCTTAACAGACAATGCCATGCACCAAAGACAACTGCTTAACAGACAATGCCATACACCAAAGATAACTGCTTAACAGACAATGCCATACACCAAAGACAACTGCTTAACAGGCAATGGCATACACCAAAGACAACTGCTTAACAGACAATGCCATACACTAAAGACAACTGCTTAACAGACAATGCCATACACCAAAGACAACTGCTTAACAGACAATGCCATACACCAAAGACAACTGCTTAACAGGCAATGCCATACACCAAAGACAACTGCTTAGCAGACAATGCCATACACCAAAGACAACTGCTTAACAGACAATGCCATACACCAAAGACAACTGCTTAACAGGCAATGCCATGCACCAAAGACAACTGCTTAACAGGCAATGCCATACACCAAAGACAACTGCTTAACAGGCAATGCCATACACCAAAGACAACTGCTTAACAGACAATGCCATACACCAAAGACAACTGCTTAACAGACAATGCCATACACCAAAGACAACTGCTTAACAGGCAATGCCATACACCAAAGACAACTGCTTAACGCCATACACCAAAGACAACTGCTTAACAGGCAATGCCATACACCAAAGACAACTGCTTAACAGGCAATGCCATACACCAAAGACAACTGCTTAACAGACAATGCCATACACCAAAGACAACTGCTTAACAGACAATGCCATACACCAAAGACAACTGCTTAACAGACAATGCTATACACCAAAGACAACTGCTTAACAGACAACGCCATAAACTAAAGACAACTACTTAACAGACAACGCCATAAACTAAAGACAACTGCTTAGCAGACAATGCCATACACCAAAGACAACTGCTTAACAGACAATGCCATACACCAAAGACAACTGCTTAACAGGCAATGCCATACACCAAAGACAACTGCTTAATAGGCAATGCCATACACCAAAGACAACTGCTTAACAGACAATGCCATACACGAAAGACAACGGCTTAACAGACAATACCATACACCAAAGACAACTGCTTAACAGGCAATGCCATACACCAAAGACAACTGCTTAACAGACACTACCGTACACCAAAGATTACTGCTTAACAGGCAATGCCATACACCAAAGACAACTGCTTAACAGACACTGCCATACACCAAAGACAACTGCTTAACAGACACTGCCATACACCAAAGACAACTGCTTAACGGGCAATGCCATACACCAAAGACAACTGCTTAACAGACACTGCCATACACCAAAGACAACTGCTTAACAGACAATGCCATACACCAAAGACAACTGCTTAACAGACACTGCCATACACCAAAGATTACTGCTTAACAGGCAATGCCATACACCAAAGACAACTGCTTAACAGACACTGCCATACACCAAAGACAACTGCTTAACAGACACTACCATACACCAAAGACAACTGCTTAACGGGCAATGCCATACACTATAGACAACTGCTTAACAGGCAATGCCATACACAAAAGACAACTGCTTAACCGACAATGCCATGCAGCAAATACAACTGCTTAACAGACACAGCCATACACCAAAGACAACTGCTTAATAGACAATGCCATACAGCAAAGACAACTGCTTAACAGGCACTACCGTACACCAAAGATGACTGCTTAACAGGCAATACCATACACCAAAGACAACTGCTTAACAGACAATGCCATACACCAAATACAACTGCTTAACAGACAATGCCATACACTAAAGACAACTGCTTAACAGGCAATGCCATACACCAAAGACAACTGCTTAACAGACAATGGCATACACCAAAGACAACTGCTTAACAGACACTACTGTACACCAAAGATGACTGCTTAACAGGCAATGCCATACACCAAAGACAACTGCTTAACAGACAATGCCATACACCAAAGACAACTGCTTAACAGACAATGCCATACACCAAAGACAACTGCTTAACAGACAATGCCATACACCAAAGACAACTGCTTAACAGACAATGCCATACACCAAAGACAACTGCTTAACAGACACTGCCATACACCAAAGACAACTGCTTAACAGGCAATGCCATACACCAAAGACAACTGCTTAACAGACAATGCCATACACCAAAGACAACTGCTTAACAGACAATGCCATACACCAAAGACAACTGCTTAACAGACAATGCCATACACTATAGACAACTGCTTAACAGGCAATGCCATACACAAAAGACAACTGCTTAACAGACAATGCCATGCACCAAAGACAACTGCTTAACAGACAATGCCATACACCAAAGACAACTGCTTAACAGGCAATGCCATACACCAAAGACAACTGCTTAACAAACAATGCCATACACCAAATACAACTGCTTAACAGACAATGGCATACACTAAAGACAACTGCTTAACAGGCAATGCCATACACCAAAGACAACTGCTTAACAGACAATGCCATACACCAAAGACAACTGCTTAACAGGCAATGCCATACACCAAAGACAACTGCTTAACAGGCAACGCCATAAACTAAAGACAACTGCTTAGCAGACAATGCCAAAAACTAAAGACAACTGCTTAACAGGCAATGCCATACACCAAAGACAACTGCTTAACAGGCAATGCCATACACCAAAGACAACTGCTTAACAGGCAATGTCATACACCAAAGACAACTGCTTAACAGACACTGCCATACACCAAAGACAACTGCTTAACAGGCAATGCCATACACCAAAGACAACTGCTTAACAGACAATGCCATACACCAAATACAACTGTTTAACAGACAATGCCATACACCAAAGACAACTGCTTAACAGGCAATGCCATACACCAAAGACAACTGCTTAACAGACAATGCCATACACCAAAGACAACTGCTTAACAGGCAATGCCATACACCACAGACAACTGCTTAACAGGCAACACCATAAACTAAAGACAACTGCTTAGCAGACAATGCCATACACCAAAGACAACTGCTTAACAGACAATGCCATACACCAAAGACAACTGCTTAACAGGCAATGCCATACACCAAAGACAACTGCTTAACAGACACTGCCATACACCAAAGACAACTGCTTAACAGGCAATGCCATACACTATAGACAACTGCTTAACAGGCAATGCCATGCACAAAAGACAACTGCTTAACAGACAATGCCATGCACCAAATACAACTGCTTAACAGACAATGCCATACACCAAAGACAACTGCTTAACAGGCAATGCCATACACCAAAGACAACTGCTTAACAGACAATGCCATATACCAAAGACAACTGCTTAACAGACAATGCCATACACCAAAGACAACTGCTTAACAGACAATGCCATACACCAAAGACAACTGCTTAACAGACAACGCCATACACCAAAGACAACTGCTTAACAGACAACGCCATAAACTAAAGACAACTGCTTAGCAGACAATGACATACACCAAAGACAACTGCTTAACAGGCAATGCCATACACCAAAGACAACTGCTTAACAAGCAATGCCATACACCAAAGACAACTGCTTAACAGACAATGCCATAAACTAAAGACAACTGCTTAACAGGCAATGCCATACACCAAAGACAACTGCTTATCAGGCAACGCCATAAACTAAAGACAACTGCTTAGCAGACAATGCCAAAAACTAAAGACAACTGCTTAACAGGCAATGCCATACACCAAAGACAACTGCTTAACAGACAATGCCATACACCAAAGACAACTGCTTAACAGACAATGCCATACACCAAAGACAACTGCTTAACAGGCAATGCCATACACCAAAGACAACTGCTTAACAGGCAACGCCATAAACTAAAGACAACTGCTTAGCAGACAACGCCATACACCAAAGACAACTGCTTAACAGGCAATGCCATACCCCAAAGACAACTGCTTAACAGGCAATGCCAAAAACTAAAGACAACTGCTTAACAGGCAACGCCATACACCAAAGACAACTGCTTAACAGGCAATGCCATACACCAAAGACAACTGCTTAACAGGCAATGCCATACACCAAAGACAACTGCTTAACAGGCAACGCCATAAACTAAAGACAACTGCTTAGCAGACAACGCCATACACCAAAGACAACTGCTTAACAGACAATGCCATACACCAAAGACAACTGCTTAACAGACAATGCCATACACCAAAGACAACTGCTTAACAGACAATGCCATACACCAAAGACAACTGCTTAACAGGCAATGCCAAAAACTAAAGACAACTGCTTAACAGGCAACGCCATACACCAAAGACAACTGCTTAGCAGACAATGCCATACACCAAAGACAACTGCTTAACAGACAATGCCATGCACCAAAGACAACTGCTTAACAGACAATGCCATAAACCAAAGACAACTGCTTAACAGACAATGCCATACACCGAAGACAACTGCTTAACAGACAACGCCATAAACTAAAGACAACTGCTTAACAGACAACGCCATAAACTAAAGACAACTGCTTAGCACACAATGCCATACACCAAAGACAACTGCTTAACACACAACGCCATACACCAAAGACAACTGCTTAACAGACAATGCCATACACCAAAGACAACTGCTTAACAGACAATGCCATACACCAAATACAACTGCTTAACAGACACTGCCATACACCAAAGACAACTGCTTAACAGGCAATGCCATACACCAAAGACAACTGCTTAACAGGCAATGCCATACACCAAAGACAACTGCTTAACAGACAATGCCATAAACTAAAGACAACTGCTTAACAGGCAATGCCATACACCAACGACAACTGCTTAACAGACAATGCCATACACCAAAGACAACTGCTTAACAGACACTGAAATACACCAAAGACAACTGCTTAACAGGCAACGCCATAAACTAAAGACAACTGCTTAGCAGACAATGCCAAAAACTAAAGACAACTGCTTAACAGGCAATGCCATACACCAAAGACAACTGCTTAACAGACAATGCCATACACCAAAGACAACTGCTTAACAGACAATGCCATACACCAAAGACAACTGCTTAACAGGCAATGCCATACACCAAAGACAACTGCTTAACAGACACTGCCATACACCAAAGACAACTGCTTAACAGGCAATGCCATACACTATAGACAACTGCTTAACAGGCAATGCCATGCACAAAAGACAACTGCTTAACAGACAATGCCATGCACCAAATACAACTGCTTAACAGACAATGCCATACACCAAAGACAACTGCTTAACAGGCAATGCCATACACCAAAGACAACTGCTTAACAGACAATGCCATACACCAAAGACAACTGCTTAACAGACAACGCCATACACCAAAGACAACTGCTTAACAGACAACGCCATAAACTAAAGACAACTGCTTAGCAGACAATGACATACACCAAAGACAACTGCTTAACAGGCAATGCCATACACCAAAGACAACTGCTTAACAAGCAATGCCATTCACCAAAGACAACTGCTTAACAGACAATGCCATAAACTAAAGACAACTGCTTAACAGGCAATGCCATACACCAAAGACAACTGCTTATCAGGCAACGCCATAAACTAAAGACAACTGCTTAGTAGACAATGCCAAAAACTAAAGACAACTGCTTAACAGGCAATGCCATACACCAAAGACAACTGCTTAACAGACAATGCCATACACCAAAGACAACTGCTTAACAGACAATGCCATACACCAAAGACAACTGCTTAACAGGCAATGCCATACACCAAAGACAACTGCTTAACAGGCAACGCCATAAACTAAAGACAACTGCTTAGCAGACAACGCCATACACCAAAGACAACTGCTTAACAGGCAATGCCATACCCCAAAGACAACTGCTTAACAGGCAATGCCAAAAACTAAAGACAACTGCTTAACAGGCAACGCCATACACCAAAGACAACTGCTGAACAGGCAATGCCATACACCAAAGACAACTGCTTAACAGGCAATGCCATACACCAAAGACAACTGCTTAACAGGCAACGCCATAAACTAAAGACAACTGCTTAGCAGACAACGCCATACACCAAAGACAACTGCTTAACAGACAATGCCATACACCAAAGACAACTGCTTAACAGACAATGCCATACACCAAAGACAACTGCTTAACAGGCAATGCCAAAAACTAAAGACAACTGCTTAACAGGCAACGCCATACACCAAAGACAACTGCTTAGCAGACAATGCCATACACCAAAGACAACTGCTTAACAGACAATGCCATGCACCAAAGACAACTGCTTAACAGACAATGCCATAAACCAAAGACAACTGCTTAACAGACAATGCCATACACCGAAGACAACTGCTTAACAGACAACGCCATAAACTAAAGACAACTGCTTAACAGACAACGCCATAAACTAAAGACAACTGCTTAGCACACAATGCCATACACCAAAGACAACTGCTTAACACACAACGCCATACACCAAAGACAACTGCTTAACAGACAATGCCATACACCAAAGACAACTGCTTAACAGACAATGCCATACACCAAATACAACTGCTTAACAGACACTGCCATACACCAAAGACAACTGCTTAACAGGCAATGCCATACACCAAAGACAACTGCTTAACAGGTAATGCCATACACCAAAGACAACTGCTTAACAGACAATGCCAAACACCAAAGACAACTGCTTAACAGACAATGCCATAAACTAAAGACAACTGCTTAACAGGCAATGCCATACACCAACGACAACTGCTTAACAGACAATGCCATACACCAAAGACAACTGCTTAACAGACACTGAAATACACCAAAGACAACTGCTTAACAGGCAACGCCATAAACTAAAGACAACTGCTTAGCAGACAATGCCAAAAACTAAAGACAACTGCTTAACAGGCAATGCCATACACCAAAGACAACTGCTTAACAGACAATGCCATACACCAAAGACAACTGCTTAACAGACAATGCCATGCACCAAATACAACTGCTTAACAGACACTGCCATACACCAAAGATTACTGCTTAACAGGCAATGCCATACACCAAAGACAACTGCTTAACAGGCAATGCCATACACCAAAGACAACTGCTTAACAGACAATGCCATACACCAAAGACAACTGCTTAACAGACAATGCCATACACCAAAGACAACTGCTTAACAGACAATGCCATACACCAAAGACAACTGCTTAACAGACAATGCCATACACCAAAGACAACTGCTTAACAGACACTGCCATACACCAAAGACAACTGCTTAACAGGCAATGCCATACACCAAAGACAACTGCTTAACAGACAATGCCATACACCAAAGACAACTGCTTAACAGACAATGCCATACACCAAAGACAACTGCTTAACAGACAATGCCATACACTATAGACAACTGCTTAACAGGCAATGCCATACACAAAAGACAACTGCTTAACAGACAATGCCATGCACCAAAGACAACTGCTTAACAGACACTACCGTACACCAAAGATTACTGCTTAACAAGCAATGCCATACACCAAAGACAACTGCTTAACAGACAATGCCATACACCAAATACAACTGCTTAACAGACAATGGCATACACTAAAGACAACTGCTTAACAGGCAATGCCATACACCAAAGACAACTGCTTAACAGACAATGCCATACACCAAAGACAACTGCTTAACAGGCAATGCCATACACCAAAGACAACTGCTTAACAGGCAACGCCATAAACTAAAGACAACTGCTTAGCAGACAATGCCAAAAACTAAAGACAACTGCTTAACAGGCAATGCCATACACCAAAGACAACTGCTTAACAGGCAATGCCATACACCAAAGACAACTGCTTAACAAGCAATGTCATACACCAAAGACAACTGCTTAACAGACACTGCCATACACCAAAGACAACTGCTTAACAGGCAATGCCATACACCAAAGACAACTGCTTAACAGACAATGCCATACACCAAATACAACTGTTTAACAGACAATGCCATACACCAAAGACAACTGCTTAACAGGCAATGCCATACACCAAAGACAACTGCTTAACAGACAATGCCATACACCAAAGACAACTGCTTAACAGGCAATGCCATACACCAAAGACAACTGCTTAACAGGCAACACCATAAACTAAAGACAACTGCTTAGCAGACAATGCCATACACCAAAGACAACTGCTTAACAGACAATGCCATACACCAAAGACAACTGCTTAACAGGCAATGCCATACACCAAAGACAACTGCTTAACAGACACTGCCATACACCAAAGACAACTGCTTAACAGGCAATGCCATACACTATAGACAACTGCTTAACAGGCAATGCCATGCACAAAAGACAACTGCTTAACAGACAATGCCATGCACCAAATACAACTGCTTAACAGACAATGCCATACACCAAAGACAACTGCTTAACAGGCAATGCCATACACCAAAGACAACTGCTTAACAGACAATGCCATATACCAAAGACAACTGCTTAACAGACAATGCCATACACCAAAGACAACTGCTTAACAGACAATGCCATACACCAAAGACAACTGCTTAACAGACAACGCCATACACCAAAGACAACTGCTTAACAGACACTGCCATACACCAAAGACAACTGCTTAACGGGCAATGACATACACCAAAGACAACTGCTTAACAGACACTGCCATACACCAAAGACAACTGCTTAACAGACAATGCCATACACCAAAGACAACTGCTTAACAGACACTGCCATACACCAAAGATTACTGCTTAACAGGCAATGCCATACACCAAAGACAACTGCTTAACAGACACTGCCATACACCAAAGACAACTGCTTAACAGACACTACCATACACCAAAGACAACTGCTTAACGGGCAATGCCATACACTATAGACAACTGCTTAACAGGCAATGCCATACACAAAAGACAACTGCTTAACAGACAATGCCATGCAGCAAATACAACTGCTTAACAGACACTGCCATACACCAAAGACAACTGCTTAATAGACAATGCCATACAGCAAAGACAACTGCTTAACAGGCACTACCGTACACCAAAGATGACTGCTTAACAGGCAATACCATACACCAAAGACAACTGCTTAACAGACAATGCCATACACCAAATACAACTGCTTAACAGACAATGCCATACACTAAAGACAACTGCTTAACAGGCAATGCCATACACCAAAGACAACTGCTTAACAGACAATGGCATACACCAAAGACAACTGCTTAACAGACACTACTGTACACCAAAGATGACTGCTTAACAGGCAATGCCATACACCAAAGACAACTGCTTAACAGACAATGCCATACACCAAATACAACTGCTTAACAGACAATGCCATACACTAAAGACAACTGCTTAACAGGCAATGCCATACACCAAAGACAACTGCTTAACAGGCAATGCCATACACCAAAGACAACTGCTTAACAGACAATGCCATACCCCAAAGACAACTGCTTAACAGACAATGCCATACACCAAAGACAACTGCTTAACAGACAATGCCATACACCAAAGACAACTGCTTAACAGACAATGCCATACACCAAAGACAACTGCTTAACAGACAACGCCATACACCAAAGACAACTGCTTAACAGACAACGCCATAAACTAAAGACAACTGCTTAGCAGACAATGACATACACCAAAGACAACTGCTTAACAGGCCATGCCATACACCAAAGACAACTGCTTAACAGGCAATGACATACACTAAAGACAACTGCTTAACAGGCAATGCCATACACCAAAGACAACTGCTCAACAGGCAATGCCATACACCAAAGACAACTGCTTAACAGGCAATGCCATACACCAAAGACAACTGCTTAACAGACAATGCCATAAACTAAAGACAACTGCTTAACAGGCAATGCCATACAACAAAGACAACTGTTTAACAGACAATGTCATACACCAAAGACAACTGCTTAACAGACACTGAAATACACCAAAGACAACTGCTTAACAGACAACGCCATAAACTAAAGACAACTGCTTAGCAGACAATGCCATACACCAAAGACAACTGCTTAACAGGCAATGCCATACACGAAAGACAACTGCTTAATAGGCAATGCCATACACCAAAGACAACTGCTTAACAGACAATGCCATACACGAAAGACAACTGCTTAACAGACACTGCCATACACCAAAGACAACTGCTTAACAGACACTGCCATACACCAAAGATTACTGCTTAACAGGCAATGCCATACACCAAAGACAACTGCTTAACAGACACTGCCATACACCAAAGACAACTGCTTAACAGATACTGCCATACACCAAAGACAACTGCTTAACAGGCAATGCCATACACTATAGACAACTGCTTAACAGGCAATGCCATACACAAAAGACAACTGCTTAACAGACAATGCCATGCAGAAAATACAACTGCTTAACAGACACTGCCATACACCAAAGACAACTGCTTAACAGACAATGCCATACACCAAATACAACTGCTTAACAGACAATGCCATACACTAAAGACAACTGCTTAATAGGCAATGCCATACACCAAAGACAACTGCTTAACAGACAATGCCATACACCAAATACAACTGCTTAACAGACAATGCCATACACTAAAGACAACTGCTTAACAGGCAATGCCATACACCAAAGACAACTGCTTAACAGGCAATGCCATACACCAAAGACAACTGCTTAACAGACAATGCCATACACCAAAGACAACTGCTTAACAGACAATGCCATACACCAAAGACAACTGCTTAACAGACAATGCCATACACCAAAGACAACTGCTTAACAGACAATGCCATACACCAAAGACAACTGCTTAACAGGCAATTCCATACACCAAAGACAACTGCTTAACAGGCAATGCCATACACCAAAGACAACTGCTTAACAGACAACGCCATACACCAAAGACAACTGCTTAACAGACAACGCCATAAACTAAAGACAACTGCTTAGCAGACAATGACATACACCAAAGACAACTGCTTAACAGGCAATGACATACACCAAAGACAACTGCTTAACAGGCAATGACATACACTAAAGACAACTGCTTAACAGGCAATGCCATACACTGAAGACAACTGCTCAACAGGCAATGCCATACACCAAAGACAACTGCTTAACAGACAACGCCATACACCAAAGACAACTGCTTAACAGACAACGCCATACACCAAAGACAACTGCTTAACAGACAACGCCATAAACTAAAGACAACTGCTTAGCAGATAATGCCAAAAACTAAAGACAACTGCTTAACAGGCAATGCCATACACCAAAGACAACTGCTTAACAGACAATGCCATACACCAAAGACAACTGCTTAACAGACAATGCCATACACCAAAGACAACTGCTTAACAGGCAATGCCATACACCAAAGACAACTGCTTAACAGACACTGCCATACACCAAAGACAACTGCTTAACAGGCAATGCCATACACTATAGACAACTGCTTAACAGGCAATGCCATACACAAAAGACAACTGCTTAACAGACAATGCCATGCACCAAATACAACTGCTTAACAGACACTGCCATACACCAAAGATTACTGCTTAACAGGCAATGCCATACACCAAAGACAACTGCTTAACAGACAATGCCAAACACCAAAGACAACTGCTTAACAGACAATGCCATACACCAAAGACAACTGCTTAACAGACAATGCCATACACCAAAGACAACTGCTTAACAGACAATGCCATACACCAAAGACAACTGCTTAACAGACACTGCCATACACCAAAGACAACTGCTTAACAGGCAATGCCATACACCAAAGACAACTGCTTAACAGACAATGCCATACACCAAAGACAACTGCTTAACAGACAATGCCATACACCAAAGACAACTGCTTAACAGACAATGCCATACACTATAGACAACTGCTTAACAGGCAATGCCATACACAAAAGACAACTGCTTAACAGACAATGCCATGCACCAAAGACAACTGCTTAACAGACAATGCCATACACCAAAGACAACTGCTTAACAGGCAATGCCATACACCAAAGACAACTGCTTAACAAACAATGCCATACACCAAATACAACTGCTTAACAGACAATGGCATACACTAAAGACAACTGCTTAACAGGCAATGCCATACACCAAAGACAACTGCTTAACAGACAATGCCATACACCAAAGACAACTGCTTAACAGGCAATGCCATACACCAAAGACAACTGCTTAACAGGCAACGCCATAAACTAAAGACAACTGCTTAGCAGACAATGCCAAAAACTAAAGACAACTGCTTAACAGGCAATGCCATACACCAAAGACAACTGCTTAACAGGCAATGCCATACACCAAAGACAACTGCTTAACAGACAATGCCATACACCAAAGACAACTGCTTAACAGACAATGCCATACACCAAAGACAACTGCTTAACAGGCAATGCCATACACCAAAGACAACTGCTTAACGCCATACACCAAAGACAACTGCTTAACAGGCAATGCCATACACCAAAGACAACTGCTTAACAGGCAATGCCATACACCAAAGACAACTGCTTAACAGACAGTGCCATACACCAAAGACAACTGCTTAACAGACAATGCCATACACCAAAGACAACTGCTTAACAGACAATGCTATACACCAAAGACAACTGCTTAACAGACAACGCCATAAACTAAAGACAACTGCTTAACAGACAACGCCATAAACTAAAGACAACTGCTTAGCAGACAATGCCATACACCAAAGACAACTGCTTAACAGACAATGCCATACACCAAAGACAACTGCTTAACAGGCAATGCCATACACCAAAGACAACTGCTTAATAGGCAATGCCATACACCAAAGACAACTGCTTAACAGACAATGCCATACACGAAAGACAACTGCTTAACAGACAATACCATACACCAAAGACAACTGCTTAACAGGCAATGCCATACACCAAAGACAACTGCTTAACAGACACTACCGTACACCAAAGATTACTGCTTAACAGGCAATGCCATACACCAAAGACAACTGCTTAACAGACACTGCCATTCACCAAAGACAACTGCTTAACAGACACTGCCATACACCAAAGACAACTGCTTAACGGGCAATGCCATACACCAAAGACAACTGCTTAACAGACACTGCCATACACCAAAGACAACTGCTTAACAGACACTACCATACACCAAAGACAACTGCTTAACGGGCAATGCCATACACTATAGACAACTGCTTAACAGGCAATGCCATACACAAAAGACAACTGCTTAACAGACAATGCCATACACCAAAGACAACTGCTTAACAGACACTGCCATTCACCAAAGACAACTGCTTAATAGACAATGCCATACAGCAAAGACAACTGCTTAACAGGCACTACCGTACACCAAAGATGACTGCTTAACAGGCAATACCATACACCAAAGACAAATGCTTAACAGACAATGCCATACACCAAATACAACTGCTTAACAGACAATGCCATACACTAAAGACAACTGCTTAACAGGCAATGCCATACACCAAAGACAACTGCTTAACAGACAATGGCATACACCAAAGACAACTGCTTAACAGACACTACTGTACACCAAAGATGACTGCTTAACAGGCAATGCCATACACCAAAGACAACTGCTTAACAGACAATGCCATACACCAAATACAACTGCTTAACAGACAATGCCATACACTAAAGACAACTGCTTAACAGGCAATGCCATACACCAAAGACAACTGCTTAACAGGCAATGCCATACACCAAAGACAACTGCTTAACACACAATGCCATACCCCAAAGACAACTGCTTAACAGACAATGCCATACACCAAAGACAACTGCTTAACAGACAATGCCATACACCAAAGACAACTGCTTAACAGACAATGCCATACACCAAAGACAACTGCTTAACAGACAACGCCATACACCAAAGACAACTGCTTAACAGACAACGCCATAAACTAAAGACAACTGCTTAGCAGACAATGACATGCACCAAAGACAACTGCTTAACAGGCCATGCCATACACCAAAGACAACTGCTTAACAGGCAATGACATACACTAAAGACAACTGCTTAACAGGCAATGCCATACACCAAAGACAACTGCTCAACAGGCAATGCCATACACCAAAGACAACTGCTTAACAGGCAATGCCATACACCAAAGACAACTGCTTAACAGACAATGCCATAAATTAAAGACAACTGCTTAACAGGCAATGCCATACAACAAAGACAACTGTTTAACAGACAATGTCATACACCAAAGACAACTGCTTAACAGACACTGAAATACACCAAAGACAACTGCTTAACAGACAACGCCATAAACTAAAGACAACTGCTTAGCAGACAATGCCATACACCAAAGACAACTGCTTAACAGGCAATGCCATACACGAAAGACAACTGCTTAATAGGCAATGCCATACACCAAAGACAACTGCTTAACAGACAATGCCATACACGAAAGACAACTGCTTAACAGACACTGCCATACACCAATTACAACTGCTTAACAGACAATGCCATACACCAAAGACAACTGCTTAACAGACACTGCCATACACCAAAGATTTCTGCTTAACAGGCAATGCCATACACCAAAGACAACTGCTTAACAGACACTGCCATACACCAAAGACAACTGCTTAACAGATACTGCCATACACCAAAGACAACTGCTTAACAGGCAATGCCATACACTATAGACAACTGCTTAACAGGCAATGCCATACACAAAAGACAACTGCTTAACAGACAATGCCATGCAGAAAATACAACTGCTTAACAGACACTGCCATACACCAAAGACAACTGCTTAACAGACAATGCCATACACCAAATACAACTGCTTAACAGACAATGCCATACACTAAAGACAACTGCTTAATAGGCAATGCCATACACCAAAGACAACTGCTTAACAGACAATGCCATACACCAAATACAACTGCTTAACAGACAATGCCATACACCAAAGACAACTGCTTAACAGGCAATGCCATGCACCAAAGACAACTGCTTAACAGGCAATGCCATACACCAAAGACAACTGCTTAACAGACAATGCCATACACCAAGGACAACTGCTTAACAGACAATGCCATACACCAAAGACAACTGCTTAACAGACAATGCCATACACCAAAGACAACTGCTTAACAGGCAATGCCATACACCAAAGACAACTGCTTAACAGGCAATGCCATACACCAAAGACAACTGCTTAACAGACAACGCCATACACCAAAGACAACTGCTTAACAGACAACGCCATTAACTAAAGACAACTGCTTAGCAGACAATGACATACACCAAAGACAACTGCTTAACAGGCAATGCCATACACCAAAGACAACTGCTTAACAGGCAATGACATACACTAAAGACAACTGCTTAACAGGCAATGCCATACACTGAAGACAACTGCTCAACAGGCAATGCCATACACCAAAGACAACTGCTTAACAGGCAATGCCATACACCAAAGACAACTGCTTAACAGACAATGCCATAAACTAAAGACAACTGCTTAACAGGCAATGCCATACACCAACGACAACTGCTTAACAGACAATGCCATACACCAAAGACAACTGCTTAACAGACACTGAAATACACCAAAGACAACTGCTTAACAGGCAACGCCATAAACTAAAGACAACTGCTTAGCAGATAATGCCAAAAACTAAAGACAACTGCTTAACAGGCAATGCCATACACCAAAGACAACTGCTTAACAGACAATGCCATACACCAAAGACAACTGCTTAACAGACAATGCCATACACCAAAGACAACTGCTTAACAGGCAATGCCATACACCAAAGACAACTGCTTAACAGACACTGCCATACACCAAAGACAACTGCTTAACAGGCAATGCCATACACTATAGACAACTGCTTAACAGGCAATGCCATACACAAAAGACAACTGCTTAACAGACAATGCCATACACCAAAGACAACTGCTTAACAGACACTGCCATACACCAAAGATTACTGCTTAACAGGCAATGCCATACACCAAAGACAACTGCTTAACAGACAATGCCATACACCAAAGACAACTGCTTAACAGACAATGCCATACACCAAAGACAACTGCTTAACAGACAATGCCATACACCAAAGACAACTGCTTAACAGACAATGCCATACACCAAAGACAACTGCTTAACAGACAATGCCATACACCAAAGACAACTGCTTAACAGACACTGCCATACACCAAAGACAACTGCTTAACAGGCAATGCCATACACCAAAGACAACTGCTTAACAGACAATGCCATACACCAAAGACAACTGCTTAACAGACAATGCCATACACCAAAGACAACTGCTTAACAGACAATGCCATACACTATAGACAACTGCTTAACAGGCAATGCCATACACAAAAGACAACTGCTTAACAGACAATGCCATGCACCAAAGACAACTGCTTAACAGACAATGCCATACACCAAAGACAACTGCTTAACAGGCAATGCCATACACCAAAGACAACTGCTTAACAAACAATGCCATACACCAAATACAACTGCTTAACAGACAATGGCATACACTAAAGACAACTGCTTAACAGGCAATGCCATACACCAAAGACAACTGCTTAACAGACAATGCCATACACCAAAGACAACTGCTTAACAGGCAATGCCATACACCAAAGACAACTGCTTAACAGGCAACGCCATAAACTAAAGACAAATGCTTAGCAGACAATGCCAAAAACTAAAGACAACTGCTTAACAGGCAATGCCATACACCAAAGACAACTGCTTAACAGGCAATGCCATACACCAAAGACAACTGCTTAACAGGCAATGTCATACACCAAAGACAACTGCTTAACAGACACTGCCATACACCAAAGACAACTGCTTAACAGGCAATGCCATACACCAAAGACAACTGCTTAACAGACAATGCCATACACCAAATACAACTGTTTAACAGACAATGCCATACACCAAAGACAACTGCTTAACAGGCAATGCCATACACCAAAGACAACTGCTTAACAGACAATGCCATACACCAAAGACAACTGCTTAACAGGCAATGCCATACACCAAAGACAACTGCTTAACAGGCAACACCATAAACTAAAGACAACTGCTTAGCAGACAATGCCATACACCAAAGACAACTGCTTAACAGACAATGCCATACACCAAAGACAACTGCTTAACAGGCAATGCCATACACCAAAGACAACTGCTTAACAGACACTGCCATACACCAAAGACAACTGCTTAACAGGCAATGCCATACACTATAGACAACTGCTTAACAGGCAATGCCATGCACAAAAGACAACTGCTTAACAGACAATGCCATGCACCAAATACAACTGCTTAACAGACAATGCCATACACCAAAGACAACTGCTTAACAGGCAATGCCATACACCAAAGACAACTGCTTAACAGACAATGCCATATACCAAAGACAACTGCTTAACAGACAATGCCATACACCAAAGACAACTGCTTAACAGACAACGCCATACACCAAAGACAACTGCTTAACAGACAACGCCATACACCAAAGACAACTGCTTAACAGACAACGCCATAAACTAAAGACAACTGCTTAGCAGACAATGACATACACCAAAGACAACTGCTTAACAGGCAATGCCATACACCAAAGACAACTGCTTAACAAGCAATGCCATACACCAAAGACAACTGCTTAACAGACAATGCCATAAACTAAAGACAACTGCTTAACAGGCAATGCCATACACCAAAGACAACTGCTTATCAGGCAACGCCATAAACTAAAGACAACTGCTTAGCAGACAATGCCAAAAACTAAAGACAACTGCTTAACAGGCAATGCCATACACCAAAGACAACTGCTTAACAGACAATGCCATACACCAAAGACAACTGCTTAACAGACAATGCCATACACCAAAGACAACTGCTTAACAGGCAATGCCATACACCAAAGACAACTGCTTAACAGGCAACGCCATAAACTAAAGACAACTGCTTAGCAGACAACGCCATACACCAAAGACAACTGCTTAACAGGCAATGCCATACCCCAAAGACAACTGCTTAACAGGCAATGCCAAAAACTAAAGACAACTGCTTAACAGGCAACGCCATACACCAAAGACAACTGCTTAACAGGCAATGCCATACACCAAAGACAACTGCTTAACAGGCAATGCCATACACCAAAGACAACTGCTTAACAGGCAACGCCATAAACTAAAGACAACTGCTTAGCAGACAACGCCATACACCAAAGACAACTGCTTAACAGACAATGCCATACACCAAAGACAACTGCTTAACAGACAATGCCATACACCAAAGACAACTGCTTAACAGGCAATGCCAAAAACTAAAGACAACTGCTTAACAGGCAACGCCATACACCAAAGACAACTGCTTAGCAGACAATGCCATACACCAAAGACAACTGCTTAACAGACAATGCCATGCACCAAAGACAACTGCTTAACAGACAATGCCATAAACCAAAGACAACTGCTTAACAGACAATGCCATACACCGAAGACAACTGCTTAACAGACAACGCCATAAACTAAAGACAACTGCTTAACAGACAACGCCATAAACTAAAGACAACTGCTTAGCACACAATGCCATACACCAAAGACAACTGCTTAACACACAACGCCATACACCAAAGACAACTGCTTAACAGACAATGCCATACACCAAAGACAACTGCTTAACAGACAATGCCATACACCAAATACAACTGCTTAACAGACACTGCCATACACCAAAGACAACTGCTTAACAGGCAATGCCATACACCAAAGACAACTGCTTAACAGGTAATGCCATACACCAAAGACAACTGCTTAACAGACAATGCCATACACCAAAGACAACTGCTTAACAGACAATGCCATAAACTAAAGACAACTGCTTAACAGGCAATGCCATACACCAACGACAACTGCTTAACAGACAATGCCAAACACCAAAGACAACTGCTTAACAGACACTGAAATACACCAAAGACAACTGCTTAACAGGCAACGCCATAAACTAAAGACAACTGCTTAGCAGACAATGCCAAAAACTAAAGACAACTGCTTAACAGGCAATGCCATACACCAAAGACAACTGCTTAACAGACAATGCCATACACCAAAGACAACTGCTTAACAGACAATGCCATACACCAAAGACAACTGCTTAACAGGCAATGCCATACACCAAAGACAACTGCTTAACAGACACTGCCATACACCAAAGACAACTGCTTAACAGGCAATGCCATACACTATAGACAACTGCTTAACAGGCAATGCCATACACAAAAGACAACTGCTTAACAGACAATGCCATGCACCAAATACAACTGCTTAACAGACACTGCCATACACCAAAGATTACTGCTTAACAGGCAATGCCATACACCAAAGACAACTGCTTAACAGACAATGCCATACACCAAAGACAACTGCTTAACAGACAATGCCATACACCAAAGACAACTGCTTAACAGACAATGCCATACACCAAAGACAACTGCTTAACAGACAATGCCATACACCAAAGACAACTGCTTAACAGACACTGCCATACACCAAAGACAACTGCTTAACAGGCAATGCCATACACCAAAGACAACTGCTTAACAGACAATGCCATACACCAAAGACAACTGCTTAACAGACAATGCCATACACCAAAGACAACTGCTTAACAGACAATGCCATACACTATAGACAACTGCTTAACAGGCAATGCCATACACAAAAGACAACTGCTTAACAGACAATGCCATGCACCAAAGACAACTGCTTAACAGACACTACCGTACACCAAAGATTACTGCTTAACAAGCAATGCCATACACCAAAGACAACTGCTTAACAGACAATGCCATACACCAAATACAACTGCTTAACAGACAATGGCATACACTAAAGACAACTGCTTAACAGGCAATGCCATACACCAAAGACAACTGCTTAACAGACAATGCCATACACCAAAGACAACTGCTTAACAGGCAATGCCATACACCAAAGACAACTGCTTAACAGGCAACGCCATAAACTAAAGACAACTGCTTAGCAGACAATGCCAAAAACTAAAGACAACTGCTTAACAGGCAATGCCATACACCAAAGACAACTGCTTAACAGGCAATGCCATACACCAAAGACAACTGCTTAACAAGCAATGTCATACACCAAAGACAACTGCTTAACAGACACTGCCATACACCAAAGACAACTGCTTAACAGGCAATGCCATACACCAAAGACAACTGCTTAACAGACAATGCCATACACCAAATACAACTGTTTAACAGACAATGCCATACACCAAAGACAACTGCTTAACAGGCAATGCCATACACCAAAGACAACTGCTTAACACGCAATGCCATACACCAAAGACAACTGCTTAACAAGCAATGTCATACACCAAAGACAACTGCTTAACAGACACTGCCATACACCAAAGACAACTGCTTAACAGGCAATGCCATACACCAAAGACAACTGCTTAACAGACAATGCCATACACCAAATACAACTGTTTAACAGACAATGCCATACACCAAAGACAACTGCTTAACAGACAATGCCATACACCAAAGACAACTGCTTAACAGGCAATGCCATACACCAAAGACAACTGCTTAACAGGCAACACCATAAACTAAAGACAACTGCTTAGCAGACAATGCCATACACCAAAGACAACTGCTTAACAGACAATGCCATACACCAAAGACAACTGCTTAACAGGCAATGCCATACACCAAAGACAACTGCTTAACAGACACTGCCATACACCAAAGACAACTGCTTAACAGGCAATGCCATACACTATAGACAACTGCTTAACAGGCAATGCCATGCACAAAAGACAACTGCTTAACAGACAATGCCATGCACCAAATACAACTGCTTAACAGACAATGCCATACACCAAAGACAACTGCTTAACAGGCAATGCCATACACCAAAGACAACTGCTTAACAGACAACGCCATACACCAAAGACAACTGCTTAACAGACAATGCCATACACCAAAGACAACTGCTTAACAGACAATGCCATACACCAAATACAACTGCTTAACAGACACTGCCATACACCAAAGACAACTGCTTAACAGGCAATGCCATACACCAAAGACAACTGCTTAACAGGTAATGCCATACACCAAAGACAACTGCTTAACAGACAATGCCATACACCAAAGACAACTGCTTAACAGACAATGCCATACACCAAAGACAACTGCTTAACAGGCAATGCCATACACCAAAGACAACTGCTTAACAGGTAATGCCATACACCAAAGACAACTGCTTAACAGGTAATGCCATACACCAAAGACAACTGCTTAACAGACAATGCCATACACCAAAGACAACTGCTTAACAGACAACGCCATAAACTAAAGACAACTGCTTAGCAGACAATGCCATACACCAAAGACAACTGCTTAACAGACAATGCCATAAACTAAAGACAACTGCTTAACAGACAATGCCATACACCAAAGACAACTGCTTAACAGGCAATGCCATACACCAAAGACAACTGCTTAACAGACAACGCCATAAACTAAAGACAACTGCTTACCAGACAATGCCATACACCAAAGACAACTGCTTAACAGACAATGCCATACACCAAAGACAACTGCTTAACAGACAATGCCATACACCAAAGACAACTGCTTAACAGACAATGCCATACACCAAAGACAACTGCTTAACAGACAATGCCATACACCAAAGACAACTGCTTATCAGACAATGCCATACACCAAAGACAACTGCTTAACAGACAATGCCATACACCAAAGACAACTGCTTAACAGACAATGCCATACACCAAAGACAACTGCTTAACAGACAATGCCATACACCAAAGACAACTGCTTATCAGACAATGCCATACACCAAAGACAACTGCTTAACAGACAACGCCATACACCAAAGACAACTGCTTAACAGACAATGCCATACACCAAAGACAACTGCTTAACAGACAATGCCATACACCAAAGACAACTGCTTAACAGACAATGCCATACACCAAAGACAACTGCTTAACAGACAACGCCATAAACTAAAGACAACTGCTTAACAGACAATGCCATACACCAAAGACAACTGCTTAACAGACAATGCCATACACCAAAGACAACTGCTTAACAGACAATGCCATACACCAAAGACAACTGCTTAACAGACAATGCCATACACCAAAGACAACTGCTTAACAGACAATGCCATACACCAAAGACAACTGCTTAACAGACACTGCCATACACCAAAGACAACTGCTTAACAGACACTGCCATACACCAAAGACAACTGCTTAACAGTCAATGCCATACACCAAATACAACTGCTTAACAGACAATGCCATACACTAAAGACAACTGCTTAACAGACAATGCCATACACCAAAGACAACTGCTTAACAGACAACGCCATAAACTAAAGACAACTGCTTAACAGACAATGCCATACACCAAATACAACTGCTTAACAGACAATGCCATACACCAAAGACAACTGCTTAACAGACAATGCCATACACCAAAGACAACTGCTTAACAGACAACGCCATAAACTAAAGACAACTGCTTAACAGACAATGCCATACACCAAATACAACTGCTTAACAGACAATGCCATACACCAAAGACAACTGCTTAACAGACAATGCCATACACTAAAGACAACTGCTTAACAGACAATGCCATACACCAAAGACAACTGCTTAACAGACAATGCCATACACCAAAGACAACTGCTTAACAGACAATGCCATACACCAAAGACAACTGCTTAACAGACAATGCCATACACCAAAGACAACTGCTTAACAGACAATGCCATACACCAAAGACAACTGCTTAACAGACAACGCCATAAACTAAAGACAACTGCTTAACAGACAATGCCATACACCAAATACAACTGCTTAACAGACAATGCCATACACCAAAGACAACTGCTTAACTGACAATGCCATACACCAAAGACAACTGCTTAACAGACAACGCCATAAACTAAAGACAACTGCTTAACAGACAATGCCATACACCAAAGACAACTGCTTAACAGACAACGCCATAAACTAAAGACAACTGCTTAACAGACAATGCCATACACCAAAGATTACTGCTTAACAGGCAATGCCATACACCAAAGCCAACTGCTTAACAGACAATGCCATACACCAAAGACAACTGCTTAACAGACAACGCCATAAACTAAAGACAACTGCTTAGCAGACAATGACATACACCAAAGACAACTGCTTAACAGGCAATGCCATACACCAAAGACAACTGCTTAACAGACACTGCCATACACCAAAGACAACTGCTTAACAAGCAATGCATACACCAAAGACAACTGCTTAACAGACAATGCCATAAACTAAAGACAACTGCTTAACAGGCAATGCCATACACCAAAGACAACTGCTTATCAGGCAACGCCATAAACTAAAGACAACTGCTTAGCAGACAATGCCAAAAACTAAAGACAACTGCTTAACAGGCAATGCCATACACCAAAGACAACTGCTTAACAGACAATGCCATACACCAAAGACAACTGCTTAACAGACAATGCCATACACGAAATACAACTGCTTAACAGGCAATGCCATACACCAAAGACAACTGCTTAACAGGCAACGCCATAAACTAAAGACAACTGCTTAGCAGACAACGCCATACACCAAAGACAACTGCTTAACAGGCAATGCCATACCCCAAAGACAACTGCTTAACAGGCAATGCCAAAAACTAAAGACAACTGCTTAACAGGCAGCGCCATACACCAAAGACAACTGCTTAGCAGACAACGCCATACACCAAAGACAACTGCTTAACAGGCAATGCCATACACCAAAGACAACTGCTTAACAGACAATGCCATACACCAAAGACAACTGCTTAACAGACAATGCCATACACCGAAGACAACTGCTTAACAGACAATGCTATACACCAAAGACAACTGCTTAACAGACAACGCCATAAACTAAAGACAACTGCTTAACAGACAACGCCATAAACTAAAGACAACTGCTTAGCAGACAATGCCATACACCAAAGACAACTGCTTAACAGACAACGCCATACACCAAAGACAACTGCTTAACAGACAATGCCATACACCAAAGACAACTGCTTAACAGACAATGCCATACACCAAATACAACTGCTTAACAGACAATGCCATACACAAAAGACAACTGCTTAACAGACAATGCCATACACCAAAGACAACTGCTTAACAGGCAATGCCATACACCAAAGACAACTGCTTAACAGGTAATGCCATACACCAAAGACAACTGCTTAACAGACAATGCCATACACCAAAGACAACTAACTGCTTAACAGACAATGCCATACACCAAAGACAACTGCTTAACAGACAACGCCATAAACTAAAGACAACTGCTTAGCAGACAATGCCATACACCAAACACAACTGCTTAACAGGCAATGCCATACACCAAAGACAACTGCTTAACAGACAACGCCATAAACTAAAGACAACTGCTTAACAGACAATGCCATACACCAAAGACAACTGCTTAACAGGCAATGCCATACACCAAAGACAACTGCTTAACAGACAACGCCATAAACTAAAGACAACTGCTTAACAGACACTGCCATACACCAAAGACAACTGCTTAACAGACAATGCCATACACCAAAGACAACTGCTTAACAGACAATGCCATACACCAAAGACAACTGCTTAACAGACAATGCCATACACCAAAGACAACTGCTTAACAGACAATGCCATACACCAAAGACAACTGCTTAACAGACAATGCCATACACCAAAGACAACTGCTTAACAGACAACGCCATACACCAAAGACAACTGCTTAAGAGACAATGCCATACACCAAAGACAACTGCTTAACAGACAATGCCATACACCAAAGACAACTGCTTAACAGACAATGCCATACACCAAAGACAACTGCTTAACAGACAACGCCATAAACTAAAGACAACTGCTTAACAGACAATGCCATACACCAAAGACAACTGCTTAACAGACACTGCCATACACCAAAGACAACTGCTTAACAGACAATGCCATACACCAAAGACAACTGCTTAACAGACAATGCCATACACCAAAGACAACTGCTTAACAGACAATGCCATACACCAAACACAACTGCTTAACAGACAATGCCATACACCAAAGACAACTGTTTAACAGACAACGCCATAAACTAAAGACAACTGCTTAGCAGACAATGCCATACACCAAAGAAAACTGCTTAACAGACAATGCCATACACCAAAGACAACTGCTTAACAGGCAATGCCATACACCAAAGACAACTGCTTAACAGGCAACGCCATAAACTAAAGACAACTGCTTAGCAGACAATGGCAAAAACTAAAGACAACTGCTTAACAGACAATGCCATACACCAAAGACAACTGCTTAACATGTAATGCCATACACCAATAATATTATTGGGAATTGCATTTCAAGCATTTTCCTTATGTGCATTCTACATAGTTACATAGGTTGAAAAAAGTTGGGGTGGACATTAACAGCTTGGGGCCCAAGTGCAAGAAATGTGTCCGAGCCCCCATGTTTTTATCGCGACAAAGCTACAGATATATATATATATACACATATATATATACGGTGTAGCATGCAAAGGGTTAATTGGGAGCTGAGTAAAAGTGGGCTCCGATTACCCACCAGCAAATTTCAAGAACCTACAGGATTTCAGGATTTGTGGTTCTTCATAAAAATGCGGTGACATATTCAGGGGCGTACATAGAGAAAAGGGTGCTGGCCCCTCCTTGATCCTTGGACCATTCTCCCCTTTCAATTGTTTTATTGCAGGGGCCATAGAAAAGGGAGTACTCCATAGGTTCCTTGACCTTCAGAGATCCCACTGCAGACCCTACGAAGAGAGGATTCCCAGAATTTAAAGTAATCCCAAAATTACAGGATAGCGGGGGGGGGGTAGTTTACTCACTACTTGAGGTTCCCCATGGAAGACGGTTATGGATCTTGAGGATCAGTCCCATCTTGAATGCTCAACCTCCATGTGAATCATTGTCTATAGGACTGCTACTGCTGGAGAAAGCCCAGTACAGCGCTCCACCGTTTCCAACAGTCCTGTATGAATGGAGCTGAGGTCAAGCATGTGCCCTACTGCTCCTTTTAGGCTGAGAGCCTGGCTTCCAGGACCCAGAGCCCCATTTTTAGGAGGTGACAGGTTCTTGGTGGGACATCCAGTGGAAGGATCCCCTGCAATTTGTAAGTAATGGTTAGCTAACAACTTTGCTTCCTCAGTCTTCTGCCATTCCTGGGCATCCACAGTCTTCTGCCATTCCTGTGCTTCCTCAGTCTTCTGCCATTCCTGTGCTTCCTCAATCCTCCACCATTCCTGTGCTTCCTCACTCCTCCACCATTCCTGTGCTTCCTCAGTCTTCTGCCATTCCTGTGCTTCCTCACTCCTCCACCATTCCTGTGCTTCCTCACTCCTCCACCATTCCTGTGCTTCCTCAGTCTTCTGCCATCCCTGTGCTTCCTTAGTCCTCCGCCAATCCTGTGCTTCTTCAGTCAGTCCTCCGCCATTCTTGTGCTTCCTCAGTCAGTCCTCCACCATTCCTCTGCTTCCTCAGTCTTCTGCCATTCCTGTGCTTCCTTAGTCCTCTGCCATTCCTGTGCTTCCTCAGTCAGTCCTCCCCCATTTCTCTGCTTCCTCAGTCCTCTGCCATTCCTGTGCTTCCTCAGTCCTCTGCCATTCCTGTGCTTCCTCAGTCTTCTGCCATTCCTGTGCTTCCTCAGTCTTCTGCCATTCCTGTGCTTCCTCAGTCTTCTGCCATTCCTGTGCTTCCTCACTCCTCCACCATTCCTGTGCTTCCTCACCCCTCCACCATTCCTGTGCTTCCTGACCCCTCCACCATTCCTGTGCTTCCTCAGTCTTCTGCCATTCCTGTGCTTCCTCACTCCTTCACCATTCCTGTGCTTCCTCACTCCTTCACCATTCCTGTGCTTCCTCACCCCTCCACCATTCCTGTGCTTCCTCACCCCTCCACCATTCCTGTGCTTCCTCACCCCTCCACCATTCCTGTGCTTTCTCACCCCTCCACCATTCCTGTGCTTCCTCACTCCTCCACTTTTCCTGTGCTTCCTCACCCCTCCACCATTCCTGTGCTTCCTCACTCCTCCACCATTCTTGTGCTTCCTCACTCCTCCACCATTCCTGTGCTTCCTCACCCCTCCACCATTCCTGTGCTTCCTCACTCCTCCACCATTCCTGTGCTTCCTCACCCCTCCACCATTCCTGTGCTTCCTCACCCCTCCACCATTCTTGTGCTTCCTCACTCCTCCACCATTCCTGTGCTTCCTCACCCCTCCACCATTCCTGTGCTTCCTCACTCCTCCACCATTCCTGTGCTTCCTCACTCCTCCACCATTCTTGTGCTTCCTCACCCCTCCACCATTCCTGTGCTTCCTCACTCCTCCACCATTCTTGTGCTTCCTCACTCCTCCACCATTCCTGTGCTTCCTCACCCCTCCACCATTCCTGTGCTTCCTCACTCCTCCACCATTCCTGTGCTTCCTCAGTCCACCATTCCTGTGCTTCCTTACTCCCCCACCATTCCTGTGCTTCCTCACTCCTCCACCATTCCTGTGCTTCCTCACCCCTCCACCATTCCTGTGCTTCCTCAGTCCACCACCATTCCTGTGCTTCCTCAGTCCACCACCATTCCTGTGCTTCCTCACTCCTCCACCATTCCTGTGCTTCCTCAGTCCACCACCATTCCTGTGCTTCCTCACTCCTCCACCATTCCTGTGCTTCCTCACTCTATTTTTTAGAAAACACCCATAACAATACTGGACGGCTTACGTGCACCTTATTTTGGGTAATCTTTATTTACTGCCATTTAGATGAGTAATCTATTGGCTAAAAAATAATATGTCACTGTGTATAATCCCCTGGCAGCAGCCGCAGTGCGAGCAGAGCTCACTGATCGAGTGGCTGTTCCATCCTGCTTTATGCTGCACATAATAGGGGTTGAACTCCTTGAAGATGTTTGTCATCCAACCTTTTATGTGAAACCATATTAAAAAACAATCCTTGGATGTTTCCTCCTGCTATATACGCGGAGGGCAGAGGAGATCGATAATAATAATCCCTTATTTATTTCGCTCCGTTCTGCATAAAACGAATAATAATGTTTTTTTTATTTGTTGTACGAAAGGAAAATTTGCATTTTTAGGTGTAGAGAAATGACTCCGAGAAGTCGGCAATTTACAAACGATCTCTATGGGCTTAATTCCATCTGTTTTAGTAGATACTTCTGAGCATTTTAGCACTCACTGTTGTGCCGTTCCTCTGTTATCCCTCCTGGAAATGTAGAAATAAATTGACAGCTTAGTATTACTGTGCTCCATGGGATGTTATTCTACACAGTTTTATCATTGATTGCACAGTGGGTATGGACAAGGGAATGGCAACACCCAGTTTTCAGATTACTCATTCATTCCCAGGAGGGACAACAGAGGGTGAAAGTAGAGATAATCTAAAATTGTCATTTCATGCAGAATATGGGAGTGTACTAAAACAGATATGTCTGGAAAGGATAATTCTATAAAATATTTTATTGAACTCTGTTTTGTGCTTTTCCTCTTTTACCCCTCCTGGAATTTTTTTTTTTTTTAAATTGACAGCTAGGCTTTGCCTTTCCCCATGGAGATGTCTCTACACAGTCTGCCATTGACACACTTGATTGGACATCCCATTGACAAACAGAATGGGGACTTTGGCTGTCAATTTATAACAGAGGAACTGCATAGAGCTTAGTTCTTAGAAATGAGGCTTCTGAAAAGGTATTTCATGAGAAATATGGGAATTTATTAAAAACAAACATGTCTGGATAGCTGAATTTTGTAATATCTTTTATTTAACTCTGCTTTATACAGTACTGTTCCTCTTGTTAGCCCTCCTGGAAATGTATGAATAAATGAAAGCTGGGTGTAACCCTCCCCATTAAGGAAAGACAGTATATGTATGGATACAACCCATTGACGAAGAGAATGATAACACCAACAGTCAATTTAGTCATAAATTTCCAGAAGGGATAACGGAGGAACTGCAAAAACCTTCTAAAATATGAGGTTTCTGAATTGGTATTTCAATGGGTAGACAAGAATACACTAAAACAAACTTGTCAGGAGAGCTGAAATCTGTAGCATCTTTTATCAAACACTGGTTTGTGCTGTTCCTCAGTTATCCATCCTGGAAATGTATGAATAAATTAAAAACTGGTTGGAAAACCTCCCCATTAAAGACAAGACAGAATGGTTAGGGAATAGGGATACATCCCATTGACAAGGAGAATGGAAACACCAACAATCAAATTAATCACACATTTCCAGGAGGGATAACAGAGGAACTGCATAAACCTTACTTAAAAAATGAGGTTTCTGAATTGGTATTTCATTGAGGAATAGACTAAAATAAACCTGTCAGGAGAGCTGTCAATTTTTTATGTTTTTTTTTACATTTCCAGGAAGGATTACAGAGGAAGTGCATAAAGTAAAGTTCTTACCTTTCCAGGAGGAATTACAGAGGAAATGCACAACGTTCTTACATTTCCAGGAGGGATTACAGAGGAAGTGCACAAAGTAGATTTCTCACATTTCCAGGAGGAATTACAGAGGAAGTGCATAAAGTAAAGTTCTTACATTTCCAGGAGGGATTACAGAGGAAGTGCATGTAGTAAAGTTCTTACATTTCCAGGAGGGATTACAGGGGATGTGCATAAAGTAAAGTTCTTACATTTCCAGGAGGAATTACAGAGGAAATGCACAACGTTCTTACATTTCCAGGAGGGATTACAGAGGAAGTGCACAAAGTAGATTTCTTAAATTTCCAGGAGGGATTACAGAGGAAGTGCATAAAGTAAAGTTCTTACATTTCCAGGAGGGATTACAGAGGAAGTGCACAAAGTAGAGTCCTTACATTTCCAGGAGGGATTACAGAGGAAGTGCACAAAGTAAAGTTCTTACATTTCCAGGAGGGATTACAGAGGAAGTGCATAAAGTAAAGTTCTTACATTTCCAGGAGTATTTACAGAGGAATTGCAAAATGTTAAGTTCTTGCATTTCCACGATGGATTACAGAGGAAGAGAATAAAGTTAAGTTCTTACATTTCCATGAGGAATTAAAGAGGAAGTGCAGAAAGTAGAGTTCTTACATTTCCAGGAGTATTTACAGAGGAAGTGCATAACGTAAAGTTCTTACATTTCCAGGAGGGATTACAGAGGAAGTGCATAAAGTAAAGTTCTTACATTTCCATGAGGAATTATAGAGGAAATGCACAAAGTAGAGTTCTTACATTTCCAGGAGGGATTACAGAGGAAGTGCATAAAGTAGAGTTCTTACATTTCCAGGAGAGATTACAGAGGAAGTGCATAAAGTAAAGTTCTTACATTTCCAGGAGGAATTATAGAGGAAATGCACAAAGTAGAGTTCTTACATTTCCAGGAGGAATTACAGAGGAAGTGCATAAAGTAAAGTTCTTACATTTCCAGGAGAGATTACAGAGGAAGTGCATAAAGTAAAGTTCTTACATTTCCAGGAGGAATTATAGAGGAAATGCACAAAGTAGAGTTCTTACATTTCCAGGAGGAATTACAGAGGAAGTGCATAAAGTAGAGTTCTTACATTTCCAGGAGGAATTACAGAGGAAGTGCACAAAGTTCTTACATTTCCAGGAGTGATTACAGAGGAAGTGCACAAAGTAGAGTTTTTACATTTCCAGGAGGGATTAAAGAGGAAGTGCAGAAAGTAAAGTTCTTACATTTCCAGGAGGGATTACAGAGGAAGTGTACAAAGTAGAGTTCTTACATTTCCAGGTGGGAATACAGAAGAAGTGCATAAAGTAAAGTTCTTACATTTCCAGGAGGGATTACAGAGGAAGTGCATAAAGTAAAGTTCTTACATTTCCAGGAGGGATTACAAAGGAAGTGCACAAAGTAGAGTTTTTACATTTCCAGGAGGGATTAAAGAAGAAGTGCAGAAAGTAAAGTTCTTACATTTCCAGGAGGGATTACAGAGGAAGTGCACAAAGTAGAGTCCTTACATTTCCAGGAGGGATTACAGGGGATGTGCACAAAGTAAAGTTCTTAGATTTCCAGAAGGATTTACAGAGGAAGTGCATAAAGTAAAGTTCTTACATTTCCAGGAGGGATTACAGAGGAAGTGCATAAAGTAAAGTTCTTAAATTTCCAGAAGGGATTACAGAGGAAGTGCATAAAGTAAAGTTCTTACATTTCCAGGAGGAATTACAGAGGAAATGCACAACATTTTTACATATACAGGAGGGATTACAGAGGAAGTGCACAAAGTAGATTTCTTACATTTCCAGGAGGGATTACAGAGGAGGTGCACAATGAAGATTTCTTACATTTCCGGGAGGGATTACAGAGGAAGTGCATAAAGTAAAGTTCTTACATTTCCAGGAGGAATTATAGAGGAAATGCACAAAGTAGAGTCCTTACATTTCCAGGAGGGATTACAGAGGAAGTGCATAAAGTAAAGTTCTTACATTTCCAGAAGGGATTACAGAGGAAGTGCATAAAGTAAAGTTCTTACATTTCCAGGAGGACTTACAGAGGAAGTGCACAAAGTAAAGTTCTTACATTTCCAGAAGGGATTACAGAGGAAGTGCATAAAGTAAAGTTCTTACATTTCCAGGAGGACTTACAGAGGAAGTGCACAAAGTAAAGTTCTTACATTTCCAGGTGGGATTACAGAGGAAGTGCATAAAGTAAAGTTCTTACATTTCCAGAAGGGATTACAGAGGAAGTGCATGAAGTAAAGTTCTTACATTTCCAGGAGGACTTACAGAGGAAGTGCACAAAGTAGATTTCTTACATTTCCAGGAGGGATTACAGAGGAAGTGCATAAAGTAAAGTTCTTACATTTCCAGGAGGGATTACAGTGGACTTGCATAAAGTAAAGTTCTTACATTTCCAGGAGGAATTATAGTGGAAATGCACAAAGTATAGTTCTTACATTTCCAGAAGGGATTACAGAGGAAGTGCATAAAGTAAAGTTCTTACGTTTCCAGGAGGATTTACAGAGGAAGTGCATAAAGTAAAGTTCTTACATTTACAGGAGGGATTACAGAGGAAGTGCATAAAGTAAAGTTCTTACATTTCCAGGAGGGATTACAGAGGAAGTGCATAAAGTAAAGTTCTTAAATTTCCAGGAGGAATTACAGAGGAAATGCACAACATTCTTACATTTCCAGGAGGGATTACAGAGGAAGTGCACGAAGTAGATGTCTTACATTTCCAGGAGGGATTAAAGAGGAAGTGCATAAAGTAAAGCTCTTACATTTCCAGGAGGGATTACAGAGGAAGTGCATAAAGTAAAGTTCTTACATTTCCAGGAGGGATTACAGAGGAAGTGCATATAGTAAAGTTCTTACATTTCCATGAGGAATTAAAGTGGAAGTGCAGAAAGTAGAGTCCTTACATTTCCAGGAGGGATTACAGAGGAAGTGCACAAAATAGAGTCCTTACATTTTCAGGAGGGATTACAGAGGAAGCGCATAAAGTAAACTTCTTACATTTCCATGAGTAATTAAAGAGGAAGTGCAGAAAGTAGAGTTCTTACATTTCCAGGAGTATTTACAGAGTAAGTGCATAAAGTAAAGTTCTTACATTTCCTGGAGGGATTACAGAGGAAGTGCATAAAGTAAAGTTCTCACATTTCCAGGAGGAATTATAGAGGAAATGCACAAAATAGAGTCCTTACATTTCCAGGAGGGATTACAGAGGAAGTGCACAAAGTAGAGTCCTTACATTTCCAGGAGGGATTACAGGGGATGTGCACAAAGTAGAGTTCTTACATTTCCAGGAGGGATTGCAGAGGAAGTACATAAAGTAAAGTTCTTACATTTCCATGAGGTATTACAGAGGAAGTGCATAAAGTAAAGTTCTTACATTTCCAGGATGACTTACAGAGGATGTGCACAAAGTAGAGTTCTTACATTTCCAGGTGGGATTACAGAAGAAGTGCACAAAATAGAGTCCTTACATTTCCAGGAGGGATTACAGAAGAAGTGCATAAAGTAAAGTTCTTACATTTCCAGGAGGATTTACAGATGAAGTGCATAAAGTAAAGTTCTTACATTTCCAGGAGGATTTACAGAGGAAGTGCATAAAGTAAAGTTCTTACATTTCCAGGAGGGATTACAGGGGATGAGCACAAAGTAAAGTTCTTACATTTCCAGGAGGATTTACAGAGGAAGTGCATAAAGTAAAGTTCTTACATTTGCAGGAGGGATTACAGGGTATGTGCATAAAGTAATGTTCTTACATTTCCAGGAGCAATTACAGAAGAAATGCACAACGTTCTTATATTTCCAGGAGAGATTACAGAGGAAGTGCACAAAGTAGATTTCTTACATTTCCAGGAGGGATTACAGAGGAAGTGCATAAAGTAAAGTTCTTACATTTCCAGGAGGGATTACAGAGGAAGTGCATAAAGTAAAGTTCTTACATTTCCAGGAGGAATTATAGAGGAAATGCACAAAGTAGAGTCCTTACATTTCCAGGAGGGATTACAGAGGAAGTGCATAAAGTAAAGTTCTTACATTTCCAGAAGGGATTACAGAGGAAGTGCATAAAGTAAAGTTCTTACATTTCCAGGAGGACTTACAGAGGAAGTGCACAAAGTAAAGTTCTTACATTTCCAGAAGGGATTACAGAGGAAGTGCATAAAGTAAAGTTCTTACATTTCCAGGAGGACTTACAGAGGAAGTGCACAAAGTAAAGTTCTTACATTTCCAGGAGGGATTACAGAGGAAGTGCATAAAGTAAAGTTCTTACATTTCCAGAAGGGATTACAGAGGAAGTGCATGAAGTAAAGTTCTTACATTTCCAGGAGGACTTACAGAGGAAGTGCACAAAGTAGATTTCTTACATTTCCAGGAGGGATTACAGAGGAAGTGCATAAAGTAAAGTTCTTACATTTCCAGGAGGGATTACAGTGGACTTGCATAAAGTAAAGTTCTTACATTTCCAGGAGGAATTATAGTGGAAATGCACAAAGTATAGTTCTTACATTTCCAGAAGGGATTACAGAGGAAGTGCATAAAGTAAAGTTCTTACGTTTCCAGGAGGATTTACAGAGGAAGTGCATAAAGTAAAGTTCTTACATTTACAGGAGGGATTACAGAGGAAGTGCATAAAGTAAAGTTCTTACATTTCCAGGAGGGATTACAGAGGAAGTGCATAAAGTAAAGTTCTTAAATTTCCAGGAGGAATTACAGAGGAAATGCACAACATTCTTACATTTCCAGGAGGGATTACAGAGGAAGTGCACGAAGTAGATGTCTTACATTTCCAGGAGGGATTAAAGAGGAAGTGCATAAAGTAAAGCTCTTACATTTCCAGGAGGGATTACAGAGGAAGTGCATAAAGTAAAGTTCTTACATTTCCAGGAGGGATTACAGAGGAAGTGCATATAGTAAAGTTCTTACATTTCCATGAGGAATTAAAGTGGAAGTGCAGAAAGTAGAGTCCTTACATTTCCAGGAGGGATTACAGAGGAAGCGCATAAAGTAAACTTCTTACATTTCCATGAGTAATTAAAGAGGAAGTGCAGAAAGTAGAGTTCTTACATTTCCAGGAGTATTTACAGAGTAAGTGCATAAAGTAAAGTTCTTACATTTCCTGGAGGGATTACAGAGGAAGTGCATAAAGTAAAGTTCTCACATTTCCAGGAGGAATTATAGAGGAAATGCACAAAATAGAGTCCTTACATTTCCAGGAGGGATTACAGGGGATGTGCACAAAGTAGAGTTCTTACATTTCCAGGAGGGATTGCAGAGGAAGTACATAAAGTAAAGTTCTTACATTTCCATGAGGAATTAAAGAGGAAGTGCACAAAGTAAAGTACTTACATTTCCAGGAGGTATTACAGAGGAAGTGCATAAAGTAAAGTTCTTACATTTCCAGGATGACTTACAGAGGATGTGCACAAAGTAGAGTTCTTACATTTCCAGGTGGGATTACAGAAGAAGTGCATAAAGTTCTTATATTTCCAGGAGGAATTATAGAGGAAATGCACAAAGTAGAGTTCTTACATTTCCAGGAGGGATTACAGAAGAAGTGCATAAAGTAAAGTTCTTACATTTCCAGGAGGATTTACAGATGAAGTGCATGAAGTAAAGTTCTTACATTTCCAGGAGGATTTACAGAGGAAGTGCATAAAGTAAAGTTCTTACATTTCCAGGAGGGATTACAGGGGATGAGCACAAAGTAAAGTTCTTACATTTCCAGGAGGATTTACAGAGGAAGTGCATAAAGTAAAGTTCTTACATTTGCAGGAGGGATTACAGGGTATGTGCATAAAGTAATGTTCTTACATTTCCAGGAGCAATTACAGAGGAAATGCACAACGTTCTTATATTTCCAGGAGAGATTACAGAGGAAGTGCACAAAGTAGATTTCTTACATTTCCAGGAGGGATTACAGAGGAAGTGCATAAAGTAAAGTTCTTACATTTCCAGGAGGGATTACAGAGTAAGTGCATAAAGTAAAGTTCTTACATTTAAAGGAGGATTTACATAGGAAGTGCACAAAGTAAAGTTCTTACATTTCCAGGAGGGATTACTGAGGAAGTGCATAAAGTAAAGTTCATACATTTCCAGGAGGAATTATAGAGGAAATGCACAAAGTAGAGTTCTTACATTTCCAGGAGGAATTACAGAGGAATTGCATAAAGTAGAGTTCTTACATTTCCATGAGGAATTACAGAGGAAGTGCACAAAGTTCTAACATTTCCAGGACGGATTACAGAGGAAGTGCACAAAGTAGAGTTTTTACATTTCCAGGAGGGATTAAAGAGGAAGTGCAGAAAGTAAAGTTCTTACATTTCCAGGAGGGATTAAAGAGGAAGTGCAGAAAGTAAAGTTCTTACATTTCCAGGAGGAATTACAGAGGAAATGCACAACATTCTTACATTCCCAGGAGGGATTACAGAGGAAGTGCACAAAGTAGATTTCTTACATTTCCAGGAGGGATTACAGAGGAAGTGCACAAAGTAGATTTCTTACATTTCCAGGAGGGATTACATAGGAAGTGCATAAAGTAAAGTTCTTACATTTCCAGGAGGGATTACAGATGAAGTGCATAAAGTAAAGTTCTTACATTTCCAGGAGGATTTACAGAGGAAGTGCTTAAAGTAAAGTTCTTACATTTCCAGGAGGGATTACAGGGGATGTGCACAAAGTAAAGTTCTTACATTTCCAGGAGGATTTACAGAGGAAGTGCATAAAGTAAAGTTCTTACATTTAAAGGAGGGATTACAGAGGAAGTGCACAAAGTAGAGTCCTTACATTTCCAGGAGGGATTACAGGGGATGTGCACAAAGTAGAGTTCTTACATTTCCAGGAGGGATTGCAGAGGAAGTACATGAAGTAAAGTTCTTACATCTCCATGAGGAATTAAAGAGGAAGTGCACAAAGTAAAGTTCTTACATTTCCAGGAGGTATTACAGAGGAAGTGCATAAAGTAAAGTTCTTACATTTCCAGGATGACTTACAGAGGATGTGCACAAAGTAGAGTTCTTACATTTCCAGGTGGGATTACAGAGGAAGTGCATAAAGTAAAGTTCTTACATTTCCAGGAGGATTTACAGATGAAGTGCATAAAGTAAAGTTCTTACATTTCCAGGAGGATTTACAGAGGAAGTGCATAAAGTAAAGTTCTTACATTTCCAGGCGGGATTACAGGGGATGTGCATAAAGTAAAGTTCTTACATTTCCAGGAGGATTTACAGAGGAAGTGCATGAAGTAAAGTTCTTACATTTCCAGGAGGGATTACAGAGGAAGTGCACAATGTAGATTTCTTACATTTCCAGGAGGGATTACAGAGGAAGTGCATAAAGTAAAGTTCTTACATTTCCAGAAGGGATTACAGAGTAAGTGCATAAAGTAAAGTTCTTACATTTCCAGGAGGATTTACATAGGAAGTGCACAAAGTAACGTTCTTACATTTCCAGGAGGGATTACTGAGGAAGTGCATAAAGTAAAGTTCTTACATTTCCAGGAGGAATTATAGAGGAAATGCACAAAGTAGAGTTCTTACATTTCCAGGAGGAATTACAGAGGAATTGCATAAAGTAGAGTTCTTACATTTCCAGGAGGAATTACAGAGGAAGTGCACAAAGTTCTTACATTTCCAGGACGGATTACAGTGGAAGTGCACAAAGTAGAGTTTTTACATTTCCAGGAGGGATTAAAGAGGTAGTGCAGAAAGTAAAGTTCTTACATTTCCAGGAGGGATTAAAGAGGAAGTGCAGAAAGTAAAGTTCTTACATTTCCAGGAGGAATTACAGAGGAAATGAACAACATTCTTACATTCCCAGGAGGGATTACAGAGGAAGTGCACAAAGTAGATTTCTTACATTTCCAGGAGGGATTACAGAGGAAGTGCACAAAGTAGATTTCTTACATTTCCAGGAGGGATTACATAGGAAGTGCATAAAGTAAAGTTCTTACATTTCCAGAAGGGATTACAGAGGAAGTGCACAAAGTAGAGTTCTTACATTTCCAGGAGGGATTACTGAGGATGTGCATGAAGTAGATTTCTTACATTTCCAGGAGGGATTACAGAGGAAGTACACAAAGTAGATTTCTTACATTTCCAGGAGGGATTACAGAGGAAGTGCATAAAATAATGTTCTTACATTTCAGGAGGGATTACAGAGGAAGTGCATAAAGTAAAGTTCTTACATTTCCAGGAGGAATTACAGAGGAAATGCACAACATTCTTACATTCCCAGGAGGGATTACAGAGGAAGTGCACAAAGTAGATTTCTTACATTTCCAGGAGGGATTAAAGAGGAAGTGCACAAAGTAGATTTCTTACATTTCCAGGAGGGATTACATAGGAAGTGCACAAGGTAGATTTCTTACATTTCCAGGAGGGATTACAGAGGAAGTGCATAAAGTAAAGTACTTACATTTCCAGGAGAGATTACAGAGGAAGTGCGTAAATAAAGTTCTTACATTTCAAGGAGGAATTATAGAGGAAATGCACAAAATAGAGTCCTTACATTTCCAGGAGGGATTACAGAGGAAGTGCACAAAGTAAAGTTCTTACATTTCCAGGAGGGATTGCAGAGGAAGTACATAAAGTTAAGTTCTCACATTTCCATGAGGAATTAAAGAGGAAGTGCACAAAATAGAGTCCTTACATTTCCAGGAGGGATTACAGAGGATGTGCACAAAGTAGAGTTCTTACATTTCCAGGAGGGATTGCAGAGGAAGTACATAAAGTTAAGTTCTTACATTTCCATGAGGAATTAAAGAGGAAGTGCACAAAGTAAAGTGCTTACATTTCCAGGAGGTATTACAGAGGAAGTGCATAAAGTAAAGTTCTTACATTTTCAGGATAACTTACAGAGGATGTGCACAAAGTAGAGTTCTTACATTTCCAGGTGGGATTACAGAAGAAGTGCGTAAAGTAAAGTTCTTACATTTCCAGGAGGATTTACAGAGGAAGTGCATAAAGTAAAGTTCTTACATTTCCAGGAGGGATTACAGGGGATGTGCACAAAGTAAAGTTCTTACATTTCCAGGAGGATTTACAGAGGAAGTGCATAAAGTAAAGTACTTACATTTCCAGGAGGAATTACAGGGGATGTGCATAAAGTAATGTTCTTACATTTCCAGGAGCAATTACAGAGGAAATGCACAACGTTCTTACATTTCCAGGAGGGATTACAGAGGAAGTGCATAAAGTAAAGTTCTTACATTTCCAGGAGGAATTATAGAGGAAATGCACAAAGTAGAGTCGTTACATTTCCAGGAGGGATTACAGAGGAAGTGCATAAATAAAGTTCTCACATTTCCAGGAGGGATTACAGAGTAAGTGCATAAAGTAAAGTTCTTACATTTCCAGGAGGATTTACAGAGGAAGTGCACAAAGTAAAGTTCTTACATTTCCAGGAGGGATTACTGAGGAAGTGCATAAAGTAAAGTTCTTACATTTCCAGGAGGAATTATAGAGGAAATGCACAAAGTAGAGTTCTTACATTTCCAGGAGGAAATACAGAGGAATTGCATAAAGTAGAGTTCTTACATTTCAAGGAGGAATTACAAAGGAAGTGCACAAAGTTCTTACATTTCCAGGAGGGATTACAGAGGAAGTGCACAAAGTAGAGTTTTTACATTTACAGGAGGGATGAAAGAGGAAGTGCAGAAAGTAGAGTTCTTACATTTCCAGGAGGGATTACAGAAGAAGTGCATAAAGTAAAGTTCTTACATTTCCAGGAGGGATTACAGAGGAAGTGCATAAAGTAAAGTTCTTACATTTCCAGGAGGGATTACAGAGGAAGTGCACAAAGTAGAGTCCTTACATTTCCAGGAGGGATTACAGAGGAAGTGCACAACGTACAGTTCTTACATTTCCAGAAGGATTTACAGAGGAATTGCATAAAGTAGAGTTCTTACATTTCCAGGAGGGATTACAGAGGAAGTGCACAAAGTAGAGTTCTTACATTTCCTGGAGGGATTACTGAGGAAGTGCATAAAGTAAAGTTCTTACATTTCCAGGAGGGATTACAGAGGAAGTGCATAAAGTAAAAGTTCTTACATTTCCAGGAGGAATTACAGAGGAAATGCACAACATTCTTACATTCCCAGGAGGGATTACAGAGGAAGTGCATAAAGTAAAGTTCTTACATTTCCAGGAGGATTTATAGAGGAAATGCACAAAATAGAGTACTTACATTTCTAGGAGGGATTACAGAGGAAGTGCACAAAGTAGAGTTCTTACATTTCCAGAAGGGATTACAGAGGAAGTGCATGAAGTAAAGTTCTTACATTTCCAGGAGGACTTACAGAGGAAGTGCACAAAGTAGATTTCTTACATTTCCAGAAGGGATTACAGAGGAAGTGCATAAAGTAAAGTTCTTACATTTCCAGGAGGGATTACAGTGGACTTGCATAAAGTAAAGTTCTTACATTTCCAGGAGGAATTATAGTGGAAATGCACAAAGTATAGTTCTTACATTTCCAGAAGGGATTACAGAGGAAGTGCATAAAGTAAAGTTCTTACATTTACAGGAGGGATTACAGAGGAAGTGCATAAAGTAAAGTTCTTACATTTCCAGGAGGGATTACAGAGGAAGTGCATAAAGTAAAGTTCTTAAATTTCCAGGAGCAATTACAGAGGAAATGCACAACATTCTTACATTTCCAGGAGGGATTACAGAGGAAGTGAACGAAGTAGATGTCTTACATTTCCAGGAGGGATTAAAGAGGAAGTGCATAAAGTAAAGCTCTTACATTTCCAGGAGGGATTACAGAGGAAGTGCATAAAGTAAAGTTCTTACATTTCCAGGAGGGATTACAGGGGAAGTGCATATAGTAAAGTTCTTACATTTCCATGAGGAATTAAAGTGGAAGTGCAGAAAGTAGAGTCCTTACATTTCCAGGAGGGATTACAGAGGAAGTGCACAAAATAGAGTCCTTACATTTTCAGGAGGGATTACAGAGGAAGCGCATAAAGTACACTTCTTACATTTCCATGAGTAATTAAAGAGGAAGTGCAGAAAGTAGAGTTCTTACATTTCCAGGAGTATTTACAGAGTAAGTGCATAAAGTAAAGTTCTTACGTTTCCTGGAGGGATTACAGAGGAAGTGCATAAAGTAAAGTTCTCACATTTCCAGGAGGAATTATAGAGGAAATGCACAAAATAGAGTCCTTACATTTCCAGGAGGGATTACAGAGGAAGTGCACAAAGTAGAGTCCTTACATTTCCAGGAGGGATTACAGGGGATGTGCACAAAGTAGAGTTCTTACATTTCCAGGAGGGATTGCAGAGGAAGTACATAAAGTAAAGTTCTTACATTTCCATGAGGAATTAAAGAGGAAGTGCACAAAGTAAAGTTCTTACATTTCCAGGCGGTATTACAGAGGAAGTGCATAAAGTAAAGTTCTTACATTTCCAGGATGACTTACAGAGGATGTGCACAAAGTAGAGTTCTTACATTTCCAGGTGGGATTACAGAAGAAGTGCATAAAGTTCTTATATTTCCAGGAGGAATTATAGAGGAAATGCACAAAGTAGAGTTCTTACATTTCCAGGAGGGATTACAGAAGAAGTGCATAAAGTAAAGTTCTTACATTTCCAGGAGGATTTACAGATGAAGTGCATAAAGTAAAGTTCTTACATTTCCAGGAGGATTTACAGAGGAAGTGCATAAAGTAAAGTTCTTACATTTCCAGGAGGGATTACAGGGGATGAGCACAAAGTAAAGTTCTTACATTTCCAGGAGGATTTACAGAGGAAGTGCATAAAGTAAAGTTCTTACATTTGCAGGAGGGATTACAGGGTATGTGCATAAAGTAATGTTCTTACATTTCCAGGAGCAATTACAGAGGAAATGCACAACGTTCTTATATTTCCAGGAGAGATTACAGAGGAAGTGCACAAAGTAGATTTCTTACATTTCCAGGAGGGATTACAGAGGAAGTGCATAAAGTAAAGTTCTTACATTTCCAGGAGGGATTACAGAGTAAGTGCATAAAGTAAAGTTCTTACATTTCCAGGAGGATTTACATAGGAAGTGTACAAAGTAAAGTTCTTACATTTCCAGGAGGGATTACTGAGGAAGTGCATAAAGTAAAGTTCATACATTTCCAGGAGGAATTATAGAGGAAATGCACAAAGTAGAGTTCTTACATTTCCAGGAGGAATTATAGAGGAATTGCATAAAGTAGAGTTCTTACATTTCCATGAGGAATTACAGAGGAAGTGCACAAAGTTCTTACATTTCCAGGACGGATTACAGAGGAAGTGCACAAAGTAGAGTTTTTACATTTCCAGGAGGGATTAAAGAGGAAGTGCAGAAAGTAAAGTTCTTACATTTCCAGGAGGGATTAAAGAGGAAGTGCAGAAAGTAAAGTTCTTACATTTCCAGGAGGAATTACAGAGGAAATGCACAACATTCTTACATTCCCAGGAGGGATTACAGAGGAAGTGCACAAAGTAGATTTCTTACATTTCCAGGAGGGATTACAGAGGAAGTGCACAAAGTAGATTTCTTACATTTCCAGGAGGGATTACATAGGAAGTGCATAAAGTAAAGTTCTTACATTTCCAGGAGGGATTACAGGGGATGTGCATAAAGTAATGTTCTTACATTTCCAGGAGCAATTACAGAGGAAATGCACAACGTTCTTACATTTCCAGGAGGGATTACAGAGGAAGTACATAAAGTAAAGTTCTTACATTTCCAGGAGGAATTATAGAGGAAATGCACAAAGTAGAGTCGTTACATTTCCAGGAGGGATTACAGAGGAAGTGCATAAATAAAGTTCTCACATTTCCAGGAGGGATTACAGAGTAAGTGCATAAAGTAAAGTTCTTACATTTCCAGGAGGATTTACAGAGGAAGTGCACAAAGTAAAGTTCTTACATTTCCAGGAGGGATTACTGAGGAAGTGCATAAAGTAAAGTTCTTACATTTCCAGGAGGAATTATAGAGGAAATGCACAAAGTAGAGTTCTTACATTTCCAGGAGGAAATACAGAGGAATTGCATAAAGTAGAGTTCTTACATTTCAAGGAGGAATTACAAAGGAAGTGCACAAAGTTCTTACATTTCCAGGAGGGATTACAGAGGAAGTGCACAAAGTAGAGTTTTTACATTTCCAGGAGGGATGAAAGAGGAAGTGCAGAAAGTAGAGTTCTTACATTTCCAGGAGGGATTACAGAAGAAGTGCATAAAGTAAAGTTCTTACATTTCCAGGAGGGATTACAGAGGAAGTGCATAAAGTAAAGTTCTTACATTTCCAGGAGGGATTACAGAGGAAGTGCACAAAGTAGAGTCCTTACATTTCCAGGAGGGATTACAGAGTAAGTGCACAAAGTACAGTTCTTACATTTCCAGAAGGATTTACAGAGGAATTGCATAAAGTAGAGTTCTTACATTTCCAGGAGGGATTACAGAGGAAGTGCACAAAGTAGAGTTCTTACATTTCCTGGAGGGATTACTGAGGAAGTGCATAAAGTAAAGTTCTTACATTTCCAGGAGGGATTACAGAGGAAGTGCATAAAGTAAAGTTCTTACATTTCCAGGAAAAATTACAGAGGAAATGCACAACATTCTTACATTCCCAGGAGGGATTACAGAGGAAGTGCACAAAGTAGATTTCTTACATTTCCAGGAGGGATTACAGGGGAAGTGCCTAAAGTAAAGTACTTACTTTTCTAGGAGAGATTACAGAGGAAGTGCATAAAGTAAAGTTCTTACATTTCCAGGAGGAATTATAGAGGAAATGCACAAAATAGAGTCCTTACATTTCCAGGAGGGATTATAGAGAAAGTGCATGAAGTAAATTTCTTACATTTCCAGAAGGATTTACAGAGGAAGTGCGTAAAGTAAAGTTCTTACATTTCCAGGAGGGATTACAGAGGAAGTGCACAAAGTAGAGTTCTTACATTTCCAGGAGGGATTACTGAGGAAGTGCATAAAGTAAAGTTCTTACATTTCCAGGAGGGATTACAGAGGAAGTGCATAAAGTAAAAGTTCTTACATTTCCAGGAGGAATTACAGAGGAAATGCACAACATTCTTACATTCCCAGGAGGGATTACAGAGGAAGTGCATAATGTAAAGTTCTTACATTTCCAGGAGGAATTATAGAGGAAATGCACAAAATAGAGTACTTACATTTCTAGGAGGGATTACAGAGGAAGTGCACAAAGTAGAGTTCTTACATTTCCAGAAGGGATTACAGAGGAAGTGCATGAAGTAAAGTTCTTACATTTCCAGGAGGACTTACAGAGGAAGTGCACAAAGTAGATTTCTTACATTTCCAGGAGGGATTACAGAGGAAGTGCATAAAGTAAAGTTCTTACATTTCCAGGAGGGATTACAGTGGACTTGCATAAAGTAAAGTTCTTACATTTCCAGGAGGAATTATAGTGGAAATGCACAAAGTATAGTTCTTACATTTCCAGAAGGGATTACAGAGGAAGTGCATAAAGTAAAGTTCTTACGTTTCCAGGAGGATTTACAGAGGAAGTGCATAAAGTAAAGTTCTTACATTTACAGGAGGGATTACAGAGGAAGTGCATAAAGTAAAGTTCTTACATTTCCAGGAGGGATTACAGAGGAAGTGCATAAAGTAAAGTTCTTAAATTTCCAGGAGGAATTACAGAGGAAATGCACAACATTCTTACATTTCCAGGAGGGATTACAGAGGAAGTGCACGAAGTAGATGTCTTACATTTCCAGGAGGGATTAAAGAGGAAGTGCATAAAGTAAAGCTCTTACATTTCCAGGAGGGATTACAGAGGAAGTGCATAAAGTAAAGTTCTTACATTTCCAGGAGGGATTACAGAGGAAGTGCATATAGTAAAGTTCTTACATTTCCATGAGGAATTAAAGTGGAAGTGCAGAAAGTAGAGTCCTTACATTTCCAGGAGGGATTACAGAGGAAGTGCACAAAATAGAGTCCTTACATTTTCAGGAGGGATTACAGAGGAAGTGCATAAAGTAAAGTTCTTACATTTCCATGAGGAATTAAAGAGGAAGTGCACAAAGTAGAGTTCTTACATTTCCAGGAGGTATTACAGAGGAAGTGCATAAAGTAAAGTTCTTACATTTCCAGGAGGATTTACAGAGGAAGTGCACAAAGTAGAGTTCTTACATTTCCAGGTGGGATTACAGAAGAAGTGCATAAAGTTCTTACATTACCAGGAGGAATTATAGAGGAAATGCACAAAGTAGAGTTCTTACATTTCCAGGAGGGATAACAGAGGAAGTGCATAACGTAAAGTTCTTACATTTCCAGGAGGATTTACAGAGGAAGTGCATAAAGTAAAGTTCTTACATTTCCAGGAGGGATTACAGGGGATGTGCACAAAGTAAAGTTCTTACATTTCCAGGAGGAAGTGCATGAAGTAAAGTTCTTACATTTCCAGGAGGGATTACAGGGGATGTGCATAAAGTATTGTTCTTACATTTCCAGGAGCAATTACAGAAGAAATGCACAACGTTCTTACATTTCCAGGAGGAATTATAGAGGAAATGCACAAAGTAGAGTCGTTACATTTCCAGGAGGGATTACAGAGGAAGTGCATAAAGTAAAGTTCTTACATTTCCAGGAGGAAGTGCATAAAGTAAAGTTCTTACATTTCCAGGAGGGATTACAGGGGATGTGCATAAAATATTGTTCTTACATTTCCAGGAGCAATTACAGAAGAAATGCACAACGTTCTTACATTTCCAGGAGGAATTATAGAGGAAATGCACAAAGTAGAGTCGTTACATTTCCAGGAGGGATTACAGAGGAAGTGCATAAAGTAAAGTTCTTACATTTCCAGGAGGATTTACAGAGGAAGTGCACAAAGTAAAGATCTTACATTTCCAGGAGGGATTACTGAGGAAGTTCATAAAGTAAAGTTCTTACATATCCAGGGGCAATTATAGAGGAAATGCGCAAAGTAGAGTTCTTACATTTCCAGGAGGAATTACAGAGGAATTGCATAAAGTAGAGTTCTTACATTTCCAGGAGGAATTACAGAGGAAGTGCACAAAGTTCTTACATTTCCAGGAGGGATTACAGAGGAAGTGCACAAAGTAGAGTTTTTTCATTTCCAGGAGGGATTAAAGAGGAAGTGCAGAATAGTAAAGTTCTTACATTTCCAGGAGGGATTACAGAGGAAGTGCACAAAGTAGAGTTCTTACATTTCCAGGAGGGATTACAGAAGAAGTGCATAAAGTAAAGTTCTTACATTTCCAGAAGGGATTACAGAGGAAGTGCATAAAGTAAAGTTCTTACATTTCCAGGAGGGATTACAGAGGAAGTGCACAAAGTAGAGTCCTTACATTTCCAGGAGGGATTACAGAGGAAGTGCACAAAGTAAAGTTCTTACATTTCCAGGAGGATTTACAGAGGAAGTGCACAAAGTAGAGTTCTTACATTTCCAGGAGGGATAACAGAGGAATTGCATAAAGTAAAGTTCTTACATTTCCAGGAGGATTTACAGAGGAAGTGCATAAAGTAAAGTTCTTACATTTCCAGGAGGGATTACAGGGGATGTGCATAAAGTAAAGTTCTTACATTTCCAGGAGGAAGTGCATAAAGTAAAGATCTTACATTTCCAGGAGGGATTACAGGGGATATGCATAAAGTAATGTTCTTACATTTCCAGGAGCAATTACAGAAGAAATGCACAACGTTCTTACATTTCCAGGAGGGATTACAAAGGAAGTGCACAAAGTAGATTTCTTACATTTCCAGGAGGGATTACAGAGGAAGTGCATAAAGTAAAGTTCTTACATTTCCAGGAGGAATTATAGAGGAAATGCACAAAGTAGAGTCGTTACATTTCCAGGAGGGATTACAGAGGAAGTGCATAAAGTAAAGTTCTTACATTTCCAGGAGGATTTACAGAGGAAGTGCACAAAGTAAAGATCTTACATTTCCAGGAGGGATTACTGAGGAAGTGCATAAAGTAAAGTTCTTACATATCCAGGAGGAATTATAGAGGAAATGCACAAAGTAGAGTTCTTACATTTCCAGGAGGAATTACAGAGGAATTGCATAAAGTAGAGTTCTTACATTTCCAGGAGGAATTACAGAGGAAGTGCACAAAGTTCTTACATTTCCAGGAGGGATTACAGAGGAAGTGCACAAAGTAGAGTTTTTTCATTTCCAGGAGGGATTAAAGAGGAAGTGCAGAATAGTAAAGTTCTTACATTTCCAGGAGGGATTACAGAGGAAGTGCACAAAGTAGAGTTCTTACATTTCCAGGAGGGATTACAGAAGTGCATAAAGTAAAGTTCTTACATTTCAAGGAGGGATTACAGAGGAAGTGCACAAAGTAAAGTTCTTACATTTCCAGAAGGATTTACAGAGGAAGTGCATAAAGTAAAGTTCTTACATTTCCAGGAAGAATTACAGAGGAAATGCACAACATTCTTACATTCCCAGGAGGGATTACAGAGGAAGTGCACAAAGTATATTTCTTACATTTCCAGGAGGGATTACAGAGGAAGTGCACAAAGTAGATTTCTTACATTTCCAGGAGGGATTACAGAGGAAGTGCATAAAGTAAAGTACTTACATTTCCAGGAGAGATTACAGAGGAAGTGCATAAAGTAAAGTTCTTACATTTCCAGGAGGAATTATAGAGGAAATGCACAAAATAGAGTCCTTACATTTCCAGGAGGGATTACAGAGAAAGTGCATAAAGTAAATTTCTTACATTTCCAGGAGGGATTACAGAGGAAGTGCACAAAGTATAGTCCTTACATTTCCAGGAGGGATTACAGGGGATGTGCACAAAGCAGAGTTCTTACATTTCCAAGAGGGATTACAGAGGAAGTGCATAAAGTAAAGTTCTTACATTTCCATGAGGAATTAAAGAGGAAGTGCACAAAGTAGAGTTCTTACATTTCCAGGAGGTATTACAGAGGAAGTGCATAAAGTAAAGTTCTTACATTTCCAGGAGGATTTACAGAGGAAGTGCACAAAGTAGAGTTCTTACATTTCCAGGTGGGATTACAGAAGAAGTGCATAAAGTTCTTACATTACCAGGAGAAATTATAGAGGAAATGCACAAAGTAGAGTTCTTACATTTCCATGAGGGATAACAGAGGAAGTGCATTAAGTAAAGTTCTTACATTTCCAGGAGGATTTACAGAGGAAGTGCATAAAGTAAAGTTCTTACATTTCCAGGAGGGATTACAGGTGATGTGCACAAAGTAAAGTTCTTACATTTCCAGGAGGAAGTGCATAAAGTAAAGTTCTTACATTTCCAGGAGGGATTACAGGGGATGTGCATAACGTAATGTTCTTACATTTCCAGGAGCAATTACAGAAGAAATGCACAACGTTCTTACATTTCCAGGAGGGATTACAGAGGAAGTGCACAAAGTAGATTTCTTACATTTCCAGGAGGGATTACAGAGGAAGTGCATAAAGTAAAGTTCTTACATTTCCAGGAGGAATTATAGAGGAAATGCACAAAGTAGAGTCATTACATTTCCAGGAGGGATTACAGAGGAAGTGCATAAAGTAAAGTTCTTACATTTCCAGGAGGATTTACAGAGGAAGTGCACAAAGTAAAGATCTTACATTTCCAGGAGGGATTACTGAGGAAGTGCATAAAGTAAAGTTCTTACATATCCAGGGGCAATTATAGAGGAAATGCACAAAGTAGTGTTCTTACATTTCCAGGAGGAATTACAGAGGAATTGCATAAAGTAGAGTTCTTACATTTCCAGGAGGAATTACAGAGGAAGTGCACAAAGTTCTTACATTTCCAGGAGGGATTACAGAGGAAGTGCACAAAGTAGAGTTTTTTCATTTCCAGGAGGGATTAAAGAGGAAGTGCAGAATAGTAAAGTTCTTACATTTCCAGGAGGGATTACAGAGGAAGTGAACAAAGTAGAGTTCTTACATTTCCAGGAGCGATTACAGAAGAAGTGCATAAAGTAAAGTTCTTACATTTCCAGGAGGGATTACAGAGGAAGTACATAAAGTAAAGTTCTTACATTTCCTGGAGGGATTACAGAGGAAGTGCACAAAGTAGAGTCCTTACATTTCCAAGAGGGATTACAGAGGAAGTGCACAAAGTAAAGTTCTTACATTTCCAGAAGGATTTACAGAGGAAGTGCATAAAGTAAAGTTCTTACATTTCCAGGAAGAATTACAGAGGAAATGCACAACATTCTTACATTCCCAGGAGGGATTACAGAGGAAGTGCACAAAGTAGATTTCTTACATTTCCAGGAGGGATTACAGAGGAAGTGCACAAAGTAGATTTCTTACATTTCCAGGAGGGATTACAGAGGAAGTGCATAAAGTAAAGTACTTACATTTCCAGGAGGAATTATAGAGGAAATGCACAAAATAGAGTCCATACATTTCCAGGAGGGATTACAGAGAAAGTGCATAAAGTAAATTTCTTACATTTCCAGGAGGGATTACAGAGGAAGTGCACAAAGTAGAGTCCTTACATTTCCAGGAGGGATTACAGAGGATGTGCATAAAGTAGAGTTCTTACATTTCCAGGAGGGATTACAGAGGAAGTGCATAAAGTAAAGTTCTTACATTTCCATGAGGAATTAAAGAGGAAGTGCACAAAGTAGAGTTCTTACATTTCCAGGAGGTATTACAGAGGAAGTGCATAAAGTAAAGTTCTTACATTTCCAGGAGGATTTACAGAGGAAGTGCACAAAGTAGAGTTCTTACATTTCCAGGTGGGATTACAGAAGAAGTGCATAAAGTTCTTACATTACCAGGAGGAATTATAGAGGAAATGCACAAAGTAGAGTTCTTACATTTCCAGGAGGGATAACAGAGGAAGTGCATAACGTAAAGTTCTTACATTTCCAGGAGGATTTACAGAGGAAGTGCATAAAGTAAAGTTCTTACATTTCCAGGAGGGATTACAGGGGATGTGCACAAAGTAAAGTTCTTACATTTCCAGGAGGAAGTGCATAAAGTAAAGTTCTTACATTTCCAGGAGGGATTACAGGGGATGTGCATAAAGTATTGTTCTTACATTTCCAGGAGCAATTACAGAAGAAATGCACAACGTTCTTACATTTCCAGGAGGAATTATAGAGGAAATGCACAAAGTAGAGTCGTTACATTTCCAGGAGGGATTACAGAGGAAGTGCATAAAGTAAAGTTCTTACATTTCCAGGAGGAAGTGCATAAAGTAAAGTTCTTACATTTCCAGGAGGGATTACAGGGGATGTGCATAAAATATTGTTCTTACATTTCCAGGAGCAATTACAGAAGAAATGCACAACGTTCTTACATTTCCAGGAGGAATTATAGAGGAAATGCACAAAGTAGAGTCGTTACATTTCCAGGAGGGATTACAGAGGAAGTGCATAAAGTAAAGTTCTTACATTTCCAGGAGGATTTACAGAGGAAGTGCACAAAGTAAAGATCTTACATTTCCAGGAGGGATTACTGAGGAAGTTCATAAAGTAAAGTTCTTACATATCCAGGGGCAATTATAGAGGAAATGCGCAAAGTAGAGTTCTTACATTTCCAGGAGGAATTACAGAGGAATTGCATAAAGTAGAGTTCTTACATTTCCAGGAGGAATTACAGAGGAAGTGCACAAAGTTCTTACATTTCCAGGAGGGATTACAGAGGAAGTGCACAAAGTAGAGTTTTTTCATTTCCAGGAGGGATTAAAGAGGAAGTGCAGAATAGTAAAGTTCTTACATTTCCAGGAGGGATTACAGAGGAAGTGCACAAAGTAGAGTTCTTACATTTCCAGGAGGGATTACAGAAGAAGTGCATAAAGTAAAGTTCTTACATTTCCAGAAGGGATTACAGAGGAAGTGCATAAAGTAAAGTTCTTACATTTCCAGGAGGGATTACAGAGGAAGTGCACAAAGTAGAGTCCTTACATTTCCAGGAGGGATTACAGAGGAAGTGCACAAAGTAAAGTTCTTACATTTCCAGGAGGATTTACAGAGGAAGTGCATAAAGAAAAGTTCTTACATTTCCAGGAAGAATTACAGAGGAAATGCACAACATTCTTACATTCCCAGGAGGGATTACACAGGAAGTGCACAAAGTAGATTTCTTACATTTCCAGGAGGGATTACAGAGGAAGTGCACAAAGTAGATTTCTTACATTTCCAGGAGGGATTACAGAGGAAGTGCATAAATTAAAGTACTTACATTTCCAGGAGAGATTACAGAGGAAGTGTATAAAGTAAAGTTCTTACATTTCCAGGAGGAATTATAGAGGAAATGCACAAAATAGAGTCCTTACATTTCCAGGAGCGATTACAGAGAAAGTGCATAAAGTAAATTCCTTACATTTCCAGGAGGGATTACAGAGGAAGTGCACAAAGTAAAGTTCTTACATTTCCAGAAGGATTTACAGAGGAAGTGCATAAAGCAAAGTTCTTACATTTCCAGGAAGAATTACAGAGGAAATGCACAACATTCTTACATTCCCAGGAGGGATTACAGAGGAAGTGCACAAAGTAGATTTCTTACATTTCCAGGAGGGATTACAGAGAAAGTGCACAAAGTAGATTTCTTACATTTCCAGGAGGGATTACAGAGGAAGTGTATAAAGTAAAGTACTTACATTTCCAGGAGAGATTACAGAGGAAGTGCATAAAGTAAAGTTCTTACATTTCCAGGAGGAATTATAGAGGAAATGCACAAAATAGAGTCCTTACATTTCCAGGAGGGATTACAGAGAAAGTGCATAAAGTAAATTTCTTACATTTCCAGGAGGGATTACAGAGGAAGTGCACAAAGTAGAGTCCTTACATTTCCAGGAGGGATTACAGGGGAAGTGCACAAAGTAGAGTTCTTACATTTCCAGGAGGGATTACAGAGGAAGTGCATAAAGTAAAGTTCTTACATTTCCATGAGGAATTAAAGAGGAAGTGCACAAAGTAGAGTTCTTACATTTCCAGGAGGTATTACAGAGGAATTGCATAAAGTAAAGTTCTTACATTTCTAGGAGGATTTACAGAGGAAGTGCACAAAGTAGAGTTTTTACATTTCCAGGTGGGATTACAGAAGAAGTGCATAAAGTTCTTACATTACCAGGAGGAATTATAGAGGAAATGCACAAAGTAGAGTTCTTACATTTCCAGGAGGGATAACAGAGGAAGTGCATAAAGTAAAGTTCTTACATTTCCAGGAGGATTTACAGAGGAAGTGCATAAAGTATAGTTCTTACATTTCCAGATGGGATTACAGGGGATGTGCACAAAGTAAAGTTCTTACATTTCCAGGAGGAAGTGCATAAAGTAAAGATCTTACATTTCCAGGAGGGATTACAGAGGAAGTGCATAAAGTAAAGTTCTTACATTTCCAGGAGGAATTATAGAGGAAATGCACAAAGTAGAGTCGTTACATTTCCAGGAGGGATTACAGAGGAAGTGCATAAAGTAAAGTTCTTACATTTCCAGGAGGATTTACAGAGGAAGTGCACAAAGTAAAGATCTTACATTTCCAGGAGGGATTACTGAGGAAGTGCATAAAGTAAAGTTCTTACATATCCAGGGGCAATTATAGAGGAAATGCACAAAGTAGAGTTCTTACATTTCCAGGAGGAATTACAGAGGAATTGCATAAAGTAGAGTTCTTACATTTCCAGGAGGAATTACAGAGGAAGTGCACAAAGTTCTTACATTTCCAGGAGGGATTACAGAGGAAGTGCACAAAGTAGAGTTTTTTCATTTCCAGGAGGGATTAAAGAGGAAGTGCAGAATAGTAAAGTTCTTACATTTCCAGGAGGGATTACAGAGGAAGTGCACAAAGTAGAGTTCTTACATTTCCAGGAGGGATTACAGAAGAAGTGCATAAAGTAAAGTTCTTACATTTCCAGAAGGGATTACAGAGGAAGTGCATAAAGTAAAGTTCTTACATTTCCAGGAGGGATTACAGAGGAAGTGCACAAAGTAGAGTCCTTACATTTCCAGGAGGGATTACAGAGGAAGTGCACAAAGTAAAGTTCTTACATTTCCAGGAGGATTTACAGAGGAAGTGCATAAAGAAAAGTTCTTACATTTCCAGGAAGAATTACAGAGGAAATGCACAACATTCTTACATTCCCAGGAGGGATTACACAGGAAGTGCACAAAGTAGATTTCTTACATTTCCAGGAGGGATTACAGAGGAAGTGCACAAAGTAGATTTCTTACATTTCCAGGAGGGATTACAGAGGAAGTGCATAAAGTAAAGTACTTACATTTCCAGGAGAGATTACAGAGGAAGTGTATAAAGTAAAGTTCTTACATTTCCAGGAGGAATTATAGAGGAAATGCACAAAATAGAGTCCTTACATTTCCAGGAGGGATTACAGAGAAAGTGCATAAAGTAAATTCCTTACATTTCCAGGAGGGATTACAGAGGAAGTGCACAAAGTAGAGTCCTTACATTTCCAGGAGGCATTACAGGGGATGTGCACAAAGTAGAGTTCTTACATTTCCAGGAGGGATTGCAGAGGAAGTGAATAAAGTAAAGTTCTTACATTTCCATGAGGAATTAAAGAGGAAGTGCACAAAGTAGAGTGCTTACATTTACAGGAGGTATTAAAGAGGAAGTGCATAAAGTAAAGTTCTTACATTTCCAGGAGGATTTACAGAGGAAGTGCACAAAGTAGAGTTCTTTCATTTCCAGGTGGGATTACAGAAGAAGTGCATAAAGTTCTTACATTTCCAGGAGGGATTACAGAGGAAGTGCACGAAGTAGAGTTCTTACATTTCCAGGAGGGATTACTGAGGAAGTGCATAAAGTAAAGTTCTTACATTTCCAGGAGGGATTACAGGGGAAGTGCATAAAGTAAAGTTCTTACATTTCCAGGAAGAATTACAGAGGAAATGCACAACATTCTTACATTCCCAGGAGAGATTACAGAGGAAGTGCACAAAGTAGATTGCTTACATTTCCAGGAGGGATTACAGAGGAAGTGCACAAAGTAGATTTCTTACATTTCCAGGAGGGATTACAGAGGAAGTGCATAAGGTAAAGTACTTACATTTCCAGGAGAGATTACAGAGGAAGTGCATAAAGTAAAGTTCTTACATTTCCAGGAGGAATTATAGAGGAAATGCACAAAATAGAGTCCTTACATTTCCAGGAGGGATTACAGAGAAAGTGCATAAAGTAAATTTCTTACAATTCCAGGAGGGATTACAGAGGAAGTGCACAAAGTAGAGTCCTTACATTTCCAGGAGGGATTACAGGGGATGTGCACAAAGTAGAGTTCTTACATTTCCAGGAAGGATTACAGAGGAAGTGCATAAAGTAAAGTTCTTACATTTTCAGGAAGAATTACAGAGGAAATGCACAACATTCTTACATTCCCAGGAGGGATTACAGAGGAAGTGCACAAAGTAGATTTCTTATATTTCCAGGAGGGATTACAGAGGAAGTGCACAAAGTAGATTTCTTACATTTCCAGGAGGGATTACAGAGGAAGTGCATAAAGTAAAGTACTTACATTTCCAGGAGAGATTACAGAGGAAGTGCATAAAGTAAAGTTCTTACATTTCCAGGAGGAATTATAGAGGAAATGCACAAAATAGATTTCTTACATTTCCAGGAGGGATTACAGAGGAAGTGCATAAAGTAAAGTCCTTACATTTCCAGGAGGGATTACAGAGAAAGTGCATAAAGTAAATTTCTTACATTTCCAGGAGGGATTACAGAGGAAGTGCACAAACTAGAGTCCTTACATTTCCAGGAGGGATTACAGGGGATGTGCACAAAGTAGAGTTCTTACATTTCCAGGAGGGATTACAGAGGAAGTGCATAAAGTAAAGTTCTTACATTTCCATGAGGAATTAAAGAGGAAGTGCACGAAGTACAGTTCTTACATTTCCAGGAGGTATTACAGAGGAAGTGCATAAAGTAAAGTTCTTACATTTCCAGGAGGATTTACAGAGGAAGTGCACAAAGTAGAGTTCTTACATTTCCAGGAGGGATAACAGAGGAAGTGCATAAAGTAAAGTTCTTACATTTCCAGGAGGATTTACAGAGTAAGTGCATAAAGTAAAGTTCTTACATTTCCAGGAGGGATTACAGGGGATGTGCACAAAGTAAAGTTCTTACATTTCCAGGAGGAAGTGCATAAAGTAAAGTTCTTACATTTCCAGGAGGGATTACAGGGGATGTGCATAAAGTAATGTTCTTATATTTCCAGGAGCAATTACAGAAGAAATGCACAAAATTCTTACATTTCCAGGAGGGATTACAGAGGAAGTGCACAAAGTAGATTTCTTACATTTCCAGGAGGGATTACAGAGGAAGTGCATAAAGTAAAGTTCTTACATTTCCAGGAGGAATTATAGAGGAAATGCACAAAGTAGAGTCGTTACATTTCCAGGAGGGATTACAGAGGAAGTGCATAAAGTAAAGTTCTTACATTTCCAGGAGGATTTACAGAGGAAGTGCACAAAGTAAAGATCTTACATTTCCAGGAGGGATTACTGAGGAAGTGCATAAAGTAAAGTTCTTACATATCCAGGGGCAATTATAGAGGAAATGCACAAAGTAGAGTTCTTACATTTCCAGGAGGAATTACAGAGGAATTGCATAAAGTAGAGTTCTTACATTTCCAGGAGGAATTACAGAGGAAGTGCACAAAGTTCTTACATTTCCAGGAGGGATTACAGAGGAAGTGCACAAAGTAGAGTTTTTTCATTTCCAGGAGGGATTAAAGAGGAAGTGCAGAATAGTAAAGTTCTTACATTTCCAGGAGGGATTACAGAGGAAGTGCACAAAGTAGAGTTCTTACATTTCCAGGAGGGATTACAGAAGAAGTGCATAAAGTAAAGTTCTTACATTTCCAGAAGGGATTACAGAGGAAGTGCATAAAGTAAAGTTCTTACATTTCCAGGAGGGATTACAGAGGAAGTGCACAAAGTAGAGTCCTTACATTTCCAGGGGGGATTACAGGGGATGTGCACAAAGTAGAGTTCTTACATTTCCAGGAGGGATTGCAGAGGAAGTGAATAAAGTAAAGTTCTTACATTTCCATGAGGAATTAAAGAGGAAGTGCACAAAGTAGAGTGCTTACATTTACAGGAGGTATTACAGAGGAAGTGCATAAAGTAAAGTTCTTACATTTCCAGGAGGATTTACAGAGGAAGTGCACAAAGTAGAGTTCTTTCATTTCCAGGTGGGATTACAGAAGAAGTGCATAAAGTTCTTACAATTCCAGGAGGGATTACAGAGGAAGTGCACAAAGTAGAGTTCTTACATTTCCAGGAGGGATTACTGAGGAAGTGCATAAAGTAAAGTTCTTACATTTCCAGGAGGGATTACAGGGGAAGTGCATAAAGTAAAGTTCTTACATTTCCAGGAAGAATTACAGAGGAAATGCACAACATTCTTACATTCCCAGGAGGGATTACAGAGGAAGTGCACAAAGTAGATTGCTTACATTTCCAGGAGGGATTACAGAGGAAGTGCACAAAGTAGATTTCTTACATTTCCAGGAGGGATTACAGAGGAAGTGCATAAGGTAAAGTACTTACATTTCCAGGAGAGATTACAGAGGAAGTGCATAAAGTAAAGTTCTTACATTTCCAGGAGGAATTATAGAGGAAATGCACAAAATAGAGTCCTTACATTTCCAGGAGGGATTACAGAGAAAGTGCATAAAGTAAATTTCTTACAATTCCAGGAGGGATTACAGAGGAAGTGCACAAAGTAGAGTCCTTACATTTCCAGGAGGGATTACAGGGGATGTGCACAAAGTAGAGTTCTTACATTTCCAGGAGGGATTACAGAGGAAGTGCATAAAGTAAAGTTCTTACATTTCCATGAGGAATTAAAGAGGAAGTGCACAAAGTAGAGTTCTTACATTTCCAGGAAGGATTACAGAGGAAGTGCATAAAGTAGAGTTCTTACATTTTCAGGAAGAATTACAGAGGAAATGCACAACATTCTTACATTCCCAGGAGGGATTACAGAGGAAGTGCACAAAGTAGATTTCTTATATTTCCAGGAGGGATTACAGAGGAAGTGCACAAAGTAGATTTCTTACATTTCCAGGAGGGATTACAGAGGAAGTGCATAAAGTAAAGTACTTACATTTCCAGGAGAGATTACAGAGGAAGTGCATAAAGTAAAGTTCTTACATTTCCAGGAGGAATTATAGAGGAAATGCACAAAATAGATCTCTTACCTTTCCAGGAGGGATTACAGAGGAAGTGCATAAAGTAAAGTCCTTACATTTCCAGGAGGGATTACAGAGAAAGTGCATAAAGTAAATTTCTTACATTTCCAGGAGGGATTACAGAGGAAGTGCACAATGTAGAGTCCTTACATTTCCAGGAGGGATTACAGGGGATGTGCACAAAGTAGAGTTCTTACATTTCCAGGAGGGATTACAGAGGAAGTGCATAAAGTAAAGTTCTTACATTTCCATGAGGAATTAAAGAGGAAGTGCATGACGTAGAGTTATTACATTTCCAGGAGGTATTACAGAGGAAGTGCATAAAGTAAAGTTCTTACATTTCCAGGAGGATTTACAGAGGAAGTGCACAAAGTAGAGTTCTTACATTTCCAGGAGGGATAACAGAGGAAGTGCATAAAGTAAAGTTCTTACATTTCCAGGAGGATTTACAGAGGAAGTGCATAAAGTAAAGTTCTTACATTTCCAGGAGGGATTACAGGGGATGTGCACAAAGTAAAGTTCTTACATTTCCAGGAGGAAGTGCATAAAGTAAAGTTCTTACATTTCCAGGAGGGATTACAGGGGATGTGCATAAAGTAATGTTCTTATATTTCCAGGAGCAATTACAGAAGAAATGCACAACGTTCTTACATTTCCAGGAGGGATTACAGAGGAAGTGCACAAAGTAGATTTCTTACATTTCCAGGAGGGATTACAGAGGAAGTGCATAAAGTAAAGTTCTTACATTTCCAGGAGGAATTATAGAGGAAATGCACAAAGTAGAGTCGTTACATTTCCAGGAGGGATTACAGAGGAAGTGCATAAAGTAAAGTTCTTACATTTCCAGGAGGATTTACAGAGGAAGTGCACAAAGTAAAGATCTTACATTTCCAGGAGGGATTACTGAGGAAGTGCATAAAGTAAAGTTCTTACATATCCAGGGGCAATTATAGAGGAAATGCACAAAGTAGAGTTCTTACATTTCCAGGAGGAATTACAGAGGAATTGCATAAAGTAGAGTTCTTACATTTCCAGGAGGAATTACAGAGGAAGTGCACAAAGTTCTTACATTTCCAGGAGGGATTACAGAGGAAGTGCACAAAGTAGAGTTTTTTCATTTCCAGGAGGGATTAAAGAGGAAGTGCAGAATAGTAAAGTTCTTACATTTCCAGGAGGGATTACAGAGGAAGTGCACAAAGTAGAGTTCTTACATTTCCAGGAGGGATCACAGAAGAAGTGCATAAAGTAAAGTTCTTACATTGCCAGGAGGGATTACAGAGGAAGTGCATAAAGTAAAGTTCTTACATTTCCAGGAGGGATTACAGAGGAAGTGCACAAAGTAGAGTCCTTACATTTCCAGGAGGGATTACAGAGGAAGTGCACAAAGTAAAGTTCTTACATTTCCAGAAGGATTTACAGAGGAAGTGCATAAAGTAAAGTTCTTACATTTCCAGGAAGAATTACAGAGGAAATGCACAACATTCTTACATTCCCAGGAGGGATTACAGAGGAAGTGCACAAAGAAGATTTCTTACATTTCCAGGAGGGATTACAGAGGAAGTGCACAAAGTAGATTTCTTACATTTCCAGGAGGGATTACAGAGGAAGTGCATAAAGTAAAGTACTTACATTTCCAGGAGAGATTACAGAGGAAGTGCATAAAGTAAAGTTCTTACATTTCCAGGAGGAATTATAGAGGAAATGCATGAAATAGAGTCCTTACATTTCCAGGAGGGATTACAAAGAAAGTGCATAAAGTAAATTTCTTACATTTCCAGGAGGGATTACAGAGGAAGTGCACAAAGTAGAGTCCTTACATTTCCAGGAGGGATTACAGGGGATGTGCACAAAGTAGAGTTCTTACATTTCCAGGAGGGATTACAGAGGAAGTGCATAAAGTAAAGTTCTTACATTTCCATGAGGAATTAAAGAGGAAGTGCACAAAGTAGAGTTCTTACATTTCCAGGAGGTATTACAGAGGAATTGCATAAAGTAAAGTTCTTACATTTCCAGGAGGATTTACAGAGGAAGTGCACAAAGTAGAGTTCTTACATTTCCAGGTGGGATTACAGAAGAAGTGCATAAAGTTCTTACATTACCAGGAGAAATTATAGAGGAAATGCACAAAGTAGAGTTCTTACATTTCCAGGAGGGATAACAGAGGAAGTGCATAACGTAAAGTTCTTACATTTCCAGGAGGATTTACAGAGGAAGTGCATAAAGTAAAGTTCTTACATTTCCAGGTGGGATTACAGGGGATGTGCACAAAGTAAAGTTCTTACATTTCCAGGAGGAAGTGCATAAAGTAAAGTTCTTACATTTCCAGGAGGGATTACAGGGGATGTGCATAAAGTATTGTTCTTACATTTCCAGGAGCAATTACAGAAGAAATGCACAACGTTCTTACATTTCCAGGAGGGATTACAGAGGAAGTGCATAAAGTAAAGTTCTTACGTTTCCAGGAGGAATTATAGAGGAAATGCACAAAGTAGAGTTCTTACATTTCCAGGAGGAATAACAGAGGAACTGCATAAAGTAGAGTTCTTACATTTCCAGGAGGAATTACAGAGGAAGTGCACAAAGTTCTTACATTTCCAGGAGGGATTACAGAGGAAGTGCACAAAGTAGAGTTTTTACATTTCCAGGAGGGATTAAAGAGGAAGTGCATAAAGTAAAGTTCTTACATTTCCAGGGGGAATCAAAGAGGAAGTGCAGAAAGTAGAGTCCTTACATTTCCAGGAGGGATTACAGAGGAAGTGCACAAAGTAGAGTTCTTACATTTCCAGGAGTATTTACAGAAGTGCATAAAGTAAAGTTCTTACATTTCCAGGAGGATTTACAGAGGAAGTGCACAAAGTAAAGTTCTTACATTTCCAGGAGGGATTACTGAGGAAGTGCATAAAGTAAAATTCTTACATTTACAGGAGGAATTAAAGAGGAAGTGCAGAAAGTAGAGTCCTTACATTTCCAGGAGGGATTACAGAGGAAGTGCACAAAGTAGAGTCCTTACGTTTCCAGGAGGGATTACAGAGGAAGTGCATAATTTAAAATTCTTACATTTCCAGGAGGGATTACCGAGGAAGTGCACAAAGTAAAGTTCTTACATTTCCAGGAATATTTACTGAAGAAGTGCAAAAAGTAAAGTTCTTACATTTCCAGGAGGAATTACAGAGGAAGTGCATAAAGTAAAGTTCTTACATTTCCAGGAGGAATTATAGAGGAAATGCACAAAGTAGAGTTCTTACATTTCCAGGAGGGATTACAGAGGAAGTGCATAAAGTAAAGTTCTTACATTTCCAGGAGAGATTACAGAGGAAGTGCATAAAGTAAAGTTCTTACATTTCCAGGAGGAATTATAGAGGAAATGCACAAAGTAGAGTTCTTACATTTCCAGGAGGAATAACAGAGGAACTGCATAAAGTAGAGTTCTTACATTTCCAGGAGGAATTACAGAGGAAGTGCACAAAGTTCTTACATTTCCAGGAGGGATTACAGAGGAAGTGCACAAAGTAGAGTTTTTACATTTTCAGGAGGGATTAAAGAGGAAGTGCATAAAGTAAAGTTCTTACATTTCCAGGAGGGATTAAAGAGGAAGTGCATAAAGTAAAGTTCTTACATTGCCAGGAGGGATTACAGAGGAAGTGCACAAAGTAGAGTTCTTACATTTCCAGGAGTATTTACAGAGGAAGTGCATAAAGTATAGTTCTTACATTTCCAGGAGGATTTACAGAGGAAGTGCACAAAGTAAAGTTCTTACATTTCCAGGAGGGATTACTGAGGAAGTGCATAAAGTAAAGTTCTTACATTTCCAGGAGGATTTACAGAGGAAGTGCACAAAGTAAAGTTCTTACATTTCCAGGAGGATTTATAGAGGAAGTGCACAAAGTAGAGTTATTACATTTCCAGGAGGATTTACAGAGGAAGTGCAAAAAGTAAAGTTCTTACATTTCCAGGAGGGATTACAGAGAAAGTGCATAAAGTAGAGTTCTTACATTTCCAGGAGAGATTACAGAGGAAGTGCATAAAGTAAAGTTCTTACATTTCCAGGAGGATTTACAGAGGAAGTGCATAAAGTAGAGTTCTTACATTTCCAGGAGGGATTACAGAGGAAGTGCATAAAGTAAAGTTCTTACATTTCCAGGAGGAATTAAAGAGGAAGTGCAGAAAGTAGAGTCCTTACATTTCCAGGAGGGATTACAGAGGAAGTGCACAAAGTAGAGTCCTTACATTTCCAGGAGGGATTACAGAGGAAGTGCATAAATTAAAGTTCTTACATTTCCAGGAGGGATTACAGAAGAAGTGCATAAAGTTCTTACATTTTCAGGAGGAATTATAGAGGAAACGCACAAAGCAGAGTTCTTACATTTCCAGGAGGGATTACAGAGGAAGTGCATAAAGTAAAGTTCTTACTTTTCCAGGAGGATTTACAGAGGAATTGCATAAAGTAGAGTTCTTACATTTCCAGGAGGGATTACAGAGGAAGTGCATAAAGTAAAGTTCTTACATTTCCAGGAGGGATTACAGAGAAAGTGCATAAAGTAAAGTTCTTACATTTCCAAGAGGGATTACAGAGGAAGTGCATAAAGTAAAGTTCTTACATTTCCAGGAGGGATTACAGAGGAAGTGCATAAAGTAAAGTTCTTACATTTCCAGGAGGGATTACAGAGGAAGTGCATAAAGTAAAGTTCTTACATTTCCAGGAGGGATTACAGAGGAAGTGCATAAAGTAAAGTTCTTACATTTCCAGGAGTAATTAAAGAGGAAGTGCACAAAGTAGAGTCCTTACATTTCCAGGAGGGATTACAGAGGAAGTGCACAAAGTAAAGTTCTTACTAGTGTTTAGCGAGCACTAAAATGCTCGGGTGTTCGAAGCTCGGGCCAAGCTCGCCGTGATACTCGGGTGCTCGACCCGAGCAACGAGCCCAATGTTAGTCTATGGGAGACTCGAGCATTTTTCGGTGGCACCCCCGGCAGTCTTTTAAAAGCCTAACAAGTGCCCAAAACGATAGTGACAGTGCTAAAATGACATGGGGACAGCATGGGGATCGCCCCAGGAAGCATTTCTGACCCCCAGGTCACTGTTGTCAACAACGTGCTCAGAGTTATTAAGCCACTTTTACAGGCTCACAATAAAACGTTCAAAAACGAAAGTGAAACTTTTTTCCTGTGAAATATGTTAAGGAACATCCTTTCCAGGGAAAAGACTTGTGTATAAGTTAAAATAAATGACCAAAAACAAAAATACTCCTCCACACCTTCGGCTATGTTCACAAGTAGCATTTTTTATGCGTTTTTGCACTTTTGTATTGCTTTCAACTATGACAAATGCATTCATCGTGAAATGTCATTTTAACATTTTACAACCTTATCTGGCCATGTGCTGTGTGACACATGCATAAAGTGCTGAAAAGACAAGGGAACAGCATGGGGAAGACCCCTGGAAGCATCTCTGACTCCCAGGTCACTGTCTAAAAGTGTGCCCATCATAGGTGATCCTTACCGCATCAGAAGATGCAAACTTGCAACTATCCCCATGCAAGTTCTAGTCCCAGGGCAGTGTTCAATTGTACCTCCCCCATTCCTTGCAATACAAGCTCAAGTATGCAGCCTGCCACCCACCCACCCCCAGGCTGCAATACCATACTGCTTGCTTGAACTTGAAATTGGGCCTTTTAGGCATGTGGAGGCGGAATCTGGCCACCACGTCATGGCTGTGTTGGCGGCCTGGAATCCATACTCAGTCCCCAGCCGCCCGGCGGCCGGGTGTCCATACTCGGTCCCCAGCCGCCCCGCGGCCGGGTGTCCACACACGGTCCCCAGCCGCCTGGGGGCAGCCGGGTGTCCATAAACGGTCCCCAGCCGCCCCTATTTCTCCTTGGAACATCCCCCCACACACTTTTCTTAGCCCGGCCTGCTTTAGGCAGCATTGGACGAGCCCACCAGAGAAACAGACTCCTCCGGTGGGCCCTGACTTCTCCATCGGTGGAGTTGAGGGTGCCAAGGTGAGGAGCATGATGATGATGACAGAAGTTAGCATCTGCTATGTTTTCTTTTAATGCAAGTGTAAGTGTGCAGCCTGCCACCCACCCACCCCCAGACTGCAATTCCATACTGCTAGCTTGCACTTGAAATGGGGCCTTTTAGTTTGGAGGAGGCCGAAGCTGGCCACTACCTCATGGCTGCTTCGGCAGCGAGGTATCCATACTCAGTCCCCAGCCGACCATATTTGTCCTGGTGTGCCTTATACATAAGATTAAGCGAGTATACCAAAACATTACCTGTGCCCTCCCCAGTGCATTTAGTGGGAAGGAGAGCCTATTCCGCTGTAGTGTGTGCATGCCAAACCCCTGTTCATGGTACATGCGAAGATGCCTCCCACCTTGCACCTGTCGTTGCACACTTGCAACTATCCCCATTCAAGTCCTTGTCCCAGGGCAGTGTTCAATTGTACCTCTCCCATTCCTTGCAATGCAAGCGCAAGTATGCAGCCTGCCACCCACCCACCCCCAGGCTGCAATACCATACTGCTTGCTTGCACTTTAAATTGGGCCTTTCAGGCATGTGGAGGCGGAATCTGGCCACCACGCCATGGCTGTGTCGGCGGCCTGGTATCCATACTCAGTCCCCAGCCGCCTGGTGGCTGGGTGTCCCCGCTTGCTCCCAGGCCTCCAGGGGGTGGCCGGGTGTCCATACTCGGTCCCCAGCCACCCCTATTTGTCCTGGTAACCTTTCCCACACTTTTCTTAGCCTGGCCTGCTTTAGGGCAGCATTGGCCGAGCCCACCGGACTATCAGACTCCTCCGGTGGGCCCTGGTTTCTCCATCAGGGGAGTTGAGAGTGCCAAGGTGAGGAGCATGATGAGGATGATAGAAGTTAGCATCTGCTTTGTTTTGTTGTAATGCAAGCGCATGTATGTAGTAGCGGCTAGGCCTGAGGTGGTCAGCGTTTTGGCGCATATCCTACCTCCTCCGAGGATTGCTGGATGTTTTCCTGCTACTATCCAAGTTCTATGACTCCCGTTAAAACAAAGCTTCAGGTGATAAATGATGGATGAGGTAGTGGCAAAGGAGAAAGAGCAGGAGGAACAGGGACCATTCACATCAATATCAGGCCAGTCAACCAGATTTGTCTTGTAGGATATGTTTCTGTAACAAAAGGAGCGGTTCGGCTACACAGTTATAGGGCATACAGTGAGTGCAATGCCTACCAAAAATTTCGAGCCACTCCAATGCCCCTTGGAAATGACATGGAGGTCAGAGGGCGTTAACTAAACCTTTTTTTCCATTTATAGCAACTGGGTCTCCCGTTCACTGTTGGCCTAAGCAGTGAATTGAAGACTTTCCAAAAATTATGAGGAACTGCAATGCCCCTTACAAGAGCCATGTGTGGCACCCCAGGGGTCTGGTCACCACAGTAATAGAGATATTACGTCGGAGAGCAAGTGGGAGGTTTCCTGGTCAGGATCCCTTAAACATGCAACATCCTCCTGCCCCAGTCCTGGGAGGGGAGAATTCTGCCCTTATAAACTGGATCTGGGGCGGGGTTGAGTGAGTCAGAGAACAGTCAGAGTCAGAGTGAGAGCAAGGGAAAGTAACAGCAAGGAGCTCTGTAGGAGCTAGGAGCTAAAGACCAGGGGCTGGAAGCTGAGCAGAGCTCGCCCTGGCAGAAGACAATAGGAACCGGACACAGGAGTCCAAAGCTGTGAGGACTTATATATCCAGCAGCAGAAACCAGCCGGCAGGGGATTTCAGGTCCTCTGGCCATAGAAGCCCGGAGGCTCAGTCACAAGCAAGGGACCAGCACCGCCGTCGTGGAGCGGAGGCAAACAGAAGGCCCCAAGTCACCAGCCATACGGGTGAGCACTACACGGTACACTCAGGGACGTGGGCTACTTCTACCCGCTTACAGCAAGGTAGCCAGGAAGAGTGCAGACAGACGGGGAGGCCTACAACTCCACCTGGCCAGGGGAACTCCTGCTTGCTCACAGACTGATCAGGCCTCTTATGCTAGCCAGTACTCCCGGGAGGGTCTACCTTATAATCATCAGTAAAGACCCTGAACTGCACTGCAAAGACTCTGAGTCGTTCCTGCTGCACTCGTGCACCATCACCCACATCATCCACACTCACTGCCCTGAGGCTATACTCCTCCCGAGGGGAGTTATCCCATTCTATGCTGCGCACACAACACCAGCCTCAGCGGTCTGCCTCGCAGCGGTGGTAATCCCTGACCGCAATCCACGGGTGGCGCAGTCGGAAAATTAACCTCAAAACCTAAGAAAGACTGCCATTGGTTTGACCAGCCTGAGACACGGGACCGGGTCACCGCCACGGAGACTACAGACCCCAGAGATCCGGCACCGGGTATCCCACACACGTGTACACACGGCCCAGGGGGCGCATCACATGCAGTACAGCATATTACAAACATAAGTCCCATTATTGGGGAGTGGGTGTCCCATAGTATTTGCTTATGCCTTGCAAGCAAAAGCTGCCAAAAATTAGGATGGAGCAACTTGCAATGCCCCTTACAAGAGCCATGCAGTACAGCATATTACAAACATAAGTCCCATTATTGGGGAGTGGGTCTCCCATAGTATTTGCTTATGCTTTCCCAGCAAAAGCTGCCAAAAATTAGGACGGAGCAACTTGCAATGCCCCTTACAAGAGCCATGCAGTACAGCATATTACAAACATAAGTCCCATTATTGGGGAGTGGGTGTCCCATAGTATTTGCTTATGCTTTCCCAGCAAAAGCTGCCAAAAATTAGGACGGAGCAACTTGCAATGCCCCTTACAAGAGCCATGCAGTACAGCATATTACAAACATAAGTCACATTATTGGGGAGTGGGTGTCCCATAGTATTTGCTTATGCTTTCCCAGCAAAAGCTGCCAAAAATTAGGACGGAGCAACTTGCAATGCCCCTTACAAGAGCCATGCAGTACAGCATATTACAAACATAAGTCCCATTATTGGGGAGTGGGTGTCCCATGGTATTTGCTTATGCTTTCCAAGCAAAAGCTGCCAAAAATTAGGACGGAGCAACTTGCAATGCCCCTTACAAGAGCCATGCAGTACAGCATATTACAAACATAAGTCCCATTATTGGGGAGTGGGTGTCCCATAGTATTTGCTTATGCTTTCCCAGCAAAAGCTGCCAAAAATTAGGACGGAGCAACTTGCAATGCCCCTTACAAGAGCCATGCAGTACAGCATATTACAAACATAAGTCACATTATTGGGGAGTGGGTGTCCCATAGTATTTGCTTATGATTTCCCAGCAAAAGCTGCCAAAAAGTAGGACGGAGCAACTTGCAATGCCCCTTACAAGAGCCATGCAGTACAGCATATTACAAACATAAGTCCCATTATTGGGGAGTGGGTGTCCCATGGTATTTGCTTATGCTTTCCAAGCAAAAGCTGCCAAAAATTAGGACGGAGCAACTTGCAATGCCCCTTACAAGACCCATGCAGTACAGCATATTACAAACATAAGTCCCATTATTGGGGAGTGGGTGTTAGAACCTTGCTGTTAGGTTTTTTTTCCTTTGCTGGTCACATGACCTTGTTGGCCTATTTAGTCCTGCTCCGCCCTTCTGGCTTTGCTGGACTTCATTGTATATCTACTTTCTAGCTAGCCTGTGCTCTGTATCTAACTCTGTTAGTTTGCTTGGTCTACGGACCTCTATGTTCTATCTATTTTGTTTGTTCGTCTGTCTGCTACTATTTCTGTTAGGAGGTGTCCCATATTCCTCCCAGTCCTTAGTACTTGTAGGGATTCCCTCCCCACATCTATAGGTCTTCGTACAGACTAGATTAGGACTTTAGCAGGTCTGATCGCAGGATCAGGTTCCCTGTTACATCGTAGGGATTCAGCTGAGTCTCATAGTAGGGACAGATCTCCTCTCTTTCCTTAGCTTTGGTAGCAGAACATAACAGTAAGTCCAGCCAGCAAATTCTCTAAGGAAAGATTTTTCTGTTCCATCATGGTGTCGGTTCAGGATTTGGCTCATCGCCTGCAGGGACTCTCTCTGGAGGTGGCCGAGCTCCGTCAGCACGTGAGTAACTGTCCTGGAGCACATTTCTTGGAGCCTAAGGTATGTTTGCCGGATTTGTTTTTTGGTGAACACCGAGAATTTTTTTCATTTAAAAATGCTTGCTTATTGTATTTTCGTTTGAGACCTAAGTCCTCTGGGGATGAATCCCAGCGCGTAGGGTTCATAATGTCACTTTTGCGCAAAGAGCCTCAGGAGTGGGCCTTTTCTTTGCAACCTAGTGATTCATGCTTCAGATCAGTGGATAGTTTTTTTTCTGCTTTGGGACTATTATATGATGATCCTGACCATGTCGCATCAGCTGAGACTGAGTTGAGACGTCTAAAACAAGGATCGGGTAATGTGGAAAAATATTGTACACATTTTCGTCGTTGGTCCACTCAAACAGGGTGGAACGATTCTGCTCTGAAAAGTCTATTTCTTGCTGGGCTCAGTGAAAGGGTTAAAGACCTGCTAATTGCTTATCCTACACCTGAAGATTTGCAACAGGCTATGCAATTAGCTATACGGGTGGATAGAAGACTGCGTGCTAGGGTTAATGAGAGCAAATCCTCTGCTATGTCAGTTTCTGGTTATGATAATGTGTGTACTAACAGTGGTGAACCGATGGAGATTGGATCGGTGGCACCTCGTTCTCAAGAAAAAGACCGTCGTTTTTCGCAAGGCTTGTGTTTCTACTGCGGAAAATCTGGTCATTTGATTAAAGGCTGTGAGCTTCGTATGAAGAAAGAAAAAAAAATGGTCAGTCACGCCCGTATTGCCTGTTTAAATTCCAAGGGTATATTTTTAGCTGCTTCCACGATTGCTCAGGAAAAATTAATGGAATTTCGGGTGTTTGTTGATTGCGGGTCTACACTGAATGTAATTGATGGGGGATTCGTGGAAAAACTCAATTTAAAACCTGAACCTTTGTCATCCCCCATTGCTGTGGTTTCTGTGGATGGCTCCCCTTTGAAGAATATTACTCTCAAGGTCAGTGAATTTCCTCTCACTATTAATGGTGTTCACCATGAGAAATTGGATTTGGTAGTGTTGAATAACTTGCCTTCTCCAGTAATATTGGGTTTGCCCTGGTTAAAATTTCACAATCCTGTACTGGATTGGTCTACCAGTGAAATTAGATCCTGGAGCCATAAATGTTATGACAAGTGTTGTAACGGGCGTATTGCAGCTTTGGATAGGGGAGAATTGCCTGTTCCTATTCAGGATTTTTGGAGAGTTTTTTCTGAGAAGGAATCGCAGGTTTTGCCTCCCCATAGAGACTATGATTGTTCTATTGAATTTGTCCCTGGAGCGACTCTTCCTAAGAGTCGTTTATTTAACCTTACTATTCCTGAGAGGAAGGCTTTGGAGGAATACATACAGACAAGCTTGGCCGCCGGTCACATTAGGCCCTCTAAGTCTCCTGTGGCGGTTGGATTTTTTTTTGTAAAAAAAAAGGACGGCGGTTTACGTCCTTGTCTGGATTTTCGTGAGATTAACAAAATTACGGTACGCAATCCTTACCCACTGCCATTGATTCCTGATCTGTTTAACCAGTTATTGGGGGCCAAGTGGTTCTCTAAAATTGACCTTAAGGGGGCATACAATCTGTTGCGCATGAAGGAGGGTGATGAATGGAAGACTGCTTTTAACACTCCTGTGGGTCATTTTGAGAATCTGGTTATGCCTTTTGGTCTCACTAATGCTCCTGCATTTTTTCAGAATCTGATTAATGACATCCTTAGACCTTTGATCGGTAAAAATGTGGTTGTGTATTTGGATGACATTTTGATTTATTCGCCAGATCTGGAGTCTCATTGGCGGAGCGTGCGTGAGGTATTACAGTTATTAATGGACAATTCGCTTTTTGCTAAGCTGGAGAAATGTGAGTTCGCTGTACAGAGAATTAGTTTTTTGGGCTACATTATCTCCAGCAAAGGTTTTGAGATGGATCCGGTTAAGGTTCAGGCTGTGCAGGAATGGCCTAGGCCTATTGGTTTGAAATCGATACAGAGGTTTTTGGGTTTCGCCAATTACTATAGAAAGTTCATAAAAAATTTTTCTAGTATTGTCAAACCTCTGACTGATCTCACCAGGAAAGGTGCTGATGCGGTTCAGTGGTCTTCTGAGGCCATTGAAGCTTTTGTGTATCTCAAGGAGAGGTTCACCTCTGCTCCCATCCTTATGCAGCCTGATGTTACTAGGCCGTTTTTGGTTGAGGTTGATGCTTCCTCTGTGGGGGTTGGCGCAGTATTGTCTCAGGATAACGGGGATGGATTACATCCCTGTGCCTTTTTTTCAAAAAAATTTTCGGAGACTGAATTGAATTACGATATTGGTAATCGGGAATTATTGGCTATTAAACTCGCATTTGAACACTGGCGCCACTTCTTGGAAGGTGCGGAATTTCCCGTTCAGGTTCTTACGGATCATAAAAATCTGATATATCTTGATGCTGCCAAGCGCCTGAATGCCCGTCAGGCTAGGTGGGCACTGTTTTTCTCGCGGTTTAATTTCTCCGTTACTTACATCCCTGGTACTAAGAATGTTAAGGCGGATGCCTTGTCTCGCAGTTTTTCTCCCATAGTCGGTGCTGAGAAAGAGGAAAACATTTTACAAGAAGGTGTTGTGATAGCTGCTTTAGACTCCGTTTTGGAAGATGAGATTCTTAAAGCTCAGGAGAATGCCCCATCTAACACTCCTCATGGGAGGTTGTTTGTGCCTGAGACCTTTAGGAGAGATTTGTTTGTTGAGTGTCACGAATCTCGGTTGGCAGGTCATCCCGGAATCTCTGAGACCAAGAGACTGGTGGGTCGCAGTTTTTGGTGGCCTGGATGGCAGAAGGAAGTCATTAAGTGGGTGCGCCAATGTACTATATGTGCTAGATCTAAGTCCTCACATACTCCTGCTGCGGGGTTGCTTTGTCCTTTGGAGGTCCCCAGTGCTCCTTGGACACATTTGGCTATGGACTTTATAACTGACCTTCCCCCCTCTGAGGGTTTTACTGTCATCTGGGTGGTCGTGGACCGCTTTAGCAAGATGTGTCACTTGGTTCCCTTCGTCAAACTGCCCTGCGCTAAAACTCTCGCTAAGGCCTTTGTCAAGGAAATTGTCAGACTTCATGGCGTTCCTACTGACATTGTTTCTGATAGGGGTCCTCAGTTCGTGGCTCGTTTTTGGCGTGCCTTTTGTGACAGGTTGGGAATTCATTTGTCGTTTTCGTCCGGATATCATCCTGAATCTAATGGCCAGACAGAAAGGAAAAACCAGGATGTTGAGCAGTTCTTGCGTTGTTTTGTGGCAGACAATCAAGAGGGGTGGTCTGAGTTTCTGCCACTTGCCGAATTTGCTCTGAACAATCATACATCTTCTTCTGCTGGTTGTTCGCCTTTTTTTTGTTGTTCTGGGAGACATCCGTCGTTTGGGTCGTTCTCCAAGTTGGGATCTGCCGTGCCTGAGGAGGAGAATTTTTCCGGTGATTTGGAAAGAGTTTGGACGGATGTGCGTGGTAATCTTCAGGAGGCCAACAGAAAATCTAAAGACTACTTTGATAGGAAACGACAGGAGGTTTTGTTCGCTGTTGGTGACATGGTTTGGTTGTCCTCTAGGAATCTGCGGTTGAGGATTCCTTCTAAGAAATTGGGTCCCAAGTTTGTAGGGCCCTTTAAGGTGCTTCAGGTTGTCAACCAATCTGCTGTTAGGTTGGAGGTTCCTACCTCCTGGAGAATTAATCCGGTCTTTCATGTCTCTCTGTTAAAAAAAGCTGTTGTGTCGGATGGTGACGCCTCTGCCTCTGTTCCTCCGGTGGTGGAGGACGGGGAATATGAAATTTCTCGCATCCTTGACTCTAGACGGTATAGAGGTAGTTTGCAGTATCTTGTGGCCTGGAAAGGTTTCGGACCCGAGGATAACTCTTGGGTGAGGTCAGATGATGTTTCCGCGTCCAGACTTATCAGAGCGTTTCACAGGAGATTTCCTGATAAGCCTGGTCCTAGGGGATCCGGAGGATCCTCTTAGAAGGGGGGGTACTGTTAGAACCTTGCTGTTAGGTTTTTTTTCCTTTGCTGGTCACATGACCTTGTTGGCCTATTTAGTCCTGCTCCGCCCTTCTGGCTTTGCTGGACTTCATTGTATATCTACTTTCTAGCTAGCCTGTGCTCTGTATCTAACTCTGTTAGTTTGCTTGGTCTACGGACCTCTATGTTCTATCTATTTTGTTTGTTCGTCTGTCTGCTACTATTTCTGTTAGGAGGTGTCCCATATTCCTCCCAGTCCTTAGTACTTGTAGGGATTCCCTCCCCACATCTATAGGTCTTCGTACAGACTAAATTAGGACTTTAGCAGGTCTGATCGCAGGATCAGGTTCCCTGTTACATCGTAGGGATTCAGCTGAGTCTCATAGTAGGGACAGATCTCCTCTCTTTCCTTAGCTTTGGTAGCAGAACATAACAGTGGGTGTCCCATAGTATTTGCTTATGCTTTCCCAGCAAAAGCTGCCAAAAATTAGGACGGAGCAACTTGCAATGCCCCTTACAAGAGCCATGCAGTACAGCATATTACAAACATAAGTCCCATTATTGGGGAGTGGGTGTCCCATAGTATTTGCTTATGCTTTCCAAGCAAAAGCTGCCAAAAATAAGGACGGAGGAACTTTCAATGCTGGCACCCTGGTGGTATAGTGGTGGTGGAGGCTGAGGATAAGGAGAAGAAGATAAAACAGCCGAAACGAGGAAGCGTATACCCATGTGTGGGTGTGAAGCGGTGCATGTGAATACACTTCCCAAAATAACACAGTGGATTTGACTTTATGTTACTCTGCTGTCATTTGGTGGTGATGAGAAGTCTGGCCCAATCCAGCCCTTGTTCATTTTGATAAGGGTCAGCTTGTTAGCATTGTCAGTTGACAGGCGAGTGCGCTTATCAGTTATAATTCCCCCAGCGGCACTAAAAACACGCTCCGATAACACGCTAGCGGCAGGGCAGGCCAGGACCTCCAAGGCGCACAGAGCGATTTCATTCCAAGTGTCCAGCTTGGATACCCAATAATTAAAAGGCACAGAGGAATCACGGAGGACGCTGGTACGATCGGCAAGGTACTCCCTCACCATCTTTTGAAACTTTCCACTCCTTGTGAGAGTACCCCGCGCCTCAGGGCCTGTAAGCTGGGCGGGTGTCAGAAAACTGTCCCAGAACGTTGACAGTGTTCCCCTGCCTCTGCTGGATTGGAGTTGCATCTCTCTCGCCTGTATGCCTTGGTTGGGCAACGAACTGTGACCTCTGCCGCTAGCGTGTTCAGATGGGAATTTTTTTAAGAGTTCTGCAGCAAGGGCCTTCTGGTACTGCCCCATTTTTGTAGACCTCTCGACCTCAGGAATAAGAGAGTGAAAGTTCTCCTTGTAGCGGGGGTCTACAAGTGTCACCAACTAGTAATGACTGTCACCCAACATTTTGACAACGCGAGGGTCACGGTTAAGGCACCGTAACATAAAGTCAGCCATGCGTGCCAGACTGGTAACGGGCAAGATTTCCGTGTCCTCACCAAGATGACGACTGACCATGCTCTCCTCCTCCTCTTCCTCCTCCCCCCTGTCCTCAGGCCACCCACGCTGAACCGACGGTATGACACTTGTACAGGTACTACCGTCTACAACGCATGATAGCAGCTCCTGTTCTTCCTCCTCCTCCTCCTCCTCCTCTCCCTCATTGTCCCCCAATGCACGTTGGGATGAGATGAGGCTGGGCTGTGTGTAATCGCCCGCTACGGCTTCTTGATCCATCTCATCATACTCTGGCTGCAATGCGTCCTCTTTAATTCTCTGCAGAGATCGTTGCAAAAGACAGACAAGTGGGATGCTGACACTAATGATGGCTTCATCGCCACTCACCATCTTGGTGGCCTCCTCAAAGCTTGTCAGGATGGTACATATGTCAGACATCCAGGTCCACTCCTGAGGTCTTATGTGTGGAGTCTGACCTGAATATCGACGGCCTTGTTGCAGCTGGTACTCCACAACTGCTCTCTTCTGCTCACAAATCCTTTGCAACATGTGGAGGGTAGAGTTCCAACGTGTGGGGACATCACACACCAGTCGGTGTGCCGGAAGCTGCAAACGCTGCTGCAACACAGCAAGGGCGGCGGAAGCTGTAGCCGACTTGCGAAAATGAGCTGACAGGCGGCGTACTTTCACGAGCAGATCTGGCAACTCGGGGTACAATTTAAGAAACCGCTGAACCACGAGGTTAAGCACATGAGCCAGGCATGGTACGTGTGTGATCTCACCTCGCCTCAGAGCCGCCACCAGGTTACGGCCATTGTCACACACGACCATGCCGGGATGTAGGTTCAGCGGTCTCAGCCACAGTTCTGCCTGCTCTTTCACAGCTGTCCACAACTCACAAGCAGTGTGAGGTTTATCACCTAAGCTTATGAGTTTCAGCACAGCCTGTTGCCGCTTGGCGGAGGCAGTACTGCAATGCTTCCAGCTTGTAACTGATGTGGTGATATCTGAGATGGAGGCTGAACATGAGGAGGAGGAGGAGGAGGAGGATGCGCAGGAGCTGTACACTGTGGGGGCAACTCTGACTGACATAGGGCCCGCAATCCTCGGTGTGGGGAGGATGTGTTCCGTCCCAAGGTCCGACTGGGTCCCGGCTTCCACTATGTTTACCCAGTGTGCCGTCAGAGAGAGGTACCGTCCCTGGCCACAATCACTTGTCCAAGTGTCCGTTGTCAGGTGGACTCTCCCAGTAACTGCGTTGTTGAGGGCACGGCAGATGCTTTGGGACACGTGCTTGTGCAGTGCGGGGATGGCACACCGGGCAAAATAGTGTCGGCTGGGGACCGAGTACCGAGGGACGGCCACCGCCATAAGATTGCGGAAGGATTCCGTTTCCACCAGCCTAAAAGGCAGCATTTCCAATGCAAGCAGTCGTGAAATGTGCGAATTTAGGACTGTGGCCTGTGGGGCGTTAGCTGCGAATTTCCGCTTTCGTTCAAAGGTCTGGGATATGGACAATTGAACGCTGCAGTGGGACGTGGACGTTGATGCTGTTTCTTGAGAAACTGCCATAACAAGTGAAGACTGAGAGGAGGGGGCACCTTTACATGCAGTATGGACAGGGGATTGCCTTGCACACACAACAGGGGGTTCTATTGCACGTACAACAGTGGAAGAAGCAGTGGTGACACCCGCTGACACTGGTCGTGGACCCTGGGTTTCGCCCCACAAAGTCGGGTGCTTTGCTGCCATGTGCCTGATCATGCTGGTGGTGGTCAGGCTGGTAGTTTTGTCACCCCTGCTGATGCTGGCATGGCAGGTGGAACATATGGCCTTTTTGGGGTTATCAGCAGAGTCTTTAAAAAAATTCCAGACTCTGGAAGACCTACCGCTTGTACTGGCAACGTCCCTCGTGTTGGTGTTACGGGGAACGGTTGCCTGCCTTCTGTCTGCGGCCACCACACTGCTTCTTCCTGCCTGTTGGGGTACTCTGCCGCCATCCCCCTGTGTGCTGCTGGCCTCACTCTGCATGTCCTCCTGCCACGTTGGGTCAGTTACTAGATCATCCACCACCTCCTCCTCTTCCACTTGCGCACCACGATCCTCCTCCTCACTTCCTGGCAATTGTGTCTCGTCATCATCCACCTCTTGTGACAGATTGCCAACGTCGACTTCCTGTGGCCGTGGCTGTTCAAATATTTGGGCATCGCAACATGGGATCTCCTCTTCCACCACTTCAAGCGTATCAGGCGAGGGGCCCAAATATGGAAATGGACCAGTGAACAGCTCTTCAGAGTGTCCAAGTGTGGGATCACTTGCTGTCTGACGATCAGCGAGGGGCCCAAATAAGGAAATGGACCAGTGAACAGCTCTTCAGAGTGTCCAAGTGTGGGATCACTTGCTGTCTGACGACACTCGGCATGGTGGGAGGAAGGAGCATCAGGGTGAGGAGGAGTATGCGGTCGAGACTCACGGCTACTAAGAGTTGACCGTGTGGAAGACAGACCGGAGGTGGTGGTGCCCAGGTAACTGGAAGTATTATCTGCTATCCAATTAATAACCTGTTCACACTGATCAGTTCTCAATACTGGTGTTGTTCTGTGCTTCCCTAGTAATTCGGTCAAGAAGTGGGAGCGAGAAGATATGGCTGTTGGTTGTGGCACATTTTCACCTTGGCCACGGCCCCGTCCTCTGTACGAACCATCACCAGAACGTCCACTTCCACGTCCCTTGCCACGCGCCTTGCCCATTGTAAATGAAGTAAAATAGCTTACACTTGCACTATCAATGGAAAAGGGTAATAAAGAGTAGGTTAGAACCGTGGAAGAGGAAAACCACAGTTATTGTTTACTGGGGTATACCACACTTTTTTAAATAGAGATATTTGCGTCTGAACAGTGAGCGACACACTCAAACTGTTTTTTTTTTAGATACAAATGGCCCAAAATGGATAATACAGAGGTTTGAACCGTGGAAGTGCAAAACAACACTTCTGTTTCTCTAGCCTACACCAGACTATTTTCAACAGTTATATTTGTGTCTGAAAAATCAGAGACACGCTTTTTTTGGGGGGGGGGGACACCAAAAGGTTAATAAGACGGGTATTTGTACAGTGTGAAGGAGGAAAAAAAAAGGAGGATTTAGATGAAAAAAAAAGGATTTTTCCTGGCCCCCGACACCTGGTGCTAAGTCCAGCAATTTCAGCAACAGGAGCACACAGGACTGTAATGCAGCGTTTGCTGGTATAACCACTGTGTCTCCTATACAGCCTGCCTGCCTGGTATCTGGGATGGATATTAGTCCTGAAAAGGACGGTTTGTTTGTTCTGGCAGCCTTTACAGACCCTACACTAGCTATTTCGCAGTTTATATCTCTCCCTAAATCAGCAGCGCTGTCCCTACACTGTCTAATCCGGAGCGACTGTGTCCAAGATGGCGGCGCCCCGTTTTAAATACTCGAGGTGACGCTGTGCAGCCAGCCAATCACTGTAATGCCCACAACCAACATGGCTGCAGCATTACAGTGACTGGCTGGCAATCCCTGCATGTTCATTGGCTCTGTAAAGAGCGCCAAACATGCAGGGCGGAGACCCGAGCTCCCGCCCGAGTAACCCGGAAATGTTCGGTGCTCGCCAAACATCCCGAGTAGCGTGATGCTCGGGCGATTACCGAGCAGTGTCGAGCATGTTAGCTCAACACTAGTTCTTACAATTCCAGGAGGGATTACAGAGGAAGTGCACAAAGTAGAGTCCTTACATTTCCAGGAGGGATTACAGGGGATGTGCACAAAGTAGAGTTCTTACATTTCCAGGAGTATTTACAGAGGAAGTGGAAAAAGTAAAGTTCTTACATTTCCAGGAGGGATTACAGAGGAAGTGCATAAAGTAAAGTTCTTACATTTCCATGAGGAATTAAAGAGGAAGTGCACAAAGTAGAGTTCTTACATTTCCAGGAGTATTTACAGAGGAAGTGCACAAAGTAGAGTTCTTACATTTCCAGGAGGGATTACAGAAGAAGTGCATAAAGTTCTTACATTTCCAGGAGGAATTATAGAGGAAATGCACAAAGTAGAGTTCTTACATTTCCAGGAGGGATTACAGAGGAAGTGCACAAAGTAAAGTTCTTACATTTCCAGGAGGATTTATAGAGGAAGTGCATAAAGTAAAGTTCTTACATTTCCAGGAGGGATTACAGAGGAAGTGCATAAAGTAAAGTTCTTACATTTCCAAGAGAGATTACAGAGGAAGTGCATAAAGTAAAGTTCTTACATTTCCAGGAGGATTTACAGAGGAAGGGCACAAAGTAAAGTTCTTACATTTCAAGGAGGGATTACAGAGGAAGTGCACAAAGTAGAGTCCTTACATTTCCAGGAGGGATTACAGAGGAAGTGCATAAAGTAAAGTTCTTACATTTCCATGAGGAATTAAAGAGGAAGTGCAGAAAGTAGAGTTCCTACATTTCCAGGAGTATTTACAGAGGAACTGCATAAAGTAAAGTTCTTACATTTCCAGGAGGGATTATAGAGGAAGTGCATAAAGTAAAGTTCTTACATTTCCAGGAGGAATTATAGAGGAAACGCACAAAGTAGAGTTCTTACATTTCCAGGAAGGATTACAGAGGAAGTGCATAAAGTAAACTTCTTACATTTCCAGGAGGGATTACAGAGTAAGTGCATAAAGTAAAGTTCTTACATTTCCAGGAGGAATTATAGAGGAAATGCACAAAGTAGAGTTCTTACATTTCCAGGAGGGATTACAGAGGAAGTGCAGAAAGTAGAGTTCCTACATTTCCAGGAGTATTTACAGAGGAACTGCATAAAGTAAAGTTCTTACATTTCCAGGAGGGATTACAGAGGAAGTGCATAAAGGAAAGTTCTTACATTTCCAATAGGGATTACGGAGGAAGTGCATAAAGTAAAGTTCTTACATTTCCAGGAGGGATTACAGAGTAAGTGCATAAAGTAAAGTTCTTACATTTCCAGGAGGAATTATAGAGGAAATGCACAAAGTAGAGTTCTTACATTTCCAGGAGGGATTACAGAGGAAGTGCACAAAGTAGAGTTTTTACATTTCCAGGAGGGATTAAAGAGGAAGTGCAGAAAGTAAAGTTCTTACATCTCCAGGAGGGATTACAGAGGAAGTGCATAAAGTAAAGTTCTTACATTTCTAGGAGGGATTACAGAAGAAGTGCATAAAGTAAAGTTCTTACATTTCCAGGAGGATTTACAGAGGAAGTGCATAAAGTAAAGATCTTACATTTCCAGGAGGAATTGCAGAGGAAATGCACAACATTCTTACATTTCCAGGAGGGATTACAGAGGAAGTGCACAAAGTAAATTTCTTACATTTCCAGGAGGGATTACAGAGGAAGTGCATAAAGTAAAGTTCTTACATTTCCAGGAATGATTACAGAAGAAGTGCACAAAGTAAAGTTCTTACATTTCCAGGAGGAATTATAGAGGAAATGCACAAAGTAGAGTTCTTAGTAAGAACTCTACTTTGTGCATTTCCTCTGCAATCCCTCCTGGAAATGTAAGAACTTCTTACATTTCCAGGAGGGATTACAGAGGAAGTGCATAAAGGAAAGTTCTTACATTTCCAATAGGGATTACGGAGGAAGTGCATAAAGTAAAGTTCTTACATTTCCAGAAGGGATTACAGAGGAAGTGCATAAAGTAAAGTTCTTACATTTTCAGGAGGGATTACAGAGGAAGTGCATAAAGTAAAGTTCTTACATTTCCAGTAGTAATTAAAGAGGAAGTGGACAAAGTAGAGTCCTTACATTTCCAGGAGGGATTACAGATGAAGTGCACAAAGTAAAGTTCTTACATTTCCAGGAGGGATTACAGAGGAAGTGCAGAAAGTAGATTCCTTACATTTCCAGGAGGGATTACAGAGGAAGTGCACAAAGTAGAGTTCTTACTTTTCTAGGAGGGATTACAGAAGAAGTGCATAAAGTAAAGTTCTTGCATTTCCAGGAGGATTTACAGAGGAAGAGCATAAAGTAAAGTTCTTACATTTCCAGGAGGAATTGCAGAGGAAATGCACAACATTCTTACATTTCCAGGAGGATTTACAGGGGATGTGCACAAAGTAGAGTTCTTACATTTCCAGGAGTATTTACAGAGGAAGTGCAAAACGTAAAGTTCTTACATTTCCAGGAGGGATTACAGAAGAAGTGCATAAAGTTCTTACATTTCTAGGAGGAATTATAGAGGAAATGCACAAAGTAGAGTTCTTACATTTCCAGAAGGGATTACAGGGGATGTGCACAAAGTAAAGTTCTTACATTTCCAGGAGGATTTACAGAGGAAGTGCATAAAGTAAAGTTCTTACATTTCCAGGAGGGATTACAGAGGAAGTGCATAAAGTAAAGTTCTTACATTTCCAGGAGCAATTACAGAGGAAATGCACAACGTTCTTACATTTCCAGGAGGGATTACAGAGGAAGTGCATAAAGTAAATTTCTTACATTTCCAGGAGGGATTACAGAGGAAGTGCATAAAGTAAAGTTCTTACATTTCCAGGAATGATTACAGAAGAAGTGCACAAAGTAAAGTTCTTACATTTCCAGGAGGAATTATAGAGGAAATGCACAAAGTAGAGTTCTACATCCAGGGCTATATCTGTCCTTGTCACTGAGTCAAGTGCCCGGTCAGGACTAACCCCTGTCTGTGACCACCAGGGAATCTGCACTATTCCCAGACCCCATAGTGCCAGGACGCAGCGCCCCCCCCCCCTGGCATGTAGGAAATACTGCACCTAAAGTCTCTCCAACTTCTGCACTAATTGAGTGACTCAAAAAATTTGAGGGGACAAGACGGGAGAAATAATCATTATTTAGATAAAATATTTTAAAATTTTATTTTACTTTATCGGCCCATTGTTATATAGATCAGTGAAAAGAATTTGACTTTAAAAAAAAAAGTGCCGTTCCTCTATTATTCCTCCTGGAAATGACTAAATAGGCAACTGGGTCTTATCGTTCCATTATTCATGAGTGTCCAATCAGTACTGACAATATTAGTCACACTCTGTTTTAAATGGGAATGATTGTGCCAAGTTATTAATTGATGCACACATTTCCAAGAGGAATAACAGAGGACAAGACAGGAGAATTAATCAGTATTTGATCCAAAATGACACTTATTTCCAGCATTTCAGGTATTTTATTGGCCCAATGTTATAGGTTAGTGAGATGGATTTTGCAGCATTTTTTTTTTCTTCTTAAAATTGTGCCACTCCTCTGTTATTCTTCCTGGAAATGTATGACTAAATCGACAATGTTATAGTGTAGTGCATTGGATTTACATAAAGGATCTGTCCTGACATATCACTGATACTTCCCCCAAAAAAACAATAATTTGGGAATATTTTTCCTCTGTTATTCTTCCTGGAAATGTATGACCAAATTGACAACTTTGTCTTTGAGAATGTTTCTGTCCTATCAGTGCTGCTGATTACGATAGCCACGCCCTATTGAAAAGTAAGTCGGTGTGTCAATGGGGCGTGTCTCTACACAGAATGACCCTCTCTAATCACTACTGACAATGTTAGTCACGCCCTGTTGTAAGGTTAGTACATTTCCAGGAGGAACAACAGGTGAACAGCAAAAATAAATAAAAAAATAAAAAACAAAATGTGTTCTAAAATAGACATTCCCCCTGTTGTTCCTCTTGGAAATGTATTTACCTTATAATAGGGCGTGACTAACATTGTCAGCCGTGATTGGACAGGGACATTGTGTAGGGACACGCCTCACTGACGCAACCTATAAAATAACAATTCTGGAACATATTTTTTTTTCTGTTCCCATGTTGTTCCTCCTGGAAATGTAAGGTGAAGACATTTCAAGAGGAACAACATGGGAAATAGTTATTCTGGAACATATTTTTTTTTTATTGATGTTCCCATATTGTTCCTCCTGGAAATGTATTGACCTTTCATTATTTTTGAAAGAAAAGCACATTTTTTTTCAATGAAGCTAACATTAAATGAATCAGAAATACACTCTATACATAGTGTTGAGCATTCCGATACTGAAATATCGGGTATCGGCCGATATTCGCGGTATCGGAATTCCGATACTTAATTCCGATACTTTTACAATATCGAATACAGGAATCGGAAGTTCCCATAATGCCTGCGCTCTGCAGTGTCTCTGAAGGATGACAAGCTGGATGGCAGCGCTCAGCTGAGATCCAGCCTGTCATCAGAATGCCATCCCAGCGTGGGAGAATTCTCCTGATTGTTTAAAAGCCGGCGGGCGGTAAAAAGCCGCCGGCTTTTAAACAATCACACAGCCCCATACTGCTTCCCCGCAGCCTCCCACCCCAATCCTCCGCTCCCCTCGCCACCTCCCATCCTGATCGTAAGCTAGGACCGGGCGGGGAGTGCAGCACAAAGGAGCGGGGAGCGAAGGACCCGGGCGGGGAAGCCGGCAGTGAAAAGACTTCACCGCCGGCTTTTCCGTTCTGTGCTGCGCTTTCCCGCCGGTTATTTCAAATGAACAGCTGAGGTATCAGGTGATGCCGATCAGCTGTTCATTTGAAGTCGCCGCGGTGCCCTCAGAGGGTTCATGTGAGTTCATGCTTCACTGCATTGCATGAACTCACATGAACTTTCCCACGGCCGCACAGGTCAGCCTCACCTCCCAGACTGGTCATGATTGGTGTGTGTGGGTGTCTGTGCGGGTGTGCGCGGTGTCTGTGCGGTGTCTGCGGGTGTGTGCGGTGTCTGTGCGGTGTCTGCGCGATGTCTGCGAGTGTGTGTGGGTGTGCGCGGTTTCTGTGCGATGTGTGCGGGTGTGCGCGGTGTCTGTGCGATGTCTGCGGGTGTGTGCGTGCAGGCAGACATCGGCCTATGTCTGTCCCCCGTCCACTCGTGCCAGCAGGATCAGCTCGATGGGAGCAGTAGTTCCCATCAGCCTGATCCTGATATATAAATTGCCCTACTGTGTCCCCAATAAATTTTAAATACATGTCATTGGTGGCCAGTGGTTGCCTACAATAAATTAGTTTATACATTACCTGTCCCCGCCGATCGCCACCTAAAATAAAGTAAAAAATAAAAAACTACACCTATACTCACCTAGACACCTAATTCCCCGAAGCCATCGATCTCCTGTAATAAAATATAAAATAATAAACCACAACCTTATCCTTACCCCTCCGTAGTAGTCCACGAGTGTCCCACGATGATCTCCAGTTCAGAGCAGCCACATAGAATGTGACCGCTCTGAACCGCTGCTGCCGCTAGAATGATGGGGCCGTAAAGCAGCCCCGTCATTGCATAAGCGGGTTCACTGGAGTTCAGGCAGCGCTGCTCCGGTCAGCTCCTTTACGGCCCTGCTGTATCGTGAGAAATTCCCACGGTACAGCAGTGCCGTAAAGGAGGTCTCCGGAGCTGCGCTGCCTGAATGCACTCCGGTGACCTCAGTCAGTGGCTCCCGCTGCCGAGAGCGGACGTGTTCCCGGCAGTGTGAGCTTACAGCAGCCATGCACAGCTGTCACCATCTCCAGATGTGACAGCTGTGCATGGGAGATCAGCGCAGGAACGTGGACAGGTAACTATTTTTTTTTAGTAAACTAAGAATTAAATAAAATGGTGTGTTTTATTTCAAATAAATTATTTTTTTCTGGGTGTAGTGTGTGTTTTCTTTTTAACACTTTGTAGGTTAGTAATGGGGGTGTCTTATAGACGCCCATCATTACTAACCTGGGCTTCATGGCAGCTGGCGCTGACATGAACCCCAGCCCCATTACCCCCTGCCACCGCACCAGGGCAGCGTGGAAGAGCGAGGCAAAGTGCCAGAGTTGGCGCATCCTATGGATGCGCCATTTCTGGGGCGGCTGACGGCTGGTGTTTCTAGCCTGGGAGGGGGCCAATATTCATGGCACCCTTCCTGGGCTATTAATATCAGCCCCCAGCTGTCTGCCTAGCCTTTGCTAGCTATTAAAATAGGGGGGACCCCAAGTCATTTTTTTTGGGGGGTCCCCCATTTTAATAGCTAGTAAAGGCTAGGTATTCAGCTGGGGGCTGATATTAGTAGTCTGGGAAGCTCCGTGGGTATTACCCCCTTCCCAGGCTTCAAACATCTGCCCCAGCCGTCTGCTTAACCTCCGCTAGAGACTAAAATTATGGGGCATCCCACGCCATTTTTTTTTTTAAATAAATCCTTTATTTTAACACTAAATGACATTTGAGGAGTTAATAAAGATGCAGTCCCTAAATTATTATTTATTTCTTAATTAATTTTTCCCAAAAATTTTGACGTGGGCTTTGCCATATTTTTGTATGCCAGCCAGGTACAGCATCCAGCTTCTATGAACGCGCCATTTTCTGGGGTGGCTGCGGACTGCAATTTGCAGCGAGTGGGGCCCAGAAAGCTTGGGTCACCCTGCGCTGCAGATTCCAGCCCCCAGCTGCCTAGTTGTACCTGGCTGGACACAAAAATAGGGAGAAGCCCCACGTATTTTTTTTTTAAATTATTTCATGAAATATTTTTTTTAAAAAAGGGCTTCCCGATATTGTTGTGTCCGGCCAGGTACAAATAGGCAGCTGGTGGTTGGGGGCAGCCCGTTCCTGCCTGCTGTACCTGGCTGGACACAAATATAGTGCGAAGCCCCAGGGCAATTTTTTTTTAATTATTTCAGGAAATTCATGAAATAATTAAAAAAAAATTGACGTGGGGTTTCGCACTATATTTGTGTCCAGCCAGGTACAGCAGGCAGGAACGGACTGCCCCCAACCACCAGCTGCCTATTTGTACCTGGCCGGACACAACAATATAGGGAAGCCCTTTTTTTCTTAATTATTTCATGAATTTCATGAAATAATTAAAAAAAAAAATACGTGGAGCTTCGCCCTATTTTTGTGTCCAGCCAGGTACAACTAGGCAGCTGGGGGCTGGAATCTGCAGCGCAGGGAGGCCCAAGCTTTCTGGGCCCCACCCGCTGCAAATTGCAGTCCGCAGCCGCCCCGGAAAATGGCGCGTTCATAGAAGCGCCATCTTCAGGCGCTGTACCCAACTCATCCAGGGCCCTGGTGCGGTGGCTCACTGGGTAATAAAGGGGTTAAGGCCAGCTTGGCATTATCAGCTGGCCCTAAGCCCGAAATTCATGGGGTCACGCCAATATTAGACATGACCACCATGAATTTCTAGTAAAGTATTTAAAAAAAACACAACACCCAGAAAAAAGTCCTTTAATTGAAATAAACACACAATTCTTTATTGTTCTAAATTAAACCATACTTACCATCACGCCCATTCCAGCTGAAGCCAACGATCTCCTGCAATAAAAGTAAAATAATAAAGCAACCTCATCCTTACCTTCCCATGGATCCCACGACAGCTTCAGCTCTGCTACATCGAGATGACAGGCTGGACCGCAGCAGAACGCTGCCATCCAGCCTGTCATCCCGCAGACACTGAGAAGCGCAGGCATGCTTGCGCTCCTCAGTGTCTCTCTGTGACGTCATCCAGATGAGCCGAGTTCATGTCCAATGAACTCAGCTCACCTCATGCACGTCACTGACAGCGTGGGAAAATTCTCACGCTGAAGCGCTGAGTGCAGGAGAATTTTCCCACGCTGTCAGTGACGTGCATGAGGTGAGGTCATGTCCAATGAACTCGGCTCACCTCATGCACGTCACTGACAGCGTGGGAAAATTCTCCTGCACTCAGCGCTTCAGCGTGAGAATTCTCCCACGCTGTCAGTGACGTGCATGAGGTGAGCTGAGTTCATTGGACATGACCTCACCTCATGCACGTCACTGACAGCGTGGGAAAATTCTCCTGCACTCAGCGCTTCAGCGTGTGAATTTTCCCACGCTGTCAGTGACGTGCATGAGGTGAGCTGAGTTCATTGGACATGAACTCGGCTCATCTGGATGACGTCACAGAGAGACACTGAGGAGCGCAAGCATGCCTGCGCTTCTCAGTGTCTGCGGGATGACAGGCTGGATGGCAGCGTTCTGCTGCGGTCCAGCCTGTCATCTCGATGTAGCAGAGCTGGAGCCATCGTGGGAACCATGGAAAGGTAAGGATGAGGTTGCTTTATTATTTTTCTTTTATTGCAGGAGATCGTTGGCTTCAGCTGGAATGGGCGTGATGGTAAGTATAGTTTAATTTAGAACAATAAAGAATTGTGTGTTTATTTCAATTAAAGGACTTTATTCTGGGTGTTTGTGTTTTTTTTTTTAACTTTGACTATGGGGTTAGTAATGGGGGAGTCTTATAGACGCCTCTCCATTACTAACCTGGGCTTGATGTCAGCTGGTATTATAAGCTGACATCAACCCCAGCCCTATTACCCCACTGCCACCGCTACAGGGCAGTGGGAAGAGCGAGGCTAAGTGCCAGAATTGGCGCATCCTATGGATGCGCCATTTCTGGGGCGGCTGACGGCTGGTGTTTCTAGCCTGGGAGGGGGCCAATATTCATGGCACCCTTCCTGGGCTATTTATATCAGCCCCCAGCTGTCTGCCTAGCCTTTGCTAGCTATTAAATTAGGGGGAACCCCACGACATTTTTTTGGGGGGGTCCCACATTTTAATAGCTAGAAAAGGCTAAGTATTCCACTGGGGGCTGATATTAGCAGCCTGGGAAGCTCCGTGGGTATTAGCCCCTTCCCAGGCTTCAAACATCTGCCCCAGCCGTCTGCTTAACCTCCGCTAGAGACTAAAATTAAGGGGAACCCCACGCCAATTTTTTTTTAAATAAATCCTTTATTTTAACACTAAATGACAAGTACAGTAAGCAACACTGTCACTGTACTTCTTATATATGTGACTGACATGTTTCTATCTATCTAATCTATGTATGATTCTCTATTCCTTCTTTTCTAAATTGTCGGGTACCGCTGCTGAATTGCCGGCCGGCTTTTTTAAAGAGACGGTACAAGAAAACACTAATATTTTTTTTAATAAATCCTTTGCACTAAATGACAAGTACATTAAGCAGCACTGTCACTGTACTTCATATATATGTGACTGACATGTTTCTATCTATCTAATCTATGTGTGAAGCTCTATTCTTTCTGTTGTAAATTGTCGGGTACCGGTGTATGCGCTGATGAATTGCCGGCTTTTCGCATAATACATTCTACATTATTCTTAGTTGTTTTACTTCAAGTAGAATTAACCTACAAGGAAAGAAAGGGTTTATTTTCATTCCGATATTTCTGTCCCATTGACTTGCATTGGTTTCCGGTATCGGAATCTGCGATATCCGATACTTTTTGAGTATCGGTCCGATCCAATCCGATACGATATTTCCTGATATCGGAAGGTATCGCTCAACACTATCTATACATTGTTAATGTGGTAAATGACTATTCTAGCTGCAAACGTCTTGTTTTTATTGCAATATCTACATAGGTGTATAGAGGCCCATTTCCAACAACCACCACTCCAGTGTTTTAATGGTACATTGTGTTTGCTAACTGTGTAAGAAGGCTAATGGATGTTTAGAAAACCCTTGCACAAGTATGTTAGCCCAGCTGAAAACGGTTTGGCTGATTTGAGAAGCTATAAAATTGACCTTCCTTTGAGCTAGTTGAGAATCTGGAGCATTGCATTTGTTTGTTCTATGAAACTCTCAAAATGGCCAGAAAAAGAGAACTTTCATGTGAAACTCGACAGTCTATTCTTGTTCTTAGAAATGAAGGCTATTCCATGTGAGAAATTGACAAGAAACTGAAGATTTTCTACAACGGTGTGTACTACTCCCTTCAGAGGAGAGAACAAACAGGCTCTAACCAGAGTAGAAAGAGAAGTGGGAGCCCCGCTGCACAACTGAGCAACAAGACAAATACATTAGAGTCTCTAGTTTGAGAAATCGACGCCTCACAGCTCCTCAACTGACAGCTTCATTAAATAGTACACGCAAAACGCCAGTGTCAAAGTCTACAGTGAAGAGGCGACTCCGGGATGCTGGCCTTCAGGGCAAAGTGGCAAAGAAAAACCATATCTGAGACTGGCTAATAAAAGGAAAAGATTAATATGGGCAAAAGAACACAGACATTGGACAGAGGAAGATTGGAAAAAAGTTTTATGGACAGACGAATCAAAGTTTGAGGTGTTTGGATCACACAGAAGAACATTTGAGAGATGCAGAACAACTGAAAAGATGCTGGAAGAGTGCCTGACGCCATCTGTCAAGCATGGTGGAGGTAATGTGATGGTCTGGGGTTGCTTTGGTGCTGGTAAAGTGTGAGATTTGTACAAGATAAATGGGATTTTGAATAAGGAAGGCTATCACTCCATTTTGCAACGCCATGCCATACCCTGTGGACAGCGCTTGATTGGAGCCAATTTCATCCTACAACAGGAAGATGACCCAAAGCACACCTCCAAATTATGCATGAACTATTTAGGGAAGACGCAGGCAGCTGGTATTCTATCTGTAATGGAGTGGCCAGCAGTCACCAGATCTCAGCCCCATTGAGCTGTTGTGGGATCAGATCAGATTGACCGTATGATACGCAAAAAGTGCCCATCAAGCCAATCCAACTTGTGTGAGGGGCTTCAGGAAGCATGGGGGGGGGGAATTTCTCAAGATTACCTCAGCAAATTAACAGCTAGAATGCCAAAGATCTGCAATGCTGCAATTGCTGCAAAGGAGCATTCTGTGACGAAAGCAAAGTTTGAAGCAGAAATTATTCTTTCTAATAAAAATCATTATTTCTAACCTTGTCAATGTCTGGACTATTTTCTATTCATTTCTCAACTCATTTGATAAATAAAAGTATGAGTTTTCATGGAAAAAAAAAATTGTCTGGGTGACCCCAAACTTTTGAACGGTAGCGTATGTATATATATATATTTGCAAAGGTTTAGGTTTGGGGCTCATAGATATATATATATATATATATATATATATATACACTGCTCAAAGAAATAAGGAGGGAGCATCATGTGACACTCCCTCTCCCATCATTCCTCCTCTGCGTCTGACGCAGCGGCATGATGACGCGCCACGCTGTGTCAGACAGTGGAGCTGGCAGCTGCTGAGGTGATCAGCTGCAGAGACTGAAGCAGCAGGGAACGAGGAGCGCTAAGTATGTATTTATTTTTAAATCAGTGTGTACTGATAATACTGGAAGACTGGGGCTGCATTTTACCCTACGGGTGGGGGGGGCTGCATTTTACCCTATGGGGGGCTACATTATACTGCGTACAGGACCATGGGGGAATGCATTATACTGAGTGGAGGACCAAGGCGAGTGTCTTATACTGTGTGGAGGACCATGGGGGAGTGCATTGTACTGTGTGGAGGACCATGGGGGAGTGCATTGTACTGTGTGGAGGACCATGGGGGAGTGCATTATACTGTGTGGAGGACCATGGGGGAGTGCATTGTACTGTGTGGAGGACCATGGGGGAGTGCATTATACTGTGTGGAGGACCACGTGGGAGTGCATTATACTGCGTGGAGGACCACAAGGGAGTGCATTATACTGTGTGGAGGACCACGAGGGAGTGCATTATACTTCGTGGAGGACCATGGGAGTGTAGTATACTGCGTGGAGGACCATAGCGAGTGCCTTACACTGTGTGGAGGACCATGGCGAGAGTCTTATACTGTGCGGAGGACCATGGTGAGTGCATTTAACTCTATGGAGTGTGGAGAGGTGTGGGGCAGTTGGGGGTTCATACTGTGTTGGTGTCATCATACTTTACCCTGGGAGTTGAGGTGGGGTATAGTAGGGTCATTATACTGCGCATATGGAGGAATTCACCATGGGGGTATCATACCGTGTTTGGGGGGCACTTTTGTTGGCACCACACTTTATGGGCAATGAAAAAGGGATCTAGGACTTCAGCAGGAGGAAAATTACTATGTAAAGGCTGGAAGGTTGTGAGATCTGCTCTTCTGTGACCCCGACAATTATTTACATTTTTACATTTTTTTGTTGGGGGGCCCAATTAGAACTTCTGCTATGGGGCCCCATGATTCCTATGTACGCCCCTGATTGTACCAAATCCCAGCTGTGCTGATACTAAGGATATGGACACTCAGACATTTTGGGCTATATATATACAGTACAGACCAAAAGTTTGGACATACCTTCTCATTTAAAGATTTTTCTGTGTTTTCATGACTTTGAAAATTGTACATTCACACTGAAGGCATCAAAACTATGAATTAACACATGTGAAATTATATACTTAACAAAAAAGTGTGAAACAACTGAAAATATATGTTTTATATTCTAGTTTCTTTAAAGTAGCCACCTTTTGCTTTGATGACTGCTTTGCACACTCTTGGCATTCTCTTGATGAGCTTCAAGTGGTAGTCACGGGAAATGGTTTTCACTTCACAGGTGTGCCCTGTCAGGTTTAATAAGTGGGATTTATTGCCTTATAAATGGGGTTGGGACCATCAGTTGTGTTGTGCAGAAGTCAGGTGGATACACAGCTGATAGTCCTACTGAATAGACTGTTAGAATTTGTATTATTGCAAGAAAAAAGCAGCTAAGTAAAGAAAAACGAGTGGCCATCATTACTTTAAGAAATGAAGGTCAGTCAGACTGAAAAATTGGGCAAACTTTGAAAGTGTCCCCAAGTGCAGTTGCAAAAACCATCAAGCGCTACAAAGAAACTGGCTCACATGAGGACCACCCCAGGAAAGGAAGACCAAGAGTCACCTCTGCTTCTGAGGCTAAGTTTATCCGAGTCACCAGCCTCAGAAATCGCAGGTTAACAGCAGCTCAGATTAGAGACCAGGTCAATGCCACACAGAGTTCTAGCAGCAGACACATCTCTACAACAACTGTTAAGAGGAGACTTTGTGCAGCAGGCCTTCATGGTAAAATAGCTGCTAGAAAACCACTGCTAAGGACAGGCAACAAGCAGAAGAGACTTGTTTGGGTTAAAGAACACAAGGAATGGACATTAGACCAGTGGAAATCTGTGCTGTGGTCTGATGAGTCCAAATTTGAGATCTTTGGTTCCAACCACCGTGTCTTTGTGCGACGCAGAAAAGGTGAACGGATGGACTCTACATGCCTGGTTCCCACCGTGAAGCATGGAGGAGGTGTGATGGTGTGGGGGTGCTTTGCTGGTGACACTGTTGGGGATTTATTCAAAATTGAAGGCATACTGAACCAGCATGGCTACTACAGCATCTTTCGGCGGCATGCTATTCCGTCCGGTTTGCGTTTAGTTGGACCATCATTTATTTTTCAACAGGACAATGACTCCAAACACACCTCCAGGCTGTGTAAGGGCTATTTGACCAAGAAGGAGAGTGATGGGGTGCTACGCTAAATGACCTGGCCTCCACAGTCACCAGACCTGAACCCAATCGAGATGGTTTGGGGTGAGCTGGACCACAGAGTGAAGGCAAAAGGGCCAACAAGTGCTAAGCATCTCAGGGAACTCCTTCAAGATTGTTGGAAGACCATTTCCGGTGACTACCTCTTGAAGCTCATCAAGAGAATGCCAAGAGTGTGCAAAGCAGTCATCAAAGCAAAAGGTGGCTACTTTGAAGAACCTACAATATAAGACATATTTTCAGTTGTTTCACACTTTTTTGATAAGTATATAATTCCACATGTGTTAATTCATAGTTTTGATGCCTTCAGTGTGAATGTACAATTTTCATAGTCATGAAAATACAGAAAAATCTTTAAATGAGAAGACGTGTCCAAACTTTTGGTCTGTACTGTACATACAAATATTTTTTCAATAACGTTTCATAAACAATTTGGCTTTTTTATTTCCTTTGCATTGCTAGTTGCAGAATGAGCTCACTGAGAATTTATCAGTGAGCTCATTCTGACCTTCTCTGTGCTGATTATGTTCACAGACCAGCATGAAAGTTGGGCTGATCTCTGATTCAGTCATAAATCATGGCAGAAATAAAAGAGCTGGAAACTCCACATCATAAGGAGCTCACTGACTGAATCTCAAGTTAACTCATTCTGCAGCCATCAATGTGCTGCTGGGAAACAAAAAGCTGGTAAAGGCCGAACAGAGCAAATGTTACATGAAGCAAAATAGTAAAAAGTATTTTTAGACCAATATACATGTATTTAAAGGGATTGTCCGGTGTGAAGCTGAAGGCTGCAGTCATCTGTGTGACTCTCTGTGACTGCAGACTTGTAATCCTCACATCATGTAGACTGCGCGCTGCCAGCATTATTCTCAGCCCAGAGATGGCAGAAGCCCCTGTATCATGTGTACAGGAATTGTGCCCCCTCTCCCCGAGGAGCAGCAGCGCCTCGTCCTCCAGATACATGAGGGTCCCATCGGGGAGATCCGCATGTACCGGCCATGATGTCATCTCCATGGATACGGCATCAATGTGCAGAGCAGAAGACCCCTGTAAGGGAGAGCTCAGACGTGGGGGGATTGATGTGGATGTGAGGAGCAGATCCCCCCATATTCACAGATTATCGCACCATACATGTGGCCTTGCACAGGAAAAACTGTGAGGAAAGAAGAAATCAGATTTCTTACAATATAGAATAATGTCCTCCTGCCCTCGCTCATGTCCAGTATTATTTATCCCCTGACCTTTTGGGTGGGGAACCCCTCCTGAGCCCCCTCCATTATATAGGAGCCGTATATCTGCTCCATTACTGGCAGAAGGTAAGGAGCCAATCACACTGCACGGCTTCTACTTCCTGCTCTAAGCCCCGCCCACCTGCCTTCCCTTGAGATCTCCATGACAACCCTTGTGTGACTACAGTGACAGGCCACGCCCCCGAGGATTCTGATCAGTGCGGATGTCTCCATATTGCTGAGGACTGTGAGCGGCTGATGGGCGGAGCCAGCAGCGATGTGAGGGGCAGAGCCAGCAGCGATATGAGGGGCGGAGCCAGCAGCGACATGAGGGGCGGAGCCAGCAGCGATATGATGGGCGGAGCCAGCAGCGATATGAGGAGAGCTCTCAGCACTGACAGGAGCAGGTGTGTGTGCAGCCCGTTCCTCTGCTGTGGGTGTTGTGGTGTGTGAGCTTCGCCGTGTATATAATATACACATATATATATATATATACATACACAGGTGAAATCAGAAGTTTCCATACACTGTATAAATAGACACATCTGCAGGTTTTTCTCAATATCTGACATGAAATCAGAATAAACCTTCCCATTTTAGGTCAATTAGGATTACCATCATTTTTAATATTTGCCAAATGCCAGAATAATGAGAGAGAGAGAATGTTTTAGGACATTTTTATTACTTACTGCTAAGTCAAAAGTTTCCCTCTTTCCCTCTCCTCATTCATTGGGAGTGGGGCGCGGAGGATGCTGGGTGGGACGCGTGGGGTAACCCCCGCCCACAGCCCAGCATCCACCGCGGGGTCCGCGACTCTAATGTCACCCCTCATTTGACGTGACATCAGCGGAAGAAAGAGGCGGCTGCAGCCGGGGGGTCACGTGATGCCTATGAGGGGCGCTATCGCCAGTCCCTCCTACAGGAAATCAACCCCACATGATGCTGCCACCCCCATGTTTCACAGTTGGGATGGTGTTCTTAGGCTTCCAAGCTTCTCCTTTTTTCTTCCAAAAGTAACGATGGTCACTATGCCCAAAAAGTTAAATTTTAGTTTCATCAGACCACGGGACATGTCTCCAAAAATTAAGGTCTTTGTTCCTGTGTGCATTTGCAAACATTAATCTGGCTTTTTTAGCTTTCTTTTGGAGTAATGGCTTCTTCCTGGCACAGTGGCCTTTCAGCCTATATTGATACAGTGCTCATTTCACTGTGGATATTGACACAATCTTATCAGCTTCCCCTATCATCTTCACAAGATCTTTTGCTTTTGTCCTTGATATGCACATATCGGACCAAAGCACGTTCATCTCTGGGACACAGAACCCGTCTCCTTCCTGAGCGGTATGATGGCTGGACATTCCCATCTTGTTTGTACTTGCATATAATTGTTTGTACAGATTAACGAGACACCTTCAGGTATCTTGAAATTGTACCCAAGGATGCGCCAGACTTGTGCAAGTCCACAATTCTCTTCCTGATATCTTGGTTGATTTCTTTAGACTTTACCATGATGCTACACAAAGAAGCAGTGTGTTTCAGGTGTGCATTAAAATACATCCACAGGTGTGTCTCTAATTAACTGAGATGTTGCCAAAAAAGCTATCAGAAGTTTCCAAACACATGACATCATCATATGGGCAGTCCAGAATTTTTTAAAGGTATAGCAATATTAGTGTATGTAAACTTATGACTTTGCAGTAAGTAATAAAAATGCTTTAAAACATTCTCTCTCTCTTATTATTCTGGCATTTGGCAAATCTTAAAAATTATGGTAATACTAATTGACCTAAAACGTGAAGGTTTATTCTGATTTCATGTCAGATATTTAGAAAAACATGCATATGTGTCTTTTTATTGTTATGATCTGCAACAAGTACTAAGGAAAGAAAGGAGAAAGCTATCCCTACAGTAAGACTAAGCTGAATCCCTACGATGTAGCGGGCTGCCTGTTCCTAGCGAACAGACCCGCCTTAGTCCTCGGCTAGTCTGAACGAAGACCTATAGCATAAAGGAGAGGGGTCCCTAAAAGAACTAAGGACTGGAACAAAAATGGGACATCTCCTAAACAGAGAAGTTGTTACAGAACACAAAAAGATAAACTGACAAAAAGGTACTAGAGGTCCCAGAAGGACCAAGCGAACTGACAGAGAAAGGCACAGAAGCACCTGGCTAGCAAAGCAGTCAAACAACACTGAAGTCCAACACAGCCAAAAGGGCGGAGCTGGAATATAAAGGCAGATGGTCTTGTGACCGCAAAACACAAGATGGAAAAAACAAACAGGAGGGTTCTAACATTTATATAGTGTATGTAAATTTCTGGTTTCAACCGTGTATACAGGTGACAGGAGCAGGTGTGTGTGCAGCCAGGTCCGCTCTTTTTGTGGCGCCGCAGCGGAGCGTGTTGTGGTGTGTGAGCTCTGTCGTGTATATAGTACAGAGGAGTATATATATATGTGTATGTATATATATACATACACACACACACACGGGGCATGCAGGAGTTTTTAGTTTACCAGTTTGGGTCCATGCGGAGCAGCTATAGGATTCACTGGTAACATTTTGGGGAACAGACAAAGTTTTTATAATTTTTATTCCATTTTTCTTTTGCGTGAGATTAATAAAAAAACAATTCTGCTGATGTTTTTTTATTTTTTCCAGCATTCAATGGCAAAACCCCAGGAATGGTTCTTATATTTTTTCTTTCCAGCGTTTATCGTGCAGTATAGAGACAAAATGAACAAAAGCTACAATTTTGCCATTAATTATTACTATTTTATTCTTATGCTGTTTTTTGTGCCGGATAAATCATGTGATCGTTGTACAGTTTGGATTGTTGTTCTCTGCGATGTTAATCAGGTTTCGTTTTTTTGTTCTTGTTTTCGGGGGGTTTATTTTAATAAAATCAAGTTTTAATGTAAGAAAAAAAATTATATTTGAGTTTTTACTTTGTATATTTCCAAATATTTTATTGAAACGGAGTAAAGGAAAGAAGGATGAACTAGTGGGAGAACAACTGTAAAGGACCCCTGCCAGTCCCTAAAACTAAAGGGGCCTGTGACGACACAGCATTTAATCGTAATTATCCAGATGTAAATTCCATAGGCCCAGAATGATAGACTATTGCCTGAATTATTAACTATTGAATTTATGTGTTTCTTTCTTCGGTTGGTCAACGCACATGATCTTTTGTCATGAGTCTGAATGTTGACTCATCTTGTAGGTTGAGGTGATATTTGTTCATTGATAAATGGTTATTTACCTCTTATATCAACTCTTCTGGTTTATTGTACTGTTATCTTTGCAATACAGGGACGCAGGCTCTTTGAACAATGGATGTTTGCTAAATATGTTGATTACCATTTTATAAGTCCATGCAATTTGTTGACTTGCATTGTTTCGGAATTTATAGTTTATCCTTCAATGTTTGCAATGTTTGCAAGTCAACATTGGGGGATGAACTGTGGATGCTCCAGTAATGAGGATTAGTAACACCACCCCTTTCTCTTGACCTGTGAATGAAGTCTTGAAGAAGGACAGTTGTGAACTACATAAAGGAGTCTTTTTACAAAACCACTGCCAGGAACACTCTATGGGACAGCTCTACAGAACACCATGAATCCATTAAGAGGGACACAGATTTGGTTTCTACAGGATGCCAGCTTAAGGGACCACAGCCCTGGCTGGAGGAATACAGATCTGCTCCATTGACTACTATAGAACCCATGGATACATCTGGGAAAACCAGGTTGGGACCACCAGTCACCTGGTCCCATGGAGATGTTTGGAGTAGCCAGGTTGGGACACTCCGGCCACCTGGAACTCGTGAATATGCTCGGAAAAAGCCAAGTCGGGACCTTCCGGTCACCTAGTTCCATGGATATGTTCGGAGAAGCCAGGTTGGAACTTTCTGGTCTCCTGGCCACGTACCTCAATGGACTGTCAGCTTTCTAAGCTTGTTGTTACCTCCTGTTTGTGGGTGCTCTTTGGTGGGGGTGCCATTGGTGGGGGTAGTCAGCCCCAGAAGCCCCTCGGATTGGCAGCTGCTTTAATCCCAGCGAGTCAGCAGAAGGGTGAGACTCTGTAATTTGCACCATATTAGGTATTTGCTGGGACTGTTCGATATGTTTATTGTGTGTTTGGTGGCTCAATAAAATATTACCTCACTGTTTTACAATCATCCTGTGTTGTTGTTTATGTATCTTCTATCAGTGATGGATTATAATGAGTGTGATCTGCTCCACCATGAGGGGCCCGATCCTCCCGGGGGCCCACGTTCAAAGATCCCAGCACGGCTCAGGACGGATTCTTGTAGTGCTGATGTTTGATAAATAGGATAATAGAGCGCTCATAGAAAATAAATGTCTGACCTCTTCTTTCTGATGGACATTTTAGAGCGAGGAGCTGCGCTCTGGACTCACCGCTGCACTCCCCATGCCATTGCGGTGGCCATCTTAATATCGATCTGTGCGGAGGAGACTGTGGGAGTCAGACGGAGGTGTCAAATGTACAGACCCTTTTAATCACAGGATGGAGGGTCACTGTAAATATTAATTCATGAACCACTGTGCATAGTGACTCGCCCCCAGGGCCGTGGGGCACTCGGCAGCCGGGCCTCTGGTTGCCGGGTGGCTGGCCCAGTCCGTGGCCCAGGGCGGTCACTCAAAGGGGGGGGGAATGCTTATAGGGGAAATTGTCGTGACGCCACCTGTGGATTCTGGTAAGAGGTTACCAGCGCTGCGACAGTCCACTGAGGCTGATGTTAGGGGCAGCTATGATGGGACAGCTCCCCACAGGTAGAGCAGGCCTCAGGGCAGTGTAGAGGTGTAGAAAGATGGTGGAAGCAGGAGGGAGACAGCAGGACGGTTCCAGAGGAAGTACAGGCACACACACAAGGGTAAACTTCAATACCTTTACTGGTGGTGATGCAGGTACGGTCCAGGGCTTGTGGGGGCCCCGGGGGGATGCTGCGGGCTTGTGGGGGCCCTAAGGGGATGCTGCGGGCTTGTGGGGCCCTGGGGGGGATTCTGCGGGCTTGTGGGGCCCTGGAGGGGATGCTGTGGGCTTGTGGGTGCTCTGGGGGGGATGCTGCAGGCTTGTGGGGTCTATGGGGGGATGCTGCAGGCATGTGGGGGCTCTGGGGGGGGGTGATGCAGGCTTGAGGGGGGCCCTGGGGGGATGCAGCCGGCTTGTGGGGGCCCCGGGGAGGATGCAGCGGGCTTGTGGGGCCTCTGTATGGGGTCCAGCCTGCATATGGCATTACATGGGGACCAGGCAGTATTCTCTATGGTGAATTATATGGGATCCAGTATTTTGTATGGAGCATTATATAGGGCTCATAATACTGTATGGAGGACTATGTGGTGCCCATAATATTGTATGGAGGACTTAGTGGTGCCATAACACTGTATGGAGGACTATACTGTCCGGTCTGCACTGTGCGCTGTGAGGATTCACCGGTTTCTGAGCTATTGTAGAATTTACAAAAGATATCACTCATGAAATGTAAGAAGTCAGTGAAATGTTTGGCATTGTACTATATCTATATCTATAATTTCTCTGCTGTATCTGTGCATCATGAATGGTTGGATGTGTTAAAGGGGCCACTGAGACTCTTTCGCCCGGGGCCCACGAAAACCTGGAGGAGGGAGCATCATGTGACACTCCCTCTCCCATCATTCCTCCTCTGCGTCTGACGCAGCAGCATGATGACGCGCCACGCTGTGTCAGACAGTGGAGCTGGCAGCTGCTGAGGTGATCAGCTGCAGAGACTGAAGCAGCAGGGAACGAGGAGTGGTAAGTATGTATTTATTTTTTAAATCATTGTGTACTGATAATACTGGAGGACTGGGGCTGCATTTTACCCTACGGGTGGGGGGGGGCTGCATTTTACCCTATGGGGGGCTGCATTATACTGCGTACAGGACCATGGGGGAATGCATTATACTGAGTGGAGAACCATGGCGAGTGTCTTAAGGCCCCGTCACACTAAGCGATGCAGCAGCGATCCCGACAACGATACGACCTGTCAGGGATCGTTGCTGCATCGCTAATACATCGCTGGTGAGCTGTCAAACAGGCAGGCTCACCAGCGATCAGGGGAGCAGCGACATCGTGGAAAGAATCGTTCCACGATGTCCTGCTCCTGTTACCAGCCTACTGCTTAAGCAGGAGCAGGCTGGTAACCATGGTAAACATCGGGTTACTAAGTGCGCGTGTGCCCCTAGTAACCCGCTGTTTATCATGGATACCACTCTGCTAAGGTGAACGGTAGCCTCCGCGCACCGTAGCAGAGTGGTATCCATGGTAAACAGCGGGTTACTAAGTGCGCGCGTGCCCCTAGTAACCCGATGTTTACCATGGTTACCAGCCAGATCGTTGGTCCCGCTGGTCACACACAGCGATGTGTGCTGGCCAGCGGGAGGCCAACGACCAAAAAATGGTCCAGGACACTTTGCAGCGATCAGCGACCTCACAGCAGGGGCCTGATCGTTGCAAAGTGTCACACATAGCGACATCTCTGGTGAGGTCGCTGGTGAGTCACCAAAACCGTGACACAGCAGCGATCTCGCTAGCGAGATCGCTATGTGAGACGGGGGCTTTATACTGTGTGGAGGACCATGGGGGAGTACATTGTACAGTGTGGAGGACCATGGGGGAGTGCATTGTACTGTGTGGAGGACCATGGGGGAGTGCATTATACTGTGTGGAGGACCATGGGGGAGTGCATGGTACTGTGTGGAGGACCATGGGGGAGTGCATTATACTGTGTGGAGGACCACGGGGAGTGCATTGTACTGTGTGGAGGACCACGAGGGAGTGCATTATACTGCGTGGAGGACCACGTGGGAGTGCATTATACTGCGTGGAGGACCACGAGGGAGTGCATTATACTGCGTGGAGGACCATGGCGAGTGCCTTATACTGTGTGGAGAACCATGGCGAGAGTCTTATACTGAGTGCATTATACTCTATGGAGTGTGGAGAGGTGTGGGGCAGTTGGGGGATCATACTTTACCCTGGGAGTTGAGGTCGGGTACAGTAGGGTCATTATACTGCGCATATGGAGGAATTCACCATGGGGGTATCATACCGTGTTTGGGGGGCACTTTTGTTGGCACCACACTTTATGGGCAATGAAAAAGGGATCTAGGACTTCAGCAGGAGGAAAATTACTATGTAAAGGCTGGAAGGTTGTGAGATCTGATCTTCTGCGACCCCGACAATTATTTACATTTTTGTTGCTGGGGGGGGGGGCCCAATTAGAACTTCTGCGTCTTATGTACGCCCCTGATTATACCAAATCCTCAGCTGTGCTGGTACTAAGGATATGGACACTCAGACATTTTGGGCTAAATATATACATACAAATATTTTTTCAATAACGTTTCATAAACAATTTGGCTTTTTTATTTCCTTTGCATTGCTAGTTGCAGATTGAGCTCACTGAGAATTTATCAGTGAGCTCATTCTGACCTTCTGTGCTGATTATGTTCACAGACCAGCATGAAAGTTGGGCTGATCTCTGATTCAGTCATAAATCATCGCAGAAATAAAAGAGCTGGAAACTCCACATCATAAGGAGCTCACTGACTGAATCTCAAGTTAACTCATTCTGCAGCCATCAATGTGCTGCTGGGAAACTAAAGGCTGGTAAAGGCCGAACAGAGCAAATATTACATGAAGAGAAATAGTAAAAAGTCTTTTTAGAGCAATATACATGTATTTAAAGGGATTGTCCGGTGTGAAGCTGAAGGCCTGCAGTCATCTGTGTGACTCTCTGTGACTGCAGACTTGTAATCCTCACATCATGTAGACTGCGCGCTGCCAGCATTATTCTCAGCCCAGAGATGGCAGAAGCCCCTGTATCATGTGTACAGGAATTGTGCCCCCTCTCCCCGAGGAGCAGCAGTGCCTCGTCCTCCAGATACATGAGGGTCCCATCGGGGAGATCCACATGTACCGGCCATGATGTCATCTCCATGGATACGGCATCAATGTGCAGAGCAGAAGACCCCTGTAAGGGAGAGGTCAGACGTGGGGGGATTGATGTGGATGTGAGGAGCAGATCCCCCCATATTCACAGATTATCGCACAATACATGTGGCCTTGCACAGGAAAAACTGTGAGGAAAGAAGAAATCAGATTTCTTACAATATAGAATAATGTCCTCCTGCCCTCGCTCATGTCCAGTATTATTTATCCCCTGACCTTTTGGGTGGGGAACCCCTCCTGAGCCCCCTCCATTATATAGGAGCCATATATCTGCTCCATTACTGGCAGAAGGTAAGGAGCCAATCACACTGCACGGCTTCTACTTCCTGCTCTAAGCCCTGCCCACCTGCCTTCCCTTGAGATCTCCATGACAACCCTTGTGTGACTACAGTGACAGGCCACGCCCCCGAGGATTCTGATCAGTGCGGATGTCTCCATATTGCTGAGGACTGTGAGCGGCTGATGGGCGGAGCCAGCAGCGATGTGAGGGGCGGAGCCAGCAGCGATATGAGGGGCGGAGCCAGCAGCGACATGAGGGGCGGAGCCAGCAGCGATATGAGGGGCGGAGCCAGCAGCGATATGAGGGGCGCTCACAGCACTGACAGGAGCAGGTGTGTGTGCAGCCAGTTCCTCTGCTGTGGGTGTTGTGGTGTGTGAGCTTCGCCGTGTATATAATATACACATATATATATATATATACATACACAGGTGAAATCAGAAGTTTCCATACACTGTATAAATAGACACATCTGCAGGTTTTTCTCAATATCTGACATGAAATCAGAATAAACCTTTCCCATTTTAGGTCAATTAGGATTACCATCATTTTTAATATTTGCCAAATGCCAGAATAATGAGAGAGAGAGAATGTTTTAGGACATTTTTATTACTTACTGCTAAGTCAAAAGTTTCCCTCTTTCCCTCTCCTCATTCATTGGGAGTGGGGCGGGGAGGATGCTGGGTGGGACGTGCGGGGTAACCCCCGCCCACAGCCCAGCATCCACCGCGGGGTCCACGACTCTAATGTCACCCCTCATTTGACGTGACATCAGCGGAAGAAAGAGGCGGCTGCAGCCGGGGGGTCACGTGATGCCTGTGAGGGGCGCTATCGCCAGTCCCTCCTACAGGAAATCAACCCCACATGATGCTGCCACCCCCATGTTTCACAGTTGGGATGGTGTTCTTAGGCTTCCAAGCTTCTCCTTTTTTCTTCCAAAAGTAACGATGGTCACTATGCCCAAAAAGTTCAATTTTAGTTTCATCAGACCACGGGACATGTCTCCAAAAATTAAGGTCTTTGTTCCTGTGTGCATTTGCAAACATTAATCTGGCTTTTTTAGCTTTCTTTTGGAGTAATGGCTTCTTCCTGGCACAGTGGCCTTTCAGCCTATATTGATACAGAACTCATTTCACTGTGGATATTGACACAATCTTATCAGCTTCCCCTATCATCTTCACAAGATCTTTTGCTTTTGTCCTTGATATGCACATATCGGACCAAAGCACGTTCATCTCTGGGACATAGAACCCGTCTCCTTCCTGAGCGGTATGATGGCTGGACATTCCCATCTTGTTTGTACTTGCATATAATTGTTTGTACAGATTAACGAGACACCTTCAGGTATCTTGAAATTGTACCCAAGGATGCGCCAGACTTGTGCAAGTCCACAATTCTCTTCCTGATATCTTGGTTGATTTCTTTAGACTTTCCCATGATGCTACACAAAGAAGCAGTGTGTTTCAGGTGTGCATTAAAATACATCCACAGGTGTGTCTCTAATTAACTGAGATGTTGCCAAAAAAGCTATCAGAAGTTTCCAAGCACATGACATCATCATATGGGCAGTCCAGAATTTTTTAAAGGTATAGCAATATTAGTGTATGTAAACTTATGACTTTGCAGTAAGTAATAAAAATGTTTTAAAACATTCTCTCTCTCTTATTATTTTGGCATTTGGCAAATCTTAAAAATTATGGTAATCCTAATTGACCTAAAACGTGAAGGTTTATTCTGATTTCATGTCAGATATTTAGAAAAACATGCATATGTGTCTTTTTATTGTTATGATCTGCAACAAGTACTAAGGAAAGAAAGGAGAAAGCTATCCCTACAGTAAGACTAAGCTGAATCCCTATGATGTAGCGGGCTGCCTGTTCCTAGCGAACAGACCCGCCTTAGTCCTCGGCTAGTCTGAACGAAGACCTATAGCATAAAGGAGAGGGGTCCCTAAAAGAACTAAGGACTGGAACAAAAATGGGACATCTCCTAAACAGAGAAGTTGTTACAGAACACAAAAAGATAAACTGACAAAAAGGTACTAGAGGTCCCAGAAGGACCAAGCGAACTGACAGAGAAAGGCACAGAAGCACCTGGCTAGCAAAGCAGTCAAACAACACTGAAGTCCAACACAGCCAAAAGGGCGGAGCTGGAATATAAAGGCAGATGGTCTTGTGACCGCAAAACACAAGATGGAAAAAACAAACAGGAGGGTTCTAACATTTATATAGTGTATGTAAATTTCTGGTTTCAACCGTGTATACAGGTGACAGGAGCAGGTGTGTGTGCAGCCAGGTCCGCTCTTTTTGTGGCGCCGCAGCGGAGCGTGTTGTGGTGTGTGAGCTCTGTCGTGTATATAGTACAGAGGAGTATATATATATGTGTATGTATATATATATATATACATACACACACACGGGGCATGCAGGAGTTTTTAGTTTACCAGCAGCTATAGGATTCACTGGTAACATTTTGGGGAACAGACAAAGTTTTTATAATTTTTATTCCATTTTTCTTTTGCGTGAGATTAATAAAAAAAACAATTCTGCTGATGTTTTTTTATTTTTTCCAGCATTCAATGGCAAAACCCCAGGAATGGTTCTTATATTTTTTCTTTCCAGCGTTTATCGTGCAGTATAGAGACAAAATGAACAAAAGCTACAATTTTGCCATTAATTCTTACTATTTTATTCTTATGCTGTTTTTCGTGCCGGATAAATCATGTGATCGTTGTACAGTTTGGATTGTTGTTCTCTGCGATGTTAATCAGGTTTAGTTTTTTTGTTCTTGTTTTTTGTGGGTTTATTTTAATAAAATCAAGTTTTAATGTAAGAAAAAAAATTATATTTGAGTTTTTACTTTGTATATTTCCAAATATTTTATTGAAACGGAGTAAAGGGAAGAAGGATGAACTAGTGGGAGAGCAACTGTAAAGGACCCCTGCCAGTCCCTAAAACTAAAGGGGCCTGTGACGACACAGCATTTAATCGTAATTATCCAGATGTAAATTCCATAGGCCCAGAATGATAGACTATTGCCTGAATTATTAACTATTGAATTTATGTGTTTCTTTCTTCGGTTGGTCAACGCACATGATCTTTTGTCATGAGTCCGAATGTTGACTCATCTTGTAGGTTGAAGTGATATTTGTTAATTGATAAATGGTTATTTACCTCTTATATCAACTCTTCTGGTTTATTGTACTGTTATCTTTGCAATACAGGGACGCAGGCTCTTTGAACAATGGATGTTTGCTAAATATGTTGATTACCATTTTAGAAGTCCATGCAATTTGTTGACTTGCATTGTTTCGGAATTTATAGTTTATCCTTCAATGTTTGCAATGTTTGCAAGTCAACATTGGGGGATGAACTGTGGATGCTCCAGTAATGAGAATTAGTAACACCACCCCTTTCTCTTGACCTGTGAATGAAGTCTTGAAGAAGGACAGTTGTGAACTACATAAAGGAGTCTTTTTACAAAACCACTGCCAGGAACACTCTATGGGACAGCTCTACAGAACACCATGAATCCATTAAGAGGGACACAGATTTGGTTTCTACAGGATGCCAGCTTAAGGGACCACAGCCCTGGCTGGAGGAATACAGATCTGCTCCATTGACTACTATAGAACCCATGGATACATCTGGGAAAACCAGGTTGGGACCACCAGTCACCTGGTCCCATGGAGATGTTTGGAGTAGCCAGGTTGGGACACTCCGGCCACCTGGAACTCGTGAATATGCTCGGAAAAAGCCAAGTCGGGACCTTCCGGTCACCTAGTTCCATGGATATGTTCGGAGAAGCCAGGTTGGAACTTTCTGGTCTCCTGGCCACGTACCTCAATGGACTGTCAGCTTTCTAAGCTTGTTGTTACCTCCTCTTTGTGGGTGCTCTTTGGTGGGGGTGCCATTGGTGGGGGTAGTCAGCCCCAGAATCCCCTCGGATTGGCAGCTGCTTTAATCCCGGCGAGTCAGCGGAAGGGTGAGACTCTGTAATTTGCACCATATTAGGTATTTGCTGGGACTGTTCGATATGTTTATTGTGTGTTTGGTGGCTCAATAAAATATTACCTCACTGTTTTACAATCATCCTGTGTTGTTGTTTATGTATCTTCTATCAGTGATGGATTATAATGAGTGTGATCTGCTCCACCATGAGGGGCCCGATCCTCCCGGGGGCCCACGTTCAAAGATCCCAGCACGGCTCAGGACGGATTCTTGTAGTGCTGATGTTTGATAAATAGGATAATAGAGCGCTCATAGAAAATAAATGACTGACCTCTTCTTTCTGATGGGCATTTTAGAGCGAGGAGCTGTGCTCTGGACTCACCGCTGCACTCCCCATGCCATTGCGGTGGCCATCTTAATATCGATCTGTGCGGAGGAGACTGTGGGAGTCAGACGGAGGTGTCAAATGTACGGACCCTTTTAATCACAGGATGGAGGGTCACTGTGAATATTAATTCATGAACCACTGTGCATAGTGACTCGCCCCCAGGGCCGTGGGGCACTCGGCAGCCGGGCCTCTGGTTGCCGGGGGATATCACGGTGGCTGGCCCGGTCCGTGGCTCAGGGCGGTCACTCAAAAGGGGGGGAATGCTTATAGGGGAATTTGTCGTGACGCCACCTGTGGATTCTGGTAAGAGGTTACCAGCGCTGCGACAGTCCACTGAGGCTGATGTTAGGGGCAGCTATGATGGGACGGCTCCCCACAGGTGGAGCAGGCCTCAGGGCAGTGTAGAGGTGTAGAAAGATGGTGGAAGCAGGAGGGAGACGGCAGGACGGTCCCAGAGGAAGTACAGGCACACACACAAGGGTAAACTTCAATACCTTTACTGGTGGTGATGCAGGTACGGTCCAGGGCTTCTGGGGGCCCCGGGGAGATGCTGCAGGATTGTGGGGGCCCTAAGGGGATGCTGCGGGCTTGTGGGGCCCTGGGGGGGATTCTGCGGGCTTGTGGGTGCTCTAGGGGGGAATGCTGCGGGCTTGTGGGTGCTCTGGGGGGGATGCTGCAGGCTTGTGGGGTCTCTGGGGGGGATGCTGCAGGCTTGTGGGGGCTCTGGGGGGGGTGCTGCAGGCTTGTGGGGGCCCCGGGGGTATGCAGCCGGCTTGTGGGGGCCCCGGAGAGGATGCAGCGGGCTTGTGGGGCCTCTGTATGGGGTCCAGCCTGCATATGGCATTACATGGGGACCAGGCAGTATTCTCTATGGTGAATTATATGGGATCCAGTATTTTGTATGGAGCATTATATGGGGCTCATAATACTGTATGGAGGACTATGTGGTGCCCATAATACTGTATGGAGGACTTAGTGGTGCCATAACACTGTATGGAGGACTATACTGTCCGGTCTGCACTGTGCGCTGTGAGGATTCACCGGTTTCTGAGCTATTGTAGAATTTACAATAGATATCACTCATGAAATGTAAGAAATCAGTGACATTTTTGGTATTGTACTATATCTATATCTATAATTTCTCTGCTGTATCTGTGCATCATGAATGGTTGGATGTGTTAAAGGGGCCACTGAGACTCTTTCGCCCGGGGCCCACGAAAACCTGGAGGAGGGAGCATCATGTGACACTCCCTCTCCCATCATTCCTCCTCTGCGTCTGACGCAGCGGCATGATGACGCGCCACGCTGTGTCAGACAGTGGAGCTGGCAGCTGCTGAGGTGATCAGCTGCAGAGACTGAAGCAGCGGGGAACGAGGAGCGGTAAGTATGGATTTATTTTTTAAATCAGTGTGTACTGATAATACTGGAGGACTGGGGCTGCATTTTACCCTACGGGGGGGGGGGGGGGCTGCATTTTACCCTACGGGTGTGGGGGGGGGGCTGCATTTTACCCTATGGGGGACTGCATTATACTGCGTACAGGACCATGGAGGAGTGCATTATACTGTGTGGAGGACCATGGCGGAGTGCATTGTACTGTGTGAAGGACCATGGGGGAGTGCATTGTACTGTGTGGAGGACCATGGGGGAGTGCATTGTACTGTGTGGAGGACCACGTGAGAGTGCATTATACTGCGTGGAGGACCACGAGGGAGTGCATTATACTGCGTGGAGGACCACGAGGGAGTGCATTATACTGCGTGGAGAACCATGGCGAGAGTCTTGTACTGTGTGGAGGACCATGGCGAATGCATTATACTCTATGGAGTGTGGAGAGGTGTGGGGCAGTTGGGGGATCATACTTTACCCTGGGAGTTGAGGTGGGGTACAGTAGGGTCATTATACTGTGCATATGGAGGAATTCACCATGGGGGTATCATACCGTGTTTGGGGGGCACTTTTGTTGGCACCACACTTTATGGGCAATGAAAAAGGGATCTAGGACTTCAGCAGGAGGAAAATTACTATGTAAAGGCTGGAAGGTTGTGAGATCTGATCTTCTGCGACCCCGACAATTATTTACATTTTTAAAAAAAATTTTTTGGGGGGGGGGCCCAATTAGAACTTCTGCTATGGGGCCCCATGATTCCTATGTACGCCCCTGATTGTACCAAATCCTCAGCTGTGCTGGTACTAAGGATATGGACACTCAGACATTTTGGGCTAAATATATACATACAAATATTTTTTCAATAACGTTTCATAAACAATTTGGCTTTTTTATTTCCTTTGCATTGCTAGTTGCAGAATGAGCTCACTGAGAATTTATCAGTGAGCTCATTCTGACCTTCTCTGTGCTGATTATGTTCACAGACCAGCATGAAAGTTGGGCTGATCTCTGATTCAGTCATAAATCATGGCAGAAATAAAAGAGCTGGAAACTCCACATCATAAGGAGCTCACTGACTGAATCTCAAGTTAACTCATTCTGCAGCCATCAATGTGCTGCTGGGAAACAAAAAGCTGGTAAAGGCCGAACAGAGCAAATGTTACATGAAGCAAAATAGTAAAAAGTATTTTTAGACCAATATACATGTATTTAAAGGGATTGTCCGGTGTGAAGCTGAAGGCCTGCAGTCATCTGTGTGACTCTCTGTGACTGCAGACTTGTAATCCTCACATCATGTAGACTGCGCGCTGCCAGCATTATTCTCAGCCCAGAGATGGCAGAAGCCCCTGTATCATGTGTACAGGAATTGTGCCCCCTCTCCCCGAGGAGCAGCAGTGCCTCGTCCTCCAGATACATGAGGGTCCCATCGGGGAGATCCGCATGTACCGGCCATGATGTCATCTCCATGGATACGGCATCAATGTGCAGAGCAGAAGACCCCTGTAAGGGAGAGCTCAGACGTGGGGGGATTGATGTGGATGTGAGGAGCAGATCCCCCCATATTCACAGATTATCGCACAATACATGTGGCCTTGCACAGGAAAAACTGTGAGGAAAGAAGAAATCAGATTTCTTACAATATAGAATAATGTCCTCCTGCCCTCGCTCATGTCCAGTATTATTTATCCCCTGACCTTTTGGGTGGGGAACCCCTCCTGAGCCCCCTCCATTATATAGGAGCCATATATCTGCTCCATTACTGGCAGAAGGTAAGAAGCCAATCACACTGCACGGCTTCTATTTCCTGCTCTAAGCCCCGCCCTCCTGCCTTCCCTTGAGATCTCATGACAACCCTTGTGTGACTACAGTGACAGGCCACGCCCCCGAGGATTCTGATCAGTGCGGATGTCTCCATATTGCTGAGGACTGTGAGCGGCTGATGGGCGGAGCCAGCAGCAATGTGAGGGGCAGAGCCAGCAGCGATATAAGAGGCGGGGCCAGCAGCGACATGAGGGGCGGAGCCAGCAGCGATATGAGGGGCGGGGCCAGCAGCGACATGAGGGGAGGAGCCAGCAGCAATGTGAGGGGCGGAGCCAGCAGCGACATGAGGGGCGGAGCCAGCAGCTACATGAGGGGCGGAGCCAGCAGCGATATGAGGGGCGGAGCCAACAGCGACGTGAGGGGCGGAGCCAGCAGCGATATGAGAGGCGGAGCCAGCAGCGATGTGAGGGGCAGAGCCAGCAGCGATATGAGCGGCTGAGCCAACAGCGACATGAGGGGCGGAGCCAGCAGCGATATGAGGGGCGGAGCCAGCAGCGACATGAGGGGCGGAGCCAGCAGCGATATGAGAGGCGGAGCCAGCAGCGATATGAGGAGCGGAGCCAGCAGCGATATGAGGGGCAGAGCCAGCAGCGATGTGAGGGGCAGAGCCAGCAGCGACATGAGGGGCGGAGCCAGCAGCGATATGAGGGGCGGAGCCAGCAGCGACATGAGGGGCGGAGCCAGCAGCGATATGAGGGGCAGAGCCAGCAGCGATATGAGGGGCAGAGCCAGCAGCGATATGAGGGGCGGAGCCAGCAGCGATATGAGGGGCAGAGCCAGCAGCGATATGAGGGGCGCTCACAGCACTGACAGGAGCAGGTGTGTGTGCAGCCCGTTCCTCTGCTGTGGGTGTTGTGGTGTGTGAGCTTCGCCGTGTATATAATATACACACACATATATATATATATATATACAGTTGAAATCAGAAGTTTCCATACACTGTATAAATAGACACATCTGCATGTTTTTCTCAACATCTGACATGAAATCAGAATAAACCTTTCCCATTTTAGGTCAATTACGATTACCATAATTTTTAATATTTGCCAAATGCCAGAATAATGAGCGTCTCTTGTAAGGGGCATTAAAAGCGTCTTGCTATACCACTCTGACCTCCGCGTCTCTTCTGAGGGCCATTAAAAGAGTCTTGTTATACCACTCTGACCTCCACGTCTCTTGTAAGGGGCATTAAAACCGTCTTGTTATACCACTCTGACCTCCACGTGTCTTGTAAGGGGCATTAAAACCATCTTGTTATACCACTCTGACCTCCACGTCTCTTCTGAGGGGCATTAAAACCATCTTGTTATACCACTCTTACCTCCACGTCTCTTGTAAGGGGCATTAAAACCGTCTTGTTATACCACTCTGACCTCCACGTCTCTTCTGAGGGGCATTAAAAGCGTCTTGTTATACCACTCTGACCTCCAGTTGTCTTGTAAGGGGCATTAAAAGCGTCTTGTTATACCACTCTGACCTCCACGTTTCTTGTAAGGGGCATTAAAATCGTCTTCTTATACCACTCTGTCATCCACGTCTCTTCTGAGGGGCATTAAAAGCATCTTGTTAAGCTACTGGGACCTCCACGACTCTTCGAACGGGCATTGCATTTCCTCATAATTTTTGGAAGCTTTTGCTTGGAAGGCATAAGCAAATACTATGGGAGACCCACTCCCCAATAATGGGAATAATGTTTTTAAGATGCTGTACTGTATGGCTCTTGTAAGGGGCATTAAAACCATCTTGTTAAGCTACTGTGACCTCCACGTCTCTTCAAAGGGGCATTAAAAGCGTCTTCTTAAGCCACTCTGAACTCCACAGCTCTTCCAAGGGGCATTGAAATGTTGTTTTTAATTACCTTACCTCTAATCTCCACGACTCTTCCAACGGGCATTGCATTTCCTCCTAATTTTAGTCAGCTTTTGCTTTTCAATGCAAAGGTGAAAACTAAGGGAAACACACTCCCCAATAATGGGTAGAAGGTTTTTAGTACGCTGTAATCCACGTCTGTTTCAAGGGGCATTGCAGTTCCTCATAATTTTTGGAAAGCCTTCCATTCACTGCTTAGGCCAACAGTGTACAGGAGACCCAGTTGCTATAAATGGAAAAACGGTTAGTTTAGGCCCTCTGATCTCCATGTCATTTCCAAGGGGCATTGCAGTTCCTCATAATTTTGGAAAGCCTTCCATTCACTGCTTAGGCCAACAGTGCACAGGAGACCCAGTTGCTATAAATGGAAAAAAAGGTTTAGTTAAGGCCCTCTGACTTCCATGTCATTTCCAAGGGGCATTGGAGTGCCTCAAAAGTTTTGGTAGGCATTGCACTCACTGTATGCCCTATAACTGTGTAGCCGAACCGCTCTTTTTATTACAGAAACATATCCTACAAGACATATGTGGTTGACTGGCCTGATATTGATGTGAATGGTCCCTGTTCCTCCTGCTCTTTCTCCTTTGCCACTACCTCATCCATCATTTATCACTTGAAGCTTTGTTTTAACGAGAGTCATAGAACTTGGATAGTAGCAGGAAAACATCCAGCAATCCTCAGAGGAGGTAGGATATGCACCAAAACGCTGACCACCTCAGGCCTAGCCGCTACTACATACATGCGCTTGCATTCCTTGAAAACAAAGCAGATGCTAACTTCTATCATCCTCATCATGCTCCTCACCTTGGCACTCTCAATTCCCCTGATAGAGAAGCCGGGGCCCACCGGAGAAGTCGGGTTCTCTGGTGGGCTCGTCCAATGCTGCCCTAAAGCAGGCCAGTCTAAGAAAAGTGTGTGGGGATGTTCCGCGGTGAAATCGGGGCGGCTGGGGACCGTTTATGGACACCTGGCCGCGGGGCGGCTGGGGACCGAGTGTGGACACCCGGCCGCCCCCTGGCGACTGGGGACCGTGCGTGGACACCCAGCCGCCGGGCGGCTGGGGACTGAGTATGGATACCTCGCTGCCGCAGCAGCCATGAGGTAGTGGCCAGCTTCGGCCTCCACATGCCTAAAAGGCCCAATTTCAAGTGCACGCAAGCTAGCAGTATGGTATTGCAGCCTGGGGGTGGGTTGGTGGCAGGTTGCACACTTATGCTTGCATTCCAACAAAACAATGCAGATGCTAACTTCTATCATCATCATGCTCCTCACCTTGACACTCTCACCTCCCCTGATGGAGTCGGGTTCTCTAGTGGGCTCGTCCAATGCTGCCCTAAAGCAGGCCAGTCTAAGAAAAGTGTGTGGGGATGTTCCGCGGAGAAATCGGGGTGGCTGGGGACTGTCTATGGACACCCCGCTGCCCCCAGGCGGCTGGGGACTAGGTGTGGACACCCAGCCGCGGGGCGGCTGGGGACCGAGTGTGGACACCCGGCTGCCGGGCGGCTGGGGACTGAGTATGGATACCTCGCTGCCGAAGCAGCCATGAGGTAGTGGCCAGCTTCGGCCTCCTCAAAACTAAAAGGCCCCATTTCAAGTGCAAGCTAGCAGTATGGTATTGCAGCCTGGGGGTGGGTGGTTGGCTGCATATTTGCGCTTGCATTGCAAGGAATGGGGGAGGTACAATTGAACACTGCCCTGGGACAAGGACTTGCACGGGGATAGTTGCAAGTCTGCATCTTCTGATGCGGCAAGGATCACATCTGATGGGCACACTTTTAGGCAGTGACCTGGGAGTCAGAGATGCTTCCCCATGCTGTTCCCATGTCTTTTCAGCACTGTATGCATGTGTCACACAGCACATGGCCAGATAAGGTTGTAAAATGTTAAAATGACATTTCCTGGTGAATGCATTTGTCACAGTTGAAAGCAATACAAAAGTGCAAAAACGCATAAAAATGCTACTTGTGAACATAGCCCAAGGTGTGGAGGAGTATTTTTGTTTTTGGTTATTTATTTTACCTTATACACAAGTCTTTACCCTGGAAAGGATGTTCCTTAACATATTTCACAGGAAAAAAGTTTCACTTTCGTTTTTGAACGTTTTCTTATGAGCCTGTAAAAGTGGCTTAATACCTCTGAACACATAGTTGACAACAGTGACCTGGGGGTCATAAATGCTTCCTGGGGCGATCCCCATGCTGTCCCCATGTCATCTGAGCACTGTCACTATCATTTTGGGCACTTTTTAGGCTTTCTACAGACTGCCGGGGGTGCCGCCGCAAAAATGCTCGGGTCTCCCATAGACTAACATGGGCTCGTTGCTCAGGTCGAGCACCCGAGTATCACGGCGAGCTCGGGCCGAGCTTCGAGCACCCGAGCATTTTAGTGCTCGCTCAACACTATTTATAACGGGGGCACAAGCTAGTGACTGATTTATATTCTCAGTGGAGCAGACTTCATTGCGGTGAATGATATACTCATGGGCACAGTGTGGCACATATTTGCATTTGGTGGCACAGTGGGTGGCATTATTTATTTAAGTCGCTTATATTTGTAACATTTTTGTTTTTCAGGAGTGCGGTGATCTGCTGAAAAGTGCGGAGCAGCCGAAACCTGGACAGCAAACTGCAAAGACGAATCATGGCGGGAAGTCGTCACGAAAGACTGGACTAGGTAAAGAAGAGAAGAAAGAGAGCGACTGCAGTGTATAAACTGGAGGGTTAGGTGGGGCCCATTATATTATAATAAATCTATGTGGGGCCCATTATATTATAATAAATCTATGTGGGGTCTATAATATTAAAGGGACGGATATGTGGGGCCCATTATATAATAATAAAATCTATGTGGTGCCCATTATATTAAAGGGAAAGCTATGTGGGGCCAATTATATTAAGGGGAAAGCTATGTGGGGCCCAATATATTAAAGATAAAGCTATGTGGGGCCCATTATATTAAAGGGAAAGCTATGTGGGGCCCATTATATTAAAGAGAAAGCTATGTGGGGCCCATTATATTAAAGTGAAAGCTATGTGGGGCCCATTATATTAAAGGGAAAGCTATGTGGGGCCCATTATGTTAAAGAGAAAGCTATGTGGGGCCCATTATATTAAAGAGAAAGCTATGTGGGGCCCATTATATTAAAGAGAAAGCTATGTGGGGCCCATTATATTAAAGAGAAAGCTATGTGGGGCCCATTATATTAAAGGGATAGCTATGTGGGGCCCATTATATTAAAGAGAAAGCTATGTGGGGCCCATTATATTAAAGGGAAAGCTATGTGGGGCCCATTATATTAAAGGGATAGCTATGTGGGGCCCATTATATTAAAGAGAAAGCTATGTGGGGCCCATTATATTAAAGAGAAAGCTGTGTGGGGCCCATTATATTAAAGTAAAAGCTATGTGGGGCCCATTATATTAAAGGGATAGCTATGTGGGGCCCATTATATTAAAGGGAAAGCTATGTGCGGCCCATTATATTAAAGAGAAAGCTATGTGGGGCCCATTATATTAAAGAGAAAGCTATGTGGGGCCCATTATATTAAAGGGAAAGCTATGTGGGGCCCATTATATAATAATAAAATCTATGTGGTGCCCATTATATTAAAGGGAAAGCTATGTGGGGCCCATTATATTAAAGAGAAAGCTATGTGGGGCCCATTATATTAAAGGGAAAGCTATGTGGGGCCCATTATATTAAAGAGAAAGCTATGTGGGGCCAATTATATTAAAGGGAAAGCTATGTGGGGCCCATTATATTAAAGAGAAAGCTATGTGGGCCCATTATATTAAAGGGAAAGCTATGTGGGGCCCATTATATTAAAGAGAAAGCTATGTGGGGCCTATTATATTAAAGGGAAAGCTATGTGGGGCCCATTATATTAAAGGGAAAGCTATGTGGGGCCCGTTATCTTAAAGGGACATCTACGTAGGGCCCATTATATTAAATGGATGGCTATGTGGGGCCCATTATATTAAAGAGAGAGCTACGTATGGCCCATTATAATAAATGTATGACTATATGGGGCCCATTATATTAAATGGATGACTATGTGTGTTCCATTATATTTAATGGAAGGCTATGCGGGGCCCATTTAATTATGATAAATTCTATGTGGGGCACATGATATTAAATGGAAGGCTATGTGGAGCCCATTATATTTAATAGAGGGCTATGTGGGGACCAATACATTAAAAAGAAAGCTATATTGGGGCCCACTATGTTATCTGGAAGGTTTTGTGGGGCCCTCTGTATTAAATTGAGGGCTATGTGAGGCCTATTAAATTAAATGGAAAGCGTTGCGGGGCCCATATTATATGGAGGGCTATGTGAGGCACATTTATCAAATAAAGGGCTATGTAGCGCCAATTATATTAAATGGAAGCCTATGTTTTGTCCATTATATTAAATAGAGATGTATCTTGCCTCCATTATAATAAATGGAAGGCAATGTGGGGACCATTATATTAAATGGAGGGTTATGTGGGGCCCATTATATTAAATGGAAGCCTATATGGAGCCCAGTAAATTAAATGTAAAGCTATGTGGGGCCCAATATTTTAAATGGAAGGTTAAGTGGGGCCAATTGTATTAAATAGAGGGCTATGTGGTGCCCAATATAAAACATGGAAGGCTTTTTGGTGCCCATTATATTAAATAGAGGGATATTTTGGCCCCATTTTATTAAATGGAAGGCTATGTCAGGTCCAATATATTAAATGGAGTCCAGTGCGGCCTATTATATTAAATTGAAGGTTATATGGGGTTCAATAAATTAAATGAAAAGCTATGTGGAGCCCAATAAATTAAATTATAGTACATGGAAGGCAATGTGCGGCTCATTATACTATATAGAGGGCTATGTGGGGGCCATTATACTTTATAGAATTCTATGTGGGGGTCCATTATACTTTTGCCAATGGCAAATTGTGTGTTCCGGTGGCACTCCAAAGGTAAAGGGTGTGCTCCGGTGGCACTCCAACGTCATAGGGTGTGCTCTGGTGGCACACCAATGGCAAAAAGGCCAAAGAGTAGACCCTGGTGGCAGACTGAGCAGCCCTAGAATGCGCCCCAGTGGTAAGCAATAGGGGCCAAAGAATGCACCCTGGTGGCAGGCTAAAAAGCCCTAGAGTGCGCCCCAGTGGTAAGCAATAAGGCCAAAAAGTGCACTCCGGTAGCAGGCTAAAAAAGCCTAAGAGTGCCCCGGTGGTAAGCAAAATGGTCAGAGTGTACCCCGGTCGCAGTTAAAAAGCCCAAGATGGGTGCCCCGGTGGTAAGCTAAAAGGCCAAAGAGTGCACCCCGGTGGAAGCTAAAAAGCTCAAGATGGGTGCCCCAGTGGTAAGCAAAAAAGGTCACATATTGGGCCCCTCTGGTAGGCCTACGGGAAATAGAGTTCTCCGATGGCACGCCAACGGTAAAGGGTGTGCCCGATGGTACTCCAATGGTAAAGGGTGTGCTTCAGTGGCATGCCAGTGGCAAAAAGTGTACTCCGGTGGCATGCTAATGTTGAAAGGTATGCTCTGTTGGCACCCCAACTGTAAAGAGTGTGTTCCAGTGGCACCCCAGCAGCCAATGGTGTACTTCGGTGGCAGACCATCGGGAAATGGTGTGATATGTAAGGCTCATGATAACAAAAGGGAGGGCTATGTGGGACCCATTATTTTATATGGAAAGCAAGGTGGGGCCCATTATATTAATTAGGGGCTTATGTGGGGCTCTTTATATTAAATAAAAACATATGTGGGCCCCATTAAATTAAATGGAAGGCTATGTGGACCCCATTAAATTAAATGGAAGGCTATGTGGACCCCATTAAATTAAATGGAAGGCTATGTGGGGCCCATTATATTAAATGGAAGGCTATGTGGGGCCCATTATATTAAATGGAAGCCTATATGGGGCCCAATAAATTAAATGAAAAGCTACAGTATGTACAGCAATAATAAAAATGGTAATAATACAGGGTGGGCTATTTATATGGATACACCTAAATTAAAAGGGAATGGTTGGTGATGTCAACTTCCTGTTTATGACACATTAGTATATGGGAGGGGGAAACTTTTCCAGATGGGTGGTGACTATGGCGGCCATTTTGAAGTCGGCCATTTTGGATCTAACTTTATTTTTTTCAATGGGAAGAGGGTCATGTGACACATCAAACTCATTGAGAATTTCATAAGAAAATACAATGGTGTGCTTGGTTTTAACATAACTTTATTCTTTCATGAATTTTTTACAAGTTTATGACCACTTATAAAATGTGTTCAAAGTACTGCGCATTGTGTTGGATTGTCAATGCAACCCTCTTCTCCCACTCTTGACACACTGATAGCAACACCGCAGAAGAAATGCTAGCACAGGCTTTCAGTATCCGTTGTTTCAGATGCTGAAAGGTTATATGGGGCCTATTAAAATAAATGGAAGACTATGCAGGACCTCTTGTAATAACTAGAAGGCAATTTGTGGCCCATTATATTAAACTAGATGGTGGCCCGATTCTAACTCATCGGTTATTCTAGAATATGTATGCGGCCGGCCGCGACCAATCAGCGAACCGTGTTAATGAGGACCGGAGAGCATGTTTAAATTTGGCGCCAAAACCGGTGATTGGTCACGGACGGCGGCCGCGACCAATCAACGAATCGTATTAGTGAGAACCGGGGAGCGGGTACTTCCACTGTGAGCAGCCGGGAGATGACCGGCTGCTCGCAGCAGAAGTATCCCAACCGGCGGCGCCGCTCCCCGGTCCTCCCTTTACACTTGCCGTCGGGAGATAAGCGGCCCTAGCCACTGATCTAGCGACGGTAGCCGCATGGAGGTCAGCGGCGCCGCCGGTCGGGGTACTTCTGCTGCGAGCAGCTGGGAGATGACCGGCTGCATCGCCACTGACCTCTGTGCAGAGCGGTGTTTAAATTTGGAGCCAATATCGCTGATTGGTCGCGGCCGCCGAATCGTATTAGTGAGGACAGGGGAGCGGCGCTGCATGTGCGGGTACTTCCGCTGCGAGCAGCCGGGAGATGACCGGCTGCTCGCAGCAGAAGTATCCCGACCGGTGGCGCCGCTCCCCGATCCTCCCTTCACACTTGCCGTCGAAAGATCAGCAGCCCTAACCGCTGATTTCCCGATGGTAGCCGCATGGAGGTCAGCGGCGCCGCCGGTCGGGGTACTTCTGCTGCGAGCCGGAAGTTGACCGCTAGCGCCGGTCATCTCCCGGCTGCATCGCCGCTGACCTCCGTGCGGCAGATGAGCCGCTAATGGCCGCCATCTTTTTCTGAAATCCCACGTCGCGGATTGACCACGGTCAATCATTTTATTAAATGGATGATGTTGTGCTTCGGTGGCAAGCCAATGGGAAAGTGGCGTGCTCCGGTGGCAAGCCAACGGGAAAGTGGCGTGCTCCGGTGGCAAGCCAACGGGACTGTGGCGTGCTCCGGTGGCAAGCCAACGGGAAAGTGGCGTGCTCCGGTGGCAAGCCAACGGGAAAGTGGCGTGCTCCGGTGGCAAGCCAACGGGAAAGTGGCGTGCTCCGGTGGCAAGCCAACGGGACTGTGGAGTGCTCCGGTGGCAAGCCAACGGGACTGTGGCGTGCTCCGGTGGCAAGCCAACGGGACTGTGGCGTGCTCCGGTGGCAAGCCAACGGGAAAGTGGCGTGCTCCGGTGGCAAGCCAACGGGAAAGTGGCGTGCTCCGGTGGCAAGCCAACGGGAGAGTGGCGTGCTCCGGTGGCAAGCCAACGGGAAAGTGGCGTGCTCCGGTGGCAAGCCAACGGGAGAGTGGCGTGCTCCGGTGGCAAGCCAACGGGAAAGTGGCGTGCTCCAGTGGCAAGCCAACGGGAAAGTGGCGTGCTCCGGTGGCAAGCCAACGGGAAAGTGGCGTGCTCCGGTGGCAAGCCAACGGGAAAGTGGCGTGCTCCGGTGGCAAGCCAACGGGAAAGTGGCGTGCTCCGGTGGCAAGCCAACGGGAAAGTGGCGTGCTCCGGTGGCAAGCCAACGGGACTGTGGCGTGCTCCGGTGGCAAGCCAACGGGAAAGTGGCGTGCTCCGGTGGCAAGCCAACGGGAAAGTGGCGTGCTCTGGTGGCAAGCCAAAGGGGAAGTGGCGTGCTCCGGTGGCAAGCCAACGGGGAAGTGGCGTGCTCCGGTGGCAAGCCAACGGGGAAGTGGCGTGCTCCGGTGGCAAGCCAACGGGGAAGTGGCGTGCTCCGGTGGCAAGCCAACGGGAAAGTGGCATGCTCCGGTGGCAAGCCAAAGGGAAAGTAGCGTGCTCCGGTGGCAAACCAACGGGAAAGTGGCGTGCTCCGGTGGCAAGCCAACGGGAAAGTGGCGTGCTCCGGTGGCAAGCCAACGGGAAAGTGGCGTGCTCCGGTGGCAAGCCAACGGGACTGTGGCGTGCTCCGGTGGCAAGCCAACGGGACTGTGGCGTGCTCCGGTGGCAAGCCAACGGGACTGTGGCGTGCTCCGGTAGCAAGCCAACGGGAAAGTGGCGTGCTCCGGTGGCAAGCCAACGGTAAAGTGGCGTGCTCCGGTGGCAAGCCAACGAGAGAGTGGCGTGCTCCGGTGGCAAGCCAACGGGAGAGTGGCGTGCTCCGGTGGCAAGCCAACGGGAAAGTGGCGTGCTCCGGTGGCAAGCCAACGGGAAAGTGGTGTGCTCCGGTGGCAAGCCAACGGGAAAGTGGCGTGCTCCGGTGGCAAGCCAACGGGACTGTGGCGTGCTCCGGTGGCAAGCCAACGGGACTGTGGCGTGCTCCGGTGGCAAGCCAACGGGAAAGTGGCGTGCTCCGGTGGCAAGCCAACGGGAAAGTGGCGTGCTCCGGTGGCAAGCCAACGAGAGAGTGGCGTGCTCCGGTGGCAAGCCAACGGGAGAGTGGCGTGCTCCGGTGGCAAGCCAACGGGAAAGTGGCGTGCTCCGGTGGCAAGCCAACGGGAAAGTGGCGTGCTCCGGTGGCAAGCCAACGGGAAAGTGGCGTGCTCCGGTGGCAAGCCAACGGAAAAGTGGCGTGCTCCGGTGGCAAGCCAACGGGAAAGTGGCGTGCTGCGGTGGCAAGCCAACGGGAAAGTGGCGTGCTGCGGTGGCAAGCCAACGGGAAAGTGGCGTGCTCCGGTGGCAAGCCAACGGGACTGTGGCGTGCTCCGGTGGCAAGCCAACGAGACTGTGGCGTGCTCCGGTGGCAAGCCAACGGGACTGTGGCGTGCTCCGGTGGCAAGCCAACGGGAAAGTGGCGTGCTCCGGTGGCAAGCCAACGGGAGAGTGGCGTGCTCCGGTGGCAAGCCAACGGGAAAGTGGCGTGCTCCGGTGGCAAGCCAACGGGAAAGTGGCGTGCTCCGGTGGCAAGCCAACGGGAAAGTGGCGTGCTCCGGTGGCAAGCCAACGGGAAAGTGGCGTGCTCCGGTGGCAAGCCAACGGGAAAGTGGCGTGCTGCGGTGGCAAGCCAACGGGAAAGTGGCGTGCTGCGGTGGCAAGCCAACGGGAAAGTGGCGTGCTGCGGTGGCAAGCCAACGGGAAAGTGGCGTGCTGCGGTGGCAAGCCAACGGGAAAGTGGCGTGCTCCGGTGGCAAGCCAACGGGAAAGTGGCGTGCTCCGGTGGCAAGCCAACGGGAAAGTGGCGTGCTCCGGTGGCAAGCCAACGGGAAAGTGGCGTGCTCCGGTGGCAAGCCAACGGGACTGTGGCGTGCTCCGGTGGCAAGCCAACGGGAAAGTGGCGTGCTCCGGTGGCAAGCCAACGGGAAAGTGGCGTGCTCCGGTGGCAAGCCAACGGGAAAGTGGCGTGCTCCGGTGGCAAGCCATCGGGACTGTGGAGTGCTCCGGTGGCAAGCCAACGGGACTGTGGCGTGCTCCGGTGGCAAGCCAACGGGACTGTGGAGTGCTCCGGTGGCAAGCCAACGGGACTGTGGCGTGCTCTGGTGGCAAGCCAACGGGACTGTGGCGTGCTCCGGTGGCAAGCCAACGGGAAAGTTGCGTGCTCCGGTGGCAAGCCAACGGGAAAGTGGCGTGCTCCGGTGGCAAGCCAACGGGAGAGTGGCGTGCTCCGGTGGCAAGCCAACGGGAAAGTGGCGTGCTCCGGTGGCAAGCCAACGTGAAAGTGGCGTGCTCCGGTGGCAAGCCAACGGGAAAGTGGCGTGCTCCGGTGGCAAGCCAACGGGAAAGTGGCGTGCTCCGGTGGCAAGCCAACGGGAAAGTGGAGTGCTCCGGTGGCAAGCCAACGGGACTGTGGCGTGCTCCGGTGGCAAGCCAACGGGAAAGTGGCGTGCTCCGGTGGCAAGCCAACGGGAAAGTGGCGTGCTCCGGTGGCAAGCCAACGGGGAAGTGGCGTGCTCCGGTGGCAAGCCAACGGGGAAGTGGCGTGCTCCGGTGGCAAGCCAACGGGGAAGTGGCGTGCTCCGGTGGCAAGCCAACGGGGAAGTGGCGTGCTCCGGTGGCAAGCCAACGGGAAAGTGGCGTGCTCCGGTGGCAAGCCAACGGGAAAGTGGCGTGCTCCGGTGGCAAGCCAACGGGAAAGTGGCGTGCTCCGGTGGCAAGCCAACGGGAAAGTGGCGTGCTCCGGTGGCAAGCCAACGGGAAAGTGGCGTGCTCCGGTGGCAAGCCAACGGGACTGTGGCGTGCTCCGGTGGCAAGCCAACGGGACTGTGGCGTGCTCCGGTGGCAAGCCAACGGGACTGTGGCGTGCTCCGGTGGCAAGCCAACGGGAAAGTGGCGTGCTCCGGTGGCAAGCCAACGGGAGAGTGGCGTGCTCCGGTGGCAAGCCAACGGGAGAGAGGCGTGCTCCGGTGGCAAGCCAACGAGAGAGTGGCGTGCTCCGGTGGCAAGCCAAGGGGAAAGTGGCGTGCTCCGGTGGCAAGCCAACGGGAAAGTGGCGTGCTCCGGTGGCAAGCCAACGGGAAAGTGGCGTGCTCCGGTGGCAAGCCAACGGGAAAGTGGCGTGCTGCGGTGGCAAGCCAACGGGAAAGTGGCGTGCTCCGGTGGCAAGCCAACGGGAAAGTGGCGTGCTGCGGTGGCAAGCCAACAGGAAAGTGGCGTGCTGCGGTGGCAAGCCAACGGGAAAGTGGCGTGCTCCGGTGGCAAGCCAACGGGAAAGTGGCGTGCTCCGGTGGCAAGCCAACGGGAAAGTGGCGTGCTCCGGTGGCAAGCCAATGGGAAAGTGGCGTGCTCCGGTGGCAAGCCAACGGGAAAGTGGCGTGCTCCGGTGGCAAGACAACGGGACTGTGGCGTGCTCCGGTGGCAAGCCAACGGGAAAGTGGCGTGCTCCGGTGGCAAGCCAACGGGAAAGTGGCGTGCTCCGGTGGCAAGCCAACGGGACTGTGGAGTGCTCCGGTGGCAAGCCAACGGGACTGTGGCGTGCTCCGGTGGCAAGCCAACGGGACTGTGGCGTGCTCCGGTGGCAAGCCAACGGGAAAGTGGCGTGCTCCGGTGGCAAGCCAACGGGAAAGTGGCGTGCTCCGGTGGCAAGCCAACGGGAGAGTGGCGTGCTCCGGTGGCAAGCCAACGGGAAAGTGGCGTGCTCCGGTGGCAAGCCAACGGGAAAGTGGCGTGCTCCGGTGGCAAGCCAACGGGAAAGTGGCGTGCTCCGGTGGCAAGCCAATGGGAAAGTGGCGTGCTTCGGTGGCAAGCCAACGGGAAAGTGGCGTGCTCCGGTGGCAAGCCAACGGGACTGTGGCGTGCTCCGGTGGCAAGCCAACGGAAAAGTGGCGTGCTCCGGTGGCAGGCCAACGGGAAAGTGGCGTGCTCCGGTGGCAAGCCAACGGGAAAGTGGCGTGCTCCGGTGGAAGCCAACGGGACTGTGGCGTGCTCCGGTGGCAAGCCAACGGGAAAGTGGCGTGCTCCAGTGGCAAGCCAACGGGAAAGTGGCGTGCTCTGGTGGCAAGCCAACGGGGAAGTGGCGTGCTCCGGTGGCAAGCCAACGGGGAAGTGGCGTGATCCGGTGGCAAGCCAACGGGGAAGTGGCGTGCTCCGGTGGCAAGCCAACGGGAAAGTGGCGTGCTCCGGTGGCAAGCCAACGGGAAAGTGGCGTGCTCCGGTGGCAAGCCAACGGGAAAGTGGCGTGCTCCGGTGGCAAGCCAACGAGAAAGTGGCGTGCTCCGGTGGCAAGCCAACGGGACTGTGGCGTGCTCCGGTGGCAAGCCAACGGGACTGTGGCGTGCTCCGGTGGCAAGCCAATGGGACTGTGGCGTGCTCCGGTGGCAAGCCAACGGGAAAGTGGCGTGCTCCGGTGGCAAGCCAACGGGAGAGTGGCGTGCTCCGGTGGCAAGCCAACGGGAGAGTGGCGTGCTCCGGTGGCAAGCCAACGGGAGAGTGGCGTGCTCCGGTGGCAAGCCAACGGGAAAGTGGCGTGCTCCGGTGTCAAGCCAACGGGAAAGTGGCGTGCTCCGGTGGCAAGCCAACGGGAAAGTGGCGTGCTCCGGTGGCAAGCCAACGGGAAAGTGGCGTGCTGCGGTGGCAAGCCAACGGGAAAGTGGCGTGCTGCGGTGGCAAGCCAACGGGAAAGTGGCGTGCTGCGGTGGCAAGCCAACGGGAAAGTGGCGTGCTGCGGTGGCAAGCCAACGGGAAAGTGGCATGCTCCGGTGGCAAGCCAACGGGAAAGTGGCGTGCTCCGGTGGCAAGCCAACGGGAAAGTGACGTGCTCCGGTGGCAAGCCAACGGGAAAGTGGCGTGCTCCGGTGGCAAGCCAACGGGAAAGTGGCGTGCTCCGGTGGCAAGCCAACGGGAAAGTGGCGTGCTCCGGTGGCAAGCCAACGGGACTGTGGCGTGCTCCGGTGGCAAGCCAACGGGAAAGTGGCGTGCTCCGGTGGCAAGCCAACGGGAAAGTGGCGTGCTCCGGTGGCAAGCCAACGGGACTGTGGAGTGCTCCGGTGGCAAGCCAACGGGACTGTGGCGTGCTCCGGTGGCAAGCCAACGGGACTGTGGAGTGCTCCGGTGGCAAACCAACGGGAAAGTGGCGTGCTCCGGTGGCAAGCCAACGGGAAAGTGGCGTGCTCCGGTGGCAAGCCAACGGGGAAGTGGCGTGCTCCGGTGGCAAGCCAACGGGGAAGTGGCGTGCTCCGGTGGCAAGCCAACGGGGAAGTGGCGTGCTCCGGTGGCAAGCCAACGGGGAAGTGGCGTGCTCCGGTGGCAAGCCAACGGGGAAGTGGCGTGCTCCGGTGGCAAGCCAACGGGAAAGTGGCGTGCTCCTGTGGCAAGCCAACGGGAAAGTGGCGTGCTCCGGTGGCAAGCCAACGGGAAAGAGGCGTGCTCCGGTGGCAAGCCAACGGGACTGTGGCGTGCTCCGGTGGCAAGCCAACGGGAAAGTGGCGTGCTCCGGTGGCAAGCCAACGGTAAAGTGGCGTGCTCCGGTGGCAAGCCAACGGGAGAGTGGCGTGCTCCGGTGGCAAGCCAACGGGAGAGTGGCGTGCTCCGGTGGCAAGCCAACGGGAAAGTGGCGTGCTCCGGTGGCAAGCCAACGGGAAAGTGGCGTGCTCCGGTTGCAAGCCAACGGGAAAGTGGCGTGCTCCGGTGGCAAGCCAACGGGAAAGTGGCGTGCTCCGGTGGCAAGCCAACGGGAAAGTGGCGTGCTGTGGTGGCAAGCCAACGGGAAAGTGGCGTGCTGCGGTGGCAAGCCAACGGGAAAGTGGCGTGCTGCGGTGGCAAGCCAACGGGAAAGTGGCGTGCTGCGGTGGCAAGCCAACGGGAAAGTGGCGTGCTCCGGTGGCAAGCCAACGGGAAAGTGGCGTGCTCCGGTGGCAAGCCAACGGGAAAGTGGCGTGCTCCGGTGGCAAGCCAACGGGACTGTGGCGTGCTCCGGTGGCAAGCCAACGGGAAAGTGGCGTGCTCCGGTGGCAAGCCAACGGGAAAGTGGCGTGCTCCGGTGACAAGCCAACGGGAAAGTGGCGTGCTCCGGTGGCAAGCCAACGGGAAAGTGGCGTGCTCCGGTGGCCAGCCAACGGGAAAGTGGCGTGCTCCGGTGGCAAGCCAACGGGAAAGTGGCGTGCTGCGGTGGCAAGCCAACGGGAAAGTGGCGTGCTCCGGTGGCAAGCCAACGGGAAAGTGGCGTGCTCCGGTGGCAAGCCAACGGGAAAGTGGCGTGCTCCGGTGGCAAGCCAACGGGAAAGAGGCGTGCTCCGGTGGCAAGCCAACGGGAAAGTGGCGTGCTCCGGTGGCAAGCCAACGGGAAAGTGGCGTGCTGCGGTGGCAAGCCAACGGGAAAGTGGCGTGCTGCGGTGGCAAGCCAACGGGAAAGTGGCGTGCTCCGGTGGCAACCAAACGGGAAAGTGGCGTGCTCCGGTGGCAAGCCAACGGGGAAGTGGCGTGCTCCGGTGGCAAGCCAACGGGGAAGTGGCGTGCTCCGGTGGCAAGCCAACTGGGAAGTGGCGTGCTCCGGTGGCAAGCCAACGGGAAAGTGGCGTGTTCCGGTGGCATGCTAATGGTAAAGGTGTGCTCCGGTGGCATGCTAACGGTAAAGGTGTGCTCCGGTCACATGCTAATGGTAAAGGTGTGCTCCGGTGGCATGCTAACGGGAATAGGTGTGCCCGGTGGCATACTAACGGGAAAAGGTGTACTCCATTGGCACCACAATGGTAAAGGGACTTGGAAATGTCACATGTGAAGTCATACTCGCATAGTGTCTGTTGTTGCAGGGATCAAAAGAGCGACCCGGTGGAACAAGATGTGGACACTGTGCAGCAGATGGTGGTTTAAGGACAGCAAAGAAGCAAAATAAGACCAAGTAACAGCAAGAAAACAATCCAAGAATTACAGCAGCAGACAAGTAAGTGATTGTGATTCTTTTAAACGGTGTTGTATGATCAGATGAAGTGGAATGCAGTAAGTTTGGAAATATGATTAACATGTTAATAAAGTGTCTGAAATGTATGAGCGAGAAAGAGAAAAAGATGGATTGTTACAGGGGGAAAGCTGAGAGTAGGGAGTTGCAGAGAAAGTCCTTGTGACAGGTTTAGGATGTATACGGCTGTTTATTGTCTCCTCCACATACAAAGGCAGGAGATGAGACTATCAAACTATTGAACTTGGAGTTGTCAGTAATGTTGGAGGAGAAATTAATAAAGGAAGTAAAATGGGAAAGAAAATAAGGGGTTGTATGTTTGCCTGGTCAGAGGGATGTTTGCCTGGTCAGAGGGATGTTTGCCTGGTCAGGGGGATGTTTGCCTGGTCAGGGGAATGTTTGCCTGGTCAGGGGGATGTTTGCCTGGTCAGGGGGATGTTTGTCTGGTCAGAGGGATGTTTGCTTCACGTTGGGGAAGAGGGAAAGGACTGAATGATCCGGCACCTGTCCTATCCACAGGATGGTCAGCTAGTGCTGCCATAGGGAAAGAGCTGACCTAGTGTCACTATCAATCATCTGAGTCTGCAGTACAACTGATTAGGGGTCCAGCAGGGGGGCGCTGATGACACAGGTGGACCTTGGGGCGGTTTTCCGGTTGCCGATGCTGCACCTAGAGGGTTTTCTTCATGTAATTATCCTCCTCACATTGCAGACTTGTGAACTTTATAAATTTTCTTCATTTGCTTATTTTCTTCCTTCTCTCCCAAACACGTTGCTGAAGTGCTGTCTCACCCCCACTGCCCCCATCCAGAAGCTTCTTGTAGCTGCTGTTCAGTGAGATTTGTCCTCTATATACCAGCAGTCTGTGTATGGGCCTGTCTCTGTCTGATCCTCTCTGTTCTCCACCCCTACACTCAGACATGGGAAACCCTGTACTCGGATTACTTCACATCTTGGTGAACAACAGCTGAAAGGACCCTATAAAGGAGCCTGTACCAGGCAGGTGACAGCGGTGCAGCATTGTGCTTGTGAGGGCAATCGGGCGGTGGAGTCAGAAATTGGGGAATACTTGGGTGCTCTCTGGACGGACAATATTAGTGCTGCAGTAATTTCCCACAAGTTTTTGCACAGAGCGGCCACTAATATAGAATAAAGTAAAACAATTGTGCTCTGTAAATAATGGCTGTGCTTTGCTACAAATGCTTCATGTTTGCAGGAGGTTTTTTTTTCTTTAATAAATTTTATTTAGTTTATAATTGATTTTTTCTCTTTCTGCTAGATATCAGGACATGATAGAGGCCGTACGGGACTGATATAAGAAGTTCTTGGCTGAGAAGGAAAGAAGCTTCATTCCTCCATGAGCTGCAGTTCTTTGTGTCCAGTCGGGAACTCTATTAGTAAGTAGATTTTATCACCGGCGCAGATATTTCCGGGAAGGTTCCAATTGGCCGAATACAAGACGTTCATTAAACTCTTCATTTGAAATAAACGTCTGGTTATCATCCACAATACTTAATACCGATCACTTGTCACAAATTTGTATATTTTTTACCTGTTATAAAATGCTGCTCATCCCTTGAATCTTTTCTTTTTTTTTGTCATTTTAGACAAAACATTACATATTTCTGACAAGTCCCAGGTCTTTTCACACCACTCGTTTTGCAGGTTCTTTAATACTACAGCACTTACGTTATTGGGGTCATTTTTGTGCAGTTTGCAGTTACATGATTTTTTATACATGTTTTTTTTTTAGGTTTGTCTTGTTATTACATCACATTCATCTTTTCCCTCTCTTGCTTTCCTGGACTGAAGGAAACATATCTCCAAGTCATTCTGAGCTGCTGGCAGGAGAGATGGACCCTCAGGAGCCTCCTAGTCTTCAGAATCCACATGAAGGAGAAGTCCAAGAACAAGAAAGGCCTCCGACAGCAGAGCAACCTGTCCGCCAAAAAGTCCCAGAAGAAGAAGCGATGGTCCCGCAGCTCATCTGTGTTTTTCCTAAATGTGGTTTATACTTTTACTGATTGTAATTTTCTTGGTCGATACCAGATAAAGTTTTGGATGACAACTGTCTGGACTTGTGTCTTATTTTACATTTCTCCTTTTTTCTTCTTGCTTCCCCTCCAGTGAGATCTGGCTTAGGTGATAAAAGCCTTTCTCTATCCGGCATTTTTTCAGCAGGCTGGAGAAAGACTTTCTGGATGATAACTTGCCTTAGTCTCAGATGCCCATACACTAGTTAGCTTTAGACCGGACGCTTGTCCACACAACACATCCCGACTCCCCCATATACATGAATGTGGTTATATGTGTGGGGGAGATGGCCCCATACACAGCACATGGTCGGCTGCTCCAGCAAAAATCCTTGGGTTTGACCTACCTTCCTGTAATATATATGGGGGGCCATTAGTTGGATGTTTGCAGGACCCCTCTTTGTCCGACAGCTTCCCTCCCCCACACATAGCAAGCAGTGTACAGACAAGCTCCCTTCCCGCACATACAGCATATATAGCATATAAAGAAAAAACCTAGAAGTCTGAACTGAAACATAAATTGATGTGCATGCAAAATGTTAATGCATGTTCACACAAGGCCACTAGACAAAGAAAAACCAAAGACAAGCAAAATACCCAAGTAACCGGAAGTGAATGGGTAAATCGCAAAGTGCAAAAATAATAAATAATGAAGGGTATTTAGTTAACATAATTTTGATAAAAATAATGCAAAAACTATCCCGCCACATCACGGCAACCCTTATGGGACAGTCCTAACTCTAATATTAAAACCTTACCATTTGTCAAGTGACGTACATATGGATAAGGACAGAGAGACTGACCCCCTAGTAGAAGCATAGACCTGAGGCAGAATAAACATTTCAGCTCAGACAAAGGGCGGCCACACCCTTATATGTACTAAAGCACACTACAAAGAAAAAACCTAGAAGTCTGAACTGAAACATAAATTGATGTGCATGCAAAATGTAAATGCATGCTCACACAAGGACACTAGACAAAGAAAAACCAAAGGCAAGCAAAATACCCAAGTAAGTAGAAGTAAATGGGTAAATCGCAAAGTGCAAAAATAATAAATAATGAAGGGTATTTAGTAGTGAAGAGCGAGCACTAAGATGCTCGGGTGCTCAAAGCTCGGGCCGAGCTCGCCATGATACTCGGTTGCTCGACCTGAGCCACGAGCCCAATGTTAGTCTATGGGAGACCCGAGCATTTTCGCGGCGGCATCCCCGGCTGTCTTTTAAAAGCCTAACAAGTGCCCAAAACGATAGTGACAGTGCTCAAATGACATGGGGACAGCATGGGGATCGCCCCAGGAAGCATTTCTGACCCCCAGGTCACTTCTGTCAACAACGTGGTCAGAGGTATTAAGCCACTTTTAAGGGCTCACAATAAAACGTTCAAAAACTAAACTGAAACTGCTTTCCTGTGAAATATGTTAAGGAAGTTCCTTTCCAGGGTAAAGACTTGTGTATAAGGTAAAATAAATAACAAAAAAAAAAAATACTCCTCCACACCTTGGGCTATGTTCACAAGTAGCATTTTTAATGTGTTTTTGCACTTTTGTATTGCTTCAACCGTGACAAATGCATTCACCGGGAAATGTCATTTTAACATTTTACAACCTTATCTGGCCATGTGCTGTGTGACACATGCATACAGTGCTGAAAAGACATGGGGACAGCATAGGGAAGACCCCTGGAAGCATCTCTGACTCCCCGGTCACTGCCTAAAAGTGTGCCCATCAGAAGTCATCCTTGCCGCATCAGAAGATGCAGACTTGCAACTATCCCCGTGCAAGTTCTTGTCCCAGGGCAGGGTTCAATTGTACCTCCCCCATTCCTTGCAATGCAAGCGCAAATATGCAGCCAACCACCCACCCACCCCCAGGCTGCAATACCATACTGCTTGCTTGCACTTGAAATTGGGCCTTTTAGGCATGTGCAGGCGGAATCTGGCCACCATGTCATGGCAGCGTTGGTATCCATACTCAGTCCCCAGCCGCCCGGCGGTGGGGTGTCCACACTCGGTCCCCAACCGCCAGGGGGCGGCCGGGTGTCCATATTCGGTCGCCAGCCGCCTGGGGGCAGCCGGGTGTCCATAAACGGTCCCCAGCCGCCCCTATTTCTCCTTGGAACATCCCCCCACACACTTTTCTTAGCCTGGCCTGCTTTAGGGCAGCATTGGACGAGCCCACCAGAGAACCAGACTCCTCCGGTGGGCCCTGGCTTCTCCATCAGGGGAGTTGAGAGTGCCAAGGTGAGGACCATGATGATGATACAAGTTAGCATCTGCTTTGTTTTGTTGGAATGCAAGCGCATGTATGTAGTAGCGGCAAGGCCTGAGGTGGTCAGCATTTTGGCGCATATCCTACCTCCTCTGAGGATTGCTGGATGTTTTCCTGCTACTATCCCAGTTCTATGACTCCCATTAAAACAAAGCTTCAGGTGATGAATGATGGATGAGGTGGTGGCAAAGGAGAAAGAGCAGGAGGAACAGGGATCATTCACATCAATATCAGGCCAGTCAACCACATATGTCTTGTAGGATATGTTTCTGTAACAAAAGGAGCGGTTTGGCTACACAGTTATAGGGCATACAGTGAGTGCAATGCCTACCAAAAATTTCGAGGCACTCCAATGTACCTTGGAAATGACATGGAGGTCAGAGGGCCTTAACTAAACAGTTTTTTCCATTTATAGCAGCTGGGTCTCCTGTACACTGTTGGCCTAAACAGTGAATGGAAGGCTTTCCAAAAATTATGAGGAACTGCAATGCCCCTTGAAACAGACGTGGATTACAGCGTACTAAAAACCTTCTACCCACTATTGGGGAGTGGGTCTCCCTTAGTATTAGCCTTTGCATTGAAAAGCAAAAGCTGACTAAAATTAGGAGGAAATGCAATGTCCGTTGGAAGAGTTGTGAAGGTTAGAGGTAATTAAAAACAACATTTCAATGCCCCTAGGAAGAGCTGTGGAGTTCAGAGTGGCTTAAGAAGACTGTTTTAATGTCCCTTTGAAGAGACATGGAGGTCACAGTAGCTTAACAAGATGGTTTCAATGCCCCTCGGAAAAGACGTGGAGGTCCCAGTAGCTTAACCAGACGGTTTGAATGCCCCTCGGAAGAGGGGCTTTTAATGCCCCTTCCAAGAGCCATACAGTACAGCATAGTACAAACATTATTCCCATTATTGGGGAGTGTGTATCCCATAGTCATTGCTTATGCCTTCCAAGCAAAAGCTGCCAAAAATTGGGACGGAGGAACTTGCAATGCCCCTTACAAGAGCCATGCAGTACAGCATATTCCAAACATTATTCCCATTATTGGGGAGTGGGTCTCCCATAGTCTTTGCTTATGCCTTCCAAGCAAAAGCTGCCAAAAATTAGGACGAAGGAGCTTGCAATGCCCCTTACAAGAGCCATGCAGTACAGCATATTACAAACATTATTCCCATTATTGGGGAGTGGGTCTCCCATAGTATATGCTTATGCCTTCCAAGAAAAAGCTGCCAAAAATTAAGAGGAACTGCAATGCCCGTTCGAAGAGTCGTGGAGGTTAGAGTTAATTAAAAACAACATATCAATGCCCCTTGGAAGAGCTGTGGAGTTCAGAGTGGTTTAACAAGACGCTATTAATGCCCCTCAAAAGAGATGTGGAGGTCCCAGTAGCTTAACAAGACGGTTTTAATACCCCTTGGAAAAGTGGTGGAGGTCCCAGTAGCTTAACAAGACGGTTTTAATACCCCTCGGAAAAGTGGTGGAGGTCACAGTAGCTTAAGAAGACGCTTTTAATGCCCCTCAGAAGAAACGTGGAGATCCCAGTAGCTTAACAAGATGGTTTTAATGCCCCTTGGAAAAGTGGTGGAGGTCGCAGTAGCTTAACAAGACGCTATTAATGCCCCTCAGAAGAGACGTGGAGGTCCCAGCAGCTTAACAAGACGGTTTGAATGCCCCTTGGAAGAGACGTGGAGGTCACAGTAGCTTAACAAGACGCTATTAATGCCCCTCAGAAGAGACGTGGAGGTTCCAGCAGCTTAACATGACGGATTTAATGCTCCTCAGAAAAGTGGTGGAGGTCCCAGTAGCTTAACAAGATGGTTTTAATGCCCCTCAGAAACGTAGTGGAGGTCCCAGTAGCTTAACAAGACTGTTTGAATGCCCCTTGGAAGAGACGTGGAGGTCCCAGTAGCTTAACTGGCCGGTTTAAATGCCCCTTGGAAAAGTGGTGGAGGTCACAGTAGCTTAACAAAACGCTATTAATGCCCCTCAGAAGAGACGTGGAGGTCTTAGTAGCTTAACAAGACGGTTTTAATGCTCCTCAGAAAAGTGGTGGAGGTCCCAGTAGCTTAATAACACGGTTTTAATGCCCCTTGGAAAAGTGGTGGAGGTCGCAGTAGCTTAACAAGACGGTTTGAATGCCCCTTGGACGAGACGTGGAGGTCCCAGTAGCTTAACAAGACGGTTTTAATGCTCCTCAGAAAAGTGGTGGAGGTCCCAGTAGCTTAACAAGACGGTTTTAATACCCCTTGGAAAAGTGGTGGAGGTCGCAGTAGCTTAACAAGACGGTTTGAATGCCCCTTGGAAGAGACATGGAGGTCCCAGTAGCTTAACAAGACGGTTTGAATGCCCCTTGGAAGAGACGGGGAGGTCCCAGTAGCTTAACAAGATGCTTTTAATGCCCCTCGGAAAAGTGGTGGAGGTCACAGTAGCTTAACAAGACGCTTTTAATGCCCCTCGGAAGAGACGTGGAGGTCCAAGTAGCTTAACAAGACGGTTTGAATGCCCCTTGGAAGAGACGTGGAGGTCCCAGTAGCTTAACAAGACGGTTTGAATGCCCCTTGGAAGAGACGTGGAGGTCCCAGTAGCTTAACAAGACAGTTTTAATGCCCCTCGGAAAAGTTGTGGAGGTCACAGTAGCTTAACAAGATGCTTTTAATGCCTCTCAGAAGAGACGTGGAGGTCCCAGTAGCTTAACAAGATGGTTTGAATGCCCCTTGGAAGAGAAGTGGAGGTCCCAGTAGCTTAACAAGACGGTTTTAATGCCCCTCGGAAAAGTGGTGGAGGTCCCACTAGCTTAACAAGACGGTTTTAATGCCCCTCGGAAAAGTGGTGGAGGTCCCAGTAGCTTAAAAAGACGCTTTTACTGCCCCGTGAAAAAGTGGTGGAGGTCGCAGTAGCTTAACAAGACGGTTTGAATGCCCCTTGGTAGAGACGTGGAGGTCCCAGTAGCTTAACAAGACAGTTTGAATGCCCCTTGGAAGAGACGTGGACGTCCCAGTAGCTTAACAAGACGGTTTTAATGCCCCTCGGAAAAGTGGTGGAGGTCACAGTAGCTTAACAAGTCGCTTTTAATGCCCCTCAGAAGAGAAGTGGAGATCCCAGTAGCTTAACAAGACGGTTTGAATGCCCCTTGGAAGAGACGTGGAGGTCACAGTAGCTTAACAAGACGGTTAGAATGCCCCTTGGAAGAGACGTGGAGGTCCCAGTAGCTTAACAAGATGGTTTTAATGCTCCTCGGAAAAGTGGTGGAGGTCCCAGTAGCTTAACAAGATGCTTTTAATGCCCCTCGGAAAAGTGGTGGAGGTCCCAGTAGCTTAACAAGACGCTTTGAATGCCCCTTGGAAGAGACGTGGAGGTCACAGTAGCTTAACAAGATGGTTTTAATGCTCCTCGGAAAAGTGGTGGAGGTCCCAGTAGCTTAGCAAGATGCTTTTAATACCCCTCGGAAAATTGGAGGTCCCAGTAGCTTAACAAGACGGTTTGAATGCCCCTTGGAAAAGTGGTGGAGGTCGTAGTAGCTTAACAAGACTGTTTGAATGCCCCTGGGAAAAGTGGTGCAGGTCCCAGTAGCTTAACAAGATGGTTGGAATGCCCCTTGGAAGAGACGTGGAGGTACCAGTAGCTTAAAAAGACGGTTTTAATGCCCCTCGGAAAAGTGGTGGAGGTCCCACTAGCTTAACAAGACGGTTTTAATGCCCCTCGGAAAAGTGGTGGAGGTCCCAGTAGCTTAACAATACGCTTTTAATGCCTCTCAGAAGAGACGTGGAGGTCCCAGTAGCTTAACAAGACGGTTTGAATGCCCCTTGGAAGAGACGTGGAGGTCCCAGTAGCTTAAGAAGACGGTTTGAATGCCCCTTGGAAGAGACGTGGAGGTCCCAGTAGCTTAACAAGACGGTTTTAATGCTTCTCGGAAAAGTGGTGGAGATCCCAGTAGCTTAATAAGACGCTTTTAATTCCCCTCGAAAAAGTGGTGGAGGTCGCAGTAGCTTACCAAGACGGTTTGAATGCCCCTTGGAAGAGACGTGGAGGTCACAGTAGCTTAACAAGACGCTATTAATGCCCCTCAGAAGAGACGTGGAGGTTCCAGCAGCTTAACATGACGGATTTAATGCTCCTCAGAAAAGTGGTGGAGGTCCCAGTAGCTTAACAAGATGGTTTTAATGCCCCTCAGAAACGTAGTGGAGGTCCCAGTAGCTTAACAAGACTGTTTGAATGCCCCTTGGAAGAGACGTGGAGGTCCCAGTAGCTTAACTGGCCGGTTTAAATGCCCCTTGGAAAAGTGGTGGAGGTCACAGTAGCTTAACAAAACGCTATTAATGCCCCTCAGAAGAGACGTGGAGGTCTTAGTAGCTTAACAAGACGGTTTTAATGCTCCTCAGAAAAGTGGTGGAGGTCCCAGTAGCTTAACAAGACGGTTTTAATGCCCCTTGGAAAAGTGGTGGAGGTCGCAGTAGCTTAACAAGACGGTTTGAATGCCCCTTGGAGGAGACGTGGAGGTCCCAGTAGCTTAACAAGACGGTTTTAATGCTCCTCAGAAAAGTGGTGGAGGTCCCAGCAGCTTAACAAGACGGTTTTAATACCCCTTGGAAAAGTGGTGGAGGTCGCAGTAGCTTAACAAGACGGTTTGAATGCCCCTTGGAAGAGACATGGAGGTCCCAGTAGCTTAACAAGACGGTTTGAATGCCCCTTGGAAGAGACGTGGAGGTCCCAGTAGCTTAACAAGATGCTTTTAATGCCCCTCGGAAAAGTGGTGGAGGTCACAGTAGCTTAACAAGACGCTTTTAATGCCCCTCGGAAGAGACGTGGAGGTCCAAGTAGCTTAACAAGACGGTTTGAATGCCCCTTGGAAGAGACGTGGAGGTCCCAGTAGCTTAACAAGACGGTTTGAATGCCCCTTGGAAGAGACGTGGAGGTCCCAGTAGCTTAACAAGACAGTTTTAATGCCCCTCGGAAAAGTTGTGGAGGTCACAGTAGCTTAACAAGATGCTTTTAATGCCTCTCAGAAGAGACGTGGAGGTCCCAGTAGCTTAACAAGATGGTTTGAATGCCCCTTGGAAGAGAAGTGGAGGTCCCAGTAGCTTAACAAGACGGTTTTAATGCTTCTCGGAAAAGTGGTGGAGGTCCCAGTAGCTTAAAAAGACGCTTTTACTGCCCCGTGAAAAAGTGGTGGAGGTCGCAGTAGCTTAACAAGACGGTTTGAATGCCCCTTGGTAGAGACGTGGAGGTCCCAGTAGCTTAACAAGACAGTTTGAATGCCCCTTGGAAGAGACGTGGACGTCCCAGTAGCTTAACAAGACAGTTTGAATGCCCCTTGGAAGAGACGTGGACGTCCCAGTAGCTTAACAAGACGGTTTTAATGCCCCTCGGAAAAGTGGTGGAGGTCACAGTAGCTTAACAAGTCGCTTTTAATGCCCCTCAGAAGAGAAGTGGAGATCCCAGTAGCTTAACAAGACGGTTTGAATGCCCCTTGGAAGAGACGTGGAGGTCACAGTAGCTTAACAAGACGGTTAGAATGCCCCTTGGAAGAGACGTGGAGGTCCCAGTAGCTTAACAAGATAGTTTTAATGCTCCTCGGAAAAGTGGTGGAGGTCCCAGTAGCTTAACAAGATGCTTTTAATGCCCCTCGGAAAAGTGGTGGAGGTCCCAGTAGCTTAACAAGATGCTTTGAATGCCCCTTGGAAGAGACGTGGAGGTCACAGTAGCTTAACAAGATGGTTTTAATGCTCCTCGGAAAAGTGGTGGAGGTCCCAGTAGCTTAACAAGATGCTTTTAATACCCCTCGGAAAAGTGGAGGTCCCAGTAGCTTAACAAGACGGTTTTAATGCCCCTTGGAAAAGTGGTGGAGGTCGTAGTAGCTTAACAAGACTGTTTGAATGCCCCTGGGAAAAGTGGTGCAGGTCCCAGTAGCTTAACAAGATGGTTTGAATGCCCCTTGGAAGAGACGTGGAGGTACCAGTAGCTTAAAAAGACGGTTTTAATGCCCCTCGGAAAAGTGGTGGAGGTCCCACTAGCTTAACAAGACGGTTTTAATGCCCCTCGGAAAAGTGGTGGAGGTCCCAGTAGCTTAAAAAGACGCTTTTACTGCCCCGTGAAAAAGTGGTGGAGGTCGCAGTAGCTTAACAAGACGGTTTGAATGCCCCTTGGTAGAGACGTGGAGGTCCCAGTAGCTTAACAAGACAGTTTGAATGCCCCTTGGAAGAGACGTGGACGTCCCAGTAGCTTAACAAGACGGTTTTAATGCCCCTCGGAAAAGTGGTGGAGGTCACAGTAGCTTAACAAGTCGCTTTTAATGCCCCTCAGAAGAGAAGTGGAGATCCCAGTAGCTTAACAAGACGGTTTGAATGCCCCTTGGAAGAGACGTGGAGGTCACAGTAGCTTAACAAGACGGTTAGAATGCCCCTTGGAAGAGACGTGGAGGTCCCAGTAGCTTAACAAGATGGTTTTAATGCTCCTCGGAAAAGTGGTGGAGGTCCCAGTAGCTTAACAAGATGCTTTTAATGCCCCTCGGAAAAGTGGTGGAGGTCCCGGTAGCTTAACAAGACGCTTTGAATGCCCCTTGGAAGAGACGTGGAGGTCACAGTAGCTTAACAAGATGGTTTTAATGCTCCTCGGAAAAGTGGTGGAGGTCCCAGTAGCTTAACAAGATGCTTTTAATACCCCTCGGAAAAGTGGAGGTCCCAGTAGCTTAACAAGACGGTTTTAATGCCCCTTGGAAAAGTGGTGGAGGTCGTAGTAGCTTAACAAGACTGTTTGAATGCCCCTGGGAAAAGTGGTGCAGGTCCCAGTAGCTTAACAAGATGGTTTGAATGCCCCTTGGAAGAGACGTGGAGGTACCAGTAGCTTAAAAAGACGGTTTTAATGCCCCTCGGAAAAGTGGTGGAGGTCCCACTAGCTTAACAAGACGGTTTTAATGCCCCTCGGAAAAGTGGTGGAGGTCCCAGTAGCTTAACAATACGCTTTTAATGCCTCTCAGAAGAGACGTGGAGGTCCCAGTAGCTTAACAAGACGGTTTGAATGCCCCTTGGAAGAGACGTGGAGGTCCCAGTAGCTTAAGAAGACGGTTTGAATGCCCCTTGGAAGAGACGTGGAGGTCCCAGTAGCTTAACAAGACGGTTTTAATGCTTCTCGGAAAAGTGGTGGAGATCCCAGTAGCTTAATAAGACGCTTTTAATTCCCCTCGAAAAAGTGGTGGAGGTCGCAGTAGCTTACCAAGACGGTTTGAATGCCCCTTGGAAGAGATGTGGAGGTCCCAGTAGCTTAGCAAGACAGTTTGAATGCCCCTTGGAAGAGACGTGGAGGTCCCACTAGCTTAACAAGACGTTTTTAATGCCCCTCGGAAAAGTGGTGGACGTACCAGTAGCTTAATAAGACGCTTTTAATGCCCCTCAGAAAAGTGGTGGAGGTCCCAGTAGCTTAACAAGACGGTTTGAATGCCCCTTGGAAGAGATGTGGAAGTCCCAGTAGATTAACAAGACGGTTTTAATGCTCCTCGGAAAAGTGGTGGAGGTCGCAGTAGCTTAACAAGACGCTTTTAATGCCCCTTACAAGAGCCATACAGTACAGCATTTTAAAAATATTATTCCCATTATTGGGGAGTGGGTCTCCCACAGTCTTTGCTTATGCCTTCCAAGCAAAAGCTGACAAAAATAAGGACGGAGGAACTTTCAATAATGGCAACACGGACCACGGTCACCCTGGTGGTATAGTGGTGGTGGAGGCTGAGGATAAGGAGAAGAACATAAAACAGCCGAAATGAGGAAGCGTATACCCATGTGTGGGTGTGAAGCGGTGCATGTGAATACACCTTCCGAAATAACACAGTGGATTTGACTTTATGTTACTCTGCTGTCATTTGGTGGTGATGAGAAGTCTGGCCCAATCCAGCTACTGTTCATTTTGATAAGGGTCAGCTTGTCAGCATTGTCAGTTGACAGGCGAGTGCGCTTATCAGTTATAATTACCCCAGCAGCACTAAAAACACGCACCGATAACACGCTAGCGGCAGGGCAGGCCAGGACCTCCAAGGCGTACAGAGCGATTTCATTCCAAGTGTCCAGCTTGGATACCCAATAATTAAAAGGCACAGAGGAATCACGGAGGACGCTGGTACGGTCGGCAAGGTACTCCCTCACCATCTTTTGAAACTTTCCACTGCTTGTGAGAGTACCCCGCGCCTCAGGGCCTGTAAGCTGGGCAGGTCTCAGAAAACTGTCCCAGAATGTTGACAGTGTTCCCCTGCCTCTGCTGGATTGGAGTTGCCTCTCTCTCGCTTGTACGCCTTGGTTGGTCAACGAACTGTGACCTCTGCCGCTAGCGTGTTCAGATGGGAATTTTTTTTAACAGTTCTGCAGCAAGGGCCTTCTGGTACTGCCCCATTTTCGTAGACCTCTCCACCTCAGGAATAAGAGAGTGAAAGTTCTCCTTGTAGCGGGGGTCTAAAAGTGTCACCAACCAGTAATGACTGTCACCCAACATTTTGACAACGCGAGGGTCACGGTTAAGGCAGAGTAACATAAAGTCAGCCATGCGTGCCAGACTGGTAACGGGCAAGACTTCCGTGTCCTCACCAAGATGACGACTGACCATGCTCTCCTCCTCCTCCCCCCCCCCCCTGTCCTCAGGCCACCCACGCTGAACTGACAGTATGACAGTTGTACAGGTACTACCGTCTACAGCGCATGATACAAGCTCCTGTTCTTCCTCCTCCTCCTCTCCCTCATTGTCCCCCAATGCACGTTGGGATGAGATGAGGCTGGGCTGTGTGTAATCGACCGCTACGGCTTCTTGATCCATTTCATCATACTCTGGCTGCAATGCCTCCTCTTTAATTCTCTGCAGAGAGCATTGCAAAAGACAGACAAGTGGAATGCTGACGCTAATGATGGCGTCATCGCCACTCACCATCTTGGTGGACTCCTCAAAGTTTGTCAAGATGGTACATACAGTACAGACCAAAAGTTTGGACACACCTTCTCATTTAAAGATTTTTCTGTATTTTCATGACTATGAAAATTGTACATTCACACTGAAGGCATCAAAACTATGAATTAACACATGTGGAATTATATACTTAACAAAAAAGTGTGAAACAACTGAAAATATGTCTTATATTCTAGGTTCTTCAAAGTAGCCACCTTTTGCTTTGATGACTGCTTTGCACACTCTTGAGAGACTGCCATAAAGACTGAGAGGAGGGGGCATCTTTGCATGCAGTATGGACAGGGGATTGCCATGCACACACAACAGGTGACACCCGCTGACACTGGTCATGGACCCTGGGGTTCGCCCCACAAAGTCGGGTGCTTTGCTGCCATGTGCCTGATCATGCTGGTGGTGGTCAGGCTGGTAGTTTTGTCACTCCTGCTGATGCTGGCATGGCAGGTGGTACAAATGGCCTTTTTGGGGATATCAGCAGAGTCTTTAAAAAAATTCCAGACTCTGGAAGACCTACAGGTTGTACTGGCAACGTCCCTCGTGTTGGTGTTACGGGGAACTGTTGCCGGCCTTCTGTGTGCGGCCACCACACTGCTTTTTTCTGCCTGTTGGGGTACTCTGCCTCCCTCACCCTGTCTGCTGCTGGCCTCGCTCTGCATGTCCTCCTGCCACATTGGGTCAGTTACTAGATCATCCAACACCTCCTCCTCTTCCACTTGCGCACCACGATCCTCCTCCTCACTTCCTGGCAATTGTGTCTCGTCATCGTCAACCTCTTGTGACAAATTGCCAGCGTTGACTTCCTCTGGCCGTGGCTGTTCAAATATTTCGGCATCTCTACATGGGATCTCCTCTTCCACCACTTCAAGCGGAGCAGGCGAGGGGCACAAATCTGGAAATGGACCAGTGAACAGCTCTTCAGAGTGTCCAAGTGTGGGATCAGTTGCTGTCTGACGACACTCGGCATGATGGGAGGGAGGAGCATCAGGGTGAGGAGGAGTATGCGGTCGAGACTCATGGCTACTAAGAGTTGACCGTGTGGAAGACAGACCGGAGGTGGTGGTGCCCAGGTAACTGGAAGTATTATCTGCTATCCAATTAATAACCTGTTCACACTGATCTGGTGTTGTTCTGTGCTTCCCTAGTAATTCGGTCAAGAAGTGGGAGTGAGAAGATATGGCTGTTGGTTGTGGCACATTTTCACCTTGGCCACGGCCCCGTCCTCTGCATGCACCATCACCAGAACGTCCACTTCCATGTCCCTTGCCACGCGCCTTGCCCATTGTAAAGTAAGTAAAATAGCTTACACTCGCACCATCAATGGAAAAAGGGTAATAAAGTAGATTAGAACCGTGGAAGAGGAAAACCACAGTTCTATTTCTCTGGCCTACACCCGACTCTTTTAAACAATCTGAACAATCAGGGAGAAACTATTACTGTTTTTCTTTACGGAAAAAATACCAAAAGGTGAATAATAGAGATTTTTTACCGTGGAATGGCAAAACCACAGTTATTGTTTACTGGGGTATACCAGAAAATTTTAAATAGATATATTTGTGTCTGAACAATCAGGAGACAGTACTGTTTTTCTTTACAGCAAAAAATGCAAAAAAGCAGGATAATACAGAGATTTGACCCGTGGAACTGCAAAACCACACTTGTATTTCTCGGGCCTACACCAGACTATTTTCAACAGATATATTTGTGTCTGAACAATCAGGAGACACTACTACTGTTTTTCTTTGCGGCAAAAAATGCCAAAAGCAGGATAATAGAGATTTTTTACTGTGGAACAGCAAAACCACAGTTATAATTTACTGGTGTATACCAGACTATTTTCAACAGATATATTTGTGTCTGAACAATCAGGAGACACTATTAGTTGTTTTTTTTTACGGTGACACATATTACTATAACTTGCACCCATAGTGCAAAAAAAACAAAAACCCTAAAAAAACACAATGGGTTCAACCGTACTCAAATTGTTAACTAGGAGCAATGATTAGTGTGAATAATATAATATTTTGATTGGAGATGATCCAACCTCTGGTTCCACCACTGATCCTGAGAATGAAGGAATGGGGAACCTATCAGCTTTTTTTTTAACTGCACAGCTGTGCTCCCAACCACCCACAGTGCAAAAAAAAACCCTAAAAAAACAATAGGTATAACCGTACTCAAATTGATAATTGGGAGCAACGATTAGTGTGAGGGATATAATATTGTGATTGGCGATGTTCCATCCACTGATTCTGAGAAAGAAGGAATGGGGAACCTATCAGCTTTTTTTCCTGCACAGCTGTGCTCCCACCCATTGCGCAAAAATACCCTAAAAAAATGCACCTACTCAAATTGTTAATTGGGAGCAATGATGAGTGTGAAGGGATATAATATCTTGATTGGCGATGGTCCGACCTGTGGTTCCGCCACCGATCCCAAGAATGAAGGAATTGAGAACCTGTAAGCTTTTTTTTCCCTGCACAGCTGTGCTCCCAACCACCCACCCATAGTGCAAAAAATAAAAAAAACAATAGATCCAACTGTACTCAAATTGTTAAATTGGGAGCGTGAAAAAAATAATGCATCCACTTCTTTCTAAATTAGGCTGTCAGACCCCCAAGAATGACATCCTAGTAATATGCCATGACTTATACCTCTTTAAATGTATGCAAAGGATAAACCTGGATATCCAGGTATACGTTCTATTGATTGATTTCTATAAGGGCCTATTTACACATGTAAATGTGTATCTGCTACGGACATGAATGATCGGCTGCAGCCCTTCCACTTGGCCAGTCAATGGATCCGCAAATCACAACAAGTAATTCAAGGAAATGGAAAAGTAAAAAAAAAATTCTAGTAACATTGCATAGCGTACCGGCGATTGCGCTATTTAACTTGCCATCAGTGATTGACAGCATATAAATGGTTAAACAGCAGTGATTGACGCTCCGCTCTGGCCGCTGCTGTTACAGCAAGATGTCAGCTGTGTAGGATGGGGGCTCTGCTCCTGAGCCCACCCGAAACAGCAATCCAATGGACGGTTTCACACACCACATTATCCAGTGGTGTTTAATTTGCTTTCCTATTGAGGAAACAAAACCGTTTTAATAACGTTTTCCTTCTCTGGTATCTAGGAGCCATTTCAGCTATTTGTAAAGGGAATCTGTCAGCAGGTTTTCTTGGCTATTCTGAGAGCAGCATGATGGGGTGAGCGCCGCACTAGGAGTAGGACCACCGAGCCCAGAGCTATTGCAAGACGTGCAGACAATATATACCAGGTATGAATGACTCCAATACAACATTATTGTTACTTGGGAATTAACCTACTTGGATATAATACATCCCTTGATATGTATATACCAAAAGGTCATTATCTTGGGAATGCCTATATTGGCTTTTATTATTTGGGATTATATCCTTTTACTATGTGACCTAGGATATACTATCAGTATGCATTAGCACAATTGGAGCTACTACTATTTAGCCCTGGTGTCTCTGCAATTCAAATATTTACATTATACCTCCTCACTATTATATGGTATTACTATATATATATGTGTGTGTGCTCTTTTCTTTCCCGCCATGTACCCAAATTATTATAATAAAGGTCTTTTTTAACACATTGACCCCTTGTCGGATGTACTATATATTGGTTGTTGTTGAGAGCAGCATGATGTAGAGACAAAGACCCTGATTCTAGGGACATCTCACTTACAGGGCTGCTGGTTGTAGTTTTGATAAAAATCACACTTTTATTAGCAGAAGATTATCACTAGAGGACTAGTAAACCTGCAGCCAGGTAGTCCAACCACGCCCCCCACCACTGATTGGCAGTTTAAATACAGTGCACACAGAAAGCTGCCAATCAGAGGTGTGGGTGGGGTTATTATACAGAGCTCAGCATTCAGAGATCTGCATGAGAAAAAAAAAACTGCAATTTTATCAAAATAACACCAAGCAGCCCAGTAAGTGATACATCGTTGGAATCAGGGCCTCGGATTATGCTGCTCTCAAATGGGATAGCAAAAACCTGCTGACATATTCCATTTAAAGGGACAGCTGCTACTAAATCCAGACATGGTGCAAAATGTAAATTCTGCTGCAGATTTACTGCTGTAGATTTTTAATTCCTAAAAATCCCTGTAGATTCAGAGGATCTCAACCTTTTCAATGCAAATTATTTTCAAGACTTATTCACAGATATTATGAAATATTACAGTAGAAATAAAAAAAAAAAAGCACAATACCTAAACCCCCTCCTTGGGAAAAATATACGGCAAGTATAAGAAAGACAAAAATTTATTCTGGAGTCATATTGAAGTGTAAATAGAATTGTAACCATACAATGTAAACAGCAGCGAATGTAAGTAGGATCCACTGGATCGATATAAGAGGAACGTTTTCCAAAGCTGATCTTCTGAGCCCACCGCTATGCTGGCTGGACCGGCATTGTGATCGTCAGCACCTGGAATATACGTCACGTTTTACTGCAGCTCATAGAACCAAATGATAAGACGCAGAGCAGTGCGAGGCTTGTGACTCGCTATACACAAAATATACGACATGTTTGATGAATGGCATAAAGGAAAGCCGATGCATTCAGATGTCTCTGGGCAACTATATGTTGTGATAGATAAGTCCCTGTCAGGGTGAGGGGCAGCATCCTATCTACTCACTCATCATGACAGGTTTACAACATGTTGACTCATGGACGTGATCAGTCAGTCAATCGATGACATAGATGCACGTTCTTGATTCCGACAGGTAGGTCAGAGAAGTCCGTCTCAAACAGTTTACCTTCACCCATCTAGGATGGATGGCTGCTGACATCGTTGGCCATTATGTCCATATGCAATTATTATCCCCTAATTGTGATGTACAATACAAATTTATATTGTGGTACCGTGTTAGCCAGAAAATTTGATGGAAATAATTTTATGCCCAAAAATGGCAAAAGTATTCTCGGAGTGATACCTTTATTGGCTAACCAGAAAAAAAAATATATATATGCAAACTTACAGAGCACACAGGCTCCTTCTTCAGGCAGGATTACAAATGTTATGAATTCATGTGTAATATTGCCTGAAGAAGGAGCCTCTGTGCTCTTAAAGCTTGCATATATATATTTTTTTTCTGGTTAGCCAATAAAGGTATCACTCCGAGAATACTTTTGCCATTTTTGGGCATAAAAGTATTCACATAGAATTATTCACTAATTAAAACAATTTATTTTTGCTAAATAAATGTATACATTTTTTAAAATTTTATTTTATACATTTTCTCAGAGAACCTCTTTAAGAAGATGATTTCAGAATGGGCTATAAGACATGTCCAGCTTTGCTTAATTGTCTCACCTTACTGTCCTTGTTGAACTGAGCTCCACTTTGTTCTTGGATGATATTGTAAGGAATGAAGACGTCTAGATGATACAAATCGGGAAGTCCGACTATTCTGTCTTCACCCAAGTCCAACACAAGAGATCTAGCAGAAGACTGTAAAGAGAAGACCAGAGTGGTAACAACGCTTATGTCGCTGAATGCTTCTGTACGGGAAAGAAAGTTGTAACCAACAAGTGCACAAAAATCTAAACTTTTATCTTGATACGTGGCCAACTAGAAGTTACTGTGTAGCTCCAGACGTCTCCTACATTAAATCTGACACGTGGAGGAACTGCTCACAGAAAATGCTGAAAAATATTTTTTAGGATTCACACTGCATTAAAAGGGGTTGTCCACCACTTTAATACTAATGGAATATCCTTAGGATAAGTCATCAATATTAAAGTGCCAGACAACCCCTTTAAGTGAGGCATAATGAATGGTACCAGAATTTCACATAATGTAGCCTTCATTAGGCAGAAGGCCCACTCGGTTATATGAAGAAATCTGGGGTCCCCAAAAGCAAACCCCGTAATCACCAGATTCCCGTGTGGTGACTACTTAATCTGCTTTTTGGGAAGACCAGAACTGACCCCTATATTTAACCAAGTGGGTCCCCTCAAGCTACATTATCCTGTCTGATGAAGGCTACATTAGCTGAAACATTCTTAATCTTCATTATGCCTCATTTAACGCAATGTGAATCATGGACATGAGAAAAATCAAATTAAAAAATAAATACATTTAAAGCATTTTCTGTGCGATTCCTCCAAATGTCGCATTAATATAGAAAAAATAAAGAGCGGCGTGTTCTACACTATTGCAACAAGCCTCTTTCATCATTTATATCATCATTATAACATCATTTATATGCACCAGCACCATGGAATCAATGGCACTATATAATTAAATAATAATATATACATCTTCCCACCAGCTTGTTTTCCCTCTATCTCCTGTCTGGATCTATGAAGCCAGAACTGTCAAAGAAGAGGTGATGGTGGAGATGGAGGGGAAACAAGCAGGGGGGGAGGCTTATATAAATGACTGGTCCCGCCGTGAAGCACTGGGCGTCTGTGCTTGGTTTGAACAGTCATTCTCCGCTGACAGAGTCGTTTACAGAGATCTTCTTTCCAATTCCAACAGCTTGCAAACAACCCACCATGGTATGAAAATAAAAATTAGATCATCATCATCCAGCAAATGTGTCACAGCTGCCAGCAATTGGCTACTGTGGACACATCAAAGCTGTGATGATAAAAGTTGGCAGAGGAGGACCGGTAGCACGAGGTTGGCACAGACTTTTAATAAGGGAAGACTATTGGAAATCACATGAAATACAAAAAGGTCACAATCCTAAACCACATCTGAGGGTCTCACCACTTTAGGTAAAGAGACTTCAGCCACCAGAAAACTTGGGTGTCCTACAGGAGGTTCCGCCACAATCATGTAATCTGGTTTCACAGGTGAACTGATAAGAAAAGGAAGGCAGCAGTATATTGCAAGGGTACACCATCAATTTATGATCTGTTGGGGTCAATCTCTAATATAATAAAGGGGCACTGATGCTGGTAATGAGGAACAGCCCCTTTCACAGTCATTCCCTGCACATTGGCATCATGGCCTCCACTGTGCAGCGGAACGACAGCATAGATCCAGCAAAGTGAATGGGCTTAGCTGCAGTTCTCCTGCACAGTGAATATCCGGGTAGCTGCCCCACACCAGCATATTCTTTAAAAAGGGCAGTGGGGTTACTTCCAGGCTGCAGCCCCCTTATTCTTGGAGTCCAAGAAGTTGGATATCCTATATCTTTTGTAAGATGGGATTCTAAAAAAAGTAAATGCATGCATTAAACCTCAAAGTAACCCAAACCTTTCAACTTCTGAGATGAGGGACTTGCTTGGAGTTAGCTGGGAGGGTCTGTAGGAAAAAAATAAAGACCATAAAGGCATAATAGTTAAAACAAAAAAAAAAACAATGTCCACATTGTTCTTGCACCATAACAAGCCATTCTGCAACTTCCCCCACCTGTTGGGTTTAACCCATCACCACGAGGAGTGGCGCTCCCCCATCTGTTGGGTGTAACCCATCACCATGAGGAGTGGCGCTCCCCCATCTGTTGGGTGTAACCCATCACCATGAGGAGTGGCGCTGCCGCTTCTGTTGGGTATAACCTATCACCAGGAGGAGTGACGCTCTTCATACTTTGTGTACCTAGAGGAAATGTGGTATTATAAGACATCCAATCAATTGAATGGCCGACCATGTACTGCATGGATGAGCGAGGAACATCAGAGAAGAAGCCGCCGATGCTCAACAGCAGCCTACTCTGTCGTCTTTTACAGACTGTATGCCATAGACTTGTACCTTAGAGTTGGGACTTACCCCATTATGTTCATTTCCTGAATCATCGGTTTTGATTTGGTTCTGATTGTAGCGCCGGCGTCCCTGCCCTCTGCTAGGCAGGGACGCTGTTCCCCTCACCTCTCTGCTCCGTGCTCGGCGTCCTCCTCCCGCTCTGCTGGCAGCGCGCGCTCCTTCCCGGCCACTGTGCTTAGGGCGCGCGCGCGCGCTCTCCCTCCCTCTTAAAGGGGCCGCGCGCGCCGTCCTAAGGAGTCCCCGGCCAATGGCCGGAGGACTTCACCATATATAAGACACCTCCTCCAAAATGGAGGTGCCCGAGCAATGTTGTTTGCACCTGTGTCTCACCTGTGCTTCAGCCCTCAGGTCCCGTTGCCAGTTACCTGCCAGTTACCTGCCAGATTCCTGCCTGATTAGTTGCTACCTGCCTGCTAGTCTGAGGTCCGACGGTCTGCCTTACTAATCCTGTCAGTCTGTCTAAGGACCAGCCTGCCCGCTCACCTGGGAGCGCACATCAGCTACCTGCCTGCTTGCCTGAGGTCCGACGGTCTGCCTTCCAACTCCTGTCAGTCTGTCTATGGACCAGCTTGCCCGCTCACCTGGGAGCGCACATCTGCTACCTGCCTGCTAGCCTACCTGGAGGCTCCGCCGTCACGTGCTGTGACCACCTGCCTGTCCAGTGACTCCTGCCCGCTCACCTGGGAGCGCTCATCTGCTACCTGTCTGCTTGCCTACCCGGAGGCTCTGCCGTCACGTGCTGTGACCACCCGCCTGTCCAGAGTCTTCTGCCCGCTCACCTGGGAGCGCTCATCTGTCGCCTGTCCGCTGGTCTTCCTGGAGGCTCCGCCGTCACATGCTGTGACCACCCGTTCATCCAGAGACTCTCGCCTGCTCACCTGGGAGCTCACGTCTATCTTCAGCCGCCACAGGTCGTACCAACCCTATACCTAGAGACTGCCCCGGTCACTTGCCGTGACCTCCAGCCCGTTCACTCAGAGACTGTCCCGTTCTCTCAGAGACTGTCCCGTTCACCTGCTGAGACTTCCAGCCCGTCTTCCCTGGTCGCCACCCGCTCCCTTACAAGGACCGCCCCCTTGTATAGTAGCTCAGAGGTTCCGCCTCCCAGACCCGTTACACTGATATTCTGTTCAAAAATGGATCCCAGGAACTTCCGATTTTTCGGCATTTTCCACTCTGAAGGGAAACCATAGATGATTAACAGGGTCAGACTGGAACTGAAACTCAGCTCTGGCATGTGAGAGCACGCAGGCCCGCCCGACGCGCGTTAAATTTGAAATATTTTCGTCAATTATTTGGGTATATGTCACAATAAAAATTGCTGCAAACTGCACTTTATCATCGATAGACAAAAACTGACATAATGTAAAATATAAACTTCCCTCCAGGAAAATGTTAATTTCTTTCAACTGGAGGGACGGACATATTTGTAATATAGAGCTCCATGTTCCCAAAAACGCTATGTTTGATAGTACCAGGAAAAGCAGGAAAAGTGAATCCTTGCAGATTTGAAGCAGTTTCATGTCTATTCTTTCAGTATTTTTGCAGCGTTTCTAAAGAACGGGACAAAAAAAATCTCAAAAAACGCAATATCAAGGGGATTTTCCTGCCGAGCGACAGGTTTTTTGTGCAGAAATGTTCTTCCCTTTCTTTTTTGTTTATATTTTGTGTTATACACTAGTGGCCAAAATTGAGGCAACACCTTCAGTTTTTCACCATCACCAATATTTAATGGAGGTTTTCACTGACCTACTTACTTGTACACACGCCCTCTTCTGCGATATGTATTCTATGTTGGTTTATAGTGACCTGGGTGTGGGTTGTAAGACAGATATTGTGCGATTAAAATGCGGTTTTTATATTTTAAAGCCAGTTTGTCATCAGAAGGTAAGCAATTACATGTTTCCGTTCTCAAAGTGTGTAAGCGGTTTCAAGAGACTGGTTCGATAAAGAATAAACCAGGTAGAGAAAGGAAGAAGGCTACAAGTCCTCAGACTGATAGAAGAATTGTTAGAATCGCCCTAAATAACAGGGAATAAACTGCTGTTAACATCAAGGAGCTTGTCAACACCGGAGTGACAGTGTCCGATCGGACGGTTCGACGATGACTGGTAAATGCGGGGTTAAGAGCCAGAATACCAGGTAAAAAGCCATTTTTGAAAACGTCACAGCATCAGAAACGTCTGCAGGGGCCAAAGAACATTGTAAATGGACCATTGAACAATGGAGAAATGTTATATGGAGCGATGAGACACGCATATCCATCTTTGGCAGCGACGGTGTCCGCTACGTTCGACGACGACCTGGAGAGGACTGGTTGCCAGAGGGTACAGTACCCACCATGAAGCCTCCTCTGAGTGTTATGGTAGGGGGCTGCGTGTCCAGAGATGCAGGTGGTCGGCTGCAGGTAATTGAAGAAACAGTTAATGCTGAAAAGTACATCAAGGAAGTCCTTCAGCCTAAACTCATTCCTTCGGCACGTGATGTATTTGGTGAAGGGACACCGTTTATTTTAAGATGGAGCCCCATGCCATACAGCTAAAAAATGGCTCTCTTGGTTCAAGGACAAAAATGTCCAGCTATTGAATTGGCCAGGAAACAGCCCAGATCTCAATCCTATTGAGAATCTCTGGGCTCGGCTCAAAAGAGCGGTGTCAAAACAGCGGGCTTCACACAAGCAGGAACTCATTGCAGCCATCATCAAATCATGGCTTCATATCATCACACCATCTGATTTACACAAACTGGTAGATAGCATGCCAAGTAGATGCCAGGCCGTCATCAAGGCCGAGGGCTGTCCAACTGAGTATTAACATTTAGTGTTAGATATGAAAATAGGACAAATCAATGGCTTTTCTCCCACAGTCATCTGAGTGACAATAGTGTCCAATTTGTTGACAAATGAACAAATTTCCAGCTAATATTGTGTTTCTATATGAGATTTTATTTCTACTTAAAAACTTTACTGTGAAATCAAAAACATTCATGAAATTTGTATTTGTATTGGCAAAATGCTAAAAATTTATAAATCTTGGGGGTGTTGCCTCAATTTTGGCCACTAGTGTATAGAGTTCCTCAGTATATTTATATGTTGTCCCCCATCACCTTTTTCATCTCTCCTTACAAGTATGCCTTGTATCTTAGCTAAAACATGGTAGTAAGTAGCATATTAAACCCTTTTATAATAGATCGTGTAGAATCGCTGCATATTTCAGGGTTATGCGCTCCTGAGGACTCATTAGTGCTGCCCTCCTCAGGCGAAACCTGGTTGTGACCTCGTATAATATGGGGCTAGCCGGTCTCACCTACCAGTTTGGGTCAAAAACGCTTTTTCGTTTACTTTGATGTTTTACTCATTATTTATTACGTTTACACCCCAAATCTCTGCTAATCCTGGAGATCAAACCTATGAAAGCAATTTATGAATGATCGTAACACCTCTATGAAGGGTAATTATCATCTCCTTCATAAATATACATTTATATGTATAAATACATATGTGGTCAATGCATAGTACTGGCACATGACTTATCACTTTCCAGGACCTTACAAAGCACCAGGAACATTCGTAACAAGCGGAGGTGAAGCGATTCTGGCAAATTAATAGGAAAGGATTCTTTACAGTTAGAGCAGTCAGACTGTGGAATGCCAACCACAAGATATAGTAATGGCAGATAGTATAACAGCATTTATAGAAGGGCTGGATACTTTTTTAACAAAACATGACATTGTGGGTTATAAATAATCTAGTAATAGAAAATGTATAACTTTGGAGATAGACCAAGGACATTAAAGTTAAAACTTTTTCAACCTATGTAACTATGCAAGTATGCAGAATGCACATTAGGAAAATGCTTGAAATGCAATTCCCTATAATATTATTTTACAAGTAATTTCCTCTTAATTTTCCGCTTTGTAAAGTGCTAGTTATAAGCCCAATCTATGGATCTAAAAAGTGCAAAACACTCCTGAAACACTTGTACGTATGTTCTATAATCTTTATTTCTTATGGTGCCTAAGGGAAGCCGTAATGATAAGACTCCTGCTTGGTAACAAGTGCAGTTATTTGCCTCCATAATGAAAGTGAATTACCAATGATGAAAGGGTTAATACTTGGACCCTGCATCAGTAATAGCCCTTGTAGTAACCATGACAACTATTGTGAGGGCATAAACAAGTGTCATAAAGAAGATTCCATAAAAGAATGCCGTGCTGCCATGATCAGCGCCATTACTGATGATGCGCCTGAGGACCTTGAGCTTGACCACCCCACGTAATGTGCCAATGTTGGTGTAATTTGGAGGTTCTAGCAGGGAAAGGGGTTGTCTTCTTAGACACCCCGGGGGGAAGGGAAGGTAACAGAGGGGGGGTCCCCAAAACAGGATCCCCTTCTGTTACTATGTACAAAGAGCTGCTCTTCTTTGGGAGTTCATGGATGGATCGTTGACTTTAATGGGTGATAAATTGGGAGGGGGAGGGGATACGCATCCTATTAGGGGTTATCCATAATGAGCAACCCCTGTAACCAAGTACCCAACATCTTGAGAGACGGAGCTGGATCTGTAAGGGAGAAGTGGTAGATCCACCTGGGAAATCAGATCAACTAAATTCGTTCCAGCAATAAATGTGGTGACAGATATCGCAGCCAGATCTCTCCCACATCCAGTTTATCACATTAATAGTCTATATTTGTTATGTCGTTCTCTGTAAATATGTAGAAATTCTAAAACTCCGTCATATATCGGCACTAACTCTCTAAGCCCAAGGGAAGGGCAGCCCTCCAGCCATGGTTCCCTAGAGGTTTCCTCCACAGGGGGTTTTCCTCTCCTGAGCGCTGGAGGGTGACTCTTCGTGAGTCGAGGGTTGTGCCATTTTCGGTGTCATGTAAATTTAAATAAAGTTGAGAACGTTTGACACCTAATTGCAATGATTTGTGTATTTATTTTGTATGTGTCTGATTCATTTTGTTTGGGAGTCGGGGTCCATCACACATCACTGAGTCATACGTCTGGACATCTGCCGCCAGAAATTTTGCTCCAGGGGTTGCCCCTGCTCTGGGGAGTTTGATGGAGCAGAGAAGACAAGAATTACAGAACTCATCCTCAGAATAAGGACTTCTATTACAGTACTACAAGCAGCTTCCTCGCCTCATTCACACAGTGAGTATTTTGGGCACTAATTTACATCAGTATTTGTAAGCTGAAAACCAGAGGGGAACAAACACAGTGAAAAATAGTAACTGAAACACTTTCACCTCTTCTGTTTTGGATCCACTCCTGGCGTCTGCTAACAAATACTGATGCAAAATATCGCCATGGAAGTTCCCTAAATTCTTACTGACTGATTTGACTGTTTGAGTAGCAGTCAAGCACCAGAGGTTGCAAGCGTTAAAGGAGTTTTCTGGTATCAAAAACCCCTGTCCCCCTTGCCATTTTTCTCTATCCTGAACCTGTGCTTCCTGCCCTGATCTCAGACTGTCTGACCTAGTCCTTGTCTTCGCTCTCCTGAGTCTGGTACCCTGGTACCTCCGGAATGCTGCTGCAGTCCCGGGAACTGCACTGAAGTGGTACCTGGTGTCTACCGGCGGCCCAGTCTATCCTCACCACCAGAGGTTCTAGTGGAGACCCAGTAGACACCTAGTCACAACCCTCCCGTGGGGCAGTGGGTCCATATCCACCAGGGTTACACCCACATAGCAAATGTGGTACCAATATTCAAGAAGGGGATAACATCTGAGCCTGGAATTTATAGGTTGGTAAGTTTAACTTGTACTGTGGGCAACAACTTTGAGGGTTTTCTAAGAGATACTAACCTGGAGCACCTCAATAAGAATAACCTAAACATATGATTATGAGGGATCTGTCCTGCAAACTAATCTGAAAAGATTCTATGGGGAGGTAAGTTCAGGTTGGACCAGGGAAACTTAGTGGATGTTGTCTATCTGGACTTTTCAAAGGCATTTGATACGGTGCCATACAACAGGTTGGTACATAAAAATGTTCAATATATTATATGGTAAACTTGCTCCACGAAAGAACAAGTCCTTGTGTGGTCGATGGAAAAATCAAGGAAAAGATCAGTGATGCGGTCGTTACCTCTTGACAGCTCCATTTCGTACTTGTTCTCTAGTCCCTCCATGGCCACGGTGATAAAAAATTCCCTGAAAAGCTCATTATTCTAATAAAAAAAATACAAAGTAAGGAGCTGACACAAAGGAGAGCAGACAGCTCGTATGTCGGAATAAGCAATTGCAGTTACCGTAATTTTCTCAAAGACGGTGCCATTAATCACTATGTCGTACGCCGAGCAGCTGCCTCCACCTGTAGGACAAAGTGCACCAGGACTTAGATACTTTGCGGTGCCTACTCAATCCATTGACCTTAGTAGGGCTGCTATGAATAAGTGGTATAAGTTCTTAAAGGGGAATCCAAGTAGTGGACAATCCCTCTAAGTCCCAAATCTAAACCAAAAAAGTTCAAAAGTCAACAACAAGATGTCAAACTTTATTCCGCAGACTGGAAGTGGACCTACCAGAACCTGTGGAGATGGCACCTTTGACCATTGAGGATTAGTAAGTTGTAATACTTGCTATTTTAACCCCTTTAAGGATATCTCTGGACTATCCCTTTAAAAAGAGAAGCGCTGTATTAAAAAAAAACGTACTATTATCAACTTCAACGTGGGGCTCTCCAAGGCTCATGGGGACTCGATAGCCGGAGGGATCATCAGATTCCAGGATGCTGACTAACTCCTGCTCCGTCAGGTCCGGGGCCGCTGGGATCTGGTTCGACTTGCAGATGTTAATAAAGATTTTGGTATTTTTGGATGTGCGAGTTTTAATGCAGAAACCTAACACAGAAATAAAAACAAAAAGTGAACAAAAACACAATAAAATCGGCAAAAGCCAAGCAGCATTTACATGTAATCAACTGCATAAGAAATTATGTGACCCCCCACGTTGGTTGCATCATGTGACCGTTGCAGTCAATAAGACCCCACTGCCCCACTGTGGTATCTGTCACATAATATGCACAAAGTAATCTGGATAATAATCAGAGGATGCCCATCTCACCCGGCTGGGGTCTGATCTCTCTGCGTTCTGGTAAGTTCGGTATTCTGCTCTGTATCTCCTGTTTGGCCTGAAATGAGGCAACAAGTGAGAATCAGTGAGTAACATGAACAGGATGGTTCTGCAAACTGATTTTTCCTGCACCAAAATAGTACAACTGTGAGGGGTCTAAAGCCAACAATACACATTCGGTAAATGTTGGAGACTGCCGCGCCCCTGGCAGCTGACGGAGGAGACATTCACCCGGTGATTGCTGGCCTCTCCAATTCATCTTCGTACCTTCATCAGCATCTGTTCATACAGCGCTTCCTCCATGTTTGTGTTCATTTCTGCAGACAGCAGCGACTTGTCAGACGCCATTTTTTCGGTCAAAGACAGAAGCTCAGATATCTTGTTTTATAAGAGAAAACCTGAAAAATGAAAATATGTATTAATCTTCTCCACAGACGACAAGGGGAGAGTGCGGGAGCCTGACAGCCGACGACACGAGGGGGTGCGGGAGCCTGACAGCCCTCGACACGAGGGGGTGCGGGAGCCTGGCAGCCCACGACAAGAGGGGGTGCGGGAGCCCGACAGCCCACGACACGAGGGGGTGCGGGAGCCTGACAGCCCACGACACGAGGGGGTGCGGGAGCCTGGCAGCCCACGACAAGAGGGGGTGCGGGAGCCTGGCAGCCCACGACAAGAGGGGGTGCGGGAGCCTGGCAGCCCACGACAAGAGGGGGTGCGGGAGCCTGACAGCCCACGACACGAGGGGGTGCGGGAGCCTGGCAGCCCACGACAAGAGGGGGTGCGGGAGCCTGGCAGCCCACGACAAGAGGGGGTGCGGGAGCCTGACAGCCCACGACACGAGGGGGTGCGGGAGCCTGATAGCCCACGACACGAGGGGGTGCGGGAGCCTGACAGCCCACGACACGACGGGGGGCGGGAGCCTGACAGCCCTCGACGCGAGGGGGTGCGGGAGCCTGGCAGCCCACGACACGAGGGGGTGCGGGAGCCTGGCAGCCCACGACACGAGGGGGTGCGGGAGCCTGGCAGCCCACGACACGAGGGGGTGCGGGAGCCTGACAGCCCTCGACACGAGGGGATGCGGGAGCCTGGCAGCCCACGACACGAGGGGGTGCGGGAGCCTGACAGCCCATGACATGAGGGGATGCGGGAGCCCGACAGCCCACGACACGAGGGGGTGCGGGAGCCCGACAGCCCACGACACGAGGGGTGAGGGAGCCCCGACAGCCCATGACACAAGGGGGTGCGGGAGCCTGACAGCCCACGACATGAAGGGGTGCGGGAGCCTGACAGCCCACGACACGAGGGGGTGCGGGAGCCTGGCAGCCCACTACACGAGGGGGTGCGGGAGCCTGGCAGCCCACGACACGAGTGGGTGCTGGAGCCTGGCAGCCCACTACACGAGGGGGTGCGGGAGCCTGGCAGCCCACAACACGAGGGGGTGCGGGAGCCTGACAGCCCACGACATGAAGGGGTGCGGGAGCCTGACAGCCCACGACACGAGGGGGTGCGAGACCCTGACAGCCCACGAAACGAGGGGGTGCGAGACCCTGACAGCCCACTAAACGAGGGGGTGCGGGAGCCTGACAGCCCACGAAACGAGGGAGTGCGGGAGCCTGGCAGCTCACGACACGAGGGGGTGCGGGAGCCTGACAGCCCACGACATGAGGGGGTGCGAGACCCTGACAATATTGGGAGTGGGATTCTGCACACCTACAGCTAGCTACTTATTGTCCTGAATGTAGTAATCACCTTGGCACATTCCCATCTTCTTACCTGTAGTGCAGACACCAAACACCACTACTCTGACTGCAATCACCCAGCTACAGGGTCACCGCGCCTCAGCAACAGGGGAGCGTCTAGATTGGAGTAGATTTCTTGAGGGGGAGGAGTGATTTCATGGAATCATGATGTCACCGGAAGGGGCGGGGCCTTCTCAGTCCAGTCAGTGGACACTATTCCACCTGCAGCTGCAGCAGTGCGCACATTGTGCCGGGACAGGAGGATGGTGATGAGGAGCTCGTGTTCTGCGTTGTGCTGTGAGGACTGAGGCGGGGAGAACACAATATTAATTATAATAATTTTTTTTAGGCTGTGTGCCCACTATGCGTTTTTTAAGCGTTTCCGCGGTGGCAATTCCGCTGCAGAAACGCTTAAAAACGCTTGGTAGAAGGTCTGCCATGTTCCCCAATGATAATCCGCATGTGCTGTGCACATGCTGTGTAAATTTCTGCTGCGGATTATCATTGCGGAAAAATCCGCTGCACTACCAATTATTTTGCGGAAGCACGGCGCTTTCGCCGCCATTGACTTGCATTAGAACACATGGAATCCGCATCACTGGATCTGTACATGCAGAATCCATGCGCTTCAATGTGCGGATGGTACCCGGGTTTGGAGAAGAGGAGACTGTCCTCCGGACCCGGGTACCATAGAACCTGTAAAAAAAGAATAAAATAAAAAATAAATATTATACTTACCTTCTGATGGCCCCCGGTGTCTTTATCCGATGCGTCCTGGCTTGCCAGCAGCTCGCGATGGTCTGAAAAGGACCTGCCGTGACGTCATTTAGTCATGTGACGGGTCACGCGACCGCTGACGTCGGCAGGCCATCAGAAGGTAATTATATATTTATTTTTTACCATTCTTTTATGGTCACACTATATAAATCCATGCCGGTTGCATGTATTTATATAGTGTGACCAAGTTGTCAAGCACTTTTCAAGTGATGCTAAAATCGCTTGTCAACCCGCATGCGGAAATGCAAGTGAAGAACGCTTCACATCAGCAAGTCCCAGGCAGGAAAAAAGCATGTACAATCCGCATGTACAATCCACATGCGTTTTTTCTGCCAGGGAGACGCGGAAACGCTCAAAAAAAATCCGGAGCATTTCTGCATCGTGGGCACATAGCCTTACATTAATTGTATGACTCAATATTGAGCACACGTAACCATCTATACACAGCTGGAGGCCGCACGTAGCCATCTATACACAGCAGGAGGCGGCACGTAGCCATCTATACACAGCGGGAGGCCGCACGTAGCCATCTATACACAGCGGGAGGCCGCACGTAGCCATCTATACACAGCGGGAGGCCGCACGTAGCCATCTATACACAGCGGGAGGCCGCACGTAGCCATCTATACACAGCGGGAGGCCGCACGGCGCCATCTATACACAGCGGGAGGCCACACGGCGCAATCTATACACAGCGGGAGGCCGCACAACGCCCCCCCCACAGAGACAGCAAGAGGCCGCACGGCGCCATCTATACTCAGCAGGAGGCCGCACGGCGCCCCCGACCCCAAAGACAGCAGGAGGCCGCACGGCGCCATCTATACTCAGCAGGAGGCCACACGGCGTCACCTATACACAGCGGGAGGCCGCACGGCGCCACCTATACACAGCGGGAGGCCGCACGGCGCCACCTATACACAGCGGGAGGCCGCACGGCGCCACCTATACACAGCGGGAGGCAGCACGGCGCCACCTATACACAGCGGGAGGCCGCACGGCGCCACCTATACACAGCGGGAGGCGCCACCTATACACAGCGGGAGGCCGCACGGCGCCACCTATGCACAGCGGGCGGCGCCACCTATACACAGCGGGAGGCCGCACGGCGCCACCTATACACAGCGGGAGGCCCCACGGCGCCACCTATAAACAGCGGAAGGCCGCACGATGCCATCTATACACAGGGGGCCGCACAATGCCATCTATACACAGCGGGAGGCCGCACGGCGCCATCTGTACACAGCGGGAGGCTGCACGGCGCCATATATACACAGCTGGAGGCTGCACGGCGCCCCCCCCCAGAGACAGCAGTAGGCCGCACGGCGCCATCTATACACAGCGGGAGGCCGCACGGCGCCCCCCCCAGAGACAGCAGGGGGCCGCACGGCGCCATCTATACACAGCGGGAGGCCGCACGGCGCCCCCCCAGAGACAGCAGGAGGCCGCACGGCGCCATCTATGCTCAGCAGGAGGCCGCACGCAGTCACGCACACACAAACATATACATACACGCATAAACACATTTGAAACACAAAAATACATATAAACAGACATTACACAATGACATCTGCCTGCACACACACACACATACATACATATACATACACACACACACACTCACCATCCCCCGACTCGGCTCCAGCTCTTTTCCGGTGCAGCACTGCAGGCCGGGTGCGCACTGCGTGACGTCACAGCTAGGAGACACGGCCGCACACAGGGCCGTGTCTCCTAGCAGTGACGCGGCTGGGCCAGCACAGGGAAGTTAACTGCTGCAGTGCTGGCCCGGCCGAAGAAGAAGCAGCGGCTGTGTGCCGCTGCTGGGGGAGCGATCTTTGGGCCCCCCCCCCCCCCACTGTCTGCCGGTATGTGCCGTGGCGCCGCACATATAATGAGGACAATCTGGCCATAGACACCCCGGAGCCCCGGGCCCCCTGGAGGTTCGGGGCCCCGGGCGGTAGCCCAGATCGTCCTCATTATAATCCGCCTATGCTTATATACATGTAACACTCACTACCCCCTATTCCTGTGTATTGCTGTAATATATAACCTATACTCGTTATCCATCATTATAAATTAAGAAGATTTTCCACTTTATCCGATATATCCACACTCAATCAGTAGATTAGATGTCTGCTGAAGAGGCAATACACATGAACGTCTCCACATCATCCTCCCCGACTGTATCTATATGTGCCCCGTGACCCCCGATCAAGTGTCTCCATCACGTGCTCGCAGCATCACAGGTCACATAGTTTCCTCGTAGCGTTGGTGCGCGTTGTGTATCGAGCCACGCCTCCTCAGCACCCATTGGTTGGTGGAGACATACCTCCATCCTGATTGGCTATAGTTGGCCGTTTAACTCTTAGCTCTTTCCGAATGATGCCACCCCCTGACGAAGACAAGAAGCCGAAACATACATCGGGTGGACGCCAATCAGGAGTGGGATCTGCATCTGCTATAGCGTGAGTACAATGCACATGTGGTCACCTTTTTTAAAAACGCTTAAAGTGGATACAAATACATATCTGTCAACAGCACATATGCCCAAGTCAGTGCACTACTCTCTACAGCAGAGGTCCCCAACCGCCGGTCCGCGGACCAGGACCGGGCCGTTGGGGTTTTTCAGCCGGTCCGCAGCGCCGCTGACAGTTGTAGAGGATCAGCAGAGAGAAAGCCAGCATGTGATCAGTAGCCTATAAGAAAAGAGGAGGAGGGACTGGCAGTGAATAGATAATTAGCCATGCGGCCCTACTCGCAGAATGTGCTCAGGCAGGAGCAGGGACAAGCAGGTCATGTGTGTCCAGCGCTCCTTCCCCTCCTGCTAGCTGTGAGTTGGAGGGGGAGGGGCTCTGAATGCTAATGGGCAGCTAGATATGACGTCAGGTGTCCCACCCTTATGACTCCTGTAGCTGTGTTCTGGTGTCGTGCGGCCCAGCAGCAGATTTTCTGGTTAAAGTGAAAAAAGCAAATAACAGTGAAAATTCATAGCAGCAGTGGCTGTGTCCAGTAGCAGTAGTAGTGGTCATCATCATCAGATGGGACCTAGATGGGATCGTCTTGTTGCAGGAAAACAAGCCCAGTGCTCCCACTGATCCAGGGAAACAAGCCTGGTGCTCCCACTCATTCTGAACCTATGGTAAGTTGAATCACATTCTCATTATAAATGTCATAATTATATGATAAGTATGCACTAAGCTCCACCCCTCCATAACCCCACCCACATATGACCAAAGCCCCGCCCCCACCGGGCCATTGAAAACTGGTCTTGCTTAAAGCGGGTCCCTGGTGCAAAAAAGTTTGCCGACCACTGCTCTACAGGATTCACACCGACATCCAAATAATAAGGGACCAGCCCTTGTATATATACATACACAGGTGCATCTCACTAAAATAGAATATCATCAAAAAGTTACTTTATTTCAGTTCTTCAATATAAAAAAAGTGAAACTCGTATAGCCATAATCATCAGCATTAACAGAAATAAACAATAACTGTTTGATGATATTCTAATTTAGTGAGAAACACCTGTATTTGTTCACATATGAGATATATAATTTATGTAGATTTATTCTTTGGAGGCACTTGCACTTTATGTAAAGTTTATGATAATTAAACAATCATATGTACAGATATATCTAACTAATGATATGTATATATATTTTTATATACTGGATTAATTTGTGGCTTGATTCTCTGTATTATCCCTTTGCTGTTCTAATCATGATCCACTCCCACTGGTGTTAATTGTAATTCCTGTCTCGACGTCCCCTTTGCGTATAGTTTTTAATTCCCCCCTTTTTCTGCATTTCCTCCTCTTCCACCTGGTTATCAATATAATAATTATGTGCATCACCCACATGCCTGGACTCTTCTGGTCGATGTCTCCTTTCTGCTATACACTAGAGTGGTATACTATGTGCACAGATACATGGAGTGCCATATACTTCTCAGGAGGTGCGCAGCGTCCACCTCCTCACCGCACAGGCCCACAAGCTCCTCTCCGGCAGGAAGAAGATGCATTCAGGCGGCTCCTACCACTGCAGCAGACGGCAGTGCACAAGTATACAGGGTGCAGTGTGGATGTGTCTGCACCACTGGGATGTGGCCGACCTGCATATATACATATGCCCCTCTGCAGGGGCGGACTGGCCCACCGGAGGATCGGGAAAACCCCCGGGTCCCGCCCCCTACCCCCCTGGGCCCTGTACAGAGAACAGAGGCCCCCCCCCCCCCCCGGTTCGCAGCACTGCCGATATGATTAGTGATGGGCCCTCTGCCTCCTCTGCGCAGCGACACTGCCGGCGCGTGCGCAGGAGGTCAGTCTCAGGGTGATGACGTCATCGCCCTGGGACTGCTTCCTGTGCGCGCTGTGGAGTACGGACCCGGCGTCGCTCCAGGCAGCGGCTGCAGCTCATCTCGACGCGTCAGTATGAAACGGGGAGGGGTGGGAGGAAGGGATAGGGGGGAGGGGTGACTGGGAGGACCCCTGGCCGAGGCTGGCAGTAAATACTACTGGGCAATGGGCATGATTATCATCATGCCCATTGCCCAGCATGTCCTGCTGCCAGCCTCTGGTTACTGGTACTATGCCCAGCAGCATGTACTATCACCAGGGGCTGGCAGGACATAGTGGGTGGGCCTGATAGTACCAAGGAGGCTGGCAGGACATACTAGGCATGAATCATGCCCAGCATGTCCTGCCAGCCTCTGGTGGTACCATCATGCATGCCCATTGCCCAGCCACTGGTGGTGTGGTACTATCATGCTAGTACTAACACCAGTGGCTGGCTGGCAGGACATAGTGGGTGGGCCTGATAGTACCAAGGAGGCTGGCAGGACATACTAGGCATGAATCATGCCCAGCATGTCCTGCCAGCCACTGGTGGTACCATCATGCATGCCCATTGCCCAGCCACTGGTGGTGTGGTACTATCATGCTACTACTAACACCAGTGGCTGGCTGGCAGGACATGCCATGTGAGCTTGAATGCTAATACCACAGAGGCTGGCAGTACATACTGGGCAATGGGCATGATAGTACCAGCAGTAGACTGACTAGGCGGTCTCCAGGGCTCCGTCTCCCCTTCTCGCTGCTGTTGGGCTGGGTTATCATTGCGTTTATGCTGTGCGTTACAACGCATCCGTTGTAAATCAGTGCAGACGCAATGTACCGTAGACTTGCATAGCAAAAATAGGCATGTGTTTGAAAGTATGCATTATTTGCAACGCACAGGAAAACATGGTCGGCGGCTGGAGGCCAGCTGAGCACTTCTCTGACAACTGTGTTCTAGTGTCATTCTGTGCCTGCTCATCTCTGTCAGCAGGCATATTTGTCTGATGGCAAAGATGTAGCAGAGCTGGAGACAGAAGATCCGTGGATTACGTCAGAGCAAGGGTTTTGTTTTTAATTAAAGATGGAGTCCCTACATGTGTTTTGTGTTTTATTTTTATTAAAAAAAAAATTCTGTGTTGTGTTTTTTTCTGTTTACTGGAAATTCATGGCGGCCATGTGTAGTTTGGCGTGACTCCATGAATTTCAGGCTTAGTTCCAGCTGATAATACAAAGCTGGTATTAACCCCATTATTACCCAGCGTGCCACCCCCCACCAGGGTCATTGGAAGAGCCGGATAAAGTGCCTGGAAATGGCGCTACGATGAATGCGCCAATTCCAGGGGTGGCTGCAGGCTGCCATTTTCAGCGTGGGGGGCCCAGAATGCTTGGGCCTTACCATGCTGAGAATCCCAGCCCCCAGCCCCCCCGATCAAAATATGGCGGGAGCCCATGCATTTTTTTTTTTAATTATTTTTTTAAATAATTAAAAAAAAAACATTGGGCTTTCCTGACTTTTGATCGCCAGTCAAGGTAAAACCAGGCAGATAAAGCAGACAGCTACGGGCTGCCACCTCTATCTGCGCTGAGAATCAAAATTTCTGCAGAGTGCTATGTCATTTTTGTTTTATTATTTATTTATTTTCACACTTCTATATGTGTGACAGTCCCAACAGCCAATCACAGACGCTGACACAGAGAATGGGCGTCTGTGACTGGCTGGGGGCTGGGATTCGAAGCATGGTAAGGCCCATGCGTTCTTGGCCCTCCACGCTGAAAATCGCAGCCCACAGCCACCCCTGAAAATGGCGCATTCATCATGGCACCATTTCCAGGTGCTTTACCCGGCTCTTCCAGCGGCCCTGGTGGTGAGTGGCAACCTGGGTAATAATAGGGTTAGTACCAGGCCATCTTTGCCTTATCAGCTGGTACTAAGCCCGAAATTCATGGTTTCACGCCAAATTAGACATAGCCACCATCAATTTCTAGTAAACAGAAAAAAAAAAGACAGAATTTTTTTTTTTTATTATTAAAAATAAAACACATTTAGGGACTCCATCTTTAATAAAGAAAAATCCTCACTCCCAACGGAATCCATAGGTCTTCTGTCTTCATCTCTCTTAGATCTTTGCCATCAGACAAATATGTCTGCTGACAGATGAGCAGGCACAGAATGACACTGGAGCACTGTTACTGTGTAGTGCAGTGCTATGTTTCTTTTTTTGTCATTTCATGCAGTGTAGAAATCTTGGGAAAAGTGTGGATTGTGCTCTGGAAGTGATCAGTTATAGCTAACTAGGTTATTTTCTGCAGAGATAAGTCCTGTATAGAAGATATGATATATCGGTCTGCAGTTAAAGAACTTCACCTAGAAACATCACTGGTGAGTATGTGTATTACCTATACACACACACTGACACTATATACAGAGCGCCTGTGTATAATGTCACTGGTGATCACTGTATTACCTGTACACTGACACTATATACAGAGCTCCTGTGTATAATGTCACTGGTGATCACTGTATTACCTGTACACTATATACAGAGCTCCTGTGTATAATATCAATGGTGATCATTGCATTACCTGTACACTGACACTATATACAGAGCTTCTGTGTATAATGTCACTGGTGATGACTGTATAACCTGTACACTATATACAGAGCTCCTGTGCATAATGTCACTGGTGATCACTGTATAACCTGTACACTGACCCAATATACTGAGCTTTTTTACATTTTTATTATTTTAGCATTATTTGTCACTATGTGGTGGCATTATGTGCTTTGGTCATGACATGACGATATTTGTCCCTTCTATGTGGTATTATTCAGTCACTATGTGGTGGTAATATGTGGTCTCATGGTGTGTCAGTATTTATACCTTGTATCTGGTAGCATTTGATCACTATGTGGTGATATTATGTGCTTTGGTCATGGTGTGGCGGTATTTGTGCCTTGTATGTGGCATTATTTGGGCATTATGTGGTGGTAATATGTGATCTGGTCACGGTGTGGTGGTATTTCTGCCTTCTATCTGGTAATATTGGTCTTGGTAGAGTGGATTGTGGTTGGTCATTTGTTTTATCTGATATCAATAAGGGGAAACCTCTTTATTTCCAATAGATATTAAATACTTGGATGTTTAACCCCTCCCTGCCCTGTGACTATTACACAGCAGCAGAGATGCAGTTACGGAGGTTCACCAGAGAAAGCAAGTTGGCATTTGGTGAGATTTTCACCTCTGTATTTATAAGACAAAACCAGGAGTGGGTGAGAAATGCATAAAACATGACCTCGGATTGCTCCACTCCTGGTTTTGTCTTATAAATACAGAGGTAAAAATCTCACCAAATACTCAAAGTGCCACAATCTTCTGACAGTGCGGATTCCACCAATAAATAAGTGATCACCTTCCCAACCTGTGCATCGCTGAGAACTTGTTTTCACCAATAAAAACCCTTTAATGCAAACTACAGTAATTGTACATCGCAGTTCTGGTGAGCGCACAGTGATGGGCAGGAGCCGCCAATATAATGGGTATAACGGCTAACAGGTATTTGCAAATAGCTGAAGGGTGGGTGGGCCCGGGTGGGCCCCTGGAGTCAATGTCCCTGGTGGGCCCCAGACACCCCAGTCCGGCTCTGCCCCCGCCCCAGCCCGCCCCTGATTTGTCACGCACGGACCCGAAGCGACTGTGCCCTGCGATACACACATCCTGTTGAAATTTCTGCTGGCGTTTACAAGCCCCAACCCCCCCTGGGCCCGGTCGCAGTGACTGCCACTGCGACCGCGGACATTACGCCCCTGGCTACGTGAATCATATGTCCCATTTTGGTGCTCCTCACCATTTGCATGGCACAGTCATGCATGCTTCTCTGTCACCATAGCATGCTGCAAACAATCAGGATGGCTTCTGCTACATCTCTATATAAAAAGATAGTACATCTGTATTTCTATGATACGTAGAGTGGATGGAAATCATACATCTTGCTAATATTTATTATATTACATTCATCTGATGCTCTGTAGTAACAATGTAAATTAAATTGGCGACTTAGTGCAGTTCTATTACTATTAGTAAATGTGGCACCTTGTGTTCCACAGAATATCTGAATATTACCTGAATATTTAATCTCAGCTAATGTTCATTTATCTCTTAAATATCATTGGTCAGATGCTGATCACATGACCAGTGGTGGTGCATGCATGATGATTCCATATGAAGTGCACTGAGTGACAGTTGGAAGTGACAGTTGGAATTGACCAACAACAGTGGAGGAGATGTCGGCTAACTCTAAGCAAAGCAATAATATGGATATAAAAGAGGAGGAGATTGTGGTGAGCAGAGAAAGAGTGAAGACACGAAGACCTTCCCATGACACATCTGATGATGAGAGGAAGTCTTCAGTCAACAGGACAAAACCACCAGTCCAGAAGAAAGAAGAAGTAGAGGAGAACGTGGTGAGGAGAGAAGGAGCGAAGAGACTAAGACCTTCCCATGACACATCTGATGATGAGAGGAAGTCTTCAGTCAACAGGACAAAACAACCAGTCCAGAAGAAAGAAGAAGTAGAGGAGAACGTGGTGAGGAGAGAAGAAGCGAAGAGACTAAGACCTTCCCATGACACATCTGATGATGAGAGGAAGTCTTCAGTCAACAGGACAAAACAACCAGTCCAGAAGAAAGAAGAAGTGGAAGAAAAGGAGAAGGTAGAAAGTCAGAAGATGGGAGCCAAGAAGAGAGGAGCCATCTTCATCTCATCAGGGGTCAAAAAGGAGAAGAAAAGAAGAAGGATTACATTAGGACAGAAACCCATGGATCTAAAGCAGAAGGCTGAAGAAGCTGAAGGAAGCAGCGGTGTTCGGCCAACCAGCTCCAAAAGCACAGTCTCTGATACCATCAAGAGGAGATTATTATTCCATCACGTGCTTGGCCGGGGATGCTATGGAACGGTCCTGCTGGCGGAAGATTCATCTACCCGCAAACATTTTGCTGTTAAGATCATCGGCAAAAGAGCCCTGCTTGCTGACGGTGATGAGCATGTGATGGTGGAGCGACGGGTTTTACAGCTGGCATCTGGGAGCCCCTTCCTTGTCCACGCAGACTTTGCATTCCAGACCAAGGTACAGTATTGATTGCTCGATATTAGGAAATGTCACACGTACCACACACTGCTCTGCCTCATGGACCCCACTGATATCATCTTACATTTCAATATAGCATGTCCCAAGGTAACCGCAGACAATAAGATGAATGTGATGACTATACACATGGGATATTGTGGCCCCTACTGTAATCAATAACATTTATGGCGGGGCTTGGTACATTGGGAATCATTTATTAAAACAGCCTTTTTGCTTATCCCAGCCAATCACAGAACAGCTTTTACTTTTCCAGGTCAGTTAAAACAACCTTAGCTGAGCTCTAATTGGTTAGTATGGGTAACTAGTTTTCTAGTGAGCAGATTTATTAATGAGGCCCAATGTACCCCGCTCTATAAATGATTGAAAATATTAGATGTCATCATAGAGGTCAATGAACTGTAGAAAATCACTTGCCCGGACCTCATGTGTCTAATTGGGTGACTGGTAATATTTGTATCATTTACAGCATTCGCTGGGCATTATCTTGTGTGTAGGCATCATCGCCATGTAGTAGTCTCTAGCTCATTTCTTTGACACTCTAGAATTTTACATATTATTATCTTGTATAGACATGGGATTTCAGAATAGATTAAATGTATTTGTTATTCTTTGTTATTTCCTGGATGACATTGTATTTTGTGTATACCATGTGGGGGGACGGGACCCTGTGTACACTATATGTCAGGGCTATTGACTTTTGTGCACTTTATATACAATTTGAGAATGTGTTAATATTTTTGTATACAAGTATTATCTGTATCTTAAAGGTTTTTTTAATTAATGTTGGGACATTTTTATGCACGTGCATCTACTTGTTTTTCATTGCCATGTTTTCTATGTATAAATATACTGGAATAAAGTACAAAATCCACTGTCTTGGAGTGAAATTTCTTCTAACCTCACCAAGTAATGAAAAAGATGGTATCATATTGACCAGGGGCGAGGTGGGCCAGAGGGGCACATGCCCTCCAAGCCGGTGGCCAAGCAGCTGCTTCTTTACAGACTGCAGGGCGGCCCTGTATCTTTCATTGTGTACATGTGCCAGCTGGGCATCTGCAGCCCAGAACAGCCGGCACAGGCCACGTTCTTATGCCTGCCGGAGACAAGCTTCAGCCGCTGAGCAGTACGAGAGGGCAGACATCTTTGATTCTTGTAAGGCCACGACCCCACTATCAGTATTCGGTCAGTATTCGGTCAGTATTTTTTCACAGGAGTGGGAGACAAAACCAGGAGTTGGTGATAAATGCAGAATTGGTGACTTGTTTCTATTATACCTTTTCTCTGATTGTTACTGACCTGGTTTTGGCTCCCACTCCTGAGAAAATATACTGACCAAATACTGATAGTGGGGCCGTGGCCTTAGCCTGAGCTCCGGATAGTGGTCAGGACAGGAGATTTATACTTTTTGTAGAGTGTGGAAGTGGCAGGATGCTGCTCACCTCCTGACAAGTCCAGGGCCAGATCCTGAATGTTATCTATGGTCGCTCTGCTGAGGATCAGAAAGATTTATTGTAGCAGATGGACCCTTCAAGCAGGTTGGGGTCGTGCTGTCAGTGTGAGATCATCGGCTCTCGATCTGTATGAATGTTCAAATCACATCGGACCTGAGATCGAGACACTTCAGACCTTACTATACAGACCCCTGCCCCAGACTGATCCTGCACCAGCTACAGGGCCAGAGCCGGCATAACCACCCATTGCACCAGGGCAAGTGCCAGGGCCCTGGGCAAGAGGGGGGGGGGCCCACTCACAGTTGGGGACACTGGAACGCTATTGGGCCTGTGAGTTGGGGGGGGCAGGAAACCCCCCCCCCCCGTGCTTTACGGTGTTTGAAATACTCACCTCTCCTCATACCCTGCTGGCCGCAGGTCCAGTCTCCTCTGCGTCTTCTGACTCTGTGACGTCTCAGTGTTGAAGAGACAGGACCTGTAGCCAGCAGGGTATGAGGAGAGGTGAGTATTTTATTTAGTTTTTTATGGATCGAGCCCATTCTCTATGGAGCATTATATGGGACCCATTCTCTATGGAGCATTATATGGGGCCCATTCTCTATGGAGCATTATATGGGGCCCATTCTCTATGGTGCATTATATGGGGCCCATTCTCTATGGTGCATTATATGGGGCCCATTATTCTGTATGGCATATTTCATGACGCCCATTATTCTGCATGGAGTAATATATGGGGTCAATTATGGTGTAATGAGCATTATATGGGGTTCATTATTCTGTATAGAGCATTATATGGGGCCTATTATTCTGTATGGAACATTATATGGGGTCCATTATTCAGTATGGAGCCCATTCTGTATAGAGGACTATGTGGTGCCCATAATACTGTATGGAGTACTATGTAGTGCCCATAATACTGTATGGAGTACTATGTAGTGCCCATAATACTGTACGGAGGACTATGTGGTGTCCATAATACTGTATGGAGGACTATGTGGTGCCCATAATACTGTATGGAGGACTATAATGTACAGTCTAAAATGAAAACTTTTGAATCCCCCCATGACACGCCCCATGCACTGTGAGGATTCGCCGGTTTCTGAGCTATTATAGAATTTACAATAGATATCACTCATGTAATGAAGTACCGTATTTTTCGGACTATAAGATGCACCGGACCATAAGACGCACCTAGGTTTTAAAGGAGGAAAATAAAAACATTTAAGCCAAAAATGTGTTCATGATGCACTTTTAAGGGGGAGGGGGTCTTCTGCTGACACTGGTATAGGGGTAATGTCCCCCAATTCTGACAATATCCCCCATCCTGGTATATATGCCCCCCCCTTTTATACGTAGTCCCCATCCCCATCCCGGTATGCATGGCACCCCTCATCCCTATCCCGGTATGCATGGCACCCCTCATCCCTATCCCGGTATGCATGGCACCCCTCATCCCTATCCCGGTATGCATGGCACCCCTCATCCTTATCCCGGTATGCATGGCACCCCTCATCCCTATCCCGGTATGCATGGCACCCCTCATCCCTATCCCGGTATGCATGGCACCCCTCATCCCTGTCCTGGTATGTATGGCACCTCTAATCCCCATCATGCTGCACATTGCCCCCTCAGCGTTACCCTGGTATGTATGGCCCCCTCAGCGTTACCCTGGTATGTATGGCCCCCTCAGCCTTACCCTGGTATGTATGGCCCCCTCAGCCTTACCCTGGTATATATGGCCCCTCAGCGTTACCCTGGTATGTATGGCCCCCTCATCCTTATCCTGGTATGCATGGTCCCCCTAATCCTTATCCTGGTATGCATGGTGCCCCTAATCCTTATCCTGGTATGCATGGTCCCCCTAATCCCCATCATGCTGCACATAAAAAAAAAAAAAAAAAACACTGATACTCACCTTTCTTCTTTCCTCCAGCGCTGCGTCCTGTCTGCCCGCACTGATCTCTCCATGTGAGCCGCGCATGATATGACTGCCATGCGTGGCTCACAAGGAGAGATCAGCTGCCAGAAGTCACTGCTCCCCATGCCGGGACTGTGTGCGCGGGGAGCAGTGACTTCACTCTCCTTCATAGCCGGCACACAACGTAGCTAACATTTTGGAGGGAAAAAAGTGCGCCTTATAGTCCGAAAAATAAGGTAAGTGAAATCTTTGGCATTGTACTATATCTATATTTCTCCGCCTTATCTGTGCATCATGAATGGTTGGATGTGTTAAAGGGGCCACTGAGACTCTTTTGAGCCTACGAAAACCTGGAGCCGGCCCTGTACAGGACGTCACAGATTATATCTATACTGCCATCTATACAATGTGATGTCTGGTAGTCGGTGCAGGATCAGTCCAGGGCATATATGATCTAATGTCAGTGCACAATAAAGTACATACTGTACATTGCTGACATACTGTGACTACAGACATCAGATCTTATACAGTATATATATTGCTGTATGTATATACATATATATGACTGTAGATACCACCAAAATGGAACAATAGGTGCTTATTGATGCTAAAATAAATATTGCAAAAATTAAAAGACAATTCTACAGAGTATAACATTGGAGGACCCCAAGTCACCAACTCATGAGTATCACATATATAGAGACATTAGTGAATATATATATATATATACTAGATGGTGGCCCGATTCAAACGCATCGGGTATTCTAGAATATGAATGCGGTACACCGGGCGCAATCAGCACAGCGGTTTTAAATTTGGCGCCAATATTGCTGATTGGCCGCGACCAATCAGCGAATTGTATTAGTGAGGACCGGGGAGCGGCGCTGCGGGAGATGACCGGCTGCTCGCAGCAGAAGTATCCCGACCGGCGGCACCGCTCCCCGGTCCTCCCTTCACACTTACCGTCGGGAGATCAGCAGTCCTAGCCGCTGATCTCCCGACGGTAGCCGCATGGAGGTCAGCGCCGCCGCCGGTCATATCCCGGCTGCATCGCCGCTAACCTCCGTGCAGCAGATGAGCCGCTAACGGCCGCCATCCGCGTCGCGGACCAATCAGCCACGCGGGATTTTCTGGACAGACAGACAGACAGGTTGACGGGATAAGACAATTATATATATTAGATATATGCCTATAACATGGTTGCCAAAAAAAATCCTAATGATTGCACGCATATGTAGCACAATGTGCATGTTAATCTATATAGTTGACAATAACCAAGGGGAAATGTAAGTGTCTTTAGAACTACTAAGAAGATAGCTTCTTACACTCACAAGCCCAAGTGAGTACACATATATAGTATATAATATTAAACTCTGTAAAGAATCTCCTATAAAATAATACATTCAAAATGGAGGAGCAGTAGTTACAAGGCAACTTAAATGTCCAAGTGAGTAAATGTGGGATGTGGTCCTATGTGCACCAATGTACCTTTCGTCCTTGCTTCATCAGGGGCCCCCAAAACATCCATTTTGGATGTTTTATTTTATAGGAGATTCCTTATAGAGCTTAATATTATATACTATATATGAGTACCCACTTGGGCTTGTGAGTCTATTGTGGTATAGCGACAAGCTCGGCTGTATGCGTAGGTAAAACACAAGATACTGTCTCTTTAAATTCTCAGGTTAGTTTATTTAGCAGTCATAAACTACCCTTGAGTCCATAAATAAAAACACAGCCCATTCAGCTAAAGAGACAAAACAAAATGCAAAACTTTCAGAACTTTCAGCAGAGTCCTCATCTCGGCCAAGGTCTGGCCACTCACAATTAGCTACACACAGGTTGATCACAGCATGTGCTAGCTCCTTCCTAGAACAAAGTTTCCCCAGGTACTGAACACACCTGAGTGTCAGGGCTGACTATTTAAAGCCCAGACACTCCCCTGATTGGAATGAAGGTGGATAACGTTCCTCCCTACACTTTCGTTATCCACTGAAAACATTCCCTTGTAAATATCGTTCTATTAACTCTCTCTGCACCTACTTGTGCATGAGAACTTGCATGTTTTCACATCACTGAGTCTAAGAGTCTCAGCGACACATACCTCCCTTCTGACACACTACCAGAGACTTTGTCACACTATGAAGATATCCTTTTAGTAGTTCTACAGACGCTTACATTTCCCCTTAGTTAATGTCAATTATATAGATTAACATTCACATTGTGCTACGTATCTGTGCAATCACTAGGATTTTTTATTTTTGGCAACCATGTTATAATATATATATATATATATATATATATATATATATATATACACACACACACACACACACACTAGCTATTGAACCTGTTCTACGCCCGGGTGGCGAGCATTTTTATTGGTATATGGTCTCCCATGCTGGTATGTGCTGCCCCCCATCCTGGTATTTGTGCTGCCCCCATCCTGTCCCCTCATCCCCAATCCGGGTATGCATGGCACCCCTCACCCCAATCCGGGTATGCATGGCACCCCCTCATCCCAATCCGGTATGTATGGCACCCCATCTCTCATCCTGGTATGTATGGCACTGCTCATTCGCCAATCCTGGTATGTATGGCACTCAATCCCTCTTCCTGATGTGCATGGCACCCCATCCCTCATCTTGGTATTTATGGTGCACCTCATCCCTATCCTGTTATGTATGTTACCCCTCATCCTGGTATGCATGGCAACCCATCCCTCATCCTGGTATGCATGGTACCCCTCATTCCTATTCTTGTATTTATGGTACCCCTCATCTTGGTATACATGGCACCCCTCATCCCAATCCGGGTATGTATGGTACCCCTCATCCCCCAATCCTGGTATGTATGGCCTCCTCATCCCCCATCCTGGTATGCATGGCTCTCTCATCCCCAATCCTGGTATGCATGACTCTCTCATCCCCAATCCTGGTATGTATGGCCTCCTCATCCCCCAATCCTGGTATGCATGGTCCCCTCATCCCCCAATCCTGGTATGCATGGTCCCCTCATCCCCCAATCCTGGTATGCATGGTACCCCTCATCCCTATTCTGGTATGCATGGAACCCCACTTTCCTATCCTGGTATGCATGGTACCCCTCACCCCCCAACCTGGTATGTATGGCACCACTCACCCCCCAATCCTGGTATGTATGTCACCCCTCACCCCCCAATCCTGGTTTTCATGGTTCAGTCACCCCCCAAGTCCTGATATGTATGGCACCCCTCACCCCCCAATCCTTGTATGTATGGCACCCCTCACCCCCCAATCCTGGTATGTATGGCACCCCTCACCCCCCAATCCTGGTTTTCATGGTTCAGTCACCCCCCAAATCCTGGTATGCATTGTACCCCTCATCCCCCAATCCTGGTATGCATGGTCCCCTCACACCCCTTTCCTGGTATGTATGGTACCCCTCACACCCCTTTCCTGGTATGTATGGTACCCGTCACACCCCATTCCTGGTATGTATGGCACCCCTCATCCCTTTCACGGTGCACACATACAAAAAAATAAACACATACTCACCTTTCTTCCCTGTGCTCCAGTGCTACTGTATCCTGTTCTGCCGGGGGAGCAGTGCGGCGCCAGAGTACGCGCGTGCCCATACCGTGCTGTTCAACGCCATTTTACTGAAGACACACTGCAAATATGTCTTCAGTAAAATGGCGCCGGATAGAGCTATGCATATGTGCCGATTCCAACGCCTACACTCCTGCCCTGGTCTCCGGCGAGAAGAGAAACGCCGCTGCAACGCTCCTCCCGGTCAGGTAAGTATGGCGCCGGAGATCGCGGTATGTGTTCAGTGTCTACGCATACCGCAATCTCCGGCGCCATACACTCCTCTTACCTGTAACATAATAGGTTCTTCTGTCTAGAGCCAGACTGCGCAGGCATGTAGCACTTGCCAAGTCTTTAAAGGCTTCAGACAGAGGGAGACATGTAGCATTATATTATATATACAGTACAGACCAAAAGTTTATTTAAAGATTTTTCTGTATTTTCATGACTCTGAAAATTGTACATTCACACTGAAGGCATCAAAAGTATGAATTAACAAATGTGGAATTATATACTTAACAAAAAAGTGTGAAACAACTGAAACTATGTCTTATATTCTAGGTTCTTCAAAGTAGCCACCTTTTGCTTTGATGACTGCTTTGCACACTCTTGGCATTCTCTTGATGAGCTTCAAGAGGTACAGTAGTCATGGGAAATGGTCTTCTAACAATCTTGACGGAGTTCCCAGAGATGCTTAGCTCTTGTTGGCTCTTTTGCCTTCACTCTGCGGTCCAGCTCACCCCAAACCATCTCGATTGGGTTCAGGTCTGGTGACTGTGGAGGCCAGGTCATCTGGCGTAGCACCCCATCACTCTCCCTCTTGGTCAAATAGCCCTTACACAGCCTGGAGGTGTGTTTGGGGTCATTGTCCTGTTGAAAAATAAATGATGGTCCAACTAAACGCAAACCGGATGGAATAGCATGCCGCTGCAAGATGCTGTAGTAGCCATGCTGGTTCAGTATGCCTTAAATTTTGAATAAATCCCCAACAGTGTCACCAGCAAAGCACCCCCACACCATCACACCTCCTTCTCCATGCTTCACGGTGGGAACCAGGCATGTAGAGTCCATCCGTTCACCTTTTCTGTGTCGCACAAAGTCACAGTGGTTGGAACGAAAGATCTCAAATTTGGACTTATCAGTAGTGTTGAGCGATACCTTCCGATATCAGGAAATATCGTATCGGATTGGATCGGACCGATACCCAAAAAGTATCGGATATCGCCGATTCCGATACCGGAAACCAATGCAAGTCAATGGGACACAAATATCGGAATGAAAATAAACCCTTTCTTTCCTTGTAGGTTAATTCTACATGAAGTAAAACAACTAAGAATAATGTAGAATGTATTATGCGAAAAGCCGGCAATTCATCAGCGGCATACACCTTTACCCGACAATTTACAACAGAAAGAATAGAGCTTCACACATAGATTAGATAGATAGAAACATGTCAGTCACATATATATGAAGTACAGTGACAGTGTTGATTACTGTACTTGTCATTTAGTGTTAAAATAAGGATTTATTTAAAAAAAAATTGGCGTGGGGTTCCCCTTAATTTTAGTCTCTAGCGGAGGTTAAGCAGACAGCTGGGGCAGATGTTTGAAGCCTGGGAAGGGGGTAATACCCACGGAGCTTCCCAGGCTACTAATATCAGCCCCCAGCTGAATACCTAGCCTTTACTAGCTATTAAAATGGGGGACCCCCCAAAAAAAATGACGTGGGGTCCCCCCTAATTTAATAGCTAGCAAAGGCTAGGCAGACAGATGGGGGCTGATATTAATAGCCCAGGAAGGGTTCCATGAATATTGGCCCCCTCCCAGGCTAGAAACACCAGCCGTCAGCAGCCCCAGAAATGGCGCATCCATAGGATGCGCCAATTCTGGCACTTAGCCTCGCTCTTTCCACTGCCCTGTAGCGGTGGCAGTGGGTTAATAGGTTTGGGGTTGATGTCAGCTTATAATGCCAGCTGACATCAAGCCCAGGTTAGTAATGGAGAGGCGTCTATAAGACACCCCCATTACTAACCCCATAGTCAAAGTTAAAAAAAAAAACACAAACACCCAGAATAAAGTCCTTTAATTGAAATAAACACACAATTCTTTATTGTTCTAAATTAAACTCTACTTACCATCACGCCCATTCCAGCTGAAGCCAACGATCTCCTGCAATAAAAGAAAAATAATAAACCAACATCATCCTTACCTTTCCATGGTTCCCACGACAGCTTCAGCTCTGCTACATCGAGATGACAGGCTGGACCGCAGCAGAACGCTGCCATCCAGCCTGTCATCCCGCGGACACTGAGAAGTGCAGGCATGCTTGCGCTCCTCAGTGTCTCTCTGTGACGGCATCCAGATGAGCCGAGGTCATGTCCAATGAACTCAGCTCACCTCATGCACGTCACTGACAGCGTGGGAGAATTCTCCTGCACTCAGCGCTTCAGCGTGAGAATTTTCCCACGCTGTCAGTGACGTGCATGAGGTGAGCTGAGTTCATTGGACATGACTTCACCTCATTGGTGGTTGGGGGCAGCCCGTTCCTGCCTGCTGTACCTGGCTGGACACAAATATAGGGCGAATTTTTTTTTAATTATTTCATGAATTTCCTGAAATAATTTAAAAAAAAAATACGTGGGGCTTCTCCCTATTTGTGTGTCCAGCCAGGTACAACTAGGCAGCTGGGGGATGGAATCTGCAGGGCAGGGAGGCCCAAGCTTTCTGCCCCCCCCCCCCCCCCTGGTGCAAATTGCAGTCCGCAGCCACCCCGGAAAATGGCGCGTTCATAGAAGCTGGATGCTGTACCTGGCTGGCATACAAAAATATGGCAAAGCCCACGTCAAAATTTTTGGGAAAAATTAATTAAAAAATAAATAATAATTTAGGGACTGCATCTTTATTAACTCCTCAAATGTCATTTAGTGTTAAAATAAAGGATTTATTTAAAATAAAATTGGCGTGGGATCCCCCATAATTTTAGGCTCTAGCGGAAGTTAAGCAGACGGCTGGGGCAGATGTTTGAAGCCTGGGAAGTGGGTAATACCCACGGAGCTTCCCAGACTACTAATATCAGCCCCCAGCTGAATACCTAGCCTTTACTAGCTATTAAAATGGGGGACCCCCTATTTAATAGCTAGCAAAGGCTAGGCAGACAGCTGGGGGCTGATATTAATAGCCCAGGAAGGGTGCCATGAATATTGGCCCCCTCCCAGGCTAGAAACACCAACCGTCAGCCGCCCCAGAAATGGCACATCCATAGGATGTGCCAATTCTGGCACTTAGCCTCGCTCTTCCACGCTGCCCTGGTGCGGTGGCAGGGGGTAATAGGGTTGGGGTTCATGTCACCGCCAGCTGCCATGAAGCCTGGGTTAGTAATGATGGGCGTCTATAAGACACCCCCATTACTAACCTACAAAGTGTTAAAAAGAAAAAACACACACTACACACACTACACCCAGAAAAAAATAATTTATTTGAAATAAAACACACAATTTTATTTAATTCTTAGTTTACTAAAAAAAAATAGTTACCTGTCCACGTTCCTGCGCTGATCTCCCATGCACAGCTGTCACATCTGGAGATGGTGACAGCTGTGCATGGCTGCTGTAAGCTCACGCTGCCGGGAACACGTCCGCTCCCGGCAGCGGGAGCCACTGACTGAGGTCACCGGAGTGCATTCAGTCAGCGCAGCTCTGGAGACCTCCTTTACGGCACTGCTGTACCGTGGGAATTTCTCACGATACAGCAGGGCCGTAAAGCAGCCAACCGGAGCAGCGCTGCCTGAACTCCGGCGAACCCGCTTATGCAGTGACGGGGCTGCTTTACGGCCCCGTCATTCTAGCGGCGGCAGCAGTTCAGAGCGGTCACATTCTATGTGGCTGCTCTGAACTGGAGATCTTCGTGGGACACTCGTGGACTACTACGAAGGGGTAAGGATAAGGTTGTGGTTTATTATTTTATATTTTATTACAGGAGATCAATGGCTTCGGGGAATTAGGTGTCTAGGTGAGTATAGGTGTAGTTTTTTATTTTTTACTTTATTTTAGGTGGCGATCGGCGGGGACAGGTAATGTATGAACTAATTTATTGTAGGTAACCACTGGCCACCAATGACATGTATTTAAAATTTATTGGGGACACAGTAGGGCAATTTATATAGCAGGATCAGGCTGATGGGAACTACTGCTCCCATCGAGCTGATCCTGCTGGCAGGAGTGGACGGGGGACAGACATAGGCCGATGGGAGTAGTAGTGTCACATCGGCCTATGTCTGCCTGCACGCACACACCCGCAGACATCGCACAGACACCGCACACACTCGCAGACATCGCACAGACACCGCACACACCCGCAGACCGCACAGACGCCGCACACACTCGCAGACATCGCACAGACACCGCACACACTCGCAGACCTCGCACAGACACCGAAGGCATCGCACAGACACCGCACAGACACCGAAGGCATCGCACAGACACCGAAGGCATCGCACAGACACCGCACACACCCGCACACATCGCACAGACACCGCCACACCCGCAGACATCGCACACACCCGCAGACATCGCACAGACACCCCGCACACACTCGCAGACATCGCACAGACACCGCACACACTCGCAGACATCGCACAGACATCGCACAGACACCGCACAAACCCGCACACATCGCACAGACACCGCACACACCCGCAGACATCGCACACACCCGCAGACATCGCACAGACACCCCGCACACACTCGCAGACATCGCACAGACACCGCACACACTCGCAGACATCGCACAGACACCGCAGACATCGCACAGACACCGCAGACATCGCACAGACACCGCACACACCCGCACACATCGCACAGACACCGCACACACCCGCAGACATCGCACACACCCGCAGACATCGCACAGACACCCCGCACACACTCGCAGACACACGCACAGACACCCACACACACCAATCATGACGGGCTGATCGTCTGGGAGGTGAGGCTGACCTGTGCGACCGTGGGAAAGTTCATGTGAGTTCATGCAATGCAGTCAAGCATGAACTCACATGAACCCTCTGAGGGCACCGCGGCTACTTCAAATGAACAGCTGATCAGCATCACCTGATACCTCAGCTGTTCATTTGAAATAACCGGCGGGAAAGCGCAGCACAGAACGGGAAAGCCGGCGGTGAAGTCTTTTCACTGCCGACTTCCCCGCCCGGGTCCTTCGCTCCCCGCTCCTTGGTGCTGCGCTCCCCGCCCAGTCCTAACTTACGATCGGGATGGGAGGTGGCGAGGGGAGCGGAGGATCGGGTGGGAGGCTGCAGGGAAGCAGTATGGGGCTGTGTGATTGTTTAAAAGCCGGCGGCTTTTTACCGCCCGCCGGCTTTTAAACGATCAGGAGAATTCTCCCACGCCGGGATGGCATTCTGATGAGAGGCTGGATCTCAGCTGAGCGCTGCCATCCAGCTTGTCATCCTTCAGAGATACTGCAGAGCGCAGGCATTATGGGAACTTCCGATTCCGGTATTCGATATTGTAAAAGTATCGGAATTAAGTATCGGAATTCCGATACCGCGAATATCGGCCGATACCCGATATTTCAGTATCGGAATGCTCAACACTAGTGATGAAAAAAATGTGAACATTTGTAAATAAAAAACCATTGGGTTTGTGCGTCCATTTTCTAAGACCTGCAAATGTTTTATTCTTTTTTTTGTGAGGTGGGGAGATGTTTTGATCACATTTTATTGCCTTTTGTTAGGAAAGTGTGTCGGCCAAAAACACACTTAATTGAATATTTTGATAATAATATAATTATTTTTTTTTATACTTAATAAAGGAAAAGGGTTGATTCAAATTATTATAAGTTTTTATTTGGTTTATATTTTTAACACTTTTTTATGTATGTTTACTTTATTTTTTCAGTCCTCTTATGGAATTTAAAGGGTTTTCCCACAAACAAAGTACATTTTAACTAATAGATCTTGGAGTAAAAATAAGTTCTACAATTGGATGTGTTAAAAACATGTTCCTGTGCTGAGATAATCTTATAAATGTGCCCCTGGTTTGTACTGTGTAATGGATGTGTCTGACCTTACAGGGCCATGGTCTGATCATACCACAGCTCCTGGGCAGGGGAGGACACAAAAGAGTATACAGACATTACAACACGGGATCACAGCTGATTCATTTTGTGAGGCAAAACATTTTGCTGTCTGTTTTTAAGCAATATTTTTCCTGAAAGAAATAATCATTTGTGATCCTGTCTGTATCCTCTTTTGCTTCCTCCTGCCCAGGAGCTGTGGTATGATCAGACCATTGTCCAGCACGGTCAGACACGGCCATTACACAGTACACAGCAGGGGCACATTTATAAGATTATCTCAGCACAGGAACATTTATTTTTACACTCATCCTAGTAGTTCTCATAGTCAGCTGCCATGATAACCCATCCGCAGCCAGTGATCAGTGTAACAGCAGCGATCAGAACAATCTCTGATGGCTGCGGTTACAGATGCCGGCTGTGTACAGGCATCTCCCTGTAGAACCGCGAGCAAAACGCCTGTGGGTGGAGGTCACACAGCCGTACCCCGCTCATGCCATACTGCCTCTGGATTTGGCTCATCCCATCTTTATTTCTTCATTATATCCTGATATTTATTCTTATGTTAGCCAATGACTTTTGCACTATGTACATTATTACGGCCATATATTCAAGTTATGTGTCACAAGAATTATATGAGATTTTTCCTATTTATTATATTAGCTGTACTGTTTTTCTCTTTGATGTTATTCTGGTATATACATATATATATCTGCACATGCACTTTATGTATTTAATATATCGATGGTGTTAATTTACTTGTATTCATGTATTTACTGGATGAAATCCAATATATGTGCATCCTAGGGAGAACCACTATTCAATACATAGGCTGTGTCTCTACACCCCACGTGTGTTTTAATGTATAGTTGTCAATTACATGTTTTTTAACGTATTTTTCATGTCTGATCACTGATTTATCCAAATAAAGAATTTACTCCATTATGTCTGCTGTATTATTTAATCCTTACTGGATTGTTGTAGGTCATTTCATACTTGAATTGTGGTTCAGTGGACCTTAATGATTATACACATGTATTTTTTTCCTGGATGTGTAGCTATACCCCATTCATTGTCGGTGTTATGTGTACAGGCATCTGCCCAGTATGATGCGGGCTCAGCTCCTGAACCTGCTCCATACATAGAGACCTGACATTGGAGGAGCTATTACATCATATGTCGGCAAACGCTTTTCTGCCTCCTTTATAAGTTAGCAGTGGGAGAGCATGATAAAAAGGCTTACCTACCCCCGAGACCGACTTTAGCTCTTAGGCCACGGCCCCACTATCAGTATTTGGTCAGTATTCAGTCAGTATTTTTTCTCAGGAGTGGGAGCCAAGACCAGGAGTGGGTGATAAATGCAGAATTGGTGACTTGTTTCTATTATACCTTTTTCTGATTGTTCCTCACCTGGTTTTGGCTTTGGGGTGACAGCTAATATTTTAACAATAGTAGGGGTAACATTAGGCCTTATTCAGAAATACTGTCTGATATTAAAATTGGCTTTGTTATCAATAGTAATAAAACCTCAATTTTTTTATTTATTTTATTTTTAAAAAGCAGATTTATCAGCCATCACCCCAAGATTCCCCTGATTCTTTAGGTCATGGTGCTCTTTGGATGACAGCTAATATGTCTAGAGTTTACAGTAGGACGCACTGGTCCATGTTCATAGACGTCACAATGATTTAGTAACGTGCGGCATTGTACTCATTACACTGAGCTCTGACTTCTTGGGATGGGTAACAAGGACATTTTTGGGGTAAATGAGGCCCAATATACCCCTTACTATAGATTATTACATTTTTCGCAGTGTTCCCTCATCTGTATAATAACATCTTAGGTCCTGATGCTCCTAGGGAAACCACTAATATTAGGATAATTTGGAAAAAAACAGAGAAACTAGGAGTTTCTTATGCAAAAATATGACAAAATCTTTATTAAATACACATGTATACATAATAGCAAATAGACAATAAAGACAAAAACAGTGTGCATAGGGGTAAGTGTAAGGAAAGCCCCCCAGGGGAAAACCAATCAGAGATTATATATAGCTCTATGCAAGGTATAGGCTGGGAAAAGCGGGGTGTTTTAGGCTAGTGGTAACAGGTTGACCCAGGTAATCTATATAGGGCAAGTGGTGAGAGTATAAGCACTAAGTGTGCCGCTAAAATACCAACTCCCAGGGCCACCATCAGCAAATGTATAAGTATCAGAATAATGGACCAGAGGGCCTATGACCGCTTACCCTAAATTGTAGAATCCCAAGGACCCTCAGACCGGTGGCTAGGGTGGTTTAGCTTCTTCCCAGGGAAACCACTAATATTAGTATTATTTACAGTATGGGGTAAATTATCACATGAATGTAAGCATCAAATCCATTTAGTAGCCCTTGGACATTGAAGACCATCTCTGAGACCAGCACAGTTGTAATATGTGATATGTCTGTTTACATGTATTTTTCTGTATGTCTTCAAATAAGTTTATGTCTGTATGTGTCTTTGTATATGTCTGTATATGTTTGTGTGCGCACATTTCTGCGACCCTTATATGTGCAAGTCTGCATGTGTATACGTGACTCCGTGTGCGTATATGCGTGACTGCATGTGCATGACCGTGTGTGTATGACCATGTGTGCGCATGCCTGCTGGTGTCTGACTGTGTGCATGACCGCGTGAGTGTGTGTGACTGCGTGTGTGTGACTGCTTGTGTAAAAGACTGCATGTGTGTACAAGACTACGTGTGTGCGTGACTGAGTGTTGACTGCATGTTTGTGTATTTGCAAGACGGCATGCATATGTGCGTGACTGCGTATGTGTGTGTATGTGCGTAACTGCATGTGTGTGTATGTGCCTGACTGCATGTGTGTGTATGTGTGTGACTGCATGTGTGTGTATGTGCATGACTGCGCGTGTGTGTATGTGCGAGACTGCATGTGTGTGTATGTGCGTGACTGCATGTGTGTGTATGTGCGTGACTGCATGTGTGTGTATGTGCGTGACTGCGTGTGTGTGTATGTGTGTGACTGCATGTGTGTGTATGTGCATGACTGCGCGTGTGTGTATGTGCGTGACTGCATGTGTGTGTATGTGCGAGACTGCATGTGTGTGTATGTGCGTGACTGCATGTGTGTGTATGTGCGTGACTGCATGAGTGTGTATGTGTGTGACTGCATGTGTGTGTATGTGCGAGACTGCATGTGTGTGTATGTGCGTGACTGCATGTGTGTGTATGTGCGTGACTGCGTATGTGTGTGTATGTGTGTGACTGCGTATGTGTGTGTATGTGTGTGACTGCGTATGTGTGTGTATGTGTGTGACTGCGTGTGTGTTTGTGCATGACTGCCTGTGTTTGTGAGTGAGTGTGTGTGTCTACATGTGCGTGTGGACCAGTGTACAAAAAACTGATGTATATCTGAGGATTAGTAATAACTAGCTAACAAATTTATCCATTTAAAAATTAAAAATGTATTCAATTTAGATTAATAGCAAAGAGCTATGCAGGGGCTCATACTGTATCTAGGAGGCTATGTGGGGTCTCATACTGTATCTAGGAGGCTATGTGGGGTCTCATACTGTATCTTGGGAGCGATGCACGGGGCTCATACTGTATCTTGGGAGCTATGCACGGGGCTCATACTGTATCTAGGAGGCTATGTGGGGTCTCATACTGTATCTAGGAGGCTATGCGGGGTGTCATACTGTATCTAGGAGTCTATGTGGGGTCTCATACTGTACCTTGGGAGCTATGCACGGGTCTCATACTGTATCTAGGAGGCTATGTGGGGTCTCATACTGTATCTAGGAGGCTATGCGGGGGCTCATACTGTATCTTGGGAGCTATGCACGGGGCTCATACTGTATCTAGGAGGCTATGCGGGGTGTCATACTGTATCTAGGAGTCTATGTGGGGTCTCATACTGTACCTTGGGAGCTATGCACGGGTCTCATACTGTATCTAGGAGGCTATGTGGGGTCTCATACTGTATCTAGGAGGCTATGCGGGGGCTCATACTGTATCTTGGGAGCTATGCACGGGGCTCATACTGTATCTAGGAGGCTATGCAGGGGCTCATACTGTATCTAGGAGGCTATGTGGGGTCTCATACTGTATCTAGGAGGCTATGCAGGGGCTCATACTGTATCTAGGAGGCTATGCAGGGGCTCATACTGTATCTAGGAGGCTATGTGGGGTCTCATACTGTATCTTGGGAGCTATGCACGGGGCTCATACTGTATCTAGGAGGCTATGCAGGGGCTCATACTGTATCTAGGAGGCTATGTGGGGTCTCATACTGTATCTAGGAGGCTATGCGGGGTGTCATACTGTATCTAGGAGTCTATGCGGGGGCTCATACTGTATCTTGGGAGCTATGCACGGGTCTCATACTGTATCTAGGAGGCTATGCGGTTTCTCATACTGTATCTAGGAGTCTATGCGGGGTCTCATACTGTATCTTGGGAGCTATGCACGGGGCTCATACTGTATCTATGGAGCTATGCGGGGGCTCATACTGTATCTACTGTATCTAGGGAGCTATGCGAGGGTTCATACTGTTTCTAGAGAGCTATATGGGGGCTCATACTGTATCTAGGGAGCTATGCGCAGGCTCATACTGTATATGGGAGGCTATATGGAGGCTCATACTGTATATAGGAGGCTATATGGAGGCTCATACTGTATCTAAGGCGCTATCTGGGGGCTCACACTGTATATAAGGAGCTATGTGGGGCTCTTACTGTATGTAGGGGGCTATGTGGTGGCTCATACTGTATGTAGGGGGTGATGTGGGAGGGCTCATACTGTATATAGGGGGATGTCAGCATACTTAATTGTGCTCAATATTAAGTTATTATTATTTATTATTATTAAATATTATATTATAAAAAATAATTATAATTAATATGTTAATATTAACATTGAGCAGAATTAATTTCAGCCTATTGGTTTGGTCTCCACAACAATCATGGTCTCTCATGTGGCCCCTTGGGAAAATTAATCTCCCACCCCTGCTCTATTTTATATAGCGCCATTTTCTGTATGGTGCTGTACATAAGGGTAAACTTTGCGCTGCGCGCTGTGTGCACCGCTGTCTTTGTCCATCTACAGATGTGTACAAGCGCACCTATGTGTTACTTTTCTTGGTCATGCCCTCAGCACTCTCTTAAAGGAGTTATTTGAAGAGCCCCACGTGAATGGCGCAGCAGTGCGCATCATCAACCACAGCTCCATTTATCTTTTCACAGTTCCGTTTCTCTGGATCATGGTGGTCCCAGTGGTTAGGTCCGCAGTGATCAGAAAGTCATCCCCTATCCATAAGAAGGGGGATAACTTCCAAACTTGGGATAACCCATTTAAACAGGATTTCAAAATGTATTTTTATTTGCCCATAGGAATGTAGAAAATTATAAACCAATAATGACTCTACCTAACTGTAATACAGCCTCTCCAACAATAGGACAGAGGAAATGGCACTGTGCAGTCTATATGTATACAGAATAATCCAAATACTGAAAATTACACTCCGCATACAGGACAGGAGAAGTGGTACTGTGCAGTCTATATGTATACAGAATAATCCAAATACTGAAAATTACACTCCGCATACAGGACAGGAGAAGTGGTACTGTGCAGTCTATATGTATACAGAATAATCCAAATACTGAAAATTACACTCCGCATACAGGACAGGAGAAGTGGTACTGTGCAGTCTATATACAGTCTATATACAGTATATACACAGAATAATACAGATACTGAGAATTAAAACCAGTATACAAGACGGGAGAAGTAGTACTGTGCAGTGTATATATACAGATTAATACAGATACTGAGAATATTGCAGTCAATTTGTATACACAGAATAATACAGATACTGAGATTTACATCAGTATACAGGGCAGGAGAAGTGGTACTCTGCAGTGTATATACAGAATAATAAAGATACTGAGAATTACACCCAATATACAGGGCAGGAGAAGTGGTACTGTGCAGTGTATATATACAGATTAATACAGATACTGAGAATATTGCAGACAATTTATATACACAGAATAATACAGATACTGAGATTTACATCAGTATACAGGGCAAGAGAAGTGGTACTGTGCAGTGTATATATACAGAATAATAAAGATACTGAGAATTACACCCAGTATATAGGGCAGGAGAAGTGGTACTGTGCAGTGTAAATATGCAGAATAATACAGATACTGAGACTTAGGCCACAGCCTCACTATCAGTATTTGGTCAGTATTCGGTCAGTATTATTTCCGCAGTATCTGTATTATTCTGTATATACAGTATACACTGCACAGTACCACTTCTGTCTGCATGCTGGTTGCAATTGTCAGTATCTGTATTATTCTGTATATATACAGTACACTGCAAAGTACCACTTCTCATGTCCTATATATACTGTGTGTAAGGCCACGGCCCCACTATCAGTATTTGGTCAGTATTTTTTCTTAGGAGTGGGAGCCAAAACCAGGTGAGGAACAATCAGAGAAAAGGTGTAATAGAAACAAGTCACCAATTCTGGATTTATCACCCACTCCTGGTTTTGTCTCCAACTCCTGAGAAAAAATACTGACCGAATACTGACCAAATACTGATAGTGGGGCCATGGCCATAGGGAGAATTATACACAGCATACATAGCTCCAAAATATATGCTACAAACATCTAAATATATATATATATATATATATATACCCACACAAACACTGGGACCATTGTATATACATGTAGTAAATATTATAGAATATATATTATAGTATGAACTATGAAGCTATGTATATAGTTATTTAGTGTGGTGCTGTGCCTGAGTACATAACTTTTAGTGGGAAGTCCACACCATATACAGAGCTCCACACTATATACTGGGTTATAAAACATGGTATGGAGCTGTGTGTATACTATATAGTGTAGAGATGTGCCTTTTATATAAAATGTGCAGCCCACACTATATGCTATACACACATATTATATTCACATCACATCTACACTATATATTACACACAGCACCTCACTACATGCTATATACACAGGTCCACACTATATACAGTACTTAATTATGCTGTTTACATCAGATAGTATAATCTGGGGCCGATGCATATACATTACATAGGATACACTGGGGATGATATATATACATTACATAGGATACAATGGGGCCGATGTATATACTTCTGAGGGGATGTGCTGGGGGCGATCTATATACATCACATAGGATACACTGGGGCCGATGTATATACATCAGATGGGATACGCTGGGAACGATGTATATACATCACATGGGATACACTGGGGCTGATGTATATACGGATTATAATGAGGGCAATTTGGGCTACCGCCCGGGGCCCGGGGCTTCAGGGGGACACATGGCCAGATTGCCCTCATTATAATGTTTTGTGCAGAGGCAGGGGCAGGTTTGGCAGGGGGACCGCACTGTACCTTTTAGACGCCGGCCACATCACAGGGAGGCAGACACGCACCCTGCGCGCTGTGTGCTGCGTCTCCAGGACTGACATCACACAGCAGCGTCTGGAGCTTCTTTATCCTGCGGGAGAGGAGCTGGTGGATCAGGTCAGTGAATGGCGGTAAATATGAGGTCTGGAGAGGATGTCTGGAGTGAGGAGGGGGCTGCAGGATGCTGCTCCCCTCCTGATGAGTTTGCATAAGATTCCATAGTGTCAGTTCAGCGGCCGCTCTGATAGGGCTCTGTATAAGTTATTGCAGGACTTTCATCATTGCTGCAGATCAGGTCACTCTGGGTCATCGGCTCCAGCATCACCAGATCTGCAGGAAAATTCAGAGTCCTGTGATAAATCCCACTGAGCCCCAGCAGAGCGACCACAGACATTGCATAGAGGATCCTGCACTGACTGATCAACCCTGAACCTGCAGGACATCACATACTGTACTGATCCATATATGATATGTGAGGTCCTGTAGGCAGGTGTGATCAGTACAGTGTATATCCCTGTACAAAATGTCACATCCAGTACACAGATTAGTGTATATTATACTGTGGTACAGACATCAGATGGGATATAACAATGTGTATAGTATAACATCTAATGTCTGTATCACAGTATATTATACTAGCTATTGAACCCGTTTTACACCCGGGTCACAAGCATTTTTAGTGGTACATTTCTGGCGCCATTTTTTTTAAGACACTGTGTCTGCGAATTCTCATAAACACTTCAATAAAATGGCGCTGGATAGCGTGGTAAGCGCATGCACTGACTCCGGCACCATTTCATTGAAGTAATGTGCTACAAAATTAAAGGGATCCTTTCATCGGAAATAACGCTATTAACCTGCGTTCAGGTAAACAGCGTTTTTATACTGCCCAGTAGCTGAATGCAGTGGGGAGAAAATGATCTTTATTCTACTCGCCAGCATTCGGTTTCAGTCATGAGGGCAGTGCTGGTTCGGTCACCACTTTCAGTATACAGAGCGTCCTCTGCAACCGAGCCCCCGGCCCTGACTGACACTGACTCTACATTGAGACCGGCTGTCAGTCAGGGCCAGGATTACAGGGGTTGCTCTGTATACTGAAAGTAATGACTGAACCGGCGCCGGGCCAGACCCCATTACTAAAACCAAATGCTCCCCCATCCTGGTATATGCTCCCTCCCCATCCTGGTATATGCTCCCTCCCCATCCTTATCCCCCATCCTGGTATATGTTCCCCCATCTTGCCTGCTCTGATGTTCTTCCATCCATACAAAAAAAAAAACAACACTCCTACTCGCCTTTTTCCCTCTCGCTTGCAGCGCATCCTCGAACACCGGCAAGGCTGGAGGAGTGTGGCGCCAGAGTTCGCACCTGCGCATGCATGAACCACAACGCCACACTCCTCCAACCTCGCCGGACATCAAGGTATGTGTCCTAATGGCGCCGAAGATGGCAGTATGACGTGATCTCCGTCATTACAATCCTTTATCCTCGTCCTCCTCACTGTCACCTGTAACATCTGATGTGTTCTTCTGTCTCCGGCCAGACTGTGCAGGCGCATTGCGTGCACAGTCTATAGAGGCTTCGGACTGACGGACACATCCCTGATTATATTATAGATAGTCATGTATTCTCATATAGACTCTACAGGGCTGTACCTAGGGGAAGAGGAGGGGCATGTGACCTGGGTACAGCCGTCAGGGGGGTGCCTTCGGGCCACATCATGCGGTGGTCAGAGGTGTCTCCCAGGCAGCTGCAATTTGCCGCCCCCAGAGTGGGAGTCGACCATTCTCTGAGCTTGCTGTGGAACCGACAGTCGATCAGAGAAGGGAGCTATGTGCGGGCTCATACTGTATATAGGGAGCTATGTGCGGGCTCATACTGTATATAGGGAGCTATGTGCGGGCTCATACTGTATATAGGGAGCTATGTGCGGGCTCATACTGTATATAGGGAACTATGTGCGGGCTCATACTTTATATAGGGAGCTATGTGTGGGCTCATATTGTATATAGGAAGCTATGTGCGGGCTCATACTGTATATAGGGGCTATGTGCAGACTCATATTGTATCTAAGTAACTATGTAGGGGCTCATACTGTATGTAGGTGGCAGTGTGTGGGCTCATACTATATGTACAGGGCTATGCGGGGGCTCATACTGTATGTAGGGGGGGTGTGGGGGCTCATACTATATGTACAGGGCTCTGCGGGGGCTCATACTGTATCTAGACCGCTATGTGCGGGCTCATACTGTATATAGGGAGCTATGTGCGGGCTCATCCTGTATATAGGGAGCTATGCGGGGCTCATACTGTATATAGGAGGCTATGTGGGGGCTCATACTGTATATAGAGGGGCTATGCGGGGGCTCATACTGTATCTAGGGAGCTATGCGGGCGCTCATACTGTATCTAGGGAGCTATGCGGGGGCTCATACTGTATATAGAGGGATGTCAGCATACTTAATTCTGCTCAATATTAAGTCATACAATTAATATAATTTTTTTTAACTATTTTGTTAATATTAATATGGAGCAGAATTAATTTCAGACTATTGGATCGGCCTCCATAACAGTCACGATCTCTCATGTGGCCCCTCCGGAAAATTAATCTGCCACCCTGATCTACTATATATAGTGCTATGTTATGGAAATTTTTTTTCCTCATTCTCTGTCTATAGATGTGATCAGAACATCTGTGTGTTGATCACATGTCCAATCACATGATCTATCAAAGGGGATCATGTGACATGTCACTCACGTGATACATCCGGTACCTAGTGGGGGGCCACACCTTTTAAACTGCCCGGGGCCCTGGCTACTCTTAATCCACCCCTGTGTATATACATCATATAGGATACGTTGGGGACATTGTATATACATCACATAGGATACGTTGGGGACGATGTATATACATCACATGGGATACACTGGGGCCGATGTATATATAGTTGCATCTCACTAAATTATAATATCATCAAGAAGTTAATTTATTTCAGTTCTTCAATACAAAAAGTGAAACTCATATATTATATAGAGTCATTAATATAATTGTCTTATCCCGTCTGTCAATCTGTCTGTCCTTCTGTTCAGGAAATCCCGCGTCGCTGATTGGTCCGGCGCGGCCAATCAGCGACGCGGCATTTCAGAAAAAGATGGCGGCCGTTAGCGGCTCATCTGCCGCACGGAGGTCAGCGGCGATGCAGCCGGGAGATGCAGCCGGCTGCTCGCAGCATAAGTCCCCTGACCGGAGGCGCCGCTGACCTCCATGCGGCTACCGTCGGGAGATCAGCGGCTACGGCCGCTTATCTCCCGACGGCAAGTGTGCCACCCCCCCCCCTCTCCTCTCCTCCTCTCTCCCCTCCCCCCCCTCCCCTCCCCCCGCTTGCTCAGCGCCCCGGCACCCGGCGCCATACTTACCCCTCCCTGTGCCTCCGCAGCAGCTCCTGTGTCTTCCACTGCCGCTCTGTGACGTCTCAGGTCAGGTGGGCTCGGTGACGTCTTTACACTGCACTCTCTCCTGAGCGGTCACAGAACGCAGCGGGAAGATGCCGGCTACGCTGGAGTCCGGAGCAGCAGCTGAGAATTGAGGTGAGTATTGGATTTTTTTTTATTGTATGGGGGCATAGGGCATTAAATGGTGGGGTGGGGGTGTGTGACATCGTGGAGGGGCCATTATAAGCGAGGGGGGGGGTGACATCCTGCATGGGCCACTATGGGGGGGATGTGACATCCTGCATGGGGTATTATATAGGGGGGATGTGACTTCCTGCATGGGGCATTATAAGGGAGGGGGGGATGTGACATCCTGCATGGGTCACTATGGGGGGATGTGACTTCCTCCATGGGGCATTATATAGGGGGGATGTCACTTCCTGCATGGTGCATTATAAGGGAGGGGGGATGAGACTTCCTCCATGGGGCATTATAAGGGGGGTGGTGACATCCTGCATGGGGCATTTATATGGTGGGGGGGGGAGTGACATCCTGCATGGGGCATTATAAGGGTGGGGGGAAAGTGACATCCTGCATGGGGCACTATGGAGGGGATGTGACTTCCTCCATGGGGCATTATATAGGGGGGATGTGACTTCCTGCATGGGGTATTATATAGGGTGGATGTGACTTCCTGCATGGGGCATTCTATAGGAGGGATGTGACTTCCTGCATGGGGCATTATAAAGAAGGGGGGGATGTGACATCCTGCATGGGGCATTATACAGGGGGGATGTGACATCCTGCAAGGGGCATTATAAGGGAGGGGGGATGTGACATCCTGCATGGGGCATTATCCTGCATGGGCCATTATATGGGGGGGATGTGACATCCTTCTTGGGGCATTATAAGGGAGGGGGGATGTGACATCCTGCATGGGGCATTATAAAGGAGGGGGGGATGTGACATCCTGCATGGGGCATTATATGGGGGGGGAGTGACATCCTGCATGGGGCATTATAAGGGAGGGGGGGTGACATCCTGCATGGGGCATTATAAGGGAGGGGGCGATGTGACATCCTGCATGGGGCATTATATGGGGGAGGGGGAAGTGACAACCTGCATGGGGCATTATAAGGCAGGTGGATGCTCCCCGGTCCTCACTAACACGGTTCGCTGATTGGTCGCAACCACCGGCCGCGACCAATCAGCTATTTCAGTGCCAAATTTAAACACCGCTCTGCTGATTGCTCGCGGCCGCCCGCGGCGACCAATCTGCGATTGTGGCGCCAAATTTAAACACGGTCTCCGGCCAATTGGCGGCAGATTTAAAATAAGTACGCCACCGTCGGGAGACATATTCTAGAATACCCGATGCGTTAGAATCGGGCCACCATCTAGTATATTATATAGAGTCATTACAAACAGAGTGATCTATTTCACGTGTTTATTTCTGTTAATGTTGATGATTATGGCTTACAGCCAATGAAAACACAAAAGCCATTATCTCAGTGAATTAAAATAATTAACAAAAAAACACATGCAAAGGCTTCCTAAGCATTTAAAAGGTCCCTTAGTCTGTTTCAGAAGGCTCCACAATCATAGGGAAGACTGCTGACATGACAGATGTCCAGAAGGCAGTCATTGACACACTCCACAAGGTCCCAGAGTTCCAATTTTCATTTGGAAATCAAGGTCCCAGAGTCTCGAGGAAGAGTGGAGAGGCCACAATCCAAGCTGCTTGAGGTCTAGTGTGAAGTCTCCACAATCGGTGATGGTTTGGGGAGCCATGTCATCTGCTGGTGTAGGTCCACTGTGTTTTATCAAGACCAAGGTCAGCGCAGCCGTCTACCAGGACATTTTAGAGCACTTCATGCTTCCCTCTGCCGACAAGCTTTTTGGAGATGGAAATTTCATTCTCCAGCAGGACTTGACACTAGTGTTGAGCGAGTATGTTCTATTAACCCTTTCGCCGACTATGCTCGGGCCGAGCTCCGAGTATTTACAGCTGCTCGGTGATGAGGTTAAATCGCTCCTGTGTGCATGATTTGCAACTGTTTGACAGCTTTATTACATGTGAGAAATGTCTATTTCTTACACATTCCTCACATGTAATAAAGCAGTCAAACAGTTGCAAATCATGCACACGGGAGCGATTTAACCTCATCACCGAGCAGCTGTAAATACTCGGAGCTCGGCCCGAGCATACTCGGTCAGAACATACTCGCTCAACCCTACTTGGCACCTGTCCACACTGCCAAAAATACCAATACCTGGTTTAAAAACAACAGTATCACTGAGCTTGATTGGCCAGAGAATCTATCGGGTATTGTCAAGAGGAAGATGAGAGACACCAGACCCAACAATGCAGACGAGCTGATGGCTGCTATCAAAGCAACCTGGGCTTCCATAACACCTCAGCAGTGCCACAGGCTGATCACCTCCATGCCACATTGCCGAATTGATGCAGTAATTGATGCAAAAGGAGCCCCGACCAAGTATTGAGTGCATTTAATGAACATACATTTCAGTAGGCCAACATTTCGGATTTTAAAAACATTTTTCAAGCTGTTGTTGCTGTAAAGTATTCTAATTTACTGAGATAATGACTTTTGTTCATTGGCTGTAAGCTATAATCATCAACATTAACAGAAATAAACACTTGAAATAGATCACTCTGTGTGTAATGACTCTATATAATATATGAGTTTCACTTTTTGCATTGAAGAACTGAAATAAATTAACTTTTGATGATATTCTAATTTAGTGAGATGCACCTGTACATCATATAGGATGCTGGGGCTGATCAGTATACATAATATAAGATACACTGGGGCTGATGTATATACGTCATGTAGGATACACTGGTGATGATGTACATACATTACATAGGATATGCTGGAGACTATATATATACATCATATAGGATACGCTTGTGCCAGTGTATGTGCATCATATAGGATACCTTGGGAGCGATGTACATAGATCATATAGGATACGCTGGGGCCGATATATATACATCATATAGAATACACTGGGGCTGTGTCATGGTGTGACTGTGGGATAGCAAGTGTGCTCCTATTCTGACCCTCAGGCTCGGGGTCCCTAGCTATTTCTGATCCCAGGATTACTCCTGAATGTGGAGATGCCCGAGCCTCGTTCCTTACTGTGCTCCTAAGCAGCACTAGTTTGTACAGTGTATGGGGGGAATACAAAACAAGATAGGACAGAACTGAAGCACAATCACACAACACGCTCTCAGGGAAATACACAAAGGAATATAAAGTCTAAAACCCGAGAGGCAACAAAGTAATATAAAGACACCTAGGGAAAAAGGAAAGGGTTACCAAACAACGCTTGCAACAACTTTAGCAATAACCACTAAACCAGTATGTGTTCACCTTTCCAGAACAGGATAGAGAAAAACGATACTGGCATTGCCCGCAAAGCACAGCCGGCTTAAATGGAGAAACAGCAGACACGACTGGTTCTCCTCTAGCATGTGATCAAAGGCAGTCAACAACCTCAGCCCAGCAAAGACTAACTTTTGCTCACCTGCCAAGGAGCTGCAGCTCTAAGAGTCGATGCCCTAGTCACCCTGCACTGACCATAGCTATCAATGGAGTTACAAGGAGCAGTATATGAATCTGTGGAATCCACAGACTTGGACGCCGCCATCACAGTTTGTGATGTTAGAGAAAACCTCCTTGTGACATGCTGATGTATATATATCATATAGGATACACTGGGGCTGATGTATATATAGTACATCTTAAAGGATATACGGGTGCTAATGTAGAGTACATACATCATATAGGATACACTGGGGCTGATGTATATACATCGTATAGGATACACTAGGGCTGATGTACAGTACAGACCAAAAGTTTGGACACACCTTCTCATTTAAAGATTTTTCTGTATTTTCATGACTATAAAAATTGTACATTCACACTGAAGGCATCAAAACTATGAATTAACACATGTGGAATTATATACTTAACAAAAAAGTGTGAAACAACTGAAAATATGTCTTATATTCTAGGTTCTTCAAAGTAGCCACCTTTTGCTTTGACTGCTTTGCACACTCTTGGCATTCTCTTGATGAGCTTCAAGATGTAGTCACCGGAAATGGTCTTCCAACAATCTTGAAGGAGTTCCCAGAGATGCTTAGCACTTGTTGGCCCTTTAGCCTTCACTCTGTGGTCCAGCTCACCCCAAACCATCTCGATTGGGTTCAGGTCTGGTGACTGTGGAGGCCAAGTCATCTGGCGTAGCACCCCATCACTCTCTTTCTTGGTCAAATAGCCCTTACACAGCCTGGAGGTGTGTTTGAGGTCATTGTCCTGTTGAAAAATAAATGATGGTCCAACTAAACGCAAACCGGATGGAATAGTATGCCGCTGCAAGATGCTGTGGTAGCCATGCTGGTTCAGTATGCCTTCAATTTTGAATAAATCCCCAACAGTGTCACCAGTAAAGCACCCCCACACCATCACACCTCCTCCTCCATGCTTCATGGTGGGAACCAGGCATGTAGAGTCCATCCGTTCACCTTTTCTGCGTCGCAGAAAGACACGGTGGTTGCAACCAAAGATCTCAAATTTGGACTCATCAGACCAAAGCACAGATTTCCACTGGTCTAATGTCCATTCCTTGTGTTCTTTAGCCCAAACAAGTCTCTTCTGCTCTTTGTCTGTCCTTAGCAGTGGTTTCCTAGCAGCTATTTTACAATGAAGGCCTGCTGCACAAAGTCTCCTCTTAACAGTTGTTGAAGAAATGTGTCTGCTGTTAGAACTCTGTGTGACATTGACCTGGTCTCTAATCTGAGCTGCTGTTAACCTGCGATTTCTGAGGCTGGTGGACTCGGATAAACTTATCCTCAGAAGCAGAGATGACTCTTGGTCTTCCTTTCCTGGGGCGGTCCTCATGTGAGCCAGTTTCTTTGTAGCACTTGATGGTTTTTGCAATTGGACTTAGGGACACTTTCAAAGTTTTACCAATTTTTTGGACTGACTGACCTTCATTTCTTAAAGTAATGATGGCCACTCGTTTTTCTTTGCTTAGAATTTGTATTATGGCAAGAAAAAAGCATCTAACAGTCTATTCAGTACGACTATCAGCTGTGTATCCACCAGACTTCTGCACAACACAACTGATGGTCCCAACACCATTTATAAGGCAAGAAATCCCACTTATTAAACCTGACAGGGCACACCTGTGAAGTGAAAACCATTTCCGGTGACTACCTCTTGAAGCTCATCAAGAGAATGCCAAGAGTGTGCAAAGCAGTCATCAAAGCAAAAGATGGCTACTTTGAAGAACCTAGAATATAAGACATATTTTCAGTTGTTTCACACTTTTTTGTTAAGTATGTAATTCCACATGTGTTAATTCATAGTTTTGATGCCTTCAGTGTTAATGTACAATTTTCAAAGTCATGAAAATACAGAAAAATCTTAAAATGAGAAGGTGTGTCCAAACTTTTGGTCTATACTGTATATATATCATATAAGAGATACAGGAGCTAATGTACAGTATATACATCGTATAGGATACACTGGGGCTGATGTATATACATCATATTGGATATACAGGTGCTGATGTACAGTATATACATCACATAGGATACACTGGGGCTGATGTATACACATCATATACTGTAGGATACACTAGGGCTGATGTACATACATTACATGGCCTCTGCTTGTTAACTCATCCATAGCCTGGAGATGAATCAGTGTAGCATGCAGCCCTCCCAGAGCTTGAAGATGAGCCTGCAGGAAAGTAAGGAGCCGGCGCGCAGAGAGCGGTAGCCCCTCCTACCAAGAACATCCTGATAACACTATCTGGCACTAGGCCTGGCAAAGAGTACGCCACTGCGGTGTACTGAACGCTGTGCGTGTGCGTCGTGCATGGGCGCGCATGGGCGGGTACACACGACATGGACATGAAAAAAATATTAAAAGGCCAGCAGCTGCAAAACCACGGCCGATGGCCCACAATGTAGGTGAGGGCTGCAGCCCAGTGAGCATGTGCCTGTTGGGCTTGTAGTAGTGGCATGGTTCTAGAGGTCAATATATCTTTGAACATAAGTATGAGATATACAACCAATACCATTTTAATGGCAACTCTCGTATATATATATATATATATATATATATATATATATATATATATATATATATATATATATATATATATATAGACAGTGTCGGACTGGGGTGTCTGGGGCCCACAGGAGGAATTGATCCTCAGGGCCCACCCTACAGCTATATGTAAATACCTGATAGCCGATATCCCCGTTATAGTGGAGCGTCTGCTGTAAATCACTGGCGGCTCCTGCACATCTACTGTGCACATGCTATAACTAGGATGTACAATTACGGTAGTTTGCAGTAAAGGGGTTCTTTGGTTAAAACAAGTTATCACCGATCCAAGGGCTCCACGGGATAGGTGATAACTGACTGATCGTTTGGGTCCGAACATTGGAAACCGCACCGATCAGAAGAATGGGGAAGTTTTATCCCTGTCAGGACACTTATCCCCATTTTAAAATACAGCGGCAGGTGGGACGTCTGACTGCAGCTCCCTTCATTCTCTTTGGGGTTTCCAGAAAAAAAACAAGAACAGCCACTGAGGGAATGAATGGATCAGTGGTCAAGTCGCACATGAGCTCCAGTCTAATGGGGATACAAGCTCCACATTCTACCAATCGGTGCAGGTCCCAGCATTCAGACCCCCACTAATCAATAACTTATCACTTATCCTGTGGAGAGGTGATTACTTGTTTTCATCGGAGAACCCCTGTAAGTGCATCTTGTTCCAAGTATTTAATTAATCACTAATGGAAACAAAGAATCTTCTCCTAATTAATATCAGAGAGAACAGATGACTGCCATACACAACACAATCCACTGTACCAACACAAACAGTACCACATACAAGGGAGAAATACTGCCACACCATGACTGGACTACATATTACCACCACATAATGACCAAATAATACTACATACAAGGGAGAAATACCACCACACCATGACCAGACCACATATTACCACCACATAGTGACCGAATAATACCACATACAAGGGAGAAATACCACTAAACCATGACCAGACCACATATTACCACCACATAGTGACCGAATAATACTACATACAAGGTAGAAATATCACCACACCTTGACCAGACCAGATATTACCACCCCATAGTGACCGAATATTACTACATACAAGGGAGAAATACCACCATGCCATGACCAGACCAGATATTAACAGCAAATAGCGTCCAAATAATTCCCCATCATTTCTCTCTCCTACCTCCATAATTGCTCTTCCCCATCCCAATCATTGCTCTCCCCCACCTTCTCCAACATTGTCATATTTCCCCCACCTTCTCCATCATTGCCATATCTCCCCCCACCACCTCCATCATCATTGCCATATCTCCCCCCACCACCTCCATCATTGCCATATCTCCCCCCACCTGCTCCGTCATCATTGCCATATCTCCCCCACCTGCCCTGTCATCATTGCCATATCTCCCCCAACCTGCTCCGTCATCATTGCCATATCTCCCCCCTCCTACTCCATCATCATTGCCATTTCTCCCCCCACCTGCTCCACCATCATTGCCATATCTCCCCCACCTCCTCTATCACTAATGCCATGTCATATCTCCCCCTACCTCCTCCATCACCATGCCATGCATATCTCCCCCCACCTCCCCCATTGCCATGCCATATATCCCCCACCATGTCATATCTCCCCCCACCTCCTCAATCACCATTGCTCTCCCTCAAAAAAACCCAAAACTTATCTCTCAGCGCGCTCCCCCGCAGCACTGTCCTCTACTTCCTGCCCGGCATCTTTCTCCCTGACACAGGCCCATGCTGCATGATGACGTCATCAAGCAGCGTGAGCCTGTGTGAGGGAGGAAACGCCGGGCAGAAAGCAGAGGTGAGGACGGATCCCTGCAGCTATGCTGCCATTTTCCTCCTGTCGGCAGTGGAGCTGGAGGGATCGCTCCTTGCCTGCCGCACAGGATGAGGGCAATCTGCCCATGGGACCGAGAAGCAGGCCAGATTGCCTTCATCAGCCGCACTGCAAGGGCCCCCCTGACCCTCCAGGCCCTTGCAGTGCGGAGCACCGGCGGCCATGTTAACCAGGGGCACCCGTGTGTCCTGCTCGGGGGCCCGCTGAGGACCCGGGCCCACCGGAGAATTCTCCGGTGTCCCGGTGCCCCAGTCCGACCCTGTATATAGACACACTTACACATTGGTGTGTACATACAGTACATGTGCATGTGTGTGAGTATATACAGTATGTGTATAGTGGCGTTGCTTGAAGTTTACAGGCCCTGTAAGGCAGCGCTAGTCATCATGCTGGGGGACACTCGCTGCATCGGGTCAATTAAAGCACACCAGCCACGTTTTCCAGTATTTCACAATCCAGCAGTTTATTACACTTCACTACTGCTTATCACCGAGTCCAACTCAGTGGCTCGCCGACATACACATATAATGTCCAGGAGCCTTTCAAGTGGCAGACAGGCCCACTTGGCTCCAGTTACAGCCATCAGCAAAGTCACTTATATCAACGTCCATATAATGCAGTGCTTTACCTTTGCCGGGTTTTAGCTGCTTCAGTCAGATTTGTTCTGCCACCACTGTGGCTTTACGGCTTCCCAGATGGGGGTCTCCAGCCCTCGTTCCTTCAAAGGCTACTGGTATGTTTTCTCACCTAACATCCAGCCTCTGGCCCTCCAAGGCTACTGGTATCGCTTACACGTAAGGATCCAGCCTCTGCCTTTCAGGCTTCACTAGGCCTCACTAAGCCTCTCCAGGCTAACGGTGTCCCACACACGGGAACAGGCCTCACGCCTTTCACACCTGTCTCAAATCTACCAGAGTTTATATATCCTCTAGTGCACACACAGGACCTGTGCTGATGTCACAGTCATGTGATCAGACCTTCTGTATGCACAGGACCTGTGCGATGTCCCAGTCATGTGATCAGTCACCTCGGGAGGTACATGGTCGGCCAAAACACACCCTGGACCATTACAGTAATGCCGCAAGCCGCTGCATTACAGCCCCAATGAAAAATTTCCAACATGGCCCCCAACCATTACAGATCTTTAATAGTACTGGTGTTCTCTTATGGGCCAAAAGGATATTTTGGCCCCATAGGCTCCAGGGCTAAGTGCGACTGCAACACATGTACCTACTATAGTTATGTCTCTATGTTTGTATCTGGACAATCAGACAGGCATTTACCATGTAGCCTATAGTTATTCTGTCCTATTCTGTAGTAGATGTGTAGGTACTGTAATAATCTGGCAATTCACCTATATCTCTGCTCTGTACAACAGCTGCATTTGCTCCTTGGTCTGGAATACGTGAGCTGCGGGGACTTTTACAGCTACTTACTGATGAAGGGGCAGCTTGACATCCCCAGTGCAAGGTAAAGTTTTATTTTTATGTAATTATACACGAATAGAAATATACAGTATATATAAACAGCAGTTCTGTCATCAGTATTGATTGCTCTTTGATGGCAATATGGATTAGACTAAAGCAATATATTAGTCATCAGAACCTGGACAGAATCCTGACTGGCCACTTTATTACACTATGGATAGGGCAGGATTTCTTGTATTTCTGTAGACAGTCACTAATTTCTTGTCTCTCTGTCAGATTCTATGCCGCTGAACTCGTCTGTGGAATCCAACATCTCCACTCAAAGGGCGTCATCCACAGAGACCTCAAGCCCGAGAACATCTTGGTGGCTGAAACGGGCCATATTAAGATCACAGATTTCGGTCTCTCAATTGACAACATGCATGGAGACCGAACAGCCACTGGATACGCTGGAACTGCAGGCTACATGGCTCCTGAGGTGAGAAGAACAAGGATTTTCTCTTTTTTTCATACTATAATTGTATGTCTGCCTGGATCACACACATAATCCAACAAATGTCCATTACAGTAAATGGGACATTCTGACATTGACATCTGGCATGCCATACACATTAGATAGGCAGCTTGCCTCAGCTGAGTGTACATGCGTTCTGAATGGGAGGGGGGAGTATGACCATGCCAGACACAAAGGATCGGGCACTGAAATTCAGCATTCAGTGTTTGAGCTGAATTGGGATGTCTCCATACACATTAGATGATCTCTCCGGAATCTGTGAGTCCGGCCACAATACATGATCATGCTATATGTTTTGCCAGCATTAGAGACCCACAGAGTTACAAGTCAGCCCACAAAGGTTCTGGAGCTCAGAAGAGCAGCATGGCTCCTTTCAGTCATTAGTGTAGTAATCATAATATTCAAGTGTTGCCACAACCAGAGGAATCATCCACTCTCACTATATTACATAGTCTTACAATTATTATGCTGAGAACTTTGTTACACTGAAGATATGGAACTTTTTGACCAACTCTTTATCTATTTCCTTCTTCTTTATGTAGATTTTGGCTGGGAAGGAGTATAACGCCGGAGTAGACTGGTATTCTTTTGGTGTCATCTTAAAAGAAATGGTTACCGATGAGTGCGCCTACCATCAGACACTCAACGATAAATCCTCCGGCATCAGGAACATCATTAAACAGGTCAGTTGTCTTAACAGTCATTAGTACTATGATGTATACAATGTTATAGTTGTAGAGATGAGCAAACCTTTTGAAATTCAAATTAACCAGCTTGTTCCAATTTTTTCCCAAAAATGTTAAAATCGCAAGTACTCAACATAAATGGGTAAACTTGTGGTAACCGTTCTTTACTGCTGTGCTGTCACATACTATCTGTGCAGTCTTTTACTGTTTTATGTCTTTCTCTCTCAATCTCTACTGCTAAACTGTGATGTGCTCTCCCTATCCAGATTCACCACAAAATGACTCCTACATTCATTGCTTTGGCTTTCATACAGGCTATGATAGTCCCTCCTGATTGTGCTATAACATGTGATGTGACACCTTAAAGCATTATGGTGAAGCCTGGACGGCTTACATCAGAGGTCCTATAAGTCTTCTCTGACTGATGTAATTTTTAGAAATACTGTATGAAAATTGTCTGCAATTATTTCAGGTGATTCCCAAGAAGCAAATCACAAATTGTTGAAATTCACCGGGTTCAGCAGATTCACAAAAATTCAACACAAATTCAGTTCGCATCAAGTGGATTTGCTCATCTCTGCATAGTAGTCATCATTTTCTCTCCAGTTTACATTCATGGATTTTGGTTTTATCTTTATTAGCTCCTTCAGAAAGATCCTGCCAGTCGCTTAGGAGCCAACGGTAACATCAGAAAGCACAGGTTTTTTCAGCGTATCGACTGGGTCTCTGTGGAAGCCCTGAAACTGCCTCCACCATACGTCCCTGCAGTAAGTATATGAGCAGATATGGTTTCTTAGTATTAAAATCTTTGTGTCTATTCTTTTACTAGTTTTCAATCAACACAACTTGTTTTTAACGGAGACTCTGATATAAAGTCATAATTTTAATGTTATAATTCCTTTTTTCCTTTATAGCCATCTGAGCCTCCCCGTCGTCATAAACCATTCCATCTGGAGAAACTAGAAGCAGCAGAGGCCACAGCACCTATATCAACAAAGGACCAGGCATTGTTTGAGGGATTTTCATTTGTCAACTTGGAAACCCTTGAGCAGACCCCAGCTCTATAGTCATCAGAGCGAGCGGCCCACCTGAGCCTCCGGAAGACTGAAAATCAGAAGACTGGACATCACTGGAACAAACGCTGCAAGAATCAAGGTGACCATGGAGACGTCGAGGGACCCCGAATGAAGACACAGAGAATGACGGAGCCAGCAGATCCACCTATGGGCTGGCGGTAAGAATAAGCGCCATAATATCTGCGCTTTATTCCAATCATAGGCATGTGCCAAACATTTTTCACTGACCAGTAATAGGATTTCCTCCTGCTCATTTTAGCTGCATTTTTTGGTGCTGTCTTGGGCAATGATGAAATACTGAGGTGCGTGATGGCCGGCTATTAAGGGGTGGCAGGAGGCCGGATTTTTTTTTTTTAACAACATCTTGCACTTGCCTATGATAAATCTACCATTACCGGCAGTTGGATTTCCTCATACTTATGACAGTGTTGTCATAGGAGTGGGGAAAAAGGTGAGAGATGGCCGGCTATTAAGGGGTGGCAGGAGGCCGGATTTTTTTTTTTTTTTTTTTTTTTTTTAAATAGGGAAAATTTGGCCTATGGAGAACACAAGAGCTTACAGCTAGTGGACTTGCACATCCTCCAGATGTAAGTGTAAAATGAGAGCCGCAGTCCTAAAAAGTACATTTCATTAAGACCCTGAGGATGGCAGAGCCGGCAGATCCACCTATGAGCTGGGGGTAAGAATGGAGGACTATTTCATCAAAGTCCTGTGAAGACACCCATGCCAATGTCATTCCAGTCCATGCCAGGGGTACCCATTCCAGAAGCCATTGAGCCTTCTCATGGAACATCTATATAGTTAAACAAAGCAAAAAAACCTGCAAAGCTTTTTAATGCAACTAAAACCTCTTACATTTTTCTTACATCTGTAAATAACAACAGAATGAAGTGGGTTAAAAGTGTATTTTGAATATTCCCATTTTTTAAGGCACCTAAAGAGGAAAGGGTTCTTTACAGTCAGAGCAGTGGGACTGTGGAATTCCCTACCACAAGAGGTAGTGATGGCAGACACTATAACAGCTTTCAAAAAAGGGCTGGACCATTTCCTCGATACACATAACATTGAGGGTTACAGTTAAATTAGACAAAATGTTACACCTATAGAAGTACATTTAATACCATAATAGTAATTACATAATTAGTATCATAATTTGGTTTGATCTAGGGTTCCAGGACTGATCGCCTATTTTCGGGGTCAAGAAGGAACTTTTCCCCTGTGACACAAATTGGCTGAAGGTGTCCTGGGGTTTTTGCCTTCTGGATCAACAATGTAGGCATAGGGTAGTATTATTAGTGATAGGAAAGTTAGAATAATACTGTAATAAGATAGCAGGATGTTAATAATAGTAACGATATCAAATAGTCAAATTTATAAAAATAAAAACAAATTAAATAATAACTGCAGTAGTACAATAAGTAGTGTAATATTAAATATATAACTAGTAATAACATAATTAGGTTTGATCCAGGGTTCTAGGACTGATCGCCTTTTCTTGGGGTCAAGAAGGAATTTTTCCCCGTGATGCAAATTGGCGTTAGGTGTCCTGGGGTTTTTGCCTTCTTCTGGATCAACAGATTTAGGCATAGGGATTCTGGTAATACCATTATTAGAATCACAAGAGTAATACAAAATATAAAATTAATTAAAAAAATTTAATTATAAACGGGTACATTCTTAATTGTTATAGTGCAGCAATAATAAAAAAGGTAATAATAATAATAACAGTAATACATCTGTGAGGCCTAGTGCCAGTTAGTTAGTAAGTTAGTGTAGTGTTAGTGTACAACAGATTGTATGCCCCCTTAAGGTCAATTTTAGAGAACCACTTGGCCCCCATTAACTGGTTAAACAGATCAGGAATCAATGGCAGTGGGTAAGGATTGCGTACAGTAATTTTGTTAATCTCACGAAAATCCAGACAAGGACGTAAACCGCCGTCCTTTTTTTTTACAAAAAAAAATCCAACTGCCACAGGAGACTTAGAGGGCCTAATGTGACCGGCGGCCAAACTTGTCTGTATGTATTCCTCCAAAGCCTTCCTCTCAGGAATAGTAAGGTTAAATAAACGACTTTTAGGAAGAGTCGCTCCAGGGACAAATTCAATAGAACAATCATAGTCTCTATGGGGAGGCAAAACCTGCGATTCCTTCTCAGAAAAAACTCTCCAAAAATCCTGAATAGGAACAGGCAATTCTCCCCTATCCAAAGCTGCAATACGCCCGTTACAACACTTGTCATAACATTTATGGCTCCAGGATTTAATTTCACTGGTAGACCAATCCAGTACAGGATTGTGAAATTTTAACCAGGGCAATCCCAATATTACTGGAGAAGGCAAGTTATTCAAAACTACCAAATCCATTTTTTCATGGTGAACACCATTAATAGTGAGAGGAAATTCACGGACCTTGAGAGTAATATTCTTCAAAGGGGAACCATCCACAGAAACCACAGCAATGGGGGATGATAAAGGTTCGGGTTTTAAATTGAGTCTTTCCAAGAATCCCCCATCAATTACATTCAGAGTAGACCCACAATCAACAAACACCCGAAATTCCATTAATTTTTCCTGAGCAATCGTGGAAGCAGCTAAAAATACACCCTTGGAATTTAAACAGGCAATACGGGCATGACTGACCATTTTTTTTTTCTTTCTTCATACGAAGCTCACAGCCTTTAATCAAATGACCAGATTTTCCGCAATAGAAACACAAGCCTTCAGAAAATCGACGGTCTTTTTCTTGAGAGCGAGGTGCCACCGATCCAATCTCCATCGGTTCACCACTGTTAGTACACACATTCTCATAACCAGAAACTGACATAGCAGAGGATTTGCTCTCATTAACCCTTGCACGCAGTCTCCTATCCACCCGTATAGCTAATTGCATAGCCTGTTGCAAATCTTCAGGTGTAGGATAAGCAATTAGCAGGTCTTTAACCCTTTCATTGAGCCCAGCAAGAAATAGACTTTTCAGAGCAGAATCGTTCCACCCTGTTTGAGTAGACCATCGACGGAAATGAGTACAATATTTTTCCACATTACCTGATCCCTGTTTCAAACGTCTCAACTCAGTCTCAGCTGATGCAACACGGTCAGGATCATCATATAATAGTCCCAAAGCAGAAAAAAAACTATCCACTGATCTGAAGCATGTATCACTAGATTGCAAAGAAAAGGCCCACTCCTGAGGCTCTTTGCGCAAAAGTGACATTATGAACCCTATGCGCTGGGATTCATCCCCAGAGGACTTGGGTCTCAAACGAAAATACAATAAGCAAGCATTTTTAAATGAAAAAAATTCTCGGTGTTCACCAAAAAATAAATCCGGCAAACATACCTTAGGCTCCAAGAAATGTGCTCCAGGACAGTTACTCACGTGCTGACGGAGCTCGGCCACCTCCAGAGAGAGTCCCTGCAGGCGATGAGCCAAATCCTGAACCGACACCATGATGGAACAGAAAAATCTTTCCTTAGAGAATTTGCAGGCTGGACTTACTGTTATGTTCTGCTACCAGAGCTAAGGAAAGAGAGGAGATCTGTCCCTACGATAGAACTCAGCTGAATCCCTACGATGTAACAGGGAACCTGATCCTGCGATCAGACCTGCTAAAGTCCTAAGCTAGTCTGTATGGAGACCTATAGATGTGGGGAAGGAATCCCTACAAGTACTAAGGACTGGGAGGAAAATGGGACACCTCCTAACAGAAATAGTAGCAGACAGACGAACAAACAAAATATATAGAACATAGAGGTCCGTAGACCAAGCAAACTAACAGAGATAGATACAGAGCACAGGCTAGCTAGAAAGTAGTTATACAATGAAGTCCAGCAAAGCCAGAAGGGCGGAGCAGGATTAAATAGGCCAACAAGGTCATGTGACCAGCAAAGGAAAAAACCTAAGAGCAAGGCTCTAACATTGGCAATAACTAAATCACACTTGCAGCCAGTTAACACGGATTAAAGTTGACTCAACCTCTGTCCTGTGTCCTTGAGTGTACCACATTGAGCATGGAGAAAAGAAAGAAGACCAAAGAACTGTCTGAGGACTTGAGAAACCAAATTGTGAGGAAGCATGAGCAATCTCAAGGCTACAAGTCCATCTCCAAAGACCTGAATGTTCCTGTGTCTTCCGTGCACAGTGTCATCAAGAAGTTTAAAGCCCATGGCACTGTGGCTAACCTCCCTAGATGTGGACGGAAAAGAAAAATTGACGAGAGATTTCAACGCAAGATTGTGCGGATGGTGGATAAAGAACCTCGACTAACATCCAAACAAGTTCAAGCTGCCCTGCAGTCCGAGGGTACAACAGTGTCAACCCGTACTATCCATCGGCTTCTGAATGAAAAGGGACTGTATGGTAGGATACCCAGGAAGACCCCACTTCTTACCTCGAGACATAAAAAAGCCAGGCTGGAGTTTGCCAAAACTTACCTGAGAAAGCCTAAAACATTTCGGAAGAATGTTCTCTGGTCAGATGAGACAAAAGTAGAGCTTTTTGGGAAAAAGCATCAACATAGAGTGTACAGGAAAAAAAAAGAGGCATTCAAAGAAAAGAACACGGTCCCTACAGTCAAACATGGCGGAGGTTCCCTGATGTTTTGGGGTTGCTTTGCTGCCTCTGGCACTGGACTGCTTGACCGTGTGCATGGCATTATGAAGTCTGAAGACTACCAACAAATTTTGCAGCATAATGTAGGGCCCAGTGTGAGAAAACTGGGTCTCCCTCAGAGGTCATGGGTCTTCCAGCAGGACAATGACCCAAAACACACTTCCAAAAGCACTATAAAATTGTACTGTATTGTAAAAAAGCACTGGAGACTTCTAAGGTGGCCAGCAATGAGTCCAGACCTGAATCCCATAGAACACCTGTGGAGAGATCACAAAATGGCAGTTTGGAGAAGGCACCCTTCAAATATCAGGGACATGGAGCAGTTTGCCAAAGAAGAATGGTCTACAATTCCAGCAGAGCATTGTAAGAAACTCATTGTAAGAAACAACCAGAAGCGGTTGTTTGCAGTTATTTTGGCTAAAGGTTGTGCAACCAAGTATTAGGCTGAGGGTGCCAATACTTTTGTCCGGCCCTCTTTTGGAGTTTTGTGTGAAATGATCAATGATTTGATTTTTGCTTCATTCTCTTTTGTGTTTTTTCCTTGCAAGCAAATTAAATGAAGAGAATAATACCAAAGAATTTGTGATTGCAATCATTTTCAGGAAGAAACGGAGTATTATCTGATAGAATTGCTGGGGTGCCAATACTTTTGGCCAGCACTGTGTATATATATATATATATATATATATATATATATATATATACATATACACACACACAGAGTTGAAACCAGAAATTTCCATACGCTATATAAAAAGAAACATATACATGTTTTTCTCAATATCTGACATGAAATGTTTTAAGGCATCATTTTTATTAGTTACTGCAAAGTCTGTAACATCTGTCCCTACTGAAACGACACTATGATTATCATCTTTATATATAAGTACAAAGTCAGTAGGCTATAACTAGTGTTGAGCATTCCGATACTGTAATATCGGATATCGGCCGATATTCGCGGTATCGGAGTTCCGATACTGAGTTCTGATATTTTTACAATATCGGATACCGGAATCGGAAGTTCCCATAATGCCTGAGCTCTGCAGTGACTCTGAAGGATGACAAGCTGGATGGCAGCGCTCAGCTGCGGTCCAGCCTGTCATCAGAATGCCATCCCAGAATTCTCCTGATTGTTTAAAAGCCGGCGGGCGGTAAAATGCCGGCGGGCGGTAAAAGGCCGCCGGCTTTTAAACAATCACACAGCCCCATACTGCTTCCCCGCAGCCTACCACCCCGATCCTCCGCTCCCCTCGCCACCTCCCATCCCGATCGTAAGTTAGGACCGGGCGGGGAGCGCAGCACCAGGGAGCGGGAAGCGAAGGACCCGGGCGGGGAAGCCGGCAGTGAAAAGACTTCACCGCGGCTTTCCCGTTCTGTGCTGCGCTCGGTTTTTTCAAATGAACAGCTGAGGTATCAGCTGATGCCGATCAGCTGTTCATTTGAAGTAGCCGCGGTGCCCTCAGAGGGTTCATGTGAGTTCATGCTTGACTGCATTGTATGAACTCACATGAACTTTTCCACGGCCGCACAGGTCAGCCTCACCTCCCAGACCATCAGACCGGTCATGATTGGTGTGTGCGCGGTGTCTGTGCGATGTCTGCGGGTGTGCGTGATGTGTGCGTGATGTGTGCGCGATGTGTGCGTGATGTGTGCGCGATGTGTGCGCGATGTGTGCGCGCAGGCAGACATAGGCCGATGTGACACTACTACTCCCATCGGCCTATGTCTGTCCCCCGTCCACTCGTGCCAGCAGGATCAGCTTGATGGGAGCAGTAGTTCGCATCAGCCTGATCCTGCTATTTGAATTGCCCTTTAAACTAGCCCATATGTCATTTTGTCCCCCATAGTTTTTTATTTTTGCCCCTATACATGTTTTATTTAGGCCCCCATATATATATTTTTATTTTTTGGGTTGTTGGTCCCCAATAAATTTTAAATACATGTCATTGGTGGCAAGTGGTTACCTAAAATAAATTAGTTTATACATTACCTGTCCACGCAGATCGCCACCTAAAATAAAGTAAAAAATAAAAAAATACACCTATACTCACCTAGACACCTAATTCCCCGAAGCCATCGATCTCCTGTAATAAAATATAAAATAATAAACCACAACCTTATCCTTACCCCTCCGTAGTAGTCCACGAGTGTCCCACGAAGATCTCCAGTTTAGAGCAGCCACATAAAATGTGACCGCTCTAAACCGCTGCCACCGCTAGAATGACGGGGCCGTAAAGCAGCCCCGTCATTGCATGAGCGGGTTCGCCTGAGTTCAGGCAGCGCTGCTCCGGTCAGCTCCTTTACGGCCCAGCTGTACCGTGAGAAATTCCCACGGTACAACAGTGCCGTAAAGGAGGTCTCCGGAGCTGCGCTGACTGAATGCACTCCGGTGACCTCAGTCAGTGGCTCCCGCTGCCGGGAGCGGATGATTTCACGGCAGTGTGAGCCTACAGGAGCCATGCACAGCTGTCACCATCTCCAGATGTGACAGCTGTGCATGGGAGATCAGCGCAGGAACGTGGACAGGTAACTATTTTTTTTTAGTAAACTAAGAATTAAATAAAATGGTGTGTTTTATTTCAAATAAATTATTTTTTTCTGGGTGTAGTGTGTGTTTTTTCTTTTTAACACTTTGTAGGTTAGTAATGGGGGTGTCATATAGAAGCCCATCATTACTAACCTGGGCTTCATGGCAGCTGGCGCTGACATGAACCCCACCACTATTACCCCCTGCCACCGCACCAGGGCAGCGTGGAAGAGCGAGGCTAAGTGCCAGAATTGGCGCATCCTATGGATGCGCCATTTCAGGGGCGGCTGACGGCTGGTGTTTCTAGCCTGGGAGGGAGCCAATATTCATGGCACCCTTCCTGGGCTATTAATATCAGCCCCCAGCTGTCTGCCTAGCCTTTGCTAGCTATTAAATTAGGGGGGACCCCATGTCATTTTTTGGGGGGGGGTCTCCCATTTTAATAGCTAGTAAAGGCTAGGTATTCAGCTGGGGGCTGATATTAGTAGCCTGGGGAGCTCCGTGGGTATTACCCCCTTCCCAGGCTTCAAACATCTGCCCCAGCCGTCTGCTTAACCTCTGCTAGAGCCTAAAATTAAGGGGAACCCCACACCAATTTTTTTTTTTTATAAATCCTTTATTTTAACACTAAATGACAAGTACAGTAAGCAACAATGTCACTGTACTTCATATATATGTGACTGACATGTTTCTCTCTATCTAATCTATGTGTGATGCTCTATTTTTCTGTTATATATTGTCGGGTACCGCTGCTGAATTGCCGGCCGGCTTTTTTAAAGAGACAGTGCATGAAAATACTAATATTTTTTTAAATAAATCCTTTACACTAAATGACAAGTACAGTAAGCAACACTGTCACTGTACTTCTTATATATGTGACTGACATGTTTCTATCTATCTAATCTATGTGTGAAGCTCTCTTCTTTCTGTTCTAAATTGTCGGGAACCGGTGTATGCCGCTGCTGAATTGCCGGCTTTTCATGTTTCACTGTGAGCACTGTTCCCATCGATTTGGGCGACCACCTCCCCCAATACATTCTACATTATTGTTAGTTGTTTTCCTTCATGTAGAATTAACCTACAAGGAAAGAAAGGGTTTATTTTCATTCCGATATTTGTGTCACATTGACTTGCATTGGTTTCCGGTATTGGAATCGGCGATATCCGATACTTTTTGGGTATCGGCCCGATCCAATCCGATCCGATATTTCCTGATATCGGAAGGTATCGCTCAACACTAGCTATAACATAATTGTGTGACAGGAGCCATGCAGTAATCATCAGTAACTGTAATAGGAGTTTCTAACCCCCTCGGTGGAGAACTTCAGGGGCCCCATATGGTGCCCCACAGCGTAATGGCCCTATATGGTGAGCCACAGCGTAATAGCCCCATAGGGTGAGCCACAGCGCAATGGCCACATATGGTGAGCCAAAGGCGTAAGGGCCCCATATGGTGAGCCAAAGGCGTAATGGCCCCATATGGTGAGCCACAGCGTAATGTCCCCATATAGTGCTCTACAGCGTAATGGTCCCATATATGCCCCACAGTATATGCCCTCCCCATACTTGTATATGGTCCCCATCCTGGTTAGGTGTATATGCCCCTTCATCCATCCATTCTGAGTAGGCATATATGCCCTTCCATCCATCCATCCTGGGTAGGTGTATATGCCCCTCCATTCATCCATCCATGCTGGGTAGGTTTATATGCCCACCCATCCATCCATCCTGGGTAGGTGTATATGCCCCTCCATTCATCCTGGGTAGGTGTATGTGCCCCGCCATCCATCATGGGTAGGTGTATATGCCCCTCCATCCATCCATCCTGGGTAGGAGTATCTGCCCTTCCATCTTTCCTGGGTAGGTGTGTATGCCCCTCCATCCATCCATCCTGGGTAGGTGTATATGCCCCTTCATCCATCCATCCATCCTGGGTAGGTGTAAATGCCCCTCCACCCATCCATCCATCCTGGGTAGGTGTATATGCCCCTCCATCCATCCATCCATGCTGGGTAGGTTTATATGCCCCTCCATCCATCCATCCTGGGTAGGTGTAAATGCCCCTCCATCCATCCATGCCTACTGGGTAGGTGTAAATGCCCCTCCATCCATCCATCCCTCCTGGGTAGGTGTACATGCCCCTCCATCCATCCATCTATCCTGGGTAGGTGTACATGCCCCTCCATGCATCCTGGGTAGGTGTAAATGCCCCTCCACCCATCCATCCTGGGTAGGTGTAAATGCCCCTCCATCCATCCATCTATCCTGGGTAGGTGTACATGCCCCTCCATCCATCCATCCATGGTAGGTGTAAATGCCCCTCCATCCATCCATCCTGGATAGGTGTAAATGCCTCTCCATCCATCCATCCTGGGTAGGTGTAAATGCCCCTACATCCATCCATCCTGGGTAGGTGTAAATGCCCCTCCATCCATCTATCCTGGGTAGGTGTATATGCCCCTCCATCCATCCTGGGTAGGTGTACATGTCCCTCCATCCATCCATCCATCCTGGGTAGGTGTATATGCCTCTCCATCCATCCATCCTGAGTAGGTGTATATGCCCCTCCATCCATTCTGGATAGGTGTATATGCCCCTCCATCCATCCTGGGTAGGAGTATCTGCCCCTCCATCTTTCCTGGGTAGGTGTATATGCCCCTCCATCCATCCATTCTGAGTAGGTGTATATGCCCCTCCATCCATCCATCCTGAGTAGGTGTATATGCCCCTCCATCCATTCTGGATAGGTGTATATGCCCCTCCATCCATCCTGGGTAGGAGTATCTGCCCCTCCATCTTTCCTGGGTAGGTGTATATCCCCCTCCATCCATCCATCCATCCTGGGTAGGTGTAAATGCCCATCTATCCAGCCTGGGTAGGTGTAAATGCCTCTCCATCCATCCATCCATCCTGGGTAGGTGTAAATGCCCATCTATCCATCGTGGGTAGGTGTAAATGCCCTTCCATCCATCCATCCATCCTGGTTAGGTGTATATGCCCCTCCATCCATCTCGGTCAGTATATGCCCCCCTCCATCCATCCATCCTGGTGGGTATATCCCCCCCTCCATACTGGTGGGTATATGCCCCCCCTTCATCCATTATGGTGGGTATATGCCCCCCCTCCATACTGGTGGGTATATGCGCCCCCTCCATCCATCCTGGTGGGTATATGCCCTTTCTCCATTATGGTGGGTATATGCCCCCTCCATCCTGGTGGGTTTATGCCTCCTCCTCCATCCTGGTGGGTTTATGCCCCCATATATTCAATGCAAAGGAAAAAAAAAACAAAACAATAAACGCTTCTACTCACCTTCCACGTTTCCATGCAGCGCTGTGTCTGTGTTGCCTGAAGATGTCGGCAGTGATAACAGCAGAGAAGCTGAGATCACCGCACGGCGCCACCGCAGATACTCACTCGGGACGTCCACTCCCAGGCATTTCCTCCCCGGCAGCTCCTGTCATGGCACGCTCTGACTGAGCAGTGCGTGCGACGACAGGGGGAATGTACAGCTTACACTGCAGGCTCCACAAAGATGGCTGCAATCTCCTCCCACGGCTGCGACCTGGACAGCCAAGGGGGCATGCCCAGGTCACAGCTAGAGGCAGGAGGAGCGGCCTCTAATGTTAGAGATAGGGTCGGTGACAGACTACTGTCTCTTATGGCCAGGGCTGCCATAAATGAGGTGTGTAAGAGCGCTTCTTACACACCCCCCAAATAAAAATGGCAGCCCCCAGTGGCCAATGTCAACATAAATAACTAAAAAACTAATAAAGTGGGACATTTAATTTTGTATTAAAAATAATTGATTACATAATTATTAATACAAAACATAAAATGGTGGCCCCTTCCCTGTAAGAATAGCACATGGCTCTTTTCACGTCTGGTTATTTCTCTAACAGGTAGAATATGCTCCGTTATAGACCGGGGACAGGTTTACAGCTCTATTTATTGTGGACGATTGATCTGTAAATCAGAACTGAGACCGGTCCGATTTTCATCCGATTTGTAGATAAAGATCATCTATTGAAGTCAATGAGTCTGTCAGAAAAATGGCCAGAACCAACCATGTTGCCTGTACTGCTTGTTTTCCAGTGTCTATAGGCCGGGCAAGCGAGGCGAGGAAACCTTTAGCTTTTTACTATACATATAAAAAAATATGCCCCACTGAGGAGAGAAACTGCCACACTGACCAAAATCAGATGAAAATGAGAAAAAAACACTGATTAAAACCTGACATGTGAACGGGGCCTTAGGCCTTAATCAGATGTCAGTGACTTATCGTATATGCAAAAAATGTCTGAAAGTGGTCAGTTTTTATCTTCAGCGTTTCATCAGCTTTTCTTGTATGCAAAATAAATCCATAAATTGAGAAGCTTCTCCTCTGGTGACAGTGTTATCACAGACAGCACATGGATGGCAATGCCAGCTGTCAGCGATGTCATGGACCCAGAGATCTGACTGGAGAATTTTCATCAACCACTAGAATAAAAAACGGACACTACGCGGTTTTCAACAAAAAAATGACATGTGGACGACTCCACAGATTATATTGTGTATGTGATCTATCCGTAACAAATATGGAGAGGACACAAACATGAAAAACAGACGTCTGAATGAGGCCAAAGATGTATGTTTCCCCACTGATAAGGGAGCGAGAAATATCTATTTCAGATTTGCCAATGAGTCCATGGCAGAAAATTCCAGTTAACCCCTTTATCACCTCAGGTTTTTCCGTTTTTGCGCTTTCATTTTTTGCTCCCCTTCTTCCCAGAGCCATAACTTTTTTATTTTTCCGTCAATATGGCCATGTGAGGGCTTGTTTTATTATGGGATGAGTTATTCTTTTGAACACCACCATTGATTTTACCATATTGTGTACTGGAAAATGGGAAAAATATCCAAGTGCAGTGAAATGGCAAAAAAAGTGCAATTCCACAAAAGGTTTTTTTTTACCATGTTCAGTAAATGCTAACACTGACCGGCCATTATGATTCTCCAGGTCATTACGAGTTCATAGTTACCAAACATGTGGAGCTTCTATTTTATTTAAGGGGTGAAATCAAAATTCAAAGCTTGTAAAAAAAAATAATAATTTTTCCGAGACCCGTAGCGTCTCCATTTTTCGTGATCTAGAGCCGGGTCAGGGGTTATTTTTTGCGCATTGAGCTGACATTTTTATTGATACCGTTTTGGTGTAGATATGATGTTATGATCGCCTCTTATTACATTTTAATGCAATGTTGCGGCGACCAAAACAACTTAATTCTGGAGTTTTGTTTTTTTTCTCGTTATACAGTTTACTGATGGAAGTCATTCTTTTTATATATAGATAGATCGGGCGATTCTAAATGCGGCGACACCAAACGTGGATTTTTGATTGTTTTATTTTGAATGGGGCAAAAGGGGGGTGATTTGAACTTTTAAATATTTTTTTTTACTTTTTACATGCTTCAATAGTCTCCTTAGCAGACTAGAAGCTGTGATCCTCCGATCGCTTGTGTTACACAAATGGCCGCCTGAGGCAGCAGATGCTCAATTGAGACCTCAGTAGCCGAGATCTCAGGAGACATTTACTTGGTTTGGCTTTCTACTTCTTTATCTAACTGTATTGCCCTCTATATCATCCATTCTGTATGGACTGCTCTGTACTCATATTGGACATTTATGCATTTAGTTGGGCTTAAGGGGATTATTGTGCTTGTTACCCATCAAATCTGTAGATGCGCTCACTAATTAGACTTTGTTTAGGGCAATTTTAAAGTATAATATTGATAACGGTCCTGCATAGTGACAAGATTATGTTACAGGATTCTGGACAAATGTACAATGCCAGTCATTCAAGGGTTAATTCTTTGGAACACAGAGAGACTTTCTAGCCAGTGAAGCACCATTAATGAACACCTGTGGTAACTACGGCAACTGTGCTGATGTCATAAACACTTACATCTATGATATAGAAGATGATTCCGGAACCACAGGTCATTCAGCCGTATGAAGCGCCATACTTGATGTGTCTGGAGACCTGGAGCTTCATCACTCCATAACCTGTAAGGGAGGAAGGGGATACGGCCTAGCCAGCCAGATCAGCCGTACCGCCTAGCCAGCCAGATCAGCCATACCGCCTAGCCAGCCAGATCAGCCATACCGCCTAGCTAGCCAGATCAGCCATACCGCCTAGCCAGCCAGATCAGCCATATCGCCTAGCCAGCCAGATCAGCCTAACCCTAGCAATCAATGGGGTGACAGATGTTGCAGCCAGATCTCCCTCACGTCCAGTACTAGTTGCCTTCACCTTTATGTGTACGGCCTGGAGATGTCGCATTAGACTTCTCCATATGGTGCTCGCACAGGGCACCTACTTTGACCTTTTCCATTACTGTCTGTTTTCTCATGATGTAATGTGTAACTTGTGTGACTATGTGATGTCACTGCTATCATATCTATAGTGGATGTATATCATGTCTCACTGTGCTGTTACTTGTTGGCACTATCCTTCTAAGCCCGAGGGATGGGCAAGTCCTCCAGCCATGGTTCCCTAGAGGTTTCCTCCACAGGGGGTTTTCCTCTCCTGAGTGCTGACGGATGATTCTTCGTGAGTCGGAGGTTTGCCATTTTCAGTGTCTTTTTCATAGCAATTGGCTGATTCTAAATTTCAGACACTGAATGAAATAATATGATTTGTAATAAAATTTGGTCTATTTAACATTCACTAAAAGTGTTTTGTGCATTTCTTTCACAATCTTGGGTTGGTGGGATTTTCTTGGGAATCAGGATCCAGCATCTATGATCAAGCCATGAAGCCGGATATGGAGTCAGAGCATTGTTAACCCTGTGCTTGAAGACAGAATGGAGCAGAAATGACAAAGCGTTACTGCACAAGTAGCACAAGTTCACAATCTTCCTTGCATTCAGATAATGGAGGTGGCTGCTGCAGAAAAACATACCCACAGCATGATACTGCAACCACCATGTTTCACTGTGGGGATGGTGTTCTTGGGGTGATGAGCTGTTGGTTTGGTGCCAGACATAGCATTTACCTTGGTGGCCAAAAACTTCAATTTTGGTCTCATCTGACCACAGCACATTCCTCCATATATTTTGGGAGTCTCCCACATGTCTTTTGGCAAACTCAAATCGAGACTTACAATTTTTAAGTAAAAGCTTTTTTCTGCCCACTGAACGAGACAACTGTAGACTGGACAAGGGGATCAGAGGATGCCCGCAAGCTCGGACACTGAGTTTTCAGCTCCTGCAGTGTCAGTGTGTGCAGGGCTGAGGATTCAATATAGGCAGTGCTGTCAATCATCGTAAGGGGAGGGGCAGAGGATGGTAATTAAGCGTGGGGTGTAAAGGCTGTTTTTGCATAAAAATATCTGTACCTAAAGTATATTTTTTTTATAGGGGCCAAGATTCCTATACAAATCCATAAATGATTTGAGTATTGGGGTGACAGACTCCCTTTAAGAAACTGAGACCACCCCATTAACTGGTTGTACAAAAAACATGAAAAGTATGAATTAACCAGACAGGTAAATTACAAAAAGGAGATAAACACCAATGGAAATTCTCTGAAAATGTGATCAGTTTATTTTTATTAAGCATAAAACACGTTTTCCTGGAATATCCCTGTGTTTCCAAATAAATACCAGCAACGCAGTGAAGGATGGACATGGTGGAACAGGTTTCTATTAAAGTGCTTGAGCATATATTATGGATGCACCAAAATTCTGTAGTATAATAAAGCCTGCATCTTGGAGGGTTTCGTCCATATCTGGAGTAATATTAATAAAAATGTGGAGTTGGTGCATCCCTAGTATACTGCTATATCACTAGTAACACAATGGGACACACACAAAGCACTGTGTGCTGCCACCTAGACAGGGTAGCTGCTCAGCAGTGAGGGGTGCGGATTCGGCACAGATTGTCTATGATGACAGATATGTTGAGTTGTCCTCCACATTTATCTGATAGAAACTAAAGGGCTCCACAGCAAACAATCTTAGCATATCTAGTTCTAGGGGATGCATGCAGCCGCTGACCACCAGGGAATGAAGAGGACCTCCAAAGTCAAGAGTGCTGAGTTGCTGCAGAGTGCCCACCGCTATATGTTGGCCAGATGCCCCCCACTCGGCCCAGTCCCACGCAGATTGTGTTCTCAGGTAGAGCTGAGGATCGCAACAGAAACATTTGTATCTCAATGATATCGCAGTACGGTCTTCTATTTAAAAACATTAGAAGAAAACTCACATGGAAAAATACTTATTTTATATATATATATATATAAACCTTTAGGCACAATGGATATTGATGCAAATCAAGGAATTTATTCAGACAATAAATTGTTCATGATACAGATGTATGACCAACACTTCGGCCTCAGCCTTTATCAAGGTTTATCTAAAACAATACAAAAAATGGGAAGAACTGTATAAAAAACGAAAATCCATCGTCTCATGATAAATCAAATTACAATCATATCTGAGAAAAAGAGCGGGGGTAACAAATAAGCCGACACTCAGCACATGAAAATATCTCATATAAATGAATACAAAGCGGTGCTTCATTCCGGAGTTAACCAATAAAGAGGAAAAATAAAAAATATACACGATTTAGTTATGGATTGTAACACATATATGCTTCAAGTGTAAAACAGCCTCCTTCAAAAGAGTAAAAAGGGGGGGACATACTATGAGGTCAGACGTATCACAGGTATCAAAAGAGCCAAAGCGTAATGACACCATATACGCCCTACAGTATATGCCCCTCATCCTTCTATATGCCCCATCCTGGTATATGGAATATGGTCCCCATCCTGGGTAGGTGTAGATGCCCCTCCATCCATCCATCCATCCAGGGTAGGTGTATATGCCCCTCCATCCATCCTGGGCAGGTGTATATGCCCCTCCATCCATCCATCCTGGGTAGGTGTATATCCCCTTCCATACATCCATCCTGGGTAGGTGTATATCCCCTTCCATCCATCCATCCTGGGTAGGTGTATATCCCCCTCCATCCATCCATCCTGGGTAGGTGTATATCCCCCTCCATCCATCCATCCTGGGTAGGTGTATATCCCCCTCCATCCATCCATCCTGGGTAGGTGTATATGCCCCTCCATCCATCCATCCTGGGTAGGTGTATATCCCCCTCCATCCATCCATCCAGGGTAGGTGTATATCCCCCTCCATCCATCCATCCTAGGTAGGTGTATATCCCCATCCATCCTAGGTAGGTGTATATGCCCCTCCATCCATCCATCCTAGGTAGGTGTATATCCCCCTCCATCCATCCATCCTAGGTAGGTGTATATGCCCCTCCATCCATCCATCCTGGGTAGGTGTATATGCCCCTTCATCCATCCATCCTGGGTAGGTGTAGATGCCCCTCCATCCATCCATCCATCCTAGGTAGTCTATTCTGGTAGGTGTATATGCCCCTCCATCCATCCTGGTTAGGTGAAAATGCCCCTCCATCCATCCACCCTGGTTAGGTATAGATGCCCCTCCATCCATCCACCCTGGGTAGGTGTAGATGCCCCTCCATCCATCCATCCTGGGTAGGTGTATATTCCCCTCCACCCATCCATCCTAGGTAGGTGTATATTCCCCTCCACCCATCCTAGGTAGGTGTAGATTCCCCTCCATCCATCCATCCTGGGTAGGTGTATATGCCCCTCCATCCATCCATACTGGGTAGGTGTATATGCTTCTCCATCCATCCATCCTGGGTAGGTGTATATGCTTCTCCATCCATCCATCCTGGGTAGGTGTATATGCCCCTTCATCCATCCATTCTGGGTAGGCGTAGATGCCCCTCCATCCATCCTGGGTAGTCTATTCTGGTAGGTGTATATGCCCCTCCATCCATCCTGGTTAGGTATAGATGCCCCTCCATCCATCCACCCTCGGTAGGTGTAGATGCCCCTCCATCCATCCATCCTGGGTAGGTGTATATTTCCCTCCATCCATCCATCCTGGGTAGGTGTATATTCCCCTCCATCCATCCATCCTGGGTAGGTGTATATTCCCCTCCAACCATCCTGGGTAGGTGTATATGCCCCTCCATCCATCCATCCTGGGTAGGTGTATATGCCCCTCCATCCATCCATCCATCCTGGGTAGGTGTATATGCTTCCCCATCCATCCATCCTGGGTAGGTGTAGATGCTTCTCCATCCATCCATCCTGGGTAGGTGTAGATGCCCCTCCATCCATCCATCCATGCTGGGTAGGTGTATCGGCCCCTCCATCTATCCTGGGTAGGTGTATATGCCCCTCCATCCATCCTGGGTAGGTGTATCTGCCCCTCCATCCATCCTGGGTAGGTGTAGATGCCCCTCCATCTATAAATCCATCCTGGGTAGGTGTATCGGCCCCTCCATCTATCCTGGGTAGGTGTATATGCCCCTCCATCCATCCTGGGTAGGTGTATCTGCCCCTCCATCCATCCTGGGTAGGTGTATATGCCCCTCCATCCATCCTGGATAAGTATATATGCTCCATCATCTATCCATCCTGGTTAGGTGTAGATGCCCCTTTATCAATCCATCCATCCTGGGTAGGAGTATATGCCCCTCCATCCATCCTTGGTAGGAGAATATGCCCCTCCATCCATCCTAGGTAGGAGAATATGCCCCTCCATCCATCCATCCTGGGTAGGTGTATGTGCCCCTCCATCTATCCATCCTGGGTAGGTGTATATGCCCCTCCATCCATCCATCCTGGGTAGGTGTATATGCCCCTCCATCCATCCATCCTGGGTAGGTGTATGTGCCCCTCCATCCATCCATCCTGGGTAGGTGTATATGCACCTCCATCCATCCATCCTGGGTAGGTGTATATGCCCCTCCATCCATCCATCCTGGGTAGGTGTATATGCCCCTCCATCCATCCATCCTGGGTAGGTGTATATGCCCCTCCATCCATCCATCCTGGGTAGGTGTATATGCCCCTCCATCCATCCATTCTGGGAAGGTGTATATGCCCCTCCATCCATCCATCCTGGGAAGGTGTATATGCCCCTCCATTCATCCAGCCTGGGAAGGTGTATATGCCCCTTCATCCATCCTGGGTAGGTGTATATGCCCCCTCCCTCTATTCTGGTGAGTATATGCCACCTCTCCATTCTGGTGGGTATATGCCACCTCTCCATCCTGGTGGGTATATGCCACCTCTCCATCCTGGTGGGTATATGCCCCCCCTCCATCCATCCTGGTGGGTATATGCCCCCCCTCCATCCATCCTGGTGGGTATATGCCCCCCCTCCATCCATCCTGGTGGGTATATGCCCCCTTCCATCCATCCTGGTGGGTATATGCCCCCCTCCATCCTTGTCGGTATATGCCCCACCTTCATCCTTGTGGGTATACACCCCCCCTCCATCCTTGTGGGTGTATGCCCCCCCTCCATCCATCCTGGTGGATATATGCCCCCTTCATCCATCCTGGTGGGTAAATGCCCCCCTTCATTGGTGGGTATATGCACACTCCCTACATCCTGGTGGGTATATGCCTCTTCCATCCATCCTGGTGGGTATATGCCTCCCCCTTCACCCTGGTGGGTATATGCCTCCAACTCCACCCTTGTGTGTATATGCCCCCATATATTCACTGCAAAGGAAAAAAAAACAAAAAACAATAAACGCTTCTACTCACCTTCCACGTTCCCACGCAGCGCTGTGTCTGTGTTGCCTGAGGATGTCGGCAGTGATAACAGCAGAGAAGCTGAGATCACCGCACGGCGCCGCCGCAGATACTCCTTCGGGACGTCCACTCCCAGGCATTTCCTCCCCGGCAGCTCCTGTCATGGCACGCTCTGACTGAGCAATGCGTGCGACGACAGGGGGAATGTACAGCTTACACTGCAGGCTCCACAAAGATGGCTGCAATCTCCTCCCACGGCTGCGACCTGAACAGCCAAGGGGGCGTGCCCAGGTCACAGCTAGAGGCAGGAGGAGCGGCCTCTAATGTTAGAGATAGGGTCGGTGACAGACTACTGTCTCTTATGGCCAGGGCTGCCGTAAATGAGGTGTGTAAAAGCGCTTCTTACACACCCCCCAAATAAAAATGGCAGCCCCCAGTGGCCAATGTCAACATAAATAAATAAAAAACTAATAAAGTGGAACATTTAATTTTGTATTAAAAATAATTGATTACATAATTATTAATACAAAACATAAAATGGTGGCCCCTTCCCTGTAAGAATAGCACACGGCTCTTTTCACGTCTGGTTATTTCTCTAACAGGTAGAATATGCTCCGTTATAGACCGGGGACAGGTTTACAGCTCTATTTTTTGTGGACGATTGATCTGTAAATCAGAACTGAGACCGGTCCGATTTCCATCCGATTTGTAGATAAAGATCATCTATTGAAGTCAATGAGTCTGTCAGAAAAATGGCCAGAACCAACCATGTTGCCTGTACTGCCTGTTCTCCAGTGTCTATAGGCCGGGCAAGCGAGGCTAGGAAACCTTTAGCTTTTTACTTTACATATAAAAAAATATGCCCCACTGAGGAGAAAAACTGCCACACTGACCAAAATCAGATGAAAATGAGAAAAAAACACTGATTAAAACCTGACATGTGAACGGGGCCTTAGGCCTTAATCAGATGTCAGCAGGGTCGGACTGGGGTGTCTGGGCCCACAGGGGACAGTGACTCTAGGGGCCACCTACAGCAATATGCAGATCTCTTTTCTCTGCTCTCCCTGTTATAGTGGAGCAGTGACCGGCGGCTCCTCACATCTACTGTGCACAGACTAGAACAGGGATGGACAATTTCTGGAGTTTGCATGAAAGAGCTTCTTTGGTTAAAACAAGTGATCACAGATTCATGGGCTACACAGGATAGGTGATCACTTATTGATTGGAAGAATGGGGAAGTTTTATCCCTGACAGGACACTTATCCCCATTTTAAAATGCAGCGACAGGTGGGACGTCTGACCACAGCCTCATTCGTTCTCTTGGGGGCTTCCAAAAAAGAGCAGCGCTCGCAGCCTCTGAGGGAATGAATGGATCAGTGGTCGAGTCGCACATGAGCTCCAGTCTAATGGGGAGAAAAGCTCCACATTCTGCCGATCGGTCCCAGTAGTCAGACCCCCGCCAACCAATAAGTTATCACTGATCCTGTGGAGAGGTGATTACTTGTTTTCACCAGAGAACCCCTGTAAGTCCATCTCTGACGCTCTGCTCCAAGTATTTCATCTCTAAGGCCACAGCCCCACTATCAGTATTCACTCAGGATTATTCTCAGGAGTGGGAGCCAAAACCAGGTGAGGAACAATCAGAGAAAGAGAATAATAGAAACAAGTCACCAATTCTGGATTTATCACCCACTCCTGCTTTTGCCTCTCACTACTGAGAAAAAATACTGACCAAATACTGATAGTGAAGCCGTGGCCTCATGGAAAAAAATCTTTTCCTAGTTAATCTCAGCGAGAACAAATGACCGCCATACACAACATAATCCACTATAATAACACCAATAATACCACATACAAAAGGGACAAATATCGCCACACCATGACCAGACCACATATTACCACCACATAGTGACCAAATACTACAATACTGATCAGGAATACAAACCACAATACTAACAACACTGTCACTATACATATGAGCTCTGTATAAAGTGTCAGTGTACAGGTAATACAGTGATCACCGGTGACATTATACACAGGAGCTCTGTATATAGTGTACAGGTAATACAGTGATTACCGATGACATTATACACAGGAGCTCTGTATATAGTGTATAGGTAATACACTGGTCACCAGTGACATACACAGGAGCTCTGAATATACTATATAGTGTAAGTGTACAGTAATACACTGACTCACCAGTGATGTCTCTAGGTGAAGTTCTTCATCTTCGCTTTTCTTCATCTGGCACAGTCCGCCATCACTTCTTCCAGCGAGGAATCATCTCTGCGGAAAATAACACACAGTTATCAATAACTGATCTCTTTTAGAGCACATTCCCACTTTTCCCCAGGCTTCTACACTACACCAGTTGAAGAAATAAAGCGACATAGTGGCGCCCTGCACAGTAACAGAACCCCCCTTTTGTCCCCTCTTATGGAAAACAGTTTCCTAAAAAGTAAATTATATTACAGAAGTAATAATGTTCCTAATTAGACTTTAAAGTAATAATGTTCCCCACTCGCCATCATAAACTAATAAAGTTCCTCAATCTGGCCACTAAACAGTAATAAAGTCCCTTGTCCAGCGAGGCCACCCATCTATCCATCCTGACCCCCCCCACCCATATATCCATTCTGGTCTCCATGTGTCCAGCCTGCCCCTCCCATATATCCATCCGGGCCTCCATGTGTCCAGCCCGCCCCCTTCATATATCCATCCTGTCCCCCCCATATATGCATCCCACCCCACCCCATATATCTATCCAGGTCCCCATGTGTCCAGCTTGCCGCCCTTCACCTCCATGTGTCCATCCAGGTCCCCAACTTGGCCACCTTCACCTCCATGTGTCTCCCCATGCGTCCAGCCAGCCCCCTCTTCAGCCCCGTGCCTCCATCCATAAGTCCCCCCATGCGTCCAGCCAGCCCCCCCCTTCAGCCCATGTCTCCCCATGCGTCCAGCCAGCCCCCCTTCAGCCCCATGTCTCCTTCCATGTCCCCACGGGTCCAGCCAGCCCCCCCTTCAGCCCCATGTCTCCATCCATGTCCCCACGGGTCCAGCCAGCCCCCCCTTCAGCCCCATGTCTCCATCCATGACCCCATGGGTCCAGCCAGCCCCCCCTTCAGCCCCATGTCTCCATCCATGTCCCCATGGGTCCAGCCAGCCCCCCCCTTCAACCCCATGTCTCCATCCATGTCCCCATGGGTCCAGCCAGCCCCCCCTTCAGCCCCATGTCTCCATCCATGTCCCCATGGGTCCAGCCAGCCCCCCCCTTCAGCCCCATGTCTCCATCCATGTCCCCATGGGTCCAGCCAGCCCCCCCCTTCAGCCCCATGTCCCCATGGGTAAAGCCAGCCCCCCCTTCAGCCCCATGTCCCCATGGGTAAAGCCAGCCCCCCCTTCAGCCCCATGTCCCCATGGGTCCAGCCAGCCCCCCCTTCAGCCCCATGTCCCCATGGGTCCAGCCAGCCCCCCCTTCAGCCTCATGTCCCCATGGGTCCAGACAGCCCTCCCCTTCAGCCCCATGGGTCCAGCCAGCCCCCCCTTCAGCCCCAAGTCCCCATCCATGTCTCCATGGGTCCAGCCAGCCCCCCCCTTCAGCCCCATCCATGTCCCCATGGGTCCATCCAGCCCCCCCTTCAGCCCCATGTCCCCATGGGTCCAGCCAGCCCCCCCTTCAGCCCCATGTCCCCATCCATGTCCCCATGGGTCCAGCCAGCCCCTTCAGCCCCATGTCCCCATCCGTGTCCCCATGGGTCCAGCCAGCCCCTCCTTCAGCCCCATGTCCCCATCCGTGTCCCCATGGGTCCAGCCAGCCCCTCCTTCAGCCCCATGTCCCCATCCATGTCCCCATGGGTCCAGCCAGCCCCCCCTTCAGTCCCATGTCCCCATCCATGTCACCATGGGTCCAGCCAGCCCCCCCTTCAGCCCCATGGGTCCAGCCAGCCCCCCCCTTCAGCCCCAAGTCCCCATTCATGTCTCCATGGGTCCAGCCAGCCCCCCTTCAGCCCCATGTCCCCATGGGTCCAGCCAGCCCCCCCTTCAGCCCCATGTCCCCATGGGTCCAGAAAGCCCCCCCTTCAGCCCCATGTCCCCATGGGTCCAGCCAGCCCCCCCTTCAGCCCCATGTCCCCATGGGTCCAGCCAGCCCCCCCTTCAGCCCCATGTCCCCATCCCTGTCCCCATGGGTCCAGCCAGCCCCCCCTTCAGCCCCATGTCTCCATCCATGTCCCCACGGGTGCAACCAGCCCCCCCTTCAGCCCCATGTCTCCATCCATGTCCCCATGGGTCCAACCAGCCCCCCCTTCAGCCCCATGTCTCCATCCATGTCGCCATGGGTCCAGCCAGCCCCCCCCTTCAGCCCCATGTCTCCATCCATGTCCCCACGGGTCCATCCAGCCCCCCCTTCAGCCCCATGTCTCCATACATGTCACCATGTGACCAGCCTGCGACCCCTCCATATATGGATGATGACCAATGCTGGTAACACTCACCCAGAAAAACGTGGATATTGCACTTGACTTGAAGTTGAAGCAGGGAGAGCTGTAGCCGGGGCCGGCAGCCTTGTTTCCAGGGTGATGGTGAGAGAGCAGAGTGCAGGTCACCGCATACTCAGCCCAGGAGCCGGCTTAAAAGGCCAAGAGAGCAGGAGAGAAGAGGGCGGTGCGCGGTGCTGGTGCGGTGTTACATACCCGGACAGGAGCCGGTGTTACAAGGCCAATTCCAAGGGAGCAGGAGCCGGGACTGGAGAGCAGAGCGCGGCGTATGAAGAGCGGGCAGGGGAACAGGGAGAGGAGAGCGTGACGTCAGCGTGTCACCTGACACCACACAACTGCCAGCCACCAGCGGGAAAGCAGAGCGCGGTGCGTGTCACCGCCCACCAAGAACACGTCCTCCTGTCATGTGACTATGCGCGTCACCCGCTGTCACCACTGAATAGTAGGAGCGCCGCACGCGACGCTACATTTCCTTCGGCTGCGCTTTTAAAGGGTCCGCACTTTTTAAGAGCCCCCGCTACCAATTCTCTCACTCTCTCATCGGGGCCCACCGGGAATTTATCACACCAGGCCAGTCCGACCCTGCATGGGCCCATCAGGTAAAGTGATGGAATGAAGTTTTCTCTCCTCATGTTGAAAAATGACATTTTCTGCCACCTATTGATGAGAGAAAAAAAGTGATGAAGATTTACAAACTTCTAACATTAGTCAGTGAAAAACATACAGAACAAGGATGCAAATGGATCTTTTTTTGGCAATCCAATCATTTGAATGGGCCAGCTTTATCTGCAAATCAGATTACAATCAAACATGTCTCAAATTTCTTTTGTGAACCATCAGCATCAGAAAAGGTCCATAGACTATAATTATTATGTTTTTATAAGCAAAGAAAAGGAGCACAATGCAAACTCTAAAATCAGACATTTAAATGGATGAGTTTGGTGGGCAAACAGGGTCTGACTGGAGCACCGGGACACTGGACAATTATCCGGTGGGCCAGGGTCCTTGGCAGGACCCTGAGCAGGACGTAGAGGGGGCCCACTGGTTTCAACTGAATGTACGTCCGAGGACATTTCATTAATGATCAGTATTGTAATATTCGGTCACTATGTTGTAATATCTGGTCCGGTCATGGTGTGGTATTTATCCCTGTATGTGTTATTATTTGGTCACTATGTGGTGTGGACATGGTGTGGTGGTATTTCTCCCTTGTATGTGGAATTATTTGGTCGCTATATGTTGGTAATATCTGGTCTGGTCATGGTGTGGCGATATTTCTCCCTTTTACAGTATGAGGTATTGTTCGGTCACTATGTGGTGGTCATATGTGGTCTGCTCACGGTGTGACGGTAGTTCTCCCTTCTATGTGGAATGATTTGGTCGCTATATGCTGCTAAAATCTGGTCTGGTCATGGTGTGGCACTATTTGTCCCTTTTACAGTATGAGGTATTGTTCGGTCACTATGTGGTGGTCATATGTGGTCTGCTCACGGTGTGACGGTAGTTCTCCCTTCTATGTGGAATAATTTGCTCGCTATATGCTGCTAAAATCTGGTCTGGTCATGGTGTGGCGATATTTGTCCCTTATACAATATGTGGTATTGTTCGGTCACTATGTGGTGGTCATATGTGGTCTGCTCACGGTGTGACGGTAGTTCTCCCTTCTATGTGGAATAATTTGGTCGCTATATGCTGCTAAAATCTGGTCTGATCATGGTGTGGCAATATTTGTCCCTTATGCAATATGTGGTATTATTCGGTCACTATGTGGTGGTAATATGTGGTCTGGTCACGGTGTGGCTGTATTTCTCCCTTCTACGTGGGATTATTCGGTCGCTTTATGCTGGTAATATGTGGTCTGGTCACAGTGTCACGTTAGTTCTCCCTTGAATGTGGTATTATTGGTCTTGAAAAAGTGGAGTGTGTTGTGTACAGCAGTCAATTGTTCTCTCTGATATTAGGAGAATAATCTTTATTTAGATTTGTGATTAAATACTTGGAACAAGATGCACTTACAGGAATTCTACTGTGAAAACAAGTAATCACCTTTCCAAAGGATAAGTGATAAGGTATTGATTGGTGGGGGTCTGACTGGTGGGACCTGCACCGATTGGTAGAATGTGGAGCTTTTATCCCCACTAGACTGGAGCAGCATGTGCGACTTCACCACTGATCCATTGATTTCCTCAATGGCTGCGAGCGCTGCTCTTGTTTTTTTCTGGAAGCCCCAAAGAGAATGAATGGATCTGCGGTCAGACATCCCACCTGCCGCTGCATTTTAAAATGGGGATAAAAGTGTCCTGTCAGGGATAAAACTTCCCAATTCTGATCAGTGCAGTTTCCAATGGTCGGACCCAAACGATCATTAAGTTATCACCAATCCTGAGGAGCCCATGGATCGGTGATAACTTGTTTTCACCAAAGAAGCCCTTTAATGCAAACTACCGTAATTGTCCATCCCAGTTGTGCTGTGCGCACAGTAGATGTGCAGGAGCCGCCTGTGTTTTACAGTCGAGGTCCCACTATAACGGGGATAACGGCTATCAGGTATCTGCATCTAGCTGTAGGGTGGGCCCCAGTCTCCCCAGTCCCACGCTGTGGGCAAATATAACCTATCTGGGCAATTGTAGCCAATTTTGCTGCAAAAAAAGAAAAGTCTTTTTACCTTTTTAACCATAACTTTCAATGTCTTGGATAAATGTGTAACCCTTTATTAAATTCTGCCTTTATTATGGGGATCTCATGGTAGTAGAGCATACCAGAGGTTGACTATATTTTATTTTTTATTTATTTATTTTTTACAGAAAGATCCACGTAAAGAAAAAAAAGAAGAAAAGTAAAAAAAAATGGAAACCAAAAGAAAATAAACAGAACACACCTTTTTGGTAAATTTTTATACTCTGAGCAGCCCCATGATATAAGCTGGTGCAGGTCACTAATCAGACAAATCCACATGAATGAGTGTAAGAAGTGAATGCAGCACTCACCGCTATAATAAAACATTGTATTCCATCATTAATAACCATCAGCTTCTCACAGAGGGAGGTCAGCGAGTGGTAGATACAGCGCATTGTGAAAGGATTTGGCCCCCTTGAACTTTTCCACCTTTTGCCATATTTCTGGCTTCAAACATAAAGATATAAAATTCAAATTTTTTTGGGAAGAATCAACAAGTGGGAATGAAATTTATTGGATATTTTAAACTTAAAAATAAAAAATGAAAAGTGGGGCGTGCAATATTATTCGGCCCCTTTACTTTCAGTGCAGCAAACTCACTCCAGAAGTTCAGTGAGGATCTCTGAATGATCCAATGTTGTCCTAAATGACTGGTAACGATAACTAGAATCCACTGATCCAATGTTGTCCTAAATGACTGGTAACGATAACTAGAATCCACCTGTGTGTAATCAAGTCTCTGTATAAATGCACCTGCTCTGTGATAGTCTCAGGGTTCTGTTTCAAGTGCAGAGAGCACCATGAAGACCAAGGAACACACCAGGCAGGTCCGAGATACTGTTGTGGCGAAGTTCAAAGCCGGATTTGGATACAAAAAGATTTCCCAAGTTTTAAACATCTCAAGGAGCACTGTGCAAGCGATCATATTGAAATGGAAGGAGTATCAGACCAATGCTAATCTACCAAGACCCGGCCGTCCCTCTAAACCAGTGTTTCCCAAACTCCAGTCCTCACGGACCACCACAGGTCATGTTTTCAGGATTTCCTTAGTATTGCATAGATGATGGAAGTATCATCAAGGCATCAGGAATTTTCTCACCTGTGCAATACTATGGAAATCCTGAAAACATGACCTGTGGGGTCTGTGAGGACTGGAGTATGGGAAACACTGCTCTAAACTTTCATCTCGAACAAGGAGAAGACTGATCAGAGATGCCGCCAAAAGGCCGATGATCACTCTGGATGAACTGCAGAGATCTAGAGCTGAGGTGGGTTAGTCTGTCCATAGGACAACAATCAGTTATACACTGCACAAATCTGGGCTTTATGGAAGAATGGCAAGAAGAAAGCCATTTCTCAAAGATATCTATAAAAAGTCTCGTTTGAAGTTTGCCACAAGCCATCTGGTAGACACACCAAACATGTGGAATAAGGTGCTCTGGTCAGATGAAACCAAAATCAAACTTTTTGGCCACAATGCAAAACGATATGTTTGGCGTAAAAGCAACACAGCTCATCACCCTCAAAACACCATCCCCACTGTCGAACATGGTGGTGGCAGCATCATGGTTTGGGCCTGCTTTTCTTCAGCAGGGACAGAGAAGATGGTTAAAATTGATGGGAAGATGGATGGAGCCAAATACAGGACCATTCTGGAAGAAAACCTGTTGGAGTCTGCAAAAGACCTGAGACTGGGACGGAAATTTATCTTCCAACAAGACAATGATCCCAAACATAAAGCAAAATCTACAATGGAATGGTTCAAAAATAAACATATCCAGGTGTTAGAATGGCCAAGTCAAAGTCCAGACCTGAATCCAATCGAGAATCTGTGGAAAGAGCTGAAAACTGCTGTTCACAAACGCCCTCCGTCCAACCTCACTGAGCTCGAGCTGTGTGCAAGGAAGAATGGGCAAGAATTTCAGCCACTCGATGTGCAAAACTGATAGAGACATACCCCAAGCGACTTGCAGCTGTAATCGCAGCAAAAGGTGGCGCTACAAAGTATTAACTCAAGGGGGCCGAATAATATTGCACGCCCCACTTTTCAGTTTTTAATTTGTTAAAAAAGTTTAAAATAGCAAATAAATTTCATTCCACTTCACGATTGTGCCCCACTTGTTGTTGATTCTTCCCCCAAAAAATAGAATTTTATATCTTTATGTTTAAAGCCAGAAATGTGGCAAAAGGTAGAAAAGTTCAAGGGGGCCAAATCCTTTCACAATGCACTGTATAGGTGACGGCAGTACTGTGTATCTGCAGTATTCCAGGCCAGTATCTGCCACCCGCTGGATTTCCCATGGGAGAAGCTCTGGGATTTTATTACAGGGAAACTGTCATCAGGTTTTTGCTATGTAATCTAAAAGCAACAAGTCGGGGCAGAGGACCTTATCCCAGCGATGTGTCACTTGCTGGTCTGCATGATGGCATTTTGATATAATCCCTCTTTTATCTGCTGCAGATCTAGCAGTTCCCTGAATTCACAGATTATGTAGAGACCAATGCGGGAAAGTTACCCCAAATGTTCTAGAAGTCAGCATTGGATTTTCTGCTTTCAGATCACCTCACAGACCAATGTAAGTTAAGGGACAAGTTCACATGACTGTTTATCCCACTGTTTTTTGAAAGAAATTCGCCATTAAAACTCATGCATACAGTACAAAAAGAAATAGATGCCACAACCAGGGCCGGCTCCAGGATTTCATGGGCCCCGGGCAAAAGTCTCAGTGGGCCCCTTTCACACCTACCACGATTCATGATGCACAGAAATATAGGTATAGTACAATGCTAAAGATTTCACTTACTTCTCACATTACATGAGTGATATCTATTGTAAAGTCTACAACAGCTCAGAAACCGGCGAATCCTCCCAGCGCACAGTTCAGACCAGACAATATAGTCCTCTATACAGTATTATGGGCCCCACGTGGTCCTCCATATACAATATTATGGGCACCACGTGGTCCTCCATATACAGTATTATGGGCCCCACGTGGTCCTCCATATACAGTATTATGGGCCCCACATAGTCCTCCATATACAGTATTATGGGCACCACGTGGTCCTCCATATACAGTATTATGGGCACCACGTGGTCCTCCATATACAGTATTATGGGCACCACGTGGTCCTCCATATACAGTATTATGGGCACCACATGGTCCTCCATACAGTATTATGGGCACCACATGGTCCTCCATACAGTATTATGGGCACCACATGGTCCTCTATACAGTATTATGGGCACCACGTGGTCCTCCATACAGTATTATGGGCACCACGTGGTCCTCCATACAGTATTATGGGCACCACGTGGTCCTCCATATACAGTATTATGGGCACCACGTGGTCCTCCATATACAGTATTATGGGCACCACATGGTCCTCCATATACAGTATTATGGGCACCACATGGTCCTCCACACAGTATTATGGGCACCACATGGTCCTCCATACAGTATTATGGGCACCACATGGTCCTCTATACAGTATTATGGGCACCACATGGTCCTCCATACAGTATTATGGGCACCACATGGTCCTCCATACAGTATTATGGACACCACATGGTCCTCCATACAGTATTATGGACACCACATGGTCCTGCATCCAGTACTATGGGCACCATATATTGCTCCATACAGAATAATGGACCGCATATAATGCTCCATACAGTATGATCCCCATATATTGCTCCATTCAGTATAATGGACCCCATATATTACTCCATAAAGTAAAATGAGCCCTATATATTGCTCCATACATAATGGGTACCATATAATGCTCCATACAGAATAATGGAGCCCAAATATTGCTCCATACAGTATGGGCCCCATATATTGCTCCATACAGTATGGGCCCTATATATTGCTCCATAAATAGTGGGCCCAATATATTGCTCCATAAAGAATAGGCCCCATATAATGCTCCATAGATAATGGGCCCTATATAATACTCCATACATAATGGGCCCCATATATTGTTCAATAGATAATGAGCCCCATATAATTCTCCATACATAATGAGTCCCATATATTGTTCAATAGATAATGAGCCCCATATAATACTCCATACATAATGAGCCCCATATATTGTTCAGTAGATAATAAGCCCCATATAATACTCCATACATAATGAGCCCCATATATTGTTCAATAGATAATGATCCCCATATATTACTCCATACATAATGATCCCCATATATTACTCCATACATAATGGGCCCCATATATTGTTCAATAGATAATGAGCCCCATATAATACTCCATACATAATGAGCCCCATATATTGTTCAATAGATAATAAGCCCCATATAATACTCCATACATAATGAGCCCCATATATTGTTCAATAGATAATAAGCCCCATATAATACTCCATGCATAATGGGCCCCATATATTGTTCAATAGATAATGAGCCCCATATATTACTCCATACATAATGAGCCCCATATATTGTTCAATAGATAATAAGCCCCATATAATACTCCATACATAATGAGCCCCATATATTGTTCAATAGATAATAAGCCCCATATAATACTCCATGCATAATGGGCCCCATATATTGTTCAATAGATAATGAGCCCCATATAATACTCCATACATAATGAGCCCCATATATTGTTCAATAGATAATAAGCCCCATATAATACTCCATGCATAATGGGCCCCATATATTGTTCAATAGATAATGAGCCCCATATATTACTCCATACATAATGAGCCCCATATATTGTTCAATAGATAATAAGCCCCATATAATACTCCATACATAATGAGCCCCATATATTGTTCAATAGATAATAAGCCCCATATAATACTCCATGCATAATGGGCCCCATATATTGTTCAATAGATAATGAGCCCCATATAATACTCCATACATAATGAGCCCCATATAATGTTCCATAGATAATGAGCCCCATATAATACTCCATACATGAGCCCCATATATTGTCCAATAGATAATGATCCCCATATATTACTCCATACATAATGAGCCCCATATATTGTTCAGTAGATAATAAGCCCCATATAATACTCCATACATAATGAGCCCCATATATTGTTCAATAGATAATGATCCCCATATATTACTCATTACATTAAAAAAAAAAAATCAAATACTCACCGCTCCTTGCTGGAAGCAGGCCTGTCTCATCAGGGTCTTCCGACTCTCTGCACTGGGACTGCTCAGCAGAGGGCGCTCTGTAGTGACGTCATCGCGCCCTCTGCCCTGAGATGTCACAGAGTAAGAAGACGCAGAAGACAGAGGAGCAGCAGAGGAACAGGGAGAGGTAAGTATTGCAAACAGTTTAAAGCACTACGGAAGGCCCAGTGCAAGTGCCCTTTCGCTGGCATCAGGCCCCGCTGACTCATGGGCCCCATAGCGCGCTGGTGTTCCAGAGGGTGAGTGGGCCCCCCTGCTCGCTCAGGGCCCAGGCACTTGCCCGGGTGGTGATGCCGGCCCTGGGTACAACACATACGGCACCCGTTTTTAACTGATCCGCTGCAATGATTATGTAGGAAACTGTATTCATTTACAATCATCCACAGCGTGAGAGAAAACAGCTACAACATTACTGAATAAACAGAAACCCTGCAAGTATAAGAAAATGATTTTATTAAAAATATTTTGCATATCAATCCAGTTTGAAAAAAAATAACTCATTAAGCATTTTTTGCAACGTAGCAGTCCACATCTGACCGACTCCTGTAACTCTGGACACAGTATAATAGTGTGGCCGCTGTTCTCTAGCAGGACCCTCTAATGATAGAAGCAGGACGGCATACTGGATCTCGCACAACGCTACCTGCATGCCATCTGATTGGCTACTGTAAGTGCTCCAGCCGTATAAAGATCACTATGTATACAATATACTCCGAAAAGATGTCAGTGATTACTGTGAAGTAAAAATATTGTGGCCCCCATTGAGCAGGAATGATTAGAGATGGACAAGCTCCAGTTGGCAGACAGTCAGTGATGGCGGAGAGCTGATCATCTTTACTCGCTGCTCATTAGGAAAGTGCTCGCTTTCTGAAACCATTTGACTCTGAACTCGGCGTCAGACGCCATTATGTAAGAGGCCAATGTCTGAGTGGTTTTTGTGTCCATTTGTCCTTCCTCTGTTCTTTCTGCCAAAAGATCCTCACCCATAACCTAAGGATTAAAATAAAGTTGAATTGTTACTAATATTTTTGTAAATTTAGGACATGAATTGAATTTCATAAATTAAAAGAAAACTTTCCCTCCGATGTCCACAAAACTGAGCGCCACTACATAAGCCACAAATAGTCTCCCCTCTCTCTCCCAGTCTGTGCAGCGGACGGGAACCATTTAAATGGATGCAGGGCCGATTTTAGATAAAGTGGGGCCCTGGGGAAAAGTTTAAAGTGGGGTCCCAAATGCTGACATACAGCACCACACAAACATTTAGCTTGTATTTACATGCGCTGAGATCAGGCCGCTAAACGAGCGCAATCCACAATACTGAAGCCGTTCGACGCTTGTTTCCCGACCTCTTTACACCAGCTGAGGAAGAATGATGGATACAGAACAATCACTAATAGATCAATCTGTCCCCATACAGCATCATGTTATCAGCAGCACATCTGCAGGTTACACCGGCCGATGTGCTGCTGAGAACAAGGATTTTTGTTCTGGCATAAACAATCCAATTACTCGATGAATAGGCAGCATTTTGCTTGTTTAGTATAATACATGCCATAGTCCTCCATATTTTATAATGTGCCCCACAGCCCCCCATATTGTATAATGAGGCCCATAGTCCTCCATATAGTATAATACACTCCCGATAGCCCTCCATATAGTATAATGCACTCCCCATAACCCTCTATATAGTATAATATACTCCCCATAGTCCTCCATACAGCCCTCCATATTGTATAATGTGGCCCATATTCCTCCAAATAGTATAATGCACTCCCCATAGCTCTCTATATAGTATAATGCACCTCATAGTTCTCCATATAGTATAATGCACCTCATAGTCCTCCATATAGTATAATGCACCTCATAGTCCTCCATATAGTATAACGCACCTCATAGCCCTCCATATAGTATAATGCACCTCATAGTTCTCCATATAGTATAATGCACCTCATAGTCCTCCATATAGTATAACGCACCTCATAGCCCTCCATATAGTATAATGCATTCCCCATAACCCTCTATATAGTATAATATACTCCCCATAGTCCTCCATATTGTATAATGTGCCCCACAGCCCTCCATATTGTATAATGTGGCCCATATTCCTCCAAATAGTATAATACACTCCCCATAGCTCTCTATATAGTATAATGCACCTCATAGTTCTCCATATAGTATAATGCACCTCATAGACCTCTATATAGTATAAGTCACCTCATAGCCCTCCATATAGTATAATATACTCCCCATAGTCCTTCATATAGTATAATGCACTCCCCATAGGCTTTCATATTGTATAATGTGCCCCACAGCCCTCCATATTGTATAATGTGGCCCATATTCCTCCAAATAGTATAATACACTCCCCATAGCTCTCTATATAGTATAATGCATCTCATAGTTCTCCATATAGTATAAAGCTCCTCATAGTCCTCCATATAGTATAATGCACCCCATAGTCCTCCATATAGTATAATACACTCCCAATAGCCCTCCATATAGTATAATGCACTCCCCATAGCCCTCCATATAGTATAATACACTCCCTATAGTATAATGCACTCCCCAAAATCTTCAATATTGTATAATGTGCCCCACAGAGCTCCATATTGTATAATGTGACCCATATTCCTCCAAATAGTATAATACACTCCCCGTAGCCCTCCACATAGTATAATACACTCCCCATAGCCCTCCATATAGTATAATGCACTCCCCATAGCCCTCCATATAGTATAATGCACTTCATAGTCCTCCATATAGTATAATACTCTCCCCATAGCCTTCTAAATAGTATAATGCACTCCCAATAGTCCTCCATATAGTATAATGTGCCCCACAGCCCTCCATATTGTATAATGTGACCCATATTCCTCAATATAGTATAATACATTCCCCATAGTCCTCCATATAGTATAATACACTTCCCATAGCCCTCCATATAGTATAATGCACTCCCTATAGCCCTCCCTATAATATAATGTACTCCCCATAGTCCTCCATATTGTATAATGTGCCCCACAACGCTCAATATTGTATAATGTGGCCCATATTCCTCCAAATAGTATAATACACTCCCCATAGCCCTCCACATAGTATAATATACTACCCATAGTCCTCCATATAGTATAATGCACCTCATATTACTCCATATAGTATAATACACTCCCCATAGTCCTCCATATAGTATAATGCACCTCATAGCCCTCCATATAGTGCAATGCACTCCCCATAGCACTCCATATTAGTATAATGCACCTCATAGTCCTCCATATACTATAATACACTCCCCATAGCCCTCCATATAGTATAATACACTCCCCATAGCCCTCCATATAGTATAATACACTCTCCATAGCCCTCCATATAGTATAATGCACTTCATAGTCCTCCATATAGTATAATACACTCCCCATAGCCCTCTAAATAGTATAATGCACTCCCCAAAGTCCTCCATATAGTATAATATACTCCCCATAGTCCTCCATATAGTATAATGCACTCCCAATAGTCCTTCATATAGTATAATGTGCCCCACAACACTCCAAATGGTATAATGTGACCCATATTCCTCAATATAGAATAATACATTCCTCATAGTCCTCCATATAGTATAACACACTTCCCATAGCCCTCCATATAGTATAATGCACTCCCTATAGCCCTCCCTATAATATAATGTACTCCCCATAGTCCTCCATACTGTATAATGTGCCCCACTGCGCTCAATATTGTATAATGTGGCCCATATTCCTCCAAATAGTATAACACACTCCCCATAGCCCTCCACATAGTATAATATACTACCCAGAGTCCTCCATATAGTATAATGCACCGCATATTCCTCCATATAGTATAATACACTCCCCATAGCCCTCCATATGGTATAATGCACCTCATAGCCCTCCATATAGTGTAATGCACTCCCCATAGCCCTCCATATTAGTATAATGCACCTCATAGTCCTCCATATAGTATAAAACAATCCCCATAGCCCTCCATATAGTATAATGCACCTCATAGTCCTCCATATAGTATAATACACTCCCCATAGCCCACCATATAGTATAATATACTCCCCATAGCCCTCCATATAGTATAATACACTCCCCATAGCCCTCCGTATAGCATAATGCACCTCATTGTCCTCCATATAGTATAATGCACCTCATTGTCCTCCATATAGTATAATGCACTCACCATAGCCCTCCATATAGTATAATATACTCCCCATAGTCCTCCATATAATGGAATGCACCTCATAGTCCTCCATATAGTATAATGTACTCCCTATAATCCTCCCTATAGTATAATGCACTCCCCATAGCCCTCCCTATAGTATAATGCACTCTCCATAGTCCTTCATAGTGTATAATGCACTCCCCATAGTTCTTCATATAGTATAATGCTTTCTCCTCAGTCCTTAATAGAGTATAATGCAGCCTCCCTATAGTATAATGCAGCCAAACATACAGTACATATAATATAATGCAACCCATAGATCTCGATAAAGTATAATTGGGCCCCAACCATAGAGTATAATTCCATATGCCTATAATGAATTAAATAAACCATTTTCTGGTCTCCATGGGAATCAAACCCACAACCGCTATCATTGCCGGTAACAACTAAAGCTATGAGCAACAGCCTCTGCTGATATCACGGAGGATTTTCGATATTTGCACACTCTGAACCCACAGGCAAATGCTACTGATACATAGAGATACATCTATACATAGCAGTGTATTTTTTGTCCCTGTATTATAGAGGGAAATTAAAAGATTTTTTTCCTATAACATTACTAAAAAATAATGAAAAACAATTACAATAATGGCATTTTCATTGAGCTTTTTTAGATAATAAACATCACAAATCAGCAAATACCATGGACATATGTGTTCCTGTACCTATAACGACCCGCACAACACAGCGATCAGACGATTTATGGCAGGGATGTCAAACTCAAATACACAGATGGCCAAAATTAAAAACTTAGACAAAGTCGCAGGCTAATGTTCATATTTAAAAAAATGTCTAGAATTGCAGACGTTTTTCCTTATCAAATATAATGATGATACTTTTCTTAAAGGGGTTGTGCCACGAACAAAGTACATTTTAATTAATAGATCTTAGAATAAAATAAAACACAATCACAAATAGGGCATACTGGAATAATATAATGTTATGTAAGAGCAGTAAAAAGCAAATGGCCCAATGGCCTAATTTAAATATGTAATAACAAAGGATAAAAAACTTTGACTTAATAAATAATACAGATAATAAAGTATGATGCAAACAAAAGTGCCTCCCAAACACAGTATGATACCCTCACAGTGAATTCCTCCACTGTATCATCCATACACACGGTATGATGACCCTACTGTGACGCGAACACAATATGATGCCGCAACTGTGATTTGCACAAAGTCCTCCATACAGTATAATGGGCCCCATAGAGTCCTCCATACAGAATAATGTGCCACCTCATAGTCCTCCATACAGAATAATGGGCCTCACATAGTCCTCAATACTGAATAATGGGCCCACATAATGCTCCATACAGTTTAATGTGCCACCTCATAGTCCTCCATACAGTATAATGGGCCCCACATAGTCCTCCATACTGAATAATGGGCCCACATAGTGCTCCATACAGTATAATGAGCCCCTCATAATCCTCCATACAGTATAATGGGACCCTCATAATCCTCCATACAGTATAATGGGCCTCATATAGTCACCCATACAGTATAATGGGCCCCACATAGTCCTCCACACAGTATAATGGGCCTCACATAGTCATCCACACAGTATAATGGGCCCCACATAGTCCTCCATACAAAATAATGGGCCCCACATTTTCCTCCATACAGAATAATAGGCCCCACATAGTCCTCCATACTGAATAATGGGCCCACATAGTGCTACATACAGTATAATGTGCCCCACATAGCCCTCCATACAGAATAATGAGCCAACTCATTGTCCTCCATACAGAATAATGGCCCCCACATATTCCTCCATACAGAATAATGGGCCCTAGATAGTCCTCCATACAGAATAATGGGCACCACATATTCTTTCATACAGAATAATGGGCCCTAGATAGTCCTCCATACAGAATAATGGCCCCACAAAGTCCTCCATACAGAATAATGGGTCCCACATAGTCCTCCATACAGAATAATGGCCCCACATCGTCCGCCATACAGAATAATGGCCCCACATAGTTATCCATACAATGTAATGTGCCACCTCATAGTCATCCATACAGTATAATGGGCCTCACAGTCATCCATACAGAATAATGGGCCCCACATAGTCCTCCATACAGAATAATGGGCCCCACATATTCCTCCATACAGAATAATGGGCCCTAGATAGTCCTCCATACAGAATAATGGCCCCACATACTCCTCCATACAGAATAATGGGCCCCACATAGTCCTCCATACAGAATAATGGCCCCACATCGTCCTCCATACAGAATAATGGCCCCACATAGTTATCCATACAAAGTAATGTGCCACCTCATAGTCCTCCATACAGTATAATGGGCCTCACAGTCATCCATACAGAATAATGGGCCCCACATAGTCCTCCATCCAGAATAATGGGCACCACATGGTCCTCCATACAGAATAATGGGCCCACATAGTGTTCCATACAGTATAATATGCCACCTCATAGTCCTCCATACAGTATAATGGGCCCCACATAGTCCTAGATACAGAATAATAGTCTCCACATAGTCCTTCATACTGAATAATGGGCCCACATAGTGCTCCATACAGTATAATGGGCCCCTCATAATCCTCCATACAATTTAATGTGCCACCTCATAGTCCTCCATGCAGTATAATGGGCCTCACACAGTCATCCATACAGAATAATGGGCCCCATATAGTCCTCCATACAGTATAATGGGCCTCACATAGTCCTCCGTACAGAATAATGGGCACCACATGGTCCTCCGTACAGAATAATGGGCACCACATAGTCCACCATACAGAATAACAAGCCAACTTATTGTCCTTCATACAGTATAATGGGCCCCACATAGTCATCCACCCAGAATAATGAGCCCCTCATAGTCCTCCATACAGAATAATGGCCCCAAATAGTCCTCGATAAAATATAATGGGCTCCACATAGTCCTCCATAGAGAATAATGGCCCCACATAGTACTCCATTCAATATAATGTGCCACCTCATAGTCCTCCATACAGTATAATGGGCCTCACATAGTCCTCCATACAGAATAATGGGTCCCACAACTTCCTCCATACAGTATAATGGGCCCCACAACTTCCTCCATACAGTATAATAGGCCCCACATAGTCCTCCATACTGAAAAATGGGCCCACATAGTGCTCCATACAGTATAATGAGCCCCTCATAATCCTCCATACAGTATAATGGGCCCCTCACAATCTGCCATACAGTATAATGGTCCTCACATAGTCACCCGTACAGTATAATGGGCCCCACATAGTCCTCTACACAGTATGATGGGCCTCACATAGTCATCCATACAGTATAATGGGCCCCACATAGTCCTCCATACAGAATAATTGGCCCCGCATCTTCCTCCATACAGAATAATAGGCCCCACATAGTCCTCCATACAGAATAATGGGCCCCACATAGTCCTCTGTACAGAATAATGGGCCCCAGATAGTCATCCACACAGAATAATGGGCCCCTCATAGTCCTCCATACAAAATAATGGCCCCAAATAGTCCTCTATACAATATAATGGGCCCCACATAGTCCTCCATACAGAATAATGGCCCCACATAGTCCTCCATACAATATAATGTGCCACCTTATAGTCCTCCATACAGTATAATGGGCCTCACACAGTCATTCATACAGAATCATGGGCCCCACATAGTCCTCCATACAGTATAATTGTCCCCACATAGTCCTCCATACAGAATAATGGGCATCACATAGTCCTCCATACAGAATAATGGGCCAACTCATTGTCCTTCTTACAGTAAAATAGGCCCCACATAGTCCTCAATATTGAATAATGTGCCACCTCATAGCCCTCCATACAGAATAATTGGCCCCACATATTTTTCCATCCCGAATAATGGTCCCCACATAGTCCTCCATACAGAATAATGGGACCCACATAGTCCTCCATACAGAAAAATGGCCCCACATAGTCCTCCATACAGAATAGTGGCCCAACATAGTCCTCCATACAATATAATGTGCCATGTCATAGTGCTCCACACAGTATTATGGGCCCCACATAGTCCTCCATACAGAATAATAGGCCCCACATACTCCTCCATACTGAATAATAGGCCCACATAGTGCTCCATACAGTAAAATAGGCCCCTCATAATCCTCCATACAGTATAATGGGCCCCTCATAATCCTCCCTACAGTATAATGGGCCTCACATAGTCACCCATTCAGTATAATGGGCCCCACATAGTCCTCCATACAGAATAATGGGCCTCACATAGCCCTCCATACAGAATAATAGGCCCCACATAGTCCTCAATACTGAATAATGGGCCCACATAGTGCTCCATACAGTTTAATGGGCCACCTTATAGTCCTCCATACAGTATAATGGGCCCCACATAGTCCTCCATACAGTATAATAGGCCCCACATAGTCCCCCATACTGAATAATGGGCCCACATAGTGCTCCCTACAGTATAATGAGCCCCTCATAATCCTCCATACAGTATAATGGGCCCCTCATAATCCTCCATAAAGTATAATGGGCCTCACATAGTCACCCATACAGTATAATGGGCCCCACATAGTCCAACACACAGTATAATGGGTCTCACATAGACATCCATACAGTATAATGGGCCCCACATAGTCCTCCATATAGAATAATGGGCCCCACATCTTCCTCCATACAGAATAATAGGCCCCACATAGTCCTCCCTACTGAATAATGGGCCCACATAGTCCTCCATACAGTATAATGTGCCCCACATAGTTCTCCATACAGAATAATGGGCCAACTCATTGTCCTCCATACAGAATAATGGCCCCCACATCTTCCTCCATACAGAATAATGGGCCCTAGATAGTCCTCCATACAGAATAATGGGCCCCACAAATTCCTCCATACAGAATAATAGGCCCTAGATAGTCCTCCATACAGAATAATGGCCCCACATACTCCTCCATACAGAATAATGGGCCCCACATAGTCCTCCATACAGAATAATGGGCCCACATACTCCTCCATACAGAATAATGGGCCCCACATAGTCCACCATACAGAATAATGGGCCAACTTATTGTCCTTCATACAGTATAATGGGCCCCACATAGTCATCCACCCAGAATAATGGGCCCCAAATAGTCCTCGATAATATATAATTGGCACCACATAGTCCTCCATACAGAATAATGGCCCCACATAGTCCTCCATACAATATAATGTGCCACCTCATAGCCCTCCATACAGTATAATGGGCCTCACATAGTCCTCCATACAGAATAATGGGTCCCACATCTTCCTCCATACAGTATAATTGGCCCCACATAGCCCTCCATACAGAATAATAGGCCCCACATAGTCCTCCATACTGAATAATGGGCCCACATAGTGCTCCATACAGTATAATGAGCCCCTCATAATCCTCCATATAGTATAATGGGCCCCTCATAATTCTCCATACAGTATAATGGGCCTCACATAGTCACCCATACAGTATAATGGGCCCCACATAGTCCTCTACACAGTATAATGGGCCTCACATAGTCATCCATACAGTATAATGGGCCCACATAGTCCTCCATACAGAATAATGGGCCCCACATCTTCCTCCATACAGAATAATAGGCCCCACATAGTCCTCCATACAGAATAATGGGCCCCACATAGTCCTCCGTACAGAATAATGGGCCCCACATAGTCATCCACCCAGAATAATGGGCCCCTCATAGTCCTCCATACAGAATAATGGCCCCAAATAATCCTCTATACAATATAATGGGCCCCACATAGTCCTCCATTCAGAATAATGGCCCCACATAGTCCTCCAAACAATATAATGTGACACCTCATAGTCCTCCATACAGTATAATGGGCCTCACACAGTCATTCATACAGAATCACGGGCCCCACATAGTCCTCCATACAGTATAATTGTCCCCACATAGTCCTCCATACAGAATAATGGGCATCACATAGTCCTCCATACAGAATAATGGGCCAACTCATTGTCCTTCTTACAGTAAAATAGGCCCCACATAGTCCTCAATATTGAATAATGTGCCACCTCATAGTCCTCCATACAGAATAATTGGCCCCACATATTTTTCCATACAGAATAATGGGCCCCACATAGTCCTCCATACAGAATAATGGGCCCCACATCTTCCTCCATACAGAATAATAGGCCCCACATAGTCCTCCATACTGAATAATGGGCCAACATAGTGCTCCATACAATATAATGGGCCCCACATAGTCCTCCATACAGAATAATGGGCCCCACATAGTCCTCCATACAGAATAATAGGCCCCACATAGTCCTCCATACAGAATAATGAGCCAACTCATTGTCCTCCATACAGAATAATGGGCCAACTCATTGTTCTCCATACAGAATAATGGGCCAAACATATTCCTCCATAAAGAATAATAGTCCCTAGATAGTCCTCCATACAGAATAATGGGCCCCGCATAGTCCTCCATACAGAATATTGGCCCCACATAGTCCTCCATACAGTATAATGGCCCTACATAGTCCTCCGTACAGGATAATAGGCCCTACATAGTCCTCCATACAGTATAATGGGCCTCACACAGTCATTCATACAGTATAATGGGCCCCACATAGTCCTCCATACAGAATAATGGGCCCCACATCTTCCTCCATACAGAATAATAGGCCCCACATAGTCCTCCATACTGAATAATGGGCCAACATAGTGCTCCATACAATATAATGGGCCCCACATAGTCCTCCATACAGAATAATGGGCCCCACATAGTCCTCCATACAGAATAATAGGCCCCACATAGTCCTCCATACAGAATAATGAGCCAACTCATTGTCCTCCATACAGAATAATGGGCCAACTCATTGTTCTCCATACAGAATAATGGGCCAAACATATTCCTCCATAAAGAATAATAGTCCCTAGATAGTCCTCCATACAGAATAATGGGCCCCGCATAGTCATCCATACAGAATATTGGCCCCACATAGTCCTCCATACAGTATAATGGCCCTACATAGTCCTCCGTACAGGATAATGGGCCCCACATAGTCCAACACACAGTATAATGGGTCTCACATAGACATCCATACAGTATAATGGGCCCCACATAGTCCTCCATATAGAATAATGGGCCCCACATCTTCCTCCATACAGAATAATAGGCCCCACATAGTCCTCCCTACTGAATAATGGGCCCACATAGTCCTCCATACAGTATAATGTGCCCCACATAGTTCTCCATACAGAATAATGGGCCAACTCATTGTCCTCCATACAGAATAATGGCCCCCACATCTTCCTCCATACAGAATAATGGGCCCTAGATAGTCCTCCATACAGAATAATGGGCCCCACAAATTCCTCCATACAGAATAATAGGCCCTAGATAGTCCTCCATACAGAATAATGGCCCCACATACTCCTCCATACAGAATAATGGGCCCCACATAGTCCTCCATACAGAATAATGGGCCCACATACTCCTCCATACAGAATAATGGGCCCCACATAGTCCACCATACAGAATAATGGGCCAACTTATTGTCCTTCATACAGTATAATGGGCCCCACATAGTCATCCACCCAGAATAATGGGCCCCAAATAGTCCTCGATAATATATAATTGGCACCACATAGTCCTCCATACAGAATAATGGCCCCACATAGTCCTCCATACAATATAATGTGCCACCTCATAGCCCTCCATACAGTATAATGGGCCTCACATAGTCCTCCATACAGAATAATGGGTCCCACATCTTCCTCCATACAGTATAATTGGCCCCACATAGCCCTCCATACAGAATAATAGGCCCCACATAGTCCTCCATACTGAATAATGGGCCCACATAGTGCTCCATACAGTATAATGAGCCCCTCATAATCCTCCATATAGTATAATGGGCCCCTCATAATTCTCCATACAGTATAATGGGCCTCACATAGTCACCCATACAGTATAATGGGCCCCACATAGTCCTCTACACAGTATAATGGGCCTCACATAGTCATCCATACAGTATAATGGGCCCACATAGTCCTCCATACAGAATAATGGGCCCCACATCTTCCTCCATACAGAATAATAGGCCCCACATAGTCCTCCATACAGAATAATGGGCCCCACATAGTCCTCCGTACAGAATAATGGGCCCCACATAGTCATCCACCCAGAATAATGGGCCCCTCATAGTCCTCCATACAGAATAATGGCCCCAAATAATCCTCTATACAATATAATGGGCCCCACATAGTCCTCCATTCAGAATAATGGCCCCACATAGTCCTCCAAACAATATAATGTGACACCTCATAGTCCTCCATACAGTATAATGGGCCTCACACAGTCATTCATACAGAATCACGGGCCCCACATAGTCCTCCATACAGTATAATTGTCCCCACATAGTCCTCCATACAGAATAATGGGCATCACATAGTCCTCCATACAGAATAATGGGCCAACTCATTGTCCTTCTTACAGTAAAATAGGCCCCACATAGTCCTCAATATTGAATAATGTGCCACCTCATAGTCCTCCATACAGAATAATTGGCCCCACATATTTTTCCATACAGAATAATGGGCCCCACATAGTCCTCCATACAGAATAATGGGCCCCACATCTTCCTCCATACAGAATAATAGGCCCCACATAGTCCTCCATACTGAATAATGGGCCAACATAGTGCTCCATACAATATAATGGGCCCCACATAGTCCTCCATACAGAATAATGGGCCCCACATAGTCCTCCATACAGAATAATAGGCCCCACATAGTCCTCCATACAGAATAATGAGCCAACTCATTGTCCTCCATACAGAATAATGGGCCAACTCATTGTTCTCCATACAGAATAATGGGCCAAACATATTCCTCCATAAAGAATAATAGTCCCTAGATAGTCCTCCATACAGAATAATGGGCCCCGCATAGTCCTCCATACAGAATATTGGCCCCACATAGTCCTCCATACAGTATAATGGCCCTACATAGTCCTCCGTACAGGATAATAGGCCCTACATAGTCCTCCATACAGTATAATGGGCCTCACACAGTCATTCATACAGTATAATGGGCCCCACATAGTCCTCCATACAGAATAATGGGCCCCACATCTTCCTCCATACAGAATAATAGGCCCCACATAGTCCTCCATACTGAATAATGGGCCAACATAGTGCTCCATACAATATAATGGGCCCCACATAGTCCTCCATACAGAATAATGGGCCCCACATAGTCCTCCATACAGAATAATAGGCCCCACATAGTCCTCCATACAGAATAATGAGCCAACTCATTGTCCTCCATACAGAATAATGGGCCAACTCATTGTTCTCCATACAGAATAATGGGCCAAACATATTCCTCCATAAAGAATAATAGTCCCTAGATAGTCCTCCATACAGAATAATGGGCCCCGCATAGTCATCCATACAGAATATTGGCCCCACATAGTCCTCCATACAGTATAATGGCCCTACATAGTCCTCCGTACAGGATAATGGGCCCCACATAGTCCAACACACAGTATAATGGGTCTCACATAGACATCCATACAGTATAATGGGCCCCACATAGTCCTCCATATAGAATAATGGGCCCCACATCTTCCTCCATACAGAATAATAGGCCCCACATAGTCCTCCCTACTGAATAATGGGCCCACATAGTCCTCCATACAGTATAATGTGCCCCACATAGTTCTCCATACAGAATAATGTGCCAACTCATTGTCCTCCATACAGAATAATGGCCCCCACATCTTCCTCCATACAGAATAATGGGCCCTAGATAGTCCTCCATACAGAATAATGGGCCCCACAAATTCCTCCATACAGAATAATAGGCCCTAGATAGTCCTCCATACAGAATAATGGCCCCACATACTCCTCCATACAGAATAATGGGCCCCACATAGTCCTCCATACAGAATAATGGGCCCACATACTCCTCCATACAGAATAATGGGCCCCACATAGTCCACCATACAGAATAATGGGCCAACTTATTGTCCTTCATACAGTATAATGGGCCCCACATAGTCATCCACCCAGAATAATGGGCCCCAAATAGTCCTCGATAATATATAATTGGCACCACATAGTCCTCCATACAGAATAATGGCCCCACATAGTCCTCCATACAATATAATGTGCCACCTCATAGCCCTCCATACAGTATAATGGGCCTCACATAGTCCTCCATACAGAATAATGGGTCCCACATCTTCCTCCATACAGTATAATTGGCCCCACATAGCCCTCCATACAGAATAATAGGCCCCACATAGTCCTCCATACTGAATAATGGGCCCACATAGTGCTCCATACAGTATAATGAGCCCCTCATAATCCTCCATATAGTATAATGGGCCCCTCATAATTCTCCATACAGTATAATGGGCCTCACATAGTCACCCATACAGTATAATGGGCCCCACATAGTCCTCTACACAGTATAATGGGCCTCACATAGTCATCCATACAGTATAATGGGCCCACATAGTCCTCCATACAGAATAATGGGCCCCACATCTTCCTCCATACAGAATAATAGGCCCCACATAGTCCTCCATACAGAATAATGGGCCCCACATAGTCCTCCGTACAGAATAATGGGCCCCACATAGTCATCCACCCAGAATAATGGGCCCCTCATAGTCCTCCATACAGAATAATGGCCCCAAATAATCCTCTATACAATATAATGGGCCCCACATAGTCCTCCATTCAGAATAATGGCCCCACATAGTCCTCCAAACAATATAATGTGACACCTCATAGTCCTCCATACAGTATAATGGGCCTCACACAGTCATTCATACAGAATCACGGGCCCCACATAGTCCTCCATACAGTATAATTGTCCCCACATAGTCCTCCATACAGAATAATGGGCATCACATAGTCCTCCATACAGAATAATGGGCCAACTCATTGTCCTTCTTACAGTAAAATAGGCCCCACATAGTCCTCAATATTGAATAATGTGCCACCTCATAGTCCTCCATACAGAATAATTGGCCCCACATATTTTTCCATACAGAATAATGGGCCCCACATAGTCCTCCATACAGAATAATGGGCCCCACATCTTCCTCCATACAGAATAATAGGCCCCACATAGTCCTCCATACTGAATAATGGGCCAACATAGTGCTCCATACAATATAATGGGCCCCACATAGTCCTCCATACAGAATAATGGGCCCCACATAGTCCTCCATACAGAATAATAGGCCCCACATAGTCCTCCATACAGAATAATGAGCCAACTCATTGTCCTCCATACAGAATAATGGGCCAACTCATTGTTCTCCATACAGAATAATGGGCCAAACATATTCCTCCATAAAGAATAATAGTCCCTAGATAGTCCTCCATACAGAATAATGGGCCCCGCATAGTCCTCCATACAGAATATTGGCCCCACATAGTCCTCCATACAGTATAATGGCCCTACATAGTCCTCCGTACAGGATAATAGGCCCTACATAGTCCTCCATACAGTATAATGGGCCTCACACAGTCATTCATACAGTATAATGGGCCCCACATAGTCCTCCATACAGAATAATGGGCCCCACATCTTCCTCCATACAGAATAATAGGCCCCACATAGTCCTCCATACTGAATAATGGGCCAACATAGTGCTCCTTACAATATAATGGGCCCCACATAGTCCTCCATACAGAATAATGGGCCCCACATAGTCCTCCATACAGAATAATAGGCCCCACATAGTCCTCCATACAGAATAATGAGCCAACTCATTGTCCTCCATACAGAATAATGGGCCAACTCATTGTTCTCCATACAGAATAATGGGCCAAACATATTCCTCCATAAAGAATAATAGTCCCTAGATAGTCCTCCATACAGAATAATGGGCCCCGCATAGTCATCCATACAGAATATTGGCCCCACATAGTCCTCCATACAGTATAATGGCCCTACATAGTCCTCCGTACAGGATAATGGGCCCCACATAGTCCAACACACAGTATAATGGGTCTCACATAGACATCCATACAGTATAATGGGCCCCACATAGTCCTCCATATAGAATAATGGGCCCCACATCTTCCTCCATACAGAATAATAGGCCCCACATAGTCCTCCCTACTGAATAATGGGCCCACATAGTCCTCCATACAGTATAATGTGCCCCACATAGTTCTCCATACAGAATAATGGGCCAACTCATTGTCCTCCATACAGAATAATGGCCCCCACATCTTCCTCCATACAGAATAATGGGCCCTAGATAGTCCTCCATACAGAATAATGGGCCCCACAAATTCCTCCATACAGAATAATAGGCCCTAGATAGTCCTCCATACAGAATAATGGCCCCACATACTCCTCCATACAGAATAATGGGCCCCACATAGTCCTCCATACAGAATAATGGGCCCACATACTCCTCCATACAGAATAATGGGCCCCACATAGTCCACCATACAGAATAATGGGCCAACTTATTGTCCTTCATACAGTATAATGGGCCCCACATAGTCATCCACCCAGAATAATGGGCCCCAAATAGTCCTCGATAATATATAATTGGCACCACATAGTCCTCCATACAGAATAATGGCCCCACATAGTCCTCCATACAATATAATGTGCCACCTCATAGCCCTCCATACAGTATAATGGGCCTCACATAGTCCTCCATACAGAATAATGGGTCCCACATCTTCCTCCATACAGTATAATTGGCCCCACATAGCCCTCCATACAGAATAATAGGCCCCACATAGTCCTCCATACTGAATAATGGGCCCACATAGTGCTCCATACAGTATAATGAGCCCCTCATAATCCTCCATATAGTATAATGGGCCCCTCATAATTCTCCATACAGTATAATGGGCCTCACATAGTCACCCATACAGTATAATGGGCCCCACATAGTCCTCTACACAGTATAATGGGCCTCACATAGTCATCCATACAGTATAATGGGCCCACATAGTCCTCCATACAGAATAATGGGCCCCACATCTTCCTCCATACAGAATAATAGGCCCCACATAGTCCTCCATACAGAATAATGGGCCCCACATAGTCCTCCGTACAGAATAATGGGCCCCACATAGTCATCCACCCAGAATAATGGGCCCCTCATAGTCCTCCATACAGAATAATGGCCCCAAATAATCCTCTATACAATATAATGGGCCCCACATAGTCCTCCATTCAGAATAATGGCCCCACATAGTCCTCCAAACAATATAATGTGACACCTCATAGTCCTCCATACAGTATAATGGGCCTCACACAGTCATTCATACAGAATCACGGGCCCCACATAGTCCTCCATACAGTATAATTGTCCCCACATAGTCCTCCATACAGAATAATGGGCATCACATAGTCCTCCATACAGAATAATGGGCCAACTCATTGTCCTTCTTACAGTAAAATAGGCCCCACATAGTCCTCAATATTGAATAATGTGCCACCTCATAGTCCTCCATACAGAATAATTGGCCCCACATATTTTTCCATACAGAATAATGGGCCCCACATAGTCCTCCATACAGAATAATGGGCCCCACATCTTCCTCCATACAGAATAATAGGCCCCACATAGTCCTCCATACTGAATAATGGGCCAACATAGTGCTCCATACAATATAATGGGCCCCACATAGTCCTCCATACAGAATAATGGGCCCCACATAGTCCTCCATACAGAATAATAGGCCCCACATAGTCCTCCATACAGAATAATGAGCCAACTCATTGTCCTCCATACAGAATAATGGGCCAACTCATTGTTCTCCATACAGAATAATGGGCCAAACATATTCCTCCATAAAGAATAATAGTCCCTAGATAGTCCTCCATACAGAATAATGGGCCCCGCATAGTCCTCCATACAGAATATTGGCCCCACATAGTCCTCCATACAGTATAATGGCCCTACATAGTCCTCCGTACAGGATAATAGGCCCTACATAGTCCTCCATACAGTATAATGGGCCTCACACAGTCATTCATACAGTATAATGGGCCCCACATAGTCCTCCATACAGAATAATGGGCCCCACATCTTCCTCCATACAGAATAATAGGCCCCACATAGTCCTCCATACTGAATAATGGGCCAACATAGTGCTCCATACAATATAATGGGCCCCACATAGTCCTCCATACAGAATAATGGGCCCCACATAGTCCTCCATACAGAATAATAGGCCCCACATAGTCCTCCATACAGAATAATGAGCCAACTCATTGTCCTCCATACAGAATAATGGGCCAACTCATTGTTCTCCATACAGAATAATGGGCCAAACATATTCCTCCATAAAGAATAATAGTCCCTAGATAGTCCTCCATACAGAATAATGGGCCCCGCATAGTCATCCATACAGAATATTGGCCCCACATAGTCCTCCATACAGTATAATGGCCCTACATAGTCCTCCGTACAGGATAATGGGCCCCACATAGTCCAACACACAGTATAATGGGTCTCACATAGACATCCATACAGTATAATGGGCCCCACATAGTCCTCCATATAGAATAATGGGCCCCACATCTTCCTCCATACAGAATAATAGGCCCCACATAGTCCTCCCTACTGAATAATGGGCCCACATAGTCCTCCATACAGTATAATGTGCCCCACATAGTTCTCCATACAGAATAATGTGCCAACTCATTGTCCTCCATACAGAATAATGGCCCCCACATCTTCCTCCATACAGAATAATGGGCCCTAGATAGTCCTCCATACAGAATAATGGGCCCCACAAATTCCTCCATACAGAATAATAGGCCCTAGATAGTCCTCCATACAGAATAATGGCCCCACATACTCCTCCATACAGAATAATGGGCCCCACATAGTCCTCCATACAGAATAATGGGCCCACATACTCCTCCATACAGAATAATGGGCCCCACATAGTCCACCATACAGAATAATGGGCCAACTTATTGTCCTTCATACAGTATAATGGGCCCCACATAGTCATCCACCCAGAATAATGGGCCCCAAATAGTCCTCGATAATATATAATTGGCACCACATAGTCCTCCATACAGAATAATGGCCCCACATAGTCCTCCATACAATATAATGTGCCACCTCATAGCCCTCCATACAGTATAATGGGCCTCACATAGTCCTCCATACAGAATAATGGGTCCCACATCTTCCTCCATACAGTATAATTGGCCCCACATAGCCCTCCATACAGAATAATAGGCCCCACATAGTCCTCCATACTGAATAATGGGCCCACATAGTGCTCCATACAGTATAATGAGCCCCTCATAATCCTCCATATAGTATAATGGGCCCCTCATAATTCTCCATACAGTATAATGGGCCTCACATAGTCACCCATACAGTATAATGGGCCCCACATAGTCCTCTACACAGTATAATGGGCCTCACATAGTCATCCATACAGTATAATGGGCCCACATAGTCCTCCATACAGAATAATGGGCCCCACATCTTCCTCCATACAGAATAATAGGCCCCACATAGTCCTCCATACAGAATAATGGGCCCCACATAGTCCTCCGTACAGAATAATGGGCCCCACATAGTCATCCACCCAGAATAATGGGCCCCTCATAGTCCTCCATACAGAATAATGGCCCCAAATAATCCTCTATACAATATAATGGGCCCCACATAGTCCTCCATTCAGAATAATGGCCCCACATAGTCCTCCAAACAATATAATGTGACACCTCATAGTCCTCCATACAGTATAATGGGCCTCACACAGTCATTCATACAGAATCACGGGCCCCACATAGTCCTCCATACAGTATAATTGTCCCCACATAGTCCTCCATACAGAATAATGGGCATCACATAGTCCTCCATACAGAATAATGGGCCAACTCATTGTCCTTCTTACAGTAAAATAGGCCCCACATAGTCCTCAATATTGAATAATGTGCCACCTCATAGTCCTCCATACAGAATAATTGGCCCCACATATTTTTCCATACAGAATAATGGGCCCCACATAGTCCTCCATACAGAATAATGGGCCCCACATCTTCCTCCATACAGAATAATAGGCCCCACATAGTCCTCCATACTGAATAATGGGCCAACATAGTGCTCCATACAATATAATGGGCCCCACATAGTCCTCCATACAGAATAATGGGCCCCACATAGTCCTCCATACAGAATAATAGGCCCCACATAGTCCTCCATACAGAATAATGAGCCAACTCATTGTCCTCCATACAGAATAATGGGCCAACTCATTGTTCTCCATACAGAATAATGGGCCAAACATATTCCTCCATAAAGAATAATAGTCCCTAGATAGTCCTCCATACAGAATAATGGGCCCCGCATAGTCCTCCATACAGAATATTGGCCCCACATAGTCCTCCATACAGTATAATGGCCCTACATAGTCCTCCGTACAGGATAATAGGCCCTACATAGTCCTCCATACAGTATAATGGGCCTCACACAGTCATTCATACAGAATCATGGGCCCCACATAGTCCTCCATACAGTATAATGGGCCCCACATAGTCCTCCATACAGAATAATGGGCATCACATTGTTCTCCATACAGAATAATGGACCAACTCATTGTCCTTCTTACAAAAAATAGGCCCCACATAGTCCTCAATATGAAATAATGTGTCACCTCATAGTCCTCCATACAGTATAACGGGCCTCACATAGTCATCCATACAGTATAATGAGCCCCACATAGTCCTCCACATAGTATAATGGGACTCACATAGTCCTCCATACAGAATAATGGCCCCACATAGTCCCCCATACAGAATAATGGCCCCACATAGTCCTCCATGCAGAATATTGGGTGCCACATAGTCCTCCATACAGAATAATGGCCCCACACCGTCCTCCATACACAATAATGGCCCCACATAGTTTTCCATACAATATAATGTGACACCTCATAGTCCTCCATACAGTATAATTGGCCTCACAGTCATCCATACAGTATAATGGGCCCCACATAGTCCTCCATACAGAATGGGCACCACATATTCCTGCATACAGAATAAAAGGCCCACATAGTGCTCCATACAGAATAACGTGCCACCTCATAGTCCTCCATACAGTATAATGGGCCCCACATAGTCCTCCATACTGAATAATGGGCCCAAATAGTGCTCCATACAGTATAATGGGCCCCTCATAATCCTCCATACAATATAATGTGCCACCTCATAGTCCTCCATACAGTATAACGGGCCTCACATAGTCATCCATACAGAATAATGGGCCCCACATAGTCCTCCATACAGTATAATGGGGCTCACATAGTCCTCCATACAGATTAATCGGCACCACATAGTCCTCCATACAGAATAATGGGCCAACTTATTGTCCTTCATACATTATAATGGGCCCCACATAGTCATCCACCCAGAATAATGGGCCCCTCATAGTCCTCCATACAGAATAATGGCCCCAAATAGTCCTCGATACAATATAATGGGCCCCACATAGTCCTCCATACAGAATAATGGCCCCACATAGTCCTCCATACAATATAATGTGCCACCTCATAGTCCTCCATACAGTATAATGCGCCTCACATAGTCATCCATACAGTATAATGGGCCCCACATACTAGTCCATACAGAATAATGGGCCCTAGATAGTCCTCCATACAGAATAATGGGCCCCACATATTCCTCCATACAGAATAATGGGCCCTAGATAGTCCTCCATACAGAATAATGGCCCCACATACTCCTCCATACAGAATAATGGGCCCCACATAGTCCTCCATACAGAATAATGGCCCCACATACTCCTCCATACAGAATAACGGGCCCCACATAGTCCACCATACAGAATAATGGGCCAACTTATTGTCCTTCACACAGTATAATGGGCCCCACATAGTCATCCACCCAGAATAATGGGCCCCTCATAGTCCTCCATACAGAATAATGGCCCCAAATAGTCCTCGATAATATATAATGGGCACCACATAGTCCTCCATACAGAATAATGGCCCCACATAGTCCTCCATACAATATAATGTGCCACCTCATAGCCCTCCATACAGTATAATGGGCCTCACATAGTCCTCCATACAGAATAATGGGTCCCACATCTTCCTCCATACTGAATAATGGGCCCACATAGTGCTCCATACAGTATAATGAGCCCCTCATAATCCTCCATATAGTATAATGGGCCCCTCATAATCCTCCATACAGTATAATGGGCCTCACATAGTCACCCATACAGTATAATGGGCCCCACATAGTCCTCTACACAGTATAATGGGCCTCACATAGTCATCCATACAGTATAATGGGCCCACATAGTCCTCCATACAGAATAATGGGCCCCACATCTTCCTCCATACAGAATAATAGGCCCCAAATAATCCTCTATACAATATAATGGGCCCCACATAGTCCTCCATTCAGAATAATGGCCCCACATAGTCCTCCAAACAATATAATGTGCCACCTCATAGTCCTCCATACAGTATAATGGGCCTCACACAGTCATTCATACAGAATCATGGGCCCCACATAGTCCTCCATACAGTATAATTGTCCCCACATAGTCCTCCATACAGAATAATGGGCATCACATAGTCCTCCATACAGAATAATGGGCCAACTCATTGTCCTTCTTACAGTAAAATAGGCCCCACATAGTCCTCAATATTGAATAATGTGCCACCTCATAGTCCTCCATACAGAATAATTGGCCCCACATATTTTTCCATACAGAATAATGGGCCCCACATAGTCCTCCATACAGAATAATGGGTCCCACATAGTCCTCCAGACAGAAAAATGGCCCCACATAGTCCTCCATACAGAATAATGGCCTAACATAGTCCTCCATACAATATAATGTGCCACCTCATAGTGCTCCATACAATATTATGGGCCCCACATAGTCCTCCATACAGAATAACAGGCCCCACAAACTCCTCCATACTGAATAATAGGCCCACATAGTGCTCTATGCAGTATAATGGGCCCCTCATAATCCTCCATACAGTATAATGGGCCCCTCATAATCCTCCATACAGTATAATGGGCCCCTCATAATCCTCCCTACAGTATAATGGGCCTCACATAGTCACCCATTCAGTATAATGAGCCCCACATAGTCCTCCATACTGAATAATGGGCCAACATAGTGCTCCATACAATATAATGGGCCCCACATAGTCCTCCATACAGAATAATGGGCCCCACATAGTCCTCCATACAGAATAATAGGCCCCACATAGTCCTCCATACAGAATAATGGGCCAACTCATTGTCCTCCATACAGAATAATGGGCCAAACATAGTCCTCCATAAAGAATAATAGTCCCTAGATAGTCCTCCATACAGAATAATGGGCCCCGCATAGTCCTCCATACAGAATATTGGCCCCACATAGTCCTCCATACAGTATAATGGCCCTACATAGTCCTCCGTACAGGATAATAGGCCCCACATAGTCCTCCATACAGTATAATGGGCCTCACACAGTCATTCATACAGAATCATGGGCCCCACATAGTCCTCCATACAGTATAATGGGCCCCACATAGTCCTTCATACAGAATAATGGGCATCACATTGTTCTCCATACAGAATAATGGACCAACTCATTGTCCTTCTTACAAAAAATATGCCCCACATAGTCCTCAATATGAAATAATGTGTCACCTCATAGTCCTCCATACAGTATAACGGGCCTCACATAGTCATCCATACAGTATAATGAGCCCCACAAAGTCCTCCACATAGTATAATGGGACTCACATAGTCCTCCATACAGAATAATGGCCCCACATAGTCCCCCATACAGAATAATGGCCCCACATAGTCCTCCATGCAGAATATTGGGTGCCACATAGTCCTCCATACAGAATAATGGCCCCACATCGTCCTCCATACACAATAATGGCCCCACATAGTTTTCCATACAATATAATGTGACACCTCATAGTCCTCCATACAGTATAATTGGCCTCACAGTCATCCATACAGTATAATGGGCCCCACATAGTCCTCCATACAGAATAATGGGCACCACATATTCCTGCATACAGAATAATAGGCCCACATAGTGCTCCATACAGAATAACGTGCCACCTCATAGTCCTCCATACAGTATAATGGGCCCCACATAGTCCTCCATACTGAATAATGGGCCCAAATAGTGCTCCATACAGTATAATGGGCCCCTCATAATCCTCCATACAATATAATGTGCCACCTCATAGTCCTCCATACAGTATAACGGCCCTCAGATAGTCATCCATACAGAATAATGGGCCCCACATAGTCCTCCATACAGTATAATGGGCACCACATAGTCCTCCATACAGAATAATGGGCCAACTTCTTGTCCTTCATACATTATAATGGGCCCCACATAGTCATCCACCCAGAATAATGGGCCCCTCATAGTCTCCATACAGAATAATGGCCCCAAATAGTCCTCAATACAATATAATGGGCCCCACATAGTCCTCCATACAGAATATTGGCCCCACATAGTCCTCCATACAATATAATGTGCCACCTCATAGTCCTCCATAGAGTATAATGGGCCTCACATAGTCATCCATACAGTATAATGGGCCCCACATAGTAGTCCATACAGAATAATAGGCCCCACATCTTCCTCCATACAGAATAATAGGCCCCACATAGTCCTCCATACTGAATAGTGGGCCCACATAGTGCTCCATACAGTATAATGAGCCCCTCATAATCCTCCATACAGTATAATGGGCCTCTCATAATCCTCCATACAGTATAATGGGCCTCATATAGTCACCCATACAGTATAATGGGCGCCACATGGTTCTCCACACAGTATAATGGGCCTCACATAATCATCCATTCAGAATAATAGGCCCCACATAGTCCTCCATACTGAATAATGGTCCCACATAGTCCTCCATACAGAATAATGGGCCTCACATAGCCCTCCATACAGAATAATAGGCCCACATAGTCCTCCATACTGAATAATGGGCCCCACATAGTGCTCCATACAGTATAATGTGCCCCACATAGTCCTCCATACAGAATAATGGCCCTCACATATTCCTCCATACAGAATAATGGGCCCTAGATAGTCCTCCATACAGAATAATGGGCCCCACATATTCCTCCAGACAGAATAATGGCCCCACATCGTCCTCCATACAGAAAAATGGCAGCACATAGTTATCCATACAATATAATGTGCCACCACATAGTCCTCCATACAGTATAATGGGCCCAGCATAGTCTTAGATACAGAATAATAGGCCCCACATAGTCCTCCATACTGAATAATGGCCCCACATAGTGCTCCATACAGTATAATGGGCCCCTCATAATCCTCCATACAATATAATGTGCCACCTCATAGTCCTCCATACAGTATAATGGGCCTCACATAGTCATCCATACAGAATAATGGGCCCCACATAGTCCTTCATACATTATAATGGGCCCCACATAGTCCTCCATATAGAATAATGGGCCACACATCTTCCTCCATACAGAATAATAGGCCCCACATAGTCCTCCATACTGAATAATGGGCCCACATAGTGCACCATACAGTAAAATGTGCCCCACATAGTCCTCCATACAGAATAATGGGCCAACTCATTGTAATCCATAAAGAATAATGGGCCCCACATATTCCTCCATACAGAATAATGGGCCCTAGATAGTCCTACAAACAGAATAATGGGCCCCACATAGTCCTCCATAAAGAATAATGGGCCCAACATAGTCCTCCATAAAGAATAATGGGCCCACATAGTCATCCATACCGAATAATAGGCCCCACATAGTCGCCTATACTGAATAATGGGCCCACATAGTGCTCCATACAGTATAATGTGCCACCTCATAGTCCTCCATACAGTATAATGGGCCCAAAATAGTCCTCCATACAGAATAATAGGCCCCACATAGTCCTCCATACTGAATAATTGGCCCACATAGTGCTTAATACAGTATAATGGGCCCCTCATAATCCTCCATACAGTATAATGGGCCCCTCATAATCCTCCTTACAGTATAATGGGCCTCACATAGTCACCCATACAGTATATTGGGCCCCACATAGTCCTCCACACAGTATAATGGGCCTCACATAGTCATCCATACAGTATACTGGGCCCCATATCTTCCTCCATGCAGAATAATAGGCCCCACATAGTCCTCCATTCTGAATAATGGGCCCACATAAGGCTCCATACATTATAATGTGCCCAGATAGTCCTCCATACAGAATAATGGGCCATCTTATTGTCCTTCATACAGAATAATGGGCCCCACATATTCCTCTATACAGAATAATGGGCCCTAGATAGTCCTCCATACAGAATAATGTGCCCCACATAGTCCTCCATACATAATATTGGCCCCACATAGTCCTTCATATAGTATAATGGCCTCACATAGTCCTCCATACAGTATAATGGCCCCACATAGTCCTCCATACAGTATAATGGCCTCACATAGTCCTCCTTACAGGATAATAGGCCCCACATAGTCCTCCAGACAGTATAATGGCCCCACATAGTCCTCCAGACAGTATAGTGGCCCCATATAGTCCCCAGCGTCGCAGGCCAAACACAATCACCCTGAGAGCCAGACTTGGCCCGTGGGCCAGAATGTGACACGTGTGCTCTACATAGCGCACCTGTAGGACTGGTATCTACTACTTTATGCTCACCGTATGGTGGGAATATTGGTTTTTGTACAGCAGTTTTGTCAATGATCAGTATATAGTCACTACTGTAGTGCTGGTGATATGCGGTTATGGCCTGTTGATATATTGTGTAGTATTAATGGTAGTATCTCTATAAATTAAAATTAAAAATTCTAAAAAAATATCTGATTCATGACGGATAATTGGCACAAGTCCATTAACCTTCATTCAGATGCACGTGGTGGATCACTGAGGCGTCACATCACTTTTTTATATACGATATGTATATCTCTTTTTTTATTTTTTTTTATTTTTTTTTTCTTTAGTGCAGACACTGAGGCGTCACATCACTTTTTTATATACGATATGTATATATCTTTTTTTTTTTTTTTTTTTATTTTTTTTTTTTTTAGTGCAGACACTGAGGCGTCACATCACTTTTTTATATACGATATGTATATCTTTTTTTTTTCTTTTTTTTTTTCTTTAGTGCAGACTACCCCTCACCTCCAATATACTCCTGCGACCTATACTGTATTTATAGTCCGTAAAATGAGAAACTTTGACTTTAGGGAGAGAAACTTTTTTTTCTGCTAATATAATGAGCCGCCCCTGCTGAACACCCTCCTGCTATAGAAAGCTCAACTACGGCGAAAATTTAGGAGATTTACCCTGAATACACGTTGCCTCTGTCCCTTTTCCCAGAAGCTCATTTGCATATGTCACTGATGGAGCTCAGTGATTGGCTGACACAGTAGCTCAGTAGTTAGTGCAGCCCTGCCCACACAGAGCTTCATTGTAGTCTTCATCCTGCCGCCATAGGCCCGGGCTGCAGACAAACGGCTTATAGTGCGACAGTTATTGTAAAACTTGTTATTCATGATGGATGTGCTCTGCTCTAGGAAACGCCCCAGACATCATCCAGCAGGGGGCAGTGTTAATGCCTTCATCAGGCTCTCTTTCCCAACAGTAAGCAGTGATGGATATCTGCTCTGTCCTAATAGAAAGGGGTTGTCTAATAACTGATGCAGATGGGAGCAGAGCGACCCCATTGATTTCTGCATGATGTGATTTTTTTCTGAGAGCGGTGTACGGACACAAGGACTTACCATTGAGCCCCCACACAGCTTATGCAGGCGCTGCGCACTTCAGAGTGGTCTTTTGACCAATAGGTGCTGGGATCAGGACCTTATATCCCATTGATTGGCAGCATAAACAGCACCTATAATATATACAAATGATTGATACATTTTTTAAGTATTTTTATTTTTTTAAGTGGGAAGGATAGATATCTTTATAGTCTCTAGCAACAGCTATGGCTCCAACACCAAGACCGAAGAAAAATGTTTTTTTTTCCTAATCTATAGGGGATTTGAAGATCCAATCTCCTGATCACTTAGATCAGGGCTTTTCAGTCTTCTTATCATTGGGGATCACTTTTTCTTATGGGAACTTTTATGTTCCGTCCCTAACCCTGCCTCTTCTTGCCTCATCAGAAATTCTCACTTCTAGGTGGGGTTAAAATAAAACCCACTACACTTTTTGTCCAATGGGTGTCAGCACATGCTCCTTTGGGTGGGGTCTGCATCTCTGCTTTGTTCTTACATGAATTAAATAAACCATTTTCTGGTCTCCATGGGAATCAAACCAACAACCGCTATCATTGCCGGTAACAACTAAAGCTATGAGCAACAGCCTCTGCTGATATCACGGAGGATTTTCGATATTTGCACACTCTGAACCCACAGGCAAATGCTACTGATACATAGAGATACATCTATACATAGCAGTGTATTTTTTTGTCCCTGTATTATAGAGGGAAATTAAAAGATTTTTTTCCTATAACATTACTAAAAAATAATGAAAAACAATTACAATAATGCCATTTTCATTGAGCTTTTTAAGATAATAAACATCACAAATCAGCAAATACCATGGACATATGTGTTCCTGTACCTATAACGACCCGAACAACACAGCGATCAGACGATTTATGGCAGGGATGGCAAACTCAAATACACAGATGGCCAAAATTAAAAACTTAGACAAAGTCGCAGGCTAATGTTCATATTTAAAAAAATGTCTAGAATTGCAGACGTTTTTCCTTATCAAATATAATGATGAAACTTTTCTTAAAGGGGTTGTGCCACGAACAAAGTACATTTAATTAATAGATCTTAGAATAAAACACAATCACAAAAAGGGCATACTGGAATAATATAATGTTATGTAAGAGCAGTAAAAAGCAAATGGCCCAATGGCCTAATTTAAATATGTAATAACAAAGGATAAAAAACTTTGACTTAATAAATAATACAGATAATAAAGTATGATGCAAAAAAAGTGCCTCCCAAACACAGTATGATACCATCACAGTGATTTCCTCCATGGTAACCCTCCACACACACGATATGATGACCCTACTGTGACCCCAACACAATATGATGCCGCAACTGTGATCCCCACAAAGCCCTCCATACAGTATAATGGGCCCCATTGAGTCCTCCATACAGAATAATGGGCCTCACATAGCCCTCCATACAGAATAATAGGCCCCACATAGTCCTCAATACTGAATAATGGGCCCACATAGTTCTCCATACAGTTTAATGTGTCACCTCATAGTCCTCCATACAGTATAAAGGGCCCCACATAGTCCTCCATACAGAATAATAGTCCCCACATAGTCCTCCATACTGAATAATGGGCCCACGTAGTGCTCCATACAGTATAATGGGCCCCTCATAATCCTCCATACAGTATAATGGGCCCCTCATAATCCTCCATACAGTATAATGGGCCTCACATAGTCACCCATACAGTATAATGGGTCCCACATAGTCCTCCACACAGTATAATGGGCCTCACATAGTCATCCATACAGTATAATGGGCCCCACATAGTCCTCCATACAGTATAATGGGCCCCATAGAGTCCTCCATACAGAATAATGGGCCTCACATAGTCATCCATACTGTATAATGGGCCCCACATAGTCCTCCATACAGAATAATAGGCCCCACATAGTCCTCCATACTGAATAATGGTCCCACATAGTCCTCCATACAGAATAATGGGCCTCACATAGCCCTCCATACAGAATAATAGGCCCACATAGTCCTCCATACTGAATAATGGGCCCCACATAGTGCTCCATACAGTATAATGTGCCCCACATAGTCCTCCATACAGAATAATGGCCCTCACATATTCCTCCATACAGAATAATGGGCCCTAGATAGTCCTCCATACAGAATAATGGGCCCCACATATTCCTCCAGACAGAATAATGGCCCCACATCGTCCTCCATACAGAAAAATGGCAGCACATAGTTATCCATACAATATAATGTGCCACCACATAGTCCTCCATACAGTATAATGGGCCCAGCATAGTCTTAGATACAGAATAATAGGCCCCACATAGTCCTCCATACTGAATAATGGCCCCACATAGTGCTCCATACAGTATAATGGGCCCCTCATAATCCTCCATACAATATAATGTGCCACCTCATAGTCCTCCATACAGTATAATGGGCCTCACATAGTCATCCATACAGAATAATGGGCCCCACATAGTCCTTCATACATTATAATGGGCCCCACATAGTCCTCCATATAGAATAATGGGCCACACATCTTCCTCCATACAGAATAATAGGCCCCACATAGTCCTCCATACTGAATAATGGGCCCACATAGTGCACCATACAGTAAAATGTGCCCCACATAGTCCTCCATACAGAATAATGGGCCAACTCATTGTAATCCATAAAGAATAATGGGCCCCACATATTCCTCCATACAGAATAATGGGCCCTAGATAGTCCTACAAACAGAATAATGGGCCCCACATAGTCCTCCATAAAGAATAATGGGCCCAACATAGTCCTCCATAAAGAATAATGGGCCCACATAGTCATCCATACCGAATAATAGGCCCCACATAGTCGCCTATACTGAATAATGGGCCCACATAGTGCTCCATACAGTATAATGTGCCACCTCATAGTCCTCCATACAGTATAATGGGCCCAAAATAGTCCTCCATACAGAATAATAGGCCCCACATAGTCCTCCATACTGAATAATTGGCCCACATAGTGCTTAATACAGTATAATGGGCCCCTCATAATCCTCCATACAGTATAATGGGCCCCTCATAATCCTCCTTACAGTATAATGGGCCTCACATAGTCACCCATACAGTATATTGGGCCCCACATAGTCCTCCACACAGTATAATGGGCCTCACATAGTCATCCATACAGTATACTGGGCCCCATATCTTCCTCCATGCAGAATAATAGGCCCCACATAGTCCTCCATTCTGAATAATGGGCCCACATAAGGCTCCATACATTATAATGTGCCCCAGATAGTCCTCCATACAGAATAATGGGCCATCTTATTGTCCTTCATACAGAATAATGGGCCCCACATATTCCTCTATACAGAATAATGGGCCCTAGATAGTCCTCCATACAGAATAATGTGCCCCACATAGTCCTCCATACATAATATTGGCCCCACATAGTCCTTCATATAGTATAATGGCCTCACATAGTCCTCCATACAGTATAATGGCCCCACATAGTCCTCCATACAGTATAATGGCCTCACATAGTCCTCCTTACAGGATAATAGGCCCCACATAGTCCTCCAGACAGTATAATGGCCCCACATAGTCCTCCAGACAGTATAGTGGCCCCATATAGTCCCCAGCGTCGCAGGCCAAACACAATCACCCTGAGAGCCAGACTTGGCCCGTGGGCCAGAATGTGACACGTGTGCTCTACATAGCGCCCCTGTAGGACTGGTATCTACTACTTTATGCTCACCGTATGGTGGGAATATTGGTTTTTGTACAGCAGTTTTGTCAATGATCAGTATATAGTCACTACTGTAGTGCTGGTGATATGCGGTTATGGCCTGTTGATATATTGTGTAGTATTAATGGTAGTATCTCTATAAATTAAAATTAAAAATTCTAAAAAAATATCTGATTCATGACGGATAATTGGCACAAGTCCATTAACCTTCATTCAGATGCACGTGGTGGATCACTGAGGTGTCACATCACTTTTTTATATACGATATGTATATCTCTTTTTTTTTTTTTTTTTTTTTTAGTGCAGACTACCCCTCACCTCCAATATACTCCTGCGACCTATACTGTATTTATAGTCCGTAAAATGAGAAACTTTGACTTTAGGGAGAGAAACTTTTTTTTCTGCTAATATAATGAGCCGCCCCTGCTGAACACCCTCCTGCTATAGAAAGCTCAACTACGGCGAAAATTTAGGAGATTTACCCTGAATACACGTTGCCTCTGTCCCTTTTCCCAGAAGCTCATTTGCATATGTCACTGATGGAGCTCAGTGATTGGCTGACACAGTAGCTCAGTAGTTAGTGCAGCCCTGCCCACACAGAGCTTCATTGTAGTCTTCATCCTGCCGCCATAGGCCCGGGCTGCAGACAAACGGCTTATAGTGCGACAGTTATTGTAAAACTTGTTATTCATGATGGATGTGCTCTGCTCTAGGAAACGCCCCAGACATCATCCAGCAGGGGGCAGTGTTAATGCCTTCATCAGGCTCTCTTTCCCAACAGTAAGCAGTGATGGATATCTGCTCTGTCCTAATAGAAAGGGGTTGTCTAATAACTGATGCAGATGGGAGCAGAGCGACCCCATTGATTTCTGCATGATGTGATTTTTTTCTGAGAGCGGTGTACGGACACAAGGACTTACCATTGAGCCCCCACACAGCTTATGCAGGCGCTGCGCACTTCAGAGTGGTCTTTTGACCAATAGGTGCTGGGATCAGGACCTTATATCCCATTGATTGGCAGCATAAACAGCACCTATAATATATACAAATGATTGATACATTTTTTAAGTATTTTTATTTTTTTAAGTGGGAAGGATAGATATCTTTATAGTCTCTAGCAACAGCTATGGCTCCAACACCAAGACCGAAGAAAAATGTTTTTTTTTCCCAGTCCATAGGGGATTTGAAGATCCAATCTCCTGATCACTTAGATCAGGGCTTTTCAGTCTTCTTATCATTGGGGCTCACTTTTTCTTATGGGGACTTTTATGTTCCATCCCTAACCCTGCCCCCTTTTGGGCTCATCAGAAATTCTCACTTCTAGGTGGGGTTAAAATAAAACCCACTACACTTTTTGTCCAATGGGTGTCAGCACATGCTCCTTTGGGTGGGGTCTGCATCTCTGCTTTGTTCTTACATGAATTAAATAAACCATTTTCTGGTCTCCATGGGAATCAAACCCACAACCGCTATCATTGCCGGTAACAACTAAAGCTATGAGCAACAGCCTCTGCTGATATCACGGAGGATTTTCGATATTTGCACAATCTGAACCCACAGGCAAATGCTACTGATACATAGAGATACATCTATACATAGCAGTGTATTTTTTTGTCCCTGTATTATAGAGGGAAATTAAAAGATTTTTTTCCTATAACATTACTAAAAAATAATGAAAAACAATTACAATAATGGCATTTTCATTGAGCTTTTTAAGATAATAAACATCACAAATCAGCAAATACCATGGACATATGTGTTCCTGTACCTATAACGACCCGCACAACACAGTGATCAGATGATTTATGGCAGGGATGTCAAACTCAAATACACAGATGGCCAAAATTAAAAACTTAGACAAAGTCGCAGGCTAATGTTCATATTTAAAAAAATGTCTAGAATTGCAGACGTTTTTCCCTATCAAAAATGATGATGAAACTTTTCTTAAAGGGGTTGTGCCACGAACAAAGTACATTTTAATTAATAGATCTTAGAATAAAATAAAAGACAATCACAAAAAGGGCATACTGGAATAATATAATGTTATGTAAGAGCAGTAAAAAGCAAATGGCCCAATGGCCTAATTTAAATATGTAATAACAAAAGATAAAAAACTTTGACTTAATAAATAATACAGATAATAAAGTATGATGCAAAAAAAGTGCCTCCCAAACACAGTATGATACCATCACAGTGATTTCCTCCATGGTAACCCTCCACACACACGGTATGATGACCCTACTGTGACCCCAACACAATATGATGCCGCAACTGTGATCCCCACAAAGCTCTCCATACAGTATAATGGGCCCCACATAGCCCTCCATACAGAATAATAGGCCCCACATAGTCCTCAATACTGAATAATGGGCCCACATAGTGCTCCATACAGTTTAATGTGTCACCTCATAGTCCTCCATACAGTATAATGGGCCCCACATAGTCCTCCATACAGAATAATAGGCCCCACATAGTCCTCCATACAGAATAATGGCCCCACATAGTGATCCATACAGTATAATGAGCCCCTCATAATCCTCCATACAGTATAATGGGCCCCTCATAATCCTCCATACAGTATAAGGGGTCTCACATAGTCACCCATACAGTATAATGGGCCCCACATAGTACTCCACACAGCATAATGGGCCTCACATAGTCATCCATACAGTATAATGGGCTCCACATACTTCTCCATACAGAATAATAGGCCCCACATAGTCCTCCATATTCAATAATGGGCCCACATACTGCTCCATACAGTATAATGTGCCCCACATAGTCCTCCATACAGAAAAATAGGCCAACTAATTGTCCTCCATACAGAATAATGGCCCCCACATATTCCTCCATACAAAATAATGGGCCCTAGATAGTCCTCCATACAGAATAATGGCCCCCACATATTCCTCCATACAAAATAATGGGCCCTAAATAGTCCTCCATACAGAATAATGGCCCCACATAGTCCTCCATACAGAATAATGGGTCCCACATACTCCTCCATACAGAATAATGTGTCCGACATAGTCCTCCATACAGAATAATGTCCCCACATCGTATTCCATACAGAATAATGGCCCCACATAGTTATCCGTACAATGTAATGTGCCAACTCATAGTCCTCCATACAGTACAATGGGCCTCATAGTCATCCATACAGAATAATGGGCCCCACATAGTCCTCCATACAGAATAATGGGCACCACATAGTCCTCCATACGGAATAATGGGCCCACGTAGTGTTCCATACAGTATAATGTGCCACCTCATAGTCCTCCATACAGTAAAATTGGCCCCACATAGTCCTAGATACAGAATAATAGGCTCCATATAGTCCTCCATACTGAACAATGGGCCCAATAGTGCTCCATACAGTATAATGGGCCCCTCATAATCCTCCATACAATATAATGTGCCACCTCATAGTCCTCCATACAGTACAATGGGCCTCACATAGTCATCCATACAGAATAATGGGCCCCACATAGTCCTCCATACAGTATAATGGGCCTCACATAGTCCTCCGTACAGAATAATGGGCACCACGCAGTCCACCATACAGAATAATGGGCCAACTTATTGTCCTTCATACGGTATAATGGGCCCCACATAGTCATCCACCCAGAATAATGGGCCCCTCATAGTCCTCCATACAGAATAATGGCCCCAAATAGTCCTCGATTCAATATAATGGGCCCCACATAGTCCTCCATACAGAATAATGGCCCCACATAGTCCTCCATACAATATAATGTGCCACCTCATAGTCCTCCATACAGCATAATGGGCCTCACATAGTCCTCCATGTAGAATAATGGGCCCCACATAGTCCTCCATACAGAATAATGGGCCCCACATAGTCCTCCATACAGAATAATGGGTCCCACATCTTCCTCGATACAGTATAATGTGCCACCTCATAGTCCTCCATACAGTATAATGGGCCTCACATAGTCCTCCATGTAGAATAATGGGCCCCACATAGTCCTCCATACAGAATAATGGGCCCCACATAGTCCTCCATACAGAATAATGGGTCCCACATCTTCCTCGATACAGTATAAGGTGCCCCACATAGTCCTCCATACAGAATAATAGGCCCCACATAGTCCTCCATACTGAATAATGGTCCCACATAGTGCTCCATACAGTATAATGAGCCCCTCATAATCCTCCATACAGTATAATGGGCCCCTCATAATCCTCCATACAGTATAATGGGCCTCACATAGTCACCCATACAGTATAATGGGCCACACATAGTCCTCCACACAGTATAATGGGCCTCACATAGTCATCCATACAGTATAATGGGCCCACATAGTCCTCCATACAGAATAATGGGCCCCACATCTTCTTCCATACACAATAATGGGCCCCACATAGTCCTCCGTACAGAATAATGAGCACCACATAGTCCACCATACAGAATAATGGGCCAACTTTTTGTCCTTCTTACAGTATAATGGGCCCCACATAGTCATCCACCCAGAATAATGGGCCCCTCATAGTCCTCCATACAGAATTATGGCCCCAAATAGTCCTCGATACAATATAATGGGCCCCACATAGTCCTCCATACAGAATAATGGCCCCACATAGTCCTCCATACAATATAATGTGCCACCTCATAGTCCTCCATACAGTATAATGGGCCTCACATAGTCCTCCATGTAGAATAATGGGCCCCACATAGTCCTCCATACAGAATAATGGGCCCCACATAGTCCTCCATACAGAATAATGGGTCCCACATCTTCCTCGATACAGTATAATGTGCCACCTCATAGTCCTCCATACAGTATAATGGGCCTCACATAGTCCTCCATGTAGAATAATGGGCCCCACATAGTCCTCCCCATACAGAATAATGGGCCCCACATAGTCCTCCATACAGAATAATGGGTCCCACATCTTCCTCGATACAGTATAATGTGCCCCACATAGTCCTCCATACAGAATAATAGGCCCCACATAGTCCTCCATACTGAATAATGGTCCCACATAGTGCTCCATACAGTATTATGAGCCCCTCATAATCCTCCATACAGTATAATGGGCCCCTCATAATTCTCCATACAGTATAATGGGCCTCACATAGTCACCCATACAGTATAATGGGCCACACATAGTCCTCCACACAGTATAATGGGCCTCACATAGTCATCCATACAGTATAATGGGCCCACATAGTCCTCCATACAGAATAATGGGCCCCACATCTTCTTCCATACAGAATAATGGGCCCCACATAGTCCTCCGTTCAGAATAATGAGCACCACATAGTCCACCATACAGAATAATGGGCCAACTTTTTGTCCTTCTTACAGTATAATGGGCCCCACATAGTCATCCACCCAGAATAATAGGCCCCTCATAGTCCTCCATACAGAATAATGGCCCCAAATAGTCCTCCATACAATATAATGTACCACCTCATAGTCCTCCATACAGTATAATGGGCCTCACACAGTCATTCATACAGAATCATGGGCCCCACATAGTCCTCCATACAGTATAATTGTCCCCACATAGTCCTCCATACAGAATAATGGGTCAACTCATTGTCCTTCTTACAATAAAATAGGCCCCACATAGTCCTCCATATTGAATAATGTGCCACCTCATAGTCCTCCATACAGAATTATTGGCCCCACATAATCCTCCATACAGAATAATGGGTCCCACATAGTCCTCCATACAGAAAAATGGCCCCACATAGTCCTCCATACAATATAATGTGCCACCTCATAGCCCTCCATACAGTATAATGGGCCTCACATAGTCCTCCATACAGAATAATAGGCCCCACATACTCCTCCATTCTGAATAATAGGCCCACATAGTGCTCCATACAGTATAATGGGCCCCTCACAATCCTCCCTACAGTAAAATGGGCCTCACATAGTCACCCATACAGTATAATGGGCCTCACATAGTCATCCATACAGCATAATGGGCCCCACATAGTTCTCCATACAGTATAATGGCCCCACATAGTCCTCCATACAGTATAATGGCCCCACATAGTCCTCCGTACAGGATAATAGGCCCCACATAGTCCTCCAGACAGTATAGTGGCCCCATATAGTCCCCAGCGTCGCAGGCCAAACTCAATCACCCTGAGAGCCAGACTTGGCCCGTGGGCCAGAATGTGACACGTGTGCTCTACATAGCGCCCCTGTAGGACTGGTATCTACTACTTTATGCTCACCGTATGGTGGGAATATTGGTTTTTGTACAGCAGTTTTGTCAATGATCAGTATATAGTCACTACTGTAGTGCTGGTGATATGCGGTTATGGCCTGTTGATATATTGTGTAGTATTAATGGTAGTATCTCTATAAATTAGAATCAAAAATTCTAAAAAAATATCTGATTCATGACGGATAATTGGCACAAGTCCATTAACCTTCATTCAGATGCACGTGGTGGATCACTGAGGCGTCACATCACTTTTTTATATACGATATGTATATCTTTTTTTTTTTTTTTTTTTTTTTAGTATTTTTTTTTTTATTATTTTTTTATTTTTTATTTTTTTCTTTAGTGCAGACTACCCCTCACCTCCAATATACTCCTGCAACCTATACTGTATTTATAGTCCGTAAAATGAGAAACTTTGACTTTAGGGAGAGAAACTTTTTTTTCTGCTAATATAATGAGCCGCCCCTGCTGAACACCCTCCTGCTATAGAAAGCTCAACTAAGGCGAAAATTTAGGAGATTTACCCTGAATACACGTTGCCTCTGTCCCTTTTCCCAGAAGCTCATTTGCATATGTCACTGATGGAGCTCAGTGATTGGCTGACACAGTAGCTCAGTAGTTAGTGCAGCCCTGCCCACACAGAGCTTCATTGTAGTCTTCATCCTGCCGCCATAGGCCCGGGCTGCAGACACACGGTTTATAGTGCGACAGTTATTGTAAAACTTGTTATTTATGATGGATGTGCTCTGCTTTAGGAAACGCCCCAGACATCATCCAGCAGGGGGCAGTGTTAATGCCTTCATCAGGCTCTCTTTCCCAACAGTAAGCAGTGATGGATATCTGCTCTGTCCTAATAGAAAGGGGTTGTCTAATAACTGATGCAGATGGGAGCAGAGCGACCCCATTGATTTCTGCATGATGTGATTTTTTTCTGAGAGCGGTGTACGGACACAAGGACTTACCATTGAGCCCCCACACAGCTTATGCAGGCGCTGCGCACTTCAGAGTGGTCTTTTGACCAATAGGTGCTGGGATCAGGACCTTATATCCCATTGATTGGCAGCATAAACAGCACCTATAATATATACAAATGATTGATACATTTTTTAAGTATTTTTATTTTTTTAAGTGGGAAGGATAGATATCTTTATAGTCTCTAGCAACAGCTATGGCTCCAACACCAAGACCGAAGAAAAATGTTTTTTTTTCCTAATCTATAGGGGATTTGAAGATCCAATCTCCTGATCACTTAGATCAGGGCTTTTCAGTCTTCTTATCATTGGGGATCACTTTTTCTTATGGGGACTTTTATGTTCCGTCCCTAACCCTGCCCCCTTTTGGGCTCATCAGAAATTCTCACTTCTAGGTGGGGTTAAAATAAAACCCACAACACTTTTTGTCCAATGGGTGTCAGCACATGCTCCTTTGGGTGGGGTCTGCATCTCTGCTTTGTTCTTACATGAATTAAATAAACCATTTTCTGGTCTCCATGGGAATCAAACCCACAACCGCTATCATTGCCGGTAACAACTAAAGCTATGAGCAACAGCCTCTGCTGATATCACGGAGGATTTTCGATATTTGCACACTCTGAACCCACAGGCAAATGCTACTGATACATAGAGATACATCTATACATAGCAGTGTATTTTTTTGTCCCTGTATTATAGAGGGAAATTAAAAGATTTTTTTCCTATAACATTACTAAAAAATAATGAAAAACAATTACAATAATGGCATTTTCATTGAGCTTTTTAAGATAATAAACATCACAAATCAGCAAATACCATGGACATATGTGTTCCTGTACCTATAACGACCCGCACAACACAGCGATCAGACGATTTATGGCAGGGATGTCAAACTCAAATACACAGATGGCCAAAATTAAAAACTTAGACAAAGTCGCAGGCTAATGTTCATATTTAAAAAAATGTCTAGAATTGCAGACGTTTTTCCTTATCAAATATAATGATGAAACTTTTCTTAAAGGGGTTGTGCCACGAACAAAGTACATTTTAATTAATAGATCTTAGAATAAAATAAAACACAATCACAAATAGGGCATACTGGAATAATATAATGTTATGTAAGAGCAGTAAAAAGCAAATGGCCCAATGGCCTAATTTAAATATGTAATAACAAAGGATAAAAAACTTTGACTTAATAAATAATACAGATAATAAAATATGATGCAAAAAAAAGTTCCTCCCAAACACAGTATGATACCATCACAGTGAATTCCTCCATGGTAACCCTTCACACACACGGTATGATGACCCTACTGTGACCCCAACACAATATGATGCAGCAACTGTGATCCCCACAAAGTCCTCCATACAGAATAATGGGCCTCACATAGCCCTCCATACAGAATAATGGGCCTCACATAGTCCTCCATACAGAATAATAGGCCCACATAGTCCTCCATACAGAATAATGGGCCCACATAGTCCTCCATACAGAATAATGGGCCTCACATAGCCCTCCATACAGAATAATAGGCCCACATAGCCCTCCATACAGAATAATGGGCCTCACATAGCCCTCCATACAGAATAATGGCCCCACATAGTCCTCCATACAGAATAATGGGCCAACTCATAGTCTTCCGTAAAGTATAGTGGGCTTCACATAGTCGTTCATACAGTATAATGGGCCCCACATAGTTCTCCATACAGTATAATGGGACCCACTTAGTCCTCCATACAGTATAATGGGCCCCACTTAGTCCTCTATATAGTAAAATGGCCCCACATAGTCCTCCATACAGTGTAATGGGCCCCACATAGTCCCCAGCGTCGCTGGCCAAATATAGTAGAGTGTGACGTGTCTTAAAGGGGTTTTCCCACAAACAAAAGTTAATTTTAATCAATGAATCTTGTAATAATAATTATTTCCACAATTGAATGTATTTAAATAAAATGTTCCTGTGCTGAGATAATCTTATAAATGTGCCTCTGCTGTGTATTGTGTAATGACTGTTTCTGACCGTGCAGGAACATGGTCTGATCATACCACATCTCCTGGACAGGGGAGGAAGCAAAAGAGTGTACAGACATTACAGGACGGGATCACAGCTGATTCTTTCTTAGAAGTAAAACATTGTTTAAAAACAGGCAGGGAAATGTTTTACCTCAGAAAATGAATCAGCTGCGTTCCCTGCTGTAATGTCTGTATACTCTTTTCCTTCTTCCCCTGCCCAGGAGCTGTGGAATGATCAGACCATGTTCCATACACGGTCAGACACGGCCATTACACAGGGGAACATTTATAAGATTATCTCCGCACAGGAACATTTTATTAAAACACATCCAATTGTGGAACTTATTATTATTCCAAGATCTATTGATTAAAATCAACTTTCATTAGTGAGAAAACCCCTTTAAGTCTCTTTCACACGTACCGGAGACACTGACACACATAGACCCATTCAAATTAATGGGTCTGCGCACATGTCAATGTGTTTCCACAGACCGTGTGTCCATGGGCAAAACATGCTGACATGTCCGTTTTTGGATGACAGCAGCACGGATCACAAGTACCCATTCAAGTCAATGGGTCCGTGTAAACACATACCGCACACAGATACCATCCGTGTGACACATACCGGCGCCTGGGAATCAGCAGTACAGTTAGCGCTGTTTCCAAGCACCGGGTTCTGAATGCTGCCCTCATCACGATTCCCTGGCAACGCTGCGATCAGCACCAGCAGGGGACCATGATGAGAGTAGTAGTGTCTGCTCCTCCAGTGTCCGACTGTCAGAATAAGAATAAAATAAAAACTCCTTATACTCACCTGTTCTACTGTAAGTGTCCACCGCTGTAATCCATGTGACCGCTCAGCAGAGGAGCTGGTGAGAATGAGCCGCTGCAGTGAGCGGGCCGCGGAGCTGCGCTGCACTCAGTGAGTGCCAGGACACCGCTTACTGAGCACAGCTCTGGGGCCAGCTTGCTGCAGTAGTCATTCTCCCCGGCTCCTCTGCCTGAGCAGTCGTATGGATTACAGCGGTGGACACTTAAGACAGGTGAGAATAAGGATTTTTTATTCTATTCTTATTCTTACAGTCGGACACTGCGGGAGCAGACACTACTACTCTCATCATGGTCCCTGCTGGTGCTGATCGCAGCGCCGGCAGGGAACCATAATGAGGGCAGCGTTTAGAACCCAGCGCTTGGTAACAGCGCTAACTGTACCACTGATTTCCAAGCGCCGATACGTTTGCTCCTGATGCGGCACACAGCTGCTACATGTGTGCCACACATGGACATGGATATCTCCTGTATGGGTTTTCCCAGTACCAGAAATATCTGGACGTGTGAAACCGGCCTTAGTCTGACTGATTAGTAGGGGGCGTGACCCCTTAACATGCCTAGGGCAGCATGAATGCCAAATATGGCCCTGCTGCTGACCATCTTATTGTTAGGCTGCCTGCAGGTGTTTTATAAATTAGCCAGTAGGGCAGCATTGATTCTCCAATATAGAAAAAGGCTTGGATGGTGATATACTCAGCTTCTAGCGTTCCTGTAGATCCAGTGCAGATCACTATGGAGGTCTGCACCAGCTCTGAAAACGATGCTTGCGCCATTCGTAAGTAGAAGGACTGCTACAACCTGTGATTGGCCACAGTGGTGAGGTGATGAGAAGAGCACGTCATCATATGTTTCACTAATGGTGGGCTCTGCTAGTCACTTGCCTGCTGCTAAGGCTGTGTGCCCACGATGCAGAAATGCTCCGGATTTTTCCTGAGCGTTTCTGCATCTCCCTGGCAGAAAAAACGCATGCGGATTGTACATGCAGATTGTACATGCGGATTGTTAATGCGGATTGTACATGCAGATTGTACATGCAGATTGTACATGCGGATTGGGCATGCGGATTGTGCATGCAGATTGTGCATGCAGATTGTGCATGCAGATTGAGCATGCAGATTGAGCATGCAGATTGTACATGCATTTTTCCTGCCAGGGACATGCGGATGTAAAGCGTTCTTCACTTGCATTTCCGCATGCGGGTTGACAAGCGCTTTCCAAGCGATTTTAGCATCACTTGGAAAGTGCTTGTCAACTTGGTCACACTATATAAATCCATGCAAACGGCATGGATTTATATACTGTGACCCCAAAGAATGGTTAAAAATAAAAAAAGAAATCAATACTTAACTTCCGATGGCCCCCGCAGTCTTGCTTCGCTCCGTCCTGGCTGCCGGCAGATCATGGTACACTGAAGGACCTGCCGACGTCAGCATCGCGTGACCCGTCACATGACTATGACGTCAGCGCAGGTCTTTCAGTCCACCGCGATCTGCCGGCATGGGAGGACGAGCGCAGCGGGGGCCATCAGAAGGTAAATATAACATTTATTTTTTATTTTATTCTTTTTTTCACAGGTTCTATGGTACCCGGGTCCGAAGGAGAGTCTCCTGTCCTCCACACCCGGGTACCATCCGCGCATTGGAACGCATGGATTCTGCATGTACAGATGCAGTGATGCGGATTCCATGCGTTCCAATGCAAGTCAATGGCGGTGAAAACGTAGCGCTTCCGCAAAATAATGCGGATTATCATTGGGGAACATGGAAGGCCTTCTACCATGCGTTTTTTTAAGCGTTTCTGCAGCATTTTTGCCACTGTGGAAACTCCTAAAAAACGCATCGTGGGCACACAGCCTAACAATCACAGACTGAAGTGATTTTGCTACTTCTTGAAAGAGCAGGTATTGCAGTCAGAGCCAGTAGAGACCTCTATTGCAACCTGCACTAGATCAGTGTCTGCACCGAAAGGTGAGTTTAAGGCCACGTGCACACGTTGAGTGTTTGGTCAGTATTTTATCTCAGAATTTGTAATCCAAAACCAGGAGTGGGTGATAAATACAGAAGTGGTGACGAGTTTCTATTATACTTTTCCTCATTGTTTCACTCCTGGTTTTGGCTTACAAATACTGAGATAAAATACTGACCAAATACTGAACGTGTGCACGTGGCCTAATGCCATTTTTATATTAAGCCCATCCGTGAGTTAAAAATGTTTTTTCCTATATTGCGCAACCTCTTTAAGATTATACCTTAATGGGGTTGTTCAGCCGAGTGCAATTTGCCAAACCTTAAAAGCGAGTAATATACACAGTGTTAGGCTATGCATGAGTTTTTTTGAGATGTTAAAAAACGACAGCTTTTTCAAGGGTAAATTGCTTCAGCAAAGTATTCTCTTTTCCTTTTGGTTTTAGAAGAATTTTTTTCCTAAAGCATTATTTCCTGCCTTCAGATTGGACAGTGCCTAGTTTGGTGCAGTTTCCATCAGGACACACTTCAAAGAAGTGACATGTAGTTTATTTTTTTAGACCAGGATTTTTTTTTTATTTTTTAGAAAAAAAATCTCATTATCAGCAAAGTGGATTTGCCACAGAAATGAATAGGGAGAGTTTTCCAAGTGTTTTTGAAAAGGTTTTTGATGGGAATTTTGGAAAGCAAAAGCAAAAAAAAGCTCCTAAATAAACTCTGCTTGTATATAGAATTAGGGTTTGAGTCTGCTTGCCAATTTGAATAGTCGTCACTTGACCACAAGTTAGCGATTTGTATCCTTATGTCACATGCCAACTAGTTTCTTTTCCTGCCACTCTCAATAGAACACTGAGAGAAGCAGATGAGAATCTAGTCGGCATGTGAGTGTAGCTAAGCAAATCCCATACTTGGGGTCACATGGCGACCACTTGAATTGACAAGAATATTACACACTATTAGGACTCAATTAACTGCAGTGCTTGTCAAAAATGTTGGAAACCTGACAACTGATACATGCTGCCCAATCCTAGGGTAACCTGCATGTATCAGTCACTGGCTGTAAGATTTCAGCAATGTTTGTTTGACCTGAAACACTGCAGCATTTCAGGGAAAAAGATACTTAAAAAGCCACCTGGACTGAGCTGCACATGTGACTAGTCAGAAAGGCGGGTCCCTGGCAGCTCATCCCTGCCTGCTCCCCTTGAGTGACTGGTCTCTCTCTATGCATGCACACAGGGGACTGGCCTTCTCGACTAGTCACTGCGTGGCTTGGTCCTTGACAGCTTTTAAAGTAAATGCTGTGGCGTTTCAGAGTCAAACATACCTGGCTGTGATAATACAGCCAGTGACTGATACACGCATGGTATCAGTGGACCGGGCAGCATGTATCAGCTGTCAGGTTCCCTTTAAGGACAGGAACAATGAATTTTCAGATAAGTGTTTTAATACCATAGATGGTCCTTATTGAACAAGGACTACTTATGGCTGATGTCTCATTTTACTGCTTTTAAAGCCTTTAAAGAAGAGTGGACCAAAAATTCATTTCATAAAAGCTTTAACCGATGAAGTAAAAACCTTCAATGAATTAACCTTGAAAACTGAAATGAAGTCTTTTAAAAGATTCCAAGTATGGACACCTGTCCTGTCTCATGTATAAGAATACACCGTCTCAACAATACAGACAGCAATCTAAGGGATTTTCAAGTGATTCTATAAAATGTGTTGAATATAGAGTTTAGGTGACTTTTATCTAACTTTCAATGCCCATTTAACGCTATCAGAAACGTTCAGCATATGGATCCATATGTATTTTAACTCTTCTTATGCTCTCCTCTAGGTTGTCAACCAGATCTCCAATGTTTTACCAAGGATTTGTTAGGTCTTCTAATGTGATTCTTCCTTTGAGAGTACATTCTTGTTTCCCTCCCGCACTCTTCGCAGCTCCCTTCAGTCAGATAGAATACAGTAGTTAGACTGGATCCAGCTTTGTTCTGGTAGTTATTGCAGCTTTTATCTCACAAGCGACCATTTTAACTCACGGTGAGACAAAATGGGTTCACAGTCATCAATGCTTTTCCCCATTCTTTTCATAAAAGTACACTATTATACTAAACTAATTGATCAAATAATAGGAGGACAATTTTGTGAAAAATGTTTCTGAAAAAGTCATGAAAAGCTACCTTGCTGATAATCTCTGCGGGAAGCTAATGGCATAGTGCTCTTATGATTACTAAGAGAAACACGCAATTCTGTTACTGACATGTAATGGATTCTGACGGATTGCCAAGGGCAGTGTCACACTCTGCTGTGCACTCGTTCTAGAAATGTTGCCCACTTTGCTAGTGTCAGTTAATGGTTACAGTATGTGTAGGAGACAATTGTCGGAGCTTTGGTATTGGTTTGGCATTATACAATAAAAGCATAAAGAAGAGGGCAAGCAGTGATCTATGGACGATGCCCTCCCAACAGTTCCCAGCATCGACTGAAAATATAATCTCTTAGTGGTGGGCAATTAATATTCCCGAGGGGCCACATGAGAGACAGTTACTATTCTGGAGGCCGAACCAGAAGTCTAAAATTAATTCTGCTCAATATTAATATTAACATATTAATTATAATTATTATATTATATTAATATTAATTGTATCACTTAATATTGAGCAGAATTAAGTATGCTGACACCCTCCCATATACCATATGAGCCTGCACACAGCCCCATATATACAGTATGAGCCCCCACACAGCCTCCTACATACAGTGTAAGCAGGTGACCAGATGCAACGCGCAGGGACAAGGTGGAAGTACCCAATGAAACTGTTTGTGTCCCTAATGTGGCTGGAAATTGTGGTAACTATAGCAATGGTAAATAATAGTGTTGAGCGAGCATGCTCGACACTGCTCGGTACTCGCCCGAGCATCACGCTACTTGGGATGTTCAGCGAGCACCGAGCATTTCCGGGTTACTCGGGCGGGAGCTCGGGTCTCGGCGCTGCACTTTTGGCGCTCTTTACAGAGCCAATGAACATGCAGGGATTGCCAGCCAGTCACTGTAATGTCGCAGCCATGTTGTTTGTGGGCATTACAGTGATTGGCTGACCGCACAGCGTCACCTCGAGTATTTAAAACAGGGCGCCGCCATCTTGGACACAGTCGCTCCGGATCAGACAGTGTAGGAACAGCGCTGCTGATTTAGGGAGAGATATATCCTGCGAAATAGTTAGTGTAGGGTCTGTAAAGGCTGCCAGATCAAACAAACATCCTTCTCAGGACTAATATCCATCCCAGATACCAGGCAGGCAGGCTGTATAGGAGACGCAGTGTTTATACCAGCAAATGCTGCATTACAGTCCTGTGTGCTCCTGTTGCTGAAATTGATGGACTTAGCTCCAGGTCTCGGGGGCCAGGAAAAATCCTTTTTTTTTTCATCTAAATCCTCTTTTTTTTTCCTCCTTCACACTGTACAAATACCCGTCTTATTAACCTTTTGGTGTGTCCCCCCCCCCAAAAAAAAAAAGTGTGTCTCTGATTTTTCAGACACAAATATATCTGTTGAAAATAGTGTGGTGTAGGCCCGAGAAATACAAGTGTGGTTTTGCAGTTCCACGGTTCAAACCTCTGTATTATCCACTTTTGGGCCATTTAGAATCATAGAATCATAGAATCATAGAATGGTAGAGTTGGAAGGGACCTCCTGGGTCATCTGGTCCAACCCCCTGCTCAAAGCAGGATTCACTAGATCATCTCAGACAGATGTCTGTCCAGCCTCTGTTTGAAGACGTCCATTGAAGGGGAACTCACCACCTCTCGTGGCAGCCTGTTCCACTCATTAATCACCCTAACTGTCAAAAAATTTTTTCTAATATCTAATCTGTGTCTCCTCCCATTTAGTTTCATCCCATTGCTTCTAGTCTTTCCTTGTGCAAATGAGAATAAAGATGATCCTTCTACAATGTGACAGCCCTTGACATATTTGTAGACAGCTATTAAGTCTCCTCTCAGTCTTCTTTTTTGCAAGCTAAACATTCCCAAATCCTGCAACCGTTCCTCATAGGACATGGTTTGCAGACCAGTCACCATTCTGGTCGCTCTTCTCTGAACTTGCTCCAGTTTGTCTATGTCTTTTTTAAAATGTGGTGCCCAAAACTGTACACAGTATTCCAGATGAGGTCTGACCAAAGAGGAGTAAAGACCGATAATGACTTCACGTGATCTAGACTGTATGCTTCTGTTAATACATCCCAGAATTGTATTTGCCTTTTTTGCTGCTGCATCACACTGTTGACTCATGTTCAGTCTATGATCTATTAGTATACCTAAGTCTTTTTCACATGTACTGTTGCTTAGCTCTATTCCTCCCATTCTGTATATGCTTTTTTCATTTTTATTGCCCAGATGTAGTACTTTGCATTTTTCCCTGTTAAAAACCATTCTGTTGGTTGCTGCCCACTGCTCCAGTTTATTTAGGTCTTTTTGAATCCTCTCTCTCTCTTCTCTAGTATTAGCTATCCCTCCTAGCTTTGTGTCATCAGCAAATTTAATCAGTTTACCATCAATTCCTTCATCTAAATCATTGATAAAGATGTTGAACAATACAGGTCCCAGGACGGAGCCCTGTGGTACCCCACTTGAGACATTCATCCAGCTGGATATGAAGCCATTTACAATCACCCTTTGAGTCAGATCACTAAGCCAGTTATGAATCCACCTAACAGTTGCCTGGTCCATTGCATACTTGGTCATTTTTTCAATAAGGATGGTGTGAGATACTTTGTCAAATGCTTTGCTGAAGTCAAGATATACTATATCTACAGCATTTCCCTGATCCACCCAGTCAGTGATTCTGTCATAGAAGGAAATTAAGTTAGTCTGACATGACTTGTTAGTTACAAACCCATGCTGACTCTGCTTAATCACTTCATTCTTATCCATGTACTTACATACATGTTGTTTAATAATTTGTTCAAAGATCTTTCCTGGTATAGAAGTCAGACTCACCGGCCTATAGTTCCCTGGGTCCACCTTCTTCCCCTTTTTGAAGATAGGAACAACATTTGCTCTTCTCCAGTCTTCTGGGACTTCTCCTGTTCTCCAAGAATTTTCAAAGATTATGGAGAGTGGTTCTAAAATTTCTTCTACGATCTCCTTCAGTACTCTGGGGTGTAATTCATCTGGACCTGGAGACTTGAACTCATTTATGTTAGCTAAATATTCCCTCACAATCTTTCTGTTTACAGATAACTTGGATTCCTCTATTCCTTTAAAAGGACAGTGAAGATCAGTTGATGTTACATTTTCTTTCTGAGAGAAAACAGATGCAAAATAGGAATTAAAAAGTTCGGCCTTCTCAACATCCTCTCTTACCATTTCTCCATTTTCATCCTGTAAAAATCCTATAGCATCTTTGACTTTTCTTTTACTTTTGACATACCCCCAAAATCCTTTTTTATTGCTTTTGACATCTCTTGCAAGCCTTAATTCATTGTCAGCTTTAGCTAACCTGATACGTGCCCTGCAGGATCTGCAGACTGCATTATAATCTTCTTTAGATATGCCTCCCTCTTTCCATTTAATAAACATTTCTTTCTTTCTTTTTAGCATGTGTTTAAGTTCTGTGTTCATCCATCCTGGTTTCCTTAAATGCTTCCCATTCTTCCTACTTTTCGGGATTGTTAACGATTGTGCTTTGAGAATCTCATTTTTAAAAATTTCCCATCCTTCCTGGACATTTTTGTCCTTAAGGACATCCAGCCATTGGATCCCTCCTATTCTCTTTCTGAGTCTCTTAAAATCTGCCTTTCTAAAATCTAACCTTGAAGTCTGAGTCTTCACATGTCTTCCTCCTCTAGTTATCCAAAATTCTATAATAGCATGATCGCTGCCTCCTAGGGTCCCAGCCACCTTTACCTCCTCAACCATTTCCTCCCTGTTTATAAGGATTAGATCCAAAGTAGCAGATCCCCTTGTTTTCTCCCCTACCTTTTGGAAGATAAAGTTGTCAGCAAGAGAGGATAAGAATTTGCTTGACCTGTTAGTTTTACTTGAGAGAGATTCCCAACAAATGTCTGGATAGTTGAAATCTCCCATGACCACTACGTCATATTTTTTGGAGAACTTGGTCATTTGATACATAAAGAGTTCATCCATATCTTCAGCTTGCCCAGGTGGCCTGTAGTAAATGCCTACAATGGTGTCCTTTCCGTTGTTCTCTCCTTGTATTCTTACCCAAACAGTTTCCACAGAACTCCCAGTCTCTGAAGCTTCAATCTCTGTGCAGATATACGCTTTTCTAACATACAATGCAACACCTCCTCCTCGTTTATCAAGTCTGTTTCTTGCAAATAAGTTGTATCCTTTTAGCCTTTTATTCCAATCATGTGTATCGTCCCACCAAGTTTCAGTGATTCCAATGACATCATATTCCTTTTCCTGCATTAGTAGTTCCAATTCTCCTTGTTTGTTGCCCATGCTTTGTGCATTTGTATAAAAACATTTTAGTTTGTGATTGGTTTCTCTTCCTCCCATATTTTTATTATTTAAATTGTTTTGTCTTTGTTCTTCCTTTCCACTTCCAGTAGCAGAGATCTCAATAGTATTTGTCAGCTGTATGGCTTTTTCTGGCCTTTTGCTTCCCTTCCCACATTGTTCTAGTTTAAAGCTCTTCTGATGAGTGTAGCAAGGCGACTTCCAAATACATGTTTTCCAGTCTTCGTAAGGTGCACCCCATCTCTAGCAAGTAGTCCATCGTATAGGTAATTCATTCCGTGATCCAGAAATCCAAATCCTTGTTGACGGCACCATCGACGTAGCCAGTTGTTCACCTGTAGAATCTTATTCCACCTCATTGTTCCATGGCCATCCACTGGGAGGATGGATGAGAAGACCACCTGCGCTCCCAATTCTTTCACTTTCTTGCCTAAGTCTTCAAAGTCACTGCAGATGGTTTCCAGGTCCTTTCTTGCGGTGTCATTTGTCCCCACATGTATTAGCAGGAATGGGTAGTGATCTGTAGGTCTGAAGAGTCTTGATATCCTGTCAGACACATCTTTAATTTTTGCTCCTGGAAGACAGCACATTTCTCTTGAGGTTATGTCTGGTCTGCAGATAGCGGCCTCTGTTCCTCTTAACAGGGAATCCCCCATGACCACCACTCTCCGTTTTTTCTTCACAACATTCTTCTTTCTCCATCCAGGAGGATTCTGAGGGCTTACAAGGTTATTCATTGCTGGCAAAGTCTTATTTTGCTGTATTTCTTCATGGTTCTCCAGCGTGAGAGCCTGGTACTGGTTCCTGAGCAGTATGGGTGCTGACTGCCTCTCGATCCTCCTGCTTCTGTGGGTCACATGCTTCCATTCCTCTGTTTCGTCAGGTGCAGTTCGAATTTCTTCTCTTTCTGAATCATGAAGAGATAATTCTGCTCTGTCTAAGAACTCTTCACCTTCCTTAATGATTTTCAAGGTAGTTAACCTCTCTTCTAGATTTCGCAACTTTTCCTCCAACAGGGACACAAGCTTGCATTTCTGGCATGTGAAGTTTGGCTTTTCCACTGGCAAGTCTGTGAACATGTAGCAGGATATGCAGCTCACCATATCTAAAAAAAACAGTTTGAGTGTATCGCTCACTGTTCAGCTGCAAATATATATATTTAAAAAAGTCTAGTATACCCCAGTAAACAATAACTGTGGTTTTGCCATTCCACGGTAAAAAATCTCTATTATCCAGCTTTTGGTATTTTTTCCGTAAACAGTAATAGTTTCTCCCTGATTGTTCAGATTGTTTAAAAGAGTAGGGTGTAGGCCAGAGAAACAGAACTGTGGTTTTCCTCTTCCACGGTTCTAAACTACTTTTTATTACCCTTTTTCCATTGATAGTGCGAGTGTCAGCTATTTTACTTCCTTTACAATGGGCAAGGCGCGTGGCAAGGGCATGGAACTGGACATTCTGGTGATGGTGCGTGCAGAGGACGGGGCCGTGGCCAAGGTGAAAATGTGCCACAACCAACAGCCACATCTTCTCGCTCCCACTTCTTGACTGAATTACTAGGGAAGCACAGAACAACACCAGTATTGTGAACTGATCAGTGCGAACAGGTTATTAATTGGATAGCAGATAATACTTCCAGTTACCTGCGCACCACCACCTCCGGTCTGTCTTCCACATGGTCAACTCTTAGAAGCCGTGAGTCTCGACCGCATACTCCTCCTCACCCTGATGCTCCTTCCTCCCACCATGCCGAGTGTCGTCAGACAGCAACTGATCCCACACTTGGACACTCTGAAGAGCTGTTCACTGGTCCATTTCCAGATTTGTGCCCCTCTCCTGCTCCGCTTGAAGTGGTGGAAGAGGAGATCCCATGTAGCGATGCCCAAATATTTGAACAGCCACGGCCACAGGAAGTCGACGCTGGCAATTTGTCACAAGAGGTGGACGATGACGAGACACAATTGCCAGGAAGTGAGGAGGATCGTGGTGTGCAAGTGGAAGAGGAGGAGGTGGTGGATGATCTAGTAACTGACCCAACGTGGCAGGAGGGCATGCAGAGCGAGGCCAGCAGCACACAGGGTGAGGGAGGCAGAGTACCCCAACAGGCAGGAAGAAGCAGTGTGGTGGCCGCACACAGAAGGCGGGCAACAGTTTCCCGTAACACCAACATGAGGGACGTTGCCAGTACAACCGGTAGGTCTTCCAGAGCCTGGAATTTTTTTAAAGACTCTGCTGATAACCTCAAAAAGGCCATTTGTACCACCTGCCATGCCAGCATCAGCAGGGGTGACAAAACTACCAGCCTGACCACCACCAGCATGATCAGGCACATGGCAGCAAAGCACCCGACTTTATGGGGCGAACCCCAGGGTCCACAACCCATGTCAGCGGGTGTCTCCACTGCTTCTTCCACTGTTGTGCATGCAAGGCAATCCCCTGTCCATACTGCATGCAAAGATGCCCCCTCCTCTCAGTCTTCACTTGTTATGGCAGTTTCTCAAGAAACAGCATCAACGTCCACCTCCACGTCCCACCGCAGCGTTCAATTGTCCATATCCCAGACCTTTGAACGAAAGCGGAAATTCGCAGCTAACGCCCCACAGGCCACAGTCCTAAATTCTCACATTTCACGACTGCTTGCGTTGGAAATGCTGCCTTTTAGGCTGGTGGAGACGGAATCCTTCCACAACCGTATGGCGGTGGCCGTCCCTCGGTATTCGGTCCCCAGCCAACACTATTTTGCCCTGTGTGCCATCCCCACACTACACAAGCACGTGTCCCAAAACATCTGCCGTGCCCTCAACAACGCAGTTACTGGGAGAGTCCACCTGACAACGGACAGGTGGACAAGTGCTTGTGGCCAGGGACGGTACATCTCCCTGACGGCACACTGGGTAAACATAGTGGAAGCCGGGACCCAGTCGGACCTTGGGACGGAACACATCCTCCCCACACCGAGGATTGCGGGCCCTATGTCAGTCAGAGTTGCCCCCACAGTGTACAGCTCCTACGCATCATCCTCCTCCTCCTCCTCCTCATGTTCAGCCTCCATCTCAGATATCACCACATCAGTTACAAGCTGGAAGCACTTCAGTACTGCCTCCGCCAAGCGGCAACAGGCTGTGCTGAAACTCATAAGCTTAGGTGAGAAACCTCACACTGCTTGTGAGTTATGGACAGCTGTGAAAGAGCAGGCAGATCTGTGGCTGAGACCGCTGAACCTACATCCAGGCATGGTCGAGTGTGACAATGGCCGTAACCTGGTGGCGGCTCTGAGGCGAGGCGAGATCACACACGTACCATGCCTGGCTCATGTGCTTAACCTCGTGGTTCAGCGGTTTCTTAAATCGTTCCCCGAGTTGCCAGATCTGCTCGTCAAAGTACGCCGCCTGTCAACTCATTTTCGCAAGTCGGCTACAGCTTCCGCCGCCCTTGCAGCTTCCGGCACACCGACTGGTGTGTGATGTCCCCACACATTGGAACTCTAGCCCCCACAGAAGAGAGCAGTTGTGGAATACCAGCTGCAACAAGGCCGTCGATATTTAGGTCTGACTCCACACATAAGACCTCAGGAGTGGACCTGGATGTCTGACATATGTACCATCCTGACAAACTTTGAGGATTCCACCAAGCTGGTGAGTGGCGATGACGCCATCATTAGCGTCAGCATTCCACTTGTCTGTCTTTTGCAACGCTCTCTGCAGAGAATTAAAGAGGAGGCATTGCAGCCAGAGTATGATGAGATGGATCAAGAAGCCGTAGCGGGCGATTACACACAGCCCAGCCTCATCTCATCCCAACGTGCATTGGGGGACAATGAGGGAGAGGAGGAGGAAGGAACAGGAGCTGGTATCATGCGCTGTAGACGGTAGTACCTGTACAACTGTCATGCCGTCAGTTCAGCGTGGGTGGCCTGAGGGGAGGGAGGAAGAGGAGGAGGAAGAACAGGAGCTGGTATCATGCGCTGTAAACGGTAGTACCTGTACAACGGTCATGCTGTCCGTTCAGCGTGGGGGGCCTGAGGGGAGGGAGGAGGAGGATTAAGAACAGGAGCTGGTATCATGCGCTGTAGACAGTAGTGCCTGTACAACTGTCATGCCGTCGGTTCAGCGTGGGTGGCCTGAGGGGAGGGAGGAGGAGGAGGAAGAACAGGAGCTGGTATCATGCGCTGTAGACGGTAGTACCTGTACAACTGTCATGCCGTAGGTTCAGCGTGGGTGGCCTGAGGGGAGGGAGGAGGAGGAAGAACAGGAGCTGGTATCATGCGCTGTAGACGGTAGTACCTGTACAACTGTCATGCCGTCGGTTCAGCGTGGGTGGCCTGAGGGGAGGGAGGAGGAGGAAGAACAGGAGCTGGTATCATGCGCTGTAGACGGTATTACCTGTACAACTGTCATGCCGTCGGTTCAGCGTGGGTGGCCTGAGGGGAGGGAGGAGGAGGAGGAAGAACAGGAGCTGGTTTCATGCGCTGTAGACGGTAGTACCTGTACAACTGTCATGCCGTCGGTTCAGCGTGGGTGGCCTGAGGGGAGGGAGGAGGAGGAGGAAGAACAGGAGCTGGTATCATGCGCTGTAGACGGTAGTACCTGTACAACTGTCATACAGTCGGTTCAGCGTGGGTGGCCTGAGGACAGGGGGGAGGAGGAGACCATGGTCAGTCGTCATCTTGGTGAGGACACGGAAGTCTTGCCCGTTACCAGTCTGGCACGCATGGCTGACTTTATGTTACGCTGCCTTAACCGTGACCCTTGCGTTGTCAAAATATTGGGTGACAGTCATTACTGGTTGGTGACACTTTTAGACCCCCGCTACAAGGAGAACTTTCACTCTCTTATTCCTGAGGTGGAGAGGTCTACAAAAATGTGGCAGTACCAGAAGGCCCTTGCTGCAGAACTGTTAAAAAAATTCCCATCTGAACACGGTTGCGGCAGAGGTCACAGTTCGTTGACCAACCAAGGCGTAAAAGCGAGAGAGAGGCAACTCCAATCCAGCAGAGGCAGGGGAACACTGTCAACGTTCTGGGACAGTTTTCTCAGACCCGCCAAGCTTACAGGCCCTGAGGCGCGGGGTACTCTCACAAAGAGTGGAAAGTTTCAAAAGATGGTGAGGGAGTACCTTGCCGACCGTACCAACGTTCTCTGTGATTCCTCTGTGCCTTGTAATTATTGGGTATCCAAGCTGGACACTTGGAATGAACTCGCTCTGTACACCTTGGAGGTCCTGGCCTGCCCTGCCGCTAGCGTGTTATCGGAGCGTGTTTTTAGTGCCGCTGGGAGAATTATAACTGATAAGCGCATTCACCTGTCAACTGACAATGCTGACAAGCTGACTCTTATCAAAATGAACAAGGGCTGGATTGGGCCAGACTTCTCATCACCACCAAATGACAGCAGAGTAACAAAGTCAAATCCACTGTGTTATTTCGGGAGGTGTAATCACATGCACTGCTTCACACCCACACATGGGTATACGCTTCCTCATTTCGGCTGTTTTATGTTCTTCTCCTTATCCTCAGCCTCCACCACCACTATACCACCAGGGTGACCGTGGTCCATGTTGCCATTATTGAAAGTTCCTCCGTCCTTATTTTTGTCAGCTTTTGCTTGGAAGGCATAAGCAAAGACTGTGGGAGACCCACTCCCCAATAATGGGAATAATATTTTTAAGATGCTGTACTGTATGGCTCTTGTAAGGGGCATTAAAAGCATCTTGCTAAGCTACTGGGACCTCCACCACTTTTCCGAGGGGCAGTAAAACCGTCTTGTTAAGCTACTGGGACCTCCACGTCTCTTCCAAGGGGCATTCAAACCGTCTTGTTAAGCTACTGCGACCTCCACCACTTTTCCAAGGGGCATTAAAACCATCTTGTTAAGCTACTGTGACCTCCACCACTTTTCCGAGGAGCATTAAAACCATCTTGTTAAGCTACTGGGACCTCCACCACTTTTCCAAGGGGCATTAAAACCATCTTGTTAAGCTACTGGGACCTCCACGTCTCTTCAAAGGGGCATTCAAACCGTCTTGTTAAGCTACTGCGACCCCCACCACTTTTCCAAGGGGCATTAAAACTGTCTTGTTAAGCTACTGGGACCTCCACATCTCTTCCAAGGGGCATTCAAACCATCTTGTTAAGCTACTGCGACCTGCACCACTTTTCCAAGGGGCATTAAACCGTCTTGTTAAACCACTCTGAACTCCACAGCTCTTCCAAGGGTCATTGAAATTTTGTTTTTAATTAACTCTAACCTCCACGACTCTTCGAACAGGCATTGCATTTCCTCCTAATTTTTGGCAGCTTTTGCTTGGAAGGCATAAGCAAAGACTATGGGAGACACACTCCTCAATAATGGGAATAATGTTTGTAATATGCTGTACTGAATGGCTCTTGTAAGGGGCATTGCAAGTTCCTCCGTCCTAATTTTTGGCAGCTTTTGCTTGGAAGGCATAAGCAAAGACTATGGGAGACACACTCCCCAATAATGGGAATAATGTTTGTAATATGCTATACTGCATGGCTCTTGTAAGGGGCCTTAAAACCGTCTTGTTAAGCTACTGTGACCTCCACGTCTCTTCCAAGGGGCATTCAAACCGTCTTGTTAAGCTACTGGGACCGCCACGTCTTTTCCGAGGGGCATTAAAACCGTCTTGTTAAGCTACTGTAACCTGCACGACTCTTCCAACGGGCATTGCATTTCCTCCTAATTTTAGTCAGCTTTTGCTTTTCAATGCAAAGGCGAAAACTAAGGGAGAACCACTCCCCAATAATGGGTAGAAGGTTTTTAGTATGCTGTAATCCACGTCTGTTTCAAGGGGCATTGCAGCTCCTCATAATTTTTGGAAAGCCTTCCATTCACTGCTTAGGCCAACAGTGTACAGGAGACCCAGTTGCTATAAATGGAAAAAAAACAGTTTAGTTAAGGCCCTCTGACCTCCATGTCATTTCCAAGGGGCATTGGAGTGCCTCAAAATATTTGGTAGGCATTGCACTCACTGTATGCCCTATAACTGTGTAGCCGAACTGCTCCTTTTGTTACAGAAACATGTCCTACAAGACATATGTGGTTGACTGGCCTGATATTGATGTGAATGGTCCCTGTTCCTCCTGCTGTTCCTCCTTTGCCACCACCTCATCCATCATTTATCACCTGAAGCTTTGTTTTAACAGGAGTCATAGAACTGGGATAGTAGCAGGAAAACATCCAACAATCCTCGGAGGAGGTAGGATATGCGCCAAAACGCTGACCACCTCAGGCCTAGCCGCTACTACATACATGCGCTTGCATTCCAAGAAAACAAAGCATATGCTAACTTCTATCATCATCATCATGCTCCTCACCTTGGCACTCTCAACTCCCCTGATGGAGAAGCCAGGGCCCACCGGAGGAGTCTGGTTCTCTGGTGGGCTCGTCCAATGCTGCCCTAAAGCAGGCCGGGCTAAGAAAAGTGTGTGGGGGGAAGTTGACAGGAGAAATAGGGGCGGCTGGGGACCGTGTGTGGACACCCGGTCGCGGGGCGGCTGGGGACCGAGTGTGGACACCCGGCCGACGGGGCAGCTGGGGACCGAGTATGGACACCCAGCCACCCCCTGGCGGCTGGGGACCGAGTGTGGACACCCGGCCGCCCCCTGGCGGTTGGGGACCGAGTGTGGACACCCGGCCGCCGAGCGGCTGGGGAGTAAGAATGGATACCAGGCCGCCAACGCAGCCATGACGTGGTGGCCAGATTCCGCCTCCACATGCCTAAAAGGCCCAATTTCAAGTGCAAGCAAGCAGTATAGTATTGCACCCTGGGGTGGGGGGGGGGAGTTGGGTGGTTGGCTGCATATTTGCGCTTGCATTGCAAGGAATGGAGGAGGTACAATTGAACACTGCCCTGGACAAGAACTTGCACGGGGATAGTTGCAAGTCTGCATCTTCTGATGCTGCCAGGATGACTTCTGATGGACACACTTTTAGGCAGTGACCTGGGTGTCAGAGATGCTTCCAGGGGTCTTCCCCATGCTGTTCCCATGTCTTTTCAGCACTGTATGCATGTGTCACACAGCACATGGCCAGATAAGGTTGTAAAATGTTAAAATGACATTTCCCGGTGAATGCATTTGTCATGGTTGAAAGCAATACAAAAGTGCAAAAAGGCATAAAAAAATGCTACTTGTGAACATAGCCCAAGGTGTGGAGGAGTATTTTTGTTTTTGGTTATTTATTTTACCTTTTACACAAGTCTTTACCCTGGAAAGGAACTTCCTTAACATATTTCACAGAAAAGCATTTTCAGTTTCGTTTGTGAACGTTTTATTGTGTGCCCTTAAAAATGGGTTATACCTCTGACCACGTTGTTGACAGCAGTGACCTGGGGGTCAGAAATGCTTCCTGGGGCGATCCCCATGCTGTCCCCATGTCATATGAGCACTGTCACTATCGTTTTGGGCACTTGTTAGGCTTTTAAAAGACTGCCGGGGGTGCTGCCGCAAAAATGCTTGGGTCTCCCATAGACTAACATTGGGCTCGTTGCTCGGGTCGAGCACCCGAGTATCACGGCGAGCTCGGCCCGAGCTTCGAGCACCCGAGCATTTTAGTGCTTGCTCAACACTAGTAAATAATGAATAACAGGGTAATTACAGCATGAAATATACAATATCAATCATATAATGAATCCTCAGGTCCACTCTATTATAACAGTCTCTTCTTATATATAGTATTTGTATAGTCTTCTAGCAGGCATGGTGTTCCCGATAACGAGAGTCACTGTACTGTTTCTTCCTCTAGCACAGGCATTAGCGGGCGTTTCCAGTTCTTCCCTCTAATCCGCAAGAACTCCTGACAAAGTCTAGCAAGGCTCACTGGGCCTCCTTCACTTCTCCCTTTCTGTTGCACTGGCCTAGGCCGACCACTGTACCGTACGTCAGTGCTGGAAGCAACGGCCCAGCTCACTCGCGCCTCCTGTTGACACAGGTGTCCACCCCCAAGCGTAGTTTCCTCAAAATCTTCAGGTATTGACCAACGGCGGATGTCTCTCGTACCCGGTGGGATGGAGGCTGGGCCTCGGCTTTTGACTTGCGTCGTCTGGGCTCCGGTTCTTGGGTCTGATCTTTAGGACTTGAAACTTGCCTTGGGCAGGTCTGGTCTTTGGGCCTTGACTGGCATCATCTGGATTCCGGGGCTTGTCTGGGACTGCCTAGGTCTTGCTTCCAGACGCGCCACAAGGTTTGCGCTTCCTGTAACGGCCCGGCACCCTGCCCTCAGCATCTCTCTAGACACACATCCTGTCCATCCCTTCTCTTGGCGCCAAATTTCCTCCCGTTTTGGAGTGCTGTCCTTTTATACCCGGGAACTGCATCATCAAGGTCACCAGATCGGGTGCTCCATCTAAACTCAGCCCTCCTGAAACTCTCCCTCTTCTGGTCTGTCCCGCAGGGTCCCGTTTGGACAGTAGATAGCAGTCCTCATGCACAAATGCTACACAGCGCTGGGGATTCTCATCCTTGATGTCACACCCTCTTACAACAGTATGAGCCCTCAAATAGCCACTGTATACAGACACTCTTCCCATATAAATATGAAAAAGAAAACTACACAAACTCAATTCGCTCCCACTCCCCCAACGCTCTGTTAAGATCTTTGGTGCACTCACACTCTGCAAAGCAGATGCGATGTAGTGACGTCATTACTAGTGTTGAGCGAGCATGCTCGACACTGCTCAGTACTCGCCCAAGCATCTCACTACTCGGGATGTTCGGCGAGCACAGAGCATTTTCGGTTAACTCGGGCGGGAGCTCAGGTCTCCGCCCTGCACGTTTGGCGCTCTTTACAGAGCCAGTGAACATGCAGGGATTGCCAGCCAGTCACTGTAATGCCGCAGCCATGTTGGTTGTGGGCATTACATTGATTGGCTGGCCGCACAGCGTCACCTCGGGTATTTAAAACCGGGCGCCGTCATCTTGGACACAGTCGCTCCGGATCAGACGGTGTAGGGAGAGTGCTGCTGAGCTAGGGAGAGATTTAAACTGCGAAATAGGTAGTGTAGGGCCTCTAAAGCCTGCAAAAATCGTCTTATTAACCTTTTGGTATTTCCCCCCCCCAAAAAAAGTTGAGTGTGTCTGTGAGTGTTCAGACACAAATAAATCTGTTTAAACTGTGGTTTTGCAGTTCCACGGTTCAAATCTCTGTGTTATCCACTTTTTTGCCTTTTTTTCATAAAAAAAAAAGTTTGAGTGTCTGGCTGACTGTTCAGACACAAATATATCTGTTTAAAAGATTCTGGTGTAGGCCAGAGAACTAGAACTGTGGTTTTTCTCTTCCACAGTTCAAATCTCCTTTTTATTACCCTTTTGCCATTGATAGTGCAAGTGTAAGCTATTTTACTTCATTTACAATGGGCAAGGTGCGTGACAAGGGACGTGGAACTGAACGTTCTGGTGATGGTGCGTGCAGAGGACGGGGCCGTGGCCAAGGTGAAAATGTGTCACAACCAACAGCCACATCTTCTCGCTCCCAGTTCTTGACCGAATTACTAGGGAAACACACAACAGCACCACTATTGCCAACTGATCAGTGTGAACAGGTTATTAATTGGACAGCAGATAATACTTCCAGTCACCTGGGCACCACCACCTCCGGTCTGTCTTCCACATGGTCAAGTGTTAGTAGCCGTGAGTATCAACTGCATACTCCTCTTCACTCTGATGCACCTTCCTCCCACCATGCTGAGTGTCGTCAGACAGCAACTGATCCCACAGTTGGACACTCTGAAGAGCTGTTCACTGGTCCATTTCCATATTTGGGCCCCTCGTCTGCTGCGCTTTAAGTGGTGGAAGAGGAGCGATGGCCAAATATTTGAACAGCTATGGCCACAGGAAGGCGACGCTGGCAATTTGTCACAAGAGGTGGACGATGACGAGACACAATTGCCACGAAGTGAGGAGGAGGACCGTGGTGCGGAAGTGGAAGAGGAGGAGGTGGTGGATGATCTAGTAACTGACCCAACGTGGCAGGAGGACACGCAGAGCGAGGCCAGCAGCTCACAGGGGGAGGGAGGCAGAGTACCCCAACAGGCAGAAGAAGCAGTGTGGTGGCCGCAGACAGAAGGCGGGCAACCATTCCCCGTAACAGCAACACGAGGGACGTTGCCAGTACAATCGGTAGGTCTTCCAGAGTCTGGAATTTTTTTAAAGACTCTGCTGATAACCCCAAAAAGGCCATTTGTATCACCTGCCATGCCAGCATCAGCAGGGGTGACAAAACTACCAGCCTAACCACCACCAGCATGATCAGGCACATGTCAGCCAAGCACCCGACTTTGTGGGGCGAACCCCAGGGTCCACGACCTGTGTCAGTGGGTGTCACCACTGCTTCTTCCGCTGTTGTGCATGTAAGAGAACCCCCTGTTGTGCGTGCAAGGCAATCCCCTCTCCATACTGCATACTCAGTCTTCACTTGTTATGGCAGTTTCTCAAGAAACAGCATCAACGTCCACGTCCCACCGCAGCGTTCAATTGTCCATATCCCAGACCTTTGAACGAAAGCGCAAATTCGCAGCCAACGCCCCACAGGTCACAGTCCTAAATTCGCACATTTCACGACTACTTGCGTTGGAAATGCTGCCTTTTAGGCTGGTGGAGACGGAATCCTTCCGCAACCTTATGGCGGCGGCCGTCCCTCGGTACTCGGTCCCCAGCCAACACTATTTTGCCCGGTGTGCCATCCCCACACTACACAAGCACGTGTCCCAAAACATCTGCCGTACCCTCAACAACGCAGTTACTGGGAGAGTCCACCTGACAACGGACAAGTGCTTGTGGCCAGGGACGGTACATCTCCCTGACGCACACTGGGTAAACATAGTGGAAGCCGGGACCCAGTCGGACCTTGGGACGGAACACATCCTCCCCACACCGAGGATTGTGGGCCCTATGTCAGTCAGAGTTAAGGACCTCTGACCTTCATGTCATTTCCAAGGGGCATTAAAACCGTCTTGTTAAGCTACTGCGACCTCCACCACTTTTCCCAGGGGCATTGATATTGTCTTTTTATTCCACTGCGACCTCCACGTCTCTTCCAAGGGGTATTAAAACCGTCTTGTTAAGCTACTGCGACCACCACTTTTCCCAGGGGAATTGATACTGTCTTTTTATTCCACTGCGACCTCCACTACTTTTCCCAGGGGCATTAAAACCAACTTGTTAAGCTACTGCGACCTCCACCACTTTTCGCAGGGGCATTGATAGTCTTTTTATTCCACTGCAACCCAGTCGGACCTTGGGACGGAACACATCCTCCCCACACCGAGGATTGTGGGCCCTATGTCAGTCAGAGTTAAGGACCTCTGACCTCCACGTCTCTTCCAAGGGGCATTAAAACCGTCTTGTTAAGCTACTGCGACCTCCACCGCTTTTCCCAGGGGCATTAAAACCGTCTTGTTAAGCTACTGCGACCTCCACTTTTCCCAGGGGCTTTAATATTGTCTTTTTATTCCACTGCGACCTCCATGTCTCTTCCAAGGGGCATTAAAACAGTCTTGTTAAGCTACTGCAACCTCCACCACTTTTCCGAGGGGCATTGATATTGTCTTTTTATTCCACTGCGACCTCCACCACTTTCCCAGGAGCATTAAAACCGTCTTGTTAAGCTACTGCGACCTCCACAATTCTTCCAAGGGGCATAAAACTGTCTTGTTAAGCTACTGCGACCTCCACCACTTTTTCAAGGGCCATTGATATTGTCTTTTTATTCCACTGCGACCTCCACCATTCTTCCAACGGGCATTGCATTTCCTCCTAATTTTAGTCAACTTTTGCTCTTCAATGCGTAGGTGAACACTAACGGAGACCCACTCCCCAATAATGGGTAGAAGGTTTTTAGTATGCTGTCATCCACGTCTGTTTCAAGGGGCATTGCAATTCCTTATAATTTTTGGAAAGCCTTCCATTCACTGCTTAGGCCAAAAGTGCACAGGAGACCCAGTTGCTATAAATGGAAAAAACGGTTTAGTTAATGCCCTCTGACCTCCATGTCATTTCCAAGGGGCATTGGAGTGCCTCGAAATTTTTGGTAGGCATTGCACTCACTGTATGCCCTATAACTGTGCAGCCGAACCACTCCTTTTGGTACAGAAACATATCCTACAAGACATGTTTGGTTGACTGGCCTGATATTGATGTGAATGGTCCCTGTTCCTCCTGCTCTCTCCTTTGCCACCACCTCATCCATCATTCATCTGTAAGGTGCCCCAGCAAGGTAGTCGTGGGCGAGCTGTAGCCCCCTCTCGCTCTGACACCCTACAGACAATTTGTGTCCTCCCTCTGATGTGTGGCTGTGTATGTGGTGCTCTCCACTTACTTCAAACCATCCGATCGCGGCTGTCTCCAGGCATTTCTCTTCTGGGACCAGGGCAGCAATAAATTCAGAGGACACGAAGTTCTTAACCAGAACTTGAACTTTACTTGGGGAAGAGGAATATGTACAATATTTACAGGCAGATATAATGGATATGGCCCGACAGGTTATTATCTCTCTCACAGGCACTGGCAACATCTTCAGCCCTGGTTCCCTCTTTAAGTGAAGCATCTCTGTGACTCTAATCTCTAGCCCAAGAGACTCTTCTGCAATACCAACAGTGATCTGGATCCGATCTCTCCCCCACATCTAAGCCGGGAGTCCTATTTATCTTCCTCTGCTTCCTGCAGACTAGAAGTGCCCCGGGTCCTCACTACCTCTGATGAGTTTCTCCAGCCGGCTAACAGGACTCTTGCTCTTGCGTAGGGAGACTTTCACACTAGTGATCCCACTGTCTGAGGGTATGGAGCTCCCGTCTACCCTAGAAGCCACCATATATTCAGGCTGCCCGTACGGTTCACCGTCCTATCTCTAACTGAAGAATCACTTCCTGATCCTGGAAACTAAAGAGATTTTCCTAATGTGCCCACCCTCAGTGAGCTGTCTTCACACAGCATTAACCCATCACTGTCTGTAACACTGCCAGCAGACTCAACCTGACATCTTCACCCAGGATAGTGGCATCTTGTGGCTGTTTACAGGTACTGCAGCCCACAAGGAATTATGTCAGGAACAAGCTCTATATCACTTAAGGCTTGATCTGGGCACTAAGTTCCCCCTCCACTCTATTGACTGGACCACTAAAGCTAACCCCTTAGCTTGGTCTACCAACAGTTCAGAGAGGTCTAACTACGGGAACACTTTCTTTAACTACTTCAGTGCCAAAGGAAGGCTACGTCCTTCCCCACTATTACACATCACCTGAAGCTTTGTTTTAACTGGAGTCATAGTACTGGGATAGTAGCAGGAAAACATCCAGCAATCCTTGGAGGAGGTAGGATATGCGCCAAAATGCTGACCACCTCAGGCCTAGCTGCTACTACATACATGTGTGTCACCCTGGCCTGGATGCCACAAGTGTAATTAAAGCTGTGTCTGAGAGCAAGGGGGAGATTCTCTAGTCAGGGGAACATTAGCATGCAATGCCTCCTGTCTCAGGCCAGTAGGGGGAGCTGGCTGCCCCTATAAAAGCTGGTACTGAGGGCAGGGTTAGAGAGAACTGGACAACCTATCTGAGGATTCAGGTCCCAGAGCAGGGAGGGACAGTTGTATTGCACCTAAGAGGAAGTGTGGCAGAAGGAGAGCCACAAGCCAGAGACAAGAGGCGCAGTGAGCCTGTCTTGGCAGAGAAAAGACTTACTTTACCAGACTTTGGTGTCTGAGGCTGGGAGGATTCTACATCCTCCAGCAGAGAACCAGTCCGCAAGGGACTGTATATTCCTTGGCCTAAGAAGCCTGGAGGCCCTGCCACAACCGAAGGGTCCAGTAAAGCCGTACAAGGCTGGGAGCAGAAAGGAACCCACGTCGCAGGCCATACAGGCGAGAATACACGGAAAGCTCGGAAACGTGGGCTGTTACCCTATCAGGAGGAGATAGCCAGAAGGAGCGCAGAAAGCACGGTAGGCCTACACCCTCACCCTGACCAGGGCCAATTTCCCTGTTGCTCTCAGACATCCAGGTCCCCTCCTAGCTGGGACTGTTTGTGGGTCAGTTTACCTGTTTAGTAAAGACCCTGGACTGCAACCTGTTGTCTGTGTGCTCCTTGCTCCTCCAGCACTATCAGCACTGGGACTCTCACAACCATCACTCCCACCATCCACTATACTGCCCTGGGGCCGCACTCTTCCCGTGGGGAGTCACACTACCCTAGCTGCACACCTCATCAGCCCCAGCGGTCTGCATGCAGCGGCGGTTCCTAATAACCGCAATCCACGGGTGGCGTAGTCGGACATTATCAATAACACATAACGGACTACCACTGGCCTGACCACCCTGAGCCACGGAACTGGGTTGCCACTACTACTCCCATCGTTTCCCTAATTGCCCGGATCCGAGTGCCCCACGGCCCAGGGGGCGAGTCAGCTTTGGCGTAGTCGGCAGGATTTCGTGCCCGCAACCACCGGGTACTGCGTGCCTGAAAAAGACTTTTGTAACTTACCTGTGGCGAAGTTTCCCGCCGTCCGGAGTCGTTTCCCGCCATCTGGAGCCGATTCCCGCCATCAGACGCCATCTTGGACCGTTTCCCGCAGTCTTCTGCCGTCTTCCCGCCATCCACAGCTGCTTCCCGCCATCGGACGCCATCTTCAGGACGCCGCGCGGGAAGAAGAGGGGCGTGGACGTCAAAACCGCGCGAGATCCGAAGCTCCGCCCCACGCACCGACGCTGCGCAAGGTCCTGGAAGGGAGAGAGAGCGACGCGGACGTCATCAGGACGCGACGCCAGGTCCTCGTCCAAAGCAGCAGCAGCGGAGCCGCGGCCTACAGAAGAGGATCGTCGGAAGGTAGGCCACGCTTAACTAGGGGGGAGGAAGAGGTCGGACACAGAGGCGCCCACTACCACCAACGCAGCTGCAGCAGCGGTGATGCCCTTTTCCCTGCCCTACATCCCTGGAGCGGCCTGGCTGCCCAAGTACTCAGGGGAGCCCCATGCCCTAACTGACTTCAAGGAAAGGCTGTACAGTTTGTTCCAGATTTACCCCCTGACAGAGGAACAGAAGGTCAGCATATTGACAGGGCAGTTAACTGGAGCAGCCCAAAGGGAGGTAAAATCATGGCCCACTGAGGAGAAAAGGACTGTGAAGGGTATTCTGGCCCGGCTGCGGGGTACCTTTGACACATGTACCTCCGCTGAGATTAAAATGAGGTTCTATGGATGTAAGCAGCGGGCACAGGACAGCATCAGAGACTATGCCCTCAATCTGCAGGAAGCCCTGAGGGCCATCAAACAAGCTGACCCTGGCAGCGTGCAGGATACGGATAAGCTCCTAACAGAACAGTTCATAGAAGGTCTGCTGTCTAGCGCCCACAGGACCCAGCTGCGCCTCATGTTCTTTCAGAACCCTGATCTGACCTTTGCCCAATTCAAGGACAGGGCCATAAGGGTGCTCCGTGAATCCGCAACAAGTGGCGCTATAATCCCCCGGCGCCCTGCTCTCACCTACCACCAGGAGACGGCGCCCTCCTCTATGGGTCCCGTGGGGGCTGATGCACAGGCCCTGAACCAAGCCCCGTCGAAAGACCTGCACCACCAAGTCCAGGAGCTGACCAGGAGCGTCGCGGCATTGACCAGGACCGTCCAGGCGTTGCAAGTGGACCCATCAAGACCCATCGAGCTGGCTTCAAGTCCGGAGGATGTCCCGTGGCGTCGACAGAGGAGGATCCCGTCGTTCCGAGGGAGGCCCACAGACCGCTACGCAGAGGATGGACAGCCCATTTGCCGTCGATGCAACCAGCCCGGACACATTTCCAGGTACTGTAATTTAAACGGGTCCAACCTGGGGCAGAGGGCCAACCCCCAGGCATAAGATCACCAGGCCCTTATAATTGGCGTGATAAGTACGTTGGGGGGCGCCCGGTTTTACCCGTGGTGCTGGACGGTATCCCCATGAGCGCCTTGCTGGATACTGGGTCACAAGTAACCACAATCCCTTATGTACTTTTTAAGCAGTATTGGACTGATGCTGATATCACACGGTATCCAGACAGTAACTTGAGCATCATCGCCAGTAATGGCTTACCCGTGCCGCAGATGGGGTTCAAGGAGATGACCATTAAAATTGGTAAAGTTGAACTGCCGGCACAGGGAGTGATTATTGTGGACATTGACCGTCATGAAAGTCACCCTAAAATAACTGTGGGTACTAACCTAATTGAAAATTGTCTTTCAGAGGTAACTGTAATTCTACAACAGGTGGCAGTGAATGATAGTTCCAGCCAACAGAGAGTCCTCAACAAGGAGATAAAAGCCCTGATGAGACGGCAGCAGGTAGAACTGTCTGGTGGTGAGATCGGTAGCGTAAGACTGAGTGACCCATTCCCCATTTCCATGCCTCCCGAAAGTGAAATGATGATCTGGTGTTGGACTGCAATCGGGTTGAGAGGTAGAGACTACCAAGCCATGGTAGAACCCGTGTACTCAGACAGCAGGCCCACCATTTTGACAGCCCGGGGGGTGGTTGATGTCCGTCATGGGAGGGTGCCCGTCCGCATCCTCAACATTGGGGAGAGGGAAGTACACTTACCCAGGTACGCTACACTCGCCAAGCTGTTTGTGGTCGAACACAAAGCTATCAGGGCCGTGGAACCCTTGCCTCCATCTCCTCAGGCGGAGGGTAATGGCTCCCAGAAACAAAAAGAGGACTGGTGCCAGAAACTCCACGTGGGTGCTGACTCCACTCCCCTGCACCAAAAACAAGGAGTCTACCGGGTGGTACAGGAGTACGAGAGAGTCTTTAGTAAGCACCCGCTAGACTTCGGCAGAGTAAAAGGGATAGAACACCACATCCCCACTGGGAGCCACCCACCGATAAAAGAAAGACACCGACCTGTACCCCCTGCACATTATCAGAACGCCAAGGGCATGCTAAGAGAGATGAAAGAAGCTGGGGTCATTAGAGATAGCTGTAGCCCCTGGGCAGCCCCCTTGGTTCTGGTGAAAAAGAAAGACGGCACCATGAGAATGTGCGTGGACTATAGACAAATCAACCGTATCACCCACAAAGACGCATATCCGCTGCCTAGAATAGAGGAGTCTTTAGCCGCACTAAAATCTGCTAACTTCTTTTCTACTTTGGACCTTACTAGCGGGTACTGGCAGGTTCCTGTGGCAGAGGCTGACAAGGAGAAGACCGCCTTCACCACCCCGATGGGACTGAGTGAGTTCAACTGTATGCCTTTCGGGCTCTGCAACGCACCAGGGACCTTCCAGCGGCTGATGGAATGCTGTCTAGGGCACCGAAACTTCGAGACGGTCCTCCTTTACCTGGACGACGTGATCGTCTATTCGAAGACCTACGAGGACCATCTCAAGCACCTGGCCGAGGTGTTCGAAGCCCTGGCAGGCTATGGCCTGAAGGTGAAACCATCGAAGTGTCACCTGCTGAAACCAAAGGTCCAGTACCTAGGGCACGTGGTAAGCGCGAAAGGAGTGGCCCCCGACCCTGACAAGGTCACGGCAATCAAGAGCTGGCCAAGCCCCTCGAACATCAAAGAGGTGAGACAGTTTATCGGGTTGGTAGGCTACTACCGAAGGTTCATCCCCGGGTTCACTAAGATGGCAGCTCCTATGCAGGACCTCCTGATCGGACAGTCTAAGTCCAGGAGTCAGAAGCCACCCTTCAAGTGGGATAAACCGGAAGAGGAGTCCTTCCGCCAGCTAAAGATGGCCCTCACAGGGGATGAGATCCTGGCCTACCCTGATTATGGCCAGCCTTTTATTCTCCACACGGACGCCAGTAATGTGGGACTGGGAGCCGTACTGTCCCAAAACCAACAGGGCAGAGAACGGGTGATCGCATACGCCAGTCGGAAGCTGAGGCCCACCGAGAGGAACCCGGAGAATTACAGCTCCTTCAAGCTAGAATTCTTGGCGGTGGTGTGGGCCGTGACGGAACGCTTCAAGCATTACCTGGCCTCCGCAAAGTTCACCGTGTACACGGACAACAACCCGTTGACACACCTGGACAATGCAAGACTGGGTGCCCTAGAACAGCGGTGGATGGCCCGTCTCTCCAACTATGACTTTGTGATCAAGTACCGGGCAGGCAAAACCAACGCGGACGCCCTATCAAGGATGCCTCACTTACCTGAAGGTGACGAAGACCCAGAAGAGCTGGAGGAGGTAGAACTCCCCGCGTTTCACCGGTATGGAGCCGCTCAACACTCTCACCGCGTGAAGGAGGAGGATCTAACAACTGTGATGATCAATCCCCTACCTCACCACAGCTGGGCCGAGACCCAAGATAGTGACCCTGCCATCCGCCTGGTGAAAGATCTGCTGACCCAGGAAGACGCCCGCATGGATCCGGATGCTCCAGAGGAAGCGAAGCAGCTGTGGAAGGAGAAGAGCAAGCTGTTCCTCTACGAAGGCAAGTTGTGCAGAAGGATTGTCAACCACCGGACGCATGAGCTGACCTGGCAAGTCGTGGTCCCAAGGAGGGATGCAGCTATGGTCCTGGGAGCTTACCATGACAGAGCGGGACACTTCGGTTGGAAGAAACTGGAGTTCCTGCTAAGAGGAAGGTTCTTTTGGGTCGGCATGAGAGGAGCTGTAGAAAAGTGGTGCAGAGACTGTGGCCCTTGTCACCTAAGGAGGAAGGACCGCACCAGCCAGAAGACACCCTTGAGGCCCATCGTCACCACGCAGCCTCTTGAGCTGGTAGCTCTAGACCACGTCAAGTTGGCTCCAAGCCGGTCAGGGTACATCTACGCCCTGACAATTGTGGACCACTATTCCCGTTTTCTCGTGGTGGTCCCGGTAAAAGACTTGACAGCCCAAACAGCAGCCAGAGCCTTCCAGCAATACTTCTGTCGTCCACACGGGTATCTGGAACAGGTCCTGACAGACCAGGGTCCAGCGTTCGAGGCTGAAATCTTCCAGGAGTTCTGCAACCTCTATGGCTGTAAGAAAATTCGTACAACGCCTTACCACCCACAAACCAACGGGATGTGTGAGAAGATGAACAATATAGTCATTGATCTCCTGAAGACGTTGCCCCTGGAGGAACGCAGCCTGTGGCCAGAAAAACTGCCGGACTTGATAGACCTATACAACAATATCCCGGTGAATGCTACAAACTGTACCCCGGCTTACCTGATGCGAGCTAGACCAGGTAAGCTGCCTGTAGACCTGGAGATGGGAGTCCTAATACCTGAGGACACCTCCCCGGATGCGGACTGGGATACGGAAAGGCAACTGCAGTACAAGAAGGTACAGGAGAGTGTGGAGAAGAGCCTGGCCCAGGTGAGAGAGAGGCAAGAAAAACTCTTCAATCAACACACCCCTGCTGGTCCCCTAGAACCTGGTGAGCAAGTCCTGAAGCGGAAGAGAAGGCTACATAAGTTGGACGACCAGTGGGAAAGGGAACCCTACACCGTACTGCAGTCTGACCACGACAACCCAAAGGTGTGCGTAATCACCAAGGACGGAGGAGAAACCACTAGTGTCGTCTCCAGAGACCACCTCAAAAGGTGCCCCGAGCAACTCCGTAGTGCAGAAGAGGATCAGAGTGACCTTGAACCCGCAGAGGACAAGGAAGAAATGATCAGCACCGTTCTCGGAGAGTTCCCTCAGTCCTGGACTCGCATAAATGATGCTATAGTGGTATCTGTCCTGCATTTCCTGCAACCGGCACAGCAACAACCAACACCAGAGCCGGAAGGTGAAGAGGAGCAAGCGGTTCCAGAGGCAGAAGAGCCTGTACCAGCAGCCCAGGAGAGTCAACCCTCTGCTGACAGTGAGCCTGCCATGCCTGCGGTAAGCCAAAGGACCCGCAGACAGCTGCCTGCCCTACCTGTACACCCAGCTGGTAGCTGTACCCCTAACGCTAGTGGGGAAAGCCAGGTTGGTCCACCACCAGACAGTGGGCTACGTAGGTCAACCAGGAGCACAAAGGGACAGATACCCGCTCGCTGGAGAATATAGAGTGTACTAAAATTGTCAATAGCCCTGTTACCAACTGTTGAAATGTTTGCCAAGTTACATGCTTGTTTGGTAATACTCTGTTTCAGTTTCTTGCAGCTACCGTAAGGACTCACAGGTTATGGACTTTTTATAACCGGGACCTTGTATGGACTGCGTTCGGAGCCTAACCCAGGAATGAACTAAGAATGTGAAGGACTTGGGGTAGGACAGACCCCCACCTGGTTAAGGCTCCCCGTTGAGTTGGTGATATGGACACCCGGTCACAGGCCACACTGTGACCTTAAGAACTCAATTTGTGCGTCGTCTGTCTATTAATGTTTTATTGTTATGCATATTGTCTTTGTTTATTGTTTAGTCCCGGAGTACTAAATTTCACTAGGGGGGAATGTGTCACCCTGGCCTGGATGCCACAAGTGTAATTAAAGCTGTGTCTGAGAGCAAGGGGGAGGTTCTCTAGTCAGGGGAACATTAGCATGCAGTGCCTCCTGTCTCAGGCCAGTAGGGGGAGCTGGCTGCCCCTATAAAAGCTGGTACTGGGGGCAGGGTTAGAGAGAACTGGACGACCTATCTGAGGATTCAGGTCCCAGAGCAGGGAGGGACAGTTGTATTGCACCTAAGAGGAAGTGTGGCAGAAGGAGAGCCACAAGCCAGAGACAAGAGGCGCAGTGAGCCTGTCTTGGCAGAGAAAAGACTTACTTTACCAGACTTTGGTGTCTGAGGCTGGGAGGATTCTACATCCTCCAGCAGAGAACCAGTCCGCAAGGGACTGTATATTCCTTGGCCTAAGAAGCCTGGAGGCTCTGCCACAACCGAAGGGACCAGTAAAGCCGTACAAGGCTGGGAGCAGAAAGGAACCCACGTCGCAGGCCATACAGGCGAGAATACACGGAAAGCTCGGAAAAGTGGGCTGTTACCCTATCAGGAGGAGATAGCCAGAAGGAGCGCAGAAAGCACGGTAGGCCTACACCCTCACCCTGACCAGGGCCAATTTCCCCGTTGCTCTCAGACATCCAGGTCCCCTCCTAGCTGGGACTGTTTGTGGGTCAGTTTACCTGTTTAGTAAAGACCCTGGACTGCAACCTGTTGTCTGTGTGCTCCTTGCTCCTCCAGCACTATCAGCACTGGGACTCTCACTACCATCACTCCCACCATCCACTATACTGCCCTGGGGCCGCACTCTTCCCGTGGGGTCACACTACCCTAGCTGCACACCTCATCAGCCCCAGCGGTCTGCATGCAGCGGCGGTTCCTAATAACCGCAATCCACGGGTGGCGTAGTCGGACATTATCAATAACACATAACGGACTACCACTGGCCTGACCACCCTGAGCCACGGAACCGGGTTGCCACTACTACTCCCATCGTTTCCCTAATTGCCCGGATCCGAGTGCCCCACGGCCCAGGGGGCGAGTCACATGCGCTTGCATTCCAAGAAAACAAAGCAGACGCTAACTTCTATCATCCTCATCATGCTCCTCACCTTGGCACTCTCAACTCCCCTGATGGAGAAGCCAGGGCCCACCGGAGGAGTCTGGTTCTCTGGTGGGCTCGTCCAATGCTGCTCTAAAGCAGGCCGGGCTAAGAAAAGTGTGGGGGAACTTCCAAGGAGAAATAGGGGCGGCTGGGGACCGTTTATGGACACCCGGCCGCCGGGCGGCTGGGGACTGAGTATGGATACCTCGCTGCCAAAGCAGCCATGAGGTAATGGCCAGCTTTGGCCTCCTCCAAACTAAAAGGCCCCATTTCAAGTGCAAGTTAGCAGTATGGTATTGCAGCCTGGGGGTGGGTGTGTGGCAGGCTGCATACTTGCGCTTGCATTGAAAGGTATGGGGGAGGTACAAATTGAACACTGCCCTGGGACAAGGATTTGCACGGGGATAGTTGCAAGTCTGCATCTTCTGATGCGGCAAGGATCACTTCTGATGGGCACACTTTTAGGTAGTAACCTGGGTGTCAGAGATGCTTCCAGGGATCTTACCAATGCTATTCCCATGTCTTTTCAGCACTGTATGCGTGTGTCACACAGCACATGGCCAGATAAGGTTGTAAAATGTTAAAATGACATTTCCCGGTGAATGCATTTGTCACTGTTGAAAGCAATACAAAAGTGCAAAAACGCATAAAAAATGCTACTTGTGAACATAGCCCAAGGTGTGGAGGAGCATTTTTGTTTCTGGTTATTTATTTTACCTTATACACAAGTCTTTACCCTGGAAAGGAAGCTCCTTAACCAGGGGCGTACATAGAAATCATGGGGCCCCATAGCAAAAGTCCAAATTGCCCCCCCCCAGTAAAAAATAATAATAAATTCTGCAGTGTAAGTAGAATCGCAGTATATAGGTGCTTTCACAAAGGGCATAGCTCAACTTTTGAAGACAGGGAAATGAACATGTCTTGTGGCATGCACATAGTGAATGTGCCCATACTGAAGTCCTTTAGTATTCTCATCCCTTTTTATCACCCTGTTGATTTAAATACAACAAAACATGCATCCAACACACAGTATTATACCCCCCTACAGTAAATTCCTGTACAGTAACCCTGACACACACACAGTAAGATGACTCCATAGTCCCCCCAGTAAGGTATGATGCCCTCACAAACACCCACACAGCATGATGGCCCCCCATATACCCACACTGTATGATGGCTCCCTAGCAACTCCCCTCCCTCACACAGTATTATGGTTCCCAAGAAGTATGATGGTCCCCACAGACCCACATTGTATGATGGCCCTCACAGCTGCCCACACAGTATAATGGCCCACAGGTCCTCCACTGTATCATGGTCTCCACAGGACCTCCATACAATATGATGAAAGTAGCCACAGTATAATAGCCTGCACAGGTACCCTACACACAGAGTGATGACCCCACAGTAGGCGCCTCCACAGTATAAGGCTCCACAACCCCCTACAAGTCCTGACTGATAAAAAAATATATAAAAATTAATCACCTACCCCTGTTTCCCCAATGAGCTGCTCTATGCACCGTGTGAACGGAGGCGATGCACAGCAGACGTGACATAGTGACATCATGCTTGGTGCACTGAGACACAGACTCATGGCTGAATGGTACAGCAGGGAGCCTTTAAGCATCTGGTCTCCTAAAGAGCTCAAATGTGGCCATATGATCTGCCGCTATTAGTGGTATGCCACTGGTACTATAGTAAGAGCTATTTTACACAGTGACATTCTTTTGTACATATGTGTGACGCTGTAAGCCCTATCCTGGGAGATGGGGGACTCGGAGCCGGGTCCTGTGTTGTAGATGGGGTGCAGCCGTGGCCCGGACCCGCTCCGTGCCCAGGGCCGTCACATTAAAAAGGATGGTATGGGCTTATCCGGGTTGAGTGGCTGATCTCGACTATGTCACCTGTGGCACCTGGTGAAGGCGACCAGTGCCGCTACAGTCCGCTGAGGCAGGGTGTTATTGCAGCCATCGTTGTTACTACTCCCCACAGGCAGAGCAGGGCCTCAGGGCAGAGGGACAGGATGGAGGGGGTTGTAGTCTAGGAGGTCTGGTACTGCGTAGTGCGGTGTAATGCAGAATAAAGAGTCCGGAGGCCATAGGGGTTAACTTCCAGAGTTTTTACTCACGGTGGAGATTGCAGTTGGAAGTCTTCTCTCTGCTCCTCGCGGAGTTCTGCGGTCACCAGAGACGGGGGGGGTCCGTCAACCTCCGAGTAAGTCCAGTGTTCAATCAGGACCCCGCACCAGAGTGTTCCTAGACTTCAGACCGGGTCCTTTCCCGTCTGTGTGTGTGTAGATAGGCCGGGTCTCCCTCTGAACTTCACTCAGAAAAAGGGTACGGGTGGCAGCTCCGCTCCTTCCGTTACCCGGTGGGATCCTCAGGGCCTACCGGACTTCCCTGACCAGGACGTAGAGTGGCAAGGTCAGGTGTCGGGGACCGGTACCCCTCTTGCAGCCAGAATCTCTCTGAATAAATCAGGTTGGCAAGGATAGGTGGCGTATACCGCTCCGTCTGCATCCCCCTGGGATCCATTTGCGGTGGAGCTACACTCCTGAGCTCCGGGCCTTCTTGGTCATGGTCCTTGACCGGGCTGAGACATTCATTATCTGCAACCTGCCCCTCGACCCAAAGCCAGGGTACGAGGGCCATGCCTCCATCCTATGCAGGTCCACACAGGATCCACGCTCAGGGAGGAAGGTCACGATCAAAGAACAATCAAAGAACCCAGAACCAAGATGGCTTTGTATTAAATATGAAATTTAAAGTGTCACTAAAATGTGAATCCTCCACCCTCACCCAATAATTGATTCCCCTATCTCTTGGTTCCCCAGTCTCCCGTTTCCCAGTAGGGGCAGCACCTAGTGCCTACTAGCCCCCTCTGGTGGGAGAAGTGTGGTGTTGGATGTGGAGGTAGGGTCCTGACCATCGCACTGTTCTTACCTCAGAGGAGGAACACTACACCCCATTAAAGAGGTGCAGCATCCCTGTGGCGGTCGAACCCTCAGGGGCGCCACATTCCCCCCTGGTGAAACACAGCACGTCCGCGGGCTGCAAAAGAGCAATACCTGGTACAGTTTTTTTTTTTTTATATATGAACAATAAACTATCTTCCCTTTATGGGAGGCACTTCTTCTTAAACGTTTCGAACAGCATATAATATAAAAGTACAAAGGTATAAAAATATAAAAGTACAAGAATCATCCAGAGACATTTATGCACAGACAGACGGGTTAAAGTGCAGGGACTTAAAGGCAGTTCAGAAGCACGAGGGACCTGTCCCAAACCCCCAACGTAGGCCCTGGGGTGGCTGCAGGGCATGAAGATCCCGAGTTGGACCTCCAGGAGAGCCACTCCAGACAGGTTTTTCTTCTGAGGTCTGAGGCAGAAATAGCCACGGTTTTACATAAAACCAATATAAGGAGCACCTAAAGAGATGCAAACTATTTACAGGGTATGAGTCTGTCTGCTGCAAGTCCGCAGGGCCAAATGTCTCTAGAAACCGGGAATGTAAATTAAAACATAAACACAACCATTACAACTTTAAACAAGTTACAGCCGCCAGGGCTGCTTAATTCTCGGGTCCCCTCCGGGGAAAAGGCTCACTCCTCCTGACGGAGGTTGACCGGTCCTCTAAGGCCGAGCGTGAGGGGGCATCGCTCCCGAACACCTTGTGGACATCCAGGGCGTACCACCCCCGCACCCCGTGGTGGCGGGTGTACGTGACTATGTCACCCGGGACGAGGTTCCGGCCAGGGTGTCCCTTTTTCAGCCGCGGCTCGACGTCCCGCCGGCTGACAAAGACGTCGTGCTCATGCTGGGAACTCCGAATGAATCCCCACCCCGCCTCATGGTGGAAGCGGACAACTTGCCCTTCCACACGGGGGCTTGGACGGGTCTTCTCCTCCTGGCGGGCCCGGGACTTTGCAGCCTTGGCGCGCACCTCGAGGCGCTCGCAGCGAATCTCCCTCTGGCGCTGCTCCCGGCTGAGTTGAAGGATCTGCTGACGGCACAGCTCGCTCCTCCTGCGCGCTTCAGCCTGGGTCTCTCGGGGGAAGCCCATCAGGTCCCCCCCCGGTTGTCCCAGGCCCACTCCTCAGCCGCCGGCCAGGTGACTGTTGGTGTGGGTAGCGGTGTCAGCAGGGGTTGCAGCGGGTCCTCTGCAAGTGCGGACCGGTCCGGGTTGGGGTCGGTGGATACCCCAGCAGCCTCAGGTATTTCCGAATCAGGAGTTGGACGGCAGTGCAGGTCTCCGCCTATAGCAGAAGCTTGCAGCTCCGGGGCAAAGACCTGCTCCCAGGGGACCGCGCCAAGCAGGAGATACTCGGCCATGAGGTCCAGTACGGGCACGGTAGGTTCAGCAGCCGGGGCAGGTGAAGCACACTCACCTGCCTCTGGGCCGCTCACGACCTTTGTCACCGCTTCTCCCTGAGCTTCGGCTCCTTGATGGCGGGTTCGTATGCGCAGCAGCATTTCTTCCTGCCACGCAGCAGACGCCGCCTTCTGGGCCTCATCCAGTCTCTGTGCAAGACCCGGGGCTTCCTGATGGAGAAATTCAATATCTCCCGCTGTAAGTATTGTGTCGCTTCGCTCCCTGCCGGGGGAAGGACCTGGGCCAGGTTAGGAAGGTTCCGTTTGTTGCGCTCCAGCAGCGTCCATGTCCGCTCCTGAAGGCCGCCAAACCTCAACTGCAATAACCGCACCTTGTTGTTTTTTTTCTTTTTCCTCCTCTTTTGGGGCGGCTCCAGGGCGGTATGCTGACAGCCACGCCTTCGTTTGGCCCATCCATTTTGACGGGCATTACCCCGCGGACAGTTTCTGATGGAAGGGGCGGTCCACACTTTTGGCGCCATGTGGGAGCCTGGCCCATGATAGGAGGTGTTAGAAGACCGTCTTTCCAATAGACTATGGCATCTGTTCTTCTTGGGCGGGCGCCATTTTAAGTGGAAATGACAGTCTAAGGTGTAAGGCACACAGTACCCGGTAGCAATGGGTAATTCCTTCCTTTGCTGCGGGCACGCGATCCTGCTGACTACGCCAGTTGAGTGACGCTGTAAGCCCTACCCTGGGAGATGGGGGACTCGGGGTCCTGTGTTGTAGATGGGGTGCAGCCGTGGCCCGGACCCGCTCCGTGCCCAGGGCCGTCACATTAAAAAGGATGGTATGGGCTTATCCGGGTTGAGTGGCTGATCTCGACTACGCCACCTGTGGCACCTGGTGAAGGCCACCAGCGCCGCTACAGTCCGCTGAGGCAGGGTGTTATTGTAGCCATTGTTGTTACTACTCCCCACAGGTGGAGCAGGGCAGAGGGACAGGATGGAGGGGGTTGTAGTATAGGAGGTCTGGTACTGCATAGTGCGGTGTAATGCAGAATAAAGAGTCCGGAGGCCATAGGGGTTAACTTCCAGGGTTTTTATTCACGGTGGAGATTGCAGTTGGAAGGCTTCTCCCTGCTCCTCGCAGAGTTCTGCGGTCACCAGAGACGGGGGGGGGGGTCCGACAACCTCCAAGTAAGTCCAGTGTTCAATCAGGACTCCGCACCAGAGTGTTCCTAGACTTCAGACCGGGTCCTTACCTGTCTGTGTGTGTGTAGATAGGCCGGGTCTCCCTCTGAACTTCACTCAGAAAAAGGGTACGGGTGGCAGCTCCGCTCCTTCCGTTACCCGATGGGGTCCTCAGGGCCTACCGGACTTCCCTGACCAGGACGTACAGTGGCAAGGTCAGGTGTCGGGGGCCGGTACCCCTCTTGCAGCCGGAATCCCTCTGAATAAATCAGGTTGGCGAGGATAGGTGGCGTATACCGCTCCGTCTGCATCCCCCTGGGATCCATTTGCGGTGGAGCTACACTCCTAAGCTCCGGGCCTTCTTGGTCATGGTCCTTGACCGGGCTGAGACATTCATTATCTGCAACCTGCCCCTTGACCCAAAGCCAGGGTACGAGGGCCGTGCCTCCATCCTCTGCAGGTCCACACAGGATCCACGCTCAGGGAGGAAGGTCACGATCAAAGAACGATCAATGAACCCAGAACCAAGATGGCTTTGTATTAAATATGAAATTTAAAGTGTCACTAAACTGTGAATCCTCCACCCTCACCCACTAATTGGTTCCCCTATCTCTTGGTTCCCCAGTCTCCCGATTTCCAGTAGGGGCAGCACCTAGTGCCTACTAGCCCCCTCTGGTGGGAGAAGTGTGGTGTTGGATGTGGAGGTAGGGTCCTGACCATCGCACTGTTGTTACCTCAGAGGAGGAACACTACACCCCATTAAAGAGGTGCAGCATCCCTGTGGCGGTCGAACCCTCAGGGGCGCCACACATACATATATAGTGAAGTCCATATTACGTATAGAGCTTCACTTATAAAGACAACCTTTGTCCATTTGCCGAAATATCAACATCGTGGATGAAATCCCCTGATAAGAAACTGAGCTAACTTTAGGCTATGTTCACATGTTGCGTTTTTGCAGCATTTATGAATTTTCTGCTGCGTTTTACAGTACCAGCAAAGACTGAGATTTCAGAAATCTCATGCACACTCTTTGTTTTTTTTTCCTGATTGTTTTGTCAAAGAGCTGCGTTTTTGCAAACAGCAGCATGTCACTTCTTTTAGCGTTTTTCACCCATAGAAAGCAATGGGTAGCGCAAAATTGCAGCAAAAACGCAGGTATCAAGTTTTGCTGTGTTTTTGGTGCAAAAACCTGAGGAAATTGAATCATGTTTCTTTTTATGCACTAAACTTTATCAGCATGCACAAGAAACAAATGTACCCTGACAAAAACGCAGAAAAAAACTCAGCAAAACCTGCTTTTTCTCTACTGCCAAGAGAGCAGGTTTTGGCAGCGGAAAAAAAATTAGCAAAAACACAATGTGTGAATATAGCCTTACGGGTTGTAACCTGTGAAGATTGTGCAAAGCGCATCTCTCTACACTCCACTGTGTTAGCACTCAGAACGTCAGCTGGCTGTGAAGAACAGACTGGCCTGCCGAGAATCTGATCAAAAATATGGATGTGTGAATGAGGTCTTAGGCTGATGGGAGGGGATCAGTCAGATATGGAGACAGTCACCACCTCCAATAGTATATGATCTCCCATCAGCCTAAGGCCTCAATCACACGTGCAATATTTGCATACGAGTGCTATCCATCGTCTTCAAGGATAGCACTCGTACCTGTGATAGTCTATGGGGCCATTCACATGTCCGTGATTTTAGAGACATGCCCGATTTTGATCCAAGGGTCAGATTACACTTGGCCATGCAAGGTCAATGGGTTTGTGAAAAAAAAACGGACTGCACTCTGACATCTCAGTGCAGTCGATTTTTATGGTCTGTAAGAATGAAGAAGGTGGAGAATTGTTTTATTTTTTTATTTCTCCAGATACGAGAACAACGGATGACACTCAGGTCACACTCTGATTAAAGTCTGATCAGAATAATTGGCCATTTTTCTTGTATGTGGAAAAATCAGAAGTGTGAATGAGTCCTAAGGTTGTTTTTAATTAGTAGTGGATCCTACCTGCCCTTTAAATTTGGTTAGACAAAAAAGGGGGTGGGGTGGAAAAGCGCAGTGCTTGTGTGAACCTGTATGGAAGTGGAATATACGTGCAGATACAGTGGTCTGCTCACCTGAGTGGGTTGTGCAGACCGCACATCCCAGGTTAAACAGCTACTGGCGCTGATAGCGCTGCCACGATGCCTTCAGTGTCTCCTCTGGATTAGCAGATGGAGCTTCCAATCGTGATTCCGGGTGGGGTCACATGGGTGATGACATCATCGCAGGTCCTACAGGTCCTGCAGCTGAAATTGTATCCAGTTCTCTGCAGCCTCCAGCCACAACTCCCAAGGGAAAAGTGAACAGTGTGCAAATTGAAGTGGTCAGTGGGGTGCTAGAAACTGGATAAGGCGCTGGAAAAGGATAAAACAAACCTCTTTATTGAAGTATTAATGCCCACAACACGTTTCTGCAGCGGTCTGCTGCCTTCATCAGGTGGAGTTATGGGAAAATGGCAGAAACAGGCACTTTTTGGCACTGACCACTTCAATTTGCACACTTTAAATTTGGTTAGTCCTATGAAAGAATGGTACATCTTGTCGTTCTTGATGGGCTCCCATGAATTGGCCAATTTATGCACCAAGTACCTTCATTTTCCATATCTCTACGCTTACAGAGGCGACTGTATTCTTTATTATGCAGTGATAGCAGCAGCGCCTGTTCACACTTAATTTATTCTGTCTGGAGGCGATATACATACATAAACACAGAGGGGTTGTCCAAGTTTGGGATGAAAGTCTACTATCGCTCTATATGACTACGGTCATCTGAATCCTCACATCATACGCTGTCAGGATTCTTCGATGACAGTGGCAAGAGCAGCCGGTCACGTACAAGTATGTGTTTTGCATATCTGTGGTCACGTGTCGATTAAACGTGCTCGGCCGCATTCAGTTCCCTTGTATTGATCGAGGACGAACACGTCTAGTCAGAATGTGACTGGAAGCATGCAAATTGTTAGAACCCTCCTGTTTGTTTGTTTTTTCCTTCCTGTGTATAGCGGTCATGTGACCATTTGCCTTTATATTACAGCTCCGCCCTTTTGGCTCTGTTGGACTTCAGTGTTGTTTGACTGCTTCTCTAACCAGGTGCTTCTGTGCCTATCTGGCAGCTCGCTTGGTCCTTCTGGGACCTCTAGTACCCTTTTGTCAGTTTGTATTTTTGTGTTCTGCAACTACTCTGTTTAGGAGGTGTCCCATTTTTGTCCCAGTCCTTAGTTCTTTTAGGGACCCCTCTCCTTTATGCTATAGGTCTCCGTTCAGACTAGCTGAAGACTAAGGCGGGTCTGTTCACTCGGAACAGGCAGCCCGCTACATCGTAGGGATTCAGCTTAGTCTTATTGTAGGGACAGCCTTCCCCTATCTTTCCTTAGTTCATGTTGCAGATCATAACACAAATCACATACTTGTGGTGGCATGACCGCCTGCACGCGATGTGTGCGCTCTGAGGATTCAGAAGTCTGCAGTCATAGAGTGATTGCAGACTTTCATCTCAAGCCTAGACGACCCTTTAAAGGGGTTGTCCACTACTTTGACATTGATGCCCTGTCCTTAGGATAGGGCATCAATGTATGATCGGCTGGGGTCCCACACGTGGCATCGCTGCCGATCAGCTGTTATCGTGCCGGTGGCCGCCGGCCGGAAGTCCTTGCCTGTGGTGCCTGGCCGTCAAGTTGTAGTGGCGGCCGCTTGTAACTGTATATCCGCCTCCTATTCAATTGAATGGGAGGCGGATGTGCAGTTACGAGCGGCGGCCACTACAGATGGACGGCCAAGCACCGCAGATAAGGACTTGTGGCCGCTGCCGCCGGCATAACAGCTGATTGATGGGGATGGGGCGTCCGGGACCCCGGCCGATCATACATTGGTGCCCTATCCTATGGATAGAGCATCAATGTCAAAGTAGTGGATAACTTTTTTAAGAGTACATTCCCACTTTCAGGATTTGTTGCGGTTTTCACGCTGCAGAATTTTTGTACTTATTATGTAAATTACTGGACACGCATTTTTACACATGCGGATCTTCCTCAACTAAGCAAGTCTATGAGGAAAGTCTACATGCGGACCCACAAGAGAAATCGACATGCTCGGGGTCTGAAGGACACGCCGCATCTCAGTTTCCGCTGGTGATCCGCTGGTGCACAGAGATGCATAGTGGACAGTAAAGAACATCCACTATGCTGTAACATCTGGCTGTTGCGGGTTTGACGCTGCATAAATATGCAGCGTCAAAACCGCAGCAAATCTTGAACGTGGGAACATACCCTTAGGCTATGTGCCCATGATCCGGAGCCCCTGCGGGTTTGACGCTGCGTGTTTATGCAGCGTCCAAGGAAAGTCTGCAGGTGAAAAAAAAATGGTAGCTATTCCGCAGCATTGGGGCCGCAGGCTGGTATGCATTGTGCGCACATACAGTGTGGCTAGCTGCAGCAATACTAGTGATTAGTGATGGTCTGGGGTCAGATGTACTCTCTCTGACAGCCGTGTCCTTTGCTCTGCTGTGCACTCTGCAGCCTGTCCATTCCTCCTTCAGTTAATCCTTCATTAGGAGTGCATGATCTGCAATGCAGATAAATGTGTGTAAAGAAGTCATTTAAACAATTTATTAATAGGCTTCCATTGTCACAGGTGTCCTAATGTTTAGCTCAACCGTCTGGTCCCAGGTTCAGGATCTCTGTGGTGACTGACAGACACAAGACAGTGGCTTGGTGTGAGGGGCTTCCTGACTTTTTATTTGTTTGCAGCCCTCCTCCCCAGTTACCCTAGATCAGGCATGTCCAAAGTCCGGCCCGCGGGCCATTTGCGGCCCGCGGTCCGGACTAATAAGGCCCCCAGGTATCCAGCAGCATGTACCTTGCGGCCGCTGCCGCTCTCGTCGCCACCGCCGCTCTCGTCGCCACCGCCGCTCAGTACTCCGGCGCAGGGAGAAGAGCCGAAATCTCGGACATCGCGAGATTTCGGCTTTCCTTCTCCCTGCGCCGGAGTACTGAGCGGCGGCAACCGGCCAGCCAAGATCTCGCGACGTGCGAGATCTCCAGCCCCCAGGGGTTGTAAGACGTTCAGAGGTCAGATAGGCTGAAGACCTCAGCTTAGTTGTGTAAAATTATATAAATAATATATATATTAAGTTATATATAAGTCCCTGCGCCACCTTACACCTCCAGAAAGGTTAGGCCAGCAGGGCTCTCACACAAGCTTGTGGTAGCAAGCTGTCATACCCTTCATTAACCCCTGACTGCCTGTCACTGTGCTATAATTCCATTATCTGATGTGCGACTGTTGCACAGCTTGCTATTCTCTGCCTGTGTTATAAAGCATATAGCAGTATCTTATTTTTGCTGTTCCACCCTCTGCGCCTTTTAATCTCTCCCCTTCTGGCCAATTTTTATAATGGCAACTACAAATAAGAAACGAAAAGTTGACAGTGAGGGCCGCCGCTTCCAGGACAAGTGGAAAGTAGAATATTTTTTCACTGAAATAAAGAATCACTGTGTTTGTCTGATATGCCAAGAGACCGTTGCTGTTTATAAAGAATTTAATGTCAAGCGACACTATCAGACGAGACATAGCACATACGACAAGCTAACAGGGCACGACCGAAGTGAAAAGTATAAGCAACTTGAAGCTGTTTTATTGTCACAACAGCGATTTTTTACAAGAGCCCGTGAGTCAAATGAAAATGCCACAAAGGCGAGCTATGAGGTGGCAGCGTTAATTGCTAAAAATTGCAAATCTTTTGCAGAGGGTGACTTTATCAAAGAATGTGTTATGAAAATGGTAGAGAATGTCTGTCCCGAGAAGAAGCAAGAGTTTTCCAACATTTGCCTGGCTCGTAACACTGTAGCACGGAGAATTGAAGAAATTTCATCGGATATTAAGAGACAGTTAATGTCAAAAGGAGCTGATTTTGACTTCTTTTCAATAGCCTGTGATGAAAGCACGGACCTATCTGACACGGCTCAGTTGCTGATTTTTTTAAGAGGGGTGGACGATGAAATGAATGTGACTGAAGAGCTACTTGACCTCCAGAGCCTCAAGGATCAAACAAGAGGGAAAGATTTATTTGATTCTGTTAGTTCTGCCATAGATGACATGAAACTGCCTTGGAACAAAGTTACTGGGATTATTACTGATGGGGCACCTGCCATGACTGGTGAACGAAGTGGATTATCAACCCTAATCTGTAACAAGGTGAGCGAAGAAGGAGGCAAAGCTATTAAACTTCATTGCATCATTCATCAACAAGTTCTCTGTGCTAAACATCTCCAATATGATCATGTTATGAAACCGGTACTAAAGACCATTAATTTTATCCGCTCTAAAGCCCTGTGCCACCGCCAGTTTAAACAGTTTCTACTGGATATCCAGGCTGAATATGAAGATGTTTCATATCATAACGATGTAAGATGGCTCAGTCGGGGGTCTGCACTGCAACGTTTCTACTCTCTCAGAAAGGAAATAGGAGAATTCTTGGAAACAAAGGGACAAACGATGCGAGAACTATCTGATCCAATTTGGCTGGCTGATTTGGGGTTTCTAGTCGACCTAACAAAGCATCTGAATGTACTGAACATGAATCTTCAGGGCAAAGATGCAGCGGTGAACCAACTTTATTCACACCTCAAAGCCTTTGGAACAAAGCTGCAACTTTTCCTAAGGCAGTTGTCACAAACACCGCCCAATACCATCCATTTTTCAGCGCTACAGGAAATAATTAACAGTTTTCCACAGGATGATATCCATGTGCAAATAAGCAGGTATGCAGCAGACATCACATCTCTGGCTGGGGAGTTTCAACGGCGCTTTCAAGATTTTGCAGCTATTGAAAAGGAGATCAGCATTTTCTCCTCTCCATTCTCTGTTGACCCCGACAATGCTCCTGATCAGTTGCAGCTCGAGCTCATTGAGCTACATTGTGACAGCGAGTTACGCAGTCGTCATCAACAGCTCTCTCTTGTTAACTTTTACCGCCAACTGGATAAGAGCCGGTTTCAAGAGATTCGAACATTGGCTAAGAAAACCCTGAGCTTGTTTGGCTCAACATATTTGTGTGAGAAGACATTCTCTGTTATGAACTTTAACAAGAACCGCGTGAGGACAAGACTAAGTGACTCTCACCTGCGTGACATTTTGCGCATCAAAACCACGGCCATTGAACCAGACCTAGTCTATGTGCTGCAGTCCAGATCCCAGTTTCACCCTTCACATTAGTGCAGGCTAGTTTCTTTTTTTTAATTGAGATTAATATGTTGTAAAATCTCAATTAATGTCAGTTGGATAGACAGTTATATATTTGAACACATGTATACTTGCTGTTATGTTCCTGTTCACATTTTTTGAACTTATAAGTTGACAGACAACCTTACATTACTTTGTGTAATGTACTTTAAAATGTTCCTGAGATATCTCAGTTTCCTGTTTTTATTATATTAAAGGGGTTGTCCAAGTTCAGAACCCAGACATACCCCCTTTTTCACCCAGGCAGCCCCCCTGCCATGGGCATCAAAGCATCTCATGCTCCGATGTGCTCCCTTGCCCTGTGCTATTTACAATGACACACTGCCGGTAGGAGGCTTCACCGGCTCTAATGTGCAGGCTTTAGCGCTGCTCTAGCTGGTTTACTGGTGATAAAGCCCGCCCATCAGTGCCGGTGACGTCACTGGGCTTTCTGCCAGCCCCGTGGAGAGCTGGGTATGTCACTAGAACTCCAGAAAATGCCTTTCCTCTGCGCAATTTAGTGCAGGGCAAAAGTAGGACATTGGAGCATAAACTGCTTCGATGCTCAAGTCGGGGAGGGGCTTCCTGGGTGAGAATGGGGGTATGTCTGGGTTAACCCCTTTAAGGCAGATTGATTAAACACCTGTTTAGATTTGTCATCCAAGTCACAAAATAAAAAGTATGCCGTTTTCAATAAACTTTGCAAAAAAAGTTTATTTGCATTCATTTTAATGGTCCAAAGAATGTCAAGCAAAATGATCGGCCCTCGCACATGTTCACTTCATCAAATTTGGCACTCTTAGAAAAAAGTTTGGACACCCCTGCCCTAGATAGTTGGCAGAATTCCAAACACGACCCCTCCCCCCTGCCTTAACACCCGCACATCCAAAACAGGACACAAAGTAAAAGAAATTCATTTACATTTCACACTTACAGTACAGAGTGCTGCAGTGAGCCAGAGACTTACCCTGCAGCCAGGCCGGCTCCTCTGCAGCCAGTCAGAGACTTACACTGCAGCCAGGCCGGCTCCCTGAGCAGCCAGTCAGAGACTTATTCTGCAGCCAGGCCGGCTCCCTCTGCAGCCAGTCAGAGACTTACCCTGCAGCCAGGCCAGCTCCCTCTGCAGCCAGTCAGAGACTTACCCTGCAGCCCTGCCGGCTCCCTCTGCAGCCAGTCAGAGACTTACCCTGCAGCCAGGCCAGCTCCTCTGCAGCCAGTCAGAGACTTACCCTGCAGCCAGGCCGGCTCCCTCTGCAGCCAGTCAGAGACTTACCCTACAGCCCTGCCGGCTCCCTCTGCAGCCAGTCAGAGACTTACCCTGCAGCCCTGCCGGCTCCCTCTGCAGCCAGTCAGAGACTTACCCTGCAGCCAGGCCGGCTCCCTCTGCAGCCAGTCAGAGACTTACCCTGCAGCCAGGCCGGCTCCCTCTGCAGCCAGTCAGAGACTTACCCTGCAGCCCTGCCGGCTCCCTCTGCAGCCAGTCAGAGACTTACCCTGCAGCCCTGCCGGCTCCCTCTGCAGCCAGTCAGAGACTTACCCTGCAGCCAGGCCGGCTCCTCTGCAGCCAGTCAGAGACTTACCCTGCAGCCAGGCCAGCTCCTCTGCAGCCAGTCAGAGACTTACCCTGCAGCCAGGCCGGCTCCCTGAGCAGCCAGTCAGAGACTTACTCTGCAGCCAGGCCGGCTCCTCTGCAGCCAGTCAGAGACTTACCCTGCAGCCAGGCCGGCTCCCTCTGCAGCCAGTCAGAGACTTACCCTGCAGCCAGGCCGGCTCCTCTGCAGCCAGTCAGAGACTTACCCTGCAGCCAGTCAGAGACTTACCCTGCAGCCAGGCTGGCTCCCTCTGCAGCCAGTCAGAGACTTACCCTGCAGCCAGGCCGGCTCCCTCTGCAGCCAGTCAGAGACTTACCCTGCAGCCAGGCCGGCTCCTCTGCAGCCAGTCAGAGACTTACCCTGCAGCCAGTCAGAGACTTACCCTGCAGCCAGGCCGGCTCCCTCTGCAGCCAGTCAGAGACTTACCCTGCAGCCCTGCCGGCTCCCTCTGCAGCCAGTCAGAGACTTACACTGCAGCCAGGCCGGCTCCTCTGCAGCCAGTCAGAGACTTACCCTGCAGCCCTGCCGGCTCCCTCTGCAGCCAGTCAGAGACTTACCCTGCAGCCAGGCCGGCTCCCTCTGCAGACAGTCAGAGACTTACCCTGCAGCCAGGCCGGCTCCCTCTGCAGACAGTCAGAGACTTACCCTGCAGCCAGGCCGGCTCCTCTGCAGACAGTCAGAGACTTACCCTGCAGCCAGGCCGGCTCCTCTGCAGCCAGTCAGAGACTTACCCTGCAGCCAGGCCGGCTCCCTGTGCAGCCAGTCAAAGACTTACCCTGCAGCCAGGCCGGCTCCTCTGTAGCCAGTCAGAGACTTACCATGCAGCCAGGCCGGCTCCTCTGCAGCCAGTCAGAGACTTACCCTGCAGCCAGGCCGGCTCCCTGAGCAGCCAGTCAGAGACTTACACTGCAGCCAGGCCGGCTCCCTGAGCAGCCAGTCAGAGACTTATTCTGCAGCCAGGCCGGCTCCTCTGCAGCCAGTCAGAGACTTACCCTGCAGCCAGGCCGGCTCCCTCTGCAGCCAGTCAGAGACTTACCCTGCAGCCAGGCCGGCTCCTCTGCAGCCAGTCAGAGACTTACCCTGCAGCCAGTCAGAGACTTACCCTGCAGCCAGGCCGGCTCCCTCTGCAGCCAGTCAGAGACTTACCCTGCAGCCAGGCCGGCTCCCTCTGCAGCCAGTCAGAGACTTACCCTGCAGCCAGGCCGGCTCCTCTGCAGCCAGTCAGAGACTTACCCTGCAGCCAGTCAGAGACTTACCCTGCAGCCAGGCCGGCTCCCTCTGCAGCCAGTCAGAGACTTACCCTGCAGCCCTGCCGGCTCCCTCTGCAGCCAGTCAGAGACTTACCCTGCAGCCAGGCCGGCTCCTCTGCAGCCAGTCAGAGACTTACCCTGCAGCCAGGCCGGCTCCCTCTGCAGACAGACAGAGACTTACCCTGCAGCCAGGCCGGCTCCTCTGCAGCCAGTCAGAGACTTACCCTGCAGCCAGGCCGGCTCCTCTGCAGCCAGTCAGAGACTTACCCTGCAGCCAGGCCGGCTCCCTGTGCAGCCAGTCAAAGACTTACCCTGCAGCCAGGCCAGCTCCTCTGCAGCCAGTCAGAGACTTACCCTGCAGCCAGGCCGGCTCCTCTGCAGCCAGTCAGAGACTTACCCTGCAGCCAGGCCGGCTCCTCTGCAGCCAGTCAGAGACTTACACTGCAGCCAGGCCGGCTCCCTGAGCAGCCAGTCAGAGACTTACTCTGCAGCCAGGCCGGCTCCCTCTGCAGCCAGTCAGAGACTTACCCTGCAGCCAGGCCGGCTCCTCTGCAGCCAGTCAGAGACTTACCCTGCAGCCAGTCAGAGACTTACCCTGCAGCCAGGCCGGCTCCCTCTGCAGCCAGTCAGAGACTTACCCTGCAGCCAGGCCGGCTCCCTCTGCAGCCAGTCAGAGACTTACCCTGCAGCCAGGCCGGCTCCTCTGCAGCCAGTCAGAGACTTACCCTGCAGCCAGTCAGAGACTTACCCTGCAGCCAGGCCGGCTCCCTCTGCAGCCAGTCAGAGACTTACCCTGCAGCCCTGCCGGCTCCCTCTGCAGCCAGTCAGAGACTTACCCAGCAGCCAGGCCGGCTCCTCTGCAGCCAGTCAGAGACTTATCCTGCAGCCCTGCCGGCTCCCTCTGCAGCCAGTCAGAGACTTACCCTGCAGCCAGGCCGGCTCCCTCTGCAGACAGTCAGAGACTTACCCTGCAGCCAGGCCGGCTCCCTCTGCAGACAGTCAGAGACTTACCCTGCAGCCAGGCCGGCTCCTCTGCAGCCAGTCAGAGACTTACCCTGCAGCCAGGCCGGCTCCTCTGCAGCCAGTCAGAGACTTACCCTGCAGCCAGGCTGGCTCCCTGTGCAGCCAGTCAAAGACTTACCCTGCAGCCAGGCCGGCTCCTCTGCAGCCAGTCAGAGACTTACCCTGCAGCCAGGCCGGCTCCCTCGGCAGCCAGTCAGAGACTTACCCTGCAGCCAGGCCGGCTCCCTGTGCAGCCAGTCAAAGACTTACCCTGCAGCCAGGCCAGCTCCTCTGCAGCCAGTCAGAGACTTACCCTGCAGCCAGGCCGGCTCTTCTGCAGCCAGTCAGAGACTTACCCTGCAGCCAGGCCGGCTCCTCTGCAGCCAGTCAGAGACTTACACTGCAGCCAGGCCGGCTCCCTGAGCAGCCAGTCAGAGACTTACTCTGCAGCCAGGCTGGCTCCTCTGCAGCCAGTCAGAGACTTACCCTGCAGCCAGGCCGGCTCCCTCTGCAGCCAGTCAGAGACTTACCCTGCAGCCAGGCCGGCTCCTCTGCAGCCAGTCAGAGACTTACCCTGCAGCCAGTCAGAGACTTACCCTGCAGCCAGGCCGGCTCCCTCTGCAGCCAGTCAGAGACTTACCCTGCAGCCAGGCCGGCTCCCTCTGCAGCCAGTCAGAGACTTACCCTGCAGCCAGGCCGGCTCCTCTGCAGCCAGTCAGAGACTTACCCTGCAGCCAGTCAGAGACTTACCCTGCAGCCAGGCCGGCTCCCTCTGCAGCCAGTCAGAGACTTACCCTGCAGCCCTGCCGGCTCCCTCTGCAGCCAGTCAGAGACATACCCAGCAGCCAGGCCGGCTCCTCTGCAGCCAGTCAGAGACTTATCCTGCAGCCCTGCCGGCTCCCTCTGCAGCCAGTCAGAGACTTACCCTGCAGCCAAGCCGGCTCCCTCTGCAGACAGTCAGAGACTTACCCTGCAGCCTTGCCGGCTCCCTCTGCAGACAGTCAGAGACTTACCCTGCAGCCAGGCCGGCTCCTCTGCAGCCAGTCAGAGACTTACCCTGCAGCCAGGCCGGCTCCTCTGCAGCCAGTCAGAGACTTACCCTGCAGCCAGGCTGGCTCCCTGTGCAGCCAGTCAAAGACTTACCCTGCAGTCTGGCCGGCTCCTCTGCAGCCAGTCAGAGACTTACCCTGCAGCCAGGCCGGCTCCCTCGGCAGCCAGTCAGAGACTTACCCTGCAGCCAGGCCGGCTCCCTCTGCAGCCAGTCAGAGACTTACCCTGCAGCCAGGCCGGCTCCTCTGCAGCCAGTCAGAGACTTACTCTGCAGCCAGGCCAGCTCCCTGTGCAGCCAGTCAGAGACTTACTCTGCAGCCAGGCCAGCTCCCTGTGCAGCCAGTCAGAGACTTACCCTGCAGCCAGGCCGGCTCCTCTGCAGCCAGTCAGAGACTTACCCTGCAGCCAGGCCGGCTCCTCTGCAGCCAGTCAGAGACTTACCCTGCAGCCAGGCCGGCTCCTCTGCAGCCAGTCAGAGACTTACCCTGCAGCCAGGCCGACTCCCTCTGCAGCAAGTCAGAGACTTACCATGCAGCCAGGCCGGCTCCCTGTGCAGCCAGTCAGAGACTTACCCTGCAGCCAGGCCGGCTCCTCTGCAGCCAGTCAGAGACTTACCCTGCAGCCAGGCCGGCTCCTCTGCAGCCAGTCAGAGACTTACACTGCAGCCAGGCCGGCTCCCTGAGCAGCCAGTCAGAGACTTACTCTGCAGCCAGGCCGGCTCCTCTGCAGCCAGTCAGAGATTTACCCTGCAGCCAGGCCGGCTCCTCTGCAGCCAGTCAGAGACTTACCCTGCAGCCAGGCCGGCTCCCTCTGCAGCCAGTCAGAGACTTACCCTGCAGCCAGGCCGGCTCCTCTGCAGCCAGTCAGAGACTTACCCTGCAGCCAGTCAGAGACTTACCCTGCAGCCAGGCTGGCTCCCTCTGCAGCCAGTCAGAGACTTACCCTGCAGCCAGGCCGGCTCCCTCTGCAGCCAGTCAGAGACTTACCCTGCAGCCAGGCCGGCTCCTCTGCAGCCAGTCAGAGACTTACCCTGCAGCCAGTCAGAGACTTACCCTGCAGCCAGGCCGGCTCCCTCTGCAGCCAGTCAGAGACTTACCCTGCAGCCCTGCCGGCTCCCTCTGCAGCCAGTCAGAGACTTACACTGCAGCCAGGCCGGCTCCTCTGCAGCCAGTCAGAGACTTACCCTGCAGCCCTGCCGGCTCCCTCTGCAGCCAGTCAGAGACTTACCCTGCAGCCAGGCCGGCTCCCTCTGCAGACAGTCAGAGACTTACCCTGCAGCCAGGCCGGCTCCCTCTGCAGACAGTCAGAGACTTACCCTGCAGCCAGGCCGGCTCCTCTGCAGACAGTCAGAGACTTACCCTGCAGCCAGGCCGGCTCCTCTGCAGCCAGTCAGAGACTTACCCTGCAGCCAGGCCGGCTCCCTGTGCAGCCAGTCAAAGACTTACCCTGCAGCCAGGCCGGCTCCTCTGTAGCCAGTCAGAGACTTACCATGCAGCCAGGCCGGCTCCTCTGCAGCCAGTCAGAGACTTACCCTGCAGCCAGGCCGGCTCCCTGAGCAGCCAGTCAGAGACTTACACTGCAGCCAGGCCGGCTCCCTGAGCAGCCAGTCAGAGACTTATTCTGCAGCCAGGCCGGCTCCTCTGCAGCCAGTCAGAGACTTACCCTGCAGCCAGGCCGGCTCCCTCTGCAGCCAGTCAGAGACTTACCCTGCAGCCAGGCCGGCTCCTCTGCAGCCAGTCAGAGACTTACCCTGCAGCCAGTCAGAGACTTACCCTGCAGCCAGGCCGGCTCCCTCTGCAGCCAGTCAGAGACTTACCCTGCAGCCAGGCCGGCTCCCTCTGCAGCCAGTCAGAGACTTACCCTGCAGCCAGGCCGGCTCCTCTGCAGCCAGTCAGAGACTTACCCTGCAGCCAGTCAGAGACTTACCCTGCAGCCAGGCCGGCTCCCTCTGCAGCCAGTCAGAGACTTACCCTGCAGCCCTGCCGGCTCCCTCTGCAGCCAGTCAGAGACTTACCCTGCAGCCAGGCCGGCTCCTCTGCAGCCAGTCAGAGACTTACCCTGCAGCCAGGCCGGCTCCCTCTGCAGCCAGTCAGAGACTTACCCTGCAGCCAGGCCGGCTCCTCTGCAGCCAGTCAGAGACTTACCCTGCAGCCAGGCCGGCTCCTCTGCAGCCAGTCAGAGACTTACCCTGCAGCCAGGCCGGCTCCCTGTGCAGCCAGTCAAAGACTTACCCTGCAGCCAGGCCAGCTCCTCTGCAGCCAGTCAGAGACTTACCCTGCAGCCAGGCCGGCTCCTCTGCAGCCAGTCAGAGACTTACCCTGCAGCCAGGCCGGCTCCTCTGCAGCCAGTCAGAGACTTACACTGCAGCCAGGCCGGCTCCCTGAGCAGCCAGTCAGAGACTTACTCTGCAGCCAGGCCGGCTCCTCTGCAGCCAGTCAGAGACTTACCCTGCAGCCAGGCCGGCTCCCTCTGCAGCCAGTCAGAGACTTACCCTGCAGCCAGGCCGGCTCCTCTGCAGCCAGTCAGAGACTTACCCTGCAGCCAGTCAGAGACTTACCCTGCAGCCAGGCCGGCTCCCTCTGCAGCCAGTCAGAGACTTACCCTGCAGCCAGGCCGGCTCCCTCTGCAGCCAGTCAGAGACTTACCCTGCAGCCAGGCCGGCTCCTCTGCAGCCAGTCAGAGACTTACCCTGCAGCCAGTCAGAGACTTACCCTGCAGCCAGGCCGGCTCCCTCTGCAGCCAGTCAGAGACTTACCCTGCAGCCCTGCCGGCTCCCTCTGCAGCCAGTCAGAGACTTACCCAGCAGCCAGGCCGGCTCCTCTGCAGCCAGTCAGAGACTTATCCTGCAGCCCTGCCGGCTCCCTCTGCAGCCAGTCAGAGACTTACCCTGCAGCCAGGCCGGCTCCCTCTGCAGACAGTCAGAGACTTACCCTGCAGCCAGGCCGGCTCCCTCTGCAGACAGTCAGAGACTTACCCTGCAGCCAGGCCGGCTCCTCTGCAGCCAGTCAGAGACTTACCCTGCAGCCAGGCCGGCTCCTCTGCAGCCAGTCAGAGACTTACCCTGCAGCCAGGCTGGCTCCCTGTGCAGCCAGTCAAAGACTTACCCTGCAGCCAGGCCGGCTCCTCTGCAGCCAGTCAGAGACTTACCCTGCAGCCAGGCCGGCTCCCTCGGCAGCCAGTCAGAGACTTACCCTGCAGCCAGGCCGGCTCCCTGTGCAGCCAGTCAAAGACTTACCCTGCAGCCAGGCCAGCTCCTCTGCAGCCAGTCAGAGACTTACCCTGCAGCCAGGCCGGCTCTTCTGCAGCCAGTCAGAGACTTACCCTGCAGCACGGCCGGCTCCTCTGCCTCCACTAGGCAGCTCTAATGATGGTCGCTCAGGCTGCTCAGCCTCAACTCCTCTCTGCTGTGCACGCAGCGTAGCCATCTAGAGGGGCGTGTCTATGGACAGGACATCCGACGCCGGGCCCCCTGATCATTCGGGCCCCATAGCAGTTGCGTGGTCTGCCTCTATGGACGGTACGCCACTGCCTCTGAGTTTGTTTGTATGTTGTTAGTTTTTGTCTTAGGCTATGTGCCCACAATGCAGAAATGCTCAGGATTTTTTCCTGAGCGTTTCTGCATCTCCCTGGCAGAAAAAAACGCATGCGGATTGTACATGCGGATTGTACATGCGGATTGTACATGCGGATCGTACATACGGATCGTACATGCGGATTGTACATGTGGATTGTACATGCGGATTGTACATGCGGATCGTACATACGGATCGTACATGCGGATTGTACATGTGGATTGTACATGCGGATTGTACATGCGTTTTTCCTGCCAGGGACATGCGGATGTGAAGCGTTCTTCACATGCATTTCCGCATGCGGGTGTCAAGCGCTTTCCAAGCGATTTTAGCATCACTTGGAAAGTGCTTGACAACTAGGTCACACTATATAAATCCATGCAAACGTCATGGATTTATATAGTGTGACCCGAGAGAATGGTTAAAAATAAAAAAATTAACCTATACTTACCTTCTGATGGCCCCTGCAGTCTTGCTGCGCTCCTGTGCTGGCTGCCGGCAGATCACGGTACGCTGTACTGAAAGACCTGCCGTCACATGACTGTGACGTCACCGCAGGTCCTTCAGTCCTGCGCGATCTATCGGCAAGCACAGGGAAGGAGTCCGGGGGCCATCGGAAGGTGAATATAATCTTTATTTTTTATTTTATTCTTTTTTTTACAGCTTTTAATGGTACCTGGGTGTGGAGGAGAGTCTCCTGTCCTCCACACCCGGGTACCATCCGCACATTAGAACGCGCCAATTACGCAAGTACAGATGCAGTCTTGCCGAATTGGCGCGTTCTAATGCAAGTCAATGGCGGGGAAAACGCAGCGCTTCCGCAAAATTAATGGACATGCTGCAGATTTTTGAGCGCAGCATAAACGCTGCGGAAAAATCCGCAGCATGGGCATTGAAAGTGCGGAATTGCATTGGAGACCATGGGGGAAGGTTTACCAAGCGTTTCCCAAGCGTTTACGCTGCGGAAATTCCTCAGCATAAACGCTTGAAAAACGCATCGTGGGCACACAACCTTACTGGATGACATATTATTGTACCCTTTTAATTGCACTAAGTAAAGGTTATATTTTAACTAAACTTTGATACCACTTTGCTTGGATTAATGTCTATAAGGACGTCCTCTGTACAGTAACTTCAATCTAGATGTCTCAGTACAGAGGTGACTAGATCGGAGTTGCTGCACTGAGGTCCATGATCTCTGTGCACTGTACTGTGTATAAGGACGTCCTCTGTACAGTAACTTCAATCTAGATGTCTCAGTACAGAGGTAACTAGATCAGAGTTGCTGCAGTAAGGTTCATGATCTCTGTGCTCTGTACTGTGTATAAGGACGTCCTCTGTACAGTAACTTCAATCTAGATGTCTCAGTACAGAGGTGACTAGATCGGAGTTGCTGCACTGAGGTCCATGATCTCTGTGCACTGTACTGTGTATAAGGACGTCCTCTGTACAGTAACTTCAATCTAGATGTCTCAGTACAGAGGTGACTAGATCGGAGTTGCAGCACTGAGGTCCATGATCTCTGTGCACTGTACTGTGTATAAGGACGTCCTCTGTACAGTAACTACAATCTAGATGTCTCGGTACAGATGTGACTAGATCGGAGTTGCAGCACTGAGGTCCATGATCTCTGTGCACTTTACTGTGTATAAGGACGTCCTCTGTACAGTAACTACAATCTAGATGTCTCAGTACAGAGGTGACTAGATCGGAGTTGCAGCACTGTGGTCCATGATCTCTGTGCACTGTACTGTGTATAAGGACGTCCTCTGTACAGTAACTTCAATCTAGATGTCTCAGTACAGAGGTGACTAGATCGGAGTTGCTGTAGTGAGATTCATAGTTTGTGTGCACTGTACTGTGTATAAGGACGTCCTCTGTACGGTAACTTCAATCTAGATGTCTCAGTACAGAGGTGACTAGATCGGAGTTGCTGTACTGAGGTCCATGATCTCTGTGCACTGTACTGTGTATATGGACGTCCTCTGTACAGTAACTTCAGTCTAGATGTCTCAGTACAGAGGTGACTAGATCGGAGTTGCTGTAGTGAGATTCATAGTTTGTGTGCACTGTACTGTGTATAAGGACGTCCTCTGTACGGTAACTTCAATCTAGATGTCTCAGTACAGAGGTGACTAGATCGGAGTTGCTGTACTGAGGTCCATGATCTCTGTGCACTGTACTGTGTATATGGACGTCCTCTGTACAGTAACTTCAGTCTAGTTGTCTCAGTACAGAGGTGACTAGATCGGAGTTGCAGCACTGAGGTCCATGATCTCTGTGCACTGTACTGTGTATAAGGACGTCCTCTGTACGGTAACTTCAATCTAGATGTCTCAGTACAGAGGTGACTAGATCGGAGTTGCTGTACTGAGGTCCATGATCTCTGTGCACTGTACTGTGTATAAGGACGTCCTCTGCACCGTAACTTCAGTCCAGTTGTCTCAGTACAGAGGTGACTAGATCGGAGTTGCAGCACTGAGGTCCATGATCTCTGTGCACTGTACTGTGTATAAGGACGTCCTCTGTACGGTAACTTCAATCTAGATGTCTCAGTACAGAGGTGACTAGATCGGAGTTGCAGCACTGAGGTCCATGATCTCTGTGCACTGTACTGTGTATAAGGACGTCCTCTGTACAGTAACTTCAGTCCAGTTGTCTCAGTACAGAGGTGACTAGATCAGAGTTGCAGCACTGAGATTCATAGTTTGTGTACACTGTACTGTGTATAAGGACGTCCTCTGTACAGTAACTTCAATCTAGATGTCTCAGTACAGAGGTGACTAGATCGGAGTTGCTGTAGTGAGATTCATAGTTTGTGTGCACTGTACTGTGTATAAGGACGTCCTCTGTACAGTAACTTCAATCTAGATGTCTCAGTACAGAGGTGACTAGATGGGAGTTGCTGCACTGAGGTCCATGATCTCTGTGCACTGTACTGTGTATAAGGACGCCCCTTGTACAGCAACTCCATGCTAGCCGTCTCACTACAGAGGTGACTAGCTTGGAGTTGCTGTATGGAGGCTCGTGATGTCTGTGCACTGTAAGGAATATAAGTATGTTCTCTATACAGTAACTCCATTCTGTCTCACTACAGAGATGACTAGAACTGAGTTGCTGCAGTGAGGTACATGATTTCTGGGCACAGTAGTACAGCTTGCCTAACGGACGTATCTAAATAATAATGATTGTGCCTGCGCACAGAAGCATTTTTTGGGGGGCTTGCACCAAGATCCCTTGGAAATGAGCAGTAAACATTATTCTGCATTAATTTATTGATCAAATTGGGGTAAATAAACAGCAAAACAGCTATGTTAGGCATGTGTGAGAAGCACACGATCACTCATGTCTATGGATGGGACTAGCTAGACTATTATTATAACCACGTGCACTCTGCCTAAAGGATAGTAACTCTGCAAAGGGATTCTGTCATAAAGACAAAAAAAGACGGCTCCAATGTAGTACAGGCACTCGGTGCACCCTTGTTGTGCCGGACAGCTCAGTGCACTTTACCACATACTTGCTTTTCTCTAGTCGAGGTGTATGAGCCTTAATGGGGTATAATTGTCCGCACCTAGAAAAATAAATAATTTGAGTGGGGTGAGGGGGGTTGTGCTTCATTCTTAGCAAGACAAAGTGCCATTTTCAGGGACACCATATTTCTTTTCTACAACACCTGGCAAAAATTATGGAGTCACCAGGCTCGGAGGATGTTCATTCAGTTGTTTAATGTTGTTGAAAAAAAGCAGATCACAGACATGGCACAAAACTAAAGTCATTTCAAATGGCAACTTTATGGCTTTAAGAAACACAAAAAGAAATCAAGATTAAAAATGTGGTACCACATCCTGATCCTCATCTTCTAGTCCTGGTCCCATCCTGGTCCCCTGCGGACATTCGCTGCTGGCCTGTGATTGACCCACAGTTGGCATTGGTAGAGCTGAGCAAAGAGCTTGTCTGTGCACGGCGCCTGCAATATGTTCCACTGAAAAAGTGCTGACGTGCCACAATCCTCCAGGTGTATGGTGCCTGCGGGCTGCATGAAGCAGCCCCTGTGGCCAAATGTTTGAGACCCCCACTCGAGTCTATAAAGCTACAGCTGCCAATCAAAATACAGGGTGCCATGATATACTGAGGGGCTGCGATTGGTTTGATTAGTATTTCTGTGATGACAGAGTCTCTTTACCCCCTGAGTGATTTCAGACCAATCACCTATTCTGTGGAGAAGTGATAAAGATTTACAAGACAGTGACTTGAAGGGTCAACGTGATATTTGACATTTTTTCTCAACATTTTATTTCAGTTATATTTTCAAGCAGATCAGGGGGTGTTCATATCCTGAGACGACCATAAGCTGCCCCCAAAAAACTCACTGTCTTCACCGAGGGGTGCGCAGTTCAGGCATAAGAAAGGTATACTCAGTCTATAATATGGATATCCATGGAAAACGGAGGGCTTGTAGTGATCGATGGGTTATTGTATTGTGGGGTGTCTAGGTTCTGCTTGAAAGTATAAGGACATTCACAAATGAAAAAGATATAATACAAGGTTTACTTAAATCTTGCAAATGAGAAAACAGGTGTACTGGTGTGATAATTCTAATAATCCAGGTGCATCTCACTAAATTAGAATATCATCAAAAAGTTAATTTATTTCAGTTCTTCAATGCAAAAAGTGAAACTCATATAGAGTCATTACAGACAGAGTCATCTATTTCAAGTGTTTATTTCTGTTAATGTTGATGATTATGGCTTACAGCCAATGAAAACACAAAAGTCATTATCTCAATAAATTAGAATAATTAACAAAAAACACCTGCAAAGGCTTCCTAAGCATTTAACAAGGTCCTTTAGTCTGTTTCAGTAGGCTCCACAATCATGGGGAAGACTGCTGACTTGACAGATGTCCAGAAGGCAGTCACTGACACACTCCACAAGGTCTCAGAGTCTGGAGGAAGAGTGGAGAGCCCACAATCCAAGCTGCTTGAGGTCTAGTGTGAAGTTTCCACAATCGGTGATGGTTTGGGGAGCCATGTCATCTGCTGGTGTAGGTCCACTGTGTTTTATCAAGACCAAAGTCAGCACAGCCGTCTACCAGGACATTTTACAGCACTTCATGCTTCCCTCTGCCGACAAGCTTTTTGGAGATGGAAATGTCATTCTCCAGCAGGACTTGGCCCCTGTCCACACTGCCAAAAGTACCAATACCTGGTTTAAAAACAACAGTATCACTGTGCTTGGTTGGTAGCAAACTCGCCTGACCTTAACCCCATAGAGAATCTATTATAGAGAATCTATGGGGTATTGTCAAGAGGAAGATGAGAGACATCAGACCCAACAACGATGACGAGCTGAAGGCTGCTATCAAAGCCATTTAAAAGTGTACTCAATAGTACAACTAGGACAAAAATTAACTACACATATCAATAAAAGCACCATATGAGGGATGGATAATAAGGGTGGTAGGTAGTACAGACAGACTTGCCCTAAGCAGCCCTAGTGGAGTATCTCTCCCTCCCTAACATCGGAGTGTTTTCACCCTAGTAGTGCAGATTGGTGTCCCCGCTCCTCGGAGGCTGTCCCTTGCTTATCCCTACGTATCCCTAAGCACACACACAAACAATAAACATATTGACCAGCAGTATATACTAGTCATGCCATAATTGACATGCTAAGCATCAAAAAATCACACAACATTTATGTCAGTGGAAAAAAAAATAAATACACAGAGGAATGGATCCCATAAATAATTTGTCAACAAATAAGGACCACCCCCTCTAAATTTTTGCTCATATAGGTAGATAGATAAGAGCAGCAATCACCCACTTATACAAATGAGTACCATTACATGACAGAAATACTGGTCAAAACACCAAAAAGGAGAAATGGACTTATCTGATCTCTAGTCCATCTGAGGTCACGGTAGATGCCTTGGGCGATGTTTCTTTTAAATCCCTCAATAGGTAACTGTCCAGGACAAATCACAGAGGTTCTACAATGTTTCAAAGTATGGTTCCAAACACACCAGACATCCGCTTTTCCAATCCCTCAAAGAAATATATAGCCATCAGCAAAGAACAAAAGTCCCAACGCGTTTCACCCCCTCCTCGATATGGGGCTCATCAGGGGACAGGGAAATGTTAGAGGAGAGAGACCATAATAGGTGCACCCAGGATAAGTGCTTCCATTCCTATATTTCTTTGAGCGATTGGAAAAGCGGATGCCTGGTGTGTTTGGAACCATACTTTGAAACATTGTGGAACCTCTGTGATTTGTCCTGGACAGTTACCTATTGAGGGATTTAAAGGAAACATCGCCCAAGGCATCTACCGTGACCTCAGATGGACTAGAGATCAGATAAGTCCATTTCTCTTTTTTGGTGTTTTGAACAGTATTTCTGTCATGTAATGGTACTCATTTGTATAAGTGGGTGATTGCTGCTCTTATCTATCTACCTACAGTACAGACCAAAAGTTTGGACACACCTTCTCATTTAAAGATTTTTCTGTATTTTCATGACTATGAAAATTGTACATTCACACTGAAGGCATCAAAACTATGAATTAACACATGTGGAATTATATACTTAACAAAAAAGTGTGAAACAACTGAAAATATATCTTATATTCTAGGTTCTTCAAAGTAGCCACCTTTTGCTTTGATGACTGCTTTGCACACTCTTGGCATTCTCTTGATGAGCTTCAAGAGGTAGTCACCAGAAATGGTTTTCACTTCACAGGTGTGCCCTGTCAGGTTTAATAAGTGGGATTTCTTGCCTTATAAATGGGGTTGGGACCATCAGTTGTGTTGTGCAGTAGTCTGGTGGATACACAGCTGATAGTCCTACTGAATAGACTGTTAGAATTTGTATTATGGTAAGAAAAAAGCAGCTAAGTAAAGAAAAACGAGTGGCCATCATTACTTTAAGAAATGAAGGTCAGTCAGTCCGAAAAATTGGGAAAACTTTGAAAGTGTCCCCAAGTGCAGTTGCAAAAACCATCAAGCGCTACAAAGAAACTGGCTCACATGAGGACCACCCCAGGAAAGGAAGACCAAGAGTCACCTCTGCTTCTGAGGATAAGTTTATCCGAGTCACCAGCCTCAGAAATCGCAGGTTAACAGCAGCTCAGATTAGAGACCAGGTCAATGCTACACAGAGTTCTAGCAGCAGACACATCTCTTCAACAACTGTTAAGAGGAGACTTTGTGCAGTAGACCTTCATGGTAAAATAGCTGCTAGGAAACCACTAAGGACAGGCAACAAGCAGAAGAGACTTGTTTGGGCTAAAGAACACAAGGAATGGACATTAGACCAGTGGAAATCTGTGCTTCGGTCTGATGAGTCAAATTTGAGATCTTTGGTTCCAACCACCGTGTCTTTGTGCAACGCAGAAAAGGTGAACGGATGGACTCTACATGCCTGGTTCCCACCGTGAAGCATGGAGGAGGAGGTGTGATGGTGCTTTGCTGGTGACACTGTTGGGGATTTATTCAAAATTGAAGGCATACTGAACCAGCATGGCTACCACAGCATCTTGCAGCGGCATGCTATTCCATTCGGTTTGTGTTTAGTTGGACCATCAATTATTTTTCAAAAGGACAATGACCCCAAACACACCTCCAGGCTGTGTAAGGGCTATTTGACCAGGAAGGAGAGTGATGGGGTGCTACGCCAGATGACCTGGCCTCCACAGTCACCAGACCTGAACCCAATCGAGATGGTTTGGGGTGAGCTGGACCGCAGAGTGAAGGCAAAAGGGCCAACAAGTGCTAAGCATCTCTGGGAACTCCTTCAAGATTGTTTGAGGACCATTTCCGGTGACTACCTCTTGAAGCTCATCAAGAGAATGCCAAGAGTGTGCAAAGCAGTCATCAAAGCAAAAGGTGGCTACTTTGAAGAACCTAGAATATAAGACATATTTTCAGTTGTTTCACACTTTTTTGTTAAGTATATAATTCCACATGTGTTAATTCATAGTTTTGATGCCTTCAGTGTGAATGTACAATTTTCATAGTCATGAAAATACAGAAAGATCTTTAAATGAGAAGGTGTGTCCAAACTTTTGGTCTGTACTGTATATGAGCAAAAATTTAGGGGGGTGGTCCTTATTTGTTGACAAATTATTTATGGGATCCATTCCTCTGTGTATTTATTGTTGGGTTCAGGTCTGGTGACTGTGGAGGCCAGGTCATCTGGCGTAGCACCCCATCACTCTCCCTCCTGGTCAAATAGCCCTTACACAGCCTGGAGGTGTGTTTGGGGTCATTGTCCTTTTGAAAAATAAATGATGGTCCAACTAAACGCAAACCGGATGGAATAGCATGCCGCTGCAAGATGCTGTGGTAGCCATGCTGGTTCAGTATGCCTTCAATTTTGAATAAATCCCCAACAGTGTCACCAGCAAAGCACCCCCACACCATCACACCTCCTCCTCCATGCTTCACGGTGGGAACCAGGCATGTAGAGTCCATCCGTTCACCTTTTCTGCGTTGCACAAAGACACGGTGGTTGGAACCAAAGATCTCAAATTTGGACTCATCAGACCAAAGCACAGATTTCCACTGGTCTAATGTCCATTCCTTGTGTTCTTTAGCCCAAACAAGTCTCTTCTGCTTGTTGCCTGTCCTTAGCAATGGTTTCCTAGCAGCTATTTTACCATGAAGGTCTACTGCACAAAGTCTCCTCTTAACAGTTGTTGAAGAGATTTGTCTGCTGCTAGAACTCTGTGTAGCATTGACCTGGTCTCTAATCTGAGCTGCTGTTAACCTGCGATTTCTGAGGCTGGTGACTCGGATAAACTTATCCTCAGAAGCAGAGGTGACTCTTGGTCTTCCTTTCCTGGGGTGGTCCTCATGTGAGCCAGTTTCTTTGTAGCGCTTGATGGTTTTTGCAACTGCACTTGGGGACACTTTCAAAGTTTTCCCAATTTTTCGGACTGACTGACCTTCATTTCTTAAAGTAATGATGGCCACTCGTTTTTCTTTACTTAGCTGCTTTTTTCTTGCCATAATACAAATTCTAACAGTCTATTCAGTAGGACTATCAGCTGTGTATCCACCAGACTTCTGCACAACACAACTGATGGTCCCAACCCCATTTATAAGGCAAGAAATCCCACTTATTAAACCTGACAGGGCACACCTGTGAAGTGAAAACCATTTCCGGTGACTACCTCTTGAAGCTCATCAAGAGAATTCCAAGAGTGTGCAAAGCAGTCATCAAAGGAAAAGGTGGCTACTTTGAAGAACCTAGAATATAAGATATATTTTCAGTTGTTTCACAATTTTTTGTTAAGTATATAATTCCACATGTGTTAATTCATAGTTTTGATGCCTTCAGTGTAAATGTACAATTTTCATAGTCATGAAAATACAGAAAAATCTTTAAATGAGAAGGTGTGTCAAAAAATTTGGTCTGTACTGTAGGTAGATAGATAAGAGCAGCAATCACCCACTTATACAAATGAGTACCATTACATGACAGAAATAGTGTTCAAAACACCAAAAAAGAGAAATGGACTTATCTGATCTCTAGTCCATCTGAGGTCACGGTAGATGCCTTGGGCGATGTTTCCTTTAAATCCCTCAATAGGTAACTGTCCAGGACAAATCACAGAGGTTCCACAATGCTTCAAAGTATGGTTCCAAACACACCAGGCATCCGCTTTTCCAATCCCTCTTTTCGCCGCACTTCCGCAGAATAATTGGTAGTGCTGCGGATTTTTCCGCAATGATAATCCGCAGCGGAAATTTCCGCATGTGCACAGCACATGCGGATTATCATTGGGGAACATGGCAGACCTTCTACCAAGCATTTTTAAGCGTTTCTGCAGCGGAATTGCCGCTGCGGAAACGCTTAAAAAGCGAATAGTGGGCACACAGCCTAAAAAAAATTATTATAATTAATATTGTGCCAAATTAATTTCACGTGAACTATCATATGATCTATCACAGGGGATCATGTGACATGTCACATGATACATCAGGTGTGTGTGTGTCCTGGGCCCTTGCCACTCTTAATCCACTCCTGGCCCCCTCACACCACCCACACAGCCCCCTGGATGCCCCTCACACCACCCCCCTTTATGCCAGCACAGCATTTATTCACATGGTCAGTTCTCCCCGCCTCAGTCCTCACAGCACAACGCTGAACACGAGCTCCTCATCACCATCCTCCTGTCCCGGCACAATGTGCGCACTGCTGCAGCTGCAGGTGGAATAGTGTCCACTGGACTGAGAAGGCCCCGCCCCTTCCGGTGACGTCATGATTCCATAAAATCACTCCTCACCCTCAAGAAATCAACTCCAATCTAGACGCTCCCCTGTTGCTGAGGCGTGGTGACGCTGTAGCTGGGTGATTGCAGTCAGAGTAGTGGTGTTTGGCGTCTGTACTACAGGTAAGAAGATGGGAATGTGCCAAGGTGATTACTACATTCAGGACAATAAGTAGCTAGCTGTAGGTGTGCAGAATCCCACTCCCAATATTGTCAGGCTCAGGCACCCCCTGGTGTCATGGGCTGTCGGGCTCCCGCACCCCCTGGTGTCGTGGGCTGTCGGGCTCCCGCACCCCCTGGTGTCGTGGGCTGTCGGGCTCCCGCACCCCTTCGTGTCGTGGGCTGTCGGGCTCCCACACCCCCTCGTGTCGTGGGCTGTCGGGCTCCCGCACCCCCTCGTGTCGTGGGCTGTCGGGCTCCCGCACCCCCTCGTGTCGTGGGCTGTCGGGCTCCCGCACCCCCTGGTGTCGTGGGCTGTCGGGCTCCCACACCCCCTCGTGTCGTGGGCTGTCGGGCTCGCGCATCCCCTCGTGTCGTGGGCTGTCGGGCTCCCGCACCCCCTCGTGTCGTGGGCTGTCGGGCTCCCGCACCCCCTCGTGTCGTGGGCTGTCGGGCTCCCGCACCCCCTCGTGTCGTGGGCTGTCGGGCTCCCGCACCCTTCATGTCGTGGGCTGTCGGGCTCCCGCACCCCCTCGTGTCATGGGCTGTCAGGCTCCCGCACCCCCTCGTGTCGTGGGCTGTCAGGCTCCCGCACCCCCTCTTGTCGGGGGCTGTCAGGCTCCCACACCCCCTCATGTCGTGGGCTGTCAGGCTCCCACACCCCCTCATGTCGTGAGCTGTCAGGCTCCCGCACCCCCTCGTGTCGTGGGCTGTCAGGCTACTGCGCCCCATCGTGCCGTGGGCTGTCAGGCTCCCGCACCCCCTGGTGTCGTGGGCTGTCAGGCTCCCGCACCCCCTGGTGTCATGGGCTGTCGGGCTCCCGCACCCCCTGGTGTCGTGGGCTGTCGGGCTCCCGCACCCCCTGGTGTCGTGGGCTGTCGGGCTCCCGCACCCCCTGGTGTCGTGGGCTGTCGGGCTCCCGCACCCCTTCGTGTCGTGGGCTGTCGGGCTCCCACACCCCCTCGTGTCGTGGGCTTTCGGGCTCCCGCACCCCCTCGTGTCGTGGGCTGTCGGGCTCCCGCACCCCCTCGTGTCGTGGGCTGTCGGGCTCCCGCACCCCCTGGTGTCGTGGGCTGTCGGGCTCCCACACCCCCTCGTGTCGTGGGCTGTCGGGCTCCCGCATCCCCTCGTGTCGTGGGCTGTCGGGCTCCCGCACCCCCTCGTGTCGTGGGCTGTCGGGCTCCCGCACCCCCTCGTGTCGTGGGCTGTCGGGCTCCCGCACCCCCTCGTGTCGTGGGCTGTCGGGCTCCCGCACCCTTCATGTCGTGGGCTGTCGGGCTCCCGCACCCCCTCGTGTCATGGGCTGTCAGGCTCCCGCACCCCCTCGTGTCGTGGGCTGTCAGGCTCCCGCACCCCCTCTTGTCGGGGGCTGTCAGGCTCCCACACCCCCTCGTGTCGTGGGCTGTCAGGCTCCCACACCCCCTCATGTCGTGAGCTGTCAGGCTCCCGCACCCCCTCGTGTCGTGGGCTGTCAGGCTACTGCGCCCCATCGTGCCGTGGGCTGTCAGGCTCCCGCACCCCCTGGTGTCGTGGGCTGTCAGGCTCCCGCACCCCCTGGTGTCATGGGCTGTCAGGCTCCCGCACCCCCTGGTGTCGTGGGCTGTCGGGCTCCCGCACCCCCTGGTGTCGTGGGCTGTCGGGCTCCCGCACCCCCTGGTGTCGTGGGCTGTCGGGCTCCCGCACCCCTTCGTGTCGTGGGCTGTCGGGCTCCCACACCCCCTCGTGTCGTGGGCTGTCGGGCTCCCGCACCCCCTCGTGTCGTGGGCTGTCGGGCTCCCGCACCCCCTCGTGTCGTGGGCTGTCGGGCTCCCGCACCCCCTGGTGTTGTGGGCTGTCGGGCTCCCGCACCCCCTCGTGTCGTGGGCTGTCGGGCTCCCGCATCCCCTCGTGTCGTGGGCTGTCGGGCTCCCGCACCCCCTCGTGTCGTGGGCTGTCGGGCTCCCGCACCCCCTCGTGTCGTGGGCTGTCGGGCTCCCGCACCCCCTCGTGTCGTGGGCTGTCGGGCTCCCGCACCCTTCATGTCGTGGGCTGTCGGGCTCCCGCACCCCCTCGTGTCATGGGCTGTCAGGCTCCCGCACCCCCTCGTGTCGTGGGCTGTCAGGCTCCCGCACCCCCTCTTGTCGGGGGCTGTCAGGCTCCCACACCCCCTCGTGTCGTGGGCTGTCAGGCTCCCACACCCCCTCATGTCGTGAGCTGTCAGGCTCCCGCACCCCCTCGTGTCGTGGGCTGTCAGGCTACTGCGCCCCATCGTGCCGTGGGCTGTCAGGCTCCCGCACCCCCTGGTGTCGTGGGCTGTCAGGCTCCCGCACCCCCTGGTGTCGTGGGCAGTGGGGCTCCCGCGCCCCCTCGTGCCATGGGCTGTCAGGCTCCCGCACCCCCTGGTGTCGTGGTCAGGCTCCTGCACCCCCTGGTGTCGTGGGCTGTCAGGCTTCCGCACCCCCTCGTGCCGTAGGCCGTCAGGCTCCCACACCCCCTCGTGCCGTGGGCTGTCAGGCTCCCGCACCCCCTCGTGTCGTGGGCTGTCAGGCTCCCGCACCCCCTCGTGCCGTGGGCTGTCAGGCTCCCGCACCCCCTGGTGCCCTGGGCTGTCAGTCTCCCGCACCCCGTCGTGCCATGGGCTGTCAGGCTCCCGCACCCCCTCGTGTCGTTGGCTGGCAAGGTCCCGCACCCCCTCGTGTCGTGGGCTGTCAGGCTCCCGCACCCCCTCGTGCCCTGGGCTGTCAGTCTCCCGCACCCCGTCGTGCCATGGGCTGTCAGGCTCCCGCACTCTCCCCTTGTCGTTGTCTGTGGAGAAGATTAATACATATTTTCATTTTTCAGGTTTTCTCTTATAAAACAAGATCCCTGAGCTTCTGTCTTTGACCGAAAAAATGGCGTCTGACAAGTCGCTGCTGTCTGCAGAAATGAACACAAACATGGAGGAAGCGCTGTATGAACAGATGCTGATGAAGGTACGAAAGATGAATTGGAGAGGCCAGCAATCACCGGGTGAATGTCTCCTCCGTCAGCCACCGGGGGCGCTGCAGTCTCCAACATTTACCTAATGTGTATTGTTGGCTTTAGACCCCTCACAGTTGTACTATTTTGGTGCAGGAAAAATCAGTTTGCAGAACCATCCTGTTCATGTTACTCACTGATTCTCACTTGTTGCCTCATTTCAGGCCAAACAGGAGATGGAGAGCAGAATACCGAACTTACCAGAAAGCAGACAGATCAGACCCCAATCGGGTGAGATGGGCGTCCTCTGATTATTATCCAGATTACTTTGTGCATATTATGTGACAGATACCACAGTGGGGCAGTGGGGTCTTATTGACTGCAACGGTCACATGATGCAACCAACGTGGGGGGTCACATCGTTTTTTCTTATACAGTTGGTTACATGTAAATGCTGCTTGGCTTTTGCCAATTTTATTGTATTTTTGTTCACTTTTTGTTTTTATTTCTGTGTTAGGTTTCTGCATTAAAACTCGCACATCCAAAAATACCAAAATCTTTATTAACATCTGCAAGTCGAACCAGATCCCAGCGTCCCCGGACCTGACGGAGCAGGAGTTAGTCAGCATCCTGGAATCTGATGATCCCTCTGGCTATCGAGTCCCCATGAGCCTTGGAGAGCCCCACGTTGAAGTTGATAATAGTACGGTTTTTTTTAATACAGCGCGTCTCTTTTTAAAGGGGTAGTCCAGAGATATCCTTAAAGGGGTTAAAATAGCAAGTATTACAACTTACTAATCCTCAATGGTCAAAGGTGCCATCTCCACAGGTTCTGGTAGGTCCACTTCCAGTCTGCGGAATAAAGTTTGACATCTTGTTGTTAACTTTTGAACTTTTTTGGTTTAGATTTGGGACTTAAAGGGATTGTCCACTACTTGGATTCCCCTTTAAGAACTTATACCACTTATTCATAGCAGCCCTACTAAGGTCAATGGATTGAGTCGGCACCGCAAAGTATCTAAGTCCTGGTGCACTTTGTCCTACAGGTGGATGCGGCTGCACTGCATACGACATAGTGATTAATGGCACCTTCTTTGAGAAAATTAAGGTAACTGCAATTGCTTATTTTGACATACGAGTTGTCTGCTCTCCTTTGTGTCAGCTCCTTACTTTGTATTTTTTTATTAGAATAATGAGCTTTTCAGGGAATTTTTTATCACCGTGGCCATGAAGGGACTAGAGAACAAGTACCAAATGGAGCTGTCAAGAGGTAACGACCGCATCACTGATATTTTCCTTGCTTTTTCCATCGACCACACAAGGACTTGTTCTTTCGTGGAGCAAGTTTACCATATAATATATTGAAAATTTTTATGTACCAACCTGTTGTATGGCACCGTATCAAATGCCTTTGAAAAGTCCAGATAGACAACATCCACTAAGTTTCCCTGGTCCAACCTAGAACTTACCTCCCCATAGAATCTTTTCAGATTAGTTTGCAGGACAGATCCCTCATAATCATATGTTTAGGTTATTCTTATTGAGGTGCTCCAGGTTAGTATCTCTTAGAAAACCCTCAAAGATGTTGCCCACAGTACAAGTTAAACTTACCGGTCTATAAATTCCAGGCTCAGATGTTATCCCCTTCTTGAATATTGGTACCACATTTGCTATGTGGGTGCAACACTGGTGGATATGGACCCACTGCCCCACGGGAGGGTTGTGATTAGGTGTCTACTGGGTCTCCACTAGAACCTCTGGCGGTGAGGATAGACTGGGCCGCCGATAGACACCAGGTACCACTTCAGGGCAGTCCCCGGGACTGTAGCAGCATTCCGGAGGTACCAGGGTACCAGACACAGGAGAGCGAAGACAAGGACTAGGTCAGACAGTCTGAGATCGGGGCAGGCAGCACAGGTTCAGGATAGAGAAAAATGGCAAGGGGGACAGGGGTTTTTGATACCAGAAAACTCCTTTAACGCTTGCAACCTCTGTTGCTTGACTGCAACTCAAACAGTCAAATCAGTCAGTAAGAATTTAGGGCACTTCCATGGCGATATTTTGCATCAGTATTTGTTAGCAGATGCCAAGAGTGGATCCAAAACAGAAGAGGTGAAAGTGTTTCAGTTACTATTTTTCACTGTGTTTGTTCCCCTCTGGTTTTCAGCTTACAAATACTGATGTAAATTAGTGCCCAAAATACTCACTGTGTGAATGAGGCGAGGAAGCTGCTTGTAGTACTGTAATAGAAGTCCTTATTCTGAGGATGAGTGCTATAATTCTTGTCTTCTCTGCTCCATCAAACTCCCCAGAGCAGGGGCAACCCCTGGGGCAAAACTGCTGGCAGCAGATGTCCAGACGTATGACTCAGTGAAGTGTGATGGACCCCGACTCCCAAACAAAATGAATCAGACACATACAAAATAAATACACAAAGCATTGCAATTAGGTGTCAAACGTTCTCAACTTTATTTAAATTTACATGACACCGAAAATGGCACAACCCTCGACTCACGAAGAGTCACCCTCCAGCACTCAGGAGAGGAAAAACCCATGTGGAGGAAACCTCTAGGGAACCATGGCTGGAGGGCTGCCCTTCCCTTGGGCTTAGAGAGTTAGTGCCGATATATGACGGAGTTTTAGAATTTCTACATATTTACAGAGAACGACATAACAAATATAGACTATTAATGTGATAAACTGGATGTGGGAGAGATCTGGCTGCGATATCTGTCACCACATTTGTTGCTGGAACGAATTTAGTTGATCTGATTTCCCAGATTTATCTACCACTTCTCCCTTACAGATCCAGCTCCGTCTCTCAAGAAGTTGGGTACTTGGTTACAGGGGTTGCTCATTATGGATAACCCCTAATAGGATGAGTATCCCCTCCCCCTCCCAATTTATCACCCATTAAAGTCAAGGATCCATCCATGAACTCCCAAAGAAGAGCAGCTGTTTGTACATAGTAACAGAAGGGGATCCTGTTTTGGGGACCCCCCGTTCTGTTACCTTCCCTTCCCCCCGGGGTGTCTAAGAAGACAACCCCTTTCCCTGCTAGAACCTCCAAATTACACCAACGTTGGCACATTACGTGGGGTGGTCAAGCTCAAGGTCCTCAGGCGCATCATCAGTAATGGCGCTGATCGTGGCAGCGCGGCATTCTTTTATGGAATCTTCTTTATGACACTTGTTTATGCCCTCACAATAGTTGTCATGATTACTACAAGGGCTATTACTGATGCAGGGTCCAAGTATTAACCCTTTCATCATTGGTAATTCATTTTCATTATGGAGGCAAATAACTGCACTTGTTACCAAGCAGGAGTCTTATAATTACGGCTTCCCTTAGGCACCATAAGAAACATAGATTATAGAACATACGTACAAGTGTTTCAGGAGTGTTTTGCACTTTTTAGATCCATAGATTGGGCTTATAACTAGCACTTTACAAAGCAGAAAATTAAGAGGAAATTACTTGTAAAATAATATTATAGGGAATTGCATTTCAAGCATTTTCCTAATGTGCATTCTGCATACTTGCATAGTTACATAGGTTGAAAAAGTTTGAACTTTAATGTCCTTGGTCTATCTCCAAAGTTATCCATTTTCTTTTTACTAGATTATTTATAACCCACAATGTCATGTTTTGTTAAAAAAGTATCCAGCCCTTCTATAAATGCTGTTATACTATCTGCCATTACTATATCTTGTGGTTGGCATTCCACAGTCTGACTGCTCTAACTGTAAAGAATCCTTTCCTATTAAGTTGCCAGAATCGCTTCTCCTCCGCTTGTTATGAATGTTCCTGGTGCTTTGTAAGGTCCTGGAAAGTGATAAGTCATGTGCCAGTACTATGCATTGACCACATATGTATTTATACATATAAATGTATATTTATGAAGGAGATGATAATTACCCTTCATAGAGGTGTTACGATCATTCATAAATTGCTTTCATAGGTTTGATCTCCAGGATTAGCAGAGATTTGGGGTGTAAACGTAATAAATAATGAGTAAAACATCAAAGCAAACGAAAAAGGGTTTTTGACCCAAACTGGTAGGTGAGACCGGCTAGCCCCATATTATACGAGGTCACAACCAGGTTTCGCCTGAGGAGGGCAGCACTAATGAGTCCTCAGGAGCGCATAACCCTGAAATATGCAGCGATTCTACACTGCCCATTATAAAAGGGTTTAATATGCTACTTACTACCATGTTTTAGCTAAGATACAAGGCATACTTGTAAGGAGAGATGAAAAAGGTGATGGGGGACAACATATAAATATACTGAGGAACTCTATACACTAGTGGCCAAAATTGAGGCAACACCCCCAAGATTTATAAATTTTTAGCATTTTGCCAATACAAATACAAATTTCATGAATGTTTTTGATTTCACAGTAAAGTTTTTAAGTAGAAATAAAATCTCATATAGAAACACAATATTAGCAGGAAATTTGTTCATTTGTCAACAAATTGGACACTATTGTCACTCAGATGACTGTGGGAGAAAAGCCATTGATTTGTCCTATTTTCATATCTAACACTAAATGTTAATACTCAGTTGGATAGCCCTCGGCCTTGATGACTGCCTGGCATCTACTTGGCATGCTATCTACCAGTTTGTGTAAATCAGATGGTGTGATGATATGAAGCCATGATTTGATGATGGCTGCAATGAGTTCCTGCTTGTGTGAAGCCCGCTGTTTTGACACCGCTCTTTTGAGGCGAGCCCAGAGATTCTCAATAGGATTGAGATCTGGGCTGTTTCCTGGCCAATTCAATAGCTGGACATTTTTGTCCTTGAACCAAGAGAGACATTTTTTAGCTGTATGGCATGGGGCTCCATCTTAAAATAAACGGTGTCCCTTCACTAAATACATCATGTGCCGAAGGAATGAGTTTAGGCTGAAGGACTTCCTTGACGTACTTTTCAGCATTAACTGTTTCTTCAATTACCTGCAGCCGACCACCTGCATCTCTGGACACGCAGCCCCCTACCATAACACTCAGAGGAGGCTTCATGGTGGGTACTGTACCCTCTGGCAACCAGTCCTCTCCAGGTCGTCGTCGAACGTAGCGGACACCGTCGCTGCCAAAGATGGATATGCGTGTCTCATCGCTCCATATAACATTTCTCCATTGTTCAATGGTCCATTTACAATGTTCTTTGGCCCCTGCAGACGTTTCTGATGCTGTGAGGCATTCAAAAATGGCTTTTTACCTGGTATTCTGGCTCTTAACCCCGCGTTTACCAGTCGTCGTCGAACCATCCGATCAGACACTGTCACTCCGGTGTTGATAAGCTCCTTGTTGATGTTAACAGCAGTTTATTCCCTGTTATTTAGGGTGATTCTAACAATTCTTCTATCAGTCTGAGGAGTTGTAGCCTTCTTCCTTTCTCTACCTGGTTTATTCTTTATCGAACCAGTCTCTTGAAACCGCTTACACACTTTGAGAACGAATACATGTAATTGCTTACCTTCTGATGACAAACTGGCTTTAAAATATAAAAACCGCATTTTAATCGCACAATATCTGTCTTAAATCACACCCAGGTCACTATAAACCAACATAGAATACATATCGCAGAAGAGGGCGTGTGTACAAGTAAGTAGGTCAGTGAAAACTTCCATTAAATATTGGTCATGGTGAAAAACTGAAAGTGTTGCCTCAATTTTGGCCACTAGTGTATAACACAAAATATAAACAAAAAAGAAAGGGAAGAACATTTCTGCACAAAAAACATGTCGCTCGGCAGGAAAATCCCCTTGATATTGCGTTTTTTGAGATTTTTTTTGTCCCGTTCTTTAGAAACGCTGCAAAAATACTGAAAGAATAGACATGAAACTGCTTCAAATCTGCAAGGATTCACTTTTCCTGGTACTATCAAACATAGCGTTTTTGGGAACTTGGAGCTCTATATTACAAATATGTCCGTCCCTCCAGTTGAAAGAAATTAACATTTTCCTGGAGGGAAGTTTATATTTTACATTATGTCAGTTTTTGTCTATCGATGATAAAGTGCAGTTTGCAGCAATTTTTATTGTGACATATACCCAAATCATTCACGAAAATATTTCACATTCAACGCGTGTCGGGCGGGCCTGCGTGCTCTCACATGCCAGAGCTGAGTTTCAGTTCCAGTCCGACCCTGTTAATCATCTATGGTTTCCCTTCAGAGTGGAAAATGCCGAAAAATCGGAAGTTCCTGGGATCCATTTTTGAACAGAATATCAGAACCAAATCAAAACCGATGATTCAGGAAATGGACACAATGGGGTAAGTCCAAACTCTAAGGTACAAGTCTATGGCATACAGTCTGTAAAAGACGACAGAGTAGGCTGCTGTTGAGCATCGGCGGCTTCTTCTCTGATGTTCCTCGCTCATCCATGCAGTACATGGTCGGCCATTCAATTGATTGGATGTCTTATAATACCACATTTCCTCTAGGTACACAAAGTATGAAGAGCGCCACTCCTCCTGGTGATAGGTTATACCCAACAGAAGCGGCAGCGCCACTCCTCATGGTGATAGGTTACACCCAACAGATGGGGGAGCGCCACTCCTCATGGTGATGGGTTACACCCAACAGATGGGGGAGCGCCACTCCTCGTGGTGATGGGTTAAACCCAACAGATGGGGGAAGTTGCAGAATGGCTTGTTATGGTGCAAGAACAATGTGGACATTGTTTTTTTTTTGTTTTAACTATTATGCCTTTATGTTCTTTATTTTTTTCCTACAGACCCTCCCAGCTAACTCCAAGCAAGTCCCTCATCTCAGAAGTTGAAAGGTTTGGGTTACTTTGAGGTTTAATGCCTGCATTTACTTTTTTTAGAATCCCATCTTACAAAAGATATAGGATATCCAACTTCTTGGACTCCAAGAATAAGGGGGCTGCAGCCTGGAAGTAACCCCGCTGCCCTTTTTAAAGAATATGCTGGTGTGGGGCAGCTATCCGGATTTTCACTGTGCAGGAGAACTGCAGCTAAGCCCATTCACTTTGCTGGATCTATGCTGTCGTTCCGCTGCACAGTGGAGGCCATGATGCCAATGTGCAGGGAATGACTGTGATAGGGGCTGTTCCTCATTACCAGCATCAGTGCCCCTTTATTATATTAGAGATTGACCCCAACAGATCATAAATTGATGGTGTACCCTTGCAATATACTGCTGCCTTCCTTTTTTTTATCAGTTCACCCGTGAAACCAGATTACATGATTGTGGCGGAACCTCCTGTAGGACACCCAAGTTTTCTGGTGGCTGAAATCTCTTTACCTAAAGTGGTGAGACCCTCAGATGTGGTTTAGGATTGTGACCTTTTTGCATTTCATGTGATTTCCAAAAGTCTTCCCTTATTAAAAGTCTGTGCCAACCTCGTGCTACCGGTCCTCCTCTGCCAACTTTTATCATCACAGCTTTGATGTGTCCACAGTAGCCAATTGCTGGCAGCTGTGACACATTTGCTGGATGATGATGATATAATTTTTTTTTCATACCATGGTGGGTTGTTTGCAAGCTGTTGGAATTGGAAAGAAGATCTCTGTAAACGACTCTGTCAGCGGAGAATGACTGTTCAAACCAAGCACAGACGCCCAGTGCTTCACGGCGGGACCAGTCATTTATATAAGCCTTCCCCCCTGCTTGTTTCCCCTCCATCTCCACCATCACCTCTTCTTTGACAGTTCTGGCTTCATAGATCCAGAGAGGAGATAGAGGGAAAACAAGCTGGTGGGAAGATGTATATATTATTATTATTATTATTTAATTATATAGTGCCATTGATTCCATGGTGCTGGTGCATATAAATGATGTTATAATGATGATATAAATGATGAAAGAGGCTTGTTGCAATAGTGTAGAACACGCCGCTCTTTATTTTTTCTATATTAATGCGACATTTGGAGGAATCGCACAGAAAATGCTTTAAATGTATTTATTTTTTAATTAGATTTTTCTCATGTCCATGATTCACATTGCGTTAAATGAGGCATAATGAAGATTAAGAATGTTTCAGCTAATGTAGCCTTCATCAGACAGGATAATGTAGCTTAAGGGGACCCACTTGGTTAAATATAGGGGTCAGTTCTGGTCTTCCCAAAAAGCAGATTAAGTAGTCACCACACGGGAATCTGGTGATTACTGGGTTTGCTTTTGGGGACCCCAGATTTCTTCATATAACCGAGTGGGCCTTCTGCCTAATGAAGGCTACATTATCTGAAATTCTGGTACCATTCATTATGCCTCACTTAAAGGGGTTGTCTGGCACTTTAATATTGATGACCTATCCTAAGGATATTCCATTAGTATTAAAGTGGTGGACAACCCCTTTTAATGCGGTGTGAATCCTAAAAAATATTTGAAGCCTTTTCTGTGAGCAGTTCCTCCACGTGTCAGATTTAATCTTTGAGACGTGTGGAGCTACATAGTAACTTCTAGTTGGCCACGTATCAAGATAAAAGTTTAGATTTTTGTGCACTTGTTGGTTACAACTTTCTTTCCCGTACAGAAGCATTCAGCGACATAAGCGTTGTTACCACGCTGGTCTTCTCTTTACAGTCTTCTGCTAGATCTCTTGTGTTGGACTTGGGTGAAGACAGAATAGTCGGACGTTCCGATTTGTATCATCTAGACGTCTTCATTCCTTACAATATCATCCAAGAACAAAGTGGAGCTCAGTTCAACAAGGACAGTAAGGTGAGACAATTAAGCAAAGCTGGACATGTCTTCTAGCCCATTCTGAAATCTCCTTCTTAAAGAGGTTCTCTGAGAAAATGTATAAAATAAAATTTTAAAAAATGTATACATTTATTTACCAAAAATAAATTATTTTAATTAGTGGATAATTCTATGTGAATACTTTTATGCCCAAAAATGGCAAAAGTATTCTCGGAGTGATACCTTTATTGGCTAACCAGAAAAAAAAAATATATGCAAGCTTTCAGAGCACAGATGCTCCTTCTTCAGGCAATATTACAAATGAATTCTTAACATTTGTAATCCTGCCTGAAGAAGGTATCACTCCGAGAATACTTTTGCCATTTTTGGGCATAAAATTATTTCCATCAAATTTTCTGGCTAACATGGTACCACAATATAAATTTGTATTGTACATCACAATTAGGGGATAATAATTGCGTATGGACATAATGGCCAACGATGTCAGCAGCCATCCATCCTAGATGGGTGAAGGTAAACTGTTTGAGACGGACATCTCTGACCTACCTGTCGGAATCAAGAACGTGCATCTATGTCATTGATTGACTGACTGATCACGTCCATGAGTCAACATGTTGTAAACCTGTCATGATGAGTGAGCAGATAGGATGCTGCCCCTCACCCTGACAGGAACTTATCTATCACAACATATAGTTGCCCAGAGACATCTGAATGCATCGGCTTTCCTTTATGCCATTCATCAAACATGTCGTATATTTTGTGTATAGCGAGTCACAAGCCTCGCACTGCTCTGCGTCTTATCATTTGGTTCTATGAGCTGCAGTAAAACGTGACGTATATTCCAGGTGCTGACGATCACAATGCCGGTCCAGCCAGCATAGCGGTGGGCTCAGACGATCAGCTTTGGAAAGCGTTCCTCTTATATAGATCCAGTGGATCCTACTTACATTTGCTGCTGTTTACATTGTATGGTTACAATTCTATTTACACTTCAATATGACTCCAGAATAAATTTTTGTCTTTCTTATACTTGCCGTATATTTTTCCCAAGGAAGGGGTTTAGGTATTGTGTTTTTTTTTTTTTTTTTCTACTGTAATATTTCATAATATCTGTGAATAAGTCTTGAAAATAATTTGCATTGAAAAGGTTGAGATCCTCTGAATCTACAGGGATTTTTAGGAATTAAAAATCTACAGCAGTAAATCTGCAGCAGAATTTACATTTTGCACCATGTCTGGATTTAGTAGCAGCTGCCCCTTTAAATGGAATATGTCAGCAGGTTTTTGCTATCCCATTTGAGAGCAGCATAATCCGAGGCCCTGATTCCAACGATGTATCACTTACTGGGCTGCTTGGTGTTATTTTGATAAAATTGCAGGTTTTTTTTTCTCATGCAGATCTCTGAATGCTGAGCTCTGTATAATAACCCCACCCACACCACTGATTGGCAGCTTTCTGTGTACACTGTATTTAAACTGCCAATCAGTGGTGGGGGGCGTGGTTGGACTACCTGGCTGCAGGTTTACTAGTCCTCTAGTGATAATCTTCTGCTAATAAAAGACCTGTAAGGGGTCTTTGTCTCTACATCATGCTGCTCTCAACAACAACCAATATATAGTACATCCGACAAGGGGTCAATGTGTTAAAAAAGACCTTTATTATAATAATTTGGGTACATGGCGGCAAAGAAAAGAGCACACACACATATATATAGTAATACCATATAATAGTGAGGAGGTATAATGTAAATATTTGAATTGCAGAGACACCAGGGCTAAATAGTAGTAGCTCCAATTGTGCTAATGCATACTGATAGTATATCCTAGGTCACATAGTAAAAGGATATAATCCCAAATAATAAAAGCCAATATAGGCATTCCCAAGATAATGACCTTTTGGTATATACATATCAAGGGATGTATTATATCCAAGTAGGTTAATTCCTAAGTAACAATAATGTTGTATTGGATTCATTCATACCTGGTATATATTGTCTGCACGTCTTGCAATAGCTCTGGGCTCGGTGGTCCTACTCCTAGTGTGGCGCTCACCCCATCATGCTGCTCTCAGAATAGCCAAGAAAAACCTGCTGACAGATTCCCTTTACAAATAGCTGAAATGGCTCCTAGATACCAGAGAAGGAAAACGTTATTAAAACGGTTTTGTTTCCTCAATAGAAAAGCAAATTAAACACCACTGGATAATGTGGTGTGTGAAACCGTCCATTGGATTGCTGTTTCGGGTGGGCTCAGGAGCAGAGCCCCCATCCTACACAGCTGACATCTTGCTGTAACAGCAGCGGCCAGAGCGAAGCGTCAATCACTGCTGTTTAACCATTTATATGCCGTCAATCACTGATGGCAAGTTAAATAGCGCAATCACCGGTACGCTATGCAATGTTACTAGAATTTTTTTTTTTACTTTTCCATTTCCTTGAATTACTTGTTGTGATTTGCGGATCCATTGACTGGCCAAGTGGAAGGGCTGCAGCCGATCATTCATGTCCGTAGCAGATACACATTTACATGTGTAAATAGGCCCTTATAGAAATCAATCAATAGAACGTATACCTGGATATCCAGGTTTATCCTTTGCATACATTTAAAGAGGTATAAGTCATGGCATATTACTAGGATGTCATTCTTGGGGGTCTGACAGCCTGATTTAGAAAGAAGTGGATGCATTATTTTTTTCACGCTCCCAATTTAACAATTTGAGTACAGTTGGATCTATTGTTTTTTTTATTTTTTGCACTATGGGTGGGTGGTTGGGAGCACAGCTGTGCAGGAAAAAAAAAGCTTATAGGTGCTCAATTCCTTCATTCTTGGGATCGGTGGCGGAACCACAGGTCGGACCATCGCCAATCAAGATATTATATTCCTTCACACTCATCATTGCTCCCAATTAACAATTTGAGTACGTGCATTTTTTTAGGGTATTTTTGCGCAATGGGTGGGAGCACAGCTGTGCAGGAAAAAAAGCTGATAGGTTCCCCATTCCTTCTTTCTCAGAATCAGTGGATGGAACATCGCCAATCACAATATTATATCCTTCACACTAATCGTTGCTCCCAATTATCAATTTGAGTACGGTTATACCTATTGTTTTTTTAGGGGTTTTTTTGCACTGTGGGTGGTTGGGAGCACAGCTGTGCAGGAAAAAAAAAAGCTGATAGGTTCCCCATTCCTTCATTCTCAGGATCAGTGGTGGAACCAGAGGTTGGATCATCTCCAATCAAAATATTATTTTATTCACACTAATGATTGCTCCTAGTTAACAATTTGAGTACGGTTGAACCCATTGTGTTTTTTTGGGGTTTTTGTTTTTTTTTGCACTATGGGTGCAAGTTATAGTAATATGTGTCACCGTAAAAAAAAAAACTAATAGTGTCTCCTGATTGTTCAGACACAAATATATCTGTTGAAAATAGTCTGATATACACCAGTAAATTATAACTGTGGTTTTGCTGTTCCACGGTAAAAAATCTCTATTATCCTGCTTTTGGCATTTTTTGCTGCAAAGAAAAACAGTAGTAGTGTCTCCTGATTGTTCAGACACAAATATATCTGTTGAAAATAGTCTGGTGTAGGCCCGAGAAATACAAGTGTGGTTTTGCAGTTCCACGGGTCAAATCTCTGTATTATCCTGCTTTTTTGCATTTTTTGCTGTAAAGAAAAACAGTACTGTCTCCTGATTGTTCAGACACAAATATATCTATTTAAAATTTTCTGGTATACCCCAGTAAACAATAACTGTGGTTTTGCCATTCCACGGTAAAAAATCTCTATTATTCACCTTTTGGTATTTTTTCCGTAAAGAAAAACAGTAATAGTTTCTCCCTGATTGTTCAGATTGTTTAAAAGAGTCGGGTGTAGGCCAGAGAAATAGAACTGTGGTTTTCCTCTTCCACGGTTCTAATCTACTTTATTACCCTTTTTCCATTGATGGTGCGAGTGTAAGCTATTTTACTTACTTTACAATGGGCAAGGCGCGTGGCAAGGGACATGGAAGTGGACGTTCTGGTGATGGTACATGCAGAGGACGGGGCCGTGGCCAAGGTGAAAATGTGCCACAACCAACAGCCATATCTTCTCGCTCCCACTTCTTGACCGAATTACTAGGGAAGCACAGAACAACACCAGTATTGCGAACTGATCAGTGTGAACAGGTTATTAATTGGATAGCAGACCACCACTTCCGGTCTGTCTTCCACACGGTCAACTCTTAGTAGCCGTGAGTCTCGACCGCATACTCCTCCTCACCCTGATGCTCCTTCCTCCCACCATGCCGAGTGTCGTCAGACAGCAACTGATCCCACACTTGGACACTCTGAAGAGCTGTTCACTGGTCCATCTCCAGATTTGTGCCCCTCGCCTGCCCCGCTTGAAGTGGTGGAAGAGGAGATCCCATGTAGAGATGCCCAAATATTTGAACAGCCACGGCCACAGGAAGTCAACGCTGGCAATTTGTCACAAGAGGTTGACGATGACGAAACACAATTGCCAAGAAGTGAGGAGGAGGATCGTGGTGCGCAAGTGGAAGAGGAGGAGGTGGTGGATGATCTAGTAACTGACCCAACGTGGCAGGAGGACATGCAGAGCAAGGCCAGCAGCAGACCGGGTGAGGGAGACAGAGTACCCCAACAGGCAGGAAGAAGCAGTGTGGTGGCCGGACACAGAAGGCCGGCAACAGTTCCCCGTAACACCAACACGAGGGACGTTGCCAGTACAACCTGTGGGTCTTCCAGAGTCTGGAATTTTTTTAAAGACTCTGCTGATAACCCCAAAAAGGCCATTTGTACCATCTGCCATGCCAGCATCAGCAGGGGTGACAAAACTACCAGCCTGACCACCACCAGCATGATCAGGCACATGGCAGTAAAGCACCCGACTTTGTGGGGCGAACCCCAGGGTCCACGACCAGTGTCAGCAGGTGTCACCTGTTGTGTGTGCATGGCAATCCCCTGTCCATACTGCATGCAAAGATGCCCCCTCCTCTCAGTCTTTATGGCAGTCTCTCAAGTGTGTGCAAAGCAGTCATCAAAAGCAAAAGGTGGCTACTTTGAAGAACCTAGAATATAAGACATATTTTCAGTTGTTTCACACTTTTTTGTTAAGTATATAATTCCACATGTGTTAATTCATAGTTTTGATGCCTTCAGTGTGAATGTACAATTTTCATAGTCATGAAAATACAGAAAAATCTTTAAATGAGAAGGTGTGTCCAAACTTTTGGTCTGTAATGTATGTACCATCTTGACCAACTTTGAGGAGTCCACCAAGATGGTGAGTGGTGATGACTCCATCATTAGCGTCAGCATTCCACTTGTCTGTCTTTTGCAATGCTCTCTGCAGAGAATTAAAGAGGAGGCATTGCAGCCAGAGTATGATGAGATGGATCAAGAAGCTGTAGCGGTCGATTACACACAGCCCAGCCTCATCTCATCCCAACGTGCATTGGGGGACAATGAGGGAGAGGAGGAGGAGGAAGAACAGGAGCTTGTATCATGCGCTGTAGGCGGTAGTACCTGTACAACTGTCATACCGTCGGTTCAGCGTGGGTGGCCTGAGGACAGGGGGGAGGAGGAGGAGGAGAGCATGGTCATTCGTCATCTTGGTGTGGACACGGAAGTCTTGCCCGTTACCAGTCTGGCGCGCATGGCTGACTTTGTTACTCTGCCTTAACCGTGACCCTCGCGTTGTCAAAATGTTGGGTGACAGTCATTACTGGTTGGTGACACTTTTAGACCCCCGCTACAAGGAGAACGTTCACTCTCTTATTCCTGAGGTGGAGAGGTCTACAAAATGGGGCAGTACCAGAAGGCCCTTGCTGCAGAACTGTTAAAAAAAAATTCCCATCTGAAGACACTAGCGGCAGAGGTCACAGTTCGTTGACCAACCAAGGCGTACAAGCGAGAGAGAGGCAACTCCAATCCAGCAGAGGCAGGGGAACACTGTCAACATTCTGGGAAAGTTTTCTGAGACCTGCCCAGCTTACAGGCCCTGAGGCGCGGGGTACTCTCACAAGGAGTGGAAAGTTTCAAAAGATGGTGAGGGAGTACCTTGCCGACCGTACCAGCGTCCTCCGTGATTCCTCTGTGCCTTTTAATTATTGGGATACCAGCAGGTGTAGTTCTATAGAAACTTAAAACTTAACGTTTAATACCATTAGATAAAATATATGCCAAATGCAAGGACCTAAAAACACACAGTTTGACTGCCTGTGGTATATAATAACCAAGAGAACTTCCATATATTGTTACTTCCAGAGATATAAATATATGTCATATAAGCATATTACATCTCTAACACAAACCAGGGAAGGAATGGCAAATAGGAAAAAAGATAATGAAGCCCACAGTACACTATATCAACTTATTGTACCCCAATATGTGGGAACATGAAGGCATTCACCCTGAGATATGGGAACATGAAAACACTCGCCCCATCAATGGTGACCATTTAACTCTGCTATATAGAAATGGAACATCCTCACCAATTTTGATGACTGTCCATGCTCTCGGATCTCAGAGGGGGCTCCATATGATGGTGGTGAACCGAAATTCATAAGGTCACCAACCAAATACCGCTCCCCAGATGCCGCTCCCGACGCGTTTCTTAGCCTTAGCTATTCATCAGGGGAAAGAAGAAAGAGGACATGCGGTATGCACGCTGCCCAAAATCGCGCAGCTCATTCGCCAGACAGCGCTGTCTGGCGAATGAGCTGCGCGATTTTGGGCATCAAAATTGGTGAGGATGTTCCATTTCTATATAGCAGAGTTAAATGGTCACCATTGATGGGGCGAGTGTTTTCATGTTCCCATATCTCAGGGTGAATGCCTTCATGTTCCCACATATTGGGGTACAATAAGTTGATATAGTGTACTGTGGGCTTCATTATCTTTTTTCCTATTTGCCATTCCTTCCCTGGTTTGTGTTAGAGATGTAATATGCTTATATGACATATATTTATATCTCTGGAAGTAACAATATATGGAAGTTCTCTTGGTTATTATATACCACAGGCAGTCAAACTGTGTGTTTTTAGGTCCTTGCATTTGGCATATATTTTATCTAATGGTATTAAACGTTAAGTTTTAAGTTTCTATAGAACTACACCTGCTGGTATCTATATCTACTTTTGTGTAGTTGTTTCTATTATCCCCGTTGCTGCATTTTGATACTTTTAATTATTGGGTATCCAAGCTGGACACTTGGAATTAAATCGCTCTGTACGCCTTGGAGGTCCTGGCCTGCCCTGCCGCTAGCGTGTTATCGGAGCGTGTTTTTAGTGCTGCTGGGGTAATTATAACTGATAAGCGCACTCTCCTGTCAACTGACAATGCTGACAAGCTGACCCTTATCAAAATGAACAAGAGCTGGATTGGGCCAGACTTCTCATCACCACCAAATGACAGCAGAGTAACATAAAGTCAAATCCACTGTGTTATTTCGGGAGGTGTATTCAAATGCACCACTTCACACCCACACATGGGTATACGCTTCCTCATTTCGGCTGTTTTATGTTCTTCTCCTTATCCTCAGCCTCCACCACCACTATACCACCAGGGTGACCGTGGTCCGTGTTGCCATTATTGAAAGTTCCTCAGTCCTTATTTTTGTCAGCTTTTGCTTGGAAGGCATAAGCAAAGACTGTGGGAGACCCACTCCCCAATAATGGGAATAATATATTTAAAATGCTGTACTGTATGGCTCTTGTAAGGGGCATTAAAAGCATCTTGTTAAGCTACTGCGACCTCCACCACTTTTCCGAGGGCCATTAAAAGCGTCTTGTTAAGCTACTGGGACGTCCACCACTTTTCCGAGGAGCATTAAAACCGTCTTGTTAATCTACTGGGACTTCCACGTCTCTTCCAAGGGGCATTCAAACCGTCTTGTTAAGCTACTGCGATCTCCACCACTTTTCCGAGGGGCATTAAAAACGTCTTGTTAAGCTAGTTGGACCTCCACGTCTCTTCCAAGGGGAATTCAAACTGTCTTGTTAAGCTACTGGGACATCCACGTCTCTTCCAAGGGGCATTCAAACCGTCTTGGTAAGCTACTGCGACCTCCACCTCTTTTTCGAGGGGCATTAAAAGCGTCTTATTAAGCTACTGGGACCTCCACCACTTTTCCGAGAAGCATTAAAACCGTCTTGCTAAGCTACTGGGACCTCCACGTCTCTTCCAAGGGGCATTCAAACCGTCTTCTTAAGCTACTGGGACCTCCACATCTCTTCCAAGGGGCATTCAAACCGTGTTGTTAAGCTACTGGGACCTCCACGTCTCTTCTGAGAGGCATTAAAAGCGTCTTCTTAAGCTACTGGGACCTCCACCACTTTTCCGAGGGGCATTAAAACCGTCTTTTTAAGGTACTGGTACCTCCACGTCTCTTCCAAGGGGCATTCAAACCGTCTTGTTAAGCTACTGGGACCTGCACCACTTTTCCAAGGGGCATTCAAACAGTCTTGTTAAGCTACTGCGAACTCCACCACTTTTCCAAGGGGCATTAAAACCGTCTTGTTAAGCTACTGGGACCTCCACCACTTTTCCGAGGGGCATTAAAAGCATCTTGTTAAGCTACTGGGACCTCCACCACTTTTCTGAGGAGCATTAAAACCGTCTTGTTAAGCTACTGGGACCTCCATGTCTCTTCCAAGGGGCATTCAAACAGTCTTGTTAAGCTACTTAGACCTCCACGTCTCTTCTGAGGACATTAATAGCGTCTTGTTAAGCTACTGTGACCTCCACCACTTTTCCGAGGGGCATTCAAACCGTCTTGTTAAGCTACTGGGACCTCCACGTCTCTTCCAAGGGGCATTCAAACAGTCTTGTTAAGCTACTGGGACCTCCACGTCTCTTCCAAGGGGCATTCAAAGCGTCATGTTAAGCTACTGGGACCTCCACCACTTTTCCGAGGGGCATTAAAAGCATCTTGTTAAGCTACTGGGACGTCCACCACTTTTCCGAGGAGCATTAAAACCGTCTTGTTAATCTACTGGGACTTCCACGTCTCTTCCAAGGGGCATTCAAACCGTCTTGTTAAGCTACTGCGATCTCCACCACTTTTCCGAGGGGCATTAAAAACGTCTTGTTAAGCTAGTTGGACCTCCACGTCTCTTCCAAGGGGAATTCAAACTGTCTTGTTAAGCTACTGGGACATCCACGTCTCTTCCAAGGGGCATTCAAACCGTCTTGGTAAGCTACTGCGACCTCCACCTCTTTTTCGAGGGGCATTAAAAGCGTCTTATTAAGCTACTGGGACCTCCACCACTTTTCCGAGAAGCATTAAAACCGTCTTGCTAAGCTACTGGGACCTCCACGTCTCTTCCAAGGGGCATTCAAACCGTCTTCTTAAGCTACTGGGACCTCCACATCTCTTCCAAGGGGCATTCAAACCGTGTTGTTAAGCTACTGGGACCTCCACGTCTCTTCTGAGAGGCATTAAAAGCGTCTTCTTAAGCTACTGGGACCTCCACCACTTTTCCGAGGGGCATTAAAACCGTCTTTTTAAGGTACTGGTACCTCCACGTCTCTTCCAAGGGGCATTCAAACCGTCTTGTTAAGCTACTGGGACCTGCACCACTTTTCCAAGGGGCATTCAAACAGTCTTGTTAAGCTACTGCGAACTCCACCACTTTTCCAAGGGGCATTAAAACCGTCTTGTTAAGCTACTGGGACCTCCACCACTTTTCCGAGGGGCATTAAAAGCATCTTGTTAAGCTACTGGGACCTCCACCACTTTTCTGAGGAGCATTAAAACCGTCTTGTTAAGCTACTGGGACCTCCATGTCTCTTCCAAGGGGCATTCAAACAGTCTTGTTAAGCTACTTAGACCTCCACGTCTCTTCTGAGGACATTAATAGCGTCTTGTTAAGCTACTGTGACCTCCACCACTTTTCCGAGGGGCATTCAAACCGTCTTGTTAAGCTACTGGGACCTCCACGTCTCTTCCAAGGGGCATTCAAACAGTCTTGTTAAGCTACTGGGACCTCCACGTCTCTTCCAAGGGGCATTCAAAGCGTCATGTTAAGCTACTGGGACCTCCACCACTTTTCCGAGGGGCATTAAAAGCATCTTGTTAAGCTACTGGGACCTCCACCACTTTTCCGAGGAGCATTAAAACCATCTTGTTAAGCTACTGGGACCTCCACCACTTTTCCGAGGAGCATTAGAACCATCTTGTTAAGCTACTGTGACCTCCACGTCTCTTCCAAGGAGCATTCTGACCGTCTTGCTAAGCTACTGCGACCTCCACCACTTTGGCGAGGGGCATTAAAACCGACTTGTTAAGCTACTGGGACCTCCACGTCTCTTCAAAGGGGCATTTAAACCGTCTTGTTAAGCTACTGGGACCTAAACGTCTCTTCCAAGGGGCATTCAAACCGTCTTGTTAAGCTACTGCGACCTCCACCACTATTCAAAGGGGCATTAAAACCGTCTTGTTAAGCTACTGGGACTTCCACCACTTTTCCGAGGGGCATTAAAACAGTCTTGTTAAGCTACTGGGACCTCTACGTCTCTTCCAAGGGGCATTCAAACCGTCTTGTTAAGCTACTGGGACCTCCACTTCTCTTCTGAGGGGCATTAAAAGCGACGTGTTAAGCTACTGTGACCTCCACCACTTTTCCGAGGGGCATTAAAAAAGTCGTGTTAAGCTACTGGGACCTCAACGTCTCTTCCAAGGGGCATTCAAACCGTCTTGTTAAGCTACTGGGACCTCCATGTCTCTACCAATGGGCATTCAAACCGTCTTGTTAAGCTACTGCTACCTCCACCACTTTTTCGAGGGGCAGTAAAAGTGTCTTATTAAGCTACTGGGTCCTCCACCACTTTTCCGAGAAGAATTAAAACCGTCTTGTTAAGCTACTGGGACCTCCACGTCTCTTCCAAGGGGCATTCAAGCCGTCTTGTTAAGCTCCTGGGACCTCCACGTCTCTTCCAAGGGGCATTCAAACAGTCTTGTTAAGCTACTTAGACCTCCACGTCTCTTCTGAGGACATTAATAGCGTCTTGTTAAGCTACTGTGACCTCCACCACTTTTCCGAGGGGCATTCAAACCGTCTTGTTAAGCTACTGGGACCTCCACGTCTCTTCCAAGGGGCATTCAAACAGTCTTGTTAAGCTACTGGGACCTCCACGTCTCTTCCAAGGGGCATTCAAAGCGTCATGTTAAGCTACTGGGACCTCCACCACTTTTCCGAGGGGCATTAAAACCGTCTTTTTAAGGTACTGGGACCTCAAAGTCTCTTCCAAGGGGCATTCAAACCGTCTTGTTAAGCTACTGGGACCTCCACGTCTCTACCAAGGGGCATTCAAACCGTCTTGTTAAGCTACTGCGACCTCCACCACTTTTTCAAGGGGCAGTAAAAGCATCTCATTAAGCTACTGGGTCCTCCACCACTTTTCCGAGAAGCATTAAAACCGTCTTGTTAAGCTACTGGGACCTCCACGTCTCTTCCAAGGGGCATTCAAGCCGTCTTGTTAAGCTCCTGGGACCTCCACGTCTCTTCTGAGAGGCATTAAAAGCGTCTTTTTAAGCTACTGTGACCTCTACCACTTTTCCGAGGGGCATTAAAACCGTCTTGTTAAGCTACTGGGACCTCCATGTCTCTTCCAAGGGGCATTCAAACCGTCTTGTTAAGCTAATGGGACCTCCACCACTTATCTGCGGGGCATTAAAAGCGTCTTGTTAAGCTACTGTGACCTCCACCTCTTTTTCGAGGGGCATTAAAACCGTCTTGTTAAGCTACTGGGACCTCCACGTCTCTTCCGAGGGGCATTCAAACCGTCTTGTTAAGCTACTGGGACCTCCACGTCTCTTCCAAGGGGCATTCAAACCATCTTGTTAAGCTACTGCAACCTCCACCACTTTTCCAAGGGGCATTAAAACCGTCTTGTTAAGCTACTGGGACCTCCACCACTTTTCCGAGGGGCATTGAAAGCATCTTGTTAAGCTACTGGGACCTCCACCACTTTTCTGAGGAGCATTTAAACCATCTTGTTAAGCTACTGGGACCTCCACGTCTCTTCCAAGGGGCATTCAAACCGTCTTGTTAAGCTACTGGGACCTCCACGTCTCTTCTGAGGGGCATTAAAAGCGTCTTGTTAAGCTACTGTGACCTCCACCACTTTTCCGAGGGGCATTAAAACCGTCTTGTTAAGATACTGGGACCTCCACATCTCTTCCGAGGGGCATTCAAACCGTCTTGTTAAGCTACTTGGACCTCCACGTCTCTTCCGAGGGGCATTAAAAGCGTCTTGTTAAGCTACTGTGACCTCCACCACTTTTCCGAGGGGCATTAAAACCGTCTTGTTAAGCTACTGGGACCTCCACCACTTTTCTGAGGAGCATTAAAACCGTCTTGTTAAGCTACTGGGACCTCCACGTCTCTTCCAAGGGGCATTCAAACCGTCTTGTTAAGCTACTGGGACCTCCACGTCTCTTCTGAGGGGCATTAATAGCGTCTTGTTGAGCTACTGTGACCGCCACCACTTTTCCAAGGGGCATTAAAACCGTCTTGTTAAGCTACTGGGATCTCCACTTTTCTTCTGAGGGGCATTAAAAGCTTTTTCTTAAGCTACTGTGACCTCCACCACTTTTCCGAGGGGCATTAAAACCGTCTTGTTAAGCTACTGGGACCTCCACCACTTTACCAAGGGGTATTAACACCGTCTTGTTAAGCTACTGGGACCTCCACATCTCTTTTGAGGGGCATTAAAAGTGTCTTGTTAAACCACTCTGAACTCCACAGCTCTTCCAAGGGGCATTGATATGTTGTTTTTAATTAACTCTAACCTCCACGACTCTTCGAACGGGCATTGCATTTCCTCTTAATATAATGTTTGTAATATGCTGTACTGCATGGCTCTTGTAAGGGGCACTGCAAGTTCCTCCGTCCTAATTTTTGGCATCTTTTGCTTGGAAGGCATAAGCAAAGACTATGGGAGACCCACTCCCCAATAATGGGAATAATGTTTGTAATATGCTGTACTGCATGGCTCTTGTAAGGGGCATTGCAAGTTCCTCCGTCCTAATTTTTGGCAGCTTTTGCTTGGAAGGCATAAGGAAAGACTATGGGAGACACATTCCAAATAATGGGAATAATGTTTGTAATATGCTGTACTGCATGGCTCGTGTAATGGGCATTGCTAGTTCCTCCGTCCTAATTTTTGGCAGCTTTTGCTTGGAAGGCATAAGCAAATACTATGGGAGACCCACTCCCCAATAATGGGAATAATGTTTGTACTATGCTGTACTGTATGGCTCTTGGAAGGGGCATTCAAATCGTCTGGTTAAGCTATTGGGACCTCCACGTCTTTTCCGAGGGGCATTAAAACCATCTTGTTAAGCTACTGTGACCTCCACGTCTGTTCAAAGGGACATCAAAAGTCTTCTTAAGCCACTCTGAACTCCACAGCTCTTCCTAGGGGCATTGAAATGTTGTTTTTAATTACCTCTTACCTCCACGACTCTTCCAACGGACATTGCATTTCCTCCTAATTTTAGTCAGCTTTTGCTTTTCAATGCAAAGGCGAAAACTAAGGGAGACCCACTCCCCAATAGTGGGTAGAAGGTTTTTAGTACGCTGTAATCCATGTCTGTTTCAAGGGGCATTGCAGTTCCTCATAATTTTTGGAAAGCCTTCCATTCACTGCTTAGGCCAACAGTGTACAGGAGACCCAGTTGCTATAAATGGAAAAAAACGGTTTAGTTAAGGCCCTCTGACCTCCATGTCATTTCCAAGGTACATTGGAGTGCCTCGAAATTTTTGGTAGGCATTGCACTCACTGTATGCCCTATAACTGTGTAGCCAAACTGCTCCTTTTGTTACAGAAACATATCCTACAAGACATATGTGGTTGACTGGCCTGATATTGATGTGAATGGTCCCTGTTCCTCCTGCTCTTTCTCCTTTGCCACCACCTCATCCATCATTCATCACCTGAAGCTTTGTTTTAACGGGAGTCATAGAACTGGGATAGTAGCAGGAAAACATCCAGCAATCCTCGGAGGAGGTAGGATATGCGCGAAAACGCTGACCACCTCAGGCCTAGCCGCTACTACATACATGCGCTTGCATTCCAACAAAACAAAGCAGATGCTAACTTGTATCATTATCATCATGGTCCTCACCTTGTCACTCTCAACTCCCCTGATGGAGAAGCCAGGGCCCACCGGAGGAGTCTGGTTCTCTGGTGGGCTCGTCCAATGCTGCCCTAAAGCAGGCCAGGCTAAGAAAAGTGTGTGGGGGGATGTTCCAAGGAGAAATAGGGGCGACTGGGGACCGTTTATGGACACCCGGCTGCCCCCAGGCGGCTGGGGACCGAGTGTGGACACCTGGCAGCCGGGCGGCTGGGGACTGAGTATGGATTACAAGCCGCCAATGCTGCCTTGACGCGGTTGTCAGATTCCGCCTCCACGTGCCTAAAAAGGTCCAATTTCAAGTGCAAGCAAGCAAGCAGTATGGTATTGCAGCCTGGCGGTGGGTGGGTGGATGGAGGCTGCACACTTTGCTTGCATTCCAAGAAAACAAAGCAGATGCTAACTTGTATCATCATCATCATGGTCCTCACCTTGTCACTCTCAACTCCTCTGATGGAGAAGCCAGGGCCCACCGGAGGAGTCTGGTTCTCTGGTGGTCTCGTCCAATGCTGCCCTAAAGCAGGCCGGGCTAAGAAAAGTGTGTGGGGGGATGTTTCAAAGAGAAATAGGGGCGGCTGGGGGCCGTTTATGGACACCCGGCTGCCCCCAGGCGGCTGGGGACCGAGTATGGACACCCGGCCGCCCTCTGGCGGTTGGGGACCGAGTGTGGACACCCCGCCGCCGGGCGGCTGGGGACTGAGTATGGATACCAGGCCGCCAACGCTGCCATGACATGGTGGCCAGATTCCGCCTCCACATGCCTAAAAGGCCCAATTTCAAGTGCAAGCAAGCAGTATGGTATTGCAGCCTGGGGGTGGGTGGGTGGTTGGCTGCATATTTGAGCTTGCATTGCAAGGAATGGGAGAGGTACAATTGAACCCTGCCCTGGGACAAGAACTTGCACGGGGATAATTGCAAGTCTGCATCTTCTGATGCTTCAAGGATGACTTCTGATGGGCACACTTTTAGGCAGTGACCGGGGAGTCAGAGATGCTTCCAGGGGTCTTCCCCATGCTGTCCCCATGTCTTTTCAGCACTGTATGCATGTGTCACACAGCACATGGCCAGATAAGGTTGTAAAATGTTAAAATGACATTTCCCGGTGAATGCATTTGTCACGGTTGAAGCAATACAAAAGTGCAAAAACGCATAAAAAATGCAACTTGTGAACATAGCCCAAGGTGTGGAGGAGTATTTTTTTTTTGTTATTTATTTTACCTTATACACAAGTCTTTACCCTGGAAAGGAACTTCCTTAACTGAAAGCAGTTTCAGTTTAGTTTTTGAAGGTTTTATTGTGAGCCCTTAAAAGTGGCTTAATACCTCTGACCACGTTGTTGACAGCAGTGACCTGGGGGTCAGAAATGCTTCCTGGGGCGATCCCCATGCTGTCCCCATGTCATTTTAGCACTGTCACTATCGTTTTGGGCACTTGTTAGGCTTTTAACAGACAGCCGGGGATGCCGCCGCGAAAATTCTCGGGTCTCCCATTGACTAACATTGGGCTCGTGGCTCAGGTCGAGCAACCGAGTATCATGGCGAGCTCGGCCCGAGCTTCGAGCCCCCGAGCATTTTAGTGCTCGCTCTTCACTACTAAATACCCTTCATTATTTATTATTTTTGCACTTTGCGATTTACCCATTCACTTCCGGTTACTTGGGTATTTTGCTTGTCTTTGGTTTTTCTTTGTCTAGTGGCCTTGTGTGAACATACATTTACATTTTGCATGCACATCAATTTATGTTTCAGTTCAGACTTCTAGGTTTTTTCTTTGTAGTTCAGTGTGCTTTAGTACATATAAGGGTGTGGCCGCCCTTTGTCTGAGCTGAAATGTTTATTCTGCCTCAGGTCTATGCTTCTACTAGGGGGTCAGTCTCTCTGCCCTTATCCATATGTACGTCACTTGACAAATGGTAAGGTTTTAATATTAGAGTTAGGACTGTCCCATAAGGGTTGCCGTGATGTGGCGGTATAGCTTTTGCATTATTTTTATCAAAATTATGTTAACTAAATACCCTTCATTATTTATTATTTTTGCACTTTGCGATTTACCCATTCACTTCCGGTTACTTGGGTATTTTGCTTGTCTTTGGTTTTTCTTTGTCTAGTGGCCTTGTGTGAACATGCATTTACATTTTGCATGCACATCAATTTATGTTTCAGTTCAGACTTCTAGGTTTTTTCTTTATATGCTATATATGCTGTATGTGCGGGAAGGGAGCTTGTATGTACACTGCTTGCTATGTATGGGGGAGGGAAGCTGTCGGACAAAGAGGGGTCCTGCAAACATCCAACTAATGGCCCCCCATATATATTACAGGAAGGTAGGTCAAACCCAAGGAATTTTGCTGGAGCAGCCGACCATGTGCTGTGTATGGGGCCATCTCCCCCACACATATAACCACATTCATGTATATGGGGGAGTCGGGATGTGTTGTGTGGACAAGCGTCCGGTCTAAAGCTAACAAGTGTATGGGCATCTGAGACTAAGGCAAGTTATCATCCAGAAAGTCTTTCTCCAGCCTGCTGAAAAAATGCCGGATAGAGAAAGGCTTTTATCACCTAAGCCAGATCTCACTGGAGGGGAAGCAAGAAGAAAAAAGGAGAAATGTAAAATAAGACACAAGTGCAGACAGTTGTCATCCAAAACTTTATCTGGTATCGACCAAGAAAATTACAATCAGTAAAAGTATAATCCACATTTAGGAAAAACACAGATGAGCTGCGGGACCATCGCTTCTTCTTCTGGGACTTTTTGGCGGACAGGTTGCTCTGCTGTCGGAGGCCTTTCTTGTTCTTGGACTTCTCCTTCATGTGGATTCTGAAGACTAGGAGGCTCCTGAGGGTCCATCTCTCCTGCCGGCAGCTCAGAGTGACTTGGAGATATGTTTCCTTCAGTCCAGGAAAGCAAGAGAGCAAAAAGATGAATGTGATGTAATAACAAGACAAACCTAAAAAAAAACATGTATAAAAAATCATGTAACTGCAAACTGCACAAAAATGACCCCAATAACGTAAGTGCTGTAGTATTAAAGAACCTGCAAAACGAGTGGTGTGAAAAGACCTGGGACTTGTCAGAAATATGTAATGTTTTGTCTAAAATGACAAAAAAAAAAGAAAAGATTCAAGGGATGAGCAGCATTTTATAACAGGTAAAAAATATACAAATTTGTGACAAGTGATCGGTATTAAGTATTGTGGATGATAACCAGACGTTTATTTCAAATGAAGAGTTTAATGAACGTCTTGTATTCGGCCAATTGGAACCTTCCCGGAAATGTCTGCGCCGGTGATAAAATCTACTTACTAATAGAGCTCCCGACTGGACACAAAGAACTGCAGCTCATGGAGGAATGAAGCTTCTTTCCTTCTCAGCCAAGAACTTCTTATACCAGTCCCGTACGGCCTCTATCATGTGCTGATATCTAGCAGAAAGAGAAAAAATCAATTATAAACTAAATAAAATTTATTAAAGAAAAAAAAACCTCCTGCAAACATGAAGCATTTGTAGCAAAGCACAGCCATTATTTACAGAGCACAATTGTTTTACTTTATTCTATATTAGTGGCCGCTTTGTGCAAAAACTTGTGGGAAATTACTGCAGCACTAATATTGTCCGTCCAGAGAGCACCCAAGTATTCCCCAATTTCTGACTCCTCCGCCCGATTGCCCCCACAAGCACAATGCTGCACCGCTGTCCCCTGCCTGGTACAGGCTCCTTTATAGGGTCCTTTCAGCTGTTGTTCACCAAGATGTGAAGTAATCCGAGTACAGGGTTTCCCATGTCTGAGTGCAGGGGTGGAGAGCAGAGAGGATCAGACAGGGACAGGCCCATACACAGACTGCTGGTATATAGAGGACAAATCTCGCTGAACAGCAGCTACAAGAAGCTTCTGGATGGGGGCAGTGGGGGTGAGACAGCACTTCAGCAACGTGTTTGGGAGAGAAGGAAGAAAATAAGCAAATGAAGAAAATTTATAAAGTTCACAAGTCTGCAATGTGAGGAGGATAATTACATGAAGAAAACCCTCTAGGTGCAGCGTCGGCAACGAGAAAACCGCTCAAGGTCCACCTGTGTCATCAGCGCCCCCCTGCTGGACCCCTAATCAGTTGTACTGCAGACTCTGATGATTGATAGTGACACTAGGTCAGCTCTTTCCCTATGGCGGCACTAGCTGACCATCCTGTGGATAGTACAGGTGCCGGATCATTCAGTCCTTTCCCTCTTCCCCAACGTGAAGCAAACATCCCTCTGACCAGACAAACATCCCCCTGACCAGACAAACATCCCCCTGACCAGACAAACATCCCCCTGACCAGGCAAACATCCCCCTGACCAGGCAAACATCCCCCTGACCAGGCAAACATCCCCCTGACCAGACAAACATCCCCCTGACCAGACAAACATCCCCCTGACCAGGCAAACATACCCCTGACCAGGCAAACATCCCTCTGACCAGGCAAACATCCCTCTGACCAGGCAAACATATAACCCCTTATTTTCTTTCCCATTTTACTTCCTTTATTAATTTCTCCTCCAACATTACTGACAACTCCAAGTTCGATAGTTTGATAGTCTCATCTCCTGCCTTTGTATGTGGAGGAGACAATAAACAGCCGTATACATCCTAAACCTGTCACAAGGACTTTCTCTGCAACTCCCTACTCTCAGCTGTCCCCCTGTAACAATCCACCTTTTTCTCTTTCTCGCTCATACATTTCAGACACTTTATTAACATGTTAATCATATTTCTAAACTTACTGCATTCCACTTCATCTGATCATACATCACCGTTTAAAAGAATCACACTCACTTACTTGTCTGCTGCTGTAATTCTTGGATTGTTTTCTTGCTGTTACTTGGTCTTATTTTGCTGTTTGCTGTCCTTAAACCACCATCTGCCGCACAGTGTCCACATCTTGTTCCACCGGGTCGCTCTTTTGATCCCTGCAACAACAGACACTATGCGAGTATGACTTCACATGTGACATTTCCAAGTCCCTTTACCATTGTGGTGCCAATGGAGTACCCCTTTTCTCATTATCATGCCCCCGAAGCACACCATTTCCCGCTAGCATGCCACCGTAGCACACCTTTTCCCGTTAGTATGCCACCGGGCACACCTATTCCCGTTAGCATGACATCGCAGCACACCTATTCCCGTTAGCATGCCACCGGAGCACACCTTTACCATTAGCATGTCACGTCTCCACGTCTCTTCCAAGGGGCATTCAAACCGTCTTGTTAAGCTACTGGGACCTCCACCACTTATCTGAGGGGCATTAAAAGCTTCTTGTTAAGCTGCTGTGACCTCCACCACTTTTTCGAGGGGCAATAAAACCGTCTTGTTAAGCTACTGGGACCTCCACGTCTCTTCCAAGGGGCATTCAAACCGTTTTGTTAAGCTACTGCGACCTCCACGTCTCTACCAAGGGGCATTCAAACCGTCTTGTTAAGCTACTGCGACCTCCGCCACTTTTTCGAGGGGCAGTAAAAGCGTCTTATTAAGCTACTGGGACCTCCAGCACTTTTCTGAGAAGCATTAAAACCGTCTTGTTAAGCTACTGGGACCTCCACGTCTCTTCCAAGGGGCATTAAAAGCGACTTGTTAAGCTACTGTGACCTCCACCACTTTTCCGAGGGGCATTAAAACCATCTTGTTAAGCTACTGGGACCTCCACGTCTCTTCCAAGGGGCATTCAAACCGTCTTGTTAAGCTACTGGGACCCCCACGTCTCCACCAAGGGGCATTCAAACCGTCTTGTTAAGCTACTGCGACCACGACTTTTTCGAGGGGCAGTAAAAGCGTCTTATTAAGCTACTGGGACCTCCACCACTTTTCCGAGAAGCATTAAAACCATCTTGTTAAGCTACTGGGACCTCCACGTCTCTTCCAAGGGGCATTCAAACCGTCTTGTTAAGCTACTGGGACCTCCACGTCTCTTCCAAGGGGCATTCAAACCATCTTGTTAAGCTACTGGGACCTCCACGTCTCTTCTGATAGGCATTAAAAGCATCTTGTTAAGCTACTGTGACCTCCACAACTTTTCCGAGGGGCATTAAAACCATCTTGTTAAGCTATTGGGACCTCCACGTCTCTTCCAAGGGGCATTCAAACCGTCTTGTTAAGCTACTGGGACCTCCACCACTTATCTGAGGGGCACTAAAAGTGTCTTGTTAAGCTGCTGTGACCTCCACCACTTTTTCAAGGGGCAATAAAACCGTCTTGTTAAGCTACTGGGACCTCCACGTCTCTTCCGAGGGGCATTCAAACCGTCTTGTTAAGCTACTGGGACCTCCACGTCTCTTCCAAGGGGCATTCAAACCGTCTTGTTAAGCTACTGCGACCTCCACCACTTTTCCAAGGGGCATTAAAACCGTCTTGTTAAGCTTCTGGGACCTCCACCACTTTTCCGATGGGCATTAAAAGCATCTTGTTAAGCTACTGGGACCTCCACCACTTTTCTGAGGAGCATGAAAACCGTCTTGTTAAGCTACTGGGACCTCCACGTCTCTTCCAAGGGGCATTCAAACCGTCTTGTTAAGCTACTGGGACCTCCACGTCTCTTCTGAGGGACATTAAAAGCGTCTTGTTAAGCTACTGTGACCTCCACCACTTTTTCGAGGGGCATTAAAACCACCTTGCTAAGATACTGGGACCTCCACGTCTCTTCCGAGGGGCATTCAAACCGTCTTGTTAATCTACTGGGACCTCCACGTCTTTTCCAAGGGGCATTCAAACCGTCTTGTTAAGCTACTTGGACCTCCACGTCTCTTCCAAGGGGCATTAAAAGCGTCTTGTTAAGCTACTGTGACCTCCACCACTTTTCCGAGGAGCATTAAAACCGTCTTGTTAAGCTACTGGGACCTCCTCGTCTCTTCCAAGGGGCATTCAAACTGTCTTGTTAAGCTGCTGGGACCTCCACTTCTCTTCTGAGGGGCATTAATAGTGTCTTGTTAAGCTACTGTGACCTCCACCACTTTTCCGAGGGGCATTTAAACCGGCCAGTTAAGCTACTGGGACCTCCACGTCTCTTCCAAGGAGCATTCAAACAGTCTTGTTAAGCTACTGGGACCTCTACCACGTTTCTGAGGGGCATTAAAATCATCTTGTTAAGCTACTGGGACCTCCACCACTTTTCTGAGGAGCATTAAAACCGTCTTGTTAAGCTGCTGGGACCTCCACGTCTCTTCTGAGGGGCATTCAAACCGTCTTGTTAAGGTACTGTGACCTCCACGTCTCTTCCAAGGATCATTCAAACCGTCTTGTTAAGCTACTGCGACCTCCACCACTTTTCCAAGGGGCATTAAAACCATCTTGTTAAGCTACTAGGATCTCCACGTTTCTTCTGAGGGGCATTAAAAGCGTCTTCTTAAGCTACTGTGACCTCCACCACTTTTCTGAGGGGCATTAAAACCGTCTTGTTAAGCTACTGGGACCTCCACATCTCTTTTGAGGGGCATTAAAAGTGTCTTGTTAAACCACTCTGAACTCCACAACTCTTCCAAGGGGCATTGATATGTTGTTTTTAATTAACTCTAACCTCCACGACTCTTCGAACGGGCATTTCATTTCCTCTTAATTTTTGGCTGCTTTTACTTGGAAGGCATAAGCAAATACTATGGGAGACCCACTCCCCATTAATGGGAATAATGTTTGTAATATGCTGTACTGCATGGCTCTTGTAAGGGGCACTGCAAGTTCCTCCGTCCTAATTTTTGGCAGCTTTTGCTTGGAAGGCATAAGCAAAGACTATGGGAGACCAACTCCCCAATAATGGGAATAATGTTTGTAATATGCTGTACTGCATGGCTCTTGTAAGGGGCATTGCAAGCTCCTTCGTCCTAATTTTTGGCAGCTTTTGCTTGGAAGGCATAAGCAAAGACTATGGGAGACCCACTCCCCAATAATGGGAATAATGTTTGGAATATGCTGTACTGCATGGCTCTTGTAAGGGGCATTGCAAGTTTCTCCATCCTAATTTTTGGCAGCTTTTGCTTGGAAGGCATAAGCTATGACTATGGGATACACACTCCCCAATAATGGGAATAATGTTTGTACTATGCTGTACTGTATGGCTCTTGGAAGGGGCATTAAAAGCCCCTTTTCCGAGGGGCATTCAAAATGTCTGGTTAAGCTACTGGGACCTCCACGTCTTTTCCGAGGGGCATTAAACCCATCTTGTTAAGCTACTGTGACCTCCACGTCTGTTCAAAGGGACATCAAAAGTCTTCTTAAGCCACTCTGAACTCCACAGCTCTTCCTAGGGGCATTGAAATGTTGTTTTTAATTACCTCTAACCTCCACGACTCTTCCAACGGACATTGCATTTCCTCCTAATTTTAGTCAGCTTTTGCTTTTCAATGCAAAGGCGAAAACTAAGGGAGACCCACTCCCCAATAGTGGGTAGAAGGTTTTTAGTACGCTGTAATCCACGTCTGTTTCAAGGGGCATTGCAGTTCCTCATAATTTTTGGAAAGCCTTCCATTCACTGTTTAGGCCAACAGTGTACAGGAGACCCAGTTGATATAAATGGAAAAAACGGTTTAGTTAAGGCCCTCTGACCTCCATGTCATTTCCAAGGTACATTCGAGTGCCTCAAAATTTTTGGTAGGCATTGCACTCACTGTATGCCCTATAACTGTGTAGCCAAACCGCTCCTTTTGTTACAGAAACATATCCTACAAGACATATGTGGTTGACTGGCCTGATATTGATGTGAATGGTCCCTGTTCCTCCTGCTCTTTCTCCTTTGCCACCACCTCATCCATCATTCATCACCTGAAGCTTTGTTTTAATGGGAGTCATAGAACTGGGATAGTAGCAGGAAAACATCCAGCAATCCTCGGAGGAGGTAGGATATGCGCCAAAACGCTGACCACCTCAGGCCTAGTCGCTACTACATACATGCGCTTGCATTCCAAGAAAACAAAGCAGATGCTAACTTGTATCATCATCATCATGGTCCTCACCTTGGCACTCTCAACTCCCCTGATGGAGAAGCCAGGGCCCACCGGAGGAGTCTGGTTCTCTGGTGGGCTCGTCCAATGCTGCCCTAAAGCAGGCCAGGCTAAGAAAAGTGTGTGGGGGGATGTTCCAAGGAAAAATAGGGGCCCCTGGGGACCGTTTATGGACACCCGGCTGCCCCCAGGGGGCTGGGGACCGTGTGTGAACACCCGGCCGCGGGGCGGCTGGGGACCGAGTATGGACACCCGGCCGCCCCCTGGCGGCTGGGGACCGAGTGTGAACACCTGGCAGCCGGGCGGCTGGGGACTGAGTATGGATTCCAGGCCGCCAATGCTGCCATGACTCGGTGGTCAGATTCCGCCTCCACGTGCCTAAAAAGGCCCAATTTCAAGTGCAAGCAAGCAGTATGGTAATGCAGCCTGGCGGTGGGTGGGTGGGTGGCAGGCTGCACACTTACGCTTGCATTCCAAGAAAACAAAGCAGATGCTAACTTGTATCATCATCATCATGGTCCTCACCTTGTCACTCTCAACTCCCCTGATGGAGAAGCCAGGGCCCACCGGAGGAGTCTGGTTGTCTGGTGGGCTCGTCCAATGCTGCCCTAAAGCAGTCCGGGCTAAGAAAAGTGTGTGAGGGGATGTTCCAAGGAGAAATAGGGGCGGCTGGGGACCGTTTATGGACACCCGGCTGCCCCCAGGCGGCTGGGGACTGAGTATGGACACCCGGCCGCCACCTGGCGGTTGGGGACCGAGTGTGGACACCCCGCCGCCGGGCGGCTGGGGACTGAGTATGGATACCAGGCCGCCAACGCTGCCATGACATGGTGGCCAGATTCCGCCTCCACATGCCTAAAAGGCCCAAGTTCAAGTGCAAGCAAGCAGTATGGTATTGCAGCCTGGGGGTGGGTGGGTGGTTGGCTGCATATTTGCACTTGCATTGCAAGGAATGGGGGAGGTACAATTGAACCCTGCCCTGGGACAAGAACTTGCACGGGGATAGTTGCAAGTCTGCATCTTCTGATGCGGCAAGGATGACTTCTGATGGGCACACTTTTAGGCAGTGACCGGGGAGTCAGAGATGCTTCCAGGGGTCTTTCCCATGCTGTCCCCATGTCTTTTCAGCACTGTATGCATGTGTCATACAGCACATGGCCAGATAAGGTTGTAAAATGTTAAAATTACATTTCCCAGTGAATGCATTTGTCACGATTGAAGCAATACAAAAGTGCAAAAACGCATTAAAAATGCTACTTGTGAACATAGCCCAAGGTGTGGAGGAGTATTTTTTTTTTGGGTTATTTATTTTACCTTATACACAAGTCTTTACCCTGGAAAGGAACTTCCTTAACATATTTCACAGGAAAGCAGTTTCAGTTTAGTTTTTGAACGTTTTATTGTGAGCCCTTAAAAGTGGCTTAATACCTCTGACCACATTGTTGACAGCAGTGACCTGGGGGTCAGAAATGCTTCCTGGGGCGATCCCCATGCTGTCCCCATGTCATTTGAGCACTGTCACTATCGTTTTGGGCACTTGTTAGGCTTTTAAAAGACATCCGGGGATGCCGCCGCGAGAATGCTGGGGTCTCCCATAGACTAACATTGGGCTCGTGGCTCAGGTCGAGCACCCGAGTATCATGGCGAGCTCGGCCCGAACTTCGAGCACCCGAGCATTTTAGTGCTCGCTCTTCACTACTAAATACCCTTCATTATTTATTATTTTTGCACTTTGCGATTTACCCATTTACTTCCAGTTACTTGGGTATTTTGCTTGCCTTTGGTTTTTCTTTGTCTAGTGGCCTTATGTGAACATGCATTTACATTTTGCCTGCAATTTATGTTTCAGTTCAGACTTCTAGGTTTTTTCTTTGTAGTTCAGTGTGCTTTAGTGCATATTAGGGTGTGGCCACCCTTTGTCTGAGCTGAAATGTTTATTCTGCCTCAGGTCTATGCTTCTATTAGGGGGTCAGTCTCTCTGCCCTTATCCATATGTACGTCACTTGACAAATGGTAAGGTTTTAATATTAGAGTTAGGACTGTCCCATAAGGGTTGCCGTGATGTGGCGGGATAGCTTTTGCATTATTTTTATCAAAATTATGTTAACTAAATACCCTTCATTATTTATTATTTTTGCACTTTGCGATTTACCCATTCACTTCCGGTTACTTGGGTATTTTGCTTGTCTTTGGTTTTTCTTTGTCTAGTGGCCTTGTGTGAACATGCATTTACATTTTGCATGCACATCAATTTATGTTTCAGTTCAGACTTCTAGGTTTTTTCTTTATATGCTATATATACTGTATGTGCGGGAAGGGAGCTTGTATGTACACTGCTTGCTATGTGTGGGGGAGGGAAGCTGTCGGACAAAGAGGGGTCCTGCAAACATCCAACTAATGGCCCCCCATATATATTACAGGAAAGTAGGTCAAACCCAAGGATTTTTGCTGGAGCAGCCGACCATGTGCTGTGTATGGGGCCATCTCCCCCACACATATAACCACATTCATGTATATGGGGGAGTCGGGATGTGTTGTGTGGACAAGCGTCCGGTGTAAAGCTAACTAGTGTATGGGCACCTGAGACTAAGGCAAGTTATCATCCAGAAAGTAATTCTCCAGCCTGCTGCAAAAATGCTGGATAGAGAAAGGCTTTTATCACCTAAGCCAGATCTCACTGGAGGGGAAGCAAGCAGAAAAAAGGAGAAATGTAAAATAAGACACAAGTCCAGACAGTTGTCATCCAAAACTTTATCTGGTATCGACCAAGAAAATTACAATCAGTAAAAGTATAAACCACATTTAGGAAAAACACAGATGAGCTGCGGGACCATCGCTTCTTCTTCTGGGACTTTTTGGCGGACAGGTTGCTCTGCTGTCGGAGGCCTTTCTTGTTCTTGGACTTCTCCTTCATGTGGATTCTGAAGACTAGGAGGCTCCTGAGGGTCCATCTCTCCTGCCGGCAGCTCAGAATGACTTGGAGATATGTTTACTTCAGTCCAGGAAAGCAAGAGAGGAAAAAGATGAATGTGATGTAATAACAAGACAAAGCTAAAAAAAAACATGTATAAAAAATCATGTAACTGCAAACTGCACAAAAATGACCCCAATAACGTAAGTGCTGTAGTATTAAAGAACCTGCAAAACGAGTGGTGTGAAAAGACCTGGGACTTGTCAGGAATATGTAATGTTTTGTCTAAAATGACAAAAAAAAAAGAAAAGATTCAAGGGATCAGCAGCATTTTATAACAGGTAAAAAATATACAAATTTGTGACAAGTGATCGGTATTAAGTATTGTGGATGATAACCAGACGTTTATTTCAAATGAAGAGTTTAATGAACGTCTTGTATTTGGCCAATTAGAACCTTCCCGGAAATGTCTGCGCCGGTGATAAAATCTACTTACTAATAGAGCTCCCGACTGGACACAAAGAACTGCAGCTCATGGAGGAATGAAGCTTCTTTCCTTCTCAGCCAAGAACTTCTTATACCAGTCCCGTACGGCCTCTATCATGTGCTGATATCTAGCAGAAAGAGAAAAAATCAATTATAAACTAAATAAAATTTATTAAAGAAAAAAAAACCTCCTGCGAACATGAAGCATTTGTAGCAAAGCACAGCCATTATTTACAGAGCACAATTGTTTTACTTTATTCTATATTAGTGGCCGCTCTGTGCAAAAACTTGTGGGAAATTACTGCAGCACTAATATTGTCCGTCCAGAGAGCACCCAAGTATTCCCCAATTTCTGACTCCACCGCCCGATTGCCCCCACAAGCACAATGCTGCACCGCTGTCACCTGCCTGGTACAGGCTCCTTTATAGGGTCCTTTCAGCTGTTGTTCACCAAGATGTGAAGTAATCCGAGTACAGGGTTTCCCATGTCTGAGTGCAGGGGTGGAGAGCAGAGAGGATCAGACAGAGACAGGCCCATACACAGACTGCTGGTATATAGAGGACAAATCTCACTGAACAGCAGCCACAAGAAGCTTCTGGATGGGGGCAGTGGGGGTGAGACAGCACTTCAGCAACGTGTTTGGGAGAGAAGGAAGAAAATAAGCAAATGAAGAAAATTTATAAAGTTCACAAGTCTGCAATGTGAGGAGGATAATTACATGAAGAAAACCCTCTAGGTGCAGCGTCCGCAACCGGAAAACCGCCCCAAGGTCCACCTGTGTCATCAGCGCCCCCCTGCTGGACCCCTAATCAGTTGTACTGCAGACTCTGATGATTGATAGTGACACTAGGTCAGCTCTTTCCCAATGGCGGCACTAGCTGACCATCCTGTGGATAGGACAGGTGCCGGATCATTCAGTCCTTTCCCTCTTCCCCAACGTGAAGCAAACATCCCTCTGACCAGACAAACATCACTCTGACCAGACAAACATCCCTCTGACCAGACAAACATCCACCTGACCAGACAAACATCCTCCTGACCAGGCAACCATCCCCCTGACCAGGCAAACATCCCCCTGACCAGGCAAACAGGCAAACACCCCCTGACCAGGCAAACATCCCTCTGACCAGGCAAACATCCCCCTGACCAGACAAACATCCCCATGACCAGGCAAACATCCTCCTGACCAGGCAACCATCCCCCTGACCAGGCAAACATCCCCCTGACCAGGCAAACATCCCCCTGACCAGGCAAACATCCCCCTGACCAGACAAACATCCCCATGACCAGGCAAACATCCCTCTGACCAGGCAAACATACAACCCCTTTTTTTCTTTCCCATTTTACTTGCTTTATTAATTTCACCTCCAACATTACTGACAACTCCAAGTTCAATAGTTTGATAGTCTCATCTCCTGCCTTTGTATGTGGAGGAGGCAATAAACCGCCGTATACATCCTAAACCTGTCACAAGGACTTTCTCTGCAACTCCCTACTCTCAGCTGTCCCCCTGTAACAATCCACCTTTTTCTCTTTCTCGCTCATACATTTCAGACACTTTATTAACATGTTAATCATATTTCCAAACTTACTGCATTCCACTTCATCTGATCATACATCACCGTTTAAAAGAATCACAATCACTTACTTGTCTGCTGCGGTAATTCTTGGATTGTTTTCTTGCTGTTGCTTTGTCTTATTTTGCTGTTTGCTGTCCTTAAACCACCATCTGTCGCACAGTGTCCACATCTTGTTCCACCGGGTCGCTCTTTTGATCCCTGCAACAACAGACACTATGCGAGTATGACTTCACATGTGACATTTCCAAGTCCCTTGACCATTGTGGTGCCAATGGAGTACCCCATTTCTCGTTATCATGCCACCGAAGCACACCATTTCCCGCTAGCATGCCACCGTAGCACACCTTTTCCCGTTAGTATGCCACCGTGCACACCTATTCCCGTTAGCATGCCATCGGAGCACACCTATTCCCGTTAGCATGCCACCGGAGCACACCTTTACCATTAGCATGTGACCGCAGCACACCTTTACCGTTAGAATGCCACTGGAGCACACCTTTACCATTACCATGCCACCGGAGCACACATTTTCCCGTTGGCTTGCCACCGGAGCACGCCACTTTCCCGTTGGCTTGCCACCGGAGCACGCCACTTTCCCGTTGGCTTGCCACCGGAGCACGCCACTTTCCCGTTGGCTTGCCATCGGAGCACGCCACTTTCCCGTTGGCTTGCCACCGGAGCACGCCACTTTCCCGTTGGCTTGCCACCGGAGCACGCCTCTTTCCCGATGGCTTGCCACCGGAGCACGCCACTTTCCCGGTGGCTTGCCACCGAAGCAGTACACAGTCCCGTTGGCTTGCCACCGGAGCACGCCACAGTCTCGTTGGCTTGCCACCGGAGCACGCCACTTTCCCGTTGGCTTGCCACCGGAGCACGCCACTTTCCCGTTGGCTTGCCACCAGAGCACGCCACTTTCCCGTTGGCTTGCCACCGGAGCACGCCACTTTCCCGTTGGCTTGCCACCGAAGCACGCCACTTTCCCGTTGGCTTGCCACCGGAGCACGCCACTTTCCCGTTGGCTTGCCACCGGAGCACGCCACTTTCCCGTTGGCTTGCCACCGGAGCACGCCACTTTCCCGTTGGCTTTCCACCGGAGCACGCCACTTTCCCGCTGGCTTGCCACCGAAGCACGCCACAGTCCCGTTGGCTTGCCACCGGTGCACGCCACAGTCCCGTTGGCTTGCCACCGGAGCACGCCACTTTCCCGTTGGCTTGCCACCGGAGCACGCCACTTTCCCGTTGGCTTGCCACCGGAGCACGCCACTTTCCCGTTGGCTTGCCACCGGAGCACGCCACTTTCCCGTTGGCTTGCCACCGGAGCACGCCACTTTCCCGCTGGCTTGCCACCGAAGCACGCCACAGTCCCGCTGGCTTGCCACCGGAGCACGCCACAGTCCCGCTGGCTTGCCACCGGAGCACGCCACTTTCCCGATGGCTTGCCACCGGAGCACGCCACTTTCCCGTTGGCTTACCACCGAAGCACGCCACTTTCCCGTTGGCTTGCCACCGGAGCACGCCACTTTCCCGTTGGCTTGCCACCGGAGCACGCCACTGTCCCGTTGGCTTGCCACCGGAGCACGCCACTGTCCCGTTGGCTTGCCACCGGAGCACGCCACTGTCCCGTTGGCTTGCCACCGGAGCACGCCACTTTCCCGTTGGCTTGCCACCGGAGCACGCCACTTTCCCGTTGGCTTGCCACCGGAGCACGCCACTTTCCCGTTGGCTTGCCACCGGAGCACGCCACTTTCCCGTTGGCTTGCCACCGGAGCACGCCACAGTCCCGTTGGCTTGCCACCGGAGCACGCCACTTTCCCGTTGGCTTGCCACCGGAGCACGCCACTTTCCCGTTGGCTTGCCACCGGAGCACGCCACTTTCCCGTTGGCTTGCCACCGGAGCACGCCACTTTCCCGTTGGCTTGCCACCGGAGCACGCCACTTTCCCGTTGGCTTGCCACCGGAGCACGCCACTTTCCCGTTGGCTTGCCACCGGAGCACGCCACTTTCCCGTTGGCTTGCCACCGGAGCACGCCACTTTCCCGTTGGCTTGCCACCGGAGCACGCCACTTTGCCGTTGGCTTGCCACCGGAGCACGCCACTTTCCCGTTGGCTTGCCACAGGAGCACGCCACTTTCCCGTTGGCTTGCCACCGGAGCACGCCACTTTCCCGTTGGCTTGCCACCGGAGCACGCCACTTTCCCGTTGGCTTGCCACCGGAGCACGCCACTTTCCCGTTGGCTTGCCACCGGAGCACGCCACAGTCCCGTTGGCTTGCCACCGGAGCACGCCACTTTCCCGTTGGCTTGCCACCGGAGCACGCCACTTTCCCGTTGGCTTGCCACCGGAGCACGCCACTTTCCCGTTGGCTTGCCACCGGAGCACGCCACTTTCCCGTTGGCTTGCCACCGGAGCACGCCACAGTCCCGTTGGCTTGCCACCGGAGCACGCCACTTTCCCGTTGGCTTGCCACCGGAGCACGCCACTTTCCCGTTGGCTTGCCACCGGAGCACGCCACTTTCCTGTTGGCTTGCCACCGGAGCACGCCACTTTCCCTTTGGCTTGCCACCGGAGCACGCCACAGTCCCGTTGGCTTGCCACCGGAGCACGCCACAGTCCCGTTGGCTTGCCACCGGAGCACGTAACTTTCCCGTTGGCTTGCCACCGGAGCACGCCACTTTCCCGTTGGCTTGCCACCGGAGCACGCCACAGTCCCGTTGGCTTGCCACCGGAGCACGCCACTTTCCCGTTGGCTTGCCACCGGAGCACGCCACTTTCCCGTTGGCTTGCCACCGGAGCACGCCACTTTCCCGTTGGCTTGCCACCGGAGCACGCCACTTTCCCGTTGGCTTGCCACCGGAGCACGCCACTTTCCCGTTGGCTTGCCACCGGAGCACGCCACTTTGCCGTTGGCTTGCCACAGGAGCACGCCACTTTCCCGTTGGCTTGCCACCGGAGCACGCCACTTTCCCGTTGGCTTGCCACCGGAGCACGTCACTTTCCCGTTGGCTTGCCACCGGAGCACGCCACTTTCCCGTTGGCTTGCCACCGGAGCACGCCACAGTCCCGTTGGCTTGCCACCGGAGCACGCCACTTTCCCGTTGGCTTGCCACCGGAGCACGCCACTTTCCCGTTGGCTTGCCACCGGAGCACGCCACTTTCCCGTTGGTTTGCCACCGGAGCAAGCCACTTTCCCGTTGGCTTGCCACCGGAGCACGCCACTTTCCCGTTGGCTTGCCACCGGAGTACGCCACAGTCCCGTTGGCTTGCCACCGGAGCACGCCACTTTCCCGTTGGCTTGCCACCGGAGCACGCCACTTTCCCGTTGGCTTGCCACCGGAGCATGCCACTTTCCCGTTGGCTTGCCACCGGAGCACGCCACAGTCCCGTTGGCTTGCCACCGGAGCACGCCACTTTCCCGCTGGCTTACCGCCGGAGCACGCCACTTTCCCGTTGGCTTGCCACCGGAGCACGCCACTTTCCCGTTGGCTTGCCACCGGAGCACGCCACTTTCCCGTTGGCTTGCCACCGGAGCACGCCACTTTCCCGTTGGCTTGCCACCGGAGCACGCCACTTTGCCGTTGCCTTGCCACCGGAGCACGTCACAGTCCCGTTGGCTTGCCACCGGAGCACGCCACTTTCCCGTTGGCTTGCCACCGGAGCACGCCACTTTCCCGTTGGCTTGCCACCGGAGCACGCCACTTTCCCGTTGGCTTGCCACCGGAGCACGCCACTTTCCCGTTGGCTTGCCACCGGAGCACGCCACATTCCCGTTGGCTTGCCACCGGAGCACGCCACTTTCCCGTTGGCTTGCCACCGGAGCACGCCACTTTCCCGTTGGCTTGCCACCGGAGCACGCCACTTTCCCGTTGGCTTGCCACTGGAGCACGCCACTTTCCCGTTGGCTTGCCACCGGAGCACGCCACAGTCCCGTTGGCTTGCCACCGGAGCACGCCACTTTCCCGTTGGCTTGCCACCGGAGCACGCCACTTTCCCGTTGGCTTGCCACCGGAGCACGCCACTTTCCCGTTGGCTTGCCACCGGAGCACGCCACTTTCCCGTTGGCTTGCCACCGGAGCACGCCACTTTCCCGTTGGCTTGCCACCGGAGCACGCCACTTTCCCGTTGGCTTGCCACCGGAGCACGCCACTTTCCCGTTGGCTTGCCACAGGAGCACGCCACTTTCCCGTTGGCTTGCCACCGGAGCACGCCACTTTCCCGTTGGCTTGCCACCGGAGCACGTCACTTTCCCGTTGGCTTGCCACCGGAGCACGCCACTTTCCCGTTGGCTTGCCACCGGAGCACGCCACTTTCCCGTTGGCTTGCCACCGGAGCACGCCACTTTCCCGTTGGCTTGCCACCGGAGCACGCCACTTTCCCGTTGGCTTGCCACCGGAGCACGCCACTTTCCCGTTGGCTTGCCACCGGAGCACGCCACTTTCCCGTTGGCTTGCCACCGGAGCACGCCACTTTCCCGTTGGCTTGCCACCGGAGCACGCCACTTTCCCGTTGGCTTGCCACCGGAGCACGCCATTTCCCGTTGGCTTGCCACCGGAGCACGCCATTTCCCGTTGGCTTGCCACCGGAGCACGCCACTTTCCCGTTGGCTTGCCACCGGAGCACGCCACTTTCCCGTTGGCTTGCCACCGGAGCACGCCACTTTCCCGTTGGCTTGCCACCGGAGCACGCCACTTTCCCGTTGGCTTGCCACCGGAGCACGCCACTGTCCCGTTGGCTTGCCACCGGAGCACGCCACTTTCCCGTTGGCTTGCCACCGGAGCACGCCACTTTCCAGTTGGCTTGCCACCGGAGCACGCCACTTTCCCTTTGGCTTGCCACCAGAGCACGCCACTTTCCCGTTGGCTTGCCACCGGAGCACGCCACTTTCCCGTTGGCTTGCCACCGGAGCACGCCACTTTCCCGTTGGCTTGTCACCGGAGCACGTCACTTTCCCGTTGGCTTGCCACCGGAGCACGCCACTTTCCCGTTGGCTTGCCACCGGAGCACGCCACAGTCTCGTTGGCTTGCCACCGGAGCACGCCACTTTCCCGTTGGCTTGCCACCGGAGCACGCCACAGTCCCGTTGGCTTGCCACCTGAGCACGCCACTTTCCCGTTGGCTTGCCACCGGAGCACGCCACTTTCCCGTTGGCTTGCCACCGGAGCACGCCACTTTCCCGTTGGCTTGCCACCGGAGCACGCCACTTTCCCGTTGGCTTGCCACCGGAGCACGCCACTTTCCCGCTGACTTGCCACCGGAGCACGCCACTGTCCCGCTGGCTTGCCACCGGAGCACGCCACTGTCCCGCTGGCTTGCCACCGGAGCACGCCACTTTCCCGCTGGCTTGCCACCGGAGCACGCCACTTTCCCGCTGGCTTGCCACCGGAGCACGCCACTTTCCCGCTGGCTTGCCACCGGAGCACGCCACTTTCCCGTTGGCTTGCCACCGGAGCACGCCACTTTCCCGTTGGCTTGCCACCGGAGCACGCCACTTTCCCGTTGGCTTGCCACCGGAGCACGCCACTTTGCCGTTGGCTTGCCACCGAAGCACGCCACAGTCCCGTTGGCTTGCCACCGGAGCACGCCACTTTCCCGTTGGCTTGCCACCGGAGTACGCCACTTTCCCGTTGGCTTGCCACCGGAGCACGCCACTTTCCCGTTGGCTTGCCACCGGAGCACGCCACAGTCCCGTTGGCTTGCCACCGGAGCACGCCACTTTCCCGTTGGCTTGCCACCGGAGCACGCCACTTTCCCGTTGGCTTGCCACCGGAGCACGCCACTTTCCCGTTGGCTTGCCACCGGAGCACGCCACTTTCCCGTTGGCTTGCCACCGGAGCACGCCACTTTCCCGTTGGCTTGCCACCGGAGCACGCCACAGTCCCGTTGGCTTGCCACCGGAGCACGCCACTTTCCCGTTGGCTTGCCACCGGAGCACGCCACTTTCCCGTTGGCTTGCCACCGGAGCACGCCACTTTCCCGTTGGCTTGCCACCGGAGCACGCCACTTTCCCGTTGGCTTGCCACCGGAGCACGCCACTTTCCCTTTGGCTTGCCACCGGAGCACGCCACTTTCCCGTTGGCTTGCCACCGGAGCACGCCACTTTCCCGTTGGCTTGCCACCGGAGCACGCCACTTTCCCGTTGGCTTGCCACAGGAGCACGCCACTTTCCCGTTGGCTTGCCACCGGAGCACGCCACTTTCCCGTTGGCTTGCCACCGGAGCACGTCACTTTCCCGTTGGCTTGCCACCGGAGCACGCCACTTTCCCGTTGGCTTGCCACCGGAGCACGCCACTTTCCCGTTGGCTTGCCACCGGAGCACGCCACTTTCCCGTTGGCTTGCCACCGGAGCACGCCACAGTCCCGTTGGCTTGCCACCGGAGCACGCCACTTTCCCGTTGGCTTGCCACCGGAGCACGCCACTTTCCCGTTGGCTTGCCACCGGAGCACGCCACTTTCCCGTTGGCTTGCCACCGGAGCACGCCACTTTCCCGTTGGCTTGCCACCGGAGCACGCCACTTTCCCTTTGGCTTGCCACCGGAGCACGCCACTTTCCCGTTGGCTTGCCACCGGAGCACGCCACTTTCCCGTTGGCTTGCCACCGGAGCACGCCACTTTCCCGTTGGCTTGCCACAGGAGCACGCCACTTTCCCGTTGGCTTGCCACCGGAGCACGCCACTTTCCCGTTGGCTTGCCACCGGAGCACGTCACTTTCCCGTTGGCTTGCCACCGGAGCACGCCACTTTCCCGTTGGCTTGCCACCGGAGCACGCCACAGTCCCGTTGGCTTGCCACCGGAGCACGCCACTTTCCCGTTGGCTTGCCACCGGAGCACGCCACTTTCCCGTTGGCTTGCCGCCGGAGCACGCCACTTTCCCGTTGGCTTGCCACCGGAGCACGCCACTTTCCCGTTGGCTTGCCACCGGAGCACGCCACTTTCCCGTTGGCTTGCCACCGGAGCACTCCACTTTCCCGTTGGCTTGCCACCGGAGCACGCCACTTTCCCGTTGGCTTGCCACCGGAGCACGCCACTTTCCCGTTGGCTTGCCACCGGAGCACGCCACTTTCCCGTTGGCTTGCCACCGGAGCACGCCATTTCCCGTTGGCTTGCCACCGGAGCACGCCATTTCCCGTTGGCTTGCCACCGGAGCACGCCACTTTCCCGTTGGCTTGCCACCGGAGCACGCCACTTTTCCGTTGGCTTGCCACCGGAGCACGCCACTTTCCCGTTGGCTTGCCACCGGAGCACGCCACTTTCCCGCTGGCTTGCCACCGGAGCATGCCACTTTCCCGCTCGCTTGCCACCGGAGCACGCCACTTTCCCGCTGGCTTGCCACCGCAGCACGCCACTTTCCCGCTGGCTTGCCACCGGAGCACGCCACTTTCCCGCTGGCTTGCCACCGGAGCACGCCACTTTCCCGCTGGCTTGCCACCGGAGCACGCCACTGTCCCGCTGGCTTGCCACCGGAAGCACGCCACTTTCCCGCTGGCTTGCCAAGGGAGCACGCCATCATCCATTTAATAAAATGGGCCACACTTAGCTTTTTCTTTTATATAATGGGCCCATATAGTTTTTCATTGAATATATTGGGCCTTACATAACCTTACATTTAATATATATAATCGTCTTATCATGTCTGTCTGTCTGTCCTTCTGTCCAGGAAGTCCTGCGTCGCTGATTGGTCCGACCGTGGTCAATCAGCGACGTGGGATTTCAGAAAAAGATGGCGGCCATTAGCAGCTCATCTGCCGCACGGAGGTCAGCGGCGATGTAGCCGGGAGATGACCGACGCTAGCCGGTCAACTCCCGGTTGCTCGCAGCAGAAGTACCCCGACCAGCGGCGCCGCTGACCTCCATGCGGCTACCGTCGGGAGATCAGCGGTTAGGGCCGCTGATCTTCCGACGGAAAGTGTGAAGGGAGGACCGGGGAGCGGCGCCACCGGTCCGGATACTTCTGCTGCGAGCAGCCGGTCATTTCCCGGCTGCTCGCAGTGGAAGTACCCGCACAGGCAGCGCCGCTCCCCTGTACTCACTAATACGATTCGGCGGCCACGACCAATCAGCGATATTGGCTCCAAATTTAAACACCGCTCTGCACAGAGGTCAGTGGCGATGCAGCCGGTCATCTCCCGGCTGCTTGCAGCAGAAGTACCCTGACCTGCGGCGCCGCTGACCTCCATGCGGCTACCGTCGCTAGATCAGCGGCTAGGGCCGCTGATCTCCCGACGGCAAGTGTGAAGGGAGGACCGGGGAGCGGCGCCGCCGGTTGGGATACTTCTGCTGCGAGTAGCCGGTCATCTCCCGGCTGCTCACAGTGGAAGTACCCGCTCCCCGGTTCTCACTAATACGATTCGCTGATTGGTCGCGGCCGCCAGCCGTGACCAATCACCGGTTTTGGCGCCAAATTTAAACATGCTCTCCAGTCCTCACTAACACGGTTCGCTGATTGGTCGCGGCCGGCCGCATACATATTCTAGAATACCCGATGAGTTAGAATCGGGCCACCATCTAGTTTAATATAATGGGCCACAAATTGCCTTCTAGTTATTCAAGAGGTCCTGCATAGTCTTCCATTTATTTTAATAGGCCCCATATAACCTTTCAGCATCTGAAACAACGGATACTGAAAGCCTGTGCTAGCATTTCTTCTGCGGTGTTGCTATCAGTGTGTCAAGAGTGGGAGAAGAGGGTTGCATTGACAATCCAACACAATGGGCAGCACTTTAAACACATTTTATAAGTGGTCATAAACTTGTAAAAAATTCATGAAAGAATAAAGTTATGTTAAAACCAAGCACACCATTGTATTTTCTTATGAAATTCTCAATGAGTTTGATGTGTCACATCACCCTCTTCCCATTGAAAAAAATAAAGTTAGATCCAAAATGGCCGACTTCAAAATGGCCGCCATAGTCACCATCCATCTGGAAAAGTTTCCCCCTCCCATATACTAATGTGCCATAAACAGGAAGTTGACATCACCAACCATTCCCATTTAATTTAGGTGTATCCATATAAATAGCCCACCCTGTATTATTACCATTTTTATTATTGCTGTACATACTGTAGCTTTTCATTTAATTTATTGGGCCCCATATAGGCTTCCATTTAATATAATGGGCCCCACATAGCCTTCCATTTAATTTAATGGGGTCCACATAGCCTTCCATTTAATTTAATGGGGTCCACATAGCCTTCCATTTTATTTAATGGGACCCACATATGTTTTTATTTAATATAAAGAGCCCCACATAAGCCCCTAATTAATATAATGGGCCCCACCTTGCTTTCCATATAAAATAATGGGTCCCACATAGCCCTCCCTTTTGTTATGATGAGCCTTACATATCACACCATTTCCCGATGATCTGCCACCGAAGTACACCATTGGCTGCTGGGGTGCCACTGGAACACACTCTTTACAGTTGGGGTGCTAACAGAGCACACCTTTCACCATTAGCATGCCACCGGAGTACACTTTTTGCCACTGGCATGCCACTGAAGCACACCCTTTACCATTGGAGTACCATCGGGCACACCCTTTACCATTGGTGTGCCATCGGAGAACTCTATTTCCCGTAGGCCTACCAGAGGGGCCCAATATGTGACCTTTTTTGCTTACCACCGGGGCACCCATCTTGGGCTTTTTAGCTTCCACCGGGGTGCACTCTTTGGCCTTTTAGCTTACCACCGGGGCACCCAACTTGGGCTTTTTAACTGCGACCGGGGTACACTCTGACCATTTTGCTTACCACCGGGGCACTCATTTTAGGCTTTTTTAGTCTGCCACCGGGGTGCACTTTTTGGCCTTATTGCTTACCACTGGGGCGCACTCTAGGGCTTTTTAGCCTACCACCAGGGTACATTCTTTGGCCTTATTGCCTATCACTGGGGCGCACTCTAGGGCTGCTCAGTCTGCCACCAGAGTCTACTCTTTGGCCTTTTTGCCATTGGTGTGCCACCAGAGCACACCCTATGACGTTGGAGTGCCACCGGAGCACACCCTTTACCTTTGGAGTGCCACCGGAACACACAATTTGCCATTGGCAAAAGTATAATGGACCCCCACATAGAATTCTATAAAGTATAATGGCCCCCACATAGCCCTCTATATAGTATAATGAGCCGCACATTGCCTTCCATGTACTATAATTTAATTTATTGGGCTCCACATAGCTTTTCATTTAATTTATTGAACCCCACATAACCGTCAATTTAATATAATAGGCCGCACTGGACTCCATTTAATATATTGGACCTGACATAGCCTTCCATTTAATAAAATGGGGCCAAAATATCCCTCTATTTAATATAATGGGCACCAAAAAGCCTTCCATGTTTTATATTGGGCACCACATAGCCCTCTATTTAATACAATTGGCCCCACTTAACCTTCCATTTAAAATATTGGGCCCCACATAGCTTTACATTTAATTTACTGGGCTCCATATAGGCTTCCATTTAATATAATGGTCCCCACATTGCCTTCCATTTATTATAATGGAGCCAAGATACATCTCTATTTAATATAATGGACAAAACACAGGCTTCCATTTAATATAATTGGCGCTACATAGCCCTTTATTTGATAAATGCGCCTCACATAGCCCTCCATATAATATTATGGGCCCCGCAACGCTTTCCATTTAATTTAATAGGCCTCACATAGCCCTCAATTTAATACAGAGGGCCCCACAAAACCTTCCAGATAACATAGTGGGCCCCAATATAGCTTTCTTTTTAATGTATTGGTCCCCACATAGCTCTCTATTTAATATAATGGGCCTCACATAGACTTCCATTAAATATCATGGGCCCCATATAGAATTTATCATATACGTAGATGTCCCTTTAAGACAACGGGCCCCACATAGCTTTCCCTTTAACCCCTTAATAACATCTGACGTACTAATACGCGTCTGTGCCCTGGGACTTAAGAGCCAGACCCGTATTAGTACGTCATGGCGATCGCGCGCGCACACAGGCTGTGCGGGCGCGATCGCCGCCGGGTGTCAGCTGATTGTCACAGCTGACACCCGGTACTATGTGCAGGGAGCGGTCACGCACCGCTCCCAGCACATTAACCCCCGCGATGCTGCGATCGAAGTCGATCGAAGTCGATCGCGGCATTGCGGGGGCAAGGGGAGGTGATCGCCGATACTCACCTCCTCTTCCGGCTTCCAGCGCAGTCTGCAAAGGCTTCCCGGGTGTTGCCATGACGACCCGATGTCGTCATGACAACATCCGGGTCACCAGAGAGCAGGAAGATTGCTTGGACATGCGCAGTGCATCTCCAAGCAATCTTCACACTGTGCACTTCTGACAGCCTTCATGGCATAGGGATGGTGCTCCATTCCTGTGCCATGCAGGCGATCAGAAAAAAAAAAGTGAAAGTCCCAGAGTGGGACAAAGTAATAAAGTGTATAAACTGTGTGAAAGTGGAAAAAAAAAAAAAAAAAAAATGTGCAAAAATATTATAAAAAAATAAAAAAAATAATACACCAAAAATAAAAATATAATGTACCCATCAATAAATATTATTATAAAAAAAATAAAAAAAAAACAATAAAAGTACACATATTTGGTATCGCCGCGTCCGGAACAACATGACCTATAAAACTGTCCCACTAGTTAACCCCTTCAGTGAACACGGTAAAAAAAAAAAAAAAAAAAACAAGCAAAAAACAATGCTTTATCACCATACCGCCAAACAAAAAGTGGAATAACACGCGATCAAAAAGACGCATATAAATAAAAATGATACCGCTGAAAACGTCATCTCGTCCCGCAAAAAACAAGCTGCCATATAGCTCCATCAGCCGAAAAATAAAAAAGTTATAGCTCTCAGAATAAAGCGATACTAAAAAATATTTTTTTCTATAAAATAGCTTTTATTGTGTATAAGCGCCAAAACATAGAAAAATTATACAAATGTGGTACCGCTGTAAACGTACTGACCCGAAGAGTAAAGCTGCCTCATCAATTTTACCACACGCGGAACAGAATAAAAAAAAAAAAAAAAAAACAATTCCTGAATTGTTGGTTTTTGTTTATTCTGCCTCCCAAAAATCGGAATAGAAAGCGATCAAAAAATGTCACGTGCCTGAAAATGGCACCAATAACAACGTCAAGTCATCCCGCAAAAAACGAGCCGTCACATGACTGTCTGCCAAAATTTGGAAAAATTATAGCTCTCAAAATATGGCGATGCAAAAACTAGATTTTACAAAAAATGCGTCTTTTAGTGTGTGACAGCTGTCAGTCATAAAAACCCCATATGATTCTGGCATTGCTGTAATCACACCGACCCGAAGAATAAAGTCGTCTAATCACTTATACCGCACAAGGAACGGCGTCAAAAATAAACTCTTGAGTTAGGATTGGGCTAGGGTTAGGGCTGGGTTTGGGGCTAGGGTTGTGCTGGGGCTAGGGTTGTGCTGGGGCTAGGGTTGTGCTGGGGCTAGGGTTGTGCTGGGGCTAGGGTTGTGCTAGGGTTAGGGCTGGGGTTGGGATTTTTTTCAAAAGTAAGAAAAAAAGATGACGATATGGCGACTAGTGTTGAGAGCAAGTGCTCGCTACTTGAGTTTGCATCGGGTGCTCTGGTATGCATTTAGTATCGTGGGTATTTGAGTGACATGCTCGAGTCTCTGCCCCATATGCTTCGCGGCCAAAAAACTTTACGGGGATTGCCTGCCATGCACGAGCGATCCCCGCATGTTTTTTTTTGGGTGTCTAATAACCGTGAAACATGCGGAGCAGGGACTCGAGCATGTCACTCGAGCACACGCTGTACATGGTGCATACCTGAGTACCCGATGCAAACTCAAGTAGCGAGCACTTGCGCTCAAGAATAATGAAAACTTATTCAATATGATGACCTAATGTAAACAAATAATGTGCCGTACCTCTGGGTTCAAAATGTTCACTATACACCTTAATAAAATCTTTGAGGGGTATAGTTTCCAAAATGGGGACACTTGTGGGGGAGCTCCACTGTTTAGGCACATCACGGGCTCTCCAAACGCGACATGGTGTCCGCTAACAAATTGAATGGAAAATCGGCTCAAATTGTTAGCGGACGCCATGTTGCGTTTGGAGAGCCCCTGTGTGTCCAAACATTGGAGCTCCCCCACAAGTGACCCCATTTTGGAAACTAGACTCCCCAAGGCACCTATCTAGATGCATAGTGAGCACTTAGAACCCCCAGGTGCTTCACAAATTGATTCGTAAAAATGAAAAAGTGAAAATAAAACACTTTTTCATTTTTATGAATCAATTTGTGAAGCACCTGGGGTTCCAAGTGCTCACTATGAATCTAGATAGGTGCCTTGGGGGGTCTAGTTTCCAAAATGGGGTCACTTGTGGGGGAGCTCCAATGTTTGGGCACACAGGGACTCTCTAAATGCAACATGGTATCCGCTAACAAATTGAATGGAAAATCGGCTCAAATTGTTAGCGGACACCACATTGCGTTTGGAGAGCCCCTCTGTGCCCAAACTTTGGAGCTCCCCCACAAGTGACCCCATTTTGGAAACTAGACCCCCCAAGGCACCTTTCTAGATGCATAGTGAGCACTTGGAACCCCCAGGTGCTTCACAAATTGATTCGTAAAAATGAAAAAGTGAAAAAAAAACCACTTTTTCATTTTTATGAATCAATTTGTGAAGCACCTGGGGTTCCAAGTGCTCACTATGAATCTAGATAGGTGCCTTGGGGGGTCTAGTTTCCAAAATGGGGTCACTTGTGGGGGAGCTCCAATGTTTGGGCACACAGGGACTCTCTAAATGCAACATGGTATCCGCTAACAAATTAAATGGAAAATCGGCTCAAATTGTTAGCGGACACCACATTGCGTTTGGAGAGCCCCTCTGTGCCCAAACTTTGGAGCTCCCCCACAAGTGACCCCATTTTGGAAACTAGACCCCCCAAGGCACCTTTCTAGATGCATAGTGAGCACTTGGAACCCCCAGGTGCTTCACAAATTGATTCGTAAAAATGAAAAAGTGAAAAAAAAAACACTTTTTCATTTTTATGAATCAATTTGTGAAGCACCTGGGGTTCCAAGTGCTCACTATGAATCTAGATAGGTGCCTTGGGGGGTCTAGTTTCCAAAATGGGGTCACTTGTGGGGGAGCTCCAATGTTTGGGCACACAGGGACTCTCCAAATGCAACATGATATCCGCTAACAAATTGTCGGCTCAAATTGTTAGCGGATATCATGTTGCATTTGGAGAGTCCCTGTGTGCCCAAACATTGGAGCTCCTCCACAAGTGACCCCATTTTGGAAACTAGACCCCCCAAGGCACCTATCTAGATGCATAGTGAGCACTTGGAACCCCTAGGTGCTTCACAAATTAATTCGTAAAAATGAAAAAGTGTTTTTTTTTTCACTTTTTCATTATTACGAATCAATTTGTGAAGCACCTGGGGGTTCCAAGTGCTCACTATGCATCTAGAAAGGTGCCTTGGGGGGTCTAGTTTCCAAAATGGGGTCACTTGTGGGGGAGCTCCAAAGTTTGGGCACAGAGGGGCTCTCCAAACGCAATGTGGCGTCCGCTAACAATTTGAGCCGATTTTCCATTCAATTTGTTAGCGGATACCATGTTGCATTTAGAGAGTCCCTTTGTGCCCAAACATTGGAGCTCCCCCACAAGTGACCCCATTTTGGAAACTAGACCCCCCAAGGCACCTATCTAGATGCATAGTGAGCACTTGGAACCCCTAGGTGCTTCACAAATTAATTCGTAAAAATGAAAAAGTGTTTTTTTTTTCACTTTTTCATTATTACGAATCAATTTGTGAAGCACCTGGGGGTTCCAAGTGCTCACTATGCATCTAGAAAGGTGCCTTGGGGGGTCTAGTTTCCAAAATGGGGTCACTTGTGGGGGAGCTCCAAAGTTTGGGCACAGAGGGGCTCTCCAAACGCAATGTGGCGTCCGCTAACAATTTGAGCCGATTTTCCATTCAATTTGTTAGCGGATACCATGTTGCATTTAGAGAGTCCCTGTGTGCCCAAACATTGGAGCTCCCCCACAAGTGACCCCATTTTGGAAACTAGACCCCCCAAGGCACCTATCTAGATGCATAGTGAGCACTTGGAACCCCTAGGTGCTTCACAAATTGATTCGTAAAAATGAAAAAGTGTTTTTTTTTTCACTTTTTCATTATTACGAATCAATTTGTGAAGCACCTGGGGGTTCCAAGTGCTCACTATGCATCTAGATAGGTGCCTTGGGGGGTCTAGTTTCCAAAATGGGGTCACTTGTGGGGGAGCTCCAATGTTTGGGCACACAGCAGCTCTCCAAACGCAACATGGTGTCGCTAACAATTTGAGCCAATTTTGCGTTAAATTTGTTAGCGGACACCATGTTGCATTTAGAGAGCCGCTGTGTGCCTAAATATTGGAGCTCCCCCACAAGTGACCCCATTTTGGAAACTAGACCACCCAAGGCACCTATCTAGATGCATAGTGAGCACTTGGAACCCTCAGGTGCTTCACAAATTGATTCATACAAATGAAAAAGTGTTTTTTTTTTCACTTTTTCATTGTTACGAATCAATTTGTGAAGCACCTGGGGGTTCCAAGTGCTCACTATGCATCTAGATAGGTGCCTTGGGGGGTCTAGTTTCCAAAATGGGGTCACTTGTGGGGGAGCTCCAATGTTTGGGCACACAGGGACTCTCTAAATGCAACATGGTGTCCTCTAACAAATTTAACGGAAAATCGGCTCAAATTGTTAGCGACACCATGTTGCGTTTGGAGAGCCGCTGTGTGCCCAAACATTGGAGCTCCCCCACAAGTGACCCCATTTTGGAAACTAGACCCCCCAAGGCACCTATCTAGATGCATTGTGAGCACTTGGAACACTCAGGTGCTTCACAAATTGATTCATAAAAATGAAAAAGTGTTTTTTTTTTTCACTTTTTCATTGTTACGAATCAATTTGTGAAGCACCTGGGGGTTCCAAGTGCTCACTATGCATCTAGAAAGGTGCCTTGGGGGGTCTAGTTTCCAAAATGGGGTCACTTGTGGGGGAGCTCCAAAGTTTGGGCACACATGGGCTCTCCAAACACAACATGGCGTCCGCTAATTATTCAAGCAAATTTTACAATCAAAAAGTCAAATAGCGCTCCTTCCCTTCCGAGCCCTGCCGTGCGCCCAAACAGTATTTTTTCCCCAAATATTGGGTATCTGCATGCCCAGGGGAAATTGCACAACAAATTTTGGGGTCCATTTTTTCTTGTTACCCCTGTGAAAATAAAAAAAATTGGGTCTAAATTAACATTTTTGTGAAAAAAGTTAAATGTTCATTTTTTTCTTCCACATTCAAAAAATTCCTGTGAAGCACCTGAGGGGTTAATAAAGTTCTTGAATGTGGTTTTGAGCACCTTGAGGGGTGCAGTTTTTAGAATGGTGTCACTTTTGGGTATTTTCTGTCATAAAGACCTCTCAAAGTGACTTCAAATGTGATGTGGTCCCTAAAAAAATGGTTTTGTAAATTTTGTTGGAAAAATGAGAAATCGCTGGTCAACTTTTAACCCTTATAGCTCCCTAACAAAAAAAAATTTTGGTTCCAAAATTGTGCTGATGTAAAGTAGACATGTGGGAAATGTTATTTATTAACTCTTTTGTGTGACATATCGCTCTGATTTCAGGGCTTAAAAATTCAAATTTTGAAAATTGCAAAATTTTCAAAATTTTCGCCAAATTTCCGTTTTTTTCACAAATAAACGCAAGTGATATCGAAGAAATTTTTCCACAATCATGAAGTACAATATGTCACGAAAAAACAATCTCAGAATCAGGGGGATCCGTTGAAGCGTTCGAGAGTAATTACCTCATAAAGTGACAGTTGTCAGAATTGTAAAAATTGGCCCGGTCATTAACGTGCAAACCACCCGCGGGGCTTAAGGGGTTAATATAATGGGCCCCACATAGATTTTATTATTATATAATGGGCCCCACATAGCTTTCCCTTTAATATAATGGGCCCCACATAGCTTTCTCTTTAATATAATGGGCCCCACATAGCTTTCCCTTTAATATAATGGGCCCCACATAGCTTTCTCTTTAATATAATGGGCCCCACATAGCTTTCTCTTTAATATAATGGACCCCACATAGCCATCCATTTAATATAATGGGCCCTACGTAGATGTCCCTTTAAGATAACAGGCCCCACATAGCTTTCCCTTTAATATAATGGGCCCCACATAGCTTTCCCTTTAATATAATGGGCCCCACATAGCTTTCTCTTTAATATAATGGGCCCCACATAGCTTTCCCTTTAATATAATGGGCCCCACATAGCTTTCCCTTTAATATAATGGGCCCCACATAGCTTTCCCTTTAATATAATGGGCCCCACATAGCTTTTTCTTTAATATAATGGGCCCCACATAGCTTTTTCTTTAATATAATGGGCCCCACATAGCTTTCCCTTTAATATAATGGGCCCCACATAGCTTTCTCTTTAATATAATGGGCCCCACATAGCTTTCTCTTTAATAAAATAGGCCCCACATAGCTTTCTCTTTAATATAATGGGCCGCACATAGCTTTCCCTTTAATATAATGGGCCCCACATAGCTTTCCCTTTAATATAATGGGCCCCACATAGCTTTCCCTTTAATATAATGGGCCCCACATAGCTTTTTCTTTAATATAATGGGCCCCACATAGCTTTTTCTTTAATATAATGGGCCCCACATATCTTTCTCTTTAATATAATGGGCCCCACATAGCTTTCTCTTTAATATAATGGGCCGCACATAGCTTTCTCTTTAATATAATGGGCCCCACATAGCTTTCTCTTTAATATAATGGGCCCCACATAGCTTTCTCTTTAACATAATGGGCCCCACATAGCTTTCCCTTTAATATAATGGGCCCCACATAGCTTTCTCTTTAATATAATGGGCCCCACATAGCTTTCCCTTTAATATAATGGGCCCCACATAGCTTTCTCTTTAATATAATGGGCCCCACATAGCTTTCTCTTTAATATAATGGGCCCCACATAGCTTTCCCCTTAATATAATTGGCCCCACATAGCTTTCCCTTTAATATAATTGGCCCCACATAGCTTTCCCTTTAATATAATGGGCACCACATAGATTTATTATAATATAATGGGCCCCACATAGATTTATTATAATATAATGGGCCCCACCTAACCCTCCAGTTTATACACTGCAGTCGCTCTCTTTCTTCTCTTCTTTACCTAGTCCAGTCTTTCGTGACGACTTCCCGCCATGATTCGTCTTTGCAGTTTGCTGTCCAGGTTTCGGCTGCTCCGCACTTTTCAGCAGATCACCGCACTCCTGAAAAACAAAAATGTTACAAATATAAGCGACTTAAATAAATAATGCCGCCCACTGTGCCACCAAATGCAAATATGTGCCACACTGTGCCCATGAGTATATCATTCACCGCAATGAAGTCTGCTCCACTGAGAATATAAATCAGTCACTAGCTTGTGCCCCCGTTATAAATAGTGTTGAGCGAGCACTAAAATGCTCGGGTGCTCGAAGCTCGGCCTGAGCTCGCCGTGATACTCGGGTGCTCGACCTGAGCAACGAGCCCATGTTAGTCTTTGGGAGTCCCGAGCATTTTTGCGGAGGCACCCCCGGCAGTCTGTAGAAAGCCTAAAAAGTGCCCAAAATGATAGTGACAGTGCTCAGATGACATGGGGACAGCATGGGGATCGCCCCAGGAAGCATTTCTGACCCCCAGGTCACTGTTGTCAACAACGTGGTCAGAGGTATTAAGCCACTTTTACAGGCTCATAAGAAAATGTTCAAAAACGAAAGTGAAACTTTTTTCCTGTGAAATATGTTAAGGAATTTCTTTTCCAGGGTAAAGACTTGTGTATAAGGTAAAATAAATAACCAAAAACAAAAATACTCCTCCACACCTTGGGCTATGTTCACAAGTAGCATTTTTTATGCGTTTTTGCACGTTTGTATTGCTTTCAACTGTGACAAATGCATTCACCGGGAAATGTCATTTTAACATTTTACAACCTTATCTGGCCATGTGCTGTGTGACACATGCATACAGTGCTGAAAAGACATGGGAACAGCATGGGGAAGCATCTCTGACTCCCAGGTCACTGCCTAAAAGTGTGCCCATCAGAAGTGATCCTTGCCGCATCAGAAGATGCAGACTTGCAACTATCCCCGTGCAAGTCCTTGTCCCAGGGCAGTGTTCAATTGTACCTCCCCCATTCCTTGCAATGCAAGCGCAAATATGCAGCCAACCACCCACCCACCCCCAGGCTGCAATACCATACTGCTAGCTTGCACTTGAAATTGGGCCTTTTAGTTTTGAGGAGGCCGAAGCTGGCCACTACCTCATGGCTGCTCCGGCAGCGAGGTATCCATACTCAGTCCCCAGCCGCCCGGCGGCCGGGTGTCCACACCTGGTCCCCAGCCGCCTGGGGGCGGCGGGGTGTCCATAGACGGTCCCCAGCCACCCCGATTTCTCTGCGGAACATCCCCACACACTTTTCTTAGACTGGCCTGCTTTAGGGCAGCATTGGATGAGCCCACTAGAGAACCCGACTCCATCAGGGGAGGTGAGAATGCCAAGGTGAGAAGCATGATGATGATAGAAGTTAGCATCTGCTTTGTTTTGTTGGAATGCAAGCATAAGTGTGCAACCTGCCACCAACCCACCCCGAGGCTGCAATACCATACTGCTAGCATGCGTGCACTTGAAATTGGGCGTTTTAGGCATGTGGAGGCCAGAGCTGGCCACTACCTCATGGCTGCTTCGGCAGCGAGGTATCGATACTCCATGCTCGGTCCCCAGCCGCCAGGGGGCGGCCGGGTGTCCACACTCGGTCCCCAGCCGCCCCGCGGCCAGGTGTCCATAAACGGTTCCAAGCCGCCCCGATTTCTCCGCGGAACATCCCCACACACTTTTCTTAGACTGGCCTGCTTTAGAACCCGACTTCTCCGGTGGGCCCTGGCTTCTCTATCAGGGGAGTTGAGAGTGCCAAGGTGAGGAGCATGATGAGGATGATAGAAGTTAGCATCTGCTTTGTTTTCAAGGAATGCAAGCGCATGTATGTAGTAGCGGCTAGGCCTGAGGTGGTCAGCGTTTTGGCGCATATCCTACCTCCTCCGAGGATTGCTGGATGTTTTCCTGCTACTATCCAAGTTCTATGACTCTCGTTAAAACAAAGCTTCAAGTGATAAATGATGGATGAGGTAGTGGCAAAGGAGAAAGAGCAGGAGGAACAGGGACCATTCACATCAATATCAGGCCAGTCAACCACATATGTCTTGTAGGATATGTTTCTGTAACAAAAGGAGCGGTTTGGCTACACAGTTATAGGGCATACAGTGAGTGCAATGCCTACCAAAACTTTTGAGGCACTCCAATGCCCCTTGGAAATGACATGGAGGTCAGAGGGCCTTAACTAAACCTTTTTTTCCATTTATGGCAACTGGGTCTCCTGTGCACTGTTGGCCTAAGCAGTGAATGGAAGGCTTTCCAAAAATTATAAGGAACTGCAATGCCCCTGGAAACAGACGTGGATTACAGCGTACTAAAAACCTTCTACCCATTATTGGGGAGTGTGTCTCCCTTAGTTTTCACCTTTGCATTGAAAAGCAAAAGCTGACTAAAATTAGGAGGAAATGCAATGTCCGTTGGAAGAGTCGTGGAGATTAGAGGTAAGGTAATTAAAAACAACATTTCAATGCCCCTTGGAAGAGCTGTGGAGTTCAGAGTGGCTTAAGAAGACGCTTTTAATGCCCCTTTGAAGAGACGTGGAGGTCACAGTAGCTTAACAAGACGGTTTTAATGCCCCTTACAAGAGCCATACAGTACAGCATCTTAAAAACATTATTCCCATTATTGGGGAGTGGGTCTCCCATAGTATTTGCTTATGCCTTACAAGCAAAAGCTTCCAAAAATTATGAGGAAATGCAATGCCCGTTCGAAGAGTCGTGGAGATCCCAGTAGCTTAACAAGACGCTTTTAATGCCCCTCACAAGAGACGTGGAGGTCAGAGTGGCATAACAAGACAGTTTTAATGCCCCTTACAAGACACGTGGAGGTCAGAGTGGTATAACAAGACGCTTTTAATGCCCCTCAGAAGAGACGTGGAGGTCAGAGTGGTATAACAAGACGGTTTTAATGCCCCTTACAAGAGATGTGGAGGTCAGAGTGGTATAACAAGATGGTTTTAATGCCCCTCAGAAGAGACGTGGAGGTCAGAGTGGTATAACAAGACGGTTTTAATGCCCCTCTGAAGAGACGTGGAGGTCAGAGTGGTATAACAAGACGGTTTTAATGCCCTTTACAAGACACGTGGAGGTCAGAGTGGTATAACAAGACGGTTTTAATGCCCCTTACAAGACACGTGGAGGTCAGAGTGGTATAACAAGACTCTTTTAATGCCCCTTACAAGAGACGCTCATTATTCTGGCATTTGGCAAATATTAAAAATGATGGTAATCCTAATTGACCTAAAATGGGAAAGGTTTATTCTGATTTCATGTCAGATATTGAGAAAAACCTGCAGATGTGTCTATTTATACAGTGTATGGAAACTTCTGATTTCAACTGTGTATGTATATATATATATATATATATATATATATATATATATATGTGTATAATATATACACGGCGAAGCTCACACAACACAACACCCACAGCAGAGGAACTGGCTGCACACACACCTGCTCCTGTCAGTGCTGTGAGCGCTCCTCATGTCGCTGCTGGCTCCGCCCCTCATATCGCTGCTGGCTCCGCCCCTCATATCGCTGCTGGCTCTGCCCCTCACATCGCTGCTGGCTCCGCCCCTCATATCGCTGCTGGCTCCGCCCCTCATATCGCTGCTGGCTCTGCCCCTCACATCGCTGCTGGCTCCGCCCATCAGCCGCTCACAGTCCTCAGCAATATGGAGACATCCGCACTGATCAGAATCCTCGGGGGCGTGGCCTGTCACTGTAGTCACACAAGGGTTGTCATGGAGATCTCAAGGGAAGGCAGGTGGGCGGGGCTTAGAGCAGGAAGTAGAAGCCGTGCAGTGTGATTGGCTCCTTACCTTCTGCCAGTAATGGAGCAGATATATGGCTCCTATATAATGGAGGGGGTTCAGGAGGGGTTCCCCACCCTAAAGGTCAGGGGATAAATAATACTGGACATGAGCGAGGGCAGGAGGACATTATTCTATATTGTAAGAAATCTGATTTCTTCTTTCCTCACAGTTTTTCCTGTGCAAGACCACATGTATTGTGCGATAATCTGTGAATATGGGGGGGATCTGCTCCTCACATCCACATCAATCCCCCCACGTCTGAGCTCTCCCTTACAGGGGTCTTCTGCTCTGCACATTGATGCCGTATCCATGGAGATGACATCATGGCCGGTACATGCGGATCTCCCCGATGGGACCCTCATGTATCTGGAGGACGAGGCACTGCTGCTCCTCGGGGAGAGGGGGCACAATTCCTGTACACATGATACAGGGGCTTCTGCCATCTCTGGGCTGAGAATAATGCTGGCAGCGCGCAGTCTACATGATGTGAGGATTACAAGTCTGCAGTCACAGAGAGTCACACAGATGACTGCAGGCCTTCAGCTTCACACCGGACAATCCCTTTAAATACATGTATATTGCTCTAAAAATACTTTTTACTATTTTGCTTCTTGTAACATTTGCTCTGTTCGGCCTTTACCAGCTTATTGTTTCCCAGCAGCACATTGATGGCTTCAGAATGAGTTAACTTGAGATTCAGTCAGTGAGCTCCTTATGATGTGGAGTTTCCAGCGCTTTTATTTCTGCGATGATTTATGACTGCATCAGAGATCAGCCCAACTTTCATGCTGGTCTGTGAACAAAATCAGCACAGAGAAGGTCAGAATGAGCGCACTGATAAATTCTCAGTGAGCTCATTCTGCAACTAGCAATGCAAAGGAAATAAAAAAGCCAAATTGTTTATGAAACGTTATTGAAAAAATATTTGTATGTATATATTTAGCCCAAAATGTCTGAGTGTCCATATCCTTAGTACCAGCACAGCTGAGGATTTGGTATAATCAGGGGCGTACATAGGACGCAGAAGTTCTAATTGGGCCCCCCCCCCCCCAGCAACAAAAATGTAAATAATTGTCGGGGTCGCAGAAGATCAGATCTCACAACCTTCCAGCCTTTACATAGTAATTTTCATCCTGCTGAAGTCCTAGATCCATTTTTCATTGCCCATAAAGTGTGGTGCCAACAAAAGTGCCCCCCAAACACGGTATGATACCCCCATGGTGAATTCCTCCATATGCGCAGTATAATGACCCTACTGTACCCGACCTCAACTCCCAGGGTAAAGTATGATCCCCCAACTGCCCCACACCTCTCCACACTCCATAGAGTATAATGCACTCAGTATAAGACTCTCGCCATGGTTCTCCACACAGTATAAGGCACTCGCCATGGTCCTCCACGCAGTATAAAGCACTCCCTCGTGGCCCTCCACGCAGTATGATGCACTCCCACGTGGTCCGCCACGCAGTATAATGCACTCCCTCGTGGTCCTCCACGCAGTATAATGCACTCCCACGTGGTCCTCCACACAGTACAATGCACTCCCTCGTGGTCCTCCACGCAGTATAATGCACTCCCATGTGGTCCGCCACGCAGTATAATGCACTCCCTCGTGGTCCTCCACACAGTACAATGCACTCCCTGTGGTCCTCCACACAGTATAATGCACTCCCCCATGGTCCTCCACACAGTACCATGCACTCCCCCATGGTCCTCCACACAGTACAATGCACTCCCCCATGGTCCTCCACACTGTACAATGTACTCCCCCATGGTCCTCCACACAGTATAAAGCCCCCGTCTCACATAGCGATATCGCTAGCGAGATCGCTGCTGTGTCACGGTTTTGGTGACTCACCAGCGACCTCACCAACGATGTCGCTATGTGTGACACTTTGCAACGATCAGGCCCCTGCTGTGAGGTTGCTGATCGCTGCAAAGTGTCCTGGACCATTTTTTGGTCGTTGGCCTCCCGCTGGCCAGCACACATCGCTGTGTGTGACCAGCGGAACCAACGATCTGGCTGGTAATCATGGTAAACATCGGGTTACTAGGGGCACGCGCGCACTTAGTAACCCGCTGTTTACCATGGATACCACTCTGCTACGGTGCGCGGAGGCTACCGTTCACCTTAGCAGAGTGGTATCCATGATAAACAGCGGGTTACTAGGGGCACACGCGCACTTAGTAACCCGATGTTTACCATAGTTACCAGCCTGCTCCTGCTTAAGCAGCAGGCTGGTAACAGGAGCAGGACATCGTGGAACGATTCTTTCCACGATATCGCTGCTCCCCTGATCGCTGGTGAGCCTGCCTGTTTGACAGCTCCCCAGCGATGTATTAGCGATGCAGCAACGATCCCTGACAGGTCGTATCGTTGTCGGGATCGCTGCTGCATCGCTTAGTGTGACGGGGCCTTAAGACACTCGCCATGGTTCTCCACTCAGTATAATGCATTCCCCCATGGTCCTGTACGCAGTATAATGCAGCCCCCCATAGGGTAAAATGCAGCCCCCCCCCACCCGTAGGGTAAAATGCAGCCCCAGTCCTCCAGTATTATCAGTACACAATGATTTAAAAAATAAATACATACTTACCGCTCCTCGTTCCCCGCTGCTTCAGTCTCTGCAGCTGATCACCTCAGCCGCTGCCAGCTCCACTGTCTGACACAGCGTGGCGCGTCATCATGCTGCTGCGTCAGACGCAGAGGAGGAATGATGGGAGAGGGAGTGTCACATGATGCTCCCTCCTCCAGGTTTTCGTGGGCCCCGGGCGAAAGAGTCTCAGTGGCCCCTTTAACACATCCAACCATTCATGATGCACAGATACAGCAGATAAATTATAGATATAGATATAGTACAATGCCAAAAATTTCACTGACTTCTTACATTTCATGAGTGATATCTACTGTAAATTCTACAATAGCTCAGAAACCGGTGAATCCTCACAGCGCACAGTGCAGACCGGACAGTATAGTCCTCCATACAGTGTTATGGCACCACATAGTCCTCCATACAGTATTATGAGCCCTATATAATGCTCCATACAAAATACTGGATCCCATATAATTCACCATAGAGAATACTGCCTGGTCCCCATGTAATGCCATATGCAGGCTGGACCTCATACAGAGGCCCCATAAGCCCGCTGCATCCTCCCCGGGGCCCCCACAAGCCGGCTGCATCCCCCCAGGGCCCCCCTCAAGCCTGCATCACCCCCCCAGAGCCCCCACATGCCTGCAGCATCCCCCCCATAGACCCCACAAGCCTGCAGCATCCCCCCCAGAGCACCCACAAGCCCACAGCATCCCCTCCAGGGCCCCACAAGCCCGCAGAATCCCCCCCAGGGCCCCACAAGCCCGCAGCATCCCCTTAGGGCCCCCACAAGCCCGCAGCATCCCCCCGGGGCCCCCACAAGCCCTGGACCGTACCTGCATCACCACCAGTAAAGGTATTGAAGTTTACCCTTGTGTGTGCCTGTACTTCCTCTGGAACCGTCCTGCCATCTCCCTCCTGCTTCCACCATCTTTCTACACCTCCACACTGCCCTGAGGCCTGCTCTACCTGTGGGGAGCCGTCCCATCATAGCTGCCCCTAACATCAGCCTCAGTGGACTGTCGCAGCGCTGGTAACCTCTTACCAGAATCCACAGGTGGCGTCACGACAATTTCCCCTATAAGCATTCCCCCCCCCTTTGAGTGACCGCCCTGGGCCACGGACTGGGCCAGCCACCGTGATATCCCCTGGCAACCAGAGGCCCGGCTTCCGAGTGCCCCAGGCCCTGGGGGCGAGTCACTATGCACAGTGGTTCATGAATTAATATTCACAGTGACCCTCCATCCTGTGATTAAAAGGGTCCGTACATTTGACACCTCCGTCTGACTCCCACAGTCTCCTCCGCACAGATCGATATTAAGATGGCCACCGCAATGGCATGGGGAGTGCAGCGGTGAGTCCAGAGCGCAGCTCCTCGCTCTAAAATGCCCATCAGAAAGAAGAGGTCAGACATTTATTTTCTATGAGCGCTCTATTATCCTATTTATCAAACATCAGCACTACAAGAATCCGTCCTGAGCCGTGCTGGGATCTTTGAACGTGGGCCCCCGGGAGGATCGGGCCCCTCATGGTGGAGCAGATCACACTCATTATAATCCATCACTGATAGAAGATACATAAACAACAACACAGGATGATTGTAAAACAGTGAGGTAATATTTTATTGAGCCACCAAACACACAATAAACATATCGAACAGTCCCAGCAAATACCTAATATGGTGCAAATTACAGAGTCTCACCCTTCCGCTGACTCGCTGGGATTAAAGCAGCTGCCAATCCGAGGGGCTTCTGGGGCTGACTACCCCCACCAATGGCACCCCCACCAAAGAGCACCCACAAAGAGGAGGTAACAACAAGCTTAGAAAGCTGACAGTCCATTGAGGTACGTGGCCAGGAGACCAGAAAGTTCCAACCTGGCTTCTCCGAACATATCCATGGAACTAGGTGACCGGAAGGTCCCGACTTGGCTTTTTCCGAGCATATTCACGAGTTCCAGGTGGCCGGAGTGTCCCAACCTGGCTACTCCAAACATCTCCATGGGACCAGGTGACTGGTGGGTCCCAACCTGGTTTTCCCAGATGTATCCATGGGTTCTATAGTAGTCAATGGAGCAGATCTGTATTCCTCCAGCCAGGGCTGTGGTCCCTTAAGCTGGCATCCTGTAGAAACCAAATCTATGTCCCTCTTAATGGATTCATGGTGTTCTGTAGAGCTGTCCCATAGAGTGTTCCTGGCAGTGGTTTTGTAAAAAGACTCCTTTATGTAGTTCACAACTGTCCTTCTTCAAGACTTCATCCACAGGTCAAGAGAAAAGGGTGGTGTTACTAATTCCCATTACTGGAGCATCCACAGTTCATCCCCCAATGTTGACTTGCAAACATTGCAAACATTGAAGGATAAACTATAAATTCCGAAACAATGCAAGTCAACAAATTGCATGGACTTCTAAAATGGTAATCAACATATTTAACAAACATCCATTGTTCAAAGAGCCTGTGTCCCTGTATTGCAAAGATAACAGTACAATAAACCAGAAGAGTTGATATAAGAGGTAAATAACCATTTATCAATGAACAAATATCACCTCAACCTACAAGATGAGTCAACATTCGGACTAATGACAAAAGATCATGTGCGTTGACCAACCGAAGAAAGAAACACATAAATTTAATAGTTAATAATTCAGGCAATAGTCTATCATTCTGGGCCTATGGAATTTACATCTGGATAATTACGATTAAATGCTGTGTCGTCACAGGCCCCTTTAGTTTTAGGGACTGGCAGGGGTCCTTTACAGTTGCTCTCCCACTAGTTCATCCTTCTTTCCTTTACTCCGTTTCAATAAAATATTTGGAAATATACAAAGTAAAAACTCAAATATAATTTTTTTTCTTACATTAAAACTTGATTTTATTAAAATAAACCCCCAAAAAACAAGAACAAAAAAACTAAACCTGATTAACATCGCAGAGAACAACAACCCAAACTGTACAACGATCACATGATTTATCCGGCACGAAAAACAGCATAAGAATAAAATAGTAATAATTAATGGCAAAATTGTAGCTTTTGTTCATTTTGTCTCTATACTGCACGATAAACGCTGGAAAGAAAAAATATAAGAACCATTCCTGGGGTTTTGCCATTGAATGCTGGAAAAAATAAAAAAACATCAGCAGAATTGTTTTTTTATTAATCTCACGCAAAAGAAAAATGGAATAAAAATTATAAAAACGTTGTCTGTTCCCCAAAATGTTACCAGTGAATCCTATAGCTGCTCCGCATGGACCCAAACTGGTAAACTAAAAACTCCTGCATGCCCCGTGTGTGTGTATGTATATATATATATACATACACATATATATATACTCCTCTGTACTATATACACGGCAGAGCTCACACACCACAACACGCTCCGCGGCGGCGCCACAAAAAGAGCGGACCTGGCTGCACACACACCTGCTCCTGTCACCTGTATACACAGTTGAAACCAGAAATTTACATACACTATATAAATGTTAGAACCCTCCTGTTTGTTTTTTCCATCTTGTGTTTTGCGGTCACAAGACCATCTGCCTTTATATTCCAGCTCCGCCCTTTTGGCTGTGTTGGACTTCAGTGTTGTTTGACTGCTTTTCTAGCCAGGTGCTTCTGTGCCTTTCTCTGTCAGTTCGCTTGGTCCTTCTGGGACCTCTAGTACCTTTTTGTCAGTTTATCTTTTTGTGTTCTGTAACAACTTCTCTGTTTAGGAGATGTCCCATTTTTGTTCCAGTCCTTAGTTCTTTTTGGGACCCCTCTCCTTTATGCTATAGGTCTTCGTTCAGACTAGCCGAGGACTAAGGCGGGTCTGTTCGCTAGGAACAGGCAGCCCGCTACATCGTAGGGATTCAGCTTAGTCTTACTGTAGGGATAGCTTTCTCCTTTCTTTCCTTAGTACTTGTTGCAGATCATAACAATAAAAAGACACATCTGCATGTTTTTCTCAATATCTGACATGAAATCAGAATAAACCTTCCCGTTTTAGGTCAATTAGTATTACCATAATTTTTAAGATTTGCCAAATGCCAGAATAATAAGAGAGAGAGAGAATGTTTTAAAGCATTTTTATTACTTACTGCAAAGTCATAAGTTTACATACACTAATATTGCTATACCTTTAAACAATTCTGCACTGCCCATATGATGATGTCATGTGTTTGGAAACTTCTGATAGTTTTTTTGGCAACATCTCAGTTAATTAGAGACACACCTGTGGATGTATTTTAATGCACACCTGAAACACACTGCTTCTTTGTGTAGCATCATGGGAAAGTCTAAAGAAATTAACCAAGATATCAGGAAGAGAATTGTGGACTTGCACAAGTCTGGCTCATCCTTGGGTACAATTTCAAGATACCTGAAGGTGCCTCGTTAATCTGTACAAACAATTATATGCAAGTACAAACAAGATGGGAATGTCCAGCCATCATACCGCTCAGGAAGGAGACGGGTTCTGTGTCCCAGAGATGAACGTGCTTTGGTCCGATATGTGCATATCAAGGACAAAAGCAAAAGATCTTGTGAAGATGATAGGGAAAGCTGATAAGATTGTGTCAATATCCACAGTGAAATGAGTACTGTATCAATATAGGCTGAAAGGCCACTGTGCCAGGAAGAAGCCATTACTCCAAAAGAAAGATAAAAAAAAGCCAGATTAATGTTTGCAAATGCACACAGGAACAAAGACCTTAATTTTTGGAGACATGTCCCGTGGTCTGATGAAACTAAAATTGAACTTTTTGGGCATAGTGACCATCGTTACTTTTGGAAGAAAAAAGGAAAAGCTTGGAAGCCTAAGAACACCATCCCAACTGTGAAACATGGGGGTGGCAGCATCATGTGGGGATGATTTCCTGTAGGAGGGACTGGCGATAGCGCCACTCACAGGCATCACGTGACCCCCCGGCTGCAGCCGGCTCTTTCTTCCGCTGATGTCACGTCAAATGAGGGGTGACATTAGTGTCGCGGACCCCGCGGTGGATGCTGGGCTGTGGGCGGGGGTTACCCCGCGCGTCCCACCCAGCATCCTCCGCGCCCCACTCCCAATGAATGAGGAGAGGGAAAGAGGTAAACTATTGACTTAGCAGTAAGTAATAAAAATGTCCTAAAACATTCTCTCTCTCTCATTATTCTGGCATTTGGCAAATATTAAAAATGATGGTAATCCTAATTGTCCTAAAAAGGGAAAGGTTTATTCTGATTTCATGTCAGATATTGAGAAAAACCTGCAGATGTGTCTATTTATACAGTGTATGGAAACTTCTGATTTCAACTGTGTATGTATATATATGTGTGTGTATATTATATACACGGCGAAGCTCACACACCACAACACCCACAGCAGAGGAACTGGCTGCACACACACCTGCTCCTGTCAGTGCTGTGAGCGCTCCTCATATCGCTGCTGGCTCCGCCCCTCATATCGCTGCTGGCTCCGCCCATCATATCGCTGCTGGCTCTGCCCCTCATATCGCTGCTGGCTCCGCCCATCATATCGCTGCTGGCTCCGCTCCTCATATCGCTGCTGGCTCCGCCCATCATATCGCTGCTGGCTCTGCCCCTCATATCGCTGCTGGCTCTGCCCCTCATATCGCTGCTGGCTCCGCCTCTCACATCGCTGCTGGCTCCGCCTCTCACATCGCTGCTGGCTCTGCCTCTCATATCGCTGCTGGCTCTGCCCCTCATGTCGCTGCTGGCTCTTCCCCTCATATCGCTGCTGGCTCCGCTCCTCATATCGCTGCTGGCTCCGCCCATCATATCGCTGCTGGCTCCGCCCCTCATATCGCTGCTGGCTCTGCCCCTCATATCGCTGCTGGCTCCGCCCCTCATATCGCTGCTGGCTCTGCCCCTCATATCGCTGCTGGCTCCGCCCATCATATCGCTGCTGGCTCCGCCCCTCATATCGCTGCTGGCTCCGCCCATCATATCGCTGCTGGCTCCGCCCCTCATATCGCTGCTGGCTCCGTCCCTCATATCGCTGCTGGCTCCGCCTCTCATATCGCTGCTGGCTCCGCCCCTCATATCGCTGCTGGCTCCGCCTCTCATATCGCTGCTGGCTCTGCCCCTCATGTCGCTGCTGGCTCCGCCCCTCATATCGCTGCTGGCTCCGCCCCTCATGTCGCTGCTGGCTCCGCCCTTCATATCGCTGCTGGCTCCGCCCCTCACATCGCTGCTGGCTCCGCCCATCAGCCGCTCACAGTCCTCAGCAATATGGAGACGTCCGCACTGATCAGAATCCTCGGGGGCGTGGCCTGTCACTGTAGTCACACAAGGGTTGTCATGGAGATCTCAAGGGAAGGCAGGTGGGCGGGGCTTAGAGCAGGAAGTAGAAGCCGTGCAGTGTGATTGGCTCCTTACCTTCTGCCAGTAATGGAGCAGATATATGGCTCCTATATAATAGAGGGGGCTCAGGAGGGGTTCCCCACCCAAAAGGTCAGGGGATAAATAATACTGGACATGAACGAGGGCAGGAGGACATTATTCTATATTGTAAGAAATCTGATTTCTTCTTTCCTCACAGTTTTTCCTGTGCAAGGCCACATGTATTGTGCGATAATCTGTGAATATGGGGGGATCTGCTCCTCACATCCACATCAATCCCCCCACGTCTGAGCTCTCCCTTACAGGGGTCTTCTGCTCTGCACATTGATGCCGTATCCATGGAGATGACATCATGGCCGGTACATGCGGATCTCCCCGATGGGACCCTCATGTATCTGGAGGACGAGGCACTGCTGCTCCTCGGGGAGAGGGGGCACAATTCCTGTACACATGATACAGGGGCTTCTGCCATCTCTGGGCTGAGAATAATGCTGGCAGCGCGCAGTCTACATGATGTGAGGATTACAAGTCTGCAGTCACAGAGAGTCACACAGATGACTGCAGCCTTCAGCTTCACACCGGACAATCCCTTTAAATACATGTATATTGGTCTAAAAATACTTTTTACTATTTCTCTTCATGTAACATTTGCTCTGTTCGGCCTTTACCAGCTTTTTGTTTCCCAGCAGCACATTGATGGCTGCAGAATGAGTTAACTTGAGATTCAGTCAGTGATCTCCTTATGATGTGCACTCCCCCATGGTCCTCCACACAGTACAATGCACTCCCCCATGGTCCTCCACACAGTACAATGCACTCCCCCATGGTCCTCCACACAGTATAAGACACTCGCCATGGTTCTCCACTCAGTATAATGCATTCCCCCATGGTCCTGTACACAGTATAATGCAGCCCCCCATAGGGTAAAATGCAGCCCCCCCCACCCGTAGGGTAAAATGCAGCCCCAGTCCTCCAGTATTATCAGTACACACTGATTTATAAATAAATACATACTTACCGCTCCTCGTTCCCCGCTGCTTCAGTCTCTGCAGCTGATCACCTCAGCAGCTGCCAGCTCCACTGTCTGACACAGCGTGGCGCGTCATCATGCTGCTGCGTCAGACGCAGAGGAGGAATGATGGGAGAGGGAGTGTCACATGATGCTCCCTCCTCCAGGTTTTCGTGGGCCCCGGGCGAAAGAGTCTCAGTGGCCCCTTTAACACATCCAACCATTCATGATGCACAGATACAGCAGAGAAATTATAGATATAGATATAGTACAATACCAAAAATGTCACTGACTTCTTACATTTCATGAGTGATATCTATTGTAAATTCTACAATAGCTCAGAAACCGGTGAATCCTCACAGCGCACAGTGCAGACCGGACAGTATAGTCCTCCATACAGTGTTATGGCACCACTATGTCCTCCATACAGTATTATGGGCACAACATAGTCCTCCATACAGTATTATGAGCCCCATATAATGCTCCATACAAAATACTGGATCTCATATAATTCACCATAGAGAATACTGCCTGGTCCCCATGTAATGCCATATGCAGGCTGGACCCCATACAGAGGCCCCACAAGCCTGCAGCATCCCCCCCAGAGCCTCCACAAGCCCGCAGCATCCCCCCCCAGAGCACCCACAAGCCGGCAGCATCCCCCCCAGAGCACCCACAAGCCCGCTGCATCCCCCCCAGAGCACCCACAAGCCCGATGCATCCCCCCCAGGGCCCCCACAAGCCTGCTGCATCCCCCCGGGGCCCCCACAAGCCTGCAGCACACCCCCCCAGAGCTCCCACAAGCCCGCAGTATCCCCCAAGGGCCCCCACAAGCCCACAGCATCCCCCCCAGGGCCCCCACAAGCCCACAGCATCCCCCCACCAGAGCCCCCACAAGCTCACAGCATCCCCCCCCAGAGCCCCCACAAGCTCGCAGCATCCCCGCCAGAGCCTCCACAAGCCCGCAGCATCCCCCCAGAGCACCCACAAGCCCGCAGCATCCCCCCCCAGAGCACCCACAAGCCCACAGCATCCCCCCAGGGCCCCACAAGCCCGCAGCATCCCCCCCAGAGCACCCACAAGCCCACAGCATCCCCCCAGGGCCCCACAAGCCCACAGCATCCCCCAGGGCCCCACAAGCCTGCAGCATCCCCCCCAGGGCCCCACAAGCCCACAGCATTCCCGCCCCAGAGCCCCCACAAGCCCACAGCATCCCCCCCAGGGCCCCACAAGCCCGCAGCATCCCCCCCAGAGCACCCACAAGCCCACAGCATCCCCCCAGGGCCCCACAAGCCCGCAGCATCCCCCCCAGGGCCCCACAAGCCCACAGCATTCACCCCCCCAGAGCCCCAACAAGCTCGCAGCATCCCCCCCAGAGCCCCCACAAGACCGCAGAATCCCCCTTAGGGCCCCCCTAAGCCCGCAGCATCCCCCCCAGAGCCCTCACAACCCCGTAGCATCCCCTTAGGGCCCCCACAAGCACGCATTATCCCTGCATTATTCTCCAGAGCCCCCTAAGATCTCCACAAGCATTAATTAACCCCACCAGACTGCCCTCCAGCATTAACCCCCCCAAATCCCTCACTCGCAAGTATCAAGCCCCCTCACCCCAAAAACAACAAGAAGAAAAGACATCAGACCAGCAATTAATAGAACAATCTCCTGTTTCTCAGCTTAGGATACTGACCTCCTCCTGCAGCTTCACCGGCAGCTCTGTCTCTGCATGAGACTCTGGCGTCTGGTGCTGAACTAGAACACGCCCCCGGAAATGACATCACACCTGGAAGGATCCCATACATTCTAGTGTCTAGGGCACAGGAAGAGGTAATTATTGTGACGGCCGGGGCGGGGGGGCCCATAGTGCGCCGGGATGCCCGACGGCGAGTAAGCCCCCCGCCTGCTCAGGGCCCCGCCGCTTGCCTGGGTGCAGGAGGGGGACCTGATGCGGGGGTACACAGTGCAGGCGACTGCTATGGGGCCCCCCCAGCTCACGGGCCCCATAGCAGTCGCGTGGCCTGCCGCCATTGGCGGGACGCCACTGGGTACAATGGTGTCTGGCCTGGACAATCTTCTGTAAGGGAAACCAAGTCCAAACTGATAGATTTTCCCTGCACTGATACATTGTAGCAAACGGTCAGGACAGGAGGGGGATTGTCTACACTGAATACCATTGTAATAAATGCTCCGCTGCTGTCAGGATTAGATTTTTTTCAGGTTCTGGATATTAACAAGAATGATTTTATTCTCAGACAACAAGCAGAGATCTTACAAATGGCAGAAAAGTGGAATAATCCTTCATTGCAGAGAGGAGAACTTTCCTCCTGTATCCGGTGGATCGTCCTGTGGCTGAGAACAGTCTTTGCGGAGCGATTCCTCCCTATGAGGGGAACGTCGGCGCGGTGGAGCTGCTGTATCAGCCACGGAGGGGAATGAAGAGCAAGAAAGATTTATCCCTCATCCTGGAGGATCCGGAACTGAAGACTGCGGAGATCAAAGCTGAAGGTGAAGCCACATGTGATCTGTATACATCGGCAGAGGGGTCGTCACATGAGGAAATCCCCCCATATATATGGAGATGGCGATCTGTGGGGGCCGGACACAGAATGGGTGTGTGGTGTAACCAAAGAGAACACTAAGTCAGCACAGGAGCTGTGTACACAAAACGGAAGCATTCTGCAAAGTTACTTTATTCTCTTTATCCCCTTCCCGACATCCGCAGAATTTAAGTGTCGCAATTCCAATGAGTTGTGGATTTTTGATTCAAGTTGCCCAACGGGACCAAAAAATAATGTGATAGAAAAGTATTAAAATTGAAATTTATATATATAAAAAAATCCTTTGAAATTTCCTACCTCCATTTGTCAATACAAAGCAAGACTAAAAGATTATATATATATATATTTATTTATTTAGTATTGACACACTGACAAAAAGTCCGATCTATCACATCATAAATATATTAACCCCTACAGCAAATGCCCAACAGCAAAGATAATCTAAACACCCAATTTTTTTTTCTTTTTGGGTAATTTTACCTCCCAAAAAATGCATCAAAAAGAGATGAAAAGTTTGTAGACAGCAGAGAATGGCATCAATAACCCCCGCAGGCCGGCGAGCAGAAAGCGAACCTCGCCCAGATTCATCAGCAGAAACATGGAACAAATGCAGGGTCTCACAAAATGGTGACACAATACCGGGTTATTTATTACTGTTTGGTGACACCATAATACGGCAATTCTGGCTTCTTAATTTATTTTTCCGCTATTTAACGTGCGGTTTAAATAATTTGGGCTTTGATAGGTCGGACTTTTACAGACACGACAATATAAAATGTTTCTTTTTTAATTTCTTTTTTTTTACCTCGGAAAATAGGGGTGATTTAACATTTTTGTTTATTTTTTTTCCTTTATAAAACTTTTTCTTTTTTTTCCATTTTTACTTTCTTTTTTTATGTCCCCTTAGGGCACTTGAACCTGCAATCTCTTGACTGCTTATTCTATATACAGTAATCCTCTAGTAATGCAGTATACAGTTTATAAGATTAATTTCAGACTGTGGATGAACTTCACAGGAGTACCAAGATGGCAGCCATGCAGGCCTTCACCATTCCCCTGACTGCCATTGTCATCCATTTCCTGGCGATAGCTCAATATAAATGCCGCTGTTGGCTCAGGTGGCCACAGTCTACTCAAGTCGCTGCTGTCGGCTCAGGTCACCGCTGTTCTGGGCTGGCTGGCAAATTGCACGCAGTAGCAACCCATCCTTATTGAGTTTTATCTGTGGCTGATTCATAAAGTGAGTAAAGGTTACAAAGCTTTAAAAAGATAAAGCCGGTGTTATGATGTAATAGTTGAGGTCAAATGCCGACTAGATTCTCATCCACTTCTATCAGTGGGCTACTCAGAGAGGTGTCTGAGACTCTAGTCAGCATGTGACCAGGCTCGGACTGGCCTGCTGGGGAATTCCCTGGTGGGCTCCACTGCAGGGCCAGCACTGACAAGAGAAGGAAGGCTCCTCCCACTCCTACCCTAGCACAGCTATGCACTTGTCTATACATCGTATGCTGTGTGTGTGGGGGTGTGTGGTTTGACTTGTCTATATACCGTATGCTGTGTTGGGGGGACTTGTCTATATACCGTATGATGTGTGGGGGGGACTTGTCTTTATACCGTATGCTGTGTGTGGGGGGGACTTGTCTATATACCGTATGATGTGTGGGGGGGACTTGTCTATATACCGTATGCTGTGTGTGGGGGACTTGTCTATATACCGTAAGCTGTGTGTGGGGGACTTGTCTATATACCGTATGCTGTGTGTGGGGGGGACTTGTCTATATACCGTATGCTGTGTGTGGGGGACTTGTCTATATACCGTATGCTGTGTGTGGGGGGGACTTGTCTATATACCGTATGATGTGTGGGGGGGACTTGTCTATATACCGTATGCTGTGTGGGGGGGACTTGTCTATATACCGTAAGCTGTGTGTGGGGGACTTGTCTATATACTGTATGCTGTGTATGGGGGACTTGTCTATATACCTTATGCTGTGTGTGGGGGGACTTGTCTATATACCGTATGCTGTGTGTGGGGGACTTGTCTATATACCGTATGCTGTGTGTGGGGGACTTGTCTATATACCGTATGCTGTGTGTGGGGGACTTGTCTATATACCGTATGCTATGTATGAGGGACTTGTCTACATACCTTATGCTGTGTGTGGGGGGACTTGTCTATATACCGTATGCTGTGTGTGGGGGACTTGTCTATATACCGTATGCTGTGTGTGGGGGACTTGTCTATATACCGTATGCTGTGTGGGGGGGACTTGTCTATGTACTGTATGCTGTGTGTGGGGGGACTTGTCTATATACCGTATGCTGTGTGTGGGGGACTTGTCTATATACTGTATGCTGTGTGGGGGGGACTTGTCTATATACCGTATGCTGTGTGTGGGGGACTTGTCTATATACTGTATGCTGTGTGGGGGGGACTTGTCTATATACCGTATGCTGTGTGTGGGGGACTTGTCTATGTACTGTATGCTGTGTGTGGGGGGACTTGTCTATATACCGTATGCTGTGTGTGGGGGACTTGTCTATATACTGTATGCTGTGTGGGGGGGACTTGTCTATATACCGTATGCTGTGTGGGGGGGACTTGTCTATATACTGTATGCTGTGTGTGGGGGACTTGTCTATATACTGTATGCTGTGTGGGGGGACTTGTCTATATACTGTATGCTGTGTGTGGGGGACTTGTCTATATACCGTATGCTGTGTGTGGGGGGCTTGTCTATATACTGTATTCTGTGTGTGGGGGACTTGTCTATATACCGTATGCTGTGTGGGGGGGACTTGTCTATATACCGTATGCTGTGTGTGGGGGACTTGTCTATATACCGTATGCTGTGTGTGGGGGACTTGTCTATATACCGTATGCTGTGTGTGGGGGACTTGTCTATATACCGTATGCTGTGTGTGGGGGACTTGTCTATATACTGTATGCTGTGTGTGGGGGACTTGTCTATATACCGTATGCTGTGTGTGGGGGACTTGTCTATATACTGTATGCTGTGTGGGGGGGACTTGTCTATATACCGTAAGCTGTGTGTGGGGGACTTGTCTATATACTGTATGCTGTGTATGGGGGACTTGTCTATATACCTTATGCTGTGTGTGGGGGGACTTGTCTATATACCGTATGCTGTGTGTGGGGGACTTGTCTATATACCGTATGCTGTGTGGGGGGGACTTGTCTATGTACTGTATGCTGTGTGTGGGGGGACTTGTCTATATACCGTATGCTGTGTGTGGGGGACTTGTCTATATACTGTATGCTGTGTGGGGGGGACTTGTCTATATACCGTATGCTGTGTGTGGGGGACTTGTCTATATACTGTATGCTGTGTGGGGGGGACTTGTCTATATACCGTATGCTGTGTGTGGGGGACTTGTCTATGTACTGTATGCTGTGTGTGGGGGGACTTGTCTATATACCGTATGCTGTGTGTGGGGGACTTGTCTATATACTGTATGCTGTGTGGGGGGGACTTGTCTATATACCGTATGCTGTGTGGGGGGGACTTGTCTATATACTGTATGCTGTGTGTGGGGGACTTGTCTATATACCGTATGCTGTGTGTGGGGGGCTTGTCTATATACTGTATTCTGTGTGTGGGGGACTTGTCTATATACCGTATGCTGTGTGGGGGGGACTTGTCTATATACCGTATGCTGTGTGTGGGGGACTTGTCTATATACCGTATGCTGTGTGTGGGGGACTTGTCTATATACCGTATGCTGTGTGTGGGGGACTTGTCTATATACCGTATGCTGTGTGTGGGGGACTTGTCTATATACTGTATGCTGTGTGTGGGGGACTTGTCTATATACTGTATGCTGTGTGTGGGGGACTTGTCTATATACTGTATGCTGTGTATGGGGGACTTGTCTATATACCGTATGCTGTGTGTGGGGGACTTGTCTATATACCGTATGCTGTGTGTGGGGGACTTGTCTATATACCGTATGCTGTGTGTGGGGGACTTGTCTATATACCGTATGCTGTGTGTGGGGGACTTGTCTATATACCGTATGCTGTGTGTGGGGGACTTGTCTATATACTGTATGCTGTGTATGGGGGACTTGTCTATATACTGTATGCTGTGTGTGGGGGACTTGTCTATATACCGTATGCTGTGTGTGGGGGACTTGTCTATATACCGTATGCTGTGTGTGGGGGACTTGTCTATATACCGTATGCTGTGTATGGGGGACTTGTCTATATACTGTATGCTGTGTGTGGGGGACTTGTCTATATACCGTATGCTGTGTATGGGGGACTTGTCTATATACCGTATGCTGTGTATGGGGGACTTGTCTATATACTGTATGCTGTGTATGGGGGACTTGTCTATATACCGTATGCTGTGTATGGGGGACTTGTCTATATACTGTATGCTGTGTATGGGGGACTTGTCTATATACTGTATGCTGTGTGTGGGGGACTTGTCTATATACTGTATGCTGTGTGGGGGGACTTGTCTATATACTGTATGCTGTGTGCGGGGACTTGTCTATATACTGTATGCTGTGTGGGGGGGACTTGTCTATATACCGTATGCTGTGTGGGGGGGACTTGTCTATATACCGTATGCTGTGTGTGGGGGACTTGTCTATATACTGTATGCTGTGTGGGGGGACTTGTCTATATACTGTATGCTGTGTGGGGGGGGACTTGTCTATATACCGTATGCTGTGTGGGGGGGACTTGTCTATATACCGTATGCTGTGTGGGGGGGACTTGTCTATATACCGTATGCTGTGTGTGGGGGACTTGTCTATATACCGTATGCTGTGTGGCGGGCTTGTCTATATACCGTATGCTGGGTGTGGGGGACTTGTCTATATACTGTATGCTGTGTGTGGGGACTTGTCTATATACTGTATGCTGTGTGTGGGGGACTTGTCTATATACCGTATGCTGTGTGTGGGGGACATGTCTATATACTGTATGCTGTGTGTGGGGACTTGTCTATATACCGTATGCTGTGTGTGGGGGACTTGTCTATATACCGTATGCTGTGTGTGGGGGACTTGTCTATATACCGTATGCTGTGTGTGGGGGTCTTGTCTATATACCGTATGCTGTGTGGGGGGGACTTGTCTATATACCGTATGCTGTGTGGTGGGGGAGGGGGTGCTGGACTTGGTTCTTTTTGCTATATGTGGGGGAGGGAGACCTGGATAAATATGCTATACATGGAGAAGGGGATCTTGGCTATATACTTTGTGTGGGGGAGCGAGGACCTGGATAAATATGCTATACATGGAGGAGGGGACCTGGCTATATACTTTGTGTGGGGGAGCGGGGACCTTGTCTATATACTTTGGGTGGGGGAGCGGGGACCTTGTCTATATACTTTGTGTGGGGGAGCGGGGACCTTGTCTATATACTTTGTGTGGGGGAGCGGGGACCTGGCTATATACTTTGTGTGGGGGAGCGGGGATCTTGGCTATATACTGTGTGTGGGGGAGCGGGGACCTGGATAAATATGCTATACATGGAGGAGGGGACCTTGGCTATATACTTTGTGTGGGGGAGCGGGGACCTGGATAAATATGCTATACATGGAGGAGGGGACCTGGCTATATACTTTGTGTGGGGGAGCGGGGACCTGGATAAATATGCTATACATGGAGGAGGGGACCTTGGCTATATACTTTGTGTGGGGGAGCGGGGACCTGGATAAATATGCTATACATGGAGGAGGGGACCTTGGCTATATACTTTGTGTGGGGGAGCGGGGATCTGGATAAATATGCTATACATGGAGGAGGGGATCTTGGCTATATACTGTGTGTGGGGGAGCGGGGACCTGGCTATATACTTTGTGTGGGGGAGCGGGGACCTGGCTATATACTTTGTGTGGGGGAGCGGAGACCTGGCTATATACTGTGTGTGGGGGAGCGGGGACCTTGGCTATATACTTTGTGTGGGGGAGCGGGGACCTGGCTATATACTTTGTGTGGGGGAGCGGGGAGCTTGGCTATATACTTTGTGTGGGGGAGCGGGGACCTGGCTATATACTTTGTGTGGGGGAGCGGGGACCTGGATAAATATGCTATACATGGAGGAGGGGAGCTTGGCTATATACTTTGTGTGGGGGAGCGGGGAGCTTGGCTATATACTGTGTGTGGGGGAGCGGGGACCTTGTCTATATACTTTGTGTGGGGGAGCGGGGACCTGGCTATATACTTTGTGTGGGGGAGCGGGGACCTTGTCTATATACTTTGTGTGGGGGAGCGGGGATCTTGGCTATATACTGTGTGTGGGGGAGCGGGGACCTGGCTATATACTGTGTGTGGGGGAGCGGGGACCTGGCTATATACTGTGTGTGGGGGAGCGGGAACCTGGCTATATACTTTGTGTGGGGGAGCGGGGATCTTGGCTATATACTGTGTGTGGGGGAGCGGGGATCTTGGCTATATACTGTGTGTGGGGGAGCGGGGACCTGGCTATATACTTTGTGTGGGGGAGTGGGGACCTGGCTATATACTTTGTGTGGGGGAGCGGGGACCTGGCTATATACTTTGTGTGGGGGAGCGGGGGCCTGGCTATATACTTTGTGTGGGGGAGCGGGGACCTGGCTATATACTGTGTGTGGGGGAGCGGGGACCTTGGCTATATACTTTGTGTGGGGGAGCGGGGACCTGGCTATATACTTTGTGTGGGGGAGCGGGGACCTGGCTATATACTTTGTGTGGGGGAGCGGGGACCTGGCTATATACTTTGTGTGGGGGAGCGGGGACCTGGCTATATACTTTGTGTGGGGGAGCGGGGACCTGGCTATATACTGTGTGTGGGGGAGCGGGGACCTGGCTATATACTGTGTGTGGGGGAGCGGGGACCTGGCTATATGCTGTGTGTGGGGGAGCGGGGATCTTGGCTATATACTTTGTGTGGGGGAGCGGGGACCTTGTCTATATACTGTGTGTGGGGGAGCGGGGATCTTGGCTATATACTGTGTGTGGGGGAGCGGGGACCTGGCTATATACTGTGTGTGGGGGAGCGGGGACCTGGCTATATGTGGTAGGTGTGGGGCAGTTGATGTTACGGGGGCAGCTTTATTGTGAATGTATATGTAGTGGGTACAATGTGGAGGACTCTTTATAGATCACAGACATCATATGTGCTGATCAGGAGCCTTTCTGTGAATGCTATGTGTCAGGTCAGAGCTGCACTATTGCTAGATGATCTTGTGGGTGAACGTCTCATTCAGACGTCTGTTTTTTTACATCCATGTTATTGACAGACATAATACGCACCTTTATCATCTATGGGGCAGCTCACATATCCATATATATTTTTTTTATTTGCATATAGTAACAAACATTGATACAATTCGGATCGATCCCTTTGATGAAAATCAGTTTTGTTTTTTTTCCTTTTTTTTAATGTACCAGAAAACTACAGATGTCTGAATGAGGCCTGAAGATCTGTTCAAATGTGGCAGATTGTTCCTGGAGGATTTCCATAGAAAATCAGAGCAAATTAGCAAAAATCCGCAAGAAAATCCACAACAGCAAATTTGCACTCCATGATTTTGGTGCAGATCTTTCTGGTAATTCCCTGTGGAAAACAGCAGCGTGTAAAATAAAAAGAAATAAACTTGCTGGGAGCTGTAGTCCCTCACCACATACTGCAGTGCTATTATGACGCAGTGATGGTTTAGTTACATGATCGGTGCCTGCGCTGTCACTTGCTGGGAGTTGTAGTCCCTCACCACATACTGCAGTGCTATTATGACGTAGTGATGGTTTAGTTACATGATCGGTGCCTGCACTGTCACTTGCTGGGAGTTGTAGTCCCTTACCACATACTGCAGTGCTATTATGACGCAGTGATGGTGAACTGTGTATCTAATCCCGCCCTGTGCGATACTGTCTGCTGAGCTGTGTATCTAATCCACTCCTGTGTGATACTGTCTGCTGAGCTGTGTTTCTAATCCTATGCTGTGTGATACTGTCTGCTGAGCTGTGTATCTAATCCTCTCCTGGTGAAACTGTGCTGAGCTGTGTATCTAATGCCATCCTGTGTGATACTGTCTGCTGAGCTGTGTATCTAATCCTCTCCTGTGTGATACTGTCTGCTGAGCTGTGTATCTAATCCTCTAATGTGTTATACTGTCTGCTGAGCTGTGTATCTAATCGTCTCCTGTGTGATACTGTCTGATGAACTGTGTATCTAATCCTATCCTGTGTGATACTGTCTGCTGAGCCGTGTATCTAATCCCGCCCTGTGCGATACTGTCTGCTGAGCCGTGTATCTAATCCACTCCTGTGTGATACTGTCTGCTGAGCTGTGTATCTAATCCTATGCTGTGTGATACTGTCAGCTGATCTGTGTATCTAATCCTCTCCTGTGTGATACTGTCTGCTGAGCCGTGTATCTAATCCTCTGTGTAATACTGTGTGTTGAGCCGTGTATCTAATCCTCTCCTGTGTGATACTGTCTGCTGAGCAGTGTATCTAATCTTATCCTGTGTGATACTGTCTGCTGAGCTGTGTATCTAATCCCCTCCTGTGTGATACTGTCTGCTGAGCTGTGTATCTAATCCTATGATGTGTATCTAATCCTCTCCTGTGTGATACTGTCTACTGAGCCGTGTATCTAATCCCCTCCTGTGATACTGTCTGCTGAGCCGTGTATCTAATCCTCTCCTGTGTGATACCGTCTGCTGAGCTGTGTATCTAATTCTCTCCTGTGTCATACTGTCTGCTGAGCTGTGTATCTAATACTCTCCTGTGTGATACTGTCTGCTGAGCAGTGAATCTAATACTATCCTGTGTGATACTGTCTGCTCAGCCGTGTATCTAATCCACTCCTGTGTGATACTGTCTGCTGAGCTGTGTATCTAATCCTACGCTGTATGATACTGTCTGCTGAGCCGTGTATCTAATCCTCTCCTGTGTGATACCATCTGCTGAGCTGTGTATCTAATCCTCTCCTGTGTGATACTGTCTGCTGAGCTGTGTATCTAATCCTGTCCTGTGTGATACTGTATGCTGAGCCGTGTATCTAATCCTATGCTGTGTGATACTGTCTGCTGAGCTGTGAATCTAATCCTCTCCTGTGTGATACTGTCTGCTCAGCTGTGTATCTAATCCTGTCCTGTGTGATACTGTCTGCTGAGCCGTGTATCTAATCCTATGCTGTGCGATACTGTCTGCTGAGCTGTGTATCTAATCCTATGCTGTGTGATACTGTCTGCTGAGCTATGTATCTAATCCTATGCTGTGTGATACTGTCTGCTGAGCTGTGTATCTAATCCTCTCCTGTGTGATACTGTCTGCTGAGCTGTGTATCTAATCCTGTCCTGTGTGATACTGTCTGCTGAGCCGTGTATCTAATCCTATGCTGTGCGATACTGTCTGCTGAGCTGTGTATCTAATCCTATGCTGTGTGATACTGTCTGCTGAGCTATGTATCTAATCCTCTCCTGTGTGATACTGTCTGCTGAGCTGCGTATCTAATCCTGTCCTGTGTGATACTGTATGCTGAGCCGTGTATCTAATCCTATGCTGTGTGATACTGTCTGCTGAGCTGTGTATCTAATCCTCTCCTGTGTGATACTGTCTGCTGAGCTGTGTATCTAATCCTGTCCTGTGTGATACTGTCTGCTGAGCCGTGTATCTAATCCTATGCTGTGCGATACTGTCTGCTGAGCTGTGTATCTAATCCTATGCTGTGTGATACTGTCTGCTGAGCTGTGTATCTAATCCTATGCTGTGTGATACTGCCTGCTGAGCTGTGTATCTAATCCTATGCTGTGTGATACTGTCTCCTCAGCTGTGTATCTAATCCCCTCCTGTGTGATACTGTCTGCTGAGCCGTGTATCTAATCCTATGCTGTGTGATACTGTCTGCTGAGCCATGTATCTAATCCTCTCCTGTGAGATACTGTCTGCTGAGCTGCGTATCTAATCCTCTCCTGTGTGATACTGTCTGATGAACTGTGTATCTAATCCCCTCCTGTGTGATACTCTCTGCTGAGCTGTGTATCTAATCCCCTCCTGTGTGATACTGTCTGTTGAGCCGTGTATCTAATCCTATGCTGTGTGATACTGCCTGCTGAGCTGTGTATCTAAACCTATGCTGTGTATCTCATCCTCTCCTGTGTGATACTGTCTGCTGAGCTGTGTATCTAATCCTCTCCTGTGTGATACTGTCTGCTGAGCTATGTATCTAATCCTGTGTGATACTGTCTGCTGAGCTGTGTATCTAATTCTCCCTGTGTGATACCGTCTGCTGAGCTGTGTATCTAATACTCTCCTGTGTGATACTGTCTGCTGAGCAGTGTATCTAATACTCTCCTGTGTGATACTGTCTGATGAACTGTGTATCTAATCCTATCCTGTGTGATACTGTCTGCTGAGCCGTGTATCTAATCCCGCCCTGTGCGATACTGTCTGCTGAGCCGTGTATCTAATCCACTCCTGTGTGATAATGTCTGCTGAGCTGTGTATCTAATCCTATGCTGTGTGATACTGTCTGCTGAGCCGTGTATCTAATCCTCTCCTGTGTGATACTGTCTGCTGAGCCGTGTATCTAATCCTCTGTGTAATACTGTGTGTTGAGCCGTGTATCTAATCCTCTCCTGTGTGATACTGTCTGCTGAGCAGTGTATCTAATCTTATCCTGCGTGATACTGTCTGCTGAGCTGTGTATCTAATCCCCTCCTGTGTGATACTGTCTGCTGAGCTGTGTATCTAATCCTATGATGTGTATCTAATCCTCTCCTGTGTGATACTGTCTACTGAGCCGTGTATCTAATCCCCTCCTGTGATACTGTCTGCTGAGCCGTGTATCTAATCCTCTCCTGTGTGATACCGTCTGCTGAGCTGTGTATCTAATTCTCTCCTGTGTGATACTGTCTGCTGAGCTGTGTATCTAATACTCTCCTGTGTGATACTGTCTGCTGAGCAGTGTATCTAATACTATCCTGTGTGATACTGTCTGCTCAGCCGTGTATCTAATCCACTCCTGTGTGATACTGTCTGCTGAGCTGTGTATCTAATCCTACGCTGTATGATACTGTCTGCTGAGCTGTGTATCTAATCCTCTCCTGTGTGATACTGTCTGCTGAGCTGTGTATCTAATCCTGTCCTGTGTGATACTGTATGCTGAGCCGTGTATCTAATCCTATGCTGTGTGATACTGTCTGCTGAGCTGTGTATCTAATCCTCTCCTGTGTGATACTGTCTGCTGAGCTGTGTATCTAATCCTGTCCTGTGTGATACTGTCTGCTGAGCCGTGTATCTAATCCTATGCTGTGCGATACTGTCTGCTGAGCTGTGTATCTAATCCTGTCCTGTGTGATACTGTATGCTGAGCCGTGTATCTAATCCTATGCTGTGTGATACTGTCTGCTGAGCTGTGTATCTAATCCTCTCCTGTGTGATACTGTCTGCTGAGCTGTGTATCTAATCCTGTCCTGTGTGATACTGTCTGCTGAGCCGTGTATCTAATCCTATGCTGTGCGATACTGTCTGCTGAGCCGTGTATCTAATCCTATGCTGTGTGATACTGTCTGCTGAGCTGTGTATCTAATCCTATGCTGTGTGATACTGTCTGCTGAGCTGTGTATCTAATCCTATGCTGTGTGATACTGCCTGCTGAGCTGTGTATCTAATCCTATGCTGTGTGATACTGTCTCCTCAGCTGTGTATCTAATCCCCTCCTGTGTGATACTGTCTGCTGAGCCGTGTATCTAATCCTATGCTGTGTGATACTGTCTGCTGAGCCATGTATCTAATCCTCTCCTGTGAGATACTGTCTGCTGAGCTGCGTATCTAATCCTCTCCTGTGTGATACTGTCTGATGAACTGTGTATCTAATCCCCTCCTGTGTGATACTCTCTGCTGAGCTGTGTATCTAATCCCCTCCTGTGTGATACTGTCTGTTGAGCCGTGTATCTAATCCTATGCTGTGTGATACTGCCTGCTGAGCTGTGTATCTAAACCTATGCTGTGTATCTCATCCTCTCCTGTGTGATACTGTCTGCTGAGCTGTGTATCTAATCCTCTCCTGTGTGATACTGTCTGCTGAGCTATGTATCTAATCCTGTGTGATACTGTCTGCTGAGCTGTGTATCTAATTCTCCCTGTGTGATACCGTCTGCTGAGCTGTGTATCTAATACTCTCCTGTGTGATACTGTCTGCTGAGCAGTGTATCTAATACTCTCCTGTGTGATACTGTCTGATGAACCGTGTATCTAATCCCGCCCTGTGCGATACTGTCTGCTGAGCCGTGTATCTAATCCACTCCTCTGTGATACTGTCTGCTGAGCTGTGTATCTAATCCTATGCTGTGTGATACTGTCTGCTGATCTGTGTATCTAATCCTCTCCTGTGTGATACTGTCTGCTGAGCTGTGTATCTAATCCTACGCTGTGTGATACTGTCTGCTGAGCTGTGTATCTAATCCTCTCCTGTGTGATACTGTCTGCTGAGCTGTGTATCTAATCCTGTCCTGTGTGATACTGTCTGCTGAGCCGTGTATCTAATCCTATGCTGTGTGATACTGTCTGCTGAGCTGTGTATCTAATCTTATACTGTGTGATACTGCCTGCTGAGCTGTGTATCTAATCCTATGCTGTGTGATACTGTATGCTGAGCAGTGTATCTAATCCTCTCCTGTGTGATACTGTCTCCTCAGCTGTGTATCTAATCCCCTCCTGTGTGATACTGTCTGCTGAGCCATGTATCTAATCCTCTCCTGTGAGATACTGTCTGCTGAGCTGCGTATCTAATCCCGCCCTGTGTGATACTGTCTGCTGAGCCGTGGATCTAATCCACTCCTGTGTGATACTGTCTGCTGAGCTGTGTATCTAATCCCGCCCTGTGCGATACTGTCTGCTGAGCCGTGTATCTAATCCACTCCTGTGTGATACTGTCTGATGAACTGTGTATCTAATCCTATCCTGTGTGATACTGTCTGCTGAGCCGTGTATCTAATCCCGCCCTGTGCGATACTGTCTGCTGAGCCGTGTATCTAATCCTCTCCTGTGTGATACTGTCAGCTGAGCTGTGTATCTAATCCTCTCCTGTGTGATACTGTCTGCTGAGCTGTGTATCTAATCCTCTCCTGTGTGATACTGTCTGCTGAGCCGTGTATCTAATCCTACCCTGTGTGATACCGTCTGCTGAGCAGTGTATCTAATCCTCTCCTGTGTGATACCGGCTGCTGAGCTGTGTATCTAATCCTCTCCTGTGCGATACTGTCTACTGAGCTGTGTATCTAATCCTCTCCTGTGTAATACTGTCAGCTGAGCTGTGTATCTAATCCTCTCCTGTGTGATACTGTCTGCTGAGCTGTGTATCTAATCCTGTCCTGTGTGATACTGTCTGATGAGCTATGTATCTAATCCTCTCCTGTGCGATACTGTCTGCTGAGCTGTGTATCTAATCCTCTCCTGTGTGATACTGTCAGCTGAGCTGTGTATCTAATCCTCTCCTGTGTGATACTGTCTGCTGAGCCGTGTATCTAATCCTGTCCTGTGTGCTACTGTCTGATGAGCTATGTATCTAATCCTCTCCTGTGTGATACTGTCTGCTGAGCTGTGTATCTAATCCTGTCCTGTGTGATACTGTCTGATGAGCTATGTATCTAATCCTCTCCTGTGCGATACTATCTGCTGAGCCGTGTATCTAATCCTCTCCTGTGTGATACTGTCTGCTGAGCCGTGTATCTAATCCTCTCCTGTGTGATACTGTCTGCTGAGCTGTGTATCTAATCCTCTCCTGTGTGATACTGTCTGCTGAGCCGTGTATCTAATCCTACCCTGTGTGATACTGTCTGCTGAGCAGTGTATCTAATTCTATCCTGTGTGATACCATCTGCTGAGCTGTGTATCTAATCCTCTCCTGTGTGATACTGCCTACTGAGCTGTGTATCTAATCCTCTCCTGTGTGATACTGTCTGCTGAGCCGTGTATCTAATCCTACCCTGTGTGATACTGTCTGCTGAACCGTGTATCTAATCCTGCCCTGTGTGATACTGTCTGCTGAGCTGTGTATCTAATCCTATCCTGTGTGATACCATCTGCTGAGCCGTGTAACTAATCCTCTCCTGTGTGATACTGTCTGCTGAGCAGTGTATCTAAACCTGTCCTGTGTAATACCAGCTGCTGAGCTGTGTATCTAATCCTATCCTTTGTGATACTGTCTGCTGAGCTGTGTATCTAATCCTCTCCTGTGTGATACTATCTGCTGAGCAGTGTATCTAATCCTCTCCTGTGTGATACTGTCTGCTGAGCCGTGTATCTAAGCCTCTACTGTGTGATACTATCTGCTGAGCAGTGTATCTAATCCTATCTTGTGTGATACCATCTGCTGAGCTGTGTATCTAATCCTCTCCTGTGTGATAATGTCTGCTGAGCCGTGTATCTAATCCTCTCCTGTGTGATACTGTCTGCTGAACTGTGTATCTAATCCTGTCCTGTGTGATACAGTCCGCTGAGCTATGTATCTAATCCTCTCCTGAGCGATATTGTCTGCTGAGCTGTGTATCTAATCCTCTCCTGTGTGATACTGTCTGCTGAGCTGTGCATCTAATCCTATCCTGTGTGATACTATCTGCTGAGCAGTGTATCTAATCCTATCCTGTGTGATACTGTCTGCTGAGCTGTGTATCTAATCCCGCCCTGTGCGATACTGTCTGCTGAGCCGTGGATCTAATCCACTCCTGTGTGATACTGTCTGCTGAGCTGTGTATCTAATCCCGCCCTCTGCGATACTGTCTGCTGAGCCGTGTATCTAATCCACTCCTGTGTGATACTGTCTGATGAACTGTGTATCTAATCCTATCCTGTGTGATACTGTCTGCTGAGCCGTGTATCTAATCCCGCCCTGTGCGATACTGTCTGCTGAGCCGTGTATCTAATCCACTCCTGTGTGATACTATCTGCTGAGCTTTGTATCTAATCCTGTGCTGTGTGATACTGTCAGCTGAGTTGTGTATCTAATCCTATCCTGTGTGATACCATCTGCTGAGCTGTGTATCTAATCCTTTCCTGTGTGATACTGTCTGCTGAGCTGTGTATCTAATCCTCTCCTGTGTGATACCGTCTGCTGAGCCGTGTATCTAATCCTCTCCTGTGTGATACTGTCTGCTGAGCTATGTATCTAATCCTCTCCTGTGTGATACTGTTTGCTGAGCTGTGTATCTAATCCTTTCCTGTGTGATACTGTCTGCTGAGCTGTGTATCAAATCCTCTCCTGTGTGATACTGACTGCTGTGCTGTGTATCTAATCCTATGCTGTGTGATACTGTCTGCTGAGCTGTGTATCTAATCCTATGCTGTGTGATACTGTCTGCTGAGCTGTATCTCTAATCCTACCCTGTGTGATACTGTCTGCTCAACCGTGTATCTAATCCTCTCCTGTGTGATACCGTCTGCTGAGCAGTGTATCTAATCCTCTCCTGTGTGATACCGGCTGCTGAGCTGTGTATCTAATCCTCTCCTGTGCGATACTCTCTGCTGAGCTGTGTATCTAATCCTTTCCTGTGTGATACTATCTGCTGAGCTGTGTATGTAATCCTCTGTGTGATACTGTCTGATGAGCTGTGTATCTAATCCTCTCCTGTGTGATACTGTCTGCTGAGCTGTGTATCTAATCCTCTCCTGTGTGATACTGTCTGATGAACTGTGTATGTAATCCTATCCTGTGTGATACTGTCTGCTGAGCCGTGTATCTAATCCCGCCCTGTGCGATACTGTCTGCTGAGCTGTGTATCTAATCCACCCGTGTGATACTGTCTGCTGAGCTGTGTATCTAATCCTATGCTGTGTGATACTGTCTGCTGAGCTGTGTATCTAATCCTCCTGTGTGATACTGTCTGCTGAGCTGTGTATCTAATCCTCTCCTGTGTAATACTGTCTGCTGAGCTGTGTATCTAATCCTCTCCTGTGTGATACTGTCTGATGAACTGTGTATCTAATCCTCTCCTGTGTGATACTGTCTGCTGAGCTATGTCTCTAATCCCCTCCTGTGTGATACTGTCTGCTGAGCTGTGTATCTAATCCTCTCCTGTGTGATACTGTCTGCTGAGCTGTGTATCTAATCCTCTCCTGTGTGATACTGTCTGCTGAGCTGTGTATCTAATCCTCTCCTGTGTGATACTGTCTGCTGAGCTGTTTATCTAATCCTCTCCTTTGTGATACTGTCTGCTGAGCTGTGTATCTAATCTTGTCCTTTGTGATACCGTCTGCTGAGCTATGCATCTAATCCTGTCCTGTGTGATACCGTCTGCTAAGCAGTGTATCTAATCTTATCCTGTGATACTGTCTGCTGAGCTGTGTATCTAATCCCCTCCTGTGTGATTCTGTCTGCTGAGAAGTGTATCTAATCCTATGCTGTGTGATACTGTCTGCTGAGCTGTGTATCTAATCCTATGCTGTGTATCTAATCATCTCCTGTGTGATAATGTCTGCTGAGCCGTGTATCTAATCCTATCCTGTGTGATACTGTCAGCTGAGCTGTGTATCTAATCCTATCCTGTGTGATACTGTCTGCTGAGCTGTGTATCTAATCCTCTCCTGTGTGATACTGTCTGCTGAGCCGTGTATCTAATCCTCTCCTGTGTGATACTGTGTGCTGAGCTGTGTATCTAATCCTCTCCTGTGCGTTACTGTCTGCTGAGCTGTGTATCTAATCCTCTCCTGTGTGATACTGTCTGATGAACTGTGTATCTAATCCTGTCCTATGTGATACTGTCAGCTGAGCTGTGTATCTAATCCTCTCCTGTGTGATACTGTCAGCTGAGCTGTGTATCTAATCCTTTCCTGTGTGATACTGTCAGCTGAGCTGTGTATCTAATCCTCTCCTGTGCGTTACTGTCTGCTGAGCTGTGTATCTAATCCTATCCTGTGTGATACCATCTGCTGAGCTGTGTATCTAATCCTCTCCTGTGTGATACTGTCTGCTGAGCCGTGTATCTAATCCTCTCCTGTGTGATACTGTCTGCTGAGCTGTGTATCTAATCCTCTCCTGTGTGATACTGTCTGCTGAGCCGTGTATCTAATCCTACCCTGTGTGATACTGTCTGCTGAACCGTGTATCTAATCCTGCCCTGTGTGATACTGTCTGCTGAGCAGTGTATCCAATTCTATCCTGTGTGATACCATCTGCTGAGCTGTGTATCTAATCCTCTCCTGTGTGATACTGTCTGCTGAGCTGTGTATCAAATCCCCTCCTGTGTGATACTGTCTGCTGAGCCGTGTATCTAATCCTACCCTGTGTGATACTGTCTGCTGAACCGTGTATCTAATCCTGCCCTGTGTGATACTGTCTGCTGAGCAGTGTATCTAATCCTATCCTGTGTGATACCATCTGCTGAGCTGTGTATCAAATCCTCTCCTGTGTGATACTGTCTGCTGAGCCGTGTATCTAATCCTACCCTGTGTGATACTGTCTGCTGAACCGTGTATCTAATCCTGCCCTGTGTGATACTGTCTGCTGAGCTGTGTATCTAATCCTTTCCTGTGTGATACCATCTGCTGAGCCGTGTAACTAATCCTCTCCTGTGTGATACTGTCTGCTGAGCCCTGTATCTAATCATATCCTGTGTGATACCATCTGCTGAGCAGTGTATCTAAACCTATCCTGTGTGATACCAGCTGCTGAGCTGTGTATCTAATCCTATCCTTTGTGATACTGTCTGCTGAGCTGTGTATCTAATCCTTTCCTGTGTGATACCATCTGCTGAGCTGTGTATCTAATCCTCTCCTGTGTGATAATGTCTGCTGAGCCGTGTATCTAATCCTCTCCTGTGTGATACTGTCTGCTGAGCTGTGTATCTAATCCTGTCCTGTGTGATACAGTCCGCTGAGCTATGAATCTAATCCTCTCCTGTGTGATACTGTCTGCTGAGCTGTGCATCTAATCCTATCCTGTGTGATACTATCTGCTGAGCAGTGTATCTAATCCTATCCTGTGTGATACTGTCTGCTGAGCCGTGTATCTAATCCCGCCCTGTGCGATACTGTCTGCTGAGCCGTGGATCTAATCCACTCCTGTGTGATACTGTCTGCTGAGCTGTGTATCTAATCCCGCCCTGTGCGATACTGTCTGCTGAGCCGTGTATCTAATCCACTCCTGTGTGATACTGTCTGATGAACTGTGTATCTAATCCTCTCCTGTGTGATACTGTCTGCTGAGCTGTGTATCTAATCCTCTCCTGTGTGATACTGTCTGCTGAGCCGTGTATCTAATCCTACCCTGTGTGATACCGTCTGCTGAGCAGTGTATCTAATCCTCTCCTGTGTGATACCGGCTGCTGAGCTGTGTATCTAATCCTCTCCTGTGCGATACTGTCTGCTGAGCTGTGTATCTAATCCTCTCCTGTGTGATACTGTCAGCTGAGCTGTGTATCTAATCCTCTCCTGTGTGATACTGTCTGCTGAGCTGTGTATCTAATCCTGTCCTGTGTGATACTGTCTGATGAGCTATGTATCTAATCCTCTCCTGTGCGATACTGTCTGCTGAGCTGTGTATCTAATCCTCTCCTGTGTGATACTGTCAGCTGAGCTGTGTATCTAATCCTCTCCTGTGTGATACTGTCTGCTGAGCCGTGTATCTAATCCTGTCCTGTGTGATACTGTCTGATGAGCTATGTATCTAATCCTCTCCTGTGTGATACTGTCTGCTGAGCTGTGTATCTAATCCTGTCCTGTGTGATACTGTCTGCTGAGCTATGTATCTAATCCTCTCCTGTGCGATACTATCTGCTGAGCCGTGTATCTAATCCTCTCCTGTGTGATACTGTCTGCTGAGCCGTGTATCTAATCCTCTGCTGTGTGATACTGTCTGCTGAGCCGTGTATCTAATCCTACCCTGTGTGATACTGTCTGCTGAACCGTGCATCTAATCCTGCCCTGTGTGATACTGTCTGCTGAGCAGTGTATCTAATTCTATCCTGTGTGATACCATCTGCTGAGCTGTGTATCTAATCCTCTCCTGTGTGATACTGTCTGCTGAGCTGTGTATCAAATCCTCTCCTGTGTGATACTGTCTGCTGAGCCGTGTATCTAATCCTACCCTGTGTGATACTGTCTGCTGAACCGTGTATCTAATCCTGCCCTGTGTGATACTGTCTGCTGAGCTGTGTATCTAATCCTATCCTGTGTGATACCATCTGCTGAGCCGTGTAACTAATCCTCTCCTGTGTGATACTGTCTGCTGAGCCCTGTATCTAATCATATCCTGTGTGATACCATCTGCTGAGCAGTGTATCTAAACCTGTCCTGTGTGATACCAGCTGCTGAGCTGTGTATCTAATCCTATCCTTTGTGATACTATCTGCTGAGCAGTGTATCTAATCCTCTCCTGTGTGATACTGTCTGCTGAGCCGTGTATCTAATCCTCTACTGTGTGATACTATCTGCTGAGCAGTGTATCTAATCCTATCTTGTGTGATACCATCTGCTGAGCTGTGTATCTAATCCTCTCCTGTGTGATAATGTCTGCTGAGCCGTGTATCTAATCCTCTCCTGTGTGATACTGTCTGCTGAGCTGTGTATCTAATCCTGTCCTGTGTGATACAGTCCGCTGAGCTATGTATCTAATCCTCTCCTGAGCGATATTGTCTGCTGAGCTGTGTATCTAATCCTCTCCTGTGTGATACTGTCTGCTGAGCTGTGCATCTAATCCTATCCTGTGTGATACTATCTGCTGAGCAGTGTATCTAATCCTATCCTGTGTGATACTGTCTGCTGAGCCGTGTATCTAATCCCGCCCTGTGCGATACTGTCTGCTGAGCCGTGGATCTAATCCACTCCTGTGTGATACTGTCTGCTGAGCTGTGTATCTAATCCCGCCCTGTGCGATACTGTCTGCTGAGCCGTGTATCTAATCCACTCCTGTGTGATACTGTCTGATGAACTGTGTATCTAATCCTATCCTGTGTGATACTGTCTGCTGAGCCGTGTATCTAATCCCGCCCTGTGCGATACTGTCTGCTGAGCCGTGTATCTAATCCACTCCTGTGTGATACTATCTGCTGAGCTTTGTATCTAATCCTGTGCTGTGTGATACTGTCAGCTGAGTTGTGTATCTAATCCTATCCTGTGTGATACCATCTGCTGAGCTGTGTATCTAATCCTTTCCTGTGTGATACTGTCTGCTGAGCTGTGTATCTAATCCTCTCCTGTGTGATACCGTCTGCTGAGCCGTGTATCTAATCCTCTCCTGTGTGATACTGTCTGCTGAGCTATGTATCTAATCCTCTCCTGTCTGATACTGTTTGCTGAGCTGTGTATCTAATCCTTTCCTGTGTGATACTGTCTGCTGAGCTGTGTATCAAATCCTCTCCTGTGTGATACTGACTGCTGTGCTGTGTATCTAATCCTATGCTGTGTGATACTGTCTGCTGAGCTGTGTATCTAATCCTATGCTGTGTGATACTGTCTGCTGAGCTGTATCTCTAATCCTACCCTGTGTGATACTGTCTGCTCAACCGTGTATCTAATCCTCTCCTGTGTGATACCGTCTGCTGAGCAGTGTATCTAATCCTCTCCTGTGTGATACCGGCTGCTGAGCTGTGTATCTAATCCTCTCCTGTGCGATACTCTCTGCTGAGCTGTGTATCTAATCCTTTCCTGTGTGATACTGTCTGCTGAGCTGTGTATGTAATCCTCTGTGTGATACTGTCTGATGAGCTGTGTATCTAATCCTCTCCTGTGTGATACTGTCTGCTGAGCTGTGTATCTAATCCTCTCCTGTGTGATACTGTCTGATGAACTGTGTATCTAATCCTATCCTGTGTGATACTGTCTGCTGAGCTGTGTATCTAATCCACCCGTGTGATACAGTCCGCTGAGCTGTGTATCTAATCCTATGCTGTGTGATACTGTCTGCTGAGCTGTGTATCTAATCCTCCTGTGTGATACTGTCTGCTGAGCTGTGTATCTAATCCTCTCCTGTGTAATACTGTCTGCTGAGCTGTGTATCTAATCCTCTCCTGTGTGATACTGTCTGCTGAGCTATGTCTCTAATCCCCTCCTGTGTGATACTGTCTGCTGAGCTGTGTATCTAATCCTCTCCTGTGTGATACTGTCTGATGAACTGTGTATCTAATCCTCTCCTGTGTGATACTGTCTGCTGAGCTGTGTATCTAATCCTCTCCTGTGTGATACTGTCTGCTGAGCTGTGTATCTAATCCTCTCCTGTGTGATACTGTCTGATGAGCTGTGTATCTAATCCTCTCCTGTGTGACTCTGTCTGCTGAGCCGTGTATCTAATCCTCTCCTGTGTGATACTGTGTGCTGAGATGTGTATCTTATCCTATCCTGTGTGATACTGTCTGATGAACTGTGTATCTAATCCTCTCCTGTGTGATACTGTCTGCTGAGTCGTGTATCTAATCCCGCCCTGTGCGATACTGTCTGCTGAGCCGTGTATCTAATCCACTCCTGTGTGATAATGTCTGATGAACTGTGTATCTAATCCTCTCCTGTGTGATACTGTCTGCTGAGCTGTTTATCTAATCCTCTCCTTTGTGATACTGTCTGCTGAGCTGTGTATCTAATCTTGTCCTTTGTGATACCGTCTGCTGAGCTATGCATCTAATCCTGTCCTGTGTGATACCGTCTGCTGAGCAGTGTATCTAATCTTATCCTGTGATACTGTCTGCTGAGCTGTGTATCTAATCCCCTCCTGTGTGATTCTGTCTGCTGAGAAGTGTATCTAATCCTATGCTGTGTGATACTGTCTGCTGAGCTGTGTATCTAATCCTATGCTGTGTGATACTGTCTGCTGAGCTGTGTATCTAATCATCTCCTGTGTGATAATGTCTGCTGAGCCATGTATCTAATCCTATCCTGTGTGATACTGTCAGCTGAGCTGTGTATCTAATCCTATCCTGTGTGATACTGTCTGCAGAGCTGTGTATCTAATCCTCTCCTGTGTGATACTGTCTGCTGAGCCGTGTATCTAATCCTCTCCTGTGTGATACTGTCTGCTGAGCAGTGAATCTAATACTATCCTGTGTGATACTGTCTGCTCAGCCGTGTATCTAATCCACTCCTGTGTGATACTGTCTGCTGAGCTGTGTATCTAATCCTACGCTGTATGATACTGTCTGCTGAGCTGTGTATCTAATCCTCTCCTGTGTGATACTGTCTGCTGAGCTGTGTATCTAATCCTGTCCTGTGTGATACTGTATGCTGAGCCGTGTATCTAATCCTATGCTGTGTGATACTGTCTGCTGAGCTGTGTATCTAATCCTCTCCTGTGTGATACTGTCTGCTGAGCTGTGTATCTAATCCTGTCCTGTGTGATACTGTCTGCTGAGCCGTGTATCTAATCCTATGCTGTGCGATACTGTCTGCTGAGCTGTGTATCTAATCCTATGCTGTGTGATACTGTCTGCTGAGCTGTGTATCTAATCCTATGCTGTGTGATACTGCCTGCTGAGCTGTGTATCTAATCCTATGCTGTGTGATACTGTCTCCTCAGCTGTGTATCTAATCCCCTCCTGTGTGATACTGTCTGCTGAGCCGTGTATCTAATCCTATGCTGTGTGATACTGTCTGCTGAGCCATGTATCTAATCCTCTCCTGTGAGATACTGTCTGCTGAGCTGCGTATCTAATCCTCTCCTGTGTGATACTGTCTGATGAACTGTGTATCTAATCCCCTACTGTGTGATACTCTCTGCTGCGCTGTGAATCTAATCCCCTCCTGTGTGATACTGTCTGTTGAGCCGTGTATCTAATCCTATGCTGTGTGATACTGCCTGCTGAGCTGTGTATCTAAACCTATGCTGTGTATCTCATCCTCTCCTGTGTGATACTGTCTGCTGAGCTGTGTATCTAATCCTCTCCTGTGTGATACTGTCTGCTGAGCTATGTATCTAATCCTGTGTGATACTGGCTGCTGAGCTGTGTATCTAATCCTCTCCTGTGTGATACCGGCTGCTGAGCTGTGTATCTAATACTCTCCTGTGTGATACTGTCTGCTGAGCTGTGTATCTAATCCTCTCCTGTGTGATACTGTCTGCTGAGCTGTGTATCTAATACTCTCCTGTGTGATACTGTCTGATGAACTGTGTATCTAATCCTATCCTGTGTGATACTGTCTGCTGAGCCGTGTATCTAATCCCGCCCTGTGCGATACTGTCTGCTGAGCCGTGTATCTAATCTACTCCTGTGTGATACTGTCTGCTGAGCTGTGTATCTAATCCTATGCTGTGTGATACTGTCAGCTGATCTGTGTATCTAATCCTCTCCTGTGTGATACTGTCTGCTGAGCCGTGTATCTAATCCTCTGTGTAATACTGTGTGTTGAGCCGTGTATCTAATCCTCTCCTGTGTGATACTGTCTGCTGAGCAGTGTATCTAATCTTATCCTGTGTGATACTGTCTGCTGAGCTGTGTATCTAATCCCCTCCTGTGTGATACTGTCTGCTGAGCTGTGTATCTAATCCTATCCTGTGTGATACTGTCTGCAGAGCTGTGTATCTAATCCTCTCCTGTGTGATACTGTCTGCTGAGCCATGTATCTAATCCTCTCCTGTGTGATACTGTCTGCTGAGCAGTGTATCTAATACTATCCTGTGTGATACTGTCTGCTCAGCCGTGTATCTAATCCACTCCTGTGTGATACTGTCTGCTGAGCTGTGTATCTAATCCTACGCTGTATGATACTGTCTGCTGAGCTGTGTATCTAATCCTCTCCTGTGTGATACTGTCTGCTGAGCTGTGTATCTAATCCTGTCCTATGTGATACTGTATGCTGAGCCGTGTATCTAATCCTATGCTGTGTGATACTGTCTGCTGAGCTGTGTATCTAATCCTCTCCTGTGTGATACTGTCTGCTGAGCTGTGTATCTAATCCTGTCCTGTGTGATACTGTCTGCTGAGCCGTGTATCTAATCCTATGCTGTGCGATACTGTCTGCTGAGCTGTGTATCTAATCCTATGCTGTGTGATACTGTCTGCTGAGCTGTGTATCTAATCCTATGCTGTGTGATACTGCCTGCTGAGCTGTGTATCTAATCCTATGCTGTGTGATACTGTCTCCTCAGCTGCGTATCTAATCCCCTCCTGTGTGATACTGTCTGCTGAGCCGTGTATCTAATCCTATGCTGTGTGATACTGTCTGCTGAGCCATGTATCTAATCCTCTCCTGTGAGATACTGTCTGCTGAGCTGCGTATCTAATCCTCTCCTGTGTGATACTGTCTGATGAACTGTGTATCTAATCCCCTCCTGTGTGATACTCTCTGCTGAGCTGTGTATCTAATCCCCTCCTGTGTGATACTGTCTGTTGAGCCGTGTATCTAATCCTATGCTGTGTGATACTGCCTGCTGAGCTGTGTATCAAAACCTATGCTGTGTATCTCATCCTCTCCTGTGTGATACTGTCTGCTGAGCTGTGTATCTAATCCTCTCCTGTGTGATACTGTCTGCTGAGCTATGTATCTAATCCTGTGTGATACTGTCTGCTGAGCTGTGTATCTAATTCTCCCTGTGTGATACCGTCTGCTGAGCTGTGTATCTAATACTCTCCTGTGTGATACTGTCTGCTGAGCAGTGTATCTAATACTCTCCTGTGTGATACTGTCTGATGAACCGTGTATCTAATCCCGCCCTGTGCGATACTGTCTGCTGAGCCGTGTATCTAATCCACTCCTCTGTGATACTGTCTGCTGAGCTGTGTATCTAATCCTATGCTGTGTGATACTGTCTGCTGATCTGTGTATCTAATCCTCTCCTGTGTGATACTGTCTGCTGAGCTGTGTATCTAATCCTACGCTGTGTGATACTGTCTGCTGAGCTGTGTATCTAATCCTCTCCTGTGTGATACTGTCTGCTGAGCTGTGTATCTAATCCTGTCCTGTGTGATACTGTCTGCTGAGCCGTGTATCTAATCCTATGCTGTGTGATACTGTCTGCTGAGCTGTGTATCTAATCTTATACTGTGTGATACTGCCTGCTGAGCTGTGTATCTAATCCTATGCTGTGTGATACTGTATGCTGAGCAGTGTATCTAATCCTCTCCTGTGTGATACTGTCTCCTCAGCTGTGTATCTAATCCCCTCCTGTGTGATACTGTCTGCTGAGCCATGTATCTAATCCTCTCCTGTGAGATACTGTCTGCTGAGCTGCGTATCTAATCCCGCCCTGTGTGATACTGTCTGCTGAGCCGTGGATCTAATCCACTCCTGTGTGATACTGTCTGCTGAGCTGTGTATCTAATCCCGCCCTGTGCGATACTGTCTGCTGAGCCGTGTATCTAATCCACTCCTGTGTGATACTGTCTGATGAACTGTGTATCTAATCCTATCCTGTGTGATACTGTCTGCTGAGTCGTGTATCTAATCCCGCCCTGTGCGATACTGTCTGCTGAGCCGTGTATCTAATCCTCTCCTGTGTGATACTGTCAGCTGAGCTGTGTATCTAATCCTCCTGTGTGATACTGTCTGCTGAGCTGTGTATCTAATCCTCTCCTGTGTAATACTGTCTGCTGAGCTGTGTATCTAATCCTCTCCTGTGTGATACTGTCTGATGAACTGTGTATCTAATCCTCTCCTGTGTGATACTGTCTGCTGAGCTATGTCTCTAATCCCCTCCTGTGTGATACTGTCTGCTGAGCTGTGTATCTAATCCTCTCCTGTGTGATACTGTCTGCTGAGCTGTGTATCTAATCCTCTCCTGTGTGATACTGTCTGCTGAGCTGTGTATCTAATCCTCTCCTGTGTGATACTGTCTGCTGAGCTGTTTATCTAATCCTCTCCTTTGTGATACTGTCTGCTGAGCTGTGTATCTAATCTTGTCCTTTGTGATACCGTCTGCTGAGCTATGCATCTAATCCTGTCCTGTGTGATACCGTCTGCTGAGCAGTGTATCTAATCTTATCCTGTGATACTGTCTGCTGAGCTGTGTATCTAATCCCCTCCTGTGTGATTCTGTCTGCTGAGAAGTGTATCTAATCCTATGCTGTGTGATACTGTCTGCTGAGCTGTGTATCTAATCCTATGCTGTGTATCTAATCATCTCCTGTGTGATAATGTCTGCTGAGCCGTGTATCTAATCCTATCCTGTGTGATACTGTCAGCTGAGCTGTGTATCTAATCCTATCCTGTGTGATACTGTCTGCTGAGCTGTGTATCTAATCCTCTCCTGTGTGATACTGTCTGCTGAGCCGTGTATCTAATCCTCTCCTGTGTGATACTGTGTGCTGAGCTGTGTATCTAATCCTCTCCTGTGCGTTACTGTCTGCTGAGCTGTGTATCTAATCCTCTCCTGTGTGATACTGTCTGATGAACTGTGTATCTAATCCTGTCCTATGTGATACTGTCAGCTGAGCTGTGTATCTAATCCTCTCCTGTGTGATACTGTCAGCTGAGCTGTGTATCTAATCCTCTCCTGTGCGTTACTGTCTGCTGAGCTGTGTATCTAATCCTATCCTGTGTGATACCATCTGCTGAGCTGTGTATCTAATCCTCTCCTGTGTGATACTGTCTGCTGAGCCGTGTATCTAATCCTCTCCTGTGTGATACTGTCTGCTGAGCTGTGTATCTAATCCTCTCCTGTGTGATACTGTCTGCTGAGCCGTGTATCGAATCCTACCCTGTGTGATACTGTCTGCTGAACCGTGTATCTAATCCTGCCCTGTGTGATACTGTCTGCTGAGCAGTGTATCTAATTCTATCCTGTGTGATACCATCTGCTGAGCTGTGTATCTAATCCTCTCCTGTGTGATACTGTCTGCTGAGCTGTGTATCAAATCCCCTCCTATGTGATACTGTCTGCTGAGCCGTGTATCTAATCCTACCCTGTGTGATACTGTCTGCTGAACCGTGTATCTAATCCTGCCCTGTGTGATACTGTCTGCTGAGCAGTGTATCTAATCCTATCCTGTGTGATACCATCTGCTGAGCTGTGTATCAAATCCTCTCCTGTGTGATACTGTCTGCTGAGCCGTGTATCTAATCCTACCCTGTGTGATACTGTCTGCTGAACCGTGTATCTAATCCTGCCCTGTGTGATACTGTCTGCTGAGCTGTGTATCTAATCCTTTCCTGTGTGATACCATCTGCTGAGCCGTGTAACTAATCCTCTCCTGTGTGATACTGTCTGCTGAGCCCTGTATCTAATCATATCCTGTGTGATACCATCTGCTGAGCAGTGTATCTAAACCTATCCTGTGTGATACCAGCTGCTGAGCTGTGTATCTAATCCTATCCTTTGTGATACTGTCTGCTGAGCTGTGTATCTAATCCTTTCCTGTGTGATACCATCTGCTGAGCTGTGTATCTAATCCTCTCCTGTGTGATAATGTCTGCTGAGCCGTGTATCTAATCCTCTCCTGTGTGATACTGTCTGCTGAGCTGTGTATCTAATCCTGTCCTGTGTGATACAGTCCGCTGAGCTATGAATCTAATCCTCTCCTGTGCGATATTCTCTGCTGAGCTGTGTATCTAATCCTCTCCTGTGTGATACTGTCTGCTGAGCTGTGCATCTAATCCTATCCTGTGTGATACTATCTGCTGAGCAGTGTATCTAATCCTATCCTGTGTGATACTGTCTGCTGAGCCGTGTATCTAATCCCGCCCTGTGCGATACTGTCTGCTGAGCCGTGGATCTAATCCACTCCTGTGTGATACTGTCTGCTGAGCTGTGTATCTAATCCCGCCCTGTGCGATACTGTCTGCTGAGCCGTGTATCTAATCCACTACTGTGTGATACTGTCTGATGAACTGTGTATCTAATCCTCTCCTGTGTGATACTGTCTGCTGAGCTGTGTATCTAATCCTCTCCTGTGTGATACTGTCTGCTGAGCCGTGTATCTAATCCTACCCTGTGTGATACCGTCTGCTGAGCAGTGTATCTAATCCTCTCCTGTGTGATACCGGCTGCTGAGCTGTGTATCTAATCCTCTCCTGTGCGATACTGTCTGCTGAGCTGTGTATCTAATCCTCTCCTGTGTGATACTGTCAGCTGAGCTGTGTATCTAATCCTCTCCTGTGTGATACTGTCTGCTGAGCTGTGTATCTAATCCTGTCCTGTGTGATACTGTCTGATGAGCTATGTATCTAATCCTCTCCTGTGCGATACTGTCTGCTGAGCTGTGTATCTAATCCTCTCCTGTGTGATACTGTCAGCTGAGCTGTGTATCTAATCCTCTCCTGTGTGATACTGTCTGCTGAGCCGTGTATCTAATCCTGTCCTGTGTGATACTGTCTGATGAGCTATGTATCTAATCCTCTCCTGTGTGATACTGTCTGCTGAGCTGTGTATCTAATCCTGTCCTGTGTGATACTGTCTGATGAGCTATGTATCTAATCCTCTCCTGTGCGATACTATCTGCTGAGCCGTGTATCTAATCCTCTCCTGTGTGATACTGTCTGCTGAGCCGTGTATCTAATCCTCTCCTGTGTGATACTGTCTGCTGAGCTGTGTATCTAATCCTCTCCTGTGTGATACTGTCTGCTGAGCAGTGTATCTAATCCTACCCTGTGTGATACTGTCTGCTGAACCGTGCATCTAATCCTGCCCTGTGTGATACTGTCTGCTGAGCAGTGTATCTAATTCTATCCTGTGTGATACCATCTGCTGAGCTGTGTATCAAATCCTCTCCTGTGTGATACTGTCTGCTGAGCCGTGTATCTAATCCTACCCTGTGTGATACTGTCTGCTGAACCGTGTATCTAATCCTGCCCTGTGTGATACTGTCTGCTGAGCTGTGTATCTAATCCTATCCTGTGTGATACCATCTGCTGAGCCGTGTAACTAATCCTCTCCTGTGTGATACTGTCTGCTGAGCCCTGTATCTAATCATATCCTGTGTGATACCATCTGCTGAGCAGTGTATCTAAACCTGTCCTGTGTGATACCAGCTGCTGAGCTGTGTATCTAATCCTATCCTTTGTGATACTGTCTGCTGAGCTGTGTATCTAATCCTCTCCTGTGTGATACTATCTGCTGAGCAGTGTATCTAATCCTCTCCTGTGTGATACTGTCTGCTGAGCCGTGTATCTAATCCTCTACTGTGTGATACTATCTGCTGAGCAGTGTATCTAATCCTATCTTGTGTGATACCATCTGCTGAGCTGTGTATCTAATCCTCTCCTGTGTGATAATGTCTGCTGAGCCGTGTATCTAATCCTCTCCTGTGTGATACTGTCTGCTGAGCTGTGTATCTAATCCTGTCCTGTGTGATACAGTCCGCTGAGCTATGTATCTAATCCTCTCCTGAGCGATATTGTCTGCTGAGCTGTGTATCTAATCCTCTCCTGTGTGATACTGTCTGCTGAGCCGTGTATCTAATCCTATCCTGTGTGATACTGTCTGCTGAGCCGTGTATCTAATCCCGCCCTGTGCGATACTGTCTGCTGAGCCGTGGATCTAATCCACTCCTGTGTGATACTGTCTGCTGAGCTGTGTATCTAATCCCGCCCTGTGCGATACTGTCTGCTGAGCCGTGTATCTAATCCACTCCTGTGTGATACTGTCTGATGAACTGTGTATCTAATCCTATCCTGTGTGATACTGTCTGCTGAGCCGTGTATCTAATCCCGCCCTGTGCGATACTGTCTGCTGAGCCGTGTATCTAATCCACTCCTGTGTGATACTATCTGCTGAGCTTTGTATCTAATCCTGTGCTGTGTGATACTGTCAGCTGAGTTGTGTATCTAATCCTATCCTGTGTGATACCATCTGCTGAGCTGTGTATCTAATCCTTTCCTGTGTGATACTGTCTGCTGAGCTGTGTATCTAATCCTCTCCTGTGTGATACCGTCTGCTGAACCGTGTATCTAATCCTCTCCTGTGTGATACTGTCTGCTGAGCTATGTATCTAATCCTCTCCTGTCTGATACTGTTTGCTGAGCTGTGTATCTAATCCTTTCCTGTGTGATACTGTCTGCTGAGCTGTGTATCAAATCCTCTCCTGTGTGATACTGACTGCTGTGCTGTGTATCTAATCCTATGCTGTGTGATACTGTCTGCTGAGCTGTGTATCTAATCCTATGCTGTGTGATACTGTCTGCTGAGCTGTATCTCTAATCCTACCCTGTGTAATACTGTCTGCTCAACCGTGTATCTAATCCTCTCCTGTGTGATACCGGCTGCTGAGCAGTGTATCTAATCCTCTCCTGTATGATACCGGCTGCTGAGCTGTGTATCTAATCCTCTCCTGTGCGATACTCTCTGCTGAGCTGTGTATCTAATCCTTTCCTGTGTGATACTGTGTGCTGAGCTGTGTATCTAATCCTCTCCTGTGTGATACTGTCTGATGAACTGTGTATCTAATCCTATACTGTGTGATACTGTCTGATGAACTGTGTATCTAATCCTCTCCTGTGTGATACTGTCTGCTGAGCTGTGTATCTAATCCTCTCCTGTGTGATACTGTCTGATGAACTGTGTATCTAATCCTATCCTGTGTGATACTGTCTGCTGAGCTGTGTATCTAATCCACCCGTGTGATACAGTCCGCTGAGCTGTGTATCTAATCCTATGCTGTGTGATACTGTCTGCTGAGCTGTGTATCTAATCCTCCTGTGTGATACTGTCTGCTGAGCTGTGTATCTAATCCTCTCCTGTGTAATACTGTCTGCTGAGCTGTGTATCTAATCCTCTCCTGTGTGATACTGTCTGCTGAGCTATGTCTCTAATCCCCTCCTGTGTGATACTGTCTGCTGAGCTGTGTATCTAATCCTCTCCTGTGTGATACTGTCTGATGAACTGTGTATCTAATCCTCTCCTGTGTGATACTGTCTGCTGAGCTGTGTATCTAATCCTCTCCTGTGTGATACTGTCTGCTGAGCTGTGTATCTAATCCTCTCCTGTGTGATACTGTCTGATGAGCTGTGTATCTAATCCTCTCCTGTGTGACTCTGTCTGCTGAGCCGTGTATCTAATCCTCTCCTGTGTGATACTGTGTGCTGAGATGTGTATCTTATCCTATCCTGTGTGATACTGTCTGATGAACTGTGTATCTAATCCTATCTTGTGTGATACCATCTGCTGAGTCGTGTATCTAATCCCGCCCTGTGCGATACTGTCTGCTGAGCCGTGTATCTAATCCACTCCTGTGTGATAATGTCTGATGAACTGTGTATCTAATCCTCTCCTGTGTGATACTGTCTGCTGAGCTGTTTATCTAATCCTCTCCTTTGTGATACTGTCTGCTGAGCTGTGTATCTAATCTTGTCCTTTGTGATACCGTCTGCTGAGCTATGCATCTAATCCTGTCCTGTGTGATACCGTCTGCTGAGCAGTGTATCTAATCTTATCCTGTGATACTGTCTGCTGAGCTGTGTATCTAATCCCCTCCTGTGTGATTCTGTCTGCTGAGAAGTGTATCTAATCCTATGCTGTGTGATACTGTCTGCTGAGCTGTGTATCTAATCCTATGCTGTGTATCTAATCATCTCCTGTGTGATAATGTCTGCTGAGCCATGTATCTAATCCTATCCTGTGTGATACTGTCAGCTGAGCTGTGTATCTAATCCTATGCTGTGTGATACTGTCTGCAGAGCTGTGTATCTAATCCTCTCCTGTGTGATACTGTCTGCTGAGCCGTGTATCTAATCCTCTCCTGTGTGATACTGTGTGCTGAGCTGTGTATCTAATCCTCTCCTGTGTGATACTGTCTGCTGAGCTGTGTATCTAATCCACTCCTGTGTGATACTGTCTGATGAACTGTGTATCTAATCCTGTCCTATGTGATACTGTCAGCTGAGCTGTGTATCTAATCCTCTCCTGTGTGATACTGTCTGCTGAGCTGTGCATCTAATCCTGTCCTGTGTGATACCGTCTGCTGAGCTATGTATCTAATCCTTTCCTGTGTGATACTGTCTGCTGAGCTGTGTATCTAATCCTCTCTTGTGTGATACTGTCTGCTGAGCTGTGTATCTAATCCTCTCCTGTGTGATACTGTCTGTGGAGCCGTGTATCTAATCCTCTCCTGTGCGATACCGTCTGCTGAGCTGTGTATCTAATCCTCTCCTGTGCGATACTGTCTGCTGAGCTGTGTATCTAATCCTCTCCTGTGTGATACTGTCTGCTGAGCAGTGTATCTAATCTTATACTGTGTGATACTGTCTGCTGAGCTGTGTATCTAATCCTCTCCTGTGTGATACTGTCTGTTGAGCAGTGTATCTAATCTTATACTGTGTGGTACTGTCTGCTGAGCTGTGTATCTAATCCCCTCCTGTGTGATACTGTCTGCTGAGCCGTGTATCTAATCCTCTCCTGTGTGATACTGTCTGCTGAGCTATGTATCTAATCCTGTCCTGTGTGATACTGTCTGCTGAGCTGTGTATGTATCTAATCCCCTCCTGTGTGATAATGTCTGCTGAGCTGTGTATCTAATCCTCTCCTGTGTGATAATGTCTGCTGAGCTGTGTATCTAATCCTGTCCTGTGTGATACCGTCTGCTGAGCTGTGTATCTAATCCTATCCTGTGTGATACTATCTGCTGAGCCGTGTATCTAATCCTCTCCTGTGTGATACTGTCTGCTGAGCTGTGTATCTAATCCTACCCTGTATGATACTGTCTGCTGAGCCGTGTATCTAATCCTCTCCTGTGTGATACTGTCTGCTGAGCCGTGTATCTAATCCTCTCCTGTGTGATACTGTCTGCTGAGCCGTGTATCTAATCCTCTCCTGTGTCATACTGTCTGCTGAGCCGTGTATCTAATCCTCTCCTGTGTGATACTGTCTGCTGAGCTGTATCTCTAATCCTCTCCTGTGTGATACCATCTGCTGAGCCGTGTATCTAATCCTCTCCTGTGTGATACTGTCTGCTGAGCCGTGTATCTAATCCTCTCCTGTGTGATACTGTCTGCTGAGCCGTGTATCTAATCCTCTCCTGTGTGATACTGTCTGCTGAGCTATGTCTCTAATCCCCTCCTGTGTGATACTGTCTGCTGAGCTGTGTATCTAATCCTCTCCTGTGTGATACTGTCTGATGAACTGTGTATCTAATCCTCTCCTGTGTGATACTGTCTGCTGAGCTGTGTATCTAATCCTCTCCTGTGTGATACTGTCTGCTGAGCTGTGTATCTAATCCTCTCCTGTGTGATACTGTCTAATGAGCTGTGTATCTAATCCTCTCCTGTGTGACTCTGTCTGCTGAGCCGTGTATCTAATCCTCTCCTGTGTGATACTGTGTGCTGAGATGTGTATCTTATCCTATCCTGTGTGATACTGTCTGATGAACTGTGTATCTAATCCTATCTTGTGTGATACCATCTGCTGAGTCGTGTATCTAATCCCGCCCTGTGCGATACTGTCTGCTGAGCCGTGTATCTAATCCACTCCTGTGTGATACTGTCTGATGAACTGTGTATCTAATCCTCTCCTGTGTGATACTGTCTGCTGAGCTGTGTATCTAATCCTTTCCTGTGTGATACTGTCTGCTGAGCTGTTTATCTAATCCTCTCCTTTGTGATACTGTCTGCTGAGCTGTGTATCTAATTTTATCCTGTGATACTGTCTGCTGAGCTGTGTATCTAATCCCCTCCTGTGTGATTCTGTCTGCTGAGAAGTGTATCTAATCCTATGCTGTGTGATACTGTCTGCTGAGCTGTGTATCTAATCCTATGCTGTGTATCTAATCATCTACTGTGTGATAATGTCTGCTGAGCCGTGTATCTAATCCTATCCTGTGTGATACTGTCAGCTGAGCTGTGTATCTAATCCTATCCTGTGTGATACTGTCTGCTGAGCTGTGTATCTAATCCTCTCCTGTGTGATACTGTCTGCTGAGCCGTGTATCTAATCCTCTCCTGTGCGTTACTGTCTGCTGAGCTGTGTATCTAATCCTCTCCTGTGTGATACTGTCTGCTGAGCTGTGTATCTAATCCTCTCCTGTGTGATACTGTCTGATGAACTGTGTATCTAATCCTCTCCTGTGTGATACTGTCTGATGAACTGTGTATCTAATCCTGTCCTATGTGATACTGTCAGCTGAGCTGTGTATCTAATCCTCTCCTGTGTGATACTGTCTGCTGTGTCATATATCCAATCCCGCCCTGTGCGATACTGTCTGCTGAGCTGTGTATCTAATCCACTCCTGTATGATACTGTCTGATGAACTGTGTATCTAATCCTGTCCTATGTGATACTGTCAGCTGAGCTGTGTATCTAATCCTCTCCTGTGTGATACTGTCTGCTGAGCTGTGCATCTAATCCTGTCCTGTGTGATACCGTCTGCTGAGCTATGTATCTAATCCTTTCCTGTGTGATACTGTCTGCTGAGCTGTGTATCTAATCCTCTCCTGTGCGATACTGTCTGCTGAGCCGTGTATCTAATCCTCTCCTGTGCGATACCGTCTGCTGAGCAGTGTGTCTAATCCTTTCCTGTGCGATACTGTCTGCTGAGCTGTGTATCTAATCCTCTCTTGTGTGATACTGTCTGCTGAGCAGTGTATCTAATCTTATACTGTGTGATACTGTCTCCTGAGCTGTGTATCTAATCCCCTCCTGTGTGATACTGTCTGCTGAGCTGTGTATCTAATCCTCTCCTGTGTGATACTGTCTGCTGAGCCGTGTATCTAATCCTATGCTGTGTGATAGTCTGCTGAGCAGTGTATCTAATCTTATACTGTGTGATACTGTCTGCTGAGCTGTGTATCTAATCCCCTCCTGTGTGATACTGTCTGCTGAGCAGTGTATCTAATCCTCTCCTGTGTGATACTGTCTGCTGAGCAGTGTATCTAATCTTATACTGTGTGGTACTGTCTGCTGAGCTGTGTATCTAATCCCATCCTGTGTGATACTGTCTGCTGAGCTGTGTATCTAATCGTCTCCTGTGTGATACTGTCTGATGAACTGTGTATCTAATCCTATCTTTCGTGATACTGTCTGCTGAGCCGTGTATCTAATCCACTCCTGTGTGATACTGTCTGATGAACTGTGTATCTAATCCTGTCCTATGTGATACTGTCAGCTGAGCTGTGTATCTAATCCTCTCCTGTGTGATACTGTCTGCTGAGCTGTGCATCTAATCCTGTCCTGTGTGATACCGTCTGCTGAGCTATGTATCTAATCCTTTCCTGTGTGATACCATCTGCTGAGCTGTGTATCTAATCCTCTCCTGTGTGATACTGTCTGTGGAGCCGTGTATCTAATCCTCTTCTGTGCGATACCGTCTGCTGAGCTGTGTATCTAATCCTCTCCTGTGCGATACTGTCTGCTGAGCTGTGTATCTAATCCTCTCCTGTGTGATACTGTCTGCTGAGCAGTGTATCTAATCTTATACTGTGTGATACTGTCTGCTGAGCTGTGTATCTAATCCTCTCCTGTGTGATACTGTCTGCTGAGCAGTGTATCTAATCTTATACTGTGTGGTACTGTCTGCTGAGCTGTGTATCTAATCCCCTCCTGTGTGATACTGTCTGCTGAGCCGTGTATCTAATCCTTTCCTGTGTGATACTGTCTGCTGAGCTATGTATCTAATCCTGTCCTGTGTGATACTGTCTGCTGAGCTGTGTATGTATCTAATCCCCTCCTGTGTGATAATGTCTGCTGAGCTGTGTATCTAATCCTCTCCTGTGTGATAATGTCTGCTGAGCTGTGTATCTAATCCTGTCCTGTGTGATACTGTCTGCCGAGCTGTGTATCTAATCCTATCCTGTGTGATACTATCTGCTGAGCCGTGTATCTAATCCTCTCCTGTGTGATACTGTCTGCTGAGCTGTGTATCTAATCCTACCCTGTATGATACTGTCTGCTGAGCCGTGTATCTAATCCTCTCCTGTGTGATACTGTCTGCTGAGCCGTGTATCTAATCCTCTCCTGTGTGATACTGTCTGCTGAGCCGTGTATCTAATCCTCTCCTGTGTCATACTGTCTGCTGAGCCGTGTATCTAATCCTCTCCTGTGTGATACTGTCTGCTGAGCTGTATCTCTAATCCTCTCCTGTGTGATACCATCTGCTGAGCCGTGTATCTAATCCTCTCCTGTGTGATACTGTCTGCTGAGCCGTGTATCTAATCCTCTCCTGTGTGATACTGTCTGCTGAGCCGTGTATCTAATCCTATCCTGTGTGATACTGTCTACTGAGCATTGTATCTAATCCTCTCCTGTGTGATACTGTCTGCTGAGCAGTGTTTCTAATCCTCTCCTGTGTGATACTGTGTGCTGAGCCGTGTATCTAATCCTCTCCTGTGTGATACTGTCTGCTGAGCTGTGTATCTAATCTTCTCCTGTGTGATACTGTCTGCTGAGCTGTGTATCTAATCTTCTCCTGTGTGATACTGTCTGCTGAGCTGTGTATCTAATCCTATTCGGTGTGATACTGTCTGCTGAGCTGTGTATCTAATCCTATTCGGTGTGATACTGTCTGCTGAGCTGTGTATCTAATCCTATCCGGTGTGATACTGTCTGCTGAGCTGTGTATCTAATCCTATCCGGTGTGATACTGTCTGCTGAGCTGTGTATCTAATCCTACCCTGTATGATACTGTCTGCTGAGCCGTGTATCTAATCCTCTCCTGTGTCATACTGTCTGCTGAGCCGTGTATCTAATCCTCTCCTGTGTGATACTGTCTGCTGAGCCGTGTATCTAATCTTCTCCTGTGTGATACTGTCTGCTGAGCTGTGTATCTAATTCTATTCGGTGTGATACTGTCTGCTGAGCTGTGTATCTAATCCTATTCGGTGTGATACTGTCTGCTGAGCTGTGTATCTAATCCTATCCGGTGTGATACTGTCTGCTGAGCTGTGTATCTAATCCTATCCAGTGTGATACTGTCTGCTGAGCTGTGTATCTAATCCTACCCTGTATGATACTGTCTGCTGAGCTGTGTATCTAATCCTCTCCTGTGTGATACTGTCTGCTGAGCCGTGTATCTAATCCTCCCCTGTGCGATACTGTCTGCTGAGCCGTTTATCTAATCCTCTCCTGTGTCATACTGTCTGCTGAGCCGTGTATCTAATCCTCTCCTGTGTGATACTGTCTGCTGAGCTGTGTATCTAATCCTCTCCTGTGTGATACTGTCTGCTGAGCCGTGTATCTAATCCTGTCCTGTGTGATACTGTCTGCTGAGCTGTGTATCTAATCCTCTCCTGTGCGATACTGTCTGCTGAGCCGTGTATCTAATCCTCCCCTGTGCGATACTGTCTGCTGAGCCGTGTATCTAATCCTCCCCTGTGTGATACTGTCTGCTGAGCCGTGTATCTAATCCTCTCCTGTGTGATACTGTCTGCTGAGCTGTGTATCTAATCCTCTCCTGTGTGATACTGTCTGCTGAGCCGTGTATCTAATCCTCTCCTGTGTCATACTGTCTGCTGAGCTGTATCTCTAATCCTCTCCTGTGTGATACCATCTGCTGAGCCGTGTATCTAATCCTCTCCTGTGTGATACTGTCTGCTGAGCTGTGTATCTAATCCTCTCCTGTGTGATACTGTCTGCTGAGCTATGTATCTAATCCTCTCCTGTGTGATACTGTCTGCTGAGCTGTGTATCTAATCCTCTCCTGTGTGATACTGTCTGCTGAGCTGTGTATCTAATCCTCTCCTGTGTGATACTGTCTGCTGAGCTGTGTATCTAATCCTCTCCTGTGTGATACTGTCTGCTGAGCTATGTATCTAATCCTCTCCTGTGTGATACTGTCTGCTGAGCTGTGTATCTAATCCTCTCCTGTGTGATACTGTCTGCTGAGCATTGTATCTAATCCTCTCCTGTGTGATACTGTCTGCTGAGCAGTGTTTCTAATCCTCTCCTGTGTGATACTATCTGCTGAGCCGTGTATCTAATCCTATCCTTTGTGATACTGTCTGCTGAGCTGTGTATCTAATCCTCTCCTGTGTGATACTGTCTGCTGAGCTGTGTATCTAATCCTCTCCTGTGTGATACTGTCTGCTGAGCTATGTATCTAATCCTCTCCTGTGTGATACTGTCTGCTGAGCTGTGTATCTAATCCTCTCCTGCGTGATACTGTCTGCTGAGCATTGTATCTAATCCTCTCCTGTGTGATACTGTCTGCTGAGCAGTGTTTCTAATCCTCTCCTGTGTGATACTGTCTGCTGAGCTGTGTATCTAATCCTCTCCTGTGTGATACTGTCTGCTGAGCTGTGTATCTAATCCTATTCGGTGTGATACTGTCTGCTGAGCTGTGTATCTAATCCTATTCGGTGTGATACTGTCTGCTGAGCTGTGTATCTAATCCTATCCGGTGTGATACTGTCTGCTGAGCTGTGTATCTAATCCTATCCGGTGTGATACTGTCTGCTGAGCTGTGTATCTAATCCTATCCGGTGTGATACTGTCTGCTGAGCTGTGTATCTAATCCTATCCGGTGTGATACTGTCTGCTGAGCTGTGTATCTAATCCTATCCTGTGTGATACTGTCTGCTGAGCTGTGTATCTAATCCTGTCCTATGTGATACTGTCAGCTGAGCTGTGTATCTAATCCTCTCCTGTGTGATACTGTCTGCTGAGCTGTGCATCTAATCCTGTCCTGTGTGATACCGTCTGCTGAGCTATGTATCTAATCCTTTCCTGTGTGATACTGTCTGCTGAGCTGTGTATCTAATCCTCTCCTGTGCGATACTGTCTGCTGAGCCGTGTATCTAATCCTCTCCTGTGCGATACCGTCTGCTGAGCAGTGTGTCTAATCCTTTCCTGTGCGATACTGTCTGCTGAGCTGTGTATCTAATCCTCTCTTGTGTGATACTGTCTGCTGAGCAGTGTATCTAATCTTATACTGTGTGATACTGTCTCCTGAGCTGTGTATCTAATCCCCTCCTGTGTGATACTGTCTGCTGAGCTGTGTATCTAATCCTCTACTGTGTGATACTGTCTGCTGAGCCGTGTATCTAATCCTATGCTGTGTGATAGTCTGCTGAGCAGTGTATCTAATCTTATACTGTGTGGTACTGTCTGCTGAGCTGTGTATCTAATCCTCTCTTGTGTGATACTGTCTGCTGAGCAGTGTATCTAATCTTATACTGTGTGATACTGTCTCCTGAGCTGTGTATCTAATCCCCTCCTGTGTGATACTGTCTGCTGAGCTGTGTATCTAATCCTCTACTGTGTGATACTGTCTGCTGAGCCGTGTATCTAATCCTATGCTGTGTGATAGTCTGCTGAGCAGTGTATCTAATCTTATACTGTGTGGTACTGTCTGCTGAGCTGTGTATCTAATCCTCTCCTGTGTGATACTGTCTGCTGAGCTGTGTATCTAATCGTCTCCTGTGTGATACTGTCTGATGAACTGTGTATCTAATCCTATCTTTCGTGATACTGTCTGCTGAGCCGTGTATCTAATCCACTCCTGTGTGATACTGTCTGATGAACTGTGTATCTAATCCTGTCCTATGTGATACTGTCAGCTGAGCTGTGTATCTAATCCTCTCCTGTGTGATACTGTCTGCTGAGCTGTGCATCTAATCCTGTCCTGTGTGATACCGTCTGCTGAGCTATGTATCTAATCCTTTCCTGTGTGATACCATCTGCTGAGCTGTGTATCTAATCCTACCCTGTATGATACTGTCTGCTGAGCCGTGTATCTAATCCTCTCCTGTGTCATACTGTCTGCTGAGCCGTGTATCTAATCCTCTCCTGTGTGATACTGTCTGCTGAGCCGTGTATCTAATCTTCTCCTGTGTGATACTGTCTGCTGAGCTGTGTATCTAATCCTATTCGGTGTGATACTGTCTGCTGAGCTGTGTATCTAATCCTATTCGGTGTGATACTGTCTGCTGAGCTGTGTATCTAATCCTATCCGGTGTGATACTGTCTGCTGAGCTGTGTATCTAATCCTATCCAGTGTGATACTGTCTGCTGAGCTGTGTATCTAATCCTACCCTGTATGATACTGTCTGCTGAGCTGTGTATCTAATCCTCTCCTGTGTGATACTGTCTGCTGAGCCGTGTATCTAATCCTCCCCTGTGCGATACTGTCTGCTGAGCCGTTTATCTAATCCTCTCCTGTGTCATACTGTCTGCTGAGCCGTGTATCTAATCCTCTCCTGTGTGATACTGTCTGCTGAGCTGTGTATCTAATCCTCTCCTGTGTGATACTGTCTGCTGAGCCGTGTATCTAATCCTGTCCTGTGTGATACTGTCTGCTGAGCTGTGTATCTAATCCTCTCCTGTGCGATACTGTCTGCTGAGCCGTGTATCTAATCCTCCCCTGTGCGATACTGTCTGCTGAGCCGTGTATCTAATCCTCCCCTGTGTGATACTGTCTGCTGAGCCGTGTATCTAATCCTCTCCTGTGTGATACTGTCTGCTGAGCTGTGTATCTAATCCTCTCCTGTGTGATACTGTCTGCTGAGCCGTGTATCTAATCCTCTCCTGTGTCATACTGTCTGCTGAGCTGTATCTCTAATCCTCTCCTGTGTGATACCATCTGCTGAGCCGTGTATCTAATCCTCTCCTGTGTGATACTGTCTGCTGAGCTGTGTATCTAATCCTCTCCTGTGTGATACTGTCTGCTGAGCTATGTATCTAATCCTCTCCTGTGTGATACTGTCTGCTGAGCTGTGTATCTAATCCTCTCCTGTGTGATACTGTCTGCTGAGCTGTGTATCTAATCCTCTCCTGTGTGATACTGTCTGCTGAGCTGTGTATCTAATCCTCTCCTGTGTGATACTGTCTGCTGAGCTATGTATCTAATCCTCTCCTGTGTGATACTGTCTGCTGAGCTGTGTATCTAATCCTCTCCTGTGTGATACTGTCTGCTGAGCATTGTATCTAATCCTCTCCTGTGTGATACTGTCTGCTGAGCAGTGTTTCTAATCCTCTCCTGTGTGATACTATCTGCTGAGCCGTGTATCTAATCCTCTCCTGTGTGATACTGTCTGCTGAGCTGTGTATCTAATCCTCTCCTGTGTGATACTGTCTGCTGAGCTATGTATCTAATCCTCTCCTGTGTGATACTGTCTGCTGAGCTGTGTATCTAATCCTCTCCTGTGTGATACTGTCTGCTGAGCATTGTATCTAATCCTCTCCTGTGTGATACTGTCTGCTGAGCAGTGTTTCTAATCCTCTCCTGTGTGATACTGTCTGCTGAGCTGTGTATCTAATCCTCTCCTGTGTGATACTGTCTGCTGAGCTGTGTATCTAATCCTATTCGGTGTGATACTGTCTGCTGAGCTGTGTATCTAATCCTATTCGGTGTGATACTGTCTGCTGAGCTGTGTATCTAATCCTATCCGGTGTGATACTGTCTGCTGAGCTGTGTATCTAATCCTATCCGGTGTGATACTGTCTGCTGAGCTGTGTATCTAATCCTATCCGGTGTGATACTGTCTGCTGAGCTGTGTATCTAATCCTATCCGGTGTGATACTGTCTGCTGAGCTGTGTATCTAATCCTATCCTGTGTGATACTGTCTGCTGAGCTGTGTATCTAATCCTGTCCTATGTGATACTGTCAGCTGAGCTGTGTATCTAATCCTCTCCTGTGTGATACTGTCTGCTGAGCTGTGCATCTAATCCTGTCCTGTGTGATACCGTCTGCTGAGCTATGTATCTAATCCTTTCCTGTGTGATACTGTCTGCTGAGCTGTGTATCTAATCCTCTCCTGTGCGATACTGTCTGCTGAGCCGTGTATCTAATCCTCTCCTGTGCGATACCGTCTGCTGAGCAGTGTGTCTAATCCTTTCCTGTGCGATACTGTCTGCTGAGCTGTGTATCTAATCCTCTCTTGTGTGATACTGTCTGCTGAGCAGTGTATCTAATCTTATACTGTGTGATACTGTCTCCTGAGCTGTGTATCTAATCCCCTCCTGTGTGATACTGTCTGCTGAGCTGTGTATCTAATCCTCTACTGTGTGATACTGTCTGCTGAGCCGTGTATCTAATCCTATGCTGTGTGATAGTCTGCTGAGCAGTGTATCTAATCTTATACTGTGTGGTACTGTCTGCTGAGCTGTGTATCTAATCCTCTCTTGTGTGATACTGTCTGCTGAGCAGTGTATCTAATCTTATACTGTGTGATACTGTCTCCTGAGCTGTGTATCTAATCCCCTCCTGTGTGATACTGTCTGCTGAGCTGTGTATCTAATCCTCTCCTGTGTGATACTGTCTGCTGAGCTGTGTATCTAATCCTCTACTGTGTGATACTGTCTGCTGAGCCGTGTATCTAATCCTATGCTGTGTGATAGTCTGCTGAGCAGTGTATCTAATCTTATACTGTGTGGTACTGTCTGCTGAGCTGTGTATCTAATCCCATCCTGTGTGATACTGTCTGCTGAGCTGTGTATCTAATCGTCTCCTGTGTGATACTGTCTGATGAACTGTGTATCTAATCCTATCTTTCGTGATACTGTCTGCTGAGCCGTGTATCTAATCCACTCCTGTGTGATACTGTCTGATGAACTGTGTATCTAATCCTGTCCTATGTGATACTGTCAGCTGAGCTGTGTATCTAATCCTCTCCTGTGTGATACTGTCTGCTGAGCTGTGCATCTAATCCTGTCCTGTGTGATACCGTCTGCTGAGCTATGTATCTAATCCTTTCCTGTGTGATACCATCTGCTGAGCTGTGTATCTAATCCTCTCCTGTGTGATACTGTCTGTGGAGCCGTGTATCTAATCCTCTCCTGTGCGATACTGTCTGCTGAGCTGTGTATCTAATCCTCTCCTGTGTGATACTGTCTGCTGAGCAGTGTATCTAATCTTATACTGTGTGGTACTGTCTGCTGAGCTGTGTATCTAATCCCCTCCTGTGTGATACTGTCTGCTGAGCCGTGTATCTAATCCTCTCCTGTGTGATACTGTCTGCTGAGCTATGTATCTAATCCTGTCCTGTGTGATACTGTCTGCTGAGCTGTGTATGTATCTAATCCCCTCCTGTGTGATAATGTCTGCTGAGCTGTGTATCTAATCCTCTCCTGTGTGATAATGTCTGCTGATCTGTGTATCTAATCCTGTCCTGTGTGATACTGTCTGCCGAGCTGTGTATCTAATCCTATCCTGTGTGATACTATCTGCTGAGCCGTGTATCTAATCCTCTCCTGTGTGATACTGTCTGCTGAGCTGTGTATCTAATCCTACCCTGTATGATACTGTCTGCTGAGCCGTGTATCTAATCCTCTCCTGTGTGATACTGTCTGCTGAGCCGTGTATCTAATCCTCTCCTGTGTGATACTGTCTGCTGAGCCGTGTATCTAATCCTCTCCTGTGTCATACTGTCTGCTGAGCCGTGTATCTAATCCTCTCCTGTGTGATACTGTCTGCTGAGCTGTATCTCTAATCCTCTCCTGTGTGATACCATCTGCTGAGCCGTGTATCTAATCCTCTCCTGTGTGATACTGTCTGCTGAGCCGTGTATCTAATCCTCTCCTGTGTGATACTGTCTGCTGAGCCGTGTATCTAATCCTATCCTGTGTGATACTGTCTACTGAGCATTGTATCTAATCCTCTCCTGTGTGATACTGTCTGCTGAGCAGTGTTTCTAATCCTCTCCTGTGTGATACTGTGTGCTGAGCCGTGTATCTAATCCTCTCCTGTGTGATACTGTCTGCTGAGCTGTGTATCTAATCTTCTCCTGTGTGATACTGTCTGCTGAGCTGTGTATCTAATCTTCTCCTGTGTGATACTGTCTGCTGAGCTGTGTATCTAATCCTATTCGGTGTGATACTGTCTGCTGAGCTGTGTATCTAATCCTATTCGGTGTGATACTGTCTGCTGAGCTGTGTATCTAATCCTATCCGGTGTGATACTGTCTGCTGACCTGTGTATCTAATCCTATCCGGTGTGATACTGTCTGCTGAGCTGTGTATCTAATCCTACCCTGTATGATACTGTCTGCTGAGCCGTGTATCTAATCCTCTCCTGTGTCATACTGTCTGCTGAGCCGTGTATCTAATCCTCTCCTGTGTGATACTGTCTGCTGAGCTGTGTATCTAATCCTCTCCTGTGTGATACTGTCTGCTGAGCCGTGTATCTAATCTTCTCCTGTGTGATACTGTCTGCTGAGCTGTGTATCTAATCCTATTCGGTGTGATACTGTCTGCTGAGCTGTGTATCTAATCCTATTCGGTGTGATACTGTCTGCTGAGCTGTGTATCTAATCCTATCCGGTGTGATACTGTCTGCTGAGCTGTGTATCTAATCCTACCCTGTATGATACTGTCTGCTGAGCTGTGTATCTAATCCTCTCCTGTGTGATACTGTCTGCTGAGCCGTGTATCTAATCCTCCCCTGTGCGATACTGTCTGCTGAGCCGTTTATCTAATCCTCTCCTGTGTCATACTGTCTGCTGAGCCGTGTATCTAATCCTCTCCTGTGTGATACTGTCTGCTGAGCTGTGTATCTAATCCTCTCCTGTGTGATACTGTCTGCTGAGCCGTGTATCTAATCCTGTCCTGTGTGATACTGTCTGCTGAGCTGTGTATCTAATCCTCTCCTGTGCGATACTGTCTGCTGAGCCGTGTATCTAATCCTCCCCTGTGCGATACTGTCTGCTGAGCCGTGTATCTAATCCTCCCCTGTGTGATACTGTCTGCTGAGCCGTGTATCTAATCCTCTCCTGTGTGATACTGTCTGCTGAGCTGTGTATCTAATCCTCTCCTGTGTGATACTGTCTGCTGAGCCGTGTATCTAATCCTCTCCTGTGTCATACTGTCTGCTGAGCTGTATCTCTAATCCTCTCCTGTGTGATACCATCTGCTGAGCCGTGTATCTAATCCTCTCCTGTGTGATACTGTCTGCTGAGCTGTGTATCTAATCCTCTCCTGTGTGATACTGTCTGCTGAGCATTGTATCTAATCCTCTCCTGTGTGATACTGTCTGCTGAGCAGTGTTTCTAATCCTCTCCTGTGTGATACTGTCTGCTGAGCTGTGTATCTAATCCTCTCCTGTGTGATACTGTCTGCTGAGCTGTGTATCTAATCCTATTCGGTGTGATACTGTCTGCTGAGCTGTGTATCTAATCCTATTCGGTGTGATACTGTCTGCTGAGCTGTGTATCTAATCCTATCCGGTGTGATACTGTCTGCTGAGCTGTGTATCTAATCCTATCCGGTGTGATACTGTCTGCTGAGCTGTGTATCTAATCCTATCCGGTGTGATACTGTCTGCTGAGCTGTGTATCTAATCCTATCCGGTGTGATACTGTCTGCTGAGCTGTGTATCTAATCCTATCCTGTGTGATACTGTCTGCTGAGCTGTGTATCTAATCCTATCCTGTGTGATACTGTCTGCTGAGCTGTGTATCTAATCCTATCCGGTGTGATACTGTCTGCTGAGCTGTGTATCTAATCCTATCCGGTGTGATACTGTCTGCTGAGCTGTGTATCTAATCCTATCCGGTGTGATACTGTCTGCTGAGCCGTGTATCTAATCTTCTCCTGTGTGATACTGTCTGCTGAGCTGTGTATCTAATCTTCTCCTGTGTGATACTGTCTGCTGAGCTGTGTATCTAATCTTCTCCTGTGTGATACTGTCTGCTGAGCTGTGTATCTAATCTTCTGTGTGATACTGTCTGCTGAGCTGTGTATCTAATCTTCTCCTGTGTGATACTGTCTGCTGAGCTGTGTATCTAATCTTCTCCTGTGTGATACTGTCTGCTGAGCTGTGTATCTAATCTTCTTCTGTGTGATACTGTCTGCTGAGCAGTGTATCTAATCTTCTCCTGTGTGATACTGTCTGCTGAGCTGTGTATCTAATCCTATCCGGTGTGATACTGTCTGCTGAGCTGTGTATCTAATCCTATCCGGTGTGATACTGTATGCTGAGCTGTGTATCTAATCCTATCCGGTGTGATACTGTCTGCTGAGCAGTGTATCTAATCCTCTCCTGTGTGATACTGTCTGCTGAGCTGTGTATCTAATCCTATCCGGTGTGATACTGTCTGCTGAGCCGTGTATCTAATCCTCTCCTGTGTGATACTGTCTGCTGAGCAGTGTATCTAATCCTTTCCTGTGTGATACTGTCTGCTGAGCTGTGTATCTAATCCTATCCGGTGTGATACTGTCTGCTGAACTGTGTATCTAATCCTATCCGGTGTGATACTGTCTGCTGAACTGTGTATCTAATCCTATCCGGTGTGATACTGTCTGCTGAACTGTGTATCTAATCCTATCCGGTGTGATACTGTCTGCTGAGCTGTGTATCTAATCCTATCCGTTGTGATACTGTCTGCTGAGCTGTGTATCTAATCCTATCCGGTGTGATACTGTCTGCTGAGCTGTGTATCTAATCCTATCCGGTGTGATACTGTCTGCTGAGCTGTGTATCTAATCCTCTCCTGTGTGATAATGTCTGCTGAGCTGTGTATCTAATCCTCTCCTGTGTGATAATGTCTGCTGAGCTGTGTATCTAATCCTCTCCTGTGTGATACTGTCTGCTGAGCTGTGTATCTAATCCTCTCCTGTGTGATACTGTCTGCTGAGCTGTGTATCTAATCCTCTCCTGTGTGATACTGTCTGCTGAGCTGTGTATCTAATCCTCTCCTGTGTGATACTGTCTGCTGAGCTGTGTATCTAATCCTATCCGGTGTGATGCTGTCTGCTGAGCCGTGTATCTAATCCTATTCGGTGTGATACTGTCTGCTGAGCTGTGTATCTAATCCTATCCTGTGTGATACTGTCTGCTGAGCTGTGTATCTAATCCTATGCTGTGTGATACTGTCTGCTGAGCTGTGTATCTAATCTTCTCCTGTGTGATACTGTCTGCTGAGCAGTGTATCTAATCCTCTCTCATGTTATGTCTTCATCTTTTAATATTTCTAACGGCACCAGGCAGGGATGCCCGCTTTCCCCTCTCCTTTTTATTCTTACACTAGAACCTTTACTACAAAAGCTCAGAGAGGAGGGGAGGATCGTTGGCATCAAATCAGCTGGTACTGAACATAAAATCGCAGCATACGCAGACGATCTACTGATCATGACCTCTAACCCGAGAATATCTGTCCCAGTTATCCTGACATTACTCAAGGAATACGGTGCACTATCAAATTTTAAGGTGAATCTTAGCAAATCTCAAGTCTTAAATATAAATATCCCAGAACCACAAAAAACACAAATGGCAATCGGGTCGCCCTTTACCTGGTCCCCCCCATCAATACGTTTCTTGGGAGTTGAGATTTCTCCAAACCTACAAGAACTTTATAAGTTAAACTTCCCACCGCTATTGCAGAAAATCCAGAAACTTACCCCCAACTGGAATATCTCATACATCTCCTGGTTGGGTAGGAAAAATCTCCTTAAATGTATGATATGGCCAAAAATAACTTATCTAGTGCAAGCCCTTCCAATCCACCTACCTAATTCTTTTTTCATTGACATACGAAAACTCCTCAGCCGTTTTCTGTGGCACAACCAAAAACCCAGACTTCCCTTACAAATATTATCCCTCCCACACTCTGAAGGAGGTATAGATCTGCCAGATCTAAAGATACTTCAACAAGCCACTCATCTCCAAAGAGTCGTGGATTGGATCAGGCTCCCACCACAGAAGCAATGGATTAAAGTAGAAGAAACAATCCTTAAATTCCCCCTTAGACAGCTCATCCTCACGCCCTCAAGTAGTACTAGGTATACATCAATTAAAAACCCTTTCACCGCCACTACTTTTAAAATCTGGTCCAATCCCCATATAAGACAAATATGCTCCCGTTTCCCTCCCCTCTCCTACAAGTTAGAGACCTAGTTCTCTCCTTTCTCCAGCCCATAATGCCACAATACACAACTCAATTCGCAACTTGATAACACCACTCCAAAAAATTACAGATAATGGGGTCATGCCCTGCTTGGCAGAACTCAATCAAATGCTAGATACTATCTCTTTTCACCCCTTTATGTACCAGAAATTTATGTCTAACTTAAAACTAGTCTTTAAAACTCCAAATTATATTAGGGAAATGACTGATTTTGAAAAACTTATAGCTGCAAAAAACCCCCAAAAAAGAACGTTATCAGCTCTACAAAAACAATTATGCCTAGCCAGAACCCCTAAGAAACTGCCATATGTAATGAAGTGGGAACAGGATCTGAATAGGCCTTTCACCCCATCTGAAATTAAAAGATTACTACTAGCACCTAAAGTCTCCTCTAGATGTGTTAGAGTACAAGAGAATGGCTATAAAGTTCTCTCCAGGTGGTATATGACTCCATCAAAACTTCAGAAATGTTACAAAGGACTTGATCCTAACTGCTGGAGATGCTCTTCTGATGTGGGCACTATGCTCCACATGTGGTGGAACTGTACATTGATTAAGCCCTTCTGGACAAAAATAATTCAAACTATTAATACAATTTTAAACTTGCAACTCTTGACCTCGCCGGAGATCTGCCTTCTGTTTCTGTTCCTAGATAACTTCCCTAAAATAAAATTAACCCTTCTTAGACAGCTCCTGGCCTCGGCTAAGTTACTTGTGACATCCTTATGGAAATCTGCGAAGACCCCAAATATCTCACTCTGGGAAATGAAGGTTGAACAAGTATACAGGCTAGAAGAATTGGCTAGTTGGGATGAAAGAAGGCATAAACAATTCTCGTTGATATGGCATCCCTGGCACAAATATATTACAGACCGCACAATACTAACCTAAAATACTCAGATCGCTAGCCCATTCTAATCCCAACTCCCCCCCCCTCCCATCATCTATATCTTTGTAGTCCCCCCCCCCTCCATCTCATCTCCCCGTTCATCCCACTTCCCTTTCAACCTTCCCCCCTTCTCCAGGTTTTTTTTTTTTCTTTTTCTCTTCTGAAGTTTTTATTTCCAGGATATCACAATAAACCTTCTTGAATATGATAACATGTTATTTGACCACAATTTTGTACTACGACATGTTCAAAAGAATTGAACCTCTCTCTTATATTTTTTTTCTCTTCCGAAACGTGTCAATGTTTGGCTGAAATTTATGCAGTCTGGTCAATTTCTGCTCTTATAATCTATGTGATATCGTTATCTTTGATTTGTTTCATTAACAATGTGACTTTTCTTTGTTCAATTGTTAACCTTCTTTAAAAAAAACCTTAATAAAAAGATGTTTAAAAGAAAAGAATAAGCAGGACAAATAAAGGGTTTATCCAACATGTAAAACTAATTTGGAAGCTACAGTTAGGCTTTTAATAGGACTCTTTCAGCATGACTGTGCAAACCAAGCACAGGAGCTGACTGCCAATCATTTAACTACTGTTTTTCCACTATATGATTAGATATTAAGTGCAAATTGCTTGTTTCTTGGTAATGGCCGCATGCTTTTGCAAAAACTGTGCAGCCATTAACAATAAGTGAACCATTTGTAATTAATTTCTACCAGTACAGCTGAAAAAAGCTGTGATCTTTATGAAATGGGTTGTTAGCAGATGTACCTTGGTCGCACACATGCTATACTCATCAGGTGCTACATGAAACTCAAGCCTAAAGATGGCCGCGACACTCATGGGCCGCTGCATTGTGCTTGCCCCCCAGGCTAAAATTTGCCAGCCAATAATATGTGACTGGTATATCAAATACTGTGATACAGACATCAGATGTTTTACAGTAGATACACTGTCATATATATGACTACCAACATAAGGAGCATGAGTAATCCAAGACTTTATCACTACAGGCAACACCAAAACTATAGATACCACCAAAATGAAACAATAGGCGCTTATTGCCGCTAAAATAAATCTCTATTAAATATTGCAAAAATTATAAGACAATCGTACAGAGTATAGCAATGGAGGATCACAAACACATGAGTATCACATTTATAGAGACATAGTAGTCACATATACATATACAGTACAGACCAAAAGTTTGGACACACCTTCTCATTTAAAGCTTTTTCTGTATCTTCATAACTATGAAAATTGTACATTCACACTGAAGGCATCAAAACTATGAATTAACACATGTGGAATTATATACTTAACAAAAAAGTGTGAAACAACTGAAAATATGTCTTATATTCTAGGTTCTTCAAAGTAGCCACCCTTTGCTTTGATGACTGCTTTGCACACTCCTGGCATTCTCTTGATGAGCTTCAAGAGGTAGTCACCGGAAATGGTTTTCACTTCACAGGTGTTTCCTGTCAGGTTTAATAAGTGGGATTTCTTGCCTTATAAATGGGGTTGGGACCATCAGTTGTGTTGTGCAGAAATCAGCTGGATACACTGCTGATAGTCCTACTGAATAGACTGTTAGCTGCTTTTTTCTTACCATAATACAAATTCTAAGTAAAGAAAAACGAGTGGCCATCATTACTTTAAGAAATGAAGGTCTGTCAGTCCGAAAAATTGGGAAAACTTTGAATGTATCCCCAAGTTCAGTTGCAAAACCCATCAAGCGCTACAAAGAAACTGGCTCACATGAGGACCGCCCCATGAAAGGAAGACCAAGAGTCACCTCTGCTTCTGAGGATAAGTTTATCCGAGTCACCAGCCTCAGAAATCGCAGGTTAACAGCAGCTCAGATTAGAGACCAGGTCAATGCCACACAGAGTTCTAGCAGCAGACACATCTCTTCAACAACTGTTAAGAGGAGACTTTGTGCAGCAGGCCTTCATGGTAAAATAGCTGCTAGGAAACCACTGCTAAGGACAGGCAACAAGCAGAAGAGACTTGTTTGGGATAAGGAACACAAGGAATGGACATTAGACCAGTGGAAATCTGTGCTTTGGTCTGATAAGTCCAAATTTGAGATCTTTGGTTCCAACCACTGTGTTTTTGTGCGACGCAGAAAAGGTGAACGGATGGACTCTACATGCCTGGTTCCCACCGTGAAGCATGGAGGAGGAGGTGTGATGGTGTGGGGGTGCTTTGCTGGTGACACTGTTGGGGATTTATTCTAAATTTAAGGCATACTGAACCAGCATGGCTACCACAGCATCTTGCAGCGGCATGCTATTCCATCCGGTTTGCGTTTAGTTGGACCATCATTTATTTTTCAACAGGACAATGACCCCAAACACACCTCCAGGCTGTGTAAGGGCTATTTGACCAAGAAGGAGAGTGATGGGGTGCTACGCCAGATGACCTGGCCTCCACAGTCACCAGACCTGAACCCAATCGAGATGGTTTGGGGTGAGCTGGACCGCAGAGTGAAGGCAAAAAGGCCAACAAGTGCTAAGCATCTCTTGGAACTCCTTCAAGATTGTTGGAAGACCATTTCCGGTGACTCCATCTTGAAGCTCATCAAGAGAATGCCAAGAGTGTGCAAAGCAGTCATCAAAGCAAAAGGTGGCTACTTTGAAGAACCTAGAATATAAGACATATTTTCAGTTGTTTCACACTTTTTTGTTAAGTATATAATTCCACATGTGTTAATTCATACTTTTGATGCCTTCAGTGTGAATGTACAATATTCAGAGTCATGAAAATACAGAAAAATCTTTAAATAAACTTTTGGTCTGTACTGTATATATAATATAACACTACAAGCCTCCCTCTGTCTGAAGCCTTTAAAGACTTGGCAAGCGCTACATGCCTGCGCAGTCTGGCTCTAGACAGAAGAACCCATTACGTTACAGGTAAGAGGAGTGTGTATGGCGCCGGAGATTGCGGTATGCGTAGACAATGAACACATACCGCGATCTCCGGCGCCATACTTACCTGACCGGGAGGAGCGTTGCAGCGGTGCTTCTCTTCTCGCCGGAGACCAGGGCAGGAGTGAAGGCGTTGGAATCGGCACATATGCATAGCTCTATCCGGCGCCATTTTACTGAAGACATATTTGCAGTGTGTCTTCAGCAAAATGGCGTTGAACAGCACGGTATGGGCACACGCGTACTCTGGCGCCGCACTGCTCCCCGGCAGAAGAGGATACAGAAGCGCTGGAGCACAGGGAAGAAAGGTGTGTTTATTTTTTTGTATCTGTGCACCGTGAAAGGGATGAGGGGTGCCATACATACCAGCAATGGGGTGTGAAGGGTACCATACATACCAGGAAAGGGGTGTGAGGGGTACAATGCATACCAGGATTTGGGGGCTGACTGAACCATGAAAACCAGGATTGGGGGGTGAGGGGTGCCATACATACCAGGATTGGGGGGTGAGGGGTGCCATATATACCAGGATTGGGGGGTGAGGGGTGCCATACATACCAGGATTTGGGGGGTGACTGAACCATGAAAACCAGGATTGGGGGTGAGGGGTGCCATACATACCAGGATTGGGGGGTGAGTGGTGCCATACATACCAGGAATGGGGGGTGAGGGGTACCATACATACCAGGAAAGGGGTGTGAGGGGACCATGCATACCAGGATTGGGGGATGAGGGGTACAATGCATACCAGGATTTGGGGGGTGACTGAACCATGAAAACCAGGATTGGGGGGTGAGGGATGCCATACATACCAGGATTGGGGGGTGAGGGGTGCCATACATACCAGGATTTGGGGGGTGACTGAACCATGAAAACCAGGATTGGGGGTGAGGGGTACCATGCATACAAGGATAGGAAAGTGGGGTTCTATGCATACCAGAATAGGGATGAGGGGTACCATGCATACCTGGATTGAGGGATGAGGGGACCATGCATACCTGGATTGGGGGATGAGGGGACCATGCATAGCAGGATTGGGGGATGAGGGAACCATGCATACCAGGATTGGGGGATGAGGGAACCATGCATACCAGGATTGGGGGATGAGGAGGCCATATGTACCAGGATTGGGGATGAGAGAGTCATGCATACCAGGATTGGGGATGAGAGAGCCATGCATACCAGGATGGGGGATGAGGAGGCCATACATACCAGGGTAACGCTGAGGGGGCCATGTGCAGCATGATGGGGATTAGAGGTGCCATGCATACCAGGACAGGGATGAGGGGTGCCATGCATACCACTATACCAGGACAGGGATGAGGGGTGCCATGCATACCACTATACCAGGATAAGGATGAGGGGTGTCATGCATACCGGGACAGGGATGAGGGGTGCCATGAATACCGGGACAGGGATGAGGGGTGCCATGCATACCGGGACAGGGATGAGGGGTGCCATGCATACCGGGACAGGGATGAGGGGTGCCATGCATACCGGGACAGGGATGAGGGGTGCCATGCATACCGGGATAGGGATGAGGGGTGCCATGCATACCGGGATAGGGATGAGGGGTGCCATGCATACCAGGATGGGGATGGGGACCACGTATAAAAGGAAGGGGGGGGCATATATACCAGGATGGGGGATATTGTCAGAATTGGGGGACATTACCCCTATACCAGTGTCAGCAGAAGACCCCCTCCCCCTTAAAAGTGCATCAGGAACACATTTTTGGCTTAAATTTTTTTATTTTTATTTTCCTCCTCTAAAACCTAGGTGCGTCTTATGGTCCGGTGCATCTTATAGTCCGAAAAATACGGTACTTCTTACATTACATGAGTGATATCTATTGTAAATTCTATAATAGCTCAGAAACCGGCGAATCCTCACAGTGCATGGGGCGTGTCATGGGGGCATTCAAAAGTTTTCATTTTAGACTGTACATTATAGTCCTCCATACAGTAGTATGAGCACCACATAGTCCTCCATACAGTATTGTGGACACCACATAGTCCTCCATACAGTATTATGGGCACTACATAGCACTCCATACAGTATTATGGGCACCACATAGTCCTCTATACAGAATGGGCTCCATACTGAATAATGGACCCCATATAATGTTCCATACAGAATAATAGGCCCCATATAATGCTCTATACAGAATAATGAACCCCATATAATGCTCATTACACCATAATTGACCCCATATATTACTCCATGAAGAATAATGGGCGTCATGTAATATGCCATACAGAATAATGGGCCCCATATAATGCTCCATAGAGAATGGGCCCCATATAATGCTCCATAGAGAATGGGCCCCATATAATGCACCATAGAGAATGGGCCCCATATAATGCACCATAGAGAATGGGCCCCATATAATGCTCCATAGAGAATGGGCCCCATATAATGCTCCATAGAGAATGGGCTCCATACATAAAAAATAAATAATAAAATACTCACCTCTCCTCATACCCTGCTGGCCACAGGTCCTGTCTCTTCAACACTGAGACGTGACAGAGTCAGAAGACGCAGAGGAGACTGGACCTGCGGCCAGCAGGGTGTGACGAGAGGTGAGTATTTCAAACACCGTAAAGCACGGGGGGGGGGGTTACACCGGGACCCCCCAACTCACAGGCCCAATAGCGTTCCAGTGTCCCCAACTGTGAGTGGGCCCCCCCCCCTCTTGCCCAGGGCCCTGGCACTTGCCCTGGTGCAATGGGTGGTTATGCCGGCTCTGGCCCTGTAGCTGGTGCAGGATCAGTCTGGGGCAGGGGTCTGTATAGTAAGGTCTGAAGTGTCTCGATCTCAGGTCCGATGTGATTTGAACATTCATACAGATCGAGAGCCGATGATCTCACACTGACAGCACGACCCCAACCTGCTTGAAGGGTCCATCTGCTACAATAAATCTGTCTGATCCTCAGCAGAGCGACCATAGATAACATTCAGGATCTGGCCCTGGACTTGTCAGGAGGTGAGCAGCATCCTGCCACTGCCACACTCTACAAAAAGTATAAATCTCCTGTCCTGACCACTATCCGGAGCTCAGGCTAAGGCCACGGCCCCACTATCAGTATTTGGTCAGTATATTTTCTCAGGAGTGGGAGCCAAAACCAGGTCAGTAACAATCAGAGAAAAGGTATAATAGAAACAAGTCACCAATTCTGCATTTATCATCAACTCCTGGTTTTGTCTCCAACTCCTGAGAAAAAATACTGACCGAATACTGACCAAATACTGATAGTGGGGTCGTGGCCTTACAAGAATCAAAGATGTCTGCCCTCTCGTACTGCTCAGCGGCTGAAGCTTCTCTCCGGCAGGCATAAGAACGTGGCCTGTGCCGGCTGTTCTGGGCTGCCGATGCCCAGCTGGCACATGTACACAATGAAAGATACAGGGCCGCCCTGCAGTCTGTAAAGAAGCAGCTGCTTGGCGACCGGCCTGGAGGGCATGTGCCCCTCTGGCCCACCTCGCCCCTGGTCAATATGATACCATCTTTTTCATTAGTTGGTGAGGTTAGAAGAAATTTCACTCCAAGACAGTGGATTTTGTACTTTATTCCAGTATATTTATACACAGAAAACATGGCAATGAAAAACAAGTAGATGCACGTGCATAAAAATGTCCCAACATTAATTAAAAAAACCTTTAAGATACAGATAATACTTGTATACAAAAATATTAACACATTCTCAAATTGTATATAAAGTGCACAAAAGTCAATAGCCCTGACATATAGTGTACACAGGGTCCCGTCCCCCCACATGGTATACACAAAATACAATGTCATCCAGGAAATAACAAAGAATAACAAATACATTTAATCTATTCTGAAATCCCATGTCTATGCAAGATAATAATATGTAAAATTCTACAGTGTCAAAGAAATGAGCTAGAGACTACTACATGGCGATGATGCCTACGAACAAGATAATGCCCAGCGAATGCTGTAAATGATACAAATATTACCAGTCACCCAATTAGACACATGAGGTCCGGGCAAGTGATTTTCTACAGTTCATTGACCTCAATGATGACATCTAATATTTTCAATCATTTATAGAGCGGGATACATTGGGCCTCATTAATAAATCTGCTCACTAGAAAACTAGTTGCCCATACTAACCAATTAGAGCTCAGCTAAGGTTGTTTTAACGGACCTGGAAAAGTAAAAGCTGTTCTGTGATTGGCTGGGATAAGTAAAAAGGCTGTTTTAATAAATGATTCCCAATGTACCAAGCCCCGCCATAAATGTTATTGATTACAGTAGGGGCCACAATATCCCATGTGTATAGTCATCACATTCATCTTATTGTCAGCGGTTACCTTGGGACATGCTATATTGAAATGTAAGATGATATCAGTGAGGTCCATGAGGCAGAGCAGTGTGTGGTACGTGTGACATTTCCTAATATCGAGCAATCAATACTCTACCTTGGTCTGGAATGCAAAGTCTGCGTGGACAAGGAAGGGGCTCCCAGATGCCAGCTGTAAAACCCGTCGCTCCACCATCACACGCTCATCACCGTCAGCAAGCAGGGCTCTTTTGCCGATGATCTTAACAGCAAAATGTTTGCGGGTAGATGAATCTTCCGCCAGCAGGACCGTTCCATAGCATCCCCGGCCAAGCACTTGATGGAATAATAATCTCCTCTTGATGGTATCAGAGACTGTGCTTTTGGAGCCGGTTGGCCGAACACCGCTGCTTCCTGCAGCTTCTTCAGCCTTCTGCTTTAGATCCATGGGTTTCTGTCCTAATGTAATCCTTCTTCTTTTCTTCTCCTTTTTGTCCCCTGATGAGATGAAGATGGCTCCTCTCTTCTTGGCTCCCATCTTCTGACTTTCTACCTTCTCCTTTTCTTCCACTTCTTCTTTCTTCTGGACTGGTTGTTTTGTCCTGTTGACTGAAGACTTCCTCTCATCATCAGATGTGTCATGGGAAGGTCTTAGTCTCTTCGCTCCTTCTCTCCTCACCACGTTCTCCTCTACTTCTTCTTCTTTCTTCTGGACTGGTGGTTTTGTCCTGTTGACTGAAGACTTCCTCTCATCATCAGATGTGTCATGGGAAGGTCTTCGTGTCTTCACTCTTTCTCTGCTCACCACAATCTCCTCCTCTTTTATATCCATATTATTGCTTTGCTTAGAGTTAGCCGACATCTCCTCCACTGTTGTTGGTCAATTCCAACTGTCACTTCCAACTGTCACTCAGTGCACTTCATATGGAATCATCATGCATGCACCACCACTGGTCATGTGATCAGCATCTGACCAATGATATTTAAGAGATAAATGAACATTAGCTGAGATTAAATATTCAGGCAATATTCAGATATTCTGTGGAACACAAGGTCCCACATTTACTAATAGTAATAGAACTGCACTAAGTCGCCAATTTAATTTACATTGTTACTACAGAGCATCAGATGAATGTAATATAATAAATATTAGCAAGATGTATGATTTCCATCCACTCTACGTATCATAGAAATACAGATATACTATCTTTTTATATAGAGATGTAGCAGAAGCCATCCTGATTGTTTGCAGCATGCTATGGTGATAGAGAAGCATGCATGACTGTGCCATGCAAATGGTGAGGAGCACCAAAATGGGACATATGATTCACGTAGCCAGGGGCGTAATGTCCGCGGTCGCAGTGGCAGTCACTGCGACCGGGCCCAGGGGGATTGGGGCTTGTAAACGCCAGCAGAAATTTCAACAGGATGTGTGTATCGCAGTGCACAGTCGCTTCGGGTCCGTGCGTGACAAATCAGGGGCGGGCTGGGGCGGGGGGAGAGCCGGACTGGGGTGTCTGGGGCCCACCAGGGACATTGACTCCAGGGGCCCACCCACCCTTCAGCTATTTGCAAATACCTGTTAGCCGTTATACCCATTATATTGGCGGCTCCTGCCCATCACTGTGCGCTCACCAGAACTGCGATGTACAATTACTGTAGTTTGCATTAAAGGGTTTTTATTGGTGAAAACAAGTTCTCAGCGATGCACAGGTTGGGAAGGTGATCACTTATTTATTGGTGGAATCCGCACTGTCAGAAGATTGTGGCACTTGAGTATTTGGTGAGATTTTTACCTCTGTATTTATAAGACAAAACCAGGAGTGGAGCAATCCGAGGTCATGATTTATGCATTTCTCACTCACTCCTGGTTTTGTCCTATAAATACAGAGGTGAAAATCTCACCAAATGCCAACTTGCTTTCTCTGGTGAACCTCTGTAACTGCATCTCTGCTGCTGTGTAATAGTTACAGGGCAGGGAGGGGTTAAACATCCAAGTATTTAATATCTATTGGAAATAAAGAGGTTTCCCCTTATTGATATCAGATAAAACAAATGACCAACCACAATCCACTCTACCAAGACCAATATTACCAGATAGAAGGCAGAAATACCACCACACCGTGACCAGATGACATATTACCACCACATAGAGCCCAAATAATGCCACATACAAGGCACAAATACCGCCACACCATGACCAAAGCACATAATACCACCACATAGTGATCAAATGCTACCAGATACAAGGTATAAATACTGACACCATGAGACCACATATTACCACCACATAGTGACTGAATAATACCACATACAAGGGACAAATATCGTCATGTCATGACCAAAGCACATAATGCCACCACATAGTGACAAATAATGCTAAAATAATAAAAATGTAAAAAAGCTCAGTATATTGGGTCAGTGTACAGGTTATACAGTGATCACCAGTGACATTATACACAGGAGTTCTGTATATAGTGTACAGGTTATACAGTCATCACTAGTGAAATTATACACAGGAGCTCTGTATATAGTGTCAGTGTACAGGTAATGCAATGATCACCATTGATATTATACACAGGAGCTCGGTATATAGTGTACAGGTAATACAGTGATCACCAGTGACATTATACACAGGAGCTCTGTATATAGTGTCAGTGTACAGGTAATACAGTGATCACCAGTGACATTATGCACAGGAGCTCTGTATATAGTGTCAGTGTGTGTGTGTATAGGTAATACACATACTCACCAGTGATGTCTCTAGGTGAAGTTCTTTATCTGCAGACCGATATATCCCATCATCTATGCAGGACTTCTATCTGCAGAAAATAACATAGTTAGCTATAACTAATCACTTCCAGAGCACAATCCACACTTTTCCCAAGATTTCTACACTGCATGAAATGACAAAAAAGCAACACAGTGCCGCACTACACAGTAAAAATAAAACACAAAATACATTTAGGGACTCCATCTTTAATAAAAAAAAAAAATCATGAGAGATCAGAGATTATGGGGCCCAGTCAGGGATCGTACATAGAAATCATGTGGCTTAGTCAGGGGCGTATATAGAAATCATGGGGCCAATCAGGTTAGGGGTGTACATAGAGATCATGGGGCCCAGTCAGCGGTGTACATAGAGATCATGGGGCCCCGTCAGCGGCGTACATAGAGATCATGGGGCCCCGTCAGCGGCGTACATAGAGATCATGGGGCCCCGTCAGCGGCGTACATAGAGATCATGGGGCCCGGTCAGCGGCGTACACAGAGATCATGGGGCCCAGTCAGCGGCGTACATAGAGATCATGGGGCCCCGTCAGCGGCATACATAGAGATTATGGGGCCCAGTCAGCGGCATACATAGAGATCATGGGGCCCAGTCAGCGGCATACATAGAGATCATGGGGCCCAGTCAGCGGCGTACATAGAGATCATGGGGCCCAGTCAGCGGCGTACATAGAGATCATGGGGCCCAGTCAGCGGTGTACATAGAGATCATGGGGCCCAGTCAGCGGTGTACATAGAGATCATGGGGCCCAGTCAGCGGCGTACATAGAGATCATGGGGCCCAGTCAGGGATCGTACATAGAGATCATGGGGCCCAGTCAGGGATCGTACATAGAGATCATGGGGCCCAGTCAGCGGCGTACATAGAGATCATGGGGCCCAGTCAGCGGCGTACATAGAGATCATGGGGCCCAGTCAGCGGTGTACATAGAGATCATGGGGCCCAGTCAGCGGCGTACATAGAGATCATGGGGCCCAGTCAGGGATCGTACATAGAGATCATGGGGCCCAGTCAGGGATCGTACATAGAGATCATGGGGCCCAGTCAGCGGTGTACATAGAGATCATGGGGCCCAGTCAGCGGCGTACATAGAGATCATGGGGCCCAGTCAGCGGTGTACATAGAGATCATGGGGCCCAGTCAGGGATCGTACATAGAGATCATGGGGCCCTATGAGGTGAGGCTCTCACCTCCTCAGGGAGCTCTCACAGGACATCACAGGCCTTAGTATGAAGCAATACTAGAAGACTTGTGGAATTGCTTCATACTAAGGCCTGTGATGCCCTGTGGGAGCTCCTGAGGGCACCATACTGGGGAGGTGAGATCCTCACTTGGCAGTAGTAGGAGCAGCATCTCCATAGTGTGGCTTCACATCACACTACATGCTGCACTGTACAGGACTCCCAGCCGGCAGCAGGACAGATGAGGAGGTAACTGGGACCAGCGCCGGACTGGAGTACCTGGGGCCCACCAGGAAAAAATCAATCTTGGGGCCCACCAGCACCATGCAGTTACCGTATATAGGAATAACATAAGTCCACAAACTCTTTCAAAATGAATCAACTTTATTAACCAATAAATCTCTGCTGCTGTGTAGTAGTCACAACACAGGGAGAGGTTAAACATCCAAGTATTTAATATGTATTGCAAATAAAGAATGTTCCCATTCTTAACCCCTTAAGCCCCGCGGGTGGTTTGCACGTTAATGACCGGGCAAATTTTTACAATTCTGACCACTGTCACTTTATGAGGTAATTACTCTCGAACGCTTCAACGGATCCCCCTGATTCTGAGATTGTTTTTTCGTGACATATTGTACTTCATGATTGTGGAAAAATTTCTTCGATATCACTTGCGTTTATTTGTGAAAAAAACGGAAATTTGGCGAAAATTTTGAAAATTTTGCAATTTTCAAAATTTGAATTTTTAAGCCCTGAAATCAGAGCGATATGTCACACAAAAGAGTTAATAAATAACATTTCCCACATGTCTACTTTACATCAGCACAATTTTGGAACCAAAATTTTTTTTTGTTAGGGAGCTATAAGGGTTAAAAGTTGACCAGCGATTTCTCATTTTTCCAACAAAATTTACAAAACCATTTTTTTAGGGACCACATCACATTTGAAGTCACTTTGAGAGGTCTTTATGACAGAAAATACCCAAAAGTGACACCATTCTAAAAACTGCACCCCTCAAGGTGCTCAAAACCACATTCAAGAACTTTATTAACCCTTCAGGTGCTTCACAGGAATTTTTTGAATGTGGAAGAAAAAAATGAACATTTAACTTTTTTCACAAAAATGTTAATTTAGACCCAATTTTTTTTATTTTCACAGGGGTAACAAGAAAAAATGGACCCCAAAATTTGTTGTGCAATTTCCCCTGGGCACGCAGATACCCAATATTTGGGGAAAAAATACTGTTTGGGCGCACGGCAGGGCTCGGAAGGGAAGGAGCGCTATTTGACTTTTTGATTGTAAAATTTGCTTGAATAATTAGCGGACGCCATGTTGTGTTTGGAGAGCCCATGTGTGCCCAAACTTTGGAGCTCCCCCACAAGTGACCCCATTTTGGAAACTAGACCCCCCAAGGCACCTTTCTAGATGCATAGTGAGCACTTGGAACCCCCAGGTGCTTCACAAATTGATTCGTAACAATGAAAAAGTGAAAAAAAAAAACACTTTTTCATTTTTATGAATCAATTTGTGAAGCACCTGAGTGTTCCAAGTGCTCACAATGCATCTAGATAGGTGCCTTGGGGGGTCTAGTTTCCAAAATGGGGTCACTTGTGGGGGAGCTCCAATGTTTGGGCACACAGCGGCTCTCCAAACGCAACATGGTGTCGCTAACAATTTGAGCCGATTTTCCGTTAAATTTGTTAGAGGACACCATGTTGCATTTAGAGAGTCCCTGTGTGCCCAAACATTGGAGCTCCCCCACAAGTGACCCCATTTTGGAAACTAGACCCCCCAAGGCACCTATCTAGATGCATAGTGAGCACTTGGAACCCCCAGGTGCTTCACAAATTGATTCGTAACAATGAAAAAGTGAAAAAAAAAACACTTTTTCATTTGTATGAATCAATTTGTGAAGCACCTGAGGGTTCCAAGTGCTCACTATGCATCTAGATAGGTGCCTTGGGTGGTCTAGTTTCCAAAATGGGGTCACTTGTGGGGGAGTTCCAATATTTGGGCACACAGCGGCTCTCTAAATGCAACATGGTGTCCGCTAACAAATTTAACGCAAAATTGGCTCAAATTGTTAGCGACACCATGTTGCGTTTGGAGAGCTGCTGTGTGCCCAAACATTGGAGCTCCCCCACAAGTGACCCCATTTTGGAAACTAGACCCCCCAAGGCACCTATCTAGATGCATAGTGAGCACTTGGAACCCCCAGGTGCTTCACAAATTGATTCGTAACAATGAAAAAGTGAAAAAAAAAACACTTTTTCATTTTTATGAATCAATTTGTGAAGCACCTGAGTGTTCCAAGTGCTCACAATGCATCTAGATAGGTGCCTTGGGGGGTCTAGTTTCCAAAATGGGGTCACTTGTGGGGGAGCTCCAATGTTTGGGCACACAGCGGCTCTCCAAACGCAACATGGTGTCGCTAACAATTTGAGCCGATTTTCCGTTAAATTTGTTAGAGGACACCATGTTGCATTTAGAGAGTCCCTGTGTGCCCAAACATTGGAGCTCCCCCACAAGTGACCCCATTTTGGAAACTAGACCCCCCAAGGCACCTATCTAGATGCATAGTGAGCACTTGGAACCCCCAGGTGCTTCACAAATTGATTCGTAACAATGAAAAAGTGAAAAAAAAAACACTTTTTCATTTGTATGAATCAATTTGTGAAGCACCTGAGGGTTCCAAGTGCTCACTATGCATCTAGATAGGTGCCTTGGGTGGTCTAGTTTCCAAAATGGGGTCACTTGTGGGGGAGTTCCAATATTTGGGCACACAGCGGCTCTCTAAATGCAACATGGTGTCCGCTAACAAATTTAACGCAAAATTGGCTCAAATTGTTAGCGACACCATGTTGCGTTTGGAGAGCTGCTGTGTGCCCAAACATTGGAGCTCCCCCACAAGTGACCCCATTTTGGAAACTAGACCCCCCAAGGCACCTATCTAGATGCATAGTGAGCACTTGGAACCCCCAGGTGCTTCACAAATTGATTCGTAACAATGAAAAAGTGAAAAAAAAAACACTTTTTCATTTTTATGAATCAATTTGTGAAGCACCTGGGGGTTCCAACTGCTCACTATGCATCTAGATAGGTGCCTTGGGGGGTCTAGTTTCCAAAATGGGGTCACTTGTGGGAGAGCTCCAATGTTTGGGCACACAGGGACTCTCTAAATGCAACATGGTATCCGCTAACAAATTGAATGGAAAATCGGCTCAAATTGTTAGCGGACACCACATTGCGTTTGGAGAGCTTCTCTGTGCCCAAACTTTGGAGCTCCCCCACAAGTGACCCCATTTTGGAAACTAGACCCCCCAAGGCACCTTTCTAGATGCATAGTGAGCACTTGGAACCCCCAGGTGCTTCACAAATTGATTCGTAATAATGAAAAAGTGAAAAAAAAAAACACTTTTTCATTTTTACGAATTAATTTGTGAAGCACCTAGGGGTTCCAAGTGCTCACTATGCATCTAGATAGGTGCCTTGGGGGGTCTAGTTTCCAAAATGGGGTCACTTGTGGAGGAGCTCCAATGTTTGGGCACACAGGGACTCTCCAAATGCAACATGATATCCGCTAACAATTTAAGCCGACAATTTGTTAGCGGATATCATGTTGCATTTGGAGAGTCCCTGTGTGCCCAAACATTGGAGCTCCCCCACAAGTGACCCCATTTTGGAAACTAGACCCCCCAAGGCACCTATCTAGATTCATAGTGAGCACTTGGAACCCCAGGTTCTTCACAAATTGATTCATAAAAATGAAAAAGTGTTTTTTTTTTCACTTTTTCATTTTTACGAATCAATTTGTGAAGCACCTGGGGGTTCCAAGTGCTCACTATGCATCTAGAAAGGTGCCTTGGGGGGTCTAGTTTCCAAAATGGGGTCACTTGTGGGGGAGCTCCAAAGTTTGGGCACAGAGGGGCTCTCCAAACGCAATGTGGTGTCCGCTAACAATTTGAGCCGATTTTCCATTCAATTTGTTAGCGGATACCATGTTGCATTTAGAGAGTCCCTGTGTGCCCAAACATTGGAGCTCCCCCACAAGTGACCCCATTTTGGAAACTAGACCCCCCAAGGCACCTATCTAGATTCATAGTGAGCACTTGGAACCCCAGGTGCTTCACAAATTGATTCATAAAAATGAAAAAGTGTTTTTTTTTTCACTTTTTCATTTTTACGAATCAATTTGTGAAGCACCTGGGGGTTCCAAGTGCTCACTATGCATCTAGAAAGGTGCCTTGGGGGGTCTAGTTTCCAAAATGGGGTCACTTGTGGGGGAGCTCCAAAGTTTGGGCACAGAGGGACTCTCCAAACGCAATGTGGTGTCCGCTAACAATTTGAGCCGATTTTCCATTCAATTTGTTAGCGGATACCATGTTGCATTTAGAGAGTCCCTGTGTGCCCAAACATTGGAGCTCCCCCACAAGTGACCCCATTTTGGAAACTAGACCCCCCAAGGCACCTATCTAGATTCATAGTGAGCACTTGGAACCCCAGGTGCTTCACAAATTGATTCATAAAAATGAAAAAGTGTTTTATTTTCACTTTTTCATTTTTACGAATCAATTTGTGAAGCACCTGGGGGTTCTAAGTGCTCACTATGCATCTAGATAGGTGCCTTGGGGGGTCTAGTTTCCAAAATGGGGTCACTTGTGGGGGAGCTCCAATGTTTGGACACACAGGGGCTCTCCAAACGCAACATGGCGTCCGCTAACAATTTGAGCCGATTTTCCATTCAATTTGTTAGCGGACACCATGTCGCGTTTGGAGAGCCCGTGATGTGCCTAAACAGTGGAGCTCCCCCACAAGTGTCCCCATGTTGGAAACTATACCCCTCAAAGATTTTATTAAGGTGTATAGTGAACATTTTGAACCCAGAGGTACGGCACATTATTTGTTTACATTAGGTCATCATATTGAATAAGTTTTCATTATTCTTGAGCGCAAGTGCTCGCTACTTGAGTTTGCATCGGGTACTCAGGTATGCACCATGTACAGCGTGTGCTCGAGTGACATGCTCGAGTCCCTGCTCCGCATGTTTCACGGTTATTAGACACCCAAAAAAAAACATGCGGGGATCGCTCGTGCATGGCAGGCAATCCCCATAAAGTTTTTTGGCCGCGAAGCATATGGGGCAGAGACTCGAGCATGTCACTCAAATACCCACGATACTAAATGCATACCAGAGCACCCGATGCAAACTCAAGTAGCGAGCACTTGCTCTCAACACTAGTCGCCATATCGTCATCTTTTTTTCTTACTTTTGAAAAAAATCCCAACCCCAGCCCTAGCCCCAGCACAACCCTAGCCCCAGCACAACCCTAGCCCCAGCACAACCCTAGCCCCAAACCCAGCCCTAACCCTAGCCCAATCCTAACTCAAGAGTTTATTTTTGACGCCGTTCCTTGTGCGGTATAAGTGATTAGACGACTTTATTCTTCGGGTCGGTGTGATTACAGCAATGCCAGAATCATATGGGGTTTTTATGACTGACAGCTGTCACACACTAAAAGACGCATTTTTTGTAAAATCTAGTTTTTGCATCGCCATATTTTGAGAGCTATAATTTTTCCAGATTTTGGCAGACAGTCATGTGACGGCTCGTTTTTTGCGGGATGACTTGACGTTGTTATTGGTGCCATTTTCAGGCACGTGACATTTTTTGATCGCTTTCTATTCCGATTTTTGGGAGGCAGAATAAACAAAAACCAACAATTCAGGAATTTTTTTTTTTTTTTTTTTTTTATTCTGTTCCGCGTGTGGTAAAATTGATGAGGCAGCTTTACTCTTTGGGTCAGTACGTTTACAGCGGTACCACATTTGTATCATTTTTCTATGTTTTGGCGCTTATACACAATAAAAGCTATTTTATAGAAAAAAATATTTTTTAGTATCGCTTTATTCTGAGAGCTATAACTTTTTTATTTTTCGGCTGATGGAGCTATATGGCAGCTTGTTTTTTGCAGGACGAGATGACGTTTTCAGCGGTATCATTTTTATTTATATGCGTCTTTTTGATCGCGTGTTATTCCACTTTTTGTTTGGCGGTATGGTGATAAAGCATTGTTTTTTGCTTGGTTTTTTTTTTTTTTTTTTTACCGTGTTCACTGAAGGCGTTAACTAGTGGGACAGTTTTATAGGTCAGGTTGTTCCGGACGCGGCGATACCAAATATGTGTACTTTTATTGTTTTTTTTTTATTTTTTTTATAATAATATTTATTGATGGGTACATTATATTTTTATTTTTGGTGTATTATTTTTTTTATTTTTTTATAATATTTTTGCACATTTTTTTTTTTTTTTTTTCCACTTTCACACAGTTTATACACTTTATTACTTTGTCCCACTCTGGGACTTTCACTTTTTTTTTCTGATCGCCTGCATGGCACAGGAATGGAGCACCATCCCTATGCCATGCAAGCTGTCAGAAATGCACAGTGTGAAGATTGCTTGGAGATGCACTGCGCATGTCCAAGCAATCTTCCTGCTCTCTGGTGACCCGGATGTTGTCATGACGACATCGGGTCGTCATGGCAACACCCGGGAAGCCTTTGCAGACTGCGCTGGAAGCCGGAAGAGGAGGTGAGTATCGCCGATCACCTCCCCTTGCCCCCGCAATGCCGCGATCGACTTCGACCGCAGCATCGCGGGGGTTAATGTGCTGGGAGCGGTGCGTGACCGCTCCCTGCACATAGTACCGGGTGTCAGCTGTGACAATCAGCTGACACCCGGCGGCGATCGCGCCCGCACAGCCTGTGTGCGGGCGCGATCGCGATGACGTACTAATACGGGTCTGGCTCTTAAGTCCCAGGGCACAGACGCGTATTAGTACGTCAGATGTTATTAAGGGGTTAATATCCGAAAAAACAAATGACTGACAACTATCCACTTTACCTAGACTAATAATACCATATAGAAGAGAGAAATACCGCCACACCATGACCAGAACACATACCACCACTTAGTGATCAAATACTACCAAGTACAAGGTATATATACTGCCACACCATGAGAAGACCACATATTACCACAACATAGTGACTGTCTGAATAATACCACATACAAGGGACAAATACCGCCACGCCATGACCATGGCACATAATGGCACCAGATAGTGACTGATAATGAAAATGTAAAAAAGCTCTGTATATAGAGTCAGTGTACAGATAATGTAGAGATTATCAGTGACATTACACACAGGAGCTCTGTGTATAGTGTCAGTGTACAGGTAATACAGTGATCATCAGTGACATTATACACAGGAGCTCTGTATATAGTGTCAGTGTACAGGTAATACAGGGATCACCAGTGACATTATACACAGGAGCTCTGTATATAGTGTCAGTGTACAGGTAATACAGTGATCACCAGTGACATTATGCACAGGAGCTCTGTATATAGTGTCAGTGTACAGGTAATATAGTGATCACCAGTGACATTATACACAGGAGCTCTGTATATAGTGTTAGTGTAGAGGTAATACAGGGATCACCAGTGACATTATGCACAGGAGCTCTGTATATAGTGTCAGTGTAGAGGTAATACAGGGATCACCAGTGACATTATGCACAGGAGCTCTGTATATAGTGTCAGTGTACAGGTAATACAGGGATCACCAGTGACATTATGCACAGGAGCTCTGTATATAGTGTCAGTGTACAGGTAATACAGTGATCACCAGTGACATTATGCACAGGAGCTCTGTATATAGTGTCAGTGTACAGGTAATACAGAGATCACCAGTGACATTATGCACAGGAGCTCTGTATATAGTGTCAGTGTACAGGTAATACAGTGATCACCAGTGACATTATGCACAGGAGCTCTGTATATAGTGTCAGTGTACAGGTAATACAGTGATCACCAGTGACATTATGCACAGGAGCTCTGTATATAGTGTCAGTGTGTGTGTGTATAGGTAATACACATACTCACCAGTGATGTCTCTAGGTGAAGTTCTTTAACTGCAGACCGATATATCACATCTTCTATGCAGGACTTATCTCTGCAGAAAATAACATAGTTAGCTATAACTGATCACTTCCAGAGCACAATCCACACTTTTCCCAAGATTTCTACACTGCATGAAATGACAAAAAAGCAACATAGCACTGCACTACACAGTAACAGTGCTCCAGTGTCATTCTGTGCCTGCTCATCTGTCAGCAGACATATTTGTCTGATGGCAAAGATCTAACAGAGATGAAGACAGAAGACCTATGGATTACGTTGGAGTGAGGATTTTTCTTTATTAAAGATGGAGTCCCTAAATGTGTTTTATTTTTAATTGAAAAAAAAAATTCTGTCTTTTTTTTCTGTTTACCAGAAATTGATGGAGGCTATGTCTAATTTGGCGTGAAACCATGAATTTCGGGCTTAGTACCAGCTGATGATGCAAAGCTGGCCTGGTACTAACCCTATTATTACCCAGGGTGCCACTCACCACCAGGGCCGCTGGAAGAGCCGGGTAAAGCACCTGGAAATGGTGCCATGATGAATGCGCCATTTTCAGGGGTGGCTGTGGGCTGCGATTTTCAGTGTGGAGGGCCAAGAACGCTTGGGCCTTACCATGCTGAGAATCCCAGCCTCCAGCTGCCTTGTTTTATCTGGCTGGCGATCAACATATGGCGGGAAAAAAAAAAGTTAAGTAAGTTTAAAACAAATATTTGGCTTCTCTGTCTTTTGATCGCCAGCCAAGGTAAAGCCAGGCAGCTGGGGGTGGCAGTACGTAGCGGTCTGCTTTATCTGCGGTGAGAATCAAAAATTCTGCGGAGTGCTACATCGTTTTTAAAAATTTATTTTCACACTTCTATATGTGACAGACCCAATAGCCAATTGCAGATGCTGTCAAAGAGGATGGGCGTCTGTGATTGGCTGTTTGAGTAATGTACAATCAGCCCATACATTCTAGTATGGCAATATGTATGGGCGGCTTTCAGGTTACTTAAGCAGCCAATCACAGACGCCCATTTTCTGTGTCAGCGTCTGTGATTGGCTGTTGGGACTGTCACACATATAAAAGTGTGAAAATAAATAAATAATAAAACAAAAATGACATAGCGCTCTGCAGAAATTTTGATTCTCAGCGCAGATAGAGGTGGCAGCCCGTAGCTGTCTGCTTTATCTGCCTGGTTTTACCTTTGCTGGCGATCAAAAGTCAGGAAAGCCCAATGTTTTTTTTATTTAAAAAAATAATTAAAAAAAAAATGCGTGGGCTTCCGCCATATTTTGATCGTCAGTCTGGTAAAACCAGGCAGCTGGGGGCTGGGATTCTCAGCATGGTAAGGCCCAAGCATTCTGGGCCCCCCACGCTGAAAACGGCAGCCCGCAGCCACCCCTGGAATTGGAGCATTCATCGTAGCTCCATTTCCAAGCACTTTATCCGGCTCTTCCAACGGCCCTGGTGGGGGGTGGCACGCTGGGTAATACTGGGGTTAGTACCAGCTTTGCATTATCAGCTAGCACTAAGCCTGAAATTCATGGCGTCACGCCAAACTAGACATGGCCACCATGAATTTCTAGTAAACAGAAAAAAAAAACACAACACAGAATTTTTTTTTTTAATAAAAATTAAACACAAAACACATGTAGGGACTCCATCTTTAATAAAAAACAAAATCCTCGCTCTGACGTAATCCACGGATCTTCTGTCTCCAGCTCAGCTACATCTTTGCCATCAGACAAATATGCCTGCTGACAGAGATGAGCAGGCACAGAATAACACTAGAACCCAGTTGTCAGAGAAGTGCTCAGCTGGCCTCCAGCCGCCGACCATGTTTTCCTGATGAGAACCATGCCCATTGCCCAGTAGTATTTACTGCCAGCCCCGGCCAGGGGTCCTCCCAGTCACCCCTCCCCCCTCCCCTCCCCGTTTCATACTGACGCGTCGAGATGAGCTGCAGCCGCTGCCTGGAGCGACGCCGGGTCCGTACTCCACAGCGCGCACAGGAAGCAGTCCCAGGGCAATGACGTCATCACACTGAGACTGACCTCCTGCGCACGCGCCGGCAGTGTCGCTGCGCAGAGGAGGCAGAGGGCCCATCACTAATCATATCGGCAGTGCTGCGAACCGGGAGGGCGGGCCCTCTGTTCTCTGTACAGGGCCCAGGGGGGTAGGGGGCGGGGCCATCGGGACCCGGGGGTTTTCCCGATCCTCCGGTGGCCAGTCCCCCCTGCAGAGGGGCATATGTATACATGCAGGTCGGGCACATCCCAGTGGTGCAGACACATCCACACTGCACCCTGTATACTTGTGCACTGCCGTCTGCTGCAGTGGTAGGAGCCGCCTGAATGCATCTTCTTCCTGCCGGAGAGGAGCTTGTGGGCCTGTGCGGTGAGGAGGTGGACGCTGCGCACCTCCTGAGAAGTAAATGGCACTCCATGTATCTGTGCACATAGTATACCACTCTAGTGTATAGCAGAAAGGAGACATCGACCAGAAGAGTCCAGGCATGTGGGTGATGCTAATAATTATTATATTGATAACCAGGTGGAAGAGGAGGAAATGCAAAAAAAGGGGGGAATTAAAAACTATACGCAAAGGGGACGTCGAGACAGGAATTACAATTAACACCAGTGGGAATGGATCATGATTAGAACAGCAAAGGGATAATACAGAGAATCAAGCCACAAATTAATCCAGTATATAAAAATATATATACATATCATTAGTTAGATATATCTGTACATATGATTGTTTAATTATCATAAACTTTACATAAAGTGCAAGTGCCTCCAAAGAATAAATCTACATAAATTATATATCTCCTATGTGAACAAATACAGGTGTTTCTCACTAAATTAGAATATAATCAAACAGTTATTGTTTATTTCTGTTAATGCTGATGATTATGGCTATACGAGTTTCACTTTTTTATATTGAACTGAAATAAATTAACTTTTTGATGATATTCTAATTTAGTGAGATGCACCTGTGTATGTATATATACAAGGGCTGGTCCCTTATTATTTGGATGTGGGTGTGAATCCTGTAGAGAGTAGTGCACTGACTTGGGCATATGTGCTGTTGACAGATATGTATTTGTATCCACTTTAAGCGTTTTTAAAAAAGGTGACCACATGTGCATTGTACTCATGCTATAGCAGATGCAGATCCCACTCCTGATTGGCGTCCACCCGATGTATGTTTCGGCTTCTTGTCTTCGTCAGGGGGTGGCATCATTCGGAAAGAGCTAAGAGTTAAACGGCCAACTATAGCCAATCAGGATGGAGGTATGTCTCCACCAACCAATGGGTGCTGAGGAGGCGCGGCGCGATACACAACGCGCACCAACGCTACGAGGCAACTACGGCGACATGTGACCTGTGACGCTGCGATCACGTGATGGAGACACATGATCGGGGGTCACGGGGCACATATAGATACAGTCGGGGAGGATGACGTGGAGACGTTCATGTGTATCGCCTCTTCAGCAGACATCTAATCTACTGATTGAGTGTGGATATATCGGATAAAGTGGAAAATCTTCTTAATTTATAATGATGGATAACGAGTATAGGTTACATATTACAGCAATACACAGGAATAGGGGGTAGTGAGTGTTACATGTATATAAGAATATAAAGAATATCATAAATTATTATGTGTGATCAGGTGATAAATAAATAATATATACTGTATATTATACGGATATTAGTCCCCATATAAAATACAAAGATTAATGAATTAGACTAAAAATATCCATTATAATAGATGGAGAAAAAGGGGGAATAAATACTAAGTCATTATTAAAGGGGTTTTCCCACAAACAAAAGTTCATTTGAATCATTGTCTGTGTCTGACCCTGTACGGAACATACCACAGCTCCTGGGCAGGGGGGGAGCAAAAGACAATACAGACATTACAGCCGGGGATCGCAGAGGATTCATTTTCTGAGGTAAAACATTTCACTGCCTGATTTAAACTATATTTTCCCTCACAAAATGAATCCTCTGTTATTCCCTGCTGTAATGGCTGTATACTCCTTTGCTTCCTCCCCTGCCCAGGAGATGTGGTATGATCAGACCATGTTCTGTACACCATCAGACACAGCCATTCATTACAATTACTTTTGTTTGTGGGAAAACCCCTTTAATACATATATCGAAATCGTGAAAATCAATAGTGAATATGTTTATATGAAGATATAAAAGTGCAGTGACATCTGAACAATAAATAAAGGGTGAAAAATATATAAAATATATATATAAAAGAAAAAAAATGTATAAAATAATAAAATTTCAGGGACATGTGAACAATTAATAAAGGGGAAGGGAAGGAAAAAATGGAGGGGAGAGGTGTGGACGGGAGGGTTGGGGAGGGGGAAAAGGTGAACGTGAGGAAAAACTAAAAAGATAATATTAATACATATATATATACTGTAGAGAATTGTACTCAGCCGTGTTAGAGGTAGGCACAGGATACTGTTTCTTTAAAAATGTCCAAGGCAGGTTTATTCAGACCTCATAAACCGCACTTGCAAAGTAAACATAAGAAAGCCTTGTCCAGCACAAAGTAACAAAACAAAAAATAACTAGTCCATACAATACTGCAGGTTCACCTGCTCACGGTCAGTGTCCTGTAGCACAGACACGCTGGAGGTCTCCACACCTCCAGCCACAGACACTGAATGAGAAACTCTGTCTCCATTTTATACACAGGCCCTTGGGTGGGGATATGTGAGCAGCCAATCCTTCCCAACTCTAATGACTGCTCGTAAAAACCAGCCCTGATACGCCCAATTAACTCTCTCTGGGTTTATATCACCGAAGCTACTAACCTTGGTAACGCATATCTCCCCTCAAGGACCTGTCCGGAAGCCATCTTACAACAATACATAATAACATAACAACGTAATTCTTTTATTAATATCCATATGTGTACTCTCTTAGTGTTTACACTAATAGCATGCTGCTGTAAGATGCTGTGGCAGCCATGCTGGTTCAGTATCCCTTCAATTTTGAATAAATCCCCAACAGTGTCACCAGCAAAGCACCCCCACACCATCACACCTCCTCCTCCATGCTTCACGGTGGGAACCAGGCATGTAGAGTCCATCCGTTCACCTTTTCTGCGTCGCACAAAGACACGGTGGTTGGAACCAAAGATCTCAAATTTGGACTCATCAGACCACAGCACAGATTTCCACTAGTCTAATGTCCATTCCTTGTGTTCTTTAGCCCAAACAAGTCTCTTCTGCTCGTTGCCTGTCCTTAGCAGTGGTTTCCTAGCAGCTATTTTACCATGAAGGCCTGCTGCACAAAGTCTCCTCTTAACAGTTGTTGTAGAGATGTGTCTGCTGCTAGAACTCTGTGTGGCATTGACCTGGTCTCTAATCTGAGCTGCTGTTAACCTGCGATTTCTGAGGCTGGTGACTTGGATAAACTTATCCTCAGAAGCAGAGGTGACTCTTGGTCTTCCTTTCCTGGAGCGGTCCTCATGTGAGCCAGTTTCTTTGTAGCGCTTGATGGTTTTTGCAACTGCACTTGGGGACACATTCAAAGTTTGCCCAATTTTTTGGACTGACTGACCTTAATTTCTTAAAGTAATGATGGCCACTCATTTTTCTTTACTTAGCTGCTTTTTTCTTGCCATAATACAAATTCTAACAGTCTATTCAGTAGGACTATCAGCTGTGTACCCACCTGACTTCTTCACAACACAACTGATGGTCCCAACCCCATTTATAAGGCAAGAAATCCCACTTATTAAACCTGACAGGAAACACCTGTGAAGTGAAAACCATTTCCGGTGACTACCTCTTGAAGCTCATCAAGAGAGTGCCAAGAGTGTGCAAAGCAGTCATCAAAGCAAAAGGTGGCTACTTTGTAGCACCTAGATTACATGACATATTTTCAGTTGTTTGACACTTTTTTGTTGAGTATATAATTCCACATGTGTTAATTCGTAGTTTTGATGCCTTCAGTGTGAATGTACAATTTTCAAAGTCAAGAAAATACAGAAAAATGTTTAAATGAGATGTGTCCAAACTTTTGGTCTGTACTGTACATACAATGTGTATAATGTATAACAGTATATCAAATCAGTCAGTCATATAAATCATATATTATCCTGTATGTGTGAGGGCCTGTGCAGACGTTGCAGATTTTTCTGCACAGATTTGTCACAAAACCTGAAGGGTTTCCGGATGTCAGCAGAGTGAAAGAGAATCCTGAAGTCTCATGCACATGTTGCTTATTTTTTCCTTACAGATTTAAATCTGCAGCATGTCAATTCTTTCAGAGTTTTTGCTGCAGTTTTCACCCATATTAATCGGTGAGAAGAAGAACAGTGCACAGTGACAGGAATCTACTGAGCAGATATCAGAATTGACAACCAACACATGCTCGGTAAAGCAGGGACTAGCCCAGCCCCCGAAACGGAGGCCAGAAATGACGCTTCATTTCAGGGAGTGGGCAAAGGCTGTGGCAATGACTGTAGCCTCTGCCCCCTGATGACGATTCGTTTGATCATCAAAGAGAAAGTAATATAAATAAATCAGAGTAGTGAGGGAAGGATAGGGAATTTTAAATTAAAGTATATTAGAAAAAAGATCAGATTATGACATTAAATAGTTAGAGATTTAGGAGTAAAATAAAATTTGGTTTTGGACCACCCCTTTAATGAATCAGAGCCAATATAGATTGCCAATCATGGGCCAATTCTTTGTGCCAGAGAGCCCCTGGCGACAATACATGCTGATGGCCTATCAGAGGCCAGCAGCTGACGTCGGCATGCATGTGACGCGAGCATGGCAGTGACGTCATACACTCCTGTCGCCTGCCAAAGTCAGCTGCTGGCTTTACAAGAGGACGCTGCACGGCGGGAGAGCGAGGGCTAGGTGAGTATTTATTGATTTATTTTAAATCAGTGGTCATGTTAGTGACTCTCCCCCCAGGGCCGTGGGGTACTCGGCAGCCGGGCCTTATGGCTGCTTTCGGGGGAGAGATCACGGTGGCTGGCCCGTTGCCGTGGCCCAGGGCGGTCAGTGCAAAAAGGGGATATTTATAGGGGATTTGTCGTGACGCCACCTGTGGTGTCTGGTGAGGATCACCAGCGCTGCGACAGTCCTCTGAGGCAGATGATAGGGCAGCTTGAGATGGAACGGCTCCCCACAGGTGGAGCAGGACTCAGGGCAGTGTAGAATAAATGGAGGTGCGCTGGGCGTTGTAGTGCAGGGAGGGAAATGGCACCGGCGAAAGAAAGGAGCGGAGGCAGCTCAGTGCAGTCATCCAAGATTTACTCACAGTTCTTAGACAGTCCACAGGTGCACTGTACTGGTGCAAACCTCCCACGTCGCACCGCGTTCACCGGGCAGGGGTTCAGTCCTTCCTCAGGCAGTCCGGGTGTACCTGGCAGAACCCCACTTTCTTATGTACCTCTCTAGACCGACTTCACGCTGGGTCTTACTCCCTCCTGCCCTGCGCTTCCCACTGTGAATCCTGTTCGGGTGGCTGCGAGGTCCCCCCTGTCCGTCGGAGTTGCACAGACCTGCTTGACCTTACTTGGATTGAAGTGGGGGTTTGGCTCCTGGCTATAGAAGTCAGAAGCCTCGGTTTTTCCAGCCGAGGCCTGAAGCTGCATGACTGGGCCAAGGGCCGGTCCCCTTCTTGCGGCCTAGATCCTCCTGACACTTGGCAGGTTCGGGGTGTACGAGTGGCGCCTGCACTCGCCGTACTCCCCTAGGATCCCTTCTACAGAACAGAGCTTACTCCCTGCTCCAATCCTGGGCCTCAGTCCTGGGCCCTTGTAGTGGAGCAGAGCTCCTACAGAGACTCTGCTCCCAGACTGTTCCTCTGAACAACACTCCTCAACTCCCTGCTCTTGTTAAGATGTCTACCTTTTTATATATCTACTGTATGAGTGCTCCCATAAACTACTTCCTCCACCCACACCCACTACTGGTTCCCCCTAACTTTGGGTTCCCCCCACCCCAGCCAGGGTCAGGGCTCAGCAGAAAACTACATTGCGTCTTGCCTCTCCTGCTGGCCTGGGGTAGTGTAGTGTTGGATGTAGGTGTTGGGGTTCCATGCAGCACTCCCTCCTTACCTGAGAGAAGGGAGACACCACACCTCTGGGTGAGGTGCAGTACCTCTGTGGCGACCGAACCCTCAGGGGCGCCACACTACTACATGGATGACTATGGAGATGCATTATACTTTATGGATGACTATGGGGCTGCATTATAGTACATGGATGATTATGGGCTGTGAATTATAATTTATGGATGACTATAGGGTGCATTATGTTTTATGGATGACTATGGGGTGCATTATATTTTATGGATGTCTATGGGGGTGCGTTATAGTACATGGATGACTATGGGCTGTGCATTATACGTTATGAATGACTATGGATTGTGCATTATAATTTATGGATGACTTGCACTTGGGCCCATAAGACTCTAGTTACGCCACTGCATGCAGCTATAACCAGTCAGTCAAATGGGTACATACAGTAGTGTGCAATATTTTTAAACAGGTATGGAAAACTGCTGCAAAACAACATCAAAGCATCAGGTATACTTGCATACAGTTTTGTGAAGGACCTCAACAAGGAGACTGTTCCCAATATCTTGGCTCACTGAAAAATAACCACAGATCTTCTGTGGATGTAGGCTTGGACAAAAATACTTCTGTCTCTCTATGTAATCCAAGACTGACTTGATGATTTTGAGATCAGTGTTCTGTGGGGGCCATATCATCACTTCCAGGTTCGTTGTTCTTTTTTATACTGTAGATAGTACTTAGTCACATTGGCTTTATGTTTGGAGTCATTGTCCTACTTGTTAGGAATTGTGGTTCTGTGCTCCCACCTGGGAATGGATCAAGTCCAGTGCTACGCTACTTCGGTCGCAGGGGCCACCATTGTCCTGACTCTGCAGGCGAAGCTACTACGCATGCAGGAAAACCGTCTCAATCTTATGGAGCATCGCGCTCTGGAGTAGTAGGATTTGTGAGGACGCGGGATGCCGTATCTCAAACTGATATAATGCCCGGTTAACATGGGATGCTGTGTTCCCCCGATTGCCAGGCAACACACGATACTGCGGTGTCTGGCACTAGGCAGTGGTGGGATTGGGTCCAAGCTGCTGTACAAGTTAGCAGGGAGTGGTTGTCTTGGGATGATTGATCATTAGGCGGGCTATTTAAACCTGTTCCCTGCTCAGTCCTTTGCTGTTTATTACAGTTTCAATGTGCTGTGGTGGTGAGGGGTGCTATCATTATTAGTTGTTATCTTTCCAGCGTTTTGTCTTAGGAGTCTTCTCTTTCCCTTTTAATTTTTCCTCGGTGTTCTTATAGAGGTACCCACCCGGTTCTTGACTAAGCACCGGCCGTGTCACCAGACGCCAGCTGGCTGGCGACAGTGGACCTGGGAAGGCTCTGCCATAGTCCCCCTTCCATCACTGGGAGCTGAGTGAAAAGTGTTCCCGGTCCTAAAGAGCTCACCTAGCTGGGCAGCTTGCGCCAAGTGCGTCTGTCCCTGCGGATTTGCTGGTTTGGTGCCAGTCTTCCTGGGTCTTTCTGCGTTAGCGCATAACACTGCTGAATAATAAATTTAGAGCCAGTCAGACGCTTAACTGATGGTATTGCATGATGGATAATTATTAGTGTTGAGCGAGTATGTTCTGTTAACCCTTTCGGCGAGTATGCTTGGGCCGAGCACCGAGTAGTTACAGCTGCTCGGTGTTATGTTTAAATCACTCCCGTGTGCATGATTTGCGACTGTTTGACAGCTTTAGTACATGTAAGGAATGTCTATTTATTACACATTCCTCACATGAATTAAAGTTGTCATACTCGCCAAAAGTGTTAACAGGACATACTCGCTCAACACTAATAATTATCTGCTATATTTCTCTGCATTGAAGACACCATTAATGATGACCAAATCCCCAACTCCATTTGTTGAACTGGAGTTCCAAATATGCTAGGTCCCTCTGTAATGGTGTAGAAGATGTCTGAACACCCTCTCTGAAGACTCCTGACTGTATAGTTAGTGTGACCTGTGGTTTTATGTGTTTTATCCTTATGTAGGCTCCAGTTTTCCTCTGTACAGGGGTGGACATGGTTAACTGTAGGGCCAGCCCATAGTTTGGGGAGGAGTAAGTGGGCACCAGGAGTTAGTTCCTGTTTTAATAGAGAGTCTGAGTAGAGCTGCAGAGAAGAAAGGACAACTTCAATCGGATCTAGCCATAATTTGTGTGTGTGTGAAGAGCAGACATACTAGGGAATACATTTCAGCATTCAAGTAACAGTGGCAGCAGTACTCCATACCAAAGGCAAGTTGGGGCACCCACTGAAAAATAAATCATTTTAAAGCTAGTCTTAGTGTTAGCCAGACCTGGAGGTCTTTGTGAAGAAATATGGGATCAGCCAGGCTGGTACAATGGTCACAGCGCAATACATCGACCCATGTAGCCCTGTACTGGGAATATGAAGGCCCTCGGTGGAGCTTGTTGTTCATTTGCAAAGTTCTACACAAGTATTGCGCCACCGTCCTCAACCATCAAGTGTGAACCTCTGTCATACTATACAGATGAAAGTTTAAAGCATTATTCCTGCTACCCATTGTACATTTTTTCCAGACCTAGTAAATGACTTTATTTTCGTAAACATGTCTGTCTTCTTCTTTGCGGAGTTAAAGAGTCCCAGTGTCTCACCAACTGTGGCAGAACATAGTCTGAATGTGCCATCAGCTGAATCCGTAATATGTGCACACAACGAGGAGCCCCTTGTCTCGTCCCTTACACCTTCACCATACTTCATTGTTGCTTGCAGACCCTGTATATTGTTCCACTCTCCAGCCCTTTGACAAACTAACTGTCTTCTGTGACCGGCAAATATTTCACATTTTTGCTCATTAGTCCATAGCTAAGGCTGACATTTTTATGCACCCTTGTTTCTATGACTAAGATATTGTTTTTGATTACAATTCTTCCTTGAAGATCACTTCTGGCCAGAACTTTGGATGGGATGGGAGCATTTTTGCGCCAGCTCTGTGCTCAGGCTTGGACTGGCCGACAGGAGAACAGGAGAATCCTCCATTGGGCCCCTGTGCAGAGTGGCCACCACCCTCTTATATGAGCAGTACTTGGCACAATAAACTTTACTCACTATGTGCAGACAAAGGTAGCATCTTATTCATTTACCAATCTACCCAGTTCATTGTTATATAAATTTGTGATTGAGGATAATGTCACATTTGCATGTAGTTGAGAAGTGGGGCCCTAAAGTTGGACAGTGGGGGTCTCTGGCTCCAGTCAGACACTGCTTGTGTCTCTTGTATTCGGTGGCTCTGTGTCCCGGTCTTCAGTCTTCTATCAGGTAGTTTGTTGTGTAGGACATACACTATTTTAGTGCCCTTCCCCCATCACAGAGATTGGTCTCCATAAGGCTGTGTGCCCACGATGCATTTTTAAACTTTTCCGCAGCGGCAAAAACGCTGCAGAAACGCTTAAAAAACGCATGGTAGAAGGCCTGCCATGTTCCCCAATGATAATCCGCATGTGCTGTGCACATGCTGCGGAAATTTCCGCTGCGGATTATCATTACGGAAAAAAACACAGCACTACCAATTATTTTGGGGAAGTGCTGCGTTTTTGCCGCCATTTACTTGCATTAGATCGCATGGATTACGCATCACTGTATATGTGGCACCCCAGGGGTCTGGTCTCCACAGTAATAGCAATGTTATGTCTGAGAGCAGGTGGGAGGTCTCTTGGTCAGGAATCCTATTCATGCCACACCTCCTGCCCGGTCCTGGGAGGGGAAGGACTTCCCCTATATAAAACTGGGGCTGAGGCAGGGTTAGGGGGAAGAAGAGGAGCAGCTTAGGAAAGAAAGATCAGGAGCTCAGTGGGAGCAGTGTTAAAAGGAATCAGGGGCTGGCAGCTGAAGAGCTCGCCCTGATTGAAGAGTTACCACCGGACCCGGAGTCCGAGGCTGTGGGGATTAACCCTGACCCAGCAGCAGAAACCGACCGGCAGGGGATTTCAGGTCCTCTGGCCAAGAAACCCGAAGGCACGGTCACACGCGTGGGACCAGCACCGCCGTCGTGGAGCGGAAGCCACTAGAAGGCCCCGAGTCACCGGCCATACGGGTGAGCACCACACGGTACACTCAGGGACGTGGGCTACCTTTACCCGCCTCTAGCAAGGAGGCCAGAAGAGTACAATTAGTTGGGGAGGCCTACAACTCCGCCTGGCCAAGGGGGATCCCATCTGCTCAAGGACTGACCAGGCCCCGACCGCTAGCCAGTACTCCGGGAGGGTCTATCTTTGTCACCAGTAAAGACCCTGAACTACACCGCATCGTCTCTGAGTGGTTCCTGCTATCCCCATCATCCACGTCGGCTGCCCTGAGGCCATACCCCTCCCGTTGGGGGTTATACCATCTACGCTGCACAACCATATCACCGGCCTCAGCGGTCTGCCCTGCAGCGGCGGCCTCATAGCCGCAATCAACGGGTGGCGTAGTCGAACATTTTTAACATCTACTGCTAAACGCTGCCACTCAGTTTGACTCCCTGGGCACGGACCGGGTCACCGCCACGAGACTACTACCCCCATCTGATCCGGATCCGGGTAAGCTCCCCCGTGCGACGCAGCAGGTCCCGGGGCGCGTCAGCTTTTGGCGTAGTCGGCAGGATTCCGTGCCCGCAACCACCGGGTACTGCGTGCCTGAAAAAAGAGACTTTTAAACTTACCTGTGGTGAAGATTCCCGCCATCCGGCGCCATCTTCAGCCTTCTTCCCGCCATCGGTGAAGATTCCCGCCATCCGGCGCCATTTTCAGCCTTCTTCCCGCCTTCCGTGGAGTTTTCCCGCGGTTGGACGCCATCTTGAAGACACCGCGCGGGAAGAAGAGGGGCGTGGACTCCAAAAGCGCGCGAGAACTGAAGCCCCGCCTCACGTCCAGACGTCGCGTAAGGTCCTGGAAGGAGCCCAGCAGACGCTGACGTCACAGGAGCGCGACGGAAGGTCCTCAACCCTGACGATCCACTGCGGAGCCGCGGCCTACGGAAGAGGATCATCGCAAGGTAGGCCACGGTCCACTAGGGGGGAGGAAGATGTCGGATACGGAGGAGAGCTTCACTGCCTCAACCCCCGCCAGCGCTGCTGCAGTCATGCCTTTTACCATGCCCTATATCCCGGGAGCAGCCTGGCTACCCCAATACTCAGGAGAGTCACATACCCTGAATGACTTTAGAGAAAAGCTGGATAGCCTCTTCCAGGTGTACCCCCTCACAGAAGAGCAAAAAGTGAGCATCCTGGTGGCCCAACTAACCGGGGCAGCCCAAAGGGAGGTAAAGTCCTGGCCACCTGGGAGGAGGACTGTCGCGGGGATACTAACCCGGCTGAGGGACACCTTTGATACCCGCACCTCAGCCGAGATTAAGCTTAAATTCTATGGGTGCAAGCAGCGAGCACATGAGAGTATAAGGGACTATGCACTAAACCTACAAGAGGCCCTGAGAGCCATTAAGCAGACCGACCCCGACAGCGTGGGAAACGAGGACAGGCTGTTGACCGAACAATTTATAGAGGGACTATATTGCAATGTCCACCGAACCCAGTTGCGGGCCATAGCCTTACAGGATCCTCATCTGGACTTTGCACAGTTCAAGGACAGAGCCATCCGGGTGCTCCGAGAACCGGCACCGGGTGGCGTTGTGACCCACAGGCGCCCAGCTATCACTTACCACCAGGAGGCGGCGTCCTTGTCGGCAGGGCCTGTGGGGGCTGATGCGCAGGCTTTGAACAATGACCCGGCTCCAGACCTGCACCATCAGGTCCAAGAGCTAGCTAAAAGCGTTGCTGCGCTAACCCGAACTGTGCAGTCTTTACAGGTTTCCACTCCAGGGAAGATCCAGCTGGCATCCGGACCGGAGGACATCCCGTGGCGTCGACCAAGGAGGACCCCACCGGCCAGAGGAAGATCCAGCGACCGATACAACGAGGACGGACAACCCATCTGCCGCCGCTGCAATCAACCCGAACATATGGCAAGGTACTGTCCTTTAAACTGGCACAACCTGGGGTAGAGGGCCAACCCCCAGGAAAAAGATCACCAGGCCCATCGAACTGGCGCAACAAATATGTGGGAGGACGTCCAGTCTTGCCTATGGTACTGGATGGCATTCCTATGAGTGCCCTACTGGACACCGGGTCACAGGTCACCACCATCCCGTACGTGCTCTTCAAGCAGTACTGGAATGACTCGGATATAACCCGCTACCCAGACGACGACTTGAGTATCATCGCCAGCAATGGTCAGCCCGTGCCACAGATCGGATTTAAAGAGGTGACCATTAAAATCGGTAGAGTCGAACTGGCAGCACAGGGACTGATCATTGTAGACATTGACAAGCGCGAGAGTCACCCAAAGATAACTCTAGGAACTAATGTGATTGAAAATTGTCTTGCAGAGGTGATTTTCATTTTACAGCAGGTTGCCAAGAACGCCAGCTCCGGCCAGCAGCGAGTGCTCCAGAAAGAGATCCGGGCACTGATGCGACGGTAACAAGTGGAACTCTCCGGCGGTGAGATTGGTAGCGTGAGAATGTGTGACCCTTTCCCTATTGCCATGCCCCCGAAAAGTGAAATGATGATTTGGTGCCGGGCAGCTATTGGTCTGAGAGGTAGAGATTACCAGGCCATGGTAGAGCCAGTCTACTCAGACAGTAGGCCCACCATTTTGACAGCCCGGGGGGTAGTTGATGTACGCCATGGGATGGTACCCGTTCGCATAATAAATATTGGGAAAAGGGAAGTATACCTGCCCCGGTATGCTACGCTAGCCAAATTATATACTATCAACCAAAATTCTATACAGTCTGTGGAACCCTTGCCTCCATCTCATCCGGAGGAAGGTAACGGCTCTGAGAAAATAATGGAGGATTGGTGTCAGCAACTACATTTGGGTACTGACTCCACTCCCTCCCACCAGAAACAGGGAGTCTACCGGGTGGTTCAAGAGTACGAGAGAGTGTTTAGTAAACACCCGTTAGACTTCGGGCGAGTCAAGGGGGTAGAACACCACATCCCCACGGGAGACCATCCTCCCATAAAAGAGAGGTATCGGCCCGTACCCCCTGCACACTACCAACACGCCAAGGGGATGCTTAGAGACATGAAGAAGGCTGGGGTAATCAGGGATAGCTGTAGCCCCTGGGCAGCTCCACTAGTCTTGGTCAAAAAGAAAGACAACACCATGAGAATGTGTGTAGATTACCGGAAAATTAACCGTATCACACACAAAGATGCGTACCCCTTACCAAGAATAGAGGAGTCTTTGGCTGCTTTAAAATCTGCTAACTTCTTCTCCACCTTGGATCTCACTAGCGGGTACTGGCAGGTTCCTGTAGCAGAGGCGGATCGGGAGAAGACCGCATTCACCACCCCGATGGGACTTAGCGAGTTTACCTGCATGCCGTTTGGACTCTGCAACGCACCAGGAACCTTCCAGCGATTGATGGAGTGCTGTCTGGGACACCGGAACTTTGAGACGGTCCTGTTATACCTGGACGATGTCATCGTCTACTCCAAGACCTACGAGGACCACCTGAAGCACCTGGCGGAAGTGTTTGAAGCTCTGGCAAGTTACGGCCTAAAGGTGAAACCTTCCAAGTGTCACCTCCTGAAGCCAAAGGTGCAGTACCTGGGACACGTGGTGAGTGCTGACGGAGTGGCTCCCGACCCTAAGATCACCGCAATTAAGGAATGGCCAAGCCCCTCCAGCGTAAAGGAAGTGAGGCAGTTCCTCGGGTTGGTAGGCTACTACCGAAGGTTCATTCCCGGTTTCACCAAAAAGGCAGCTCCTATGCAGGACCTCCTGATAGGCCAGTCCAGGAAGGCCAAGAACCAGAAGCCGCCCTTCAGATGGGAGAAGTTGGAAGAAGAGTCCTTCTGCCAGCTGAAGATGGCCCTCACGGGGGATGAAATCCTGGTGTACCCTGATTATAGCCAGCCCTTTATCCTCTACACCGACGCCAGTAACATCGGGCTAGGAGCCGTACTATCCCAGATCCAGCAGGGGAAAGAACGGGTAATTGCTTACGCCAGCCGAAAACTGCGACCCACCGAAAGAAACCCTGAGAATTACAGCTCATTTAAGCTAGAGTTCCTGGCAGTGGTGTGGGCAGTCACCGAACGCTTTAAGCACTACCTCGCTTCTTCCCGGTTCACCGTGTACACGGATAACAACCCGTTGACACACCTGGACACTGCAAGACTCGGTGCCCTAGAGCAGAGATGGATGGCCCGCTTGTCCAACTATGAGTTTACAATCAAATACCGGGCAGGACGCTCCAATACCAACGCAGACGCCCTGTCCAGGATGCCAAACCTACCGGACGTAGGGGAAGATTCAGAGGAACTGGAAGAAGTTGAGCTCCCCGCGTTCCACCGTCATGGGACTATCCAGTATTCCCACCGTGTAAGAAGTAAGCAAACCGCTACGTTCAACCCCTTACCTCATTACAACTGGGTGGAGACGCAAGACAGTGACCCTGCCGTCCGACTGGTAAAGGAGATGCTGACTCGGCCAGATGCACGCCTTGACCCAGACGCTCCGGAGGAAGCCAAGCAACTGTGGGCTGAGAAGAGTCGACTGTTCCTTTACAAGGGGAAGTTGTGCCGCAGAATGGTTAACTCCTGGACGCATGAACTAATCTGGCAAGTAGTGGTGCCAAGAAGAGACGCAGCTATGGTGATGGAGGCATACCACGACGGAGCTGGGCATTTCGGATGGAAGAAGCTGGAGTTCCTGCTGCGCGGGCGGTTCCATTGGGTAGGCATGAGAGGAACCATCGAGAGGTGGTGCAGAGACTGTGGCCCATGCAACTTAAGAAGGAGGGACCGTGCCAGCCAGAAGACTCCCCTGCGGTCCATCATCACCAGACAGCCGTTGGAACTGGTAGCCTTGGATCATGTAAAACTGACCCCAAGCAGAAGTGGCTACGTCTACGCGTTAACCATCGTGGATTACTACTCCCGGTTCTTGGTTGTCGTCCCCGTCAAGGACTTAACGGCTCACACAGCAGCTAGAGCCTTCCAGCAGCACTTCTGCCGTCCGCATGGATACCCGGAGCAGGTGCTGACGGACCAGGGGCCTGCCTTTGAAGCGGAGGTCTTCCAGGAGTTCTGCACCCTGTATGGATGCCGGAAGATAAGAACAACACCCTATCACCCGCAAACTAATGGACTTTGTGAGAAAATGAACCAGGTGGTGATAGATCTCCTGAAAACATTGCCCCTGGAGGAACGCAGTCTGTGGCCTGAGAAGCTGCCCGACCTGGTGGACCTATACAACCACATCCCTGTAGGTTCCACCAACTGTACCCCGGCTTACCTAATGAGGGCAAGACCTGGTAAGCTTCCTGTTGATCTGGAGATGGGAGTCCTGACACCCGAGGACACTTCACCAGAAGCCAACTGGGACACAGAGAGGCAGCAGCAATACCGAAAAGTACAGGAGAGCGTGGAGCGTAGTCTCTGTCAAGCTAGGGAAAGACAAGAGAAAACTTACAACCAGTATGCTCCCGCTGTTCCCCTGGTGCCCGGAGAGCAGGTCTTGAAGAGGAAAAGACGGCTCCACAAGTTGGACGACCAATGGGAGAAGGACCCGTACACCGTACTGCCCTCAAGCCACGACAACCCAAAGATCTGTACAATCAGTAAAGATGGAGGGGAAACCACAGCCATTGTATCCCGGGATCACCTAAAGAAGTGTCCCGAACAGCTACGGAACCCTGAAGAGGAACAAGAGGACCCTCGACCCGTAGAGGAAAGGGAAGATATGGTTAGTACTGTGCTCGGAGACTTCCCTCGGTCTTGGACTCAAGTCAATGGTGCTGTTGTGGTACCCGTCCTCACGTTCCTCCAACCAGCATCCCAAGTGCCTACGGAGACACAGGTAGAACTGGAAGAACAGCCGGTCCAGGAGGCAGAAGGCCCCACACAAGCAGACCAGGAAAATCAACCCTCTGCTTATAGTGAGCCTGCCATACCCCTAGTGGGCCAAAGAGTCCGTAGACGGCTGCCCAGTTTACCCTTGACAGCTCCTATACCCTGTAGCTCAGGACCAATCAACCAGCTCCGTAGGTCCACTAGGGTCACTAGAGGCCAGCTGCCCATACGGTGGAGGATCTAAATGTTCAAGCTATTTTATTAATGTTTACCTGTTTATTGTTGCTTGTGTATAATTATGTGTTTCTAGTTATTTATAGGAGTCTTTGGTGGATTTACCGGGAATCCTTTGTGCATATAGTTGGAGCGTAACCCAGGACTGACTGAAAGACTGTTAAGGACTCGGGGCAGGACAGACCCCTACCTGGTTACGTCTCCCTGTGTTGGTGAAATGGACACCCTTGTTTTCCTCAAAAGTTACACCCGGTTGCGGACACGCCGTGACCACCTTATGTGTTGTCTCTATCAGAATGTTATTGTTTGCACCTTGTTATGTTTACAAAAGTATGTTTAGTCCCGGAGTACTAACTTTCACTAGGGGGGAATGTGGCACCCCAGGGGTCTGGTCTCCACAGTAATAGCAATGTTATGTCTGAGAGCAGGTGGGAGGTCTCTTGGTCAGGAATCCTATTCATGCCACACCTCCTGCCCGGTCCTGGGAGGGGAAGGACTTCCTCTATATAAAACTGGGGCTGAGGCAGGGTTAGGGGGAAGAAGAGGAGCAGCTTAGGAAAGAAAGATCAGGAGCTCAGTGGGAGCAGTGTTAAAAGGAATCAGGGGCTGGCAGCTGAAGAGCTCGCCCTGATTGAAGAGTTACCACCGGACCCGGAGTCCGAGGCTGTGGGGATTAACCCTGACCCAGCAGCAGAAACCGACCGGCAGGGGATTTCAGGTCCTCTGGCCAAGAAACCCGAAGGCACGGTCACACGCGTGGGACCAGCACCGCCGTCGTGGAGCGGAAGCCACTAGAAGGCCCCGAGTCACCGGCCATACGGGTGAGCACCACACGGTACACTCAGGGACGTGGGCTACCTTTACCCGCCTCTAGCAAGGAGGCCAGAAGAGTACAATTAGTTGGGGAGGCCTACAACTCCGCCTGGCCAAGGGGGATCCCATCTGCTCAAGGACTGACCAGGCCCCGACCGCTAGCCAGTACTCCGGGAGGGTCTATCTTTGTCACCAGTAAAGACCCTGAACTACACCGCATCGTCTCTGAGTGGTTCCTGCTATCCCCATCATCCACGTCGGCTGCCCTGAGGCCATACCCCTCCCGTTGGGGGTTATACCATCTACGCTGCACAACCATATCACCGGCCTCAGCGGTCTGCCCTGCAGCGGCGGCCTCATAGCCGCAATCAACGGGTGGCGTAGTCGAACATTTTTAACATCTACTGCTAAACGCTGCCACTCAGTTTGACTCCCTGGGCACGGACCGGGTCACCGCCACGAGACTACTACCCCCATCTGATCCGGATCCGGGTAAGCTCCCCCGTGCGCGCGATGCCGCGCGACGCAGCAGGTCCAGGGGCGCGTCATATATGTAGATGCGCATTGCATGCGTTCTAATGTGTGGATCGTACCCAGGTCTAGAGAAGAGGAGACTCTCCTCCGGACCCTTGTACCATAGAAAACTGTAAAAAAAAAAATGAATAAAATAAGTATATATTTATTTTTTACCTTCTGGCGGCCCCCGATGCGCTCCTCCTCTCATGCCGGCAGTTCGATGGACTGAAGGACCTGCGCTGACGTCATAGTCATGTGACGGGTCATGCGACACTGACGTCGGCAGGTCCTTCAGTGTAACATGATCTGCCGGCAGCCGGGACGGTGAAGCTAGACACCGGGGGCCATCGGAAGGTAAGTATATATTTATTTTTTGACATTCTCTTGGGTCACACTATATAAATCCATGCTGTTTGTATGGATTTATATAGTGTGACCAAGTTGTCAAGCACTTTCCAAGTGATGGTAAAATCGCTTGGAAAGCACTTGTCAACCCGCATGCGGAAATGCATGTGAAGAACGCTTCACATCCGCATGTCCCTGGCAGGAAAAACGCATGTACAATCCGCATGTACAATCCACATGTACAATCCGCATGCGTTTTTTCTGCCAGGGGAGATGCAGAAATGCTCAGGAAAAATCCGGAGCATTTCTGCATCGTGGGCACATTGTTAGAACCCTCCTGTTAGTTTTTGCTATTTTGTGTTTTGCGGTCACGTGACCATCTGCCTATATATTCCAGCTCCGCCCTTCTGGCTTTGCTGGACTTCAGTGTTGTTTGACTGTTTTGCTAGCCAGGTGCTTCGGTGCCTTTCTCTGTCAGTTTGCTTGGACCTCTAGTACTTTTTGTCAGTTTGTCTTTTGTGTTCTACAACAATTTCTGTTTAGGAGGTGTCCCATTTTTGTCCCAGCCCTTAGTGCTTTAGGGACCCCTCCCTTAATTCTATAGGTCTTCGTTCAGACTAGCCGAGGACGAAGGTGGGTCTGTTCACTAGGAACAGGCAGCCCGCTACATCGTAGGGATTCAGCTTAGTCTTACTGTAAGGACAGCTTTCCCCTATCTTTCCTTAGTTCTTGTTGCAGATCACAACAGTAAGTCCAGCCCAAAAAAAAAAAACTAAAAGGAAAGAAATTCAGGGATCAGTATGGTTTCCGTCCAGGAGTTGGCTCAACGCCTGCAAGGATTGTCTCTGGAGGTGGCCGAGCTTCAGCAACACGTGAGTAGCTGTCCTGGAGCGCATTTTGTGGAACCGAAGGTAGGACTGCCTGATGTTTTTTATGGTAAACAGCAAGATTTTTTTCCTTTAAAAATGCTTATTTGTTATATTTTTGTTTGAGACCAAGATCCTCTGGGAATGCATCACAGCGCATTGGTTTTATTATGTCACTTTTGCGCAAAGAACCACAGGGTTGGGCCTTTTCTCTCCAGCCTAATGATCCGTGTTTAAGTTCTGTTGAAGAATTTTTTTCTGCTATGGGGCTATTATATGACGATCCTGATCGAATCTCATCTGCTGAATCAGAACTTAGACGTTTGAATCAGAGGTCTGATGATGTTGAAAATTATTGCACACACATCAGGAAATGGGCTTCAGAAGTTAAGTGGAATGATTCGGCGCTTAGATGTTTATTTCTTGCTGGTCTGAGTGAAAGGGTTAAGGATTTGCTAATTGCATTCCCTGCACCTGAGACTCTGCAGGAGGCTATGCAGTTAGCTGTTCGTATAGACAGGAGACTGAGGTGCAGGCTCAATGACGTAAAGACTCCTGTAATGTCAGGTCCTAGTCCCCAGAAAATCTGCACTGACGGCGGGGAACCGATGGAGGTTGGGGAGATGTCACTCCACTCTCAGGAAAAAGACCGGAGATTCGCCGAGGGATTGTGTCTTTATTGTGGTAAAGGTGACCATTTGATTAAGTATTGTGAGCGTCGTTTAAGTAAAGAAAAAAAAAAGGTCAGTTACGCCCGTATAGCTTGTTTATGCTCTGCAGGAGTATTTCTTTCTGGGAGTACTACTCTGCAGGGAGATTTGATTGAATTTCAGGTATTTGTGGATTGTGGTTCAGCACTTAATGTGATTGATAAAGGGTTTTTGGAAAACCTTAAATTGAAATCCAAACCTTTGTCATCTCCTATTTCTGTGGTTGCAATTGATAACACTCCTTTGAAATGTATTACTCACAAGGTTGCTGCATTTTCTCTCACTATCAATGGAGTTCACCAAGAAATTTTGGACTTGGTTGTTTTGGATAATTTACCCTCTCCAGTTGTTCTAGGATTGCCTTGGTTAAAACTGCACAATCCTTTATTGGACTGGTCTACTAATGTGATTAAGTTTTGGAGTCCGAAGTGCTATGATAAATGTTGTAATGGTCGCTCTGCGGCTGTGGAAAAAGTGGAATTACCTGTACCTATTCAAGATTTTTGGAGGGTTTTTTTTGAGGAGTCGCAAGTTTTACCTCCTCATAGGGATTATGATTGCGCCATTGAGTTTGTTCTGGGTGCTACCCTTCCCAAAAGTCGCTTGTTTAATCTGACTATCCCTGAAAGAAAGGCCTTGGAGGAGTACAAAGAGACTAGCCTGGTTGCTGGTCACATTAGACCTTCTAAGTCGCCTGTGGCAGTCGGATTCTTCTTTGTTAAAAAAAAGGACGGCGGTTTATGTCCATGTCTGGATTTTCGTGAAATTAATAAGATTACCGTACGCAATTCCTACCCATTACCGTTAATTCCTGACTTGTTTAACCAGTTAGTGGGAGACAAGTGGTTCTCCAAAATTGATCTCCGGGGGGCATACAGTTTGTTACGTGTGAAGGAGGGTGATGAATGGAAAACTGCTTTTAACACTCCGGTAGGTCATTTTGAGAATCTGGTGATGCCTTTTGGTCTTACCAATGCACCTGCATTTTTTCAGAACCCTATTAATGACATCCTGAGACCTCTGATTGGTAAGAATGTGGTTGTGTATTTGGATGACATTTGGATTTATTCACCAGATTTAGAGTCCCATTGGCAGAGGGTACGTGAAGTTTTGCAGTTATTGGGTGATATTTCACTCTTTGCTAATCTGGAGAAATGTGAGTTCGCTGTGCAGAAAATTAGTTTTTTGGGCTACATAGTCTCCAGCGAGGGCTTTGAATCATAGAATCATAGAATGGTAGAGTTGGAAGGGACCTCCTGGGTCATCTGGTCCAACCCCCTGCTCAAAGCAGGATTCACTAGATCATCTCAGACAGATGTCTGTCCAGCCTCTGTTGAGATGGACCCTGTGAAGGTTCAGGCTGTGCAGGAATGGCCTAGGCCTATTGGTTTGAAATCTATACAGAGATTTTTGGGTTTTGCCAATTATTACAGGAAATTCATTAAGAATTTTTCTGTAATTGTTAAACCTCTAACCGATCTCACCAGGAAAGGTGCGAATACGGCCCAGTGGACTACTGAGGCCATTAAAGTTTTTGAGTATCTCAAAGAGAGGTTCAGTTCTGCCCCTATCCTTATGCAGCCTGATGAGACCAAGCCTTTTTTGGTCGAGGTCGATGCTTCATCGGTGGGGGTCGGAGCAGTTTTGTCTCAGGGGAACAAGGGTGGAGTACATCCTTGTGCCTTCTTTTCGAAAAAATTTTCGGAAACCGAACTGAATTATGATGTTGGAAATCGGGAGCTGCTGGCTATTAAACTCGCGTTTGAACATTGGCGTCATTTTTTGGAAGGCGCTAGATTTCCTATTCAGGTTTTCACAGATCATAAGAATTTGATTTATCTGGATGCTGCCAAGCGCTTGAATGCCCGTCAAGCTAGGTGGGCACTTTTTTTTTCTCGGTTTCATTTTTCTGTTACCTATTTCCCTGGTACTAAGAATGTTAAAGCCAATGCTTTATCTCGCAGCTTCTCTCCTACGGTCGGTGCCGAGGAGGAGGAGAGCATTTTACAGAAAGGAGTTGTGGTGGCGGCTTTGGACTCCGTTTTGGAGAATGGGATTCTGAAAGCTCAAGAAGATGCTCCATCTAACACTCCCCATGGGAGGTTGTTCGTGCCTGGAGCCTTTAGGAGAGATTTGTTTGTGGAGTGTCATGAGTCTCTGTTGGCAGGTCATCCAGGAATTTCGGAGACTAAGAGACTGATCAGTCGCAGTTTTTGGTGGCCTGGATGGCAGAAGGAAGTCATCAAGTGGGTGCGTCAGTGTACTGTGTGCGCTAGGTCAAAGGCTTCACATACTCCTGCTGCGGGGTTGCTTTGCCTTCTGGAGGTTCCTAGTGTGCCTTGGACGCATCTCACTATGGATTTTATTACTGATCTTCCTGTGTCCGAGGGTTTTACTGTCATCTGGGTGGTCGTGGACCGTTTTAGTAAGATGTGTCATTTGGTTCCATTCATTAAGTTGCCCTGAGCCAAGACACTCGCTAAGGCATTTGTTAAGGAGATTGTCAAGCTCCATGGCGTTCCCACGGATATTGTTTCTGATAGAGGACCTCAGTTTGTGGCTCGCTTTTGGCGTGCTTTTGGTGACAGGTTGGGAGTCCATTTGTCATTTTCGTCTGGTTATCATCCTGAGTCTAATGGACAGACTGAAAGAAAGAACCAGGATGTTGAGCAGTTTTTGCGTTGCTTTGTGGCGGACAATCAAGAGGTGTGGTCGGAGTTTCTGCCTCTCAAAGAATTTGCTCTTAACAGTCATACATCCTCCTCTGCTGGGTGTTCTCCTTTTTTTTTGTTGTACTGGGAGACATCCGTGTTTTGGTTCTTTCTCCAAATTGGGGTCGGCGGTGCCGGAGGAGGAGAATTTTTCCGGTGATTTAGAGAGAGTTTGGACTAATGTACGTTGTAACCTTCAAGAGGCTAACAAAAAGTCCAAGAAGTATTTTGACAGGAAACGTAAAGAGGTTTTGTTTACTGTGGGTGACATGGTTTGGTTGTCCTTGAAGAACCTGCGTTTGAGGATTCCCTCTAAAAAACTGGGTCCTAAGTTTGTGGGTCCATTTAAAGTGCTTCAGGTTGTTAACCCGTCTGCTGTTAGGTTGGATGTCCCTACTTCCTGGAAGTTTAATCCTGTGTTTCATGTTTCCTTCTTGAAAAAGGCTAACGTATCTAATAGGGACGCCACTGTCACAGTTCCTCCTGTGGGGGAAGACGGCGAATATGAAATTTCTCGTATTTTGAATTCTAGATGGCATAGAGGGAAATTACAGTATCTTGTCTCCTGGAAGGGTTTCGGTCCCAAAGACTACTCATGGGTAAGAACGGATGATGTCTCTGCTCCTAGGCTTGTTAAAGCTTTCCACAGGAGCTTTCCTGATAGGCCTGGGCCTGGAGGATCCTCATAGAAGAGGGGGTACTGTTAGAACCCTCCTGTTAGTTTTTGCTATCTTGTGTTTTGTGGCCACGTGACCACCTGCCTATATATTCCAGCTCTGCCCTTCTGGCTTTGCTGGACTTCAGTGTTGTTTGACTGTTTTGCTAGCCTGGTGCTTCGGTGCCTAGCTCTGTCAGTTTGCTTGGTCCTCTTGGACCTCTAGTACTTTTTGTCAATTTGTCTTTTGTGTTCTACAACAATTTCTGTTTAGGAAGTGTCCCATTTTTGTCCCAGTCCTTAGTTCTTTAGGAGCCCTTCCTTAATTCTATAGGTCTTCGTTCAGACTAGCCGAAGAAAAAGGTGGGTCTGTTCACTAGGAACAGGCAGCCCGCTACATCATAGGGATTCAGCTTTGTCTTACTGTAGGGACAGCTTTCCCCTATCTTTCCTTATTTCTTCTTGTAGATCACAACACACATAGCCTTACTTTGTTATTTAGATAGACAGATAGATAGATAGAGGGCTGCCACCAGGAATTTCAGGGCCCAATATTGGCAACATTTTCAAGCTCCCTTCAGACTCCGCCCAGGCTCCACCCCAGCTCCACCTCCACCCCTCGAAACTTCCACAGTCCCACCACCCAATCTTGGAAAAACTCCACTTCTGCACCACGCCCTCACCAATCACAGATTTACAGTTTCCACTCAACCATATATCGTATACAGCAACTTTTGTTTTGGCCAAAAGATTTTTATAATCAACCACCACGACAAGTTAGACTCTTTTGGCTGGGCCCTACTTTACTCTAACCTATTAAACCTTTCTTAAAATATCCAATACTCTTTTTAGGTATATTTTTATTTCTTTTTCTTTAAAGGAATGTGTCACATAAATTTTTTAAAATGACTAATAATATCACATTCAAGGAACAAAAACCATCACACCATAGCCGGACCACAATTTACCATCACATAGTCACCAAATAATACCACATACAAGGTATACTGCAACACCATGACCAGACCACATATTACCACCACATAGTGATCAAATAATACCACATACAAGGAAAAAATACCGCCACACCATGGCCAGACCACATATTACCACCACATAGTGACCGAATAATACCACAAGCAAGGAACAAATACCACCACACCATGACCAGACCACATATTACCACCAAATGGTCACCAAATAATACCACATATACACTGTGTGCAGAATTATTAGGCAAATAAGTATTTTGATCACATGATACTTTTTATACATGTTGTCCTATTCCAAGCTGCATAAGTTTGAGAGCCAACTACCAATTAAGTAAATCTGGTGATGTGCATCTCTGTAATGAGAGGTGTTGACTAATGACATCAACACCCTATATAAGGTGTGCTTAATTATTAGGCAACTTCCTTTCCTTTGGCAAAATGGGTCAGAAGAGAGATTTGACGGGCTCTGAAAAGTCCAAAATTGTGAGATGTTTTGCAGAGGGATGCAGCAATCTTGAAATTTCCAAACTTTGAAGCGTGATCACCGAACAATCAAGCATTTTATGGCAAATAGCCAACAGGGTCGCAAGAAGCGTGTTGGCCAAAAAAGGCGCAAAATAACTGCCCATGAATTGAGGAAAATCAAGCGTGAAGCTGCCAAGATGCCATTCGCCACCAACTTTGCCATATTTCAGAGCTGCAACATTACTGGAGTATCAAAAAGCACAAGGTGTGCGATACTCAGGGACATGGCCAAGGTAAGGAAGGCTGAAAAACGACCACCTTTGAACAAGAAACATAAGATAAAATGTCAAGAATGGGCCAAGAAATATCTTGATGGGCAAGATGGATGGGCCAGAGGCTGGATCAGTAAAGGGCAGAGAGCTCCACTTCGACTCAGACGCCAGCAAGGTGGAGGTGGGGTACTGGTATGGGCTGGTATAATCAAAGATGAACTTATGGGACCTTTTCGGGTTGAGGATGGAGTGAAGCTCAACTCCCAGACCTACTGCCACTTTCTGGAAGACAACTTCTTCAAGCAGTGGTACAGGAAGAAGTCGGTATCGTTCAAAAAAAACATGATTTAAATGCAGGACAATGCTCCATCACATGCATCCAACTGCTCCACAGCGTGGCTGGCCAGTAAAGGTCTAAAAGAAGAAAAAATAATGACATGGCCCCCTTGTTCATCTGATCTGAACCCCATAGAGAACCTGTGGTCCATCATAAAATGTGAGATCTACAGGGAGTGAAAACAGTACACCTCTCGGAACAGTGTCTGGGAGGCTGTGGTGGCTGCTGCACGCAATGTTGATCGAAAACAGATCAAGCAACTGACAGAATCTATGGATGGAAGGCTGTTGAGTGTCATCATAAAGAAAGGTGGCTATAATGATCACTAATTTTTTTGTTTTTTGTTTTTGCATGTCAGAAATGTTTATTTCTAAATTTTGTGCACTGATATTGGTTTACCTGGTGAAAATAAACAAGTGAGATGGGATTATATTTGGTTTTTATTAAGTTGCCTAATAATTCTGCACAGTAATAGTTACCTGCACACACAGATATCCTCCTAAGATAGCCAAATCTAAAAAAACACACAGGAGCTCTGTATATAGTGTACAGGTAATACAGTGATCACCAGTGACATTATACATAGGAGCTGTGTATATAGTGTACAGGTAATACAGTGATCACCAGTGACATTATACACAGGAGCTCTGCATATAGTTACAGGTAATACAGTGATCACCAGTGACATACACAGGAGCTCTGTACATTAGTATATAGTGTCATTGTACAGAGAACACACTGACTCACAAGTGACGTCTCTAGTTGAAGTCCTTCATCTTCGCTTTTTTTCACTTTCATCCAGCGCAGAATGACCTCACTTCTTCCAGCCAGGACTCGTCTCTGAATAAAATAGCACACAGTTATCTAGAGCACATTCCCCAAATTCTACATTACGCAGCTGAATACAGATGTGCACCCACCATTAATATATAATTAGTTATTATGCAACCCACTATTCCAAATATAAATTGTAATCCACCACGGCCCCCCACTAACTGTAAATAGCCACTTTCTCCACCCAATAAATATATAAATTAAATAGCACCTGTACTCTTTCCCAATTCATTACCAGTCACACTCCTGCATCCTCAACAACCCCCACTCTGTACCTCCCGCTCCCCCAATTCATTATATTTACATGAACCCCTCCACTCCAATTCATTATGTCATGTTCGTGCTCTCTCCCAACCTCTATTCATAATCATTTATTCTCCCCCACTCCCAATTCATAATTTGCTCTCCCCCACTCCCAATTCATTATTTGCTCTCCCCCACTCCCAATTCACCATTAGCTCTCCCCACCCCCCATTCAACATTTGCTCTCCCCACTCCAAATTCACCATTAGCTCTCCCCACTCCCAATTCACCACTAGCTCTCCCCACCCCCCTCTCCCAATTCACCATTTCCTCCCCCCATCCCCACTCCCCATTCACCATTTTCTCTCCCCACTCCCAACTCATCATTTGCTCTCCCCACTCCCAATTCACCATTTGTTCTCCCCACCCTCCACTCCCAATTCACCATTTGCTCTCCCCACCCTCCACTCCCAATTCACCATTTGCTCTCCCCACCCGCACTCCTAATTCACCATCTGCTCTCTACCCCCCACTTCCAATTCAACGTTTGCTCTCCCCACCCCCCACTCACTATTTGCTCCATTCACCATTTGCTCTCCCCACCCCCTATTCCCAATTCACCATTTGCTCTTCCCTCCCCCAATTCATCATATGCTCTCCACACTCCCAATTCACCATTAGCTCTCACTACTGCTCCCTCCCAATTGACCATTTGCTCTCCCCACCCCCAATTCACCATGTGCTCTCCACACTCCCAATTCACAATTAGCTCTCCCCACTCACCTCTCTCAATTAATCATTTGCTCTCCCCACCCACTCCCAATTCATCATTTGCTCTCCCCAACCACTCCCAATTCATCATTTGTTCTCCTCACCCCCCCCATTCAGCATATGCTCTCCCCACCCCCCACTTCCAATTCACCATGTACTCTCCCCACCCCCCAGATCATTATCTGCTCTCCCCACCCCCAATTCACCATGTGCTCTCCCCACCCCCCACTCGCAATTCACCATTTGCTCTCTCCACCCCCCACCTTCAATTCATAATTTGCTCTCCCCACCCACCATGTGCTCTCCCCACCCCCAATTAATAATGTGCTCTATCCACTCCTCACTCCCAATTCACCATGTGCTCTCCCCACCCCCCACTCCCAGTTCACCATGTGCTCTCCCCACCCCCCACTCCCAGTTCACCATGTGCTCTCCCTACCCCTTAATTCCAGTTCACCATGTGCTCTCCTCACCCCCCACTTCCAATTCTCCATGTGCTCTCCCCACCCCCGACTCTCAGTTCATCATGAGCTCTCCCCACCCCCACTCCAAAATCATCATTTGCTCTCCCCACCTCCAATTCACCATGTGCTCTCTCCCCCCCCACTCCCAATTCATCATGTGCTCTCCCCTTCCCCCACTCCCTATTCTCCAAGTGCTTTCCCCAACCTCCACTCCCAGTTCATCATGTGCTCTTCCCCAAGACCATTTAATTAATTCTATTAAAAATAAATAAATTGATACTAACCTTTCATATAATCCCCTGCAGCTGCACTTCTGTACTGGCATCTTGGCCCTCTATGCAGACGCGTACGCGATGATGTCTGTAACGGGTCTGGGAGGCGGAACCTCTGAGCTACTATACAAGGGGGCGGTCCTTGTAAGGGAGCGGGTGGCAATCAGGGATGACGGGCAGGCAGTCACAGCAGGTGACCGGGACAGTCTCTGAGTGGACGGGCTGGAGGTCACGGCAAGTGACCGGGGCAGTCTCTGGAAGAACGGGCAGGAGGCCACGGCAAGTGACCGGGGCAGTCTCTGGAAGAACGGGCAGGGAGTTACGGCAAGTGACCGGGGCAGTCTCTGGATGAACGGGCAGGGAGTTACGGCAAGTGACCGGGGCAGTCTCTGGATGAACGGGCAGGGAGTTACGGCAAGTGACCGGGGCAGTCTCTGGGTAAAGGGTAGGTACGACCTGTGATGGCAGAGCCTCCGGGTAGGCTAGCAGGCAGATGGTAGATGTGTGCTCCTAGGTGAGCAAGCGAGAGTCTCTGGAATGGTAGGTGGTCACAGCACGTGACGGCGAAGCCTCCAGGTAGGCTAGCAGGCAGGTAACAGGTGGGCGCTCCCAGGTGAGCGGGCAGGAGTCTCTGGAAAGGCAGATGGTCACAGCACGTGACGGCGGAGCCTCCAGGTAGGCTAGCAGGCAGGTAACAGGTGTGCGCTCCCAGGTGAGCGGGCAGGAGTCTCTGAAAAGGCAGATGGTCACAGCACGTGACGGCAGAGCCTCCAGGTAGGCTAGCAGGCAGGTAACAGGTGTGCGCTCCCAGGTGAGCGGGCAAGCTGGTCCATAGACAGACTGACAGGAGTTGGAAGGCAGACCGTCGGACCTCAGGCTAGCAGGCAGGTGACTGGATATCAGGCAGGACAAAGGCAGCAAGCTGGCAGGAATCTGGCAGGTAACTGGCAACGGGACCTGAGGGCTGAAGCACAGGTGAGACACAGGTGCAAACAACATTGCTCGGGCACCTCCATTTTGGAGGAGGTGCCCTTTATATGGGAGGTCCTCCGGCAATTGGCCGGGGACTCCTTAGGACGGCGCGCGCGGTCCCTTTAAGAGAGGGGGAGCGCGCGCGCCCTAAGCACACTGCCGGGGAAGGAGCGCGCGCCGGAAGCAGCGGGGAGAGCAGCTCTGGAGGACGCCGCGCCAGGAGCGGGGAGGTGAGAGGGACGGCGTCTCTGCCTAGAACGGGGCAGAGACGCCGATGCTACAATGTCATTGCGTACGCACCTTCACCAGCACGTCCCATAAGAGGCGGAGGGACTGCACGGCCGTTCAGTTTTTATGGCTGTGAGAGCTCCAAGGGTCTCGGCACACGATACCCCAGTGTCGGCATATAAGTAAGCAAAAAAGATGGTAGCACTTAATAGAAAATTACATAAAAAATGGTGTATTTATTGGCCCGTGTGAACAGGTGCCAATGTTTCGGCTCAAAAGCAAGTGGATTTTTAATGCAACCAAACAAGCCTCATCAGGTCTAAGAAATGTATTTATTTTAATAAAATAAACAGTTTGTATTGTGGAGTCTGCTCCACTTCAGAGTTATTACATATATTGGGATTAACTCTTTAACCCCTTCCCACTTAAGGTACTTTTTACTTTCCTGACCAAGCCAAATTTTTTAAACTAATATGTGCCATTTTATGTGGTAATAATTTTTTTCTTGACACATTGTAGTTTACGTTCGTGGTAAATTTAGGTCAATATGATAGACATTTATATAAAAAATATCGGAAATTTGACAAATATTTAGAAAAAGTCTAATTTTTGAACTTTGTATGCCAATGAAATGTCCCATCCCTCAGTTTTTCAGGACCATCTACACATTTGAAAAGATTTTGAGGGATCTATATGTCATGTATACACCTCAAAATATTCAAAACCGTATTCAGAAATTTTGTATAACCCACAGGGCTTCATGCAAAGTTAAATGAAAAATTACTTTTTATTATTATTATTATTAGCATGTGAAGGTATTTGCAAAGGGGGGTAGCAGAGGAATAGTGAGGCGAGAGATGAACCAGTCGAGCAGCAGAGTTGAGGATGGACTGGAGGGGTGCGAGAGTGTGAACAGGTAGGCCACAGAGGAGGGTGCTGCAGTAGTCGAGGCGGGAGATGATGAGGGCATGAACAAGCAGTTTAATAGATTGAGGGTTGAGGAAAAGATGGATTCTGGGAATACTTTTGAGCTGGAGGCCACAGGAGGTGGCAAGAGCTTGGATGTGGGGTTTGAAGGACAGGGCAGAGTCAAGGGTTACTCCGGGGACAGGGGAAAGTGTGATGTCATTTATTGTGATAGAAAGATCAGGTAGGGAAGATATGCGAGATGAAGGAAAGATGATGAGTTCAGTGTGCTGAAACAGTTGGCTTATCCTCGAGTATATACGGTATATACTTTATACTCTATAAAGTGTTAGTAACAAGGCAAATCAACAGTAGAACTAATATCAGTAAGCTTGGGATAGCAGAGAAAGTCTTTCACTATTTAACGTTAATGTTCTCTTCACAAAGGTGGTGTGCCCAGTCGTGTGAGTTTCCATGTAAGTTCTCTATGAAGCTCTGGCCCTAGCGGGGATCACTGGGTTTTCCGGCTAGGCCGCAAGTCTCTCTCTGATGTTCACTACTAGGACCAACCCTTCTCAATCACTATGTTTCCACAAAGTAAAATAATAGGAGCTATACTCACCTCCGGTGCTGGCACCATTCCAGCTGGATCACTGAGGGGCTCCCGCAGGAACTGAGCAGTCAATGTCTGTGATCCTAGCTGTTATCTTTAATTAACGCCTTTGATGCCGCAACCTATAGTATCAGTGGCATCTAGGTTGTCAAATAAAGGTAGGGGGCTCTTTTAGTCAACCAACTCTACACAATGGCCCCCACAGCTGCAATTGTAATTCATGCCTCGCAGCATCGTGCAATAAAGCTCAACCAGGTTCACGTTCTGTAAAGGGACTAAAGTAAAAAAAGTAAAAAACAAAACGGTTCATAGAAAAAAATAACAAATCCCAGGTCCCGTTCTTTGATGTGGACTTGGGAACTGAGCCGACAAATGATAGCTGCATTATTCAGCCATCATCTGCCTCTAACAGATGCGAGTGGACGGAAGCGGCCGTTAACCTGTTATATGCCGCTAACAATCTGTGATGGCAGAATTTACAGTGACTGGTCCAGGTGGGGCACACTGTTCTAACTGTCCCTGCATCATGATTGTGGGGTGCCAAAGGGTTGTCATGACAGCTTGAGGTTTTCTGAACACCCCAGTGCTTGTCATGACAATACTCTGTAGTATCGGTGTCTCTGCGCCTTGACAGGCAGAGACGCCGTCCCTCTTACCGCCGCGCTCCCCTCCCGGCGTCCTCCGGCGCTCCTGCTTCTGCCGGCGCGCAGCTTCCCGGGCATTGTGCTTAGGGCGCCCTCTTAAAGGGGCCGCGCATGCCGTCCTAAGGAGTCCCCGGCCAATGACCGGAGGACCTCTCATATAAAAGGCACCTCCTCCAAGATGGAGGTGCCCATGCAAGGTTGTAGCTTTGTGTGTTAAACTCTGCTTCAGCCCTCAGGTCCCGCTGCCAGCCTGACTACAAGTCCAGCCCACCAGCCTGACTACAAGTCCAGCCCGCCAGCCTGACTACAAGTCCAGCCCGCCAGCCTGACTACAAGTCCAGCCCGCCAGCCTGACTACTAGTCCAGTCTGCCAGCTTGTCTACTCTCCAGCCCGCCAGTCTGTCTATGGGCCTTGCCCGCCTGCTTACCTGGAAGCACCTGCCTGTTACCTGCCGTGCCTACCAGCCAGCCTATCTGGAGGCTCCTGCTTGTTACCTGCTGTGTCTGCCAGTCCGCCTACCCGGATCACCCATCAGCCTGCCTGCCGTGCTCATCTGCTGTACCGGTCAGTCCCTGCCTTCTGACCCGTGGAAGTCACCTGCTCTCATACAAGTTCGGTCCCAGAGTAGCACCTGGTCTCTCTGCTCGGTCCTTCCCTGGTCACGGAGTCGATTGAGCCGCCGTATGACCTTGGTCAGTCCGAGTTGACAGCTACTTACGCCCCTCTGGTCCCTCCTTGCACCGCAGCACAGAGGTTCCACCACCCGGATCCGTAACATACTCCTTTGAACACATGCCTGTGGAGAGTAGGAGACTGTGATTTTTGCTACATACTGAAGCAGGGCTGCCACCAGGAATTTCAGCACCCCATACTGGCAACATTTCCGGGCACCCTTAAGACTCCACACCAGCCCCGCCTCCACCCCTCAAACTTTCCACCGTCCCACCTCCCACGCTTGGAAAAACTCTGCTTCTGCACCTCGGTTTCACCAATCACACATAAACAGTTCCCATCGAACACCATATCACATACACAGCCATCAGCTTTTGTTTTGGCCAAAAGATTTTTTAAGCCTGCCACCACGACAAGGTAGACTCTTTTGGCAGGGCCCTACTCTACTCTAACCTATTAAACATTTCTTAAACTATCCAATATTCTTTTTAGGTATATTTTGCTTATTTTTCTTTAAGGGAATGAGTGACGTACATTTTTGAAACTAATTGAAACCAGATTGTGATAATTTTTTTAGAATCTGTATTTCTGACTTCAGATTATTGTATCCTGTTTTCTGTACATTTATGGAAATCTGCTGTCTTGCCTGTTTGGAGATATGAACAATAGACATATGGATGTATATATATCACAAGACAAAACAGGGGACTCTAATTCCTAGGGAGAGTTTTCTATACATGTTCTCATGTTTAGTGACATGCAGATGTCATTGTGCAGGAAAGGGGAAGAGGTGAGCTGTGACACGACCTAATGTGAATGGTGGATTCTGTTATCTCTCATTGTAATCCTGCTGGCTATGATAATGAGGTGACTGCTGAAAAGGAATCTCTTCTGGACGTGTTATTCTATTAGAAAAGCAATTTCTGTTTATTTATTATTTATGATATAAGGGGTGACAAACTTTAAAGTAAATTCTTCCAAAAAGTTAAACTATGATTAAAAGGATTGGCAATTTTCTGGTTATTCTTTACCAATGTGTTTGAGATGATGATAAGGCACTTAGTATTATGGTCTTTCTTGAACTTCGGCACTAAATACGAAATATGGGAAATATACTATATTTCTATGTTGAATTTCTGAATTAAGGGCCTTTTATTCATCTCACACACACATTGGTTAAGAATAACCAGAGCATGGTCAATGCCCTTAACATAAAAGTTTTGTAAAACATTCCCACTAAACATTTCACTAATTAAATCTATTTTTCATAAGAGTCATTTAGTTAAATCCTTTGGTCAATTATGTAAAGTGCAAAATTATAATGTAACAAAACAAAGACAAAACGTATAACCAATTAATACAATGAAAATAAGGTCATTTTGTGATGTCAGAAAACATATTAAAACAACGATCTAAGGAAATGAACCATAATAATAAAGACGTATTTCCATAAATTCAAGAACAACAAACAATAGTGCGCTCTATCCTAAAAACTGAGCCCTAATATTAAATGGGTATTCCCATCTGGGGTACGGATAGTGCATCGCAGGGTCAGTCAGGTGCAGGTCTCAGAACTGAAACATTACTATCCGATCTGTTACATCTGTCTAATGCTAGGACTTTGGGTCAGTAATCCCGCAGTCAGGCTAGGACACTCATCCATAATACAGGGGAACATACATGGCAATAACACACTAATGTAAAACTGGCTGCAATGTAGAAGATGTGAAGATGCAAATTTACATGTATGGAACAGGCAGTCGTTTTACCTGCTGGTTAGAAAAATCCTTAATCAGGTCTTTAATATTCAGGTGTCTGGCGAGCTCATGTTCAATTGACAGAAGGGCTCGGCTGTTTAACCGTTGTTCCGTCATTGTAGAATGCAGATAGTTCTTGAGAGTTTGCTAATGCTATCTCTCCTTCTGCTACTCAAAGTGGTTGGGTGATAAAAATTCTTGCAATACACACCTCTCCAAATCTTGAAGCTCGAATTTGTAGATGGCGTTTAGTAAAGACAGTGGACCCATGTTTTCTGTAAATGTAGCTTCATAAACTTTCCGAAGACGTTGCTACTCAGAAAGTAACGGTGATGTGAGATCTACCTGCCTTCCCATGGGTTGTTCCATCTCTTGCTATTATTTTGAATTATTTGGTTCTTTCCTAGAATGGGTGGTTAAGTATGAAACAGGTTCCTCTGCTATAATCCATTATCTTGACGATTTTCTTTTTGTGGGACCACCAGATTCAAGGTCCTGTCAATTTTTGCTGGACAATTTTATTTTTTTCGCGACGCATTTTGGCGTTCCCTTATCCAGTGAAAAACTTTTTTCTCTATCTTCTATGTCTCCACTGGGATCTGCTGTCATCTTTATGCTCACCTGTAATTAAAAAAAAAAAATCCGGCCTCCTTCCTCCCCTTAATAGCCGGCCATCACACACCTCTTCCCGACACCCATGACAGCACTTTCATGAGTGTGAGGAAATCTTACTACCGGTAATGATAAAAATGATCATAGACATGTGCAATGATGTTTGTTTTAAAAAAAAAAAAATCCGGCCTCCTTCCTCCCCTTAATAGCCGGCCATCGCACACCATGTTATTTCTTCTTAGCCCAAGACAGCACCGAAAGATGGAGCTGTCATGAGCAAGAGGAAATACAATTACCGGTTAGTGTAAAATGTTCTGCACATGCCTATGAGTATAGTGAAGCGCAGATGTTGTGGCGCTTATACTTACTGCCAGCGCATGATTACATTGTCTGGCTTCTTCATCTTTGGGGTCTGTGTTTTGGGTCCCTCAGTGTCGTATCCATGGTCATCTTCATTCCAGCAGTGCTTTCAGATGATCATCAAAGTGATGTCCAATCTTCAGTTCTTCAAGGTCTACTGGAGGCTGAGGAAGACAGCTGGCTCTGATGACTATGGAGCTGGTGTCTTGTCAAGGGTTTCCAAGTTGACAAAAGAAAATCCCTTGAACATGGCCTGGTCCTTTGCTGATAGAGGTGACTTTTTGGCCTCTGCTGCTTCTAATTTCTCCAGATGGTGTGGTCGAGAACTGTGATGAGCTTTAGATGGCTACAAAACAAACAAAAAAATAATTATTACCAAAATCTCAAACGTTCTGGAGAAGGATGATATGAAATGATCTGGACCATCAGACCAGGACCAGCAGCTCTGGATGATGTTGATTTTCCAATGTTAGGCTGTGTGCCCACGATGCGTTTTTAATGCGTTTCTGCAGCGTTTTTGCAGCTGCGGAAACGCATTAAAAACGCATGGTAGAAGGGCAGCAATGATAATCCGCATGTGTTGTGCACATGCTGCGGAAATATCCGCTGTGGATTATCATTAGGGAAAAAAATGCAGCACTACCAATTATTTTGCGGAAATGCAGCATTTATCGCCGCCATTGACTTGCATTAGAACGCGCCAATTCCGCAAGACTGCATCTGTACTTGCGTAATTGGTGCGTTCTAATGTGCGGATGGTACCCAGGACTAGAGGAGAGGAGACTCTCCTCCGGACCCAGGCACCATTAAATAAATGTATATTTACCTTCCGGCAGCCCGCGCTGCGCTCCTACTTGCTTCCCGGCACTTTGCAGTGGATTGAAGGACCTGCGCTGACGTCAGAGTCATGTGACGGGTCATGCGACGCTGACATCGGCAGGTCTTTCAATCCACTGCAAAGTGCCCGCACCGAGCGAAGCAAGCCAGCGCGGGCCATCGGAGGGTAAGTATACATTTGTTTTTTTTTTATTTTTAACCACTCTCTCGGGTCACACTATATAAATCCATGCAGTTTGCATGGATTTATATAGTGTGACCTAGTTGTCACAAGCACTTTCCAAGTGATGCTAAAATCGCTTGGAAAGCGCTTGTCAATCCGCATGCGGAAATGCATGTGAAGAACGCTTCACATCCGCATGTCCCTGGCAGGAAAAACGCATGTACAATGCGCATGTACAATCCGCATGTATGATCCGCACGTACAATCCGCATGTACAATCCGCATGTACGATCCGCATGTACAATCCACATGTACAATCCGCATGCGGAAATGTCAGTGAATAACGCTCCATTTCCGCATGTCTCCGGCAGGAAAAACGCATGTACAATCCGCATGTACGATCCGCATGTACGATCCGCATGTACGATCCGCATGTACGATCCGCAAGTACGATCCGCATGTACGATCCGCATGTACGATCCGCATGTACGATCCGCATGTACGATCCACATGTACAATCCGCATGTACAATCCGCATGTGTTTTTTTCTGCCAGGGAGATGCAGAAACGCTCAGGAAAAAATCCTGGGCATTTCTGCATCGTGGGCACATAGTCTAAGTGTCAGCGCTAACTAATACTTAACAGAGGTGCAATGTGATCTGGCCATATACTTACTACAGGGATGTGAGGTGGAGGCACTTTCAGGGCTTCCACAGAGACCCAATCAATACACTGGAAAAACACGTGCTCTCGGATGTTACCATGGACTCCTAAGCGTCTGGCTGGATCTTTCTGTAGGAGCTAAAAACAATAAAGTAAAACCCATGAAGGTAAGCGGTAGAGGCAATAAAACATTCTCACAACTTCACCATTTAAATGAATATTGTACAACCCCTAGTACTAATAACCTGGAATTATACTGACCTGTTTAATGATGTCATCAATGCCGGAGGATGCCTCATCGAGTGTCAGATGGAACGTACACTCACTGGTAACCATATCTTTTAAGATGACACCAAGAGAATACCAGTCTACTCCGGCGTTATACTCCTCGCCAGCAAAAATCTATCATGGAAGAGAGAACAGAGAGGTCAAAATGTTAACATTCCCATGGACAGTAATTTTAGCGAAAACTAAATAGAAAAGCACTATTATCCCACCTCAGGCAGTCACAGCGTATTCGGTGGCTGTTCGGTCTCCATGCATGTTGTCAATTGCGAGACCGAAATCTGTGATCTTAATATGGCCCGTTTCAGCCACCAAGATGTTCTCGGGCTTGAGGTCTCTGTGGATGACGCCCTTGGAGTGGAGGTACTGGATTCCACAGACCAGTTCAGCGGCATAGAATCTGACAGAAAGACATGAATGAGTGTAACTTTCCGAGGAGAAGACAAGAAACACAAAGATTTTGCTTCCAGCCAATATTATCTACATTGACTAGACGATTAGAACAAGATGACCATATGCAGAACATACAACAAATCCTGCCAGATCCCACTGAAGAATAATGAGGCCACTCAGATTTCTGTCAATGTTCGGGCTAATTTCGCTGCAATCTACAATATTTTTTATATTAAAAACACCAGAACCCAAAGGCAGATAATACAGCAGGGAAGTGAACGGATCAATGCTAGACATTTATGTACAGTTATGATCAGGTTTGTAGGTAACATAAAATGTACCTTGCGCTGGGGATGTCAAGCCGCCCCTTCTCCAGAAGGAAGGTGTTAAAGTCCCCGCAGCTCACGTATTCCAGACCAAGCAGCACATAGAGCTGGAGCACAGAAATACAGAAGTAGATTTGTATGCAGGTAAAGTGGCCAAAAGATCACAATATCTACACACCTACTACAGAATAGCTCCGTATAACTATAGGCCACAGGATAAATGGAAGGTGGTCTACATGTCCCATGTAAGAAGGATTACATTTCACATGTCCCATCATTTGTTTCAATGTTCTAGCTGATGACCATGAGACCCCTGTAATGACACCTTAGGGTTCATAATGATGCTCCTGTGGAGGGTCACTTAAATATGCGGATATGTAGAATGATTTTCTTCAGGGGCATACAGAGATAGAAAGAATTGCTGTACATTTTGTTCAGTTAATGTTCAATGTCCTTTTATGTCAGATATTTATAGGGGTGTCCTGTGATTACTGATGCACAGGGCAGGCATGGTGCCAGTATCTCTTCCCCCGCAGCATCTGGCAGATTTATTATAAAATGATTCTGGTTTATGGTAAAAACACGAGGTCAGACCTTGTACAACACTTTAATAAGTAAAAAATGGAGGCATGTTTTCATGAAACTAGTTTCACGTGGCGAGACTCCTTAGATATGGTGCTCGGATTGAATCATGTTTTTCAAAGCATTTAACTCAGACAAAAGAATGAAATCTTTGTGCCCGGAGGTCTCACTAGTTGTATCAGCAGAATAATATATCATACAGAAAATACTTACACATATCTTACTGACCAACAGTCAGGGAGGCCCGACTGGACTGGACGAGTGTAGACTGCAGTGCACAAAGCATGGTTGTTGTATACCCTAATCCAAGCTACAATAATACCAGGCCATAAAAGTGGTGGTCTGAAGGACATGATGCTCCATCTGTTAACCGGTTCAGGACCGCCCACTGTACATAAACGTCGGCGCTGCCTGGGCTCTGTGCAGCGCTGTTTAAAAACGGTGGGTGGTCCCGCAGCGCTCAGGACCCCCAGGGTCCTGCAAGTGATGTGGTTCCGGTGCAGAGAGATAGCTCTGATATGTGACATCATGGGGACCTGATTGGATCAGGTCCCCATGATGTTAACCTGCTCCTATCTTCTAGATGCCGCGATCCATAGCGATCGAGGCATTTAAAAGATAGTGACAGTCGGTGATCGGGACCCCCACATACCTTAGCAGCGAGGGGATCCCGGTGCTGTGACCTCTGACCTCATCGAGACTTGATTGGCTCAGGTCTCGATGATGTCAGCGTCACACCAGCCAATCAGAGAGATCACTAGGGAAGTTTGTTTTAGCAACAAACTTTCCCGGGCGATCTGCCTGATAAATACACTGCTTCCCCTCCGATCTCAGTGAGAGAGCAGAGGAGAAACAGTGTGACAAGAGCTGTGTCAGCCTTGCCACTGTGAAAGTAAAAAAAAAAAAAAGAAAGTAAGAGTTAGGTTAGGGTTAGTCAGTCCTGTCAGTCAGTCCTGTCAGGTCAGTCAGTCAGTCAGTCCTGTCGGGTCAGTCAGTCCTGGCAGGTCAGTCCCGTCAGTCCTGTCCAGTCAAAAAATATAAAAACAAATAAAATGGCCCGTCAGACTTATACCGCAGAGGAGGTGTATGCCCTGCTGTGTTTTGATAGTGATGACAGTGCAATCTCAGATGGAGATGTGGATTTTGAGGGCTTTATTAGCGGCGACACTGAGAGCTCAGAAATGAGCAGTGATTCTGTTCCATCCTCAAGCCCAAGGACCAGTACAACAATAGGGGCAAATAGCGCTACTGGAGAAACGTCTCCAAATCAGGGAACACTGCCCAGTACAAGCGCTGTCCCTGCTACTAGTGAATTGGCGCATGCCAGTGTACAAGGGGCTTTGCCACGTGATATATCATTTCCGAGATGGGAGGCTTCGGATTCGGCTGCTCCATTCAGCCCTGATTTCAACGCCATTCCTGGTATAAATGTGGAGGTGGAAGATTTTGGACCAATTCATTTTTTTAATTTGCTTTTTACAGACAGCTTGCTAGAGCATATTGTCGTGCAAACAAATTTATACGCATCCCAATTCCTAAGCCAGAATCCCCGATCTTACTATGCTAGGGCAAATTTATGGACACCAACTAATGTCCCGGAAATAAAAAAATTTTTAGGACTTACATTTGCCATGGGGCTTGTTAAAAAACCGAGCATTCGATCCTACTGATCCAACCACCCTGTTCAAGCCACCCCTATGTTTTCAGTCGTTCTTCCTAGGACCCGTTATGAAATGCTCATGCGGTTTTGGCATTTTAACGACAATAGTCAATGCCTGCCCAGAAATGCCCCAGAACATGACAGGTTATATAAAATTAGACCCATCATTGAAATTTTGTCAGAAAAATTCTGAAGGCTCTACACCCCAACACAAAATATTTCTATAGATGAGTCCCTTGTAAAAATTCAAAGGAAGACTGCACCTCAAGCAATTTATCCCATCTAAAAGGGCAAGGTTTGGAATAAAGCTCTATAAAATGTGCGAAAGTTCAACCGGATACACATCCGCTTTTCGCATATATGAGGGGAAAGACAGCCAACTAAACCCACCAGGATGCCCTACTTATCTGGGGACATCTGGAAAAATTGTTTGGGAGCTGATAAGTCCATTTTTTCAAAAAGGCTACAATCTATATGTGGACAATTATTACACCAGCAAGTCTGGTTGAACACAACATCGGGGCTTGTGGGACCATCCGTAAAAACCGTCAGGGGTTTCCACAACCATTGGTCAACCAAAAGTTCCAAAAGGGGCAGTCAGGGGCTGTACGCAACGGAGAGCAGCTTGCCCTGAAGTATAGGGATAAGAGGGATATTTTTGTCCTCAGCTCGATCCACACAGATGCCACAAGGACCACTGTAGAACTAGGATCCACCACTCCGAAGCAAAAACCTGTGTCAGTCATTGACTACAACAAACACATGGGGGGTGTGGACCTTGCAGACCAGGTTCTACAGCCATGCCAGGTATCAAGAAAGTCCTATACCTGTTATAAAAAGTTGGTTATTTATTTGTTTCAGGTGGCCACATACAATCCTTTTGTGTTGTACAAGAAAGCAGGAAATTCCGATCCTTTTCTTGATTATCAAGAAAAGGTAATTGAAAATCTTGTTTTTGAAAGTGTTAGCCCCGCTCATCCATTAGAATCTGAGGACGTGAAAAGACTCACTGAGCGACATTTTATTGCACTTATTCCAGCAACGGAAACGAGAAGGAACCCCCAGAAAAGATGTCGTGTATGTACTAAGAGAGGAATGAGGCGTGATACCCGCTACTATTGCCCACAATGCCCATCATTGCCAGCCTTATGCATCACTGACTGCTTTAAAATCTTCCACACAGAACCACGTTTTTAAACTGTAAAAATGTATCCCATTTTGTCATTCAAACATTTGGTTCATTTAGTGAATGACACATTCGAGTAGAGCTCACTTAATTTCCAGGGGTGGGTGGGGGGGGGGGGTTCTCCAGAATCTAAACCTTCCATTACGTGCTTGTTTCTGGAAATCATCCATTGAGTTAAAATGGTCACTAAACCCATAGATGAATTCCCAGAGGGGTGTCATTTCCAAAATGGGGTCACTTCAGGGGGGATTCTTTAGTTCTGGTACCTAGCGCCTCTGAAAAGTGCCAGAACAGCAGAATCCCCCCTGAAGTGACCCCATTTTGGAAATGACACCTCTCTGGGAATTCATCTATGGGATTAGTGACCATTTACCTATCTACATATTTTCCCACCACTAGATTAATTTATACAGAGGAGTAGATTGTAAAATTCGGTCACTTGTTGGGGGTTTCCTCTGTTTAGGCACCTCAGGGGCTCTCCAAATGCAACATGGCGTCCGCTATCGATTCCAGCCAAATTTCCATTCCAAAAGTCAAATGGCGCTCCTTACCTTCCAAGCCATGCCGTGCGCCCAAACAGTGGTTTTGCACCACATATGGGGTATCGGCGTGCTCAGGAGAAAGTGCACAACACATTTTGGAGTCCATTTTTTCCTGTTACCCTTGCGAAAATTAAAAAATATTGGGTCTAAGGTAATTTTTTGTGAAAAAAAGTTAAATGTTCATTGTTTTCTTCCACATTCCAAAAATTCCCGTGAAGCACCTGAAGGGTTAATAAACTTCTTGAATGTGGTTTTGAGCACCTTGAGGGGTGCAGTTTTTAGAATGGTATCACTTTTGGGTATTTTCTGTCATAAAGGCCCCTCAAAGTCACATCAAATAAGATGTGGTCCCTAAAAAAATGTTTTTGTAAATTTTGTTGTAAAAATGAGAAATCGCTGGTCAACTTTTAACCCTTATAGCTTCCTAACAAAAAAAAAATTTGGTTCCAAAATTGTGCTGATGTGAAGTAGACATGTGGGAAATGTTATTTATTAACTATTTTGTGTGACATATCTCTCTGATTTAAGGGCATGAAAATTCAAAGTTTGAAAATTGCAAAATTTTCAAAATTTTGCCAAACTTCCGATTTTTTCACAAATAAACGCAAGTGATATCGAAGAAATTTTACCACTATCAAGAAGTACAATATGTCACGAAAAAACAATCTCAGAATCAGGGGAATCCGTTGAAGCGCTCCAGAGTAATGGCCCGGTCACGAAGGCAAAAACAGGCTCTGGCGCGAAGTGGTTAACGTAGCATCTCAGGTTCTCATACAAGAAGTATTAGAAAAGCAGCTTTTCAAGAGGTTTCAGTAGACTTTGGCTGTGCCCGGGACATTTGCTTACTTGTCTGGGAGATCTCTTTTCTTCTGGAAGCCGACTATCATTTTTAACACGATTGTCTAGAATTATATATGTGTGTATATGTTGCGCCCCAGTGGGTTCAGTCGCCACAGAGGTACTGCATCTTACCCAGAGGTGTGGTATCTCACTCTCAGGTAAGGATAGAGTGCTGCCCGGGACCCTAACACCAGCATCCAACACTACACTACTCCAGACCAGCAGGAGGGGCAAGATGCGTCGCTTCCCTGCTGAGCCCTGTCCCGGGCTGGAGTGGGGGGAACCAAAATAGGGGGAACCATGTAGTGGGTGTGGGTGGAGGAAGTAAATCAGGGGAGCTCAGTAACAAGTGATATAAAAAGAGGGTGGAACAATCTAGAAGGGTTCTTCAGTGAGAGGAAGAGTTGGGAACAGGAGCTCTGTAGGAGCTCTGCTCAGGAGGAGGGCCTAGCCAGAGAGGCCCAAGACAGAAGAGAGAGAGAGAGAGGAGCAGGAGAAAGGCTCCAGGAGCGTGGAAGGGATCCCAGGGGTAAGGGCACTGCTGGAGGCCACCCGTATGCCCGAATCTGCCAGGCGGTGGAGGGATCAAGCCGCAGAGAGGACCGGCCCTTAACTAGTGAGAATTACAAAGTTCAACTAGGAACCAGAGGCTTCTGTACTTTCAGGGTGCAGTTGCCACATCCGCACTCAAGTCGCCAAAAAGATAACCACATAGGATCCAGGGAACTCCAGGTTGCCCAGAAAGATCCGAGGATACCGGCATGGGACATTGTTTGGCGAGGCGCAGGGCAAGAAGGGTGAGGGCCAGCGCAGAAAGACGTCTGAGAAGGTCATATAGAACGGGGTCCTGTCAGGCACTCTTGAAACACCTGGGAATTTGCTGAACCCCTGCCTGGTGAACGCAGAGCGACGTGGGAGGTCATAGTCCGGAAAGTGTAACCTGAGAAACTTAACAACTGTGAGTAAACCCTGACGACTGCTCCCCACTGTCTCTGTGAATTATTCCGGCCGTGCCATCACCCCCTGCACTACAACTGCAAAAGCAACATCTATAACATCTCAGCACAGCCCTGGAGCTAAGCTCTACCTGTGGAGGGGTAAACCAACGCTGCTGCATTTACACCAGCTCCAGAGGACCTGCTCCGCAGCAGTGGCTCCATATAGCCGCATACCACAGGTGGCGTCACGAACTGTATATAAAAACTATAAATCCCCTGTAAATATCTCCTTTTATTGACCGCCCTGGGTCACGGACCGGGTCACCGCCACTGTGACATCTCCCCTGCACCGACCGGCCTGGCACCGAGTACCCCACAGCCCAGGGGGCGCGTCAATTTGGCGTCACGAACAGGATATGAAACCACCCGTTATCACCGGGTATTGTGCGCCTAGAGACTGTGTTGGATACTGAATGTGGCGCCCGCCCCAGAAGAACGGGCGCCATTATGTGCGTGATCAAAGACAACAAGAACTCACCTCCCATCGTGGGCCGGGTTCCAGAATGGCACCAAAAGCGGGGCTCGCCCCAAGCAGCAGTGGCCATGTATGTAGATGTGTCCATCAAGGTGGGGGGGCCGTCCCTAGGTGTGGCCGACAGCAAGCAGCCATGGAACCGCCCCAGAAAGGGGAGAGGAAAGAAGAAACCTTGGAGACAGGGCGGAGTCTCCAGCAATGCCAATAGACCGCACCCGGCAGGCAAGATGGAGGGAGGTGAGCCTGGAACTCCAGCCTGTGGCCTGCAGCAGCGCGAGACACCTCTCACCCTGGAGGAGGTGGTTTACAAATTGTCCTTGGAGGATGCGGAGTTCCTCCAAGCCAAGATGCAAGAACTAGGTCGGCAGGTGGAGAAGGCCCAGCAGGCTGCCGTCGCCGGCTGGAAGGAGGAGATGCTGGGGAAGATGATGACCAAGCAGCAGCCAGTGCTGCATTCCACCGGCAGAGCCTCAGCCCCGGCGGAGCTGGATACGAACCAGGAGGCAGCGTGCAGCACAGGAGCAGCCGCGGGAGCAGATAAGAGGAGTCTCCCTGTCCCGCACGCTGACGGCGCTGACCTGCTCCTGGGCCCCCTTGCGGAACCTCCGTACCCGGGCGCGTACACCCAGATCTGCTCCTCGGCCCAGAGTCTTCTACCCCGGGCGCTGGTGACTGTGGCGCCCTGCTGCGCATGGTGCCACATAACCCAGAAGGGTGCATCGATGGATTTCTCCACAAGAGGCCCTCACTACATACAAACACCTCCACCTTCCACCTCATACCAGCAGAGGGAGCCCTGATAGGGATATATAAAGGGAAGGTGGAGCCAGGCAGTTGAGTTTTCAGTTAGTTTTGAGTCTAGTTCTGTCAGTGTGAAGTTTGCGCTCAGTCAGAGCGAGAGCAGCACGCGGGCTGCTGTGTGAGGTAAGCTAGGCCTCCAGCAGCACTGAAGCCTAGTGAGGGCCTCGAACGTGGCCGAAGGCGAGAGGAAGGAAGGAGCGATAAAGGGGGCAGAGGAGCATAGTAAGCTCACCCCGATATATATACCGGACACCGGGTCCGAGCCTACAGGGACCCTTTACACCCAGTAGGGATAACCGGAATCCCAGGAGGACTACAAGTCCCTGCCAAACCTGAAGCTAGACACATACAGGACCAGGAACCACGAAGGCCCCGACGTCCAGGGAAAGTGGTTACCAACCGGAGGTCCTACTTCAGAGCAACAGGTGGAGTAAAAGCAGGACACATAAGCTAGGCCCAGTTGCAGGCTGGCCAGGAGCTTACACCAAGGCAGACACGGATCAGGAGGTCTTATACCCGCTCCCTGGGGAGAAGTCCAAAAGTGCGCCCTTCACCTGGAGTACCCTGGACTGTACCTAACAGCTGTACCAGTAAAGGTAACGAAGCAAAACCCCCTGTCTCTGTCCGTTACTCCTGCTGCGCCATCGTTCTCTCCCTGCACCACAACGCCCAGCACACCATCCATCTATCTACACTGCCCTGAGGCCCGCTCCGCCTGTGGGGAGCTGTACCATCTTTTGCTGCCTTGACACCTTCCTCAGAGGACTGTTGCAGCGCTGGTGACCTTCACCAGACACCACAGGTGGCGTCATGAACTCTGTGAACTTTTACAAATAATTGATACCCCTTTGTGCACTGACCGCCCTGGGCCAGCCACCGTGATATACCCCCTCCAAACAGTACACCGCGGCCCTCGGGGGCGAGTCATGACGAAGCCCTGCTCCTGGGCCCCCAGGCGGAAGTCCCTGACCCGGGCGCTGCTGATGAAACCCTGCTCCTGGGCCCCCAGCAAAAGCCACCTGCTCCCACACCCGAACGGGTGTACGGGCGCGCGGCCTGGGACTGGTCCGCGGAAGTGGAAGACCAGAGCCTCCCACTGCTACCCGCTCCTAAGCCCTCAGCCCTCTACGGGAGTGAAGAGGACCAGTTCCTGTGGGATAACCCGGGGGAGGACCTCATGGGTTTTCCCCGGGAGACACGAAGGGAAGCTGCCCGACGAGAAGAGCACTGTCGGAGGGAGCTCTGGCAGCTGGACAAAGAGCGGCACATCCGGCGGGTGCGCTGGGAGAAGATGGAGGCCTGTAATCTAGAGGAGAAGACCCGGGCCCGCAAAGCAAAGATGGCCACCACTAGTCCCCGTGCAGAAGGGACTGTCGTGAAGTTCGACCTGGACGCCGGGTGGGGCTTCATCAGAGAGCCACAGGATGCGACGGATCTATTTGTTAATCGGAGGGACGTGGAGTCCCACCTGCAGCAAGGACATCCCGACCGAGACCTGTACCCTGGTAACCAAGTCACCTACACCAGGGCACAGAGGTGAGCGGGGCTGGTATGCTTCCCTGCTGAGCCCTGTCCCTGGCTGGAGTGGGGGGAACCAAAATAGGGGGAACCATGTAGTGGGTGTGGGTGGAAGAAGTAAATCAGGGGAGCTCAGTAACAAGTGATATAAAAAGAGGGTGGAACAATCTAGAAGGGTTCTTCAGTGAGAGGAAGAGTTGGGAGCAGGAGCTCTGTAGGAGCTCTGCTCAGGAGGAGGGCCTAGCCAGAGAGGCCCAAGACTGAAGAGAGAGAGAGAGAGGAGCAGGAAAAAGGCTCCAGGAGCGTGGAAGGGATCCCAGGGGTACGGGCAGTGCTGGAGGCCACCCATACGCCCGAATCTGCCAGGCAGTGGAGGGATCAAGCCGCAGAGGGGATCGGCCCCTAACTAGTGAGAATTACAAAGTTCAACTAGGAACCGGAGGCTTCTGTACTTTCAGGGTGCAGTTGCCACATCCGCACTCAAGTCGCCAAAAAGGTAACCACATAGGATCCAGGGAACTCCAGGTTGCCCAGAAAGATCCGAGGATACCGACTAGGGACATTGTTTGGCGAGGCACAGGGCAAGAAGGGTGAGGGCCAGCGCAGAAAGACGGTTGAGAAGGTCATATAGAACGGGGTCCTGTCAGGCACTCTTGAAACACCTGGGAATTTGCTGCACCCCTGCCTGGTGAAAGCAGCGCGATGTGGGAGGTCGTAGTCCAGAAAGTGTAACCTGAGGAACTTAACAACTGTGAGTAAACCCTGAAGACTGCACCCCACTGTCTCTGTGAATTATTCCGGCCGCGCCATCACCCCCTGCACTACAACTGCATCAGCAACATCCATAACATCTCAGCACAGCCCTGGAGCTAAGCTCTACCTGTGGAGGGGTAAACCAACTCTACTGCATTTACACCAGCTCCAGAGGACCTGCTCCGCAGCGGCGGCTCCATATAGCCGCATACCACAGGTGGCGTCACGAACTGTATATAAAAACTATATATCCCCTGTAAATATCTCCTTTCATTGACCGCCCTGGGTCACGGACCGGGTCACCGCCACTGTGACATCTCCCCTGCACCAACCGGCCCTGCACCGAGTACCCCACGGCCCAGGGGGCGCGTCATATATTATAGCTATATAGATAGATATTTGATCACACCGAAATTGCTCAATGGCATCGGTAGGGATTAATTAATATTTAAAGGGAATCTGTCACTAAGTTTTGTTACCTCATCTGAGAGTAGCATGATGCAGGAAAAGGGACCATGATTTCAGGGAAATATCAATTAGTTTACTGGGTGCAGCAGCTGTGACACAGAGTTTATAGATGTAGCAGAGCTCAGAAAGCTAACCCCACCCACACCACAGCTTTCTGTGTACATTGTATATTGACAGTGAGCTGCTTATCACAGTAGGGGGCGCGATTGGACCAGGGCCGTGATAATCTCCTGATGATAAAACATTCATTGTATTGAAACAACAGCACACAGCCTAATATGTGACACATCACTGAAAGCGGTCACATTGCTGGGCTAGTGGAGTCAGTCACTCAATTGCAATTTACATAGGGATAGATCTACCTATCTGTAGCTACATAGGGGCGCAGCTCCAATAGCCTCACATAGTATAACTAACATAAAGCAAAATGCCTGCTATCCATTATCTAACCATCAGGGATTGTATCCTATTCTGTGATGTCTAATGATCAGAGGAACAAGGCGCTGTTAAATTAGAGAAAACGCCTCCCCAACATGTCTCACCATTACGGACTTCATCAGGGTAATGATGGGTCGTTTGTGAACAAACTGAGACAAAGAGCCAGCTCCCAGCTCTGAACAACGGGAGCTGCCACCCCAGTGATGGTCCCAACCCCATTTATAAGGCAAGAAATCCCACTTATTAAACCTGACAGGGCACACCTGTGAAGTGAAAGACATTTCCGGTGACTACCTCTTGAAGCTCATCAAGAGAATGCCAAGAGTGTGCAAAGCAGTCATCAAAGCAAAAGGTGGCTACTTTGAAGAACCTAGAATATAAGACATATTTTCAGTTGTTTCACACTTTTTTGTTAAGTATATAATTCCACATGTGTTAATTCATAGTTTTGATGCCTTCAGTGTAAATGTACAATTTTCATAGTCATGAAAATACAGAAAAATCTTTAAATGAGAAGGTGTGTCCAAACTTTTGGTCTGTACTGTATGTGCTCATTTCTACAGTGGGGAAATAAGTATTTGATACTTTGCCGATTTTGCAAATTTTCCCACCTACAAAGAATGGAGAGGTCTGTAATTTTTATCGTAGTTCACTTCACTTGTGAGAGACAGAATCTAAACGTAATCCAGAAAATTACTTTGTATGATTTTTACATAATTCATTTGTATATTATTGCATGAAATAAGAATTTTTATACAATAGAAAAACAGAACTTAATATTTGGTACAGAAACCTTTGTTACAATTACAGAGGTCAGACGTTTCCTGTAGTTCTTGACCAGGTTTGCACGCACTGCAGCAGGGATTTTGGCCCCTTCCCCCATACAGATCTTCTCCAGATCTTTCAGGTTTCGGGGCTGTCACTGGGCAACATTGAGTTTCAGCTCCCTCCAAAGATTTTCTATTGGGTTCAGGTCTGGAGACTGGCTAGGCCACTCCAGGACCTTGAAATGCTTCTTACGGAGCCACACCTTAGTTGTCTTGGCTGTATATTTCGGGTCATTGTCCTGCTGAAAGACCCATTCTTGACCTTTCTCAGAATTATCTCATGAGGCGAGATCTTGCATGGAGCCCCAGACTAAGGAAGATTGACAGTCATATTGTGTTTCTTCCATTTTCTAATAATTGTACCAACTTCTCTCCAAGCTGTTTGCCTATTGTCCTGTAGCCCATCCCAGCCTTGTGCAGGTCTACAATTTTGTCCATGGCGTCCTTAGACAGCTCTTTGGTCTTGGCCATGGTGGAGAGGTTGGAGTGTGATTGAGTGTGTGGACAGGTGTATTTTATACAGGTAACGAGTTCAAACAGGTGCAATTAATATGGTTAATGAGTGCAGAGTAGGGGGGTTTCTTAAAGAAAAACTAACAGGTCTGTGAGAGACATTTTTGCTGGTTGGTAGGTGATGAAATACTGATATACATATGTATCTACATGTAGGTGCTCTGGGTATGCATGTATCTCTATGTATTTTCTCTCTCTAATATATATATAATCTGTATGTGCTGTGTATACATATATGTGTATGTGCTATGTTTATATACATGAGTGTATCACATATGGAGTGTATGTAGCATTCACAGTTATAAATCCCGGCAGCACAGACAAGAGTTCATAAGTGTAGACATTGGCAATTGCCCAATGAATGAGGGAAATGCTGCTCATTCATCTAGGGATTGGATTGTAAAGAGATTGGTATCAAGCGCAGAACGACTTGTCAATCGCACTCGTTTAATGGCCTGAACTCTGCACATGTAAATGCAACCGAAATGTTTCTGTGTGATGGTGCAATATATGAGCATCGGGGCCCCACTTTAAACTTTTGCCCAGGTTCCTACTTTGTCTAAAACCGGCCCAGAGTGTAATTATTGGAAGGGCCAGCCCTGGGAGTTGATTAGGAACCGGACCTGCCCTAGAGCAAGGTTAATGCTGGGGGGACTAATTATTATACAACTATATGAGGTAATAGGCTGTGATTATTGCAAAGGGGCATGTAATTGAAGTTATGCAAAGTAGTTATACTATAAGGGCTCATTCAGCCGTCAGTGAAGAACGGTCTGCGCTCGGCCTGCAGTGCATGGACTGGGGGCCAATCTCCTGACCTCCATCCTCATACATGCTGAGGCTGCTGAGTTCCGGTCAGGAGACCCGTGGCCAGTCCATGCACTGCAGGCCAAGCACAGACTGTTTTTCCCTGATGGCTGAATGAGCCTTAAAGGGGTTGTCCAGTCTAAATCCACAAGTCTGCAGTCCCTCTATGTGACCTCAGACTTGTGAATCACTTCATCATCGTGACCACCATTCTCAGCTCTGACACTGGGAATCCTCACAGTGCATGCGGTGTGAGGATTCAGAAGTCAGCACTTACATAGATTTGACGCATAGAGGTCTGCACTTGGACTGCAGGGTATGAACTGGCAACGGGTCTCCTGACCTGAACTCAGCGCCATTATCCCACACCCTGAGTGTCAGCGCCATTATCCCACACCCCGAGTGTCAGCGCCATAATCCCACACCCCGAGTGTCAGCGCCATAATCCCACACCCCGAGTGTCAGCGCCATTATCCCGCACCCCGAGTGTCAGCGCCATTATCCCGCACCCCGAGTGTCAGCGCCATTATCCCACACCCCGAGTGTCAGCGCCATTATCCCACACCCCGAGTGTCAGCGCCATTATCCCACACCCCGAGTGTCAGCGCCATTATCCCACACCCCGAGTGTCAGCGCCATTATCCCACACCCCGAGTGTCAGCGTCATTATCCCGCACCCCGAGTGTCAGCGCCATTATCCCGCACCCCGAGTGTCAGCGCCATTGTCCCGCACCCCGAGTGTCAGCGCCATTGTCCTGCACCCTGAGTGTCAGCGCCATTATCCCGCACCCCGAGTGTCAGCGCCATTATCCTGCACCCCGAGAGTCAGCGCCATTATCCCGCACCCCGAGTGTCAGCGCCATTATCCCGCACCCCGAGTGTCAGCGCCATTATCCCACACCCCGAGTGTCAGCGCCATTATCCCACACCCCGAGTGTCAGCGCCATTATCCCGCACCCCGAGTGTCAGCGCCATTATCCCGCACCCCGAGTGTCAGTGCCATTATCCCGCACCCCGAGTATCAGCGCCATTGTCCCGCACCCCGAGTGTCAGCGCCATTATCCCGCACCCCGAGTGTCAGCGCCATTATCCCGCACCCCGAGTGTCAGCGCCATTATCCCGCACCCCGAGAGTCAGAGCCATTATCCCGCACCCCGAGTGTCAGTGCCATTATCCCGCACCCCGAGTGTCAGCGCCATTATCCCACACCCCGAGTGTCAGCGCCATTATCCCGCACCCTGAGTGTCAGCGCCATTATCCCGCACCCCGAGTGTCAGCGCCATTATCCCGCACCCCGAGTGTCAGCGCCACTATCCCGCACCCCGAGTGTCAGCGCCATTATCCCGCACCCCGAGTGTCAGCGCCATTATCCCGCACCCCGAGTGTCAGCGCCATTATCCCGCACCCCGAGTGTGAGCGCCATTATCCCGCACCCCGAGTGTCAGCGCCATTATCCCGCACCCAGAGTGTCAGCGCCATTATCCCGCACCCAGAGTGTCAGCGCCATTATCCCGCACCCCGAGTGTCAGCGCCATTATCCCACACCCCGAGTGTCAGCGCCATTATCCCGCACCCCGAGTGTCAGCGCCATTATCCCACACCCTGAGTGTCAGCGCCATTATCCCACACCCCGAGTGTCAGCGCCATTATCCCGCACCCCGAATGTCAGCGCCATTATCCCGCACCCCGAGTGTCAGCGCCATTATCCCGCACCCCGAGTGTCAGCGCCATTATCCCGCACCCCGAGTGTCAGCGCCATTATCCCGCACCCCGAGTGTCAGCGCCATTATCCTAGGTTATATGTGATTACATTACGGGAGGACTCAATATAAATATACGTAAAAAAAAAAGTGTGATGATCCCATAGAGCAGTAGTGTTAGCGTCAGAATAAGCAGGACAAATAAAGGGTTTATCCAACATGTAAAACTAATTTGGAAGCTATAGTTAGGCTTTTAATAGGACTCTTTCAGCATGACTGTGCAAACCAAGTACAGGAGCTCACTGCCAATCATTTAACTACTGTTTTTCCACTATATGATTAGATATTAAGTGCAAATTGCTTGTTTCTTGGTAATGGCCGCCAGGTGCTACATGAAACTCAAGCTTAAAGATGGCCGCGACACTCATGGGCCGGTGCATTGTGCTTGCCCCCCAGGCTAAAATTTGCCAGCCAATAATATGTGACTGGTATATCAAATATTGTGATACAGACATCAGATGTTTTACAGTAGATACACTGTCATATATATGACTACCAACATAAGGAGCATGAGTAATCCAAGACTTTATCACTACAGGCAACACCAAAACTATAGATACCACCAAAATGAAACAACAGGCGCTTATTGCCGCTAAAATAAATCTTTATTAAATATTGCAAAAATTAAAACAATCGTACAGAGTATAGCAATGGAGGATCACGGCTCTTTGTCAGAGCCGTGAGACTCTGGAACTCTCTGGGAGAGGAAGTGGTGATGTCCAACTCACTTAATGAGTTCAAGAGAGGCCTGGACACCTTTCTTGAGAACAATAAAATTACATCTTATGCTTAGTTAATTAATCCAGGGATTTAATCTGACTGCCAGATTGGTGTCGGGAAGTGAATTTTTCCTCAATGATGCAAATTGGCCTATACCGCATGGTTGTTTTTGCCTTCCCCTGGACCAACGCTGCGGAATAGCTGCAGTGCACAAGAAATAGGCTGAACTGGATGGACGCTTGTCTTTTTTCGGCCTTATAAACTATGTAAACTATGTAACTATGTAAAACACATGAGTATCACATTTATAGAGACATAGTAGTCAAACATATATATATATATATATATATATATATATATATACAGTACAGACTACAAGTTTGGACACACCTTCTCATTTAAAGATTTTTCTGTATTTTCATGACTCTGAAAATTGTACATTCACACTGAAGGCATCAAAACTATGAATTAACACATGTGGAATTATATACTTAGCAAAAAAGTGTGAAACAGCTGAAAATATGTCTTATATTCTAGGTTCTTCAAAGTAGCCACCTTTTGCTTTGATGACTGCTTTGCACACTCTTGGCATTCTCTTGATGAGCTTCAAGAGGTAGTCACCAGAAATGGTTTTCACTTCACAGGTGTGCCCTGTCAGGTTTAATAAGTGGGATTTCTTGCCTTATAAATGGGGTTGGGACCATCAGTTGTGTTGTGCAGAAGTCAGGTGGATACACAGCTGATAGTCCTATTGAATAGACTGTTAGAATTTGTATTATGGCAAGAAAAAAGCAGCTAAGTAAAGAAAAACGAGTGGCCATCATTACTTTAAGAAATGAAGGTCAGTCAGTCCGAAAAATTGGGCAAACTTTGAATGTGTCCCCAAGTGCAGCTGGAAAACCTATCAAGCGCTACAAAGAAACTGGCTCACATGAGGACCGCCCCATGAAAGGAAGACCAAGAGTCACCTCTGCTTCTGAGGATAAGTTTATCCGAGTCACCAGCCTCAGAAATCGCAGGTTAACAGCAGCTCAGATTAGAGACCAGGTCAATGCCACACAAAGTTCTAGCAGCAGACACATCTCTACAACAACTGTTAAGAGGAGATTGTGCAGCAGGCCTTCATGGTAAAATAGCTGCTAGGAAACCACTGCTAAGGACAGGCAACAAGCAGAAGAGACTTGTTTGGGCTAAGGAACACAAGGAATGGACATTTGACCAGTGGAAATCTGTGCTTTGGTCTGATAAGTCCAAATTTGAGATCTTTGGTTCCAACCACTGTGTCTTTGTGCGACACAGAAAAGGTGAACGGATGGACTCTACATGCCTGGTTCCCACCGTGAAGCATGGAGGAGGAGGTGTGATGGTGTGGGGGTGCTTTGCTGGTGACACTGTTGGGGATTTATTCAAAATTTAAGGCATATTGAACCAGCATGGCTACCACAGCAACTTGCAGCGGCATGCTATTCCATCCGGTTTGCGTTTAGTTGGACCATCATTTATTTTTCAACAGGACAATGACCCCAAACACACCTCCAGGCTGTGTAAGAGCTATTAGACCAAGAAGGAGAGTGATGGGGTGCTACGTCAGATGACCTGGCCTCCACAGTCACCAAACATGAACCGAATCGAGATGATTTGGGGTGACCTGGACCGCAGAGTGAAGGCAAAAGGGCCAACAAGTGCTAAGCATCTCTGGGAACTCCTTCAAGATTGTTAGAAGACCATTTCCCGAGACTACCTATTGAAGCTCATCAAGAGAATGCCAAGAGTGTGCAAAGCAGTCATCAAAGCAAAAGGTGGCTACTTTGAAGAACCTAGAATATAAGACATTTTTTCAGTTGTTTCACACTTCTTTTATTAAGTATATAATTCCACATGTGTTAATTCATAGTTTTGATGCCTTCAATGTCAATGTACAATTTTCATAGTCATGAAAATACAGAAAAATCTTTAAATAAACTTTTGGTCTGTACTGTATATATAATATAACGCTACAAGCCTCCCTCTGTCTGAAGCCTTTAAAGACTTGGCAAGCGCTACATGCCTGCGCAGTCTGGCTCTAGACAGAAGAACCCATTACGTTACAGGTAAGAGGAGTGTGTATGGCGCCAGAGATTGCGGTATGCGTAGACACTGAACGCATATTGCGATCTCCGGCGCCATACTTACCTGACCGGGAGGAGCGTTGCAGCGGCGCTTCTCTTCTCGCCGGAGACCAGGGCAGGAGTGAAGGCATTGGAATCGGCACATGTGCATACCACTATCCGGCGCCATTTTACTGAAGACATATTTGCAGTGTGTCTTCAGCAAAATGGCGTTGAACAACACGGTATGGGCACGTGCATACTCTGGCGCCGCACTGCTCCCCCGGCAGAACAGGATACAGTAGCGCTGGAGCACAGGAAAGAAAGGTGAGTATGTGTTTATTTTTTTGTATGTGTGCACCGTGAAAGGGATGAGGGGTGCCATACATACCAGGAATGGGGTGTGAAGGGTACCATACATACCAGGAAAGGGGTATGAGGGGTACCATACATACCAGGAAAGGGGGGTGAGGGGACCATGCATACCAGGATTGGGGGATGAGGGGTACAATGCATACCAGGATTTGGGGGGGTGACTGAACCATGCATACCAGGATTGGGGGGTGAGGGGTGCCATACATACCAGGATTGGGGGGTGAGGGGTGCCATACATACCAGGATTGGGGGGGGTGAGGGGTGCCATACATACCAGGATAGGAAAGTGGGGTTCCATGCATACCAGAATAGGGATGAGGGGTACCATGCACACCAGAATAGGGATGAGGGGTACCATGCATACCAGGATTGGGGGATGAGGGGACCATGCATACCAGGATTGGGGATGAGGGGACCATGCATACCAAGATTGGGGATGAGGAGGCCATACATACCAGGATTGGGGGATGAGGGGAGCCATACATACCCCGATTGGGATGAGGGGTGCCATGTATACCAAGATGAGGGGTACCATACATACCAGAATAGGAATGAGGGGTACCATGCATACCAGGATGAGGGATGGGTAGCCATGCATACCAGGATGAGGGGTACCATACATACCAGGATAGGGATGAGGTGTGCCATACATACCAGGATGAGAGATGGGGTGCCATGCATACCCAGATTGGGATGAGGGTGCCATGGATACCCGGATTGGGATGAGGGGTGCCATGCATACCCGGATTGGGGATGAGGGGTGCCATGCATACCTGGATTGGGGATGAGGGGTGCCATACATACCAGGATTGGGGGGTGAGGGGTGCCATACATACCAGGATTGGGGGGTGAGGGGTGCCCTACATACCAGGATAGGAAAGTGGGGTTTCATGCATACCAGGATGGGGATGGGGACCACGTATAAAAGGAAGGGGGGGGCATATATACCAGGATGGGGGATATTGTCAGAATTGTGGGACATTACCCCTATACCAGTGTCAGCAGAAGACCTCCTCCTCCTTAAAAGTGCATCGTGAGCACATTTTTGGCTTAAATTTTTTTATTTTTATTTTCCTCCTCTAAAACCTAGGTGCGTCTTATGGTCTGGTGCATCTTATAGTCCGAAAAATACGGTACTTCTTACATTACATGAGTGATATCTATTGTAAATTCTATAATAGCTCAGAAACCGGCGAATCCTCACAGTGCATGGGACGTGTCATGGGGGGATTCAAAAGTTTTCATTTTAGACCGTACATTATAGTCCTCCATACAGTATTATGGGCACCACATAGTCCTCCATACAGTATTATGGGCACTACGTAGTACTCCATACAGTATTATGGGCACCACATAGTCCTCTATACAGAATGGGCTCCATACTGAATAATGGACCCCATATAATGTTCCATACAGAATATTGGGCCCCATATAATGCTCCATAGAGAATGGGCCCCATATAATGCTCCATAGAGAATGGGCCCCATATAATGCTCCATAGAGAATGGGCCCCATATAATGCACCATAGAGAATGGGCCCCATATAATGCTCCATAGAGAATGGGCCCCATATAATGCTCCATAGAGAATGGGCCCCATATAATGCTCCATAGAGAATGGGCCCCATATAATGCTCCATAGAGAATGGGCTCCATACATAAAAAATAAATAAAATACTCACCTCTCCTCATACCCTGCTGGCTACAGGTCCTGTCTCTTCAACACTGAGACGTCACAGAGTCAGAAGACGCAGAGGAGACTGGACCTGCGGCCAGCAGGGTATGACGAGAGGTGAGTATTTCAGACATCGTAAAGCACATGGTAACACCGGGCCCCCCCAACTCACAGGCCCAATAGCGTTCCAGTGTCCCCAACTGTGAGTGGCCCCCCCCCCCTCTTGCCCAGGGCCCTGGCACTTGCCCTGGTGCAATGGGTGGTTATGCCGGCTCTGGCCCTGTAGCTGGTGCAGGATCAGTCTGGGGCAGGGGTCTGTATAGTAAGGTCTGAAGTGTCTCGATCTCAGGTCCGATGTGATTTGAACATTCATACAGATCGAGAGCCGATGATCTCACACTGACAGCACGACCCCAACCTGCTTGAAGGGTCCATCTGCTACAATAAATCTCTCTGATCCTCAGCAGAGCGACCATAGATAACATTCAGGATCTGGCCCTGGACTTGTCAGGAGGTGAGCAGCATCCTGCCACTTCCACACTCTACAAAAAGTATAAATCTCCTGTCCTGACCACTATCCGGAGCTCAGGCTAAGGCCACGGCCCCACTATCAGTATTTGGTCAGTATATTTTCTCAGGAGTGGGAGCCAAAACCAGGTCAGTAACAATCAGAGAAAAGGTATAATAGAAACAAGTCACCAATTCTGCATTTATCACCAACTCCTGTGAAAAAATACTGACCGAATACTGATAGTGGGGCCGTGGCCTTACAAGAATCAAAGATGTCTGCCCTCTCGTACTGCTCAGCGGCTGAAGCTTCTCTCCGGCAGGCATAAGAACGTGGCCTGTGCCGGCTGTTCTGGGCTGCAGATGCCCAGCTGGCACATGTACACAATGAAAGATACAGGGCCGCCCTGCAGTCTGTAAAGAAGCAGCTGCTTGGCCAACGGCTTGGAGGGCATGTGCCCCTCTGGCCCACCTCGCCCCTGGTCAATATGATACCATCTTTTTCATTAGTTGGTGAGGTTAGAAGAAATTTCACTCCAAGACAGTGGATTTTGTACTTTATTCCAGTATATTTATACATAGAAAACATGGCAATGAAAAACAAGTAGATGCACGTGCATAAAAATGTCCCAACATTAATTAAAAAAAGCCTTTAAGATACAGATAATACTTGTATACAAAAATATTAACACATTCTCAAATTGTATATAAAGTGCACAAAAGTCAATAGCCCTGACATATAGTGTACACAGGGTCCCCCACATGGTATACACAAAATACAATGTCATCCAGGAAATAACAAAAAATAACAAACACATTTAATCTATTCTGAAATCCCATGTCTATACAAGATAATAATATGTAAAATTCTACAGTGTCAAAGAAATGAGCTAGAGACTACTACATGGCGATGATGCCTACGAACAAGATAATGCCCAGCTAATGCTGTAAATGATACAAATATTACCAATCACCCAATTAGAAACATGAGGTCCGGGCAAGTGATTTTCTACAGTTCATTGACCTCTATGATGACATCTAATATTTTCAATCATTTATAGAGCGGGATACATTGGGCCTCATTAATAAATCTGCTCACTAGAAAACTAGTTGCCCATACTAACCAATTAGAGCTCAGCTAAGGTTGTTTTAACTGACCTGGAAAAGTAAAAGCTGTTCTGTGATTGGCTGGGATAAGTAAAAAGGCTGTTTTAATAAATGATTCCCAATGTACCAAGCCCCGCCATAAATGTTATTGATTACAGTAGGGGCCACAATATCCCATGTGTATAGTCATCACATTCATCTTATTGTCTGCGGTTACCTTGGGACATGCTATATTGAAATGTAAGATGATATCAGTGGGGTCCATGAGGCAGAGCAGTGTGTGGTACGTGTGACATTTCCTAATATCGAGCAATCAATACTGTACCTTGGTCTGGAATGCAAAGTTTGCGTGGACAAGGAAGGGGCTCCCAGATGCCAGCTGTAAAACCCGTCGCTCCACCATCACATGCTCATCACCGTCAGCAAGCAGGGCTCTTTTGCCGATGATCTTAACAGCAAAATGTTTGCAGGTAGATGAATCTTCCGCCAGCAGGACCGTTCCATAGCATCCCCGGCCAAGCACTTGATGGAATAATAATCTCCTCTTGATGGTATCAGAGACTGTGCTTTTGGAGCCGGTTGGCCGAACACCGCTGCTTCCTTCAGCTTCTTCAGCCTTCTGCTTTAGATCCATGGGTTTCTGTCCTAATGTAATCCTTCTTCTTTTCTTCTCCTTTTTGTCCCCTGATGAGATGAAGATGGCTCCTCTCTTCTTGGCTCCCATCTTCTGACTTTCTACCTTCTCCTTTTCTTCCACTTCTTCTTTCTTCTGGACTGGTTGTTTTGTCCTGTTGACTGAAGACTTCCTCTCATCATCAGATGTGTCATGGGAAGGTCTTAGTCTCTTCGCTCCTTCTCTCTTCACCACGTTCTCCTCTACTTCTTTCTTCTGGACTGGTGGTTTTGTCCTGTTGACTGAAGACTTCCTCTCATCATCAGATGTGTCATGGGAAGGTCTTCGTGTCTTCACTCTTTCTCTGCTCACCACAATCTCCTCCTCTTTTATATCCATATTATTGCTTTGCTTAGAGTTAGCCGACATCTCCTCCACTGTTGTTGGTCAATTCCAACTGTCACTTCCAAATGTCACTCAGTGCATTTCATATGGAATCATCATGCATGCACCACCACTGGTCATGTGATCAGCATCTGACCAATGATATTTAAGAGATAAATGAACATTAGCTGAGATTAAATATTCAGGTAATATTCAGATATTCTGTGGAACACAAGGTGCCACATTTACTAATAGTAATAGAACTGCACTAAGTCGCCAATTTAATTTACATTGTTACTACAGAGCATCAGATGAATGTAATATAATAAATATTAGCAAGATGTATGATTTCCATCCACTCTACGTATCATAGAAATACAGATATACTATCTTTTTATATAGAGATGTAGCAGAAGCCATCCTGATTGTTTGCAGCATGCTATGGTGATAGAGAAGCATGCATGACTGTGCCATGCAAATGGTGAGGAGCACCAAAATGGGACATATGATTCACGTAGCCAGGGGCGTAATGTCCGCGGTCGCAGTGGCAGTCACTGCGACCGGGCCCAGGGGGGGTTGGGGCTTGTAAACGCCAGCAGAAATTTCAACAGGATGTGTGTATCGCAGTGCACAGTCGCTTCGGGTCCGTGCGTGACAAATCAGGGGCGGACTGGGTCAGGGGCAGAGCCGGACTGGGGTGTCTGGGGCCCACCAGGGACATTGACTCCAGGGGCCCACCCACCCTTCAGCTATTAGCAAATACCTGTTAGCCGTTATACCCATTATACTGGCGTCTCCTGCCCATCACTGTGCGCTCACCAGAACTGCGATGTACAATTACTGTAGTTTGCATTAAAGGGTTTTTATTGGTGAAAACAAGTTCTCAGCGATGCACAGGTTGGGAAGGTGATCACTTATTTATTGGTGGAATCCGCACTGTCAGAAGATTGTGGCACTTTGACTATTTGGTGAGATTTTTACCTCTGTATTTATAAGACAAAACCAGGAGTGGAGCAATCCGAGGTAATGTTTTATGCATTTCTCACCCACTCCTGGTTTTGTCTTATAAATACAGAGGTGAAAATCTCACCAAATGCCAACTTGCTTTCTCTGGTGAACCTCCGTAACTGCATCTCTGCTGCTGTGTAATAGTCACAGGGCAGGGAGGGGTTAAACATCTAAGTATTTAATATCTATTGGAAATAAAGAGGTTTACCCTTATTGATATCAGATAAAACAAATGACCAACCACAATCCACTGTACCAAGACCAATATTACCAGATAGAAGGCAGAAATACCACCACACCATGACCAGATCACATATTACCACCACATAGTGCCCAAATAATGCCACATACAAGGCACAAATACCGCCACACCATGACCAAAGCACATAATACCACCACATAGTGATCAAATGCTACCAGATACAAGGTATAAATACTGACACACCATGAGACCACATATTACCACCACATAGTGACTGAATAATACCACATAGAAGGGACAAATATCGTCATGTCATGACCAAAGCACATAATGCCACCACATAGTGACAAATAATGCTAAAATAATAAAAATGTAAAAAAGCTCAGTATATTGGGTCAGTGTACAGGTTATACAGTGATCACCAGTGACATTATGCACAGGAGCTCTGTATATAGTGTACAGGTTATACAGTCATCACCAGTGACATTATACACAGAAGCTCTGTATATAGTGTTAGTGTACAGGTAATGCAATGATCACCATTGATATTATACACAGGAGCTCTGTATCTAGTGTACAGGTAATACAGTGATCACCAGTGACATTATGCACAGGAGCTCTGTATATAGTGTCAGTGTGTGTGTGTATAGGTAATACACATACTCACCAGTGATGTCTCTAGGTGAAGTTCTTTATCTGCAGACCAATATATCACATCTTCTATGCAGGACTTATCTCTGCAGAAAATAACATAGTTAGCTATAACTGATCACTTCCAGAGTACAAACCACACTTTTCCCAAGATTTCTACACTGCATGAAATGACATAATGCAACATAGTGCCGCACTACACAGTAAAAATAAAACACAAAATACATTTAGGGACTCCATCTTTAATAAAAAAAAATAAATCATGAGAGATCAGAGATTATGGGACCCAGTCAGGGATCGTACATAGAAATCATGTGGCCCAGTCAGGGGCGTATATAGAAATCATGGGGCCAATCAGGTTAGGGGTGTACATAGAGATCATGGGGCCCAGTCAGCGGCGTACATAGAGATCATTGGGCCCAGTCAGCGGCGTACATAGAGATCATGGGGCCAATCAGGTTAGGGGTGTACATAGAGATCATGGGGCCCCCTCAGCGGCGTACATAGAGATCATGGGGCCCAGTCAGCGGCGTACATAGAGATCATGGGGCCCAGTCAGCGGCATACATAGAGATCATGGGGCCCAGTCAGCGGTGTACATAGAGATCATGGGGCCCAGTCAGGGATCGTACATAGAGATCATGGGGCCCCGTCAGCGGCATACATAGAGATCATGGGGCCCAGTCAGCGGTGTACATAGAGATCATGGGGCCCAGTCAGCGGCGTACATAGAGATCATGGGGCCCAGTCAGCGGAGTACATAGAGATCATGGGGCCCAGTCAGCGGCATACATAGAGATCATGGGGCCCAGTCAGCGGCGTACATAGAGATCATGGGGCCCCGTCAGGGATCGTACATAGAGATCATGGGGCCCCGTCAGGGATCGTACATAGAGATCATGGGGCCCCATGAGGTGAGGCTCTCACCTCCCCAGTATGGTGCCCTCAGGGAGCTCTCACAGGGCATCACAGGCCTTAGTATGAAGCAATACTAGAAGACTTGTGGAATTGCTTCATACTAAGGCCTGTGATGCCCTGTGGGAGCTTCTGAGGGCACCATACTGGGGAGGTGAAATCCTCACTTGGCAGTAGTAGGAGCAGCATCTCCATAGTGTGGCATTCACATCACACTACATGCTGCACTGTACAGGACTCCCAGCCGGCAGCAGGACAGATGAGGAGGTAACTGGGACCAGCGCCGGACTGGAGTACCTGGGGCCCACCAGGAAAAAATCAATCTTGGGGCCCACCAGCACCATGCAGTTACCGTATATAGGAATAACATAAGTCCACAAACTCTTTCAAAATGAATCAACTTTATTAACCAATAAATCTCTGCTGCTGTGTAGTAGTCACAACACAGGGAGAGGTTAAACATCCAAGTATTTAATATGTATTGCAAATAAAGAATGTTCCCATTCTTAATATCCGAAAAAACAAATGACTGACAACAATCCACTATACCTAGACTAATAATACCATATAGAAAAGAGAAATACCGCCACACCATGACCAGAACACATACCACCACATAGAGATCAAATACTACCAAGTACAAGGTATATATACTGCCACACCATGAGAAGACCACATATTACCACAAAATAGTGACTGTCTGAATAATAACACATACAAGGGACAAATACCGCCACGCCATGACCATGGCACATAATGGCACCAGATAGTGACTGATAATGAAAATGTAAAAAAGCTCTGTATATAGTCAGTGTACAGATAATGTAGAGATTATCAGTGACATTATACACAGGAGCTCTGTGTATAGTGTCAGTGTAGAGGTAATACAGGGATCACCAGTGACATTATACACAGGAGCTCTGTATATAGTGTCAGTGTACAGGTAATACAGTGATCACCAGTGACATTATACATAGGAGCTCTGTATATAGTGTCAGTGTACAGGAAATACAGTGTTCCCCAGTGACATTATACACAGGAGCTCTGTATATAGTGTCAGTGTACAGGTAATATAGTGATCATCAGTGACATTATACACAGGAGCTCTGTATATAGTGTCAGTGTACAGGTAATATAGTGATCACCAGTGACATTATACACAGGAGCTCTGTATATAGAGTCAGTGTACAGATAATGTAGAGATTATCAGTGACATTATACACAGGAGCTCTGTGTATAGTGTCAGTGTAGAGGTAATACAGTGATCACCAGTGACATTATACACAGAAGCTCTGTATATAGTGTCAGTGTACAGGTAATACAGGGATCATCAGTGACATTATACACAGGAGCTCTGTGTTTGGTGTCAGTGTACAGGTAATACAGTGTTCACCAGTGACATTATACACAGGAGCTCTGTATATAGTGTCAGTGTACAGGTAATACAGTGATCACCAGTGACATTATGCATAGGAGCTCTGTATATAGTGTCAGTGTACAGGAAATACAGGGATCACCAGTGACATTATACACAGGAGCTCTGTGTTTGGTGTCAGTGTACAGGTAATACAGTGTTCACCAGTGACATTATACACAGGAGCTCTGTATATAGTGTCAGTGTACAGGTAATATAGTGATCACCAGTGACATTATACACAGGAGCTCTGTATATAGTGTCAGTGTACAGGTAATATAGTGATCACCAGTGACATTATACACAGGAGCTCTGTGTATGGTGTCAGTGTACAGGTAATACAGGGATCACCAGTGACATTATGCACAGCTCTGTATATAGTGTCAGTGTGTGTGTGTACAGGTAATACAGTGATCACCAGTGACATTATACACAGGAGCTCTGTATATAGTGTCAGTGTACAGGTAATACAGTGATCACCAGTGACATTATGCACAGGAGCTCTGTATATAGTGTCAGTGTGTGTGTGTATAGGTAATACACATACTCACCAGTGATGTCTCTAGGTGAAGTTCTTTAACTGCAGACCGATATATCACATCTTTTATACAGGACTTAACTCTGCAGAAAATAACATAGTTAGCTATAACTGATCACTTCCAGAGCACAGTCCACACTTTTCCCAAGATTTCTACACTGCATGAAATGACAAAAAAAGAAACATAGCACTGCACTACACAGTAACAGTGCTCCAGTGTCATTCTGTGCCTGCTCATCTGTCAGCAGACATATTTGTCTGATGGCAAAGATCTAAGAGAGATGAAGACAGAAGACCTATGGATTAAGTTGGGAGTGAGGATTTTTCTTTATTAAAGATGGAGTCCCTAAATGTGTTTTATTTTTAATAAAAATAATTTATTTTTTTGTCTTTTTTTTTTCTGTTTACTAGAAATTGATGGTGGCTATGTCTAATTTGGTGTGAAACCATGAATTTCGGGCTTAGTACAAGCTGATAAGGCAAAGCTGGCCTGGTACTAACCCTATTATTACCCAGGGTGCCACTCACCACCAGGGCCGCTGGAAGAGCCGGGTAAAGCACCTGGAAATGGTGCCATGATGAATGCGCCATTTTCAGGGGTGGCTGCGGGCTGCGATTTTCAGCGTGGAGGGCCAAGAACGCTTGGGCCTTACCATGCTGCGAATCCCAGCCCCCAGCTGCCTTGTTTTATCTGGCTGGCGATCAACATATGGCGGGAAAAAAAAAGGTTAAGTAAGTTTAAAACAAATATTAGGCTTGTGTGTTTTGATCGCCAGCCAAGGTAAAGCCAGGCAGATGGGGGTGGCAGTACGTAGCTGTCTGCTTTATCTGCGGTGAGAATCAAAAATTCGTTTTTAAAAATTTATTTTCACACTTCTATATGTGACAGACCCAACAGCCAATTGCAGATGCTGTCAAAGAGGACGGGCTTCTGTGATTGGCTGTTTGAGTAATGTACAATCAGCCCATACATTCTAGTATGGTACTATGTATGGGCTGCTTTCAGGTTACTCAAGCAGCCAATCACAGACGCCCATTTTCTGTGTCAGCGTCTGTGATTGGCTGTTGGGACTGTCACACATATAGAAGTGTGAAAATAAATAAATAATAAAACAAAAATGACATAGCGCTCTGCAGAAATTTTGATTCTCAGCGCAGATAGAGGTGGCAGCCCGTAGCTGTCTGCTTTATCTGCCTGGTTTTACATTGGCTTGTGATCAAAAGTCAGGAAAGCCCAATTTTTTTTTAATTTTTAAAAAAAATAATAAAAAAAAAATGCGTGGCCTCCCGCAATATTTTGATCATCAGCCTGGTAAAACCAGGCAGCTGGGGGCTGAGATTCTCAGCATGGTAAGGCCAAAGCATTCTGGGCCCCGCACGCTGAAAACGGCAGCCCGCAGCCACCCTTGGAATTGGCGCATTCATCGTAGCGCCATTTCCAGGCACTTTATCCGGCTCTTCCAACGGCCCTGGTGGAGGGTGGCACGCTGGTTAATAATGGGGTTAGTACCAGCTTTGTATTATCAGCTGGCACTAAGCCTGAAATTCAAACCAAACCAAACTAGACATGGCCACCATGAATTTCTAGTCAACAGAAAAAAAAAAACACAACTCAGAATTTTTTTTTAATAAAAATAACACACATGTAGGGACTCCATCTTTAATAAAAAAAACAAAATCCTCGCTCTGACGTAATCCACGGATCTTCTGTCTCCAGCTCTGCTACATCTTTGCCATCAGACAAATATGCCTGCTGACAGAGATGAGCAGGCACAGAATGACACTAGAACCCAGTTGTCAGAGAAGTGCTCAGCTGGCCTCCAGCCGCCGACCATGTTTTGCTGTGCGTTGCAAATAATGCATACTTTCAAACACATGCCTATTTTTGCAATGCAAGTCTACGGTACATTGCGTCTGCGCTGATTTACAACGGATGCGTTGTAACGCACAGCATAAACGCAATGTTAACCCAGCCTAACAGCAGCGAGAAGGGGAGACGGAGCCCTGGAGACCGCCTAGTCAGTCTACTGCTGGTACTATCATGCCCATTGCCCAGTATGTACTGCCAGCCTCTGTGGTATTAGCATTCAAGCTCACATGGCATGTCCTGCCAGCCAGCCACTGGTGTTAGTACTAGCATGATAGTACCACACCACCAGTGGCTGGGCAATGGGCATGCATGATGGTACCACCAGTGGCTGGGCAATGGGCATGCATGATGGTACCACCAGTGGCTGGGCAATGGGCATGCATGATGGTACCAACAGTGGCTGGCAGGACATGCTGGGCATGATTCATGCCTAGTATGTCCTGCCAGCCTCCTTGGTACTATCATGCCCACCCAGCATGTCCTACCAGCCCCTGGTGGTAGTACATGCTGCTGGGCATAGTACCAGTAACCAGAGGCTGGCAGCAGGACATGCTGGGCAATGGGCATGATGAGAACCATGCCCATTGTCCAGTAGTATTTACTGCCAGCCCCGGCCAGGTTGGCCACATCCCAGTGGTGCAGACACATCCACACTGCACCCTGTATACTTGTGCACTGCTGTCTGCTGAAGTGGTAGGAGCCGCCTGAATGCATCTTCTTCCTGCCGGAGAGGAGCTTGTGGGCCTGTGCGGTGAGGAGGTGGACGCTGAGCACCTCCTGAGAAGTATATGGCACTCCATGTATCTGTGCACATAGTATACCACTCTAGTATATAGCAGAAAGGAAACATCGACCAGAAGAGTCCAGGCATGTGGGTGATGCTAATAATTATTATATTGATAACCAGGTGGAAGAGGAGGAAATGCAAAAAAAGGGGGGAATTAACTATACGCAAAGGGGACGTCGAGACAGGAATTACAATTAACACCAGTGGGAGTGGATCATGATTAGAACAGCAAAGGGATAATACAGAGAATCAAGCCCAAATTAATCCAGTATATAAAAATATATATACATATCATTAGTTAGATATATCTGTACATATGATTGTTTAATTATCATAAACTTTACATAAAGTGCAAGTGCCTCCAAAGAATAAATCTACATAAATTATATATCTCCTATGTGAACAAATACAGGTGTTTCTCACTAAATTAGAATATAATCAAACAGTTATTGTTTATTTCTGTTAATGCTGATGATTGTGGCTATACGAGTTTCACTTTTTTGTATTGAAGAACTGAAATAAATTAACTTTTTGATGATATTCTAATTTAGTGAGATGCACCTGTATATGTATATATACAAGGGCTGGTCCCTTATTATTTGGATGTCGGTGTGAATCCTGTAGAGAGTAGTGCACTGACTTGGGCATATGTGCTGTTGACAGATATGTATTTGTATCCACTTTAAGCGTTTTTAAAAAAGGTGACCACATGTGGATTGTACTCACGCTATAGCAGATGCAGATCCCACTCCTGAATGGCGTCCACCCGACGTATGTTTCGGCTTCTTGTCTTCGTCAGGGGGTGGCATCATTCGGAAAGAGCTAAGAGTTAAACGGCCAACTATAGCCAATCAGGATGGAGGTATGTCTCCACCAACCAATGGGTGCTGAGGAGGCGTGGCGCGATACACAACGCGCACCAACGCTACGAGGAAACTATGTGACCTGTGATGCTGCGAGCACGTGATGGAGACACTTGATCGGGGGTCACGGGGCACATATAGATACATTCGGGGAGGATGATGTGGAGACGTTCATGTGTATTGCCTCTTCAGCAGACATCTAATCTACTGATTGAGTGTGGATATATCGGATAAAGTGGAAAATCTTCTTAATTTATAATGATGGATAACGAGTATAGGTTATATATTACAGCAATACACAGGAATAGGGGGTAGTGAGTGTTACATGTATATAAGCATAGGCGGATTATAATGAGGACGATCTGGGCTACCGCCCGGGGCCCCGAACCTCCAGGGGGCCCGGGGCTCCGGGGTGTCTATGGCCAGATTGTCCTCATTATATGTGCGGCGCCACGGCACATACCGGCAGACAGTGGCGGGGGGGGGCCAGGATCGCTCCCCCAGCAGCGGCACACAGCCGCTGCTTCTTCTTCGGCCGGGCCAGCACTGCAGCAGTTAACTTCCCTGTGCTGGCCCGGCTGCGTCACTGCTAGGAGACACGGCCCTGTGCTCGGCCGTGTCTCCTAGCTGTGACGTCACGCAGTGCGCACCCGGCCTGCAGTGCTGCACCGGAAAAGAGCTGGAGCCGAGTCGGGGGATGGTGAGTGTGTGTGTGTGTATGTATATGTATGTGTGTGTGTGTGTGTGCAGGCAGATGTCATTGTGTGATGTCTGTTTATATGTATTTTTGTGTTTCAAATGTGTTTATGCGTGTATGTATATGTCTGTATATGTTTGTGTGTGCGTGACTGCGTGCGGCCTCCTGCTGAGTATAGATGGCGCCGTGCGGCCTCCTGCTGTCTCTGGGGGTGCGCCGTGCGGCCTCCCGCTGTGTATAGATGGCGCCGTGCGGCCTCCTGCTGTCTCGGGGGGGGCGCCGTGCGGCCTCCCGCTGTGTATAGATGGCGCTGTGCAGCCTCCCGCTGTGTATAGATGGCGCCGTGCGGCCTCCCGCTGTGTATAGATGGCATTGTGCGGCCCCCTGTGTATAGATGGCATCGTGCGGCCTTCCGCTGTTTATAGGTGGCGCCGTGGGGCCTCCCGCTGTGTATAGGTGACGCCGTGCGGCCTCCCGCTGTGTATAGGTGGCGCCGCCCGCTGTGCATAGGTGGCGCTGTGCGGCCTCCCGCTGTGTATAGGTGGCGCCTTCCGCTGTGTATAGGTGGCGCCGTGCGGCCTCCCGCTGTGCATAGGTGGCGCCGTGCGGCCTCCCGCTATGTATAGGTGGCGCCGTGCGGCCTCCCGCTGTGTATAGGTGGCGCCGTACGGCCTCCCGCTGTGTATAGGTGGCGCCGTGCGGCCTCCCGCTGTGTATAGGTGACGCCGTGCGGCCTCCTGCTGAGTATAGATGGCGCCGTGCGGCCTCCTGCTGTCTTTGGGGTCGGGGGCGCCGTGCGGCCTTCTGCTGAATATAGATGGCGCCGTGCGGCCTCCTGCTGTCTCTGTGGGGGGGCGCTGTGCGGCCTCCCACTGTGTATAGATTGCGCCGTGTGGCCTCCCGCTGTGTATAGATGGCGCCGTGCGGCCTCCCGCTGTGTATAGATGGCTACGTGCGGCCTCCCGCTGTGTATAGATGGCTACGTGCGGCCTCCCGCTGTGTATAGATGGCTACGTGCGGCCTCCTGCTGTGTATAGATGGCTACGTGCGGCCTCCAGCTGTGTATAGATGGTTACGTGTGCTCAGTATTGAGTCATACAATTAATGGAAGGCTATGTGCCCACGATGCAGAAATGCTCCGGATTTTTTTTGAGCGTTTCCGCATCTCCCTGGCAGAAAAAATGCATGTGGATTGTACATGCGGATTGTACATGCTTTTTTCCTGTCAGGGACTTGCTGATGTGAAGCGTTCTTCACTTGCATTTCCGCATGCGGGTTGACAAGCGATTTTAGCATCACTTGGAAAGTGCTTGACAACTTGGTCACACTATATAAATACATGCAACCGGCATGGATTTATATAGGGTGACCATAAAAGAATGGTAAAAAATAAATATATAATTACCTTCTGATGGCCTGCCGATGTCAGCGGTCGCGTGACCCGTCACATGACTAAATGACGTCACGGCAGGTCCTTTTCAGACCATCGCGAGCTGCTGGCAAGCTAGGACGCATCGGATAAAGACACCGGGAGCCATCAGAAGGTAAGTATAATATTTATTTTTTATTTTATTCTTTTTTTACAGGTTCTATGGTACCCGGGTCCGGAGGAGAGTCTCCTGTCCTCCACACCCGGGTACCATCCGCACATTGAAGCGCATGGATTCTGCATGTACAGATGCCGTGATGCGGATTCCATGTGTTCTAATGCAAGTCAATGGCGGCGAAAGCGCCGTGCTTCCGCAAAATAATTGGTAGTGCAGCGGATTTTTCCGCAATGATATTCCGCAGCGGAAATTTACACAGCATGTGCACAGCACATGCGGATTATCATTGGGGAACATGGCAGACCTTCTACCAAGCGTTTTTAAGCGTTTCTGCAGCGGAATTGCCTCCGCGGAAACGCTTAAAAAACGCATAGTGGGCACACAGCCTAAAAAAAATTATTATAATTAATATTGTGTTCTCCCCGCCTCAGTCCTCACAGCACAGCGCTGAACACGAGCTCCTCATCACCAGTCCTCCTGTCCCGGCACAATGTGCGCACTGCTGCAGCTGCAGGTGGAATAGTGTCCACTGACTGGACTGAGAAGGCCCCGCCCCTCCCGGTGATGTCATGATTCTATGAAATCACTCCTCCCCCTCAAGAAATCAACTCCAATCTAGACACTCCCCTGTTGCTGAGGCGTGGTGACGCTGTAGCTGGGTGATTGCAGGCAGAGTAGTGGTGTTTGGTGTCTGCACTACAGGTAAGAAGATGGGAATGTGCCAAGGTGATTACTACATTCAGGACAATAAGTAGCTAGCTGTAGGTGTGCAGAATCCCACTCCCAATATTGTCAGGGTCTCGCACCCCCTCGTGTCGTGGGCTGCCAGGCTCCCGCACCCCCTTTTGTCGTGGGCTGCCAGGCTCCCGCACCCCCTCGTGTCGTGGGCTGTCAGGCTCCCGCACCCGCTCTTGTCGTGAGCTGCCAGGCTCCCGCACCCCCTCTTATCTTGGGCTGCCAGGCTCCCGCACCCCCTCGTGTCGTGGGCTGCCAGGCTCCCGCACCCCCTCTTGTCATGGGCTGCCAGGCTCCCGCACCCCCTCGTGTCGTGGGCTACCAGGCTCCCACACCCCCTGGTGTCGTGGGCTGCCAGGCTCCCGCACCCCCTCGTGTCGTGGGCTGCCAGGCTCCCGCACCCCCTCGTGTCGTGGGCTGCCAGGCTCCCGCACCCCCTCTTGTCGTGGGCTGCCAGGCTCCCGCACCCCCTCGTGTCGTGGGCTGTCAGGCTCCCGCACCCCCTCGTGTCGAGGGCTGTCAGGCTCCCGCACCCCCTCATGTCGTGGGCTGCCAGGCTCCCGCACCCCCTCGTGTCGTGGGCTGCCAGGCTCCCACACCCCCTCGTGTCGAGGGCTGTCAGGCTCCCGCACCCCCTCGTGTCGTGGGCTGCTAGGCTCCCGCACCCCCTCGTGTCATGGGCTGTCAGGCTCCCGCACCCCCTCGTGTCGTGGGCTGTCAGGCTCCCGCACCCCCTCGTGTCGTGGGCTGTCAGGCTCCCGCACCCCGTCATGTCGTGGGCTGTCAGTCTCCCGCACCCCCTCGTGTCGTGGGCTGCCAGGCTCCCGCACCCCCTCGTGTCGAGGGCTGTCAGGCTCCCGCACCCCCTCGTGTCGTGGGCTGCCAGGCTCCCGCACCCCCTCGTGTCGTGGGCTGTCAGGCTCCCGCATCCCCTCGTGTCGTGGGCTGCCAGGCTCCCGCACCCCCTCGTGTCGTGGGCTGTCAGGCTCCCGCACCCCCTCGTGTCATGGGCTGCCAGGCTCCCGCACCCCCTCGTGTCGTGGGCTGCCAGGCTCCCGCACCCCCTCGTGTCGTGGGCTGCCAGGCTCCCGCACCCCCTCGTGTCGTGGGCTGTCAGGCTCCCGCACCCCCTCGTGTCGTGGGCTGTCAGACTCCCGCACCCCCTCGTGTCGTGGGCTGTCAGGCTCCCGCACCCCCTCTTGTCGTGGGCTGCCAGGGTCCCGCACCCCCTCTTGTCGTGGGCTGCCAGGCTCCCGCACCCCCTCGTGTCGTGGGCTGCCAGGCTCCCACACCCCCTCGTGTCGAGGGCTGTCAGGCTCCCGCGCCCCCCCCCTCGTGTCGTGGGCTGTCGGGCTCCCGCACCCCCTCGTGTCGTGGGCTGTCAGGCTCCCGCACCCCATCTTGTCGTGGGCTGCCAGGCTCCCGCACCCCCTCGTGCCGTGGGCTGTCGGGCTCCCGCGCCCCCTCCCTCATGTCGTGGGCTGTCAGGCTCCCGCACCCCCTCATGTCGTCGGCTGTCAAGCTCTCGCACTCTCCCCCTGTCGTTGTCTGTGGAGAAGATTAATACATATTTTCATTTTTCAGGTTTTCTCTTATAAAACAAGATCCCTGAGCTTCTGTCTTTGACCGAAAAAATGGCGTCTGACAAGTCGCTGCTGTCTGCAGAAATTAACACAAACATGGAGGAAGCGCTGTATGAACAGATGCTGATGAAGGTACGAAGATGAATTGGAGAGGCCAGCAATCACCGGGTGAATGTCTCCTCCGTCAGCCGCCGGGGGCGCGGCAGTCTCCAGCATTTACCTAATGTGTATTGTTGGCTTTAGACCCCTCACAGTTGTACTATTTTGGTGCAGGAAAAATCAGTTTGCAGAACCATCCTGTTCATGTTACTCACTGATTCTCACTTGTTGCCTCATTTCAGGCCAAACAGGAGATACAGAGCAGAATACTGAACTTACAAGAAAGCAGAGAGATCAGACCCCAGCCGGGTGAGATGGGCATCCTCTGATTATTATCCAGATTACTTTGTGCATGTTATGTGACAGATACCACAGTGGGGCAGTGGGGTCTTATTGACTGCAACGGTCACATGATGCAACCAACGTGGGGGGTCACATAATTTCTTATGCAGTTGATTACATGTAAATGCTGCTTGGCTTTTGCCGATTTTATTGTGTTTTTGTTCACTTTTTGTTTTTATTTCTGTGTTAGGTTTCTGCATTAAAACTCGCACATCCAAAAATACCAAAATCTTTATTAACATCTGCAAGTCGAACCAGATCCCAGCGGCCCCGGACCTGACGGAGCAGGAGTTAGTCAGCATCCTGGAATCTGATGATCCCTCCGGCTATCGAGTCCCCATGAGCCTTGGAGAGCCCCACGTTGAAGTTGATAATAGTACGTTTTTTTTTAATACAGCGCTTCTCTTTTTAAAGGGATAGTCCAGAGATATCCTTAAAGGGGTTAAAATAGCAAGTATTACAACTTACTAATCCTCAATGGTCAAAGGTGCCATCTCCACAGGTTCTGGTAGGTCCACTTCCAGTCTGCGGAATAAAGTTTGACATCTTGTTGTTGACTTTTGAACTTTTTTGGTTTAGATTTGGGACTTAGAGGGATTGTCCACTACTTGGATTCCCCTTTAAGAACTTATACCACTTATTCATAGCAGCCCTACTAAGGTCAATGGATTGAGTCGGCACCGCAAAGTATCTAAGTCCTGGTGCACTTTGTCCTACAGGTAGAGGCGGCTGCTCGGCGTACGACATAGTGATTAATGGCACCTTCTTTGAGAAAATTACGGTAACTGCAATTGCTTATTCCGACATACGAGCTGTCTGCTCTCCTTTGTGTCAGCTCCTTACTTTGTATTTTTTTTATTAGAATAATGAGCTTTTCAGGGAATTTTTTATCACCGTGGCCATGGAGGGACTAGAGAACAAGTACGAAATGGAGCTGTCAAGAGGTAACGACCGCATCACTGATATTTTCCTTGATTTTTCCATCGACCACACAAGGACTTGTTCTTTCGTGGAGCAAGTTTACCATATAATATATTGAACATTTTTATGTACCAACCTGTTGTATGGCACCGTATCAAATGCCTTTGAAAAGTCCAGATAGACAACATCCACTAAGTTTCCCTGGTCCAACCTGAACTTACCTCCCCATAGAATCTTTTCAGATTAGTTTGCAGGACAGATCCCTCATAATCATATGTTTAGGTTATTCTTATTGAGGTGCTCCAGGTTAGTATCTCTTAGAAAACCCTCAAAGTTGTTGCCCACAGTACAAGTTAAACTTACCGACCTATAAATTCCAGGCTCAGATGTTGTCCCCTTCTTGAATATTGGTACCACATTTGCTATGTGGGTGTAACCCTGGTGGATATGGACCCACTGCCCCACGGGAGGGTTGTGACTAGGTGTCTACTGGGTCTCCACTAGAACCTCTGGTGGTGAGGATAGACTGGGCCGCCGGTAGACACCAGGTACCACTTCAGTGCAGTTCCCGGGACTGCAGCAGCATTCCGGAGGTACCAGGGTACCAGACTCAGGAGAGCGAAGACAAGGACTAGGTCAGACAGTCTGAGATCAGGGCAGGAAGCACAGGTTCAGGATAGAGAAAAATGGCAAGGGGGACAGGGGTTTTTGATACCAGAAAACTCCTTTAACGCTTGCAACCTCTGTTGCTTGACTGCTACTCAAACAGTCAAATCATTCAGTAAGAATTTAGGGAACTTCCATGGCGATATTTTGCATCAGTATTTGTTAGCAGACGCCAGGAGTGGATCCAAAACAGAAGAGGTGAAAGTGTTTCAGTTACTATTTTTCACTGTGTTTGTTCCCCTCTGGTTTTCAGCTTACAAATACTGATGTAAATTAGTGCCCAAAATACTCACTGTGTGAATGAGGCGAGGAAGCTGCTTGTAGTACTGTAATAGAAGTCCTTATTCTGAGGATGAGTTCTGTAATTCTTGTCTTCTCTGCTCCATCAAACTCCCCAGAGCAGGGGCAACCCCTGGAGCAAAACTGCTGGCGGCAGATGTCCAGACGTATGACTCAGTGATGTGTGATGGACCCCGACTCCCAAACAAAATGAATCAGACACATACAAAATAAATACACAAATCATTGCAATTAGGTGTCAAACGTTCTCAACTTTATTTAAATTTACATGACACCGAAAATGGCACAACCCTCGACTCACAAAGAGTCACCCTCCAGCGCTCAAGAGAGGAAAACCTCCTGTGGAGGAAACCTCTAGGGAACCATGGCTGGAGGGCTGCCCTTCCCTTGGGCTTAGAGAGTTGGTGCCAATATATGACGGAGTTTTAGAATTTCTACATATTTACAGAGAACGACATAACAAATATAGACTATTAATGTGATAAACTGGATGTGGGAGAGATCTGGCTGCGATATCTGTCACCACATTTATTGCTGGAACGAATTTAGTTGATCTGATTTCCCAGGTGGATCTACCACTTCTCTCTTACAGATCCAGCTCCGTCTCTCAAGATGTTGGGTACTTGGTTACAGGGGTTGCTCATTATGGATAACCCCTAATAGGATGAGTATCCCCTCCCCCTCTCAATTTATCACCCATTAAAGTCAAGGATCCATCCATGAACTCCCAAAGAAGAGCAGCTCTTTGTACATAGTAACAGAAGGGGATCCTCTTTTGGGGACCCCCCCTCTGTTACCTTCCCTTCCCCCCGGGGTGTCTAAGAAGACAACCCCTTTCCCTGCTAGAACCTCCAAATTACACCAACGTTGGCACATTACGTGGGGTGGTCAAGCTCAAGGTCCTCAGGCGCATCATCAGTAATGGCGCTGATCATGGCAGCGCGGCATTCTTTTATGGAATCTTCTTTATGACACTTGTTTATGCCCTCACAATAGTTGTCATGGTTACTACAAGGGCTATTACTGATGCAGGGTCCAAGTATTAACCCTTTCATCATTGGTAATTCACTTTCATTATGGAGGCAAATAACTGCACTTGTTACCAAGCAGGAGTCTTATCATTACGGCTTCCCTTAGGCACCATAAGAAATACAGATTATAGAACATACGTACAAGTGTTTCAGGAGTGTTTTGCACTTTTTAGATCCATAGATTGGGCTTATAACTAGCACTTTACAAAGCAGAAAATTAAGAGGAAATTACTTGTAAAATAATATTATAGGGAATTGCATTTCAAGCATTTTCCTAATGTGCATTCTGCATACTTGCATAGTTACATAGGTTGAAAAAGTTTTAACTTTAATGTCCTTGGTCTATCTCCAAAGTTATACATTTTCTATTACTAGATTATTTATAACCCACAATGTCATGTTTTGTTAAAAAAGTATCCAGCCCTTCTATAAATGCTGTTATACTATCTGCCATTACTATATCTTGTGGTTGGCATTCCACAGCCTGATTGCTCTAACTGTAAAGAATACTTTCCTATTAAGTTGCCAGAATCGCTTCACCTCCGCTTGTTATAAATGTTCCTGGTGCTTTGTAAGGTCCTGGAAAGTGATAAGTCATGTGCCAGTACTATGCATTGACCACATATGTATTTATACATATAAATGTATATTTATGAAGGAGATGATAATTACCCTTCATAGAGGTGTTACGATCATTCATAAATTGCTTTCATAGGTTTGATCTCCAGGATTAGCAGAGATTTGGGGTGTAAACGTAATAAACAATGAGTAAAACATCAAAGCAAACGAAAAAGGGTTTGTGACCCAAACTGGTAGGTGAGACCGGCTAGCCCCATATTATACGAGGTCACAACCAGGTTTCGCCTGAGGAGGGCAGCACTAATGAGTCCTCAGGAGCGCATAACCCTGAAATATGCAGCGATTCTACACTACCCATTATAAAAGGGTTTCATATGCTACTTACTACCATGTTTTAGCTAAGATACAAGGCATACTTGTAAGGAGAGATGAAAAAGGTGATGGGGGACAACATATAAATTTACTGAGGAACTCTATACACTAGTGGCCAAAATTGAGGCAACACCCCCAAGATTTATGAATTTTTTGCATTTTGCCAATACAAATACAAATTTCATGAATGTTTTTTCATTTCACAGTAAAGTTTTTAAGTAGAAATAAAATCTCATATAGAAACACAATATTAGCTGGAAATTTGTTCATTTGTCAACAAATTGGACACTATTGTCACTCAGATGACTGTGGGAGAAAAGCCATTGAATTGTCCTATTTTCATATCTAACACTAAATGTTAATACTCAGTTGGATAGCCCTCGGCCTTGATGACTGCCTGGCATCTACTTGGCATGCTATCTACCAGTTTGTGTAAATCAGATGGTGTGATGATATGAAGCCATGATGTGATGATGGCTGCAATGAGTTCCTACTTGTGTGAAGCCCGCTGTTTTGACACCGCTCTTTTGAGCCGAGCCCAGAGATTCTCAATAGGATTGAGATCTGGGCTGTTTCCTGGCCAATTCAATAGCTGGACATTTTTGTCCTTGAACCAAGAGAGACATTTTTTAGCTGTATGGCATGGGGCTCCATCTTAAAATAAACGGTGTCCCTTCACCAAATACATCACGTGCCGAAGGAATGAGTTTAGGCTGAAGGACGTCCTTGATGTACTTTTCAGCATTAACTGTTCCTTCAATTACCTGCAGCCGACCACCTGCATCTCTGGACACGCAGCCCCCTACCATAACACTCAGAGGAGGCTTCATGGTGGGTATTGTACCCTCTGGCAACCAGTCCTCTCCAGGTCGTCGTCGAACGTAGCGGACACCGTCGCTGCCAAAGATGGATATGCGTGTCTCATCGCTCCATATAACATTTCTTCATTGTTCAATGGTCCATTTACAATGTTCTTTGGCCCCTGCAGACGTTTCTGACACTGAGGCATTCAAAAATGTTTTTTTACCTGGTATTCTGGCTCTTAACCCTGCATTTACCAGTCATCGTCGAACCGTCCGGTCAGACACTGTCACTCCGGTGTTGACAAGCTCCTTGTTGATGTTAACAGCCGTTTATTTCCTGTTATTTAGGGCGATTCTAACAATTCTTCTATCAGTCTGAGGAGTTGTAGCCTTCTTCCTTTCTCTACCTGGTTTATTCTTTATCGAACCAGTCTCTTGAAACCGCTTACACACTTTGAGAACGGAAACATGTAATTGCTTACCTTCTGATGACAAACTGGCATTAAAATATAAAAACCGCATTTTAATCGCACAATATCTGTCTTAAATCACACCCAGGTCACTATAAACCAACATAGACTACATATCGCAGAAGAGGGCGTGTGTACAAGTAAGTAGGTCAGTGAAATCCTCCATTAAATATTGGTGATGGTGAAAAAGTGAAGGTTTTGCCTCAATTTTGGCCACTAGTGTATAACACAAAATATAAACAAAAAAGAAAGGGAAGAACATTTCTGCACAAAAATCGTGTCGCTCAGCAGGAAAATCCCCTTGAAATTGCGTTTTTTGAGATTTTTTTTCCCGTTCTTTAGAAACGCTGCAAAAATACTGAAAGAATAGACATGAAACTGCTTCAAATCTGCAAGGATTCACTTTTCCTGCTTTTCCTGGTACTATCAAACATAGCGTTTTTGGGAACTTGGAGCTCTATATTACAAATATGTCCGTCCCTCCAGTTGAAAGAAATTAACATTTTCCTGGAGGGAAGTTTATATTTTACATTATGTCAGTTTTTGTCTATCGATGATATAGTGCAGTTTGCAGCAATTTTTATTGTGACATATACCCAAATCATTCTCGAAAATATTTCACATTCAACGCGCGTCGGGCGGGCCTGCGTGCTCTCACATGCCAGGGCTGAGTTTCAGTTCCAGTCCGACCCTGTTAATCATCTATGGTTTCCCTTCAGAGTGGAAAATGCTGAAAAATCGGAAGTTCCTGGGATCCATTTTTGAACAGAATATCAGAACCAAATCAAAACCGATGATTCAGGAAATGGACATAATGGGGTAAGTCCCAACTCTAAGGTACAAGTCTATGGCATACAGTCTGTAAAAGACGACAGAGTAGGCTGCTGTTGAGCATCGGCGGCTTCTTCTCTGATGTTCCTCGCTCATCCATGCAGTACATGGTCGGCCATTCAATTGATTGGATGTCTTATAATACCACATTTCCCCTAGGGACACAAAGTATGAAGAGCGCCACTCCTCCTGGTTATAGGTTATACCCAACAGATGGGGCAGCGCCACTCCTCGTGGTGATGGGTTACACCCAACAGATGGGGGAGCGCCACTCCTCCTGGTGATAGGTTATACCCAACAGATGGGGCAGTGCCACTCCTCGTGGTGATGGGTTACACCCAACAGATAGGGGAGCTCCACTCCTCGTGGTGATGGATTACACCCAACAGATGGGGGAGTGCCACTACTCGTGTTGATGGGTTATACCCAACATATGGGGCAGCGCCACTCCTTGAGGTGATATGTTATACCCAACAGATGGGGGAGTGCCACTCCTCATGGTGATGGGTTATACCCAACAGATGGGGGAGCGCCACTCCTCGTGGTGATGGGTTACACCCAACAGATGGGGGAGCTCCACTCCTTGTGGTGATGGGTTACACCCAACAGATGGGGGAGCGCCACTCCTCATGGTGATGGGTTATACCCAACAGATGGGGGAGCGCCACTCCTCGTGGTGATGGGTTATACCCAACAGATGGGGGAGCACCACTCCTCGTGGTGATGGGTTATACCCAACAGATGGGGGAAGTTGCAGAATGGCTTGTTATGGTGCAAGAACAATGTGGACATTGTTTTTTTTTTGTTTTAACTATTATGCCTTTATGTTCTTTATTTTTTTCCTACAGACCCTCCCAGCTAACTCCAAGCAAGTCCCTCATCTCAGAAGTTGAAAGGTTTGGGTTACTTTGAGGTTTAATGCATGCATTTACTTTTTTTAGAATCCCATCTTACAAAAGATATAGGATATCCAACTTGTTGGACTTCAAGAATAAGGGGGCTGCAGCCTGGAAGTAACCCCGCTGCCCTTTTTAAAGAATATGCTGGTGTGGGGCAGCTACCCGGATTTTCACTGTGCAGGAGAACTGCAGCTAAGCCCATTCACTTTGCTGGATCTATGCTGTCGTTCCGCTGCACAGTGGAGGCCATGATGCCAATGTGCAGGGAATGACTGTGAAAGGGGCTGTTCCTCATTACCAGCATCAGTGCCCCTTTATTATATTAGAGATTGACCCCAACAGATCATAAATTGATGGTGTACCCTTGCAATATACTGCTTCCTTCCTTTTTTTATCAGTTCACCCGTGAAACCAGATTACATGATTGTGGTGGAACCTCCTGTAGGACACCCAAGTTTTCTGGTGGCTGAAGTCTCTTTACCTAAAGTGGTGAGACCCTTAGATGTGGTTTAGGATTGTGACCTTTTTGTATTTCATGTGATTTCCAATAGTCTTCCCTTATTAAAAGTCTGTGCCAACCTCGTGCTACCGGTCCTCCTCTGCCAACTTTTATCATCACAGCTTTGATGTGTCCACAGTAGCCAATCGCTGGCAGCTGTGACACATTTGCTGGATGATGATGATATAATTTTTTTTTCACACCATGGTGGGTTGTTTGCAAGCTGTTGGAATGGGAAAGAAGATCTCTGTAAACGACTCTGTCAGCAGAGAACGACTGTTCAAACCAAGCACAGACGCCCAGTGCTTCACGGCGGGACCAGTCATTTATATAAACCTTCCCCCCTGCTTGTTTCCCCTCCATCTCCACCATCACCTCTTCTTTGACAGTTCTGGCTTCATAGATCCAGAGAGGAGATAGAGGGAAAACAAGCTGGTGGGAAGATGTATATATTATTATTGTTATTTAATTATATAGTGCCATTGATTCCATGGTGCTGGTGCATATAAATGATGTTATAATGATGATATAAATGATGAAAGAGGCTTGTTGCAATAGTGTAGAACACGCCACTCTTTATTTTTTCTATATTAATGCGACATTTGGAGGAATCGCACAGAAAATGCTTTAAATGTATTTATTTTTTAATTTGATTTTTCTCATGTCCATGATTCACATTGCGTTAAATGAGGCATAATGAAGATGAAGAATGTTTCAGCTAATGTAGCCTTCATCAGACAGGATAATGTAGCTTAAGGGGACCCACTTGGTTAAATATAGGGGTCAGTTCTGGTCTTCCCAAAAAGCAGATGAAGTAGTCACCACACAGGAATCTGGTGATTACTGGGTTTGCTTTTGGGGACCCCAGATTTCTTCATATAACCGAGTGGGCCTTCTGCCTAATGAAGGCTACATTATCTGAAATTCTGGTACCATTCATTATGCCTCACTTAAAGGGGTTGCCTGGCACTTTAATATTGATGACCTATCCTAAGGATATTCCATTAGTATTAAAGTGGTGGACAACCCCTTTTAATGCCGTGTGAATCCTAAAAAATATTTTTCAGCATTTTCTGTGAGCAGTTCCTCCACGTGTCAGATTTAATGTAGGAGACGTGTGGAGCTACACAGTAACTTCTAGTTGGCCACGTATTAAGATAAAAGTTTAGATTTTTGTGCACTTGTTGGTTACAACTTTCTTTCCCGTACAGAAGCATTCAGCGACATAAGCGTTGTTACCACGCTGGTCTTCTCTTTACAGTCTTCTGCTAGATCTCTTGTGTTGAACTTGGGTGAAGACAGAATAGTCAGACATCCCGATTTGTATCATCTAGACGTCTTCATTCCTTACAATATCATCCAAGAACAAAGTGGAGCTCAGTTCAACAAGGACAGTAAGGTGAGACAATTAAGCAAAGCTGGACATGTCTTATAGCCCATTCTGAAATCTCCTTCTTAAAGAGGTTCTCTGAGAAAATGTATATAATAAAATTTAAAAAAATGTATACATTTATTTACCAAAAATAAATTCTTTTAATTAGTGGATAATTCTATGTGAATACTTTTATGCCCAAAAATGGCAAAAGTATTCTCGGAGTGATACCTTTATTGGCTAACCAGAAAAAAAAAAATATATGCAAGCTTTCAGAGCACAGAGGCTCCTTCTTCAGGCAATATTACAAATGAATTCATAACATTTGTAATCCTGCCTGAAGAAGGAGCCTGTGTGCTCTGTAAGTTTGCATATATATATATATTTTCTGGTTAGCCAATAAAGGTATCAATCCGAGAATACTTTTGCCATTTTTGGGCATAAAATTATTTCCATCAAATTTTCTGGCTAACACGGTACCACAATATAAATTTGTACTGTACATCACAATTAGGGGATAATAATTGCGTATGGACATAATGGCCAACGATGTCAGCAGCCATCCATCCTAGATGGGTGAAGGTAAACTGATTGAGACGGACATCTCTGACCTACTTGTCGGAATCAAGAACGTGCATCTGTCATTGATTGACTGACTGATCACGTCCATGAGTCAACATGTTGTAAACCTGTCATGATGTGTGAGCAGATAGGATGCTGCCCCTCACCCTGACAGGAACTTATCTATCACAACATATAGTTGCCCAGAGACATCTGAATGCATTGGCTTTCCTTTATGCCATTCAACAAACATGTCGTATATTTTGTGTATAGCGAGTCACAAGCCTCGCACTGCTCTGCGTCTTATCATTTGGTTCTATGAGCTGCAGTAAAACGTGATGTATATTCCAGGTGCTGACGATCACAATGCCGGTCCAGCCAGCATAGCGGTGGGCTCAGAAGATCAGCTTTGGAAAGTATTCCTCTTATATAGATCCAGTGGATCCTACTTACATTTGCTGCTGTTTACATTGTATGGTTACAATTCTATTTAGACTTCAATATGACTCCAGAATAAATTTTTGTCTTTCTTATACTTGCTGTATATTTTTCCCAAGGAAGGGGTTTAGGTATTGTGCTTTTTTTTTTTTTATTTCTACTGTAATATTTCATAATATCTGTGAATAAGTCTTGAAAATAATTTGCATTGAAAAGGTTGAGATCCTCTGAATCTACAGGGATTTTTAGGAATTAAAAATCTACAGCAGTAAATCTGCAGCAGAATTTACATTTTGCACCATGTCTGGATTTAGTAGCAGCTGCCCCTTTAAATGGAATATGTCAGCAGGTTTTTGCTATCCCATTTGAGAGCAGCATAATCCGAGGCCCTGATTCCAACGATGTATCACTTACTGGGCTGCTTGGTGTTATTTTGATAAAATTGCAGTTTTTTTTTCTCATGCAGATCTCTGAATGCTGAGCTCTGTATAATAACCCCACCCACACCACTGATTGGCAGCTTTCTGTGTACACTGTATATAAACTGCCAATCAGTGGTGGGGGGCGTGGTTGGACTACCTGGCTGCAGGTTTACTGTGGTGTGTGAAACCGTCCATTGGATTGCTGTTTCGGGTGGGCTCAGGAGCAGAGCCCCCATCCTACACAGCTGACATCTTGCTGTAACAGCAGCGGCCAGAGTGGAGCGTCAATCACTGCTGTTTAACCATTTATATGCCGTCAATCACTGATGGCAAGTTAAATAGCGCAATCACCGGTACGCTATGCAATGTTACTAGAATTTTTTTTTTTACTTTTCCATTTCCTTGAATTACTTGTTGTGATTTGCGGATCCATTGACTGGCCAAGTGGAAGGGCTGCAGCCGATCATTCATGTCCGTAGCAGATACACATTTACATGTGTAAATAGGCCCTTATAGAAATCAATCAATAGAACGTATACCTGGATATTCAGGTTTATCCTTTGCATACATTTAAAGAGGTATAAGTCATGGCATATTACTAGGATGTCATTCTTGGGGGTCTGACAGCCTAATTTAGAAAGAAGTGGATGCATTATTTTTTTCGCGCTCCCAATTTAACAATTTGAGTACAGTTGGATCTATTGTTTTTTTTATTTTTTGCACTATGGGTGGGTGGTTGGGAGCACAGCTGTGCAGGAAAAAAAAGCTGATAGGTTCCCCATTCCTTCATTCTCAGGATCAGTGGTGGAACCAGAGGGTGGATCATCTCCAATCAAAATATTATATTATTCACAATAATCATTGCTCCTAGTTAACAATTTGAGTACGGTTGAACCCATTGTGTTTTTTTAGGGTTTTGGTTTTTTTTGCACTATGGGTGCAAGTTATAGTAATATGTGTCACCTTAAAAAAAAAACTAATAGTGTCTCCTGATTGTTCAGACACAAATATATCTGTTGAAAATAGTCTGGTATTCACCAGTAAATTATAACTGTGGTTTTGCTGTTCCACTGTAAAAAATCTCTATTATCCTGCTTTTGGCATTTTTTGCCGCAAAGAAAAACAGTAGTAGTGTCTCCTGATTGTTCAGACACAAATATATCTGTTGAAAATAGTCTGGTATACACCACTAAATTATAACTGTGGTTTTGCTGTTCCACGGTAAAAATCTCTATTATCCTGATCTTGGCATTTTTTGCCGTAAAAAAAAACTAATAGTGTCTCCCTGATTTTTCAGACACAAATATATCTGTTGAAAATAGTCTGGTGTGGGCCCGAGAAATACAAGTGTGGTTTTGCAGTTCCACGGGTCAAATCTTTGTATTATCCACTTTTGGGCCATTTTTACCTAAAAATAAACAGTTTGAGTGTGTCGCTCATTGTTCAGCCGCAAATATATCTATTCAAAATTTTCTGGTATACCCCAGTAAACAATAACTGTGGTTTTGCCATTCCACGGTAAAAATCTCTATTATTCACCTTTTGGTATTTTTTCCGTAAAGAAAAACAGTAATAGTTTCTCCCTGATTGTTCAGATTGTTTAAAAGAGTCGGGTGTAGGCCAGAGAAATAGAACTGTGATTTTCCTCTTCCACGGTTCTAATCTACTTTATTACCCTTTTTCCATTGATAGTGCGAGTGTAAGCTATTTACTTACTTTACAATGGGCAAGGCGCGTGGCAAGGGACATGGAAGTGGACGTTCTGGTGATGGTACATGTAGAGGACGGGGCCGTGGCCAAGGTGAAAATGTGCCACAACCAACAGCCATATCTTCTCGCTCCCACTTCTTGACCGAATTACTAGGGAAGCACAGAACAACACCAGTATTGCGAACTGATCAGTGTGAACAGGTTATTAATTGGATAGCAGACCACCACTTCCGGTCTGTCTTCCACACGGTCAACTCTTAGTAGCCGTGAGTCTCGACCGCATACTCCTCCTCACCCTGATGCTCCTTCCTCCCACCATGCCGAGTATCGTCAGACAGCAACTGATCCCACACTTGGACACTCTGAAGAGCTGTTCACTGGTCCATTTCCAGATTTGTGCCCCTCGCCTGCTCCGCTTGAAGTGGTGGAAGAGGAGATCCCATGTAGAGATGCCCAAATATTTGAACAGCCACGGCCACAGGAAGTCAACGCTGGCAATTTGTCACAAGAGGTTGACGATGACGAAACACAATTGCCAAGAAGTGAGGAGGAGGATCGTGGTGCGCAAGTGGAAGAGGAGGAGGTGGTGGATGATCTAGTAACTGACCCAACGTGGCAGGAGGACATGCAGAGCAAGGCCAGCAGCAGACCGGGTGAGGGAGACAGAGTACTCCAACAGGCAGGAAGAAGCAGTGTGGTGGCCGCACACAGAAGGCCGGCAACAGTTCCCCGTAACACCAACACGAGGGACGTTGCCAGTACAACCTGTGGGTCTTCCAGAGTCTGGAGTTTTTTTAAAGACTCTGCTGATAACCCCAAAAAGGCCATTTGTACCACCTGCCATGCCAGCATCAGCAGGGGTGACAAAACTACCAGCCTGACCACCACCAGCATGATCAGGCACATGGCAGTAAAGCACCCGACTTTGTGGGGCGAACCCCAGGGTCCACGACCAGTGTCAGCAGGTGTCACCTGTTGTGTGTGCATGGCAATCCCCTGTCCATACTGCATGCAAAGATGCCCCCTCCTCTCAGTCTTTATGGCAGTCTCTCAAGTGTGTGCAAAGCAGTCATCAAAGCAAAAGGTGGCTACTTTGAAGAATCTAGAATATAAGACATATTTTCAGTTGTTTCACACTTTTTTGTTAAGTATATAATTCCACATGTGTTAATTCATAGTTTTGATGCCTTCAGTGTGAATGTACAATTTTCATAGTCATGAAAATACAGAAAAATCTTTAAATGAGGTGTGTCCAAACTTTTGGTCTGTACTGTATGTACCATCTTGACCAACTTTGAGGAGTCCACCAAGATGGTGAGTGGCGATGACTCCATCATTAGCGTCAGCATTCCACTTGTCTGTCTTTTGCAATGCTCTCTGCAGAGAATTAAAGAGGAGGCATTGCAGCCAGAGTATGATGAGATGGATCAAGAAGCCGTAGCGGTCTATTACACACAGCCCAGCCTCATCTCATCCCAACGTGCATTGGGGGACAATGAGGGAGAGGAGGAGGAGGAAGAACAGGAGCTTGTATCATGCGCTGTAGGCGGTAGTACCTGTACAACTGTCATACCGTCGGTTCAGCGTGGGTGGCCTGAGGACAGGGGGGAGGAGGAGGAGGAGAGCATGGTCATTCGTCATCTTGGTGTGGACACGGAAGTCTTGCCCGTTACCAGTCTGGCACGCATGGCTGACTTTGTTACTCTGCCTTAACCGTGACCCTCGCGTTGTCAAAATGTTGGGTGACAGTCATTACTGGTTGGTGACACTTTTAGACCCCCGCTACAAGGAGAACGTTCACTCTCTTATTCCTGAGGTGGAGAGGTCTACAAAAATGGGGCAGTACCAGAAGGCCCTTGCTGCAGAACTGTTAAAAAAAAATTCCATCTGAAGACACTAGCGGCAGAGGTCACAGTTCGTTGACCAACCAAGGCGTACAAGCGAGAGAGAGGCAACTCCAATCCAGCAGAGGCAGGGGAACACTGTCAACATTCTGGGACAGTTTTCTGAGACCTGCCCAGCTTACAGGCCCTGAGGCGCGGGGTACTCTCACAGGGAGTGGAAAGTTTCAAAAGATGGTGAGGGAGTACCTTGCCGACCGTACCAGCGTCCTCCGTGATTCCTCTGTGCCTTTTAATTATTGGGTATCCAAGCTGGACACTTGGAATGAAATCGCTCTGTACACCTTGGAGGTCCTGGCCTGCCCTGCCGCTAGCGTGTTATCGGAGCGTGTTTTTAGTGCTGCTGGGGTAATTATAACTGATAAGCGCACTCGCCTGTCAACTGACAATGCTGACAAGCTGACCCTTATCAAAATGGACAAGAGCTGGATTGGGCCAGACTTCTCATCACCACCAAATGACAGCAGAGTAACATAAAGTCAAATCCACTGTGTTATTTCGGGAGGTGTATTCAAATGCACCACTTCACACCCACACATGGGTATACGCTTCCTCATTTCGGCTGTTTTATGTTCTTCTCCTTATCCTCAGCCTCCACCACCACTATACCACCAGGGTGACCGTGGTCCGTGTTGCCATTATTGAAAGTTCCTCAGTCCTTATTTTTGTCAGCTTTTGCTTGGAAGGCATAAGCAAAGACTGTGGGAGACCCACTCCCCAATAATGGGAATAATATATTTAAAATGCTGTACTGTATGGCTCTTGTAAGGGGCATTAAAAGCGTCTTGTTAAGCTACTGCGACCTCCACCACTATTCCGAGGAGCATGAAAAGCGTCTTGTTAAGCTACTGTGACCTCCACCACTTTTCCGAGGGCCATTAAAAGCGTCTTGTTAAGCTACTGGGACGTCCACCACTTTTCCGTGGAGCATTAAAACCGTCTTGTTAATCTACTGGGACTTCCACGTCTCTTCCAAGGGGCATTCAAACCGTCTTGTTAAGCTACTGCGATCTCCACCACTTTTCCGAGGGGCATTAAAAACGTCTTGTTAAGCTAGTTGGACCTCCACGTCTCTTCCAAGGGGAATTCAAACTGTCTTGTTAAGCTACTGGGACATCCACGTCTCTTCCAAGGGGCATTCAAACCGTCTTGGTAAGCTACTGCGACCTCCACCTCTTTTTCGAGGGGCATTAAAAGCGTCTTATTAAGCTACTGGGACCTCCACCACTTTTCCGAGAAGCATTAAAACCGTCTTGCTAAGCTACTGGGACCTCCACGTCTCTTCCAAGGGGAATTCAAACTGTCTTGTTAAGCTACTGGGACATCCACGTCTCTTCCAAGGGGCACTCAAACCGTCTTGGTAAACTACTGCGACCTCCACCTCTTTTTCGAGGGGCATTAAAAGCGTCTTATTAAGCTACTGGGACCTCCACCACTTTTCCGAGAAGCATTAAAAGCATCTTGTTAAGCTACTGGGACCTCCACCACTTTTCCGAGGGGCATTAAAACCGTCTTTTTAAGGTACTGGTACCTCCACGTCTCTTCCAAGGGGCATTCAAACCGTCTTGTTAAGCTACTGGGACCTTCACCACTTTTCCAAGGGGCATTCAAACAGTCTTGTTAAGCTACTGCGAACTCCACCACTTTTCCAAGGGGCATTAAAACCGTCTTGTTAAGCTACTGGGACCTCCACCACTTTTCCGAGGGGCATTAAAAGCATCTTGTTAAGCTATTGGGACCTCCACCACTTTTCTGAGGAGCATTAAAACCGTCTTGTTAAGCTACTGGGACCTCCACGTCTCTTCCAAGGGGCATTCAAACAGTCTTGTTAAGCTACTTAGACCTCCACGTCTCTTCTGAGGACATTAATAGCGTCTTGTTAAGCTACTGTGACCTCCACCACTTTTCCGAGGGGCATTCAAACTGTCTTGTTAAGCTACTCGGACCTCCACGTCTCTTCCAAGGGGCATTCAAACAGTCTTGTTAAGCTACTGGGACCTCCACGTCTCTTCCAAGGGGCATTCAAAGCGTCATGTTAAGCTACTGGGACCTCCACCACTTTTCCGAGGGGCATTAAAAGCATCTTGTTAAGCTACTGGGACCTCCACCACTTTTCCGAGGAGCATTAAAACCATCTTGTTAAGCTACTGGGACCTCCACCACTTTTCCGAGGAGCATTAAAACCATCTTGTTAAGCTACTGTGACCTCCACGTCTCTTCCAAGGAGCATTCTGACCGTCTTGCTAAGCTACTGCGACCTCCACCACTTTGGCGAGGGGCATTAAAACCGACTTGTTAAGCTACTGGGACCTCCACGTCTCTTCAAAGGGGCATTCAAACCGTCTTGTTAAGCTACTGGGACCTAAACGTCTCTTCCAAGGGGCATTCAAACCGTCTTGTTAAGCTACTGCGACCTCCACCACTATTCAAAGGGGCATTAAAACCGTCTTGTTAAGCTACTGGGACCTCCACCACTTTTCCGAGGGACATTAAAACAGTCTTGTTAAGCTACTGGGACCTCCACGTCTCTTCCAAGGGGCATTCAAACCGTCTTGTTAAGCTACTGGGACCTCCACTTCTCTTCTGAGGGGCATTAAAAGCGACGTGTTAAGCAACTGTGACCTCCACCACTTTTCCGAGGGGCATTAAAACAGTCTTGTTAAGCTACTGGGACCTCAACGTCTCTTCCAAGGGGCATTCAAACCGTCTTGTTAAGCTACTGGAACCTCCATGTCTCTACCAAGGGGCATTCAAACCGTCTTGTTAAGCTACTGCGACCTCCACCACTTTTTCGAGGTGCAGTAAAAGCGTCTTATTAAGCTACTGGGTCCTCCACCACTTTTCCGAGAAGCATTAAAACCATCTTGTTAAGCTACTGGGACCTCCACGTCTCTTCCAAGGGGCATTCAAACAGTCTTGTTAAGCTACTTAGACCTCCACGTCTCTTCTGAGGACATTAATAGCGTCTTGTTAAGCTACTGTGACCTCCACCACTTTTCCGAGGGGCATTCAAACCGTCTTGTTAAGCTACTGGGACCTCCACGTCTCTTCCAAGGGGCATTCAAACAGTCTTGTTAAGCTACTGGGACCTCCACGTCTCTTCCAAGGGGCATTCAAAGCGTCATGTTAAGCTACTGGGACCTCCACCACTTTTCCGAGGGGCATTAAAAGCATCTTGTTAAGCTACTGGGACCTCCACCACTTTTCCGAGGAGCATTAAAACCATCTTGTTAAGCTACTGGGACCTCCACCATTTTTCCGAGGAGCATTAAAACCATCTTGTTAAGCTACTGTGACCTCCACGTCTCTTCCAAGGGGCATTCTGACCGTCTTGCTAAGCTACCGCGACCTCCACCACTTTGGCGAGGGGCATTAAAACCGACTTGTTAAGCTACTGGGACCTCCACTTCTCTTCAAAGGGGCATTCAAACCGTCTTGTTAAGCTACTGGGACCTAAACGTCTCTTCCAAGGGGCATTCAAACCGTCTTGTTAAGCTACTGCGACCTCCACCACTATTCAAAGGGGCATTAAAACCGTCTTGTTAAGCTACTGGGACCTCCACCACTTTTCCGAGGGGCATTAAAACAGTCTTGTTAAGCTACTGGGACCTCCACGTCTCTTCCAAGGGGCATTCAAACCGTCTTGTTAAGCTACTGGGACCTCCACTTCTCTTCTGAGGGGCATTAAAAGCGACGTGTTAAGCTACTGTGACCTCCACCACTTTTCCGAGAAGCATTAAAACCGTCTTGATAAGCTACTGGGACCTCCATGTCTCTTCCAAGGGGCATTCAAGCCGTCTTGTTAAGCTCCTGGGACCTCCACGTCTCTTCCAAGGGGCATTCAAACCATCTTGTTAAGCTACTGGGACCTCCACGTCTCTTCTGAGAGGCATTAAAAGCGTCTTGTTAAGCTACTGTGACCTCCACCACTTTTCCGAGGGGCATTAAAACCGTCTTGTTAAGCTACTGGGACCTCCATGTCTCTTCCAAGGGGCATTCAAACCGTCTTGTTAAGCTACTGGGACCTCCACCACTTATCTGCGGGGCATTAAAAGCGTCTTGTTAAGCTACTGTGACCTCCACCACTTTTTCGAGGGGCATTAAAACCGTCTTGTTAAGCTACTTGGACCTCCACGTCTCTTCCGAGGGGCATTCAAACCGTCTTGTTAAGCTACCGGGACCTCCACGTTTCTTCCAAGGGGCATTCAAACCATCTTGTTAAGCTACTGCAACCTCCACCACTTTTCCAAGGGGCATTAAAACCGTCTTGTTAAGCTACTGGGACCTCCACGACTTTTCCGAGGGGCATTGAAAGCATCTTGTTAAGCTACTGGGACCTCCACCACTTTTCTGAGGAGCATTTAAACCATCTTGTTAAGCTACTGGGACCTCCATGTCTCTTCCAAGGGGCATTCAAACCGTCTTGTTAAGCTACTGGGACCTCCACGTCTCTTCTGAGGGGCATTAAAAGCGTCTTGTTAAGCTACTGTGACCTCCACCACTTTTCCGAGGGGCATTAAAACCGTCTTGTTAAGATACTGGGACCTCCACGTCTCTTCCGAGGGGCATTCAAACCGTCTTGTTAAGCTACTTGGACCTCCACGTCTCTTCCGAGGGGCATTAAAAGCGTCTTGTTAAGCTACTGTGACCTCCACCACTTTTCCGAGGGGCATTAAAACCGTCTTGTTAAGCTACTGGGACCTCCACCACTTTTCTGAGGAGCATTAAAACCGTCTTGTTAAGCTACTGGGACCTCCTCATCTCTTCCAAGGGGCATTCAAACCGTCTTGTTAAGCTACTGGGACCTCCACGTCTCTTCTGAGGGGCATTAATAGCGTCTTGTTGAGCTACTGTGACCGCCACCACTTTTCCAAGGGGCATTAAAACCGTCTTGTTAAGCTACTGGGATCTCCACTTTTCTTCTGAGGGGCATTAAAAGCTTTTTCTTAAGCTACTGTGACCTCCACCACTTTTCCGAGGGGCATTAAAACCGTCTTGTTAAGCTACTGGGACCTCCACCACTTTACCAAGGGGTATTAACACCGTCTTGTTAAGCTACTGGGACCTCCACATCTCTTTTGAGGGGCATTAAAAGTGTCTTGTTAAACCACTCTGAACTCCACAGCTCTTCCAAGGGGCATTGAAATGTTGTTTTTAATTACCCTTTACCTCCACGACTCTTCCAACGGACATTGCATTTCCTCCTAATTTTAGTCAGCTTTTGCTTTTCAATGCAAAGGCGAAAACTAAGGGAGACCCACTCCCCAATAGTGGGTAGAAGGTTTTTAGTACGCTGTAATCCATGTCTGTTTCAAGAGGCATTGCAGTTCCTCATAATTTTTGGAAAGCCTTCCATTCACTGCTTAGGCCAACAGTGTACAGGAGACCCAGTTGCTATAAATGGAAAAAAACGGTTTAGTTAAGGCCCTCTGACCTCCATGTCATTTCCAAGGTACATTGGAGTGCCTCGAAATTTTTGGTAGGCATTGCACTCACTGTATGCCCTATAACTGTGTAGCCAAACTGCTCCTTTTGTTACAGAAACATATCCTACAAGACATATGTGGTTGACTGGCCTGATATTGATGTGAATGGTCCCTGTTCCTCCTGCTCTTTCTCCTTTGCCACCACCTCATCCATCATTCATCACCTGAAGCTTTGTTTTAACGGGAGTCATAGAACTGGGATAGTAGCAGGAAAACATCCAGCAATCCTCGGAGGAGGTAGGATATGCGCGAAAACGCTGACCACCTCAGGCCTAGCCGCTACTACATACATGCGCTTGCATTCCAACAAAACAAAGCAGATGCTAACTTGTATCATTATCATCATGGTCCTCACCTTGTCACTCTCAACTCCCCTGATGGAGAAGCCAGGGCCCACCGGAGGAGTCTGGTTCTCTGGTGGGCTCGTCCAATGCTGCCCTAAAGCAGGCCAGGCTAAGAAAAGTGTGTGGGGGGATGTTCCAAGGAGAAATAGGGGCGACTGGGGACCGTTTATGGACACCCGGCTGCCCCCAGGCGGCTGGGGACCGTGTGTGAACACCCGGCCGCGGGGCGGCTGGGGACCGAGTATGGACTCCCGGCCGCCCCCTGGCGGCTGGGGACCGAGTGTGGACACCTGGCAGCCGGGCGGCTGGGGACTGAGTATGGGTTACAGGCCGCCAATGCTGCCTTGACGCGGTGGTCAGATTCCGCCTCCACGTGCCTAAAAAGGCCCAATTTCAAGTGCAAGCAAGCAAGCAGTATGGTATTGCAGCCTGGCGGTGGGTGGGTGGATGGCAGGCTGCACACTTTGCTTGCATTCCAAGAAAACAAAGCAGATGCTAACTTGTATCATCATCATCATGGTCCTCACCTTGTCACTCTCAACTCCCCTGATGGAGAAGCCAGGGCCCACCGGAGGAGTCTGGTTCTCTGGTGGGCTCGTCCAATGCTGCCCTAAAGCAGGCCGGGCTAAGAAAAGTGTGTGGGGGGATGTTTCAAGGAGAAATAGGGGCGGCTGGGGGCCGTTTATGGACACCCGGCTGCCCCCAGGCGGCTGGGGACCGAGTATGGACACCCGGCCGCCCCCTGGCGGTTGGGGACCGAGTGTGGACACCCCGCCGCCGGGCGGCTGGGGACTGAGTATGGATACCAGGCCGCCAACGCTGCCATGACCTGGTGGCCAGATTCCGCCTCCACATGCCTAAAAGGCCCAATTTCAAGTGCAAGCAAGCAGTATGGTATTGCAGCCTGGGGGTGGGTGGGTGGTTGGCTGCATATTTGCGCTTGCATTGCAAGGAATGGGAGAGGTACAATTGAACCCTGCCCTGGGACAAGAACTTGCACGGGGATAATTGCAAGTCTGCATCTTCTGATGCTTCAAGGATGACTTCTGATGGGCACACTTTTAGGCAGTGACCGGGGAGTCAGAGATGCTTCCAGGGGTCTTCCCCATGCTGTCCCCATGTCTTTTCAGCACTGTATGCATGTGTCACACAGCACATGGCCAGATAAGGTTGTAAAATGTTAAAATGACATTTCCCGGTGAATGCATTTGTCACGGTTGAAGCAATACAAAAGTGCAAAAACGCATAAAAAATGCCACTTGTGAACATAGCCCAAGGTGTGGAGGAGTATTTTTTTTTTTTGTTATTTATTTTACCTTATACACGAGTCTTTACCCTGGAAAGGAACTTCCTTAACTGAAAGCAGTTTCAGTTTCGTTTTTGAACGTTTTATTGTGAGCCCTTAATAGTGGCTTAATACCTCTGACCACGTTGTTGACAGCAGTGACCTGGGGGTCAGAAATGCTTCCTGGGGCGATCCCCATGCTGTCCCCATGTCATTTTAGCACTGTCACTATCGTTTTGGGCACTTGTTAGGCTTTTAACACACAGCCGGGGATGCCGCCGCGAAAATTCTCGGGTCTCCCATTGACTAACATTGGGCTCGTGGCTCAGGTCGAGCAACCGAGTATCATGGCGAGCTCGGCCCGAGCTTCGAGCCCCTGAGCATTTTAGTGCTCGCTCTTCATTACTAAATACCCTTCATTATTTATTATTTTTGCACTTTGCGATTTACCCATTCACTTCCGGTTACTTGGGTATTTTGCTTGTCTTTGGTTTTTCTTTGTCTAGTGGCCTTGTGTGGACATGCATTTACATTTTGCATGCACATCAATTTATGTTTCAGTTCAGACTTCTAGGTTTTTTCTTTATATGCTATATATGCTGTATGTGCGGGAAGGGAACTTGTATGTACACTGCTTGCTATGTATGGGGGAGGGAAGCTGTCGGACAAAGAGGGGTCCTGCAAACATCCAACTAATGGCCCCCCATATATATTACAGGAAGGTAGGTCAAACCCAAGGATTTTTGCTGGAGCAGCCGACCATGTGCTGTGTATGGGGCCATCTCCCCCACACATATAACCACATTCATGTATATGGGGGAGTCGGGATGTGTTGTGTGGACAAGCGTCCGGTCTAAAGCTAACTAGTGTATGGGCATCTGAGACTAAGGCAAGTTATCATCCAGAAAGTCTTTCTCCAGCCTGCTGCAAAAATGCCGGATAGAGAAAGGCTTTTATCACCTAAGCCAGATCTCACTGGAGGGGAAGCAAGAAGAAAAAAGGAGAAATGTAAAATAAGACACAAGTCCAGACAGTTGTCATCCAAAACTTTATCTGGTATCGACCAAGAAAATTACAATCAGTAAAAGTATAATCCACATTTAGGAAAAACACAGATGAGCTGCGGGACCATCGCTTCTTCTTCTGGGACTTTTTGGCGGACAGGTTGCTCTGCTGTCGGAGGCCTTTCTTGTTCTTGGACTTCTCCTTCATGTGGATTCTGAAGACTAGGAGGCTCCTGAGGGTCCATGTCTCCTGCCGGCAGCTCAGAATGACTTGGAGATATGTTTCCTTCAGTCCAGGAAAGCAAGAGAGGAAAAAGATGAATGTGATGTAATAACAAGACAAACCTAAAAAAAAACATGTATAAAAAATCATGTAACTGCAAACTGCACAAAAATGACCCCAATAACGTAAGTGCTGTAGTATTAAAGAACCTGCAAAACGAGTGGTGTGAAAAGACCTGGGACTTGTCAGAAATATGTAATGTTTTGTCTAAAATGACAAAAAAAAAGAAAAGATTCAAGGGATGAGCAGCATTTTATAACAGGTAAAAAATATACAAATTTGTGACAAGTGACCGGTATTAAGTATTGTGGATGATAACCAGACGTTTATTTCAAATGAAGAGTTTAATGAACGTCTTGTATTCGGCCAATTGGAACCTTCCCGGAAATGTCTGCGCCGGTGATAAAATCTACTTACTAATAGAGTTCCCGACTGGACACAAAGAACTGCAGCTCATGGAGGAATGAAGCTTCTTTCCTCCTCAGCCAAGAACTTCTTATATCAGTCCCGTACGGCCTCTATCATGTCCTGATATCTAGCAGAAAGAGAAAAATCAATTATAAACTAAATAAAATTTATTAAAGAAAAAAAAACCTCCTGCGAACATGAAGCATTTGTAGCAAAGCACAGCCATTATTTACAGAGCACAATTGTTTTACTTTATTCTATATTAGTGGCCGCTCTGTGCAAAAACTTGTGGGAAATTACTGCAGCACTAATATTGTCCGTCCAGAGAGCACCCAAGTATTCCCCAATTTCTGACTCCACCGCCCGATAGCCCCCACAAGCACAATGCTGCACCGCTGTCACCTGCCTGGTACAGGCTCCTTTATAGGGTCCTTTCAGCTGTTGTTCACCAAGATGTGAAGTAATCCGAGTACAGGGTTTCCTATGTCTGAGTGCAGGGGTGGAGAGCAGAGAGGATCAGACAGAGACAGGCCCATACACAGACTGCTGGTATATAGAGGACAAATCTCACTGAACAGCAGCCACAAGAAGCTTCTGGATGGGGGCAGTGGGGGTGAGACAGCACTTCAGCAACGTGTTTGGGAGAGAAGGAAGAAAATAAGCAAATGAAGAATATTTATAAAGTTCACAAGTCTGCAATGTGAGGAGGATAATTACATGAAGAAAACCCTCTAGGTGCAGCGTCCGCAACCGGAAAACCGCCCCAAGGTCCACCTGTGTCATCAGCGCCCCCCTGCTGGACCCCTAATCAGTTGTACTGCAGACTCTGATGATTGATAGTGACACTAGGTCAGCTCTTTCCCAATGGCGGCACTAGCTGACCATCCTGTGGATAGGACAGGTGCCGGATCATTCAGTCCTTTCCCTCTTCCCCAACGTGAAGCAAACATCCCTCTGACCAGACAAACATCCCCCTGACCAGACAAACATCCCCCTGACCAGGCAAACATCCCCCTGACCAGACAAACATCCCCCTGACCAGGCAAACATCCCCCTGACCAGGCAAACATCCCCCTGACCAGACAAACATCCCCCTGACCAGGCAAACATCCCCCTGACCAGGCAAACATCCCCCTGACCAGGCAAACATCCCTCTGACCAGGCAAACATCCCTCTGACCAGGCAAACATACAACCCCTTATTTTCTTTCCCATTTTACTTCCTTTATTAATTTCTCCTCCAACATTACTGACAACTCCAAGTTCGATAGTTTGATAGTCTCATCTCCTGCCTTTGTATGTGGAGGAGACAATAAACAGCCGTATACATCCTAAACCTGTCACAAGGACTTTCTCTGCAACTCCCTACTCTCAGCTGTCCCCCTGTAACAATCCACCTTTTTCTCTTTCTCGCTCATACATTTCAGACACTTTATTAACATGTTAATCATATTTCTAAACTTACTGCATTCCACTTCATCTGATCATACATCACCGTTTAAAAGAATCACACTCACTTACTTGTCTGCTGCTGTAATTCTTGGATTGTTTTCTTGCTGTTACTTGGTCTTATTTTGCTGTTTGCTGTCCTTAAACCACCATCTGCCGCACAGTGTCCACATCTTGTTCCACCGGGTCGCTCTTTTGATCCCTGCAACAACAGACACTATGCGAGTATGACTTCACATGTGACATTTCCAAGTCCCTTTACCATTGTGGTGCCAATGGAGTACCCCTTTTCTCATTATCATGCCCCCGAAGCACACCATTTCCCGCTAGCATGCCACCGTAGCACACCTTTTCCCGTTAGTATGCCACCGGGCACACCTATTCCCGTTAGCATGACATCGCAGCACACCTATTCCCGTTAGCATGCCACCGGAGCACACCTTTACCATTAGCATGTCACGTCTCCACGTCTCTTCCAAGGGGCATTCAAACCGTCTTGTTAAGCTACTGGGACCTCCACCACTTATCTGAGGGGCATTAAAAGCTTCTTGTTAAGCTGCTGTGACCTCCACCACTTTTTCGAGGGGCAATAAAACCGTCTTGTTAAGCTACTGGGACCTCCACGTCTCTTCCGAGGGGCATTCAAACTGTCTTGTTAAGCTACTGGGACCTCCACGTCTCTTCCAAGGGGCATTCAAACCGTTTTATTAAGCTACTGCGACCTCCACGTCTCTACCAAGGGGCATTCAAACCGTCTTGTTAAGCTACTGCGACCTCCGCCACTTTTTCGAGGGGCAGTAAAAGCGTCTTATTAAGCTACTGGGACCTCCACCACTTTTCTGAGAAGCATTAAAACCGTCTTGTTAAGCTACTGGGACCTCCACGTCTCTTCCAAGGGGCATTCAAACCGTCTTGTTAAGCTACTGCGACCTCCACTTCTCTTCTCAGGGGCATTAAAAGCGACTTGTTAAGCTACTGTGACCTCCACCACTTTTCCGAGGGGCATTAAAACCGTCTTGTTAAGCTACTGGGACCTCCACGTCTTTTCCAAGGGGAATTCAAACCGTCTTGTTAAGCTACTGGGACCTCCACGTCTCCACCAAGGGGCATTCAAACCGTCTTGTTAAGCTACTGCGACCACCACTTTTTCGAGGGGCAGTAAAAGCGTCTTATTAAGCTACTGGGACCTCCACCACTTTCCCGAGAAGCATTAAAACCGTCTTGTTAAGCTACTGGGACCTCCACGTCTCTTCCAAGGGGCATTCAAACCGTCTTGTTAAGCTACTGGGACCTCCACGTCTCTTCCAAGGGGCATTCAAACCATCTTGTTAAGCTACTGGGACCTCCACGTCTCTTCTGATAGGCATTAAAAGCATCTTGTTAAGGTACTGTGACCTCCACAACTTTTCCGAGGGGCATTAAAACCATCTTGTTAAGCTATTGGGACCTCCACGTCTCTTCCAAGGGGCATTCAAACCGTCTTGTTAAGCTACTGGGACCTCCACCACTTATCTGAGGGGCACTAAAAGTGTCTTGTTAAGCTGCTGTGACCTCCACCACTTTTTCAAGGGGCAATAAAACCGTCTTGTTAAGCTACTGGGACCTCCACGTCTCTTCCGAGGGGCATTCAAACCATCTTGTTAAGCTACTGGGACCTCCACGTCTCTTCCAAGGGGCATTCAAACCGTCTTCTTAAGCTACTGCGACCTCCACCACTTTTCCAAGGGGCATTAAAACCGTCTTGTTAAGCTTCTGGGAACTCCACCACTTTTCCGATGGGCATTAAAAGCATCTTGTTAAGCTACTGGGACCTCCACCACTTTTCTGAGGAGCATGAAAACCGTCTTGTTAAGCTACTGGGACCTCCACGTCTCTTCCAAGGGGCATTCAAACCATCTTGTTAAGCTACTGGGACCTCCACGTCTCTTCTGAGGGACATTAAAAGCGTCTTGTTAAGCTACTGTGACCTCCACCACTTTTCCGAGGGGCATTAAAACCATCTTGTTAAGCTATTGGGACCTCCACGTCTCTTCCAAGGGGCATTCAAACCGTCTTGTTAAGCTACTGGGACCTCCACCACTTATCTGAGGGGCACTAAAAGTGTCTTGTTAAGCTGCTGTGACCTACACCACTTTTTCAAGGGGCAATAAAACCGTCTTGTTAAGCTACTGGGACCTCCACGTCTCTTCCGAGGGGCATTCAAACCGTCTTGTTAAGCTACTGGGACCTCCACGTCTCTTCCAAGGGGCATTCAAACCGTCTTCTTAAGCTACTGCGACCTCCACCACTTTTCCAAGGGGCATTAAAACCGTCTTGTTAAGCTTCTGGGAACTCCACCACTTTTCCGATGGGCATTAAAAGCATCTTGTTAAGCTACTGGGACCTCCACCACTTTTCTGAGGAGCATGAAAACCGTCTTGTTAAGCTACTGGGACCTCCACGTCTCTTCCAAGGGGCATTCAAACCGTCTTGTTAAGCTACTGGGACCTCCACGTCTCTTCTGAGGAACATTAAAAGCGTCTTGTTAAGCTACTGTGACCTCCACCACTTTTTCGAGGGGCATTAAAACCACCTTGCTAAGATACTGGGACCTCCACGTCTCTTCCGAGGGGCATTCAAACCGTCTTGTTAAGCTACTGGGACCTCCACGTCTCTTCCAAGGGGCATTCAAACCGTCTTGTTAAGCTACTTGGACCTCCACGTCTCTTCCGAGGGGCATTAAAAGCGTCTTGTTAAGCTACTGTGACCTCCACCACTTTTCCGAGGAGCATTAAAACCGTCTTGTTAAGCTACTGGGACCTCCTCATCTCTTCCAAGGGGCATTCAAACTGTCTTGTTAAGCTACTGGGACCTCCACTTCTCTTCTGAGGGGCATTATTAGTGTCTTGTTAAGCTACTGTGACCTCCACCACTTTTCCGAGGGGCATTTAAACCGGCCAGTTAAGCTACTGGGACCTCCACGTCTCTTCCAAGGAGCATTCAAACAGTCTTGTTAAGCTACTGGGACCTCTACCACGTTTCTGAGGGGCATTAAAATCATCTTGTTAAGCTACTGGGCCCTCCACCACTTTTCTGAGGAGCATTAAAACCGTCTTGTTAAGCTGCTGGGACCTCCACGTCTCTTCTGAGGGGCATTAATAGCGTCTTGTTAAGCTACTGCGACCTCCACGTCTCTTCCAAGGGGCATTCAAACCGTCTTGTTAAGGTACTGTGACCTCCACGTCTCTTCCAAGGATCATTCAAACCGTCTTGTTAAGCTACTGCGACCTCCACCACTTTTCCAAGGGGCATTAAAACCATCTTGTTAAGCTACTAGGATCTCCACGTTTCTTCTGAGGGGCATTAAAAGCGTCTTCTTAAGCTATTGTGACCTCCACCACTTTTCTGAGGGGCATTAAAACCGTCTTGTTAAGCTACTGGGACCTCCACATCTCTTTTGAGGGGCATTAAAAGTGTCTTGTTAAACCACTCTGAACTCCACAACTCTTCCAAGGGGCATTGATATGTTGTTTTTAATTAACTCTAACCTCCACGACTCTTCGAATGGGCATTGCATTTCCTCTTAATTTTTGGCTGCTTTTTCTTGGAAGGCATAAGCAAATACTATGGGAGACCCACTCCCCAGTAATGGGAATAATGTTTGTAATATGCTGTACTGCATGGCTCTTGTAAGGGGCACTGCAAGTTCCTCCGTCCTAATTTTTGGCATCTTTTGCTTGGAAGGCATAAGCAAAGACTATGGGAGACCCACTCCCCAATAATGGGAATAATGTTTGTAATATGCTGTACTGCATGGCTCTTGTAAGGGGCATTGCAAGCTCCTTCGTCCTAATTTTTGGCAGCTTTTGCTTGGAAGGCATAAGCAAAGACTATGGGAGACCCACTCCCCAATAATGGGAATAATGTTTGGAATATGCTGTACTGCATGGCTCTTGTAAGGGGCATTGCAAGTTTCTCCATCCTAATTTTTGGCAGCTTTTGCTTGGAAGGCATAAGCTATGACTATGGGATACACACTCCCCAATAATGGGAATAATGTTTGTACTATGCTGTACTGTATGGCTCTTGGAAGGGGCATTAAAAGCCCCTTTTCCGAGGGGCATTCAAAACGTCTGGTTAAGCTACTGGGACCTCCACGTCTTTTCCGAGGGGCATTAAAACCATCTTGTTAAACTACTGTGACCTCCACGTCTGTTCAAAAGTCTTCTTAAGCCACTCTGAACTCCACAGCTCTTCCTAGGGGCATTGAAATGTTTTTTTTAATTACCTCTAACCTCCACGACTCTTCCAACGGACATTGCATTTCCTCCTAATTTTAGTCAGCTTTTGCTTTTCAATGCAAAGGCGAAAACTAAGGGAGACCCACTCCCCAATAGTGGGTAGAAGGTTTTTAGTACGCTGTAATCCACGTCTGTTTCAAGGGGTATTGCAGTTCCTCATAATTTTTGAAAAGCCTTCCATTCACTGTTTAGGCCAACAGTGTACAGGAGACCCAGTTGATATAAATGGAAAAAAAACGGTTTAGTTAAGGCCCTCTGACCTCCATGTCATTTCCAAGGTACATTCGAGTGCCTCAAAAGTTTTGGTAGGCATTGCACTCACTGTATGCCCTATAACTGTGTAGCCAAACCGCTCCTTTTGTTACAGAAACATATCCTACAAGACATATGTGGTTGACTGGCCTGATATTGATGTGAATGGTCCCTGTTCCTCCTGCTCTTTCTCCTTTGCCACCACCTCATCCATCATTCATCACCTGAAGCTTTGTTTTAATGGGAGTCATAGAACTGGGATAGTAGCAGGAAAACATCCAGCAATCCTCGGAGGAGGTAGGATATGCGCCAAAACGCTGACCACCTCAGGCCTAGTCGCCTAGTCGCTACTACATACATGCGCTTGCATTCCAAGAAAACAAAGCAGATGCTAACTTGTATCATCATCATCATGGTCCTCACCTTGTCACTCTCAACTCCCCTGATGGAGAAGCCAGGGCCCACCGGAGGAGTCTGGTTCTCTGGTGGGCTCGTCCAATGCTGCCCTAAAGCAGGCCGGGCTAAGAAAAGTGTGTGAGGGGATGTTCCAAGGAGAAATAGGGGCGGCTGGGGACCGTTTATGGACACCCGGCTGCCCCCAGGCGGCTGGGGACTGAGTATGGACACCCGGCCGCCACCTGGCGGTTGGGGACCGAGTGTCGACACCCCGCCGCCGGGCGGCTGGGGACTGAGTATGGATACCAGGCCGCCAACGCTGCCATGACATGGTGGCCAGATTCCGCCTCCACATGCCTAAAAGGCCCAAGTTCAAGTGCAAGCAAGCAGTATGGTATTGCAGCCTGGGGGTGGGTGGGTGGTTGGCTGCATATTTGCGCTTGCATTGCAAGGAATGGGAGAGGTACAATTGAACCCTGCCCTGGGACAAGAACTTGCACGGGGATAGTTGCAAGTCTGCATCTTCTGATGCGGCAAGGATGACTTCTGATGGGCACACTTTTAGGCAGTGACTGGGGAGTCAGAGATGCTTCCAGGGGTCTTTCCCATGCTGTCCCCATGTCTTTTCAGCACTGTATGCATGTGTCACACAGCACATGGCCAGATAAGGTTGTAAAATGTTAAAATTACATTTCCCAGTGAATGCATTTGTCACGATTGAAGCAAAAGTGCAAAAACGCATTAAAAATGCTACTTGTGAACATAGCCCAAGGTGTGGAGGAGTATTTTTTTTTTTTGGTTATTTATTTTACCTTATACACAAGTCTTTACCCTGGAAAGGAACTTCCTTAACATATTTCACAGGAAAGCAGTTTCAGTTTAGTTTTTGAACGTTTTATTGTGAGCCCTTAAAAGTGGCTTAATACCTCTGACCACATTGTTGACAGCAGTGACCTGGGGGTCAGAAATGCTTCCTGGGGCGATCCCCATGCTGTCCCCATGTCATTTGAGCACTGTCACTATCGTTTTGGGCACTTGTTAGGCTTTTAAAAGACATCCGGGGATGCCGCCGCGAGAATGCTCGGGTCTCCCATAGACTAACATTGGGCTCGTGGCTCAGGTCGAGCACCCGAGTATCATGGCGAGCTCGGCCCGAACTTCGAGCACCCGAGCATTTTAGTGCTCGCTCTTCACTACTAAATACCCTTCATTATTTATTATTTTTGCACTTTGCGATTTACCCATTTACTTCCGGTTACTTGGGTATTTTGCTTGCCTTTGGTTTTTCTTTGTCTAGGGGCCTTATGTGAACATGCATTTACATTTTGCCTGCAATTTATGTTTCAGTTCAGACTTCTAGGTTTTTTCTTTGTAGTTCAGTGTGCTTTAGTGCATATTAGGGTGTGGCCACCCTTTGTCTGAGCTGAAATGTTTATTCTGCCTCAGGTCTATGCTTCTACTAGGGGGTCAGTCTCTCTGCCCTTATCCATATGTACGTCACTTGACAAATGGTAAGGTTTTAATATTAGAGTTAGGACTGTCCCATAAGGGTTGCCGTGATGTGGCGGAATAGCTTTTGCATTATTTTTATCAAAATTATGTTAACTAAATACCCTTCATTATTTATTATTTTTGCACTTTGCGATTTACCCATTCACTTCCGGTTACTTGGGTATTTTGCTTGTCTTTGGTTTTTCTTTGTCTAGTGGCCTTGTGTGAACATGCATTTACATTTTGCATGCACATCAATTTATGTTTCAGTTCAGACTTCTAGGTTTTTTCTTTATATGCTATATATACTGTATGTGCGGGAAGGGAGCTTGTATGTACACTGCTTGCTATGTGTGGGGGAGGGAAGCTGTCGGACAAAGAGGGGTCCTGCAAACATCCAACTAATGGCCCCCCATATATATTACAGGAAGGTAGGTCAAACCCAAGGATTTTTGCTGGAGCAGCCGACCATGTGCTGTGTATGGGGCCATCTCCCCCACACATATAACCACATTCATGTATATGGGGGAGTCGGGATGTGTTGTGTGGACAAGCGTCCGGTCTAAAGCTAACTAGTGTATGGGCATCTGAGACTAAGGCAAGTTATCATCCAGAAAGTCTTTCTCCAGCCTGCTGCAAAAATGCCGGATAGAGAAAGGCTTTTATCACCTAAGCCAGATCTCACTGGAGGGGAAGCAAGAAGAAAAAAGGAGAAATGTAAAATAAGACACAAGTCCAGACAGTTGTCATCCAAAACTTTATCTGGTATCGACCAAGAAAATTACAATCAGTAAAAGTATAATCCACATTTAGGAAAAACACAGATGAGCTGCGGGACCATCGCTTCTTCTTCTGGGACTTTTTGGCGGACAGGTTGCTCTGCTGTCGGAGGCCTTTTTTGTTCTTGGACTTCTCCTTCATATGGATTCTGAAGACTAGGAGGCTCCTGAGGGTCCATCTCTCCTGCCGGCAGCTCAGAGTGACTTGGAGATATGTTTCCTTCAGTCCAGGAAAGCAAGAGAGGAAAAAGATGAATGTGATGTAATAACAAGACAAAGCTAAAAAAAAACATGTATAAAAAATCATGTAACTGCAAACTGCACAAAAATGACCCCAATAACATAAGTGCTGTAGCATTAAAGAACCTGCAAAACGAGTGGTGTGAAAAGACCTGGGACTTGTCAGAAATATGTAATGTTTTGTCTAAAATGACAAAAAAAAAAGAAAAGATTCAAGGGATGAGCAGCATTTTATAACAGGTAAAAAATGTACAAATTTGTGACAAGTGACCGGTATTAAGTATTGTGGATGATAACCAGACGTTTATTTCAAATGAAGAGTTTAATGAACGTCTTGTATTCGGCCAATTGGAACCTTCCCGGAAATGTCTGCGCCGGTGATAAAATCTACTTACTAATAGAGTTCCCGACTGGACACAAAGAACTGCAGCTCATGGAGGAATGAAGCTTCTTTCCTTCTCAGCCAAGAACTTCTTATATCAGTCCCGTACGGCCTCTATCATGTGCTGATATCTAGCAGAAAGAGAAAAAATCAATTATAAACTAAATAAAATTTATTAAAGAGAAAAAAACCTCCTGCGAACATGAAGCATTTGTAGCAAAGCACAGCCATTATTTACACAGCACAATTGTTTTACTTTATTCTATATTAGTGGCCGCTCTGTGCAAAAACTTGTGGGAAATTACTGCAGCACTAATATTGTCCGTCCAGAGAGCACCCAAGTATTCCCCAATTTCTGACTCCACCGCCCGATTGCCCCCACAAGCACAATGCTGCACCGCTGTCACCTGCCTGGTACAGGCTCCTTTAGAGGGTCCTTTCAGCTGTTGTTCACCAAGATGTGAAGTAATCCGAGTACAGGGTTTCCTATGTCTGAGTGCAGGGGTGGAGAGCAGAGAGGATCAGACAGAGACAGGCCCATACACAGACTGCTGGTATATAGAGGACAAATCTCACTGAACAGCAGCCACAAGAAGCTTCTGGATGGGGGCAGTGGGGGTGAGACAGCACTTCAGGAACGTGTTTGGGAGAGAAGGAAGAAAATAAGCAAATGAAGAAAATTTATAAAGTTCACAAGTCTGCAATGTGAGGAGGATAATTACATGAAGAAAACCCTCTAGGTGCAGCGTCCGCAACCGGAAAACCGCCCCAAGGTCCACCTGTGTCATCAGCGCCCCCCTGCTGGACCCCTAATCAGTTGTACTGCAGACTCTGATGATTGATAGTGACACTAGGTCAGCTCTTTCCCAATGGCGGCACTAGCTGACCATCCTGTGGATAGGACAGGTGCCGGATCATTCAGTCCTTTCCCTCTTCCCCAACGTGAAGCAAACATTCCTCTGACCAGACAAACATCCCTCTGACCAGACAAACATCCCTCTGACCAGGCAAACATCCCCCTGACCAGACAAACATCCCCCTGACCAGGCAACCATCCCCCTGACCAGGCAAACATCCCCCTGACCAGGCAAACATCCCTCTGACCAGACAAACATCACTCTGACCAGACAAACATCCCTCTGACCAGACAAACATCCACCTGACCAGACAAACATCCTCCTGACCAGGCAACCATCCCCCTGACCAGGCAAACATCCCCCTGACCAGGCAAACATCCCCCTGACCAGGCAAACATCCCTCTGACCAGGCAAACATCCCCCTGACCAGACAAACATCCCCATGACCAGGCAAACATCCTCCTGACCAGGCAACCATCCCACTGACCAGGCAAACATCCCCCTGACCAGGCAAACATCCCCCTGACCAGACAAACATCCCCATGACCAGGCAAACATCCCTCTGACCAGGCAAACATACAACCCCTTTTTTTCTTTCCCATTTTACTTGCTTTATTAATTTCACCTCCAACATTACTGACAACTCCAAGTTCAATAGTTTGATAGTCTCATCTCCTGCCTTTGTATGTGGAGGAGGCAATAAACCGCCGTATACATCCTAAACCTGTCACAAGGACTTTCTCTGCAACTCCCTACTCTCAGCTGTCCCCCTGTAACAATCCACCTTTTTCTCTTTCTCACTCATACATTTCAGACACTTTATTAACATGTTAATCATATTTCCAAACTTACTGCATTCCACTTCATCTGATCATACATCACCGTTTAAAAGAATCACAATCACTTACTTGTCTGCTGCGGTAATTCTTGGATTGTTTTCTTGCTGTTGCTTGGTCTTATTTTGCTGTTTGCTGTCCTTAAACCACCATCTGTCGCACAGTGTCCACATCTTGTTCCACCGGGTCGCTCTTTTGATCCCTGCAACAACAGACACTATGCGAGTATGACTTCACATGTGACATTTCCAAGTCCCTTGACCATTGTGGTGCCAATGGAGTACCCCATTTCTCGTTATCATGCCACCGAAGCACACCATTTCCCGCTAGCATGCCACCGTAGCACACCTTTTCCCGTTAGTATGCCACCGGGCACACCTATTCCCGTTAGCATGCCATCGGAGCACACCTATTCCCGTTAGCATGCCACCGGAGCACACCTTTACCATTAGCATGTGACCGCAGAACACCTTTACCGTTAGAATGCCACTGGAGCACACCTTTACCATTAGCATGCCACCGGAGCACACCTTTTCCCGTTGGCTTGCCACCGGAGCACGCCACTTTCCCGTTGGCTTGCCACCGGAGCACGCCACTTTCCCGTTGGCTTGCCACCGGAGCACGCCACTTTCCCGTTGGCTTGCCATCGGAGCACGCCACTTTCCCGTTGGCTTGCCACCAGAGCACGCCACTTTCCCGTTGGCTTGCCACCGGAGCACGCCACTTTCCCGATGGCTTGCCACCGGAGCACGCCACTTTCCCGGTGGCTTGCCACCGAAGCACGACACAGTCCCGTTGGCTTGCCACCGGAGCACGCCACAGTCCCGTTGGCTTGCCACCGGAGCACGCCACTTTCCCGTTGGCTTGCCACCGGAGCACGCCACTTTCCCGTTGGCTTGCCACCGGAGCACGCCACTTTCCCGTTGGCTTGCCACCGGAGCACGCCACTTTCCCGTTGGCTTGCCACCGAAGCACGCCACTTTCCCGTTGGCTTGCCACCGGAGCACGCCACTTTCCCGTTGGCTTGCCACCGGAGCACGCCACTTTCCCGTTGGCTTGCCACCGGAGCACGCCACTTTCCCGTTGGCTTGCCACCGGAGCACGCCATTTTCCCGTTGGCTTGCCACCGGAGCACGCCACTTTCCCGTTGGCTTGCCACCGGAGCACGCCACTTTTCCGTTGGCTTGCCACCGGAGCACGCCACTTTCCCGTTGGCTTGCCACCGGAGCACGCCACTTTCCCGTTGGCTTGCCACCGGAGCACGCCACTTTCCCGCTGGCTTGCCACCGAAGCACGCCACAGTCCCGTTGGCTTGCCAGTGGAGCACGCCACAGTCCCGTTGGCTTGCCACCGGAGCACGCCACTTTCCCGTTGGCTTGCCACCGGAGCACGCCACTTTCCCGTTGGCTTGCCACCGGAGCACGCCACTTTCCCGTTGGCTTGCCACCGGAGCACGCCACTTTCCCGTTGGCTTGCCACCGGAGCACGCCACAGTCCCGTTAGCTTGCCACCGGAGCACGCCACAGTCCCGTTGGCTTGCCACCGGAGCACGCCACTTTCCCGTTGGCTTGCCAACGGAGCACGCCACTTTTCCGTTGGCTTGCCACCGGAGCACGCCACTTTCCCGTTGGCTTGCCACCGGAGCACGCCACTGTCCCGTTGGCTTGCCACCGGAGCACGCCACTGTCCCGTTGGCTTGCCACCGGAGCACGCCACTGTCCCGTTGGCTTGCCACTGGAGCACGCCACTTTCCCGTTGGCTTGCCACCGGAGCACGCCACTTTCCCGTTGGCTTGCCACCGGAGCACGCCACTTTCCCGTTGGCTTGCCACCGGAGCACGCCACTTTCCCGTTGGCTTGCCACCGGAGCACGCCACTTTCCCGTTGGCTTGCTACCGGAGCACGCCACTTTCCCGTTGGCTTGCCACCGGAGCACGCCACAGTCCCGTTAGCTTGCCACCGGAGCACGCCACAGTCCCGTTGGCTTGCCACCGGAGCACGCCACTTTCCCGTTGGCTTGCCAACGGAGCACGCCACTTTTCCGTTGGCTTGCCACCGGAGCACGCCACTTTCCCGTTGGCTTGCCACCGGAGCACGCCACTGTCCCGTTGGCTTGCCACCGGAGCACGCCACTGTCCCGTTGGCTTGCCACCGGAGCACGCCACTGTCCCGTTGGCTTGCCACTGGAGCACGCCACTTTCCCGTTGGCTTGCCACCGGAGCACGCCACTTTCCCGTTGGCTTGCCACCGGAGCACGCCACTATCCCGTTGGCTTGCCACCGGAGCACGCCACTTTCCCGTTGGCTTGCCACCGGAGCACGCCACTTTCCCGTTGGCTTGCCACCGGAGCACGCCACTTTCCCGTTGGCTTGCCACCGGAGCACGCCACTTTCCCGTTGGCTTGCCACCGGAGCACGCCACTTTCCCGTTGGCTTGCCACCGGAGCACGCCACTTTCCCGTTGGCTTGCCACCGGAGCACGCCACTTTCCCGTTGGCTTGCCACCGGAGCACGCCACAGTCCCGTTGGCTTGCCACCGGAGCACGCCACTTTCCCGTTGGCTTGCCACCGGAGCACGCCACTTTCCCGTTGGCTTGCCACAGGAGCACGCCACTTTCCCGTTGGCTTGCCACCGGAGCACGCCACTTTCCCGTTGGCTTGCCACCGGAGCACGCCACTTTCCCGTTGGCTTGCCACCGGAGCACGCCACTTTCCCGTTGGCTTGCCACCGGAGCACGCCACTTTCCCGTTGGCTTGCCACCGGAGCACGCCACTTTCCCGTTGGCTTGCCACCGGAGCACGCCACTTTCCCGTTGGCTTGCCACCGGAGCACGCCACTGTCCCGTTGACTTGCCACCGGAGCACGCCACAGTCCCGTTGGCTTGCCACCGGAGCACGCCACAGTCCCGTTGGCTTGCCACCGGAGCACGCCACAGTCCCGTTGGCTTGCCACCGGAGCACGCCACAGTCCCGTTGGCTTGCCACCGGAGCACGCCACTTTCCCGTTGGCTTGCCACAGGAGCACGCCACTTTCCCGTTGGCTTGCCACCGGAGCACGCCACTTTCCCGTTGGCTTGCCACCGGAGCACGCCACTTTCCCGTTGGCTTGCCACCGGAGCACGCCACTTTTCCGTTGGCTTGCCACCGCACGCCACTTTCCCGTTGGCTTGCCACCGGAGCACGCCACTTTTCCGTTGGCTTGCCACCGGAGCACGCCACTTTCCCGTTGGCTTGCCACCGGAGCACGCCACTGTCCCGTTGGCTTGCCACCGGAGCACGCCACAGTCCCGTTGGCTTGCCACCGGAGAATGCCACAGTCCCGTTGGCTTGCCACCGGAGTACGCCACAGTCCCGTTGGCTTGCCACCGGAGCACGCCACAGTCCCGTTGGCTTGCCACCGGAGCACGCCACTTTCCCGTTGGCTTGCCACCGGAGCACGCCACTTTTCCGTTGGCTTGCCACCGGAGCACGCCACTTTCCCGTTGGCTTGCCACCGGAGCACGCCACTTTCCCGTTGGCTTGCCACCGGAGCACGCCACTGTCCCGTTGGCTTGCCACCGGAGCACGCCACTGTCCCGTTGGCTTGCCACCGGAGCACGCCACTGTCCCGTTGGCTTGCCACCGGAGCACGCCACTTTCCCGTTGGCTTACCACCGGAGCACGCCACTTTCCCGTTGGCTTGCCACCGGAGCACGCCACTTTCCCGTTGGCTTGCCACCGGAGCACGCCACTTTCCCGTTGGCTTGCTACCGGAGCACGCCACTTTCCCGTTGGCTTGCCACCGGAGTACGCCACTTTCCCGTTGGCTTGCCACCGGAGCACGCCACTTTCCCGTTGGCTTGCCACCGGAGCACGCCACTTTCCCGTTGGCTTGCCACCGGAGCACGCCACTTTCCCGTTGGCTTGCCACCGGAGCACGCCACTTTTCCGTTGGCTTGCCACCGGAGCACGCCACTTTCCCGTTGGCTTGCCACCGGAGCACGCCACTTTCCCGTTGGCTTGCCACCGGAGCACGCCACTGTCCCGTTGGCTTGCCACCGGAGCACGCCACTTTCCCGTTGGCTTGCCTCCGGAGCACGCCACTTTCCCGTTGGCTTGCCACCGGAGCACGCCACTTTCCCGTTGGCTTGCCACCGGAGCACGCCACTTTCCCGTTGGCTTGCCACCGGAGCACGCTACTTTCCCGTTGGCTTGCCACCGGAGCACGCCACTGTCCCGTTGGCTTGCCACCGGAGCACGCCACTGTCCCGTTGGCTTGCCACCGGAGCACGCCACTGTCCCGTTGGCTTGCCACCGAGCACGCCACTTTCCCGTTGGCTTGCCACCGGAGCACGCCACTTTCCCGTTGGCTTGCCACCGGAGCACGCCACTTTCCCGTTGGCTTGCCACCGGAGCACGCCACTTTCCCGTTGGCTTGCCACCGGAGCACGCCACTTTCCCGTTGGCTTGCCACCGGAGCACGCCACTTTCCCGTTGGCTTGCCACCGGAGCACGCCACTGTCCCGTTGGCTTGCCACCGGAGCACGCCACTGTCCCGTTGGCTTGCCACCGGAGCACGCCACTTTCCCGTTGGCTTGCCACCGGAGCACGCCACTTTCCCGTTGGCTTGCCACCGGAGCACGCCACTTTCCCGTTGGCTTGCCACCGGAGCACGCCACTTTCCCGTTGGCTTGCCACCGGAGCACGCCACTTTCCCGTTGGCTTGCCACCGGAGCACGCCACTTTCCCGTTGGCTTGCCACCGGAGCACGCCACTTTCCCGTTGGCTTGCCACCGGAGCACGCCACTTTTCCGTTGGCTTGCCACCGGAGCACGCCACTTTCCCGTTGGCTTGCCACCGGAGCACGCCACTGTCCCGTTGGCTTGCCACCGGAGCACGCCACTGTCCCGTTGGCTTGCCACCGGAGCACGCCACTGTCCCGTTGGCTTGCCACCGAGCACGCCACTTTCCCGTTGGCTTGCCACCGGAGCACGCCACTTTCCCGTTGGCTTGCCACCGGAGCACGCCACTTTCCCGTTGGCTTGCCACCGGAGCACGCCACTTTCCCGTTGGCTTGCCACCGGAGCACGCCACTTTCCCGTTGGCTTGCCACCGGAGCACGCCACTTTCCCGTTGGCTTGCCACCGGAGCACGCCACTTTCCCGTTGGCTTGCCACCGGAGCACGCCACTGTCCCGTTGGCTTGCCACCGGAGCACGCCACTGTCCCGTTGGCTTGCCACCGGAGCACGCCACTTTCCCGTTGGCTTGCCACCGGAGCACGCCACTTTCCCGTTGGCTTGCCACCGGAGCACGCCACTTTCCCGTTGGCTTGCCACCGGAGCACGCCACTTTTCCGTTGGCTTGCCACCGGAGCACGCCACTTTCCCGTTGGCTTGCCACCGGAGCACGCCACTTTCCCGTTGGCTTGCCACCGGAGCACGCCACTGTCCCGTTGGCTTGCCACCGGAGCACGCCACTGTCCCGTTGGCTTGCCACCGGAGCACGCCACTGTCCCGTTGGCTTGCCACCGAGCACGCCACTTTCCCGTTGGCTTGCCACCGGAGCACGCCACTTTCCCGTTGGCTTGCCACCGGAGCACGCCACTTTCCCGTTGGCTTGCCACCGGAGCACGCCACTTTCCCGTTGGCTTGCCACCGGAGCACGCCACTTTCCCGTTGGCTTGCCACCGGAGCACGCCACTGTCCCGTTGGCTTGCCACCGGAGCACGCCACTGTCCCGTTGGCTTGCCACCGGAGCACGCCACTGTCCCGTTGGCTTGCCACCGGAGCACGCCACTGTCCCGTTGGCTTGCCACCGGAGCACGCCACTTTCCCGTTGGCTTGCCACCGGAGCACGCCACTTTCCCGTTGGCTTGCCACCGGAGCACGCCACTTTCCCGTTGGCTTGCCACCGGAGCACGCCACTTTCCCGTTGGCTTGCCACCGGAGCACGTCACTTTCCCGTTGGCTTGCCACCGGAGCACGCCACTTTCCCGTTGGCTTGCCACCGGAGCACGCCACAGTCCCGTTGGCTTGCCACCGGAGCACGCCACTTTCCCGTTGGCTTGCCACCGGAGCACGCCACTTTCCCGTTGGCTTGCCACCGGAGCACGCCACTTTCCCGTTGGCTTGCCACCGGAGCACGCCACTTTCCCGTTGGCTTGCCACCGGAGCACGCCACTTTCCCGTTGGCTTGCCACCGGAGCACGCCACTTTTCCGTTGGCTTGCCACCGGAGCACGCCACTTTCCCGTTGGCTTGCCACCGGAGCACGCCACTTTCCCGTTGGCTTGCCACCGGAGCACGCCACAGTCCCGTTGGCTTGCCACCGGAGCACGCCACAGTCCCGTTGGCTTGCCACCGGAGCACGCCACAGTCCCGTTGGCTTGCCACCGGAGCACGCCACTTTCCCGTTGGCTTGCCACCGGAGCACGCCACTTTCCCGTTGGCTTGCCACCGGAGCACGCCACTTTCCCGTTGGCTTGGCACCGGAGCACGCCACTGTCCCGTTGGCTTGCCACCGGAGCAAGCCACTGTCCCGTTGGCTTGCCACCGGAGCACGCCACTTTCCCGTTGGCTTGCCACCGGAGCACGCCACTTTCCCGTTGGCTTGCCAATGGAGCACGCCACTTTCCCGTTGGCTTGCCACCGGAGCACGCCACTTTCCCGTTAGCTTGCCACCGGAGCACGCCACTTTCCCGTTGGCTTGCCACCGGAGCACGCCACTTTCCCGTTGGCTTGCCACCGGAGCACGCCACTTTCCCGTTGGCTTGCCACCGGAGCACGCCACTTTCCCGTTGGCTTGCCACCGGAGCACGCCACTTTCCCGTTGGCTTGCCACCGGAGCACGCCACTTTCCCGTTGGCTTGCCACCGGAGCACGCCACTTTCCCGTTGGCTTGCCACCGGAGCACGCCACAGTCCCGTTGGCTTGCCACCGGAGCACGCCACAGTCCCGTTGGCTTGCCACCGGAGCACGCCACAGTCCCGTTGGCTTGCCACCGGAGCATGCCACAGTCCCGTTGGCTTGCCACCGGAGCACGCCACTTTCCCGTTGGCTTGCCACCGGAGCACGCCACTTTCCCGTTGGCTTGCCACCGGAGCACGCCACTTTTCCGTTGGCTTGCCACCGGAGCACGCCACTGTCCCGTTGGCTTGCCACCGGAGCACGCCACTGTCCCGTTGGCTTGCCACCGGAGCACGCCACTGTCCTGTTGGCTTGCCACCGGAGCACGCCACTTTCCCGTTGGCTTGCCACCGGAGCACGCCACTTTCCCGTTGGCTTGCCACCGGAGCACGCCACTTTCCCGTTGGCTTGCCACCGGAGCACGCCACTTTCCCGTTGGCTTGCCACCGGAGCACGCCACTTTCCCGTTGGCTTGCCACCGGAGCACGCCACAGTCCCGTTGGCTTGCCACCGGAGCACGCCACTTTCCCGTTGGCTTGCCACCGGAGCACGCCACTTTCCCGTTGGCTTGCCACAGGAGCACGCCACTTTCCCGTTGGCTTGCCACCGGAGTACGCCACTTTCCCGTTGGCTTGCCACCGGAGCACGCCACTTTCCCGTTGGCTTGCCACCGGAGCACGCCACTTTCCCGTTGGCTTGCCACCGGAGCACGCCACTTTCCCGTTGGCTTGCCACCGGAGCACGCCACTTTTCCGTTGGCTTGCCACCGGAGCACGCCACTTTCCCGTTGGCTTGCCACCGGAGCACGCCACTTTCCCGTTGGCTTGCCACCGGAGCACGCCACTGTCCCGTTGGCTTGCCACCGGAGCACGCCACTGTCCCGTTGGCTTGCCACCGGAGCACGCCACTGTCCCGTTGGCTTGCCACCGAGCACGCCACTTTCCCGTTGGCTTGCCACCGGAGCACGCCACTTTCCCGTTGGCTTGCCACCGGAGCACGCCACTTTCCCGTTGGCTTGCCACCGGAGCACGCCACTTTCCCGTTGGCTTGCCACCGGAGCACGCCACTTTCCCGTTGGCTTGCCACCGGAGCACGCCACTTTCCCGTTGGCTTGCCACCGGAGCACGCCACTTTCCCGTTGGCTTGCCACCGGAGCACGTCACTTTCCCGTTGGCTTGCCACCGGAGCACGCCACTTTCCCGTTGGCTTGCCACCGGAGCACGCCACAGTCCCGTTGGCTTGCCACCGGAGCACGCCACTTTCCCGTTGGCTTGCCACCGGAGCACGCCACTTTCCCGTTGGCTTGCCACAGGAGCACGCCACTTTCCCGTTGGCTTGCCACCGGAGCACGCCACAGTCCCGTTGGCTTGCCACCGGAGCACGCCACAGTCCCGTTGGCTTGCCACCGGAGCACGCCACTTTCCCGTTGGCTTGCCACCGGAGCACGCCACTTTCCCGTTGGCTTGCCACAGGAGCACGCCACTTTCCCGTTGGCTTGCCACCGGAGCACGCCACAGTCCCGTTGGCTTGCCACAGGAGCACGCCACTTTCCCGTTGGCTTGCCACTGGAGCACGCCACTTTCCCGTTGGCTTGCCACAGGAGCACGCCACTTTCCCGTTGGCTTGCCACCGGAGTACGCCACTTTCCCGTTGGCTTGCCACCGGAGCACGCCACTTTCCCGTTGGCTTGCCACAGGAGCACGCCACTTTCCCGTTGGCTTGCCACCGGAGCACGCCACAGTCCCGTTGGCTTGCCACCGGAGCACGCCACTTTCCCGTTGGCTTGCCACCGGAGCACGCCACTTTCCCGTTGGCTTGCCACAGGAGCACGCCACTTTCCCGTTGGCTTGCCACCGGAGTACGCCACTTTCCCGTTGGCTTGCCACCGGAGCACGCCACTTTCCCGTTGGCTTGCCACCGGAGCACGCCACTTTCCCGTTGGCTTGCCACCGGAGCACGCCACTTTCCCGTTGGCTTGCCACCGGAGCACGCCACTTTCCCGTTGGCTTGCCACCGGAGCACGCCACTTTCCCGTTGGCTTGCCACCGGAGCACGCCACTTTCACGTTGGGTTGCCACCGGAGCACGCCACTTTCCCGCTGGCTTGCCACCGGAGCACGCCACTTTCCCGCTGGCTTGCCACCGGAGCACGCCACTGTCCCGCTGGCTTGCCACCGGAGCACGCCACTTTCCCGCTGGCTTGCCACCGGAGCACGCCACTTTCCCGCTGGCTTGCCACCGGAGCACGCCACTTTCCCGCTGGCTTGCCACCGGAGCACGCCACTTTCCCGCTGGCTTGCCACCGCAGCTCGCCACTTTCCCGCTGGCTTGCCACCGGAGCACGCCACTTTCCCGCTGGCTTGCCACCGGAGCACGCCACTTTCCCGCTGCCTTGCCACCGGAGCAAGCCACTGTCCCGCTGGCTTGCCACCGGAAGCACGCCACTTTCCCGCTGGCTTGCCAAGGGAGCACGCCATCATCCATTTAATAAAATGGGCCACACTTAGCTTTTTCTTTTATATAATGGGCCCATATAGTTTTTCATTGAATATATTGGGCCCTACATAACCTAACATTTAATATATATAATCGTCTTATCATGTCTGTCTGTCTGTCCTTCTGTCCAGGAAGTCCTGCGTCGCTGATTGGTCCGACCGTGGTCAATCAGCGACGTGGGATTTCAGAAAAAGATGGCGGCCATTAGCAGCTCATCTGCCGCACGGAGGTCAGCGGCGATGTAGCCGGGAGATGACCGGCGCTAGCCGGTCAACTCCCGGTTGCTCGCAGCAGAAGTACCCCGACCAGCGGCGCCGCTGACCTCCATGCGGCTACCGTCGGGAGATCAGCGGTTAGGGCCGCTGATCTTCCGACGGAAAGTGTGAAGGGAGGACTGGGGAGCGGCGCCACCGGTCCGGATACTTCTGCTGCGAGCAGCCGGTCATTTCCCGGCTGCTCGCAGTGGAACTACCCGCACAGGCAGCGCCGCTCCCCTGTCCTCACTAATACGATTCGGCGGCCACGACCAATCAGCGATATTGGCTCCAAATTTAAACACCGCTCTGCACAGAGGTCAGTGGCGATGCAGCCGGTCATCTCCCGGCTGCTTGCAGCAGAAGTACCCTGACCTGCGGCGCCGCTGACCTCCATGCGGCTACCGTCGCTAGATCAGCGGCTAGGGCCGCTGATCTCCCGACGGCAAGTGTGAAGGGAGGACCGGGGAGCGGCGCCGCCGGTTGGGATACTTCTGCTGCGAGCAGCCAGTCATCTCCCGGCTGCTCACAGTGGAAGTACCCGCTCCCCGGTTCTCACTAATACGATTCGCTGATTGGTCGCGGCCGCCAGCCGTGACCAATCACCGGTTTTGGCGCCAAATTTAAACATGCTCTCCGGTCCTCACTAACACGGTTCGCTGATTGGTCGCGGCCGGCCGCATACATATTCTAGAATACCCGATGAGTTAGAATCGGGCCACCATCTAGTTTAATATAATGGGCCACAAATTGCCTTCTAGTTATTACAAGAGGTCCTGCATAGTCTTCCATTTATTTTAATAGGCTCCATATAACCTTTCAGCATCTGAAACAACGGATACTGAAAGCCTGTGCTAGCATTTCTTCTGCGGTGTTGCTATCAGTGTGTCAAGAGTGGGAGAAGAGGGTTGCATTGACAATCCAACACAATGGGCAGCACTTTAAACACATTTTATAAGTGGTCATAAACTTGTAAAAAATTCATGAAAGAATAAAGTTATGTTAAAACCAAGCACACCATTGTATTTTCTTATGAAATTCTCAATGAGTTTGATGTGTCACATCACCCTCTTCCCATTGAAAAAAATAAAGTTAGATCCAAAATGGCCGACTTCAAAATGGCCGCCATAGTCACCACCCATCTGGAAAAGTTTCCCCCTCCCATATACCAATGTGCCATAAACAGGAAGTTGACATCACCAACCATTCCCATTTAATTTAGGTGTATCCATATAAATAGCCCACCCTGTATTATTACCATTTTTATTATTGCTGTACATACTGTAGCTTTTCATTTAATTTATTGGGCCCCATATAGGCTTCCATTTAATATAATGGGCCCCACATAGCCTTCCATTTAATTTAATGGGGTCCACATAGCCTTCCATTTAATTTAATGGGGTCCACATAGCCTTCCATTTTATTTAATGGGACCCACATATGTTTTTATTTAATATAAAGAGCCCCACATAAGCCCCTAATTAATATAATGGGCCCCACCTTGCTTTCCATATAAAATAATGGGTCCCACATAGCCCTCCCTTTTGTTATGATGAGCCTTACATATCACACCATTTCCCGATGATCTGCCACCGAAGTACACCATTGGCTGCTGGGGTGCCACTGGAACACACTCTTTACAGTTGGGGTGCTAACAGAGCACACCTTTCACCATTAGCATGCCACCGGAGTACACTTTTTGCCACTGGCATGCCACTGAAGCACACCCTTTACCATTGGAGTACCATCGGGCACACCCTTTACAGTTGGTGTGCCATTGGAGAACTCTATTTCCCGTAGGCCTACCAGAGGGGCCCAATATGTGACCTTTTTTGCTTACCACCGGGGCACCCATCTTGGGCTTTTTAGCTTCCACCGGGGTGCACTCTTTGGCCTTTTAGCTTACCACCGGGGCACCCAACTTGGGCTTTTTAACTGCGACCGGGGTACACTCTGACCATTTTGCTTACCACCGGGGCACTCATTTTAGGCTTTTTTAGCCTGCCACCGGGGTGCACTTTTTGGCCTTATTGCTTACCACTGGGGCGCACTCTAGGGCTTTTTAGCCTACCACCAGGGTACATTCTTTGGCCTTATTGCTTATCACTGGGGCGCACTCTAGGGCTGCTCAGTCTGCCACCAGAGTCTACTCTTTGGCCTTTTTGCCATTGGTGTGCCACCAGAGCACACCCTATGACGTTGGAGTGCCACCGGAGCACACCCTTTACCTTTGGAGTGCCACCGGAACACACAATTTGCCATTGGCAAAAGTATAATGGACCCCCACATAGAATTCTATAAAGTATAATGGCCCCCACATAGCCCTCTATATAGTATAATGAGCCGCACATTGCCTTCCATGTACTATAATTTAATTTATTGGGCTCCACATAGCTTTTCATTTAATTTATTGAACCCCACATAACCGTCAATTTAATATAATAGGCCGCACTGGACTCCATTTAATATATTGGACCTGACATAGCCTTCCATTTAATAAAATGGGGCCAAAATATCCCTCTATTTAATATAATGGGCACCAAAAAGCCTTCCATGTTTTATATTGGGCACCACATAGCCCTCTATTTAATACAATTGGCCCCACTTAACCTTCCATTTAAAATATTGGGCCCCACATAGCTTTACATTTAATTTACTGGGCTCCATATAGGCTTCCATTTAATATAATGGGCCCCACATAACCCTCCATTTAATATAATGGTCCCCACATTGCCTTCCATTTATTATAATGGAGCCAAGATACATCTCTATTTAATATAATGGACAAAACACAGGCTTCCATTTAATATAATTGGCGCTACATAGCCCTTTATTTGATAAATGCGCCTCACATAGCCCTCCATATAATATTATGGGCCCCGCAACGCTTTCCATTTAATTTAATAGGCCTCACATAGCCCTCAATTTAATACAGAGGGCCCCACAAAACCTTCCAGATAACATAGTGGGCCCCAATATAGCTTTCTTTTTAATGTATTGGTCCCCACATAGCTCTCTATTTAATATAATGGGCCTCACATAGCCTTCCATTAAATATCATGGGCCCCATATAGAATTTATCATATACGTAGATGTCCCTTTAAGATAACGGGCCCCACATAGCTTTCCCTTTAATATAATGGGCCCCACATAGATTTTATTATTATATAATGGGCCCCACATAGCTTTCCCTTTAATATAATGGGCCCCACATAGCTTTCTCTTTAATATAATGGGCCCCACATAGCTTTCCCTTTAATATAATGGGCCCCACATAGCTTTCTCTTTAATATAATGGGCCCCACATAGCTTTCTCTTTAATATAATGGGCCCCACATAGCTTTCTCTTTAATATAATTGGCCCCACATAGCCATCCATTTAATATAATGGGCCCTACGTAGATGTCCCTTTAAGATAACGGGCCCCACATAGCTTTCCCTTTAATAAAATGGGCCCCACATAGCTTTCCCTTTAATATAATGGGCCCCACATAGCTTTCTCTTTAATATAATGGGCCCCACATAGCTTCCCCTTTAATATAATGGGCCCCACATAGCTTTCCCTTTAATATAATGGGCCCCACATAGCTTTCCCTTTAATATAATGGGCCCCACATAGCTTTTTCTTTAATATAATGGGCCCCACATAGCTTTTTCTTTAATATAACGGGCCCCACATAGCTTTCCCTTTAATATAATAGGCCCCACATAGCTTTCTCTTTAATAAAATGGGCCCCACATAGCTTTCTCTTTAATAAAATGGGCCCCACATAGCTTTCTCTTTAATATAATGGGCCGCACATAGCTTTCCCTTTAATATAATGGGCCCCACATAGCTTTCCCTTTAATATAATGGGCCCCACATAGCTTTCCCTTTAATATAATGGGCCCCACATAGCTTTTTCTTTAATATAATGGGCCCCACATAGCTTTTTCTTTAATATAATGGGCCCCACATAGCTTTCTCTTTAATATAATGGGCCGCACATAGCTTTCTCTTTAATATAATGGGCCCCACATAGCTTTCTCTTTAATATAATGGGCCCCACATAGCTTTCTCTTTAACATAATGGGCCCCACATAGCTTTCCCTTTAATATAATGGGCCCCACATAGCTTTCTCTTTAATATAATGGGCCCCACATAGCTTTCCCTTTAATATAATGGGCCCCACATAGCTTTCCCTTTAATATAATGGGCCCCACATAGCTTTCTCTTTAATATAATGGGCCCCACATAGCTTTCTCTTTAATATAATGGGCCCCACATAGCTTTCTCTTTAATATAATGGGCCCCACATAGCTTTCTCTTTAATATAATGGGCCCCACATAGCTTTCTCTTTAATATAATGGGCCCCACATAGCTTTCTCTTTAATATAATGGGCCCCACATAGCTTTCTCTTTAATATAATGGGCCCCACATAGTTTTCTCTTTAATATAATGGGCCCCACATAGCTTTCTCTTTAACATAATGGGCCCCACATAGCTTTCCCTTTAATATAATGGGCCCCACATAGCTTTCTCTTTAATATAATGGGCCCCACATAGCTTTCTCTTTAATATAATGGGCCCCACATAGCTTTCCCTTTAATATAATGGGCCCCACATAGCTTTCTCTTTAATATAATGGGCCCCACATAGCTTTCTCTTTAATATAATGGGCCCCACATAGCTTTCCCTTTAATATAACGGGCCCCACATAGCTTTCCCCTTAATATAATTGGCCCCACATAGCTTTCCCTTTAATATAATTGGCCCCACATAGCTTTCCCTTTAATTTAATGGGCACCACATAGATTTATTATAATATAATGGGCCCCACATATCCGTCCCTTTAATATTATGGACCGCACATAGATTTATTATAATATAATGGGCCCCACATAGATTTATTATAATATAATGGGCCCCACATAGATTTATTATAATATAATGGGCCCCACATAGATTTATTATAATATAATGGGCCCCACCTAACCCTCCAGTTTATACACTGCAGTCGCTCTCTTTCTTCTCTTCTTTACCTAGTCCAGTCTTTCCTGACGACTTCCCGCCATGATTCGTCTTTGCAGTTTGCTGTCCAGGTTTCGGCTGCTCCGCACTTTTCAGCAGATCACTGCACTCCTGAAAAACAAAAATGTTACAAATATAAGCGACTTAAATAAATAATGCCGCCCACTGTGCCACCAAATGCAAATATGTGCCACACTGTGCCCATGAGTATATCATTCACCGCAATGAAGTCTGCTCCACTGAGAATATAAATCAGTCACTAGCTTGTGCCCCCGTTATAAATAGTGTTGAGCGAGCACTAAAATGCTCGGGTGCTCGAAGCTCGGCCCAAGCTCGCCGTGATACTCGGGTGCTCGACCTGAGCAACGAGCCCATGTTAGTCTATGGGAGACCCGAGCATTTTTGCGGAGGCACCCCCGGCAGTCTGTAGAAAGCCTAAAAAGTGCCCAAAATGATAGTGACAGTGCTCAGATGACATGGGGACAGCATGGGAATCGCCCCAGGAAGCATTTCTGACCCCCAGGTCACTGTTGTCAACAACGTGGTCAGAGGTATTAAGCCACTTTTACAGGCTCATAAGAAAATGTTCATAAACGAAAGTGAAACTTTTTTCCTGTGAAATATGTTAAGGAATTTCTTTTCCAGGGTAAAGACTTGTGTATAAGGTAAAATAAATAACCAAAAACAAAAATACTCCTCCACACCTTGGGCTATGTTCACAAGTAGCATTTTTTATGCGTTTTTGCACGTTTGTATTGCTTTCAACTGTGACAAATGCATTCACCGGGAAATGTCATTTTAACATTTTACAACCTTATCTGGCCATGTGCTGTGTGACACATGCATACAGTGCTGAAAAGACATGGGAACAGCATGGGGAAGACCCCTGGAAGGATCTCTGACTCCCAGGTCACTGCCTAAAAGTGTGCCCATCAGAAGTGATCCTTGCCGCATCAGAAGATGCAGACTTGCAACTATCCCCGTGCAAGTCCTTGTCCCAGGGCAGGGTTCAATTGTACCTCCCCCATTCCTTGCAATGCAAGCGCAAATATGCAGCCAACCACCCACCCACCCCCAGGCTGCAATACCATACTGCTAGCTTGCACTTGAAATTGGGCCTTTTAGTTTTGAGGAGGCCGAAGCTGGCCACTACCTCATGGCTGCTTCGGCAGCGAGGTATCCATACTCAGTCCCCAGCCGCCCGGCGGCCGGGTGTCCACACCTGGTCCCCAGCCGCCTGGGGGCGGCGGGGTGTCCATAGACGGTCCCCAGCCACCCCGATTTCTCCGCGGAACATCCCCACACACTTTTCTTAGACTGGCCTGCTTTAGGGCAGCATTGGACGAGCCCACTAGAGAACCCGACTCCATCAGGGGAGGTGAGAATGCCAAGGTGAGGAGCATGATGATGATAGAAGTTAGCATCTGCTTTGTTTTGTTGGAATGCAAGCATAAGTGTGCAACCTGCCACCAACCCACCCCGAGGCTGCAATACCATACTGCTAGCATGCGTGCACTTGAAATTGGGCGTTTTAGGCATGTGGAGGCCAGAGCTGGCCACTACCTCATGGCTGCTTCGGCAGCGAGGTATCGATACTCAGTCCCCAGCCGCCCGGCGGCCGGGTGTCCATACTCGGTCCCCAGCCGCCAGGGGGCGGCCGGGTGTCCACACTCGGTCCCCAGCCGCCCCGCGGCCAGGTGTCCATAAACGGTTCCAAGCCGCCCCGATTTCTCTGCGGAACATCCCCACACACTTTTCTTAGACTGGCCTGCTTTAGGGCAGCATTGGACGAGCCCACCAAAGAACCCGACTTCTCCGGTGGGCCCTGGCTTCTCTATCAGGGGAGTTGAGAGTGCCAAGGTGAGGAGCATGATGAGGATGATAGAAGTTAGCATCTGCTTTGTTTTCAAGGAATGCAAGCTCATGTATGTAGTAGCGGCTAGGCCTGAGGTGGTCAGCGTTTTGGCGCATATCCTACCTCCTCCGAGGATTGCTGGATGTTTTCCTGCTACTATCCAAGTTCTATGACTCTCGTTAAAACAAAGCTTCAAGTGATAAATGATGGATGAGGTAGTGGCAAAGGAGAAAGAGCAGGAGGAACAGGGACCATTCACATCAATATCAGGCCAGTCAACCACATATGTCTTGTAGGATATGTTTCTGTAACAAAAGGAGCGGTTTGGCTACACAGTTATAGGGCATACAGTGAGTGCAATGCCTACCAAAACTTTTGAGGCACTCCCATGCCCCTTGGAAATGACATGGAGGTCAGAGGGCCTTAACTAAACCTTTTTTTCCATTTATGGCAACTGGGTCTCCTGTGCACTGTTGGCCTAAGCAGTGAATGGAAGGCTTTCCAAAAATTATAAGGAACTGCAATGCCAATGGAAACAGACGTGGATTACAGCGTACTAAAAACCTTCTACCCATTATTGGGGAGTGTGTCTCCCTTAGTTTTCACCTTTGCATTGAAAAGCAAAAGCTGACTAAAATTAGGAGGAAATGCAATGCCCGTTGGAAGAGTCGTGGAGATTAGAGGTAAGGTAATTAAAAACAACATTTCAATGCCCCTTGGAAGAGCTGTGGAGTTCAGAGTGGCTTAAGAAGACGCTTTTAATGCCCCTTTGAAGAGACGTGGAGGTCACAGTAGCTTAACAAGACTGTTTTAATGCCCCTTACAAGAGCCATACAGTACAGCATCTTAAAAACATTATTCCCATTATTGGGGAGTGGGTCTCCCATAGTATTTGCTTTTGCCTTCCAAGCAAAAGCTTCCAAAAATTATGAGGAAATGCAATGCCCGTTCGAAGAGTCGTGGAGATCCCAGTAGCTTAACAAGACGCTTTTAATGCCCCTCACAAGAGACGTGGAGGTCAGAGTGGCATAACAAGACAGTTTTAATGCCCCTTACAAGACACGTGGAGGTCAGAGTGGTATAACAAGACGCTTTTAATGCCCCTCAGAAGAGACGTGGAGGTCAGAGTGGTATAACAAGACGGTTTTAATGCCCCTTACAAGAGACGTGGAGGTCAGAGTGGTATAACAAGATGGTTTTAATGCCCCTCAGAAGAGACGTGGAGGTCAGAGTGGTATAACAAGACGGTTTTAATGCCCCTCTGAAGAGACGTGGAGGTCAGAGTGGTATAACAAGACGGTTTTAATGCCCTTTACAAGACACGTGGAGGTCAGAGTGGTATAACAAGACGGTTTTAATGCCCCTTACAAGACACGTGGAGGTCAGAGTGGTATAACAAGACTCTTTTAATGCCCCTTACAAGAGACGCTCATTATTTGGCAAATATTAAAAATGATGGTAATCCTAATTGACCTAAAATGGGAAAGGTTTATTCTGATTTCATGTCAGATATTGAGAAAAACCTGCAGATGTGTCTATTTATACAGTGTATGGAAACTTCTGATTTCAACTGTGTATGTATATATATATATATATATATATATATATATATATATATATATATGTGTATAATATATACACGGCGAAGCTCACACACCACAACACCCACAGCAGAGGAACTGGCTGCACACACACCTGCTCCTGTCAGTGCTGTGAGCGCTCCTCATATCGCTGCTGGCTCCGCCCCCATATCGCTGCTGGCTCCGCCCCTCATATCGCTGCTGGCTCTGCCCCTCACATCGCTGCTGGCTCCGCCCATCAGCCGCTCACAGTCCTCAGCAATATGGAGACATCCGCACTGGTCAGAATCCTCGGGGGCGTGGCCTGTCACTGTAGTCACACAAGGGTTGTCATGGAGATCTCAAGGGAAGGCAGGTGGGCGGGGCTTAGAGCAGGAAGTAGAAGCCGTGCAGTGTGATTGGCTCCTTACCTTCTGCCAGTAATGGAGCAGATATATGGCTCCTATATAATGGAGGGGGCTCAGGAGGGGTTCCCCACCCAAAAGGTCAGGGGATAAATAATACTGGACATGAGCGAGGGCAGGAGGACATTATTCTATATTGGAAGAAATCTGATTTCTTCTTTCCTCACAGTTTTTCCTGTGCAAGGCCACATGTATTGTGCGATAATCTGTGAATATGGGGGGGATCTGCTCCTCACATCCACATCAATCCCCCCACGTCTGAGCTCTCCCTTACAGGGGTCTTCTGCTCTGCACATTGATTCCGTATCCATGGAGATGACATCATGGCCGGTACATGCGGATCTCCCCGATGGGACCCTCATGTATCTGGAGGACGAGGCACTGCTGCTTCTCGGGGAGAGGGGGCACAATTCCTGTACACATGATACAGGGGCTTCTGCCATCTCTGGGCTGAGAATAATGCTGGCAGCGCGCAGTCTACATGATGTGAGGATTACAAGTCTGCAGTCACAGAGAGTCACACAGATGACTGCAGGCCTTCAGCTTCACACCGGACAATCCCTTTAAATACATGTATATTGCTCTAAAAAGACTTTTTACTATTTTGCTTCTTGTAACATTTGCTCTGTTCGGCCTTTACCAGCTTATTGTTTCCCAGCAGCACATTGATGGCTTCAGAATGAGTTAACTTGAGATTCAGTCAGTGAGCTCCTTATGATGTGGAGTTTCCAGCTCTTTTATTTCTGCGATGATTTATGACTGCATCAGAGATCAGCCCAACTTTCATGCTGGTCTGTGAACATAATCAGCACAGAGAAGGTCAGAATGAGCTCACTGATAAATTCTCAGTGAGCTCATTCTGCAACTAGCAATGCAAAGGAAATAAAAAAGCCAAATTGTTTATGAAACGTTATTGAAAAAATATTTGTATGTATATATTTAGCCCAAAATGTCTGAGTGTCCATATCCTTAGTACCAGCACAGCTGAGGATTTGGTACAATCAGGGGCGTACATAGGACGCAGAAGTTCTAATTGGGCCCCCCCCCAGCAACAAAAATGTAAATAATTGTCGGGGTCGCAGAAGATCAGATCTCACAACCTTCCAGCCTTTACATAGTAATTTTCCTCCTGCTGAGGTCCTAGATCCCTTTTTCATTGCCCATAAAGTGTGGTGCCAACAAAAGTGCCCCCCAAACACGGTATGATACCCCCATGGTGAATTCCTCCATATGCGCATTATAATGACCCTACTGTACCTGACCTCAACTCCCAGGGTAAAGTATGATCCCCCAACTGCCCCACACCTCTCCACGCTCCATAGAGTATAATGCACTCAGTATAAGACTCTCGCCATGGTTCTCCACACAGTATAAGGCACTCGCCATGGTCCTCCACGCAGTATAATGCACTCCCTCGTGGTCCTCCACGCAGTATAATGCACTCCCACGTGGTCCGCCACGCAGTATAATGCACTCCCTCGTGGTCCTCCACACAGTACAATGCACTCCCCGTGGTCCTCCACACAGTATAATGCACTCCCCCATGGTCCTCCACACAGTACCATGCACTCCCCCATGGTCCTCCACACAGTACAATGCACTCCCCCATGGTCCTCCACACAGTACAATGCACTCCCCCATGGTCCTCCACACTGTACAATGTACTCCCCCATGGTCCTTCACACAGTATAAAGCCCCCGTCTCACATAGCGATATCGCTAGCGAGATCGCTGCTGTGTCACGGTTTTGGTGACTCACCAGCGACCTCACCAGCGATGTCGCTATGTGTGACACTTTGCAACGATCAGGACCCTGCTGTGAGGTTGCTAATCGCTGCAAAGTGTCCTGGACCATTTTTTGGTCGTTGGCCTCCCGCTGGCCAGCACACATCGCTGTGTGTGACCAGCGGAACCAACGATCTGGCTGGTAACCATGGTAAACATCGGGTTACTAGGGGCACGCGCGCACTTAGTAACCCGCTGTTTACCATGGATACCACTCTGCTACGGTGCGCGGAGGCTACCGTTCACCTTAGCAGAGTGGTATCCATGATAAACAGCGGGTTACTAGGGGCACACGCGCACTTAGTAACCCGATGTTTACCATAGTTACCAGCCTGCTCCTGCTTAAGCAGCAGGCTGGTAACAGGAGCAGGACATCGTGGAACGATTCTTTCCACGATATCGCTGCTCCCCTGATCGCTGGTGAGCCTGCCTGTTTGACAGCTCACCAGCGATGTATTAGCGATGCAGCAACGATCCCTGACAGGTCGTATCGTTGTCGGGATCGCTGCTGCATCGCTTAGTGTGACGGGGCCTTAAGACACTCGCCATGGTTCTCCACTCAGTATAATGCATTCCCCCATGGTCCTGTACGCAGTATAATGCAGCCAACCATAGGGTAAAATGCAGCCCCCACCCACCCGTAGGGTAAAATGCAGCCCCAGTCCTCCAGTATTATCAGTACACACTGATTTAAAAAATAAATACATACTTACCGCTCCTCGTTCCCCGCTGCTTCAGTCTCTGCAGCTGATCACCTCAGCAGCTGCCAGCTCCACTGTCTGACACAGCGTGGCGCGTCATCATGCTGCTGCGTCAGACGCAGAGGAGGAATGATGGGAGAGGGAGTGTCACATGATGCTCCCTCCTCCAGGTTTTCGTGGGCCCCGGGCGAAAGAGTCTCAGTGGCCCCTTTAACACATCCAACCATTCATGATGCACAGATACAGCAGAGAAATTATAGATATAGATATAGTACAATGCCAAACATTTCACTGACTTCTTACATTTCATGAGTGATATCTATTGTAAATTCTACAATAGCTCAGAAACCGGTGAATCCTCACAGCGCACAGTGCAGACCGGACAGTATAGTCCTCCATACAGTGTTATGGCACCACATAGTCCTCCATACAGTATTATGAGCCCTATATAATGCTCCATACAAAATACTGGATCCCATATAATTCACCATAGAGAATACTGCCTGGTCCCCATGTAATGCCAGATGCAGGCTGGACCTCATACAGAGGCCCCATAAGCCCGCTGCATCCTCCCCGGGGCCCCCACAAGCCGGCTGCATCCCCCCCAGGGCCCCCCTCCAGTCTGCATCACCCCCCCCCAGAGCCCCCACATGCCTGCAGCATCCCCCCCATAGACCCCACAAGCCTGCAGCATCCCCCCCAGAGCACCCACAAGCCCACAGCATCCCCCCCAGGGCCCCACAAGCCCGCAGCATCCCCTTAGGGCCCCCACAAGCCTGCAGCATCCCCCCCGGGCCCCCACAAGCCCTGGACCGTACCTGCATCACCACCAGTAAAGGTATTGAAGTTTACCCTTGTGTGTGTGCCTGTACTTCCTCTGGAACCGTCCTGCCATCTCCCTCCTGCTTCCACCATCTTTCTACACCTCCACACTGCCCTGAGGCCTGCTCTACCTGTGGGGAGCCGTCCCATCATAGCTGCCCCTAACATCAGCCTCAGTGGACTGTCGCAGCGCTGGTAACCTCTTACCAGAATCCACAGGTGGCGTCACGACAATTTCCCCTATAAGCATTCCCCCCCCCCCTTTGAGTGACCGCCCTGGGCCACGGACTGGGCCAGCCACCGTGATATCCCCCGGCAACCAGAGGCCCGGCTTCCGAGTGCCCCACGGCCCTGGGGGCGAGTCACTATGCACAGTGGTTCATGAATTAATATTCACAGTGACCCTCCATCCTGTGATTAAAAGGGTCCGTACATTTGACACCTCCGTCTGACTCCCACAGTCTCCTCCGCACAGATCGATATTAAGATGGCCACCGCAATGGCATGGGGAGTGCAGCGGTGAGTCCAGAGCGCAGCTCCTCGCTCTAAAATGCCCATCAGAAAGAAGAGGTCAGACATTTATTTTCTATGAGCGCTCTATTATCCTATTTATCAAACATCAGCACTACAAGAATCCGTCCTGAGCCATGCTGGGATCTTTGAACGTGGGCCCCCGGGAGGATCGGGCCCCTCATGGTGGAGCAGATCACACTCATTATAATCCATCACTGATAGAAGATACATAAACAACAACACAGGATGATTGTAAAACAGTGAGGTAATACTTTATTGAGCCACCAAACACACAATAAACATATCGAACAGTCCCAGCAAATACCTAATATGGTGCAAATTACAGAGTCTCACCCTTCCGCTGACTCGCTGGGATTAAAGCAGCTGCCAATCCGAGGGGCTTCTGGGGCTGACTACCCCCACCAATGGCACCCCCACCAAAGAGCACCCACAAAGAGGAGGTAACAACAAGCTTAGAAAGCTGACAGTCCATTGAGGTACGTGGCCAGGAGACCAGAAAGTTCCAACCTGGCTTCTCCGAACATATCCATGGAACTAGGTGACCGGAAGGTCCCGACTTGGCTTTTTCCGAGCATATTCACGAGTTCCAGGTGGCCGGAGTGTCCCAACCTGGCTACTCCAAACATCTCCATGGGACCAGGTGACTGGTGGGTCCCAACCTGGTTTTCCCAGATGTATCCATGGGTTCTATAGTAGTCAATGGAGCAGATCTGTATTCCTCCAGCCAGGGCTGTGGTCCCTTAAGCTGGCATCCTGTAGAAACCAAATCTGTGTCCCTCTTAATGGATTTATGGTGTTCTGTAGAGCTGTCCCATAGAGTGTTCCTGGCAGTGGTTTTGTAAAAAGACTCCTTTATGTAGTTCACAACTGTCCTTCTTCATGACTTCATTCACAGGTCAAGAGAAAGGGGTGGTGTTACTAATTCCCATTACTGGAGCATCCACAGTTCATCCCCCAATGTTGACTTGCAAACATTGCAAACATTGAAGGATAAACTATAAATTCCGAAACAATGCAAGTCAACAAATTGCATGGACTTATAAAATGGTAATCAACATATTTAGCAAACATCCATTGTTCAAAGAGCCGGCGTCCCTGTATTGCAAAGATAACAGTACAATAAACCAGAAGAGTTGATATAAGAGGTAAATAACCATTTATCAATTAACAAATATCACCTCAACCTACAAGATGAGTCAACATTCAGACTCATGACAAAAGATCATGTGCGTTGACCAACCGAAGAAAGAAACACATAAATTCAATAGTTAATAATTCAGGCAATAGTCTATCATTCTGGGCCTATGGAATTTACATCTGGATAATTACGATTAAATGCTGTGTCGTCACAGGCCCCTTTAGTTTTAGGGACTGGCAGGGGTCCTTTACAGTTGCTCTCCCACTAGTTCATCCTTCTTTCCTTTACTCCGTTTGAATAAAATATTTGGAAATATACAAAGTAAAAACTCAAATATAATTTTTTTTCTTACATTAAAACTAGATTTTATTAAAATAAACCCCCAAAAAACAAGAACAAAAAAACTAAACCTGATTAACATCGCAGAGAACAACAATCCAAACTGTACAACGATCACATGATTTATCCGGCACGAAAAACAGCATCAAGAATAAAATAGTAAGAATTAATGGCAAAATTGTAGCTTTTGTTCATTTTGTCTCTATACTGCACGATAAACGCTGCAAAGAAAAAATATAAGAACCATTCCTGGGGTTTTGCCATTGAATGCTGGAAAAAATAAAAAAACATCAGCAGAATTGTTTTTTATTAATCTCACGCAAAAGAAAAATGGAATAAAAATTATAAAAACGTTGTCTGTTCCCCAAAATGTTACCAGTGAATCCTATAGCAGCTCCGCATGGACCCAAACTGGTAAACTAAAAACTCCTGCATGCCCCGTGTGTGTGTGTATGTGTGTATATGTATATATATATATATATATACATACACATATATATATACTCCTCTGTACTATATACACAGCAGAGCTCACACACCACAACACGCTCCGCTGCGGCACCACAAAAAGAGCGGACCTGGCTGCACACACACCTGCTCCTGTCACCTGTATACACAGTTGAAACCAGAAATTTACATACACTATATAAATGTTAGAACCCTCCTGTTTGTTTTTTCCATCTTGTGTTTTGCGGTCACAAGACCATCTGCCTTTATATTCCAGCTCCGCCCTTTTGGCTGTGTTGGACTTCAGTGTTGTTTGACTGCTTTTCTAGCCAGGTGCTTCTGTGCCTTTCTCTGTCAGTTCGCTTGGTCCTTCTGGGACCTCTAGTACCTTTTTGTCAGTTTATCTTTTTGTGTTCTGTAACAACTTCTCTGTTTAGGAGATGTCCCATTTTTGTTCCAGTCCTAAGTTCTTTTAGGGACCCCTCTCCTTTATGCTATAGGTCTTCGTTCAGACTAGCCGAGGACTAAGGCGGGTCTGTTCGCTAGGAACAGGCAGCCGCTACATCGTAGGGATTCAGCTTAGTCTTACTGTAGGGATAGCTTTCTCCTTTCTTTCCTTAGTACTTGTTGCAGATAATAACAATAAAAAGACACATCTGCATGTTTTTCTCAATATCTGACATGAAATCAGAATAAACCTTCCCGTTTTAGGTCAATTAGGATTACCATAATTTTTAAGATTTGCCAAATGCCAGAATAATAAGAGAGAGAGAGAGAATGTTTTAAAGCATTTTTATTACTTACTGCAAAGTCATAAGTTTACATACACTAATATTGCTATACCTTTAAACAATTCTGGACTGCCCATATGATGATGTCATGTGTTTGGAAACTTCTGATAGTTTTTTTGGCAACATCTCAGTTAATTAGAGACACACCTGTGGATGTATTTTAATGCACACCTGAAACACACTGCTTCTTTGTGTAGCATCATGGGAAAGTCTAAATAAATCAACCAAGATATCAGGAAGAGAATTGTGGACTTGCACAAGTCTGGCTCATCCTTGGGTACAATTTCAAGATACCTGAAGGTGCCTCGTTAATCTGTACAAACAATTATATGCAAGTACAAACAAGATGGGACTGTCCAGCCATCATACCGCTCAGGAAGGAGACGGGTTCTGTGTCCCAGACATGAACGTGCTTTGGTCCGATATGTGCATATCAAGGACAAAAGCAAAAGATCTTGTAAAGATGATAGGGGAAGCTGATAAGATTGTGTCAATATCCCCAGTGAAATGAGTACTGTATCAATATAGGCTGAAAGGCCACTGTGCCAGGAAGAAGCCATTACTCCAAAAGAAAGCTAAAAAAGCCAGATTAATGTTTGCAAATGCACACAGGAACAAAGACCTTAATTTTTGGAGACATGTCCCGTGGTTTGATGAAACTAAAATTGAACTTTTTGGGCATAGTGACCATCGTTACTTTTGGAAGAAAAAAGGAGAAGCTTGGAAGCCTAAGAACACCATCCCAACTGTGAAACACGGGGGAGGCAGCATCATGTGGGGTTGATTTCCTGTAGAAGGGACTGGCGATAGCGCCACTCACAGGCATCACGTGACCCCCCGGTTGCAGCCGGCTCTTTCTTCCGCTGATGTCACGTCAAATGAGGCGTGACATTAGTGTCGCGGACCCCGCGGTGGATGCTGGGCTGTGGGCGGGGGTTACCCCGCGCGTCCCACCCAGCATCCTCCGCGCCCCACTCCCAATGAATGAGGAGAGGGAAAGAGGTAAACTATTGACTTAGCAGTAAGTAATAAAAATGTCCTAAAACATTCTCTCTCTCTCATTATTCTGGCATTTGGCAAATATTAAAAATGATGGTAATCCTAATTGACCTAAAATGGGAAAGGTTTATTCTGATTTCATGTCAGATATTGAGAAAAACCTGCAGATGTGTCTATTTATACAGTGTATGGAAACTTCTGATTTCACCTGTGTATATATATATATATATATATGTGTGTATATTATATACACGGCGAAGCTCACACACCACAACACCCACAGCAGAGGAACTAGCTGCACACACACCTGCTCCTGTCAGTGCTGTGAGCGCCCCTCATATCGCTGCTGGCTCCGCCCCTCATATCGCTGCTGGCTCCGCCCATCATATCGCTGCTGGCTCCGCTCCTCATATCGCTGCTGGCTCCGTCCATCATATCGCTGCTGGCTCTGCCCCTCATATCGCTGCTGGCTCCGCCCCTCATATCGCTGCTGGCTCTGCCCCTCATATCGCTGCTGGCTCCGCTCCTCATATCGCTGCTGGCTCTGCCCATCATATCGCTGCTGGCTCTGCCCCTCATATCGCTGCTGGCTCTGCCCCTCATATCGCTGCTGGCTCTGCCTCTCATATCGCTGCTGGCTCCGCCCCTCATATCGCTGCTGGCTCTGCCCATCATATCGCTGCTGGCTCTGCCCATCATATCGCTGCTGGCTCCGCCCCTCATATCGCTGCTGGCTCCGCCCCTCATATCGCTGCTGGCTCTGCCCATCATATCGCTGCTGGCTCCGCCCCTCATATCGCTGCTGGCTCCGCTCCTCATATCGCTGCTGGCTCTGCCCATCATATCGCTGCTGGCTCTGCCCCTCATATCGCTGCTGGCTCTGCCCCTCATATCGCTGCTGGCTCTGCCTCTCATATCGCTGCTGGCTCCGCCCCTCATATCGCTGCTGGCTCCGCCCATCATATCGCTGCTGGCTCTGCCCCTCATATCGCTGCTGGCTCTGCCCCTCATATCGCTGCTGGCTCCGCCCATCATATCACTGCTGGCTCTGCCCCTCATATCGCTGCTGGCTCCGCCCCTCATATCGCTGCTGGCTCTGCCCCTCATATCGCTGCTGGCTCTGCCCCTCATATCGCTGCTGGCTCTGCCCCTCATATCGCTGCTGGCTCCGCCCCTCATATCGCTGCTGGCTCCGCCCCTCATATCGCTGCTGGCTCCGCCCCTCATATTGCTGCTGGCTCTGCCCCTCATATCGCTGCTGGCTCCGCCCCTCATATCGCTGCTGGCTCCGCCCCTCATATCGCTGCTGGCTCCGCCCCTCATATCGCTGCTGGCTCCACCCATCATATCGCTGCTGGCTCTACCCCTCATATCGCTGCTGGCTCCGCCCCTCATATCGCTGCTGGCTCCGCCTCTCATATCGCTGCTGGCTCCGCCCCTCATATCGCTGCTGGCTCCGTCCCTCATATCGCTGCTGGCTCCGCCTCTCATATCGCTGCTGGCTCTGCCCCTCATGTCGCTGCTGGCTCCGCCCCTCATATCGCTGCTGGCTCCGCCCCTCATGTCGCTGCTGGCTCCACCCTTCATATCGCTGCTGGCTCCGCCCCTCACATCGCTGCTGGCTCCGCCCATCAGCCGCTCACAGTCCTCAGCAATATGGAGACGTCCGCACTGATCAGAATCCTCGGGGGCGTGGCCTGTCACTGTAGTCACACAAGGGTTGTCATGGAGATCTCAAGGGAAGGCAGGTGGGCGGGGCTTAGAGCAGGAAGTAGAAGCCGTGCAGTGTGATTGGCTCCTTACCTTCTGCCAGTAATGGAGCAGATATATGGCTCCTATATAATGGAGGGGGCTCAGGAGGGGTTCCCCACCCAAAAGGTCAGGGGATAAATAATACTGGACATGAGCGAGGGCAGGAGGACATTATTCTATATTGTAAGAAATCTGATTTCTTCTTTCCTCACAGTTTTTCCCGTGCAAGGCCACATGTATTGTGCGATAATCTGTGAATATGGGGGGGATCTGCTCCTCACCTCCACATCAATCCCCCCACGTCTGAGCTCTCCCTTACAGGGGTCTTCTGCTCTGCACATTGATGCCGTATCCATGGAGATGACATCATGGCCGGTACATGCGGATCTCCCCGATGGGACCCTCATGTATCTGGAGGACGAGGCGCTGCTGCTCCTCGGGGAGAGGGGGCACAATTCCTGTACACATGATACAGGGGCTTCTGCCATCTCTGGGCTGAGAATAATGCTGGCAGCGCGCAGTCTACATGATGTGAGGATTACAAGTCTGCAGTCACAGAGAGTCACACAGATGACTGCAGCCTTCAGCTTCACACCGGACAATCCCTTTAAATACATGTATATTGCTCTAAAAAGACTTTTTACTATTTCTCTTCATGTAACATTTGCTCTGTTCGGCCTTTACCAGCTTTTTGTTTCCCAGCAGCACATTGATGGCTGCAGAATGAGTTAACTTGAGATTCAGTCAGTGAGCTCCTTATGATGTGGAGTTTCCAGCTCTTTTATTTCTGCGATGATTTATGACTGCATCAGAGATCAGCCCAACTTTCATGCTGGTCTGTGAACTTAATCAGCACAGAGAAGGTCAGAATGAGCTCACTGATAAATTCTCAGTGAGCTCAATCTGCAACTAGCAATGCAAAGGCAATAAAAAAGCCAAATTGTTTATGAAACGTTATTGAAAAAATATTTGTATGTATATATTTAGCCCAAAATGTCTGAGTGTCCATATCCTTAGTACCAGCACAGCTGAGGATTTGGTACAATCAGGGGCGGACATAGGAATCATGGGGCCCCATAGCAGAAGTTCTAATTGGGCCCCCCCCCCAACAAAAATATGTAAAAATGTAAATAATTGTCGGGGTCACAGAAGATCAGATCTCACAACCTTCCAGCCTTTACATAGTAATTTTCCTCCTGCTGAAATCCTAGATCCCTTTTTCATTGCCCATAAAGTGTGGTGCCAACAAAAGTGCCCCCCAAACACGGTATGATACCCCCATGGTGAATTCCTCCATATGCGCAGTATAATGACCCTACTGTACCCCACCTCAACTCACAGGGTAAAGTATGACACCAACACAGTATGATCCCCCAACTGCCCCACACCTCTCCACACTCCATAGAGTATAATGCACTCGCCATGGTCCTCCACACAGTATAAGACTTTCGCCATGGTCCTCCACACAGTATAAGGCACTCGCCATGGTCCTCCACGCAGTATAATACACTCCCCATGGTCCTCCACGCAGTATAATGCACTCCCTCGTGGTCCTCCACGCAGTATAATGCACTCCCTCGTGGTCCTCCACGCAGTATAATGCACTCCCACGTGGTCCTCCACACAGTACAATGCACTCTCCGTGGTCCTCCACACAGCACAATGCACTCCTCCATGGTCCTCCACACAGTACAATGCACTCCCCCATGGTCCTCCACACAGTACAATGCACTCCCCCATGGTCCTCCACACAGTACAATGTACTCCCCCATGGTCCTCCACACAGTATAAGACATTCGCCATGGTCCTCCACTCAGTATAATGCATTCCCCCATGGTCCTGTACGCAGTATAATGCAGCCCCCCATAGGGTAAAATGCAGCCCCCCCCACCCGTAGGGTAAAATGCAGCCCCCGTCCTCCAGTATTATCAGTACACACTGATTTAAAAATAAATACATACTTACCGCTCCTCGTTCCCTGCTGCTTCAGTCTCTGCAGCTGATCACCTCAGCAGCTGCCAGCTCCACTGTCTGACACAGCGTGGCGCGTCATCATGCTGCTGCGTCAGACGCAGAGGAGGAATGATGGGAGAGGGAGTGTCACATGATGCTCCCTCCTCCAGATTTTCGTGGGCCCCGGGCGAAAGAGTCTCAGTGGCCCCTTTAACACATCCAACCATTCATGATGCACAGATACAGCAGAGAAATTATAGATATAGATATAGTACAATGCCAAACATTTCACTGACTTCTTACATTTCATGAGTGATATCTACTGTAAATTCTACAATAGCTCAGAAACCGGTGAATCCTCACAGCGCACAGTGCAGACCGGACAGTATAGTCCTCCATACAGTGTTATGGCACCACTAAGTCCTCCATACAATATTATGGGCACAACATAGTCCTCCATACAGTATTATGAGCCCCATATAATGCTCCATACAAAATACTGGATCTCATATAATTCACCATAGAGAATACTGCCTGGTCCCCATGTAATGCCATATGCAGGCTGGACCCCATACAGAGGCCCCACAAGCCCCCCACAAGCCTGCAGCATCCCCCCCAGAGCCCCCACAAGCCCGCAGCATCCCCCCCCCAGAGCACCCACAAGCCGGCAGCATCCCCCCCAGAGCACCCACAAGCCCGATGCATCCCCCCCAGGGCCCCCACAAGCCTGCTGCATCCCCCCGGGGTCCCCACAAGCCTGCAGCACACCCCCCCAGAGCTCCCACAAGCCCGCAGTATCCCCCAAGGGCCCCCACAAGCCCACAGCATCCCCCCCAGGGCCCCCACAAGCCCACAGCATCCCCCCACCAGAGCCCCCACAAGCTCACAGCATCCCCCCCCAGAGCCCCCACAAGCTCGCAGCATCCCCCCCAGAGCCTCCACAAGCCCGCAGCATCCCCCCAGAGCACCCACAAGCCCGCAGCATCCCCCCCCAGAGCACCCACAAGCCCACAGCATCCCCCCAGGGCCCCACAAGCCCGCAGCATCCCCCCCAGAGCACCCACAAGCCCACAGCATCCCCCCAGGGCCCCACAAGCCCACAGCATCCCCCCAGGGCCCCACAAGCCCGCAGCATCCCCCCCAGGGCCCCACAAGCCCACAGCATTCCCGCCCCAGAGCCCCCACAAGCCCACAGCATCCCCCCCAGGGCCCCACAAGCCCGCAGCATCCCCCCCAGAGCACCCACAAGCCCACAGCTTCCCCCCAGGGCCCCACAAGCCCGCAGCATCCCCCCCAGGGCCCCACAAGCCCACAGCATTCACCCCCCCAGAGCCCCCACAAGCTCGCAGCATCCCCCCCAGAGCCCCCACAAGACCGCAGAATCCCCCTTAGGGCCCCCCTAAGCCCGCAGCATCCCCCCCAGAGCCCTCACAACCCCGTAGCATCCCCTTAGGGCCCCCACAAGCACGCATTATCCCTGCATTATTCCCCAGAGCCCCCTAAGATCTCCACAAGCATTAATTAACCCCACCAGACTGCCCTCCAGCATTAACCCCCCCAAATCCCTCACTCGCAAGTATCAAGCCCCCTCACCCCAAAAACAACAAGAAGAAAAGACATCAGACCAGCAATTAATAGAACAATCTCCTGTTTCTCAGCTTAGGATACTGACCTCCTCCTGCAGCTTCACCGGCAGCTCTGTCTCTGCATGAGACTCTGGCGTCTGGTGCTGAACTAGAACACGCCCCCGGAAATGACATCACACCTGGAAGGATCCCATACATTCTAGCGTCTAGGGTACAGGAAGAGGTAATTATTGTGACGGCCGGGGCCCTGAGCAGGCGGGGGGGCCCATAGTGCGCTGGGATGCCCGACGGCGAGTAAGCCCCCCGCCTGCTCAGGGCCCCGCCGCTTGCCTGGGTGCAGGAGGGGGACCCGATGCGGGGGTACACAGTGCAGGCGACTGCTATGGGGCCCCCCCAGCTCACGGGCCCCATAGCAGTCGCGTGGCCTGCCGCCATTGGCGGGACGCCACTGGGTACAATGGTGTCTGGCCTGGACAATCCTCTGTAAGGGAAACCAAGTCCAAACTGATAGATTTTCCCTGCACTGATACATTGTAGCAAACGGTCAGGACAGGAGGGGGATCGTCTAGACTGAATACCATTGTAATAAATGCTCCGCTGCTGTCAGGATTAGATTTTTTTCAGGTTCTGGATATTAACAAGAATGTTTTTATTCTCAGACAACAAGCAGAGATCTTACAAATGGCAGAAAAGTGGAATAATCCTTCATTGCAGAGAGGAGAACTTTCCTCCTGTATCCGGCGGATCGTCCTGTGGCTGAGAACAGTCTTTGCGGAGCGATTCCTCCCTATGAGGGGAACGTCGGCGCGGTGGAGCTGCTGTATCAGCCACGGAGGGGAATGAAGAGCAAGAAAGATTTATCCTCATCCTGGAGGATCCGGAACTGAAGACTGCGGAGATCAAAGCTGAAGGTGAAGCCACATGTGATCTGTATACATCGGCAGAGGGGTCGTCACATGAGGAAATCCCCCCATATCTATGGAGATGGCGATCTGTGGGGGCCGGACACAGAATGGGTGTGTGGTGTAACCAAAGAGAACACTAAGTCAGCACAGGAGCTGTGTACACAAAACGGAAGCATTCTGCAAAGTTACTTTATTCTCTTTATCCCCTTCCCGACATCCGCAGAATTTAAGTGTCGCAATTCCAATGAGTTGTGGATTTTTGATTCAAGTTGCCCAACGGGACCAAAAAATAATGTGATAGAAAAGTATTAAAATTGAAATTTATATATATAAAAAAATCCTTTTAAATTTCCTACCTCCATTTGTCAATACAAAGCAAGACTAAAAGATTATATATATATATTTATTTATTTAGTATTGACACACTGACAAAAAGTCCATCATAAATATATTAACCCATACAGCAAATGCCCAACAGCAAAGATAATCTAAACACCCAATTTTTTTTTCTTTTTGGGTAATTTTACCTCCCAAAAAATGCATCAAAAAGAGATGAAAAGTTTGTAGACGGCAGAGAATGGCATCAATAACCCCCGCAGGTCGGCGAGCAGAAAGCGAACCTCGCCCAGATTCATCAGCAGAAACATGGAACAGATGCAGGGTCTCACAAAATGGTGACACAATACCGGGTTATTTATTACTGTTTGGTGACACCATAATACGGCAATTCTGGCTTCTTAATTTATTTTTCCGCTATTTAACGTGCGGTTTAAATAATTTGGGCTTTGATAGGTTGGACTTTTACAGACACGACAATATAAAATGTTTCTTTTTTAATTTCTTTTTTTTTACCTCGGAAAATAGGGGTGATTTAACATTTTTGTTTATTTTTTTTCCTTTATAAAACTTTTTCTTTTTTTTCCATTTTTACTTTCTTTTTTTATGTCCCCTTAGGGCACTTGAACCTGCAATCTCTTGACTGCTTATCCTATATACAGTAATCCTCTAGTAATGCAGTATACAGTTTATAAGATTAAGTCCAGACTGTGGATGAACTTCACAGGAGTACCAAGATGGCAGCCATGCAGGCCTTCACCATTCCCCTGACTGCCATTGTCATCCATTTCCTGGCGATAGCTCAATATAAATGCCGCTGTTGGCTCAGGTGGCCACAGTCTACTCAAGTCGCTGCTGTCGGCTCAGGTCACCGCTGTTCTGGGCTGGCTGGCAAATTGCACACAGTAGCAACCCATCCTTACTGAGTTTTATCTGTGGCTGATTCATAAAGTGAGTAAAGGTTACAATGCTTTAAAAAGATAAAGCCGGTGTTATGATGTAATAGTTGAGGTCAAATGCCGACTAGATTCTCATCCACTTCTATCAGTGGGCTACTCAGAGAGGTGTCTGAGACTCTAGTCAGCATGTGACCAGGCTCGGACTGGCCTGCTGGGGAATTCCCCGGTGGGCTCCACTGCAGGGCCAGCACTGACAAGAGAAGGAAGGCTCCTCCCACTCCTACCCTAGCACAGCTATGCACTTGTCTATACATCGTATGCTGTGTGTGTGGGGGTGTGTGGTTTGACTTGTCTATATACCGTATGCTGTGTGTGGGGGGGACTTGTCTATATACTGTATGCTGTGTGTGGGGGGGGGGGACTTGTCTATATACTGTATGCTGTGTGTGGGGGACTTGTCTATATACCGTATGCTGTGTGTGGGGGACTTATCTATATACTGTATGCTGTGTGTGGGGGACTTGTCTATATACCGTATGCTGTGTGTGGAGGACTTGTCTATATACCGTATGCTGTGTGTGGGGGACTTGTCTATATACCGTATGCTGTGTGTGGGGGACTTGTCTATATACCGTATGCTGTGTGTGGGGGACTTGTCTATATACTGTATGCTGTGTGTGGGGGACTTATCTATATACTGTATGCTGTGTGTAGGGGACTTGTCTATATACTGTATGCTGTGTGTGGGGGACTTGTCTATATACCGTATGCTGTGTGTGGGGGACTTGTCTACATACTGTACGCTGTGTGTGGGGGACTTGTCTATATACTGTATGCTGTGTGTGGGGGACTTGTCTATATACCGTATGCTGTGTGGGGGACTTGTCTATATACTGTATGCTGCGTGTGGGGGACTTGTCTATATACAGTATGCTGCGTGTGGGGGACTTGTCTATATAGTGTATGCTGTGTGTGGGGGACTTGTCTATATACAGTATGCTGTGTGTGGGGGACTTGTCTATATACCGTATGCTGTGTGTGGGGGACTTGTCTATATACAGTATGCTGTGTGTGGGGGACTTGTCTATATACCGTATGCTGTGTGTGGGGGACTTGTCTATATACAGTATGCTGTGTGTGGGGGACTTGTCTATATACCGTATGCTGTGTGTGGGGGACTTGTCTATATACAGTATGCTGCGTGTGGGGGACTTGTCTATATACCGTATGCTGTGTGTGGGGGACTTGTCTATATACAGTATGCTGTGTGTGGGGGACTTGTCTATATACCGTATGCTGTGTTGGGGGGACTTGTCTATATACCGTATGCTGTGTGTGGGGGACTTGTCTATATACCGTATGCTGTGTTGGGGGGACTTGTCTATATACCGTATGCTGTGTGTGGGGGACTTGTCTATATACCGTATGCTGTGTGGGGGGGACTTGTCTATATACCGTATGATGTGTGGGGGGGACTTGTCTATATACCGTATGCTGTGTGTGGGGGACTTGTCTATATACCGTATGCTGTGTTGGGGGGACTTGTCTATATACCGTATGCTGTGTGTGGGGGACTTGTCTATATACCGTATGCTGTGTGGGGGGGACTTGTCTATATACCGTATGATGTGTGGGGGGGACTTGTCTATATACCGTATGCTATGTGTGGGGGACTTGTCTATATACCGTATGATGTGTGTGGGGGACTTGTCTATATACCGTATGCTGTGTGTGGAGGACTTGTCTATATACTGTATGCTATGTGTGGGGGACTTGTCTATATACCGTATGCTGTGTGTGGGGGACTTGTCTATATACCGTATGCTGTGTGTGGGGGACTTGTCTATATACCGTATGCTGTGTGGGGGACTTGTCTATATACTGTATGCTGTGTGTGGGGGACTTGTCTATATACCGTATGCTATGTGGGGGACTTGTCTATATACTGTATGCTCTGTGGGGGGGACTTGTCTATATACCGTATGCTGTGTGGGGGGGACTTGTCTATATACCGTATGCTGTGTGTGGGGGGGACTTGTCTATATACCGTATGCTGTGTGGGGGGGACTTGTCTATATATTGTATGCTGTGTGTGGGGGACTTGTCTATATACTGTATGCTGTGTGTGGGGGACTTGTCTATATACCGTATGCTGTGTGGGGGGGACTTGTCTATATACTGTATGCTGTGTGTGGGGGACTTGTCTATATACCGTATGCTGTGTGTGGTGGACTTGTCTATATACTGTATGGGGGGGACTTGTCTATATACCGTATGCTGTGTGGGGGACTTGTCTATATACCGTATGCTGTGTGTGGGGGACTTGTCTATATACTGTATGCTGTGTGTGGGGGGGACTTGTCTATATACCGTATGCTGTGTGGGGGGACTTGTCTATATATCATATGCTGTGTGTGGGGGACTTGTCTATATACTGTATGCTGTGTGGGGGGACTTGTCTATATACCGTATGCTGTGTGGGGGGGACTTGTCTATATACTGTATGCTGTGTGTGGGGGGGACTTGTCTATATACCGTATGCTGTGTGGGGGGACTTGTCTATATACCGTATGCTGTGTGTGGGGGACTTGTCTATATACCGTATGGGGGGGATTGTCTATATACCGTATGCTGTGTGTGGGGGACTTGTCTATATACTGTATGCTGTGTGGGGGGGACTTGTCTATATACCGTAAGCTGTGTGTGGGGGACTTGTCTATATACTGTATGCTGTGTATGGGGGACTTGTCTATATACCTTATGCTGTGTATGGGGGACTTGTCTATATACCTTATGCTGTGTGTGGGGGGACTTGTCTATATACCGTATGCTGTGTGTGGGGGCTTGTCTATATACTGTATTCTGTGTATGGGGGACTTGTCTATATACCGTATGCTGTGTGGGGGGGACTTGTCTATATACCGTATGCTGTGTGTGGGGGACTTGTCTATATACCGTATGCTGTGTGTGGGGGACTTGTCTATATACTGTATGCTGTGTGGGGGGACTTGTCTATATACCGTATGCTGTGTGTGGGGGACTTGTCTATATACCGTATGCTGTGTGTGGGGGACTTGTCTATATACCGTATGCTGTGTATGGGGGACTTGTCTATATACTGTATGCTGTGTGTGGGGGACTTGTCTATATACCGTATGCTGTGTATGGGGGACTTGTCTATATACCGTATGCTGTGTATGGGGGACTTGTCTATATACTGTATGCTGTGTGTGGGGGACTTGTCTATATACCGTATGCTGTGTGTGGGGGGGACTTGTCTATATACTGTATGCTGTGTGTGGGGGGGGGGACTTGTCTATATACTGTATGCTGTGTGTGGGGGACTTGTCTATATACCGTATGCTGTGTGTGGGGGACTTATCTATATACTGTATGCTGTGTGTGGGGGACTTGTCTATATACCGTATGCTGTGTGTGGAGGACTTGTCTATATACCGTATGCTGTGTGTGGGGGACTTGTCTATATACCGTATGCTGTGTGTGGGGGACTTGTCTATATACCGTATGCTGTGTGTGGGGGACTTGTCTATATACTGTATGCTGTGTGTGGGGGACTTATCTATATACTGTATGCTGTGTGTAGGGGACTTGTCTATATACTGTATGCTGTGTGTGGGGGACTTGTCTATATACCGTATGCTGTGTGTGGGGGACTTGTCTATATACTGTACGCTGTGTGTGGGGGACTTGTCTATATACTGTATGCTGTGTGTGGGGGACTTGTCTATATACCGTATGCTGTGTGGGGGACTTGTCTATATACTGTATGCTGCGTGTGGGGGACTTGTCTATATACAGTATGCTGCGTGTGGGGGACTTGTCTATATAGTGTATGCTGTGTGTGGGGGACTTGTCTATATACAGTATGCTGTGTGTGGGGGACTTGTCTATATACCGTATGCTGTGTGTGGGGGACTTGTCTATATACAGTATGCTGTGTGTGGGGGACTTGTCTATATACAGTATGCTGCGTGTGGGGGACTTGTCTATATACCGTATGCTGTGTGTGGGGGACTTGTCTATATACAGTATGCTGTGTGTGGGGGACTTGTCTATATACCGTATGCTGTGTTGGGGGGACTTGTCTATATACCGTATGCTGTGTGTGGGGGACTTGTCTATATACCGTATGCTGTGTTGGGGGGACTTGTCTATATACCGTATGCTGTGTGTGGGGGACTTGTCTATATACCGTATGCTGTGTGGGGGGGACTTGTCTATATACCGTATGATGTGTGGGGGGGACTTGTCTATATACCGTATGCTGTGTGTGGGGGACTTGTCTATATACCGTATGCTGTGTTGGGGGGACTTGTCTATATACCGTATGCTGTGTGTGGGGGACTTGTCTATATACCGTATGCTATGTGTGGGGGACTTGTCTATATACCGTATGATGTGTGTGGGGGACTTGTCTATATACCGTATGCTGTGTGTGGAGGACTTGTCTATATACTGTATGCTATGTGTGGGGGAGTTGTCTATATACCGTATGCTGTGTGTGGGGGACTTGTCTATATACCGTATGCTGTGTGTGGGGGACTTGTCTATATACCGTATGCTGTGTGGGGGACTTGTCTATATACTGTATGCTGTGTGTGGGGGACTTGTCTATATACCGTATGCTGTGTGGGGGACTTGTCTATATACTGTATGCTGTGTGGGGGGGACTTGTCTATATACCGTATGCTGTGTGGGGGGGACTTGTCTATATACCGTATGCTGTGTGTGGGGGGGACTTGTCTATATACCGTATGCTGTGTGGGGGGACTTGTCTATATACTGTATGCTGTGTGGGGGGGGACTTGTCTATATACTGTATGCTGTGTGTGGGGGACTTGTCTATATACCGTATGCTGTGTGGGGGGGACTTGTCTATATACTGTATGCTGTGTGTGGGGGACTTGTCTATATACCGTATGCTGTGTGTGGTGGACTTGTCTATATACTGTATGGGGGGGACTTGTCTATATACCGTAAGCTGTGTGTGGGGGACTTGTCTATATACTGTATGCTGTGTATGGGGGACTTGTCTATATACCTTATGCTGTGTGTGGGGGGACTTGTCTATATACCGTATGCTGTGTGTGGGGGCTTGTCTATATACTGTATTCTGTGTGTGGGGGACTTGTCTATATACCGTATGCTGTGTGGGGGGGACTTGTCTATATACCGTATGCTGTGTGTGGGGGACTTGTCTATATACCGTATGCTGTGTGTGGGGGACTTGTCTATATACTGTATGCTGTGTGGGGGGACTTGTCTATATACCGTATGCTGTGTGTGGGGGACTTGTCTATATACCGTATGCTGTGTGTGGGGGACTTGTCTATATACCGTATGCTGTGTATGGGGGACTTGTCTATATACTGTATGCTGTGTGTGGGGGACTTGTCTATATACCGTATGCTGTGTATGGGGGACTTGTCTATATACCGTATGCTGTGTATGGGGGACTTGTCTATATACTGTATGCTGTGTGTGGGGGACTTGTCTATATACCGTATGCTGTGTGTGGGGGACTTGTCTATATACCGTATGCTGTGTGTGGGGGGGACTTGTCTATATACTGTATGCTGTGTATGGGGGACTTGTCTATATACCGTATGCTGTGTGTGGGGGACTTGTCTATATACCGTATGCTGTGTGTGGGGGGGACTTGTCTATATACTGTATGCTGTGTATGGGGGACTTGTCTATATACCGTATGCTGTGTGTGGTGGACTTGTCTATATACTGTATGCTGTGTGGGGGGGACTTGTCTATATACCGTATGCTGTGTGGGGGACTTGTCTATATACCGTATGCTGTGTGTGGGGGACTTGTCTATATACCGTATGATGTGTGTGGGGGGGACTTGTCTATATACCGTATGCTGTGTGGGGGGGACTTGTCTATATACCGTATGCTGTGTGTGGGGGGGACTTGTCTATATACCGTATGCTGTGTGGGGGGACTTGTCTATATACCATATGCTGTGTGTGGGGGACTTGTCTATATACTGTATGCTGTGTGGGGGGACTTGTCTATATACCGTATGCTGTGTGGGGGGGACTTGTCTATATACTGTATGCTGTGTGTGGGGGGGACTTGTCTATATACCGTATGCTGTGTGGGGGGACTTGTCTATATACCGTATGCTGTGTGTGGGGGACTTGTCTATATACCGTATGGGGGGGACTTGTCTATATACCGTATGCTGTGTGTGGGGGACTTGTCTATATACTGTATGCTGTGTGGGGGGGACTTGTCTATATACCGTAAGCTGTGTGTGGGGGACTTGTCTATATACTGTATGCTGTGTATGGGGGACTTGTCTATATACCTTATGCTGTGTATGGGGGACTTGTCTATATACCTTATGCTGTGTGTGGGGGGACTTGTCTATATACCGTATGCTGTGTGTGGGGGACTTGTCTATATACTGTATGCTGTGTGTGGGGGACTTGTCTATATACCGTATGCTGTGTATGGGGGACTTGTCTATATACTGTATGCTGTGTGGGGGGGACTTGTCTATATACTGTATGCTGTGTGGGGGGACTTGTCTATATACCGTATGCTGTGTATGGGGGACTTGTCTATATACCGTATGCTGTGTGTGGGGGGACTTGTCTATATACCGTAAGCTGTGTGTGGGGGACTTGTCTATATACTGTATGCTGTGTATGGGGGACTTGTCTATATACCGTATGCTGTGTATGGGGGACTTGTCTATATACCGTATGCTGTGTGTGGGGGGACTTGTCTATATACCGTATGCTGTGTGTGGGGGACTTGTCTATATACTGTATGCTGTGTGGGGGGGACTTGTCTATATACCGTATGCTGTGTGTGGGGGACTTGTCTATATACCGTATGCTGTGTGTGGGGGACTTGTCTATATACCGTATGCTGTGTATGGGGGACTTGTCTATATACTGTATGCTGTGTGTGGGGGACTTGTCTATATACCGTATGCTGTGTGTGGGGGATTGTCTATATACTGTATTCTGTGTGTGGGGGACTTGTCTATATACCGTATGCTGTGTGTGGGGGGACTTGTCTATATACCGTATGCTGTGTGGGGGGGACTTGTCTATATACCGTATGCTGTGTGTGGGGGACTTGTCTATATACCGTATGCTGTGTGTGGGGGACTTGTCTATATACTGTATGCTGTGTGGGGGGACTTGTCTATTTACCGTATGCTGTGTGTGGGGGACTTGTCTATATACCGTATGCTGTGTGTGGGGGACTTGTCTATATACCGTATGCTGTGTGGGGGACTTGTCTATATACCGTATGCTGTGTGTGGGGGACTTGTCTATATACCGTATGCTGTGTATGGGGGACTTGTCTATATACCGTATGCTGTGTATGGGGGACTTGTCTATATACTGTATGCTGTGTGTGGGGGACTTGTCTATATACCGTATGCTGTGTATGGGGGACTTGTCTATATACCGTATGCTGTGTATGGGGGACTTGTCTATATACTGTATGCTGTGTGTGGGGGACTTGTCTATATACCGTATGCTGTGTGTGGGGGACTTGTCTATATACCGTATGCTGTGTGTGGGGGACTTGTCTATATACCGTATGCTGTGTATGGGGGACTTGTCTATATACTGTATGCTGTGTGTGGGGGACTTGTCTATATACCGTATGCTGTGTGGTGGGGGCTTGTCTATATACTGTATTCTGTGTGTGGGGGACTTGTCTATATACCGTATGCTGTGTATGGGGGACTTGTCTATATACCGTATGCTGTGTATGGGGGACTTGTCTATATACTGTATGCTGTGTGTGGGGGACTTGTCTATATACCGTAAGCTGTGTGTGGGGGACTTGTCTATATACCGTATGCTGTGTGGGGGACTTGTCTATATACTGTATGCTGTGTGTGGGGGACTTGTCTATATACTGTATGCTGTGTGTGGGGGACTTGTCTATATACCGTATGCTGTGTGGGGGACTTGTCTATATACCGTATGCTGTGTGTGGGGGACTTGTCTATATACCGTATGCTGTGTGTGGGGGACTTGTCTATATAGTGTATGCTGTGTGTGGGGGACTTGTCTATATACAGTATGCTGTGTGTGGGGGACTTGTCTATATACCGTATGCTGTGTGTGGGGGACTTGTCTATATACAGTATGCTGTGTGTGGGGGACTTGTCTATATACAGTATGCTGCGTGTGGGGGACTTGTCTATATACCGTATGCTGTGTGTGGGGGACTTGTCTATATACAGTATGCTGTGTGTGGGGGACTTGTCTATATACCGTATGCTGTGTTGGGGGGACTTGTCTATATACCGTATGCTGTGTGTGGGGGACTTGTCTATATACCGTATGCTGTGTTGGGGGGACTTGTCTATATACCGTATGCTGTGTGTGGGGGACTTGTCTATATACCGTATGCTGTGTGGGGGGGACTTGTCTATATACCGTATGATGTGTGGGGGGGACTTGTCTATATACCGTATGCTGTGTGTGGGGGACTTGTCTATATACCGTATGCTGTGTTGGGGGGACTTGTCTATATACCGTATGCTGTGTGTGGGGGACTTGTCTATATACCGTATGCTATGTGTGGGGGACTTGTCTATATACCGTATGATGTGTGTGGGGGACTTGTCTATATACCGTATGCTGTGTGTGGAGGACTTGTCTATATACTGTATGCTATGTGTGGGGGAGTTGTCTATATACCGTATGCTGTGTGTGGGGGACTTGTCTATATACCGTATGCTGTGTGTGGGGGACTTGTCTATATACCGTATGCTGTGTGGGGGACTTGTCTATATACTGTATGCTGTGTGTGGGGGACTTGTCTATATACCGTATGCTATGTGGGGGACTTGTCTATATACTGTATGCTGTGTGGGGGGGACTTGTCTATATACCGTATGCTGTGTGGGGGGGACTTGTCTATATACCGTATGCTGTGTGTGGGGGGGACTTGTCTATATACCGTATGCTGTGTGGGGGGACTTGTCTATATACTGTATGCTGTGTGGGGGGGGACTTGTCTATATACTGTATGCTGTGTGTGGGGGACTTGTCTATATACCGTATGCTGTGTGGGGGGGACTTGTCTATATACTGTATGCTGTGTGTGGGGGACTTGTCTATATACCGTATGCTGTGTGTGGTGGACTTGTCTATATACTGTATGGGGGGGACTTGTCTATATACCGTAAGCTGTGTGTGGGGGACTTGTCTATATACTGTATGCTGTGTATGGGGGACTTGTCTATATACCTTATGCTGTGTGTGGGGGGACTTGTCTATATACCGTATGCTGTGTGTGGGGGCTTGTCTATATACTGTATTCTGTGTGTGGGGGACTTGTCTATATACCGTATGCTGTGTGGGGGGGACTTGTCTATATACCGTATGCTGTGTGTGGGGGACTTGTCTATATACCGTATGCTGTGTGTGGGGGACTTGTCTATATACTGTATGCTGTGTGGGGGGACTTGTCTATATACCGTATGCTGTGTGTGGGGGACTTGTCTATATACCGTATGCTGTGTGTGGGGGACTTGTCTATATACCGTATGCTGTGTATGGGGGACTTGTCTATATACTGTATGCTGTGTGTGGGGGACTTGTCTATATACCGTATGCTGTGTATGGGGGACTTGTCTATATACCGTATGCTGTGTATGGGGGACTTGTCTATATACTGTATGCTGTGTGTGGGGGACTTGTCTATATACCGTATGCTGTGTGTGGGGGACTTGTCTATATACCGTATGCTGTGTGTGGGGGGGACTTGTCTATATACTGTATGCTGTGTATGGGGGACTTGTCTATATACCGTATGCTGTGTGTGGGGGACTTGTCTATATACCGTATGCTGTGTGTGGGGGGGACTTGTCTATATACTGTATGCTGTGTATGGGGGACTTGTCTATATACCGTATGCTGTGTGTGGTGGACTTGTCTATATACTGTATGCTGTGTGGGGGGGACTTGTCTATATACCGTATGCTGTGTGGGGGACTTGTCTATATACCGTATGCTGTGTGTGGGGGACTTGTCTATATACCGTATGATGTGTGTGGGGGGGACTTGTCTATATACCGTATGCTGTGTGTGGGGGACTTGTCTATATACTGTATGCTGTGTGTGGGGGGGACTTGTCTATATACCGTATGCTGTGTGGGGGGACTTGTCTATATACCGTATGCTGTGTGTGGGGGACTTGTCTATATACCGTATGGGGGGGACTTGTCTATATACCGTATGCTGTGTGTGGGGGACTTGTCTATATACTGTATGCTGTGTGGGGGGGACTTGTCTATATACCGTAAGCTGTGTGTGGGGGACTTGTCTATATACTGTATGCTGTGTATGGGGGACTTGTCTATATACCTTATGCTGTGTATGGGGGACTTGTCTATATACCTTATGCTGTGTGTGGGGGGACTTGTCTATATACCGTATGCTGTGTGTGGGGGACTTGTCTATATACTGTATGCTGTGTGTGGGGGACTTGTCTATATACCGTATGCTGTGTATGGGGGACTTGTCTATATACTGTATGCTGTGTGGGGGGGACTTGTCTATATACTGTATGCTGTGTGGGGGGACTTGTCTATATACCGTATGCTGTGTATGGGGGACTTGTCTATATACCGTATGCTGTGTGTGGGGGGACTTGTCTATATACCGTAAGCTGTGTGTGGGGGACTTGTCTATATACTGTATGCTGTGTATGGGGGACTTGTCTATATACCGTATGCTGTGTATGGGGGACTTGTCTATATACCGTATGCTGTGTGTGGGGGGACTTGTCTATATACCGTATGCTGTGTGTGGGGGACTTGTCTATATACTGTATGCTGTGTGGGGGGGACTTGTCTATATACCGTATGCTGTGTGTGGGGGACTTGTCTATATACCGTATGCTGTGTGTGGGGGACTTGTCTATATACCGTATGCTGTGTATGGGGGACTTGTCTATATACTGTATGCTGTGTGTGGGGGACTTGTCTATATACCGTATGCTGTGTGTGGGGGATTGTCTATATACTGTATTCTGTGTGTGGGGGACTTGTCTATATACCGTATGCTGTGTGTGGGGGGACTTGTCTATATACCGTATGCTGTGTGGGGGGGACTTGTCTATATACCGTATGCTGTGTGTGGGGGACTTGTCTATATACCGTATGCTGTGTGTGGGGGACTTGTCTATATACTGTATGCTGTGTGGGGGGACTTGTCTATTTACCGTATGCTGTGTGTGGGGGACTTGTCTATATACCGTATGCTGTGTGTGGGGGACTTGTCTATATACCGTATGCTGTGTGGGGGACTTGTCTATATACCGTATGCTGTGTGTGGGGGACTTGTCTATATACCGTATGCTGTGTATGGGGGACTTGTCTATATACCGTATGCTGTGTATGGGGGACTTGTCTATATACTGTATGCTGTGTGTGGGGGACTTGTCTATATACCGTATGCTGTGTATGGGGGACTTGTCTATATACCGTATGCTGTGTATGGGGGACTTGTCTATATACTGTATGCTGTGTGTGGGGGACTTGTCTATATACCGTAAGCTGTGTGTGGGGGACTTGTCTATATACCGTATGCTGTGTGGGGGACTTGTCTATATACTGTATGCTGTGTGTGGGGGACTTGTCTATATACTGTATGCTGTGTGTGGGGGACTTGTCTATATACCGTATGCTGTGTGTGGGGGACTTGTCTATATACCGTATGCTGTGTGTGGGGGACTTGTCTATATACCGTATGCTGTGTATGGGGGACTTGTCTATATACTGTATGCTGTGTGTGGGGGACTTATCTATATACCGTATGCTGTGTGGTGGGGGCTTGTCTATATACTGTATTCTGTGTGTGGGGGACTTGTCTATATACCGTATGCTGTGTATGGGGGACTTGTCTATATACCGTATGCTGTGTATGGGGGACTTGTCTATATACTGTATGCTGTGTGTGGGGGACTTGTCTATATACCGTAAGCTGTGTGTGGGGGACTTGTCTATATACCGTATGCTGTGTGGGGGACTTGTCTATATACTGTATGCTGTGTGTGGGGGACTTGTCTATATACTGTATGCTGTGTGTGGGGGACTTGTCTATATACCGTATGCTGTGTGGGGGACTTGTCTATATACCGTATGCTGTGTGTGGGGGACTTGTCTATATACCGTATGCTGTGTGTGGGGGACTTGTCTATATACTGTATGCTGTGTGTGGGGGGGACTTGTCTATATACCGTATGCTGTGTGGGGGGACTTGTCTATATACTGTATGCTGTGTGGGGGGGACTTGTCTATATACCGTATGCTGTGTGTGGGGGACTTGTCTATATACCGTATGCTGTGTGGGGGGCTTGTCTATATACCGTATGCTGTGTGTGGGGGACTTGTCTATATACTGTATGCTGTGTGTGGGGACTTGTCTATATACTGTATGCTGTGTGTGGGGGACTTGTCTATATACCGTATGCTGTGTGTGGGGGACATGTCTATATACTGTATGCTGTGTATGGGGGACTTGTCTATATACCGTATGCTGTGTGTGTGGGGGACTTGTCTATATACTGTATGCTGTGTGTGGGGACTTGTCTATATACTGTATGCTGTGTGTGGGGGACTTGTCTATATACCGTATGCTGTGTGTGAGGGTCTTGTCTATATACCGTATGCTGTGTGGTGGGGGAGGGGGTGCTGGACTTGGTTCTCTTTGCTATATGTGGGGGAGCGGAGACCTGGATAAATATGCTATACATGGAGGAGGGGACCTTGGCTATATACTTTGTGTGGGGGAGCGGGGACCTGGCTATATACTTTGTGTGGGGGAGCGGGGACCTTGGCTATATACTTTGTGTGGGGGAGCTGGGACCTGGCTATATACTTTGTGTGGGGGAGCGGGGACCTGGCTATATACTTTGTGTGGGGGAGGGAGACCTGGATAAATATGCTATACATGGAGGAGGGGACCTTGGCTATATACTTTGTGTGGGGGAGCGGGGACCTTGGCTATATACTTTGTGTGGGGGAGCTGGGACCTGGCTATATACTTTGTGTGGGGGAGCGGGGACCTGGCTATATACTTTGTGTGGGGGAGGGAGACCTGGATAAATATGCTATACATGGAGGAGGGGACCTTGGCTCTATACTTTGTGTGGGGGAGCGGGGACCTTGGCTATATACTGTGTGTGGGGGAGCTGGGACCTGGCTATATACTGTGTGTGGGGGAGCGGGGACCTGGCTATATACTTTGTGTGGGGGAGCGGGGATCTTGGCTATATACTGTGTGTGGGGGAGCGGGGACCTGGATAAATATGCTATACATGGAGGAGGGGAGCTTGGCTATATACTTTGTGTGGGGGAGCGGGGACCTGGCTATATACTGTGTGTGGGGGAGCGGGGACCTGGCTATATACTTTGTGTGGGGGAGCGGGGATCTTGGCTATATACTGTGTGTGGGGGAGCGGGGACCTGGATAAATATGCTATACATGGAGGAGGGGAGCTTGGCTATATACTTTGTGTGGGGGAGCGGGGACCTGGCTATATACTGTGTGTGGGGGAGCGGGGACCTGGCTATATACTGTGTGTGGGGGAGCGGGGACCTGGCTATATACTTTGTGTGGGGGAGCGGGGACCTGGCTATATACTGTGTGTGGGGGAGCGGGGACCTGGCTATATACTTTGTGTGGGGGAGCGGGGACCTGGCTATATACTGTGTGTGGGGGAGCGGGGACCTTGGCTATATACTTTGTGTGGGGGAGCGGGGACCTTGTCTATATACTGTGTGTGGGGGAGCGGGGACCTGGCTATATACTTTGTGTGGGGGAGCGGGGACCTGGCTATATACTTTGTGTGGGGGAGCGGGGACCTGGCTATATACTTTGTGTGGGGGAGCGGGGACCTTGTCTATATACTTTGTGTGGGGGAGCGGGGACCTTGTCTATATACTGTGTGTGGGGGAGCAGGGACCTGGCTATATACTGTGTGTGGGGGAGCGGGGACCTGGCTATATACTTTGTGTCGGGAAGCGGGGACCTGGCTATATACTGTGTGTGGGGGAGCGGGGACCTTGTCTATATACTTTGTGTGGGGGAGCAGGGACCTGGCTATATACTTTGTGTGGGGGAGCGGGGACCTGGCTATATACTTTGTGTGGGGGAGGGAGACCTGGATAAATATGCTATACATGGAGGAGGGGACCTGGCTATATACTTTGTGTGGGGGAGCGGGGACCTGGCTATATACTTTGTGTGGGGGAGGGAGACCTGGATAAATATGCTATACATGGAGGAGGGGATCTTGGCTATATACTTTGTGTGGGGGAGCGGGGACCTGGCTATATACTGTGTGTGGGGGAGCGGGGACCTTGTCTATATACTTTGTGTGGGGGAGCAGGGACCTGGCTATATACTTTGTGTGGGGGAGCGGGGACCTGGCTATATACTTTGTGTGGGGGAGGGAGACCTGGATAAATATGCTATACATGGAGGAGGGGACCTGGCTATATACTTTGTGTGGGGGAGCGGGGACCTGGCTATATACTTTGTGTGGGGGAGGGAGACCTGGATAAATATGCTATACATGGAGGAGGGGACCTTGGCTATATACTTTGTGTGGGGGAGCGGGGACCTGGCTATATACTTTATGTGGGGGAGCGGGGACCTGGCTATATACTTTGTGTGGGGGAGCGGGGATCTTGGCTATATACTTTGTGTGGGGGAGCGGGGACCTGGCTATATACTTTGTGTAGGGGAGCGGGGATCTTGGCTATATACTGTGTGTGGGGGAGCGGGGACCTTGTCTATATACTTTGTGTGGGGGAGCAGGGACCTGGCTATATACTTTGTGTGGGGGAGCGGGGACCTGGCTATATACTTTGTGTGGGGGAGGGAGACCTGGATAAATATGCTATACATGGAGGAGGGGACCTGGCTATATACTTTGTGTGGGGGAGCGGGGACCTGGCTATATACTTTGTGTGGGGGAGGGAGACCTGGATAAATATGCTATACATGGAGGAGGGGACCTGGCTATATACTTTGTGTGGGGGAGGGAGACCTGGATAAATATGCTATACATGGAGGAGGGGAGCTTGGCTATATACTTTGTGTGGGGGAGCGGGGACCTGGCTATATACTTTGTGTGGGGGAGGGAGACCTGGATAAATATGCTATACATGGAGGAGGGGACCTGGCTATATACTTTGTGTGGGGGAGGGAGACCTGGATAAATATGCTATACATGGAGGAGGGGAGCTTGGCTATATACTGTGTGTGGGGGAGCGGGGACCTGGCTATATACTGTGTGTGGGGGAGTGGGGACCTGGCTATATACTTTGTGTGGGGGAGCGGGGACCTTGGCTATATACTGTGTGTGGGGGAGCGGGGATCTTGGCTATATACTTTGTGTGGGGGAGCGGGGACCTGGCTATATACTGTGTGTGGGGGAGCGGGGACCTGGCTATATACTGTGTGTGGGGGAGCGGGGACCTTGGCTATATACTGTGTGTGGGGGAGCGGGGAACTGGCTATATACTGTGTGTGGGGGAGCGGGGACCTGGCTCTATGTGGTAGGTGTGGGGCAGTTGATGTTACGGGGGCAGCTTTATTGTGAATGTATATGTAGTGTGTACAATGTGGAGGACTCTTTATAGATCACAGACATCATATGTGCTGATCAGGAGCCTTTCTGTGAATGCTATGTGTCAGGTCAGAGCTGCACTATTGCTAGATGATCTTGTGGGTGAACGTCTCATTCAGACGTCTGTTTTTTTACATCCATGTTATTGACAGACATAATACGCACCTTTATCATCTATGGGGCAGCTCACATATCCATATATATATATTTTTTTTTATTTGCATATAGTAACAAACATTGATACAATTCGGATCGATCCCTTTGATGAAAATCAGTTTTGTTTTTTTTCCTTTTTTTTAATGTACCAGAAAACTACAGATGTCTGAATGAGGCCTGAAGATCTGTTCAAATGTGGCAGATTGTTCCTGGAGGATTTCCATAGAAAATCAGAGCAAATTAGCAAAAATCCACAAGAAAATCCACAACAGCAAATGTGCACTGCATGATTATGGTGCAGATCTTTCTGGTAATTCACTGTGGAAAACAGCAGCGTGTAAAATAAAAAGAAATAAACTTGCTGGGAGTTGTAGTCCCTCACCACATACTGCAGTGCTATTATGACACAGTGATGGTTTAGTTACATGATCGGTGCCTGCGCTGTCACTTGCTGGGAGTTGTAGTCCCTCACCACATACTGCAGTGCTATTATAACGCAGTGATGGTTTAGTTACATGACCAGTGCCTGCGCTGTCACTTGCTGGGAGTTGTAGTCCCTCACCACATACTGCAGTGCTATTATGACGCAGTGATGGTTTAGTTACATGATCGGTGCCTGCACTGTCACTTGCTGGGAGTTGTAGTCCCTCACCACATATTGCAGTGCTATTATGACGCAGTGATGGTGAACTGTGTATCTAATCCTATCCTGTGTGATACTGTTTGCTGAGCCATGTATCTAATCCCGCCCTGTGCGATACTGTCTGCTGAGCTGTGTTTCTAATCCTATGCTGTGTGATACTGTCTGGTGAGCAGTGTATCTAATCCTATCCTGTGTGATACCATCTGCTGAGCAGTGTATCTAATCCTATCCTGTGTGATACTGTCTGCTGAGCCGTGTATCTAATCCTATCCTGTGTGATACTGTCTGCTGAGCTGTGTATCTAATCCTATCCTGTGTGATACCATCTGCTGAGCAGTGTATCTAATCCTATCCTGTGTGATACTGTTTGCTGACCTGTGTATCTAATCCTATGCTGTGTGATACTGTCTGGTGAGCTGTGTATCTAATCCTGTACAGTGATACTGTCTGCTGAGCAGTGTATCTAATCCTATCCTGTGTGATACTGTCTGCTGAGCTGTGTATCTAATCCTGTCCTGTGTGATACTGTCTGCTGAGCTGTGCATCTCATCCTATCCCGTGTGATACTATCTGCTAAACAGTGTATCTAATCATCCCCTGTGTGATACTGTCTGCTGAGCTGTGTATCTAATCCTCTCCTGTGTGATACTGTCTGCTGAGCCGTGTATCTAATCCTCTCCTGTGTGATACCGTCTGCTGAGCTGTGTATCTAATTCTCTCCTGTGTGATACCGTCTGCTGAGCTGTGTATCTAATACTCTCCTGTGTGATACTGTCTGCTCAGCCGTGTATCTAATCCACTCCTGTGTGATACTGTCTGCTGAGCTGTGTATCTAATCCTATGCTGTGTGATACTGTCTGCTGATCTGTGTATCTAATCCTCTCCTGTGTGATACTGTCTGCTGAGCTGTGTATCTAATCCTACGCTGTGTGATACTGTCTGCTGAGCTGTGTATCTAATCCTCTCCTGTGTGATACTGTCTGCTGAGCTGTGTATCTAATCCTCTCCTGTGTGATACTGTCTGCTGAGCTGTGTATCTAATCCTGTCCTGTGTGATACTGTCTGCTGAGCCGTGTATCTAATCCTATGCTGTGCGATACTGTCTGCTGAGCTGTGTATCTAATCCTATGCTGTGTGATACTGTCTGCTGAGCTGTGTATCTAATCCTATGCTGTGTGATACTGCCTGCTGAGCTGTGTATCTAATCCTATGCTGTGTGATACTGTCTCCTCAGCTGTGTATCTAATCCCCTCCTGTGTGATACTGTCTGCTGAGCCATGTATCTAATCCTATGCTGTGTGATACTGTCTGCTGAGCCATGTATCTAATCCTCTCCTGTGAGATACTGTCTGCTGAGCTGCGTATCTAATCCTCTCCTGTGTGATACTGCCTGATGAACTGTGTATCTAATCCTGTCCTATGTGATACTGTCTGCTGAGCTGTGCATCTAATCCTCTCCTGTGTAATACTGTCTGCTGAGCTGTGTATCTAATCTTATCCTGTGTGATACTGTCTGCTGAGCTGTGTATCTAATCCCCTCCTGTGTGATACTGTCTGCTGAGCTGTGTATCTAATCCCCTCCTGTGTGATACTGTCTGTTGAGCCGTGTATCTAATCCTATGCTGTGTGATACTGCCTGCTGAGCTGTGTATCTAAACCTATGCTGTGTATCTCATCCTCTCCTGTGTGATACTGTCTGCTGAGCTGTGTATCTAATCCTCTCCTGTGTGATACTGTCTGCTGAGCTATGTATCTAATCCTGTGTGATACTGTCTGCTGAGCTGTGTATCTAATTCTCTCCTGTGTGATACCGTCTGCTGAGCTGTGTATCTAATCCTCTCCTGTGTGATACTGTCTGCTGAGCAGTGTATCTAATACTCTCCTGTGTGATACTGTCTGATGAACCGTGTATCTAATCCCGCCCTGTGCGATACTGTCTGCTGAGCCGTGTATCTAATCCACTCCTGTGTTTTACTGTCTGCTGAGCTGTGTATCTAATCCTATGCTGGGTGATACTGTCTGCTGATCTGTGTATCTAATCCTCTCCTGTGTGATACTGTCTGCTGAGCTGTGTATCTAATCCTACGCTGTGTGATACTGTCTGCTGAGCTGTGTATCTAATCCTCTCCTGTGTGATACTGTCTGCTGAGCTGTGTATCTAATCCTGTCCTGTGTGATACTGTCTGCTGAGCTGTGTATCTAATCCTATCCTTTGTGATACTGTCTGCTGAGCTGTGTATCTAATCCTCTCCTGTGTGATACTATCTGCTGAGCAGTGTATCTAATCCTCTCCTGTGTGATACTGTCTGCTGAGCCGTGTATCTAATCCCCTCCTGTGTGATACTGTCTGCTGAGCCGTGTATCTAATCCTATGCTGTGTGATACTGTCTGCTGAGCCATGTATCTAATCCTCTCCTGTGAGATACTGTCTGCTGAGCTGCGTATCTAATCCTCTCCTGTGTGATACTGTCTGCTGAGCTGTGTATCTAATCCTGTCCTGTGTGTTACTGTCTGCTGAGCTGTGCATCTAATCCTCTCCTGTGTAATACTGTCTGCTGAGCTGTGTATCTAATCTTATCCTGTGTGATACTGTCTGCTGAGCTGTGTATCTAATCTTATCCTGTGTGATACTGTCTGCTGAGCTGTGTATCTAATCCCCTCCTGTGTGATACTGTCTGCTGAGCTGTGTATCTAATCCCCTCCTGTGTGATACTGTCTGCTGAACCGTGTATCTAATCCTCTCCTGTGTGATACTGTCTGCTGAGCTGTGTGTCTAATCCTATCCTCTGTGATACTGTCTGCTGAGCTGTGTATCTAATCCTCTCCTGTGTGATAATGTCTGCTGAGCCGTGTATCTAATCCACTCCTGTGTGATACTGTCAGCTGAGCTGTGTATCTAATCCTCTCCTGTGTGATACTGTCTGATGAGCTGTGTATCTAATCCTCTCCTGTGTGATACTGCCTACTGAGCTGTGTATCTAATCCTCTCCTGTGTGATACTGTCTGCTGAGCCGTGTATCTAATCCTCTCCTGTGTGTTACTGTCTGCTGAGCTGTGTATCTAATCCTCTCCTGTGTGATACTGCCTACTGAGCTGTGCATCTAATCCTATCCTGTGTGATACCATCTGCTGAGCTGTGTATCTAATCCTATCCTGTGTGATACTGTCTGCTGAGCTGTGTATCTAATCCACTCCTGTGTGATACTGTCTGCTGAGCTGTATATCTAATCCTATCCTGTGTGATACTATCTGCTGAGCTGTGTATCTAATCCTCTCCTGTGTGATACTGTCTGCTGAGCCGTGAATCTAATCCTGTCCTGTGTGATACTGTCTGATGAGCTATGTATCTAATCCTCTCCTGTGCGATACTGTCTGATGAGCCGTGTATCTAATCCTCTCCTGTGTGATACTGTCTGCTGAGCTGTGCATCTAATCCTATCCTGTGTGATACTATCTGCTGAGCAGTGTATCTAATCCTCTCCTGTGTGATACTGTCTGCTGAGCCGTGAATCTAATCCTCTCCTGTGTGATACTGTCTGCTGAGCTGTGTATCTAATCCTCTCCTGTGTGATACTGTCTGCTGAGCAGTGTATCTAATACTCTCCTGTGTGATACTGTCTGATGAACCGTGTATCTAATCCCGCCCTGTGCGATACTGTCTGCTGAGCCGTGTATCTAATCCACTCCTGTGTTTTACTGTCTGCTGAGCTGTGTATCTAATCCTATGCTGGGTGATACTGTCTGCTGATCTGTGTATCTAATCCTCTCCTGTGTGATACTGTCTGCTGAGCTGTGTATCTAATCCTACGCTGTGTGATACTGTCTGCTGAGCTGTGTATCTAATCCTCTCCTGTGTGATACTGTCTGCTGAGCTGTGTATCTAATCCTGTCCTGTGTGATACTGTCTGCTGAGCTGTGTATCTAATCCTATCCTTTGTGATACTGTCTGCTGAGCTGTGTATCTAATCCTCTCCTGTGTGATACTATCTGCTGAGCAGTGTATCTAATCCTCTCCTGTGTGATACTGTCTGCTGAGCCGTGTATCTAATCCCCTCCTGTGTGATACTGTCTGCTGAGCCGTGTATCTAATCCTATGCTGTGTGATACTGTCTGCTGAGCCATGTATCTAATCCTCTCCTGTGAGATACTGTCTGCTGAGCTGCGTATCTAATCCTCTCCTGTGTGATACTGTCTGCTGAGCTGTGTATCTAATCCTGTCCTGTGTGTTACTGTCTGCTGAGCTGTGCATCTAATCCTCTCCTGTGTAATACTGTCTGCTGAGCTGTGTATCTAATCTTATCCTGTGTGATACTGTCTGCTGAGCTGTGTATCTAATCTTATCCTGTGTGATACTGTCTGCTGAGCTGTGTATCTAATCCCCTCCTGTGTGATACTGTCTGCTGAGCTGTGTATCTAATCCCCTCCTGTGTGATACTGTCTGCTGAACCGTGTATCTAATCCTCTCCTGTGTGATACTGTCTGCTGAGCTGTGTGTCTAATCCTATCCTCTGTGATACTGTCTGCTGAGCTGTGTATCTAATCCTCTCCTGTGTGATAATGTTTGCTGAGCCGTGTATCTAATCCACCCCTGTGTGATACTGTCAGCTGAGCTGTGTATCTAATCCTCTCCTGTGTGATACTGTCTGATGAGCTGTGTATCTAATCCTCTCCTGTGTGATACTGCCTACTGAGCTGTGTATCTAATCCTCTCCTGTGTGATACTGTCTGCTGAGCCGTGTATCTAATCCTCTCCTGTGTGATACTGTCTGCTGAGCTGTGTATCTAATCCTCTCCTGTGTGATACTGCCTACTGAGCTGTGCATCTAATCCTATCCTGTGTGATACCATCTGCTGAGCTGTGTATCTAATCCTATCCTGTGTGATACTGTCTGCTGAGCTGTGTATCTAATCCACTCCTGTGTGATACTGTCTGCTGAGCTGTATATCTAATCCTATCCTGTGTGATACTATCTGCTGAGCTGTGTATCTAATCCTCTCCTGTGTGATACTGTCTGCTGAGCCGTGAATCTAATCCTGTCCTGTGTGATACTGTCTGATGAGCTATGTATCTAATCCTCTCCTGTGCGATACTGTCTGATGAGCCGTGTATCTAATCCTCTCCTGTGTGATACTGTCTGCTGAGCTGTGCATCTAATCCTATCCTGTGTGATACTATCTGCTGAGCAGTGTATCTAATCCTCTCCTGTGTGATACTGTCTGCTGAGCCGTGAATCTAATCCTCTCCTGTGTGATACTGTCTGCTGAGCTGTGTATCTAATCCTGTCCTGTGTGATACTGTCTGATGAGCTATGTATCTAATCCTCTCCTGTGCGATACTGTCTGATGAGCCGTGTATCTAATCCTCTCCTGTGTGATACTGTCTGCTGAGCTGTGCATCTAATCCTATCCTGTGTGATACTATCTGCTGAGCAGTGTATCTAATCCTCTCCTGTGTGATACTGTCTGCTGAGCCGTGAATCTAATCCTCTCCTGTGTGATACTGTCTGCTGAGCTGTGTATCTAATCCTATCCTGTGTGATACTGTCTGATGAGCTATGTATCTAATCCTCTCCTGTGCGATACTGTCTGATGAGCCGTGTATCTAATCCTCTCCTGTGTGATACTGTCTGCTGAGCTGTGCATCTAATCCTATCCTGTGTAATACTATCTGCTGAGCAGTGTATCTAATCCTCTCCTGTGTGATACTGTCTGCTGAGCCGTGTATCTAATCCTCTCCTGTGTGATACTGTCTGCTGAGCTGTGTATCTAATCCTCTCCTGTGTGATACTGTCTGCTGAGTCGTGTATCTAATCCCGCCCTGTGCGATACTGTCTGCTGAGCCGTGTATCTAATCCACTCTTGTGTGATATTGTCAGCTGAGCTGTGTATCTGATCCTATCCTGTGTGATACCATCTGCTGAGCCGTGTAACTAATCCTCTCCTGTGTGATACTGTCTGCTGAGCCCTGTATCTAATCATATCCTGTGTGATACCATCTGCAGAGCAGTGTATATAAACCTATCCTGTGTGATACCAGCTGCTGAGCTGTGTATCTAATCCTATCCTTTGTGATACTGTCTGCTGAGCTGTGTATCTAATCCTCTCCTGTGTGATACTATCTGCTGAGCAGTGTATCTAATCCTCTCCTGTGTGATACTGTCTGCTGAGCCGTGTATCTAATCCCCTCCTGTGTGATACTGTCTGCTGAGCCGTGTATCTAATCCTATGCTGTGTGATACTGTCTGTTGAGCCATGTATCTAATCCTCTCCTGTGAGATACTGTCTGCTGAGCTGCGTATCTAATCCTCTCCTGTGTGATACTGTCTGCTGAGCTGTGTATCTAATCCTGTCCTGTGTGTTACTGTCTGCTGAGCTGTGCATCTAATCCTCTCCTGTGTAATACTGTCTGCTGAGCTGTGTATCTAATCTTATCCTGTGTGATACTGTCTGCTGAGCTGTGTATCTAATCTTATCCTGTGTGATACTGTCTGCTGAGCTGTGTATCTAATCCCCTCCTGTGTGATACTGTCTGCTGAGCTGTGTATCTAATCCCCTCCTGTGTGATACTGTCTGCTGAACCGTGTATCTAATCCTCTCCTGTGTGATACTGTCTGCTGAGCTGTGTGTCTAATCCTATCCTGTGTGATACTGTCTGCTGAGCTGTGTATCTAATCCTCTCCTGTGTGATAATGTCTGCTGAGCCGTGTATCTAATCCACTCCTGTGTGATACTGTCTGATGAGCTGTGTATCTAATCCTCTCCTGTGTGATACTGCCTACTGAGCCGTGTATCTAATCCTATCCTGTGTGATACTGTCTGCTGAGTCGTGTATCTAATCCCGCCCTGTGCGATACTGTCTGCTGAGCCGTGTATCTAATCCACTCTTGTGTGATACTGTCAGCTGAGCTGTGTATCTGATCCTCTCCTGTGTGATACTGTCTGCTGAGCCGTGTATCTAATCCTCTCCTTTGTGATACTGTCTGCTGAGCTGTGTATCTAATCCTCTCCTGTGTGATACTGCCTACTGAGCTGTGCATCTGATCCTATCCTGTGTGATACCATCAGCTGATCAGTGTATCTAATCCTATCCTGTGTGATACCATCTGCTGAGCTGTGTATCTAATCCTATCCTGTGTGATACTGTCTGCTGAGCTGTGTATCTAATCCACTCCTGTGTGATACTGTCTGCTGAGCTGTATATCTAATCCTATCCTGTGTGATACTATCTGCTGAGCTGTGTATCTAATCCTCTCCTGTGTGATACTGTCTGCTGAGCCGTGAATCTAATCCTGTCCTGTGTGATACTGTCTGATGAGCTATGTATCTAATCCTCTCCTGTGCGATACTGTCTGATGAGCCTTGTATCTAATCCTCTCCTGTGTGATACTGTCTGCTGAGCTGTGTATCTAATCCTGTCCTGTGTGTTACTGTCTGCTGAGCTGTGCATCTAATCCTCTCCTGTGTAATACTGTCTGCTGAGCTGTGTATCTAATCTTATCCTGTGTGATACTGTCTGCTGAGCTGTGTATCTAATCTTATCCTGTGTGATACTGTCTGCTGAGCCATGTATCTAATCCTCTCCTGTGAGATACTGTCTGCTGAGCTGCGTATCTAATCCTCTCCTGTGTGATACTGTCTGCTGAGCTGTGTATCTAATCCACTCCTGTGTGATACTGTCTGCTGAGCTGTATATCTAATCCTATCCTGTGTGATACTATCTGCTGAGCTGTGTATCTAATCCTCTCCTGTGTGATACTGTCTGCTGAGCCGTGAATCTAATCCTGTCCTGTGTGATACTGTCTGATGAGCTATGTATCTAATCCTCTCCTGTGCGAAACTGTCTGATGAGCCGTGTATCTAATCCTCTCCTGTGTGATACTGTCTGCTGAGCTGTGCATCTAATCCTATCCTGTGTGATACTGTCTGCTAAGCTGTGTATCTAATCTTATCCTGTGTGATACTGTCTGCTGAGCTGTGTATCTAATCTTATCCTGTGTGATACTGTCTGCTGAGCTGTGTATCTAATCCCCTCCTGTGTGATACTGTCTGCTGAGCTGTGTATCTAATCCCCTCCTGTGTGATACTGTCTGCTGAACCGTGTATCTAATCCTCTCCTGTGTGATACTGTCTGCTGAGCTGTGTGTCTAATCCTATCCTGTGTGATACTGTCTGCTGAGCTGTGTATCTAATCCTCTCCTGTGTGATAATGTCTGCTGAGCCGTGTATCTAATCCACTCCTGTGTGATACTGTCAGCTGAGCTGTGTATCTAATCCTCTCCTGTGTGATACTGTCTGATGAGCTGTGTATCTAATCCTCTCCTGTGTGATACTGCCTACTGAGCTGTGTATCTAATCCTATCCTGTGTGATACTGTCTGCTGAGTCGTGTATCTAATCCCGCCCTGTGCGATACTGTCTGCTGAGCCGTGTATCTAATCCACTCTTGTGTGATACTGTCAGCTGAGCTGTGTATCTGATCCTCTCCTGTGTGATACTGTCTGCTGAGCCGTGTATCTAATCCTCTCCTGTGTGATACTGTCTGATGAGCTGTGTATCTAATCCTCTCCTGTGTGATACTGCCTACTGAGCTGTGCATCTAATCCTATCCTGTGTGATACCATCAGCTGAGCAGTGTATCTAATCCTATCCTGTGTGATACCATCTGCTGAGCTGTGTATCTAATCCTATCCTGTGTGATACTGTCTGCTGAGCTGTGTATCTAATCCACTCCTGTGTGATACTGTCTGCTGAGCTGTATATCTAATCCTATCCTGTGTGATACTATCTGCTGAGCTGTGTATCTAATCCTCTCCTGTGTGATACTGTCTGCTGAGCCGTGAATCTAATCCTGTCCTGTGTGATACTGTCTGATGAGCTATGTATCTAATCCTCTCCTGTGCGATACTGTCTGATGAGCCGTGTATCTAATCCTCTCCTGTGTGATACTGTCTGCTGAGCTGTGCATCTAATCCTATCCTGTGTGATACTATCTGCTGAGCAGTGTATCTAATCCTCTCCTGTGTGATACTGTCTGCTGAGCCGTGTATCTAATCCTCTCCTGTGTGATACTGTCTGCTGAGCTGTGTATCTAATCCTCTCCTGTGTGATACTGTCTGCTGAGCCGTGTATCTAATCCTACCCTGTGTGATACTGTCTGCTGAACCGTGTATCTAATCCTGCCCTGTGTGATACTGTCTGCTGAGCAGTGTATCTAATCCTATCCTGTGTGATACCATCTGCTGAGCTGTGTATCTAATCCTCTCCTGTGTGATACTGTCTGCTGAGCTGTGTATCAAATCCTCTCCTGTGTGATACTGTCTGCTGAGCCGTGTATCTAATCCTACCCTGTGTGATACTGTCTGCTGAACCGTGTATCTAATCCTGCCCTGTGTGATACTGTCTGCTGAGCAGTGTATCTAATCCTATCCTGTGTGATACTATCTGCTGAGCTGTGTATCTAATCCTCTCCTGTGTGATACTGTCAGCTGAGCTGTGTATCTAATCCTCTCCTGTGTGATACTGTCTGATGAGCTGTGTATCTAATCCTCTCCTGTGTGATACTGCCTACTGAGCTGTGTATCTAATCCTATCCTGTGTGATACTGTCTGCTGAGTCGTGTATCTAATCCTGCCCTGTGCGATACTGTCTGCTGAGCCGTGTATCTAATCCACTCTTGTGTGATACTGTCAGCTGAGCTGTGTATCTGATCCTCTCCTGTGTGATACTGTCTGCTGAGCCGTGTATCTAATCCTCTCGTGTGTGATACTGTCTGCTGAGCTGTGAATCTAATCCTCTCCTGTGTGATACTGCCTACTGAGCTGTGCATCTAATCCTATCCTGTGTGATACCATCAGCTGAGCAGTGTATCTAATCCTATCCTGTGTGATACCATCTGCTGAGCTGTGTATCTAATCCTATCCGGTGTGATACTGTCTGCTGAGCAGTGTATCTAATCTTCTCCTGTGTGATACTGTCTGCTGAGCTGTGTATCTAATCTTCTCCTGTGTGATACTGTCTGCTGAGCTGTGTATCTAATCTTATACTGTGTGATACTGTCTGCTGAGCAGTGTATCTAATCTTCTCCGGTGTGATACTGTCTGCTGAGCTGTGTATCTAATCTTCTCCGGTGTGATACTGTCTGCTGAGCTGTGTATCTAATCTTCTCCTGTGTGATACTGTCTGCTGAGCTGTGTATCTAATCTTCTCCTGTGTGATACTGTCTGCTGAGCAGTGTATCTAATCTTATACTGTGTGATACTGTCTGCTGAGCAGTGTATATAATCTTCTCCTGTGTGATACTGTCTGCTGAGCTGTGTATCTAATCCTCTCCTGTGTGATACTGTCTGCTGAGCTGTGTATCTAATCCTCTCCTGTGTGATACTGTCTGCTGTACCGTGTATCTAATCCTGCCCTGTGTGATACTGTCTGCTGAGCTGTGTATCTAATCCTATCCTGTGTGATACCATCTGCTGAGCCGTGTAACTAATCCTCTCCTGTGTGATACTGTCTGCTGAGCCCTGTATCTAATCATATCCTGTGTGATACCATCTGCTGAGCAGTGTATCTAAACCTATCCTGTGTGATACCAGCTGCTGAGCTGTGTATCTAATCCTATCCTTTGTGATACTGTCTGCTGAGCTGTGTATCTAATCCTCTCCTGTGTGATACTATCTGCTGAGCAGTGTATCTAATCCTCTCCTGTGTGATACTGTCTGCTGAGCCGTGTATCTAATCCCCTCCTGTGTGATACTGTCTGCTGAGCCGTGTATCTAATCCTATGCTGTGTGATACTGTCTGCTGAGCCATGTATCTAATCCTCTCCTGTGAGATACTGTCTGCTGAGCTGCGTATCTAATCCTCTCCTGTGTGATACTGTCTGCTGAGCTGTGTATCTAATCCTGTCCTGTGTGTTACTGTCTGCTGAGCTGTGCATCTAATCCTCTCCTGTGTAATACTGTCTGCTGAGCTGTCTATCTAATCTTATCCTGTGTGATACTGTCTGCTGAGCTGTGTATCTAATCTTATCCTGTGTGATACTGTCTGCGGAGCTGTGTATCTAATCCCCTCCTGTGTGATACTGTCTGCTGAGCTGTGTATCTAATCCCCTCCTGTGTGATACTGTCTGCTGAACCGTGTATCTAATCCTCTCCTGTGTGATACTGTCTGCTGAGCTGTGTGTCTAATCCTATCCTGTGTGATACTGTCTGCTGAGCTGTGTATCTAATCCTCTCCTGTGTGATAATGTCTGCTGAGCCGTGTATCTAATCCACTCCTGTGTGATACTGTCAGCTGAGCTGTGTATCTAATCCTCTCCTGTGTGATACTGTCTGATGAGCTGTGTATCTAATCCTCTCCTGTGTGATACTGCCTACTGAGCTGCGTATCTAATCCTATCCTGTGAGATACTGTCTGCTGAGTCGTGTATCTAATCCCGCCCTGTGTGATACTGTCTGCTGAGCCGTGTATCTAATCCACTCTTGTGTGATACTGTCAGCTGAGCTGTGTATCTGATCCTCTCCTGTGTGATACTGTCTGCTGAGCCGTGTATCTAATCCTCTCCTGTGTGATACTGTCTGCTGAGCTGTGTATCTAATCCTCTCCTGTGTGATACTGCCTACTGAGCTGTGCATCTAATCCTATCCTGTGTGATACCATCAGCTGAGCAGTGTATCTAATCCTATCCTGTGTGATACCATCTGCTGAGCTGTGTATCTAATCCTATCCTGTGTGATACTGTCTGCTGAGCTGTGTATCTAATCCACTCCTGTGTGATACTGTCTGCTGAGCTGTATATCTAATCCTATCCTGTGTGATACTATCTGCTGAGCTGTGTATCTAATCCTGCCCTGTGTGATACTGTCTGCTGAGCTGTGTATCTAATCCTATCCTGTGTGATACCATCTGCTGAGCCGTGTAACTAATCCTCTCCTGTGTGATACTGTCTGCTGAGCCCTGTATCTAATCATATCCTGTGTGATACCATCTGCTGAGCAGTGTATCTAAACCTATCCTGTGTGATACCAGCTGCTGAGCTGTGTATCTAATCCTATCCTTTGTGATACTGTCTGCTGAGCTGTGTATCTAATCCTCTCCTGTGTGATACTATCTGCTGAGCAGTGTATCTAATCCTCTCCTGTGTGATACTGTCTGCTGAGCCGTGTATCTAATCCCCTCCTGTGTGATACTGTCTGCTGAGCCGTGTATCTAATCCTATGCTGTGTGATACTGTCTGCTGAGCCATGTATCTAATCCTCTCCTGTGAGATACTGTCTGCTGAGCTGCGTATCTAATCCTCTCCTATGTGATACTGTCTGCTGAGCTGTGTATCTAATCCTGTCCTGTGTGTTACTGTCTGCTGAGCTGTGCATCTAATCCTCTTCTGTGTAATACTGTCTGCTGAGCTGTGTATCTAATCTTATCCTGTGTGATACTGTCTGCTGAGCTGTGTATCTAATCTTATCCTGTGTGATACTGTCTGCTGAGCTGTGTATCTAATCCCCTCCTGTGTGATACTGTCTGCTGAGCTGTGTATCTAATCCCCTCCTGGGTGATACTGTCTGCTGAATCGTGTATCTAATCCTCTCCTGTGTGATACTGTCTGCTGAGCTGTGTGTCTAATCCTATCCTGTGTGATACTGTCTGCTGAGCTGTGTATCTAATCCTCTCCTGTGTGATACTGTCTGCTGAGCTGTGTATCAAATCCTCTCCTGTGTGATACTGTCTGCTGAGCCGTGTATCTAATCCTACCCTGTGTGATACTGTCTGCTGAACCGTGTATCTAATCCTGCCCTGTGTGATACTGTCTGCTGAGCAGTGTATCTAATCCTATCCTGTGTGATACTATCTGCTGAGCTGTGTATCTAATCCTCTCCTGTGTGATACTGTCAGCTGAGCTGTGTATCTAATCCTCTCCTGTGTGATACTGTCTGATGAGCTGTGTATCTAATCCTCTCCTGTGTGATACTGCCTACTGAGCTGTGTATCTAATCCTATCCTGTGAGATACTGTCTGCTGAGTCGTGTATCTAATCCCGCCCTGTGCGATACTGTCTGCTGAGCCGTGTATCTAATCCACTCTTGTGTGATACTGTCAGCTGAGCTGTGTATCTGATCCTCTCCTGTGTGATACTGTCTGCTGAGCCGTGTATCTAATCCTCTCCTGTGTGATACTGTCTGCTGAGCTGTGAATCTAATCCTCTCCTGTGTGATACTGCCTACTGAGCTGTGCATCTAATCCTATCCTGTGTGATACCATCAGCTGAGCAGTGTATCTAATCCTATCCTGTGTGATACCATCTGCTGAGCTGTGTATCTAATCCTATCCGGTGTGATACTGTCTGCTGAGCAGTGTATCTAATCTTCTCCTGTGTGATACTGTCTGCTGAGCTGTGTATCTAATCTTCTCCTGTGTGATACTGTCTGCTGAGCTGTGTATCTAATCTTATACTGTGTGATACTGTCTGCTGAGCAGTGTATCTAATCTTCTCCGGTGTGATACTGTCTGCTGAGCTGTGTATCTAATCTTCTCCGGTGTGATACTGTCTGCTGAGCTGTGTATCTAATCTTCTCCTGTGTGATACTGTCTGCTGAGCTGTGTATCTAATCTTCTCCTGTGTGATACTGTCTGCTGAGCAGTGTATCTAATCTTATACTGTGTGATACTGTCTGCTGAGCAGTGTATCTAATCTTCTCCTGTGTGATACTGTCTGCTGAGCTGTGTATCTAATCCTCTCCTGTGTGATACTGTCTGCTGAGCTGTGTATCTAATCCTCTCCTGTGTGATACTGTCTGCTGTACCGTGTATCTAATCCTCTCCTGTGTGATACTGTCTGCTGAGCTGTGTATGTAATCCTATCCTGTGTGATACCATCTGCTGAGCCGTGTAACTAATCCTCTCCTGTGTGATACTGTCTGCTGAGCCCTGTATCTAATCATATCCTGTGTGATACCATCTGCTGAGCAGTGTATCTAAACCTATCCTGTGTGATACCAGCTGCTGAGCTGTGTATCTAATCCTATCCTTTGTGATACTGTCTGCTGAGCTGTGTATCTAATCCTCTCCTGTGTGATACTATCTGCTGAGCAGTGTATCTAATCCTCTCCTGTGTGATACTGTCTGCTGAGCCGTGTATCTAATCCCCTCCTGTGTGATACTGTCTGCTGAGCCGTGTATCTAATCCTATGCTGTGTGATACTGTCTGCTGAGCCATGTATCTAATCCTCTCCTGTGAGATACTGTCTGCTGAGCTGCGTATCTAATCCTCTCCTGTGTGATACTGTCTGCTGAGCTGTGTATCTAATCCTGTCCTGTGTGTTACTGTCTGCTGAGCTGTGCATCTAATCCTCTCCTGTGTAATACTGTCTGCTGAGCTGTGTATCTAATCTTATCCTGTGTGATACTGTCTGCTGAGCTGTGTATCTAATCTTATCCTGTGTGATACTGTCTGCGGAGCTGTGTATCTAATCCCCTCCTGTGTGATACTGTCTGCTGAGCTGTGTATCTAATCCTCTCCTGTGTGATACTGTCTGCTGAACCGTGTATCTAATCCTCTCCTGTGTGATACTGTCTGCTGAGCTGTGTGTCTAATCCTATCCTGTGTGATACTGTCTGCTGAGCTGTGTATCTAATCCTCTCCTGTGTGATAATGTCTGCTGAGCCGTGTATCTAATCCACTCCTGTGTGATACTGTCAGCTGAGCTGTGTATCTAATCCTCTCCTGTGTGATACTGTCTGATGAGCTGTGTATCTAATCCTCTCCTGTGTGATACTGCCTACTGAGCTGCGTATCTAATCCTATCCTGTGAGATACTGTCTGCTGAGTCGTGTATCTAATCCCGCCCTGTGTGATACTGTCTGCTGAGCCGTGTATCTAATCCACTCTTGTGTGATACTGTCAGCTGAGCTGTGTATCTGATCCTCTCCTGTGTGATACTGTCTGCTGAGCCGTGTATCTAATCCTCTCCTGTGTGATACTGTCTGCTGAGCTGTGTATCTAATCCTCTCCTGTGTGATACTGCCTACTGAGATGTGCATCTAATCCTATCCTGTGTGATACCATCAGCTGAGCAGTGTATCTAATCCTATCCTGTGTGATACTGTCTGCTGAGCTGTGTATCTAATCCACTCCTGTGTGATACTGTCTGCTGAGCTGTATATCTAATCCTATCCTGTGTGATACTATCTGCTGAGCTGTGTATCTAATCCTGCCCTGTGTGATACTGTCTGCTGAGCTGTGTATCTAATCCTATCCTGTGTGATACCATCTGCTGAGCCGTGTAACTAATCCTCTCCTGTGTGATACTGTCTGCTGAGCCCTGTATCTAATCATATCCTGTGTGATACCATCTGCTGAGCAGTGTATCTAAACCTATCCTGTGTGATACCAGCTGCTGAGCTGTGTATCTAATCCTATCCTTTGTGATACTGTCTGCTGAGCTGTGTATCTAATCCTCTCCTGTGTGATACTATCTGCTGAGCAGTGTATCTAATCCTCTCCTGTGTGATACTGTCTGCTGAGCCGTGTATCTAATCCCCTCCTGTGTGATACTGTCTGCTGAGCCGTGTATCTAATCCTATGCTGTGTGATACTGTCTGCTGAGCCATGTATCTAATCCTCTCCTGTGAGATACTGTCTGCTGAGCTGCGTATCTAATCCTCTCCTATGTGATACTGTCTGCTGAGCTGTGTATCTAATCCTGTCCTGTGTGTTACTGTCTGCTGAGCTGTGCATCTAATCCTCTCCTGTGTAATACTGTCTGCTGAGCTGTGTATCTAATCTTATCCTGTGTGATACTGTCTGCTGAGCTGTGTATCTAATCTTATCCTGTGTGATACTGTCTGCTGAGCTGTGTATCTAATCCCCTCCTGTGTGATACTGTCTGCTGAGCTGTGTATCTAATCCCCTCCTGTGTGATACTGTCTGCTGAATCGTGTATCTAATCCTCTCCTGTGTGATACTGTCTGCTGAGCTGTGTGTCTATTCCTATCCTGTGTGATACTGTCTGCTGAGCTGTGTATCCAATCCTCTCCTGTGTGATACTGTCAGCTGAGCTGTGTATCTAATCCTCTCCTGTGTGATAATGTCTGCTGAGCCGTGTATCTAATCCACTCCTGTGTGATACTGTCAGCTGAGCTGTGTATCTAATCCTCTCCTGTGTGATACTGTCTGATGAGCTGTGTATCTAATCCTCTCCTGTGTGATACTGCCTACTGAGCTGTGTATCTAATCCTATCCTGTGTGATACTGTCTGCTGAGTCGTGTATCTAATCCCGCCCTGTGCGATACTGTCTGCTGAGCCGTGTATCTAATCCACTCTTGTGTGATACTGTCAGCTGAGCTGTGTATCTGATCCTCTCCTGTGTGATACTGTCTGCTGAGCCGTGTATCTAATCCTCTCCTGTGTGATACTGTCTGCTGAGCTGTGTATCTAATCCTCTCCTGTGTGATACTGCCTACTGAGCTGTGCATCTAATCGTATCCTGTGTGATACCATCAGCTGAGCAGTGTATCTAATCCTATCCTGTGTGATACCATCTGCTGAGCTGTGTATCTAATCCTATCCTGTGTGATACTGTCTGCTGAGCTGTGTATCTAATCCACTCCTGTGTGATACTGTCTGCTGAGCTGTATATCTAATCCTATCCTGTGTGATACTATCTGCTGAGCTGTGTATCTAATCCTCTCCTGTGTGATACTGTCTGCTGAGCCGTGAATCTAATCCTGTCCTGTGTGATACTGTCTGATGAGCTATGTATCTAATCCTCTCCTGTGCGATACTGTCTGATGAGCCGTGTATCTAATCCTCTCCTGTGTGATACTGTCTGCTGAGCTGTGCATCTAATCCTATCCTGTGTGATACTATCTGCTGAGCAGTGTATCTAATCCTCTCCTGTGTGATACTGTCTGCTGAACCGTGTATCTAATCCTCTCCTGTGTGATACTGTCTGCTGAGCTGTGTGTCTAATCCTATCCTGTGTGATACTGTCTGCTGAGCTGTGTATCTAATCCTCTCCTGTGTGATAATGTCTGCTGAGCCGTATATCTAATCCACTCCTGTGTGATACTGTCAGCTGAGCTGTGTATCTAATCCTCTCCTGTGTGATACTGTCTGATGAGCTGTGTATCTAATCCTCTCCTGTGTGATACTGCCTACTGAGCTGCGTATCTAATCCTATCCTGTGAGATACTGTCTGCTGAGTCGTGTATCTAATCCCGCCCTGTGTGATACTGTCTGCTGAGCCGTGTATCTAATCCACTCTTGTGTGATACTGTCAGCTGAGCTGTGTATCTGATCCTCTCCTGTGTGATACTGTCTGCTGAGCCGTGTATCTAATCCTCTCCTGTGTGATACTGTCTGCTGAGCTGTGTATCTAATCCTCTCCTGTGTGATACTGCCTACTGAGCTGTGCATCTAATCCTATCCTGTGTGATACCATCAGCTGAGCAGTGTATCTAATCCTATCCTGTGTGATACCATCTGCTGAGCTGTGTATCTAATCCTATCCTGTGTGATACTGTCTGCTGAGCTGTGTATCTAATCCACTCCTGTGTGATACTGTCTGCTGAGCTGTATATCTAATCCTATCCTGTGTGATACTATCTGCTGAGCTGTGTATCTAATCCTGCCCTGTGTGATACTGTCTGCTGAGCTGTGTATCTAATCCTATCCTGTGTGATACCATCTGCTGAGCCGTGTAACTAATCCTCTCCTGTGTGATACTGTCTGCTGAGCCCTGTATCTAATCATATCCTGTGTGATACCATCTGCTGAGCAGTGTATCTAAACCTATCCTGTGTGATACCAGCTGCTGAGCTGTGTATCTAATCCTATCCTTTGTGATACTGTCTGCTGAGCTGTGTATCTAATCCTCTCCTGTGTGATACTATCTGCTGAGCAGTGTATCTAATCCTCTCCTGTGTGATACTGTCTGCTGAGCCGTGTATCTAATCCCCTCCTGTGTGATACTGTCTGCTGAGCCGTGTATCTAATCCTATGCTGTGTGATACTGTCTGCTGAGCCATGTATCTAATCCTCTCCTGTGAGATACTGTCTGCTGAGCTGCGTATCTAATCCTCTCCTATGTGATACTGTCTGCTGAGCTGTGTATCTAATCCTGTCCTGTGTGTTACTGTCTGCTGAGCTGTGCATCTAATCCTCTCCTGTGTAATACTGTCTGCTGAGCTGTGTATCTAATCTTATCCTGTGTGATACTGTCTGCTGAGCTGTGTATCTAATCTTATCCTGTGTGATACTGTCTGCTGAGCTGTGTATCTAATCCCCTCCTGTGTGATACTGTCTGCTGAGCTGTGTATCTAATCCCCTCCTGTGTGATACTGTCTGCTGAATCGTGTATCTAATCCTCTCCTGTGTGATACTGTCTGCTGAGCTGTGTGTCTAATCCTATCCTGTGTGATACTGTCTGCTGAGCTGTGTATCTAATCCTCTCCTGTGTGATAATGTCTGCTGAGCCGTGTATCTAATCCACTCCTGTGTGATACTGTCAGCTGAGCTGTGTATCTAATCCTCTCCTGTGTGATACTGTCTGATGAGCTGTGTATCTAATCCTCTCCTGTGTGATACTGCCTACTGAGCTGTGTATCTAATCCTATCCTGTGTGATACTGTCTGCTGAGTCGTTTATCTAATCCCGCCCTGTGCGATACTGTCTGCTGAGCCGTGTATCTAATCCACTCTTGTGTGATACTGTCAGCTGAGCTGTGTATCTGATCCTCTCCTGTGTGATACTGTCTGCTGAGCCGTGTATCTAATCCTCTCCTGTGTGATACTGTCTGCTGAGCTGTGTATCTAATCCTCTCCTGTGTGATACTGCCTACTGAGCTGTGCATCTAATCGTATCCTGTGTGATACCATCAGCTGAGCAGTGTATCTAATCCTATCCTGTGTGATACCATCTGCTGAGCTGTGTATCTAATCCTATCCTGTGTGATACTGTCTGCTGAGCTGTGTATCTAATCCACTCCTGTGTGATACTGTCTGCTGAGCTGTGTATCTAATCCTGTCCTGTGTGATACTGTCTGCTGAGCCGTGAATCTAATCCTGTCCTGTGTGATACTGTCTGATGAGCTATGTATCTAATCCTCTCCTGTGCGATACTGTCTGATGAGCCGTGTATCTAATCCTCTCCTGTGTGATACTGTCTGCTGAGCTGTGCATCTAATCCTATCCTGTGTGATACTATCTGCTGAGCAGTGTATCTAATCCTCTCCTGTGTGATACTGTCTGCTGAGCCGTGTATCTAATCCTATGCTGTGATAATCTGCTGAGCAGTGTATCTAATCTTATACTGTGTGATACTGTCTTCTGAGCTGTGTATCTAATCCCCTCCTGTTTGATACTGTCTGCTGAGCTGTGTATCTAATCCTCTCCTGTGTGATACTGTCTGCTGAGCAGTGTATCTAATCTTATACTGTGTGATACTGTCTGCTGAGCTGTGTATCTAATCCTATCCTGTGTGATACTGTCTGCTGAGCTGTGTATCTAATCCTATCCGGTGTGATACTGTCTGCTGAGCAGTGTATCTAATCTTCTCCTGTGTGATACTGTTTGCTGAGCTGTGTATCTAATCCTATCCGGTGTGATACTGTCTGCTGAGCAGTGTATCTAATCTTCTCCTGTGTGATACTGTCTGCTGAGCAGTGTATCTAATCTTATACTGTGTGGTACTGTCTGCTGAGCTGTGTATCTAATCTTCTCCTGTGTGATACTGTCTGCTGAGCAGTGTATCTAATCTTCTCCTGTGTGATACTGTCTGCTGAGCTGTGTATCTAATCCTATCCGGTGTGATACTGTCTGCTGAGCTGTGTATCTAATCCTATCCGGTGTGATACTGTCTGCTGAGCAGTGTATCTAATCCTCTCCTGTGTGATACTGTCTGCTGAGCAGTGTATCTAATCTTATACTGTGTGGTACTGTCTGCTGAGCTGTGTATCTAATCTTCTCCTGTGTGATACTGTCTGCTGAGCAGTGTATCTAATCCTCTCCTGTGTGATACTGTCTGCTGAGCCGTGTATCTAATCCCATCCTGTGTGATACTGTCTGCTGAGCTGTGTATCTAATCATGTAATGTGTGATACTGTCTGCTGAGCTGTGTATCTAATCGTCTCCTGTGTGATACTGTCTGATGAACTGTGTATCTAATCCTATCTTTCGTGATACTGTCTGCTGAGCCGTGTATCTAATCCACTCCTGTGTGATACTGTCTGATGAACTGTGTATCTAATCCTGTCCTATGTGATACTGTCTGTTGAGCTGTGTATCTAATCCTGTCCTGTGTGATACCGTCTGCTGAGCTATGTATCTAATCCTTTCCTGTGTGATACTGTCTGCTGAGCTGTATCTCTAATCCTACCCTGTGTGATACTGTCTGTGGAGCCGTGTATCTAATCCTCTCCTGTGCGATACCGTCTGCTGAGCTGTGTATCTAATCCTCTCCTGTGCGATACTGTCTGCTGAGCTGTGTATCTAATCCTCTCCTGTGTGATACTGTCTGCTGAGCAGTGTATCTAATCTTATACTGTGTGATACTGTCTGCTGAGCTGTGTATCTAATCCTCTCCTGTGTGATACTGTCTGCTGAGCTGTGTATCTAATCCTCTCCTGTGTGATACTGTCTGCTGAGCCGTGTATCTAATCCTATGCTGTGATAATCTGCTGAGCAGTGTATCTAATCTTATACTGTGTGATACTGTCTTCTGAGCTGTGTATCTAATCCCCTCCTGTTTGATACTGTCTGCTGAGCTGTGTATCTAATCCTCTCCTGTGTGATACTGTCTGCTGAGCTGTGTATCTAATCTTATACTGTGTGATACTGTCTGCTGAGCTGTGTATCTAATCCTATCCTGTGTGATACTGTCTGCTGAGCTGTGTATCTAATCCTATCCGGTGTGATACTGTCTGCTGATCAGTGTATCTAATCTTCTCCTGTGTGATACTGTCTGCTGAGCTGTGTATCTAATCCTATCCGGTGTGATACTGTCTGCTGAGCAGTGTATCTAATCTTATACTGTGTGATACTGTCTGCTGAGCAGTGTATCTAATCTTCTCCTGTGTGATACTGTCTGCTGAGCTGTGTATCTAATCCTATCCGGTGTGATACTGTCTGCTGAGCTGTGTATCTAATCCTATCCGGTGTGATACTGACTGCTGAGCAGTGTATCTAATCCTCTCCTGTGTGATACTGTCTGCTGAGCTGTGTATCTAATCCTATCCGGTGTGATACTGTCTGCTGAGCAGTGTATCTAATCTTCTCCTGTGTGATACTGTCTGCTGAGCTGTGTATCTAATCTTCTCCTGTGTGATACTGTCTGCTGAGCTGTGTATCTAATCTTATACTGTGTGATACTGTCTGCTGAGCAGTGTATCTAATCTTATACTGTGTGATACTGTCTGCTGAGCTGTGTATCTAATCCTCTCCCGTGTGATACTGTCTGCTGAGCTGTGTATCTAATCCTCTCCTGTGTGATACTGTCTGCTGAGCCGTGTATCTAATCCTATGCTGTGATAATCTGCTGAGCAGTGTATCTAATCTTATACTGTGTGATACTGTCTTCTGAGCTGTGTATCTAATCCCCTCCTGTTTGATACTGTCTGCTGAGCTGTGTATCTAATCCTCTCCTGTGTGATACTGTCTGCTGAGCAGTGTATCTAATCTTATACTGTGTGATACTGTCTGCTGAGCTGTGTATCTAATCCTATCCTGTGTGATACTGTCTGCTGAGCTGTGTATCTAATCCTATCCGGTGTGATACTGTCTGCTGAGCAGTGTATCTAATCTTCTCCTGTGTGATACTGTTTGCTGAGCTGTGTATCTAATCCTATCCGGTGTGATACTGTCTGCTGAGCAGTGTATCTAATCTTCTCCTGTGTGATACTGTCTGCTGAGCAGTGTATCTAATCTTCTCCTGTGTGATACTGTCTGCTGAGCTGTGTATCTAATCCTATCCGGTGTGATACTGTCTGCTGAGCTGTGTATCTAATCCTCTCCTGTGTGATACTGTCTGCTGAGCAGTGTATCTAATCCTCTCCTGTGTGATACTGTCTGCTGAGCAGTGTATCTAATCTTATACTGTGTGGTACTGTCTGCTGAGCTGTGTATCTAATCTTCTCCTGTGTGATACTGTCTGCTGAGCAGTGTATCTAATCCTCTCCTGTGTGATACTGTCTGCTGAGCCGTGTATCTAATCCCATCCTGTGTGATACTGTCTGCTGAGCTGTGTATCTAATCATGTAATGTGTGATACTGTCTGCTGAGCTGTGTATCTAATCGTCTCCTGTGTGATACTGTCTGATAAACTGTGTATCTAATCCTATCTTTCGTGATACTGTCTGCTGAGCCGTGTATCTAATCCACTCCTGTGTGATACTGTCTGATGAACTGTGTATTTAATCCTGTCCTATGTGATACTGTCTGCTGAGCAGTGTATCTAATCTTATACTGTGTGGTACTGTCTGCTGAGCTGTGTATCTAATCTTCTCCTGTGTGATACTGTCTGCTGAGCAGTGTATCTAATCTTCTCCTGTGTGATACTGTCTGCTGAGCTGTGTATCTAATCCTATCCGGTGTGATACTGTCTGCTGAGCTGTGTATCTAATCCTATCCGGTGTGATACTGTCTGCTGAGCAGTGTATCTAATCCTCTCCTGTGTGATACTGTCTGCTGAGCAGTGTATCTAATCTTATACTGTGTGGTACTGTCTGCTGAGCTGTGTATCTAATCTTCTCCTGTGTGATACTGTCTGCTGAGCAGTGTATCTAATCCTCTCCTGTGTGATACTGTCTGCTGAGCCGTGTATCTAATCCCATCCTGTGTGATACTGTCTGCTGAGCTGTGTATCTAATCATGTAATGTGTGATACTGTCTGCTGAGCTGTGTATCTAATCGTCTCCTGTGTGATACTGTCTGATGAACTGTGTATCTAATCCTATCTTTCGTGATACTGTCTGCTGAGCCGTGTATCTAATCCACTCCTGTGTGATACTGTCTGATGAACTGTGTATCTAATCCTGTCCTATGTGATACTGTCTGTTGAGCTGTGTATCTAATCCTGTCCTGTGTGATACCGTCTGCTGAGCTATGTATCTAATCCTTTCCTGTGTGATACTGTCTGCTGAGCTGTATCTCTAATCCTACCCTGTGTGATACTGTCTGTGGAGCCGTGTATCTAATCCTCTCCTGTGCGATACCGTCTGCTGAGCTGTGTATCTAATCCTCTCCTGTGCGATACTGTCTGCTGAGCTGTGTATCTAATCCTCTCCTGTGTGATACTGTCTGCTGAGCAGTGTATCTAATCTTATACTGTGTGATACTGTCTGCTGAGCTGTGTATCTAATCCTCTCCTGTGTGATACTGTCTGCTGAGCTGTGTATCTAATCCTCTCCTGTGTGATACTGTCTGCTGAGCCGTGTATCTAATCCTATGCTGTGATAATCTGCTGAGCAGTGTATCTAATCTTATACTGTGTGATACTGTCTTCTGAGCTGTGTATCTAATCCCCTCCTGTTTGATACTGTCTGCTGAGCTGTGTATCTATTCCTCTCCTGTGTGATACTGTCTGCTGAGCTGTGTATCTAATCTTATACTGTGTGATACTGTCTGCTGAGCTGTGTATCTAATCCTATCCTGTGTGATACTGTCTGCTGAGCTGTGTATCTAATCCTATCCGGTGTGATACTGTCTGCTGATCAGTGTATCTAATCTTCTCCTGTGTGATACTGTCTGCTGAGCTGTGTATCTAATCCTATCCGGTGTGATACTGTCTGCTGAGCAGTGTATCTAATCTTATACTGTGTGATACTGTCTGCTGAGCAGTGTATCTAATCTTCTCCTGTGTGATACTGTCTGCTGAGCTGTGTATCTAATCCTATCCGGTGTGATACTGTCTGCTGAGCTGTGTATCTAATCCTATCCGGTGTGATACTGACTGCTGAGCAGTGTATCTAATCCTCTCCTGTGTGATACTGTCTGCTGAGCTGTGTATCTAATCCTATCCGGTGTGATACTGTCTGCTGAGCAGTGTATCTAATCTTCTCCTGTGTGATACTGTCTGCTGAGCTGTGTATCTAATCTTCTCCTGTGTGATACTGTCTGCTGAGCTGTGTATCTAATCTTATACTGTGTGATACTGTCTGCTGAGCAGTGTATCTAATCTTATACTGTGTGATACTGTCTGCTGAGCTGTGTATCTAATCCTCTCCCGTGTGATACTGTCTGCTGAGCTGTGTATCTAATCCTCTCCTGTGTGATACTGTCTGCTGAGCCGTGTATCTAATCCTATGCTGTGATAATCTGCTGAGCAGTGTATCTAATCTTATACTGTGTGATACTGTCTTCTGAGCTGTGTATCTAATCCCCTCCTGTTTGATACTGTCTGCTGAGCTGTGTATCTAATCCTCTCCTGTGTGATACTGTCTGCTGAGCAGTGTATCTAATCTTATACTGTGTGATACTGTCTGCTGAGCTGTGTATCTAATCCTATCCTGTGTGATACTGTCTGCTGAGCTGTGTATCTAATCCTATCCGGTGTGATACTGTCTGCTGAGCAGTGTATCTAATCTTCTCCTGTGTGATACTGTTTGCTGAGCTGTGTATCTAATCCTATCCGGTGTGATACTGTCTGCTGAGCAGTGTATCTAATCTTCTCCTGTGTGATACTGTCTGCTGAGCAGTGTATCTAATCTTCTCCTGTGTGATACTGTCTGCTGAGCTGTGTATCTAATCCTATCCGGTGTGATACTGTCTGCTGAGCTGTGTATCTAATCCTCTCCTGTGTGATACTGTCTGCTGAGCAGTGTATCTAATCCTCTCCTGTGTGATACTGTCTGCTGAGCAGTGTATCTAATCTTATACTGTGTGGTACTGTCTGCTGAGCTGTGTATCTAATCTTCTCCTGTGTGATACTGTCTGCTGAGCAGTGTATCTAATCCTCTCCTGTGTGATACTGTCTGCTGAGCCGTGTATCTAATCCCATCCTGTGTGATACTGTCTGCTGAGCTGTGTATCTAATCATGTAATGTGTGATACTGTCTGCTGAGCTGTGTATCTAATCGTCTCCTGTGTGATACTGTCTGATAAACTGTGTATCTAATCCTATCTTTCGTGATACTGTCTGCTGAGCCGTGTATCTAATCCACTCCTGTGTGATACTGTCTGATGAACTGTGTATTTAATCCTGTCCTATGTGATACTGTCTGCTGAGCTGTGTATCTAATCCTGTCCTGTGTGATACCGTCTGCTGAGCTATGTATCTAATCCTTTCCTGTGTGATACTGTCTGCTGAGCTGTATCTCTAATCCTACCCTGTGTGATACTGTCTGTGGAGCCGTGTATCTAATCCTCTCCTGTGCGATACCGTCTGCTGAGCTGTGTATCTAATCCTCTCCTGTGCGATACTGTCTGCTGAGCTGTGTATCTAATCCTCTCCTGTGTGATACTGTCTGCTGAGCAGTGTATCTAATCTTATACTGTGTGATACTGTCTGCTGAGCTGTGTATCTAATCCTCTCCTGTGTGATACTGTCTGCTGAGCTGTGTATCTAATCCTCTCCTGTGTGATACTGTCTGCTGAGCCGTGTATCTAATCCTATGCTGTGATAATCTGCTGAGCAGTGTATCTAATCTTATACTGTGTGATACTGTCTTCTGAGCTGTGTATCTAATCCCCTCCTGTTTGATACTGTCTGCTGAGCTGTGTATCTAATCCTCTCCTGTGTGATACTGTCTGCTGAGCTGTGTATCTAATCTTATACTGTGTGATACTGTCTGCTGAGCTGTGTATCTAATCCTATCCTGTGTGATACTGTCTGCTGAGCTGTGTATCTAATCCTATCCGGTGTGATACTGTCTGCTGATCAGTGTATCTAATCTTCTCCTGTGTGATACTGTCTGCTGAGCTGTGTATCTAAACCTATCCGGTGTGATACTGTCTGCTGAGCAGTGTATCTAATCTTATACTGTGTGATACTGTCTGCTGAGCAGTGTATCTAATCCTCTCCTGTGTGATACTGTCTGCTGAGCTGTGTATCTAATCCTATCCGGTGTGATACTGTCTGCTGAGCAGTGTATCTAATCTTCTCCTGTGTGATACTGTCTGCTGAGCTGTGTATCTAATCTTCTCCTGTGTGATACTGTCTGCTGAGCTGTGTATCTAATCTTATACTGTGTGATACTGTCTGCTGAGCAGTGTATCTAATCTTCTCCGGTGTGATACTGTCTGCTGAGCTGTGTATCTAATCCTCTCCTGTGTGATACTGTCTGCTGAGCCATGTATCTAATCCTCTCCTGTGTGATACTGTCTGCTGAGCCGTGTATCTAATCCTACCCTGTGTGATACTGTCTGCTGAACCGTGTATCTAATCCTGCCCTGTGTGATACTGTCTGCTGAGCTGTGTATCTAATCCTATCCTGTGTGATACCATCTGCTGAGCCGTGTAACTAATCCTCTCCTGTGTGATACTGTCTGCTGAGCCCTGTATCTAATCATATCCTGTGTGATACCATCTGCTGAGCAGTGTATCTAAACCTATCCTGTGTGATACCAGCTGCTGAGCTGTGTATCTAATCCTCTCCTGTGTGATACTATCTGCTGAGCAGTGTATCTAATCCTCTCCTGTGTGATACTGTCTGCTGAGCCGTGTATCTAATCCCCTCCTGTGTGATACTGTCTGCTGAGCCGTTTATCTAATCCTATGCTGTGTGATACTGTCTGCTGAGCCATGTATCTAATCCTCTCCTGTGAGATACTGTCTGCTGAGCTGCGTATCTAATCCTCTCCTGTGTGATACTGTCTGCTGAGCTGTGTATCTAATCCTGTCCTGTGTGTTACTGTCTGCTGAGCTGTGCATCTAATCCTCTCCTGTGTAATACTGTCTGCTGAGCTGTGTATCTAATCTTATCCTGTGTGATACTGTCTGCTGAGCTGTGTATCTAATCTTATCCTGTGTGATACTGTCTGCTGAGCTGTGTATCTAATCCCCTCCTTTGTGATACTGTCTGCTGAGCTGTGTATCTAATCCCCTCCTGTGTGATACTGTCTGCTGAACCGTGTATCTAATCCTCTCCTGTGTGATACTGTCTGCTGAGCTGTGTGTCTAATCCTATCCTGTGTGATACTGTCAGCTGAGCTGTGTATCTAATCCTCTCCTGTGTGATACTGTCAGATGAGCTGTGTATCTAATCCTCTCCTGTGTGATACTGTCTGCTGAGCTGTGTATCTAATCCCCTCCTGTGTGATACTGTCTGCTGAGCTGTGTATCTAATCCTCTCCTGTGTGATAATGTCTGCTGAGCCGTGTATCTAATCCACTCCTGTGTGATACTGTCAGCTGAGCTGTGTATCTAATCCTCTCCTGTGTGATACTGTCAGATGAGCTGTGTATCTAATCCTCTCCTGTGTGATACTGCCTACTGAGCTGTGTATCTAATCCTATCCTGTGTGATACTGTCTGCTGAGTCGTGTATCTAATCCCGCCCTGTGCGATACTGTCTGCTGAGCCGTGTATCTAATCCACTCTTGTGTGATACTGTCAGCTGAGCTGTGTATCTGATCCTCTCCTGTGTGATACTGTCTGCTGAGCCGTGTATCTAATCCTCTCCTGTGTGATACTGCCTACTGAGCTGTGCATCTAATCCTATCCTGTGTGATACCATCTGCTGAGCTGTGTATCTAATCCTATCCTGTGTGATACTGTCTGCTGAGCTGTGTATCTAATCCACTCCTGTGTGACACTGTCTGCTGAGCTGTATATCTAATCCTATCCTGTGTGATACTATCTGCTGAGCTGTGTATCTAATCCTCTCCTGTGTGATACTGTCTGCTGAGCCGTGAATCTAATCCTGTCCTGTGTGATACTGTCTGATGAGCTATGTATCTAATCCTCTCCTGTGCGATACTGTCTGATGAGCCGTGTATCTAATCCTCTCCTGTGTGATACTGTCTGCTGAGCTGTGCATCTAATCCTATCCTGTGTGATACTATCTGCTGAGCAGTGTATCTAATCCTCTCCTGTGTGATACTGTCTGCTGAGCCGTGTATCTAATACTCTCCTGTGTGATACTGTCTGCTGAGCTGTGTATCTAATCCTCTCCTGTGTGATACTGTCTGCTGAGCCGTGTATCTAATCCTACCCTGTGTGATACTGTCTGCTGAACCGTGTATCTAATCCTGCCCTGTGTGATACTGTCTGCTGAGCAGTGTATCTAATCCTATCCTGTGTGATACCATCTGCTGAGCTGTGTATCTAATCCTCTCCTGTGTGATACTGTCTGCTGAGCTGTGTATCAAATCCTCTCCTGTGTGATACTGTCTACTGAGCCGTGTATCTAATCCTACCCTGTGTGATACTGTCTGCTGAACCCTGTATCTAATCCTGCCCTGTGTGATACTGTCTGCTGAGCTGTGTATCTAATCCTATCCTGTGTGATACCATCTGCTGAGCTGTGTAACTAATCCTATACTGTGTGATACCATCTGCTGAGCACTGTATCTAAACCTATCCTGTGTGATACCAGCTGCTGAGCTGTGTATCTAATCCTATCCTTTGTGATACTGTCTGCTGAGCTGTGTATCTAATCCTTTCCTGTGTGATACCATCTGCTGAGCTGTGTATCTAATCCTCTCCTGTGTGATAATGTCTGCTGAGCCGTGTATCTAATCCTCTCCTGTGTGATACTGTCTGCTGAGCTGTGTATCTAATCCTGTCCTGTGTGATACAGTCCGCTGAGCTATGTATCTAATCCTCTCCTGTGCGATATTCTCTGCTGAGCTGTGTATCTAATCCTCTCCTGTGTGATACTGTCTGCTGAGCTGTGCATCTAATCCTATCCTGTGTGATACTATCTGCTGAGCTGTGTATCTAATCCTTTCCTGTGTGATACTGTCTGCTGAGCTGTGTATCTAATCCTCTCCTGTGTGATGCCGTCTGCTGAGCCGTGTATCTAATCCTCTCCTGTGTGATACTGTCTGCTGAGCTATGTATCTAATCCTCTCCTGTGTGATACTGTTTGCTGAGCTGTGTATCTAATCCTTTCCTGTGTGATACTGCCTGCTGAGCTGTGTATCTAAGCCTATCCTGTGTGATACTGTCTGCTGAGCCATGTATATAATCCTCTACTGTGTGATACTGTCAGGTGAGCTGTGTATCTAATCCTCTCCTGTGTGATACTGTCTGCTGAGCTGTGTATCTAATCTTATACTGTGTGATACTGTCTGCTGAGCTGTGTATCTAATCTTCTCCTGTGTGATACTGTCTGCTGAGCTGTGTATCTAATCCTATCCGGTGTGATACTGTCTGCTGAGCAGTGTATCTAATCTTATACTGTGTGATACTGTCTGCTGAGCAGTGTATCTAATCTTCTCCTGTGTGATACTGTCTGCTGAGCTGTGTATCTAATCTTATCCGGTGTGATACTGTCTGCTGAGCTGTGTATCTAATCCTATCCGGTGTGATACTGTCTGCTGAGCAGTGTATCTAATCCTCTCCTGTGTGATACTGTCTGCTGAGCTGTGTATCTAATCCTATCCGGTGTGATACTGTCTGCTGAGCAGTGTATCTAATCTTCTCCTGTGTGATACTGTCTGCTGAGCTGTGTATCTAATCTTCTCCTGTGTGATACTGTCTGCTGAGCTGTGTATCTAATCTTATACTGTGTGATACTGTCTGCTGAGCAGTGTATCTAATCTTATACTGTGTGATACTGTCTGCTGAGCTGTGTATCTAATCCTCTCCTGTGTGATACTGTCTGCTGAGCTGTGTATCTAATCCTCTCCTGTGTGATACTGTCTGCTGAGCCGTGTATCTAATCCTATGCTGTGATAATCTGCTGAGCAGTGTATCTAATCTTATACTGTGTGATACTGTCTTCTGAGCTGTGTATCTAATCCCCTCCTGTTTGATACTGTCTGCTGAGCAGTGTATCTAATCTTATACTGTGTGATACTGTCTGCTGAGCTGTGTATCTAATCCTATCCTGTGTGATACTGTCTGCTGAGCTGTGTATCTAATCTTATACTGTGTGATACTGTCTGCTGAGCTGTGTATCTAATCCTATCCTGTGTGATACTGTCTGCTGAGCTGTGTATCTAATCCTATCCGGTGTGATACTGTCTGCTGAGCAGTGTATCTAATCTTCTCCTGTGTGATACTGTTTGCTGAGCTGTGTATCTAATCCTATCCGGTGTGATACTGTGTGCTGAGCAGTGTATCTAATCTTCTCCTGTGTGATACTGTCTGCTGAGCAGTGTATCTAATCTTATACTGTGTGATACTGTCTGCTGAGCTGTGTATCTAATCTTCTCCTGTGTGATACTGTCTGCTGAGCAGTGTATCTAATCTTCTCCTGTGTGATACTGTCTGCTGAGCTGTGTATCTAATCCTATCCGGTGTGATACTGTCTGCTGAGCTGTGTATCTAATCCTATCCGGTGTGATACTGTCTGCTGAGCAGTGTATCTAATCCTCTCCTGTGTGATACTGTCTGCTGAGCAGTGTATCTAATCTTATACTGTGTGGTACTGTCTGCTGAGCTGTGTATCTAATCTTCTCCTGTGTGATACTGTCTGCTGAGCAGTGTATCTAATCCTCTCCTGTGTGATACTGTCTGCTGAGCCGTGTATCTAATCCCATCCTGTGTGATACTGTCTGCTGAGCTGTGTATCTAATCATGTAATGTTTGATACTGTCTGCTGAGCTGTGTATCTAATCGTCTCCTGTGTGATACTGTCTGATGAACTGTGTATCTAATCCTATCTTTCGTGATACTGTCTGCTGAGCCGTGTATCTAATCCACTCCTGTGTGATACTGTCTGATGAACTGTGTATCTAATCCTGTCCTATGTGATACTGTCTGCTGAGCTGTGTATCTAATCCTGTCCTGTGTGATACCGTCTGCTGAGCTATGTATCTAATCCTTTCCTGTGTGATACTGTCTGCTGAGCTGTATCTCTAATCCTACCCTGTGTGATACTGTCTGTGGAGCCGTGTATCTAATCCTCTCCTGTGCGATACCGTCTGCTGAGCTGTGTATCTAATCCTCTCCTGTGCGATACTGTCTGCTGAGCTGTGTATCTAATCCTCTCCTGTGTGATACTGTCTGCTGAGCAGCGTATCTAATCTTATACTGTGTGATACTGTCTGCTGAGCTGTGTATCTAATCCTCTCCTGTGTGATACTGTCTGCTGAGCTGTGTATCTATTCCTCTCCTGTGTGATACTGTCTGCTGAGCCGTGTATCTAATCCTACCCTGTGTGATACTGTCTGCTGAACCGTGTATCTAATCCTGCCCTGTGTGATACTGTCTGCTGAGCTGTGTATCTAATCCTATCCTGTGTGATACCATCTGCTGAGCCGTGTAACTAATCCTCTCCTGTGTGATACTGTCTGCTGAGCCCTGTATCTAATCATATCCTGTGTGATACCATCTGCTGAGCAGTGTATCTAAACCTATCCTGTGTGATACCAGCTGCTGAGCTGTGTATCTAATCCTATCCTTTGTGATACTGTCTGCTGAGCTGTGTATCTAATCCTCTCCTGTGTGATACTATCTGCTGAGCAGTGTATCTAATCCTCTCCTGTGTGATACTGTCTGCTGAGCCGTGTATCTAATCCCCTCCTGTGTGATACTGTCTGCTGAGCCATGTATCTAATCCTATGCTGTGTGATACTGTCTGCTGAGCCATGTATCTAATCCTCTCCTGTGAGATACTGTCTGCTGAGCTGCGTATCTAATCCTGTCCTGTGTGTTACTGTCTGCTGAGCTGTGTATCTAATCCCCTCCTGTGTGATACTGTCTGCTGAACCGTGTATCTAATCCTATGCTGTGTGATACTGTCTGCTGAGCCATGTATCTAATCCTCTCCTGTGAGATACTGTCTGCTGAGCCGTGTATCTAATCCTATGCTGTGTGATACTGTCTGCTGAGCCATGTATCTAATCCTCTCCTGTGGGATACTGTCTGCTGAGCTGTGTATCTAATCCTGTCCTGTGTGTTACTGTCTGCTGAGCTGTGCATCTAATCCTCTCCTGTGTAATACTGTCTGCTGAGCTGTGTATCTAATCTTATCCTGTGTGATACTGTCTGCTGAGCTGTGTATCTAATCTTATCCTGTGTGATACTGTCTGCTGAGCTGTGTATCTAATCCCCTCCTGTGTGATACTGTCTGCTGAGCTGTGTATCTAATCCCCTCCTGTGTGATACTGTCTGCTGAACCGTGTATCTAATCCTCTCCTGTGTGATACTGTCTGCTGAGCTGTGTGTCTAATCCTATCCTGTGTGATACTGTCTGCTGAGCTGTGTATCTAATCCTCTCCTGTGTGATAATGTCTGCTGAGCCGTGTATCTAATCCACTCCTGTGTGATACTGTCAGCTGAGCTGTGTATCTAATCCTCTCCTGTGTGATACTGTCTGATGAGCTGTGTATCTAATCCTCTCCTGTGTGATACTGCCTACTGAGCTGTGTATCTAATCCTATCCTGAGTGATACTGTCTGCTGAGTCGTGTATCTAATCCCTCCCTGTGCGATACTGTCTGCTGAGCCGTGTATCTAATCCACTCTTGTGTGATACTGTCAGCTGAGCTGTGTATCTGATCCTCTCCTGTGTGATACTGTCTGCTGAGCTGTGTATCTAATCCTCTCCTGTGTGATACTGTCTGCTGAGCCGTGTATCTAATCCTCTCCTGTGTGATACTGTCTGCTGAGCTGTGTATCTAATCCTCTCCTGTGTGATACTGCCTACTGAGCTGTGCATCTAATCCTATCCTGTGTGATACCATCTGCTGAGCTGTGTATCTAATCCTATCCTGTGTGATACTGTCTGCTGAGCTGTGTATCTAATCCACTCCTGTGTGATACTGTCTGCTGAGCTGTATATCTAATCCTATCCTGTGTGATACTATCTGCTGAGCTGTGTATCTAATCCTCTCCTGTGTGATACTGTCTGCTGAGCCGTGAATCTAATCCTGTCCTGTGTGATACTGTCTGATGAGCTATGTATCTAATCCTCTCCTGTGCGATACTGTCTGATGAGCCGTGTATCTAATCCTCTCCTGTGTGATACTGTCTGCTGAGCTGTGCATCTAATCCTCTCCTGTGTGATACTATCTGCTGAGCAGTGTATCTAATCCTCTCCTGTGTGATACTGTCTGCTGAGCCGTGTATCTAATACTCTCCTGTGTGATACTGTCTGCTGAGCTGTGTATCTAATCCTCTCCTGTGTGATACTGTCCGCTGAGCCGTGTATCTAATCCTACCCTGTGTGATACTGTCTGCTGAACCGTGTATCTAATCCTGCCCTGTGTGATACTGTCTGCTGAGCAGTGTATCTAATCCTATCCTGTGTGATACCATCTGCTGAGCTGTGTATCTAATCCTCTCCTGTGTGATACTGTCTGCTGAGCTGTGTATCAAATCCTCTCCTGTGTGATACTGTCTGCTGAGCCGTGTATCTAATCCTACCCTGTGTGATACTGTCTGCTGAACCGTGTATCTAATCCTGCCCTGTGTGATACTGTCTGCTGAGCTGTGTATCTAATCCTATCCTGTGTGATACCATCTGCTGAGCCGTGTAACTAATCCTCTCCTGTGTGATACTGTCTGCTGAGCAGTGTATCTAAACCTATCCTGTGTGATACCAGCTGCTGAGCTGTGTATCTAATCCTATCCTTTGTGATACTGTCTGCTGAGCTGTGTATCTAATCCTTTCCTGTGTGATACCATCTGCTGAGCTGTGTATCTAATCCTCTCCTGTGTGATAATGTCTGCTGAGCCGTGTATCTAATCCTCTCCTGTGTGATACTGTCTGCTGAGCTGTGTATCTAATCCTGTCCTGTGTGATACAGTCCGCTGAGCTATGTATCTAATCCTCTCCTGTGCGATATTCTCTGCTGAGCTGTGTATCTAATCCTCTCCTGTGTGATACTGTCTGCTGAGCTGTGCATCTAATCCTATCCTGTGTGATACTATCTGCTGAGCTGTGTATCTAATCCACTCCTGTGTAATACTGTCTGCTGAGCTGTGTATCTAATCCCGCCCTGTGCGATACTGTCTGCTGAGCCGTGTATCTAATCTTCCCCTGTGTGATACTGTCTGCAGAGCTATGTATCTAATCCTCTCCTGTGTGATACTGTCTGCTGAGCTGTGTATCTAATCCTCTCCTGTGTGATACTGTCTGCTGAGCTGTGTATCTAATCCTCTCCTGTGTGATACTGTCTGCTGAGCTGTGTATCTAATCCTCTCCTGTGTGATACTGTCTGATGAACTGTGTATCTAATCCTATCCTGTGTGATACTGTCTGCTGAGCCGTGTATCTAATCCCGCCCTGTGCGATACTGTCTGCTGAGCCGTGTATCTAATCCACTCCTGTGTGATACTATCTGCTGAGCTTTGTATCTAATCCTGTGCTGTGTGATACTGTCAGCTGAGTTGTGTATCTAATCCTATCCTGTGTGATACCATCTGCTGAGCTGTGTATCTAATCCTTTCCTGTGTGATACTGTCTGCTGAGCTGTGTATCTAATCCTCTCCTGTGTGATACTGTCTGCTGAGCCGTGTATCTAATCCTCTCCTGTGTGATACTGTCTGCTGAGCCGTGTATCTAATCCTCTCCTGTGTGATACTGTTTGCTGAGCTGTGTATCTAATCCTTTCCTGTGTGATACTGTCTGCTGAGCTGTGTATCTAATCCTCTCCTGTGTGATAATGTCTGCTGAGCTGTGTATCTAAGGCTATCCTGTGTGATACTGTCTGCTGAGCCATGTATATAATCCTATCCTGTGTGATACTGTCTGCTGAGCTGTATATCTAATCCTGTCCTATGTGATACAGTCCGCTGAGCTATGTATCTAATCCTCTCCTGTGCGATATTGTCAGCTGAGCTGTGTATCTAATCCCCTCTTGTGTAATACTGTCTGCTGAGCTGTGTATCTAATCCTATCCTGTGTGATATTGTCAGCTGAGCTGTGTATCTAATCCTCTCCTGTGTGATACTGTCTGCTGAGCTGTGTATCAAATCCTCTCCTGTGTGATACTGACTGCTGTGCTGTGTATCTAATCCTATGCTGTGTGATACTGTCTGCTGAGCTGTGTATCTAATCCTACCCTGTGTGATACTGTCTGCTCAACCGTGTATCTAATCCTCTCCTGTGTGATACCGTCTGCTGAGCAGTGTATCTAATCCTCTCCTGTGTGATACCGGCTGCTGAGCTGTGTATCTAATCCTCTCCTGTGTGATACTGTCTGCTGAGCTGTGTATCTAATCCTCTCCTGTGCGATACTGTCTGCTGAGCTGTGTATCTAATCCTCTCCTGTGTGATACTGTCAGCTGAGCTGTGTATCTAATCCTCTCCTGTGTGATACTGTCTGCTGAGCTGTGTATCTAATCCTGTCCTGTGTGATACTGTCTGCTGAGCTGTGTATCTAATCCTCTCCTGTGTGATACTGTCAGCTGAGCTGTGTATCTAATCCTCTCCTGTGTGATACTGTCTGCTGAGCCGTGTATCTAATCCTGTCCTGTGTGATACTGTCTGATGAGCTATGTATCTAATCCTCTCCTGTGTGATACTGTCTGCTGAGCTGTGTATCTAATCCTGTCCTGTGTGATACTGTCTGATGAGCTATGTATCTAATCCTCTCCTGTGCGATACTGTCTGATGAGCCGTGTATCTAATCCTCTCCTGTGTGATACTGTCTGCTGAGCCGTGTATCTAATCCTACCCTGTGTGATACTGTCTGCTGAACCGTGTATCTAATCCTGCCCTGTGTGATACTGTCTGCTGAGCAGTGTATCTAATTCTATCCTGTGTGATACCATCTGCTGAGCTGTGTATCTAATCCTCTCCTGTGTGATACTGTCTGCTGAGCTGTGTATCAAATCCTCTCCTGTGTGATACTGTCTGCTGAGCAGTGTATCTAATCCTCTCCTGTGTGATACTGTCTGCTGAACCGTGTATCTAATACTGCCCTGTGTGATACTGTCTGCTGAGCAGTGTATCTAATCTTATCCTGTGTCATACCATCTGCTGAGCTGTGTATCTAATCCTCTCCTGTGTGATACTGTCTGCTGAGCTGTGTATCTAATCCTACCCTGTGTGATACTGTCTGCTGAACCGTGTATCTAATCCTGCCCTGTGTGATACTGTCTGCTGAGCTGTGTATCTAATCCTATCCTGTGTGATACCATCTGCTGAGCCGTGTAACTAATCCTCTCCTGTGTGATACTGTCTGCTGAGCCCTGTATCTAATCATATCCTGTGTGATACCATCTGCTGAGCAGTGTATCTAAACCTATCCTGTGTGATACCAGCTGCTGAGCTGTGTATCTAATCCTATCCTTTGTGATACTGTCTGCTGAGCTGTGTATCTAATCCTCTCCTGTGTGATACTATCTGCTGAGCAGTGTATCTAATCCTCTCATGTGTGATACTGTCTGCTGAGCCGTGTATCTAATCCTCTACTGTGTGATACTATCTGCTGAGCAGTGTATCTAATCCTATCTTGTGTGATACCATCTGCTGAGCTGTGTATCTAATCCTCTCCTGTGTGATAATGTCTGCTGAGCCGTGTACCTAATCCTCTCCTGTGTGATACTGTCTGCTGAGCTGTGTATCTAATCCTGTCCTGTGTGATACAGTCCGCTGAGCTATGTATCTAATCCTCTCCTGTGCGATATTGTCTGCTGAGCTGTGTATCTAATCCTCTCCTGTGTGATACTGTCTGCTGAGCTGTGCATCTAATCCTATCCTGTGTGATACTATCTGCTGAGCAGTGTATCTAATCCTATCCTGTGTGATACTGTCTGCTGAGCCGTGTATCTAATCCCGCCCTGTGCGATACTGTCTGCTGAGCCGTGGATCTAATCCACTCCTGTGTGATACTGTCTGCTGAGCTGTGTATCTAATCCCGCCCTGTGCGATACTGTCTGCTGAGCCTTGTATCTAATCCACTCCTGTGTGATACTGTCTGATGAACTGTGTATCTAATCCTATCCTGTGTGATACTGTCTGCTGAGCCGTGTATCTAATCCCGCCCTGTGCGATACTGTCTGCTGAGCCGTGTATCTAATCCACTCCTGTGTGATACTATCTGCTGAGCTTTGTATCTAATCCTGTGCTGTGTGATACTGTCAGCTGAGTTGTGTATCTAATCCTATCCTGTGTGATACCATCTGCTGAGCTGTGTATCTAATCCTTTCCTGTGTGATACTGTCTGCTGAGCTGTGTATCTAATCCTCTCCTGTGTGATACCGTCTGCTGAGCCGTGTATCTAATCCTCTCCTGTGTGATACTGTCTGCTGAGCTATGTATCTAATCCTCTCCTGTGTGATACTGTTTGCTGAGCTGTGTATCTAATCCTTTCCTCTGTGATACTGCCTGCTGAGCTGTGTATCTAAGCCTATCCTGTGTGATACTGTCTGCTGAGCCATGTATATAATCCTCTACTGTGCGATACTGTCTGCTGAGCCGTGTATCTAATCCACTCCTGTGTGATACTATCTGCTGAGCTTTGTATCTAATCCTGTGCTGTGTGATACTGTCAGCTGAGTTGTGTATCTAATCCTATCCTGTGTGATACCATCTGCTGAGCTGCGTATCTAATCCTATCCTGTGTGATACTGTCTGCTGAGCTGTGTATCTAATCCTCTCCTGTGTGATACTGTCTGCTGAGCTGTGTATCTAATCTTATACTGTGTGATACTGTCTGCTGAGCTGTGTATCTAATCCTATCCTGTGTGATACTGTCTGCTGAGCTGTGTATCTAATCCTATCCGGTGTGATACTGTCTGCTGATCAGTGTATCTAATCTTCTCCTGTGTGATACTGTCTGCTGAGCTGTGTATCTAATCCTATCCGGTGTGATACTGTCTGCTGAGCAGTGTATCTAATCTTATACTGTGTGATACTGTCTGCTGAGCAGTGTATCTAATCTTCTCCTGTGTGATACTGTCTGCTGAGCTGTGTATCTAATCTTCTCCTGTGTGATACTGTCTGCTGAGCTGTGTATCTAATCTTATACTGTGTGATACTGTCTGCTGAGCAGTGTATCTAATCTTATATTGTGTGATACTGTCTGCTGAGCTGTGTATCTAATCCTCTCCTGTGTGATACTGTCTGCTGAGCTGTGTATCTAATCCTCTCCTGTGTGATACTGTCTGCTGAGCCGTGTATCTAATCCTATGCTGTGATAATCTGCTGAGCAGTGTATCTAATCTTATACTGTGTGATACTGTCTTCTGAGCTGTGTATCTAATCCCCTCCTGTTTGATACTGTCTGCTGAGCTGTGTATCTAATCCTCTCCTGTGTGATACTGTCTGCTGAGCAGTGTATCTAATCTTATTCTGTGTGATACTGTCTGCTGAGCTGTGTATCTAATCCTATCCTGTGTGATACTGTCTGCTGAGCTGTGTATCTAATCCTATCCGGTGTGATACTGTCTGCTGAGCAGTGTATCTAATCTTCTCCTGTGTGATACTGTTTGCTGAGCTGTGTATCTAATACTATCCGGTGTGATACTGTGTGCTGAGCAGTGTATCTAATCTTCTCCTGTGTGATACTGTCTGCTGAGCAGTGTATCTAATCTTATACTGTGTGGTACTGTCTGCTGAGCTGTGTATCTAATCTTCTCCTGTGTGATACTGTCTGCTGAGCAGTGTATCTAATCTTCTCCTGTGTTATACTGTCTGCTGAGCTGTGTATCTAATCCTATCCGGTGTGATACTGTCTGCTGAGCTGTGTATCTAATCCTATCCGGTGTGATACTGTCTGCTGAGCAGTGTATCTAATCTTCTCCTGTGTGATACTGTCTGCTGAGCAGTGTATCTAATCTTATACTGTGTGGTACTGTCTGCTGAGCTGTGTATCTAATCTTCTCCTGTGTGATACTGTCTGCTGAGCAGTGTATCTAATCCTCTCCTGTGTGATACTGTCTGCTGAGCCGTGTATCTAATCCCATCCTGTGTGATACTGTCTGCTGAGCTGTGTATCTAATCATGTAATGTGTGATACTGTCTGCTGAGCTGTGTATCTAATCGTCTCCTGTGTGATACTGTCTGATGAACTGTGTATCTAATCCTATCTTTCGTGATACTGTCTGCTGAGCCGTGTATCTAATCCACTCCTGTGTGATACTGTCTGATGAACTGTGTATCTAATCCTGTCCTATGTGATACTGTCTGCTGAGCTGTGTATCTAATCCTGTCCTGTGTGATACCGTCTGCTGAGCTATGTATCTAATCCTTTCCTGTGTGATACTGTCTGCTGAGCTGTATCTCTAATCCTACCCTGTGTGATACTGTCTGTGGAGCCGTGTATCTAATCCTCTCCTGTGCGATACCGTCTGCTGAGCTGTGTATCTAATCCTCTCCTGTGCGATACTGTCTGCTGAGCTGTGTATCTAATCCTCTCCTGTGTGATACTGTCTGCTGAGCAGTGTATCTAATCTTATACTGTGTGATACTGTCTGCTGAGCTGTGTATCTAATCCTCTCCTGTGTGATACTGTCTGCTGAGCTGTGTATCTAATCCTCTCCTGTGTGATACTGTCTGCTGAGCCGTGTATCTAATCCTATGCTGTGATAATCTGCTGAGCAGTGTATCTAATCTTATACTGTGTGATACTGTCTTCTGAGCTGTGTATCTAATCCCCTCCTGTTTGATACTGTCTGCTGAGCTGTGTATCTAATCCTCTCCTGTGTGATACTGTCTGCTGAGCTGTGTATCTAATCTTATACTGTGTGATACTGTCTGCTGAGCTGTGTATCTAATCCTATCCTGTGTGATACTGTCTGCTGAGCTGTGTATCTAATCCTATCCGGTGTGATACTGTCTGCTGATCAGTGTATCTAATCTTCTCCTGTGTGATACTGTCTGCTGAGCTGTGTATCTAATCCTATCCGGTGTGATACTGTCTGCTGAGCAGTGTATCTAATCTTATACTGTGTGATACTGTCTGCTGAGCAGTGTATCTAATCTTCTCCTGTGTGATACTGTCTGCTGAGCTGTGTATCTAATCTTCTCCTGTGTGATACTGTCTGCTGAGCTGTGTATCTAATCTTATACTGTGTGATACTGTCTGCTGAGCAGTGTATCTAATCTTATATTGTGTGATACTGTCTGCTGAGCTGTGTATCTAATCCTCTCCTGTGTGATACTGTCTGCTGAGCTGTGTATCTAATCCTCTCCTGTGTGATACTGTCTGCTGAGCCGTGTATCTAATCCTATGCTGTGATAATCTGCTGAGCAGTGTATCTAATCTTATACTGTGTGATACTGTCTTCTGAGCTGTGTATCTAATCCCCTCCTGTTTGATACTGTCTGCTGAGCTGTGTATCTAATCCTCTCCTGTGTGATACTGTCTGCTGAGCAGTGTATCTAATCTTATTCTGTGTGATACTGTCTGCTGAGCTGTGTATCTAATCCTATCCTGTGTGATACTGTCTGCTGAGCTGTGTATCTAATCCTATCCGGTGTGATACTGTCTGCTGAGCAGTGTATCTAATCTTCTCCTGTGTGATACTGTTTGCTGAGCTGTGTATCTAATACTATCCGGTGTGATACTGTGTGCTGAGCAGTGTATCTAATCTTCTCCTGTGTGATACTGTCTGCTGAGCAGTGTATCTAATCTTATACTGTGTGGTACTGTCTGCTGAGCTGTGTATCTAATCTTCTCCTGTGTGATACTGTCTGCTGAGCAGTGTATCTAATCTTCTCCTGTGTTATACTGTCTGCTGAGCTGTGTATCTAATCCTATCCGGTGTGATACTGTCTGCTGAGCTGTGTATCTAATCCTATCCGGTGTGATACTGTCTGCTGAGCAGTGTATCTAATCTTCTCCTGTGTGATACTGTCTGCTGAGCAGTGTATCTAATCTTATACTGTGTGGTACTGTCTGCTGAGCTGTGTATCTAATCTTCTCCTGTGTGATACTGTCTGCTGAGCAGTGTATCTAATCCTCTCCTGTGTGATACTGTCTGCTGAGCCGTGTATCTAATCCCATCCTGTGTGATACTGTCTGCTGAGCTGTGTATCTAATCATGTAATGTGTGATACTGTCTGCTGAGCTGTGTATCTAATCGTCTCCTGTGTGATACTGTCTGATGAACTGTGTATCTAATCCTATCTTTCGTGATACTGTCTGCTGAGCCGTGTATCTAATCCACTCCTGTGTGATACTGTCTGATGAACTGTGTATCTAATCCTGTCCTATGTGATACTGTCTGCTGAGCTGTGTATCTAATCCTGTCCTGTGTGATACCGTCTGCTGAGCTATGTATCTAATCCTTTCCTGTGTGATACTGTCTGCTGAGCTGTATCTCTAATCCTACCCTGTGTGATACTGTCTGTGGAGCCGTGTATCTAATCCTCTCCTGTGCGATACCGTCTGCTGAGCTGTGTATCTAATCCTCTCCTGTGCGATACTGTCTGCTGAGCTGTGTATCTAATCCTCTCCTGTGTGATACTGTCTGCTGAGCAGTGTATCTAATCTTATACTGTGTGATACTGTCTGCTGAGCTGTGTATCTAATCCTCTCCTGTGTGATACTGTCTGCTGAGCTGTGTATCTAATCCTCTCCTGTGTGATACTGTCTGCTGAGCCGTGTATCTAATCCTATGCTGTGATAATCTGCTGAGCAGTGTATCTAATCTTATACTGTGTGATACTGTCTTCTGAGCTGTGTATCTAATCCCCTCCTGTTTGATACTGTCTGCTGAGCTGTGTATCTAATCCTCTCCTGTGTGATACTGTCTGCTGAGCTGTGTATCTAATCTTATACTGTGTGATACTGTCTGCTGAGCTGTGTATCTAATCCTATCCTGTGTGATACTGTCTGCTGAGCTGTGTATCTAATCCTATCCGGTGTGATACTGTCTGCTGATCAGTGTATCTAATCTTCTCCTGTGTGATACTGTCTGCTGAGCTGTGTATCTAATCCTATCCGGTGTGATACTGTCTGCTGAGCAGTGTATCTAATCTTATACTGTGTGATACTGTCTGCTGAGCAGTGTATCTAATCTTCTCCTGTGTGATACTGTCTGCTGAGCTGTGTATCTAATCCTATCCGGTGTGATACTGTCTGCTGAGCTGTGTATCTAATCCTATCCGGTGTGATACTGTCTGCTGAGCAGTGTATCTAATCCTCTCCTGTGTGATACTGTCTGCTGAGCTGTGTATCTAATCCTATCCGGTGTGATACTGTCTGCTGAGCAGTGTATCTAATCTTCTCCTGTGTGATACTGTCTGCTGAGCTGTGTATCTAATCTTCTCCTGTGTGATACTGTCTGCTGAGCTGTGTATCTAATCTTATACTGTGGGATACTGTCTGCTGAGCCTTGTATCTAATCCACTCCTGTGTGATACTGTCTGATGAACTGTGTATCTAATCCTATCCTGTGTGATACTGTCTGCTGAGCCGTGTATCTAATCCCGCCCTGTGCGATACTGTCTGCTGAGCCGTGTATCTAATCCACTCCTGTGTGATACTATCTGCTGAGCTTTGTATCTAATCCTGTGCTGTGTGATACTGTCAGCTGAGTTGTGTATCTAATCCTATCCTGTGTGATACCATCTGCTGAGCTGTGTATCTAATCCTTTCCTGTGTGATACTGTCTGCTGAGCTGTGTATCTAATCCTCTCCTGTGTGATACCGTCTGCTGAGCCGTGTATCTAATCCTCTCCTGTGTGATACTGTCTGCTGAGCTATGTATCTAATCCTCTCCTGTGTGATACTGTTTGCTGAGCTGTGTATCTAATCCTTTCCTCTGTGATACTGCCTGCTGAGCTGTGTATCTAAGCCTATCCTGTGTGATACTGTCTGCTGAGCCATGTATATAATCCTCTACTGTGCGATACTGTCTGCTGAGCCGTGTATCTAATCCACTCCTGTGTGATACTATCTGCTGAGCTTTGTATCTAATCCTGTGCTGTGTGATACTGTCAGCTGAGTTGTGTATCTAATCCTATCCTGTGTGATACCATCTGCTGAGCTGCGTATCTAATCCTATCCTGTGTGATACTGTCTGCTGAGCTGTGTATCTAATCCTCTCCTGTGTGATACTGTCTGCTGAGCTGTGTATCTAATCTTATACTGTGTGATACTGTCTGCTGAGCTGTGTATCTAATCCTATCCTGTGTGATACTGTCTGCTGAGCTGTGTATCTAATCCTATCCGGTGTGATACTGTCTGCTGATCAGTGTATCTAATCTTCTCCTGTGTGATACTGTCTGCTGAGCTGTGTATCTAATCCTATCCGGTGTGATACTGTCTGCTGAGCAGTGTATCTAATCTTATACTGTGTGATACTGTCTGCTGAGCAGTGTATCTAATCTTCTCCTGTGTGATACTGTCTGCTGAGCTGTGTATCTAATCTTCTCCTGTGTGATACTGTCTGCTGAGCTGTGTATCTAATCTTATACTGTGTGATACTGTCTGCTGAGCAGTGTATCTAATCTTATATTGTGTGATACTGTCTGCTGAGCTGTGTATCTAATCCTCTCCTGTGTGATACTGTCTGCTGAGCTGTGTATCTAATCCTCTCCTGTGTGATACTGTCTGCTGAGCCGTGTATCTAATCCTATGCTGTGATAATCTGCTGAGCAGTGTATCTAATCTTATACTGTGTGATACTGTCTTCTGAGCTGTGTATCTAATCCCCTCCTGTTTGATACTGTCTGCTGAGCTGTGTATCTAATCCTCTCCTGTGTGATACTGTCTGCTGAGCAGTGTATCTAATCTTATACTGTGTGATACTGTCTGCTGAGCTGTGTATCTAATCCTATCCTGTGTGATACTGTCTGCTGAGCTGTGTATCTAATCCTATCCGGTGTGATACTGTCTGCTGAGCAGTGTATCTAATCTTCTCCTGTGTGATACTGTTTGCTGAGCTGTGTATCTAATACTATCCGGTGTGATACTGTGTGCTGAGCAGTGTATCTAATCTTCTCCTGTGTGATACTGTCTGCTGAGCAGTGTATCTAATCTTATACTGTGTGGTACTGTCTGCTGAGCTGTGTATCTAATCTTCTCCTGTGTGATACTGTCTGCTGAGCAGTGTATCTAATCTTCTCCTGTGTTATACTGTCTGCTGAGCTGTGTATCTAATCCTATCCGGTGTGATACTGTCTGCTGAGCTGTGTATCTAATCCTATCCGGTGTGATACTGTCTGCTGAGCAGTGTATCTAATCCTCTCCTGTGTGATACTGTCTGCTGAGCAGTGTATCTAATCTTATACTGTGTGGTACTGTCTGCTGAGCTGTGTATCTAATCTTCTCCTGTGTGATACTGTCTGCTGAGCAGTGTATCTAATCCTCTCCTGTGTGATACTGTCTGCTGAGCCGTGTATCTAATCCCATCCTGTGTGATACTGTCTGCTGAGCTGTGTATCTAATCATGTAATGTGTGATACTGTCTGCTGAGCTGTGTATCTAATCGTCTCCTGTGTGATACTGTCTGATGAACTGTGTATCTAATCCTATCTTTCGTGATACTGTCTGCTGAGCCGTGTATCTAATCCACTCCTGTGCGATACTGTCTGATGAACTGTGTATCTAATCCTGTCCTATGTGATACTGTCTGCTGAGCTGTGTATCTAATCCTGTCCTGTGTGATACCGTCTGCTGAGCTATGTATCTAATCCTTTCCTGTGTGATACTGTCTGCTGAGCTGTATCTCTAATCCTACCCTGTGTGATACTGTCTGTGGAGCCGTGTATCTAATCCTCTCCTGTGCGATACCGTCTGCTGAGCTGTGTATCTAATCCTCTCCTGTGCGATACTGTCTGCTGAGCTGTGTATCTAATCCTCTCCTGTGTGATACTGTCTGCTGAGCAGTGTATCTAATCTTATACTGTGTGATACTGTCTGCTGAGCTGTGTATCTAATCCTCTCCTGTGTGATACTGTCTGCTGAGCTGTGTATCTAATCCTCTCCTGTGTGATACTGTCTGCTGAGCCGTGTATCTAATCCTATGCTGTGATAATCTGCTGAGCAGTGTATCTAATCTTATACTGTGTGATACTGTCTTCTGAGCTGTGTATCTAATCCCCTCCTGTTTGATACTGTCTGCTGAGCTGTGTATCTAATCCTCTCCTGTGTGATACTGTCTGCTGAGATGTGTATCTAATCTTATACTGTGTGATACTGTCTGCTGAGCTGTGTATCTAATCCTATCCTGTGTGATACTGTCTGCTGAGCTGTGTATCTAATCCTATCCGGTGTGATACTGTCTGCTGATCAGTGTATCTAATCTTCTCCTGTGTGATACTGTCTGCTGAGCTGTGTATCTAATCCTATCCGGTGTGATACTGTCTGCTGAGCAGTGTATCTAATCTTATACTGTGTGATACTGTCTGCTGAGCAGTGTATCTAATCTTCTCCTGTGTGATACTGTCTGCTGAGCTGTGTATCTAATCCTATCCGGTGTGATACTGTCTGCTGAGCTGTGTATCTAATCCTATCCGGTGTGATACTGTCTGCTGAGCAGTGTATCTAATCCTCTCCTGTGTGATACTGTCTGCTGAGCTGTGTATCTAATCCTATCCGGTGTGATACTGTCTGCTGAGCAGTGTATCTAATCTTCTCCTGTGTGATACTGTCTGCTGAGCTGTGTATCTAATCTTCTCCTGTGTGATACTGTCTGCTGAGCTGTGTATCTAATCTTATACTGTGTGATACTGTCTGCTGAGCAGTGTATCTAATCTTCTCCGGTGTGATACTGTCTGCTGAGCTGTGTATCTAATCTTCTCCGGTGTGATACTGTCTGCTGAGCTGTGTATCTAATCTTCTCCTGTGTGATACTGTCTGCTGAGCTGTGTATCTAATCTTCTCCTGTGTGATACTGTCTGCTGAGCAGTGTATCTAATCTTATACTGTGTGATACTGTCTGCTGAGCAGTGTATCTAATCTTCTCCTGTGTGATACTGTCTGCTGAGCTGTGTATCTAATCCTCTCCTGTGTGATACTGTCTGCTGAGCCATGTATCTAATCCTCTCCTGTGTGATACTGTCTGCTGAGCCGTGTATCTAATCCTACCCTGTGTGATACTGTCTGCTGAACCGTGTATCTAATCCTGCCCTGTGTGATACCATCTGCTGAGCCGTGTAACTAATCCTCTCCTGTGTGATACTGTCTGCTGAGCCCTGTATCTAATCCTATCCTGTGTGATATCATCTGCTGAGCTGTGTATCTAAACCTATCCTGTGTGATACCAGCTGCTGAGCTGTGTATCTAATCCTATCCTTTGTGATACTGTCTGCTGAGCTGTGTATCTAATCCTCTCCTGTGTGATACTATCTGCTGAGCAGTGTATCTAATCCTCTCCTGTGTGATACTGTCTGCTGAGCCGTGTATCTAATCCCCTCCTGTGTGATACTGTCTGCTGAGCCGTGTATCTAATCCTATGCTGTGTGATACTGTCTGCTGAGCCATGTATCTAATCCTCTCCTGTGAGATACTGTCTGCTGAGCTGCGTATCTAATCCTCTTCTGTGTGATACTGTCTGCTGAGCCGTGTATCTAATCCTGTCCTGTGTGTTACTGTATGCTGAGCCATGTATCTAATCCTCTCCTGTGTAATACTGTCTGCTGAGCTGTGTATCTAATCTTATCCTGTGTGATACTGTCTGCTGAGCTGTGTATCTAATCTTATCCTGTGTGATACTGTCTGCTGAGCTGTGTATCTAATCCCCTCCTGTGTGATACTGTCTGCTGAGCTGTGTATCTAATCCCCTCCTGTGTGATACTGTCTGCTGAACCGTGTATCTAATCCTCTCCTGTGTGATACTGTCTGCTGAGCTGTGTGTCTAATCCTATCCTGTGTGATACTGTCTGCTGAGCTGTGTATCTAATCCTCTCCTGTGTGATAATGTCTGCTGAGCCGTGTATCTAATCCACTCCTGTGTGATACTGTCAGCTGAGCTGTGTATCTAATCCTCTCCTGTGTGATACTGTCTGATGAGCTGTGTATCTAATCCTCTCCTGTGTGATACTGCCTACTGAGCTGTGTATCTAATCCTATCCTGTGTGATACTGTCTGCTGAGTCGTGTATCTAATCCCGCCCTGTGCGATACTGTCTGCTGAGCCGTGTATCTAATCCACTCTTGTGTGATACTGTCAGCTGAGCTGTGTATCTGATACTCTCCTGTGTGATACTGTCTGCTGAGCCGTGTATCTAATCCTCTCCTGTGTGATACTGTCTGCTGAGCTGTGTATCTAATCCTCTCCTGTGTGATACTGCCTACTGAGCTGTGCATCTAATCCTATCCTGTGTGATACCATCAGCTGAGCAGTGTATCTAATCCTATCCTGTGTGATACCATCTGCTGAGCTGTGTATCTAATCCTATCCTGTGTGATACTGTCTGCTGAGCTGTGTATCTAATCCACTCCTGTGTGATACTGTCTGCTGAGCTGTATATCTAATCCTATCCTGTGTGATACTATCTGCTGAGCTGTGTATCTAATCCTCTCCTGTGTGATACTGTCTGCTGAGCCGTGAATCTAATCCTGTCCTGTGTGATACTGTCTGATGAGCTGTGTATCTAATCCTCTCCTGTGCGATACTGTCTGATGAGCCGTGTATCTAATCCTCTCCTGTGTGATACTGTCTGCTGAGCTGTGCATCTAATCCTATCCTGTGTGATACTATCTGCTGAGCAGTGTATCTAATCCTCTCCTGTGTGATACTGTCTGCTGAGCCGTGTATCTAATCCTCTCCTGTGTGATACTGTCTGCTGAGCTGTGTATCTAATCCTCTCCTGTGTGATACTGTCTGCTGAGCCGTGTATCTAATCCTACCCTGTGTGATACTGTCTGCTGAACCGTGTATCTAATCCTGCCCTGTGTGATACTGTCTGCTGAGCAGTGTATCTAATCCTATCCTGTGTGATACCATCTGCTGAGCTGTGTATCTAATCCTCTCCTGTGTGATACTGTCTGCTGAGCTGTGTATCAAATCCTCTCCTGTGTGATACTGTCTGCTGAGCCGTGTATCTAATCCTACCCTGTGTGATACTGTCTGCTGAACCGTGTATCTAATCCTGCCCTGTGTGATACTGTCTGCTGAGCTGTGTATCTAATCCTATCCTGTGTGATACCATCTGCTGAGCCGTGTAACTAATCCTCTCCTGTGTGATACTGTCTGCTGAGCAGTGTATGTAATCCTATACTGTGTGATACCATCTGCTGAGCACTGTATCTAAACCTATCCTGTGTGATACCAGCTGCTGAGCTGTGTATCTAATCCTATCCTTTGTGATACTGTCTGCTAAGCTGTGTATCTAATCCTTTCCTGTGTGATACCATCTGCTGAGCTGTGTATCTAATCCTCTCCTGTGTGATACAGTCCGCTGAGCTATGTATCTAATCCTCTCCTGTGTGATACTGTCTGCTGAGCTGTGTATCTAATCCTGTCCTGTGTGATACAGTCCGCTGAGCTATGTATCTAATCCTCTCCTGTGCGATATTCTCTGCTGAGCTGTGTATCTAATCCTCTCCTGTGTGATACTGTCTGCTGAGCTGTGTATCTAATCCTATCCTGTGTGATACTGTCTGCTGAGCTGTGTATCTAATCCCGCCCTGTGCGATACTGTCTGCTGAGCCGTGTATCTAATCTTCCCCTGTGTGATACTGTCTGCTGAGCTGTGTATCTAATCCTCTCCTGTGTGATACTGTCTGCTGAGCTGTGTATCTAATCCTCTCCTGTGTGATACTGTCTGCTGAGCTGTGTATCTAATCCTCTCCTGTGTGATACTGTCTGCTGAGCTGTGTATCTAATCCTCTCCTGTGTGATACTGTCTGATGAACTGTGTATCTAATCCTATCCTGTGTGATACTGTCTGCTGAGCCGTGTATCTAATCCCGCCCTGTGCGATACTGTCTGCTGAGCCGTGTATCTAATCCACTCCTGTGTGATACTATCTGCTGAGCTTTGTATCTAATCCTGTGCTGTGTGATACTGTCAGCTGAGTTGTGTATCTAATCCTATCCTGTGTGATACCATCTGCTGAGCTGTGTATCTAATCCTTTCCTGTGTGATACTGTCTGCTGAGCTGTGTATCTAATCCTCTCCTGTGTGATACTGTCTGCTGAGCCGTGTATCTAATCCTCTCCTGTGTGATACTGTCTGCTGAGCCGTGTATCTAATCCTCTCCTGTGTGATACTGTTTGCTGAGCTGTGTATCTAATCTTTTCCTGTGTGATACTGCCTGCTGAGCTGTGTATCTAAGCCTATCCTGTGTGATACTGTCTGCTGAGCCATGTACAGTACAGACCAAAAGTTTGGACACACCTTCTCATTTAAAGATTTTTCCGTATTTTCATGACTATGAAAATTGTACCTTCACACTGAAGGCATCAAAACTATGAATTAACACATGTGGAATTATATACTTAACAAAAATGTGTGAAACAACTGAAAATATGTCTTATATTCTAGGTTCTTCAAAGTAGCCGCCTTTTGCTTTGATGACTGCTTTGCACACTCTTGGCATTCTCTTGATGAGCTTCAAGAGGTAGTCACCGGAAATGGTTTTCACTTCACAGGTGTGCCCTGTCAGGTTTAATAAGTGGGATTTCTTGCCTTATAAATGGGGTTGGGACCATCAGTTGTGTTGTGCAGAAGTCTGGTGGATACACAGCTGATAGTCCTACTGAATAGACTGTTAGAATTTGTATTATGGCAAGAAAACAGCAGCTAAGAAAAGAAAAACGAGTGGCCAACATTACTTTAAGAAATGAAGGTCAGTCAGTGCGAAAAATTGGGAAAACTCTGAAAGTATCCGCAAGTGCAGTTGCATAAACCATCAAGCGCTACAAAGAAACTGGCTCACATGAGGACCGCCCCAGGAAAGGAAGACTAAGAGTCACCTCTGCTTCTGAGGATAAGTTTATCCGAGTCACCAGCCTCAGAAATCGCAGGTTAACAGCAGCTCAGATTAGATACCAGGTCAATGCCACACAGAGTTCTAGCAGCAGACACATCTCTATAACAACTGTTAAGAGGAGACTTTGTGCAGCAGGCCTTCATGGTAAAATAGCTGCTAGGAAACCACTGCTAAGGACAGGCAACAAGCAGAAGAGACTTGTTTGGGCTAAAGAACACACGGAATGGACATTAGACCAGTGGAAATCTGTGCTTTGGTCTGATGAGTCCAAATTTGAGATCTTTGGTTCCAACCACCGTGTCTTTGTGCGACGCAGAAAAGGTGAACGGATGGACTCTACGTGCCTGGTTCCCACCATGAAGCATGGAGGAGGAGGTGTGATGGTGTGGGGGTGCTTTGCTGGTGACACTGTTGGGGATTTATTCAAAATTTAAGGCATACTGAACCAGCATGGCTACCACAGCATCTTGCAGCGGCATGCTATTCCATCCAGTTTGCGTTTAGTTGGACCATCATTTATTTTTCAACAGGACAATGACCCCAAACACACCTCCAGGCTGTGTAAGGGCTATTTGACCAAGAAGGAGAGTGATGGGGTGCTACGCCAGATGACCTGGCCTCCACAGTCACCAGACCTGAACCCAATCGAGATGGTTTGGGGTGAGCTGGACCGCAGAGTGAAGGCAAAAGGGCCAACAAGTGCTAAGCATCTCTGGGAACTCCTTCAAGATTGTTGGAAGACCATTTCCGGTGACTACCTCTTGAAGCTCATCAAGAGAATGCCAAGAGTGTGCAAAGCAGTCATCAAAGCAAAAGGTGGCTACTTTGAAGAACCTAGAATATAAGACATATTTTCAGTTGTTTCATACTATTTTGTTAAGTATATAATTCCACATGTGTTAATTCATAGTTTTGATGCCTTCAGGTGAATGTACAATTTTCATAGTCATGAAAATACAGAAAAATCTTTAAATGAGAAGGTGTGTCCAAACTTTTGGTCTGTACTGTATATAATCCTATCCTGTGTGATACTGTCTGCTGAGCTGTATATCTAATCCTGTCCTATGTGATACAGTCCGCTGAGCTGTGTATCTAATCCCCTCTTGTGTAATATTGTCTGCTGAGCTGTGTATCTAATCCTATCCTGTGTGATATTGTCAGCTGAGCTGTGTATCTAATCCTCTCCTGTGTGATACTGTCTGCTGAGCTGTGTATCAAATCCTCTCCTGTGTGATACTGACTGCTGTGCTGTGTATCTAATCCTATGCTGTGTGATACTGTCTGCTGAGCTGTGTATCTAATCCTACCCTGTGTGATACTGTCTGCTCAACCGTGTATCTAATCCTCTCCTGTGTGATACCGGCTGCTGAGCTGTGTATCTAATCCTCTCCTGTGTGATACTGTCTGCTGAGCCGTGTATCTAATCCTGTCCTGTGTGATACTGTCTGATGAGCTATGTATCTAATCCTCTCCTGTGCGATACTGTCTGCTGAGCTATGTATCAAATCCTCTCCTGTGTGATACTGACTGCTGTGCTGTGTATCTAATCCTATGCTGTGTGATACTGTCTGCTGAGCTGTATCTCTAATTCTATCCTGTGTGATACCATCTGCTGAGCTGTGTATCTAATCCTCTCCTGTGTGATACTGTCTGCTGAGCAGTGTATCAAATCCTCTCCTGTGTGATACTGTCTGCTGAACCATGTATCTAATCCTGCCCTGTGTGATACTGTCTGCTGAGCAGTGTATCTAATCCTATCCTGTGTGATACCATCTGCTGAGCTGTGTATCTAATCCTCTCCTGTGTGATACTGTCTGCTGAGCCATGTATCTAATCCTCTCCTGTGTGATACTGTCTGCTGAGCCGTGTATCTAATCCTACCCTGTGTGATACTGTCTGCTGAACCGTGTATCTAATCCTGCCCTGTGTGATACTGTCTGCTGAGCTGTGTATCTAATCCTATCCTGTGTGATACTGTCTGCTGAGCCGTGTATCTAATCCTGCCCTGTGTGATACTGTCTGCTGAGCAGTGTATCTAATCCTATCCTGTGTGATACCATCTGCTGAGCTGTGTATCTAATCCTCTCCTGTGTGATACTGTCTGCTGAGCCATGTATCTAATCCTCTCCTGTGTGATACCATCTGCTGAGCTGTGTATCTAATCCTCTCCTGTGTGATAATGTCTGCTGAGCCGTGTATCTAATCCTATCCTGTGTGATACTGTCTGCTGAGCTGTGTATCTAATCCCGCCCTGTGCGATACTGTCTGCTGAGCCTTGTATCTAATCCACTCCTGTGTGATACTGTCTGATGAACTGTGTATCTAATCCTATCCTGTGTGATACTGTCTGCTGAGCCGTGTATCTAATCCCGCCCTGTGCGATACTGTCTGCTGAGCCGTGTATCTAATCCACTCCTGTGTGATACTGTCAGCTGAGTTGTGTATCTAATCCTATCCTGTGTGATACCAACTGCTGAGCTGTGTATCTGATCCTGTGCTGTGTGATACTGTCAGCTGAGTTGTGTATCTAATCCTATCCTGTGTGATACCATCTGCTGAGCTGTGTATCTAATCCTTTCCTGTGTGATACTGTCTGCTGAGCTGTGTATCTAATCCTGTGCTGTGTGATACTGTCAGCTGAGTTGTGTATCTAATCCTATCCTGTGTGATACCATCTGCTGAGCTGTGTATCTAATCCTTTCCTGTGTGATACTGTCTGCTGAGCTGTGTATCTAATCCTCTCCTGTGTGATACCGTCTGCTGAGCCGTGTATCTAATCCTCTCCTGTGTGATACTGTCTGCTGAGCTGTGTATCTAATCCTATCCTGTGTGATACTGTCTGCTGAGCTGTGTATCTAATCCCGCCCTGTGCGATACTGTCTGCTGAGCCTTGTATCTAATCCACTCCTGTGTGATACTGTCTGATGAACTGTGTATCTAATCCTATCCTGTGTGATACTGTCTGCTGAGCCGTGTATCTAATCCCGCCCTGTGCGATACTGTCTGCTGAGCCGTGTATCTAATCCACTCCTGTGTGATACTGTCAGCTGAGTTGTGCATCTAATCCTATCCTGTGTGATACCAACTGCTGAGCTGTGTATCTGATCCTGTGCTGTGTGATACTGTCAGCTGAGTTGTGTATCTAATCCTATCCTGTGTGATACTGTCTGCTGAGCTGTGTATCTAATCCTTTCCTGTGTGATACTGTCTGCTGAGCTGTGTATCTAATCCTGTGCTGTGTGATACTGTCAGCTGAGTTGTGTATCTAATCCTATCCTGTGTGATACCATCTGCTGAGCTGTGTATCTAATCCTTTCCTGTGTGATACTGTCTGCTGAGCTGTGTATCTAATCCTCTCCTGTGTGATACCGTCTGCTGAGCCGTGTATCTAATCCTCTCCTGTGTGATACTGTCTGCTGAGCTGTGTATCTAATCCTTTCCTGTGTGATACTGCTTGCTGAGCTGTGTATCTAAGCCTATCCTGTGTGATACTGTCTGCTGAGGCATGTATATAATCCTCTACTGTGTGATACTGTCAGGTGAGCTGTGTATCTAATCCTCTCCTGTGTGATATTGTCAGCTGAGCTGTGTATCTAATCCTCTCCTGTGTGATACCGGCTGCTGAGCTGTGTATCTAATCCTCTCCTGTGCGATACTCTCTGCTGAGCTGTGTATCTAATCCTTTCCTGTGTGATACTGTGTGCTGAGCTGTGTATGTAAACCTCTGTGTGATACTGTCTGATGAGCTGTGTATCTAATCCTCTCCTGTGTGATACTGTGTGCTGAGCTGTGTATCTAATCCACCCGTGTGATACAGTCTGCTGAGCTGTGTATCTAATCCTATGCTGTGTGATACTGTCTGCTGAGCTGTGTATCTAATCCTATCCTGTGTAATACCATCTGCTGAGCAGTGTATCTAATCCTATCCTGTGTGATACTGTCTGCTGAGCCGTGTATCTAATCCTCTCCTGTGTGATACTGTCTGCTGAGCTATGTATCTAATCCTCTCCTGTGTGATACTGTCAGCTGAGCTGTGTATCTAATCCTCTCCTGTGTGATACTGTCTGCTGAGCTGTGCATCTAATCCTATCCTGTGTGATACTGTCTGCTGAGCTATGTATCTAATCGTCTCCTGTGTGATACTGTCTGATGAACTGTGTATCTAATCCTGTCCTATGTGATACTGTCAGCTGAGCTGTGTATCTAATCCTCTCCTGTGCGGTACTGTCTGCTGAGCCGTGTATCTAATCCTCTCCTGTGCGATACTGTCTCCTGAGCTGTGTATCTAATCCTCTCCTGTGTGATACTGTCTGCTGAGCCGTGTATCTAATCCTCTCCTGTGTGATACTGTCTGCTGAGCAGTGTATCTAATCTTATACTGTGTGGTACTGTCTGCTGAGCTGTGTATCTAATCCCCTACTGTGTGATACTGTCTGCTGAGCTGTGTATCTAATCCTCTCCTGTGTGATACTGTCTGCTGAGCTATGTATCTAATCCTCTCCTGTGTGATACTGTCTGCTGAGCTGTGTGTCTAATCCTATCCTGTGTGATACTGTCTGCTGAGCCGTGTATCTAATCCTCTCCTGTGCGATACCGTCTGCTAAGCCGTGTATCTAATCCTCTCCTGTGTGATACTGTCTGCTGAGCAGTGTATCTAATCGTCTCCTGTGTGATACTGTCTGCTGAGCTGTGTATCTAATCCTGTTCTATGTGATACTGTCTGCTGAGCTGTGTATCTAATCCTGTCCTGTGTGATACCGTCTGCTGAGCTATGTATCTAATCCTTTCCTGTGTGATACCGTCTGCTGAGCTGTGTATCTAATCCTCTCCTGTGTGATACTGTCTGCTGAGCCGTGTATCTAATCCTCTCCTGTGTGATACTGTCTGCTGAGCAGTGTATCTAATCTTATACTGTGTGATACTGTCTGCTGAGCTGTGTATCTAATCCTCTCCTGTGTGATACTGTCTGCTGAGCTGTGTATCTAATCCTCTCCTGTGTGATACTGTCTGCTGAGCCGTGTATCTAATCCTATGCTGTGATAATCTGCTGAGCAGTGTATCTAATCTTATACTGTGTGATACTGTCTGCTGAGCCGTGTATCTAATCCTCTCCTGTGTGATACCGTCTGCTGAGCTGTGTATGTATCTAATCCCCTCCTGTGTGATAATGTCTGCTGAGCTGTGTATCTAATCCTACCCTGTATGATACTGTCTTCTGAGCCGTGTATCTAATCCTCTCCTGTGTCATACTGTCTGCTGAGCCGTGTATCTAATCCTCTCCTGTGTGATACTGTCTGCTGAGCTGTGTATCTAATCCTCTCCTGTGTGATACTGTCTGCTGAGCTGTATCTCTAATCCTCTCCTGTGTGATACCATCTGCTGAGCCATGTATCTAATCCTCTCCTGTGTGACACCATCTGCTGAGCCATGTATCTAATCCTCTCCTGTGTGATACTGTCTGCTGAGCCGTGTATCTAATCCTCTCCTGTGTGATACTGTCTACTGAGCATTGTATCTAATCCTCTCCGTGTGATACTGTCTGCTGAGCAGTGTTTCTAATCCTCTCCTGTGATACTGTCTGCTGAGCTGTGTATCTAATCTTCTCCTGTGTAATACTGTCTACTGAGCTGTGTATCTAATCCTATTCGGTGTGATACTGTCTGCTGAGCTGTGTATCTAATCCTATTCGGTGTGATACTGTCTGCTGAGCTGTGTATCTAATCCTATTCGGTGTGATACTGTCTGCTGAGCTGTGTATCTAATCCTATCCGGTGTGATACTGTCTGCTGAGCTGTGTAGCTAATCCTCTCCTGTGTGATGCTGTCTGCTGAGCCATGTATCTAATCCTCTCCTGTGTGATACTGTCTACTGAGCATTGTATCTAATCCTCTCCGTGTGATACTGTCTGCTGAGCAGTGTTTCTAATCCTCTCCTGTGTGATACTGTCTGCTGAGCTGTGTATCTAATCTTCTCCTGTGTAATACTGTCTACTGAGCTGTGTATCTAATCCTATTCGGTGTGATACTGTCTGCTGAGCTGTGTATCTAATCCTATTCGGTGTGATACTGTCTGCTGAGCTGTGTATCTAATCCTATCCGGTGTGATACTGTCTGCTGAGCTGTGTAGCTAATCCTATCCGGTGTGATACTGTCTGCTGAGCTGTGTATCTAATCCTACCCTGTATGATACTGTCTGCTGAACAGTGTATCTAATCTTCTCCTGTGTGATACTGTCTGCTGAGCCGTGTATCTAATCCTCTCCTGTGTGATACTGTCAGCTGAGCTGTGTATCTAATCCTCTCCTGTGTGATACTGTCTGCTGAGCAGTGTATCTAATCTTATACTGTGTGATACTGTCTGCTGAGCTGTGTATCTAATCCTCTCCTGTGTGATACTGTCTGCTGAGCTGTGTATCTAATCCTCTCCTGTGTGATACTGTCTGCTGAGCAGTGTATCTAATCTTATACTGTGTGATACTGTCTGCTGAGCAGTGTATCTAATCTTCTCCTGTGTGATACTGTTTGCTGAGCTGTGTATCTAATCCTATCCGGTGTGATACTGTCTGCTGAGCAGTGTATCTAATCTTCTCCTGTGTGATACTGTCTGCTGAGCTGTGTATCTAATCCTATCCGGTGTGATACTGTCTGCAGAGCTGTGTATCTAATCCTCTCCTGTGTGATACTGTCTGCTGAGCAGTGTATCTAATCCTCTCTCATGTTATGTCTTCATCTTTTAATATTTCTAACGGCACCAGGCAGGGATGTCCGCTTTCCCCTCTCCTTTTTATTCTTACACTAGAACCTTTACTACAAAAGCTCAGAGAGGAGGGGAGGATCGTTGGCATCAAATCAGCTGGTACTGAACATAAAATCGCAGCATACGCAGACGATCTACTGATCATGACCTCTAACCCGAGAATATCTGTCCCAGTTATCCTGACATTACTCAAGGAATACGGTGCACTATCAAATTTTAAGGTGAATCTTAGCAAATCTCAAGTCTTAAATATAAATATCCCAGAACCACAAAAAACACAAATGGCAATCGGGTCCCCCTTTACCTGGTCCCCCCCATCAATACGTTTCTTGGGAGTTGAGATTTCTCCAAACCTACAAGAACTTTATAAGTTAAACTTCCCACCGCTATTGCAGAAAATCCAGAAACTTACCCCCAACTGGAATATCTCATACATCTCCTGGTTGGGTAGGAAAAATCTCCTTAAATGTATGATATGGCCAAAAATAACTTATCTAGTGCAAGCCCTTCCAATCCACCTACCTAATTCTTTTTTCATTGACATACGAAAACTCCTCAGCCGTTTTCTGTGGCACAACCAAAAACCCAGACTTCCCTTACAAATATTATCCCTCCCACACTCTGAAGGAGGTATAGATCTGCCAGATCTAAAGATACTTCAACAAGCCACTCATCTCCAAAGAGTCGTGGATGGATCAGGCTCCCACCACAGAAGCAATGGATTAAAGTAGAAGAAACAATCCTTAAATTCCCCCTTAGACAGCTCATCCTCACGCCCTCAAGTAGTACTAGGTATACATCAATTAAAAACCCTTTCACCGCCACTACTTTTAAAATCTGGTCCAATCCCCATATAAGACAAATATGCTCCCCGTTTCCCTCCCCTCTCCTACAAGTTACAGACCTAGTTCTCTCCTTTCTCCAGCCCATAATGCCACAATACACAACTCAATTCGCAACTTGATAACACCACTCCAAAAAATTACAGATAATGGGGTCATGCCCTGCTTGGCAGAACTCAATCAAATGCTAGATACTATCTCTTTTCACCCCTTTATGTACCAGAAATTTATGTCTAACTTAAAACTAGTCTTTAAAACTCCAAATTATATTAGGGAAATGACTGATTTTGAAAAACTTATAGCTGCAAAAAACCCCTAAAAAAGAACGTTATCAGCTCTAAAAAAAACAATTATGCCTAGCCAGAACCCCTAAGAAACTGCCATATGTAATGAAGTGGGAACAGGATCTGAATAGGCCTTTCACCCCACCTGAAATTAAAAGATTACTACTAGCACCTAAAGTCTCCTCTAGATGTGTTAGAGTACAAGAGAATGGCTATAAAGTTCTCTCCAGGTGGTATATGACTCCATCAAAACTTCAGAAATGTTACAAAGGACTTGATCCTAACTGCTGGAGATGCTCTTCTGATGTGGGCACTATGCTCCACATGTGGTGGAACTGTACATTGATTAAGCCCTTCTGGACAAAAATAATTCAAACTATTAATACAATTTTAAACTTGCAACTCTTGACCTCGCCGGAGATCTGCCTTCTGTTTCTGTTCCTAGATAACTTCCCTAAAATAAAATTAACCCTTCTTAGACAGCTCCTGGCCTCGGCTAAGTTACTTGTGACATCCTTATGGAAATCTGCGAAGACCCCAAATATCTCACTCTGGGAAATGAAGGTTGAACAAGTATACAGGCTAGAAGAATTGGCTAGTTGGGATGAAAAAAGGCATAAACAATTCTCGTTGATATGGCGTCCCTGGCACAAATATATTACAGACCGCACAATACTAACCTAAAATACTCAGATCGCTAGCCCATTCTAATCCCAACTCCCCCCCCCTCCCATCATCTATATCTTTGTAGTCCCCCCCCCCCCCTCCATCTCATCTCCCCGTTCATCCCACTTCCCTTTCAACCTTCCCCCCTTCTCCAGGTTTTTTTTTTTTCTTTTTCTCTTCTGAAGTTTTTATTTCCAGGATATCACAATAAACCTTCTTGAATATGATAACATGTTATGTGACCACAATTTTGTACTACGACATGTTCAAAAGAATTGAACCTCTCTCTTATATTTTTTCTCTCTTCCGAAACGTGTCAATGTTTGGCTGAAATTTATGCAGTCTGGTCAATTTCTGCTCTTATAATCTATGTGATATCGTTATCTTTGATTTGTTTCATTAACAATGTGACTTTTCTTTGTTCAATTGTTAACCTTCTTTAAAAAAAACCTTAATAAAAAGATGTTTAAAAGAAAAGAATAAGCAGGACAAATAAAGGGTTTATCCAACATGTAAAACTAATTTGGAAGCTATAGTTAGGCTTTTAATAGGACTCTTTCAGCATGACTGTGCAAACCAAGCACAGGAGCTCACTGCCAATCATTTAACTACTGTTTTTCCACTATATGATTAGATATTAAGTGCAAATTGCTTGTTTCTTGGTAATGGCCGCATGCTTTTGCAAAAACTGTGCAGCCATTAACAATAAGTGAACCATTTGTAATTAATTTCTACCAGTACAGCTGAAAAAAGCTGTGATCTTTATGAAATGGGTTGTTAGCAGATGTACCTTGGTCGCACACATGCTATACTCATCAGGTGCTACATGAAACTCAAGCCTAAAGATGGCCGCGACACTCATGGGCCGCTGCATTGTGCTTGCCCCCCAGGCTAAAATTTGCCAGCCAATAATATGTGACTGGTATATCAAATACTGTGATACAGACATCAGATGTTTTACAGTAGATACACTGTCATATATATGACTACCAACATAAGGAGCATGAGTAATCCAAGACTTTATCACTACAGGCAACACCAAAACTATAGATACCACCAAAATGAAACAATAGGCGCTTATTGCCGCTAAAATAAATCTCTATTAAATATTGCAAAAATTAAAAGACAATCATACAGAGTATAGCAATGGAGGATCACAAACACATGAGTATCACATTTATAGAGACATAGTAGTCACATATATATATACAGTACAGACCAAAAGTTTGGACACACCTTCTCATATAAAGATTTTTCTGTATTTTCTTGAGTATGAAAATTGTACATTCACACTGAAGGCATCAAAACTATGAATTAACACATGTGGAATTATATACTTAACAAAAAAGTGTGAAACAGCTGAAAATATGTCTTATATTCTAGGTTCTTCAAAGTAGCCACCTTTGGCTTTGATTGCTTTGCACACTCTCGGCATTCTCTTGATGAGCTTCAAGAGGTAGTCACCGGAAATGGTTTTCACTTCACAGGTGTGCCCTGTCAGGTTTAATAAGTGGGATTTCTTGCCTTATTAATGGGGTTGGGACCATCAGTTGTGTTGTGCAGAAATCAGCTGGATACACAGCTGATAGTCCTACTGAATAGACTGTTAGCTGCTTTTTTTTCTTACCATAATACAAATTCTAAGTAAAGAAAAACGAGTGGCCATCATTACTTTAAGAAATGAAGGTCAGTCAGTCCGAAAAATTGGGAAAACTTTGAATGTATCCCCAAGTGCAGTTGCAAAACCCATCAAGAAAACAAAGAAACTGGCTCACATGAGGACCGCCCCAGGAAAGGAAGACCAAGAGTCACCTCTGCTTCTGAGGATAAGTTTATCCGAGTCACCAGCCTCAGAAATCGCAGGTAACAGCAGCTCAGATTAGAGACCAGGTCAATGCCACACAGAGTTCTAGCAGCAGACACATCTCTACAACAACTGTTAAGAGGAGACTTTGTGCAGCAGGCCTTCATGGTAAAATAGCTGCTAGGAAACCACTGCTAAGGACAGGCAACAAGCAGAAGAGACTTGTTTGGGATAAGGAACACAAGGAATGGACATTAGACCAGTGGAAATCTGTGCTTTGGTCTGATAAGTCCAAATTTGAGATCTTTGGTTCCAACCACTGTGTTTTTGTGCGACGCAGAAAAGGTGAACGGATGGACTCTACATGCCTGGTTCCCACCGTGAAGCATGGAGGAGGAGGTGTGATGGTGTGGGGGTGCTTTGCTGGTGACACTGTTGGGGATTTATTCTAAATTGAAGGCATACTGAACCAGCATGGCTACCACAGCATCTTGCAGCGGCATGCTATTCCATCCGGTTTGCGTTTAGTTGGACCATCATTTATTTTTCAACAGGACAATGACCCCAAACACACCTCCAGGCTGTGTAAGGGCTATTTGACCAAGAAGGAGAGTGATGGGGTGCTACGCCAGATGACCTGGCCTCCACAGTCACCAGACCTGAACCCAATCGAGATGGTTTGGGGTGAGCTGGACCGCAGAGTGAAGGCAAAAAGGCCAACAAGTGCTAAGCATCTCTGGGAACTCCTTCAAGATTGTTGGAAGACCATTTCCGGTGACTACCTCTTGAAGCTCATCAAGAGAATGCCAAGAGTGTGCAAAGCAGTCATCAAAGCAAAAGGTGGCTACTTTGAAGAACCTAGAATATAAGACATATTTTCAGTTGTTTCACACTTTTTTGTTAAGTATATAATTCCACATGTGTTAATTCATAGTTTTGATGCCTTCAGTGTGAATGTACAATATTCAGAGTCATGAAAATACAGAAAAATCTTTAAATAAACTTTTGGTCTGTACTGTATATATAATATAACACTACAAGCCTCCCTCTGTCTGAAGCCTTTAAAGACTTGGCAAGTGCTACATGCCTGCGCAGTCTGGCTCTAGACAGAAGAACCCATTACGTTACAGGTAAGAGGAGTGTGTATGGCGCCGGAGATTGCGGTATGCGTAGACACTGAACACATACCGCGATCTCCGGCGCCATACTTACCTGACCGGGAGGAGCGTTGCAGCGGTGCTTCTCTTCTCGCCGGAGACCAGGGCAGGAGTGAAGGCGTTGGAATCGGCACATGTGCATAACTCTATCCGGCGCCATTTTACTGAAGACATATTTGCAGTGTGTCTTCAGCAAAATGGCGTTGAACAGCACGGTATGGGCACACGCGTACTCTGGCGCCGCACTGCTCCCTGGCAGAACAGGATACAGAAGCGCTGGAGCACAGGGAAGAAAGGTGAGTATGTGTTTATTTTTTTGTATCTGTGCACCGTGAAAGGGATGAGGGGTGCCATACATACCAGGAATGGGGTGTGACGGGTACCATACATACCAGGAAAGGGGTGTGAGGGGTACAATGCATACCAGGATTTGGGGGCTGACTGAACCATGAAAACCAGGATTGGGGGGTGAGGGGTGCCATACATACCAGGATTGGGGGGTGAGGGGTGCCATATATACCAGGATTGGGGGGTGAGGGGTGCCATACATACCAGGATTGGGGGATGAGGGAACCATGCATACCAGGATTGGGGGATGAGGAGGCCATATGTACCAGGATTGGGGATGAGAGAGTCATGCATACCAGGATTGGGGATGAGAGAGCCATGCATACCAGGATGGGGGATGAGGAGGCCATACATACCAGGGTAACGCTGAGGGGGCCATGTGCAGCATGATGGGGATTAGAGGTGCCATACATACCAGGACAGGGATGAGGGGTGCCATGCATACCACTATACCAGGACAGGGATGAGGGGTGCCATGCATACCACTATACCAGGATAAGGATGAGGGGTGCCATGCATACCGGGACAGGGATGAGGGGTGCCATGCATACCGGGACAGGGATGAGGGGTGCCATGCATACCGGGACAGGGATGAGGGGTGCCATGCATACCGGGACAGGGATGAGTGGTGCCATGCATACCGGGATAGGGATGAGGGGTGCCATGCATACCGGGATGGGGATGGGGACCACGTATAAAAGGAAGGGGGGGGGCATATATACCAGGATGGGGGATATTGTCAGAATTGGGGGACATTACCCCTATACCAGTGTCAGCAGAAGACCCCCTCCCCCTTAAAAGTGCATCAGGAACACATTTTTGGCTTAAATTTTTTTATTTTTATTTTCCTCCTCTAAAACCTAGGTGCGTCTTATGGTCCGGTGCATCTTATAGTCCAAAAAATACGGTACTTCTTACATTACATGAGTGATATCTATTGTAAATTCTATAATAGCTCAGAAACCGGCGAATCCTCACAGTGCATGGGGCGTGTCATGGGGGGATTCAAAAGTTTTCATTTTAGACTGTACATTATAGTCCTCCATACAGTAGTATGAGCACCACATAGTCCTCCATACAGTATTGTGGACACCACATAGTCCTCCATACAGTATTATGGGCACTACATAGCACTCCATACAGTATTATGGGCACCACATAGTCCTCTATACAGAATGGGCTCCATACTGAATAATGGACCCCATATAATGTTCCATACAGAATAATAGGCCCCATATAATGCTCTATACAGAATAATGAACCCCATATAATGCTCATTACACCATAATTGACCCCATATATTACTCCATGAAGAATAATGGGCGTCATGTAATATGCCATACAGAATAATGGGCCCCATATAATGCTCCATAGAGAATGGGCCCCATATAATGCTCCATAGAGAATGGGCCCCATATAATGCACCATAGAGAATGGGCCCCATATAATGCTCCATAGAGAATGGGCCCCATATAATGCTCCATAGAGAATGGGCCCCATATAATGCACCATAGAGAATGGGCCCCATATAATGCTCCATAGAGAATGGGCCCCATATAATGCTCCATAGAGAATGGGCCCCATATAATGCTCCATAGAGAATGGGCCCCATATAATGCTCCATAGAGAATGGGCCCCATATAATGCTCCATAGAGAATGGGCTCCATACATAAAAAATAAATAATAAAATACTCACCTCTCCTCATACCCTGCTGGCTACAGGTCCTGTCTCTTCAACACTGAGACGTGACAGAGTCAGAAGACGCAGAGGAGACTGGACCTGCGGCCAGCAGGGTATGACGAGAGGTGAATATTTCAAACACCGTAAAGCACGGGGGGGGTTACACCGGGCCCCCCCAACTCACAGGCCCAATAGCGTTCCAGTGTCCCCAACTGTGAGTGGGGCCCCCCTCTTGCCCAGGGCCCTGGCACTTGCCCTGGTGCAATGGGTGGTTATGCCGGCTCTGGCCCTGTAGCTGGTGCAGGATCAGTCTGGGGCAGGGGTCTGTATAGTAAGGTCTGAAGTGTCTCGATCTCAGGTCCGATGTGATTTGAACATTCATACAGATCGAGAGCCGATGATCTCACACTGACAGCACGACCCCAACCTGCTTGAAGGGTCCATCTGCTACAATAAATCTTTCTGATCCTCAGCAGAGCGACCATAGATAACATTCAGGATCTGGCCCTGGACTTGTCAGGAGGTGAGCAGCATCCTGCCACTTCCACACTCTACAAAAAGCATAAATCTCCTGTCCTGACCACTATCCGGAGCTCAGGCTAAGGCCACGGCCCCACTATCAGTATTTGGTCAGTATATTTTCTCAGGAGTGGGAGCCAAAACCAGGTCAGTAACAATCAGAGAAAAGGTATAATAGAAACAAGTCACCAATTCTGTATTTATCACCAACTCCTGGTTTTGTCTCCCACTCCTGTGAAAAAATACTGACCAAATACTGATAGTGGGGTCGTGGCCTTACAAGAATCAAAGATGTCTGCCCTCTCGTACTGCTCAGCGGCTGAAGCTTCTCTCCGGCAGGCATAAGAACGTGGCCTGTGCCGGCTGTTCTGGGCTGCAGATGCCCAGCTGGCACATGTACACAATGAAAGATACAGGGCCGCCCTGCAGTCTGTAAAGAAGCAGCTGCTTGGCCACCGGCCTGGAGGGCATGTGCCCCTCTGGCCCACCTCGCCCCTGGTCAATATGATACCATCTTTTTCATTAGTTGGTGAGGTTAGAAGAAATTTCACTCCAAGACAGTGGATTTTGTACTTTATTCCAGTATATTTATACATAGAAAACATGGCAATGAAAAACAAGTAGATGCACGTGCATAAAAATGTCCCAACATTAATTAAAAAAACCTTTAAGATACAGATAATACTTGTATACAAAAATATTAACACATTCTCAAATTGTGTATAAAGTGCACAAAAGTCAATAGCCCTGACATATAGTGTACACAGGGTCCGGTCCCCCCACATGGTATACACAAAATACAATGTCATCCAGGAAATAACAAAGAATAACAAATACATTTAATCTATTCTGAAATCCCATGTCTATACAAGATAATAATATGTAAAATTCTACAGTGTGAAAGAAATGAGCTAGAGACTACTACATGGCGATGATGCCTACGAACAAGATAATGCCCAGCTAATGCTGCAAATGATACAAATATTACCAGTCACCCAATTAGACACATGAGGTCCGGGCAAGTGATTTTCTACAGTTCATTGACCTCTATGATGACATCTAATATTTTCAATCATTTATAGAGCGGGGTACATTGGGCCTCATTAATAAATCTGCTCACTAGAAAACTAGTTGCCCATCCTAACCAATTAGAGCTCAGCTAAGGTTGTTTTAACGGACCTGGAAAAGTAAAAGCTGTTCTGTGATTGGCTGGGATAAGTAAAAAGGCTGTTTTAATAAATGATTCCCAATGTACCAAGCCCCGCCATAAATGTTATTGATTACAGTAGGGGCCACAATATCCCATGTGTATAGTCATCACATTCATCTTATTGTCTGCAGTTACCTTGGGACATGCTATATTGAAATGTAAGATGATATCAGTGGGGTCCATGAGGCAGAGCAGTGTGTGGTACGTGTGACATTTCCTAATATCGAGCAATCAATACTCTACCTTGGTCTGGAATGCAAAGTCTGCGTGGACAAGGAAGGGGCTCCCAGATGCCAGCTGTAAAACCCGTCGCTCCACCATCACACGCTCATCACCGTCAGCAAGCAGGGCTCTTTTGCCGATGATCTTAACAGCAAAATGTTTGCGGGTAGATGAATCTTCCGCCAGCAGGACCGTTCCATAGCATCCCCGGCCAAGCACTTGATGGAATAATAATCTCCTCTTGATGGTATCAGAGACTGTGCTTTTGGAGCCGGTTGGCCGAACACCGCTGCTTCCTTCAGCTTCTTCAGCCTTCTGCTTTAGATCCATGGGTTTCTGTCCTAATGTAATCTTTCTTCTTTTCTTCTCCTTTTTGTCCCCTGATGAGATGAAGATGGCTCCTCTCTTCTTGGCTCCCATCTTCTGACTTTCTACCTTCTCCTTTTCTTCCACTTCTTCTTTCTTCTGGACAGGTTGTTTTGTCCTGTTGACTGAAGACTTCCTCTCATCATCAGATGTGTCATGGGAAGGTCTTAGTCTCTTCGCTCCTTCCCTCCTCACCACGTTCTCCTTTACTTCTTTCTTCTGGACTGGTGGTTTTGTCCTGTTGACTGAAGACTTCCTCTCATCATCAGATGTGTCATGGGAAGGTCTTCGTGTCTTCACTCTTTCTCTGCTCACCACAATCTCCTCCTCTTTTATATCCATATTATTGCTTTGCTTAGAGTTAGCCGACATCTCCTCCACTGTTGTTGGTCAATTCCAACTGTCACTTCCAACTGTCACTCAGTGCATTTCATATGGAATCATCATGCTTGCACCACCACTGGTCATGTGATCAGCATCTGACCAATGATATTTAAGAGATAAATGAACATTAGCTGAGATTAAATATTCAGGTAATATTCAGATATTCTGTGGAACACAAGGTGCCACATTTACTAATAGTAATAGAACTGCACTAAGTCGCCAATTTAATTTACATTGTTACTACAGAGCATCAGATGAATGTAATATAATAAATATTAGCAAGATGTATGATTTCCATCCACTCTACGTATCATAGAAATACAGATATACTATCTTTTTATATAGAGATGTAGCAGAAGCCATCCTGATTGTTTGCAGCATGCTATGGTGATAGAGAAGCATGCATGACTGTGCCATGCAAATGGTGAGGAGCACCAAAATGGGACATATGATTCACGTAGCCAGGGGCGTAATGTCCGCGGTCGCAGTGGCAGTCACTGCGACCGGGCCCAGGGGGGGTTGGGGCTTGTAAACGGCAGCAGAAATTTCAACAGGATGTGTGTATCGCAGTGCACAGTCGCTTCGGGTCCGTGCGTGACAAATCAGGAGCGGACTGGGTCGGGGGCAGAGCCGGACTGGGGTGTCTGGGGCCCACCAGGGACATTGACTCCAGGGGCCCACCCACCCTTCAGCTATTTGCAAATACCTGTTAGCCGTTATACCCATTATACTGGCGGCTCCTGCCCATCACTGTGCGCTCACCAGAACTGCGATGTACAATTACTGTAGTTTGCATTAAAGGGTTTTTATTGGTGAAAACAAGTTCTCAGCGATGCACAGGTTGGGAAGGGGATCACTTATTTATTGGTGGAATCCGCACTGTCAGAAGATTGTGGCACTTTGACTATTTGGTGAGATTTTTACCTCTGTATTTATAAGACAAAACCAGGAGTGGAGCAATCCGAGGTCATGTTTTAGGCATTTCTCACCCACTCCTGGTTTTGTCTTATAAATACAGAGGTGAAAATCTCACCAAATGCCAACTTGCTTTCTCTGGTGAACCTCCGTAACTGCTTCTCTGCTGCTGTGTAATAGTCACAGGGCAGGGAGGGGTTAAACATCCAAGTATTTAATATCTATTGGAAATAAAGAGGTTTCCCCTTATTGATATCAGATAAAACAAATGACCAACCACAATCCACTCTACCAAGACCAATATTACCAGATAGAAGGCAGAAATACCACCACACCGTGACCAGATCACATATTACCACCACATAGTGCCCAAATAATGCCACATACAAGGCACAAATACCGCCACACCATGACCAAAGCACATAATATCACCACATAGTGATCAAATGCTACCAGATACAAGGTATAAATACTGACACACCATGAGACCACATATTACCACCACATAGTGACTGAATAATACCACATAGAAGGGACAAATATCGTCATGTCATGACCAAAGCACATAATGCCACCACATATTGACAAATAATGCTAAAATAATAAAAATGTAAAAAAGCTCAGTATATTGGGTCAGTGTACAGGTTATACAGTGATCACCAGTGACATTATGCACAGGAGCTCTGTATATAGTGTACAGGTTATACAGTCATCACCAGTGACATTATACACAGAAGCTCTGTATATAGTGTCAGTGTACAGGTAATGCAATGATCACCATTGATATTATACACAGGAGCTCTGTATATAGTGTACAGGTAATACAGTGATCACCAGTGACATTATACACAGGAGCTCTGTATATAGTGTCAGTGTACAGGTAATACAGTGATCACCAGTGACATTATGCACAGGAGCTCTGTATATAGTGTCAGAGTGTGTGTGTGTATAGGTAATACACATACTCACCAGTGATGTCTCTAGGTGAAGTTCTTTATTTGCAGACCGATATATCACATCTTCTATGCAGGACTTATCTCTGCAGAACATAACATAGTTAGCTATAACTGATCACTTCCAGAGCACAAGCCACACTTTTTCCAAGATTTCTACACTGCATGAAATGACAAAATGCAACATAGTGCCGCACTACACAGTAAAAATAAAACACAAAATACATTTAGGGACTCCATCTTTAATAAAAAAAAAACATCATGAGAGATCAGAGATTATGGGGCCCAGTCAGGGATCGTACATAGAAATCATGTGGCCCAGTCAGGGGAGTATACAGAAATCATGGGGCCAATCAGGTTAGGGGTGTACATAGAGATCATGGTGCCCAGTCAGCGGCGTACATAGAGATCATGGGGCCAATCAGGTTAGGGGTGTACATAGAGATCATGGGGCCCCCTCAGCGGCGTACATAGAGATCATGGGGCCCAGTCAGCGGAGTACATAGAGATCATGGGGCCCAGTCAGCGGCGTACATAGAGATTATGGGGCCCAGTCAGGGATCGTACATAGAGATCATGGGGCCCAGTCAGCGGCGTACATAGAGATCATGGGGCCAATCAGGTTAGGGGTGTACATAGAGATCATGGGGCCCCCTCAGCGGCGTACATAGAGATCATGGGGCCCAGTCAGCGGAGTACATAGAGATCATGGGGCCCAGTCAGCGGCGTACATAGAGATCATGGGGCCCAGTCAGCGGTGTACATAGAGATCATGGGGCCCAGTCAGCGGCGTACATAGAGATCATGGGGCCGAGTCAGAGGCGTACATAGAGATCATGGGGCCAATCAGGTTAGGGGTGTACATAGAGATCATGGGGCCCCCTCAGCGGCGTACATAGAGATCATGGGGCCCAGTCAGCGGAGTACATAGAGATCATGGGGCCCAGTCAGCGGCGTACATAGAGATCATGGGGCCCAGTCAGCGGTGTACATAGAGATCATGGGGCCCAGTCAGCGGCGTACATAGAGATCATGGGGCCCAGTCAGCGGCGTACATAGAGATCATGGGGCCCAGTCAGGGATCGTACATAGAGATCATGGGGCCCTATGAGGTGAGGCTCTCACCTCCTCAGGGAGCTCTCACAGGGCATCACAGGCCTTAGTATGAAACAATACTAGAAGACTTGAGGAATTGCTTCATACTAAGGCCTGTGATGCCCTGTGGGAGCTCCTGAGGGCACCATACTGGGGAGGTGAGATCCTCACTTGGCAGTAGTAGGATCAGCATCTCCATAGTGTGGCATTCACATCACACTACATGCTGCACTGTACAGGACTCCCAGCCGGCAGCAGGACAGATGAGGAGGTAACTGTCTGGGACCAGCGCCGGACTGGAGTACCTGGGGCCCACCAGGAAAAAATCAATCTTGGGGCCCACCAGCACCATGCAGTTACCGTATATAGGAATAACATAAGTCCACAAACTCTTTCAAAATGAATCAACTTTATTAACCAATAAATCTCTGCTGCTGTGTAGTAGTCACAACACAGGGAGAGGTTAAACATCCAAGTATTTAATATGTATTGCAAATAAAGAATGTTCCCATTCTTAATATCCGAAAAAACAAATGACTGACAACAATACACTATACCTAGAATAATAATACCATATAGAAGAGAGAAATACCGCCACACCATGACCAGAACACATACCACCACATAGTGATCAAATACTACCAAGTACAAGGTATATATACTGCCACACCATGAGAAGACCACATATTACCACAAAATAGTGACTGTCTGAATAATACCACATACAAGGGACAAATACCGCCACGCCATGACCATGGCTCATAATGGCACCAGCTAGTGACTGATAATGAAAATGTAAAAAAGCTCTGTATATAGAGTCAGTGTACAGATAATGTAGAGATTATCAGTGACATTATACACAGGAGCTCTGTGTATACTGTCAGTGTAGAGGTAATACAGTGATCATCAGTGACATTATACACAGGAGCTCTGTATATAGTGTCAGTGTACAGGTAATACAGTGATCACCAGTGACATTATACATAGGAGCTCTGTATATAGTGTCAGTGTACAGGAAATACAGGGATCACCAGTGACATTATACACAGGAGCTCTGTATATAGTGTCAGTGTACAGGTAATATAGTGATCACCAGTGACATTATGCATAGGAGCTCTGTATATAGTGTCAGTGTACAGGTAATATAGTGATCACCAGTGACATTATGCATAGGAGCTCTGTATATAGTGTCAGTGTACAGGTAATATAGTGATCACCAGTGACATTATGCACAGGAGCTCTGTATATAGTGTCAGTGTACAGGTAATATAGTGATCACCAGTGACATTATACACAGGAGCTCTGTATATAGTGTCAGTGTACAGGTAATATAGTGATCACCAGTGACATTATACACAGGAGCTCTGTGTATGGTGTCAGTGTACAGGAGATAATTTGCATATTCCCACTGCATTTTGGGTTAAGTGAAGAGTCTCCGCAAGCTCAAAGAACACTGGATTTTGGCTGTTGGAGCTGAAAAGAGGACATCGGTAAACCGCGCGCCGGTTTTGAAGCTTTTTTTTGAAGCTTTTTTCACTGTTTTCAGAACATTAACAGTAAGAACATGGAAGAGTCCAGGAGCCATTTGGTGAGCTGCATATCCTGCTACATGTTCACAGACTTGCCAGTGGAAAAGCCAAACTTCACATGCCAGAAATGCAAGCTTGTGTCCCTGTTGGAGGAAAAGTTGCGAAATCTAGAAGAGAGGTTAACTACCTTGAAAATCATTAAGGAAGGTGAAGAGTTCTTAGACAGAGCAGAATTATCTCTTCATGATTCAGAAAGAGAAGAAATTCGAACTGCACCTGAGGAAACCGAGGAATGGAAGCATGTGACCCACAGAAGCAGGAGGATCGAGAGGCAGTCAGCACCCATACTGCTCAGGAACCAGTACCAGGCTCTCACGCAGGAGAACCATGAAGAAATACAGCAAGATAAGACTTTGCCAGCAATGAATAACCTTGTAAGCCCTCAGAATCCTCCTGGATGGAGAAAGAAGAATGTTGTGAAGAAAAAACGGAGAGTGGTGGTCATGGGGGATTCCCTGTTAAGAGGAACAGAGGCCGCTATCTGCAGACCAGACATAACCTCAAGAGAAATGTGCTGTCTTCCAGGAGCAAAAATTAAAGATGTGTCTGGCAGGATATCAAGACTCTTCAGACCTACAGATCACTACCCATTCCTGCTAATACATGTGGGGACAAATGACACCGCAGGAAAGGACCTGGAAACCATCTGCAGTGACTTTGAAGACTTAGGCAAGAAAGTGAAAGAATTGGGAGCGCAGGTGGTCTTCTCATCCATCCTCCCAGTGGATGGCCATGGAACAATGAGGTGGAATAAGATTCTACAGGTGAACAACTGGCTACGTCGATGGTGCCGTCAACAAGGATTTGGATTTCTGGATCACGGAATGAATTACCTATACGATGGACTACTTGCTAGAGATGGGGTGCACCTTACGAAGACTGGAAAACATGTATTTGGAAGTCGCCTTGCTACACTCATCAGAAGAGCTTTAAACTAGAACAATGTGGGAAGGGAAGCAAAAGGCCAGAAAAAGCCATACAGCTGACAAATACTATTGAGATCTCTGCTACTGGAAGTGGAAAAGAAGAACAAAGACAAAACAATTTAAATAATAAAAATATGGGAGGAAGAGAAACCAATCACAAACTAAAATGTTTTTATACAAATGCACAAAGCATGGGCAACAAACAAGGAGAATTGGAACTACTAATGCAGGAAAAGGAATATGATGTCATTGGAATCACTGAAACTTGGTGGGACGATACACATGATTGGAATAAAAGGCTAAAAGGATACAACTTATTTGCAAGAAACAGACTTGATAAACGAGGAGGAGGTGTTGCATTGTATGTTAGAAAAGCGTATATCTGCACAGAGACTGAAGCTTCAGAGACTGGGAGTTCTGTGGAAACTGTTTGGGTAAGAATACAAGGAGAGAACAACGGAAAGGACACCATTGTAGGCATTTACTACAGGCCACCTGGGCAAGCTGAAGATATGGATGAACTCTTTATGTATCAAATGACCAAGTTCTCCAAAAAATATGACGTAGTGGTCATGGGAGATTTCAACTATCCAGACATTTGTTGGGAATCTCTCTCAAGTAAAACTAACAGGTCAAGCAAATTCTTATCCTCTCTTGCTGACAACTTTATCTTCCAAAAGGTAGGGGAGAAAACAAGGGGATCTGCTACTTTGGATCTAATCCTTATAAACAGGGAGGAAATGGTTGAGGAGGTAAAGGTGGCTGGGACCCTAGGAGGCAGCGATCATGCTATTATAGAATTTTGGATAACTAGAGGAGGAAGACATGTGAAGACTCAAACTTCAAGGTTAGATTTTAGAAAGGCAGATTTTAAGAGACTCAGAAAGAGAATAGGAGGGATCCAATGGCTGGATGTCCTTAAGGACAAAAATGTCCAGGAAGGATGGGAAATTTTTAAAAATGAGATTCTCAAAGCACAATCGTTAACAATCCCGAAAAGTAGGAAGAATGGGAAGCATTTAAGGAAACCAGGATGGATGAACACAGAACTTAAACACATGCTAAAAAGAAAGAAAGAAATGTTTATTAAATGGAAAGAGGGAGGCATATCTAAAGAAGATTATAATGCAGTCTGCAGATCCTGCAGGGCACGTATCAGGTTAGCTAAAGCTGACAATGAATTAAGGCTTGCAAGAGATGTCAAAAGTAAAAGAAAAGTCAAAGATGCTATAGGATTTTTACAGGATGAAAATGGAGAAATGGTAAGAGAGGATGTTGAGAAGGCCGAACTTTTTAATTCCTATTTTGCATCTGTTTTCTCTCAGAAAGAAAATGTAACATCAACTGATCTTCACTGTCCTTTCAAAGGAATAGAAGAATCCAAGTTATCTGTAAACAGAAAGATTGTGAGGGAATATTTAGCTAACATAAATGAGTTCAAGTCTCCAGGTCCAGATGAATTACACCCCAGAGTACTGAAGGAGATCGTAGAAGAAATTTTAGAACCACTCTCCATAATCTTTGAAAATTCTTGGAGAACAGGAGAAGTCCCAGAAGACTGGAGAAGAGCAAATATTGTTCCTATCTTCAAAAAGGGGAAGAAGGTGGACTCAGGCAACTATAGGCCGGTGAGTCTGACTTCTATACCAGGAAAGATCTTTGAACAAATTATTAAACAACATGTATGTAAGTACATGGATAAGAATGAAGTGATTAACCAGAGTCAGCATGGGTTTGTAACTAACAAGTCATGTCAGACTAACTTAATTTCCTTCTATGACAGAATCACTGACTGGGTGGATCAGGGAAATGCTGTAGATATAGTATATCTTGACTTCAGCAAAGCATTTGACAAAGTATCTCACACCATCCTTATTGAAAAAATGACCAAGTATGCAATGGACCAGGCAACTGTTAGGTGGATTCATAACTGGCTTAGTGATCGGACTCAAAGGGTGGTTGTAAATGGCTTCACATCCAGCTGGATGAATGTCTCAAGTGGGGTACCACAGGGCTCCGTCCTGGGACCTGTATTGTTCAACATCTTTATCAATGATTTAGATGAAGGAATTGAGGGTAAACTGATTAAATTTGCTGATGACACAAAGCTAGGAGGGATAGCTAATACTAGAGAAGAGAGAGAGAGGATTCAAAAAGACCTAAATAAACTGGAGCAGTGGGCAGCAAACAACAGAATGGTTTTTAACAGGGAAAAATGCAAAGTACTACATCTGGGCAATAAAAATGAAAAAAGCATATACAGAATGGGAGGAATAGAGCTAAGCAACAGTACATGTGAAAAAGACTTAGGTATACTAATAGATCATAGACTGAACATGAGTCAACAGTGTGATGCCGCAGCAAAAAAGGCAAATACAATTCTGGGATGTATTAACAGAAGCATACAGTCTAGATCACGTGAAGTCATTATCGGTCTTTACTCCTCTTTGGTCAGACCTCATCTGGAATACTGTGTACAGTTTTGGGCACCACATTTTAAAAAAGACATAGACAAACTGGAGCAAGTTCAGAGAAGAGCGACCAGAATGGTGACTGGTCTGCAAACTATGTCCTATGAGGAATGTTTAGCTTGCAAAAAAGAAGACTGAGAGGAGACTTAATAGCTGTCTACAAATATGTCAAGGGCTGTCACATTGTAGAAGGATCATCTTTATTCTCATTTGCACAAGGAAAGACTAGAAGCAATGGGATGAAACTAAATGGGAGGAGACACAGATTAGATATTAGAAAAAACTTTTTGACAGTTAGGGTGATTAATGAGTGGAACAGGCTGCCACGAGAGGTGGTGAGTTCCCCTTCAATGGACGTCTTCAAACAGAGGCTGGACAGACATCTGTCTGAGATGATTTAGTGAATCCTGCTTTGAGCAGGGGGTTGGACCAGATGACCCAGGAGGTCCCTTCCAACTCTACCATTCTATGATTCTAATACAGGGATCACCAGTGACATTATGCACAGCTCTGTGTAACGGGTCTGGGAGGCGGAACCTCTGAGCAACTTATACAAGGGGGCGGTCCTTGTAAGGAAGCGGGTGGCGACCAGGGAAGACAGGCAGGTAGTCACAGCAAGTGACCGGGGCAGTCTCTGGGTAAACGGGCAGGAGGTCACGGCAAGTGACCGGGACAGTCTCTGGGTGAACGGGCAGGAGGTCACAGCAAGTGACCGGGGCAGTCTCTGGGTGAACGGGCAGGAGGTCACAGCAAGTGACCGGGGCAGTCTCTGGGTGAACGGGCAGGAGGTCACGGCAAGTGACCGGGACAGTCTCTGGGTAAACGGGCAGGAGGTCACGGCAAGTGACCGGGACAGTCTCTGGATAAAGGGTAGGTACGACCTGTGACGACTGAGCCTCCAGGTAGGCTAGCAGGCAGATGGCAGATGTGTGCTCCCAGGTGAGCAGGCGAGAGTCTCTGGATAAGCAGGTGGTCACAGCATGTGACGGCGGAGCCTCCAGGTAGGTTAACAGGCAGGTAGCAGATGAGCGCTCCCAGGTGAGCAGACCAGAGTCTCTGGACTGGCAGGTGGTCACAGCACGTGACGGCGGAGCCTCCAGGTAGGCTAACAGGCAGGTAGCACATGAGCGCTCCCAGGTGAGCGGGCAAGAGTCTCTGGACTGGCAGGTGGTCACAGCACGTGACGGCGGAGCCTCCAGGTAGGCTAACAGGCAGGTAGCAGATGAGCGCTCCCAGGTGAGCGGGCAAGAGTCTCTGGACTGGCAGGTGGTCACAGCACGTGACGGCGGAGCCTCCAGGTAGGCTAGCAGACAGGTAGCAGGTGAGCGCTCCCAGGTGAGCGGGCAAGCTGGTCCATAGACAGACTGACAGATGTCGGAAGGCAGACCGTCGGACCTCAGGCTAGCAAGCAGGTAAGCGGATAACAGGCAGGAATCAGACAGCAAACTGGCAGGAAACTGGCAGGTAACTGGCAGGTAACTGAAAACGGGACCTGAGGGCTGAAGCAGAGTAGTGAACAGTGCAACAACATTGCTCGGGCACCTCCATTTTGGAGGAGGTGCCTTATATATGGTGAAGTCCTCCGGCCATTGGCCGGGGACTCCTTAGGACGGCGTGCGCGGCCCCTTTAAGAGGGGGGGAGCGCGCGCGCCCTAAGCACCGTGGCCGGGAAGGAGCGCGCGCTGCCAGCAGAGCGGGAGGAGGACGCCGGGCTCGGAGCGGAGAGGTGAGGGGAACAGCGTCCCTGCCTAGCAGGAGGCAGGGACGCCGACGCTACACTCTGTATATAGTGTCAGTGTGTGTGTGTATAGGAAATACAGGGATCACCAGTGACATTATACACAGGAGCTCTGTATATAGTGTCAGTGTACAGGTAATGCAGTGATCACCAGTGACATTATGCACAGGAGCTCTGTATATAGTGTCAGTGTGTGTGTGTATAGGTAATACACATACTCACCAGTGATGTCTCTAGGTGAAGTTCTTTAACTGCAGACTGATATATCACATCTTCTATACAGGACTTATTTCTGCAGAAAATAACCTAGTTAGATATAACTGATCACTTCCAGAGCACAATCCACACTTTTCCCAAAATTTCTACACTGCATGAAATGACAAAAAAAGAAACATAGCACTGCACTACACAGTAACAGTGCTCCAGTGTCATTCTGTGCCTGCTCATCTGTCAGCAGACATATTTGTCTGATGGCAAAGATCTAAGAGAGATGAAGACAGAAGACCTATGGATTCCGTTGGGAGTGAGGATTTTTCTTTATTAAAGATGGAGTCCCTAAATGTGTTTTATTTTTAATAATAAAAAAAAAAAATTCTGTCTTTTTTTTTTCTGTTTACTAGAAATTGATGGTGGCTATGTCTAATTTGGCGTGAAACCATGAATTTCGGGCTTAGTACCAGCTGATAAGGCAAAGATGGCCTGGTACTAACCCTATTATTACCCAGGTTGCCACTCACCACCAGGGCCGCTGGAAGAGCCGGGTAAAGCACTTGGAAATGGTGCCATGATGAATGCGCCATTTTCAGGGGTGGCTGCGGGCTGCGATTTTCAGTGTGGAGGGCCAAGAACGCTTGGGCCTTACCATGCTGCGAATCCCAGCCCCCAGTTGCCTGGTTTTATCTGGCTGGCGATCAACATATGGTGGGAAAAAAAAAAGTTAAGTTTAAAACAAATATTCGGCTTCTCTGTCTTTTGATCACCAGGCAGCTGGGGGTGGCAGTACGTAGCTGTCTGCTTTATCTGCGATGAGAATCAAAAATTCATTTTTAAAATTTTCTTTTCACACTTTTATATGTGACAGACCCAACAGCCAATCGCAGATGCTGTCAAAGAGGATGGGCTTCTGTGATTGGCTGTTTGAGTAATGTACAATCAGCCCATACATTCTAGTATGGTACTATGTATGGGCTGCTTTCAGGTTACTCAAGCAGCCAGTCACAGACGCCCATTCTCTGTGTCAGCCTCTGTGATTGGCTGTTGGGACTGTCACATATAGAAGTGTGAAAATAAATAAATAATAAAACAAAAATGACATAGCGCTCTGCAGAATTTTTGATTCTCAGCGCAGATAGAGGTGGCAGCCCGTAGCTGTCTGCTTTATCTGCCTGGTTTTACCTTGACTGGCGATCAAAAGTCAGGAAAGCCCAATGTTTTTTTTTAATTATTTAAAAAAATAATAAAAAAAAAAAAATGCGTGGGCTCCCGCCATATTTTAATCGGGGGGGCTGGGATTCTCAGCATGGTAAGGCCCAAGCATTCTGGGCCCCCCACGCTGAAAATGGCAGCCTGCAGCCACCCCTGGAATTGGCGCATTCATCGTAGCGCCATTTCCAGGCACTTTATCCGGCTCTTCCAACGGCCCTGGTGGGGGGTGGCACGCTGGGTAATAATGGAGTTAATACCAGCTTTGTATTATCAGCTGGCACTAAGCCTGCGATTCATGGAGTCACGCCAAACTACACATGGCCACCATGAATTTCCAGTAAACAGAAAAAAACACAACACAATTTTTTAATAAAAATAAAACACAAAACACATGTAGGGACTCCATCTTTAATTAAAAACAAAATCCTCGCTCTGATGTAATCCACGGATCTTCTGTCTCCAGCTCTGCTACATCTTTGCCATCAGACAAATATGCCTGCTGACAGAGATGAGCAGGCACAGAATGACACTAGAACCCAGTTGTCAGAGAAGCGCTCAGCTGGCCTCCAGCCGCCGACCATGTTTTCCTGTGCGTTGCAAATAATGCATACTTTCAAACACATGCCTATTTTTGCTATGCAAGTCTACGGTACATTGCGTCTGCGCTGATTTACAACGGATGCGTTGTAACGCACAGCATAAACGCAATGTTAACCCAGCCTAACAGCAGCGAGAAGGGGAGACGGAGCCCTGGAGACCGCCTAGTCAGTCTACTGGTGGTACTATCATGCCCATTGCCCAGTATGTACTGCCAGCCTCTGTGGTATTAGCATTCAAGCTCACATGGCATGTCCTGCCAGCCAGCCACTGGTGTTAGTACTAGCATGATAGTACCACACCACCAGTGGCTGGGTAATGGGCATGCATGATGGTACCACCAGTGGCTGGCAGGACATGCTGGGCATGATTCATGCCTAGTATGTCCTGCCAGCCTCCTTGGTACTATCATGCCCACCCAGCATGTCCTACCAGCCCCTGGTGATAGTACATGCTGCTGGGCATAGTACCAGTAACCAGAGGCTGGCAGCAGGACATGCTGGGCAATGGGCATGATGAGAACCATGCCCATTGTCCAGTAGTATTTACTGCCAGCCCCGGCCAGGGGTCCTCCCAGTCACCCCTCCCCCCTATCCCTTCCCCCACCCCTCCCCGTTTCATACTGACTCGTCGAGATGAGCTGCAGCCGCTGCCTGGAGCGACGCAGGGTCCGTACTCCACAGCGCGCACAGGAAGCAGTCCCAGGGCAATGACGTCATCACCCTGAGACTGACCTCCTGCGCACGCGCCGGCAGTGTCGCTGCGCAGAGGAGGCAGAGGGCCCATCACTAATCATATCGGCAGTGCTGCGAACCGGGGGGGCTCTGTTCTCTGTACGGGGCCCAGGGGTGTAGGGGGCGGGGCCATCGGGACCCGGGGGTTTTCCCGATCCTCCGGTGGGCCAGTCCGCCCCTGCAGAGGGGCATATGTATACATGCAGGTCGGCCACATCCCAGTGGTGCAGACACATCCACACTGCACCCTGTATACTTGTGCACTGCCGTCTGCTGCAGTGGTAGGAGCCGCCTGAATGCATCTTCTTCCTGCCGGAGAGGAGCTTGTGGGCCTGTGCGGTGAGGAGGTGGACGCTGCGCACCTCCTGAGAAGTATATGGCACTCCATGTATCTGTGCACATAGTATACCACTCTAGTGTATAGCAGAAAGGAGACATCGACCAGAAGAGTCCAGGCATGTGGGTGATGCACATAATTATTATATTGATAACCAGGTGGAAGAGGAGGAAATGCAAAAGAAGGGGGGAATTAAAAACTATACGCAAAGGGGACGTCGAGACAGGAATTACAATTAACACCAGTGGGAATGGATCATGATTAGAACAGCAAAGGGATAATACAGAGAATCAAGCCACAAATTAATCCAGTATATAAAAATATATATACATATCATTAGTTAGATATATCTGTACATATGATTGTTTAATTATCATAAACTTTACATAAAGTGCAAGTGCCTCCAAAGAATAAATCTACATAAATTATATATCTCATATGTGAACAAATACAGGTGTTTCTCACTAAATTAGAATATAATCAAACAGTTATTGTTTATTTCTGTTAATGCTGATGATTATGGCTATACGAGTTTCACTTTTTTGTATTGAAGAACTGAAATAACTTTTTGATGATATTCTATTTTAGTGAGATGCACCTGTGTATGTATAAATACAAGGGCTGGTCCCTTATTATTTGGAGGTCGGTGTGAATCCTGTAGAGAGTAGTGCACTGACTTGGGCATATGTGCTGTTGACAGATATGTATTTGTATCCACTTTAAGCATTTTTAAAAAAGGTGACCACATGTGCATTGTACTCATGCTATAGCAGATGCAGATCCCACTCCTGATTGGCGTCCACCCGACGTATGTTTCGGCTTCTTGTCTTCGTCAGGGGGTGGCATCATTCGGAAAGAACTAAGAGTTAAACGGCCAACTATAGCCAATCAGGATGGAGGTATGTCTCCACCAACCAATGGGTGCTGAGGAGGCGTGGCGCGATACACAACGCGCACCAACGCTACGAGGAAACTATGTGACCTGTGATGCTGCGAGCACGTGATGGAGACACTTGATCGGGGGTCACGGGGCACATATAGATACAGTCGGGGAGGATGATGTGGAGACGTTCATGTGTATTGCCTCTTCAGCAGACATCTAATCTACTGATTGAGTGTGGATATATCGGATAAAGTGGAAAATCTTCTTAATTTATAATGATGGATAACGAGTATAGGTTACATATTACAGCAATACACAGGAATAGGGGGTAGTGAGTGTTACATGTATATAAGCATAGGCGGATTATAATGAGGACGATCTGGGCTACCGCCCGGGGCCCCGAACCTCCAGGGGGCTCCGGGGTGTCTATGGCCAGATTGTCCTCATTATATGTGCGGCGCCACGGCACATACCGGCAGACAGTGGGGGGGGGCCCAGGATCGCTCCCCCAGCAGCGGCACACAGCCGCTGCTTCTTCTTCGGCCGGGCCAGCACTGCAGCAGTTAACTTCCCTGTGCTGGCCCGGCCGCGTCACTGCTAGGAGACACGGCCCTGTGCGCGGCCGTGTCTCCTAGCTGTGACGTCACGCAGTGCGCACCCGGCCTGCAGTGCTGCACCGGAAAAGAGCTGGAGCCGAGTCGGGGGATGGTGAGTGTGTGTGTGTGTATGTATATGTATGTATGTGTGTGTGTGTGCAGGCAGATGTCATTGTGTGATGTCTGTTTATATGTATTTTTATGTTTCAAATGTGTTTATGCGTGTATGTATATGTCTGTATATGTTTGTGTGTGCGTGACTGCGTGCGGCCTCCTGCTGAGTATAGATGGCACCGTGCGGCCTCCTGCTGTTTCTGGGGGGGCGCCGTGCGGCCTCCCGCTGTGTATAGATGGCGCTGTGCGGCCTCCTGCTGTCTCTGGGGGGGGGCGCCGTGCGGCCTCCCGCTGTGTATAGATGGCGCCGTGCGGCCTACTGCTGTCTCTTGGGGGGGGCGCCGTGCAGCCTCCCGCTGTGTATATATGGCGCCGTGCAGCCTCCCGCTGTGTATAGATTGCGCCGTGCGGCCTCCCGCTGTGTAATGGTGGCATTGTGCGGCCCCCTGTGTATAGATGGCATTGTGCGGCCTTCCGCTGTTTATAGGTGGCGCCGTGGGGCCTCCCGCTGTGTATAGGTGGCGCCGTGCGGCCTCCCGCTGTGTATAGGTGGCGCCGCCCGCTGTGCATAGGTGGCGCCGTGCGGCCTCCTGCTGTGTATAGGTGGCGCCTCCCGCTGTGTATAGGTGGCGCCGTGCGGCCTCCCGCTGTGTATAGGTGGCGCCGTGCTGCCTCCTGCTGTGTATAGGTGGCGCCGTGCGGCCTCCCGCTGTGCATAGGTGGCGCCGTGCGGCCTCCCGCTGTGTATAGGTGGCGCCGTGCGGCCTCCCGCTGTGTATAGATGGCTACGTGCGGCCTCCCGCTGTGTATAGATGGCTACGTGCGGCCTCCCGCTGTGTATAGATGGCTACGTGCGGCCTCCCGCTGTGTATAGATGGCTACGTGCGGCCTCCTGCTGTGTATAGATGGCTATGTGCGGCCTCCAGCTGTGAATAGATGGTTACGTGTGCTCAATATTGAGTCATACAATTAATGTAAGGCTATGTGCCCACGGTGCAGAAATGCTCCGGATTTTTTTTGAGCGTTTCCGCATCTCCCTGGCAGAAAAAACGCATGTGGATTGTACATGCTTTTTTCCTGCCTGGGACTTGCTGATGTGAAGCGTTCTTCACTTGCATTTCCGCATGCGGGTTGACAAGCGCTTTCCAAGCGATTTTAGCATCACTTGGAAAGTGCTTGACAACTTGGTCACACTATATAAATCCATGCAACCGGCATGGATTTATATAGTGTGACCATAAAAGAATGGTAAAAAATAAATATATAATTACCTTCTGATGGCCTGCCGTCAGCGGTCGCGTGACCCGTCACATGACTAAATGACGTCACGGCAGGTCATTTTCAGACCATCGCGAGCTGCTGGCAAGCCAGGACGCATCGGATAAAGACACCGGGGGCCATCAGAAGGTAAGTATAATATTTATTTTTTATTTTACTCTTTTTTTACAGGTTCTATGGTACCCGGGTCCGGAGGAGAGTCTCCTCTTCTCCAAACCCGGGTACCATCCGCACATTGAAGCGCATGGATTCTGCATGTACAGATGCCGTGATGCGGATTCCATGTGTTCTAATGCAAGTCAATGGCGGCGAAAGCGCCGTGCTTCCGCAAAATAATTGGTAGTGCAGCGGATTTTTCCGCAATGATAATTCGCAGCGGAAATTTACACAGCATGTGCACAGCACATGCGGATTATCATTGGGGAACATGGCCGACCTTCTATCAAGCGTTTTTAAGCATTTCTGCAGCGGAATTGCCACCGCGGAAACGCTTAAAAAACGCATAGTGGGCACACAGCCTAAAAAAAATTATTATAATTAATATTGTGTTCTCCCCGCCTCAGTCCTCACAGCACAACGCAGAACACGAGCTCCTCATCACCATCCTCCTGTCCCGGCACAATGTGCGCACTGCTGCAGCTGCAGGTGGAATAGTGTCCACTGGACTGAGAAGGCCCCGCCCCTTCCGGTGACATCATGATTCCATGAAATCACTCCTCCCCCTCAAGAAATCAACTCCAATCTAGACGCTCCCCTGTTGCTGGGGCGTGGTGACGCTGTAGCTGGGTGATTGCAGGCAGAGTAGTGGTGTTTGGTGTCTGCACTACAGGTAAGAAGATGGGAATGTGCCAAGGTGATTACTACATTCAGGACAATAAGTAGCTAGCTGTAGGTGTGCAGAATCCCACTCCCAATATTGTCAGGGTCTCGCACCCCCTCGTGTCGTGGGCTGTCAGGCTCCCGCACCCCCTCGTGTCGTGGGCTGTCAGGCTCCCGCACCCCCTCGTGTCGTGGGCTGTCAGGCTCCCGCACCCCCTCGTGTCGTGGGCTGCCAGGCTCCCCCATCCCCTCGTGCTGTGGGCTTTCAGGCTCCCGCACCCCCTCGTGTCGTGGGCTGCCAGGCTCCCGCACCCCCTCGTGTCGTGGGCTGCCAGGCTCCCGCACCCCCTCGTGTCGTGGGCTGCCAGGCTCCCGCACCCCCTCGTGTCGTGGGCTGCCAGGCTCCCGCACCCCCTCGTGTCGTGGGCTGTCAGGCTCCCGCACCCCCTCGTGTCGAGGGCTGTCAGGCTCCCGCACCCCCTCGTGTCGTGGGCTGTCAGGCTCCCGCACCTCCTCGTGTCGTGGGCTGCCAGGCTCCCGCACCCCCTCGTGTCGTGGGCTGCCAGGCTCCCGCACCCCCTCGTGTCGTGGGCTGCCAGGCTCCCGCACCCCCTCGCGTCGAGGGCTGTCAGGCTCCCGCCCCCCGTCGTGTCATGGGCTGTCAGGCTCCCGCCCCCCGTCGTGTCATGGGCTGTCAGGCTCCCGCACCCCCTCGTGTCGTGGGCTGTCAGGCTCCCGCACCCCCTCGTGTCGTGGGCTGTCAGGCTCCCGCACCCCATCTTGTCGTGGGCTGCCAGGCTCCCGCACCCCCTCTTGTCGTGGGCTGCCAGGCTCCCGCACCCCCTCGTGTCGAGGGCTGTCAGGCTCCCGCACCCCCTCATGTCGTCGGCTGTCAGGCTCCCGCACTCTCCCCTTGTCGTTGTCTGTGGAGAAGATTAATACATATTTTCATTTTTCAGGTTTTCTCTTATAAAACAAGATCTCTGAGCTTCTGTCTTTGACCGAAAAAATGGCCTCTGACAAGTCGCTGCTGTCTGCAGAAATGAACACAAACATGGAGGAAGCGCTGTATGAACAGATGCTGATGAAGGTACGAAAGATGAATTGGAGAGGCCAGCAATCACCGGGTGAATGTCTCCTCCGTCAGCTGCCGGGAGCGCGGCAGTCTCCAACATTTACCTAATGTGTATTGTTGGCTTTAGACCCCTCACAGTTGTACTATTTTGGTGCAGGAAAAATCAGTTTGCAGAACCATCCTGTTCATGTTACTCACTGATTCTCACTTGTTGCCTCATTTCAGGCCAAACAGGAGATGGAGAGCAGAATACCGAACTTACCAGAAAGCAGAGAGATCAGACCCCAGCCGGGTGAGATGGGCGTCCTCTGATTATTATCCAGATTACTTTGTGCATATTATGTGACAGATACCACAGTGGGGCAGTGGGGTCTTATTGACTGCAACGGTCACATGATGCAACCAACGTGGGGGGTCACATAATTTCTTATGCAGTTGATTACATGTAAATGCTGCTTGGCTTTTGCCGATTTTATTGTGTTTTTGTTCACTTTTTGTTTTTATTTCTGTGTTAGGTTTCTGCATTAAAACTCGCACATCCAAAAATACCAAAATCTTTATTAACATCTGCAAGTCGAACCAGATCCCAGCGGCCCCGGACCTGACGGAGCAGGAGTTAGTCAGCCTCCTGGAATCTGATGATCCCTCCGGCTATCGAGTCCCCATGAGCCTTGGAGAGCCCCACGTTGAAGTTGATAATAGTACGTTTTTTTTTAATACAGCGCTTCTCTTTTTAAAGGGATAGTCCAGAGATATCCTTAAAGGGGTTAAAATAGCAAGTATTACAACTTACTAATCCTCAATGGTCAAAGGTGCCATCTCCACAGGTTCTGGTAGGTCCACTTCCAGTCTGCGGAATAAAGTTTGACATCTTGTTGTTGACTTTTGAACTTTTTTGGTTTAGATTTGGGACTTAGAGGGATTGTCCACTACTTGGATTCCCCTTTAAGAACTTATACCACTTATTCATAGCAGCCCTACTAAGGTCAATGGATTGAGTCGGCACCGCAAAGTATCTAAGTCCTGGTGCACTTTGTCCTACAGGTAGAGGCGGCTGCTCGGCGTACGACATAGTGATTAATGGCACCTTCTTTGAGAAAATTACGGTAACTGCAATTGCTTATTCCGACATACGAGCTGTCTGCTCTCCTTTGTGTCAGCTCCTTACTTTGTATTTTTTTTATTAGAATAATGAGCTTTTCAGGGAATTTTTTATCACCGTGGCCATGGAGGGACTAGAGAACAAGTACGAAATGGAGCTGTCAAGAGGTAACGACCGCATCACTGATCTTTTCCTTGATTTTTCCATCGACCACACAAGGACTTGTTCTTTCGTGGAGCAAGTTTACCATATAATATATTGAACATTTTTATGTACCAACCTGTTGTATGGCACCGTATCAAATGCCTTTGAAAAGTCCAGATAGACAACATCCACTAAGTTTCCCTGGTCCAACCTGAACTTACCTCCCCATAGAATCTTTTCAGATTAGTTTGCAGGACAGATCCCTCATAATCATATGTTTAGGTTATTCTTATTGAGGTGCTCCAGGTTAGTATCTCTTAGAAAACCCTCAAAGTTGTTGCCCACAGTACAAGTTAAACTTACCGACCTATAAATTCCAGGCTCAGATGTTATCCCCTTCTTGAATATTGGTACCACATTTGCTATGTGGGTGTAACCCTGGTGGATATGGACCCACTGCCCCACGGGAGGGTTGTGACTAGGTGTCTACTGGGTCTCCACTAGAACCTCTGGTGGTGAGGATAGACTGGGCCTCCGGTAGACACCAGGTACCACTTCAGTGCAGTTCCCGGGACTGCAGCAGCATTCCGGAGGTACCAGGGTACCGGACTCAGGAGAGCGAAGACAAGGACTAGGTCAGACAGTCCGAGATCAGGGCAGGAAGCACAGGTTCAGGATAGAGAAAAATGGCAAGGGGGACAGGGGTTTTTGATACCAGAAAACTCCTTTAACGCTTGCAACCTCTGTTGCTTGACTGCTACTCAAACAGTCAAATCAGTCAGTAAGAATTTAGGGAACTTCCATGGCGATATTTTGCATCAGTATTTTTTAGCAGACGCCAGGAGTGGATCCAAAACAGAAGAGGTGAAAGTGTTTCATTTACTATTTTTCACTGTGTTTGTTCCCCTCTGGTTTTCAGCTTACAAATACTGATGTAAATTAGTGCCCAAAATACTCACTGTGTGAATGAGACGAGGAAGCTGCTTGTAGTACTGTAATAGAAGTCCTTATTCTGAGGATGAGTTCTGTAATTCTTGTCTTCTCTGCTCCATCAAACTCCCCAGAGCAGGGGCAACCCCTGGAGCAAAACTTCTGGCGGCAGATGTCCAGACGTATGACTTAGTGATGTGTGATGGACCCCGACTCCCAAACAAAATGAATCAGACACATACAAAATAAATACACAAATCATTGCAATTAGGTGTCAAACGTTCTCAACTTTATTTAAATTTACATGACACCGAAAATGGCACAACCCTCGACTCACGAAGAGTCACCCTCCAGCTCTCAGGAGAGGAAAACCCCCTGTGGAGGAAACCTCTAGGGAACCATGGCTGGAGGGCTGCCCTTCCCTTGGGCTTAGAGAGTTAGTGCCGATATATGACGGAGTTTTAGAATTTCTACATATTTACAGAGAACGACATAACAAATATAGACTATTAATGTGATAAACTTTATGTGGGAGAGATCTGGCTGCGATATCTGTCACCACATTTATTGCTGGAACGAATTTAGTTGATCTGATTTCCCAGGTGGATCTACCACTTCTCCCTTACAGATCCAGCTCCGTCTCTCAAGATGTTGGGTACTTGGTTACAGGGATTGCTCATTATGGATAACCCCTAATAGGATGAGTATCCCCTCCCCCTCCCAATTTATCACCCATTAAAGTCAAGGATCCATCTATGAACTCCCAAAGAAGAGCAGCTCTTTGTACATAGTAACAGAAGGGGATCCTGTTTTGGGGACCCCCCCTCTGTTACCTTCCCTTCCCCCCGGGGTGTCTAAGAAGACAACCCCTTTCCCTGCTAGAACCTCCAAATTACACCAACATTGGCACATTACGTGGGGTGGTCAAGCTCAAGGTCCTCAGGCGCATCATCAGTAATGGCGCTGATCATGGCAGCGCGGCTTCCCTTAGGCACCATAAGAAATACAGATTATAGAACATACGTACAAGTGTTTCAGGAGTGTTTTGCACTTTTTAGATCCATAGATTGGGCTTATAACTAGCACTTTACAAAGCAGAAAATTAAGAGGAAATTACTTGTAAAATAATATTATAGGGAATTGCATTTCAAACATTTTCCTAATGTGCATTCTGCATACTTGCATAGTTACATAGGTTGAAAAAGTTTTAACTTTAATGTCCTTGGTCTATCTCCAAAGTTATACATTTTCTATTACTAGATTATTTATAACCCACAATGTCATGTTTTGTTAAAAAAGTATCCAGCCCTTCTATAAATGCTGTTATACTATCTGCCATTACTATATCTTGTGGTTGGCATTCCACAGTCTGACTGCTCTAACTGTAAAGAATCCTTTCCTATTAAGTTGCCAGAATCGCTTCTCCTCCGCTTGTTATGAATGTTCCTGGTGCTTTGTAAGGTCCTGGAAAGTGATAAGTCATGTGCCAGTACTATGCATTGACCACATATGTATTTATACTTATAAATGTATATTTATGAAGGAGATGATAATTACCCTTCATAGAGGTGTTACGATCATTCATAAATTGCTTTCATAGGTTTGATCTCCAGGATTAGGAGAGATTTGGGGTGTAAACGTAATAAACAATGAGTAAAACATCAAAGCAAACGAAAAAGGGTTTGTGACTCAAACTGGTAGGTGAGACCGGCTAGCCCCATATTATACGAGGTCACAACCAGGTTTCGCCTGAGGAGGGCAGCACTAATGAGTCCTCAGGAGCGCATAACCCTGAAATATGCAGCGATTCTACACTACCCATTATAAAAGGGTTTCATATGCTACTTACTACCATGTTTTAGCTAAGATACAAGGCATACTTGTAAGGAGAGATGAAAAAGGTGATGGGGGACAACATATAAATATACTGAGGAACTCTATACACTAGTGGCCAAAATTGAGGCAACAACCCCAAGATTTATGAATTTTTAGCATTTTGCCAATACAAATACAAATTTCATGAATGTTTTTGATTTCACAGTAAAGTTTTTAAGTAGAAATAAAATCTCATATAGAAACACAATATTAGCAGGAAATTTGTTCATTTGTCAACAAATTGGACACTATTGTCACTCAGATGACTGTGGGAGAAAAGCCATTGATTTGTCCTGTTTTCATATCTAACACTAAATGTTAATACTCAGTTGGACAGCCCTCAGCCTTGATGACGGCCTGGCATCTACTTGGCATGCTATCTACCAGTTTGTGTAAATCAGATGGTGTGATGATATGAAGCCATGATGTGATGATGGCTGCAATGAGTTCCTGCTTGTGTGAAGCCCGCTGTTTTGACACCGCTCTTTTGAGCCGAGCCCAGAGATTCTCAATAGGATTGAGATCTGGGCTGTTTCCTGGCCAATTCAATAGCTGGACATTTTTGTCCTTGAACCAAGAGAGCCATTTTTTAGCTGTATGGCATGGGGCTCCATCTTAAAATAAACGGTGTCCCTTCACTAAATACATCACGTGCCGAAGGAATGAGTTTAGGCTGAAGGACGTCCTTGATGTACTTTTCAGCATTAACTGTTTCTTAATTACCTGCAGCCGACCACCTGCATCTCTGGACACGCAGCCCCCTACCATAACACTCAGAGGAGGCTTCATGGTGGGTATTGTACCCTCTGGCAACCAGTCCTCTCCAGGTCGTCGTCGAACGTAGCGGACACCGTCGCTGCCAAAGATGGATAGGCGTGTCTCATCGCTCCATATAACATTTCTCCATTGTTCAATCGTCCATTTACAATGTTCTTTGGCCCCTGCAGACGTTTCTGACGCTGTGAGGCATTCAGAAATGGCTTTTTACCTGGTATTCTGGCTCTTAACCCTGCATTTACCAATCGTCGTCGAACCGTCCGATCAGACACTGTCACTCCGGTGTTGACAAGCTCCTTGTTGATGTTAACAGCCGTTTATTTCCTGTTATTTAGGGCGATTCTAACAATTCTTCTATCAGTCTGAGGACTTGTAGCCTTCTTCCTTTCTCTACCTGGTTTATTCTTTATCGAACCAGTCTCTTGAAACCGCTTGCACACTTTGAGAACGAAAACATGTAATTGCTTACCTTCTGATGACAAACTGGCTTTAAAATATAAAAACCGCATTTTAATCGCACAATATCTGTCTTACAACCCACACCCAGGTCACTATAAACCAACATAGAATACATATGGCAGAAGAGGGCGTGTGTACAAGTAAGTAGGTCAGTGAAATCCTCCATTAAATATTGGTGATGGTGAAAAACTGAAGGTGTTGCCTCAATTTTGGCCACTAGTGTATAACACAAAATATAAACAAAAAAGAAAGGAAAGAACATTTCTGCACAAAAAACGTGTCGCTCGGCAGGAAAATCCCGTTGATGTTGCGTTTTTTGAGATTTTTTTTTCCCTTTCTTTAGAAACGCTGCAAAAATACTGAAAGAATAGACATGAAACTGCTTCAAATCTGCAAGGATTCACTTTTCCTGCTTTTCCTGGTACTATCAAGCATAGCGTTTTTGGGAACTTGGAGCTCTATATTACAAATATGTCCGTCCCTCCAGTTGAAAGAAATTAACATTTTCCTGGAGGGAAGTTTATATTTTACATTATGTCAGTTTTTGTCTATCGATGATAAAGTGCAGTTTGCAGCAATTTTTATTGTGACATATACCCAAATCATTCATGAAAATATTTCACATTCAACGCGCGTCGGGCGGGCCTGCGTCCTCTCACATGCCAGGGCTGAGTTTCAGTTCCAGTCCGACCCTGTTAATCATCTATGGTTTCCCTTCAGAGTGGAAAATGCTGAAAAATCGGAAGTTCCTGGGATCCATTTTTGAACAGAATATCAGAACCAAATCAAAACCGATGATTCATAATAGGGGTAAGTCCCAACTCTAAGGTACAAGTCTATGGCATACAGTCTGTAAAAGACGACAGAGTAGGGTGCTGTTGAGCATCGACGGCTTCTTCTCTGATGTTCCTCGCTCATCCATGCAGTACATAGTCGGCCATTCAATTGATTGGATATCTTATAATACCACATTTCCCCTAGGGACACAAAGTATGACGAGCGCCACTCCTCCTGGTGATAGGTTATACCCAACAGATGGGGCAGCGCCACTCCTCGTGGTGATGGGTTACACCCAACAGATGGGGGAGCGCCACTCCTCGTGGTGATGGGTTACACCCAACAGATGGGGGAGCTCCACTCCTCTTGGTGATGGGTTATACCCAACAGATGGGGGAGCGCCACTCCTTGAGGTGATAGGTTATACCCAACAGATGGGGGAGCGCCACTCCTCGTGGTGATGGGTTATACCCAACAGATGGGGGAGCGCCACTTCTCGTGGTGATGGGCTGCACCCAACAGATGGGGGAGCTCCACTCCTTGTGGTGATGGGTTACACCCACCAGATGGGGGAGCTTCACTCCTTGAGGTGATGGGTTATACCCAACAGATGGGGGAGCGCCACTCCTCGTGGTGATGGGTTATACCCAACAGATGGGGGAGTGCCACTCCTCGTGGTGATGGGTTATACCCAACAGATGGGGGAGCCCCACTCCTCGTGGTGATGGGTTAAACCCAACAGATGGGGGAAGTTGCAGAATGGCTTGTTATAGTGCAAGAACAATGTGGACATTGTTTTTTTTTGTTTTTGTTTTAACTATTATGCCTTTATGTTCTTTATTTTTTTCCTACAGACCCTCCCAGCTAACTCCAAGCAAGTCCCTAATCTCAGAAGTTGAAAGGTTTGGGTTTCTTTGAGGTTTAATGCATGCATTTACTTTTTTTAGAATCCCATCTTACAAAAGATATAGGATATCCAACTTCTTGGACTCCAAGAATAAGGGGGCTGCAGCCTGGAAGTAACGCCGCTGCCCTTTTTAAAGAATATGCTGGTGTGGGGCAGCTACCCGGATATTCACTATGCAGGAGAACTGCAGCTAAGCCCATTCACTTTGCTGGATCTATGCTGTCGTTCCGCTGCACAGTGGAGGCCATGATGCCGATGTGCAGGGAATGACTGTGAAAGGGGCTGTTCCTCATTACCAGCATCAGTGCCCCTTTATTATATTAGAGATCGACTCCAACAGATCATAAATTGATGGTGTACCCTTGCAATATACTGCTGCCTTCCTTTTTTTTATCAGTTCACCCGTGAAACCAGATTACATGATTGTGGCGGAACCTCCTGTAGGACACCCAAGTTTTCTGGTGGCTGAAATCTCTTTACCTAAAATGGTGAGACCCTTAGATGTGGTTTAGGATTGTGACCTTTTTGTATTTCATGTGATTTCCAATAGTCTTCCCTTATTAAAAGTCTGTGCCAACCTCGTGCTACCGGTCCTCCTCTGCCAACTTTTATCATCACAGCTTTGATGTGTCCACAGTAGCCAATTGCTGGCAGCTGTGACACATTTGCTGGATGATGATGATCTAATTTTTTTTTCATACCATGGTGGGTTGTTTGCAAGCTGTTGGAATGGGAAAGAAGATCTCTGTAAACGACTCTGTCAGCAGAGAACGACTGTTCAAACCAAGCACAGACGCCCAGTGCTTCACGGCGGGACCAGTCATTTATATAAGCCTCCCCCCCTGCTTGTTTCCCCTCCATCTCCACCATCACCTCTTCTTTGACAGTTCTGGCTTCATAGATCCAGAGAGGAGATGGAGGGAAAACAAGCTGGTGGGAAGATGTATATATTATTATTATTATTTAATTATATAGTGCCATTGATTCCATGGTGCTGGTGCATATAAATGATGTTATAATGATGATATAAATGATGAAAGAGGCTTGTTGCAATAGTGTAGAACACGCCGCTCTTTATTTTTTCTATATTAATGCGACATTTGGAGGAATCACACAGAAAATGCTTTAAATGTATTTATTTTTTAATTTGATTTTTCTCATGTCCATGATTCACATTGCGTTAAATGAGGCATAATGAAGATGAAGAATGTTTCAGCTAATGTAGCCTTCATCAGACAGGATAATGTAGCTTAAGGGGACCCACTTGGTTAAATATAGGGGTCAGTTCTGGTCTTCCCAAAAAGCAGATTAAGTAGTCACCACACAGGAATCTGGTGATTACTGGGTTTGCTTTTGGGGACCCCAGATTTCTTCATATAACCGAGTGGGCCTTCTGCCTAATGAAGGCTACATTATGTGAAATTCTGGTACCATTCATTATGCCTCACTTAAAGGGGTTGCCTGGCACTTTAATATTGATGACCTATCCTAAGGATATTCCATTAGTATTAAAGTGGTGGACAACCCCTTTTAATGCAGTGTGAATCCTAAAAAATATTTTTCAGCATTTTCTGTGAGCAGTTCCTCCACGTGTCAGATTTAATGTAGGAGACGTGTGGAGCTACACAGTAACTTCTAGTTGGCCACGTATCAAGATAAAAGTTTAGATTTTTGTGCACTTGTTGGTTACAACTTTCTTTCCCGTACAGAAGCATTCAGCGACATAAGCGTTGTTACCACGCTGGTCTTCTCTTTACAGTCTTCTGCTAGATCTCTTGTGTTGGACTTGGGTGAAGACAGAATAGTCGGACTTCCCGATTTGTATCATCTAGACGTCTTCATTCCTTACAATATCATCCAAGAACAAAGTGGAGCTCAGTTCAACAAGGACAGTAAGGTGAGACAATTAAGCAAAGCTGGACATGTCTTATAGCCCATTCTGAAATCTCCTTCTTAAAGAGGTCCTCTGAGAAAATGTATAAAATAAAATTTTAAAAAATGTATACATTTATTTAGCAAAAATAAATTCTTTTAATTAGTGGATAATTCTATGTGAATACTTTTATGCCCAAAAATGGCAAAAGTATTCTTGGAGTGATACCTTTATTGGCTAACCAGAAAAAAATATATATGCAAGCTTTCAGAGCACAGAGGCTCCTTCTTCAGGCAATATTACACATGAATTCTTAACATTTGTAATCCTGCCTGAAGAAGGAGCCTCTGTGCTCTGTAAGTTTGCATATATATATTTTTTTCTGGTTAGCCAATAAAGGGATCACTCCGAGAATACTTTTGCCATTTTTGGGCATAAAATTATTTCCATCAAATTTTCTGGCTAACACGGTACCACAATATAAATTTGTATTGTACATCACAATTAGGGGATAATAATTGTGTATGGACATAATGGCCAACGATGTCAGCAGCCATCCATCCTAGATGGGTGAAAGTAAACTGTTTGAGACGGACTTCTCTGACCTACCTGTCGGAATCAAGAACGTGCATCTATGTCATCGATTGACTGACTGATCACGTCCATGAGTCAACATGTTGTAAACCTGTCATGATGAGTGAGCAGATAGGATGCTGCCCCTCACCCTGACAGGAACTTATCTATCACAACATATAGTTGCCCAGAGACATCTGAATGCATCGGCTTTCCTTTATGCCATTCATCAAACATGTCGTATATTTTGTGTATAGCGAGTCACAAGCCTCACACTGCTCTGCGTCTTATCATTTGGTTCTATGAGCTGCAGTAAAACGTGACGTATATTCCAGGTGCTGACGATCACAATGCCGGTCCAGCCAGCATAGCGGTGGGCTCAGCAGATCGGCTTTGGAAAGCGTTCCTCTTATATAGATCCAGTGGATCCTACTTACATTTGCTGCTGTTTACATTGTATGGTTACAATTCTATTTACACTTCAATATGACTCCAGAATAAATTTTTGTCTTTCTTATACTTGCCGTATATTTTTCCCAAGGAGGGGGTTTAGGTATTGTGCTTTTTTTTTTTTATTTCTACTGTAATATTTCATAATATCTGTGAATAAGTCTTGAAAATAATTTGCATTGAAAAGGTTGAGATCCTCTGAATCTACAGGGATTTTTAGGAATTAAAAATCTACAGCAGTAAATCTGCAGCAGAATTTACATTTTGCACCATGTCTGGATTTAGTAGCAGCTGCCCCTTTAAATGGAATATGTCAGCAGGTTTTTGCTATCCCATTTGAGAGCAGCATAATCCGAGGCCCTGATTCCAACGATGTATCACTTACTGGGCTGCTTGGTGTTATTTTGATAAAATTGCAGTTTTTTTTTTCTCATGCAGATCTCTGAATGCTGAGCTCTGTATAATAACCCCACCCACACCACTGATTGGCCGCTTTCTGTGTACACTGTATATAAACTGCCAATCAGTGGTGGGGGGCGTGGTTGGACTACCTGGCAGCAGGTTTACTAGTCCTCTAGTGATAATCTTCTGCTAATAAAAGTGTGATTTTTATCAAAACTACAACAAGCAGCCCTGTAAGTGAGACGTCCCTAGAATCAGGGTCTTTGTCTCTACATCATGCTGCTCTCAACAACAACCAATATATAGTACATCCGACAAGGGGTCAATGTGTTAAAAAAGACCTTTATTATAACAATTTGGGTACATGGCGGGAAAGAAAAGAGCACACACACACATATATATAGTAATACCATATAATAGTGAGGAGGTATAATGTAAATATTTGAATTGCAGAGACACCAGGGCTAAATAGTAGTAGCTCCAATTGTGCTAATGCATACTGATAGTATATCCTAGGTCACATAGTAAAAGGATATAATCCCAAATAATAAAAGCCAATATAGGCATTCCCAAGATAATGACCTTTTGGTATATACATATCAAGGGATGTATTATATCCAAGTAGGTTCATTCCCAAGTAACAATAATGTTGTATTGGATTCATTCATACCTGGTATATATTGTCTGCACGTCTTGCAATAGCTCTGGGCTCGGTGGTCCTACTCCTAGTGTGGCGCTCACCCCATCATGCTGCTCTCAGAATAGCCAAGAAAAACCTGCTGACAGATTCCCTTTACAAATAGCTGAAATGGCTCCTAGATACCAGAGAAGGAAAACGTTATTAAAACGGTTTTGTTTCCTAAATAGAAAAGCAAATTAAACACCACTGGATAATGTGGTGTGTGAAACCGTCCATTGGATTGCTGTTTCGGGTGGGCTCAGGAGCAGAGCCCCCATCCTACACAGCTGACATCTTGCTGTAACAGCAGCGGCCAGAGCGGAGCGTCAATCACTGCTGTTTAACCATTTATATGCCGTCAATCACTGATGGCAAGTTAAATAGCGCAATCGCCGGTACGCTATGCAATGTTACTAGAATTTTTTTTTTTACTTTTCCATTTCCTTGAATTACTTGTTGTGATTTGCGGATCCATTGACTGGCCAAGTGGAAGTGCTGCAGCCGATCATTCATGTCCGTAGCAGATACACATTTACATGTGTAAATAGGCCCTTATAGAAATCAATCAATAAAACGTATACCTGGATATCCAGGTTTATCCTTTGCATACATTTAAAGAGGTATAAGTCATGGCATATTACTAGGATGTCATTCTTGGGGGTCTGACAGCCTAATTTAGAAAGAAGTGGATGCATTATTTTTTTAGCGCTCCCAATTTAACAATTTGAGTACAGTTGGATCTATTGTTTTTTTTATTTTTTGCACTGTGGGTGGGTGGTTGGGAGCACAGCTGTGCAGGAAAAAAAAAGCTTACAGGTTCTCAATTCCTTCATTCTTGGGATCGGTGGCGGAACCACAGGTCGGACCATCGCCAATCAAGATATTATATCCCTTCACACTCATCATTGCTCACAATTAACAATTTGAGTACGTGCATTTTTTTAGGGTATTTTTGCGCAATGGGTGGGAGCACAGCTGTGCAGGAAAAAAAGCTGATAGGTTTCCCATTTCTTCATTCTCAGAATCAGTGGATGGAACATCGCCAATCACAATATTATATCCTTCACACTAATCGTTGCTCCCAATTATCAATTTGAGTACGGTTATACCTATTGTTTTTTTAGGGTTTTTTTTTGCACTGTGGGTGGTTGGGAGTACAGCTGTGCAGGAAAAAAAAAAGCTGATAGGTTCCCCATGCCTTCATTCTCAGGATCAGTGGTGGAACCAGAGGTTGGATCATCTCCAATCAAAATATTATATTATTCACACTAATCATTGCTCCTAGTTAACAATTTGAGTACGGTTGAACCCATTGTGTTTTTTTAGGTTTTTTTTTTTTTTTTTGCACTATGGGTGCAAGTTATAGTAATATGTGTCACCGTAAAAAAAAAAACTAATAGTGTCTCCTGATTGTTCAGACACAAATATATCTATTTAAAATTTTCTGGTATACCCCAGTAAACAATAACTGTGGTTTTGCCATTCCACGGTAAAAAATCTCTATTATTCACCTTTTGGTATTTTTTCCGTAAAGAAAAGCAGTAATAGTTTCTCCCTGATTGTTCAGATTGTTTAAAAGAGTCGGGTGTAGGCCAGAGAAATAGAACTGTGGTTTTCCTCTTCCACGGTTCTAATCTACTTTATTACCCTTTTTCCATTGATGGTGCGAGTGTAAGCTATTTTACTTACTTTACAATGGGCAAGGCGCGTGGCAAGGGACATGGAAGTGGACGTTCTGGTGATGGTGCATGCAGAGGACGGGGCCGTGGCCAAGGTGAAAATGTGCCACAACCAACAGCCATATCTTCTCGCTCCCACTTCTTGACCGAATTACTAGGGAAGCACAGAACAACACCATATCAGTGTGAACAGGTTATTAATTGGATAGCAGATAATACTTCCAGTTACCTGGGCACCACCACCTCCGGTCTGTCTTCCACACGGTCAACTCTTAGTAGCCATGAGTCTCGACCGCATACTCCTCCTCACCCTGATGCTCCTCCCTCCCACCATGCCGAGTGTCGTCAGACAGCAACTGATCCCACACTTGGACACTCTGAAGAGCTGTTCACTGGTCCATTTCCAGATTTGTGCCCCTCGCCTGCTCCGCTTGAAGTGGTGGAAGAGGAGATCCCATGTAGAGATGCCCAAATATTTGAACAGCCACGGCCAGAGGAAGTCAACGCTGGCAATTTGTCACAAGAGGTTGACGATGACGAGACACAATTGCCAGGAAGTGAGGAGGAGGATCGTGGTGCGCAAGTGGAAGAGGAGGAGGTGGTGGATGATCTAGTAACTGACCCAATGTGGCAGGAGGACATGCAGAGCGAGGCCAGCAGCAGACAGGGTGAGGGAGGCAGAGTACCCCAACAGGCAGAAAAAAGCAGTGTGGTGGCCGCACACAGAAGGCCGGCAACAGTTCCCCGTAACACCAACACGAGGGACGTTGCCAGTACAACCTGTAGGTCTTCCAGAGTCAGGAATTTTTTTAAAGACTCTGCTGATATCCCCAAAAAGGCCATTTGTACCACCTGCCATGCCAGCATCAGCAGGGGTGACAAAACTACCAGCCTGACCACCACCAGCATGATCAGGCACATGGCAGCAAAGCACCCGACTTTGTGGGGCGAACCCCAGGGTCCATGACCAGTGTCAGCTGGTGTCACCTGTTGTGTGTGCATGGCAATCCCCTGTCCATACTGCATGCAAAGATGCCCCCTCCTCTCAGTCTTTATGGCAGTCTCTCAAGAGTGTGCAAAGCAGTCATCAAAGCAAAAGGTGGCTACTTTGAAGAACCTAGAATATAAGACATATTTTCAGTTGTTTCACACTTTTTTGTTAAGTATATAATTCCACATGTGTTAATTCATAGTTTTGATGCCTTCAGTGTGAATGTACAATTTTCATAGTCATGAAAATACAGAAAAATCTTTAAATGAGAAGGTGTGTCCAAACTTTTGGTCTGTACTGTATGTACCATCTTGACAAACTTTGAGGAGTCCACCAAGATGGTGAGTGGCGATGACGCCATCATTAGCGTCAGCATTCCACTTGTCTGTCTTTTGCAATGCTCTCTGCAGAGAATTAAAGAGGAGGCATTGCAGCCAGAGTATGATGAAATGGATCAAGAAGCCGTAGCGGTCGATTACACACAGCCCAGCCTCATCTCATCCCAACGTGCATTGGGGGACAATGAGGGAGAGGAGGAGGAGGAAGAACAGGAGCTTGTATCATGCGCTGTAGACGGTAGTACCTGTACAACTGTCATACTGTCAGTTCAGCGTGGGTGACCTGAGGACAGGGGGGGGGAGGAGGAGGAGAGCATGGTCAGTCGTCATCTTGGTGAGGACACGGAAGTCTTGCCCGTTACCAGTCTGGCACGCATGGCTGACTTTATGTTACTCTGCCTTAACCGTGACCCTCGCGTTGTCAAAATGTTGGGTGACAGTCATTACTGGTTGGTGACACTGTTAGACCCCCGCTACAAGGAGAACTTTCACTCTCTTATTCCTGAGGTGGAGAGGTCTACGAATATGGGGCAGTACCAGAAGGCCCTTGCTGCAGAACTGTTAAAAAAAAATTCCCATCTGAACACGCTAGTGGCAGAGGTCACAGTTCGTTGACCAACCAAGGCGTACAAGCGAGAGAGAGGCAACTCCAATCCAGCAGAGGCAGGGGAACACTGTCAACATTCTGGGACAGTTTTCTGAGACCTGCCCAGCTTACAGGCCCTGAGGCGCGGAATACTCTCACAAGCAGTGGAAAGTTTCAAAAGATGGTGAGGGAGTACCTTGCCGACCGTACCAGCGTCCTCCTTGATTCCTCTGTGCCTTTTAATTATTGGGTATCCAAGCTGGACACTTGGAATGAAATCGCTCTGTACGCCTTGGAGGTCCTGGCCTGCCCTGCCGCTAGCGTGTTATCGGTGCGTGTTTTTAGTGCTGCTGGGGTAATTATAACTGATAAGCGCACTCGCCTGTCAACTGACAATGCTGACAAGCTGACCCTTATCAAAATGAACAGTAGCTGGATTGGGCCAGACTTCTCATCACCACCAAATGACAGCAGAGTAACATAAAGTCAAATCCACTGTGTTATTTCGGAAGGTGTATTCACATGCACCGCTTCACACCCACACATGGGTATACGCTTCCTCATTTCGGCTGTTTTATGTTCTTCTCCTTATCCTCAGCCTCCACCACCACTATACCACCAGGGTGACCGTTGTCCGTGTTGCCATTATTGAAAGTTCCTCCGTCCTTATTTTTGTCAGCTTTTGCTTGGAAGGCATAAGCAAAGACTGGGAGACCCACTCCCCAATAATGGGGATAATATTTTTAAAATGCTGTACTGTATGGCTCTTGTAAGGGGCATTAAAAGCGTCTTGTTAAGCTATTGCGACCTCCACCACTTATCCGAGGAGCATTAAAACCGTCTTGTTAATCTACTGGGACTTCCACATCTCTTCCAAGGGGCATTCAAACCGTCTTGTTAAGCTACTGGGACCTCCACCACTTTTCTGAGGGGCATTAAAAGCGTCTTATTAAGCTACTGGTACGTCCACCACTTTTCCGAGGGGCATTAAAAACGTCTTGTTAAGCTAGTGGGACCTCCACGTCTCTTCCAAGGGGCATTCAAACTGTCTTGTTAAGCTACTGGGACCTCCACGTCTCTTCCAAGGGGCATTCAAACCGTCTTGGTAAGCTACTGTGACCTCCACCATTTTTTCGAGGGGCATTAAAAGCGTCTTATTAAGTTACTGGGACCTCCACCACTTTTCCGAGGGGCATTAAAACCGTCTTGTTAAGCTACTGGGACCTCCACCACTTTTCTGAGGGGCATTAAAAGCGTCTTATTAAGCTACTGGTACGTCCACCACTTTTCCGAGGGGCATTAAAAACGTCTTGTTAAGCTAGTGGGACCTCCACGTCTCTTCCAAGGGGCATTCAAACTGTCTTGTTAAGCTACTGGGACCTCCACGTCTCTTCCAAGGGGCATTCAAACCGTCTTGTTAAGCTACTGGGACCTCCACGTCTCTTCTGAGAGGCATTAAAAGCGTATTGTTAAGCTACTGGGACCTCCACCACTTTTCCGAGGGGCATTAAAACCGTCTTGTTAAGCTACTGGGACCTCCACCACTTTTCCGAGGGGCATTAAAACCGTCTTTTTAAGCTACTGGTACCTCCATGTCTCTTCCAAGGGGCATTCAAACCATCTTGTTAAGCTACTGGGACCTGCACCACTTTTCCAAGGGGCATTCAAACAGTCTTGTTAAGCTACTACGACCTCCACCACTTTTCCAAGGGGCATTAAAACCGTCTTGTTAAGCTACTGGGACCTCCACTTTTCCGAGGGGCATTAAAAGCATCTTGTTAAGCTACTGGGACCTCCACCACTTTTCCGAGGGGCATTAAAAGCATCTTGTTAAGCTACTGGGACCTCCACCACTTTTCCGAGGAGCATTAAAACCATCTTGTTAAGCTACTGTGACCTCCACGTCTCTACCAAGGGGCATTCAAACAGTCTTGTTAAGCTACGGCGACCTCCACCACTTTTTCGAGGGGCAGTAAAAGCGTCTTTTTAAGCTACTGGGACCTCCACCACTTTTCCGAGAAGCATTAAAACCGTCTTGTTAAGCTACTGGGACCTCCACTTCTCTTCCAAGGGGCATTCAAACCATCTTGTTAAGCTACTGGGACCTCCACGTCTCTTCTGAGAGGCATTAAAAGCATCTTGTTAAGCTACTGTGACCTCTACAACTTTTCCGAGGGGCATTAAAACTGTCTTGTTAAGCTACTGGAACCTCCACGTCTCTTCCAAGGGGCATTCTAACCGTCTTGTTAAGCTACTGGGACCTCCACGTCTCTTCCAAGGGGCATTCAAACCGTCTTATTAAGCTACTTGGACCTCCACGTCTCTTCCGAGGGGCATTAAAAGCGTCTTGTTAAGCTACTGTGACCTCCACCACTTTTCCGAGGGGCATTAAAACAGTCTTGTTAAGCTACTGGGACCTCCACGTCTCTTCCAAGGGGCATTCAAACCGTCTTGTTAAGCTACTGGGACCTCCACGTCTCTTCCAAGGGGCATTCAAACCGTCTTGTTAAGCTACTGCGACCTCCACCACTTTTCCAAGGGGCATTAAAACCGTCTTGTTAAGCTACTGGGACCTCCACCACTTTTCTGAGGAGCATTAAAACCGTCTTGTTAAGCTACTGGGACCTCCACGTCTCTTCCAAGGGGCATTCAAACCGTCTTGTTAAGCTACTGCGACCTCCACCACTTTTCCAAGGGGCATTAAAACCGTCTTGTTAAGCTACTGGGACCTCCACCACTTTTCTGAGGAGCATTAAAACCGTCTTGTTAAGCTACTGAGACCTCCACGTCTCTTCTGAGGGGCATTAATAGCGTTTTGTTAAGCTACTGTGACCTCCACCACTTTTCCAAGGGGCATTTAAACCGGCCAGTTAAGCTACTGGGACCTCCACGTCTCTTCCAAGGGGCATTCAAACAGTCTTGTTAAGCTACTGGGACCTCCACTACGTTTCTGAGGGGCATTAAAACCATCTTGTTAAGCTACTGGAACCTCCACCACTTTTCTGAGGAGTATTAAAACCGTCATGTTAAGCTGCTGGAACCTCCACGTCTCTTCTGAGGGGCATTAATAGCGTCTTGTTAAGCTACTGTGACCTCCACGTCTCTTCCAAGGGGCATTCAAACCGTCTTGTTAAGCTGCTGGGACCTCCACGTCTCTTCTGAGGGGCATTAATAGCGTCTTGTTAAGCTACTGCGACCTCCACCACTTTTCCAAGGGGCATTAAAACCGTCTTGTTAAGCTACTGGGATCGCCACATTTCTTCTGAGGGGCATTAAAAGCGTCTTCTTAAGCTACTGTGACCTCCACCACTTTTCCGAGGGGTATTAAAACCGTCTTGTTAAGCTACTGGGACCTCCACCACTTTTCCAAGGGGTATTAAAACCGTCTTGTTAAGCTACTGGGACCTCCACATCTCTTTTGAGGGGCATTAATAGCGTCTTGTTAAACCACTCTGAACTCCACAGCTCTTCCAAGGGGCATTGATATGTTGTTTTTAATTAACTCTAACCTCCACGACTCTTCGAACGGGCATTGCAGTTCCTCTTAATTTTTGGCAGCTTTTTTTTTGGAAGGCATAAGCAAATACTATGGGAGACCCACTCCCCAATAATGGGAATAATGTTTGTAATATGCTGTACTGCATGGCTCTTGTAAGGGGCATTGCAAGCTCCTTCGTCCTAATTTTTGGCAGCTTTTGCTTGGAAGGCATAAGCAAAGACTATGGGAGACCCACTCCCCAATAATGGGAATAATGTTTGGAATATGCTGTACTGCATGGCTCTTGTAAGGGGCATTGCAAGTTCCTCCGTCCCAATTTTTGGCAGCTTTTGCTTGGAAGGCATAAGCATTGACTATGGGATACACACTCCCCAATAATGGGAATAATGTTTGTACTATGCTGTACTGTATGGCTCTTGGAAGGGGCATTAAAAGCCCCTCTTCCGAGGGGCATTCAAACCGTCTGGTTAAGCTACTGGGACCTCCACGTCTTTTCCAAGGGGCATTAAAACCATCTTGTTAAGCTACTGTGACCTCCATGTCTCTTCAAAGGGACATTAAAACAGTCTTCTTAAGCCACTCTGAACTCCACAGCTCTTCCTAGGGGCATTGAAATGTTGTTTTTAATTACCTCTAACCTCCACAACTCTTCCAACGGACATTGCATTTCCTCCTAATTTTAGTCAGCTTTTGCTTTTCAAAGCAAAGGCGAATACTAAGGGAGACCCACTCCCCAATAGTGGGTAGAAGGTTTTTAGTACGCTGTAATCCACGTCTGTTTCAAGGGGCATTGCAGTTCCTCATAATTTTTGGAAAGCCTTCCATTCACTGTTTAGGCCAACATTGTACAGGAGACCCAGTTGCTATAAATGGAAAAAACTGTTTAGTTAAGGCCCTCTGACCTCCATGTCATTTCCAAGGTACATTGGAGTGCCTCGAAATTTTTGGTAGGCATTGCACTCACTGTATGCCCTATAACTGTGTAGCCAAACCGCTCCTTTTGTTACAGAAACATATCCTACAAGACATATGTGGTTGACTGGCCTGATATTGATGTGAATGGTCCCTGTTCCTCCTGCTCTCCTTTGCCACCACCTCATCCATCATTCATCACCTGAAGCTTTGTTTTAACGGGAGTCATAGAACTGGGATAGTAGCAGGAAAACATCCAGCAATCCTCGGAGGAGGTAGGATATGCGCCAAAACGCTGACCACCTCAGGCCTTGCCGCTACTACATACATGCACTTGCATTCCAACAAAACAAAGCAGATGCTAACTTGTATCATCATCATGGTCCTCACCTTGGCACTCTCAACTCCCCTGATGGAGAAGCCAGGGCCCACCGGAGGAGTCTGGTTCTCTGGTGGGCTCGTCCAATGCTGCCCTAAAGCAGGCCAGGCTAAGAAAAGTGTGTGGGGGGATGTTCCAAGGAGAAATAGGGGCGGCTGGGGACCGTTTATGGACACCCGGCTGCCCCCAGGCGGCTGGCGACCGAGTATGGACACCCGGCCGCCCCCAGGCGGTTGGGGACCGAGTGTGGACACCCCGCCGCCGGGCGGCTGGGGACTGAGTATGGATACCAGGCCGCCAACGCTGCCATGACATGGTGGCCAGATTCCGCCTCCACATGCCTAAAAGGCCCAATTTCAAGTGCAAGCAAGCAGTATGGTATTGCAGCCTGGGGGTGGGTGGGTGGTTGGCTGCATATTTGCGCTTGCATTGCAAGGAATGGGGGAGGTACAATTGAACCCTGCCCTGGGACAAGAACTTACACGGGGATAGTTGCAAGTCTGCATCTTCTGATGCGGCAAGGATGACTTCTGATGGGCACACTTTTAGGCAGTGACCGGGGAGTCAGAGATGCTTCCAGGGGTCTTCCCCATGCTGTCCCCATGTCTTTTCAGCACTGTATGCATGTGTCACACAGCATATGGCCAGATAAGGTTGTAAAATGTTAAAATGACATTTCCCGGTGAATGCATTTGTCACGGTTGAAGCAATACAAAAGTGCAAAAACACATTAAAAATGCTACTTGTGAACATAGCCCAAGGTGTGGAGGAGTATTTTTTTTTTCTGTTATTTATTTTACCTTATACACAAGTCTTTACCCTGGAAAGGAACTTCCTTAACATATTTCACAGGAAAGCAGTTTCAGTTTAGTTTTTGAACGTTTTATTGTGAGCCCGTAAAAGTGGCTTAATACCTCTGACCACGTTGTTGACAGAAGTGACCTGGGGGTCAGAAATGCTTCCTGGGGCGATCCCCATGCTGTCCCCATGTCATTTGAGCACTGCCACATTTTGGGCACTTGTTAGGCTTTTAAAAGACAGCCGGGGATGCCGCCGCGAAAATGCTCGGGTCTCCCATAGACTAACATTGGGCTCGTGGCTCAGGTCGAGCAACCGAGTATCATGGCGAGCTCTGCCCGAGCTTCGAGCACCCGAGCATTTTAGTGCTCGCTCTTCACTACTAAATACCCTTCATTATTTATTATTTTTGCACTTTGCGATTTACCCATTTACTTCCGGTTACTTGGGTATTTTGCTTGTCTTTGGTTTTTCTTTGCCTAGTGGCCTTGTGTGAACATGCATTTACATTTTGCATGCACATCAATTTATGTTTCAGTTCAGACTTCTAGGTTTTTTCTTTGTAGTTCAGTGTGCTTTAGTACATATTAGGGTGTGGCCACCCTTTGTCTGAGCTGAAATGTTTATTCTGCCTCAGGTCTATGCTTCTACTAGGGGGTCAGTCTCTCTGCCCTTATCCATATGTACGTCACTTGACAAATGGTAAGGTTTTAATATTAGAGTTAGGATTGTCCCATAAGGGTTGCCGTGATGTGGCGGGATAGCTTTTACATTATTTTGATCAAAATTATGTTAACTAAATACCCTTCATTATTTATTATTTTTGCACTGTGCGATTTACCCATTCACTTCCGGTTACTTGGGTATTTTGCTTGTCTTTGGTTTTTCTTTGTCTAGTGGCCTTGTGTGAACATGCATTTACATTTTGCATGCACATCAATTTATGTTTCAGTTCAGACTTCTAGATTTTTTCTTTATATGCTATATATGCTGTATGTACGGGAAAGGAGCTTGTCTGTACACTGCTTGCTATGTGTGGGGGAGGGAAGCTGTCGGACAAAGAGGGGTCCTGCAAACATCCAACTAATGGCCCCCCATATATATTACTGAAAGGTAGGTCAAACCCAAGGATTTTTGCTGGAGCAGCCGACCATGTGCTGTGTATGGGGCCATCTCCCCCACACATATAACCACATTCATGTATATGGGGGAGTCGGGATGTGTTGTGTGGACAAGCGTCCGGTGTAAAGCTAACTAGTGTATGGGCATCTGAGACTAAGGCAAGTTATCATCCAGAAAGTCATTCTCCAGCCTGCTGCAAAAATGCCGGATAGAGAAAGGCTTTTATCACCTAAGCCAGATCTCACTGGAGGGGAAGCAAGAAGAAAAAAGGAGAAATGTAAAATAAGACACAAGTCCAGACAGTTGTCATCCAAAACTTTATCTGGTATCGACCAAGAAAATTACAATCAGTAAAAGTATAAACCACATTTAGGAAAAACACAGATGAGCTGCGGGACCATCGCTTCTTCTTCTGGGACTTTTTGGCGGACAGGTTGCTCTGCTGTCGGAGGCCTTTCTTGTTCTTGGACTTCTCCTTCATGTGGATTCTGAAGACTAGGAGGCTCCTGAGGGTCCATCTCTCCTGCCGGCAGCTCAGAATGACTTGGAGATATGTTTCCTTCAGTCCAGGAAAGCAAGAGAGGAAAAAGATGAATGTGATGTAATAACAAGACAAACCTAAAAAAAAACATGTATAAAAAATCATGTAACTGCAAACTGCACAAAAATGACCCCAATAACGTAAGTGCTGTAGCATTAAAGAATCTGCAAAACGAGTGGTGTGAAAAGACCTGGGACTTGTCAGAAATATGTAATGTTTTGTCTAAAATGACAAAAAAAAAGAAAAGATTCAAGGGATGAGCAGCATTTTATAACAGGTAAAAAATATACAAATTTGTGACAAGTGACCGGTATTAAGTATTGTGGATGATAACCAGACGTTTATTTCAAATGAAGAGTTTAATGAACGTCTTGTATTTGGCCAATTGGAACCTTCCCGGAAATGTCTGCGCCGGTGATAAAATCTACTTACTAATAGAGCTCCCGACTGGACACAAAGAACTGCAGCTCATGGAGGAATGAAGCTTCTTTCCTTCTCAGCTAAGAACTTCTTATACCAGTCCCGTACGGCCTCTATCATGTGCTGATATCTAGCAGAAAGAGAAAAAATCAATTATAAACTAAATAAAAATTTTTAAAGAAAAAAAAACCTCCTGCGAACATGAAGCATTTGTAGCAAAGCACAGCCATTATTTACAGAGCACAATTGTTTTACTTTATTCTATATTAGTGGCCGCTCTGTGCAAAAACTTGTGGGAAATTACTGCAGCACTAATATTGTCCGTCCAGAGAGCACCCAAGTATTCCCCAATTTCTGACTCCACCGCCCGATTGCCCCCACAAGCACAATGCTGCACCGCTGTCACCTGCCTGGTACAGGCTCCTTTATAGGGTCCTTTCAGCTGTTGTTCACCAAGATGTGAAGTAATCCGAGTACAGGGTTTCCTATGTCTGAGTGCAGGGGTGGAGAGCAGAGAGGATCAGACAGGGACAGGCCCATACACAGACTGCTGGTATATAGAGGACAAATCTCGCTGAACAGCAGCTACAAGAAGCTTCTGGATGGGGGCAGTGGGGGTGAGACAGCACTTCAGCAACGTGTTTGGGAGAGAAGGAAGAAAATAAGCAAATTAAGAATATTTATAAAGTTCACAAGTCTGCAATGTGAGGAGGATAATTACATGAAGAAAACCCTCAAGGTGCAGCGTCCGCAACCGGAAAACCGCCCCAAGGTCCACCTGTGTCATCAGCGCCCCCCTGCTGGACCCCTAATCAGTTGTACTGCAGACTCTGATGATTGATAGTGACACTAGGTCAGCTCTTTCCCAATGGCGGCACTAGCTGACCATCCTGTGGATAGGACAGGTGCCGGATCATTCAGTCCTTTCCCTCTTCCCCAACGTGAAGCAAGCATCCCCCTGACCAGACAAACATCCCCCTGACCAGGCAAACATCCCCCTGACCAGACAAACATCCCCCTGACCAGGCAAACATCCCCCTGACCAGGCAAACATCCCCCTGACCAGGCAAACATCCCCCTGACCAGGCAAACATCCCCATGACCAGACAAACATCCCCATGACCAGGCAAACATCCCTCTGACCAGGCAAACATACAACCCCTTTTTTTCTTTCCCATTTTACTTGCATTATTAATTTCACCTCCAACATTACTGACAACTCCAAGTTCAATAGTTTGATAGTCTCATCTCCTGCCTTTGTATGTGGAGGAGGCAATAAACAGCCGTATACATCCTAAACCTGTCACAAGGACTTTCTCTGCAACTCCCTACTCTCAGCTGTCCCCCTGTAACAATCCACCTTTTTCTCTTTCTCGCTCATACATTTCAGACACTTTATTAACATGTTAATCATATTTCCAAACTTACTGCATTCCACTTCATCTGATCATACATCACCGTTTAAAAGAATCACAATCACTTACTTGTCTGCTGCGGTAATTCTTGGATTGTTTTCTTGCTGTTGCTTGGTCTTATTTTGCTGTTTGCTGTCCTTAAACCACCATCTGCCGCACAGTGTCCACATCTTGTTCCACCGGGTCGCTATTTTGATCCCTGCAACAACAGACACTATGCGAGTATGACTTCACATGTGACATTTCCAAGTCCCTTGACCATTGTGGTGCCAATGGAGTACCCCTTTTCTCGTTATCATGCCACCGAAGCACACCATTTCCCGCTAGCATGCCACCGTAGCACACCTTTTCCCGTTAGTATGCCACCGGGCACACCTATTCCCGTTAGCATGCCACCGCAGCACACCTATTCCCGTTAGCATGTCACCGGAGCACACCTTTACCATTAGCATGTGACCGCAGCACACCTTTACCGTTAGAATGCCACTGGAGCACACCTTTACCATTAGCATGCCACCGGAGCACACCTTTTCCCGTTGGCTTGCCACCGGAGCACGCCACTTTCCCGTTGGCTTGCCACCGGAGCACGCCACTTTCCCGTTGGCTTGCCACCGGAGCACGCCACTGTCCCGTTGGCTTGCCACCGGAGCACGCCACTTTCCCGTTGGCTTGCCACCGGAGCACGCCACTTTCCCGTTGGCTTGCCACCGGAGCACGCCACTTTCCCGTTGGCTTGCCACCGGAGCACGCCACTTTCCCGTTGGCTTGCCACCGGAGCACGCCACTTTCCCGTTGGCTTGCCACCGGAGCACGCCACTTTCCCGTTGGCTTGCCACCGGAGCACGCCACTTTCCCGTTGGCTTGCCACCGGAGCACGCCACTTTCCCGTTGGCTTGCGACCGGAGCACGCCACTTTCCCGTTGGCTTGCCACCGGAGCACGCCACTTTCCTGTTGGCTTGCCACCGGAGCACTCCACTGTCCCGTTGGCTTGCCACCGGAGCACTCCACTGTCCCGTTGGCTTGCCACCGGAGCACTCCACTGTCCCGTTGGCTTGCCACCGGAGCACGCCACAGTCCCGTTGGCTTGCCACCAGAGCAAGCCACAGTCCCGTTGGCTTGCCACCGGAGCACGCCACAGTCCCGTTGGCTTGCCACCGGAGCACGCCAATTTCCCGTTGGCTTGCCACCGGAGCACGCCACTTTCCCGTTGGCTTGCCACCGGAGCATGCCACTGTCTAGTTGGCTTGCCACCGGAGCACGCCACTGTCCCGTTGGCTTGCCACCGGAGCACTCCACTTACCCGTTGGCTTGCCACCGGAGCACGCCACTTCCCCGTTGGCTTGCCACCGGAGCACGCCACTTTCCCGTTGGCTTGCCACCGGAGCACGCCACTTTCCCGTTGGCTTGCCACCGGAGCACGCCACTTTCCCGTTGGCTTGCCACCGGAGCACTCCATTTTCCCGTTGGCTTGCCACCGGAGCACGCCACTTTCCCGTTGGCTTGCCACCGGAGCACGCCACTTTCCCGTTGGCTTGCCACCGGAGCACGCCACTTTCCCGTTGGCTTGCCACCGGAGCACGCCACTTTCCCGTTGGCTTGCCACCGGAGCACGCCACTTTCCCGTTGGCTTGCCACCGGAGCACGCCACTTTCCCGTTGGCTTGCCACCGGAGCACGCCACAGTCCCGTTGGCTTGCCACCGGAGCACGCCACTGTCCCGTTGGCTTGCCACCGGAGCACGCCACTGTCCCGTTGGCTTGCCACCGGAGCACGCCACTGTCCCGTTGGCTTGCCACCGGAGCACGCCACTTTCCCGTTGGCTTGCCACCGGAGCACGCCACTTTCCCGTTGGTTTGCCACCGGAGCACGCCACTTTCCCGTTGGTTTGCCACCGGAGCACGCCACATTCCCGTTGGCTTGCCACCGGAGCACGCCACATTCCCGTTGGCTTGCCACCGGAGCACGCCACTTTCCCGTTGGCTTGCCACCGGAGCACGCCACTTTCCCGTTGGCTTGCCACCGGAGCACGCCATTTTCCCGTTGGCTTGCCACCGGAGCACACCACTTTCCCGTTGGCTTGCCACCGGAGCACGCCACAGTCCCGTTGGCTTGCCACCGGAGCACGCCACAGTCCCGTTGGCTTGCCACCGGAGCACGCCACAGTCCCGTTGGCTTGCCACCGGAGCACGCCACAGTCCCGTTGGCTTGCCACCGGAGCACGCCACTGTCCCGTTGGCTTGCCACCGGAGCACGCCACTGTCCCGTTGGCTTGCCACCGGAGCACGCCACTGTCCCGTTGGCTTGCCACCGGAGCACGCCACTTTCCCGTTGGCTTGCCACCGGAGCACGCCACTGTCCCGTTGGCTTGCCACCGGAGCACGCCACTGTCCCGTTGGCTTGCCACCGGAGCACGCCACTGTCCCGTTGGCTTGCCACCGGAGCACGCCACTGTCCCGTTGGCTTGCCACCGGAACACGCCACAGTCCCGTTGGCTTGCCACCGGAGCACGCCACTTTCCCGTTGGCTTGCCACCGGAGCACGCCACTTTCCCGTTGGCTTGCCACCGGAGCACGCCACTTTCCCGTTGGCTTGCCACCGGAGCACGCCACTTTCCCGTTGGCTTAACACCGGAGCACGCCACTTTCCCGTTGGCTTGCCACCGGAGCACGCCACTTTCCCGTTGGCTTGCCACCGGAGCACGCCACTTTCCCGTTGGCTTGCCACCGGAGCACGCCACTTTCCCGTTGGCTTGCCACCGGAGCACGCCACTTTCCCGTTGGCTTGCCACCGGAGCACGCCACTTTCCCGTTGGCTTGCCACCGGAGCACGCCACTTTCCCGTTGGCTTGCCACCGGAGCACGCCACTTTCCCGTTGGCTTGCCACCGGAGCACTCCACTGTCCCGTTGGCTTGCCACCGGAGCACTCCACTGTCCCGTTGGCTTGCCACCGGAGCACGCCACAGTCCCGTTGGCTTGCCACCGGAGCAAGCCACAGTCCCGTTGGCTTGCCACCGGAGCACGCCACAGTCCCGTTGGCTTGCCACCGGAGCACGCCACTTTCCCGTTGGCTTGCCACCGGAGCACGCCACTTTCTCGTTGGCTTGCCACCGGAGCACGCCACTGTCCCGTTGGCTTGCCACCGGAGCACGCCACTGTCCCGCTGGCTTGCCACCGGAGCACGCCACTGTCCCGTTGGCTTGCCACCGGAGCACGCCACTGTCCCGCTGGCTTGCCACCGGAGCACGCCACAGTCCCATTGGCTTGCCACCGGAGCACGCCACAGTCCCGTTGGCTTGCCACCGGAGCACGCCACTTTTCCGTTGGCTTGCCACCGGAGCATGCCACTTTCCCGTTGACTTGCCACCGGAGCACGCCACTTTCCCGTTGGCTAGCCACCGGAGCACGCCACTTTCCCGTTGGCTAGCCACCGGAGCACGCCACTGTCCCGTTGGCTTGCCACCGGAGCACTCCACTGTCCCGTTGGCTTGCCACCGGAGCACTCCACTGTCCCGTTGGCTTGCCACCGGAGCACGCCACAGTCCCGTTGGCTTGCCACCGGAGGACGCCACAGTCCCGTTATCTTGCCACCGGAGGACGCCACAGTCCCGTTGGCTTGCCACCGGAGCACGCCACAGTCCCGTTGGCTTGCCACCGGAGCACGCCACTTTCCCGTTGGCTTGCCACCGGAGCACGCCACTTTCCCGTTGGCTTGCCACCGGAGCACGCCACTTTCCCGTTGGTTTGCCACCGGAGCACGCCACTTTCCCGTTGGTTTGCCACCGGAGCACGCCACATTCCCGTTGGCTTGCCACCGGAGCACGCCACATTCCCGTTGGCTTGCCACCGGAGCACGCCACTTTCCCGTTGGCTTGCCACCGGAGCACGCCACTTTCCCGTTGGCTTGCCACCGGAGCACGCCATTTTCCCGTTGGCTTGCCACCGGAGCACGCCACTTTCCCGTTGGCTTGCCACCGGAGCACGCCACTTTCCCGTTGGCTTGCCACCGGAGCACGCCACAGTCCCGTTGGCTTGCCACCGGAGCACGCCACAGTCCCGTTGGCTTGCCACCGGAGCACGCCACAGTCCCGTTGGCTTGCCACCGGAGCACGCCACTGTCCCGTTGGCTTGCCACCGGAGCACGCCACTGTCCCGTTGGCTTGCCACCGGAGCAAGCCACTGTCCCGTTGGCTTGCCACCGGAGCACGCCACTTTCCCGTTGGCTTGCCACCGGAGCACGCCACTGTCCCGTTGGCTTGCCACCGGAGCACGCCACTGTCCCGTTGGCTTGCCACCGGAGCACGCCACTGTCCCGTTGGCTTGCCACCGGAGCACGCCACTGTCCCGTTGGCTTGCCACCGGAACACGCCACAGTCCCGTTGGCTTGCCACCGGAGCACGCCACTTTCCCGTTGGCTTGCCACCGGAGCACGCCACTTTCCCGTTGGCTTGCCACCGGAGCACGCCACTTTCCCGTTGGCTTGCCACCGGAGCACGCCACTTTCCCGTTGGCTTGCCACCGGAGCACGCCACTTTCCCGTTGGCTTGCCACCGGAGCACGCCACTTTCCCGTTGGCTTGCCACCGGAGCACGCCACTTTCCCGTTGGCTTGCCACCGGAGCATGCCACTTTCCCGTTGGCTTGCCACCGGAGCACGCCACTTTCCCGTTGGCTTGCCACCGGAGCACGCCACTTTCCCGTTGGCTTGCCACCGGAGCACGCCACTTTCCCGTTGGCTTGCCACCGGAGCACGCCACTGTCACGTTGGCTTGCCACCGGAGCACTCCACTGTCCCGTTGGCTTGCCACCGGAGCACGCCACAGTCCCGTTGGCTTGCCACCGGAGCAAGCCACAGTCCCGTTGGCTTGCCACCGGAGCACGCCACAGTCCCGTTGGCTTGCCACCGGAGCACGCCACTTTCCCGTTGGCTTGCCACCGGAGCACGCCACTTTCTCGTTGGCTTGCCACCGGAGCACGCCACTGTCCCGTTGGCTTGCCACCGGAGCACGCCACTGTCCCGTTGGCTTGCCACCGGAGCACGCCACAGTCCCGTTGGCTTGCCACCGGAGCACGCCACAGTCCCGTTGGCTTGCCACCGGAGCACGCCACTTTTCCGTTGGCTTGCCACCGGAGCATGCCACTTTCCCGTTGGCTTGCCACCGGAGCACGCCACTTTCCCGTTGGCTAGCCACCGGAGCACGCCACTTTCCCGTTGGCTAGCCACCGGAGCACGCCACTGTCCCGTTGGCTTGCCACCGGAGCACTCCACTGTCCCGTTGGCTTGCCACCGGAGCACTCCACTGTCCCGTTGGCTTGCCACCGGAGCACGCCACAGTCCCGTTGGCTTGCCACCGGAGGACGCCACAGTCCCGTTGGCTTGCCACCGGAGGACGCCACAGTCCCGTTGGCTTGCCACCGGAGGACGCCACAGTCCCGTTGGCTTGCCACCGGAGCACGCCACTGTCCCGTTGGCTTGCCACCGGAGCACGCCACTTTCCCGTTGGCTTGCCACCGGAGCACGCCACTGTCCCGTTGGCTTGCCAACGGAGCACGCCACAGTCCCGTTGGCTGGCCACCGGAGCACGCCACAGTCCCGTTGGCTGGCCACCGGAGCACGCCACAGTCCCGTTGGCTGGCCACCGGAGCACGCCACTTTCCCGTTGGCTTGCCACCGGAGCACGCCACTTTCCCGTTGGCTTGCCACCGGAGCACGCCACTTTCCCGTTGGCTTGCCACCGGAGCACGCCACTTTCACGTTGGCTTGCCACCGGAACACGCCACTTTCCCGTTGGCTTGCCACCGGAGCACTCCACTGTCCCGTTGGCTTGCCACCGGAGCACTCCACTGTCCCGTTGGCTTGCCACCGGAGCACTCCACTGTCCCGTTGGCTTGCCACCGGAGCAAGCCACAGTCCCGTTGGCTTGCCACCGGAGCACGCCACAGTCCCGTTGGCTTGCCACCTCAGCACGCCACTTTCCCGTTGGCTTGCCACCGGAGCACGCCACTGTCCCGTTGGCTTGCCACCGGAGCACGCCACTGTCCCGTTGGCTTGCCACCGGAGCACGCCACTGTCCCGTTGGCTTGCCACCGGAGCGCGCCACTTTCCCGTTGGCTTGCCACCGGAGCACGCCACTTTCCCGTTGGCTTGCCACCGGAGCACGCCACTTTCCCGTTGGCTTGCCACCGGAGCACGCCACTTTCCCGTTGGCTTGCCACCGGAGCACTCCACTGTCCCGTTGGCTTGCCACCGGAGCACTCCACTGTCCCGTTGGCTTGCCACCGGAGCACGCCACAGTCCCGTTGGCTTGCCACCGGAGCACGCCACAGTCCCGTTGGCTTGCCACCGGAGCACGCCACAGTCCCGTTGGCTTGCCACCGGAGCACGCCAATTTCCCGTTGGCTTGCCACCGGAGCACGCCACTTTCCCGTTGGCTTGCCACCGGAGCACGCCACTGTCCCGTTGGCTTGCCACCGGAGCACTCCACTGTCCCGTTGGCTTGCCACCGGAGCACTGCACTGTCCCGTTGGCTTGCCACCGGAGCACGCCACAGTCCTGTTGGCTTCCCACCGGAGCAAGCCACAGTCCCGTTGGCTTGCCACCGGAGCACGCCACTTTCCCGTTGGCTTGCCAACGGAGCACGCCACTTTCCCGTTGGCTTGCCACCGGAGCACGCCACTGTCCCGTTGGCTTGCCACCGGAGCACGCCACTGTCCCGTTGGCTTGCCACCGGAGCACGCCACTGTCCCGTTGGCTTGCCACCGGAGCACGCCACTGTCCCGTTGGCTTGCCACCGGAGCACGCCACTTTCCCGTTGGCTTGCCACCGGAGCACGCCACTGTCCCGTTGGCTTGCCACCGGAGCACGCCACTTTCCCGTTGGCTTGCCACCGGAGCACGCCACTTTCCCGTTGGCTTGCCACCGGAGCACCCCACTTTCCCGTTGGCTTGCCACCGGAGCACTCCACTGTCCCGTTGGCTTGCCACCGGAGCACGCCACAGTCCCGTTGGCTTGCCACCGGAGCACGCCACAGTCCCGTTGGCTTGCCACCGGAGCACGCCACAGTCCCGTTGGCTTGCCACCGGAGCACGCCACAGTCCCGTTGGCTTGCCACCGGAGCACGCCAATTTCCCGTTGGCTTGCCACCGGAGCACGCCACTTTCCCGTTGGCTTGCCACCGGAGCACGCCACTGTCCCGTTGGTTTGCCACCGGAGCACGCCACTGTCCCGTTGGTTTGCCACCGGAGCACGCCACTGTCCCGTTGGTTTGCCACCGGAGCACGCCACTGTCCCGTTGGTTTGCCACCGGAGCATGCCACAGTCCCGTTGGCTTGCCACCGGAGCACGCCACAGTCCCGTTGGCTTGCCACCGGAGCACGCCACAGTCCCGTTGGCTTGCCACCGGAGCACGCCACTTTCCCGTTGGCTTGCCACCGGAGCACGCCACTGTCCCGTTGGCTTGCCACCGGAGCACGCCACTGTCCCGTTGGCTTGCCACCGGAGCACGCCACTCTCCCGTTGGCTTGCCACCGGAGCACGCCACAGTCCCGTTGGCTTGCCACCGGAGCACGCCACTTTCCCGTTGGCTTGCCACCGGAGCACGCCACTTTCCCGTTGGCTTGCCACCGGAGCACGCCACTTTCCCGTTGGCTTGCCACCGGAGCACGCCACTTTCCCGTTGGCTTGCCACCGGAGCACTCCACTGTCCCGTTGGCTTGCCACCGGAGCACTCCACTGTCCCGTTGGCTTGCCACCGGAGCACGCCACAGTCCGGTTGGCTTGCCACCGGAGCACGCCACAGTCCCGTTGGCTTGCCACCGGAGCACGCCACAGTCCCGTTGGCTTGCCACCGGAGCACGCCACAATCCCCTTGGCTTGCCACCGGAGCACGCCACTTTCCCGTTGGCTTGCCACCGGAGCACGCCACTTTCCCGATGGCTTGCCACCGGAGCACGCCACTGTCCCGTTGGCTTGCCACCGGAGCACGCCACTGTCCCGTTGGCTTGCCACCGGAGCACGCCACTGTCCCGTTGGCTTGCCACCGGAGCACGCCACAGTCCCGTTGGCTTGCCACCGGAGCACGCCACTTTCCCGTTGGCTTGCCACCGGAGCACGCCACTTTCCCGTTGGCTTGCCACCGGAGCACGCCACAGTCCCGTTGGCTTGCCACCGGAGCACGCCACAGTCCCGTTGGCTTGCCACCGGAGCACGCCACAGTCCCGTTGGCTTGCCACCGGAGCACGCCACTTTCCCGTTGGCTTGCCACCGGAGCACGCCACTTTCCCGTTGGCTTGCCACCGGAGCACGCCATTGTCCCGTTGGCTTGCCACCGGAGCACGCCACTGTCCCGTTGGCTTGCCACCGGAGCACGCCACTGTCCCGTTGGCTTGCCACCGGAGCACGCCACTGTCCCGTTGGCTTGCCACCGGAGCACGCCACTGTCCCGTTGGCTTGCCAGCGGAGCACGCCACTGTCCCGTTGGCTTACCAGCGGAGCACGCCACTGTCCCATTGGCTTGCCAGCGGAGCACGCCACTGTCCCGTTGGCTTGCCACCGGAGCACGCCACTTTCCCCTTGGCTTGCCACCGGAGCACGCCACTTTCCCCTTGGCTTGCCACCGGAGCACGCCACTTTCCCCTTGGCTTGCCACCGGAGCACGCCACTTTCCCGTTGGCTTGCCACCGGAGCACGCCACTTTCCCGTTGGCTTGCCACCGGAGCACGCCACTTTCCCGTTGGCTTGCCACCGGAGCACGCCACTTTCCCGTTGGCTTGCCACCGGAGCACGCCACAGTCCCGTTGGCTTGCCACCGGAGCACGCCACTTTCCCGTTGGCTTGCCACCGGAGCACGCCACTTTCCCGTTGGCTTGCCACCGGAGCACGCCACTGTCCCGTTGGCTTGCCACCGGAGCACGCCACTGTCCCGTTGGCTTGCCACCGGAGCACGCCACTGTCCCGTTGGCTTGCCACCGGAGCACGCCACTGTCCCGTTGGCTTGCCACCGGAGCACGCCACTGTCCCGTTGGCTTGCCACCGGAGCACGCCACTGTCCCGTTGGCTTGCCACCGGAGCACGCCACTGTCCCGTTGGCTTGCCACCGGAGCACGCCACTGTCCCGTTGGCTTGCCACCGGAACACGCCACTGTCCCGTTGGCTTGCCACCGGAGCACGCCACTTTCCCGTTGGCTTGCCACCGGAGCACGCCACTTTCCCGTTGGCTTGCCACCGGAGCACGCCACTTTCCCGTTGGCTTGCCACCGGAGCACGCCAATTTCCCGTTGGCTTGCCACCGGAGCACGCCACTGTCCCGTTGACTTGCCACCGGAGCACGCCACTGTCCCGTTGGTTTGCCACCGGAGCACGCCACTGTCCCGTTGGTTTGCCACCGGAGCACGCCACTGTCCCGTTGGTTTGCCACCGGAGCACGCCACTGTCCCGTTGGTTTGCCACCGGAGCACGCCACTGTCCCGTTGGCTTGCCACCGGAGCACGCCACTTTCCCGTTGGTTTGCCACCGGAGCACGCCACTTTCCCGTTGGCTTGCCACCGGAGCACGCCACTTTCCCGTTGGCTTGCCACCGGAGCACGCCACTTTCCCGTTGGCTTGCCACCGGAGCACTCCACTGTCCCGTTGGCTTGCCACCGGAGCACTCCACTGTCCCGTTGGCTTGCCAACGGAGCACTCCACTGTCCCGTTGGCTTGCCACCGGAGCACGCCACAGTCCCGTTGGCTTGCCACCGGAGCAAACCACAGTCCCCTTGGCTTGCCACCGGAGCACGCCACAGTCCCCTTGGCTTGCCACCGGAGCACGCCAATTTCCCGTTGGCTTGCCACCGGAGCACGCCACTTTCCAGATGGCTTGCCACCGGAGCACGCCACTGTCCCGTTGGCTTGCCACCGGAGCACGCCACTGTCCCGTTGGTTTGCCACCGGAGCACGCCACAGTCCCGTTGGCTTGCCACCGGAGCACGCCACAGTCCCGTTGGCTTGCCACCGGAGCACGCCACTTTCCCGTTGGCTTGCCACCGGAGCACGCCACTTTCCCGTTGGCTTGCCACCGGAGCACGCCACTGTACCGTTGGCTTGCCACCGGAGCACGCCACTGTCCCGTTGGCTTGCCACCGGAGCACGCCACTGTCCCGTTGGCTTGCCACCGGAGAACGCCACTGTCCCGTTGGCTTGCCACCGGAGCACGCCACTGTCCCGTTGGCTTGCCACCGGAGCACGCCACTGTCCCGTTGGCTTGCCACAGGAGCACGCCACTTTCCCCTTGGCTTGCCACCGGAGCACGCCACTTTTCCGTTGGCTTGCCACCGGAGCACGCCACTTTCCCGTTGGCTTGCCACCGGAGCACGCCACTTTCCCGTTGGCTTGCCAGCGGAGCACGCCACAGTCCCGTTGGCTTGCCACCGGAGCACGCCACTTTCCCGTTGGCTTGCCACCGGAGCACGCCACTTTCCCGTTGGCTTGCCACCGGAGCACGCCACTTTCCCGTTGGCTTGCCACCGGAGCACGCCACTTTCCCGTTGGCTTGCCACCGGAGCACGCCACTTTCCCGTTGGCTTGCCACCGGAGCACGCCACTTTCCCGTTGGCTTGCCACCGGAGCACGCCACTGTCCCGTTGGCTTGCCACCGGAGCACGCCACTGTCCCGTTGGCTTGCCACCGGAGCACGCCACTGTCCCGTTGGCTTGCCACCGGAGCACGCCACTGTCCCGTTGGCTTGCCACCGGAGCACGCCACTGTCCCGTTGGCTTGCCACCGGAGCACGCCACTGTCCCGTTGGCTTGCCACCGGAGCACGCCACTGTCCCGTTGGCTTGCCACCGGAACACGCCACTGTCCCGTTGGCTTGCCACCGGAGCACGCCACTTTCCCGTTGGCTTGCCACCGGAGCACGCCACTTTCCCGTTGGCTTGCCACCGGAGCACGCCACAGTCCCGTTGTCTTGCCACCGGAGCACGCCAATTTCCCGTTGGCTTGCCACCGGAGCACGCCACTGTCCCGTTGGCTTGCCACCGGAGCACGCCACTGTCCCGTTGGTTTGCCACCGGAGCACGCCACTGTCCCGTTGGTTTGCCACCGGAGCACGCCACTGTCCCGTTGGTTTGCCACCGGAGCACGCCACTGTCCCGTTGGCTTGCCACCGGAGCACGCCACTTTCCCGTTGGCTTGCCACCGGAGCACGCCACTTTCCCGTTGGCTTGCCACCGGAGCACGCCACTTTCCCGTTGGTTTGCCACCGGAGCACGCCACTTTCCCGTTGGCTTGCCACCGGAGCACGCCACTTTCCCGTTGGCTTGCCACCGGAGCACGCCACTGTCCCGTTGGCTTGCCACCGGAGCACTCCACTGTCCCGTTGGCTTGCCACCGGAGCACGTCACAGTCCCGTTGGCTTGCCACCGGAGCACGCCACTTTCCCGTTGGCTTGCCACCGGAGCACGCCACTTTCCCGTTGGCTTGCCACCGGAGCACGCCACTTTCCCGTTGGCTTGCCACCGGAGCACGCCACTGTCCCGTTGGCTTGCCACCGGAGCACGCCACTGTCCCGTTGGCTTGCCACCGGAGCACGCCACTGTCCCGTTGGCTTGCCACCGGAGCACGCCACTGTCCCGTTGGCTTGCCACCGGAGCACGCCACTGTCCCGTTGGCTTGCCACCGGAGCACGCCACAGTCCCGTTGGCTTGCCACCGAAGCATGCCACTGTCCCGTTGGCTTGCCACCGGAGCACGCCACTGTCCCGTTGGCTTGCCACCGGAGCACGCCACTGTCCCGTTGGCTTGCCACCGGAGCACGCCACTGTCCCGTTGGCTTGCCACCGGAGCACGCCACTGTCCCGCTGGCTTGCCACCGGAGCACGCCACTGTCCCGTTGGCTTGCCACCGGAGCACGCCACTGTCCCGTTGGCTTGCCACCGGAGCACGCCACTGTCCCGTTGGCTTGCCACCGGAGCACGCCACTGTCCCGTTCGCTTGCCACCGGAGCACGCCACTTTCCCGTTGGCTTGCCACCGGAGCACGCCACTTTCCCGTTGGCTTGCCACCGGAGCACGCCACTTTCCCGTTGGCTTGCCACCGGAGCACGCCACTTTCCCGTTGGCTTGCCACCGGAGCACGCCACTGTCCCGTTGGCTTGCCACCGGAGCACGCCACTGTCCCGTTGGCTTGCCACCGGAGCACGCCACTGTCCCGTTGGCTTGCCACCGGAGCACGCCACTGTCCCGTTGGCTTGCCACCGGAGCACGCCACTTTCCCGTTGGCTTGCCACCGGAGCACGCCACTTTCCCGTTGGCTTGCCACCGGAGCACGCCACTTTCCCGTTGGCTTGCCACCGGAGCACGCCACCCTCCCGTTGGCTTGCCACCGGAGCACGCCACTTTCCCGTTGGCTTGCCACCGGAGCACGCCACAGTCCCGTTGGCTTGCCACCGGAGCACGCCATTTTCCCGTTGGCTTGCCACCGGAGCACGCCACTGTCCCGTTGGCTTGCCACCGGAGCACGCCACTGTCCCGTTGGCTTGCCACCGGAGCACGCCACTTTCCCGTTGGCTTGCCACCGGAGCACGCCACTGTCCCGTTGGCTTGCCACCGGAGCACGCCACTGTCCCGTTGGCTTGCCACCGGAGCACGCCACTGTCCCGTTGGCTTGCCACCGGAGCACGCCACTGTCCCGTTGGCTTGCCACCGGAGCACGCCACTGTCCCGTTGGCTTGCCACCGGAGCACGCCACTTTCCCGTTGGCTTGCCACCGGAGCACGCCACTTTCCCGTTGGCTTGCCACCGGAGCACGCCACTTTCCCGTTGGCTTGCCACCGGAGCACGCCACTTTCCCGTTGGCTTGCCACCGGATCACGCCACTTTCCCGTTGGCTTGCCACCGGAGCACGCCACTTTCCCGTTGGCTTGCCACCAGAGCACGCCACTTTCCCGTTGGCTTGCCACCGGAGCACGCCACTTTCCCGTTGGCTTGCCACCGGAGCACGCCACAGTCCCGTTGGCTTGCCACCGGAGCACGCCACAGTCCCGTTGGCTTGCCACCGGAGCACGCCACAGTCCCGTTGGCTTGCCACCGGAGCACGCCACTTTCCCGTTGGCTTGCCACCGGAGCACGCCACTTTCCCGTTGGCTTGCCACCGGAGCACGCCACTTTCCCGTTGGCTTGCCACCGGAGCACGCCACTGTCCCGTTGGCTTGCCACCGGAGCACGCCACTGTCCCGTTGGCTTGCCACCGGAGCACGCCACTGTCCCGTTGGCTTGCCACCGGAGCACGCCACTGTCCCGTTGGCTTGCCACCGGAGCACGCCACTGTCCGGTTGGCTTGCCACCGGAGCACGCCACTGTCCCGTTGGCTTGCCACCGGAGCACGCCACTGTCCCGTTGGCTTGCCACCGGAGCACGCCACTTTCCCGTTGGCTTGCCACCGGAGCACGCCACTTTCCCGTTGGCTTGCCACCGGAGCACGCCACAGTCCCGTTGGCTTGCCACCGGAGCACGCCAATTTCCCGTTGGCTTGCCACCGGAGCACGCCACTTTCCCGTTGGCTTGCCACCGGAGCACGCCACTGTCCCGTTGGCTTGCCACCGGAGCACGCCACTGTCCCGTTGGTTTGCCACCGGAGCACGCCACAGTCCCGTTGGCTTGCCACCGGAGCACGCCACTTTCCCGTTGGCTTGCCACCGGAGCACGCCACTTTCCCGTTGGCTTGCCACCGGAGCACGCCACTTTCCCGTTGGCTTGCCACCGGAGCACGCCACTTTCCCGTTGGCTTGCCACCGGAGCACGCCACTTTCCCGTTGGCTTGCCACCGGAGCACGCCACTTTCCCGTTGGCTTGCCACCGGAGCACGCCACTGTCCCGTTGGCTTGCCACCGGAGCACGCCACTGTCCCGTTGGCTTGCCACCGGAGCACGCCACTGTCCCGTTGGCTTGCCACCGGAGCACGCCACTGTCCCGTTGGCTTGCCACCGGAGCACGCCACTGTCCCGTTGGCTTGCCACCGGAGCACGCCACTGTCCCGTTGGCTTGCCACCAGAGCACGCCACAGTCCCGTTGGCTTGCCACCGGAGCACGCCACTTTCCCGTTGGCTTGCCACCGGAGCACGCCACTTTCCCGTTGGCTTGCCACCGGAGCACGCCACTTTCCCGTTGGCTTGCCACCGGAGCACGCCACTTTCCCGTTGGCTTGCCACCGGAGCACGCCACTGTCCCGTTGGCTTGCCACCGGAGCACGCCACAGTCCCGTTGGCTTGCCACCGGAGCAAGCCACTTTCCCGTTGGCTTGCCACCGGAGCACGCCACTTTCCCGTTGGCTTGCCACCGGAGCACGCCACTTTCCCGTTGGCTTGCCACCGGAGCACGCCACTTTCCCGTTGGCTTGCCACCGGAGCACGCCACTTTCCCGTTGGCTTGCCACCGGAGCACGCCACTGTCCCGTTGGCTTGCCACCGGAGCACGCCACTGTCCCGTTGGCTTGCCACCGGAGCACGCCACTGTCCCGTTGGCTTGCCACCGGAGCACGCCACTGTCCCGTTGGCTTGCCACCGGAGCTCGCCACTGTCCCGTTGGCTTGACACCGGAGCTCGCCACTGTCCCGTTGGCTTGCCACCGGAGCACGCCACTGTCCCGTTGGCTTGCCACCGGAGCACGCCACTGTCCCGTTGGCTTGCCACCGGAGCACGCCACTGCACCGTTGGCTTGCCACCGGAGCACGCCACTGTCCCGTTGGCTTGCCACCGGAGCACGCCACTGTCCCGTTGGCTTGCCACCGGAACACGCCACTGTCCCGTTGGCTTGCCACCGGAGCACGCCACTTTCCCGTTGGCTTGCCACCGGAGCACGCCACTTTCCCGTTGGCTTGCCACCGGAGCACGCCACAGTCCCGTTGGCTTGCCACCGGAGCACGCCAATTTCCCGTTGGCTTGCCACCGGAGCACGCCACTGTCCCGTTGGCTTGCCACCGGAGCACGCCACTGTCCCGTTGGTTTGCCACCGGAGCACGCCACTGTCCCGTTGGTTTGCCACCGGAGCACGCCACTGTCCCGTTGGTTTGCCACCGGAGCACGCCACTGTCCCGTTGGCTTGCCACCGGAGCACGCCACTTTCCCGTTGGCTTGCCACCGGAGCACGCCACTTTCCCGTTGGCTTGCCACCGGAGCACGCCACTTTCCCGTTGGCTTGCCACCGGAGTACGCCACTTTCCCGTTGGCTTGCCACCGGAGCACGCCACTTTCCCGTTGGCTTGCCACCGGAGCACGCCACTTTCCCGTTGGCTTGCCACCGGAGCACGCCACTGTCCCGTTGGCTTGCCACCGGAGCACTCCACTGTCCCGTTGGCTTGCCACCGGAGCACGCCACAGTCCCGTTGGCTTGCCACCGGAGCACGCCACTTTCCCGTTGGCTTGCCACCGGAGCACGCCACTTTCCCGTTGGCTTGCCACCGTAGCACGCCACTTTCCCGTTGGCTTGCCACCGGAGCACGCCACTGTCCCGTTGGCTTGCCACCGGAGCACGCCACTGTCCCGTTGGCTTGCCACCGGAGCACGCCACTGTCCCGTTGGCTTGCCACCGGAGCACGCCACTGTCCCGTTGGCTTGCCACCGGAGCACACCACTGTCCCGTTGGCTTGCCACCGGAGCACGCCACAGTCCCGTTGGCTTGCCACCGGAGCACGCCACTGTCCCGTTGGCTTGCCACCGGAGCACGCCACTGTCCCGTTGGCTTGCCACCGGAGCACGCCACTGTCCCGTTGGCTTGCCACCGGAGCACGCCACTGTCCCGTTGGCTTGCCACCGGAGCACGCCACTGTCCCGTTGGCTTGCCACCGGAGCACGCCACTGTCCCGTTGGCTTGCCACCGGAGCACGCCACTGTCCCGTTGGCTTGCCACCGGAGCACGCCACTGTCCCGTTGGCTTGCCACCGGAGCACGCCACTTTCCCGTTGGCTTGCCACCGGAGCACGCCACTTTCCCGTTGGCTTGCCACCGGAGCACGCCACTTTCCCGTTGGCTTGCCACCGGAGCACGCCACTTTCCCGTTGGCTTGCCACCGGAGCACGCCACTGTCCCGTTGGCTTGCCACCGGAGCACGCCACTGTCCCGTTGGCTTGCCACCGGAGCACGCCACTGTCCCGTTGGCTTGCCACCGGAGCACGCCACTGTCCCGTTGGATTGCCACCGGAGCACGCCACTTTCCCGTTGACTTGCCACCGGAGCACGCCACTTTCCCGTTGGCTTGCCACCGGAGCACGCCACTTTCCCGTTGGCTTGCCACCGGAGCACGCCACTTTCCCGTTGGCTTGCCACCGGAGCACGCCACTTTCCCGTTGGCTTGCCACCGGAGCACGCCACAGTCCCGTTGGCTTGCCACCGGAGCACGCCATTTTCCCGTTGGCTTGCCACCGGAGCACGCCACTGTCCCGTTGGCTTGCCACCGGAGCACGCCACTGTCCCGTTGGCTTGCCACCGGAGCACGCCACTTTCCCGTTGGCTTGCCACCGGAGCACGCCACTGTCCCGTTGGCTTGCCACCGGAGCACGCCACTGTCCCGTTGGCTTGCCACCGGAGCACGCCACTGTCCCGTTGGCTTGCCACCGGAGCACGCCACTGTCCCGTTGGCTTGCCACCGGAGCACGCCACTGTCCCGTTGGCTTGCCACCGGAGCACGCCACTTTCCCGTTGGCTTGCCACCGGAGCACGCCACTTTCCCGTTGGCTTGCCACCGGAGCACGCCACTTTCCCGTTGGCTTGCCACCGGAGCACGCCACTTTCCCGTTGGCTTGCCACCGGAGCACGCCACTTTCCCGTTGGCTTGCCACCGGAGCACGCCACTTTCCCGTTGGCTTGCCACCGGAGCACGCCACAGTCCCGTTGGCTTGCCACCGGAGCACGCCACAGTCCCGTTGGCTTGCCACCGGAGCACGCCACAGGCCCGTTGGCTTGCCACCGGAGCACGCCACTTTCCCGTTGGCTTGCCACCGGAGCACGCCACTTTCCCGTTGGCTTGCCACCGGAGCACGCCACTTTCCCGTTGGCTTGCCACCGGAGCACGCCACTGTCCCGTTGGCTTGCCACCGGAGCACGCCACTGTCCCGTTGGCTTGCCACCGGAGCACGCCACTGTCCCGTTGGCTTGCCACCGGAGCACGCCACTGTCCCGTTGGCTTGCCACCGGAGCACGCCACTGTCCGGTTGGCTTGCCACCGGAGCACGCCACTGTCCCGTTGGCTTGCCACCGGAGCACGCCACTGTCCCGTTGGCTTGCCACCGGAGCACGCCACTTTCCCGTTGGCTTGCCACCGGAGCACGCCACTTTCCCGTTGTCTTGCCACCGGAGCACGCCACAGTCCCGTTGGCTTGCCACCGGAGCACGCCAATTTCCCGTTGGCTTGCCACCGGAGCACGCCACTTTCCCGTTGGCTTGCCACCGGAGCACGCCACTGTCCCGTTGGCTTGCCACCGGAGCACGCCACTGTCCCGTTGGTTTGCCACCGGAGCACGCCACAGTCCCGTTGGCTTGCCACCGGAGCACGCCACTTTCCCGTTGGCTTGCCACCGGAGCACGCCACTTTCCCGTTGGCTTGCCACCGGAGCACGCCACTTTCCCGTTGGCTTGCCACCGGAGCACGCCACTTTCCCGTTGGCTTGCCACCGGAGCACGCCACTTTCCCGTTGGCTTGCCACCGGAGCACGCCACTTTCCCGTTGGCTTGCCACCGGAGCACGCCACTGTCCCGTTGGCTTGCCACCGGAGCACGCCACTGTCCCGTTGGCTTGCCACCGGAGCACGCCACTGTCCCGTTGGCTTGCGACCGGAGCACGCCACTGTCCCGTTGGCTTGCCACCGGAGCACGCCACTGTCCCGTTGGCTTGCCACCGGAGCACGCCACTGTCCCGTTGGCTTGCCACCGGAGCACGCCACAGTCCCGTTGGCTTGCCACCGGAGCACGCCACTTTCCCGTTGGCTTGCCACCGGAGCACGCCACTTTCCCGTTGGCTTGCCACCGGAGCACGCCACTTTCCCGTTGGCTTGCCACCGGAGCACGCCACTTTCCCATTGGCTTGCCACCGGAGCACGCCACTGTCCCGTTGGCTTGCCACCGGAGCACGCCACAGTCCCGTTGGCTTGCCACCGGAGCATGCCACTTTCCCGTTGGCTTGCCACCGGAGCACGCCACTTTCCCGTTGGCTTGCCACCGGAGCACGCCACTTTCCCGTTGGCTTGCCACCGGAGCACGCCACTTTCCCGTTGGCTTGCCACCGGAGCACGCCACTTTCCCGTTGGCTTGCCACCGGAGCACGCCACTGTCCCGTTGGCTTGCCACCGGAGCACGCCACTGTCCCGTTGGCTTGCCACCGGAGCACGCCACTGTCCCGTTGGCTTGCCACCGGAGCACGCCACTGTCCCGTTGGCTTGCCACCGGAGCTCGCCACTGTCCCATTGGCTTGCCACCGGAGCTCGCCACTGTCCCGTTGGCTTGCCACCGGAGCACGCCACTGTCCCGTTGGCTTGCCACCGGAGCACGCCACTGTCCCGTTGGCTTGCCACCGGAGCACGCCACAGTCCCGTTGGCTTGCCAGCGGAGCACGCCACAGTCCCGTTGGCTTGCCACCGGAGCACGCCACTTTCCCGTTGGCTTGCCACCGGAGCACGCCACTTTCCCGTTGGCTTGCCACCGGAGCACGCCACTTTCCCGTTGGCTTGCCACCGGAGCACGCCACTTTCCCGTTGGCTTGCCACCGGAGCACGCCACTTTCCCGTTGGCTTGCCACCGGAGCACGCCACTTTCCCGTTGGCTTGCCACCGGAGCACGCCACTTTCCCGTTGGCTTGCCACCGGAGCACGCCACTTTCCCGTTGGCTTGCCACCGGAGCACGCCACTGTCCCGTTGGCTTGCCACCGGAGCACGCCACTGTCCCGTTGGCTTGCCACCGGAGCACGCCACTGTCCCGTTGGCTTGCCACCGGAGCTCGCCACTGTCCCGTTGGCTTGCCACCGGAGCTCGCCACTGTCCCGTTGGCTTGCCACCGGAGCACGCCACTGTCCCGTTGGCTTGCCACCGGAGCACGCCACTGTCCCGTTGGCTTGCCACCGGAGCACGCCACTGTCCCGTTGGCTTGCCACCGGAGCTCGCCACTGTCCCGTTGGCTTGCCACCGGAGCACGCCACTGTCCCGTTGGTTTGCCACCGGAGCACGCCACAGTCCCGTTGGCTTGCCACCGGAGCACGCCACTTTCCCGTTGGCTTGCCACCGGAGCACGCCACTTTCCCGTTGGCTTGCCACCGGAGCACGCCACTTTCCCGTTGGCTTGCCACCGGAGCACGCCACTTTCCCGTTGGCTTGCCACCGGAGCACGCCACTTTCCCGTTGGCTTGCCACCGGAGCACGCCACTTTCCCGTTGGCTTGCCACCGGAGCACGCCACTGTCCCGTTGGCTTGCCACCGGAGCACGCCACTGTCCCGTTGGCTTGCCACCGGAGCACGCCACTGTCCCGTTGGCTTGCGACCGGAGCACGCCACTGTCCCGTTGGCTTGCCACCGGAGCACGCCACTGTCCCGTTGGCTTGCCACCGGAGCACGCCACTGTCCCGTTGGCTTGCCACCGGAGCACGCCACAGTCCCGTTGGCTTGCCACCGGAGCACGCCACTTTCCCGTTGGCTTGCCACCGGAGCACGCCACTTTCCCGTTGGCTTGCCACCGGAGCACGCCACTTTCCCGTTGGCTTGCCACCGGAGCACGCCACTTTCCCATTGGCTTGCCACCGGAGCACGCCACTGTCCCGTTGGCTTGCCACCGGAGCACGCCACAGTCCCGTTGGCTTGCCACCGGAGCATGCCACTTTCCCGTTGGCTTGCCACCGGAGCACGCCACTTTCCCGTTGGCTTGCCACCGGAGCACGCCACTTTCCCGTTGGCTTGCCACCGGAGCACGCCACTGTCCCGTTGGCTTGCCACCGGAGCACGCCACTTTCCCGTTGGCTTGCCACCGGAGCACGCCACTGTCCCGTTGGCTTGCCACCGGAGCACGCCACTGTCCCGTTGGCTTGCCACCGGAGCACGCCACTGTCCCGTTGGCTTGCCACCGGAGCACGCCACTGTCCCGTTGGCTTGCCACCGGAGCTCGCCACTGTCCCGTTGGCTTGCCACCGGAGCTCGCCACTGTCCCGTTGGCTTGCCACCGGAGCACGCCACTGTCCCGTTGGCTTGCCACCGGAGCACGCCACTGTCCCGTTGGCTTGCCACCGGAGCACGCCACTGCACCGTTGGCTTGCCACCGGAGCACGCCACTGCCCCGTTGGCTTGCCACCGGAGCACGCCACAGTCCCGATGGCTTGCCACCGGAGCACGCCACAGTCCCGTTGGCTTGCCACCGGAGCACGCCACAGTCCCGTTGGCTTGCCACCGGAGCACGCCACTTTCCCGTTGGCTTGCCACCGGAGCACGCCACTGTCCCGTTGGCTTGCCACCGGAGCACGCCACTGTCCAGTTGGCTTGCCACCGGAGCACGCCACTGTCCCGTTGGCTTGCCACCGGAGCACGCCACTGTCCCATTGGCTTGCCACCGGAGCACGCCACTGTCCCGTTGGCTTGCCACCGGAGCACGCCACTGTCCCGTTGGCTTGCCACCGGAGCACGCCACTGTCCCGTTGGCTTGCCACCGGAGCACGCCACTTTCCCGTTGGCTTGCCACCGGAGCACGCCACTTTCCCGTTGGCTTGCCACCGGAGCACGCCACTGTCCCGTTGGCTTGCCACCGGAGCACGCCACTGTCCCGTTGGCTTGCCACCGGAGCACGCCACAGTCCCGTTGGCTTGCCAGCGGAGCACGCCACAGTCCCGTTGGCTTGCCACCGGAGCACGCCACTTTCCCGTTGGCTTGCCACCGGAGCACGCCACTTTCCCGTTGGCTTGCCACCGGAGCACGCCACTTTCCCGTTGGCTTGCCACCGGAGCACGCCACTTTCCCGTTGGCTTGCCACCGGAGCACGCCACTTTCCCGTTGGCTTGCCACCGGAGCACGCCACTTTCCCGTTGGCTTGCCACCGGAGCACGCCACTTTCCCGTTGGCTTGCCACCGGAGCACGCCACTTTCCCGTTGGCTTGCCACCGGAGCACGCCACTGTCCCGTTGGCTTGCCACCGGAGCACGCCACTGTCCCGTTGGCTTGCCACCGGAGCACGCCACTGTCCCGTTGGCTTGCCACCGGAGCTCGCCACTGTCCCGTTGGCTTGCCACCGGAGCTCGCCACTGTCCCGTTGGCTTGCCACCGGAGCACGCCACTGTCCCGTTGGCTTGCCACCGGAGCACGCCACTGTCCCGTTGGCTTGCCACCGGAGCACGCCACTGTCCCGTTGGCTTGCCACCGGAGCTCGCCACTGTCCCGTTGGCTTGCCACCGGAGCTCGCCACTGTCCCGTTGGCTTGCCACCGGAGCACGCCACTGTCCCGTTGGCTTGCCACCGGAGCACGCCACTGCACCGTTGGCTTGCCACCGGAGCACGCCACTGCCCCGTTGGCTTGCCACCGGAGCACGCCACAGTCCCGTTGGCTTGCCACCGGAGCACGCCACAGTCCCGTTGGCTTGCCACCGGAGCACGCCACAGTCCCGTTGGCTTGCCACCGGAGCACGCCACTTTCCCGTTGGCTTGCCACCGGAGCACGCCACTGTCCCGTTGGCTTGCCACCGGAGCACGCCACTGTCCAGTTGGCTTGCCACCGGAGCACGCCACTGTCCCGTTGGCTTGCCACCGGAGCACGCCACTGTCCCGTTGGCTTGCCACCGGAGCACGCCACTGTCCCGTTGGCTTGCCACCGGAGCACGCCACTGTCCCGTTGGCTTGCCACCGGAGCACGCCACTGTCCCGTTGGCTTGCCACCGGAGCACGCCACTTTCCCGTTGGCTTGCCACCGGAGCACGCCACTTTCCCGTTGGCTTGCCACCGGAGCACGCCACTGTCCCGTTGGCTTGCCACCGGAGCACGCCACTGTCCCGTTGGCTTGCCACCGGAGCACGCCACAGTCCCGTTGGCTTGCCAGCGGAGCACGCCACAGTCCCGTTGGCTTGCCACCGGAGCACGCCACTTTCCCGTTGGCTTGCCACCGGAGCACGCCACTTTCCCGTTGGCTTGCCACCGGAGCACGCCACTTTCCCGTTGGCTTGCCACCGGAGCACGCCACTTTCCCGTTGGCTTGCCACCGGAGCACGCCACAGTCCCGTTGGCTTGCCACCGGAGCACGCCACTTTCCCGTTGGCTTGCCACCGGAGCACGCCACTTTCCCGTTGGCTTGCCACCGGAGCACGCCACTTTCCCGTTGGCTTGCCACCGGAGCACGCCACAGTCCCGTTGGCTTGCCACCGGAGCACGCCACAGTCCCTTTGGCTTGCCACCGGAGCACGCCACAGTCCCGTTGGCTTGCCACCGGAGCACGCCACAGTCCCGTTGGCTTGCCAACGGAGCACGCCACTTTCCCGTTGGCTTGCCACCGGAGCACGCCACTTTCCCGTTGGCTTGCCACCGGAGCACGCCACTTTCCCGTTGGCTTGCCACCGGAGCACGCCACTTTCCCGTTGGCTTGCCACCGGAGCACGCCACTTTCCCGTTGGCTTGCCACCGGAGCACGCCACTGTCCCGTTGGCTTGCCACCGGAGCACGCCACTGTCCCGTTGGCTTGCCACCAGAGCACGCCACTGTCCCGTTGGCTTGCCACCGGAGCACGCCACTGTCCCGTTGGCTTGCCACCGGAGCACGCCACTGTCCCGTTGGCTTGCCACCGGAGCACGCCACTGTCCCGTTGGCTTGCCACCGGAGCACGCCACTGTCCCGTTGGCTTGCCACCGGAGCACGCCACTGTCCCGTTGGCTTGCCACCGGAGCACGCCACTTTCCCGTTGGCTTGCCACCGGAGCACGCCACTTTCCCGTTGGCTTGCCACCGGAGCACGCCACTTTCCCGTTGGCTTGCCACCGGAGCACGCCACTTTCCCGTTGGCTTGCCACCGGAGCACGCCACTTTCCCGTTGGCTTGCCACCGGAGCACGCCACTTTCCCGTTGGCTTGCCACCGGAGCACGCCACTTTCCCGTTGGCTTGCCACCGGAGCACGCCACTTTCCCGTTGGCTTGCCACCGGAGCACGCCACTGTCCCGTTGGCTTGCCACCGGAGCACGCCACTGTCCCGTTGGCTTGCCACCGGAGCACGCCACTGTCCCGTTGGCTTGCCACCGGAGCACGCCACTTTCCCGTTGGCTTGCCACCGGAGCACGCCACTTTCCCGTTGGCTTGCCACCGGAGCACGCCACTTTCCCGTTGGCTTGCCACCGGAGCACGCCACTTTCCCGTTGGCTTGCCACCGGAGCACGCCACTGTCCCGTTGGCTTGCCACCGGAGCACGCCACTGTCCCGTTGGCTTGCCACCGGAGCACGCCACTGTCCCGTTGGCTTGCCACCGGAGAACGCCACTGTCCCGTTGGCTTGCCACCGGAGCTCGCCACTGTCCCGTTGGCTTGCCACCGGAGCTCGCCACTGTCCCGTTGGCTTGCCACCGGAGCTCGCCACTGTCCCGTTGGCTTGCCACCGGAGCACGCCACTGTCCCGTTGGCTTGCCACCGGAGCACGCCACTGTCCCGTTGGCTTGCCACCGGAGCACGCCACTGTCCCGTTGGCTTGCCACCGGAGCACGCCACTGTCCCGTTGGCTTGCCACCGGAGCACGCCACTGTCCCGTTGGCTTGCCACCGGAGCACGCCACAGTCCCGTTGGCTTGCCACCGGAGCACGCCACAGTCCCGTTGGCTTGCCACCGGAGCACGCCACTTTCCCGTTGGCTTGCCACCGGAGCACGCCACTTTCCCGTTGGCTTGCCACCGGAGCACGCCACTTTCCCGTTGGCTTGCCACCGGAGCACGCCACTTTCCCGTTGGCTTGCCACCGGAGCACGCCACTGTCCCGTTGGCTTGCCACCGGAGCACGCCACTGTCCCGTTGGCTTGCCACCGGAGCACGCCACTGTCCCGTTGGCTTGCCACCGGAGCACGCCACAGTCCCGTTGGCTTGCCACCGGAGCACGCCACAGTCCCGTTGGCTTGCCACCGGAGCACGCCACTTTCCCGTTGGCTTGCCACCGGAGCACGCCACTTTCCCGTTGGCTTGCCACCGGAGCACGCCACTTTCCCGTTGGCTTGCCACCGGAGCATGCCACTTTCCCGTTGGCTTGCCACCGGAGCACGCCACTTTCCCGTTGGCTTGCCACCGGAGCACGCCACTTTCCCGTTGGCTTGCCACCGGAGCACGCCACAGTCCCGTTGGCTTGCCACCGGAGCACGCCACAGTCCCGTTGGCTTGCCACCGGAGCACGCCACAGTCCCGTTGGCTTGCCACCGGAGCACGCCACTTTCCCGTTGGCTTGCCACCGGAGCACGCCACTTTCCCGTTGGCTTGCCACCGGAGCACGCCACTGTCCCGTTGGCTTGCCACCGGAGCACGCCACTTTCCCGTTGGCTTGCCACCGGAGCATGCCACTTTCCCGTTGGCTTGCCACCGGAGCACGCCACTTTCCCGTTGGCTTGCCACCGGAGCACTCCACTGTCCCGTTGGCTTGCCACCGGAGCACTCCACTGTCCCGTTGGCTTGCCACCGGAGCACGCCACAGTCCCGTTGGCTTGCCACCGGAGCAAGCCACAGTCCCGTTGGCTTGCCACCGGAGCACGCCACAGTCCCGTTGGCTTGCCACCGGAGCACGCCAATTTCCCGTTGGCTTGCCACCGGAGCACGCCACTTTCCCGTTGGCTTGCCACCGGAGCACGCCACTGTCCAGTTGGCTTGCCACCGGAGCACGCCACTGTCCCGTTGGCTTGCCACCGGAGCACGCCACTTTCCCGTTGGCTTGCCACCGGAGCACGCCACTTTCCCGTTGGCTTGCCACCGGAGCACGCCACTTTCCCGTTGGCTTGCCACCGGAGCACGCCACTTTCCCGTTGGCTTGCCACCGGAGCACGCCACTTTCCCGTTGGCTTGCCACCGGAGCACGCCATTTTCCCGTTGGCTTGCCACCGGAGCACGCCACTTTCCCGTTGGCTTGCCACCGGAGCACGCCACTTTCCCGTTGGCTTGCCACCGGAGCACGCCACTTTCCCGTTGGCTTGCCACCGGAGCACGCCACTTTCCCGTTGGCTTGCCACCGGAGCACGCCACAGTCCCGTTGGCTTGCCACCGGAGCACGCCACTTTCCCGTTGGCTTGCCACCGGAGCACGCCACTGTCCCGTTGCCTTGCCACCGGAGCACGCCACTGTCCCGTTGGCTTGCCACCGGAGCACGCCACTTTCCCGTTGGCTTGCCACCGGAGCACGCCACTGTCCCGTTGGCTTGCCACCGGAGCACGCCACTTTCCCGTTGGCTTGCCACCGGAGCACGCCACTTTCCCGTTGACTTGCCACCGGAGCACGCCACTTTCCCGTTGGTTTGCCACCGGAGCACGCCACTTTCCCGTTGGCTTGCCACCGGAGCACGCCACTTTCCCGTTGGCTTGCCACCGGAGCACGCCACTTTCCCATTGGCTTGCCACCGGAGCACGCCACTTTCCTGTTGGCTTGCCACCGGAGCACGCCATTTTCCCGTTGGCTTGCCACCGGAGCACGCCACTTTCCCGTTAGCTTGCCACCGGAGCACGCCACTTTCCCGTTGGCTTGCCACCGGAGCACGCCACAGTCCCGTTGGCTTGCCACCGGAGCACGCCACAGTCCCGTTGGCTTGCCACCGGAGCACGCCACAGTCCCGTTGGCTTGCCACCGGAGCACGCCACAGTCCCGTTGGCTTGCCACCGGAGCACGCCACTGTCCCGTTGGCTTGCCACCGGAGCACGCCACTGTCCCGTTGGCTTGCCACCGGAGCACGCCACTTTCCCGTTGGCTTGCCACCGGAGCACGCCACTGTCCCGTTGGCTTGCCACCGGAGCACGCCACTGTCCCGTTGGCTTGCCACCGGAGCACGCCACTGTCCCGTTGGCTTGCCACCGGAGCACGCCACTGTCCCGTTGGCTTGCCACCGGAACACGCCACAGTCCCGTTGGCTTGCCACCGGAGCACGCCACTTTCCCGTTGGCTTGCCACCGGAGCACGCCACTTTCCCGTTGGCTTGCCACCGGAGCACGCCACTTTCCCGTTGGCTTGCCACCGGAGCACGCCACTTTCCCGTTGGCTTGCCACCGGAGCACGCCACTTTCCCGTTGGCTTGCCACCGGAGCACGCCACTTTCCCGTTGGCTTGCCACCGGAGCACGCCACTTTCCCGTTGGCTTGCCACCGGAGCACGCCACTTTCCCGTTGGCTTGCCACCGGAGCACGCCACTTTCCCGTTGTCTTGCCACCGGAGCACGCCACTTTCCCGTTGGCTTGCCACCGGAGCACTCCACTGTCCCGTTGGCTTGCCACCGGAGCACTCCACTGTCCCGTTGGCTTGCCACCGGAGCACGCCACAGTCCCGTTGGCTTGCCACCGGAGCAAGCCACAGTCCCGTTGGCTTGCCACCGGAGCACGCCACAGTCCCGTTGGCTTGCCACCGGAGCACGCCACTTTCCCGTTGGCTTGCCACCGGAGCACGCCACTTTCTCGTTGGCTTGCCACCGGAGCACGCCACTGTCCCGTTGGCTTGCCACCGGAGCACGCCACTGTCCCGTTGGCTTGCCACCGGAGCACGCCACAGTCCCGTTGGCTTGCCACCGGAGCACGCCACTTTCTCGTTGGCTTGCCACCGGAGCACGCCACTGTCCCGTTGGCTTGCCACCGGAGCACGCCACTGTCCCGTTGGCTTGCCACCGGAGCACGCCACAGTCCCGTTGGCTTGCCACCGGAGCACGCCACAGTCCCGTTGGCTTGCCACCGGAGCACGCCACTTTTCCGTTGGCTTGCCACCGGAGCACGCCACTTTCCCGTTGGCTTGCCACCGGAGCACGCCACTTTCCCGTTGGCTTGCCACCGGAGCACGCCACTTTCCCGTTGGCTTGCCACCGGAGCACGCCACTTTCCCGTTGGCTTGCCACCGGAGCACTCCACTGTCCCGTTGGCTTGCCACCGGAGCACTCCACTGTCCCGTTGGCTTGCCACCGGAGCACTCCACTGTCCCGTTGGCTTGCCACCGGAGCACGCCACAGTCCCGTTGGCTTGCCACCGGAGCACGCCACAGTCCCGTTGGCTTGCCACCGGAGCACGCCACAGTCCCGTTGGCTTGCCACCGGAGCACGCCACAGTCCCGTTGGCTTGCCACCGGAGCACGCCACAGTCCCGTTGGCTTGCCACCGGAGCACGCCACTTTCCCGTTGGCTTGCCACCGGAGCACGCCACTTTCCCGTTGGCTTGCCACCGGAGCACGCCACTTTCCCGTTGGCTTGCCACCGGAGCACGCCACTTTCCCGTTGGCTTGCCACCGGAGCACGCCACTTTCCCGTTGGCTTGCCACCGGAGCACGCCACTTTCCCGTTGGCTTGCCACCGGAGCACGCCACTTTCCCGTTGGCTTGCCATCGGAGCACGCCACTTTCCCGTTGTCTTGCCACCGGAGCACGCCACTTTCCCGTTGGCTTGCCACCGGAGCACTCCACTGTCCCGTTGGCTTGCCACCGGAGCACTCCACTGTCCCGTTGGCTTGCCACCGGAGCACGCCACAGTCCCGTTGGCTTGCCACCGGAGCAAGCCACAGTCCCGTTGGCTTGCCACCGGAGCACGCCACAGTCCCGTTGGCTTGCCACCGGAGCACGCCACTTTCCCGTTGGCTTGCCACCGGAGCACGCCACTTTCTCGTTGGCTTGCCACCGGAGCACGCCACTGTCCCGTTGGCTTGCCACCGGAGCACGCCACTGTCCCGTTGGCTTGCCACCGGAGCACGCCACAGTCCCGTTGGCTTGCACCGGAGCACGCCACTTTCTCGTTGGCTTGCCACCGGAGCACGCCACTGTCCCGTTGGCTTGCCACCGGAGCACGCCACTGTCCCGTTGGCTTGCCACCGGAGCACGCCACAGTCCCGTTGGCTTGCCACCGGAGCACGCCACAGTCCCGTTGGCTTGCCACCGGAGCACGCCACTTTTCCGTTGGCTTGCCACCGGAGCACGCCACTTTCCCGTTGGCTTGCCACCGGAGCACGCCACTTTCCCGTTGGCTTGCCACCGGAGCACGCCACTTTCCCGTTGGCTTGCCACCGGAGCACTCCACTGTCCCGTTGGCTTGCCACCGGAGCACTCCACTGTCCCGTTGGCTTGCCACCGGAGCACTCCACTGTCCCGTTGGCTTGCCACCGGAGCACGCCACAGTCCCGTTGGCTTGCCACCGGAGCACGCCACAGTCCCGTTGGCTTGCCACCGGAGCACGCCACAGTCCCGTTGGCTTGCCACCGGAGCACGCCAATTTCCCGTTGGCTTGCCACCGGAGCACGCCACTTTCCCGTTGGCTTGCCACCGGAGCACGCCACTGTCCCGTTGGCTTGCCACCGGAGCACGCCACTTTCCCGTTGGCTTGCCACCGGAGCACGCCACTTTCCCGTTGGCTTGCCACCGGAGCACGCCACTTTCCCGTTGGCTTGCCACCGGAGCACGCCACTTTCCCGTTGGCTTGCCACCGGAGCACGCCACAGTCCCGTTGGCTTGCCACCGGAGCACGCCACAGTCCCGTTGGCTTGCCACCGGAGCACGCCAATTTCCCGTTGGCTTGCCACCGGAGCACGCCACTTTCCCGTTGGCTTGCCACCGGAGCACGCCACTGTCCCGTTGGCTTGCCACCGGAGCACGCCACTGTCCCGTTGGTTTGCCACCGGAGCACGCCATAGTCACGTTGGCTTGCCACCGGAGCACGCCACAGTCCCGTTGGCTTGCCACCGGAGCACGCCACAGTCCCGTTGGCTTGCCACCGGAGCACGCCACTTTCCCGTTGTCTTGCCACCGGAGCACGCCACTTTCCCGTTGGCTTGCCACCGGAGCACGCCATTTTCCCGTTGGCTTGCCACCGGAGCACGCCATTTTCCCGTTGGCTTGCCACCGGAGCACGCCACTTTCCCGTTGGCTTGCCACCGGAGCACGCCACTTTCCCGTTGGCTTGCCACCGGAGCACGCCACTTTCCCGTTGGCTTGCCACCGGAGCACGCCACTTTCCCGTTGGCTTGCCACCGGAGCACGCCACAGTCCCGTTGGCTTGCCACCGGAGCACGCCACTTTCCCGTTGGCTTGCCACCGGAGCACGCCACTTTCCCGTTGGCTTGCCACCGGAGCACGCCACTGTCCCGTTGGCTTGCCACCGGAGCACGCCACTTTCCCGTTGGCTTGCCACCGGAGCACGCCACTGTCCCGTTGGCTTGCCACCGGAGCACGCCACTGTCCCGTTGGCTTGCCACCGGAGCACCCCACTGTCCCGTTGGCTTGCCACCGGAGCACGCCACTGTCCCGTTGGCTTGCCACCGGAGCACGCCACTTTCCCGTTGGCTTGCCACCGGAGCACGCCACTTTCCCGTTGGCTTGCCACCGGAGCACGCCACTTTCCCGTTGGCTTGCCACCGGAGCACGCCACTTTCCCGTTGGCTTGCCACCGGATCACGCCACTTTCCCGTTGGCTTGCCACCGGAGCACGCCACTTTCCCGTTGGCTTGCCACCGGAGCACGCCACTTTCCCGTTGGCTTGCCACCGGAGCACGCCACTTTCCCGTTGGCTTGCCACCGGAGCACGCCACTTTCCCGTTGGCTTGCCACCAGAGCACGCCACTTTCCCGTTGGCTTGCGACCGGAGCACGCCACTGTCCCGTTGGCTTACCACAGTCCCGTTGGCTTGCCACCGGAGCACGCCACTTTCCCGTTGGCTTGCCACCGGAGCACGCCACTTTCCCGTTGGCTTGCCACCGGAGCACGCCACTTTCCCGTTGGCTTGCCACCGGAGCACGCCACTGTCCCGTTGGCTTGCCACCGGAGCACGCCACTGTCCCGTTGGCTTGGCACCGGAGCACGCCACTGTCCCGTTGGCTTGCCACCGGAGCACGCCACTGTCCCGTTGGCTTGCCACCGGAGCACGCCACAGTCCCGTTGGCTTGCCACCGGAGCACGCCACTTTCCCGTTGGCTTGCCACCGGAGCACGACACTTTCTCGTTGGCTTGCCACCGGAGCACGCCACTGTCCCGTTGGCTTGCCACCGGAGCACGCCACTGTCCCGTTGGCTTGCCACCGGAGCACGCCACAGTCCCGTTGGCTTGCCACCGGAGCACGCCACAGTCCCGTTGGCTTGCCACCGGAGCACGCCACTTTTCCGTTGGCTTGCCACCGGAGCACGCCACTTTCCCGTTGGCTTGCCACCGGAGCACGCCACTTTCCCGTTGGCTTGCCACCGGAGCACGCCACTTTCCCGTTGGCTTGCCACCGGAGCACGCCACTTTCCCGTTGGCTTGCCACCGGATCACGCCACTTTCCCGTTGGCTTGCCACCGGAGCACGCCACTTTCCCGTTGGCTTGCCACCGGAGCACGCCACTTTCCCGTTGGCTTGCCACCGGAGCACGCCACTTTCCCGTTGGCTTGCCACCGGAGCACGCCACTTTCCCGTTGGCTTGCCACCGGAGCACGCCACTTTCCCGTTGGCTTGCGACCGGAGCACGCCACTGTCCCGTTGGCTTACCACCGGAGCACGCCACAGTCCCGTTGGCTTGCCACCGGAGCACGCCACTTTCCTGTTGGCTTGCCACCGGAGCACGCCACTTTCCCGTTGGCTTGCCACCGGAGCATGCCACTTTCCCGTTGGCTTGCCACCGGAGCACGCCACTGTCCCGTTGGCTTGCCACCGGAGCACGCCACTGTCCCGTTGGCTTGGCACCGGAGCACGCCACTGTCCCGTTGGCTTGCCACCGGAGCACGCCACTGTCCCGTTGGCTTGCCACCGGAGCACGCCACAGTCCCGTTGGCTTGCCACCGGAGCACGCCACTTTCCCGTTGGCTTGCCACCGGAGCACGCCACTTTCTCGTTGGCTTGCCACCGGAGCACGCCACTGTCCCGTTGGCTTGCCACCGGAGCATGCCACTGTCCCGTTGGCTTGCCACCGGAGCACGCCACAGTCCCGTTGGCTTGCCACCGGAGCACGCCACAGTCCCGTTGGCTTGCCACCGGAGCACGCCACTTTTCCGTTGGCTTGCCACCGGAGCACGCCACTTTCCCGTTGGCTTGCCACCGGAGCACGCCACTTTCCCGTTGGCTAGCCACCGGAGCACGCCACTTTCCCGTTGGCTTGCCACCGGAGCACTCCACTGTCCCGTTGGCTTGCCACCGGAGCACTCCACTGTCCCGTTGGCTTGCCACCGGAGCACTCCACTGTCCCGTTGGCTTGCCACCGGAGCACGCCACAGTCCCGTTGGCTTGCCACCGGAGCACGCCACAGTCCCGTTGGCTTGCCACCGGAGCACCCCACTGTCCCGTTGGTTTGCCACCGGAGCACGCCACTTTCCCGTTGGCTTGCCACCGGAGCACGCCACAGTCCCGTTGGCTTGCCACCGGAGCATGCCACTTTCCCGTTGGCTTGCCACCGGAGCACGCCACTTTCCCGTTGGCTTGCCACCGGAGCACGCCACTTTCCCGTTGGCTTGCCACCGGAGCACGCCACTTTCCCGTTGGCTTGCCACCGGAGCACGCCACTTTCCCGTTGGCTTGCCACCGGAGCACGCCACTTTGCCGTTGGCTTGCCACCGGAGCACGCCACAGTCCCGTTGGCTTGCCACCGGAGCACGCCAATTTCCCGTTGGCTTGCCACCGGAGCACGCCACTTTCCCGTTGGCTTGCCACCGGAGCACGCCACTGTCCCGTTGGCTTGCCACAGGAGCACGCCACTGTCCCGTTGGTTTGCCACCGGAGCACGCCACAGTCCCGTTGGCTTGCCACCGGAGCACGCCACAGTCCCGTTGGCTTGCCACCGGAGCACGCCACAGTCCCGTTGGCTTGCCACCGGAGCACGCCACAGTCCCGTTGGCTTGCCACCGGAGCACGCCACTTTCCCGTTGGCTTGCCACCGGAGCACGCCACTTTCCCGTTGGCTTGCCACCGGAGCACGCCACTTTCCCGTTGGCTTGCCACCGGAGCACGCCATTTTCCCGTTGGCTTGCCACCGGAGCACGCCACTTTCCCGTTGGCTTGCCACCGGAGCACGCCACTTTCCCGTTGGCTTGCCACCGGAGCACGCCACTTTCCCGTTGGCTTGCCACCGGAGCACGCCACTTTCCCGTTGGCTTGCCACCGGAGCACGCCACAGTCCCGTTGGCTTGCCACCGGAGCACGCCACTTTCCCGTTGGCTTGCCACCGGAGCACGCCACTTTCCCGTTGGCTTGCCACCGGAGCACGCCACTGTCCCGTTGGCTTGCCACCGGAGCACGCCACTTTCCCGTTGGCTTGCCACCGGAGCACGCCACTGTCCCGTTGGCTTGCCACCGGAGCACGCCACTGTCCCGTTGGCTTGCCACCGGAGCACGCCACTGTCCCGTTGGCTTGCCACCGGAGCACGCCACTGTCCCGTTGGCTTGCCACCGGAGCACGCCACTTTCCCGTTGGCTTGCCACCGGAGCACGCCACTTTCCCGTTGGCTTGCCACCGGAGCACGCCACTTTCCCGTTGGCTTGCCACCGGAGCACGCCACTTTCCCGTTGGCTTGCCACCGGAGCACGCCACTTTCCCGTTGGCTTGCCACCGGAGCACGCCACTTTCCCGTTGGCTTGCCACCGGAGCACGCCACTTTCCCGTTGGCTTGCCACCGGAGCACGCCACTTTCCCGTTGGCTTGCCACCGGAGCACGCCACTTTCCCGTTGGCTTGCCAGCGGAGCACGCCACTTTCCCGTTGGCTTGCCACCGGAGCACGCCACTTTCCCGTTGGCTTGCCACCGGAGCACGCCACTTTCCCGTTGGCTTGCGACCGGAGCACGCCACTGTACCGTTGGCTTACCACCGGAGCACGCCACAGTCCCGTTGGCTTGCCACCGGAGCACGCCACTTTCCCGTTGGCTTGCCACCGGAGCACGCCACTTTCCCATTGGCTTGCCACCGGAGCACGCCACTTTCCCGTTGGCTTGCCACCGGAGCACGCCACTGTCCCGTTGGCTTGGCACCGGAGCACGCCACTGTCCCGTTGGCTTGCCACCGGAGCACGCCACTGTCCCGTTGGCTTGCCACCGGAGCACGCCACTGTCCCGTTGGCTTGCCACCGGAGCACGCCACAGTCCCGTTGGCTTGCCACCGGAGGACGCCACAGTCCCGTTGGCTTGCCACCGGAGGACGCCACAGTCCCGTTGGCTTGCCACCGGAGCACGCCACTGTCCCGTTGGCTTGCCACCGGAGCACGCCACTTTCCCGTTGGCTTGCCACCGGAGCACGCCACTGTCCCGTTGGCTTGCCAACGGAGCATGCCACAGTCCCGTTGGCTGGCCACCGGAGCACGCCACAGTCCCGTTGGCTGGCCACCGGAGCACGCCACTTTCCCGTTGGCTTGGCACCGGAGCACGCCACTTTCCCGTTGGCTTGCCACCGGAGCACGCCACTTTCCCGTTGGCTTGCCACCGGAGCACGCCACTTTCCCGTTGGCTTGCCACCGGAGCACGCCACTTTCCCGTTGGCTTGCCACCGGAACACGCCACTTTCCCGTTGGCTTGCCACCGGAGCACGCCACTGTCCCGTTGGCTTGCCACCGGAGCACGCCACTTTCCCGTTGGCTTGCCACCGGAGCACGCCACTTTCCCGTTGGCTTGCCACCGGAGCACGCCACAGTCCCGTTGGCTTGCCACCGGAGCACGCCACAGTCCCGTTGGCTTGCCACCGGAGCACGCCACAGTCCCGTTGGTTTGCCACCGGAGCACGCCACTGTCCCGTTGGCTTGCCACCGGAGCACGCCACAGTCCCGTTGGCTTGCCACCGGAGCACGCCACTTTCCCGTTGGCTTGCCACCGGAGCACGCCACTTTCCCGTTGGCTTGCCACCGGAGCACGCCACTGTCCCGTTGGCTTGCCACCGGAGCACGCCACTGTCCCGTTGGCTTGCCACCGGAGCACGCCACTGTCCCGTTGGCTTGCCACCGGAGCACGCCACTGTCCCGTTGGCTTGCCACCGGAGCACGCCACTGTCCCGTTGGCTTGCCACCGGAGCACGCCACTGTCCCGTTGGCTTGCCACCGGAGCACGCCACTGTCCCGTTGGCTTGCCACCGGAGCACGCCACTGTCCCGTTGGCTTGCCACCGGAGCACGCCACTTTCCCGTTGGCTTGCCACCGGAGCACGCCACTTTCCCGTTGGCTTGCCACCGGAGCACGCCACTTTCCCGTTGGCTTGCCACCGGAGCACGCCACTTTCCCGTTGGCTTGCCACCGGAGCACGCCACTTTCCCGTTGGCTTGCCACCGGAGCACGCCACTTTCCCGTTGGCTTGCCACCGGGGCACGCCACTTTCCCGTTGGCTTGCCACCGGAGCACGCCACTGTCCCGTTGGCTTGCCACCGGAGCACGCCACTGTCCCGTTGGCTTGCCACCGGAGCACGCCACTGTCCCGTTGGCTTGCCACCGGAGCACGCCACTGTCCCGTTGGCTTGCCACCGGAGCACGCCACTTTCCCGTTGGCTTGCCACCGGAGCACGCCACTTTCCCGTTGGCTTGCCACCGGAGCACGCCACTTTCCCGTTGGCTTGCCACCGGAGCACGCCACTTTCCCGTTGGCTTGCCACCGGAGCACGCCACTGTCCCGTTGGCTTGCCACCGGAGCACGCCACTGTCCCGTTGGCTTGCCACCGGAGCACGCCACTGTCCCGTTGGCTTGCCACCGGAGCACGCCACTGTCCCGTTGGCTTGCCACCGGAGCTCGCCACTGTCCCGTTGGCTTGCCACCGGAGCTCGCCACTGTCCCGTTGGCTTGCCACCGGAGCACGCCACTGTCCCGTTGGCTTGCCACCGGAGCACGCCACTGTCCCGTTGGCTTGCCACCGGAGCACGCCACAGTCCCGTTGGCTTGCCACCGGAGCACGCCACAGTCCCGTTGGCTTGCCACCGGAGCACGCCACAGTCCCGTTGGCTTGCCACCGGAGCACGCCACAGTCCCGTTGGCTTGCCACCGGAGCACGCCACTTTCCCGTTGGCTTGCCACCGGAGCACGCCACTTTCCCGTTGGCTTGCCACCGGAGCACGCCACTTTCCCGTTGGCTTGCCACCGGAGCACGCCACTGTCCCGTTGGCTTGCCACCGGAGCACGCCACTTTCCCGTTGGCTTGCCACCGGAGCACGCCACTGTCCCGTTGGCTTGCCACCGGAGCACGCCACTTTCCCGTTGGCTTGCCACCGGAGCACGCCACTGTCCCGTTGGCTTGCCACCGGAGCACTCCACTGTCCCGTTGGCTTGCCACCGGAGCACGCCACAGTCCCGTTGGCTTGCCACCGGAGCAAGCCACAGTCCCGTTGGCTTGCCACCGGAGCACGCCATTTTCCCGTTGGCTTGCCACCGGAGCACGCCACTTTCCCGTTGGCTTGCCACCGGAGCACGCCACTTTCCCGTTGGCTTGCCACCGGAGCACGCCACTTTCCCGTTGGCTTGCCACCGGAGCACGCCACTTTCCCGTTGGCTTGCCACCGGAGCACGCCACTTTCCCGTTGGCTTGCCACCGGAGCACGCCACTGTCCCGTTGGCTTGCCACCGGAGCACGCCACAGTCCTGTTGGCTTGCCACCGGAGCACGCCACAGTCCCGTTGGCTTGCCACCGGAGCACGCCACTTTCCCGTTGGCTTGCCACCGGAGCACGCCACTTTCCCGTTGGCTTGCCACCGGAGCACGCCACTTTCCCGTTGGCTTGCCACCGGAGCACGCCACTTTCCCGTTGGCTTGCCACCGGAGCACGCCACTTTCCCGTTGGCTTGCCACCGGAGCACGCCACTGTCCCGTTGGCTTTCCACCGGAGCACGCCACTGTCCCGTTGGCTTGCCACCGGAGCACGCCACTGTCCCGTTGGCTTGCCACCGGAGCACGCCACTGTCCCATTGGCTTGCCACCGGAGCACGCCACTGTCCCGTTGGCTTGCCACCGGAGCACGCCACTGTCCCGTTGGCTTGCCACCGGAGCACGCCACTGTCCCGTTGGCTTGCCACCGGAGCACGCCACTGTCCCGTTGGCTTGCCACCGGAGCACGCCACTGTCCCGTTGGCTTGCCACCGGAGCACGCCACTGTCCCGTTGGCTTGCCACCGGAGCACGCCACTGTCCCGTTGGCTTGCCACCGGAGCACGCCACTGTCCCGTTGGCTTGCCACCGGAGCACGCCACTGTCCCGTTGGCTTGCCACCGGAGCACGCCACTTTCCCGTTGGCTTGCCACCGGAGCACGCCACTTTCCCGTTGGCTTGCCACCGGAGCACGCCACTTTCCCGTTGGCTTGCCACCGGAGCACGCCACTGTCCCATTGGCTTGCCACCGGAGCACGCCACTGTCCCGTTGGCTTGCCACCGGAGCACGCCACTTTCCCGTTGGCTTGCCACCGGAGCACGCCACTTTCCCGTTGGCTTGCCACCGGAGCACGCCACTTTCCCGTTGGCTTGCCACCGGAGCACGCCACTTTCCCGTTGGCTTGCCACCGGAGCACGCCACTGTCCCGTTGGCTTGCCACCGGAGCACGCCACTGTCCCGTTGGCTTGCCACCGGAGCACGCCACTTTCCCGTTGGCTTGCCACCGGAGCACGCCACTTTCCCGTTGGCTTGCCACCGGAGCACGCCACTTTCCCGTTGGCTTGCCACCGGAGCACGCCACTGTCCCGTTGGCTTGCCACCGGAGCACGCCACTTTCCCGTTGGCTTGCCACCGGAGCACGCCACTTTCCCGTTGGCTTGCCACCGGAGCACGCCACTTTCCCGTTGGCTTGCCACCGGAGCACGCCACAGTCCCGTTGGCTTGCCACCGGAGCACGCCACAGTCCCGTTGGCTTGCCACCGGAGCACGCCACTTTCCCGTTGGCTTGCCACCGGAGCACGCCACTTTCCCGTTGGCTTGCCACCGGAGCACGCCACTGTCCCGTTGGCTTGCCACCGGAGCACGCCACTGTCCCGTTGGCTTGCCACCGGAGCACGCCACTGTCCCGTTGGCTTGCCACCGGAGCACGCCACTGTCCCGTTGGCTTGCCACCGGAGCACGCCACTGTCCCGTTGGCTTGCCACCGGAGCACGCCACTGTCCCGTTGGCTTGCCACCGGAGCACGCCACTTTCCCCTTGGCTTGCCACCGGAGCACGCCACTTTTCCGTTGGCTTGCCACCGGAGCACGCCACTTTCCCGTTGGCTTGCCACCGGAGCACGCCACTTTCCCGTTGGCTTGCCACCGGAGCACGCCACAGTCCCGTTGGCTTGCCACCGGAGCACGCCACAGTCCCGTTGGCTTGCCACCGGAGCACGCCACTTTCCCGTTGGCTTGCCACCGGAGCACGCCACTTTCCCGTTGGCTTGCCACCGGAGCATGCCACTTTCCCGTTGGCTTGCCACCGGAGCACGCCACTTTCCCGTTGGCTTGCCACCGGAGCACGCCACTTTCCCGTTGGCTTGCCACCGGAGCACGCCACAGTCCCGTTGGCTTGCCACCGGAGCACGCCACTTTCCCGTTGGCTTGCCACCGGAGCACGCCACTTTCCCGTTGGCTTGCCACCGGAGCACGCCACTGTCCCGTTGGCTTGCCACCGGAGCACGCCACTGTCCCGTTGGCTTGCCACCGGAGCACGCCACTGTCCCGTTGGCTTGCCACCGGAGCACGCCACTGTCCCGTTGGCTTGCCACCGGAGCACGCCACTGTCCCGTTGGCTTGCCACCGGAGCACGCCACTGTCCCGTTGGCTTGCCACTGGAGCACGCCACTGTCCCGTTGGCTTGCCACCGGAGCACGCCACTGTCCCGTTGGCTTGCCACCGGAGCACGCCACTGTCCCGTTGGCTTGCCACCGGAGCACGCCACTGTCCCGTTGGCTTGCCACCGGAGCACGCCACTGTCCCGTTGGCTTGCCACCGGAGCACGCCACTGTCCCGTTGGCTTGCCACCGGAGCACGCCACTGTCCCGTTGGCTTGCCACCGGAGCACGCCACTTTCCCGTTGGCTTGCCACCGGAGCACGCCACTGTCCCGTTGGCTTGCCACCGGAGCACGCCACAGTCCCGTTGGCTTGCCACCGGAGCACGCCACAGTCCCGTTGGCTTGCCACCGGAGCACGCCACTTTCCCGTTGGCTTGCCACCGGAGCACGCCACTTTCCCGTTGGCTTGCCACCGGAGCACGCCACTGTCCCGTTGGCTTGCCACCGGAGCACGCCACTGTCCCGTTGGCTTGCCACCGGAGCACGCCACTGTTCCGTTGGCTTGCCACCGGAGCACGCCACTGTCCCGTTGGCTTGCCACCGGAGCACGCCACTGTCCCGTTGGCTTGCCACCGGAGCACGCCACTGTCCCGTTGGCTTGCCACCGGAGCACGCCACTTTCCCGTTGGCTTGCCACCGGAGCACGCCACTTTCCCGTTGGCTTGCCACCGGAGCACGCCACTTTCCCGTTGGCTTGCCACCGGAGCACGCCACTTTCCCGTTGGCTTGCCACCGGAGCACGCCACTTTCCCGTTGGCTTGCCACCGGAGCACGCCACTTTCCCGTTGGCTTGCCACCGGAGCACGCCACTTTCCCGTTGGCTTGCCACCGGAGCACGCCACTTTCCCGTTGGCTTGCCACCGGAGCACGCCACTTTCCCGTTGGCTTGCCACCGGAGCACGCCACTTTCCCGTTGGCTTGCCACCGGAGCACGCCACTTTCCCGTTGGCTTGCCACCGGAGCACGCCACAGTCCCGTTGGCTTGCCACCGGAGCACGCCACAGTCCCGTTGGCTTGCCACCGGAGCACGCCACAGTCCCGTTGGCTTGCCACCGGAGCACGCCACTTTCCCGTTTTCTTGCCACCGGAGCACGCCACTTTCCCGTTGGCTTGCCACCGGAGCACGCCACTTTCCCGTTGGCTTGCCACCGGAGCACGCCACTTTCCCGTTGGCTTGCCACCGGAGCACGCCACTTTCCCGTTGGCTTGCCACCGGAGCACGCCACTTTCCCGTTGGCTTGCCACCGGAGCACGCCACTTTCCCGTTGGCTTGCCACCGGAGCACGCCACTTTCCCGTTGGCTTGCCACCGGAGCACGCCACTGTCCCGTTGGCTTGCCACCGGAGCACGCCACTGTCCCGTTGGCTTGCCACCGGAGCACGCCACTGTCCCGTTGGCTTGCCACCGGAGCACGCCACTGTCCCGTTGGCTTGCCACCGGAGCACGCCACTGTCCCGTTGGCTTGCCACCGGAGCACGCCACTGTCCCGTTGGCTTGCCACCGGAGCACGCCACTGTCCCGTTGGCTTGCCACCGGAGCACGCCACTGTCCCGTTGGCTTGCCACCGGAGCACGCCACTGTCCCGTTGGCTTGCCACCGGAGCACGCCACTGTCCCGTTGGCTTGCCACCGGAGCACGCCACTGTCCCGTTGGCTTGCCACCGGAGCACGCCACTGTCCCGTTGGCTTGCCACCGGAGCACGCCACTTCCCGTTGGCTTGCCACCGGAGCACGCCACTTTCCCGTTGGCTTGCCACCGGAGCACGCCACTTTCCCGTTGGCTTGCCACCGGAGCACGCCACTGTCCCGTTGGCTTGCCACCGGAGCACGCCACTGTCCCGTTGGCTTGCCACCGGAGCACGCCACTTTCCCGTTGGCTTGCCACCGGAGCACGCCACTTTCCCGTTGGCTTGCCACCGGAGCACGCCACTTTCCCGTTGGCTTGCCACCGGAGCACGCCACTTTCCCGTTGGCTTGCCACCGGAGCACGCCACTGTCCCGTTGGCTTGCCACCGGAGCACGCCACTGTCCCGTTGGCTTGCCACCGGAGCACGCCACTTTCCCGTTGGCTTGCCACCGGAGCACGCCACTTTCCCGTTGGCTTGCCACCGTAGCACGCCACTTTCCCGTTGGCTTGCCACCGGAGCACGCCACTGTCCCGTTGGCTTGCCACCGGAGCACGCCACTTTCCCGTTGGATTGCCACCGGAGCACGCCACTTTCCCGTTGGCTTGCCACCGGAGCACGCCACTTTCCCGTTGGCTTGCCACCGGAGCACGCCACAGTCCCGTTGGCTTGCCACCGGAGCACGCCACAGTCCCGTTGGCTTGCCACCGGAGCACGCCACAGTCCCGTTGGCTTGCCACCGGAGCACGCCACTTTCCCGTTGGCTTGCCACCGGAGCACGCCACTGTCCCGTTGGCTTGCCACCGGAGCACGCCACTGTCCCGTTGGCTTGCCACCGGAGCACGCCACTGTCCCGTTGGCTTGCCACCGGAGCACGCCACTGTCCCGTTGGCTTGCCACCGGAGCACGCCACTGTCCCGTTGGCTTGCCACCGGAGCACGCCACTGTCCCGTTGGCTTGCCACCGGAGCACTCCACTGTCCCGTTGGCTTGCCACCGGAGCACGCCACTTTCCCGTTGGCTTGCCACCGGAGCACGCCACTTTCCCGTTGGCTTGCCACCGGAGCACGCCACTTTCCCGTTGGCTTGCCACCGGAGCACGCCACTCTCCCGTTGGCTTGCCACCGGAGCACGCCACTTTCCCGTTGGCTTGCCACCGGAGCACGCCACAGTCCCGTTGGCTTGCCACCGGAGCACGCCACAGTCCCGTTGGCTTGCCACCGGAGCACGCCACAGTCCCGTTGGCTTGCCACCGGAGCACGCCACAGTCCCGTTGGCTTGCCACCGGAGCACGCCACTTTCCCGTTGGCTTGCCACCGGAGCACGCCACTTTCCCGTTGGCTTGCCACCGGAGCACGCCACTGTCCCGTTGGCTTGCCACCGGAGCACGCCACTTTCCCGTTTGCTTGCCACCGGAGCACGCCACTTTCCCGTTGGCTTGCCACCGGAGCACGCCACTTTCCCGTTGGCTTGCCACCGGAGCACGCCACTTTCCCGTTGGCTTGCCACCGGAGCACGCCACTTTCCCGTTGGCTTGCCACCGGAGCACGCCACTTTCCCGTTGGTTTGCCACCGGAGCACGCCACAGTCCCGTTGGCTTGCCACCGGAGCACGCCACAGTCCCGTTGGCTTGCCACCGGAGCACGCCACTTTCCCGTTGGCTTGCCACCGGAGCACGCCACTTTCCCGTTGGCTTGCCACCGGAGCACGCCACTTTCCCGTTGGCTTGCCACCGGAGCACGCCACTTTCCCGTTGGCTTGCCACCGGAGCTCGCCACTGTCCCGTTGGCTTGCCACCGGAGCACGCCACTGTCCCGTTGGCTTGCCACCGGAGCACGCCACTGTCCCGTTGGCTTGCCACCGGAGCACGCCACTGTCCCGTTGGCTTGCCACCGGAGCACGCCACTGTCCCGTTGGCTTGCCACCGGAGCACGCCACTGTCCCGTTGGCTTGCCACCGGAGCACGCCACTGTCCCGTTGGCTTGCCACCGGAGCACGCCACTTTCCCGTTGGCTTGCCACCGGAGCACGCCACTTTCCCGTTGGCTTGCCACCGGAGCACGCCACTTTCCCGTTGGCTTGCCACCGGAGCACGCCACTCTCCCGTTGGCTTGCCACCGGAGCACGCCACTTTCCCGTTGGCTTGCCACCGGAGCACGCCACAGTCCCGTTGGCTTGCCACCGGAGCACGCCACAGTCCCGTTGGCTTGCCACCGGAGCACGCCACAGTCCCGTTGGCTTGCCACCGGAGCACGCCACAGTCCCGTTGGCTTGCCACCGGAGCACGCCACTTTCCCGTTGGCTTGCCACCGGAGCACGCCACTTTCCCGTTGGCTTGCCACCGGAGCACGCCACTGTCCCGTTGGCTTGCCACCGGAGCATGCCACTTTCCCGTTTGCTTGCCACCGGAGCACGCCACTTTCCCGTTGGCTTGCCACCGGAGCACGCCACTTTCCCGTTGGCTTGCCACCGGAGCACGCCACTTTCCCGTTGGCTTGCCACCGGAGCACGCCACTTTCCCGTTGGCTTGCCACCGGAGCACGCCACTTTCCCGTTGGTTTGCCACCGGAGCACGCCACAGTCCCATTGGCTTGCCACCGGAGCACGCCACAGTCCCGTTGGCTTGCCACCGGAGTACGCCACTTTCCCGTTGGCTTGCCACCGGAGCACGCCACTTTCCCGTTGGCTTGCCACCGGAGCACGCCACTTTCCCGTTGGCTTGCCACCGGAGCACGCCACTTTCCCGTTGGCTTGCCACCGGAGCTCGCCACTGTCCCGTTGGCTTGCCACCGGAGCACGCCACTGTCCCGTTGGCTTGCCACCGGAGCACGCCACTGTCCCATTGGCTTGCCACCGGAGCACGCCACTGTCCCGTTGGCTTGCCACCGGAGCACGCCACTGTCCCGTTGGCTTGCCACCGGAGCACGCCACTGTCCCGTTGGCTTGCCACCGGAGCACGCCACTGTCCCGTTGGCTTGCCACCGGAGCACGCCACTGTCCCGTTGGCTTGCCACCGGAGCACGCCACTTTCCCGTTGGCTTGCCACCGGAGCACGCCACTTTCCCGTTGGCTTGCCACCGGAGCACGCCACTTTCCCGTTGGCTTGCCACCGGAGCACGCCACTTTCCCGTTGGCTTGCCACCGGAGCACGCCACTTTCCCGTTGGCTTGCCACCGGAGCACGCCACTTTCCCGTTGGCTTGCCACCGGAGCACGCCACTGTCCCGTTGGCTTGCCACCGGAGCACGCCACTTTCCCGTTGGCTTGCCACCGGAGCTCGCCACTGTCCCGTTGGCTTGCCACCGGAGCTCGCCACTGTCCCGTTGGCTTGCCACCGGAGCACGCCACTGTCCCGTTGGCTTGCCACCGGAGCACGCCACTGTCCCTTTGGCTTGCCACCGGAGCACGCCACTGTCCCGTTGGCTTGCCACCGGAGCACGCCACAGTCCCGTTGGCTTGCCACCGGAGCACGCCACTTTCCCGTTGGCTTGCCACCCGAGCACGCCACTTTCCCGTTGGCTTGCCACCGGAGCACGCCACTTTCCCGTTGGCTTGCCACCGGAGCACGCCACTTTCCCGTTGGCTTGCCACCGGAGCACGCCACTTTCCCGTTGGCTTGCCACCGGAGCACGCCACTTTCCCGTTGGCTTGCCACCGGAGCACGCCACTGTCCCGTTGGCTTGCCACCGGAGCACGCCACTGTCCCGTTGGCTTGCCACCGGAGCACGCCACTGTCCCGTTGGCTTGCCACCGGAGCTCGCCACTGTCCCGTTGGCTTGCCACCGGAGCACGCCACTGTCCCGTTGGCTTGCCACCGGAGCACGCCACTGTCCCGTTGGCTTGCCACCGGAGCACGCCACTGTCCCGTTGGCTTGCCACCGGAGCACGCCACTGTCCCGTTGGCTTGCCACCGGAGCACGCCACTGTCCCGTTGGCTTGCCACCGGAGCACGCCACTTTCCCGTTGGCTTGCCACCGGAGCACGCCACTTTCCCGTTGGCTTGCCACCGGAGCACGCCACTTTCCCGTTGGCTTGCCACCGGAGCACGCCACTCTCCCGTTGGCTTGCCACCGGAGCACGCCACTTTCCCGTTGGCTTGCCACCGGAGCACGCCACAGTCCCGTTGGCTTGCCACCGGAGCACGCCACAGTCCCGTTGGCTTGCCACCGGAGCACGCCACAGTCCCGTTGGCTTGCCACCGGAGCACGCCACAGTCCCGTTGGCTTGCCACCGGAGCACGCCACTTTCCCGTTGGCTTGCCACCGGAGCACGCCACTTTCCCGTTGGCTTGCCACCGGAGCACGCCACTGTCCCGTTGGCTTGCCACCGGAGCACGCCACTTTCCCGTTTGCTTGCCACCGGAGCACGCCACTTTCCCGTTGGCTTGCCACCGGAGCACGCCACTTTCCCGTTGGCTTGCCACCGGAGCACGCCACTTTCCCGTTGGCTTGCCACCGGAGCACGCCACTTTCCCGTTGGCTTGCCACCGGAGCACGCCACTTTCCCGTTGGTTTGCCACCGGAGCACGCCACAGTCCCATTGGCTTGCCACCGGAGCACGCCACAGTCCCGTTGGCTTGCCACCGGAGTACGCCACTTTCCCGTTGGCTTGCCACCGGAGCACGCCACTTTCCCGTTGGCTTGCCACCGGAGCACGCCACTTTCCCGTTGGCTTGCCACCGGAGCACGCCACTTTCCCGTTGGCTTGCCACCGGAGCTCGCCACTGTCCCGTTGGCTTGCCACCGGAGCACGCCACTGTCCCGTTGGCTTGCCACCGGAGCACGCCACTGTCCCATTGGCTTGCCACCGGAGCACGCCACTGTCCCGTTGGCTTGCCACCGGAGCACGCCACTGTCCCGTTGGCTTGCCACCGGAGCACGCCACTGTCCCGTTGGCTTGCCACCGGAGCACGCCACTGTCCCGTTGGCTTGCCACCGGAGCACGCCACTGTCCCGTTGGCTTGCCACCGGAGCACGCCACTTTCCCGTTGGCTTGCCACCGGAGCACGCCACTTTCCCGTTGGCTTGCCACCGGAGCACGCCACTTTCCCGTTGGCTTGCCACCGGAGCACGCCACTTTCCCGTTGGCTTGCCACCGGAGCACGCCACTTTCCCGTTGGCTTGCCACCGGAGCACGCCACTTTCCCGTTGGCTTGCCACCGGAGCACGCCACTGTCCCGTTGGCTTGCCACCGGAGCACGCCACTTTCCCGTTGGCTTGCCACCGGAGCTCGCCACTGTCCCGTTGGCTTGCCACCGGAGCTCGCCACTGTCCCGTTGGCTTGCCACCGGAGCACGCCACTGTCCCGTTGGCTTGCCACCGGAGCACGCCACTGTCCCTTTGGCTTGCCACCGGAGCACGCCACTGTCCCGTTGGCTTGCCACCGGAGCACGCCACAGTCCCGTTGGCTTGCCACCGGAGCACGCCACTTTCCCGTTGGCTTGCCACCCGAGCACGCCACTTTCCCGTTGGCTTGCCACCGGAGCACGCCACTTTCCCGTTGGCTTGCCACCGGAGCACGCCACTTTCCCGTTGGCTTGCCACCGGAGCACGCCACTTTCCCGTTGGCTTGCCACCGGAGCACGCCACTTTCCCGTTGGCTTGCCACCGGAGCACGCCACTGTCCCGTTGGCTTGCCACCGGAGCACGCCACTGTCCCGTTGGCTTGCCACCGGAGCACGCCACTGTCCCGTTGGCTTGCCACCGGAGCTCGCCACTGTCCCGTTGGCTTGCCACCGGAGCTCGCCACTGTCCCGTTGGCTTGCCACCGGAGCACGCCACTGTCCCGTTGGCTTGCCACCGGAGCACGCCACTTTCCCGTTGGCTTGCCACCGGAGCACGCCACTGTCCCGTTGGCTTGCCACCGGAGCACGCCACTGTCCCGTTGGCTTGCCACCGGAGCACGCCACTGTCCCGTTGGCTTGCCACCGGAGCACGCCACAGTCCCGTTGGCTTGCCACCGGAGCACGCCACAGTCCCGTTGGCTTGCCACCGGAGCACGCCACTTTCCCGTTGGCTTGCCACCGGAGCACGCCACTTTCCCGTTGCCTTGCCACCGGAGCACGCCACTTTCCCATTGGCTTGCCACCGGAGCACGCCACTTTCCCGTTGGCTTGCCACCGGAGCACGCCACTTTCCCGTTGGCTTGCCACCGGAGCACGCCACTTTCCCGTTGGCTTGCCACCGGAGCACGCCACAGTCCCGTTGGCTTGCCACCGGAGCACGCCACAGTCCCGTTGGCTTGCCACCGGAGCACGCCACAGTCCCGTTGGCTTGCCACCGGAGCACGCCACTTTCCCGTTGGCTTGCCACCGGAGCACGCCACTTTCCCGTTGGCTTGCCACCGGAGCACGCCACTTTCCCGTTGGCTTGCCACCGGAGCACGCCACTGTCCCGTTGGCTTGCCACCGGAGCACGCCACTGTCCCGTTGGCTTGCCACCGGAGCACGCCACTGTCCCGTTGGCTTGCCACCGGAGCACGCCACTGTCCCGTTGGCTTGCCACCGGAGCACGCCACTGTCCCGTTGGCTTGCCACCGGAGCACGCCACTGTCCCGTTGGCTTGCCACCGGAGCACGCCACTGTCCCGTTGGCTTGCCACCGGAGCACGCCACTTTCCCGTTGGCTTGCCACCGGAGCACGCCACTTTCCCGTTGGCTTGCCACCGGAGCACGCCACTTTCCCGTTGGCTTGCCACCGGAGCACGCCACTTTCCCGTTGGCTTGCCACCGGAGCACGCCACTTTCCCGTTGGCTTGCCACCGGAGCACGCCACTTTCCCGTTGGCTTGCCACCGGAGCACGCCACTTTCCCGTTGGCTTGCCACCGGAGCACGCCACTGTCCCGTTGGCTTGCCACCGGAGCACGCCACTGTCCCGTTGGCTTGCCACCGGAGCACGCCACTGTCCCGTTGGCTTGCCACCGGAGCACGCCACTTTCCCGTTGGCTTGCCACCGGAGCACGCCACTTTCCCGTTGGCTTGCCACCGGAGCACGCCACTTTCCCGTTGGCTTGCCACCGGAGCACGCCACTTTCCCGTTGGCTTGCCACCGGAGCACGCCACAGTCCCGTTGGCTTGCCACCGGAGCACGCCACAGTCACGTTGGCTTGCCACCGGAGCACGCCACTTTCCCGTTGGCTTGCCACCGGAGCACGCCACTTTCCCGTTGGCTTGCCACCGGAGCACGCCACTGTCCCGTTGGCTTGCCACCGGAGCACGCCACTGTCCCGTTGGCTTGCCACCGGAGCACGCCACTGTCCCGTTGGCTTGCCACCGGAGCACGCCACTGTCCCGTTGGCTTGCCACCGGAGCACGCCACTGTCCCGTTGGCTTGCCACCGGAGCACGCCACTTTCCCGTTGGCTTGCCACCGGAGCACGCCACTGTCCCGTTGGCTTGCCACCGGAGCACGCCACTGTCCCGTTGGCTTGCCACCGGAGCACGCCACTGTCCCGTTGGCTTGCCACCGGAGCACGCCACTGTCCCGTTGGCTTGCCACCGGAGCACGCCACTGTCCACTGTTGCAGCAGAATTACCCCGACTAGCGGCGTCGCTGACTTCCATGCGGCTACCGTCGGGAGATCAGCGGTTAGGGCCGCTGATCTTCCGACGGAAAGTGTGAAGGGAGGACCGGGGAGCGGCGCCACCGGTCGGGATACTTCTGCTGCGAGCAGCCGGTCATTTCCCGGCTGCTCGCACTGGAAGTACCCGCACAGGCAGCGCCGCTTCCCTGTCCTCACTAATACGATTCGGCGGCCACGACCAATCAGCGATATTGGCTCCAAATTTAAACACCGCTCTGCACAGAGGTCAGTAGCGATGCAGCCGGTCAACTCCCGGTTGCTCGCAGCAGAAGTACCCCGACCAGCGGCGCCGCTGACCTCCATGCAGCTACCGTCGGGAGATCAGCGGTTAGGGCCGCTGATCTTCCGACGGAAAGTGTGAAGGGAGGACCGGGGAGCGGCGCCACCGGTCGGGATACTTCTGCTGCGAGCAGCCGGTCATTTCCCGGCTGCTCGCAGTGGAAGTACCCGCACAGGCAGCGCCGCTCCCCTGTCCTCACTAATACGATTCGGCGGCCACGACCAATCAGCGATATTGGCTCCAAATTTAAACACCGCTCTGCACAGAGGTCAGTGGCGATGCAGCCGGTCATCTCCCGGCTGCTCGCAGCAGAAGTACCCCGACCTGCGGCGCCGCTGACCTCCATGCGGCTACCGTCGCTAGATCAGAGGCTAGGGCCGCTGATCTCCCGACGGCAAGTGTGAAGGGAGGACCGGGGAGCGGCGCCGCCGGTTGGGATACTTCTGCTGCGAGCAGCCGGTCATCTCCCGGCTGCTCACAGTGGAAGTACCCGCTCCCCGGTTCTCACTAATACGATTCGCTGATTGGTCGCGGCCGCCAGCCGTGACCAATCACCGGTTTTGGTGCCAAATTTAAACATGCTCTCCGGTCCTCACTAACACGGTTCGCTGATTGGTCGCGGCCGGCCGCATACATATTCTAGAATACCCAATGAGTTAGAATCGGGCCACCATCTAGTTTAATATAATGGGCCACAAATTGCCTTCTAGTTATTACAAGAGGTCCTGCATAGTCTTCCATTTATTTTAATAGGCCCCATATAACCTTTCAGCATCTGAAACAACGGATACTGAAAGCCTGTGCTAGCATTTCTTCTGCGGTGTTGCTATCAGTGTGTCAAGAGTGGGAGAAGAGGGTTGCATTGACAACCCAACACAATGGGCAGCACTTTAAACACATTTTATAAGTTATGTTAAAACCAAGCACACCATTGTATTTTCTTATGAAATTCTCAATGAGTTTGATGTGTCACATCACCCTCTTCCCATTGAAAAAAATAAAGTTAGATCCAAAATGGCCGACTTCAAAATGGCCGCCATAGTCACCACCCATCTGGAAAAGTTTCCCCCTCCCATATACTTATGTGCCATAAACAGGAAGTTGACATCACCAACCATTCCCATTTAATTTAGGTGTATCCATATAAATAGTCCACCCTGTATTATTACCATTTTTATTATTGCTGTACATACTGTAGCTTTTCATTTAATTTATTGGGCCCCATATAGGCTTCTATTTAATATAATGGGCCCCACATAGCCTTCCATTTAATTTAATGGGGTCCACATAGCCTTCCATTTAATTTAATGGGGTCCACATAGCCTTCCATTTTATTTAATGGGGCCCACATATGTTTTTATTTAATATAAAGAGCCCCACATAAGCCCCTAATTAATATAATGGGCCCCACCTTGCTTTCCATATAAAATAATGGGTCCCACATAGCCCTCCCTTTTGTTATGATGAGCCTTACATATCACACCATTTCCCGATGGTCTGCCACCGAAGTACACCATTGGCTGCTGGGGTGCCACTGGAACACACTCTTTACAGTTGGGGTGCCAACAGAGCACACCTTTCACCATTAGCATGCCACCGGAGTACACTTTTTGCCACTGTCATGCCACTGAAGCACACCCTTTACCATTGGAGTACCATCGGGCACACCCTTTACCGTTGGTGTGCCATCGGAGAACTCTATTTCCCGTAGGCCTACCAGAGGGGCCCAATATGTGACCTTTTTGCTTACCACCGGGGCACCCATCTTGGGCTTTTTAGCTTCCACCGGGGTGCACTCTTTGGCCTTTTAGCTTACCACCGGGGCACCCAACTTGGGCTTTTTAACTGCGACCGGGGTACACTCTGACCATTTTGCTTACCACCGGGGCACTCATTTTAGGCTTTTTTAGCCTGCCACCGGGGTGCACTTTTTGGCCTTATTGCTTACCACTGGGGCGCACTCTAGGGCTTTTTAGCCTACCACCAGGGTACATTCTTTGGCCTTATTGCTTATCACTGGGGCGCACTCTAGGGCTGCTCAGTCTGCCACCAGAGTCTACTCTTTGGCCTTTTTGCCATTGGTGTGCCACCAGAGCACACCCTATGACGTTGGAGTGCCACCGGAGCACACCTTTTACCTTTGGAGTGCCACCGGAACACACAATTTGCCATTGGCAAAAGTATAATGGACCCCCACATAGAATTCTATAAAGTATAATGGCCCCCACATAGCCCTCTATATAGTATAATGAGCCGCACATTGCCTTCCATGTACTATAATTTAATTTATTGGGCTCCACATAGCTTTTCATTTAATTTATTGAACCCCACATAACCGTCAATTTAATATAATAGGCCACACTGGACTCCATTTAATATATTGGACCTGACATAGCCTTCCATTTAATAAAATGGGGCCAAAATATCCCTCTATTTAATATAATGGGCACCAAAAAGCCTTCCATGTTTTATATTGGGCACCACATAGCCCTCTATTTAATACAATTGGCCCCACTTAACCTTCCATTTAAAATATTGGGCCCCACATAGCTTTACATTTAATTTACTGGGCTCCATATAGGCTTCCATTTAATATAATGGGCCCCACATAACCCTCCATTTAATATAATGGTCCCCACATTGCCTTCCATTTATTATAATGGAGCCAAGATACATCTCTATTTAATATAATGGACAAAACACAGGCTTCCATTTAATATAATTGGCGCTACATAGCCCTTTATTTGATAAATGCGCCTCACATAGCCCTCCATATAATATTATGGGCCCCGCAACGCTTTCCATTTAATTTAATAGGCCTCACATAGCCCTCAATTTAATACAGAGGGCTCCACAAAACCTTCCAGATAACATAGTGGGCCCCAATATAGCTTTCTTTTTAATGTATTGGTCCCCACATAGCCCTCTATTTAATATAATGGGCCTCACATAGCCTTCCATTAAATATCATGGGCCCCATATAGAATTTATCATATACGTAGATGTCCCTTTAAGATAACGGGCCCCACATAGCTTTCCCTTTAATATAATGGGCCCCACATAGATTTTATTATTATATAATGGGCCCCACATAGCTTTCCCTTTAATATAATGGGCCCCACATAGCTTTCTCTTTAATATAATGGGCCCCACATAGCTTTCCCTTTAATATAATGGGCCCCACATAGCTTTCCCTTTAATATAATGGGCCCCACATAGCTTTCTCTTTAATATAATGGGCCCCACATAGCTCTCTCTTTAATATAATGGGCCCTACATAGCCATCCATTTAATATAATGGGCCCTACGTAGATGTCCCTTTAAGATAACGGGCCCCACATAGCTTTCCCTTTAATATAATGGGCCCCACATAGCTTTCCCTTTAATATAATGGGCCCCACATAGCTTTCTCTTTAATATAAGTTGCCCCACATAGCTTTCCCTTTAATATAATGGGCACCACATAGATTTTATTATTATATAATGGGCCCCACATAGCTTTCCCTTTAATATAATGAGCCCCACATAGCTTTCTCTTTAATATAATGGGCCCCACATAGCTTTCTCTTTAATAAAATGGGCCCCACATAGCTTTCTCTTTAATATAATGGGCCGCACATAGCTTTCCCTTTTATATAATGGGCCGCACATAGCTTTCCCTTTTATATAATGGGCCCCACATAGCTTTCCCTTTAATATAATGGGCCCCACATAGCTTTTTCTTTAATATAATGGGACCCACATAGCTTTTTCTTTAATATAATGGGCCCCACATAGCTTTCTCTTTAATATAATGGGCCCCACATAGCTTTCTCTTTAATATAATGAGCCCCACATAGCTTTCTCTTTAATATAATGGGCCCCACATAGCTTTCCCTTTAATATAATGGGCCCCACATAGCTTTCTCTTTAATATAATGGGCCCCACATAGCTTTCCCTTTAATATAATGGGCCCCACATAGCTTTCCCTTTAATATAATGGGCCCCACATAGCTTTCTCTTTAATATAATGGGCCCCACATAGCTCTCTCTTTAATATAATGGGCCCTACATAGCCATCCATTTAATATAATGGGCCCTACGTAGATGTCCCTTTAAGATAACGGGCCCCACATAGCTTTCCCTTTAATATAATGGGCCCCACATAGCTTTCCCTTTAATATAATGGGCCCCACATAGCTTTCTCTTTAATATAATGGGCCCCACATAGCTTTCCCTTTAATATAATGGGCACCACATAGATTTTATTATTATATAATGGGCCCCACATAGCTTTCCCTTTAATATAATGAGCCCCACATAGCTTTCTCTTTAATATAATGGGCCCCACATAGCTTTCTCTTTAATAAAATGGGCCCCACATAGCTTTCTCTTTAATATAATGGGCCGCACATAGCTTTCCCTTTTATATAATGGGCCGCACATAGCTTTCCCTTTTATATAATGGGCCCCACATAGCTTTCCCTTTAATATAATGGGCCCCACATAGCTTTTTCTTTAATATAATGGGACCCACATAGCTTTTTCTTTAATATAATGGGCCCCACATAGCTTTCTCTTTAATATAATGGGCCCCACATAGCTTTCTCTTTAATATAATAGGCCGCACATAGCTTTCTCTTTAATATAATGGGCCCACATAGCTTTCTCTTTAATATAATGGGCCCCACATAGCTTTCCCTTTAATATAATGGGCCCCACATAGCTTTCTCTTTAATATAATGGGCCCCACATAGCTTTCTCTTTAATATAATGGGCCCCACATAGCTTTCTCTTTAATATAATGGGCTCCACATAGCTTTCTCTTTAATATAATGGGCCCCACATAGCTTTCCCCTTAATATAATTGGCCCCACATAGCTTTCCCTTTAATATAATTGGCCCCACATAGCTTTCCCTTTAATATAATGGGCACCACATAGATTTATTATAATATAATGGGCCCCACATATCCGTCCCTTTAATATTATGGACCCCACATAGATTTATTATAATATTATGGACCCCACATAGATTTATTATAATATTATGGACCCCACATAGATTTATTATAATATAATGGGCCCCACATAGATTTATTATAATATTATGGACCCCACATAGATTTATTATAATATAATGGGCCCCACACAGATTTATTATAATATAATGGGCCCCACCTAACCCTCCAGTTTATACACTGCAGTCGCTCTCTTTCTTCTCTTCATTACCTAGTCCAGTCTTTCGTGACGACTTCCCGCCATGATTCATCTTTGCAGTTTGCTGTCCAGGTTTCGGCTGCTCCGCACTTTTCAGCAGATCACCGCACTCCTGAAAAACAAAAATGTTACAAATATAAGCGACTTAAATAAATAATGCCTCCCACTGTGCCACCAAATGCAAATATGTGCCACACTGTGCCCATGAGTATATCATTCACCGCAATGAATCCTGCTCCACTGAGAATATAAATCAGTCACTAGCTTGTGCCCCCCTTATAAATAGTGTTGAGCGAGCACTAAAATGCTCGGGTGCTCGAAGCTCGGCCCAAGCTCGCCGTGATACTCGGGTGCTCGACCCGAGCAACGAGCCCATGTTAGTCTATGGGAGACCCGAGCATTTTTGCGGAGGCACCCCCGGCAGTCTGTAGAAAGCCTAAAAAGTGCCCAAAATGATAGTGACAGTGCTCAGATGACATGGGGACAGCATGGGGATCGCCCCAGGAAGCATTTCTGACCCCCAGGTCACTGTTGTCAACAACGTGGTCAGAGGTATTAAGCCACTTTTACAGGCTCATAAGAAAATGTTTAAAAACGAAAGTGAAACTTTTTTCCTGTGAAATATGTTAAGGAATTTCTTTTCCAGGGTAAAGACTTGTGTATAAGGTAAAATAAATAACCAAAAACAAAAATACTCCTCCACACCTTGGGCTATGTTCACAAGTAGCATTTTTTATGCGTTTTTGCACTTTTGTATTGCTTTCAACTGTGACAAATGCATTTACCGGGAAATGTCATTTTAACATTTTACAACCTTATCTGGCCATGTGCTGTGTGACACATGCATACAGTGCTGAAAAGACATGGGAACAGCATGGGGAAGACCCCTGGAAGGATCTCTGACTCCCAGGTCACTGCCTAAAAGTGTGCCCATCAGAAGTGATCCTTGCCGCATCAGAAGATGCAGACTTGCAACTATCCCCGTGCAAGTCCTTGTCCCAGGGCAGTGTTCAATTGTACCTCCCCCATTCCTTGCAATGCAAGCGCAAATATGCAGCCAACCACCCACCCACCCCCAGGCTGCAATACCATACTTCTAGCTTGCACTTGAAATTGGGCCTTTTAGTTTTGAGGAGGCCGAAGTTGGCCACTACTTCATGGCTGCTTCGGCAGCGAGGCATCCATACTCAGTCCCCAGCCGCCCGGCGGCCGGGTGTCCACACCTGGTCCCCAGCCGCCTGGGGGCGGCGGGGTGTCCATAGACGGTCCCCAGCCACCCCGATTTCTCCGCGGAACATCCCCACACACTTTTCTTAGACTGGCCTGCTTTAGGGCAGCATTGGATGAGCCCACTAGAGAACCCGACTCCATCAGGGGAGGTGAGAATGCCAAGGTGAGGAGCATGATGATGATAGAAGTTAGCATCTGCTTTGTTTTGTTGGAATGCAAGCATAAGTGTGCAACCTGCCACCAACCCACCCCGAGGCTGCAATACCATACTGCTAGCATGCGTGCACTTGAAATTGGGCCTTTTAGGCATGTGGAGGCCAGAGCTGGCCACTACCTCATGGCTGCTTCGGCAGCGAGGTATCGATACTCAGTCCCCAGCCGCCCGGCGGCCGGGTGTCCATGCTCGGTCCCCAGCCGCCAGGGGGCGGCCGGGTGTCCACACTCGGTCCCCAGCCGCCCCGCGGCCAGGTGTCCATAAACGGTTCCAAGCCGCCCCGATTTCTCCGCCGAACATCCCCACACACTTTTCTTAGACTGGCCTGCTTTAGGGCAGCATTGGACGAGCCCACCAAAGAACCTGACTTCTCCGGTGGGCCCTGGCTTCTCTATCAGGGGAGTTGAGAGTGCCAAGGTGAGGAGCATGATGAGGATGATAGAAGTTAGCATCTGCTTTGTTTTCAAGGAATGCAAGCGCATGTATGTAGTAGTGGCTAGGCCTGAGGTGGTCAGCGTTTTGGCGCATATCCTACCTCCTCCGAGGATTGCTGGATGTTTTCCTGCTACTATCCAAGTTCTATGACTCTCGTTAAAACAAAGCTTCAAGTGATAAATGATGGATGAGGTAGTGGCAAAGGAGAAAGAGCAGGAGGAACAGGGACCATTCACATCAATGTCAGGCCAGTCAACCACATATGTCTTGTAGGATATGTTTCTGTAACAAAAGGAGCGGTTTGGCTACACAGTTATAGGGCATACAGTGAGTGCAATGCCTACCAAAACTTTTGAGGCACTCCAATGCCCCTTGGAAATGACATGGAGGTCAGAGGGCCTTAACTAAACCTTTTTTTCCATTTATGGCAACTGGGTCTCCTGTGCACTGTTGGCCTAAGCAGTGAATGGAAGGCTTTCCAAAAATTATAAGGAACTGCAATGCCCCTTGGAAATGACATGGAGGTCAGAGGGCCTTAACTAAACCTTTTTTTCCATTTATGGCAACTGGGTCTCCTGTGCACTGTTGGCCTAAGCAGTGAATGGAAGGCTTTCCAAAAATTATGAGGAACTGCAATGCCCCTGGAAACAGACGTGGATTACAGCGTACTAAAAACCTTCTACCCATTATTGGGGAGTGTGTCTCCCTTAGTTTTCACCTTTGCATTGAAAAGCAAAAGCTGACTAAAATTAGGAGGAAATGCAATGCCCGTTGGAAGAGTCGTGGAGATTAGAGGTAAGGTAATTAAAAACAACATTTCAATGCCCCTTAGAAGAGCTGTGGAGTTCAGAGTGGCTTAAGAAGACGCTTTTAATGCTCCTTTGAAGAGACGTGGAGGTCACAGTAGCTTAACAAGACGGTTTTAATGCCCCTTACAAGAGCCATACAGTACAGCATCTTAAAAACATTATTCCCATTATTGGGGAGTGGGTCTCCCATAGTATTTGCTTATGCCTTCCAAGCAAAAGCTTCCAAAAATTATGAGAAAATGCAATGCCCGTTCGAAGAGTCGTGGAGGTCCCAGTAGCTTAACAAGACGCTTTTAATGCCCCTCAGAAGAGACGTGGAGGTCAGAGTGGCATAACAAGACGGTTTTAATGCCCCTTACAAGACACGTGGAGGTCAGAGTGGTATAACAAGACGCTTTTAATGCCCCTCAGAAGAGACGTGGAGGTCAGAGTGGTATAACAAGACGGTTTTAATGCACCTTACAAGAGACGTGGAGGTCAGAGTGGTATAACAAGATGGTTTTAATGCCCCTCAGAAGAGACGTGGAGGTCAGAGTGGTATAACAAGACGGTTTTAATGCCCCTCTGAAGAGACGTGGAGGTCAGAGTGGTATAACAAGACGGTTTTAATGCCCCTTACAAGACACGTGGAGGTCAGAGTGGTATAACAAGACGGTTTTAATGCCCCTTACAAGACACGTGGAGGTCAGAGTGGTATAACAAGACGGTTTGAATGCCCCTTACAAGACACGTGGAGGTCAGAGTGGTATAACAAGACTCTTTTAATGCCCCTTACAAGAGACTCTCATTATTCTGGCATTTGGCAAATATTAAAAATGATGGTAATCCTAATTAACCTAAAATGGGAAAGGTTTATTATGATTTCATGTCAGATATTGAGAAAATCCTGCAGATGTGTCTATTTATACAGTGTATGGAAACTTCTGATTTCACCTGTGTATGTATATATATATATATATATATATATATATATATATGTGTATATTATATACACGGCGAAGCTCACACAACACAACACCCACAGCAGAGGAACGGGCTGCACACACACCTGCTCCTGTCAGTGCTGTGAGCGCTCCTCATATTGCTGCTGGCTCCGCCCCTCATGTCGCTGCTGGCTCCGCCCCTCATATCGCTGCTGGCTCCGCCCCTCATATCGCTGCTGGCTCTGCCCCTCACATCGCTGCTGGCTCCGCCCATCATATCGCTGCTGGCTCCGCCCCTCATATCGCTGCTGGCTCCGCCTCTCATATCGCTGCTGGCTCCGCTCCTCATATCGCTGCTGGCTCCGCCCCTCATATCGCTGCTGGCTCCGCCCCTCATATCGCTGCTGGCTCCGCCCCTCATATCGCTGCTGGCTCCGCCCCTCATATCGCTGCTGGCTCCGCCCCTCATATCGCTGCTGGCTCCGCCCATCAGCCGCTCACAGTCCTCAGCAATATGGAGACATCCGCACTGATCAGAATCCTTGGGGGCGTGGCCTGTCACTGTAGTCACACAAGGGTTGTCATGGAGATCTCAAGGGAAGGCAGGTGGGCGGGGATTAGAACAGGAAGTAGAAGCCGTGCAGTGTGATTGGCTCCTTACCTTCTGCCAGTAATGGAGCAGATATATGGCTGCTATATAATGGAGGGGGCTCAGGAGGGGTTCCCCACCCAAAAGGTCAGGGGATAAATAATACTGGACATGAGCGAGGGCAGGAGGACATTATTCTATATTGTAAGAAATCTGATTTCTTCTTTCCTCACAGTTTTTCCTGTGCAAGGCCACATGTATTGTGCGATAATCTGTGAATATGGGGGGATCTGCTCCTCACATCCACATCAATCCCCCCACGTCTGAGCTCTCCCTTACAGGGGTCTTCTGCTCTGCACATTGATGCCGTATCCATGGAGATGACATCATGGCCGGTACATGCGGATCTCCCCGATGGGACCCTCATGTATCTGGAGGACGAGGCACTGCTGCTCCTCGGGGAGAGGGGGCACAATTCCTGTACACATGATACAGGGGCTTCTGCCATCTCTGGGCTGAGAATAATGCTGGCAGCGCGCAGTCTACATGATGTGAGGATTACAAGTCTGCAGTCACAGAGAGTCACACAGATGACTGCAGCCTTCAGCTTCACACCGGACAATCCCTTTAAATACATGTATATTGCTCTAAAAATACTTTTTACTATTTTGCTTCTTGTAACATTTGCTCTGTTCGGCCTTTACCAGCTTTTTGTTTCCCAGCAGCACATTGATGGCTGCAGAATGAGTTAACTTGAGAATCAGTCAGTGAGCTCCTTATGATGTGGAGTTTCCAGCGCTTTTATTTCTGCGATGATTTATGACTGCATCAGAGATCAGCCCAACTTTCATGCTGGTCTGTGAACTTAATCAGCACAGAGAAGGTCAGAATGAGCTCACTGATAAATTCTCAGTGAGCTCATTCTGCAACTAGCAATGCAAAGGAAATAAAAAAGCCAAATTGTTTATGAAACGTTATTGAAAAAAATATTTGTATGTATATATTTAGCCCAAAATGTCTGAGTGTCCATATCCTTAGTACCAGCACAGCTGAGGATTTGGTATAATCAGGGGCGTACATAGGACGCAGAAGTTCTAATTGGGCTTTCCCCAGCAACAAAAATGTAAATCATTGTCGGGGTCGCAGAAGATCAGATCTCACAACCTTCCAGCCTTTACATAGTAATTTTCCTCCTGCTGAAGTCCTAGATCCCTTTTTCATTGCCCATAAAGTGTGGTGCCAACAAAAGTGCCCCCCAAACACGGTATGATACCCCCATGGTGAATTCCTCCATATGCGCAGTATAATGACCCTACTGTACCCGACCTCAACTCCCAGGGTAAAGTATGATCCCCCAACTGCCCCACACCTCTCCACACTCCATAGAGTATAATGCACTCAGTATAAGACTCTCGCCATAGTTCACACAGTATAAGGCACTCGCCATGGTCCTCCACGCAGTATAATGCACTCCCTCGTGGTCCTCCACGCAGTATAATGCACTCCCACGTGGTCCTCCACACAGTACAATGCACTCCCCGTGGTCCTCCACACAGTATAATGCACTCCCCCATGGTCCTCCACACAGTACCATGCACTCCCCCATGGTCCTCCACACAGTACAATGCACTCCCCCATGGTCCTCCACACAGTATAATGGCCCCGTCTCACATAGCGATATCGCTAGCGAGATCGCTGCTGTGTCACGGTTTTGGTGACTCACCAGCGACCTCACCAGCGATGTCGCTATGTGAGACACTTTGCAGCGATCAGGCCCCTGCTGTGAGGTCGCTGATCGCTGCAAAGTATCCTGGACCATTTTTTGGTCGTTGGCCTCCCGCTGGCCAGCACACATCGCTGTGTGTGACCAGCGGGACCAACGATCTGGCTGGTAACCATGGTAAACATTGGGTTACTAGGGGCACGCGCGCACTTAGTAACCCGCTGTTTACCATGGATACCACTCTGCTACGGTGTGCGGAGGCTACCGTTCACCTTAGCAGAGTGGTATCCATGATAAACAGCGGGTTACTAGGGGCACACGCGCACTTAGTAACCCGATGTTTACCATAGTTACCAGCCTGCTCCTGCTTAAGCAGCAGGCTGGTAACAGGAGCAGGACATCGTGGAACGATTCTTTCCACGATATCGCTGCTCCCCTGATCGCTGGTGAGCCTGCCTGTTTGACAGCTCACCAGCGATGTATTAGCGATGCAGCAACGATCCCTGACAGGTCGTATCGTTGTCGGGATCGCTGCTGCATCGCTTAGTGTGACGGGGCCTTAAGACACTCGGCATGGTTCTCCACTCAGTATAATGCATTCCCCCATGGTCCTGTACGCAGTATAATGCAGCCCCCCATAGGGTAAAATGCAGCCCCCCCCACCCGTAGGGTAAAATGCAGCCCCAGTTCTCCAGTATTATCAGTACACACTGATTTAAAAATAAATACATACTTACCGCTCCTCGTTCCCTGCTGCTTCAGTCTCTGCAGCTGATCACCTCAGCAGCTGCCAGCTCCACTGTCTGACACAGCGTGGCGCGTCATCATGCCGCTGCATCAGACGCAGAGGAGGAATGATGGGAGAGGGAGTGTCACATGATGCTCCCTCCTCCAGGTTTTCATGGGCCCCGGGCGAAAGAGTCTCAGTGGCCCCTTTAACACAGCCAACCATTCATGATGCACAGATACAGCAGAGAAATTATAGATATAGATATAGTACAATGCCAAACATTTCACTGACTTCTTACATTTCATGAGTGATATCTTTTGTAAATTCTACAATAGCTCAGAAACCGGTGAATCCTCACAGCGCACAGTGCAGACCGGACAGTATAGTCCTCCATACAGTGTTATGGCACCACATAGTCCTCCATACAGTATTATGAGCCCTATATAATGCTCCATACAAAATACTGGATCCCATATAATTCACCATAGAGAATACTGCCTGGTCCCCATGTAATGCCATATGCAGGCTGGACCCCATACAGAGGCCCCACAAGCCCGCTGCATCCTCCCCGGGGCCCCCACAAGCTGGCTGCATCCCCCCAGGGCCCCCCTCAAGCCTGCATCACCCCCCCCCAGAGCCCCCACATGCCTGCAGCATCCCCCCCATAGACCCCACAAGCCTGCAGCATCCCCCCCAGAGCACCCACAAGCCCACAGCATCCCCTCCAGGGCCCCACAAGCCCGCAGAATCCCCCCCAGGGCCCCACAAGCCCGCAGCATCCCCTTAGGGCCCCCACAAGCCCGCAGCATCCCCCCAGGGCCCCCACAAGCCCTGGACCGTACCTGCATCACCACCAGTAAAGGTATTGAAGTTTACCCTTGTGTGTGTGCCTGTACTTCCTCTGGAACCGTCCTGCCGTCTCCCTCCTGCTTCCACCATCTTTCTACACCTCTACACTGCCCTGAGGCCTGCTCTACCTGTGGGGAGCCGTCCCATCATAGCTGCCCCTAACATCAGCCTCAGTGGACTGTCGCAGCGCTGGTAACCTCTTACCAGAATACACAGGTGGCGTCACGACAATTTCCCCTATAAGCATTCCCCCCCCCCTTTGAGTGACCGCCCTGGGCCACGGACTGGGCCAGCCACCGTGATATCCCCCGGCAACCAGAGGCCCGGCTGCCGAGTGCCCCACGGCCCTGGGGGCGAGTCACTATGCACAGTGGTTCATGAATTAATATTCACAGTGACCCTCCATCCTGTGATTAAAAGGGTCCGTACATTTGACACCTCCGTCTGACTCCCAAAGCCTCCTCCGCACAGATCGATATTAAGATGGCCACCGCAATGGCATGGGGAGTGCAGCGGTGAGTCCAGAGCGCAGCTCCTCGCTCTAAAATGCCCATCAGAAAGAAGAGGTCAGACATTTATTTTCTATGAGCGCTCTATTATCCTATTTATCAAACATCAGCACTACAAGAATCCGTCCTGAGCCGTGCTGGGATCTTTGAACGTGGGCCCCCGGGAGGATCGGGCCCCTCATGGTGGAGCAGATCACACTCATTATAATCCATCACTGATAGAAGATACATAAACAACAACACAGGATGATTGTAAAACAGTGAGGTAATATTTTATTGAGCCACCAAACACACAATAAACACATCGAACAGTCCCAGCAAATACCTAATATGGTGCAAATTACAGAGTCTCACCCTTCCGCTGACTCGCTGGGATTAAAGCAGCTGCCAATCCGAGGGGCTTCTGGGGCTGACTACCCCCACCAATGGCACCCCCACCAAAGAGCACCCACAAAGAGGAGGTAACAACAAGCTTAGAAAGCTGACAGTCCATTGAGGTACGTGGCCAGGAGACCAGAAAGTTCCAACCTGGCTTCTCCAAACATATCCATGGAACTAGGTGACTGGAAGGTCCCGACTTGGCTTTTTCCGAGCATATTCACGAGTTCCAGGTGGCCGGAGTGTCCCAACCTGGCTACTCCAAACATCTCCATGGGACCAGGTGACTGGTGGGTCCCAACCTGGTTTTCCCAGATGTATCCATGGGTTCTATAGTAGTCAATGGAGCAGATTTGTATTCCTCCAGCCGGGGCTGTGGTCCCTTAAGCTGGCATCCTGTAGAAACCAAATCTGTGTCCCTCTTAATGGATTCATGGTGTTCTGTAGAGCTGTCCCATAGAGTGTTCCTGGCAGTGGTTTTGTAAAAAGACTCCTTTATGTAGTTCACAACTGTCCTTCTTCAAGACTTCATTCACAAGTCAAGAGAAAGGGCTGGTGTTACTAATTCCCATTACTGGAGCATCCACAGTTCATCCCCCAATGTTGACTTGCAAACATTGCAAACATTGAAGGATAAACTATAAATTCCGAAACAATGCAAGTCAACAAATTGCATGGACTTATAAAATGGTAATCAACATATTTAGCAAACATCCATTGTTCAAAGAGCCTGCGTCCCTGTATTGCAAAGATAACAGTACAATAAACCAGAAGAGTTGATATAAGAGGTAAATAACCATTTATCAATTAACAAATATCACCTCAACCTACAAGATGAGTCAACATTCGGACTCATGACAAAAGATCATGTGCGTTGACCAACCGAAGAAAGAAACACATAAATTCAATAGTTAATAATTCAGGCAATAGTCTATCATTCTGGGCCTATGGAATTTACATCTGGATAATTACGATTAAATGCTGTGTCGTCACAGGCCCCTTTAGTTTTAGGGACTGGCAGGGGTCCTTTACAGTTGCTCTCCCACTAGTTCATCCTTCTTTCCTTTACTCCGTTTCAATAAAATATTTGGAAATATACAAAGTAAAAACTCAAATATAATTTTTTTTCTTACATTAAAACTAGATTTTATTAAAATAAACCCCCAAAAAACAAGAACAAAACAACTAAACCTGATTAACATCGCAGAGAACAACAACCCAAACTGTACAACGATCACATGATTTATCCGGCACGAAAAACAGCATCAAGAATAAAATAGTAAGAATTAATGGCAAAATTGTAGCTTTTGTTCATTTTGTCTCTATACTGCACGATAAACGCTGGAAAGAAAAAATATAAGAACCATTCCTGGGGTTTTGCCATTGAATGCTGGAAAAAATAAAAAAACATCAGCAGAATTGTTTTTTTATTAATCTCACGCAAAAGAAAAATGGAATAAAAATTATAAAAACGTCTGTTCCCCAAAATGTTACCAGTGAATCCTATAGCTGCTCCGCATGGACCCAAACTGGTAAACTAAAAACTCCTGCATGCCCCGTGTGTGTGTGTGTATGTATATATATATACATACACACATATATATATACTCCTCTGTACTATATACACGGCAGAGCTCACACACCACAACACGCTCCGCTGCGGCGCCACAAAAAGAGCGGACCTGGCTGCACACACACCTGCTCCTGTCACCTGTATACACAGTTGAAACCAGAAATTTACATACACTATATAAATGTTAGAACCCTCCTGTTTGTTTTTTCCATCTTGTGCTTTGCGGTCATGTGACCATCTGCCTTTATATTCCAGCTCCGCCCTTTTGGCTGTGTTGAACTTCAGTGTTGTTTGATTGCTTTGCTAGCCAGGTGCTTCTGTGCCTTTCTCTGTCAGTTCGCTTGGTCCTTCTGGGACCTCTAGTACCTTTTTGTCAGTTTATCTTTTTGTGTTCTGTAACAACTTCTCTGTTTAGGAGATGTCCCATTTTTGTTCCAGTCCTTAGTTCTTTTAGGGACCCCTCTCCTTTATGCTATAGGTCTTCGTTCAGACTAGCCGAGGACTAAGGCGGGTCTGTTCGCTAGGAACAGGCAGCCTGCTACATCGTAGGGATTCAGCTTAGTCTTACTGTAGGGATAGCTTTCTCCTTTCTTTCCTTAGTACTTGTTGCAGATCATAACAATAAAAAGACACATCTGCATGTTTTTCTCAATATCTGACATGAAATCAGAATAAACCTTCACGTTTTAGGTCAATTAGGATTACCATAATTTTTAAGATTTGCCAAATGCCAGAATAATAAGAGAGAGAGAGAATGTTTTAAAGCATTTTTATTACTTACTGCAAAGTCATAAGTTTACATACACTAATATTGCTATACCTTTAAACAATTCTGGACTGCCCATATGATGATGTCATGTGTTTGGAAACTTCTGAGTTTTTTTGGCAACATCTCAGTTAATTAGAGACACACCTGTGGATGTTTTTTAATGCACACCTGAAACACACTGCTTCTTTGTGTAGCATCATGGGAAAGTCTAAAGAAATCAACCAAGATATCAGGAAGAGAATTGTGGACTTGCACAAGTCTGGCTCATCCTTGGGTACAATTTCTAGATACCTGAAGGTGTCTCGTTAATCTGTACAAACAATTATATGCAAGTACAAACAAGATGGGAATGTCCAGCCATCATACCGCTCAGGAAGGAGACGGGTTCTGTGTCCCAGAGATGAACGTGCTTTGGTCCGATATGTGCATATCAAGGACAAAAGAAAAAGATCTTGTGAAGATGATAGGGGAAGTTGATAAGATTGTGTCAATATCCACAGTGAAATGAGTACTGTATCAATATAGGCTGAAAGGCCACTGTGCCAGGAAGAAGCCATTACTCCAAAAGAAAGATAAAAAAGCCAGATTAATGTTTGCAAATGCACATAGGAACAAAGACCTTAATTTTTGGAGACATGTCCCGTGGTCTGATGAAACTAAAATTGAACTTTTTGGGCATAGTGACCATCGTTACTTTTGAAAGAAAAAAGGAGAAGCTTGGAAGCCTAAGAACACCATCCCAACTGTGAAACACGGGGGAGGCAGCATCATGTGGGGTTGATTTCCTGTAGAAGGGACTGGCGATAGCGCCACTCACAGGCATCACGTGACCCCCCGGCTGCAGCCGGCTCTTTCTTCCGCTGATGTCACGTCAAATGAGGGGTGACATTAGAGTCGCGGACCCCGCGGTGGATACTGGGCTGTGGGCGGGGGTTACCCCGCGCGTCCCACCCAGCATCCTCCGCGCCCCACTCCCAATGAATGAGGAGAGGGAAACTTTTGACTTAGCAGTAAGTAATAAAAATGTCCTAAAACATTCTCTCTCTCTCATTATTCTGGCATTTGGCAAATATTACAAATGATGGTAATCCTAATTGACCTAAAAAGGGAAAGGTTTATTCTGATTTCATGTCAGATATTGAGAAAAACCTGCAGATGTGTCTATTTATACAGTGTATGGAAACATCTGATTTCACCTGTGTATATATATATATATATATATGTGTGTATATTATATACACGGCGAAGCTCACACACCACAACACCCACAGCAGAGGAACTGGCTGCACACACACCTGCTCCTGTCAGTGCTGTGAGCGCCCCTCATATCGCTGCTGGCTCCGCCCCTCATATCGCTGCTGGCTCCGCCCCTCATATCGCTGCTGGCTCTGCCCCTCATATCGCTGCTGGCTCCGCTCCTCATATCGCTGCTGGCTCCGCCCCTCATATCGCTGCTGGCTCCGCCCCTCATATCGCTGCTGGCTCCGCTCCTCATATCGCTGCTGGCTCCGCCCCTCATATCGCTGCTGGCTCCGCCCCTCATATCGCTGCTGGCTCCGCCTCTCATATCGCTGCTGGCTCCGCCCATCATATCGCTGCTGGCTCCGCTCCTCATATCGCTGCTGGCTCCGCCCCTCATATCGCTGCTGGCTCCGCCCCTCATATCGCTGCTGGCTCCGCTCCTCATATCGCTGCTGGCTCCGCCCCTCATATCGCTGCTGGCTCCGCCTCTCATATCGCTGCTGGCTCCGCCCATCATATCGCTGCTGGCTCCGCTCCTCATGTCGCTGCTGGCTCCGCTCCTCATATCGCTGCTGGCTCCGTCCCTCATATCGCTGCTGGCTCCGCCTCTCATATCGCTGCTGGCTCTGCCCCTCATATCGCTGCTTTCTCTGCCCCTCATATCGCTGCTGGCTCCGCCCCTCATGTCGCTGCTGGCTCCGCCCCTCATATCGCTGCTGGCTCCGCCCCTCACATCGCTGCTGGCTCCGCCCATCAGCCGCTCACAGTCCTCAGCAATATGGAGACATCCGCACTGATCAGAATCCTCGGGGGCGTGGCCTGTCACTGTAGTCACACAAGGGTTGTCATGGAGATCTCAAGGGAAGGCAGGTGGGCGGGGCTTAGAGCAGGAAGAAGAAGCCGTGCAGTGTGATTGGCTCCTTACCTTCTGCCAGTAATGGAGCAGATGTATGGCTCCTATATAATGGAGGGGGCTCAGGAGGGGTTCCCCACCCAAAAGGTCAGGGGATAAATAATACTGGACATGAGCGAGGGCAGGAGGACATTATTCTATATTGTAAGAAATCTGATTTCTTCTTTCCTCACAGTTTTTCCTGTGCAAGGCCACATGTATTGTGCGATAATCTGTGAATATGGGGGGGATCTGCTCCTCACATCCACATCAATCCCCCCACGTCTGAGCTCTCCCTTACAGGGGTCTTCTGCTCTGCACATTGATGCCGTATCCATGGAGATGACATCATGGCCGGTACATGCGGATCTCCCCGATGGGACCCTCATGTATCTGGAGGACGAGGCACTGCTGCTCCTCGGGGAGAGGGGGCACAATTCCTGTACACATGATACAGGGGCTTCTGCCATCTCTGGCTGAGAATAATGCTGGCAGCGCGCAGTCTACATGATGTGAGGATTACAAGTCTGCAGTCACAGAGAGTCACACAGATGACTGCAGGCCTTCAGCTTCACACCGGACAATCCCTTTAAATACATGTATATTGCTCTAAAAAGACTTTTTACTATTTTGCTTCTTGTAACATTTGCTATGTTCGGCCTTTACCCGCTTTTTGTTTCCCAGCAGCACATTGATGGCTGCAGAATGAGTTAACTTGAGATTCAGTCAGTGAGCTCCTTATGATGTGGAGTTTCCAGCTCTTTTATTTCTGCGATGATTTATGACTGCATCAGAGATCAGCCCAACTTTCATGCTGGTCTGTGAACATAATCAGCACAGAGAAGGTCAGAATGAGCTCACTGATAAATTCTCAGTGAGCTCATTCTGCAACTAGCAATGCAAAGGAAATAAAAAAGCCAAATTGTTTATGAAACGTTATTGAAAAAATATTTGTATGTATATATTTAGCCCAAAATGTCTGAGTGTCCATATCCTTAGTACCAGCACAGCTGAGGATTTGGTACAATCAGGGGCGTACATAGGAATCATGGGGCCCCATAGCAGAAGTTCTAATAGGGCCCCCCAACAAAAAAATGTAAAAATGTAAATAATTGTCGGGGTCACAGAAGAGCAGATCTCACAACCTTCCAGCCTTTACATAGTAATTTTCCTCCTGCTGAAGTCCTAGATCCCTTTTTCATTGCCCATAAAGTGTGGTGCCAACAAAAGTGCCCCCCAAACACGGTATGATACCCCCATGGTGAATTCCTCCATATGCGCAGTATAATGACCCTACTGTACCCGACCTCAACTCCCAGGGTAAAGTATGATGACACCAACACAGTATGATGCCCCAACTGCCCCACACCTCTCCACACTCCATAGAGTATAATGCACTCGCCATGGTCCTCCACACAGTATAAGACTCTCGCCATGGTCCTCCACACAGTATAATGCACTCCCATGGTCCTCCACGCAGTATAATGCACTCCCTCGTGGTCCTCCACGCAGTATAATACAGTTCCCATGGTCCTCCACGCAGTGTAATGCACTCCCCATGGTCCTCCACGCAGTATAATGCACTCCCTCGTGGTCCTCCACGTAGTATAATGCACTCCCTCGTGGTCCTCCACGCAGTATAATGCACTCCCACGTGGTCCTCCACACAGTATAATGCGCTTCCCCATGGTCCTCCACACAGTATAAGACACTCGCCATGGCTCCCCACTCAGTATAATGCATTCCCCCATGGTCGTGTACGAAGTATAATGCAGCCCCCCATAGGGTAAAATGCAGCCCCAGTCCTCCAGTATTATCAGTACACACTGATTTAAAAAATAAATACATACTTACCGCTCCTCGTTCCCCGCTGCTTCAGTCGCTGCAGCTGATCACCTCAGCAGCTGCCAGCTCCACTGTCTGACACAGCGTGGCGCGTCATCATGCCGCTGCGTCAGACGCAGAGGAGGAATGATGGGAGAGGGAGTGTCACATGATGCTCCCTCCTTATTTCTTTGAGCAGTATATATATATATATATATATATATATATATATATATATATATTTACACATACATACATACACACTACCGTTCAAAAGTTTGGGGTCACCAAGACAATTTTGTTTTTTCCATGAAAACTCATACTTTTATTCATCAAATGAGTTGAAAAATTAATAGAAAGTAGTCCAGACATTGACAAGGTTAGAAATAATGATTTTTATTAGAAAGAATAATTTCTGCTTCAAACTTTGCTTTCGTCTCAGAATGCTCCCTTTGGGGCAATTACTGCATTGCAGACCTTTGGCATTCTAGCTGTTAATTTGCTGAGGTAATCTTGAGAAATTTCCCCCCATGCTTCCTGAAGCCCCTCACACAAGTTGGATTGGCTTGATGGGCACTTTTTGCGCACCATACGTTGAAGCTGCTCCCACAACAGCTCAATGGGGCTGAGATCTGGTGACTGCGCTGGACACTCCATTACAGATAGAATACCAGCTGCCTGCTCCCTAAATAGTTCATGCATAATTTGGAGGTGTGCTTTGGGTCATCTTCCTGTTGTAGGTTGAAATTGGCTCCAATCAAGCGCTGTCCACAGGGTATGGCATGGCATTGCAAAATGGAATGATAGCCTTCCTTATTCAAAATCCCATTTACCTTGTACAAATCTTCCACTTTACCAGCACCAAAGCAACCCCAGACCATCACATTACCTCCACCATGCTTGACAGATGGCGTCAGGCACTCTTTCAGCATCTTTTCAGTTGTTCTGCGTCTCACAAATGTTCTTCTGTGTGATCCAAACACCTCAAACTTTGATTTGTCTGTCCATAAAACTTTTTTCCAATCTTCCTCTGTCCAATGTCTGTGTTCTTTTGCCCATATTAATCTTTTCCTTTTATTAGTCAGTCTCAGATATGGCTTTTTCTTTGCCACTTTGCCCTGAAGGCCAGCATCCCGGAGTCGCCTCTTCACTGTAGACGTTGACACTGGTGTTTTGCGTGTACTCTTTAATGAAGCTGCCAGTTGAGGAGCTGTGAGACGTCGATTTCTCAAACTAGAGACTCTAATGTATTTGTCTTGTTGTTCAGTTGTGCTGCGGGGCTCCCACTTCTCTTTCTACTCTGGTTAGAGCCTGTTTGTGCTCTCCTCTGAAGGGAGTAGTACACACCGTTGGAGGAAATCTTCAGTTTCTTGGCAATCTCTTGCATGGAATAGCCTTCATTTCTAAGAACAAGAATAGACTGTCGAGTTTCACATGAAAGTTCTCTTTTTCTGGCCATTTTGAGAGTTTCGTAGAACAAACAAATGCAATGCTCCAGATTCTCAACTAGCTCAAAGGAAGGTCAATTTTATAGCTTCTCAAATCAGCCAAACCGTTTTCAGCTGGGCTAACATACTTGTGCAAGGGTTTTCTAAACATCCATTAGCCTTCTTACACAGTTAGCAAACACAATGTACCATTAAAACACTGGAGTGGTGGTTGTTGGAAATGGGCCTCTATACACCTATGTAGATATTGCAATAAAAACAAGACGTTTACAGCTAGAATAGTCATTTACCACATTAACAATGTATAGAGTGTATTTCTGATTCATTTAATGTTAGCTTCATTGAAAAAAATTTGCTTTTCTTTCAAAAATAATGAAAGGTCAATACATTTCCAGGAGGAACAATATGGGAACATCAATAAAAAAAAAAAAATGTTCCAGAATAACTATTTCCCATGTTGTTCCTCTTGAAATGTCTTCACTTTACATTTCCAGGAGGAACAACATGGGAACAGAAAAAAAAATATGTTCCAGAATTGTTATTTTATAGGTTGTGTCAGTGAGGCGTGTCCCTACACAATGTCCCTGTCCAATCAGGGCTGACAATGTTTGTCACGCCCTATTATAAGGTAAATACATTTCCAAGAGGAACAACAGGGGGAATGACTATTTTAGAACACATTTTGTTTTTTATTTTTTTATTTTTTTTTGCTGTTCACCTGTTGTTCCTCCTGGAAATGTACTAACCTTACAACAGGGCGTGACTAACATTGTCAGTAGTGATTAGAGAGGAACATTCTGTGTAGAGACACGCCCCATTGACACACCCACTTACTTTTCAATAGGGCGTGGCTATCGTAATCAGCAGCACTGATAGGACAGAAACATTCTCAAAGACAAAGGAACGGTAACATGTAGTTGTCAATTTGGTCATACATTTCCAGGAAGAATAACAGAGGAAAAATATTCCCAAATTATTGTTTTTTGGAGGAAGTATCAGTGATATGTCAGGACAGATCCTTTATGTAAATCCAATGCACTAAACTATAACATTGTCGATTTAGTCATACATTTCCAGGAAGAATAACAGAGGAGTGGCACAATTTTAAGAAGAAAAAAAAATGCTGCAAAATCCATCTCACTAATCTATAACATTGGGCCAATAAAATACCTGAAATGTTGGAAATAAGTGTCATTTTGGATCAAATACTGATTAATTCTCCTGTCTTGTCCTCTGTTATTCCTCTTGGAAATGTGTGCATCAATTAATAACTTGGCACAATCATTCCCATTTAAAACAGAGTGTGACTAATATTGTCAGTACTGATTGGACACTCATGAATAATGGAACGATAAGACCCAGTTGCCTATTTAGTCATTTCCAGGAGGAATAATAGAGGAACGGCACTTTTTTTTTTTAAAGTCAAGTTCTTTTCACTGATCTATATAACAATGGGCCGATAAAGTAAAATAAAATTTTAAAATATTTTATCTAAATACTGATTATTTTTCCCGTCTTGTCCCCTCAAATTTTTTGAGTCACTCAATTAGTGCAGAAGTTGGAGAGACTTTGGGTGCAGTATTTCCTACATGCCAGGGGGGGCGCTGATCACAGCCTGCGTCCTGGCACTATGCGGTCTGGGAATAGTGCAGATTCCCTGGTGGTCACAGACAGGGTCTAGTCCTGACAGGGCACTTGACTCAGTGACAAGGACAGATATAGCCCTGGATGACGTATCCTCCGGGGGGCCGGACCACCCTGCGGACACAGGAGAATGCTCTTCTCTTAGTGCTGGGCTTATACTATACACTTTCTTTACAATTCTGGAGCATTTTTTATGCTGTTCCTCTATTATTCCTCCTGGAAATGTGTAAATTACTTGACAAGAAGGGTGCTCCTTTTTTAATGTGTGGTGAGTCTCTACACAGTTTGATATTTTTACCATGAAATTGTATCACCCAGTTATCAGTTGAGACATTCATTTCCAGGAGGGATAACAGAGAATTCAAATTAAACTTAGTTCTTTTTTACATATCTGTTTCATTAAATTCCTTTGTTCTCCTTGAAATACCAAATCGGGAGGCTTATTTCATAGAGCTCTATTTTGTGCACATCCCCTGTAATCCCTCCTGGAAATGTAAGGACTCTACTTTCTGCACTTCCTCTTTAATTCCCCCTGGAAATGTAAGAACTTTACTTTATGCACTTCCTCTGTAATCCCTCCTGGAAATGTAAGAATTTTACTTCATGCACTTCCTCTGTAAATCCTCCTGGAAATGTAAGAACTCTACTTTATGCACTTCCTCTGTAATCCCTCCTGGAAATGTAAGAACTTTACTTTATGCACTTCCTCTGTAATCCCTCCTGGAAATGTATGAACTCTACTTTATGCACTGCCTCTGTAATCCCTCCTGGAAATGTAAGAACTTTACTTTATGCACTTCCTCCATAAATCCTCCTGGAAATGTAAGAACTTTACTTTGTGCACTTCCTCTGTAATCACTCCTGGAAATGTAAGAACTTTACTTTATGCACTTCCTCTGTAATCCCTCCTGGAAATGTAAGAACTTTACTTTATGCATATCCTCTGTAATCCCTCCTGGAAATGTAAGAACTTTACTTTATGCACTTCCTCTGTAATCCCTCCTGGAAATGTAAGAACTTTACTTTACGCACTTCCTCTGTAATCCCTCCTGGAAATGTAAGAACTTTACTTTATGCAGTTCCTCTGTAATCCCTCCTGGAAATGTAAGAATTCTACTTTGTGCACATCCCCTGTAATCCCTCCTGGAAATGTAAGAATTTTACTTCATGCACTTCCTCTGTAAATCCTCCTGGAAAAGTAAGAACTCTACTTTGTGCACATCCCCTGTAATCCCTCCTGGAAATGTAAGAACTTTACTTTATGCACTTCCTCTGTAATCCCTCCTGGAAATGTAAGAATTTTACTTTATGCACTTCCTCTGTAATCCCTCCTGGAAATGTAAGAATTTTACTTTTTGCACTTCCTCTGTAAATCCTCCTGGAAATGTAAGAACTCTACTTTGTCCACATCCCCTGTAATCCCTCCTGGAAATGTAAGAACTCTACTTTCTGCACTTCCTCTTTAATTCCTCCTGGAAATGTAAGGACTCTACTTTCTGCACTTCCTCTTTAATTCACCCTGGAAATGTAAGAACTTTACTTTATGCACTTCCTCTGTAATCCCTCCTGGAAATGTAAGAACTTTACTTTTTGCACTTCCTCTTTAATTCCTCATGGAAATGTAAGAACTTTACTTTATGCATTTCCTCTGTAATCCCTCCTGGAAATGTAAGAACTTTACTTTTTGCACTTCCTCTGTAAATACTCCTGGAAATGTAAGAAATCTTCTTTGTGCACATCCCCTGTAATCCCTCCTGGAAATGTAAGAACTCTACTTTGTGCACTTCCTCTGTAATCCCTCCTGGAAATGTAAGGACTCTACTTTCTGCACTTCCTCTTTAATTCCTCATGGAAATGTAAGAACTTTACTATATGCACTTCCTCTGTAATCCCTCCTGGAAATGTAAGAACTTTACTTTGTGCACTTCCTCTGTAAATCCTCCTGGAAATGTAAGGACTCTACATTGTGCACTTCCTCTTTAATTACTCCTGGAAATGTAAGAACTTTACTTTATGCACTTCCTCTGTAATCCCTCCTGGAAATGTAAGAACTTTACTTTATGCACTTCCATTGTAATCCCTCCTGGAAATGTAAGAAATCTACTTTGTGCACTTCCTCTGTAATCTCTCCTGGAAATGTAAGAACTTTACTTTATGCACTTCCTCTGTAATCCCTCCTGGAAATGTAAGAACTTTACTTTATGCACTTCCTCTGTAATCCCTCCTGGAAATGTAAGAACTTTACTTTATGCACTTCCTCTGTAATCCCTCCTGGAAATGTAAGAACTTTACTTTATGCACTTCCTCTGTAATCCCTCCTGGAAATGTAAGAACTCTACTTTGTGCACATCCCCTGTAATCCCTCCTGGAAATGTAAGAACTTTACTTTATGCATTTCCTCTGTAATCCCTCCTGGAAATGTAAGAACTTTACTTTATGCACTTCCTCTGTAATCCCTCCTGGAAATGTAAGAACTTTACTTTATGCACTTCCTCTGTAATCCCTTCTGGAAATGTAAGAACTCTACTTTGTGCACATCCCCTGTAATCCCTCCTGGAAATGTAAGAATTTTACTTTATGCACTTCCTCTGTAATCCCTCCTGGAAATGTAAGAACTTTACTTTATGCACTTCCTCTGTAATCCCTCCTGGAAATGTAAGAACTTTACTTTATGCACTTCCTCTGTAATCCCTCCTGGAAATGTAAGAACTTTACTTTATGCACTTCCTCTGTAATCCCTCCTGGAAATATAAGAACTTTACTTTTTTGCACTTCCTCTGTAATCCCTCCTGGAAATGTAAGAACTCTACTTTGTGCACATCCCCTGCAATCCCTTCTGGAAATGTAAGAACTTTACTTTATGCATTTCCTCTGTAATCCCTCCTGGAAATGTAAGAACTTTACTTTATGCACTTCCTCTGTAATCCCTCATGGAAATGTAAGAACTTTACTTTACGCACTTCCTCTGTAATCCCTCCTGGAAATGTAAGAACTTTACTTTATGCAGTTCCTCTGTAATCCCTCCTGGAAATGTAAGAACTCTACTTTGTGCACATCCCCTGTAATCCCTCCTGGAAATGTAAGAATTTTACTTTTTGCACTTCCTCTGTAATCCCTCCTGGAAATGTAAGAATTTTACTTTTTGCACTTCCTCTGTAAATCCTCCTGGAAATGTAAGAACTCTACTTTGTGCACATCCCCTGTAATACCTCCTGGAAATGTAAGGACTCTACTTTCTGCACTTCCTCTTTAATTCCCCCTGGAAATGCAAGAACTTTACTTTATGCACTTCCTCTATAATCCCTCCTGGAAATGTAAGAGCTTTACTTTTTGCACTTCCTCTGTAATCCCTCCTGGAAATGTAAGAACTCTACTTTATGCACTTCCTCTGTAATACCTCCTGGAAATGTAAGAACTCTATTTTGTGCACTTCCTCTTTAATTCCTCATGGAAATGTAAGAACTTTACTTTATGCATTTCCTCTGTAATCCCTCCTGCAAATGTAAGAACTCTACTTTGTGCACATCCCCTGTAATCCCTCCTGGAAATGTAAGAACTCTACTTTGTGCACTTCCTCTGTAATCCCTCCTGGAAATGTAAGGACTCTACTTTCTGCACTTCCTTTTTAATTCCTCATGGAAATGTAAGAACTTTACTATATGCACTTCCTCTGTAATCCCTCCTGGAAATGTAAGAACTTTACATTGTGCACTTCCTCTGTAAATCCTCCTGGAAATGTAAGGACTCTACTTTGTGCACTTCCTCTTTAATTACTCCTGGAAATGTAAGAACTTTACTTTATGCACTTCCTCTGTAATCTCTCCTGGAAATGTAAGAACTTTACTTTATGCACTTCCTCTGTAATCCCTCCTAGAAATGTAAGAACTTTACTTTATGCACTTCCACTGTAATCCCTCCTGGAAATGTAAGAAATCTACTTTGTACACTTCCTCTGTAATCCCTCCTGGAAATGTAAGAACTTTACTTTATGCACTTCCTCTGTAATCCCTCCTGGAAATGTAAGAACTTTACTTTATGCACTTCCTCTGTAATCCCTCCTGGAAATGTAAGAAATCTACTTTGTGCACTTCCTCTGTAATCCCTCCTGGAAATGTAAGAACGTTGTGCATTTCCTCTGTAATTCCTCCTGGAAATGTAAGAACTTTACATTATGCACTTCCTCTGTAATCCCTCCTGGAAATGTAAGAACTTTACTTTATGCACTTCCTCTGTAATCCCTCCTGGAAATGTAAGAACTTTACTTTTTGCAATTCCTCTGTAAATACTCCTGGAAATGTAATGACTCTACTTTGTGCACTTCCTCTTTAATTCCTCATGAAAATGTAAGAACTTTACTATACGCACTTCCTCTGTAATCCCTCCTGGAAATGTAAGGACTCTACTTTCTGCACTTCCTCTTTAATTCCTCATGGAAATGTAAGAACTTTACTATATGCACTTCCTCTGTAAATCCTCCTGGAAATGTAAGAACTTTACTTTATGCACTTCCTCTGTAATCCCTCCTGGAAATGTAAGAACTTTACTTTGTGCACTTCCTCTGTAAATCCTCCTGGAAATGTAAGGACTCTACTTTGTGCACTTCCCCTTTAATTACTCCTGGAAATGTAAGAACTTTACTTTATGCACTTCCTCTGTAATCCCTCCTGGAAATGTAAGAACTTTACTTTATGCACTTCCTCTGTAATCCCTCCTGGAAATGTAAGAACTTTACTTTATGCACTTCCTCTGTAATCCCTCCTGGAAATGTAAGAACTTTACTTTATGCACTTCCTCTGTAATCCCTCCTGGAAATGTAAGAACTTTACTTTATGCACTTCCTCTGTAATCCCTCCTGGAAATGTAAGAAATCTACTTTGTGCACTTCCTCTGTAATCCCTCCTGGAAATGTAAGAACCTTGTGCATTTCCTCTGTAATTCCTCCTGGAAATGTAAGAACTTTACATTATGCACTTCCTCTGTAATCCCTCCTGGAAATGTAAGAACTTTACTTTATGCACTTCCTCTGTAATCCCTCCTGGAAATGTAAGAACTTTACTTTTTGCAATTCCTCTGTAAATACTCCTGTAAATGTAAGGACTCTACTTTGTGCACTTCCTCTTTAATTCCTCATGGAAATGTAAGAACTTTACTATACGCACTTCCTCTGTAATCCCTCCTGGAAATGTAAGGACTCTACTTTCTGCACTTCCTCTTTAATTACTCATGGAAATGTAAGAAATTTACCATATGCACTTCCTCTGTAAATCCTCTTGGAAATGTAAGAACTTTACTTTATGCACTTCCTCTGTAATCCCTCCTGGAAATGTAAGAACTTTACTTTGTGCACTTCCTCTGTAATCCCTCCTGGAAATGCAAGAACTTTACTTCACTTCCTCCGTAATCCCTCCTGGAAATGTAAGAAATCTACTTTGTGCACTTCCTCTGTAATTCCTCCTGGAAATGTAAGAACGTTGTGCATTTCCTCTGTAATTCCTCCTGGAAATGTAAGAACTTTACTTTATGGACTTCCTCTGTAATCCCTCCTGGAAATGTAAGAACTTTACTTTTTGCACTTCTTCTGTAATTCCTCCTGGAAATGTAAGAACTTTACTTTATGGACTTCCTCTGTAATTCCTCCTGGAAATGTAAGAACTTTACTTTATGCACGTCCTCTGTAATCCCTCCTGGAAATGTAAGAACTTTGCTTTATGCACTTCCTCTGTAATCCCTCCTGGAAATGTATGAACTTTACTTTATGCACTTCCTCTGTAATCTCTCCTGGAAATGTAAGAACTTTACTTTATGCACCTCCTCTGAAATCCCTCCTGGAAACGTAAGAACTCTACTTTGTGCACTTCCTCTGTAATCCCTCCTGGAAATGTAAGAACTCTACTTTGTGCACTTCCTCTGTAATCCCTCCTGGAAATGTAAGGACTCTACTTTCTGCACTTCCTTTTTCATTCCTCATGGAAATGTAAGAACTTTACCATATGCACTTCCTCTGTAATCCCTCCTGGAAATGTAAGAACTTTACATTGTGCACTTCCTCTGTAAATCCTCCTGGAAATGTAAGGACTCTACTTTGTGCACTTCCTCTTTAATTACTCCTGGAAATGTAAGAACTTTACTTTATGCACTTCCTCTGTAATCCCTCCTGGAAATGTAAGAGCTTTACTTTATGCACTTCCTCTGTAGTCCCTCCTGGAAATGTAAGAACTTTACTTTATGCACTTCCTCTGTAATCCCTCCTGGAAATGTAAGAAATCTACTTTGTACACTTCCTCTGTAATCCCTCCTGGAAATGTAAGAACTTTACTTTATGCACTTCCTCTGTAATCCCTCCTGGAAATGTAAGAACTTTACTTTATGCACTTCCTATGTAATCCCTCCTGGAAATGTAAGAAATCTACTTTGTGCACTTCCTCTGTAATCCCTCCTGGAAATGTAAGAACGTTGTGCATTTCCTCTGTAATTCCTCCTGGAAATGTAAGAACTTTACATTATGCACTTCCTCTGTAATCCCTCCTGGAAATGTAAGAACTTTACTTTATGCACTTCCTCTGTAATCCCTCCTGGAAATGTAAGAACTTTACTTTTTGCAATTCCTCTGTAAATACTCCTGGAAATGTAAGGACTCTACTTTGTGCACTTCCTCTTTAATTCCTCATGGAAATGTAAGAACTTTACTATACGCACTTCCTCTGTAATCCCTCCTGGAAATGTAAGGACTCTACTTTCTGCACTTCCTCTTTAATTCCTCATGGAAATGTAAGAACTTTACTATATGCACTTCCTCTGTAAATCCTCCTGGAAATGTAAGAACTTTACTTTATGCACTTCCTCTGTAATCCCTCCTGGAAATGTAAGAACTTTACTTTGTGCACTTCCTCTGTAAATCCTCCTGGAAATGTAAGGACTCTACTTTGTGCACTTCCCCTTTAATTACTCCTGGAAATGTAAGAACTTTACTTTATGCACTTCCTCTGTAATCCCTCCTGGAAATGTAAGAACTTTACTTTATGCACTTCCTCTGTAATCCCTCCTGGAAATGTAAGAACTTTACTTTATGCACTTCCTCTGTAATCCCTCCTGGAAATGTAAGAACTTTACTTTATGCACTTCCTCTGTAATCCCTCCTGCAAATGCAAGAAATTTACTTCACTTCCTCCGTAATCCCTCCTGGAAATGTAAGAAATCTACTTTGTGCACTTCCTCTGTAATTCCTCCTGGAAATGTAGGAACGTTGTGCATTTCCTCTGTAATTCCTCCTGGAAATGTAAGAACTTTACTTTATGGACTTCCTCTGTAATCCCTCCTGGAAATGTAAGAACTTTACTTTTTGCACTTCTGTAATTCCTCCTGGAAATGTAAGAACTTTACTTCATACACTTCCTCTGTAATCCCTCCTGGAAATGTAAGAACTTTACTTCATGCACTTCCTCTGTAATCCCTCCTGGAAATGTAAGAACTTTGCTTTATGCACTTCCTCTGTAATCCCTCCTGGAAATGTATGAACTTTACTTTATGCACTTCCTCTGTAATCTCTCCTGGAAATGTAAGAGCTTTACTTAATGCACTTCCTCTGTAATCCCTCCTGGAAATGTAAGAACTTTACTTTATGCACTTCCTCTGTAATCTCTCCTGGAAATGTAAGAACTTTACTTTTTGCACTTCCTCTGTAATCCCTCCTGGAAATGTAAGAACTCTACTTTGTGCACTTCCTCTGTAATCCCTCCTGAAAATGTAAGGACTCTACTTTCTGCACTTCCTTTTTAATTCCTCATGGAAATGTAAGAACTTTCCTATATGCACTTCCTCTGTAATCCCTCCTGGAAATGTAAGAACTTTACATTGTGCACTTCCTCTGTAAATCCTCCTGGAAATGTAAGGACTCTACTTTGTGCACTTCCTCTTTAATTACTCCTGGAAATGTAAGAACTTTACTTTATGCACTTCCTCTGTAATCCCTCCTGGAAATGTAAGAACTTTACTTTATGCACTTCCTCTGTAATCCCTCCTGGAAATGTAAGAACTTTACTTTATGCACTTCCACTGTAATCCCTCCTGGAAATGTAAGAAAACTACTTTGTACACTTCCTCTGTAATCCCTCCTGGAAATGTAAGAACTTTACTTTATGCACTTCCTCTGTAATCCCTCCTGGAAATGTAAGAACTTTACTTTATGCACTTCCTCTGTAATCCCTCCTGGAAATGTAAGAACTTTACTTTATGCACTTCCTGTGTAATCCCTCCTGGAAATGTAAGAAATCTACTTTGTGCACTTCCTCTGTAATCCCTCCTGGAAATGTAAGAACTTTGTGCATTTCCTCTGTAATTCCTCCTGGAAATGTAAGAACTTTACATTATGCACTTCCTCTGTAATCCCTCCTGGAAATGTAAGAACTTTACTTTATGCACTTCCTCTGTAATCCCTCCTGGAAATGTAAGAACTTTACTTTTTGCAATTCCTCTGTAAATACTCCTGGAAATGTAATGACTCTACTTTGTGCACTTCCTCTTTAATTCCTCATGAAAATGTAAGAACTTTACTATACGCACTTCCTCTGTAAATCCTCCTGGAAGTGTAAGAACTTTACTTTATGCACTTCCTCTGTAATCCCTCCTGGAAATGTAAGAACTTTACTTTGTGCACTTCCTCTGTAAATCCTCCTGGAAATGTAAGGACTCTACTTTGTGCACTTCCCCTTTAATTACTCCTGGAAATGTAAGAACTTTACTTTATGCACTTCCTCTGTAATCCCTCCTGGAAATGTAAGAACTTTACTTTATGCACTTCCTCTGTAATCCCTCCTGGAAATGTAAGAACTTTACTTTATGCACTTCCTCTGTAATCCCTCCTGGAAATGTAAGAACTTTACTTTATGCACTTCCTCTGTAATCCCTCCTGGAAATGTAAGAACTTTACTTTATGCACTTCCTCTGTAATCCCTCCTGGAAATGTAAGAAATCTACTTTGTGCACTTCCTCTGTAATCCCTCCTGGAAATGTAAGAACTTTACTTTATGCACTTCCTCTGTAATCCCTCCTGGAAATGTAAGAACTTTACTTTATGCACTTCCTCTGTAATCCCTCCTGGAAATGTAAGAACTTTACTTTATGCACTTCCTGTGTAATCCCTCCTGGAAATGTAAGAAATCTACTTTGTGCACTTCCTCTGTAATCCCTCCTGGAAATGTAAGAACTTTGTGCATTTCCTCTGTAATTCCTCCTGGAAATGTAAGAACTTTACATTATGCACTTCCTCTGTAATCCCTCCTGGAAATGTAAGAACTTTACTTTATGCACTTCCTCTGTAATCCCTCCTGGAAATGTAAGAACTTTACTTTTTGCAATTCCTCTGTAAATACTCCTGGAAATGTAATGACTCTACTTTGTGCACTTCCTCTTTAATTCCTCATGAAAATGTAAGAACTTTACTATACGCACTTCCTCTGTAAATCCTCCTGGAAATGTAAGAACTTTACTTTATGCACTTCCTCTGTAATCCCTCCTGGAAATGTAAGAACTTTACTTTGTGCACTTCCTCTGTAAATCCTCCTGGAAATGTAAGGACTCTACTTTGTGCACTTCCCCTTTAATTACTCCTGGAAATGTAAGAACTTTACTTTATGCACTTCCTCTGTAATCCCTCCTGGAAATGTAAGAACTTTACTTTATGCACTTCCTCTGTAATCCCTCCTGGAAATGTAAGAACTTTACTTTATGCACTTCCTCTGTAATCCCTCCTGGAAATGTAAGAACTTTACTTTATGCACTTCCTCTGTAATCCCTCCTGGAAATGTAAGAACTTTACTTTATGCACTTCCTCTGTAATCCCTCCTGGAAATGTAAGAAATCTACTTTGTGCACTTCCTCTGTAATCCCTCCTGGAAATGTAAGAACGTTGTGCATTTCCTCTGTAATTCCTCCTGGAAATGTAAGAACTTTACATTATGCACTTCCTCTGTAATCCCTCCTGGAAATGTAAGAACTTTACTTTATGCACTTCCTCTGTAATCCCTCCTGGAAATGTAAGAACTTTACTTTTTGCAATTCCTCTGTAAATACTCCTGTAAATGTAAGGACTCTACTTTGTGCACTTCCTCTTTAATTCCTCATGGAAATGTAAGAACTTTACTATACGCACTTTCTCTGTAATCCCTCCTGGAAATGTAAGGACTCTACTTTCTGCACTTCCTCTTTAATTACTCATGGAAATGTAAGAAATTTACTATATGCACTTCCTCTGTAAATCCTCCTGGAAATGTAAGAACTTTACTTTATGCACTTCCTCTGTAATCCCTCCTGGAAATGTAAGAACTTTACTTTGTGCACTTCCTCTGTAAATCCTCCTGGAAATGTAAGGACTCTACTTTGTGCACTTCCCCTTTAATTACTCCTGGAAATGTAAGAACTTTACTTTATGCACTTCCTCTGTAATCCCTCCTGGAAATGTAAGAACTTTACTTTATGCACTTCCTCTGTAATCCCTCCTGGAAATGTAAGAACTTTACTTTATGCACTTCCTCTGTAATCCCTCCTGGAAATGTAAGAACTTTACTTTATGCACTTCCTCTGTAATCCCTCCTGGAAATGCAAGAACTTTACTTCACTTCCTCTGGAATCCCTCCTGGAAATGTAAGAAATCTACTTTGTGCACTTCCTCTGTAATTCCTCCTGGAAATGTAAGAACGTTGTGCATTTCCTCTGTAATTCCTCCTGGAAATGTAAGAACTTTACTTTATGGACTTCCTCTGTAATCCCTCCTGGAAATGTAAGAACTTTACTTTTTGCACTTCTTCTGTAATTCCTCCTGGAAATGTAAGAACTTTACTTTATGGACTTCCTCTGTAATTCCTCCTGGAAATGTAAGAACTTTACTTTATGCACTTCCTCTGTAATCCCTCCTGGAAATGTAAGAACTTTGCTTTATGCACTTCCTCTGTAATCCCTCCTGGAAATGTATGAACTTTACTTTATGCACTTCCTCTGTAATCTCTCCTGGAAATGTAAGAACTTTACTTTATGCACCTCCTCTGAAATCCCTCCTGGAAACGTAAGAAATCTACTTTGTGCACTTCCTCTGTAATCCCTCCTGGAAATGTAAGAACTCTACTTTGTGCACTTCCTCTGTAATCCCTCCTGGAAATGTAACGACTCTACTTTCTGCACTTCCTTTTTCATTCCTCATGGAAATGTAAGAACTTTACTTTATGCACTTCCTATGTAATCCCTCCTGGAAATGTAAGAAATCTACTTTGTGCACTTCCTCTGTAATCCCTCCTGGAAATGTAAGAACGTTGTGCATTTCCTCTGTAATTCCTCCTGGAAATGTAAGAACTTTACTTTATGGACTTCCTCTGTAATTCCTCCTGGAAATGTAAGAACTTTACTTTATGCACTTCCTCTGTAATCCCTCCTGGAAATGTAAGAACTTTACTTTATGCACTTCCACTGTAATCCCTCCTGGAAATGTAAGAACTTTACTTTATGCACTTCCACTGTAATCCCTCCTGGAAATGTAAGAAATCTACTTTGTACACTTCCTCTGTAATCCCTCCTGGAAATGTAAGAACTTTACTTTATGCACTTCCTCTGTAATCCCTCCTGGAAATGTAAGAACTTTACTTTATGCACTTCCTATGTAATCCCTCCTGGAAATGTAAGAAATCTACTTTGTGCACTTCCTCTGTAATCCCTCCTGGAAATGTAAGAACTTTATATTATGCACTTCCTCTGTAATCCCTCCTGGAAATGTAAGAACTTTACTTTATGCACTTCCTCTGTAATCCCTCCTGGAAATGTAAGAACTTTACTTTTTGCAATTCCTCTGTAAATACTCCTGGAAATGTAAGGACTCTATTTTGTGCACTTCCTCTTTAATTCCTCATGGAAATGTAAGAACTTTACTATACGCACTTCCTCTGTAATCCCTCCTGGAAATGTAAGGACTCTACTTTCTGCACTTCCTCTTTAATTCCTCATGGAAATGTAAGAACTTTATTATATGCACTTCCTCTGTAAATGCTCCTGGAAATGTAAGAACTTTACTTTATGCACTTCCTCTGTAATCCCTCCTGGAAATGTAAGAACTTTACTTTGTGCACTTCCTCTGTAATTCCTCCTGGAAATGTAAGAACGTTGTGCATTTCCTCTGTAATTCCTCCTGGAAATGTAAGAACTTTACTTTATGGACTTCCTCTGTAATCCCTCCTGGAAATGTAAGAACTTTACTTTTTGCACTTCTTCTGTAATTCCTCCTGGAAATGTAAGAACTTTACTTTATGGACTTCCTCTGTAATTCCTCCTGGAAATGTAAGAACTTTACTTTATGCACTTCCTCTGTAATCCCTCCTGGAAATGTAAGAACTTTGCTTTATGCACTTCCTCTGTAATCCCTCCTGGAAATGTATGAACTTTACTTTATGCACTTCCTCTGTAATCTCTCCTGGAAATGTAAGAACTTTACTTTATGCACTTCCTCTGTAATCCCTCCTGGAAACGTAAGAAATCTACTTTGTGCACTTCCTCTGTAATCCCTCCTGGAAATGTAAGAACGTTGTGCATTTCCTCTGTAATTCCTCCTGGAAATGTAAGAACGTTACTTTCTGCACTTCGCCTGTAATCCCTCCTGGAAATGTAAGAACTTTACTTTATGGACTTCCTCTGTAATCCCTCCTGGAAATGTAAGAACTTTACTTTATGCACTTCCTCTGTAATCCCTCCTGGAAATGTAAGAACTTTACTTCATGCACTTCCTCTGTAATCCCTCCTGGAAATGTAAGAAATCTACTTTGTGCACTTCCTCTGTAATCCCTCCTGGAAATGTAAGAATTCTACTTTGTGCACTTCCTCTGTAATCCCTCCTGGAAATGTAAGAACGTTGTGCATTTCCTCTGTAATTCCTCCTGGAAATGTAAGAACTTTACTTTCTGCACTTCCCCTGTAATCCCTCCTGGAAATGTAAGGACTCTACTTTGTGCACTTCCTCTGTAATCCCTCCTGGAAATGTAAGAACTTTACTTTGTGCACTTCCTCTGTAAATCCTCCTGGAAATGTAAGGACTCTACTTTTTGCACTTCCTCTTTAATTACTCATGGAAATGTAAGAACTTTACTTTATGCACTTCCTCTGTAATCCCTCCTGGAAATGTAAGAACTTTACTTTATGCACTTCCTCTGTAATCCCACCTGGAAATGTAAGAACTTTACGCACTTCCTCTGTAATCCCTCCTGGAAATGTAAGAACTTTACTTTATGCACTTCCTCTGTAATCCCTCCTGGAAATGCAAGAACTTTACTTCACTTCCTCCGTAATCCCTCCTGGAAATGTAAGAAATCTACTTTGTGCACTTCCTCTGTAATTCCTCCTGGAAATGTAAGAACGTTGTGCATTTCCTCTGTAATTCCTCCTGGAAATGTAAGAACTTTACTTTATGGACTTCCTCTGTAATCCCTCCTGGAAATGTAAGAACTTTACTTTTTGCACTTCTTCTGTAATTCCTCCTGGAAATGTAAGAACTTTACTTTATGGACTTCCTCTGTAATTCCTCCTGGAAATGTAAGAACTTTACTTTATGCACTTCCTCTGTAATCCCTCCTGGAAATGTAAGAACTTTGCTTTATGCACTTCCTCTGTAATCCCTCCTGGAAATGTATGAACTTTACTTTATGCACTTCCTCTGTAATCTCTCCTGGAAATGTAAGAACTTTACTTTATGCACTTCCTCTGTAATCCCTCCTGGAAACGTAAAAAATCTACTTTGTGCACTTCCTCTGTAATCCCTCCTGGAAATGTAAGAACGTTGTGCATTTCCTCTGTAATTCCTCCTGGAAATGTAAGAACGTTACTTTCTGCACTTCGCCTGTAATCCCTCCTGGAAATGTAAGAACTTTACTTTATGGACTTCCTCTGTAAATCCTCCTGGAAATGTAAGAACTTTACTTTATGCACTTCCTCTGTAATCCCTCCTGGAAATGTAAGAACTTTACTTTATGCACTTCCTCTGTAATCCCTCCTGGAAATGTAAGAAATCTACTTTGTGTACTTCCTCTGTAATCCCTCCTGGAAATGTAAGAATTCTACTTTGTGCACTTCCTCTGTAATCCCTCCTGGAAATGTAAGGACTCTACTTTCTGCACTTCCTTTTTAATTCCTCATGGAAATGTAAGAACTTTACTATATGCACTTCCTCTGTAATCCCTCCTGGAAATGTAAGAACTTTACATTGTGCACTTCCTCTGTAAATCCTCCTGGAAATGTAAGGACTCTACTTTGTGCACTTCCTCTTTAATTACTCCTGGAAATGTAAGAACTTTACTTTATGCACTTCCTCTGTAATCCCTCCTGGAAATGTAAGAACTTTACTTCATGCACTTCCTCTGTAATCCCTCCTGGAAATGTAAGAACTTTACTTTATGCACTTCCACTGTAATCCCTCCTGGAAATGTAAGAAAACTACTTTGTACACTTCCTCTGTAATCCCTCCTGGAAATGTAAGAACTTTACTTTATGCACTTCCTCTGTAATCCCTCCTGGAAATGTAAGAACTTTACTTTATGCACTTCCTCTGTAATCCCTCCTGGAAATGTAAGAACTTTACTTTATGCACTTCCTGTGTAATCCCTCCTGGAAATGTAAGAAATCTACTTTGTGCACTTCCTCTGTAATCCCTCCTGGAAATGTAAGAACTTTACTTTGTGCACTTCCTCTGTAAATCCTCCTGGAAATGTAAGGACTCTACTTTTTGCACTTCCTCTTTAATTACTCATGGAAATGTAAGAACTTTACTTTATGCACTTCCTCTGTAATCCCTCCTGGAAATGTAAGAACTTTACTTTATGCACTTCCTCTGTAATCCCACCTGGAAATGTAAGAACTTTACGCACTTCCTCTGTAATCCCTCCTGGAAATGTAAGAACTTTACTTTATGCACTTCCTCTGTAATCCCTCCTGGAAATGCAAGAACTTTACTTCACTTCCTCCGTAATCCCTCCTGGAAATGTAAGAAATCTACTTTGTGCACTTCCTCTGTAATTCCTCCTGGAAATGTAAGAACGTTGTGCATTTCCTCTGTAATTCCTCCTGGAAATGTAAGAACTTTACTTTATGGACTTCCTCTGTAATCCCTCCTGGAAATGTAAGAACTTTACTTTTTGCACTTCTTCTGTAATTCCTCCTGGAAATGTAAGAACTTTACTTTATGGACTTCCTCTGTAATTCCTCCTGGAAATGTAAGAACTTTACTTTATGCACTTCCTCTGTAATCCCTCCTGGAAATGTAAGAACTTTGCTTTATGCACTTCCTCTGTAATCCCTCCTGGAAATGTATGAACTTTACTTTATGCACTTCCTCTGTAATCTCTCCTGGAAATGTAAGAACTTTACTTTATGCACTTCCTCTGTAATCCCTCCTGGAAACGTAAAAAATCTACTTTGTGCACTTCCTCTGTAATCCCTCCTGGAAATGTAAGAACGTTGTGCATTTCCTCTGTAATTCCTCCTGGAAATGTAAGAACGTTACTTTCTGCACTTCGCCTGTAATCCCTCCTGGAAATGTAAGAACTTTACTTTATGGACTTCCTCTGTAAATCCTCCTGGAAATGTAAGAACTTTACTTTATGCACTTCCTCTGTAATCCCTCCTGGAAATGTAAGAACTTTACTTTATGCACTTCCTCTGTAATCCCTCCTGGAAATGTAAGAAATCTACTTTGTGTACTTCCTCTGTAATCCCTCCTGGAAATGTAAGAATTCTACTTTGTGCACTTCCTCTGTAATCCCTCCTGGAAATGTAAGGACTCTACTTTCTGCACTTCCTTTTTAATTCCTCATGGAAATGTAAGAACTTTACTATATGCACTTCCTCTGTAATCCCTCCTGGAAATGTAAGAACTTTACATTGTGCACTTCCTCTGTAAATCCTCCTGGAAATGTAAGGACTCTACTTTGTGCACTTCCTCTTTAATTACTCCTGGAAATGTAAGAACTTTACTTTATGCACTTCCTCTGTAATCCCTCCTGGAAATGTAAGAACTTTACTTCATGCACTTCCTCTGTAATCCCTCCTGGAAATGTAAGAACTTTACTTTATGCACTTCCACTGTAATCCCTCCTGGAAATGTAAGAAAACTACTTTGTACACTTCCTCTGTAATCCCTCCTGGAAATGTAAGAACTTTACTTTATGCACTTCCTCTGTAATCCCTCCTGGAAATGTAAGAACTTTACTTTATGCACTTCCTCTGTAATCCCTCCTGGAAATGTAAGAACTTTACTTTATGCACTTCCTGTGTAATCCCTCCTGGAAATGTAAGAAATCTACTTTGTGCACTTCCTCTGTAATCCCTCCTGGAAATGTAAGAACTTTGTGCATTTCCTCTGTAATTCCTCCTGGAAATGTAAGACCTTTACATTATGCACTTCCTCTGTAATCTCTCCTGGAAATGTAAGAACTTTACTTTATGGACTTCCTCTGTAATCCCTCCTGGAAATGTAAGAACTTTACTTTATGCACTTCCTCTGTAATCCCTCCTGGAAATGTAAGAACTTTACTTTATGCACTTCCTCTGTAATCCCTCCTGGAAATGTAAGAAATCTACTTTGTGTACTTCCTCTGTAATCCCTCCTGGAAATGTAAGAATTCTACTTTGTGCACTTCCTCTGTAATCCCTCCTGGAAATGTAAGGACTCTACTTTCTGCACTTCCTTTTTAATTCCTCATGGAAATGTAAGAACTTTACTATATGCACTTCCTCTGTAATCCCTCCTGGAAATGTAAGAACTTTACATTGTGCACTTCCTCTGTAAATCCTCCTGGAAATGTAAGGACTCTACTTTGTGCACTTCCTCTTTAATTACTCCTGGAAATGTAAGAACTTTACTTTATGCACTTCCTCTGTAATCCCTCCTGGAAATGTAAGAACTTTACTTCATGCACTTCCTCTGTAATCCCTCCTGGAAATGTAAGAACTTTACTTTATGCACTTCCACTGTAATCCCTCCTGGAAATGTAAGAAAACTACTTTGTACACTTCCTCTGTAATCCCTCCTGGAAATGTAAGAACTTTACTTTATGCACTTCCTCTGTAATCCCTCCTGGAAATGTAAGAACTTTACTTTATGCACTTCCTCTGTAATCCCTCCTGGAAATGTAAGAACTTTACTTTATGCACTTCCTGTGTAATCCCTCCTGGAAATGTAAGAAATCTACTTTGTGCACTTCCTCTGTAATCCCTCCTGGAAATGTAAGAACTTTGTGCATTTCCTCTGTAATTCCTCCTGGAAATGTAAGAACTTTACATTATGCACTTCCTCTGTAATCCCTCCTGGAAATGTAAGAACTTTACTTTATGCACTTCCTCTGTAATCCCTCCTGGAAATGTAAGAACTTTACTTTTTGCAATTCCTCTGTAAATACTCCTGGAAATGTAATGACTCTACTTTGTGCACTTCCTCTTTAATTCCTCATGAAAATGTAAGAACTTTACTATACGCACTTCCTCTGTAATCCCTCCTGGAAATGTAAGGACTCTACTTTCTGCACTTCCTCTTTAATTCCTCATGGAATTGTAAGAACTTTACTATATGCACTTCCTCTGTAAATCCTCCTGGAAATGTAAGAACTTTACTTTATGCACTTCCTCTGTAATCCCTCCTGGAAATGTAAGAACTTTACTTTGTGCACTTCCTCTGTAAATCCTCCTGGAAATGTAAGGACTCTACTTTGTGCACTTCCCCTTTAATTACTCCTGGAAATGTAAGAAGTTTACTTTATGCACTTCCTCTGTAATCACTCCTGGAAATGTAAGAACTTTACTTTATGCACTTCCTCTGTAATCCCTCCTGGAAATGTAAGAACTTTACTTTATGCACTTCCTCTGTAATCCCTCCTGGAAATGTAAGAACTTTACTTTATGCACTTCCTCTGTAATCCCTCCTGGAAATGTAAGAACTTTACTTTATGCACTTCCTCTGTAATCCCTCCTGGAAATGTAAGAAATCTACTTTTTGCACTTCCTCTGTAATCCCTCCTGGAAATGTAAGAACGTTGTGCATTTCCTCTGTAATTCCTCCTGGAAATGTAAGAACTTTACATTATGCACTTCCTCTGTAATCCCTCCTGGAAATGTAAGAACTTTACTTTATGCACTTCCTCTGTAATCCCACCTGGAAATGTAAGAACTTTACGCACTTCCTCTGTAATCCCTCCTGGAAATGTAAGAACTTTACTTTATGCACTTCCTCTGTAATCCCTCCTGGAAATGCAAGAACTTTACTTCACTTCCTCCGTAATCCCTCCTGGAAATGTAAGAAATCTACTTTGTGCACTTCCTCTGTAATTCCTCCTGGAAATGTAAGAACGTTGTGCATTTCCTCTGTAATTCCTCCTGGAAATGTAAGAACTTTACTTTATGGACTTCCTCTGTAATCCCTCCTGGAAATGTAAGAACTTTACTTTTTGCACTTCTTCTGTAATTCCTCCTGGAAATGTAAGAACTTTACTTTATGGACTTCCTCTGTAATTCCTCCTGGAAATGTAAGAACTTTACTTTATGCACTTCCTCTGTAATCCCTCCTGGAAATGTAAGAACTTTGCTTTATGCACTTCCTCTGTAATCCCTCCTGGAAATGTATGAACTTTACTTTATGCACTTCCTCTGTAATCTCTCCTGGAAATGTAAGAACTTTACTTTATGCACTTCCTCTGTAATCCCTCCTGGAAACGTAAAAAATCTACTTTGTGCACTTCCTCTGTAATCCCTCCTGGAAATGTAAGAACGTTGTGCATTTCCTCTGTAATTCCTCCTGGAAATGTAAGAACGTTACTTTCTGCACTTCGCCTGTAATCCCTCCTGGAAATGTAAGAACTTTACTTTATGGACTTCCTCTGTAAATCCTCCTGGAAATGTAAGAACTTTACTTTATGCACTTCCTCTGTAATCCCTCCTGGAAATGTAAGAACTTTACTTTATGCACTTCCTCTGTAATCCCTCCTGGAAATGTAAGAAATCTACTTTGTGTACTTCCTCTGTAATCCCTCCTGGAAATGTAAGAATTCTACTTTGTGCACTTCCTCTGTAATCCCTCCTGGAAATGTAAGGACTCTACTTTCTGCACTTCCTTTTTAATTCCTCATGGAAATGTAAGAACTTTACTATATGCACTTCCTCTGTAATCCCTCCTGGAAATGTAAGAACTTTACATTGTGCACTTCCTCTGTAAATCCTCCTGGAAATGTAAGGACTCTACTTTGTGCACTTCCTCTTTAATTACTCCTGGAAATGTAAGAACTTTACTTTATGCACTTCCTCTGTAATCCCTCCTGGAAATGTAAGAACTTTACTTCATGCACTTCCTCTGTAATCCCTCCTGGAAATGTAAGAACTTTACTTTATGCACTTCCACTGTAATCCCTCCTGGAAATGTAAGAAAACTACTTTGTACACTTCCTCTGTAATCCCTCCTGGAAATGTAAGAACTTTACTTTATGCACTTCCTCTGTAATCCCTCCTGGAAATGTAAGAACTTTACTTCATGCACTTCCTCTGTAATCCCTCCTGGAAATGTAAGAACTTTACTTTATGCACTTCCTGTGTAATCCCTCCTGGAAATGTAAGAAATCTACGTTGTGCACTTCCTCTGTAATCCCTCCTGGAAATGTAAGAACTTTGTGCATTTCCTCTGTAATTCCTCCTGGAAATGTAAGACCTTTACATTATGCACTTCCTCTGTAATCCCTCCTGGAAATGTAAGAACTTTACTTTATGGACTTCCTCTGTAATCCCTCCTGGAAATGTAAGAACTTTACTTTATGCACTTCCTCTGTAATCCCTCCTGGAAATGTAAGAACTTTACTTTATGCACTTCCTCTGTAATCCCTCCTGGAAATGTAAGAAATCTACTTTGTGTACTTCCTCTGTAATCCCTCCTGGAAATGTAAGAATTCTACTTTGTGCACTTCCTCTGTAATCCCTCCTGGAAATGTAAGGACTCTACTTTCTGCACTTCCTTTTTAATTCCTCATGGAAATGTAAGAACTTTACTATATGCACTTCCTCTGTAATCCCTCCTGGAAATGTAAGAACTTTACATTGTGCACTTCCTCTGTAAATCCTCCTGGAAATGTAAGGACTCTACTTTGTGCACTTCCTCTTTAATTACTCCTGGAAATGTAAGAACTTTACTTTATGCACTTCCTCTGTAATCCCTCCTGGAAATGTAAGAACTTTACTTCATGCACTTCCTCTGTAATCCCTCCTGGAAATGTAAGAACTTTACTTTATGCACTTCCACTGTAATCCCTCCTGGAAATGTAAGAAAACTACTTTGTACACTTCCTCTGTAATCCCTCCTGGAAATGTAAGAACTTTACTTTATGCACTTCCTCTGTAATCCCTCCTGGAAATGTAAGAACTTTACTTTATGCACTTCCTCTGTAATCCCTCCTGGAAATGTAAGAACTTTACTTTATGCACTTCCTGTGTAATCCCTCCTGGAAATGTAAGAAATCTACTTTGTGCACTTCCTCTGTAATCCCTCCTGGAAATGTAAGAACTTTGTGCATTTCCTCTGTAATTCCTCCTGGAAATGTAAGAACTTTACATTATGCACTTCCTCTGTAATCCCTCCTGGAAATGTAAGAACTTTACTTTATGCACTTCCTCTGTAATCCCTCCTGGAAATGTAAGAACTTTACTTTTTGCAATTCCTCTGTAAATACTCCTGGAAATGTAATGACTCTACTTTGTGCACTTCCTCTTTAATTCCTCATGAAAATGTAAGAACTTTACTATACGCACTTCCTCTGTAATCCCTCCTGGAAATGTAAGGACTCTACTTTCTGCACTTCCTCTTTAATTCCTCATGGAATTGTAAGAACTTTACTATATGCACTTCCTCTGTAAATCCTCCTGGAAATGTAAGAACTTTACTTTATGCACTTCCTCTGTAATCCCTCCTGGAAATGTAAGAACTTTACTTTGTGCACTTCCTCTGTAAATCCTCCTGGAAATGTAAGGACTCTACTTTGTGCACTTCCCCTTTAATTACTCCTGGAAATGTAAGAACTTTACTTTATGCACTTCCTCTGTAATCCCTCCTGGAAATGTAAGAACTTTACTTTATGCACTTCCTCTGTAATCCCTCCTGGAAATGTAAGAACTTTACTTTATGCACTTCCTCTGTAATCCCTCCTGGAAATGTAAGAACTTTACTTTATGCACTTCCTCTGTAATCCCTCCTGGAAATGTAAGAACTTTACTTTATGCACTTCCTCTGTAATCCCTCCTGGAAATGTAAGAAATCTACTTTTTGCACTTCCTCTGTAATCCCTCCTGGAAATGTAAGAACGTTGTGCATTTCCTCTGTAATTCCTCCTGGAAATGTAAGAACTTTACATTATGCACTTCCTCTGTAATCCCTCCTGGAAATGTAAGAACTTTACTTTATGCACTTCCTCTGTAATCCCACCTGGAAATGTAAGAACTTTACGCACTTCCTCTGTAATCCCTCCTGGAAATGTAAGAACTTTACTTTATGCACTTCCTCTGTAATCCCTCCTGGAAATGCAAGAACTTTACTTCACTTCCTCCGTAATCCCTCCTGGAAATGTAAGAAATCTACTTTGTGCACTTCCTCTGTAATTCCTCCTGGAAATGTAAGAACGTTGTGCATTTCCTCTGTAATTCCTCCTGGAAATGTAAGAACTTTACTTTATGGACTTCCTCTGTAATCCCTCCTGGAAATGTAAGAACTTTACTTTTTGCACTTCTTCTGTAATTCCTCCTGGAAATGTAAGAACTTTACTTTATGGACTTCCTCTGTAATTCCTCCTGGAAATGTAAGAACTTTACTTTATGCACTTCCTCTGTAATCCCTCCTGGAAATGTAAGAACTTTGCTTTATGCACTTCCTCTGTAATCCCTCCTGGAAATGTATGAACTTTACTTTATGCACTTCCTCTGTAATCTCTCCTGGAAATGTAAGAACTTTACTTTATGCACTTCCTCTGTAATCCCTCCTGGAAACGTAAAAAATCTACTTTGTGCACTTCCTCTGTAATCCCTCCTGGAAATGTAAGAACGTTGTGCATTTCCTCTGTAATTCCTCCTGGAAATGTAAGAACGTTACTTTCTGCACTTCGCCTGTAATCCCTCCTGGAAATGTAAGAACTTTACTTTATGGACTTCCTCTGTAAATCCTCCTGGAAATGTAAGAACTTTACTTTATGCACTTCCTCTGTAATCCCTCCTGGAAATGTAAGAACTTTACTTTATGCACTTCCTCTGTAATCCCTCCTGGAAATGTAAGAAATCTACTTTGTGTACTTCCTCTGTAATCCCTCCTGGAAATGTAAGAATTCTACTTTGTGCACTTCCTCTGTAATCCCTCCTGGAAATGTAAGGACTCTACTTTCTGCACTTCCTTTTTAATTCCTCATGGAAATGTAAGAACTTTACTATATGCACTTCCTCTGTAATCCCTCCTGGAAATGTAAGAACTTTACATTGTGCACTTCCTCTGTAAATCCTCCTGGAAATGTAAGGACTCTACTTTGTGCACTTCCTCTTTAATTACTCCTGGAAATGTAAGAACTTTACTTTATGCACTTCCTCTGTAATCCCTCCTGGAAATGTAAGAACTTTACTTCATGCACTTCCTCTGTAATCCCTCCTGGAAATGTAAGAACTTTACTTTATGCACTTCCACTGTAATCCCTCCTGGAAATGTAAGAAAACTACTTTGTACACTTCCTCTGTAATCCCTCCTGGAAATGTAAGAACTTTACTTTATGCACTTCCTCTGTAATCCCTCCTGGAAATGTAAGAACTTTACTTCATGCACTTCCTCTGTAATCCCTCCTGGAAATATAAGAACTTTACTTTATGCACTTCCTGTGTAATCCCTCCTGGAAATGTAAGAAATCTACTTTGTGCACTTCCTCTGTAATCCCTCCTGGAAATGTAAGAACTTTGTGCATTTCCTCTGTAATTCCTCCTGGAAATGTAAGACCTTTACATTATGCACTTCCTCTGTAATCCCTCCTGGAAATGTAAGAACTTTACTTTATGGACTTCCTCTGTAATCCCTCCTGGAAATGTAAGAACTTTACTTTATGCACTTCCTCTGTAATCCCTCCTGGAAATGTAAGAACTTTACTTTATGCACTTCCTCTGTAATCCCTCCTGGAAATGTAAGAAATCTACTTTGTGTACTTCCTCTGTAATCCCTCCTGGAAATGTAAGAATTCTACTTTGTGCACTTCCTCTGTAATCCCTCCTGGAAATGTAAGGACTCTACTTTCTGCACTTCCTTTTTAATTCCTCATGGAAATGTAAGAACTTTACTATATGCACTTCCTCTGTAATCCCTCCTGGAAATGTAAGAACTTTACATTGTGCACTTCCTCTGTAAATCCTCCTGGAAATGTAAGGACTCTACTTTGTGCACTTCCTCTTTAATTACTCCTGGAAATGTAAGAACTTTACTTTATGCACTTCCTCTGTAATCCCTCCTGGAAATGTAAGAACTTTACTTCATGCACTTCCTCTGTAATCCCTCCTGGAAATGTAAGAACTTTACTTTATGCACTTCCACTGTAATCCCTCCTGGAAATGTAAGAAAACTACTTTGTACACTTCCTCTGTAATCCCTCCTGGAAATGTAAGAACTTTACTTTATGCACTTCCTCTGTAATCCCTCCTGGAAATGTAAGAACTTTACTTTATGCACTTCCTCTGTAATCCCTCCTGGAAATGTAAGAACTTTACTTTATGCACTTCCTGTGTAATCCCTCCTGGAAATGTAAGAAATCTACTTTGTGCACTTCCTCTGTAATCCCTCCTGGAAATGTAAGAACTTTGTGCATTTCCTCTGTAATTCCTCCTGGAAATGTAAGAACTTTACATTATGCACTTCCTCTGTAATCCCTCCTGGAAATGTAAGAACTTTACTTTATGCACTTCCTCTGTAATCCCTCCTGGAAATGTAAGAACTTTACTTTTTGCAATTCCTCTGTAAATACTCCTGGAAATGTAATGACTCTACTTTGTGCACTTCCTCTTTAATTCCTCATGAAAATGTAAGAACTTTACTATACGCACTTCCTCTGTAATCCCTCCTGGAAATGTAAGGACTCTACTTTCTGCACTTCCTCTTTAATTCCTCATGGAATTGTAAGAACTTTACTATATGCACTTCCTCTGTAAATCCTCCTGGAAATGTAAGAACTTTACTTTATGCACTTCCTCTGTAATCCCTCCTGGAAATGTAAGAACTTTACTTTGTGCACTTCCTCTGTAAATCCTCCTGGAAATGTAAGGACTCTACTTTGTGCACTTCCCCTTTAATTACTCCTGGAAATGTAAGAACTTTACTTTACGCACTTCCTCTGTAATCCCTCCTGGAAATGTAAGAACTTTACTTTATGCACTTCCTCTGTAATCCCTCCTGGAAATGTAAGAACTTTACTTTATGCACTTCCTCTGTAATCCCTCCTGGAAATGTAAGAACTTTACTTTATGCACTTCCTCTGTAATCCCTCCTGGAAATGTAAGAACTTTACTTTATGCACTTCCTCTGTAATCCCTCCTGGAAATGTAAGAAATCTACTTTTTGCACTTCCTCTGTAATCCCTCCTGGAAATGTAAGAACGTTGTGCATTTCCTCTGTAATTCCTCCTGGAAATGTAAGAACTTTACATTATGCACTTCCTCTGTAATCCCTCCTGGAAATGTAAGAACTTTACTTTTTGCACTTCTTCTGTAATTCCTCCTGGAAATGTAAGAACTTTACTTTATGGACTTCCTCTGTAATTCCTCCTGGAAATGTAAGAACTTTACTTTATGCACTTCCTCTGTAATCCCTCCTGGAAATGTAAGAACTTTGCTTTATGCACTTCCTCTGTAATCCCTCCTGGAAATGTATGAACTTTACTTTATGCACTTCCTCTGTAATCTCTCCTGGAAATGTAAGAACTTTACTTTATGCACTTCCTCTGTAATCCCTCCTGGAAACGTAAAAAATCTACTTTGTGCACTTCCTCTGTAATCCCTCCTGGAAATGTAAGAACGTTGTGCATTTCCTCTGTAATTCCTCCTGGAAATGTAAGAACGTTACTTTCTGCACTTCGCCTGTAATCCCTCCTGGAAATGTAAGAACTTTACTTTATGGACTTCCTCTGTAAATCCTCCTGGAAATGTAAGAACTTTACTTTATGCACTTCCTCTGTAATCCCTCCTGGAAATGTAAGAACTTTACTTTATGCACTTCCTCTGTAATCCCTCCTGGAAATGTAAGAAATCTACTTTGTGTACTTCCTCTGTAATCCCTCCTGGAAATGTAAGAATTCTACTTTGTGCACTTCCTCTGTAATCCCTCCTGGAAATGTAAGGACTCTACTTTCTGCACTTCCTTTTTAATTCCTCATGGAAATGTAAGAACTTTACTATATGCACTTCCTCTGTAATCCCTCCTGGAAATGTAAGAACTTTACATTGTGCACTTCCTCTGTAAATCCTCCTGGAAATGTAAGGACTCTACTTTGTGCACTTCCTCTTTAATTACTCCTGGAAATGTAAGAACTTTACTTTATGCACTTCCTCTGTAATCCCTCCTGGAAATGTAAGAACTTTACTTCATGCACTTCCTCTGTAATCCCTCCTGGAAATGTAAGAACTTTACTTTATGCACTTCCACTGTAATCCCTCCTGGAAATGTAAGAAAACTACTTTGTACACTTCCTCTGTAATCCCTCCTGGAAATGTAAGAACTTTACTTTATGCACTTCCTCTGTAATCCCTCCTGGAAATGTAAGAACTTTACTTCATGCACTTCCTCTGTAATCCCTCCTGGAAATATAAGAACTTTACTTTATGCACTTCCTGTGTAATCCCTCCTGGAAATGTAAGAAATCTACTTTGTGCACTTCCTCTGTAATCCCTCCTGGAAATGTAAGAACTTTGTGCATTTCCTCTGTAATTCCTCCTGGAAATGTAAGACCTTTACATTATGCACTTCCTCTGTAATCCCTCCTGGAAATGTAAGAACTTTACTTTATGGACTTCCTCTGTAATCCCTCCTGGAAATGTAAGAACTTTACTTTATGCACTTCCTCTGTAATCCCTCCTGGAAATGTAAGAACTTTACTTTATGCACTTCCTCTGTAATCCCTCCTGGAAATGTAAGAAATCTACTTTGTGTACTTCCTCTGTAATCCCTCCTGGAAATGTAAGAATTCTACTTTGTGCACTTCCTCTGTAATCCCTCCTGGAAATGTAAGGACTCTACTTTCTGCACTTCCTTTTTAATTCCTCATGGAAATGTAAGAACTTTACTATATGCACTTCCTCTGTAATCCCTCCTGGAAATGTAAGAACTTTACATTGTGCACTTCCTCTGTAAATCCTCCTGGAAATGTAAGGACTCTACTTTGTGCACTTCCTCTTTAATTACTCCTGGAAATGTAAGAACTTTACTTTATGCACTTCCTCTGTAATCCCTCCTGGAAATGTAAGAACTTTACTTCATGCACTTCCTCTGTAATCCCTCCTGGAAATGTAAGAACTTTACTTTATGCACTTCCACTGTAATCCCTCCTGGAAATGTAAGAAAACTACTTTGTACACTTCCTCTGTAATCCCTCCTGGAAATGTAAGAACTTTACTTTATGCACTTCCTCTGTAATCCCTCCTGGAAATGTAAGAACTTTACTTTATGCACTTCCTCTGTAATCCCTCCTGGAAATGTAAGAACTTTACTTTATGCACTTCCTGTGTAATCCCTCCTGGAAATGTAAGAAATCTACTTTGTGCACTTCCTCTGTAATCCCTCCTGGAAATGTAAGAACTTTGTGCATTTCCTCTGTAATTCCTCCTGGAAATGTAAGAACTTTACATTATGCACTTCCTCTGTAATCCCTCCTGGAAATGTAAGAACTTTACTTTATGCACTTCCTCTGTAATCCCTCCTGGAAATGTAAGAACTTTACTTTTTGCAATTCCTCTGTAAATACTCCTGGAAATGTAATGACTCTACTTTGTGCACTTCCTCTTTAATTCCTCATGAAAATGTAAGAACTTTACTATACGCACTTCCTCTGTAATCCCTCCTGGAAATGTAAGGACTCTACTTTCTGCACTTCCTCTTTAATTCCTCATGGAATTGTAAGAACTTTACTATATGCACTTCCTCTGTAAATCCTCCTGGAAATGTAAGAACTTTACTTTATGCACTTCCTCTGTAATCCCTCCTGGAAATGTAAGAACTTTACTTTGTGCACTTCCTCTGTAAATCCTCCTGGAAATGTAAGGACTCTACTTTGTGCACTTCCCCTTTAATTACTCCTGGAAATGTAAGAACTTTACTTTACGCACTTCCTCTGTAATCCCTCCTGGAAATGTAAGAACTTTACTTTATGCACTTCCTCTGTAATCCCTCCTGGAAATGTAAGAACTTTACTTTATGCACTTCCTCTGTAATCCCTCCTGGAAATGTAAGAACTTTACTTTATGCACTTCCTCTGTAATCCCTCCTGGAAATGTAAGAACTTTACTTTATGCACTTCCTCTGTAATCCCTCCTGGAAATGTAAGAAATCTACTTTTTGCACTTCCTCTGTAATCCCTCCTGGAAATGTAAGAACGTTGTGCATTTCCTCTGTAATTCCTCCTGGAAATGTAAGAACTTTACATTATGCACTTCCTCTGTAATCCCTCCTGGAAATGTAAGAACTTTACTTTATGCACTTCCTCTGTAATCCCTCCTGGAAATGTAAGAACTTTACTTTTTGCAATTCCTCTGTAAATACTCCTGTAAATGTAAGGACTCTACTTTGTGCACTTCCTCTTTAATTCCTCATGGAAATGTAAGAACTTTACTATACGCACTTTCTCTGTAATCCCTCCTGGAAATGTAAGGACTCTACTTTCTGCACTTCCTCTTTAATTACTCATGGAAATGTAAGAAATTTACTATATGCACTTCCTCTGTAAATCCTCCTGGAAATGTAAGAACTTTACTTTATGCACTTCCTCTGTAATCCCTCCTGGAAATGTAAGAACTTTACTTTGTGCACTTCCTCTGTAAATCCTCCTGGAAATGTAAGGACTCTACTTTGTGCACTTCCCCTTTAATTACTCCTGGAAATGTAAGAACTTTACTTTATGCACTTCCTCTGTAATCCCTCCTGGAAATGTAAGAACTTTACTTTATGCACTTCCTCTGTAATCCCTCCTGGAAATGTAAGAACTTTACTTTATGCACTTCCTCTGTAATCCCTCCTGGAAATGTAAGAACTTTACTTTATGCACTTCCTCTGTAATCCCTCCTGGAAATGCAAGAACTTTACTTCACTTCCTCCGTAATCCCTCCTGGAAATGTAAGAAATCTACTTTGTGCACTTCCTCTGTAATTCCTCCTGGAAATGTAAGAACGTTGTGCATTTCCTCTGTAATTCCTCCTGGAAATGTAAGAACTTTACTTTATGGACTTCCTCTGTAATCCCTCCTGGAAATGTAAGAACTTTACTTTTTGCACTTCTTCTGTAATTCCTCCTGGAAATGTAAGAACTTTACTTTATGGACTTCCTCTGTAATTCCTCCTGGAAATGTAAGAACTTTACTTTATGCACTTCCTCTGTAATCCCTCCTGGAAATGTAAGAACTTTGCTTTATGCACTTCCTCTGTAATCCCTCCTGGAAATGTATGAACTTTACTTTATGCACTTCCTCTGTAATCTCTCCTGGAAATGTAAGAACTTTACTTTATGCACCTCCTCTGAAATCCCTCCTGGAAACGTAAGAAATCTACTTTGTGCACTTCCTCTGTAATCCCTCCTGGAAATGTAAGAACTCTACTTTGTGCACTTCCTCTGTAATCCCTCCTGGAAATGTAAGGACTCTACTTTCTGCACTTCCTTTTTCATTCCTCATGGAAATGTAAGAACTTTACTTTATGCACTTCCTATGTAATCCCTCCTGGAAATGTAAGAAATCTACTTTGTGCACTTCCTCTGTAATCCCTCCTGGAAATGTAAGAACGTTGTGCATTTCCTCTGTAATTCCTCCTGGAAATGTAAGAACTTTACTTTATGGACTTCCTCTGTAATTCCTCCTGGAAATGTAAGAACTTTACTTTATGCACTTCCTCTGTAATCCCTCCTGGAAATGTAAGAACTTTACTTTATGCACTTCCACTGTAATCCCTCCTGGAAATGTAAGAACTTTACTTTATGCACTTCCACTGTAATCCCTCCTGGAAATGTAAGAAATCTACTTTGTACACTTCCTCTGTAATCCCTCCTGGAAATGTAAGAACTTTACTTTATGCACTTCCTCTGTAATCCCTCCTGGAAATGTAAGAACTTTACTTTATGCACTTCCTATGTAATCCCTCCTGGAAATGTAAGAAATCTACTTTGTGCACTTCCTCTGTAATCCCTCCTGGAAATGTAAGAACTTTACATTATGCACTTCCTCTGTAATCCCTCCTGGAAATGTAAGAACTTTACTTTATGCACTTCCTCTGTAATCCCTCCTGGAAATGTAAGAACTTTACTTTTTGCAATTCCTCTGTAAATACTCCTGGAAATGTAAGGACTCTACTTTGTGCACTTCCTCTTTAATTCCTCATGGAAATGTAAGAACTTTACTATACGCACTTCCTCTGTAATCCCTCCTGGAAATGTAAGGACTATACTTTCTGCACTTCCTCTTTAATTCCTCATGGAAATGTAAGAACTTTACTATATGCACTTCCTCTGTAAATGCTCCTGGAAATGTAAGAACTTTACTTTATGCACTTCCTCTGTAATCCCTCCTGGAAATGTAAGAACTTTACTTTGTGCACTTCCTCTGTAAATCCTCCTGGAAAAGTAAGGACTCTACTTTGTGCACTTCCCCTTTAATTACTCCTGGAAATGTAAGAACTTTACTTTATGCACTTCCTCTGTAATCCCTCCTGGAAATGTAAGAACTTTACTTTATGCACTTCCTCTGTAATCCCTCCTGGAAATGTAAGAACTTTACTTTATGCACTTCCTCTGTAATCCCTCCTGGAAATGTAAGAACTTTACTTTATGCACTTCCTCTGTAATCCCTCCTGGAAATGCAAGAACTTTACTTCACTTCCTCCGTAATCCCTCCTGGAAATGTAAGAAATCTACTTTGTGCACTTCCTCTGTAATTCCTCCTGGAAATGTAAGAACGTTGTGCATTTCCTCTGTAATTCCTCCTGGAAATGTAAGAACTTTACTTTATGGACTTCCTCTGTAATCCCTCCTGGAAATGTAAGAACTTTACTTTTTGCACTTCTTCTGTAATTCCTCCTGGAAATGTAAGAACTTTACTTTATGGACTTCCTCTGTAATTCCTCCTGGAAATGTAAGAACTTTACTTTATGCACTTCCTCTGTAATCCCTCCTGGAAATGTAAGAACTTTGCTTTATGCACTTCCTCTGTAATCCCTCCTGGAAATGTATGAACTTTACTTTATGCACTTCCTCTGTAATCTCTCCTGGAAATGTAAGAACTTTACTTTATGCACTTCCTCTGTAATCCCTCCTGGAAACGTAAGAAATCTACTTTGTGCACTTCCTCTGTAATCCCTCCTGGAAATGTAAGAACGTTGTGCATTTCCTCTGTAATTCCTCCTGGAAATGTAAGAACGTTACTTTCTGCACTTCGCCTGTAATCCCTCCTGGAAATGTAAGAACTTTACTTTATGGACTTCCTCTGTAATCCCTCCTGGAAATGTAAGAACTTTACTTTATGCACTTCCTCTGTAATCCCTCCTGGAAATGTAAGAACTTTACTTTATGCACTTCCTCTGTAATCCCTCCTGGAAATGTAAGAAATCTACTTTGTGCACTTCCTCTGTAATCCCTCCTGGAAATGTAAGAATTCTACTTTGTGCACTTCCTCTGTAATCCCTCCTGGAAATGTAAGAACGTTGTGCATTTCCTCTGTAATTCCTCCTGGAAATGTAAGAACTTTACTTTCTGCACTTCCCCTGTAATCCCTCCTGGAAATGTAAGGACTCTACTTTGTGCACTTCCTCTGTAATCCCTCCTGGAAATGTAAGAACTTTACTTTGTGCACTTCCTCTGTAAATCCTCCTGGAAATGTAAGGACTCTACTTTTTGCACTTCCTCTTTAATTACTCATGGAAATGTAAGAACTTTACTTTATGCACTTCCTCTGTAATCCCTCCTGGAAATGTAAGAACTTTACTTTATGCACTTCCTCTGTAATCCCACCTGGAAATGTAAGAACTTTACTTTACGCACTTCCTCTGTAATCCCTCCTGGAAATGTAAGAACTTTACTTTATGCACTTCCTCTGTAATCCCTCCTGGAAATGCAAGAACTTTACTTCACTTCCTCCGTAATCCCTCCTGGAAATGTAAGAAATCTACTTTGTGCACTTCCTCTGTAATTCCTCCTGGAAATGTAAGAACGTTGTGCATTTCCTCTGTAATTCCTCCTGGAAATGTAAGAACTTTACTTTATGGACTTCCTCTGTAATCCCTCCTGGAAATGTAAGAACTTTACTTTTTGCACTTCTTCTGTAATTCCTCCTGGAAATGTAAGAACTTTACTTTATGGACTTCCTCTGTAATTCCTCCTGGAAATGTAAGAAATTTACTTTATGCACTTCCTCTGTAATCCCTCCTGGAAATGTAAGAACTTTGCTTTATGCACTTCCTCTGTAATCCCTCCTGGAAATGTATGAACTTTATGCACTTCCTCTGTAATCTCTCCTGGAAATGTAAGAACTTTACTTTATGCACTTCCTCTGTAATCCCTCCTGGAAACGTAAGAAATCTACTTTGTGCACTTCCTCTGTAATCCCTCCTGGAAATGTAAGAACGTTGTGCATTTCCTCTGTAATTCCTCCTGGAAATGTAAAAACGTTACTTTCTGCACTTCGCCTGTAATCCCTCCTGGAAATGTAAGAACTTTACTTTATGGACTTCCTCTGTAATTCCTCCTGGAAATGTAAGAACTTTACTTTATGCACTTCCTCTGTAATCCCTCCTGGAAATGTAAGAACTTTACTTTATGCACTTCCTCTGTAATCCCTCCTGGAAATGTAAGAAATCTACTTTGTGTACTTCCTCTGTAATCCCTCCTGGAAATGTAAGAATTCTACTTTGTGCACTTCCTCTGTAATCCCTCCTGGAAATGTAAGAACGTTGTGGATTTCCTCTGTAATTCCTCCTGGAAATGTAAGAACTTTACTTTCTGCACTTCCCCTGTAATCCCTCCTGGAAATGTAAGGACTCTACTTTGTGCACTTCCTCTGTAATCCCTCCTGGAAATGTAAGAACTTTACTTTGTGCACTTCCTCTGTAAATCCTCCTGGAAATGTAAGGACTCTACTTTTTGCACTTCCTCTTTAATTACTCCTGGAAATGTAAGAAATTTACTTTATGCACTTCCTCTGTAATCCCTCCTGGAAATGTAAGAACTTTACTTTATGCACTTCCTCTGTAATCCCACCTGGAAATGTAAGAACTTTACTTTACGCACTTCCTCTGTAATCCCTCCTGGAAATGTAAGAACTTTACTTTATGCACTTCCTCTGTAATCCCTCCTGGAAATGCAAGAACTTTAATTCACTTCCTCCGTAATCCCTCCTGGAAATGTAAGAAATCTACTTTGTGCGCTTCCTCTGTAATCCCTCCTGGAAATTTAAGAACGTTGTGCATTTCCTCTGTAATTCCTCCTGGAAATGTAAGAACTTTACTTTATGGACTTCCTCTGTAATCCCTCCTGGAAATGTAAGAACTTTACTTTATGCACTTCCTCTGTAATCCCTCCTGGAAATGTAAGAACTTTACTTTTTGCACTTCCTCTGTTAATCCTCCTGGAAATGTAAGAACTCTACTTTGTGCACATCCCCTGTAATACCTCCTGGAAATGTAAGGACTCTACTTTCTGCACTTCCTCTTTAATTCCCCCTGGAAATGTAAGAACTTTACTTTATGCACTTCCTCTGTAATCCCTGCTGGAAATGTAAGAACTTTACTTTTTGCACTTCCACTGTAAATACTCCTGCAAATGTAAGAACTCTACTTTGTGCACATCCCCTGTAATCCGTCCTGGAAATGTAAGAACTCTACTTTGTACACTTCCTCTGTAATCCCTCCTGGAAATGTAAGGACTCTACTTTCTGCACTTCCTTTTTAATTCCTCATGGAAATGTAAGAACTTTACTATATGCACTTCCTCTGTAATCCCTCCTGGAAATGTAAGAACTTTACTTTGTGCACTTCCTCTGTAAATCCTCCTGGAAATGTAAGGACTCTACTTTGTGCACTTCCTCTTTAATTACTCCTGGAAATGTAAGAACTTTACTTTACGCACTTCCTCTGTAATCCCTCCTGGAAATGTAAGAACTTTACTTTATGCACTTCCACTGTAATCCCTCCTGGAAATGTAAGAAATCTACTTTGTGCACTTCCTCTGTAATCCCTCCTGGAAATGTAAGAACTTTACTTTATGCACTTCCTCTGTAATCCCTCCTGAAAATGTAAGAACTTTACTTTATGCACTTCCTCTGTAAACCCTCCTGGAAATGTAAGAAATCTACTTTGTGCACTTTCTCTGTAATCCCTCCTGAAAATGTAAGAACGTTGTGCATTTCCTCTGTAATTCCTCCTGGAAATGTAAGAATTTTACATTATGCACTTCCTCTGTAATACCTCCTGGAAATGTAAGAACTTTACTTTATGCACTTCCTCTGTAAATCCTCCTGGAAATGTAAGAACTTTACTTTCTGCACTTCCTCTGTAATCCCTCCTGGAAATGTAAGAACTTTACTTTTTGCACTTCCTCTGTAAATACTCCTGGAAATGTAAGGACTCTACTTTGTGCACTTCCTCTTTAATTCCTCATGGAAATGTAAGAACTTTACTATACGCACTTCCTCTGTAATCCCTCCTGGAAATGTAAGGACTCTACTTTCTGCACTTCCACTGTAATCCCTCCTGGAAATGTAAGAAATTTACTTTGTACACTTCCTCTGTAATCCCTCCTGGAAATGTAAGAACTTTACTTTATGCACTTCCTCTGTAATCCCTCCTGGAAATGTAAGAACTTTACTTTATGCACTTCCTATGTAATCCCTCCTGGAAATGTAAGAAATCTACTTTGTGCACTTCCTCTGTAATCCCTCCTGGATATGTAAGAACGTTGTGCATTTCCTCTGTAATTCCTCCTGGAAATGTAAGAACTTTACTTTATGCACTTCCTCTGTAATCCCTCCTGGAAATGTAAGAACTTTACTTTGTGCACTTCCTCTGTAAATCCTCCTGGAAATGTAAGGACTCTACTTTGTGCACTTCCCCTTTAATTACTCCTGGAAATGTAAGAACTTTACTTTATGCACTTCCTCTGTAATCCCTCCTGGAAATGTAAGAACTTTACTTTATTCACTTCCTCTGTAATCCCTCCTGGAAATGTAAGAACTTTACTTTATGAACTTCCTCTGTAATCCCTCCTGGAAATGTAAGAACTTTACTTTATGCACTTCCTCTGTAATCCCTCCTGGAAATGTAAGAAATCTACTTTGTGCACTTCCTCTGTAATTCCTCCTGGAAATGTAGGAACGTTGTGCATTTCCTCTGTAATTCCTCCTGGAAATGTAAGAACTTTGCTTCATGGACTTCCTCTGTAATCCCTCCTGGAAATGTAAGAACTTTACTTTTTGCACTTCTTCTGTAATTCCTCCTGGAAATGTAAGAACTTTACTTTATGGACTTCCTCTGTAATTCCTCCTGGAAATGTAAGAACTTTACTTTATGCACTTCCTCTGTAATCCCTCCTTTAAATGTAAGAACTTTGCTTTATGCACTTCCTCTGTAATCCCTCCTGGAAATGTATGAACTTTACCTTATGCACTTCCTCTGTAATCTCTCCTGGAAATGTAAGAACTTTACTTTATGCACTTCCTCTGTAATCCCTCCTGGAAACGTAAGAAATCTACTTTGTGCACTTCCTCTGTAATCCCTTCTGGAAATGTAAGAACGTTGTGCATTTCCTCTGTAATTCCTCCTGGAAATGTAAGAACGTTACTTTCTGCACTTCGCCTGTAATCCCTCCTGGAAATGTAAGAACTTTACTTTATTGACTTCCTCTGTAATTCCTCCTGGAAATGTAAGAACTTTACTTTATGCACTTTCTCTGTAATCCCTCCTGGAAACGTAAGAAATCTACTTTGTGCACTTCCTCTGTAATCCCTCCTGGAAATGTAAGAACTCTACTTTGTGCACTTCCTCTGTAATCCCTCCTGGAAATGTAAGGACTCTACTTTCTGCACTTCCTTTTTAATTCCTCATGGAAATGTAAGAACTTTACTATATGCACTTCCTCTGTAATCCCTCCTGGAAATGTAAGAATTTTACATTGTGCACTTCCTCTGTAAATCCTCCTGGAAATGTAAGGACTCTACTGTGTGCACTTCCTCTTTCATTACTCCTGGAAATGTAAGAACTTTACTTTACGCACTTCCTCTGTAATCCCTCCTGGAAATGTAAGAACTTTACTTTATGCACTTCCTCTTTAATTCCTCATGGAAATGTAAGAACTTTACTATACGCACTTCCTCTGTAATCCCTCCTGGAAATGTAAGGACTCTACTTTCTGCACTTCCACTGTAATCCCTCCTGGAAATGTAAGAAATTTACTTTGTACACTTCCTCTGTAATCCCTCCTGGAAATATAAGAACTTTACTTTATGCACTTCCTCTGTAATCCCTCCTGGAAATGTAAGAACTTTACTTTATGCACTTCCTATGTAATCCCTCCTGGAAATGTAAGAAATCTACTTTGTGCGCTTCCTCTGTAATCCCTCCTGGAAATGTAAGAACGTTGTGCATTTCCTCTGTAATTCCTCCTGGAAATGTAAGAACTTTACATTATGCACTTCCTCTGTAATCCCTCCTGGAAATGTAAGAACTTTACTTTATGCACTTCCTCTGTAATCCCTCCTGGAAATGTAAGAACTTTACTTTTTGCAATTCCTCTGTAAATACTCCTGGAAATGTAAGGACTCTACTTTGTGCACTTCCTCTTTAATTCCTCATGGAAATGTAAGAACTTTACTATACGCACTTCCTCTGTAATCCCTCCTGGAAATGTAAGGACTCTACTTTCTGCACTTCCTCTTTAATTCCTCATGGAAATGTAAGAACTTAACTATATGCACTTCCTCTGTAAATCCTCCTGGAAATGTAAGAACTTTACTTTATGCACTTCCTCTGTAATCCCTCCTGGAAATGTAAGAACTTTACTTTGTGCACTTCCTCTGTAAATCCTCCTGGAAATGTAAGGACTCTACTTTGTGCACTTCCCCTTTAATTACTCCTGGAAATGTAAGAACTTTACTTTATGCACTTCCTCTGTAATCCCTCCTGGAAATGTAAGAACTTTACTTTATTCACTTCCTCTGTAATCCCTCCTGGAAATGTAAGAACTTTACTTTATGAACTTCCTCTGTAATCCCTCCTGGAAATGTAAGAACTTTACTTTATGCACTTCCTCTGTAATCCCTCCTGGAAATGTAAGAAATCTACTTTGTGCACTTCCTCTGTAATTCCTCCTGGAAATGTAGGAACGTTGTGCATTTCCTCTGTAATTCCTCCTGGAAATGTAAGAACTTTACTTCATGGACTTCCTCTGTAATCCCTCCTGGAAATGTAAGAACTTTACTTTTTGCACTTCTTCTGTAATTCCTCCTGGAAATGTAAGAACTTTACTTTATGGACTTCCTCTGTAATTCCTCCTGGAAATGTAAGAACTTTACTTTATGCACTTCCTCTGTAATCCCTCCTTTAAATGTAAGAACTTTGCTTTATGCACTTCCTCTGTAATCTCTCCTGGAAATGTAAGAACTTTACTTTATGCACTTCCTCTGTAATCCCTCCTGGAAACGTAAGAAATCTACTTTGTGCACGTCCTCTGTAATCCCTCCTGGAAATGTAAGAACGTTGTGCATTTCCTCTGTAATTCCTCCTGGAAATGTAAGAACGTTACTTTCTGCACTTCGCCTGTAATCCCTCCTGGAAATGTAAGAACTTTACTTTATTGACTTCCTCTGTAATTCCTCCTGGAAATGTAAGAACTTTACTTTATGCACTTCCTCTGTAATCCCTCCTGGAAATGCAAGAACTTTACTTCACTTCCTCCGTAATCCCTCCTGGAAATGTAAGAAATCTACTTTGTGCACTTCCTCTGTAATTCCTCCTGGAAATGTAAGAACGTTGTGCATTTCCTCTGTAATTCCTCCTGGAAATGTAAGAACTTTACTTTATGGACTTCCTCTGTAATCCCTCCTGGAAATGTAAGAACTTTACTTTTTGCACTTCTTCTGTAATTAGTCCTGGAAATGTAAGAACTTTACTTTATGGACTTCCTCTGTAATTCCTCCTGGAAATGTAAGAACTTTACTTTATGCACTTCCTCTGTAATCCCTCCTGGAAATGTAAGAACTTTACTTTATGCACTTCCACTGTAATCCCTCCTGGAAATGTAAGAAATCTACTTTGTACACTTCCTCTGTAATCCCTCCTGGAAATGTAAGAACTTTACTTTATGCACTTCCTCTGTAATCCCTCCTGGAAATTTAAGAACTTTACTTTATGCACTTCCTATGTAATCCCTCCTGGAAATGTAAGAAATCTACTTTGTGCACTTCCTCTGTAATCCCTCCTGGAAATGTAAGAACGTTGTGCATTTCCTCTGTAATTCCTCCTGGAAATGTAAGAACTTTACATTATGCACTTCCTCTGTAATCCCTCCTGGAAATGTAAGAACTTTACTTTATGCACTTCCTCTGTAATCCCTCCTGGAAATGTAAGAACTTTACATTTTGCAATTCCTCTGTAAATACTCCTGGAAATGTAAGGACTCTACTTTGTGCACTTCCTCTTTAATTCCTCATGGAAATGTAAGAACTTTACTATACGCACTTCCTCTGTAATCCCTCCTGGAAATGTAAGTACTCTACTTTCTGCACTTCCTCTTTAATTCCTCATGGAAATGTAAGAACTTTACTATATGCACTTCCTCTGTAAATGCTCCTGGAAATGTAAGAACTTTACTTTATGCACTTCCTCTGTAATCCCTCCTGGAAATGTAAGAACTTTACTTTATGCACTTCCTCTGTAATCCCTCCTGGAAATGTAAGAACTTTACTTTATGCACTTCCTCTGTAATCCCTCCTGGAAATGTAAGAACTTTACTTTATGCACTTCCTCTGTAATCCCTCCTGGAAATGCAAGAACTTTACTTCACTTCCTCCGTAATCCCTCCTGGAAATGTAAGAAATCTACTTTGTGCACTTCCTCTGTAATTCCTCCTGGAAATGTAAGAACTTTACTTTATGGACTTCCTCTGTAATCCCTCCTGGAAATGTAAGAACTTTACTTTTTGCACTTCTTCTGTAATTCCTCCTGGAAATGTAAGAAGTTTACTTTATGGACTTCCTCTGTAATTCCTCCTGAAAATGTAAGAACTTTACTTTATGCACTTCCTCTGTAATCCCTCCTGGAAATGTAAGAACTTTGCTTTATGCACTTCCTCTGTAATCCCTCCTGGAAATGTATGAACTTTACTTTATGCACTTCCTCTGTAATCTCTCCTGGAAATGTAAGAACTTTACTTCATGCACTTCCTCTGTAATCCCTCCTGGAAACGTAAGAAATCTACTTTGTGCACTTCCTCTGTAATCCCTCCTGGAAATGTAAGAACGTTGTGCATTTCCTCTGTAATTCCTCCTGGAAATGTAAGAACGTTACTTTCTGCACTTCGCCTGTAATCCCTCCTGGAAATGTAAGAACTTTACTTTATGGACTTCCTCTGTAATTCCTCCTGGAAATGTAAGAACTTTACTTTATGCACTTCTTCTGTAATCCCTCCTGGAAATGTAAGAAATCTACTTTGTGCACTTCCTCTGTAATCCCTCCTGGAAATGTAAGAATTCTACTTTGTGCACTTCCTCTGTAATCCCTCCTGGAAATGTAAGAACGTTGTGCATTTCCTCTGTAATTCCTCCTGGAAATGTAAGAACTTTACTTTCTGCACTTCCCCTGTAATCCCTCCTGGAAATGTAAGGATTCTACTTTGTGCACTTCCTCTGTAATCCCTCCTGGAAATGTAAGAACTTTACTTTGTGCACTTCCTCTGTAAATCCTCCTGGAAATGTAAGGACTCTACTTTTTGCACTTCCTCTTTAATTACTCATGGAAATGTAAGAACTTTACTTTATGCACTTCCTCTGTAATCCCTCCTGGAAATGTAAGAACTTTACTTTATGCACTTCCTCTGTAATCCCACCTGGAAATGTAAGAACTTTACGCACTTCCTCTGTAATCCCTCCTGGAAATGTAAGAACTTTACTTTATGCACTTCCTCTGTAATCCCTCCTGGAAATGCAAGAACTTTAATTCACTTCCTCCGTAATCCCTCCTGGAAATGTAAGAAATCTACTTTGTGCGCTTCCTCTGTAATCCCTCCTGGAAATTTAAGAACGTTGTGCATTTCCTCTGTAATTCCTCCTGGAAATGTAAGAACTTTACTTTATGGACTTCCTCTGTAATCCCTCCTGGAAAGGTAAGAACTTTACTTTTTGCACTTCCTCTGTAATTCCTCCTGGAAATGTAAGAACTTTACTTTATGGACTTCCTCTGTAATTCTTCCTGGAAATGTAAGAACTTTACTTTTTGCACTTCCTCTGTTAATCCTCCTGGAAATGTAAGAACTCTACTTTGTGCACATCCCCTGTAATACCTCCTGGAAATGTAAGGACTCTACTTTCTGTACTTCCTCTTTAATTCCCCCTGGAAATGTAAGAACTTTACTTTATGCACTTCCTCTGTAATCCCTCCTGGAAATGTAAGAACTTTACTTTTTGCACTTCCGCTGTAAATACTCCTGCAAATGTAAGAACTCTACTTTGTGCACATCCCCTGTAATCCCTCCTGGAAATGTAAGAACTCTACTTTGTACACTTCCTCTGTAATCCCTCCTGGAAATGTAAGGACTCTACTTTCTGCACTTCCTTTTTAATTCCTCATGGAAATGTAAGAACTTTACTATATGCACTTCCTCTGTAATCCCTCCTGGAAATGTAAGAACTTTACTTTGTGCACTTCCTCTGTAAATCCTCCTGGAAATGTAAGGACTCTACTTTGTGCACTTCCTCTTTAATTACTCCTGGAAATGTAAGAACTTTACTTTACGCACTTCCTCTGTAATCCCTCCTGGAAATGTAAGAACTTTACTTTATGCACTTCCTCTGTAATCCCTCCTGGAAATGTAAGAACTTTACTTTATGCACTTCCACTGTAATCCCTCCTGGAAATGTAAGAAATCTACTTTGTGCACTTCCTCTGTAATCCCTCCTGGAAATGTAAGAACTTTACTGTATGCACTTCCTCTGTAATCCCTCCTGGAAATGTAAGAACTTTACTTTATGCACTTCCTCTGTAATCCCTCCTGGAAATGTAAGAAATCTACTTTGTGCACTTTCTCTGTAATCCCTCCTGGAAATGTAAGAACTTTACTTTATGCATTTCCTCTGTAATTCCTCCTGGAAATGTAAGAATTTTACATTATGCACTTCCTCTGTAATCCCTCCTGGAAATGTAAGAACTTTACTTTATGCACTTCCTCTGTAATCCCTCCTGGAAATGTAAGAACTTTACTTTTTGCACTTCCTCTGTAAATACTCCTGGAAATTTAAGGACTCTACTTTGTGCACTTCCTCTTTAATTCCTCATGGAAATGTAAGAACTTTACTATACGCACTTCCTCTGTAATCCCTCCTGGAAATGTAAGGACTCTACTTTCTGCACTTCCTCTTTAATTCCTCATGGAAATGTAAGAACTTTACTATATGCACTTCCTCTGTAAATCCTCCTGGAAATGTAAGAACTTTACTTTATGCACTTCCTCTGTAATCCCTCCTGGAAATGTAAGAACTTTACTTTGTGCACTTCCTCTGTAAATCCTCCTGGAAATGTAAGGACTCTACTTTGTGCACTTCCCCTTTAATTACTCCTGGAAATGTAAGAACTTTACTTTATGCACTTCCTCTGTAATCCCTCCTGGAAATGTAAGAACTTTACTTTATGCACTTCCTCTGTAATCCCTCCTGGAAATGTAAGAACTTTACTTTATGCACTTCCTCTGTAATCCCTCCTGGAAATGTAAGAACTTTACTTTATGCACTTCCTCTGTAATCCCTCCTGGAAATGCAAGAACTTTACTTCACTTTCTCCGTAATCCCTCCTGGAAATGTAAGAAATCTACTTTGTGCACTTCCTCTGTAATCCCTCCTGGAAATGTAAGAACTTTACTTTATGCACTTCCTCTGTAATCCCTCCTGGAAATGTAAGAACTTTACTTTATGGACTTCCTCTGTAATCCCTCCTGGAAATGTAAGAACTTTACTTTTTGCACTTCTTCTGTAATTCCTCCTGGAAATGTAAGAACTTTACTTTATGGACTTCCTCTGTAATTCCTCCTGGAAATGTAAGAACTTTACTTTTTGCACTTCCTCTGTAATCCCTCCTGGAAATGTAAGAACTTTGCTTTATGCACTTCCTCTGTAATCCCTCCTGGAAATGTATGAACTTTACTTTATGCACTTCCTCTGTAATCTCTCCTGGAAATGTAAGAACTTTACTTTATGCACTTCCTCTGTAATCCCTCCTGGAAACGTAAGAAATCTACTTTGTGCACTTCCTCTGTAATCCCTCCTGGAAATGTAAGAACGTTGTGCATTTCCTCTGTAATTCCTCCTGGAAATGTAAGAACGTTACTTTCTGCACTTCGCCTGTAATCCCTCCTGGAAATGTAAGAACTTTACTTTATGCACTTCCTCTGTAATCCCTCCTGGAAATGTAAGAACTTTACTTTATGTACTTCCTCTGTAATCCCTCCTGGAAATGTAAGAACTTTACTTTATGTACTTCCTCTGTAATCCCTCCTGGAAAGGTAAGAAATCTACTTTGTGCACTTCCTCTGTAATCCCTCCTGGAAATGTAAGAACGTTGTGGATTTCCTCTGTAATTCCTCCTGGAAATGTAAGAACTTTACTTTCTGCACTTCCCCTGTAATCCCTCCTGGAAATGTAAGGACTCTACTTTGTGCACTTCCTCTGTAATCCCTCCTGGAAATGTAAGAACTTTACTTTGTGCACTTCCTCTGTAAATCCTCCTGGAAATGTAAGGACTCTACTTTTTGCACTTCCTCTTTAATTACTCCTGGAAATGTAAGAACTTTACTTTATGCACTTCCTCTGTAATCCCTCCTGGAAATGTAAGAACTTTACTTTATGCACTTCCTCTGTAATCCCACCTGGAAATGTAAGAACTTTACTTTACGCACTTCCTCTGTAATCCCTCCTGGAAATGTAAGAACTTTACTTTATGCACTTCCTCTGTAATCCCTCCTGGAAATGCAAGAACTTTAATTCACTTCCTCCGTAATCCCTCCTGGAAATGTAAGAAATCTACTTTGTGCGCTTCCTTTGTAATCCCTCCTGGAAATTTAAGAACGTTGTGCATTTCCTCTGTAATTCCTCCTGGAAATGTAAGAACTTTACTTTATGGACTTCCTCTGTAATCCCTCCTGGAAATGTAAGAACTTTACTTTTTGCACTTCCTCTGTAATTCCTCCTGGAAATGTAAGAACTTTACTTTATGGACTTCCTCTGTAATTCCTCCTGGAAATGTAAGAACTTTACTTTTTGCACTTCCTCTGTTAATCCTCCTGGAAATGTAAGAACTCTACTTTGTGCACATCCCCTGTAATACCTCCTGGAAATGTAAGGACTCTACTTTCTGCACTTCCTCTTTAATTCCCCCTGGAAATGTAAGAACTTTACTTTATGCACTTCCTCTGTAATCCCTGCTGGAAATGTAAGAACTTTACTTTTTGCACTTCCACTGTAAATACTCCTGCAAATGTAAGAACTCTACTTTGTGCACATCCCCTGTAATCCCTCCTGGAAATGTAAGAACTCTACTTTGTACACTTCCTCTGTAATCCCTCCTGGAAATGTAAGGACTCTACTTTCTGCACTTCCTTTTTAATTCCTCATGGAAATGTAAGAACTTTACTATATGCACTTCCTCTGTAATCCCTCCTGGAAATGTAAGAACTTTACTTTGTGCACTTCCTCTGTAAATCCTCCTGGAAATGTAAGGACTCTACTTTGTGCACTTCCTCTTTAATTACTCCTGGAAATGTAAGAACTTTACTTTATGCACTTCCACTGTAATCCCTCCTGGAAATGTAAGAAATCTACTTTGTGCACTTCCTCTGTAATCCCTCCTGGAAATGTAAGAACTTTACTTTATGCACTTCCTCTGTAATCCCTCCTGGAAATGTAAGAACTTTACTTTATGCACTTCCTCTGTAATCCCTCCTGGAAATGTAAGAAATCTACTTTGTGCACTTTCTCTGTAATCCCTCCTGAAAATGTAAGAACGTTGTGCATTTCCTCTATAATTCCTCCTGGAAATGTAAGAATTTTACATTATGCACTTCCTCTGTAATCCCTCCTGGAAATGTAAGAACTTTACTTTATGCACTTCCTCTGTAAATCCTCCTGGAAATGTAAGAACTTTTCTTTCTGCACTTCCTCTGTAATCCCTCCTGGAAATGTAAGAACTTTACTTTTTGCACTTCCTCTGTAAATACTCCTGGAAATGTAAGGACTCTACTTTGTGCACTTCCTCTTTAATTCCTCATGGAAATGTAAGAACTTTACTATACGCACTTCCTCTGTAATCCCTCCTGGAAATGTAAGGACTCTACTTTCTGCACTTCCTCTTTAATTCCTCATGGAAATGTAAGAACTTTACTATATGCACTTCCTCTGTAAATACTCCTGGAAATGTAAGAACTTTACTTTATGCACTTCCTCTGTAATCCCTCCTGGAAATGTAAGAACTTTACTTTATGCACTTCCTCTGTAATTCCTCCTGGAAATGTAAGAACTTTATGCACTTCCTCTGTAATCCCTCCTGGAAATGTAAGAACTTTACTTTGTGCACTTCCTCTGTAATCCCTCCTGGAAATGCAAGAACTTTACTTCACTTCCTCCGTAAACCCTCCTGGAAATGTAAGAAATCTACTTTGTGCACTTCATCTGTAATTCCTCCTGGAAATGTAAGAACGTTGTGCATTTCCTCTGTAATTCCTCCTGGAAATGTAAGAACTTTACTTTCTGCACTTCCGCTGTAATCCCTCCTGGAAATGTAAGGACTCTACTTTGTGCATTTCCTCTGTAATCCCTCCTGGAAATGTAAGGATTTTACTTTGTGCACTTCCTCTGTAAATCCTCCTGGAAATGTAAGGACTCTACTTTGTGCACTTCTTCTTTAATTACTCCTGGAAATGTAAGAACTTTACTTTATGCACTTCCTCTGTAATCCCTCCTGGAAATGTATGAACTTTACTTTATGCACTTCCTCTGTAATCCCTCCTGGAAATGTAAGAACTTTACTTTATGCACTTCCTCTCTAATCCCTCCTGGAAATGTAAGAACTTTACTTTATGCACTTCCTCTGTAATCCCTCCTGGAAATGCAAGAACTTTACTTCACTTCCTCCGTAATCCCTCCTGGAAATGTAAGAAATCTACTTTGTGCACTTCCTCTGTAATCCCTCCTGGAAATGTAAGAACGTTGTGCATTTCCTCTGTAATTCCTCCTGGAAATGTAAGAACTTTACTTTATGGACTTCCTCTGTAATCCCTCCTGGAAATGTAAGAACTTTACTATATGCACTTCCTCTGTAATCCCTCCTGGAAATGTAAGAACTTTGCTTTATGGACTTCTTCTGTAATCCCTCCTGGAAATGTATGAACTTTACTTTATGCACTTCCTCTGTAATCCCTCCTGGAAATGTAAGAACTTTACTTTATGCACTTCCTCTGTAATCCCTCCTGGAAATGTATGAACTTTACTTTATGCACTTCCTATGTAATCCCTCCTGGAAATGTAAGAAATCTACTTTGTGCACTTCCTCTGTAATCCCTCCTGGATATGTAAGAACGTTGTGCATTTCCTCTGTAATTCCTCCTGGAAATGTAAGAACTTTACATTATGCACTTCCTCTGTAATCCCTCCTGGAAATGTAAGAACTTTACTTTATGCACTTCCTCTGTAATCCCTCCTGGAAATGTAAGAACTTTACTTTTTGCAATTCCTCTGTAAATACTCCTGGAAATGTAAGGACTCTACTTTGTGCACTTCCTCTTTAATTCCTCATGGAAATGTAAGAACTTTACTATACGCACTTCCTCTGTAATCCCTCCTGGAAATGTAAGGACTCTACTTTCTGCACTTCCTCTTTAATTCCTCATGGAAATGTAAGAACTTAACTATATGCACTTCCTCTGTAAATCCTCCTGGAAATGTAAGAACTTTACTTTATGCACTTCCTCTGTAATCCCTCCTGGAAATGTAAGAACTTTACTTTGTGCACTTCCTCTGTAAATCCTCCTGGAAATGTAAGGACTCTACTTTGTGCACTTCCCCTTTAATTACTCCTGGAAATGTAAGAACTTTACTTTATGCACTTCCTCTGTAATCCCTCCTGGAAATGTAAGAACTTTACTTTATTCACTTCCTCTGTAATCCCTCCTGGAAATGTAAGAACTTTACTTTATGAACTTCCTCTGTAATCCCTCCTGGAAATGTAAGAAATCTACTTTGTGCACTTCCTCTGTAATTCCTCCTGGAAATGTAGGAACGTTGTGCATTTCCTCTGTAATTCCTCCTGGAAATGTAAGAACTTTGCTTCATGGACTTCCTCTGTAATCCCTCCTGGAAATGTAAGAACTTTACTTTTTGCACTTCTTCTGTAATTCCTCCTGGAAATGTAAGAACTTTACTTTATGGACTTCCTCTGTAATTCCTCCTGGAAATGTAAGAACTTTACTTTATGCACTTCCTCTGTAATCCCTCCTTTAAATGTAAGAACTTTGCTTTATGCACTTCCTCTGTAATCCCTCCTGGAAATGTATGAACTTTACCTTATGCACTTCCTCTGTAATCTCTCCTGGAAATGTAAGAACTTTACTTTATGCACTTCCTCTGTAATCCCTCCTGGAAACGTAAGAAATCTACTTTGTGCACTTCCTCTGTAATCCCTTCTGGAAATGTAAGAACGTTGTGCATTTCCTCTGTAATTCCTCCTGGAAATGTAAGAACGTTACTTTCTGCACTTCGCCTGTAATCCCTCCTGGAAATGTAAGAACTTTACTTTATTGACTTCCTCTGTAATTCCTCCTGGAAATGTAAGAACTTTACTTTATGCACTTTCTCTGTAATCCCTCCTGGAAACGTAAGAAATCTACTTTGTGCACTTCCTCTGTAATCCCTCCTGGAAATGTAAGAACTCTACTTTGTGCACTTCCTCTGTAATCCCTCCTGGAAATGTAAGGACTCTACTTTCTGCACTTCCTTTTTAATTCCTCATGGAAATGTAAGAACTTTACTATATGCACTTCCTCTGTAATCCCTCCTGGAAATGTAAGAATTTTACATTGTGCACTTCCTCTGTAAATCCTCCTGGAAATGTAAGGACTCTACTGTGTGCACTTCCTCTTTCATTACTCCTGGAAATGTAAGAACTTTACTTTACGCACTTCCTCTGTAATCCCTCCTGGAAATGTAAGAACTTTACTTTATGCACTTCCTCTTTAATTCCTCATGGAAATGTAAGAACTTTACTATACGCACTTCCTCTGTAATCCCTCCTGGAAATGTAAGGACTCTACTTTCTGCACTTCCACTGTAATCCCTCCTGGAAATGTAAGAAATTTACTTTGTACACTTCCTCTGTAATCCCTCCTGGAAATATAAGAACTTTACTTTATGCACTTCCTCTGTAATCCCTCCTGGAAATGTAAGAACTTTACTTTATGCACTTCCTATGTAATCCCTCCTGGAAATGTAAGAAATCTACTTTGTGCGCTTCCTCTGTAATCCCTCCTGGAAATGTAAGAACGTTGTGCATTTCCTCTGTAATTCCTCCTGGAAATGTAAGAACTTTACATTATGCACTTCCTCTGTAATCCCTCCTGGAAATGTAAGAACTTTACTTTACGCACTTCCTCTGTAATCCCTCCTGGAAATGTAAGAACTTTACTTTTTGCAATTCCTCTGTAAATACTCCTGGAAATGTAAGGACTCTACTTTGTGCACTTCCTCTTTAATTCCTCATGGAAATGTAAGAACTTTACTATACGCACTTCCTCTGTAATCCCTCCTGGAAATGTAAGGACTCTACTTTCTGCACTTCCTCTTTAATTCCTCATGGAAATGTAAGAACTTAACTATATGCACTTCCTCTGTAAATCCTCCTGGAAATGTAAGAACTTTACTTTATGCACTTCCTCTGTAATCCCTCCTGGAAATGTAAGAACTTTACTTTGTGCACTTCCTCTGTAAATCCTCCTGGAAATGTAAGGACTCTACTTTGTGCACTTCCCCTTTAATTACTCCTGGAAATGTAAGAACTTTACTTTATGCACTTCCTCTGTAATCCCTCCTGGAAATGTAAGAACTTTACTTTATTCACTTCCTCTGTAATCCCTCCTGGAAATGTAAGAACTTTACTTTATGAACTTCCTCTGTAATCCCTCCTGGAAATGTAAGAACTTTACTTTATGCACTTCCTCTGTAATCCCTCCTGGAAATGTAAGAAATCTACTTTGTGCACTTCCTCTGTAATTCCTCCTGGAAATGTAGGAACGTTGTGCATTTCCTCTGTAATTCCTCCTGGAAATGTAAGAACTTTACTTCATGGACTTCCTCTGTAATCCCTCCTGGAAATGTAAGAACTTTACTTTTTGCACTTCTTCTGTAATTCCTCCTGGAAATGTAAGAACTTTACTTTATGGACTTCCTCTGTAATTCCTCCTGGAAATGTAAGAACTTTACTTTATGCACTTCCTCTGTAATCCCTCCTTTAAATGTAAGAACTTTGCTTTATGCACTTCCTCTGTAATCTCTCCTGGAAATGTAAGAACTTTACTTTATGCACTTCCTCTGTAATCCCTCCTGGAAACGTAAGAAATCTACTTTGTGCACGTCCTCTGTAATCCCTCCTGGAAATGTAAGAACGTTGTGCATTTCCTCTGTAATTCCTCCTGGAAATGTAAGAACGTTACTTTCTGCACTTCGCCTGTAATCCCTCCTGGAAATGTAAGAACTTTACTTTATTGACTTCCTCTGTAATTCCTCCTGGAAATGTAAGAACTTTACTTTATGCACTTCCTCTGTAATCCCTCCTGGAAATGCAAGAACTTTACTTCACTTCCTCCGTAATCCCTCCTGGAAATGTAAGAAATCTACTTTGTGCACTTCCTCTGTAATTCCTCCTGGAAATGTAAGAACGTTGTGCATTTCCTCTGTAATTCCTCCTGGAAATGTAAGAACTTTACTTTATGGACTTCCTCTGTAATCCCTCCTGGAAATGTAAGAACTTTACTTTTTGCACTTCTTCTGTAATTAGTCCTGGAAATGTAAGAACTTTACTTTATGGACTTCCTCTGTAATTCCTCCTGGAAATGTAAGAACTTTACTTTATGCACTTCCTCTGTAATCCCTCCTGGAAATGTAAGAACTTTACTTTATGCACTTCCACTGTAATCCCTCCTGGAAATGTAAGAAATCTACTTTGTACACTTCCTCTGTAATCCCTCCTGGAAATGTAAGAACTTTACTTTATGCACTTCCTCTGTAATCCCTCCTGGAAATTTAAGAACTTTACTTTATGCACTTCCTATGTAATCCCTCCTGGAAATGTAAGAAATCTACTTTGTGCACTTCCTCTGTAATCCCTCCTGGAAATGTAAGAACGTTGTGCATTTCCTCTGTAATTCCTCCTGGAAATGTAAGAACTTTACATTATGCACTTCCTCTGTAATCCCTCCTGGAAATGTAAGAACTTTACTTTATGCACTTCCTCTGTAATCCCTCCTGGAAATGTAAGAACTTTACTTTTTGCAATTCCTCTGTAAATACTCCTGGAAATGTAAGGACTCTACTTTGTGCACTTCCTCTTTAATTCCTCATGGAAATGTAAGAACTTTACTATACGCACTTCCTCTGTAATCCCTCCTGGAAATGTAAGTACTCTACTTTCTGCACTTCCTCTTTAATTCCTCATGGAAATGTAAGAACTTTACTATATGCACTTCCTCTGTAAATGCTCCTGGAAATGTAAGAACTTTACTTTATGCACTTCCTCTGTAATCCCTCCTGGAAATGTAAGAACTTTACTTTATGCACTTCCTCTGTAATCCCTCCTGGAAATGTAAGAACTTTACTTTATGCACTTCCTCTGTAATCCCTCCTGGAAATGCAAGAACTTTACTTCACTTCCTCCGTAATCCCTCCTGGAAATGTAAGAAATCTACTTTGTGCACTTCCTCTGTAATTCCTCCTGGAAATGTAAGAACTTTACTTTATGGACTTCCTCTATAATCCCTCCTGGAAATGTAAGAACTTTACTTTTTGCACTTCTTCTGTAATTCCTCCTGGAAATGTAAGAACTTTACTTTATGGACTTCCTCTGTAATTCCTCCTGAAAATGTAAGAACTTTACTTTATGCACTTCCTCTGTAATCCCTCCTGGAAATGTAAGAACTTTGCTTTATGCACTTCCTCTGTAATCCCTCCTGGAAATGTATGAACTTTACTTTATGCACTTCCTCTGTAATCTCTCCTGGAAATGTAAGAACTTTACTTTATGCACTTCCTCTGTAATCCCTCCTGGAAACGTAAGAAATCTACTTTGTGCACTTCCTCTGTAATCCCTCCTGGAAATGTAAGAATTCTACTTTGTGCACTTCCTCTGTAATCCCTCCTGGAAATGTAAGAACGTTGTGCATTTCCTCTGTAATTCCTCCTGGAAATGTAAGAACTTTACTTTCTGCACTTCCCCTGTAATCCCTCCTGGAAATGTAAGGATTCTACTTTGTGCACTTCCTCTGTAATCCCTCCTGGAAATGTAAGAACTTTACTTTGTGCACTTCCTCTGTAAATCCTCCTGGAAATGTAAGGACTCTACTTTTTGCACTTCCTCTTTAATTACTCATGGAAATGTAAGAACTTTACTTTATGCACTTCCTCTGTAATCCCTCCTGGAAATGTAAGAACTTTACTTTATGCACTTCCTCTGTAATCCCACCTGGAAATGTAAGAACTTTACGCACTTCCTCTGTAATCCCTCCTGGAAATGTAAGAACTTTACTTTATGCACTTCCTCTGTAATCCCTCCTGGAAATGCAAGAACTTTAATTCACTTCCTCCGTAATCCCTCCTGGAAATGTAAGAAATCTACTTTGTGCGCTTCCTCTGTAATCCCTCCTGGAAATTTAAGAACGTTGTGCATTTCCTCTGTAATTCCTCCTGGAAATGTAAGAACTTTACTTTATGGACTTCCTCTGTAATCCCTCCTGGAAAGGTAAGAACTTTACTTTTTGCACTTCCTCTGTAATTCCTCCTGGAAATGTAAGAACTTTACTTTATGGACTTCCTCTGTAATTCTTCCTGGAAATGTAAGAACTTTACTTTTTGCACTTCCTCTGTTAATCCTCCTGGAAATGTAAGAACTCTACTTTGGGCACATCCCCTGTAATACCTCCTGGAAATGTAAGGACTCTACTTTCTGTACTTCCTCTTTAATTCCCCCTGGAAATGTAAGAACTTTACTTTATGCACTTCCTCTGTAATCCCTCCTGGAAATGTAAGAACTTTACTTTTTGCACTTCCGCTGTAAATACTCCTGCAAATGTAAGAACTCTACTTTGTGCACATCCCCTGTAATCCCTCCTGGAAATGTAAGAACTCTACTTTGTACACTTCCTCTGTAATCCCTCCTGGAAATGTAAGGACTCTACTTTCTGCACTTCCTTTTTAATTCCTCATGGAAATGTAAGAACTTTACTATATGCACTTCCTCTGTAATCCCTCCTGGAAATGTAAGAACTTTACTTTGTGCACTTCCTCTGTAAATCCTCCTGGAAATGTAAGGACTCTACTTTGTGCACTTCCTCTTTAATTACTCCTGGAAATGTAAGAACTTTACTTTACGCACTTCCTCTGTAATCCCTCCTGGAAATGTAAGAACTTTACTTTATGCACTTCCTCTGTAATCCCTCCTGGAAATGTAAGAACTTTACTTTATGCACTTCCACTGTAATCCCTCCTGGAAATGTAAGAAATCTACTTTGTGCACTTCCTCTGTAATCCCTCCTGGAAATGTAAGAACTTTACTGTATGCACTTCCTCTGTAATCCCTCCTGGAAATGTAAGAACTTTACTTTATGCACTTCCTCTGTAATCCCTCCTGGAAATGTAAGAAATCTACTTTGTGCACTTTCTCTGTAATCCCTCCTGGAAATGTAAGAACTTTACTTTATGCATTTCCTCTGTAATTCCTCCTGGAAATGTAAGAATTTTACATTATGCACTTCCTCTGTAATCCCTCCTGGAAATGTAAGAACTTTACTTTATGCACTTCCTCTGTAATCCCTCCTGGAAATGTAAGAACTTTACTTTTTGCACTTCCTCTGTAAATACTCCTGGAAATTTAAGGACTCTACTTTGTGCACTTCCTCTTTAATTCCTCATGGAAATGTAAGAACTTTACTATACGCACTTCCTCTGTAATCCCTCCTGGAAATGTAAGCACTCTACTTTCTGCACTTCCTCTTTAATTCCTCATGGAAATGTAAGAACTTTACTATATGCACTTCCTCTGTAAATCCTCCTGGAAATGTAAGAACTTTACTTTATGCACTTCCTCTGTAATCCCTCCTGGAAATGTAAGAACTTTACTTTGTGCACTTCCTCTGTAAATCCTCCTGGAAATGTAAGGACTCTACTTTGTGCACTTCCCCTTTAATTACTCCTGGAAATGTAAGAACTTTACTTTATGCACTTCCTCTGTAATCCCTCCTGGAAATGTAAGAACTTTACTTTATGCACTTCCTCTGTAATCCCTCCTGGAAATGTAAGAACTTTACTTTATGCACTTCCTCTGTAATCCCTCCTGGAAATGTAAGAACTTTACTTTATGCACTTCCTCTGTAATCCCTCCTGGAAATGCAAGAACTTTACTTCACTTCCTCCGTAATCCCTCCTGGAAATGTAAGAAATCTACTTTGTGCACTTCCTCTGTAATTCCTCCTGGAAATGTAAGAACGTTGTGCATTTCCTCTGTAATTCCTCCTGGAAATGTAAGAACTTTACTTTATGGACTTCCTCTGTAATCCCTCCTGGAAATGTAAGAACTTTACTTTTTGCACTTCTTCTGTAATTCCTCCTGGAAATGTAAGAACTTTACTTTATGGACTTCCTCTGTAATTCCTCCTGGAAATGTAAGAACTTTACTTTTTGCACTTCCTCTGTAATCCCTCCTGGAAATGTAAGAACTTTGCTTTATGCACTTCCTCTGTAATCCCTCCTGGAAATGTATGAACTTTACTTTATGCACTTCCTCTGTAATCTCTCCTGGAAATGTAAGAACTTTACTTTATGCACTTCCTCTGTAATCCCTCCTGGAAACGTAAGAAATCTACTTTGTGCACTTCCTCTGTAATCCCTCCTGGAAATGTAAGAACGTTGTGCATTTCCTCTGTAATTCCTCCTGGAAATGTAAGAACGTTACTTTCTGCACTTCGCCTGTAATCCCTCCTGGAAATGTAAGAACTTTACTTTATGCACTTCCTCTGTAATCCCTCCTGGAAATGTAAGAACTTTACTTTATGTACTTCCTCTGTAATCCCTCCTGGAAATGTAAGAACTTTACTTTATGTACTTCCTCTGTAATCCCTCCTGGAAAGGTAAGAAATCTACTTTGTGCACTTCCTCTGTAATCCCTCCTGGAAATGTAAGAACGTTGTGGATTTCCTCTGTAATTCCTCCTGGAAATGTAAGAACTTTACTTTCTGCACTTCCCCTGTAATCCCTCCTGGAAATGTAAGGACTCTACTTTGTGCACTTCCTCTGTAATCCCTCCTGGAAATGTAAGAACTTTACTTTGTGCACTTCCTCTGTAAATCCTCCTGGAAATGTAAGGACTCTACTTTTTGCACTTCCTCTTTAATTACTCCTGGAAATGTAAGAACTTTACTTTATGCACTTCCTCTGTAATCCCTCCTGGAAATGTAAGAACTTTACTTTATGCACTTCCTCTGTAATCCCACCTGGAAATGTAAGAACTTTACTTTACGCACTTCCTCTGTAATCCCTCCTGGAAATGTAAGAACTTTACTTTATGCACTTCCTCTGTAATCCCTCCTGGAAATGCAAGAACTTTAATTCACTTCCTCCGTAATCCCTCCTGGAAATGTAAGAAATCTACTTTGTGCGCTTCCTTTGTAATCCCTCCTGGAAATTTAAGAATGTTGTGCATTTCCTCTGTAATTCCTCCTGGAAATGTAAGAACTTTACTTTATGGACTTCCTCTGTAATCCCTCCTGGAAATGTAAGAACTTTACTTTTTGCACTTCCTCTGTAATTCCTCCTGGAAATGTAAGAACTTTACTTTATGGACTTCCTCTGTAATTCCTCCTGGAAATGTAAGAACTTTACTTTTTGCACTTCCTCTGTTAATCCTCCTGGAAATGTAAGAACTCTACTTTGTGCACATCCCCTGTAATACCTCCTGGAAATGTAAGGACTCTACTTTCTGCACTTCCTCTTTAATTCCCCCTGGAAATGTAAGAACTTTACTTTATGCACTTCCTCTGTAATCCCTGCTGGAAATGTAAGAACTTTACTTTTTGCACTTCCACTGTAAATACTCCTGCAAATGTAAGAACTCTACTTTGTGCACATCCCCTGTAATCCCTCCTGGAAATGTAAGAACTCTACTTTGTACACTTCCTCTGTAATCCCTCCTGGAAATGTAAGGACTCTACTTTCTGCACTTCCTTTTTAATTCCTCATGGAAATGTAAGAACTTTACTATATGCACTTCCTCTGTAATCCCTCCTGGAAATGTAAGAACTTTACTTTGTGCACTTCCTCTGTAAATCCTCCTGGAAATGTAAGGACTCTACTTTGTGCACTTCCTCTTTAATTACTCCTGGAAATGTAAGAACTTTACTTTATGCACTTCCACTGTAATCCCTCCTGGAAATGTAAGAAATCTACTTTGTGCACTTCCTCTGTAATCCCTCCTGGAAATGTAAGAACTTTACTTTATGCACTTCCTCTGTAATCCCTCCTGGAAATGTAAGAACTTTACTTTATGCACTTCCTCTGTAATCCCTCCTGGAAATGTAAGAAATCTACTTTGTGCACTTTCTCTGTAATCCCTCCTGAAAATGTAAGAACGTTGTGCATTTCCTCTATAATTCCTCCTGGAAATGTAAGAATTTTACATTATGCACTTCCTCTGTAATCCCTCCTGGAAATGTAAGAACTTTACTTTATGCACTTCCTCTGTAAATCCTCCTGGAAATGTAAGAACTTTTCTTTCTGCACTTCCTCTGTAATCCCTCCTGGAAATGTAAGAACTTTACTTTTTGCACTTCCTCTGTAAATACTCCTGGAAATGTAAGGACTCTACTTTGTGCACTTCCTCTTTAATTCCTCATGGAAATGTAAGAACTTTACTATACGCACTTCCTCTGTAATCCCTCCTGGAAATGTAAGGACTCTACTTTCTGCACTTCCTCTTTAATTCCTCATGGAAATGTAAGAACTTTACTATATGCACTTCCTCTGTAAATACTCCTGGAAATGTAAGAACTTTACTTTATGCACTTCCTCTGTAATCCCTCCTGGAAATGTAAGAACTTTACTTTATGCACTTCCTCTGTAATTCCTCCTGGAAATGTAAGAACTTTATGCACTTCCTCTGTAATCCCTCCTGGAAATGTAAGAACTTTACTTTGTGCACTTCCTCTGTAATCCCTCCTGGAAATGCAAGAACTTTACTTCACTTCCTCCGTAAACCCTCCTGGAAATGTAAGAAATCTACTTTGTGCACTTCATCTGTAATTCCTCCTGGAAATGTAAGAACGTTGTGCATTTCCTCTGTAATTCCTCCTGGAAATGTAAGAACTTTACTTTCTGCACTTCCGCTGTAATCCCTCCTGGAAATGTAAGGACTCTACTTTGTGCATTTCCTCTGTAATCCCTCCTGGAAATGTAAGGATTTTACTTTGTGCACTTCCTCTGTAAATCCTCCTGGAAATGTAAGGACTCTACTTTGTGCACTTCTTCTTTAATTACTCCTGGAAATGTAAGAACTTTACTTTATGCACTTCCTCTGTAATCCCTCCTGGAAATGTATGAACTTTACTTTATGCACTTCCTCTGTAATCCCTCCTGGAAATGTAAGAACTTTACTTTATGCACTTCCTCTCTAATCCCTCCTGGAAATGTAAGAACTTTACTTTATGCACTTCCTCTGTAATCCCTCCTGGAAATGCAAGAACTTTACTTCACTTCCTCCGTAATCCCTCCTGGAAATGTAAGAAATCTACTTTGTGCACTTCCTCTGTAATCCCTCCTGGAAATGTAAGAACGTTGTGCATTTCCTCTGTAATTCCTCCTGGAAATGTAAGAACTTTACTTTATGGACTTCCTCTGTAATCCCTCCTGGAAATGTAAGAACTTTACTATATGCACTTCCTCTGTAATCCCTCCTGGAAATGTAAGAACTTTGCTTTATGGACTTCTTCTGTAATCCCTCCTGGAAATGTATGAACTTTACTTTATGCACTTCCTCTGTAATCCCTCCTGGAAATGTAAGAACTTTACTTTATGCACTTCCTCTGTAATCCCTCCTGGAAATGTATGAACTTTACTTTATGCACTTCCTCTGTAATCTCTCCTGGAAATGCAAGAACTTTACTTTATGCACTTCCTCTGTAATCCCTCCTGGAAATGTAAGAAATCTACTTTGTGCACTTCCTCTGTAATCCCTCCTGGAAATGTAAGAACGTTGTGCATTTCCTCTGTAATTCCTCCTGGAAATGTAAGAACGTTACTTTCTGCACTTCGCCTGTAATCCCTCCTGGAAATGTAAGAACTTTACTTTATGGACTTCCTCTGTAATTCCTCCTGGAAATGTAAGAACTTTACTTTATGCACTTCCTCTGTAATCCCTCCTGGAAATGTAAGAACTTTACTTTATGCACTTCCTCTGTAATCCCTCCTGGAAATGTAATAAATCTACTTTGTGCACTTCCTCTGTAATCCCTCCTGGAAATGTAAGAATTCTACTTCGTGCACTTCCTCTGTAATCCCTCCTGGAAATGTAAGAACGTTGTGCATTTCCTCTGTAATTCCTCCTGGAAATGTAAGAACTTTACTTTCTGCACTTCCCCTGTAATCCCTCCTGGAAATGTAAGGACTCTACTTTGTGCACTTCCTCTGTAATCCCTCCTGGAAATGTAAGAACTTTACTTTGTGCACTTCCTCTGTAAATCCTCCTGGAAATGTAAGGACTCTACTTTTTGCACTTCCTCTTTAATTACTTCTGGAAATGTAAGAACTTTACTTTATGCACTTCCTCTGTAATCCCTCCTGGAAATGTAAGAACTTTACTTTATGCACTTCCTCTGTAATCCCACCTGGAAATGTAAGAACTTTCCTTTACGCACTTCCTCTGTAATCCCTCCTGGAAATGTAAGAACTTTACTTTATGCACTTCCTCTGTAATCCCTCCTGGAAATGCAAGAACTTTAATTCACTTCCTCCGTAATCCCTCCTGGAAATGTAAGAAATCTACTTTGTGCGCTTCCTCTGTAATCCCTCCTGGAAATTTAAGAACGTTGTGCATTTCCTCTGTAATTCCTCCTGGAAATGTAAGAACTTTACTTTATGGACTTCCTCTGTAATCCCTCCTGGAAATGTAAGAACTTTACTTTTTGCACTTCCTCTGTAATTCCTCCTGGAAATGTAAGAACTTTACTTTATGGACTTCCTCTGTAATTCCTCCTGGAAATGTAAGAACTTTACTTTTTGCACTTCCTCTGTTAATCCTCCTGGAAATGTAAGAACTCTACTTTGTGCACATCCCCTGTAATACCTCCTGGAAATGTAAGGACTCTACTTTCTGCACTTCCTCTTCAATTCCCCCTGGAAATGTAAGAACTTTACTTTATGCACTTCCTCTGTAATCCCTCCTGGAAATGTAAGAACTTTACTTTTTGCACTTCCACTGTAAATACTCCTGCAAATGTAAGAACTCTACTTTGTGCACATCCCCTGTAATCCCTCCTGGAAATGTAAGAACTCTACTTTGTGCACTTCCTCTGTAATCCCTCCTGGAAATGTAAGGACTCTACTTTCTGCACTTCCTTTTTAATTACTCCTGGAAATGTAAGAACTTTACTTTACGCACTTCCTCTGTAATCCCTCCTGGAAAGGTAAGAACTTTACTTTGTGCACTTCCTCTGTAAATCCTCCTGGAAATGTAAGGACTCTACTTTGTGCACTTCCTCTTTAATTACTCCTGGAAATGTAAGAACTTTACTTTACGCACTTCCTCTGTAATCCCTCCTGGAAATGTAAGAACTTTACTTTATGCACTTCCTCTGTAATCCCTCCTGGAAATGTAAGAACTTTATTTTATGCACTTCCACTGTAATCCCTCCTGGAAATGTAAGAAATCTACTTTGTGCACTTCCTCTGTAATCCCTCCTGGAAATGTAAGAACTTTACTTTATGCACTTCCTCTGTAATCCCTCCTGGAAATGTAAGAACTTTACTTTATGCACTTCCTCTGTAATCCCTCCTGGAAATGTAAGAAATCTACTTTGTGCACTTTCTCTGTAATCCCTCCTGGAAATGTAAGAACGTTGTGCATTTCCTCTGTAATTCCTCCTGGAAATGTAAGAATTTTCCATTATGCACTTCCTCTGTAATCCCTCCTGGAAATGTAAGAACTTTACTTTTTGCACTTCCTCTGTAAATACTCCTGGAAATGTAAGGACTCTACTTTGTGCACTTCCTCTTTAATTCCTCATGGAAATGTAAGAACTTTACTATACGCACTTCCTCTGTAATCCCTCCTGGAAATGTAAGGACTCTACTTTCTGCACTTCCTCTTTAATTCCTCATGGAAATGTAAGAACTTTACTATATGCACTTCCTCTGTAAATACTCCTGGAAATGTAAGAACTTTACTTCATGCACTTCCTCTGTAATCCCTCCTGGAAATGTAAGAACTTTACATTGTGCACTTCCTCTGTAAATCCTCCTGGAAATGTAAGGACTCTACTTTGTGCACTTCCCCTTTAATTACTCCTGGAAATGTAAGAACTTTACTTTATGCACTTCCTCTGTAATCCCTCCTGGAAATGTAAGAACTTTACTTTATGCACTTCCTCTGTAATCCCTCCTGGAAATGTAAGAACTTTACTTTATGCACTTCCCTTGTAATCCCTCCTGGAAATGTAAGAACTTTACTTTGTGCACTTCCTCTGTAATCCCTCCTGGAAATGCAAGAACTTTACTTCACTTCCTCCGTAAACCCTCCTGGAAATGTAAGAAATCTACTTTGTGCACTTCCTCTGTAATTCCTCCTGGAAATGTAAGAACGTTGTGCATTTCCTCTGTAATTCCTCCTGGAAATGTAAGAACTTTACTTTATGGACTTCCTCTGTAATCCCTCCTGGAAATGTAAGAACTTTACTTTTTGCACTTCCTCTGTAATTCCTCCTGGAAATGTAAGAACTTTACTTTATGGACTTCCTCTGTAATTCCTCCTGGAAATGTAAGAACTTTACTTTATGCACTTCCTCTGTAATCCCTCCTGGAAATGTAAGAACTTTGCTTTATGCACTTCCTCTGTAATCCCTCCTGGAAATGTAAGAACTTTACTTTATGCACTTCCTCTGTAATCCCTCCTGGAAATGTAAGAACTTTACTTTATGCACTTCCTCTGTAATCCCTCCTGGAAATGTAAGAAATCTACTTTGTGCACTTCCTCTGTAATCCCTCCTGGAAATGTAAGAACGTTGTGCATTTCCTCTGTAATTCCTCCTGGAAATGTAAGAACTTTACTCTCTGCACTTTCGCTGTAATCCCTCCTGGAAATGTAAGGACTCTACTTTGTGCATTTCCTCTGTAATCCCTCCTGGAAATGTAAGAATTTTACTTTGTGCACTTCCTCTGTAAATCCTCCTGGAAATGTAAGGACTCTACTTTGTGCACTTCTTCTTTAATTACTCCTGGAAATGTAAGAACTTTACTTTATGCACTTCCTCTGTAATCCCTCCTGGAAATGTATGAACTTTACTTTATGCACTTCCTCTGTAATCCCTCCTGGAAATGTAAGAACTTTACTTTATGCACTTCCTCTGTAATCCCTCCTGGAAATGTAAGAACTTTACTTTATGCACTTCCTCTTTAATCCCTCCTGGAAATGCAAGAACTTTACTTCACTTCCTCCGTAATCCCTCCTGGAAATGTAAGAAATCTACTTTGTGCACTTCCTCTTTAATCCCTCCTGGAAATGTAAGAACGTTGTGCATTTCCTCTGTAATTCCTCCTGGAAATGTAAGAACTTTACTTTATGGACTTCCTCTGTAATCCCTCCTGGAAATGTAAGAACTTTACTTTTTGCACTCCCTCTGTAATTCCTCCTGGAAATGTAAGAACTTTACTTTATGGACTTCCTCTGTAATTCCTCCTGGAAATGTAAGAACTTTACTTTATGCACTTCCTCTGTAATCCCTCCTGGAAATGTAAGAACTTTGCTTTATGGACTTCTTCTGTAATCCCTCCTGGAAATGTATGAACTTTACTTTATGCACTTCCTCTGTAATCCCTCCTGGAAATGTAAGAACTTTACTTTACGCACTTCCTCTGTAATCCCTCCTGGAAACGTAAGAAATCTACTTTGTGCACTTCCTCTGTAATCCCTCCTGGAAATGTAAGAACGTTGTGCATTTCCTCTGTAATTCCTCCTGGAAATGGAAGAACTTTACTTTCTGCACTTCCCCTGTAATCCCTCCTGGAAATGTAAGAACTTTACTTCATGGACTTCCTCTGTAATTCCTCCTGGAAATGTAAGAACTTTACTTTATGCACTTCCTCTGTAATCCCTCCTGGAAATGTTATAACTTTACTTTATGCACTTCCTCTGTAATCCCTCCTGGAAATGTAAGAACTTTACTTTATGCACTTCCTCTGTAATCCCTCCTGGAAATGTAAGAAATCTACTTTGTGCACTTCCTCTGTAATCCCTCCTGGAAATGTAAGAACGTTGTGCATTTCCTCTGAAATTCCTCCTGGAAATGTAAGAACTTTACTTTCTGCACTTCCCCTGTAATCCCTCCTGGAAATGTAAGGATTCTACTTTGTGCACTTCCTCTGTAATCCCTCCTGGAAATGTAAGAAATTTACTTTGTGCACTTCCTCTGTAAATCCTCCTGGAAATGTAAGGACTCTACTTTGTGCACTTCCTCTTTTATTACTCCTGGAAATGTAAGAACTTTACTTTATGCACTTCCTCTGTAATCCCTCCTGGAAATGTAAGAACTTTACTTTAAGCACTTCCTCTGTAATCCCTCCTGGAAATGTAAGAACTTTACTTTATGCACTTCCTCTGTAATCCCTCCTGGAAATGTAAGAACTTTACTTTATGCACTTCCTCTGTAATCCCTCCTGGAAATGCAAGAACTTTACTTCACTTCCTCCGTAATCCCTCCTGGAAATGTAAGAAATCTACTTTGTGCACTTCCTCTGTAATCCCTCCTGGACATGTAAGAACGTTGTGCAATTCCTCTGTAATTCCTCCTGGAAATGTAAGAACTTTACTTTTTGCACTTCCTCTGTAATTCCTCCTGGAAATGTAAGAACTTTACTTTATGGACTTCCTCTGTAATTCCTCCTGGAAATGTAAGAACTTTACTTTATGCACTTCCTCTGTAATCCCTCCTGGAAATGTAAGAACTTTGCTTTATGGACTTCTTCTGTAATCCCTCCTGGAAATGTATGAACTTTACTTTATGCACTTCCTCTGTAATCCCTCCTGGAAATGTAAGAACTTTACTTTATGAACTTCCTCTGTAATCTCTCCTGGAAACGTAAGAAATCTACTTTGTGCACTTCCTCTGTAATCCCTCATGGAAATGTAAGAACGTTGTGCATTTCCTCTGTAATTCCTCCTGGAAATGTAAGAACTTTACTTTCTGCACTTCCCCTGTAATCCCTCCTGGAAATGTAAGAACTTTACTTTATGGACTTCCTCTGTAATTCCTCCTGGAAATGTAAGAACTTTACTTTTTTCACTTCCTCTATAATCCCTCCTGGAAAAGTAAGAATTTTGCTTTATGCACTTCCTCTGTAATCCCTCCTGGAAATGTAAGAACTTTACTTTTTGCACTTCCTCTGTAAATACTCCTGGAAATGTAAGGACTCTACTTTGTGCACTTCCTCTTTAATTCCTCATGGAAATGTAAGAACTTTACTATATGCACTTCCTCTGTAAATACTCCTGGAAATGTAAGAACTTTACTTTATGCACTTCCTCTGTAATCCCTCCTGGAAATGTAAGAACTTTACTTTATGCACTTCCTCTGTAAATCCTCCTGGAAATGTAAGGACTCTACTTTGTGCACTTCCCCTTTATTTACTCCTGGAAATGTAAGAACTTTACTTTATGTACTTCCTCTGTAATCCCTCCTGGAAATGTAAGAACTTTACTTTATGCACTTCCTCTGTAATCCCTCCTGGAAATGTAAGAACTTTACTTTATGCACTTCCTCTGTAATCCCTCCTGGAAATGTAAGAACTTTACTTTATGCACTTCCTCTGTAATCCCTCCTGGAAATGCAAGAACTTTACTTCACTTCCTCCGTAAACCCTCCTGGAAATGTAAGAAATCTACTTTGTGCACTTCCTCTGTAATTCCTCCTGGAAATGTAAGAACGTTGTGCATTTCCTCTGTAATTCCTCCGGGAAATGTAAGAACTTTACTTTATGGACTTCCTCTGTAATCCCTCCTGGAAATGTAAGAACTTTACTTTTTGCACTTCCTCTGTAATTCCTCCTGGAAATGTAAGAACTTTACTTTATGGACTTCCTCTGTAATTCCTCCTGGAAATGTAAGAACTTTACTTTATGCACTTCCTCTGTAATCCCTCCTGGAAATGTAAGAACTTTGCTTTATGCACATCCTCTGTAATCCCTCCTGGAAATGTAAGAACTTTACTTTATGCACTTCCTCTGTAATCCCTCCTGGAAATGTAAGAACTTTACTTTATGCACTTCCTCTGTAATCCCTCCTGGAAATGTAAGAAATCTACTTTGTGCACTTCCTCTGTAATCCATCCTGGAAATGTAAGAACGTTGTGCATTTCCTCTGTAATTCCTCCTGGAAATGTAAGAACTTTACTTTCTGCACTTCCCCTGTAATCCCTCCTGGAAATGTAAGGACTCTACTTTGTGCATTTCCTCTGTAATCCCTCCTGGAAATGTAAGAACTTTACTTTGTGCACTTCCTCTGTAAATCCTCCTGGAAATGTAAGGACTTTACTTTGTGCACTTCTTCTTTAATTACTCCTGGAAATGTAAGAACTTTACTTTATGCACTTCCTCTGTAATCCCTCCTGAAAATGTAAGAACTTTACTTTATGCACTTCCTCTGTAATCCCTCCTGGAAATGTAAGAACTTTACTTTATGCACTTCCTCTGTAATCCCTCCTGGAAATGTAAGAACTTTACTTTATGCACTTCCTCTGTAATCCCTCCTGGAAATGCAAGAACTTTACTTCACTTCCTCCGTAATCTCTCCTGGAAATGTAAGAAATCTACTTTGTGCACTTCCTCTGTAATCCCTCCTGGAAATGTAAGAACGTTGTGCATTTCCTCTGTAATTCCTCCTGGAAATGTAAGAACTTTACTTTATGGACTTCCTCTGTAATCCCTCCTGGAAATGTAAGAACTTTACTTTATTGCACTTCCTCTGTAATTCCTCCTGGAAATGTAAGAACTTTACTTTATGGACTTCCTCTGTAATTCCTCCTGGAAATGTAAGAACTTTACTTTATGCACTTCCTCTGTAATCCCTCCTGGAAATGTAAGAACTTTACTTTATGCACTTCCTCTGTAATCCCTCCTGGAAATGTAAGAAATCTACTTTGTGCACTTCCTCTGTAATCCCTCCTGGAAATGTAAGAACGTTGTGCATTTCCTCTGTAATTCCTTCTGGAAATGTAAGAACTTTACTTTATGGACTTCCTCTGTAATTCCTCCTGGAAATGTAAGAACTTTATGCACTTCCTCTGTAATCCCTCCTGGAAATGTAAGAAATCTACTTTGTGCACTTCCTCTGTAATCCCTCCTGGAAATGTAAGAACGTTGTGCATTTCCTCTGTAATTCCTCCTGGAAATGTAAGAACTTTACTTTATGGACTTCCTCTGTAATTCCTCCTGGAAATGTAAGAACTTTACTTTATGCACATCCTCTGTAATCCCTCCTGGAAATGTAAGAACTTTACTTTATGCACTTCCTCTGTAATCCCTCCTGGAAATGTAAGAACTTTACTTTATGCACTTCCTCTGTAATCCCTCCTGGAAATGTAAGAAATCTACTTTGTGCACTTCCTCTGTAATCCCTCCTGGAAATGTAAGAACGTTGTGCATTTCCTCTGTAATTCCTTCTGGAAATGTAAGAACTTTACTTTATGGACTTCTTCTGTAATCCCTCCTGGAAATGTATGAACTTTACTTTATGCACTTCCTCTGTAATCCCTCCTGGAAATGTAAGAACTTTACTTTATGCACTTCCTCTGTAATCCCTCCTGGAAATGTAAGAAATCTACTTTGTGCACTTCCTCTGTAATCCCTCATGGAAATGTAAGAACGTTGTGCAATTCCTCTGTAATCCCTCCTGGAAATGTAAGAACTTTACTTTATGGACTTCCTCTGTAATTCCTCCTGGAAATGTAAGAACTTTATGCACTTCCTCTATAATCCCTCCTGGAAAAGTAAGAACTTTGCTTTATGCACTTCCTCTGTAATCCCTCCTGGAAATGTAAGAACTTTACTTTATGCACTTCCTCTGTAATCCCTCCTGGAAATGTAAGAACTTTACTTTATGCACTCCCTCTGTAATCCCTCCTGGAAATGTAAGAAATCTACTTTGTGCACTTCCTCTGTAATCCCTCCTGGAAATGTAAGAACGTTGTGCATTTCCTCTGTAATTCCTTCTGGAAATGTAAGAACTTTACTTTCTGCACTTCCCCTGTAATCCCTCCTGGAAATGTAAGGACTCTACTTTGTGCACTTCCTCTGTAATCCCTCCTGGAAATGTAAGAACTTTACTTTGTGCACTTCCTCTGTAAATCCTCCTGGAAATGTAAGGACTCTACTTTGTGCACTTCCTCTTTTATTACTCCTGGAAATGTAAGAACTTTACTTTATGCACTTCCTCTGTAATCCCTCCTGGAAATGTAAGAACTTTACTTTATGCACTTCCTCTGTAATCCCTCCTGGAAATGTAAGAACTTTACTTTATGCACTTCCTCTGTAATCCCTCCTGGAAATGCAAGAACTTTACTTCACTTGCTCCGTAATCCCTCCTGGAAATGTAAGAAATCTACTTTGTGCACTTCCTCTGTAATCCCTCCTGGAAATGTAAGAACGTTGTGCATTTACTCTGTAATTGCTCCTGAAAATGTAAGAACTTTACTTTATGGACTTCCTCTGTAATGCCTCCTGGAAATGTAAGAACTTTACTTTTTGCACTTCCTCTGTAATTCCTCCTGGAAATGTAAGAACTTTACTTTATGGACTTCCTCTGTAATTCCTCCTGGAAATGTAAGAACTTTACTTTATGCACTTCCTCTGTAATCCCTCCTGGAAATGTAAGAACTTTGCTTTATGGACTTCTTCTGTAATCCCTCCTGGAAATGTATGAACTTTACTTTATGCACTTCCTCTGTAATCCCTCCTGGAAATGTAAGAACTTTACTTTATGCACTTCCTCTGTAATCCCTCCTGGAAATGTAAGAACTTTACTTTATGCACTTCCTCTATAATCCCTCCTGGAAAAGTAAGAACTTTGCTTTATGCACTTCCTCTGTAATCCCTCCTGGAAATGTAAGAACTTTACTTTATGCACTTCCTCTGTAATCCCTCCTGGAAATGTAAGAACTTTACTTTATGCACTTCCTCTGTAATCCCTCCTGGAAATGTAAGAAATCTACTTTGTGCACTTCCTCTGTAATCCCTCCTGGAAATGTAAGAACGTTGTGCATTTCCTCTGTAATTCCTCCTGGAAATGTAAGAACTTTACTTTCTGCACTTCCCCTGTAATCCCTCCTGGAAATGTAAGAACGTTGTGCATTTCCTCTGTAATTCCTCCTGGAAATGTAAGAACTTTACTTTCTGCACTTCCCCTGTAATCCCTCCTGGAAATGTAAGAACTTTACTTTGTGCACTTCCTCTGTAAATCCTCCTGGAAATGTAAGGACTCTACTTTGTGCACTTCCTCTTTTATTACTCCTGGAAATGTAAGAACTTTACTTTATGCACTTCCTCTGTAATCCCTCCTGGAAATGTAAGAACTTTACTTTATGCACTTCCTCTGTAATCCCTCCTGGAAATGTAAGAACTTTACTTTATGCACTTCCTCTGTAATCCCTCCTGGAAATGCAAGAACTTTACGTCACTTCCTCCGTAATCCCTCCTGGAAATGTAAGAAATCTACTTTGTGCACTTCCTCTGTAATCCCTCCTGGAAATGTAAGAACGTTGTGCATTTACTCTGTAATCCCTCCTGGAAATGTAAGAACTTTACATTATGCACTTCCTCTGTAATCCCTCCTGGAAATGTAAGAACTTTACTTTATGCACTTCCTCTGTAATCCCTCCTGGAAATGCAAGAACTTTACTTCACTTCCTCCGTAATCCCTCCTGGAAATGTAAGAAATCTACTTTGTGCACTTCCTCTGTAATCCCTCCTGGAAATGTAAGAACGTTGTGCATTTACTCTGTAATTCCTCCTGGAAATGTAAGAACTTTACTTTATGGACTTGCTCTGTAATCCCTCCTGGAAATGTAAGAACTTTACTTTTTGCACTTCTTCTGTAATTCCTCCTGGAAATGTAAGGACTCTACTTTGTGCACTTCCTCTTTTATTACTCCTGGAAATGTAAGGACTCTACTTTGTGCACTTCCTCTGTAATCCCTCCTGGAAATGTAAGAACTTTACTTTATGGACTTCCTCTGTAATTCCTCCTGGAAATGTAAGAACTTTGCTTTATGGACTTCTTCTGTAATCCCTCCTGGAAATGTATGAAGTTTACTTTATGCACTTCCTCTGTAATCCCTCCTGGAAATGTAAGAACTTTACTTTATGCACTTCCTCTGTAATCCCTCCTGGAAACGTAAGAAATCTACTTTGTGCACTTCCTCTGTAATCCCTCCTGGAAATGTAAGAACGTTGTGCATTTCCTCTGTAATTCCTCCTGGAAATGTAAGAACTTTACTTTCTGCACTTCCCCTGTAATCCCTCCTGGAAATGTAAGAACTTTACTTTATGGACTTCCTCTGTAATTCCTCCTGCAAATGTAAGAACTTTACTTTATGCACTTCCTCTATAATCCCTCCTGGAAAATTAAGAACTTTGCTTTATGCACTTCCTCTGTAATCCCTCCTGGAAATGTAAGAACTTTACTTTATGCACTTCCTCTGTAATCCCTCCTGGAAATGTAAGAACTTTACTTTATGCACTTCCTCTGTAATCCCTCCTGGAAATGTAAGAAATCTACTTTGTGCACTTCCTCTGTAATCCCTCCTGGAAATGTAAGAACGTTGTGCATTTCCTCTGTAATTCCTCCTGGAAATGTAAGAACTCTACTTTCTGCACTTCCCCTGTAATCCCTCCTGGAAATGTAAGGACTCTACTTTGTGCACTTCCTCTGTAATCCCTCCTGGAAATGTAAGAACTTTACTTTTTGCACTTCCTCTGTAATTCCTCCTGGAAATGTAAGAACTTTACTTTATGGACTTCCTCTGTAATTCCTCCTGGAAATGTAAGAACTTTACTTTATGCACTTCCTCTGTAATCCCTCCTGGAAATGTAAGAACTTTGCTTTATGGACTTCTTCTGTAATCCCTCCTGGAAATGTATGAACTTTACTTTATGCACTTCCTCTGTAATCCCTCCTGGAAATGTAAGAACTTTACTTTATGCACTTCCTCTGTAATCCCTCCTGGAAATGTAAGAACTTTACTTTATGCACTTCCTCTATAATCCCTCCTGGAAAAGTAAGAACTTTGCTTTATGCACTTCCTCTGTAATCCCTCCTGGAAATGTAAGAACTTTACTTTATGCACTTCCTCTGTAATCCCTCCTGGAAATGTAAGAACTTTACTTTATGCACTTCCTCTGTAATCCCTCCTGGAAATGTAAGGAATCTACTTTGTGCACTTCCTCTGTAATCCCTCCTGGAAATGTAAGAACGTTGTGCATTTCCTCTGTAATTCCTCCTGGAAATGTAAGAACTTTACTTTCTGCACTTCCCCTGTAATCCCTCCTGGAAATGTAAGAACGTTGTGCATTTCCTCTGTAATTCCTCCTGGAAATGTAAGAACTTTACTTTCTGCACTTCCCCTGTAATCCCTCCTGGAAATGTAAGGACTCTACTTTGTGCACTTCCTCTGTAATCCCTCCTGGAAATGTAAGAACTTTACTTTGTGCACTTCCTCTGTAAATCCTCCTGGAAATGTAAGGACTCTACTTTGTGCACTTCCTCTGTAAATCCTCCTGGAAATGTAAGGACTCTACTTTGTGCACTTCCTCTTTTATTACTCCTGGAAATGTAAGAACTTTACTTTATGCACTTCCTCTGTAATCCCTCCTGGAAATGTAAGAACTTTACTTTATGCACTTCCTCTGTAATTCCTCCTGGAAATGCAAGAACTTTACTTCACTTCCTCCGTAATCCCTCCTGGAAATGTAAGAAATCTACTTTGTGCACTTCCTCTGTAATCCCTCCTGGAAATGTAAGAACGTTGTGCATTTACTCTGTAATTCCTCCTGGAAATGTAAGAACTTTACTTTATGGACTTGCTCTGTAATCCCTCCTGGAAATGTAAGAACTTTACTTTTTGCACTTCTTCTGTAATTCCTCCTGGAAATGTAAGAACTTTACTTTATGGACTTCCTCTGTAATTCCTCCTGGAAATGTAAGAACTTTACTTTATGCACTTCCTCTGTAATCCCTCCTGGAAATGTAAGAACTTTGCTTTATGGACTTCTTCTGTAATCCCTCCTGGAAATGTATGAACTTTACTTTATGCACTTCCTCTGTAATCCCTCCTGGAAATGTAAGAACTTTACTTTATGCACTTCCTCTGTAATCCCTCCTGGAAACGTAAGAAATCTACTTTGTGCACTTCCTCTGTAATCCCTCCTGGAAATGTAAGAACGTTGTGCATTTCCTCTGTAATTCCTCCTGGAAATGTAAGAACTTTACTTTCTGCACTTCCCCTGTAATCCCTCCTGGAAATGTAAGAACTTTACTTTATGGACTTCCTCTGTAATTCCTCCTGGAAATGTAAGAACTTTACTTTATGCACTTCCTCTATAATCCCTCCTGGAAAAGTAAGAACTTTGCTTTATGCACTTCCTCTGTAATCCCTCCTGGAAATGTAAGAACTTTACTTTATGCACTTCCTCTGTAATCCCTCCTGGAAATGTAAGAACTTTACTTTATGCACTTCCTCTGTAATCCCTCCTGGAAATGTAAGAAATCTACTTTGTGCACTTCCTCTGTAATCCCCCCTGGAAATGTAAGAACGTTGTGCATTTCCTCTGTAATTCCTCCTGGAAATGTAAGAACTTTACTTTCTGCACTTCCCCTGTAATCCCTCCTGGAAATGTAAGGACTCTACTTTGTGCACTTCCTCTGTAATCCCTCCTGGAAATGTAAGAACTTTACTTTGTGCACTTCCTCTGTAAATCCTCCTGGAAATGTAAGGACTCTACTTTGTGCACTTCCTCTTTTATTACTCCTGGAAATGTAAGAACTTTACTTTATGCACTTCCTCTGTAATCCCTCCTGGAAATGTAAGAACTTTACTTTATGCACTTCCTCTGTAATCCCTCCTGGAAATGTAAGAAATCTACTTTGTGCACTTCCTCTGTAATCCCTCCTGGAAATGTAAGAACGTTGTGCATTTCCTCTGTAATTCCTCCTGGAAATGTAAGAACTTTACTTTCTGCACTTCCCCTGTAATCCCTCCTGGAAATGTAAGAACGTTGTGCATTTCCTCTGTAATTCCTCCTGGAAATGTAAGAACTTTACTTTCTGCACTTCCCCTGTAATCCCTCCTGGAAATGTAAGGACTCTACTTTGTGCACTTCCTCTGTAATCCCTCCTGGAAATGTAAGAACTTTACTTTGTGCACTTCCTCTGTAAATCCTCCTGGAAATGTAAGGACTCTACTTTGTGCACGTCCTCTGTAAATCCTCCTGGAAATGTAAGGACTCTACTTTGTGCACTTCCTCTTTTATTACTCCTGGAAATGTAAGAACTTTACTTTATGCACTTCCTCTGTAATCCCTCCTGGAAATGTAAGAACTTTACTTTATGCACTTCCTCTGTAATTCCTCCTGGAAATGCAAGAACTTTACTTCACTTCCTCCGTAATCCCTCCTGGAAATGTAAGAAATCTACTTTGTGCACTTCCTCTGTAATCCCTCCTGGAAATGTAAGAACGTTGTGCATTTACTCTGTAATTCCTCCTGGAAATGTAAGAACTTTACTTTATGGACTTGCTCTGTAATCCCTCCTGGAAATGTAAGAACTTTACTTTATGGACTTGCTCTGTAATCCCTCCTGGAAATGTAAGAACTTTACTTTTTGCACTTCTTCTGTAATTCCTCCTGGAAATGTAAGAACTTTACTTTATGGACTTCCTCTGTAATTCCTCCTGGAAATGTAAGAACTTTACTTTATGCACTTCCTCTGTAATCCCTCCTGGAAATGTAAGAACTTTGCTTTGTGGACTTCTTCTGTAATCCCTCCTGGAAATGTATGAACTTTACTTTATGCACTTCCTCTGTAATCCCTCCTGGAAATGTAAGAACTTTACTTTATGCACTTCCTCTGTAATCCCTCCTGGAAATGTAAGAAATCTACTTTGTGCACTTCCTCTGTAATCCCTCCTGGAAATGTAAGAACGTTGTGCATTTCCTCTGTAATTCCTCCTGGAAATGTAAGAACTTTACTTTCTGCACTTCCCCTGTAATCCCTCCTGGAAATGTAAGAACTTTACTTTATGGACTTCCTCTGTAATTCCTCCTGGAAATGTAAGAACTTTACTTTATGCACTTCCTCTATAATCCCTCCTGGAAAAGTAAGAACTTTGCTTTATGCACTTCCTCTGTAATCCCTCCTGGAAATGTAAGAACTTTACTTTATGCACTTCCTCTGTAATCCCTCCTGGAAATGCAAGAACTTTACTTCACTTCCTCCGTAAACCCTCCTGGAAATGTAAGAAATCTACTTTGTGCACTTCCTCTGTAATTCCTCCTGGAAATGTAAGAACGTTGTGCATTTCCTCTGTAATTCCTCCGGGAAATGTAAGAACTTTACTTTATGGACTTCCTCTGTAATCCCTCCTGGAAATGTAAGAACTTTACTTTTTGCACTTCCTCTGTAATTCCTCCTGGAAATGTAAGAACTTTACTTTATGGACTTCCTCTGTAATTCCTCCTGGAAATGTAAGAACTTTACTTTATGCACTTCCTCTGTAATCCCTCCTGGAAATGTAAGAACTTTGCTTTATGTACATCCTCTGTAATCCCTCCTGGAAATGTAAGAACTTTACTTTATGCACTTCCTCTGTAATCCCTCCTGGAAATGTAAGAACTTTACTTTATGCACTTCCTCTGTAATCCCTCCTGGAAATGTAAGAAATCTACTTTGTGCACTTCCTCTGTAATCCATCCTGGAAATGTAAGAACGTTGTGCATTTCCTCTGTAATTCCTCCTGGAAATGTAAGAACTTTACTTTCTGCACTTCCCCTGTAATCCCTCCTGGAAATGTAAGGACTCTACTTTGTGCATTTCCTCTGTAATCCCTCCTGGAAATGTAAGAACTTTACTTTGTGCACTTCCTCTGTAAATCCTCCTGGAAATGTAAGGACTTTACTTTGTGCACTTCTTCTTTAATTACTCCTGGAAATGTAAGAACTTTACTTTATGCACTTCCTCTGTAATCCCTCCTGAAAATGTAAGAACTTTACTTTATGCACTTCCTCTGTAATCCCTCCTGGAAATGTAAGAACTTTACTTTATGCACTTCCTCTGTAATCCCTCCTGGAAATGTAAGAACTTTACTTTATGCACTTCCTCTGTAATCCCTCCTGGAAATGCAAGAACTTTACTTCACTTCCTCCGTAATCTCTCCTGGAAATGTAAGAAATCTACTTTGTGCACTTCCTCTGTAATCCCTCCTGGAAATGTAAGAACGTTGTGCATTTCCTCTGTAATTCCTCCTGGAAATGTAAGAACTTTACTTTATGGACTTCCTCTGTAATCCCTCCTGGAAATGTAAGAACTTTACTTTATTGCACTTCCTCTGTAATTCCTCCTGGAAATGTAAGAACTTTACTTTATGGACTTCCTCTGTAATTCCTCCTGGAAATGTAAGAACTTTACTTTATGCACTTCCTCTGTAATCCCTCCTGGAAATGTAAGAACTTTACTTTATGCACTTCCTCTGTAATCCCTCCTGGAAATGTAAGAAATCTACTTTGTGCACTTCCTCTGTAATCCCTCCTGGAAATGTAAGAACGTTGTGCATTTCCTCTGTAATTCCTTCTGGAAATGTAAGAACTTTACTTTATGGACTTCCTCTGTAATTCCTCCTGGAAATGTAAGAACTTTATGCACTTCCTCTGTAATCCCTCCTGGAAATGTAAGAAATCTACTTTGTGCACTTCCTCTGTAATCCCTCCTGGAAATGTAAGAACGTTGTGCATTTCCTCTGTAATTCCTCCTGGAAATGTAAGAACTTTACTTTATGGACTTCCTCTGTAATTCCTCCTGGAAATGTAAGAACTTTACTTTATGCACATCCTCTGTAATCCCTCCTGGAAATGTAAGAACTTTACTTTATGCACTTCCTCTGTAATCCCTCCTGGAAATGTAAGAACTTTACTTTATGCACTTCCTCTGTAATCCCTCCTGGAAATGTAAGAAATCTACTTTGTGCACTTCCTCTGTAATCCCTCCTGGAAATGTAAGAACGTTGTGCATTTCCTCTGTAATTCCTTCTGGAAATGTAAGAACTTTACTTTATGGACTTCTTCTGTAATCCCTCCTGGAAATGTATGAACTTTACTTTATGCACTTCCTCTGTAATCCCTCCTGGAAATGTAAGAACTTTACTTTATGCACTTCCTCTGTAATCCCTCCTGGAAATGTAAGAAATCTACTTTGTGCACTTCCTCTGTAATCCCTCATGGAAATGTAAGAACGTTGTGCAATTCCTCTGTAATCCCTCCTGGAAATGTAAGAACTTTACTTTATGGACTTCCTCTGTAATTCCTCCTGGAAATGTAAGAACTTTATGCACTTCCTCTATAATCCCTCCTGGAAAAGTAAGAACTTTGCTTTATGCACTTCCTCTGTAATCCCTCCTGGAAATGTAAGAACTTTACTTTATGCACTTCCTCTGTAATCCCTCCTGGAAATGTAAGAACTTTACTTTATGCACTCCCTCTGTAATCCCTCCTGGAAATGTAAGAAATCTACTTTGTGCACTTCCTCTGTAATCCCTCCTGGAAATGTAAGAACGTTGTGCATTTCCTCTGTAATTCCTTCTGGAAATGTAAGAACTTTACTTTCTGCACTTCCCCTGTAATCCCTCCTGGAAATGTAAGGACTCTACTTTGTGCACTTCCTCTGTAATCCCTCCTGGAAATGTAAGAACTTTACTTTGTGCACTTCCTCTGTAAATCCTCCTGGAAATGTAAGGACTCTACTTTGTGCACTTCCTCTTTTATTACTCCTGGAAATGTAAGAACTTTACTTTATGCACTTCCTCTGTAATCCCTCCTGGAAATGTAAGAACTTTACTTTATGCACTTCCTCTGTAATCCCTCCTGGAAATGTAAGAACTTTACTTTATGCACTTCCTCTGTAATCCCTCCTGGAAATGCAAGAACTTTACTTCACTTGCTCCGTAATCCCTCCTGGAAATGTAAGAAATCTACTTTGTGCACTTCCTCTGTAATCCCTCCTGGAAATGTAAGAACGTTGTGCATTTACTCTGTAATTGCTCCTGAAAATGTAAGAACTTTACTTTATGGACTTCCTCTGTAATGCCTCCTGGAAATGTAAGAACTTTACTTTTTGCACTTCCTCTGTAATTCCTCCTGGAAATGTAAGAACTTTACTTTATGGACTTCCTCTGTAATTCCTCCTGGAAATGTAAGAACTTTACTTTATGCACTTCCTCTGTAATCCCTCCTGGAAATGTAAGAACTTTGCTTTATGGACTTCTTCTGTAATCCCTCCTGGAAATGTATGAACTTTACTTTATGCACTTCCTCTGTAATCCCTCCTGGAAATGTAAGAACTTTACTTTATGCACTTCCTCTGTAATCCCTCCTGGAAATGTAAGAACTTTACTTTATGCACTTCCTCTATAATCCCTCCTGGAAAAGTAAGAACTTTGCTTTATGCACTTCCTCTGTAATCCCTCCTGGAAATGTAAGAACTTTACTTTATGCACTTCCTCTGTAATCCCTCCTGGAAATGTAAGAACTTTACTTTATGCACTTCCTCTGTAATCCCTCCTGGAAATGTAAGAAATCTACTTTGTGCACTTCCTCTGTAATCCCTCCTGGAAATGTAAGAACGTTGTGCATTTCCTCTGTAATTCCTCCTGGAAATGTAAGAACTTTACTTTCTGCACTTCCCCTGTAATCCCTCCTGGAAATGTAAGAACGTTGTGCATTTCCTCTGTAATTCCTCCTGGAAATGTAAGAACTTTACTTTCTGCACTTCCCCTGTAATCCCTCCTGGAAATGTAAGAACTTTACTTTGTGCACTTCCTCTGTAAATCCTCCTGGAAATGTAAGGACTCTACTTTGTGCACTTCCTCTTTTATTACTCCTGGAAATGTAAGAACTTTACTTTATGCACTTCCTCTGTAATCCCTCCTGGAAATGTAAGAACTTTACTTTATGCACTTCCTCTGTAATCCCTCCTGGAAATGTAAGAACTTTACTTTATGCACTTCCTCTGTAATCCCTCCTGGAAATGCAAGAACTTTACGTCACTTCCTCCGTAATCCCTCCTGGAAATGTAAGAAATCTACTTTGTGCACTTCCTCTGTAATCCCTCCTGGAAATGTAAGAACGTTGTGCATTTACTCTGTAATCCCTCCTGGAAATGTAAGAACTTTACATTATGCACTTCCTCTGTAATCCCTCCTGGAAATGTAAGAACTTTACTTTATGCACTTCCTCTGTAATCCCTCCTGGAAATGCAAGAACTTTACTTCACTTCCTCCGTAATCCCTCCTGGAAATGTAAGAAATCTACTTTGTGCACTTCCTCTGTAATCCCTCCTGGAAATGTAAGAACGTTGTGCATTTACTCTGTAATTCCTCCTGGAAATGTAAGAACTTTACTTTATGGACTTGCTCTGTAATCCCTCCTGGAAATGTAAGAACTTTACTTTTTGCACTTCTTCTGTAATTCCTCCTGGAAATGTAAGGACTCTACTTTGTGCACTTCCTCTTTTATTACTCCTGGAAATGTAAGGACTCTACTTTGTGCACTTCCTCTGTAATCCCTCCTGGAAATGTAAGAACTTTACTTTATGGACTTCCTCTGTAATTCCTCCTGGAAATGTAAGAACTTTGCTTTATGGACTTCTTCTGTAATCCCTCCTGGAAATGTATGAAGTTTACTTTATGCACTTCCTCTGTAATCCCTCCTGGAAATGTAAGAACTTTACTTTATGCACTTCCTCTGTAATCCCTCCTGGAAACGTAAGAAATCTACTTTGTGCACTTCCTCTGTAATCCCTCCTGGAAATGTAAGAACGTTGTGCATTTCCTCTGTAATTCCTCCTGGAAATGTAAGAACTTTACTTTCTGCACTTCCCCTGTAATCCCTCCTGGAAATGTAAGAACTTTACTTTATGGACTTCCTCTGTAATTCCTCCTGCAAATGTAAGAACTTTACTTTATGCACTTCCTCTATAATCCCTCCTGGAAAATTAAGAACTTTGCTTTATGCACTTCCTCTGTAATCCCTCCTGGAAATGTAAGAACTTTACTTTATGCACTTCCTCTGTAATCCCTCCTGGAAATGTAAGAACTTTACTTTATGCACTTCCTCTGTAATCCCTCCTGGAAATGTAAGAAATCTACTTTGTGCACTTCCTCTGTAATCCCTCCTGGAAATGTAAGAACGTTGTGCATTTCCTCTGTAATTCCTCCTGGAAATGTAAGAACTCTACTTTCTGCACTTCCCCTGTAATCCCTCCTGGAAATGTAAGGACTCTACTTTGTGCACTTCCTCTGTAATCCCTCCTGGAAATGTAAGAACTTTACTTTTTGCACTTCCTCTGTAATTCCTCCTGGAAATGTAAGAACTTTACTTTATGGACTTCCTCTGTAATTCCTCCTGGAAATGTAAGAACTTTACTTTATGCACTTCCTCTGTAATCCCTCCTGGAAATGTAAGAACTTTGCTTTATGGACTTCTTCTGTAATCCCTCCTGGAAATGTATGAACTTTACTTTATGCACTTCCTCTGTAATCCCTCCTGGAAATGTAAGAACTTTACTTTATGCACTTCCTCTGTAATCCCTCCTGGAAATGTAAGAACTTTACTTTATGCACTTCCTCTATAATCCCTCCTGGAAAAGTAAGAACTTTGCTTTATGCACTTCCTCTGTAATCCCTCCTGGAAATGTAAGAACTTTACTTTATGCACTTCCTCTGTAATCCCTCCTGGAAATGTAAGAACTTTACTTTATGCACTTCCTCTGTAATCCCTCCTGGAAATGTAAGGAATCTACTTTGTGCACTTCCTCTGTAATCCCTCCTGGAAATGTAAGAACGTTGTGCATTTCCTCTGTAATTCCTCCTGGAAATGTAAGAACTTTACTTTCTGCACTTCCCCTGTAATCCCTCCTGGAAATGTAAGAACGTTGTGCATTTCCTCTGTAATTCCTCCTGGAAATGTAAGAACTTTACTTTCTGCACTTCCCCTGTAATCCCTCCTGGAAATGTAAGGACTCTACTTTGTGCACTTCCTCTGTAATCCCTCCTGGAAATGTAAGAACTTTACTTTGTGCACTTCCTCTGTAAATCCTCCTGGAAATGTAAGGACTCTACTTTGTGCACTTCCTCTGTAAATCCTCCTGGAAATGTAAGGACTCTACTTTGTGCACTTCCTCTTTTATTACTCCTGGAAATGTAAGAACTTTACTTTATGCACTTCCTCTGTAATCCCTCCTGGAAATGTAAGAACTTTACTTTATGCACTTCCTCTGTAATTCCTCCTGGAAATGCAAGAACTTTACTTCACTTCCTCCGTAATCCCTCCTGGAAATGTAAGAAATCTACTTTGTGCACTTCCTCTGTAATCCCTCCTGGAAATGTAAGAACGTTGTGCATTTACTCTGTAATTCCTCCTGGAAATGTAAGAACTTTACTTTATGGACTTGCTCTGTAATCCCTCCTGGAAATGTAAGAACTTTACTTTTTGCACTTCTTCTGTAATTCCTCCTGGAAATGTAAGAACTTTACTTTATGGACTTCCTCTGTAATTCCTCCTGGAAATGTAAGAACTTTACTTTATGCACTTCCTCTGTAATCCCTCCTGGAAATGTAAGAACTTTGCTTTATGGACTTCTTCTGTAATCCCTCCTGGAAATGTATGAACTTTACTTTATGCACTTCCTCTGTAATCCCTCCTGGAAATGTAAGAACTTTACTTTATGCACTTCCTCTGTAATCCCTCCTGGAAACGTAAGAAATCTACTTTGTGCACTTCCTCTGTAATCCCTCCTGGAAATGTAAGAACGTTGTGCATTTCCTCTGTAATTCCTCCTGGAAATGTAAGAACTTTACTTTCTGCACTTCCCCTGTAATCCCTCCTGGAAATGTAAGAACTTTACTTTATGGACTTCCTCTGTAATTCCTCCTGGAAATGTAAGAACTTTACTTTATGCACTTCCTCTATAATCCCTCCTGGAAAAGTAAGAACTTTGCTTTATGCACTTCCTCTGTAATCCCTCCTGGAAATGTAAGAACTTTACTTTATGCACTTCCTCTGTAATCCCTCCTGGAAATGTAAGAACTTTACTTTATGCACTTCCTCTGTAATCCCTCCTGGAAATGTAAGAAATCTACTTTGTGCACTTCCTCTGTAATCCCCCCTGGAAATGTAAGAACGTTGTGCATTTCCTCTGTAATTCCTCCTGGAAATGTAAGAACTTTACTTTCTGCACTTCCCCTGTAATCCCTCCTGGAAATGTAAGGACTCTACTTTGTGCACTTCCTCTGTAATCCCTCCTGGAAATGTAAGAACTTTACTTTGTGCACTTCCTCTGTAAATCCTCCTGGAAATGTAAGGACTCTACTTTGTGCACTTCCTCTTTTATTACTCCTGGAAATGTAAGAACTTTACTTTATGCACTTCCTCTGTAATCCCTCCTGGAAATGTAAGAACTTTACTTTATGCACTTCCTCTGTAATCCCTCCTGGAAATGTAAGAAATCTACTTTGTGCACTTCCTCTGTAATCCCTCCTGGAAATGTAAGAACGTTGTGCATTTCCTCTGTAATTCCTCCTGGAAATGTAAGAACTTTACTTTCTGCACTTCCCCTGTAATCCCTCCTGGAAATGTAAGAACGTTGTGCATTTCCTCTGTAATTCCTCCTGGAAATGTAAGAACTTTACTTTCTGCACTTCCCCTGTAATCCCTCCTGGAAATGTAAGGACTCTACTTTGTGCACTTCCTCTGTAATCCCTCCTGGAAATGTAAGAACTTTACTTTGTGCACTTCCTCTGTAAATCCTCCTGGAAATGTAAGGACTCTACTTTGTGCACGTCCTCTGTAAATCCTCCTGGAAATGTAAGGACTCTACTTTGTGCACTTCCTCTTTTATTACTCCTGGAAATGTAAGAACTTTACTTTATGCACTTCCTCTGTAATCCCTCCTGGAAATGTAAGAACTTTACTTTATGCACTTCCTCTGTAATTCCTCCTGGAAATGCAAGAACTTTACTTCACTTCCTCCGTAATCCCTCCTGGAAATGTAAGAAATCTACTTTGTGCACTTCCTCTGTAATCCCTCCTGGAAATGTAAGAACGTTGTGCATTTACTCTGTAATTCCTCCTGGAAATGTAAGAACTTTACTTTATGGACTTGCTCTGTAATCCCTCCTGGAAATGTAAGAACTTTACTTTATGGACTTGCTCTGTAATCCCTCCTGGAAATGTAAGAACTTTACTTTTTGCACTTCTTCTGTAATTCCTCCTGGAAATGTAAGAACTTTACTTTATGGACTTCCTCTGTAATTCCTCCTGGAAATGTAAGAACTTTACTTTATGCACTTCCTCTGTAATCCCTCCTGGAAATGTAAGAACTTTGCTTTGTGGACTTCTTCTGTAATCCCTCCTGGAAATGTATGAACTTTACTTTATGCACTTCCTCTGTAATCCCTCCTGGAAATGTAAGAACTTTACTTTATGCACTTCCTCTGTAATCCCTCCTGGAAATGTAAGAAATCTACTTTGTGCACTTCCTCTGTAATCCCTCCTGGAAATGTAAGAACGTTGTGCATTTCCTCTGTAATTCCTCCTGGAAATGTAAGAACTTTACTTTCTGCACTTCCCCTGTAATCCCTCCTGGAAATGTAAGAACTTTACTTTATGGACTTCCTCTGTAATTCCTCCTGGAAATGTAAGAACTTTACTTTATGCACTTCCTCTATAATCCCTCCTGGAAAAGTAAGAACTTTGCTTTATGCACTTCCTCTGTAATCCCTCCTGGAAATGTAAGAACTTTACTTTATGCACTTCCTCTGTAATCCCTCCTGGAAATGCAAGAACTTTACTTCACTTCCTCCGTAAACCCTCCTGGAAATGTAAGAAATCTACTTTGTGCACTTCCTCTGTAATTCCTCCTGGAAATGTAAGAACGTTGTGCATTTCCTCTGTAATTCCTCCGGGAAATGTAAGAACTTTACTTTATGGACTTCCTCTGTAATCCCTCCTGGAAATGTAAGAACTTTACTTTTTGCACTTCCTCTGTAATTCCTCCTGGAAATGTAAGAACTTTACTTTATGGACTTCCTCTGTAATTCCTCCTGGAAATGTAAGAACTTTACTTTATGCACTTCCTCTGTAATCCCTCCTGGAAATGTAAGAACTTTGCTTTATGTACATCCTCTGTAATCCCTCCTGGAAATGTAAGAACTTTACTTTATGCACTTCCTCTGTAATCCCTCCTGGAAATGTAAGAACTTTACTTTATGCACTTCCTCTGTAATCCCTCCTGGAAATGTAAGAAATCTACTTTGTGCACTTCCTCTGTAATCCATCCTGGAAATGTAAGAACGTTGTGCATTTCCTCTGTAATTCCTCCTGGAAATGTAAGAACTTTACTTTCTGCACTTCCCCTGTAATCCCTCCTGGAAATGTAAGGACTCTACTTTGTGCATTTCCTCTGTAATCCCTCCTGGAAATGTAAGAACTTTACTTTGTGCACTTCCTCTGTAAATCCTCCTGGAAATGTAAGGACTTTACTTTGTGCACTTCTTCTTTAATTACTCCTGGAAATGTAAGAACTTTACTTTATGCACTTCCTCTGTAATCCCTCCTGAAAATGTAAGAACTTTACTTTATGCACTTCCTCTGTAATCCCTCCTGGAAATGTAAGAACTTTACTTTATGCACTTCCTCTGTAATCCCTCCTGGAAATGTAAGAACTTTACTTTATGCACTTCCTCTGTAATCCCTCCTGGAAATGCAAGAACTTTACTTCACTTCCTCCGTAATCTCTCCTGGAAATGTAAGAAATCTACTTTGTGCACTTCCTCTGTAATCCCTCCTGGAAATGTAAGAACGTTGTGCATTTCCTCTGTAATTCCTCCTGGAAATGTAAGAACTTTACTTTATGGACTTCCTCTGTAATCCCTCCTGGAAATGTAAGAACTTTACTTTATTGCACTTCCTCTGTAATTCCTCCTGGAAATGTAAGAACTTTACTTTATGGACTTCCTCTGTAATTCCTCCTGGAAATGTAAGAACTTTACTTTATGCACTTCCTCTGTAATCCCTCCTGGAAATGTAAGAACTTTACTTTATGCACTTCCTCTGTAATCCCTCCTGGAAATGTAAGAAATCTACTTTGTGCACTTCCTCTGTAATCCCTCCTGGAAATGTAAGAACGTTGTGCATTTCCTCTGTAATTCCTTCTGGAAATGTAAGAACTTTACTTTATGGACTTCCTCTGTAATTCCTCCTGGAAATGTAAGAACTTTATGCACTTCCTCTGTAATCCCTCCTGGAAATGTAAGAAATCTACTTTGTGCACTTCCTCTGTAATCCCTCCTGGAAATGTAAGAACGTTGTGCATTTCCTCTGTAATTCCTCCTGGAAATGTAAGAACTTTACTTTATGGACTTCCTCTGTAATTCCTCCTGGAAATGTAAGAACTTTACTTTATGCACATCCTCTGTAATCCCTCCTGGAAATGTAAGAACTTTACTTTATGCACTTCCTCTGTAATCCCTCCTGGAAATGTAAGAACTTTACTTTATGCACTTCCTCTGTAATCCCTCCTGGAAATGTAAGAAATCTACTTTGTGCACTTCCTCTGTAATCCCTCCTGGAAATGTAAGAACGTTGTGCATTTCCTCTGTAATTCCTTCTGGAAATGTAAGAACTTTACTTTATGGACTTCTTCTGTAATCCCTCCTGGAAATGTATGAACTTTACTTTATGCACTTCCTCTGTAATCCCTCCTGGAAATGTAAGAACTTTACTTTATGCACTTCCTCTGTAATCCCTCCTGGAAATGTAAGAAATCTACTTTGTGCACTTCCTCTGTAATCCCTCATGGAAATGTAAGAACGTTGTGCAATTCCTCTGTAATCCCTCCTGGAAATGTAAGAACTTTACTTTATGGACTTCCTCTGTAATTCCTCCTGGAAATGTAAGAACTTTATGCACTTCCTCTATAATCCCTCCTGGAAAAGTAAGAACTTTGCTTTATGCACTTCCTCTGTAATCCCTCCTGGAAATGTAAGAACTTTACTTTATGCACTTCCTCTGTAATCCCTCCTGGAAATGTAAGAACTTTACTTTATGCACTCCCTCTGTAATCCCTCCTGGAAATGTAAGAAATCTACTTTGTGCACTTCCTCTGTAATCCCTCCTGGAAATGTAAGAACGTTGTGCATTTCCTCTGTAATTCCTTCTGGAAATGTAAGAACTTTACTTTCTGCACTTCCCCTGTAATCCCTCCTGGAAATGTAAGGACTCTACTTTGTGCACTTCCTCTGTAATCCCTCCTGGAAATGTAAGAACTTTACTTTGTGCACTTCCTCTGTAAATCCTCCTGGAAATGTAAGGACTCTACTTTGTGCACTTCCTCTTTTATTACTCCTGGAAATGTAAGAACTTTACTTTATGCACTTCCTCTGTAATCCCTCCTGGAAATGTAAGAACTTTACTTTATGCACTTCCTCTGTAATCCCTCCTGGAAATGTAAGAACTTTACTTTATGCACTTCCTCTGTAATCCCTCCTGGAAATGCAAGAACTTTACTTCACTTGCTCCGTAATCCCTCCTGGAAATGTAAGAAATCTACTTTGTGCACTTCCTCTGTAATCCCTCCTGGAAATGTAAGAACGTTGTGCATTTACTCTGTAATTGCTCCTGAAAATGTAAGAACTTTACTTTATGGACTTCCTCTGTAATCCCTCCTGGAAATGTAAGAACTTTACTTTTTGCACTTCCTCTGTAATTCCTCCTGGAAATGTAAGAACTTTACTTTATGGACTTCCTCTGTAATTCCTCCTGGAAATGTAAGAACTTTACTTTATGCACTTCCTCTGTAATCCCTCCTGGAAATGTAAGAACTTTGCTTTATGGACTTCTTCTGTAATCCCTCCTGGAAATGTATGAACTTTACTTTATGCACTTCCTCTGTAATCCCTCCTGGAAATGTAAGAACTTTACTTTATGCACTTCCTCTGTAATCCCTCCTGGAAATGTAAGAACTTTACTTTATGCACTTCCTCTATAATCCCTCCTGGAAAAGTAAGAACTTTGCTTTATGCACTTCCTCTGTAATCCCTCCTGGAAATGTAAGAACTTTACTTTATGCACTTCCTCTGTAATCCCTCCTGGAAATGTAAGAACTTTACTTTATGCACTTCCTCTGTAATCCCTCCTGGAAATGTAAGAAATCTACTTTGTGCACTTCCTCTGTAATCCCTCCTGGAAATGTAAGAACGTTGTGCATTTCCTCTGTAATTCCTCCTGGAAATGTAAGAACTTTACTTTCTGCACTTCCCCTGTAATCCCTCCTGGAAATGTAAGAACGTTGTGCATTTCCTCTGTAATTCCTCCTGGAAATGTAAGAACTTTACTTTCTGCACTTCCCCTGTAATCCCTCCTGGAAATGTAAGAACTTTACTTTGTGCACTTCCTCTGTAAATCCTCCTGGAAATGTAAGGACTCTACTTTGTGCACTTCCTCTTTTATTACTCCTGGAAATGTAAGAACTTTACTTTATGCACTTCCTCTGTAATCCCTCCTGGAAATGTAAGAACTTTACTTTATGCACTTCCTCTGTAATCCCTCCTGGAAATGTAAGAACTTTACTTTATGCACTTCCTCTGTAATCCCTCCTGGAAATGCAAGAACTTTACGTCACTTCCTCCGTAATCCCTCCTGGAAATGTAAGAAATCTACTTTGTGCACTTCCTCTGTAATCCCTCCTGGAAATGTAAGAACGTTGTGCATTTACTCTGTAATCCCTCCTGGAAATGTAAGAACTTTACATTATGCACTTCCTCTGTAATCCCTCCTGGAAATGTAAGAACTTTACTTTATGCACTTCCTCTGTAATCCCTCCTGGAAATGCAAGAACTTTACTTCACTTCCTCCGTAATCCCTCCTGGAAATGTAAGAAATCTACTTTGTGCACTTCCTCTGTAATCCCTCCTGGAAATGTAAGAACGTTGTGCATTTACTCTGTAATTCCTCCTGGAAATGTAAGAACTTTACTTTATGGACTTGCTCTGTAATCCCTCCTGGAAATGTAAGAACTTTACTTTTTGCACTTCTTCTGTAATTCCTCCTGGAAATGTAAGGACTCTACTTTGTGCACTTCCTCTTTTATTACTCCTGGAAATGTAAGGACTCTACTTTGTGCACTTCCTCTGTAATCCCTCCTGGAAATGTAAGAACTTTACTTTATGGACTTCCTCTGTAATTCCTCCTGGAAATGTAAGAACTTTGCTTTATGGACTTCTTCTGTAATCCCTCCTGGAAATGTATGAAGTTTACTTTATGCACTTCCTCTGTAATCCCTCCTGGAAATGTAAGAACTTTACTTTATGCACTTCCTCTGTAATCCCTCCTGGAAACGTAAGAAATCTACTTTGTGCACTTCCTCTGTAATCCCTCCTGGAAATGTAAGAACGTTGTGCATTTCCTCTGTAATTCCTCCTGGAAATGTAAGAACTTTACTTTCTGCACTTCCCCTGTAATCCCTCCTGGAAATGTAAGAACTTTACTTTATGGACTTCCTCTGTAATTCCTCCTGCAAATGTAAGAACTTTACTTTATGCACTTCCTCTATAATCCCTCCTGGAAAATTAAGAACTTTGCTTTATGCACTTCCTCTGTAATCCCTCCTGGAAATGTAAGAACTTTACTTTATGCACTTCCTCTGTAATCCCTCCTGGAAATGTAAGAACTTTACTTTATGCACTTCCTCTGTAATCCCTCCTGGAAATGTAAGAAATCTACTTTGTGCACTTCCTCTGTAATCCCTCCTGGAAATGTAAGAACGTTGTGCATTTCCTCTGTAATTCCTCCTGGAAATGTAAGAACTCTACTTTCTGCACTTCCCCTGTAATCCCTCCTGGAAATGTAAGGACTCTACTTTGTGCACTTCCTCTGTAATCCCTCCTGGAAATGTAAGAACTTTACTTTTTGCACTTCCTCTGTAATTCCTCCTGGAAATGTAAGAACTTTACTTTATGGACTTCCTCTGTAATTCCTCCTGGAAATGTAAGAACTTTACTTTATGCACTTCCTCTGTAATCCCTCCTGGAAATGTAAGAACTTTGCTTTATGGACTTCTTCTGTAATCCCTCCTGGAAATGTATGAACTTTACTTTATGCACTTCCTCTGTAATCCCTCCTGGAAATGTAAGAACTTTACTTTATGCACTTCCTCTGTAATCCCTCCTGGAAATGTAAGAACTTTACTTTATGCACTTCCTCTATAATCCCTCCTGGAAAAGTAAGAACTTTGCTTTATGCACTTCCTCTGTAATCCCTCCTGGAAATGTAAGAACTTTACTTTATGCACTTCCTCTGTAATCCCTCCTGGAAATGTAAGAACTTTACTTTATGCACTTCCTCTGTAATCCCTCCTGGAAATGTAAGGAATCTACTTTGTGCACTTCCTCTGTAATCCCTCCTGGAAATGTAAGAACGTTGTGCATTTCCTCTGTAATTCCTCCTGGAAATGTAAGAACTTTACTTTCTGCACTTCCCCTGTAATCCCTCCTGGAAATGTAAGAACGTTGTGCATTTCCTCTGTAATTCCTCCTGGAAATGTAAGAACTTTACTTTCTGCACTTCCCCTGTAATCCCTCCTGGAAATGTAAGGACTCTACTTTGTGCACTTCCTCTGTAATCCCTCCTGGAAATGTAAGAACTTTACTTTGTGCACTTCCTCTGTAAATCCTCCTGGAAATGTAAGGACTCTACTTTGTGCACTTCCTCTGTAAATCCTCCTGGAAATGTAAGGACTCTACTTTGTGCACTTCCTCTTTTATTACTCCTGGAAATGTAAGAACTTTACTTTATGCACTTCCTCTGTAATCCCTCCTGGAAATGTAAGAACTTTACTTTATGCACTTCCTCTGTAATTCCTCCTGGAAATGCAAGAACTTTACTTCACTTCCTCCGTAATCCCTCCTGGAAATGTAAGAAATCTACTTTGTGCACTTCCTCTGTAATCCCTCCTGGAAATGTAAGAACGTTGTGCATTTACTCTGTAATTCCTCCTGGAAATGTAAGAACTTTACTTTATGGACTTGCTCTGTAATCCCTCCTGGAAATGTAAGAACTTTACTTTTTGCACTTCTTCTGTAATTCCTCCTGGAAATGTAAGAACTTTACTTTATGGACTTCCTCTGTAATTCCTCCTGGAAATGTAAGAACTTTACTTTATGCACTTCCTCTGTAATCCCTCCTGGAAATGTAAGAACTTTGCTTTATGGACTTCTTCTGTAATCCCTCCTGGAAATGTATGAACTTTACTTTATGCACTTCCTCTGTAATCCCTCCTGGAAATGTAAGAACTTTACTTTATGCACTTCCTCTGTAATCCCTCCTGGAAACGTAAGAAATCTACTTTGTGCACTTCCTCTGTAATCCCTCCTGGAAATGTAAGAACGTTGTGCATTTCCTCTGTAATTCCTCCTGGAAATGTAAGAACTTTACTTTCTGCACTTCCCCTGTAATCCCTCCTGGAAATGTAAGAACTTTACTTTATGGACTTCCTCTGTAATTCCTCCTGGAAATGTAAGAACTTTACTTTATGCACTTCCTCTATAATCCCTCCTGGAAAAGTAAGAACTTTGCTTTATGCACTTCCTCTGTAATCCCTCCTGGAAATGTAAGAACTTTACTTTATGCACTTCCTCTGTAATCCCTCCTGGAAATGTAAGAACTTTACTTTATGCACTTCCTCTGTAATCCCTCCTGGAAATGTAAGAAATCTACTTTGTGCACTTCCTCTGTAATCCCTCCTGGAAATGTAAGAACGTTGTGAATTTCCTCTGTAATTCCTCCTGGAAATGTAAGAACTTTACTTTCTGCACTTCCCCTGTAATCCCTCCTGGAAATGTAAGGACTCTACTTTGTGCACTTCCTCTGTAATCCCTCCTGGAAATGTAAGAACTTTACTTTGTGCACTTCCTCTGTAAATCCTCCTGGAAATGTAAGGACTCTACTTTGTGCACTTCCTCTTTTATTACTCCTGGAAATGTAAGAACTTTACTTTATGCACTTCCTCTGTAATCCCTCCTGGAAATGTAAGAACTTTACTTTATGCACTTCCTCTGTAATCCCTCCTGGAAATGTAAGAAATCTACTTTGTGCACTTCCTCTGTAATCCCTCCTGGAAATGTAAGAACGTTGTGCATTTCCTCTGTAATTCCTCCTGGAAATGTAAGAACTTTACTTTCTGCACTTCCCCTGTAATCCCTCCTGGAAATGTAAGAACGTTGTGCATTTCCTCTGTAATTCCTCCTGGAAATGTAAGAACTTTACTTTCTGCACTTCCCCTGTAATCCCTCCTGGAAATGTAAGGACTCTACTTTGTGCACTTCCTCTGTAATCCCTCCTGGAAATGTAAGAACTTTACTTTGTGCACTTCCTCTGTAAATCCTCCTGGAAATGTAAGGACTCTACTTTGTGCACGTCCTCTGTAAATCCTCCTGGAAATGTAAGGACTCTACTTTGTGCACTTCCTCTTTTATTACTCCTGGAAATGTAAGAACTTTACTTTATGCACTTCCTCTGTAATCCCTCCTGGAAATGTAAGAACTTTACTTTATGCACTTCCTCTGTAATTCCTCCTGGAAATGCAAGAACTTTACTTCACTTCCTCCGTAATCCCTCCTGGAAATGTAAGAAATCTACTTTGTGCACTTCCTCTGTAATCCCTCCTGGAAATGTAAGAACGTTGTGCATTTACTCTGTAATTCCTCCTGGAAATGTAAGAACTTTACTTTATGGACTTGCTCTGTAATCCCTCCTGGAAATGTAAGAACTTTACTTTTTGCACTTCTTCTGTAATTCCTCCTGGAAATGTAAGAACTTTACTTTATGGACTTCCTCTGTAATTCCTCCTGGAAATGTAAGAACTTTACTTTATGCACTTCCTCTGTAATCCCTCCTGGAAATGTAAGAACTTTGCTTTGTGGACTTCTTCTGTAATCCCTCCTGGAAATGTATGAACTTTACTTTATGCACTTCCTCTGTAATCCCTCCTGGAAATGTAAGAACTTTACTTTATGCACTTCCTCTGTAATCCCTCCTGGAAATGTAAGAAATCTACTTTGTGCACTTCCTCTGTAATCCCTCCTGGAAATGTAAGAACGTTGTGCATTTCCTCTGTAATTCCTCCTGGAAATGTAAGAACTTTACTTTCTGCACTTCCCCTGTAATCCCTCCTGGAAATGTAAGAACTTTACTTTATGGACTTCCTCTGTAATTCCTCCTGGAAATGTAAGAACTTTACTTTATGCACTTCCTCTATAATCCCTCCTGGAAAAGTAAGAACTTTGCTTTATGCACTTCCTCTGTAATCCCTCCTGGAAATGTAAGAACTTTACTTTATGCACTTCCTCTGTAATCCCTCCTGGAAATGTAAGAACTTTACTTTATGCACTTCCTCTGTAATCCCTCCTGGAAATGTAAGAAATCTACTTTGTGCACTTCCTCTGTAATCCCTCCTGGAAATGTAAGAACGTTGTGCATTTCCTCTGTAATTCCTCCTGGAAATGTAAGAACTTTACTTTCTGCACTTCCCCTGTAATCCCTCCTGGAAATGTAAGGACTCTACTTTGTGCACTTCCTCTGTAATCCCTCCTGGAAATGTAAGAACTTTACTTTGTGCACTTCCTCTGTAAATCCTCCTGGAAATGTAAGGACTCTACTTTGTGCACTTCCTCTTTTATTACTCCTGGAAATGTAAGAACTTTACTTTATGCACTTCCTCTGTAATCCCTCCTGGAAATGTAAGAACTTTACTTTATGCACTTCCTCTGTAATCCCTCCTGGAAATGTAAGAACTTTACTTTATGCACTTCCTCTGTAATCCCTCCTGGAAATGAAAGAACTTTACTTCACTTCCTCCGTAATCCCTCCTGGAAATGTAAGAAATCTACTTTGTGCACTTCCTCTGTAATCCCTCCTGGAAATGTAAGAACTTTACTTTCTGCACTTCCCCTGTATTCCCTCCTGGAAATGTAAGGACTCTACTTTGTGTACATCCTCAGTAATCCCTCCTGGAAATGTAAGAACTTTACTTTGTGCACTTCCTCTGTAAATCCTCCTGGAAATGTAAGGACTCTACTTTGTGCACTTCCTCTTTTATTACTCCTGAAAATGTAAGAACTTTACTTTATGCACTTCCTCTGTAATCCCTCCTGGAAATGTAAGAACTTTACTTTATGCACTTCCTCTGTAATCCCTCCTGGAAATGTAAGAACTTTACTTTATGCACTTCCTATGTAATCCCTCCTGGAAATGTAAGAACTTTATGCACTTCCTCTGTAATCCCTCCTGGAAATGCAAGAACTTTACTTCACTTCCTCCGTAATCCCTCCTGGAAATGTAAGAAATCTACTTTGTGCACTTCCTCTGTAGTCCCTCCTGGAAATGTAAGAACGTTGTGCATTTCCTCTGTAATTCCTCCTGGAAATGTAAGAACTTTACTTTATGGACTTCCTCTGTAATCCCTCCTGGAAATGTAAGAACTTTACTTTATGGACTTCCTCTGTAATTCCTCCTGGAAATGTAAGAACTATACTTCATGCACTTCCTCTGTAATCCCTCCTGGAAATGTAAGAACTTTGCTTCATGCACTTCCTCTGTAATCCCTCCTGGAAATGTATGAACTTTACTTTATGCACTTCCTCTGTAATCCCTCCTGGAAATGTAAGAACTTTACTTTATGCACTTCCTAGCAAAAAAGAAGCAAGACAAAAATATATCTCATACCCTACCATAATTATATATAAATGTAAAGCAAAGTTGCATAATAAATATAGGGTACTTAGTGAACTATTTTTGATCAAAAAAAGTATACAAGCCGTCCCACCAGCGGCAAGGTGACCCTAAATTGGGACGGTACCTATACTGCCTCCTGGAAACGTAAGAAATCTACTTTGTGCACTTCCTCTGTAATCCCTCCTGGAAATGTAAGAACGTTGTGCATTTCCTCTGTAATTCCTCCTGGAAATGTAAGAACTTTACTTTCTGCACTTCCCCTGTAATCCCTCCTGGAAATGTAAGAACTTTACTTTATGGACTTCCTCTGTAATTCCTCCTGGAAATGTAAGAACTTTACTTTATGCACTTCCTCTGTAATCCCTCCTGGAAATGTAAGAACTTTACTTTATGCACTTCCTCTGTAATCCCTCCTGGAAATGTAAGAAATCTACTTTGTGCACTTCCTCTGTAATCCCTCCTGGAAATGTAAGAACGTTGTGCATTTCCTCTGTAATTCCTCCTGGAAATGTAAGAACTTTACTTTCTGCACTTCCCCTGTAATCCCTCCTGGAAATGTAAGAACTTTACTTTGTGCACTTCCTCTGTAATCCCTCCTGGAAATGTAAGAAATCTACTTTGTGCACTTCCTCTGTAATCCCTCCTGGAAATGTAAGAACATTGTGCACTTCCTCTGTAGTCCCTCCTGGAAATGTAAGAACTTTATTTTCTGCACTTCCCCTGTAATCCCTCCTGGAAATGTAAGGACTCTACTTCGTGCACTTCCTCTGTAGTCCCTCCTGGAAATGTAAGAACTTTACTTTGTGCACTTCCTCTGTAAATCCTCCTGGAAATGTAAGGACTCTACTTTGTGCACTTCCTCTTTTATTACTCCTGGAAATGTAAGAACTTTACTTTATGCACTTCCTCTGTAATCCCTCCTGGAAATGTAAGAACTTTACTTTATGCACTTCCTCTGTAATCCCTCCTGGAAATGTAAGAACTTTACTTTATGCACTTCCTCTGTAATCCCTCCTGGAAATGTAAGAACTTTATGCACTTCCTCTGTAATCCCTCCTGGAAATGCAAGAAGTTTACTTCACTTCCTCCGTAATCCCTCCTGGAAATGTAAGAAATCTACTTTGTGCACTTCCTCTGTAATCCCTCCTGGAAATGTAAGAACGTTGTGCATTTCCTCTGTAATTCCTCCTGGAAATGTAAGAACTTTACTTCATGGACTTCCTCTGTAATCCCTCCTGGAAATGTAAGAACTTTACTTTTTGCACTTCCTCTGTAATTCCTCCTGGAAATGTAAGAACTTTACTTTATGGACTTCCTCTGTAATTCCTCCTGGAAATGTAAGAACTTTACTTTATGCACTTCCTCTGTAATCCCTCCTGGAAATGTAAGAACTTTGCTTTATGCACTTCCTCTGTAATCCCTCCTGGAAATGTATGAACTTTACTTTATGCACTTCCTCTGTAATCCCTCCTGGAAATGTAAGAACTTTACTTTATGCACTTCCTCTGTAATCCCTCCTGGAAATGTAAGAAATCTACTTTGTGCACTTCCTCTGTAATCCCTCCTGGAAATGTAAGAACGTTGTGCATTTCCTCTGTAATTCCTCCTGGAAATGTAAGAACTTTACTTTCTGCACTTCCCCTGTAATCCCTCCTGGAAATGTAAGAACTTTACTTTATGGACTTCCTCTGTAATTCCTCCTGGAAATGTAAGAACTTTACTTTATGCACTTCCTCTGTAATCCCTCCTGGAAAAGTAAGAACTTTGCTTTATGCACTTCCTCTGTAATCCCTCCTGGAAATGTAAGAACTTTACTTTATGCACTTCCTCTGTAATCCCTCCTGGAAATGTAAGAACTTTGCTTTATGCACTTCCTCTGTAATCCCTCCTGGAAATGTAAGAAATCTACTTTGTGCACTTCCTCTGTAATCCCTCCTGGAAATGTAAGAACGTTGTGCATTTCATCTGTAATTCCTCCTGGAAATGTAAGAACTTTACTTTCTGCACTTCCCCTGTAATCCCTCCTGGAAATGTAAGGACTCTACTTTGTGCACTTCCTCTGTAGTCCCTCCTGGAAATGTAAGAACTTTACTTTGTGCACTTCCTCTGTAAATCCTCCTGGAAATGTAAGAACTTTACTTCATGGACTTCCTCTGTAATCCCTCCTGGAAATGTAAGAACTTTATTTTTTGCACTTCCTCTGTAATTCCTCCTGGAAATGTAAGAACTTTACTTTATGGACTTCCTCTGTAATTCCTCCTGGAAATGTAAGAACTTTACTTTATGCACTTCCTCTGTAATCCCTCCTGGAAATGTAAGAACTTTGCTTTATGCACTTCCTCTGTAATCCCTCCTGGAAATGTATGAACTTTACTTTATGCACTTCCTCTGTAATCCCTCCTGGAAATGTAAGAACTTTACTTTATGCACTTCCTCTGTAATCCCTCCTGGAAACGTAAGAAATCTACCTTGTGCACTTCCTCTGTAATCCCTCCTGGAAATGTAAGAACGTTGTGCATTTCCTCTGTAATTCCTCCTGGAAATGTAAGAACTTTACTTTCTGCACTTCCCCTGTAATCCCTCCTGGAAATGTAAGAACTTTACTTTATGGACTTCCTCTGTAATTCCTCCTGGAAATGTAAGAACTTTACTTTATGCACTTCCTCTGTAATCCCTCCTGGAAAAGTAAGAACTTTGCTTTATGCACTTCCTCTGTAATCCCTCCTGGAAATGTAAGAACTTTACTTTATGCACTTCCTCTGTAATCCCTCCTGGAAATGTAAGAACTTTGCCTTATGCACTTCCTCTGTAATCCCTCCTGGAAATGTAAGAAATCTACTTTGTGCACTTCCTCTGTAATCCCTCCTGGAAATGTAAGAACGTTGTGCATTTCATCTGTAATTCCTCCTGGAAATGTAAGAACTTTACTTTCTGCACTTCCCCTGTAATCCCTCCTGGAAATGTAAGGACTCTACTTTGTGCACTTCCTCTGTAGTCCCTCCTGGAAATGTAAGAACTTTACTTTGTGCACTTCCTCTGTAAATCCTCCTGGAAATGTAAGGACTCTACTTTGTGCACTTCCTCTTTAATTACTCCTGGAAATGTAAGAACTTTACTTTATGCACTTCCTCTATAATCCCTCCTGGAAATGTAAGAACTTTACTATATGCACTTCCTCTGTAATCCCTCCTGGAAATGTAAGAACTTTACTTTATGCACTTCCACTGTAATCCCTCCTGGAAATGTAAGAAATCTACTTTGTGCACTTCCTCTGTAATCCCTCCTGGAAATGTAAGAACTTTACTTTATGCACTTCCTCTGTAATCCCTCCTGGAAATGTAAGAATTTTACTTTTTGCACTTCCTCTGTAAATCCTCCTGGAAATGTAAGAACTCTACTTTGTGCACATCCCCTGTAATCCCTCCTGGAAATGTAAGGACTCCACTTTCTGCACTTCCTCGTTAATTCCCCCTGGAAATGTAAGAACTTTACTTTATGCACTTCCTCTGTAATCCCTCCTGGAAATGTAAGAACTTTACTTTTTGCACTTCCTCTGTAATCCCTCCTGGAAATGTAAGAACTCTACTTTATGCACTTCCTCTGTAATCTCTCCTGGAAATGTAAGAACTTTACTTTATGCACTTCCTCTGTAATCCCTCCTGGAAATGTAAGACCTTTACTTTATGCACTTCCTCTGTAATCTCTCCTGGAAATGTAAGAACATTGTGCATTTCCTCTGTAATTCCTCCTGGAAATGTAAGAACTTTACTTTATGCATTTCCTCTGTAATCCCTCCTGGAAATGTAAGAACTTTACTTTGTGCACTTCCTCTGTAAATCCTCCTGGAAATGTAAGGACTCTACTTTGTGCACTTCCTCTTTAATTACTCCTGGAAATGTAAGAACTTTAATTGATTCACTTCCTCTGTAATCCCTCCTGGAAATGTAAGAACTCTACTTTCTGCACTTCCCCTGTAAACCCTCCTGGAAATGTAAGAATTTTACTTCATGCACTTCCTCTGTAATCCCTCCTGGAAATGTAAGAACTTTACTTTATGCACTTCCTCTGTAATCCCTCCTGAAATTTAAGAACTCTACTTTGTGCACATCCCCTGTAATCCCTCCTGGAAATGTAAGAACTTTACTTTATGCATTTCCTCTGTAATCCCTCCTGGAAATGTAAGAACTTTACTTTATGCACTTCCTCTGTAATCCCTCCTGGAAATGTAAGAACTTTACTTTATGCACTTCCTCTGTAATCCCTCCTGAAATTTAAGAACTCTACTTTGTGCACATCCCCTGTAATCCCTCCTGGAAATGTAAGAACTTTACTATATGCATTTCCTCTGTAATTCCTCCTGGAAATGTAAGAACTTTACTTTATGCACTTCCTCTGTAATCCCTCCTGGAAAAGTAAGAACTTTGCTTTATGCACTTCCTCTGTAATCCCTCCTGGAAATGTAAGAACTTTACTTTATGCACTTCCTCTGTAATCCCTCCTGGAAATGTAAGAACTTTACTTTATGCACTTCCTCTGTAATCCTTCCTGGAAATGTAAGAAATCTACTTTGTGCACTTCCTCTGTAATCCCTCCTGGAAATGTAAGAACGTTGTGCATTTCATCTGTCATTCCTCCTGGAAATGTAAGAACTTTACTTTCTGCACTTCCCTTGTAATCCCTCCTGGAAATGTAAGGACTCTACTTTGTGCACTTCCTCTGTAGTCCCTCCTGGAAATGTAAGAACTTTACTTTGTGCACTTCCTCTGTAAATCCTCCTGGAAATGTAAGGACTCTACTTTGTGCACTTCCTCTTTAATTACTCCTGGAAATGTAAGAACTTTACTTTATGCACTTCCTCTATAATCCCTCCTGGAAATGTAAGAACTTTACTATATGCACTTCCTCTGTAATCCCTCCTGGAAATGTAAGAACTTTACTTTATGCACTTCCACTGTAATCCCTCCTGGAAATGTAAGAAATCTACTTTGTGCACTTCCTCTGTAATCCCTCCTGGAAATGTAAGAACTTTACTTTATGCACTTCCTCTGTAATCCCTCCTGGAAATGTAAGAATTTTACTTTTTGCACTTCCTCTGTAAATCCTCCTGGAAATGTAAGAACTCTACTTTGTGCACATCCCCTGTAATCCCTCCTGGAAATGTAAGGACTCCACTTTCTGCACTTCCTCGTTAATTCCCCCTGGAAATGTAAGAACTTTCCTTTATTCACTTCCTCTGTAATCCCTCCTGGAAATGTAAGAACTTTACTTTTTGCACTTCCTCTGTAATCCCTCCTGGAAATGTAAGAACTCTACTTTATGCACTTCCTCTGTAATCTCTCCTGGAAATGTAAGAACTTTACTTTAAGCACTTCCTCTGTAATCTCTCCTGGAAATGTAAGAAATCTACTTTGTGCATTTCCTCTGTAATTCCTCCTGGAAATGTAAGAACTTTACTTTCTGCACTTCCCCTGTAATCCCTCCTGGAAATGTAAGGACTCTACTTTGTGCACTTCCTCTGTAATCCCTCCTGGAAATGTAAGAACTTTACTTTGTGCACTTCCTCTGTAAATCCTCCTGGAAATGTAAGGACTCTACTTTGTGCACTTCCTCTTTAATTACTCCTGGAAATGTAAGAACTTTAATTTATGCACTTCCTCTGTAATCCCTCCTGGAAATGTAAGAACTCTACTTTCTGCACTTCCCCTGTAATCCCTCCTGGAAATGTAAGAATTTTACTTTATGCACTTCCTCTGTAATCCCTCCTGGAAATGTAAGAACTTTACTTTATGCACTTCCTCTGTAATCCCTCCTGAAATTTAAGAACTCTACTTTGTGCACATCCCCTGTAATCCCTCCTGGAAATGTAAGAACTTTACTTTATGCATTTCCTCTGTAATCCCTCCTGGAAATGTAAGAACTTTACTTTATGCACTTCCTCTGTAATCCCTCCTGGAAATGTAAGAACTTTACTTTATGCACTTCCTCTGTAATCCCTCCTGAAATTTAAGAACTCTACTTTGTGCACATCCCCTGTAATCCCTCCTGGAAATGTAAGAACTTTACTTTATGCATTTCCTCTGTAATCCCTCCTGGAAATGTAAGAACTTTACTTTATGCACTTCCTCTGTAATCCGTCCTGGAAATGTAAGAACTTTACTTTATGCACTTCCTCTGTAATCCCTCCTGGAAATGTAAGAACTTTACTTTATGCACTTCCTCTGTAATCCCTCCTGGAAATGTAAGAACTCTACTTTGTGCACATCCCCTGTAATCCCTCCTGGAAATGTAAGAATTTTACTTTATGCACTTCCTCTGTAAATCCTCCTGGAAAAGTAAGAACTCTACTTTGTGCATATCCCTTGTAATCCCTCCTGGAAATGTAAGAACTTTACTTTATGCACTTCCTCTGTAATCCCTCCTGGAAATGTAAGAATTTTACTTTATGCACTTCCTCTGTAATCCCTCCTGGAAATGTAAGAATTTTACTTTTTGCACTTCCTCTGTAAATCCTCCTGGAAATGTAAGAACTCTACTTTGTGCACATCCCCTGTAATCCCTCCTGGAAATGTAAGGACTCCACTTTCTGCACTTCCTCTTTAATTCCCCCTGGAAATGTAAGAACTTTACTTTATGCACTTCCTCTGTAATCCCTCCTGGAAATGTAAGAACTTTACTTTTTGCACTTCCTCTGTAATCCCTCCTGGAAATGTAAGAACTCTACTTTATGCACTTCCTCTGTAATCCCTCCTGGAAATGTAAGAACTCTACTTTATGCATTTCCTCTTTAATTCCTCATGGAAATGTGAGAACTTTACTTTATGCATTTCCTCTGTAATCCCTCCTGGAAATGTAAGAACTTTACTTTTTGCACTACCTCTGTAAATACTCCTGGAAATGTAAGATCTCTACTTTGTGCACATCCCCTGTAATCCCTCCTGGAAATGTAAGGACTCTACTTTGTGCACTTCCTCTGTAATCCCTCCTGGAAATGTAAGGACTCTACTTTCTGCACTTCCTCTTTAATTCCTCATGGAAATGTAAGAACTTTACTATATGCACTTCCCCTGTAATCCCTCCTGGAAATGTAAGAATTTTACTTTATGCACTTCCTCTGTAAATCCTCCTGGAAAAGTAAGAACTCTACTTTGTGCATATCCCCTGTAATCCCTCCTGGAAATGTAAGAACTTTACTTTATGCACTTCCTCTGTAATCCCTCCTGGAAATGTAAGAATTTTACTTTATGCACTTCCTCTGTAATCCCTCCTGGAAATGTAAGAATTTTACTTTTTGCACTTCCTCTGTAAATCCTCCTGGAAATGTAAGAACTCTACTTTGTGCACATCCCCTGTAATCCCTCCTGGAAATGTAAGGACTCCACTTTCTGCACTTCCTCTTTAATTCCCCCTGGAAATGTAAGAACTTTACTTTATGCACTTCCTCTGTAATCCCTCCTGGAAATGTAAGAACTTTACTTTTTGCACTTCCTCTGTAATCCCTCCTGGAAATGTAAGAACTCTACTTTATGCACTTCCTCTGTAATCCCTCCTGGAAATGTAAGAACTCTACTTTGTGCATTTCCTCTTTAATTCCTCATGGAAATGTGAGAACTTTACTTTATGCATTTCCTCTGTAATCCCTCCTGGAAATGTAAGAACTTTACTTTTTGCACTACCTCTGTAAATACTCCTGGAAATGTAAGATCTCTACTTTGTGCACATCCCCTGTAATCCCTCCTGGAAATGTAAGGACTCTACTTTGTGCACTTCCTCTGTAATCCCTCCTGGAAATGTAAGGACTCTACTTTCTGCACTTCCTCTTTAATTCCTCATGGAAATGTAAGAACTTTACTATATGCACTTCCTCTGTAATCCCTCCTGGAAATGTAAGAACTTTACTTTGTGCACTTCCTCTGTAAATCCTCCTGGAAATGTAAGGACTCTACTTTGTGCACTTCCTCTTTAATTACTCCTGGAAATGTAAGAACTTTACTTTATGCACTTCCTCTGTAATCCCCCCTGGAAATGTAAGAACTTTACTTTATGCACTTCCTCTGTAATCCCTCCTGGAATTATAAGAACTTTACTTTATGCACTTACACTGTAATCCCTCCTGGAAATGTAAGAAATCTACTTTGTGCACTTCCTCTGTAATCCCTCCTGGAAATGTAAGAACTTTACTTTATGCCCTTCCTCTGTAATCCCTCCTGGAAATGTAAGAACTTTACTTTATGCACTTCCTCTGTAATCCCTCCTGGAAATGTAAGAAATCTACTTTGTGCACTTCCTCTGTAATCCCTCCTGGAAATGTAAGAACGTTGTGCATTTCCTCTGTAATTCCTCCTGGAAATGTAAGAACTTTACTTTCTGCACTTCCCCTGTAATCCCTCCTGGAAATGTAAGAACTTTACTTTATGGACTTCCTCTGTAATTCCTCCTGGAAATGTAAGAACTTTACTTTATGCACTTCCTCTGTAATCCCTCCTGGAAAAGTAAGAACTTTGCTTTATGCACTTCCTCTGTAATCCCTCCTGGAAATGTAAGAACTTTACTTTATGCACTTCCTCTGTAATCCCTCCTGGAAATGTAAGAACTTTACTTTCTGCACTTCCCATGTAATCCCTCCTGGAAATGTAAGGACTCTACTTTGTGCACTTCCTCTGTAGTCCCTCCTGGTAATGTAAGAACTTTACTTTGTGCACTTCCTCTGTAAATCCTCCTGGAAATGTAAGGACTCTACTTTGTGCACTTCCTCTTTTATTACTCCTGGAAATGTAACAACTTTACTTTATGCACTTCCTCTGTAATCCCTCCTGGAAATTTAAGAACTTTACTTTATGCACTTCCTCTGTAATCCCTCCTGGAAATGTAAGAACTTTACTTTATGCACTTCCTCTGTAATCCCTCCTGGAAATGTAAGAACTCTACTTTGTGCATTTCCTGTTTAATTCCTCATGGAAATGTGAGAACTTTACTTTATGCATTTCCTCTGTAATCCCTCCTGGAAATGTAAGAACTTTACTTTTTCCACTACCTCTGTAAATACTCCTGGAAATGTAAGATCTCTACTTTGTGCACATCCCCTGTAATCCCTCCTGGAAATGTAAGGACTCTACTTTGTGCACTTCCTCTGTAATCCCTCCTGGAAATGTAAGGACTCTACTTTCTGCACTTCCTCTTTAATTCCTCATGGAAATGTAAGAACTTTACTATATGCACTTCCCCTGTAATCCCTCCTGGAAATGTAAGAATTTTACTTTATGCACTTCCTCTGTAAATCCTCCTGGAAAAGTAAGAACTCTACTTTGTGCATATCCCCTGTAATCCCTCCTGGAAATGTAAGAACTTTACTTTATGCACTTCCTCTGTAATCCCTCCTGGAAATGTAAGAATTTTACTTTATGCACTTCCTCTGTAATCCCTCCTGGAAATGTAAGAATTTTACTTTTTGCACTTCCTCTGTAAATCCTCCTGGAAATGTAAGAACTCTACATTGTGCACATCCCCTGTAATCCCTCCTGGAAATGTAAGGACTCCACTTTCTGCACTTCCTCTTTAATTCCCCCTGGAAATGTAAGAACTTTACTTTATGCACTTCCTCTGTAATCCCTCCTGGAAATGTAAGAACTTTACTTTTTGCACTTCCTCTGTAATCCCTCCTGGAAATGTAAGAACTCTACTTTATGCACTTCCTCTGTAATCCCTCCTGGAAATGTAAGAACTCTACTTTGTGCATTTCCTCTTTAATTCCTCATGGAAATGTGAGAACTTTACTTTATGCATTTCCTCTGTAATCCCTCCTGGAAATGTAAGAACTTTACTTTTTGCACTACCTCTGTAAATACTCCTGGAAATGTAAGATCTCTACTTTGTGCACATCCCCTGTAATCCCTCCTGGAAATGTAAGGACTCTACTTTGTGCACTTCCTCTGTAATCCCTCCTGGAAATGTAAGGACTCTACTTTCTGCACTTCCTCTTTAATTCCTCATGGAAATGTAAGAACTTTACTATATGCACTTCCTCTGTAATCCCTCCTGGAAATGTAAGAACTTTACTTTGTGCACTTCCTCTGTAAATCCTCCTGGAAATGTAAGGACTCTACTTTGTGCACTTCCTCTTTAATTACTCCTGGAAATGTAAGAACTTTACTTTATGCACTTCCTCTGTAATCCCCCCTGGAAATGTAAGAACTTTACTTTATGCACTTCCTCTGTAATCCCTCCTGGAATTGTAAGAACTTTACTTTATGCACTTACACTGTAATCCCTCCTGGAAATGTAAGAAATCTACTTTGTGCACTTCCTCTGTAATCCCTCCTGGAAATGTAAGAACTTTACTTTATGCCCTTCCTCTGTAATCCCTCCTGGAAATGTAAGAACTTTACTTTATGCACTTCCTCTGTAATCCCTCCTGGAAATGTAAGAAATCTACTTTGTGCACTTCCTCTGTAATCCCTCCTGGAAATGTAAGAACGTTGTGCATTTCCTCTGTAATTCCTCCTGGAAATGTAAGAACTTTACTTTCTGCACTTCCCCTGTAATCCCTCCTGGAAATGTAAGAACTTTACTTTATGGACTTCCTCTGTAATTCCTCCTGGAAATGTAAGAACTTTACTTTATGCACTTCCTCTGTAATCCCTCCTGGAAAAGTAAGAACTTTGCTTTATGCACTTCCTCTGTAATCCCTCCTGGAAATGTAAGAACTTTACTTTATGCACTTCCTCTGTAATCCCTCCTGGAAATGTAAGAACTTTACTTTATGCACTTCCTCTGTAATCCCTCCTGGAAATGTAAGAAATCTACTTTGTGCACTTCCTCTGTAATCCCTCCTGGAAATGTAAGAACGTTGTGCATTTCCTCTGTAATTCCTCCTGGAAATGTAAGAACTTTACTTTCTGCACTTCCCCTGTAATCCCTCCTGGAAATGTAAGGACTCTACTTTGTGCACTTCCTCTGTAGTCCCTCCTGGAAATGTAAGAACTTTACTTTCTGCACTTCCCCTGTAATCCCTCCTGGAAATGTAAGGACTCTACTTTGTGCACTTCCTCTGTAGTCCCTCCTGGTAATATAAGAACTTTACTTTGTGCACTTCCTCTGTAAATCCTCCTGGAAATGTAAGGACTCTACTTTGTGCACTTCCTCTTTTATTACTCCTGGAAATGTAAGAACTTTACTTTATGCACTTCCTCTGTAATCCCTCCTGGAAATGTAAGAACTTTACTTTATGCACTTCCTCTGTAATCCCTCCTGGAAATGTAAGAACTTTACTTTATGCACTTCCTCTGTAATCCCTCCTGGAAATGTAAGAACTTTATGCACTTCCTCTGTAATCCCTCCTGGAAATGCAAGAACTTTACTTCACTTCCTCCGTAATCCCTCCTGGAAATGTAAGAAATCTACTTTGTGCACTTCCTCTGTAATCCCTCCTGGAAATGTAAGAACGTTGTGCATTTCCTCTGTAATTCCTCCTGGAAATGTAAGAACTTTACTTTATGGACTTCCTCTGTAATCCCTCCTGGAAATGTAAGAACTTTACTTTTTGCACTTCCTCTGTAATTCCTCCTGGAAATGTAAGAACTTTACTTTATGGACTTCCTCTGTAATTCCTCCTGGAAATGTAAGAACTTTACTTTATGCACTTCCTCTGTAATCCCTCCTGGAAATGTAAGAACTTTGCTTTATGCACTTCCTCTGTAATCCCTCCTGGAAATGTATGAACTTTACTTTATGCACTTCCTCTGTAATCCCTCCTGGAAATGTAAGAACTTTACTTTATGCACTTCCTCTGTAATCCCTCCTGGAAACGTAAGAAATCTACTTTGTGCACTTCCTCTGTAATCCCTCCTGGAAATGTAAGAACGTTGTGCATTTCCTCTGTAATTCCTCCTGGAAATGTAAGAACTTTACTTTCTGCACTTCCCCTGTAATCCCTCCTGGAAATGTGAGAATTTTACTTTATGGACTTCCTCTGTAATTCCTCCTGGAAATGTAAGAACTTTACTTTATGCACTTCCTCTGTAATCCCTCCTGGAAAAGTAAGAACTTTGCTTTATGCACTTCCTCTGTAATCCCTCCTGGAAATGTAAGAACTTTACTTTATGCACTTCCTCTGTAATCCCTCCTGTAAATGTAAGAACTTTACATTATGCACTTCCTCTGTAATCCCTCCTGGAAATGTAAGAAATCTACTTCGTGCACTTCCTCTGTAATCCCTCCTGGAAATGTAAGAACGTTGTGCATTTCATCTGTAATTCCTCCTGGAAATGTAAGAACTTTACTTTCTGCACTTCCCCTGTAATCCCTCCTGGAAATGTAAGGACTCTACTTTGTGCACTTCCTCTGTAGTCCCTCCTGGAAATGTAAGAACTTTACTTTGTGCACTTCCTCTGTAAATCCTCCTGGAAATGTAAGGACTCTACTTTGTGCACTTCCTCTTTAATTACTCCTGGAAATGTAAGAACTTTACTTTATGCACTTCCTCTATAATCCCTCCTGGAAATGTAAGAACTTTACTTTATGCACTTCCTCTGTAATCCCTCCTGGAAATGTAAGAACTTTACTTTATGCACTTCCACTGTAATCCCTCCTGGAAATGTAAGAAATCTACTTTGTGCACTTCCTCTTTAATCCCTCCTGGAAATGTAAGAATTTTACTTTTTGCACTTCCTCTGTAAATCCTCCTGGAAATGTAAGAACTCTACTTTGTGCACATCTCCTGTAATCCCTCCTGGAAATGTAAGGACTCCACTTTCTGCACTTCCTCGTTAATTCCCCCTGGAAATGTAAGAACTTTACTTTATGCACTTCCTCTGTAATCCCTCCTGGAAATGTAAGAACTTTACTTTTTGCACTTCCTCTGTAATCCCTCCTGGAAATGTAAGAACTCTACTTTATGCACTTCCTCTGTAATCTCTCCTGGAAATGTAAGAACTTTACTTTATGCACTTCCTCTGTAATCCCTCCTGGAAATGTAAGACCTTTGCTTTATGCACTTCCTCTGTAATCTCTCCTGGAAATGTAAGAAATCTACTTTGTGCTCTTCCTCTGTAATCCCTCCTGGAAATGTAAGAACATTGTGCATTTCCTCTGTAATTCCTCCTGGAAATGTAAGAACTTTACTTTCTGCACTTCCCCTGTAATCCCTCCTGGAAATGTAAGGACTCTACTTTGTGCACTTCCTCTGTAATCCCTCCTGGAAATGTAAGAACTTTACTTTATGCACTTCCTCTGTAATCCCTCCTGAAATTTAAGAACTCTACTTTGTGCACATCCCCTGTAATCCCTCCTGGAAATGGAAGAACTTTACTTTATGCATTTCCTCTGTAATCCCTCCTGGAAATGTAAGAACTTTACTTTATGCACTTCCTCTGTAATCCGTCCTGGAAATGTAAGAACTTTACTTTATGCACTTCCTCTGTAATCCCTCCTGGAAATGTAAGAACTTTACTTTATGCACTTCCTCTGTAATCCCTCCTGGAAATGTAAGAACTCTACTTTGTGCACATCCCCTGTAATCCCTCCTGGAAATGTAAGAACTTTACTTTATGCACTTCCTCTGTAATCTCTCCTGGAAATGTAAGAATTTTACATTATGCACTTCCTCTGTAATCTCTCCTGGAAATGTAAGAAATCTACTTTGTGCTCTTCCTCTGTAATCCCTCCTGGAAATGTAAGAACATTGTGCATTTCCTCTGTAATTCCTCCTGGAAATGTAAGAACTTTACTTTCTGCACTTCCCCTGTAATCCCTCCTGGAAATGTAAGGACTCTACGTTGTGCACTTCCTCTGTAAATCCTCCTGGAAATGTAAGGACTCTACTTTGTGCACTTCCTCTTTAATTACTCCTGGAAATGTAAGAACTTTAATTTATGCACTTCCTCTGTAATCCCTCCTGGAAATGTAAGAACTTTACTTTATGCACTTCCTCTGTAATCCCTCCTGGAAATGTAAGAATTTTACTTTATGCACTTCCTCTGTAATCCCTCCTGGAAATGTAAGAACTTTACTTTATGCACTTCCTCTGTAATCCCTCCTGAAATTTAAGAACTCTACTTTGTGCACATCCCCTGTAATCCCTCCTGGAAATGTAAGAACTTTACTTTATGCATTTCCTCTGTAATCCCTCCTGGAAATGTAAGAACTTTACTTTATGCACTTCCTCTGTAATCTGTCCTGGAAATGTAAGAACTTTACTTTATGCACTTCCTCTGTAATCCCTCCTGGAAATGTAAGAACTTTACTTTATGCACTTCCTCTGTAATCCCTCCTGGAAATGTAAGAAGTCTACTTTGTGCACATCCCCTGTAATCCCTCCTGGAAATGTAAGAACTTTACTTTTTGCACTTCCTCTGTAATCCCTCCTGGAAATGTAAGAACTCTACTTTATGCACTTCCTCTGTAATCCCTCCTGGAAATGTAAGAACTCTACTTTGTGCATTTCCTCTTTAATTCCTCATGGAAATGTGAGAACTTTACTTTATGCATTTCCTCTGTAATCCCTCCTGGAAATGTAAGAACTTTACTTTTTGCACTACCTCTGTAAATACTCCTGGAAATGTAAGATCTCTACTTTGTGCACATCCCCTGTAATCCCTCCTGGAAATGTAAGGACTCTACTTTGTGCACTTCCTCTGTAATCCCTCCTGGAAATGTAAGGACTCTACTTTCTGCACTTCCTCTTTAATTCCTCATGGAAATGTAAGAACTTTACTATATGCACTTCCCCTGTAATCCCTCCTGGAAATGTAAGAATTTTACTTTATGCACTTCCTCTGTAAATCCTCCTGGAAAAGTAAGAACTCTACTTTGTGCATATCCCCTGTAATCCCTCCTGGAAATGTAAGAACTTTACTTTATGCACTTCCTCTGTAATCCCTCCTGGAAATGTAAGAATTTTACTTTATGCACTTCCTCTGTAATCCCTCCTGGAAATGTAAGAATTTTACTTTTTGCACTTCCTCTGTAAATCCTCCTGGAAATGTAAGAACTCTACTTTGTGCACATCCCCTGTAATCCCTCCTGGAAATGTAAGGACTCCACTTTCTGCACTTCCTCTTTAATTCCCCCTGGAAATGTAAGAACTTTACTTTATGCACTTCCTCTGTAATCCCTCCTGGAAATGTAAGAACTTTACGTTTTGCACTTCCTCTGTAATCCCTCCTGGAAATGTAAGAACTCTACTTTATGCACTTCCTCTGTAATCCCTCCTGGAAATGTAAGAACTCTACTTTGTGCATTTCCTCTTTAATTCCTCATGGAAATGTGAGAACTTTACTTTATGCATTTCCTCTGTAATCCCTCCTGGAAATGTAAGAACTTTACTTTTTGCACTACCTCTGTAAATACTCCTGGAAATGTAAGATCTCTACTTTGTGCACATCCCCTGTAATCCCTCCTGGAAATGTAAGGACTCTACTTTGTGCACTTCCTCTGTAATCCCTCCTGGAAATGTAAGGACTCTACTTTCTGCACTTCCTCTTTAATTCCTCATGGAAATGTAAGAACTTTACTATATGCACTTCCTCTGTAATCCCTCCTGGAAATGTAAGAACTTTACTTTGTGCACTTCCTCTGTAAATCCTCCTGGAAATGTAAGGACTCTACTTTGTGCACTTCCTCTTTAATTACTCCTGGAAATGTAAGAACTTTACTTTATGCACTTCCTCTGTAATCCCCCCTGGAAATGTAAGAACTTTACTTTATGCACTTCCTCTGTAATCCCTCCTGGAATTGTAAGAACTTTACTTTATGCACTTACACTGTAATCCCTCCTGGAAATGTAAGAAATCTACTTTGTGCACTTCCTCTGTAATCCCTCCTGGAAATGTAAGAACTTTACTTTATGCCCTTCCTCTGTAATCCCTCCTGGAAATGTAAGAACTTTACTTTATGCACTTCCTCTGTAATCCCTCCTGGAAATGTAAGAAATCTACTTTGTGCACTTCCTCTGTAATCCCTCCTGGAAATGTAAGAACGTTGTGCATTTCCTCTGTAATTCCTCCTGGAAATGTAAGAACTTTACTTTCTGCACTTCCCCTGTAATCCCTCCTGGAAATGTAAGAACTTTACTTTATGGACTTCCTCTGTAATTCCTCCTGGAAATGTAAGAACTTTACTTTATGCACTTCCTCTGTAATCCCTCCTGGAAAAGTAAGAACTTTGCTTTATGCACTTCCTCTGTAATCCCTCCTGGAAATGTAAGAACTTTACTTTATGCACTTCCTCTGTAATCCCTCCTGGAAATGTAAGAACTTTACTTTATGCACTTCCTCTGTAATCCCTCCTGGAAATGTAAGAAATCTACTTTGTGCACTTCCTCTGTAATCCCTCCTGGAAATGTAAGAACGTTGTGCATTTCCTCTGTAATTCCTCCTGGAAATGTAAGAACTTTACTTTCTGCACTTCTCCTGTAATCCCTCCTGGAAATGTAAGGACTCTACTTTGTGCACTTCCTCTGTAGTCCCTCCTGGAAATGTAAGAACTTTACTTTCTGCACTTCCCCTGTAATCCCTCCTGGAAATGTAAGGACTCTACTTTGTGCACTTCCTCTGTAGTCCCTCCTGGTAATGTAAGAACTTTACTTTGTGCACTTCCTCTGTAAATCCTCCTGGAAATGTAAGGACTCTACTTTGTGCACTTCCTCTTTTATTACTCCTGGAAATGTAACAACTTTACTTTATGCACTTCCTCTGTAATCCCTCCTGGAAATGTAAGAACTTTACTTTATGCACTTCCTCTGTAATCCCTCCTGGAAATGTAAGAACTTTACTTTATGCACTTCCTCTGTAATCCCTCCTGGAAATGTAAGAACTCTACTTTGTGCATTTCCTGTTTAATTCCTCATGGAAATGTGAGAACTTTACTTTATGCATTTCCTCCGTAATCCCTCCTGGAAATGTAAGAACTTTACTTTTTGCACTACCTCTGTAAATACTCCTGGAAATGTAAGATCTCTACTTTGTGCACATCCCCTGTAATCCCTCCTGGAAATGTAAGGACTCTACTTTGTGCACTTCCTCTGTAATCCCTCCTGGAAATGTAAGGACTCTACTTTCTGCACTTCCTCTTTAATTCCTCATGGAAATGTAAGAACTTTACTATATGCACTTCCCCTGTAATCCCTCCTGGAAATGTAAGAATTTTACTTTATGCACTTCCTCTGTAAATCCTCCTGGAAAAGTAAGAACTCTACTTTGTGCATATCCCCTGTAATCCCTCCTGGAAATGTAAGAACTTTACTTTTTGCACTTCCTCTGTAATCCCTCCTGGAAATGTAAGAACTCTACTTTATGCACTTCCTCTGTAATCCCTCCTGGAAATGTAAGAACTCTACTTTGTGCATTTCCTCTTTAATTCCTCATGGAAATGTGAGAACTTTACTTTATGCATTTCCTCTGTAATCCCTCCTGGAAATGTAAGAACTTTACTTTTTGCACTACCTCTGTAAATACTCCTGGAAATGTAAGATCTCTACTTTGTGCACATCCCCTGTAATCCCTCCTGGAAATGTAAGGACTCTACTTTGTGCACTTCCTCTGTAATCCCTCCTGGAAATGTAAGGACTCTACTTTCTGCACTTCCTCTTTAATTCCTCATGGAAATGTAAGAACTTTACTATATGCACTTCCCCTGTAATCCCTCCTGGAAATGTAAGAATTTTACTTTATGCACTTCCTCTGTAAATCCTCCTGGAAAAGTAAGAACTCTACTTTGTGCATATCCCCTGTAATCCCTCCTGGAAATGTAAGAACTTTACTTTATGCACTTCCTCTGTAATCCCTCCTGGAAATGTAAGAATTTTACTTTATGCACTTCCTCTGTAATCCCTCCTGGAAATGTAAGAATTTTACTTTTTGCACTTCCTCTGTAAATCCTCCTGGAAATGTAAGAACTCTACTTTGTGCACATCCCCTGTAATCCCTCCTGGAAATGTAAGGACTCCACTTTCTGCACTTCCTCTTTAATTCCCCCTGGAAATGTAAGAACTTTACTTTATGCACTTCCTCTGTAATCCCTCCTGGAAATGTAAGAACTTTACGTTTTGCACTTCCTCTGTAATCCCTCCTGGAAATGTAAGAACTCTACTTTATGCACTTCCTCTGTAATCCCTCCTGGAAATGTAAGAACTCTACTTTGTGCATTTCCTCTTTAATTCCTCATGGAAATGTGAGAACTTTACTTTATGCATTTCCTCTGTAATCCCTCCTGGAAATGTAAGAACTTTACTTTTTGCACTACCTCTGTAAATACTCCTGGAAATGTAAGATCTCTACTTTGTGCACATCCCCTGTAATCCCTCCTGGAAATGTAAGGACTCTACTTTGTGCACTTCCTCTGTAATCCCTCCTGGAAATGTAAGGACTCTACTTTCTGCACTTCCTCTTTAATTCCTCATGGAAATGTAAGAACTTTACTATATGCACTTCCTCTGTAATCCCTCCTGGAAATGTAAGAACTTTACTTTGTGCACTTCCTCTGTAAATCCTCCTGGAAATGTAAGGACTCTACTTTGTGCACTTCCTCTTTAATTACTCCTGGAAATGTAAGAACTTTACTTTATGCACTTCCTCTGTAATCCCCCCTGGAAATGTAAGAACTTTACTTTATGCACTTCCTCTGTAATCCCTCCTGGAATTGTAAGAACTTTACTTTATGCACTTACACTGTAATCCCTCCTGGAAATGTAAGAAATCTACTTTGTGCACTTCCTCTGTAATCCCTCCTGGAAATGTAAGAACTTTACTTTATGCCCTTCCTCTGTAATCCCTCCTGGAAATGTAAGAACTTTACTTTATGCACTTCCTCTGTAATCCCTCCTGGAAATGTAAGAAATCTACTTTGTGCACTTCCTCTGTAATCCCTCCTGGAAATGTAAGAACGTTGTGCATTTCCTCTGTAATTCCTCCTGGAAATGTAAGAACTTTACTTTCTGCACTTCCCCTGTAATCCCTCCTGGAAATGTAAGAACTTTACTTTATGGACTTCCTCTGTAATTCCTCCTGGAAATGTAAGAACTTTACTTTATGCACTTCCTCTGTAATCCCTCCTGGAAAAGTAAGAACTTTGCTTTATGCACTTCCTCTGTAATCCCTCCTGGAAATGTAAGAACTTTACTTTATGCACTTCCTCTGTAATCCCTCCTGGAAATGTAAGAACTTTACTTTATGCACTTCCTCTGTAATCCCTCCTGGAAATGTAAGAAATCTACTTTGTGCACTTCCTCTGTAATCCCTCCTGGAAATGTAAGAACGTTGTGCATTTCCTCTGTAATTCCTCCTGGAAATGTAAGAACTTTACTTTCTGCACTTCTCCTGTAATCCCTCCTGGAAATGTAAGGACTCTACTTTGTGCACTTCCTCTGTAGTCCCTCCTGGAAATGTAAGAACTTTACTTTCTGCACTTCCCCTGTAATCCCTCCTGGAAATGTAAGGACTCTACTTTGTGCACTTCCTCTGTAGTCCCTCCTGGTAATGTAAGAACTTTATTTTGTGCACTTCCTCTGTAAATCCTCCTGGAAATGTAAGGACTCTACTTTGTGCACTTCCTCTTTTATTACTCCTGGAAATGTAACAACTTTACTTTATGCACTTCCTCTGTAATCCCTCCTGGAAATGTAAGAACTTTACTTTATGCACTTCCTCTGTAATCCCTCCTGGAAATGTAAGAACTTTACTTTATGCACTTCCTCTGTAATCCCTCCTGGAAATGTAAGAACTCTACTTTGTGCATTTCCTGTTTAATTCCTCATGGAAATGTGAGAACTTTACTTTATGCATTTCCTCCGTAATCCCTCCTGGAAATGTAAGAACTTTACTTTTTGCACTACCTCTGTAAATACTCCTGGAAATGTAAGATCTCTACTTTGTGCACATCCCCTGTAATCCCTCCTGGAAATGTAAGGACTCTACTTTGTGCACTTCCTCTGTAATCCCTCCTGGAAATGTAAGGACTCTACTTTCTGCACTTCCTCTTTAATTCCTCATGGAAATGTAAGAACTTTACTATATGCACTTCCCCTGTAATCCCTCCTGGAAATGTAAGAATTTTACTTTATGCACTTCCTCTGTAAATCCTCCTGGAAAAGTAAGAACTCTACTTTGTGCATATCCCCTGTAATCCCTCCTGGAAATGTAAGAACTTTACTTTATGCACTTCCTCTGTAATCCCCCCTGGAAATGTAAGAACTTTACTTTATGCACTTCCTCTGTAATCCCTCCTGGAATTGTAAGAACTTTACTTTATGCACTTACACTGTAATCCCTCCTGGAAATGTAAGAAATCTACTTTGTGCACTTCCTCTGTAATCCCTCCTGGAAATGTAAGAACTTTACTTTATGCCCTTCCTCTGTAATCCCTCCTGGAAATGTAAGAACTTTACTTTATGCACTTCCTCTGTAATCCCTCCTGGAAATGTAAGAAATCTACTTTGTGCACTTCCTCTGTAATCCCTCCTGGAAATGTAAGAACGTTGTGCATTTCCTCTGTAATTCCTCCTGGAAATGTAAGAACTTTACTTTCTGCACTTCCCCTGTAATCCCTCCTGGAAATGTAAGAACTTTACTTTATGGACTTCCTCTGTAATTCCTCCTGGAAATGTAAGAACTTTACTTTATGCACTTCCTCTGTAATCCCTCCTGGAAAAGTAAGAACTTTGCTTTATGCACTTCCTCTGTAATCCCTCCTGGAAATGTAAGAACTTTACTTTATGCACTTCCTCTGTAATCCCTCCTGGAAATGTAAGAACTTTACTTTATGCACTTCCTCTGTAATCCCTCCTGGAAATGTAAGAAATCTACTTTGTGCACTTCCTCTGTAATCCCTCCTGGAAATGTAAGAACGTTGTGCATTTCCTCTGTAATTCCTCCTGGAAATGTAAGAACTTTACTTTCTGCACTTCTCCTGTAATCCCTCCTGGAAATGTAAGGACTCTACTTTGTGCACTTCCTCTGTAGTCCCTCCTGGAAATGTAAGAACTTTACTTTCTGCACTTCCCCTGTAATCCCTCCTGGAAATGTAAGGACTCTACTTTGTGCACTTCCTCTGTAGTCCCTCCTGGTAATGTAAGAACTTTACTTTGTGCACTTCCTCTGTAAATCCTCCTGGAAATGTAAGGACTCTACTTTGTGCACTTCCTCTTTTATTACTCCTGGAAATGTAACAACTTTACTTTATGCACTTCCTCTGTAATCCCTCCTGGAAATGTAAGAACTTTACTTTATGCACTTCCTCTGTAATCCCTCCTGGAAATGTAAGAACTTTACTTTATGCACTTCCTCTGTAATCCCTCCTGGAAATGTAAGAACTCTACTTTGTGCATTTCCTGTTTAATTCCTCATGGAAATGTGAGAACTTTACTTTATGCATTTCCTCCGTAATCCCTCCTGGAAATGTAAGAACTTTACTTTTTGCACTACCTCTGTAAATACTCCTGGAAATGTAAGATCTCTACTTTGTGCACATCCCCTGTAATCCCTCCTGGAAATGTAAGGACTCTACTTTGTGCACTTCCTCTGTAATCCCTCCTGGAAATGTAAGGACTCTACTTTCTGCACTTCCTCTTTAATTCCTCATGGAAATGTAAGAACTTTACTATATGCACTTCCCCTGTAATCCCTCCTGGAAATGTAAGAATTTTACTTTATGCACTTCCTCTGTAAATCCTCCTGGAAAAGTAAGAACTCTACTTTGTGCATATCCCCTGTAATCCCTCCTGGAAATGTAAGAACTTTACTTTTTGCACTTCCTCTGTAATCCCTCCTGGAAATGTAAGAACTCTACTTTATGCACTTCCTCTGTAATCCCTCCTGGAAATGTAAGAACTCTACTTTGTGCATTTCCTCTTTAATTCCTCATGGAAATGTGAGAACTTTACTTTATGCATTTCCTCTGTAATCCCTCCTGGAAATGTAAGAACTTTACTTTTTGCACTACCTCTGTAAATACTCCTGGAAATGTAAGATCTCTACTTTGTGCACATCCCCTGTAATCCCTCCTGGAAATGTAAGGACTCTACTTTGTGCACTTCCTCTGTAATCCCTCCTGGAAATGTAAGGACTCTACTTTCTGCACTTCCTCTTTAATTCCTCATGGAAATGTAAGAACTTTACTATATGCACTTCCCCTGTAATCCCTCCTGGAAATGTAAGAATTTTACTTTATGCACTTCCTCTGTAAATCCTCCTGGAAAAGTAAGAACTCTACTTTGTGCATATCCCCTGTAATCCCTCCTGGAAATGTAAGAACTTTACTTTATGCACTTCCTCTGTAATCCCTCCTGGAAATGTAAGAATTTTACTTTATGCACTTCCTCTGTAATCCCTCCTGGAAATGTAAGAATTTTACTTTTTGCACTTCCTCTGTAAATCCTCCTGGAAATGTAAGAACTCTACTTTGTGCACATCCCCTGTAATCCCTCCTGGAAATGTAAGGACTCCACTTTCTGCACTTCCTCTTTAATTCCCCCTGGAAATGTAAGAACTTTACTTTATGCACTTCCTCTGTAATCCCTCCTGGAAATGTAAGAACTTTACGTTTTGCACTTCCTCTGTAATCCCTCCTGGAAATGTAAGAACTCTACTTTATGCACTTCCTCTGTAATCCCTCCTGGAAATGTAAGAACTCTACTTTGTGCATTTCCTCTTTAATTCCTCATGGAAATGTGAGAACTTTACTTTATGCATTTCCTCTGTAATCCCTCCTGGAAATGTAAGAACTTTACTTTTTGCACTACCTCTGTAAATACTCCTGGAAATGTAAGATCTCTACTTTGTGCACATCCCCTGTAATCCCTCCTGGAAATGTAAGGACTCTACTTTGTGCACTTCCTCTGTAATCCCTCCTGGAAATGTAAGGACTCTACTTTCTGCACTTCCTCTTTAATTCCTCATGGAAATGTAAGAACTTTACTATATGCACTTCCTCTGTAATCCCTCCTGGAAATGTAAGAACTTTACTTTGTGCACTTCCTCTGTAAATCCTCCTGGAAATGTAAGGACTCTACTTTGTGCACTTCCTCTTTAATTACTCCTGGAAATGTAAGAACTTTACTTTATGCACTTCCTCTGTAATCCCCCCTGGAAATGTAAGAACTTTACTTTATGCACTTCCTCTGTAATCCCTCCTGGAATTGTAAGAACTTTACTTTATGCACTTACACTGTAATCCCTCCTGGAAATGTAAGAAATCTACTTTGTGCACTTCCTCTGTAATCCCTCCTGGAAATGTAAGAACTTTACTTTATGCCCTTCCTCTGTAATCCCTCCTGGAAATGTAAGAACTTTACTTTATGCACTTCCTCTGTAATCCCTCCTGGAAATGTAAGAAATCTACTTTGTGCACTTCCTCTGTAATCCCTCCTGGAAATGTAAGAACGTTGTGCATTTCCTCTGTAATTCCTCCTGGAAATGTAAGAACTTTACTTTCTGCACTTCCCCTGTAATCCCTCCTGGAAATGTAAGAACTTTACTTTATGGACTTCCTCTGTAATTCCTCCTGGAAATGTAAGAACTTTACTTTATGCACTTCCTCTGTAATCCCTCCTGGAAAAGTAAGAACTTTGCTTTATGCACTTCCTCTGTAATCCCTCCTGGAAATGTAAGAACTTTACTTTATGCACTTCCTCTGTAATCCCTCCTGGAAATGTAAGAACTTTACTTTATGCACTTCCTCTGTAATCCCTCCTGGAAATGTAAGAAATCTACTTTGTGCACTTCCTCTGTAATCCCTCCTGGAAATGTAAGAACGTTGTGCATTTCCTCTGTAATTCCTCCTGGAAATGTAAGAACTTTACTTTCTGCACTTCTCCTGTAATCCCTCCTGGAAATGTAAGGACTCTACTTTGTGCACTTCCTCTGTAGTCCCTCCTGGAAATGTAAGAACTTTACTTTCTGCACTTCCCCTGTAATCCCTCCTGGAAATGTAAGGACTCTACTTTGTGCACTTCCTCTGTAGTCCCTCCTGGTAATGTAAGAACTTTACTTTGTGCACTTCCTCTGTAAATCCTCCTGGAAATGTAAGGACTCTACTTTGTGCACTTCCTCTTTTATTACTCCTGGAAATGTAACAACTTTACTTTATGCACTTCCTCTGTAATCCCTCCTGGAAATGTAAGAACTTTACTTTATGCACTTCCTCTGTAATCCCTCCTGGAAATGTAAGAACTTTACTTTATGCACTTCCTCTGTAATCCCTCCTGGAAATGTAAGAACTCTACTTTGTGCATTTCCTGTTTAATTCCTCATGGAAATGTGAGAACTTTACTTTATGCATTTCCTCCGTAATCCCTCCTGGAAATGTAAGAACTTTACTTTTTGCACTACCTCTGTAAATACTCCTGGAAATGTAAGATCTCTACTTTGTGCACATCCCCTGTAATCCCTCCTGGAAATGTAAGGACTCTACTTTGTGCACTTCCTCTGTAATCCCTCCTGGAAATGTAAGGACTCTACTTTCTGCACTTCCTCTTTAATTCCTCATGGAAATGTAAGAACTTTACTATATGCACTTCCCCTGTAATCCCTCCTGGAAATGTAAGAATTTTACTTTATGCACTTCCTCTGTAAATCCTCCTGGAAAAGTAAGAACTCTACTTTGTGCATATCCCCTGTAATCCCTCCTGGAAATGTAAGAACTTTACTTTATGCACTTCCTCTGTAATCCCTCCTGGAAATGTAAGAATTTTACTTTATGCACTTCCTCTGTAATCCCTCCTGGAAATGTAAGAATTTTACTTTTTGCACTTCCTCTGTAAATCCTCCTGGAAATGTAAGAACTCTACTTTGTGCACATCCCCTGTAATCCCTCCTGGAAATGTAAGGACTCCACTTTCTGCACTTCCTCTTTAATTCCCCCTGGAAATGTAAGAACTTTACTTCATGCACTTCCTCTGTAATCCCTCCTGGAAATGTAAGAACTTTACTTTTTGCACTTCCTCTGTAATCCCTCCTGGAAATGTAAGAACTCTACTTTATGCACTTCCTCTGTAATCCCTCCTGGAAATGTAAGAACTCTACTTTGTGCATTTCCTCTTTAATTCCTCATGGAAATGTGAGAACTTTACTTTATGCATTTCCTCTGTAATCCCTCCTGGAAATGTAAGAACTTTACTTTTTGCACTACCTCTGTAAATACTCCTGGAAATGTAAGATCTCTACTTTGTGCACATCCCCTGTAATCCCTCCTGGAAATGTAAGGACTCTACTTTGTGCACTTCCTCTGTAATCCCTCCTGGAAATGTAAGGACTCTACTTTCTGCACTTCCTCTTTAATTCCTCATGGAAATGTAAGAACTTTACTATATGCACTTCCTCTGTAATCCCTCCTGGAAATGTAAGAACTTTACTTTGTGCACTTCCTCTGTAAATCCTCCTGAAAATGTAAGGACTCTACTTTGTGCACTTCCTCTTTAATTACTCCTGGAAATGTAAGAACTTTACTTTATGCACTTCCTCTGTAATCCCCCCTGGAAATGTAAGAACTTTACTTTATGCACTTCCTCTGTAATCCCTCCTGGAATTGTAAGAACTTTACTTTATGCACTTACACTGTAATCCCTCCTGGAAATGTAAGAAATCTACTTTGTGCACTTCCTCTGTAATCCCTCCTGGAAATGTAAGAACTTTACTTTATGCCCTTCCTCTGTAATCCCTCCTGGAAATGTAAGAACTTTACTTTATGCACTTCCTCTGTAATCCCTCCTGGAAATGTAAGAAATCTACTTTGTGCACTTCCTCTGTAATCCCTCCTGGAAATGTAAGAACGTTGTGCATTTCCTCTGTAATTCCTCCTGGAAATGTAAGAACTTTACTTTCTGCACTTCCCCTGTAATCCCTCCTGGAAATGTAAGAACTTTACTTTATGGACTTCCTCTGTAATTCCTCCTGGAAATGTAAGAACTTTACTTTATGCACTTCCTCTGTAATCCCTCCTGGAAAAGTAAGAACTTTGCTTTATGCACTTCCTCTGTAATCCCTCCTGGAAATGTAAGAACTTTACTTTATGCACTTCCTCTGTAATCCCTCCTGGAAATGTAAGAACTTTACTTTATGCACTTCCTCTGTAATCCCTCCTGGAAATGTAAGAAATCTACTTTGTGCACTTCCTCTGTAATCCCTCCTGGAAATGTAAGAACGTTGTGCATTTCCTCTGTAATTCCTCCTGGAAATGTAAGAACTTTACTTTCTGCACTTCCCCTGTAATCCCTCCTGGAAATGTAAGGACTCTACTTTGTGCACTTCCTCTGTAGTCCCTCCTGGAAATGTAAGAACTTTACTTTCTGCACTTCCCCTGTAATCCCTCCTGGAAATGTAAGGACTCTACTTTGTGCACTTCCTCTGTAGTCCCTCCTGGTAATGTAAGAACTTTACTTTGTGCACTTCCTCTGTAAATCCTCCTGGAAATGTAAGGACTCTACTTTGTGCACTTCCTCTTTTATTACTCCTGGAAATGTAAGAACTTTACTTTATGCACTTCCTCTGTAATCCCTCCTGGAAATGTAAGAACTTTACTTTATGCACTTCCTCTGTAATCCCTCCTGGAAATGTAAGAACTTTACTTTATGCACTTCCTCTGTAATCCCTCCTGGAAATGTAAGAACTTTATGCACTTCCTCTGTAATCCCTCCTGGAAATGCAAGAACTTTACTTCACTTCCTCCGTAATCCCTCCTGGAAATGTAAGAAATCTACTTTGTGCACTTCCTCTGTAATCCCTCCTGGAAATGTAAGAACGTTGTGCATTTCCTCTGTAATTCCTCCTGGAAATGTAAGAACTTTACTTTATGGACTTCCTCTGTAATCCCTCCTGGAAATGTAAGAACTTTACTTTTTGCACTTCCTCTGTAATTCCTCCTGGAAATGTAAGAACTTTACTTTATGGACTTCCTCTGTAATTCCTCCTGGAAATGTAAGAACTTTACTTTATGCACTTCCTCTGTAATCCCTCCTGGAAATGTAAGAACTTTGCTTTATGCACTTCCTCTGTAATCCCTCCTGGAAATGTATGAACTTTACTTTATGCACTTCCTCTGTAATCCCTCCTGGAAATGTAAGAACTTTACTTTATGCACTTCCTCTGTAATCCCTCCTGGAAACGTAAGAAATCTACTTTGTGCACTTCCTCTGTAATCCCTCCTGGAAATGTAAGTACGTTGTGCATTTCCTCTGTAATTCCTCCTGGAAATGTAAGAACTTTACTTTCTGCACTTCCCCTGTAATCCCTCCTGGAAATGTGAGAACTTTACTTTATGGACTTCCTCTGTAATTCCTCCTGGAAATGTAAGAACTTTACTTTATGCACTTCCTCTGTAATCCCTCCTGGAAAAGTAAGAACTTTGCTTTATGCACTTCCTCTGTAATCCCTCCTGGAAATGTAAGAACTTTACTTTATGCACTTCCTCTGTAATCCCTCCTGTAAATGTAAGAACTTTACATTATGCACTTCCTCTGTAATCCCTCCTGGAAATGTAAGAAATCTACTTCGTGCACTTCCTCTGTAATCCCTCCTGGAAATGTAAGAACGTTGTGCATTTCATCTGTAATTCCTCCTGGAAATGTAAGAACTTTACTTTCTGCACTTCCCCTGTAATCCCTCCTGGAAATGTAAGGACTCTACTTTGTGCACTTCCTCTGTAGTCCCTCCTGGAAATGTAAGAACTTTACTTTGTGCACTTCCTCTGTAAATCCTCCTGGAAATGTAAGGACTCTACTTTGTGCACTTCCTCTTTAATTACTCCTGGAAATGTAAGAACTTTACTTTATGCACTTCCTCTATAATCCCTCCTGGAAATGTAAGAACTTTACTTTATGCACTTCCTCTGTAATCCCTCCTGGAAATGTAAGAACTTTACTTTATGCACTTCCACTGTAATCCCTCCTGGAAATGTAAGAAATCTACTTTGTGCACTTCCTCTTTAATCCCTCCTGGAAATGTAAGAATTTTACTTTTTGCACTTCCTCTGTAAATCCTCCTGGAAATGTAAGAACTCTACTTTGTGCACATCCCCTGTAATCCCTCCTGGAAATGTAAGGACTCCACTTTCTGCACTTCCTCGTTAATTCCCCCTGGAAATGTAAGAACTTTACTTTATGCACTTCCTCTGTAATCCCTCCTGGAAATGTAAGAACTTTACTTTTTGCACTTCCTCTGTAATCCCTCCTGGAAATGTAAGAACTCTACTTTATGCACTTCCTCTGTAATCTCTCCTGGAAATGTAAGAACTTTACTTTATGCACTTCCTCTGTAATCCCTCCTGGAAATGTAAGACCTTTACTTTATGCACTTCCTCTGTAATCTCTCCTGGAAATGTAAGAAATCTACTTTGTGCTCTTCCTCTGTAATCCCTCCTGGAAATGTAAGAACATTGTGCATTTCCTCTGTAATTCCTCCTGGAAATGTAAGAACTTTACTTTCTGCACTTCCCCTGTAATCCCTCCTGGAAATGTAAGGACTCTACTTTGTGCACTTCCTCTGTAATCCCTCCTGGAAATGTAAGAACTTTACTTTATGCACTTCCTCTGTAATCCCTCCTGAAATTTAAGAACTCTACTTTGTGCACATCCCCTGTAATCCCTCCTGGAAATGTAAGAACTTTACTTTATGCATTTCCTCTGTAATCCCTCCTGGAAATGTAAGAACTTTACTTTATGCACTTCCTCTGTAATCCGTCCTGGAAATGTAAGAACTTTACTTTATGCACTTCCTCTGTAATCCCTCCTGGAAATGTAAGAACTTTACTTTATGCACTTCCTCTGTAATCCCTCCTGGAAATGTAAGAACTCTACTTTGTGCACATCCCCTGTAATCCCTCCTGGAAATGTAAGAATTTTACTTTATGCACTTCCTCTGTAAGTCCTCCTGGAAAAGTAAGAACTCTACTTTGTGCATATCCCCTGTAATCCCTCCTGGAAATGTAAGAACTTTACTTTATGCACTTCCTCTGTAATCTCTCCTGGAAATGTAAGAATTTTACATTATGCACTTCCTCTGTAATCTCTCCTGGAAATGTAAGAAATCTACTTTGTGCTCTTCCTCTGTAATCCCTCCTGGAAATGTAAGAACATTGTGCATTTCCTCTGTAATTCCTCCTGGAAATGTAAGAACTTTACTTTCTGCACTTCCCCTGTAATCCCTCCTGGAAATGTAAGGACTCTACTTTGTGCACTTCCTCTGTAGTCCCTCCTGGTAATGTAAGAACTTTACTTTGTGCACTTCCTCTGTAAATCCTCCTGGAAATGTAAGGACTCTACTTTGTGCACTTCCTCTTTTATTACTCCTGGAAATGTAAGAACTTTACTTTATGCATTTCCTCTGTAATCCCTCCTGGAAATGTAAGAACTTTACTTTATGCACTTCCTCTGTAATCCCTCCTGGAAATGTAAGAACTTTACTTTATGCACTTCCTCTGTAATCCCTCCTGGAAATGTAAGAACTTTATGCACTTCCTCTGTAATCCCTCCTGGAAATGCAAGAACTTTACTTCACTTCCTCCGTAATCCCTCCTGGAAATGTAAGAAATCTACTTTGTGCACTTCCTCTGTAATCCCTCCTGGAAATGTAAGAACGTTGTGCATTTCCTCTGTAATTCCTCCTGGAAATGTAAGAACTTTACTTTATGGACTTCCTCTGTAATCCCTCCTGGAAATGTAAGAACTTTACTTTTTGCACTTCCTCTGTAATTCCTCCTGGAAATGTAAGAACTTTACTTTATGGACTTCCTCTGTAATTCCTCCTGGAAATGTAAGAACTTTACTTTATGCACTTCCTCTGTAATCCCTCCTGGAAATGTAAGAACTTTGCTTTATGCACTTCCTCTGTAATCCCTCCTGGAAATGTATAAACTTTACTTTATGCACTTCCTCTGTAATCCCTCCTGGAAATGTAAGAACTTTACTTTATGCACTTCCTCTGTAATCCCTCCTGGAAACGTAAGAAATCTACTTTGTGCACTTCCTCTGTAATCCCTCCTGGAAATGTAAGAACGTTGTGCATTTCCTCTGTAATTCCTCCTGGAAATGTAAGAACTTTACTTTCTGCACTTCCCCTGTAATCCCTCCTGGAAATGTGAGAACTTTACTTTATGGACTTCCTCTGTAATTCCTCCTGGAAATGTAAGAACTTTACTTTATGCACTTCCTCTGTAATCCCTCCTGGAAAAGTAAGAACTTTGCTTTATGCACTTCCTCTGTAATCCCTCCTGGAAATGTAAGAACTTTACTTTATGCACTTCCTCTGTAATCCCTCCTGTAAATGTAAGAACTTTACATTATGCACTTCCTCTGTAATCCCTCCTGGAAATGTAAGAAATCTACTTCGTGCACTTCCTCTGTAATCCCTCCTGGAAATGTAAGAACGTTGTGCATTTCATCTGTAATTCCTCCTGGAAATGTAAGAACTTTACTTTCTGCACTTCCCCTGTAATCCCTCCTGGAAATGTAAGGACTCTACTTTGTGCACTTCCTCTGTAAATCCTCCTGGAAATGTAAGGACTCTACTTTGTGCACTTCCTCTTTAATTACTCCTGGAAATGTAAGAACTTTAATTTATGCACTTCCTCTGTAATCCCTCCTGGAAATGTAAGAACTTTACTTTATGCACTTCCTCTGTAATCCCTCCTGGAAATGTAAGAATTTTACTTTATGCACTTCCTCTGTAATCCCTCCTGGAAATGTAAGAACTTTACTTTATGCGCTTCCTCTGTAATCCCTCCTGAAATTTAAGAACTCTACTTTGTGCACATCCCCTGTAATCCCTCCTGGAAATGTAAGAACTTTACTTTATGCATTTCCTCTGTAATCCCTCCTGGAAATGTAAGAACTTTACTTTATGCACTTCCTCTGTAATCTGTCCTGGAAATGTAAGAACTTTACTTTATGCACTTCCTCTGTAATCCCTCCTGGAAATGTAAGAACTTTACTTTATGCACTTCCTCTGTAATCCCTCCTGGAAATGTAAGAAGTCTACTTTGTGCACATCCCCTGTAATCCCTCCTGGAAATGTAAGAATTTTACTTTATGCACTTCCTCTGTAAATCCTCCTGGAAAAGTAAGAACTCTACTTTGTGCATATCCCCTGTAATCCCTCCTGGAAATGTAAGAACTTTACTTTATGCACTTCCTCTGTAATCCCTCCTGGAAATGTAAGAATTTTACTTTATGCACTTCCTCTGTAATCCCTCCTGGAAATGTAAGAATTTTACTTTTTGCACTTCCTCTGTAAATCCTCCTGGAAATGTAAGAACTCTACTTTGTGCACATCCCCTGTAATCCCTCCTGGAAATGTAAGGACTCCACTTTCTGCACTTCCTCTTTAATTCCCCCTGGAAATGTAAGAACTTTACTTTATGCACTTCCTCTGTAATCCCTCCTGGAAATGTAAGAACTTTACTTTTTGCACTTCCTCTGTAATCCCTCCTGGAAATGTAAGAACTCTACTTTATGCACTTCCTCTGTAATCCCTCCTGGAAATGTAAGAACTCTACTTTGTGCATTTCCTCTTTAATTCCTCATGGAAATGTGAGAACTTTACTTTATGCACTTCCTCTGTAATCCCTCCTGGAAATGTAAGACCTTTACTTCATGCACTTCCTCTGTAATCTCTCCTGGAAATGTAAGAAATCTACTTTGTGCTCTTCCTCTGTAATCCCTCCTGGAAATGTAAGAACATTGTGCATTTCCTCTGTAATTCCTCCTGGAAATGTAAGAACTTTACTTTCTGCACTTCCCCTGTAATCCCTCCTGGAAATGTAAGGACTCTACTTTGTGCACTTCCTCTGTAATCCCTCCTGGAAATGTAAGAACTTTACTTTATGCACTTCCTCTGTAATCCCTCCTGAAATTTAAGAACTCTACTTTGTGCACATCCCCTGTAATCCCTCCTGGAAATGTAAGAACTTTACTTTATGCATTTCCTCTGTAATCCCTCCTGGAAATGTAAGAACTTTACTTTATGCACTTCCTCTGTAATCCGTCCTGGAAATGTAAGAACTTTACTTTATGCACTTCCTCTGTAATCCCTCCTGGAAATGTAAGAACTTTACTTTATGCACTTCCTCTGTAATCCCTCCTGGAAATGTAAGAACTCTACTTTGTGCACATCCCCTGTAATCCCTCCTGGAAATGTAAGAATTTTACTTTATGCACTTCCTCTGTAAGTCCTCCTGGAAAAGTAAGAACTCTACTTTGTGCATATCCCCTGTAATCCCTCCTGGAAATGTAAGAACTTTACTTTATGCACTTCCTCTGTAATCTCTCCTGGAAATGTAAGAATTTTACATTATGCACTTCCTCTGTAATCTCTCCTGGAAATGTAAGAAATCTACTTTGTGCTCTTCCTCTGTAATCCCTCCTGGAAATGTAAGAACATTGTGCATTTCCTCTGTAATTCCTCCTGGAAATGTAAGAACTTTACTTTCTGCACTTCCCCTGTAATCCCTCCTGGAAATGTAAGGACTCTACTTTGTGCACTTCCTCTGTAGTCCCTCCTGGTAATGTAAGAACTTTACTTTGTGCACTTCCTCTGTAAATCCTCCTGGAAATGTAAGGACTCTACTTTGTGCACTTCCTCTTTTATTACTCCTGGAAATGTAAGAACTTTACTTTATGCACTTCCTCTGTAATCCCTCCTGGAAATGTAAGAACTTTACTTTATGCACTTCCTCTGTAATCCCTCCTGGAAATGTAAGAACTTTACTTTATGCACTTCCTCTGTAATCCCTCCTGGAAATGTAAGAACTTTATGCACTTCCTCTGTAATCCCTCCTGGAAATGCAAGAACTTTACTTCACTTCCTCCGTAATCCCTCTTGGAAATGTAAGAAATCTACTTTGTGCACTTCCTCTGTAATCCCTCCTGGAAATGTAAGAACGTTGTGCATTTCCTCTGTAATTCCTCCTGGAAATGTAAGAACTTTACTTTATGGACTTCCTCTGTAATCCCTCCTGGAAATGTAAGAACTTTACTTTTTGCACTTCCTCTGTAATTCCTCCTGGAAATGTAAGAACTTTACTTTATGGACTTCCTCTGTAATTCCTCCTGGAAATGTAAGAACTTTACTTTATGCACTTCCTCTGTAATCCCTCCTGGAAATGTAAGAACTTTACTTTATGCACTTCCTCTGTAATCCCTCCTGGAAACGTAAGAAATCTACTTTGTGCACTTCCTCTGTAATCCCTCCTGGAAATGTAAGAACGTTGTGCATTTCCTCTGTAATTCCTCCTGGAAATGTAAGAACTTTACTTTCTGCACTTCCCCTGTAATCCCTCCTGGAAATGTGAGAACTTTACTTTATGGACTTCCTCTGTAATTCCTCCTGGAAATGTAAGAACTTTACTTTATGCACTTCCTCTGTAATCCCTCCTGGAAAAGTAAGAACTTTGCTTTATGCACTTCCTCTGTAATCCCTCCTGGAAATGTAAGAACTTTACTTTATGCACTTCCTCTTTAATCCCTCCTGTAAATGTAAGAACTTTACATTATGCACTTCCTCTGTAATCCCTCCTGGAAATGTAAGAAATCTACTTCGTGCACTTCCTCTGTAATCCCTCCTGGAAATGTAAGAACGTTGTGCATTTCATCTGTAATTCCTCCTGGAAATGTAAGAACTTTACTTTCTGCACTTCCCCTGTAATCCCTCCTGGAAATGTAAGGACTCTACTTTGTGCACTTCCTCTGTAAATCCTCCTGGAAATGTAAGGACTCTACTTTGTGCACTTCCTCTTTAATTACTCCTGGAAATGTAAGAACTTTAATTTATGCACTTCCTCTGTAATCCCTCCTGGAAATGTAAGAACTTTACTTTATGCACTTCCTCTGTAATCCCTCCTGGAAATGTAAGAATTTTACTTTATGCACTTCCTCTGTAATCCCTCCTGGAAATGTAAGAACTTTACTTTATGCACTTCCTCTGTAATCCCTCCTGAAATTTAAGAACTCTACTTTGTGCACATCCCCTGTAATCCCTCCTGGAAATGTAAGAACTTTACTTTATGCATTTCCTCTGTAATCCCTCCTGGAAATGTAAGAACTTTACTTTATGCACTTCCTCTGTAATCTGTCCTGGAAATGTAAGAACTTTACTTTATGCACTTCCTCTGTAATCCCTCCTGGAAATGTAAGAACTTTACTTTATGCACTTCCTCTGTAATCCCTCCTGGAAATGTAAGAAGTCTACTTTGTGCACATCCCCTGTAATCCCTCCTGGAAATGTAAGAATTTTACTTTATGCACTTCCTCTGTAAATCCTCCTGGAAAAGTAAGAACTCTACTTTGTGCATATCCCCTGTAATCCCTCCTGGAAATGTAAGAACTTTACTTTATGCACTTCCTCTGTAATCCCTCCTGGAAATGTAAGAATTTTACTTTATGCACTTCCTCTGTAATCCCTCCTGGAAATGTAAGAATTTTACTTTTTGCACTTCCTCTGTAAATCCTCCTGGAAATGTAAGAACTCTACTTTGTGCACATCCCCTGTAATCCCTCCTGGAAATGTAAGGACTCCACTTTCTGCACTTCCTCTTTAATTCCCCCTGGAAATGTAAGAACTTTACTTTATGCACTTCCTCTGTAATCCCTCCTGGAAATGTAAGAGCTTTACTTTTTGCACTTCCTCTGTAATCCCTCCTGGAAATGTAAGAACTCTACTTTATGCACTTCCTCTGTAATCCCTCCTGGAAATGTAAGAACTCTACTTTGTGCATTTCCTCTTTAATTCCTCATGGAAATGTGAGAACTTTACTTTATGCATTTCCTCTGTAATCCCTCCTGGAAATGTAAGAACTTTACTTTTTGCACTTCCTCTGTAAATACTCCTGGAAATGTAAGATCTCTAGTTTGTGCACATCCCCTGTAATCCCTCCTGGAAATGTAAGGACTCTACTTTGTGCACTTCCTCTGTAATCCCTCCTGGAAATGTAAGGACTCTACTTTCTGCACTTCCTCTTTAATTCCTCATGGAAATGTAAGAACTTTACTATATGCACTTCCTCTGTAATCCCTCCTGGAAATGTAAGAACTTTACTTTGTGCACTTCCTCTGTAAATCCTCCTGGAAATGTAAGGACTCTACTTTGTGCACTTCCTCTTTAATTACTCCTGGAAATGTAAGAACTTTACTTTATGCACTTCCTCTGTAATCCCCCCTGGAAATGTAAGAACTTTACTTTATGCACTTCCTCTGTAATCCCTCCTGGAATTGTAAGAACTTTACTTTATGCACTTACACTGTAATCCCTCCTGGAAATGTAAGAAATCTACTTTGTGCACTTCCTCTGTAATCCCTCCTGGAAATGTAAGAACTTTACTTTATGCCCTTCCTCTGTAATCCCTCCTGGAAATGTAAGAACTTTACTTTATGCCCTTCCTCTGTAATCCCTCCTGGAAATGTAAGAACTTTACTTTATGCACTTCCTCTGTAATCCCTCCTGGAAATGTAAGAAATCTACTTTGTGCACTTCCTCTGTAATCCCTCCTGGAAATGTAAGAACGTTGTGCATTTCCTCTGTAATTCCTCCTGGAAATGTAAGAACTTTACTTTATGGACTTCCTCTGTAATTCCTCCTGGAAATGTAAGAACTTTACTTTATGCACTTCCTCTGTAATCCCTTCTGGAAATGTAAGAACTTTGCTTTATGCACTTCCTCTGTAATCCCTCCTGGAAATGTATGAACTTTACTTTATGCACTTCCTCTGTAATCCCTCCTGGAAATGTAAGAACTTTACTTTATGCACTTCCTCTGTAATCCCTCCTGGAAACGTAAGAAATCTACTTTGTGCACTTCCTCTGTAATCCCTCCTGGAAATGTAAGAACGTTGTGCATTTCCTCTGTAATTCCTCCTGGAAATGTAAGAACTTTACTTTCTGCACTTCCCCTGTAATCCCTCCTGGAAATGTGAGAACTTTACTTTATGGACTTCCTCTGTAATTCCTCCTGGAAATGTAAGAACTTTACTTTATGCACTTCCTCTGTAATCCCTCCTGGAAAAGTAAGAACTTTGCTTTATGCACTTCCTCTGTAATCCCTCCTGGAAATGTAAGAACTTTACTTTATGCACTTCCTCTGTAATCCCTCCTGGAAATGTAAGAACTTTACATTATACACTTCCTCTGTAATCCCTCCTGGAAATGTAAGAAATCTACTTCGTGCACTTCCTCTGTAATCCCTCCTGGAAATGTAAGAACGTTGTGCATTTCATCTGTAATTCCTCCTGGAAATGTAAGAACTTTACTTTCTGCACTTCCCCTGTAATCCCTCCTGGAAATGTAAGGACTCTACTTTGTGCACTTCCTCTGTAGTCCCTCCTGGAAATGTAAGAACTTTACTTTGTGCAATTCCTCTGTAAATCCTCCTGGAAATGTAAGGACTCTACTTTGTGCACTTCCTCTTTAATTACTCCTGGAAATGTAAGAACTTTACTTTATGCACTTCCTCTATAATCCCTCCTGGAAATGTAAGAACTTTACTTTATGCACTTCCTCTGTAATCCCTCCTGGAAATGTAAGAACTTTACTTTATGCACTTCCACTGTAATCCCTCCTGGAATTGTAAGAAATCTACTTTGTGCACTTCCTCTTTAATCCCTCCTGGAAATGTAAGAATTTTACTTTTTGCACTTCCTCTGTAAATCCTCCTGGAAATGTAAGAACTCTACTTTGTGCACATCCCCTGTAATCCCTCCTGGAAATGTAAGGACTCCACTTTCTGCACTTCCTCGTTAATTCCCCCTGGAAATGTAAGAACTTTACTTTATGCACTTCCTCTGTAATCCCTCCTGGAAATGTAAGAACTTTACTTTTTGCACTTCCTCTGTAATCCCTCCTGGAAATGTAAGAACTCTACTTTATGCACTTCCTCTGTAATCTCTCCTGGAAATGTAAGAACTTTACTTTATGCACTTCCTCTGTAATCCCTCCTGGAAATGTAAGACCTTTACTTTATGCACTTCCTCTGTAATCTCTCCTGGAAATGTAAGAAATCTACTTTGTGCTCTTCCTCTGTAATCCCTCCTGGAAATGTAAGAACATTGTGCATTTCCTCTGTAATTCCTCCTGGAAATGTAAGAACTTTACTTTCTGCACTTCCCCTGTAATCCCTCCTGGAAATGTAAGGACTCTACTTTGTGCACTTCCTCTGTAATCCCTCCTGGAAATGTAAGAAATTTACTTTATGCACTTCCTCTGTAATCCCTCCTGAAATTTAAGAACTCTACTTTGTGCACATCCCCTGTAATCCCTCCTGGAAATGTAAGAACTTTACTTTATGCATTTCCTCTGTAATCCCTCCTGGAAATGTAAGAACTTTACTTTATGCACTTCCTCTGTAATCCGTCCTGGAAATGTAAGAACTTTACTTTATGCACTTCCTCTGTAATCCCTCCTGGAAATGTAAGAACTTTACTTTATGCACTTCCTCTGTAATCCCTCCTGGAAATGTAAGAACTCTACTTTGTGCACATCCCCTGTAATCCCTCCTGGAAATGTAAGAATTTTACTTTATGCACTTCCTCTGTAAGTCCTCCTGGAAAAGTAAGAACTCTACTTTGTGCATATCCCCTGTAATCCCTCCTGGAAATGTAAGAACTTTACTTTATGCACTTCCTCTGTAATCTCTCCTGGAAATGTAAGAATTTTACTTTATGCACTTCCTCTGTAATCTCTCCTGGAAATGTAAGAAATCTACCTTGTGCTCTTCCTCTGTAATCCCTCCTGGAAATGTAAGAACATTGTGCATTTCCTCTGTAATTCCTCCTGGAAATGTAAGAACTTTACTTTCTGCACTTCCCCTGTAATCCCTCCTGGAAATGTAAGGACTCTACTTTGTGCACTTCCTCTGTAAATCCTCCTGGAAATGTAAGGACTCTACTTTGTGCACTTCCTCTTTAATTACTCCTGGAAATGTAAGAACTTTAATTTATGCACTTCCTCTGTAATCCCTCCTGGAAATGTAAGAACTTTACTTTATGCACTTCCTCTGTAATCCCTCCTGGAAATGTAAGAATTTTACTTTATGCACTTCCTCTGTAATCCCTCCTGGAAATGTAAGAACTTTACTTTATGCACTTCCTCTGTAATCCCTCCTGAAATTTAAGAACTCTACTTTGTGCACATCCCCTGTAATCCCTCCTGGAAATGTAAGAACTTTACTTTATGCATTTCCTCTGTAATCCCTCCTGGAAATGTAAGAACTTTACTTTATGCACTTCCTCTGTAATCTGTCCTGGAAATGTAAGAACTTTACTTTATGCACTTCCTCTGTAATCCCTCCTGGAAATGTAAGAACTTTACTTTATGCACTTCCTCTGTAATCCCTCCTGGAAATGTAAGAAGTCTACTTTGTGCACATCCCCTGTAATCCCTCCTGGAAATGTAAGAATTTTACTTTATGCACTTCCTCTGTAAATCCTCCTGGAAAAGTAAGAACTCTACTTTGTGCATATCCCCTGTAATCCCTCCTGGAAATGTAAGAACTTTACTTTATGCACTTCCTCTGTAATCCCTCCTGGAAATGTAAGAATTTTACTTTATGCACTTCCTCTGTAATCCCTCCTGGAAATGTAAGAATTTTACTTTTTGCACTTCCTCTGTAAATCCTCCTGGAAATGTAAGAACTCTACTTTGTGCACATCCCCTGTAATCCCTCCTGGAAATGTAAGGACTCCACTTTCTGCACTTCCTCTTTAATTCCCCCTGGAAATGTAAGAACTTTACTTTATGCACTTCCTCTGTAATCCCTCCTGGAAATGTAAGAACTTTACTTTTTGCACTTCCTCTGTAATCCCTCCTGGAAATGTAAGAACTCTACTTTATGCACTTCCTCTGTAATCCCTCCTGGAAATGTAAGAACTCTACTTTGTGCATTTCCTCTTTAATTCCTCATGGAAATGTGAGAACTTTACTTTATGCATTTCCTCTGTAATCCCTCCTGGAAATGTAAGAACTTTACTTTTTGCACTTCCTCTGTAAATACTCCTGGAAATGTAAGATCTCTACTTTGTGCACTTCCCCTGTAATCCCTCCTGGAAATGTAAGGACTCTACTTTGTGCACTTCCTCTGTAATCCCTCCTGGAAATGTAAGGACTCTACTTTCTGCACTTCCTCTTTAATTCCTCATGGAAATGTAAGAACTTTACTATATGCACTTCCTCTGTAATCCCTCCTGGAAATGTAAGAACTTTACTTTGTGCACTTCCTCTGTAAATCCTCCTGGAAATGTAAGGACTCTACTTTGTGCACTTCCTCTTTAATTACTCCTGGAAATGTAAGAACTTTACTTTATGCACTTCCTCTGTAATCCCCCCTGGAAATGTAAGAACTTTACTTTATGCACTTCCTCTGTAATCCCTCCTGGAATTGTAAGAACTTTACTTTATGCACTTACACTGTAATCCCTCCTGGAAATGTAAGAAATCTACTTTGTGCACTTCCTCTGTAATCCCTCCTGGAAATGTAAGAACTTTACTTTATGCCCTTCCTCTGTAATCCCTCCTGGAAATGTAAGAACTTTACTTTATGCCCTTCCTCTGTAATCCCTCCTGGAAATGTAAGAACTTTACTTTATGCACTTCCTCTGTAATCCCTCCTGGAAATGTAAGAAATCTACTTTGTGCACTTCCTCTGTAATCCCTCCTGGAAATGTAAGAACGTTGTGCATTTCCTCTGTAATTCCTCCTGGAAATGTAAGAGCTTTAGTTTATGCACTTCCTCTGTAATCCCTCCTGGAAATGTAAGAACTTTACTTTATGCCCTTCCTCTGTAATCCCTCCTGGAAATGTAAGAACTTTACTTTTTGCACTTCCTCTGTAAATACTCCTGGAAATGTAACGACTGTACTTTGTGCGCTTCCTTTTTAATTCCTCATGGAAATGTAAGAACTTTACTATACGCACTTCCTCTGTAATCCCTCCTGGAAATGTAAGGACTAGTGTTGAGCGAACATGCTCGACACTGCTCGGTACTCGCCCGAGCATCACGCTATTCGGGATGTTCGGCGAGCACCGAGCATTTCCGGGTTACTCGGGCGGGAGCTCGGGTCTCCGCCCTGCATGTTTGGCGCTCTTTACAGAGCCAATGAACATGCAGGGATTGCCAGCCAGTCACTGTAATGCCGCAGCCATGTTGTTTGTGGGCATTACAGTGATTGGCTGGCCGCACAGCGTCACCTCGAGTATTTAAAACCGGGTGCCGCCATCTTGGACACAGTCGCTCCGGATCAGACAGTGTAGGGACAGCGCTGCTGATTTAGGGAGAGATATATCCTGCAAAATAGATAGTGTAGGGTCTGTAAAGGCTGCCAGATCAAACAAACAGTCCTTCTCAGGACTAATATCCATCCCAGGTATATCAGGCAGGCAGGCAGGCAGGCTGTATAGGAGACGCAGTGGTTATACCAGCAAACGCTGCATTACAGTCCTGTGTGCTGCTCCTGTTGCTGAAATTGCTGGACTTAGCTCCAGGTCCCGGGGGCCAGGAAAAATCCTTTTTTTTTTATCAAAATCCTCTTTTTTTTTTTCCTCCTTCACAATGTACAAATACCCATCTTATTAACCTTTTGGTGTCCCGTCCCCCCCCAAAAAAAAGTGTGCCTCTGATTTTTCAGACACAAATATATCTGTTGAAAATAGTCTGGTGTAGGCCAGAGAAACAGAAGTGTGGTTTTGCAGTTCTATGGGTCATTTGTATCTAAAAAAAACAGTTTGAGTGTGTCGCTCAGCCGCAAATATATATATATTTTAAAAAGCCTGGTATACACCAGTAAATTATTACTGTGGTTTTGATGTTCCACGGTAAAACATCTCTATTATCCTGTTTTTGGCATTTTTTGCTGTATAAAAATAATAATAGTGTCTCCCTGATTTTTCAGACACAAATATATCTGTTGAAAATAGTCTGGTGTAGGCCAGAAGTGTGCTTTTGCTGTTCCATGGTAAAAAATCTCTATTATCCTGCTTTTTGCATTTTTTGTTGTAAAAAAAAAATAAATAGTGTCTCCCTGATTTTTCAGACACAAATATATCTGTTGAAAATAGTCTGGTGTAGGCCCGAGAAATACAAGTGTGGTTTTGCAGTTCCACGGTACAAACCTCTGTATTATCCACTTTTGGGCCATTTGTATCTAAAAAAAACTGTTTGAGTGTGTCGCTCACTGTTCAGCCGCAAATATATGTATATTTTAAAAAGCCTGGTATACACCAGTAAATTATTACTGTGGTTTTGATGTTCCACGGTAAAACATCTCTATTATCCTGTTTTTGGCATTTTTTGCTGTATAAAAATAATAATAGTGTCTCCCTGATTTTTCAGACACAAATATATCTGTTGAAAATAGTCTGGTGTAGGCCCAAGAAATACAAGTGTGGTTTTGCAGTTCCACGGTACAAACCTCTGTATTATCCACTTTTGGGCCATTTGTATCTAAATAAAACAGTTTGAGTGTGTCGCTCACTGTTCAGCCGCAAATATATATATATTTTAAAAAGCCTGGTATACACCAGTAAATTATAACTGTGGTTTTGCTGTTCCACGGTAAAAAAATCTCTATTATTCATATTTTGGTAGTTTTTTCCGTAAAGAAAAACAGTAGTGTCTCCTAACTGTTGTGACACAAAAATATATCTGTTGAAAATAGTCTTGTGTAGGCCCGACATCCCAGTGTGGTTTCGCAGTTCCACGGGTCAAATCGCTGTACTATCCAGTTTTGGGCCTTTGGTATCTAAAAAAAAAGCAGTTTGAGTGTGTCGCTCACTGATCAGCCGCAAATATCTCTATTTAAAAAAGTGTGGTATACACCAGTAAACAATAACTGTGGTTTTCCTCTGCCACGGTTCTAATCTACTCTTTATTACCCTTTTTCCATTGATAGTGCAAGTGTAGGCTATTTTACTTCATTTATAATGGGCAAGGCGCGTGGCAAGGGACGTGGAAGTGGACGTTCTGTGATGGTTCGTGCAGAGGACGGCGCCGTGGCCAAGGTGAAAATGTGCCACAACCAACAGCCACATCTTCTCGCTGCTCCCACTTCTTGACCGAATTACTAGGGAAGCACAGAACAACACCAGTATTGAGAACTGATCAGTGTGAACAGGTTATTAATTGGATAGCAGACAATACTTCCAGTTACCTGGGCACCACCACCTCCGGTCTGTCTTCCACACGGTCAACTCTTAGTAGCCGTGAGTCTCGACCGCATACTCCTCCTCACCCTGATGCTCCTTTCTCCCACCATGCCGAGTGTCGTCAGACAGCAAGTGATCCCACACTTGGACACTCTGAAGAGCTGTTCACTGGTCCATTTCCATATTTGGGCCCCTCGCCTGATATGCTTGAAGTGGTGGCAGAGGAGATCCCATGTTGCGATGCCCAAATATTTGAACAGCCACGGCCACAGGAAGTCGACGTTGGCAATCTGTCACAAGAGGTGGACGATGACGAGACACAATTGCCAGGAAGTGAGGAGGAGGATCGTGGTGCGCAAGTGGAAGAGGAGGAGGTGGTGGATGATCTAGTAACTGACCCAACGTGGAAGGAGGACATGCAGAGTGAGGCCAGCAGCACACAGGGGGAGGGAGGCAGAGTACCCCAACAGGCAGGAAGAAGCAGTGTGGTGGCCGCAGACAGAAGGCAGGCAACCGTTCCCCGTAACACCAACACGAGGGACGTTGCCAGTACAAGCGGTAGGTCTTCCAGAGTCTGGAATTTTTTTAAAGACTCTGCTGATAACCCCAAAAAGGCCATATGTTCCACCTGCCATGCCAGCATCAGCAGGGGTGACAAAACTACCAGCCTGACCACCACCAGCATGATCAGGCACATGGCAGCAAAGCACCCGACTTTGTGGGGCGAAACCCAGGGTCCACGACAAGTGTCAGCGGGTGTCACCACTGCTTCTTCCACTGTTGTGCATGCAATAGAACCCCCTGTTGTGTGTGCAAGGCAATCCCCTGTCCATACTGCATGTAAAAATGCCCCCTCCTCTCAGTCTTCACTTGTTATGGCAGTTTCTCAAGAAACAGCATCAACGTCCACGTCCACGTCCCACCGCAGCGTTCAATTGTCCATATCCCAGACCTTTGAACGAAAGCGGAAATTCACAGCTAACGCCCCACAGGCCACAGTCCTAAATTCGCACATTTCACGACTGCTTGCATTGGAAATGCTGCCTTTTAGGCTGGTGGAGACGGAATCCTTCCGCAATCTTATGGCGGTGGCCGTCCCTCGGTACTCGGTCCCCAGCCGACACTATTTTGCCCGGTGTGCCATCCCCGCACTACACAAGCACGTGTCCCAAAGCACCTGCCGTGCCCTCAACAACGCAGTTACTGGGAGAGTCCACCTGACAACGGACACGTGGACAAGTGCTTGTGGCCAGGGACGGTACATCTCTCTGACAGCACACTGGGTAAACATAGTGGAAGCCGGGACCCAGTCGGACCTTGGGATGGAACACATCCTCCCCACACCGAGGATTGCGGGCCCTATGTCAGTCAGAGTTGCCCCCACAGTGTACAGCTCCTGCGCATCCTCCTCCTCCTCCTCATGTTCAGCCTCCATCTCAGATATCACCACATCAGTTACAAGCTGGAAGCATTGCAGTACTGCCTCCGCCAAGCGGCAACAGGCTGTGCTGAAACTCATAAGCTTAGGTGATAAACCTCACACTGCTTGTGAGTTGTGGACAGCTGTGAAAGAGCAGGCAGATCTGTGGCTGAGACCGCTGAACCTACATCCCGGCATGGTCGTGTGTGACAATGGCCTTAACCTGGTGGCGGCTCTGAGGCGAGGTGAGATCACACACGTACCATGCCTGGCTCATGTGCTTAACCTCGTGGTTCAGCGGTTTCTTAAATCGTACCCCGAGTTGCCAGATCTGCTCGTGAAAGTACGCCGCCTGTCAGCTCATTTTCGCAAGTCGGCTACATCTTCCGCCGCCCTTGCTGTGTTGCAGCAGCGTTTGCAGCTTCCGGCACACCGACTGGTGTGTGATGTCCCCACATGCTGGAACTCTACCCTCCACATGTTGCAAAGGATTTGTGAGCAGAAGAGAGTAGTTGTGGAGTACCAGCTGCAACAAGGCCGTCGATATTCAGGTCAGACTCCACACATAAGACCTCAGGAGTGGACCTGGATGTCTGACATTTGTACCATCCTGACAAACTTTGAGGAGGCCACCAAGATGGTGAGTGGCGATGACGCCATCATTAGTGTCAGCATCCCACTTGTCTGTCTTTTGCAACGCTCTCTGCAGAGAATTAAAGAGGAGGCATTGCAGCCAGAGTATGATGAGATGGATCAAGAAGCCGTAGCGGGCGATTACACACAGCCCAGCCTCATCTCATTCCAATGTGCATTGGGGGACAATGAGGGAGAGGAGGAGGAGGAGGAGGAAGAACAGGAGCTGCTATCATGCGTTGTAGACGGTAGTACCTGTACAAGTGTCATACCGTCGGTTCAGCGTGGGTGGCCTGAGGACGGGGGGGGGGAAGAGGAGGAGGAGGAGGAGAGCATGGTCAGTCGTCATCTTGGTGAGGACACGGAAACCTTGCCCGTTACCAGTCTGGCACGCATGGCTGACTTTATGTTACGCTGCCTTAACCGTGACCCTCGCGTTGTCAAAATGTTGGGTGACAGTCATTACTGGTTGGTGACACTTGTAGACCCCCGCTACAAGGAGAACTTTCACTCTCTTATTCCTGAGGTGGAGAGGTCTACAAAAATGGGGCAGTACCAGAAGGCCCTTGCTGCAGAACTCTTAAAAAAATTCCCATCTGAACACGCTAGCGGCAGAGGTCACAGTTCGTTGCCCAACCAAGGCGTACAGGCGAGAGAGATGCAACTCCAATCCAGCAGAGGCAGGGGAACACTGTCAACGTTCTGGGACAGTTTTCTGACACCCGCCCAGCTTACAGGCCCTGAGGCGCGGGGTACTCTCACAAGGAGTGGAAAGTTTCAAAAGATGGTGAGGGAGTACCTTGCCGATCGTACCAGCGTCCTCCGTGATTCCTCTGTGCCTTTTAATTATTGGGTATCCAAGCTGGACTCTTGGAATGAACTCGCTCTGTACGCCTTGGAGGTCCTGGCCTGCCCTGCCGCTAGCGTGTTATCGGAGCATGTTTTTAGTGCCGCTGGGGGAATTATAACTGATAAGCGCACTCGCCTGTCAACTGACAATGCTGACAAGCTGACCCTTATCAAAATGAACAAGGGCTGGATTGGGCCAGACTTCTCATCACCACCAAATGACAGCAGAGTAACATAAAGTCAAATCCACTGTGTTATTTCGGGAGGTGTATTCACATGCACCGCTTCACACCCACACATGGGTATACGCTTCCTCGTTTCGGCTGTTTTATCTTCTTCTCCTTATCCTCAGCCTCCACCACCACTATACCACCAGGGTGCCAGCATTGCAAGTTCCTCCGTCCTTATTTTTGGCAGCTTTTGCTTGCAAGGCATAAGCAAATACTATGGGACACCCACTCCCCAATAATGGGACTTATGTTTGTAATATGCTGTACTGCATGGCTCTTGTAAGGGGCATTGCAAGTTGCTCCGTCATAATTTTTGGCAGCTTTTGCTTGGAAAGCATAAGCAAATACTATGGGACACCCACTCCCCAATAATGGGACTTATGTTTGTAATATGCTGTACTGCATGGCTCTTGTAAGGGGCATTGCAAGTTGCTTCGTCCTAATTTTTGGCAGCTTTTGCTTGGAAAGCATAAGCAAATACTATGGGACACCCACTCCCCAATAATGGGACTTATGTTTGTAATATGCTGTACTGCATGGCTCTTGTAAGGGGCATTGCAAGTTGCTCCATCCTAATTTTTGGCAGCTTTTGCTTGGAAAGCATAAGCAAATACTATGGGACACCCACTCCCCAATAATGGGACTTATGTTTGTAATATGCTGTACTGCATGGCTCTTGTAAGGGGCATTGCAAGTTGCTCCGTCCTAATTTTTGGCAGATTTTGCTTGCAAGGCATAAGCAAATACTATGGGACACCCACTCCCCAATAATGGGACTTATGTTTGTAATATGCTGTACTGCATGGCTCTTGTAAGGGGCATTGCAAGTTGCTTCGTCCTAATTTTTGGCAGCTTTTGCTTGGAAAGCATAAGCAAATACTATGGGACACCCACTCCCCAATAATGGGACTTATGTTTGTAATATGCTGTACTGCATGGCTCTTGTAAGGGGCATTGCAAGTTGCTCCATCCTAATTTTTGGCAGCTTTTGCTTGGAAAGCATAAGCAAATACTATGGGACACCCACTCCCCAATAATGGGACTTATGTTTGTAATATGCTGTACTGCATGGCTCTTGTAAGGGGCATTGCAAGTTGCTCCGTCCTAATTTTTGGCAGATTTTGCTTGCAAGGCATAAGCAAATACTATGGGACACCCACTCCCCAATAATGGGACTTATGTTTGTAATATGCTGTACTGCATGGCTCTTGTAAGGGGCATTGCAAGTTGCTCCGTCCTAATTTTTGGCAGCTTTTGCTTGGAAAGCATAAGCAAATACCATGGGACACCCACTCCCCAATAATGAGACTTATGTTTGTAATATGCTGTACTGCATGGCTCTTGTAAGGGGCATTGCAAGTTGCTCCGTCCTAATTTTTGGCAGCTTTTGCTTGCAAGGCATAAGCAAATACTATGGGACACCCACTCCCCAATAATGGGACTTATGTTTGTAATATGCTGTACTGCATGGCTCTTGTAAGGGGCATTGCAAGTTGCTCCGTCCTAATTTTTCGCAGCTTTTGCTTGGAAAGCATAAGCAAATATCATGGGACACCCACTCCCCAATAATGGGACTTATGTTTGTAATATGCTGTACTGCATGGCTCTTGTAAGGGGCATTGCAAGTTGCTCCGTCCTAATTTTTGGCAGCTTTTGCTGGGAAAGCATAAGCAAATACTATGGGACACCCACTCCCCAATAATGGGACTTATGTTTGTAATATGCTGTACTGCATGGCTCTTGTAAGGGGCATTGCAAGTTTCTCCGTCCTAATTTTTGGCAGCTTTTGCTTGGAAAGCATAAGCAAATACCATGGGACACCCACTCCCCAATAATGGGACTTATGTTTGTAATATGCTGTACTGCATGGCTCTTGTAAGGGGCATTGCAAGTTGCTCCGTCTTAATTTTTGGCAGCTTTTGCTTGGAAAGCATAAGCAAATACTATGGGACACCCACTCCCCAATAATGGGACTTATGTTTGTAATATACTGTACTGCATGGCTCTTGTAAGGGGCATTGCAAGTTGCTCCGTCCTAATTTTTGGCAGCTTTTGCTTGGAAAGCATAAGCAAATACCATGGGACACCCACTCCCCAATAATGGGACTTATGTTTGTAATATGCTGTACTGCATGGCTCTTGTAAGGGGCATTGCAAGTTGCTCCGTCCTAATTTTTGGCAGCTTTTGCTGGGAAAGCATAAGCAAATACTATGGGACACCCACTCCCCAATAATGGGACTTATGTTTGTAATATGCTGTACTGCATGGCTCTTGTAAGGGGCATTGCAAGTTGCTCCGTCCTAATTTTTGGCAGCTTTTGCTTGGAAAGCATAAGCAAATACCATGGGACACCCACTCCCCAATAATGGGGCTTATGTTTGTAATATGCTGTACTGCATGGCTCTTGTTAGGGGCATTGCAAGTTGCTCCGTCCTAATTTTTCGCAGCTTTTGCTTGCAAGGCATAAGCAAATACTATGGGACACCCACTCCCCAATAATGGGACTTATGTTTGTAATATGCTGTACTGCATGGCTCTTGTAAGGGGCATTGCAAGTTGCTCCGTCCTAATTTTTGGCAGCTTTTGCTTGGAAAGCATAAGCAAATACAATGGGATACCCACTCCCCAATAATGGGACTTATGTTTGTAATATGCTGTACTGCATGGCTCTTGTAAGGGGCATTGCAAGTTGCTCCGTCCTAATTTTTGGCAGCTTTTGCTTGCAAGGCATAAGCAAATACTATGGGACACCCACTCCCCAATAATGAGACTTATGTTTGTAATATGCTGTACTGCATGGCTCTTGTAAGGGGCATTGCAAGTTGCTCCGTCCTAATTTTTGGCAGCTTTTGCTTGGAAAGCATAAGCAAATACCATGGGACACCCACTTCCCAATAATGGGACTTATGTTTGTAATATGCTGTACTGCATGGCTCTTGTAAGGGGCATTGCAAGTTGCTCCGTCTTAATTTTTGGCAGCTTTTGCTTGGAAAGCATAAGCAAATACTATGGGACACCCACTCCCCAATAATGGGGCTTATGTTTGTAATATGCTGTACTGCATGGCTCTTGTTAGGGGCATTGCAAGTTGCTCCGTCCTAATTTTTCGCAGCTTTTGCTTGCAAGGCATAAGCAAATACTATGGGACACCCACTCCCCAATAATGGGACTTATGTTTGTAATATGCTGTACTGCATGGCTCTTGTAAGGGGCATTGCAAATTGCTCCGTCCTAATTTTTGGCAGCTTTTGCTTGGAAAGCATAAGCAAATACAATGGGATACCCACTCCCCAATAATGGGACTTATGTTTGTAATATGCTGTACTGCATGGCTCTTGTAAGGGGCATTGCAAGTTGCTCCATCCTAATTTTTGGCAGCTTTTGCTTGCAAGGCATAAGCAAATACTATGGGACACCCACTCCCCAATAATGGGACTTATGTTTGTAATATGCTGTACTACATGGCTCTTGTAAGGGGCATTGCAAGTTGCTCCGTCCTAATTTTTGGCAGCTTTTGCTTGGAAAGCATAAGCAAATACCATGGGACACCCACTTCCCAATAATGGGACTTATGTTTGTAATATGCTGTACTGCATGGCTCTTGTAAGGGGCATTGCAAGTTGCTCCGTCCTAATTTTTGGCAGCTTTTGCTGGGAAAGCATAAGCAAATACTATGGGACACCCACTCCCCAATAATGTGACTTATGTTTGTAATATGCTGTACTGCATGGCTCTTGTAAGGGGCATTGCAAGTTGCTCCGTCCTAATTTTTGGCAGCTTTTGCTTGGAAAGCATAAGCAAATACCATGGGACACCCACTCCCCAATAATGGGACTTATGTTTGTAATATGCTGTACTGCATGGCTCTTGTTAGGGGCATTGCAAGTTGCTCCATCCTAATTTTTCGCAGCTTTTGCTTGCAAGGCATAAGCAAATACTATGGGACACCCACTCCCCAATAATGGGACTTATGCTTGTAATATGCTGTACTGCATGGCTCTTGTAAGGGGCATTGCAAGTTGCTCCGTCCTAATTTTTGGCAGCTTTTGCTTGCAAGGCATAAGCAAATACTATGGGACACCCACTCCCCAATAATGAGACTTATGTTTGTAATATGCTGTACTGCATGGCTCTTGTAAGGGGCATTGCAAGTTGCTCCGTCCTAATTTTTGGCAGCTTTTGCTTGGAAAGCATAAGCAAATACCATGGGACACCCACTTCCCAATAATGGGACTTATGTTTGTAATATGCTGTACTGCATGGCTCTTGTAAGGGGCATTGCAAGTTGCTCCGTCTTAATTTTTGGCAGCTTTTGCTTGGAAAGCATAAGCAAATACTATGGGACACCCACTCCCCAATAATGGGGCTTATGTTTGTAATATGCTGTACTGCATGGCTCTTGTTAGGGGCATTGCAAGTTGCTCCGTCCTAATTTTTCGCAGCTTTTGCTTGCAAGGCATAAGCAAATACTATGGGACACCCACTCCCCAATAATGGGACTTATGTTTGTAATATGCTGTACTGCATGGCTCTTGTAAGGGGCATTGCAAATTGCTCCGTCCTAATTTTTGGCAGCTTTTGCTTGGAAAGCATAAGCAAATACAATGGGATACCCACTCCCCAATAATGGGACTTATGTTTGTAATATGCTGTACTGCATGGCTCTTGTAAGGGGCATTGCAAGTTGCTCCATCCTAATTTTTGGCAGCTTTTGCTTGCAAGGCATAAGCAAATACTATGGGACACCCACTCCCCAATAATGGGACTTATGTTTGTAATATGCTGTACTACATGGCTCTTGTAAGGGGCATTGCAAGTTGCTCCGTCCTAATTTTTGGCAGCTTTTGCTTGGAAAGCATAAGCAAATACCATGGGACACCCACTTCCCAATAATGGGACTTATGTTTGTAATATGCTGTACTGCATGGCTCTTGTAAGGGGCATTGCAAGTTGCTCCGTCCTAATTTTTGGCAGCTTTTGCTGGGAAAGCATAAGCAAATACTATGGGACACCCACTCCCCAATAATGTGACTTATGTTTGTAATATGCTGTACTGCATGGCTCTTGTAAGGGGCATTGCAAGTTGCTCCGTCCTAATTTTTGGCAGCTTTTGCTTGGAAAGCATAAGCAAATACCATGGGACACCCACTCCCCAATAATGGGACTTATGTTTGTAATATGCTGTACTGCATGGCTCTTGTTAGGGGCATTGCAAGTTGCTCCATCCTAATTTTTCGCAGCTTTTGCTTGCAAGGCATAAGCAAATACTATGGGAGACCCACTCCCCAATAATGGGACTTATGTTTGTAATATGCTGTACTGCATGGCTCTTGTAAGGGGCATTGCAAGTTGCTCCGTCCTAATTTTTGGCAGCTTTTGCTTGGAAAGCATAAGCAAATACAATGGGATACCCACTCCCCAATAATGGGACTTATGTTTGTAATATGCTGTACTGCATGGCTCTTGTAAGGGGCATTGCAAGTTGCTCCATCCTAATTTTTGGCAGCTTTTGCTTGCAAGGCATAAGCAAATACTATGGGACACCCACTCCCCAATAATGGGACTTATGCTTGTAATATGCTGTACTGCATGGCTCTTGTAAGGGGCATTGCTAGTTGCTCCGTCCTAATTTTTGGCAGCTTTTGCTAGGAAAGCATAAGCAAATACCATGGTACACCCACTCCCCAATAATGGGACTTATGTTTGTAATATGCTGTACTGCATGTGACGCGCCCCCTGGGCCGTGTGTACACGTGTGTGGGATACCCGGTGCCGGATCTCTGGGGTCTGTAGACTCCGTGGCAGTGACCCGGTCCCGTGGCTCAGGCTGGTCAAACCAGTGGCAGTCTTTCTTAAGTTTTGAGGTTAATTGTCCGACTGCGCCACCCGTGGATTGCGGTCAGGGAGTACCACCGCTGCGAGGCAGACCGCTGAGGCTGGTGTTGTGTGCGCAGCATAGAATGGGATAACTCCCCTCGGGAGGAGTATAGCCTCAGGGCAGTGAGTGTGGATGATGGGGGTGTTGGTGCACGAGTGCAGCAGGAACGACTCAGAGTCTTTGCAGTGCAGTTCAGGGTCTTTACTGATGATTATAAGGTAGACCCTCCCGGGAGTACTGGCTAACATAAGAGGCCTGGTCAGTCTGTGAGCAAGCAGGAGTTCCCCTGGCCAGGTGGAGTTGTAGGCCTCCCCGTCTGTCTGCACTCTTCCTGGCTACCTTGCTGTAAGCGGGTAGAAGTAGCCCACGTCCCTGAGTGTACCGTGTAGTGCTCACCCATATGGCTGGTGACTTGGGGCCTTCTGTTAGCCTCTGCTCCACGACGGCGGTGCTGGTCCCTTGCTTGTGACTGAGCCACCGGGCTTCTATGGCCAGAGGACCTGAAATCCCCTGCCGGCTGGTTTCTGCTGCTGGATATATAAGTCCTCACAGCTTCGGACTCCTGTGTCCGGTTCCTATTGTCTTCTGCCAGGGCGAGCTCTGCTCAGCTTCCAGCCTCTGGTCTTTAGCTCCTAGCTCCTACAGAGCTCCTTGCTGTTACTTTCCCTTGCTCTCACTCTGACTCTGACTGTTCTCTGACTCACTCAACCCCGCCCCAGATCCAGTTTATAAGGGCAGAATTCTCCCCTCCCAGGACTGGGGCAGCAGGATGTTGCATGTTTAAGGGATCCTGACCAGGAAACCTCCCACTTGCTCTCCGACGTAATATCTCTATTACTGTGGTGACCAGACCCCTGGGGTGCCAAACATGGCTCTTGTAAGGGGCATTGCAGTTCCTCATAATTTTTGGAAAGCCTTCCATTCACTGCTTAGGCCAACAGTGCACGGGAGACCCAGTTGCTATAAATGGAAAAAAAGGTTTAGTTAATGCCCTCTGACCTCCATGTCATTTCCAAGGGGCATTGGAGTGGCTCGAAATTTTTGGTAGGCATTGCACTCACTGTATGCCCTATAACTGTGTAGCCGAACCGCTCCTTTTGTTACAGAAACATATCCTACAAGACATATCTGGTTGACTGGCCTGATATTGATGTGAATGGTCCCTGTTCCTCCTGCTCTTTCTCCTTTGCCACTACCTCATCCATCATTTATCACCTGAAGCTTTGTTTTAACGGGAGTCATAGAACTTGGATAGTAGCAGGAAAACATCCAGCAATCCTCGGAGGAGGTAGGATATGCGCCAAAACGCTGACCACCTCAGGCCTAGCTGCTACTACATACATGCGCTTGCATTACAACAAAACAAAGCAGATGCTAACTTCTATCATCCTCATCATGCTCCTCACCTTGGCACTCTCAACTCCCCTGATGGAGAAGCCAGGGCCCACCGGAGGAGTCTGATAGTCCGGTGGGCTCGGCCAATGCTGCCCTAAAGCAGGCCAGGCTAAGAAAAGTGTGGGAAAGGTTACCGGGACAAATAGGGGTGGCTGGGGACCGAGTATGGACACCCGGCCACCCCCTGGAGGCTGGGGAGCAAGCGGGGACACCCGGCCACCAGGCGGCTGGGGACTGAGTATGGATACCAGGCCGTCGACACAGCCATGGCGTGGTGGCCAGATTCCGCCTCCACATGCCTAAAAGGCCCAATTTAAAGTGCAATCAAGCAAGCAGTATGGTATTGCAGCCTGGGGGTGGGTGGGTGGCAGGCTGCATACTTGCGCTTGCATTGCAAGGAATGGGAGAGGTACAATTGAACACTGCCCTGGGACAAGGACTTGAATGGGGATAGTTGCAAGTCTGCAATGACAGGTGCAAGGTGGGAGGCATCTTCGCATGTACCATGAACAGGGTTTTGGCATGCACACACTACAGCGGAATAGGCTCTCCTTCCCACTAAATGCACTGGGGAGGGCACAGGTAATGTTTTGGTATACGCGCTTAATCTTATGTAAAAGGCACACCAGGACAAATATGGGCGGCTGGGGACTGAGTATGGATACCTCGCTGCCGAAGCAGCCATGTGGTAGTGGCCAGCTTCGGCCTCCTCCAAACTAAAAGGCCCCATTTCAAGTGCAAGCTAGCAGTATGGAATTGCAGTCTGGGGGTGGGTGGGTGGCAGGCTGCACACTTAAACTTGCATTAAAAGAAAACATAGCAGATGCTAACTTCTGTCATCATCATCATGCTCCTCACCTTGGCACTCTCAACTCCACCGATGGAGAAGTCAGGGACCACGGGAGTAGTTTGGTTCTCTGGTGGGCTCGTCCAATGCTGCCTAAAGCAGGCCGGGCTAAGAAAAGTGTGTGGGGGGATGTTCCAAGGAGAAATAGGGGCGGCTGGGGACCGTTTATGGACACCCGGCCGCGGGGCGGCTGGGGACCGAGTATGGACACCCGGCCGCCGGGTGGCTGGGGACTGAGTATGGATTCCAGGCCGCCAACACAGCCATGACGTGGTGGCCAGATTCCACCTCCACATGCCTAAAAGGCCCAATTTCAAGTTCAAGCAAGCAAGCAGTATGGTATTGCAGCCTGGGGGTGGGTGGGTGGCAGGCTGCATACTTGAGCTTTTATTGCAAGAAATGGGGGAGGTACAATTGAACACTGCCCTGGGACTAGAACTTGCATGGGGATAGTTGCAAGTCTGCATCTTCTGATGCGGTAAGGATCACTTATGATGGGCACACTTTTAGACAGTGACCTGGGAGTCAGAGATGCTTCCAGGGGTCTTCCCCATGCTGTTCCCTTGTCTTTTCAGCACTTTATGCATGTGTCACACAGCACATGGCCAGATAAGGTTGTAAAATGTTAAAATGACATTTCACGGTGAATGCATTTGTCATAGTTGAAAGCAATACAAAAGTGCAAAAACGCATAAAAAATGCTACTTGTGAACATAGCCGAAGGTGTGGAGGAGTATTTTTGTTTTTGGTCATTTATTTTAACTTATACACAAGTCTTTTCCCTGGAAAGGATGTTCCTTAACATATTTCACAGGAAAAAAGTTTCACTTTCGTTTTTGAACGTTTTATTGTGAGCCCGTAAAAGTGGCTTAATACCTCTGACCACGTTGTTGACAGCAGTGACCTAGGGGTCAGAAATGCTTCCTGGGGCGATCCCCATGCTGTCTCCATGTCATTTGAGCACTGTCACTATCGTTTTGGGCACTTGTTAGGCTTTTAAAAGACTGCCCGGGGTGCCACCGCAAAAATGCTCGAGTCTCCCATAGACTAACATTGGGCTTGTTGCTCGGGTCGAGCACCCGAGTATCACGGCGAGCTCGGCCCGAGCTTCGAGCACCCGAGCATTTTAGTGCTCGCTCAACACTACTGATAACCCAAGAAGGTTCTCACCTGGAGAAGGATGCTCCTCCACAAGCTAAGCAACTGTGGAATGAGAGAAGCCGGCTGTTCATCTACAGAGAGAAGCTGTGCAGAAGGTATGTCAACCCCAGAACCCATGAAATGGTGTGGCAGATTGTAGTACCCAGGACAGACATCCAGATGGTGTTAGAGGCCTACCACAATCAAGCAGGTCACTTTGGCTGGAAGAAACTGGAAACCCTGCTGAAAGACCGGTTTTATTTGGTTGGAATGCGGAGCTCCATAGAAAGGTGGTGCCGGAATTGTGGGCCCTGTAGCCTCAGAAGGAAGGACTACGGCAGCCAGAAAGCACCCCTGCAGCCCATCAAAACAACTCGACCCTTGGAGATTGTCGCTCTGGATCACGTCAAGTTGTCACCCAGCAGGTCAGGCTATTCCTATGCCCTGACCATGGTGGATCACTATTCCTGGTTCCTGGTGGTAGCCCCTGTCAAAGATCTGATAGCAGAAACTGCAGCAAGAACGTTCCAAGCATACTTCTGCAGGCCCCATGGATACCCGGACAAGGTGCTGACAGATCAAGGCCCTGCCTTTGAAGCCGAGCTGTTTAAAGAATTCTGTCATCTGTATGGGTGCAAGAAGATCCGGACTACACCGTATCACCCTCAAACCAAAGGTTTGTGCTAGAAAATGAACAACATCGTCATAGACCTGCTGAAAACCTTATCCTTGGAAGAAAGGAACCAGTTGCCAGACAAACTACCTGACCTGGTAGATCTGTACAATCACATACCTGTGAGTTCTACTAATTGTACCCCAGCGTACCTCATGAGCGCAAGACCCGGAAAGTTGCCCATGGACCTGGACCTGGACCTCGGAGTGGTAGAACCTGATGCAGATGTGTCCACTGAAGACTGGGACACAACTCGACAAGAGCAGTACAGGAGAGTACAGGCCTGTGTCAAAGACAGTCTAAACAGAGTAAGGGAAAAGCAAGAAGGCTAGTATAATAAGCATGCAGCAGCAGAACCCTTGGCACCTGGAGAAATCGTGCTCAAGCGGAAAAGAAGAGGTCACAAGCTCGATGACCAGTGGGAAAGAGAACCCTACACTGTGTTAAATTCTAGATTTGATAACAGCAGAACCTGCCTGATCAGTAAAGACGGAGGTAAGACAACTGCAACAGTCTCAAGAGACCACTTGAAATTATGCCCAGGTCTATTGAAGCCACAGGAGAAGGAAGTACCTCTTATAGTACTGGAAGAACCCAAAGAAGATGTACTTCATACAGTTCTAGGAGATTTCCCTGCAGACTGGCCTCAACTTGATGGAGCAGTTATCATACCAGTGATGCACTTCTATCAGCAACCAGAAGAACCTCCACAGCAAGTAGAACCTGTAAGCGCCCAGGAAGAGCCTGCTCAGGAACAAGAAGAATCCCCAGAAGAAGGATCACCAGTTGAAGCAGAGCCAGAAGGCCCAGTAAACACTGTACTTGCCAGTCCCATAGAGAGATTGAGGCAGTTCTATAATTTACCCACACGTAGATCTGATAGGTTAGCGGATAGTGCACGCACAGACACTAATAACACCCCAGTGCTACGTAGGTCTACACGCAGCACACAAGGCCAAATCCCTGCCAGGTATAGGGAATAAGTTAAAAATGGCTGCAGTGTAAATAGTTATCCAGTTGGGTATTGCCTGCTGTTATTATTTATGTGAACTGAAAATATATATGTGTGTTTAGTTACCCGTAAGGGTTTAAAGACTTGTAGGCTGAGGACTGTGAGCAGCCAAAAACTTTATTTGTAAATAGTTGTACTCCTTAAAGTGCCCCCTTTATTGATTTTATTTATGCAACACATGACCTCAGAACAAAAACCCGTTTGGAGTGGCCGAAGACGTGGTCCAACACCTGGATCACCTATGCCCTGCAGCCAAGACGAGGGCCTACGTTGAGGGTTTTCGGACGGGTCCCTCATACTGCTCCATTTGCACCTTCACCAATGAGATGGACACCTGTAATGGATCTCACTGAGACTTTAGAAGGGTGTATTATATGTTTTAAGGAAATGTTATTATTGTTATTATAATTGTTGTTGTTGTAACCTTTTACAAAATGCTTGAGTCCAGGAGTACTGAATTGTACTAGGGGGGAATGTGGCGCCCTGCTGTTCACAGGTACCACAGGACTCAAAAGGGTGCATGGATGGGCTTCTCCACAAGAGACCCTCGCTACACACAAACACCTCCACCCTTCCACCTCATACCACCAGACGGAGTCTGTCAGTGACATATATATTGGAGGGTGGAGTTAGGTAGTCAGATCAGTCTGCTAGATCAGTTAAGAGTGTGCTCAGTGAAGTAGCAGCACGCTGGCTGCTGTGCTGAGGCAAGTTGAGGCCTGCAGCACATGCTGAAGCCTGAGTTGAGGGCCCCGAGTGTGGCCGGAGGCAAGGAGAGAAGGAGAGAAGTGATAAGGGGGCAGAGGAGCATCATAGGCTCACCCCAGAACGGGGGCATCTACACCCAGTAGGGATCACCGGCATACCAGGAGGACTACAAGTCCCCGGTCGACCTGAAGCTAAACCCATCGACAGGACTAGGAACCACGAAGGCCCCAGCATCCAGGGAGAGTGGTTGCCAAGAGGAAAGTCCTTCTACAAAGCCAGCAGGTGAGAGAGAGAGAGAGAGAGAAACAGCATAGAAGCCAGGCCTAGCTCCAGGCAGGTCAGAAGCTTAGAAAGAGGAAGCAACGGACCAGGAGGCCTTATACCCGCTCACTGGGAAGAGTCCAGAAGTGCACCCTTACCACCGAGTTCCCTGGACCGTACCAGTTATCCACACCAGTAAAGGTACTGAAGGGAACCCCTGTGTGCGTGTCCGTCATTCCCCCTGATCCAACCTGGCCACCGCTCACCTGCATCCCCATCCATCCTACACTGCCCTGGAGCCGGCTCCACCTGTGGGGAGCCGTTCCAACCAAGCTGCCCTATCAACTGCCCCAGAGGTCTGCAGCAGCGCCGGTACCGATTACCGGAAACCACAGGTGGCGTCACGATCAAACTACAACTCCCTTGTAAATAATCCCCTTTTTGTTGACCGCCCTGGGCCACGGACCGGGCCGCAGCCACTGTGGCATACATATATCTCATTCCCCAGTATCTAAAGGCCCGGCTGCCGAGCACCCCATTGCCCTGGGGGGCACGTCAAATAAAAAAATAAAGTTGAATTCTGTAGTGCTATAGCATGTACACATGAAACATTAGAAATTTAAATTGAATTACTCTAGATAATAAGAAAAAATGGAGATGCTTTGCGCATAATTTTGCCAATTCATGCATGCCCAGAAGCCAACAACAAGGCAATCTCATTTTGCTGGGAACAGCCTTCCAGTATCTCTTGCTGCCGCAAGTTACACCTCCTGCTGTTGAGCCAATGCTAGTGAAGCAGGTCATATTTTCTGTAAAGGAGAGTTAGCGAAGGTATAAGTAAGAACCAATGCATGTATTCTGGAGGCAAAGGGCATTAAGTTCACCTGTGCCCAGTGAAGCCGGGAAACTGCAACACCTAGGGTAGGTCGGAAAGAGATGACCCTAGGTGAAAAAGATTGCTCTCATAAACTAGTGACCGAAGTCACAGTGGCCTGTGGTGAGAAGTCTCTCTACACTACCGCCCATATTGATTCCAGTTCGGCTGCCAACTTCATCCTGTCAGGACATGGCTTTTGAGCTTCAACTTCCGACACAACGACTTGATCAACCCATGGCTAGTGCTTCCATACATGAACAACTCTTGGCTGAGCCTATCCAATTCATGAGATAGCTCGTCAGGTTCCAGATTGGAGCTCTGCATTCTGAAAAGATTTTGTTCTGCGTGCTGTCAAAATCTGTGAACTCTGTCCTGCTGGGTCTGCCATGGTTGCGTTCACACGTGCCAGCTGTCGATTTGTCCTCCGGTTAAGTGCTTCAGTGGGGACTGTCGTGCGCTACCGCTTGCCTCGCCAAGGTCTTGACCTAGTCTCTGCCTTCCATGCCTACGAACTGTTCTTCTCTGCCCACCTATTGTCAAGCCTTTGCAGGCTTGACATTGAAGGCAGAGGTCTTGCCACCTCATAGACCTTACGATTGCCCCATAGACCTTCAGTCTGGCACCTCTCCTCCCCGAGGCTGGGTATACCCTCTATCACTACCAGAGACTCAGACCATATCAGAATATATCCAAGAGAACCTTGCCAAGGGATTTCTTCGTAAGTCCTCTTCTCCTGCTGCTGCCAGCTTCTTCTTCGTGACAAAGAAGGATGGTTACCTACATTGACTATCAGGGCCTTAACAAAATCACCATCAAAAACAATTATCCTCTGCCCTTGATTTCAGAACTTTTTGACAGAATCCGTGGGGCTAAGATTTTCATCAAATTGGATCTAATAGTGTATTATAACTTGATCCAGATATGCAAAGGCAACGAGTAGATGACATCTTCAGGGACCTTCTTTATATTAAAATGGTTGTATATTTGGACGACATCCTGATATTCTCTCATTATCTACTGTATCCACCCATAGAAGACACGTACGTCAGGTTCTGCAGCGTCTATGGGAGAACAATTAATGAGTCTGTCGTGTCTTCTATCCAGCACTTAGAAGAGGCCTTTATGAGAACTCCGGTGCTGCATCACCCTGACCCTAACAAACAGTTTCTACTAGAAGTGTATGCCTCCTTTATCGATGCTGGGGAAGTTCCTCTGCAAAAAACTTCTTCTGGGAATCTGTCTCCTGTGGATTCTTTTCTAAACTGTTCTCACCGACTGAGCGTAATTACTCTATTAGGGATTGCGAACTACTGGCCATTAAGATGGTGCTAGAAGGATGGCGTCATCTACTGGAAGGCACCAGCTCTCCAGTTATTATATACACTGATCATAAGAACTTAACCTTTCTGCAGTCAACCCAACGGCTAAATCCTCGTCAAGCCAGGTGGGCACTCCTCGTCAAGCCAGGTGTCCAAAAGCTGACAAACTGCTCAGAAGACACAACTAACACATGGAAAAGTGACAAGTACATATAGTCATGCGAAAATAAAAGAGGTGGAGGAGTAAAAGGAGGGGGAGACACAGATATAGGCATGTCATGCCCTTCTAAAATCCAAAAAGTGAGAAGCCGACACGGCCAGTCCGCTCCTGCCCGTGCCACCTCTGTGTCGCCGGGTTTGTGCCAGAGCCGCGGTGAACCCTGACGGCCAGCCCCCCTCTCCCAATACTGGTGCCTGTCCGCTGGTGGGTCGAGCGAGCCCCCCTGTGGTGGAGGCAGCTCTAAGCTTTTTAATTTAAATTGTCTCTCTAATTTGAATGAATACACTTTAAATCCATTTACAAGGATCTATTGGAGGGCAAATCTCATGCCAGCAGCCGCGGTAATTCCAGCTCCAGTAGCGTCCACTAAAGCTGCTGCAGTTAAAAAGCTTTTATAAAGATCGAGCTCGGCTGTCCACCGCAAGGCATCCTACTGCCAGTCCCAGCCCCTATGCCTTGGGGTGCCTCCTGATGCTCTTCACTAAGTATCCCATGGTCCCGAAGCATTTCCTTTGAAAAAATTAAGTGTCTAAACTACAGGTGGTGCAGCTTGCTTAACAGCCGGGATAATCCGCTCACTAGCAGACACTGCTACTAGGCACAAAGTATTTCCTGGGCTAGATGCAGTTAAAAATTTGTAATTAGATACTCTCGTTGGATGCTGAGAAAGCATTCCATAGAGTCTCCTGGCACGCCATATATGATTCTCTTAAAAAGCTTGGGGTAGGGGTCTAGGGGACCCTTTTATAGCCAAAATCACGGCCCTGTATCGCAATACGTCACCTAGGCTGAAGATAAATGGAACTGTAGCACCCTGAGGGCTCGGTTGCTACAGACGTATTGCACCTCACCCAGAGGTGTGATATCTCACTCTCAGGTAAGGATGGAGTGTGGATCAGGACCCGACACCTGCATGCATTACACCACATTGCCGTGGGGCAGGGCGACCAATATGCCCCTGAGATGGGCACGACAGTCCCTGTCCCTGGCTGGAGTGGGGGGAGGGAACACTGAGGAAGGGGAACCCTGTAGTGCAGGAGCAGGGAGGAAGCAGTTCCTGGGTGCATTGAGAAGGGAGTATAAAAGGTGGGCACCATCTTAGTTCAGTGCAGAGAAGTCTGAGCAGAAGTGGCAGGGAGCAGGGGCTCTGCATGAGCTCTGCTCCGGAGGCGGGCCTAGTAACAGAGGCCCAGGCCTGGAAGAGGGAGAAGGAAGGAAGAGGAGCGGAGAAGGCTCCAGGAACGAGGAATGAAGGGATCCCAGGGGTGCGGACGGGCGAGTCGCCACCGCACGCCCGAATCCACCTGCGTGGAGGGGTCAGGCCAAAGGGGGAGACCGGTCCCCGAACTAGTGGAGGCAGGAAACGACCCTCAGCTAGAAACCGGAGGCTCTGACATTTTATGTGGCGCAGCCCCTCGCTACACCCGCTAGGAAGGCACCACATAGGGTCAGGGAAACTGGCGCCAAGTTTACCAAGACGAGGCCCGAGGCAGCCGGACAGAAGTGTTGGTAAGAAAGGCCAGACAAAGGACACACAAAGGGGGTCCTGTGAAGTGCTCCAAAGTTATCTGGGAGTTGTCTGAGCCCCTCACCTGGTGAGCACAGTACGACGTGGGCAGCCGTTACCTGCAGACGTGGTCTGGATAATAAGAACTGTGAATAAAGGCCCTGAACTGCATCACTGACTCCGTGTCGTTACTGCTGCTGCCCTGCACCATCACCCCCATCCTCCGCATACACTGCCCTGAGGCTATACTCCTCCCGTGGGGAGTTATGCTACGCTCTGCTGCACCCACAACACCAGCCTCAGTGGTCTGCCCTGTAGCGGCGGTTCACTCTGACCGCAATCCACGGGTGGCGTAGTCGGACATTTAAACATGAAAACCACATAAATAGTTCCGCCACTGGTTTGACCGCCCTGAGCCACGGAACTGGGTCGCCGCCACGAAGACTACAACCACCAGCATCCACCAAAAAGGGTCCGGCTCCGGGTGTCCCAAGGCCCAGGGGGTGCGTCAGAACATTTTCATCACCTTTCACAATCACCAATGGGACAAGGCAGTGATGTCCTCTGTCCCCTCTCTTATACATCCTAGTGACGGAGCACCTGCTCTCATCAATTCGCCATAACCCCAATATTAGGTGGATTGAGGTGGGAGGCACCGAGTACAAGTGCTCTCTATTTGCTGATGATGTCCTAGTATATATCACTCAATCACATATATCCATCCATGCTGTTATGGCTGAAATAGATCACTTTGTTACATGGTAAAATTTTAAAATCAATGCAGCGAAGTCTGAGGCCCTCGATGTCTCCCTCCCTAAATCCATATAGGATTCCATCCAGTCCAACTTTCCCTTTGCCTGGCCCTCACAGGGTATCAAATACTTAGGAATTCCTATTCATAGAGACCTCTCCCATCTATGTTATCTTAATTTTGGGCCCTTTATTGAACAACTCCATACAGACCACGGTTGGCAAGTTAGAACTGTAAGATTCACTACGTGAACCACTGGTGTTTTGTGGAAAAGCACATGTACACCGCGTTCCAAATTATTATGCAAAAAGTGTTTAGGAGTGATAAGGGAAGAATTTGTTTGTTTGTCAGTTAAACTCATTGATGGTGATGTGTGTCAGGGCTCTTTATATCACTGTAAGCAATTGCAGACACCTGTGCTAATTAGTTTGGCAGGTGTGTCCAATGAAAGGCAAGACTACTTAAGAAGGCTCTCTCACATTATTAAGCAGCCTACATTTTCTGCCAAAATGGGAAAGAAAAAGGATGTGTCGGCTGCTGAGAAGCAACAAATTGTGGAGTGTTTAGGTCAAGGCATGACTACAATCAACATTGTGCGATGATCAGGATGAAGTGTCTTGGCAATCAAGAAGTATGTAGCTGATTCACAGTACACACGTGTGCGTGCTGATAAGGGCAAATTGAGGACTCTTTCTTACAGGCAATTACGTCAGGTTGAAAGAGCAGCGGCAAAAAAGCCTTGTCATAGCAGCAGACAAGTTTTTGAAGCTGCTTGTGCCTCCAACGTCCCCCGAACAACAAGATGCAGGGTCCTTCAGAGGTTTGCAGCTGTGCATGCGCCATCCTGTCGACCTCCTCTATCCACTTCACACAAGCAGAAACGGCTCCAGTGGGCCAAACATTACATGAAGACTGATTTCAAAACTGTTTTGTTCACGGATGAGTGCCGTGCAGCGCTCGATGGTCCAGATGGATGGAGTGGAGGATGGCTGGTTGATGGACACCCCACGCAAACACGGCTACAGCGCCAACAAGGAGGAGGTGGAGTAATGTTTTGGGCTGGAATCATGGGGAGAGAGATTGTCGGCCCCTTTAGGATCCCTGAAGGCGCTAAAGATGAACTCCATAATGTATGTGGATTTTCTCAAACAGCACTTCCTGCCATAGTTCAAGAAGAAGAACCGTGTATTTCACAGCAAGATCATTTTTCTGCATGATAATGCACCATCTCATGCTGCACATAAAACATCTGCATCTCTGGCTGATATGGGCATAAAAGGGGACAAACTTATGGTGTGACCCCCATGCTCCCCTGACCTCTACCCCATTCAGAACCTTTGGAGCATCATTAAAAGGAGTGTCTATGATGGCGGGAGGCAGTTCACATCTAAGCAACAGCTCTGGGAGGGTATTCTGTCCTCATGCAAAACAATTGAAGCAGAAACCATCCAAAACCTGACAAATTCAATGGACGAGAGAGTTCAGAAGCTCCTTTCGAACAAGGGGTCCTATGTGAAAATGTAACATCACCTAGAATAAAGTTTTGAGTTGAAAACTGTTTGATTTCAGTTTCTAACAACCTGCTAATGCTTATAATTTCAAAAATGACCATTTTTTTGGTCTTTATTAAAATGAAAAGGTTGATCGAAAAGTTTGGGGGATCTAAGAGTGTGGCAACCCAGTAGTCATGATTACTTCGAATTCTGACAATATGAGGGTCATGCTGCAGGTAGTGCAGCAAGAAGGCACTTATGTGCCTTGCGCATCTCGGAGCCCCAAAATTATTTTCCGGGCTAGATGCAGCTAAAAATTATTTTTAATTTTAAATCTGGTGAAGCTTTAGTATAGATGGCCTAATAGGATCAGTGCTGCACACTGCTACAAAGCCCAAATTATTTTCCAGTCAAGATACAGATAAACATGATTAGTAATTTGAAAGCTTAAAACGTTTGGTAGGGTGATTTTAACCAATCATCAAGCTTTTACTCTCCCCAGGATGACACAGGGGTAGAAAAGTCGTTTCGGATCCATGATTTGTTCATCTTTATGAACGTGAGTCTGTCTACATTATCAGTGGAGAGCCGCGTGCGCTTATCTGTCAGCACACCACCAGCAGCGCTGAACACACGTTCAGACAGAACGCTGGCTGCGGGGCATGACAAGATCTCCAAGGCGTAAGTGGCTAGCTCCGTCCATTTATCCAGATTGGAAGCCCAAAAAGAGCAAGGGTCCAGTGACACAGTCGTGGCTTCAATGTTTACTTGGAGATACTCCTGTACCATCGTCTCTAGGCGTTGACTATGTGTCAGACTTCTTGTCTCCTGTGGCCTTGCAAAGGATGGGCTAAAAAGTGGTGAAATGATTCCGCAAAATTGATGTTACCAGCAGATACTGTGGTTCTGTTACGGTTTGAGTGCTGAACACTTGACGGTCCCACGGTTGGCAAGTTGGAACTGTGAGATTCACTACGTGCACCACTGGTATTTTGTGGAAAAGCACATGTAAGATTCTGCAACAGTCTCTGCTGATACTCCTGCATGCGTGCATCCCTTTCTATGGCAGGAATAATTTCTGCAAATTTACTTTTGTACCGGGGATCTAACAGTGTGGCAACCCAGTAGTCAGGATTATTTCTAATTCTCACAATTCGAGGGTCATGTTGCAGGTAGTGCAGCAAGAAGGCACTCATGTGTGTTGCGCATCCAGGAGCACCAAGTCCCTGTTGTGTTGGTGGCGAGGTAACAATCATGCTTCCTTCCTCTGTCCTCTCCCCCCAACCTCGCACAACAGAAATGTGATCAAGGTCTCCCTCATCTGATGAGTCTTCCATCAGTTCGTCCTCCACTTCTTCCTGGGCCCCTGCACCTTCCTCACTAGTTTGGCTGCTACCATGCGCCCTGGTAAAACCATCTCCCCCACCCTCACATGCCTGCCGCCTTGGTGCTGCCGACCGTCTGGACCTTGCAGATGTTAGCCCTTCCGCATACAACTCCTCCTCCTCTACTTCCTCCACCTCCTCTTGTGCCACCACCTGACTCCGAATTCTGTTTAACATGTGCTCCAGCATGTAAATCACCGGAATAGTCATGCTGATAATGGCATCGTCAGCACTAAACATCTTCGTCGCCATTTCAAAACTGTGCAGAAGGGTGCATAGGTCCCTGATCTGAGACCACTCCTCCAGCGTGATTTGCCCCACCTCTGAATCTCGTTGGCCCAGGCTATACGTCAGAACGTATTGCACCAGGGCTTGTCGGTGCTGCCACAGTCGCTGCAACATGTGCAGAGTTGAATTCCACCGGGTAGGCACATCGCATTTTAGCCGGTGAAGTGGCAGGCCCAACGACTTCTGTAGAGATGTAAGTCGCTGAGCTGCGGGATGCGAACGGCGGAAGTGAGCACACAGCGACCGTGCCCTCTGCAGAAGGCCATCTAGTCTGGGATAGTGGGCTAAAAATTGCTGGACAACCAGGTTCAACACGTGAGCCATACAAGGCACGTGTGTGACATTGCCCCGGCGAAGGGCCGCACCCAGGTTTGCAGCATTGTCGCACACGGCCTTCCCTGGTTTCAGGTCCAGTGGAGACAACCATTCATGAAATTGGTTCTCCAGAGCTGACCACAACTCCTCAGCTGTGTGACTCACATTTCCCAGACATTTCAATGTAAAAACCGCCTGATGACGTTGAGCCCTACTGCCAGCATAGTAAGGAGGTGTGCAGGATCCCTTCTGCGCAGTTAGAAAGCTTGTGGCATGACCAGACAGGCTTTGGGTGCAGGTGGAAGACCGAGAGGAGGTTGAGGAGGCAGAAGCAGTGGAGGAACTTTGACATAAAGAGGATTGACGCACAACTCGTGGGGACGGCAAGACTTGGACAGCAGCCCCTTGTCCTGCTGTCACCATAGTTACCCAGTGCCCAGTCAGCGACATGTAACGCCCCTGTCCATGCCTACTCGTCCAAGTGTCTGTGGTGAAATGCACCCTGTCACACACAGAGTTTCTCAAAGAAGCGGTGATGTTGTGTGCAACATGCTGGTGGAGCGCAGGCACACCTTTCTTTGAGAAGTAGTGCCGACTGGGCATCTGGTACTGGGGCACTGCGACGGACATAAGGTCTCGAAAATCCTCTGTGTCCACCAGGCGGAAAGGCAGCATTTCTGTAGCCAAGAGCTTGCAGATGGTGAAATTCAACCTCTTAGCTTTCTCATGGCTAGGAGGAAATGGTCTTTTACTTGTTCACATCTGAGGGACCGAGGGCTGGCTATTGTGCTTAGACGGGGTTGATAAGGGTGTCCCCGGCAAACTGCCGGTCTGTGAGGAAGATGCAGGCGGACATGTTAGGTTGCCTTGATCCAAAGGTGGTGCTATCGATGTCGGACAGCGCTCAACACCAGCTGGTGTTACCACCTCCAAAGAAAATGATGACCTGCCAATCACGCTGGCTGTTGCGGGTAAAGAGGTGGCAGGTCTGCGCCCCAAAACAGGTGTGACTGCTGTCCCCCCAGTCACAGAGGATGAAGAGGCCGCGGATGCACAAGATATGGCAGACGGTGATTGGCCCGGCCGGCTAGGCCGCATTGTAGCACACTGAGCTTCCCACTGCAACTTATGCTTCATGTCCATGTGCCGGTTCATGCATGAAGTACTCAAACTATGTATTTTTTGGCCTCTACTTAGCTTTTGCTGACAAATGTTACAGATAACACGAGTTGGGTCATCTTTATCGATCTGAAAAAATGCCCAGGCTATGCAAGGCTTAGCACCCATGCGACCTGAAGAGCCACCACGACTTGTGGTGAGAGGCAGAGTTGTGTTTGAGGATGCAGTTGTTGACGTGCTTCCAGTACTACGTCTCTGTCCAGGAAGGCGCAACCTGACCTCGTCGTCACTAGCATCTTCCTCCACCTCCTCTGCTGACCTCATCTCTTGGCTGACTGTGGGTTGACAGTAAGTGGGATCTCCGACCTCATCATCATCACCCTGTGCGTTATCACACCCGTCGTCCTCAGAGCCAACCTGCCCTGACAAAAAACTAAAGTTGTCGCTCCAATCAGGTATTTGAGTCTTATCATCATCTTCCTCATTGTCTCCACCAACAGGAGTTACAGTTTGGGAATGAGGGTCTACATTATGGTCAGAACCTTCTGCGTCTGGTCCTGGATCCGACTCATAAAGATTCTGGGCATCAGTGCAGATCATTTCCTCGTCTGGATTCACAGAAGCGCTGGAGTCGACCTCTGATTCCCAGGCTATAGTATGAGTAAACAGCTCTGCAGACTCAACCATCTGTTCTACCTCACACTCAGACGGGCAGCTGGAGATTTGGGAGCTGTGAGGAAGCAAGTGCGATTTGGGTGACACCTTTGAGGACTGGAGTATTTGTGATGTTGAAGTTGATGTGGAGGAGAGCCCACTTAAAGGAGCACTTGATATCCGTTGAAGCACCTGCTGTTTTTGTGCCTCATCTGGAATTTGTAGCGATTGGCGTGGCCGTAAGAAAGGGATCTTATCACATTGTCCGCTAAAAGAAGTAGACATTTTAGTTTGGCTGGAAGATGGTCTTTCTTCTGCAGATGTTACTGTTGCTTTAACACCTACCCCACGGACACAACCTTTTTTCCCCTTCCCAACACGCCTATTCCCCTTTCCACCAGCAGCAGGCCTTTTTCCACTCATTTTGGTGGTTAACTAATTCACAACTCTGGAGTTGTTTGCACAAAAAAACAATGGATGGTAACCGAGCAGAGCTGAGTGGCCAAACTGTGGTATTAGGCCAAAACTATTGGCTGGGTTAGATGCAGAAAAAAATTATTTTGAATTTGCAACCTGATGGAGGTCAGTATAGATGGACTAATACAAATAGTCCCACACACTGCTAGAAGCCCAAATATTTTTTCAGAGGTACTGTAGATGCAGATAAAAATTATTTTTAATTTGCAACCTGATGGAGGTCAGTATAGATGGACTAATAGACCAAGTCCCACACACTGCTAGAAGCCCAAATATTTTTTCAGAGCTAGATGCAGAAAAAAATTATTTTTAATTTGCAACCTGATGGAGGTCAGTATAGATGGACTAATAGACCAAGTCCCACACACCGCTAGAAGCCCAACTATTTTTTCAGAGCTAGATGCAGAAAAAAATTATATTCAATTTGCAACCTGCTGGAGGTCAGTATAGAAGGACTAATAGAACAAGTCCCACACACTGCTAGAAGCCCAAATATTTTTTCAGAGCTAAATGAAGAAAAAAAATATTTTTAATTTGCAACCTGATGGAGGTCAGTATAGATGGACTAATAGACCAAGTCCCACACACTGCTAGAAGCCCAAATATTTTTTCAGAGCTAGATGCAGAAAAAAATTATATTCAGTTTGCAACCTGATGGAGGTCAGTATAGATGGACTAATGGAATGATGCTATGCCCAAAAGATTTTACTTCACTAGGTGCAGTAAAAAAATTGGTATTCTATACACAGGTGTTATATCTTGCAACACAGATAGGCTACTCCACTGACTAACACACTCTGCAATAGGCCAAAAAGGATTAGCTTTGCTAGATTCAGCCAAATGCTGTGAAAAAAACTTGCACAGCACTGGCACAGACCTGCCTGGCAAAAACTGATAGGAACTCATGTAACCTAGTCCTGAAAAGGACCCCAATTACAATTAGTCTTTACTCCCACAACCTATCTATTTAAGAGCACAGACCTCCCTGATAAAAGTCGTAGGAAATGCTGTAACCTAGTCCTTAAAAGGACTGCAATCACAACTATTCCCTACTCCCAAGCTATCTGTATATTTGTGCGAAAATTGGCTTGAAATTAACAAGGTATAGCGCACACAGCAACAGCGGTGCCGTCTAACACGCAGCTGCAGCAGTGAGAAAATGGTGGCGACGGGGAAAATGGCTTGGTCTTATAGGGCAAGGACATGTGACATACACTGCCAATGACACATGCCCTTGCTTGTGTGAAAAAAAGCACTTCGCTCCGTGTGTGCGCTGCTGATAGGCTGACAGATTGCACCTCCCCACTGCAAATGCGGGAAAGAGAAAAAAAAATGGAGATCTTCATTGTTCCTGCAGAGATCCATCCCCTGCCCCTCCCCCCACCCCGCTGTACACTCAAACTGCGTATTAACATTAATTTTCATCATTACTGAGAAAAAATCCAGTTATGATTTTGGTGCACGAACAGTTATCGAACATAACCTCGAGCAGCCGAATTTTTCTCAAATTGTTCGTGTTCGCCGAACGGCTCGAACACCGCCCAAAACAGCTCGAATTTGAGATTGGCGAACAGTTCGAGTAGAACAACGCTCATCTCTAGTTACAACACCATCTGGGTCATGGTGGAACAGTTCTCTAAGATGGGTCACTTTATCCCCTTGGTCGGCCTACCTTGGACTCCCAAGCTTGCCACATAGTTCTTCCAGCATGAGTTTCATCCTCATGCTTTCCCTCTCCACATTGTCTCTGACCGCAGAGTCCAGTTTACATCTAAATTTTGGAGAGATCTTTGCAAGCTGCTGAATGTCCAGCTGGATTTCTCCACCGCGTGCCATCCACAGAGCAATGGACAAGTGAAACCAGTTAACAAAACTCTTGAAAACTACAGTATGCTTGCCCCTTTATTTCTGCTCACCAGGATGACTGGATACAACGTCTTCTATGGGCAGAGTTCTCCTACAGCAACCACATTGGACTCACAATAAAACGTTCAAAAACGAAAGTGAAACTGTTTTCCTGTGAAATATGTTAAGGAACATCCTTTCCAGGGTAAAGTCTTGTATATAAGGTAAAATAAATAACCAAAAACAAAAACACTCCTCCACACCTTGGGCTATGTTCACAAGTAGCATTTTTTATGCCTTTTTGCACTTTTGTATTGCTTTCAACCGTGACAAATGCATTCACCAGGAAATGTCATTTTAACATTTTACAACCTTATCTGGTCATGTGCTGTGTGACACATGCATACAGTGCTGAAAAGACATGGGAACAGCATGGGGAAGACCCCTGGAAGCATCTCTGACACCCAGGTCAATTCCTAAAAGTGTGCCCATTGGAAGTGATCCTTGCTGCTTCAGAAGATGCAGACTTGCAACTATCCCTGTGCAAGTCCTTGTCCCAGGGCAGTGTTCAATTGTACCTCCCCCATTCCTTGCAATGCAAGCGCAAATATGCAGCCAACCACCCACCCACCTGTAGGCTGCAATACTATACTGCTAGCTTGGACTTGAAATGGGGCTTTTTAGTTTGGAGAAGGCCGAAGCTGGCCACTACCTCATGGCTGCGTCGGTGGCGAGGTCTCCATACTCAGTCCCCAGCCGCCACTATTTGTCCTGGGAACCTTCCCCACACTTTTCTTAGCTTGGCCTGCTTTAGGGCAGCATTGGACGAGCCCACCAGACAACCAGACTCCTCCGGTGGGCCCTGGCTTCTCAATCAAGGGAGTTGAGAGTGCCAAGGTGAGGAGCATGATGATGATAGAAGTTAGCATCTGCTTTGTTTTCTTGGAATGTGAGCGTAAGTGTGCAGCCTGCCACCCACCCACCCCCAGGCTGCAATACCATACTGCTAGCTTGCTTGCACTTGAAATGAGGCCTTTTAGGCTTGTGGAGGCAGACGCCGGCCACCATGTTATGGCTGCATCGGCGGCCTGGTATCCATACTCAGTCCCCAGCCGCCCGGCGGCCGAGTGTCCACACTCGGTCCCCAGCCGCCCCTATTTGTCCCGGTGCACCTTATACATAAGCACGCATACCAAAACATTACCTGAGCCCTCCCCAGTGCATTTAGTGGGAAGGACAGCCTAACCACAAACACGTGGACAAGTGAATGTGGCCAGGGATGGTCCATCTCACTGATGCCTTCACACTGGGTTAATATTGTGGAAGCCGGGACACAGTTGAACACTGGGATGCAACATGTCCTCTAGACATAGAGGATTGCGGGTCCTGGGTAAATCAGGCTTCAACACAAAGTTCAGAAGGTAGACAGCAGCAGTGGTCGGCCTCCTACACAACGAGTAAATTATTCATGATCATGAGGCCATCTATCTCCTTAGCTTTCTGTTCCTTGGAATGGAAGCGCATGTATGTAGTAGCGGATAGGCCTGAGGTGGTCAGTGTTTTGGCGCATATCCTACCTCCTCCGAGGATTGCTGGATGTTTTCCTGCTACTATCCCAGTTCTATGACTCCCATTAAAACAAAGCTTCAGGTGATGAATGATGGATGAGGTGGTGGCAAAGGAGAAAGAGCAGGAGGAACAGGGACCATTCACATCAATATCAGGCCAGTCAACCATACATGTCTTGTAGGATATGTTTCTGTACCAAAAGGAGCAGTTTGGCTACACAGTTGTAGGGCATACAGTGAGTGCAATGCCTACCAAAAATATTAAATGTAATAGATGTAAGTCTGTGCTGCCAGCTAGGTAGTACAAGATTATAGTCAAGTAAAAATCCTAGTCCAGATTCGGTCAGGTGATTTAGAGTCAGAGAAATCCGCATTAGTGGGACCCTATGGTAAAGAAAGATATGGCAAATAACGATTCCCCCTGTATAGGATGTCAGGTGTTGAAGGGGTTAATTGCAGGACACTAAGTACTGCTTTCTATTGTTATGTTATAACAACACCCACATCAACGGAGCAGGGAGAGTGGCATCAAAAGATTAACATTACCTTGGGTCATGTTGGCAGAGTCTGGGGCAGCTTAGAGCGAGATGCTGGGGATGTGCAGTAGCCTCGACGCGCGTTTCGCATGGAAATGGCTTCGTCAGGAAGCATATCCTACCTCCTCTGAGGATTGCTGGATTTTTTCCTGCTACTATCCCAGTTCTATGACTCCCATTAAAACAAAGCTTCAGGTGATGAATGATGGATGAGGTGGTGGCAAAGGAGAAAGAGCAGGAGGAACAGGGACCATTCACATCAATATCAGGCCAGTCAACCATACATGTCTTGTAGGATATGTTTCTGTACCAAAAGGAGCAGTTTGGCTACACAGTTGTAGGGCATACAGTGAGTGCAATGCCTACCAAAAATTTTGAGGCACTCCAATGCCCCTTGGAAGTGACATGGAGGTCAGAGGGCCTTAACTAAACCTTTTTTTCCATTTATTGCAACTGGGTCTCCTGTACACTGTTAGCCTAAGCAGTGAATGGAAGGCTTTCCAAAAATTATGAGGAACTGCAATGCCCCTTGAAACAGACGTGGATTACAGCATACTAAAAACCTTCTACCCATTATTGGGGAGTGGGTCTCCCTTAGTGTTCGCCTATGCATTGAAAAGCAAAAACTGACTAAAATTAGGAGGAAATGCAATGCCCGTTGGAAGAGTCGTGGAGGTTAGAGGTAATTAAAAACAATATTTCAATGCCCCTTGGAAGAGCTGTGGAGTTCAGAGTGGTTTAACAAGAAGGTTTTAATGCCCCTTGGAAGAGACGTGGAGGTCACAGTAGCTTAACAAGACGGTTTTAATGCCCCTTGGAAGAGACGTGGAGTTCAGAGTGGTTTAACAAGACGGTTTTAATGCCCCTTGGAAGAGACGTGGAGGTCCCAGTGGAATAAAAAGACAATATCAATGCCCCTTGGAAGAGTGGTGGAGGTCCCAGTGGAATAAAAAGACAATATCAATGCCCCTTGGAAGCGTGGTGGAGGTTACAGTGGAATCAAAAGACAATATAAATGCCCCTTGGAAGAGTGGTGGAGGTCGCAGTGGAATAAAAAGACAATATCAATGCCCCTTGGAAGAGTGGTGGAGGTCGCAGTGGAAGAAAAAGACTATCAATGCCCTTTGGAAGAGTGGTGGAGGTCCCAGTGGAATAAAAAGACAATATCAATGACCCTTGGAAGAGACGTGGAGGTCACAGTAGCTTAACAAGACGATTTTAATGCCCCTTACAAGAGCCATGCAGTACAGCATATTAAAAACATTATTCCCATTATTGGGGAGTGGGTCTCCCATAGTCTTTGCCTATGCCTTCCAAGCAAAAGCTGCCAAAAATTAGGACGGAGGAACTTGCAATGCTGGAAACACGGACAACGGTCACCCTGGTGGTATAGTGGTGGTGGAGGCTGAGGATAAGGAGAAGAGCAAAAAACAGCCGAAATGAGGAAGCGTATACCCATGTGTGGGTGTGAAGCCGTGCATGGGATTACACCTCCCTAAATAACACAGTGGTTTTGACTTTATGTTACTCTGCTGTCATTTGGTGGTGATGAGAAGTCTGGCCCAATCCAGCCCTTGTTCATTTTGATAAGGGTCAGCTTGTCAGCACTGTCAGTTGACAGGCGAGTGCGCTTATCAGTTATAATTCCTCCAGCGGCACTAAAAACACGCTCCGATAACACGCTAGCGGCAGGGCAGGCCAGGACCTCCAAAGCATACAGAGCGAGTTCATTCCAAGTGTCCAGCTTGGATACCCAATAATTAAAAGGCACAGAGGAATCACGGAGGACGCTGGCACGGTCAGCAAGGTACTCCATCACCATCTTTTGAAACTTTCCACTCCTTGTGAGAGTACCCCGCGCCTCAGGGCCTGTAAGCTGGGCAGGTCTCAGAAAACTGTTCCAGAACGTTGACAGTGTTCCCCTGCCTCTGCTGGATTGGAGTTGCGTCTCTTTCGCATGTACGCCTTGGTTGGGCAACAAATTGTGACCTCTGCCGCTACCGTGTTCAGATTGGAATTTTTTTAACAGTTCTGCAGCAAGGACCTTTTGGTACTGCCCCATTTTTGTAGACCTCTCCACCTCAGGAATAAGAGAGTGAAAGTTCTCCTTGTAGCGGGAGTCTAAAAGTGTCACCAACCAGTAATTACAGTCACCCAACATTTTGACAACGCGAGGGTCACGGTTAAGGCAGCGTAACATAAAGTCAGCCATGCGTGCCAGACTGGTAACGGGCAAGATTTCCGTGTCCTCACCAAGATGACAACTGACCATGCTCTCCTCCTCCTCCTCCCCCACCCCCCTGTCCTCAGGCTATCCACGCTGAACCGATGGTATGTCCGTTGTACAGGTACTACCGTCTACAGCGCATGATACCAGCTCCTGTTCTTCCTCCTCCTCTCTCTCATTGTCCCCAATGCACGTTAGGATGAGATGAGGCTTGGCTGTGTGTAATTGCCCGCTATGGCTTCTTGATCCATCTCATCATACTCTGGCTGCAATGCCTCCTCTTTAATTCTCTGCAGAGAGAATTGCAAAATACAGACAAGTGGGATGCTGACGCTAATGATGGCGTCATCGCCACTCACCATCTTGGTGGACTCCTCAAAGTTTGTCAGGATGGTACATATGTCAGACATCCAGGTCCACTCCTGAGGTCTTATGTGTGGAGTCTGACCTGAATATCGACGGCCTTGTTGCAGCTGGTACTCCACAACTGCTCTCTTCTGCTCACAAATCCTTTGCAACATGTGGAGGGTAGAGTTCCAATGTTCCATCACACACCAGTCGGTGTGCCGGAAGCTGCAAACGCTGCAGCAACACAGCAAGGGCGGCGGAAGCTGTAGCCGAGTTCCGAAAATGAGCTGACAGGTGGCGTACTTTGACGAGCAGATCTGGCAACTCGGGGTATGATTTAAGAAATCGCTGAACCACGAGGTTAAGCACATGAGCCAGGCATGGTACGTGTGTGATCTCGCCTCGCCTCAGAGCCGCCACCAGGTTACAGCCATTGTCACACACGACCATGCCTGGATGTAGGTTCAGCGATCTCAGCCACAGATCTGCCTGCTCTTTCACAGCTGTCCACAACTCACAAGCAGTGTGAGGTTTATCACCTAAGCTTATGAGTTTCAGCACAGCCTGTTGCCGCTTGGCTGAGGCAGTACTGCAGTGCTTCCAGCTTGTAACTGATGTGGTGATATCTGAGATGGAGGCTGAACATGAGGAGGAGGAGGAGGATGATGCGCAGGAGCTGTACACTGTGGGGGCAACTCTGACAGACATAGGGCCCGCAATCCTCGGTGTGGGGAGGATGTGTTCCGTCCCAAGGTTCGACTGGGTCATGGCTTCCACTATGTTTACCCATTGTTCCGTCAGGGAGATGTACCGTCCCTGGCCACAAGCACTTGTCCAAGTGTCCGTTCTCGGGTGGACTCTCCCAGTAACTGTGTTGTTGAGGGCACGGCAGATGTTTTGGGTTACGTGCTTGTGTAGTGCGGGGATGGCACACCGGGCAAAATAGTGTCGGCTGGGGACCGAGTACCGAGGGACGGCCACCGCCATAAGGTTGCGGAAGGATTCCGTCTCCACCAGCCTAAAAGGCAGCATTTCCAACGCAAGCAGTCGTGAAATGTGCAAATTTAGGACTGTGGCCTGTGGGGCGTTTGGCTGCGAATTTGCGCTTTCGTTCAAATGTCTGGGATATGGACAATTGAACGCTGCGGTGGGACGTGGACGTTGATGCTGTTTCTTGAGAAACTGCCATAACAAGTGAAGACTAAGAAGAGGGGGCATCTTTGCATGCAGTATGGACAGGGGATTGCCTTGCACGCACAACAGGGGGTTCTCTTACACGCACAACAGAGGAAGAAGCAGTGGCGATACCCACTGACACTGGTCGTGGACCCTGGGATTCACCCCACAAAGTCGGGTGCTTTGCTGACATGTGCCTGATCATGCTGGTGGTGGTCAGGCTGGTAGTTTTGTCACCCCTGCTGATGCTGGCCTGGCAGGTGGTACAAATGGCCTTTTTGGGGTTATTAACAGAGTCTTAAAAAAATTTCAGACTCTGGAAGACCTACCGGTTGTACTGGCAACGTCCCTCGTGTTGGTGTTACAGGGAATGGTTGCCCGCCTTCTGTCTGCGGCCACCACACTGCTTCTTCCTTCCTGTTGGGGTACTCTGTCTCCCTCCCCCTGTGTGCTGCTTGCCTCGCTCTGCGTGTCCTCCTGCCACGTTGGGTCAGTTACTAGATCATCCACCACCTCCTCCTCTTCCACTTCCGCACCACGGTCCTCCTCCTCACTTCCTGGCAATTGTGTTTCGTCATCGTCCACCTCTTGTGACAAATTGCCAGCGTCGCCTTCCTGTGGCCGTGGCTGTTCAAATATTTGGCCATCGCTACATGGGATCTCCTCTTTCACCACTTCAAGCGGAGCAGGCGAGGGGCCCAAATATGGAAATGGACCAGTGAACAGCTCTTCAGAGTGTCCAAGTGTGGGATTTAGTTGCTGTCTGAGGACACTCGGCATGGTGGGAGGAAGGAGCATCAGGGTGAGGAGGAGTATGCGGTCGAGACTCACGGCTACTAAGACTTGATCGTGTGGAAGACAGACTGGAGATGGTGGTGCCAGGGTGACTGGAAGTATTATCTGCTATCCAATTAATAATCTGTTCACACTGATCAGTTGGCAAAAGTGTTTTTGTTGTGTGCTTCCCTAGTAATTCGGTCAAGAACTGGAAGCGGCCACGGCCCCGTCCTCTGCACGCACCATCACCAGAACGTCCAGTTCGACGTCCTTTGCCACGCGCCTTGCCCATTGTAAATGAAGTATACTAGCTTACGCTCGCACTATCAATGGCAAAAGGGTAATAAAAAGGAGATTAGAACAGTGGAAGAGGAAAACCGCAGTTCTATTTCTCTGGCCTACACCAGAATCTTTTAAACAGATATATTTGTGTCTGAACAGTCAGCGAGACACACAAACTGTTTTTTTTTATGTAAAAAAGGCAAAAAGGTGGATTAAACCCAGATTTGAACCATGGAAGAGGAAAACCACAGTTCTATTTCTCTGGCCTACACCAGAATCTTTTAAACAGATATATTTGTGTCTGAACAGTCAGCGAGACACTCAAACTGTTTTTTTTATGTAAAAAAGGCAAAAAGGTGGATTACACCCAGATTTGAACCGTGGAAGAGGAAAACCACAGTTCTAGTTATCTGGCCTTCACCAGAATATTTTAAACAGATATATTTGTGCCTGAACAGTCAGCGAGACACTCAAACTGTTTTTTATTATGGAAAAAAGGCAAAAAAGTAGATAATTCATAGATTTGAACCGTGGAACTGCAAAACCACAGTTCTAGCTATCTGGCCGAAACCAGACTCTTTTAAACAGATATATTTGTGTCTGAACACTCACAGACACACTCAATTTTTTTTTTGTGGGGAAAAAATACCAAAAGGTTAATAAGATGGGTATTTGTACAGTCTGAGTGAGGAAAAAAAAAAAAAAAGAGGATTTAGATAAAAAAAAAAGAATTTTTCCTGGCCCCTGAGACCTGGGGCTAAGTCTAGCAATTTGAGCAACAGCAGCACACAGGACTGTAATGCAGTGTTTGTTGGTATAACCACTACGTCTCCTTTACAGCCTGCCTGCCTGCCTGATATCTGGGATGAATATTAGTCCTCAGAAGGACTGTTTGATTTTGCAAGCTTTAGAGACTCTACACTACCTATTTCGCAGTATAAATCTCTCCCTAGCTCAGCAGCACTCTCCCTACACTGTCTGATCCGGAGTGACTGTGTCCAAGATGGCGGCACCCGGTTTTAAATACTCGAGGTGACGCTGTGCGGTCAGCCAATCACTGTAATGCCCACAACCAACAAGGCTGCGGCATTACAGTGACTGGCTGGCAATCCCTGCATGTTCATTGGCTCTGTAAAGAGCGCCAAACATGCAGGGCGGAGACCCGAGCTCCCGCCCGAGTAACCCGGAAATGCTCGGTGCTCGCCGAACATCCCGAGTAGTGAGATGCTCGTGCAAGTACCGAGCAGTGTTGAGCATGCTCGCTCAACACTAATCATGATCCCTGACCCTTAAATTCTGAATAATGGCTTGAAAGGACAAATGTGAACTATAAAAAAGGAGTATCTGCGTCTTTTCGGGGAGACTCTATATGATGTTAGCCTAAGGGACCACAGTCTGGCTGGAAAAATACAGATCTGCTCCATTGACCATTGATGAAATTCAGAGACGATTTGAAAAATCCAGGTTGGGACAATCAGGTCACCTGGCCACATATCTCACGGCTCTAATCCAAGCGGGCCAGCGGAAGGGTGAGACTCTGTAATTTGTACCATCTGATGGATTTGCTGGGACTGTTCTATATGTTATTGATTGCTGGTGGTTCAATAAATTATTGCCACACTGTTTACCATCACTCTGTGTTGTCTTAGTGTTCTGCCCACGGTAAAGGAGATCGGGCATTCAATGATATGAGCCCTGGTCTAAAGATAGCTGGGCCAGCAGACAAGAGCAACCACTGACCCCGTGCTTATCTACTGCAGAATAATATAATATACAGCTCACCTGCTGAAGAATATTATAATATACAGCTCATCTACTGCAGAATATTATAATATACAGCTCATCTACTGCAGAATATTATAATATACAGCTCATCTACTGCAGAATATTATAATATACAGCTCATCTGCTGCAGAATATTATAATATACAGCTCATCTACTACAGAATAATATAATATACAGCTCACCTGCTGCAGAATATTATAATATACAGCTCATCTACTGCAGAATATTATATATACAGCTCATCTACTGCAGAATATTATAATATACAGCTCATCTTCTGCAGAATATTATAATATACAGCTTATCTACTGCAGAATAATATAATATACAGCTCACCTGCTGCAGAATATTGTAATATACAGCTCATCTACTGCAGAATAATATAATATACAACTCATCTACTGCAGAATATTATAATATACAGCTCATCTACTGCAGAATATTATATATACAGCTCATCTACTGCAGAATATTATAATATACAGCTCATCTACTACAGAATATTATATATACAGCTCATCTACTGTAGAATATTATAATATACAGCTCATCTACTGCAGAATATTATAATATACAGCTCATCTACTGCAGAATATTATATATACAGCTCATCTACTGCAGAATAATATAATATACAACTCATCTACTGCAGAATATTATAATATACAGCTCATCTACTGCAGAATATTATATATACAGCTCATCTACTGCAGAATATTATAATATACAGCTCATCTACTACAGAATATTATATATACAGCTCATCTACTGTAGAATATTATAATATACAGCTCATCTACTGCAGAATATTATAATATACAGCTCATCTACTGCAGAATATTATATATACAGCTCATCTACTGCAGAATATTATATATACAGCTCATCTACTGCAGAATATTATAATATACAACTCATCTACTGCAGAATATTATAATATACAGCTCATCTACTGCAGAATATTATATATACAGCTCATCTACTGCAGAATATTATAATATACAGCTCATCTACTGCAGAATATTATAATATACAGCTCATCTACTGCAGAATAATATAATATACAGCTCACCTGCTGCAGAATATTAGAATATACAGCTCATCTACTGCAGAATATTATAGATACAGCTCATCTACTGCAGAATATTATAATATACAGCTCATCTACTACAGAATATTATATATACAGCTCATCTACTGTAGAATATTATAATATACAGCTCATCTACTGCAGAATATTATAATATACAGCTCATCTTCTGCAGAATATTATATATACAGCTCACCTGCTGCAGAATATTATATATACAGCTCATCTACTGCAGAATAATATAATATACAGCTCACCTGCTGCAGAATATTATAATATACATCTCATCTACTGCAGAATAATATAATATACAACTCATCTACTGCAAAATATTATAATATACAGCTCATCTACTGCAGAATATTATATATACAGCTCATCTACTGCAGAATATTATAATATACAGCTCATCTACTGCAGAATATTATAATATACAGCTCACCTGCTGCAGAATATTATAATATACAGCTCATCTACTGCAGAATATTATATATACAGCTCATCTACTACAGAATAATATAATATACAGCTCATCTACTGCAGAATATTATAATATACAGCTCATCTGCTGCAGAATATTATAATATACAGCTCACCTGCTGCAGAATAATATAATATACAACTCATCTACTGCAGAATATTATAATATACAGCTCACCTGCTGCAGAATATTATAATATACAGCTCATCTGCTGCAGAATATTATAATATACAGCTCATCTACTGCAGAATATTATAATATACAGCTCATCTTCTGCAGAATAATATAATATACAGCTCACCTGCTGAAGAATATTATAATATACAGCTCATCTACTGCAGAATAATATAATATACAGCTCACCTGCTGAAGAATATTATAATATACAGCTCATCTACTGCAGAATATTATAATATACAGCTCATCTACTGCAGAATATTATAATATACAGCTCATCTACTGCAGAATATTATAATATACAGCTCATCTGCTGCAGAATGTTATAATATACAGCTCATCTACTACAGAATAATATAATATACAGCTCACCTGCTGCAGAATATTATAATATACAGCTCATCTACTGCAGAATATTATATATACAGCTCATCTACTGCAGAATATTATAATATACAGCTCATCTTCTGCAGAATATTATAATATACAGCTTATCTACTGCAGAATAATATAATATACAGCTCACCTGCTGCAGAATATTGTAATATACAGCTCATCTACTGCAGAATAATATAATATACAACTCATCTACTGCAGAATATTATAATATACAGCTCATCTACTGCAGAATATTATATATACAGCTCATCTACTGCAGAATATTATAATATACAGCTCATCTACTACAGAATATTATATATACAGCTCATCTACTGTAGAATATTATAATATACAGCTCATCTACTGCAGAATATTATAATATACAGCTCATCTACTGCAGAATATTATATATACAGCTCATCTACTGCAGAATATTATATATACAGCTCATCTACTGCAGAATATTATAATATACAACTCATCTACTGCAGAATATTATATATACAGCTCATCTACTGCAGAATAATATAATATACAACTCATCTACTGCAGAATATTATAATATACAGCTCATCTACTGCAGAATATTATATATACAGCTCATCTACTGCAGAATATTATAATATACAGCTCATCTACTACAGAATATTATAATATACAGCTCATCTACTGCAGAATATTATAATATACAGCTCACCTGCTGCAGAATATTATAATATACAGCTCATCTACTGCAGAATATTATATATACAGCTCATCTACTACAGAATAATATAATATACAGCTCATCTACTGCAGAATATTATAATATACAGCTCATCTGCTGCAGAATATTATAATATACAGCTCACCTGCTGCAGAATAATATAATATACAACTCATCTACTGCAGAATATTATAATATACAGCTCACCTGCTGCAGAATATTATAATATACAGCTCATCTGCTGCAAAATATTATAATATACAGCTCATCTACTGCAGAATATTATAATATACAGCTCATCTTCTGCAGAATAATATAATATACAGCTCACCTGCTGAAGAATATTATAATATACAGCTCATCTACTGCAGAATAATATAATATACAGCTCACCTGCTGAAGAATATTATAATATACAGCTCATCTACTGCAGAATATTATAATATACAGCTCATCTACTGCAGAATATTATAATATACAGCTCATCTACTGCAGAATATTATAATATACAGCTCATCTGCTGCAGAATATTATAATATACAGCTCATCTACTACAGAATAATATAATATACAGCTCACCTGCTGCAGAATATTATAATATACAGCTCATCTACTGCAGAATATTATATATACAGCTCATCTACTGCAGAATATTATAATATACAGCTCATCTTCTGCAGAATATTATAATATACAGCTTATCTACTGCAGAATAATATAATATACAGCTCACCTGCTGCAGAATATTGTAATATACAGCTCATCTACTGCAGAATAATATAATATACAACTCATCTACTGCAGAATATTATAATATACAGCTCATCTACTGCAGAATATTATATATACAGCTCATCTACTGCAGAATATTATAATATACAGCTCATCTACTACAGAATATTATATATACAGCTCATCTACTGTAGAATATTATAATATACAGCTCATCTACTGCAGAATATTATAATATACAGCTCATCTACTGCAGAATATTATATATACAGCTCATCTACTGCAGAATATTATATATACAGCTCATCTACTGCAGAATATTATAATATACAACTCATCTACTGCAGAATATTATATATACAGCTCATCTACTGCAGAATAATATAATATACAACTCATCTACTGCAGAATATTATAATATAGAGCTCATCTACTACAGAATATTATAATATACAGCTCATCTACTGCAGAATATTATATATACAGCTCATCTACTGCAGAATATTATAATATACAGCTCATCTACTACAGAATATTATATATACAGCTCATCTACTGTAGAATATTATAATATACAGCTCATCTACTGCAGAATATTATAATATACAGCTCATCTACTGCAGAATATTATATATACAGCTCATCTACTGCAGAATATTATATATACAGCTCATCTACTGCAGAATATTATAATATACAACTCATCTACTGCAGAATATTATAATATACAGCTCATCTACTGCAGAATATTATATATACAGCTCATCTACTGCAGAATATTATAATATACAGCTCATCTACTGCAGAATATTATAATATACAGCTCATCTACTGCAGAATAATATAATATACAGCTCACCTGCTGCAGAATATTAGAATATACAGCTCATCTACTGCAGAATATTATAGATACAGCTCATCTACTGCAGAATATTATAATATACAGCTCATCTACTGTAGAATATTATAATATACAGCTCATCTACTGCAGAATATTATAATATACAGCTCATCTTCTGCAGAATATTATATATACAGCTCACCTGCTGCAGAATATTATATGTACAGCTCATCTACTGCAGAATAATATAATATACAGCTCACCTGCTGCAGAATATTATAATATACATCTCATCTACTGCAGAATAATATAATATACAACTCATCTACTGCAAAATATTATAATATACAGCTCATCTACTGCAGAATATTATATATACAGCTCATCTACTGCAGAATATTATAATATACAGCTCATCTACTGCAGAATATTATAATATACAGCTCACCTGCTGCAGAATATTATAATATACAGCTCATCTACTGCAGAATATTATATATACAGCTCATCTACTACAGAATAATATAATATACAGCTCATCTACTGCAGAATATTATAATATACAGCTCATCTGCTGCAGAATATTATAATATACAGCTCACCTGCTGCAGAATAATATAATATACAACTCATCTACTGCAGAATATTATAATATACAGCTCACCTGCTGCAGAATATTATAATATACAGCTCATCTGCTGCAGAATATTATAATATACAGCTCATCTACTGCAGAATATTATAATATACAGCTCATCTTCTGCAGAATATTATAATATACAGCTCATCTACTGCAGAATATTATAATATACAGCTCACCTGCTGCAGAATATTATAATATACAGCTCATCTTCTGCAGAATATTATAATATACAGCTCATCTACTGCAGAATATTATAATATACAGCTCATCTTCTGCAGAATATTATAATATACAGCTCACCTGCTGCAGAATATTATAATATACAGCTCATCTACTACAGAATATTATAATATACAGCTCACCTGCTGCAGAATATTATAATATACAGCTCATCTACTGCAGAATATTATATATACAGCTCATCTACTGCAGAATAATATAATATACAGCTCATCTACTGCAGAATAATATAATATACAGCTCATCTACTGCAGAATATTATAATATACAGCTCATCTACTGCAGAATAATATAATATACAGCTCACCTGCTGCAGAATATTATAATATACAGCTCATCTACTGCAGAATATTATAATATACAGCTCATCTACTGCAGAATATTATAATATACAGCTCATCTTCTGCAGAATATTATAATATACAGCTCATCTTCTGCAGAATATTATAATATACAGCTCATCTACTGCAGAATATTATAATATACAGCTCACCTGCTGCAGAATAATATAATATACAACTCATCTACTGCAGAATATTATAATATACAGCTCACCTGCTGCAGAATATTATAATATACAGCTCATCTGCTGCAGAATATTATAATATACAGCTCATCTACTGCAGAATATTATAATATACAGCTCATCTTCTGCAGAATATTATAATATACAGCTCATCTACTGCAGAATATTATAATATACAGCTCACCTGCTGCAGAATATTATAATATACAGCTCATCTGCTGCAGAATATTATAATATACAGCTCATCTTCTGCAGAATATTATAATATACAGCTCATCTACTGCAGAATATTATAATATACAGCTCATCTTCTACAGAATATTATAATATACAGCTCACCTGCTGCAGAATATTATAATATACAGCTCATCTACTACAGAATATAATAATATACAGCTCACCTGCTGCAGAATATTATAATATACAGCTCATCTACTGCAGAATAATATAATATACAGCTCACCTGCTGCAGAATATTATAATATACAGCTCATCTACTGCAGAATATTATAATATACAGCTCATCTACTGCAGAATATTATAATATACAGCTCATCTACTGCAGAATATTATAATATACAGCTCATCTTCTGCAGAATATTATAATATACAGCTCATCTACTGCAAAATATTATAATATACAGCTCATCTTCTGCAGAATATTATATATACAGCTCATCTACTGCAGAATATTATAATAGACAACTCATCTACTGCAGAATAATATAATATACAGCTCACCTGCTGCAGAATATTATATATACAGCTCATCTTCTGCAGAATATTATAATATACATCTCATCTACTGCAGAATATTATAATATACAGCTCATCTACTGCAGACTATTATAATATACAGCTCATCTACTGCAGAATATTATAATATACAGCTCACCTGCTGCAGATTATTATAATATACAGCTCATCTACTGCAGAATATTATAATATACAGCTCATCTACTACAGAATATTATAATATACAGCTCATCTACTGCAGAATATTATAATATACATCTCATCTACTGCAGAACATTATATATACAGCTCATCTACTGCAGAATATTATAATATACAGCTCATTTACTGCAGAATATTATAATATACAGCTCATCTACTGCAGAATATTATTATATACAGCTCACCTGCTGCAGAATATTATAATATACAGCTCATCTACTGCAGAATATTATAATATACAGCTCATCTACTGCAGAATATTATAATATACAGCTCATCTTCTGCAGAATATTATAATATACAGCTCATCTACTGCAAAATATTATAATATACAGCTCATCTACTGCAGAATATTATAATATACAGCTCATCTACTGCAGAATATTATAATATACAGCTCATCTACTGCAGAATATTATTATATACAGCTCACCTGCTGCAGAATATTATAATATACAGCTCATCTACTGCAGAATAATATAATATACAGCTCACCTGCTGCAGAATATTATAATATACAGCTCATCTACTGCAGAATATTATATATACAGCTCATCTACTGCAGATTATAATATACAGCTTATCTGCTGCAGAATATTATAATATACAGCTCATCTGCAGAATATTATATATACAGCTTATCTACTGCGAATATTATAATATACAGCTCACCTGCTGCAGAATATTATAATATACAGCTCATCTGCTGCAGAATATTATAATATACAGCTCATCTACTGCAGAATATTATAATATACAGCTCATCTACTGCAGAATATTATAATATACAGCTCATCTACTGCAGAATATTATAATATACAGCTCATCTACTGCAGAATATTATATATACAGCTCATCTGCTGCAGAATAATATAATATACAGCTCACCTGCTGCAGAATATTATAATATACTGCTCATCTACTGCAGAATATTATAATATACAGCTCATCTACTGCAGAATAATATAATATACAGCTCATCTACTGCAGAATATTATAATATACAGCTCATCTACTGCAGAATAATATAATATACAGCTCATCTACTGCAGAATATTATAATATACAGCTCATCTACTGCAGAATATTATAATATACAGCTCATCTACTGCTGAATATTATAATATATAGCTCAATACTACAGAATATTATAAAATACAGCTCATCTACTGAAGAATATTATAATATACATCTCATCTACCGCAGAATATTATAATATACTGCTCATCTACTGCAGAATATTATATATACAGCTCATCTACTGCAGAATATTATAATATACAGCTCATCTACTGCAGAATAATATAATATACAGCTCACCTGCTGCAGAATATTATAATATCCATCTCATCTACTGCAGAATATTATAATAAACAGCTCACCTGCTGCAGAATATTATAATATACAGCTCATCTACTACAGAATATTATAATATACAGCTCACCTGCTGCAGAATGTTATAATATACAGCTCACCTGCTGCAGAATATTATATATACAGCTCATCTACTGCAGAATATTATAATATACAGCTCATCTACTGCAGAATATTATAATATACAGCTCATCTACTGCTGAATATTATAATATATAGCTCAATACTACAGAATATTATAAAATACAGCTCATCTACTGAAGAATATTATAATATACATCTCATCTACCGCAGAATATTATAATATACTGCTCATCTACTGCAGAATATTATATATACAGCTCATCTACTGCAGAATATTATAATACACATCTCATCTACTGCAGAATAATATAATATACAGCTCACCTGCTGCAGAATATTATAATATCCATCTCATCTACTGCAGAATATTATAATAAACAGCTCACCTGCTGCAGAATATTATAATATACAGCTCATCTACTACAGAATATTATAATATACAGCTCACCTGCTGCAGAATATTATAATATACAGCTCACCTGCTGCAGAATATTATATATACAGCTCATCTACTGCAGAATATTATAATATACAGCTCATCTACTGCAGAATATTATATATACAGCTCACCTGCTGCAGAATATTATAATATACAGCTCACCTGCTGCAGAATATTATATATACAACTCATCTACTGCAGAATATTATAATATACAGCTCATCTACTGCAGAATATTATAATATACAACTCATCTACTGCAGAATATTATAATATACAGCTCATCTACTGCAGAATATTATATATACAGCTCATCTACTGCAGAATATTATAATTTACAGCTCATCTTCTGCAGAATATTATAATATACAGCTCATCTCGTGCAGAATATTATATATACAGCTCATCTACTACAGAATATTATAATATACAACTCATCTACTGCAGAATATTATAATATACAGCTCATATTCTGCAGAATATTATAATATACAGCTCATCTACTGCAGAATATTATATATACAGCTCATCTTCTGCAGAATATTGTAATATACAGCTCACCTGCTGCAGAATATTATAATATACAGCTCATCTACTGCAGAATATTATAATATACAGCTCATCTACTGCAGAATATTATAATATACAGCTCATCTACTACAGAATATTATATATACAGCTCACCTGCTGCAGAATATTATAATATACAGCTCATCTACTGCAGAATATTATATATACAGCTCATCTGCTGCAGAATATTATAATGTACAGCTCATCTACTGCAAAATATTATAATGTACAGCTCATCTACTGCAGAATATTATAATATACAGCTCATCTTCTGCAGAATATTATAATATACAGCTCATCTTCTGCAGAATATTATAATATACAGCTCATCTACTGCAGAATATTATAATATACAGCTCAATTACTGCAGAATATTATAATATACAGCTCACCTGCTGCAGAATATTATAATGTACAGCTCATCTTCTGCAGAATATTATAATATACAGCGCATCTTCTGCAGAATATTATAATATACTGCTCATCTACTGCAGAATATTATAATATACAGCTTATCTACTGCAGCATATTATAATATACAGCTCATCTACTACAGAATATTATAATATACAGCTCACCTGCTGCAGAATATTATAATATACAGCTCACCTGCTGCAGAATATTATAATATACAGCCCATCTGCTGCAGAATATTATAATATACAGCTCATCTACTACAGAATATTATATATACAGCTTATCTACTGCAGAATATTATAATATACAGCTCATCTACTGCAGAATATTATATATACAGCTCATCTACTGCAGAATATTATAATATACAGCTCATCTACTACAGAATATTATAATATACAGCTGCAGAAGATGAGCTGTATATTATAATATTCTGTAGTATTGAACTGTATATTATAATATTCTGCAGTAGATGAGCTGTATATTATAATATTTTGCAGTAGATGAGCTGTATATTATAATATTCTGCAGTAGATGAGTTGTATATTATAATATTCTGCAGTAGATGAGCTGTATATTATAATATTCTGCAGTAGATGAGCTGTATATTATAATATTCTGTAGTAGATGAGCTGTATATATAATATTCTGCAGTAGATGAGCTGTATATATAATATTCTGCAGTAGATGAGCTGTATATTATAATATTCTGCAGTAGATGAGCTGTATATTATAATATTCTGTAGTAGATGAGCTGTATATTATAATATTCTGCAGTAGATGAGCTGTATATTATAATATTCTGTAGTATTGAGCTATATATTATAATATTCTGCAGTAGATGAGCTGTATATTATAATATTCTGTAGTAGATGAGCTGTATATTATAATATTCTGCAGCAGATAAGCTGTATATTATAATATTCTGCAGTAGATGAGCTGTATATTATAATGTTCTGCAGCAGATGAGCTGTATATATAATATTCTGCAGTAGATGAGCTGTATATTATAATATTCTGCAGAATATGAGCTGTATATTATAATATTCTGCAGTAGATGAGCTGTATATTATAATGTTCTGCAGCAGATGAGCTGTATATATAATATTCTGCAGTAGATGAGCTGTATATTATAATATTCTGCAGAATATGAGCTGTATATTATAATATTCTGCAGTAGATGAGCTGTACATTATAATATTCTGCAGCAGATAAGCTGTATATATAATATTCTGCAGTAGATAAGCTGTATATTATAATGTTCTGCAGCAGATGAGCTGTATATATAATATTCTGCAGTAGATGAGCTGTATATTATAATATTCTGCAGTAGATGAGCTGTATATTATAATATTCTGCAGTAGATGAGCTGTACATTATAATATTCTGCAGCAGATGAGCTGTATATATAATATTCTGCAGTAGATGAGCTGTATATTATAATATTCTGCAGTAGATGAGCTGTATATTATAATATTCTGCAGAAGATGAGCTGTATATTATAATATTCTGTAGTATTGAGCTATATATTATAATATTCTGCAGCAGATAAGCTGTATATTATAATATTCTGCAGCAGGTGAGCTGTATATTATAATATTCTGCAGCAGATGAGCTGTATATATAATATTCTGCAGCAGGTGAGCTGTATATTATAATATTCTGCAGCAGATGAGCTGTATATATAATATCCTGCAGTAGATGAGCTGTATATTATAATATTCTGCAGCTGATGAGCTGTATATATAATATTCTGCAGTAGATGAACTGTATATATAATATTCTGCAGTAGATGAGCTGTATATTATAATATTCTGCTGTAGATGAGCTGTATATATAATATTCTGCAGTAGATGAGCTGTATAATATAATATTCTGCAGTAGATGAGCTGTATATTATAATATTCTGCAGTAGATGAGTTGTATATTATAATATTCTGCAGTAGATGAGCTGTATATATAATATTCTGCAGAAGATGAGCTGTATATTATAATATTCTGCAGTAGATGAGCTGTATATTATAATATTCTGCAGTAGATGAGCTGTATATATAATATTCTGCAGCAGGTGAGCTGTATATATAATATTCTGCAGCAGGTGAACTGTATATTATAATATTCTGCAGTAGATGAGCTGTATATATAATATTCTGCAGTAGATGAGCTGTATATTATAATATTCTGCAGTAGATGAGTTGTATATTATAATATTCTGCAGTAGATGAGCTGTATATATAATATTCTGCAGAAGATGAGCTGCATTTTATAATATTCTGCAGAAGATGAGCTGTATATTATAATATTCTGCAGCAGGTGAGCTGTATATAATAATATTCTGCAGCAGATGAGCTGTATATATAATATTCTTCAGTAGATGAGCTGTATATTATAATATTCTGCAGTAGATGAGCTGTATATATAATATTCTGCAGAAGATGAGTTGTATATTATAATATTCTGTAGTAGATGAGCTGTATATATAATATTCTGCAGAAGATGAGTTGTATATTATAATATTCTGCAGAAGATGAGTTGTATATTATAATATTCTGCAGAAGATGAGCTGCATTTTATAATATTCTGCAGTAGATGAGCTGTATATATAATATTCTGCAGTAGATGAGCTGTATATTATAATATTCTGCAGCAGGTGAGCTGTATATAATAATATTCTGCAGTAGATGAGCTGTATATATAATATTCTTCAGTAGATGAGCTGTATATTATAATATTCTGCAGTAGATGAGCTGTATATTATAATATTCTGCAGTAGATGAGCTGTATATATAATATTCTGCAGCAGATGAGCTGTATATATAATATTCTGCAGCAGGTGAGCTGTATATTATAATATTCTGCAGTAGATGAGCTGTATATATAATATTCTGCAGCAGGTGAGCTGTATATATAATATTCTGCAGCAGGTGAGCTGTATATTATAATATTGTGTAGTAGATGAGATGGATATTATAATATTCTGCAGTAGATGAGTTGTATATTATAATATTCTGCAGTAGATGAGCTGTATATTATAATATTCTGCAGTAGATGACCTGTATATTATAATATTCTGCAGTAGATGAGCTGTATATTATAATATTCTGCAGTAGATGAGCTGTATATTATAATATTCTGCAGTAGATGAGCTGTATATATAATATTCTGCAGAAGATGAGCTGTATATATAATATTCTGCAGTAGATGAGCTGTATATTATAATATTCTGCAGCAGATGAGCTGTATATTATAATATTCTGCAGTAGATGAGCTGTATATTATAATATTCTGCAGTAGATGAGTTGTATATTATAATATTCTGCAGTAGATGAGCTGTATATATAATATTCTGCAGAAGATGATCTGTATATTATAATATTTTGCAGTAGATGAGATGGATATTATAATATTCTGCAGTAGATGAGCTGTATATATAATATTCTGCAGTAGATGAGATGGATATTATAATATTCTGCAGTAGATGAGCTGTATATTATAATATTCTGCAGTAGATGAGATGTATATTATAATATTCTGCAGTAGATGAGTTGTATATTATAATATTCTGCAGTAGATGAGCTGTATATATAATATTTTGCAGTAGATGAGCTGTATATATAATATTCTGCAGTAGATGAGCTGTATATTATAATATTCTGCAGAAGATGAGCTGTATATTATAATATTCTGCAGTAGATGAGCTGTATATTATATTATTCTGTAGTATTGAGCTATATATTATAATATTCTGCAGAAGATGAGCTGTATATTATAATATTCTGCAGTAGATGAGCTGTATATTATAATATTCTGCAGTAGATGAGCTGTATATTATAATATTCTGCAGTAGATGAGTTGTATATTATAATATTCTACAGCAGATGAGCTGTATATATAATATTCTGCAGTAGATGAGTTGTATATTATAATATTCTGCAGTAGATGAGCTGTATATATAATATTCTGCAGTAGATGAGCTGTATATTATAATATTCTGCAGCAGGTGAGCTGTATATTATAATATTCTGCAGTAGATGAGCTGTATATATAATATTCTGCAGTAGATAAGCTGTATATTATAATATTCTGCAGCAGGTGAGCTGTATATTATAATATTCTGCAGTAGATGAGCTGTATATTATATTATTCTGTAGTATTGAGCTATATATTATAATATTCTGCAGAAGATGAGCTGTATATATAATATTCTGCAGTAGATGAGTTGTATATTATAATATTCTGCAGTAGATGAGCTGTATATTATAATATTCTGCAGCAGATGAGCTGTATATTATAATATTCTGCAGTAGATGAGCTGTATATTATAATATTCTGCAGCAGATGAGCTGTATATTATAATATTCTGCAGATGAGCTGTATATTATAATATTCTGCAGTAGATGAGTTGTATATTATAATATTCTGCAGCAGATGAGCTGTATATTATAATATTCTGCAGTAGATGAGCTGTATATTATAATATTCTGCAGCAGATGAACTGTATATTATAATATTCTGCAGATGAGCTGTATATTATAATATTCTGCAGTAGATGAGCTGTATATTATAATATTCTGCAGCAGATGAGCTGTATATTATAATATTCTGCAGATGAGCTGTATATTATAATATTCTGCAGTAGATGAGCTGTATATTATAATATTCTGCAGCAGATGAGCTGTATATTATAATATTCTGCAGTAGATGAGCTGTATATTATAATATTCTGCAGCAGATGAGCTGTATATTATAATATTCTGCAGATGAGCTGTATATTATAATATTCTGCAGTAGATGAGTTGTATATTATAATATTCTGCAGTAGATGAGTTGTATATATAATATTCTGCAGAAGATGATCTGTATATTATAATATTCTGCAGTAGATGAGATGGATATTATAATATTTTGCGGTAGATGAGCTGTATATATAATATTCTGCAGTAGATGAGCTGTATATATAATATTCTGCAGAAGATGAGCTGTATATTATATTATTCTGTAGTATTGAGCTATATATTATAATATTCTGCAGAAGATGAGCTGTATATATAATATTCTGCAGTAGATGAGTTGTATATTATAATATTCTGCAGTAGATGAGCTGTATATATAATATTCTGCAGTAGATGAGCTGTATATTATAATATTCTGCAGTAGATGACCTGTATATTATAATATTCTGCAGTAGATGAGCTGTATATTATAATATTCTGCAGAAGGTGAGCTGTATATATAATATTCTGCAGCAGATGAGCTGTATATATAATATTCTGCAGTAGATGAGCTGTTTATTATAATATTCTGCAGTAGATGAGCTGTATATATAATATTCTGCAGTAGATGAGCTGTATATTATAATATTCTGCAGCAGATGAGCTGTATATATAATATTCTGCAGTAGATGAGCTGTATATTATAATATTCTGCAGCAGGTGAGCTGTATATTATAATATTCTGCAGTAGATGAGCTGTATATTATAATATTCTGCAGTAGATGAGCTGTATATTATAATATTCTGCAGAAGATGAGCTGTATATTATAATATTCTGCAGTAGATGAGTTGTATATTATAATATTCTGCAGTAGATGAGCTGTATATATAATATTCTGCAGCAGGTGAGCTGTATATTATAATATTCTGCAGTAGATGAGCTGTATATATAATATTCTGCAGTAGATGAGCTGTATATTATAATATTCTGCAGAAGATGAGCTGTATATTATAATATTCTGCAGTAGATGAGCTGTATATATAATATTCTGCAGCAGATGAGCTGTATATATAATATTCTGCAGTAGATGAGCTGTATATATAATATTCTGCAGTAGATGAGCTGTATATTATAATATTCTGCAGTAGATGAGCTGTATATATAATATTCTGCAGTAGATGAGCTGTATATTATAATATTCTGCAGAAGATGAGCTGTATATTATAATATTCTGCAGTAGATGAGCTGTATATATAATATTCTGCAGCAGATGAGCTGTATATATAATATTCTGCAGTAGATGAGCTGTATATTATAATATTCTGCAGCAGGTGAGCTGTATATATAATATTCTGCAGTAGATGAGCTGTATATTATAATATTCTGCAGTAGATGAGCTGTATATTATAATATTCTGCAGTAGATGAGCTGTATATATAATATTCTGCAACAGGTGAGCTGTATATATAATATTCTGCAGTAGATGAGCTGTATATTATAATATTCTGCAGTAGATGAGCTGTATCTATAATATTCTGCAGTAGATGAGCTGTATATTATAATATTCTGCAGTAGATGACCTGTATATTATAATATTCTGCAGTAGATGAGCTGTATATTATAATATTCTGCAGCAGGTGACCTGTATATTATAATATTCTGCAGTAGATGAGCTATATATTATAATATTCTGCAGTAGATGAGCTGTATATATAATATTCTGCAGTAGATGAGCTGTATATTATAATATTCTGCAGAAGATGAGCTGTATATATAATATTCTGCAGTAGATGAGCTGTATATTATAATATTCTGCAGAAGATGAGCTGTATATATAATATTCTGCAGTAGATGAGCTGTATATTATAATATTCTGCAGCAGGTGAGCTGTATATTATAATATTCTGTAGTAGATGAGCTGTATATTATAATATTCTGCAGCAGGTGAGCTGTATATTATAATATTCTGCAGTAGATGAGCTGTATATATAATATTCTGCAGAAGATGAGCTGTATATTATAATATTCTGCAGTAGATGAGCTGTATATATAATATTCTGCAGCAGGTGAGCTGTATATTATAATATTCTGCAGTAGATGAGCTGTATATTATAATATTCTGCAGTAGATGAGCTGTATATTATAATATTCTGCAGTAGATGAGCTGTATATATAATATTCTGCAGAAGATGAGCTGTATATATAATATTCTGCAGTAGATGAGCTGTATATTATAATATTCTGCAGAAGATGAGCTGTATATTATAATATTCTGTAGTAGATGAGCTGTATATTATAATATTCTGCAGAAGATGAGCTGTATATATAATATTCTGCAGAAGATGAGCTGTATATTATAATATTCTACAGTAGATGAGTTGTATATTATAATATTCTGCAGAAGATGAGCTGTATATTATAATATTCTGCAGATGAGTTGTATATTATAATATTCTGCAGTAGATGAGCTGTATATATAATATTCTGCAGTAGATGAGCTGTATATTATAATATTCTGCAGCAGGTGAGCTGTATATTATAATATTCTGCAGTAGATGAGCTGTATATTATAATATTCTGCAGAAGATGAGCTGTATATTATAATATTCTGTAGTAGATGAGCTGTATATTATAATATTCTGCAGAAGATGAGCTGTATATATAATATTCTGCAGAAGATGAGCTGTATATTATAATATTCTGCAGTAGATGAGTTGTATATTATAATATTCTGCAGAAGATGAGCTGTATATTATAATATTCTGCAGATGAGCTGTATATTATAATATTCTGCAGAAGATGAGCTGTATATTATAATATTCTGCAGTAGATGAGCTGTATATTATAATATTCTGCAGCAGGTGAGCTGTATATTATAATATTCTGCAGTAGATGAGCTGTATATTATAATATTCTGCAGTAGATGAGCTGTATATATAATATTCTGCAGCAGGTGAGCTGTATATTATAATATTCTGCAGTAGATGAGCTGTATATATAATATTCTGCAGTAGATGAGCTGTATATTATAATATTCTGCAGAAGATGAGCTTTATATTATAATATTCTGCAGTAGATGAGCTGTATATATAATATTCTGCAGCAGATGAGCTGTATATATAATATTCTGCAGTAGATGAGCTGTATATTATAATACTCTGCAGCAGGTGAGCTGTATATTATAATATTCTGCAGTAGATGAGCTGTATATTATAATATTCTGCAGTAGATGAGCTGTATATATAATATTCTGCAGCAGGTGAGCTGTATATATAATATTCTGCAGTAGATGAGCTGTATATTATAATATTCTGCAGTAGATGAGCTGTATCTATAATATTCTGCAGTAGATGAGCTGTATATTATAATATTCTGCAGTAGATGACCTGTATATTATAATATTCTTCAGTAGATGAGCTGTATATTATAATATTCTGCAGCAGGTGACCTGTATATTATAATATTCTGCAGTAGATGAGCTATATATTATAATATTCTGCAGTAGATGAGCTGTATATATAATATTCTGCAGTAGATGAGCTGTATATTATAATATTCTGCAGAAGATGAGCTGTATATATAATATTCTGCAGTAGATGAGCTGTATATTATAATATTCTGCAGCAGGTGAGCTGTATATTATAATATTCTGTAGTAGATGAGCTGTATATTATAATATTCTGCAGCAGGTGAGCTGTATATTATAATATTCTGCAGTAGATGAGCTATATATATAATATTCTGCAGAAGATGAGCTGTATATTATAATATTCTGCAGTAGATGAGCTGTATATTATAATATTCTGCAGTAGATGAGCTGTATATTATAATATTCTGCAGAAGATGAGCTGTATATTATAATATTCTGCAGTAGATGAGCTGTATATATAATATTCTGCAGCAGATGAGCTGTATATATAATATTCTGCAGTAGATGAGCTGTATATTATAATATTCTGTAGTAGATGAGCTGTATATATAATATTCTGTAGTAGATGAGCTGTATATTATAATATTCTGCAGCAGATGAGCTGTATATATAATATTCTGCAGTAGATGAGCTGTATATTATAATATTCTGTAGTAGATGAGCTGTATATTATAATATTCTGCAGTAGATGAGCTGTATATTATAATATTCTGCAGAAGATGAGCTGTATATTATAATATTCTGCAGTAGATGAGCTGTATATATAATATTCTGCAGCAGATGAGCTGTATATATAATATTCTGCAGTAGATGAGCTGTATATTATAATATTCTGCAGTAGATGAGCTGTATATATAATCTGCAGAAGATGAGCTGTATATTATAATATTCTGCAGAAGATGAGCTGTATATATAATATTCTGCAAAAGATGAGCTGTATATATAATATTCTGCAGAAGATGAGCTGTATATTATAATATTCTGCAGTAGATGAGCTGTATATATAATATTCTGCAGTAGATGAGCTGTATATTATAATATTCTGCAGTAGATGAGCTGTATATATAATATTCTGTAGTAGATGAGCTGTATATTATAATATTCTGCAGAAGATGAGCTGTATATTATAATATTCTGCAGTAGATGAGCTGTATATATAATATTCTGCAGTAGATGAGCTGTATATTATAATATTCTGTAGTAGATGAGCTGTATATTATAATATTCTGCAGTAGATGAGCTGTATATTATATTATTCTGTAGTAGATGAGCTGTATATATAATATTCTGCAGTAGATGAGCTGTATATTATAATATTCTGCAGTAGATGAGCTGTATATATAATATTCTGCAGTAGATGAGCTGTATATTATAATATTCTGTAGTAGATGAGCTGTATATTATAATATTCTGCAGTAGATGAGCTGTATATATAATATTCTGCAGTAAATGAGCTGTATATTATAATATTCTGTAGTAGATGAGCTGTATATTATAATATTCTGCAGAAGATGAGCTGTATATTATAATATTCTGCAGTAGATAAGCTGTATATATAATATTCTGCAGTAGATGAGCTGTATATTATAATATTCTGCAGTAGATGAGCTGTATATATAATATTCTGCAGTAAATGAGCTGTATATTATAATATTCTGTAGTAGATGAGCTGTATATTATAATATTCTGCAGAAGATGAGCTGTATATTATAATATTCTGTAGTAGATGAGCTGTATATTATAATATTCTGCAGTAGATGAGCTGTATATATAATATTCTGTAGTAGATGAGCTGTATATTATAATATTCTGCAGTAGATGAGCTGTATATTATATTATTCTGTAGTAGATGAGATGTTTATTATAATATTCTGCAGTAGATGAGCTGTATATTATAATATTCTGTAGTAGATGAGCTGTATATTATAATATTCTGCAGAAGATGAGCTGTATATATAATATTCTGCAGAAGATGAGCTGTATATATAATATTCTGCAGCAGATGAGCTATATATTATAATATTCTGCAGTAAATGAGCTGTATATTATAATATTCTGTAGTAGATGAGCTGTATATTATAATATTCTGCAGTAGATGAGCTGTATATTATAATATTCTGTAGTAGATGAGCTGTATATTATAATATTCTGCAGTAGATGAGCTGTATATATAATATTCTGTAGTAGATGAGCTGTATATTATAATATTCTGCAGTAGATGAGCTGTATATTATATTATTCTGTAGTAGATGAGCTGTATATTATAATATTCTGCAGTAGATGAGCTGTATATTATAATATTCTGCAGTAAATGAGCTGTATATTATATTATTCTGTAGCATTGAGCTGTATATTATAATATTCTGCAGTAGATGAGCTGTATATTATAATATTCTGCAGTAGATGAGCTGTATATTATAATATTCTGCAGTAGATGAGCTGTATATTATAATATTCTGCAGTAGATGAGCTGTATATTATAATATTCTGCAGTAGATGAGCTGTATATATAATATTCTGCAGTAGATGAGCTGTATATATAATATTCTGCAGTAGATGAGCTGTATATATAATATTCTGCAGTAGATGAGCTGTATATTATAATATTCTGCAGTAGATGAGCTGTATATTATATTATTCTGTAGTAGATGAGCTGTATATTATAATATTCTGCAGAAGATGAGCTGTATATTATAATATTCTGTAGTAGATGAGCTGTATATTATAATATTCTGCAGAAGATGAGCTGTATATATAATATTCTGCAGAAGATGAGCTGTATATATAATATTCTGCAGCAGATGAGCTATATATTATAATATTCTGCAGTAAATGAGCTGTATATTATAATATTCTGTAGTAGATGAGCTGTATATTATAATATTCTGCAGTAGATGAGCTGTATATTATAATATTCTGTAGTAGATGAGCTGTATATTATAATATTCTGCAGTAGATGAGCTGTATATATAATATTCTGTAGTAGATGAGCTGTATATTATAATATTCTGCAGTAGATGAGCTGTATATTATATTATTCTGTAGTAGATGAGCTGTATATTATAATATTCTGCAGTAGATGAGCTGTATATTATAATATTCTGCAGTAGATGAGCTGTATATTATATTATTCTGTAGCATTGAGCTGTATATTATAATATTCTGCAGTAGATGAGCTGTATATATAATATTCTGCAGTAGATGAGCTGTATATTATAATATTCTGCAGTAGATGAGCTGTATATTATATTATTCTGTAGTAGATGAGCTGTATATTATAATATTCTGCAGTAGATGAGCTGTATATTATATTATTCTGTAGCATTGAGCTGTATATTATAATATTCTGCAGTAGATGAGCTGTATATATAATATTCTGCAGAAGATGAGCTGTATATATAATATTCTGCAGAAGATGAGCTGTATATATAATGTTCTGCAGTAGATGAGCTGTATATTATAATATTCTGCAGTAGATGAGCTGTATATTATAATATTCTGCAGTAGATGAGCTGTATATATAATATTCTGCAGAAGATGAGCTGTATATTATAATATTCTGCAGTAGATGAGCTGTATATATAATATTCTGCAGAAGATGAGCTGTATATTATAATATTCTGCAGTAGATGAGCTGTATATATAATATTCTGCAGAAGATGAGCTGTATATATAATATTCTGCAGTAGATGAGCTGTATATTATAATATTCTGCAGTAGATGAGCTGTATATATAATATTCTGCAGAAGATGAGCTGTATATATAATATTCTGCAGAAGATGAGCTGTATATATAATATTCTGCAGTAGATGAGCTGTATATTATAATATTCTGCAGTAGATGAGCTGTATATTATATTATTCTGTAGTAGATGAGCTGTATATTATAATATTCTGCAGTAGATGAGCTGTATATTATATTATTCTGTAGCATTGAGCTGTATATTATAATATTCTGCAGTAGATGAGCTGTATATATAATATTCTGCAGAAGATGAGCTGTATATATAATATTCTGCAGAAGATGAGCTGTATATATAATATTCTGCAGTAGATGAGCTGTATATTATAATATTCTGCAGTAGATGAGCTGTATATATAATATTCTGCAGTAGATGAGCTGTATATTATAATATTCTGCAGTAGATGAGCTGTATATATAATATTCTGCAGTAGATGAGCTGTATATTATAATATTCTGCAGTAGATGAGCTGTATATATAATATTCTGCAGTAGATGAGCTGTATATTATAATGTTCTGCAGTAGATGAGCTGTATATATAATATTCTGCAGAAGATGAGCTATATATATAATATTCTGCAGTAGATGAGCTGTATATTATATTATTCTGTAGCATTGAGCTGTATATTATAATATTCTGCAGTAGATGAGCTGTATATTATAATATTCTGCAGTAGATGAGCTGTATATATAATATTCTGCAGTAGATGAGCTGTATATTATAATATTCTGCAGTAGATGAGCTGTATATATAATATTCTGCAGCAGATGAGCTGTATATATAATATTCTGCAGTAGATGAGCTGTATATTATAATATTCTGCAGTAGATGAGCTGTATATTATAATATTCTGCAGTAGATGAGCTGTATATATAATCTGCAGAAGATGAGCTGTATATTATAATATTCTGCAGAAGATGAGCTGTATATATAATATTCTGCAGAAGATGAGCTGTATATATAATATTCTGCAGAAGATGAGCTGTATATTATAATATTCTGCAGTAGATGAGCTGTATATTATAATATTCTGCAGTAGACGAGCTGTATATATAATATTCTGCAGTAGATGAGCTGTATATTATAATATTCTGCAGTAGATGAGCTGTATATATAATATTCTGTAGTAGATGAGCTGTATATTATAATATTCTGCAGAAGATGAGCTGTATATTATAATATTCTGCAGTAGATGAGCTGTATATATAATATTCTGCAGTAGATGAGCTGTATATTATAATATTCTGTAGTAGATGAGCTGTATATTATAATATTCTGCAGTAGATGAGCTGTATATTATATTATTCTGTAGTAGATGAGCTGTATATATAATATTCTGCAGTAGATGAGCTGTATATTATAATATTCTGCAGTAGATGAGCTGTATATATAATATTCTGCAGTAGATGAGCTGTATATTATAATATTCTGTAGTAGATGAGCTGTATATTATAATATTCTGCAGTAGATGAGCTGTATATATAATATTCTGCAGTAAATGAGCTGTATATTATAATATTCTGTAGTAGATGAGCTGTATATTATAATATTCTGCAGAAGATGAGCTGTATATTATAATATTCTGCAGTAGATAAGCTGTATATATAATATTCTGCAGTAGATGAGCTGTATATTATAATATTCTGCAGTAGATGAGCTGTATATATAATATTCTGCAGTAAATGAGCTGTATATTATAATATTCTGTAGTAGATGAGCTGTATATTATAATATTCTGCAGAAGATGAGCTGTATATTATAATATTCTGTAGTAGATGAGCTGTATATTATAATATTCTGCAGTAGATGAGCTGTATATATAATATTCTGTAGTAGATGAGCTGTATATTATAATATTCTGCAGTAGATGAGCTGTATATTATATTATTCTGTAGTAGATGAGATGTTTATTATAATATTCTGCAGTAGATGAGCTGTATATTATAATATTCTGTAGTAGATGAGCTGTATATTATAATATTCTGCAGAAGATGAGCTGTATATATAATATTCTGCAGAAGATGAGCTGTATATATAATATTCTGCAGCAGATGAGCTGTATATTATAATATTCTGTAGTAGATGAGCTGTATATTATAATATTCTGCAGTAAATGAGCTGTATATTATAATATTCTGTAGTAGATGAGCTGTATATTATAATATTCTGCAGTAGATGAGCTGTATATTATAATATTCTGTAGTAGATGAGCTGTATATTATAATATTCTGCAGTAGATGAGCTGTATATATAATATTCTGTAGTAGATGAGCTGTATATTATAATATTCTGCAGTAGATGAGCTGTATATTATATTATTCTGTAGTAGATGAGCTGTATATTATAATATTCTGCAGTAGATGAGCTGTATATTATAATATTCTGCAGTAGATGAGCTGTATATTATATTATTCTGTAGCATTGAGCTGTATATTATAATATTCTGCAGTAGATGAGCTGTATATATAATATTCTGCAGTAGATGAGCTGTATATTATAATATTCTGCAGTAGATGAGCTGTATATTATATTATTCTGTAGTAGATGAGCTGTATATTATAATATTCTGCAGAAGATGAGCTGTATATTATATTATTCTGTAGCATTGAGCTGTATATTATAATATTCTGCAGTAGATGAGCTGTATATATAATATTCTGCAGTAGATGAGCTGTATATTATAATATTCTGCAGTAGATGAGCTGTATATTATATTATTCTGTAGTAGATGAGCTGTATATTATAATATTCTGCAGTAGATGAGCTGTATATTATATTATTCTGTAGCATTGAGCTGTATATTATAATATTCTGCAGTAGATGAGCTGTATATATAATATTCTGCAGAAGATGAGCTGTATATATAATATTCTGCAGAAGATGAGCTGTATATATAATATTCTGCAGTAGATGAGCTGTATATTATAATATTCTGCAGTAGATGAGCTGTATATTATAATATTCTGCAGTAGATGAGCTGTATATATAATATTCTGCAGTAGATGAGCTGTATATTATAATATTCTGCAGTAGATGAGCTGTATATATAATATTCTGCAGTAGATGAGCTGTATATTATAATGTTCTGCAGTAGATGAGCTGTATATATAATATTCTGCAGAAGATGAGCTATATATATAATATTCTGCAGTAGATGAGCTGTATATTATATTATTCTGTAGCATTGAGCTGTATATTATAATATTCTGCAGTAGATGAGCTGTATATTATAATATTCTGCAGTAGATGAGCTGTATATATAATATTCTGCAGTAGATGAGCTGTATATTATAATATTCTGCAGTAGATGAGCTGTATATATAATATTCTGCAGTTGATGAGCTGTATATTATAATATTCTGCAGTAGATGAGCTGTATATTATAATATTCTGCAGTAGATGAGCTGTATATTATAATATTCTGCAGTAGATGAGCTGTATATATAATATTCTGCAGTAGATGAGCTGTATATTATATTATTCTGTAGCATTGAGCTGTATATTATAATATTCTGCAGTAGATGAGCTGTATATTATAATATTCTGCAGTAGATGAGCTGTATATATAATATTCTGCAGTAGATAAGCTGTATATTATAATATTCTGCAGTAGATGAGCTGTATATATAATATTCTGCAGTTGATGAGCTGTATATTATAATATTCTGCAGCAGATGAGCTGTATATTATAATATTCTGCAGTAGATGAGCTGTATATTATAATATTCTGCAGTAGATGAGCTGTATATATAATATTCTGCAGAAGATGAGCTGTATATTATAATATTCTGCAGTAGATGAGCTGTATATATAATATTCTGCAGATGAGCTGTATATTATAATATTCTGCGGTAGATGAGCTATATATTTTAATATTCTGCAGTAGATGAGCTGTATATTATAATATTCTGCAGTAGATGAGCTGTATATTATATTATTCTGTAGCATTGAGCTGTATATTATAATATTCTGCAGTAGATGAGCTGTATATATAATATTCTGCAGAAGATGAGCTGTATATATAATATTCTGCAGAAGATGAGCTGTATATATAATATTCTGCAGTAGATGAGCTGTATATTATAATATTCTGCAGTAGATGAGCTGTATATTATAATATTCTGCAGTAGATGAGCTGTATATTATAATATTCTGCAGTAGATGAGCTGTATATATAATATTCTGCAGTAGATGAGCTGTATATTATAATATTCTGCAGTAGATGAGCTGTATATATAATATTCTGCAGTAGATGAGCTGTATATATAATATTCTGCAGTAGATGAGCTGTATATTATAATATTCTGCAGTAGATGAGCTGTATATATAATATTCTGCAGTAGATGAGCTGTATATTATAATATTCTGCAGTAGATGAGCTGTATATATAATATTCTGCAGTAGATGAGCTGTATATTATAATATTCTGCAGTAGATGAGCTGTATATATAATATTCTGCAGTTGATGAGCTGTATATTATAATATTCTGCAGTAGATGAGCTGTATATTATAATATTCTGCAGTAGATGAGCTGTATATTATAATATTCTGCAGTAGATGAGCTGTATATATAATATTCTGCAGTAGATGAGCTGTATATTATATTATTCTGTAGCATTGAGCTGTATATTATAATATTCTGCAGTAGATGAGCTGTATATTATAATATTCTGCAGTAGATGAGCTGTATATATAATATTCTGCAGTAGATGAGCTGTATATTATAATATTCTGCAGTAGATGAGCTGTATATATAATATTCTGCAGTTGATGAGCTGTATATTATAATATTCTGCAGTAGATGAGCTGTATATATAATATTCTGCAGTAGATGAGCTGTATATTATAATATTCTGCAGTAGATGAGCTGTATATATAATATTCTGCAGTAGATGAGCTGTATATTATATTATTCTGTAGCATTGAGCTGTATATTATAATATTCTGCAGTAGATGAGCTGTATATTATAATATTCTGCAGTAGATGAGCTGTATATATAATATTCTGCAGTAGATGAGCTGTATATTATAATATTCTGCAGTAGATGAGCTGTATATATAATATTCTGCAGTTGATGAGCTGTATATTATAATATTGTGCAGAAGATGAGCTGTATATATAATATTCTGCAGAAGATGAGCTGTATATATAATATTCTGCAGAAGATGAGCTGTATATTATAATATTCTGCAGTAGATGAGCTGTATATTATAATATTCTGCAGTAGATGAGCTGTATATATAATATTCTGCAGTAGATGAGCTGTATATTATAATATTCTGCAGTAGATGAGCTGTATATATAATATTCTGTAGTAGATGAGCTGTATATTATAATATTCTGCAGAAGATGAGCTGTATATTATAATATTCTGCAGTAGATGAGCTGTATATATAATATTCTGCAGTAGATGAGCTGTATATTATAATATTCTGTAGTAGATGAGCTGTATATTATAATATTCTGCAGTAGATGAGCTGTATATTATATTATTCTGTAGTAGATGAGCTGTATATATAATATTCTGCAGTAGATGAGCTGTATATTATAATATTCTGCAGTAGATGAGCTGTATATATAATATTCTGCAGTAGATGAGCTGTATATTATAATATTCTGTAGTAGATGAGCTGTATATTATAATATTCTGCAGTAGATGAGCTGTATATATAATATTCTGCAGTAAATGAGCTGTATATTATAATATTCTGTAGTAGATGAGCTGTATATTATAATATTCTGCAGAAGATGAGCTGTATATTATAATATTCTGCAGTAGATAAGCTGTATATATAATATTCTGCAGTAGATGAGCTGTATATTATAATATTCTGCAGTAGATGAGCTGTATATATAATATTCTGCAGTAAATGAGCTGTATATTATAATATTCTGTAGTAGATGAGCTGTATATTATAATATTCTGCAGAAGATGAGGTGTATATTATAATATTCTGTAGTAGATGAGCTGTATATTATAATATTCTGCAGTAGATGAGCTGTATATATAATATTCTGCAGTAGATGAGCTGTATATTATATTATTCTGTAGCATTGAGCTGTATATTATAATATTCTGCAGTAGATGAGCTGTATATTATAATATTCTGCAGTAGATGAGCTGTATATATAATATTCTGCAGTAGATGAGCTGTATATTATAATATTCTGCAGTAGATGAGCTGTATATATAATATTCTGCAGTTGATGAACTGTATATTATAATATTCTGCAGTAGATGAGCTGTATATTATAATATTCTGCAGTAGATGAGCTGTATATTATAATATTCTGCAGTAGATGAGCTGTATATATAATATTCTGCAGTAGATGAGCTGTATATTATATTATTCTGTAGCATTGAGCTGTATATTATAATATTCTGCAGTAGATGAGCTGTATATTATAATATTCTGCAGTAGATGAGCTGTATATATAATATTCTGCAGTAGATGAGCTGTATATTATAATATTCTGCAGTAGATGAGCTGTATATATAATATTCTGCAGTTGATGAGCTGTATATTATAATATTCTGCAGCAGATGAGCTGTATATTATAATATTCTGCAGTAGATGAGCTGTATATTATAATATTTTGCAGTAGATGAGCTGTATATTATATTATTCTGCAGTAGATGAGCTGTATATATAATATTCTGCAGTAGATGAGCTGTATATTATATTATTCTGTAGCATTGAGCTGTATATTATAATATTCTGCAGTAGATGAGCTGTATATTATAATATTCTGCAGTAGATGAGCTGTATATATAATATTCTGCAGATGAGCTGTATATTATAATATTCTGCGGTAGATGAGCTGTATATTTTAATATTCTGCAGTAGATGAGCTGTATATTATAATATTCTGCAGTAGATGAGCTGTATATTATATTATTCTGTAGCATTGAGCTGTATATTATAATATTCTGCAGTAGATGAGCTGTATATATAATATTCTGCAGAAGATGAGCTGTATATATAATATTCTGCAGAAGATGAGCTGTATATATAATATTCTGCAGTAGATGAGCTGTATATTATAATATTCTGCAGTAGATGAGCTGTATATTATAATATTCTGCAGTAGATGAGCTGTATATTATAATATTCTGCAGTAGATGAGCTGTATATATAATATTCTGCAGTAGATGAGCTGTATATATAATATTCTGTAGTAGATGAGCTGTATATTATAATATTCTGCAGTAGATGAGCTGTATATATAATATTCTGCAGTAGATGAGCTGTATATTATAATGTTCTGCAGTAGATGAGCTGTATATATAATATTCTGCAGAAGATGAGCTATATATATAATATTCTGCAGTAGATGAGCTGTATATTATATTATTCTGTAGCATTGAGCTGTATATTATAATATTCTGCAGTAGATGAGCTGTATATTATAATATTCTGCAGTAGATGAGCTGTATATATAATATTCTGCAGTAGATGAGCTGTATATTATAATATTCTGCAGTAGATGAGCTGTATATATAATATTCTGCAGTTGATGAGCTGTATATTATAATATTCTGCAGTAGATGAGCTGTATATTATAATATTCTGCAGTAGATGAGCTGTATATTATAATATTCTGCAGTAGATGAGCTGTATATATAATATTCTGCAGTAGATGAGCTGTATATTATATTATTCTGTAGCATTGAGCTGTATATTATAATATTCTGCAGTAGATGAGCTGTATATTATAATATTCTGCAGTAGATGAGCTGTATATATAATATTCTGCAGTAGATGAGCTGTATATTATAATATTCTGCAGTAGATGAGCTGTATATATAATATTCTGCAGTTGATGAGCTGTATATTATAATATTCTGCAGAAGATGAGCTGTATATATAATATTCTGCAGAAGATGAGCTGTATATATAATATTCTGCAGAAGATGAGCTGTATATTATAATATTCTGCAGTAGATGAGCTGTATATTATAATATTCTGCAGTAGATGAGCTGTATATATAATATTCTGCAGTAGATGAGCTGTATATTATAATATTCTGCAGTAGATGAGCTGTATATATAATATTCTGTAGTAGATGAGCTGTATATTATAATATTCTGCAGTAGATGAGCTGTATATTATAATATTCTGCAGTAGATGAGCTGTATATTATAATATTCTGCAGTAGATGAGCTGTATATATAATATTCTGCAGTAGATGAGCTGTATATTATATTATTCTGTAGCATTGAGCTGTATATTATAATATTCTGCAGTAGATGAGCTGTATATTATAATATTCTGCAGTAGATGAGCTGTATATATAATATTCTGCAGTAGATGAGCTGTATATTATAATATTCTGCAGTAGATGAGCTGTATATATAATATTCTGCAGTTGATGAGCTGTATATTATAATATTCTGCAGAAGATGAGCTGTATATATAATATTCTGCAGAAGATGAGCTGTATATATAATATTCTGCAGAAGATGAGCTGTATATTATAATATTCTGCAGTAGATGAGCTGTATATTATAATATTCTGCAGTAGATGAGCTGTATATATAATATTCTGCAGTAGATGAGCTGTATATTATAATATTCTGCAGTAGATGAGCTGTATATATAATATTCTGTAGTAGATGAGCTGTATATTATAATATTCTGCAGAAGATGAGCTGTATATTATAATATTCTGCAGTAGATGAGCTGTATATTATAATATTCTGCAGTAGATGAGCTGTATATATAATATTCTGTAGTAGATAAGCTGTATATTATAATATTCTGCAGAAGATGAGCTGTATATTATAATATTCTGCAGTAGATGAGCTGTATATATAATATTCTGCAGTAGATGAGCTGTATATTATAATATTCTGTAGTAGATGAGCTGTATATTATAATATTCTGCAGTAGATGAGCTGTATATTATATTATTCTGTAGTAGATGAGCTGTATATATAATATTCTGCAGTAGATGAGCTGTATATTATAATATTCTGCAGTAGATGAGCTGTATATATAATATTCTGCAGTAGATGAGCTGTATATTATAATATTCTGTAGTAGATGAGCTGTATATTATAATATTCTGCAGTAGATGAGCTGTATATATAATATTCTGCAGTAAATGAGCTGTATATTATAATATTCTGTAGTAGATGAGCTGTATATTATAATATTCTGCAGAAGATGAGCTGTATATTATAATATTCTGCAGTAGATAAGCTGTATATATAATATTCTGCAGTAGATGAGCTGTATATTATAATATTCTGCAGTAGATGAGCTGTATATATAATATTCTGCAGTAAATGAGCTGTATATTATAATATTCTGTAGTAGATGAGCTGTATATTATAATATTCTGCAGAAGATGAGCTGTATATTATAATATTCTGTAGTAGATGAGCTGTATATTATAATATTCTGCAGTAGATGAGCTGTATATATAATATTCTGTAGTAGATGAGCTGTATATTATAATATTCTGCAGTAGATGAGCTGTATATTATATTATTCTGTAGTAGATGAGATGTTTATTATAATATTCTGCAGTAGATGAGCTGTATATTATAATATTCTGTAGTAGATGAGCTGTATATTATAATATTCTGCAGAAGATGAGCTGTATATATAATATTCTGCAGAAGATGAGCTGTATATATAATATTCTGCAGCAGATGAGCTATATATTATAATATTCTGCAGTAAATGAGCTGTATATTATAATATTCTGTAGTAGATGAGCTGTATATTATAATATTCTGCAGTAGATGAGCTGTATATTATAATATTCTGTAGTAGATGAGCTGTATATTATAATATTCTGCAGTAGATGAGCTGTATATATAATATTCTGTAGTAGATGAGCTGTATATTATAATATTCTGTAGTAGATGAGCTGTATATTATATTATTCTGTAGTAGATGAGCTGTATATTATAATATTCTGCAGTAGATGAGCTGTATATTATAATATTCTGCAGTAGATGAGCTGTATATTATATTATTCTGTAGCATTGAGCTGTATATTATAATATTCTGCAGTAGATGAGCTGTATATATAATATTCTGCAGTAGATGAGCTGTATATTATAATATTCTGCAGAAGATGAGCTGTATATTATATTATTCTGTAGTAGATGAGCTGTATATTATAATATTCTGCAGAAGATGAGCTGTATATTATATTATTCTGTAGCATTGAGCTGTATATTATAATATTCTGCAGTAGATGAGCTGTATATATAATATTCTGCAGTAGATGAGCTGTATATTATAATATTCTGCAGTAGATGAGCTGTATATTATATTATTCTGTAGTAGATGAGCTGTATATTATAATATTCTACAGTAGATGAGCTGTATATTATATTATTCTGTAGCATTGAGCTGTATATTATAATATTCTGCAGTAGATGAGCTGTATATATAATATTCTGCAGAAGATGAGCTGTATATATAATATTCTGCAGAAGATGAGCTGTATATATAATATTCTGCAGTAGATGAGCTGTATATTATAATATTCTGCAGTAGATGAGCTGTATATTATAATATTCTGCAGTAGATGAGCTGTATATATAATATTCTGCAGTAGATGAGCTGTATATTATAATATTCTGCAGTAGATGAGCTGTATATATAATATTCTGCAGTAGATGAGCTGTATATTATAATGTTCTGCAGTAGATGAGCTGTATATATAATATTCTGCAGAAGATGAGCTATATATATAATATTCTGCAGTAGATGAGCTGTATATTATATTATTCTGTAGCATTGAGCTGTATATTATAATATTCTGCAGTAGATGAGCTGTATATTATAATATTCTGCAGTAGATGAGCTGTATATATAATATTCTGCAGTAGATGAGCTGTATATTATAATATTCTGCAGAAGATGAGCTGTATATATAATATTCTGCAGCAGATAAGCTGTATATTATAATATTCTGCAGCAGATGAGCTGTATATATAATATTCTGCAGAAGATGAGCTGTATATTATAATATTCTGCAGTAGATGAGCTGTATATATAATATTCTGCAGCAGGTGAGCTGTATATTATAATATTCTGTAGTAGATGAGCTGTATATTATAATATTCTGCAGTAGATGAGCTGTATATATAATATTCTGCAGAAGATGAGCTGTATATTATAATATTCTACTGAAGATGAGCTGTATATTATAATATTCTGCAGTAGATGAGCTGTATATTACAATATTCTGCAGTAGATGAGCTGTATATATAATATTCTGCAGTTGATGAGCTGTATATTATAATATTCAGCAGTAGATGAGCTGTATATTATAATATTCTGCAGTAGATGAGCTGTATATTATAATATTCTGCAGTAGATGAGCTGTATATATAATATTCTGCAGTAGATGAGCTGTATATTATATTATTCTGTAGCATTGAGCTGTATATTATAATATTCTGCAGTAGATGAGCTGTATATTATAATATTCTGCAGTAGATGAGCTGTATATATAATATTCTGCAGTAGATGAGCTGTATATTATAATATTCTGCAGTAGATGAGCTGTATATATAATATTCTGCAGTTGATGAGCTGTATATTATAATATTCTGCAGCAGATGAGCTGTATATTATAATATTCTGCAGTAGATGAGCTGTATATTATAATATTTTGCAGTAGATGAGCTGTATATTATATTATTCTGCAGTAGATGAGCTGTATATATAATATTCTGCAGTAGATGAGCTGTATATTATATTATTCTGTAGCATTGAGCTGTATATTATAATATTCTGCAGTATATGAGCTGTATATTATAATATTCTGCAGTAGATGAGCTGTATATATAATATTCTGCAGAAGATGAGCTGTATATTATAATATTCTGCAGTAGATGAGCTGTATATATAATATTCTGCAGATGAGCTGTATATTATAATATTCTGCGGTAGATGAGCTGTATATATAATATTCTGCAGTATATGAGCTGTATATTATATTATTCTGTAGCATTGAGCTGTATATTATAATATTCTGCAGTAGATGAGCTGTATATATAATATTCTGCAGAAGATGAGCTGTATATATAATATTCTGCAGAAGATGAGCTGTATATATAATATTCTGCAGAAGATGAGCTGTATATATAATATTCTGCAGTAGATGAGCTGTATATTATAATATTCTGCAGTAGATGAGCTGTATATTATATTATTCTGTAGCATTGAGCTGTATATTATAATATTCTGCAGTAGATGAGCTGTATATATAATATTCTGCAGAAGATGAGCTGTATATATAATATTCTGCAGAAGATGAGCTGTATATATAATATTCTGCAGTAGATGAGCTGTATATTATAATATTCTGCAGTAGATGAGCTGTATATTATAATATTCTGCAGTAGATGAGCTGTATATATAATATTCTGCAGTAGATGAGCTGTATATTATAATATTTTGCAGTAGATGAGCTGTATATATAATATTCTGCAGTAGATGAGCTGTATATTATAATGTTCTGCAGTAGATGAGCTGTATATATAATATTCTGCAGAAGATGAGCTATATATATAATATTCTGCAGTAGATGAGCTGTATATTATATTATTCTGTAGCATTGAGCTGTATATTATAATATTCTGCAGTAGATGAGCTGTATATTATAATATTCTGCAGTAGATGAGCTGTATATATAATATTCTGCAGTAGATGAGCTGTATATTATAATATTCTGCAGTAGATGAGCTGTATATATAATATTCTGCAGTTGATGAGCTGTATATTATAATATTCTGCAGTAGATGAGCTGTATATTATAATATTCTGCAGTAGATGAGCTGTATATTATAATATTCTGCAGTAGATGAGCTGTATATATAATATTCTGCAGTAGATGAGCTGTATATTATATTATTCTGTAGCATTGAGCTGTATATTATAATATTCTGCAGTAGATGAGCTGTATATTATAATATTCTGCAGTAGATGAGCTGTATATATAATATTCTGCAGTAGATGAGCTGTATATTATAATATTCTGCAGTAGATGAGCTGTATATATAATATTCTGCAGTTGATGAGCTGTATATTATAATATTCTGCAGCAGATGAGCTGTATATTATAATATTCTGCAGTAGATGAGCTGTATATTATAATATTTTGCAGTAGATGAGCTGTATATTATATTATTCTGCAGTAGATGAGCTGTATATATAATATTCTGCAGTAGATGAGCTGTATATATAATATTCTGCAGTAGATGAGCTGTATATTATATTATTCTGCAGCAGGTGAGCTGTATATATAATATTCTGCAGTAGATGAGCTGTATATATAATATTCTGCAGTAGATGAGCTGTATATATAATATTCTGCAGTAGATGAGCTGTATATTATATTATTCTGTAGCATTGAGCTGTATATTATAATATTCTGCAGTAGATGAGCTGTATATTATAATATTCTGCAGTAGATGAGCTGTATATTATAATATTCTGCAGAAGATGAGCTGTATATTATAATATTCTGCAGTAGATGAGCTGTATATATAATATTCTGCAGATGAGCTGTATATTATAATATTCTGCAGATGAGCTGTATATTATAATATTCTGCGGTAGATGAGCTGTATATTTTAATATTCTGCAGTAGATGAGCTGTATATTATAATATTCTGCAGTAGATGAGCTGTATATATAATATTCTGCAGTAGATGAGCTGTATATATAATATTCTGCAGAAGATGAGCTGTATATATAATATTCTGCAGTAGATGAGCTGTATATTATAATATTCTGCAGTAGATGAGCTGTATATTATAATATTCTGTAGTAGATGAGCTGTATATATAATATTCTGCAGAAGATGAGCTGTATATTATAATATTCTGCAGTAGATGAGCTGTATATATAATATTCTGCAGATGAGCTGTATATTATAATATTCTGCGGTAGATGAGCTGTATATTTTAATATTCTGCAGTAGATGAGCTGTATATTATAATATTCTGCAGTAGATGAGCTGTATATATAATATTCTGCAGTAGATGAGCTGTATATATAATATTCTGCAGAAGATGAGCTGTATATATAATATTCTGCAGTAGATGAGCTGTATATTATAATATTCTGCAGTAGATGAGCTGTATATTATAATATTCTGCAGTAGATGAGCTGTATATTATAATATTCTGTAGTAGATGAGCTGTATATTATAATATTCTGCAGAAGATGAGCTGTATATATAATATTCTGCAGAAGATGAGCTGTATATATAATATTCTGCAGTAGATGAGCTGTATATTATAATATTCTGCAGTAGATGAGCTGTATATTATAATATTCTGCAGTAAATGAGCTGTATATTATAATATTCTGTAGTAGATGAGCTGTATATTATAATATTCTGCAGTAGATGAGCTGTATATTATAATATTCTGTAGTAGATGAGCTGTATATTATAATATTCTGCAGTAGATGAGCTGTATATATAATATTCTGTAGTAGATGAGCTGTATATTATAATATTCTGCAGTAGATGAGCTGTATATTATATTATTCTGTAGTAGATGAGCTGTATATTATAATATTCTGCAGTAGATGAGCTGTATATTATATTATTCTGTAGCATTAAGCTGTATATTATAATATTCTGCAGTAGATGAGCTGTATATATAATATTCTGCAGTAGATGAGCTGTGTATTATAATATTCTGCAGTAGATGAGCTGTATATATAATATTCTGCAGTTGATGAGCTGTATATTATAATATTCTGCAGCAGATGAGCTGTATATTATAATATTCTGCAGTAGATGAGCTGTATATTATAATATTTTGCAGTAGATGAGCTGTATATTATATTATTCTGCAGTAGATGAGCTGTATATATAATATTCTGCAGTAGATGAGCTGTATATTATATTATTCTGTAGCATTGAGCTGTATATTATAATATTCTGCAGTAGATGAGCTGTATATTATAATATTCTGCAGTAGATGAGCTGTATATATAATATTCTGCAGAAGATGAGCTGTATATTATAATATTCTGCAGTAGATGAGCTGTATATATAATATTCTGCAGATGAGCTGTATATTATAATATTCTGCGGTAGATGAGCTGTATATTTTAATATTCTGCAGTAGATGAGCTGTATATTATAATATTCTGCAGTAGATGAGCTGTATATTATATTATTCTGTAGCATTGAGCTGTATATTATAATATTCTGCAGTAGATGAGCTGTATATATAATATTCTGCAGAAGATGAGCTGTATATATAATATTCTGCAGAAGATGAGCTGTATATATAATATTCTGCAGTAGATGAGCTGTATATTATAATATTCTGCAGTAGATGAGCTGTATATTATAATATTCTGCAGTAGATGAGCTGTATATATAATATTCTGCAGTAGATGAGCTGTATATTATAATATTTTGCAGTAGATGAGCTGTATATATAATATTCTGCAGTAGATGAGCTGTATATTATAATGTTCTGCAGTAGATGAGCTGTATATATAATATTCTGCAGAAGATGAGCTATATATATAATATTCTGCAGTAGATGAGCTGTATATTATATTATTCTGTAGCATTGAGCTGTATATTATAATATTCTGCAGTAGATGAGCTGTATATTATAATATTCTGCAGTAGATGAGCTGTATATATAATATTCTGCAGTAGATGAGCTGTATATTATAATATTCTGCAGTAGATGAGCTGTATATATAATATTCTGCAGTTGATGAGCTGTATATTATAATATTCTGCAGTAGATGAGCTGTATATTATAATATTCTGCAGTAGATGAGCTGTATATTATAATATTCTGCAGTAGATGAGCTGTATATATAATATTCTGCAGTAGATGAGCTGTATATTATATTATTCTGTAGCATTGAGCTGTATATTATAATATTCTGCAGTAGATGAGCTGTATATTATAATATTCTGCAGTAGATGAGCTGTATATATAATATTCTGCAGTAGATGAGCTGTATATTATAATATTCTGCAGTAGATGAGCTGTATATATAATATTCTGCAGTTGATGAGCTGTATATTATAATATTCTGCAGCAGATGAGCTGTATATTATAATATTCTGCAGTAGATGAGCTGTATATTATAATATTTTGCAGTAGATTAGCTGTATATTATATTATTCTGCAGTAGATGAGCTGTATATATAATATTCTGCAGTAGATGAGCTGTATATATAATATTCTGCAGTAGATGAGCTGTATATATAATATTCTGCAGTAGATGAGCTGTATATTATATTATTCTGTAGCATTGAGCTGTATATTATAATATTCTGCAGTAGATGAGCTGTATATTATAATATTCTGCAGTAGATGAGCTGTATATTATAATATTCTGCAGAAGATGAGCTGTATATTATAATATTCTGCAGTAGATGAGCTGTATATATAATATTCTGCAGATGAGCTGTATATTATAATATTCTGCGGTAGATGAGCTGTATATTTTAATATTCTGCAGTAGATGAGCTGTATATTATAATATTCTGCAGTAGATGAGCTGTATATATAATATTCTGCAGTAGATGAGCTGTATATATAATATTCTGCAGAAGATGAGCTGTATATATAATATTCTGCAGTAGATGAGCTGTATATTATAATATTCTGCAGTAGATGAGCTGTATATTATAATATTCTGTAGTAGATGAGCTGTATATATAATATTCTGCAGAAGATGAGCTGTATATTATAATATTCTGCAGTAGATGAGCTGTATATATAATATTCTGCAGATGAGCTGTATATTATAATATTCTGCGGTAGATGAGCTGTATATTTTAATATTCTGCAGTAGATGAGCTGTATATTATAATATTCTGCAGTAGATGAGCTGTATATATAATATTCTGCAGTAGATGAGCTGTATATATAATATTCTGCAGAAGATGAGCTGTATATATAATATTCTGCAGTAGATGAGCTGTATATTATAATATTCTGCAGTAGATGAGCTGTATATTATAATATTCTGCAGTAGATGAGCTGTATATTATAATATTCTGTAGTAGATGAGCTGTATATTATAATATTCTGCAGAAGATGAGCTGTATATATAATATTCTGCAGAAGATGAGCTGTATATATAATATTCTGCAGTAGATGAGCTGTATATTATAATATTCTGCAGTAGATGAGCTGTATATTATAATATTCTGCAGTAAATGAGCTGTATATTATAATATTCTGTAGTAGATGAGCTGTATATTATAATATTCTGCAGTAGATGAGCTGTATATTATAATATTCTGTAGTAGATGAGCTGTATATTATAATATTCTGCAGTAGATGAGCTGTATATATAATATTCTGTAGTAGATGAGCTGTATATATAATATTCTGCAGTAGATGAGCTGTATATTATAATATTCTGCAGTAGATGAGCTGTATATTATATTATTCTGTAGCATTGAGCTGTATATTATAATATTCTGCAGTAGATGAGCTGTATATATAATATTCTGCAGTAGATGAGCTGTATATTATAATATTCTGCAGTAGATGAGCTGTATATTATATTATTCTGTAGTAGATGAGCTGTATATTATAATATTCTGCAGTAGATGAGCTGTATATTATATTATTCTGTAGCATTGAGCTGTATATTATAATATTCTGCAGTAGATGAGCTGTATATATAATATTCTGCAGAAGATGAGCTGTATATATAATATTCTGCAGAAGATGAGCTGTATATATAATATTCTGCAGTAGATGAGCTGTATATTATAATATTCTGCAGTAGATGAGCTGTATATTATAATATTCTGCAGTAGATGAGCTGTATATTATAATATTCTGTAGTAGATGAGCTGTATATTATAATATTCTGCAGTAGATGAGCTGTATATATAATATTCTGCAGTAGATGAGCTGTATATTATAATATTCTGCAGTAGATGAGCTGTATATATAATATTCTGCAGTAGATGAGCTGTATATTATAATATTCTGCAGTAGATGAGCTGTATATTATAATATTCTGCAGATGAGCTGTATATTATAATATTCTGCAGTAGATGAGCTGTATATTATAATATTCTGCAGTAGATGAGCTGTATATATAATATTCTGCAGTAGATGAGCTGTATATTATAATATTCTGCAGTAGATGAGCTGTATATATAATATTCTGCAGTTGATGAGCTGTTTATTATAATATTCTGTAGTAGATGAGCTGTATATTATAATATTCTGCAGTAGATGAGCTGTATATTATAATATTCTGCAGCAGATGAGCTGTATATTATAATATTCTGCAGTAGATGAGCTGTATATTATAATATTTTGCAGTAGATGAGCTGTATATTATAATATTCTGCAGCAGATGAGCTGTATATTATAATATTCTGCAGTAGATGAGCTGTATATTATAATATTTTGCAGTAGATGAGCTGTATATTATAATATTCTGCAGTAGATGAGCTGTATATATAATATTCTGCAGTAGATGAGCTGTATATTATATTATTCTGTAGCATTGAGCTGTATATTATAATATTCTGCAGTAGATGAGCTGTATATTATAATATTCTGCAGTAGATGAGCTGTATATATAATATTCTGCAGAAGATGAGCTATATATTATAATATTCTGCAGTAGATGAGCTGTATATATAATATTCTGCAGATGAGCTGTATATTATAATATTCTGCGGTAGATGAGCTGTATATTATAATATTCTGCAGTAGATGAGCTGTATATTATAATATTCTGCAGTAGATGAGCTGTATATTATAATATTCTGCAGTAGATGAGCTGTATATATAATATTCTGCAGTAGATGAGCTGTATATTATAATATTCTGCAGTAGATGAGCTGTATATTATAATATTTTGCAGTAGATGAGCTGTATATTATAATATTCTGCAGTAGATGAGCTGTATATTATAATATTCTGCAGTAGATGAGCTGTATATTATATTATTCTGCAGTAGATGAGCTGTATATTATATTATTCTGCAGTAGATGAGCTGTATATTATAATATTCTGCAGTAGATGAGCTGTATATTATAATATTCTGCAGTAGATGAGCTGTATATTATAATATTCTGCAGTAGATGAGCTGTATATATAATATTCTGCAGTAGATGAGCTGTATATTATAATATTCTGCAGTAGATGAGCTGTATATTATATTATTCTGTAGCATTGAGCTGTATATTATAATATTCTGCAGAAGATGAGCTATATATTATAATATTCTGCAGTAGATGAGCTGTATATATAATATTCTGCAGAAGATGAGCTATATATTATAATATTCTGCAGTAGATGAGCTGTATATATAATATTCTGCAGATGAGCTGTATATTATAATATTCTGCGGTAGATGAGCTGTATATATAATATTCTGCAGATGAGCTGTATATTATAATATTCTGCGGTAGATGAGCTGTATATTATAATATTCTGCAGTAGATGAGCTGTATATATAATATTCTGCAGTAGATGAGTTGTATATTATAATATTCTGCAGAAGATGAGCTGTATATTATAATATTCTGCAGATGAGCTGTATATTATAATATTCTGCAGTAGATGAGCTGTATATATAATATTCTGCAGATGAGCTGTATATTATAATATTCTGCGGTAGATGAGCTGTATATATAATATTCTGCAGTAGATGAGTTGTATATTATAATATTCTGCAGAAGATGAGCTGTATATTATAATATTCTGCAGTAGATGAGCTGTATATTATAATATTCTGCAGTAGATGAGCTGTATATTATAATATTTTGCAGTAGATGAGCTGTATATTATAATATTCTGCAGTAGATGAGCTGTATATTATAATATTCTGCAGTAGATGAGCTGTATATTATATTATTCTGCAGTAGATGAGCTGTATATTATAATATTCTGCAGTAGATGAGCTGTATATTATAATATTCTGCAGTAAATGAGCTGTATATTATAATATTCTGCAGTAGATGAGCTGTATATATAATATTCTGCAGTAGATGAGCTGTATATTATAATATTCTGCAGTAGATGAGCTGTATATTATAATATTCTGCAGTAGATGAGCTGTATATTATATTATTCTGCAGTAGATGAGCTGTATATATAATATTCTGCAGATGAGCTGTATATTATAATATTCTGCAGTAGATGAGCTGTATATTTTAATATTCTGCAGTAGATGAGCTGTATATTATAATATTCTGCAGTAGATGAGCTGTATATTATAATATTCTGCAGTAGATGAGCTGTATATATAATATTCTGCAGTAGATGAGCTGTATATTATAATATTCTGCAGTAGATGAGCTGTATATTATATTATTCTGTAGCATTGAGCTGTATATTATAATATTCTGCAGAAGATGAGCTATATATTATAATATTCTGCAGTAGATGAGCTGTATATTATAATATTCTGCAGTAGATGAGCTGTATATATAATATTCTGCAGTAGATGAGCTGTATATTATAATATTCTGCAGTAGATGAGCTGTATATTATATTATTCTGTAGCATTGAGCTGTATATTATAATATTCTGCAGAAGATGAGCTATATATTATAATATTCTGCAGTAGATGAGCTGTATATATAATATTCTGCAGAAGATGAGCTATATATTATAATATTCTGCAGTAGATGAGCTGTATATATAATATTCTGCAGATGAGCTGTATATTATAATATTCTGCGGTAGATGAGCTGTATATATAATATTCTGCAGATGAGCTGTATATTATAATATTCTGCAGTAGATGAGCTGTATATTATAATATTCTGCAGTAGATGAGCTGTATATATAATATTCTGCAGTAGATGAGTTGTATATTATAATATTCTGCAGAAGATGAGCTGTATATTATAATATTCTGCAGATGAGCTGTATATTATAATATTCTGCAGTAGATGAGCTGTATATATAATATTCTGCAGATGAGCTGTATATTATAATATTCTGCGGTAGATGAGCTGTATATATAATATTCTGCAGTAGATGAGTTGTATATTATAATATTCTGCAGAAGATGAGCTGTATATTATAATATTCTGCAGTAGATGAGCTGTATATTATAATATTCTGCAGTAGATGAGCTGTATATTATAATATTTTGCAGTAGATGAGCTGTATATTATAATATTCTGCAGTAGATGAGCTGTATATTATAATATTCTGCAGTAGATGAGCTGTATATTATATTATTCTGCAGTAGATGAGCTGTATATTATAATATTCTGCAGTAGATGAGCTGTATATTATAATATTCTGCAGTAAATGAGCTGTATATTATAATATTCTGCAGTAGATGAGCTGTATATATAATATTCTGCAGTAGATGAGCTGTATATTATAATATTCTGCAGTAGATGAGCTGTATATTATAATATTCTGCAGTAGATGAGCTGTATATTATATTATTCTGCAGTAGATGAGCTGTATATATAATATTCTGCAGATGAGCTGTATATTATAATATTCTGCAGTAGATGAGCTGTATATTTTAATATTCTGCAGTAGATGAGCTGTATATTATAATATTCTGCAGTAGATGAGCTGTATATTATAATATTCTGCAGTAGATGAGCTGTATATATAATATTCTGCAGTAGATGAGCTGTATATTATAATATTCTGCAGTAGATGAGCTGTATATTATATTATTCTGTAGCATTGAGCTGTATATATAATATTCTGTAGTAGATGAGCTGTATATATAATATTCTGCAGTAGATGAGCTGTATATATAATATTCTGCAGTAGATGAGCTGTATATTATATTATTCTGTAGCATTGAGCTGTATATATAATATTCTGTAGTAGATGAGCTGTATATATAATATTCTGCAGTAGATGAGCTGTATATATAATATTCTGCAGTAGATGAGCTGTATATATAATATTCTGCAGCGGAGGACAGAGCAGAGGACGGAGCGGAGGGCGGAGCGGAGGGCGGAGGGGAGGTCGGAGCGGAGGACGGAGGGGAGGACGGAGGGGAGGGCGGAGCGGAGGACGGAGGGGAGGATGGAGAGGAGGACTGAGAATAACCACAAGAGCCCAGCAGGGACACAGGAAACCCCGTGCTTTTATGTATCTTGGAGCCTACAGATTTACGTTACATAAGATAAAACAGATGAGACCCCCCAGGGATGAAATCCTATAACCCCCCCCCCCTATAAAGCGCAGCCAAGCTCCTCCCCTGTACAGTGATAACAGGACTATTAGGGTATGTGCACACGATGCAGAAATGAAGCAGAAAATTTCTGCATCATTTCTGCATCTCCCTGGCAGAAAAAACGCATGCAGATTGTGCATGCGTTTTTCCTGCAGAATACATGCGGATCCACATGCAGATTCACATGCGTTTCCGCATGCAGATTGACAAGCGCTTTCCAGGCGATGTTAGCATCACCTGGAAAGGGCTTGATAACTAGGTCACACTATATAAATCCATGCAAACAGCATAGATTTATACAGTGTGAACCGAGAGAGTGTATATACTTACCTCCGATGGCCCCCGGTGTCCCGCTCAATCTGTTCTCCCTCGCCGGAAACTTTGAATTGAAAGACCTGCCGACGTCAGCGTCACGTGACCCGTCACATGACTCTGACGTCACCGCAGGTCCTACAACTCACTGCAAGTGCCGGGAACCAAGCGGGAGCGCTGTGCGGGCCGACAGATGGTAAGAATACATTTATTTTTTATTTTATTCTTCTTTTAGCTTTTTTAATGGTACCTGGGTGTGGATGAGACTCTCCTCTCCTCCACACCCGGGTACCATCCGCACATTAGAACGCACCAATTACGCAAGTACAAATGCTGTCTTGCGGAATTGGCGCGTTCTAATGCAAGTCAATGGCGGCGAAATCGCCGCGTTTCCGCAAAATTAAGGCTGTGTTCACACGATGCGTATTTCATGCGTTTCCGCGGCGTTTTTGCAGTTGCGTAAACGCCGCGGAAACGCATGAAAAACGCATGGTAGAAGGGCAGCAATGTTCCCCAATGGAAATCCGCATGTGCTGTGCCCATGATGCGGATTTTTCCGCAGCGTTAAGGCTGTGTGCCCACGTAGCATTTTTCAAGCGTTTTTGATGCGGAATTTCCGCAGCGGAAACGCTTGTAAAACGCTTGGTAACACGCACCCCATGGTCCCCAATGGGATTCCGCAAGTTCTATGCACATGCTGCGGATTTTTCCGCAGCGTTTATGCTGCGTTCAAAAATCCGCAGCATGTCATTTAATTTTGCGTTTCCGCAAGCAGAATTGCCTTTGTTCAATGCATAAAAAACGCAAGGCAATTCCGCATGTGGAAAACGCGTGATAAACGCGCGAAAAAAGCGCGATAAACGCGTGCGGAATTCCGCATGCGTTTTTCCGGGAGAGGACTTGCATTTATGCAGCAGAAATTTTCTGCTTCATAAATGCAACGTGGGCACATAGCCTCAGGCTATGTGCCCACGTTGCGGACCTGAAGCATATTTTTTACGCTTCTCCCTGGCGGGAAAATCGCATGCGGATATTACATGCGGTTTTCCCGCCAGGTAGAAGCGTTTGTGAGGCGTCTTTGCATGCATTTCCGCATGCGGGTTATCAAGCACTTCTCCAAGCATCACTTGGAAAAGTGCTTGACAACTTGTTCAGAATGGTAAAAAATAAAAAAATAAACTTTATACTCACCTTCTGATGCATTCTCTGCCCCGTCCGGAGTCTTGAGCGGCTCACGCTGCTGTGTGCAGGACCTGCGGTGACGTCATTGAGTCATGTGGTGGGTCACATGACTCAATGACGTGGCAGGTCCTTCAGACAACAGCGCGACGGAGGGAAAACATCAGAAGATAAGTATAAACTTTATTTTATTCTTTTTTTTACAGGTTCTTTGGTACCCAGGTCTGGATGAGAGTCTCCTCTCCTCCAGACTTGGGTACCATCCGCACATTGATTCCGCGGCGCTTCCGCAAAATTAATGAACATGCTGCGGATTTTTGACTGCAGCATATACGCTGCGGAAAAATCCGCAGCATGGGCATTGACATTGCGGAATGCCATTGGGGACCATGGGGTGCGGATCTACATGCGTTTTTCAAGCGTTTATGACGCGCCCCTGGGCCTGTGTCGCGCTGCGCTGCGCATGCGGGAGCTTACCCGGAGCCGGATCTGTGGAGGGTTGTAGTCTCGTGGCGGTGACCCGGTCCGTGCCCAGGGAGTCAAACTAGACGGCAGTCCATTAGTAGTAAATGGTTGATGACTACGCCACCCGTTGAGTGCAGCCAGGGGGCTGCTGCTGCAGGGCAGACCGCTGAGGCCGATGGTGGGATTGTGCAGCGTGATAGTATAACCCCCAACGGGAGGGGTATGGCCTCAGGGCAGCCGACGTGGATGATGAGGGTAGCAGGAACCACTCAGAGACGGTACGGTGTAGTTCAGGGTCTTTACTGGTAACAACAAAAGACCCTCCCGGAGTACTTGCTAGCGGATGGGGCCTGGTCAGTCCTTGAGCAGATGGGATCTCCCCTGGCCAGGCGTAGTTGTAGGCCTCCCAAACTGACTGTACTCTTCTGGCTACCTTGCTAGGAGCTGATGTAAGTAGCCCACGTCCCTGAGTGTACCGTGTGGTGCTCACCCGTATGGCCGGTGACTCGGGGCCTTCTAATGGCTTCCGCTCCACGATGGCGGTGCTGGTCCCACGCGTGTGACCGTGCCTTCGGGCTTCTGGGCCAGAGGACCTGAAATCCCCTGCCTGACGGATTCTGCTGCTGGGCAGGAATTAGTCCCCACAGCCTCGGACTCCGGGTCCGGTAAAAAGTCTTCTTAGTCAGGGCGAACTCTGCAGCTGCCAGCCCCTGACTCCTTGTAACTGCTGTTTCTTCCTATGCTGTCTCTACTTCTTCTCTTCTTCTACTCACTCACCCTGCCTCAGCCCCAGGTTTATATAGGGGAAGTTCTTCCCCTCCCAAGACTGGGCAGGAGGTGTGGCATGCACAGGATCCCTGACTAAAGGACCTCCCACCTGCTCTCAGACATAACATTACGTTACTGTGGCAACCAGACCCCTGGGGTGTCACATTCCCCCCTAGTAAAATTTAGTACTCCGGGACTAAACACATTTAGAAAACATAACAAGGCAAAACATTAATAATACAATAAGAAAACACATAAAGATGGTTACGGCGTGTCCGCAACCGGGTGCAGTCTCTGAAGAAAGCAAGGTGTCCATTTCACCAACACAGGGAGACGTAACCAGGTAGGGGTCTGTTCTACCCCGAGTCCTTGACAGTCTTTAGTCCATCCTGGGTTACGCTCCAACTATATACAAGGATTCCCGGTAAATCCACCAAGGATTCCTAAAAACAACTAGAAATACAAAATTACACACAAGCAACTATAGACAGGTAAACATTATAAAATAGCTTAAACATTTAGATCCTCCAACGTGCGGGTAACTGGCCTCTAGTGGCCCTAGTGGACCTACGGAGCTGACTGTCTGGCCCTGAACTACAGGGTGTAGGAGCTGTCAAGGGTAAACTGGGCAGCTGTCTACCGGCTCTTTGTCTCACTAGGGGTACGGCAGGCTCACTATAAGCAGAGGGTTGATTCTCCTGTTCTACTTGTGTGGAGTCTTCTGCCTCCTGGTGGTAAGTGATAGCTGGGCGCCTGTGGGTCACAACGCCACCCGGTGCTGGTTCTCGGAGCACCCGGATAGCTCTATCCTTGAACTGTGCAAAGTCCAGATGGGGATCCTGTAAGGCCATTGCCCGCAACTGGGTTCGGTGGGCATTGCAATATAAACCCTCTATAAATTGTTCAGTCAACAGCCTGTCCTCGTTTCCCACCCCATCAGGGTCGGTCTGCTTTATGGCCCTCAGGGCCTCTTGTAGGTTTAGTGCATAGTCCCTTATACTCTCATGCGCTCGCTGCTTGCACCCGTAGAATCTAAGCTTGATCTCGGCTGAGGTGCGGGTATCGAAGGTGTCCTTCAGCCGGGTTAGTATCCCTGCGACAGTCTTCCTCCCAGGTGGCCAGGATTTTACTTCCCTTTTGGCTGCCCCGGTTAGTTGGGCCACCAGGATGCTCACTTTTTGCTCTTCTGTGAGGGGGTACACCTGGAAGAGGCTATCCAGCTTTTCTCTAAAGTCATGCAGGGTATGTGACTCCCCTGAGTACTGGGGTAGCCAAGCTGCTCCCGGGATATAGGGCATGGTGAAGGGCATAACTGCAGCAGCGGTAGCGCTGGCGGGGGTTGAGGCAGTGAAGCTCTCCTCCGTATCCGACATCTTCCTCCCCCCTAGTGGACCGTGGCCTACCTTGCGATGATCCTCTTCCGTAGGCCGCGGCTCCGCAGTGGATCGTCAGGGTTGAGGACCTTCCGTCGCGCTCCTGTGACGTCGGCGTCTGCTGGGCTCCTTCCAGGACCTTACGCAACGTCCGGACGTGAGGCGGGGCTTCAGTTCTCGCGCGCTTTCGGAGTCCACGCCCCTCTTCTTCCCGCGCGGCGTCCTCAAGATGGCGTCCAATGGCGGGAAAACTCCACGGATGGCGGGAAGAAGGTCGAAGATGGCGCCGGATGGCGGGAAAACTTCGCGGATGGCGGGAAGAAGGTAGAAGATGGCGCCGGATGGCGGGAAACCTCCACGGATAGCGGGAATCTTCACCACTGGTAAGTTTGAACAGTCTTTGCTTTTCAGGCACGCAGTACCCGGTGGTTGCGGGCACGAAATCCTGCCGACTACGCCAAAGTTGACGCGCCCCTGGGCCTGTGTCGCGCTGCGCTGCGCATGCGGGAGCTTACCCGGAGCCGGATTTGTGGAGGGTTGTAGTCTCGTGGCGGTGACCCGGTCCGTGCCCAGGGAGTCAAACTAGACGGCAGTCCATTAGTAGTAAATGGTTGATGACTACGCCACCCGTTGAGTGCAGCCAGGGGGCTGCTGCTGCAGGGCAGACCGCTGAGGCCGATGGTGGGATTGTGCAGCGTGATAGTATAACCCCCAACGGGAGGGGTATGGCCTCAGGGCAGCCGACGTGGATGATGGGGGTAGCAGGAACCACTCAGAGACGGTACGGTGTAGTTCAGGGTCTTTACTGGTAACAACAAAAGACCCTCCCGGAGTACTTGCTAGCGGATGGGGCCTGGTCAGTCCTTGAGCAGATGGGATCTCCCCTGGTCAGGCGTAGTTGTAGGCCTCCCAAACTGACTGTACTCTTCTGGCTACCTTGCTAGGAGCTGATGTAAGTAGCCCACGTCCCTGAGTGTACCGTGTGGTGCTCACCCGTATGGCCGGTGACTCGGGGCCTTCTAATGGCTTCCGCTCCACGATGGCGGTGCTGGTCCCACGCGTGTGACCGTGCCTTCGGGCTTCTGGGCCAGAGGACCTGAAATCCCCTGCCTGACGGATTCTGCTGCTGGGCAGGAATTAGTCCCCACAGCCTCGGACTCCGGGTCCGGTAAAAAGTCTTCTTAGTCAGGGCGAACTCTGCAGCTGCCAGCCCCTGACTCCTTGTAACTGCTGTTTCTTCCTATGCTGTCTCTACTTCTTCTCTTCTTCTACTCACTCACCCTGCCTCAGCCCCAGGTTTATATAGGGGAAGTTCTTCCCCTCCCAAGACTGGGCAGGAGGTGTGGCATGCACAGGATCCCTGACTAAAGGACCTCCCACCTGCTCTCAGACATAACATTACGTTACTGTGGCAACCAGACCCCTGGGGTGTCACATTTACGCTGCGGAAATTCCGCAGCATATACGCTTGAAAAACGCTACGTGGGCACACAGCCTCAGGCTATGTGCCCACGTTGCATTTATGAAGCAGAAAATTTCTGCAACATTTCTGCATGTCCCTTGCCAGAAAATCGCGTGCGTTTTTTGGTCGCGTTTTTGACGCGTTTTTGACGCGTTTTTGACGCGTTTTTGTATGCGGATTTTACATGCGTTTTTGTAAGCTTATTTCATGCGTTTTTGAGCACAAATAAAGTTATTGAAAAAAAAAAAAAAAAAGATGGAAATCCTGATGTCATTTCCTAGTTCAACCCCTCTTCACCATTTTGTTTTTTGCAAAAGACAGTATGCCACAGGAATTGCAGCCCCTGCGGGTCAGCAGACCATGCCTAAACCTTCTGCTAATGACTTGCTTAAATCTCCTGCACTACAACGTTGAGCAGGTAATATAAACTAAGTTTTTTTGGGGTACATTATTTTTATGTAGTGTGTGTACTAACCTATTATTGTTCTATAGGAGCGTTTAAGGAGGAGAAGACGACCAAAAAAAATTTGGGTGCACCCTATCTTGCAGGAGCGGACGGACAAGGGCCACTTTAATGTTCTCTACCAGGATTTAAGGAGGTAAGATATATGTGAAGAAAGTATAATGTCATCCGTCTATGCTGTTTTTTTAAGGTTTTGTTTGTATACTATGTTACAAAATTATCTTTTAATATTTTTTTTTTCTCTGTTTACTATAGTTTTCCTGAAAAATTTAAACAGTTCTGCCGTCTGAACATTATTGCATTTGATCGGCTGCTAAGCCTTATGTCTCCTGACCTGGACTTCCAAGACACTGTAATGCGAAGGGCCATCTCTGCTGAGGAAAGGCTGCTCATCACCTTGCGGTAAGTTGAATGTTGATTTATATGTACCTGGTTTTGTTCGCCACCCTGCGGTGATGGCTGGTGTACCTGGTTTTGTTACCCTGTGGTGATGGCTCCACTGTGTCTGTCTTTGTGTACATATTTTTGGCTTGACCATGAGATCACCATGCACAGAGATCAGATTGAAAAGGTCACTGATGTGTAAACTCTAGAGCAAACATCGTAGGCAAACACAGACACAAAGTCAAAACACATTATAAATTGATATGTGTGAACTCAAGAGAAAACAAAAGATGACCAAAAAAGATTGAAAATGTGGAGCCCCCCCCCCCCAAAAAAAAACGAGCCCATTGTTGGAATAGTTTTTTGTAATAAAGACCTTAATTTTTTAAAAGATGAATTAATAATGGATAATTACTGTTGGCTTGTATTTCTTTTTATGGCTTTTCTAATTATCTATTTTTCCTTTTCAGATTTTTGGCCACAGGAGAAAGCTATACATCACTGCACCTCCAATTTAGGGTTGGTAAATCCACCATTTCCAGAATTGTGAGGTGCACATGTACCGTCATCTGGCAGAAGTTGCAGCCCATCGTGATGCCTTCTCCAACCGAGGAGACTTGGCTGCAGGTCGCAGCAGGCTTTCAAACTGTGGCCAATTTCCCAAACTGCATTGGTGCTGTCGATGGCAAACATGTGAGAGTTCAGCAGCCACCACGATCAGGATCACGCTTCTTTAATTATAAGAAATTTTTTTCTGTGGTCCTGATGGCGGTTGCTGATGCACATTTCAAATTTGTTGCCATTGACGTTGGTGCTTATGGCAGTACTGGGGACTCTCGGGTGTTTAGATCATCACAGATTGGGCTGCAAATTCTTCAAGATGGCGTAACGCTCCCAGCCCCAAGACCTTTGCCGGGTTCCACACATCCAGTTCCTTTTGTGATGGTATCGGATGAGGCATTTCCCTTACAGACCAACCTGCTGCGCCCATACCCACGAAGGGCACTGAATGCCCGGCGGAGGATTTTCAATTATCGGCTGAGTCGTGCACGCAGATATGTGGAATGCACCTTCGGAATCATGTGTAGTCAGTGGAGGATCTTTCACACTGCCATCCAGTTGGATACGGAGACCGTTGACACTGTAATTAAGGCATGCTGTGTACTCCACAACTATGCTCGTGAGTACAGCACCGAGCAAGATGAGGAGTCACAGCTATCTGAATTAATTCCAGTTGTCAACTCCGGTCAGGGAAGGCCATCCAACTCTGGTGCCAGGGTGCGAGAAACCTTCGCTGACTACTTCATGAGTCCTGAAGGTGCCGTGCACTGGCAATACTCCTGTGCTGGTGTTGAGCAGCCTGACCAGCAGAGAAGATCTGATGAACAATAAAAGAAGAACTTCCTCCTTTTTTTTTAAAATAAAAATGTAAAAAAAAATGTTTTTAAAAAAAATAAATTTTGGTTAAACTTAAATTTGTCTAAAATATTTCTTGAATTGCAACCTTCTACATTTTGTTTTTCGACAATACGTCAACGCAAAAGTGAACAACCCACAAAGACCAGAGCCTGTAAATTGGCATTACTACCTAGAGCGCTATTCCCAAGTACTGTCTGCTAAAGTCAACCCTCACCATTGTTATTTGCTTGCGCTAAGAACAGAACTAGCAAATAACAGTGTTGAGAGTAGTATTCATCCAAAAAATAGTTGTGGTCCAAAATATCAAAGTATATTTATAATTTAAAAACCACTGTATACAGCCGACCACATACGTAGATTAGTTTGAACAAATTTCAAAAATGTAGAGTTCCTCTGACCTGCGCTATGGTGAGCGCAGATCAGGGGAACACTTTTTCATTACAACCCAATCCAACCACATATACACTTGAAAAGAAAAATTAACAGATAGTTTAAATATTTTTTTTAATACGTAATATAGAATAACTGTAAAAAACTTTTTAAAAACACAAAACAACAAACTTCTAGAAAATTTAATCGGACAAACATTGCCCATAACTTGGGAAAAAATTACACACTGTGTACAGCACACCTGTCCTCTAATCAGTTTTGGGCCCTAAAATACGGGCAGCACCTGTAGGTTGTTTAATTATATAAAAAGAAAGACCTTTTCTTACAGTCCCCTACGCCTGATGCCTGGTATAGGTGACCATAAGAAAAGGTCTTTGTTAATTGTCTGATTCTCTAAAACATTGTGTATCTATCGACCTACAGGTGCTGTCTGTATTTGCTAGGGTCCAAAAATGCTGACAGGGAGGGGTAAAATTTTTTAACTACAAGTTTTGAAGGTCTTCTTCAAAGCTGTACCCAGGAAACATTTCTTGAGAAAAAGTAGAGTTGGGGGATGGTCCTCTGATAAATGATGATGCACCATGAGCCATTTGCCGACCATAACTTGGTTGCATATCTTCTGGACGGTATGCTGCAGCAACCTGCCCAAAACGCTGGGTTGCAGCTGCTGGTCGTGGTGGAGGCACACTGGGTTTGAAACAATTAAATATTCCGCATACTACGGCTGGGGGCGAGGGCATAACTGCTGCCTCTTCAATTGCCATGACCATAGCGCCTGCTGCAGTCATGTACATGTTCTGCCTATCTCGTGGCAGAGATCTGATGCGGGCAGCTTGGGCTGAGCAAAATTTATCGATGGCATCTTCCTGGGATGCCCTTTCCACAAGGCTGAGGGTTCGATTTGTGAGTGCTTCAAGCACAATAGTCCCACCCCCGTGGCTTTTGGCCTTTTTTTTGCCCGCCCTTCTCGATGCCACGAGATGAGCAGAACCAGACCCCCTCCCAGTGGGCCTCAACACATCACCAGCAGAGCTTCCAGCGTCACTTGGAGCAGGAGCAGGAGAATCAGTCACCAAACCCGTCCCGATGTCCGCTGGATTGGACAAAGAATGTGAGGGACAACCAGATGCTGAAGATGCCGAAGCAGATGGATCCGGTGAGGAAAGCTGGAAAAAGTCCTCGGATTCCTCCTCTGCTTGCTCTGTGTTTGTGTCCTCTTCTGCTGTTGGGGCCATGATGTTTCCTTCAGTTCTGTATATAATAAAAGGTAAATCCCAATGTAAATACAACATTTTTGGAAACATTTCAATTAATATGTTTTGGGAATTTACCTCCGCAAACTCCTACTGGTTAGTATGAAGGCCAGCTCGTCCGCAAAAGGAAATTTTCTTTTTTTGGGTGATGAGCCACTTTGCACCGACTGGTGATACTTCACCAGCCGGTCGGTGACCGATCTCCACCGATTTTTAATATCATACACTGCAATGACACAACCAAAACAATTTATGAACTGCTTTCACACCAAAAAGTGCAATTATAAATAGATATAAAAATAAGTGTAAAAATCAAAACTTACTAATTTCCTCTTGGGCATCACGTTCAGCATTCACCCACTGGGGATACATTTGGCTCAACACAGAGGCCCAGGCGTCTTTTTTCTTCTGCTTGTCTTTGTAGTCAGGACTAGCTCGGTCCCATATTTCGGGATATTTTTCAATCTACAGTGAATAATAACGTGTGTGAATATTATTTTAAAAACAAAATGGAGGAATAAAAGATTAACCCCAAAAAAAAAATTAAATAAACATATGGAGATATGTACGCACACACACCAACACTAACCCCTCACCTATATTGTACGGTTCTTTCAGACGTCAATCTCCGGGACGAGTGTTGATGCCATTTTCCACACACAGCGGAGACCCACACACAGACCCATTGCAAAGCATGCTCGGTCACACTTATCTGTACTAACGTGGATATGTGGACGTGAGAAATCAACCTTACAGCGTATGCAGGAGCTTTCAGTGAATGAACCTACATACACTGTACAATAATCTTTCACTTTAATAAAATCTTTTAACCAAAAAAAATAAGTGGGCTCACGCATAGCTTTAATAAATAGCAAAGGGAAAGCAGACGGTTGTTGGCTGATGTTATAGTCTGTGAAGTAGCCAATAACCATGGACCCTTCCTTTGCTATTAATACCAGGCCGCAGCAGTTAGCTTAGCCTTTACTGGCTACTATATAGGAAGCCCCCCCCCAAAAAAAAGTGACATGGGGTCCCCCTATAAATTGTAGCCAGCAAAGCCTAGCCACTTTGCCTTTTCTGGCTACTATTTATGAAGACCCCCCCCAAAAAAAAGTGACATGGGGTCCCCCTATAAATTGTAGCCAGCAAAGGCTAGCCGCTTTGCCTTTTCTGGCCACTATGTAAGAAGACCCCCCCAAAAAAAGTGACATGGGGTCCCCCTATAAATTGTAGCCAGCAAAGGCTAGCCGCTTTGCCTTTTCTGGCCACTATATAAGAAGACCCCCCCAAAAAAAGTGACATGGGGTCCCCCTATAAATTGTAGCCAGCAAAGGCTAGCCGCTTTGCCTTTTCTGGCCACTATATAAGAAGCCCCCCCCCAAAAAAATGACATGGGGTCCCCCTATAAATTGTAGCCAGCAAAGGCTAGCCACTTTGCCTTTTCTGGCTACTATTTATGAAGACCCCCCCAAAAAAAATGACATGGGGTCCCCCTATAAATTGTAGCCAGCAAAGGCTAGCCGCTTTGCCTTTTCTGGCCACTATATAAGAAGCCCCCCCCCCAAAAAATGACATGGGGTCCCCCTATAAATTGTAGCCAGCAAAGGCTAGCCACTTTGCCTTTTCTGGCTACTATTTATGAAGACCCCCCCAAAAAAAATGACATGGGGTCCCCCTATAAATTGTAGCCAGCAAAGGCTAGCCACTTTGCCTTTTCTGGCTACTATTTATGAAGACCCCCCCAAAAAAAATGACATGGGGTCCCCCTATAAATTGTAGCCAGCAAAGGCTAGCCGCTTTGCCTTTTCTGGCCACTATATAAGAAGACCCCCCAAAAAAAATTACATGGGGTCCCCCTATAAATTGTAGCCAGCAAAGGCTAGCCGCTTTGCCTTTTCTGGCCACTATATAAGAAGACCCCCCCCAAAAAAATGACATGGGGTCCCCCTATAAATTGTAGCCAGCAAAGGCTAGCCACTTTGCCTTTTCTGGCTACTATTTATGAAGACCCCCCCAAAAAAAATGACATGGGGTCCCCCTATAAATTGTAGCCAGCAAAGGCTAGCCGCTTTGCCTTTTCTGGCCACTATATAAGAAGACCCCCCCAAAAAAAATTACATGGGGTCCCCCTATAAATTGTAGCCAGCAAAGGCTAGCCACTTTGCCTTTTCTGGCTACTATTTATGAAGACCCCCCCAAAAAAAATGACATGGGGTCCCCCTATAAATTGTAGCCAGCAAAGGCTAGGCGGACAGCTGCGACCTGATATTAATAGCCTAGAAAAGGGCCATGGTTATAGGCCCCCTCCCAGGCTATAATATCAGCCCTCAGCTGCCCCAGATTTGGCGCATCATATTTGTGCGCCAAATCTGGCACTTAGCCTCGCTCTTCCACGCTGCCCTGGTGCGGTGGCAGGGGGTAATAGTGGTGGGGTTCATGTCAGCGCCAGCTGACATGAAGCCCAGGTTAGTAATGATGGGCGTCAATAAGACACCCCCATTACTAACCTACAAAGTGTTAAAAAGAAAAAAGACAAACACCCAGAAAAAAATAATTTATTTGAAATAAAACACAATTTTATTTAATTCTAATTTTACTAAAAAAAAAAAAAAATAGTTACCTGTCCACGTTCCTGCGCTGATCTCCCATGCACAGCTGTCACATCTGGAGATGTGACAGCTGTCATGGCTGCTGTAAGCTCACACTGCCGGGAACACGTCCGCTCCCAGCAGCATGAGCCCCTGACTGAGGTCACCGGAGTGCATTCAGTCAGCGCTGCTCCGGTGACCTCCTTTACAGCCCTGTTGTACCGTGGGAATTTCTCACGATACAGCGGGGCCGTAAAGCAGATCACCGGAGCAGCGCTGCCTGAACTCCGGCGAACCCGTTCATTCTAGCGGCGGCAGCGGTTCAGAGCGGTCACATTCTATGTGGCTGCTCTGAACTGGAGATCTTCGTGGGACACTCGTGGACTGCTACGGAGGGGTAAGGATAAGGTTGTGGTTTATTATTTTATATTTTATTACAGGAGATCGATGGCTTCGGGGAATTAGGTGTCTAGGTGAGTATAGGTGTATTTTTTTATTTTTTACTTTATTTTAGGTGGCGATCGGCGGGGACAGGTAATGTATAAACTAATTTATTTTAGGTAACCACTGGCCACCAATGAAAAAAAAGGGGGCAGTAGATTACATATTATTGGGGCCAATAAAAAAAATTTTTTAATAATGATAGCACCCCCCCCCAAAAAAAAAAAAATAGGGGGGGGGGATAGGGTCAATAATATATGGAGGCACATATGGGGGCTATTAAATTTAATTTTGGGGCACATTTTACAGCAGGATCAGTCTGATGGGAACTACTGCTCCCATCGAGCTGATCCTGCTGGCAGGAGTGGACGGGGGACAGACATAGGCCGATGGGAGTAGTAGTGTCACATCGGCCTATGTCTGCCTGCTGACACCCGCGCACACAGACCCCACACAGACCCCACACAGACACATACAGACCCCACACAGACACATACAGACCACATACACACCACACAGACACATACAGACACTTACCACACTAATCATGAATCCCACGTTGACATTCATCCGCTTGTACCATCCCACGTTAGCAGCCATGATCCTGAGAGACGGGAATATTATGGGATTCTCGTCTTCCTGGATTATGGGATGCTCATGGGATGGATGGATGGAACGCCCAATTGTGACGTCACTTCCTATTTGCTGCGGTTTTGAGGTACAAGACCGCAGCAAATGCGCTTCACTTCCGCAATTATTTTTACATATTTGCGGATTTGAAGCGGCCCAATGCAAGTCAATGGCGGCGATTACGCCGCGCTTCCGCAAAATTAAATGACATGCTGCGGATTTTTCCGCGGAGCATAAACGCAGCGGAAAAAACCGCAGCGTGGGCATTGACAGTGCGGCTTCTCATTGAGGACCATGGGGGGCGGATTACCAAGCATTTTTGGAGCGTTTATGCTGCGGAAATTCCGCAGCATATACGCTTGAAAAATGCTACGTGGGCACACAGCCTTACGCTGCGGTCAAAAATCCGCAGCATGTCAATTAATTTTGCGGAAACGCGGCGATTTCGCCGCCATTGACTTGCATTAGAACGCGCCAATTCCGCAAGACTGCATTTGTACTTGCGTAATTGGTGCGTTCTAATGTGCGGATGGTACCCGGGTGTGGAGGAGAGGAGAGTCTCATCCACACCCAGGTACCATTAAAAAAAGCTGTAAAAAGAAGAATAAAATAAAAAATAAATGTATTCTTACCTTCTGTCGGCCCACGCACCGCTCCTGCTTTGTTCCCGGCACTTGCAGTGAGTTGTAGGACCTGCGGTGACGTCAGAGTCATGTGACGGGTCACGTGACGCTGACGTCGGCAGGTCTTTCAATTCAAAGTTGCTGGCAGCCGGGAGAACGGAGTGAGCAGGACAGCGCGGGCCATCGGAGGTAAGTATATACACTCTCTCGGTTCACACTGTATAAATCCATGCTGTTTGCATGGATTTATATAGTGTGACCTAGTTATCAAGCACTTTCCAGGTGATGCTAACATCGCCTGGAAAGCGCTTGTCAATCTGCATGCGGAAACGCATGTGAATCTGCATGTGGATCCGCATGTATTCTGCAGGAAAAACGCATGCACAATCTGCATGCGTTTTTTCTGCCAGGGAGATGCAGAAATGATGCAGAAATTTTCTGCTTCATTTCTGCATCGTGTGCACATACCCTATGCTGCGGATTTTTGACCGCAGCGTTAACGCTGCGGAAAAATCCGCATCATGGGCACAGCACATGCGGATTTCCATTGGGGAACATTGCTTCCCTTCTACCATGCGTTTTTCATGCGTTTCCGCGGCGTTTACGCAACTGCAAAAACGCCGCGGAAACGCATGAAATACGCATCGTGTGAACACAGCCTTATTATAGCGCTATTACAGGCGAGTAGGTAACGTGTCTCCAGCCAATAAGAGCGGCCCGTCCATTATCCAATCAGATTACAGAGGTGCCGGGGCAGCGACCAATCAGGACGCGCTGATGACAGTTCTGGATCGGCGGTCCCGGCTTCCCGTCCGTGCTCTTTATCGGTGTCCGCTCCGCTCTCAGGAGCGGCTGTCAGGCGGTGTCTAGTAACCGTCTGTGAATACGTTCCCGGCTTCCCTGCCTGTTACGCTGCTGGTGGAGGGCGGTTTGTGTTATGGCGTCTTATTACCTCCGTTATATGACAAGCGCTGGCTTGTCAGCTGCCGTGAGACTACAACTCCCAGCATGCCCGCCTATGTCCTGATGGTGCTGGTGTGCCGGGAGCTGTAATGTCGCCATGTTGGCTCTCCTGTGGCTTACTCTAGTCTTGCGCTGCTGCTAGACACCAGTAGGGGGAGCCCTGTGCATAGGATTTCATATATGGGCTCTATAACCCAAGTCTGTTCCCCGGGCTCCCCCTGGTGGTGGATGCAGGTATAGCATGGGGCTGAATGATGAGCTGCTCTTCGCCCGGCTTCTGTAGTTAGAGAGAAACCTCCCTACTAATTCTCTGGGGTTTCCTCTTCTCCTTGTCTCTACAGTCTGTGGTAGTGCAGATGAATCATGTACTGCTGAATACATGGACCTGATGCATGAAGACTAGTGATGAGCGAGCATGCTCTCTACTGCTCGGTGCTCGCCCCAGCATCTCACTGCTCGAGATGCTCCACGCTCGCCGAGTATTTCCGGGGTTGCTCGGCGGGAGCTCGAGTCCCCTCCCTGCATGTTTGTTGCTCTTTTCCGAGCTAATGAACATGCAGGGATTGCCTGTCACTCATTGTAATGCCGCGGCCATGTTGGTTGTGGCATTACAGTGATTGGCTGGCCGCACAGAGTCATCAGGTCTATATCAGACCTGGGGCCGCTGTGCTCGTCAGTCACTCCGGAATCAGACAGTGTAGGGAGAGCAGGTAGATCTGTGGCTCACACCGCCGAGCCTAAAGCCAGGCATGGTCGTGTGTGACAATGGCCGGACCCTGGTGGCAGCTCTGAGGCGAGCTCACACACGTACCATGCCTGGCCCATGTGCTTAACCTCGTGGTTCAGCGGTGTCTCAAATCCTACCTGGAGCTGCCGGATCTGCTTGTTAAAGTACGCCGCCTGTGTGCCCATTTTAGAAAATCACCTCCAGCTTCCGCCACCCTTGCCGTGTTTCCGCAGCGTTTGCAGCTTCCGGCTCATAGACTGGTATGTGATGTCCCTACGCATTGGAACTCTACACTGCAGATGTTGGGAAGGATTTGTGAGCAGAAGACGGCAGTTGTTGACTACCAGCATCAACAAGGCCGTCGGTATTCAGTTCAGACTCCACACGTAACACCTCAGGAGTGGACATGGATGTCAGACATATCCTCCAAAACTTTGAGGACTCCACCAAGATGGTGAGTGGCGATGACGTCATAATTAGGCTATGTGCCCACGATGCAGAAATGAAGCAGAAAATTTCTGCATCATTTCTGCATCTCCCTGGCAGATTATGCATGCGTTTTTCCTGCCAAAAAAATGCGGATTTGAAGCGTTTTCACATGCGTTTCCGCATGCGGATTGACAAGCGCTTTCCAGGCGATTTTAGCATCACTTGGAAAGTGCTTGACAACTAGGTCACACTATATAAATCCATGCAACCGGCATGGATTTATATAGTGTGACCGTAAGAATGTTTAAAAATAAAAAAATAAACCTATACTTACCCTCCGATGGCCCGGCGTGTGTAGCTGCGCTCGCTTCTGTCTGCTAGCTGATCGCAGGACACTGCACTGAAGGGCCTGCGGTCACATGACTGTGACGTCACCGCAGGTCCTTCAGTCCTGCCCGCAAGCAAAGGGAAGGAGACCGGGGGCCGTCGAAAGGTGAATATAAACTTTATTTTTTATTTTATTCTTTTTTTTACAGGTACAATGGTACCCAGGTCTGGATGAGAGTCTCCTCTCCTCCAGAACTGGGTACCATCCGCACATTGAAACGCATATAATCCGTGAGTACAAATGTACTGACACGAATTATGTGCGTCTCAATGCAAGTCAATGGCGGCGATTACGCTGCGCTTCCGCAAAATTAATGGACATGCTGCGGATTTTTGAGCGCAGCATAAACGCTGCGGAAACATCCGCAGCATGGGCATAGAACTTGCGGAATCCCCTTGGGGACCATGGGGGGCGGATTACCTAGCGTTTAACAAGCGTTTATGCTGCGGAAATTCCACAGCATATACGCTTGAAAAACGCTATGTGGGCACTTAGCCTTAGCGTCACCATCCTGCTTCTGTCTTCTGAAATGCTCTCTGCTCACAATAAAAGAGTATGCACTGCTGGCGGAGCACGATGAGATGGAGCAAGGAACCATACAGGGTGATTACACACAGCCCAGCCTCATCTCATCCCAATGTGGATTGGGTGACAATGAGGAAGAGGAGGAGTAAGAACAGGAGCTAGTTTCCTGCGCTATAGATGGTACTATCTGCACTACTGTCATACCGTCTGTTCAGCGTGGATGGCCTGGGGACAGAGAGGAGGAGAGCATGGTCAGTGGTCCTATTGGTGAGGACACAGAAGTATTGCCTGTTAGCAGTCTGGCACGCATGGCGTTCTCAAAATTTTGGGTGACCGTCATTACTGGTTGGTGACACTTCTAGACCCACTCTACAAGTAGAAATTTCTATCTCTTATTCCTGAGGCGGACAGGTCTACAAAAATGGGGCAGTACCAGAAGGCCCTTGTTGCGGAACTATTAAAAATCTGAAAACGCTGGTGGCAGAGGTCACAGTTCGTTGGACAACCAAGCAGCAGAGGCGAGAGACACAACTCCAATCCAGCAGAGGAAGTGGAACACTGTCCAAGTTCTGGGAAAATAAACTCAAATCCAGTGTCTTTTTTTGGGAGGTGTATTCACATGCACCTTTTCACACCCACACATGGGTATACGCTTCCTGATTTTGGTGGCTATTTGCTCTTGTCCTCCTCCTTCTCCTCATCATCCACCACCATATCACCAGGGTGACCGTGGTCCGTGATGCAACACCCACAAATTTTTTTAAAGGGTGTTTATGATGCCCATAAAAAATTTTTTTTATGTTGTATGTTATCTGTCAGGTCCCTGTAATGGGTAATTGCTGCAGTGTAGACATGGCTGCTGATCAGTGCTGCCCATAGCACTATGGATCTGTCAGGACCCTGTAATGGGTAATTGCTGCAGTGTAGACATGGCTGCTGATCAGTGCTGCTCATAACACTATGGATCTGTCAGGACCCTGTAATAGGTAATTGCTGCAGTGTAGACATGGCTGCTGATCAGTGCTGCTCATAGCACTATGGATCTGTCAGGACCCTGTAATGGGTAATTGCTGCAGTGTAGACATGGCGGCTGATAAGTGCTGCTCATTGCACTATGGATCTGTCAGGACCCTGTAATAGGTAATTGCTGCAGTGTAGACATGGCTGCTGATCATTGCTGCTCATAGCACTATGGATCTGTGAGGACCCTGTAATGGGTAATTGCTGCAGTGTAGACATGGCTGCTGATCAGTGCTGCTCATAGCACTATGGATCTGTCAGGACCCTGTAATGGGTAATTGCTGCAGTGTAGACATGGCTGCTGATCAGTGCTGCTCATTGCACTATGGATCTGTCAGGACCCTGTAATAGGTAATTGCTGCAGTGTAGACATGGCTGCTGATCAGTGCTGCTCATAGCACTATGGATCTGTCAGGACCCTGTAATGGGTAATTGCTGCAGTGTAGACATGGCTGCTGATCAGTGCTGCTCATAGCACTATGGATCTGTCAGGACCCTGTAATGGGTAATTGCTGCAGTGTAGACATGGCTGCTGATCAGTGCTGCTCATAGCACTATGGATCTGTCAGGACCCAGTAATGGGTAATTGCTGCAGTGTAGACATGGCGGCTGATCAGTGCTGCTCATAGCACTATGGATCTGTCATGACCCTGTAATGGGTAAATGCTGCAGTGTAGACATGGCTGCTGATCAGTGCTGCTCATAGCACTATGGATCTGTCAGGACCCTGTAATGGGTAATTGCTGCAGTGTAGACATGGCTGCTGATCAGTGCTGCTCATAGCACTATGGATCTGTGAGGACCCTGTAATGGGTAATTGCTGCAGTGTAGACATGGCTGCTGATCAGTGCTGCTCATAGCACTATGCATCGGTCAGGACACTGTAATGGGTAATTGCTGCAGTGCAGACATGGCGGCTGATCAGTGCTGCTCATAACATTATGGATCTGTCAGGTCCCTGTAATGGGTAATTGCTGCAGTGTAGACATGGCTGCTGATCAGTGCTGCCCATAGCACTATGGATCTGTCAGGACCCTGTAATGGGTAATTGCTGCAGTGTAGACATGGCTGCTGATCAGTGCTGCTCATAGCACTATGGATCTGTAAGGACCCTGTAATGGGTAATTGCTGCAGTGTAGACATGGCTGCTGATCAGTGCTGCTTATAGCACTATGGATCGGTCAGGACCCTGTAATGGGTAATTGCTGCAGTGTAGACATGGCTGCTGATCAGTGCTGCTCATAGCACTATGGATCTGTCAGGACCCTGTAATGGGTAATTGCTGCAGTGTAGACATGGCTGCTGATCAGTGCTGCTCATAGCACTATGGATCTGTGAGGACCCTGTAATGGGCAATTGCTGCAGTGTAGACATGGCTGCTGATCAGTGCTGCTCATAGCACTATGGATCGGTCAGGACCCTGTAATGGGTAATTGCTGCAGTGCAGACATGGCGGCTGATCAGTGCTGCTCATAACACTATGGATCTGTCAGGTCCCTGTAATGGGTAATTGCTGCAGTGTAGACATGGCTGCTGATCAGTGCTGCCCATAGCACTATGGATCTGTCAGGACCCTGTAATGGGTAATTGCTGCAGTGTAGACATGGCTGCTGATCAGTGCTGCTCATAGCACTATGGATCTGTCAGGACCCTGTAATGCGTAATTGCTGCAGTGTAGACATGGCTGCTGATCAGTGCTGCTCATAGCACTATGGATCTGTCAGGACCCTGTAATGGGTAATTGCTGCAGTGTAGACATGGCTGCTGATCAGTGCTGCTCATAGCACTATGGATCTGTCAGGACCCTGTAATGGGTAATTGCTGCAGTGTAGACATGGCTGCTGATCAGTGCTGCTCATAGCACTATGGATCTGTGAGGACCCTGTAATGGGTAATTGCTGCAGAGTAGACATGGCTGCTGATCAGTGCTGCTCATAGCACTATGGATCGGTCAGGACCCTGTAATGGGTAATTGCTGCAGTGCAGACATGGCGGCTGATCAGTGCTGCTCATAACACTATGGATCTGTCAGGTCCCTGTAATGGGTAATTGCTGCAGTGTAGACATGGCTGCTGATCAGTGCTGCCCATAGCACTATGGATCTGTCAGGACCCTGTAATGGGTAATTGCTGCAGTGTAGACATGGCTGCTGATCAGTGCTGCTCATAGCACTATGGATCTGTCAGGACCCTGTAATGGGTAATTGCTGCAGTGTAGACATGGCTGCTGATCAGTGCTGCTCATAGCACTATGGATCTGTCAGGTCCCTGTAATGGGTAATTGCTGCAGTGTAGACATGGCTGCTGATCAGTGCTGCTCATAGCACTATGGATCTGTCAGGACCCTGTAATGGGTAATTGCTGCAGTGTAGACATGGCTGCTGATCAGTGCTGCTCGTAGCACTATGGATCGGTCAGGACCCTGTAATGGGTAATTGCTGCAGTGTAGACATGGCTGCTGATCAGTGCTGCTCATAGCACTATGGATCTGTCAGGACCCTGTAATGCGTAATTGCTGCAGTGTAGACATGGCTGCTGATCAGTGCTGCTCATAGCAATATGGATATGTCAGGACCCTGTAATGGGTAATTGCTGCAGTGTAGACATGGCTGCTGATCAGTGCTGCTCATAGCACTATGGATCTGTCAGGTCCCTGTAATGGGTAATTGCTGCAGTGTAGACATGGCTGCTGATCAGTGCTGCCCATAGCACTATGGATCTGTCAGGACCCTGTAATGGGTAATTGCTGCAGTGTAGACATGGCTGCTGATCAGTGCTGCTCATAGCACTATGGATCTGTCAGGACCCTGTAATGGGTAATTGCTGCAGTGTAGACATGGCTGCTGATCAGTGCTGCTCATAGCACTATGGATCTGTCAGGTCCCTGTAATGGGTAATTGCTGCAGTGTAGACATGGCTGCTGATCAGTGCTGCTCATAGCACTATGGATCTGTCAGGACCCTGTAATGGGTAATTGCTGCAGTGTAGACATGGCTGCTGATCAGTGCTGCTCATAGCACTATGGATCGGTCAGGACCCTGTAATGGGTAATTGCTGCAGTGTAGACATGGCTGCTGATCAGTGCTGCTCATAGCACTATGGATCTGTCAGGACCCTGTAATGCGTAATTGTTGCAGTGTAGACATGGCTGCTGATCAGTGCTGCTCATAGCAATATGGATCTGTCAGGACCCTGTAATGGGTAATTGCTGCAGTGTAGACATGGCTGCTGATCAGTGCTGCTCATAGCACTATGGATCTGTCAGGTCCCTGTAATGGGTAATTGCTGCAGTGTAGACATGGCTGCTGATCAGTGCTGCTCATAGCAGTATGGATCTGTCAGGACCCTGTAATGCGTAATTGCTGCAGTGTAAACATGGCTGCTGATCAGTGCTGCTCATAGCACTATGGATCTGTCAGGACCCTGTAATGGGTAATTGCTGCAGTGTAGACATGGCTGCTGATCAGTGCTGCTCATAGCACTATGGATCTGTCAGGACCCTGTAATGGGTAATTGCTGCAGTGTAGACATGGCTGCTGATCAGTGCTGCTCATAGCACTATGGATCTGTGAGGACCCTGTAATGGGTAATTGCTGCAGTGTAGACATGGCTGCTGATCAGTGCTGCTCATAGCACTATGGATCGGTCAGGACCCTGTAATGGGTAATTGCTGCAGTGCAGACATGGCTGCTGATCAGTGCTGCTCATAACACTATGGATCTGTCAGGTCCCTGTAATGGGTAATTGCTGCAGTGTAGACATGGCTGCTAATCAGTGCTGCCCATAGCACTATGGATCTGTCAGGACCCTGTAATGGGTAATTGCTGCAGTGTAGACATGGCTGCTGATCAGTGCTGCTCATAGCACTATGGATCTGTCAGGACCCTGTAATGGGTAATTGCTGCAGTGTAGACATGGCTGCTGATCAGTGCTGCTCATAGCACTATGGATCTGTCAGGTCCCTGTAATGGATAATTGCTGCAGTGTAGACATGGCTGCTGATCAGTGCTGCTCATAGCACTATGGATCTGTCAGGACCCTGTAATGAGTAATTGCTGCAGTGTAGACATGGCTGCTGATCAGTGCTGCTCATAGCACTATGGATCGGTCAGGACCCTGTAATGGGTAATTGCTGCAGTGTAGACATGGCTGCTGATCAGTGCTGCTCATAGCACTATGGATCTGTCAGGACCCTGTAATGCGTAATTGCTGCAGTGTAGACATGGCTGCTGATCAGTGCTGCTCATAGCACTATGGATCTGTCAGGACCCTGTAATGGGTAATTGCTGCAGTGTAGACATGGCTGCTGATCAGTGCTGCTCATAGCACTATGGATCTGTCAGGACCCTGTAATGGGTAATTGCTGCAGTGTAGACATGGCTGCTGATCAGTGCTGCTCATAGCACTATGGATCGATCAAGACCCTGTAATGGGTAATTGCTGCAGTGTAGACATGGCGGCTGATCAGTGCTGCTCATAACACTATGGATCTGTCAGGTCCCTGTAATGGGTAATTGCTGCAGTGTAGACATGGCTGCTGCTCAGTGCTGCTCATAGCAGAATGGATCTGTCAGGACCCTGTAATGGGTAATTGCTGCAGTGTAGACATGGCTACTGATCAGTGCTGCTCATAGCACTATGGATCTGTCAGGTCCCTGTAATGGGTAATTGCTGCAGTGTAGGCATAGCTGCTGATCAGTGCTGCTCATAGCACTATGGATCTGTCAGGTCCCTGTAATGGGTAATTGTTGCAGTGTAGACATGGCTGCTGATCAGTGCTGCTCATAGCACTATGGATCTGTCAGGACCCTGTAATGGGTAATTGCTGCAGTGTAGATATGGCTGCTGATCAGTGCTGCTCATAGCACTATGGATCGATCAAGACCCTGTAATGGGTAATTGCTGCAGTGTAGACATGGCGGCTGATCAGTGCTGCTCATAACACTATGGATCTGTCAGGTCCCTGTAATGGGTAATTGCTGCAGTGTAGACATGGCTGCTGCTCAGTGCTGCTCATAGCAGAATGGATCTGTCAGGACCCTGTAATGGGTAATTGCTGCAGTGTAGACATGGCTACTGATCAGTGCTGCTCATAGCACTATGGATCTGTCAGGTCCCTGTAATGGGTAATTTCTGCAGTGTAAACATGGCTTCTGATCAGTGCTGCTCATAGCACTATGGATCTGTCAGGACCCTGTAATGGGTAATTGCTGCAGTGTAGACATGGCTGCTGATCAGTGCTGCTCATAACACTATGGATCTGTCAGGTCCCTGTAATGGGTAATTGCTGCAGTGTAGACATGGCTGCTGATCAGTGCTGCTCATAGCACTATGGATCTGTCAGGTCCCTGTAATGGGCAATTGCTGCAGTGTACACATGGCTCCTGGTCAGTGCAGCTCATAGCACTATGGATCTGTCAGGTCCCTGTAATGGGTAATTGCTGCAGTGTAGACATGGCAGCTGATCAGTGCTGCTCATAGCACTATGGATCTGTCAGGTCCCTGTAATGGGCAATTGCTGCAGTGTACACATGGCTCCTGATCAATGCAGCTCATAGCCCTATGGATCTGTCAGGACCCTGTAATGGGTAATTGCTGCAGTGTAGACATGGCGGCTGATCAGTGCTGCTCATAGCACTATGGATCTGTCAGGTCCCTGTAATGGGTAATTGCTGCAGTGTAGACATGGCTGCTGATCAGTGCTGCTCATAGCACTATGGATCTGTCAGGTCCCTGTAATGGGTAATTGCTGCAGTGTAGACATGGCTACTGATCAATGCTGCTCATGGCTCTATGGATCTGTCCGGTTCCTGTAATGGGTTGTTGCTGTGGTTGGAGGCACAGTCCTCTATTCTCTGGTCCTGGCATCTGTAGGAGGATCATCGCTATAACACTGGGCACCTGCTTACCAGGAATGGCTTCCTCTCCTGAGCTCACGCTATACTCCTCCTGACAAGGACCAGCATTATGAAGGGCTCCTCTAATATTCCTGAGTTGTGGTGTCAGGAGATTGTCCAGGGGTTGGTGAGGAGGACACTACTTGTTGGTGTGTTCTAAAATGAAACATGGCTCATTCTTATATTTTGCCTGCAGAATCTGACTATAATGGCGACCGTGATCTACAGTGACCAGGAGAACGGTGATGTTAATGCTGCGCTGTTGTCCAGAGATCGTGCACAACTATCAGGTGCCGGTAAGTGGTTTCTAAAGGTAACGGCCGATCTGGCCCCAATTCATCAAGGGGTTTAATAGATTTCTAGCAGAACTCTGACAGGTCAAAACTTTTATGCAACTAGATGTTAATTTTTTTATATAATATATATATATATATATATATAATTGGTTAGTATATGGGTACAGGAGGCGCTGTGGGCTCGTCACTACTAGTGGCAGCAAATTTGTGGACAGGGAACCAGGGTTGTCCAAATAAGTGTTGATATAGCCGAGAAGAAGTAAATTTGCGCTAGTGGTAGTGAACAGAAGGACGGCACGAGAGATTTTGAGTGCAAGGGATAATTTTATTTAATCGAACATGTGCTTAAAAATAGCTAGTTAAAATGATTCAGACTCAGTGAGGTCACTGGGTCGGATATAAGAATAGTTATTAAAAGTATTAAAAGTTATAAAATCGATAAATAGATCGGTGTCCACTGATACAAGGTAATCACTGATTGATAAAAATAGGCCTTTTTCCCTCGTAGTCTGAGGATGTTCGGTTGCAGTAGATGTATAAGGAGGCAAAGGCTTGTAGACCTGGTGGGATAGAATAGGAATGTATAAATATGGTATACTAATGAGCGATGGGGGAAGGGGTAGGTATCTGTTTGTCTGTGGTTACCTGATACTGGTGCCTCGTATGGGGTATGGAGGTTCACTGGTGGCACGTGTTGGTGCCTGGGAGGGAGGACGAGGGGTACCTAGAGTGGGGTACACAAAAAAATGTATGGATAAGTGGGGGTGGAACTCGACAGAGATGTCTCTGCTGGACTCTGAGTTGGGTCGTGAGTTACCTGTTCTTGGTATGGTACTCAATAGACTGTGGTAGTAGTTAGCTGTTGATCCACAGTAGCACTGCTACTGGTGTGACAGTCAGCAGGCTGTGTGGATAATACTGGATTCACCGGAGCAGTACTATAGGGAGTGAGAGGAGACAAGTATTAAGAATAGGGTGCAGGGCTCAAGGGTTAAGGTACGGGGTTCAAAGAGGGTAGTTTTGGATTAGTTACCTTCTAGAGGGTAGCGGGGGGTGTCCTGATTATTTTGGATGACTAGGAGGTATCGGTCCTGGTCCTTCTTGGAGAGAGGTAGAGGATATGTCACACACGGCTGTGGGTTGATGATCTGAGTTAGATCTGCAGGGGGAAGGAATAGGGATAGATCATAAATTAACTGATGTAGCTGTGGTACAAGCCTTGGAGACAAGAGTTTTGGGGTTACCTGTTGGTAGGTACAAGGGGCATCCAGGGACGTCTTAGAATGAGCTGGAGGTAGTAGTCCTGGTCCCTTGTTGAGTGGAGGTAGCACGAGGAGGTCAGAAGTAGGATGCAGCAAGAGACTTGTACTAGCATGTAATGCCTCTGTTCGCTGTATAGAGATCTGTAGGGAGGGGGAGGGGGTGTATCTGTTAAGGTATCACTGGATTGTGGCTGTAGCCTCCAGTTTTTACCCAGAGATCGTGATTTACCTGCTTCGTAGGGATTAGGGTGTCAATAGTAGATGCTGGTTCAGGTCTCCATAATGTAGATACAGCAGGGTGCTGTAGTAGGAGGCTATAGTTATGTCAGAGGTAACCAGAGATAGGATACAGTAGGAGGCTTATGTTTTCCTATGTTGGGTGCACCAGGAGGCTCTGGCTGGAAACAGTGGGTGCCAGATTCAGCAATAGGGAGGGTGGCTGGTGCAGAGCCCAACTGAAGGGGTTGATAGCAAGTACTGCGGGGAACAGGGAAAAACCGTTAGAGGGTCAGCTGCGTACAGTATGGACTTGGTGGGGCAGGGGCCCGTTGTTACTTACGGTCTGTAGAGGGCTTCACCGTCTGGGGGTGGTCGAGGTCCGGAGCGAGAGCGGAGTCCTGGCCGGTGACTGCCGCGTGCTCGCTACTTCCGGGTAGGAGGAGGAGAGAGAGAGTATGTGGAGAGCGCGCGAGAGGGGGGCAGCGTGACGTGGGGTCACGTGGTGTGCAGCGTGCACAAGGTACGGAGGCCTGTGGGCGCCTCTTTAGCTGTGTTAAGGGTCAGTCCGACGCGTTTCAACAACTTCGGCTGTCTTCCTCAGGGATGGCTTAACCCAGTCAAATGGTGTCCTTATATATGCAGGGCTGGTGACGTCATAGGTCAATTTGTTAGTCATTAAATGCAAAGAGCTCTATTTCGCTGTTCAATCCTCTTGGTCTTAAGGTGTTCAGTTTAAAAATCCACTCACTTTCTTTCCTGGACATGCTCTTAATAAAATCTCCTTGTCTCCAGTTCTTGTGGACGATTTGTATACCTACTATTTTAATTCCTTTTATTGACCCATTGTGTTTTTTTATAAAGTGTTTTGAGAGAGGGTGGCCCATGTATTTATTTTTGATGTTCCTTAAATGTTCGTTGATCCTGATGTTCATAGGTCTTTTTGTTCTGCCTATATATAATTTGCCACATGGGCAATATAGCCCGTATATGACCCCTGTGGTGTTGCATGTTATAAAATCTGTGATGGGGTATATTTCTTTTTGGTGGCTGACGGTGTGTTGTTTTGGTGTGTTTAGGGTTTTGCATGTCTTACATTTTTTGCATGGAAAGAAGCCTTTTAGTTTTTGATGGAATGGGGTTTGAGGTTTTTGAGAACTGGTGTGTATCCTTACTGTGGGGGCTATAATTGATCCTAGGTTACGTGCCTTTTTGAAGATGAATTTGGGTCGGTTTGGGATTTTGTCATCGTGTTCGATTAAATAAAATTATCCCTTGCACTCAATATATATATATTTATTTATTTAAGCACTTTCACTCCAGCTCTGCCAAGTGGACGGAGCATGGTGAAGCCACCTGAGTCACAACTTTCCATAAATTAAGTGCACCCCATCACTATGGTGCGCCTCACCAGAAGTGTTAAGTGGAGTCCACCTCATAATAAACTTTGCTTTTACTTTTGCCCACCCATCTTTAAAGAATCTCTCCCATCAGTTTTTATTCTCTATATATTGCAGTCATCATATTATATAGCACTGTGTACTTACAATTGCTCATTTTGCCTTTCTACCCAGCTTATTGTCATTTACCTAATGGAAAAGAGATGTGATTAAAAACTGACTAGCTGAATCCTTCTAATCTCTATGTTAACACAAGGTGAACTTTTCCTGCATGAGTCATAAGTCCCTGCAGAGGATGAGGGAGCAGCTGGGTCAGGAGGTGAAGAGGAGAATGATTTTTGCAGGGAAGAGGCTTCCTGTTTCTACATAGAAAAGAATTTACTGGGTAGAAAGGTAAAGTGAGCAATTGTTAGTACACAGTCCTATATAATTACAATATATTAAGAGGATAAGCTCTGATGGGAGAGGTTCTTTAAGCCTGTCATGTATTGGGTAATGAGTTGGGGTGTCAGTCTCCATCAGTGCTGGCTGAACACTGACTATCCTGCTCAGATTACTACACATGGCGCTGCTCCTCCCTGTAGTATGGGCTACGCAGGACGGTGCCGAGGCTCCAGATTCTACCTGCACAGCAACAAGGTCCCAACACTTCTACCTCTATAACTTGCCTAATGCAGACGCAAACCTGCAGCCTTTCCACTGAGATCTTGTCGGCCTTCTACACTGCCATGGCTTTGTCTGCACAATGTAGCTTAAAGGGAATGTCCACTTCTTAAGCATCCTAGAAGTCTACAATATAAGGTCAGTATTCCTCTAACCCTCTGCCTTATTTGGCTGCCATTGAAGGCAGTCAGCGAAATGGGTTCAATTTTCTATAGAAGTGGCAGAATTTAACCCCTTCCTGACCGTGTTATTTCCCATCTCTGCATTTTTCTTATTCTTCTAAGAGCAGTAACTTTATCTTTCTGTCAATACAGCCATATGAGGGTTTTTGTTTTTATGCCGTTCACTGATCAGGTAAATTATTTTTATATTTTGATTGGACTTTTACAGAAGTAACGCCCATATGGTTTATTTTAAAATGGGTCATAGAGGGGCAGGGGTGATTTGAAGGTTCAGATTATGCTTTTTCCTTTTTGTCCCCTTAGGCTGTGTGCCCACGATGCATTTTTTAAGCATTTCCGCAGCGGCAAAAATGCTGCAGAAACGCTTAAAAAACACATGGTAGAAGGCCTGCCATGTTCCCCAATGATAACCCGCATGTGCTGTGCACATGCTGCGGAAATTTCTGCTGCGGATTATCATTGCGGAAAAAAAACGCAGCACTACCAATTATTTTGCGGAAGTGCTGCTTTTTCGCCGCCACTTACTTGCATTAGATCGCATGGATTACGCATCACTGTATATGTAGATGCGCAATCCACGCGTTCCAATGTGCGGATGGTTCCCAGGTCTAGAGGAGAGGAGACCGTCCTCCGGACCCGGGTACTATAGAAACTGTGAAAAAAAGAATAAAATAAAAACTAAATATGATACTTACCTTCTGGCGGCCCCCGCTGCGCCCCTCCTCTCATGCCGGCAAATCGCGATGGACTGAAGGACCTGCGCTGATGTCATAGTCATGTGATGGGTCACGCGACGCTGACGTCGGCAGGTCCTTCAGTGCAGTGTACCGCGATCTGCCGGCAGTCAGCACCGAGTGAAGCAAGACTCTGGGGTCCATCGGAAGGTAAGTATAGATTTATTTTTTATTTTTTGACATTCTCTCGGGTCACACTATATAAATCCATGCCGTTTGCATGGATTTATATAGTGTGACCAAGTTGACAAGCACTTTCCAAGTGATGCTAAAATCGCTTGGAAAGCGCTTGACAACCCGCATGCGGAAATGCATGTTAAGAACTCTTCATTTCCGCATGTCCCTGGCAGGAAAATGCATGTACAATCCGCATGTACAATCCGCATGTACAATCCGCATGTACAATCCACATGTACAATCCACATGTACAATCCACATGCGTTTTTTCTGCCAGGGGAGATGCAGAAACGCTCAGGAAAAATCCGGAGTATTTCTGCATCGTGGGCACATAGCCTTAGGGGACTTGAACATGCAATCATCTGATTTCTTGTTACGTACAGCAATACTGCAGTATATAGCCAGCATTCACAGATCTGTCATGACAGGCATGGGTCTTTTCAGCAGACTCCTTTCTGGCAGTGATGGCATCCCACGATCGTGTTACAGGAGCACAGATGGGCACATGGCATGACTCCCTTCTCAGTTCGCTGTTAATGCCGCTGTCCGTCTCTAACAGGTGGAGCTCTGCCCTACATGTGGCTATTAGAGGTTGATGATGGCTAAATATCACAGCTGGCATATGATGTAACTGCAAATCATGTTGGTAAGGGGTTAAAGTGCCACTCCAGTGGGTTTTTTTTCTTTCACTTTTAGTGCAGAAATGATTTTCAAGTATGTGCTCAGATTGGGCATGGGTGCTGGGATTACTAGTACACCTGACATCCAGGTGGGCATAATTCTGTTCCTTGCGTATTGGAAGACTCTGCCACTGCTGCTTTGGTGTTGGCAATCTTTCAGTTTCTTGCCCATTGATGCTCGGGAACAGTCCTCAAAGTATCTATTTATCGGTCGACCATGACTGCACCACGAGAGAGGGAATCCGCCCACCAAGTACAAGAAACCTACAGGCTTAAAAGGGGCGGCACCTCTCGCCTCAGTTTGGTTTCCTATCCTTGATGAAGGGAACCTGTGGCAGGCTTACCTGTTGAAGATGTACGGATTCTGAAGAATCGAGCTGTCGAGCAGCGCCCACAGCCTGGGGTCGGCAGCTCCAGCATCGCTCTGCGTCAGTGGCTGTGGAGCGGCGCCTATGTCTGGGGTTGGCAGCCCCAGCATCAAATGGGCGCTGGATGGCAGCAGGGGCTGTGCCCCTGTCTGGGGTTGGCAGCCCCAACATCATGCTGGTGCCAGATGGTAAGGGGGAGCTGCGCCCCTGTCTGGGGTGGGCCGCCCCAGTGTCGTTCTGGCGCCAGGCAGTGGTGACCCTGTGGGAAGTTGCAGCTTCAGTGCCACATGATACGGCGGGGCCACACGCTTCCGGTCTCTCTATGTAGCCGGAGGCGTGGCATGATGCTGCTGTGCGCCCCGGTGGTCACGTGACCGGACCAGGAAGTTCCGGCCACATGTGTGCCGACTCCAAAGGGAGTGCTGCAATAACCTCTACGGCCAGCAGGTGGCACGCCCAGTGGTAGAATTAGCAACCCTTAAATCCCTCTCCCTTAAAACAGCACTACTAATAGCTTTAACCTCTGCTAGGAGGATTGGTCACATTCAGGATCTGTCTACGGCCTTACCATTTACTCAAATCCTGGATGATAGGCAGGATCAGGTTTACGAATTACTCTATCTCCCTAAGGTAGCTACTCATTTCCACTGACTTCAGGAAGTAGTACTACCCTCCTTCTGTCCTAATCCGAGTAACCAGAAGGAAGCAGAGTTGCATACATTAGACGTAAGGAGTTGTGTGGTTAGGTACCTCTCGGTTACCAAAGACTTTAGGAAAGAGAGCTCATTGTTTATATCCTACCAAGGGGTTAGGAAAGGGTTTAAAGTCAAGGTCCCTGTAGCTAGATGGATGAGGGAGGCTATTTCTCTAGCTTATGCGTTTAGTGACGAAGAAGTATCACAAGGGTTGAACGCTCACTCCACCCGGGCTGTCTATCTCCTGGGCAGAGAAGACGGGTGTCTCGATAGACATATGTAAGGCTGCTACCTGGTCTTCTCCCTCTACATTCTATAGGCACTATAGACTGGATATGGGTGTTTCATCTGACCTCACCTTTGGGAGATGGGTGCTCCAAGCTGTGGACCCTCCCTAGACTTCTTAATCTCTACAATTCTCTCGTGGTGCTGTCATGGTCGACCGATGGTCATAAGTTACTTACCGGTAACGGGATTTTTCTGAGACCATGACAGCACCCTTATATTTCCTCCCTTCATGTTTGTGGGAGCACTCTGTTTGTTAGAATTTCACACTTAATGGGTGGTGTATGAGTAATTTTGTGATTGTTTGCTATGTTTATCCTGGCAGTCCTCTCAATACTCTGTAATCCAGACTGAGGCGAGAAGTGGCACCCCTTGTTAAGCCTGTAGGTTTGCTGTCCTTGGTGGGCTGACCCCCCCCCCCCCATGGTGCTGTCATGGTCTCCGAAAGATCCTGTTACCGGTAAGTAACTTGACTTTTTCCCTACAGGAAAGTCGCTTGTCAAAAGCCACCAGGGCAAAGTGCGCAGTTCTGCATCAAGTGGGAAAACATCAAGAAAAGCTCTGGGAAATGTCAACAAGCAAGTAATGACCCAGAAGAACGGGCAGCCTCTGAAAGGAGACCGGAAAGTGCCAAAGCCTGCGCCAGCTGTTATACAGGTATAATGTATTACCGCAGCTCTGATCATACACCGCTCTTGTGTTCTGCCCTGTACCGATGTACAGACTTGTATCTACATAATCCGAAAATGCCACAGGAACATCTGCAAGAAGATCACATGGCATGTTCTACTATTACAAGTCCCATTATTATCTGTTGGATTAAAGTGGGCTAATATCTGGCTAATCTAGCTGTGTAATGTGTATGGGGGTCTCCTGGCTGCCCTAACAAATGTTCAGTTCAAATACCCGCTCCTTGTTCTCTAGGCACAAATTGCTTAGAGGCAGCAGATTACCCTCCTCCCCACAGAACACATGAGAGCTCATCTGTATGTTGGGAGAGATGGCTGCTAGCCAAACAGTGTATGGCCAGGCCACAGCTATGCCACAGGGGCTTGGCTGACTCCTTTTCAGATCATATATGGAGAACCTAATGGCAAACACTGGATAAATGAAGCTTGTGACCTGGTTCCTGTTCCCCTCTAGGTTTCTGGCACTTCTGATAAGACAGATGAGCAGCAGTACCCCGACATTGAGAAGTTTGTTCCCTACAATCCTGCAGGTAACTCTTCCATACCTTGATGTACCTATTGCCTGCCATTAGCCACTTGCCTTTACATTTAATTTTGAGCATGAGAATCAATTCTAATACTTGCACCTGAAGCTGGATGGGGTTAGTGAATTTGTCACCAGGATTTTGCTGCCCCATCTGAGAGCAGCATGACTTAGGGGCAGAGACCCTGATTACAGTGATGGATCACTTGGTGCAGTTCAGAGTAACTGTGTCTGCTGCAGATCTACAAATGCTCTGAATGCTGGGCTCTGTATAACCCCACCCACATCACTGATTGGTAGCTTTCTGCCTATGCACAGTGTACAGAACTATCCATCCATTGTGGGGACAGGGTTGGACTACATGGCAGAAGCTTTACTAGTCATCTGGTGGCAGTCTCCTGCTTGTGGAGGATCTCTTATCAAAACTACAGCAATCAGCCCAGAAAGCAACACGTCACTGGAATTGGGGATCTTTGTCCCCACGTTGTGCTGCTCTCAGATCAGGTGGCAATAAACCTGGTGACAGATTCCCTTTAAATGCAGTTTAGGGCCATCTCTGTTACACTCTTACTCTCTATTAGCTGCAATGTCCCATCTGCCTAATGCAGCCACAGATCTCATGGCTGCAGTATCCGGATCTTCAGAAACTCGCTGACATCGTGTCAGTTAATCCAATGAGTGTTTGCAGTGACAGCAATGTCTGTTAGCTGGGCTTCTGCTGCTGCTCAGTTGTGGAGGAGAGCAGACAGATGTCAGTGTGGTGTTCGGAGGCTCCTGGGGCCCCTGCACGTGACATTAGGAGTGCCAGAGATCCAGAGTGTGGTCTTGGGCTCCACTATACAGGTGGGACTTTGCAGCTATTTGGGGGTGGGGAGAGGAGGACACAACACTGACGTGTGCAGTGAAGGTGGTTAAAGTTCATTGACGCTAGATGACTCATTTTGTTGCATTGAGCCCATAGACAAACTAGGAATGCCAAAGAACCAATCAAGAACAACCGAACTAAATAGTCAAATTCTGCAAAAATAGGAAATTTAAAAAACGTATAATGAATACACGGTTAAGTAAGTGACACCGTAGAGACAGGCACTCACACCAATGTACATACAATAGTTAAAATAGAAAAATATAGAATAGATGTATACTACCAGGAGTAGTTCTAGAACGCACACCAGGGGTAGGTGTAGAACCGCCCACCAGGGTTAGTACTGGAACCGCCCACTGGCACCAGGGGTAGTACTGGAACCGCCCACTGGCGCCAGGGGTAGTACTGGAACCGCCCACTGGTGCCAGGGGTAGTACTGGGACCGCCCACTGGCGCCAAGGGTAGTACTGGGACCGCCCACTGGCGCCAAGGGTAGTACTGGGACCGCCCACTGGCGCCAAGGGTAGTACTGGAACCGCCCACTGGCGCCAGGGGTAGTACTGGAACCGCCCACTGGCGCCAGGGGTAGTACTGGAACCGCCCACTGGCGCCAGGGGTCATACTGGAACCGCCCACTGGCGCCAGGGGTCGTACTGGAACTGCCCACTGGCGCCAGGGGTCGTACTGGAACCGCCCACTGGCGCCAGGGGTCGTACTGGAACCGCCCACTGGCGCCAGGGGTCGTACTGGAACCGCCCACTGGCGCCAAGGGTAGTACTGGGACCGCCCACTGGCGCCAAGGGTAGTACTGGAACCGCCCACTGGCGCCAGGGGTAGTACTGGAACCGCCCACTGGCACCAGGGGTCGTACTGGAACCGCCCACTGGCGCCAGGGGTCGTACTGGAACTGCCCACTGGCGCCAGGGGTCGTACTGGAACCGCCCACTGGCGCCAGGGGTCGTACTGGAACCGCCCACTGGCGCCAGGGGTCGTACTGGAACCGCCCACTGGCGCCAGGGGTCGTACTGGAACCGCCCACTGGCGCCAGGGGTCGTACTGGAACCGCCCACTGGCGCCAGGGGTAGTTCTTGAACCGCCCACCAGGAGCATACCAGGAACAGTACTAGAACCGCCCACGAGGACTTGCACGCTAGGAGTAATTCTAGAACCGTCCACCGGCACCAGGGGTTGTTCAGGAACCGCCCGCCAGGGGTAGATCTAGAACCGCCCTCCAGCACCAGGAGTAATTCTAGAACTGCCCACCATCACCAGGGGTTGTTCTGGAACCGCCCACCAGGGGTAGTTCTAGAACCGCCCACCAAAACTAGGGGTAGTTCTAGAACCAACCACCAGGGGTAATTCTAGAACCGCCCACCATCACCAGGGGTTGTTCAGGAACCACCCGCCAGGGGTAGATCTAGAACCGCCCTCCAGGAGTAATTCTAGAACCACCCACCATCACCAGGGGTTGTTCTGGAACCGCCCACCAGGGTAGTTCTAGAACCGCCCACCAAAACTAGGAGTAGTTATATAACCGCCCACCAGGAGCAGTACTAGAACTGCACACTAGGAGTACTTCTAAAACCGCCCATCAGCACCAGGGGTTGTTCCAGAACCATCCGCCAGGGGTTGTTCTAGAACCACCAGCACCAGGAGCAGTACTAGAACTGCCAACACCAGGAGCAGTACTAGAACTGCCAGCACCAGGAGCAGTACTACAGTAGAACCGGCAGCACCAGGAGCAGTACTAGAACCGCCATCACCAGGAGCAGTACTAGAACCGCCCCGCCAGGAGCAGTACTAGAACCGCCAGCACCAGTACTAGACCCGCCCCGCCAGGAGCAGTACTAGACCCGCCATCACCAGGAGCAGTACTAGACCCGCCCCGCCAGGAGCAGTACTAGACCCGCCCCACCAGGAGCAGTACTAGACCTGCCCCGCCAGGAGCAGTACTAGACCCGCCCCGCCAGGAGCAGTACAAGACCTGCCCCGCCAGGAGCAGTAGTAGACCCGCCCCGCCAGGAGCAGTACTAGACCCGCCCCGCCAGCACCAGGAGCAGTACTATAACCGACAGCACCAGGAGCAGTACTAGAACCGCCAGCACCAGGAGCAGGACTAGAACCGCCAGGAGCAGGACTAGAACCGCCAGCACCAGGAGCAGGACTAGAACCGCCAGCACCAGGAGCAGGACTAGAACCGCCAGCACCAGGAGCAGGACTAGAACCGCCAGCACCAGGAGCAGGACTAGAACCGCCAGCACCAGGTGCAGTACTAGACCCGCCCCGCCAGGAGCAGTACTAGACCCGCCCCGCCAGGAGCAGTACTAGACCCGCCCCGCCAGGAGCAGTACTAGACCCGCCCCGCCAGGAGCAGTACTAGACCCGCCCCGCCAGGAGCAGTACTAGACCCGCCCCGCCAGGAGCAGTACTAGACCCGCCCCGCCAGGAGCAGTACTAGACCCGCCCACCAGCAGCAGGAGCAGGACTAGAACCGCCAGCACCAGGAGCAGTACTAGAACCGCCAGCACCAGGAGCAGTACTAGAACCGCCCCGCCAGGAGCAGTACTAGAGCCGCCCCGCCAGGAGCAGTACTAGAGCCGCCCCGCCAGGAGCAGTACTAGAGCCGCCCCGCCAGGAGCAGTACTAGAGCCGCCCCGCCAGGAGCAGTACTAGAGCCGCCCCGCCAGGAGCAGTACTAGAGCCGCCCCGCCAGGAGCAGTACTAGAGCCGCCCCGCCAGGAGCAGTACTAGAGCCGCCCCGCCAGGAGCAGTACTAGAACCGCCCCGCCAGGAGCAGTACTAGAACCGCCCCGCCAGGAGCAGTACTAGAACCCGCCCGCCAGCACTAGGAGTAGTTTGAGAACCGCCCACAGTCAGCAGAGGGTAGTTTTTTGACCGCCCCACAGTCAGCAGAGGGTAGTTTTTTGACCGCCCCACAGTCAGCAGAGGGTAGTTTTTTGACCGCCCCACAGTCAGCAGAGGGGGTAGTTTTTTGACCGCCCCACAGTCAGCCGAGGGGGTAGTTTTTTGACCGCCCCACAGTCAGCCGAGGGGGTAGTTTTTTGACCGCCCCACAGTCAGCAGAGGGGGTAGTTTTTTGACCGCCCCACAGTCAGCCGAGGGGGTAGCTTTTTGACCGCCCCACAGTCAGCCGAGGGGGTAGCTTTTTGACCGCCCCACAGTCAGCCGAGGGGGTAGCTTTTTGACCGCCCCACAGTCAGCCGAGGGGGTAGCTTTTTGACCGCCCCACAGTCAGCCGAGGGGGTAGCTTTTTGACCGCCCCACAGTCAGCCGAGGGGGTAGCTTTTTGACCGCCCCACAGTCAGCCGAGGGGGTAGCTTTTTGACCGCCTCACAGTCAGCCGAGGGGGTAGCTTTTTGACCGCCCCACAGTCAGCCGAGGGGGTAGCTTTTTGACCGCCCCACAGTCAGCCGAGGGGGTAGCTTTTTGACCGCCCCACAGTCAGCCGAGGGGGTAGCTTTTTGACCGCCCCACAGTCAGCCGAGGGGGTAGCTTTTTGACCGCCCCACAGTCAGCCGAGGGGGTAGCTTTTTGACCGCCCCACAGTCAGCCGAGGGGGTAGCTTTTTGACCGCCCCACAGTCAGCCGAGGGGGTAGCTTTTTGACCGCCCCACAGTCAGCCGAGGGGGTAGCTTTTTGACCGCCCCACAGTCAGCCGAGGGGGTAGCTTTTTGACCGCCCCACAGTCAGCCGAGGGGGTAGCTTTTTGACCGCCCCACAGTCAGCCGAGGGGGTAGCTTTTTGACCGCCCCACAGTCAGCCGAGGGAGTAGTTTATTGACCGCCCCACAGTCAGCCGAGGGGGTAGTTTATTGACCGCCCCACAGTCAGCCGAGGGGGTAGTTTATTGACCGCCCCACAGTCAGCCGAGGGGGTAGTTTTCTGACCGCCCCACAGTCAGCCGAGGGGGTAGTTTTCTGACCGCCCCACAGTCAGCCGAGGGGGTAGTTTTCTGACCGCCCCACAGTCAGCCGAGGGGGTAGTTTTCTGACCGCCCCACAGTCAGCCGAGGGGGTAGTTTTCTGACCGCCCCACAGTCAGCCGAGGGGGTAGTTTTTTGACCGCCCCACAGTCAGCCGAGGGGGTAGTTTTATGACCGCCCCACAGTCACCAGAGGGTAGTTTTATGACCGCCCCACAGTCACCAGAGGGTAGTTTTATGACCGCCCCACAGTCACCAGAGGGTAGCCCCTAACCTATTAGTCCCCTGTGCAGCTGCACTGGTTGCACCAATGATATCCACTTAGCCTAGTAAAATCTATCATCCCTTATCAAAGCTGAGCAACAAAAAACTCTCCTAGTTACCCATAGCAATCAGAAATTAAAAGGGTATTCCCATCTCCAAGATCCTATCGCAATATATAGTAGGTGTAATAATAATAATATTAGCAAATACCTCCAATAAGAAATGTAGAATACTTTTTCTGATTCGCTATGTTTCTTTCCTCATGTGCAGGCATTGCAGGACCTTAGGTATCTATGGTTACGACCACTAGCAACTAGATAACTATCGCTATAAGTGGTTTGTAAGCATGGATAGCTAAGGTCCTGCAATGCCTGCACATGAGGGAAGAGACATGGCGAATCAGAAAAACTATTCTACATTTCTAATTGGAGGTATTTGCTAACATTATTATTATTACACCTACTCCATATTCCACAGTGATATAAAAAAAGAATAAAAAGGGGAGACAAGGGGCGCAGAGTCTAAGTGTAGATGAATATGTGCATTTGCCACAACAATATTTGTTTTTTGCACTCACCCTTTAGATGTCTTGTATTTTCACTCAAATGATCTGTATAGTGGATCAGCTCTTTGCAATCCTCTGGTCTGCAGCACAAATGCGGGAACTATGTCAGCCCTGGTATAAGGCTTGCATGTTGGATATTGTAGTGGAGAGAAGATTTCCCTTTTTCGGCGCTTCCAGAGGATAAGGATCGTTACAGATGAATTCTTTTTCTCAAAATCAGATTTATTCGGACACTATATTAAGAACAAACAACGTGTTTCTGCCAGCAACGGCCTTCATCAGGTATAATATGCACTTGTAAGGACTTTAAGGGAAGACCATCTTTATAGACTAGTTACTCTTAAGATGTCGTGTTTTTTTTTTTTTTTTCTTTCCTTGACTTGGTTGAATTGATTAGGATTGACACCACACCCCAATTAAGTTAGGAGAGTGGGTAGTTGTTCAGCATTACATTCTAGCACCATTCTGTGTACTAGAATGGTATATTTTTTGATATTAGAATGAACATATATATAATAAAATTCCTTTCTCTTATCATTTCCTTCACTTTCCCCTCCTTATATATATAGAAAGAGAAAGTGATATATAATAGTAATTTTAGAATACATAGTTGTGATTAAAATATACCTGGTGATGGTTATATTTATATATAAAAAAATAATAATAAATAAATTACATAGTACTGATCATAAAAATACATAATTGTTAGTCTAGTATATAAAAAATTCATAAAATATAAGTTATTTTTACAGGAATGAAATCTTACAATAAAACAAATATTATTTTCAGTATTGGTAAATAGGGCTGTGCATTATTAAATATACATTTTTTCCCTTCTTTTTCCCCCTCACACATTTTCCACTATATCATTAAGACCATCTGGATATAGGGTTTTCAATCTAAAGATCCAAAAAGACTCTTTTCTGTTTAGTTTCTGGAGTTACCTTTATGTCAAATTGTTTGTGGTGTTTAACTAAAAGGTGTCTGGACAAACTGTGTTTTAAAAAACCTTTTTTGGTGTTGTGTCTGTGGCCATTCATACGCGACCGCAGTGTCTGTGTAGTGCGGCCCACGTATTGAAGACCACAGGCACAATTGATCACGTAGATAATGTGATCACTCTCACAAGTAAGGTGCTGGTTTATATTTATTGTCTCTCCTGTGCTTCTTGATGTGATACATTTTTGTTTGTGACTAATGATATTGCAGCAATGACATTTTTTTGATCCACATCTAAAAACTCCAAGGGGATTTTGTATAGGAGTCTTTTTTGGTCTTAAAGGAGAGAGGGGTTTCCCTAAGACACTAGGCGCAATAATGTTCCCAATAGTAACCGCCCTCCGGAATGTGATACCAGGATTCTCCGGTAGCCACTTTTTGAGAAAGGAATCCCTTCTTAGAATGTACCAATACTTTTTTTAAAAATAATAAATACAAAAATACTGAAAAAATATCATTCAGTACCAAAGACAATATTTCAAAATCAGAGAAGTTAGCTCTCAAGCAATTGAAAAATAATAAAAAAAATAGTCATCAGACAAGCTGATAAAGGAGGTGGAGTGGTCATTCAGGACAGGGAAACATATCTGCAGGAAGCTCACAATATCCTAGCAGATAAAAAATACTATAACAAATTAGATACAGATCCTGCAAAAACATTTAAATCAGAATACCACATGTTCATAAATGTAGCATATTCACAAAATATTATCAATAAAAAAAAAAACGTTTCCTGACAAACAAAAACCCAAACACAGCAATTTTTTATCATTTACCAAAGGTCCACAAAAACCCTGTAGTACCACCAGGTAGACCGATTATTTCCGGTATTGGATCTCTAACTAGTCAGTTATCTCACTATATAGACTTACATCTTCAGGACCTTGTAAAAAAGCTACCGTCTTTCCTCCATGATTCTTACCAACTTATAAAGGAATATAGTTCTTTAAACTGGGAAAATGATTATCTTTTCATTACACTGGATGTGAATGCTCTGTACTCCAATATAGAACATAATATGGGAGTTGAAGCAGTATCACACTATTTATCTGAGATTCCAAATATGCCGTCGGCCCAGAGAGATTTCCTTCTATTAGGCTTAAAGTTTATATTGGAGCATAATGTTTTTGAATTCCAGGGTGAATTGTTCCTGCAGCAGTTTGGCACCGCGATGGGGACTCGGGTCGCGCCAAGTTTCGCTAATCTTTTTATGGGGCGATTCGAGTCCTCATCTCCCATCAGCCAAACACCATTTAAGGAACACATATTGCTATATAGAAGCTATATAGATGATTTAATCATCTTCTGGAAGGGCACAGAAAAACAAGCTATTTCTCTTATAGAGGAACTTAACAAAAATAGTTGGGGTATTTCATTCACATATAACATGGATAAAGAAAAAATCCATTATCTGGACCTGGAAATCAGTCACTCTAATAATAAAATTATAAGTAAAACCTTTTTTAAAAAAAACGGATTCTAATTGATTTTTGGACTTTCGGAGCGCACATTATCCAAAATGGAAGCAGAACATACTGTTCAGCCAATAGCTGCGCATCCGAAAGAACAATACGAAAGACAAAGATTATGTGGAACAATCCAAAATTCGGACTAAAAAATTCTTGGATAAAAAATACCCCAAAAAATTTATAGCAGAAGCCTATGACACCAACCTGAAAAAAACTCAAAATGAATGTCTGTATGAAAAACTCACAGAAAAAAAACAGTGCTCTGTTATAGACAATGAACAAACAAATACGTACAAAAAGAGAGATAAAGAAAATAATACAAGATGGCAATATAATTTTATTACTGCTTTTAATCAGGGAAGTGTGAAAGTAAGACAGATTTTAAAAAAGTATTGGTACATTCTAAGAAGGGATTCCTTTCTCAAAAAGTGGCTACCGGAGAATCCTGGTATCACATTCCGGAGGGGGGTTACTATTGGTAACATTATTGCGCCTAGTGTCTTAGGCAAACCCCTCTCTCCTTTAAGACCAAAAAAGACTCCTATACAAAATCCCCTTGGAGTTTTTAGATGTGGATCAAAAAAATGTGATTGCTGCAATATCATTAGTCACAAACAAAAATGTATCACATCAAGAAGCACAGGAGAGACAATAAATATAAACCAGCACCTTACTTGTGAGAGTGATCACGTTATCTACGTGATCAATTGTGCCTGTGGTCTTCAATACGTGGGCCGCACTACACAGACACTGCGGTCGCGTATGAATGGCCACAGACACAACACCAAAAAAGGTTTTTTAAAACACAGTTTGTCCAGACACCTTTTAGTTAAACACCACAAACAATTTGACATAAAGGTAACTCCTGTTGAACAAATACCACAGAATGACATAAATAGGATCCAGAAACTAAACAGAAAAGAGTCTTATTGGATCTTTAGATTGAAAACCCTATATCCGGATGGTCTTAATGATATAGTGGAAAATGTGTGAGGGGGAAGAAGAAAAAAATGTATATTTAATAATGCACAGCCCTATTTACCAATACTGAAAATAATATTTGTTTTATTGTAAGATCTCATTCCTGTAAAAATAACTTATATTTTATGAATTTTTTTTATATACTAGATTAACAATTATGTATTTTTATGATCAGTACTATGTAATTTATTTTTATTTATTTTTTATATAAATATAACCATCACCAGGTATATTTTAATCACAACTATGTATTCTAAAATTACTATTATATATCACTTTCTCTTTCTATATATATAAGGAGGGGAAAGTGAAGGAAATGATAAGAGAAAGGAATTTTATTATATATATGTTCATTCTAATATCAAAAAATATACCATTCTAGTACACAGAATGGTGCTAGAATGTAATGCTGAACAACTACCCACTCTCCTAACTTAATTGGGGTGTGGTGTCAATCCTAATCAATTCAACCAAGTCAAGGAAAAAAAAAAAAAAACACGACATCTTAAGAGTAACTAGTCTATAAAGATTGTCTTCGCTTAAAGTCCTTACAAGTGCATATTATACCTGATGAAGGCCGTTGCTGGCAGAAACACGTTGTTTGTTCTTAATATAGTGTCCGAATAAATCTGATTTTGAGAAAAAGAATTCATCTGTAACGATCCTTATCCTCTGGAAGCGCCGAAAAAGGGAAATCTTCTCTCCACTACAACCTACTCCATATTGGGAGAGGATTTTGGAGATGGGAATACCCCTGTAATAAAAGCTGAGGTCTGACTGGTTGCTATGGGTAACGAGAATAGTTGTAATTCTGCTCCATAATCTACATAATTTCTCCCCTTTCTCATCATTCAGGTGGATGTGACGGGGTCCTGGGTCTCCTCCTCCGCTTCCATCCGGTCAGTCTTGTCATGGCTCAGTGAAGGCTAAGAAGCGGGTTATTCTGTTCTTCTTGGCTTCTCCTGTCCCTATTCTCCAAGCGATTCTTCTTGCCTTCCTTGTGGTTTGTGAGCTCCCGTGTGTCTCCTCTCACCTGCGCTCCTGTGTATGCAGGCACCTGCCATTGTGATGTCATCGCTATGTCATAGATTCCACATTCCGGCGCCTGCCATTGTGATGTCATCGCTATGTCGCCATGCTTCCACATGCTGGTATGTGCCTCTGTGATATCACAGCTTTGGCCAATATGGCTGTAGTCCTGGGGCAGCATAAGTCACATGACTGGTACCAGTCGTATGGTTCAGGACATTGCAGTCCAATTGAAGAAATCATTGCTTGATTACAATCCAGTTTTCCACACAATTTACCTCACACACATTATTTACACCAGTGCATTATTAATGGCCGTACAGAACTAGGCCTCAAGAAGGCTGGGTTTATTGAGGTCCTGACAAGACCAGGTAATGAAGGGTTTATTACAGGGTTTGATATGGAGGTTGGATGTGGAACTAGGAATGTGATAGGCTGGTGGTGGACTTATAGTGAGATTTATATAATAGGAGGGCAGCCATATTTGGCGTGACATTCAGTGCTGGCTTCACTTTCCTCTCCTACAGACATCATTGACATCTGGAGGAGGTGGGAGAGCAGCTGCAGCGGTCAATTCCTCCAAAGTACGAGAGCGTGAAGACACCTCTGATTGGCCGCAGGGATCGCGGGCCCCGGGAGAGCCAGTGCTGACACTGCTGGAATGGCCAAACCAGGTCTTCATAGGTAATTGAATAAAATGGAGGTTTATTTAGAATAAAGTTACAAGTAAAGGTATAGATAAGGATAAGATATAAAAACCTTATCCAGAAACCCCTATGAATGAGAAGTGGGTCTGCCTTCTTGCAAAAGGGTGCAGTATTTAAATGTAAATTTCTCTCATGCATGGAGTTTCCACGCACGCCCAGACAATATAATGAAATGACATGGAAATCTGTATTCCAAGCAAAACATCCATATTCACAGGTGATTAGAATGAGAGAAAAATGTATTTTGAATAATAGTTACAGTTCAGAGATGGAGATGAGACATAAAATGCGTATACAGGACCCCTATGAATGAGAGAGGGACCTACTCTGTTACAGAAGAGTGCAGGATTTAAACCAAAGTTCTGGCTCACAGTAACAAAGTTTCTATGCATGTTCAGATTAAACATTACAATTCTTAGTTCTCAAGGATAAGTCTGTTGCAGGAGACCTCCAGACGCCTGGTTTCTGTGAGTACATTTTATCTATGGAATAACATGGTACAGAACTTTCTAACAATATCTGCAGGCTCAGCCTTGATTTCCCTTACAGAAACAAAACATGATTTAATAAAGCTAGACTATATCAGACGTATCACAAGTAATATAACATATTGGAAAATTATGGATTATAATTACTGTATTGATTATTTTCTTTATTAGAAATATTTAAAGTAAAATATAATTAGTACTTAAGCATAAATCTGACAAGGAGGCTTCCAGGCGGTTTGTTTCTGAAAGAATATCTGATCTATAGTGCAATGTCTTACAGAACCTTCTGACCATATCGGAAGCTTAGCACAGAGGCAGATCTGTTTTCCGGCACCCGGAGCAAGAATTCAGTTTGGCGCCCCCCACACACACCGCTCATGCAGTTTGAATAGTAGTCATGTGACCGCTCATATACGATTTGCTTTTTGACAGTCACGTGACTAGCTGCTCTTCCTAATTCTCTCAATTTCAGTGAAAAACTACAGCCCCTATTTCATGAAGAGAAGCAGGATTAAAGGCTAGTTGTCACATAACCGTAAGTATGAAAATCACATACGAGTGGTCATGTGGTGTCTGCTGGACCCAGCTAGCAGAGCTGAATCCTGACATTGAGTATATTGCACGCTGTTAAGGTTGGGCATGCTACAGTACTTAATTTTATAATTAAAAGGGTTGTCCAGGTTTGTGATTAAAGTCGGCAGTAACTCTAGGTGGCTGCAGACTTCTGAATACTCGCAGCGCATGCACTGCACACTTTCACCTTTCCTCCAGCACAGGAGAATCCTGAAAGGTCATGTGAGTGCAAGTATGAGATTTTCATACTTCTGGCCACATTCCAACTAAACGTGACCAGCCTCACTCAAGTCATTTGTATAGAATGAGGCCACGCATGTCTAGTTGGCATGTGACCAAGTGTATGCAAATCGCATAATTGTGGTTTCAAGATTTCCTGCTCTCACCACTAGTGCCAGAGAATCCTGACCGCATGCAGTGCACATGTTCACTGTGAGAATTCAGAGGTCTGCTGTCAGTGATTGTAGACTTTCATCACAAATTTGAACAACCCTTTTAATTTTCCTAAAACAAATAAAAACAGAGTAACTCTTGTCAGACAGCACAACACTTTATTAATATGGCCATGTATCATGTAATTTTATAAGTTATGGACTGTTCAATGTGTACAGGATCAGAACCAATAACTGCACAAAAATACATCAACATAACTACCAGCAGTATGCAAAAATACAGCATCACAACCCTCATCAGTACAGTACAACACCAGAACCACCATCAGTACATGTACTGTCTCCTCCTTGGTATGTCCTCACACTGTCTCTTCATGTTACCCCTTTCCCCACATTACCCAGTCTCTATTATGTGCCCGCACAAACTTTTCTCCTCCTATACTGTCTCCTGACACCCCCCCCCACCATTCCTTATACTATTTCTGCACACATCCCCCCCCCCGTTCCTCATTATTTCCACACACCCATTCACGCTTGCTCCTCACACATTCCCTCCCCGCAGTGTTTCCACACCCATTCCTCACCCCCGCTCACTATGCTGTTTCCTCACACATTCTCCCCTCGCTCTCCATTCTGTATCCCAATGCATCCCCCTCCCTATCCTGATCCCACACTCATCCCCCCCTCCTCTCCGTACTGTTTCTTCCCACATTCTCTCCATACTGTCTCCTCAAATTCACCCAGCATTACAATAATTCTTTGGTTCCTTCAGCTTAATTGGAGTGCTTGCCACACCAACAGACATTCTTCACGCCTATGTGTCGCTGAAGAGTGTCATCAGCAGTATAATCAGATGACCTGATGACGCTGCTGACGTCGCCCTGACCCAGAAGTGCGGGAAGTCAGTGCTTGAATTGTTCTTGTGCATGAAAGACGTGAGTAAAGTTGATTGCTGGGAGCCGTTGTTGCACCTTCTCTGAGCCGGCCATCAAGCTAATAGCTGAATCCCACTATGGGGGCGGCAGAGACGCGTCTGACCGCGACTTTAGGTGGCCCGATGGCGCCCCCTGGCCTGCTGCACTGAAGTTTAATGCCACACCTGCACCCCCTTAGATACGCCCCTGATTAGAATTGGTTTCTTTTAGCTGAAACAAAACATCACTTTATAAAGCTGACATATAATCCATCATTTGCCAATATGTTATATTACTTGTTATAATAGCTATACGGATTATTTTCATCAGTTCCCACCTTTGTTTTGCACGTAAACAACTCTATGAATCACAAAATTAAAAGCAATAGCTACTTTTTCAAGCTTAAAAGTACAGTTTCTATTTCGAATCTTCATGTGTATTTGCAATGTCTAGAATTATAATAACACAAATTGCAACAATAGGTTTTGAGGAATGAAACAAAGAACTCAATCAACTGAGCTCCTAGGGAACCTATTTTGGATGCTATCACTTGGAGCTCTTTTACATTCTTGAGATGCTCAATCACAACTTCAGAGCTATCAAAGATACAACATTAATCCTCCACGAATGAACACACAACCTTGAGCTGCCAGTAAGAAATCTGCTACTCTACATGTCTGTTCTAATTCTAAAGAGATTTTTGCCAGAGCATCAGAAGTCTCATTGATAACCTGGTCCATAATATTACTATACAGATTTAGCTTTTTCATAATGAGGATACCCCAACCTATCAAAATTGGGGCCATTGAATAGAATCATAGATTCGTAGCTGTAAGTGACCTCCAGGTTCATCGTGTTCAACCCCCTGCTCAATGCAAGATTCAATAAACCATCTCCGGACAGATGTCTGTCCAGCCTCTGTTTGAAGACTTCTATTGAAGATGAACTCGCCACCTCTCGTGGCAGTCTGTTCCACTCATTGATCACCCTGTCAAAATGTTTTTTCTAATATCTAATCTGTATCTGCTCCCTTTTCAGTTTTATTCCATTGCTTCTCGTGTTTCCATGTGCAAATTAGAATAAAGATGATCCCTCTACACTGTCCCATCCCTTCAGATATTTGTAGACAGCTATTAAGTCTCCTCTTGGCCTTCTTTTTGCAAGCTAAACATTCTCAGATCCTTTAACCGTTCCTCATTGGACATAGTTTGCAGTCCGCTCAATATCCTCGTGGATCTTCTCTGAACTTGTTCCAGTTTTTCGATGTCTTTTTCAAATGTGGTGCCCAGAAGTGGACACAGTATTTTAGATGAGGTCTGACCATGAAGGAGTAGAGGGGGATAATTACTTCCCTTTATCTAGATTCTATGCTTCTCTTAATACATCCCAGAACTGTTTGCCTTTATTTCTGCTGCATCACACTGTTGACTTATGTGCAGTCTGTGATCTATTATTATACCCAAGTCTTTTTCACATGTGCTGTTGCTTGGTTCTATTCTTCCCATTCTGTAGATGTCCTTTTCGCTTTTTTCTTGCCCAATGAATGTAATTTTAAAAGTGGTAAAAATATCCCTTCTGATAATGATAGCCATGTGATGTGAAGAGCTAATCAGTTCTTTAACCCCTTCACCCTTGTTTCACCTTCATGACTAGGCCAACTTGTACAATTTAGACCACTGCCACTTTATATTGTACTAACTCTGAACGCTTCAAATCCCAATGATTGAGATTGGGTTGTTTTTTTTGACACATTGTACTTTTAGTGGTAAACTTACAGTTAGGTCCATATATATTTGGACAGAGACAAAATTTTTCTAATTTTGGTTCTAGACATTACCACAATGAATTTTAAACAAAACAATTCAGATGCAGTTGAAGTTCAGACTTTCAGCTTTTATTTGAGGGTATCCACATTAAAATTGGATGAAGGGTTTAGGAGTTTCAGCTCCTTAACATGTGCCACCCTGTTTTTAAAGGGACCAAAAGTAATTGGACAATTGACTCCAAGGTTATTTCATGGACAGGTGTGGGCAATCCCTTCGTTATGTCATTCTCAATTAAGCAGATAAAAGGCCTGGAGTTGATTTGAGGTGTGGTGCTTGCATTTGGAAGGTTTTGCTGTGAAGTAAACATGCGGTCAAAGGAGCTCTCCATGCAGGTGAAACAAGCCATCCATAAGCTGCAAAAACAGAAAAAACCCATCCGAGAAATTGCTACAATAATGTTTATTGCTCCTAATGTTTGGTAACAGCTCCATCTCCTGGCGATTAATGTATACATTTTAGTTTCAGTTTGCAATGTATTGTGGGAGGTTCCTGAGGCATTCTGTTATTATTGCAATGCATTGTGGTCTTATTATGACACTGTGAAAATACCAGCAGCCATTTCCTGCATTCTTCTGAGGCAAAACCACCTCACGTGTTGCTCTGTCTTGTTCTTTGCATACAGCCTGTTTTAGCATAGTTGGTAAGCTTCTATCTGTGTTACAATGCACTGATGTTAGAAGTGTATTGATGTATTAGATGGGTAATCATCAGCTTCCTGTCCATCTACAATCAATAAAAGGTTACAAGTTCACAGTCTCTTTTTCTTAAAGAAGACAAGGGGTTTAGCTACATGTCTCACTGCACACCGTGCTATCGTGTGAGGACAGTATAGATATAAACGTTGTGCCTTCTTAATTTGTCTCATTAATTTGTAATCCTGCCTGAAGAAGCAGCCCCTGTGCTCTGAAAGCTTGCATATATATTTACTAGATGGTGGCCCGATTCTAACGCATCGGGTATTCTAGAATATGTATGCGGCCGACCGGGCGCAATCAGCAGAGCGTTGTTTAAATTTGCCGCCAAAATCGCTGATTGGTCGCGGCCGGCAACCGCGACCAAGCAGAAAAACGGTGTTTAAATTTGGCGGCAATATCGGTGATTGGTCGCGGGTGGCGGCCGCGACCAATCAGCGAACTGTGTTAGTGAGGACCGGAGACCTTGTTGAAATTTGGCAATAAAATCGCTGATTGGTCGCGGCCGCAACCAATCAGCAGAGCAGGGTTTAAATTTGGCGCCAATATCGCTGATTGGTCGCGGTTGGCTGGTGGCCGCGACCAATCAGCAGAGCGTTTAAATTTGGCGCCAATCTCGCTGATATCAGCAGTGCGTTGTTTAAATTTGGCGCCAATCTCGCTGATTGGTCGCGGCCGACCGCGACCAATCAGCAGAGCGTTGTTTAAATTTTGCGCCAAAATCGCTGAATGGTCGCGGCGCGCGACCAATCAGCGAATCGTATTAGTGAGGACCGGGCAGCGGCGCTGCCTGTGCGGCTACTTCCGCTGCGAGAAGCCGGGAGATGAGTGCCTCGCGCCGCCTCATCTCCCGGCTGCATCGCCGCTGACCTCTCTCCTGCAGATGAGCCGCTAACTGCCGCCATCTTTTTCTCAAATCCCACGTCGCTGATTGGCCGCGGCCGGACCAATCAGCGACGCTGGATTTCCTGGACAGACAGACAGACGGGATAAGACGATTATATATATAGATTCTGGTTAGTCAATAAAGGTATCCAGGGCCGGACTGGGTCAAAAAAGCAGCCCTGCCACACAAACCCCACCAGCCCACACACTAGAAGGGTATGTGCACACGGTCGGTATTGGCAGCGCTTTCAACGCAGTATACTTTATGCTGCATCCAAAGCGCTGCACGCAGGTGAATCCGCTTGTGTTCATTGAACCATGCGGATTCACTGCATCCTATACATTGCACTGATTGAATTTCTCTTGTGGAAACTAGCAATTCCGCAAGAGAAATTGACATGCTGCGGTCTGGAAAGACGCATCGCATCTCTGTGTCCGCGGGTGATTGTACAAATCCCATCTACTACATATATGCTGTAACATATGATCGTGTGCACATACCCTAACACTCGTTACCCCCGATCATTGCTTTACTTTGTTGTGCCCCTCACTCTCTTAAAAGGAGTTATTTGAAGAGGTGCATGTGAATGGCGCCACAGTGCGTATGATTGACTACAGCTCCATTTACATGGTGCTCTACAGAGCTCCGATTCTCGGGATCATGGGGGTTCCAACAGTCGGATCTCCAGCGATTGGACAGTTATCCCCTATCCAGAGGAGAAGGCATTACTTGGAATAATCAATTTAAACAGATTTTCCAATATTTATTTTTATTTGGCCATAGTAATATTGAAAATACTAAACCAATATTGACGCCTCTCCAACAACAGGACAGGAGGAGTGGTACTGTGCGGTTTATGTATACAGGACAGGAGTAGTGGTACTGTGCGGTGTATGTATACAGGACAGGAGGAGTGGTACTGTGTGGTGTATGTATACAGGACAGGAGGAGTGGTACTGTGCAGTGTATGTATACAGGACAGGAGGAGTGGTACTGTGCGGTGTATGTATACAGGACAGGAGGAGTGGTACTGTGCGGTGTATGTATACAGGACAGGAGGAGTGGTACTGTGTGGTGTATGTATACAGGACAGGAGGAGTGGTACTGTGCATTTTATGTATACAGGACAGGAGGAGTGGTACTGTGCGGTGTATGTGGACAGGAGGAGTGGTACTGTGCGGTGTGTATATTCAGTGGGTACGAAAAGTATTCAGACCCCTTTTAAAATTTTCACTTTTTGTTTCATTGCAGCAATTTGGTAAATTCTAAAAAGTTCATTTTTTTCTCATTAAAGTACACTCTGCACCCCATCTTAGTTTTTTTTCAATTTACTAAAAAAGAAAAACTGAAATATCACATAGTCATAAGTATTCAGACCCTTTGCTCAGACACTCATATTTAAGTCACATGCTGTCCATTTCCTTGTGATCCTCCTTCAGATGGTTCTACTCCTTCACTGGAGTCCAGCTGTCTATATAAGACTTCACAGATCACAGTGCATGTCAGACCAAATGAGAATCATGAGCTCAAAAGGAACTGCCCAAGGAGCTCAGAGACAGAATTGTGGCAAGGCACAGATTTGGCCAAGGTTACAGAATTTCTGTATTACTCAAGGTTCCTAAGAGCACAGTGGCCTCCATAATTTTTAAATGGAAGAAGTTTGGGACCATCTAAGCGATATGTGTGGAGAAAACCAGGCACTGCTCACCACTTGCCCCATGGTCATAAGTATTCAGACCCTTTGCTCAGTATTGAGTAGAAGCACCCTTTTGAGCTAGTACAGCCATGAGTCTTCTTGGGAATGATGCAACAAGTTTTTCCAGGACGTCCCTCCTGACAGCACCATCAGGAGGTCGTCCTTCATATCCTTGATAGGGACAGGAAACACACAAGAGGTTAAAAGGCCCCTCCCTCCACCCTCACTCCAGTGTTTTTCCTGTCCCTATCAGGGACGGACACAGAAGAAGATTACATACCGGGAGCAGGAGTTCCTGAAGCCGGGCGCAGGAGGATCGGGCCGGGGTCCTCGCACTCCTCCCTTCCCTCTTGCCAGGGTCCGGAGGCCGACACCCCGCTGAAACCAGGGGTCCCTCAGCCTTTTTTTTTCCGGTGGGAGTGAAACAGTCTCCCCGGAAAGGGGGCTCTTGGTTCCAGCAGCTGCAGCCCTGCATACCCCGGCGTGCGCAATATGGCGGAGACAGCACTTCCGGTTACAGAGGGAGCGATACGCGAACCTCTAGTAACCGACGTGCGTTCCACAGTGGAACGCACTTCCGGAAAATTTGAAAAAAATGCCGCCAAACTAAAAATTAAAGGAGAAACGCCCTTTTTTTCTGACGATTCAGATGGAAGACAGGTGAGAGGGTCTATTTAAGGGGGGATGGGACTAAGGTTATCAGTCAACCAGCACACCAGCAATGGCAGATCAAACCACTGGTCGTTCTGACACTCAGACTGAGCCTCCAGCCCAAGTAAATTTACTGGGTACTTCCCCTCTTCTCACTTCATTACCATTGGTATACGGTAGTAAAAGTCTTGTGCTCCTTGTCTTTTTAGGACAAGGAGACACCTAAAAAAGACTCGATAACATCAGCTCCTAAGAAAACGAGATGCACCATCTGTAACAAGAAACTACCGGACACATACGGGAAGCAGTTATGCTCTACCTGTATTGCAAAAATTGTCAAAGAATTACATTCCTCCTTCATGTCAGACTTAAAACCCATAGTAAGAGAGGAATTGCAGAGTACTGTCACAGACTTAGTCGCTCCCCAAGCTCCTCAGGGTGTGCCCCATCTCAAGAGGCCACCTCAGGAGCTGGAGTCCAGTTCTGGGGAAGAAGAATTGTCGGATTTTTCTGCCCCCGATCAGGACAGGGAGGACTCTATCATTAACCCTCCAGAAGAGAAGAAAAAAAATCTCTTCTCCTGGGAAGATACCGATACACTGTTAACCGCAGTAAGAAACACTATGCAAATAGAAGACACTTATCAACCGTCATCAGTGCAGGATGAGATGTTTGGGGGGTTGAGAACCCGCAGGAATAAGGTTTTTCCAGTAAACTATCACATTAAGGCAATGATCCTGGAAGAGTGGGAGGACGCAGAGTAGAAGCTAGTAATTCCCAGAAGCTTCAGAACTCGCCTACCATGCAAACCAGAAGATATAAAATTATGAGAGGAAACCCCAAAAATTGATATTTCGATTGCCAGGGTAGCGAAAAAAACATCCATCCCGTTTGAGGATTCATCATCTCTAAAGGATGCAATGGATAGGAAAGCAGACAGTCTCCTTAAAAAGACCTGGGAAACATCTGCAGCAATAATAAAAGCCAATATCGCATCCATGAGTATATGACTGGAACAACTGGAAGACCACCTGAGGAGGAAGACATCCAGAGAGGAGATCCTCTACTCCATTCCGCTACTTAAGATGGCAACAGGGTTTGTCGCAGATGCCTCGGCAGAATCAATAAGATTTGCTGCTCGGAATGGGGCCCTTTCTACTACATCCAGAAGAGCAATATGGCTAAAAACCTGGTCAGGTGACAGTCATTCTAAAAGTAAATTATGTGCCATTCCCTTTTCAGGCCTCTGGGTGTTTCGTCCAGTATTGGATGAAATACTGGAGAAGGCCTCAGATGAAAAAAAGGGATTTCCGGAGGAGACACCTAAGAAGGTGTCCTCCTTTCGGAAACCTCGTTACCAGCAAAAGCCAGAATATTCCGGAAAAGGAAGTCAGGTAGATGGAGCTACCAGAAGGGAGGTATCTCGAGGAATCCCCTTCCCTCTACAAGTGCTAACACATGTAGAAGATGACGCCAGGACAGTGGGTGGAAGACTCCAATTTTTCCACGGAGCTTGGATGAAGATTACCAACAGCCCATGGATTCTTCAGTCTATCGCACAGGGCTACAAGATAGAATTCGGACAGATTCCGCAGGGAAGGTTTCACCTAACAACAACCCATTCCGCCCAGGTCTCCAAAAGGCTGCTAACAGACGTGAGGAAGCTGATAAAATCGGGAGCAGTAATACCAGTACCAGAAGCAGAACAGTTCCTGGGCTTTTACTCGAGTCTTTTTTCAATAAAAAAACCCGGGGACGATTATCGCACCATAATAAATCTGAAATCTCTAAACAAATCAGTCATTTACAAAAAATTCAAAATGGAATCAATCAGGTCGACAATTCCCTTAATCGGACACAACATGGTGATATGTACAATAGATCTCAAAGAGGCTTATCATCATGTCCCAATTCACCGTCACAGTCAAAAATTTCTACGGTTTGCTCTAAAAGGAGACACCATTCTACACTACCAGTTTACTTGTCTTCCGTTTGGCCTATCTTCAGCTCCACGTATCTTTACCAAACTGATGGCCGAAGTTATGGCGTTCCTCAGGGAACAAGGAATATTAATCATTCAATATCTAGACGACTTCCTGGTATTGGCAGACTCTCCACAGCAGCTAAAAACGAACCTAACATCTACCATCCTGACCCTAAAAAATTTAGGATGGATTATAAACTGGGAAAAATAACATCTTGTACCAGAAAGAAGAAAGATTTTTTTGGGAATCCTACTAGACTCAGAACAACAAATGTCTTGTCTGCCGGAAAAGAAACAGACAGAGCTCAGGGTCAAGATCAAGAAATTCATGAGGAACATGAAAGTTACGATTCGGGAATGTATGAAAATCCTGGGTCTCATGACAGCTTCCATACCGGGAGTCAGGTGGAGCCAATTCCATTCAAGACAATTGCAACAACAAATTCTATCAACCTGGAATCGGAAAATGGTCGATCTGGACAAAAAGGTTTCCTTATCAAAGGTAACCAAAAGATCATTGACTTGGTGGACCTCCAAGGCCAACCTACAGGAAGGAGTCATGTGGAAATTAACCCCATTCGTGACTCTCACTACCGATGCGAGCAGCAGAGGCTGGGGGGCTCACGTAAACAGTCAATACCTACAAGGTACCTGGCGGACGCAGGATCATCCCAGATCATCAAATCTAAGAGTGCTTCAGGCCGTCTGGGAGGCGTTAAAGTGTCAAAAACATCTAAAAGGTCAACATGTCAGAGTATTAACAGACAACATGACATCAGTGGCTTTCCTCAAACATCAGGGAGGTCCTCGTCACCACCTTCTACAATCCTTGGCGGGCAAAATCTTCCAGTGGACAGAAAGTTCGGTCCTTTCAATATCTGCAGTACATCTAAAAGGCTCTCAAAATACAGTAACAGACATCCTCAGTCGAGAAACTGTTCTACAGTCAGAATGGGAGTTGAATTGGAAGGTGTTTCGTCAGGTAAGACATCGATGGGGCATTCCCCAATGGGATCTTTTCGCCACTCGGAAAAACGCAAAGGCAGAAAAATTCTTCTCCCTCAATCCAGAAGACAGACCTGAAGGGATAGATGCTTTATCTCAAAGATGGAACATGAATCTAGCATATGCATTCCCTCCTATACCCTTGATACCGTGGGTGCTAAAGAAGATTCAGGAAGACCGAGCCAGGGTGATAATAATCCTCCCTTTCTGGCCCAAGAGAAGTTGGTTCCCCTTACTGAAGAAAATGTCCCTGGAGGATCCAATAATCCTTCCGGAGAGGCAGGACTTGCTGTTTCAGGGCCTGATATTCCATCCCGATGTGAAATTTCTCCAGCTTTCGGCATGGACCCTGAAAGGCAGATCCTGAGATCTAGAGGCCTATCAGACGCAGTAATCTCAACCATGCAAATAGTAGGAAACCTGTAACATCGGTCATCTATACAAAAATCTGGAAGAGATTCTGTTTGCAGTACCAGCCAGCATCTGAGAGTTCCGTTCCAGACTTCCCCAAAATATTAGAATTCTTGCAGACAGGGTTTGAAAAAGGTCTAAGGCCCAGCACATTAAAAGTACAAATTGCTGCATTGAGTGCTTTCATGGATTACCCACTATCTCACCATCCATGGGTAGAAAGATTTGTTAAGGCTACAACAAGGTTAAGACCAACAATTAAAACCCATATCCCACCATGGGACTTGAATATGGCCCTAAAGAGCCTATGCAACAAGCCCTTCGAGCCTCTCATAGAATCAAACATAAAATTCTTCTCACTTAAGACAGTGTTCCTAGTCACAATAACCACAGCGAGAAGGATAGGGGAAATTCAAGCATTCTCTATCAGAGACCCATACTTGAAATGCCTAGAGGATTGTATTATCCTTAGGTTAGACCCAGCTTTTTTGCCAAAAGTGGTTACCCCTTTCCATATGAATCAGGAGGTAGTTCAACATAGTGGCCACTTTAAGTAGCTTTTCTCATGATTGCATACACCTGGCTATGAAGTTCAAAGCTCAATGAGGTTACAAAACCAAAAAAAGTCAGTAAAAAGTAGGTAGGAGTGTTTAAAACAAGAAAATGATAAGGGTGCCCATACTTATGCACCTGTCAAATTTTGTTTGAATGCAGATTGCACATTTTCTGTTAGTACAATAAACCTCATTTCAAGGCGAAACATTACTGTGTCCAACAGTTATTACATATATCAAACTGAAATAGCTGTTGCAAAAACACCAATTTTTATAAAACAATAAGCTTAAGATTAATAGGGGAGCCCAAACTTTTTCATATAACTGTAAATTGGACATTCTATCAGGCCAAAAGATGGCCTTCGGAAGGAAGGTCCTCCAGGCAGTGGTCCCCCCCTAAAATGTATTCTCTGGTATTCTCTTGATGGTGCTGTCAGGAGGGACGTCCTGGAAAGTAGGCATTAGACCTACCGGTAATAGGGTTTCCAGGAGACCCTCATGACAGCACCCATTATATTCCCTCTCTAAATATTCCTAAACGGCTATGTGAAATTAACATAGATTGTTGAAAGGCAAATAAAATAGAGTTGCATCCATCCTGGTGTGGTACTTGGAAAATCACTGGAGTGAGGGTGGAGGGAGGGGCCTTTTAACCTCTTGTGTGTTTCCTGTCCCTATCAAGGATATGAAGGACGAGCTCCTGATGGTGCTGTCATGAGGGACTCCTGGAATCCCTACAGTCATGGCCAAAAGTATTGAGAATGAGACAAATAGTAATTTTTCCAAAGTATACTGCTTCATTTTTTGTAATGGCAATTTGCATATACTCCTGAATGTCAAAGAGTGATCAGCTTAACTGCAATTACTGTTCTTGCAAAGTCAATATTTGCCCAGAAAATGAACTTTAACCCCCAAAACACATTTCAACATCATTGCAATCCTGCCTTAAAAGGAGCAGCTAACATCATTTTAGTGATTGATCCATTAACACAGGTGTGGGTGTTGATGAGGACAGGGCTGGCGATCAATCAGTCATGATTAAGTAAGAATGACATCACTGGACACTTTAAAAGGGGGCTGGTTCTTGGTATCATTGTTTCTCTTCAGTTAACCATGGTTATCTCTAAAGAAACACGTGCAGCCATCATTGCACTGCACAAAAATGGCCTAACAGGGAAGAGTATCGCAGCTACAAAGATTGCACCTCAGTCAACAATCTATCGCATCATCAAGAACTTCAAGGAGAGAGCTTCCATTGTTGTCAAAAAGGCTCCAGGGCGCCCAAGAAAGACCAGCAAGCACCAGGACCGTATCTTAAAACTGTTTCAGCTGCGGGATCGGACTTCCAGCAGTGCCGAGCTTGCTCAGGAATGGCAGCAGGCTGGTGTGAGTGCTTCTGCACGCACTGCGAGGCGGAGACTCTTTGAGCAAGGGCTGGTTTCAAGGAGGGCAGCAAAGAAGCCACTTCTCTCCAGAAAAAACATCAGGGACCGACTAATATTCTGCAATAGGTACAGGGAGTGGACTGCTGAGGACTGGGGCAAAGTCATTTTCTCTGATGAATCCCCTTTTCGATTGTTTGGGACATCTGGAAAACAGCTTATTCGGAGAAGAAGAGGTGAGCGCTACCACCAGTCTTGTCTCATGCCAACTGTAAAGCCTCCTGAAACCATTCATGTGTGGGGTTGCTTCTCAGCCAAGGGAATCGGCTCACTCACAGTCTTGCCTAAAAACACAGCCATGAATAAAGAATGGTACCAGAATGTCCTCCAAGAGCAACTTCTCCCAATCATCCAAGAGCAGTTTGGCGCCCAACAATGCCTTTTCCAGCATGATGGAGCACCTTGCCATAAAGCAAAGGTGATAACTAAATGGCTTATGGAACAAAACATAGAGATTTTGGGTCCATGGCCTGGAAACTCCCCAGATCTTAATCCCATTGAGAACTTGTGGTCAATCATCAAGAGACGGGTGGACAAACAGAAGCCAACAAATTTTGGCAAAATGCAAGCATTGATTATGCAAGAATGGACTGCTATCAGTCAGGATTTGGTCCAAAAGTTGATTGAGAGCATGCCAGGGAGAATTACAGAGGTCTTGAAGAAGAAGGGGCAACACTGCAAATATTGACTTGCTGCATTAACACATTCTAATTGTCAATATAACCTATTGATACTCATAATATGATTGCAATTATATTTCTGTATGTGATATAAACATCAGACAAACACTAATAAAAATCAGAGGCCAGCAGTTCATGTGAAAATATAATTTTGGTGTCATTCTCAAAACTTTTGGCCATGACTGTATTACCGGTAGGTCTAATGCCTACTTTCACACCTGGATTTGGGGATCCTCTGCCATTCTTCCTTGCAGATCCTCTCCAGTTCCGTCAGGTTGGATGGTGAACGTTGGTGGACAACCATTTTCAGGTCTCTCCAGAGATGGTAAATTGGGTTTAGGTCAGGGCTCTGGCTGGGCCAGTCAAAAATGATCACAGAGTTGTTCTGAAGCCACTCCTTTGTTATTTTAGCTGGGTCATTGTCTTGTTGGAAGGTGAACCTTCGGCCATGTCTGAGGTCCAGAGCACTCTGAAAGAGGATTTCATCCAAGATATCTCTGTACTTGGCCGCATTCATGTTTCCTTCAATTGCAACCAGTCGTCCTGTCCCTGCAGCTGAAAAACACCCCCATAGCATGATGCTGCCACCACGTTTCACTGTTGGGATTATATTGGGCAGGTGGTGAGCAGTGCCTGGTTTTCTCCACACATACCGCTTAGAACTTTTTGGTGATAATTCTATCTTCGTCTCATTAGACCAGAGAATCTTATTTCTCATAGTCTGGGAGTCCTTCATGTGTTTTTGAGCAAACTATATGAGGGCTTTCATATGTCTTGCACTGAGGAGAGGCTTCAATCAAGCCACTCTGCCATAAAGACCTGACTGGTGGAGGGCTGCCGTGATAGTTGACTTTGTGGAACTTTCTCCCATCTCCCTACTGCATCTCTGGAGCTCAGCCACAGTGATCTTGGGGTTCTTCTTTACATCTCTCACCAAGGCTCTTCTCCCCCGATTGCTCAGTTTGGCTGGATGACCAGGTCATGAAGACTTCTGGTGGTCCCAAACTTCTTCCATTTAAAAATTATGGAAGCCACTGTGCTCTTAGGAACCTTGAGTAATGCAGAAATTCTGTAACCTTGGCCAAATCTGTGCCTTGCCACAATTCTATCTCTGAGCTCCTTGGGCAGTTCAAATGAGAATCAGGAGCTCAAAAGGGTCTGACATGCACTGTGATCTGTGAGGTCATATATAGACAGCTGGACTCTAGTGAAGGAGTAGAACTATCTGAAGGAGGATCACAAGGAAATGGACAGCATGTGACTTAAATATGAGTGTCTGAGCAAAGGGTCTGAATACTTATGACTGTGATATTTCAGTTTTTCTTTAATAAATTTGCAAAAATTTCTACATTTCTGTGTTTTTTTTCAGTCAAGATGGGGTGCAGAGTGTACTTTAATGAGAAAAATAATGAACTTACCAAATGGCTGCAATGAAACAAAAAGTGAAAAATGTAAAGGGGTCTGAATACTTTTCGAACCCACTGTATACAGGACAGGAGAAGTGGTACTGTGCGGTGTGTGTGTATATACACAGGACAGGACAAGTGGTACTGTGCTTTGTGTGTGTGTGTGTGTATATATATATATATATATATATATATATATATATATATATATATACTACCGTTCAAAAGTTTGGGGTCATTTAGAAATTTCATTATTTTTGAAAGAAAAGCTCATTTTTTTTCGATGAAGCTAATAACATTATATGAATCAGAAATACACTCTATACATGATTAATGTGGTAAATGACTATTCTAGCTGCAAAAGTGTTGTTTTTATTGCAATATCTACATAGGTGTATAGAGGCCCATTTCCAACAATCACCACTCAAGTGTTTTAATGGTACATTGTGTTTGCTAACTGTGTAAGAAGGCTAATGGATGTTTAGAAAACCCTAGAAAACCCTTGCACAAGTATGTTAGCCCAGCTGAAAACGGTTTGGCTGATTTGAGAAGCTATAAAATTGACCTTCCTTTGAGCAAGTTGAGAATCTGGAGCATTACATTTGTTTGTTCTATGACTCTCTCAAAATGGCCAGAAAAAGAGAACTTTCATGTGAAACTCGACAGTCTATTCTTGTTCTTAGAAATGAAGGCTATTCCATGCGAGAAGTTGCCAAGAAACTGAAGATTTCCTACAACGGTGTTTACTACTCCCTTCAGAGGAGAGCACAAACAGGCTCTAACCAGAGTAGAAAGAGAAGTGGGAGGCCCCACTGCACAACTGAGCAACAAGACAAGTACATTAGAGTCTCTAGTTTGAGAAATCAACGCCTCACAGCTCCTCAACTGGCAGCTTCATTAAATAGTACACACAAAACGCCAGTGTCAACGTCTACAGTGAAGAGGCGACTCCGGGATGATGGCCTTCAGGGCAAAGTGGCAAAGAAAAAGCCATATCTGAGACTGGCTAATAAAAGGAAAAGATTAATATGGGAAAAAGAACACAGACATTGGACAGAGGAAGATTGGAAAAAAGTTTTATGGACAGACGAATCAAAGTTTGAGGTGTTTGGATCACACGGAAGAACATTTGTGAGACGCAGAACAACTGAAAAGATGCTGGAAGAGTGCCTAACGCCATCTGTCAAGCATGGTGGAGGTAATGTGATGGTCTGGGGTTGCTTTGGTGCTGGTAAAGTGGGAGATTTGTACAAGGTAAATGGGATTTTGAGTAAGGAAGGCTATCACTCCATTTGCAACGCCATGCCATACCCTGTGGACAGGGCTTGATTGGAGCCTATTTCATCCTACAACCGGACAATGACCCAAAGCACACCTCCAAATTATGCATGAACTATTTAGGGAAGAAGTAGGCAGCTGGTATTCTATCTGTAATGGAGTGGCCAGCGCAGTCACCAGATCTCAACCCCATTGAGCTGTTGTGGGAGCAGCTTGACCATATGGTGCACAAAAAGTGCCCATCAAGCCAATCCAACTTGTGTGAGGGGCTTCAGGAAGCATGGGGGGAAATTTCTCAAGATTACCTCAGCAAATTAACAGCTAGAATGCCAAAGGTCTGCAATGCTGTAATTGCTGCAAAGGGAGCATTCTTTGACGAAAGCAAAGTTTGAAGCAGAAATTATTCTTTCAAATAAAAATCATTATTTCTAATCTTGTCAATGTCTGGACTATATTTTCTATTCATTTTGCAACTCATTTGATAAATATAAGTATGAGTTTTCATGGAAAACACAAAATTGTCTGGGTGACCCCAGACTTTTGAACGGTAGTGTGTATGTATGTATGTGTGTGTATGTGTATGTATGTGTATATATATATATATATATATATATATATATATACACACAGGACAAGTGGTACTGTGCGGAGTGTATGTATACAGGACAGGAGGAGTGGTACTGTACAGTGTGTGTATATAGACAGGACAGGACAAGTGGTACTGTGCGGTGTGTGTATATATACAGGACAGGACAAGTGGTACTGTGCGGTGTGTATGTATACAGGACAGGAGGAGTGGTACTGTACAGTGTGTGTATATAGACAGGACAGGACAAGTGGTACTGTGCGGTGTGTGTATATATACAGGACAGGACAAGTGGTACTGTGTGGTGTGTATATATACAGAACATGTGCAGCACTAAATCAAAGGAATCTGTCACCCCTTGGGAAGTTTTTAAGCTATTAATACGAGCATACAAGTGATAGGACTATTATCACCATTCTACCTGTATGCTCATATCTGTGGTCTTGTTGTGGAGAAATCATCTTTTATTTCTTTATGGTAATGATTTCTTCCAGGTTCTGCGGCGCACGGTGCCTGGAAGAAAACTCTGCCTCCGGCTTTCATTTGCGTACCATCCCTCTCCCATCAGCGTCACAGGGTCCTGTGATGTGTATTGGTGGCCCAGGAATCCCGCCCCTGCAATAGTGTGATTATACGCACCTTTTCTGTCATTCAATGGGCAGAGTACAGGTCACAGGGTCCTGTGACGCTAATGGGAGAGGTGACACGCAAATGAAGACACCGGAGGCAGAGTTTTCTTCCAGGCATCACACCCCGCAGTGCCTGGAAGAGATCATTACTATAAAGAAATAAGATGATTTCTCCACAACAAGACCGCAGATATGAGGCATACAGGTAGGACTATTATAACCATTCTATCACCTGTATGCCCGTATTAATAGCTAAAAAACATCCCAGGGGGTGACAGATTCCATTTAAGAAGTGGACTCTTTATTAGCCCATGTAACAACATTTCAGTTCTGTAGCAGAGAAATGTTCTGTTGTGGATCCGAAACATTGCCACATGGGCTAATATATATATATACTAGATGGTGGCCCGATTCTAATGCATCGGGTATTCTAGAATATGCATGCGGCTGACCGGGCGCCACTAAGCAGCGAAGCAGTGTTTAAATGGGTTGTGCACTACTTTTAATTAACTTCACAATGTATCCCCTCGGTGCCCCTAATGAATTTTGTCATTACGTCATGCTGTCAATCCTGCTTGTGACAACATCGCTGACGACGCACAGCCAGCACGTAATTCTCCCGCCTGCAGCCGGATCTTGCTTCCGTTTACATCGCGACTATTTGCGGCTGCAGCCGGGAGTCTGCTGTTCCGTGCACCACAGTGAATGACGGGCTGTGGCCGGGGTTATCCCACATTGTGTCACATCCAGCATCCACAGCGCGGTCTGTCAATGTGGTTTGTATGGCTCCGTCATTCCTCTAATCTTGGTTTGTATGGCTGACTTATTTTGGAATGTACGCCTTCCTTATCTTAGCTTGTATGGCCCCCTTATCCTGGTTTTGTATGACCTACTCAGTCTCCCATCTCCACAGCACAGTTAAATAACTAAACCCTAATCCTCCCCTTGTTTCCTTTTCTCTGCTCCAGCGCTGTCTGTCCTGTTTTCAGCAGCTCCTGGCAGGATCGGAGGCACAGCACGCGCCCTCAGATACTGCTGTGATTAGCTGCTGTCTGTAGATTCGCTGCTTTCCACGCCAGGACTAAGTGCGTGGAGAGGCACAAATCTGCATTCACTATAGTAGCACATGCTGCAGATGTCGCTATGAAGATTTAAGAATAATACAATGAATACACAAAATAATACTTTATTATTAACTATTATGGGTTATAGAACTTAATACAACTGAACAAAATTATTAAACAGATGATCAAAATATATAAACTATTCCATGAATATCTAACAATATTTTACAATAAATCATCGGACAAAAGAAGTAAGACCCTAGAATATATTTCTTAACAATATCAACCTAAAATATTTTTGTACACAACATTTTTGGTGAATACTTTTGGACTATCTGTAAGCAACTTTCCTTGTAAATGGGTATCCAAAACTTGCACCTTGACATTGGATCTCATTTTAACTCTTGAAAATGCAATATAGAGTTCTCCATGACCAAAAACGGGCTCCAGTAATTATATGCCAACACGGTGTAGAGTTTGACCTTGTGACTTGTTTATTGTCATGGCAAATGCTGGTTTTACTGGAAACTGTTGACGTTGAAGCCTAAATGGAAGACCGGTGTCTGAAGGACATAAATCAATGCGTGGAATGAACACTTCGTCTCCTTTTGCAGATCCAGTGATCACTGTTGCTTGAATTATGTGGGAATGGAGTCCAGTAACAATAAGGCGAGTTCCATTACATAGACCATTTCTTGTATTTAGATTCCGCAGCAACATTACGATTGCTCCAACTTTAAGTTGTAGTCTGTGGGATGGCATTCCTGATGGCGTAACACTATTTAAAAATTCAACTGGATAATGCTCTCGTTCATCTTCATTGTCGACATCCACCGAATCATCACTTTTGTACAATTTATACTCTCCAGGCATTCTATCCATCACACGGGAATTTAGCAGAGCTACGTCATCGTTCTTGGGACAGAGAATTGCATAGGAAGAGGCCCTCTCAACACTGCTTTGGTCGTTCACATCTATTTCAACGCGTTGTCCAAAAACATCACTTACGATGCAGTCAGTGCACAACATGTCTTCTGGTATTTCAATAATGTCTTCTCCAAGGTTATATTCATTGCTAAGTTCACCATTACCAAGTTTAAGAAGCCAGTTGCTGTACTCTGGGTCAGAAGATCACATGTTGTTAATTAGTTGGAGTTTATTAAACTCTTTCCAAAGGTCTGACATTTTTAAGGTTGACTCGATAATATTTGTTCTTGTTCCATTTGGTCCAACTGGAAGGCATTGCCTAAAATCTCCGCCAAAGACAAAAACTTTACCTCCAAAAGGAATTTCATTTTTTTCTGCAATATTTGTAGTCATAACTTCACGCAGAAGTCTGTCAATTAAGCTCAAAGCATATTTGGGTGCCATGGTGCACTCATCAAGTATCAAAAGATTTGCACTGTTTAACTGTTTTCCTGCAAATGTGTCTTGTTTGATTCTGGAAATGGAGATTTCATTGACTGGAACTGGTATCCCAAAGAGTGAATGCATAGTGCGACCTCCTCTTAAAAGGTTTGCTGCAATACCTGTTGTAATCGATGGCAATACGACTTTTCCCAACCCTCTAACGTGATGCATTAAAACTTCATAGAGGTATGTTTTACCCCTGCCTCCAGGACCATCAATAAAGAAACATTTTGGCTTTGGATCAGCTTGGTTTTCTACAGCGCTCACATTAGTGTCATATGCAATCCGTTGTTGTTGATTTAAGGAGTTTTTCTTCTCTGTTGCCAACAATAATTCATAAGCTTCGTCATACTCTTGAATTTGTGCAACTTGACTTGCAGGCTGCGGCAAATTAAAGTCTGAAAACGTTTTTCCATGAAGTAGTAGGACATTTTGGACATCTTGCATGGCATAAGATTCGCAATTTTGACAATTTCCACTTTTGTTGTGAAGACGTAATCTTCAATTATATGTTCTTTGAAATTTGTCCAAAGTTGAGCCGGATTTGTAGGCGGTCCAAAGACACAAATGTAGGCAAACAATTCACAAAGTTTCTTAGGCATATGTAGGGTAACTGCGTCTTCTAAAGTAAGTGTCCACATAGTATCATCCAATAGAAGTCCTAAAGCCAAAGCTGCAGCTTTAAATGTATCGTGCAATAACCATTAACTGTTTTCAAATCTTCGTAACTTCTAGCTCCTTTGACATGCAGTAGTAACAGCCGAAGGCAATATCTTTCTTGATCCTTGACACTAACCGTATACATGCGTCCAATTATTCTGCTAAGTCCTCGTTGTCTTGGCTTCCAAGTTTTATTCCAAACGTAATGCTCTGGAATCTCTCGATACAAATACTGCCTTGCGTTTTCGTCACGTTGGTTCAGCAAAAACCATTCCATTAATGTTGACGTTGTGCTTAAATTTTTTGAGACATCTTCGACTTGAGCATTTTCAAAGAAATAAAAATGCTGTTGATTTGGTAAATGAATAGCTAAACGTAAAATGGCATGGGACTGTGAATGCATTGGAAACGCAAATATTCTCCAAGCAGCTTCTGGAGCACTGACATATCTTGAGTCAACAAACCGTGATGATTCATCGTGATTGACTGTTTTTTGTTGGATTTCGACGTTAGCTTTGTCATGTCCCTTGTAGATGTACTTGAAAAGGTATTTAAACACTTTTTATTGAAGCGCAGATTTCAACGTTGATGTGACAGTTGTAGCGTTTTAATAAGTACTGGTTGTATGGAACTATCCATGAGTTATTTATAATCTTTTTGTTGTGTACAATGTTAGCAATCAGTTGTCTCCGGTAGGATGGGTAGCCGTCCAAATCTTTAACAGTGTGCTGTTTCAACTGCTTTGGAAACCCTTTTGTACACTTTCCGTTTTCCATGCATGGACTTTTTGGATTTGCTACACCGCATGGGCCATGAACCATATTACCGATTACAATATTATACAATTCCGGATACTTTTCTTGGTTAGGAATTTCAGCCCACACTATGTTGTCAATTTCGTCCTCCGTGCGAAACTTGGAATCCGCGTCTAAAATTAGTATATGCGCATGTGGGAGACCTCGTTTCTGAAACTCTATGACATGTACCATTGCTACGACTGTTCCAAAAAGCCCATTTTTGATGTCTTTAAAAAGGCTGCTGAGTTTTAGTCGAAATACGCGTGCAACTAAGTCCGGCCTGTGTTCAACTTGCTGCCAGGGTTGTAGATTTTCGGTAATTTCTGGCCATTTAGGATTACATGTCATTGTTAAAAAAATGTCAGGTCTTTCATACTTTGTTACTATTGCCATTGCATCTTGATAACGCTGTTGCATGTTGCGGGGGCTACCTTCAAAGGACGACGGGAGAATTACTGTTTTTCCAATTGGAATTCCTTTTTGAATGGATTGTTTTTGCAAATGTTCTTGAAGAACGCAGTAGTCTTCAACTTTAAGTTGTTTTTGGTTCATTCGTATGAAATTTAGCCGATTAGCTTCAATTTTAACGTATGCGTCGACTAAGTACTGTTGTGTCAGTTTCCCACCGTTTAAAATAGGATTGAAGTAATTTCGCACAGACAGAAGAAAACTGTAGTACTGTAGTTGTGTAATTCTTCTTGAACTTCCTTGCTGGTGTAGGTTTTCATGCCACCCTTGATCACCGCTTGGAAAGAATAGCGGATACAGAAGAGCATCAAGGTTGCTGTGCAAAATGCTAATACGTTGTGTTTTAGGAACGAAAGGGTTGTTTTTGTCTGGCTTAAGATGGACTAATATATCTCTTTGAAAAGGAGGCTCTCCATCATCGTTTTGAAAAACAACTGCGACCTCACTTACACGTGGTTTGTTGTAACATCGGGGATCTTGTTGACGTTCTTGTTTAATGGCCATGATAATAGAAGGCATTTCCGTCCCATTTTGTATAGCTCTCTGTTCCTCCTCAGCTTCACCGTCTTTTAGCATGCGATATGTGGCAGCAAATGGGCTGATTGTTTGTAAATGTATGGCAATTAGGTTCATCAGTTCGGCATTACACTTTTCATTTTCTTTTCGGTTCATCCTTTGTTCTGTAGCCTCATTTGGATCAAAGATGTATAATTGTGCAAATGTTGGTGGTTGTCCTAGTTCTGGGTGAAGTGTTCCAGTGCGGTGGTAGATCTGGCCATGAATTTTAAAACAATACGGTCCGAATCCAGGGGGCGGTTCAATGTTGGCACCAAATGAAGCAAACGCATGAGAACTGTTGATACTTCTGATATTTTCCATAAAATTTCTACTGTGTTCAAGCGTTCCTTTCATCAACTGCTCAAACAGATCTGAGTAGTGACATCTTAGTAGCATCACTTTTCCTTTTTGGCAGCATTGAGTAAACTGTCAGATGGTTTTTCCTCGATGAAATTCAGAGAGTCACATTTTGAACAAACTATATTCATATTCCCACAGTAGTGTTGAATAATTATGGTTTCTTTGTCTGTTACGTAACGTGCAAGTTGTTGAATGTTCTGCTGGGTTTGCCTTAGTTGGTAGAGCATTCGTTTTTGATAAATTTGTCGATCGTGTTGTTCTCGGTTTGTCCTGGATTCTGGAGATTCATTCAGCCGACATTGTCTATGGGATTCCGCATCGTGTTCCTTTCTAGCCGCAGTGTGTTGCGGTGTTTCCCATTCCTGACGTGGTCTGTGAGATTCCGCATCCTGAGCTTGTCTGGCGGCAGTGTGTTGTGGTGTTGTCTGTGAGATTCCGCATCCTGGGCTTGTCTGGCGACAGTGTGTTGTGCTGTCTCTTGTTCCTGGCGTTTTTGGTGAGATTCGGCATCCTGGGCTTGCCTGGCGCCAGTGTGTTGTGGTGTCTCTTGTTCCCGACGTTGTCTTTGACATTCGGCATCCTGGGCTTGTCTGGCGACAGTGTGTTGTGGTGTCTCCTGTTCCCGACGTTTTCTGTGAGCTTCCGCATCCTGGGCTTTTCTGCCGGCAGTGTGTCTTGGTGTCTCCTGTTGCCGAATTTTTCTGTGATTTTCCACATCCTGGGCTTGTCTGGCTTCAGTGTGTGGTGTTGTTTTCTGTGAGCTTCCGCATCCTGGGCTTGTCTGCCGGCAGTGTGTTGTGGTGTCTCCTGTTCCCAGCGTTTTTGACGATATTCTGCATCCTTGGCTTGTCTGGCGGCAGTGTGTTGCGGTGTCTCCTGTTCCCGGCGTTTTTGGTGAGATTCCGCATCGTGCGCTTGTCTGGCGGCAGTGTGCTGCGGTGTCTCCTTTTTCCGGCGTTTTTGGTGAGATTCCGCATCCTGGGCTTGTCTGGCGGCAGTGTGTTGCGGTGTCTCCTGTTCCCGGCGTTTTTTGTGAGATTCCGCATCCTGGACTTGTCTGGCGGCAGTGTGTTGCGGTGTCTCCTGTTCCCGGCGTTTTTTGTGAGATTCCGCATCCTGGACTTGTCTGGCAGCAGTGTGTTGCGGTGTCTCCTGTTCTCGGCGTTTTTTTTGAGATTCCGCATCCTGGGCTTGTCTGGTGGCAGTGTGTTGCGGTGTCTCCTGTTCCCGGCGTTTTTTGTGAGATTCCGCATCCTGGGCTTGTCTGGCAGCAGTGTGTTGCGGTGTCTCCTGTTCCCGGCGTTTTTTGTGAGATTCCGCATCCTGGGCTTGTCTGGCAGCAGTGTGTTGCGGTGTCTCCTGTTCCCGGCGTTTTTGGTGAGATTCCGCATCCTGGGCTTGTCTGGCGGCAGTGTGTTGCGGTGTCTCCCGTTTCCGACATTGTCTGTGAGATTCCGCATCCTGGACTTGTCTGGCGGCAGTATGTTGTGGTGTCTGTTGCTCTCGACGTTGTTGTTTTCTTGCTGCTTCTGCTGCTTTTCTGTCTTCCTCCGTGGCGTATTTTCGCTTACGACCCATTATAAAACAGGAAGCGTAAAGAAGTATCTCTTCAGCGCGCTGTCACTGGCAGAACGTGTTCAGTAAACCTGACTGAAGTCCCTCGCACAGTGTGACTGAAGTCCCTCGCACAGTGTGACTGAAGTCCCTCGCACAGTGTGGCTGAAGTCCCTCGCACAGTGTGGCTGAAGTCCCTCGCACAGTGTGGCTGAAGTCCCTCGCACAGTGTGGCTGAAGTCCCTCGCACAGTGTGGCTGAAGTCCCTCGCACAGTGTGGCTGAAGTCCCTCGCACAGTGTGGCTGAAGTCCCGTGCACAGTGTGGCTGAAGTCCCGTGCACAGTGTGGCTGAAGTCCCGTGCACAGTGTGGCTGAAGTCCCTCACACAGTGTGACTGAGAAAACCTGCTCAGTACGTTATGAGCAGTTTGTGAGTCACATGACCACATGGGCGGAGTTAGCCCTGCTAGCTTCCGAAGGTGGCGTAGCTATTTGAAATGTTGCGGTAATTGGCCAGAGTGCGTGTTTAAATTTGGCGCGAAAATCTGTGATTGGTCGCTGGCGGCGTCCGCGACCAATCATAGAAGCGGGTTTTAAATCTCGCGCGCCGTGTTACTAAGGAGCGGACATCGTGTTTGAATTTAGCGTTAAAATCTCTGATTGGTCACGGAAGGAGGGCGCGACCAATCAGCGAATTGTATTAGTGAGGACCGGGGAGGGGCTGCCTGTGCGGCTACTTCCGCTCCGAGAAGCCGGGAGATGAGCGACTGCTCGCAGCAGAAGTATCCCGACCCGCAGCGCCGCTCCCCAGTCCTCCCTTGACATGCTAGCCGCTGATCTCCCGACAGTAGCCGCATGGTGTTACTAAGGACCGGACATTTGTGTTCAAAATCGCTGATTGTTCGCGGGCGCTGCCCGCGACCAATCACCGATTTGGGCGCCAAATTTAAATAGCGGGCGCGACCAATCACCGATCTTGGCGCACATTTAAACACCACTGTGCTGATTGGTCGCGGACGCTGCCCACGACCAATCATCGATTTGGGCGCCACATTTAAATAGCGGCCGCGACCAATCACCGATCTTGGCGCAACATTTAAACACTGCTGTGCTGATTGGTCACGGACGCTGCCCGCGACCAATCACCGATTTGTGCGCCACATTTAAATAGTGTCCGCGACCAATCAGTACAGCGATGTTTAAATGTGTCTGTAAGATCGGTGATTGGTCGCGGCCGCTATTTAAATGTGGCGCCCAAATCGGTGATTGGTCGCGGGCAGCGTCCGCGACCAATCAGCACAGCAGTGTTTAAATGTGGCGCCCAAATCGGTGATTGGTCGCGGGCAGCGTCCGCGACCAATCAGCACAGCGGTGTTTAACTTTTGCGGCAAGATCAGTGATTGGTCGCGGCCGAAGACCGCGACCAATCATCGAATCGTATTGTGAGGACCGGGGAGCGGAATCGTATTGGTGAGGACCGGGGAGCGCCACTGCCTGTGCGGCTACTTCCGCTGCGAGAAGCCGAGAGATGAGCGACTGCTCGCAGCAGAAGTATCCCTACCCACAGCGCCGCTCCCCGGTCCTCCCTTCTGCATGGAGGTCAGTGGCGCCGGCGGTCCTTCTGCTGCTACCGGCCGGGAGATGAGCGCCTCGCGCCGGTCATCTCCGTCCCGCAGATGAGCCGCTAACGGCCGCCATCTTTTTTCAGAAATCCCACGGCGCTGATTGGCCGCTGCCGGACCAATGAGCGACGCGGGATTTCCAGGACAGACAGACAGACAGACGGGATAAGACGATTATATATATATATAGATATAAATATGCAGCACTCCGATTAATTGTGAAATAAATGGAGGACACTTTATTAGCCCATGTGGCAATGTTTCATGTATACAGGACAGCGGAAGTATGCACGACATGCATAGCTCCACAATATATACTGTGTTAGGTAATATACAGTGGAGCGGTGTGCTGTGTATATAGTGTGGTTCCACACTATATACACAGCACCATACTATTTAAACACCTGTACACTATACAGTGCCTTGGGAAAGTATTTGGCCCCCTTGAACTTTTCTACCTTTTGCCACATTTCTGGCTTCAAACATAAAGATATAAAATTCAAATTTTTTTGGGAAGAATCAACAACAAGTGGGAATGAAATTTATTGGATATTTGAAACTTTTTTAATAAATTAAAAACTGAAAAGTGGTTCTCTATGGGGTTCAGATCAGGTGTACAAGGGGACCATGTCATTATTTTTTCTTCTTTTAGACCTTTACTGGCCAGCCACGCTGCGGAGTAGTTGGGTGCATGCAATGGAGCATTGTCCTGCATTTAAATCATGTTTTTTTTGAACGATACCGACTTCTTCCTGTACCACTGCTTGAAGAAGTTGTCTTCCAGAAAGTGGCAGTAGGTCTGGGAGTTGAGCTTCACTCCATCCTCAACCCGAAAAGGTCCCATAAGTTCATCTTTGATTATACCAGCCCATACCAGTACCCCACCTCCACCTTGCTGGCGTCTGAGTCGGAGTGGAGCTCTCTGCCCTTTACTGATCCAGCCTCTGGCCCATCCATCTGGCCCATCAAGAGTCACTCTCATTTCATCAGTCCATAAAACCTTTGAAAAATCAGTCTTAAGATATTTCTTGGCCCATGCTTGACTTTTTATCTTATGTTTCTTGTTCAAAGGTGGTCGTTTTTCAGCCTTCCTTACCTTGAGGAATCGCACACCTTGTGCTTTTTGATACTCCAGTAACGTTGCAGCTCTGAAATATGGCGAAGCTGGTGGTGAATGGCATCTTGGCGTCTTCACGCTTGATTTTCCTCAATTCATGGGCAGTTATTTTGCGCCTTTTTTGGCCAACACGCTTCTTGCGACCCTGTTGGCTATTTGCCATGAAACGCTTGATTGTTCGGTGATCACGCTTCAAAAGTTTGGAAATTTCAAGACTGCTGCATCCCTCTGCAAGACATCTCACAATTTTGGACTTTTCAGAGCCCGTCAACTCTCTCTTCTGACCCATTTTGCCAAAGGAAATGAAGTTTCCTAATAATTAAGCACACCTTATATAGGGTGTTTATGTCATTAGTCAACACCTCTCCTCATTACAGAGATGCACATCACCAGATTTACTTAATTGGTAGTTGTCTCTCAAGCCTATGCAGCTTGGAGTAGGACAACATGTATAAAAAGTATCATGTGATCAAAATACTCATTTGCCTAGTAAGTCTGCACACAGTGTATACAGCAGTATCACCTATATAATGTAAACAGCAGTTGCAGTATCACATCCATAACTTATACACAGCTGTCTATATACAGTATACAGGTGATACTACGACTGCTGTATATACAATATACAGGTGATACTGCGACTGCTATATATACACTGTGTTCCAAATTATTATGCAAATAATATTTTCTCAGATTTTCCCAAATTACCTACAGTACAGACCAAAAGTTTGGACACACCTTCTCATTTAAAGATTTTTTTGTATTTTCATGACTATGAAAATTGTACATTCACACTGAAGGCATCAAAACTATGAATTAACACATGTGGAATTATATACTTAACAAAAAAGTGTGAAACAACTGAAAATATGTCTTATATTCTAGGTTCTTCAAAGTAGCCACCTTTTGCTTTGATGACTGCTTTGCATACTCTTGGCATTCTCTTGATGAGCTTCAAGAGGTAGTCACCGGAAATGGTTTTCACTTCACAGGTGTGCCCTGTCAGGTTTAATAAGTGGGATTTCTTGCCTTATAAATGGGGTTGGGACCATCAGTTGTGTTGTGCAGAAGTCTGGTGGATACACAGCTGATAGTCCTACGGAATAAGCTGTTAGAATTTGTATTATGGCAAGAAAAAAGCTGCTAAGTAAAGAAAAACAAGTGGCCATCATTACTTTAAGAAATGAAGGTCAGTCAGTCTGAAAAATTTGGAAAACTTTGAAAGTGTCCCCAAGTGCAGTTGCAAAAACCATCAAGCGCTACAAAGAAACTGGCTTACATGAGGACCGCCCCAGGAAAGGAAGACCAAGAGTCACCTCTGCTTCTGAGGATAAGTTTATCCGAGTCACCAGCCTCAGAAATCGCAGGTTAACAGCAGCTCAGATTAGAGACCAGGTCAATGCCACACAGAGTTCTAGCAGCAGACACATCTCTTCAACAACTGTTAAGAGGAGATTTTGTGCAGCAGGCCTTCATGATAAAATAGCTGCTAGGAAACCACTGCTAAGGACAGGCAACAAGCAGAAGAGACTTGTTTGGGCTAAAGAACACAAGGAATGGACATCAGACCAGTGGAAATCTGTGCTTTGGTCTGATGAGTCCAAGTTTGAGATCTTTGGTTCCAACCACCGTGTCTTTGTGCAATGCAGAAAAGGTGAACGGATGGACTCTACATGCCTGGTTCCCACCGTGAAGCATGGAGGAGGAGGTGTGATGGTGTGGGGGTGCTTTGCTGGTGACACTGTTGGGGATTTATTCAAAACTGAAGGCATACTGAACCAGCATGGCTACCACAGCATCTTGCAGCGGCATGCTATTCCATCCGGTTTGCGTTTAGTTGGACTATCATTTATTTTTCAACAGGACAATGACCCCAAACACACCTACAGGCTGTGTAAGGGCTATTTGACCAAGAAGGAGAGTGATGGGGTGCTACGCCAGATGACCTGCCCTCCGCAGTCACCAGACCTGAACCCAATCGAGATGGTTTGGGGTGAGCTGGACTGCAGAGTGAAGGCAAAAGGGCCAACAAGTGCTAAGCATCTCTGGGAACTCCTTCAAGATTGTTGGAAGACCATTTCCGGTGACTACCTCTTGAAGCTCATCAAGAGAATGCCAAGAGTGTGCAAAGTAATCATCAAAGCAAAAGGTGGCTACTTTGAAGAACCTAGAATATAAGACATATTTTCAGTTGTTTCACACTTTTTTGTTGAGTATATAATTCCACATGTGTTAATTCATAGTTTTGATGCCTTCAGTGTGAATGTACAATTTTCATAGTCATGAAAATACAGAAAAATCTTTAAATGAGAAGGTGTGTCCAAACTTTTGGTCTGTACTGTATATGAATTGCAGTCATTGTAATTTTCCAGTCAAATAACTATTAGAGTACAATTGAAAGGTTTTTGTACAAACTGCCTATGATAACAGTATATTTAAAAAAAAAAAAAAACCTCAAACTGCACTCAAAATGCATGTTCCAAATTATTATGCACAGCAGAGTTTTCAACCTTTTCATTTTAATAAAGAACAAAAAAATGGTCATTTTTGAAATTATAAGCATTAGCAAGTTATTACAAACTGAAATCAAACAGTTTTCAACTCAAAACTTTATTCTAGGTGATGTAACATTTGCACATAGGACCGCTTGTTCGAAAGGAGCTTCTCAACTCTCTCGTCCATTGAATTTGTCAGGTTTTGGATGGTTTCTGCTTCAATTGTTTTGCATGAGGACAGAATACCCTCCCAGAGCTGTTGCTTAGATGTGAACTGCCTCCCGCCATCATAGACACTCCTTTTGATGATGCTCCAGAGGTTCTCAATGGGGTTGAGGTCAGGGGAGCATGGGTGCCACACCATAAGTTTGTCCCCTTTTATGCCCATAGCAGCCAGAGATGCAGATGTGTTATGTGCAGCATGAGACGGGGCATTATCATGCATGAATGCACGGTTCTTCTTCTTGAACCATGGAAGGAAGTGCTGTTTGAGAAACTCAACATACATTATGGAGTTCATCTTTACCCCTTCAGGGATCCTAAAAGGGCCGACAATCTATCTCCCCATGATTTCAGCCCAAAACATTACTCCACCTCCTCCTTGTTAGCGCCGTAGCCGTGTTTGCATGGGGTGTCCATCAACCAGCCATCCTCCACTTCATCCATCTGGACCATCGAGATAATTTCATGCATGATAATGCCCCGTCTCATGCTGCACATAACACATCTGCATCTCTGGCTGCTATGGGCATAAAAGGGGACAAATTTATGATGTGGCACCCATGCTCCCCTGACCTCAACCCCATTGAGAACCTCTGGAGCATCATCAAAAGGAGTGTCTATGATGGTGGGAGGCAGTTCACATCTAAGCAACAGCTCTGGGAGGGTATTCTGTCCTCATGCAAAACAATTGAAGCAGAAACCATCCAAAACCTGACACATTCAATGGACGAGAGAGTTCAGAAGCTCCTTTCGAACAAGGGGTCCTATGTGCAAATGTAACATCACCTAGAATAAAGTTTTGAGTTGAAAACTGTTTGATTTCAGTTTGTAATAACCTGCTAATGCTTATAATTTCAAAAATGACCATTTTTTTGTTCTTTATTAAAATGAAAAGGTTGAAAACTCTGCTGTGCATAATAATTTGGAACATGCATTTTGAGTGCAGTTTGAGTTTTTTTTTTTTTTTAAAATATACTGTTATCATAGGCAGTTTGTACAAAAACCTTTCAATTGTACTCTAATAGTTATTTGACTGGAAAATTACAATGACTGCAATTCTTATAGGTAATTTGGGAAAATCTGAGAAAATATTATTTGCATAATAATTTGGAACACAGTGTATATAATATATAGGTGATACTGGGATTGTTGTATATAATCACAGTATCAGCTATGTAATATAATATATATACAGCAGTCACAGTATCACATATATATATTGTATACACAGCAGTCACCGTATCACCTATATATTGTATATACAGTAGTCTATATACAGTCTACAGGTGACACTGCAACTGCTGTATATACATAAAACTTTCCATATTGGGACTCACTCAGATCCCTGAGAAGGGGGTAGGATGAAAAGCTTAAGAGGGTCCATCGTTAGGTGTGGAGAAGAGTGGATCCCTGGCTGGGGCTGGTGATTGAAGCAGGATTCGGAACCATAAAAATGGTGGTCTGACGCTGGTACAGGCTTGTGCGCGCCGCGGTAGCCCTTTCAAACCTTTGGTTGAAGGCCCATTGTGCGCGCGAGGCCGCACGCTCTCTTGCTTGCACACACTGACAAGTGATGCACTCACGCACTCACTGACTGGCAGGGCCGCAGCCACGGCGCGCACGCTCTCACAGGGGCCGCAGCGGCCCTTGCCAGTGTGTAGAAGTGAAAGGGCACGCGGCCGCGCGCGCACACCGGGCCTTTGGTGAGACTTTTAAAGGGCTACCAGCCCACTCTGTAGTACTGAGCCACCGGGCATCTGCCCGCTTTAGAACATTGCCAATCCGGGCCTAGCTCTCTGGTTGTGAAATGTCTTCATCCTGGAAGAAGAAATCACAGGTAAATAAGAGATAAAACAATTCACAAGAGACCATAATATTAAAGTGGTTGTCCGGTCTTAAGCTACAATATCTGCAGTCACTTATGTGACTGCAGACCTGGGAATCCCCACATCGTGTGCACAGCGCTCTATGAGGATTCACCGGTTTCAGTGCCGGGAACAGCAGTCATGTCACTCCAAGTATGCGTTACGCACACCCCCCGTCCACATTCCGACTAGACGTGGAAGCCTCGCTTAGCATACTTGCGTTGAACAAGGCCAGAAACAGTCTAGTCGCAATATGTGGCTAGGAGCGACTGCTCGCTCTGTGTCGGCACCGGAGAATCCTTACAGTGCGCAGTGCATGCGATGTTACTATTCACTAGTCTGCAGTCACATAGAGTGACTGCAGACTTGTAATTTTAGACCAGAAAACCTCTCTAAGAACACTGAATGCATGAAAATGGATTAAAAGCAAATGCTTCATTTTCAGACTATTCAAAGATTTAACAATTCTAAAAAAAATTGGTCCATTTTTTTAAGAAGGGAGAAAATAATGTATTGCAAGATTTGGCTCATTATAAATTTGTTTCCAGTTTCTATAGATGCAACAATGAAACTCTGGAACAATGAAACCATTATGGAAATCACAGGATGGATTGACATGTCAATGATATGCAAATGATGAAAAAAAAATGGAAACAAATGATTTAAAACCTCTCAATTTATTCAATATGGACTATGAAAGAGCCATGCACAGAAATCCCTACACTTGTATGCTTTGTCTGCTTTCAATTAGGTTATTATTGGTTGTTTAAGGAATGTTCTGTCACTTTGGCAAATCATCAAGATCCGCTGCTGGCAGCTCCCCATGTAATTGCCGGCCAATGACATCACAAATGCGCTCAATGGGAGACAAGTCTGGAGATGCTGCTAGACATGGTAGCACGCTTGGACCAACAAGCTTACAATTTTTCATCATTTGCATATCATTAACATGTCTATCGATCATACGATGTAATTAATTCCATAATTTTTCCTTCTTGGTGTTGCAATTTAATACAGATGTATTATTATCTAACCTAAATCATGAAATGGTAACTACACCATGATGCCGAAAAATATCCTGATGCAGAAATTGTAAATGGACACGTAACACATCAAAAGCCACTAAACATGTCAAGCTAGGTGTGGACTTTTCTCACTGTGCTATGTGCGATATGCCACATCTGTAGTTTACCCCACAGTGGAAGAATAAATAACTAGATCTGTGTTCCTTGTCCTTTACCAAGTAATATAATGGAACAAAAAGTACAGTTATCAGAAGCTAATGGAAAGAATACTATAGCACACAATGTAACAGCAACCTCAGAGCAGATCCGCATCCACAACTTCCTGGAGACCTCCTCGAGGAACGCTGGATGTGACATCTGAGCAGCAGTCACAAACCGCATGGCTGAAAGGCTCCCTGTAAAGGCCAATATGCAAATTGCCTCTTCAGAGAAAAAGAGGACTTGAACTCTATAGCGCCACCTATTGGAAGCAGCAATCCTACAAGTCCCAATCAACCCTTTAACGAGTCGTGCAATATGACTTAGGATAATAATAAATAAAGTCCAAATAATTCAAAGACCTGAACTGTGTCCAAGAACGGAACTAACATTTATTCTTTGGCTTTTTGACAGGTTTTTCAAAATGTTCCTGAGTAGTTTTTGCAGAGTGGTAAAGGCATTATCCTGCTGAACGGGGCCACTGCTATTGGGGGACATCGCTGCTATGAAGGGGTCCTTGCTCTGTAACAATGTTTAGGTGAGTATAGCGTTCACATGCTGCCGGCTCACCACACTTATAGCATAGTCCTCACCCAGGAAAGGTGATGTTACATGATACATAGGATATAAGTATATGGGTAAATGGTGGTTTTGCAGTCCCTATTTTGCACCACACGGCCATCCTACCCTCCTATTCCTTCTCAGACACAGGAAATACTAACCTTCATTAATCATAACATTAAAGACATCACTTGGTCTCCGTAAAGGAACTTGATAAAACTCATTCAGCCTTCTCAGGTCCCTTGCCATGTAGGCGCCTCTTTGGAACCAGGGCAGGGGGTGAGTTACCTATAGATAATAAATAAGAGTCATTTCTGATACTGTAACATCATTGGATCTGCTATATTGTGAAATTGACACATTTTAGAGTACATTTCAATTCCGATATAAATCTGACTTATGCAGCAACTCAGCACCAGGACACGCGTGTAATCACCTTACAACCTTCAAAGGAATCTGTCGCTAGGTTTTTTGCTACACCATCTGAGAGCAGCATAATATAGGGGCAGAGACCCTGATTCTAGTGTTGTGTCACTTACTGGTCTCCTTGCTGTCATTTTGAGAATAGCATTATTTTTTCTGCTTCGGATCTACCAGTTCTCTGAATGCAGACCTCTTTATAACCCTGCCCACACCACTGATTGGCTGCTTTCTATGTACACTGTGCATAGGGAGAAAGCTGCCAATCAGTTGTGTGGCTCATGAATATGAATTTACACCTCAATTTACACCTTTTGGCCTGGGACAGCTCATAGTCTCACGGCTTTCAGTATCACCTCTATGCTGATGACACACAGATCTACCTCTCTGGACCCCATATCTCCTTCCTACTAACCAGAATCCCACAATGTTGATCTGCTATTTCATCCTTCTTTTCTGATAGATTTCTAAAACTTAACATGGATAAAACAGAATTCATCATCTTTCCCCCATCTCACTCAACCCCCTCATCTGACCTATCTATCAACGTCAATGGCTGTCCACTCTCCCCAGTCCCACAAGCTCGCTGCCTTTGGGTAACGCTGGACTCTAATCTCTCCTTCAAACCACATATCCCCATGCCCTTTTCACTTCCTGCCGACTCCAACGCAAAAATATCTCCTGGATCCGCACATTCCTCAACCATGAATCTGCAAAAACACTAGTGCACGCCCTCATCATCTCCCGCCTCGACTACTGCAACCTTCTGCTTTGTGGCCTCCTTTCTACAACTCTCGCACCCCTCCAATCCATCCTAAACTGTGCTGGCCGACTAATCCACCTGTCACCCCACTAGTCCCCGGCTTGTCCCCTCTGTCAATCTCTTCACTGGCTCCCCATTGCCCAGAGACTCCAGTTCAAAACCCTAACCTTGGTATACAAAGCCATCCACAACCTGTCTCCTCCTTACATCTGTGACCTAGTCTCCCGGTACTGGCCTGCATGCAACCTCCGATCCTCACAAGATCTACTTCTCTACTCCCCTCTTATCTCTTCTTCCCACAATTGCATGCAAGATTCCTCCTGTGCATCCCTCCTACTCTGGAACTCTCTACCCCAACATATCAGACTCTCGCCTATCGTGGAAGCCTTCAAAAGGAACCTGAAGACCCACCTCTTCTGACAAGCCTACAACCTGCAGTAGCCCTCACTCCACCATACCGCTGCACGACCAGCTCTACCCTGACCTACTGTATCCCAACCATCCCTTGTAGATTGTGAGCCCTCGCGGGCAGGGTCCTCTCTCCTCCTGTACCAGTCGCCGTCACATTTTGTTCAAGATTATTGTAATTATTTTTGCTATGTATACCCCTTTTTCACATGTAAAGTGCCATGGAATAAATGGTGCTATAATAATAAATAATAATAACACTACACCAAATAGCCCAGTAAGTGACACATGGCTGGAATCAGGGTCTCTGTCTCTACAGTATGTTGCACTCAGATTAAGTAGCAAAAGATCTGGTGACAGATTCCCTTTAATGAGACCACTGAGGTGGTGTAGGGAGACTTATAAACCAGGCAATGCTCCTTGGGAAATAAAATATGCAGAGAGCCTCTTCACAGAGGAAGCACAAATGGTCTCTGACTCTTGTAAGTAGCAATCCCATAAGTCAACATTGACCTTATAAATTGTACAAGCTTTTATATGGCTGCAACATAATTGAGTAATTATGAACTAATATTTTAATGTTACACAGAGTTCAGGAGATAAGTAAAACGTACTGTATCTACCTCCTTCTAGGTTGTGCCTGGATTTGTACACCCACTATATACTGTGTATGTCTGCACCACTTCAGTGCAGTAAGGCGACATTACTGACCACAGAGCAGCCGTGCGCTTTAGAGCTGATGTATTTTTATTTTTGTGAATTGTTTCAGCTGCCTGAAGACCATTGCTCGCCATCTACCATGGGAACATGAACCGAGGAGTTAACTCCCGTGGGGAGTTATCCTACCCCTGTGCTGCACATCAACATCAGCCTCAGCGGTCTGCCTCGCAGCGGCGGTTATCTCTGACCGCAATCCACGGGTGGCGTAGTCGGACATTCACAAAACACTGATAAATAGACTGCCACACAATTTGGTCTGACCACCCTGAGCCACGGGATCGGGCTGCCACTACTACCCCCAGCATCGTACAGAAGCCCGGTTCCGGGTACCCCACGGCCCAGGGGGCGAGTCACAAACGCACCAAGATATGGCCGTCCAGCCAAAGTGACAACCCAAGCAAGGAGAGCACTACTTAAGGAAGCAGTCAAGAGGTCCATGGTCACTCTGAAGGAGCTGCAGGGAGCCACAGCTCAGGTGTGCGATTCTGTCAACAGGACAACTATTAGTCATATAATCCACAAATCTGCCCTTTATGGAAGACTGGCAAGAAGAAAGCATGGCATAAGAAGTCACGTCTGCAGTTTACAAAAAGCCATAAATAGCAAAAAAGTGGTACCCAGTTAGTTATAATAATAAATAGCAAGAGGGTAAAACATAACCTTTTATTCAGTATTATTTTAAAAAAAGGTTCAAAAAGGTGCAAGGTGCATGCATAAGTACAAGAAGTACCAAAGTACAATAATATTACGACACAATAGGAAACTTATCCTTATCCTGATGATGTTCCTATATAAAAAAAATAGGTCATACAAGACCTTTGAGGAACTGATTTCTCAGGTAAATGATGAATACTAACAAAGATAATCTGGCTGGTATAGTCCACCAAACAACCGTGTCCTCTCTAGCTATTTCCCATCCATAATTCAGCCAAATAAGATAAGGTATTGATGTAGATACAATACACAGCGTATGGGAAAGGTATATGCTAGTAAATGTATAAAGCTACTCAGCCAACCATATAGAACAACAACAACAGCACAAATGTATTCATTATATCCACAACTGAATAAACTAATTTGTGGCATTAAACATTATTATATAATCATAGAGGAAATGTTTCAACTTATCTGATCCTCCATTAACCACTTCGCGCCAGAGCCTGTTTTTGCCTTCGTGACCGGGCCAATTTTTTCAATTCTGACCACTGTCACTTTATGAGGTAATTACTCCGGAACGCTTCAACGGATTCCCCTGATTCTGAGACTTTTTTCGTGACATATTGTACTTCATGATAGTGGTAAAATTTCTTCGATATCACTTGCGTTTATTTGTGAAAAAATTGGAAATTTGGCGAAAATTTTTAAAATTTTGCAATTTTCAAACTTTGAATTTTCATGCCCTTTAATCAGAGAGATATGTCACACAAAAGAGTTAATAAATAACATTTCCCACATGTCTACTTCACATCAGCACAATTTTGGGACAAAATTTTTTTTTTGTTAGGAAGCTATAAGGGTTAAAAGTTGACGAGCGATTTCTAATTTTTACAACAAAATTTACAAAAACATTTTTTTAGGGACCACATCTTATTTGAAGTGACTTTGAGGAGCCTTTATGACAGAAAATACCCAAAAGTGATGCCATTCTAAAAACTGCACCCCTCAAGGTGCTCAAAACCACATTCAAGAAGTTTATTAACCCTTCAGGTGCTTCACAGGAATTTTTGGAATGTGGAAGAAAACAATGAACATTTAACTTTTTTTCACAAAACTGCTACTTTAACCTCAAATTTTTAATTTTCACAAGGGCAGCCAGAAAAAATGGACCCCAAAATGTGTTGTGCAATTTCTCCTGAGCACGCTGATACCCCATATGTGGTGCAAAACCAGTGTTTGGGCGCACGGCATGGCTCGGAAGGTAAGGAGCGCCATTTGACTTTTGGAATGGAAATTTAACTGGAATCCATAGCGGACGCCATGTTGCATTTGGAGAGCCCCTGAGGTGCCTAAACAGAGGAAACCCCCAACAAGTGACCCCATTTTGGAAACTAGACCCCTCAAGGAACTTATCTAGATGTGTGGTGAGCACCTTGAACCCCCAGGGGCTTCACAGAATTTTATAATGTTGAAGTGTGAAAATAAAAAAACACATTTTTAACACAAAACTGCTAATTTAGCCTCAAATTTTTAATTTTCACACGGGCAGCCAGAAAAAATGGGCCCCAAAATGTGTTGTGCAATTTCTCCTGAGCACGCTGATACCCCATATGTGGTGCAAAACCACTGTTTGGGCGCACGGCATGGCTTGGAAGGTAAGGAGCGCCATTTGACTTTTGGAATAGAAATTTGACTGGAATCGATAGCGGACGCCATGTTGCATTTGGAGAGCCCCTGAGGTGCCTAAACAGAGGAAACCCACAACAAATGACCGAATTTTACAATCTACTCCTCTGTATAAATTAATCTAGTGGTGGGAAAATAAGTAGATAGGTAAATGGTCACTAAACCCATAGATGAATTCCCACAGAGGTGTCATTTCCATAATGGGGTCACTTCAGGGGGGATTATGCTGTTCTGGCACTTTTCAGAGTACCAGAGCTAAAGAATCCCTCCTGAAGTGACCCCATTTTGGAAATGACACCCCTCTGGGAATTCATCTATGGGTTTAGTGACCATTTTAACTCAATTGATGATTTCCAGGAACAAGCACGTAATGGAAGGTTTAGATTCTGGAGAACCCCCCCTGGAAATTAAGTGAGCTCTACTCGAATGTGTCATTCACTAAATGAACCAAATGTTTGAATGACAAAATGGGATACATTTTTACAGTTTAAAAACGTGGTTCTGTGTGGAAGATTTTAAAGCAGTCAGTGACGCATAAGGCTGGCAATGATGGGCATTGTGGGCAATAGTAGCGGGTATCACGCCTCATTCCTCTCTTAGTACATACACAACATCTTTTCTGGGGGTTCCTTCTTGTTTCCGTTGCTAGAATAAGTGCAATAAAATCTCGCTCAGTGAGTCTTTTCACTTCCTCAGATTCTAATGGATGAGCGGGGCTAACACTTTGAAAGACAAGATTTTCAATGACCTTTTCTTGATGATCAAGAAAAGGATCTGATTTTCCTGCTTTTTTGTACAACACAAAAGAATTGTATGTGGCCACCTGAAACAAATAAATAACCAACTTTTTATACCAGGTATAGGACTTTCTTGATACCTGGTATGGCTGTAGAACCTGGTCTGCAAGGTCCACACCCCCCATGTGTTTGTTGTAGTCAATGACTGACACAGGTTTTTGCTTCGGAGTGGTGGATCCTAGTTCTACAGTGGCCCTTGTGGCATCTGTGTGGATCAAGCTGAGGACAAAAATATCCCTCTTATCCCTATATTTCAGGGCAAGCAGCTCTCCGTTGCGTACAGCCCCTGGCTGCCCCTTTTCAAACTTTTGGTTGACCAATGGTTGTGGAAACCCCTGAAGGTTTTTACGGATGGTCCCACAAGCCCCGATGTTGTGTTCAACCAGACTTTTAAATAGGGGTATGCTGGTGTAATAATTGTCCACATATAGATTGTAGCCTTTTTGAAAAAATGGACTTATCAGCTCCCAAACAATTTTTCCAGATGTCCCCAGATAAGTAGGGCATCCTGGTGGGTTTAGTTGGCTATCTTTCCCCTCATATATGCGAAAAGCGGATGTGTATCCGGTTGAACTTTCGCACATTTTATAGAGCTTTATTCCAAACCTTGCCCTTTTAGATGGGATAAATTGCTTGAGGTGCAGTCTTCCTTTGAGTTTTTACAAGGGACTCATCTATAGAAATATTTTGTGTTGGGGTGTAGAGCCTTCAGAATTTTTCTGACAAATTTTCAATGATGGGTCTAATTTTATATAACCTGTCATGTTCTGGGGCATTTCTGGGCAGGCATTGACTATTGTCGTTAAAATGCCAAAACCGCATGAGCATTTCATAACGGGTCCTAGGAAGAACGACTGAAAACATAGGGGTGGCTTGAACAGGGTGGTTGGACCAGTAGGATCGAATGCTCGGTTTTTTAACAAGCCCCATAGCAAATGTAAGTCCTAAAAAATTTTTTATTTCCGGGACATTAGTTGGTGTCCATAAATTTGCCCTAGCATAGTAAGATCGGGGATTCTGGCTTATGAATATGGATGCATATAAATTTGTTTGCACGACAATATGCTCTAGCAAGCTGTCTGTAAAAAACAAATTAAAAAAATGAATTGGTCCAAAATCTTCCACCTCCACATTTATACCAGGAGTGACGTTGAAATCAGGGGTGAATGGAGCAGCCGAATTCGAAGCCTCCCATCTGGGAAATGCTAGATCATGTGGCAACGCCCCTTGTACACTGGCATGCGCCAATTCACTAGTAGCAGGGACAGCGCTTATACTGGGCAGTGTTCCCTGATTTGGAGACGTTTCTCCAGTAGCGCTATTTGCCCCTATTGCTGTACTGGTCCTTGGGCTTGAGGATGGAACAGAATCACTGCTCATTTCTGAGCTCTCAGTGTCGCCACTACTAAAGCCCTCAAAATCCACATCTCCATCTGAGATTGCGCTGTCATCAGTGTCAGAACATAGCAGGGCATACACCTCTTCTGCGGTATAAGTCTGACGGGCCATTTTATTTTTATATTTTTTGACTGTACTGAACGGACCGGACTGAAAGGACGGGACCGGACTGGACTGACCGGACTGGACTGACCGGACTGACCGGACTGGACTGACAAGACTGACTGATCTGACAGGACTGACTGATCTGACTGACTGATCTGACAGGACTGACTGACTGATCTGACAGGACTGACTGACTGATCTGACAGGACTGACTGGACTGATCTGACAGGACTGACAGGACTGACTGGACTGATCTGACAGGACTGACTGACTGATCTGACAGGACTGACTGGACTGATCTGACAGGACTGACAGGACTGACTGGACTGATCTGACAGGACTGACAGGACTGACTGACTGACAGGACTGACAGATATGACAGGACTGACTGACTGACAGATCTGACAGGACTGACTGACTGACAGATCTGACAGGACTGACTGACTGACAGATTTGACAGGACTGACTGACTGACAGGACTGACTGACAGGACTGACTGATATGACAGGACTGACTGACTGACAGATCTGACAGGACTGACTGACAGATCTGACTGACTGATCTGACAGGACTGACTGACTGGACTGACTGACTGATCTGACAGGACTGACTAACCCTAACTCTTACTTTTTTATTTTATTTTTTTCACTTTTACTGTGGCAAGGCTGACAGCTCTTGTCACAGTGTTTCTCCTCTGCTCTTTCACTGAGATCGGAGGAGAAACAATGTATTTATCAGGCAGATCGCCCGGGAAAGTTTGTTGCTAAAACAAACTTCCCTGGTGATCTCTCTGATTGGCTGGTGTGACGCTGACATCGAGACCTGAGCCAATCAGGTCTCGATGATGTCAGAGGTCAAAGCACCGGGATCCCCTCCGCTGGCTGGTATGTGGGGGGTCCCGATCGCCGACCACCGGCTGTCACTATCTTTTAAATGCCGCGATCGCTATGGATCGCGGCATCTAGAAGATAGGAACAGGTTAACATCATGGGGACCTGATCCAATCAGGTCCCCATGATGCCACATGTCAGAGCTATCGCTCTGAACCGGTGCCGCAGCGCTAGCAGGACCCTGGGGGTCCTGAGCGCTGCGGGACCACCCACCGTTTTTAAACGGCGCTGCACAAAGCCCAGGCAGCGCCGACGTTTATGTACAGTGGGCGGTCGGGAACCGGTTAATGATGGGTATGCAGTCTCAACGCAGGTAGGCTCCCGACGCGTTTCCCTTTAATCATCAGGGGAGTAAAGTGCCTATAATCATGCCCCCATTCGTTGGATATGCTTTAGTGGCTGGACCATGGGAATGGTCCTTTTACCCCCCTTAAAAATAAAAGTAGAAATATGCCTCCGGTGTCTGGTGATCCTGGATCCATTGAAGTTTTCCTTGATCTCGCTACTCTGGACATTATGGATTTACCTTGTAAAAAACCTTTTTCTAAAAACAATTTGACTAGGCTTGAAATGCAGAGTCTTTGCAATCTTGAGAGTGACACCAGTATAACCATCAAGCAGTCTGACAAAGGTGGGAATATAGTGGTAATGAATACTTGTGAATATAAGAACCTATATCTGACATTATTGAATGACCACACTAGTTATGAGGTTGTAACCACTAATCCCACCAACGGTCTCTTAAGGGAGCTGAAGCTTCTTGTTGATGAAGGGGTTGCTACTGGGGTCCTGGATAGTAAAGAAAGAGAATTTCTCTATCCACAATTTCCGATCATGGCCACTTTTTATTGTTTACCCAAAATTCATAAAGGGTTTAATCCCTTAAAGGGTAGACCTATAGTGGCAGGGACCGACAGTCTAACACAAAAATTGGGTGTTTACCTTGATTGTATACTTAAGCCATTTGTGGGGTCACTGAGCTCGTACACAATGACACAACGGACCTTTTGAGTAAATTAGATGGAATTTGTTTGGAACCTGATATGTTGTTGTGCAGCATTGATGTGGAAGCACTTTATACCTCCATTCCTCATGCATTGGGATTACAAGCAGTTAACCACTATTTGAGCACTAGAGGTCGTCAGTTTCATAGACACAATACCTTTGTCTTGCGTCCTCTGGAATTTTGTCTCAAAAATATTTTTTTTCTTTTTGACAGGAAGTACTTCCACCAGCTCAGGGGTACCGCGATGGGGAGCCCTTGTGCCCCCTCGTATGCTAACTTTTTCCTGGGCTGGTGGGAGGAAACTATGGTCTTTTGTGAACCAGCCATCCCTCAGAGTGACAAAGTCATTGTTTGGCTCCGCTACATTGACGACATTTTTGTTATCTGGAGGGGATCGGAATCTTCGTTTGGTGATTTCGTTACACAACTTAATGTGAACAACATTGGTTTAAGATTCACACATGAATGCAATTATAACAAACTACCGTTTCTTGATGTCTGTGTTCAGAGAAATAACACTGGTGAATTGAGCACTAGTAACTATAGGAAACCAACGGCTACAAACTCTCTCTTGAGATGAGAGAGTAGTCATCCTGGCCCTCTTAAGAGAGGAATTCCGAAAGGACAATATTTAAGGATAAGCAGGAATTGCTCTGATCTCAGTACTTTTAAGAAACAGGCCCATGATTTACGTGGACGTTTTGTTGAGAGAGGCTATCCTGAATACATACTTGCTGAGGCCTATAATGACTCACTATCTAGAGATCGAAAGACTTTGTTGACCCCAAAGGTTATGAAAGAAAAGGAGGAGATTTCAAGGTTCATTACTACCTTCTCCAGTGGGGCCAAGGGAGTCAGAGAGATTTTGAAACGCCACTGGCCGATCTTACTTATGGATGCAGACATCAAAGATACGGTAGGTCCCTTTCCTCAGATTACCTTTCGTAAAGGCAGATCGCTCAAGGACAGGTTGGTTCATAGTTTTTTCAAAGAGACATCAGATCCATCATGGTTGGGTAACAAGACAAAGGGATGCTACAGTTGTGGCAATTGCTGCGCATGTAAATCCGTGATAAAGGGCAGATCCTTGGTAGGGAATGTGACTGGGAAAGAGTATGCTATACGTCATTTTATCAACTGTCGCACAACAGGAGTGATTTATAAAGCTACATTGGAATAGAATATGTGGGCAAGACTAGACGGGAATTTAGAAGACGGGAATTTAGAAGAAGGATAAGAGAACATGTCCGTGATATTGTAAACAAACGTGACACCCCGATATCGAATCACATTAATATCAGTCATGGGGATGATGTTAACTTCATTCAGTTTATGGGAATTGACAGGATGGCACCCTCAGTCAGAGGTGGTAATTGGGACCAGAAAATCCTACAAAAAGAATGCAAGTGGATTTTCTGGCACAGGACAACACAACCCTCAGGTTTAAATGAACAACTATCCTTCTACTCTTTTTTATAGTGAGAGGGCCAATCAGGGTTATCTTAGCGAGGGTCAGCCGTCGACGAGTGGGGGCGCCATTCTCGTTTCCCTTAGGGTGCCAACCTCCGCGGTAGGTAGGGCTAGTTGAGTCCAGCTACCATAGGGACATGCTAGACCCTCTCCTTTCTCCCACCTTGCCATACACTATTTGTGTCGGTATGTGAGCTCAGTGACCCCTGGCTATTTTTTCTATTTTTTGTTTACCTCTATACTACCATATTTTTTCCTTATCTTTATTGACTTTGGTAATTCAGCGTTCATTTGTGTACGCTTATGTAGATCTGTGACTAGGTACTGTACATACTTTGTGGTATGTGGTCTGTTGTGGCTCTTATTCTTTATATTTGGGCTTATTTGATCACATTTTGATGCTTTCATATTGCTTATTACAAAAAGCCATGTAGGAGACACAGCTAGCACGTGGAAAAAGGTGTTCTGCTCAGATGAGACCAAAGTAGAAGTTTTTTGGCTAAAAAGAAAATGTTATGTGTGGTGGAAACCTAACACTACACATCATCCTAAAAAAAACACCCCCACCGTCAAATATGGTGGTGACAACATCAAGCTGTGGGGATGCTTTTCTTCAGCAGAGACAAGGAAGCTGGTCAGAGTTGATGGGAAGATGGAGGGAAATCCTGGAGGAAAACCTGTTAGAGGCTGCAAAAGACTTGAGACTGGGGTGTAGGTTCACTTTCCAGCAGAACAACGACCCTAAACATACTGCCAGAGATACAGTGGAATGGTCTAGATTAGAGGTCCCCAACCTTTCTGACCTTGATAGCCACATTCAGCTATGAAAGAGGGTTGCGAGTCACATCCAGCTCCTGCCCCACTCACAGTAGTGACACCCAGAACCCCTATTACCAATATAATGACAGCCAAAGCTTTTCCACTGAAATCACACCAGGGCAATATGCCAAGCTCCAGAGCTTCCTATCTTACCCCCATTCAGATCTGCTCTTCTGTACAGGGATACACACAAAAGTCACCATCTAGAGATCTACTCTCAATAGCAGTTTGCTACACCTGGTGCTAATGCACTAAGCTGGCAGACAGCCACGAGCCACACATCACGGGCCCGCGAGCTACATGTGGCTCTCAAACTACAGGTTGAGGACCCCTGGTCTAAATAAAAGCATATACATGTGTGTGAATGGCCCAGTCACAGTCCAGATCTAAATCTCTTTGAGAATCTGTAGCAAGACTTGAAAATTGCTGCTCACAGACGCCTCCATCCAATCTCACTGAGCTAGAGCGAGTGTGCAAGAAAGAATGGGCAAAAATTTCAGCCACTATTATTATTTATTTATATAACGCCATTGATTCCATGGTGCTGTACATTAGAAGGGGTTACATACAAAATACAGATAGCACTTACAGTAAACAAACTAACAATGATAGGCTGGTACAGAGGGAAGAGGACGCTGCCCTTGCAGGCTTACATTCTACAGGAATGGGGAAAGACAGTAGGTTGGGGGGTTGCAGTAGCTCTGGCGTTGTTCGGGTGGCAGCAAGCAAGGTCATGGCAGGCTGTAAGCTTGTTTGAAGAGATGGATTTTCAGGTTCCGTCTGAAGGATCCAAATGTGGAGGCTAATCAGACATGTTGGGGCACAGATTTCCCTAGGATGGGGGATATTCGGGAGAAATCTTGGAGGCGATTGGGTGAGGAATGAATAAGTGTGGAGGAGAGAAGGAGGTCTTGGGAGGACCGGAGATTACGTAAGGGAATATATATCAGGAGATTAGTTCAGAGATGTATGGAAGAGAAAGGTTATGGATGGCTTTGAAGGTCAGTGTTAGTAGTTTGAACTGCATATGCTGGGCAATTGGGAGCCAGTGAAGGGACTTGCAAAGGGGGGTAGCAGAGGAGTAGCGAGGCGAGAGATGAACCAGTCGCGCAGCAGATTTGAGGATGGACTGGAGGGGTGCGAGAGTGTTAACAGGTAGGCCACAGAGGAGGGTGTTGCAGTAGTCGAGGCGGGAGATGATGAGGGCATGCACAAGCAGTTTAGTAGATTGAGGGTTGAGGAAAGGACGGATTCTGGAAATATTTTTGAGCTGGAGGTGATAGGAGGTTGCAAGAGCCTGGATTTGGGGTTTGAAGGACAGGGCAGAGTCAAGGGTTACTCCGAGGCAGCGGATTGCCAGTACAGGGGAAAGTGTGATGTCATTTATTGTGATATAAAGATCAGGTGGAGAAGATATGCGAGTTGGGAGAAAGATGACGAGTTCAGTTTTGTCCACATTGAGCTTGAGGAAGCGAGAGGAGAAGAAGGAAGATATGGCTGATAGATATGCTGGAATTCTGGACAGCAGATAGGTGACATCTGGGCCAGAGAGGTAGATCTGGGTGTCATCAGCGTACAGATGGTACTGGAAGCCATAGGATTTTATGAGCTGTCCCAGGCCAAGGGTATAGATTGAGAAGAGTAGGGGTCCTAGGACAGAACCTTGAGGGACTCCAATAGAGAGGTGGCGGGATGAGGAGGTAGTGTGGGAGTGGGAGACGCTAAATGTGCGGTTGGAAAGGTATGAGGAGATCCAGGATAGGGCAAGGTCTTTGACTCCAAAGGAAGAGAGGATCTGCAGTAGGAGGCAGTGGTCAACTGTGTCGAAGGCAGAGGACAGGTCAAGAAGAAGGAGTACAGTGAATTGTCTGTTAGCTTTGTCTGTAAGTAAGTCATTAGTAATTTTGGTAAGAGCAGTTTTGGTTGAATGGTGGGGGCAGAAACCAGATTGCTGGTTATTGAAGAGAGAGATAGATGAGAAGTGAGAGGAAAGTTCAGCGTGAACGTGTTGCTCAAGGAGTTTGGAGGCAAATAGGAGAAGCGATATGGGGCGGTAGCTGGACAAGGCGGTAGGGTTGAGGGATGGCTTTTTGTGGATGGGAGTGATTGTGGAATGTTTGAAGGCAGAGGGGAAGGTAACAGAAGTTAGTGATAGGTTGAAAAGATGGGTTAGGGATGGGATGAGTGTGGGGGTGAGGTTGGGGGGGCTGGGATGGGGTCGAGTGCACAAGTGGTGAGGTGTGATTTGGAAAGGAGACGAGTGAGGTCTCCTTCCATGATGTTGGAAAGGGAGGTTATGGGGGAAGGGCAATGGTCTGGGAAACAAAGGGGTTGTGGTGGTCGGACAGTAAAGATTTGCCGTGTTTGGTCAATCTTGTTTTTGAAGTGTGTGGCAAACTCCTCAGCAGAGATGACGGAGGTCGGAGGGGGCAGTGGTGGGCGGAGAAGAGAGTTAAAAGTGTTGAATAACTGTTTGGGGTTGTAGGATAAGGAAGATATGAGGATTGTGAAGTAGGCCTGCTTAACAGAGGCGAGGGCTGATTTGAATGCGAGTGTTGTTGTTTGAATGCAGTGAAGTCATCTTGTGAATGTGTTTTCTTCCAACGCCGTTCAGCAACCCTGGACGCTTGCCGAAGCAGTTTTGTGAGGGTGTTGTGCCAGGGTTGCCATGCACAAGAGGGGCGACCGCGTCAATAGCTGATGCAAGAGTGGCATTGTAGAAAGCAGTGGTGCTGTCAGTGTCGTGGAGTAAAGATATGGATGTCAGTGGTAGAACAAAGTCAGAGAGTGTGTGAGTGTCTAGATATGCAAGATTTCTGAGGGGGTGTGCTAGTTGCTGGACATGTGTGACAGGTAAGGAGGACAAGGATGAGATAGTGAGTAGATGGTGGTCAGATAGGGGTAGGGGGGAGGTTGTGAGGTTAGATAGGGAGCAGAGTTGGGTGAAGAAGATGAGGTCTAGTGTGTGTCTGTCTGTGTGGGTGGCTGAGGAGGACCACTGAGTAAGTCCAAAGGATGAAGTAAGCGACAGGAATTTGGATGCTGTTGACTGGCGAGTGTCAGTGGGGATGTTGAAATCGCCCATGATGATTGTGCAATGTCAGCAGAGAGAAAGTAAAGAAGCCAGGTGGAGAATTGGTCAATAAAGGCAGTGACTGGGCCTGGAGGTCGGTATATGACAGCTAATTGGAAGGAGAGTAGATGAGGACAGAGTGGACTTCAAAAGAAGGGAGAGTAAGGGAGGGTAGAGGTGGGATAGGGCTAAAGGTGCATTTGGTAGAAAGGAGAAGACCCACTCCTTCACCATGTCTGTTACCAGGGCGAGGAGTGTGGGTGAAGTGGAGGCCACCGTAACACAGCGCAGCAGGGGAGGCAGTGTCGGAGGGTGTCAACCATGTCTCAGTGATGCCCAGGAAAAAGAGATGACGAGAGGTAAAGAGGTCGTGGACAAAACGGAGCTTGTTGCAGACATAACGGGCGTTCCAGAGTGCTCCAAAGAGAGGGAGCAGGGTGGGTGGGCATTGGTCTTCAGGTTCCTTTTGATGGTTTCCACGGTAGGCGAGAGTCTGATATGTTGGGGTAGAGAGTTCCAGAGTAGGGAGGATGCACAGGAGAAATCTTGTATGCGATTGTGGGAAGAGGAGACAAGAGGGGAGTAGAAAAGGAGATCTTGTGAGGATCGGAGGCTGCGTGCAGGTAAGTACTGGGAGACTAGGTCAGAGATGTATGAAGGTTTATAAAAAATTTCAATAAAAAACATTGAAACACAAGATATATGGGGGAGACAGGTTGTGAATGGCTTTGTATACCATTGTGGTGCCCCTGAGGGTTCAGTCGCCACAGAGGTACTGCACTTCAACCAGAGGTGTGGTGTCTCTCTTCTCTCAGGTAAGGAGGGAGTGCTGCTCGGAACCCCAAACACCTGCATCCAACACTACACTGCTCCAGGCCGGCTGGAAGGGCAAGATGCAATGTGTTTTCTGCTGAGCCCTGTCCCTGGCTGGAGTGGGGCAACCAAAGGTAGGGGGAACCAGTAGTGGGTGTGGGTGGAGGAAGTAGTTAGAGGAAGCACTTGTAGAAGGAGATATAAATAGGGAAGCCATCTTAGAGAGTGTGTTCAGTCAGAGGAGGAGAGTGAGAGGAGCAGAGGCTCTGCAGGAGCTCTGCTCCAGAGGCGGGCCTAGCCAGTGAGGCCCAAGTCTGAAGAGTTCAGTTAGGTCAGTTCTAGGGAGCAGTTCAGAAGAACAGCTCGGGTCAGTACAGAAGAACAGTCTGGGGGCAGAGTCTCATTAGGACATCTGCTCCACAAGTAGGGTGAAGCCAGGAGGCCCAGGTGGGGAGCAGGGAGTAGGCTCCGTTCTACAGAAAGGATCCCAGGGGGTATAGTGCGTGCAGGACGGCACCCGTACGCCCCGCATCTGTCAGAAGACAGAGGGATCGTTGCAGCATTCTAATCCCCAGGAGGGTCAAGTAGGTCCAGGATCCGACGTACTGGAAGGACTTCAGAGCACCCGAGCGGGATTGAGAGTGGGCAGCGCAGAGCAGGAGGGAGAAGGACCAGTGTGAAGACGGTCAAAATAGGAACACGAGAAAGTGGGGTTCTGCCAGGTATTCCCAAACTGCCTGAGGAAGGATTGAACCCCTGCCCAGTGAACGCAGCGCGACGAGGGAGGCCTTTACCTGCACAGTGCACCTGTGAAGTGTCTTAAGAACTGTGAGTAAAATCTTGGATGACTGCACTGCATTGCCTCAGTCCATTCTTTCAGCGGCACTATTGTTCCCCCTGCACTACAATGCCCAGCCCAACCACCACTTCATCTTACACTGCCCTGAGGCCTGCTCCACCTGTGGGGAGCAGTCCTATCACTTGCTGCCCTAACATCTGCCTCAGAGGACACCACAGGTGGCGTCACGAACTTTCTAACAATAACCCCTTTTTGCACTGACCGCCGTGGGTCATGAACCGGGCCAGCCACCGTGATATCCCCTGCCAACCGGCATCTAGAGGCCCGGCTGCCGAGTACCCCACGGCCCTGGGGGCGCGCAACCATGGTTAGGGTTTTGAACTGGAGTCTCTGGGTAAATGGGAGCCAATGCAGGGATTGACAGAGAGGAGAGGCCGGGGAACAGCGGGGGGACAGGTGGATTAGTCAGGTAGCAGAGTTTAGTATAGATTGGAGGGGTGCAAGAGTGTTGGAGGGGAGGCCACAGAGCAGGAGATTGCAGTAATCAAGGCAGGAGATGATGAGGGCGTGCACTAGTATTTTTGCAGATTTGTCGTTGAGGAATGTACGGATCCGGGAGATGTTTTTGAGTTGACGTTGGCAGGGAGTGGAAAGGGCTTGGATATGTGGTTTGAAGCACGGTTTGTTTCTTAAAAAAAAAATAAAAATGCTGTGTTGGAATAGGGGTTGTCTGAAACAGGATAACCCCCTTAAAGTAAATCTGTCACCAGGTTTTTGCTATCTAATCTGACAGCAACATAATGTATGAGCAGAGACCCTGATTCCAGCGATGTGTCATTTATTGGGCTGGTTGCTGTAGTTTTTATAAAATCACAGTTTTATCAGCAGGAGATTATCACTAGAGGACTAGTAAGCCTGCTACTAGGTAGTCCTCCGTATTCATGTGCTCTGCATAACCCCATCCCCACCACTGACTGGAGGAAAGCTGCCGATCAGTGGTGTGGGCGGGGTTATACAAAGCTCAGGATTCAGAGAACTACTAGAGCTGCAGCAGATAAAACACTGATTTTATCAAAATAGCAGTAAGCAGCAAAAAGCGTGAGATATCACTGTAATCAGGGTCTCACCCCTTATATCATGCTGCTCTCAGATGGGGCATCTAAAACCGGGTGGCAGATTCCCTTATGATTTAACTTCACTTTCAGATGACTTTTTAGAATAAGGAGTACTATATAAGGAATAATTGCCACTCATTATACACTCCTGAGTGTACATGAATGTATGGGGAGTGTACATTATATGATGGGTATCCTGCATTTTTTCTCTGCATTATAAGCCTCAGCATTTACCTTTTCTGTGCTCTGCTTTTTCTCCCTCCAGCTCCCCCTTCCATAGGTTTATAGGGGCAGCGCAGACATTTTTGTTGAAATGAACCTGTGGCGTTCCTCCCGGTAGCGTTCGACTTCCGGTCACCGGGGTGGCACTGCTCTGTGTATAGGAAGTGGCGCCTGTAACTGCGACCCCTGTAGTGACTGACGGCAGCTCAGCATTAGGGCCGGCTGTCAATCAGGGCTGGGGGCACGGTTACAGCCGTCACTCTCTATACACAGAGCGGTGACTGAACCAGTGCCCCAGGTAATGGGGACAAAAATCAAAATGCCAGAATTACGTTTTTTTGGCTGCCACGGCATTGCAGTAGTGTAGTAAGCTCGGTTCTGTTCCCATATTTATGTAGTTAGCTCGGTTCTGTTCCCATATTTATGTAGTAAGCTCGGTTCTGTTCCCATATTTATGTAGTAAGCTCGGTTCTGTTCCCATATTTATGTAGTAAGCTCGGTTCTGTTCCCATATTTATATAGTAAGCTCGGTTCTGTTCCCATATTTATGTAGTAAGCTCGGTTCTGTTCCCATATTCATGTAGTAAGCTCGATTCTGTTCCCATATTTATGTAGTAAGCTCGGTTCTGTTCCCATATTTATGTAGTAAGCTCGGTTCTGTTCCCATATTTATGTAGTAAGCTCGGTTCTGTTCCCATATTTATGTAGTAAGCTCGGTTCTGTTCCCATATTCATGTAGAAAGCTCGGTTCTGTTCCCATTTTAGCTTTGAATTTCGGAGACATGTTGTCAGTAGTTTATAGACTAAAACAACAATCTTTATTTTTGCCAGAGCTGTATATATATCTATCTGAACTAACAGTCCTTCTGAGGACTAATCCAGCTGCATATTTTCAGTGGTGAAGGTGATAGCAGGAGTTAGGCAGGAAGGCAGACAGTGTATATGGCAGACTGCAGTGCATATAGTGCAAGAGGGTCCATTGAACGTCCTGTTAGTATAGGTATTACACAACATATATATACAGTACAGACCAAAAGTTTGGACACACCTTCTCATTTAAAGATTTTTCTGTATTTTCATGACTTTTAAAATTGTACATTCACACTGAAGGCATCAAAACTATGAATTATCACATGTGGAGTTATATACTTAACAAAAAAGTGTGAAACAACTGAAAATATGTCTTATATCCTAGGTTCTTCAAAGTAGCCACCTTTTGCTTTGATACCTGCTTTGCACACTCTTGGCATTCTCTTGATGAGCTTCAAGAGGTAGTCACCAGAAATGGTCTTCACTTCACAGATGTGCCCTGTGAGGTTTAATAAGTGGGATTTCTTGCCTTATAAATGGGGTTGGGACCATCAGTTGTGTTGTGTAGAAGTCTGGTGGATACACAGCAGATAGTCCTACTGAATAGACTGTTAGAATTTGTATTATCGCAAGAAAAAAGTAGCTAAGTAAAGAAAAACGAGTGGCCATCATTACTTTAAGAAATGAAGGTCAGTCAGTGCGAAAAATTGGGAAAACTTTGAAAGTGTCCCCAAGTGCCGTTGCAAAAACCATCAAGCGCTACAAAGAAACTGGCTCACATGAGGACCGCCGTCATTCCTGTGCTTCCTTCTGCAGTCAGTCTTCTGCCATTCCTGTGCTTCCTCACTCCTCCACCATTCCTGTGCTTCCTCACCCCTCCACCATTCCTGTGCTTCCTCACCCCTCCACCATTCCTGTGCTTCCTCACTCCTCCACCATTCCTGTGCTTCCTCACCCCTCCACCATTCCTGTGCTTCCTCACCCCTCTACCATTCCTGTGCTTCCTCACTCCTCCACCATTCCTGTGCTTCCTCACTCCTCCACCATTCCTGTGCTTCCTCACTCCTCCACCATTCCTGTGCTTCCTCACCCCTCCACCAATCCTGTGCTTCCTCACTCCTCCACCATTCCTGTGCTTCCTCACCCCTCCACCATTCCTGTGCTTCCTCACCCCTCCACCATTCCTGTGCTTCCTCACTCCTCCACCATTCCTGTGCTTCCTCACTCCTCCACCATTCCTGTGCTTCCTCACCCCTCCACCATTCCTGTGCTTCCTCACTCCTCCACCGTTCCTGTTCTTCCTCACTCCTCCACCATTCCTGTGCTTCCTCACTCCTCCACCATTCCTGTGCTTCCTCACTCCTCCACCATTCCTGTGCTTCCTCACCCCTCCACCATTCCTGTGCTTCCTCACTCTATTTTTTAGAAAACACCCATAACAATGCTGGACGGCTTACGTGCACCTTATTTTGGGTAATCTTTATTTACCGCCATTTACGTAGATGAGTAATCTATTGGCTAAAAAATAATATGTCACTGTGTATAATCCCCTGGCAGCAGCCGCAGAGCGAGCAGAGCTCACTGAGCGAGTGGCTGTTCCATCCTGCTTTATGCCGCACATAATAGGGGTTGAACTCCTTGAAGATGTTTGTCATCCAACCTTTTATGTGAAACCATATTAAAAAACAATCCTTGGATGTTTCCTCCTGCTATATACGCGGAGGGCAGAAGAGATCGGTAATAATAATCCCTTATTTCTTTCGCTCCGTTCTGCATAAAACGAATAATAATGTTTTTTTTATTTGTTGTACGAAAGGAAAATTTGCATTTTTAGGTGTAGAGAAATTACTCCGAGAAGTCGGCAATTTACAAACGATCTCTATGGGCTTAATTCCATCTGTTTTAGTAGATACTTCTGAGCATTTTAGAACTCACTGTTGTGCCGTTCCTCTGTTATTCCTCCTGGAAATGTAGAAATAAATTGACAGCTTAGTATTACCGTGCTCCATGGGATGTTATTCTACACAGTTTTATCATTGATTGCACAGTGGGTATGGACAAGGGAATGGCAACACCCAGTTTTCAGATTACTCATTCATTCCCAGGAGGGAAAACAGAGGGTCAAAGTAGAGATGCTCTAAAATTGTCATTTCATGCAGAATATGGGAGTGTACTAAAACAGATATGTCTGGAAAGGATAATTCTATAACATATTTTATTGAACTCTGTTTTGTGCTTTTCCTCTTTTACCCCTCCTGGAAATGTTTTTTTTTTAATTGACAGCTAGGCTTTGCCTTTCCCCATGGAGATGTCTCTACACAGTCTGCCATTGACACACTTGATTGGACGTCCCATTGACAAACAGAATGGGGACTTTGGCTGTCAATTTATTCACACATTTCCAGGAGAGATAACAGAGGAACTGCATAGAGCTTAGTTCTTAGAAATGAGGCTTCTGAATAGGTATTTCATGAGAAATATGGGAATTTATTAAAAATAAACATGTCTGGATAGCTGAATTTTGTAATATCTTTTATTTAACTCTGCTTTATACTGTTCCTCTTGTTAGCCCTCCTGGAAATGTATGAATAAATGAAAGCTGGGGGTAACCCTCCCCATTAAGGAAAGACAATATATGTATGGATACAACCCATTGACGAAGAGAATGATAACACCAACAGTCAATTTAGTCATAAATTTCCAGAAGGGATAACGGAGGAACTGCAAAAACCTTCTAAAATATGAGGTTTCTGTATCGGTATTTCAATAGGTAGACAAGAATAGACTAAAACAAACTTGTCAGGAGAGCTGAAATCTGTAGCATCTTTTATCAAACACTGGTTTGTGCTGTTCCTCAGTTATCCATCCTGGAAATGTATGAATAAATTAAAAACTGGTTGGAAAACCTCCCCATTAAAGACAAGACAGAATGGTTAGGGAATAGGGATACATCCCATTGACAAGGAGAATGGAAACACCAACAATAAAATTAATCACACATTTCCAGGAGGGATAACAGAGGAACTGCATAAACCTTACTTAAAAAATGAGGTTTCTGAATTGGTATTTCATTGAGGAATAGACTAAAATAAACCTGTCAGGAGAGCTGTCAATTTTTTATGTTTTTTTTTACATTTCCAGGAAGGATTACAGAGGAAGTGCATAAAGTAAAGTTCTTACCTTTCCAGGAGGAATTACAGAGGAAATGCACAACGTTCTTACATTTCCAGGAGGGATTACAGAGGAAGTGCACAAAGTAGATTTCTTACATTTCCAGGAGGAATTACAAAGGAAGTGCATGAAGTAAAGTTCTTACATTTCCAGGAGGAATTACAGAGGAAGTGCATGAAGTAAAGTTCTTACATTTCCAGGAGGAAAAACAGAGGAAGTGCACAAAGTTCTTACATTTCCAGGAGGGATTACAGAGGAAGTCCACAAAGTAGAGTTTTTACATTTTCAGGAGGGATTAAAGAGGAAGTGGACAAAGTAGAGTTCTAACATTTCCAGGAGGGATTACAGAGGAAATGCACAAAGTAGATTTCTTACATTTCCAGGAGGGATTACAGAGGAAGTGCAGAAAGTAGAGTTCTTACATTTCCAGGAGGAATTACAGGGGATGTGCACAAAGTAGAGTTATTACATTTCCAGGAGTATTTACAGAGGAAGTGCATAAAGTAAAGTTCTTACATTTCCAGGAGGAAATATAGAGGAAATGCACAAAGTAGAGTTCTTACATTTCCAGGAGGAATTACAGAGGAAGTGCATAAAGTAAAGTTCTTACATTTCCAGGAGGGATTACAGAGGAAGTGCATAAAGTAAAGTTCTTACATTTCCAGGAGGAATTACAGAGGAAGTGCATAAAGTAAAGTTCTTACATTTCCAGGAGGGATTACAGAGGAAGTGCATAAAGTAAAGTTATTACATTTCCAGGAGTGATTACAGAGGAAGTGCATAAAGTAAAGTTCTTACATTTCCAGGAGGATTTACAGAGGAAGTGCAGAAAGTAGAGTCCTTACGTTTCCAGGAGGGATTACAGGGGATGTGCACAAAGTAGAGTTCTTACATTTCCAGGAGGATTTACAGAGGAAGTGCATAAAGTAAAGTTCTTCCATTCCCAGGGGGAATTAAAGAGGAAGTGCAGAAAGTAAAGTTCTTACATTTCCAGGAGGATTTACAGAGGAAGTGCATAAAGTAAAGTTCTTCCATTCCCAGGGGGAATTAATGAGGAAGTTCATAAAGTAAAATTCTTACATTTCCAGGAGGGATTACAGAGCAAGTGCATAAAGTAAAGTTCTTACATTTCCAGGAGGAATTATAGAGGAAATGCACAAAGTAGAGTTCCTACATTTCCAGGAGGGATTACAGAGGAAGTGCATAAAGTAAAGTTCTTACATTTCCATGAGGGATTACAGAGGAAGTGCATAAAGTAAAGTTCTTACATTTCCAGGAGGGATTACAGAGGAGGTGCATAAAGTAAAGTTCTTACATTTCCAGGAGTAATTAAAGAGGAAGTGCACAAAGTAGAGTCCTTACATTTCCAGGAGGATTTACAGAGGAAGTGCAGAAAGCAGAGTTCTTACATTTCCAGGAGGATTTACAGAGGAAGTGCATAAAGTAAAGTTCTTACATTTCCAGGAGGGATTACAGAGGAAGTGCATAAAGTAAAGTTCTTACATTTCCAGGAGGGATTACAGAGGAAGTGCATAAAGTAAAGTTCTTACATTTCCAGGAGTAATTAAAGAGGAAGTGCACAAAGTAGAGTCCTTACATTTCCAGGAGGATTTACAGAGGAAGTGCAGAAAGCAGAGTTCTTACATTTCCAGGAGGATTTACAGAGGAAGTGCATAAAGTAAAGTTCTTACATTTCCAGGAGGATTTACAGAGGAAGTGCATAAAGTAACGTTCTTACATTTCCAGGAGGGATTACAGAGGAAGTGCATAAAGTAAAGTTCTTACATTTCCAGGAGTAATTAAAGAGGAAGTGAACAAAGTAGAGTCCTTACATTTCCAGGAGGATTTACAGAGGAATTGCAAAAAGAAAAGTTCTTACATTTCCAGGAGGGATTACAGAGGAAGTGCAAAAAGTAAAGTTCTTACATTTCCAGAAGGGATTACAGAGGAAGTGCAGAAAGTAGAGTTCTTACATTTCCAGGAGGGATTACAGAGGAATGCAGAAAGTAAAGTTCTTACATTTCCAGGAGGATTTACAGAGGAAGTGCATAAAGTAAAGTTCTTACATTTCCAGGAGGAATTACAAAGGAAGTGCATAAAGTAAAGTTCTTACATTTCCAGGAGGGATTACAGAGGAAGTGCATAAAGTAAAGTTCTTACATTTCCAGGGGGAATTAAAGAGGAAGTGCAGAAAGTAGAGTCCTTACATTTCCAGGAGGGATTACAAGGGATGTGGACAAAGTAGAGTTCTTACATTTCCAGGAGGATTTACAGAGGAAGTGCATAATGTAAAATTCTTACATTCTCAGGAGGGATTACAGAGCAAGTGCATAAAGTAAAGTTCTTACATTTCCAGGAGGAATTATAGAGGAAATGCACAAAGTAGAGTTCTTACATTTCCAGGAGGGATTACAGAGGATGTGCACAAAGTAGAGTTCTTACATTTCCAGGAGGGATTACAGAGGAAGTGCATAAAGTAAAGTTCTTACATTTCCAGGAGGGATTACAGAGGAAGTGCATAAAGTAAAGTTCTTACATTTCCAGGAGGAATTAAAGAGGAAGTGCACAAAGTAGAGTTTTTACATTTCCAGGAGTATTTACAGAGGAAGTGCAAAAAGTAAAGTTCTTACATTTCCAGGAGGAATTAAAGAGGAAGTGCAGAAAGTAGAGTTCTTACATTTCCAGGAGGAATTACAGAGGAAGTGCACAAAGTTCTTACATTTCCAGGAGGGATTACAGAGGAAGTGGACAAAGTAGAATTTTTACATTTCCAGGAGGGATTAAAGAGGAAGTGCATAAAGTAAAGTTCTTACATTTCCAGGAGTATTTACAGAGGAAGTGCAAAAAGTAAAGTTCTTATATTTCCAGGAGGGATTACAGAGGAAGTGCACAAAGTAGACTCTTTACATTTCCAGGAGTATTTACTGAGGAAGTGCATAAAGTAAAATTCTTACATTTCAGGGAGGGATTACAGAGGAAGTGCCTAAAGTAAAGTTCTTACACTTCCAGGAGGAATTATAGAGGAAATGCATGAAGTAGAGTTCTTACATTTCCAGGAGGGATTACAGAGGAAGTGCATAAAGTAAAGTTCTTACATTTCCAGAAGGAATTACAGAGGAAGGGCATAAAGTAAAGTTCTTACATTTCCAGGAGGAATTATAGAGGAAATGCACAAAGTAGAGTTCTTACATTTCCAGGAGGAATTACAGAGGAAGTGCATAAAGTAGAGTTCTTACATTTCCAGGAGGAATTACAGAGGAAGTGCACAAAGTTCTTACATTTCCAGGAGGGATTACAGAGGAAGTGCACAAAGTAGAGTTTTTACATTTCCAGGAGGGATTACAGAGGAAGTGCACAATGTAGAGTTCTTACATTTCCAGGAGGGATTACAGAGGAAGTGCATAAAGTAAAGTTCTTACATTTCCTGGAGGAATTATAGAGGTAATGCACAAAGTAGAATTCTTACATTTCCAGGAGGGATTACAGAGGAAGTGTATAAAGTAAAGTTCTTACATGTCCAGGAGGGATTACAGAGGAAGTGCATAAAGTAAAGTTCTTACATTTCCAGGAGTATTTACAGAGGAAGTGCAAAAAGTAAAGTTCTTACATTTCCAGGAGGGATTACAGAGGAAGTGCAGAAAGTAGAGTCCTTACATTTCCAGGAGGAATTACAGAGGAAGTGCACAAAGTAGAGTTCTTACATTTCCAGGAGTATTTACAGAGGAACTGCACAAAGTAAAGTTCTTACATGTCCATGGGGTAATTACAGAAGAAGTGCAGAAAGTAGAGTCCTTGCATTTCCAGGAGGGATTACAGGGGATGTGCACAAAGTAGAGTTCTTACATTTCCAGGAGGATTTACAGAGGAAGTGCATAAAGTAAAATTCTTACATTTCCAGGAGGGATTACAGAGGAAGTGCCTAAAGTAAATTTCTTACATTTCCAGGAGGAATTATAGAGGAAATGCATAAAGTACAGTTATTACATTTCCAGGAGGGATTACAGAGAAGGTGCATAAAGTAAATTTCTTACATTTCCAGTAGGGATTACAGAGGAAGTGCATAAAGTAAAGTTCTTACAATTCCAGGAGGAATTACAGAGGAAGTGCATAAAGTAAAGTTCTTACATTTCCAGGAGGGATTAAAGAGGAAGTGCATAAAGTAGAGTTCTTACATTTCCAGGGGGAATTAAAGAGGAAGTGCAGAAAGTAGAGTCCTTACATTTCCAGGAGGGATTACAGAGGAAGTGCATAAAGTAGAGTTATACATTTCCAGGAGGGATTACAGAGGAAGTGCACAAAGTAGAGTTCTAATATTTCCAGGAGGGATTACAGAGGAAGTTCACAAAGTAGAGTTCTTACATTTCCAGGAGGAATTACAGACGAAGTGCATAAAGTAAAGTTCTTACATTTCCAGGAGGGATTACAGAGGAAGTGCTTAAAGTAAAGTTCTTACATTTCCAGGAGGAATTACAGAGGAAGTGCATAAAGTTAACTTCTTACATTTCCAGGAGGGATTACAGAGGAAGTGCATAAAGTAAAGTTCTTACATTTCCAGGAGGAATTACAGAGGAAGTGCATAGAGTAAAGTTATTACATTTCCAGGAGTGATTACAGAGGAAGTGCATAAAGTAAAGTTCTTACATTTCCAGGAGTATTTATAGAGGAAGTGCATAAAGTAAAGTTCTTACATTTCCAGGAGGAATTATAGAGGAAATGCACAAAGTAAAGTTCTTACATTTCCAGGAGGAATTAAAGAGGCAGTGCAGAAAGTAGAGTTCTTACATTTCCAGGAGGAATTACAGAGAAAGTGCACAAAGTTCTTACATTTCCAGGAGGGATTACAGAGGAAGTGGACAAAGTAGAATTTTTACATTTCCAGGAGGGATTAAAGAGGAAGTGCACAAAGTAGAGTTCTTACATTTCCAGGAGTATTTACAGAGGAAGTGCAAAAAGTAAAGTTCTTACATTTCCAGGAGGGATTACAGAGGAAGTGCACAAAGTAGACTCTTTACATTTCCAGGAGTATTTACAGAGGAAGTGCATAAAGTAAAATTCTTACATTTCAGGGAGGGATTACAGAGGAAGTGCCTAAAGTAAAGTTCTTACACTTCCAGGAGGAATTATAGAGGAAATGCATGAAGTAGAGTTCTTACATTTCCAGGAGGGATTACAGAGGAAGTGCAGAAAGTGGAGTTCTTACATTTCCAGGAGGGATTACAGAGGAAGTGCATAAAGTAAAGTTCTTACATTTCCAGGAGGGATTACAGAGGAAGTGCATAAAGTAAAGTTCTTACATTTCCAGGAGGAATTACAGAGGAAGTGCATAAAGTAAAGTTCTTACATTTCCAGGAGGGATTACAGAGGAAGTGCAAAAAGTAGAGTTCTTACATTTCCAGGAGGGATTACAGAGGAAGTGCAGAAAGTAGAGTTCTTACATTTCCAGGAGGATTTACACAGGGAGTGCATAAAGTAAAGCTCTTACATTTCCAGGAGGGATTATAGAGGAAGTTCATAAAGTAAAGTTCTTACATTTCCAGGGGGAATTAAAGAGGAAGTGCAGAAAGTAGAGTCCTTACATTTCCAATAGGGATTACAGAGGAAGTGCACAAAGTAGAGTTCTTACATTTCCAGGAGTATTTACAGAGGAAGTGCACAAAGTAAAGTTATTACATGTCCATGGGGGAATTACAGAGGAAGTGCATAAAGTAAAGTTCTTACGTTTCCAGGAGGGATTACAGGGGATGTGCACAAAGTAGAGTTCTTACATTTCCAGGAGGATTTACAGAGGAAGTGCATGAAGTAAAATTCTTACATTCCCAGGAGGGATTACAGAGCAAGTGCATAAAGTAAAGTTCTTACATTTCCAGGAGGAATTACAGAGGAAGTGCATATAGTAAAGTTCTTACATTTCCAGGAGGGATTACAGAGGAAGTGCATATAGTAAAGTTCTTACATTTCCAGGGGGAATTAAAGAGGAAGTGCAGAAAGTAAAGTTCTTACATATCCAGGAGGATTTACAGAGGAATTGCAAAAAGAAAAGTTCTTACATTTCCAGGAGGGATTACCGAGGAAATGCACAAAGTAAAGTTCTTACATTTCCAGAAGAGATTACAGAGGAAGTGCAGAAATTAGAGTCCTTACATTTCCAGGAGGGATTACAGAGGAAGTGCAAAAAGTAAAGTTCTTACATTTCCAGAAGAGATTACAGAGGAAGTGCAGAAAGTAGAGTTCTTACATTTCCAGGAGGGATTACAGAGGAAGTGCATAAAGTAAAGTTCTTACATTTCCAGGAGGGATTACAGAGGAAGTGCAGAAAGTAGAGTCCTTACATTTCCAGGAGGGATTACAGAGGAAGTGCACAAAGTAGAGTTTTACATTTCCAGGAGGGATTACAGAGGAAGTGCACAAAGTAGAGTTCTAATATTTCCAGGAGGGATTACAGAGGAAGTGCACAAAGTAGAGTTCTTACATTTCCAGGAGGATTTACAGAGGAAGTGCATAAAGTAAAGTTCTTACATTTCCAGGAGGATTTACAGAGGAAGTGCATAAAGTAAAGTTCTTACATTTCCAGGAGGAATTACAGAGGAAGTGCATAAAGTAAAGTTCTTACATTTCCAGGAGGGATTACAGAGGAAGTGCATAAAGTAAAGTTCTTACATTTCCAGGAGGATTTACAGAGGAAGTGCATAAAGTAAAGTTCTTACATTTCCAGGGGGAATTAAAGAGGAAGTGCAGAAAGTAGGGTCCTTGCATTTCCAGGAGGGATTACAGGGGATGTGCACAAAGTAGAGTTCTTACATTTCCAGGAGGATTTACAGAGGAAGTGCATAAAGTAAAATTCTTACATTTCCAGGAGGGATTACAGAAGAAGTGCCTAAAGTAAATTTCTTACATTTCCAGGAGGAATTATAGAGGAAATGCATAAAGTACAGTTCTTACATTTCCAGGAGGATTTACAGAGGAAGTGCATAAAGTAAAGTTCTTACATTTCCAGGGGGAATTAAAGAGGAAGTGCAGAAAGTAAAGTTCTTACATTTCCAGGAGGATTTACAGAGGAAGTGCATAAAGTAAAATTCTTACATTTCCAGGAGGGATTACAGAGCAAGTGCATAAAGTAAAGATCTTACATTTCCAGGAGGAATTATAGAGGAAATGCACAAAGTAGAGTTCCTACATTTCCAGGAGGGATTACAGAGGAAGTGCATAAAGTAAAGTTCTTACATTTCCAGGAGGGATTACAGAGTAAGTGCATATAGTAAAATTCTTACATTTCCAGGAGGGATTACAGAGGAAGTGCATAAAGTAAAGTTCTTACATTTCCAGGAGGGATTACAGAGGAAGTCCATAAAGTAAAGTTCTTACATTTCCAGGAGTAATTAAAGAGGAAGTGCACAAAGTAGAGTCCTTACATTTCCAGGAGGATTTACAGAGGAAGTGTAGAAAGCAGAGTCCTTACATTTCCAGGAGGATTTACAGAGGAAGTGCATAAAGTAAAGTTCTTACATATCCAGGAGGGATTACAGAGGAAGTGCAGAAAGTAGAGTCCTTACATTTCCAGGAGGGATTACAGGGGATGTGCACAAAGTAGCGTTCTTACATTTCCAGGAGGATTTATAGAGGAATTGTAAAAAGAAAAGTTCTTACATTTCCAGGAGGGATTACAGAGGAAGTGCACAAAGTAAAGTTCTTACATTTCCAGAAGGGATTACAGAGGAAGTGCAGAAAGTAGAGTTCTTACATTTCCAGGAGGGATTACAGAGGAAGTGCATAAAGTAAAGTTCTTACATTTCCAGGTGGGATTACAGAGGAAGTGCAGAAATTAGAGTCCTTACATTTCCAGGAGGGATTACAGAGGAAGTGCAAAAAGTAAAGTTCTTACATTTCCAGAAGGGATTACAGAGGAAGTGCAGAAAGTAGAGTTCTTACATTTCCAGGAGGGATTACAGAGGAAGTGCATAAAGTAAAGTTCTTACATTTCCAGGTGGGATTACAGAGGAAGTGCAGAAAGTAGAGTCCTTACATTTCCAGGAGGGATTACAGAGAAAGTGCACAAATTAGAGTTTTACATTTCCAGGAGGGATTACAGAGGAAGTGCACAAAGTAGAGTTCTAACATTTCCAGGAGGGATTACAGAGGAAGTGCACAAAGTAGAGTTCTTACATTTCCAGGAGGATTTACAGAGGAAGTGCATAAAGTAAAGTTCTTACATTTCCAGGAGGATTTACAGAGGAAGTGCATAAAGTAAAGTTCTTACATTTCCAGGAGGGATTACAGAGGAAGTGCATAAAGTAAAGTTCTTACATTTCCAGGAGGGATTACAGAGGAAGTCCATAAAGTAAAGTTCTTACATTTCCAGGAGTAATTAAAGAGGAAGTGCACAAAGTAGAGTCCTTACATTTCCAGGAGGATTTACAGAGGAAGTGTAGAAAGCAGAGTCCTTACATTTCCAGGAGGATTTACAGAGGAAGTGCATAAAGTAAAGTTCTTACATATCCAGGAGGGATTACAGAGGAAGTGCAGAAAGTAGAGTCCTTACATTTCCAGGAGGGATTACAGGGGATGTGCACAAAGTAGCGTTCTTACATTTCCAGGAGGATTTATAGAGGAATTGTAAAAAGAAAAGTTCTTACATTTCCAGGAGGGATTACAGAGGAAGTGCACAAAGTAAAGTTCTTACATTTCCAGAAGGGATTACAGAGGAAGTGCAGAAAGTAGAGTTCTTACATTTCCAGGAGGGATTACAGAGGAAGTGCATAAAGTAAAGTTCTTACATTTCCAGGTGGGATTACAGAGGAAGTGCAGAAATTAGAGTCCTTACATTTCCAGGAGGGATTACAGAGGAAGTGCAAAAAGTAAAGTTCTTACATTTCCAGAAGGGATTACAGAGGAAGTGCAGAAAGTAGAGTTCTTACATTTCCAGGAGGGATTACAGAGGAAGTGCATAAAGTAAAGTTCTTACATTTCCAGGTGGGATTACAGAGGAAGTGCAGAAAGTAGAGTCCTTACATTTCCAGGAGGGATTACAGAGAAAGTGCACAAATTAGAGTTTTACATTTCCAGGAGGGATTACAGAGGAAGTGCACAAAGTAGAGTTCTAACATTTCCAGGAGGGATTACAGAGGAAGTGCACAAAGTAGAGTTCTTACATTTCCAGGAGGATTTACAGAGGAAGTGCATAAAGTAAAGTTCTTACATTTCCAGGAGGATTTACAGAGGAAGTGCATAAAGTAAAGTTCTTACATTTCTAGGAGGAATTACAGAGGAAGTGCATAAAGTAAAGTTCTTTCATTTCCAGGAGGGATTACAGAGGAAGTGCATAAAGTAAAGTTCTTACATTTCCAGGGGGAATTAAAGAGGAAGTGCATAAAGTAAAGTTCTTACATTTCCAGGAGGATTTACAGAGGAAATGCATAAAGTAAAGTTCTTACATTTCCAGGGGGAATTAAAGAGGAAGTGCAAAAAGTAGAGTCCTTGCATTTCCAGGAGGGATTACAGGGGATGTGCACAAAGTAGAGTTCTTACATTTCCAGGAGGATTTACAGAGGAAGTAAATAAAGTAAAATTCTTACATTTCCAGGAGGGATTACAGAAGAAGTGCCTAAAGTAAATTTCTTACATTTCCAGGAGGAATTACAGAGGAAGTGCATAAAGTAGAGTTCTTACATTTCCAGGAGGGATTACAAAGGAAGTGCATAAAGTAGAGTTTTACATTTCCAGGAGGGATTACAGAGTAAGTGCATATAGTAAAATTCTTACATTTCCAGGAGGGATTACAGAGGAAGTGCATAAAGTAAAGTTCTTACATTTCCAGGAGGGATTACAGAGGAAGTCCATAAAGTAAAGTTCTTACATTTCCAGGAGTAATTAAAGAGGAAGTGCACAAAGTAGAGTCCTTACATTTCCAGGAGGATTTACAGAGGAAGTGTAGAAAGCAGAGTTCTTACATTTCCAGGAGGATTTACAGAGGAAGTGCATAAAGTAAAGTTCTTACATATCCAGGAGGGATTACAGAGGAAGTGCAGAAAGTAGAGTCCTTACATTTCCAGGAGGGATTACAGGGGATGTGCACAAAGTAGCGTTCTTACATTTCCAGGAGGATTTATAGAGGAATTGTAAAAAGAAAAGTTCTTACATTTCCAGGAGGGATTACAGAGGAAGTGCACAAAGTAAAGTTCTTACATTTCCAGAAGGGATTACAGAGGAAGTGCAGAAAGTAGAGTTCTTACATTTCCAGGAGGGATTACAGAGGAAGTGCATAAAGTAAAGTTCTTACATTTCCAGGTGGGATTACAGAGGAAGTGCAGAAATTAGAGTCCTTACATTTCCAGGAGGGATTACAGAGGAAGTGCAAAAAGTAAAGTTCTTACATTTCCAGAAGGGATTACAGAGGAAGTGCAGAAAGTAGAGTTCTTACATTTCCAGGAGGGATTACAGAGGAAGTGCATAAAGTAAAGTTCTTACATTTCCAGGTGGGATTACAGAGGAAGTTCAGAAAGTAGAGTCCTTACATTTCCAGGAGGGATTACAGAGGAAGTGCACAAATTAGAGTTTTACATTTCCAGGAGGGATTACAGAGGAAGTGCACAAAGTAGAGTTCTAATATTTCCAGGAGGGATTACAGAGGAAGTGCACAAAGTAGAGTTCTTACATTTCCAGGAGGATTTACAGAGGAAGTGCATAAAGTAAAGTTCTTACATTTCCAGGAGGATTTACAGAGGAAGTGCATAAAGTAAAGTTCTTACATTTCTAGGAGGAATTACAGAGGAAGTGCATAAAGTAAAGTTCTTACATTTCCAGGAGGGATTACAGAGGAAGTGCATAAAGTAAAGTTCTTACATTTCCAGGGGGAATTAAAGAGGAAGTGCATAAAGTAAAGTTCTTACATTTCCAGGAGGATTTACAGAGGAAATGCATAAAGTAAAGTTCTTACATTTCCAGGGGGAATTAAAGAGGAAGTGCAAAAAGTAGAGTCCTTGCATTTCCAGGAGGGATTACAGGGGATGTGCACAAAGTAGAGTTCTTACATTTCCAGGAGGGATTACAGAAGAAGTGCCTAAAGTAAATTTCTTACATTTCCAGGAGGAATTACAGAGGAAGTGCATAAAGTAGAGTTCTTACATTTCCAGGAGGGATTACAAAGGAAGTGCATAAAGTAGAGTTTTACATTTCCAGGAGGGATTACAGAGGAAGTGCACAAAGTAGAGTTCTAATATTTTCAGGAGGGATTACAGAGGAAGTGCACAAAGTAGAGTTCTTACATTTCCAGGAGGAATTACAGAGAAAGTGCATAAAGTAGAGTTCTTACATTTCCAGGAGGAATTACAGGGCATGTGCACAAAGTAGAGTTCTTACATTTCCAGGAGGATTTACAGAGGAAGTGCATGAAGTAAAATTCTTACATTTTCAGGAGGGATTACAGAAGAAGTGCCTAAAGTAAAGTTCTTACATTTCCATGAGGAATTATAGAGGAAATGCATAAAGTAAAGTTCTTACATTTCCAAGAGGGATTACAGAGGAAGTGCATAAAGTAAAGTTCTTACATTTCCAGGACGAATTATAGAGGAAATGCACAAAGTAGAGTTCTTACATTTCCAGAAGGAATTAAAGAGGAAGTGCAGAAAGTAGAGTTCTTACATTTCCAGGAGTAATTACAGAGGAAGTGCACAAAGTTCTAACATTTCCAGGAGGGATTACAGAGGAAGTGGACAATGTAGGATTTTTACATTTCCAGGAGGGATTAAAGAGGAAGTGCACAAAGAAGAGTTCTTACATTTCCAGGAGTATTTACAGAGGAAGTGCAAAAAGTAAAGTTCTTACATTTCCAGGAGGGATTACAGAGGAAGTTCACAAAGTAAACTCTTTACATTTCCAGGAGTATTTACAGAGGAAGTGCATAAAGTAAAGTTCTTACATTTCCAGGAGGGATTACAGAGGAAGTGCATAAAGTAAAGTTCTTACATTTCCAGGAGGAATTACAGAGGAAGTGCATAAAGTAAAGTTCTTACATTTCCAGGAGGGATTACAGAGGAAGTGCATAAAGTAGAGTTCTTACATTTCCAGGAGGGATTACAGAGGAAGTGCACAAAGTAGAGTTTTTACATTTCCAGGAGGGATTAAAGAGGAAGTGCACAAAGTAGAGTTCTTACATTTCCAGGAGGGATTACAGAGGAAGTGCATAAAGTAAAGTTCTTACATTTCCTGGAGGAATTATATAGGTAATGCACAAAGTAGAATTCTTACATTTCCAGGAGGGATTACAGAGGAAGTGCATAAAGTAAAGTTCTTACATTTCCAGGAGGGATTACAGAGGAAGTGCATAAAGTAAAGTTCTTACATTTCCAGGAGTATTTACAGAGGAAGTGTAAAAAGTAAAGTTCTTACATTTCCAGGAGGGATTACAGAGGAAGTGCAGAAAGGAGAGTTCTTACATTTCCAGGAGGGATTACAGAGGAAGTGCAGAAAGTAGAGTTCTTACATTTCCAGGAGGAATTACAGAGGAAGTGCACAAAGTTCTTACATTTCCAGGAGGGATTACAGAGGAAGTGGACAAAGTAGAATTTTTACATTTCCAGGAGGGATTAAAGAGGAAGTGCACAAAGTAGAGTTCTTACATTTCCAGGAGTAATTACAGAGGAAGTGCAAAAAGTAAAGTTCTTACATTTCCAGGAGGGATTACAGAGGAAGTGCACAAAGTAGACTCTTTACATTTCCAGGAGTATTTACAGAGGAAGTGCATAAAATAAAATTCTTACATTTCAGGGAGGGATTACAGAGGAAGTGCCTAAAGTAAAGTTCTTACACTTCCAGGAGGAATTATAGAGGAAATGCATGATGTAGAGTTCTTACATTTCCAGGAGGGATTACAGAGGAAGTGCAGAAAGTAGAGTTCTTACATTTCCAGGAGGGATTACAGAGGAAGTGCATAAAGTAAAGTTCTTACATTTCCGGGAGGGGTTACAGAGGAAGTGCATAAAGTAAAGTTCTTACATTTCCAGGAGGAATTACAGAGGAAGTGCATAAAGTAAAGTTCTTACATTTCAAGGAGGGATTACAGAGGAAGGGCATAAAGTAAAGTTCTTACATTTCCAGGAGGAATTATAGAGGAAATGCACAAAGTAGAGTTCTTACATTTCCAGGAGGAATTACAGAGGAAGTGCATAAAGTAGAGTTCTTACATTTCCAGGAGGAATTACAGAGGAAGTGCACAAAGTTCTTACATTTCCAGGAGGGATTATAGAGGAAGTGCACAAAGTAGAGTTTTTACATTTCCAGGAGGGATTAAAGAGGAAGTGCACAAAGTAGAGTTCTTACATTTCCAGGAGGGATTACAGAGGAAGTGCATAAAGTAAAGTTCTTACATTTCCAGGAGTATTTACAGAGGAAGTACAAAAAGTAAAGTTCTTACATTTCCAGGAGGGATTACAGAGGAAGTGCAGAAAGTAGAGTTCTTACATTTCCAGGAGGATTTACACAGGGAGTGCATAAAGTAAAGCTCTTACATTTCCAGGAGGGATTATAGAGTAAGTTCATAAAGTAAAGTTCTTACATTTCCAGGGGGAATTAAAGAGGAAGTGCAGAAAGTAGAGTCATTACATTTCCAGGAGGGATTACAGAGGAAGTGCACAAAGTAGAGTTCTTACATTTCCAGGAGTATTTACAGAGGAAATGCACAAAGTAAAGTTCTTACATGTCCATGGGGGAATTACAGAAGAAGTGCAAAAAGTAGAGTCCTTGCATTTCCAGGAGGGATTACAGGGGATGTGCACAAAGTAGAGTTCTTATATTTCCAGGAGGATTTACAGAGGAAGTGCATAAAGTAAAATTCTTACATTTCCAGGAGGGATTACAGAAGAAGTGCCTAAAGTAAATTTCTTACATTTCCAGGAGGAATTATAGAGGAAATGCATAAAGTACAGTTCTTACATTTCCAGGAGGGATTACAGAGGAGGTGCATCAAGTAAAGTTCTTACATTTCCAGTAGGGATTACAGAGGAAGTGCATAAAGTAAAGTTCTTACAATTCCAGGAGGAATTACAGAGGAAGTGCAGAAAGTAGAGTCCTTACATTTCCAGGAGGGATTACAGAGGAGGTGCATCAAGTAAAGTTCTTACATTTCCAGTAGGGATTACAGAGGAAGTGCATAAAGTAAAGTTCTTACAATTCCAGGAGGGATTACAGAGGAAGTGCATAAAGTAGAGTTTTACATTTCCAGGAGGGATTACAGAGGAAGTGCACAAAGTAGAGTTCTAATATTTTCAGGAGGGATTACAGAGGAAGTGCACAAAGTAGAGTTCTTACATTTCCAGGAGGAATTACAGAGGAAGTGCATAAAGTAAAGTTCTTACATTTCCAGGAGGGATTACAGAGGAAGTGCATAAAGTAAAGTTCTTACATTTCCAGGAGGAATTATAGAGGAAGTGCATAAAGTAAAGTTCTTACATTTCCAGGAGGGTTTACAGAGGAAGTGCATAAAGTAAAGTTCTTACATTTCCAGGAGGATTTACAGAGGAAGTGCATAAAGTAAAGTTCTTACATTTCCAGGAGGATTTACAGAGGAAGTGCATAAAGTAAAGTTCTTACATTTCCAGGAGGATTTACAGAGGAAGTGCATAAAGTAAAGTTCTTACATTTCCAGGGGGAATTAAAGAGGAAGTGCAGAACGTAAAGTTCTTACATTTCCAGGAGGATTTACAGAGGAAGTGCATAAAGTAAAATTCTTACATTTCCAGGAGGGATTACAGAGCAAGTGCATAAAGTAAAGTTCTTACATTTCCAGGAGGAATTATAGAGGAAATGCACAAAGTAGAGTTCCTACATTTCCAGGAGGGATTACAGAGGAAGTGCAAAAAGTAAAGTTCTTACATTTCCAGGAGGGATTACAGAGGAAGTGCATAAAGTAAAGTTCTTACATTTCCAGGAGGGATTACAGAGGAAGTGCATAAAGTAAAGTTCTTACATTTCCAGGAGGATTTACAGAGGAAGTGCATAAAGTAAAGTTCTTACATTTGCAGGAGGATTTACAGAAGAAGTGCATAAAGTAAAGTTCTTACATTTCCAGGGGGAATTAAAGAGGAAGTGCAGAAAGTAAAGTTCTTACATTTCCAGGAGGATTTACAGAGGAAGTGCATAAAGTAAAATTCTTACATTTCCAGGAGGGATTACAGAGCAAGTGCATAAAGTAAAGTTCTTACATTTCCAGGAGTAATTAAAGAGGAAGTGCACAAAGTAGAGTCCTTACATTTCCAGGAGGATTTACAGAGGAAGCGCAGAAAGCAGAGTTCTTACATTTCCAGGAGGATTTACAGAGGAAGTACATAAAGTAAAGTTCTTATATTTCCTGGAGGATTTACAGAGGAAGTGCATAAAGTAAAGTTCTTACATTTCCAGGAGGGATTACAGAGGAAGTGCATAAAGTAAAGTTCTTACATTTCCAGGAGTAATTAAAGAGGAAGTGCACAATGGAGAGTCCTTACATTTCCAGGAGGATTTACAGAGGAAGTGCAGAAGGCAGAGTTCTTACATTTCCAGGAGGATTTACAGAGGAAGTGCATAAAGTAAAGTTCTTACATTTCCAGGAGGGATTACAGAGGAAGTGCAGAAAGTAGAGTCCTTACATTTCCAGGAGGGATTACAGGGGATGTGCACAAAGTAGCGTTCTTACATTTCCAGGAGTATTTACAGAGGAATTGAAAAAAGAAAAGTTCTTACATTTCCAGGAGGGATTACGGAGGAAGTGCACAAAGTAAAGTTCTTACATTTCCAGAAGGGATTACAGAGGAAGTGCAGAAAGTAGAGTCCTTACATTTCCAGGAGGGATTACAGAGGAAGTGCAAAAAGTAAAGTTCTTACATTTCCAGAAGGGATTACAGAGGAAGTGCAGAAAGTAGAGTTCTTACATTTCCAGGAGGGATTACAGAGGAAGTGCATAAAGTAAAGTTCTTACATTTCCAGGCGGGATTACAGAGGAAGTGCAGAAAGTAGAGTCCTTACATTTCCAGGAGGGATTACAGAGGAAGTGCACAAAGTAGAGTTTTACATTTCCAGGAGGGATTACAGAGGAAGTGCACAAAGTAGAGTTCTAATATTTCCAGGAGGGATTACAGAGGAAGTGCACAAAGTAGAGTTCTTACATTTCCAGGAGGATTTACAGAGGAAGTGCATAAAGTAAAGTTCTTACATTTCCAGGAGTATTTATAGAGGAAGTGCAAAAAGTAAAGTTCTTACATTTCCAGGAGGGATTACAGAGGAAGTGCAGAAAGTAGAGTCTTTACATTTCCAGGAGTATTTACAGAGGAAGTGCATAAAGTAAAGTTCTTACATTTCCAGGAGGAATTATAGAGGAAATGCACAAAGTAGAGTTCTTACATTTCCAGGAGGAATTAAAGAGGAAGTGCAGAAAGTAGAGTTCTTACATTTCCAGAAGGGATTACAGAGGAAGTGCAGAAAGTAGAGTTCTTACATTTCCAGGAGGGATTACAGAGGAAGTGCATAAAGTAAAGTTCTTACATTTCCAGGCGGGATTACAGAGGAAGTGCAGAAAGTAGAGTCCTTACATTTCCAGGAGGGATTACAGAGGAATTGCACAAAGTAGAGTTTTACATTTCCAGGCGGGATTACAGAGGAAGTGCACAAACTAGAGTTCTAATATTTCCAGGAGTAATTACAGAGGAAGTACACAAAGTTCTTACATTTCCAGGAGGGATTACAGAGGAAGTGCACAAAGTAAACTCTTTACATTTCCAGGAGGAATTATAGAGGAAATGCACAAAGTAGAGTTCTTACATTTCCAGGAGGAATTAAAGAGGAAGTGCAGAAAGTAGAGTTCTTACATTTCCAAGAGGAATTACAGGTGATGTGCACAAAGTAGAGTTCTTACATTTCCAGGAGGATTTACAGAGGAAGTGCAAAACGTAAAGTTCTTACATTTCCAGAAGGGATTACAGAGGAAGTGCACAAAGTAGACTCTTTACATTTCCAGGAGTATTTACAGAGGAAGTGCATAAAGTAAAATTCTTACATTTCAGGGACGGATTACAGAGGAAGTGCCTAAAGTAAAGTTCTTACACTTCCAGTAGTAATTATAGAGGAAATGCATGAAGTAGAGTTCTTACATTTCCAGGAGGGATTACAGAGGAAGTGCAGAAAGTAGAGTTCTTACATTTCCAGGAGGGATTACAGAGGAAGTGCATAAAGTAAAGTTCTTACATTTCCAGGAGGGATTACAGAGGAAGTGCATAAAGTAAAGTTCTTACATTTCCAGGAGGAATTACAGAGGAAGTGCATAAAGTAAAGTTCTTACATTTCCAGGAGGGATTACAGAGGAAGGGCATAAAGTAAAGTTCTTACATTTCCAGGAGGAATTATAGAGGAAATGCACAAAGTAGAGTTCTTACATTTCCAGGAGGAATTACAGAGGAAGTGCATAAAGTAGAGTTCTTACATTTCCAGGAGGAATTACAGAGGAAGTGCACAAAGTTCTTACATTTCCAGGAGGGATTACAGAGGAAGTGCACAAAGTAGAGTTTTTACATTTCCAGGAGGGATTAAAGAGGAAGTGCATATAGTAAAGTTCTTACATTTCCTGGAGGAATTATAGAGGTAATGCACAAAGTAGAATTCTTACATTTCCAGGAGGGATTACAGAGGAAGTGCATAAAGTAAAGTTCTTACATTTCCTGGGGGAATTATAGAGGTAATGCACAAAGTAGAATTCTTACATTTCCAGGAGGGATTACAGAGGAAGTGCATAAAGTAAAGTTCTTACATTTCCAGGAGGGATTACAGAGGAAGTGCATAAAGTAAAGTTCTTACATTTCCAGGAGTATTTACAGAGGAAGTGCAAAAAGTAAAGTTCTTACATTTCCAGGAGGGATTACAGAGGAAGTGCAGAAAGTAGAGTTCTTACATTTCCAGGAGGATTTACACAGGGAGTGCATAAAGTAAAGCTCTTACATTTCCAGGAGGGATTATAGAGGAAGCTCATAAAGTAAAGTTCTTACATTTCCAGGGGGAATTAAAGAGGAAGTGCAGAAAGTAGAGTCCTTACATTTCCAGGAGGGATTACAGAGTTAGTGCACAAAGTAGAGTTCTTACATTTCCAGGAGTATTTACAGAGGAAGTGCACAAAGTAAAGTTCTTACATGTCCATGGGGGAATTACAGAAGAAGTGCAGAAAGTAGAGTCCTTGCATTTCCAGGAGGGATTACAGTGGATGTGCACAAAGTAGAGTTCTTACATTTCCAGGAGGATTTACAGAGAAGTGCATAAAGTAAAATTCTTACATTTCCAGGAGGGATTACAGAGGAAGTGCCTAAAGTAAATTTCTTACATTTCCAGGAGGAATTATAGAGGAAATGCATAAAGTACAGTACTTACATTTCCAGGAGGGATTACAGAGGAGGTGCATAAAGTAAAGTTCTTACATTTCCAGGAGGGATTACAGAGGAAGTGCATAACGTAAAGTTCTTACAATTCCAGGAGGAATTACAGAGGAAGTGCATAAAGTAAAGTTCTTACATTTCCAGGAGGGATTAAAGAGGAAGTGCATAAAGTAGAGTTCTTACATTTCCAGGGGGAATTAAAGAGGAAGTGCAGAAAGTAGAGTCCTTACATTTCCAGGAGGGATTACAGAGGAAGTGCATAAAGTAGAGTTTTACATTTCCAGGAGGGATTACAGAGGAAGTGCACAAAGTAGAGTTATAATATTTCCAGGAGGGATTACAGAGGAAGTGCACAAAGTAGAGTTCTTACATTTCCAGAAGGAATTACAGAGGAAGTGCATAAAGTAAAGTTCTTACATTTCCAGGAGGGATTACAGAGGAAGTGCATAAAGTAAAGTTCTTACATTTCCAGGAGGAATTACAGAGGAAGTGCATAAAGTAAAGTTCTTACATTTCCAGGAGGGATTACAGAGGAAGTGCATAAAGTAAAGTTCTTACATTTCCAAGAGGAATTACAGAGGAAGTGCATAAAGTAAAGTTATTACATTTCCAGGAGGAATTACAGAGGAAGTGCATAAAGTAAAGTTCTTACATGTCCAGGGGGAATTAAAGAGGAAGTGCAGAAAGTAAAGTTCTTACATTTCCAGGAGGATTTACAGAGGAAGTGCATAAAGTAAAATTCTTACATTTCCAGGAGGAATTATAGAGGAAGTGCACAAAGTAGAGTTCCTACATTTACAGGAGGGATTACAGAGGAAGTGCATAAAGTAAAGTTCTTACATTTCCAGGGGAATTAAAGAGGAAGTGCAGAAAGTAGAGTCCTTACATTTCCAGGGGAAATAAAGAGGAAGTGCAGAAAGTAGAGTCCTTACATTTCCAGGAGGGATTACAGAGGAAGTGCACAAAGTAAAGTTCTTTCATGTCCATGGGGGAATTACAGAGGAAGTGCAGAAAGTAGAGTCCTTGAATTTCCAGGAGGGATTACAGGGGATGTGCACAAAGTAAAATTCTTACATTTCCAGGAGGGATTACAGAGGAAGTGCCTAAAGTAAAGTTCTTACATTTCCAGGAGGAATTATAGAGGAAATGCATGAAGTAAAGTTCTTACATTTCCAGTAGGGATTACAGAGGAAGTGCATAAAGTAAAGTTCTTACATTTCCAGGAGGAATTACAGAGGAAGTGCATAAAGTAAAGTTTTTACATTTCCAGGAGGGATTAAAGAGGAAGTGCATAAAGTAAAGTTCTGACATTTCCAAGGGGAATTAAAGAGGAAGTGCAGAAAGTAGAGTCCTTATATTTCCAGGAGGGATTACAGAGGAAGTGCAAAAAGTAGAGTTTTACATTTCCAGGAGGGATTACAGAGGAAGTGCACAAAGTAGAGTTCTAATATTTCCAGGAGGGATTACAGAGGAAGTGCACAAAGTAGAGTTCTTACATTTCCAGGAGGATTTACAGAGGAAGTGCATAAAGTAAAGTTCTTACATTTCCAGGAGGATTAACAGAGAAAGTGCATAAAGTACAGTTCTTACATTTCCAGGAGGAATTACAGAGGAAGTGCATAAAGTAAAGTTCTTACATTTCCAGGAGGGATTACAGAGGAAGTGCATAAAGTAAAGTTCTTACATTTCCAGGAGGAATTACAGAGGAAGTGCATAAAGTAAAGTTATTACATTTCCAGGAGTGATTACAGAGGAAGTGCATAAAGTAAAGTTCTTACATTTCCAGGAGGAATTACAGAGGAAGTGCATAAAGTAAAGTTCTTACATATCCAGGAGGGATTACAGAGGAAGTGCAGAAAGTAGAGTCCTTACATTTCCAGGAGGGATTACAGGGGAAGTGCACAAAGTAGCATTCTTACATTTCCAGGAGGATTTACAGAGGAATTGCAAAAAGAAAAGTTCTTACATTTCCAGGAGGGATTACAGAGGAAGTGCACAAAGTAGAGTTCTAATATTTCCAGGAGGGATTACAGAGGAAGTGCACAAAGTAGAGTTCTTACATTTCCAGGAGGGATTACAGAGGAAGTGCACAAAGTAAAGTTCTTACATTTCCAGAAGGGATTACAGAGGAAGTGCAGAAAGTAAAGTTCTTACATTTCCAGGAGGAATTACAGAGGAAGTGCAAAAAGTAAAGTTCTTACATTTCCAGGAGGGATTAAAGAGGAAGTGCATAAAGTAAAGTTCTTACATTTCCAGGGGGAATTAAAGAGGAAGTGCACAAAGTAAAGTTCTTACATTTCCAGGAGGATTTACAGAGGAAGTGCATAAAGTAAAGTTCTTACATTTCCAGGGGGAATTAAAGAGGAAGTACAGAAAGTAGAGTCCTTACATTTCCAGGAGGGATTACAGGGGATGTGGACAAAGTAGAGTTCTTACATTTCCAGGAGGATTTACAGAGGAAGTGCATAAAGTAAAATTCTTACATTCCCAGGAGGGATTACAGAGCAAGTGCATAAAGTAAAGTTCTTACATTTCCAGGAGGAATTATAGAGGAAATGCACATAGTAGAGTTCTTACATTTCCAGGAGGGATTACAGAGGATGTGCACAAAGTAGAGTTCTTACATTTCCAGGAGGGATTACAGAGGAAGTGCATAAAGTAAAGTTCTTACATTTCCAGGAGGGATTACAGAGGAAGTGCATAAAGTAAAGTTCTTACATTTCCAGGAAAGATTACAGAGGAAGTCCACAAAGTAGCGTTTTTACATTTCCAGGAGGGATTAAAGAGGAAGTGCACAAAGTAGAGTTCTTACATTTCCAGACGGGATTACAGAGGAAGTGCAGAAAGTAGAGTCCTTACATTTCCAGGAGTATTTACAGAGGAAGAGCATAAAGTAAAGTTCTTACATTTCCAGGAGGAATTATAGAGGAAATGCACAAAGTAGAGTTCTTACATTTCCAGGAGGAATTACAGGGGATGTGCAGAAAGTAGAGTTCTTACATTTCCAGGAGGAATTACAGGGGATGTGCACAAAGTAGAGTTCTTACATTTCCAGGAGGATTTACAGAGGAAGTGCATAAAGTAAAATTCTTACATTTTCAGGAGGGATTACAGAGGAAGTGCCTAAAGTAAAGTTCTTACATTTCCAGGAGGAATTATAGAGGAAATGCATAAAGTAAAGTTCTTATATTTCCAAGAGGGATTACAGAGGAATTATATAAAGTAAAGTTCTTACATTTCCAGGAGGAATTACAGAGGAAGTGCACCAAGTTCTTACCTTTCCAGGAGGTATTACAGAGGAAGTGGACAAAGTAGAATTTTTACATTTCAAGGAGGGATTAAAGAGGAAGTGCACAAAGAAGAGTTCTTACATTTCCAGGAGTATTTACAGAGGAAGTGCAAAAAGTAAAGTTCTTACATTTCCAGGAGGGATTACAGAGGAAGTGCACAAAGTAAACTCTTTACATTTCCAGGAGTATTTACAGAGGAAGTGCATAAAGTAAAATTCTTACATTTCCGGGAGGGATTACAGAGGAAGTGCCTAAAGTAAAGTTCTTACACTTCCAGTAGGAATTATTGAGGAAATTCATAAAGTAGAGTTCTTACATTTCCAGGAGGGATTACAGAGGAAGTGCATAAAGGAAAGTTCTTACATTTCCAGGAGGGATTACAGAGGAAGTGCATAAAGTAAAATTCTTACATTTCCAGGAGGAATTACAGAGGAAGTGCATAAAGTAAAGTTCTTACATTTCCAGGAGGGATTACAGAGGAAGGGCATAAAGTAAAGTTCTCACATTTCCAGGAGGAATTATAGAGGAAATGCACAAAGTAGAGTTCTTACATTTTCAGGAGGAATTAAAGAGGAAGTGCAGAAAGTAGAGTTCTTACATTTCCAGGAGGAATTACAGAGGAAGTGGACAAAGTAGAATTTTTACATTTCCAGGAGGGATTAAAGAGGAAGTGCACAAAGTAGAGTTCTTACATTTCCAGGAGTATTTACAGAGGAAGTGCAAAAAGTAAAGTTCTTACATTTCCAGGAGGGATTACAGAGGAAGTGCACAAAGTAGACTCTTTACATTTCCAGGAGTATTTACAGAGGAAGTGCATAAAGTAAAATTCTTACATTCCAGGCAGGGATTACATAGGAAGTGCCTAAAGTAAAGTTCTTACACTTCCAGGAGGAATTATAGAGGAAATGCATGAAGTAGAGTTATTACATTTCCAGGAGGGATTACAGAGGAAGTGCAGAAAGTAGAGTTCTTACATTTCCAGGAGGGATTACAGAGGAAGTGCATAAAGTAAAGGTCTTACATTTCCAGGAGGGATTACAGAGGAAGTGCATAAAGTAAAGTTCTTACATTTCCAGGAGGAATTATAGAGGAAATGCACAAAGTAGAGTTCTTACATTTCCAGGAGGAATTATAGAGGAAATGCACAAAGTAGAGTTCTTACATTTCCAGGAGGAATTACAGAGGAAGTGCATAAAGTAGAATTCTCACATTTCCAGGAGGAATTACAGAGGAAGTGCACAAAGTTCTTACATTTCCAGGAGAGATTACAGAGGAAGTGCACAAAGTAGAGTTCTTACATTTCCAGGAGGAATTATAGAGGTAATGCACAAAGTAGAATTCTTACATTTCCAGGAGGGATTACAGAGCAAGTGCATAAAGTAAAGTTCTTACATTTCCAGGGGGAATTAAAGAGGAAGTGCAGAAAGTAAAGTTCTTACATTTCCAGGAGGATTTACAGAGGAAGTGCATAAAGTAAAGTTCTTACATTTCCAGGGGGAATTAAAGAGGAAGTGCAGAAAGTAAAGTTCTTACATTTCCAGGAGGATTTACAGAGGAAGTGCATAAAGTAAAATTCTTACATTTCCAGGAGGGATTACAGAGCAAGTGCATAAAGTAAAGTTCTTACATTTCCAGGAGGAATTATAGAGGAAATGCACAGAGTACAGTTCCTACATTTCCAGGAGGATTTACAGAGGAAGTGCATAAAGTAAAATTCTTACATTCCCAGGAGGGATTACAGAGCAAGTGCATAAAGTAAAGTTCTTACATTTCCAGGAGGAATTACAGAGGAAGTGCATATAGTAAAGTTCTTACATTTCCAGGAGGGATTACAGAGGAAATGCATATAGTAAAGTTCTTACATTTCCAGGAGGGATTACAGAGGAAGTGCATAAAGTAAAGTTCTTACATTTCCAGGAGGGATTACAGAGGAAGTGCATAAAGTAAAGTTCTTACATTTCCAGGAGGATTTACAGAGGAAGCGCATAAAGTAAAGTTCTTACATTTCCAGGAGGATTTACAGAGGAAGTGCATAAAGTAAAGTTCTTACATTTCCAGGGGGAATTAAAGAGGAAGTGCAGAAAGTAAAGTTCTTACATTTCCAGGAGGATTTACAGAGGAAGTGCATAAAGTAAAATTCTTACATTTCCAGGAGGAATTACAGAGGAAGTGCACAAAGTTCTTACATTTCCAGGAGGGATTACAGAGGAAGTGCACAAAGTAGAGTTTTTACATTTCCAGGAGGGATTAAAGAGGAAGTGCACAAAGTAGAGTTCTTACATTTCCAGGAGGGATTACAGAGGAAGTGCATAAAGTAAAGTTCTTACATTTCCTGGAGGAATTATAGAGGTAATGCACAAAGTAGAATTCTTACATTTCCAGGAGGGATTACAGAGGAAGTGCAAAAAGTAAAGTTCTTACATTTCCAGGAGGGATTACAGAGGAAGTGCATAAAGTAAAGTTCTTACATTTCCAGGAGGGATTACAGAGGAAGGGCATAAAGTAAAGTTCTTACATTTCCAGGAGGGATTACAGAGGAAGGGCATAAAGTAAAGTTCTTACATTTCCAGGAGGGATTACAGAGGAAGGGCATAAAGTAGAGTTCTTACATTTCCAGGAGGAATTACAGAGGAAGTGCATAAAGTAGAGTTCTTACATTTCCAGGAGGGATTACAGAGGAAGTGCACAAAATAGAGTTTTTACATTTCCAGGAGGGATTAAAGAGGAAGTGCACAAAGTAGAGTTCTTACATTTCCAGGAGGGATTACAGAGGAAGTGCATAAAGTAAAGTTCTTACATTTCCTGGAGGAATTATAGAGGTAATGCACAAAGTAGAATTCTTACATTTCCAGGAGGGATTACAGAGGAAGTGCATAAAGTAAAGTTCTTACATTTCCAGGAGGGATTACAGAGGAAGTGCATGAAGTAAAGTTCTTACATTTCCAGGAGTATTTACAGAGGAAGTGCAGAAAGTAGAGTCCTTACATTTCCAGGAGGGATTACAGAGGAAGTGCACAAAGTAGAGTTCTTACATATCCAGGAGTATTTACAGAGGAAGTGCACAAAGTAAAGTTCTTACATGTCCATGGGGGAATTACAGAAGAAGTGCAGAAAGTAGAGTCCTTGCATTTCCAGGAGGGATTACAGGGGATGTGCACAAAGTAGAGTTCTTACATTTCCAGGAGGATTTACAGAGGAAGTGCATAAAGTAAAATTCTTACATTTCCAGGAGGGATTACAGAGGAAGTGCCTAAAGTAAATTTCTTACATTTCCAGGAGGAATTATAGAGGAAATGCATAAAGTACAGTTCTTACATTTCCAGGAGGGATTACAGAGGAGGTGCATAAAGTAAAGTTCTTACATTTCCAGTAGGGATTACAGAGGAAGTGCATAAAGTAAAGTTCTTACAATTCCAGGAGGAATTACAGAGGAACTGCATAAAGTAAAGTTCTTACATTTCCAGGAGGGATTAAAGAGGAAGTGCATAAAGTAGAGTTCTTACATTTCCAGGGGGAATTAAAGAGGAAGTGCAGAAAGTAGAGTCCTTACATTTCCAGGAGGGATTACAGAGGAAGTGCATAAAGTAGAGTTTTACATTTCCAGGAGGGATTACAGAGGAAGTGCACAAAGTAGAGTTCTTACATTTCCAGGAGGTATTACAGAGGAAGTGCATAAAGTAAAGTTCTTACATTTCCAGGAGGGATTACAGAGGAACTGCATAAAGTAAAGCTCTTACATTTCCAGGAGGAATTACAGAGGAAGTGCATAAAGTAAAGTTCTTACATTTCCAGGAGGGATTACAGAGGAAGTGCATAAAGTAAAGTTCTTACATTTCCAGGAGGAATTACAGAGGAAGAGCATAAAGTTATTACATTTCCAGGAGTGATTACAGAGGAAGTGCATAAAGTAAAGTTCTTACATTTCCAGAAGGATTTACAGAGGAAGTGCAGAAAGTAGAGTCCTTACATTTCCAGGAGGGATTACAGAGGAAGTGCATAAAGTAAAGTTCTTACATTTCCAGGAGGGATTACAGAGGAAGTGCATAAAGTAAAGTTCTTACATTTCCAGGAGTAATTAAAGAGGAAGTGCACAAAGTAGAGTTTTTACATCTCCAGGAGGGATTAAAGAGGAAGTGCACAAAGTAGAGTTCTTACATTTCCAGGAGGGATTACAGAGGAAGTGCATAAAGTAAAGTTCTTACATTTCCTGGAGGAATTATAGAGGTAATGCACAAAGTAGAATTCTTTCATTTCCAGGAGGGATTACAGAGGAAGTGCATAAAGTAAAGTTCTTACATTTCCAGGAGGGATTACAGAGGAAGTGCATAAAGTAAAGTCCTTACATTTCCAGGAGTATTTACAGAGGAAGTGCAAAAAGTAAAGTTCTTACATTTCCAGGAGGGATTACAGAGGAAGTGCAGAAAGTAGAGTCCTTACATTTCCAGGAGGGATTACAGAGGAAGTGCACAAAGTAGAGTTCTTACATTTCCAAGAGTATTTACAGAGGAAGTGCACAAAGTAAAGTTCTTACATGTCCATGCGGGAATTACAGAAGAAGTGCAGAAAGTAGAGTCCTTGCATTTCCAAGAGGGATTACAGGGGATGTGCACAAAGTTGAGTTCTTACATTTCCAGGAGGATTTACAAAGGAAGTGCATAAAGTAAAATTCTTACATTTCCAGGAGGGATTACAGAGGAAGTGCCTAAAGTAAATTTCTTACATTTCCAGGAGGAATTATAGAGGAAATGCATAAAGTACAGTTCTTACATTTCCAGGAGGGATTACAGAGGAGGTGCATAAAGTAAAGTTCTTACAATTCCAGGAGGAATTACAGAGGAAGTGCATAAAGTAGCGTTCTTACATTTCCAGGGGGAATTAAAGAGGAAGTGCAGAAAGTAGAGTCCTTACATTTCCAGGAGGGATTACAGAGGAAGTGCATAAAGTAGAGTTTTACATTTCCAGGAGGGATTACAGGGGAAGTGCACAAAGTAGAGTTCTTACATTTCCAGGAGGAATTACAGAGGAAGTGCATAAAGTAAAGTTCTTACATTTCCAGGAGGGATTACAGAGGAACTGCATAAAGTAAAGCTCTAACATTTCCAGGAGGAATTACAGAGGAAGTGCATAAAGTTATTACATTTCCAGGAGTGATTACAGAGGAAGTGCATAAAGTAAAGTTCTTACATTTCCAGGAGGAATTACAGAGGAAGTGCATATAGTAAAGTTCTTACATTTCCAGGAGGGATTATAGAGGAAGTGCATAAAGTAAAGTTCTTACATTTCCAGGAGGATTTACAGAGGAAGTGCATAAAGTAAAGTTCTCACATTTCCAGGAGGGATTACAGAGGAAGTGCATAAAGTAAAGTTCTTACATTTCCAGGAGGATTTACAGAGGAAGTGCATAAAGTAAAGTTCTCACATTTCCAGGAGGGATTACAGAGGAAGTGCATATAGTAAAATTCTTACATTTCCAGGAGGATTTACAGAGGAAGTGCATAAAGTAAAGTTCTCACATTTCCAGGAGGGATTACAGAGGAAGTGCATAAAGTAAAGTTCTTACATTTCCAGGAGGATTTACAGAGGAAGTGCATAAAGTAAAATTCTTACATTTCCAGGAGGGATTACTGAGAAAGTGCATATAGTAAAATTCTTACATTTCCAGGAGGGATTACAGAGGAAGTGCATAAAGTAAAGTTCTTACATTTCCAGGAGTAATTAAAGAGGAAGTGCACACAGTAGAGTCCTTACATTTCCAGGAGGATTTACAGAGGAAGTGCAGAAAGTAAAGTTCTTACATTTCCAGGAGTATTTACAGAGGAAGCGCAAAAAGTAAAGTTCTTACATTTCCAGGAGGGATTACAGAGGAAGTGCAGAAAGTAGAGTCCTTACATTTCCAGGAGGGATTATAGAGGAAGTTCATAAAGTAAAGTTCTTACATTTCCAGGGGAACTAAAGAGGAAGTGCAGAAAGTAGAGTCCTTACATTTCCAGGAGGGATTACAGAGGAAGTGCACAAAGTAGAGTTCTTACATTTCCAGGAGTATTTACAGAGGAAGTGCACAAAGTAAAGTTCTTTCATATCCATGGGGGAATTACAGAGGAAGTGCAGAAAGTAGAGTCCTTGAATTTCCAGAAGGGATTACAGGGGATGTGCACAAAGTAGAGTTCTTACATTTCCAGGAGGATTTACAGAGGAAGTGCATAAAGTAAAATTCTTACATTTCCAGGAGGGATTACAGAGGAAGTGCCTAAAGTAAAGTTCTTACATTTCCAGGAGGAATTATAGAGGAAATGCATAAAGTAGAGTTCTTACATTTCCAGGAGGGATTACAGAGGAAGTGCATAATGTAAAGTTCTTACATTTCCAGTAGGGATTACAGAGGAAGTGCATAAAGTAAAGTTCTTACATTTCCAGGAGGAATTACAGAGGAAGTGCATAAAGTAAAGTTCTTACATTTCCAGGAGGGATTAAAGAGGAAGTGCATAAAGTAAAGTTCTTACATTTCCAAGGGGAATTAAAGAGGAAGTGCAGAAAGTAGAGTCCTTACATTTCCAGGAGGGATTACAGAGGAAGTGCATAAAGTAGAGTTTTACATTTCCAGGAGGGATTACAGAGGAAGTGCACAAAGTAGAGTTCTAATATTTCCAGGAGGGAATACAGAGGAAGTGCACAAAGTAGACTTCTTACATTTCCAGGAGGATTTACAGAGGAAGTGCATAAAGTAAAGTTCTTACATTTCCAGGAGGATTAACAGAGGAAGTGCATAAAGTAAAGTTCTTACATTTCCAGGAGGAATTACATAGGAAGTGCATAAAGTAAAGTTCTTACATTTCCAGGAGGGATTACAGAGGAAGTGCATAAAGTAAAGTTCTTACATTTCCAGGAGGAATTACAGAGGAAGTGCAAAAAGTAAAGTTATTACATTTCCAGGAGTGATTACAGAGGAAGTGCATAAAGTAAAGTTCTTACATTTCCAGGAGGAATTACAGAGGAAGTGCATAACGTAAAGTTATTACATTTCTAGGAGTGATTACAGAGGAAGTACATAAAGTAAAGTTCTTACATTTCCAGGAGGATTTACAGAGGAAGTGCATAAAGTAAAGTTCTTACATTTCCAGGGGGAATTAAAGAGTAAGTGCAGAAAGTAGAGTCCTTACATTTCCAGGAGGGATTACAGGGGATGTGCACAAAGTAGAGTTCTTACATTTCCAGGAGGGATTACAGGGGATGTGCACAAAGTAGAGTTCTTACATTTCCAGGAGGATTTACAGAGGAAGTGCATATAGTAACGTTCTTATATTTCCAGGAGGGATTACAGAGGAAGTGCATATAGTAAAATTCTTACATTCCCAGGAGGGATTACAGAGCAAGTGCATAAAGTAAAGTTCTTACATTTCCAGGAGGAATTATAGAGTAAATGCACAAAGTAGAGTTATTACATTTCCAGGAGGGATTACAGAGGAAGTGCATAAAGTAGAGTTCTTACATTTCCAGGAGGGATTACAGAGGAAGTGCATAAAGTAAAGTTCTTACATTTCCAGGAGGGATTACAGAGGAAGTGCATATAGTAAAATTCTTACATTTCCAGGAGGGATTACAGAGGAAGTGCATAAAGTAAAGTTCTTACATTTCCAGGAGGGATTACAGAGGAAGTGCATAAAGTAAAGTTCTTACATTTCCAGGAGGATTTACAGAGGAAGTGCATAAAGTAAAGTTCTTATATTTCCAGGGGGAATTAAAGAGGAAGTGCAGAAAGTTAAGTTCTTACATTTCCAGAAGGATTTACAGAAGAAGTGCATAAAGTAAAGTTCTTACATTTCCAGGGGGGATTACAGAGGAAATGCATATAGTAAAATTGTTACATTTCCAGGAGGGATAACAGAGGAAGTGCATAAAGTAAATTTCTTACATTTCCAGGAGGGATTACAGAGGAAGTGCATAAAGTAAAGTTCTTACATTTCCAGGGGTAATTAAAGAGGAAGTGCAGAAAGTAGAGTCCTTACATTTCCAGGAGGGATTACAGGGGATGTGCACAAAGTAGCGTTCTTACATTTCCAGGAGGATTTACAGAGGAATTGCAAAAAGAAAAGTTCTTACATTTCCAGGAGGGATTACAGAGGAAGTGCACAAAGTAAAGTTCTTACATTTCCAGAAGGGATTACAGAGGAAGTGCATAAAGTAGAGTCCTTACATTTCCAGGAGGGATTACAGGGGAAGTGCATTAAGTAAAGTTCTTAAATTTCCCGAAGGGATTACAGAGGAAGTGCAGAAAGTAGAGTCCTTACATTTCCAGGAGGGATTACAGAGGAAGTGCAGAAAGTAGAGTTCTTACATTTCCAGGAGGAATTATAGAGGAAGTGCAGAAAGTAAAGTTCTTACATTTCCAGGAGGAATTACCGAGGAAGTGCAGAAAGTAGAGTTCTTACATTTCCAGAAGGGATTACAGAGAATGTGCAGAAAGTAAAGTTCTTACATTTCCAGGAGGAATTACAGAGGAAGTGCATAAAGTAAAGTTCTTACATTTCCAGGAGAGATTACAGAGGAAGTGCATAAAGTAAAATTCTTACATTTCCAGGAGGGATTACAGAGGAAGTGCACAAAGTAGAGTTCTTACATTTCCAGGAGGATTTACAGTGGAAGTGAATAAAGTAAAATTCTTACATTTCCAGGAGAGATTACAGAGGAAGTGCATAAAGTAAAATTCTTACATTTCCAGGAGGGATTACAGAGGAAGTGCATAAAGTAAAGTTCTTACATTTCCAGGAGGAATTAAAGACGAAGTACATAAAGTAAAGTTCTTACATTTCCAGGAGGATTTACAGAGGAAGTGCATAAAGTAAAGTTCTTACATTTCCAGGAGGATTTACAGAGGAAGTGCAGAAAGTAGAGTCCTTACATTTCCAGGAGGGATTACAGAGGAAGTGCATAAAGTAAAGTTCTTACATTTCCAGGAGGAATTAAAGAGGAAGTACATAAAGTAAAGTTCTTACATTTCCAGGAGGATTTACAGAGGAAGTGCATAACGTAAATTTCTTACATTTCCAGGAGGATTTACAGAGGAAGTGCAGAAAGTAGAGTCCTTACATTTCCAGGAAGGATTACAGGGCATGTGCACAAAATAGAGCTCTATGAAATAAGCCTCCCGATTTGGTATTTCATGGAGAACAAAGGAATTTAATGAAACAGATATGTAAAAAAGAGCTAAGTTTAATTTGAATTCTCTGTTATCCCTCCTGGAAATGAATGTCTCAACTGATAACTGGGTGATACAATTTCATGGTAAAAATATCAAACTGTGTAGAGACTCACCACACATTAAAAAAAGAGCACCCTTCTTGTCAAGTAATTTACACGTTTCCAGGAGGAATAATAGAGGAACAACATAAAAAATGCTCCAGAATTGTATAGAAAGTGTGTAGTATAAGCCCAGCACTAAGAGAAGACCATTCTCCTGTGTCCGCAGGGTGGTCCGGCCCCCCAGAGGATACGTCCTCCAGGGCTATATCTGTCCTTGTCACTGAGTCAAGTGCCTGGTCAGGTCTAGCCCCTGTCTGTGACCACCAGGGAATCTGCACTATTCCCAGACCCCATAGTGCCAGGACGCAGGCTGTGATCAGCGCCCCCCCTGGCATGTAGGAAATACTGCACCCAAAGTCTCTCCAACTTCTGCACTAATTGAGTGACTCAAAAAATTTGAGGGGACAAGACGGTAGAAATAATCAGTCTTTAGATAAAATATTTTAAAATTTTATTTTACTTTATCGGCCCATTGTTATATAGATCAGTGAAAAGAATTTGACTTTAAAAAAAAAAGTGCCGTTCCTCTATTATTCCTCCTGGAAATGACTAAATAGGCAACTGGGTCTTATCGTTCCATTATTCATGAGTGTCCAATCAGTACTGACAATATTAGTCACACTCTGTTTTAAATGGGAATGATTGTGCCAAGTTATAAATTGATGCACACATTTCCAAGAGGAATAACAGAGGACAAGACAGGAGAATTAATCAGTATTTGATCCAAAATGACACTTATTTCCAACATTTCAGGTATTTTATTGGTCCAATGTTATAGATTAGTGAGATGAATTTTGCAGCATTTTTTTTTCTTCTTAAAATTGTGCCACTCCTCTGTTATTCTTCCTGGAAATGTATGACTAAATCGACAATGTTATAGTTTAGTGCATTGGATTTACACATAGGATCTGTCCTGACATATCACTGATACTTCCCCCAAAAAACAATAATTTGGGAATATTTTTCCTTGGTTATTCTTCCTGGAAATGTATGACCAAATTGACAACTACATGTTTGTCCCTTTGTCTTTGAGAATGTTTCTGTCCTATCAGTGCTGCTGATTACGATAGCCACGCCCTATTGATAAGTGGGTGTGTCAATGGGGCGTGTCTCTACACAGAATGTCCCTCTCTAATCACTACTGACAATGTTAGTCACGCCCTGTTGTAAGGTTAGTACATTTCCAGGAGGAACAACAGGTGAACAGCAAAAATAAATAAAAAAATAAAAAACAAAATGTGTTCTAAAATAGTCATTCCCCCTGTTGTTCCTCTTGGAAATGTATTTACCTTATAATAGGGAATGACTAGCATTGTCAGCCGTGATTGGACAGGGACATTGTGTAGGGACACGCCTCACTGATGCAACCTATAAAATAACAATTCTGGAACATATTTTTTTTTCTGTTCCCATGTTGTTCCTCCTGGAAATGTAAGGTGAAGACATTTCAAGAGGAACAACATGGGAAATAGTTATTCTGGAACATATATTTTTTTTTTATTGATGTTCCCATATTGTTCCTCCTGGAAATGTATTAACCTTTCATTATTTTTGAAAGAAAAGCACATTTTTTTCAATGAAGCTAACATTAAATGAATCAGAAATACACTCTATACATTGTTAATGTGGTAAATGACTATTCTAGCTGCAAACGTCTTGTTTTTATTGCAATATCTACATAGGTGTATAGAGGCCCATTTCCAACAACCACCACTCCAGTGTTTTAATGGTACATTGTGTTTGCTAACTGTGTAAGAAGGCTAATGGATGTTTAGAAAACCCTTGCACAAGTATGTTAGCCCAGCTGAAAACGGTTTGGCTGATTTGAGAAGCTATAAAACTGACCTTCCTTTGAGCTAGTTGAGAATCTGGAGCATTGCATTTGTTTTTTCTATGAAACTCTCAAAATGGCCAGAAAAAGAACTTTCATGTGAAACTCGACAGTCTATTCTTGTTCTTAGAAATGAAGGCTATTCCATGTGAGAAATTGACAAGAAACTGAAGATTTCCTACAACGGTGTGTACTACTCCCTTCAGAGGAGAGCACAAACAGGCTCTAACCAGAGTAGAAAGAGAAGTGGGAGACCCCGCTGCACAACTGAGCAACAAGACAAGTACATTAGAGTCTCTAGTGTGAGAAATCGACGTCTCACAGCTCCTCAACTGGCAGCTTCATTAAATAGTACACGCAAAACACCAGTGTCAACGTCTACAGTGAAGAGGCGACTCCGGGATGCTGGCCTTCAGGGCAAAGTGGCAAAGAAAAAGCCATATCTGAGACTGGCTAATAAAAGGAAAAGATTAATATGGGCAAAAGAACACAGACATTGGACAGAGCAAGATTGGAAAAAAGTTTTATGGACAGACGAATCAAAGCTTGAGGTGTTTGGATCACATAGAAGAACATTTGTGAGATGCAGAACAACTGAAAAGATGCTGGAAGAGTGCCTGACGCCATCTGTCAAGCATGGTGGAGGTAATGTGATGGTCTGCGGTTGCTTTGGTGCTGGTAAAGTGGGAGATTTGTACAAGGTAAATGGGATTTAGAATAAGGAAGGCCATCACTCCATTTTGCAAAGCCATGCCATACCCTGTGGATAGCGCTTGATTGGAGCCAATTTCATCCTACAACAGGAAGATGACCCAAAGCACACCTCCAAATTATGCATGAACTATTTAGGGAGCAGGCAGCTGGTATTCTATCTGTAATGGAGTGTCCAGCCCAGTCACCAGATCTCAACCCCATTGAGCTGTTGTGGGAGCAGCTTGACCGTATGGTGCGCAAAAAATGCCCATCAAGCCAATCCAACTTGTGCGAGGGGCTTCAGGAAGCATGGGGGTAAATTTCTCAAGATTACATCAGCAAATTAACAGCTAGAATGCCAAAGGTCTGCAATGCAGTAATTGCCCCAAAGGGAGCATTCTGAGACGAAAGCAAAGTTTGAAGCAGAAATTATTCTTTCTAATAAAAATCATTATTTCTAACCTTGTCAATGTCTGGACTATTTTCTATTCATTTTTCAACTCATTTGATAAATAAAAGTATGAGTTTTCATGGAAAAAACAAAATTGTCTGGGTGACCCCAAACTTTTTAACGGTAGTGTGTATGTATATATATATATATTTGCAAAGGTTTAGGTTTGGGGCTCATATATATATATATATATATATATATATATATATATATATATATATACTGCTCAAAGAAATAAAGGGAACACTCAAATAACACATCCTAGATCTGAATGAATGAAATATTCTCATTGAATACTTTGTTCTGTACAAAGTTGAATGTGCTGACAACAAAATCACTCAAAAATCATCAATGGAAATCAAATTTATTAACCAATGGATGCCTGGATTTGGAGTCACCCCCCAAATTAAAGTGGAAAAACGCACTACAGGCTGATCCAACTTTGATGTAATGTCCTTAAAACAAGTCAAAATGAGGCTCAGTATTGTGTGTGGCCTCCACGTGCCGGTATGACCTCCCTGCACCCCTTGGCCAGGCTCGTGATGAGGTTGTGGATGGTCTCCTGTGGGATCTCCTCCCAGATCTGGACTGGTGTTCTGTGGCAAGCGTCCTGCACGATGTTGGACTGTGAGCACAACCCCCATCTGTGGACGTCGGGCCCTCATACCACCCTCATGGAGTCGGTTTCTAACCGTTTGTGCAGATACATGCACATTTGTGGCCTGCTGGAGGTCATTTTGCAGGGCTCTGGCAGTGCTCCTCCTGTTCCTCCTTGCCCAAAGGCAGAGGTAGCAGTCCTGCTGCTGGGTTGTTTCCCTCCTACGGCCCCCTCCACGTCTCCTGGTGTACTGGCCTGTCTCCTGGTAGCGCCTCCAGTCTCTGGACACTACGCTGACAGACACAGCAAACCTTCTTGCCACAGCTCGCATTGATGTGCTATCCTGGATGAGCAGCACTACCTGAGCAACTTCTGTGGGTTGTAGAGTCCGTTTCATGCTACCATGAGTGTGAAAGCACAACCAACATTCAAAAGTGACCAAAACATCAGCCAGAAAGCATTGGTACTGAGATGTGGTCTGTGGTCCCCACCTGCAGAACCACTCCTTTATTGAGTGTGTCTTGATAATTGCCAATAATTTCCATCTATTGTCTATTCCATTTGCACAACAGCATGTGAAATTGATTGTCAATCAGTGTTGCTTCCTAAGTGGACAGTTTGATTTCACAGAAGTTTGATTTACTTGGAGTTATATTCTGTTGTTTAAGTGTTCCCTTTATTTTTTTGCGCAGTGTATATATATGCATGCGTGTGTGTTAATGTATAAATAGTCAGTTTCTGCATACAGTTGAAACCAGAAGTTTCCATACACTATATAAAAAGACACATATTCATGGTTTTTCTCAGTATGTGACATGAAAACAGAATAAACCTTTCCCGTTTTATGTCAATTAGGATTACCATAATTTTTAATATTTGCCAAATGCCAGAATAATGAGAGAGAAAGAGAGAATGTTTTAAGGTATTTTTATTACTTACGGCCAAGACGTAAGTTTACCTACATTTCATTAGTATTTGGTACTATTGCCCTTAAACTGAATGACTTGGGTCAAACATTTGGGATATCCTTCCACAAGCTTCTCACAATAGTTGGTTGGAATTTTGGCCCATTCCTGACAAAACTGGTGTAACTGATCCAGGTTTGTAGGTCGCCTTGCTCGCACCTGTCTTTTCAGCTTTGCCCATACATTTTCAATAGGATTGAGATCAGGGCTTTGTGATGGCCACTCCAAAACATTGAATTTGTTATCCTTAAGCCACTTTGTTACCATTTTGGCAGTATGCTTCGGGTCATTGTCCATTTGGAAGACCCATTTCCACTCAAGCTTTAACATCCCGGTTGATGTCTTGAGATGTTGCTTCAGTATTGCCACATAATCTTCTTTTCTCATGATGCCATCTATTTTGTGAAGTGCACCAGTCCCTCCTGCAGCAAAACACCCCCACAACATGATGCTGACACCACTGTGTTTCACCGTTGGGATGGTGTTCTTAGGCTTCCAAGCTTCTCCCTTTTACCTCCAAACGTAACGATGGTCATTATGCCCAAAAAGTTAAATTTTAGTTTCATCAGACCACAGGACATATCTCCAAAAATTAAGGTCTTTGTTCCTGTGTGTATTTGCAAACATTAATCTGGCTTTTTTATGTTTCTTTTGGAGTAATGGCTTCTTCTTGGCAGAGTGACCTTTCAGCCCATGTTGATACAGTACTCGTTTCACTGTGGATATTGACACAATCTTACCAGCTTCCGCCATGATATTCACAAGGTCTTTTGCTTTGGTCCTTGGGTTGATATGCACATATCGGACCAAAGCACGTTTATCTCTGGGACACAGAACCCGTCTCCTTCCTGAGCGGTATGATGGCTGGACATTCCCATTTTGTTTGTACTTGAGTATAATTGTTTGTATAGATGAACGAGACACCTTCGGGTATCTTGAAATTGTACCCAAGGAAGAGCCAGACTTGTGCAAGTCCACAATTCTCTTCCTGATATCTTTGTTGATTTCTTTAGACTTTCCCATGATGCTACACAAAGAAGCAGTGTGTTTCAGGTGTGCATTAAAATACATCCACAGGTGTGTCTCTAATTAACTAAAAAAAAAAATATCAGAAGCTTCCAAACACATGACATTGTCATATGGGCAGTCCAGAATTGTTTAAAGGCATAGTAATCTTAGTGTATGTAAACTTTGTGAGAAGCTTTTGGAAGGATATCCCAAACGTTTGACCCAAGTCATTCAGTTTAAGGGCAATGGTACTAAATGCTAATTAAATGTATGGAATCTTTTGACTTTGCAGTAAGTAATAAAAATGCCTGAAAACATTCTCTCTCTCTCTCTCTCATTATTCTGGCATTTGGCAAATATTAAAAATTATGGTAATCCTAACTGACCTAAAACAGGAAAGGTTTATTCTGATTTCGTGTCAGATATTGATAAAAACATGCAGATGTGTCTTTTTATAGAGTGTATGTAATCTTCTGGTTTCAACTGTATATATCATTGAACTTTTTGTAAGTAGTCATGAAGTCCGGCCTTCAAATCCGTCCCCTGCCTCTCCCGTGTCTCAGATGCACCATTGCCTTGTGCTCCCCGCAGATGTGCAGTGCATACTCTTCTTGCCATCATTTCTTGTAGATATTACATTTTATTCGTATACACTGTATATATAGTATTGCATATTGTATGTTTCTAATCCTATATGGATTCAGGCAATTATTTTGCATTTACTGACAGTAAACAGAGAACTTGGATAACATATGATAATCATATAGAAATAGATAATAACAGGAATTTACAGTGATGCCAATCAATTATCCGCACAGATACCACTTAGGTCATCTTGTGGGCAGAGTGGCCTTTGGGCCCTTACAAGCCCAGAGGAAGAGGTGTCCCCCCTACTTCTGTCCCCCTATAGCTTCTTCCCCAGGTGCAGGATCTTCAGTGAATTCAGTGGAGTGCATCATGTGTGCCAATCATATTTACCTTGTCTAATAATCCTGTCCACCACATGTATTACTTCATGACTGTAAAACACAGGGTAATTAGTGATGAAGATCCAGAGATGGGGTCCCTTGTGAAGAAGGAATTGAATTAAGTACTTGTCATGATAACCATAAACCCCCCAATGAGTGATAGTAATTATTTTGATAGTAATCCCTTCTCGATCTTTATTTAGCAAGTATAATAAATACCCTGCCAAATTCTCTGGATCACAAGTTTCCACCTTCAGTAATTAGAGCCAGTGTACCGTGCAGGTCACTCGTCCTACACACAGAGTACATCTCACCCGTGCCGAGCAGGTTATAAGTGAGAACAATGGTGTAAGACAGATTGTCTGTGTACAAGGTAAAGCTGGATGTGGTCGGCCAAAGAGCGCAACAGCAAGACACAATGTAGCCAAAAAGCTGCTACATAAGGCAGATTCTATCTAATATCTATCTCTATCTATCTAGCTCATATCTATCTATCTATTTATCTATTTGTTACTCTATCCAGCGCCGGACTGGAGTACCAGGGGCCCACCAGGAAAAAATCAATCTTGGGGCCCACCAGCACCATGCAGTTACCGTATATAGGAATAACATAAGTCCACAAACTCTTTCAAAATGAATCAACTTTATTAACCAATAAATCTCTGCTGCTGTGTAGTAGTCACAACACAGGGAGAGGTTAAACATCCAAGTATTTAATATGTATTGCAAATAAAGAATGTTCCCATTCTTAATATCCGAAAAAACAAATGACTGACAACCATCCACTATACCTAGACTAATAATACCATATAGAAGAGAGAAATACCGCCACACCATGACCAGAACACATACCACCACATAGTGATCAAATACTACCAAGTACAAGGTATATATACTGCCACACCATGAGAAGACCACATATTACCACCACATAGAGACTGTCTGAATAATACCACATACAAGGGACAAATACCACCACGCCATGACCATGTAGAGGTAATACAGTGATCACCAGTAACATTATACACAGGAGCTCTGTATATAGTCAGTGTACAGATAATGTAGAGATTATCAGTGACATTATAAACAGGAGCTCTGTGTATAGTGTCAGTGTACAGGTAATACAGGGATCACCAGTGACATTATGCACAGGAGCTCTGTGTATAGTGTCAGTGTACAGGTAATACAGTGATCCCCAGTGACATTATACACAGGAGCTCTGTGTATAGTGTCAGTGTAGAAGTAATACAGGGATCACCAGTGACATTATACACAGGAGCTCTGTATATAGTGTCAGTGTACAGGTAATACAGGGATCACCAGTGACATTATACACAGGAGCTCTGTGTATAGTGTCAGTGTAGAAGTAATACAGGGATCACCAGTGACATTATGCACAGGAGCTCTGTATATAGTGTCAGTGTACAGGTAATACAGGGATCACCAGTGACATTATACACAGGAGCTCTGTGTATAGTGTCAGTGTAGAAGTAATACAGGGATCACCAGTGACATTATGCACAGTAGCTCTGTATATAGTGTCAGTGTAGAGGTAATACAGTGATCACCTGTGACATTATGCACAGGAGCTCTGTATATAGTGTCAGTGTAGAGGTAATACAGTAATCACCAGTGACATTATGCATAGGAGCTCTGTGTATAGTGTCAGTGTACAGGTAATACAGGGATCGCCAGTGGCATTATACACAGGAGCTATGTGTATAGTGTCAGTGTACAGGTAATACAGTGATCACCAGTGACATTATACACAGGAGCTCTGTGTATAGTGTCAGTGTACAGGTAATACAGTGATCACCAGTGACATTATGCACAGGAGCTCTGTGTATAGTGTTAGTGTACAGGTAATACAGGGATCACCAGTGACATTATGCACAGGAGCTCTGTATATAGTGTCAATTTGTGTGTATAGGTAATACACATACTTACCAGTGATGTCTCTAGGTGAAGTTCTTTATCTGCAGACCGATATATCACATCTTCTATACAGGACTTATTTCTGCAGAAAATAACATAGTTAGCTATAACTGATCACTTCCAGAGCACAAGCCACACTTTTCCCAAGATTTCTACACTGTATGAAATGACAAAAAAGGAAACATAGCACTTAACTACACAGTAACAGTGCTCCAGTGTCATTCTGTGCCTGCTCATCTGTCAGCAGACATATTTGTATGATGGCAAAGATCTAGCAGAGCTGAAGACAGAAGACCTATGGATTACGTTGGAGTGAGGATTTTTCTTTATTAAAGATGGAGTCCCTAAATGTGTTTTATTTTTAATAAAAAAAAATAAATCTGTCCTTTTTTTTCTGTTTACTAGAAATTGATGGTGGCTATGTCTAATTTGGTGTGAAACCATGAATTTAGGGCTTAGAACCAACTGATAATACAAAGCTGGCCTGGTACTAACCCTATTATTACCTAGGGTGCCACTCACCACCAGGGCCACTGGAAGAGCCGGGTAAAGCACCTGGAAATGGTGCCATGATGAATGCGCCATTTTCAGGGGTGGCTGTGGGCTGCGATTTTCAGCGTGGGGGCCAAGAACGCTTGGGCCTTACCATGCTGAGAATCCCAGCCCCCAGCTGCCTTGTTTTATCTGGCTGGCGATCAACATATGGCGGGAAAAAAAAAGTTAAGTAAGTTTAAAACAAATATTCGGCTTCTCTGTCTTTTGATCGCCAGCCAAGGTAAAGCCAGGCAGATGGGGGTGGCAGTACGTAGCTGTCTGCTTTATCTGTGGTGAGAATCAAAAATTCTGCGGAGCGCTACATCGTTTTAAGGCTGAGTTCACACGATGCGTTTTTCATGCGTTTCCGCGGCGTTTTTGCAGTTGCGTAAACGCCGCAGAAACGCATGAAAAACGCATGGCAGAAGGGCAGCAATGTTCCCCAATTGAAATCCGCATGTGCTGTGCCCATGATGCGGATTTTTCCGCAGCGTAAACGCTGCGCTCAAAAATCCGCAGCATGTCATTTAATTTTGCGGAAACGCTGCATTTTTGGCGCCATTGACTTGCATTAGACCGCATGGATTACGCATCACTGTATATGTTGATGCGCTTTTCATGCGGTCTAATGTGCGGATGGTACCCGGGTGTGGAGGAGAGGACTCTCATCCAGACCCAGGTACCATTAAAAAAAAAAATAAAATAAAAAATATATATATATATATATATATACACACACTCACCTTCTGACGGCCCGCGCACCGCTACTGCTTGGTTCCCGGCACTTCGCGGTTGAATGAAGAAGGACCTTCGCTGACGTCAGAGTCATGTGACGGGTCACGTGATGCTGACGTCGGCAGGTCCTTCAGTCTTCACTGCCGGTAGCCGGGACCGAGCGAAGCAGGAGTTTTTAAACTAGAGACGGGGGGGGGGGGGGGGAAACCAAGGAAATAGGTGGGATGTGAGGCAAGCAAGGGGGAAGGGGAGAAGTGAATATAATGAGGGTGGAGAGGGGGGTGGGGATAGTACAGTTAGATCGTTAGAGAAGAATAGGATGCTAAATAACCCCAAAGTTTTATCTTGCATGCTGACCAACGCAAGAAGCCTGACCAATAAGACGGATGAGCTGCAGGCGCTTATATCGGAGGAGAGGTATGACATCGTAGGTATAACAGAGACTTGGCTAGACGATAGCTACGACTGGGCGGTAAATTTATTAGATTATAGTTTATTTAGAAGGGACCGGAAACAGGGGAAAGGCGGAGGAGTCTGCTTATATGTAAAGTCATGTCTAAAACCCAGACTAAGGGAAGATATAGGAGAGGGAGAAGAGGGGGTCGAGTCCATGTGGATAGAGATAGAGGGAACTAAAAATAATAATAAAATATTACTGGGGGTCTGCTATAAGCCACCCAATATAACAGAGGAGAATGAGAATCTGCTATTAGGACAAATAGACAAAGTAGCAAAACATAATGAAGTGATTGTAATGGGGGATTTCAACTACCCGGATATTGACTGGGAAACAGAAACCTGTAGATCTCAGAAAGGAAAAAGGTTCTTGACAAATATTAAGGATAATTATCTCTCCCAACTAGTGCAGGAACCAACGAGAGGGAAGGCCGTGTTGGACTTAATATTGACTAATAGGCCTGATAGAATAACTGAGGTACAGATAGGGGGGCACCTAGGTAATAGCGATCATAATATTATCGACTTCAAAATGCCCTTCAGTAGGGTTATCAATAAGGGAACAACAAAAACATTAAACTTTAGGAGGGCGAAGTTTGATCAGCTGAAAGAAAGCCTTCAACTTATTGACTGGGACAAAGTTCTTAATCAAGGAAATACGAATAGTAAATGGGAAACCTTCAAAATAATTCTGAATACTCAGTGCGAGAGGTATATACCGTATGGGAATAAAAGGGCCAGAAATAAGAGGAAACCAATATGGTTGAACAAGAACGTAAAAGGGGCGTTAAATAGCAAAAAAGAGGCATTCAAGAGATTAAAACAGGAAAACAGTAAGGAGGCACTAATGTGTTACAAGGAAAAATCGAGAACCTGCAAAAAACAAATAAAAATAGCGAAGGAGGAAACAGAGAGACGTATTGCTAGGGAAAGTAGATCAAATCCCAAACTGTTCTTTACGTATATAAATAGTAAAAGGATTAAATCGGATAATATTGGACCGATAAAAAGTGAGGAAGGCAAAATCATAGAGAAAGATGAGGATAAAGCTAATCTATTAAATAATTTTTTTTCGACAACTTTCACAAAGGAAATCGAACTAACAGGAGAAATGAGAAGTGACAAACTTAATCCTCCACTAAGTATGACAAATCTAACCCAAGCTGGGGTACAGAAACGCCTCAGTAACATTAAAATAACCAAATCACCAGGACCTGATGGCATACACCCACGGGTACTAAGGGAACTAAGTAATGTGATAGACAGACCGTTATATCTTATATTTAAGGACTCTGTTGAGACTGGGTCTGTGCCACTTGATTGGCGACAGGCGAATGTAGTGCCACTATTCAAAAAGGGAGCGAAAAGTGACGCCGGAAACTATCGGCCGGTGAGTCTGACGTCCGTTGTGGGCAAAATTTTTGAAAGCTTCATTAAAGAGGCAATTACGGAGCATCTTGATGCTAATAATCTTTTAATCCCGAACCAACATGGATTCATGAGGAATCGCTCCTGCCAAACAAACCTGATTGACTTCTACGAGGAGGTTAGCTCTCGAGTAGATCAGGGGGAACCAGTGGATGTCGTGTATCTTGACTTCTCAAAAGCGTTCGATAGCGTGCCACATAATAGGTTGGTATACAAAATGAGAATGATGGGGCTGGGGGAAAATGTCTGCAAGTGGGTAGCTAACTGGCTAAAGGATAGAAGACAGAGGGTGGTTATAAATGGAATATACTCAGATTGGGTAAGCGTCACTAGTGGGGTACCACAGGGGTCTGTACTAGGCCCAATGTTATTTAATATCTTTATTAACGACATAGTCAACGGGATAAATAGTAAAATATCAATATTTGCAGATGACACAAAGTTATGTAAAACAATTAATACAAAAGAGGACAGTGCAGACCTACAGAGGGATTTGGATAAGCTGGGTAGGTGGAGCATTAAATGGCAAATGAGGTTTAACGAGGAGAAATGTAAGGTCATACATATGGGAAGGGAAAATGGAAGTCACCAGTACTCACTGAATGGGAAAGGACTTGGGCATCTTGATTGATAGCAAACTAAATTGGAGTGCCCAAAGTCAGGCCGCTGCTGTAAGGGCAAACAGGGTAATGGGATGTATCAGAAGAGGTATAGCTGCAAAGGATGAGAACATTGTTCTTCCACTGTACAAAGCACTGGTCAGACCACACTTGGAATACTGTGCTCAGTTATGGGCCCCAATATATAGAAAGGATATAAATGAGCTTGAAAAGGTACAAAGGAGGGCAACAAAATTAATAAAGGGAATGGAGGGACTGCAATACCCAGAGAGGTTGGCAAAACTAGGACTATTCAGCCTGGAAAAGAGAAGGTTGAGGGGGGACATAATAAATGTGTACAAATATGTTAGGGGACAGTATAGAGATCTTGCCCTGGATTTGTTCAAAAGGAGGGATATTACGGTAACAAGAGGGCATTCACTAAGACTGGAAGAGAAAAGGTTTCAGCACCAGCATAGGAAGGGGTTCTTTACGGTAAGAGCAGTGAGAATATGGAATTCACTGAGTGAGGAGACGGTAATGTCAGATTCACTAAACCAGTTCAAGCGGGGACTGGATGCATTTCTAGATACCAGGCAGATTTCAGCATATACTTAAAAATAAAATAAAATAGTAGGTTGATACAGGGATTTATTCTGACTGCTGGTTTCAGAGTCGGGAGGGAATTTTTCCTCAGGTGAAGATTGGCTAAATCATTTGGGGTTTTTGCCCTCCTCTGGATCAACTTTAGCAATTACAGAACTAACAGGTCGAACTTGATGGACGCAAGTCTTTATTCGGCTTTACAAACTATGTTACTATGACACCGGGGGCCATCAGAGGGTAAAGTATATATTTATTTTTTGACATTCACACACTATATAAATCCATGCCGGTTGCATGGATTTATATAGTGTGAAGTAGACAAGCACTTTCCAAGTGATGCTAAAATAGATTGGGAAGCGCTTGTCAACCCGCATGCGGAAATGAAAGTGAAGACCGCTTAATTTCCGCATGTCCCTGGCAGGAAACCGCATGTACAATCCGCATGCGTTTTTTCCTGCCAGGGAGATGCAGAAATGCTCAGGAAAAAATCCTGAGCATTTCTGCATCGTGTGTACATACCCTAAAAATTTCTTTTCACACTTCTATATGTGACAGACCCAACAGCCAATCGCAGATGCTGTCAAAGAGGATGGGCGTCTGTGATTGGCTGTTTGAGTAATGTACAATCAGCCCATACATTCTAGTATGGTACTATGTATGGGCTGCTTTCAGGTTACTCAAGCAGCCAATCACAGACGCCCATTCTCTGTGTCAGCGTCTGTGATTGGCTGTTGGGACTGTCACACATATAGAAGTGTGAAAATATATAAATAATAAAACAAAAATGACATAGCGCTCTGCAGAAATTTTGATTCTCAGCGCAGATAGAGGTGGCAGCCCGTAGCTGTCTGCTTTATCTGCCTGGTTTTACCTTGGCTGGCGATCAAAAGTCAGGAAAGCCCAATGTTTTTTTTTATTTAAAAAAAAAAAAAAAATGAGTGGGCTCTCGCCATATTTTGATCGCCAGCCTGGTGAAACCAGGCAGCTGGGGGCTGGGATTCTCAGCATGGTAAGGCCCATTCTGGGCCCCCCACGCTGAAAACGGCAGCCCGCAGCGACCCATGGAATTGGCGCATTCATCGTAGCGCCATTTCCAGGCACTTTATCCTGCTCTTCCAACGGTCCTGGTGGGGGGTGGCACGCTGGGTAATAATGGGGTTAGTACCAGCTTTGTATTATCAGTTGGCACTAAGCCTGAAATTCATGGAGTCACGCCAAACTAGACATGGCCACCATGAATTTCTAGTAAACAGAAAAAAAGAAAAACAGAACACAGAATTTTTTTTTTAATAAAAATAAAACACAAAACACATGTAGGGACTCCATCTTTAATAAAAAAAACAAAATCCTCGCTCTGACGTAATCCACGGATCTTCTGTCTCCAGCTCTGCTACATCTTTGCCATCAGACAAATATGCCTGCTGACAGAGATGAGCAGGCACAGAATGACACTAGAACCCAGTTGTCAGAGAAGTGCTCAGCTGGCCTCCAGCCGCCGACCATGTTTTCCTGTGCGTTGCAAATAATGCATACTTTCAAACGCATGCCTATTTTTGCAATGCAAGTCTACGGTACATTGCGTCTGCACTGATTTACAACGGATCCGTTGTAACGCACAGCATAAACGCAATGTTAACCCAGCCTAACAGCAGCGAGAAGGGGAGACGGAGCCCTGGAGACCGCGTAGTCAGTCTACTGCTGGTACTATCATGCCCATTGCCCAGTATGTACTGCCAGCCTCTGTGGTACTAGCATTCAAGCTCACATGGCATATCCTGCCAGCCAGCCACTGGTGTTAGTACTAGCATGATAGTACCACACCACCAGTGGCTGGGCAATGGGCATGCATGATGGTACCACCAGTGGCTGGCAGGACATGCTGGGCATGATTCATGCCTTGTATGTCTTGCCAGCCTCTGTGGTACTATCATGCCCACCCGGCATGTCCTGCCAGCCAGCCACTGGTGGTAGTAGTACTAGCATGATAGTACCACAAAGGGCAAGCTCTAGGTTTTTCTGGGCCCCGGGCGAAAGAGTCTCAGTGGGCCCCTTTTAACACATACCACGATTCATGATGCACAGATACTGCAGATAAATATAAGTATAGTACAATGCAAAGATTTCACTTCTTATATTACATGAGTGATATCTATTGTAAATTCTACAATAGCTCAGAAACCGGCGAATCGCTCCACACAGTATACTGGCCCCCCAAGAATGCTCCATACAGGGAACTGGCCCCCATATAACGCTCCATACAGGATACTGGTCCCCATATAACCATATAATGCTCCACACAGGATACTGGCCCCCAAAAAATGCTCCATACAGGATACTGGTCCCCATATAACCATATAACGCTCCATACAGGACACTGGCCCCCCCCAAAATGCTCCATACAGGATACTGGCCCCCATATAACGCTCCATACAGGATACTGGCCCCCATATAACGCTCCACACAGTATACTGGCCCCCATAAAATGTTCCATACAGGATACTGGCCCCCTTATAATGCCCCATGCAGGATGTCACCTCCTATATAATGCCCCTTGCAGGATGTCACTTCTCCCCCTCATATAATGCCCTATGCAGGATGTCCCTTTCCCCCCCATATAATGCCCCATGTAGGATGTCCCCCCCCATATAATGCCCCATGCAGATTGTCACCCCTCATATAATGCCCCATGCAAGATGTCACTCCCCCCCATATAACGCCCCATGCAGGATATCACTCCCCCCCCCCATATAATGCCCCATGCAGGATGCCACCCCCCATATAATGCCCCATGCAGGATGTCACCTCCCCCATATAATGCCCCATGCAGGAGGTCACCCCCCATATAATGGCCCATGCAGGCTGTTAACCCCCCATATAATGCCCCATGCAGGCTGTTAACCCCCCATATAATGCCCCATGCAGGCTGTCACCCGCCATATAATGCCCCATGCCTCCATACATTGAAAAAAAAAAATCAAATACTCACCTCCCTCCTCCTCACCTGCTGCCGCTGCTCAGGTCTGCACTTCAGCGTCGCTGGCGTCTTCCCGCTCTGCGCTGCCTGTGACGGCTCAGGGGAGGGCGCGGTGTAAAGACGTCACCGCACCCTCTGACCTGAGACGTCACAGGGAGCGCACAGCAGGAAGACAGTGGATCTGCGGAGGCACGAGGAGAGGTAAGTATCTGGCTGCAGGGGCCCTGAGCAAGTGGGGGAGAAGGGCGGGCGATGGCACTGCTCTTCTCCACCCATAGCCCGGCAGGGAGCCCGATGGCGAGTGGGCCCCCCGTCTGCTCAGGGCCCCGGCACTTGCCCAGATGCTGACGCCGGCCCTGACTACCACACCACCAGTGGCTGGCAGAACATGCTAGGTGGGCATGATAGTACCACAGAGGCTGGCAAGACACACTAGGCAGGCATGTTTCATGCCTAGTATGTCATGCCAGCCTCCTTGGTACTATCAGGCCCACCCAGCATGTCCTGCCAGCCCCTGGTGATAGTACATGCTGCTGGGCATAGTACCAGTAACCAGAGGCTGGCAGCAGGACATGCTAGGCAATGGGCATGATGATAATCATGCCCATTGCCCAGTAGTATTTACTGCCAGCCTCGGCCAGGGGTCCTCCCAGTCACCCCTCCCCCCTATCCCTTCCTCCCCTCCCGGCCCCTGCTTTTCATAGTCACGCGTCGAGATGAGCTGCAGCCGCTGCCTGGAGCGACGCAGGGTCCGTACTCCACAGCGCGCACAGGAAGCAGTCCCAGGGCAATGACATCATCACCCTGAGACTGACCTCCTGCGCACGCGCCGGCAGTGTCGCTGCACAGAGGAGGCAGAGGGGCACTGCGGCAGCAGGCAGAGCAGGGAGACTGCTGCAGAGGGGCCATCACTAATCATATCGGCAGTGCTGCCGACATGAATCGGGGGGCCCTCTGTTCTCTGTACAGGGCCCAGGGGGTGTAGAGGGGCGGGGCATGGGACGTGGCCATCGGGGCCCACAGGGGGTTTTCCCGATCCTCCGGTGGGCCAGTCCGCCCCTGCAGAGGGGCATATGTATACATGCAGGTCGGCCACATCCCAGTGGTGCAGACACATCCACACTGCACCCTGTATACTTGTGCACTGCCGTCTGCTGCAGTGGTAGGAGCCGCCTGAATGCATCTTCTTCCTGCCGGAGAGGAGCTTGTGGGCCTGTGCGGTGAGGAGGTGGACGCTGCGCACCTCCTGAGAAGTATATGGCACTCCATGTATCTGTGCACACAGTATACCACTCTAGTGTATAGCAGAAAGGAGACATCGACCAGAAGAGTCCAGGCATGTGGGTGATGCACATAATTATTTTATTGATAACCAGGTGGAAGAGGAGGAAATCCAGAAAAAGGGGGGAATTAAAAACTATACGCAAAGGGGACGTCGAGACAGGAATTACAATTAACACCAGTGGGAATGGATCATGATTAGAACAGCAAAGGGATAATACAGAGAATCAAGCCCAAATTAATCCAGTATCTAAAAATATATATACATATCATTAGTTAGATATATCTGTACATATGATTGTTTAATTATCATAAACTTTACATAAAGTGCAAGTGCCTCCAAAGAATAAATCTACATAAATTATATATCTCATATGTGAACAAATACAGGTGTTTCTCACTACATTAGAATATCATCAAAAAGTTAATTTATTTCAGTTCTTCAATGCAAAAAGTGAACCTCATATATTATATAGAGTCATTACAAACAGTGATCTATTGTTTATTTCTGTTAATGCTGATGATTATGGCTATACGAGTTTCACTTTTTTGTATTGAAGAACTGAAATAAAGTAACTTTTTGATGATATTCTAATTTAGTGAGATGCACCTGTGTATGTATATATACAAGGGCTGGTCCCTTATTATTTGGATGTCAGTGTGAATCCTGTAGAGCAGTGGTCCCCAACCTTTTTTGCACCAGGGACCGGCTTGAAGCAAGATCATTTTTCCATGGCCCAGCAAGGAGGGAGTGGGGTGGGCGGGGCTTTGGTCATATGGGGGCGGGGTAATGGAGGGATTTGGAGTTTAGTGCATACTTATCATATAGTGTAGACCAGGTCCCCGCCAGGAGCTATGCCAGGAGCCCCACATAATGTGCTGTGCCAGGAGCCGCATCACTGAGGCCCCATCACGCCCTGCAGCAGGACAGGGCAGCTGTCCTGACAGCTGCTGTTCAGCTGCATTTACTTCATCCCAGGGGCGGACACAGACTGTAGTGGGCCCCTGTGCAAGAAATTTTTGGGGGCCCCCCCCGCCCTTCATAAGGCAACAAAGTTATGTAAACATAACCCCCCCATGTGCATCTCTCACCCCCCCATGTGCAGCTCACCCCCGTGCATCTCTCATCCACCCCCCGTGCATCTCTCATCCACCCCCCGTGCATCTCTCATCCACCCCCCGTGCATCTCTCATCCCCTCCGTGCATCTCTCATCCCCCTCCGTGCATCTCTCATCCACCCCCCGTGCATCTCTCATCCACCCCCCATGCATCTCTCATCCCCTCCGTGCATCTCTCATCCACCCCCCGTGCATCTCTCATCCCCTCCGTGCATCTCTCATCCCCCTCCGTGCATCTCTCATCCCCCTCCGTGCATCTCTCATCCCCCCCGTGCATCTCTCACCCCCCGTGCATCTCTCATCCACCCCCCGTGCATCTCTCATCCCCCCCGTGCATCTCTCACCCCCCCGTGCATCTCTCATCCACCCCCCGTGCATCTCTCATCCCCCCCGTGCATCTCTCACCCCCCCGTGCATCTCTCATCTCTCCCCTCCCTCCCATGTGCATCTCTCATCTCTCCCCTCCCCCCATGTGCATCTCTCATCTCTCCCCTCCCCCCATGTGGATCTCTCATCTCTCCCCTCCCCCATGTGCATCTCTCATCTCTCCCCTCCCCCCCATGTGGATCTCTCATCTCTCCCCTCCCCCATGTGCATCTCTCATCTCTCCCCTCCCCCCCATGTGGATCTCTCATCTCTCCCCTCCCCCATGTGCATCTCTCATCTCTCCCCTCCCCCCATGTGCATCTCCCATTCCCCCCACTCCTAGTTAATTGTATTTAAAAAAAAATAAAACTTGTTATACTTACCCCCATGCGATCCCTGCAGAATCCTGGCGCTCGTCCAAATCGCTGACACCAGGTTCTCCTGACTTCCGGCCATGTGACGGCGCCGTCACATGACCGGAAGTCAGGGGAATCATGAAGGTGCTGCCGCAGCAGCGCAGCGCTAAGATGTCCCGGACCCGGCGCTTAGCATGCGGCCGGGGGCCCCATGAGGAGAGAGACGCACAAGAGGGGGGCTCCTACCGGCCGGGCCCTATACTGGAGTCAGGGCATGACTGCCCTGATGGCGGCCCTGCTGGAGGCTGGAGGGGCCCCCTCTCCCCGCGGACCGGCTGAAAAACCCCAACGGCCCGGTCCTGGTCCGCGGACCGGCGGTTGGGGACCTCTGCTGTAGAGAGTAGTGCACTGACTTGGGCATATGTGCTGTTGACAGATATGTATTTGTATCCACTTTAAGCGTTTTTAAAAAAGGTGACCACATGTGCATTGTACTCACGCTATAGCAGATGCAGATCCCACTCCTGAATGGCGTCCACCCGATGTATGTTTCGGCTTCTTGTCTTCGTCAGGGGGTGGCATCATTTGGAAAGAGCTAAGAGTTAAATGGCCAACTATAGCCAATCAGGATGGAGGTATGTCTCCACCAACCAATGGGTGCTGAGGAGGCGTGGCTCGATACACAACGCGCACCAACGCTACGAGGAAACTACGGCGACATGTGACCTGTGACGCTGCGATCACGTGATGGAGACACATGATCGGGGTCACGGGGCACATATAGATACAGTCGGGGAGGATGATGTGGAGACGTTCATGTGTATCGCCTCTTCAGCAGACATCTAATCTACTGATTGAGTGTGGATATATCGGATAAAGTGGAAAATCTTCTTAATTTATAATGATGGATAACGAGTATAGGTTACATATTACAGCAATACACAGGAATAGGGGGTAGTGAGTGTTACATGTATATAAGAATATAAAGAATATCATAAATTATTATGTGTGATCAGGTGATAAATAAATAATATATACTGTATATTATACGGATATTAGTCCCCATATACAATACAAAGATTAATGAATTAGACTAAAAATAACCATTATAATAGATGGAGAAAAAGGGGGAATAAATACTAAGTCATTATTAAAGGGGTTTTCCCACAAACAAAAGTTCATTTGAATCATTGTCTGTGTCTGACCCTGTACGGAACATACCACAGCTCCTGGGCAGGGGGAGAGCAAAAGACAATACAGACATTACAGCCGGGGATCGCAGAGGATTCATTTTCTGAGGTAAAACATTTCACTGCCTGATTTAAACTATATTTTCCCTCACAAAATGAATCCTCTGTTATTCCCTGCTGTAATGTCTGTATACTCCTTTGCTTCCTCCCCTGCCCAGGAGATGTGGTATGATCAGACCATGTTCTGTACACCATCAGACACAGCCATTCATTACAATTACTTCTGTTTGTGGGAAAACCCCTTTAATACATATATCGAAATCGTGAAAATCAATAGTGAATATGTTTATATAAATATATAAAAGTGCAGTGACATGTGAACAATAAATAAAGGGTGAAAAATATATAAAATAATAAAATTTCACTGACATGTGACCAATTAATAAAGGGGAAGGGAAGGAAAAAAAGGAGGGGAGAGGTGTGGACGGGAGGGTTGGGGAGGGGGAAAAGGTGAACGTGAGGAAAAACTAAAAAGATAATATTAATACATATATATACACTGTAGAGAATTGTACTCACTCAGCCGCGTTAGAGGTAGGCACAGGATACTGTTTCTTTAAAAATGTCCAAGGCAAGTTTATTCAGACCTAATAAACCACACTTGCAAAGTAAACAAAAGACAGCCTTGTCCGGCACAAAGTAACAAAACAGAAAATAACTAGTCCATACAATACTGCAGGTTCACCTGCTCACGGTCAGTGTCCTGTAGCACAGACACGCTGGAGGTCTCCACACCTCCAGCCACAGACACTGAATGAGACACTTGGTCTCCATTTTATACACAGGCCCTTGGGTGGGGATATGTGAGCAGCCAATCCTTCCCAACTCTAATGACTGCTCGTAAAAACAGCCCTGATACGCCCAATTAACTCTCTCTGGGTTTATATCACCGAAGCTACTAACCTTGGTAACGCATATCTCCCCTCAAGGACCTGTCCGGCTGCCATCTTACAATACATAATAACAATTAACGTAATTCTTTTATTAATATCCATATGTGTACTCTCTTAGTGTTTACCCTATAGTATAAAGAATAATACAGACATCAGCTGTTATACATTATACACACTGTCATATATCTGTATATACATACAATGTGTATAATGTATAACAGTATATCAAATCAGTCAATCATATAAATCATATATTATCCTGTATGTGTGAGGGCCTGTGCAGACGTTGCAGATTTTTCTGCCCAGATTTGTCACAAAACCTGAAGGGTTTCCGGATGTCAGCAGAGTGAAAGAGAATCCTGAAGTCTCATGCACATGTTGCTTATTTTTTCCTTACAGATTTAAATCTGCAGCATGTCAATTCTTTCAGAGTTTTTGCTGCAGATTTCACCCATACTAATGGGTGAGAAGAAGAACAGTGCACAGTGACAGGAATCTACTGAGCATATATCAGAACTGACAACCAACACATGCTCGGTAAAGCAGGGACTAGCCCAGCCCCCGAAACGGAGGCCACTAATGACGCTTCATTTCAGGGAGTGGGCAAAGGCTGTGGCAATGACTGTAGCCTCTGCCCCCTGATGACGATTCGTTTCATCATCAAAGAGAAAGTAATATAAATAAATCAGAGTAGTGAGGGAAGGATACGGAATTTTAAATTAAAGTATATTAGAAAAAAGATCAGATTATGACATTAAATAGCTAGAGATTTAGGAGTAAAATAAAATTTGGTTTTGGACCACCCCTTTAATGAATCAGAGCCAATATAGATTGCCAATCATGGGCCAATTCTTTGTGCCAGAGAGTCCCTGGCGACAATACATGCTGATGGCCTATCAGAGGCAGCGGCTGACGTCGGCATGCATGTGAAGGCGAGCATGGCAGTGACGTCATACACTCCTGTCGCCTGCCAAAGTCAGCTGCCGGCTTTACAAGAGGACTCTGCACGGCGGGAGAGCGAGGGGCAGGTGAGTATTTATTTATTTATTGATTTATTTTAAATCAGTGGTCATGTTAGTGACTCGCCCCCAGGGCCGTGGGGTACTCGGCAGCCGGGCCTTATGGCTGCTTTCGGGGGAGAGATCACGGTGGCTGGCCTGTTGCCGTGTCCCAGGTCGGTCAGTGCAAAAAGGGGATATTTATAGGGGATTTGTCGTGACGCCACTTGTGGTGTCTGGTGAGGATCACCAGTGCTGCGACAGTCCTCTGAGGCAGATGATATGGCAGCTTGAGATGGAACGGCTCCCCACAGGTGGAGCAAGCCTCAGGGCTGTGTAGAATAAATGGAGGTGCGCTGGGCGTTGTAGTGTAGGGAGGGAAATGGCACCGGCGAAAGAAAGGAGCGGAGGCAGCTCAGTGCAGTCATCCAAGATTTACTCACAGTTCTTAGACAGTCCACAGGTGCACTGTACTGGTGCAAGCCTCCCGCGTCGCGCCGCCTTCACCGGGCAGGGGTTCAGTCCTTCCTCAGGCAGTTCGGGTGTACCTGGCAGAACCCCACTTTCTTATGTACCTCTCTAGACCAACTTCACGCTGGGTCTTACTCCCTCCTGCCCTGCGCTTCCCACTGTGAATCCTGTTCGGGTGGCTGCGAGGTCCTCCCTGTCTGTCGGAGTTGCACAGACCTGCTTGACCTTACTTGGATTGAAGTGGGGGTTTGGCTCCTGGCTATAGAAGTCAGAAGCCTCCAGTTTTTCCAGCCGAGGCCTGAAGCTGCACGACTGGGCCAGGGGCTGGTCCCCTTCTTGCGACCTAGATCCTCCTGACACTTGGCAGGTTCGGGGTGTACGGGTGCCACCTGCACTCGCTGTACTCCCCTAGGATCCCTTCTGCAGAACAGAGCTTACTCCCTGCTCCCCTCCTGGGCCTCAGTCCTGGGCCCTTGTAGTGGAGCAGAGCTCCTACAGAGACTCTGCTCCCAGACTGTTCCTCTGAAGCACACTCCTCAACTCCCTGCTCTTGTTAAGATGTCTACCTTTTTATATATCTACTGTATGCGTGCTCCCATAAACTACTTCCTCCACCCACACCCACTACTGGTTCCCCCTAACTTTGGGTTCCCCCCACCCCAGCCAAGGTCAGAGCTCAGCAGAAAACTACATTGCGTCTTGCCCCTCCTGCTGGCCTGGGGTAGTGTAGTGTTGGATGTAGGTGTTGGGGTTCCGTGCAGCACTCCCTCCTTACCTGAGAGAAGGGAGACACCACACCTCTGGGTGAGGTGCAGTACCTCTGTGGCGACCGAACCCTCAGGGGCGCCACACTACTACATGGATGACTATGGAGATGCATTATACTTTATGGATGACTATGGGGCTGCATTATAGTACATGGATGATTATGGGCTGTGCATTATAATTTATGGATGACTATAAGGTGCATTATGTTTTATGGATGACTATGGGGTGCATTATATTTTATGGATGACTATGGGGGTGCATTATAGTACATGGATGACTATGGGCTGTGCATTATACGTTATGAATGACTATGGATTGTGCATTATAATTTATGGATGACTATGGGGTGCACTATACTACATGGATGACTATGGGCTGTACATTATACTTTATGGAGGACTAATGGCTGTGTATTATATTGTATGAAGGATATGGGCTGTGTATTATGCTAATATGGATGACTATGGGCTGTGCAGTGTATTATATGGAGGACTATGGGATGTATTATACAATATAAAGGACTATGAGATGTCCATTATACTTCATCTATGGAGCCCCGTGACTTTTACGTACGCCCCTGATGAGCATAGTTTATTTTCTTCTATACATTAAAGAACAGTAGCAGAATGGGGAAAATATACCAGGATGAGGGATATACTGTATATACCAGAATGGGCCCGGGGTAAGGGACATATACCAGAATGGGCGATATAACTACCAGGATGGGGCCAGGATGAGGGACATATATACCAGGATGAGTGATATACGGTATATACCAGGATGGAGGACGCGCATATATATATAATATAATATAATAATTTATTCAAGATGGAAGGGGGGCCCGGTCCAGATCTTGCACTTGGGCTCATAAGACTCTAGTTACGCCACTGCATGCAGCTATAACCAGTCAGTCAAATGGGTACATACAGTACTGTGCAATATTTTTAAACAGGTATGGAAAAATGCTGCAAAACAACATCAAAGCATCAGGTACACTTGCATACAGTTTTGTGAAGAACCTCAACAAGGAGACTGTTCCCAATATCTTGGCTCACTAAAAAATAACCACAGATCTTCTGTGGATGTAGGCTTGGACAAAAATACTTCTGTCTCTCTATGTAATCCAAGACAGACTTGATGATTTTGAGATCAGTGTTCTGTGGGGGCCATATCATCACTTCCAGGTTCGTTGTTCTTTTTTATACTGTAGTTAGTACTTAGTCACATTGGCTTTATGTTTGGGGTCATTGTCCTACTTGTTAGGTATTGTGGTTCTGTGCTCCCACCTGGGAATGGATCAAGTCCAGTGCTACGCTACTCCGGTCGCAGGGGTCACCATTGTCCTGACTCTGCAGGCGAAGCTACTACGCATGCCGGAAAACCGTCTCAATCTTATGGAGCCATTCGTTCTGGAGTAGTAGGATTTGTGAGGACGCGGGACACCGTATCTCCCACTGATATAATGCCCGGTTAACATGGGATGCTGTGTTCCCCCGGTTGCCAGGCAACACACGATACTGCGGTGTCTGGCACTAGGCAGTGGTGGGATTGGGTCCAAGCTGCTGTGCAAGTTAGCAGGGAGTGGTTGTCTTGGGATGATTGGGAGGTATTCAACACCTGATCATTAGGTGGGCTATTTAACCCTGTTCCCTGCTCAGTCCTTTGCTGTTTATTACAGTTTCAATGTGCTGTGGTGGTGAGGGGTGCTATCATTATTAGTTGTTATCTTTCTAGCGTTTTGTCTTAGGAGTCTTCTCTTTCCCTTTTAATTTTTCCTAGGTGTTCTTACAGAGATACCCACCTGGTTCTTGACTAGGCACCGGCTGTGTCACCAGACGCCAGCTGGCTGGCGACAGTGGGCCTGGGAAGGCTCTGCCAAAGTCCCCCTTCCATCACTGGGAGCTGAGTGAAAAGTGTTCCCGGCCCTAAAGAACTCACCTAGCTGGGCAGCTTGCGCCAAGTGCGTCTGTCCCTGCGGATTTGCTGGTTTGGTGCCAGTCTTCCTGGGTCTTTCTGCGTTAGCGCATAACACTGCTGAATAATAAATTTAGAGCCAGTCAGACGCTTAACTGATGGTATTGCATGATGGATAATTATTAGTGTTGAGCGAGTATGTTCTGTTAACCCTTTCGGCGAGTATGCTTGGGCCGAGCACCGAGTAGTTACAGCTGCTCGGTGTTATGTTTAAATCACTCCCGTGTGCATGATTTGCGACTGTTTGACAGCTTTAGTACATGTAAGGAATGTCTATTTATTACACATTCCTCACATGTATTAAAGTTGTCATACTCGCCAAAAGGGTTAACAGAACATACTCGCTCAACACTAATAATTATCTGCTATATTTCTCTGCATTGAAGACACCATTAATGATGACCAAATCCCCAACTCCATTTGTTGAACTGGAGTTCCAAATATGCCAGGTCCCTCTGTAATGGTGTAGAAGACGTCTGAACACCCTCTCTGAAGACTCCTGACTGTATAGTTAGTGTGACCTGAGGTTTTATGTGTTTTATCCTTATGTAGGCTCCAGTTTTCCTCTGTACAGGGGTGGACATGGTTAACTGTAGGGCCAGCCCATAGTTTGGGGAGGAGTAAGTGGGCACCAGGAGTTAGTTCCTGTTTTAATAGTCTGAGTAGAGCTGCAGAGAAGAAAGGACAACTTCAATCGGATCTAGCCATAATTTTGTGTGTGTGAAGAGCAGACATACTAGGGAATACATTTCAGCATTCAAGTAACAGTGGCAGCAGTACTCCATACCAAAGGCAAGTTGGGGCACCCACTGAAAAATAAATCATTTTAAAGCTAGTCTCAGTGTTAGCCAGACCTGGAGGTCTTTGTGAAGAAATATGGGATCAGTCAGGCTGGTACAATGGTCACAGCGCAATACATCGACCCATGTAGCCCTGTACTGGGAATATGAAGGCCCTCGGTGGAGCTTGTTGTTCATTTGCAAAGTTCTACACAAGTATTGCGCCACTGTCCTCAACCATCAAGTGTGAACCTCTGTCATACTATACAGATGAAAGTTTAAAGCATTATTCCTGCTACCCATTGTACATTTTTTCCAGACCTAGTAAATGAGAGTTTATTTTCGTAAACATGTCTGTCTTCTTCTTTGCGGAGTTAAAGAGTCCCAGTGTCTCACCAACTGTGGCAGAACATAGTCTGAAGGTGCCATCAGCTGAATCAGTAATATGTGCACACAACGAGGAACCCCTTGTCTCGTCCCTTACACCTTCACCATACTTCATTGTTGCTTGCAGACCCTCTATATTGTTCCACTCTCCAGCCCTTTGACAAACTAACTGTTTTCTGTGAACGGCAAATATTTCACATTTTTGCTCATTAGTCCATAGCCAAGGCTAACATTTTTCTGCACCCTTGTTTCTATGACTAAGATATTGTTTTTGATTACAATTCTTCCATGAAGACCACTTCTGGCCAGAACTTTGGATGGGATGGGAGCATTTTTGTGCCAGCTCTGTGCTCAGGCTTGGACTGGCCGACAGGAGAACAGGAGAATCCTCCAGTGGGCCCCTGTGCAGAGTGGCCACCACCCTCTTATATGAGCAGTACTTGGCACAATAAACTTTACTCACTATGTGCAGGCAAAGGTAGCATCTTATTCATTTACCAATCTACCCAGTTCATTGTTATATAAATTTGTGATTGAGGATAATGTCACATTTGCATGTAGTTGAGAAGTGGGGCCCTAAAGTTGGACAGTGGGGGTCTCTGGCACCAGTCAGACACTACTTGTGTCTCTTGTATTCGGTGGCTCTGTATCCCGGTCTTCAGTCTTCAAGCAGGTAGTTTGTTGTGTAGGACATACACTATTTTAGTGCCCTTCCCCCATCACAGAGATTGGTCTCCATAAGGCTGTGTGCCCACGATGCATTTTTAAACTTTTCCGCAGCGGCAAAAACGCTGCAGAAACGCTTAAAAAACGCATGGTAGAAGGCCTGCCATGTTCCCCAATGATAATCCGAATGTGCTGTGCACATGCTGCGGAAATTTCCGCTGCGGATTATCATTGCAGAAAAAAACACAGCACTACCAATTATTTTGCGGAAGTGCTGCGTTTTCGCCGCCATTTACTTGCATTAGATCGCATGGATTACGCATCACTGTATATGTAGATGCGCATTCCATGCGTTCTAATGTGCGGATCGTACCCAGGTCTAGAGAAGAGGAGACTCTCCTCCGGACCCTAGTACCATAGAAAACTGTAAAAAAAAATGAATAAAATAAGTATATATTTATTTTTTACCTTCTGGCGGCCCCCGATGCGCTCCTCCTCTCATGCCGGCAGTTCGATGGACTGAAGGACCTGCGCTGACGTCATAGTCATGTGACGGGTCACGCGACACTGACGTCGGCAGGTCCTTCAGTGTAACATGATCTGCCGGCAGCCGGGACGGTGAAGCTAGACACCGGGGGCCATCGGAAGGCAAGTATATATTTATTTTTTATTTTTTGACACTCTCTCTGGTCGCACTATATAAATCCATGCTGTTTGCATGGATTTATATAGTGTGACCAAGTTGTCAAGCACTTTCCAAGTGATGCTAAAATCGCTTGGAAAGCGCTTGTCAACCCGCATGCGGAAATGCATGTGAAGAACGCTTCACATCCGCATGTCCCTGGCAGTAAAAACGCATGTACAATCCGCATGTACAATCCACATGTACAATCCGCATGCGTTTTTTCTGCCAGGGGAGATGCAGAAATGCTCAGGAAAAATCCGGAGCATTTCTGCATCGTGGGCACATTGTTAGAACCCTCCTGTTAGTTTTTGCTATCTTGTGTTTTGCGGTCACGTGACCATCTGCCTATATATTCCAGCTCCGCCCTTCTGGCTTTGCTGGACTTCAGTGTTGTTTGACTGTTTTGCTAGCCTGGTGCTTCGGTGCCTATCTCTGTCATTTTGCTTGGTACTCTTGGACCTCTAGTACTTTTTGTCAGTTTGTCTTTTGTGTTCTACAACAATTTCTGTTTAGGAGGTGTCCCATTTTTGTCCCAGCCCTTAGTGCTTTAGGGACCCCTCCCTTAATTCTATAGGTCTTCGTTCAGACTAGCCGAGGACGAAGGTGGGTCTGTTCACTAGGAACAGGCAGCCCGCTACATCGTAGGGATTCAGCTTAGTCTTACTGTAGGGACAGCTTTCCCCTATCTTTCCTTAGTTCTTGTTGCAGATCACAACAGTAAGTCCAGCCCAAAAAAAAAACTAAAAGGAAAGAAATTCAGGGATCAGTATGGTTTCCGTCCAGGAGTTGGCTCAACGCCTGCAAGGATTGTCTCTGGAGGTGGCCGAGCTTCAGCAACATGTGAGTAGCTGTCCTGGAGCGCATTTTGTGGAACCGAAGGTAGGACTGCCTGATGTTTTTTATGGTAAACAGCAAGATTTTTTTCCTTTAAAAATGCTTATTTGTTATATTTTCGTTTGAGACCAAGATCCTCTGGGAATGAATCACAGCGCATTGGTTTTATTATGTCACTTTTGCGCAAAGAACCACAGGGTTGGGCCTTTTCTCTCCAGCCTAATGATCCGTGTTTAAGTTCTGTTGAAGAATTTTTTTCTGCTATGGGGCTATTATATGACGATCCTGATCGAATCTCATCTGCTGAATCAGAACTTAGACGTTTGAATCAGAGGTCTGATGATGTTGAAAATTATTGCACACACATCAGGAGATGGGCTTCAGAAGTTAAGTGGAATGATTCGGCGCTTAGATGTTTATTTCTTGCTGGTCTGAGTGAAAGGGTTAAGGATTTGCTAATTGCATTCCCTGCACCTGAGACTCTGCAGGAGGCTATGCAGTTAGCTGTTCGTATAGACAGGAGACTGAGGTGCAGGCTCAATGACGTAAAGACTCCTGTAATGTCAGGTCCTAGTCCCCAGAAAATCTGCACTGACGGCGGGGAACCGATGGAGGTTGGGGAGATGTCACTCCACTCTCAGGAAAAAGACCGGAGATTCGCCGAGGGATTGTGTCTTTATTGTGGTAAAGGTGACCATTTGATTAAGTATTGTGAGCGTCGTTTAAGTAAAGAAAAAAAAAGGTCAGTTACGCCCGTATAGCTTGTTTATGCTCTGCAGGAGTATTTCTTTCTGGGAGTACTACTCTGCAGGGAGATTTGATTGAATTTCAGGTATTTGTGGATTGTGGTTCAGCACTTAATGTGATTGATAAAGGGTTTTTGGAAAACCTTAAATTGAAATCCAAACCTTTGTCATCACCTATTTCTGTGGTTGCAATTGATAACACTCCTTTGAAATGTATTACTCACAAGGTTGCTGCATTTTCTCTCATTATCAATGGAGTTCACCAAGAAATTTTGGACTTGGTTGTTTTGGATAATTTACCCTCTCCAGTTGTTCTAGAATTGCCTTGGTTAAACCTGCACAATCCTTTATTGGACTGGTCTACTAATGTGATTAAGTTTTGGAGTCCGAAGTGCTATGATAAATGTTGTAATGGTCGCTCTGCGGCTGTGGAAAAAGTGGAATTACCTGTACCTATTCAAGATTTTTGGAGGGTTTTTTTGGAGGAGTCGCAAGTTTTACCTCCTCATAGGGATTATGATTGCGCCATTGAGTTTGTTCTGGGTGCTACTCTTCCCAAAAGTCGCTTGTTTAATCTGACTATCCCTGAAAGAAAGGCCTTGGAGGAGTACATAGAGACTAGCCTTGCTGCTGGTCACATTAGACCAGTGGTCCCCAACCTTTTTTGCACCAGGGACCGGCTTGAAGCAAGATCATTTTTCCATGGCCCAGCAAGGAGGGGGTGGGGTGGGCGGGGCTTTGGTCATATGGGGGCGGGGTAATGGAGGGATTTGGAGTTTAGTGCATACTTATCATATAGTGTAGACCAGGTCCCCGCCAGGAGCTATGCCAGGAGCCCCACATAATGTGCTGTGCCAGGAGCCGCATCACTGAGGCCCCATCACGCCCTGCAGCAGGACAGGGCAGCTGTCCTGACAGCTGCTGTTCAGCTGCATTTACTTCATCCCAGGGGCGGACACAGACTGTAGTGGGCCCCTGTGCAAGAAATTTTTGGGGGCCCCCCCCGCCCTTCATAAGGCAACAAAGTTATGTAAACATAACCCCCCCATGTGCATCTCTCACCCCCCCATGTGCAGCTCACCCCCGTGCATCTCTCATCCCCCTCCGTGCATCTCTCATCCCCCTCCGTGCATCTCTCATCCACCCCCCGTGCATCTCTCATCCCCTCCGTGCATCTCTCATCCCCTCCGTGCATCTCTCATCCCCCCGTGCATCTCTCACCCCCCCGTGCATCTCTCACCCCCCCGTGCATCTCTCATCCACCCCCCGTGCATCTCTCATCCCCCCCGTGCATCTCTCACCCCCCCGTGCATCTCTCATCCACCCCCCGTGCATCTCTCATCCCCCCCGTGCATCTCTCACCCCCCCGTGCATCTCTCACCCCCCCGTGCATCTCTCATCTCTCCCCTCCCTCCCATGTGGATCTCTCATCTCTCCCCTCCCCCCATGTGCATCTCTCATCTCTCCCCTCCCTCCCATGTGCATCTCTCATCTCTCCCCTCCCCCCCATGTGGATCTCTCATCTCTCCCCTCCCCCATGTGCATCTCTCATCTCTCCCCTCCCCCCCATGTGGATCTCTCATCTCTCCCCTCCCCCATGTGCATCTCTCATCTCTCCCCTCCCCCCCATGTGGATCTCTCATCTCTCCCCTCCCCCATGTGCATCTCTCATCTCTCCCCTCCCCCCATGTGCATCTCCCATTCCCCCCACTCCTAGTTAATTGTATTTAAAAAAAAATAAAACTTGTTATACTTACCCCCATGCGATCCCTGCAGAATCCTGGCGCTTGTCCAAATCGCTGACACCAGGTTCTCCTGACTTCCGGCCATGTGACGGTGCCGTCACATGACCGGAAGTCAGGGGAATCATGAAGGTGCTGCCGCAGCAGCGCAGCGCTAAGATGTCCCGGACCCGGCGCTTAGCATGCGGCCGGGGGCCCCATGAGGAGAGAGACGCACAAGAGGGGGGCTCCGAGGGGGCTCCTACCGGCCGGGCCCCATACTGGAGTCAGGGCAGTCATGCCCTGATGGCGGCCCTGCTAGAGGCTGGAGGGGCCCCCTCTCCCCGCGGACCGGCTGAAAAACCCCAACGGCCCGGTCCTGGTCCGCGGACCGGCGGTTGGGGACCTCTGCATTAGACCTTCTAAGTCGCCTGTGGCAGTCGGATTCTTCTTTGTTAAAAAAAAGGACGGCGGTTTATGTCCATGTCTGGATTTTCGTGAAATTAATAAGATTACCGTATGCAATTCCTACCCATTACCGTTAATTCCTGACTTGTTTAACCAGTTAGTGGGAGACAAGTGGTTCTCCAAAATTGATCTCCGGGGGGCATACAATTTGTTACGTGTGAAGGAGGGTGATGAATGGAAAACTGTTTTTAACACTCCGGTAGGTCATTTTGAGAATCTGGTGATGCCTTTTGGTCTTACCAATGCACCTGCATTTTTTCAGAACCCTATTAATGACATCCTGAGACCTCTGATTGGTAAGAATGTGGTTGTGTACTTGGATGACATTTTGATTTATTCACCAGATCTGGAGTCCCATTGGCAGAGTGAAGTTTTGCAGTTATTGGGTGATATTTCACTCTTTGCTCATCTGGAGAAATGTGAGTTCACTGTGCAGAAAATTAGTTTTTTGGGCTACATTGTCTCCAGCGATGGCTTTGAGATGGACCCTGTGAAGGTTCAGGCTGTGCAGGAATGGCCTAGGCCTATTGGTTTGAAATCTACAGAGATTTTTGGGTTTTGCCAATTATTACAGGAAATTCATTAAGAATTTTTCTGTAATTGTTAAACCTCTAACCGATCTCACCAGGAAAGGTGCGAATACGGCCCAGTGGACTACTGAGGCCATTGAAGTTTTTGAGTATCTCAAAGAGAGGTTCAGTTCTGCCCCTATCCTTATGCAGCCTGATGAGACCAAGCCTTTTTTGGTCGAGGTCGATGCTTCATCGGTGGGGGTCGGAGCAGTTTTGTCTCAGGAGAACAAGGGTGGAGTACATCCTTGTGCCTTCTTTTCGAAAAATTTTTCGGAAACCGAACTGAATTATGATGTTGGAAATTGGGAGCTGCTGGCTATTAAACTCGCGTTTGAACATTGGCGTCATTTTTTGGAAGGCGCTAGATTTCCTATTCAGGTTTTCACAGATCATAAGAAGTTGATTTATCTGGATGCTGCCAAGCGCTTGAATGCCCGTCAAGCTAGGTGGGCACTTTTTTTTTCTCGGTTTCATTTTTCTGTTACCTATTTCCCTGGTGCTAAGAATGTTAAAGCCAATGCTTTATCTCGCAGCTTCTCTCCTACGGTCGGTGCCGAGGAGGAGGAGAGCATTTTACAGAAAGGAGTTGTGGTGGCGGCTTTGGACTCCGTTTTGGAGAATGGGATTCTGAAAGCTCAAGAAGATGCTCCATCTAACACTCCCCATGGGAGGTTGTTCGTGCCTGGAGCCTTTAGGAGAGATTTGTTTGTGGAGTGTCATGAGTCTCTGTTGGCAGGTCATCCAGGAATTTCGGAGACTAAGAGACTGATCAGTCGCAGTTTTTGGTGGCCTGGATGGCAGAAGGAAGTCATCAAGTGGGTGCGTCAGTGTACTGTGTGCGCTAGGTCAAAGGCTTCACATACTCCTGCTGCGGGGTTGCTTTGTCTTCTGGAGGTTCCTAGTGTGCCTTGGACGCATCTCACTATGGATTTTATTACTGATCTTCCTGTGTGCGAGGGTTTTACTGTCATCTGGGTGGTCATGGACCGTTTTAGTAAGATGTGTCATTTGGTTCCATTCATTAAGTTGCCCTGCGCCAAGACACTCGCTAAGGCATTTGTTAAGGAGATTGTCAAGCTCCATGGCATTCCCACGGATATTGTTTCTAATAGAGGACCTCAGTTTGTGGCTCGCTTTTGGCGTGCTTTTTGTGACAGGTTGGGAGTCCATTTGTCATTTTCGTCTGGTTATCATCCTGAGTCTAATGGACAGACTGAAAGAAAGAACCAGGATGTTGAGCAGTTTTTGCATTGCTTTGTGGCGGACAATCAAGAGGTGTGGTCGGAGTTTCTGCCTCTCGCAGAATTTGCTCTTAACAGTCATACATCCTCCTCTGCTGGGTGTTCTCCTTTTTTTTTGTTGTACTGGGAGACATCCGTCTTTTGGTTCTTTCTCCAAATTGGGGTCGGCGGTGCCGGAGGAGGAGAATTTTTCCGGTGATTTAGAGAGAGTTTGGACTAATGTACGTTGTAACCTTCAAGAGGCTAACAAAAAGTCCAAGAAGTATTTTGACAGGAAACGTAAAGAGGTTTTGTTTACTCTGGGTGACATGGTTTGGTTGTCCTTGAAGAACCTGCGTTTGAGGATTCCCTCTAAAAAACTGGGTCCTAAGTTTGTGGGTCCATTTAAAGTGCTTCAGGTTGTTAACTCGTCTGCTGTTAGGTTGGATGTCCCTACTTCCTGGAAGATTAATCCTGTGTTTCATGTTTCCTTCTTGAAAAAGGCTGACGTATCTAATAGGGACGCCACTGTCACAGTTCCTCCTGTGGTGGAAGACAGCGAATATGAAATTTCTCGTATTTTGAATTCTAGATGGCATAGAGGGAAATTACAGTATCTTGTCTCCTGGAAGGGTTTCGGTCCCGAAGACAACTCCTGGGTAAGGACGGATGATGTCTCTGCTCCTAGGCTTGTTAAAGCTTTCCACAGGAGCTTTCCTGATAGGCCTGGGCCTGGAGGATCCGGAGGATCCTCATAGAAGAGGGGGTACTGTTAGAACCCTCCTGTTAGTTTTTGCTATCTTGTGTTTTGCGGTCACATGACCATCTGCCTATATATTCCAGCTCTGCCCTTCTGGCTTTGCTGGACTTCAGTGTAGTTTGACTGTTTTGCTAGCCTGGTGCTTCGGTGCCTAGCTCTGTCAGTTTGCTTGGTCCTCTTGGACCTCTAGTACTTTTTGTCAATTTGTCTTTTGTGTTCTACAACAATTTCTGTTTAGGAAGTGTCCCATTTTTGTCCCAGTCCTTAGTTCTTTAGGAGCCCTTCCTTAATTCTATAGGTCTTCGTTCAGACTAGCCAAAGAAAAAGGTGGGTCTGTTCACTAGGAACACGCAGCCCGCTACATCGTAGGGATTCAGCTTAGTCTTACTGTAGGGACAGCTTTCCCCTATCTTTCCTTATTTCTTCTTGCAGATCACAACACACATAGCCTTACTTTGTTATTTAGATAGACAGATAGATAGATAGAGGGCTGCCACCAGGAATTTCAGGGCCCAATATTGGCAACATTTTCAAGCTCCCTTGAGACTCCGCCCAGGCTCCACCCCAGCTCCACCTCCACCCCTCGAAACTTCCACAGTCCCACCACCCAATCTTGGAAAAACTCCACTTCTGCACCACGCCCTCACCAATCACAGATTTACAGTTTCCACTCAACCATATATCATATACATAGCCAGCAACTTTTGTTTTGGCCAAAAGATTTTTTTAATCAACCACCACGACAAGTTAGACTCTTTTGGCTGGGCCCTACTTTACTCTAACCTATTAAACCTTTCTTAATGTATCCAATACTCTTTTTAGGTATATTTTTATTTCTTTTTCTTTAAAGGAATGTGTCACATACATTTTTTAAAATGACTAATAATATCACATTCAAGGAACAAAAACCATCACACCATAGCCGGACCACAATTTACCATCACATAGTCACCAAATAATACCACATACAAGGTATACTGCCACACCATGACCAGACCACATATTACCACCACATAGTGATCAAATAATACCACATACAAGGAAAAAATACCGCCACACCATGGCCAGACCACATATTACCACCACATAGTGACCGAATAATACCACAAGCAAGGAACAAATACCACCACACCATGACCAGACCACATATTACCACCAAATGGTCACCAAATAATACCACATATACACTGTGTGCAGAATTATTAGGCAAATAAGTATTTTGATCACATGATACTTTTTATACATGTTGTCCTATTCCAAGCTGCATAAGTTTGAGAGCCAACTATCAATTAAGTAAATCTGGTGATGTGCATCTCTGTAATGAGGAGAGGTGTTGACTAATGACATCAACACCCTATATAAGGTGTGCTTAATTATTAGGCAACTTCCTTTCCTTTGGCAAAATGGGTCAGAAGAGAGATTTGACGGGCTCTGAAAAGTCCAAAATTGTGAGATGTTTTGCAGAGGGATGCAGCAATCTTGAAATTTCCAAACTTTTGAAGCGTGATCACCGAACAATCAAGCATTTCATGGCAAATAGCCAACAGGGTCGCAAGAAGCGTGTTGGCCAAAAAAGGCGCAAAATAACTGCCCATGAATTGAGGAAAATCAAGCGTGAAGACGCCAAGATGCCATTCGCCACAAGCTTTGCCATATTTCAGAGCTGCAACGTTACTGGAGTATCAAAAAGCACAAGGTGTGCGATACTCAGGGACATGGCCAAGGTAAGGAAGGCTGAAAAACGACCACCTTTGAACAAGAAACATAAGATAAAATGTCAAGAATGGGCCAAGAAATATCTTAAGACTGATTTTTCAAAGGTTTTATGGACTGATGAAATGAGAGTAACTCTTGATGGGCCAGATGGATGGGCCAGAGGCTGGATCAGTAAAGGGCAGAGAGCTCCACTTCGACTCAGACGCCAGCAAGGTGGAGGTGGGGTACTGGTATGGGCTAGTATAATCAAAGATGAACTTATGGGACCTTTTCGGGTTGAGGATGGAGTGAAGCTCAACTCCCAGACCTACTGCCACTTTCTGGAAGACAACTTCTTCAAGCAGTGGTACAGGAAGAAGTCGGTATCGTTCAAAAAAAACATGATTTAAATGCAGGACAATGCTCCATCACATGCATCCAACTACTCCACAGCGTGGCTGGCCAGTAAAGGTTTAAAAGAAGAAAAAATAATGACATGGCCCCCTTGTTCATCTGATCTGAACCCCATAGAGAACCTGTGGTCCATCATAAAATGTGAGATCTACAGGGAGTGAAAACAGTACACCTCTCGGAACAGTGTCTGGGAGGCTGTGGTGGCTGCTGCACGCAATGTTGATCGAAAACAGATCAAGCAACTGACAGAATCTATGGATGGAAGGCTGTTGAGTGTCATCATAAAGAAAGGTGGCTATAATGATCACTATTTTTTTTGGTTTTTGCATGTCAGAAATGTTTATTTCTAAATTTTGTGCACTGATATTGGTTTACCTGGAGAAAATAAACAAGTGAGATAGGATTATATTTGGTTTTTATTAAGTTGCCTAATAATTCTGCACAGTAATAGTTACCTGCACACACAGATATCCTCCTAAGATAGCCAAATCTAAAAAAAAAACCACTCCAACTTCCAAAAATATTAAGCTTGGATATTTATGAGTCTTTTGGGTTGATTGAGAACATAGTTGTTTATCAATAATAAAAATAATCCTCTAAAATACAACTTGCCTAATTATTTTGCACACAGTGTAAGGGACAAATACCGCCACACCATGACCGGACCACATATTACCACCACATAGTGACCAAATAATACAATACTGATCATTAATAATAAAAAAAAAATACTAATATTACCATAAGTTTCATTATACACAGGAGCTCTCTACATAGTAGACGGTGTACAGTGATCACCAGTGACATTATACACAGGAGCTCTGTATATAGTGTCAGTGTACAGGTAATACAGTGATCACCAGTGACATTATAAATAGAAGCTGTGTATATAGTGTACAGGTAATACAGTGATCACCAGTGACATTATACACAGGAGCTCTGCATATAGTGTATAGTGTACAGGTAATACAGTGATCACCAGTGACATACACAGGAGCTCTGTACATTAGTATATAGTGTCATTGTACAGAGAACACACTGACTCACAAGTGACGTCTCTAGTTGAAGTCCTTCATCTTCGCTTTTTTTCACTTTCATCCAGCACAGACCGACTTCTTCCAGCCAGGACTCGTCTCTGCATAAAATAGCACACAGTTATCTAGAGCACATTCCCCAATTTCTACATTACGCAGCTGAATACAGATGTGCACCCACCATTAATATATAATTAGTTATTATGCAACCCACCATTCCAAATACAAATTGTAATCCACCACGGCCCCCCCACTAACTGTAAATAGCCACTTTCTCCACCCAATAAATATATAAATTAAATAGCACCTGTACTCTTTCCCAATTCATTACCAGTCACACTCCTGCATCCTCAACACCCCCCACTCTGTACCTCCCGCTCCCCCAATTCATTATATTTACATGAACCCCTCCACTCCAATTCATTATGTCATGTTCGTGCTCTCTCCCAACCTGTATTCATAATCATTTATTCTCCCCCACTCCCAATTCATCATTTGCTCTCCCCCACTCCCAATTCATTATTTGCTCTCCCCCACTCCCAATTCACCATTAGCTCTCCCCACCCCCCATTCAACATTTGCTCTCCCCACTCCAAATTCACCATTAGCTCTCCCCACTCCCAATTCACCACTAGCTCTCCCCACCCCACTCCCAATTCACCATTTGCTCCCCCCACTCCCAATTCACCATTTGCTCCCCCCATCCCCACTCCCCATTCACCATTTGCTCTCCCCACTTCCAACTCATCATTTGCTCTCCCCACTCCCAATTCACCATTTGTTCTCCCCACCCTCCACTCCCAATTCACCATTTGCTCTCCCCACCCGCACTCCTAATTCACCATCTGCTCTCTACCCCCCACTTCCAATTCAACGTTTGCTCTCACCACCCCCCACTCACTATTTGCTCCATTCACCATTAGTTCTCCCCACCCCCTATTCCCAATTCACCATTTGCTCTTCCCACCCCCAATTCATCATGTGCTCTCCACACTCCTAATTCACCATTAGCTCTCACTATCGCTCCCTCCCAATTGACCATTTGCTCTCCCCACTCCCAATTTACCATTAGCTCTCCCCACCCCCACTCCCAATGCACCATTTGCTCTCCCCACCCCCCACTCCCAATTCACCATTTGCTCTCCCCACCCCAACTTCATCATTTGCTCTCCCCATCCCCAATTCACCATGTGCTCTCCACACTCCCAATTCACAATTTGCTCTCCCCACTCACCTCTCTCAATTAATCATTTGCTCTCCCCACCCACTCCCAATTCATCATTTGCTCTCCCCAACCACTCCCAATTCATCATTTGCTCTCCTCACCCCCCCCATTCAGCATATGCTCTCCCCACCCCCCACTTCCAATTCACCATGTACTCTCCCCACCCCCCAGATCATTATCTGCTCTCCCCACCCCCAATTCACCATGTGCTCTCCCCACCCCCCACTCGCAATTCACCATTTGCTCTCTCCACCCCCACCTTCAATTCATAATTTGCTCTCCCCACCCACCATGTGCTCTCCCCACCCCCAATTAATAATGTGCTCTATCCACTCCTCACTCCCAATTCACCATGTGCTCTCCCCACCCCCCACTCCCAGTTCACCATGCGCTCTCCCCACCCCTTAATTCCAGTTCACCATGTGCTCTCCTCACCCCCCACTTCCAATTCTCCATGTGCTCTCCCCACCCCGACTCTCAGTTCATCATGAGCTCTCCCCACCCCCACTCCAAAATCATCATTTGCTCTCCCCACCCCCAATTCACCATGTGCTCTCTTCCCCCCCACTCCGAATTCATCATGTGCTCTCCCCTTCCCCCACTCCCTATTCTCCAAGTGCTTTCCCCAACCTCCACTCCCAGTTCATCATGTGCTCTCCCCCAAGACCATTTAATTAATTCTATTAAAAATAAATAAATTGATACTAACCTTTCATATAATCCCCTGCTGCTGCACTTCTGTACTGGCATCTTGGCCCTCTATGCAGACGCGTACGCGATGATGTCATTGCGTACGCACCTTCACCAGCACGTCCAATAAGAGGCGGAGGGACTGCACGGCCGTTCAGTTTTTATGGCTGTGAGAGCTCCAAGGGTCCCGGCACACGATACCCCAGTGTCGGCATATAAGTAAGCAAAAAAGATGGTAGCACTTAATAGAAAATTACATAAAAAATGGTGTATTTATTGGCCCGTGTGAACAGGTGCCAATGTTTCGGCTCAAAAGCAAGTGGATTTTTAATGCAACCAAACAAGCCTCATCAGGTCTAAGAAATGTATTTATTTTAATAAAATAAACAGTTTGTATTGTGGAGTCTGCTCCACTTCAGAGTTATTACATATATTGGGAATAACTCTTTAACCCCTTCCCACTTAAGGTACTTTTTACTTTCCTGACCAAGCCAAATTTTTTAAACTAATATGTGCCATTTTATGTGGTAATAATTTTTTTCTTAACACATTGTAGTTTATGTTCGTGGTAAATTTAGGTCAATATGATAGACATTTATATAAAAAATATCGGAAATTTGACAAATATTTAGAAAAAGTCTCATTTTTGAACTTTGAATTTTGTATGCCAATGAAATGTCCCATCCCTCAGTTTTTCAGGACCATCTACACATTTGAAAAGATTTTGAGGGATCTATATGTCATGTATACACCTCAAAATATTCAAAACCGTATTCAGAAATTTTGTATAACCCACAGGGCTTCATGCAAAGTTAAATGAAAAATTACTTTTTATTATTATTATTAGCATGTGAAGGTATTTGCAAAGGGGGGTAGCAGAGGAATAATGAGGCGAGAGATGAACTAGTCGAGCAGCAGAGTTGGGGATGGACTGGAGGGGTGCGAGAGTGTGAACAGGTAGGCCACAGAGGAGGGTGCTGCAGTAGTCGAGGCGGGAGATGATGAGGGCATGAACAAGCAGTTTAATAGATTGAGGGTTGAGGAAAAGATGGATTCTGGGAATACTTTTGAGCTGGAGGCCACAGGAGGTGGCAAGAGCTTGGATGTGGGGTTTGAAGGACAGGGCAGAGTCAAGGGTTACTCTGGGGACAGTGGAAAGTGTGATGTCATTTATTGTGATAGAAAGATCAGGTGGGGAAAATATGCGAGATGAAGGAAACATGATGAGTTCAGTGTGCTGAAACAGTTGGCTTATACTCGAGTATATACGGTATATACTTTATACTCTATAAAGTGTTAGTAACAAGGCAAATCAACAGTAGAACTAATATCAGTAAGCTTGGGATAGCAGAGAAAGTCTTTCACTATTTAACGTTAATGTTCTCTTCACAAAGGTGGTGTGCCCAGTCGTGTGAGTTTCCATGTAAGTTCTCTATGAAGCTCTGGCCCTAGCGGGGATCACTGGGTTTTCCGGCTAGGCCGCAAGTCTCTCTCTGATGTTCACTACTAGGACCAACCCTTCTCAATCACTATGTTTCCACAAAGTAAAATAATAGGAGCTATACTCACCTCCGGTGCTGGCACCATTCCAGCTGGATCACTGAGGGGCTCCCGCAGGAACTGAGCAGTCAATGTCTTTGATCCTAGTTGTTATCTTTAATTAACGCCTTTGATGCAGCAACCTATAGTATCAGTGGCATCTAGGTTGTCAAATAAAGGTAGGGGGCTCTTTTAGTCAACCAACTCACACAATGGCCCCCACAGCTGTAATTGTAAATCATGCCTCGCAGCATCGTGCAATAAAGCTCAACCAGGTTCACGTTCTGTAAAGGGACTAAAGTAAAAAAAGTAAAAAACAAAACGGTTCATAGAAAAAAATAATACAAATCCCAGGTCCCGTTCTTTGATGTGGACTTGGGAACTGAGCCGACAAATGATGGCTGCATTATTCAGCCATCATCTGCCTCTAACAGTTGCGAGTGGAGGGAAGCGGCCGTTAACCTGTTATATGCCGCTAACAATCTGTGATGGCAGAATTTACAGCGACTGGTCCAGGTTGGGCACACTGTTCTAACTGTCCCTGCATCATGATTGTGGGGTGCCAATGGGTTGTCATGACAGCTTGAGGTTTTCTGAACACCCCAGTGCTTGTCATGACAATACTCTGTAGTATCGGTGTCTCTGCGCCTTGACAGGCAGAGACGCCGCACCTCTTACCGCCGCGCTCCCCGCCCGGCTTCCTCCGGCGCTCCTGCTTCTGCCGGCGCGCAGCTTCCCGGGCATTGTGCTTAGGGCGCCCTCTTAAAGGGGCCGCGCACGCCGTCCTAAGGAGTCCCCGGCCAATGACCGGAGGACCTCTCATATAAAAGGCACCTCCTCCAAGATGGAGGTGCCCATGCAAGGTTGTAGCTTTGTGTGTTAAACTCTGCTTCAGCCCTCAGGTACTGCTGCCAGCCTGACTACCAGTCCAGCCCGCCAGCTTGACTACAAGTCCAGCCCGCCAGCCTGACTACAAGTCCAGCCCGCCAGCCTGACTACAAGTCCAGCCCGCCAGCCTGACTACAAGTCCAGCCCGCCAGCCTGACTATTAGTCCAGTCCGCCAGCTTGTCTACTCTCCAGCCCGACAGTCTGTCTACAGTCAAGTCCGCCAGTCTGTCTATGGGCCTTGCCCGCCTGCTTACCTGGAAGCACCTGCCTGTTACCTGCCGTGCCTACCAGCCAGCCTATCTGGAGGCTCCTGCTTGTTACCTGCTGTGTCTGCCAGTCCGCCTACCCGGATCACCCGTCAGCCTGCCTGCCGTGCTCATCTGCTGTACCGGTCAGTCCCTGCCTTCTGACCCGTGGAAGTCACCTGCTCTCATACAAGTTCGGTCCCAGAGTAGCACCTGGTCTCTCTGCTCGGTCCTTCCCTGGTCACGGAGTCGATTGAGCCGCCGTATGACCTTGGTCAGTCCGAGTTGACAGCTACTTACGCCCCTCTGGTCCCTCCTTGCACCGCAGCACAGAGGTTCCACCACCCGGATCCGTAACATACTCCTTTGAACACATGCCTGTGGAGAGTAGGAGACTGTGATTTTTGCTACATACTGAAGCAGGGCTGCCACCAGGAATTTCAGCACCCCATACTGGCAACATTTCCGGGCACCCTTAAGACTCCACACCAGCCCCGCCTCCACCCCTCAAACTTTCCACCGTCCCACCTCCCACTCTTGGAAAAACTCTGCTTCTGCACCTCGGTTTCACCAATCACACATAAACAGTTCCCATCGAACACCATATCACATACACAGCCATCAGCTTTTGTTTTGGCCAAAAGATTTTTTAAGCCTGCCACCACGACAAGGTAGACTCTTTTGGCAGGGCCCTACTCTACTCTAACCTATTAAACATTTCTTAAACTATCCAATATTCTTTTTAGGTATATTTTGCTTATTTTTCTTTAAGGGAATGAGTGACGTACATTTTTTAAACTAATTGAAACCAGATTGTGATAATTTTTTATAATCTGTATTTCTGACTTCAGATTATTGTATCCTGCTTTCTGTACATTTATGGCAATCTGCTGTCTTGCCTGTTTGGAGATATGAACAATAGACATATGGATGTATATATATCACAAGACAAAATAGGGGACTCTAATTCCTAGGGAGAGTTTTCTATACATGTTCTCATGTTTAGTGACATGCAGATGTCATTGTGCAGGAAAGGGGAAGAGGTGAGCTGTGACACGACCTAATGTGAATGGTGGATTCTGTTATCTCTCATTGTAATCCTGCTGGCTATGATAATGAGGTGACTGCTGAAAAGGAATCTCTTCTGGACGTGTTATTCTATTAGAAAAGCAATTTCTGTTTATTTATTATTTATGATATAAGGGGTGACAAACTTTAAAGTAAATTCTTCCAAAACGTTAAACTATGATTAAAAGGATTGCCAATTTTCTGGTTATTCTTGACCAATGTGTTTGAGATGATGATAAGGCACTTAGTATTATGGTCTTTCTTGAACTTCGGCACTAAATACGAAATATGGGAAATAGACTATATTTCTATGTTGAATTTCTGCATTAAGGGCCTTTTATTCATCTCACACACACATTGGTTAAGAATAACCAGAGCATGGTCAATGCCCTTAACATAAAAGTTTTGTAAAACATTCCCACTAAACATTTCGCTAATTAAATCTATTTTTCATAAGAGTCATTTAGTTAAATCCTTTGGTCAATTGTGTAAAGTGCAAAATTATAATGTAACAAAACAAACAAAACAAAGACAAAACGTATAACCAATTAATACAATGAAAATAAGGTCATTTTGTGAGGTCAGAAAACATATTAAAACAACGATCTAAGGAAATGAACCATAATAATAAAGACGTATTTCCATAAATTCAAGAACAACAAACAATAGTGCGCTCTATCCTAAAAACTGAGCCCTAATATTAAATGGGTATTCCCATCTGGGGTACGGATAGTGCATCGCAGGGTCAGTCAGGTGCAGGTCTCAGAACTGAAACATTACTATCCGATCTGTTACATCTGTCTAATGCTAGGACTTTGGGTCAGTAATCCCGCAGTCAGGCTAGGACACTCATCCATAATACAGGGGAACATACATGGCAATAACACACTAATGTAAAACTGGCTACATGTAGAAGATGTGAAGATGCAAATTTACATGTATGGAACAAGCAGTCGTTTTACCTGCTGGTTAGAAAAATCCTTAATCAGGTCTTTAATATTCAGGTGTCTGGCGAGCTCATGCTCAATTGACAGAAGGGCTCGGCTGTTTAACCGTTGTTCCGTCATTGTAGAATGCAGATAGTTCTTGAGAGTTTGCTAATGCTATCTCTCCTTCTGCTACTCAAAGTGGTTGGGTGATAAAAATTCTTACAATACACACCTCTCCAAATCTTGAAGCTCGAATTTGTAGATGGCGTTTAGTAAAGCCAGTGGACCCATGTTTTCTGTAAATGTAGCTTCATAAACTTTCCGAAGACGTTGCTACTCAGAAAGTAACGGTGATGTGAGATCTACCTGCCTTCCCATGGGTTGTTCCATCTCTTGCTATTATTTTGAATTATTTGGTTCTTTCCTAGAATGGGTGGTCAAGTATGAAACAGGTTCCTCCGCTATAATCCATTATCTTGACGATTTTCTTTTTGTGGGACCACCAGATTCCAGGTCCTGTCAATTTTTGCTGGACAATTTTATTTTTTTCGCGTCGTATTTTGGCGTTCCCTTATCCAGTGGAAAAACTTTTGCTACTACTTCGCTATCCTTTTTAGGAATTGAGATTGATTCCGTTGCCATGGTTTTTCACCTTCCCTCAGAAAAAAATTCAAAATTGCTGTCCCAGATTGAAGGATTCTGTTCTGTCCTCAAAGTAACACTATGTCAAATGCAGTCCATGCTAGGCCTCCTTAACTTTGCTTGCACAGTAATGCCTATGGGGAGAATTTTTCCAGACGTTTATCCCTCTCGACCAAAAGCATCAAGCTTCCCCATCAAAGAATTCGGATAAAACCTCCTTTGAAAGCAGACTTGCTGGTTGGGAAGGAGTTCCTCTTGTCCTATAATGGATATACATGCTTTTAGTTATCGGAATTGACTAATGAGGATCTCTCCCTTTTTTCCGATGCCGCTGGATCTACTGGTTTCAGTGTCATTTTTGGAGACCAATGGTGTGCCGAACCTTGGCCGGAATCTTGGCGCACTGAGGGCTGGGTTAAAAACCTTACTTGGTTAGAGTTATTTCCTATCATCACAGCCATTTCTTTATGGGGCCCATCCCTCAGGGATAAACGGATCTGTTATTGGACTGACAATATGAGTGTTGTACACGCCATATATCACTTGTCATCCTCATCTCCCCTGGTTATGAAATTACTCAGATTTCTGGTATTAAAATGCTTAAGTTTAAACATCTGGTTTTAAGCCCGCCATGTTCCGGGTACAAATAATGTCATTGCTGATTCTCTTTCTCGTTTCGATTGGCAGAAATTCCGGGAATGTTTCCCCGCGGCCAAACCAGAGGGGCATCCATGCCCATCCCTCATGTGGGAGGTGGTAGAGAAAGATTGATGGAGTTGGTGAGATCTTCAGTGGCCTCGTCTACATGGCGTTCTTACGGTAAGGCATGGAATGAGTGGCATAACTTATTTGGGGATAGATCAGCAGCAGCATCCGACGCTGCCCGTCTGGAGGTCACAATCGAATATTTACTTTACTTGCGCAGCATGGGTGTTTCAGGAGCCGTTGCACAGAACTGCCTATCTGATCTCGGTGTTTATTTTCACCTCTTAGGTTGGAACGATGTTACTAAGGTTTTCATCATTCGGCAGGCTATTATGGGTTGGAGGAGGGAGCACACTCGTCAGGGGAACAGACGGCCCATTTCTTTCAGTTTACTTACCCGCCTAATCAACCCACTCCCGCTGTCCGCTCTTCTCCTTTCAAGTCTGCTCTACTCTCTGACGCTTTTTGACTCGCGTTTTTGGTGCTTTGCGCATTAATGAATTGGTGTCCCCATCCAAGCGCACTTCAGGAGGACTCCAGTATGATGGTATCACTCCCTGTGACCGAGGTCTCCGTATCCACTTTCGGAAATCGAAAACTGACCCGTCCGGTATTTGTTCATGGGTTCCCCTTCTTACCATCCCCGGTCCTATTTGTCCTTTAACCCTTGTTAATAATTACTTATCGTTCTGGCGATCTGGTGACTCCTTTTTCTCACATGAGGATGGTTCTCCTCTTACGGTTTTTCAATTTCAATCTAGTTTTTTTGGAAATGTTTAGCTTTCGTAGGCCTTCCTCTCAAGGTATTTGGTACGTACTCCTTTAGGATAGCAGCTGCTACCGAAGCAGCCCGTGCTGGTTTGCCTAACTCCGAGATCCAGCACATTGGTAGATGGCGTTCCTCCTGTTTTGCAAGATACATCAGACCGAATTTATTGCTTCACTAACTTTATTATCTCTTCATAGATGGTGTAAAACACACAGTGAGGATACTGGGCCACTCTTACATCTTCTGGGCATCCCAAAGAGCAGAACGTCGACCAGGTGGCAGAGGTCTTGGGTTCCACGGCATCAACGTTTTTTTGAGAGGAATAAGAGGCTTGACCTGGCCTCAGGTTCTTCCCGAGGTGGTGCGGATAGCTCAGACTGCTTCCTCTCCCTTAATTCTAGTCCTGCATGCGGGCGGGAATGATCTCTGCTCCTTTCACCTAGCGGAGCTCCTCACAATCATGCGCTCCGACGTGGATAAATTCCACAGACTTTTTCCAGAGCTTACTCTGATTTGGTCAGAGGTCATGTCACGTGTTGCATGGCAGGGCGCGAGAGATGCGGCGGCAGTTGAACGTTCTGTGCGCACGCTTAATGCCCGCTTGTCCCGCTTTATCCGTTTTAAGGCCGGAGTGGTCATGAGGCATCACCAACTTGAGGGAGACAATTCCAGTCTTATGCTACCCGATGGAGTCCATCTGACGGAAATAGGGCTGGATATTTTTCTCTCCGGTCTCCAGGATAGCATAGAACAAGCTTTTTACCAAATGGGTGGGGGGCGGAGCGCAGTATAAATACTTCGCTCCTCCTTAGCGGTCATTTGCTCCATCTTGATGTTTTTTTCCGGGACGAAGTCTGACTTGCGCTGGGAGTCCAGCTGTGGCATATGGATTTGCACCCGTTTCAGCTGGCCAATAGTGCCTTAACCGAGTTTTATACCGGTTAAATACTGAGCATGTCCTTTTTGGCTGTGACCGACTTCTACCCATTAAAAGGAGTTTTGGTTAAGATCTGTGTGTTGTCGTTATTCCATGGGACTTTTGGAGGAAATATTGTTGTTGGGTCTCAGCAGTCTGCAGGGCACGTCAATCTTTAATTGAATGCCCCTTGACTGCTGTGCCCTGCTGAAGGGGTTAAATTGTGTGTCCCATGTTCTTTTTCTCCTCTCCTCCTGGCTTTCACCCAATAATCCTCTTCTTCCTCCCTCTTCCCCTCTTTATAAGTCCAGACCCTGTGTGAAGCCCAGCTGTGCTTGGTATCACAGATCCTAGAAGGGTGTATTGACGGATTCCTCCACAAGAGGCCCCCATAACCATTCACACATCTCCACCTTCCACCTCAGACCACCAGAGGGAGCTGTTAGGGATATATAAAGAAGGGAAGGTGGAGCCAGGCAGTCAGTTCCTGCAGAGTGAGACACAGAAACAGGTCAGTCTGCAGTGGAGCTCAGTGACTCCGCAATTCCTCTGGAGAGTTCAGTTAGTGCAAGCCTGAATACAGAGTTGAGCCCGGTTGAGTCGTAGCTCAGAATAGTGAGCTTAGGTGTGCCGGCGCCATAAGATCGGTGAAGCGCGGCAAGCTGCCGTTAGTGCGAGTAGCCTATTGAGGGCCCGAGTAGGCCGAAGGCGAGTAGAGAGAGTTAGTACATAGGGGGCAGAGGAGCTTAACTAGCTCACCCCGAAGAAGAATTTACCGGACACCGGGTCCGAAGCTTACCGGGATATCCACGACCCAGTAAGATATAACCGGAATCCCTGGAGAACTACAAGTCCCAGGATCGCTAAAGTGCTGATACCTACCAGAGCCAGGAGACACATAGGCCCCATAGGTTGGGAGCATGCACTCCAAGAGAAGGCCCTACCACAAGGTCAGCCAGCGCAGGACAGAGACAAAGTTAGGCCTAGCTCCAGGCAGGTCAGAAACTTACTAAGCAGAGGCAAGGAACAGGAGGCCCAAAACCCGCTCATTGGGGAGGATCCGGACATACACCCTTCACCCTACAGTGCTCCGGGGAGTGCCTGAATTTCCATCAGTAAAAGGTACTGAAGTGACTATTGTGTCTGTCCTTGTTCTTGCTCTGACGCGGCTGGGTCTCTCTGTCCTGCATACCCCGTCATACACTGCCCTGAGGCCTAGCTCCACCTGTGGGAGCTATACCATCCAGCTGCCTTATCATTGGCCTCAGTGGACTGCGCAGCGCTGGTGATCCTCACCAGAAGCCACAGGTGGCGTCACAAACTTTTATAAACTTAACATCTATCAACGCCTTTTTAAAGAGAGACCCCAGAGTACGGGCCCGGGAGCCGACCACCGCGACCTCCTTAAGGCTAAAGGCCCGGGTAACCGAGTCTTCCCCCATCCCCTGGGCTAGTCATCTCCAACTGGCGTCACGAACAGGATTACGTGCCCGCTGCAACGACAGAGTGTTGTGCCCGTTGCGACCGGGTACTGTGCGCCTTTATTCTGAACTGTGTACGTAAAATTGTGGTGAAAGTTGCCGCCATTGTTGGGCCGTTGAGCAAGAAGAAGGGCGTAACCGCGGGAAAATAAGGGGCGTACCTTCAAAAGAGCGCTAAGCCCCGGACACGCCCCACGCCTTGACGTCAAAGCTAGAAGCGCCAGTTCCTGTAAGGAGCATCGCTGAACGCTCTGACGTAGGACGCAAGGTCCTGAAGACAACCGTCACCTGCGGAGCTGCGGCCTACCGGAAGAAAAAAAACAGAAGGTAGGCCACGGTTAACTAGGGGGGTGCCAAGATGTCCGACAAGCAGCAGAACGCCGACCTACCGGTCAACGTCCCTGAAGTTCAGCCCGATGATGAGCAGGCCGAAGCCGCCGCTCCACCAGCAGCGCCTGTAACACCCGTAATTCCTATGACTTTACCGTACATTCCTGGAGCAAAGTGGCTCCCCCAGTACAACGGCAAACCAAATACCCTGTCTGGATTCAAACGGAAGATATTTGGTATCTTGGACATGTACTCCATGACCGGCAAACAAAGAGCCGCCGTTGTATTAGGACAGCTGACCGGTGCTGCGGAGCGGGAAGTGGAAACATGGTCGGCCGCAGACCAGGAGTCAGTGTCCGCAATATTTCAAAAACTACAGACTGTCTTTGAGGACCTTACTGAGGCGGACCTCCAGATGAGGTTTTACAGCTGTTCCCAACAACCAGAGGACAATGTTCGGGACTACGCCTGGCGTCTACAGGGGGCCCTGCGGGCTCTAAACCAGGTTAGTCCAACCAGCGTTGAAAATGAGAACAAAATGCTGAAGGAACAGTTTGTCCGGGGACTGAGGTCTCCAGAGGAGAGCAGGACTGTGCGTTGGTGGTCCCTGGATCATCCAGAAGCTACCTTTGACAATCTTAAGGACATGGCTATAAAAGGACTGCAGCCCCTGGAAACAAATGCCATCCAACGTTACCAGGGTGGGGCGACCCCAGTACCTGCAACACCCACCTTTTCCCCGGTGGCTGCTGAAGCTAAAGTTCCAGCAACGTCCCCTAAAGAACTGGACAGTCTGCGCTCTGAGGTGCGTCAGTTGAGTAAAACCCTGACCACTGTGCTGAGTGCTCTGCAGTTGCGGACGGAGCCTGAGGAAGGAGGGAAGATCCTGTTAGCCGATAGCCCTGAGAATGTCCCCTGGATGCGAAGGAGGAGGAGACCAACACCACCCTCGCCGAGGATCAGTGACTAGCGCCGTCCACCAAAGGACCCAGCCTGCTACCGCTGCCGCAAGACCGGACACATCGCCCAGAATTGTCCTTTAAACGAGAAAACCCTGGGTCCGAGGGCCGACACCCAGGAGTAGACTCACCAGGCCCATCAGACTGGTACAACAGGTTCGTCGGAGGAAGACTTTTCCTGTCCATTGTACTGGACGGGATCCTGACGCATGCCCTGCTGGACACAGGATCTCAGGTAACCATCATGCCTGAAGTCCTCTACAAGAGGTTCTGGTCCATGGACGACCTACGTCCGCCAGCTCCAAATCTGTCTGTGTATGCCTCAAATGGACTCCTCCTTAACCTACTCGGGGTTAAGAATGTGACTGTAAAGGTGGGGAGAGTGGAGCTGAAGGACCAGGGACTAATTGTAGTGGAGAATAACCCTGATGACAGCAACCCGTATATGGTATTGGGCACTAACGTTGTTGGTAACTGTTTGGGAGAAGTTGTGTTCTTGCTCCAACAGATCGCCGACACTGCCAGACCGAGAGAGAGGAGGGCACTGCAGAGGGAGATCCGCGTCCTGATGTATCAACAGCAAGTAAAGTTAACAGATGGTGAAATCAGTAACGTGCGGGTAACAGACCCCATACCCATTGTCGTTTCCCCAATGAGTGAAATGCTCATCTCATGAAGAGCTGCCATAGGTCTTAGAGGACAGAGCTACCAGGCGGTAGTAGAACCCCTATGCTCTGAGCACAGACCCACGCTCTTAACTGCCAGGGGAGTGGTAGATGTACGTAATGGGAGGGTGCCCGTCCATCTTCTCAACTTAGGGGAAGATGAGGTCAAACTGCCACGTTATGCCACTGTTGCCAAATTACATGCTGTCAACAACAACTGCATCCATGAGGCGGAGTCCTTAACTTCACCAGAAGAAGTGGAGGATAATGACCCTGCAACCCAGGTGGAGGATTGGTGTCAACCGCTCCCTGTTGGGTCGGACACCACTCCTACCCACCAAAAACAGGGTGTACACTGGGTGGTTCAAGAGTACTCGCAGGTGTTCAGTAAACATCCACTAGACTTCGGAAGGGTTAAGGGGGTTCAACATCATACCCCCACAGGCAACCATTCCCCAATCAAAGAACGTTATAGGCCTATACCCCCAGCTCACTACCAGAAGGCAAAAGAAATGCTGCATGACATGAGGAAGGCGGGAGTGATAAGGGATAGTTGTAGTCCCTGGGCAGCTCCCCTAGTGCTGGTTAGGAACAAGGACGGGAGCATGAGAATGTGTGTAGATTACCGTCAAGTAAATCGCATTACACATAAAGATGCATACCCTTTACCACGCATAGAGGAGTCCCTAGCTGCCTTAAAGTCTGCAAATTACTTTTCCACCCTTGACTTCACTAGTGGGTACTGGCAAGTAGCTGTGGCTGAGGAGGATCGGGAGAAGACGGCCTTCACCACCCCGATGGGACTCTGCGAGTTCAACAGTATGCCGTTTGGACTCTGCAATGCCCCCGGAACGTTCCAGATATTGATGGAGTGCTGCCTGGGACACCGCAACTTCGAGACTGTGTTACTTTACCTGGACGATGTAATTGTGTACTCCAGAACGTACGAGGACCACTTGAAACACCTGGCAGAGGTATTTGAGTCACTGTCCCGGTATGGGATGAAGTTGAAGCCCTCAAAGTGCCACCTGCTCTAGAGAAAGGTACAGTACTTGGGGCACATTGTCAGTCCGGAAGGGGAAGCACCAGACCCGGAGAAAGTCACAGCCATCCAGAAGTGGCCAGAGCCGAAGAACCTCAAGGAGGTGCGTCAGTTCTTGGGACTAGTAGGATACTACCGGAGGTTCGTAAAGGACTACACTAAGAGAGCAGCTCCTCTGCAAGACCTCCTGGTAGGACAGTCCCCCAAAGGCAAAAAACCCCCATTCCACTGGGGTAAGGAGCAAGCCGAGTCGTTTCAGGAGATCCTGACAGGTGATGAGATCCTAGTCTACCCTGACTACAGCCAACCGTTCCTGCTGTATACAGATGCCAGCAACGAAGGCCTGGGTGCTGTTCTAAGTCAGAAGCAGAATGGGCAGGAGAAGGTGATCGCATACGCAAGTAGGAAGCTCCACCCGACTGAGAGGAACCCAGAGAACTATAGCAGCTTCAAGTTGGAGTTCCTGGCCTTGGTCTGGGCCATCACTGAAAGATTCAAGCACTATCTGGCTTCCAGCAAGTTCACTGCCTTTACTGATAACAACCCCTTGACCCATCTTGAAACAGCTAAGTTGAGAGCTCCGGAACAACGATGGATTCGTCGGCTGTCAAACTACCAATTTACAATCAAATACCGGGTGGGCCGCAAGAACGCCAATGCCGATGCCCTGTCTAGGATGCCTCACCAGTCAGACACAGAAGAAGAAGTGGATGACCTGGAAGTGATTGAGCTACCTGCCCTTCATCGAAGTGGGATGATCCATGAGCAACGAGCCTCCAGGAATCAGCGTGGAAAAACGTTAAACCCCCTGCCTCAGCACAGCTGGAAAGAGACCCAGGATAGCGACCCGGTTGTCAGCCGCATCAAACAGCTGATAACTCAAGAAGGTGCCTCCCTGGAGAAAGATGCGTCTCTGCAAGCAAAGCAGCTGTGGAATGAGCGAAGTCGGCTGTTTATCTACCGTGAGAAGCTGTGCCGGAGGTGCGTCAATCCAAAGACTCATGAGATGGTATGGCAGATAGTAGTCCCTAAGACAGACATCCAGATGGTATTAGAGGCTTACCACGATCAGGCGGGGCACTTTGGTTGGAAAAAGCTAGAGACCCTGCTGAAATGTCGATTCTACTGGGTAGAAATGCGCAGCTCCATTGAGAGGTGGTGCTGGGACTGTGGACCCTGCGGCCTAAGAAGGAAAGACTTCAGCAGCCAGAAGGCACCCCTGCAACCCATCAAGACGACTCGACCCCTGGAGATCGTGGCCCTGGACCATGTTGAGCTCTCCCCCAGCAGGCCAGGGTACTCCTATGCTCTGACTATGGTGGATCACTACTCACGTTTCTTGGTGGTCGCCCCCGTCAAAGACCTGACGGCAGAGACAGCAGCAAAGACGTTCCAAGCGTATTTCTGCAGACCCCATGGTTACCCTGAGCAGGTGCTGACGGACCAGGGCCCGGCCTTTGAGGCTGAGCTGTTTAAGGAGTTCTGCCATCTCTACGGGTGTAAAAAGATAAGAACTACACCGTATCACCCGCAAACAAACGGTCTCTGCGAAAAGATGAACAACATTATCATCGACCTGCTAAAGACCATACCACTTGAGGAGAGAAACCAGTGGCCAGACCTACTACCTGACCTAGTGGATCTGTAGAATCATATACCAGTGAGTTCCACCAACTGCACTCCGGCATATCTCATGCGGGCAAGGCCAGGAAAGCAGCCCATGGATCTGGAGCTTGGTGTTGTTGAACCTGAAGCTGATATGACCACTGAGGACTGGGACAAAACCAGACAAGAGCAGTACAGAAGGGTACAAGCTTGTGTCAAGGACAGTCTTACTCGGGTGAGAGAAAAGCAGGAAGTTTAATACAACAAAAACGCACCCGCAGAACCTTTCACACCAGGTGAAACAGTGTTAAAAAGAAAAAGAAGTAACCACAAACTTGATGACCAGTGGGAAAAAGACCCCTACACTGTGTTACCGTCACGGTTTAACAACAAAAAGACATGCATAATTAGTCGTGATGGAGGAAGAACATCTGCTACAGTGTCCAGGGACCACCTAAAGTTGTGTCCAGACTTACAGAAACACCAAGAAAAAGTGCCTCTCACAACCCAGGAAGAACCTAAAGAAGCAGTGATCCACACTGACCTAGGAGACTTCCCAGCGGATTGGCCTCAAATAGGAGGTGCAGTAATTATTCCAGTACTCCAATTCTATGAACAGCCAGCAAACCCTCCACAGCAAGTTAAACCTGTAAGTGCTGTAGAAGAGCCAGCTCAAGAAGTATCCCCGGATGAAGGATCCCCGGCAGGAGCAGAGCAACAGGGCCTAGCCAATGGTAGACTTGCCAGTCCAAGAGAGAGGTTAAGGCAGTTTTATAACATGGTTACATGTAGAACTGGTAGAGTAACTGAGGATACAGACACTGACACTCCACCAACCACAGCACTACGCAGGTCAATATGTAGTACAAGAGGTAAACCTCCTGTTAGGTACACTCAGTAGATAGTTAAAAATCTCTGAAAATATATATAGTTACCCCTGGGGTATTGTATATTAAATTGTAATGTACTGCATGACTGTTTATTTTTATGCATGCTTATCCATTTGTGCTTTTTTCTCATTAATTTTTATTTGCCTAAGAACTTCGTGGCTGAGGACTGTGTGCAGCCCAAAAACTCTTACTATATATAATAGCGCTTCCTGGAGTGCCCTTTAGGTGACCTCAGAAGGAAAACCTGTTTGGAGTGGCTCTTTTGGAGGTCCAACTCGGGATCTTCATGCCCTGCAGCTACCCCAGGGCCAACGTAGAAGGTTTAGGACAGGTCCCTCAAAACTACCAAAGTACTCTACCTTGTGAGATGGACATCCTTGCTGGGAACCTCACCACAGGAGACTTGGATTCTGAGGACACTCTGTAATTGTTTTGTTATGCAACGTTTAAGATTCGTGCCTCCCATAAAGGGAATATTGTTCATGTATTGCTGAAGTTTACTATTGTTATTGTTTTATAAAATATACTTCAGCTCGGGAGTGCTGAGATTAACTAGGGGGGAATGTGAAGCCCAGCTGTGCTTGGTATGACAGATCCTAGAAGGGTGTATTGACGGATTCCTCCACAAGAGGCCCCCATAACCATTCACACATCTCCACCTTCCATCTCAGACCACCAGAGGGAGCCCGTTAGGGATATATAAAGAAGGGAAGGTGGAGCCAGGCAGTCAGTTCCTGCAGAGTGAGACACAGAAACAGGTCAGTCTGCAGTGGAGCTCAGTGACTCAGCAATTCCTCTGGAGAATTCAGTTAGTGCAAGCCTGAAAACAGAGTTGAGCCCGGTTGAGTCGTAGCTCAGAATAGTGAGCTTAGGTGTGCCGGCGCCATAAGATCGGTGAAGCGCGGCAAGCTGCCGTTAGTGTGAGTAGCCTATTGAGGGCCCGAGTAGGCCGAAGGCGAGAGGAGAGAGTTAGTACATAGGGGGCAGAGGAGCTTAACTAGCTCACCCCGAAGAAGAAATTACCGGACACCGGGTCCGAAGCTTACCGGGATATCCCCGACCCAGTAAGATATAACCGGAATCCCTGGAGAACTACAAGTCCCAGGATCGCTAAAGTGCTGATACGTACCAGAGCCAGGAGACACATAGGCCCCGTAGGTCGGGAGCGTGCACTCCAAGAGAAGGCCCTACCACAAGGTCAGCCAGCGCAGGACAGAGACAAAGTTAGGCCTAGCTCCAGGCAGGTCAGAAACTTACTACGCAGAGGCAAGGAACAGGAGGCCCAAAACCCGCTCACTGGGGAGGATCCGGACATACACTCTTCACCCTACAGTGCTCCGGGACGTGCCTGAATTTCCATCAGTAAAAGGTACTGAAGTGACTATCGTGTCTGTCCCTGTTCTTGCTCTGACGCGGCTGAGTCTCCTTGTCCTGCATACCCCGTCATACACTGCCCTGAGGCCTAGCTCCACCTGTGGGGAGCTATACCATCCAGCTGCTTTATCATCGGCCTCAGTGGACTGCGCAGCGCTGGTGATCCTCACCAGAAGCCACAGGTTGCGTCACGAACTTTTATAAACTTAACATCTATCAACGCCTTTTTAAAGAGAGACCCCAGAGTACGGGCCCGGGAGCCGACCACCGCGACCTCCTTAAGGCTAAAGGCCCGGGTAACCGAGTCTTCCCCCATCCCCTGGGCTAGTCACCTGCCTCTTCCTGCCTCTCTCCACACAAGCATGAGACCCGCAGTCTGCGTTTCCCACCACCCCTCCCCTTTTTTCCCATGTACAGTGTGTTTTGTTGGTATTATTTCGTTGTTCTGTATTTAAGTCACAGCAGCAGTCATTTGCTCTATCTTGATGTTTTTCTCCAGTACGAAGTAAGATATGCGCCGGGAGTCCGGCAGTGGAATATGGATTTGTACCCGTTTCAGCTGGCCAACAGTGCCTTAACCGGGTTTTATACCAGTTACGCGCTGAGCACGTCCTTTTTGGCTGTGACCGACCTCTAACCATTAAAAGGAGTTTTGGTTAAATTCTGTATGTTGTCGTTATTACATGGGACTTTTTGGGGAAATTTTGTTGTTGGGTCTCAGAAGTCATCTTACTACTGTTAATGGTAAAAATGATCATAGACATGTGCAATGTTGGTTAAAAAAAAATCTGGCCTCCTCCTCCCCTTAATAGCCGGCCATCGCACACCATGTTATTTCTTCTTAGCCCAAGACAGCACCAAAGACTGGAGCTGTTATGAGCAAGAGGAAATCCAATTACCGGTTAGTGTAAAATGTTCTGCACATGCCTATGAGTATAGTGAAGCGCAGATGTTGTGGCGCTTATACTTGCTGCCAGAATAGGAGTAGATCTGCTGGCATCTCTGTATTTGGTGTCATATATTGGGATCCTCTGTCATTGCTATGCTTATCTTCATTATTAACTGATCATTTAAAAAAAAAAAAAAAAAATCCGGCCTCCTTCCTCCCCTTAATAGCCGGCCATCACACACCTCTTCCCAACACCCATGACAGCACTTTCATGAGTGTGAGGAAATCTTACTACCGGTAATGGTAAAAATGATCATAGACATGTGCAATGTTAGTTAAAAAAAAAATCCGGCCTCCTTCCTCCCCTTAATAGCCGGCCATCGCACACCATGTTATTTCTTCTTAGCCCAAGACAGCACCGAAAGATGGAGCTGTCATGAGCAAGAGGAAATACAATTACCGGTTAGTGTAAAATGTTCTGCACATGCCTATGAGTATAGTGAAGCGCAGATGTTGTGGCGCTTATACTTACTGCCAGCGCATGATTACATTGTCTGGCTTCTTCATCTTTGGGGTCTGTGTTTTGGGTCCCTCAGTGTCGTATCCATGGTCATCTTCATTCCAGCAGTGCTTTCAGATGATCATCAAAGTGATGTCCAATCTTCAGTTCTTTAAGGTCTACTGGAGGCTGAGGAAGACAGCTGGCTCTGATGACTATGGAGCTGGTGTCTTGTCAAGGGTTTCCAAGTTGACAAAAGAAAATCCCTTGAACATGGCCTGGTCCTTTGCTGATAGAGGTGACTTTTTGGCCTCTGCTGCTTCTAATTTCTCCAGATGGTGTGGTCGAGAACTGTGATGAGCTTTAGATGGCTATAAAACAAACAAAAAAATAATTATTACCAAAATCTCAAACGTTCTGGAGAAGGATGATATGAAATGATCTGGACCATCAGACCAGGACCAGTAGCTCTGGATGATGTTGATTTTCCAATGTTAGGCTGTGTGCCCACGATGCGTTTTTAATGCGTTTCTGCAGCGTTTTTGCAGCTGCGGAAACGCATTAAAAACGCATGGTAGAAGGGCAGCAATGATAATCCGCATGTGCTGTGCACATGCTGCGGAAAAATCCGCTGTGGATTATCATTACGGAAAAAAACGCAGCACTACCAATTATTTTGCGGAAATGCTGCATTTATCGCCGCCATTGACTTGCATTAGAACGCGCCAATTCCGCAAGACTGCATCTGTACTTGCGTAATTGGTGCGTTCTAATGTGCGGATGGTACCCAGGACTAGAGGAGAGGAGACTCTCCTCCGGACCCAGGCACCATTAAAAAATCTGTAAAAAAAGAATAAAATAAAAAATAAATGTATATTTACCTTCCGGCGGCCCGCGCTGCGCTCCTACTTGCTTCCCGGCACTTTGCAGTGGATTGAAGGACCTGCGCTGACGTCAGAGTCATGTGACGGGTCATGCGACGCTGACATCGGCAGGTCTTTCAATCCACTGCAAAGTGCCGGCACCGAGCGAAGCAAGCCAGCGCGGGCCATCGGAGGGTAAGTATACATTTGTTTTTTTTATTTTTAACCACTCTCTCGGGTCACACTATATAAATCCATGCAGTTTGCATGGATTTATATAGTGTGACCTAGTTGTCACAAGCACTTTCCAAGTGATGCTAAAATCGCTTGGAAAGCGCTTGTCAATCCGCAGGCGGAAATGCATGTGAAGAACGCTTCACATCCGCATGTCCCTGGCAGGAAAAACGCATGTACAATGCGCATGTACAATCCGCATGTATGATCCGCACGTACAATCCGCATGTACAATCCGTATGTACGATCCACATGTACAATCCGCATGCGGAAATGTCAGTGAATAACGCTCCATTTCCGCATGTCCCCGGCATGAAAAACGCATGTACAATCCGCATGTACGATCCGCATGTACGATCCGCATGTACGATCCGCATGTACGATCCGCATGTACGATCCGCATGTACGATCCGCATGTACGATCCGCATGTACGATCCGCAAGTACGATCCGCATGTACGATCCGCATGTACGATCCGCATGTACGATCCGCATGTACGATCCGCATGTACGATCCGCAAGTACAATCCGCATGTACGATCCGCATGTACAATCCGCATGTACAATCCGCATGTGTTTTTTTCTGCCAGGGAGATGCAGAAACGCTCAGGAAAAAATCCTGAGCATTTCTGCATCGTGGGCACATAGCCTAAGTGTCAGCGCTAACTAATACTTAACAGAGGTGCAATGTGATCTGGCCATATACTTACTACAGGGATGTGTGGTGGAGGCACTTTCAGGGCTTCCACAGAGACCCAATCAATACACTGGAAAAACACGTGCTCTCGGATGTTACCATGGACTCCTAAGCGTCTGGCTGGATCTTTCTGTAGGAGCTAAAAACAATAAAGTAAAACCCATGAAGGTAAGCGGTAGAGGCAATAAAACATTCTTACGACATCACCATTTAAATGAATATTGTACAACCCCTAGTACTAATAACCTGGAATTATACTGACCTGTTTAATGATGTCATCAATGCCGGAGGATGCCTCATCGAGTGTCAGATGGAACGTACACTCACTGGTAACCATATCTTTTAAGATGACACCAAGAGAATACCAGTCTACTCCGGCGTTATACTCCTCGCCAGCAAAAATCTGTCATGGAAGAGAGAACAGAAAGGTCAAAATGTTAACATTCCCATGGACTGTAATTTTAGTGAAAACTAAATAGGAAAGCACTATTATCCCACCTCAGGAGCCATGTAACCGGCAGTCCCAGCGTATTCGGTGGCTGTTCGGTCTCCATGCATGTTGTCAATTGCGAGACCGAAATCTGTGATCTTAATATGGCCCGTTTCAGCCACCAAGATGTTCTCGGGCTTGAGGTCTCTGTGGATGACGCCCTTGGAGTGGAGGTACTGGATTCCACAGACCAGTTCAGCGGCATAGAATCTGACAGAAAGACATGAATGAGTGTAACTTCCCGAGGAGAAGACAAGAAACACAAAGATATTGCTTCCAGCCAATATTATCTACATTGACTAGACGATTAGAACAAGATGACCATATGCAGAACATACAACAAATCCTGCCAGATCCCACTGAAGAATAATGAGGCCACTCAGATTTCTGTCAATGTTCTGGTTAATTTCGCTGCAATCTACAGTATTTTTTATATTAAAAACACCAGAACCCAAAGGCAGATAATACAGCAGGGAAGTGAACGGATCAATGCTAGACATTTCTATAGTTATGATCAGGATTGTAGGTAACATAAAATGTACCTTGCGCTGGGGATGTCAAGCCGCCCCTTCTCCAGAAGGAAGGTGTTAAAGTCCCCGCAGCTCACGTATTCCAGACCAAGCAGCACACAGAGCTGGAGCACAGAAATACAGAAGTAGATTTGTATGCAGGTAAAGTGGCCAAAAGATCACAATATCTACACACCTACTACAGAATAGCTCCGTATAACTATAGGCCACAGGATAAATGGAAGGTGGTCTACATGTCCCATGTAAGAAGGATTACATTTCACATGTCCCATCATTTGTTTCAATGTTCTAGCTGATGACCATGAGACCCCTGTAATGACACCTTAGGGTTCATAGTGATGCTCCTGTGGAGGGTCACTTAAATATGCGGATATGTAGAATGATTTTCTTCAGGGGCATACAGAGATAGAAAGAATTGCTGTACATGTTGTTCAGTTAATGTTCAATGTCCTTTTATGTCAGATATTTATAGGGGTGTCCTGTGATTACTGATGCACAGGGCAGGCATGGTGCCAGTATCTCTTCCCCCGCAGCATCTGGCAGATTTATTATAAAATGATTCTGGTTTATGGTAAAAACACGAGGTCAGACCTTGTACAACACTTTAATAAGTAAAAAATGGAGGCATGTTTTCATGAAACTAGCTTCACGTGGCAAGACTCCTTAGATATGGTGCTCGGATTGAATCATGTTTTTCAAAGCATTTAACTCAGACAAAAGAATGAAATCTTTGTGCCCGGAGGTCTCACTAGTTGTATCAGCAGAATAATATATCATACAGAAAATACTTACACATATCTTACTGACCAACAGTCAGGGAGGCCCGACTGGACTGGACGAGTGTAGACTGCAGTGCACAAAGCATGGTTGTTGTATACCCTAATCCAAGCTACAATAATACCAGGCCATAAAAGTGGTGGTCTGAAGGACATGATGCTCCATCTGTTAACCGGTTCAGGACCGCCCACTGTACCCAGGGTCCTGCAAGCGCTGCGGTTCCGGTGCAGAGCGATAGCTCTGACATGTGAGATCATGGGGACCTGATTGGATCAGGTCCCCATGATGTTAACCTGTTCCTATCTTCTAGATGAAGCGATCCATAGCGATCGCGGCATTTAAAAGATAGTGACACCAGTGGTCGGTGATCCAGACCCCGACATACCTTAGCAGCGAGGGGATCCTGATGCTGTGACCTCTGACCTCATTGAGACCTGATTGGCTCAGGTCTCGATGATGTCAGCATCACACCAGCCAATCAGAGAGGGCGATCTGCCTGATAAATACACTGTTTCCCCTCCGATCTCAGTGAGAGAGCAGAGGAGAAACAGTGTGACAAGAGCTGTGTCAGCCTTGCCACTGTGAAAGTAGAAAAAAAGAAAGTAAGAGTTAGGTTAGGGTTAGTCAGTTCTGTCAGTCAGTCAGTCCGTCCTCTCAGGTCAGGTCAGTCAGTCCTGTCAGGTCAGTCCAGTCCAGTCAGTCCGGTCCGGTCAGTCCAGTCCCGTCCGGTCAGTCCAGTCCAGTGAGTCCAGTCCAGTTCCGTCCGGTCAGTCCAGTCCAGTCAGTCCAGTCCAGTCCAGTCAGTCCAGTCCAGTCAGTCCAGTCCGGTCAGTCCAGTCCAGTCAGTCCAGTCAGTCCGGTCCAGTCAGTCCGGTCAGTCCAGTCCGGTCAGTCCAGTCCGGTCAGTCCAGTCCAGTCAGTCCAGTCCGGTCAGTCCAGTCCGGTCAGTCCAGTCCAGTCAAAAAATATAAAAACAAATAAAATGGCCCGTCAGACTTTTACCGCAGAGGAGGTGTATGCCCTGCTATGTTCTGACACTGATGACAGTGCAATCTCAGATGGAGATGTGGATTTTGAGGGCTTTAGTAGCGGCGACACTGAGAGCTCAGAAATGAGCAGTGATTCTGGTCCATCCTCAAGCCCAAGGACCAGTACAACAATAGGGGCAAATAGCGCTACTGGAGAAACGTCTCCAAATCAGGGAACACTGCCCAGTACAAGCGCTGTCCCTGCTACTAGTGAATTGGCGCATGCCAGTGTACAAGGGGCTTTGCCACGTGATATAGCATTTCCCAGATGGGAGGCTTCTGATTCGGCTGCTCCATTCAGCCCTGATTTCAACGCCATTCCTGGTATAAATGTGGAGGTGGAAGATTTTGGACCAATTCATTTTTTTAATTTGTTTTTTACAGACAGCTTGCTAGAGCATATTGTCGTGCAAACAAATTTATACGCATCCCAATTCATAAGCCAGAATCCCCGATGTTACTATGCTAGGGCAAATTTATGGACACCAACTAATGTCCCGGAAATCAAAAAAAATTTAGGACTTACATTTGCCATGGGGCTTGTTAAAAAACCGAGCATTCGATCCTACTGGTCCAACCACCCTGTTCAAGCCACCCCTATGTTTTCAGTCGTTCTTCTTAGGACCCGTTATGAAATGCTCATGTGGTTTTGGCATTTTAACGACAATAGTCAATGCCTGCCCAGAAATGCCCCAGAACATGACAAGTTATATAAAATTAGACCCATCATTGAAAATTTGTCAGAAAAAATCTGAAGGCTCTACACCCCAACACAAAATATTTCTATAGATGAGTCCCTTGTAAAAATTCAAAGGAAGACTGCACCTCAAGTAATTTATAACATCTTAAAGGGCAAGGTTTGGAATAAAGCTCTATAAAATGTGCGAAAGTTCAACCGGATACACATCCGCTTTTCACATATATGAGGGGAAAGATAGCCAACTAAACCCACCAGGATGCCCTACTTATCTGGGGACATCTGGAAAAATTGTTTGGGAGCTGATAAGTCCATTTTTTCAAAAAGGCTACAATCTATATGTGGACAATTATTACACCAGCATACCCCTATTTAAAAGTCTGGTTGAACACAACATCGGGGCTTGTGGGACCATCCGTAAAAACCGTCAGGGGTTTCCACAACCATTGGTCAACCAAAAGTTCCAAAAGGGGCAGTCAGGGGCTGTACGCAACGGAGAGCTGCTTGCCCTGAAGTATAGGGATAAGAGGGATATTTTTGTCCTCAGCTCGATCCACACAGATGCCACAAGGGCCACTGTAGAACTAGGATCCACCACTCCGAAGCAAAAACCTGTGTCAGTCATTGACTACAACAAACACAAGGGGGGTGTGGACCTTGCAGACCAGGTTCTACAGCCATACCAGGTATCAAGAAAGTCCTATACCTGGTATAAAAAGTTGGTTATTTATTTGTTTCAGGTGGCCACATACAATTCTTTTGTGTTGTACAAAAAAGCAGGAAATTCCAATCCTTTTCTTGATTATCAAGAAAAGGTAATTGAAAATCTTGTTTTTGAAAGTGTTAGCCCCGCTCATCCATTAGAATCTGAGGATGTGAAAAGACTCACTGAGCGACATTTTATTGCACTTATTCCAGCAACGGAAACGAGAAGGAACCCTCAGAAAAGATGTCGTGTATGTACTAAGAGAGGAATGAGGCGTGATACCCGCTACTATTGCCCACAATGCCCATCATTGCCAGCCTTATGCGTCACTGACTGCTTTAAAATCTTCCACACAGAACCACGTTTTTAAACTGTAAAAATGTATCCCATTTTGTCATTCAAACATTTGGTTCATTTAGTGAATGACACATTCAAGTAGAGCTCACTTAATTTCCAGGGGTGGGGGGGTTCTCCAGAATCTAAACCTTCCATTGTGTGCTTGTTTCTGGTAATCATCCATTGAGTTAAAATGGTCACTAAACCCATAGATGAATTCCCAGACGGGTGTCAGTTCCAAAATGGGGTCACTTCAGGGGGGATTCTTTAGTTATGGTACTTAGCGCCTCTGAAAAGTGCCAGAACAGCAGAATCCCCCATGAAGTGACCCCATTTTGGAAATGACACCTCTCTGGGAATTCATCTATGGGTTTAGTGACCATTTACCTATCTACTTATTTTCCCACCACTAGATTAATTTATACAGAGGAGTAGATTGTAAAATTCGGTCACTTGTTGGGGGTTTCCTCTGTTTAGGCACCTCAGGGGCTCTCCAAATGCAACATGGCGTCCGCTATCGATTCCAGCCAAATTTCCAATCCAAAAGTCAAATGGCGCTCCTTACCTTCCGAGCCATGCCGTGCGCCCAGACAGTGGTTTTGCACCACATATGGGGTATCAGCGTGCTCAGGAGAAATTCCACAACACATTTTGGAGTCCATTTTTACCTGTTACCCTTGCGAAGATTAAAAAATATTGGCTCTAAGGTAATTTTTTGTGAAAAAAAGTTAAATGTTCATTGTTTTCTTCCACATTCCAAAAATTCCCGTGAACCACCTGAAGGGTTAATAAAGTTCTTGAATGTGGTTTTGAGCACCTTGATGGGTGCAGTTTTTAGAATGGTGTCACTTTTGGGTATTTTCTGTCATAAAGGCCCCTCAAAGTGACTTCAAATAAGATGTGGTCCCTAAAAAAATGTTTTTGTAAAGTTTGTTGTAAAAATGAGAAATCGCTGGTCAACTTTTAACCCTTATAGCTTCCTAACAAAAAAAAAATTTGGTTCCAAAATTGTGCTGATGTGAATTAGACATGTGGGAAATGTTATTTATTAACTATTTTGTGTGACATATCGCTCTGATTTAAGGGCATGAAAATTCAAAGTTTGAAAATTGCAAAATTTCCAAAATTTTCCGATTTTTTCACAAATAAACGCAAGTGATGTCGAAGAAATTTTACCACTATCATGAAGTACAATATGTCACGAAAAAACAATCTCAGAATCAGGGGAATCCGTTGAAGCGTTCCAGAGTAATTACCTCATAAAGTGACAGTGGTCAGAATTGAAAAAATTGGCTCGGTCACGAAGGCAAAAACAGGCTCTGGCGCGAAGTGGTTAACGTAGCATCTCAGGTTCTCATACAAGAAGTATTAGAAAAGCAGCTTTTCAAGAGGTTTCAGTAGACTTTGGCTGTGCCCGGGACATTTGCTTACTTGTCTGGGAGATCTCTTTTTTTCTGGAAGCCGACCATAATTTTTAACACGATTGTCTAGAATTATATATGTGTGTATATGTTGCGCCCCTGTGGGTTAAGTCGCCACAGAGGTACTGCATCTCACCCAGAGGTGTGGTATCTCACTCTCAGGTAAGGATAGAGCGCTGCCCGGGACCCTAATACCTGCATCCAACACTACACTACTCCAGACCAGCAGGAGGGGCAAGATGCGTCGCTTCCCTTCTGAGCCCTGTCCCTGGCTGGAGTGGGGGGAACCAAAATAGGAGGAACCATGTAGTGGGTGTGGGTGGAGGAAGTAAATCAGGGGAGCTCAGTAAGAAGTGCTATAAAAAGAAGGTGGAACAATCTAGAAGGGTTCTTCAGTGAGAGGAAGAGTTGGGAGCAGGAGCTCTGTAGGAGCTCTGCTCAGGAGGAGGGCCTAGCCAGAGAGGCCCAAGACTGAAGAGAGAGAGAGAGGAGCAGGAGAAAGGCTCCAGGAGCATGGAAGGGATCCCAGGGGTACGGGCAGTGCTGGAGGCCACCTGTATGCCCGAATCTGCCAGGCGGTGGAGGGATCAAGCCGCAGAGGGGACCGGCCCCTAACTAGTGAGAATTACAAAGTTCAACTAGGAACCGGAGGCTTCTGTACTTTCAGGGTGCAGTTGCCACATCCGCACTCAAGTCGCCAAAAAGGTAACCACATAGGATCCAGGGAACTCCAGGTTGCCCAGAAAGATCCGAGGATACCGACTAGGGACATTGTTTGGCGAGGCACAGGGCAAGAAGGGTGAGGGCCAGCGCAGAAAGACGGCTGAGAAGGTCATATAGAACGGGGTCCTGTCAGGCACTCTTGAAACACCTGGGAGTTTGCTGCACCCCTGCCTGGTGAAAGCAGCGCGATGTGGGAGGTCGTAGTCCAGAAAGTGTAACCTGAGGAACTAAACAACTGTGAGTAAGCCCTGAAGACTGCACCCCACTGTCTCTGTGAATTATTCTGGCCGCGCCATCACCCCCTGCACTACAACTGCAACAGCAACATCCATAACATTTCAGCACAGCCCTGGAGCTAAGCTCTACCTGTGGAGGGGTAAACCAACTCTACTGCATTTACACCAGCTCCAGAGGACCTGCTCCGCAGCGGCGGCTCCATATAGCCGCATACCACAGGTGGCGTCACGAACTGTATATAAAAACTATATATCCCCTGTAAATATCTCCTTTTATTGACCGCCCTGGGTCACGGACCGGGTCACCGCCACTGTGATATCTCCCCTGCACCGACCGGCCCTGCACCGAGTACCCCACGGCCCAGGGAGCGCGTCATATATTATAGCTAAATAGATTGTTGACTGTCAATCTTCCTTAATCTGGGGCTCCATGCAAGATCTCGCCTCATGAGATAATTCTGAGAAAGGTCAAAGGTCAAGAATGGGTCTTTCAGCAGGACAATGACCCGAAATATACAGCCAAGGCAACTAAGGTGTGGCTCCGTAAGAAGCATTTCAAGGTCCTGGAGTGGCCTATCCAATCTCCAGACCTGAACCCAATAGAAAATCTTTGGAAGGAGCTGAAACTCAATGCTGCCCAGTGACAGCCCCGAAACCTGAAAGATCTGGAGAAGATCTGTATGAAGGAGGGGGCCAAAATCCCTGCTGCAGTGCGTGCAAACCTGGTCAAGAACTACAGGAAACGTCTGACCTCTGTAATTGCAAACAAAAGTTTCTGTACCAAATATTAAGTTCTGTTTTTCTATTGTATAAAAATACTTATTTCATGCAATAATATACAAATGAATTATGTAAAAATCATACAAAGTAATTTTCTGGATTACTTTTAGATTCTGTCTCTCACAAGTGAAGTGAACTACGATAAAAATTACAGACCTCTCCATTCTTTGTAGGTGGGAAAATTTGCAAAATCGGCAAAGTATCAAATACTTATTTTCCCCACTGTAGAAATGAGCACATACAGTACAGACCAAAAGTTTGGACACACCTTCTCATTTAAAGATTGTTCTGTATTTTCATAACTATGAAAATTGTACATTCAAACTGAAGGCATCAAAACTATGAATTAACACATGTGGAATTATATACTTAACAAAAAAGTGTGAAACAACTGAAAATATGTCTTATATTCTAGGTTCTTCAAAGTAGCCACCTTTTCCTTTGATGACTGCTTTGCACACTCTTGGCATTCTCTTGATGAGCTTCAAGAGGTAGTCACCAGAAATGTCTTTCACTTCACAGGTGTGCCCTGTCAGGTTTATTAAGTGGGATTTTTTGCCTTATAAATGGGGTTGGGACCATCAGTTGTGTTGTGCAGAAGTCTGGTGGATACACAGCTGATAATCCTACTGAATAGACTGTTAGAATTTGTATTATGGCAAGAAAAAAGCAGCTAAGTAAAGAAAAACGAGTGGCCATCATTATTTTAAGAAATGAAGGTCAGTCAGTCCGAAAAATTGGGCAAACTTTGAATGTGTCCCCAAGTGCAGTTGCAAAAACCATCAAGCGCTACAAAGAAACTGGCTCACATGAGGACCGCCCCAGGAAAGGAAGACCAAGAGTCACCTCTGCTTCTGAGGATAAGTTTATCCGAGTCACCAGCCTCAGAAATCGCAGGTAACAGCAGCTCAGATTAGAGACCAGGTCAACGCCACACAGAGTTCTAGCAGCAGACACATCTCTACAACAACTGTTAAGAGGAGACTTTGTGCAGCAGGCCTTCATGGTAAAATAACTGCTAGGAAACCACTGCTAAGGACAGGCAACAAGCAGAAGAGACTTGTTTGGGCTAAAGAACACAAAGAATGGACATTAGACCAGTGGAAATCTGTGCTTTGGTCTGATGAGTTCAAATTTGAGATCTTTGGTTCCAACCACCGTGTCTTTGTGTGACACAGAAAAGGTGAACGGATGGACTCTACATGCCTGGTTCCCACCGTGAAGCATGGAGGAGGAGGTGTGATGATGTGGGGGTGCTTTGCTGGTGACACTGTTCGGGATTTATTCAAAATTGAAGGCATAATGAACCAGCATGGCTACCACAGCATCTTGCAGCGGCATGCTATTCCATCTGGTTTGCGTTTAGTTGGACCATCATTTATTTTTCAACAGGACAATGACCCCAAACACACCTCCAGGCTGTGTAAGGGCAATTTGACCAAGATGGAGAGTGATGGGGTGATACGCCAGATGACCTGGCCTCCACAGTCACCAGACCTGAACCCAATCGAGATGGTTTGGGGTGAGCTGGACCGCAGAGTGAAGGCAAAAGGGCCAACAAGTGCTAAGCATCTCTGGGAACTCCTTCAAGATTGTTGGAAGACCATTTCCGGTGACTACCTCTTGAAACTCATCAAGAGAATGCCAAGAGTATGCAAAGCAGTCATCAAAGCAAAAGGTGGCTACTTTGAAGAACCTAGAATATAAGACATATTTTCAGTTGTTTCACACTTTTTTTGTTAAGTATATAATTCCACATGTGTTAATTCATAGTTTTGAAGCCTGCAATGTGAATGCACAATTTTCATAGTCATGAAAATACAGAAAATCTTTAAATGAGAAGGTGTGTCCAAACTTTTGGTCTGTACTGTATATATATATTATATATATATTTATAATATGGTTTCCAAAAATAAAAAATCCTAATGATTGCACAGATACGTAGCACAATGTGAATGTTAATCTATATAATTGACATTAACTAAGGGGAAATGTAAGCGTCTGTAGAACTACTAAAAGGATATCTTCATAGTGTGACAAAGTCTCTGGTAGTGTGTCAGAAGGGAGGTATGTGTCGCTGAGACTCTTAGACTCAGTGATGTGAAAACATGCAAGTTCTCATGCACAAGTAGGTGCAGAGAGAGTTAATAGAACCACATTTACAAGGGAATGTTTTCAGTGGATAATGAAAGTGTAGGGTGGAACGTTATCCACCATCCTTCCAATCAGGGGAGTGTCTGGGCTTTAAATAGTCAGCCCTGACACTCAGGTGTGTTCAGTACCTGGGGAAACTTTGTTCTAGGAAGGAGCTAGCACATGCTGTGATGAACCTGTGTGTAGCTAATTGTGAGTGGCCAGACCTTGGCCGAGATAAGGACTCTGCTGAAAGTTCTGAAAGTTTAGCATTTTGTTTTGTCTCTTTAGCTGAATGGGCTGTGTTTTTATTTACGGACTCAAGGGTAGTTTATGACTGCTAAATAAACTAACCTGAGAATTTAAAGAGACAGTATCTTGTGTTTTACCTACGCATACAGCCGAGCTTGTCGCTATACCACAATAGACTCACAAGCCCAAGTGGGTACACATATATAGTATTTAATATTAAGCTCTATAAGGAATCTCCTATAAAATAAAACATCCAAAATGGATGTTTTGGGGGCCCCTGATGAAGCAAGGACGAAAGGTACATTGGTGCACATAGGACCACATCCCACATTTACTCACTTGGACATTTAAGTTGCCTTGTAACTACTGCTCCTCCATTTTGAATGTATTATTTTATAGGAGATTCTTTACAGAGTTTAATATTATATACTATATATGTGTACTCACTTGGGCTTGTGAGTGTAAGAAGCTATCTTCTTAGTAGTTCTAAAAACACTTACATTTCCTATTGGTTATTGTCAACTATATATAGACTAGATGGTGGCCCGATTCTAACGCATCGGGTATTCTAGAATATGTATGCGGCCGACCGGGCGCAATTAGCAAAGCGGTGTTTAAATTTGGCGGCAATATCGGAGATTGGTCACGGGCGGCGGCCGCGACCAATCAGCGAACCGTGTTAGTGAGAACTGGAGAGCGTGTTTAAATTTGGCACCAAAATCGCTGATTAGTCGCGACCAATCAGCAGAGCGGTTTTTAAATTTGGCGCCAATACTGCTGATTGGTCGCGACCGCTGACCGCGACCAATCAGCAGAGCGATGCAGAGCATTGTTTAAATTTGGCGCCAAAATCGCTGATTGGTCGCGGATGGCGGCCGCGACCAATCAGCAAAGCGGTGTTTAAATTTTGGGCCAAAAGCGCTGATTGGTCGCGGGCGGAGGTCGCGACCAATCAGCGAACCGTGGTAGTGAGGACTGGAGAGCGTGTTTAAATTTGGCACCAAAATCGCTGATTAGTCGCGACCGCGACCAATCAGCAAAGAGGTGTTTAAATTTGGCGACAATACTGCTGATTGGTCGCGGCCGGCGACCGCGACCAATCAGCAGAGCGATGCAGAGCGGGGTTGAAATTTGGCGCCAAAATCGCTGATTAGTCGCGACCGCGACCAATCAGCAAAGAGGTGTTTAAATTTGGCCCCAATACTGCTAATTGGTCGCGGCAAGCGACCGCGACCAATCAGCAGAGCGTTGTTTAAATTTGGCACAAAAAACGAAGATTGGTCGCAACCACCGGCCGCGACCAATCAGCAGAGTGAGGTTTAAATTTGGCGCCAATACTGCTGACTGGTCACGGCCGACAACCGCGACCAATCAGCAGAGCGGTGTTTAAATTTTGCGCCAATACTGCTGATTGATCTCGGCCAGCGACCGCGATCAATCAGCAGAGCGTTGATTAAATTTGGCACCAATCTCGTTGATTGGTCGCGGCTGGACTCCGCGACCAATCAGCAGAGCGTTGTTTAAATTTGGCGCCAATCAGCGAGATTGGTTGCGGCTGGCGTCCGTGACCAATTAGCACAGCAGTGTTTAAATGTGGCGGCAAGATCAGTGATTGGTCGCGGCCGCTATTTAAATGTGGTGCCCAAATCGGTGATTGGTCGCGGGCGCTATTTAAACGTGGCGCCCAAATCGGTGATTGGTCGCGGGCAGCAGCTGCGACCAATCAGCAGAGCGGTGTTTAACTTTAGCGCCAAGATCACTGATTGGTCGCGCTCTCCGCACGCGACCAATCAGCTAATCGTATTGGTGAGGAGCGGGGAGCGGAATTGTATTACTGAGGACTGGGGAGCGCCGCAGCCTGTGCGGGTACTTCCGCTGCGAGAACCCGGGACATGAGCGACTGCTCGCAGCAGAAGTATCCCGACCCGCAGAGCCGCTCCCCGGTCCTCCCTTCACACCCTAGCCGCTGATGTCACCACAGTATCCGCATGGTGTTACAAAGGTCTGGACATTTGTGTTAAAAATCGCTGATTGGTCGCTGGCGCTGCCCGCGACCAATCACCGATTTGGGCGCCAAATTTAAATATTGGCCGCGACCAATCACCGATCTTGGCTCCACATTTAAAGACCGCTGTGCTGATTGGTCGCCGACGTAGGGCGCGACCAATCACCGATTTTGGGGCCACATTTAAATAGCGTCCGCGACCAATCAGCACCGTAGTGTTTAACTTTTGCGGCAAGATCCGTGATTGGTCGCGGGCCAAGACAGCGACCAATCACCGATTTGTGCGGCACTTTTAAATAGAAGCCGCGACCAAATGGATGTCAGCGCCGCTCCCCGGTCCTCCCTTCACACCCTAGCCGCATGGATGTCAGCGGCGCTGCCTGTGAGGATACTTCCGCTGCGAGAACCCGGGACATGAGCGGGCGCTCGCAGCAGAAGTATCTCGACCCGCAGTGCCGCTCCCCGGTCCTCCCTTCACACCCTAGCCGCTGATGTCCCCACAGTATCCGCATGGTGTTACAAAGATCCGGACATTTATGCTAAAAATCGGTGATTGGTCGCTGGCGCTGCCCGCGACCAATCACCGATTTGGGCGCCAAATTTAAATATCGTCCGCGACCAATCACCAATCTTGGCTCCACACTTAAACACCGCTGTTCTGATTGGTCACGGCCGATATTTAAATTTGGCGCCCAAATCGGTGATTGGTCGCGGGCAGCGCCAGCGACCAATCAGCGATTTTTAACACAAATGTCCGGACCTTTGTAACACCATGCGGATACTGTGGGGACATCAGCGGCTAGGGTGAGAAGGGAGGACCGGGGAGCGGCGCTGCGGGTCCGGATACTTCTGCTCCGAGCGCCCGCTCATGTCCCGGGTTCTCGGAGCGGAAGTACCCGCACAGGCAGCGCCGCTGACATCCAATTGGTCGCGGCCGCTATTTAAATCTGGCGCACAAATCGGTGATTGGTCGCTGTCTTGGCCCGCGACCAATCACTGATTTTGGTGCCAAAGTTAAACACTATTGTGCTCATTGGTCGCGGACGCTGACCGCAACCAATCACCGATTTGGGCGCCAAATTTAAATATCGGCCGCGACTAATCACCGATCTTGGCTCCACATTTAAACACCGCTGTGCTGATTGGCCGCGGCCGATATTTAAATTTGGCGCCCAAATCGGTGATTGGTCGCAGGCAGCGTCGGCGACCAATCAGCACAGCGGTGTTTAAGTTTTGCGCTAAGATCAGTGATTGGTCGGGTCCGAAGACCGCGACCAATCATCGAATCGTCTTGGTGAGGACCGGGGAGCGGCGCTGCTTGTGCGGCTACTTACGCTGCGAGAACCCGGGACATAGCGGGCGCTCGCAGGAGAAGTATCCTGACCCGCAGCACCGCTCCCCGGTCCTCCCTTCCGCATGGAGGTCAGCGGCGCCGGCGGTCCTTCCGCTGATACCGGCCGGGAGATGAGCGCCTCGCGCCGCTCATCTCCCGGATGCATCTCAGTCCCGCAGATGGGTCCGGCGGTCGGGTTCCTTCAGCTGGTACCGGCCAGGAGATGAGCGCCTCGCGCCGGTCATCTCCCGGCTGCATCGCCGCTGAGCTCGGTCTCGCAAATGAGCCGCTAACGGCCGCCATCTTTTTTCAGAAATACCGCGGCGCTGATTGGCCGCTGGCGGACCAATGAGCGGCGCGGGATTTCCTGGACAGACAGACACACAGACAGACAGACGGGATAAGACGATTATATATATAGATTAACATTCACATTGTGCTACATATGCGTGCAATCATTAGGATTTTTTTTGGCAACCATGTTATAGGCATATATCTAATATATATAATTGTCTTATCCCGTCTGTCTGTCTGTCTAGAAAATCCCCCGTCGCTGATTGGTCCGGCCGCGGCCAATCAGCGACGCGGGATTTCAGAAAAAAGATGGCGGCCGTTAGCGGCTCATCTGCCGCACGAAGGTCAGCGGCGATGCAGCCGGGAGATGACCGGCGCTAGCCGGTCATCTCTCGGCTGATCGCAGCAGAACTACCCTGACCTCCATGCGGCTACCGTCGGGAGATCAGCGGCTAGGACCGCTGATCTCCCGATGGTAAGTGTGAAGGGAGGACCGGGGAGCAGCGGCGCCGCCGGTCGGGATGCTTCTGCTGCGAGCAGCCGGTCATCTCCCAGCTGCTAGCAGCGGAAGTACCCGCATAAGCAGCGCCGCTCCCGGGCCCACACTAATACGACGCTGATTGATCGCTGCCGACGGCGGCGACCAATCAGTTATATTGGCGCCAAGTCTAAACACTGCTCTGCGCCAATCAGCACAGCGGTGTTTAAATTGGCACCAATATCGCTGATTGGTCGGGGCCGGCGGCCGAGACCAATCAGCACAACGGTGTTTAAACTTGGCGACAATATCGCTGATTGTTCGCGGCCGTCAGCAGCGACCAAGCAGCGATATTGGCGCCAAATTTAAACACCGCTCTTCACAGAGGTCAGCGGCGATGCAGCCGAAGTACCCGACCGGCGGCGCCGCTGACCTCCATGCGGCTACCGTCAGGAGATCAGCGGCTAGGGCCGCTGATCTCCCGACGGCAAGTGTGAAGGGAGGACCGGGGAGCGGCGCCGCCGGTCGGGATACTTCTGCTGCGAGCAGCCGGTTATCTCCCGCAGCGCCGCTCCCCGGTCCTCACTAATACAATTCGCTGACTGGTCGCTGGCCGGGACCAATAAGCGATATTGGCGCCAAATTTAAACACCGCTGTGCTGATTGCGCCCGGTGTACCGCATACATATTCTAGAATACCCGATGCGTTTGAATCGGGCCACCATCTAGTATATATATATATTCACTACTGTCTCTATATATGTGATACTCATGTGTTGGTGACTTGGGGTCCTCCAATGTTATACTCTGTAGAATTGTCTTTTAATTTTTGCAATATTTATTTTAGCGTCAATAAGCACCTATTGTTTTATTTTGGTGGTATCTACAGTCATATACATGTATATACATACAGCAATATATATACTGTATAAGATCTGATGTCTGTAGTCACAGTATGTCAGCAATGTACAGTATGTACTTTATTGTGCACTGACATTAGATCATATATGCCCTGGACTGATCCTGCACCGACTACCAGACATCACATTGTATAGATGGCAGTATAGATATAATCTGTGATGTCCTGTACAGGCCGGCTCCAGGTTTTCGTAGGCTCAAAAGAGTCTCAGTGGCCCCTTTAACACATACCACAATTCATGATGCACAGATAAGGCAGAGAAATATAGATATAGTACAATGCCAAAGATTTCACTTACAGTATTTTTCGGACTATAAGACGCACTTTTTTCCCTCCAAAATTTTGGAGGAAAATGGGGGGTGTGTTTTATAGTCCAAATGTTGGGGGGTATATATATGTGGAGTGTGGGGGGAGCGGTAGAGGAGCGGGGCACAGGAGGCAGCAGCCGCCCGCTGCAGCCTACACTGTCCCCGCTGCTAAAGAAAATGAATATTCATGCTCCTTATTAGCAGCACACAGTGTAGCCGCGCTGTGGCTCCTGCCAGAATCGCCTGTGCCCGCTGTTAAAGGGCATGAATATTCAACCTCTCTCCACGTCCATGGGCATGGTGAGGGGGTGAATATTCATGCCCTTTAATAAGCGGGCACACGCGATAGCCCGGCAGTAGCAGGAGCCGCAGCGCGGCTACGGTGTGTGCCGGCTATGAAGGAGAGTGAAGTCACTGCTCCCAGCGCACACAGTCCCGGCATGGGGAGCAGTGACTTCTGGCAGCTGATCTCTCCTTGTGAGCCACGCATGGCAGTGATGTCATGCGCGGCTCACATGGAGAGATCAGTACGGGCAGACAGGACGCGGCGCTGGAGGAGAGAAGAAAGGTGAGTATCAGTGTTTATTTTCTTTTATGTGCAGCATGATAGGGATTAGGGGGACCATGCATACCAGGATAAGGAAGAGGGGGCAATACATACCAGGGTAACGCTGAGGGGGCCATACATACCAGGGTAACGCTGAGGGGGCCATACATACCAGGGTAATGCTGAGGGGGCCATACATACCAGGGTAACGTTGAGGGGGCCATGTGCAGCATGATGGGGATTAGAGGTGCCATACATACCAGGACAGCGATGAGGGGTGCCATGCATACCACTATACCAGGATAAGGATGAGGGGTGCCATGCATACCGGGACAGGGATGAGGGGTGCCATGCATACAGGGACAGGGATGAGGGGTGCCATGCATACTGGGGCAGGGATGAGGGGTGCCATGCATACTGGAGCAGGGATGAGGGGTGCCATGCATACCGGGACAGGGATGAGGGGAGCCATGCATACCGGGACAGGGATGAGGGGAGCCATGCATACCGGGACAGAGATGAGGGGTGCCATGCATATCGGGACAGGGATGAGGGGTGCCATGCATACCGGGATAGGGATGAGGGGTGCCATGCATACCGGGATAGGGATGAGGGGTTCCATGCATACCACGATGGGGACCACGTATAAAAGGAAGGAGGGGGGCATATATACCAGGATGGGGGATATTGTCAGAATTGGGGGACATTACCCCTATACCAGTGTCAGCAGAAGACCCCCTCCCCCTTAAAAGTGCATCATGAACACATTTTTGGCTTAAATTTTTATTTTTTTATTTTCCTCCTCTAAAACCTAGGTGCATCTTATGGTCTGGTGCATCTTATAGTCCGAAAAATACGGTACTTCTTACATTACATGAGTGATATCTATTGTAAATTCTATAATAGCTCAGAAACCGGCGAATCCTCACAGTGCATGGGGCGTGTCAAGGGGGGATTCAAAAGTTTTCATTTTAGACTGTACATTATAGTCCTCCATACAGTATTATGGGGACCACATAGTCCTCCATACAGTATTATGGGGACCACATAGTCCTCCATACAGTATTATGGGCACTACATAGTACTCCATACAGTATTATCGGCACCACATAGTCCTCCATACAGTATTATGGACACTACATAGTCCTCCATACAGTATTATGGGCACTACATAGTACTCCATACAGTATTATGGGCACCACATAGTCCTCTATACAGAATGGGCTCCATACTGAATAATGGACCCCATATAATGTTCCATAAAGAATAATAGGCCCCATATAATGCTCTATACACAATAATGAACCCCATATAATGCTCATTACACCATAATTGACCCCATATATTACTCCATGCAGAATAATGGGCCCCATATAATGCTCCATAGAGAATGGGCCCCATATAATGCTCCATAGAGAATGGGCTCCATACATAAAAAATAAATAAAATACTCACCTCTCCTCATACCCTGCTGGCTACAGGTCCTGTCTCTTCAACACTGAGACGTGACAGAGTCAGAAGACGCAGAGGAGACTGGACCTGCGGCCAGCAGGGTATGACGAGAGGTGAGTATTTCAAACACCGTAAAGCACGGGGGGGTTACACTGGGCCCCCCCAACTCACAGGCCCAATAGCGTTCCAGTGTCCCCAACTGTGAGTGGGCCCCCCCCCTCTTGCCCAGGGCCCTGGCACTTGCCCTGGTGCAATGGGTGGTTATGCCGGCTCTGGCCCTGTAGCTGGTGCAGGATCAGTCTGGGGCAGGGGTCTGTATAGTAAGGTCTGAAGTGTCTCGATCTCAGGTCCGATGTGATTTGAACATTCATACAGATCGAGAGCCGATGATCTCACACTGACAGCACGACCCCAACCTGCTTGAAGGGTCCATCTGCTACAATAAATCTTTCTGATCCTCAGCAGAGCGACCATAGATAACATTCAGGATCTGGCCCTGGACTTGTCAGGAGGTGAGCAGCATCCTGCCACTTCCACACTCTACAAAAAGTATAAATCTCCTGTCCTGACCACTATCCGGAGCTCAGGCTAAGGCCACGGCCCCACTATCAGTATTTGGTCAGTATATTTTCTCAGGAGTGGGAACCAAAACCAGGTCAGTAACAATCAGAGAAAAGGTATAATAGAAACAAGTCACCAATTCTGCATTTATCACCAACTCCTGGTTTTGTCTCCCACTCCTGTGAAAAAATACTGACCGAATACTGATAGTGGGGTCGTGGCCTTACAAGAATCAAAGATGTCTGCCCTCTCGTACTGCTCAGCGGCTGAAGCTTCTCTCCGGCAGGCATAAGAACGTGGCCTGTGCCGGCTGTTCTGGGCTGCAGATGCCCAGCTGGCACATGTACACAATGAAAGATACAGGGCCGCCCTGCAGTCTGTAAAGAAGCAGCTGCTTGGCCACCGGCCTGGAGGGCATGTGCCCCTCTGGCCCACCTCGCCCCTGGTCAATATGATACCATCTTTTTCATTAGTTGGTGAGGTTAGAAGAAATTTCACTCCAAGACAGTGGATTTTGTACTTTATTCCAGTATATTTATACATAGAAAACATGGCAATGAAAAACAAGTAGATGCACGTGCATAAAAATGTCCCAACATTAATTAAAAAACCCTTTAAGATACAGATAATACTTGTATACAAAAATATTAACACATTCTCAAATTGTATATAAAGTGCACAAAAGTCAATAGCCCTGACATATAGTGTACACAGGGTCCCCCACATGGTATACACAAAATACAATGTCATCCAGGAAATAACAAAAAATAACAAATACATTTAATCTATTCTGAAATCCCATGTCTATACAAGATAATAATATGTAAAATTCTACAGTGTCAAAGAAATGAGCTAGAGACTACTACATGGCGATGATGCCTACACACAAGATAATGCCCAGCTAATGCTGTAAATTATACAGATATTACCAGTCACCCAATTAGACACATGAGGTCCGGGCAAGTGATTTTCTACAGTTCATTGACCTCAATGATGACATCTAATATTTTCAATCATTTATACAGCGGGGTACATTGGGCCTCATTAATAAATCTGCTCACTAGAAAACTAGTAGCCCATACTAACCAATTAGAGCTCAGCTAAGGTTGTTTTAACGGACCTGGAAAAGTAAAAGCTGTTCTGTGATTGGCTGGGATAAGTAAAAAGGCTGTTTTAATAAATGATTCCCAATGTACCAAGCCCCGCCATAAATGTTATTGATTACAGTAGGGGCCACAATATCCCATGTGTATAGTCATCACATTCATCTTATTGTCTGCGGTTACCTTGGGACATGCTATATTGAAATGTAAGATGATATCAGTGAGGTCCATGAGGCAGAGCAGTGTGTGGTACGTGTGACATTTCCTAATATCGAGCAATCAATACTCTACCTTGGTCTGGAATGCAAAGTCTGCGTGGACAAGGAAGGGGCTCCCAGATGCCAGCTGTAAAACCCGTCGCTCCACCATCACACGCTCATCACCGTCAGCAAGCAGGGCTCTTTTGCCGATGATCTTAACAGCAAAATGTTTGCGGGTAGATGAATCTTCCGCCAGCAGGACCGTTCCATAGCATCCCCGGCCAAGCACTTGATGGAATAATAATCTCCTCTTGATGGTATCAGAGACTGTGCTTTTGGAGCCGGTTGGCCGAACACCGCTGCTTCCTGCAGCTTCTTCAGCCTTCTGCTTTAGATCCATGGGTTTCTGTCCTAATGTAATCCTTCTTCTTTTCTTCTCCTTTTTGTCCCCTGATGAGATGAAGATGGCTCCTCTCTTCTTGGCTCCCATCTTCTGACTTTCTACCTTCTCCTTTTCTTCCACTTCTTCTTTCTTCTGGACTGGTTGTTTTGTCCTGTTGACTGAAGACTTCCTCTCATCATCAGATGTGTCATGGGAAGGTCTTAGTCTCTTCGCTCCTTCTCTCCTCACCACGTTCTCCTCTACTTCTTTCTTCTGGACTGGTTGTTTTGTCCTGATGACTGAAGACTTCCTCTCATCATCAGATGTGTCATGGGAAGGTCTTAGTCTCTTCGCTGCTTCTCTCCTCACCACGTTCTCCTCTACTTCTTTCTTCTGGACTGGTGGTTTTGTCCTGTTGACTGAAGACTTCCTCTCATCATCAGATGTGTCATGGGAAGGTCTTCGTGTCTTCACTCTTTCTCTGTTCACCACAATCTCCTCCTCTTTTATATCCATATTATTGCTTTGCTTAGATTTAGCCGACATCTCCTCCACTGTTGTTGGTCAATTCCAACTGTCACTTACAACTGTCACTCAGTGCACTTCATATGGAATCATCATGCATGCACCACCACTGGTCATGTGATCAGCATCTGACCAATGATATTTAAGAGATAAATGAACATTAGCTGAGATTAAATATTCAGGTAATATTCAGATATTCTGTGGAACACAAGGTGCCACATTTACTAATAGTAATAGAACTGCACTAAGTCGCCAATTTAATTTACATTGTTACTACAGAGCATCAGATGAATGTAATATAATAAATATTAGCAAGATGTATGATTTCCATCCACTCTACGTATCATAGAAATACAGATGTACTATCTTTTTATATAGAGAAGTAGCAGAAGCCATCCTGATTGTTTGCAGCATGCTATGGTGATAGAGAAGCATGCATGACTGTGCCATGCAAATGGTGAGGAGCACCAAAATGGGACATATGATTCACGTAGCCAGGGGCGTAATGTCCGCGGTCGCAGTGGCAGTCACTGCGACCGGGCCCAGGGGGGGTTGGGACTTGTAAACGCCAGCAGAAATTTCAACAGGATGTGTGTATTGCAGTGCACAGTCGCTTCGGGTCCGTGCGTGACAAATCAGGGGCGGGCTGGGGCGGGGGCAGAGCCGGACTGGGGTGTCTGGGGCCCACCAGGGACATTGACTCCAGGGGCCCACCCACCCGGGCCCACCCTTCAGCTATTAGCAAATACCTGTTAGCCGTTATACCCATTATACTGGCGGCTCCTGCCCATCACTGTGCGCTCACCAGAACTGCGATGTACAATTACTGTAGTTTGCATTAAAGGGTTTTTATTGGTGAAAACAAGTTCTCAGCGATGCACAGGTTGGGAAGGTGATCACTTATTTATTGGTGGAATCCGCACTGTCAGAAGATTGCGGCACTTTGAGTATTTGGTGAGATTTTTACCTCTGTATTTATAAGACAAAACCAGGAGTGGAGCAATCCGAGGTCATGTTTTATGCATTTCTCACCCACTCCTGGTTTTGTCTTATAAATAGAGAGGTGAAAATCTCACCAAATGCCAACTTGCTTTCTCTGGTGAACCTCTGTAACTGCATCTCTGCTGCTGTGTAATAGTCACAGGGCAGGGAGGGGTTAAACATCTAAGTATTTAATATCTATTGGAAATAAAGAGGTTTCCCCTTATTGATATCAGATAAAACAAATGACCAACCACAATCCACTCTACCAAGACCAATATTACCAGATAGAAGGCAGAAATACCACCACACCGTGACCAGATCACATATTACCACCACATAGTGCCCAAATAATACCACATACAAGGCACAAATACCGCCACACCATGACCAAAGCACATAATACCACCACATAGTGATCAAATGCTACCAGATACAAGGTATAAATACTGACACACCATGAGACCACATATTACCACCACATAGTGACTGAATAATACCACATACAAGGGACAAATATCGTCACGTCATGACCAAAGCACATAATGCCACCACATAGTGACAAATAATGCTAAAATAATAAAAATGTAAAAAAGCTCAGTATATTGGGTCAGTGTACAGGTTATACAGTGATCACCAGTGACATTATGCACAGGAGCTCTGTATATAGTGTACAGGTTATACAGTCATCACCAGTGACATTATACACAGAAGCTCTGTATATAGTGTCAGTGTACAGGTAATGCAATGATCACCATTGATATTATACACAGGAGCTCTGTATATAGTGTACAGGTAATACAGTGTTCACCAGTGACATTATACACAGGAGCTCTGTATATAGTGTCAGTGTACAGGTAATACAGTGATCACCAGTGACATTATGCACAGGAGCTCTGTATATAGTGTCAGTGTACAGGTAATATAGTGATCACCAGTGACATTATACACAGGAGCTCTGTATATAGTGTCAGTGTGTGTGTGTATAGGTAATACACATACTCACCAGTGATGTCTCTAGGTGAAGTTCTTTATCTGCAGACCGATATATCACATCTTCTATGCAGGACTTATCTCTGCAGAAAATAACATAGTTAGCTATAACTGATCACTTCCAGAGCACAAGCCACACTTTTCCGAAGATTTCTACACTGCATGAAATGACAAAATGCAACATAGTGCCGCACTACACAGTAAAAATAAAACACAAAATACATTTAGGGACTCCATCTTTAATAAAAAAAAAAATCATGAGAGATCAGAGATTATGGGTCCCAGTCAGGGATCGTACATCGAAATCATGTGGCCCAGTCAGGGGCGTATACAGAAATCATGGGGCCAATCAGGTTAGGGGTGTACATAGAGATCATGGGGCCCAGTCAGCGGCGTACATAGAGATCATGGGGCCCAGTCAGCGGCGTACATAGAGATCATGGGGCCAATCAGGTTAGGGGTGTAGATAGAGATCATGAGGCCCAGTCAGCGGCGTACATAGAGATCATGGGGCCCAGTCAGCGGCATACATAGAGATCATGGGGCCCAGTCAGCGGTGTACATAGAGATCATGGGGCCCAGTCAGCGGCGTACATAGAGATCATGGGGCCCAGTCAGCGGCTTACATAGAGATCATGGGGCCCAGTCAGCGGCGTACATAGAGATCATGGGGCCCAGTCAGCGGTGTACATAGAGATCATGGGGCCCAGTCAGGGATCGTACATAGAGATCATGGGGCCCTATGAGGTGAGGCTCTCAGCTCCACAGTATGGTGCCCTCAGGGAGCTCCCACAGGGCATCACAGGCCTTAGTATGAAGCAATACTAGAAGACTTGTGGAATTGCTTCATACTAAGGCCTGTGATGCCCTGTGGGAGATCCTGAGGGCACCATACTGGGGAGGTGAGATCCTCACTTGGCAGTAGTAGGAGCAGCATCTCCATAGTGTGGCATTCACATCACACTACATGCTGCACTGTACAGGACTCCCAGCCGGCAGCAGGACAGATGAGGAGGTAACTGGGACCAGCGCCGGACTGGAGTACCTGGGGCCCACCAGGAAAAAATCAATCTTGGGGCCCACCAGCACCATGCAGTTACCGTATATAGGAATAACATAAGTCCACAAACTCTTTCAAAATGAATCAACTTTATTAACCAATAAATCTCTGCTGCTGTGTAGTAGTCACAACACAGGGAGAGGTTAAACATCCAAGTATTTAATATGTATTGCAAATAAAGAATGTTCCCATTCTTAATATCCGAAAAAACAAATGACTGACAACAATCCACTATACCTAGACTAATAATACCATATAGAAGAGAGACATACCGCCACACCATGACCAGAACACATACCACCACATAGTGATCAAATACTACCAAGTACAAGGTATATATACTGCCACACCATGAGAAGACCACATATTACCACAAAATAGTGACTGTCTGAATAATAACACATACAAGGGACGAATACCGCCACGCCATGACCATGGCACATAATGGCACCAGATAGTGAATGATAATGAAAATGTAAAAAAACTCTGTATATAGAGTCAGTGTACAGATACTGCAAAGATTATCAGTGACATTATACACAGGAGCTCTGTATATAGTGTCAGTGTACAGGTAATATAGTGATCACCAGTGACATTATACACAGGAGCTCTGTATATAGAGTCAGTGTACAGATAATGTAGAGATTATCAGTGACATTATACACAGGAGCTCTGTGTATAGTGTCAGTGTAGAGGTAATACAGTGATCACCAGTGACATACACAGAAGCTCTGTATATAGTGTCAGTGTACAGGTAATATAGTGATCACCAGTGACATTATGCATAGGAGGTCTGTATATAGTGTCAGTGTACAGGTAATACAGGGATCATCAGTGACATTATACACAGGAGCTCTGTGTTTGGTGTCAGTGTACAGGTAATACAGTGTTCACCAGTGACATTATACACAGGAGCTCTGTATATAGTGTCAGTGTACAGGTAATACAGTGATCACCAGTGACATTATGCATAGGAGCTCTGTATATAGTGTCAGTGTACAGGTAATAGAGTGATCACCAGTGTCATTATGCACAGGAGCTCTGTATATAGTGTCAGTGTGTGTGCGTATAGGTAATACACATACTCACCAGTGATGTCTCTAGGTGAAGTTCTTTAACTGCAGACCGATATATCACATCTTCTATACAGTACTTATCTCTGCAGAAAATAACATAGTTAGCTATAACTGATCACTTCCAGAGCACAATCCACACTTTTCCCAAGATTTCTACACTGCATGAAATGACAAAAAAAGAAACATAGCACTGTACTACACAGTAACAGTGCTCCAGTGTCATTCTGTGCCTGCTCATCTGTCAGCAGACATATTTGTCTGATGGCAAAGATCTAAGAGAGATGAAGACAGAAGACCTATGGATTACGTTGGGAGTGAGGATTTTTCTTTATTAAAGGTGGAGTCCCTAAATGTGTTTTATTTTTAATAAAAAAAAAAAAAAATTCTGTCTTTTTTTTTTTCTGTTTACTAGAAATTGATGGTGGCTATGTCTAATTTGGCGTGAAACCATGAATTTCGGGCTTAGTACCGGCTGATAAGGCAAAGCTGGCCTGGTACTAACCCTATTATTACCCAGGGTGACACTCACCACCAGGGCCGCTGGAAGAGCCGGGTAAAGCACCTGGAAATGGTGCTATGATGAATGTGCCATTTTCAAGGGTGGCTGTGGGCTGCGATTTTCAGCGTGGAGGGCCAAGAACGCTTGGGCCTTACCATGCTGCGAATCCCAGCCCCCAGCTGCCTGGTTTTATCTGGCTGGCGATCAACATATGGCGGGAAAAAAAAAAGTTAAGTAGTTTAAAACAAATATTCGGCTTCTCTGTCTTTTGATCGCCAGCCAAGGTAAAGCCAGGCAGCTGGGGGTGGCAGTACGTAGCTGTCTGCTTTATCTGCGGTGAGAATCAAAAATTCATTTTTAAAAATTTCTTTTCACACTTCTATATGTGACAGACCCAACAGCCAATTGCAGATGCTGTCAAAGAGGATGGGCTTCTGTGATTGGCTGTTTGAGTAATGAACAATCAGCCCATACATTCTAGTATGGTACTATGTATGGGCTGCTTTCAGGTTACTCAAGCAGCCAATCACAGACGCCCATTCTCTGTGTCAGCGTCTGTGATTGGCTGTTGGGACTGTCACACATATAGAAGTGTGAAAATAAATAAATAATAAAACAAAAATGACATAGCGCTCTGCAGAAATTTTGATTCTCAGCGCAGATAGAGGTGGCAGCCCGTAGCTGTCTGCTTTATCTGCCTGGTTTTACCTTGACTGGCGATCAAAAGTCAGGAAAGCCCAATGTTTTTTTTATTTAAAAAAAAAAATGCGTGGGCTCCCGCCATATTTTGATCGGGGGGGCTGGGGGCTGGGATTCTCAGCATGGTAAGGCCCAAGCATTCTGGGCCCCCCACGCTGAAAACGGCAGCCCGCAGCCACCCCTGGAATTGGCGCATTCATCGTAGCGCCATTTCCAGGCACTTTATCCGGCTCTTCCAACGGCCCTGGTGGGGGGTGGCACGCTGGGTAATAATGGAGCTAGTACCAGCTTTGTATTATCAGCTGGCACTAAGCCTGCGATTCATGGCATCACGCCAAACTAGACATGGCCACCATGAATTTCTAGTAAACAGAAAAAACACAACACAGAATTTTTTTTTTAATAAAAATAAAACACAAAACACATGTAGGGACTCCATCTTTAATTAAAAACAAAACCCTTGCTCTGACGTAATCCACGGATCTTCTGTCTCCAGCTCAGCTACATCTTTGCCATTAGACAAATATGCCTGCTGACAGAGATGAGCAGGCACAGAATAACACTAGAACCCAGTTGTCAGAGAAGCGCTCAGCTGGCCTCCAGCCGCCGACCATGTTTTCCTGATGATAATCATGCCCATTGCCCAGTAGTATTTACTGCCAGCCTCGGCCAGGGGTCCTCCCAGTCACCCCTCCCCCCTATCCCTTCCTCCCTCCCCCTCCCCGTTTCATACTCACGCGTCGAGATGAGCTGCAGCCGCTGCCTGGAGCGACGCAGGGTCCGTACTCCACAGCGCGCACAGGAAGCAGTCCCAGGGCAATGACGTCATCACCCTGAGACTGACCTCCTGCGCACGCGCCGGCAGTGTCGCGCTGCGCAGAGGAGGCAGAGGGCCCATCACTAATCATATCGGCAGTGCTGCGAACCGCGGGGGGGGGGCCCTCTGTTCAGGGGGTAGGGGGCGGGGCCATCGGGACCCGGGGGTTTTCCCAATCCTCCGGTGGGCCAGTCCCCCCTGCAGAGGGGCATATGTATACATGCAGGTCGGCCACATCCCAGTGGTGCAGACACATCCACACTGCACCCTGTATACTTGTGCACTGCCGTCTGCTGCAGTGGTAGGAGCCGCCTGAATGCATCTTCTTCCTGCCGGAGAGGAGCTTGTGGGCCTGTGCGGTGAGGAGGTGGACGCTGCGCACCTCCTGAGAAGTATATGGCACTCCATGTATCTGTGCACATAGTATACCACTCTAGTATATAGCAGAAAGGAGACATCGACCAGAAGAGTCCAGGCATGTGGGTGATGCTAATAATTATTATATTGATAACCAGGTGGAAGAGGAGGAAATGCAGAAAAAGGGGGGAATTAAAAACTATACGCAAAGGGGACGTCGAGACAGGAATTACAATTAACACCAGTGGGAATGGATCATGATTAGAACAGCAAAGGGATAATACAGAGAATCAAGCCACAAATTAATCCAGTATATAAAAATATATATACATATCATTAGCTAGATATATCTGTACATATGATTGTTTAATTATAAACTTTACATAAAGTGCAAGTGTGACGCCTCTACTCAGAGAAGCCCGTGTTTTACCCTGGGTGTTGGGGGACTCGGTGTCAGGCCCTGTGATGGAGAGGTGGGATGCAGCCGTGGCCCGGGCCCGACCCGTGCTCAGGGCCGTCACATTAGAAAGAGATGGTGTGGGCTAGTCCTGCTTGAGTGGCTGATTAACGACTACGCCACCTGTGGTGTCTGGTGAAGGGTCACCAGCGCCGCAACAGTCCGCTGAGGCACGGTGTCATGGCGGCCAAAGTTCTCACTGCTCCCCACAGGCGGAGCAGGGCCTCAGGGCAGGCAGACAGGATGGAAGGGGGGTAGTAGTGCGAGGAGTACGGGCACCGCGTTGCATGGTATGGCGCATAATGAACAGTCCGGAGGCCATAGGGGTGAACTTCCAAGGCTTTACTCACTTAGAGATGACAGCGGGAAGGCGACTCCCTGCTCCCCGCGGAGTCCTGCGGCCACCAGGGACGGGGGTCCGACTACCTCCGAGAAAGTCCAGTGTTTGGTAGCGACCCTACACCAGAGTGTTCCTGCACTACAGACTTCACCCTTTCCCGTCTGTGCGTGTGTAGCTAGGCCGAGTCTCCATCTGAGCTCCTCTCAGGATTAGGGCACGGGTGGCAATTCTTCTCCATCCGATGCCCGGTGGGATCCTCAGGGCCTAACCGGGCTTTCCTGTCCAGGACATAGAGTACAAGGTCGGGGGTCGGTACTCCTCATGCAGCCAGAATCCCTCTGAATAGATCAGGTAGGCGAGGACAGGTGGCGTACTCCGCTCCGTCTGCATCCTCCCCGGGACCCATTTGCTGGGGAGCCACACTCTACAGCTCCTGGGCCTTCTTGATCCTGGTCCTTGGCCGGGTTGAGACATTCCTTGTCTGCAACCTACCTCTCGTCCCAAGGCCAGGGTACAAGGGCTGTGTCCCATGCCGGTGCAGGCCCACACAGGATCTGTGCTCCCGGAGGGAAGTCACATTAACACGTAGTAGTTTGACAGCACAGTACGACCACTAGGACTTGACTAACCAGGACCAACGAACGACTAGCAGAAAAGGACTAAGATCAAAAATGGCTTTTCATTAAATATTAGATCTAAAGTGTAACTAACTTGTAAGTCCTCCACCCTCACCCACTAACTGGTTCCAACCACTTTGTGTTCCCCAGTCTCCCTGTAACCAGGGGAGCAGCACCTAGTGCATACTAGCTCCCTCTGGTGGAGAAGTGTGGTGTTGGATGCAAAAGGTTAGGTCACAACTATCACACTGGCCTTACCTCGGAGGAGGAACACTACACTCCACTAAAGAAATGCAGCATTCCTGTGGCGGTCGAACCCTCAGGGGCGCCACAGAAGTGCCTCCAAAGTATAAATATACATAAATTATATATCTCATATGTGAACAAATACAGGTGTTTCTCACTAAATTAGAATATCATCAAAAAGTTAATTTATTTCAGCTCTTCAATGCAAAAAGTGAACCTCATATATTATATAGAGTCATTACAGAGTGATCTATTGTTTATTTCTGTTAATGCTGATGATTATGGCTATACGAGTTTCACTTTTTTGTATTGAAGAACTGAAATAAAGTAACTTTTTGATGATATTCTAATTTAGTGAGATGCACCTGTGTATGTATATATACAAGGGCTGGTCCCTTATTATTTGGATGTCGGTGTGAATCCTGTAGAGAGTAGTGCACTGACTTGGGCATATGTGCTGTTGACAGATATGTATTTGTATCCACTTTAAGCATTTTTAAAAAAGGTGACCACATGTGCATTGTACTCACGCTATAGCAGATGCAGATCCCACTCCTGAATGGCGTCCACCCGACGTATGTTTCGGCTTCTTGTCTTCGTCAGGGGGTGGCATCATTCGGAAAGAGCTAAGAGTTAAATGGCCAACTATAGCCAATCAGGATGGAGGTATGTCTCCACCAACCAATGGGTGCTGAGGAGGCGCGGCGCGATACACAACGCGCACCAACGCTACGAGGCAACTACGGCGACATGTGACCTGTGACGCTGCGATCACGTGATGGAGACACATGATCGGGGGTCACGGGGCACATATAGACACAGTCGGGGAGGATGACGTGGAGACGTTCATGCGTATCGCCTCTTCAGCAGACATCTAATCTACTGATTGAGTGTGGATATATCGGATAAAGTGGAAAATCTTCTTAATTTATAATGATGGATAACGAGTATAGGTTATATATTACAGCAATACACAGGAATAGGGGGTAGTGAGTGTTACATGTATATAAGAATATAAAGAATATCATAAATTATTATGTGTGATCAGGTAATAAATAAATAATATATACTGTATATCATACGGATATTAGTCCCCATATACAATACAAAGATTAATGAATTAGACTAAAAATAACCATTATAATAGATGGAGAAAAAGGGGGAATAAATACTAAGTCATTATTAAAGGGGTTTTCCCACAAACAAAAGTTCATTTGAATCATTGTCTGTGTCTGACCCTGTACGGAACATACCACAGCTCCTGGGCAGGGGGGGAGCAAAAGACAATACAGACATTACAGCCGGGGATCACAGAGAATTCATTTTCTGAGGTAAAACATTTCACTGCCTGATTTATACAATATTGTCCCTCACAAAATGAATCCTCTGTTATTCCCTGCTGTAATGTCTGTATACTCCTTTGCTTCCTCCCCTGCCCAGGAGATGTGGTATGATCAGACCATGTTCTGCACACCATCAGACACAGCCATTCATTACAATTACTTCTGTTTGTGGGAAAACCCCTTTAATACATATATCGAAATCGTGAAAATCAATAGTGAATATGTTTATATAAATATATAAAAATACAGTGACATGTGAACAATAAATAAAGGGTGAAAAATATATATAAAAGAAAAAAAATGTATAAAATAATAAAATTTCAGGGACATGTGAACAATTAATAAAGGGGAAGGGAAGGAAAAAAGGAGGGGAGAGGTGTGGACGGGAGGGTTGGGGAGGGGGAAAAGGTGAACGTGAGGAAAAACTAAAAGATAATATTAATACATATATATACTGTAGAGAATTGTACTCAGCCGCGTTAGAGGTAGGCACAGGATACTGTTTCTTTAAAAATGTCCAAGGCAAGTTTATTCAGACCTCATAAACCGCACTTGCAAAGTAAACAAAAGACAACCTTGTCCAGCACAAAGTAACAAAATAGAACATAACTAGTCCATACAATACAGCAGGTTCACCTGCTCACGGTCAGTGTCCTGTAGCACAGACACGCTGGAGGTCTCCACACCTCCAGCCACAGACACTGAATGAGACACTCGGTCTCCATTTTATACACAGGCCCTTGGGTGGGGATATGTGAGCAGCCAATCCTTCCCAACTCTAATGACTGCTCGTAAAAACCAGCCCTGATACGCCCAATTAACTCTCTCTGGGTTTATATCACCGAAGCTACTAACCTTGGTAACGCATATCTCCCCTCAAGGACCTGTCCGGCAGCCATCTTACAATACATAATAACAATTAACGTAATTCTTTTATTAATATCCATATGTGTACCCTCTTAGTGTTTACACTATAGTATAACGAATAATACAGACATCAGCTGTTATACATTATAAACACTGTCATATATCTGTATATACAGTACAGACCAAAAGTTTGGACACACCTCATTTAAAGATTTTTCTGTATTTTCATGACTTTGAAAATTGTACATTCACACTGAATGAATGAATTAACACATGCGGAATTATATACTTCACAAAAAAGTGTGAAACAACTGAAAATATGTCTTATATTCTAGGTTCTTCAAAGTAGCCACCTTTTGCTTTGATGACTGCTTTGCACACTCTTGGCATTCTCTTGATGAACTTCAAGAGGTAGTCACCGGAAATGGTCTTTCAACAATCTTGAAGGAGTTCCCAGAGATGCTTAGCACTTGTTGGCCCTTTTGCCTTCACTCTGCGGTCCAGCTCACCCCAAACCATCTCGATTGGGTTCAGGTCTAGTGACTGTGGAGGCCAGGTCATCTAGCGTAGCACCCCATTACTCTCCTTGGTCAAATAGCCCTTACACAGCCTGGAGGTGTGTTTGGGGTCATTGTCCTGTTGAAAAATAAATCATGGTCCAACTAAACGCAAACCGGATGGAATAGCATGCTGCTGTAAGATGCTGTGGCAGCCATGCTGGTTCAGTATCCCTTCAATTTTGAATAAATCCCCAACAGTGTCACCAGCAAAGCACCCCCACACCATCACACCTCCTCCTCCATGCTTCACGGTGGGAACCAGGCATGTAGAGTCCATCCGTTCACCTTTTCTGCGTCGCACAAAGACACGGTGGTTGGAACCAAAGATCTCAAATTTGGACTCATCAGACCAAAGCACAGATTTCCACTGGTCTAATGTCCATTCCTTGTGTTCTTTAGCCCAAACAAGTCTCTTCTGCTCGTTGCCTGTCCTTAGCAGTGGTTTCCTAGCAGCTATTTTACCATGAAGGCCTGCTGCACAAAGTTTCCTCTTAACAATTGTTGTAGAGATGTGTCTGCTGCTAGAACTCTGTGTGGCATTGACCTTGTCTCTAATCTGAGCTGCTGTTAACCTGCGATTTCTGAGGCTGGTGACTCGGATAAACTTATCCTCAGAAGCAGAGGTGACTCTTGGTCTTCCTTTCCTGGAGCGGTCCTCATGTGAGCCAGTTTCTTTGTAGCGCTTGATGGTTTTTGCAACTGCACTTGGGGACACATTCAAAGTTTGCCCAATTTTTTGGACTGGCTGACCTTAATTTCTTAAAGTAGTGATGACCACACATTTTTCTTTACTTAGCTGCTTTTTTCTTGCCATAATACAAATTCTAACAGTCTATTCAGTAGGACTATCAGCTGTGTATCCACCTGACTTCTTCACAACACAACTGATGGTCCCAACCCCATTTATAAGGCAAGAATTCCCAGTTATTAAACCTGACAGGGCACACCTGTGAAGTGAAAACCATTTCCGTTGACAACCTCTTGAAGCTCATCAAGAGAATGCCAAGAGTGTGCAAAGCAGTCATCAAAGCAATCACCAGCGCTGCGACAGTCCTCTGAGGCAGATGATAGGGCAGCTTGAGATGGAACGGCTCCCCACAGGTGGAGCAGGACTCAGGGCAGTGTAGAATAAATGGAGGTGCGCTGGCTGGGCGTTGTAGTGCAGGGAGGGAAATGGCACCGGCGAAAGAAAGGAGCGGAGGCAGCTCAGTGCAGTCATCCAAGATTTACTCACAGTTCTTAGACAGTCCACAGGTGCACAGTACTGGTGCAAGCCTCCCACGTCGCGCCGCGTTCACCGGGCAGGGGTTCAGTCCTTCCTCAGGCAGTTCGGGTGTACCTGGCAGAACCCCACTTTCTTATGTACCTCTCTAGACCGACTTCATGCTGGGTCTTACTCCCTTCCCTGCACTTCCCACTGTGAATCCTGTTCGGGTGGCTGCGAGGTCCGCCCTGTCCGTCGGAGTTGCACAGACCTGCTTGACCTTACTTGGATTGAAGTGGGGGTTTGGCTCTTGGCTATAGAAGTCAGAAGCCTCGGGTTTTTCCAGCCGAGGCCTGAAGCTGCATGACTGGGCCAGGGGCCGGTCCCCTTCTTGCAGCCTAGATCCTCCTGACACTTGGCAGGTTCGGGGTGTACGGGTGGTGCCTGCACTCGCCGTACTCCCCTAGGATCCCTTCTACAGAACAGAGCTTACTCCCTGCTCCCCTCCTGGGCCTCAGTCCTGGGCCCTTGTAGTGGAGCAGAGCTCCTACAGAGACTCTGCTCCCAGACTGTTCCTCTGAACCACACTCCTCAACTCCCTGCTCTTGTTAAGATGTCTACCTTTTTATATATCTACTGCATGAGTGCTCCCATAAACTACTTCCTCCACCCACACCCACTACTGGTTCCCCCTAACTTTGGGTTCCCCCCACCCCAGCCAGGGCTCAGCAGAAAACTACATTGCGTCTTGCCTCTCCTGCTGGCCTGGGGTAGTGTAGTGTTGGATGTAGGTGTTGGGGTTCCATGCAGTACTCCCTCCTTACCTGAGAGAAGGGAGACACCACACCTCTGGGTGAGGTGCAGTACCTCTGTGGCGACCGAGCCCTCAGGGGCGCCACACTACTACATGGATGACTATGGAGATGCATTATACTTTATGGATGACTATGGGGCTGCATTATAGTACATGGATGATTATGGGCTGTGAATTATAATTTATGGATGACTATAGGGTGCATTATGTTTTATGGATGACTATGGGGTGCATTATATTTTATGGATGTCTATGGGGGTGCGTTATAGTACATGGATGACTATGGGCTGTGCATTATACGTTATGAATGACTATGGATTGTGCATTATAATTTATGGATGACTATGGGGTGCACTATACTACATGGATGACTATGGGCTGTACATTATACTTTATGGAGGACTAATGGCTGTGTATTATATTATATGAAGAATATGGGCTGTGTATTATGCTAATATGGATGACTATGGGCTGTGCAGTGTATTATATGGAGGACTATGGGATGTATTATACAATATAAAGGACTATGAGATGTCCATTATACTTCTTCTATGGAGCCCCGTGACTTTTATGTACGCCCCTGATGAGCATAGTTTATTTTCTTCTATACATTAAAGAACAGTAGCAGAATGGGGAAAATATACCAGGATGAGGGATATACTGTATATACCAGAATGGGCCCGGGATAAGGGACGTATACCAGAATGGGCGATATAGATACCAGGATGGGGCCAGGATGAGAGACATATATACCAGGATGAGTGATATACGGTATATACCAGGATGGAGGACGCGCATATATATATATATATATATATAATATAATAATTTATTCAAGATGGAAGGGGGACCCGGTCCAGATCTTGCACTTGGGCCCATAAGACTCTAGTTACGCCACTGCATGCAGCTATAACCAGTCAGTCAAATGTGTACATACAGTACTGTGCAATATTTTTAAGCAGGTATGGAAAACTGCTGCAAAACAACATCAAAGCATCAGGTACACTTGCATACAGTTTTGTGAAGGACCTCAACAAGGAGACTATTCCCAATATCTTGGCTCACTGAAAAATAACCACAGATCTTCTGTGGATGTAGGCTTGGACAAAAATACTTCTGTCTCTCTATGTAATCCAAGACTGACTTGATGATTTTGAGATCAGTGTTCTGTGGGGGCCATATCATCACTTCCAGGTTCGTTGTTCTTTTTTATACTGTAGATAGTACTTAGTCACATTGGCTTTATGTTTGGAGTCATTGTCCTACTTGTTAGGAATTGTGGTTCTGTGCTCCCACCTGGGAATGGATCAAGTCCAGTGCTACGCTACTTCGGTCGCAGGGGCCACCATTGTCCTGACTCTGCAGGCGAAACTACTACGCATGCAGGAAAACCGTCTCAATCTTATGGAGCATCGCGCTCTGGAGTAGTAGGATTTGTGAGGACGCGGGATGCCGTATCTCCCACTGATATAATGCCCGGTTAACATGGGATGCTGTGTTCCCCCGATTGCCAGGCAACACACGATACTGCGGTGTCTGGCACTAGGCAGTGGTGGGATTGGGTCCAAGCTGCTGTACAAGTTAGCAGGGAGTGGTTGTCTTTGGATGATTGAGAGGTATTCAACACCTGATCATTAGGCGGGCTATTTAAACCTGTTCCCTGCTCAGTCCTTTGCTGTTTATTACAGTTTCAATGTGCTGTGGTGGTGAGGGGTGCTATCATTATTAGTTGTTATCTTTCCAGCGTTTTGTCTTAGGAGTCTTCTCTTTCCCTTTTAATTTTTCCTAGGTGTTCTTATAGAGGTACCCACCCCGTTCTTGACTAAGCACCGGCCGTGTCACCAGACGCCAGCTGGCTGGCGACAGTGGGCCTGGGACGGCTCTGCCATAGTCCCCCTTCCATCACTGGGAGCTGAGTGAAAAGTGTTCCTGGTCCTAAAGAGCTCACCTAGCTGGGCAGCTTGCGCCAAGTGCGTCTGTCCCTGCGGATTTGCTGGTTTGGTGCCAGTCTTCCTGGGTCTTTCTGCGTTAGCGCATAACACTGCTGAATAATAAATTTAGAGCCAGTCAGACGCTTAACTGATGGTATTGCATGATGGATAATTATTAGTGTTGAGCGAGTATGTTCTGTTAACCCTTTCGGCGAGTATGCTTGGGCCGAGCACCGAGTAGTTACAGCTGCTCGGTGTTATGTTTAAATCACTCCCGTGTGCATGATTTGCGACTGTTTGACAGCTTTAGTACATGTAAGGAATGTCTATTTATTACACATTCCTCACATGTATTAAAGTTGTCATACTCGCCAAAAGTGTTAACAGGACATACTCGCTCAACACTAATAATTATCTGCTATATTTCTCTGCATTGAAGACACCATTAATGATGACCAAATCCCCAACTCCATTTGTTGAACTGGAGTTCCAAATATGCTAGGTCCCTCTGTAATGGTGTAGAAGATGTCTGAACACCCTCTCTGAAGACTCCTGACTGTATAGTTAGTGTGACCTGTGGTTTTATGTGTTTTATCCTTATGTAGGCTCCAGTTTTCCTCTGTACAGGGGTGGACATGGTTAACTGTAGGGCCAGCCCATAGTTTGGGGAGGAGTGAGTGGGCACCAGGAGTTAGTTCCTGTTTTAATAGAGAGTCTGAGTAGAGCTGCAGAGAAGAAAGGACAACTTCAATCGGATCTAGCCATAATTTTGTGTGTGCGAAGAGCAGACATACTAGGGAATACATTTCAGCATTCAAGTAACAGTGGCAGCAGTACTCCATACCAAAGGCAAGTTGGGGCACCCACTGAAAAATAAATCATTTTAAAGCTAGTCTCAGTGTTAGCCAGACCTGGAAGTCTTTGTGAAGAAATATGGGATCAGCCAGGCTGGTACAATGGTCACAGCGCAATACATCGACCCATGTAGCCCTGTACTGGGAATATGAAGGCCCTCGGTGGAGCTTGTTGTTCATTTGCAAAGTTCTACCCAAGTATTGCGCCACCGTCCTCAACCATCAAGTGTGAACCTCTGTCATACTATACAGATGAAAGTTTAAAGCATTATTCCTGCTACCCATTGTACATTTTTTCCAGACCTAGTAAATGAGAGTTTATTTTCGTAAACATGTCTGTCTTCTTCTTTGCGGAGTTAAAGAGTCCCAGTGTCTCACCAACTGTGGCAGAACATAGTCTGAATGTGCCATCAGCTGAATCAGTAATATGTGCACACAACGAGGAGCCCCTTGTCTCGTCCCTTACACCTTCACCATACTTCATTGTTGCTTGCAGACCCTCTATATTGGTCCACTCTCCAGCCCTTTGACAAACTAACTGTCTTCTGTGAACGGCAAATATTTCACATTTTTGCTCATTAGTCCATAGCCAAGGCTGACATTTTTCTGCACCCTTGTTTCTATGACTAAGATATTGTTTTTGATTACAATTCTTCCTTGAAGACCACTTCTGGCCAGAACTTTGGATGGGATGGGAGCATTTTTGTGCCAGCTCTGTGCTTAGGCTTGGACTGGCCGACAGGAGAACAGGAGAATCCTCCAGTGGGCCCCTGTGCAGAGTGGCCACCACCCTCTTATATGAGCAGTACTTGGCACAATAAACTTTACTCACTATGTGCAGACAAAGGTAGCATCTTATTCATTTACCAATCTACCCAGTTCATTGTTATATAAATTTGTGATTGAGGATAATGTCACATTTGCATGTAGTTGAGAAGTGGGGCCCTACAGTTGGATAGTCGGGGTCCCTGGCACCAGTCAGACACTGCTTGTGTCTCTTGTATTCGGTGGCTCGGTGTCCCGGTCTTGCATTTTTAAACTTTTCCGCAGCGGCAAAAACGCTGCAGAAACGCTTAAAAAACACATGGTAGAAGGCCTGCCATGTTCCCCAATGATAATCCGCATGTGTTGTGCACATGCTGCGGAAATTTCCGCTGCGGATTATCATTGCGGAAAAAAACGCAGCACTACCAATTATTTTGCGGAAGTGCTGCGTTTTCGCCGCCATTGACTTGCATTAGATCGCATGGATTACGCATCACTGTATATGTAGATGCGCATTCCATGCGTTCTAATGTGTGGATCGTACCCAGGTCTAGAGAAGAGGAGACTCTCCTCCGGACCCTTGTACCATAGAAAACTGTAAAAAAAAAATGAATAAAATAAGTATATATTTATTTTTTACCTTCTGGCGGCCCCCGATGCGCTCCTCCTCTCATGCCGGCAGTTCGATGGACTGAAGGACCTGCGCTGACGTCATAGTCATGTGACGGGTCACGCGACACTGACGTCGGCAGGTCCTTCAGTGTAACATGATCTGCCGGCAGCCGGGACGGTGAAGCTAGACACCGGGGGCCATAGGAAGGTAAGTATATTTATTTTTTGACATTCTCTTGGGTCACACTATATAAATCCATGCTGTTTGCATGGATTTATATAGTCTGACCAAGTTGTCAAGCACTTTCCAAGTGATGCTAAAATCGCCTGGAAAGCGCTTGTCAACCCGCATGCGGAAATGCATGTGAAGAACGCTTCACATCCGCATGTCCCTGGCAGGAAAAACGCATGTACAATCCACATGTACAATCCGCATGCGTTTTTTCTGCCAGGGGAGATGCAGAAATGCTCAGGAAAAATCCGGAGCATTTCTGCATCGTGGGCACATTGTTAGAACCCTCCTGTTAGTTTTTGCTATCTTGTGTTTTGCGGTCACGTGACGATCTGCCTATATATTCCAGCTCCGCCCTTCTGGCTTTGCTGGACTTTAGTGTTGTTTGACTGTTTTGCTAGCCAGGTGCTTCGGTGCCTATCTCTGTCAGTTTGCTTGGACCTCTAGTACTTTTTGTCAGTTTGTCTTTTGTGTTCTACAACAATTTCTGTTTAGGAGGTGTGCCATTTTTGTCCCAGCCCTTAGTGCTTTAGGGACCCCTCCCTTAATTCTATAGGTCTTCGTTCAGACTAGCCGAGGACGAAGGTGGGTCTGTTCACTATGAACAGGCAGCCCGCTACATCGTAGGGATTCAGCTTAGTCTTACTGTAGGGACAGCTTTCCCCTATCTTTCCTTAGTTCTTGTTGCAGATCACAACAGTAAGTCCAGCCCCAAAAAAAAACTAAAAGGAAAGAAATTCAGGGATCAGTATGGTTTCCGTCCAGGAGTTGGCTCAACGCCTGCAAGGATTGTCTCTGGAGGTGGTCGAGCTTCAGCAACACGTGAGTAGCTGTCCTGGAGCCCATTTTGTGGAACCGAAGGTAGGACTGCCTGATGTTTTTTATGGTAAACAGCAAGATTTTTTTCCTTTAAAAATGCTTATTTGTTATATTTTCGTTTGAGACCAAGATCCTCTGGGAATGAATCACAGCGCATTGGTTTTATTATGTCACTTTTGCGCAAAGAACCACAGGGTTGGGCCTTTTCTCTCCAGCCTAATGATCCGTGTTTAAGTTCTGTTGAAGAATTTTTTTCTGCTATGGGGCTATTATATGACGATCCTGATCGAATCTCATCTGCTGAATCAGAACTTAGACGTTTGAATCAGAGGTCTGATGATGTTGAAAATTATTGCACACACATCAGGAGATTGGCTTCAGAAGTTAAGTGGAATGATTCGGCGCTTAGATGTTTATTTCTTGCTGGTCTGAGTGAAAGGGTTAAGGATTTGCTAATTGCATTCCCTGCACCTGAGACTCTGCAGGAGGCTATGCAGTTAGCTGTTCGTATAGACAGGAGACTGAGGTGCAGGCTCAATGACGTAAAGACTCCTGTAATCTCAGGTCCTAGTCCCCAGAAAATCTGCACTGACGGCGGGGAACCGATGGAGGTTGGGGAGATGTCACTCCACTCTCAGGAAAAAGACCGGAGATTCGCCGAGGGATTGTGTCTTTATTGTGGTAAAGGTGACCATTTGATTAAGTATTGTGAGCGTCGTTTAAGTAAAGAAAAAAAAAAGGTCAGTTACGCCCGTATAGCTTGTTTATGCTCTGCAGGAGTATTTCTTTCTGGGAGTACTACTCTGCAGGGAGATTTGATTGAATTTCAGGTATTTGTGGATTGTGGTTCAGCACTTAATGTGATTGATAAAGGGTTTTTGGAAAACCTTAAATTGAAATCCAAACCTTTGTCATCACTTATTTCTGTGGTTGCAATTGATAACACTCCTTTGAACTGTATTACTCACAAGGTTGCTGCATTTTCTCTCACTATCAATGGAGTTCACCAAGAAATTTTGGACTTGGTTGTTTTGGATAATTTACCCTCTCCAGTTGTTCTAGGATTGCCTTGGTTAAAACTGCACAATCCTTTGCTGGACTGGTCTACTAATGTGATTAAGTTTTGGAGTCCGAAGTGCTATGATAAATGTTGTAATGGTCACTCTGCGGCTGTGGAAAAAGTGGAATTACCTGTACCTATTCAAGATTTTTGGAGGGTTTTTTTTGAGGAGTCGCAAGTTTTACCTCCTCATAGGGATTATGATTGCGCCATTGAGTTTGTTCTGGGTGCTACTCTTCCCAAAAGTCGCTTGTTTAATCTGACTATCCCTGAAAGAAAGGCCTTGGAGGAGTACAAAGAGACTAGCCTGGTTGCTGGTCACATTAGACCTTCTAAGTCGCCTGTGGCAGTCGGATTCTTCTTTGTTAAAAAAAAAGGACGGCGGTTTATGTCCATGTCTGGATTTTCATTAAATTAATAAGATTACCGTACGCAATTCCTACCCATTACCGTTAATTCCTGACTTGTTTAACCAGTTAGTGGGAGACAAGTGGTTCTCCAAAATTGATCTCCGGGGGGCATACAATTTGTTACGTGTGAAGGAGGGTGATGAATGGAAAACTGCTTTTAACACTCCGGTAGGTCATTTTGAGAATCTGGTGATGCCTTTTGGTCTTACCAATGCACCTGCATTTTTTCAGAACCCTATTAATGACATCCTGAGACCTCTGATTGGTAAGAATGTGGTTGTGTATTTGGATGACATTTGGATTTATTCACCAGATCTGGAGTCCCATTGGCAGAGTGTACGTGAAGTTTTGCAGTTATTGGGTGATATTTCACTCTTTGCTAATCTGGAGAAATGTGAGTTCGCTGTGCAGAAAATTAGTTTTTTGGGCTACATTGTCTCCAGCGATGGCTTTGAGATGGACCCTGTGAAGGTTCAGGCTGTGCAGGAATGGCCTAGGCCTATTGGTTTGAAATCTATACAGAGATTTTTGGGTTTTGCCAATTATTACAGGAAATTCATTAAGAATTTTTCTGTAATTGTTAAACCTCTAACCGATCTCACCAGGAAAGGTGCGAATACGGCCCAGTGGACTACTGAGGCCATTAAAGTTTTTGAGTATCTCAAAGAGAGGTTCAGTTCTGCCCCTATCCTTATGCAGCCTGATGAGACCAAGCCTTTTTTGGTCGAGGTCGATGCTTCATCGGTGGGGGTCGGAGCAGTTTTGTCTCAGGAGAACAAGGGTGGAGTACATCCTTGTGCCTTCTTTTCGAAAAAATTTTCGGAAACCGAACTGAATTATGATGTTGGAAATCGGGAGCTGCTGGCTATTAAACTCGCGTTTGAACATTGGCGTCATTTTTTGGAAGGCGCTAGATTTCCTATTCAGGTTTTCACAGATCATAAGAATTTGATTTATCTGGATGCTGCCAAGCGCTTGAATGCCCGTCAAGCTAGGTGGGCACTTTTTTTTTCTCGGTTTCATTTTTCTGTTACCTATTTCCCTGGTACTAAGAATGTTAAAGCCAATGCTTTATCTCGCAGCTTCTCTCCTACGGTCGGTGCCGAGGAGGAGGAGAGCATTTTACAAAAGGAGCTGGGTGGCGGCTTTGGACTCCGTTTTGGAGAATGGGATTCTGAAAGCTCAAGAAGATGCTCCATCTAACACTCCCCATGGGAGGTTGTTCGTGCCTGGAGCCTTTAGGAGAGATTTGTTTGTGGAGTGTCATGAGTCTCTGTTGGCAGGTCATCCAGGAATTTCGGAGACTAAGAGACTGATCAGTCGCAGTTTTTGGTGGCCTGGATGGCAGAAGGAAGTCATCAAGTGGGTGTGTCAGTGTACTGTGTGCGCTAGGTCAAAGGCTTCACATACTCCTGCTGCGGGGTTGCTTTGCCTTCTGGAGGTTCCTAGTGTGCCTTGGACGCATCTCACTATGGATTTTATTACTGATCTTCCTGTGTCCGAGGGTTTTACTGTCATCTGGGTGGTCGTGGACCGTTTTAGTAAGATGTGTCATTTGGTTCCATTCATTAAATTGCCCTGCGCCAAGACACTCGCTAAGGCATTTGTTAAGGAGATTGTCAAGCTCCATGGCGTTCCCACGGATATTGTTTCTGATAGAGGACCTCAGTTTGTGGCTCGCTTTTGGCGTGCTTTTTGTGACAGGTTGGGAGTCCATTTGTCATTTTCGTCTGGTTATCATCCTGAGTCTAATGGACAGACTGAAAGAAAGAACCAGGATGTTGAGCAGTTTTTGCGTTGCTTTGTGGCGGACAATCAAGAGGTGTGGTCGGAGTTTCTGCCTCTCGCAGAATTTGCTCTTAACAGTCATACATCCTCCTCTGCTGGGTGTTCTCCTTTTTTTTTGTTGTACTGGGAGACATCCGTGTTTTGGTTCTTTCTCCAAATTGGGGTCGGCGGTGCCGGAGGAGGAGAATTTTTCTGGTGATTTAGAGAGAGTTTGGACTAATGTACGTTGTAACCTTCAAGAGGCTAACAAAAAGTCCAAGAAGTATTTTGACAGGAAACGTAAAGAGGTTTTGTTTACTGTGGGTGACATGGTTTGGTTGTCCTTGAAGAACCTGCGTTTGAGGATTCCCTCTAAAAAACTGGGTCCTAAGTTTGTGGGTCCATTTAAAGTGCTTCAGGTTGTTAACCCGTCTGCTGTTAGGTTGGATGTCCCTACTTCCTGGAAGATTAATCCTGTGTTTCATGTTTCCTTCTTGAAAAAGGCTGACGTACAGTCATATGAAAAAGTTTGGGCACCCCTATTAATCTTAAGCTTAATGTTCTATAAAAATTGGTGTTTTTGCAACAGCTATTTCAGTTTGATATATGTAATAACTGTTGGATACAGTAATGTTTCTGCCTTGAAATGAGGTTCATTGTACTAACAGAAAATGTGCAATCTGCATTCAAACAAAATTTGACAGGTGCATAAGTATGGGCACCTCACCAGAAAAGTGACATTAATATTTAGTAGATCCTCCTTTTGCAAAAATAACAGCCTCTAGTCGCTTCCTGTAGCTTTTAATGAGTTCCTGGATCCTGGATGAAGGTATTTTTGACCATTCCTCTTTACAAAACAATTCCAGTTCAGTTAAGTTTGATGGTCGCCGAGCATGGACAGCCCTCTTCAAATGATCCCACAGATGTTCAATGATATTCAGGTCTGGGGACTGGGATGGCCATTCCAGAACATTGTAGTTGTTCCTCTGCATGAATGCCTGAGTAGATTTGGAGCGGTGTTTTGGATCATTGTCTTGCTGAAAGATCCATCCACTTTGTAACTTCATATTTATCACTGATTCTTGAACACTATTGTCAAGAATCTGCTGATACTGAGTGGAATCCATGCGTCCCTCAACTTTAACAAGATTCCCAGTGCCAGCATTGACCACACAGCCCCAAAGCATGATGGAACCTCCACCAAATTTTACTGTGGGTAGCAAGTGTTTTTCTTGGAATGCTGTGTTTTTTTGCCACCATGCATAACGCCTTTTTGTATGACCAAATAACTCAATCTTGATTTCATCAGTCCACAGGACCTTCTTCCAAAAAGAAATTGGCTTCTCCAAATGTGCTTTTGCATACCTCAGCCGACTCTGTTTGTGGCGTGCTTGCAGAAACGGCTTCTTTCGCATCACTCTCCCATACAGCTTCTCCTTGTGCAAAGTGCCTTGTATAGTTGACCGATGCACAGTGACACCATCTGCAGCAAGTTGATGCTGCAGCTCTCTGGAGGTGGTCTGAGGATTGTCCTTGACTGATCTCACCATTCTTCTTCTCTGCCTTTCTGATGTTTTTCTTGGCCTGCCACTTCTGGCCTTAACAAGAACTGTCCCTGTGTTCTTCCATTTCCTTACTATGTTCCTCACAGTGGAAACTGATAGGTTAAATCTCTGAGACAGCTTTTTGTATGCTTCCCCTGAACAACTATGTTGAATAATCTTTGTTTTCAGATCATTTGACAGTTGTTTTGAGGAGCACATGATGCCACTCTTCAGAGGAGATTCAAACAGGAGAACAACTTGCAAGTGGCCACTTTAAGTAGCTTTTCTCATGATTGCATACACCTGGCTATAAAGTTCAAAGCTCCATGAGGTTACAAAACCAAAAAAAGTGCTTTAGTAAGTCAGTAAAAAGTAGGTAGGAGTATTTAAAACAAGAAAATGATAAGGGTGCCCATACTTATGCACCTTTCAAATTTTGTTTGAATGCAGATTGCACATTTTCTGTTAGTACAATAAACCTCATTTCAAGGCAGAAACATTACTGTGTCCAACAGTTATTACATATATCAAACTGAAATAGCTGTTGCAAAAACACCAATTTTTATAAAACATTAAGCTTAAGATTAATAGGGGTGCCCAAACTTTTTCATATGACTGTATCTAATAGGGACGCCACTGTCACAGTTCCTCCTGTGGTGGAAGACGGCGAATATGAAATTTCTCGTATTTTGAATTCTAGATGGCATAGAGGGAAATTACAGTATCTTGTCTCCTGGAAGGGTTTCGGTCCCGAAGACTACTCCTGGGTAAGAACGGATGATGTCTCTGCTCCTAGGCTTGTTAAAGCTTTCCACAGGAGCTTTCCTGATAGGCCTGGAGGATTCAGAGGATCCTCATAGAAGAGGGGGTACTGTTAGAACCCTCCTGTTAGTTTTTGCTATCTTGTGTTTTGCGGTCACGTGACCATCTGCCTATATATTCCAGCTCTGCCCTTCTAGCTTTGCTGGACTTCAGTGTTGTTTGACTGTTTTGCTAGCCTGGTGCTTCGGTGCCTAGCTCTGTCAGTTTGCTTGGTCCTCTTGGACCTCTAGTACTTTTTGTCAATTTGTCTTTTGTGTTCTACAACAATTTCTGTTTAGGAAGTGTCCCATTTTTTGTCCCAGTCCTTAGTTCTTTTGGAGCCCTTCCTTAATTCTATAGGTCTTCGTTCAGACTAGCCGAAGAAAAAGGTGGGTCTGTTCACTAGGAACAGGCAGCCCGCTACATCATAGGGATTCAGCTTAGTCTTACTGTAGGGACAGCTTTCCCCTATCTTTCCTTATTTCTTCTTGCAGATCACAACACACATAGCCTTAATTTGTTATTTAGATAGACAGATAGATACTGTAGATAGAGGGCTGCCACCAGGAATTTCAGGGCCCAATATTGGCAACATTTTCAAGCTCCCTTGAGACTCCGCCCAGGCTCCACCCCAGCTCCACCTCCACCCCTCGAAACTTCCACAGTCCCACCACCCAATCTTGGAAAAACTCCACTTCTGCACCACGCCCTCACCAATCACAGATTTACAGTTTCCACTCAACCATATATCATATACATAGCCAGCAACTTTTGTTTTGGCCAAAAGATTTTTTTAATCAACCACCACGACAAGTTAGACTCTTTTGGCTGGGCCCTACTTTACTCTAACCTATTAAACCTTTCTTAAAATATCCAATACTCTTTTTAGGTATATTTTTATTTATTTTTCTTTAAAGGAATGTGTCACATAAATTTTTTAAAATGACTAATAATATCACATTCAAGGAACAAAAACCATCACACCATAGCCGGACCACAATTTACCATCGCATAGTCACCAAATAATACCACATACAAGGTATACTGCCACACCATGACCAGACCACATATTACCACCACATAGTGATCAAATAATACCACATACAAGGAAAAAATACCGCCACACCATGGCCAGACCACATATTACCACCACATAGTGACCGAATAATACCACAAGCAAGGAACAAATACCACCACACCATGACCAGACCACATATTACCACCAAGTGGTCACCAAATAATACCACATATACACTGTGTGCAAAATTATTAGGCAAATAAGTATTTTGATCACATGATACTTTTTATACATGTTGTCCTATTCCAAGCTGCATAAGTTTGAGAGCCAACTACCAATTAAGTAAATCTGGTGATGTGCATCTCTGTAATGAGGAGAGGTGTTGACTAATGACATCAACACCCTATATAAGGTGTGCTTAATTATTAGGCAACTTCCTTTCCTTTGGCAAAATGGGTCAGAAGAGAGATTTGACGGGCTCTGAAAAGTCCAAAATTGTGAGATGTTTTGCAGAGGGATGCAGCAATCTTGAAATTTCCAAACTTTTGAAGCGTGATCATCGAACAATCAAGCATTTCATGGCAAATAGCCAACAGGGTCGCAAGAAGCGTGTTGGCCAAAAAAGGCGCAAAATAACTGCCCATGAATTGAGGAAAATCAAGCGTGAAGCTGCCAAGATGCCATTCGCCACCAGCTTTGCCATATTTCAGAGCTGCAACGTTACTGGAGTATCAAAAAGCACAAGGTGTGCGATACTCAGGGACATGGCCAAGGTAAGGAAGGCTGAAAAACGACCACCTTTGAACAAGAAACATAAGATAAAAAGTCAAGAATGGGCCAAGAAATATCTTAAGACTGATTTTTCAAAGGTTTTATGGACTGATGAAATGAGAGTGACTCTTGATGGGCCAGATGGATGGGCCAGAGGCTGGATCAGTAAAGGGCAGAGAGCTCCACTCCGACTCAGACGCCAGCAAGGTGGAGGTGGGGTACTGGTATGGGCTGGTATAATCAAAGATGAACTTATGGGACCTTTTCGGGTTGAGGATGGAGTGAAGCTCAACTCCCAGACCTACTGCCAGTTTCTGGAAGACAACTTCTTCAAGCAGTGGTACAGGAAGAAGTCGGTATCGTTCAAAAAAAACATGATTTAAATGCAGGACAATGCTCCATCACATGCATCCAACTACTCCACAGCGTGGCTGGCCAGTAAAGGTCTAAAAGAAGAAAAAATAATGACATGGCCCCCTTGTTCATCTGATCTGAACCCCATAGAGAACCTGTGGCCCATTATAAAATGTGAGATCTACAGGGAGTGAAAACAGTACACCTCTCGGAACAGTGTCTGGGAGGCTGTGGTGGCTGCTGCACGCAATGTTGATCGAAAACAGATCAAGCAACTGACAGAATCTATGGATGGAAGGCTGCTGAGTGTCATCATAAAGAAAGGTGGCTATAATGATCATTAATTTTTTTGGTTTTTGTTTTTGCATGTCAGAAATGTTTATTTCTAAATTTTGTGCACTGATATTGGTTTACCTGGTGAAAATAAACAAGTGAGATGGGATTATATTTGGTTTTTATTAAGTTGCCTAATAATTCTGCACAGTAATAGTTACCTGCACACACAGATATCCTCCTAAGATAGCCAAATCTAAAAAAAAAAACACTCCAACTTCCAAAAATATTAAGCTTGGATATTTATGAGTCTTTTGGGTTGATTGAGAACATAGTTGTTGATCAATAATAAAAATAATCCTCTAAAATACAACTTGCCTAATAATTCTGCACACAGTGTAAGGGACAAATACCGCCACACCATGACCGGACCACATATTACCACCACATAGTGACCAAATAATACAATACTGATCATTAATAAAAAATAAAAAAAATACTAATATTACCATAAGTGCCATTATACACAGGAGCTCTCTACATAGTAGACGGTGTACAGTGATCACCAGTGACATTATACACAGGAGCTCTGTATATAGTGTCAGTGTAGAGGTAATACAGTGATCACCAGTGACATTATACACAGGAGCTCTGCATATAGTGTATAGTGTACAGGTAATACAGTGATCACCAGTGACATACACAGGAGCTCTGTACATTAGTATATAGTGTCATTGTACAGAGAACACACTGACTCACAAGTGACGTCTCTAGTTGAAGTCCTTCATCTTCGCTTTTTTTCACTTTCATCCAGCGCAGACCGACCTCACTTCTTACAGCCAGGACTCGTCTCTGCATAAAATAGCACACAGTTATCTAGAGCACATTCCCCAATTTCTACATTACGCAGCTGAATACAGATGTGCACCCACCATTAATATATAATTAGTTATTATGCAACCCACCATTCCAAATACAAATTGTAATCCACCACGGCACCCCCACTAACTGTAAATAGCCACTTTCTCCACCCAATAAATATATAAATTAAATAGCACCTGTACTCTTTCCCAATTCATTACCAGTCACACTCCTGCATCCTCAACACCCCCCACTCTGTACCTCCCGCTCCCCCAATTCATTATATTTACATGAACCCCTCCACTCCAATTCATTATGTCATGTTCGTGCTCTCTCCCAACCTGTATTCATAATCATTTATTCTCCCCCACTCCCAATTCATCATTTGCTCTCCCCCACTCCCAATTCATTATTTGCTCTCCCCCACTCCCAATTCACCATTAGCTCTCCCCACCCCCCATTCAACATTTGCTCTCCCCACTCCAAATTCACCATTAGCTCTCCCCACTCCCAATTCACCACTAGCTCTCCCCACCCCCCACTCCCAATTCACCATTTGCTCCCCCCATCCCCACTCCCCATTCACCATTTGCTCTCCCCATTCCCAACTCATCATTTGCTCTCCCCACTCCCAATTCACCATTTGTTCTCCCCACCCTCCACTCCCAATTAACCATCTGCTCTCTACCCCCCACTTCCAATTCAACGTTTGCTCTCCCCACCCCCCACTCACTATTTGCTCCATTCACCATTAGTTCTCCCCACCCCCTATTCCCAATTCACCATTTGCTCTTCCCACCCCCAATTCATCATGTACTCTCCACACTCCCAATTCACCATTAGCTCTCACTACCGCTCCCTCCCAATTGACCATTTGCTCTCCCCACTCCCAATTTACCATTAGCTCTCCCCACCCCCACTCCCAATGCACCATTTGCTCTCCCCACCCACCACTCCCAATTCACCATTTGCTCTCCCCACCCCAACTTCATCATTTGCTCTCCCCACCCCCAATTCACCATGTGCTCTCCACACTCCCAATTCACAATTTGCTCTCCCCACTCACCTCTCTCAATTAATCATTTGCTCTCCCCAACCACTCTCAATTCATCATTTGCTCTCCTCACCCCCCCATTCAGCATATGCTCTCCCCACCCCCCACTTCCAATTCACCATGTACTCTCCCCACCCCCCAGATCATTATCTGCTCTCCCCACCCCCAATTCACCATGTGCTCTCCCCACCCCCCACTCGCAATTCACCATTTGCTCTCTCCGCCCCCACCTTCAATTCATAATTTGCTCTCCCCACCCACCATGTGCTCTCCCCACCCCCAATTAATAATGTGCTCTATCCACTCCTCACTCCCAATTCACCATGTGCTCTCCCCACCCCCCACTCCCAGTTCACCATGTGCTCTCCCCACCCCTTAATTCCAGTTCACCATGTGCTCTCCTCACCCCCCACTTCCAATTCTCCATGTGCTCTCCCCACCCCGACTCTCAGTTCATCATGAGCTCTCCCCACCCCCCACTTCACCATTTGCTCTCCCCACCCCCACTCCAAAATCATCACTTGCTATCCCCACCCCCAATTCACCATGTGCTCTCCTCACCCCCCACTTCCAATTCTCCATGTGCTCTCCCCACCCCCGACTCTCAGTTCATCATGAGCTCTCCCCACCCCCACTCCAAAATCATCATTTGCTCTCCCCACCCCCAATTCACCATGTGCTCTCTCCCCCTCCACTCCCAATTCATCATGTGCTCTCCCCTTCCCCCACTCCCTATTCTCCAAGTGCTTTCCCCAACCTCCACTCCCAGTTCATCATGTGCTCTCCCCCAAGACCATTTAATTAATTCTATTAAAAATAAATAAATTGATACTTACCTCTCATATAATCCCCTGCAGCTGCACTTCCGTACTGGCATCTTGGCCCTCTATGCAGATGCGTACGCGATGATGTCATTGCGTACGCACCTTCACCAGCACGTCCAATAAGAGGCGGAGGGACTGCACGGCCGTTCAGGTTTTATGGCTGTGAGAGCTCCAAGGGTCTCGGCACACGATACCCCAGTGTCGGCATATAAGTAAGCAAAAAAGATGGTAGCACTTAATAGAAAATTACATAAAAAATGGTGTATTTATTGGCCCGTGTGAACAGGTGCCAATGTTTCGGCTCAAAAGCAAGTGGATTTTTAATGCAACCAAACAAGCCTTATCAGGTCTAAGAAATGTATTTATTTTAATAAAATAAACAGTTTGTATTGTGGAGTCGGCTCCACTTCAGAGTTATTACATATATTGGGAATAACTCTTTAACCCCTTCCCACTTAAGGTAGTTTTTACTTTCCTGACCAAGCCAAATTTTTTAAACTAATATGTGCCATTTTATGTGGTAATAATTTTTTTTTTAACACATTGTAGTTTATGTTCGTGGTAAATTTAGGTCAATATGATAGACATTTATATAAAAAATATCGGAAATTTGACAAATATTTAGAAAAAGTCTAATTTTTGAACTTTGAATTTTGTATGCCAATGAAATGTCCCATCCCTCAGTTTTTCAGGACCATCTACACATTTGAAAAGATTTTGAGGGATCTATATGTCATGTATACACCTCAAAATATTCAAAACCGTATTCAGAAATTTTGTATAACCCACAGGGCTTCATGCAAAGTTAAATGAAAAATTACTTTTTATTATTATTATTATTATTATTAGCATGTGAAGGTATTTGCAAAGGGGGGTAGCAGAGGAATAGTGAGGCGAGAGATGAACTAGTCGAGCAGCAGAGTTGAGGATGGACTGGAGGGGTGCGAGAGTGTTAGCAGGTAGGCCACAGAGGAGGGTGTTGCAGTAGTCGAGGCGGGAGATGATGAGGGCATGAACAAGCAGGTTAGTAGATTGAGGGTTGAGGAAAGGATGGATTCTGGGAATACTTTTGAGCTGGAGGCCACAGGAGGTGGCAAGAGCTTGGATGTGGGGTTTGAAGGACAGGGCAGAGTCAAGGGTTACTCCGGGGACAGGGGAAAGTGTGATGTAATTTATTGTGATAGAAAGATCAGGTGGGGAAGATATGCGAGATGAAGGAAACATGATGAGTTCAGTGTGCTGAAAAAGTTGGCTTATACTCGAGTATATACGGTATATACTTTAAACTGTAAAGTGTTAGTAACAAGGCAAATCAACAGTAGAACTAATAACAGTAAGCTTGGGATAGCAGAGAAAGTCTTTCACTATTTAACGTTAATGTTCTCTTCACAAAGGTGGTGTGCCCAGTCGTGTGAGTTTCCATGTAAGTTCTCTATGAAGCTCTGGCCCTAGCGGGGATCACTGGGTTTTCCGGCTAGGCCGCAAGTCTCTCTCTGATGTTCACTACTAGGACCAACCCTTCTCAATCACTATGTTTCCACAAAGTAAAATAATAGGAGCTATACTCACCTCCGGTGCTGGCACCATTCCAGCTGGATCACTGAGGGGCTCCCGCAGGAACTGAGCAGTCAATGTCTTTGATCCTAGCTGTTATCTTTAATTAACGCCTTTGATGCCGCAACCTATAATATCAGTGGCATCTAGGTTGTCAGATAAAGGTAGGGGGCTCTTTTAGTCAACCAACTCTACACAATGGCCCCCACAGCTGCAATTGTAAATCATGCCGCGCAGCATCGCGCAATAAAGCTCAACCAGGTTCACGTTCTGTAAAGGAACTAAAGTAAAAAAAGTAAAAAAACAAAACCGTTTATAGAAAAAAATAACACAAATCCCAGGTCCCGTTCTTTGATGTGGGCTTGGGAACTGAGCCGACAAATGATGGCTGCGTTATTCAGCCATCATCTGCCTCTAACAGATGCGAGTGGAGGGAAGCGACCGTTAACCTGTTATATGCCGCTAACAATCTGTGATGGCAGAATTTACAGTGACTGGTCCAGGTGGGGCACACTGTTCTAACTGTCCCTGCATCATGATTGTGGGGTGCCAAAGGGTTGTCATGACAGCTTGAGGTTTTCTGAACATCTCAGTGCTTGTCATGACAATACTCTGTAGTATCGGTGTCTCTGCGCCTTGACAGGCAGAGACGCCGTCCCTCTTACCGCCGCGCTCCCCGCCGGGCGTCCTCCGGCGCTCCTGCTTCTGCCGGCGCGCAGCTTCCGGGACATTGTGCTTAGGGGGCGCGCGCGCTCCCTCCCTCTTAAAGGGGCCGCGCACGCCGTCCTAAGGAGTCCCTGGCCAATGACCGGAGGACCTCTCATATAAAAGGCACCTCCTCCAAGATGGAGGTGCCCATGCAAGGTTGTAGCTTTGTGTGTTAAACTCTGCTTCAGCCCTCAGGTCCCGCTGCCAGCCTGACTACCAGTCCAGCCCGCCAGCCTGACTACAAGTCCAGTCCACCAGCCTGACTACAAGTCCAGTCCGCCAGCCTGACTACCAGTCCAGTCCGCCAGCCTGACTACCAGTCCAGCCCGCCAGCCTGACTACAAGTCCAGCCCACCAGCCTGACTACAAGTCCAGCTCGCCAGCCTGACTACAAGTCCAGCTCGCCAGCCTGACTACAAGTCCAGCCCGCCAGCCTGACTACAAGTCCAGCCCGCCAGCCTGACTACAAGTCCAGCCCGCCAGCCTGACTACAAGTCCAGCCCGCCAGCTTGTCTACTCTCCAGCCCGACAGTCTGTCTACAGTCAAGTCCGCCAGTCTGTCTATGGGCCTTGCCCGCCTGCTTACCTGGAAGCACATGCCTGTTACCTGCCGTGCCTACCAGCCAGCCTATCTGGAGGCTCCTGCTTGTTACCTGCTGTGTCTGCCAGTCCGCCTACCCGGATCACCCGTCAGCCTGCCTGCCGTGCTCATCTGCTGTACCGGTCAGTCCCTGCCTTCTGACCCGTGGGAGTCACCTGCTCTCATACAAGGTCGGTCCCAGAGTAGCACCTGGTCCCTCTGCTCGGTCCTTCCCTGGTCACGGAGTCGATTGAGCCGCCGTATGACCTTGGTCAGTCCGAGTTGACAGCTACTTATGCCCCTCTGGTCCCTCCTTGCACCGCAGCACAGAGGTTCCACCACCCGGATCCGTAACATACTCCTTTGAACACATGCCTGTGGAGAGTAGGAGACTGTGATTTTTACTACATACTGAAGCAGGGCTGCCACCAGGAATTTCAGCACCCCATACTGGCAACATTTCCGGGCACCCTTGAGACTCCACACCAGCCCCGCCTCCACCCCTCAAACTTTCCACCGTCCCACCTCCCACTCTTGGAAAAACTCTGCTTCTGCACCTCGGTTTCACCAATCACACATAAACAGTTCCCACTGAACACCATATCACATACACAGCCATCAGCTTTTGTTTTGGCCAAAAGATTTTTTAAGCCTGCCACCACGACAAGGTAGACTCTTTTGGCAGGGCCCTACTCTACTCTAACCTATTAAACATTTCTTAAACTATCCAATATTCTTTTTAGGTATATTTTGCTTATTTTTCTTTAAGGGAATGAGTGACGTACATTTTTGAAACTAATTGAAACCAGATTGTGATAATTTTTTTATAATCTGTATTTCTGACTTCAGATTATTGTATCCTGTTTTCTGTACATTTATGGAAATCTGCTGTCTTGCCTGTTTGGAGATATGAACAATAGACATATGGATGTATATATATCACAAGACAAAACAGGGGACTCTAATTCCTAGACAGAGTTTTCTATACATGTTCTCATGTTTAGTGACATGCAGATGTCATTGTGCAGGAAAGGGGAAGAGGTGAGCTGTGACACGACCTAATGTGAATGGTGGATTCTGTTATCTCTCATTGTAATCCTGCTGGCTATGATAATGAGGTGACTGATGAAAAGGGATCTCTTCTGGACGTGTTATTCTATTAGAAAAGCAATTTCTGTTTATTTATTATTTGTGATATAAGGGGTGACAAACTTTAAAGTAAATTCTTCCAAAAAGTTAAACTATGATTAAAAGGATTGGCAATTTTCTGGTTATTCTTTACCAATGTGTTTGAGATGATGATAAGGCACTTAGTATTATGGTCTTTCTTGAACTTCGGCACTAAATACGAAATATGGGAAATAGACTATATTTCTATGTTGAATTTCTGCATTAAGGGCCTTTTATTCATCTCACACACACATTGGTTAAGAATAACCAGAGCATGGTCAATGCCCTTAACATAAAAGTTTTGTAAAACATTCCCACTAAACATTTCGCTAATTAAATCTATTTTTCATAAGAGTCATTTAGTTAAATCCTTTGGTCAATTATGTAAAGTGCAAAATTATAATGTAATAAAACAAAGACAAAACGTATAACCAATTAATACAATGAAAATAAGGTCATTTTGTGAGGTCAGAAAACATATTAAAACAACGATCTAAGGAAATGAACCATAATAATAAAGACGTATTTCCATAAATTCAAGAACAACAAACAATAGTGCGCTCTATCCTAAAAACTGAGCCCTAATATTAAATGGGTATTCCCATCTGGGGTACCGATAGTGCATCGCAGGGTCAGTCAGGTGCAGGTCTCAGAACTGAAACATCACTATCCGATCTGTTACATCTGTCTAATGCTAGGACTTTGGGTCAGTAATCCCGCAGTCAGGCTAGGACACTCATCCATAATACAGGGGAACATAGAAGGCAATAACACACTAATGTAAAACTGGCTGCAATGTAGAAGATGTGAAGATGCAAATTTACATGTATGGAACAGGCAGTCGTTTTACCTGCTGGTTAGAAAAATCCTTAATCAGGTCTTTAATATTCAGGTGTCTGGCGAGCTCATGTTCAATTGACAGAAGGGCTCGGCTGTTTAACCGTTGTTCCGTCATTGTAGAATGCAGATAGTTCTTGAGAGTTTGCTAATGCTATCTCTCCTTCTGCTACTCAAAGTGGTTGGGTGATAAAAATTCTTACAATACACACCTCTCCAAATCTTGAAGCTCGAATTTGTAGATGGCGTTTAGTAAAGCCAGTGGACCCATGTTTTCTGTAAATGTAGCTTCATAAACTTTCCGAAGATGTTGCTACTCAGAAAGTAACGGTGATGTGAGATCTACCTGCCTTCCCATGGGTTGTTCCATCTCTTGCTATTATTTTGAATTATTTGGTTCTTTCCTAGAATGGGTGGTCAAGTATGAAACAGGTTCCTCCGCTATAATCCATTATCTTGACGATTTTCTTTTTGTGGGACCACCAGATTCCAGGTCCTGTCAATTTTTGCTGGACAATTTTATTTTTTTCGCGTCGTATTTTGGCGTTCCCTTATCCAGTGGAAAAACTTTTGCTACTACTTCGCTATCCTTTTTAGGAATTGAGATTGATTCCGTTGCCATGGTTTTTCACCTTCCCTCAGAAAAAAATTCAAAATTGCTGTCCCAGATTGAAGGATTTTGTTCTGTTCTCAAAGTAACACTATGTCAAATGCAGTCCATGCTAGGCCTCCTTAACTTTGCTTGCACAGTAATGCCTATGGGGAGAATTTTTTCCAGACGTTTATCCCTCTCGACCAAAAGCATCAAGCTTCCCCATCAAAGAATTCGGATAAAACCTCCTTTGAAAGCAGACTTGCTGGTTGGGAAGGAGTTCCTCTTGTCCTATAATGGATATACATGCTTTTAGTTATCGGAATTGACTAATGAGGATCTCTCCCTTTTTTCCGATGCCGCTGGATCTACTGGTTTCAGTGTCATTTTTGGAGACCAATGGTGTGCCGAACCTTGGCCGGAATCTTGGCGCACTGAGGGCTGGGTTAAAAACCTTACTTGGTTAGAGTTATTTCCTATCATCACAGCCATTTCTTTATGGGGCCCATCCCTCAGGGAAAAACGGATCTGTTATTGGACTGACAATATGAGTATTGTACACGCCATAAATCACTTGTCATCCTCATCTCCCCTGGTTATCAAATTACTCAGATTTCTGGTATTAAAATGCTTAAATTTAAACATCTGGTTTTAAGCCCGCCATGTTCCGGGTACAAATAATGTCATTGCTGATTCTCTTTCTCGTTTCGATTGGCAGAAATTCCGGGAATGTTTCCCCGCGGCCAAACCAGAGGGGCATCCATGCCCATCCCTCATGTGGAAGGTGGTAGAGAAAGATTGATGGAGTTGGTGAGATCTTCAGTGGCCTCGTCTACATGGCGTTCTTACGGTAAGGCATGGAATGAGTGGCATAACTTATTTGGGGATAGATCAGCAGCAGCATCCGACGCTGCCCGTCTGGAGGTCACAATCGAATATTTACTTTACTTGCGTAGCATGGGTGTTTCAGGAGCCGTTGCACAGAACCGCCTATCTGATCTCGGTGTTTATTTTCACCTCTTAGGTTGGAACGATGTTACTAAGGTTTTCATCATTCGGCAGGCTATTATGGGTTGGAGGAGGGAGCACACTCGTCAGGGGAACAGACGGCCCATTTCTTTCAGTTTACTTACCCGCCTAATCAACCCACTCCCGCTGTCCGCTCTTCTCCTTTCAAGTCTGCTCTACTCTCTGCCGCTTTTTGACTCGCGTTTTTTGGTTTGGTGCTTTGCGCATTAGTGAATTGGTGTCCCCATCCAAGCGCACTTCAGGAGGACTCCAGTATGATGGTGTCACTCCCTGTGACCGAGGTCTCCGTATCCACTTTCGGAAATCGAAAATTGACCCGTCCGGTATTTGTTCATGGGTTCCCCTTCTTACCATCCCCGGTCCTATTTGTCCTTTAACGCTTGTTAATAATTACTTATCGTTCTGGCGATCTGGTGACTCCTTTTTCTCACATGAGGATGGTTCTCCTCTTACGGTTTTTCAATTTCAATCCCTTTTTTGGAAATGTTTAGCTTTCGTAGGCCTTCCTCTCAAGGTATTTGGTACGTACTCCTTTAGGATAGCAGCTGCTACCGAAGCAGCCCGTGCTGGTTTGCCTAACTCCGAGATCCAGCGCATTGGTAGATGGCGTTCCTCCTGTTTTGCAAGATACATCAGACCGAATTTATTGCTTCACTAACTTTATTATCTCTTCATAGTTGGTGTAAAACACACAGTATGGATACTGGGCCACTCTTACATCTTCTGGGCATCCCAAAGAGCAGAACGTCGACCAGGTGGCAGAGGTCTTGGGTTCCACGGCATCAACGTTTTTTGGAGAGGAATAAGAGGCTTGACCTGGCCTCAGGTTCTTCCCGAAGTGGTGCGGATAGCTGAGACTGCTTCCTCTCCCTTAATTCTAGTCCTGCATGCGGGCGGGAATGATCTCTGCTCCTTTCACCTAGCGGAGCTCCTCACAATCATGCGCTCCGACGTGGATAAATTCCACAGACTTTTTCCAGAGCTTACTCTGATTTGGTCAGAGGTCATGTCACGTGTTGCATGGCAGGGCGCGAGAGATGCGGCGGCAGTTGAACGTTCTGTGCGCACGCTTAATGCCCGCTTGTCCCGCTTTATCCGTTTTAAGGCCGGAGTGGTCATGAGGCATCACCAACTTGAGGGAGACAATTCCAGTCTTATGCTACCCGATGGAGTCCATCTGACGGAAATAGGGCTGGATACTTTTCTCTCCGGTCTCCAGGATAGCATAGAACAAGCTTTTTACCAAATGGGTGGGGGGCGGAGCGCAGTATAAATACTCCGCTCCTCCTTAGCGGTCATTTGCTCCATCTTGATGTTTTTTTCCGGTACGAAGTCTGACTTGCGCTGGGAGTCCAGCTGCGGCATATGGATTTGCACCCGTTTCAGCTGGCTAATAGTGCCTTAACTGAGTTTTATACCAGTTACGTACTGAGCACGTCCTTTTTGGCTGTGACCGACTTCTACCCATTAAAAGGAGTTTTGGTTAAGATCTGTGTGTTGTCGTTATTCCATGGGACTTTTTGAGGAAATATTGTTGTTGGGTCTCAGCAGTCTGCAGGGCACGTCAATCTTTAATTGAATGCCCCTTGACTGCTGTGCCCTGCTGAAGGGGTTAAATTGTGTGTCCCATGTTCTTTTTCTCCTCTCCTCCTGGCTTTCACCCAATAATCCTCTTCTTCCTCCCTCTTCCCCTCATTATAAGTCCAGACCCTGTGTGAAGCCCAGCTGTGCTTGGTATCACAGATCCTAGAAGGGTGTATTGACGGATTCCTCCACAAGAGGCCCCCATAACCATTCACACATCTCCACCTTCCACCTCAGACGACCAGAGGGAGCCTGTTAGGGATATATAAAGAAGGGAAGGTGGAGCCAGGCAGTCAGTTCCTGCAGAGTGAGACACAGAAACAGGTCAGTCTGCAGTGGAGCTCAGTGACTCAGCAATTCCTCTGGAGAGTTCAGTTAGTGCAAGCCTGAATACAGAGTTGAGCCCGGTTGAGTCGTAGCTCAGAATAGTGAGCTTAGGTGTGCCGGCGCCATAAGATCGGTGAAGCGCGGCAAGCTGCCATTAGTGTGAGTAGCCTATTGAGGGCCCGAGTAGGCCGAAGGCGAGTAGAGAGAGTTAGTACATAGGGGGCAGAGGAGCTTAACTAGCTCACCCCGAAGAAGAATTTACCGGACACCGGGTCCGAAGCTTACCGGGATATCCACGACCCAGTAAGATATAACCGGAATCCCTGGAGAACTACAAGTCCCAGGATCGCTAAAGTGCTGATACCTACCAGAGCCAGGAGACACATAGGCCCCGTAGGTTGGGAGCATGCACTCCAAGAGAAGGCCCTACCACAAGGTCAGCCAGCGCAGGACAGAGACAAAGTTAGGCCTAGCTCCAGGCAGGTCAGAAACTTACTACGTAGAGGCAAGGAACAGGAGGCCCAAAACCCGCTCATTGGGGAGGATCCAGACATACACCCTTCACTCTACAGTGCTCCGGGGAGTGCCTGAATTTCCATCAGTAAAAGGTACTGAAGTGACTATTGTGTCTGTCCCTGTTCTGGCTCTGACGCGGCTGAGTCTCTCTGTCCTGCATACCCCGTCATACACTGCCCTGAGGCCTAGCTCCACCTGTGGGGAGCTATACCATCCAGCTGCCTTATCATCGGCCTCAGTGGACTGCGCAGCGCTGGTGATCCTCACCAGAAGCCACAGGTGGCGTCACGAACTTTTATAAACTTAACATCTATCAACGCCTTTTTAAAGAGAGACCCCAAAGTACGGGCCCGGGAGCCGACCACCGCGACCTCCTTAAGGCTAAAGGCCCGGGTAACCGAGTCTTCCCCCATCCCCTGGGCTAGTCACCTGCCTCTTCCTGCCTCTCTCCACACAAGCATGGGACCCGCAGTCTGCGTTTCCCACCACCCCTCCCCTTTTTTCCCATGTACAGTGTGTTTTGTTGGTATTATTTGGTTGTTCTGTATTTAAGTCACAGCAGCAGTCATTTGCTCTATCTTGATGTTTTTCTCCAGTACGAAGTATGATATGCGCCGGGAGTCCGGCAGTGGAATATGGATTTGTACCCGTTTCAGCTGGCCAATAGTGCCTTAACCGGGTTTTATACCAGTTACGCGCTGAGCACGTCCTTTTTGGCTGTGAACGACCTCTAACCATTAAAAGGAGTTTTGGTTAAATTCTGTATGTTGTCGTTATTACATGGGACTTTTTGGGGAAATTTTGTTGCTGGGTCTCAGGAGTCATCTTACTACTGTTACTGGTAAAAATGATCATAGACATGTGCAATGTTAGTTAAAAAAAAATCTGGCCTCCTCCTCCCCTTAATAGCCGGCCATCGCACACCATGTTATTTCTTCTTAGCCCAAGACAGCACCAAAGACTGGAGCTGTTATGAGCAAGAGGAAATCCAATTACCGGTTAGTGTAAAATGTTCTGCACATGCCTATGAGTATAATGAAGCGCAGATGTTGTGGCGCTTATACTTACTGCCAGCATATGAGTAGATCTGCTGGCATCTCTGTCTTTGGTGTCATATATTGGGATCCTCTGTCATTGCTATGCTTATCTTCATTATTAACTGCTAATTAAAAAAAAAAAATCCGGCCTCCTTCCTCCCCTTAATAGCCGGCCATCACACACCTCTTCCCGACACCCATGACAGCACTTTCATGAGTGTGAGGAAATCTTACTACCGGTAATGGTAAAAATGATCATAGACATGTGCAATGTTAGTTAAAAAAAAAAATCCGGCCTCCTTCCTCCCCTTAATAGCCGGCCATCGCACACCATGTTATTTCTTCTTAGCCCAAGACAGCACCGAAAGATGGAGCTGTCATGAGCAAGAGGAAATCCAATTACCGGTTAGTGTAAAATGTTCTGCACATGTCTATGAGTATAGTGAAGCGCAGATGTTGTGGCGCTTATACTTACTGCCAGAATAGGAGTAGATCTGCTGGCATCTCTATCTTCTATGTCTCCACTGGGATCTGCTGTCATCTTTATGCTCACCTGTAATTAAAAAAAAAAAAAAATCCGGCCTCCTTCCTCCCCTTAATAGCCGGCCATCACACACCTCTTCCCGACACCCATGACAGCACTTTCATGAGTGTTAGGAAATCTTACTTTTTTAAAAAAAAAAATCCGGCCTCCTTCCTCCCCTTAATAGCCGGCCATCGCACACCATGTTATTTCTTCTTACCCCAAGACAGCAACGAAAGATGGAGCTGTCATGAGCAAGAGGAAATCCAATTACCGGTTAGTGTAAAATGTTCTGCACATGCCTATGAGTATAGTGAAGCGCAGATGTTGTGGCGCTTATACTTACTGCCAGCGCATGATTACATTGTCTGGCTTCTTCATCTTTGGGGTCTGTGTTTTGGGTCCCTCAGTGTCGTATCCATGGTCATCTTCATTCCAGCAGTGCTTTCAGATGATCATCAAAGTGATGTCCAATCTTCAGTTCTTCAAGGTCTTCTGGAGGCTGAGGAAGACAGCTGGCTCTGATGACTATGGAGCTGGTGTCTTGTCAAGGGTTTCCAAGTTGACAAAAGAAAATCCCTTGAACATGGCCTGGTCCTTTGCTGATAGAGGTGACTTTTTGGCCTCTGCTGCTTCTAATTTCTCCAGATGGTGTGGTCGAGAACTGTGATGAGCTTTAGATGGCTATAAAACAAACAAAAAAATAATTATTACCAAAATCTCAAACGTTCTGGAGAAGGATGATATGAAATGATCTAGACCATCAGACCAGGACCAGCAGCTCTGGATGATGTTGATTTTCCAATGTTAGGCTGTGTGCCCACGATGCGTTTTTAATGCGTTCCTGCAGCGTTTTTGCAGCGCGGAAACGCACTAAAAACGCATGGTAGAAGGGCAGCAATGATAATCCGCATGTGCTGTGCACATGCTGTGGAAATATCCGCTGAGGATTATCATTACGGAAAAAAACGCAGCACTACCAATTATTTTGCGGAAATGCTGCGTTTATCGCCGCCATTGACTTGCATTAGAACGCGCCAATTCCGCAAGACTGCATCTGTACTTGCGTAATTGGTGCGTTCTAATGTGTGGATGGTACCCAGGACTAGAGGAGAGGAGACTCTCCTCCAGACCCAGGCACCATTAAAAAATCTGTAAAAAAAGAATAAAATAAAAAATAAATGTATATTTACCTTCCGGCGGCCCGCGCTGCGCTCCTACTTGCTTCCCGGCACTTTGCAGTGGATTGAAGGACCTGCGCTGACGTCAGAGACATGTGACGGGTCATGCGACGCTGACATCGGCAGGTCTTTCAATCCACTGCAAAGTGCCAGCACCGAGCGAAGCAAGCCAGCGCGGGCCATCGGAGGGTAAGTATACATTTTTTTTTTTATTTTTAACCACTCTCTCGGGTCACACTATATAAATCCATGCAGTTTGCATGGATTTATATAGTGTGACCTAGTTGTCACAAGCACTTTCCAAGTGATGCTAAAATCGCTTGGAAAGCGCTTGTCAATCCGCATGCGGAAATGCATGTGAAGAACGCTTCACATCCGCATGTCCCTGGCAGGAAAAACGCATGTACAATCCGCATGTACAATCCACATGTACAATCCGCATGTACGATCCGCATGTACGATCCACATGTACAATCCGCATGTACAATCCGCATGTACAATCCGCATGTACGATCCGCATGTACAATCCGCATGCGGAAATGTCAGTGAATAACGCTCCATTTCCGCATGTCCCCAGCAGGAAAAACGCATGTACAATCCGCATGTACAATCTACATGTACAATCCGCATGTACGATCCGCATGTACGATCCGCATGTACGATCCGCATGCACGATCCGCATGCACGATCCGCATGCACGATCCGCATGTACGATCCGCATGTACGATCCGCAAGTACGATCCGCATGTACGATCCGCATGTACAATCCGCATGCGTTTTTTTCTGCCAGGGAGATGCAGAAACGCTCAGGAAAAAATCCTGAGCATTTCTGCATCGTGGGCACATAGCCTAAGTGTCAGCGCTAAATAATACTTAACAGAGGTGCAATGTGATCTGGTCATATACTTACTACAGGGATGTGAGGTGGAGGCACTTTCAGGGCTTCCACAGAGACCCAATCAATACACTGGAAAAACACGTGCTCTCGGATGTTACCATGGACTCCTAAGCGTCTGGCTGGATCTTTCTGTAGGAGCTAAAAACAATAAAGTAAAACCCATGAAGGTAAGCGGTAGAGGCAATAAAACATTCTCACAACTTCACCATTTAAATGAATATTGTACAACCCCTAGTACTAATAACCTGGAACTATACTGACCTGTTTAATGATGTCATCAATGCCGGAGGATGCCTCATCGAGTGTCAGATGGAACGTACACTCACTGGTAACCATATCTTTTAAGATGACACCAAGAGAATACCAGTCTACTCCGGCGTTATACTCCTCGCCAGCAAAAATCTATCATGGAAGTAAGAACAAAAAGGTCAAAATGTTAACATTCCCATGGACTGTAATTTTAGTGAAAACTAAATAGGAAAGCACTATTATCCCACCTCAGGAGCCATGTAACCGGCAGTCCCAGCGTATTCGGTGGCTGTTCGGTCTCCATGCATGTTGTCAATTGCGAGACCGAAATCTGTGATCTTAATATGGCCCGTTTCAGAGGTCTCTGTGGATGACGCCCTTGGAGTGGAGGTACTGGATTCCACAGACCAGTTCAGCGGCATAGAATCTGACAGAAAGACATGAATGAGTGTAACTTTCCGAGGAGAAGACAAGAAACACAAAGATATTGCTTCCAGCCAATATTATCTACATTGACTGGACGATTAGAACAAGATGACCATATGCAGAACATACAACAAATCCTGCCAGATCCCACTGAAGAATAATGAGGCCACTCAGATTTCTGTCAATGTTCTGGTTAATTTCGCTGCAATCTACAGTATTTTTTATATTAAAAACACCAGAACCCAAAGGCAGATAATACAGCAGGGAAGTGAACGGATCAATGCTAGACATTTCTATACAGTTATGATCAGGATTGTAGGTAACATAAAATGTACCTTGCGCTGGGGATGTCAAGCCGCCCCTTCTCCAGAAGGAAGGTGTTAAAGTCCCCGCAGCTCACGTATTCCAGACCAAGCAGCACACAGAGCTGGAGCACAGAAATACAGAAGTAGATTTGTATGCAGGTAAAGTGGCCAAAAGATCACAATATCTACACACCTACTACAGAATAGCTCCGTATAACTATAGGCCACAGGATAAATGGAAGGTGGTCTACATGTCCCATGTAAGAAGGATTACATTTCACATGTCCCATCATTTGTTTCAATGTTCTAGCTGATGACCATGAGACCCCTGTAATGACACCTTAGGGTTCATAGTGATGCTCCTGTGGAGGGTCACTTAAATATGCGGATATGTAGAATGATTTTCTTCAGGGGCATACAGAGATAGAAAGAATTGCTGTACATTTTGTTCAGTTAATGTTCAATGTCATTTTATGTCAGATATTTATAGGGGTGTCCTGTGATTACTGATGCACAGGGCAGGCATGGTGCCAGTATCTCTTCCCCCGCAGCATCTGGCAGATTTATTATAAAATGATTCTGGTTTATGGTAAAAACACGAGGTCAGACCTTGTACAACACTTTAATAAGTAAAAAATGGAGGCATGTTTTCATGAAACTAGCTTCACGTGGCGAGACTCCTTAGATATGGTGCTCGGATTGCATCATGTTTTTCAAAGCATTTAACTCAGACAAAAGAATGAAATCTTTGTGCCCGGAGGTCTCACTAGTTGTATCAGCAGAATAATATATCATACAGAAAATACTTACACATATCTTACTGACCAACAGTCAGGGAGGCCCGACTGGACTGGACGAGTGTAGACTGCAGTGCACAAAACATGGTTGTTGTATACCCTAATCCAAGCTACAATAATACCAGGCCATAAAAGTGGTGGTCTGAAGGACATGATGCTCCATCTGTTAACCGGTTCAGGACCGCCCACTGTACATAAACGTCGGCGCTGCCTGGGCTCTGTGCAGCGCCGACGTTTAAAAACGGTGGGTGGTCCAGCAGCGCTCAGGACCCCCAGGGTCCTGCAAGCGCTGCGGTTCCGGTGCAGAGCGATAGCTCTGACATGTGAGATCATGGGGACCTGATTGGATCAGGTCCCCATGATGTTAACCTGTTCCTATCTTCTAGATGAAGCGATCCATAGCGATCGCGGCATTTAAAAGATAGTGACAGCCGGTGGTCGGTGATCCAGACCCCCACATACCTTAGCAGCGAGGGGATCCTGATGCTGTGGCCTCTGACCTCATTGAGACCTGAGTGGCTCAGGTCTCGATGATGTCAGCATCACACCAGCCAATCAGAGAGGGCGATCTGCCTGATAAATACACTGTTTCCCCTCCGATCTCAGTGAGAGAGCAGAGGAGAAACAGTGTGACAAGAGCTGTGTCAGCCTTGCCACTGTGAAAGTAGAAAAAAAGAAAGTAAGAGTTAGGTTAGGGTTAGTCAGTCCTGTCAGTCAGTCAGTCCTGTCAGGTCAGGTCAGTCAGTCCTGTCAGGTCAGTCCAGTCCAGTCCAGTCCCGTCCGGTCAGTCCAGTCCGGTCAGTCCAGTCCGGTCAGTCCAGTCCGGTCTATCCAGTCCAGTCCAGTCCGGTCAGTCCAGTCCGGTCAGTCCAGTCCGGTCAGTCCAGTCCAGTCAAAAAATATAAAAACAAATAAAATGGCCCGTCAGACTTATACCGCAGAGGAGGTGAATGCCCTGCTGTGTTCTGACACTGATGACAGCGCAATCTCAGATGGAGATGTGGATTTTGAGGGCTTTAGTAGCGGCGACACTGAGAGCTCAGAAATGAGCAGTGATTCTGTTCCATCCTCAAGCCCAAGGACCAGTACAACAATAGGGGCAAATAGCGCTACTGGAGAAACGTCTCCAAATCAGGGAACACTGCCCAGTACAAGCGCTGTCCCTTCTACTAGTGAATTGGCGCACGCCAGTGTACAAGGGGCTTTGCCACATGATATAGCATTTCCCAGATGGGAGGCTCAGGATTCGGCTGCTCCATTCAGCCCTGATTTCAACGCCATTCCTGGTATAAATGTGGAGGTGGAAGATTTTGGACCAATTCATTTTTTTAATTTGTTTTTTACAGACAGCTTGCTAGAGCATATTGTCGTGCAAACAAATTTATACGCATCCCAATTCATAAGCCAGAATCCCCGATCTTACTATGCTAGGGCAAATTTATGGACACCAACTAATGTCCCGGAAATCAAAAAAAATTTAGGACTTACATTTGCCATGGGGATTGTTAAAAAACCGAGCATTCGATCCTACTGATCCAACCACCCTGTTGAAGCCACCCCTATGTTTTCAGTCGTTCTTCCTAGGACCCGTTATGAAATGCTCATGCGGTTTTGGCATTTTAACGACAATAGTCAATGCCTGCCCAGAAATGCCCCAGAACATGACAGGTTATATAAAATTAGACCCATCATTGAAAATTTGTCAGAAAAAATCTGAAGGCTCTACACCCCAACACAAAATATTTCTATAGATGAGTCCCTTGTAAAAATTCAAAGGAACACTGCTCCTCAAGCAATTTATCCCATCTAAAAGGGCAAGGTTTGGAATAAAGCTCTATAAAATGTGCGAAAGTTCAACCGGATACACATCCGCTTTTCACATATATGAGGGGAAAGATAGCCAACTAAACCCACCAGGATGCCCTACTTATCTGGGGACATCTGGAAAAATTGTTTGGGAGCTGATAAGTCCATTTTTTCAAAAAGGCTACAATCTATATGTGGACAATTATTACACCAGCAAGTCTGGTTGAACACAACATCGGAGCTTGTGGGACCATTCGTAAAAACCGTCAGGGGTTTCCACAACCATTGGTCAACCAAAAGTTCCAAAAGGGGCAGTCAAGGGCTGTACGCAACGGAGAGCTGCTTGCCCTGAAGTATAGGATAAGAGGGATATTTTTGTCCCCAGCTCGATCCACACAGATGCCACAAGGGCCACTGTAGAACTAGGATCCACCACTCCGAAGCAAAAACCTGTGTCAGTCATTGACTACAACAAACACATGGGGGGTGTGGACCTTGCAGACCAGGTTCTACAGCCATACCAGGTATAAAGAAAGTCCTATACCTGGTATAAAAAGTTGGTTATTTATTTGTTTCAGGTGGCCACATACAATTCTTTTGTGTTGTACAAAAAAGCAGGAAATTCCGATCCTTTTCTTGATCATCAAGAAAAGGTAATTGAAAATCTTGTTTTTGAAAGTGTTAGCCCCGCTCATCCATTAGAATCTGAGGATGTGAAAAGACTCACTGAGCGACATTTTATTGCACTTATTTCAGCAACGGTAACGAGAAGGAACCCCCAGAAAAGATGTCGTGTACGTACTAAGAGAGGAATGAGGCGTGATACCCGCTACTATTGCCCACAATGCCCATCATTGCCAGCCTTATGCATCACTGACTGCTTTAAAATCTTCCACACAGAACCACGTTTTTAAACTGTAAAAATGTATCCCATTTTGTCATTCAAACATTTGGTTCATTTAGTGAATGACACATTCAAGTAGAGCTCACTTAATTTCCAGGGGTGGGGTGGGGGTTCTCCAGAATCTAAACGTTCCATTGTGTGCTTGTTTCTGGAAATCATCCATTGAGTTAAAATGGTCACTAAACCCATAGATGAATTCCCAGAGGGGTGTCATTTCCAAAATGGGGTCACTTCAGGGGGGATTCTTTAGTTATGGTACTTAGCGCCTCTGAAAAGTGCCAGAACAGCAGAATCCCCCATGAAGTGACCCCATTTTGGAAATGACACCTCTCTGGGAATTCATCTATGGGTTTAGTGACCATTTACCTATCTACTTATTTTCCCACCATTAGATTAATTTATACAGAGGAGTAGATTGTAAAATTCGGTCACTTGTTGGGGGTTTCCTCTGTTTAGGCACCTCAGGGGCTCTCCAAATGCAACATGGCGTCCGCTATCGATTCCAGCCAAATTTCCATTCCAAAAGTCAAATGGCGCTCCTTACCTTCCGAGCCATGCCGTGCACCCAAACAGTGGTTTTGCACCACATATGGGGTATCAGCGTGCTCAGGAGAAATTCCACAACACATTTTGGAGTCCATTTTTTCCTGTTACCCTTGCGAAAATTAGAAAATATTGGGTCTAAGGTAATTTTTTGTGAAAAAAAGTTAAATGTTCATTGTTTTCTTCCACATTCCAAAAATTCCCGTGAACCACCTGAAGGGTTAATAAACTTCTTGAATGTGGTTTTGAGCACCTTGAGGGGTGAAGTTTTTAAAATGGTATCACTTTTGGGTATTTTCTGTCATAAAGGCCCCTCAAAGTGACTTCAAATAAGATGTGGTCCCTAAAAAATGTTTTTGCAAATTTTGTTGTAAAAATGAGAAATCGCTGGTCAACTTTTAACCCTTATAGCTTCCTAACAAAAAAAAAATTTGGTTCCAAAATTGTGCTGATGTGAAGTAGACATGTGGGAAATGTTATTTATTAACTATTTTGTGTGACATATCTCTCTGATTTAAGGGCATGAAAATTCAAAGTTTGAAAATTGCAAAATTTCCAAAATTTTCCGATTTTTTCACAAATAAACGCAAGTGATGTCGAAGAAATTTTACCACTATCAAGAAGTACAATATGTCACGAAAAAACAATCTCAGAATCAGGGGAATCCGTTGAAGCGTTCCAGAGTAATTACTTCATAAAGTGACAGTGGTCAGAATTGAAAAAATTGGCTCGGTCACGAAGGCAAAAACAGGCTCTGGCGCGAAGTGGTTAACGTAGCATCTCAGGTTCTCATACAAGAAGTATTAGAAAAGCAGCTTTTCAAGAGGTTTCAGTAGACTTTGGCTGTGCCCGGGACATTTGCTTACTTGTCTGGGAGATCTCTTTTTTTCTGGAAGCCGACCATCATTTTTAACACGATTGTCTAGAATTATATATGTGTGTATATGTTGAGCCCCTGTGGGTTCAGTCACCACAGAGGTACTGCATCTCACCCAGAGGTGTGGTATCTCACTCTCAGGTAAGGATAGAGTGCTGCCCGGGACCCTAACACCTGCATCCAACACTACACTACTCCAGACCAGCAGGAGGGGCAAGATGAATCGCTTCCCTTCTGAGCCCTGTCCCTGGCTGGAGTGGGGGGAACCAAAATAGGGGGAACCATGTAGTGGGTGTGGGTGGAGGAAGTAAATCAGGGGAGCTCAGTAAGAAGTGATATAAAAAGAAGGTGGAACAATCTAGAAGGGTTCTTCAGTGAGAGGAAGAGTTGGGAGCAGGAGCTCTGCAGGAGCTCTGCTCGGGAGGAGGGCCTAGCCAGAGAGGCCCAAGACTGAAGAGAGAGAGAGAGGAGCAGGAGAAAGGCTCCAGGAGCGTGGAAGAGATCCCAGGGGTACGGGCAGTGCTGGAGGCCACCTGTATGCCCGAATCTGCCAGGCGGTGGAGGGATCAAGCCGCAGAGGGGACCGGCCCCTAACTAGTGAGAATTACAAAGTTCAACTAGGAACCGGAGGCTTCTGTACTTTCAGGGTGCAGTTGCCACATCCGCACTCAAGTCGCCAAAAAGGTAACCACATAGGATCCAGGGAACTCCAGGTTGCCCAGAAAGATCCGAGGATACCGACTAGGGACATTGTTTGGCGAGGCACAGGGCAAGAAGGGTGAGGGCCAGCGCAGAAAGACGGCTGAGGAGGTCATATAGAACGGGGTCCTGTCTGGCACTCTTGAAACACCTGGGAGTTTGCTGCACCCCTGCCTGGTGAAAGCAGCGTGATGTGGGAGGTCGTAGTCCAGAAAGTGTAACCTGAGGAACTAAACAACTGTGAGTAAGCCCTGAAGACTGCACCCCACTGTCTCTGTGAATTATTCCGGCCGCGCCATCACCCCCTGCACTACAACTGCAACAGCAACATCCATAACATCTCAGCACAGCCCTGGAGCTAAGCTCTATCTGTGGAGGGGTAAACCAACTGTGCTGCATTTACACCAGCTCCAGAGGACCTGCTCCGCAGCGGCGGCTCCATATAGCCGCATACCACAGATGGCGTCACGAACTGTATATAAAAACTATATATCCCCTGTAAATATCTCCTTTTATTGACCGCCCTGGGTCACGGATCGGGTCACCGCCACTGTGACATCTCCCCTGCACCGACCGGCCCTGCACCGAGTACCCCACGGCCCAGGGGGCGCGTCATATATTATAGCTATATAGATTGATGACTGTTAATCTTCCTTAGTCTGGGGCTCCATGCAAGATCTCGCCTCATGAGATAATTCTGAGAAAGGTCAAGAATGGGTCTTTCAGCAGGACAATGACCCGAAATATACAGCCAGGCAACTAAGGTGTGGCTCCGTAAGAAGCATTTCAAGGTCCTGGAGTGGCCTAGCCAGTCTCCAGACCTGAACCCAATAGAAAATCTTTGGAGGGAGTTGAAACTCAATGCTGCCCAGTGACAGCCCCGAAACCTGAAAGATCTGGAGAAGATCTGTATGGGGGAAGGGGCCAAAATCCCTGCTGCAGTGCGTGCAAACCTGGTCAAGAACTACAGGAAACGTCTGACCTCTGTAATTGCAAACAAAAGTTTCTGTACCAAATATTAAGTTCTGTTTTTCTATTGCATAAAAATACTTATTTCATGCAATAATATACAAATGAATTATGTAAAAATCATACAAAGTAATTTTCTGGATTACTTTTAGATTCTGTCTCTCACAAGTGAAGTGACCTACTAGAAAAATTACAGACCTCTCCATTCTTTGTAGGTGGGAAAATTTGCAAAATCGGCAAAGTATCAAATACTTATTTTCCCCACTGTAGAAATGAGCACATACAGTACAGACCAAAAGTTTGGACACACCTTCTCATTTAAAGATTTTTCTGTATTTTCATGACTTTGAAAATTGTACATTCACACTGAAGGCATCAAAACTATGAATTAACACATGTGGAATTATATACTTAACAAAAAAGTGTGAAACAACTGAAAATATGTCTTATATTCTAGGTTCTTCAAAGTAACCACCTTTTGCTTTGATGACTGCTTTGCACACTCTTGGCATTCTCTTGATGAGCTTCAAGAGGTAGTCACCGGAAATGGTTTTCACTTCACAGGTGTGCCCTGTCAGGTTTAATAAGTGGGATTTCTTGCCTTATAAATGGCGTTGGGACCATCAGTTGTGTTGTGCAGAAGTCTGGTGGATACACAGCTGATAGTCCTACTGAATAGACTGTTAGAATTTGTATTATGGCAAGAAAGAAGCAGCTGAGTAAAGAAAAACGAGTGGCCATCATTATTTTAAGAAATGAAGGTCAGTCAGTCCGAAAAATTGGGCAAACTTTGAATGTGTCCCCAAGTGCAGTTGCAAAAACCATCAAGCGCTACAAAGAAACTGGCTCACATGAGGACCGCCCCAGGAAAGGAATATCAAGAGTCACCTCTGCTTCTGAGGATAAGTTTATCCGAGTCACCAGCCTCAGAAATCGCAGGTAACAGCAGCTCAGATTAGAGACCAGGTCAACGCCACACAGAGTTCTAGCAGCAGACACATCTTTACAACTGTTAAGAGGAGACTTTGTGCAGCAGACCCTCATGGTAAAATAGCTGCTAGGAAACCACTGCTAAGGACAGGCAACAAGCAGAAGAGACTTGTTTGGGCTAAAGAACACAAGCAATGGACATTAGACCAGTGGAAATCTGTGCCTTGGTCTGATGAGTTCAAATTTGAGATCTTTGGTTCCAACCACCGTGTCTTTGTGCGACGCAGAAAAGGTGAACGGATGGACTCTACATGCCTGGTTCCCACCGTGAAGCATGGAGGATGAGGTGTGATGGTGTGGGGGTGCTTTGCTGGTGACACTGTTCGGGATTTATTCAAAATTGAAGGCATACTGAACCAGCATGGCTACCACAGCATCTTGCAGCGGCATGCTATTCCATCCGGTTTGCGTTCAGTTGGACCATCATTTATTTTTCAACAGGACAATGACCCCAAACACACCTCCAGGCTGTGTAAGGGCTATTTGACCAAGATGGAGAGTGGTGGGGTGCTACGCCAGATGACCTGGCCTCCACAGTCACCAGACCTGAACCCAATCGAGATGGTTTGGGGTGAGCTGGACCGCAGAGTGAAGGCAAAAGGGCCAACAAGTGCTAAGCATCTCTGGGAACTCCTTCAAGATTGTTGGAAGACCATTTCCGGTGACTACCTCTTGAAGCTCATCAAGAGAATGCCAAGAGTGTGCAAAGCAGTCATCAAAGCAAAAGGTGGCTACTTTGAAGAACCTAGAATATAAGACATATTTTCAGTTGTTTCACACTTTTTTTGTTAAGTATATAATTCCACACGTGTTAATTCATAGTTTTGAAGCCTGCAATGTGAATGCACAATTTTCATAGTCATGAAAATACAGAAAATCTTTAAATGAGGTGTGTCCAAACTTTTGGTCTGTACTGTATATATATATTATATATATATTTATAATATGGTTGCAAAAAATAAAAAATCCTAATGATTGCACAGATACGTAGCACAATGTGAATGTTAATCTATATAATTGATATTAACTAAGGGGAAATGTAAGCGTCTGTAGAACTACTAAAAGGATATCTTCATAGTGTGACAAAGTCACTGGTAGTGTGTCAGAAGGGAGGTATGTGTCGCTGAGACTCTTAGACTCAGTGATGTGAAAACATACAAGTTCTCATGCACAAGTAGGTGCAGAGAGAGTTAATAGAACGATATTTACAAGGGAATGTTTTCAGTGGATAATGAAAGTGTAGGGAGGAACGTTATCCACCATCCTTCCAATCAGGGGAGTGTCTGGGCTTTAAATAGTCAGCCCTGACACTCAGGTGTGTTCAGTACCTGGGGACACTTTGTTCCAGGAAGGAGCTAGCACATGCTGTGATGAACCTGTGTGTAGCTAATTTTGAGTGGCCAGACCTTGGCCGAGATAAGGACTCTGCTGAAAGTTCTGAAAGTTTTGCATTTTGTTTTGTCTCTTTAGCTGAATGGGCTGTGTTTTTATTTATGGACTCAAGGGTAGTTTATGACTGCTAAATAAACTAACCTGAGAATTTAAAGAGACAGTATCTTGTGTTTTACCTACGCATACAGCCGAGCTTGTCGCTATACCACAATAGACTCACAAGCCCAAGTGGGTACACATATATAGTATTTAATATTAAGCTCTATAAGGAATCTCCTATAAAATAAAACATCCAAAATGGATGTTTTGGGGGCCCCTGATGAAGCAAGGACGAAAGGTACATTGGTGCACATAGGACCACATCCCACATTTACTCACTTGGACATTTAAGTTGCCTTGTAACTACTGCTCCTCCATTTTGAATGTATTATTTTATAGGAGATTCTTTACAGAGTTTAATATTATATACTATATATGTGTACTCACTTGGGCTTGTGAGTGTAAGAAGCTATCTTCTTAGTAGTTCTAAAAACACTTACATTTTCCCTTGGTTATTGTCAACTATATATAGACTAGATGGTGGCCCGATTCTAACGCATCGGGTATTCTAGAATATGTATGCGGCCGACCGGGCGCAATTAGCAGAGCGGTGTTTAAATTTGGCGCCAAAATCGCTGATTGGTCGCGTTTGGCAACCGCGACCAATCAGCAAAGCGGTGTTTAAATTTGGCGGAAATATCGGAGATTGGTCACGGGCGGCGACCGCGACCAATCAGCGAACCGTGTTAGTGAGAACTGGAGAGCGTGTTTAAATTTGGCACCAAAATCGCTGATTAGTCGCGACCAATCAGCAGAGCGGTTTTTAAATTTGGCGCCGATACTGCTGATTGGTCACGACTGCCGACCGCGACCAATCAGCAAAGCGATGCAGAGCGTTGTTTAAATTTGGCGCCAAAATCGCTGATTGGTCGCGGATGGCGGCTGCGACCAATCAGCAGAGCGGTGTTTAAATTTGGCACCAATCTCGCTGATTGGTCGCGGCTGGCGGCCGCCACCAATCAGCAAAGCGGTGTTTAAATTTTGGGCCAAAAGCGCTGATTGGTCGCGGGCGGCGGTCGCGACCAATCGGTGAACCGTGGTAGTGAGGACTGGAGAGCGTGTTTAAATTTGGCGACCGCGACCAATCAGCAAAGAGGGAGGTGTTTAAATTTGGCCCCAATACTGCTAATTGGTCGCGGCAAGCGACCGCGACCAATCAGCAGAGCATTGTTTAAATTTGGCACAAAAAACGAAGATTGGTCGCGGCCGGTGGTTGCGACCAATTAGCAGAGTGAGGTTTAAATTTGGCGCCAATACTGCTGACTGGTCACGGCCGACAACCGCAACCAATCAGTAGAGCGGTGTTTAAATTTTGCGCCAATACTGCTGATTGATCTCGGCCAGCGACCGCGATGAATCAGCAGAGCGTTGATTAAATTTGGCGCCAATCTTGCTGATTGGTCGCGGATGCCGGACGAGTCCAATCAGCAGAGTGGTGTTTAAATTTGGCGCCAAAATCGCTGATTAGTCGCGGCTGACGGCCGCGACCAATCAGCAGAGCGGGGTTTAAATTTGGCCCCAATACTGCTAATGGGTCGCGGCAAGCGACCGCGACCAATCAGCAGAGCGTTGTTTAAATTTGCCACAAAAAACGAAGATTGGTCGCGGCCGGTGGTTGCGACCAATCAGCAGAGTGAGGTTTAAATTTGGCGCCAATACTGCTGACTGGTCACGGCCGACAACCGCGACCAATCAGCAGAGCGGTGTTTAAATTTTGCGCCAATACTGCTGATTGATCTCGGCCAGCGACCGCGATCAATCAGCAGAGCGTTGATTAAATTTGGCGCCAATCTCGTTGATTGGTCGCGGCTGGACTCCGCAACCAATCAGCAGAGCGTTGTTTAAATTTGGCGCCAATCTTGCTGATTGGACGCGTCCGGCATCTGCGACCAATCAGCAGAGCGTTGTTTAAATTTGGAGCCAAGGTCGTTGATTGGTTGCGGCTGGCGTCCGCGACCAATTAGCACAGCAGTGTTTAAATGTGGCGGAAAGATCAGTGATTGGTCGCGGCCGCTATTTAAATGTGGCACCCAAATCGGTGATTGGTCGCGGGCAGCGGCCGCGACCAATCAGCAGAGCGGTGTTTAACTTTAGCGCCAAGATCACTGATTGGTCACGCTCTCCGCACGCGACCAATCAGCTAATCGTATTGGTGAGGAGCGGGGAGCGGAATTGTATTAGTGAGGATCGGGGAGCGCCGCAGCCTGTGCGGGTACTTCCGCTGCGAGAACCCGGGACATGAGCGACTGCTCGCAGCAGAAGTATCCCGACCCGCAGCGCCGCTCCCCGGTCCTCCCTTGACACGCTAGCCGCTGATGTCACCACAGTATCCGCATGGTGTTACAAAGGTCTGGACATTTGTGTTAAAAATCGCTGATTGGTCGCTGGCGCTGCCCGCGACCAATCACCGATTTGGGCGCCAAATTTAAATATCGGCCGCGACCAATCACCGATCTTGGCTCCACATTTAAACACCGCTGTGCTGATTGGTCGCCGACGTAGGGCGCGACCAATCACCGATTTTGGCACCACATTTAAATAGCGTCCACGACCAATCAGCACAGCGGTGTTTAAATGTGGAGCCAAGATCGGTGATTGGTTGCGGCCGATATTTGAATGTGGCGCCCAAATCGGTGATTGGTCGCGGACGCTGCCCGAGACCAATCAGCACCATAGTGTTTAACTTTTGCGGCAAGATCCGTGATTGGTCGCAGGCCAAGACAGCGACCAATTACCGATTTGTGCGGCACTTTTAAATAGCGGCCGAGACCAATTGGATGTCAGTGCCGCTCCCCGGTCCTCCCTTCACACCCTAGCCGCATGGATGTCAGCGGCGCTGCCTGTGCGGATACTTCCGCTGCGAGAACCCGGGACATGAGCGGGCGCTCGCAGCAGAAGTATCCCGACCCGCAGCGCCGCTCCCCGGTCCTCCCTTCACACCCTAGCCGCTGATGTCCCCACAGTATCCACATGGTGTTACAAAGATCCGGACATTTGTGTTAAAAATCGGTGATTGGTCGCGGGCGCTGCCCGCGACCAATCACCGATTTGGGCGCCAAATTTAAATATCGGCCGCGACCAATCACCGATCTTGGCTCCACATTTAAACACCGCTGTGCTGATTGGTCGTGGCCGATATTTAAATTTGGCGTCCAAATCGCTGATTGGTCGCGGGCAGCGCCGGCGACCAATCAGCGATTTTTAACACAAATGTCCGGACCTTTGTAACACCATGCGGATACTGTGGGGACATCAGCGCTAGGGTGTGAAGGGAGGACCGGGGAGCGGCGCTGCGGGTCCGGATACTTCTGCTCCGAGCGCCCGCTCATGTCCCGGGTTCTCGGAGCGGAAGTACCCGCACAGGCAGCGCCGCTGACATCCAATTGGTCGCGGCCGCTATTTAAAACTGGCGCACAAATCGGTGATTGGTCGCTGTCTTGGCCCGCGACCAATCACCGATTTGGGCGCCAAATTTAAATATCGGCCGCGACCAATGACCGATCTTGGCTCCACATTTAAACACCGCTGTGCTGATTGGTCGCTGCCGATATTTAAATTTGGTGCCCAAATCGGTGATTGGTCGCGGGCAGCGTCGGCGACCAATCAGCACAGCGGTGTTTAAGTTTTGCGCTAAGATCAGTGATTGGTCGGGTCCGAAGACCGCGACCAATCATCGAATCGTCTTGGTGAGGACCGGGGAGCGGCGCTGCCTGTGCGGCTACTTACGCTGCGAGAACCCGGGACATAGCGGGCGCTCGCAGGAGAAGTATCCCGACCCGCAGCGCCGCTCCCCGGTCCTCCCTTCCGCATGGAGGTCAGCGGCGCCGGCGGTCCTTCTGCTGATACCGGCCGGGAGATGAGCGCCTCGCGCCGCTCATCTCCCGGATGCATCTCAGTCCCGCAGATGGGTCCGGCGGTCGGGTTCCTTCTGCTGGTACCGGCCGGGAGATGAGCGCCACGCGCCGGTCATCTCCCGGCTGCTTCGCCGCTGAGCTCCGTCCCGCAAATGAGCCGCTAACACAGACAGACAGACAGACGGGATAAGACGATTATATATATAGATTAACATTCACATTGTGATACATATGCGTGCAATCATTAGGATTTTTTTTGGCAACCATGTTATAGCCATATATATAATATATAGAATTGTCTTATCCCGTCTGTCTGTCTGTCTAGAAAATCCCGCGTCGCTGATTGGTTCGGCCGCGGCCAATCAGCGACGCGGGATTTCAGAAAAAAGATGGCGGCCGTTAGCGGCTCATCTGCCGCACGAAGGTCAGCGGCGATGCAGCCGGGAGATGACCGGCGCTAGCTGGTCATCTCCCGGCTGATCGCAGCAGAACTACCCTGACTGGCGGCGCCGCTGACCTCCATGCGGCTACCGTCGGGAGATCAGCGGCTAGGACCGCTGATCTCCCGACGGTAAGTGTGAAGGGAGGACCGGGGAGCGGCGGCGCCGCCGGTCGGGATGCTTCTGCTGCGAGCAGCCGGTCATCTCCCAGCTGCTAGCAGCGGAAGTACCCGCATAAGCAGCGCCGCTCCCAGGCCCACACTAATACGACGCTGATTGGTCGCTGCCGACGGCCGCGACCAATCAGCTATATTGGCGCCAAGTCTAAACACTGCTCTGCGCCAATCAGCACAGCGGTGTTTAAATTGGCGCCAATATCGCTGATTGGTCGGGGCCGGTGGCCGAGACCAATCAGCACAACGGTGTTTAAACTTGGCGACAATATCGCTGATTGTTCGCGGCCGTCGGCAGCGACCAATCAGCGATATTGGCGCCAAATTTAAACACCGCTCTTCAAAGAGGTCAGCGGCGATGCAGCCGAAGTACCCCGACCGGCAGCACCGCTGACCTCCATGCGGCTACCGTCAGGAGATCAGCGGCTAGGGCCGCTGATCTCCCGACGGCAAGTGTGAAGGGAGGACCGGGGAGCGGCGCCACCGGTCGGGATACTTCTGCTGCGAGCAGCCGGTCATCTCCCGCAGCGCCGCTCCCCGGTCCTCACTAATACAATTCGCTGATTGGTCGCGGCCGGGACCAATAAGCGATATTGGCGCCAAATTTAAACACCGCTGTGCTGATTGCGCCCGGTGTACCGCATTCATATTCTAGAATACCCGATGCGTTTGAATCGGGCCACCATCTAGTATATATATATTCACTACTGTCTCTATATATGTGATACTCATGAGTTGGTGACTTGGGGTCCTCCATTGTTATTCTCTGTAGAATTGTCTTTTAATTTTTGCAATATTTATTTTAGCCTCAATAAGCACCTATTGTTTTATTTTTATATCCTGACGAAGGACGTGGTGTCCGAAACGCGCGTCGGGGTTTGCCGCGGAGTGCCACTCACACTAGCTGCTGTAGACACAGGTACGCTATACATCTTTCTCATATACATTTTTTTCTCTAATTGATTGTACGTTGCCCCTTTGGTATTGCTTGTACACATATATTGGATATTTGATATAGATATGGTCAGTATTATAGTACACATAGTACTTTTATAGATGTTGGTTGAATATATTTCTAATACTGGTACCTGTTGTATTACCATTATGTTTTTTATATTATGCAGCTCATCATGTATATCTTACTCTGTGATTTATTTCTGTGTTTTGGACTCTACAATGCGGCTCTCTCTTTGCATGTAGTGCCACTTGTTACCCTTATTTAATAAAGTGATTTATTTAATCCTTTGTATGATTGGACCTATCATTCGGTGGTTCTCTTGTTTCCATGTTTTATTTTGGTGGTATCTACAGTCATATACATGTATATACATACAGCATATATATACTGTATAAGATCTGATGTCTGTAGTCACAGTATGTCAGCAATGTACAGTATGTACTTTATTGTGCACTGACATTAGATCATATATGCCCTGGACTGATCCTGCACCGACTACCAGACATCACATTGTATAGATGGCAGTATAGATATAATCTGTGACGTCCTGTACAGGGCCGGCTCCAGGTTTTCGTAGGCTCAAAAGAGTCTCAGTGGCCCCTTTAACACATACCACAATTCATGATGCACAGATAAGGCGGAGAAATATAGATATAGTACAATGCCAAAAATTTCACTTACAGTATTTTTCGGACTATAAGACGCACTTTTTTCCCTCCAAAATTTTGGAGGAAAATGGGGGGTGCGTTTTATAGTCCAAATGTTGGGGGGGGGTATATATATGTGGGGTGTGGGGGGAGCGGTAGAGGAGCGGGGCACAGGAGGCAGCAGCCGCCCGCTGCAGCCTACACTGTCCCCGCTGCTAAAGAAAATGAATATTCATGCTCCTTATTAGCAGCACACAGTGTAGCCGCGCTGTGGCTCCTGCCAGAATCGCCTGTGCCCGCTGTTAAAGGGCATGAATATTCAACCTCTCTCCACGCCCATGGGCATGGTGAGGGGGTGAATATTCATGCCCTTTAATAAGCGGGCACACGCGATAGCCCGGCAGTAGCAGGAGCCGCAGCGCGGCTACGGTGTGTGCCGGCTATGAAGGAGAGTGAAGTCACTGCTCCCAGCGCACACAGTCCCGGCATGGGGAGCAGTGACTTCTGGCAGCTGATCTCTCCTTGTGAGCCACGCATGGCAGTGATGTCATGCGCGGCTCACATGGAGAGATCAGTACGGGCAGACAGGACGCAGCGCTGGAGGAGAGAAGAAAGGTGAGTATCAGTGTTTATTTTCTTTTATGTGCAGCATGATGGAGATTAGGGGGACCATGCATACCAGGATAAGGAAGAGGGGGCAATACATACCAGGGTAACGCTGAGGGGGCCATACATACCAGGGTAACGCTGAGGGGGCCATACATACCAGGGTAATGCTGAGGGGGCCATACATACCAGGGTAACGCTGAGGGGGCCATACATACCAGGGTAACGCTGAGGGGGCCATGTGCAGCATGATGGGGATTAGAGGTGCCATACATACCAGGACAGCGATGAGGGGTGCAATGCATACCACTATACCAGGATAAGGATGAGGGGTGCCATGCATACCGGGACAGGGATGAGGGGTGCCATGCATACCGGGACAGAGATGAGGGGTGCCATGCATACTGGGACAGGGATGAGGGGTGCCATGCATACTGGGACAGGGATGAGGGGTGCCATGCATACCGGGACAGGGATGAGGGGTGCCATGCATACCGGGACAGGGATGAGGGGTGCCATGCATACCAGGGTAACGCTGAGGGGGCCATATGCAGCATGATGGGGATTAGGGGTGCCATGCATACCGGGACAGGGATGAGGGGTGCCATACATACCAGGACAGTGATGAGGGGTGCCATGCATACTACTATACCAGGATAAGGATGAGGGGTGCCATGTATACCGGGACAGGGATGAGGGGTGCCATGCATACAGGGACAGGGATGAGGGGTGCCATGCATACTGGGACAGGGATGAGGGGTGCCATGCATACCGGGACAGGGATGAGGGGAGCCATGCATACCGGGACAGGGATGAGGGGTGCCATGCATACCGGGACAGGGATGAGGGGTGCCATGCATATCGGGACAGGGATGAGGGGTGCCATGCATACCGGGATAGGGATGAGGGGTGCCATGCATACCGGGATAGAGATGAGGGGTTCCATGCATACCAGGATGGGGACCACGTATAAAAGGAAGGGGGGGCATATATACCAGGATGGGGGATATTGTCAGAATTGGGAGACATTACCCCTATACCAGTGTCAGCAGAAGACCCCCTCCCCCTTAAAAGTGCATCATGAACACATTTTTGGCTTAAATTTTTATTTTTTTATTTTCCTCCTCTAAAACCTAGGTGCGTCTTATGGTCTGGTGCATCTTATAGTCCGAAAAATACGGTACTTCTTACATTACATGAGTGATATCTATTGTAAATTCTATAATAGCTTAGAAACTGGCGAATCCTCACAGTGCATGGGGCGTGTCAAGGGGGGATTCAAAAGTTTTCATTTTAGACTGTACATTATAGTCCTCCATACAGTATTATGGGCACCACATAGTCCTCCATACAGTATTATGGACACCACATAGTCCTCCATACAGTATTATGGGTACTACATAGTATTCCATACAGTATTATGGGCACCACATAGTCCTCCATACAGTATTATGGACACCACATAGTCCTCCATACAGTATTATGGGCACTACATAGTACTCCATACAGTATTATGGGCACCACATAGTCCTCTATACAGAATGGGCTCCATACTGAATAATGGACCCCATATAATGTTCCATAAAGAATAATAGGCCCCATATAATGCTCTATACACAATAATGAACCCCATATAATGCTCATTACACCATAATTGACCCCATATATTACTCCATGCAGAATAATGGGCCCCATATAATGCTCCATAGAGAATGGGCCCCATATAATGCTCCATAGAGAATGGGCTCCATACATAAAAAATAAATAAAATACTCACCCCTCCTCATACCATGCTGGCTACAAGTCCTGTCTCTTCAACACTGAGACGTCACAGAGTCAGAAGACGCAGAGGAGACTGGACCTGCGGCCAGCTGGGTATGACGAGAGGTGAGTATTTCAAACACCGTAAAGCACGGGGGGGGGGGGGGGGTTTACCCGGCCCCCCCAACTCTCAGGCCCAATAGCGTTCCAGTGTCCCCAACTGTGAGTGGGCCCCCCCCCCCTCTTGCCCAGGGCCCTGGCACAATGGGTGGTTATGCCGGCTCTGGCCCTGTAGTTGGTGCAGGATCAGTCTGGGGCAGGGGTCTGTATAGTAAGGTCTGAAGTGTCTCGATCTCAGGTCCGATGTGATTTGAACATTCATACAGATCGAGAGCCGATGATCTCACACTGACAGCACGACCCCAACCTGCTTGAAGGGTCCATCTGCTACAATAAATCTTTCTGATCCTCAGCAGAGCGACCATAGATAACATTCAGGATCTGGCCCTGGACTTGTCAGGAGGTGAGCAGCATCCTGCCACTTCCACACTCTACAAAAAGTATAAATCTCCTGTCCTGACCACTATCCGGAGCTCAGGCTAAGGCCACGGCCCCACTATCAGTATTTGGTCAGTATATTTTCTCAGGAGTGGGAGCCAAAACCAGGTCAGTAACAAATCAGAGAAAAGGTATAATAGAAACAAGTCACCAATTCTGCATTTATCACCAACTCCTGGTTTTGTCTCCCACTCCTGTGAAAAAATACTGACCGAATACTGACCAAATACTGATAGTGGGGTCGTGGCCTTACAAGAATCAAAGATGTCTGCCCTCTCATACTGCTCAGCGGCTGAAGCTTCTCTCCGGCAGGCATAAGAACGTGGCCTGTGCCTGCTGTTCTGGGCTGCAGATGCCCAGCTGGCACATGTACACAATGAAAGATACAGGGCCGCCCTGCAGTCTGTAAAGAAGCAGCTGCTTGGCCACCGGCTTGGAGGGCATGTGCCCCTCTGGTCCACCTCGCCCCTGGTCAATATGATACCATCTTTTTCATTAGTTGGTGAGGTTAGAAGAAATTTCACTCCAAGACAGTGGATTTTGTACTTTATTCCAGTATATTTATACATAGAAAACATGGCAATGAAAAACAAGTAGATGCACGTGCATAAAAATGTCCCAACATTAATTAAAAAAACCTTTAAGATACAGATAATACTTGTATATAAAAATATTAACACAATTTCAAATTGTATATAAAGTGCACAAAAGTCAATAGCCCTGACATATAGTGTACACAGGGTCCCGTCCCCCCACATGGTATACACAAAATACAATGTCATCCAGGAAATAACAAAAAATAACAAATACATTTAATCTATTCTGAAATCCCATGTCTATACAAGATAATAATATGTAAAATTCTACAGTGTCAAAGAAATGAGCTAGAGACTACTACATGGCGATGATGCCTCCAAACAAGATAATGCCCAGCTAATGCTGTAAATTATACAAATATTACCAGTCACCCAATTAGACACATGAGGTCCGGGCAAGTGATTTTCTACAGTTCATTGACCTCTATGATGACATCTAATATTTTCAATCATTTATAGAGCGGGGTACATTGGGCCTCATTAATAAATCTGCTCACTAGAAAACTAGTAGCCCATACTAACCAATTAGAGCTCAGCTAAGGTTGTTTTAACGGACCTGGAAAAGTAAAAGCTGTTCTGTGATTGGCTGGGATAAGTAAAAAGGCTGTTTTAATAAATGATTCCCAATGTACCAAGCCCCGCCATAAATGTTATTGATTACAGTAGGGGCCACAATATCCCATGTGTATAGTCATCACATTCATCTTATTGTCTGCGGTTACCTTGGGACATGCTATATTGAAATGTAAGATGATATCAGTGGGGTCCATGAGGCAGAGCAGTGTGTGGTACGTGTGACATTTCCTAATATCGAGCAATCAATACTGTACCTTGGTCTGGAATGCAAAGTCTGCGTGGACAAGGAAGGGGCTCCCAGATGCCAGCTGTAAAACCCGTCGCTCCACCATCACACGCTCATCACCGTCAGCAAGCAGGGCTCTTTTGCAGATGATCTTAACAGCAAAATGTTTGCGGGTAGATGAATCTTCCGCCAGCAGGACCGTTCCATAGCATCCCCGGCCAAGCACTTGATGGAATAATAATCTCCTCTTGATGGTATCAGAGACTGTGCTTTTGGAGCCGGTTGGCCGAACACCGCTGCTTCCTGCAGCTTCTTCAGCCTTCTGCTTTAGATCCATGGGTTTCTGTCCTAATGTAATCCTTCTTCTTTTCTTCTCCTTTTTGTCCCCTGATGAGATGAAGATGGCTCCTCTCTTCTTGGCTCCCATCTTCTGACTTTCTACCTTCTCCTTTTCTTCCACTTCTTCTTTCTTCTGGACTGGTTGTTTTGTCTTGTTGACTGAAGACTTCCTCTCATCATCAGATGTGTCATGGGAAGGTCTTAGTCTCTTCGCTGCTTCTCTCCTCACCACGTTCTCCTCTACTTCTTCTTTCTTCTGGACTGGTGGTTTTGTCCTGTTGACTGAAGACTTCCTCTCATCATCAGATGTGTCATGGGAAGGTCATAGTCTCTTCGCTGCTTCTCTCCTCACCACGTTCTCCTCTACTTCTTTCTTCTGGACTGGTGGTTTTGTCCTGTTGACTGAAGACTTCCTCTCATCATCAGATGTGTCATGGGAAGGTCTTCGTGTCTTCACTCTTTCTCTGCTCACCACAATCTCCTCCTCTTTTATATCCATATTATTGCTTTGCTTAGAGTTAGCCGACATCTCTTCCACTGTTGTTGGTCAATTCCAACTGTCACTTACAACTGTCACTCAGTGCACTTCATATGGAATCATCATGCATGCACCACCACTGGTCATGTGATCAGCATCTGACCAATGATATTTAAGAGATAAATGAACATTAGCTGAGATTAAATATTCAGGTAATATTCAGATATTCTGTGGAACAGAAGGTGCCACATTTACTAATAGTAATAGCACTGCACTAAGTCGCCAATTTAATTTACATTGTTACTACAGAGCATCAGATGAATGTAATATAATAAATATTAGCAAGATGTATGATTTCCATCCACTCTACGTATCATAGAAATACAGATGTACTATCTTTTTATATAGAGATGTAGCAGAAGCCATCCTGATTGTTTGCAGCATGCTATGGTGATAGAGAAGCATGCATGACTGTGCCATGCAAATGATGAGGAGCACCAAAATGGGACATATGATTCACGTAGCCAGGGGCGTAATGTCCGCGGTCGCAGTGGCAGTCACTGCGACCGGGCCCAGGGGGGGTTGGGGCTTGTAAACGCCAGCAGAAATTTCAACAGGATGTGTGTATCGCAGTGCACAGTCGCTTCGGGTCCGTGAGTGACAAATCAGGGGCGGGCTGGGTCGGGGGCAGAGGGGCAGCGCCGGACTGGGGTGTCTGGGGCCCACCAGGGACATTGACTCCAGGGGCCCACCCACCCGGGCCCACCCTTCAGCTATTTGCAAATACCTGTTAGCCGTTATACCCATTATATTGGCGGCTCCTGCCCATCACTGTGCGCTCACCAGAACTGCGATGTACAATTACTGTAGTTTGCATTAAAGGGTTTTTATTGGTGAAAACAAGTTCTCAGCGATGCACAGGTTGGGAAGGGGATCACTTATTTATTGGTGGAATCCGCACTGTCAGAAGATTGTGGCACTTGAGTATTTGGTGAGATTTTTACCTCTGTATTTATAAGACAAAACCAGGAGTGGAGCAATCTGAGGTCATGTTTTATGCATTTCTCACCCACTCCTGGTTTTGTCTTATAAATACAGAGGTGAAAATCTCACCAAATGCCAACTTGCTTTCTCTGGTGAACCTCTGTAACTGCATCTCTGCTGCTGTGTAATAGTTACAGGGCAGGGAAGGGTTAAACATCCAAGTATTTAATATCTATTGGAAATAAAGAGGTTTCCCCTTATTGATATCAGATAAAACAAATGACCAACCACAATCCACTCTACCAAGACCAATATTACCAGATAGAAGGCAGAAATACCACCACACCATGACCAGATCACATATTACCACCACATAGTGCCCAAATAATGCCACATACAAGGCACAAATACCGCCACACCATGACCATAGCACATAATACCACCACATAGTGATCAAATGCTACCAGATACAAGGTATAAATACTGACACACCATGAGACCACATATTACCACCACATAGTGACTGAATAATACCACATAGAAGGGACAAATATCGTCATGTCATGACCAAAGCACATAATGCCACCACATAGTGACAAATAATGCTAAAATAATAAAAATGTAAAAAAGCTCAGTATATTGGGTCAGTGTACAGGTTCTACAGTGATCACCAGTGACATTATGCACAGGAGCTCTGTATATAGTGTACAGGTTATACAGTGATCACCAGTGACATTATACACAGAAGCTCTGTATATAGTGTCAGTGTACAGGTAATGCAATGATCACCATTGATATTATACACAGGAGCTCTGTATATAGTGTACAGGTAATACAGTGATCACCAGTGACATTATACACAGGAGCTCTGTATATAGTGTCAGTGTACAGGTAATACAGTGATCACCAGTGACATTATGCACAGGAGCTCTGTGTATAGTGTCAGTGTAGAGGTAATACAGTGATCACCAGTGACATTATGCACAGGAGCTCTGTATATAGTGTCAGTGTGTGTGTATAGGTAATAAACATACTCACCAGTGATGTCTCTAGGTGAAGTTCTTTATCTGCAGACCGATATATCACATCTTCTATACAGGACTTATCTCTGCAGAAAATAACATAGTTAGCTATAACTGATCACTTCCAGAGCACAATCCACACTTTTCGCAAGATTTCTACACTGCATGCAATGACAAAATGCAACATAGTGCCGCACTACACAGTAAAAATAAAACACAAAATACATTTAGGGACTCCATCTTTAATAAAAAAAAATAAATCATGAGAGATCAGAGATTATGGGGCCCAGTCAGGGATCGTACATAGAAATCATGTGGCCCAGTCAGGGGCGTATACAGAAATCATGGGGCTAATCAGGTTATGGGTGTACATAGAGATCATGGTGCCCAGTCAGTGGTGTACATAGAGATCATGGGGCCCAGTCAGCGGTGTACATAGAGATCATGGGGCCCAGTCAGCGGCGTACATAGAGATCATGGGGCCCTATGAGGTGAGGCTCTCACCTCCTCAGGGAGCTCTCACAGGGCATCACAGGCCTTAGTATGAAGCAATACTAGAAGACTTGTGGAATTGCTTCATACTAAGGCCTGTGATGCCCTGTGGGAGCTCCTGAGGGCACCATACTGGCGAGGTGAGATCCTCACTTGGCAGTAGTAGGAGCAGCATCTCCATAGTGTGGCATTCACATCACACTACATGCTGCACTGTACAGGACTCCCAGCCGGCAGCAGGACAGATGAGGAGGTAACTGTCTGGGACCAGCGCCGGACTGGAGTACCTGGGGCCCACCAGGAAAAATCAATCTTGGGGCCCACCAGCACCATGCAGTTACCGTATATAGGAATAACATAAGTCCACAAACTCTTTCAAAATGAATCAACTTTATTAACCAATAAATCTCTGCTGCTGTGTAGTAGTCACAACACAGGGAGAGGTTAAACATCCAAGTATTTAATATGTATTGCAAATAAAGAATGTTCCCATTCTTAATATCCGAAAAAACAAATGACTGACAACAATCCACTATACCTAGACTAATAATACCATATAGAAGAGAGAAATACCGCCACACCATGACCAGAACACATACCACCACATAGTGATCAAATACTACCAAGTACAAGGTATATATACTGCCACACCATGAGAAGACCACATATTACCACAACATAGTGACTGTCTGAATAATACCACATACAAGGGACAAATACCGCCACGCCATGACCATGGCACATAATGGCACCAGATAGTGACTGATAATGAAAATGTAAAAAAGCTCTGTATATAGAGTCAGTGTACAAATAATGTAGAGATTACACAGGAGCTCTGTGTATAGAGTCAGTGTACAGGTAATATAGTGATCACCAGTGACATTATGCATAGGAGCTCTGTATATAGCGTCAGTGTACAGGAAATACAGGGATCACCAGTGACATTATACACAGGAGCTCTGTGTTTGGTGTCAGTGTACAGGTAATACAGTGTTCCCCAGTGACATTATACACAGGAGCTCTGTATATAGTGTCAGTGTACAGGTAATATAGTGATCACCAGTGACATTATGCATAGGAGGTCTGTATATAGTGTCAGTGTACAGGTAATATAGTGATCACCAGTGACATTATACACAGGAGCTCTGTATATAGTGTCAGTGTACAGGTAATACAGTGATCACCAGTGACATTATACACAGGAACTCTGTATATAGTGTCAGTGTAGAGGTAATACAGTGATCATCAGTGACATTATACACAGGAGCTCTGTATATAGTGTCAGTGTACAGGTAAGATAGTGATCACCAGTGACATTATACACAGGAGCTCTGTATATAGAGTCAGTGTACAGATAACGTAGAGATTATCAGTGACATACACAGGAGCTCTGTGTATAGTGTCAGTGTAGAGGTAATACAGTGATTACCAGTGACATTATACACAGGAGCTCTGTATATAGTGTCAGTGTACAGGTAATATAGTGATTATCAGTGACATTATACACAGGATCTCTGTGTATAGTGTCAGTGTAGAGGTAATACAGTGACCACCAGTGACATTATACACAGGAGCTCTGTATATAGTGTCAGTGTACAGGTAATATAGTGATCACCAGTGACATTATGCATAGGAGCTCTGTATATAGTGTCAGTGTACAGGTAATACAGGGATCATCAGTGACATTATACACAGGAGCTCTGTGTTTGGTGTCAGTGTACAGGTAATACAGTGTTCACCAGTGACATCATACACAGGAGCTCTGTATATAGTGTCAGTGTACAGGTAATACAGTGATCATCAGTGACATTATGCATAGGAGCTCTGTAAATAGTGTCAGTGTACAGGAAATACAGGGATCACCAGTGACATTATACACAGGAGCTCTGTGTTTGGTGTCAGTGTACAGGTAATACAGTGTTCCCCAGTGACATTATACACAGGAGCTCTGTATATAGTGTCAGTGTACAGGTAATATAGTGATCACCAGTGACATTATGCATAGGAGCTCTGTATATAGTGTCAGTGTACAGGTAATATAGTGATCACCAGTGACATTATACACAGGAGCTCTGTATATAGTGTCAGTGTACAGGTAATATAGTGATCACCAGTGACATTATGCACAGGAGCTCTGTATATAGTGTCAGTGTACAGGTAATATAGTGATCACCAGTGACATTATACACAGGAGCTCTGTATATAGTGTCAGTGTACAGGTAATATAGTGATCACCAGTGACATTATACACAGGAGCTCTGTGTATGGTGTCATTGTACAGGTAATACAGGGATCACCAGTGACATTATGCACAGCTCTGTATATAGTGTCAGTGTGTGTGTGTATAGGAAATACAGGGATCACCAGTGACATTATACACAGGAGCTCTGTATATAGTGTCAGTGTACAGGTAATACAGTGATCACCAGTGACATTATGCACAGGAGCTCTGTATATAGTGTCAGTGTGTGTGTGTATAGGTAATACAGGGATCAGCAGTGACATTATGCACAGGAGCTCTGTATATAGTGTCAGTGTGTGTGTGTGTGTATAGGTAATACACATACTCACCAGTGATGTCTCTAGGTGAAGTTCTTTAACTGCAGACCGATATATCACATCTTCTATACAGGACTTATCTCTGCAGAAAATAACATAGTTAGCTATAACTGATCACTTCCAGAGCACAATCCACACTTTTCCCAAGATTTCTACACTGCATGAAATGACAAAAAAAGAAACATAGCACTGCACTACACAGTAACAGTGCTCCAGTGTCATTCTGTGCCTGCTCATCTGTCAGCAGACATATTTGTCTGATGGCAAAGATCTAAGAGAGATGAAGACAGAAGACCTATGGATTATGTTGGGAGTGAGGATTTTTCTTTATTAAAGATGGAGTCCCTTAATGTGTTTTATTTTTAATAAAAAAAAAAAAAAATTCTGTCTTTTTTTTTCTGTTTACTAGAAATTGATGGTGGCTATGTCTAATTTGGCGTGAAACCATGAATTTCGGGCTTAGTACCAGCTGATAAGGCAAAGCTGGCCTGGTACTAACCCTATTATTACCCAGGGTGCCACTCACCACCAGGGCCGCTGGAATAGCCGGGTAAACCACCTGGAAATGGTGCCATGATGAATGCGCCATTTTCAGGGATGGCTGTGGGCTGCGATTTTCAGCGTGGAGGGCCAAGAACGCTTGGGCCTTACGATGCTGCGAATCCCAGCCCCCAGCTGCCTGGTTTTATCTGGCTGGCGATCAACATATGGCGGGAAAAAAAAAAGTTAAGTTTAAAACAAATATTCGGCTTCTCTGTCTTTTGATCGCCAGCCAAGGTAAAGCCAGGCAGCTGGGGGTGGCAGTACGTAGCTGTCTGCTGTCTGCTTTATCTGCGGTGAGAATCAAAAATTCGTTTTTAAAATTTTCTTTTCACACTTCTATATGTGACAGACCCAACAGTCAATCGCAGATGCTGTCAAAGAGGATGGGCTTCTGTGATTGGCTGTTTGAGTAATGTACAATCAGCCCATACATTCTAGTATGGTACTATGTATGGGCTGCTTTCAGGTTACTCAAGCAGCCAATCACAGACGCCCATTCTCTGTGTCAGCGTCTGTGATTAGCTGTTGGGACTGTCACATATAGAAGTGTGAAAATAAATAAATAATAAAACAAAAATGACATAGCGCTCTGCAGAAATTTTGATTCTCAGAGCAGATAGAGGTGGCAGCCTGTAGCTGTCTGCTTTATCTGCCTGGTTTTACCTTGACTGGCGATCAAAAGTCAGGAAAGCCCAATGTTTTTTTTAAATTTAAAAAAATAATTAAAAAAAAAAAATGCGTGGGCTCCCGCCATATTTTGATCGGGGGGGCTGGGATGCTCAGCATGGTAAGGCCCAAGCATTCTGGGCCCCCCACGCTGAAAATGGCAGCCTGCAGCCACCCCTGGAATTGGCACATTCATCGTAGCGCCATTTCCAGGCACTTTATCCGGCTCTTCCAATGGCCATGCTGGGTAATAATGGGGTTAATACCAGCTTTGTATTATCAGCTGGAACTAAGCCTGAAATTCATGGCGTCACGCCAAACTAGACATGGCCACCATGAATCTCTAGTAAACAGAAAAAAACACAACACAGAATTTTTTTTTTAATAAAAATAAAACACAAAACACATGTAGGGACTCCATCTTTAATTAAAAACAAAACCCTTGCTCTGACGTAATCCACGGATCTTCTGTCTCCAGCTCTGCTACATCTTTGCCATTAGACAAATATGCCTGCTGACAGAGATGAGCAGGCACAGAATAACACTAGAACCCAGTTGTCAGAGAAGTGCTCAGCTGGCCTCCAGCCGCCGACCATGTTTTCCTGTGCGTTGCAAATAATGCATACTTTCAAACGCATGCCTATTTTTGCTATGCAAGTCTACAGTACATTGCGTCTGCACTGATTTACAACGGATGCGTTGTAACGCACAGCATAAACGCAATGATAACCCAGCCTAACAGCAGCGAGAAGGGGAGACGGAGCCCTGGAGACCGCCTAGTCAGTCTACTGGTGGTACTATCATGCCCATTGCCCAGTATGTACTGCCAGCCTCTGTGGTATTAGCATTCAAGCTCACATGGCATGTCCTGCCAGCCAGCCACTGGTGTTAGTACTAGCATGATAGTACCACACCACCAGTGGCTGGGCAATGGGCATGCATGATGGTACCAACAGTGGCTGGCAGGACATGCTGGGCATGATTCATGCCTAGTGTGTCCTGCCAGCCTCCTTGGTACTATCATGCCCACCCACTATGTCCTGCCAGCCCCTGGTGGTAGTACATGCTGCTGGGCATAGTACCAGTAACCAGAGGCTGGCAGCAGGACATGCTGAGAACCATGCCCATTGTCCAGTAGTATTTACTGCCAGCCTCGGCCAGGGGTCCTCCCAGTCACCCCTCCCCCCTATCCCTTCCCCCTCCCCCTCCCCGTTTCATACTGACGCGTCGAGATGAGCTGCAGCTGCTGCCTGGAGCGACGCAGGGTCTGTACTCCACAGCGCGCACAGGAAGCAGTCCCAGAGCAATGACGTCATCACCCTGAGACTGACCTCCTGCGCACGCGCCGGCAGTGTCGTGCTGCGCAGAGGAGGCAGAGGGCCCTTCACTAATCATATCGGCAGTGCTGCGAACCGGGGGGGGCCCTCTGTTCAGGGGGTAGGGGGCGGGGCCATCGGGACCCGGGGGTTTTCCCGATCCTCCGGTGGGCCAGTCCCCCCTGCAGAGGGGCATATGTATACATGCAGGTCGGGCACATCCCAGTGGTGCAGACACATCCACACTGCACCCTGTATACTTGTGCACTGCCGTCTGCTGCAGTGGTAGGAGCCGCCTGAATGCATCTTCTTCCTGCCGGAGAGGAGCTTGTGGGCCTGTGCGGTGAGGAGGTGGACGCTGCGCACCTCCTGAGAAGTATATGGCACTCCATGTATCTGTGCACATAGTATACCACTCTAGTGTATAGCAGAAAGGAGACACCGACCAGAAGAGTCCAGGCATGTGGGTGATGCACATAATTATTATATTGATAACCAGGTGGAAGAGGAGGAAATGCAAAAAAAGGGGGGAATTAACTATACGCAAAGGGGACGTCGAGACAGGAATTACAATTAACACCAGTGGGAATGGATCATGATTAGAACAGCAAAGGGATAATACAGAGAATCAAGCCACAAATTAATCCAGTATATAAAAATATATATACATATCATTAGTTAGATATATCTGTACATATGATTGTTTAATTATCATAAACTTTACATAAAGTGCAAGTGCCTCCAAAGAATAAATCTACATAAATTATATATCTCATATGTGAACAAATACAGGTGTTTCTCACTAAATTAGAATATAATCAAACAGTTATTGTTTATTTCTGTTAATGCTGATGATTATGGCTATACGAGTTTCACTTTTTTGTATTGAAGAACTGAAATAAATTAACTTTTTGATGATATTCTAATTTAGTGAGATGCATCTGTATATGTATATATACAAGGGCTGGTCCCTTATTATTTGGATGTGGGTGTGAATCCTGTAGAGAGTAGTGCACTGACTTGGGCATATGTGCTGTTGACAGATATGTATTTGTATCCACTTTAAGCATTTTTAAAAAAGGTGACCACATGTGCATTGTACTCACGCTATAGCAGATGCAGATCCCACTCCTGATTGGCGTCCACCCGATGTATTTTTTCGGCTTCTTGTCTTCGTCAGGGGGTGGCATCATTCAGAAAGAGCTAAGAGTTAAACGGCCAACTATAGCCAATCAGGATGGAGGTATGTCTCCACCAACCAATGGGTGCTGAGGAGGCGTGGCGCGATACACAACGCGCACCAACACTACGAGGAAACTATGTGACCTGTGATGCTGCGAGCTCGTGATGGAGACACTTGATCGGGGGTCACGGGGCACATATAGATACAGTCGGGGAGGATGACGAGACGTTCATGCGTATCGCCTCTTCAGCAGACATCTAATCTACTGATTGAGTGTGGATATATCGGATAAAGTGGAAAATCTTCTTAATTTATAATGATGGATAACGAGTATAGGTTATATATTACAGCAATACACAGGAATAGGGGGTAGTGAGTGTTACATGTATATAAGCATAGGCGGATTATAATGAGGACGATCTGGGCTACCGCCCAGGGCCCCGAACCTCCAGGGGGCTTCGGGGTGTCTATGGCCAGATTGTCCTCATTATATGTGCGGCGCCACGGCACATACCAGCAGACAGTGGGGGGGGGGGCCCAGGATCGCTCCCCCAGCAGCGGCACACAGCCGCTGCTTCTTCTTCGGCCGGGCCAACACTGCAGCAGTTAACTTCCCTGTGCTGGCCCGGCCGCGTCACTGCTAGGAGACACGGCCCTGTGCGCGGCCGTGTCTCCTAGCTGTGACGTCACGCAGTGCGCACCCGGCCTACAGTGCTGCACTGGAAAAGAGCTGGAGCCGAGTCGGGGGATGGTGAGTGTGTGTGTGTGTATGTATATGTATGTGTGTGTGTGTGTGCAGGCAGATGTCATTGTGTGATGTCTGTTTATATGTATTTTTGTGTTTCAAATGTGTTTATGCGTGTATGTATATTTCTGTATATGTTTGTGTGTGCGTGACTGCGTGCGGCCTCCTGCTGAGTATAGATGGCGCCGTGCGGCCTCCTGCTGTCTCTGGGCGGGCGCCGTGTGGCCTCCCGCTGTGTATAGATGGCGCTGTGCGGCCTCCTGCTGTTTCTGGGGGGGGGGGGCGCCGTGCGGCCTCCCGCTGTGTATAGATGGCGCCGTGCGGCCTACTGCTGTCTCTTGGGGGGGGGGCGCCGTGCAGCCTCCCGCTGTGTACATATGGCGCCGTGCAGCCTCCCGCTGTGTATAGATGGCGCCGTGCGGCCTCCCGCTGGGTATAGATGGCATTGTGCGGCCCCCTGTGTATAGATGGCATCGTGCGGCCTTCCGCTGTTTATAGGTGGGGCCTCCCGCTGTGTATAGGTGGCGCCGTGCGGCCTCCCGCTGTGTATAGGTGGCGCCGCCCGCTGTGCATAGGTGGCGCCGTGCGGCCTCCCGCTGTGTATAGGTGGCGCCTCCCGCTGTGTATAGGTGGCGCCGTGCGGCCTCCCGCTGTGTATAGGTGGCGCCGTGCGGCCTCCCGCTGTGTATAGGTGGCGCCGTGCGGCCTCCCGCTGTGTATAGGTGACGCCGTGCGGCCTCCTGCTGAGTATAGATGGCGCCGTGCGGCTTCCTGCTGTCTTTGGGGTCGGGGTTGCCGTGCGGCCTCCTGCTGAGTATAGATGGCGCCGTGCGGCCTCCTGCTGTCTCTGTGGGGGGGCGCTGTGCGGCCTCCCGCTGTGTATAGGTGGCGCCGTGTGGCCTCCCGCTGTGTATAGATGGCGCCGTGCGGCCTCCCGCTGTGTATAGATGGCTACGTGCGGCCTCCCGCTGTGTATAGATGGCTACGTGCGGCCTCCCAGTCCTCCTGTCCCGGCACAATGTGCGCACTGCTGCAGCAGCAGGTGGAATAGTGTCCACTGGACTGAGAAGGCCCCGCCCCTTCTGGTGACATCATGATTCCATGAAATCACTCCTCCCCCTCAAGAAATCAACTCCAATCTAGACACTCCCTTGTTGCTGGGGCGTGGTGACGCTGTAGCTGGGTGATTGCAGGCAGAGTAGTGGTGTTTGGCGTCTGTACTACAGGTAAGAAGATGGGAATGTGCCAAGGTGATTACTACATTCAGGACAATAAGTAGCTAGCTGTAGGTGTGCAGAATCCCACTCCCAATATTGTCAGGGTCTCGCACCCCTTCGTGTCGTGGGCTGTCAGGCTCCCGCACCCCTTCATGTCGTGGGCTGTCAGGCTCCCGCACCCCCTCGTGTCGTGGGCTGCCAGGCTCCCGCATCCCCTCGTGCTGTGGGCTGTCAGGCTCCCGCACCCCCTCGTGTCATGGGCTGCCAGGCTCCCGCACCCCCTCGTGTCGTGGGCTGCCAGGCTCCCGCATCCCCTCGTGTCGTGGGCTATCGGGCTCCCGCACCCCCTCGTGTCGTGGGCTGTCAGGCTCCCGCACCCCCTCGTGTCGTGGGCCGCCAGGCTCCCGCACCCCCTCGTGTCGTGGGCTGCCAGGCTCCCGCATCCCCTCGTGTCGTGGGCTATCGGGCTCCCGCACCCTCTCGTGTCGTGGGCTGTCAGGCTCCCGCATCCCCTCGTGTCGTGGGCTGCCAGGCTCCCGCACCCCCTCGTGTCGTGGGCTGTCAGGCTCCCGCACCCCCTCGTGTCGAGGGCTGTCAGGCTCCCGCACCCCCTCGTGTCGTGGGCTGCCAGGCTCCCGCACCCCCTCGTGTCGTGGGCTGTCAGGCTCCCGCACCCCCTCGTGTCATGGGCTGTCAGGCTCCCGCACCCCCTCGTGTCGTGGGCTGTCAGGCTCCCGCACCCCCTCTTGTCGTGGGCTGTCAGGCTCCCGCACCCCCTCTTGTCGTGGGCTGCCAGGCTCCCGCACCCCCTCGTGTCGAGGGCTGTCAGGCTCCCGCACCCCCTCATGTCGTCGGCTGTCAGGCTCCCGCACCCCCTCGTGCCGTGGGCTGTCGGGCTCCCGCACCCCCTCGTGTCATGGGCTGTCAGGCTCCCGCACCCCCTCGTGCCCTGGGCTGTCAGTCTCCCTCACTCCCTCATGCCGTGGGCTGTCAGGCTCCCGCACTCTCCCCTTGTCGTTGTCTGTGGAGAAGATTAACACACTATATAGGAGTAGATAGAGACATTTTTTTGGTCTTGCAGCGCTAGTGCACAGTGCTCTGCATCTGTACTGTTCACCGCTGTCTGCAAGGTCTGGTGTGTGAGTGCAGCTCACCCTGTAGTGTGTGCTTCAACCACGTCTGGTTGTAGTGCACTCAGTGTGTGTCACTGCCTCATACATTGTCCTTTTTTGCCAATTCATAATTTTTCCTGATTTCTCCTATTAGTGTGGTGGTTCCATCCGTATTCAGCTAAACTGGTTCCAAACACACTATATAGGAGTAGTTAGAGGAGCCTTTCTGCAGCATTGGGCCCTGCAGCCCCAGCCAGATTAGTATTAGCCTATTTTTTGCAGCCTCATCTATTGCATTGTAGGTTACCTTCCTACATTGTAATAGCTACAAAAAGTTTGTGATACTATCGTTATTACATCTTTAGGCACATCCAGTGTCTTTTTGTGACAAAAAAAACCTAAATAAAGTTCACCAAACACTCCACTTTACAGTTGTGTAGGCCACATTAGCTCATATTAAAGTCTAGTCCACACTTTATAAAATTAGTGTTTCTTATACCTGTTAGCAGCTGTTCAGGAATAAGCACACTAAGCCCTTAGTACTTTTCTGCCTATCTTTATCAGTCTACCAAGATGAAGAAGGCAGGGAGTAAGGCATGTGGGCGTGGGCGTGGAGTTTCTGCAGGGAGAGGACGTGAGGATTCTGTGCCTGCAGGGAGAGGACGTGGGGATTCTGTGCCTGCTGCGGGCACCAGTGACTCAGCATCCCCCAGTTTTACCAGGGAACAGTCCTTTATGCGCAGCTTTGTATGAGCTAGCCGTACCCCACTGCTGCGGGAGGACCAAATTGAAGCCGTTGTCGGATGGATGGCAGCTAACGCATCGACTTCAATTAGTTCCTGATCCTCTCAGGTCCTGAGCACTGAAGAGCACCCATCTGTCTCTTCACCACCTGCCAAATTGCCCAGGCAGTCAGAGAGCCCTGGACAGGAGCCATCTCTACTTCTGTTCTCTGAATCTCTTGGCTTGGAAAGAGGGGGCCAGCCAAGCAGAATTCGAGAATTTGAAGAAGAGGTAGTATGCAGTGATGTGCAACCGTTTTGTCTCTCTGAATCTGAAGAGGCGGGTGGGCCAGTGCCTATGGTCAGCAGCACACCTCAGTACGCATCTGATGATGAGACTCAGGTGCCACTTTCTGGTGCGTAGTGCTGTCGAGACTACCCAGGAGAAGCAGTTGTTTGAAGAGGGTGGTGTAGATGATGAGGTCCTTGACCCATCATGGCGTGAGGGACAGGAAGGTGGTGGGAGCAGCTCTGAGGAAGAGATTCCCCGAACAGCCCAAAAAGGAGGGAGAGGGAGGGGGCAGACTTGGTTGCCTGTAGCCTCCACTTCGGCACCCATTAGGAGCATGGCTCTTCCAAAATCCAAAGCGGGCTCTCCCAAGACTTGCAGTGCCTGGTCCTTTTTTGACACAGTTGCAGATGACATTTGCTTTGTCAAATGCAAGCTGTGTAATCAGAAGGTGAAAAGAGGGAAAAGTGTCAGCAACCTCAATACCACAAATATGTGGAAACATGTGCGGACCAAGCACGTGGTGGAGTTACAAAAACACCCTGAAGACCTAGGCCAACCTACAGCGCCACCTACCACCTCTTCAGCTCGTGTTGTAGCCTCTTCCTCCAGCTCACACACAGCTGGTTCGGCTTCCTCACAGGATCGCCATGGAAGAATCTCTGGCACTGTTGTACAGAGACACAGTGTAATTCCACCCACAGCACCACTTTCCCAGTCATCCTCACACTCCCAGGCCAGTCTACAGCCATCGTTAGCACAGGCATGGGAGAAAAGGCGCCCATACTCGGCAAACCACCCCCGAGCACAGGCTCTGAATGCTGGCATTGCTAAACTACTGGCCCTTGAAATGCTATCATTCAGGCTGGTGGAGACTGACACATTCTGTAACTTTATGGCATTGGCAGTCCCACAATACAAAGTGCCCAGCCGATTTTATTTCAGCAGGCAAGCCGTCCCTGCCCTGCAACATCATGTGGAGGGAAAAATTAAACATGCGCTACAAAACGCCGTCAGTAGCAAGGTCCACCTGACCACCGATGCGTGGACCAGTAAGCATGGACAGGGACGATACCTTTCCCTCACTGCCCATTGGGTAAATGTTGTGGAGCCGGGTACAGATCTTGAGAGTGGCGCTGTACGTGTTCTGCCAACTCCAAGGATTGCAGGAATCCAGTCTGTACACATTGACTCCTCCTCATACTCCAGTTCCTCTGAATCAGCGCTGCAGGAGCCGTCACGGTCTACCTCCACATCGACCCGTGAACGGTTACCTGTTATGGTGACCAATATGAGCACAGCCGTGGCCAAACGTCAAAAGGCCGTATTAAAATTAATTTCTTTGGGGAATCGAAGCCACACAGCGCAGGAGCTCTGGAATGCCATCAAGCAGCAGAGCGACGTGTGGTTTGTGCCAGCGAATCTCCAGCCAGGCATGGTAGTGTGTGACAATGGCCGAAATCTGGTGGCAGCTCTGGGCCTAGGCAACCTCACTCACATCCCATGTCTGGCACATGTGCTCAACTTGGTCGTGCAGAGTTTTTTGAGGGACTATCCGGATCTTGATGCACTGCTTCACAAGGTCCGCATAGAGTGCGCTCACTTGCGGCGTTCCAGCAATGCAAGATCACGCATTGCAGCTCTGCAGCGCCGATTACGTCTTCCGGAACATCGCATCATATGTGACCTACCCACCAGGTGGAATTCAACGTTACATATGTTGGAGAGGTTGTGTGAGCAGCAGGCAGCAGTAATGGAGTACCAGCTGCAGCAGGCGCAAAGAAGTCGCAGTGCGCGCCGTTCACACTTCACCACCACTGAGTGGGCCTCTATGAAGGACATTTGCCACGTTTTGCGTGCCTTCGATTATTCCACGCGGATGGCGAGTGCAGATGATGCACTAGTCAGCATGACTATCCCCCTTATCTGCCTGCTTGAAAAAACACTGCAAGCACTAAGGGACGAGGTTTTGGAAGAGGTGGAGGATGAGGAGTCACAAATGCCATCTGCTTCTCTACAGTCTGCGCAACGTGGTTCCTCACAAAGGCCTAGGCAGGGGACACTTTGTGAGGAGGAGTCAATGGATGAGGAAGACATCTGTCCAGAGGAGGGAGGTACACAATGCTCTAGTAGTCAGTATCTAGAGCGAGGGTGGGGTGATGCAGAGCAGGCAGAGATCACGCCTCAAGCAGGGGACAGCGTTTCTTGGCCAGTTGGCAGTCTGCAGCACATGGTTGATTTCATGCTGCAGTGCCTGAGAAACGACCGCCGCATCGCCCACATTCTCAACACGGCTGATTATTGGGTGTCCACCCTCCTAGATCCTCGCTACCGGGACAACTTACAAAGCCTCATAACACCGTTGAACCGGGAGCGTAAAATGCGGGAGTACCAAGACGCACTGGTGCATTCCATCATGTTCTCCATTCCAACCGAGAGCAGTGCTGCTAGTGCTTTACAAAGCAGCTCAGTGCGTCGAGGCAGTGGAGGAAGCTCTGCACAAAGAGGGAGCAGAAGCAGCGCCTCAGCACAAGGCAAGACCAGCATGGCCGAAATGTGGCAAAGTTTTGTGTCCCCGCCGCCACAAATGTCTACACCATCACAGACGGCTCCAGTCAGCAGGAGGCAACATTTCCGTCAGATGGTGACAGACTACATGTCTTGCCCTCTTAGTGTACTCCCAGACGGCTCTTCTCCCTTCAAGTTTTGGGTCTGTAAGCTAGATACATGGCCAGAGCTAAGTCAGTATGCATTGGAGGTGCTAGCTTGCCCTGCTGCTAGTGTATTATCGGAACGCGTCTTTAGTGCCGCAGGTGGTGTACTAACAGACCGTCGCATGCGACTATCCTCCGATAACGTTGACCGGCTTACTTTTCTCAAAATGAACAAGGCCTGGATCTCTCATGAATTTGCCAGTCCTCTTCCAGAATAAATAATTGTTGGCAAAAGTATCCAGGTCTCCTGTTCTGTTCATGTTTCTACCACCTGAACTGTAATCCCTGAGCTCCAACACCGCCAGTTGGCGCTCGGAAGTGCCGTCTGCACAGTCAACACTTGCTGCCGTGTCATTGGGGTTCAGTAACGTCAGCTGTTCCCCGGCTGTGCGGATGGCAATTTCTCCTGCTCTGTCCACATTCTCACTACTACAGATTTTAAAGTTGCTCCAATTACACCTCTGGCTCCTCTGTTTTCAGTATTATCCCTGAGCTCCAACACCGCCAGTTGGCGCTTGGAAGTGCCGTCTGCACAGTCAACACTTGCTGCCATGTCATTGGGGTTCAGTAACGTCAGCTGTTCCCCTGCTGTGCGGACGGCAATTTCTCCTGCTCTGTCCACATTCTCACTACTACAGATTTTAAAGTTGCTCCAATTACACCTCTGGCTCCTCTGTTTTCAGTATTATCCCTGAGCTCCAACACCGCCAGTTGGTGCTCGGAAGTGCCGTCTGCACAGTCAACACTTGCTGCCGTGTTATTGGGGTTCAGTAACGTCAGCTGTTCCCCTGCTGTGTGGACGGCAATTTCTCCTGCTCTGTCCACATTCTCACTACTACTGATTTTAAAGTTGCTCCAATTACACCTCTGGCTCCTCTGTTTTCAGTATTATCCCTGAGCTCCAACATCGCCAGTTGGCGCTCGGAAGTGCCGTCTGCACAGTCAACACTTGCTGCCGTGTTATTGGGGTTCAGTAACGTCAGCTGTTCCCCTGCTGTGCGGACGGCACTTTCTCCTGCTCTGTCCACATCCACTGTACTACTGATTTAAAACCTCCTCCAAATACACCTCTGGCTCCTCTGTTTTCAGTATTATCCCTGAGCTCCAACACCGCCAGTTGGCGCTCGGAAGTGCCGTCTGCACAGTCAACACTTGCTGCCATGTTATTGGGGTTCAGTAACGTCAGCTGTTCCCCTGCTGTGCGGACGGCAATTTCTCCTGCTCTGTCCACATCCACTGTACTACTGATTTAAAACCTCCTCCAAATACACCTCTGGCTCCTCTGTTTTCAGTATTATCCCTGAGCTCCAACATCGCCAGTTGGCGCTCCGAAGTGCCGTCTGCACAGTCAACACTTGCTGCCATGTTATTGGGGTTCAATAACGTCACCTGTTCCCCTGCTGTGCGGACGGCAATTTCTCCTGCTCTGTCCACATTCACTGTACTGCTGATTTAAAACCTCCTCCAAATACACCTCTGGCTCCTCTGTTTTCAGTATTATCCCTGAGCTCCAACACCGCCAGTTGGCGCTCGGAAGTGCCGTCTGCACAGTCAACACTTGCTGCCGTGTCATTGGGGTTCAGTAACGTCAGCTGTTCCCCTGCTGTGCGGACGGCAATTTCTCCTGCTCTGTCCACATTCTCACTACTACAGATTTTAAAGTTGCTCCAATTACACCTCTGGCTCCTCTGTTTTCAGTATTATCCCTGAGCTCCAACACCGCCAGTTGGTGCTCGGAAGTGCCGTCTGCACAGTCAACACTTGCTGCCGTGTTATTGGGGTTCAGTAACGTCAGCTGTTCCCCTGCTGTGCGGACGGCAATTTCTCCTGCTCTGTCCACATTCTCACTACTACTGATTTTAAAGTTGCTCCAATTACATCTCTGGCTCCTCTGTTTTCAGTATTATCCCTGAGCTCCAACACCACCAGTTGGCGCTCGGAAGTGCCGTCTGCACAGTCAACACTTGCTGCCGTGTTATTGGGGTTCAGTAACGTCAGCTGTTCCCCTGCTGTGCGGACGGCACTTTCTCCTGCTCTGTCCACATCCACTGTACTACTGATTTAAAACCTCCTCCAAATACACCTCTGGCTCCTCTGTTTTCAGTATTATCCCTGAGCTCCAACACCGCCAGTTGGCGCTCGGAAGTGCCGTCTGCACAGTCAACACTTGCTGCCATGTTATTGGGGTTCAGTAACGTCAGCTGTTCCCCTGCTGTGCGGACGGCAATTTCTCCTCCTCTGTCCACATTCTCACTACTACAGATTTTAAAGTTGCTCCAATTACACCTCTGGCTCCTCTGTTTTCAGTATTATCCCTGAGCTCCAACACCGCCAATTGGTGCTCGGAAGTGCCGTCTGCACAGTCAACACTTGCTGCCGTGTTATTGGGGTTCAGTAACGTCAGCTGTTCCCCTGCTGTGCGGACGGCAATTTCTCCTGCTCTGTCCACATTCTCACTACTACTGATTTTAAAGTTGCTCCAATTACACCTCTGGCTCCTCTGTTTTCAGTATTATCCCTGAGCTCCAACATCGCCAGTTGGCGCTCGGAAGTGCCGTCTGCACAGTCAACACTTGCTGCCGTGTTATTGGGGTTCAGTAACGTCAGCTGTTCCCCTGCTGTGCGGACGGCACTTTCTCCTGCTCTTTCCACATCCACTGTACTACTGATTTAAAACCTCCTCCAAATACACCTCTGGCTCCTCTGTTTTCAGTATTATCCCTGAGCTCCAACACCGCCAGTTGGCGCTCGGAAGTGCCGTCTGCACAGTCAACACTTGCTGCCATGTTATTGGGGTTCAGTAACGTCAGCTGTTCCCCTGCTGTGCGGACGGCAATTTCTCCTGCTCTGTCCACATCCACTGTACTACTGATTTAAAACCTCCTCCAAATACACCTCTGGCTCCTCTGTTTTCAGTATTATCCCTGAGCTCCAACATCGCCAGTTGGCGCTCCGAAGTGCCGTCTGCACAGTCAACACTTGCTGCCATGTTATTGGGGTTCAATAACGTCACCTGTTCCCCTGCTGTGCGGACGGCAATTTCTCCTGCTCTGTCCACATTCACTGTACTACTGATTTAAAACCTCCTCCAAATACACCTCTGGCTCCTCTGTTTTCAGTATTATCCCTGAGCTCCAACACCGCCAGTTGGCGCTCGGAAGTGCCGTCTGCACAGTCAACACTTGCTGCCGTGTCATTGGGGTTCAGTAACGTCAGCTGTTCCCCTGCTGTGCGGACGGCAATTTCTCCTGCTCTGTCCACATTCTCACTACTACAGATTTTAAAGTTGCTCCAATTACATCTCTGGCTCCTCTGTTTTCAGTATTATCCCTGAGCTCCAACACCGCCAGTTGGTGCTCGGAAGTGCCGTCTGCACAGTCAACACTTGCTGCCGTGTTATTGGGGTTCAGTAACGTCAGCTGTTCCCCTGCTGTGCGGACGGCAATTTCTCCTGCTCTGTCCACATTCTCACTACTACTGATTTTAAAGTTGCTCCAATTACACCTCTGGCTCCTCTGTTTTCAGTATTATCCCTGAGCTCCAACACCACCAGTTGGCGCTCGGAAGTGCCGTCTGCACAGTCAACACTTGCTGCCGTGTTATTGGGGTTCAGTAACGTCAGCTGTTCCCCTGCTGTGCGGACGGCACTTTCTCCTGCTCTGTCCACATCCACTGTACTACTGATTTAAAACCTCCTCCAAATACACCTCTGGCTCCTCTGTTTTCAGTATTATCCCTGAGCTCCAACACCGCCAGTTGGCGCTCGGAAGTGCCGTCTGCACAGTCAACACTTGCTGCCATGTTATTGGGGTTCAGTAACGTCAGCTGTTCCCCTGCTGTGCGGACGGCAATTTCTCCTCCTCTGTCCACATTCTCACTACTACAGATTTTAAAGTTGCTCCAATTACACCTCTGGCTCCTCTGTTTTCAGTATTATCCCTGAGCTCCAACACCGCCAGTTGGCGCTCGGAAGTGCCGTCTGCACAGTCAACACTTGCTGCCGTGTTATTGGGGTTCAGTAACGTCAGCTGTTCCCCTGCTGTGTGTCCGGCAAATTCTCCTGCTTTGTCCACATCCACTGTACTACTGATTTAAAACTTGCTCCAATTACACCTCTGGCTCCACTCTGGGTTCCAGCACCGCCAGCTGGTTCTTGGTAGTTCCATTTGCTCTTGTACCTTCTACTACCCATCCGGGTTCCAGTACCGTCAGCTGGTTCTCGGCAGTGCCTTTGGATTAGGTGCCTCCTTCTCGGTATCCAAGTTCCACCAACGTCTGCTGGTTCTTGGTAGTGCTTTCTGGCACAGGTACCTCCTGCTCAGTAACCGAGTTCCAGTACCGTCAGCTGGTCTTCGGCAGTTCCATTGGCTCTTGTACCTTCTGCTATCCATCCGGGTTCCAGTACCGTCAGCTGGTCCTCGGTAGTTCAATTTGCTCTTGTACCTTCTACTACCCATCCGGGTTCGAGTACCGTCAGCTGGTTCTCGGCAGTGACTTTGGCACGGGTACTCCCTCCTGCCCAGCCTGGTTCCAGCACGCCAGCTGTTTCCGGGTAGTGTCAACGTCACTTTGCCTCCAATGCGTTGTCCTGTCGTGTTGCGGTCGGGTTAGCCGACTCTATGGTGCCTGCAGTTTAGGTGACTCCTATGTGGGCTGCGGGATCTGGCAATGAAGGCTGGTTCCATAGTGCCAATAGGACAAGCACCCCCTGTAGGACTGTGGGTTTTGGTAACTGCGGCCGGCTCGCGGCCTTGAACTTTTTTTTACATGGGTACCTTCTGCTACCCATTCGGGTTCCAGTACCGTCAGCTGGTTCTCGGCAGTGCCTTTGGATTAGGTGCCTCCTTCTCGGTATCCAAGTTCCACCAACGTCTGCTGGTCCTTGGTAGTGCTTTCTGGCACAGGTACCTCCTGCTTAGTAACCGAGTTCCAGTACCGTCAGCTGGTCTTCGGCAGTTCCATTGGCTTTTGTACCTTCTACTACCCATCCGGGTTCCAGTACCGTCAGCTGGTTCTCGGCAGTGTCTTTGGCACGGGTACTCCCTCCTGCCCAGCCTGGTTCCAGCACGCCAGCTGTTCCGGGTAGTGTCAACGTCACTTTGCCTCCAATGCGTTGTCCTGTCGTGTTGCGGTCGGGTTAGCCGACTCTATGGTGCCTGCAGTTTAGGTGACTCCTATGTGGGCTGCGGGATCTGGCAATGAAGGCTGGTTCCATAGTGCCTATAGGACAAGCACCCCCTGTAGGACTGTGGGTTTTGGTAACTGCGGCCGGCTCGCGGCCTTGAACTTTTTTTTACATGGGTACCTTCTGCTACCCATCCGGGTTCCAGTACCGTCAGCTGGTTCTCGGCAGTGCCTTTGGATTAGGTGCCTCCTTCTCGGTATCCAAGTTCCACCAACGTCTGCTGGTCCTTGGTAGTGCTTTCTGGCACAGGTACCTCCTGCTTAGTAACCGAGTTCCAGTACCGTCAGCTGGTCTTCAGCAGTTCCATTGGCTCTTGTACCTTCTGCTACCCATCCGGGTTCCAGTACCGTCAGCTGGTTCTCGGTAGTTCCTCAGCTTTCTTGTACCTTCTGCTACATTTCCAAGTTCAAGCTTTTTGAAATGGTTCTTGGTAATCACTCTGGATCTCCCTGACGAGGACCCTGAAGACGAGGACCCTGAAGACCAACCCTAAGAAGACGAGGACCCCGAAGACAATGACCCTGAAGACGAGGACCCTGAAGACCACCCCGAAGAAGACGAGGACCCTGAAGACCACCCCGAAGAAGACGAGGACCCTGAAGACCACCCCGAAGAAGACGAGGACCCCGAAGACGAGGACCCAGAAGACCAACCCGAAGAAGACGAGGACCCCGAAGACGACGACCCCCGAAGACGACGACCCTGAAGACCACCCCGAAGATGACCAAGAAGATGACCCTGAAGAAGTTGACCAAGAGGACAAAGAAGAGAAGACAAGCACCAAGATACAGAAGAACAAGAGACAGAAAACCAAGAAGCAGAAATACAAGAAGCTGCAGAACAAAAAGCGGAAGAACATTAAGCATAAGACAAAAAATCAGAGCAAAAGATAATATCTAAATTATAAGCAGAAGATGACTAAGCAGTGTATGGGGGTGAGTCCGTTCCACCTCGTGGTGCCCCTGGAAAAGACCTGCTGCTGCAGGCCAAACTGAACGCGGACAAATCCTGTTGTAAATCTTTTGTGACGGGCAGAACGAAAGGTGTAATGTCCAACCTTTTATAGATAACAACTACAGGAATGCCTGTCACAAATAAGAATATGATGAAGAAGAAGAATGTGAAGAAGATGAAGAAGTAGAATATGAAGAATGTAAAAAAAAAGAATAATACGAAGAAGGTGAAGAAGAAGAAGATGAAGAAGGTGAAGAAGAAGAGGATGAAAAAGATGCTGAGGATGATGAAGGAGAAAGTGTGGGAGAAGTAAAAAAGAAGTTGAAGAGCATAGAAGTAGTGAAACATAAATATCTGACAAAATATAAAAATACTTAACATAGTCAATATTTCCGTAACTCAGAACGTCTTAAAAAAATATTAATTCCTGCTATTCCATTTGATTGGGCTAAACCTCTATGCCTTTATTGTCTCCCCCACCTCCCCCAATACATTCTACATTATTCTTAGTTGTTTTCCTTCATGTAGAATTAACCTACAAGGAAAGAAATGGTTTATTTTCATTCCGATATTTCTGTCCCATTGACTTGCATTGGTTTCCGGTATCGGTCCGATCCAATCCGATCCGATATTTCCCGATATCGGAAGGTATCGCTCAACACTAGCTATTACTGATGCAGGGTCCAAGTATTAACCCTTTCATCATTGGTAATTCACTTTCATTATGGAGGCAAATAACTGCACTTGTTACCAAGCAGGAGTCTTATCATTACGGCTTCCCTTAGGCACCATAAGAAATACAGATTATAGAACATACGTACAAGTGTTTCAGGAGTGTTTTGCACTTTTTAGATGCATAGATTGGGCTTATAACTAGCACTTTACAAAGCGGAAAATTAAGAGGAAATTACTTGTAAAATAATATTATAGGGAATTGCATTTCTAGCATTTTCCTAATGTGCATTCTGCATACTTGCATAGTTACATAGGTTGAAAAAGTTTTAACTTTAATGTCCTAGGTCTATCTCCAAAGTTATACATTTTCTATTACTAGATTATTTATAACCCACAATGTCATGTTTTGTTAAAAACGTATCCAGCCCTTCTATAAATGCTGTTATGCTATCTGCCATTACTATATCTTGTGGTTGGCATTCCACAGTCTGACTGCTCTAACTGTAAAGAATCCTTTCCTATTAATTTGCCAGAATCGCTTCACCTCCGCTTCTTATGAATGTTCCTGGTGCTTTGTAAGGTCCTGGAAAGTGATAAGTCATGTGCCAGTACTATGCATTGACCACATGTGTATTTATACATATAAATGTATATTTATGAAGGAGATGATAATTACCCTTCATAGAGGTGTTACGATCATTCATAAATTGCTTTCATAGGTTTGATCTCCAGGATTAGGAGAGATTTGGGGTGTAAACGTAATAAACAATGAGTAAAACATCAAAGCAAATGAAAAAGGGCTTGTGACCCAAACTGGTAGGTGAGACCGGCTAGCCCCATATTATACGAGGTCACAACCAGGTTTCGCCTGAGGAGGGCAGCACTAATGAGTCGTCAGGAGCGCATATCCCTGAAATATGCAGCGATTCTACACTACCCATTATAAAAGGGTTTAATATGCTACTTACTACCATGTTTTAGCTAAGATACAAGGCATACTTGTAAGGAGAGATGAAAAAGGTGACGGGGGACAACATATAAATATACTGAGGAACTCTATACACTAGTGGCCAAAATTGAGGCAACACCCCCAAGATTTATGAATTTTTAGCATTTTGCCAATACCAATACAAATTTCATAAATGTTTTTTCATTTCACAGTAAAGTTTTTAAGTAGAAATAAAATCTCATATAGAAACACAATATTAGCTGGAAATTTGTTCATTTGTCAACAAATTGGACACTATTGTCACTCAGATGACTGTGGGAGAAAAGCCATTGATTTGTCCTATTTTCATATCTAACACTAAATGTTAATACTCAGTTGGACAGCCCTCGGCCTTGATGACGGCCTGGCATCTACTTGGCATGCTATCTACCAGTTTGTGTAAATCAGATGGTGTGATGATATGAAGCCATGATTTGATGATGGCTGCAGTGAGTTCCTACTTGTGTGAAGCCCGCTGTTTTGACACCGCTCTTTTGAGCCGAGCCCAGAGATTCTCAATAGGATTGAGATCTGGGCTGTTTCCTGGCCAATTCAATAGCTGGACATTTTTGTCCTTGAACCAAGAGAGCCATTTTTTAGCTGTATGGCATGGGGCTCCATCTTAAAATAAACGGTGTCCCTTCACCAAATACATCGTGTGCCGAAGGAATGAGTTTAGGCTGAAGGACGTCCTTGATGTACTTTTCAGCATTAACTGTTTCTTCAATTACCTGCAGCCGACCACCTGCATCTCTGGACACGCAGCCCCCTACCATAACACTCAGAGGAGGCTTCATGGTGGGTATTGTACCCTCTGGCAACCAGTCCTCTCCAGGTCGTCGTCGAACGTAGCAGACACCGTCACTGCCAAAGATGGATATGCGTGTCTCATCGCTCCGTATAACATTTCTCCATTGTTCAATGGTCCATTTACAATGTTCTTTGGCCCCTGCAGACGTTTCTGACGCTGTGAGGTTTTCAAAAATGGCTTTTTACCTGGTATTCTGGCTCTTAACCCTGCGTTTACCAGTCGTCGTCGAACCGTCCGATCAGACACTGTCACTCCGGTGTTGACAAGCTCCTTGTTGATGTTAACAGCCGTTTATTTCCTGTTATTTAGGGCGATTCTAACAATTCTTCTATCAGTCTGAGGAGTTGTAGCCTTCTTCCTTTCTCTACCTGGTTTATTCTTTATCGAACCAGTCTCTTGAAACCGCTTACACACTTTGAGAACGAAAACATGTAATTGCTTACCTTCTGATGACAAACTGGCTTTAATATATAAAAACCGCATTTTAATCGCACAATATCTGTCTTACAACCCACACCCAGGTCACTATAAACCAACATAGAATACATATCGCAGAAGAGGGCGTGTGTACAAGTAAGTAGGTCAGTGAAAACTTCCATTAAATATTGGTCATGGAGAAAAACTGAAAGTGTTGCCTCAATTTTGGCCACTAGTGTATAACACAAAATATAAACAAAAAAGAAAGGGAAGAACATTTCTGCACAAAAAACCTGTCGCTCAGCAGGAAAATCCCCTTGAAATTGCGTTTTTTGAGATTTTTTTTTCCCGTTCTTTAGAAACGCTGCAAAAATACTGAAAGAATAGACATGAAACTGCTTCAAATCTGCAAGGATTCACTTTTCCTGCTTTTCCTGGTACTATCAAACATAGCGTTATTGGGAACTTGGAGCTCTATATTACAAATATGTCCACCCCCCCAGTTGAAAGAAATTAACATTTTCCTGGAGGGAAGTTTATATTTTACATTATGTCAGTTTTTGTCTATCGATGATAAAGTGCAGTTTGCAGCAATTTTTATTGTGACATATACCCAAATCATTCATGAAAATATTTTACATTCAACGCGCGTCGGGCGGGCCTGCGTGTTCTCACATGCCAGGGCTGAGTTTCAGTTCCAGTCCGACCCTGTTAATCATCTATGGTTTCCCTTCAGAGTGGAAAATGCTGAAAAATCGGAAGTTCCTGGGATCCATTTTTGAACAGAATATCAGAACCAAATCAAAACCGATGATTCATAATAGGGGTAAGTCCCAACTCTAAGGTACAAGTCTATGGCATACAGTCTGTAAAAGACGACAGAGTAGGCTGCTGTTGAGCATCGGCGGCTTCTTCTCTGATGTTCCTCGCTCATCCATGCAGTACATAGTCGGCCATTCAATTGATTGGATGTCTTATAATACCACATTTCCTCTAGGTACACAAAGTATGACGAGCGCCACTCCTCCTGGTGATAGGTTATACCCAACAGATGGGGCAGCGCCACTCCTCGTGGTGATGGGTTACACCCAACAGATGGGGGAGCGCCACTCCTCGTGGTGATGGGTTACACCCAACAGATGGGGGAGCTCCACTCCTCTTGGTGATGGGTTATACCCAACAGATGGGGGAGCGCCACTCCTTGAGGTGATAGGTTATACCCAACAGATGGGGGGGCGCCACTCCTCGTAGTGATGGGTTATACCCAACAGATGGGGGAGCGCCACTTCACGAGGTGATGGGCTGCACCCAACAGATGGGGGAGCTCCACTCCTTGTGGTGATGGGTTACACCCAACAGATGGGGGAGCTTCACTCCTTGAGGTGATGGGTTATACCCAACAGATGGGGGAGCGCCACTCCTCGTGGTGATGGGTTATACCCAACAGATGGGGGAGTGCCACTCCTCGTGGTGATGGGTTATACCCAACAGATGGGGGAGCCCCACTCCTCGTGGTGATGGGTTAAACCCAACAGATGGGGGAAGTTGCAGAATGGCTTGTTATGGTGCAAGAACAATGTGGACATTGTTTTTTTTTGTTTTTGTTTTAACTATTATGCCTTTATGTTCTTTATTTTTTTCCTACAGACCCTCCCAGCTAACTCCAAGCAAGTCCCTAATCTCAGAAGTTGAAAGGTTTGGGTTTCTTTGAGGTTTAATGCATGTGTGGAACCCCAGGGGTCTGGTTACCACAGTAATAGCAATATTACATCTGTGAGCAGGTGGGAGGTCTCCTGGTCAGGAATCCTAAGCATGCTACACCTCCTGCCCAGTCCTGGGAGGGGAAGAACTTCCCCTATATAAACTGGGGCTGAGGTGGGGTTAGAAAAGAACACAGACAGAGACAGAGACACAGTCTGGTCTGGAGTGGTTCAGCAGCAGGGAGAGCAAGATCAGGAGCTCTGTGGGAGCAGTGATAAAAGGAGTCAGAGACTGGAAGCTGTAGAGCTCGTCCTGACTGAAGAGATCTCACCGGACACGGAGTCCGAGGCTGTGGGGACTGTTCCATACCCAGCAGCAGAAACCGACCGGCAGGGGATTTCAGGTCCTCTGGCCAAGAAACCCGAAGGCACGGTCACACGCAAGGGACCAGCACCGCTGTCGTGGAGCGGAGGCTACCAGAAGGCCCCGAGTCACCGGCCATACGGGTGAGCACCACACGGTACACTCAGGGACGTGGGCTACTTTTACCCGCTTCTAGCAAGGTAGCCAGGAAGAGTACAATTAGTGGGGAGGCCTACAACTCCGCCTGGCCAGGGGAGATCCTGTCTGCTCACGGACTGACCAGGCCCCGATCGCTAGCCAGTACTCCCGGGAGGGTCTACCTTTGCCACCAGTAAAGACCCTGAACTACACCGCACCGTCTCTGAGTGGTTCCTGGTGCCTGCGTGCAATTCTACCATCCCCATCATCCACGTCCGCTGCCCTGAGGCCATACCCCTCCCGTTGGGGGTTATACTACCCACGCTGCACAACTGTACCACCGGCCTCAGCGGTCTGCCCTGCAGCGGCGGTTTCGTAACCGCATTCAACGGGTGGCGTAGTCGAGCAATATCACATCTGCCACTAAAAACATCGCCACTTAGTTTGACACCCTGGGCACGGACCGGGTCACCGCCACGAGGACTACCACCCCCAACAGATCCGGCTCCGGGTATTCCCCAAACATGGCCCAGGGGGCGCGTCAACTTTTGGCGTAGTCGACAGGATCTCGTGCCCGCAACCACCGGGTACTGCGTGCCTGAAAAAGACTGTTAAACTTACCTGTGGTGAAGATTCCCGCCATCCGTGGAGTTTTCCCGCCATCCGACGCCATCTTTTGCCTTCTTCCCGCCATCCGTGGAGTTTTCCCGCCATTGGACGCCATCTCGAGGACGCCGCGCGGAAAGAAGAGGGGCGTGGACTCCGAAAGCGCGCTAGAACTGAAGCCCCGCCTCACGTCCGGACGTTGCGTAAGGTCCTGGAAGGAGCCCAGCAGACGCCGACGTCACAGGAGCGCGACGGAAGGTCCTCAACCCTGACGATCTACTGCGGAGCCGCGGCCTACGGAAGAGGATCATCGCAAGGTAGGCCACGGTCCACTAGGGGGGAGGAGGATGTCGGATACGGAGGAGAGCTTCACTGCTACAGCCACCGCCAGCACCACCGCTGCTGCGGTCATGCCTTTCACCATGCCCTACATCCCGGGGGCAGCCTGGCTACCCCAGTACTCAGGGGAGTCCCATACCCTAAATGACTTCAGAGAAAGGCTGGATAGCCTCTTCCAGGTGTACCCCCTCACAGAAGAGCAAAAAGTGAGCATCCTGGTGGCTCAATTAACAGGGGCAGCCCAAAGGGAGGTAAAGTCCTGGCCACTTGGGAGGAGGAGGACTGTCGCAGAGATACTAGCCCGGCTGAAGGACACCTTTGATACCCGTACCTCAGCCGAGATCAAGCTTAGATTCTACGGGTGCAAGCAGCGAGCACATGAGAATATAAGGGACTATGCACTAAATCTACAAGAGGCCCTGAGAGCCGTTAAGCAGGCCGACCCTGACGGCGTGGGAAACGAAGACAAGCTGTTGACTGAACAATTTATAGAGGGTCTACATTGCAATGCCCACCGAACCCAGTTGCGAGCAATGGCCTTACAGAACCCTCATCTGGACTTTGCACAGTTCAAGGACAGAGCCATCCGGGTGCTCCGAGAACCGGCACCAGGTGGCGCTGTGACCCACAAACGCCCTGCTACCACTTACCACCAGGAGACGGCGCCCTTGTCGGCAGGGCCTGTGGGAGCTGATGCGCAGGCTTTAAACAATGACCCGGCTACAGACCTGCACCATCAGGTCCAAGAGCTAACTAAAAACGTTGCCGCGCTAACCCGAACTGTGCAGTCTTTACAGGTTTCTACTCCAGGGAAGATCCAGCTGGCATCCGGACCGGAGGATATCCCGTGGCGCCGACCAAGGAGGACCCCACCGGCCAGAGGAAGACCCAGCGACCGATACAACGAGGACGGACAACCCATCTGCCGCCGCTGCAATCAACCCGGACATATGGCAAGGTACTGTCCTTTTAAACTGGCGCAACCTGGGGTAGAGGGCCAACCCCTAGGAATAAGATCACCAGGCCCATCGAACTGGCGTGACAAATACGTGGGAGGACGTCCAGTCTTGCCTGTAGTACTGGATGGCATTCCTATGAGTGCCCTACTTGACACCGGGTCACAGGTCACCACCATCCCGTACGTGCTCTTTAAGCAGTACTGGAATGACTCGGATATAACCCGCTACCCAGACGACGACTTGAGTATCATCGCCAGCAATGGTCAGCCCGTGCCACAGATCGGATTTAAAGAGATGACCATTAAAATCGATAAAGTCGAACTGGCAGCACAGGGACTGATCATTGTGGACATTGACAAGCGCGAGAGTCACCCAAAGATAACTCTAGGAACTAATGTGATTGAAAATTGTCTTGCGGAGGTGATTCTCATTTTACAGCAGGTTGCCAAGAACGCCTGCTCCGGCCAGCAGCGAGTGCTCCAAAAAGAGATCCGGGCACTGATGCGACGGCAACAAGTGGAACTCTCCGGTGGTGAGATTGGTAGCATGAGAATGTGTGACCCTTTCCCTATTGCCATGCCCCCGAAAAGTGAAATGATGATTTGGTGCCGGGCAGCTATTGGTCTGAGAGGTAGAGATTACCAGGCAATGGTAGAACCAGTCTACTCAGATAGTAGGCCCACCATTTTGACGGCACGGGGGGTGGTTGATGTACGCCATGGGAGGGTGCCCGTTCGCATAATAAATATCGGGAAGAGGGAAGTGTACCTGCCCCGGTATGCTACGCTAGCCAAATTGTATACCATCAACCAAAATTCTGTACAGTCCGTGGAACCCTTGCCTCCATCTCATCCAGAGGAAGGTAACGGCTCTAAACAACAAATGGAGGACTGGTGTCAGCAACTGCATTTGGGTACTGACTCCACACCCGCTCACTAAAAGCAGGGAGTCTACCGGGTGCTCCAGGAATACGAGAGAGTGTTCAGTAAACACCCGCTAGACTTCGGGCGAGTGAAGGGAGTGGAACATCACATCCCCACGGGAGACCATCCTCCCATAAAGGAGAGGTATCGTCCCGTACCCCCTGCACACTACCAACACGCCAAGGGGATGCTTAGAGACATGAAGGAGGCTGGGGTAATCAGGGATAGCTGTAGCCCCTGGGCAGCTCCACTAGTCTTGGTTAAAAAGAAAGACAACACCATGAGAATGTGTGTAGATTACCGGAAAATCAACCGTATCACACACAAAGATGCGTACCCCTTACCAAGGATAGAGGAGTCTTTGGCTGCTTTAAAATCTGCTAACTTCTTCTCCACTTTGGATCTCACTAGCGGGTACTGGCAGGTCCCTGTAGCAGAGGCGGACCGGGAGAAGACCGCATTCACCACCCCGATGGGACTTAGCGAGTTTACCTGCATGCCGTTCGGACTCTGCAACGCACCAGGAAGCTTCCAACGATTAATGGAATGCTGTCTGGGACACCGGAACTTTGAGACGGTCCTGCTGTACCTGGACGATGTTATAGTTTATTCCAAAACCTACGAGGACCACCTGAAACACCTGGCGGAAGTGTTTGAAGCCCTGGCAAACTACGGTCTGAAGGTGAAACCGTCGAAGTGTCACCTGCTAAAACCAAAAGTGCAGTACCTGGGACACGTGGTGAGTGCTGACGGAGTGGCCCCCGACCCTGATAAGATCACCGCGATTAAGGAATGGCCAAGACCCTCCAGCGTAAAGGAAGTGCGGCAGTTCCTCGGGTTGGTAGGCTACTACCGAAGATTCATTCCCGGTTTCACCAAAAAGGCAGCTCCTATGCAGGACCTCCTGATAGGCCAGTCCAGGAAGGCCAAGAACCAGAAGCCGCCCTTCAGATGGGAGAAGCTGGAAGAAGAGTCCTTCCGCCAGCTGAAGATGGCCCTCACGGGGGATGAAATCCTGGCGTACCCTGATTACAGCCAGCCCTTTATCCTCTACACCGACGCAAGTAACATCGGGCTGGGAGCCGTACTGTCCCAGATCCAGCAGGGGAGAGAACGGGTAATTGCTTACGCCAGCCGAAAACTGCGACCCACCGAAAGAAACCCTGAGAATTACAGCTCATTCAAGCTAGAGTTCCTGGCAGTGGTGTGGGCAGTCACCGAACGCTTTAAGCACTACCTCGCCTCTTCCCGGTTCACCGTGTACACGGATAACAACCCGTTGACACACCTGGACACTGCAAGACTCGGTGCCCTGGAGCAGGGATGGATGGCCCGCCTGTCCAACTATGAGTTCACGATTAAATACCTGGCAGGACGCTCCAATACCAACGCGGATGCCTTGTCCAGAATGCCAAACCTACCGGACGTAGGGGAAGATCCAGAGGAACTGGAAGAAGTTGAACTCCCCGCGTTTCACCGTCATGGGACTACCCAGTATTCCCACCGTGTAAGGGGTAAGCAATCCGCTACGTTCAACCCCTTACCTCATTACAACTGGGCAGAAACGCAAGACAGTGACCCCGCCGTCCGACTGGTGAAGGAGATGCTGACTCAGCCAGATGCCCGCCTTGACCCAGACGCTCCGGAGGAGACCAAGCAACTATGGGCAGAGAAGAGTCGACTGTTCCTTTACAAGGGGAAGTTGTGCCGCAGAATGGTTAACTCCCGGACGCATGAACTGGTCTGGCAAGTAGTGGTGCCAAGAAGAGACGCGGCAATGGTACTGGAGGCATACCACGACGGAGCTGGGCACTTCGGATGGAAGAAGCTGGAGTCCCTGCTGCGCGGGCGGTTCCACTGGGTAGGCATGAGAGGAACCATCGAAAGGTGGTGCAGAGACTGTGGCCCATGCAACCTAAGAAGGAAGGACCGTGCCAGCCAGAAGACTCCCCTGCAGTCCATCGTCACCAGGCAGCCATTGGAACTGGTAGCCTTGGACCATGTAAAACTGACCCCCAGCAGAAGTGGCTACGTCTATGCGTTAACCATCGTGGATCACTACTCCCGGTTCTTGGTTGTAGTCCCCGTCAAGGACTTAACGGCTCAAACAGCAGCTAGAGCCTTCCAGCAGCACTTCTGCCGTCCACACGGATACCCAGAGCAGGTGCTGACGGACCAAGGACCTGCCTTTGAAGCGGAAGTCTTCCAGGAGTTCTGCACTCTGTATGGCTGCCGGAAGATAAGAACAACACCCTATCATCCGCAAACCAATGGACTCTGCGAGAAGATGAACCAGGTGGTGATAGACCTTCTGAAAACATTGCCCCTGGAAGAACGCAGTCTGTGGCCTGAGAAACTGCCTGATCTGGTGGACCTATACAACCACATCCCTGTAGGTTCTACCAACTGTACCCCGGCTTACCTAATGAGAGCAAGACCTGGTAAGCTGCCTGTTGATCTGGATATGGGAGTCCTGACACCCGAGGACACTTCACCAGAAGCAGACTGGGACACAGAGAGGCAGCAGCAGTACCGGAAAGTACAGGAGAGCGTTGAGCGAAGTCTCCGTCAAGCAAGAGAAAGACAGGAGAAGACTTACAACCAGTGTGCTCCCGCTGTTCCCCTGGTACCTGGAGAGCAGGTCTTGAAGAGGAAAAGACGGCTCCACAAGTTGGACGACCAGTGGGAGAAGGACCCGTACACCGTACTGCCCTCAAGCCATGAAAACCCGAAAGTCTGCACAATCAGTAAGGATGGAGGAGAAACCACAGCCATTGTCTCCCGAGATCACCTGAAGAAGTGTCCCGAGCAGCTACGAAACCCTGAAGAAGATCAAGAAAACCCTCGACCCGCAGAGGAAAGGGAAGAGATGGTCAGTACTGTACTCGGAGACTTCCCTCGGTCTTGGACACAAGTAAATGGCGCTGTTGTGGTACCCGTCCTCACCTTCCTCCAGCCAGCATCCCAAGTGCCTACGGAAAAACAGGTAGAGCTGGAAGAGCAGCCGGTCCAGGAGGCAGAAGACCCCACACAAGCAGACCAGGAGAATCGACCCTCTGCTTATAGTGAGCCTGCCGTGCCCCTAGTGAGCCAAAGAGTCCGTAGACAGCTGCCCAGCTTACCTTTAACAGCTCCTACACCCTGTAGTGCAGGACCAGTTAGTGAGCTCCGTAGGTCCACTAGAGCCACTAGAGGCCAGTTGCCCGTACGTTGGAGGATCTAAAGTGTTTAGACTGTTTTATTAATATTTACCTGTTTACTGTTGCTTGTAAATAATTATGTTTTTCCAGTTATTTTATAGGTATCTTTTGTGGATTTACTAGAACTCTATTGTATATATGTTTGGAGCGTAACCCAGGAACGGACTAAAGACTGTTAAAGACTCGGGGCAGGACAGACCCTTACCTGGTTACGGCTCCCTGTTCTTTGGTGAAATGGACACCCTGTTGCTTCAAAAATTGCACCCGGTTGCGGACACGCCGTGACCACTTTAACATGTTTTTCCTTATTGTATTGTTCCTGTTTATACCCTGTTATGTTTTCAAAAAATATGTTTAGTCCCGGAGTACTAAATTTTACTAGGGGGGAATGTGGAACCCCAGGGGTCTGGTTACCACAGTAATAGCAATATTACGTCTGTGAGCAGGTGGGAGGTCTCCTGGTCAGGAATCCTAAGCATGCCACACCTCCTGCCCAGTCCTGGGAGGGGAAGAACTTCCCCTATATAAACTGGGGCTGAGGTGGGGTTAGAAAAGAACACAGACAGAGACAGAGACACAGTCTGGTCTGGAGTGGTTCAGCAGCAGGGAGAGCAAGATCAGGAGCTCTGTGGGAGCAGTGATAAAAGGAGTCAGAGACTGGAAGCTGTAGAGCTCGTCCTGACTGAAGAGATCTCACCGGACACGGAGTCCGAGGCTGTGGGGACTGTTCCATACCCAGCAGTAGAAACCGACCGGCAGGGGATTTCAGGTCCTCTGGCCAAGAAACCCGAAGGCACGGTCACACGCAAGGGACCAGCACCGCTGTCGTGGAGCGGAGGCTACCAGAAGGCCCCGAGTCACCGGCCATACGGGTGAGCACCACACGGTACACTCAGGGACGTGGGCTACTTTTACCCGCTTCTAGCAAGGTAGCCAGGAAGAGTACAATTAGTGGGGAGGCCTACAACTCCGCCTGGCCAGGGGAGATCCTGTCTGCTCACGGACTGACCAGGCCCCAATCGCTAGCCAGTACTCCCGGGAGGGTCTACCTTTGCCACCAGTAAAGACCCTGAACTACACCGCACCGTCTCTGAGTGGTTCCTGGTGCCTGCGTGCAATTCTACCATCCCCATCATCCACGTCCGCTGCCCTGAGGCCATACCCCTCCCGTTGGGGGTTATACTACCCACGCTGCACAACTGTACCACCGGCCTCAGCGGTCTGCCCTGCAGCGGCGGTTTCGTAACCGCATTCAACGGGTGGCGTAGTCGAGCAATATCACATCTGCCACTAAAAACATCGCCACTTAGTTTGACACCCTGGGCACGGACCGGGTCACCGCCACGAGGACTACCACCCCCAACAGATCCGGCTCCGGGTATTCCCCAAACATGGCCCAGGGGGCGCGTCACATGCATTTACTTTTTTTAGAATCCCATCTTACAAAAGATATAGGATATCCAACTTCTTGGACTCCAAGAATAAGGGGGCTGCAGCCTGGAAGTAACCCCGCTGCCCTTTTTAAAGAATATGCTGGTGTGGGGCAGCTACCCGGATATTCACTATGCAGGAGAACTGCAGCTAAGCCCATTCACTTTGCGGATCTATGCTGTCGTTCCGCTGCACAGTGGAGGCCATGATGCCGATGTGCAGGGAATGACTGTGAAAGGGGCTGTTCCTCATTACCAGCATCAGTGCCCCTTTATTATATTAGAGATCGACCCCAACAGATCATAAATTGATGGTGTACCCTTGCAATATACTGCTGCCTTCCTTTTTTTTATCAGTTCACCCGTGAAACCAGATTACATGATTGTGGCGGAACCTCCTGTAGGACACCCAAGTTTTCTGGTGGCTGAAATCTCTTTACCTAAAGTGGTGAGAGCCTTAGATGTGGTTTAGGATTGTGACCTTTTTGTATTTCATGTGATTTCCAATAGTCTTCCCTTATTAAAAGTCTGTGCCAACCTCGTGCTACCGGTCCTCCTCTGCCAACTTTTATCATCACAGCTTTGATGTGTCCACAGTAGCCAATCGCTGGCAGCTGTGACACATTTGCTGGATGATGATGATCTAATTTTTTTTTCATACCATGGTGGGTTGTTTGCAAGCTGTTGGAATGGGAAAGAAGATCTCTGTAAACGACTCTGTCAGCAGAGAACGACTGTTCAAACCAAGCACAGACGCCCAGTGCTTCACGGCGGGACCAGTCATTTATATAAGCCTCCCCCCCTGCTTGTTTCCCCTCCATCTCCACCATCACCTCTTCTTTGACAGTTCTGGCTTCATAGATCCAGAGAGGAGATAGAGGGAAAACAAGCTGGTGGGAAGATGTATATATTATTATTATTATTTAATTATATAGTGCCATTGATTCCATGGTGCTGGTGCATATAAATGATGTTATAATGATGATATAAATGATGAAAGAGGCTTGTTGCAATAGTGTAGAACACGCCGCTCTTTATTTTTTCTATATTAATGCGACATTTGGAGGAATCGCACAGAAAATGCTTTAAATGTATTTATTTTTTAATTTGATTTTTCTCATGTCCATGATTCACATTGCGTTAAATGAGGCATAATGAAGATGAAGAATGTTTCAGCTAATGTAGCCTTCATCAGACAGGATAATGTAGCTTAACGGGACCCACTTGGTTAAATATAGGGGTCAGTTCTGGTCTTCCCAAAAAGCAGATTAAGTAGTCACCACACGGGAATCTGGTGATTACTGGGTTTGCTTTTGGGGACCCCAGATTTCTTCATATAACCGAGTGGGCCTTCTGCCTAATGAAGGCTACATTATGTGAAATTCTGGTACCATTCATTATGCCTCACTTAAAGGGGTTGTCTGGCACTTTAATATTGATGACTTATCCTAAGGATATTCCATTAGTATTAAAGTGGTGGACAACCCCTTTTAATGCAGTGTGAATCCTAAAAAATATTTTTCAGCATTTTCTGTGAGCAGTTCCTCCACGTGTCAGATTTAATGTAGGAGACGTCTGGAGCTACACAGTAACTTCTAGTTGGCCACGTATCAAGATAAAAGTTTAGATTTTTGTGCACTTGTTGGTTACAACTTTCTTTCCCGTACAGAAGCATTCAGCGACATAAGCGTTGTTACCTCTCTGGTCTTCTCTTTACAGTCTTCTGCTAGATCTCTTGTGTTGGACTTGGGTGAAGACAGAATAGTCGGACTTCCCGATTTGTATCATCTAGACGTCTTCATTCCTTACAATATCATCCAAGAACAAAGTGGAGCTCAGTTCAACAAGGACAGTAAGGTGAGACAATTAAGCAAAGCTGGACATGTCTTATAGCCCATTCTGAAATCATCTTCTTAAAGAGGTTCTCTGAGAAAATGTATAAAATAAAATTTTAAAAAATGTATACATTTATTTAGCAAAAATAAATTCTTTTAATTAGTGGATAATTCTATGTGAATACTTTTATGCCCAAAAATGGCAAAAGTATTCTCGGAGTGATACCTTTATTGGCTAACCAGAAAAAAAAATATATGCAAGCTTTCAGAGCACAGAGGCTCCTTCTTCAGGCAATATTACAAATGAATTCATAACATTTGTAATCCTGCCTGAAGAAGGAGCCTGTGTGCTCTGTAAGTTTGCATATATATATTTTTTTTTCTGGTTAGCCAATAAAGGTATCACTCCGAGAATACTTTTGCCATTTTTGGGCATAAAATTATTTCCATCAAATTTTCTGGCTAACACGGTACCACAATATAAATTTGTATTGTACATCACAATTAGGGGATAATAATTGCATATGGACATAATGGCCAACGATGTCAGCAGCCATCCATCCTAGATGGGTGAAGGTAAACTGTTTGAGACGGACTTCTCTGACCTACCTGTCGGAATCAAGAACGTGCATCTATGTCATCGATTGACTGACTGATCACGTCCATGAGTCAACATGTTGTAAACCTGTCATGATGAGTGAGTAGATAGGATGCTGCCCCTCACCCTGACAGGGACTTATCTATCACAACATATAGTTGCCCAGAGACATCTGAATGCATCGGCTTTCCTTTATGCCATTCATCAAACATGTCGTATATTTTGTGTATAGCGAGTCACAAGCCTCGCACTGCTCTGCGTCTTATCATTTGGTTCTATGAGCTGCAGTAAAACGTGACGTATATTCCAGGTGCTGACGATCACAATGCCGGTCCAGCCAGCATAGCGGTGGGCTCAGAAGATCAGCTTTGGAAAACGTTCCTCTTATATCGATCCAGTGGATCCTACTTACATTTGCTGCTGTTTACATTGTATGGTTACAATTCTATTTAGACTTCAATATGACTCCAGAATAAATTTTTGTCTTTCTTATACTTGCCGTATATTTTTCCCAAGGAAGGGGTTTAGGTATTGTGCTTTTTTTTTTTTATTTCTACTGTAATATTTCATAATATCTGTGAATAAGTCTTGAAAATAATTTGCATTGAAAAGGTTGAGATCCTCTGAATCTACAGGGATTTTTAGGAATTAAAAATCTACAGCAGTAAATCTGCAGCAGAATTTACATTTTGCACCATGTCTGGATTTAGTAGCAGCTGTCCCTTTAAATGGAATATGTCAGCAGGTTTTTGCTATCCCATTTGAGAGCAGCATAATCCGAGGCCCTGATTCCAACGATGTATCACTTACTGGGCTGCTTGGTGTTATTTTGATAAAATTGCAGTTTTTTTTTTCTCATGCAGATCTCTGAATGCTGAGCTCTGTATAATAACCCCACCCACACCTCTGATTGGCAGCTTTCTGTGTACACTGTATATAAACTGCCAATCAGTGGTGGGGGGCGTGGTTGGACTACCTGGCTGCAGGTTTACTAGTCCTCTAGTGATAATCTTCTGCTAATAAAAGTGTGATTTTTATCAAAACTACAACCAGCAGCCCTGTAAGTGAGACGTCCCTAGAATCAGGGTCTTTGTCTCTACATCATGCTGCTCTCAACAACAACCAATATATAGTACATCCGACAAGGGGTCAATGTGTTAAAAAAGACCTTTATTATAATAATTTGGGTACATGGCGGGAAAGAAAAGAGCACACACACATATATATAGTAATACCATATAATAGTGAGGAGGTATAATGTAAATATTTGAATTGCAGAGACACCAGGGCTAAATAGTAGTAGCTCCAATTGTGCTAATGCATACTGATAGTATATCCTAGGTCACATAGTAAAAGGATATAATCCCAAATAATAAAAGCCAATATAGGCATTCCCAAGATAATGACCTTTTGGTATATACATATCAAGGGATGTATTATATCCAAGTAGGTTAATTCCCAAGTAACAATAATGTTGTATTGGATTCATTCATACCTGGTATATATTGTCTGCACGTCTTGCAATAGCTCTGGGCTCGGTGGTCCTACTCCTAGTGTGGCGCTCACCCCATCATGCTGCTCTCAGAATAGCCAAGAAAACCTGCTGACAGATTCCCTTTACAAATAGCTGAAATGGCTCCTAGATACCAGAGAAGGAAAACGTTATTAAAACGGTTTTGTTTCCTCAATAGGAAAGCAAATTAAACACCACTGGATAATGTGGTGTGTGAAACCGTCCATTGGATTGCTGTTTCGGGTGGGCTCAGGAGCAGAGCCCCCATCCTACACAGCTGACATCTTGCTGTAACAGCAGCGGCCAGAGCGGAGCGTCAATCACTGCTGTTTAACCATTTATATGCTGTCAATCACTGATGGCAAGTTAAATAGCGCAATCGCCGGTACGCTATACAATGTTACTAGCATTTTTTTTTTACTTTTCCATTTCCTTGAATTACTTGTTGTGATTTGCGGATCCATTGACTGGCCAAGTGGAAGGGCTGCAGCCGATCATTCATGTCCGTAGCAGATACACATTTACATGTGTAAATAGGCCCTTATAGAAATCAATCAATAGAACGTATACCTGGATATCCAGGTTTATCCTTTGCATACATTTAAAGAGGTATAAGTCATGGCATATTACTAGGATGTCATTCTTGGGGGTCTGACAGCCTAATTTAGAAAGAAGTGGATGCATTATTTTTTTCACGCTCCCAATTTAACAATTTGAGTACAGTTGGATCTATTGTTTTTTTTATTTTTTGCACTGTGGGTGGGTGGTTGGGAGCACAGCTGTGCAGGAAAAAAAAAGCTTACAGGTTCTCAATTCCTTCATTCTTGGGATTGGTGGCGGAACCACAGGTCGGACCATCGCCAATCAAGATATTATATCCCTTCACACTCATCATTGCTCCCAATTAACAATTTGAGTAGGTGCATTTTTTTAGGGTATTTTTGCGCAATGGGTGGGAGCACAGCTGTGCAGGAAAAAAAGCTGATAGGTTCCCCATTCCTTCTTTCTCAGAATCAGTGGATGGAACATCGCCAATCACAATATTATATCCCTCACACTAATCGTTGCTCCCAATTATCAATTTGAGTACGGTTATACCTATTGTTTTTTTAGGGTTTTTTTTTGCACTGTGGGTGGTTGGGAGCACAGCTGTGCAGTTAAAAAAAAAGCTGATAGGTTCCCCATTCCTTCATTCTCAGGATCAGTGGTGGAACCAGAGGTTGGATCATCTCCAATCAAAATATTATATTATTCACACTAATCATTGCTCCTAGTTAACAATTTGAGTACGGTTGAACCCATTGTGTTTTTTTAGGGTTTTTGTTTTTTTTGCACTATGGGTGCAAGTTATAGTAATATGTGTCACCGTAAAAAAAAACAACTAATAGTGTCTCCTGATTGTTCAGACACAAATATATCTGTTGAAAATAGTCTGGTATACACCAGTAAATTATAACTGTGGTTTTGCTGTTCCACAGTAAAAAATCTCTATTATCCTGCTTTTGGCATTTTTTGCCGCAAAGAAAAACAGTAGTAGTGTCTCCTGATTGTTCAGACACAAATATATCTGTTGAAAATAGTCTGGTGTAGGCCCGAGAAATACAAGTGTGGTTTTGCAGTTCCACGGGTCAAATCTCTGTATTATCCTGCTTTTTTGCATTTTTTGCTGTAAAGAAAAACAGTACTGTCTCCTGATTGTTCAGACACAAATATATCTATTTAAAATTTTCTGGTATACCCCAGTAAACAATAACTGTGGTTTTGCCATTCCACGGTAAAAAATCTCTATTATTCACCTTTTGGTATTTTTTCCGTAAAGAAAAACAGTAATAGTTTCTCCCTGATTGTTCAGATTGTTTAAAAGAGTCGGGTGTAGGCCAGAGAAATAGAACTGTGGTTTTCCTCTTCCACGGTTCTAATCTACTTTATTACCCTTTTTCCATTGATGGTGCGAGTGTAAGCTATTTTACTTACTTTACAATGGGCAAGGCGCGTGGCAAGGGACATGGAAGTGGACGTTCTGGTGATGGTGCATGCAGAGGACGGGGCCGTGGCCAAGGTGAAAATGTGCCACAACCAACAGCCATATCTTCTCACTCCCACTTCTTGACCGAATTACTAGGGAAGCACAGAACAACACCAGATCAGTGTGAACAGGTTATTAATTGGATAGCAGATAATACTTCCAGTTACCTGGGCACCACCACCTCCGGTCTGTCTTCCACACGGTCAACTCTTAGTAGCCATGAGTCTCGACCGCATACTCCTCCTCACCCTGATGCTCCTCCCTCCCATCATGCCGAGTGTCGTCAGACAGCAACTGATCCCACACTTGGACACTCTGAAGAGCTGTTCACTGGTCCATTTCCAGATTTGTGCCCCTCGCCTGCTCCGCTTGAAGTGGTGGAAGAGGAGATCCCATGTAGAGATGCCGAAATATTTGAACAGCCACGGCCAGAGGAAGTCAACGCTGGCAATTTGTCACAAGAGGTTGACGATGACGAGACACAATTGCCAGGAAGTGAGGAGGAGGATCGTGGTGCGCAAGTGGAAGAGGAGGAGGTGTTGGATGATCTAGTAACTGACCCAATGTGGCAGGAGGACATGCAGAGCGAGGCCAGCAGCAGACAGGGTGAGGGAGGCAGAGTACCCCAACAGGCAGAAAAAAGCAGTGTGGTGGCCGCACACAGAAGGCCGGCAACAGTTCCCCGTAACACCAACACGAGGGACGTTGCCAGTACAACCTGTAGGTCTTCCAGAGTCTGGAATTTTTTTAAAGACTCTGCTGATATCCCCAAAAAGGCCATTTGTACCACCTGCCATGCCAGCATCAGCAGGGGTGACAAAACTACCAGCCTGACCACCACCAGCATGATCAGGCACATGGCAGCAAAGCACCCGACTTTGTGGGGCGAACCCCAGGGTCCATGACCAGTGTCAGCGGGTGTCACCTGTTGTGTGTGCATGGCAATCCCCTGTCCATACTGCATGCAAAGATGCCCCCTCCTCTCAGTCTTTATGGCAGTCTCTCAAGAGTGTGCAAAGCAGTCATCAAAGCAAAAGGTGGCTACTTTGAAGAACCTAGAATATAAGACATATTTTCAGTTGTTTCACACTTTTTTGCTAAGTATATAATTCCACATGTGTTAATTCATAGTTTTGATGCCTTCAGTGTGAATGTACAATTTTCATAGTCATGAAAATACAGAAAAATCTTTAAATGAGAAGGTGTGTCCAAACTTTTGGTCTGTACTGTATGTACCATCTTGACAAACTTTGAGGAGTCCACCAAGATGGTGAGTGGCGATGACGCCATCATTAGCGTCAGCATTCCACTTGTCTGTCTTTTGCAATGCTCTCTGCAGAGAATTAAAGAGGAGGCATTGCAGCCAGAGTATGATGAAATGGATCAAGAAGCCGTAGCGGTCGATTACACACAGCCCAGCTTCATCTCATCCCAACGTGCATTGGGGGACAATGAGGGAGAGGAGGAGGAGGAAGAACAGGAGCTTGTATCATGCGCTGTAGACGGTAGTACCTGTACAACTGTCATACTGTCAGTTCAGCGTGGGTGGCCTGAGGACAGGGGGGGGGGGGGAGGAGGAGGAGAGCATGGTCAGTCGTCATCTTGGTGAGGACACGGAAGTCTTGCCCGTTACCAGTCTGGCACGCATGGCTGACTTTATGTTACTCTGCCTTAACCGTGACCCTCGCGTTGTCAAAATGTTGGGTGACAGTCATTACTGGTTGGTGACACTTTTAGACCCCCGCTACAAGGAGAACTTTCACTCTCTTATTCCTGAGGTGGAGAGGTCTACGAAAATGGGGCAGTACCAGAAGGCCCTTGCTGCAGAACTGTTAAAAAAAATTCCCATCTGAACACGCTAGCGGCAGAGGTCACAGTTCGTTGACCAACCAAGGCGTACAAGCGAGAGAGAGGCAACTCCAATCCAGCAGAGGCAGGGGAACACTGTCAACATTCTGGGACAGTTTTCTGAGACCTGCCCAGCTTACAGGCCCTGAGGCGCGGGGTACTCTCACAAGCAGTGGAAAGTTTCAAAAGATGGTGAGGGAGTACCTTGCCGACCGTACCAGCGTCCTCCGTGATTCCTCTGTGCCTTTTAATTATTGGGTATCCAAGCTGGACACTTGGAATGAAATCGCTCTGTACGCCTTGGAGGTCCTGGCCTGCCCTGCCGCTAGCGTGTTATCGGTGCGTGTTTTTAGTGCTGCTGGGGTAATTATAACTGATAAGCGCACTCGCCTGTCAACTGACAATGCTGACAAGCTGACCCTTATCAAAATGAACAGTAGCTGGATTGGGCCAGACTTCTCATCACCACCAAATGACAGCAGAGTAACATAAAGTCAAATCCACTGTGTTATTTCGGAAGGTGTATTCACATGCACCGCTTCACACCCACACATGGGTATACGCTTCCTCATTTCGGCTGTTTTATGTTCTTCTCCTTATCCTCAGCCTCCACCACCACTATACCACCAGGGTGACCGTGGTCCGTGTTGCCATTATTGAAAGTTCCTCCGTCCTTATTTTTGTCAGCTTTTGCTTGGAAGGCATAAGCAAAGACTGTGGGAGACCCACTCCCCAATAATGGGAATAATATTTTTAAAATGCTGTACTGTATGGCTCTTGTAAGGGGCATTAAAAGCGTCTTGTTAAGCTACTGCGACCTCCACCACTTTTCCGAGGAGCATTAAAACCGTCTTGTTAATCTACTGGGACTTCCACATCTCTTCCAAGGGGCATTCAAACCGTCTTGTTAAGCTACTGGGACCTCCACCACTTTTCTGAGGGGCATTAAAAGCGTCTTATTAAGCTACTGGTACGTCCACCACTTTTCCGAGGGGCATTAAAAACGTCTTGTTAAGCTAGTGGGACCTCCACGTCTCTTCCAAGGGGCATTCAAACTGTCTTGCTAAGCTACTGGGACCTCCACATCTCTTCCAAGGGGCATTCAAACCGTCTTGGTAAGCTACTGCGACCTCCACCACTTTTTCGAGGGGAATTAAAAGCGTCTTATTAAGCTACTGGGATCTCCACCACTTTTCCGAGAAGCATTAAAACCGTCTTGTTAAGCTACTGGGACCTCCACGTCTCTTCCAAGTGGCATTCAAACCGTCTTCTTAAGCTACTGGGACCTCCACGTCTCTTCCAAGGGGCATTCAAACCGTCTTGTTAAGCTACTGGGACCTCCACCACTTTTCCGAGGGGCATTAAAACCGTCTTGTTAAGCTAGTGGGACCTCCACCACTTTTCCGAGGGGCATTAAAACCGTCTTTTTAAGCTACTGGTACCTCCACGTCTCTTCCAAGGGGCATTCAAACCATCTTGTTAAGCTACTGGGACCTGCACCACTTTTCCCAGGGGCATTCAAACAGTCTTGTTAAGCTACTACGACCTCCACCACTTTTCCAAGGGGCATTAAAACCGTCTTGTTAAGCTACTGGGACCTCCACTTTTCCGAGGGGTATTAAAAGCATCTTGTTAAGCTACTGGGACCTCCACCACTTTTCCGAGGAGCATTAAAACCATCTTGTTAAGCTACTGTGACCTCCACGTCTCTTCCAAGGGGCATTCAAAGCGTCTTGTTAAGCTACTGGGACCTCCACCACTTTTCCGAGGGGCATTAAAAGCATCTTGTTAAGCTACTGGGACCTCCACCACTTTTCCGAGGAGCATTAAAACCATCTTGTTAAGCTACTGGGACCTCCACGTCTCTTCCAAGGGGCATTCTAACCGTCTTGTTAAGCTACTGTGACCTCCACGTCTCTTCCAAGGGGCATTCAAACCGTCTTGTTAAGCTACTGGGATCTCCACTTCTCTTCTGAGGGGCATTAAAAGCGACTTGTTAAGCTACTGTGACCTCCACCACTTTTCCGAGGGGCATTAAAACCGTCTTGTTAAGCTACTGGGACGTCCACGTCTCTTCCAAGGGGCATTCAAACTGTCTTGTTAAGCTACTGGGACCTCCACGTCTCTACCAAGGGGCATTCAAACCGTCTTGTTAAGCTACTGCGACCTCCACCACTTTTTCACGGGGCAGTAAAAGCGTCTTTTTAAGCTACTAGGACCTCCACCACTTTTCCGAGGGGCATTAAAACCGTCTTGTTAAGCTAGTGGGACCTCCACCACTTTTCCGAGGGGCATTAAAACCGTCTTTTTAAGCTACTGGTACCTCCACGTCTCTTCCAAGGGGCATTCAAACCATCTTGTTAAGCTACTGGGACCTGCACCACTTTTCCCAGGGGCATTCAAACAGTCTTGTTAAGCTACTACTACCTCCACCACTTTTCCAAGGGGCATTAAAACCGTCTTGTTAAGCTACTGGGACCTCCACTTTTCCGAGGGGTATTAAAAGCATCTTGTTAAGCTACTGGGACCTCCACCACTTTTCCGAGGAGCATTAAAACCATCTTGTTAAGCTACTGTGACCTCCACGTCTCTTCCAAGGGGCATTCAAAGCATCTTGTTAAGCTACTGGGACCTCCACCACTTTTCCGAGGGGCATTGAAAGCATCTTGTTAAGCTACTGGGACCTCCACCACTTTTCCGAGGAGCATTAAAACTATCTTGTTAAGCTACTGGGACCTCCACGTCTCTTCCAAGGGGCATTCTAACCGTCTTGTTAAGCTACTGTGACCTCCACGTCTCTTCCAAGGGGCATTCAAACCGTCTTGTTAAGCTACTGGGATCTCCACTTCTCTTCTGAGGGGCATTAAAAGCGACTTGTTAAGCTACTGTGACCTCCACCACTTTTCCGAGGGGCATTAAAACCGTCTTGTTAAGCTACTGGGACGTCCACGTCTCTTCCAAGGGGCATTCAAACTGTCTTGTTAAGCTACTGGGACCTCCACGTCTCTACCAAGGGGCATTCAAACCGTCTTGTTAAGCTACTGCGACCTCCACCACTTTTTCACGGGGCAGTAAAAGCGTCTTTTTAAGCTACTGGGACCTCCACCACTTTTCCGAGAAGCATTAAAACCGTCTTGTTAAGCTACTGGGACCTCCACTTCTCTTCCAAGGGGCATTCAAACCATCTTGTTAAGCTACTGGGACCTCCACGTCTCTTCTGAGAGGCATTAAAAGCATCTTGTTAAGCTACTGTGACCTCCACAACTTTTCCGAGGGGCATTAAAACTGTCTTGTTAAGCTACTGGGACCTCCACGTCTCTTCCAAGGGGCATTCAAACCGTCTTGTTAAGCTACTGGGACCTCCACGTCTCTTCCAAGGGGCATTCAAACCGTCTTGTTAAGCTACTTGGACCTCCACGTCTCTTCCGAGGGGCATTAAAAGCGTCTTGTTAAGCTACTGTGACCTCCACCACTTTTCCGAGGGGCATTAAAAGCATCTTGTTAAGCTACTGGGACCTCCACGTCTCTTCCAAGGGGCATTCAAACCGTCTTGTTAAGCTACTGGGACCTCCATGTCTCTTCCAAGGGGCATTCAAACCGTCTTGTTAAGCTACTGCGACCTCCACCACTTTTCCAAGGGGTATTAAAACCGTCTTGTTAAGCTGCTGGGACCTCCACCACTTTTCTGAGGAGCATTAAAACCGTCTTGTTAAGCTACTGGGACCTCCACGTCTCCTCCAAGGGGCATTCAAACCGTCTTGTTAAGCTACTGCGACCTCCACCACTTTTCCAAGGGGCATTAAAACCGTCTTGTTAAGCTACTGGGACCTCCACCACTTTTCTGAGGAGCATTAAAACCGTCTTGTTAAGCTACTAAGACCTCCACGTCTCTTCTGAGGGGCATTAATAGCGTTTTGTTAAGCTACTGTGACCTCCACCACTTTTCCAAGGGGCATTTAAACCGGCCAGTTAAGCTACTGGGACCTCCACGTCTCTTCCAAGGGGCATTCAAACAGTCTTGTTAAGCTACTGGGACCTCCACTACGTTTCTGAGGGGCATTAAAACCATCTTGTTAAGCTACTGGGACCTCCACCACTTTTCTGAGGAGCATTAAATCCGTCATGTTAAGCTGCTGGAACCTCCACGTCTCTTCTGAGGGGCATTAATAGCGTCTTGTTAAGCTACTGTGACCTCCACGTCTCTTCCAAGGGGCATTCAAACCGTCTTGGTAAGCTACTGCGACCTCCACCACTTTTTCGAGGGGAATTAAAAGCGTCTTATTAAGCTACTGGGATCTCCACCACTTTTCCGAGAAGCATTAAAACCGTCTTGTTAAGCTACTGGGACCTCCACGTCTCTTCCAAGGGGCATTCAAACCGTCTTCTTAAGCTACTGGGACCTCCACGTCTCTTCCAAGGGGCATTCAAACCGTCTTGTTAAGCTACTGGGACCTCCACGCCTCTTCTGAGAGGCATTAAAAGCGTATTGTTAAGCTACTGGGACCTCCACCACTTTTCCGAGGGGCATTAAAACCGTCTTGTTAAGCTAGTGGGACCTCCACCACTTTTCCGAGGGGCATTAAAACCGTCTTTTTAAGCTACTGGTACCTCCACGTCTCTTCCAAGGGGCATTCCAACCATCTTGTTAAGCTACTGGGACCTGCACCACTTTTCCCAGGGGCATTCAAACAGTCTTGTTAAGCTACTACGACCTCCACCACTTTTCCAAGGGGCATTAAAACCGTCTTGTTAAGCTACTGGGACCTCCAATTTTCCGAGGGGTATTAAAAGCATCTTGCTAAGCTACTGGGACCTCCACCACTTTTCCGAGGAGCATTAAAACCATCTTGTTAAGCTACTGTGACCTCCACGTCTCTTCCAAGGGGCATTCAAAGCGTCTTGTTAAGCTACTGGGACCTCCACCACTTTTCCGAGGGGCATTAAAAGCATCTTGTTAAGCTACTGGGACCTCCACCACTTTTCCGAGGAGCATTAAAACCATCTTGTTAAGCTACTGGGACCTCCACGTCTCTTCCAAGGGGCATTCTAACCGTCTTGTTAAGCTACTGTGACCTCCACGTCTCTTCCAAGGGGCATTCAAACCGTCTTGTTAAGCTACTGGGATCTCCACTTCTCTTCTGAGGGGCATTAAAAGCGACTTGTTAAGCTACTGTGACCTCCACCACTTTTCCGAGGGGCATTAAAACCGTCTTGTTAAGCTACTGGGACGTCCACGTCTCTTCCAAGGGGCATTCAAACTGTCTTGTTAAGCTACTGGGACCTCCACGTCTCTACCAAGGGGCATTCAAACCGTCTTGTTAAGCTACTGCGACCTCCACCACTTTTTCACGGGGCAGTAAAAGCGTCTTTTTAAGCTACTGGGACCTCCACCACTTTTCCGAGGGACATTAAAACCGTCTTGTTAAGCTTGTGGGACCTCCACCACTTTTCCGAGGGGCATTAAAACCGTCTTGTTAAGCTACTGGGACCTCCACTTCTCTTCCAAGGGGCATTCAAACCATCTTGTTAAGCTACTGGGACCTCCACGTCTCTTCTGAGAGGCATTAAAAGCATCTTGTTAAGCTACTGTGACCTCCACAACTTTTCCGAGGGGCATTAAAACTGTCTTGTTAAGCTACTGGGACCTCCACGTCTCTTCCAAGGGGCATTCAAACCGTCTTGTTAAGCTACTGGGACCTCCACGTCTCTTCCAAGGGGCATTCAAACCGTCTTGTTAAGCTACTTGGACCTCCACGTCTCTTCCGAGGGGCATTAAAAGCGTCTTGTTAAGCTACTGTGACCTCCACCACTTTTCCGAGGGGCATTAAAAGCATCTTGTTAAGCTACTGGGACCTCCACGTCTCTTCCAAGGGGCATTCAAACCGTCTTGTTAAGCTACTGGGACCTCCATGTCTCTTCCAAGGGGCATTCAAACCGTCTTGTTAAGCTACTGCGACCTCCACCACTTTTCCAAGGGGTATTAAAACCGTCTTGTTAAGCTACTGGGACCTCCACCACTTTTCTGAGGAGCATTAAAACCGTCTTGTTAAGCTACTGGGACCTCCACGTCTCCTCCAAGGGGCATTCAAACCGTCTTGTTAAGCTACTGCGACCTCCACCACTTTTCCAAGGGGCATTAAAACCGTGTTGTTAAGCTACTGGGACCTCCACCACTTTTCTGAGGAGCATTAAAACCGTCTTGTTAAGCTACTAAGACCTCCACGTCTCTTCTGAGGGGCATTAATAGCGTTTTGTTAAGCTACTGTGACCTCCACCACTTTTCCAAGGGGCATTTAAACCGGCCAGTTAAGCTACTGGGACCTCCACGTCTCTTCCAAGGGGCATTCAAACAGTCTTGTTAAGCTACTGGGACCTCCACTACGTTTCTGAGGGGCATTAAAACCATCTTGTTAAGCTACTGGGACCTCCACCACTTTTCTGAGGAGCATTAAATCCGTCATGTTAAGCTGCTGGAACCTCCACGTCTCTTCTGAGGGGCATTAATAGCGTCTTGTTAAGCTACTGTGACCTCCACGTCTCTTCCAAGGGGCATTCAAACCGTCTTGTTAAGCTGCTGGGACCTCCAAGTCTCTTCTGAGTGGCATTAATAGCGTCTTGTTAAGCTACTGCGACCTCCACCACTTTTCCAAGGGGCATTAAAACCATCTTGTTAAGCTACTGGGATCTCCACGTTTCTTCTGAGGGGCATTAAAAGCGTCTTCTTAAGCTACTGTGACCTCCACCACTTTTCCGAGGGGTATTAAAACCGTCTTGTTAAGCTACTGGGACCTCCACCACTTTTCCAAGGGGTATTAAAACCGTCTTGTTAAGCTACTGGGACCTCCACATCTCTTTTGAGGGGCATTAATAGCGTCTTGTTAAACCACTCTGAACTCCACAGCTCTTCCAAGGGGCATTGATATGTTGTTTTTAATTAACTCTAACCTCCACGACTCTTCGAACGGGCATTGCAGTTCCTCTTAATTTTTGGCAGCTTTTTCTTGGAAGGCATAAGCATATACTATGGGAGACCCACTCCCCAATAATGGGAATAATGTTTGTAATATGCTGTACTGCATGGCTCTTGTAAGGGGCATTGCAAGCTCCTTCGTCCTAATTTTTGGCAGCTTTTGCTTGGAAGGCATAAGCAAAGACTATGGGAGACCCACTCCCCAATAATGGGAATAATGTTTGGAATATGCTGTACTGCATGGCTCTTGTAAGGGGCATTGCAAGTTCCTCCGTCCCAATTTTTGGCAGCTTTTGCTTGGAAGGCATAAGCAATGACTATGGGATACACACTCCCCAATAATGGGAATAATGTTTGTACTATGCTGTACTGTATGGCTCTTGGAAGGGGCATTAAAAGCCCCTCTTCCGAGGGGCATTCAAACCGTCTGGTTAAGCTACTGGGACCTCCACGTCTTTTCCGAGGGGCATTGAAACCATCTTGTTAAGCTACTGTGACCTCCATGTCTCTTCAAAGGGACATTAAAACAGTCTTCTTAAGCCACTCTGAACTCCACAGCTCTTCCTAGGGGCATTGAAATGTTGTTTTTAATTACCTCTAACCTTCACAACTCTTCCAACGGACATTGCATTTCCTCCTAATTTTAGTCAGCTTTTGCTTTTCAATGCAAAGGCTAATACTAAGGGAGACCCACTCCCCAATAGTGGGTAGAAGGTTTTTAGTACGCTGTAATCCACGTCTGTTTCAAGGGGCATTGCAGTTCCTCATAATTTTTGGAAAGCCTTTCATTCACTGTTTAGGCCAACAGTGTACAGGAGACCCAGTTGCTATAAATGGAAAAAACTGTTTAGTTAAGGCCCTCTGACCTTCATGTCATTTCCAAGGTACATTGGAGTGCCTCGAAATTTTTGGTAGGCATTGCACTCACTGTATGCCCTATAACTGTGTAGCCAAACCGCTCCTTTTGTTACAGAAACATATCCTACAAGACATATGTGGTTGACTGGCCTGATATTGATGTGAATGATCCCTGTTCCTCCTGCTCTTTCTCCTTTGCCACCACCTCATCCATCATTCATCACCTGAAGCTTTGTTTTAATGGGAGTCATAGAACTTGGATAGTAGCAGGAAAACATCCAGCAATCCTCAGAGGAGGTAGGATATGCGCCAAAACGCTGACCACCTCAGGCCTTGCCGCTACTACATACATGCGCTTGCATTCCAACAAAACAAAGCAGATGCTAACTTGTATCATCATCATGGTCCTCACCTTGGCACTCTCAACTCCCCTGATGGAGAAGCCAGGGCCCACCGGAGGAGTCTGGTTCTCTGGTGGGCTCGTCCAATGCTGCCCTAAAGCAGGCCAGGCTAAGAAAAGTGTGTGGGGGGATGTTCCAAGGAGAAATAGGGGCGGCTGGGGACCGTTTATGGACACCCGGCTGCCCCCAGGCGGCTGGCGACCGGATATGGACACCCGGCCGCCCCCTGGCGGTTGGGGACCGAGTGTGGACACCCCACCGCCGGGCGGCTGGGGACTGAGTATGGATACCAACGCTGCCATGACATGGTGGCCAGATTCCGCCTCCACATGCCTAAAAGGCCCAATTTCAAGTGCAAGCAAGCAGTATGGTATTGCAGCCTGGGGGTGGGTGGGTGGTTGGCTGCATATTTGCACTTGCATTGCAAGGAATGGGGGAGGTACAATTGAACCCTGCCCTGGGACAAGAACTTGCACGGGGATAGTTGCAAGTCTGCATCTTCTGATGCGGCAAGGATGACTTCTGATGGGCACACTTTTAGGCAGTGACCGGGGAGTCAGAGATGCTTCCAGGGGTCTTCCCTATGCTGTCCCCATGTCTTTTCAGCACTGTATGCATGTGTCACACAGCACATGGCCAGATAAGGTTGTAAAATGTTAAAATGACATTTCCCGGTGAATGCATTTGTCACGGTTGAAGCAATACAAAAGTGCAAAAACACATTAAAAATGCTACTTGTGAACATAGCCCAAGGTGTGGAGGAGTATTTTTTTTTTTTTGTTATTTATTTTACCTTATACACAAGTCTTTACCCTGGAAAGGAACTTCCTTAACATATTTCACAGGAAAGCAGTTTCAGTTTAGTTTTTGAACGTTTTATTGTGAGCCCTTAAAAGTGGCTTAATACCTCTGACCACGTTGTTGACAGAAGTGACCTGGGGGTCAGAAATGCTTCCTGGGGCGATCCCCATGCTGTCCCCATGTCATTTGAGCACTGTCACTATCGTTTTGGGCACTTGTTAGGCTTTTAAAAGACAGCCGGGGATGCCGCCGCGAAAATGCTCGGGTCTCCCATAGACTAACATTGGGCTCGTGGCTCAGGTCGAGCAACCGAGTATCATGGCGAGCTCGGCCCGAGCTTTGAGCACCCGAGCATTTTAGTGCTCGCTCTTCACTACTAAATACCCTTCATTATTTATTATTTTTGCACTTTGCGATTTACCCATTTACTTCTACTTACTTGGGTATTTTGCTTGCCTTTGGTTTTTCTTTGTCTAGTGTCCTTGTGTGAGCATGCATTTACATTTTGCATGCACATCAATTTATGTTTCAGTTCAGACTTCTAGGTTTTTTCTTTGTAGTGTGCTTTAGTACATATAAGGGTGTGGCCGCCCTTTGTCTGAGCTGAAATGTTTATTCTGCCTCAGGTCTATGCTTCTACTAGGGGGTCAGTCTCTCTGTCCTTATCCATATGTACGTCACTTGACAAATGGTAAGGTTTTAATATTAGAGTTAGGACTGTCCCATAAGGGTTGCCGTGATGTGGCGGGATAGTTTTTGCATTATTTTTATCAAAATTATGTTAACTAAATACCCTTCATTATTTATTATTTTTGCACTTTGCGATTTACCCATTCACTTCCGGTTACTTGGGTATTTTGCTTGTCTTTGGTTTTTCTTTGTCTAGTGGCCTTGTGTGAACATGCATTAACATTTTGCATGCACATCAATTTATGTTTCAGTTCAGACTTCTAGGTTTTTTCTTTATATGCTATATATGCTGTATGTGCGGGAAGGGAGCTTGTCTGTACACTGCTTGCTATGTGTGGGGGAGGGAAGCTGTCGGACAAAGAGGGGTCCTGCAAACATCCAACTAATGGCCCCCCATATATATTACAGGAAGGTAGGTCAAACCCAAGGATTTTTGCTGGAGCAGCCGACCATGTGCTGTGTATGGGGCCATCTCCCCCACACATATAACCACATTCATGTATATGGGGGAGTCGGGATGTGTTGTGTGGACAAGCGTCCGGTCTAAAGCTAACTAGTGTATGGGCATCTGAGACTAAGGCAAGTTATCATCCAGAAAGTCTTTCTCCAGCCTGCTGAAAAAATGCCGGATAGAGAAAGGCTTTTATCACCTAAGCCAGATCTCACTGGAGGGGAAGCAAGAAGAAAAAAGGAGAAATGTAAAATAAGACACAAGTCCAGACAGTTGTCATCCAAAACTTTATCTGGTATCGACCAAGAAAATTACAATCAGTAAAAGTATAAACCACATTTAGGAAAAACACAGATGAGCTGCGGGACCATCGCTTCTTCTTCTGGGACTTTTTGGCGGACAGGTTGCTCTGCTGTCGGAGGCCTTTCTTGTTCTTGGACTTCTCCTTCATGTGGATTCTGAAGACTAGGAGGCTCCTGAGGGTCCATCTCTCCTGCCAGCAGCTCAGAATGACTTGGAGATATGTTTCCTTTAGTCCAGGAAAGCAAGAGAGGGAAAAGATGAATGTGATGTAATAACAAGACAAACCTAAAAAAAAAACATGTATAAAAAATCATGTAACTGCAAACTGCACAAAAATGACCCCAATAACATAAGTGCTGTAGTATTAAAGAACCTGCAAAACGAGTGGTGTGAAAAGACCTGGGACTTGTCAGAAATATGTAATGTTTTGTCTAAAATGACAAAAAAAAAGAAAAGATTCAAGGGATCAGCAGCATTTTATAACAGGTAAAAAATATACAAATTTGTGACAAGTGATCGGTATTAAGTATTGTGGATGATAACCAGACGTTTATTTCAAATGAAGAGTTTAATGAACGTCTTGTATTCGGCCAATTGGAACCTTCCCGGAAATGTCTGCGCCGGTGATAAAATCTACTTACTAATAGAGTTCCCGACTGGACACAAAGAACTGCAGCTCATGGAGGAATGAAGCTTCTTTCCTTCTCAGCCAAGAACTTCTTATATCAGTCCCGTACGGCCTCTATCATGTCCTGATATCTAGCAGAAAGAGAAAAAATCAATTATAAACTAAATAAAATTTATTAAAGAAAAAAAAACCACCTGCGAACATGAAGCATTTGTAGCAAAGCACAGCCATTATTTACAGAGCACAATTGTTTTACTTTATTCTATATTAGTGGCCGCTCTGTGCAAAAACTTGTGGGAAATTACTGCAGCACTAATATTGTCCGTCCAGAGAGCACCCAAGTATTCCCCAATTTCTGACTCCACCGCCCGATTGCCCTCACAAGCACAATGCTGCACCGCTGTCACCTGCCTGGTACAGGCTCCTTTATAGGGTCCTTTCAGCTGTTGTTCACCAAGATGTGAAGTAATCCGAGTACAGGGTTTCCCATGTCTGAGTGTAGGGGTGGAGAACAGAGAGGATCAGACAGAGACAGGCCCATACACAGACTGCTGGTATATAGAGGACAAATCTCACTGAACAGCAGCTACAAGAAGCTTCTGGATGGGGGCAGTGGGGGTGAGACAGCACTTCAGCAACGTGTTTGGGAGAGAAGGAAGAAAATAAGCAAATGAAGAAAATTTATAAAGTTCACAAGTCTGCAATGTGAGGAGGATAATTACATGAAGAAAACCCTCTAGGTGCAGCATCGGCAACCGGAAAACCGCCCCAAGGTCCACCTGTGTCATCAGCGCCCCCCTGCTGGACCCCTAATCAGTTGTACTGCAGACTCAGATGATTGATAGTGACACTAGGTCAGCTCTTTCCCTATGGCAGCACTAGCTGACCATCCTGTGGATAGGACAGGTGCCGGATCATTCAGTCCTTTCCCTCTTCCCCAACGTGAAGCAAACATCCCTCTGACCAGACAAACATCCCCCTGACCAGGCAAACATCCCCCTGACCAGGCAAACATTCCCCTGACCAGGCAAACATCCCCCTGACCAGGCAAACATCCCTCTGACCAGGCAAACATCCCTCTGACCAGGCAAACATACAACCCCTTATTTTCTTTCCCATTTTACTTCCTTTATTAATTTCTCCTCCAACATTACTGACAACTCCAAGTTCAATAGTTTGATAGTCTCATCTCCTGCCTTTGTATGTGGAGGAGACAATAAACAGCCGTATACATCCTAAACCTGTCACAAGGACTTTCTCTGCAACTCCCTACTCTCAGCTTTCCCCCTGTAACAATCCATCTTTTTCTCTTTCTCGCTCATACATTTCAGACACTTTATTAACATGTTAATCATATTTCCAAACTTACTGCATTCCACTTCATCTGATCATACAACACCGTTTAAAAGAATCACAATCACTTACTTGTCTGCTGCTGTAATTCTTGGATTGTTTTCTTGCTGTTACTTGGTCTTATTTTGCTTCTTTGCTGTCCTTAAACCACCATCTGCCGCACAGTGTCCACATCTTGTTCCACCGGGTCGCTCTTTTGATCCCTGCAACAACAGACACTATGCGAGTATGACTTCACATGTGACATTTCCAAGTCCCTTTACCATTGTGGTGCCAATGGAGTACACCTTTTCCCGTTAGTATGCCACCGGGCACACCTATTCCCGTTAGCATGCCACCGGAGCACACCTTTACCATTAGCATGTGACCGGAGCACACCTTTACCGTTAGCATGCCACCGGAGCACCCCTTTACCATTAGCATGCCACCGGAACACGCCACTTTCCCGTTGGCTTGCCACCGGAGCACGCCACTTCCCAGTTGGCTTGCCACCGGAGCACGCCACTTCCCCGTTGGCTTGCCACCAGAGCACGCCACTTCCCCGTTGGCTTGCCACCGGAGCACGCCACTTTCCCGTTTGGTTGCCACCGGAGCACGCCACTTTCCCGTTGGCTTGCCACCGCAGCACGCCACTTTCCCGTTGGCTTGCCACCGCAGCACGCCACTTTCCCGTTGGCTTGCCACCGGAGCACGCCACTTTCCCGTTGGCTTGCCACCGGAGCACGCCTCTTTCCCGTTGGCTTGCCACCGGAGCACGCCACTTTCCCGTTGGCTTGCCACCGGAGCACGCCACTTTCCCGTTGGCTTGCCACCGGAGCACGCCACTTTCCCGTTGGCTTGCCACCGGAGCACGCCACTTTCCCGTTGGCTTGCCACCGGAGCACGCCACTTTCCCGTTGGCTTGCCACCACAGCACGCCACTTTCCCGTTGGCTTGCCACCGCAGCACGCCACTTTCCCGTTGGCTTGCCACCGCAGCACGCCACTTTCCCGTTGGCTTGCCACCGGAGCACGCCACTTTCCCGTTGGCTGGCCACCGGAGCACGCCACTTTCCCGTTGGCTTGCCACCGGAGCACGCCACTTTCCCGTTGGCTTGCCACCGGAGCACGCCACTTTCCCGTTGGCTTGCCACCGGAGCACGCCTTTTTCCCGTTGGCTTGCCACCGGAGCACGCCACTTTCCCGTTGGCTTGCCACCGGAGCACGCCACTTTCCCGTTGGCTTGCCACCGGAGCACGCCACTTTCCCGTTGGCTTGCCACCGGAGCACGCCACTTTCCCGTTGGCTTGCCACCGCAGCACGCCACTTTCCCGTTGGCTTGCCACCGCAGCACGCCACTTTCCCGTTGGCTTGCCACCGGAGCACGCCACTTTCCCGTTGGCTGGCCACCGGAGCACGCCACTTTCCCGTTGGCTTGCCACCGGAGCACGCCACTTTCCCGTTGGCTTGTCACCGGAGCACGCCACTTTCCCGTTGGCTTGCCACCGGAGCACGCCACTTTCCCGTTGGCTTGCCACCGGAGCACGCCACAGTCCCGTTGGCTTGCCACCGGAGCACGCCACTTTCCCGTTGGCTTGCCACCGGAGCACGCCACTTTCCCGTTGGCTTGCCACCGGAGCACGCCACTTTCCCGTTGGCTTGCCACCGCAGCACGCCACTTTCCCGTTGGCTTGCCACCGCAGCACGCCACTTTCCCGTTGGCTTGCCACCGCAGCACGCCACTTTCCCGTTGGCTTGCCACCGCAGCACGCCACTTTCCCGTTGGCTTGCCACCGGAGCACGCCACTTTCCCGTTGGCTTGCCACCGGAGCACGCCACTTTCCCGTTGGCTTGCCACCGGAGCACGCCACTTTCCCGTTGGCTTGCCACCGGAGCACGCCACTTTCCCGTTGGCTTGCCACCGGAGCACGCCACTCTCCCGTTGGCTTGCCACCGGAGCACGCCACTCTCCCGTTGGCTTGCCACCGGAGCACGCCACTTTACCGTTGGCTTGCCACCGGAGCACGCCACTTTCCCGTTGGCTTGCCACCGGAGCACGCCACAGTCCCGTTGGCTTGCCACCGGAGCACGCCACAGTCCCGTTGGCTTGCCACCGGAGCACGCCACAGTCCCGTTGTCTTGCCACCGGAGCACGCCACAGTCCCGTTGGCTTGCCACCGGAGCACGCCACTTTCCCGTTGGCTTGCCACCGGAGCACGCCACTTTCCCGTTGGCTTGCCACCGGAGCACGCCACTTTCCCGTTGGCTTGCCACCGGAGCACGCCACTTTCCCGTTGGCTTGCCACCGGAGCACGCCACTTTCCCGTTGGCTTGCCACCGGAGCACGCCACTTCCCCGTTGGCTTGCCACCGGAGCACGCCACTTCCCCGTTGGCTTGCCACCGGAGCACGCCACTTCCCCGTTGGCTTGCCACCGGAGCACGCCACTTCCCCGTTGGCTTGCCACCGGAGCACCCACTTTCCCGTTGGCTTGCCACCGGAGCACGCCACTTTCCCGTTGGCTTGCCACCGGAGCATGCCACAGTCCCGTTGGCTTGCCACCGGAGCACGCCACTTTCCCGTTGGCTTGCCACCGGAGCACGCCACTTTCCCGTTGGCTTGCCACCGGAGCACACCACTTTCCCGTTGGCTTGCCACCGGAGCATGCCACTTTCCCGTTGGCTTGCCACCGGAGCACGCCACTTTCCCGTTGGCTTGCCACCGGAGCACGCCACTTTCCCGTTGGCTTGCCACCGGAGCACGCCACTCTCCCGTTGGCTTGCCACCGGAGCACGCCACTTTCCCGTTGGCTTGCCACCGGAGAACGCCACTTTCCCGTTGGCTTGCCACCGGAGCACGCCACAGTCCCGTTGGCTTGCCACCGGAGCACGCCACAGTCCCGTTGGCTTGCCACCGGAGCACTCCACAGTCCCGTTGGCTTGCCACCGGAGCACGCCACTTTCCCGTTGGCTTGCCACCGGAGCACGCCACTTTCCCGTTGGCTTGCCACCGCAGCACGCCACTTTCCCGTTGGCTTGCCACCGCAGCACGCCACTTTCCCGTTGGCTTGCCACCGGAGCACGCCACTTTCCCGTTGGCTTGCCACCGGAGCACGCCACTTTCCCGTTGGCTTGCCACCGGAGCACGTCACTTTCCCGTTGGCTTGCCACCGGAGCACGCCACTTTCCCGTTGGCTTGCCACCGGAGCACGCCACTCTCCCGTTGGCTTGCCACCGGAGCACGCCACTCTCCCGTTGGCTTGCCACCGGAGCACGCCACTTTACCGTTGGCTTGCCACCGGAGCACGCCACTTTCCCGTTGGCTTGCCACCGGAGCACGCCACAGTCCCGTTGGCTTGCCACCGGAGCACGCCACAGTCCTGTTGGCTTGCCACCGGAGCACGCCACAGTCCCGTTGGCTTGCCACCGGAGCACGCCACAGTCCCGTTGGCTTGCCACCGGAGCACGCCACTTTCCCGTTGGCTTGCCACCGGAGCACGCCATTTTCCCGTTGGCTTGCCACCGGAGCACGCCACTTTCCCGTTGGCTTGCCACCGGACCACGCCACTTTCCCGTTGGCTTGCCACCGGAGCACGCCACTTCCCCGTTGGCTTGCCACCGGAGCACGCCACTTCCCCGTTGGCTTGCCACCGGAGCACGCCACTTTCCCGTTGGCTTGCCACCGGAGCACGCCACTTTCCCGTTGGCTTGCCACCGGAGCACGCCACTCTCCCGTTGGCTTGCCACCGGAGCACGCCACTTTCCCGTTGGCTTGCCACCGGAGCACGCCACTTTCCCGTTGGCTTGCCACCGGAGCACGCCACAGTCCCGTTGGCTTGCCACCGGAGCACGCCACAGTCCCGTTGGCTTGCCACCGGAGCACTCCACATGTCCCGTTGGCTTGCCACCGGAGCACGCCACTTTCCCGTTGGCTTGCCACCGGAGCACGCCACTTTCCCGTTGGCTTGCCACCGGAGCACGCCACTTTCCCGTTGTCTTGCCACCGGAGCACGCCACAGTCCCGTTGGCTTGCCACCGGAGCACGCCACTTTCCCGTTGGCTTGCCACCGGAGCACGCCACTTTCCCGTTGGCTTGCCACCGGAGCACGCCACTTTCCCGTTGGCTTGCCACCGGAGCACACCACTTTCCCGTTGGCTTGCCACCGGAGCACGCCACTTTCCCGTTGGCTTGCCACCGCAGCACGCCACTTTCCCGTTGGCTTGCCACCGCAGCACACCACTTTCCCGTTGGCTTGCCACCGCAGCACGCCACTTTCCCGTTGGCTTGCCACCGCAGCACGCCACTTTCCCGTTGGCTTGCCACCGGAGCACGCCACTTTCCCGTTGGCTTGCCACCGGAGCACACCACTTTCCCGTTGGCTTGCCACCGGAGCACGCCACTTTCCCGTTGGCTTGCCACCGGAGCACGCCACTCTCCCGTTGGCTTGCCACCGGAGCACGCCACTCTCCCGTTGGCTTGCCACCGGAGCACGCCACTCTCCCGTTGGCTTGCCACCGGAGCACGCCACTTTCCCGTTGGCTTGCCACCGGAGCACGCCACAGTCCCGTTGGCTTGCCACCGGAGCACGCCACAGTCCCGTTGGCTTGCCACCGGAGCACGCCACAGTCCCGTTGGCTTGCCACCGGAGCACGCCACTTTCCCGTTGGCTTGCCACCGGAGCACGCCACTTTCCCGTTGGCTTGCCACCGGAGCACGCCACTTTCCCGTTGGCTTGCCAACGGAGCACGCCACTTCCCCGTTGGCTTGCCACCGGAGCACGCCACTTCCCCGTTGGCTTGCCACCGGAGCACGCCACTTCCCCGTTGGCTTGCCACCGGAGCACGCCACTTCCCCGTTGGCTTGCCACCGGAGCACGCCACTTTCCCGTTGGCTTGCCACCGGAGCACGCCACTTTCCCGTTGGCTTGCCACCGGAGCACGCCACAGTCCCGTTGGCTTGCCACCGGAGCACGCCACTTTCCCGTTGGCTTGCCACCGGAGCACGCCACTTTCCCGTTGGCTTGCCACCGGAGCACGCCACTTTCCCGTTGGCTTGCCACCGGAGCACGCCACTTTCCCGTTGGCTTGCCACCGGAGCACGCCACTTTCCCGTTGGCTTGCCACCGGAGCACGCCACTCTCCCGTTGGCTTGCCACCGGAGCACGCCACTTTCCCGTTGGCTTGCCACCGGAGCACGCCACTTTCCCGTTGGCTTGCCACCGGAGCATGCCACTTTCCCGTTGGCTTGCCACCGGAGCACGCCACAGTCCCGTTGGCTTGCCACCGGAGCACGCCACTTTCCCGTTGGCTTGCCACCGGAGCACGCCACTTTCCCGTTGGCTTGCCACCGGAGCACGCCACTTTCCCGTTGGCTTGCCACCGGAGCACACCACTTTCCCGTTGGCTTGCCACCGGAGCACGCCACTTTCCCGTTGGCTTGCCACCGCAGCACGCCACTTTCCCGTTGGCTTGCCACCGCAGCACGCCACTTTCCCGTTGGCTTGCCACCGCAGCACGCCACTTTCCCGTTGGCTTGCCACCGCAGCACGCCACTTTCCCATTGGCTTGCCACCGGAGCACGCCACTTTCCCGTTGGCTTGCCACCGGAGCACGCTACTTTCCCGTTGGCTTGCCACCGGAGCACGCCACTCTCCCGTTGGCTTGCCACCGGAGCACGCCACTCTCCCGTTGGCTTGCCACCGGAGCACGCCACTCTCCCGTTGGCTTGCCACCGGAGCACACCACTCTCCGGTTGGCTTGCCACCGGAGCACGCCACTTTCCCGTTGGCTTGCCACCGGAGCACGCCACAGTCCCGTTGGCTTGCCACCGGAGCACGCCACAGTCCCGTTGGCTTGCCACCGGAGCACGCCACAGTCCCGTTGGCTTGCCACCGGAGCACGCCACAGTCCCGTTGGCTTGCCACCGGAGCACGCCACTTTCCCGTTGGCTTGCCACCGCAGCACGCCACTTTCCCGTTGGCTTGCCACCGCAGCACGCCACTTTCCCGTTGGCTTGCCACCGGAGCACGCCACAGTCCCGTTGGCTTGCCACCGGAGCACGCCACAGTCCCGTTGGCTTGCCACCGGAGCACGCCACAGTCCCGTTGGCTTGCCACCGGAGCACGCCACTTTCCCGTTGGCTTGTCACCGGAGCACGCCATTTTCCCGTTGGCTTGCCACCGGAGCACGCCACTTTCCCGTTGGCTTGCCACCGGAGCACGCCACTTTCCCGTTGGCTTGCCACCGGAGCACGCCACTTTCCCGTTGGCTTGCCACCGGAGCACGCCACTTTCCCGTTGGCTTGCCACCGGAGCACGCCACTTTCCCGTTGGCTTGCCACCGGAGCACGCCACTTTCCCGTTGGCTTGCCACCGGAGCACGCCACTTCCCCGTTGGCTTGCCACCGGAGCACGCCACTTCCCCGTTGGCTTGCCACCGGAGCACGCCACTTCCCCGTTGGCTTGCCACCGGAGCACGCCACTTCCCCGTTGGCTTGCCACCGGAGCACCCACTTTCCCGTTGGCTTGCCACCGGAGCACGCCACTTTCCCGTTGGCTTGCCACCGGAGCACGCCACAGTCCCGTTGGCTTGCCACCGGAGCACGCCACTTTCCCGTTGGCTTGCCACCGGAGCACGCCACTTTCCCGTTGGCTTGCCACCGGAGCACACCACTTTCCCGTTGGCTTGCCACCGGAGCACGCCACTTTCCCGTTGGCTTGCCACCGGAGCACGCCACTTTCCCGTTGGCTTGCCACCGGAGCACGCCACTTTCCCGTTGGCTTGCCACCGGAGCACGCCACTCTCCCGTTGGCTTGCCACCGGAGCACGCCACTTTCCCGTTGGCTTGCCACCGGAGAACGCCACTTTCCCGTTGGCTTGCCACCGGAGCACGCCACAGTCCCGTTGGCTTGCCACCGGAGCACGCCACAGTCCCGTTGGCTTGCCACCGGAGCACTCCACAGTCCCGTTGGCTTGCCACCGGAGCACGCCACTTTCCCGTTGGCTTGCCACCGGAGCACGCCACTTTCCCGTTGGCTTGCCACCGCAGCACGCCACTTTCCCGTTGGCTTGCCACCGCAGCACGCCACTTTCCCGTTGGCTTGCCACCGGAGCACGCCACTTTCCCGTTGGCTTGCCACCGGAGCACGCCACTTTCCCGTTGGCTTGCCACCGGAGCACGTCACTTTCCCGTTGGCTTGCCACCGGAGCACGCCACTTTCCCGTTGGCTTGCCACCGGAGCACGCCACTCTCCCGTTGGCTTGCCACCGGAGCACGCCACTCTCCCGTTGGCTTGCCACCGGAGCACGCCACTTTACCGTTGGCTTGCCACCGGAGCACGCCACTTTCCCGTTGGCTTGCCACCGGAGCACGCCACAGTCCCGTTGGCTTGCCACCGGAGCACGCCACAGTCCTGTTGGCTTGCCACCGGAGCACGCCACAGTCCCGTTGGCTTGCCACCGGAGCACGCCACAGTCCCGTTGGCTTGCCACCGGAGCACGCCACTTTCCCGTTGGCTTGCCACCGGAGCACGCCATTTTCCCGTTGGCTTGCCACCGGAGCACGCCACTTTCCCGTTGGCTTGCCACCGGACCACGCCACTTTCCCGTTGGCTTGCCACCGGAGCACGCCACTTCCCCGTTGGCTTGCCACCGGAGCACGCCACTTCCCCGTTGGCTTGCCACCGGAGCACGCCACTTTCCCGTTGGCTTGCCACCGGAGCACGCCACTTTCCCGTTGGCTTGCCACCGGAGCACGCCACTCTCCCGTTGGCTTGCCACCGGAGCACGCCACTTTCCCGTTGGCTTGCCACCGGAGCACGCCACTTTCCCGTTGGCTTGCCACCGGAGCACGCCACAGTCCCGTTGGCTTGCCACCGGAGCACGCCACAGTCCCGTTGGCTTGCCACCGGAGCACTCCACATGTCCCGTTGGCTTGCCACCGGAGCACGCCACTTTCCCGTTGGCTTGCCACCGGAGCACGCCACTTTCCCGTTGGCTTGCCACCGGAGCACGCCACTTTCCCGTTGGCTTGCCACCGGAGCACGCCACAGTCCCGTTGGCTTGCCACCGGAGCACGCCACTTTCCCGTTGGCTTGCCACCGGAGCACGCCACTTTCCCGTTGGCTTGCCACCGGAGCACGCCACTTTCCCGTTGGCTTGCCACCGGAGCACACCACTTTCCCGTTGGCTTGCCACCGGAGCACGCCACTTTCCCGTTGGCTTGCCACCGCAGCACGCCACTTTCCCGTTGGCTTGCCACCGCAGCACACCACTTTCCCGTTGGCTTGCCACCGCAGCACGCCACTTTCCCGTTGGCTTGCCACCGCAGCACGCCACTTTCCCGTTGGCTTGCCACCGGAGCACGCCACTTTCCCGTTGGCTTGCCACCGGAGCACACCACTTTCCCGTTGGCTTGCCACCGGAGCACGCCACTTTCCCGTTGGCTTGCCACCGGAGCACGCCACTCTCCCGTTGGCTTGCCACCGGAGCACGCCACTCTCCCGTTGGCTTGCCACCGGAGCACGCCACTCTCCCGTTGGCTTGCCACCGGAGCACGCCACTTTCCCGTTGGCTTGCCACCGGAGCACGCCACAGTCCCGTTGGCTTGCCACCGGAGCACGCCACAGTCCCGTTGGCTTGCCACCGGAGCACGCCACAGTCCCGTTGGCTTGCCACCGGAGCACGCCACTTTCCCGTTGGCTTGCCACCGGAGCACGCCACTTTCCCGTTGGCTTGCCACCGGAGCACGCCACTTTCCCGTTGGCTTGCCACCGGAGCACGCCACTTCCCCGTTGGCTTGCCACCGGAGCACGCCACTTCCCCGTTGGCTTGCCACCGGAGCACGCCACTTCCCCGTTGGCTTGCCACCGGAGCACGCCACTTCCCCGTTGGCTTGCCACCGGAGCACGCCACTTTCCCGTTGGCTTGCCACCGGAGCACGCCACTTTCCCGTTGGCTTGCCACCGGAGCACGCCACAGTCCCGTTGGCTTGCCACCGGAGCACGCCACTTTCCCGTTGGCTTGCCACCGGAGCACGCCACTTTCCCGTTGGCTTGCCACCGGAGCACGCCACTTTCCCGTTGGCTTGCCACCGGAGCACGCCACTTTCCCGTTGGCTTGCCACCGGAGCACGCCACTTTCCCGTTGGCTTGCCACCGGAGCACGCCACTCTCCCGTTGGCTTGCCACCGGAGCACGCCACTTTCCCGTTGGCTTGCCACCGGAGCACGCCACTTTCCCGTTGGCTTGCCACCGGAGCATGCCACTTTCCCGTTGGCTTGCCACCGGAGCACGCCACAGTCCCGTTGGCTTGCCACCGGAGCACGCCACTTTCCCGTTGGCTTGCCACCGGAGCACGCCACTTTCCCGTTGGCTTGCCACCGGAGCACGCCACTTTCCCGTTGGCTTGCCACCGGAGCACACCACTTTCCCGTTGGCTTGCCACCGGAGCACGCCACTTTCCCGTTGGCTTGCCACCGCAGCACGCCACTTTCCCGTTGGCTTGCCACCGCAGCACGCCACTTTCCCGTTGGCTTGCCACCGCAGCACGCCACTTTCCCGTTGGCTTGCCACCGCAGCACGCCACTTTCCCATTGGCTTGCCACCGGAGCACGCCACTTTCCCGTTGGCTTGCCACCGGAGCACGCCACTTTCCCGTTGGCTTGCCACCGGAGCACGCCACTCTCCCGTTGGCTTGCCACCGGAGCACGCCACTCTCCCGTTGGCTTGCCACCGGAGCACGCCACTCTCCCGTTGGCTTGCCACCGGAGCACACCACTCTCCGGTTGGCTTGCCACCGGAGCACGCCACTTTCCCGTTGGCTTGCCACCGGAGCACGCCACAGTCCCGTTGGCTTGCCACCGGAGCACGCCACAGTCCCGTTGGCTTGCCACCGGAGCACGCCACAGTCCCGTTGGCTTGCCACCGGAGCACGCCACAGTCCCGTTGGCTTGCCACCGGAGCACGCCACTTTCCCGTTGGCTTGCCACCGCAGCACGCCACTTTCCCGTTGGCTTGCCACCGCAGCACGCCACTTTCCCGTTGGCTTGCCACCGGAGCACGCCACAGTCCCGTTGGCTTGCCACCGGAGCACGCCACAGTCCCGTTGGCTTGCCACCGGAGCACGCCACTTTCCCGTTGGCTTGTCACCGGAGCACGCCATTTTCCCGTTGGCTTGCCACCGGAGCACGCCACTTTCCCGTTGGCTTGCCACCGGAGCACGCCACTTTCCCGTTGGCTTGCCACCGGAGCACGCCACTTCCCCGTTGGCTTGCCACCGGAGCACGCCACTTCCCCGTTGGCTTGCCACCGGAGCACGCCACTTCCCCGTTGGCTTGCCACCGGAGCACGCCACTTTCCCGTTGGCTTGCCACCGGAGCATGCCACTTCCCCGTTGGCTTGCCACCGGAGCACGCCACAGTCCCGTTGGCTTGCCACCGGAGCACGCCACTTTCCCGTTGGCTTGCCACCGGAGCACGCCACTTTCCCGTTGGCTTGCCACCGGAGCACGCCACTTTCCCGTTGGCTTGCCACCGGAGCACGCCACTTTCCCGTTGGCTTGCCACCGGAGCACGCCACTCTCCCGTTGGCTTGCCACCGGAGCACGCCACTTTCCCGTTGGCTTGCCACCGGAGCACGCCACTTTCCCGTTGGCTTGCCACCGGAGCACGCCACAGTCCCGTTGGCTTGCCACCGGAGCACGCCACAGTCCCGTTGGCTTGCCTCCGGAGCACTCCACAGTCCCGTTGGCTTGCCACCGGAGCACGCCACTTTCCCGTTGGCTTGCCACCGGAGCACGCCACTTTCCCGTTGGCTTGCCACCGGAGCACGCCACTTTCCCGTTGGCTTGCCACCGGAGCACGCCACAGTCCCGTTGGCTTGCCACCGGAGCACGCCACTTTCCCGTTGGCTTGCCACCAGAGCACGCCACTTTCCCATTGGCTTGCCACCGGAGCATGCCACTTTCCCGTTGGCTTGCCACCGGAGCACACCACTTTCCCGTTGGCTTGCCACCGGAGCACGCCACTTTCCCGTTGGCTTGCCACCGCAGCACGCCACTTTCCTGTTGGCTTGCCACCGCAGCACGCCACTTTCCCGTTGGCTTGCCACCGGAGCACGCCACTTTCCCGTTGGCTTGCCACCGCAGCACGCCACTTTCCCGTTGGCTTGCCACCGGAGCACGCCACTTTCCCGTTGGCTTGCCACCGGAGCACGCCACTTTCCCGTTGGCTAGCCACCGGAGCACGCCACTTTCCCCTTGGCTTGCCACCGGAGCACGCCACTCTCTCGTTGGCTTGCCACCGGAGCACGCCTCTCTCCCGTTGGCTTGCCACCGGAGCACGCCACTCTCCCGTTGGCTTGCCACCGGAGCACGCCACTTTCCCGTTGGCTTGCCACCGGAGCACGCCACAGTCCCGTTGGCTTGCCACCGGAGCACGCCACAGTCCCGTTGGCTTGCCACCGGAGCACGCCACAGTCCCGTTGGCTTGCCACCGGAGCACGCCACTTTCCCGTTGGCTTGCCACCGGAGCACGCCACTTTCCCGTTGGCTTGCCACCGGAGCACGCCACTTTCCCGTTGGCTTGCCACCGGAGCATGCCACTTTCCCGTTGGCTTGCCACCGGAGCACGCCACTTTCCCGTTGGCTTGCCACCGGAGCACGCCACTTCCTCGTTGGCTTGCCACCGGAGCACGCCACTTCCCCGTTGGCTTGCCACCGGAGCACGCCACTTCCCCGTTGGCTTGCCACCGGAGCACGCCACTTTCCCTTTGGCTTGCCACCGGAGCACGCCACTTTCCCGTTGGCTTGCCACCGGAGCACGCCACAGTCCCGTTGGCTTGCCACCGGAGCACGCCACTTTCCCGTTGGCTTGCCACCGGAGCACGCCACTTTCCCGTTGGCTTGCCACCGGAGCACGCCACTTTCCCGTTGGCTTGCCACCGGAGCACGCCACTTTCCCGTTGGCTTGCCACCGGAGCACGCCACTTTCCCGTTGGCTTGCCACCGGAGCACGCCACTCTCCCGTTGGCTTGCCACCGGAGCACGCCACTTTCCCGTTGGCTTGCCACCGGAGCACGCCACTTTCCCGTTGGCTTGCCACCGGAGCATGCCACTTTCCCGTTGGCTTGCCACCGGAGCACGCCACAGTCCCGTTGGCTTGCCACCGGAGCACGCCACTTTCCCGTTGGCTTGCCACCGGAGCACGCCACTTTCCCGTTGGCTTGCCACCGGAGCACGCCACTTTCCCGTTGGCTTGCCACCGGAGCACACCACTTTCCCGTTGGCTTGCCACCGGAGCACGCCACTTTCCCGTTGGCTTGCCACCGCAGCACGCCACTTTCCCGTTGGCTTGCCACCGCAGCACGCCACTTTCCCGTTGGCTTGCCACCGCAGCACGCCACTTTCCCGTTGGCTTGCCACCGCAGCACGCCACTTTCCCGTTGGCTTGCCACCGGAGCACGCCACTTTCCCGTTGGCTTGCCACCGGAGCACGCCACTTTCCCGTTGGCTTGCCACCGGAGCACGCCACTCTCCCGTTGGCTTGCCACCGGAGCACGCCACTCTCCCGTTGGCTTGCCACCGGAGCACGCCACTCTCCCGTTGGCTTGCCACCGGAGCACGCCACTCTCCGGTTGGCTTGCCACCGGAGCACGCCACTTTCCCGTTGGCTTGCCACCGGAGCACGCCACAGTCCCGTTGGCTTGCCACCGGAGCACGCCACAGTCCCGTTGGCTTGCCACCGGAGCACGCCACAGTCCCGTTGGCTTGCCACCGGAGCACGCCACAGTCCCGTTGGCTTGCCACCGGAGCACGCCACTTTCCCGTTGGCTTGCCACCGCAGCACGCCACTTTCCCGTTGGCTTGCCACCGCAGCACGCCACTTTCCCATTGGCTTGCCACCGGAGCACGCCACAGTCCCGTTGGCTTGCCACCGGAGCACGCCACAGTCCCGTTGGCTTGCCACCGGAGCACGCCACAGTCCCGTTGGCTTGCCACCGGAGCACGCCACTTTCCCGTTGGCTTGTCACCGGAGCACGCCATTTTCCCGTTGGCTTGCCACCGGAGCACGCCACTTTCCCGTTGGCTTGCCACCGGAGCACGCCACTTTCCCGTTGGCTTGCCACCGGAGCACGCCACTTCCCCGTTGGCTTGCCACCGGAGCACGCCACTTCCCCGTTGGCTTGCCACCGGAGCACGCCACTTCCCCGTTGGCTTGCCACCGGAGCACGCCACTTCCCCGTTGGCTTGCCACCGGAGCACGCCACTTTCCCGTTGGCTTGCCACCGGAGCATGCCACTTCCCCGTTGGCTTGCCACCGGAGCACGCCACAGTCCCGTTGGCTTGCCACCGGAGCACGCCACTTTCCCGTTGGCTTGCCACCGGAGCACGCCACTTTCCCGTTGGCTTGCCACCGGAGCACGCCACTTTCCCGTTGGCTTGCCACCGGAGCACGCCACTTTCCCGTTGGCTTGCCACCGGAGCACGCCACTTTCCCGTTGGCTTGCCACCGGAGCACGCCACTCTCCCGTTGGCTTGCCACCGGAGCACGCCACTTTCCCGTTGGCTTGCCACCGGAGCACGCCACTTTCCCGTTGGCTTGCCACCGGAGCACGCCACAGTCCCGTTGGCTTGCCACCGGAGCACGCCACAGTCCCGTTGGCTTGCCACCGGAGCACTCCACAGTCCCGTTGGCTTGCCACCGGAGCACGCCACTTTCCCGTTGGCTTGCCACCGGAGCACGCCACTTTCCCGTTGGCTTGCCACCGGAGCACGCCACTTTCCCGTTGGCTTGCCACCGGAGCACGCCACAGTCCCGTTGGCTTGCCACCGGAGCACGCCACTTTCCCGTTGGCTTGCCACCAGAGCACGCCACTTTCCCATTGGCTTGCCACCGGAGCATGCCACTTTCCCGTTGGCTTGCCACCGGAGCACACCACTTTCCCGTTGGCTTGCCACCGGAGCACGCCACTTTCCCGTTGGCTTGCCACCGCAGCACGCCACTTTCCTGTTGGCTTGCCACCGCAGCACGCCACTTTCCCGTTGGCTTGCCACCGGAGCACGCCACTTTCCCGTTGGCTTGCCACCGCAGCACGCCACTTTCCCGTTGGCTTGCCACCGGAGCACGCCACTTTCCCGTTGGCTTGCCACCGGAGCACGCCACTTTCCCGTTGGCTAGCCACCGGAGCACGCCACTTTCCCCTTGGCTTGCCACCGGAGCACGCCACTCTCTCGTTGGCTTGCCACCGGAGCACGCCTCTCTCCTGTTGGCTTGCCACCGGAGCACGCCACTCTCCCGTTGGCTTGCCACCGGAGCACGCCACTTTCCCGTTTGCTTGCCACCGGAGCACGCCACAGTCCCGTTGGCTTGCCACCGGAGCACGCCACAGTCCCGTTGGCTTGCCACCGGAGCACGCCACAGTCCCGTTGGCTTGCCACCGGAGCACGCCACTTTCCCGTTGGCTTGCCACCGGAGCACGCCACTTTCCCGTTGGCTTGCCACCGGAGCACGCCACTTTCCCGTTGGCTTGCCACCGGAGCATGCCACTTTCCCGTTGGCTTGCCACCGGAGCACGCCACTTTCCCGTTGGCTTGCCACCGGAGCACGCCACTTCCTCGTTGGCTTGCCACCGGAGCACGCCACTTCCCCGTTGGCTTGCCACCGGAGCACGCCACTTCCCCGTTGGCTTGCCACCGGAGCACGCCACTTCCCCGTTGGCTTGCCACCGGAGCACGCCACTTTCCCGTTGGCTTGCCACCGGAGCACGCCACTTTCCCGTTGGCTTGCCACCGGAGCACGCCACAGTCCCGTTAGCTTGCCACCGGAGCACTCCACTTTCCCGTTGGCTTGCCACCGGAGCACGCCACTTTCCCGTTGGCTTGCCACCGGAGCACGCCACTTTCCCTTTGGCTTGCCACCGGAGCACGCCACTTTCACGTTGGCTTGCCACCGGAGCACGCCACTTTCCCGTTGGCTTGCCACCGGAGCACGCCACTCTCCCGTTGGCTTGCCACCGGAGCACGCCACTTTCCCGTTGGCTTGCCACCGGAGCACGCAACTTTCCCGTTGGCTTGCCACCGGAGCACGCCACAGTCCCGTTGGCTTGCCACCGGAGCACGCCACAGTCCCGTTGGCTTGCCACCGGAGCACTCCACAGTCCCGTTGGCTTGCCACCGGAGCACGCCACAGTCCCGTTGGCTTGCCACCGGAGCACTCCACAGTCCCGTTGGCTTGCCACCGGAGCACGCCACTTTCCCGTTGGCTTGCCACCGGAGCACGCCACTTTCCCGTTGGCTTGCCACCGGAGCACGCCACTTTCCCGTTGGCTTGCCACCGGAGCACGCCACAGTCCCGTTGGCTTGCCACCGGAGCACGCCACTTTCCCGTTGGCTTGCCACCGGAGCACGCCACTTTCCCGTTGGCTTGCCACCGGAGCACGCCACTTTCCCGTTGGCTTGCCACCGGAGCACGCCACTTTCCCGTTGGCTTGCCACCGGAGCACGCCACTTTCCCGTTGGCTTGCCACCGCAGCACGCCACTTTCCCGTTGGCTTGCCACCGCAGCACGCCACTTTCCCGTTGGCTTGCCACCGCAGCACGCCACTTTCCCGTTGGCTTGCCACCGCAGCACGCCACTTTCCCGTTGGCTTGCCACCGGAGCACGCCACTTTCCCGTTGGCTTGCCACTGGAGCACGCCACTTTCCCGTTGGCTTGCCACCGGAGCACGCCACTTTCCCGTTGGCTTGCCACCGGAGCACGCCACTCTCCCGTTGGCTTGCCACCGGAGCACGCCACTCTCCCGTTGGCTTGCCACCGGAGCACGCCACTCTCCCGTTGGCTTGCCACCGGAGCACGCCACTCTCCCGTTGGCTTGCCACCGGAGCACGCCACAGTCCCGTTGGCTTGCCACCGGAGCACGCCACAGTCCCATTGGCTTGCCACCGGAGCACGCCACAGTCCCGTTGGCTTGCCACCGGAGCACGCCACTTTCTCGTTGGCTTGCCACCGGAGCACGCCACTTTCCCGTTGGCTTGCCACCGGAGCACGCCACTTTCCCGTTGGCTTGCCACCGGAGCATGCCACTTTCCCGTTGGCTTGCCACCGGAGCACGCCACTTTCCCGTTGGCTTGCCACCGGAGCACGCCACTTCCCCGTTGGCTTGCCACCGGAGCACGCCACTTCCCCGTTGGCTTGCCACCGGAGCACGCCACTTCCCCGTTGGCTTGCCACCGGAGCACGCCACTTTCCCGTTGGCTTGCCACCGGAGCACGCCACTTTCCCGTTGGCTTGCCACCGGAGCACGCCACAATCCCGTTGGCTTGCCACCGGAGCACGCCACTTTCCCGTTGGCTTGCCACCGGAGCACGCCACTTTCCCGTTGGCTTGCCACCGGAGCACGCCACTTTCCCGTTGGCTTGCCACCGGAGCACGCCACTTTCCCGTTGGCTTGCCACCGGAGCACGCCACTTTCCCGTTGGCTTGCCACCGGAGCACGCCACTCTCCCGTTGGCTTGCCACCGGAGCACGCCACTTTCCCGTTGGCTTGCCACCGAAGCACGCCACTTTCCCGTTGGCTTGCCACCGGAGCACGCCACAGTCCCGTTGGCTTGCCACCGGAGCACGCCACAGTCCCGTTGGCTTGCCACCGGAGCACTCCACAGTCCCGTTGGCTTGCCACCGGAGCACGCCACTTTCCCGTTGGCTTGCCACCGGAGCACGCCACTTTCCCGTTGGCTTGCCACCAGAGCACGCCACTTTCCCGTTGGCTTGCCACCGGAGCACGCCACAGTCCGGTTGGCTTGCCACCGGAGCACGCCACTTTCCCGTTGGCTTGCCACCGGAGCACGCCACTTTCCCGTTGGCTTGCCACCGGAGCACGCCACTTTCCCGTTGGCTTGCCACCGGAGCACGCCACTCTCCCGTTGGCTTGCCACCGCAGCACGCCACTTTCCCGTTATCTTGCCACCGCAGCACGCCACTTTCCCGTTGGCTTGCCACCGCAGCACGCCACTTTCCCGTTGGCTTGCCACCGCAGCACGCCACTTTCCCGTTGGCTTGCCACCGGAGCACGCCACTTTCCCGTTGGCTTGCCACCGGAGCACGCCACTTTCCCGTTGGCTTGCCACCGGAGCACGCCACTTTCCCGTTGGCTTGCCACCGGATCACGCCACTTTCCCGTTGGCTTGCCACCGGAGCACGCCACTTTCCCGTTGGCTTGCCACCGGAGCACGCCACTTTCCCGTTGGCTTGCCACCGGAGCACGCCACTCTCCCGTTGGCTTGCCACCGGAGCACGCCACTTTCCCGTTGGCTTGCCACCGGAGCACGCCACTTTCCCGTTGGCTTGCCACCGGAGCACGCCACAGTCCCGTCGGCTTGCCACCGGAGCACTCCACAGTCCCGTTGGCTTGCCACCGGAGCACGCCACTTTCCCGTTGGCTTGCCACCGGAGCACGCCACTTTCCCGTTGGCTTGCCACCGGAGCACGCCACTTTCCCGTTGGCTTGCCACCGGAGCACGCCACAGTCCCGTTGGCTTGCCACCGGAGCACGCCACTTTCCCGTTGGCTTGCCACCGGAGCACGCCACTTTCCCGTTGGCTTGCCACCGGAGCACGCCACTTTCCCGTTGGCTTGCCACCGGAGCACGCCACTTTCCCGTTGGCTTGCCACCGCAGCACGCCACTTTCCCGTTGGCTTGCCACCGCAGCACGCCACTTTCCCGTTGGCTTGCCACCGCAGCACGCCACTTTCCCGTTGGCTTGCCACCGCAGCACGCCACTTTCCCGTTGGCTTGCCACCGGAGCACGCCACTTTCCCGTTGGCTTGCCACCGGAGCACGCCACTTTCCCGTTGGCTTGCCACCGGAGCACGCCACTCTCCCGTTGGCTTGCCACCGGAGCACGCCACTCTCCCGTTGGCTTGCCACCGGAGCACGCCACTCTCCCGTTGGCTTGCCACCGGAGCACGCCACTCTCCCGTTGGCTTGCCACCGGAGCACGCCACTTTCCCGTTGGCTTGCCACCGGAGCACGCCACAGTCCCGTTGGCTTGCCACCGGAGCATGCCACAGTCCCGTTGGCTTGCCACCGGAGCACGCCACAGTCCCGTTGGCTTGCCACCGGAGCACGCCACAGTCCCGTTGGCTTGCCACCGGAGCACGCCACTTTCCCGTTGGCTTGCCACCGCAGCACGCCACTTTCCCGTTGGCTTGCCACCGCAGCACGCCACTTTCCCGTTGGCTTGCCACCGGAGCACGCCACTTTCCCGTTGGCTTGCCACCGGAGCACGCCACTTTCCCGTTGGCTTGCCACCGGAGCACGCCACTTTCCCGTTGGCTTGCCACCGGAGCACGCCACTTTCCCGTTGGCTTGCCACCGGAGCACGCCACTCTCCCGTTGGCTTGCCACCGGAGCACGCCACTCTCTCGTTGGCTTGCCACCGGAGCACGCCACTTTACCGTTGGCTTGCCACCGGAGCACGCCACTTTCCCGTTGGCTTGCCACCGGAGCACGCCACAGTCCCGTTGGCTTGCCACCGGAGCACGCCACAGTCCCGTTGGCTTGCCACCGGAGCACGCCACAGTCCCGTTGGCTTGCCACCGGAGCACGCCACTTTCCCGTTGGCTTGCCACCGGAGCACGCCACTTTCCCGTTGGCTTGCCACCGGAGCACGCCACTTTCCCGTTGGCTTGCCACCGGAGCACGCTACTTTCCCGTTGGCTTGCCACCGGAGCATGCCACTTTCCCGTTGGCTTGCCACCGGAGCACGCCACTTCCCCGTTGGCTTGCCACCGGAGCACGCCACTTCCCCGTTGGCTTGCCACCGGAGCACGCCACTTCCCCGTTGGCTTGCCACCGGAGCACGCCACTTCCCCGTTGGCTTGCCACCAGAGCACGCCACTTTCCCGTTGGCTTGCCACCGGAGCACGCCACTTTCCCGTTGGCTTGCCACCAGAGCACGCCACAGTCCCGTTGGCTTGCCACCGGAGCACGCCACTTTCCCGTTGGCTTGCCAACGGAGCACGCCACTTTCCCGTTGGCTTGCCACCGGAGCACACCACTTTCCCGTTGGCTTGCCACCGGAGCATGCCACTTTCCCGTTGGCTTGCCACCGGAGCACGCCACTTTCCCGTTGGCTTGCCACTGGAGCACGCCACTTTCCCGTTGGCTTGCCACCGGAGCACGCCACTCTCCCGTTGGCTTGCCACCGGAGCACGCCACTTTCCCGTTGGCTTGCCACCGGAGCACGCCACTTTCCCGTTGGCTTGCCACCGGAGCACGCCACAGTCCCGTTGGCTTGCCACCAGAGCACGCCACAGTCCCGTTGGCTTGCCACCGGAGCACTCCACAGTCCCATTGGCTTGCCACCGGAGCACGCCACTTTCCCGTTGGCTTGCCACCGGAGCACGCCACTTTCCCGTTGGCTTGCCACCGGAGCACGCCACTTTCCCGTTGGCTTGCCACCGGAGCACGCCACTTTCCCGTTGGCTTGCCACCGGAGCACGCCACAGTCCCGTTGGCTTGCCACCGGAGCACGCCACTTTCCCGTTGGCTTGCCACCGGAGCACGCCACTTTCCCATTGGCTTGCCACCGGAGCACGCCACTTTCCCGTTGGCTTGCCACCGGAGCACGCCACTTTCCCGTTGGCTTGCCACCGGAGCACGCCACTTTCCCGTTGGCTTGCCACCGCAGCACGCCACTTTCCCGTTGGCTTGCCACCGCAGCACGCCACTTTCCCGTTGGCTTGCCACCGCAGCACGCCACTTTCCCGTTGGCTTGCCACCGCAGCACGCCACTTTCCCGTTGGCTTGCCACCGCAGCACGCCACTTTCCCTTTGGCTTGCCACCGGAGCACGCCACTTTCCCGTTGGCTTGCCACCGGAACACGCCACTTTCCCGTTGGCTTGCCACCGGAGCACGCCACTTTCCCGTTGGCTTGCCACCGGAGCACGCCACTCTCCCGTTGGCTTGCCACCGGAGCACGCCACTCTCCCGTTGGCTTGCCACCGGAGCACGCCACTCTCCCGTTGGCTTGCCACCGGAGCACGCCACAGTCCCGTTGGCTTGCCACCGGAGCACGCCACAGTCCCGTTGGCTTGCCACCGGAGCACGCCACAGTCCCGTTGGCTTGCCACCGGAGCACGCCACAGTCCCGTTGGCTTGCCACCGGAGCACGCCACTTTCCCGTTGGCTTGCCACCGGAGCACGCCACTTTCCCGTTGGCTTGCCACCGGAGCACGCCACTTTCCCGTTGGCTTGCCACCGGAGCACGCCACTTTCCCGTTGGCTTGCCACCGGAGCACGCCACTTTCCCGTTGGCTTGCCACCGGAGCACGCCACTTCCCCGTTGGCTTGCCACCGGAGCACGCCACTTCCCCGTTGGCTTGCCACCGGAGCACGCCACTTCCCCGTTGGCTTGCCACCGGAGCACGCCACTTCCCCGTTGGCTTGCCACCGGAGCACGCCGCTTTCCCGTTGGCTTGCCACCGGAGCACGCCGCTTTCCCGTTGGCTTGCCACCGGAGCACGCCACAGTCCCGTTGGCTTGCCACCGGAGCACGCCACTTTCCCGTTGGCTTGCCACCGGAGCACGCCACTTTCCCGTTGGCTTGCCACCGGAGCACGCCACTTTCCCGTTGGCTTGCCACCGGAGCACGCCACTTTCCCGTTGGCTTGCCACCGGAGCACGCCACTTTCCCGTTGGCTTGCCACCGGAGCACGCCACAGTCCCGTTGGCTTGCCACCGGAGCACGCCACAGTCCCGTTGGCTTGCCACCGGAGCACGCCACAGTCCCGTTGGCTTGCCACCGGAGCACGCCACTTTCCCGTTGGCTTGCCACCGGAGCACGCCACTTTCCCGTTGGCTTGCCACCGGAGCACGCCACTTTCCCGTTGGCTTGCCACCGGAGCACGCCACTTTCCCGTTGGCTTGCCACCGGAGCACGCCACTTTCCTGTTGGCTTGCCACCGGAGCACGCCACTTCCCCGTTGGCTTGCCACCGGAGCACGCCACTTCCCCGTTGGCTTGCCACCGGAGCACGCCACTTCCCCGTTGGCTTGCCACCGGAGCACGCCACTTCCCCGTTGGCTTGCCACCGGAGCACGCCACTTTCCCGTTGGCTTGCCACCGGAGCACGCCACTTTCCCGTTGGCTTGCCACCGGAGCACGCCACAGTCCCGTTGGCTTGCCACCGGAGCACGCCACTTTCCCGTTGGCTTGCCACCGGAGCACGCCACTTTCCCGTTGGCTTGCCACCGGAGCACGCCACTTTCCCGTTGGCTTGCCACCGGAGCACGCCACTTTCCCGTTGGCTTGCCACCGGAGCACGCCACTTTCCCGTTGGCTTGCCACCGGAGCATGCCACTTTCCCTTTGGCTTGCCACCGGAGCACGCCACTCTCCCGTTGGCTTGCCACCGGAGCACGCCACTTTCCCGTTGGCTTGCCACCGGAGCACGCCACTTTCCCGTTGGCTTGCCACCGGAGCACGCCACAGTCCCGTTGGCTTGCCACCGGAGCACGCCACAGTTCCGTTGGCTTGCCACCGGAGCACTCCACAGTCCCGTTGGCTTGCCACCGGAGCACGCCACAGTCCCGTTGGCTTGCCACCGGAGCACGCCACAGTCCCGTTGGCTTGCCACCGGAGCACGCCACTTTCCCGTTGGCTTGCCACCGAAGCACGCCACTTTCCCGTTGGCTTGCCACCAGAGCACGCCACTTTCCCGTTGGCTTGACACCGAAGCACGCCACTTTCCCGTTGGCTTGCCACCGGAGCACACCACTTTCCCGCTGGCTTGCCCCCGGAGCACAACATCATCCATTTAATAAAATGATTGACTGTGGTCAATCCGCGACGTGGGATTTCAGAAAAAGATGGCGGCCATTAGCGGCTCATCTGCCGCATGGAGGTCAGCGGCGATGCAGCCGGGAGATGACCGGCGCTAGCGGTCAACTTCCGGCTCGCAGCAGAAGTACCCCGACCGGCGGCGCCGCTGACCTCCATGCGGCTACCATCGGGAAATCAGCGGTTAGGGCTGCTGATCTTTCGACGGCAAGTGTGAAGGGAGGATCGGGGAGCGGCGCCACCGGTCGGGATACTTCTGCTGCGAGCAGCCGGTCATCTCCCGGCTGCTCGCAGCGGAAGTACCCGCACAGGCAGCGCCGCTCCCCTGTCCTCACTAATACGATTCGGCGGCCGCGACCAATCAGCGATATTGGCTCCAAATTTAAACACCGCTCTGCACAGAGGTCAGTGGCGATGCAGCCGGTCATCTCCCAGCTGCTCGCAGCAGAAGTACCCCGACCGGCGGCGCCGCTGACCTCCATGCGGCTACCGTCGCTAGATCAGTGGCTAGGGCCGCTTATCTCCCGACGGCAAGTGTAAAGGGAGGACCGGGGAGCGGCGCCGCCGGTTGGGATACTTCTGCTGCGAGCAGCCGGTCATCTCCCGGCTGCTCACAGTGGAAGTACCCGCTCCCCGGTTCTCACTAATACGATTCGTTGATTGGTCGCGGCCGCCGTCCGTGACCAATCACCGGTTTTGGCGCCAAATTTAAACATGCTCTCCGGTCCTCACTAACACGGTTCGCTGATTGGTCGCGGCCGGCCGCATACATATTCTAGAATAACCGATGAGTTAGAATCGGGCCACCATCTAGTTTAATATAATGGGCCACAAATTGCCTTCTAGTTATTACAAGAGGTCCTGCATAGTCTTCCATTTATTTTAATAGGCCCCATATAACCTTTCAGCATCTGAAACAACGGATACTGAAAGCCTGTGCTAGCATTTCTTCTGCGGTGTTGCTATCAGTGTGTCAAGAGTGGGAGAAGAGGGTTGCATTGACAATCCAACACAATGCGCAGTACTTTGAACACATTTTATAAGTGGTCATAAACTTGTAAAAAATTCATGAAAGAATAAAGTTATGTTAAAACCAAGCACACCATTGTATTTTCTTATGAAATTCTCAATGAGTTTGATGTGTCACATGACCCTCTTCCCATTGAAAAAAATAAAGTTAGATCCAAAATGGCCGACTTCAAAATGGCCGCCATAGTCACCACCCATCTGGAAAAGTTTCCCCCTCCCATATACTAATGTGTCATAAACAGGAAGTTGACATCACCAACCATTCCCTTTTAATTTAGGTGTATCCATATAAATAGCCCACCCTGTATTATTACCATTTTTATTATTGCTGTACATACTGTAGCTTTTCATTTAATTTATTGGGCCCCATATAGGCTTCCATTTAATATAATGGGCCCCACATAGCCTTCCATTTAATATAATGGGCCCCACATAGCCTTCCATTTAATTTAATGGGGTCCACATAGCCTTCCATTTAATTTAATGGGGTCCACATAGCCTTCCATTTAATTTAATGGGGCCCACATATGTTTTTATTTAATATAAAGAGCCCCACATAAGCCCCTAATTAATATAATGGGCCCCACCTTGCTTTCCATATAAAATAATGGGTCCCACATAGCCCTCCCTTTTGTTATCATGAGCCTTACATATCACACCATTTCCCGATGGTCTGCCACCGAAGTACACCATTGGCTGCTGGGGTGCCACTGGAACACACTCTTTACAGTTGGGGTGCCAACAGAGCATACCTTTCAACATTAGCATGCCACCGGAGTACACTTTTTGCCACTGGCATGCCACTGAAGCACACCCTTTACCATTGGAGTACCATCGGGCACACCCTTTACCGTTGGCGTGCCATCGGAGAACTCTATTTCCCGTAGGCCTACCAGAGGGGCCCAATATGTGACCTTTTTTGCTTACCACTGGGGCACCCATCTTGAGCTTTTTAGCTTCCACCGGGGTGCACTCTTTGGCCTTTTAGCTTACCACCGGGGCACCCATCTTGGGCTTTTTAACTGCGACCGGGGTACACTCTGACCATTTTGCTTACCACCGGGGCACTCTTAGGCTTTTTTAGCCTGCTACCGGAGTGCACTTTTTGGCCTTATTGCTTACCACTGGGGCGCACTCTAGGGCTTTTTAGCCTGCCACCAGGGTGCATTCTTTGGCCCCTATTGCTTACCACTGGGGCGCATTCTAGGGCTGCTCAGTCTGCCACCAGGGTCTACTCTTTGGCCTTTTTGCCATTGGTGTGCCACCAGAGCACACCCTATGACGTTGGAGTGCCACCGGAGCACACCCTTTACCTTTGGAGTGCCACCGGAACACACAATTTGCCATTGGCAAAAGTATAATGGACCCCCACATAGAATTCTATAAAGTATAATGGCCCCCACATAGCCCTCTATATAGTATAATGAGCCGCACATTGCCTTCCATGTACTATAATTTAATTTATTGGGCTCCACATAGCTTTTCATTTAATTTATTGAACCCCATATAACCTTCAATTTAATATAATAGGCCGCACTGGACTCCATTTAATATATTGGACCTGACATAGCCTTCCATTTAATAAAATGGGGCCAAAATATCCCTCTATTTAATATAATGGGCACCAAAAAGCCTTCCATGTTTTATATTGGGCACCACATAGCCCTCTATTTAATACAATTGGCCCCACTTAACCTTCCATTTAAAATATTGGGCCCCACATAGCTTTACATTTAATTTACTGGGCTCCATATAGGCTTCCATTTAATATAATGGGCCCCACATAACCCTCCATTTAATATAATGGTCCCCACATTGCCTTCCATTTATTATAATGGAGGCAAGATACATCTCTATTTAATATAATGGACAAAACATAGGCTTCCATTTAATATAATTGGCGCTACATAGCCCTTTATTTGATAAATGTGCCTCACATAGCCCTCCATATAATATGGGCCCCGCAACGCTTTCCATTTAATTTAATAGGCCTCACATAGCCCTCAATTTAATACAGAGGGCCCCACAAAACCTTCCAGATAACATAGTGGGCCCCAATATAGCTTTCTTTTTAATGTATTGGTCCCCACATAGCCCTCTATTAAATATAATGGGCTCCACATAGCCTTCCATTTAATATCATGTGCCCCACATAGAATTTATCATAATTAAATGGGCCCCGCATAGCCTTCCATTAAATATAATGGAACACACATAGTCATCCATTTAATATAATGGGCCCCATATAGTCATACATTTATTATAATGGGCCATACGTAGCTCTCTCTTTAATATAATGGGCCCCACATAGCCATCCATTTAATATAATGGGCCCTACGTAGATGTCCCTTTAAGATAACGGGCCCCACATAGCTTTCCCTTTAATATAATGGGCCCCACATAGCTTTCCCTTTAATATAATAGGCCCCACATAGCTTTCTCTTTAATATAATGGGCCCCACATAGCTTTCCCTTTAATATAATGGGCCCACATAGCTTTCTCTTTAATATAATGGGCCCCACATAGCTTTCCCTTTAATATAATTGGCCCCACATAGCTTTCTCTTTAATATAATGGGCCCCACATAGCTTTCCCTTTAATATAATGGGCCCCACATAGCTTTCTCTTTAATATAATGGGCCCCACATAGCTTTCCCTTTAATATAATGGGCACCACATAGATTTTATTATTATATAATGGGCCCCACATAGCTTTCCCTTTAATATAATGGGCCCCACATAGCTTTCTCTTTAATATAATGGGCCCCACATAGCTTTCTCTTTAATATAATGGGCCGCACATAGCTTTCCCTTTAATATAATGGGCCCCACATAGCTATCCCTTTAATATAATGGGCCCCACATAGCTTTTACTTTAATATAATGGGCCCCACACAGCTTTCTCTTTAATATAATGGGCCCCACATAGCTTTCTCTTTAATATAATGGGCCCCACATAGCTATCCCTTTAATATAATGGGCCCCACATAGCTTTCCCTTTAATATAATGGGCCCCACATAGCTTTCTCTTTAATATAATGGGCCCCACATAGCTATCCCTTTAATATAATGGGCCCCACATAGCTTTCTCTTTAATATAATGGGCCCCACATAGCTTTCTCTTTAATATAATGGGCCCCACATAGCTTTCTCTTTAATATAATGGGCCCCACATAGCTTTCTCTTTAACATAATGGGCCCCACATAGCTTTCCCTTTAATATAATGGGCCCCACATAGCTTTCTCTTTAATATAATGGGCCCCACATAGCTTTCTCTTTAATATAATGGGCCCCACATAGCTTTCCCTTTAATATAATGGGCCCCACATAGCTTTATCTTTAATATATTGGGCCCCACATAGCTTTCCCCTTAATATAATTGGCCCCACATAGCTTTCCCTTTAATATAATGGGCACCACATAGATTTTATTATTATATAATGGGCCCCACATATCCGTCCCTTTAATATTATAGACCCCACATAGATTTATTATAATATAATGGGCCCCACATAGATTTATTATAATATAATGGGCCCCACCTAACCCTCCAGTTTATACACTGCAGTCGCTCTCTTTCTTCTCTTCTTTACCTAGTCCAGTCTTTCGTGACGACTTCCCGCCATGATTCGTCTTTGCAGTTTGCTGTCCAGGTTTCGGCTGCTCCGCACTTTTCAGCAGATCACCGCACTCCTGAAAAACAAAAATGTTACAAATATAAGCGACTTAAATAAATAATGCCACCCACTGTGCCACCAAATGCAAATATGTGCCACACTGTGCCCATGAGTATATCATTCACCGCAATGAAGTCTGCTCCACTGAGAATATAAATCAGTCACTAGCTTGTGCCCCCGTTATAAATAGTGTTGAGCGAGCACTAAAATGCTCGGGTGCTCGAAGCTTGGCCCGAGCTCGCCGTGATACTCGGGTGCTCGACCTGAGCAACGAGCCCATGTTAGTCTATGGGAGACCCGAGCATTTTTGCGGCGGCACCCCCGGCAGTCTGTAGAAAGCCTAAAAAGTGCCCAAAATGATAGTGACAGTGCTCAGATGACATGGGGACAGCATGGGGATCGCCCCAGGAAGCATTTATGACCCCCAGGTCACTGTTGTCAACTATGTGTTCAGAGGTATTAAGCCACTTTTACAGGCTCATAAGAAAACGTTCAAAAACGAAAGTGAAACTTTTTTCCTGTGAAATATGTTAAGGAACATCCTTTCCAGGGTAAAGACTTGTGTATAAGGTAAAATAAATAACCAAAAACAAAAATACTCCTCCACACCTTGGGCTATGTTCACAAGTAGCATTTTTATGCGTTTTTGCACTTTTGTATTGCTTTCAACTGTGACAAATGCATTCACCAGGAAATGTCATTTTAACATTTTACAACCTTATCTGGCCATGTGCTGTGTGACACATGCATACAGTGCTGAAAAGACATGGGAACAGCATGGGGAAGCATCTCTGACTCCCAGGTCACTGCCTAAAAGTGTGCCCATCAGATGTGATCCTTGCCGCATCAGAAGATGCAGACTTGCAACTATCCCCGTGCAAGTCCTTGTCCCAGGGCAGTGTTCAATTGTACCTCCCCCATTCCTTGCAATGCAAGCGCAAATATGCAGCCAACCACCCACCCCCAGGCTGCAATACCATACTGCTAGCTTGCACTTGAAATGGGGCCTTTTAGTTTTGAGGAGGCCGAAGCTGGCCACTACCTCATGGCTGCTTCGGCAGCGAGGTATCCATACTCAGTCCCCAGCCGCCCGGCAGCCGGGTGTCCACACTCGGTCCCCAGCCGCCCCGCGGCTGGGTGTCCACACCTAGTCCCCAGCCGCCTGGGGGCAGCGGGGTGTCCATAGACAGTCCCCAGCCACCCCGATTTCTCCGCGGAACATCCCCACACACTTTTCTTAGACTGGCCTGCTTTAGGGCAGCATTGGACGAGCCCACTAGAGAACCCGACTCCATCAGGGGAGGTGAGAGTGTCAAGGTGAGGAGCATGATGATGATAGAAGTTAGCATCTGCATTGTTTTGTTGGAATGCAAGCATAAGTGTGCAACCTGCCACCAACCCACCCCCAGGCTGCAATACCATACTGCTAGCTTGCGGGCACTTGAAATTGGGCCTTTTAGGCATGTGGAGGCCGAAGCTGGCCACTACCTCATGGCTGCTGCGGCAGCGAGGTATCCATACTCAGTCCCCAGCCGCCCGGCGGCTGGGTGTCCACGCACGGTCCCCAGTCGCCAGGGGGCGGCCGGGTGTCCACACTCGGTCCCCAGCCGCCCCGCGGCCAGGTGTCCATAAACGGTCCCCAGCCGCCCCGATTTCACCGCGGAACATCCCCACACACTTTTCTTAGACTGGCCTGCTTTAGGGCAGCATTGGACGAGCCCACCAGAGAACCCGACTTCTCCGGTGGGCCCCGGCTTCTCTATCAGGGGAGTTGAGAGTGCCAAGGTGAGGAGCATGATGAGGATGATAGAAGTTAGCATCTGCTTTGTTTTCAAGGAATGCAAGCGCATGTATGTAGTAGCGGCTAGGCCTGAGGTGGTCAGCGTTTTGGTGCATATCCTACCTCCTCTGAGGATTGCTGGATGTTTTCCTGCTACTATCCAAGTTCTATGACTCTCGTTAAAACAAAGCTTCAAGTGATAAATGATGGATGAGGTAGTGGCAAAGGAGAAAAAGCAGGAGGAACAGGGACCATTCACATCAATATCAGGCCAGTCAACCACATATGTCTTGTAGGATATGTTTCTGTAATAAAAAGAGCGGTTCGGCTACACAGTTATAGGGCATACAGTGAGTGCAATGCCTACCAAAACTTTTGAGGCACTCCAATGCCCCTTGGAAATGACATGGAAGTCAGAGGGCCTTAACTAAACCTTTTTTTCCATTTATAGCAACTGGGTCTCCTGTGCACTGTTGGCCTAAGCAGTGAATGGAAGGCTTTCCAAAATTATGAGGAACTGCAATGCCCCTTGGAAATGACATGGAGATCAGAGGGCCTAAACTAACCGTTTTTCCATTTATAGCAACTGGGTCTCCTGTACACTGTTGGCCTAAGCAGTGAATGGAAGGCTTTCCAAAAATTATGAGGAACTGCAATGCCCCTTGAAACAGACGTGGATTACAGCGTACTAAAAACCTTCTACCCATTATTGGGGAGTGTGTTTCCCTTAGTTTTCACCTTTGCATTGAAAAGCAAAAGCTGACTAAAATTAGGAGGAAATGCAATGCCCGTTGGAAGAGTCGTGGAGATTAGAGGTAAGGTAATTAAAAACAACATTTCAATGCCCCTTGGAAGAGCTGTGGAGTTCAGAGTGGCTTAAGAAGACGCTTTTAATGCCCCTTTGAAGAGACGTGGAGGTCACAGTAGCTTAACAAGATGGTTTTAATGCCCCTTACAAGAGCCATACAGTACAGCATCTTAAAAACATTATTCCCATTATTGGGGAGTGGGTCTCCCATAGTATTTGCTTATGCCTTCCAAGCAAAAGCTTCCAAAAATTATGAGGAAATGCAATGCCCGTTCGAAGAGTCGTGGAGGTCCCAGTAGCTTAACAAGATGCTTTTAATGCCCCTCAGAAGAGACGTGGATGACAGAGTGGTATAAGAAGACGATTTTAATGCCCCTTACAAGAAACGTGGAGGTCAGAGTGGTATAACAAGACGCTTTTAATGCCCCTTACAAGACAACTGGAGGTCAGAGTGGTATAACAAGACGCTTTTAATGCCCCTCAGAAGAGACGTGGAGGTCAGAGTGGTATAACAAGACGGTTTTAATGCCCCTTACAAGAGACGTGGAGGTAAGAGTGGTATAACAAGATGGTTTTAATGCCCCTCAGAAGAGACGTGGAGGTCAGAGTGGTATAACAAGATGGTTTTAATGCCCCTTACAAGACACGTGGAGGTCAGAGTGGTATAACAAGACGGTTTTAATGCCCCTTACAAGAGACGTGGAGGTCAGAGTGGTATAACAAGACTCTTTTAATGGCCCTCAGAAGAGACGCGGAGGTCAGAGTGGTATAGCAAGACGCTTTTAATGCCCCTTACAAGACACGCTCATTATTCTGGCATTTGGCAAATATTAAAAATTATGGTAATCGTAATTGACCTAAAATGGGAAAGGTTTATTCTGATTTCATGTCAGATGTTGAGAAAAACATGCAGATGTGTCTATTTATACAGTGTATGGAAACTTCTGATTTCAACTGTATATATATATATATATATATATATATATATATATATATATATATATATATATAATATATACACGGCGAAGCTCACACACCACAACACCCACAGCAGAGGAACGGGCTGCACACACACCTGCTCCTGTCAGTGCTGTGAGCGCCCCTCATATCGCTGCTGGCTCTGCCCCTCATATCGCTGCTGGCTCCGCCCCTCATATCGCTGCTGGCTCTGCCCCTCATATCGCTGCTGGCTCTGCCCCTCATATCGCTGCTGGCTCCGCCCCTCATGTCGCTGCTGGCTCCGCCCCTCATATCGCTGCTGGCTCCGCCCCTCATGTCGCTGCTGGCTCTGCCCCTCACATCGCTGCTGGCTCTGCCCCTCATATCGCTGCTGGCTCCGCTCCTCATATCGCTGCTGGCTCCGCCTCTCATATCGCTGCTGGCTCCGCCCCTCATGTCGCTGCTGGCTCCGCCCCTCATATCGCTGCTGGCTCCGCCCCTCATGTCGCTGCTGGCTCTGCCCCTCACATCGCTGCTGGCTCCGCCCCTCGTGTCGCTGTTGGCTCAGCCGCTCATATCGCTGCTGGCTCTGCCCCTCACATCGCTGCTGGCTCCGCCTCTCATATCGCTGCTGGCTCCGCCCCTCACGTCGCTGTTGGCTCCGCCCCTCATATCGCTGCTGGCTCCGCCCCTCATGTCGCTGCTGGCTCCGCCCCTCATGTCGCTGCTGGCTCCGCCCCTCACATTGCTGCTGGCTCCTCCCCTCATGTCGCTGCTGGCCCCGCCCCTCATATCGCTGCTGGCTCCGCCCCTCATGTCGCTGCTGGCCCCGCCTCTTATATCGCTGCTGGCTCTGCCCCTCACATTGCTGCTGGCTCCGCCCATCAGCCGCTCACAGTCCTCAGCAATATGGAGACATCCGCACTGATCAGAATCCTCGGGGGCGTGGCCTGTCACTGTAGTCACACAAGGGTTGTCATGGAGATCTCAAGGGAAGGCAGGAGGGCGGGGCTTAGAGCAGGAAATAGAAGCCGTGCAGTGTGATTGGCTTCTTACCTTCTGCCAGTAATGGAGCAGATATATGGCTCCTATATAATGGAGGGGGCTCAGGAGGGGTTCCCCACCCAAAAGGTCAGGGGATAAATAATACTGGACATGAGCGAGGGCAGGAGGACATTATTCTATATTGTAAGAAATCTGATTTCTTCTTTCCTCACAGTTTTTCCTGTGCAAGGCCACATGTATTGTGCGATAATCTGTGAATATGGGGGGGATCTGCTCCTCACATCCACATCAATCCCCCCACGTCTGAGCTCTCCCTTACAGGGGTCTTCTGCTCTGCACATTGATGCCGTATCCATGGAGATGACATCATGGCCGGTACATGCGGATCTCCCCGATGGGACCCTCATGTATCTGGAGGACGAGGCACTGCTGCTCCTCGGGGAGAGGGGGCACAATTCCTGTACACATGATACAGGGGCTTCTGCCATCTCTGGGCTGAGAATAATGCTGGCAGCGCGCAGTCTACATGATGTGAGGATTACAAGTCTGCAGTCACAGAGAGTCACACAGATGACTGCAGCCTTCAGCTTCACACCGGACAATCCCTTTAAATACATGTATATTGCTCTAAAAATACTTTTTACTATTTTGCTTCATGTAACATTTGCTCTGTTCGGCCTTTACCAGCTTTTTGTTTCCCAGCAGCACATTGATGGCTGCAGAATGAGTTAACTTGAGATTCAGTCAGTGAGCTCCTTATGATGTGGAGTTTCCAGCTCTTTTATTTCTGCCATGATTTATGACTGAATCAGAGATCAGCCCAACTTTCATGCTGGTCTGTGAACATAATCAGCACAGAGAAGGTCAGAATGAGCTCACTGATAAATTCTCAGTGAGCTCATTCTGCAACTAGCAATGCAAAGGAAATAAAAAAGCCAAATTGTTTATGAAACGTTATTGAAAAAATATTTGTATGTATATATTTAGCCCAAAATGTCTGAGTGTCCATATCCTTAGTACCAGCACAGCTGAGGATTTGGTACAATCAGGGGCGTACATAGGAATCATGGGGCCCCATAGCAGAAGTTCTAATTGGGCCCCCCCCCCAAAAATTTTTTTTTAAAAAATGTAAATAATTGTCGGGGTCGCAGAAGATCAGATCTCACAACCTTCCAGCCTTTACATAGTAATTTTCCTCCTGCTGAAGTCCTAGATCCCTTTTTCATTGCCCATAAAGTGTGGTGCCAACAAAAGTGCCCCCCAAACACGGTATGATACCCCCATGGTGAATTCCTCCATATGCACAGTATAATGACCCTACTGTACCCCACCTCAACTCCCAGGGTAAAGTATGATCCCCCAACTGCCCCACACCTCTCCACACTCCATAGAGTATAATGCATTCGCCATGGTCCTCCACACAGTACAAGACTCTCGCCATGGTTCTCCACGCAGTATAATGCACTCCCTCGTGGTCCTCCACGCAGTATAATGCACTCCCTCGTGGTCCTCCACGCAGTATAATGCACTCTCACGTGGTCCTCCACACAGTACAATGCACTCCCCCATGGTCCTCCACACAGTACAATGCACTCCCCCATGGTCCTTCACACAGTACAATGCACTCCGCCATGGTCCTCCACACAGTATAATGCACTCCTCCATGGTCCTGTACGCAGTATAATGCAGTCCCCCATAGGGTAAAATGCAGCCCCCCCCCACACCCGTAGGGTAAAATGCAGCCCCCCCCCACCCCGTAGGGTAAAATGCAGCCCCAGTCCTCCAGTATTATCAGTACACACTGATTTAAAAAATAAATACATACTTACCGCTCCTCGTTCCCTGCTGCTTCAGTCTCTGCAGCTGATCACCTCAGCAGCTGCCAGCTCCACTGTCTGACACAGCGTGGCGCGTCATCATGCCGCTGCGTCAGACGCAGAGGAGGAATGATGGGAGAGGGAGTGTCACATGATGCTCCCTCCTCCAGGTTTTCGTGGGCCCCGGGCGAAAGAGTCTCAGTGGCCCCTTTAACACATCCAACCATTCATGATGCACAGATACAGCAGAGAAATTATAGATATAGATATAGTACAATACCAAAAATGTCACTGACTTCTTACATTTCATGAGTGATATCTATTGTAAATTCTACAATAGCTCAGAAACCGGTGAATCCTCACAGCGCACAGTGCAGACCGGACAGTATAGTCCTCCATACAGTGTTATGGCACCACTAAGTCCTCCATACAGTATTATGGGCACCACATAGTCCTCCATACAGTATTATGAGCCCCATATAATGCTCCATACAAAATACTGGATCCCATATAATTCACCATAGAGAATACTGCCTGGTCCCCATGTAATGCCATATGCAGGCTGGACCCCATACAGAGGCCCCACAAGCCCGCTGCATCCTCTCCGGGGCCCCCACAAGCCGGCTGCATACCCCCGGGGCCCCCACAAGCCTGCAGCACCCCCCCCAGAGCCCCCACAAGCCTGCAGCATCCCCCCCAGAGACCCCACAAGCCTGCAGCATCCCCCCCAGAGCACCCACAAGCCCGCAGCATTCCCCCCTAGAGCACCCACAAGCCCGCAGAATCCCCCCCAGGGCCCCACAAGCCCGCAGCATCCCCTTAGGGCCCCCACAATCCTGCAGCATCTCCCCGGGGCCCCCAGAAGCCCTGGACCGTACCTGCATCACCACCAGTAAAGGTATTGAAGTTTACCCTTGTGTGTGTGCCTGTACTTCCTCTGGGACCGTCCTGCCGTCTCCCTCCTGCTTCCACCATCTTTCTACACCTCTACACTGCCCTGAGGCCTGCTCCACCTGTGGGGAGCCGTCCCATCATAGCTGCCCCTAACATCAGCCTCAGTGGACTGTCGCAGCGCTGGTAACCTCTTACCAGAATCCACAGGTGGCGTCACGACAAATTCCCCTATAAGCATTCCCCCCCTTTTGAGTGACCGCCCTGAGCCACGGACCGGGCCAGCCACCGTGATATCCCCCGGCAACCAGAGGCCCGGCTGCCGAGTGCCCCACGGCCCTGGGGGCGAGTCACTATGCACTGTGGTTCATGAATTAATATTCACAGTGACCCTCCATCCTGTGATTAAAAGGGTCCGTACATTTGACACCTCCGTCTGACTCCCACAGTCTCCTCCGCACAGATCGATATTAAGATGGCCACCGCAATGGCATGGGGAGTGCAGCGGTGAGTCCAGAGCACAGCTCCTCGCTCTAAAATGCCCATCAGAAAGAAGAGGTCAGACATTTATTTTCTATGAGCGCTCTATTATCCTATTTATCAAACATCAGCACTACAAGAATCCGTCCTGAGCCGTGCTGGGATCTTTGAACGTGGGCCCCCGGGAGGATCGGGCCCCTCATGGTGGAGCAGATCACACTCATTATAATCCATCACTGATAGAAGATACATAAACAACAACACAGGATGATTGTAAAACAGTGAGATAATATTTTATTGAGCCACCAAACACACAATAAACATATCGAACAGTCCCAGCAAATACCTAATATGGTGCAAATTACAGAGTCTCACCCTTCCGCTGACTCGCCGGGATTAAAGCAGCTGCCAATCCGAGGGGATTCTGGGGCTGACTACCCCCACCAATGGCACCCCCACCAAAGAGCACCCACAAAGAGGAGGTAACAACAAGCTTAGAAAGCTGACAGTCCATTGAGGTACGTGGCCAGGAGACCAGAAAGTTCCAACCTGGCTTCTCCGAACATATCCATGGAACTAGGTGACCGGAAGGTCCCGACTTGGCTTTTTCCGAGCATATTCACGAGTTCCAGGTGGCCGGAGTGTCCCAACCTGGCTACTCCAAACATCTCCATGGGACCAGGTGACTGGTGGTCCCAACCTGGTTTTCCCAGATGTATCCATGGGTTCTATAGTAGTCAATGGAGCAGATCTGTATTCCTCCAGCCAGGGCTGTGGTCCCTTAAGCTGGCATCCTGTAGAAACCAAATCTGTGTCCCTCTTAATGGATTCATGGTGTTCTGTAGAGCTGTCCCATAGAGTGTTCCTGGCAGTGGTTTTGTAAAAAGACTCCTTTATGTAGTTCACAACTGTCCTTCTTCAAGACTTCATTCACAGGTCAAGAGAAAGGGGTGGTGTTACTAATTCTCATTACTGGAGCATCCACAGTTCATCCCCCAATGTTGACTTGCAAACATTGCAAACATTGAAGGATAAACTATAAATTCCGAAACAATGCAAGTCAACAAATTGCATGGACTTCTAAAATGGTAATCAACATATTTAGCAAACATCCATTGTTCAAAGAGCCTGCGTCCCTGTATTGCAAAGATAACAGTACAATAAACCAGAAGAGTTGATATAAGAGGTAAATAACCATTTATCAATTAACAAATATCACTTCAACCTACAAGATGAGTCAACATTCGGACTAATGACAAAAGATCATGTGCGTTGACCAACCGAAGAAAGAAACACATAAATTCAATAGTTAATAATTCAGGCAATAGTCTATCATTCTGGGCCTATGGAATTTACATCTGGATAATTACGATTAAATGCTGTGTCGTCACAGGCCCCTTTAGTTTTAGGGACTGGCAGGGGTCCTTTACAGTTGCTCTCCCACTAGTTCATCCTTCTTCCCTTTACTCCGTTTCAATAAAATATTTGGAAATATACAAAGTAAAAACTCAAATATAATTTTTTTTCTTACATTAAAACTTGATTTTATTAAAATAAACCCACAAAAAACAAGAACAAAAAAACTAAACCTGATTAACATCGCAGAGAACAACAATCCAAACTGTACAACGATCACATGATTTATCCGGCACGAAAAACAGCATAAGAATAAAATAGTAAGAATTAATGGCAAAATTGTAGCTTTTGTTCATTTTGTCTCTATACTGCACGATAAACGCTGGAAAGAAAAAATATAAGAACCATTCCTGGGGTTTTGCCATTGAATGCTGGAAAAAATAAAAAAACATCAGCAGAATTGTTTTTTTTATTAATCTCACGCAAAAGAAAAATGGAATAAAAATTATAAAAACTTTGTCTGTTCCCCAAAATGTTACCAGTGAATCCTATAGCTGCTGGTAAACTAAAAACTCCTGCATGCCCCGTGTGTGTGTATGTATATATATATATATATATATACATACACATATATATATACTCCTCTGTACTATATACACGACAGAGCTCACACACCACAACACGCTCCGCTGCGGCGCCACAAAAAGAGCGGACCTGGCTGCACACACACCTGCTCCTGTCACCTGTATACACAGTTGAAACCAGAAATTTACATACACTATATAAATGTTAGAACCCTCCTGTTTGTTTTTTCCATCTTGTGTTTTGCGGTCACAAGACCATCTGCCTTTATATTCCAGCTCCGCCCTTTTGGCTGTGTTGGACTTCAGTGTTGTTTGACTGCTTTGCTAGCCAGGTGCTTCTGTGCCTTTCTCTGTCAGTTCGCTTGGTCCTTCTGGGACCTCTAGTACCTTTTTGTCAGTTTATCTTTTTGTGTTCTGTAACAACTTCTCTGTTTAGGAGATGTCCCATTTTTGTTCCAGTCCTTAGTTCTTTTAGGGACCCCTCTCCTTTATGCTATAGGTCTTCGTTCAGACTAGCCGAGGACTAAGGCGGGTCTGTTCGCTAGGAACAGGCAGCCCGCTACATCATAGGGATTCAGCTTAGTCTTACTGTAGGGATAGCTTTCTCCTTTCTTTCCTTAGTACTTGTTGCAGATCATAACAATAAAAAGACACATATGCATGTTTTTCTAAATATCTGACATGAAATCAGAATAAACCTTCACGTTTTAGGTCAATTAGGATTACCATAATTTTTAAGATTTGCCAAATGCCAGAATAATAAGAGAGAGAGAATGTTTTAAAACATTTTTATTACTTACTGCAAAGTCATAAGTTTACATACACTAATATTGCTATACCTTTAAAAAATTCTGGACTGCCCATATGATGATGTCATGTGCTTGGAAACTTCTGATAGCTTTTTTGGCAACATCTCAGTTAATTAGAGACACACCTGTGGATGTATTTTAATGCACACCTGAAACACACTGCTTCTTTGTGTAGCATCATGGGAAAGTCTAAAGAAATCAACCAAGATATCAGGAAGAGAATTGTGGACTTGCACAAGTCTGGCGCATCCTTGGGTACAATTTCAAGATACCTGAAGGTGTCTCGTTAATCTGTACAAACAATTATATGCAAGTACAAACAAGATGGGAATGTCCAGCCATCATACCGCTCAGGAAGGAGACGGGTTCTATGTCCCAGAGATGAACGTGCTTTGGTCCGATATGTGCATATCAAGGACAAAAGCAAAAGATCTTGTGAAGATGATAGGGGAAGCTGATAAGATTGTGTCAATATCCACAGTGAAATGAGTTCTGTATCAATATAGGCTGAAAGGCCACTGTGCCAGGAAGAAGCCATTACTCCAAAAGAAAGCTAAAAAAGCCAGATTAATGTTTGCAAATGCACACAGGAACAAAGACCTTAATTTTTGGAGACATGTCCCGTGGTCTGATGAAACTAAAATTGAACTTTTTGGGCATAGTGACCATCGTTACTTTTGGAAGAAAAAAGGAGAAGCTTGGAAGCCTAAGAACACCATCCCAACTGTGAAACATGGGGGTGGCAGCATCATGTGGGGTTGATTTCCTGTAGGAGGGACTGGCGATAGCGCCCCTCACAGGCATCACGTGACCCCCCGGCTGCAGCCGCCTCTTTCTTCCGCTGATGTCACGTCAAATGAGGGGTGACATTAGAGTCGCGGACCCCGCGGTGGATGTTGGGCTGTGGGCGGGGGTTACCCCGCACGTCCCACCCAGCATCCTCCGCGCCCCACTCCCAATGAATGAGGAGAGGGAAAGAGGGAAACTTTTGACTTAGCAGTAAGTAATAAAAATGTCCTAAAACATTCTCTCTCTCTCATTATTCTGGCATTTGGCAAATATTAAAAATGATGGTAATCCTAATTGACCTAAAATGGGAAGGTTTATTCTGATTTCATGTCAGATATTGAGAAAAACCTGCAGATGTGTCTATTTATACAGTGTATGGAAACTTCTGATTTCACCTGTGTATGTATATATATATATATATGTGTATATTATATACACGGCGAAGCTCACACACCACAACACCCACAGCAGAGGAACTGGCTGCACACACACCTGCTCCTGTCAGTGCTGAGAGCGCTCCTCATATCGCTGCTGGCTCCTCCCCTCATGTCGCTGCTGGCTCCGCCCCTCATATCGCTGCTGGCTCCGCCCCTCACATCGCTGCTGGCTCCGCCCATCAGCCGCTCACAGTCCTCAGCAATATGGAGACATCCGCACTGATCAGAATCCTCGGGGGCGTGGCCTGTCACTGTAGTCACACAAGGGTTGTCATGGAGATCTCAAGGGAAGGCAGGTGGGCGGGGCTTAGAGCAGGAAGTAGAAGCCGTGCAGTGTGATTGGCTCCTTACCTTCTGCCAGTAATGGAGCAGATATATGGCTCCTATATAATGGAGGGGGCTCAGGAGGGGTTCCCCACCCAAAAGGTCAGGGGATAAATAATACTGGACATGAGCGAGGGCAGGAGGACATTATTCTATATTGTAAGAAATCTGATTTCTTCTTTCCTCACAGTTTTTCCTGTGCAAGGCCACATGTATTGTGCGATAATCTGTGAATATGGGGGGATCTGCTCCTCACATCCACATCAATCCCCCCACGTCTGAGCTCTCCCTTACAGGGGTCTTCTGCTCTGCACATTGATGCCGTATCCATGGAGATGACATCATGGCCGGTACATGTGGATCTCCCCGATGGGACCCTCATGTATCTGGAGGACGAGGCACTGCTGCTCCTCGGGGAGAGGGGGCACAATTCCTGTACACATGATACAGGGGCTTCTGCCATCTCTGGGCTGAGAATAATGCTGGCAGCGCGCAGTCTACATGATGTGAGGATTACAAGTCTGCAGTCACAGAGAGTCACACAGATGACTGCAGCCTTCAGCTTCACACCGGACAATCCCTTTAAATACATGTATATTTCTCTAAAAAGACTTTTTACTATTTCTCTTCATGTAATATTTGCTCTGTTCGGCCTTTACCAGCCTTTAGTTTCCCAGCAGCACATTGATGGCTGCAGAATGAGTTAACTTGAGATTCAGTCAGTGAGCTCCTTATGATGTGGAGTTTCCAGCTCTTTTATTTCTGCGATGATTTATGACTGAATCAGAGATCAGCCCAACTTTCATGCTGGTCTGTGAACATAATCAGCACAGAAGGTCAGAATGAGCTCACTGATAAATTCTCAGTGAGCTCAATCTGCAACTAGCAATGCAAAGGAAATAAAAAAGCCAAATTGTTTATGAAACGTTATTGAAAAAATATTTGTATGTATATATTTAGCCCAAAATGTCTGAGTGTCCATATCCTTAGTACCAGCACAGCTGAGGATTTGGTATAATCAGGGGCGTACATAAGACGCAGAAGTTCTAATTGGGCCCCCCCCCAGCAACAAAAATGTAAATAATTGTCGGGGTCGCAGAAGATCAGATCTCACAACCTTCCAGCCTTTACATAGTAATTTTCCTCCTGCTGAAGTCCTAGATCCCTTTTTCATTGCCCATAAAGTGTGGTGCCAACAAAAGTGCCCCCCAAACACGGTATGATACCCCCATGGTGAATTCCTCCATATGCGCAGTATAATGACCCTACTGTACCCGACCTCAACTCCCAGGGTAAAGTATGATCCCCCAACTGCCCCACACCTCTCCACACTCCATAGAGTATAATGCACTCAGTATAAGACTCTCGCCATGGTTCTCCACACAGTATAAGGCACTCGCCATGGTCCTCCACGCAGTATAATGCACTCCCTCGTGGTCCTCCACGCAGTATAATGCACTCCCACGTGGTCCTCCACGCAGTATAATGCACTCCCTCGTGGTCCTCCACACAGTACAATGCACTCCCCGTGGTCCTCCACACAGTATAATGCACTCCCCCATGGTCCTCCACACAGTACCATGCACTCCCCCATGGTCCTCCACACAGTATAATGCACTCCCCCATGGTCCTCCACACAGTACAATGCACTCCCCCATGGTCCTCCACACTGTACAATGTACTCCCCCATGGTCCTCCACACAGTATAAAGCCCCCGTCTCACATAGCGATATCGCTAGCGAGATCGCTGCTGTGTCACGGTTTTGGTGACTCACCAGCGACCTCACCAGAGATGTCGCTATGTGTGACAGTTTGCAACGATCAGGCCCCTGCTGTGAGGTCGCTGATCGCTGCAAAGTGTCCTGGACCATTTTTTGGTCGTTGGCCTCCCGCTGGCCAGCACACATCGCTGTGTGTGACCAGCGGGACCAACGATCTGGCTGGTAACCATGGTAAACATCGGGTTACTAGGGGCACGCGCGCACTTAGTAACCCGCTGTTTACCATGGATACCACTCTGCTACGGTGCGCGGAGGCTACCGTTCACCTTAGCAGAGTGGTATCCATGATAAACAGCGGGTTACTAGGGGCACACGCGCACTTAGTAACCCGATGTTTACCATGGTTACCAGCCTGCTCCTGCTTAAGCAGTAGGCTGGTAACAGGAGCAGGACATCGTGGAACGATTCTTTCCACGATGTCGCTGCTCCCCTGATCGCTGGTGAGCCTGCCTGTTTGACAGCTCACCAGCGATGTATTAGCGATGCAGCAACGATCCCTGACAGGTCGTATCGTTGTCGGGATCGCTGCTGCATCGCTTAGTGTGACGGGGCCTTAAGACACTCGCCATGGTTCTCCACTCAGTATAATGCATTCCCCCATGGTCCTGTACGCAGTATAATGCAGCCCCCCATAGGGTAAAATGCAGCCCCCCCCCACCCGTAGGGTAAAATGCAGCCCCAGTCCTCCAGTATTATCAGTACACAATGATTTAAAAAATAAATACATACTTACCACTCCTCGTTCCCTGCTGCTTCAGTCTCTGCAGCTGATCACCTCAGCAGCTGCCACCTCCACTGTCTGACACAGCGTGGCGCGTCATCATGCTGCTGCGTCAGATGCAGAGAAGGAATGATGGGAGAGGGAGTGTCACATGATGCTCCCTCCTCCAGGTTTTCGTGGGCCCCGGGCGAAAGAGTCTCAGTGGCCCCTTTAACACATCCAACCATTCATGATGCACAGATACAGCAGAGAAATTATAGATATAGATATAGTACAATGCCAAACATTTCACTGACTTCTTACATTTCATGAGTGATATCTTTTGTAAATTCTACAATAGCTCAGAAACCGGTGAATCCTCACAGCGCACAGTGCAGACCGGACAGTATAGTCCTCCATACAGTGTTATGGCACCACTAAGTCCTCCATACAATATTATGGGCACCACATAGTCCTCCATACAGTATTATGAGCCCTATATAATGCTCCATACAAAATACTGGATCCCATATAATTCACCATAGAGAATACTGCCTGGTCCCCATGTAATGCCATATGCAGGCTGGACCCCATACAGAGGCCCCACAAGCCCGCTGCATCCTCCCCGGGGCCCCCACAAGCCGGCTGCATCCCCCCAGGGCCCCCCTCAAGCCTGCATCACCCCCCCCAGAGCCCCCACATGCCTGCAGCATCCCCCCATAGACCCCACAAGCCTGCAGCATCCCCCCCAGAGCACCCACAAGCCCACAGCATCCCCTCCAGGGCCCCACAAGCCCGCAGAATCCCCCCCAGGGCCCCACAAGCCCGCAGCATCCCCTTAGGGCCCCCACAAGCCCGCAGCATCCCCCCGGGGCCCCCACAAGCCCTGGACCGTACCTGCATCACCACCAGTAAAGGTATTGAAGTTTACCCTTGTGTGTGTGCCTGTACTTCCTCTGGAACCGTCCTGCTGTCTCCCTCCTGCTTCCACCATCTTTCTACACCTCTACACTGCCCTGAGGCCTGCTCTACCTGTGGGGAGCTGTCCCATCATAGCTGCCCCTAACATCAGCCTCAGTGGACTGTCGCAGCGCTGGTAACCTCTTACCAGAATCCACAGGTGGCGTCACGACAATTTCCCCTATAAGCATTCCCCCCCCCTTTGAGTGACCGCCCTGGGCCACGGACTGGGCCAGCCACCCGGCAACCAGAGGCCCGGCTGCCGAGTGCCCCACGGCCCTGGGGGCGAGTCACTATGCACAGTGGTTCATGAATTAATATTTACAGTGACCCTCCATCCTGTGATTAAAAGGGTCTGTACATTTGACACCTCCGTCTGACTCCCACAGTCTCCTCCGCACAGATCGATATTAAGATGGCCACCGCAATGGCATGGGGAGTGCAGCGGTGAGTCCAGAGCGCAGCTCCTCGCTCTAAAATGTCCATCAGAAAGAAGAGGTCAGACATTTATTTTCTATGAGCGCTCTATTATCCTATTTATCAAACATCAGCACTACAAGAATCCGTCCTGAGCCGTGCTGGGATCTTTGAACGTGGGCCCCCAGGAGGATCGGGCCCCTCATGGTGGAGCAGATCACACTCATTATAATCCATCACTGATAGAAGATACATAAACAACAACACAGGATGATTGTAAAACAGTGAGGTAATATTTTATTGAGCCACCAAACACACAATAAACATATCGAACAGTCCCAGCAAATACCTAATATGGTGCAAATTACAGAGTCTCACCCTTCTGCTGACTCGCTGGGATTAAAGCAGCTGCCAATCCGAGGGGCTTCTGGGGCTGACTACCCCCACCAATGGCACCCCCACCAAAGAGCACCCACAAAGAGGAGGTAACAACAAGCTTAGAAAGCTGACAGTCCATTGAGGTACGTGGCCAGGAGACCAGAAAGTTCCAACCTGGCTTCTCCGAACATATCCATGGAACTAGGTGACCGGAAGGTCCCGACTTGGCTTTTTCCGAGCATATTCACGAGTTCCAGGTGGCCGGAGTGTCCCAACCTGGCTACTCCAAACATCTCCATGGGACCAGGTGACTGGTGGTCCCAACCTGGTTTTCCCAGATGTATCCATGGGTTCTATAGTAGTCAATGGAGCAGATCTGTATTCCTCCAGCCAGGGCTGTGGTCCCTTAAGCTGGCATCCTGTAGAAACCAAATCTGTGTCCCTCTTAATGGATTCATGGTGTTCTGTAGAGCTGTCCCATAGAGTGTTCCTGGCAGTGGTTTTGTAAAAAGACTCCTTTATGTAGTTCACAACTGTCCTTCTTCAAGACTTCATTCACAGGTCAAGAGAAAGGGGTGGTGTTACTAATTCCCATTACTGGAGCATCCACAGTTCATCCCCCAATGTTGACTTGCAAACATTGCAAACATTGAAGGATAAACTATAAATTCCGAAACAATGCAAGTCAACAAATTGCATGGACTTATAAAATGGTAATCAACATATTTAGCAAACATCCATTGTTCAAAGAGCCTGCGTCCCTGTATTGCAAAGGTAACAGTACAATAAACCAGAAGAGTTGATATAAGAGGTAAATAACCATTTATCAATGAACAAATATCACCTCAACCTACAAGATGAGTCAACATTCAGACTCATGACAAAAGATCATGTGCGTTGACCAACCGAAGAAAGAAACACATAAATTCAATAGTTAATAATTCAGGCAATAGTCTATCATTCTGGGCCTATGGAATTTACATCTGGATAATTACGATTAAATGCTGTGTCGTCACAGGCCCCTTTAGTTTTAGGGACTGGCAGGGGTCCTTTACAGTTGCTCTCCCACTAGTTCATCCTTCTTTCCTTTACTCCGTTTCAATAAAATATTTGGAAATATACAAAGTAAAAACTCAAATATAATTTTTTTTCTTACATTAAAACTTGATTTTATTAAAATAAACCCCCCGAAAACAAGAACAAAAAAACTAAACCTGATTAACATCGCAGAGAACAACAATCCAAACTGTACAACGATCACATGATTTATCCGGCACAAAAAAACAGCATAAGAATAAAATAGTAATAATTAATGGCAAAATTGTAGCTTTTGTTCATTTTGTCTCTATACTGCACGATAAACGCTGGAAAGAAAAAATATAAGAACCATTCCTGGGGTTTTGCCATTGAATGCTGGAAAAAATAAAAAAACATCAGCAGAATTGTTTTTTTATTAATCTCACGCAAAAGAAAAATGGAATAAAAATTATAAAAACTTTGTCTGTTCCCCAAAATGTTACCAGTGAATCCTATAGCTGCTCCGCATGGACCCAAACTGGTAAACTAAAAACTCCTGCATGCCCCGTGTGTGTGTGTGTATGTATATATATACATACACATATATATATACTCCTCTGTACTATATACACGACAGAGCTCACACACCACAACACGCTCCGCTGCGGCGCCACAAAAAGAGCGGACCTGGCTGCACACACACCTGCTCCTGTCACCTGTATACACGGTTGAAACCAGAAATTTACATACACTATATAAATGTTAGAACCCTCCTGTTTGTTTTTTCCATCTTGTGTTTTGCGGTCACAAGACCATCTGCCTTTATATTCCAGCTCCGCCCTTTTGGCTGTGTTGGACTTCAGTGTTGTTTGACTGCTTTGCTAGCCAGGTGCTTCTGTGCCTTTCTCTGTCAGTTCGCTTGGTCCTTCTGGGACCTCTAGTACCTTTTTGTCAGTTTATCTTTTTGTGTTCTGTAACAACTTCTCTGTTTAGGAGATGTCCCATTTTTGTTCCAGTCCTTAGTTCTTTTAGGGACCCCTCTCCTTTATGCTATAGGTCTTCGTTCAGACTAGCCGAGGACTAAGGCGGGTCTGTTCGCTAGGAACAGGCAGCCCGCTACATCGTAGGGATTCAGCTTAGTCTTACTGTAGGGATAGCTTTCTCCTTTCTTTCCTTAGTACTTGTTGCAGATCATAACAATAAAAAGACACATATGCATGTTTTTCTAAATATCTGACATGAAATCAGAATAAACCTTCACGTTTTAGGTCAATTAGTATTACCATAATTTTTAAGATTTGCCAAATGCCAGAATAATAAGAGAGAGAGAATGTTTTAAAGCATTTTTATTACTTACTGCAAAGTCATAAGTTTACATACACTAATATTGCTATACCTTTAAAAAATTCTGGACTGCCCATATGATGATGTCATGTGTTTGGAAACTTCTGATAGCTTTTTTGGCAACATCTCAGTTAATTAGAGACACACCTGTGGATGTATTTTAATGCACACCTGAAACACACTGCTTCTTTGTGTAGCATCATGGTAAAGTCTAAAGAAATCAACCAAGATATCAGGAAGAGAATTGTGGACTTGCACAAGTCTGGCGCATCCTTGGGTACAATTTCAAGATACCTGAAGGTGTCTCGTTAATCTGTACAAACAATTATATGCAAGTACAAACAAGATGGGAATGTCCAGCCATCATACCGCTCAGGAAGGAGACGGGTTCTGTGTCCCAGAGATGAACGTGCTTTGGTCCGATATGTGCATATCAAGGACAAAAGCAAAAGATCTTGTGAAGATGATAGGGGAAGCTGATAAGATTGTGTCAATATCCACAGTGAAATGAGTTCTGTATCAATATAGGCTGAAAGGCCACTGTGCCAGGAAGAAGCCATTACTCCAAAAGAAAGCTAAAAAAGCCAGATTAATGTTTGCAAATGCACACAGGAACAAAGACCTTAATTTTTGGAGACATGTCCCGTGGTCTGATGAAACTAAAATTTAACTTTTTGGGCATAGTGACCATCGTTACTTTTGGAAGAAAAAAGGAGAAGCTTGGAAGCCTAAGAACACCATCCCAACTGTGAAACATGGGGGTGGCAGCATCATGTGGGGTTGATTTCCTGTAGGAGGGACTGGCGATAGCGCCCCTCACAGGCATCACGTGACCCCCCGGCTGCAGCCGCCTCTTTCTTCCGCTGATGTCACGTCAAATGAGGGGTGACATTAGAGTCGCGGACCCCGCGGTGGATGCTGGGCTGTGGGCGGGGGTTACCCCGCACGTCCCACCCAGCATCCTCCGCGCCCCACTCCCAATGAATGTGGAGAGGGAAAGAGGGAAACTTTTGACTTAGCAGTAAGTAATAAAAATGTCCTAAAACATTCTCTCTCTCTCTCATTATTCTGGCATTTGGCAAATATTAAAAATGATGGTAATCCTAATTGACCTAAAATGGGAAGGTTTATTCTGATTACATGTCAGATATTGAGAAAAACCTGCAGATGTGTCTATTTATACAGTGTATGGAAACTTCTGATTTCACCTGTGTATGTATATATATATATATATGTGTATATTATATACACGGCGAAGCTCACACACCACAACACCCACAGCAGAGGAACGGGCTGCACACACACCTGCTCCTGTCAGTGCTGAGAGCGCTCCTCATATCGCTGCTGGCTCCTCCCCTCATATCGCTGCTGGCTCCGCCCCTCATATCGCTGCTGGCTCCGCCCCTCATGTCGCTGCTGGCTCCGCCCCTCATATCGCTGCTGGCTCCGCCCCTCACATCGCTGCTGGCTCCGCCCATCAGCCGCTTACAGTCCTCAGCAATATGGAGACATCCGCACTGATCAGAATCCTCGGGGGCGTGGCCTGTCACTGTAGTCACACAAGGGTTGTCATGGAGATCTCAAGGGAAGGCAGGTGGGCGGGGCTTAGAGCAGGAAGTAGAAGCCGTGCAGTGTGATTGGCTCCTTACCTTCTGCCAGTAATGGAGCAGATATATGGCTCCTATATAATGGAGGGGGCTCAGGAGGGGTTCCCCACCCAAAAGGTCAGGGGATAAATAATACTGGACATGAGCGAGGGCAGGAGGACATTATTCTATATTGTAAGAAATCTGATTTCTTCTTTCCTCACAGTTTTTTCTGTGCAAGGCCACATGTATGGTGCGATAATCTGTGAATATGGGGGGATCTGCTCCTCACATCCACATCAATCCCCCCACGTCTGAGCTCTCCCTTACAGGGGTCTTCTGCTCTGCACATTGATGCCGTATCCATGGAGATGACATCATGGCCGGTACATGCGGATCTCCCCGATGGGACCCTCATGTATCTGGAGGACGAGGCACTGCTGCTCCTCGGGGAGAGGGGGCACAATTCCTGTACACATGATACAGGGGCTTCTGCCATCTCTGGGCTGAGAATAATGCTGGCAGCGCGCAGTCTACATGATGTGAGGATTACAAGTCTGCAGTCACAGAGAGTCACACAGATGACTGCAGGCCTTCAGCTTCACACCGGACAATCCCTTTAAATACATGTATATTGGTCTAAAAATACTTTTTACTATTTTGCTTCATGTAACATTTGCTCTGTTCGGCCTTTACCAGCTTTTTGTTTCCCAGCAGCACATTGATGGCTGCAGAATGAGTTAACTTGAGATTCAGTCAGTGAGCTCCTTATGATGTGGAGTTTCCAGCTCTTTTATTTCTGCCATGATTTATGACTGAATCAGAGATCAGCCCAACTTTCATGCTGGTCTGTGAACATAATCAGCACAGAGAAGGTCAGAATGAGCTCACTGATAAATTCTCAGTGAGCTCATTCTGCAACTAGCAATGCAAAGGAAATAAAAAAGCCAAATTGTTTATGAAACGTTATTGAAAAAATATTTGTATGTACAGTACAGACCAAAAGTTTGGACACGTCTTCTCATTTAAAGATTTTTCTGTATTTTCATGACTATGAAAATTGTACATTCACACTGAAGGCATCAAAACTATGAATTAACACATGTGGAATTATATACTTATCAAAAAAGTGTGAAACAACTGAAAATATGTCTTATATTGTAGGTTCTTCAAAGTAGCCACCTTTTGCTTTGATGACTGCTTTGCACACTCTTGGCATTCTCTTGATGAGCTTCAAGAGGTAGTCACCGGAAATGGTCTTCCAACAATCTTGAAGGAGTTCCCTGAGATGCTTAGCACTTGTTGGCCCTTTTGCCTTCACTCTGTGGTCCAGCTCACCCCAAACCATCTCGATTGGGTTCAGGTCTGGTGACTGTGGAGGCCAGGTCATTTAGCGTAGCACCCCATCACTCTCCTTCTTGGTCAAATAGCCCTTACACAGCCTGGAGGTGTGTTTGGAGTCATTGTCCTGTTGAAAAATAAATGATGGTCCAACTAAACGCAAACCGGACGGAATAGCATGCCGCCGAAAGATGCTGTAGTAGCCATGCTGGTTCAGTATGCCTTCAATTTTGAATAAATCCCCAACAGTGTCACCAGCAAAGCACCCCCACACCATCACACCTCCTCCATGCTTCACGGTGGGAACCAGGCATGTAGAGTCCATCCGTTCACCTTTTCTGCGTCGCACAAAGACACGGTGGTTGGAACCAAAGATCTCAAATTTGGACTCATCAGACCACAGCACAGATTTCCACTGGTCTAATGTCCATTCCTTGTGTTCTTTAACCCAAACAAGTCTCTTCTGCTTGTTGCCTGTCCTTAGCAGTGGTTTTCTAGCAGCTATTTTACCATGAAGGCCTGCTGCACAAAGTCTCCTCTTAACAGTTGTTGTAGAGATGTGTCTGCTGCTAGAACTCTGTGTGGCATTGACCTGGTCTCTAATCTGAGCTGCTGTTAACCTGCGATTTCTGAGGCTGGTGACTCGGATAAACTTAGCCTCAGAAGCAGAGGTGACTCTTGGTCTTCCTTTCCTGGGGTGGTCCTCATGTGAGCCAGTTTCTTTGTAGCGCTTGATGGTTTTTGCAACTGCACTTGGGGACACTTTCAAAGTTTGCCCAATTTTTCAGTCTGACTGACCTTCATTTCTTAAAGTAATGATGGCCACTCGTTTTTCTTTACTTAGCTGCTTTTTTCTTGCAATAATACAAATTCTAACAGTCTATTCAGTAGGACTATCAGCTGTGTATCCACCTGACTTCTGCACAACACAACTGATGGTCCCAACCCCATTTATAAGGCAATAAATCCCACTTATTAAACCTGACAGGGCACACCTGTGAAGTGAAAACCATTTCCCGTGACTACCACTTGAAGCTCATCAAGAGAATGCCAAGAGTGTGCAAAGCAGTCATCAAAGCAAAAGGTGGCTACTTTAAAGAACCTAGAATATAAAACATATATTTTCAGTTGTTTCACACTTTTTTGTTAAGTATATAATTTCACATGTGTTAATTCATAGTTTTGATGCCTTCAGTGTGAATGTACAATTTTCAAAGTCATGAAAATACAGAAAAATCTTTAAATGAGAAGGTATGTCCAAACTTTTGGTCTGTACTGTATATATATAGCCCAAAATGTCTGAGTGTCCATATCCTTAGTATCAGCACAGCTGGGATTTGGTACAATCAGGGGCGTACATAGGAATCATGGGGCCCCATAGCAGAAGTTCTAATTGGGCCCCCCAACAAAAAAATGTAAAAATGTAAATAATTGTCGGGGTCACAGAAGAGCAGATCTCACAACCTTCCAGCCTTTACATAGTAATTTTCCTCCTGCTGAAGTCCTAGATCCCTTTTTCATTGCCCATAAAGTGTGGTGCCAACAAAAGTGCCCCCCAAACACGGTATGATACCCCCATGGTGAATTCCTCCATATGCGCAGTATAATGACCCTACTATACCCCACCTCAACTCCCAGGGTAAAGTATGATGACACCAACACAGTATGAACCCCCAACTGCCCCACACCTCTCCACACTCCATAGAGTTAAATGCACTCACCATGGTCCTCCGCACAGTATAAGACTCTCGCCATGGTCCTCCACACAGTGTAAGGCACTCGCTATGGTCCTCCACGCAGTATACTACACTCCCATGGTCCTCCACGAAGTATAATGCACTCCCTCGTGGTCCTCCACACAGTATAATGCACTCCCTTGTGGTCCTCCACGCAGTATAATGCACTCCCACGTGGTCCTCCACACAGTATAATGCACTCCCCCATGGTCCTCCACACAGTACAATGCACTCCCCCATGGTCCTCCACACAGTATAATGCACTCCCCCATGGTCCTCCACACAGTACAATGCACTCCCCCATGGTCCTCCACACAGTACAATGCACTCCCCCATGGTCCTCCACACAGTATAAGACACTCGCCTTGGTCCTCCACTCAGTATAATGCATTCCCCCATGGTCCTGTACGCAGTATAATGTAGCCCCCCATAGGGTAAAATGCAGCCCCCCCCACCCGTAGGGTAAAATGCAGCCCCAGTCCTCCAGTATTATCAGTACACACTGATTTAAAAATAAATACATACTTAGCGCTCCTCGTTCCCCGCTGCTTCAGTCTCTGCAGCTGATCACCTCAGCAGCTGCCAGCTCCACTGTCTGACACAGCGTGGCGCGTCATCATGCCGCTGCGTCAGACGCAGAGGAGGAATGATGGGAGAGGGAGTGTCACATGATGCTCCCTCCTTATTTCTTTGAGCAGTGTATATATATATATATATATATATCTATGAGCCCCAAACCTAAACCTTTGCAAATATATATATATACATACGCTACCGTTCAAAAGTTTGGGGTCACCCAGACAATTTTTTTTTTCCATGAAAACTCATACTTTTATTTATCAAATGAGTTGAGAAATGAATAGAAAATAGTCCAGACATTGACAAGGTTAGAAATAATGATTTTTATTAGAAAGAATAATTTCTGCTTCAAACTTTGCTTTCGTCACAGAATGCTCCTTTGCAGCAATTGCAGCATTGCAGATCTTTGGCATTCTAGCTGTTAATTTGCTGAGGTAATCTTGAGAAATCCCCCCCCCCCATGCTTCTTGAAGCCCCTCACACAAGTTGGATTGGCTTGATGGGCACTTTTTGCGTATCATACGGTCAATCTGATCTGATCCCACAACAGCTCAATGGGGCTGAGATCTGGTGACTGCTGGCCACTCCATTACAGATAGAATACCAGCTGCCTGCGTCTTCCCTAAATAGTTCATGCATAATTTGGAGGTGTGCTTTGGGTCATCTTCCTGTTGTAGGATGAAATTGGCTCCATTCAAGCGCTGTCCACAGTGTATGGCATGGCGTTGCAAAATGGAGTGATAGCCTTCCTTATTCAAAATCCCATTTATCTTGTACAAATCTCACACTTTACCAACACCAAAGCAACCCCAGACCATCACATTACCTCCACCATGCTTGACAGATGGCGTCAGGCACTCTTCCAGCATCTTTTCAGTTGTTCTGCATCTCTCAAATGTTCTTCTGTGTGATCCAAACACCTCAAACTTTGATTCGTCTGTCCATAAAACTTTTTTCCAATCTTCCTCTGTCCAATGTCTGTGTTCTTTTGCCCATATTAATCTTTTCCTTTTATTAGCCAGTCTCAGATATGGTTTTTCTTTGCCACTTTGCCCTGAAGGCCAGCATCCCGGAGTCGCCTCTTCACTGTAGACTTTGACACTGGCGTTTTGCGTGTACTATTTAATGAAGCTGTCAGTTGAGGAGCTGTGAGGCGTCGATTTCTCAAACTAGAGACTCTAATGTATTTGTCTTGTTGCTCAGTTGTGCAGCGGGGCTCCCACTTCTCTTTCTACTCTGGTTAGAGCCTGTTTGTTCTCTCCTCTGAAGGGAGTAGTACACACCGTTGTAGAAAATCTTCAGTTTCTTGTCAATTTCTCACATGGAATAGCCTTCATTTCTAAGAACAAGAATAGACTGTCGAGTTTCACATGAAAGTTCTCTTTTTCTGGCCATTTTGAGAGTTTCATAGAACAAACAAATGCAATGCTCCAGATTCTCAACTAGCTCAAAGGAAGGTCAATTTTATAGCTTCTCAAATCAGCCAAACCGTTTTCAGCTGGGCTAACATACTTGTGCAAGGGTTTTCTAAACATCCATTAGCCTTCTTACACAGTTAGCAAACACAATGTACCATTAAAACACTGGAGTGGTGGTTGTTGGAAATGGGCCTCTATACACCTATGTAGATATTGCAATAAAAACAAGACGTTTGCAGCTAGAATAGTCATTTACCACATTAACAATGTATAGATAGTGTTGAGCGATACCTTCCGATATCAGGAAATATCGTATCGGATTGGATCGGACCGATACTCAAAAAGTATCGGATATCGCAGATTCCGATACCGGAAACCAATGCAAGTCAATGGGACAGAAATATCGGAATGAAAATAAACCCTTTCTTTCCTTGTAGGTTAATTCTACTTGAAGTAAAACAACTAAGAATAATGTAGAATGTATTATGCGAAAAGCCGGCAATTCATCAGCGCATACACCGGTACCCGACAATTTACAACAGAAAGAATAGAGCTTCACACATAGATTAGATAGATAGAAACATGTCAGTCACATATATATGAAGTACAGTGACAGTGCTGCTTAATGTACTTGTCATTTAGTGCAAAGGATTTATTAAAAAAAATATTAGTGTTTTCTTGTACCGTCTCTTTAAAAAAGCCGGCCGGCAATTCAGCAGCGGTACCCGACAATTTAGAAAAGAAGGAATAGAGAATCATACATAGATTAGATAGATAGAAACATGTCAGTCACATATATAAGAAGTACAGTGACAGTGTTGCTTACTGTACTTGTCATTTAGTGTTAAAATAAAGGATTTATTTAAAAAAAAATTGGCGTGGGGTTCCCCTTAATTTTAGTCTCTAGCGGAGGTTAAGCAGACGGCTGGGGCAGATGTTTGAAGCCTGGGAAGGGGGTAATACCCACGGAGCTTCCCAGGCTGCTAATATCAGCCCCCAGTGGAATACTTAGCCTTTTCTAGCTATTAAAATGTGGGACCCCCCCAAAAAAATGACGTGGGGTTCCCCCTAATTTAATAGCTAGCAAAGGCTAGGCAGACAGCTGGGGGCTGATATAAATAGCCCAGGAAGGGTGCCATGAATATTGGCCCCCTCCCAGGCTAGAAACACCAGCCGTCAGCCGCCCCAGAAATGGCGCATCCATAGGATGCGCCAATTCTGGCACTTAGCCTCGCTCTTCCCACTGCCCTGTAGCGGTGGCAGTGGGGTAATAGGGCTGGGGTTGATGTCAGCTTATAATACCAGCTGACATCAAGCCCAGGTTAGTAATGGAGAGGCGTCTATAAGACTCCCCCATTACTAACCCCATAGTCAAAGTTAAAAAAAAAAACACAAACACCCAGAATAAAGTCCTTTAATTGAAATAAACACACAATTCTTTATTGTTCTAAATTAAACTATACTTACCATCACGCCCATTCCAGCTGAAGCCAACGATCTCCTGCAATAAAAGAAAAATAATAAAGCAACCTCATCCTTACCTTTCCATGGTTCCCACGATGGCTCCAGCTCTGCTACATCGAGATGACAGGCTGGACCGCAGCAGAACGCTGCCATCCAGCCTGTCATCCCGCAGACACTGAGAAGCGCAGGCATGCTTGCGCTCCTCAGTGTCTCTCTGTGACGTCATCCAGATGAGCCGAGTTCATGTCCAATGAACTCAGCTCACCTCATGCACGTCACTGACAGCGTGGGAAAATTCACACGCTGAAGCGCTGAGTGCAGGAGAATTTTCCCACGCTGTCAGTGACGTGCATGAGGTGAGGTCATGTCCAATGAACTCAGCTCACCTCATGCACGTCACTGACAGCGTGGGAGAATTCTCACGCTGAAGCGCTGAGTGCAGGAGAATTTTCCCACGCTGTCAGTGACGTGCATGAGGTGAGCCGAGTTCATTGGACATGACCTCACCTCATGCACGTCACTGACAGCGTGGGAAAATTCTCCTGCACTCAGCGCTTCAGCGTGAGAATTTTCCCACGCTGTCAGTGACGTGCATGAGGTGAGCTGAGTTCATTGGACATGAACTCGGCTCATCTGGATGACGTCACAGAGAGACACTGAGGAGCGCAAGCATGCCTGCGCTTCTCAGTGTCTGCGGGATGACAGGCTGGATGGCAGCGTTCTGCTGCGGTCCAGCCTGTCATCTCGATGTAGCAGAGCTGAAGCTGTCGTGGGATCCATGGGAAGGTAAGGATGAGGTTGCTTTATTATTTTACTTTTATTGCAGGAGATCGTTGGCTTCAGCTGGAATGGGCGTGATGGTAAGTATGGTTTAATTTAGAACAATAAAGAATTGTGTGTTTATTTCAATTAAAGGACTTTTTTCTGGGTGTTGTGTTTTTTTTAAATACTTTACTAGAAATTCATGGTGGTCATGTCTAATATTGGCGTGACCCCATGAATTTCGGGCTTAGGGCCAGCTGATAATGCCAAGCTGGCCTTAACCCCTTTATTACCCAGTGAGCCACCGCACCAGGGCCCTGGATGAGTTGGGTACAGCGCCTGAAGATGGCGCTTCTATGAACGCGCCATTTTCCGGGGCGGCTGCGGACTGCAATTTGCAGCGGGTGGGGCCCAGAAAGCTTGGGCCTCCCTGCGCTGCAGATTCCAGCCCCCAGCTGCCTAGTTGTACCTGGCTGGACACAAAAATAGGGCGAAGCTCCACGTATTTTTTTTTTTAATTATTTCATGAAATTCATGAAATAATTAAGAAAAAAAGGGCTTCCCTATATTGTTGTGTCCGGCCAGGTACAAATAGGCAGCTGGTGGTTGGGGGCAGTCCGTTCCTGCCTGCTGTACCTGGCTGGACACAAATATAGTGCGAAACCCCACGTCAATTTTTTTTTAATTATTTCATGAATTTCCTGAAATAATTAAAAAAAAATTGCCCTGGGGCTTCGCACTATATTTGTGTCCAGCCAGGTACAGCAGGCAGGAACGGGCTGCCCCCAACCACCAGCTGCCTATTTGTACCTGGCCGGACACAACAATATCGGGAAGCCCTTTTTTAAAAAAAATATTTCATGAAATAATTTAAAAAAAAAATACGTGGGGCTTCTCCCTATTTTTGTGTCCAGCCAGGTACAACTAGGCAGCTGGGGGCTGGAATCTGCAGCGCAGGGTGACCCAAGCTTTCTGGGCCCCACTCGCTGCAAATTGCAGTCCGCAGCCACCCCAGAAAATGGCGCGTTCATAGAAGCTGGATGCTGTACCTGGCTGGCATACAAAAATATGGCAAAGCCCACGTCAAAATTTTTGGGAAAAATTAATTAAGAAATAAATAATAATTTAGGGACTGCATCTTTATTAACTCCTCAAATGTCATTTAGTGTTAAAATAAAGGATTTATTTTAAAAAAAAAATGGCGTGGGATGCCCCATAATTTTAGTCTCTAGCGGAGGTTAAGCAGACGGCTGGGGCAGATGTTTGAAGCCTGGGAAGGGGGTAATACCCACGGAGCTTCCCAGACTACTAATATCAGCCCCCAGCTGAATACCTAGCCTTTACTAGCTATTAAAATGGGGGACCCCCCAAAAAAAATGACTTGGGGTCCCCCCTATTTTAATAGCTAGCAAAGGCTAGGCAGACAGCTGGGGGCTGATATTAATAGCCCAGGAAGGGTGCCATGAATATTGGCCCCCTCCCAGGCTAGAAACACCAGCCGTCAGCCGCCCCAGAAATGGCGCATCCATAGGATGCGCCAACTCTGGCACTTTGCCTCGCTCTTCCACGCTGCCCTGGTGCGGTGGCAGGGGGTAATGGGGCTGGGGTTCATGTCAGCGCCAGCTGCCATGAAGCCCAGGTTAGTAATGATGGGCGTCTATAAGACACCCCCATTACTAACCTACAAAGTGTTAAAAAGAAAACACACACTACACCCAGAAAAAAATAATTTATTTGAAATAAAACACACCATTTTATTTAATTCTTAGTTTACTAAAAAAAAATAGTTACCTGTCCACGTTCCTGCGCTGATCTCCCATGCACAGCTGTCACATCTGGAGATGGTGACAGCTGTGCATGGCTGCTGTAAGCTCACACTGCCGGGAACACGTCCGCTCTCGGCAGCGGGAGCCACTGACTGAGGTCACCGGAGTGCATTCAGGCAGCGCAGCTCCGGAGACCTCCTTTACGGCACTGCTGTACCGTGGGAATTTCTCACGATACAGCAGGGCCGTAAAGGAGCTGACCGGAGCAGCGCTGCCTGAACTCCAGTGAACCCGCTTATGCAATGACGGGGCTGCTTTACGGCCCCATCATTCTAGCGGCAGCAGCGGTTCAGAGCGGTCACATTCTATGTGGCTGCTCTGAACTGGAGATCATCGTGGGACACTCGTGGACTACTATGGAGGGGTAAGGATAAGGTTGTGGTTTATTATTTTATATTTTATTACAGGAGATCGATGGCTTCGGGGAATTAGGTGTCTAGGTGAGTATAGGTGTAGTTTTTTATTTTTTACTTTATTTTAGGTGGCGATCGGCGGGGACAGGTAATGTATAAACTAATTTATTGTAGGCAACCACTGGCCACCAATGACATGTATTTAAAATTTATTGGGGACACAGTAGGGCAATTTATATATCAGGATCAGGCTGATGGGAACTACTGCTCCCATCGAGCTGATCCTGCTGGCACGAGTGGACGGGGGACAGACATAGGCCGATGTCTGCCTGCACGCACACACCCGCAGACATCGCACAGACACCGCGCACACCCGCACACATCGCACAGAAACCGCGCACACCCACACACACTCGCAGACATCGCGCAGACACCGCACAGACACCGCACACACCCGCAGACACCGCGCACACCCGCACAGACACCCACACACACCAATCATGACCAGTCTGGGAGGTGAGGCTGACCTGTGCGGCCGTGGGAAAGTTCATGTGAGTTCATGCAATGCAGTGAAGCATGAACTCACATGAACCCTCTGAGGGCACCGCGGCGACTTCAAATGAACAGCTGATCGGCATCACCTGATACCTCAGCTGTTCATTTGAAATAACCGGCGGGAAAGCGCAGCACAGAACGGAAAAGCCGGCGGTGAAGTCTTTTCACTGCCGGCTTCCCCGCCCGGGTCCTTCGCTCCCCGCTCCTTTGTGCTGCACTCCCCGCCCGGTCCTAGCTTACGATCGGGATGGGAGGTGGCGAGGGGAGCGGAGGATTGGGGTGGGAGGCTGCGGGGAAGCAGTATGGGGCTGTGTGATTGTTTAAAAGCCGGCGGCTTTTTACCGCCCGCCGGCTTTTAAACAATCAGGAGAATTCTCCCACGCTGGGATGGCATTCTGATGACAGGCTGGATCTCAGCTGAGCGCTGCCATCCAGCTTGTCATCCTTCAGAGACACTGCAGAGCGCAGGCATTATGGGAACTTCCGATTCCTGTATTCGATATTGTAAAAGTATCGGAATTAAGTATCGGAATTCCGATACCGCGAATATCGGCCGATACCCGATATTTCAGTATCGGAATGCTCAACACTATGTATAGAGTGTATTTCTGATTCATTTAATGTTAGCTTCATTGAAAAAAAATGTGCTTTTCTTTCAAAAATAATGAAAGGTCAATACATTTCCAGGAGAAACAATATGGGAACATCAATAAAAAAAAAATATGTTCCAGAATAACTATTTCCCATGTTGTTCCTCTTGAAATGTCTTCACCTTACATTTCCAGGAGGAACAACATGGGAACAGAAAAAAAAATATGTTCCAGAATTGTTATTTTATAGGTTGCGTCAGTGAGGCGTGTCCCTACACAATGTCCCTGTCCAATCACGGCTGACAATGTTAGTCACGCCCTATTATAAGGTAAATACATTTCCAAGAGGAACAACAGGGGGAATGTCTATTTTAGAACACATTTTGTTTTTTATTTTTTTATTTATTTTTGCTGTTCACCTGTTGTTCCTCCTGGAAATGTACTAACCTTACAACAGGGCGTGACTAACATTGTCAGTAGTGATTAGAGAGGGTCATTCTGTGTAGAGACACGCCCCATTGACACACCGACTTACTTTTCAATAGGGCGTGGCTATCGTAATCAGCAGCACTGATAGGACAGAAACATTCTCAAAGACAAAGGAACGGTAACATGAAGTTGTCAATTTGGTCATACATTTCCAGGAAGAATAACAGAGGAAAAATATTCCCAAATTATTGTTTTTTTGGGGGAAGTATCAGTGATATGTCAGGACAGATCCTTTATGTAAATCCAATGCACTACACTATAACATTGTCGATTTAGTCATACATTTCCAGGAAGAATAACAGAGGAGTGGCACAATTTTAAGAAGAAAAAAAAAATGCTGCAAAATCCATCTCACTAACCTATAACATTGGGCCAATAAAATACCTGAAATGCTGGAAATAAGTGTCATTTTGGATCAAATACTGATTAATTCTCCTGTCTTGTCCTCTGTTATTCCTCTTGGAAATGTGTGCATCAATTAATAACTTGGCACAATCATTCCCATTTAAAACAGAGTGTGACTAATATTGTCAGTACTGATTGGACACTCATGAATAATGGAACGATAAGACCCAGTTGCCTATTTAGTCATTTCCAGGAGGAATAATAGAGGAACGGCACTTTTTTTTTTAAAGTCAAATTCTTTTCACTGATCTATATAACAATGGGCCGATAAAGTAAAATAAAATTTTAAAATATTTTATCTAAATAATGATTATTTCTCCCGTCTTGTCCCCTCAAATTTTTTGAGTCACTCAATTAGTGCAGAAGTTGGAGAGACTTTAGGTGCAGTATTTCCTACATGCCAGGGGGGGGGCGCTGCGTCCTGGCACTATGGGGTCTGGGAATAGTGCAGATTCCCTGGTGGTCACAGACAGGGGTTAGTCCTGACCGGGCACTTGACTCAGTGACAAGGACAGATATAGCCCTGGATGTAGAACTCTACTTTGTGCATTTCCTCTATAATTCCTCCTGGAAATGTAAGAACTTTACTTTATGCACTTCCTCTGTAATCCCTCCTGGAAATGTAAGAAATTTACTTTATGCACTTCCTCTGTAATCCCTCCTGGAAATGTAAGAACGTTGTGCATTTCCTCTGTAATTGCTCCTGGAAATGTAAGAACTCTACTTTGTGCACTTCCTCTGTAAATACTCCTGGAAATGTAAGAACTCTACTTTGTGCACTTCCTCTTTAATTCCTCATGGAAATGTAAGAACTTTACTTTATGCACTTCCTCTGTAATCCCTCCTGGAAATGTAAGAACTTTACTTTTTCCACTTCCTCTGTAAATACTCCTGGAAATGTAAGAACTCTACTTTGTGCACATCCCCTGTAATCCCTCCTGGAAATGTAAGGACTCTACTTTGTGCACTTCCTCTGTAATCCCTCCTGGAATTGTAAGAACTAGTGTTGAGCTAACATGCTCGACACTGCTCGGTAATCGCCCGAGCATCACGCTACTCGGGATGTTTGGCGAGCACCGAACATTTCCGGGTTACTCGGGCGGGAGCTCGGGTCTCCGCCCTGCATGTTTGGCGCTCTTTACAGAGCCAATGAACATGCAGGGATTGCCAGCCAGTCACTGTAATGCTGCAGCCATGTTGGTTGTGGGCATTACAGTGATTGGCTGGCTGCACAGCGTCACCTCGAGTATTTAAAACGGGGCGCCGCCATCTTGGACACAGTCGCTCCGGATTAGACAGTGTAGGGACAGCGCTGCTGATTTAGGGAGAGATATAAACTGCGAAATAGCTAGTGTAGGGTCTGTAAAGGCTGCCAGAACAAACAAACCGTCCTTTTCAGGACTAATATCCATCCCAGATACCAGGCAGGCAGGCTGTATAGGAGACACAGTGGTTATACCAGCAAACGCTGCATTACAGTCCTGTGTGCTCCTGTTGCTGAAATTGCTGGACTTAGCACCAGGTGTCGGGGGCCAGGAAAAATCCTTTTTTTTTCATCTAAATCCTCCTTTTTTTTTCCTCCTTCACACTGTACAAATACCCGTCTTATTAACCTTTTGGTGTCCCCCCCCCCCCAAAAAAAAGCGTGTCTCTGATTTTTCAGACACAAATATAACTGTTGAAAATAGTCTGGTGTAGGCTAGAGAAACAGAAGTGTTGTTTTGCACTTCCACGGTTCAAACCTCTGTATTATCCATTTTGGGCCATTTGTATCTAAAAAAAAAACAGTTTGAGTGTGTCGCTCACTGTTCAGACGCAAATATCTCTATTTAAAAAAGTGTGGTATACCCCAGTAAACAATAACTGTGGTTTTCCTCTTCCACGGTTCTAACCTACTCTTTATTACCCTTTTCCATTGATAGTGCAAGTGTAAGCTATTTTACTTCATTTACAATGGGCAAGGCGCGTGGCAAGGGACGTGGAAGTGGACGTTCTGGTGATGGTTCGTACAGAGGACGGGGCCGTGGCCAAGGTGAAAATGTGCCACAACCAACAGCCATATCTTCTCGCTCCCACTTCTTGACCGAATTACTAGGGAAGCACAGAACAACACCAGTATTGAGAACTGATCAGTGTGAACAGGTTATTAATTGGATAGCAGATAATACTTCCAGTTACCTGGGCACCACCACCTCCGGTCTGTCTTCCACACGGTCAACTCTTAGTAGCCGTGAGTCTCGACCGCATACTCCTCCTCACCCTGATGCTCCTTCCTCCCACCATGCCGAGTGTCGTCAGACAGCAAGTGATCCCACACTTGGACACTCTGAAGAGCTGTTCACTGGTCCATTTCCTTATTTGGGCCCCTCGCTGATCGTCAGACAGCAAGTGATCCCACACTTGGACACTCTGAAGAGCTGTTCACTGGTCCATTTCCATATTTGGGCCCCTCGCCTGATACGCTTGAAGTGGTGGAAGAGGAGATCCCATGTTGCGATGCCCAAATATTTGAACAGCCACGGCCACAGGAAGTCGACGTTGGCAATCTGTCACAAGAGGTGGATGATGACGAGACACAATTGCCAGGAAGTGAGGAGGAGGATCGTGGTGCGCAAGTGGAAGAGGAGGAGGTGGTGGATGATCTAGTAACTGACCCAACGTGGCAGGAGGACATGCAGAGTGAGGCCAGCAGCACACAGGGGGATGGCGGCAGAGTACCCCAACAGGCAGGAAGAAGCAGTGTGGTGGCCGCAGACAGAAGGCAGGCAACCGTTCCCCGTAACACCAACACGAGGGACGTTGCCAGTACAAGCGGTAGGTCTTCCAGAGTCTGGAATTTTTTTAAAGACTGCTGATAACCCCAAAAAGGCCATATGTTCCACCTGCCATGCCAGCATCAGCAGGGGTGACAAAACTACCAGCCTGACCACCACCAGCATGATCAGGCACATGGCAGCAAAGCACCCGACTTTGTGGGGCGAAACCCAGGGTCCACGACCAGTGTCAGCGGGTGTCACCACTGCTTCTTCCACTGTTGTACGTGCAATAGAACCCCCTGTTGTGTGTGCAAGGCAATCCCCTGTCCATACTGCATGTAAAGGTGCCCCCTCCTCTCAGTCTTCACTTGTTATGGCAGTTTCTCAAGAAACAGCATCAACGTCCACGTCCCACTGCAGCGTTCAATTGTCCATATCCCAGACCTTTGAACGAAAGCGGAAATTCGCAGCTAACGCCCCACAGGCCACAGTCCTAAATTCGCACATTTCACGACTGCTTGCATTGGAAATGCTGCCTTTTAGGCTGGTGGAAACGGAATCCTTCCGCAATCTTATGGCGGTGGCCGTCCCTCGGTACTCGGTCCCCAGCCGACACTATTTTGCCCGGTGTGCCATCCCCGCACTGCACAAGCACGTGTCCCAAAGCATCTGCCGTGCCCTCAACAACGCAGTTACTGGGAGAGTCCACCTGACAACGGACACTTGGACAAGTGATTGTGGCCAGGGACGGTACCTCTCTCTGACGGCACACTGGGTAAACATAGTGGAAGCCGGGACCCAGTCGGACCTTGGGACGGAACACATCCTCCCCACACCGAGGATTGCGGGCCCTATGTCAGTCAGAGTTGCCCCCACAGTGTACAGCTCCTGCGCATCCTCCTCCTCCTCCTCCTCCTCATGTTCAGCCTCCATCTCAGATATCACCACATCAGTTACAAGCTGGAAGCATTGCAGTACTGCCTCCGCCAAGCGGCAACAGGCTGTGCTGAAACTCATAAGCTTAGGTGATAAACCTCACACTGCTTGTGAGTTGTGGACAGCTGTGAAAGAGCAGGCAGAACTGTGGCTGAGACCGCTGAACCTACATCCCGGCATGGTCGTGTGTGACAATGGCCGTAACCTGGTGGCGGCTCTGAGGCGAGGTGAGATCACACACGTACCATGCCTGGCTCATGTGCTTAACCTCGTGGTTCAGCGGTTTCTTAAATTGTACCCCGAGTTGCCAGATCTGCTCGTGAAAGTACGCCGCCTGTCAGCTCATTTTCGCAAGTCGGCTACAGCTTCCGCCGCCCTTGCTGTGTTGCAGCAGCGTTTGCAGCTTCCGGCACACCGACTGGTGTGTGATGTCCCCACACGTTGGAACTCTACCCTCCACATGTTGCAAAGGATTTGTGAGCAGAAGAGAGCAGTTGTGGAGTACCAGCTGCAACAAGGCCGTCGATATTCAGGTCAGACTCCACACATAAGACCTCAGGAGTGGACCTGGATGTCTGACATATGTACCATCCTGACAAGCTTTGAGGAGGCCACCAAGATGGTGAGTGGCGATGAAGCCATCATTAGTGTCAGCATCCCACTTGTCTGTCTTTTGCAACGCTCTCTGCAGAGAATTAAAGAGGACGCATTGCAGCCAGAGTATGATGAGATGGATCAAGAAGCCGTAGCGGGCGATTACACACAGCCCAGCCTCATCTCATCCCAACGTGCATTGGGGGACAATGAGGGAGAGGAGGAGGAGGAGGAGGAGGAAGAACAGGAGCTGCTATCATGCGTTGTAGACGGTAGTACCTGTACAAGTGTCATACCGTCGGTTCAGCGTGGGTGGCCTGAGGACAGGGGGGAGGAGGAAGAGGAGGAGGAGAGCATGGTCAGTCGTCATCTTGGTGAGGACACGGAAATCTTGCCCGTTACCAGTCTGGCACGCATGGCTGACTTTATGTTACGGTGCCTTAACCGTGACCCTCGCGTTGTCAAAATGTTGGGTGACAGTCATTACTAGTTGGTGACACTTGTAGACCCCCGCTACAAGGAGAACTTTCACTCTCTTATTCCTGAGGTCGAGAGGTCTACAAAAATGGGGCAGTACCAGAAGGCCCTTGCTGCAGAACTCTTAAAAAAATTCCCATCTGAACACGCTAGCGGCAGAGGTCACAGTTCGTTGCCCAACCAAGGCATACAGGCGAGAGAGATGCAACTCCAATCCAGCAGAGGCAGGGGAACACTGTCAACGTTCTGGGACAGTTTTCTGACACCCGCCCAGCTTACAGGCCCTGAGGCGCGGGGTACTCTCACAAGGAGTGGAAAGTTTCAAAAGATGGTGAGGGAGTACCTTGCCGATCGTACCAGCGTCCTCCGTGATTCCTCTGTGCCTTTTAATTATTGGGTATCCAAGCTGGACACTTGGAATGAACTCGCTCTGTGCGCCTTGGAGGTCCTGGCCTGCCCTGCCGCTAGCGTGTTATCGGAGCGTGTTTTTAGTGCCGCTGGGGGAATTATAACTGATAAGCGCACTCGCCTGTCAACTGACAATGCTAACAAGCTGACCCTTATCAAAATGAACAAGGGCTGGATTGGGCCAGACTTCTCATCACCACCAAATGACAGCAGAGTAACATAAAGTCAAATCCACTGTGTTATTTTGGGAAGTGTATTCACATGCACCGCTTCACACCCACACATGGGTATACGCTTCCTCGTTTCGGCTGTTTTATCTTCTTCTCCTTATCCTCAGCCTCCACCACCACTATACCACCAGGGTGCCAGCATTGAAAGTTCCTCCGTCCTTATTTTTGGCAGCTTTTGCTTGGAAAGCATAAGCAAATACTATGGGACACCCACTCCCCAATAATGGGACTTATGTTTGTAATATGCTGTACTGCATGGCTCTTGTAAGGGGCATTGCAAGTTGCTCCGTCCTAATTTTTGGCAGCTTTTGCTGGGAAAGCATAAGCAAATACTATGGGACACCCACTCCCCAATAATGGGACTTATGTTTGTAATATGCTGTACTGCATGGGTCTTGTAAGGGGCATTGCAAGTTGCTCCGTCCTAATTTTTGGCAGCTTTTGCTTGGAAAGCATAAGCAAATACTATAGGAGACCCACTCCCCAATAATGGGACTTATGTTTGTAATATGCTGTACTGCATGGCTCTTGTAAGGGGCATTTCAAGTTGCTCCGTCCTAATTTTTGGCAGCTTTTGCTTGGAAAGCTTAAGCAAATACCATGGGACACCCACTCCCCAATAATGGGACTTATGTTTGTAATATGCTGTACTGCATGGCTCTTGTAAGGGGCATTGCAAGTTGCTCCGTCCTAATTTTTGGCAGCTTTTGCTGGGAAAGCATAAGCAAATACTATGGGACACCCACTCCCCAATAATGGGACTTATGTTTGTAATATGCTGTACTGCATGGCTCTTGTAAGGGGCATTGCAAGTTGCTCCGTCCTAATTTTTGGCAGCTTTTGCTTGGAAAGCATAAGCAAATACCATGGGACACCCACTCCCCAATAATGGGACTTATGTTTGTAATATGCTGTACTGCATGGCTCTTGTAAGGGGCATTGCAAGTTGCTCCGTCCTAATTTTTGGCAGCTTTTGCTGGGAAAGCATAAGCAAATACTATGGGACACCCACTCCCCAATAATGTGACTTATGTTTGTAATATGCTGTACTGCATGGCTCTTGTAAGGGGCATTGCAAGTTGCTCCGTCCTAATTTTTGGCAGCTTTTGCTGGGAAAGCATAAGCAAATACTATGGGACACCCACTCCCCAATAATGGGACTTATGTTTGTAATATGCTGTACTGCATGGCTCTTGTAAGGGGCATTGCAAGTTGCTCCGTCCTAATTTTTGGCAGCTTTTGCTGGGAAAGCATAAGCAAATACTATGGGAGACCCACTCCCCAATAATGGGACTTATGTTTGTAATATGCTGTACTGCATGGCTCTTGTAAGGGGCATTGCAAGTTGCTCCATCCTAATTTTTGGCAGCTTTTGCTTGCAAGGCATAAGCAAATACTATGGGACACCCACTCCCCAATAATGGGACTTATGTTTGTAATATGCTGTACTGCATGTGATGCGCCCCCTGGGCCGTGTGTACACGTGTGTGGGATACCCGGTGCCGGATCTCTGGGGTCTGTAGTCTCCGTGGCGGTGACCCGGTCCCGTGTCTCAGGCTGGTCAAACCAATGGCAGTCTTTCTTAGGTTTTGAGGTTAATTTTCCGACTGCGCCACCCGTGGATTGCGGTCAGGGATTACCACCGCTGCGAGGCAGACCGCTGAGGCTGGTGTTGTGTGCGCAGCATAGAATGGGATAACTCCCCTCGGGAGGAGTATAGCCTCAGGGCAGTGAGTGTGGATGATGTGGGTGATGGTGCACGAGTGCAGCAGGAACGACTCAGAGTCTTTGCAGTGCAGTTCAGGGTCTTTACTGATGATTATAAGGTAGACCCTCCCGGGAGTACTGGCTAGCATAAGAGGCCTGATCAGTCTGTGAGCAAGCAGGAGTTCCCCTGGCCAGGTGGAGTTGTAGGCCTCCCCGTCTGTCTGCACTCTTCCTGGCTACCTTGCTGTAAGCGGGTAGAAGTAGCCCACGTCCCTGAGTGTACCGTGTAGTGCTCACCTGTATGGCTGGTGACTTGGGGCCTTCTGTTTGCCTCCGCTCCACGACGGCGGTGCTGGTCCCTTGCTTGTGACTGAGCCTCCGGGCTTCTATGGCCAGAGGACCTGAAATCCCCTGCCGGCTGGTTTCTGCTGCTGGATATATAAGTCCTCACAGCTTTGGACTCCTGTGTCCGGTTCCTATTGTCTTCTGCCAGGGCGAGCTCTGCTCAGCTTCCAGCCCCTGGTCTTTAGCTCCTAGCTCCTACAGAGCTCCTTGCTGTTACTTTCCCTTGCTCTCACTCTGACTCTGACTGTTCTCTGACTCACTCAACCCCGCCCCAGATCCAGTTTATAAGGGCAGAATTCTCCCCTCCCAGGACTGGGGCAGGAGGATGTTGCATGTTTAAGGGATCCTGACCAGGAAACCTCCCACTTGCTCTCCGACGTAATATCTCTATTACTGTGGTGACCAGACCCCTGGGGTGCCACACATGGCTCTTGTAAGGGGCATTGCAGTTCCTCATAATTTTTGGAAAGTCTTCAATTCACTGCTTAGGCCAACAGTGAACGGGAGACCCAGTTGCTATAAATGGAAAAAAAGGTTTAGTTAACGCCCTCTGACCTCCATGTCATTTCCAAGGGGCATTGGAGTGGCTCGAAATTTTTGGTAGGCATTGCACTCACTGTATGCCCTATAACTGTGTAGCCGAACCGCTCCTTTTGTTACAGAAACATATCCTACAAGACAAATCTGGTTGACTGGCCTGATATTGATGTGAATGGTCCCTGTTCCTCCTGCTCTTTCTCCTTTGCCACTACCTCATCCATCATTTATCACCTGAAGCTTTGTTTTAACGGGAGTCATAGAACTTGGATAGTAGCAGGAAAACATCCAGCAATCCTCGGAGGAGGTAGGATATGCGCCAAAACGCTGACCACCTCAGGCCTAGCCGCTACTACATACATGCGCTTGCATTCCTTGAAAACAAAGCAGATGCTAACTTCTATCATCCTCATCATGCTCCTCACCTTGGCACTCTCAACTCCCCTGATGGAGAAACCAGGGCCCACCGGAGGAGTCTGATAGTCCGGTGGGCTCGGCCAATGCTGCCCTAAAGCAGGCCAGGCTAAGAAAAGTGTGGGAAAGGTTACCAGGACAAATAGGGGTGGCTGGGGACCGAGTATGGACACCCGGCCACCCCCTGGAGGCCTGGGAGCAAGCGGGGACACCCAGCCACCAGGCGGCTGGGGACTGAGTATGGATACCAGGCCGCCGACACAGCCATGGCGTGGTGGCCAGATTCCGCCTCCACATGCCTGAAAGGCCCAATTTAAAGTGCAAGCAAGCAGTATGGTATTGCAGCCTGGGGGTGGGTGGGTGGCAGGCTGCATACTTGCGCTTGCATTGCAAGGAATGGGAGAGGTACAATTGAACACTGCCCTGGGACAAGGACTTGCATGGGGATAGTTGCAAGTGTGCAACGACAGGTGCAAGGTGGGAGGCATCTTCGCATGTACCATGAACAGGGGTTTGGCATGCACACACTACAGCGGAATAGGCTCTCCTTCCCACTAAATGCACTGGGGAGGGCACAGGTAATGTTTTGGTATACTCGCTTAATCTTATGTATAAGGCACACCAGGACAAATATGGTCGGCTGGGGACTGAGTATGGATACCTCGCTGCCGAAGCAGCCATGAGGTAGTGGCCAGCTTCGGCCTCCTCCAAACTAAAAGGCCCCATTTCAAGTGCAAGCTAGCAGTATGGAATTGCAGTCTGGGGGTGGGTGGGTGGCAGGCTGCACACTTACACTTGCATTAAAAGAAAACATAGCAGATGCTAACTTCTGTCATCATCATCATGCTCCTCACCTTGGCACCCTCAACTCCACCGATGGAGAAGTCAGGGCCCACCGGAGGAGTCTGTTTCTCTGGTGGGCTCGTCCAATGCTGCCTAAAGCAGGCCGGGCTAAGAAAAGTGTGTGGGGGGATGTTCCAAGGAGAAATAGGGGCGGCTGGGGACCGTTTATGGACACCCGGCTGCCCCCAGGCGGCTGGGGACCGTGTGTGGACACCCGGCCGCGGGGCGGCTGGGGACCGAGTATGGACACCCGGCCGCCGGGCGGCTGGGGACTGAGTATGGATTCCAGGCCGCCAACACAGCCATGACGTGGTGGCCAGATTCCGCCTCCACATGCCTAAAAGGCCCAATTTCAAGTTCAAGCAAGCAGTATGGTATTGCAGCCTGGGGGTGGGTGGGTGGCAGGCTGCATACTTGAGCTTGTATTGCAAGGAATGGGGGAGGTACAATTGAACACTGCCCTGGGACTAGAACTTGCATGGGGATAGTTGCAAGTTTGCATCTTCTGATGCGGTAAGGATCACCTATGATGGGCACACTTTTAGACAGTGACCTGGGAGTCAGAGATGCTTCCAGGGGTCTTCCCCATGCTGTTCCCTTGTCTTTTCAGCACTTTATGCATGTGTCACACAGCACATGGCCAGATAAGGTTGTAAAATGTTAAAATGACATTTCACGATGAATGCATTTGTCATAGTTGAAAGCAATACAAAAGTGCAAAAACGCATAAAAAATGCTACTTGTGAACATAGCCGAAGGTGTGGAGGAGTATTTTTGTTTTTGGTCATTTATTTTAACTTATACACAAGTCTTTTCCCTGGAAAGGATGTTCCTTAACATATTTCACAGGAAAAAAGTTTCACTTTCGTTTTTGAACGTTTTATTGTGAGCCTGTAAAAGTGGCTTAATAACTCTGAGCACGTTGTTGACAACAGTGACCTGGGGGTCAGAAATGCTTCCTGGGGCGATCCCCATGCTGTCCCCATGTCATTTTAGCACTGTCACTATCGTTTTGGGCACTTGTTAGGCTTTTAAAAGACTGCCGGGGGTGCCACCGAAAAATGCTCGAGTCTCCCATAGACTAACATTGGGCTCGTTGCTCGGGTCGAGCACCCGAGTATCACGGCGAGCTTGGCCCGAGCTTCGAACACCCGAGCATTTTAGTGCTCGCTAAACACTAGTAAGAACTTTACTTTGTGCACTTCCTCTGTAATCCCTCCTGGAAATGTAAGGACTCTACTTTGTGCACTTCCTCTTTAATTACTCCTGGAAATGTAAGAACTTTACTTTATGCACTTCCTCTGTAATCCCTCCTGGAAATGTAAGAACTTTACTTTATGCACTTCCTCTGTAATCCCTCCTGGAAATGTAAGAACTTTACTTTATGCACTTCCTCTGTAATCCCTCCTGGAAATGTAAGAACTTTACTTTATGCACTTCCTCTGTAATCCCTCTTGGAAATGTAAGAACTTTACTTTATGCACTTTCTCTGTAATCCCTCCTGGAAATGTAAGAACTTTACTTTATGCACTTCCTCTGTAATCCCTCCTGGAAATGTAAGAACTCTACTTTATGCAATTCCTCTGTAAATCCTCCTGGAAAAGTAAGAACTTTACTTTATGCACTTCCTCTGTAATCCCTCCTGGAAATGTAAGAACTCTGCTTTGTGCGTTTCCTCTATAATTCCTCCTGAAAATGTAAGAACTTTATGCACTTCTTCTGTAATCCCTCCTGGAAATGTAAGAACTTTAATTTATGCACTTCCTCTGTAATCCCTCCTGGAAATGTAAGGACTCTACTTTGTGCACTTCCTCTGTAATCCCTCCTGGAAATGTAAGGACTCTACTTTCTGCACTTCCTCTTTAATTCCTCCTGGAAATGTAAGAACTTTACTTTATGCACTTCCTCTGTAATCCCTCCTGGAAATGTAAGAACTCTACTTTATGCACTTCCTCTGTAAATCCTCCTGGAAATGTAAGAACTTTACTTTATGCACTTCCTCTGTAATCTCTCCTGGAAATGTAAGAACTCTACTTTATGCACTTTCTCTGTAATCCCTCCTGGAAATGTAAGAACTTTACTTTTTGCACTTCCTCTGTAAATCCTCCTGGAAATGTAATAACTCTACTTTGTGCACTTCCTCTATAAATCCTCCTGGAAATGTAAGAACTTTACTTTGTGCACTTCCTCTGTAAATCCTCCTGGAAATGTAAGAACTTTACTTTATGCACTTCCTCAGTAATCCCTCCTGGAAATGTAAGAACTTTACTTTGTGCACTTCCTCTGTAAATCCTCCTGGAAATGTAAGAACTATACTTTATGCACTTCCTCTGTAAATACTCCTGGAAATGTAAGAACTCTACTTTGTGCACTTCCTCTGTAATCCCTCCTGGCAATGTAAGAACTTTACTTTATGCACTTCCTCTTTAATCCCTCCTGGAAATGTAAGAACTTTACTTTATGCACTTCCTCTTTAATCCGTCCTGAAAATGTAAAAACTCTACTTTGTGCACTTCCTCTGTAATCCCTCCTGGAAATGTAAGAACTTTGTGCACTTCCTCTGTAATTCCTCCTGGAAATGTAAGAACTCTACTTTATGCAGTTCCTCTGTTATTCCTCCTGGAAATGTAAGAACTCTACTTTGTGCATTTCCTCTATAATTCTTCCTGGAAATGTAAGAACTTTACTTTATGCACTTCCTCTGTAATCTCTCCTGGAAATGTAAGAACTTTACTTTATGCACTTCCTCTGTAATCCCTCCTGGAAATCTAAGAACTCTACTTTGTGCATTTCCTCTATAATTCCTCCTGGAAATGTAAGAACTTTACTTTATGCACTTCCTCTGTAATCCCTCCTGGAAATGTAAGAACTTTACTTTTTGCACTTCTTCTGTAAATATTCCTGGAAATGTAAGAACTTTACTTTGTGCACTTCCTCGGTAATCCCTCCTGGAAATGTAAGAACTTTAAATTATGCACTTCCTCTGTAATCCCTCCTGGAAACGTAAGGACTCTACTTTGTGCACTTCCTCTGTAATCCCTCCTGGAAATGTAAGGACTCTACTTTCTGCACTTCCTCTTTAATTCCTCCTGTAAATGTAAGAATTTTACTTTATGCACTTCCTCAGTAATCCCTCCTGGAAATGTAAGAACTTTACTTTGTGCACTTCCTCTGTAAATCCTCCTGGAAATGTAAGAACTTTACTTTATGCACTTCTTCTGTAAATACTCCTGGAAATGTAAGAACTCTACTTTGTGCACTTCCTCTGTAATCCCTCCTGGAAATGTAAGGACTCTACTTTCTGCACTTCCTCTTTGATTCCCCCTGGAAATGTAAGAACTTTACTTTATGCACTTCCTCTTTAATCCCTCCTGGAAATGTAAAAACTCTACTTTGTGCACTTCCTCTGTAATCCCTCCTGGAAATGTAAGAACTTTGTGCACTTCCTCTGTAATTCCTCCTGGAAATATAAGAACTCTACTTTATGCAGTTCCTCTGTTATTCCTCCTGGAAATGTAAGAACTCTACTTTGTGCATTTCCTCTATAATTCCTCCTGGAAACATAAGAACTTTACTTTATGCACTTCCTCTGTAATCCCTCCTGGAAATGTAAGAACGTTGTGCATTTCTTCTGTAATTGCTCCTGGAAATGTAAGAACAATACTTTATGCACATCCCCTGTAATCCCTCCTGGAAATGTAAGAACTTTACTTTATGCACTTCCTCCTGGAAATGTAAGAACTTTACTTTGTGCACATCCCCTGTAATCCCACCTGGAAATGTAAGAACTTTACTTTATGCACTTCCTCTGTAAATCCTCCTGGAAATGTAAGAACTTTACGTTATGCACTTCCTCTGTTATCCCTCCTGGAAATGTAAGAACTCTACTTTGTGCATTTCCTCTATAATTTCTCCTGGTAATGTAAGAACTTTATGCACTTCTTCTGTAATCCCACCTGGAAATGTAAGAACTCTACTTTGTGCACTTCCTCTGTAAATCCTCCTGGAAATGTAAGAACTTTACTTTATGCAATTCCTCTGTAATACCTCCTGGAAATGTAAGAACTCTACTTTGTGCACTTCCTCTTTAATTCCTCATGGAAATGTAAGAACTTTACTTTATGCACTTCCTCTGTAATCCCTCCTGGAAATGTAAGAACTCTACTTTGTGCACATCCCCTGTAATCCCTCCTGGAAATGTAAGGACTCTACTTTGTGCACTTCCTCTGTAATCCCTCCTGGAAATGTAAGAAATTTACTTTATGCACTTTCTTTGTAATCCCTCCTGGAAATGTAAGGACTCTATTTTATGCATTTCCTCTATAATTCCTCCTGGAAATGTAAGAACTTTACTTTATGCACTTCCTCTGTAATCTCTCCTGGAAATGTAAGTACTTTACTTTATGCACTTCCTCTGTAATCCCTCCTGGAAATGTAAGAAATCTACTTTGTGCACTTCCTCTGTAATCCCTCCTGGAAATGTAAGAAATCTTCTTTGTGCACTTCCTCTGTAATCCCTCCTGGGAATGTAAGAATGTTGTGCATTTCCTTTGTAATTCTTCCTGGAAATGTAAGAACTTTACTTTATGCACTTCCTCTGTAAATCCTTCTGGAAATGTAAGAACTTTACTTTGTGCACTTCCTCTGTAATCCCTCCTGGAAATGTAAGGACTCTACTTTGTGCACTTCCTCTGTAATCCCTCCTGGAAATGTAAGAACTTTACTTTATGCACTTCCTCTGTAATCCCTCCTGGAAATGTAAGAACTTTACTTTATGCACTTCTTCTGTGATCCCTCCTGGAAATGTAAGAACTCTACTTTGTGCACTTCCTCTGTAATCCCTCCTGGAAATGTAAGAACTTTACTATTCTGCACTTCCTCTTTAATCCCTCCTGGAAATGAAAAAACTCTACTTTGTGCACTTCCTCTGTAATCCCTCCTGGAAATGTAAGAACTTTGTGCACTTCCTCTGTAATTCCTCCTGGAAATGTAAGAACTCTACTTTATGCAATTCCTCTGTAATTCCTCCTGGAAATGTAAGAACTCTACTTTGTGCATTTCCTCTATAATTGCCCCTGGATATGTAAAAACTTTACTTTATGCACTTCCTCAGTAATCCCTCCTGGAAATGTAAGATCTTTACTTTGTGCACTTCCTCTGTAAATTCTCCTGGAAATGTAAGAACTTTACTTTATGCACTTCCTCTGTAATCCCTCCTGGAAATGTAACGACTCTACTTTGTGCATTTCCTCTATAATTCCTCCTGGAAATGTAAGAACTTTACTTTATGCACTTCCTCTGTAATCCCTCCTGGAAATGTAAGAAATCTACTTTGTGCACTTCCTCTGTAATCCCTCCTGGATATGTAAGAACGTTGTGAATTTCTTCTGTAATTGCTCCTGGAAATATAAGAACATTACTTTATGCACATCCCCTGTAATCCCTCCTGGAAATGTAAGAACTTTACTTTATGCACTTCCTCCTGGAAATGTAAGAACTTTACTTTGTGCACATCCCCTGTAATCCCTCCTGGAAATGTAAGAACTTTACTTTATGCACTTCCTCTGTAAATCCTCCTGGAAATGTAAGAACTTTACTTTATGCACTTCCTCTGTTATCCCTCCTGGAAATGTAAGAACTCTACTTTGTGCACTTCCTCTGTAAATCCTCCTGGAAATGTAAGAACTTTACTTTATGCACTTCCTCTGTAATACCTCCTGGAAATGTAATAACTCTACGTCATGCACTTCCTCTTTAATTCCTCATGGAAATGTAAGAACTTTACTTTATGCACTTCCTCTGTAATCCCTCCTGGAAATGTAAGAACTCTACTTTGTGCACATCCCTTGTAATCCCTCCTGGAAATGTAAGGACTCTACTTTGTGCACTTCCTCTGTAATCCCTCCTGGAAATGTAAGAAATTTACTTTATGCACTTTCTCTGTAATCCCTCCTGGAAATGTAAGGACTTTACTTTATGCACTTCCTCTGTAATACCTCCTGGAAAGGTAAGAGATCTATTTTGTGCATTTCCTCTATAATTCCTCCTGGAAATGTAAGAACTTTACTTTATGCACTTCCTCTGTAATCTCTCCTGGAAATGTAAGTACTTTACTTTATGCACTTCCTCTGTAATCCCTCCTGGAAATGTAAGAAATCTACTTTGTGCACTTCCTCTGTAATCCCTCCTGGAAATATAAGAAATCTACTTTGTGCACTTCCTCTGTAATCCCTCCTGGGAATGTAAGAATGTTGTGCATTTCCTCTGTAATTCTTCCTGAAAATGTAAGAACTCTACTTTATGCACTTCCTCTGTAATCCTTCCTGGAAATGTAAGAACTCTACTTTGTGCACTTCCTCTTTAATTCCTCATGGAAATGTAAGAACTTTACTTTATGCACTTCCTCTGTAATCCCTCCTGGAAATGTAAGAACTCTACTTTGTGCACATCCCCTGTAATCCCTCCTGGAAATGTAAGGACTCTACTTTGTGCACTTCCTCTGTAATCCCTCCTGGAATTGTAAGAAATTTACTTTATGCACTTTCTCTGTAATCCCTCCTGGAAATGTAAGGACTCTATTTTGTGCATTTCCTCTATAATTCCTCCTGGAAATGTAAGAACTTTACTTTATGCACTTCCTCTGTAATCTCTCCTGGAAATGTAAGTACTTTACCTTATGCACTTCCTCTGTAATCCCTCCTGGAAATGTAAGAAATCTACTTTGTGCACTTCCTCTGTAATCCCTCCTGGAAATGTAAGCAATCTACTTTGTGCACTTCCTCTGTAATCCCTCCTGGGAATGTAAGAATGTTGTGCATTTCCTCTGTAATTCTTCCTGGAAATGTAAGAACTTTACTTTATGCACTTCCCCTGTAATCCCTCCTGGAAATGTAAGAACTTTACTTTATGCACTTCCTCAGTAATCCCTCCTGGAAATGTAAGAACTCTACTTTGTGCACTTCCTCTGTAATCCCTCCTGGAATTGTAAGAACTTTATGCACTTCTTCTGTAATCCCACCTGGAAATGAAAGAACTCTACTTTGTGCACTTCCTCTGTAAATCCTCCTGGAAATGTAAGAACTTTACTTTATGCACTTCCTCTGTAATACCTCCTGTAAATGTAAGCACTCTACTTTGTGCACTTCCTCTTTAATTCCTCATGGAAATGTAAGAACTTTACTTTATTCACTTCCTCTGCAATCCCTCCTGGAAATGTAAGAACTCTACTTTGTGCACATCCCCTGTAATCCCTCCTGGAAATGTAAGGACTCTACTTTGTGCACTTCCTCTGTAATCCCTCCTGGAAATGTAAGAACTTTACTTTATGCACTTCCTCTGTAATCCCTTCTGGAAATGTAAGAACTTTACTTTATGCACTTCTTCTGTAATCCCTCCTGGAAATGTAAGAACTCTACTTTGTGCACTTCCTCTGTAATCCCTCCTGGAAATGTAAGAACTTTACTATTCTGCACTTCCTCTTTAATCCCTCCTGGAAATGAAAAAACTCTACTTTGTGCACTTCCTCTGTAATCCCTCCTGGAAATGTAAGAACTTTGTGCACTTCCTCTGTAATTCCTCCTGGAAATGTAAGAACTCTACTTTATGCAATTCCTCTGTAATTCCTCCTGGAAATGTAAGAACTCTACTTTGTGCATTTCCTCTATAATTGCCCCTGGATATGTAAGAACTTTACTTTATGCACTTCCTCAGTAATCCCTCCTGGAAATGTAAGATCTTTACTTTGTGCACTTTCTCTGTAAATCCTCCTGGAAATGTAAGAACTTTACTTTATGCACTTCCTCTGTAATCCCTCCTGGAAATGTAACGACTCTACTTTGTGCATTTCCTCTATAATTCCTCCTGGAAATGTAAGAACTTTACTTTATGCACTTCCTCTGTAATCCCTCCTGGAAATGTAAGAAATCTACTTTGTGCACTTCCTCTGTAATCCCTCCTGGAAATGTAAGAACGTTGTGCATTTCTTCTGTAATTGCTCCTGGAAATATAAGAACATTACTTTATGCACATCCCCTGTAATCCCTCCTGGAAATGTAAGAACTTTACTTTATGCACTTCCTCCTGGAAATGTAAGAACTTTACTTTGTGCACATCCCCTGTAATCCCTCCTGGAAATGTAAGAACTTTACTTTATGCACTTACTCTGTAAATCCTCCTGGAAATGTAAGAACTTTACTTTATGCACTTCCTCTGTTATCCCTCCTGGAAATGTAAGAACTCTACTTTGTGCACTTCCTCTGTAAATCCTCCTGGAAATGTAAGAACTTTACTTTATGCACTTCCTCTGTAATACCTCCTGGAAATGTAAGAACTGTACTTCGTGCACTTCCTCTTTAATTCCTCATGGAAATGTAAGAACTTTACTTTATGCACTTCCTCTGTAATCCCTCCTGGAAATGTAAGAACTCTACTTTGTGCACATCCCCTGTAATCCCTCCTGGAAATGTAAGGACTCTACTTTGTGCACTTCCTCTGTAATCCCTCCTGGAAATGTAAGAAATTTACTTTATGCACTTTCTCTGTAATCCCTCCTGGAAATGTAAGGACTTTACTTTATGCACTTCCTCTGTAATCCCTCCTGGAAATGTAAGAAATCTATTTTGTGCATTTCCTCTATAATTCCTCCTGGAAATGTAAGAACTTTACTTTATGCACTTCCTCTGTAATCTCTCCTGGAAATGTAAGTACTTTACTTTATGCACTTCCTCTGTAATCCCTCCTGGAAATGTAAGAAATCTACTTTGTGCACTTCCTCTGTAATCCCTCCTGGAAATATAAGAAATCTACTTTGTGCACTTCCTCTGTAATCCCTCCTGGGAATGTAAGAATGTTGTGCATTTCCTCTGTAATTCTTCCTGAAAATGTAAGAACTTTACTTTATGCACTTCCTCTGTAATCCTTCCTGGAAATGTAAGAACTCTACTTTGTGCACTTCCTCTTTAATTCCTCATGGAAATGTAAGAACTTTACTTTATGCACTTCCTCTGTAATCCCTCCTGGAAATGTAAGAACTTTACTTTATGCACTTCCTCTTTAATACCTCCTGTAAATGTAAGCACTCTACTTTGTGCACTTCCTCTTTAATTCCTCATGGAAATGTAAGAACTTTACTTTATTCACTTCCTCTGCAATCCCTCCTGGAAATGTAAGAACTCTACTTTGTGCACATCCCCTGTAATGCCTCCTGGAAATGTAAGGACTCTACTTTGTGCACTTCCTCTGTAATCCCTCCTGGAAATGTAAGGAATTTACTTTATGCACTTTCTCTGTAATCCCTCCTGGAAATGTAAGGACTCTATTTTGTGCATTTCCTCTATAATTCCTCCTGGAAATGTAAGAACTTTACTTTATACACTTCCTTTGTAATCTCTCCTGGAAATGTAAGTACTTTACTTTATGCACTTCCTCTGTAATCCCTCCTGGAAATGTAAGAAATCTACTTTGTGCACTTCCTCTGTAATCCCTCCTGGAAATGTAAGAAATCTACTTTGTGCACTTCCTGTGTAATCCCTCCTGGGAATGTAAGAATGTTGTGCATTTCCTCTGTAATTCTTCCTGGAAATGTAAGAACTTTTCTTTATGCACTTCCTCTGTAAATCCTCCTGGAAATGTAAGAACTTTAATTGTGCACTTCCTCTGTAATCCCTCCTGGAAATGTAAGGACTCTACTTTGTGCACTTCCTCTGTAATCCCTCCTGGAAATGTAAGAACTTTACTTTATGCACTTCCTCTGTAATCCCTTCTGGAAATGTAAGAACTTTACTTTATGCACTTCTTCTGTAATCCCTCCTGGAAATGTAAGAACTCTACTTTGTGCACTTCCTCTGTAATCCCTCCTGGAAATGTAAGAACTTTACTATTCTGCACTTCCTCTTTAATCCCTTCTGGAAATGAAAAACTCTACTTTGTGCACTTCCTCTGTAATCCCTCCTGGAAATGTAAGAACTTTGTGCACTTCCTCTGTAATTCCTCCTGGAAATGTAAGAACTCTACTTTATGCAATTCCTCTGTAATTCCTCCTGGAAATGTAAGAACTCTACTTTGTGCATTTCCTCTATAATTGCCCCTGGATATGTAAGAACTTTACTTTATGCACTTCCTCAGTAATCCCTCCTGGAAATGTAAGATCTTTACTTTGTGCACTTCCTCTGTAATCCCTCCTGGAAATGTAACGACTCTACTTTGTGCATTTCCTCTATAATTCCTCCTGGAAATGTAAGAACTTTACTTTATGCACTTCCTCTGTAATCCCTCCTGGAAATGTAAGATCTTTACTTTATGCACTTCCTCCTGGAAATGTAAGAACTTTACTTTGTGCACATCCCCTGTAATCCCATCTGGAAATGTAAGAACTATACTTTATGCACTTCCTCTGTAAATCCTCCTGGAAATGTAAGAACTTTACTTTATGCACTTCCTCTGTTATCCCTCCTGGAAATGTAAGAACTCTACTTTGTGCATTTCCTCTATAATTCCTCCTGGTAATGTAAGAACTTTATGCACTTCTTCTGTAATCCCACCTGGAAATGTGAAAACTCTACTTTGTGCACTTCCTCTGTAAATCCTCCTAGAAATGTAAGAACTTTACTTTATGCAATTCCTCTGTAATACCTCCTGGAAATGTAAGAACTCTACTTTGTGCACTTCCTCTTTAATTCCTCATGGAAATGTAAGAACTTTACTTTATGCACTTCCTCTGTAATCCCTCCTGGAAATGTAAGAACTCTACTTTGTGCACATCCCCTGTAATCCCTCCTGGAAATGTAAGGACTCTACTTTGTGCACTTCCTCTGTAATCCCTCCTGGAAATGTAAGAAATTTACTTTATGCACTTTCTCTGTAATCCCTCCTGGAAATGTAAGGACTCTATTTTGTGCATTTCCTCTATAATTCCTCCTGGAAATGTAAGAACTTTACTTTATGCACTTCCTCTGTAATCTCTCCTGGAAATGTAAGTACTTTACTTTATACACTTCCTCTGTAATCCCTCCTGGAAATGTAAGAAATCTACTTTGTGCACTTTCTCTGTAATCCCTCCTGGAAATGTAAGAAATCTACTTTGTGCACTTCCTCTGTAATCCCTCCTGGGAATGTAAGAATGTTGTGCATTTCCTCTGTAATTCTTCCTGGAAATGTAAGAACTTTGCTTTTTGCACTTCCTCTGTAAATCCTTCTGGAAATGTAAGAACTTTACTTTGTGCACTTCCTCTGTAATCCCTCCTGGAAATGTAAGGAATTTACTTTATGCACTTTCTCTGTAATCCCTCCTGGAAATGTAAGGACTCTATTTTGTGCATTTCCTCTATAATTCCTCCTGGAAATGTAAGAACTTTACTTTATACACTTCCTCTGTAATCTCTCCTGGAAATGTAAGTACTTTAATTTATGCACTTCCTCTGTAATCCCTCCTGGAAATGTAAGAAATCTACTTTGTGCACTTCCTCTGTAATCCCTCCTGGAAATGTAAGAAATCTACTTTGTGCACTTCCTGTGTAATCCCTCCTGGGAATGTAAGAATGTTGTGCATTTCCTCTGTAATTCTTCCTGGAAATGTAAGAACTTTTCTTTATGCACTTCCTCTGTAAATCCTCCTGGAAATGTAAGAACTTTACTTTGTGCACTTCCTCTGTAATCCCTCCTGGAAATGTAAGGACTCTACTTTGTGCACTTCCTCTGTAATCCCTCCTGGAAATGTAAGAACTTTACTTTATGCACTTCCTCTGTAATCCCTTCTGGAAATGTAAGAACTTTACTTTATGCACTTCTTCTGTAATCCCTCCTGGAAATGTAAGAACTCTACTTTGTGCACTTCCTCTGTAATCCCTCCTGGAAATGTAAGAACTTTACTATTCTGCACTTCCTCTTTAATCCCTCCTGGAAATGAAAAAACTCTACTTTGTGCACTTCCTCTGTAATCCCTCCTGGAAATGTAAGAACTTTGTGCACTTCCTCTGTAATTCCTCCTGGAAATGTAAGAACTCTACTTTATGCAATTCCTCTGTAATTCCTCCTGGAAATGTAAGAACTCTACTTTGCGCATTTCCTCTATAATTTCCCCTGGATATGTAAGAACTTTACTTTATGAACTTCCTCAGTAATCCCTCCTGGAAATGTAAGATCTTTACTTTGTGCACTTCCTCTGTAAATCCTCCTGGAAATGTAAGAACTTTACTTTATGCACTTCCTCTGTAATCCCTCCTGGAAATGTAGCGACTCTACTTTGTGCATTTCCTCTATAATTCCTCCTGGAAATGTAAGAACGTTGTGCATTTCTTCTGTAATTGCTCCTGGAAATGTAAGAACAATATTTTATGCACATCCCCTGTAATCCCTCCTGGAAATGTAAGAACTTTACTTTATGCACTTCCTCCTGGAAATGTAAGAACTTTACTTTATGCACTTCCTCTGTAATCCCTCCTGGAAATGTAACGACTCTACTTTGTGCATTTCCTCTATAATTCCTCCTGGAAATGTAAGAACGTTCTGCATTTCTTCTGTAATTGCTCCTGGAAATGTAAGAACAATACTTTATGCACATCCCCTGTAATCCCTCCTGGAAATGTAAGAACTTTACTTTATGCACTTCCTCCTGGAAATGTAAGAACTTTACTTTGTGCACATCCCCTGTAATCCCTCCTGGAAAAGTAAGAACTTTACTTTATGCACTTCCTCTGTAAATCCTCCTGGAAATGTAAGAACTTTACGTTATGCACTTCCTCTGTTATCCCTCCTGGAAATGTAAGAACTCTACTTTGTGCATTTCCTCTATAATTCCTCCTGGTAATGTAAGAACTTTATGCACTTCTTCTGTAATCCCACCTGGAAATGTAAGAACTCTACTTTGTGCACTTCCTCTGTAAATCCTCCTGGAAATGTAAGAACTTTACTTTATGCACTTCCTCTGTAATACCTCCTGGAAATGTAAGAACTCTACTTTGTGCACTTCCTCTTTAATTCCTCATGGAAATGTAAGAACTTTACTTTATGCACTTCCTCTGTAATCCCTCCTGGAAATGTAAGAACTCTACTTTATGCACATCCCCTGTAATCCCTCCTGGAAATGTAAGGACTCTACTTTGTGCACTTCCTCTGTAATCCCTCCTGGAAATGTAAGAAATTTACTTTATGCACTTTCTCTGTAATCCCTCCTGGAAATGTATGGACTCTATTTTGTGCATTTCCTCTATAATTCCTCCTGGAAATGTAAGTACTTTACTTTATGCACTTCCTCTGTAATCCCTCCTGGAAATGTAAGAAATCTACTTTGTGCACTTCCTCTGTAATCCCTCCTGGAAATGTAAGACATCTACTTTGTGCACTTCCTCTGTAATCCCTCCTGGGAATGTAAGAATGTTGTGCATTTCCTCTGTAATTCCTCCTGGAAATGTAAGAACTCTACTTTGTGCATTTCCTCTATAATTCCTCCTGGAAATGTAAGAACTTTACTTTATGCACTTCCTCTGTAATCCCTCCTGGAAATGTAAGAAATCTACTTTGTGCACTTCCTTTGTAATCCCTCCTGGAAATGTAAGAACGTTGTGCATTTCTTCTGTAATTGCTCCTGGAAATGTAAGAACATTACTTTATGCATATCCCCTGTAATCCCTCCTGGAAATGTAAGATCTTTACTTTATGCACTTCCTCCTGGAAATGTAAGAACTTTACTTTATGCACATCCCCTGTAATCCCTCCTGGAAATGTAAGAACTTTACTTTATGCACTTCCTCTGTAAATCCTCCTGGAAATGTAAGAACTTTACTTTATGCAATTCCTCTGTTATCCCTCCTGGAAATGTAAGAACTCTACTTTGTGCACTTCCTCTGTAAATCCTCCTGGAAATGTAAGAACTTTACTTTATGCACTTCCTCTGTAATACCTCCTGGAAATGTAAGAACTCTACTTTGTGCACTTCCTCTTTAATTCCTCATGAAAATGTAAGAATTTTACTTCATGCACTTCCTCTGCAATCCCTCCTGGAAATGTAAGAACTCTACTTTGTGCACATCCCCTGTAATCCCTCCTGGAAATGTAAGGACTCTACTTTGTGCACTTCCTCTGTAATCCCTCCTGGGAATGTAAGAATGTTGTGCATTTCCTCTGTAATTCTTCCTGGAAATGTAAGAACTTTACTTTATGCACTTCCTCTGTAAATCCTTCTGGAAATGTAAGAACTTTACTTTGTGCACTTCCTCTGTAATCCCTCCTGGAAATGTAAGGACTCTCCTTTGTGCACTTCCTCTGTAATCCCTCCTGGAAATGTAAGAACTTTACTTTATGTACTTCCTCTGTAATCCCTCCTGGAAATGTAAGAACTTTACTTTATGCACTTCTTCTGTAATCGCTCCTGGAAATGTAAGAACTCTACTTTGTTCACTTCCTCTGTAATCCCTCCTGGAAATGTAAGAACTTTACTATTCTGCACTTCCTCTTTAATCCCTCCTGGAAATGAAAAAACTCTACTTTGTGCACTTCCTCTGTAATCCCTCCTGGAAATGTAAGAACTTTGTGCACTTCCTCTGTAATTTCTCCTGGAAATGTAAGAACTCTACTTTATGCAATTCCTCTGTAATTCCTCCTGGAAATGTAAGAACTCTACTTTGTGCATTTCCTCTATAATTGCCCCTGGATATGTAAGAACTTTACTTTATGCACTTCCTCAGTAATCCCTCCTGGAAATGTAAGATCTTTACTTTGTGCACTTCCTCTGTAAATCCTCCTGGAAATGTAAGAACTTTACTTTATGCACTTCCTCTGTAATCCCTCCTGGAAATGTAATGACTCTACTTTGTGCATTTCCTCTATAATTCCTCCTGGAAATGTAAGAACTTTACTTTATGCACTTCCTCTGTAATCCCTCCTGGAAATGTAAGAAATCTACTTTGTGCACTTCCTCTGTAATCCCTCCTGGAAATGTAAGAACGTTGTGCATTTCTTCTGTAATTGCTCCTGGAAATGTAAGAACATTACGTTATGCACATCCCCTGTAATCCCTCCTGGAAATGTAAGAACTTTACTTTATGCACTTCCTCCTGGAAATGTAAGAACTTTACTTTGTGCACATCACCTGTAATCCCTCCTGGAAATGTAAGAACTTTACTTTATGCACTTCCTCTGTAAATCCTCCTGGAAATGTAAGAACTTTACTTAATGCACTTCCTCTGTTATCCCTCATGGAAATGTAAGAACTCTACTTTGTGCATTTCCTCTATAATTTCTCCTGGTAATGTAAGAACTTTATGCACTTCTTCTGTAATCCCACCTGGAAATGTAAGAACTCTACTTTGTGCACTTCCTCTGTAAATCCTCCTGGAAATGTAAGAACTTTACTTTATGCACTTCCTCTGTAATACCTCCTGGAAATGTAAGAACTCTACTTTTTGCACTTCCTCTTTAATTCCTCATGGAAATGTAAGAACTTTACTTTATGCACTTCCTCTGTAATCCCTCCTGGAAATGTAAGAACTCTGCTTTGTGCACATCCCCTGTAATCCCTCCTGGAAATGTAAGGACTATACTTTGTGCACTTCCTCTGTAATCCCTCCTGGAAATGTAAGAAATTTACTTTATGCACTTTCTCTGTAATCCCTCCTGGAAATGTAAGGACTCTATTTTGTGCATTTCCTCTATAATTCCTCCTGGAATTGTAAGAACTTTACTTTATGCACTTCCTCTGTAATCTCTCCTGGAAATGTAAGTACTTTACTTTATGCACTTCCTCTGTAATCCCTCCTGGAAATGTAAGAAATCTACTTTGTGCACTTCCTCTGTAATCCCTCCTGGAAATGTAAGAAATCTACTTTGTGCACTTCCTCTGTAATCCCTCCTGGGAATGTAAGAATGTTGTGCATTTCCTCTGTAATTCTTCCTGGAAATGTAAGAACTTTACTTTATGCACTTCCTCTGTAAATCCTTCTGGAAATGTAAGAACTTTACTTTGTGCACTTCCTCTGTAATCCCTCCTGGAAATGTAAGAACTTTACTTTATGCACTTCTGTAATCCCTCCTGGAAATGTAAGAACTCTACTTTGTGCACTTCCTCTGTAATCCCTCCTGGAAATGTAAGAACTTTACTATTCTGCACTTCCTCTTTAATCCCTCCTAGAAATGAAAAAACTCTACTTTGTGCACTTCCTCTGTAATCCCTCCTGGAAATGTAAGAACTTTGTGCAGTTCCTCTGTAATTCCTCCTGGAAATGTAAGAACTCTACGTTATGCAATTCCTCTGTAATTCCTCCTGGAAATGTAAGAACTCTACTTTGTGCATTTCCTCTATAATTCCTCCTGGATATGTAAGAACTTTACTTCATGCACTTCCTCAGTAATCCCTCCTGGAAATGTAAGATCTTTACTTTGTGCACTTCCTCTGTAAATCCTCCTGGAAATGTAAGAACTTTACTTTATGCACTTCCTCTGTAATCCCTCCTGGAAATGTAACGACTCTACTTTGTGCATTTCCTCTATAATTCCTCCTGGAAATGTAAGAACTTTACTTTATGCACTTCCTCTGTAATCCCTCCTGGAAATGTAAGAAATCTACTTTGTGCACTTCCTTTGTAATCCCTCCTGGAAATGTAAGAACGTTGTGCATTTCTTCTGTAATTGCTCCTGGAAATGTAAGAACATTACTTTATGCATATCCCCTGTAATCCCTCCTGGAAATGTAAGATCTTTACTTTATGCACTTCCTCCTGGAAATGTAAGAACTTTACTTTATGCACATCCCCTGTAATCCCTCCTGGAAATGTAAGAACTTTACTTTATGCACTTCCTCTGTAAATCCTCCTGGAAATGTAAGAACTTTACTTTATGCAATTCCTCTGTTATCCCTCCTGGAAATGTAAGAACTCTACTTTGTGCACTTCCTCTGTAAATCCTCCTGGAAATGTAAGAACTTTACTTTATGCACTTCCTCTGTAATACCTCCTGGAAATGTAAGAACTCTACTTTGTGCACTTCCTCTTTAATTCCTCATGAAAATGTAAGATTTTTACTTTATGCACTTCCTCTGCAATCCCTCCTGGAAATGTAAGAACTCTACTTTGTGCACATCCCCTGTAAACACTCCTGGAAATGTAAGGACTCTACTTTGTGCACTTCCTCTGTAATCCCTCCTGGAAATGTAAGAAATTTACTTTACGCACTTTCTCTGTAATCCCTCCTGGAAATGTAAGGACTCTATTTTGTGCATTTCCTCTATAATTCCTCCTGGAAATGTAAGAACTTTACTTTATGCACTTCCTCTGTAAATCCTTCTGGAAATGTAAGAACTTTACTTTGTGCACTTCCTCTGTAATCCCTCCTGGAAATGTAAGAACTTTACTTTATGCACTTCTGTAATCCCTCCTGGAAATGTAAGAACTCTACTTTGTGCACTTCCTCTGTAATCCCTCCTGGAAATGTAAGAACTTTACTATTCTGCACTTCCTATTTAATCCCTCCTGGAAATGAAAAAACTCTACTTTGTGCACTTCCTCTGTAATCCCTCCTGGAAATGTAAGAACTTTGTGCACTTCCTCTGTAATTCCTCCTGGAAATGTAAGAACTCTACTTTATGCAATTCCTCTGTAATTCCTCCTGGAAATGTAAGAACTCTACTTTGTGCATTTCCTCTATAATTCCTCCTGGATATGTAAGAACTTTACTTTATGCACTTCCTCAGTAATCCCTCCTGGAAATGTAAGATCTTTACTTTGTGCACTTCCTCTGTAAATCCTCCTGGAAATGTAAGAACTTTACTTTATGCACTTCCTCTGTAATCCCTCCTGGAAATGTAACGACTCTACTTTGTGCATTTCCTCTATAATTCCTCCTGGAAATGTAAGAACTTTACTTTATGCACTTCCTCTGTAATCCCTCCTGGAAATGTAAGAAATCTACTTTGTGCACTTCCTTTGTAATCCCTCCTGGAAATGTAAGAACGTTGTGCATTTCTTCTGTAATTGCTCCTGGAAATGTAAGAACATTACTTTATGCATATCCCCTGTAATCCCTCCTGGAAATGTAAGATCTTTACTTTATGCACTTCCTCCTGGAAATGTAAGAACTTTACTTTATGCACATCCCCTGTAATCCCTCCTGGAAATGTAAGAACTTTACTTTATGCACTTCCTCTGTAAATCCTCCTGGAAATGTAAGAACTTTACTTTATGCAATTCCTCTGTTATCCCTCCTGGAAATGTAAGAACTCTACTTTGTGCACTTCCTCTGTAAATCCTCCTGGAAATGTAAGAACTTTACTTTATGCACTTCCTCTGTAATACCTCCTGGAAATGTAAGAACTCTACTTTGTGCACTTCCTCTTTAATTCCTCATGAAAATGTAAGAATTTTACTTTATGCACTTCCTCTGCAATCCCTCCTGCAAATGTAAGAACTCTACTTTGTGCACATCCCCTGTAATCACTCCTGGAAATGTAAGGACTCTACTTTGTGCACTTCCTCTGTAATCCCTCCTGGAAATGTAAGAAATTTACTTTACGCACTTTCTCTGTAATCCCTCCTGGAAATGTAAGGACTCTATTTTGTGCATTTCCTCTAATTCCTCCTGGAAATGTAAGAACTTTACTTTATGCATTTCCTCTGTAATCTCTCCTGGAAATGTAAGTACTTTACTTTATGCACTCCTCTGTAATCCCTCCTGGAAATGTAAGAAATCTACTTTGTGCACTTCCTCTGTAATCCCTCCTGGAAATATAAGAAATCTACTTTGTGCACTTCCTCTGTAATCCCTCCTGGGAATGTAAGAATGTTGTGCATTTCCTCTGTAATTCTTCCTTGAAATGTAAGAACGTTGTGCATTTCTTCTGTAATTGCTCCTGGAAATGTAAGAACATTACTTTATGCATATCCCCTGTAATCCCTCCTGGAAATGTAAGATCTTTACTTTATGCACTTCCTCCTGGAAATGTAAGAACTTTACTTTATGCACATCCCCTGTAATCCCTCCTGGAAATGTAAGAACTTTACTTTATGCACTTCCTCTGTAAATCCTCCTGGAAATGTAAGAACTTTACTTTATGCAATTCCTCTGTTATCCCTCCTGGAAATGTAAGAACTCTACTTTGTGCACTTCCTCTGTAAATCCTCCTGGAAATGTAAGAACTTTACTTTATGCACTTCCTCTGTAATACCTCCTGGAAATGTAAGAACTCTACTTTGTGCACTTCCTCTTTAATTCCTCATGAAAATGTAAGAATTTTACTTTATGCACTTCCTCTGCAATCCCTCCTGGAAATGTAAGAACTCTACTTTGTGCACATCCCCTGTAATCACTCCTGGAAATGTAAGGACTCTACTTTGTGCACTTCCTCTGTAATCCCTCCTGGAAATGTAAGAAATTTACTTTACGCACTTTCTCTGTAATCCCTCCTGGAAATGTAAGGACTCTATTTTGTGCATTTCCTCTATAATTCCTCCTGGAAATGTAAGAACTTTACTTTATGCATTTCCTCTGTAATCTCTCCTGGAAATGTAAGTACTTTACTTTATGCACTCCTCTGTAATCCCTCCTGGAAATGTAAGAAATCTACTTTGTGCACTTCCTCTGTAATCCCTCCTGGAAATATAAGAAATCTACTTTGTGCACTTCCTCTGTAATCCCTCCTGGGAATGTAAGAATGTTGTGCATTTCCTCTGTAATTCTTCCTGGAAATGTAAGAACTTTACTTTATGCACTTCCTCTGTAATCCTTCCTGGAAATGTAAGAACTCTACTTTGTGCACTTCCTCTTTAATTCCTCATGGAAATCTAAGAACTTTACTTTATGCACTTCCTCTGTAATCCCTCCTGGAAATGTAAGAACTCTACTTTGTGCACATCCCCTGTAATCCCTCCTGGAAATGTAAGGACTCTACTTTGTGCACTTCCTCTGTAATCCCTCCTGGAATTGTAAGAAATTTACTTTATGCACTTTCTCTGTAATCCCTCCTGGAAATGTAAGGACTCTAGTTTGTGCATTTCCTCTATAATTCCTCCTGGAAATGTAAGAACTTTACTTTATGCAATTCCTCTGTAATCTCTCCTGGAAATGTAAGTACTTTACTTTATACACTTCCTCTGTAATCCCTCCTGGAAATGTAAGAAATCTACTTTGTGCACTTCCTCTGTAATCCCTCCTGAAAATGTAAGCAATCTACTTTGTGAACTTCCTCTGTAATCCCTCCTGGGAATGTAAGAATGTTGTGCATTTCCTCTGTAATTCTTCCTGGAAATGTAAGAACTTTACTTTATGCACTTCCTCTGTAATCCCTCCTGGAAATGTAAGAACTTTACTTTATGCACTTCCTCAGTAATCCCTCCTGGAAATGTAAGAACTCTACTTTGTGCACTTCCTCTGTAATCCCTCCTGGAAATGTAAGAACTTTACTTTATGCATGTCCTCTGTAATTCCTCCTGGAGATGTAAGAACTCTACTTTGTGCATTTCCTCTATAATTCCTCCTGGAAATGTAAGAACTTTATGCACTTCTTCTGTAATCCCACCTGGAAATGTAAGAACTCTACTTTGTGCACTTCCTCTGTAAATCCTCCTGGAAATGTAAGAACTTTACTTTATGCACTTCCTCTGTAATACCTCCTGTAAATGTAAGCACTCTACTTTGTGCACTTCCTCTTTAATTCCTCATGGAAATGTAAGAACATTACTTTATTCACTTCCTCTGCAATCCCTCCTGGAAATGTAAGAACTCTACTTTGTGCACATCCCCTGTAATCCCTCCTGGAAATGCAAGGACTCTACTTTGTGCACTTCCTCTGTAATCCCTCCTGGAAATGTAAGGAATTTACGTTATGCACTTTCTCTGTAATCCCTCCTGGAAATGTAAGGCCTCTATTTTGTGCATTTCCTCTATAATTCCTCCTGGAAATGTAAGAACTTTACTTTATACAGTTCCTCTGTAATCTCTCCTGGAAATGTAAGTACTTTACTTTATGCACTTCCTCTGTAATCCCTCCTGGAAATGTAAGAAATCTACTTTGTGCACTTCCTCTGTAATCCCTCCTGGAAATGTAAGAAATCTACTTTGTGCACTTCCTCTGTAATCCCTCCTGGGAATGTAAGAATGTTGTGCATTTCCTCTGTAATTCTTCCTGGAAATGTAAGAACTTTACTTTATGCACTTCCTCTGTCAATCCTCCTGGAAATGTAAGAACTTTACTTTATGCACTTCCTCTGTAAATCCTTCTGGAAATGTAAGAACTTTACTTTGTGCACTTCCTCTGTAATCCCTCCTGGAAATGTAAGAACTTTACTTTATGCACTTCTGTAATCCCTCCTGGAAATGTAAAAACTCTACTTTGTGCACTTCCTCTGTAATCCCTCCTGGAAATGTAAGAACTTTACTATTCTGCACTTCCTCTTTAATCCCTCCTGGAAATGAAAAAACTCTACTTTGTGCACTTCCTCTGTAATCCCTCCTGGAAATGTAAGAACTTTGTGCAGTTCCTCTGTAATTCCTCCTGGAAATGTAAGAACTCTACTTTATGCAATTCCTCTGTAATTCCTCCTGGAAATGTAAGAACTCTACTTTGTGCATTTCCTCTATAATTCCTCCTGGATATGTAAGAACTTTACTTTATGCACTTCCTCAGTAATCCCTCCTGAAAATGTAAGATCTTTACTTTGTGCACTTCCTCTGTAAATCCTCCTGGAAATGTAAGAACTTTACTTTATGCACTTCCTCTGTAATCCCTCCTGGAAATGTAACGACTCTACTTTGTGCATTTCCTCTATAATTCCTCCTGGAAATGTAAGAACTTTACTTTATGCACTTCCTCTGTAATCCCTCCTGGAAATGTAAGAAATCTACTTTGTGCACTTCCTTTGTAATCCCTCCTGGAAATGTAAGAACGTTGTGCATTTCTTCTGTAATTGCTCCTGGAAATGTAAGAACATTACTTTATGCATATCCCCTGTAATCCCTCCTGGAAATGTAAGATCTTTACTTTATGCACTTCCTCCTGGAAATGTAAGAACTTTACTTTATGCACATCCCCTGTAATCCCTCCTGGAAATGTAAGAACTTTACTTTATGCACTTCCTCTGTAAATCCTCCTGGAAATGTAAGAACTTTACTTTATGCAATTCCTCTGTTATCCCTCCTGGAAATGTAAGAACTCTACTTTGTGCACTTCCTCTGTAAATCCTCCTGGAAATGTAAGAACTTTACTTTATGCACTTCCTCTGTAATACCTCCTGGAAATGTAAGAACTCTACTTTGTGCACTTCCTCTTTAATTCCTCATGAAAATGTAAGAATTTTACTTTATGCACTTCCTCTGCAATCCCTCCTGCAAATGTAAGAACTCTACTTTGTGCACATCCCCTGTAATCACTCCTGGAAATGTAAGGACTCTACTTTGTGCACTTCCTCTGTAATCCCTCCTGGAAATGTAAGAAATTTACTTTACGCACTTTCTCTGTAATCCCTCCTGGAAATGTAAGGACTCTATTTTGTGCATTTCCTCTAATTCCTCCTGGAAATGTAAGAACTTTACTTTATGCATTTCCTCTGTAATCTCTCCTGGAAATGTAAGTACTTTACTTTATGCACTCCTCTGTAATCCCTCCTGGAAATGTAAGAAATCTACTTTGTGCACTTCCTCTGTAATCCCTCCTGGAAATATAAGAAATCTACTTTGTGCACTTCCTCTGTAATCCCTCCTGGGAATGTAAGAATGTTGTGCATTTCCTCTGTAATTCTTCCTGGAAATGTAAGAACGTTGTGCATTTCTTCTGTAATTGCTCCTGGAAATGTAAGAACATTACTTTATGCATATCCCCTGTAATCCCTCCTGGAAATGTAAGATCTTTACTTTATGCACTTCCTCCTGGAAATGTAAGAACTTTACTTTATGCACATCCCCTGTAATCCCTCCTGGAAATGTAAGAACTTTACTTTATGCACTTCCTCTGTAAATCCTCCTGGAAATGTAAGAACTTTACTTTATGCAATTCCTCTGTTATCCCTCCTGGAAATGTAAGAACTCTACTTTGTGCACTTCCTCTGTAAATCCTCCTGGAAATGTAAGAACTTTACTTTATGCACTTCCTCTGTAATACCTCCTGGAAATGTAAGAACTCTACTTTGTGCACTTCCTCTTTAATTCCTCATGAAAATGTAAGAATTTTACTTTATGCACTTCCTCTGCAATCCCTCCTGGAAATGTAAGAACTCTACTTTGTGCACATCCCGTGTAATCACTCCTGGAAATGTAAGGACTCTACTTTGTGCACTTCCTCTGTAATCCCTCCTGGAAATGTAAGAAATTTACTTTACGCACTTTCTCTGTAATCCCTCCTGGAAATGTAAGGACTCTATTTTGTGCATTTCCTCTATAATTCCTCCTGGAAATGTAAGAACTTTACTTTATGCATTTCCTCTGTAATCTCTCCTGGAAATGTAAGTACTTTACTTTATGCACTCCTCTGTAATCCCTCCTGGAAATGTAAGAAATCTACTTTGTGCACTTCCTCTGTAATCCCTCCTGGAAATATAAGAAATCTACTTTGTGCACTTCCTCTGTAATCCCTCCTGGGAATGTAAGAATGTTGTGCATTTCCTCTGTAATTCTTCCTGGAAATGTAAGAACTTTACTTTATGCACTTCCTCTGTAATCCTTCCTGGAAATGTAAGAACTCTACTTTGTGCACTTCCTCTTTAATTCCTCATGGAAATCTAAGAACTTTACTTTATGCACTTCCTCTGTAATCCCTCCTGGAAATGTAAGAACTCTACTTTGTGCACATCCCCTGTAATCCCTCCTGGAAATGTAAGGACTCTACTTTGTGCACTTCCTCTGTAATCCCTCCTGGAATTGTAAGAAATTTACTTTATGCACTTTCTCTGTAATCCCTCCTGGAAATGTAAGGACTCTAGTTTGTGCATTTCCTCTATAATTCCTCCTGGAAATGTAAGAACTTTACTTTATGCACTTCCTCTGTAATCTCTCCTGGAAATGTAAGTACTTTACTTTATACACTTCCTCTGTAATCCCTCCTGGAAATGTAAGAAATCTACTTTGTGCACTTCCTCTGTAATCCCTCCTGAAAATGTAAGCAATCTACTTTGTGAACTTCCTCTGTAATCCCTCCTGGGAATGTAAGAATGTTGTGCATTTCCTCTGTAATTCTTCCTGGAAATGTAAGAACTTTACTTTATGCACTTCCTCTGTAATCCCTCCTGGAAATGTAAGAACTTTACTTTATGCACTTCCTCAGTAATCCCTCCTGGAAATGTAAGAACTCTACTTTGTGCACTTCCTTTGTAATCCCTCCTGGAAATGTAAGAACTTTACTTTATGCATGTCCTCTGTAATTCCTCCTGGAGATGTAAGAACTCTACTTTGTGCATTTCCTCTATAATTCCTCCTGGAAATGTAAGAACTTTATGCACTTCTTCTGTAATCCCACCTGGAAATGTAAGAACTCTACTTTGTGCACTTCCTCTGTAAATCCTCCTGGAAATGTAAGAACTTTACTTTATGCACGTCCTCTGTAATACCTCCTGTAAATGTAAGCACTCTACTTTGTGCACTTCCTCTTTAATTCCTCATGGAAATGTAAGAACATTACTTTATTCACTTCCTCTGCAATCTCTCCTGGAAATGTAAGAACTCTACTTTGTGCACATCCCCTGTAATCCCTCCTGGAAATGCAAGGACTCTACTTTGTGCACTTCCTCTGTAATCCCTCCTGGAAATGTAAGGAATTTACGTTATGCACTTTCTCTGTAATCCCTCCTGGAAATGTAAGGCCTCTATTTTGTGCATTTCCTCTATAATTCCTCCTGGAAATGTAAGAACTTTACTTTATACAGTTCCTCTGTAATCTCTCCTGGAAATGTAAGTACTTTACTTTATGCACTTCCTCTGTAATCCCTCCTGGAAATGTAAGAAATCTACTTTGTGCACTTCCTCTGTAATCCCTCCTGGAAATGTAAGAAATCTACTTTGTGCACTTCCTCTGTAATCCCTCCTGGGAATGTAAGAATGTTGTGCATTTCCTCTGTAATTCTTCCTGGAAATGTAAGAACTTTACTTTATGCACTTCCTCTGTCAATCCTCCTGGAAATGTAAGAACTTTACTTTATGCACTTCCTCTGTAATCCCTCCTGGAAATGTAAGAACTTTACTTTATGCACTTCTTCTGTAATCCCTCCTGGAAATGTAAGAACTCTACTTTGTGCACTTCCTCTGTAATCCCTCCTGGAAATGTAAGAACTTTACTTTCTGCACTTCCTCTTTAATCCCTCCTGGAAATGTAAAAACTCTACTTTGTGCACTTCCTCTGTAATGCCTCCTGGAAATATAAGAACTTTGTGCACTTCCTCTGTAATTCCTCCTGGAAATGTAAGAACTCTACTTTATGCAATTCCTCTGTAATCCCTCCTGGAAATGTAAGAGCTCTACTTTGTGCATTTCCTCTATAATTCCTCCTGGAAATGAAAGAACTTTACTTTATGCACTTCCTCAGTAATCCCTCCTGGAAATGTAAGAACTTTACTTTGTGCACTTCCTCTGTAAATCCTCCTGGAAATGTAAGAACTTTACTTTATGCACTTCCTCTGTAATCCCTCCTGGAAATGTAATGACTCTACTTTGTGCATTTCCTCTATAATTCCTCCTGGAAATGTAAGAACTTTACTTTATGCACTTCCTCTGTAATCCCTCCTGGAAATGTAAGAAATCTACTTTGTGCACTTCCTCTGTAATCCCTCCTAGAAATGTAAGAACGTTGTGCATTTCTTCTGTAATTGCTCCTGGAAATGTAAGAACATTACTTTATGCACATCCCCTGTAATCCCTCCTGGAAATGTAAGAACTTTACTTTATGCACTTCCTCCTGGAAATGTAAGAACTTTACTTTGTGCACATCCCCTGTTATCCCTCCTGGAAATGTAAGAACTTTACTTTATGCACTTCCTCCTGGAAATGTAAGAACTTTACTTTATGCACTTCCTCTGTTATCCCTCCTGGAAATGTAAGAACTCTACTTTGTGCATTTCCTCTATAATTCCTCCTGGTAATGTAAGAACTTTATGCACTTCTTCTGTAATCCCACCTGGAAATGAAAGAACTCTACTTTGTGCACTTCCTCTGTAAATCCTCCTGGAAATGTAAGAACTTTACTTTATGCACTTCCTCTGTAATACCTCCTGGAAATGTAAGAAATCTACTTTGTGCACTTCCTCTGTAATCCCTCCTGGAAATGTAAGAACTCTACTTTGTGCACATCCCCTGTAATCCCTCCTGGAAATGTAAGGACTCTACTTTGTGCACTTCCTCTGTAATCCCTCCTGGAAATGTAAGGACTCTATTTTGTGCATTTCTTCTATAATTCCTCCTGGAAATGTAAGAACGTTATGCACTTCCTCTGTAATCTCTCCTGGAAATGTAAGTACTTTACTTTATGCACTTCCTCTGTAATCCATCCTGGAAATGTAAGAAATGTACTTTGTACTCTTCCTCTGTAATCCCTCCTGGAAATGTAAGAAATCTACTTTGTGCACTTCCTCTGTAATCCCTCCTGGGAATGTAAGAATGTTGTGCATTTCCTCTGTAATTCTCCCTGGAAATGTAAGAACTTTACTTTATGCACTTCCTCTGTAATCCCTCCTGGAAATGTAAGAACTTTACTTTATGCACTTCCTCAGTAATCCCTCCTGGAAATGTAAGAACTTTACTTTATGCACTTCCTCTGTAAATCCTTCTGGAAATGTAAGAACTTTACTTTGTGCACTTCCTCTGTAATCCCTCCTGGAAATGTAAGGACTCTACATTGTGCACTTCCTCTGTAATCCCTCTTGGAAATGTAAGAACTTTACTTTATGCACTTCCTCTGTAATCCCTCCTGGAAATGTAAGAACTTTACTTTATGCACTTCTTCTGTAATCCCTCCTGGAAATGTAAGAACTCTACTTTGTGCACTTTCTCTGTAATCCCTCCTGGAAATGTAAGAACTTTACTTTCTGCACTTCCTCTTTAATCCGTCCTGGAAATGTAAAAACTCTACTTTGTGCACTTCCTCTGTAATCCCTCCTGGAAATGTAAGAACTTTGTGCACTTCCTCTGTAATTCCTCCTGGAAATGTAAGAACTCTACTTTATGCAATTCCTCTGTAATTCCTCCTGGAAATGTAAGAACTCTACTTTGTGCATTTCCTCTATAATTCCTCCTAGAAATGTAAGAATTTTACTTTATGCACTTCCTCAGTAATACCTCCTGGAAATGTAAGAACTTTACTTTGTGCACTTCCTCTGTAAATCCTCCTGGAAATGTAAGAACTTTACTTTATGCACTTTCTCTGTAATCCCTCCTGGAAATGTAAGAACTTTACTTTATGCACTTCCACTGTAATCCCTCCTGAAAATGTAACGAATCTACTTTGTGCATTTCCTCTATAATTCCTCCTGCAAATGTAAGAACTTTACTTTTGCCCTTCCTCTGTATTCCCTCCTGGAAATGTAAGAAATCTACTTTGTGCACTTCCTCTGTAATCCCTCCTGGAAATGTAAGAACGTTGTGCATTTCCTCTGTAATTGCTCCTGGAAATGTAAGAACATTACTTCATGCACATCCCCTGTAATCCCTCCTGGAAATGTAAGAACTTTACTTTATGCACTTCCTCTGTAAATCCTCCTGGAAATGTAAGAACTTTACATTGTGCACATCCCTTGTAATCCCTCCTGGAAATGTAAGAACTTTACTTTATGCACTTCCTCTGTAAATCCTCCTGGAAATGTAAGAACTTTACTTTATGCACTTTCTCTGTAAATCCTCCTGGAAATGTAAGAACTTTTCTATATGCAATTCCTCTGTAAATCCTCCTGGAAATATAAGAACTTTACTTTATGCACTTCCTCTGTAATACCTCCTGGAAATGTAAGAACTCTACTTTGTGCACTTCCTCTTTAATTCCTCATGGAAATGTAAGAACTTTACTTTATGCACTTCCTCTGTAATCCCTCCTGGAAATGTAAGAACTCTACTTTGTGCACATCCCATGTAATCCCTCCTGGAAATGTAAGGACTCTACTTTGTGCACTTCCTCTGTAATCCCTCCTGGAAATGTAAGAAATTTACTTTATGCACTTTCTGTGTAATCCCTCCTGGAAATGTAAGGACTCTATTTTGTGCATTTCCTCCATAATTCCTCATGGAAATGTAAGAACTTTACTTTATGCACTTCCTCTGTAATCTCTCCTGGAAATGTAAGTACTTTACTTTATGCACCTCCTCTGTAATCCCTCCTGGAAATGTAAGAAATCTACTTTGTGCACTTCCTCTGTAATCCCTCCTGGAAATGTAAGAAATCTACTTTGTGCACTTCCTCTGTAATACCTCCTGGGAATGTAAGAATGTTGTGCATTTCCTCTGTAATTCTGCCTGGAAATGTAAAAACTTTCCTTTATGCACGTCCTCTGTAATCCCTCCTGGAAATGTAAGAACTTTACTTTATGCACTTCCTCTGTAAATCCTTCTGGAAATGTAAGAACTTTAATTTGAGCACTTCCTCTGTAATCCCTCCTGGAAATGTAAGGACTCTACTTTGTGCACTTCCTCTGTAATCCCTCCTGGAAATGTAAGAACTTTACATTATACACTTCCTCTGTAATCCCTCTTGGAAATGTAAGAATTTTACTTTATGCTCTTCTTCTGTAAATCCTTCTGGATATGTAAGAACTTTACTTTATGCACTTCTTCTGTAATCCCTCCTGGAAATGTAAGAACTTTACTTTATGCACTTCCTCTGTAAATCCTTCTGGAAATGTTAGAACTTTACTTTGTGCACTTCCTCTGTAATCCCTCCTGGAAATGTAAGGACTCTACTTTGTGCACTTCCTCTGTAATCCCTCCTGGAAATGTAAGGACTCTACTTTGTGCACTTCCTCTGTAATCCCTCCTAGAAATGTAAGAACTTTACTTTCTGCACTTCCTCTTTAATCCCTCCTGGAAATGTAAAAACTCTATTTTGTGCACTTCCTCTGTAATCACTCCTGGAAATGTAATAACTTTGTGCACTTCCTCTGTAATTCCTCCTGGAAATGTAAGAACTCTACTTCATGCAATTCCTCTGTAATTCCTCCTGGAAATGTAAGAACTCTACTTTGTGCATTTCCTCTATAATTCCTCCTGGAAATGTAAGAACTTTACTTTATGCACTTCCTCAGTAATCCCTCCTGGAAATGTAAGAACTTTACTTTGTGCACTTCCTCTGTAAATCCTCCTTTAAATGTAAGAACTTTACTTTATGCACTCACTCTGTAATCCCTCTTGGAAATGTAAGAACTTTACTTTATGCACTTCCTCTGTAATCCCTCCTGGAAATGTAAGAAATCTACTTTGTGCACTTCCTCTGTAATCCCTCCTGGGAATGTAAGAATGTTGTGCATTTCCTCTGTAATTCTTCCTGGAAATGTAAGAACTTTCCTTTATGCACGTCCTCTGTAATCCCTCCTGGAAATGTAAGAACTTTACTTTACGCACTTCCTCTGTAAATCCTTCTGGAAATGTAAGAACTTTACTTTGAGCACTTCCTCTGTAATCCCTCCTAGAAATGTAAGGACTCTACTTTGTGCACTTCCTCTGTAATCCCTCCTGGAAATGTAAGAACTTTACTTTATGCACTTCCTCTGTAATCCCTCTTGGAAATGTAAGAACTTTACTTTATGCACTTCTTCTGTAAATCCTTCTGGAAATGTAAGAACTTTACTTTATGCACTTCTTCTGTAATCCCTCCTGGAAATGTAAGAACTTTACTTTATGCACTTCCTCTGTAAATCCTTCTGGAAATGTAAGAACTTTACTTTGTGCACTTCCTCTGTAATCCCTCCTGGAAATGTAAGAACTCTACTTTGTGCACATCCCCTGTAATCCCTCCTGGAAATGTAAGGACTCTACTATGTGCACTTCCTGTGTAATCCCTCCTGGAAATGTAAGGACTCTATTTTGTGCATTTCCTCTATAATTCCTCCTGGAAATATAAGAACATTATGCACTTCCTCTGTAATCTCTCCTGGAAATGTAAGTACTTTACTTTATGCACTTCCTCTGTAATCCATCCTGGAAATGTAAGAAATCTACTTTGTACACTTCCTCTGTAATCCCTCCTGGAAATGTAAGAAATCTACTTTGTGCACTTCCTCTGTAATCCCTCCTGGGAATGTAAGAATGTTGTGCATTTCCTCTGTAATTCTTCCTGGAAATGTAAGAACTTTACTTTATGCACTTCCTCTGTAATCCCTCCTGGAAATGTAAGAACTTTACTTTATGCACTTCCTCAGTAATCCCTCCTGGAAATGTAAGAACTTTACTTTATGCACTTCCTCTGTAAATCCTTCTGGAAATGTAAGAACTTTACTTTGTGCACTTCCTCTGTAATCCCTCCTGGAAATGTAAGGACTCTACATTGTGCACTTCCTCTGTAATCCCTCTTGGAAATGTAAGAACTTTACTTTATGCACTTCCTCTGTAATCCCTCCTGGAAATGTAAGAACTTTACTTTATGCACTTCTTCTGTAATCCCTCCTGGAAATGTAAGAACTCTACTTTGTGCACTTCCTCTGTAATCCCTCCTGGAAATGTAAGAACTTTACTTTCTGCACTTCCTCTTTAATCCCTCCTGGAAATGTAAAAACTCTACTTTGTGCACTTCCTCTGTAATCCCTCCTGGAAATGTAAGAACTTTGTGCACTTCCTCTGTAATTCCTCCTGGAAATGTAAGAACTCTACTTTATGCAATTCCTCTGTAATTCCTCCTGGAAATGTAAGAACCCTACTTTGTGCATTTCCTCTATAATTCCTCCTAGAAATGTAAGAATTTTACTTTATGCACTTCCTCAGTAATACCTCCTGGAAATGTAAGAACTTTACTTTGTGCACTTCCTCTGTAAATCCTCCTGGAAATGTAAGAACTTTACTTCATGCACTTTCTCTGTAATCCCTCATGGAAATGTAAGAACATTACTTCATGCACATCCCCTGTAATCCCTCCTGGAAATGTAAGAACTTTACTTTATGCACTTCCTCTGTAAATCCTCCTGGAAATGTAAGAACTTTACATTGTGCACATCCCCTGTAATCCCTCCTGGAAATGTAAGAACTTTACTTTATGCACTTCCTCTGTAAATCCTCCTGGAAATGTAAGAACTTTACTTTATGCACTTTTTCTGTAAATCCTCCTGGAAATGTAAGAACTTTACTATATGTAATTCCTCTGTAAATCCTCCTGGAAATATGAGAACTTTACTTTATGCACTTCCTCTGTAATACCTCCTGGAAATGTAAGAACTCTACTTTGTGCACTTCCTCTTTAATTCCTCATGGAAATGTAAGAACTTTACTTTATGCACTTCCTCTGTAATCCCTCCTGGAAATGTAAGAACTCTACTTTGTGCACATCCCATGTAATCCCTCCTGGAAATGTAAGGACTCTACTTTGTGCACTTCCTCTGTAATCCCTCCTGGAAATGTAAGAAATTTACTTCATGCACTTTCTGTGTAATCCCTCCTGGAAATGTAAGGACTCTATTTTGTGCATTTCCTCTATAATTCCTCCTGGAAATGTAAGAACTTTACTTTATGCACTTCCTCTGTAATCTCTCCTGGAAATGTAAGTACTTTACTTTATGCACCTCCTCTGTAATCCCTCCTGGAAATGTAAGAAATCTACTTTGTGCACTTCCTCTGTAATCCCTCCTGGAAATGTAAGAAATCTACTTTGTGCACTTCCTCTGTAATCCCTCCTGGGAATGTAAGAATGTTGTGCATTTCCTCTGTAATTCTTCCTGGAAATGTAAGAACTTTCCTTTATGCACGTCCTCTGTAATCCCTCCTGGAAATGTAAGAACTTTACTTTATGCACTTCCTCTGTAAATCCTTCTGGAAATGTAAGAACTTTAATTTGAGCACTTCCTCTGTAATCCCTCCTGGAAATGTAAGGACTCTACTTTGTGCACTTCCTCTGTAATCCCTCCTGGAAATGTAAGAACTTTACTTTATGCACTTCCTCTGTAATCCCTCTTGGAAATGTAAGAACTTTACTTTATGCACTTTTTCTGTAAATCCTTCTGGAAATGTAAGAACTTTACTTTATGCACTTCTTCTGTAATCCCTCCTGGAAATGTAAGAACTTTACTTTATGCACTTCCTCTGTAAATCGTTCTGGAAATGTAAGAATTTTACTTTGTGCACTTCCTCTGTAATCCCTCCTGGAAATGTAAGGACTCTACTTTGTGCACTTCCTCTGTAATCCCTCCTGGAAATGTAAGGACTCTACTTTGTGCACTTCCTCTGTAATCCCTCCTGGGAATGTAAGAACTTTACTTTCTGCACTTCCTCTTTAATCCCTCCTGGAAATGTAAAAACTCTATTTTGTGCACTTCCTCTGTAATCACTCCTGGAAATGTAATAACTTTGTGCACTTCCTCTGTAATTCCTCCTGGAAATGTAAGAACTCTACTTTATGCAATTCCTCTGTAATTCCTCCTGGAAATGTAAGAAATCTACTTTGTGCATTTCCTCTATAATTCCTCCTGGAAATGTAAGAACTTTACTTTATGCACTTCCTCAGTAATCCCTCCTGGAAATGTAAGAACTTTACTTTGTGCACTTCCTCTGTAAATCCTCCTGAAAATGTAAGAACTTTACTTTATGCACTCACTCTGTAATCACTCCTGGAAATGTAAGAACTTTACTTTATGCACTTCCTCTGTAATCCCTCCTGGAAAAGTAACGACTCTACTTCGTGCATTTCCTCTATAATTCCTCCTGGAAATGTAAGAACTTTACTTTATGCACTTCCTCTGTAATCCCTCCTGGAAATGTAAGAAATCTACTTTGTGCACTTCCTCTGTAATCCCTCCTGGAAATGTAAGAACGTTGTGCATTTCCTCTGTAATTGCTCCTGGAAATGGAAGAACATTACTTTATGCACATCCCCTGTAATCCCTCCTGGAAATGTAAGAACTTTACTTTATGCACTTCCTCTGTAAATCCTCCTGGAAATGTAAGAACTTTACTTTATGCACTTCCTCTGTAATCCCTCCTGGAAATGTAAGAAATCTAATTTGTGCACTTCCTCTGTAATCCCTCCTGGAAATGTAAGAACGTTGTGCATTTCCTCTGTAATCCCTCCTGGAAATGTAAGGACTCTACTTTGTGCACTTCCTCTGTAATCCCTCCTGGAAATGTAAGAACTTTACTTTATGCACTTCCTCTGTAATCCCTCCTGGAAATGTAAGAACTTTACGTTATGCACTTCTTCTGTAATCCCTCCTGGAAATGTAAGAACTCTACTTTGTGCACTTCCTCTGTAATCCCTCCTGGAAATGTAAGAAATTTACTTTCTGCACTTCCTCTTTAATCCCTCCTGGAAATGTAAAAACTCTACTTTGTGCACTTCATCTGTAATCCCTCCTGGAAATGTAAGAACTTTGTGCACTTCCTCTGTAATTCCTCCTGGAAATGTAAGAACTCTACTTTATGCAATTCCTCTGTAATCCCTCCTGGAAATGTAAGAACTCTACTTTGTGCATTTCCTCTATAATTCCTCCTGAAAATGAAAGAACTTTACTTTATGCACTTCCTCAGTAATCCCTCCTGGAAATGTAAGAACGTTGTGCATTTCTTCTGTAATTGCTCCTGGAAATGTAAGAACATTACTTTATGCACATCCCCTGTAATCCCTCCTGGAAATGTAAGAACTTTACTTTATGCACTTCCTCCTGGAAATGTAAGAACTTTTCTTTGTGCACATCCCCTGTTATCCCTCCTGGAAATGTAAGAACTTTACTTTATGCACTTCCTCCTGGAAATGTAAGAACTTTACTTTATGCACTTCCTCTGTTATCCCTCCTGGAAATGTAAGAACTCTACTTTGTGCATTTCCTCTATAATTCCTCCTGGTAATGTAAGAACTTTATGCACTTCTTCTGTAATCCCACCTGGAAATGAAAGAACTCTACTTTGTGCACTTCCTCTGTAAATCCTCCTGGAAATGTAAGAACTTTAATTTATGCACTTCCTCTGTAATACCTCCTGGAAATGTAAGAACTCTACTTTGTGCACTTCCTCTGTAATCCCTCCTGGAAATGTAAGAACTCTACTTTGTGCACATCCCCTGTAATCCCTCCTGGAAATGTAAGAAATCTACTTTGTGCACTTCCTCTGTAATCCCTCCTGGGAATGTAAGAATGTTGTGCATTTCCTCTGTAATTCTTCCTGGAAATGTAAGAACTTTACTTTATGCACTTCCTCTGTAATCGCTCCTGGAAATGTAAGAACTTTACTTTATGCACTTCCTCAGTAATCCCTCCTGGAAATGTAAGAACTTTACTTTATGTACTTCCTCTGTAAATCCTTCTGGAAATGTAAGAACTTTACTTTGTGCACTTTCTCTGTAATCCCTCCTGGAAATGTAAGAACTTTACTTTGTGCACTTCCTCTGTAATCCCTCCTGGAAAAGTAACGACTCTACTTCGTGCATTTCCTCTATAATTCCTCCTGGAAATGTAAGAACTTTACTTTATGCACTTCCTCTGTAATTCCTCCTGGAAATGTAAGAAATCTACTTTGTGCACTTCCTCTGTAATCCCTCCTGGAAATGTAAGAACGTTGTGCATTTCCTCTGTAATTGCTCCTGGAAATGTAAGAACATTACTTTATGCACATCCCCTGTAATCCCTCCTGGAAATGTAAGAACTTTACTTTATGCACTTCCTCTGTAATCGCTCCTGGAAATGTAAGAACTTTACTTTATGCACTTCCTCAGTAATCCCTCCTGGAAATGTAAGAACTTTACTTTATGTACTTCCTCTGTAAATCCTTCTGGAAATGTAAGAACTTTACTTTGTGCACTTTCTCTGTAATCCCTCCTGGAAATGTAAGAACTTTACTTTATGCACTTCCTCTGTAATCCCTCCTGGAAAAGTAACGACTCTACTTCGTGCATTTCCTCTATAATTCCTCCTGGAAATGTAAGAACTTTACTTTATGCACTTCCTCTGTAATTCCTCCTGGAAATGTAAGAAATCTACTTTGTGCACTTCCTCTGTAATCCCTCCTGGAAATGTAAGAACGTTGTGCATTTCCTCTGTAATTGCTCCTGGAAATGTAAGAACATTACTTTATGCACATCCCCTGTAATCCCTCCTGGAAATGTAAGAACTTTACTTTATGCACTTCCTCTGTAAATCCTTCTGGAAATGTAAGAACTTTACTTTGAGCACTTGCTCTGTAATCCCTCCTGGAAATGTAAGGACTCTACTTTGTGCACTTCCTCTGTAATCCCTCCTGGAAATGTAAGTACTTTACTTTATGCACTTCCTCTGTAATCCCTCTTGGAAATGTAAGAACTTTACTTTATGCACTTCTTCTGTAAATCCTTCTGGAAATGTAAGAACTTTACTTTATGCACTTCTTCTGTAATCCCTCCTGGAAATGTAAGAACTTTACTTTATGCACTTCCTCTGTAATCTCTCCTAGAAAAGTAAGTACTTTACTTTAGGCACTTCCCCTGTAATCCCTCCTGGAAATGTAAGAAATCTACTTTGTGCACTTCCTCTGTAATCCCTCCTGGGAATGTAAGAATGTTGTGCATTTCCTCTGTAATTTTTCCTGGAAATGTAAGAACTTTACTTTATGCACTTCCTCTGTAATCCCTCCTGGAAATGTAAGAACTTTACTTTATGCACTTCCTCAGTAATCCCTCCAGGAAATGTAAGAACTCTACTTTGTGCACTTCCTCTGTAATCCCTCCTGGAAATGTAAGAACTCTACTTTATGCAATTCCTCTGTAAATCCTTCTGGAAATGTAAGAACTGTACTTTGTGCACTTCCTCTGTAATCCCTCCTGGAAATGTAAGGACTCTACTTTGTGCACTTCCTCTGTAATCCCTCCTGGAAATGTAAGAACTTTACTTTATGCACTTCCTCTGTAATCCCTCCTGGAAATGTAAGAACTTTACTTTATGCACTTCTTCTGTAATCCCTCTTGGAAATGTAAGAACTCTACTTTCTGCACTTCCTCTTTCATCCCTCCTGGAAATGTAAAAACTCTACTTTGTGCACTTCCTCTGTAATCCCTCCTGGAAATGTAAGAACTTTGTGCACTTCCTTTGTAATTCCTCCTTGAAATGTAAGAACTCTACTTTATGCAATTCCTCTGTATTTCCTCCTGGAAATGTAAGAACTCTACTTTGTGCATTTCCTCTATAATTCCTCCTGGAAATGTAAGAACTTTACTTTATGCACTTCCTCAGTAATCCCTCCTGGAAATGTAAGAACTTTACTTTATGCACTTACTCTGTAATCCCTCCTGGAAATGTGAGAACTTTATTTATGCACTTCCTCTGTAATCCCTCCTGGAAATGTAACGACTCTACTTTGTGCATTTCCTCTATAATTCCTCCTGGAAATGTAAGAACTTTACTTTATGCACTTCCTCTGTAATCCCTCCTGGAAATGTAAGAACGTTGTGCATTTCCTCTGTAATTGCTCCTGGAAATGTAAGAACATTACTTTATGCACATCCCCTGTAATTCCTCCTGGAAATGTAAGTACTTTACTTTATGCACTTCCTCTGTAAATCCTCCTGGAAATGTAAGAACTTTACTTTGTGCACATCCCCTGTAATCCCTCCTGGAAATGTAAGAACTTTACTTTATGCACTTCCTCTGTAAATCCTCCTGGAAATGTAAGAACTTTACTTTATGCACTTCTTCTGTAATCCCACCCGGAAATGTAAGAACTCTACTTTATGCAATTCCTCTGTAAATCCTTCTGGAAATGTAAGAACTGTACTTTGTGCACTTCCTCTGTAATCCCTCCTGGAAATGTAAGGACTCTACTTTGTGCACTTCCTCTGTAATCCCTCCTGGAAATGTAAGAACTTTACTTTATGCACTTCCTCTGTAATCCCTCCTGGAAATGTAAGAACTTTACTTTATGCACTTCTTCTGTAATCCCTCTTGGAAATGTAAGAACTCTACTTTCTGCACTTCCTCTTTCATCCCTCCTGGAAATGTAAAAACTCTACTTTGTGCACTTCCTCTGTAATCCCTCCTGGAAATGTAAGAACTTTGTGCACTTCCTTTGTAATTCCTCCTTGAAATGTAAGAACTCTACTTTATGCAATTCCTCTGTATTTCCTCCTGGAAATGTAAGAACTCTACTTTGTGCATTTCCTCTATAATTCCTCCTGGAAATGTAAGAACTTTACTTTATGCACTTCCTCAGTAATCCCTCCTGGAAATGTAAGAACTTTACTTTATGCACTTACTCTGTAATCCCTCCTGGAAATGTGAGAACTTTATTTATGCACTTCCTCTGTAATCCCTCCTGGAAATGTAACGACTCTACTTTGTGCATTTCCTCTATAATTCCTCCTGGAAATGTAAGAACTTTACTTTATGCACTTCCTCTGTAATCCCTCCTGGAAATGTAAGAACGTTGTGCATTTCCTCTGTAATTGCTCCTGGAAATGTAAGAACATTACTTTATGCACATCCCCTGTAATTCCTCCTGGAAATGTAAGTACTTTACTTTATGCACTTCCTCTGTAAATCCTCCTGGAAATGTAAGAACTTTACTTTGTGCACATCCCCTGTAATCCCTCCTGGAAATGTAAGAACTTTACTTTATGCACTTCCTCTGTAAATCCTCCTGGAAATGTAAGAACTTTACTTTATGCACTTCTTCTGTAATCCCACCCGGAAATGTAAGAACTCTACTTTGTGCACTTCCACTTTAATTCCTCATGGAAATGTAAGAACTTAACTTTATGTACTTCCTCTGCAATCCCTCCTGGAAATGTAAGAACTCTACTTTGTGCACATCCTCTGTAATCCCTCCTGGAAATGTAAGGACTCTATTTTGTGCACTTCCTCTTTAATTCCGCATGGAAATGTGAGAACTTAACGTTATGTACTTCCTCTGCAATCCCTCCTGGAAATGTAAGAACTTTACTTTGTGCACTTCCTCTGTAATCCCTCCTGGAAATGTAAGGACTCTATTTTGTGCATTTCCTCTTTAAATCCTCCTGGAAATGTAAGAACTTTACTTTATGCACTTACTCTGTAATCCCTCCTGGAAATGTGAGAACTTTATTTATGCACTTCCTCTGTAATCCCTCCTGGAAATGTAACGACTCTACTTTGTGCATTTCCTCTATAATTCCTCCTGGAAATGTAAGAACTTTACTTTATGCACTTCCTCTGTAATCCCTCCTGGAAATGTAAGAACGTTGTGCATTTCCTCTGTAATTGCTCCTGGAAATGTAAGAACATTACTTTATGCACATCCCCTGTAATTCCTCCTGGAAATGTAAGTACTTTACTTTATGCACTTCCTCTGTAAATCCTCCTGGAAATGTAAGAACTTTACTTTGTGCACATCCCCTGTAATCCCTCCTGGAAATGTAAGAACTTTACTTTATGCACTTCCTCTGTAAATCCTCCTGGAAATGTAAGAACTTTACTTTATGCACTTCTTCTGTAATCCCACCTGGAAATGTAAGAACTCTACTTTGTGCACTTCCACTTTAATTCCTCATGGAAATGTAAGAACTTAACTTTATGTACTTCCTCTGCAATCCCTCCTGGAAATGTAAGAACTCTACTTTGTGCACATCCTCTGTAATCCCTCCTGGAAATGTAAGGACTCTATTTTGTGCACTTCCTCTTTAATTCCTCATGGAAATGTGAGAACTTAACTTTATGTACTTCCTCTGCAATCCCTCCTGGAAATGTAAGAACTTTACTTTGTGCACTTCCTCTGTAATCCCTACTGGAAATGTAAGGACTCTATTTTGTGCATTTCCTCTATAATTCCTCCTGGAAATGTAAGAACTTTAATTTACGCACTTCCTCTGTAATCTCTCCTGGAAATGTAAGTACTTTACTTTATGCACTTCCTCTGTAATCCCTCCTGGAAATGTAAGAAATCTACTTTGTGCACTTCCTATGTAATCCCTCCTGGAAATGTAAGAAATCTACTTTGTGCACTTCCTCTTTAATCCCTCCTGGAAATGTAAGAAATCTAATTTGTGCACTTCCTCTGTAATCCCTCCTGGGAATGTAAGAATGTTGTGCATTTCCTCTGTAATTCCTCCTGGAAATGTAAGAACTTTACTTTATGCACTTCCTCTGTAATCCCTCCTGAAATGTAAGAACATTATTTTATGCACTTCCTCTGTAATCCCTCCTGGAAATGTAAGAAATCTACTTTGTGTACTTCCTCTGTAATCCCTCCTGGAAATGTATGAAATCTACTTCATGCACTTCCTCAGTAATCCCTCCTGGAAATGTAAGAACTCTACTTTGTGCACTTCCTCTGTAATCCCTCCTGGAAATGTAAGAACTTTACTTTATGCACTTCCTATGTAATCCCTCCTGGAAATGTAAGAAATCTACTTTGTGCACTTCCTCTGTAATCCCTCCTGGAAATGTAAGAAATCTACTTTGTGCACTTCCTCTGTAATCCCTCCTGGGAATGTAAGAATGTTGTGCATTTCCTCTGTAATTCCTCCTGGAAATGTAAGAACTTTACTTTCTGCACTTCCTCTTTAATCCCTCCTGGAAATGTAAGAACTTTACTTTCTGCACTTCCTCTTTAATCACTCCTGGAAATGTAAAAACTCTACTTTGTGCACTTCCACTGTAATCCGTCCTGGAAATGTAAGAACTTTGTGCACTTCCTCTGTAATTCCTCCTGGAAATGTAAGAACTCTACTTTATGCAATTCCTCTGTAATTCCTCCTGGAAATGTAAGAACTCTACTTTGTGCATTTCCTCTATAATTCCTCCTGGAAATGTAAGAACTTTACTTTATGCACTTCCTCAGTAATCCCTCCTGGAAATGTAAGAACTTTACTTTGTGCACTTCCTATGTAAATCCTCCTGGAAATGTAAGAACTTTACTTTATGCACTTACTCTGTAATCCCTTCTGGAAATGTAAGAACTTTACTTTATGCACTTCCTCTGTAATCCCTCCTGGAAATGTAAGAAATCTACATTGTGCACTTCCTCTGTAATCCCTCCTGGAAATGTAAGAAGATTACTTTATGCACATCCCCTGTAATCCCTCCTGGAAATGTAAGAACTTTACTTCATGCACTTCCTCTGTAAATCCTCCTGGAAATGTAAGAACTTTACTTTGTGCACATCCCCTGTAATCCCGCCTGGAAATGTAAGAACTTTACTTTATGCACTTCCTCTGTAAATCCTCCTGGAAATGTAAGAACTTTACTTTATGCACTTCATCTGTAAATCCTCCTGGAAATGTAAGAACTTTACTTTGTGCATTTCCTCTATAATTCCTCCTGGAAATGTAAGAACTTTAAGCACTTCTTCTGTAATCCCACCTGGAAATGTAAGAACTCTACTTTGTGCACATCCTCTGTAAGTCATCCTGGAAATGTAAGAACTTTACTTTATGCACTTCCTCTGTAATACCTCCTGGAAATGTAAGAACTTTACTTTGTGCACTTCCTCTTTAATTCCTCATGGAAATGTAAGAACTTTACTTTATGTACTTCCTCTGCAATCCCTCCTGGAAATGTAAGAACTCTACTTTGTGCACATCCCCTGTAATCCCTCCTGGAAATGTAAGGACTCTACTTTGTGCACTTCCTCTGTAATCCCTCCTTTAAATGTAAGAACTTTACTTTATGCACTTCCTCTGTAAATCCTCCTGGAAATGTAAGAACTTTACTTTGTGCACATCCCCTGTAATCCCTCCTGGAAATGTAAGAACTTTACTTTATGCACTTCCTCTGTAAATCCTCCTGGAAATGTAAGAACTTTACTTTATGCACTTCATCTGTAATCCCTCCTGGAAATGTAAGAACTTTACTTTATGCACTTCCTATGTAATCCCTCCTGGAAATGTAAGAAATCTACTTTGTGCACTTCCTCTGTAATCCCTCCTGGAAATGTAAGAAATCTACTTTGTGCACTTCCTCTGTAATCCCTCCTGGGAATGTAAGAATGTTGTGCATTTCCTCTGTAATTCCTCCTGGAAATGTAAGAACTTTACTTTCTGCACTTCCTCTTTAATCCCTCCTGGAAATGTAAGAACTTTACTTTCTGCACTTCCTCTTTAATCCCTCCTGGAAATGTAAAAACTCTACTTTGTGCACTTCCTCTGTAATCCGTCCTGGAAATGTAAGAACTTTGTGCACTTCCTCTGTAATTCCTCATGGAAATGTAAGAACTCTACTTTATGCAATTCCTCTATAATTCCTCCTGGAAATGTAAGAACTCTACTTTGTGCATTTCCTCTATAATTCCTCCTGGAAATGTATGAACTTTACTTTATGCACTTCCTCAGTAATCCCTCCTGGAAATGTAAGAACTTTACTTTGTGCACTTCCTATGTAATTCCTCCTGGAAATGTAAGAACTTTACTTTATGCACTTACTCTGTAATCCCTCCTGGAAATGTAAGAACTTTACTTTATGCACTTCCTCTGTAATCCCTCCTGGAAATGTAAGAAATCTACTTTGTGCACTTCCTCTGTAATCTCTCCTGGAAATATAAGAACGTTGTGCATTTCCTCTGTAATTGCTCCTGGAAATGTAAGAACATTACTTTATGCACATACCCTGTAATCCCTCCTGCAAATGTAAGAACTTTACTTTATGCACTTCCTCTGTAAATCCTCCTGGAAATGTAAGAACTTTACTTTGTTCTCATCCCCTGTAATCCCTCCTGGAAATGTAAGAACTTTACTTTATGCACTTCCTCTGTAAATCCTCCTGGAAATGTAAGAACTTTACTTTATGCACTTCATCTGTAAATCCTCCTGGAAATGTAAGAACTTTACTTTATGCACTTCTTCTGTAATCCCTCCTGGAAATGTAAGAACTCTATTTTGTGCATTTCCTCTATAATTCCTCCTGGAAATATAAGAACTTTATGCACTTCTTCTGTAATCCCACCTGGAAATGTAAGAACTCTACTTTGTGCACATCCTCTGTAAGTCATCCTGGAAATGTAAGAACTTTACTTTATGCACTTCCTCTGTAATACCTCCTGGAAATGTAAGAACTTTACTTTGTGCACTTCCTCTTTAATTCCTCATGGAAATGTAAGAACTTTACTTTATGTACTTCCTCTGCAATCCCTCCTGGAAATGTAAGAACTCTACTTTGTGCACATCCCCTGTAATCCCTCCTGGAAATGTAAGGACTCTACTTTGTGCACTTCCTCTGTAATCCCTCCTGGAAATGTAAGGACTCTATTTTGTGCATTTCCTCTATAATTCCTCCTGGAAATGTGAGAACTTTACTTTATGCACTTCCTCTGTAATCCCTCCAGGAAATGTAAGAACTTTACTTTATGCACTTACTCTGTAAATACTCCTGGAAATGTAAGAACTCTACTTTCTGCACTTCCTCTTTAATTACTCATGGAAATGTAAGAAGTTTACTTTATGCGCTTCCTCTGTAATCCCTCCTGAAAATGTAAGGACTCTATTTTGTGCACTTCCTCTGTAATCCCTCCTGGAAATGTAAGGACTCTACTTTCTGCACTTCCATTTTAATTCCTCATGGAAATGTAAGAACTTTACTATATGCACTTCCTCTGTAATCCCTCCTGGAAATGTAAGAACTTTACTTTATGCACTTCCTCTGTAATCCCTCCTGGAAATGTAAGAGCTTTACTTTATGCACTTCCTCTTTAATCCCTCCTGGAAATGTAAGACATCTACTTCGTGCACTTCCTCTGTAATCCCTCCTGGAAATGTAAGAATGTTGTGCATTTCCTCTGTAATTCCTCCTGGAAATTTAAGAACTTTACTTTATGCACTTCCTCTGTAATCCCTCCTGGAAATGTAAGAACTTTACTTTATGCACTTCCTCTGTAATCCCTCCTGTAAATGTAAGAACTTTACTTTATGCACTTCCTCTGTAAATCCTCCTGGAAACGTAAGAACTTTACTTTATGCACTTCCTCTGTAATCCCTTCTGGAAATGTAAGAACTATACTTTGTGCATTTCCACTATAATTCCTCCTGGAAATGTAAGAACTTTACTTTATGCAAGTCCACTGTAATCCCTCCTGGAAATGTAAGAACTTTACTTTATGCACTTCCTCTGTAATCCCTCCTGGAAATGTAAGAAATCTACTTTGTGCACTTCCTCTGTAAGTCCTCCTGGAAATGTAAGAACTTTACTTCATGCACTTCCTCTGTAATCCCTTCTGGAAATGTAAGAACTTTACTTTATGCACTTCCTCTGTAATCCCTCCTGGAAATGTAAGAACTTTACTTTGTGCACTTCCTCTGTAAGTCCTCCTGGAAATGTAAGAACTTTACTTTATGCACTTCCTCTGTAATCCCTTCTGGAAATGTAACAACTTTACTTTGTGCACTTCCTCTGTAAGTCCTCCTGGAAATGTAAGAACTTTACTTTATGCACTTCCTCTGTAATCCCTTCTGGAAATGTAAGAACTTTACTTTATGCACTTCCTCTGTAATCCCTCCTGGAAATGTAAGGACTCTACTTTGTGCATTTCCTCTATAATTCCTCCTGGAAATGTAAGAACTTTACTTTATGCACTTCCTCTGTAATCCCTCCTGGAAATGTAAGAACTTTACTTTATGCACTTCCTCTGTAATCCCTCCTGGAAATGTAAGAAAATTACTTTGTGCACTTCCTCTGTAATCTCTCCTGGAAATATAAGAACGTTGTGCATTTCCTCTGTAATTGCTCCTGGAAATGTAAGAACATTACTTTATGCACATACCCTGTAATCCCTCCTGCAAATGTAAGAACTTTACTTTATGCACTTCCTCTGTAAATCCTCCTGGAAATGTAAGAACTTTACTTTGTGCTCATCCCCTGTAATCCCTCCTGGAAATGTAAGAACTTTACTTTATGCACTTCCTCTGTAAATCCTCCTGGAAATGTAAGAACTTTACTTTATGCACTTCATCTGTAAATCCTCCTGGAAATGTAAGAACTTTACTTTATGCACTTCTTCTGTAATCCCTCCTGGAAATGTAAGAACTCTACTTTGTGCATTTCCTCTATAATTCCTCCTGGAAATATAAGAACTTTATGCACTTCTTCTGTAATCCCACCTGGAAATGTAAGAACTCTACTTTGTGCACATCCTCTGTAAGTCATCCTGGAAATGTAAGAACTTTACTTTATGCACTTCCTCTGTAATACCTCCTGGAAATGTAAGAACTTTACTTTGTGCACTTCCTCTTTAATTCCTCATGGAAATGTAAGAACTTTACTTTATGTACTTCCTCTGCAATCCCTCCTGGAAATGTAAGAACTCTACTTTGTGCACATCCCCTGTAATCCCTCCTGGAAATGTAAGGACTCTACTTTGTGCACTTCCTCTGTAATCCCTCCTGGAAATGTAAGGACTCTATTTTGTGCATTTCCTCTATAATTCCTCCTGGAAATGTGAGAACTTTACTTTATGCACTTCCTCTGTAATCCCTCCAGGAAATGTAAGAACTTTACTTTATGCACTTACTCTGTAAATACTCCTGGAAATGTAAGAACTCTACTTTCTGCACTTCCTCTTTAATTACTCATGGAAATGTAAGAAGTTTACTTTATGCGCTTCCTCTGTAATCCCTCCTGAAAATGTAAGGACTCTATTTTGTGCACTTCCTCTGTAATCCCTCCTGGAAATGTAAGGACTCTACTTTCTGCACTTCCACTTTAATTCCTCATGGAAATGTAAGAACTTTACTATATGCACTTCCTCTGTAATCCCTCCTGGAAATGTAAGAACTTTACTTTATGCACTTCCTCTGTAATCCCTCCTGGAAATGTAAGAGCTTTACTTTATGCACTTCCTCTTTAATCCCTCCTGGAAATTTAAGACATCTACTTCGTGCACTTCCTCTGTAATCCCTCCTGGAAATGTAAGAATGTTGTGCATTTCCTCTGTAATTCCTCCTGGAAATTTAAGAACTTTACTTTATGCACTTCCTCTGTAATCCCTCCTGGAAATGTAAGAACTTTACTTTATGCACTTCCTCTGTAATCCCTCCTGTAAATGTAAGAACTTTACTTTATGCACTTCCTCTGTAAATCCTCCTGGAAACGTAAGAACTTTACTTTATGCACTTCCTCTGTAATCCCTTCTGGAAATGTAAGAACTATACTTTGTGCATTTCCACTATAATTCCTCCTGGAAATGTAAGAACTTTACTTTATGCAAGTCCACTGTAATCCCTCCTGGAAATGTAAGAACTTTACTTTATGCACTTCCTCTGTAATCCCTCCTGGAAATGTAAGAAATCTACTTTGTGCACTTCCTCTGTAAGTCCTCCTGGAAATGTAAGAACTTTACTTCATGCACTTCCTCTGTAATCCCTTCTGGAAATGTAAGAACTTTACTTTATGCACTTCCTCTGTAATCCCTCCTGGAAATGTAAGAACTTTACTTTGTGCACTTCCTCTGTAAGTCCTCCTGGAAATGTAAGAACTTTACTTTATGCACTTCCTCTGTAATCCCTTCTGGAAATGTAAGAACTTTACTTTGTGCACTTCCTCTGTAAGTCCTCCTGGAAATGTAAGAACTTTACTTTATGCACTTCCTCTGTAATCCCTTCTGGAAATGTAAGAACTTTACTTTATGCACTTCCTCTGTAATCCCTCCTGGAAATGTAAGGACTCTACTGTGTGCATTTCCTCTATAATTCCTCCTGGAAATGTAAGAACTTTACTTTATGCACTTCCTCTGTAATCCCTCCTGGAAATGTAAGAACTTTACTTTATGCACTTCCTCTGTAATCCCTCCCGGAAATGTAAGAAATCTTCTTTGTGCACCTCCTCTGTAATCCCTCCTGGAAATGTAAGAAATCTACTTTGTGCACTTCCTCTGTAATCCCTCCTGTATATGTAAAAATGTTGTGCATTTCCTCTGTAATTCCTCCTGGAAATGTAAGAACTTTACTTTATGCACTTCCTCTGTAATCCCTTCTGGAAATTTAAGAACTTTACTTTATGCACTTCCTCTGTAATCCCTCCTGGAAATGTAAGAACTTTACTTTATGCACTTCCTCTGTAAATCCTTCTGGAAATCTAAGAACTTTACTTTGTGCACATCCCCTGTAATCCCTCCTGGAAATGTAAGGACTCTACTTTGCGCACTTCCTCTGTAATCCCTCCTGGAAATGTAAGAACTTTACTTTCTGCACTTCCTCTTTAATCCCTCCTGGAAATGTAAAAACTCTACTTTGTGCACTTCCTTTGTAATCCCTCCTGGAAATGTAAGAACTTTACTTTATGCACTTCCTCTGTAATCCCTCCTGGAAATGTAAGAACTTTACTTTATGCACTTCCTCTGTAATCCCTCCTGGAAATGTAAGAAATCTTCTTTGTGCACTTCCTCTGTAATCCCTCCTGGAAATGTAAGAAATCTACTTTGTGCACTTCCTCTGTAATCCCTCCTGGAAATGTAAGAATGTTGTGCATTTCCTCTGTAATTTCTCCTGGAAATGTAAGAACTTTACTTTATGCACTTCCTCTGTAATCCCTCCTGGAAATGTAAGAACTTTACTTTATACACTTCCTCTGTAAATCCTTCTGAAAATGTAAGAACTTTACTTTGTGCACATCCCCTGTAATCCCTCCTGGAAATGTAAGGACTCTACTTTGTGCATTTCCACTATAATTCCTCCTGGAAATGTAAGAACTTTACTTTATGCAAGTCCACTGTAATCCCTCCTGGAAATGTAAGAACTTTACTTTATGCACTTCCTCTGTAATCCCTCCTGGAAATGTAAGAAATCTACTTTGTGCACTTCCTCTGTAAGTCCTCCTGGAAATGTAAGAACTTTACTTCATGCACTTCCTCTGTAATCCCTTCTGGAAATGTAAGAACTTTACTTTATGCACTTCCTCTGTAATCCCTCCTGGAAATGTAAGAACTTTACTTTGTGCACTTCCTCTGTAAGTCCTCCTGGAAATGTAAGAACTTTACTTTATGCACTTCCTCTGTAATCCCTTCTGGAAATGTAAGAACTTTACTTTGTGCACTTCCTCTGTAAGTCCTCCTGGAAATGTAAGAACTTTACTTTATGCACTTCCTCTGTAATCCCTTCTGGAAATGTAAGAACTTTACTTTATGCACTTCCTCTGTAATCCCTCCTGGAAATGTAAGAATGTTGTGCATTTCCTCTGTAATCCCTCCTGGAAATGTAAGAACTTTACTTTATGCACTTCCTCTGTAATCCCTCCTGGAAATGTAAGAACTTTACTTTATACACTTCCTCTGTAAATCCTTCTGGAAATGTAAGAACTTTACTTTGTGCACATCCCCTGTAATCCCTCCTGGAAATGTAAGGACTCTACTTTGTGCACTTCCTCTGTAATCCCTCCTGGAAATGTAAGGACTCTACTTTGTGCACTTCCTCTGTAATCCCTCCTGAAAATGTAAGAACTTTACTTTCTGCACTTCCTCTTTAATCCCTCCTGGAAATGTAAAAACTCTACTTCGTGCACTTCCTTTGTAATCCCTCCTGGAAATGTAAGAACTTTGTGTAGTTCCTCTGTAATTTCTCCTGGAAATGTAAGAACTCTACTTTATGCAGTTCCTCTGTAATCCCTCCTGGAAATGTAAGAACTCTACTTTGTGCATTTCCTCTATAATTCCTCCTGGAAATGTAAGAACTTTACTTTATGCACTTCCTCTGTAATCCCTCCTGGAAATGTAAGAATTTTACTTTATGCACTTCCTCTGTAATCCCTCCTGGAAATGTAAGAACTCTACTTTGCGCATTTCCTCTATAATTCCTCCTGGAAATGTAAGAACTTTACTTTATGCACTTCCTCTGTAATCCCTCCTGGAATTGTAAGAACTTTACTTTATGCCCTTCCTCTGTAAATACTCCTGGAAATGTAAGAACTCTACTTTCTTCACTTCCTCTTTAATTTCTCATGGAAATGTAAGAACTTTACTTTAGGCACTTCCTCTGTAATCCCTCCTGGAAATGTAAGAACTTTACTTTTTGCACTTCCTCTGTAAATACTCCTGGAAATGTAAGATCTTTGCTATATGCACTTCCTCTGTAATCCCTCCTGGAAATGTAAGAAATCTACTTTGTGCACTTCCTCTGTAATCCCTCCTGGAAATGTAAGAACGTTGTGCATTTCCTCTGTAATTGCTCCTAGAAATGTAATAAATTTACTTTATGCACTTCCTCTGTAAATCCTCCTGGAAATGTAAGAACTTTACTTTATGCACTTCCTCTATAATCCCTCCTGGAAATGTAAGAACTTTACTTTATGCACTTCCTCTGTAAATCCTCCTGGAAATGTGAGAACTTTACTTTATGCACTTCCTCTGTAAATCCTCCTGGAAATGTAAGAACTTTACTTTATGCACTTCCTCTCTAATCCCTCCTGGAAATGTAAGAACTCTACTTTGTGCATTTCCTCTATAATTCCTCCTGGAAATGTAAGAACTTTATGCACTTCCTCTGTAATCCCTCCTGGAAATGTAAGAACTTTACTTTATGCACTTCCTCTGTAAATCCTCCTGGAAATGTAAGAACTTTACTTTATGCACTTCCTCTGTAATTCCTCCTGGAAATGTAAGAACTTTACTTTGTGCACATCCCCTGTAATCTCTCCTGGAAATGTAAGGACTCTACTTTATGCACTTCTTCTGTAATCCCTCCTGGAAATGTAAGAACTTTACTTTATGCACTTCCTCTGTAATCCCTCCTGGAAATGTAAGAACTTTACTTTATGCACTTCTTCTGTAATCCCACCTGGAAATGTAAGAACTCTACTTTGTACACTTCCTCTGTAATCCCTCCTGGAAATGTAAGAACTTTACTTTCTGCACTTCCTCTTTAATCCCTCCTGGAAATGTAAAAACTCTACTTTGTGCACTTCCTCTGTAATCACTCCTGGAAATGTAAGAACTTTGTGCACTTCCTCTGTAATTCCTCCTGGAAATGTAAGAACTCTACTTTATGCACTTCCTCTGTAATTCCTCCTGGAAATGTAAGAACTCTACTTTGTGCATTTACTCTATAATTCCTCCTGGAAATGTAAGAACTTTACTTTATGCACTTCCTCTGTAATCTCTCCTGGAAATGTAAGAACTTTACTTTATGCACTTCCTCTGTAATTCCTCCTGGAAATGTAAGAACTCTACTTTGTGCATTTCCTCTATAATTCCTCCTGGAAATGTAAGAACTTTACTTTATGCACTTCCTCTGTAATCTCTCCTGGAAATGTAAGAACTCTACTTTATGCACTTCCTCTGTAATCCCTCCTGGAAATGTAAGAACTCTACTTTGTGCATTTCCTCTATAATTCCTCATGGAAATGTAAGAACTTTACTTTATGCACTTCCTCTGTAATCCCTCCTGGAAATGTAAGAACTTTACGTTATGCACTTCCTCTGTAAATACTCCTGGAAATGTAAGAACTCTACTTTCTGCACTTCCTCTTTTATTCCTCATGGAAATGTAAGAACTTAACTTTATTCTCTTCCTCTGTAATCCATCGTGGAAATGCAAGAACTTAACATTTTGCAATTCCTCTGTAAATACTCCTGGAAATGTAAGAACTTTACTTTATGCACTTCCTCTGTAATCCCTCCTGGAAATGTAAGAACTTTACTTTGTGCACTTCCTCTGTAATCCCTCCTGGAAATGTAAGGACTCTACTTTGTGCACTTCCTCTGTAATCCCTCCTGGAAATGTAAGAACTTTACTTTATGCACTTCCTCTGTAATCCCTCCTGGAAATTTAAGAAATCTACTTTGTGCACTTCCTCTGTAATCCCTCCTGGAAATGTAAGAACGTTGTGCATTTCCTCTGTAATTCCTCCTGGAAATGTAAGAACTTTATTTTATGCACATCCCCTGTAATCCCTCCTGGAAATGTAAGAACTTTACTACATGCACTTCCTCTGTAATCCCTCCTGGAAATGTAAGAACTTTACTTTATGCACTTCCTCTGTAATTCCTCCTGGAAATGTGAGAAATCTACTTTGTGCACTTCCTCTGTAATCCCTCCTGGAAATGTAAGAACGTTGTGCATTTCCTCTGTAATTCCTCCTGGAAAGGTAAGAACTTTACTTTATGCACTTCCTCTGTAATCCTTCCTGGAAATGTAAAAAAAAACATAAAAAATTGACAGCTCTCCTGACAGGTTTATTTTAGTCTATTCCTCAATGAAATACCAATTTAGAAACCTCATTTTTTAAGTAAGGTTTATGCAGTTCCTCTGTTATCCCTCCTGGAAATGTGTGATTAATTTGATTGTTGGTGTTTCCATTCTCCTTGTCAATGGGATGTATCCCTATTCCCTAACCATTCTGTCTTGTCTTTAATGGGGAGGTTTTCCAACCAGTTTTTAATTTATTCATACATTTCCAGGATGGATAACTGAGGAACAGCACAAACCAGTGTTTGATAAAAGATGCTACAGATTTCAGCTCTCCTGACAAGTTTGTTTTAGTGTATTCTTGTCTACCCATTGAAATACCGATTCAGAAACCTCATATTTTAGAAGGTTTTTGCAGTTCCTCCGTTATCCCTTCTGGAAATTTATGACTAAATTGACTGTTGGTGTTATCATTCTCTTCGTCAATGGGTTGTATCCATACATATACTGTCTTTCCTTAATGGGGAGGGTTACACCCAGCTTTCATTTATTCATACATTTCCAGGAGGGCTAACAAGAGGAACAGTACTGTATAAAGCAGAGTTAAATAAAAGATATTACAAAATTCAGCTATCCAGACATGTTTGTTTTTAATAAATTCCCATATTTCTCATGAAATACCTTTTCAGAAGCCTCATTTCTAAGAACTAAGCTCTATGCAGTTCCTCTGTTATAAATTGACAGCCAAAGTCCCCATTCTGTTTGTCAATGGGATGTCCAATCAAGTGTGTCAATGGCAGACTGTGTAGAGACATCTCCATGGGGAAAGGCAAAGCCTAGCTGTCAATTTAAAAAAAAAAAAAATTCCAGGAGGGGTAAAAGAGGAAAAGCACAAAACAGAGTTCAATAAAATATTTTATAGAATTATCCTTTCCAGACATATCTGTTTTAGTACACTCCCATATTCTGCATGAAATGACAATTTTAGATTATCTCTACTTTCACCCTCTGTTGTCCCTCCTGGGAATGAATGAGTAATCTGAAAACTGGGTGTTGCCATTCCCTTGTCCATACCCACTGTGCAATCAATGATAAAACTGTGTAGAATAACATCCCATGGAGCACAGTAATACTAAGCTGTCAATTTATTTCTACATTTCCAGGAGGGATAACAGAGGAACGGCACAACAGTGAGTGCTAAAATGCTCAGAAGTATCTACTAAAACAGATGGAATTAAGCCCATAGAGATCGTTTGTAAATTGCCGACTTCTCGGAGTCATTTCTCTACACCTAAAAATGCAAATTTTCCTTTCGTACAACAAATAAAAAAAACATTATTATTCGTTTTATGCAGAACGGAGCGAAATAAATAAGGGATTATTATTATCGATCTCCTCTGCCCTCCGCGTATATAGCAGGAGGAAACATCCAAGGATTGTTTTTTAATATGGTTTCACATAAAAGGTTGGATGACAAACATCTTCAAGGAGTTCAACCCCTATTATGTGCAGCATAAAGCAGGATGGAACAGCCACTCGCTCAGTGAGCTCTGCTCGCTCTGCGGCTGCTGCCAGGGGATTATACACAGTGACATATTATTTTTTAGCCAATAGATTACTCATCTAAATGGCAGTAAATAAAGATTACCCAAAATAAGGTGCACGTAAGCCGTCCAGTATTGTTATGGGTGTTTTCTAAAAAATAGAGTGAGGAAGCACAGGAATGGTGGAGGAGTGAGGAAGCACAGGAATGGTGGTGGACTGAGGAAGCACAGGAATGGTGGAGGAGTGAGGAAGCACAGGAATGGTGGTGGACTGAGGAAGCACAGGAATGGTGGTGGACTGAGGAAGCACAGGAATGGTGGAGGGGTGAGGAAGCACAGGAATGGTGGAGGAGTGAGGAAGCACAGGAATGGTGGGGGAGTAAGGAAGCACAGGAATGGTGGACTGAGGAAGCACAGGAATGGTGGAGGAGTGAGGAAGCACAGGAATGGTGGAGGGGTGAGGAAGCACAGGAATGGTGGAGGAGTGAGGAAGCACAAGAATGGTGGAGGAGTGAGGAAGCACAGGAATGGTGGAGGGGTGAGGAAGCACAAGAATGGTGGAGGAGTGAGGAAGCACAGGAATGGTGGAGGAGTGAGGAAGCACAGGAATGGTGGAGGGGTGAGGAAGCACAGGAATGGTGGAGGAGTGAGGAAGCACAAGAATGGTGGAGGGGTGAGGAAGCACAGGAATGGTGGAGGGGTGAGGAAGCACAGGAATGGTGGAGGAGTGAGGAAGCACAGGAATGGTGGAGGGGTGAGGAAGCACAGGAATGGTGGAGGAGTGAGGAAGCACAAGAATGGTGGAGGAGTGAGGAAGCACAGGAATGGTGGAGGGGTGAGGAAGCACAGGAATAGTGGAGGAGTGAGGAAGCACAGGAATGGTGGAGGGGTGAGGAAGCACAGGAATGGTGGAGGGGTGAGGAAGCACAGGAATGGTGGAGGGGTGAGGAAGCACAGGAATGGTGGAGGGGTGAGGAAGCACAGGAATGGTGAAGGAGTGAGGAAGCACAGGAATGGTGAAGGAGTGAGGAAGCACAGGAATGGCAGAAGACTGAGGAAGCACAGGAATGGTGGAGGGGTCAGGAAGCACAGGAATGGTGGAGGGGTGAGGAAGCACAGGAATGGTGGAGGAGTGAGGAAGCACAGGAATGGCAGAAGACTGAGGAAGCACAGGAATGGCAGAAGACTGAGGAAGCACAGGAATGGCAGAAGACTGAGGAAGCACAGGAATGACAGAGGACTGAGGAAGCACAGGAATGGCAGAGGACTGAGGAAGCAGAGAAATGGGGGAGGACTGACTGAGGAAGCACAGGAATGGCAGAGGACTAAGGAAGCACAGGAATGGCAGAAGACTGAGGAAGCAGAGGAATGGTGGAGGACTGACTGAGGAAGCACAAGAATGGCGGAGGACTGACTGAAGAAGCACAGGATTGGCGGAGGACTAAGGAAGCACAGGGATGGCAGAAGACTGAGGAAGCACAGGAATGGCAGAAGACTGAGGAAGCACAGGAATGGTGAAGGAGTGAGGAAGCACAGGAATGGTGGAGGAGTGAGGAAGCACAGGAATGGCAGAAGACTGAGGAAGCACAGGAATGGTGGAGGAGTGAGGAAGCACAGGAATGGTGGAGGATTGAGGAAGCACAGGAATGGCAGAAGACTGAGGAAGCACAGGAATGGCAGAAGACTGTGGATGCCCAGGAATGGCAGAAGACTGAGGAAGCAAAGTTGTTAGCTAACCATTACTTACAAATTGCAGGGGATCCTTCCACTGGACGTCCCACCAAGAACCTGTCACCTCCTAAAAATGGGGCTCTGGGTCCTGGAAGCCAGGCTCTCAGCCTAAAAGGAGCAGTAGGGCACATGCTTGACCTCAGCTCCATTCATACAGGACTGTTGGAAACGGTGGAGCGCTGTACTGGGCTTTCTCCAGCAGTAGCAGTCCTATAGACAATGATTCACATGGAGGTTGAGCATTCAAGATGGGACTGATCCTCAAGATCCATAACCGTCTTCCATGGGGAACCTCAAGTAGTGAGTAAACTACCCCCCCCCCGCTATCCTGTAATTTTGGGATTACTTTAAATTCTGGGAATCCTCTCTTCGTAGGGTCTGCAGTGGGATCTCTGAAGGTCAAGGAACCTATGGAGTACTCCCTTTTCTATGGCCCCTGCAATAAAACAATTGAAAGGGGAGAATGGTCCAAGGATCAAGGAGGGGCCAGCACCCTTTTCTCTATGTACGCCCCTGAATATGTCACCGCATTTTTATGAAGAACCACAAATCCTGAAATCCTGTAGGTTCTTGAAATTTGCTGGTGGGTAATCGGAGCCCACTTTTACTCAGCTCCCAATTAACCCTTTGCATGCTACACCGTATATATATATGTGTATATATATATATATATATCTGTAGCTTTGTCGCGATAAAAACATGGGGGCTCGGACACATTTCTTGCACTTGGGCCCCAAGCTGTTAATGTCCACCCCAACTTTTTTCAACCTATGTAACTATGTAGAATGCACATAAGGAAAATGCTTGAAATGCAATTCCCAATAATATTATTGGTGTATGGCATTACATGTTAAGCAGTTGTCTTTGGTGTATGGCATTGTCTGTTAAGCAGTTGTCTTTAGTTTTTGGCATTGTCTGCTAAGCAGTTGTCTTTAGTTTATGGCGTTGCCTGTTAAGCAGTTGTCTTTGGTGTATGGCATTGCCTGTTAAGCAGTTGTCTTTGGTGTATGGCATTGTCTGTTAAGCAGTTTTCTTTGGTGTATGGCATTGTCTGCTAAGCAGTTGTCTTTAGTTTATGGCGTTGTCTGTTAAACAGTTGTCTTTGGTGTATGGCATTGTCTGTTAAGCAGTTGTGTTTGGTGTATGGCATTGTCTGTTAAGCAGTTGTCTTTGGTGTATGGCATTGTCTGTTAAGCAGTTGTCTTTGGTGTATGGCATTGTCTGTTAAGCAGTTGTCTTTGGTGTATGGCATTGCCGGTTAAGCAGTAATCTTTGGTGTATGGCATTGTCTGTTAAGCAGTTGTCTTTAGTTTATGGCGTTGTCTGTTAAGCAGTTGTCTTTGGTGTATGGCATTGTCTGTTAAGCAGTTGTCTTTAGTGTATGGCATTGTCTGTTAAGCAGTTGTATTTGGTGTATGGCATTGTCTGTTAAGCAGTTGTCTTTAGTTTATGGCGTTGTCTGTTAAGCAGTTGTCCTTGGTGTATGGCATTGTCTGTTAAGCAGTTGTCTTTGGTGTATGGCATTGTCTGTTAAGCAGTTGTCTTTGGTGTATGGCATTGTCTGTTAAGCAGTTGTCTTTGGTGTATGGCAGTGTCTGTTAAGCAGTTGTCTTTGGTGTATGGCATTGTCTGTTAAGCAGTTGTCTTTAGTTTATGGCGTTGTCTGTTAAGCAGTTGTCTTTGGTGTATGGCATTGTCTGTTAAGCAGTTGTCTTTGGTGTATGGCATTGTCTGTTAAGCAGTTGTCTTTGGTGTATGGCATTGTCTCTTAAGCAGTTGTCTTTGGTGTATGGCGTTGTCTGTTAAGCAGTTGTCTTTGGTGCATGGCATTGTCTGTTAAGCAGTTGTCTTTGGTGTATGGCATTGTCTGTTAAGCAGTTGTCTTTGGTGTATGGCATTGTCTGTTAAGCAGTTGTCTTTGGTGTATGGCATTGTCTGTTAAGCAGTTGTCTTTGGTGTATGGCATTGTCTGTTAAGCAGTTGTCTTTGGTGTATGGCAGTGTCTGTTAAGCAGTTGTCTTTAGTTTATGGCGTTGTCTGTTAAGCAGTTGTCTTTGGTGTATGGCATTGCCTGTTAAGCAGTTGTCTTTGGTGTATGGCATTGTCTGTTAAGCAGTTGTCTTTAGTTTATGGCGTTGTCTGTTAAGCAGTTGTCTTTGTTGTATGGCATTGCCTGTTAAGCAGTTGTGTTTGGTGTATGGCATTGTCTGCTAAGCAGTTGTCTTTAGTTTATGGCGTTGTCTGTTAAGCAGTTGTCTTTGGTGTATGGCATTGTCTGTTAAGCAGTTAGTTGTCTTTGGTGTATGGCATTGTCTGTTAAGCAGTTGTATTTGGTGTATGGCATTGTCTGTTAAGCAGTTGTCTTTAGTTTATGGCGTTGTCTGTTAAGCAGTTGTCTTTGGTGTATGGCATTGTCTGTTAAGCAGTTGTCTTTGGTGTATGGCATTGTCTGTTAAGCAGTTGTCTTTGGTGTATGGCATTGTCTGTTAAGCAGTTGTCTTTGGTGTATGGCATTGTCTGTTAAGCAGTTGTCTTTAGTGTATGGCATTGTCTGTTAAGCAGTTGTCTTTGGTGTATGGCATTGTCTGTTAAGCAGTTGTATTTGGTGTATGGCATTGTCTGTTAAGCAGTTGTCTTTAGTTTATGGCGTTGTCTGTTAAGCAGTTGTCTTTGGTGTATGGCATTGTCTGTTAAGCAGTTGTCTTTGGTGTATGGCATTGTCTGTTAAGCAGTTGTATTTGGTGTATGGCATTGTCTGTTAAGCAGTTGTCTTTAGTTTATGGCGTTGTCTGTTAAGCAGTTGTCTTTGGTGTATGGCATTGTCTGTTAAGCAGTTGTCTTTAGTGTATGGCATTGTCTGTTAAGCAGTTGTATTTGGTGTATGGCATTGTCTGTTAAGCAGTTGTCTTTGGTGTATGGCATTGTCTGTTAAGCAGTTGTCTTTAGTTTATGGCATTGTCTGTTAAGCAGTTGTCTTTGGTGTATGGCATTGTCTGCTAAGCAGTTGTCTTTAGTTTATGGCGTTGTCTGTTAAGCAGTTGTCTTTGGTGTATGGCATTGTCTGTTAAGCAGTTGTCTTTGGTGTATGGCATTGTCTGTTAAGCAGTTGTCTTTGGTGTATGGCATTGTCTGTTAAGCAGTTGTCTTTGGTGTATGGCATTACCTGTTAAGCAGTTGTCTTTGGTGTATGGCATTGCCTGTTAAGCAGTTGTCTTTGGTGTATGGCATTGTCTGTTAAGCAGTTGTCTTTGGTGTATGGCATTGTCTGTTAAGCAGTTGACTTTGGTGTATGGCATTACCTGTTAAGCAGTTGTCTTTGGTGTATGGCATTGCCTGTTAAGCAGTTGTCTTTGGTGTATGGCAGTGTCTGTTAAGCAGTTGTATTTGGTGTATGGCATTGTCTGTTAAGCAATTGTCTTTGGTGTATGGCATTGTCTGTTAAGCAGTTGTCTTTGGTGTATGGCGTTGTCTGTTAAGCAGTTGTCTTTGGTGTATGGCATTGTGTGCTAAGCAGTTGTCTTTAGTTTATGGCGTTGTCTGTTAAGCAGTTGTCTTTAGTTTATGGCGTTGTCTGTTAAGCAGTTGTCTTCGGTGTATGGCATTGTCTGTTAAGCAGTTGTCTTTGGTTTATGGCATTGTCTGTTAAGCAGTTGTCTTTGGTGCATGGCATTGTCTGTTAAGCAGTTGTCTTTGGTGTATGGCATTGTCTGCTAAGCAGTTGTCTTTGGTGTATGGCGTTGCCTGTTAAGCAGTTGTCTTTAGTTTTTGGCATTGCCTGTTAAGCAGTTGTCTTTGGTGTATGGCATTGTCTGTTAAGCAGTTGTCTTTGGTGTATGGCATTGTCTGTTAAACAGTTGTCTTTGGTGTATGGCGTTGTCTGCTAAGCAGTTGTCTTTAGTTTATGGCGTTGCCTGTTAAGCAGTTGTCTTTGGTGTATGGCATTGCCTGTTAAGCAGTTGTCTTTGGTGTATGGCATTGCCTGTTAAGCAGTTGTCTTTGGTGTATGGCGTTGCCTGTTAAGCAGTTGTCTTTAGTTTTTGGCATTGCCTGTTAAGCAGTTGTCTTTGGGGTATGGCATTGCCTGTTAAGCAGTTGTCTTTGGTGTATGGCGTTGTCTGCTAAGCAGTTGTCTTTAGTTTATGGCGTTGCCTGTTAAGCAGTTGTCTTTGGTGTATGGCATTGCCTGTTAAGCAGTTGTCTTTGGTGTATGGCATTGTCTGTTAAGCAGTTGTCTTTGGTGTATGGCATTGTCTGTTAAGCAGTTGTCTTTGGTGTATGGCATTGCCTGTTAAGCAGTTGTCTTTAGTTTTTGGCATTGTCTGCTAAGCAGTTGTCTTTAGTTTATGGCGTTGCCTGATAAGCAGTTGTCTTTGGTGTATGGCATTGCCTGTTAAGCAGTTGTCTTTAGTTTATGGCATTGTCTGTTAAGCAGTTGTCTTTGGTGTATGGCATTGCTTGTTAAGCAGTTGTCTTTGGTGTATGGCATTGCCTGTTAAGCAGTTGTCTTTGGTGTATGTCATTGTCTGCTAAGCAGTTGTCTTTAATTTATGGCGTTGTCTGTTAAGCAGTTGTCTTTGGTGTATGGCGTTGTCTGTTAAGCAGTTGTCTTTGGTGTATGGCATTGTCTGTTAAGCAGTTGTCTTTGGTGTATGGCATTGTCTGTTAAGCAGTTGTCTTTGGTATATGGCATTGTCTGTTAAGCAGTTGTCTTTGGTGTATGGCATTGCCTGTTAAGCAGTTGTCTTTGGTGTATGGCATTGTCTGTTAAGCAGTTGTATTTGGTGCATGGCATTGTCTGTTAAGCAGTTGTCTTTTGTGCATGGCATTGCCTGTTAAGCAGTTGTCTATAGTGTATGGCACTGCCTGTTAAGCAGTTGTCTTTGGTGTATGGCAGTGTCTGTTAAGCAGTTGTCTTTGGTGTATGGCATTGCCTGTTAAGCAGTTGTCTTTGGTGTATGGCATTGTCTGTTAAGCAGTTGTCTTTGGTGTATGGCATTGTCTGCTAAGCAGTTGTCTTTAGTTTATGGTGTTGCCTGTTAAGCAGTTGTCTTTGGTGTATGGCATTGCCTGTTAAGCAGTTGTCTTTGGTGTATGGCATTGTCTGTTAAGCAGTTGTCTTTGGTGTATGGCATTGCCTGTTAAGCAGTTGTCTTTGGTGTATGGCATTGTCTGTTAAACAGTTGTATTTGGTGTATGGCATTGTCTGTTAAGCAGTTGTCTTTGGTGTATGGCATTGCCTGTTAAGCAGTTGTCTTTGGTGTATGGCAGTGTCTGTTAAGCAGTTGTCTTTGGTGTATGACATTGCCTGTTAAGCAGTTGTCTTTGGTGTATGGCATTGCCTGTTAAGCAGTTGTCTTTGGTGTACGGCATTGCCTGTTAAGCAGTTGTCTTTAGTTTTTGGCATTGTCTGCTAAGCAGTTGTCTTTAGTTTATGGCGTTGCCTGTTAAGCAGTTGTCTTTGGTGTATGGCATTGCCTGTTAAGCAGTTGTCTTTGGTGTATGGCATTGTCTGTTAAGCAGTTGTCTTTGGTGTATGGCATTGCCTGTTAAGCAGTTGTCTTTAGTGTATGCCATTGTCTGTTAAGCAGTTGTATTTGGTGTATGGCATTGTCTGTTAAGCAGTTGTCTTTGGTGTATGGCATTGCCTGTTAAGCAGTAATCTTTGGTGTACGGTAGTGTCTGTTAAGCAGTTGTCTTTGGTGCATGGCATTGTCTGTTAAGCAGTTGTCTTTTGTGTATGGCATTGCCTGTTAAGCAGTTGTCTATAGTGTATGGCATTGTCTGTTAAGCAGTTGTCTTTGGTGTATGGCATTGTCTGTTAAGCAGTTGTCTTTGGTGTATGGCATTGTCTGTTAAGCAGTTGTCTTTGGTGTATGGCATTGCCTGTTAAGCAGTTGTCTTTGGTGTATGGCAGTGTCTGTTAAGCAGTTGTCTTTGGTGTATGGCATTGTCTGTTAAGCAGTTGTCTTTGGTGTATGGCATTGTCTGTTAAGCAGTTGTCTTTGGTGTATGGCATTGTCTGTTAAGCAGTAGTCTTTGGTGTATGGCATTGTCTGTTAAGCAGTTGTCTTTGGTGTATGGCATTGCCTGTTAAGCAGTAATCTTTGGTGTATGGCAGTGTCTGTTAAGCAGTTGTATTTGGTGCATGGCATTGTCTGTTAAGCAGTTGTCTTTTGTGTATGGCATTGCCTGTTAAGCAGTTGTCTATAGTGTATGGCATTGCCTGTTAAGCAGTTGTCTTTGGTGTATGGCAGTGTCTGTTAAGCAGTTGTCTTTGGTGTATGGCATTGCCTGTTAAGCAGTTGTCTTTGGTGTATGGCATTGTCTGTTAAGCAGTTGTCTTTGGTGTATGGCATTGTCTGTTAAGCAGTTGTCTTTGGTGTATGGCATTGCCTGTTAAGCAGTTGTCTTTAGTTTTTGGCATTGTCTGCTAAGCAGTTGTCTTTAGTTTATGGCGTTGCCTGTTAAGCAGTTGTCTTTGGTGTATTTCAGTGTCTGTTAAGCAGTTGTCTTTGGTGTATGGCATTGTCTGTTAAGCAGTTGTCGTTGGTGTATGGCATTGCCTGTTAAGCAGTTGTCTTTAGTTTATGGCATTGTCTGTTAAGCAGTTGTCTTTGGTGTATGGCATTGCCTGTTAAGCAGTTGTCTTTGGTGTATGGCATTGCCTGTTGAGCAGTTGTCTTCAGTGTATGGCATTGCCTGTTAAGCAGTTGTCTTTAGTGTATGTCATTGCCTGTTAAGCAGTTGTCTTTGGTGTATGGCATTGCCTGTTAAGCAGTTGTCTTGGTGTATGTCATTGTCTGCTAAGCAGTTGTCTTTAGTGTATGGCGTTGTCTGTTAAGCAGTTGTCTTTGGTGTATGGCGTTGTCTGTTAAGCAGTTGTCTTTGGTGTATGGCATTGCCTGTTAAGCAGTTGTCTTTGGTGTATGGCATTGCCTGTTAAGCAGTTGTCTTTGGTGTATGGCATTGTCTGTTAAGCAGTTGTCTTTGGTGTATGGCATTGTCTGTTAAGCAGTTGTCTTTGGTGTATGGCATTGTCTGTTAAGCAGTTGTCTTTGGTGTATGGCATTGCCTGTTAAGCAGTTGTCTTTGGTGTATGGCATTGCCTGTTAAGCAGTTGTCTTTAGTGTATGACATTGTCTGTTAAGCAGTTGTATTTGGTGTATGGCATTGTCTGTTAAGCAGTTGTCTTTGGTGTATGGCATTGCCTGTTAAGCAGTTGTCTTTAGTGTATGGCATTGTCTGTTAAGCAGTTGTATTTGGTGTATGGCATTGTCTGTTAAGCAGTTGTCTTTGGTGTATGGCAGTGTCTGTTAAGCAGTTGTATTTTCTGCATGGCATTGTCTGTTAAGCAGTTGTCTTTTGTGTATGGCATTGCCTGTTAAGCAGTTGTCTATAGTGTATGGCATTGCCTGTTAAGCAGTTGTGTTTGGTGTATGGCAGTATCTGTTAAGCAGTTGTCTTTGGTGTATGGCAGTGTCTGTTAAGCAGTTGTCTTTGGTGTATGGCATTGCCTGTTAAGCAGTAATCTTTGGTGTATGGCAGTGTCTGTTAAGCAGTTGTCTTTGGTGTATGGCATTGTCTGTTAAGCAGTTGTCATTGGTGTATGGCAGTGTCTGTTAAGCAGTTGTCTTTCGTGTATGGCATTGTCTGTTAAGCAGTTGTCTTTGGTGTATGGCATTGCCTATTAAGCAGTTGTCTTTCGTGTATGGCATTGCCTGTTAAGCAGTTGTCTTTGGTGTATGGCATTGTCTGCTAAGCAGTTGTCTTTAGTTTATGGCTTTGTCTGTTAAGCAGTTGTCTTTGGTGTATTTCAGTGTCTGTTAAGCAGTTGTCTTTGGTGTATGACATTGTCTGTTAAACAGTTGTCTTTGGTGTATGGCATTGCCTGTTAAGCAGTTGTCTTTAGTTTATGGCATTGTCTGTTAAGCAGTTGTCTTTGGTGTATGGCATTGCCTGTTAAGCAGTTGTCTTTGGTGTATGGCATTGCCTGTTGAGCAGTTGTCTTTGGTGTATGGCATTGCCTGTTAAGCAGTTGTCTTTAGTGTATGTCATTGCCTGTTAAGCAGTTGTCTTTGGTGTATGGCATGGCCTGTTAAGCAGTTGTCTTTGGTGTATGTCATTGTCTGCTAAGCAGTTGTCTTTAGTTTATGGCGTTGTCTGTTAAGCAGTTGTCTTTGGTGTATGGCGTTGTCTGTTAAGCAGTTGTCTTTGGTGTATGGCATTGTCTGTTAAGCAGTTGTCTTTGGTGTATGGCATTGTCTGTTAAGCAGTTGTCTTTGGGGTATGGCATTGTCTGTTAAGCAGTTGTCTTTGGTGTATGGCATTGCCTGTTAAGCAGTTGTCTTTGGTGTATGGCATTGCCTGTTAAGCAGTTGTCTTTAGTGTATGGCATTGTCTGTTAAGCAGTTGTATTTGGTGTATGGCATTGTCTGTTAAGCAGTTGTCTTTGGTGTATGGCATTGCCTGTTAAGCAGTCATTTTTGGTGTACAGTAGTGTCTGTTAAGCAGTTGTCTTTGGTGTATGCCATTGTCTGTTAAGCAGTTGTCTTTGGTGTATGGCATTGTCTGTTAAGCAGTTGTCTTTGGTGTATGGCATTGCCTGTTAAGCAGTCATCTTTGGTGTACAGTAGTGTCTGTTAAGCAGTTGTCTTTGGTGTATGCCATTGTCTGTTAAGCAGTTGTCTATGGTGTATGGCATTGTCTGATAAGCAGTTGTCTTTGGTGTATGGCATTGCCTGTTAAGCAGTTGTCTTTAGTGTATGGCATTGTCTGTTAAGCAGTTGTATTTGGTGTATGGCATTGTCTGTTAAGCAGTTGTCTTTGGTGTATGGTATTGCCTGTTAAGCAGTCATCTTTGGTGTACGGTAGTGCCTGTTAAGCAGTTGTCTTTGCTGTATGGCATTGTCTATTAAGCAGTTGTCTTTGGTGTATGGCAGTGTCTGTTAAGCAGTTGTATTTGCTGCATGGCATTGTCTGTTAAGCAGTTGTCTTTTGTGTATGGCATTGCCTGTTAAGCAGTTGTCTATAGTGTATGGCATTGCCCGTTAAGCAGTTGTCTTTGGTGTATGGTAGTGTCTGTTAAGCAGTTGTCTTTGGTGTATGGCAGTGTCTGTTAAGCAGTTGTCTTTGGTGTATGGCATTGCCTGTTAAGCAGTAATCTTTGGTGTATGGCAGTGTCTGTTAAGCAGTTGTCTTTGGTGTATGGCATTGTCTGTTAAGCAGTTGTCTTTTGTGTATGGCAGTGTCTGTTAAGCAGTTGTCTTTGGGGTATGGCATTGCCCGTTAAGCAGTTGTCTTTGGTGTATGGCAGTGTCTGTTAAGCAGTTGTCTTTGGTGTATGGCAGTGTCTGTTAAGCAGTTGTCTTTGGTGTATGGCATTGCCTGTTAAGCAGTAATCTTTGGTGTACGGTAGTGTCTGTTAAGCAGTTGTCTTTGGTGTATGGCATTGCCTGTTAAGCAGTTGTCTTTGGTGTATGGTATTGTCTGTTAAGCCGTTGTCTTTCGTGTATGGCATTGTCTGTTAAGCAGTTGTCTTTGGTGTATGGCATTGCCTATTAAGCAGTTGTCTTTGGTGTATGGCATTGCCTGTTAAGCAGTTGTCTTTGGTGTATGGCATTGTCTGTTAAGCAGTTGTCTTTGGTGTATGGCATTGTCTGCTAAGCAGTTGTCTTTAGTTTATGGCGTTGTCTGTTAAGCAGTTGTCTTTAGTTTATGGCGTTGTCTGTTAAGCAGTTGTCTTTGGTGTATAGCATTGTCTGTTAAGCAGTTGTCTTTGGTGTATGGCATTGTCTGTTAAGCAGTTGTCTTTGGTGTATGGCATTGTCTGTTAAGCAGTTGTCTTTGGTGTATGGCATTGCCTGTTAAGCAGTTGTCTTTGGTGTATGGCATTGCCTGTTAAGCAGTTGTCTTTGGTGTATGGCGTTAAGCAGTTGTCTTTGGTGTATGGCATTGGCTGTTAAGCAGTTGTCTTTGGTGTATGGCATTGTCTGTTAAGCAGTTGTCTTTGGTGTATGGCATTGTCTGTTAAGCAGTTGTCTTTGGTGTATGGCATTGCCTGTTAAGCAGTTGTCTTTGGTGTATGGCATTGCCTGTTAAGCAGTTGTCTTTGGTGCATGGCATTGCCTGTTAAGCAGTTGTCTTTGGTGTATGGCATTGTCTGTTAAGCAGTTGTCTTTGGTGTATGGCATTGTCTGTTAAGCAGTTGTCTTTGGTGTATGGCATTGCCTGTTAAGCAGTTGTCTTTGGTGTATGGCATTGTCTGTTAAGCAGTTGTCTTTGGTGTATGGCATTGTCTGTTAAGCAGTTGTCTTTAGTGTATGGCATTGTCTGTTAAGCAGTTGTCTTTGGTGTATGCCATTTCCTGTTAAGCAGTTGTCTTTGGTGTATGGCATTGTCTGTTAAGCAGTTATCTTTGGTGTATGGCATTGTCAGTTAAGCAGTTGTCTTTGGTGCATGGCATTGTCTGTTAAGCAGTTGTCTATTGTGTATGGCATTGTCTGTTAAGCAGTTGTCTTTGGTGTATGGCATTGTCTGTTAAACAGTTGTCTTTGGTGTATGGCATTGTCTGTTAAGCAGTTGTCTTTGGTGCATGGCTTTGTCTGTTAAGCAGTTGTCTTTGGTGTATGGCATTGTCTGTTAAGCAGTTGTCTTTGGTGTATGGCATTGTCTGTTAAGCAGTTGTCTTTGGTGCATGGCATTGTCTGTTAAGCAGTTGTCTTTTGTGTATGGCATTGTCTGTTAAGCAGTTGTCTTTGGTGTATGGCATTGCCTGTTAAGCAGTTGTCTTTAGTGTATGGCATTGCCTTAAGCAGTTGTCTTTGGTGTATGGCGTTGCCTGTTAAGCAGTTGTCTTTGGTTTATGGCGTTGCCTGTTAAGCAGTTGTCTTTGGTGTATGGCATTGTCTGTTAAGCAGTTGTCTTTGGTGTATGGCATTGTCTGTTAAGCAATTGTCTTTGGTGCATGGCATTGCCTGTTAAGCAGTTGTCTTTGGTGCATGGCATTGCCTGTTAAGCAGTTGTCTTTGGTGTATGGCGTTGCCTGTTAAGCTGTTGTCTTTGGTGTATGGCTGTGTCTGTTAAGCAGTTGTCTTTGGTGTATGGCATTGTCTGTTAAGCAGTTGTCTTTGGTGTATGGCATTGCCTGTTAAGCAGTTGTCTTTGGTGTATGGCAGTGTCTGTTAAGCAGTTGTCTTTAGTGTATGGCATTGCCTGTTAAGCAGTTGTCTTTGGTGTATGGCAGTGTCTGTTAAGCAGTTGTCCTTGGTGTATGGCAGTGTCTGTTAAGCAGTTGTCTTTGGTGTATGGCATTGTCTGTTAAGCAGTTGTCTTTGTTGCATGGCGTTACGTGTTAAGCAGTTGTCTTTGGTGTATGGCAGTGTCTGTTAAGCAGTTGTCTTTGGTGTATGGCATTGTCTGTTAAGCAGTTGTCTTTGGTGTATGGCATTGCCTGTTAAGCAGTTGTCTTTGGTGTATGGCATTGCCTGTTAAGCAGTTGTCTTTGGTGTATGGCAGTGTCTGTTAAGCAGTTGTCTTTGGTGTATGGCATTGTCTCTTAAGCAGTTGTCTTTGGTGTATGGCATTGCCTGTTAAGCAGTTGTCTTTGGTGTATGGCAATGCCTGTTAAGCAGTTGTCTTTAGTGTATGGCATTGTCTCTTAAGCAGTTGTCTTTGGTATATGGCATTGCATGTTAAGCAGTTGTCTTTGTTGTATGGCATTGTCTGTTAAGAAGTTGTTTTTGGTATATGGCATTGCCTGTTAAGCAGTTGTCTTTGGTGTATGGCAGTGTCTGTTAATCAGTTGTCTTTGGTGTATGGCATTGTCTCTTAAGCAGTTGTCTTTGGTATATGACATTGTCTGTTAAGCAGTTGTCTTTGGTGTATGGCATTGTCTGTTAAGCAGTTATCTTTGGTGTATGGCATTGCCTGTTAAGCAGTTGTCTTTGGTGTATGGCATTGCCTGTTAAGCAGTTGTCTTTGGTGTATGGCATTGTCTGTTAAAGAGTTGTCTTTGGTGTATGGCATTGCCTGTTAAGCAGTTGTCTTTGGTGTATGGCATTGTCTGTTAAGCAGTTGTCTTTGGTGTATGGCATTGCATGTTAAGCAGTTGTCTATAGTGTATGGCATTGCCTGTTAAGCAGTTGTCTTTGGTGTATGGCAGTGTCTGTTAAGCAGTTGTCTTTGGTGTATGGCAGTGTCTGTTAAGCAGTTGTCTTTGGTGTATGGCATTGCCTGTTAAGCAGTAATCTTTGGTGTATGGCAGTGTCTGTTAAGCAGTTGTCTTTGGTGTATGGCATTGCCTATTAAGCAGTTGTCTTTGGTGTATGGCATTGCCTGTTAAGCAGTTGTCTTTGTTGTATGGCATTGTCTGCTAAGCAGTTTTCTTTAGTTTATGGCGTTGTCTGTTAAGCAGTTGTGTTTGGTGTATGGCATTGCCTGTTAAGCAGTTGTCTTTAGTTTATGGCATTGTCTGTTAAGCAGTTGTCTTTGGTGTATGGCATTGTCTGTTAAGCAGTTGTCTTTGGTGTATGGCATTGTCTGTTAAGCAGTTGTCTTTAGTTTATGGCGTTGCCTGTTAAGCAGTTGTCTTTGGTGTATGGCATTGCCTGTTAAGCAGTTGTCTTTGGTGTATGGCATTGCCTGTTAAGCAGTTGTCTTTGGTGTATGGCATTGTCTGTTAAGCAGTTGTCTTTGATGTATGGCATTGTCTGTTAAGCAGTTGTCTTTGGTGTATGGCATTGTCTGTTAAGCAGTTGTCTTTAGTGTATGGCGTTGTCTGTTAAGCAGTTGTCTTTGGTGTATGCCATTGCCTGTTAAGCAGTTGTCTTTGGTGTATGGCATTGTCTGTCAAGCAGTTATCTTTGGTGTATGGCATTGTCTGTTAAGCAGTTGTCTTTGGTGCATGGCATTGTCTGTTAAGCAGTTGTCTTTGGTGTATGGCACTGTCTGTTAAGCAGTTGTCTTTGGTGTATGGCACTGTCTGTTAAGCAGTTGTCTTTGGTGTATGGCATTGTCTGTTAAGCAGTTGTCTTTGGTGTATGGCATTGTATGTTAAGCAGTTGTCTTTGGTGCATGGCTTTGTCTGTTAAGCAGTTGTCTTTGGTGTATGGCATTGTCTGTTAAGCAGTTGTCTTTGGTGTATGGCATTGTCTGTTAAGCAGTTGTCTTTGGTGCATGGCATTGTCTGTTAAGCAGTTGTCTTTTGTGTATGGCATTGTCTGTTAAGCAGTTGTCTTTGGTGTATGGCATTGCCTGTTAAGCAGTTGTCTTTAGTGTATGGCATTGTCTTAAGCAGTTGTCTTTGGTGTATGGCGTTGCCTGTTAAGCAGTTGTCTTTGGTGTATGGCGTTGCCTGTTAAGCAGTTGTCTTTGGTGTATGGCATTGTCTGTTAAGCAGTTGTCTTTGGTGTATGGCATTGTCTTAAGCAGTTGTCTTTGGTGTATGGCATTGCCTGTTAAGCAGTTGCCTTTTGTGTATGGCATTGCCTGTTAAGCAGTTGTCTTTGGTGTATGGCATTGCCTGTTAAGCAGTTGTCTTTAGTGTATGGCGTTGCCTGTTAAGCAGTTGTCTTTGGTGTATGGCATTGTCTGTTAAGCAGTTGTCTTTGGTGTATGGCATTGTCTGTTAAGCAGTTGTCTTTGGTGCATGGCATTGCCTGTTAAGCAGTTGTCTTTGGTGTATGGCATTGCCTGTTAAGCAGTTGTCTTTGGTGCATGGCGTTGCCTGTTAAGCTGTTGTCTTTGGTGTATGGCTGTGTCTTTTAAGCAGTTGTCTTTGGTGTATGGCATTGTCTGTTAAGCAGTTGTCTTTGGTTTATGGCATTGCCTGTTAAGCAGTTGTCTTTGGTGTATAGCATTGTCTGTTAAGCAGTTGTCTTCGGTGTATGGCATTGTCTGTTAAGCAGTTGTCTTTGTTGCATGGCGTTACGTGTTAAGCAGTTGTCTTTGGTGTATGGCATTGCCTGTTAAGCAGTTGTCTTTGGTGTATGGCATTGCCTGTTAAGCAGTTGTCTTTGGTGCATGGCAGTGTCTGTTAAGCAGTTGTCTTTGGTGTATGGCATTGTCTCTTAAGCAGTTGTCTTTGGTGTATGGCATTGCCTGTTAAGCAGTTGTCTTTGGTGTATGGCATTACCTGTTAAGCAGTTGTCTTTAGTGTATGGCATTGTCTCTTAAGCAGTTGTCTTTGGTATATGGCATTGCCTGTTAAGCAGTTGTCTTTGGTGTATGGCATTGTCTGTTAAGCAGTTATCTTTGGTGTATGGCATTGTCTGTTAAGCAGTTATCTTTGGTGTATGGCATTGCCTGTTAAGCAGTTGTCTTTGGTGTATGGCATTGCCTGTTAAGCAGTTGTCTTTGGTGTATGGCATTGTCTGTTAAGCAGTTGTCTTTGGTGTATGGCGTTGCATGTTAAGCAGTTGTCTATAGTGTATGGCATTGCCTGTTAAGCAGTTGTCTTTGGTGTATGGCAGTGTCTGTTAAGCAGTTGTCTTTGGTGTATGGCATTGCCTGTTAAGCAGTTGTCTTTGGTGTATGGCAGTGTCTGTTAAGCAGTTGTCTTTGGTGTATGGCAGTGTCTGTTAAGCAGTTGTCTTTGGTGTATGGCATTGTCTCTTAAGCAGTTGTCTTTGGTGTATGGCATTGCCTGTTAAGCAGTAATCTTTGGTGTATGGCAGTGTCTTTTAAGCAGTTGTCTTTGGTGTATGGCATTGTCTGTTAAGCAGTTGTCTTTGGTGTATGGCAGTGTCTGTTAAGCAGTTGTCTTTGGTGTATGGCATTGTCTGTTAAGCAGTTGTCTTTGGTGTATGGCATTGCTTATTAAGCAGTTGTCTTTGGTGTATGGCATTGCCTGTTAAGCAGTTGTCTTTGGTGTATGGCATTGCCTGTTAAGCAGTTGTCTTTGGTGTATGGTATTGCCTGTTAAGCAGTTGTCTTTGGTGTATGGCATTGTCTGTTAAGCAGTTGTCTTTGGTGTATGGCATTGTCTGTTAAGCAGTTGTCTTTGGTGTATGGCATTGTCTGTTAAGCAGTTGTCTTTGGTGTATGGCATTGCCTGTTAAGCAGTTGTCTTTGGTGTATGGCATTGCCTGTTAAGCAGTTGTCTTTGGTGTATGGCATTGCCTGTTAAGCAGTTGTCTTTGGTGTATGGCATTGTCTGTTAAGCAGTTGTCTTTGGTGTATGGCATTGTCTGTTAAGTAGTTGTCTTTGGTGTATGGCATTGTCTGTTAAGCAGTTGTCTTTTGTGTATGGCATTGCCTGTTAAGCAGTTGTCTTTGGTGTATGGCATTGCCGGTTAAGCAGTTGTCTTTGGTGTATGGCATTGCCTGTTAAGCAGTTGTCTTTGGTGTTTGGCATTGTCTGTTAAGCAGTTGTCTTTGGTGTATGGCATTGTCTGTTAAGTAGTTGTCTTTGGTGTATGGCAGTGTCTGTTAAGCAGTTGTCTTTGGTGTATGGCATTGTCTGTTAAGCAGTTGTCTTTAGTGTATGGCGTTGTCTGTTAAGCAGTTGTCTTTGGTGTATGCCATTGCCTGTTAAGCAATTGTCTTTGGTGTATGGCATTGTCTGTTAAGCAGTTATCTTTGGTGTATGGCATTGTCTGTTAAGCAGTTGTCTTTAGTTAATGGCGTTGTCTGTTAAGCAGTTGTCTTTGGTGTATGGCATTGTCTGTTAAGCAGTTGTCTTTGGTGCATGGCATTGTCTGTTAAGCAGTTGTCTTTTGTGTATGGCATTGTCTGTTAAGCAGTTGTCTTTTGTGTATGGCATTGTCTGTTAAGCAGTTGTCTTTGGTGTATGACATTGTCTGTTAAGCAGTTGTCTTTGGTGTATGGCATTGTCTCTTAAGCAGTTGTCTTTGGTGTATGACATTGTCTGTTAAGCAGTTGTCTTTGGTGTATGGCATTGCCTGTTAAGCAGTTGTCTTTGGTGTATGGCATTGTCTGTTAAGCAGTTGTCTTTGGTGCATGGCTTTGTCTGTTAAGCAGTTGTCTTTGGTGTATGGCATTGTCTGTTAAGCAGTTGTCTTTGGTGTATGGCATTGTCTGTTAAGCAGTTGTCTTTGGTGCATGGCTTTGTCTGTTAAGCAGTTGTCTTTGGTGTATGGCATTGTCTGTTAAGCAGTTGTCTTTGGTGCATGGCATTGTCTGTTAAGCAGTTGTCTTTGGTGCATGGCATTGTCTGTTAAGCAGTTGTCTTTTGTGTATGTCATTGTCTGTTAAGCAGTTGTCTTTGGTGTATGGCATTGCCTGTTAAGCAGTTGTCTTTAGTGTATGGCATTGTCTTAAGCAGTTGTCTTTGGTGTATGGCGTTGCCTGTTAAGCAGTTGTCTTTGGTGTATGGCGTTGCCTGTTAAGCAGTTGTCTTTGGTGTATGGCATTGTCTGTTAAGCAGTTGTCTTTGGTGTATGGCATTGCCTGTTAAGCAGTTGTCTTTGGTGTATGGCAGTGTCTGTTAAGCAGTTGTCTTTAGTGTATGGCATTGTCTCTTAAGCAGTTGTCTTTGGTGTATGGCATTGCCTGTTAAGCAGTTGTCTTTGGTGTATGGCATTGCCTGTTAAGCAGTTGTCTTTAGTGTATGGCATTGTCTCTTAAGCAGTTGTCTTTGGTATATGGCATTGCATGTTAAGCAGTTGTCTTTGGTGTATGGCATTGTCTGTTAAGAAGTTGTCTTTGGTATACGGCATTGCCTGTTAAGCAGTTGTCTTTGGTGTATGGCATTGTCTGTTACGCAGTTGTCTTTGGTATATGGCATTGCCTGTTAAGCAGTTGTCTTTGGTGTATGGCAATGTCTGTTAATCAGTTGTCTTTGGTGTATGGCATTGTCTCTTAAGCAGTTGTCTTTGGTATATGGCATTGCCTGTTAAGCAGTTGTCTTTGGTGTATGGCATTGTCTGTTAAGCAGTTGTCTTTGGTGTATGGCATTGTCTGTTAAGCAGTTGTCTTTGGTGTATGGCATTGCCTGTTAAGCAGTTGTCTTTAGTGTATGGCATTGCCTGTTAAGCAGTTGTCTTTAGTGTATGGCATTGCCTGTTAAGCAGTTGTCTTTAGTGTATGGCATTGCCTGTTAAGCAGTTGTCTTTAGTGTATGGCATTGTCTGTTAAGCATTTATCTTTGGTGTATGGCATTGCCTGTTAAGCAGTTGTCTTTGGTGTATGACATTGTCTGTTAAGCAGTTGTCTTTGGTGTATGGCATTGTCTGTTAAGCAGTTGTCTTTGGTGTATGGCATTGCCTGTTAAGCAGTTGTCTTTAGTGTATGGCATTGCCTGTTAATCAGTTGTCTTTAGTGTATGGCATTGCCTGTTAAGCAGTTGTCTTTAGTGTATGGCATTGCCTGTTAAGCAGTTGTCTTTAGTGTATGGCATTGCCTGTTAAGCAGTTGTCTTTAGTGTATGGCACTGTCTGTTAAGCAGTTGTCTTTGGTGTACCGCATTGTCTGTTAAGCAGTTGTCTTTGATGTATGGCATTGTCTGTTAAGAATTTATCTTTGGTGTATGGCATTGCCTGTTAAGCAGTTGTCTTTAGTGTATGGCACTGTCTGTTAAGCAGTTGTCTTTGGTGTATGGCATTGCCTGTTAAGCAGTTGTCTTTGGTGTATGGCATTGTCTCTTGAGCAGTTGTCTTTGGTGTATGGCATTGTCTGTTAAGCAGTTGTCTTTGGTGTATGGCATTGTCTGTTAAGCAGTTATCTTTGGTGTATGGCATTGCCTGTTAAGCAGTTGTCTTTGGTGTATGGCATTGTCTGTTAAGCAGTTGTCTTTGGTGTATGGCATTGTCTGTTAAGCAGTTGTCTTTGGTGTATAGCACTGTCTGTTCAGAAGTTGTCTTTAGTGTATGGCATTGCCTGTCAAGCAGTTGTCTTTAGTGTATGGCATTGCCTGTTAAGCAGTTGTCTTTGGTGTATGGCATTGTCTGTTAAGCAGTTGTCTTTGGTGTATGGCATTGCCTGTTAAGCAGTTGTCTTTGGTGTATTGCATTGCCTGTTAAGCAGTTGTCTTTGGTGTATGGCATAGCCTGTCAAGCAGTTGTCTTTGGTGTATGGCATTGCCTGTTAATCAGTTGTATTTGGTGTATGGCATTGTCTGTTAAGCAGTTGTCTTTGGTGTATGGCATTGTCTGTTAAGCAGTTGTCTTTGGTGTCTGGTATTGTCTGTTAAGCAGTTGTCTTTGGTATATGGCGTTGCCTGATAAGCAGTTGTCTTTGGTGTAAGGCGTTGCCTGATAAGCAGTTGTCTTTGGTGTATGGCATTGCCTGTTAAGCAGTTGTCTTTAGTTTATGGCATTGTCTGTTAAGCAGTTGTCTTTGGTGTATGGCAGGGTCTGTTAAGCAGTTGTCTATAGTGTATTGCATTGCCTGTTAAGCAGTTGTCTTTGGTGTATGGCAGTGTCTGTTAAGCAGTTGTCTTTGGTGTATGGCATTGTCTGTTAAGCAGTTGTCTTTGGTGTATGGCATTGTCTGTTAAGCAGTTGTCTTTAGTTTTTGGCATTGTCTGCTAAGCTGTTGTCTTTAGTTTATGGCGTTGCCTGATAAGCAGTTGTCTTTGGTGTATGGCATTGCCTGTTAAGCAGTTGTCTTTAGTTTATGGCATTGTCTGTTAAGCAGTTGTCTTTGGTGTATGGCATTGCTTGTTAAGCAGTTGTCTTTGGTGTATGGCATTGCCTGTTAAGCAGTTGTCTTTGGTGTATGTCATTGTCTGCTAAGCAGTTGTCTTTAGTTTATGGCGTTGTCTGTTAAGCAGTTGTCTTTGGTGTATGGCGTTGTCTGTTAAGCAGTTGTCTTTGGTGTATGGCATTGTCTGTTAAGCAGTTGCCTTTGGTGTATGGCATTGTCTGTTAAGCAGTTGTCTTCGGTGTATGGCATTGTCTGTTAAGCAGTTGTCTTTGTTGCATGGCGTTAGGTGTTAAGCAGTTGTCTTTGGTGTATGGCATTGCCTGTTAAGCAGTTGTCTTTGGTGTATGGCATTGCCTGTTAAGCAGTTGTCTTTGGTGCATGGCAGTGTCTGTTAAGCAGTTGTCTTTGGTGTATGGCATTGTCTCTTAAGCAGTTGTCTTTGGTGTATGGCATTGCCTGTTAAGCAGTTGTCTTTGGTGTATGGCATTACCTGTTAAGCAGTTGTCTTTAGTGTATGGCATTGTCTCTTAAGCAGTTGTCTTTGGTATATGGCATTGCCTGTTAAGCAGTTGTCTTTGGTGTATGGCATTGTCTGTTAAGCAGTTATCTTTGGTGTATGGCATTGTCTGTTAAGCAGTTATCTTTGGTGTATGGCATTGCCTGTTAAGCAGTTGTCTTTGGTGTATGGCATTGCCTGTTAAGCAGTTGTCTTTGGTGTATGGCATTGTCTGTTAAGCAGTTGTCTTTGGTGTATGGCGTTGCATGTTAAGCAGTTGTCTATAGTGTATGGCATTGCCTGTTAAGCAGTTGTCTTTGGTGTATGGCATTGCCTGTTAAGCAGTTGTCTTTGGTGTATGGCAGTGTCTGTTAAGCAGTTGTCTTTGGTGTATGGCAGTGTCTGTTAAGCAGTTGTCTTTGGTGTATGGCATTGTCTCTTAAGCAGTTATCTTTGGTGTATGGCATTGCCTGTTAAGCAGTTGTCTTTGGTGTATGGCATTGCCTGTTAAGCAGTTGTCTTTAGTGTATGGCATTGTCTCTTAAGCAGTTGTCTTTGGTGTATGGCATTGCCTGTTAAGCAGTTGTCTTTGGTGTATGGCAGTGTCTGTTAATCAGTTGTCTTTGGTGTATGGCATTGTCTCTTAAGCAGTTGTCTTTGGTGTATGGAATTGCCTGTTGAGCAGTTGTCTATAGTGTATGGCATTGCCTGTTAAGCAGTTGTCTTTGGTGTATAGCATTGTCTGTTAAGCAGTTGTCTTCGGTGTATGGCATTGTCTGTTAAGCAGTTGTCTTTGTTGCATGGCGTTACGTGTTAAGCAGTTGTCTTTGGTGTATGGCATTGCCTGTTAAGCAGTTGTCTTTGGTGTATGGCATTGCCTGTTAAGCAGTTGTCTTTGGTGCATGGCAGTGTCTGTTAAGCAGTTGTCTTTGGTGTATGGCATTGTCTCTTAAGCAGTTGTCTTTGGTGTATGGCATTGCCTGTTAAGCAGTTGTCTTTGGTGTATGGCATTACCTGTTAAGCAGTTGTCTTTAGTGTATGGCATTGTCTCTTAAGCAGTTGTCTTTGGTATATGGCATTGCCTGTTAAGCAGTTGTCTTTGGTGTATGGCATTGTCTGTTAAGCAGTTATCTTTGGTGTATGGCATTGTCTGTTAAGCAGTTATCTTTGGTGTATGGCATTGCCTGTTAAGCAGTTGTCTTTGGTGTATGGCATTGCCTGTTAAGCAGTTGTCTTTGGTGTATAGCATTGTCTGTTAAGCAGTTGTCTTTGGTGTATGGCGTTGCATGTTAAGCAGTTGTCTATAGTGTATGGCATTGCCTGTTAAGCAGTTGTCTTTGGTGTATGGCAGTGTCTGTTAAGCAGTTGTCTTTGGTGTATGGCATTGCCTGTTAAGCAGTTGTCTTTGGTGTATGGCAGTGTCTGTTAAGCAGTTGTCTTTGGTGTATGGCAGTGTCTGTTAAGCAGTTGTCTTTGGTGTATGGCATTGTCTCTTAAGCAGTTGTCTTTGGTGTATGGCATTGCCTGTTAAGCAGTTGTCTTTGGTGTATGGCATTGCCTGTTAAGAAGTTGTCTTTAGTGTATGGCATTGTCTCTTAAGCAGTTGTCTTTGGTGTATGGCATTGCCTGTTAAGCAGTTGTCTTTGGTGTATGGCGTTGCCTGTTAAGCAGTTGTCTTTGGTGTATGGCATTGTCTGTTAAGCAGTTGTCTTTGGTGTATGGCATTGCCTGTTAAGCAGTTGTCTTTGGTGTATGGCAGTGTCTGTTAAGCAGTTGTCTTTAGTGTATGGCATTGTCTCTTAAGCAGTTGTCTTTGGTGTATGGCATTGCCTGTTAAGCAGTTGTCTTTGGTGTATGGCATTGCCTGTTAAGCAGTTGTCTTTAGTGTATGGCATTGTCTCTTAAGCAGTTGTCTTTGGTATATGGCATTGCATGTTAAGCAGTTGTCTTTGGTGTATGGCATTGTCTGTTAAGAAGTTGTCTTTGGTATACGGCATTGCCTGTTAAGCAGTTGTCTTTGGTGTATGGCATTGTCTGTTACGCAGTTGTCTTTGGTATATGGCATTGCCTGTTAAGCAGTTGTCTTTGGTGTATGGCAATGTCTGTTAATCAGTTGTCTTTGGTGTATGGCATTGTCTCTTAAGCAGTTGTCTTTGGTATATGGCATTGCCTGTTAAGCAGTTGTCTTTGGTGTATGGCATTGTCTGTTAAGCAGTTGTCTTTGGTGTATGGCATTGTCTGTTAAGCAGTTGTCTTTGGTGTATGGCATTGCCTGTTAAGCAGTTGTCTTTAGTGTATGGCATTGCCTGTTAAGCAGTTGTCTTTAGTGTATGGCATTGCCTGTTAAGCAGTTGTCTTTAGTGTATGGCATTGCCTGTTAAGCAGTTGTCTTTAGTGTATGGCATTGTCTGTTAAGCATTTATCTTTGGTGTATGGCATTGCCTGTTAAGCAGTTGTCTTTGGTGTATGACATTGTCTGTTAAGCAGTTGTCTTTGGTGTATGGCATTGTCTGTTAAGCAGTTGTCTTTGGTGTATGGCATTGCCTGTTAAGCAGTTGTCTTTAGTGTATGGCATTGCCTGTTAAGCAGTTGTCTTTAGTGTATGGCATTGCCTGTTAAGCAGTTGTCTTTAGTGTATGGCATTGCCTGTTAAGCAGTTGTCTTTAGTGTATGGCATTGCCTGTTAAGCAGTTGTCTTTAGTGTATGGCACTGTCTGTTAAGCAGTTGTCTTTGGTGTACCGCATTGTCTGTTAAGCAGTTGTCTTTGATGTATGGCATTGTCTGTTAAGAATTTATCTTTGGTGTATGGCATTGCCTGTTAAGCAGTTGTCTTTAGTGTATGGCACTGTCTGTTAAGCAGTTGTCTTTGGTGTATGGCATTGCCTGTTAAGCAGTTGTCTTTGGTGTATGGCATTGTCTCTTGAGCAGTTGTCTTTGGTGTATGGCATTGTCTGTTAAGCAGTTGTCTTTGGTGTATGGCATTGTCTGTTAAGCAGTTATCTTTGGTGTATGGCATTGCCTGTTAAGCAGTTGTCTTTGGTGTATGGCATTGTCTGTTAAGCAGTTGTCTTTGGTGTATGGCATTGTCTGTTAAGCAGTTGTCTTTGGTGTATAGCACTGTCTGTTCAGAAGTTGTCTTTAGTGTATGGCATTGCCTGTCAAGCAGTTGTCTTTAGTGTATGGCATTGCCTGTTAAGCAGTTGTCTTTGGTGTATGGCATTGTCTGTTAAGCAGTTGTCTTTGGTGTATGGCATTGCCTGTTAAGCAGTTGTCTTTGGTGTATTGCATTGCCTGTTAAGCAGTTGTCTTTGGTGTATGGCATAGCCTGTCAAGCAGTTGTCTTTGGTGTATGGCATTGCCTGTTAATCAGTTGTATTTGGTGTATGGCATTGTCTGTTAAGCAGTTGTCTTTGGTGTATGGCATTGTCTGTTAAGCAGTTGTCTTTGGTGTCTGGTATTGTCTGTTAAGCAGTTGTCTTTGGTATATGGCGTTGCCTGATAAGCAGTTGTCTTTGGTGTAAGGCGTTGCCTGATAAGCAGTTGTCTTTGGTGTATGGCATTGCCTGTTAAGCAGTTGTCTTTAGTTTATGGCATTGTCTGTTAAGCAGTTGTCTTTGGTGTATGGCAGGGTCTGTTAAGCAGTTGTCTATAGTGTATTGCATTGCCTGTTAAGCAGTTGTCTTTGGTGTATGGCAGTGTCTGTTAAGCAGTTGTCTTTGGTGTATGGCATTGTCTGTTAAGCAGTTGTCTTTGGTGTATGGCATTGTCTGTTAAGCAGTTGTCTTTAGTTTTTGGCATTGTCTGCTAAGCTGTTGTCTTTAGTTTATGGCGTTGCCTGATAAGCAGTTGTCTTTGGTGTATGGCATTGCCTGTTAAGCAGTTGTCTTTAGTTTATGGCATTGTCTGTTAAGCAGTTGTCTTTGGTGTATGGCATTGCTTGTTAAGCAGTTGTCTTTGGTGTATGGCATTGCCTGTTAAGCAGTTGTCTTTGGTGTATGTCATTGTCTGCTAAGCAGTTGTCTTTAGTTTATGGCGTTGTCTGTTAAGCAGTTGTCTTTGGTGTATGGCGTTGTCTGTTAAGCAGTTGTCTTTGGTGTATGGCATTGTCTGTTAAGCAGTTGCCTTTGGTGTATGGCATTGTCTGTTAAGCAGTTGTCTTCGGTGTATGGCATTGTCTGTTAAGCAGTTGTCTTTGTTGCATGGCGTTAGGTGTTAAGCAGTTGTCTTTGGTGTATGGCATTGTCTGTTAAGCAGTTATCTTTGGTGTATGGCATTGTCTGTTAAGCAGTTATCTTTGGTGTATGGCATTGCCTGTTAAGCAGTTGTCTTTGGTGTATGGCATTGCCTGTTAAGCAGTTGTCTTTGGTGTATAGCATTGTCTGTTAAGCAGTTGTCTTTGGTGTATGGCGTTGCATGTTAAGCAGTTGTCTATAGTGTATGGCATTGCCTGTTAAGCAGTTGTCTTTGGTGTATGGCAGTGTCTGTTAAGCAGTTGTCTTTGGTGTATGGCATTGCCTGTTAAGCAGTTGTCTTTGGTGTATGGCAGTGTCTGTTAAGCAGTTGTCTTTGGTGTATGGCAGTGTCTGTTAAGCAGTTGTCTTTGGTGTATGGCATTGTCTCTTAAGCAGTTGTCTTTGGTGTATGGCATTGCCTGTTAAGCAGTTGTCTTTGGTGTATGGCATTGCCTGTTAAGAAGTTGTCTTTAGTGTATGGCATTGTCTCTTAAGCAGTTGTCTTTGGTGTATGGCATTGCCTGTTAAGCAGTTGTCTTTGGTGTATGGCAGTGTCTGTTAATCAGTTGTCTTTGGTGTATGGCATTGTCTCTTAAGCAGTTGTCTTTGGTGTATGGCATTGCCTGTTAAGCAGTTGTCTATAGTGTATGGCATTGCCTGTTAAGCAGTTGTCTTTGGTGTATGGCAGTGTCTGTTAAGCAGTTGTCTTTGGTGTATGGCATTGTCTCTTAAGCAGTTGTCTTTGGTGTATGGCATTGCCTGTTAAGCAGTTGTCTTTGGTGCATGGCAGTGTCTGTTAAGCAGTTGTCTTTGGTGTATGGCATTGTCTCTTAAGCAGTTGTCTTTGGTGTATGGCATTGCCTGTTAAGCAGTTGTCTTTGGTGTATGGCATTACCTGTTAAGCAGTTGTCTTTAGTGTATGGCATTGTCTCTTAAGCAGTTGTCTTTGGTATATGGCATTGCCTGTTAAGCAGTTGTCTTTGGTGTATGGCATTGTCTGTTAAGCAGTTATCTTTGGTGTATGGCATTGTCTGTTAAGCAGTTATCTTTGGTGTATGGCATTGCCTGTTAAGCAGTTGTCTTTGGTGTATGGCATTGCCTGTTAAGCAGTTGTCTTTGGTGTATAGCATTGTCTGTTAACCAGTTGTCTTTGGTGTATGGCGTTGCATGTTAAGCAGTTGTCTATAGTGTATGGCATTGCCTGTTAAGCAGTTGTCTTTGGTGTATGGCAGTGTCTGTTAAGCAGTTGTCTTTGGTGTATGGCATTGCCTGTTAAGCAGTTGTCTTTGGTGTATGGCAGTGTCTGTTAAGCAGTTGTCTTTGGTGTATGGCAGTGTCTGTTAAGCAGTTGTCTTTGGTGTATGGCATTGTCTCTTAAGCAGTTGTCTTTGGTGTATGGCATTGCCTGTTAAGCAGTTGTCTTTGGTGTATGGCATTGCCTGTTAAGAAGTTGTCTTTAGTGTATGGCATTGTCTCTTAAGCAGTTGTCTTTGGTGTATGGCATTGCCTGTTAAGCAGTTGTCTTTGGTGTATGGCAGTGTCTGTTAATCAGTTGTCTTTGGTGTATGGCATTGTCTCTTAAGCAGTTGTCTTTGGTGTATGGCATTGCCTGTTAAGCAGTTGTCTATAGTGTATGGCATTGCCTGTTAAGCAGTTGTCTTTGGTGTATGGCAGTGTCTGTTAAGCAGTTGTCTTTGGTGTATGGCATTGTCTCTTAAGCAGTTGTCTTTGGTGTATGGCGTTGCCTGTTAAGCAGTTGTCTTTGGTGTATGGCATTGCCTGTTAAGCAGTTGTCTTTAGTGTATGGCATTGTCTCTTAAGCAGTTGTCTTTGGTGTATGGCATTGCCTGTTAAGCAGTTGTCTTTGGTGTATGACAGTGTCTGTTATTCAGTTGTCTTTGGTGTATGGCATTGTCTCTTAAGCAGTTGTCTTTGGTATATGGCATTGCCTGTTAAGCAGTTGTCTTTGTTGTATGGCATTGTCTGCTAAGCAGTTGTCTTTAGTTTATGGCGTTGTCTGTTAAGCAGTTGTGTTTGGTGTACGGCATTGCCTGTTAAGCAGTTGTCTTTAGTTTATGGCATTGTCTGTTAAGCAGTTGTCTTTGGTGTATGGCATTGTCTGTTAAGCAGTTGTCTTTGGTGTATGGCATTGTCTGTTAAGCAGTTGTCTTTAGTTTATGGCGTTGCCTGTTAAGCAGTTGTCTTTGGTGTATGGCATTGCCTGTTAAGCAGTTGTCTTTGGTGTATGGCATTGCCTGTTAAGCAGTTGTCTTTGGTGTATGGCATTGTCTGTTAAGCAGTTGTCTTTGATGTATGGCATTGTCTGTTAAGCAGTTGTCTTTGGTGTATGGCATTGTCTGTTAAGCAGTTGTCTTTAGTGTATGGCGTTGTCTGTTAAGCAGTTGTCTTTGGTGTATGCCATTGCCTGTTAAGCAGTTGTCTTTGGTGTATGGCATTGTCTGTCAAGCAGTTATCTTTGGTGTATGGCATTGTCTGTTAAGCAGTTGTCTTTGGTGCATGGCATTGTCTGTTAAGCAGTTGTCTTTGGTGTATGGCACTGTCTGTTAAGCAGTTGTCTTTGGTGTATGGCACTGTCTGTTAAGCAGTTGTCTTTGGTGTATGGCATTGTCTGTTAAGCAGTTGTCTTTGGTGTATGGCATTGTATGTTAAGCAGTTGTCTTTGGTGCATGGCTTTGTCTGTTAAGCAGTTGTCTTTGGTGTATGGCATTGTCTGTTAAGCAGTTGTCTTTGGTGTATGGCATTGTCTGTTAAGCAGTTGTCTTTGGTGCATGGCATTGTCTGTTAAGCAGTTGTCTTTTGTGTATGGCATTGTCTGTTAAGCAGTTGTCTTTGGTGTATGGCATTGCCTGTTAAGCAGTTGTCTTTAGTGTATGGCATTGTCTTAAGCAGTTGTCTTTGGTGTATGGCGTTGCCTGTTAAGCAGTTGTCTTTGGTGTATGGCGTTGCCTGTTAAGCAGTTGTCTTTGGTGTATGGCATTGTCTGTTAAGCAGTTGTCTTTGGTGTATGGCATTGTCTTAAGCAGTTGTCTTTGGTGTATGGCATTGCCTGTTAAGCAGTTGCCTTTTGTGTATGGCATTGCCTGTTAAGCAGTTATCTTTGGTGTATGGCATTGCCTGTTAAGCAGTTGTCTTTAGTGTATGGCGTTGCCTGTTAAGCAGTTGTCTTTGGTGTATGGCATTGTCTGTTAAGCAGTTGTCTTTGGTGTATGGCATTGTCTGTTAAGCAGTTGTCTTTGGTGCATGGCATTGCCTGTTAAGCAGTTGTCTTTGGTGTATGGCATTGCCTGTTAAGCAGTTGTCTTTGGTGCATGGCGTTGCCTGTTAAGCTGTTGTCTTTGGTGTATGGCTGTGTCTTTTAAGCAGTTGTCGTTGGTGTATGGCATTGTCTGTTAAGCTGTTGTCTTTGGTTTATGGCATTGCCTGTTAAGCAGTTGTCTTTGGTGTATAGCATTGTCTGTTAAGCAGTTGTCTTCGGTGTATGGCATTGTCTGTTAAGCAGTTGTCTTTGTTGCATGGCGTTACGTGTTAAGCAGTTGTCTTTGGTGTATGGCATTGCCTGTTAAGCAGTTGTCTTTGGTGTATGGCATTGCCTGTTAAGCAGTTGTCTTTGGTGCATGGCAGTGTCTGTTAAGCAGTTGTCTTTGGTGTATGGCATTGTCTCTTAAGCAGTTGTCTTTGGTGTATGGCATTGCCTGTTAAGCAGTTGTCTTTGGTGTATGGCATTACCTGTTAAGCAGTTGTCTTTAGTGTATGGCATTGTCTCTTAAGCAGTTGTCTTTGGTATATGGCATTGCCTGTTAAGCAGTTGTCTTTGGTGTATGGCATTGTCTGTTAAGCAGTTATCTTTGGTGTATGGCATTGTCTGTTAAGCAGTTATCTTTGGTGTATGGCATTGCCTGTTAAGCAGTTGTCTTTGGTGTATGGCATTGCCTGTTAAGCAGTTGTCTTTGGTGTATGGCATTGCCTGTTAAGCAGTTGTCTTTGGTGCATGGCAGTGTCTGTTAAGCAGTTGTCTTTGGTGTATGGCATTGTCTCTTAAGCAGTTGTCTTTGGTGTATGGCATTGCCTGTTAAGCAGTTGTCTTTGGTGTATGGCATTACCTGTTAAGCAGTTGTCTTTAGTGTATGGCATTGTCTCTTAAGCAGTTGTCTTTGGTATATGGCATTGCCTGTTAAGCAGTTGTCTTTGGTGTATGGCATTGTCTGTTAAGCAGTTATCTTTGGTGTATGGCATTGTCTGTTAAGCAGTTATCTTTGGTGTATGGCATTGCCTGTTAAGCAGTTGTCTTTGGTGTATGGCATTGCCTGTTAAGCAGTTGTCTTTGGTGTATGGCATTGTCTGTTAAGCAGATGTCTTTGGTGTATGGCGTTGCATGTTAAGCAGTTGTCTATAGTGTATGGCATTGCCTGTTAAGCAGTTGTCTTTGGTGTATGGCAGTGTCTGTTAAGCAGTTGTCTTTGGTGTATGGCATTGCCTGTTAAGGAGTTGTCTTTGGTGTATGGCAGTGTCTGTTAAGCAGTTTTCTTTGGTGTATGGCAGTGTCTGTTAAGCAGTTGTCTTTGGTGTATGGCATTGTCTCTTAAGCAGTTGTCTTTGGTGTATGGCATTGCCTGTTAAGCAGTTGTCTTTGGTGTATGGCATTGCCTGTTAAGCAGTTGTCTTTGGTGCATGGCAGTGTCTGTTAAGCAGTTGTCTTTGGTGTATGGCATTGTCTCTTAAGCAGTTGTCTTTGGTGTATGGCATTGCCTGTTAAGCAGTTGTCTTTGGTGTATGGCATTACCTGTTAAGCAGTTGTCTTTAGTGTATGGCATTGTCTCTTAAGCAGTTGTCTTTGGTATATGGCATTGCCTGTTAAGCAGTTGTCTTTGGTGTATGGCATTGTCTGTTAAGCAGTTATCTTTGGTGTATGGCATTGTCTGTTAAGCAGTTATCTTTGGTGTATGGCATTGCCTGTTAAGCAGTTGTCTTTGGTGTATGGCATTGCCTGTTAAGCAGTTGTCTTTGGTGTATGGCATTGTCTGTTAAGCAGTTGTCTTTGGTGTATGGCGTTGCATGTTAAGCAGTTGTCTATAGTGTATGGCATTGCCTGTTAAGCAGTTGTCTTTGGTGTATGGCAGTGTCTGTTAAGCAGTTGTCTTTGGTGTATGGCATTGCCTGTTAAGCAGTTGTCTTTGGTGTATGGCAGTGTCTGTTAAGCAGTTGTCTTTGGTGTATGGCAGTGTCTGTTAAGCAGTTGTCTTTGGTGTATGGCATTGTCTCTTAAGCAGTTATCTTTGGTGTATGGCATTGCCTGTTAAGCAGTTGTCTTTGGTGTATGGCATTGCCTGTTAAGCAGTTGTCTTTAGTGTATGGCATTGTCTCTTAAGCAGTTGTCTTTGGTGTATGGCATTGCCTGTTAAGCAGTTGTCTTTGGTGTATGGCAGTGTCTGTTAATCAGTTGTCTTTGGTGTATGGCATTGTCTCTTAAGCAGTTGTCTTTGGTGTATGGAATTGCCTGTTGAGCACTTGTCTATAGTGTATGGCATTGCCTGTTAAGCAGTTGTCTTTGGTGTATAGCATTGTCTGTTAAGCAGTTGTCTTCGGTGTATGGCATTGTCTGTTAAGCAGTTGTCTTTGTTGCATGGCGTTACGTGTTAAGCAGTTGTCTTTGGTGTATGGCATTGCCTGTTAAGCAGTTGTCTTTGGTGTATGGCATTGCCTGTTAAGCAGTTGTCTTTGGTGCATGGCAGTGTCTGTTAAGCAGTTGTCTTTGGTGTATGGCATTGTCTCTTAAGCAGTTGTCTTTGGTGTATGGCATTGCCTGTTTAGCAGTTGTCTTTGGTGTATGGCATTACCTGTTAAGCAGTTGTCTTTAGTGTATGGCATTGTCTCTTAAGCAGTTGTCTTTGGTATATGGCATTGCCTGTTAAGCAGTTGTCTTTGGTGTATGGCATTGTCTGTTAAGCAGTTATCTTTGGTGTATGGCATTGTCTGTTAAGCAGTTATCTTTGGTGTATGGCATTGCCTGTTAAGCAGTTGTCTTTGGTGTATGGCATTGCCTGTTAAGCAGTTGTCTTTGGTGTATAGCATTGTCATTTAAGCAGTTGTCTTTGGTGTATGGCGTTGCATGTTAAGCAGTTGTCTATAGTGTATGGCATTGCCTGTTAAGCAGTTGTCTTTGGTGTATGGCAGTGTCTGTTAAGCAGTTGTCTTTGGTGTATGGCATTGCCTGTTAAGCAGTTGTCTTTGGTGTATGGCAGTGTCTGTTAAGCAGTTGTCTTTGGTGTATGGCAGTGTCTGTTAAGCAGTTGTCTTTGGTGTATGGCATTGTCTCTTAAGCAGTTGTCTTTGGTGTATGGCATTGCCTGTTAAGCAGTTGTCTTTGGTGTATGGCATTGCCTGTTAAGAAGTTGTCTTTAGTGTATGGCATTGTCTCTTAAGCAGTTGTCTTTGGTGTATGGCATTGCCTGTTAAGCAGTTGTCTTTGGTGTATGGCAGTGTCTGTTAATCAGTTGTCTTTGGTGTATGGCATTGTCTCTTAAGCAGTTGTCTTTGGTGTATGGCATTGCCTGTTAAGCAGTTGTCTATAGTGTATGGCATTGCCTGTTAAGCAGTTGTCTTTGGTGTATGGCAGTGTCTGTTAAGCAGTTGTCTTTGGTGTATGGCATTGTCTCTTAAGCAGTTGTCTTTGGTGTATGGCATTGCCTGTTAAGCAGTTGTCTTTGGTGCATGGCAGTGTCTGTTAAGCAGTTGTCTTTGGTGTATGGCATTGTCTCTTAAGCAGTTGTCTTTGGTGTATGGCATTGCCTGTTAAGCAGTTGTCTTTGGTGTATGGCATTACCTGTTAAGCAGTTGTCTTTAGTGTATGGCATTGTCTCTTAAGCAGTTGTCTTTGGTATATGGCATTGCCTGTTAAGCAGTTGTCTTTGGTGTATGGCATTGTCTGTTAAGCAGTTATCTTTGGTGTATGGCATTGTCTGTTAAGCAGTTATCTTTGGTGTATGGCATTGCCTGTTAAGCAGTTGTCTTTGGTGTATGGCATTGCCTGTTAAGCAGTTGTCTTTGGTGTATAGCATTGTCTGTTAAGCAGTTGTCTTTGGTGTATGGCGTTGCATGTTAAGCAGTTGTCTATAGTGTATGGCATTGCCTGTTAAGCAGTTGTCTTTGGTGTATGGCAGTGTCTGTTAAGCAGTTGTCTTTGGTGTATGGCATTGCCTGTTAAGCAGTTGTCTTTGGTGTATGGCAGTGTCTGTTAAGCAGTTGTCTTTGGTGTATGGCAGTGTCTGTTAAGCAGTTGTCTTTGGTGTATGGCATTGTCTCTTAAGCAGTTGTCTTTGGTGTATGGCATTGCCTGTTAAGCAGTTGTCTTTGGTGTATGGCATTGCCTGTTAAGAAGTTGTCTTTAGTGTATGGCATTGTCTCTTAAGCAGTTGTCTTTGGTGTATGGCATTGCCTGTTAAGCAGTTGTCTTTGGTGTATGGCATTGTCTGTTAATCAGTTGTCTTTGGTGTATGGCATTGTCTCTTAAGCAGTTGTCTTTGGTGTATGGCATTGCCTGTTAAGCAGTTGTCTATAGTGTATGGCATTGCCTGTTAAGCAGTTGTCTTTGGTGTATGGCAGTGTCTGTTAAGCAGTTGTCTTTGGTGTATGGCATTGTCTCTTAAGCAGTTGTCTTTGGTGTATGGCATTGCCTGTTAAGCAGTTGTCTTTGGTGTATGGCATTGCCTGTTAAGCAGTTGTCTTTAGTGTATGGCATTGTCTCTTAAGCAGTTGTCTTTGGTGTATGGCATTGCCTGTTAAGCAGTTGTCTTTGGTGTATGACAGTGTCTGTTATTCAGTTGTCTTTGGTGTATGGCATTGTCTCTTAAGCAGTTGTCTTTGGTATATGGCATTGCCTGTTAAGCAGTTGTCTTTAGTGTATGGCATTGTCTGTTAAGCAGTTGTCTTTGGTGTATGGCATTGTCTGTTAAGCAGTTGTCTTAGGTGTATGGCATTGCCTATTAAGCAGTTGTCTTTGTTGTATGGCATTGTCTGTTAAGCAGTTATCTTTGGTGTATGGCATTGTCTGTTAAGCAGTTGTCTTTGGTGCATGGCATTGTCTGTTAAGCAGTTGTCTTTTGTGTATGGCATTGTCTGTTAAGCAGTTGTATTTTTTGTATGGCATTGTCTGTTAAGCAGTTGTCTTTGGTGTATGACATTGTCTGTTAAGCAGTTGTCTTTGGTGTATGGCATTGTCTCCTAAGCAGTTGTCTTTGGTGTATGGCATTGTCTGTTAAGCAGTTGTCTTTGGTGTATGGCATTGTCTGTTAAGCAGTTGTCTTTGGTGTATGGCATTGTCTGTTAAGCAGTTGTCTTTGGTGTATGGCATTGTCTGTTAAGCAGTTGTGTTTGGTGCATGGCATTGTCTGTTAAGCAGTTGTCTTTTGTGTATGTCATTGTCTGTTAAGCAGTTGTCTTTGGTGTATGGCATTGCCTGTTAAGCAGTTGTCTTTAGTGTATGGCATTGTCTTAAGCAGTTGTCTTTGGTGTATGGCGTTGCCTGTTAAGCAGTTGTCTTTGGTGTATGGCGTTGCCTGTTAAGCAGTTGTCTTTGGTGTATGGCATTGTCTGTTAAGCAGTTGTCTTTGGTGTATGGCATTGTCTGTTATGCAGTTGTCTTTGGTGCATGGCATTGCCTGTTAAGCAGTTGTCTTTGGTGTATGGCGTTGCCTGTTAAGCAGTTGTCTTTGGTGTATGGCATTGTCTGTTAAGCAGTTGTCTTTGGTGTATGGCATTGTCTGTTAAGCAGTTGTCTTTGGTGCATGGCATTGCCTGTTAAGCAGTTGTCTTTGGTGTATGGCATTGCCTGTTAAGCAGTTGTCTTTGGTGCATGGCGTTGCCTGTTAAGCAGTTGTCTTTGGTGTATGGCATTGTCTGTTAAGCAGTTGTCTTTGGTATATGGCATTGCCTGTTAAGCAGTTGTCTTTGGTGTATGGCATTGTCTGTTAAGCAGTTGTCTTTGGTATATGGCATTGCCTGTTAAGCAGTTGTCTTTGGTGTATGGCATTGCCTGTTAAGCAGTTGTCTTTGGTGTATGGCAGTGTCTGTTAAGCAGTTGTCTTTGGTGTATGGCATTGTCTCTTAAGCAGTTGTCTTTGGTGTATGGCATTGCCTGTTAAGCAGTTGTCTTTGGTGTATGGCATTGCCTGTTAAGCAGTTGTCTTTAGTGTATGGCATTGTCTCTTAAGCAGTTGTCTTTGGTATATGGCATTGCATGTTAAGCAGTTGTCTTTGGTGTATGGCATTGTCTGTTAAGAAGTTGTCTTTGGTATATGGCATTGCCTGTTAAGCAGTTGTCTTTGGTGTATGGCATTGTCTGTTAAGCAGTTGTCTTTGGTATATGGCATTGCCTGTTAAGCAGTTGTCTTTGGTGTATGGCAGTGTCTGTTAATCAGTTGTCTTTGGTGTATGGCATTGTCTCTTAAGCAGTTGTCTTTGGTATATGGCATTGCCTGTTAAGCAGTTGTCTTTGGTGTATGGCATTGTCTGTTAAGCAGTTGTCTTTGGTGTATGGCATTGTCTGCTAAGCAGTTGTCTTTGGTGTATGGCATTGCCTGTTAAGCAGTTGTCTTTAGTGTATGGCATTGCCTGTTAAGCAGTTGTCTTTAGTGTATGGCATTGCCTGTTAAGCAGTTGTCTTTAGTGTATGGCATTGCCTGTTAAGCAGTTGTCTTTAGTGTATGGCACTGTCTGTTAAGCAGTTGTCTTTGGTGTACGGCATTGTCTGTTAAGCAGTTGTCTTTGATGTATGGCATTGTCTGTTAAGCATTTATCTTTGGTGTATGGCATTGCCTGTTAAGCAGTTGTCTTTGGTGTATGGCATTGTCTGTTAAGCAGTTGTCTTTGGTGTATGGCATTGTCTGTTAAGCAGTTGTCTTTGGTGTATGGCATTGCCTGTTAAGCAGTTGTCTTTAGTGTATGGCATTGCCTGTTAAGCAGTTGTCTTTAGTGTATGGCATTGCCTGTTAAGCAGTTGTCTTTAGTGTATGGCATTGCCTGTTAAGCAGTTGTCTTTAGTGTATGGCATTGCCTGTTAAGCAGTTGTCTTTAGTGTATGGCACTGTCTGTTAAGCAGTTGTCTTTGGTGTACGGCATTGTCTGTTAAGCAGTTGTCTTTGATGTATGGCATTGTCTGTTAAGCATTTATCTTTGGTGTATGGCATTGCCTGTTAAGCAGTTGTCTTTAGTGTATGGCACTGTCTGTTAAGCAGTTGTCTTTGGTGTATGGCATTGTCTCTTGAGCAGTTGTCTTTGGTGTATGGCATTGTCTGTTAAGCAGTTGTCTTTGGTGTATGGCATTGTCTGTTAAGCAGTTATCTTTGGTGTATGGCATTGCGTGTTAAGCAGTTGTCTTTGGTGTATGGCATTGTCTGTTAAGCAGTTGTCTTTGGTGTATGGCATTGCCTGTTAAGCAGTTGTCTTTGGTGTATGGCATTGTCTGTTAAGCAGTTGTCTTTGGTGTATGGCATTGTCTGTTAAGCAGTTGTCTTTGGTGTATGGCATTGTCTGTTAAGCAGTTGTCTTTGGTGTATGGCATTGTCTGTTAAGCAGTTATCTTTGGTGTATGGCATTGCCTGTTAAGCAGTTGTCTTTGGTGTATGGCATTGCCTGTTAAGCAGTTGTCTTTGGTGTATGGCATTGTCTGTTAAGCAGTTGTCTTTGGTGTATGGCATTGTCTGTTAAGCAGTTGTCTTTGGTGTATGGCATTGCATGTTAAGCAGTTGTCTTCGGTGTATGGCATTGCCTGTTAAGCAGTTGTCTTTAGTGTATGGCATTGCCTGTTAAGCAGTTGTCTTTAGTGTATGGCATTGCCTGTTAAGCAGTTGTCTTTAGTGTATGGCATTGCCTGTTAAGCAGTTGTCTTTAGTGTATGGCATTGCCTGTTAAGCAGTTGTCTTCGGTGTATGGCATTGCCTGTTAAGCAGTTGTCTTCGGTGTATGGCATTGTCTGTTAAGCAGTTGTCTTTGGTGTATAGCATTGCATGTTAAGCAGTTGTCTTCGGTGTATGGCATTGCCTGTTAAGCAGTTGTCTTTAGTGTATGGCATTACCTGTTAAGCAGTTGTCTTTAGTGTATGGCATTGCCTGTTAAGCAGTTGTCTTTAGTGTATGGCATTGCCTGATAAGCAGTTGTCTTTAGTGTATGGCATTGCCTGTTAAGCAGTTGTCTTTAGTGTATGGCACTGTCTGTTAAGCAGTTGTCTTTGGTGTATGGCATTGTCTGTTAAGCAGTTGTCTTTGGTGTATGGCATTGCCTGTTAAGCAGTTGTCTTTGGTGTATGGCATTGCCTGTTAAGCTGTTGTCTTTGGTGTATGGCATTGCCTGTTAAGCAGTTGTCTTTGGTGTATGGCATTGCCTGTTAAGCAGTTGTCTTTGGTGTATGGCATTGTCTGTTAAGCAGTTGTCTTTGGTGTATGGCATTGTCTGTTAAGCAGTTGTCTTTAGTTTTTGGCATTGTCTGCTAAGCAGTTGTCTTTCGTTTATGGCGTTGCCTGATAAGCAGTTGTCTTTGGTGTATGGCATTGCCTGTTAAGCAGTTGTCTTTAGTTTATGGCATTGTCTGTTAAGCAGTTGTCTTTGGTGTATGGCAGGGTCTGTTAAGCAGTTGTCTATAGTGTATGGCATTGCCTGTTAAGCAGTTGTCTTTGGTGTATGGCAGTGTCTGTTAAGCAGTTGTCTTTGGTGTATGGCATTGTCTGTTAAGCAGTTGTCTTTAGTTTTTGGCATTGTCTGCTAATCAGTTGTCTTTAGTTTATGGCGTTGCCTGATAAGCAGTTGTCTTTGGTGTATGGCATTGCCTGTTAAGCAGTTGTCTTTAGTTTATGGCATTGTCTGTTAAGCAGTTGTCTTTGGTGTATGGCATTGCTTGTTAAGCAGTTGTCTTTGGTGTATGGCATTGTCTGCTAAGCAGTTGTCTTTAGTTTATCGCGTTGTCTGTTAAGCAGTTGTCTTTGGTGTATGGCGTTGTCTGTTAAGCAGTTGTCTTTGGTGTATGGCATTGTCTGTTAAGCAGTTGTCTTTGGTGTATGGCATTGTCTGTTAAGCAGTTGTCTTTAGTTTTTGGCATTGTCTGCTAAGCAGTTGTCTTTAGTTTATGGCGTTGCCTGATAAGCAGTTGTCTTTGGTGTATGGCATTGCCTGTTAAGCAGTTGTCTTTAGTTTATGGCATTGTCTGTTAAGCAGTTGTCTTTGGTGTATGGCAGGGTCTGTTAAGCAGTTGTCTATAGTGTATGGCATTGCCTGTTAAGCAGTTGTCTTTGATGTATGGCATTGTCTGTTAAGCAGTTGTCTTTGGTGTATGGCATTGTCTGTTAAGCAGTTGTCTTTAGTTTTTGGCATTGTCTGCTAAGCAGTTGTCTTTAGTTTATGGCGTTGCCTGATAAGCAGTTGTCTTTGGTGTATGGCATTGCCTTTTAAGCAGTTGTCTTTAGTTTATGGCATTGTCTGTTAAGCAGTTGTCTTTGGTGTATGGCATTGCCTGTTAAGCAGTTGTCTTTGGTGTATGGCATTGTCTGTTAAGCAGTTGTATTTGGTGCATGGCATTGTCTGTTAAGCAGTTGCCTTTGGTGTATGGCATTGTCTGTTAAGCAGTTGTCTATAGTGTATGGCATTGCCTGTTAAGCAGTTGTCTTTGGTGTATGGCAGTGTCTGTTAAGCAGTTGTCTTTGGTGTATGGCATTGCCTGTTAAGCAGTTGTCTTTGGTGTATGGCATTGCTTGTTAAGCAGTTGTCTTTTGTGTATGGCATTGTCTGTTAAGCAGTTGTCTTTGGTGTATGGCATTGTCTGTTAAGCAGTTGTCTTTAGTTTTTGGCATTGTCTGCTAAGCAGTTGTCTTTAGTTTATGGCGTTGCCTGATAAGCAGTTGTCTTTGGTGTATGGCATTGCCTGTTAAGCAGTTGTCTTTAGTTTATGGCATTGTCTGTTAAGCAGTTGTCTTTGGTGTATGGCATTGCCTGTTAAGCAGTTGTCTTTGGTGTATGGCATTGTCTGTTAAGCAGTTGTATTTGGTGCATGGCATTGTCTGTTAAGCAGTTGCCTTTGGTGTATGGCATTGTCTGTTAAGCAGTTGTCTATAGTGTATGGCATTGCCTGTTAAGCAGTTGTCTTTGGTGTATGGCAGTGTCTGTTAAGCAGTTGTCTTTGGTGTATGGCATTGCCTGTTAAGCAGTTGTCTTTGGTGTATGGCATTGCCTGTTAAGCAGTTGTCTTTTGTGTATGGCATTGTCTGTTAAGCAGTTGTCTTTGGTGTATGGCATTGTCTGTTAAGCAGTTGTCTTTAGTTTTTGGCATTGTCTGCTAAGCAGTTGTCTTTAGTTTATGGCGTTGCCTGTTAAGCAGTTGTCTTTGGTGTATGGCATTGCCTGTTAAACAGTTGTCTTTGGTGTATGGCATTGTCTGTTAAGCAGTTGTCTTTGGTGTATGGCATTGCCTGTTAAGCAGTTGTCTTTGGTGTATGGCATTGTCTGTTAAACAGTTGTATTTGGTGTATGGCATTGTCTGTTAAGCAGTTGTCTTTGGTGTATGGCATTGCCTGTTAAGCAGTTGTCTTTGGTGTATGGCAGTGTCTGTTAAGCAGTTGTCTTTGGTGTATGGCATTGCCTGTTAAGCAGTTGTCTTTGGTGTATGGCATTGCCTGTTAAGCAGTTGTCTTTGGTGTATGGCATTGTCTGTTAAGCAGTTGTCTTTGGTGTATGGCATTGTCTGTTAAGCAGTTGTCTTTGGTGTATGGCATTGCCTGTTAAGCAGTTGTCTTTAGTGTATGGCATTGCCTGTTAAGCAGTTGTCTTTAGTGTATGGCATTGCCTGTTAAGCAGTTGTCTTTAGTGTATGGCATTGCCTGTTAAGCAGTTGTCTTTAGTGTATGGCATTGCCTGTTAAGCAGTTGTCTTTAGTGTATGGCACTGTCTGTTAAGCAGTTGTCTTTGGTGTACGGCATTGTCTGTTAAGCAGTTGTCTTTGATGTATGGCATTGTCTGTTAAGCATTTATCTTTGGTGTATGGCATTGCCTGTTAAGCAGTTGTCTTTAGTGTATGGCACTGTCTGTTAAGCAGTTGTCTTTGGTGTATGGCATTGTCTCTTGAGCAGTTGTCTTTGGTGTATGGCATTGTCTGTTAAGCAGTTGTCTTTGGTGTATGGCATTGTCTGTTAAGCAGTTATCTTTGGTGTATGGCATTGCGTGTTAAGCAGTTGTCTTTGGTGTATGGCATTGTCTGTTAAGCAGTTGTCTTTGGTGTATGGCATTGCCTGTTAAGCAGTTGTCTTTGGTGTATGGCATTGTCTGTTAAGCAGTTGTCTTTGGTGTATGGCATTGTCTGTTAAGCAGTTGTCTTTGGTGTATGGCATTGTCTGTTAAGCAGTTGTCTTTGGTGTATGGCATTGTCTGTTAAGCAGTTATCTTTGGTGTATGGCATTGCCTGTTAAGCAGTTGTCTTTGGTGTATGGCATTGCCTGTTAAGCAGTTGTCTTTGGTGTATGGCATTGTCTGTTAAGCAGTTGTCTTTGGTGTATGGCATTGTCTGTTAAGCAGTTGTCTTTGGTGTATGGCATTGCATGTTAAGCAGTTGTCTTCGGTGTATGGCATTGCCTGTTAAGCAGTTGTCTTTAGTGTATGGCATTGCCTGTTAAGCAGTTGTCTTTAGTGTATGGCATTGCCTGTTAAGCAGTTGTCTTTAGTGTATGGCATTGCCTGTTAAGCAGTTGTCTTTAGTGTATGGCATTGCCTGTTAAGCAGTTGTCTTCGGTGTATGGCATTGCCTGTTAAGCAGTTGTCTTCGGTGTATGGCATTGTCTGTTAAGCAGTTGTCTTTGGTGTATAGCATTGCATGTTAAGCAGTTGTCTTCGGTGTATGGCATTGCCTGTTAAGCAGTTGTCTTTAGTGTATGGCATTACCTGTTAAGCAGTTGTCTTTAGTGTATGGCATTGCCTGTTAAGCAGTTGTCTTTAGTGTATGGCATTGCCTGATAAGCAGTTGTCTTTAGTGTATGGCATTGCCTGTTAAGCAGTTGTCTTTAGTGTATGGCACTGTCTGTTAAGCAGTTGTCTTTGGTGTATGGCATTGTCTGTTAAGCAGTTGTCTTTGGTGTATGGCATTGCCTGTTAAGCAGTTGTCTTTGGTGTATGGCATTGCCTGTTAAGCTGTTGTCTTTGGTGTATGGCATTGCCTGTTAAGCAGTTGTCTTTGGTGTATGGCATTGCCTGTTAAGCAGTTGTCTTTGGTGTATGGCATTGTCTGTTAAGCAGTTGTCTTTGGTGTATGGCATTGTCTGTTAAGCAGTTGTCTTTAGTTTTTGGCATTGTCTGCTAAGCAGTTGTCTTTCGTTTATGGCGTTGCCTGATAAGCAGTTGTCTTTGGTGTATGGCATTGCCTGTTAAGCAGTTGTCTTTAGTTTATGGCATTGTCTGTTAAGCAGTTGTCTTTGGTGTATGGCAGGGTCTGTTAAGCAGTTGTCTATAGTGTATGGCATTGCCTGTTAAGCAGTTGTCTTTGGTGTATGGCAGTGTCTGTTAAGCAGTTGTCTTTGGTGTATGGCATTGTCTGTTAAGCAGTTGTCTTTAGTTTTTGGCATTGTCTGCTAATCAGTTGTCTTTAGTTTATGGCGTTGCCTGATAAGCAGTTGTCTTTGGTGTATGGCATTGCCTGTTAAGCAGTTGTCTTTAGTTTATGGCATTGTCTGTTAAGCAGTTGTCTTTGGTGTATGGCATTGCTTGTTAAGCAGTTGTCTTTGGTGTATGGCATTGTCTGCTAAGCAGTTGTCTTTAGTTTATCGCGTTGTCTGTTAAGCAGTTGTCTTTGGTGTATGGCGTTGTCTGTTAAGCAGTTGTCTTTGGTGTATGGCATTGTCTGTTAAGCAGTTGTCTTTGGTGTATGGCATTGTCTGTTAAGCAGTTGTCTTTAGTTTTTGGCATTGTCTGCTAAGCAGTTGTCTTTAGTTTATGGCGTTGCCTGATAAGCAGTTGTCTTTGGTGTATGGCATTGCCTGTTAAGCAGTTGTCTTTAGTTTATGGCATTGTCTGTTAAGCAGTTGTCTTTGGTGTATGGCAGGGTCTGTTAAGCAGTTGTCTATAGTGTATGGCATTGCCTGTTAAGCAGTTGTCTTTGGTGTATGGCATTGTCTGTTAAGCAGTTGTCTTTGGTGTATGGCATTGTCTGTTAAGCAGTTGTCTTTAGTTTTTGGCATTGTCTGCTAAGCAGTTGTCTTTAGTTTATGGCGTTGCCTGATAAGCAGTTGTCTTTGGTGTATGGCATTGCCTGTTAAGCAGTTGTCTTTAGTTTATGGCATTGTCTGTTAAGCAGTTGTCTTTGGTGTATGGCATTGCCTGTTAAGCAGTTGTCTTTGGTGTATGGCATTGTCTGTTAAGCAGTTGTATTTGGTGCATGGCATTGTCTGTTAAGCAGTTGCCTTTGGTGTATGGCATTGTCTGTTAAGCAGTTGTCTATAGTGTATGGCATTGCCTGTTAAGCAGTTGTCTTTGGTGTATGGCAGTGTCTGTTAAGCAGTTGTCTTTGGTGTATGGCATTGCCTGTTAAGCAGTTGTCTTTGGTGTATGGCATTGCTTGTTAAGCAGTTGTCTTTTGTGTATGGCATTGTCTGTTAAGCAGTTGTCTTTGGTGTATGGCATTGTCTGTTAAGCAATTGTCTTTAGTTTTTGGCATTGTCTGCTAAGCAGTTGTCTTTAGTTTATGGCGTTGCCTGATAAGCAGTTGTCTTTGGTGTATGGCATTGCCTGTTAAGCAGTTGTCTTTAGTTTATGGCATTGTCTGTTAAGCAGTTGTCTTTGGTGTATGGCATTGCCTGTTAAGCAGTTGTCTTTGGTGTATGGCATTGTCTGTTAAGCAGTTGTATTTGGTGCATGGCATTGTCTGTTAAGCAGTTGCCTTTGGTGTATGGCATTGTCTGTTAAGCAGTTGTCTATAGTGTATGGCATTGCCTGTTAAGCAGTTGTCTTTGGTGTATGGCAGTGTCTGTTAAGCAGTTGTCTTTGGTGTATGGCATTGCCTGTTAAGCAGTTGTCTTTGGTGTATGGCATTGCCTGTTAAGCAGTTGTCTTTTGTGTATGGCATTGTCTGTTAAGCAGTTGTCTTTGGTGTATGGCATTGTCTGTTAAGCAGTTGTCTTTAGTTTTTGGCATTGTCTGCTAAGCAGTTGTCTTTAGTTTATGGCGTTGCCTGTTAAGCAGTTGTCTTTGGTGTATGGCATTGCCTGTTAAACAGTTGTCTTTGGTGTATGGCATTGTCTGTTAAGCAGTTGTCTTTGGTGTATGGCATTGCCTGTTAAGCAGTTGTCTTTGGTGTATGGCATTGTCTGTTAAACAGTTGTATTTGGTGTATGGCATTGTCTGTTAAGCAGTTGTCTTTGGTGTATGGCATTGCCTGTTAAGCAGTTGTCTTTGGTGTATGGCAGTGTCTGTTAAGCAGTTGTCTTTGGTGTATGGCATTGCCTGTTAAGCAGTTGTCTTTGGTGTATGGCATTGCCTGTTAAGCAGTTGTCTTTGGTGTATGGCATTGTCTGTTAAGCAGTTGTCTTTGGTGTATGGCATTGTCTGTTAAGCAGTTGTCTTTGGTGTATGGCATTGCATGTTAAGCAGTTGTCTTCGGTGTATGGCATTGTCTGTTAAGCAGTTGTCTTTGGTGTATGGCATTGTCTGTTAAGCAGTTGTCTTTGGTGTATGACATTGTCTGTTAAGCAGTTATCTTTGGTGTATGGCATTGCCTGTTAAGCAGTTGTCTTTGGTGCATGGCATTGCCTGTTAAGCAGTTGTCTTTGGGGTATGGCATTGTCTGTTAAGCAGTTGTTTTTGGGGTATGGCATTGTCTGTTAAGCAGTTGTCTTTGGTGTATGGCATTGCATGTTAAGCAGTTGTCTTCGGTGTATGGCATTGCCTGTTAAGCAGTTGTCTTTAGTGTATGGCATTGCCTGTTAAGCAGTTGTCTTTAGTGTATGGCATTGCCTGTTAAGCAGTTGTCTTTAGTGTATGGCATTGCCTGTTAAGCAGTTGTCTTTAGTGTATGGCATTGCCTGTTAAGCAGTTGTCTTTAGTGTATGGCATTGCCTGTTAAGCAGTTGTCTTTAGTGTATGGCACTGTCTGTTAAGCAGTTGTCTTCGGTGTATGGCATTGCCTGTTAAGCAGTTGTCTTCGGTGTATGGCATTGTCTGTTAAGCAGTTGTCTTCGGTGTATGACATTGCATGTTAAGCAGTTGTCTTCGGTGTATGGCATTGCCTGTTAAGCAGTTGTCTTCGGTGTATGGCATTGCCTGTTAAGCAGTTGTCTTTGGTGTATGGCATTGTCTGTTAAGCAGTTGTCTTTGGTGTATGGCATTGTCTGTTAAGCAGTTGTCTTTGGTGTATGGCATTGTCTGTTAAGCAGTTGTCTTTGGTGTATGGCATTGTCTGTTAAGCAGTTGTCTTTAGTTTTTGGCATTGTCTGCTAAGCAGTTGTCTTTAGTTTATGGCGTTGCCTGTTAAGCAGTTGTCTTTGGTGTATGGCATTGCCTGTTAAGCAGTTGTCTTTGGTGTATGGCATTGTCTGTTAAGCAGTTGTCTTTGGTGTATGGAATTGCCTGTTAAGCAGTTGTCTTTGGTGTATGGCATTGTCTGTTAAACAGTTGTATTTGGTGTATGGCATTGTCTGTTAAGCAGTTGTCTTTGGTGTATGGCATTGCCTGTTAAGCAGTTGTCTTTGGTGTATGGCAGTGTCTGTTAAGCAGTTGTCTTTGGTGTATGGCATTGCCTGTTAAGCAGTTGTCTTTGGTGTATGACATTGCCTGTTAAGCAGTTGTCTTTGGTGTATGGCATTGTCTGTTAAGCAGTTGTCTTTGGTGTATGGCATTGTCTGTTAAGCAGTTGTCTTTGGTGTATGGCATTGCCTGTTAAGCAGTTGTCTTTGGTGTATGGCATTGCCTGTTAAGCAGTTGTCTTTGGTGTATGGCATTGTCTGTTAAGCAGTTGTATTTGGTGCATGGCATTGTCTGTTAAGCAGTTGCCTTTGGTGTATGGCATTGTCTGTTAAGCAGTTGTCTATAGTGTATGGCATTGCCTGTTAAGCAGTTGTCTTTGGTGTATGGCAGTGTCTGTTAAGCAGTTGTCTTTGGTGTATGGCATTGCCTGTTAAGCAGTTGTCTTTGGTGTATGTCATTGTCTGCTAAGCAGTTGTCTTTAGTTTATCGCGTTGTCTGTTAAGCAGTTGTCTTTGGTGTATGGCGTTGTCTGTTAAGCAGTTGTCTTTGGTGTATGGCATTGTCTGTTAAGCAGTTGTCTTTGGTGTATGGCATTGTCTGTTAAGCAGTTGTCTTTAGTTTTTGGCATTGTCTGCTAAGCAGTTGTCTTTAGTTTATGGCGTTGCCTGATAAGCAGTTGTCTTTGGTGTATGGCATTGCCTGTTAAGCAGTTGTCTTTAGTTTATGGCATTGTCTGTTAAGCAGTTGTCTTTGGTGTATGGCAGGGTCTGTTAAGCAGTTGTCTATAGTGTATGGCATTGCCTGTTAAGCAGTTGTCTTTGGTGTATGGCATTGTCTGTTAAGCAGTTGTCTTTGGTGTATGGCATTGTCTGTTAAGCAGTTGTCTTTAGTTTTTGGCATTGTCTGCTAAGCAGTTGTCTTTAGTTTATGGCGTTGCCTGATAAGCAGTTGTCTTTGGTGTATGGCATTGCCTGTTAAGCAGTTGTCTTTAGTTTATGGCATTGTCTGTTAAGCAGTTGTCTTTGGTGTATGGCATTGCCTGTTAAGCAGTTGTCTTTGGTGTATGGCATTGTCTGTTAAGCAGTTGTATTTGGTGCAGGGCATTGTCTGTTAAGCAGTTGCCTTTGGTGTATGGCATTGTCTGTTAAGCAGTTGTCTATAGTGTATGGCATTGCCTGTTAAGCAGTTGTCTTTGGTGTATGGCAGTGTCTGTTAAGCAGTTGTCTTTGGTGTATGGCATTGCCTGTTAAGCAGTTGTCTTTGGTGTATGGCATTGCTTGTTAAGCAGTTGTCTTTTGTGTATGGCATTGTCTGTTAAGCAGTTGTCTTTGGTGTATGGCATTGTCTGTTAAGCAGTTGTCTTTAGTTTTTGGCATTGTCTGCTAAGCAGTTGTCTTTAGTTTATGGCGTTGCCTGATAAGCAGTTGTCTTTGGTGTATGGCATTGCCTGTTAAGCAGTTGTCTTTAGTTTATGGCATTGTCTGTTAAGCAGTTGTCTTTGGTGTATGGCATTGCCTGTTAAGCAGTTGTCTTTGGTGTATGGCATTGTCTGTTAAGCAGTTGTATTTGGTGCATGGCATTGTCTGTTAAGCAGTTGCCTTTGGTGTATGGTATTGTCTGTTAAGCAGTTGTCTATAGTGTATGGCATTGCCTGTTAAGCAGTTGTCTTTGGTGTATGGCAGTGTCTGTTAAGCAGTTGTCTTTGGTGTATGGCATTGCCTGTTAAGCAGTTGTCTTTGGTGTATGGCATTGCCTGTTAAGCAGTTGTCTTTTGTGTATGGCATTGTCTGTTAAGCAGTTGTCTTTGGTGTATGGCATTGTCTGTTAAGCAGTTGTCTTTAGTTTTTGGCATTGTCTGCTAAGCAGTTGTCTTTAGTTTATGGCGTTGCCTGTTAAGCAGTTGTCTTTGGTGTATGGCATTGCCTGTTAAACAGTTGTCTTTGGTGTATGGCATTGTCTGTTAAGCAGTTGTCTTTGGTGTATGGCATTGCCTGTTAAGCAGTTGTCTTTGGTGTATGGCATTGTCTGTTAAACAGTTGTATTTGGTGTATGGCATTGTCTGTTAAGCAGTTGTCTTTGGTGTATGGCATTGCCTGTTAAGCAGTTGTCTTTGGTGTATGGCAGTGTCTGTTAAGCAGTTGTCTTTGGTGTATGGCATTGCCTGTTAAGCAGTTGTCTTTGGTGTATGGCATTGCCTGTTAAGCAGTTGTCTTTGGTGTATGGCATTGTCTGTTAAGCAGTTGTCTTTGGTGTATGGCATTGTCTGTTAAGCAGTTGTCTTTGGTGTATGGCATTGCATGTTAAGCAGTTGTCTTCGGTGTATGGCATTGTCTGTTAAGCAGTTGTCTTTGGTGTATGGCATTGTCTGTTAAGCAGTTGTCTTTGGTGTATGACATTGTCTGTTAAGCAGTTATCTTTGGTGTATGGCATTGCCTGTTAAGCAGTTGTCTTTGGTGCATGGCATTGCCTGTTAAGCAGTTGTCTTTGGGGTATGGCATTGTCTGTTAAGCAGTTGTTTTTGGGGTATGGCATTGTCTGTTAAGCAGTTGTCTTTGGTGTATGGCATTGCATGTTAAGCAGTTGTCTTCGGTGTATGGCATTGCCTGTTAAGCAGTTGTCTTTAGTGTATGGCATTGCCTGTTAAGCAGTTGTCTTTAGTGTATGGCATTGCCTGTTAAGCAGTTGTCTTTAGTGTATGGCATTGCCTGTTAAGCAGTTGTCTTTAGTGTATGGCATTGCCTGTTAAGCAGTTGTCTTTAGTGTATGGCATTGCCTGTTAAGCAGTTGTCTTTAGTGTATGGCACTGTCTGTTAAGCAGTTGTCTTCGGTGTATGGCATTGCCTGTTAAGCAGTTGTCTTCGGTGTATGGCATTGTCTGTTAAGCAGTTGTCTTCGGTGTATGACATTGCATGTTAAGCAGTTGTCTTCGGTGTATGGCATTGCCTGTTAAGCAGTTGTCTTCGGTGTATGGCATTGCCTGTTAAGCAGTTGTCTTTGGTGTATGGCATTGTCTGTTAAGCAGTTGTCTTTGGTGTATGGCATTGTCTGTTAAGCAGTTGTCTTTGGTGTATGGCATTGTCTGTTAAGCAGTTGTCTTTGGTGTATGGCATTGTCTGTTAAGCAGTTGTCTTTAGTTTTTGGCATTGTCTGCTAAGCAGTTGTCTTTAGTTTATGGCGTTGCCTGTTAAGCAGTTGTCTTTGGTGTATGGCATTGCCTGTTAAGCAGTTGTCTTTGGTGTATGGCATTGTCTGTTAAGCAGTTGTCTTTGGTGTATGGAATTGCCTGTTAAGCAGTTGTCTTTGGTGTATGGCATTGTCTGTTAAACAGTTGTATTTGGTGTATGGCATTGTCTGTTAAGCAGTTGTCTTTGGTGTATGGCATTGCCTGTTAAGCAGTTGTCTTTGGTGTATGGCAGTGTCTGTTAAGCAGTTGTCTTTGGTGTATGGCATTGCCTGTTAAGCAGTTGTCTTTGGTGTATGACATTGCCTGTTAAGCAGTTGTCTTTGGTGTATGGCATTGTCTGTTAAGCAGTTGTCTTTGGTGTATGGCATTGTCTGTTAAGCAGTTGTCTTTGGTGTATGGCATTGCATGTTAAGCAGTTGTCTTCGGTGTATGGCATTGTCTGTTAAGCAGTTGTCTTTGGTGTATGGCATTGTCTGTTAAGCAGTTGTCTTTGGTGTATGGCATTGTCTGTTAAGCAGTTATCTTTGGTGTATGGCTTTGCCTGTTAAGCAGTTGTCTTTGGTGTATGGCATTGCCTGTTAAGCAGTTGTCTTTGGTGTATGGCATTGTCTGTTAAGCAGTTGTCTTTGGTGTATGGCATTGCATGTTAAGCAGTTGTCTTTGGTGTATGGCATTGCATGTTAAGCAGTTGTCTTCGGTGTATGGCATTGTCTGTTAAGCAGTTGTCTTTGGTGTATGGCATTGTCTGTTAAGCAGTTGTCTTTGGTGTATGGCATTGTCTGTTAAGCAGTTATCTTTGGTGTATGGCATTGCCTGTTAAGCAGTTGTCTTTGGTGTATGGCATTGCCTGTTAAGCAGTTGTCTTTGGTGTATGGCATTGTCTGTTAAGCAGTTGTCTTTGGTGTATGGCATTGCATGTTAAGCAGTTGTCTTTTGTGTATGGCATTGTCTGTTAAGCAGTTGTCTTTGGTGTATGGCATTGTCTGTTAAGCAGTTGTCTTTGGTGTATGGCATTGTCTGTTAAGCAGTTGTCTTTGGTGTATGGCATTGCATGTTAAGCAGTTGTCTTTAGTGTATGGCATTGCCTGTTAAGCAGTTGTCTTTAGTGTATGGCATTGCCTGTTAAGCAGTTGTCTTTAGTGTATGGCATTGCCTGTTAAGCAGTTGTCTTTGGTGTATGGCATTGTCTGTTAAGCAGTTGTCTTTGGTGTATGGCATTATCTGTTAAGCAGTTGTATTTGGTGTATGGCATTGCCTGTTAAGCAGTTGTCTTTGGTGTATGGCATTGTCTGTTAAGCAGTTGTCTTTGGTGTATGGCAGTGTCTGTTAAGCAGTTGTCTTTGGTGTATGGCATTGCATGTTAAGCAGTTGTCTTTAGTGTATGGCATTGCCTGTTAAGCAGTTGTCTTTAGTGTATGGCATTGCCTGTTAAGCAGTTGTCTTTAGTGTATGGCATTGCCTGTTAAGCAGTTGTCTTTAGTGTATGGCATTGCCTGTTAAGCAGTTGTCTTTGGTGTATGGCATTGTCTGTTAAGCAGTTGTCTTTGGTGAATGGCATTGCCTGTTAAGCAGTTGTCTTTAGTGTATGGCACTGTCTGTTAAGCAGTTGTCTTCTGTGTATGGCATTGCCTGTTAAGCAGTTGTCTTCGGTGTATGGCATTGCCTGTTAAGCAGTTGTCTTTAGTGTATGGCATTGCCTGTTAAGCAGTTGTCTTTAGTGTATGGCATTGCCTGTTAAGCAGTTGTCTTTAGTGTATGGCATTGTCTGTTAAGCAGTTGTCTTTGGTGTATGGCATTGTCTGTTAAGCAGTTGTCTTTGGTGTATGGCATTGTCTGTTAAGCAGTTGTCTTTGGTGTATGGCATTGTCTGTTAAGCAGTTGTCTTTGGTGTATGGCGTTGCCTGTTAAGCAGTTGTCTTTGGTGTATGGCATTGTCTGTTAAGCAGTTGTCTTTGGTGTATAGCAGTGTCTGTTAAGCAGTTGTCTTTGGTGTATGGCGTTGCCTGTTAAGCAGTTGTCTTTGGTGTATAGCAGTGTCTGTTAAGCAGTTGTCTTTGGTGTATGGCGTTGCCTGTTAAGCAGTTGTCTTTGGTGTATGGCAGTGTCTGTTAAGCAGTTGTCTTTGGTTTATGGCATTGCCTGTTAAGCAGTTGTCTTTGGTGTATGGCATTGCCTGTTAAGCAGTTGTCTTTGGTGTATGGCATTGTCTGTTAAGCAGTTGTCTTTGGTGTATGGCATTGCATGTTAAGCAGTTGTCTTCGGTGTATGGCATTGTCTGTTAAGCAGTTGTCTTTGGTGTATGGCATTGTCTGTTAAGCAGTTGTCTTTGGTATATGGCATTGCCTGTTAAGCAGTTGTCTTTGGTGTATGGCATTGCCTGTTAAGCAGTTGTCTTTGGTGTATGGCATTGTTTGTTAAGCAGTTGTCTTTGGTGTATGGCATTGCATGTTAAGCAGTTGTCTTTGGTGTATGGCATTGTCTGTTAAGCAGTTGTCTTTGGTGTATGGCATTGTCTGTTAAGCAGTTGTCTTTGGTGTATGGCATTGTCTGTTAAGCAGTTGTCTTTGGTGTATGGCATTGCATGTTAAGCAGTTGTCTTTAGTGTATGGCATTGCCTGTTAAGCAGTTGTCTTTAGTGTATGGCATTGCCTGTTAAGCAGTTGTCTTTAGTGTATGGCATTGTCTGTTAAGCAGTTGTCTTTAGTTTATGGCATTGCCTGTTAAGCAGTTGTCTTTAGTGTATGGCATTGCCTGTTAAGCAGTTGTCTTTGGTGTATGGCATTGTCTGTTAAGCAGTTGTCTTTGGTGTATGGCATTGTCTGTTAAGCAGTTGTCTTTGTTGTATGGCATTGCCTGTTAAGCAGTTGTCTTTGGTGTATGGCATTGTCTGTTAAGCAGTTGTCTTTGGTGTATGGCAGTGTCTGTTAAGCAGTTGTCTTTAGTGTATGGCATTGCCTGTTAAGCAGTTGTCTTTGGTGTATGGCATTGTCTGTTAAGCAGTTGTCTTTGGTGTATGGCATTGTCTGTTAAGCAGTTGTCTTTGGTTTATGGCATTGCCTGTTAAGCAGTTGTCTTTGGTGTATGGCATTGCCTGTTAAGCAGTTGTCTTTGGTGTATGGCATTGCCTGTTAAGCAGTTGTCTTTGGTGTATGGCATTGTCTGTTAAGCAGTTGTCTTTGGTGTATGGCATTGTCTGTTAAGCAGTTGTCTTTGATGTATGGCATTGCATGTTAAGCAGTTGTCTTCGGTGTATGGCATTGTCTATTAAGCAGTTGTCTTTGGTGTATGGCATTGTCTGTTAAGCAGTTGTCTTTGGTGTATGGCATTGTCTGTTAAGCAGTTATCTTTGGTGTATGGCATTGCCTGTTAAGCAGTTGTCTTTGGTGTATGGCATTGCCTGTTAAGCAGTTGTCTTTGGTGTATGGCATTGTCTGTTAAGCAGTTGTCTTTGGTGTATGGCATTGTCTGTTAAGCAGTTGTCTTTGGTGTATGGCATTGTCTGTTAAGCAGTTGTCTTTGGTGTATGGCATTGTCTGTTAAGCAGTTGTGTTTGGTGCATGGCATTGTCTGTTAAGCAGTTGTCTTTTGTGTATGTCATTGTCTGTTAAGCAGTTGTCTTTGGTGTATGGCATTGCCTGTTAAGCAGTTGTCTTTAGTGTATGGCATTGTCTTAAGCAGTTGTCTTTGGTGTATGGCGTTGCCTGTTAAGCAGTTGTCTTTGGTGTATGGCGTTGCCTGTTAAGCAGTTGTCTTTGGTGTATGGCATTGTCTGTTAAGCAGTTGTCTTTGGTGTATGGCATTGTCTGTTATGCAGTTGTCTTTGGTGCATGGCATTGCCTGTTAAGCAGTTGTCTTTGGTGTATGGCGTTGCCTGTTAAGCAGTTGTCTTTGGTGTATGGCATTGTCTGTTAAGCAGTTGTCTTTGGTGTATGGCATTGTCTGTTAAGCAGTTGTCTTTGGTGCATGGCATTGCCTGTTAAGCAGTTGTCTTTGGTGTATGGCATTGCCTGTTAAGCAGTTGTCTTTGGTGCATGGCGTTGCCTGTTAAGCAGTTGTCTTTGGTGTATGGCATTGTCTGTTAAGCAGTTGTCTTTGGTAGATGGCATTGCCTGTTAAGCAGTTGTCTTTGGCGTATGGCATTGTCTGTTAAGCAGTTGTCTTTGGTATATGGCATTGCCTGTTAAGCAGTTTTCTTTGGTGTATGGCATTGCCTGTTAAGCAGTTGTCTTTGGTGTATGGCAGTGTCTGTTAAGCAGTTGTCTTTGGTGTATGGCATTGTCTCTTAAGCAGTTGTCTTTGGTGTATGGCATTGCCTGTTAAGCAGTTGTCTTTGGTGTATGGCATTGCCTGTTAAGCAGTTGTCTTTAGTGTATGGCATTGTCTCTTAAGCAGTTGTCTTTGGTATATGGCATTGCATGTTAAGCAGTTGTCTTTGGTGTATGGCATTGTCTGTTAAGAAGTTGTCTTTGGTATATGGCATTGCCTGTTAAGCAGTTGTCTTTGGTGTACGGCATTGTCTGTTAAGCAGTTGTCTTTGGTATATGGCATTGCCTGTTAAGCAGTTGTCTTTGGTGTATGGCAGTGTCTGTTAATCAGTTGTCTTTGGTGTATGGCACTGTCTCTTAAGCAGTTGTCTTTGGTATATGGCATTGCCTGTTAAGCAGTTGTCTTTGGTGTATGGCATTGTCTGTTAAGCAGTTGTCTTTGGTGTATGGCATTGTCTGTTAAGCAGTTGTCTTTGGTGTATGGCATTGCCTGTTAAGCAGTTGTCTTTAGTGTATGGCATTGCCTGTTAAGCAGTTGTCTTTAGTGTATGGCAATGCCTGTTAAGCAGTTGTCTTTAGTGTATGGCATTGCCTGTTAAGCAGTTGTCTTTAGTGTATGGCACTGTCTGTTAAGCAGTTGTCTTTGGTGTACGGCATTGTCTGTTAAGCAGTTGTCTTTGATGTATGGCATTGTCTGTTAAGCATTTATCTTTGGTGTATGGCATTGCCTGTTAAGCAGTTGTCTTTGGTGTATGGCATTGTCTGTTAAGCAGTTGTCTTTGGTGTATGGCATTGCCTGTTAAGCAGTTGTCTTTAGTGTATGGCATTGCCTGTTAAGCAGTTGTCTTTAGTGTATGGCATTGCCTGTTAAGCAGTTGTCTTTAGTGTATGGCATTGCCTGTTAAGCAGTTGTCTTTAGTGTATGGCATTGCCTGTTAAGCAGTTGTCTTTAGTGTATGGCACTGTCTGTTAAGCAGTTGTCTTTGGTGTATGGCATTGTCTGTTAAGCAGTTGTCTTTGATGTATGGCATTGTCTGTTAAGCATTTATCTTTGGTGTATGGCATTGCCTGTTAAGCAGTTGTCTTTAGTGTATGGCACTGTCTGTTAAGCAGTTGTCTTTGGTGTATGGCATTGCCTGTTAAGCAGTTGTCTTTGGTGTATGGCATTGTCTCTTGAGCAGTTGTCTTTGGTGTATGGCATTGTCTGTTAAGCAGTTGTCTTTGGTGTATGGCATTGTCTGTTAAGCAGTTATCTTTGGTGTATGGCATTGCCTGTTAAGCAGTTGTCTTTGGTGTATGGCATTGTCTGTTAAGCAGTTGTCTTTGGTGTATGGCATTGCCTGTTAAGCAGTTGTCTTTGGTGTATGGCATTGTCTGTTAAGCAGTTGTCTTTGGTGTATGGCATTGTCTGTTAAGCAGTTGTCTTTGGTGTATGGCATTGTCTGTTAAGCAGTTGTCTTTGGTGTATGGCATTGTCTGTTAAGCAGTTATCTTTGGTGTATGGCATTGCCTGTTAAGCAGTTGTCTTTGGTGTATGGCATTGCCTGTTAAGCAGTTGTCTTTGGTGTATGGCATTGTCTGTTAAGCAGTTGTCTTTGGTGTATGGCATTGTCTGTTAAGCAGTTGTCTTTGGTGTATAGCATTGTCTGTTAAGCAGTTGTCTTTGGTGTATGGCATTGTCTGTTAAGCAGTTGTCTTTGGTGTATAGCATTGCCTGTTAAGCAGTTGTCTTTGGTGTATGGCATTGTCTGTTAAGCAGTTGTCTTTGGTGTATAGCATTGTCTGTTAAGCAGTTGTCTTTGGTGTATGGCATTGTCTGTTAAGCAGTTGTCTTTGGTGTATGGCATTGTCTGTTAAGCAGTTGTCTTTGGTGTATGGCATTGCATGTTAAGCAGTTGTCTTCGGTGTATGGCATTGCCTGTTAAGCAGTTGTCTTTAGTGTATGGCATTGCCTGTTAACCAGTTGTCTTTAGTGTATGGCATTGCCTGTTAAGCAGTTGTCTTTAGTGTATGGCATTGCCTGTTAAGCAGTTGTCTTTAGTGTATGGCATTGCCTGTTAAGCAGTTGTCTTCGGTGTATGGCATTGCCTGTTAAGCAGTTGTCTTCGGTGTATGGCATTGTCTGTTAAGCAGTTGTCTTTGGTGTATAGCATTGCATGTTAAGCAGTTGTCTTCGGTGTATGGCATTGCCTGTTAAGCAGTTGTCTTTAGTGTATGGCATTACCTGTTAAGCAGTTGTCTTTAGTGTATGGCATTGCCTGTTAAGCAGTTGTCTTTAGTGTATGGCATTGCCTGTTAAGCAGTTGTCTTTAGTGTATGGCATTGCCTGTTAAGCAGTTGTCTTTAGTGTATGGCATTGCCTGTTAAGCAGTTGTCTTTGGTGTATGGCACTGTCTGTTAAGCAGTTGTCTTTGGTGTATGGCATTGTCTGTTAAGCAGTTGTCTTTGGTGTATGGCATTGCCTGTTAAGCAGTTGTCTTTGGTGTATGGCATTGCCTGTTAAGCTGTTGTCTTTGGTGTATGGCATTGCCTGTTAAGCAGTTGTCTTTGGTGTATGGCATTGCCTGTTAAGCAGTTGTCTTTGGTGTATGGCATTGCCTGTTAAGCAGTTGTCTTTGGTGTATGGCATTGTCTGTTAAGCAGTTGTCTTTGGTGTATGGCATTGTCTGTTAAGCAGTTGTCTTTAGTTTTTGGCATTGTCTGCTAAGCAGTTGTCTTTAGTTTATGGTGTTGCCTGATAAGCAGTTGTCTTTGGTGTATGGCATTGCCTGTTAAGCAGTTGTCTTTAGTTTATGGCATTGTCTGTTAAGCAGTTGTCTTTGGTGTATGGCAGGGTCTGTTAAGCAGTTGTCTATAGTGTATGGCATTGCCTGTTAAGCAGTTGTCTTTGGTGTATGGCAGTGTCTGTTAAGCAGTTGTCTTTGGTGTATGGCATTGTCTGTTAAGCAGTTGTCTTTGGTGTATGGCATTGTCTGTTAAGCAGTTGTCTTTAGTTTTTGGCATTGTCTGCTATGCAGTTGTCTTTAGTTTATGGCGTTGCCTGATAAGCAGTTGTCTTTGGTGTATGGCATTGCCTGTTAAGCAGTTGTCTTTAGTTTATGGCATTGTCTGTTAAGCAGTTGTCTTTGGTGTATGTCATTGCTTGTTAAGCAGTTGTCTTTGGTGTATGGCATTGCCTGTTAAGCAGTTGTCTTTGGTGTATGTCATTGTCTGCTAAGCAGTTGTCTTTAGTTTATCGCGTTGTCTGTTAAGCAGTTGTCTTTGGTGTATGGCGTTGTCTGTTAAGCAGTTGTCTTTGGTGTATGGCATTGTCTGTTAAGCAGTTGTCTTTGGTGTATGGCATTGTCTGTTAAGCAGTTGTCTTTAGTTTTTGGCATTGTCTGCTAAGCAGTTGTCTTTAGTTTATGGCGTTGCCTGATAAGCAGTTGTCTTTGGTGTATGGCATTGCCTGTTAAGCAGTTGTCTTTAGTTTATGGCATTGTCTGTTAAGCAGTTGTCTTTGGTGTATGGCAGGGTCTGTTAAGCAGTTGTCTATAGTGCACGGCATTGCCTGTTAAGCAGTTGTCTTTGGTGTATGGCATTGTCTGTTAAGCAGTTGTCTTTGGTGTATGGCATTGTCTGTTAAGCAGTTGTCTTTAGTTTTTGGCATTGTCTGCTAAGCAGTTGTCTTTAGTTTATGGCGTTGCCTGATAAGCAGTTGTCTTTGGTGTCTGGCATTGCCTGTTAAGCAGTTGTCTTTAGTTTATGGCATTGTCTGTTAAGCAGTTGTCTTTGGTGTATGGCGTTGTCTGTTAAGCAGTTGTCTATGGTGTATGGCATTGCTTGTTAAGCAGTTGTCTTTGGTGTATGGCATTGCCTGTTAAGCAGTTGTCTTTGGTGTATGTCATTGTCTGCTAAGCAGTTGTCTTTAGTTTATGGCGTTGTCTGTTAAGCAGTTGTCTTTGGTGTATGGCGTTGTCTGTTAAGCAGTTGTCTTTGGTGTATGGCATTGTCTGTTAAGCAGTTGCCTTTGGTGTATGGCATTGTCTGTTAAGCAGTTGTCTTTGGTGTATGGCATTGTCTGTTAAGCAGTTGTCTTTGGTGTATGGCATTGTCTGTTAAGCAGTTGTCTTTGGTGTATGGCATTGCCTGTTAAGCAGTTGTCTTTGGTGTATGGCATTGTCTGTTAAGCAGTTGTATTTGGTGCATGGCATTGTCTGTTAAGCAGTTGCCTTTGGTGTATGGCATTGTCTGTTAAGCAGTTGTCTATAGTGTATGGCATTGCCTGTTAAGCAGTTGTCTTTGGTGTATGGCAGTGTCTGTTAAGCAGTTGTCTTTGGTGTATGGCATTGCCTGTTAAGCAGTTGTCTTTGGTGTATGGCATTGCCTGTTAAGCAGTTGTCTTTGGTGTATGGCATTGTCTGTTAAGCAGTTGTCTTTGGTGTATGGCATTGTCTGTTAAGCAGTTGTCTTTAGTTTTTGGCATTGTCTGCTAAGCAGTTGTCTTTAGTTTATGGCGTTGCCTGTTAAGCAGTTGTCTTTGGTGTATGGCATTGCCTGTTAAACAGTTGTCTTTGGTGTATGGCATTGTCTGTTAAGCAGTTGTCTTTGGTGTATGGCATTGCCTGTTAAGCAGTTGTCTTTGGTGTATGGCATTGTCTGTTAAACAGTTGTATTTGGTGTATGGCATTGTCTGTTAAGCAGTTGTCTTTGGTGTATGGCATTGCCTGTTAAGCAGTTGTCTTTGGTGTATGGCAGTGTCTGTTAAGCAGTTGTCTTTGGTGTATGGCATTGCCTGTTAAGCAGTTGTCTTTGGTGTATGGCATTGCCTGTTAAGCAGTTGTCTTTGGTGTATGGCATTGTCTGTTAAGCAGTTGTCTTTGATGTATGGCATTGTCTGTTAAGCAGTTGTCTTTGGTGTATGGCATTGCATGTTAAGCAGTTGTCTTCGGTGTATGGCATTGTCTGTTAAGCAGTTGTCTTTGGTGTATGGCATTGTCTGTTAAGCAGTTGTCTTTGGTGTATGACATTGTCTGTTAAGCAGTTATCTTTGGTGTATGGCATTGCCTGTTAAGCAGTTGTCTTTGGTGCATGGCATTGCCTGTTAAGCAGTTGTCTTTGGGGTATGGCATTGTCTGTTAAGCAGTTGTCTTTGGTGTATGGCATTGTCTGTTAAGCAGTTGTCTTTGGTGTATGGCATTGCATGTTAAGCAGTTGTCTTCGGTGTATGGCATTGCCTGTTAAGCAGTTGTCTTTAGTGTATGGCATTGCCTGTTAAGCAGTTGTCTTTAGTGTATGGCATTGCCTGTTAAGCAGTTGTCTTTAGTGTATGGCATTGCCTGTTAAGCAGTTGTCTTTAGTGTATGGCATTGCCTGTTAAGCAGTTGTCTTTAGTGTATGGCATTGCCTGTTAAGCAGTTGTCTTTAGTGTATGGCACTGTCTGTTAAGCAGTTGTCTTCGGTGTATGGCATTGCCTGTTAAGCAGTTGTCTTCGGTGTATGGCATTGTCTGTTAAGCAGTTGTCTTCGGTGTATGGCATTGCATGTTAAGCAGTTGTCTTCGGTGTATGGCATTGTCTGTCAAGCAGTTATCTTTGGTGTATGGCATTGTCTGTTAAGCAGTTGTCTTTGGTGCATGGCATTGTCTGTTAAGCAGTTGTCTTTGGTGTATGGCACTGTCTGTTAAGCAGTTGTCTTTGGTGTATGGCACTGTCTGTTAAGCAGTTGTCTTTGGTGTATGGCATTGTCTGTTAAGCAGTTGTCTTTGGTGTATGGCATTGTATGTTAAGCAGTTGTCTTTGGTGCATGGCTTTGTCTGTTAAGCAGTTGTCTTTGGTGTATGGCATTGTCTGTTAAGCAGTTGTCTTTGGTGTATGGCATTGTCTGTTAAGCAGTTGTCTTTGGTGCATGGCATTGTCTGTTAAGCAGTTGTCTTTTGTGTATGGCATTGTCTGTTAAGCAGTTGTCTTTGGTGTATGGCATTGCCTGTTAAGCAGTTGTCTTTAGTGTATGGCATTGTCTTAAGCAGTTGTCTTTGGTGTATGGCGTTGCCTGTTAAGCAGTTGTCTTTGGTGTATGGCGTTGCCTGTTAAGCAGTTGTCTTTGGTGTATGGCATTGTCTGTTAAGCAGTTGTCTTTGGTGTATGGCATTGTCTTAAGCAGTTGTCTTTGGTGTATGGCATTGCCTGTTAAGCAGTTGCCTTTTGTGTATGGCATTGCCTGTTAAGCAGTTATCTTTGGTGTATGGCATTGCCTGTTAAGCAGTTGTCTTTAGTGTATGGCGTTGCCTGTTAAGCAGTTGTCTTTGGTGTATGGCATTGTCTGTTAAGCAGTTGTCTTTGGTGTATGGCATTGTCTGTTAAGCAGTTGTCTTTGGTGCATGGCATTGCCTGTTAAGCAGTTGTCTTTGGTGTATGGCATTGCCTGTTAAGCAGTTGTCTTTGGTGCATGGCGTTGCCTGTTAAGCTGTTGTCTTTGGTGTATGGCTGTGTCTTTTAAGCAGTTGTCTTTGGTGTATGGAATTGCCTGTTGAGCACTTGTCTATAGTGTATGGCATTGCCTGTTAAGCAGTTGTCTTTGGTGTATAGCATTGTCTGTTAAGCAGTTGTCTTTGGTGTATGGCATTGCCTGTTAAGCAGTTGTCTTTGGTGTATGGCAGTGTCTGTTAATCAGTTGTCTTTGGTGTATGGCATTGTCTCTTAAGCAGTTGTCTTTGGTGTATGGAATTGCCTGTTGAGCACTTGTCTATAGTGTATGGCATTGCCTGTTAAGCAGTTGTCTTTGGTGTATAGCATTGTCTGTTAAGCAGTTGTCTTCGGTGTATGGCATTGTCTGTTAAGCAGTTGTCTTTGTTGCATGGCGTTACGTGTTAAGCAGTTGTCTTTGGTGTATGGCATTGCCTGTTAAGCAGTTGTCTTTGGTGTATGGCATTGCCTGTTAAGCAGTTGTCTTTGGTGCATGGCAGTGTCTGTTAAGCAGTTGTCTTTGGTGTATGGCATTGTCTCTTAAGCAGTTGTCTTTGGTGTATGGCATTGCCTGTTTAGCAGTTGTCTTTGGTGTATGGCATTACCTGTTAAGCAGTTGTCTTTAGTGTATGGCATTGTCTCTTAAGCAGTTGTCTTTGGTATATGGCATTGCCTGTTAAGCAGTTGTCTTTGGTGTATGGCATTGTCTGTTAAGCAGTTATCTTTGGTGTATGGCATTGTCTGTTAAGCAGTTATCTTTGGTGTATGGCATTGCCTGTTAAGCAGTTGTCTTTGGTGTATGGCATTGCCTGTTAAGCAGTTGTCTTTGGTGTATAGCATTGTCATTTAAGCAGTTGTCTTTGGTGTATGGCGTTGCATGTTAAGCAGTTGTCTATAGTGTATGGCATTGCCTGTTAAGCAGTTGTCTTTGGTGTATGGCAGTGTCTGTTAAGCAGTTGTCTTTGGTGTATGGCATTGCCTGTTAAGCAGTTGTCTTTGGTGTATGGCAGTGTCTGTTAAGCAGTTGTCTTTGGTGTATGGCAGTGTCTGTTAAGCAGTTGTCTTTGGTGTATGGCATTGTCTCTTAAGCAGTTGTCTTTGGTGTATGGCATTGCCTGTTAAGCAGTTGTCTTTGGTGTATGGCATTGCCTGTTAAGAAGTTGTCTTTAGTGTATGGCATTGTCTCTTAAGCAGTTGTCTTTGGTGTATGGCATTGCCTGTTAAGCAGTTGTCTTTGGTGTATGGCAGTGTCTGTTAATCAGTTGTCTTTGGTGTATGGCATTGTCTCTTAAGCAGTTGTCTTTGGTGTATGGCATTGCCTGTTAAGCAGTTGTCTATAGTGTATGGCATTGCCTGTTAAGCAGTTGTCTTTGGTGTATGGCAGTGTCTGTTAAGCAGTTGTCTTTGGTGTATGGCATTGTCTCTTAAGCAGTTGTCTTTGGTGTATGGCATTGCCTGTTAAGCAGTTGTCTTTGGTGCATGGCAGTGTCTGTTAAGCAGTTGTCTTTGGTGTATGGCATTGTCTCTTAAGCAGTTGTCTTTGGTGTATGGCATTGCCTGTTAAGCAGTTGTCTTTGGTGTATGGCATTACCTGTTAAGCAGTTGTCTTTAGTGTATGGCATTGTCTCTTAAGCAGTTGTCTTTGGTATATGGCATTGCCTGTTAAGCAGTTGTCTTTGGTGTATGGCATTGTCTGTTAAGCAGTTATCTTTGGTGTATGGCATTGTCTGTTAAGCAGTTATCTTTGGTGTATGGCATTGCCTGTTAAGCAGTTGTCTTTGGTGTATGGCATTGCCTGTTAAGCAGTTGTCTTTGGTGTATAGCATTGTCTGTTAAGCAGTTGTCTTTGGTGTATGGCGTTGCATGTTAAGCAGTTGTCTATAGTGTATGGCATTGCCTGTTAAGCAGTTGTCTTTGGTGTATGGCAGTGTCTGTTAAGCAGTTGTCTTTGGTGTATGGCATTGCCTGTTAAGCAGTTGTCTTTGGTGTATGGCAGTGTCTGTTAAGCAGTTGTCTTTGGTGTATGGCAGTGTCTGTTAAGCAGTTGTCTTTGGTGTATGGCATTGTCTCTTAAGCAGTTGTCTTTGGTGTATGGCATTGCCTGTTAAGCAGTTGTCTTTGGTGTATGGCATTGCCTGTTAAGAAGTTGTCTTTAGTGTATGGCATTGTCTCTTAAGCAGTTGTCTTTGGTGTATGGCATTGCCTGTTAAGCAGTTGTCTTTGGTGTATGGCAGTGTCTGTTAATCAGTTGTCTTTGGTGTATGGCATTGTCTCTTAAGCAGTTGTCTTTGGTGTATGGCATTGCCTGTTAAGCAGTTGTATATAGTGTATGGCATTGCCTGTTAAGCAGTTGTCTTTGGTGTATGGCAGTGTCTGTTAAGCAGTTGTCTTTGGTGTATGGCATTGTCTCTTAAGCAGTTGTCTTTGGTGTATGGCATTGCCTGTTAAGCAGTTGTCTTTGGTGTATGGCATTGCCTGTTAAGCAGTTGTCTTTAGTGTATGGCATTGTCTCTTAAGCAGTTGTCTTTGGTGTATGGCATTGCCTGTTAAGCAGTTGTCTTTGGTGTATGACAGTGTCTGTTATTCAGTTGTCTTTGGTGTATGGCATTGTCTCTTAAGCAGTTGTCTTTGGTATATGGCATTGCCTGTTAAGCAGTTGTCTTTAGTGTATGGCATTGTCTGTTAAGCAGTTGTCTTTGGTGTATGGCATTGTCTGTTAAGCAGTTGTCTTAGGTGTATGGCATTGCCTATTAAGCAGTTGTCTTTGTTGTATGGCATTGTCTGTTAAGCAGTTATCTTTGGTGTATGGCATTGTCTGTTAAGCAGTTGTCTTTGGTGCATGGCATTGTCTGTTAAGCAGTTGTCTTTTGTGTATGGCATTGTCTGTTAAGCAGTTGTATTTTTTGTATGGCATTGTCTGTTAAGCAGTTGTCTTTGGTGTATGACATTGTCTGTTAAGCAGTTGTCTTTGGTGTATGGCATTGTCTCCTAAGCAGTTGTCTTTGGTGTATGGCATTGTCTGTTAAGCAGTTGTCTTTGGTGTATGGCATTGTCTGTTAAGCAGTTGTCTTTGGTGTATGGCATTGTCTGTTAAGCAGTTGTCTTTGGTGTATGGCATTGTCTGTTAAGCAGTTGTGTTTGGTGCATGGCATTGTCTGTTAAGCAGTTGTCTTTTGTGTATGTCATTGTCTGTTAAGCAGTTGTCTTTGGTGTATGGCATTGCCTGTTAAGCAGTTGTCTTTAGTGTATGGCATTGTCTTAAGCAGTTGTCTTTGGTGTATGGCGTTGCCTGTTAAGCAGTTGTCTTTGGTGTATGGCGTTGCCTGTTAAGCAGTTGTCTTTGGTGTATGGCATTGTCTGTTAAGCAGTTGTCTTTGGTGTATGGCATTGTCTGTTATGCAGTTGTCTTTGGTGCATGGCATTGCCTGTTAAGCAGTTGTCTTTGGTGTATGGCGTTGCCTGTTAAGCAGTTGTCTTTGGTGTATGGCATTGTCTGTTAAGCAGTTGTCTTTGGTGTATGGCATTGTCTGTTAAGCAGTTGTCTTTGGTGCATGGCATTGCCTGTTAAGCAGTTGTCTTTGGTGTATGGCATTGCCTGTTAAGCAGTTGTCTTTGGTGCATGGCGTTGCCTGTTAAGCAGTTGTCTTTGGTGTATGGCATTGTCTGTTAAGCAGTTGTCTTTGGTATATGGCATTGCCTGTTAAGCAGTTGTCTTTGGTGTATGGCATTGTCTGTTAAGCAGTTGTCTTTGGTATATGGCATTGCCTGTTAAGCAGTTGTCTTTGGTGTATGGCATTGCCTGTTAAGCAGTTGTCTTTGGTGTATGGCAGTGTCTGTTAAGCAGTTGTCTTTGGTGTATGGCATTGTCTCTTAAGCAGTTGTCTTTGGTGTATGGCATTGCCTGTTAAGCAGTTGTCTTTGGTGTATGGCATTGCCTGTTAAGCAGTTGTCTTTAGTGTATGGCATTGTCTCTTAAGCAGTTGTCTTTGGTATATGGCATTGCATGTTAAGCAGTTGTCTTTGGTGTATGGCATTGTCTGTTAAGAAGTTGTCTTTGGTATATGGCATTGCCTGTTAAGCAGTTGTCTTTGGTGTATGGCATTGTCTGTTAAGCAGTTGTCTTTGGTATATGGCATTGCCTGTTAAGCAGTTGTCTTTGGTGTATGGCAGTGTCTGTTAATCAGTTGTCTTTGGTGTATGGCATTGTCTCTTAAGCAGTTGTCTTTGGTATATGGCATTGCCTGTTAAGCAGTTGTCTTTGGTGTATGGCATTGTCTGTTAAGCAGTTGTCTTTGGTGTATGGCATTGTCTGTTAAGCAGTTGTCTTTGGTGTATGGCATTGCCTGTTAAGCAGTTGTCTTTAGTGTATGGCATTGCCTGTTAAGCAGTTGTCTTTAGTGTATGGCATTGCCTGTTAAGCAGTTGTCTTTAGTGTATGGCATTGCCTGTTAAGCAGTTGTCTTTAGTGTATGGCACTGTCTGTTAAGCAGTTGTCTTTGGTGTACGGCATTGTCTGTTAAGCAGTTGTCTTTGATGTATGGCATTGTCTGTTAAGCATTTATCTTTGGTGTATGGCATTGCCTGTTAAGCAGTTGTCTTTGGTGTATGGCATTGTCTGTTAAGCAGTTGTCTTTGGTGTATGGCATTGTCTGTTAAGCAGTTGTCTTTGGTGTATGGCATTGCCTGTTAAGCAGTTGTCTTTAGTGTATGGCATTGCCTGTTAAGCAGTTGTCTTTAGTGTATGGCATTGCCTGTTAAGCAGTTGTCTTTAGTGTATGGCATTGCCTGTTAAGCAGTTGTCTTTAGTGTATGGCATTGCCTGTTAAGCAGTTGTCTTTAGTGTATGGCACTGTCTGTTAAGCAGTTGTCTTTGGTGTACGGCATTGTCTGTTAAGCAGTTGTCTTTGATGTATGGCATTGTCTGTTAAGCATTTATCTTTGGTGTATGGCATTGCCTGTTAAGCAGTTGTCTTTAGTGTATGGCACTGTCTGTTAAGCAGTTGTCTTTGGTGTATGGCATTGTCTCTTGAGCAGTTGTCTTTGGTGTATGGCATTGTCTGTTAAGCAGTTGTCTTTGGTGTATGGCATTGTCTGTTAAGCAGTTATCTTTGGTGTATGGCATTGCGTGTTAAGCAGTTGTCTTTGGTGTATGGCATTGTCTGTTAAGCAGTTGTCTTTGGTGTATGGCATTGCCTGTTAAGCAGTTGTCTTTGGTGTATGGCATTGTCTGTTAAGCAGTTGTCTTTGGTGTATGGCATTGTCTGTTAAGCAGTTGTCTTTGGTGTATGGCATTGTCTGTTAAGCAGTTGTCTTTGGTGTATGGCATTGTCTGTTAAGCAGTTATCTTTGGTGTATGGCATTGCCTGTTAAGCAGTTGTCTTTGGTGTATGGCATTGCCTGTTAAGCAGTTGTCTTTGGTGTATGGCATTGTCTGTTAAGCAGTTGTCTTTGGTGTATGGCATTGTCTGTTAAGCAGTTGTCTTTGGTGTATGGCATTGCATGTTAAGCAGTTGTCTTCGGTGTATGGCATTGCCTGTTAAGCAGTTGTCTTTAGTGTATGGCATTGCCTGTTAAGCAGTTGTCTTTAGTGTATGGCATTGCCTGTTAAGCAGTTGTCTTTAGTGTATGGCATTGCCTGTTAAGCAGTTGTCTTTAGTGTATGGCATTGCCTGTTAAGCAGTTGTCTTCGGTGTATGGCATTGCCTGTTAAGCAGTTGTCTTCGGTGTATGGCATTGTCTGTTAAGCAGTTGTCTTTGGTGTATAGCATTGCATGTTAAGCAGTTGTCTTCGGTGTATGGCATTGCCTGTTAAGCAGTTGTCTTTAGTGTATGGCATTACCTGTTAAGCAGTTGTCTTTAGTGTATGGCATTGCCTGTTAAGCAGTTGTCTTTAGTGTATGGCATTGCCTGATAAGCAGTTGTCTTTAGTGTATGGCATTGCCTGTTAAGCAGTTGTCTTTAGTGTATGGCACTGTCTGTTAAGCAGTTGTCTTTGGTGTATGGCATTGTCTGTTAAGCAGTTGTCTTTGGTGTATGGCATTGCCTGTTAAGCAGTTGTCTTTGGTGTATGGCATTGCCTGTTAAGCTGTTGTCTTTGGTGTATGGCATTGCCTGTTAAGCAGTTGTCTTTGGTGTATGGCATTGCCTGTTAAGCAGTTGTCTTTGGTGTATGGCATTGTCTGTTAAGCAGTTGTCTTTGGTGTATGGCATTGTCTGTTAAGCAGTTGTCTTTAGTTTTTGGCATTGTCTGCTAAGCAGTTGTCTTTCGTTTATGGCGTTGCCTGATAAGCAGTTGTCTTTGGTGTATGGCATTGCCTGTTAAGCAGTTGTCTTTAGTTTATGGCATTGTCTGTTAAGCAGTTGTCTTTGGTGTATGGCAGGGTCTGTTAAGCAGTTGTCTATAGTGTATGGCATTGCCTGTTAAGCAGTTGTCTTTGGTGTATGGCAGTGTCTGTTAAGCAGTTGTCTTTGGTGTATGGCATTGTCTGTTAAGCAGTTGTCTTTAGTTTTTGGCATTGTCTGCTAATCAGTTGTCTTTAGTTTATGGCGTTGCCTGATAAGCAGTTGTCTTTGGTGTATGGCATTGCCTTTTAAGCAGTTGTCTTTAGTTTATGGCATTGTCTGTTAAGCAGTTGTCTTTGGTGTATGGCATTGCTTGTTAAGCAGTTGTCTTTGGTGTATGGCATTGCCTGTTAAGCAGTTGTCTTTGGTGTATGTCATTGTCTGCTAAGCAGTTGTCTTTAGTTTATCGCGTTGTCTGTTAAGCAGTTGTCTTTGGTGTATGGCGTTGTCTGTTAAGCAGTTGTCTTTGGTGTATGGCATTGTCTGTTAAGCAGTTGTCTTTAGTTTTTGGCATTGTCTGCTAAGCAGTTGTCTTTAGTTTATGGCGTTGCCTGATAAGCAGTTGTCTTTGGTGTATGGCATTGCCTGTTAAGCAGTTGTCTTTAGTTTATGGCATTGTCTGTTAAGCAGTTGTCTTTGGTGTATGGCAGGGTCTGTTAAGCAGTTGTCTATAGTGTATGGCATTGCCTGTTAAGCAGTTGTCTTTGGTGTATGGCATTGTCTGTTAAGCAGTTGTCTTTGGTGTATGGCATTGTCTGTTAAGCAGTTGTCTTTAGTTTTTGGCATTGTCTGCTAAGCAGTTGTCTTTAGTTTATGGCGTTGCCTGATAAGCAGTTGTCTTTGGTGTATGGCATTGCCTGTTAAGCAGTTGTCTTTAGTTTATGGCATTGTCTGTTAAGCAGTTGTCTTTGGTGTATGGCATTGCCTGTTAAGCAGTTGTCTTTGGTGTATGGCATTGTCTGTTAAGCAGTTGTATTTGGTGCATGGCATTGTCTGTTAAGCAGTTGCCTTTGGTGTATGGCATTGTCTGTTAAGCAGTTGTCTATAGTGTATGGCATTGCCTGTTAAGCAGTTGTCTTTGGTGTATGGCAGTGTCTGTTAAGCAGTTGTCTTTGGTGTATGGCATTGCCTGTTAAGCAGTTGTCTTTGGTGTATGGCATTGCTTGTTAAGCAGTTGTCTTTTGTGTATGGCATTGTCTGTTAAGCAGTTGTCTTTGGTGTATGGCATTGTCTGTTAAGCAGTTGTCTTTAGTTTTTGGCATTGTCTGCTAAGCAGTTGTCTTTAGTTTATGGCGTTGCCTGATAAGCAGTTGTCTTTGGTGTATGGCATTGCCTGTTAAGCAGTTGTCTTTAGTTTATGGCATTGTCTGTTAAGCAGTTGTCTTTGGTGTATGGCATTGCCTGTTAAGCAGTTGTCTTTGGTGTATGGCATTGTCTGTTAAGCAGTTGTATTTGGTGCATGGCATTGTCTGTTAAGCAGTTGCCTTTGGTGTATGGCATTGTCTGTTAAGCAGTTGTCTATAGTGTATGGCATTGCCTGTTAAGCAGTTGTCTTTGGTGTATGGCAGTGTCTGTTAAGCAGTTGTCTTTGGTGTATGGCATTGCCTGTTAAGCAGTTGTCTTTGGTGTATGGCATTGCCTGTTAAGCAGTTGTCTTTTGTGTATGGCATTGTCTGTTAAGCAGTTGTCTTTGGTGTATGGCATTGTCTGTTAAGCAGTTGTCTTTAGTTTTTGGCATTGTCTGCTAAGCAGTTGTCTTTAGTTTATGGCGTTGCCTGTTAAGCAGTTGTCTTTGGTGTATGGCATTGCCTGTTAAACAGTTGTCTTTGGTGTATGGCATTGTCTGTTAAGCAGTTGTCTTTGGTGTATGGCATTGCCTGTTAAGCAGTTGTCTTTGGTGTATGGCATTGTCTGTTAAACAGTTGTATTTGGTGTATGGCATTGTCTGTTAAGCAGTTGTCTTTGGTGTATGGCATTGCCTGTTAAGCAGTTGTCTTTGGTGTATGGCAGTGTCTGTTAAGCAGTTGTCTTTGGTGTATGGCATTGCCTGTTAAGCAGTTGTCTTTGGTGTATGGCATTGCCTGTTAAGCAGTTGTCTTTGGTGTATGGCATTGTCTGTTAAGCAGTTGTCTTTGGTGTATGGCATTGTCTGTTAAGCAGTTGTCTTTGGTGTATGGCATTGCATGTTAAGCAGTTGTCTTCGGTGTATGGCATTGTCTGTTAAGCAGTTGTCTTTGGTGTATGGCATTGTCTGTTAAGCAGTTGTCTTTGGTGTATGACATTGTCTGTTAAGCAGTTATCTTTGGTGTATGGCATTGCCTGTTAAGCAGTTGTCTTTGGTGCATGGCATTGCCTGTTAAGCAGTTGTCTTTGGGGTATGGCATTGTCTGTTAAGCAGTTGTTTTTGGGGTATGGCATTGTCTGTTAAGCAGTTGTCTTTGGTGTATGGCATTGCATGTTAAGCAGTTGTCTTCGGTGTATGGCATTGCCTGTTAAGCAGTTGTCTTTAGTGTATGGCATTGCCTGTTAAGCAGTTGTCTTTAGTGTATGGCATTGCCTGTTAAGCAGTTGTCTTTAGTGTATGGCATTGCCTGTTAAGCAGTTGTCTTTAGTGTATGGCATTGCCTGTTAAGCAGTTGTCTTTAGTGTATGGCATTGCCTGTTAAGCAGTTGTCTTTAGTGTATGGCACTGTCTGTTAAGCAGTTGTCTTCGGTGTATGGCATTGCCTGTTAAGCAGTTGTCTTCGGTGTATGGCATTGTCTGTTAAGCAGTTGTCTTCGGTGTATGACATTGCATGTTAAGCAGTTGTCTTCGGTGTATGGCATTGCCTGTTAAGCAGTTGTCTTCGGTGTATGGCATTGCCTGTTAAGCAGTTGTCTTTGGTGTATGGCATTGTCTGTTAAGCAGTTGTCTTTGGTGTATGGCATTGTCTGTTAAGCAGTTGTCTTTGGTGTATGGCATTGTCTGTTAAGCAGTTGTCTTTGGTGTATGGCATTGTCTGTTAAGCAGTTGTCTTTAGTTTTTGGCATTGTCTGCTAAGCAGTTGTCTTTAGTTTATGGCGTTGCCTGTTAAGCAGTTGTCTTTGGTGTATGGCATTGCCTGTTAAGCAGTTGTCTTTGGTGTATGGCATTGTCTGTTAAGCAGTTGTCTTTGGTGTATGGAATTGCCTGTTAAGCAGTTGTCTTTGGTGTATGGCATTGTCTGTTAAACAGTTGTATTTGGTGTATGGCATTGTCTGTTAAGCAGTTGTCTTTGGTGTATGGCATTGCCTGTTAAGCAGTTGTCTTTGGTGTATGGCAGTGTCTGTTAAGCAGTTGTCTTTGGTGTATGGCATTGCCTGTTAAGCAGTTGTCTTTGGTGTATGGCATTGCCTGTTAAGCAGTTGTCTTTGGTGTATGGCATTGTCTGTTAAGCAGTTGTCTTTGGTGTATGGCATTGTCTGTTAAGCAGTTGTCTTTGGTGTATGGCATTGCATGTTAAGCAGTTGTCTTCGGTGTATGGCATTGTCTGTTAAGCAGTTGTCTTTGGTGTATGGCATTGTCTGTTAAGCAGTTGTCTTTGGTGTATGGCATTGTCTGTTAAGCAGTTATCTTTGGTGTATGGCTTTGCCTGTTAAGCAGTTGTCTTTGGTGTATGGCATTGCCTGTTAAGCAGTTGTCTTTGGTGTATGGCATTGTCTGTTAAGCAGTTGTCTTTGGTGTATGGCATTGCATGTTAAGCAGTTGTCTTTGGTGTATGGCATTGCATGTTAAGCAGTTGTCTTCGGTGTATGGCATTGTCTGTTAAGCAGTTGTCTTTGGTGTATGGCATTGTCTGTTAAGCAGTTGTCTTTGGTGTATGGCATTGTCTGTTAAGCAGTTATCTTTGGTGTATGGCATTGCCTGTTAAGCAGTTGTCTTTGGTGTATGGCATTGCCTGTTAAGCAGTTGTCTTTGGTGTATGGCATTGTCTGTTAAGCAGTTGTCTTTGGTGTATGGCATTGCATGTTAAGCAGTTGTCTTTTGTGTATGGCATTGTCTGTTAAGCAGTTGTCTTTGGTGTATGGCATTGTCTGTTAAGCAGTTGTCTTTGGTGTATGGCATTGTCTGTTAAGCAGTTGTCTTTGGTGTATGGCATTGCATGTTAAGCAGTTGTCTTTAGTGTATGGCATTGCCTGTTAAGCAGTTGTCTTTAGTGTATGGCATTGCCTGTTAAGCAGTTGTCTTTAGTGTATGGCATTGCCTGTTAAGCAGTTGTCTTTGGTGTATGGCATTGTCTGTTAAGCAGTTGTCTTTGGTGTATGGCATTATCTGTTAAGCAGTTGTCTTTGGTGTATGGCATTGCCTGTTAAGCAGTTGTCTTTGGTGTATGGCATTGTCTGTTAAGCAGTTGTCTTTGGTGTATGGCAGTGTCTGTTAAGCAGTTGTCTTTGGTGTATGGCATTGCATGTTAAGCAGTTGTCTTTAGTGTATGGCATTGCCTGTTAAGCAGTTGTCTTTAGTGTATGGCATTGCCTGTTAAGCAGTTGTCTTTAGTGTATGGCATTGCCTGTTAAGCAGTTGTCTTTAGTGTATGGCATTGCCTGTTAAGCAGTTGTCTTTGGTGTATGGCATTGTCTGTTAAGCAGTTGTCTTTGGTGAATGGCATTGCCTGTTAAGCAGTTGTCTTTAGTGTATGGCACTGTCTGTTAAGCAGTTGTCTTCTGTGTATGGCATTGCCTGTTAAGCAGTTGTCTTCGGTGTATGGCATTGCCTGTTAAGCAGTTGTCTTTAGTGTATGGCATTGCCTGTTAAGCAGTTGTCTTTAGTGTATGGCATTGCCTGTTAAGCAGTTGTCTTTAGTGTATGGCATTGTCTGTTAAGCAGTTGTCTTTGGTGTATGGCATTGTCTGTTAAGCAGTTGTCTTTGGTGTATGGCATTGTCTGTTAAGCAGTTGTCTTTGGTGTATGGCATTGTCTGTTAAGCAGTTGTCTTTGCTGTATGGCATTGTCTGTTAAGCAGTTGTCTTTGGTGTATAGCAGTGTCTGTTAAGCAGTTGTCTTTGGTGTATGGCGTTGCCTGTTAAGCAGTTGTCTTTGGTGTATGGCAGTGTCTGTTAAGCAGTTGTCTTTGGTTTATGGCATTGCCTGTTAAGCAGTTGTCTTTGGTGTATGGCATTGCCTGTTAAGCAGTTGTCTTTGGTGTATGGCATTGTCTGTTAAGCAGTTGTCTTTGGTGTATGGCATTGCATGTTAAGCAGTTGTCTTCGGTGTATGGCATTGTCTGTTAAGCAGTTGTCTTTGGTGTATGGCATTGTCTGTTAAGCAGTTGTCTTTGGTATATGGCATTGCCTGTTAAGCAGTTGTCTTTGGTGTATGGCATTGCCTGTTAAGCAGTTGTCTTTGGTGTATGGCATTGTTTGTTAAGCAGTTGTCTTTGGTGTATGGCATTGCATGTTAAGCAGTTGTCTTTGGTGTATGGCATTGTCTGTTAAGCAGTTGTCTTTGGTGTATGGCATTGTCTGTTAAGCAGTTGTCTTTGGTGTATGGCATTGTCTGTTAAGCAGTTGTCTTTGGTGTATGGCATTGCATGTTAAGCAGTTGTCTTTAGTGTATGGCATTGCCTGTTAAGCAGTTGTCTTTAGTGTATGGCATTGCCTGTTAAGCAGTTGTCTTTAGTGTATGGCATTGTCTGTTAAGCAGTTGTCTTTAGTTTATGGCATTGCCTGTTAAGCAGTTGTCTTTAGTGTATGGCATTGCCTGTTAAGCAGTTGTCTTTGGTGTATGGCATTGCCTGTTAAGCAGTTGTCTTTGGTGTATGGCATTGTCTGTTAAGCAGTTGTCTTTGTTGTATGGCATTGCCTGTTAAGCAGTTGTCTTTGGTGTATGGCATTGTCTGTTAAGCAGTTGTCTTTGGTGTATGGCAGTGTCTGTTAAGCAGTTGTCTTTGGTGTATGGCATTGCATGTTAAGCAGTTGTCTTTAGTGTATGGCATTGCCTGTTAAGCAGTTGTCTTTAGTGTATGGCATTGCCTGTTAAGCAGTTGTCTTTAGTGTATGGCATTGCCTGTTAAGCAGTTGTCTTTAGTGTATGGCATTGCCTGTTAAGCAGTTGTCTTTGGTGTATGGCATTGTCTGTTAAGCAGATGTCTTTGGTGAATGGCATTGCCTGTTAAGCAGTTGTCTTTAGTGTATGGCACTGTCTGTTAAGCAGTTGTCTTCGGTGTATGGCATTGCCTGTTAAGCAGTTGTCTTCGGTGTATGGCATTGTCTGTTTAGCAGTTGTCTTTGGTGTATGGCATTGCCTGTTAAGCAGTTGTCTTTAGTGTATGGCATTGCCTGTTAAGCAGTTGTCTTTGGTGTATGGCATAGTCTGTTAAGCAGTTGTCTTTGGTGTATGGCATTGTCTGTTAAGCAGTTGTCTTTGGTTTATGGCATTGCCTGTTAAGCAGTTGTCTTTGGTGTATGGCATTGCCTGTTAAGCAGTTGTCTTTGGTGTATGGCATTGCCTGTTAAGCAGTTGTCTTTGGTGTATGGCATTGTCTGTTAAGCAGTTGTCTTTGGTGTATGGCATTGTCTGTTAAGCAGTTGTCTTTGATGTATGGCATTGCATGTTAAGCAGTTGTCTTCGGTGTATGGCATTGTCTATTAAGCAGTTGTCTTTGGTGTATGGCATTGTCTGTTAAGCAGTTGTCTTTGGTGTATGGCATTGTCTGTTAAGCAGTTATCTTTGGTGTATGGCATTGCCTGTTAAGCAGTTGTCTTTGGTGTATGGCATTGCCTGTTAAGCAGTTGTCTTTGGTGTATGGCATTGTCTGTTAAGCAGTTGTCTTTGGTGTATGGCATTGTCTGTTAAGCAGTTGTCTTTGGTGTATGGCATTGTCTGTTAAGCAGTTGTCTTTGGTGTATGGCATTGTCTGTTAAGCAGTTGTGTTTGGTGCATGGCATTGTCTGTTAAGCAGTTGTCTTTTGTGTATGTCATTGTCTGTTAAGCAGTTGTCTTTGGTGTATGGCATTGCCTGTTAAGCAGTTGTCTTTAGTGTATGGCATTGTCTTAAGCAGTTGTCTTTGGTGTATGGCGTTGCCTGTTAAGCAGTTGTCTTTGGTGTATGGCGTTGCCTGTTAAGCAGTTGTCTTTGGTGTATGGCATTGTCTGTTAAGCAGTTGTCTTTGGTGTATGGCATTGTCTGTTATGCAGTTGTCTTTGGTGCATGGCATTGCCTGTTAAGCAGTTGTCTTTGGTGTATGGCGTTGCCTGTTAAGCAGTTGTCTTTGGTGTATGGCATTGTCTGTTAAGCAGTTGTCTTTGGTGTATGGCATTGTCTGTTAAGCAGTTGTCTTTGGTGCATGGCATTGCCTGTTAAGCAGTTGTCTTTGGTGTATGGCATTGCCTGTTAAGCAGTTGTCTTTGGTGCATGGCGTTGCCTGTTAAGCAGTTGTCTTTGGTGTATGGCATTGTCTGTTAAGCAGTTGTCTTTGGTAGATGGCATTGCCTGTTAAGCAGTTGTCTTTGGTGTATGGCATTGTCTGTTAAGCAGTTGTCTTTGGTATATGGCATTGCCTGTTAAGCAGTTTTCTTTGGTGTATGGCATTGCCTGTTAAGCAGTTGTCTTTGGTGTATGGCAGTGTCTGTTAAGCAGTTGTCTTTGGTGTATGGCATTGTCTCTTAAGCAGTTGTCTTTGGTGTATGGCATTGCCTGTTAAGCAGTTGTCTTTGGTGTATGGCATTGCCTGTTAAGCAGTTGTCTTTAGTGTATGGCATTGTCTCTTAAGCAGTTGTCTTTGGTATATGGCATTGCATGTTAAGCAGTTGTCTTTGGTGTATGGCATTGTCTGTTAAGAAGTTGTCTTTGGTATATGGCATTGCCTGTTAAGCAGTTGTCTTTGGTGTACGGCATTGTCTGTTAAGCAGTTGTCTTTGGTATATGGCATTGCCTGTTAAGCAGTTGTCTTTGGTGTATGGCAGTGTCTGTTAATCAGTTGTCTTTGGTGTATGGCATTGTCTCTTAAGCAGTTGTCTTTGGTATATGGCATTGCCTGTTAAGCAGTTGTCTTTGGTGTATGGCATTGTCTGTTAAGCAGTTGTCTTTGGTGTATGGCATTGTCTGTTAAGCAGTTGTCTTTGGTGTATGGCATTGCCTGTTAAGCAGTTGTCTTTAGTGTATGGCATTGCCTGTTAAGCAGTTGTCTTTAGTGTATGGCATTGCCTGTTAAGCAGTTGTCTTTAGTGTATGGCATTGCCTGTTAAGCAGTTGTCTTTAGTGTATGGCACTGTCTGTTAAGCAGTTGTCTTTGGTGTACGGCATTGTCTGTTAAGCAGTTGTCTTTGATGTATGGCATTGTCTGTTAAGCATTTATCTTTGGTGTATGGCATTGCCTGTTAAGCAGTTGTCTTTGGTGTATGGCATTGTCTGTTAAGCAGTTGTCTTTGGTGTATGGCATTGTCTGTTAAGCAGTTGTCTTTGGTGTATGGCATTGCCTGTTAAGCAGTTGTCTTTAGTGTATGGCATTGCCTGTTAAGCAGTTGTCTTTAGTGTATGGCATTGCCTGTTAAGCAGTTGTCTTTAGTGTATGGCATTGCCTGTTAAGCAGTTGTCTTTAGTGTATGGCATTGCCTGTTAAGCAGTTGTCTTTAGTGTATGGCACTGTCTGTTAAGCAGTTGTCTTTGGTGTATGGCATTGTCTGTTAAGCAGTTGTCTTTGATGTATGGCATTGTCTGTTAAGCATTTATCTTTGGTGTATGGCATTGCCTGTTAAGCAGTTGTCTTTAGTGTATGGCACTGTCTGTTAAGCAGTTGTCTTTGGTGTATGGCATTGCCTGTTAAGCAGTTGTCTTTGGTGTATGGCATTGTCTCTTGAGCAGTTGTCTTTGGTGTATGGCATTGTCTGTTAAGCAGTTGTCTTTGGTGTATGGCATTGTCTGTTAAGCAGTTATCTTTGGTGTATGGCATTGCCTGTTAAGCAGTTGTCTTTGGTGTATGGCATTGTCTGTTAAGCAGTTGTCTTTGGTGTATGGCATTGCCTGTTAAGCAGTTGTCTTTGGTGTATGGCATTGTCTGTTAAGCAGTTGTCTTTGGTGTATGGCATTGTCTGTTAAGCAGTTGTCTTTGGTGTATGGCATTGTCTGTTAAGCAGTTGTCTTTGGTGTATGGCATTGTCTGTTAAGCAGTTATCTTTGGTGTATGGCATTGCCTGTTAAGCAGTTGTCTTTGGTGTATGGCATTGCCTGTTAAGCAGTTGTCTTTGGTGTATGGCATTGTCTGTTAAGCAGTTGTCTTTGGTGTATGGCATTGTCTGTTAAGCAGTTGTCTTTGGTGTATAGCATTGTCTGTTAAGCAGTTGTCTTTGGTGTATGGCATTGTCTGTTAAGCAGTTGTCTTTGGTGTATAGCATTGCCTGTTAAGCAGTTGTCTTTGGTGTATGGCATTGTCTGTTAAGCAGTTGTCTTTGGTGTATAGCATTGTCTGTTAAGCAGTTGTCTTTGGTGTATGGCATTGTCTGTTAAGCAGTTGTCTTTGGTGTATGGCATTGTCTGTTAAGCAGTTGTCTTTGGTGTATGGCATTGCATGTTAAGCAGTTGTCTTCGGTGTATGGCATTGCCTGTTAAGCAGTTGTCTTTAGTGTATGGCATTGCCTGTTAAGCAGTTGTCTTTAGTGTATGGCATTGCCTGTTAAGCAGTTGTCTTTAGTGTATGGCATTGCCTGTTAAGCAGTTGTCTTTAGTGTATGGCATTGCCTGTTAAGCAGTTGTCTTCGGTGTATGGCATTGCCTGTTAAGCAGTTGTCTTCGGTGTATGGCATTGTCTGTTAAGCAGTTGTCTTTGGTGTATAGCATTGCATGTTAAGCAGTTGTCTTCGGTGTATGGCATTGCCTGTTAAGCAGTTGTCTTTAGTGTATGGCATTACCTGTTAAGCAGTTGTCTTTAGTGTATGGCATTGCCTGTTAAGCAGTTGTCTTTAGTGTATGGCATTGCCTGTTAAGCAGTTGTCTTTAGTGTATGGCATTGCCTGTTAAGCAGTTGTCTTTAGTGTATGGCATTGCCTGTTAAGCAGTTGTCTTTGGTGTATGGCACTGTCTGTTAAGCAGTTGTCTTTGGTGTATGGCATTGTCTGTTAAGCAGTTGTCTTTGGTGTATGGCATTGCCTGTTAAGCAGTTGTCTTTGGTGTATGGCATTGCCTGTTAAGCTGTTGTCTTTGGTGTATGGCATTGCCTGTTAAGCAGTTGTCTTTGGTGTATGGCATTGCCTGTTAAGCAGTTGTCTTTGGTGTATGGCATTGCCTGTTAAGCAGTTGTCTTTGGTGTATGGCATTGTCTGTTAAGCAGTTGTCTTTGGTGTATGGCATTGTCTGTTAAGCAGTTGTCTTTAGTTTTTGGCATTGTCTGCTAAGCAGTTGTCTTTAGTTTATGGTGTTGCCTGATAAGCAGTTGTCTTTGGTGTATGGCATTGCCTGTTAAGCAGTTGTCTTTAGTTTATGGCATTGTCTGTTAAGCAGTTGTCTTTGGTGTATGGCAGGGTCTGTTAAGCAGTTGTCTATAGTGTATGGCATTGCCTGTTAAGCAGTTGTCTTTGGTGTATGGCAGTGTCTGTTAAGCAGTTGTCTTTGGTGTATGGCATTGTCTGTTAAGCAGTTGTCTTTGGTGTATGGCATTGTCTGTTAAGCAGTTGTCTTTAGTTTTTGGCATTGTCTGCTAAGCAGTTGTCTTTAGTTTATGGCGTTGCCTGATAAGCAGTTGTCTTTGGTGTATGGCATTGCCTGTTAAGCAGTTGTCTTTAGTTTATGGCATTGTCTGTTAAGCAGTTGTCTTTGGTGTATGTCATTGCTTGTTAAGCAGTTGTCTTTGGTGTATGGCATTGCCTGTTAAGCAGTTGTCTTTGGTGTATGTCATTGTCTGCTAAGCAGTTGTCTTTAGTTTATCGCGTTGTCTGTTAAGCAGTTGTCTTTGGTGTATGGCGTTGTCTGTTAAGCAGTTGTCTTTGGTGTATGGCATTGTCTGTTAAGCAGTTGTCTTTGGTGTATGGCATTGTCTGTTAAGCAGTTGTCTTTAGTTTTTGGCATTGTCTGCTAAGCAGTTGTCTTTAGTTTATGGCGTTGCCTGATAAGCAGTTGTCTTTGGTGTATGGCATTGCCTGTTAAGCAGTTGTCTTTAGTTTATGGCATTGTCTGTTAAGCAGTTGTCTTTGGTGTATGGCAGGGTCTGTTAAGCAGTTGTCTATAGTGCATGGCATTGCCTGTTAAGCAGTTGTCTTTGGTGTATGGCATTGTCTGTTAAGCAGTTGTCTTTGGTGTATGGCATTGTCTGTTAAGCAGTTGTCTTTAGTTTTTGGCATTGTCTGCTAAGCAGTTGTCTTTAGTTTATGGCGTTGCCTGATAAGCAGTTGTCTTTGGTGTCTGGCATTGCCTGTTAAGCAGTTGTCTTTAGTTTATGGCATTGTCTGTTAAGCAGTTGTCTTTGGTGTATGGCGTTGTCTGTTAAGCAGTTGTCTATGGTGTATGGCATTGCTTGTTAAGCAGTTGTCTTTGGTGTATGGCATTGCCTGTTAAGCAGTTGTCTTTGGTGTATGTCATTGTCTGCTAAGCAGTTGTCTTTAGTTTATGGCGTTGTCTGTTAAGCAGTTGTCTTTGGTGTATGGCGTTGTCTGTTAAGCAGTTGTCTTTGGTGTATGGCATTGTCTGTTAAGCAGTTGCCTTTGGTGTATGGCATTGTCTGTTAAGCAGTTGTCTTTGGTGTATGGCATTGTCTGTTAAGCAGTTGTCTTTGGTGTATGGCATTGTCTGTTAAGCAGTTGTCTTTGGTGTATGGCATTGCCTGTTAAGCAGTTGTCTTTGGTGTATGGCATTGTCTGTTAAGCAGTTGTATTTGGTGCATGGCATTGTCTGTTAAGCAGTTGCCTTTGGTGTATGGCATTGTCTGTTAAGCAGTTGTCTATAGTGTATGGCATTGCCTGTTAAGCAGTTGTCTTTGGTGTATGGCAGTGTCTGTTAAGCAGTTGTCTTTGGTGTATGGCATTGCCTGTTAAGCAGTTGTCTTTGGTGTATGGCATTGCCTGTTAAGCAGTTGTCTTTGGTGTATGGCATTGTCTGTTAAGCAGTTGTCTTTGGTGTATGGCATTGTCTGTTAAGCAGTTGTCTTTAGTTTTTGGCATTGTCTGCTAAGCAGTTGTCTTTAGTTTATGGCGTTGCCTGTTAAGCAGTTGTCTTTGGTGTATGGCATTGCCTGTTAAACAGTTGTCTTTGGTGTATGGCATTGTCTGTTAAGCAGTTGTCTTTGGTGTATGGCATTGCCTGTTAAGCAGTTGTCTTTGGTGTATGGCATTGTCTGTTAAACAGTTGTATTTGGTGTATGGCATTGTCTGTTAAGCAGTTGTCTTTGGTGTATGGCATTGCCTGTTAAGCAGTTGTCTTTGGTGTATGGCAGTGTCTGTTAAGCAGTTGTCTTTGGTGTATGGCATTGCCTGTTAAGCAGTTGTCTTTGGTGTATGGCATTGCCTGTTAAGCAGTTGTCTTTGGTGTATGGCATTGTCTGTTAAGCAGTTGTCTTTGATGTATGGCATTGTCTGTTAAGCAGTTGTCTTTGGTGTATGGCATTGCATGTTAAGCAGTTGTCTTCGGTGTATGGCATTGTCTGTTAAGCAGTTGTCTTTGGTGTATGGCATTGTCTGTTAAGCAGTTGTCTTTGGTGTATGACATTGTCTGTTAAGCAGTTATCTTTGGTGTATGGCATTGCCTGTTAAGCAGTTGTCTTTGGTGCATGGCATTGCCTGTTAAGCAGTTGTCTTTGGGGTATGGCATTGTCTGTTAAGCAGTTGTCTTTGGTGTATGGCATTGTCTGTTAAGCAGTTGTCTTTGGTGTATGGCATTGCATGTTAAGCAGTTGTCTTCGGTGTATGGCATTGCCTGTTAAGCAGTTGTCTTTAGTGTATGGCATTGCCTGTTAAGCAGTTGTCTTTAGTGTATGGCATTGCCTGTTAAGCAGTTGTCTTTAGTGTATGGCATTGCCTGTTAAGCAGTTGTCTTTAGTGTATGGCATTGCCTGTTAAGCAGTTGTCTTTAGTGTATGGCATTGCCTGTTAAGCAGTTGTCTTTAGTGTATGGCACTGTCTGTTAAGCAGTTGTCTTCGGTGTATGGCATTGCCTGTTAAGCAGTTGTCTTCGGTGTATGGCATTGTCTGTTAAGCAGTTGTCTTCGGTGTATGGCATTGCATGTTAAGCAGTTGTCTTCGGTGTATGGCATTGCCTGTTAAGCAGTTGTCTTCGGTGTATGGCATTGCCTGTTAAGCAGTTGTCTTTGGTGTATGGCATTGTCTGTTAAGCAGTTGTCTTTGGTGTATGGCATTGTCTGTTAAGCAGTTGTCTTTGGTGTATGGCATTGTCTGTTAAGCAGTTGTCTTTGGTGTATGGCATTGTCTGTTAAGCAGTTGTCTTTAGTTTTTGGCATTGTCTGCTAAGCAGTTGTCTTTAGTTTATGGCGTTGCCTGTTAAGCAGTTGTCTTTGGTGTATGGCATTGCCTGTTAAGCAGTTGTCTTTGGTGTATGGCATTGTCTGTTAAGCAGTTGTCTTTGGTGTATGGCATTGCCTGTTAAGCAGTTGTCTTTGGTGTATGGCATTGTCTGTTAAACAGTTGTATTTGGTGTATGGCATTGTCTGTTAAGCAGTTGTCTTTGGTGTATGGCATTGCCTGTTAAGCAGTTGTCTTTGGTGTATGGCAGTGTCTGTTAAGCAGTTGTCTTTGGTGTATGGCATTGCCTGTTAAGCAGTTGTCTTTGGTGTATGGCATTGCCTGTTAAGCAGTTGTCTTTGGTGTATGGCATTGTCTGTTAAGCAGTTGTCTTTGGTGTATGGCGTTGTCTGTTAAGCAGTTGTCTTTGGTGTATGGCATTGCATGTTAAGCAGTTGTCTTCGGTGTATGGCATTGTCTGTTAAGCAGTTGTCTTTGGTGTATGGCATTGTCTGTTAAGCAGTTGTCTTTGGTGTATGGCATTGTCTGTTAAGCAGTTATCTTTGGTGTATGGCTTTGCCTGTTAAGCAGTTGTCTTTGGTGTATGGCATTGCCTGTTAAGCAGTTGTCTTTGGTGTATGGCATTGTCTGTTAAGCAGTTGTCTTTGGTGTATGGCATTGCATGTTAAGCAGTTGTCTTTGGTGTATGGCGTTGCATGTTAAGCAGTTGTCTTCGGTGTATGGCATTGTCTGTTAAGCAGTTGTCTTTGGTGTATGGCATTGTCTGTTAAGCAGTTGTCTTTGGTGTATGGCATTGTCTGTTAAGCAGTTATCTTTGGTGTATGGCATTGCCTGTTAAGCAGTTGTCTTTGGTGTATGGCATTGCCTGTTAAGCAGTTGTCTTTGGTGTATGGCATTGTCTGTTAAGCAGTTGTCTTTGGTGTATGGCATTGCATGTTAAGCAGTTGTCTTTGGTGTATGGCATTGTCTGTTAAGCAGTTGTCTTTGGTGTATGGCATTGTCTGTTAAGCAGTTGTCTTTGGTGTATGGCATTGCATGTTAAGCAGTTGTCTTTAGTGTATGGCATTGCCTGTTAAGCAGTTGTCTTTAGTGTATGGCATTGCCTGTTAAGCAGTTGTCTTTAGTGTATGGCATTGCCTGTTAAGCAGTTGTCTTTGCTGTATGGCATTGTCTGTTAAGCAGTTGTCTTTGGTGTATAGCAGTGTCTGTTAAGCAGTTGTCTTTGGTGCATGGCGTTGCCTGTTAAGCAGTTGTCTTTGGTGTATGGCAGTGTCTGTTAAGCAGTTGTCTTTGGTTTATGGCATTGCCTGTTAAGCAGTTGTCTTTGGTGTATGGCATTGCCTGTTAAGCAGTTGTCTTTGGTGTATGGCATTGCCTGTTAAGCAGTTGTCTTTGGTGTATGGCATTGTCTGTTAAGCAGTTGTCTTTGGTGTATGGCATTGCATGTTAAGCAGTTGTCTTCGGTGTATGGCATTGTCTGTTAAGCAGTTGTCTTTGGTGTATGGCATTGTCTGTTAAGCAGTTGTCTTTGGTATATGGCATTGCCTGTTAAGCAGTTGTCTTTGGTGTATGGCATTGCATGTTAAGCAGTTGTCTTTAGTGTATGGCATTGCATGTTAAGCAGTTGTCTTTAGTGTATGGCATTGCCTGTTAAGCAGTTGTCTTTAGTGTATGGCATTGCCTGTTAAGCAGTTGTCTTTAGTGTATGGCATTGTCTGTTAAGCAGTTGTCTTTAGTTTATGGCATTGCCTGTTAAGCAGTTGTCTTTAGTGTATGGCATTGCCTGTTAAGCAGTTGTCTTTGGTGTATGGCATTGTCTGTTAAGCAGTTGTCTTTGGTGTATGGCATTGTCTGTTAAGCAGTTGTCTTTGGTGTATGGCATTGCCTGTTAAGCAGTTGTCTTTGGTGTATGGCATTGTCTGTTAAGCAGTTGTCTTTGGTGTATGGCAGTGTCTGTTAAGCAGTTGTCTTTGGTGTATGGCATTGCATGTTAAGCAGTTGTCTTTAGTGTATGGCATTGCCTGTTAAGCAGTTGTCTTTAGTGTATTGCATTGCCTGTTAAGCAGTTGTCTTTAGTGTATGGCATTGCCTGTTAAGCAGTTGTCTTTAGTGTATGGCATTGCCTGTTAAGCAGTTGTCTTTGGTGTATGGCATTGTCTGTTAAGCAGTTGTCTTTGGTGAATGGCATTGCCTGTTAAGCAGTTGTCTTTAGTGTATGGCACTGTCTGTTAAGCAGTTGTCTTCGGTGTATGGCATTGCCTGTTAAGCAGTTGTCTTCGGTGTATGGCATTGTCTGTTTAGCAGTTGTCTTTGGTGTATGGCATTGCCTGTTAAGCAGTTGTCTTTAGTGTATGGCATTGCCTGTTAAGCAGTTGTCTTTGGTGTATGGCATTGTCTGTTAAGCAGTTGTCTTTGGTGTATGGCATTGTCTGTTAAGCAGTTGTCTTTGGTTTATGGCATTGCCTGTTAAGCAGTTGTCTTTGGTGTATGGCATTGCCTGTTAAGCAGTTGTCTTTGGTGTATGGCATTGCCTGTTAAGCAGTTGTCTTTGGTGTATGGCATTGTCTGTTAAGCAGTTGTCTTTGGTGTATGGCATTGTCTGTTAAGCAGATGTCTTTGGTGTATGGCATTGCATGTTAAGCAGTTGTCTTCGGTGTATGGCATTGTCTATTAAGCAGTTGTCTTTGGTGTATGGCATTGTCTGTTAAGCAGTTGTCTTTGGTGTATGGCATTGTCTGTTAAGCAGTTATCTTTGGTGTATGGCATTGCCTGTTAAGCAGTTGTCTTTGGTGTATGGCATTGCCTGTTAAGCAGTTGTCTTTGGTGTATGGCATTGTCTGTTAAGCAGTTGTCTTTGGTGTATGGCATTGTCTGTTAAGCAGTTGTCTTTGGTGTACGGCATTGCATGTTAAGCAGTTGTCTTTGGTGTATGGCATTGTCTGTTAAGCAGTTGTCTTTGGTGTATGGCATTGTCTGTTAAGCAGTTGTCTTTGGTTTATGGCTTTGCATGTTAAGCAGTTGTCTTTAGTGTATGGCATTGCCTGTTAAGCAGTTGTCTTTAGTGTATGGCATTGCCTGTTAAGAAGTTGTCTTTAGTGTATGGCATTGCCTGTTAAGCAGTTGTCTTTAGTGTATGGCATTGCCTGTTAAGCAGTTGTCTTTAGTGTATGGCATTGCCTGTTAAGCAGTTGTCTTTGGTGTATGGCATTGTCTGTTAAGCAGTTGTCTTTGGTGTATGGCATTGTCTGTTAAGCAGTTGTCTTTGGTGTATGGCATTGCCTGTTAAGCAGTTGTCTTTGGTGTATGGCATTGTCTGTTAAGCAGTTGTCTTTGGTGTATGGCAGTGTCTGTTAAGCAGTTGTCTTTGGTGTATGGCATTGCATGTTAAGCAGTTGTCTTTAGTGTATGGCATTGCCTGTTAAGCAGTTGTCTTTAGTGTATGGCATTGCCTGTTAAGCAGTTGTCTTTAGTGTATGGCATTGCCTGTTAAGCAGTTGTCTTTGGTGTATGGCATTGTCTGTTAAGCAGTTGTCTTTGGTGAATGACATTGCCTGTTAAGCAGTTATCTTTAGTGTATGGCACTGTCTGTTAAGCAGTTGTCTTCGGTGTATGGCATTGCCTGTTAAGCAGTTGTCTTCGGTGTATGGCATTGTCTGTTAAGCAGTTGTCTTTGGTGTATGGCATTGCATGTTAAGCAGTTGTCTTTGGTGTATGGCAGTGTCTGTTAAGCAGTTGTCTTTGGTGTATGGCATTGTCTGTTAAGCAGTTGTCTTTGGTGTATGGCATTGTCTGCTAAGCAGTTGTCTTTAGTTTATGGCGTTGCCTGATAAGCAGTTGTCTTTGGTGTATGGCATTGCCTGTTAAGCAGTTGTCTTTAGTTTATGGCATTGTCTGTTAAGCAGTTGTCTTTGGTGTATGGCATTGTCTGTTAAGCAGTTGTCTTTGGTGTATGGCATTGCCTGTTAAGCAGTTGTCTTTGGTGTATGTCATTGTCTGCTAAGCAGTTGTCTTTAGTTTATGGCGTTGTCTGTTAAGCAGTTTTCTTTGGTGTATGGCGTTGTCTGTTAAGCAGTTGTCTTTGGTGCATGGCATTGTCTGTTAAGCAGTTGTCTTTGGTGTATGGCAGTGTCTGTTAAGCAGTTGTCTTTGGTGTATGGCATTGCCTGTTAAGCAGTTGTCTTTGGTGTATGGCATTGTCTGTTAAGCAGTTGCCTTTGGTGTATGGCATTGTCTGTTAAGCAGTTGTCTTTGGTGTATGGCATTGTCTGTTAAGCAGTTGTCTTTGGTGTATGGCAGTGTCTGTTAAGCAGTTGTCTTTGGTGTATGGCATTGCATGTTAAGCAGTTGTCTTTGGTGTATGGCATTGTCTGTTAAGCAGTTGCCTTTGGTGTATGGCATTGTCTGTTAAGCAGTTGTCTTTGGTGTATGGCATTGTCTGTTAAGCAGTTGTCTTTGGTGTATGGCATTGTCTGTTAAGCAGTTGTCTTTGGTGTATGGCATTGTCTGTTAAGCAGTTGTCTTTGGTGTATGGCATTGTCTGTTAAGCAGTTGTCTTTGGTGTATGGCATTGCCTGTTAAGCAGTTGTCTTTGGTGTATGGCATTGTCTGTTAAGCAGTTGTATTTGGTGCATGGCATTGTCTGTTAAGCAGTTGTCTTTTGTGTATGGCATTGCCTGTTAAGCAGTTGTCTATAGTGTATGGCATTGCCTGTTAAGCAGTTGTCTTTGGTGTATGGCATTGCCTGTTAAGCAGTTGTCTTTGGTGTATAGCATTGTCTGTTAAGCAGTTGTCTTTGGTGTATGGCATTGCCTGTTGAGCAGTTGTCTTCAGTGTATGGCATTGCCTGTTAAGAAGTTGTGTTTAGTGTATGTCATTGCCTGTTAAGCAGTTGTCTTTGGTGTATGGCATTGCCTGTTAAGCAGTTGTCTTTGGTGTATGTCATTGTCTGCTAAGCAGTTGTCTTTAGTTTATGGCGTTGTCTGTTAAGCAGTTGTCTTTGGTGTATGGCGTTGTCTGTTAAGCAGTTGTCTTTGGTGTATGGCATTGTCTGTTAAGCAGTTGTCTTTGGTGTATGGCATTGTCTGTTAAGCAGTTGTCTTTGGTGTATGGCATTGTCTGTTAAGCAGTTGTCTTTGTTGTATGGCATTGTCTGTTAAGCAGTTGTCTTTGGTGTATGGCATTGCCTGTTAAGCAGTTGTCTTTGGTGTATGGCATTGTCTGTTAAGCAGTTGTTTTTAGTGTATGGCATTGTCTGTTAAGCAGTTGTCTTTGGTGTATGGCATTGTCTGTTAAGCAGTTGTCTTTGGTGTATGGCATTGCCTGTTAAGCAGTTGTATTTGGTGTATGGCATTGCCTGTTAAGCAGTTGTCTTTAGTGTATGGCATTGTCTGTTAAGCAGTTGTCTTTGGTGTATGGCATTGCCTGTTAAGCAGTTGTCTTTAGTTTATGGCGTTGCCTGTTAAGCAGTTGTCTTTGGTGTATGGCATTGCCTGTTAAGCAGTTGTCTTTGGTGTATGGCATTGTCTGTTAAGCAGTTGTCTTTGGTGTATGGCATTGCCTGTTAAGCAGTTGTCTTTAGTGTATGCCATTGTCTGTTAAGCAGTTGTGTTTGGTGTATGGCATTGTCTGTTAAGCAGTTGTCTTTGGTGTATGGCATTGCCTGTTAAGCAGTTGTCTTTGGTGTATGGCAGTGTCTGTTAAGCAGTTGTCTTTGGTGTATGGCATTGTGTGTTAAGCAGTTGTCTTTGGTGTATGGCATTGTCTGTTAAGCAGTTGTCTTTGGTGTATGGCATTGTCTGTTAAGCAGTTGTCTTTGGTGTATGGCATTGTCTGTTAAGCAGTTGTCTTTGGTGTATGGCATTGTCTGTTAGGCAGTTGTCTTTGGTGTATGGCATTGCCTGTTAAGCAGTAATCTTTGGTGTATGGCAGTGTCTGTTAAGCAGTTGTATTTGGTGCATGGCATTGTCTGTTAAGCAGTTGTCTTTTGTGTATGGCATTGCCTGTTAAGCAGTTGTCTATAGTGTATGGCATTGCCTGTTAAGCAGTTGTCTTTGGTGTATGGCAGTGTCTGTTAAGAAGTTGTCTTTGGTGTATGGCATTGCATGTTAAGCAGTTGTCTTTGGTGTATGGCATTGTCTGTTAAGCAGTTGTCTTTGGTGTATGGCATTGTCTGTTAAGCAGTTGTCTTTGGTGTATGGCATTTTCTGTTAAGCAGTTTTCTTTGGTGTATGGCATTGCCTGTTAAGCAGTTGTCTTTAGTTTTTGGCATTGTCTGCTAAGCAGTTGTCTTTAGTTTATGGCGTTGCCTGTTAAGCAGTTGTCTTTGGTGTATTTGAGTGTCTGTTAAGCAGTTGTCTTTGGTGTATGGCATTGTCTGTTAATCAGTTGTCTTTGGTGTATGGCATTGCCTGTTAAGCAGTTGTCTTTGGTGTATGGCATTGTCTGTTAATCACTTGTCTTTGGTGTATGGCAGTGTCTGATAAGCAGTTGTCTTTGGTGTAGGGCATTGCCTGTTAAGCAGTTGTCTTTGGTGTATGGCATTGTCTGTTAAGCAGTTGTCTTTGGTGTATGGCATTGCCTGTTAAGCAGTTGTCTTTGGTGTATGGCAGTGTCTGTTAAGCAGTTGTCTTTGGTGTATGGCATTGCCTGTTAAGGAGTTGTCTTTGGTGTATGGCATTGTCTGTTAAGCAGTTGTCTTTGGTGTATGGCATTGTCTGTTAAGCAGTTGTCTTTGGTGTATGGCATTTTCTGTTAAGCAGTTGTCTTTGGTGTATGGCATTGCCTGTTAAGCAGTTGTCTTTAGTTTTTGGCATTGTCTGCTAAGCAGTTGTCTTTAGTTTATGGCGTTGCCTGTTCAGCAGTTGTCTTTGGTGTATTTGAGTGTCTGTTAAGCAGTTGTCTTTGGTGTATGGCATTGTCTGTTAATCAGTTGTCTTTGGTGTATGGCATTGCCTGTTAAGCAGTTGTCTTTAGTTTATGGCATTGTCTGTTAAGCAGTTGTCTTTGGTGTATGGCATTGCCTGTTAAGCAGTTGTCTTTGGTGTATGGCATTGCCTGTTGAGCAGTTGTCTTCAGTGTATGGCATTGCCTGTTAAGCAGTTGTCTTTAGTGTATGTCATTGCCTGTTAAGCAGTTGTCTTTGGTGTATGGCATTGCCTGTTAACCAGTTGTCTTTGGTGTATGTCATTGTCTGTTAAGCAGTTGTCTTTGGTGTATGGCATTGCCTGTTAAGCAGTTGTCTTTGGTGTATGGCATTGTCTGTTAAGCAGTTGTCTTTGGTGTATGGCATTGTCTGTTAAGCAGTTGTCTTTGGTGTATGGCATTGTCTGTTAAGCAGTTGTCTTTAGTTTATGGCGTTGTCTGTTAAGCAGTTGTCTTTAGTTTATGGCGTTGTCTGTTAAGCAGTTGTCTTTGGTGTATGGCGTTGTCTGTTAAGCAGTTGTCTTTGGTGTATGGCATTGTCTGTTAAGCAGTTGTCTTTAGTTTATGGCGTTGTCTGTTAAGCAGTTGTCTTTGGTGTATGGCGTTGTCTGTTAAGCAGTTGTCTTTGGTGTATGGCATTGTCTGTTAAGCAGTTGTCTTTGGTGTATGGCATTGTCTGTTAAGCAGTTGTCTTTGGTGTATGGCATTGCCTGTTAAGCAGTCATCTTTGGTGTACGGTAGTGTCTGTTAAGCAGTTGTCTTTGGTGTATGGCATTGTCTGTTAAGCAGTTGTCTTTGGTGTATGGCATTGCCTGTTAAGCAGTTGTCTTTGGTGTATGGCAGTGTCTGTTAAGCAGTTGTCTTTGGTGTATGGCATTGCCTGTTAAGCCGTTGTATTTGGTGTATGGCATTGTCTGTTAAGCAGTTGTCTTTAGTGTATGGCATTGCCTGTTAAGCAGTTGTCTTTGGTGTATGGCAGTGTCTGTTAAGCAGTTGTCTTTGGTGTATGGCATTGCCTGTTAAGCAGTTGTCTTTGGTGTATGGCAGTGTCTGTTAAGCAGTTGTCTTTGGTGTATGGCATTGCCTGTTAAGCAGTTGTCTTTGGTGTATGGCAGTGTCTGTTAAGCAGTTGTCTTTGGTGTATGGCAGTGTCTGTTAAGCAGTTGTCTTTGGTGTATGGCATTGCCTGTTAAGCAGTTGTCTTTGGTGTATGGCAGTGTCTGTTAAGCAGTTGTCTTTGGTGTATGGCAGTGTCTGTTAAGCAGTTGTCTTTGGTGTATGGCATTGCCTGTTAAGCAGTTGTCTTTGGTGTATGGCATTGTCTGTTAAGCAGTTGTCTTTGGTGTATGGCATTGTCTGTTAAGCAGTTGTCTTTGGTGTATGGCATTGCCTGTTAAGCAGTTGTCTTTAGTGTATGTCATTGTCTGTTAAGCAGTTGTCTTTGGTGTATGGCATTGCCTGTTAAGCAGTTGTCTTTGGTGTATGGCATTGCCTGTTAAGCAGTTGTCTTTAGTGTTTGGCATTGTCTGTTAAGCTGTTGTCTTTGGTGTATGGCATTGCCTGTTAAGCAGTTGTCTTTAGTTTTTGGCATTGTCTGCTAAGCAGTTGTCTTTAGTTTATGGCGTTGCCTGTTAAGCAGTTGTCTTTGGTGTATGGCATTGCCTGTTAAGCAGTTGTCTTTGGTGTATGGCATTGTCTGTTAAGCAGTTGTCTTTGGTGTATGGCATTGCCTGTTAAGCAGTTGTCTTTAGTGTATGCCATTGTCTGTTAAGCAGTTGTGTTTGGTGTATGGCATTGTCTGTTAAGCAGTTGTCTTTGGTGTATGGCATTGCCTGTTAAGCAGTTGTCTTTGGTGTATGGCAGTGTCTGTTAAGCAGTTGTCTTTGGTGTATGGCATTGTGTGTTAAGCAGTTGTCTTTGGTGTATGGCATTGTCTGTTAAGCAGTTGTCTTTGGTGTATGGCATTGTCTGTTAAGCAGTTGTCTTTGGTGTATGGCATTGTCTGTTAAGCAGTTGTCTTTGGTGTATGGCATTGCCTGTTAAGCAGTAATCTTTGGTGTATGGCAGTGTCTGTTAAGCAGTTGTATTTGGTGCATGGCATTGTCTGTTAAGCAGTTGTCTTTTGTGTATGGCATTGCCTGTTAAGCAGTTGTCTATAGTGTATGGCATTGCCTGTTAAACAGTTGTCTTTGGTGTATGGCAGTGTCTGTTAAGCAGTTGTCTTTGGTGTATGGCATTGCCTGTTAAGCAGTTGTCTTTGGTGTATGGCATTGTCTGTTAAGCAGTTGTCTTTGGTGTATGGCATTGTCTGTTAAGCAGTTGTCTTTGGTGTATGGCATTTTCTGTTAAGCAGTTGTCTTTGGTGTATGGCATTGCCTGTTAAGCAGTTGTCTTTAGTTTTTGGCATTGTCTGCTAAGCAGTTGTCTTTAGTTTATGGCGTTGCCTGTTAAGCAGTTGTCTTTGGTGTATTTGAGTGCCTGTTAAGCAGTTGTCTTTAGTGTATGTCATTGCCTGTTAAGCAGTTGTCTTTGGTGTATGCCATTGCCTGTTAACCAGTTGTCTTTGGTGTATGTCATTGTCTGTTAAGCAGTTGTCTTTGGTGTATGGCATTGCCTGTTAAGCAGTTGTCTTTGGTGTATGGCATTGTCTGTTAAGCAGTTGTCTTTGGTGTATGGCATTGTCTGTTAAGCAGTTGTCTTTGGTGTATGGCATTGTCTGTTAAGCAGTTGTCTTTAGTTTATGGCGTTGTCTGTTAAGCAGTTGTCTTTAGTTTATGGCGTTGTCTGTTAAGCAGTTGTCTTTGGTGTATGGCGTTGTCTGTTAAGCAGTTGTCTTTGGTGTATGGCATTGTCTGTTAAGCAGTTGTCTTTAGTTTATGGCGTTGTCTGTTAACCAGTTGTCTTTGGTGTATGGCGTTGTCTGTTAAGCAGTTGTCTTTGGTGTATGGCATTGTCTGTTAAGCAGTTGTCTTTGGTGTATGGCATTGTCTGTTAAGCAGTTGTCTTTGGTGTATGGCATTGCCTGTTAAACAGTCATCTTTGGTGTACGGTAGTGTCTGTTAAGCAGTTGTCTTTGGTGTATGGCATTGTCTGTTAAGCAGTTGTCTTTGGTGTATGGCATTGCCTGTTAAGCAGTTGTCTTTGGTGTATGGCAGTGTCTGTTAAGCAGTTGTCTTTGGTGTATGGCATTGCCTGTTAAGCAGTTGTATTTGGTGTATGGCATTGTCTGTTAAGCAGTTGTCTTTAGTGTATGGCATTGCCTGTTAAGCAGTTGTCTTTGGTGTATGGCAGTGTCTGTTAAGCAGTTGTCTTTGGTGTATGGCATTGCCTGTTAAGCAGTTGTCTTTGGTGTATGGCAGTGTCTGTTAAGCAGTTGTCTTTGGTGTATGGCATTGCCTGTTAAGCAGTTGTCTTTGGTGTATGGCAGTGTCTGTTAAGCAGTTGTCTTTGGTGTATGGCAGTGTCTGTTAAGCAGTTGTCTTTGGTGTATGGCATTGCCTGTTAAGCAGTTGTCTTTGGTGTATGGCATTGTCTGTTAAGCAGTTGTCTTTGGTGTATGGCATTGCCTGTTAAGCAGTTGTCTTTAGTGTATGTCATTGTCTGTTAAGCAGTTGTCTTTGGTGTATGGCATTGCCTATTAAGCAGTTGTCTTTGGTGTATGGCATTGTCTGTTAAGCAGTTGTCTTTGGTGTATGGCATTGCCTGTTAAGCAGTTGTCTTTGGTGTATGGCATTGTCTGTTAAGCAGTTGTCTTTGGTGTATGGCATTGCCTGTTAAGCAGTTGTCTTTGGTGTATGGCATTGTCTGTTAAGCAGTTGTCTTTGGTGTATGGCATTGCCTGTTAAGCAGTTGTCTTTGGTGTATGGCAGTGTCTGTTAAGCAGTTGTCTTTGGTGTATGGCAGTGTCTGTTAAGCAGTTGTCTTTGGTGTATGGCATTGCCTGTTAAGCAGTTGTCTTTGGTGTATGGCATTGTCTGTTAAGCACTTGTCTTTGGTGTATGGCATTGCCTGTTAAGCAGTTGTCTTTGGTGTTTGGCATTGTCTGTTAAGCAGTTGTCTTTAGTGTATGCCATTGTCTGTTAAGCAGTTGTCTTTGGTGTATGGCATTGTCTGTTAAGCAGTTGTCTTTTGTATATGGCATTGCCTGTTAAGCAGTTGTCTATAGTGTATGGCATTGCCTGTTAAGCAGTTGTCTTTGGTGTATGGCAGTGTCTGTTAAGCAGTTGTCTTTGGTGTATGGCAGTGTCTGTTAAGCAGTTGTCTTTGGTGTATGGCATTGCCTGTTAAGCAGTAATCTTTGGTGTATGGCAGTGTCTGTTAAGCAGTTGTCTTTGGTGTATGGCATTGTCTGTTAAGCAGTTGTCTTTGGTGTATGGCATTGCCTGTTAAGCAGTTGTCTTTGGTGTATGGCAGTGTCTGTTAAGCAGTTGTCTTTGGTGTATGGCATTGCCTGTTAAGCAGTTGTCTTTAGTGTATGTCATTGTCTGTTAAGCAGTTGTCTTTGGTGTATGGCATTGCCTGTTAAGCAGTTGTCTTTGGTGTATGGCAGTGTCTGTTCAGCAGTTGTCTTTGGTGTATGGCATTGCCTGTTAAGCAGTTATCTTTGGTGTATGGCAGTGTCTGTTAAGCAGTTGTCTTTGGTGTATGGCATTGTCTGTTAAGCAGTTGTCTTTGGTGTATGGCATTGTCTGTTAGGCAGTTGTCTTTGGTGTATGGCATTGCCTGTTAAGCAGTAATCTTTGGTGTATGGCAGTGTCTGTTAAGCAGTTGTATTTGGTGCATGGCATTGTCTGTTAAGCAGTTGTCTTTTGTGTATGGCATTGCCTGTTAAGCAGTTGTCTATAGTGTATGGCATTGCCTGTTAAGCAGTTGTCTTTGGTGTATGGCAGTGTCTGTTAAGAAGTTGTCTTTGGTGTATGGCATTGCATGTTAAGCAGTTGTCTTTGGTGTATGGCATTGTCTGTTAAGCAGTTGTCTTTGGTGTATGGCATTGTCTGTTAAGCAGTTGTCTTTGGTGTATGGCATTTTCTGTTAAGCAGTTTTCTTTGGTGTATGGCATTGCCTGTTAAGCAGTTGTCTTTAGTTTTTGGCATTGTCTGCTAAGCAGTTGTCTTTAGTTTATGGCGTTGCCTGTTAAGCAGTTGTCTTTGGTGTATTTGAGTGTCTGTTAAGCAGTTGTCTTTGGTGTATGGCATTGTCTGTTAATCAGTTGTCTTTGGTGTATGGCATTGCCTGTTAAGCAGTTGTCTTTGGTGTATGGCATTGTCTGTTAATCACTTGTCTTTGGTGTATGGCAGTGTCTGATAAGCAGTTGTCTTTGGTGTAGGGCATTGCCTGTTAAGCAGTTGTCTTTGGTGTATGGCATTGTCTGTTAAGCAGTTGTCTTTGGTGTATGGCATTGCCTGTTAAGCAGTTGTCTTTGGTGTATGGCAGTGTCTGTTAAGCAGTTGTCTTTGGTGTATGGCATTGCCTGTTAAGGAGTTGTCTTTGGTGTATGGCATTGTCTGTTAAGCAGTTGTCTTTGGTGTATGGCATTGTCTGTTAAGCAGTTGTCTTTGGTGTATGGCATTTTCTGTTAAGCAGTTGTCTTTGGTGTATGGCATTGCCTGTTAAGCAGTTGTCTTTAGTTTTTGGCATTGTCTGCTAAGCAGTTGTCTTTAGTTTATGGCGTTGCCTGTTCAGCAGTTGTCTTTGGTGTATTTGAGTGTCTGTTAAGCAGTTGTCTTTGGTGTATGGCATTGTCTGTTAATCAGTTGTCTTTGGTGTATGGCATTGCCTGTTAAGCAGTTGTCTTTAGTTTATGGCATTGTCTGTTAAGCAGTTGTCTTTGGTGTATGGCATTGCCTGTTAAGCAGTTGTCTTTGGTGTATGGCATTGCCTGTTGAGCAGTTGTCTTCAGTGTATGGCATTGCCTGTTAAGCAGTTGTCTTTAGTGTATGTCATTGCCTGTTAAGCAGTTGTCTTTGGTGTATGGCATTGCCTGTTAACCAGTTGTCTTTGGTGTATGTCATTGTCTGTTAAGCAGTTGTCTTTGGTGTATGGCATTGCCTGTTAAGCAGTTGTCTTTGGTGTATGGCATTGTCTGTTAAGCAGTTGTCTTTGGTGTATGGCATTGTCTGTTAAGCAGTTGTCTTTGGTGTATGGCATTGTCTGTTAAGCAGTTGTCTTTAGTTTATGGCGTTGTCTGTTAAGCAGTTGTCTTTAGTTTATGGCGTTGTCTGTTAAGCAGTTGTCTTTGGTGTATGGCGTTGTCTGTTAAGCAGTTGTCTTTGGTGTATGGCATTGTCTGTTAAGCAGTTGTCTTTAGTTTATGGCGTTGTCTGTTAAGCAGTTGTCTTTGGTGTATGGCGTTGTCTGTTAAGCAGTTGTCTTTGGTGTATGGCATTGTCTGTTAAGCAGTTGTCTTTGGTGTATGGCATTGTCTGTTAAGCAGTTGTCTTTGGTGTATGGCATTGCCTGTTAAGCAGTCATCTTTGGTGTACGGTAGTGTCTGTTAAGCAGTTGTCTTTGGTGTATGGCATTGTCTGTTAAGCAGTTGTCTTTGGTGTATGGCATTGCCTGTTAAGCAGTTGTCTTTGGTGTATGGCAGTGTCTGTTAAGCAGTTGTCTTTGGTGTATGGCATTGCCTGTTAAGCCGTTGTATTTGGTGTATGGCATTGTCTGTTAAGCAGTTGTCTTTAGTGTATGGCATTGCCTGTTAAGCAGTTGTCTTTGGTGTATGGCAGTGTCTGTTAAGCAGTTGTCTTTGGTGTATGGCATTGCCTGTTAAGCAGTTGTCTTTGGTGTATGGCAGTGTCTGTTAAGCAGTTGTCTTTGGTGTATGGCATTGCCTGTTAAGCAGTTGTCTTTGGTGTATGGCAGTGTCTGTTAAGCAGTTGTCTTTGGTGTATGGCAGTGTCTGTTAAGCAGTTGTCTTTGGTGTATGGCATTGCCTGTTAAGCAGTTGTCTTTGGTGTATGGCAGTGTCTGTTAAGCAGTTGTCTTTGGTGTATGGCAGTGTCTGTTAAGCAGTTGTCTTTGGTGTATGGCATTGCCTGTTAAGCAGTTGTCTTTGGTGTATGGCATTGTCTGTTAAGCAGTTGTCTTTGGTGTATGGCATTGTCTGTTAAGCAGTTGTCTTTGGTGTATGGCATTGCCTGTTAAGCAGTTGTCTTTAATGTATGTCATTGTCTGTTAAGCAGTTGTCTTTGGTGTATGGCATTGCCTGTTAAGCAGTTGTCTTTGGTGTATGGCATTGCCTGTTAAGCAGTTGTCTTTAGTGTTTGGCATTGTCTGTTAAGCTGTTGTCTTTGGTGTATGGCATTGCCTGTTAAGCAGTTGTCTTTAGTTTTTGGCATTGTCTGCTAAGCAGTTGTCTTTAGTTTATGGCGTTGCCTGTTAAGCAGTTGTCTTTGGTGTATGGCATTGCCTGTTAAGCAGTTGTCTTTGGTGTATGGCATTGTCTGTTAAGCAGTTGTCTTTGGTGTATGGCATTGCCTGTTAAGCAGTTGTCTTTAGTGTATGCCATTGTCTGTTAAGCAGTTGTGTTTGGTGTATGGCATTGTCTGTTAAGCAGTTGTCTTTGGTGTATGGCATTGCCTGTTAAGCAGTTGTCTTTGGTGTATGGCAGTGTCTGTTAAGCAGTTGTCTTTGGTGTATGGCATTGTGTGTTAAGCAGTTGTCTTTGGTGTATGGCATTGTCTGTTAAGCAGTTGTCTTTGGTGTATGGCATTGTCTGTTAAGCAGTTGTCTTTGGTGTATGGCATTGTCTGTTAAGCAGTTGTCTTTGGTGTATGGCATTGCCTGTTAAGCAGTAATCTTTGGTGTATGGCAGTGTCTGTTAAGCAGTTGTATTTGGTGCATGGCATTGTCTGTTAAGCAGTTGTCTTTTGTGTATGGCATTGCCTGTTAAGCAGTTGTCTATAGTGTATGGCATTGCCTGTTAAACAGTTGTCTTTGGTGTATGGCAGTGTCTGTTAAGCAGTTGTCTTTGGTGTATGGCATTGCCTGTTAAGCAGTTGTCTTTGGTGTATGGCATTGTCTGTTAAGCAGTTGTCTTTGGTGTATGGCATTGTCTGTTAAGCAGTTGTCTTTGGTGTATGGCATTTTCTGTTAAGCAGTTGTCTTTGGTGTATGGCATTGCCTGTTAAGCAGTTGTCTTTAGTTTTTGGCATTGTCTGCTAAGCAGTTGTCTTTAGTTTATGGCGTTGCCTGTTAAGCAGTTGTCTTTGGTGTATTTGAGTGCCTGTTAAGCAGTTGTCTTTAGTGTATGTCATTGCCTGTTAAGCAGTTGTCTTTGGTGTATGCCATTGCCTGTTAACCAGTTGTCTTTGGTGTATGTCATTGTCTGTTAAGCAGTTGTCTTTGGTGTATGGCATTGCCTGTTAAGCAGTTGTCTTTGGTGTATGGCATTGTCTGTTAAGCAGTTGTCTTTGGTGTATGGCATTGTCTGTTAAGCAGTTGTCTTTGGTGTATGGCATTGTCTGTTAAGCAGTTGTCTTTAGTTTATGGCGTTGTCTGTTAAGCAGTTGTCTTTAGTTTATGGCGTTGTCTGTTAAGCAGTTGTCTTTGGTGTATGGCGTTGTCTGTTAAGCAGTTGTCTTTGGTGTATGGCATTGTCTGTTAAGCAGTTGTCTTTAGTTTATGGCGTTGTCTGTTAACCAGTTGTCTTTGGTGTATGGCGTTGTCTGTTAAGCAGTTGTCTTTGGTGTATGGCATTGTCTGTTAAGCAGTTGTCTTTGGTGTATGGCATTGTCTGTTAAGCAGTTGTCTTTGGTGTATGGCATTGCCTGTTAAACAGTCATCTTTGGTGTACGGTAGTGTCTGTTAAGCAGTTGTCTTTGGTGTATGGCATTGTCTGTTAAGCAGTTGTCTTTGGTGTATGGCATTGCCTGTTAAGCAGTTGTCTTTGGTGTATGGCAGTGTCTGTTAAGCAGTTGTCTTTGGTGTATGGCATTGCCTGTTAAGCAGTTGTATTTGGTGTATGGCATTGTCTGTTAAGCAGTTGTCTTTAGTGTATGGCATTGCCTGTTAAGCAGTTGTCTTTGGTGTATGGCAGTGTCTGTTAAGCAGTTGTCTTTGGTGTATGGCATTGCCTGTTAAGCAGTTGTCTTTGGTGTATGGCAGTGTCTGTTAAGCAGTTGTCTTTGGTGTATGGCATTGCCTGTTAAGCAGTTGTCTTTGGTGTATGGCAGTGTCTGTTAAGCAGTTGTCTTTGGTGTATGGCAGTGTCTGTTAAGCAGTTGTCTTTGGTGTATGGCATTGCCTGTTAAGCAGTTGTCTTTGGTGTATGGCATTGTCTGTTAAGCAGTTGTCTTTGGTGTATGGCATTGCCTGTTAAGCAGTTGTCTTTAGTGTATGTCATTGTCTGTTAAGCAGTTGTCTTTGGTGTATGGCATTGCCTGTTAAGCAGTTGTCTTTGGTGTATGGCATTGTCTGTTAAGCAGTTGTCTTTGGTGTATGGCATTGCCTGTTAAGCAGTTGTCTTTGGTGTATGGCATTGTCTGTTAAGCAGTTGTCTTTGGTGTATGGCATTGCCTGTTAAGCAGTTGTCTTTGGTGTATGGCATTGTCTGTTAAGCAGTTGTCTTTGGTGTATGGCATTGCCTGTTAAGCAGTTGTCTTTGGTGTATGGCAGTGTCTGTTAAGCAGTTGTCTTTGGTGTATGGCAGTGTCTGTTAAGCAGTTGTCTTTGGTGTATGGCATTGCCTGTTAAGCAGTTGTCTTTGGTGTATGGCATTGTCTGTTAAGCACTTGTCTTTGGTGTATGGCATTGCCTGTTAAGCAGTTGTCTTTGGTGTTTGGCATTGTCTGTTAAGCAGTTGTCTTTAGTGTATGCCATTGTCTGTTAAGCAGTTGTCTTTGGTGTATGGCATTGTCTGTTAAGCAGTTGTCTTTTGTATATGGCATTGCCTGTTAAGCAGTTGTCTATAGTGTATGGCATTGCCTGTTAAGCAGTTGTCTTTGGTGTATGGCAGTGTCTGTTAAGCAGTTGTCTTTGGTGTATGGCAGTGTCTGTTAAGCAGTTGTCTTTGGTGTATGGCATTGCCTGTTAAGCAGTAATCTTTGGTGTATGGCAGTGTCTGTTAAGCAGTTGTCTTTGGTGTATGGCATTGTCTGTTAAGCAGTTGTCTTTGGTGTATGGCATTGCCTGTTAAGCAGTTGTCTTTGGTGTATGGCAGTGTCTGTTAAGCAGTTGTCTTTGGTGTATGGCATTGCCTGTTAAGCTGTTGTCTTTAGTGTATGTCATTGTCTGTTAAGCAGTTGTCTTTGGTGTATGGCATTGCCTGTTAAGCAGTTGTCTTTGGTGTATGGCAGTGTCTGTTCAGCAGTTGTCTTTGGTGTATGGCATTGCCTGTTAAGCAGTTATCTTTGGTGTATGGCAGTGTCTGTTAAGCAGTTGTCTTTGGTGTATGGCAGTGTCTGTTAAGCAGTTGTCTTTGGTGTATGGCAGTGTCTGTTAAGCAGTTGTCTTTGGTGTATGGCGTTGTCTGTTAAGCAGTTGTCTTTGGTGTATGGCAGTGTCTGTTAAGCAGTTGTCTTTGGTGTATGGCAGTGTCTGTTAAGCAGTTGTCTTTGGTGTATGGCGTTGTCTGTTAAGCAGTTGTCTTTGGTGTATGGCGTTGCCTGTTAAGCAGTCATCTTTGGTGTACGGTAGTGTCTGTTAAGCAGTTGTCTTTGGTGTATGGCATTGTCTGTTAAGCACTTGTCTTTGGTGTATGGTATTGCCTGTTAAGCAGTTGTCTTTGGTGTATGGCATTGTCTGTTAAGCAGTTGTATTTGCTGCATGGCATTGTCTGTTAAGCAGTTGTCTTTTGTGTATGGCATTGCCTGTTAAGCAGTTGTCTATAGTGTATGGCATTGCCTGTTAAGCAGTTGTCTTTGGTGTATGGCAGTGTCTGTTAAGCAGTTGTCTTTGGTGTATGGCAGTGTCTGTTAAGCAGTTGTCTTTGGTGTATGGCATTGCCTGTTAAGCAGTAATCTTTGGTGTATGGCAGTGTCTGTTAAGCAGTTGTCTTTGGTGTATGGCAGTGTCTGTTAAGCAGTTGTCCTTCGTGTTTGGCATTGTCTGTTAAGCAGTTGTCTTTGGTGTATGGCATTGTCTGTTAAGCAGTTGTCTTTGGTGTATGGCATTGCCTGTTAAGCAGTTGTCTTTGGTGTATGGCGTTGTCTGCTAAGCAGTTGTCTTTAGTTTATGGCGTTGTCTGTTAAGCAGTTGTCTTTGGTGTTTTTCAGTGTCTGTTAAGCAGTTGTCTTTGGTGTATGGCATTGTCTGTTAAGCAGTTGTCTTTGGTGTATGGCATTGCCTGTTAAGCAGTTGTCTTTAGTTTATGGCATTGTCTGTTAAGCAGTTGTCTTTGGTGTATGGCATTGCCTGTTAAGCAGTTGTCTTTGGTGTATGGTATTGCCTGTTGAGCAGTTGTCTTCAGTGTATGGCATTGCCTGTTAAGCAGTTGTCTTTAGTGTATGTCATTGCCTGTTAAGCAGTTGTCTTTGGTGTATGGCATTGCCTGTTAAGCAGTTGTCTTTGGTGTATGTCATTGTCTGCTAAGCTGTTGTCTTTAGTTTATGGCGTTGTCTGTTAAGCAGTTGTCTTTGGTGTATGGCGTTGTCTGTTAAGCAGTTGTCTTTGGTGTATGGCATTGTCTGTTAAGCAGTTGTCTTTGGTGTATGGCATTGTCTGTTAAGCAGTTGTCTTTGGTGTATGGCATTGTCTGTTAAGCAGTTGTCGAGGGTGTATGGCATTGCCTGTTAAGCAGTTGTCTTTGGTGTATGGCATTGCCTGTTAAGCAGTTGTCTTTAGTGTATGGCATTGTCTGTTAACCAGTTGTATTTGGTGTATGGCATTGTCTGTTAAGCAGTTGTCTTTGGTGTATGGCATTGCCTGTTAAGCAGTCATCTTTGGTGTACGGTAGTGTCTGTTAAGCAGTTGTCTTTGGTGTATGGCATTGTCTTTTAAGCAGTTGTCTTTGGTGTATGGCATTGTCTGTTAAGCAGTTGTCTTTGCTGTATGGCATTGTCTGTTAAGCAGTTGTCTTTAGTGTATGGCATTGCCTGTTAAGCAGTTGTCTTTAGTGTATGGCATTGTCTGTTAAGCAGTTGTATTTGCTGCATGGCATTGTCTGTTAAGCAGTTGTCTTTTGTGTATGGCAGTGTCTGTTAAACAGTTGTCTTTGGTGTATGGCAGTGTCTGTTAAGCAGTTGTCTTTGGTGTATGGCATTGTGTGTTAAGCAGTTGTCTTTGGTGTATGGCATTGCCTGTTAAGCAGTTGTCTATAGTGTATGGCATTGCCTGTTAAGCAGTTGTCTTTGGTGTATGGCAGTGTCTGTTAAACAGTTGTCTTTGGTGTATGGCAGTGTCTGTTAAGCAGTTGTCTTTGGTGTATGGCATTGTGTGTTAAGCAGTTGTCTTTGGTGTATGGCATTGTCTGTTAAGCAGTTGTCTTTGGTGTATGGCATTGTCTGTTAAGCAGTTGTCTTTGGTGTATGGCATTGTCTGTTAAGCAGTTGTCTTTGGTGTATGGCATTGCCTGTTAAGCAGTAATCTTTGGTGTATGGCAGTGTCTGTTAAGCAGTTGTATTTGGTGCATGGCATTGTCTGTTAAGCAGTTGTCTTTTGTGTATGGCATTGCCTGTTAAGCAGTTGTCTATAGTGTATGGCATTGCCTGTTAAGCAGTTGTCTTTGGTGTATGGCAGTGTCTGTTAAGCAGTTGTCTTTGGTGTATGGCATTGCCTGTTAAGCAGTTGTCTTTGGTGTATGGCATTGTCTGTTAAGCAGTTGTCTTTGGTGTATGGCATTGTCTGTTAAGCAGTTGTCTTTGGTGTATGGCATTTTCTGTTAAGCAGTTGTCTTTGGTGTATGGCATTGCCTGTTAAGCAGTTGTCTTTAGTTTTTGGCATTGTCTGCTAAGCAGTTGTCTTTAGTTTATGGCGTTGCCTGTTAAGCAGTTGTCTTTGGTGTATTTGAGTGTCTGTTAAGCAGTTGTCTTTGGTGTATGGCATTGTCTGTTAATCAGTTGTCTTTGGTGTATGGCATTGCCTGTTAAGCAGTTGTCTTTAGTTTATGGCATTGTCTGTTAAGCAGTTGTCTTTGGTGTATGGCATTGCCTGTTAAGCAGTTGTCTTTGGTGTATGGCATTGCCTGTTGAGCAGTTGTCTTCAGTGTATGGCATTGCCTGTTAAGCAGTTGTCTTTAGTGTATGTCATTGCCTGTTAAGCAGTTGTCTTTGGTGTATGGCATTGCCTGTTAACCAGTTGTCTTTGGTGTATGTCATTGTCTGTTAAGCAGTTGTCTTTGGTGTATGGCATTGCCTGTTAAGCAGTTGTCTTTGGTGTATGGCATTGTCTGTTAAGCAGTTGTCTTTGGTGTATGGCATTGTCTGTTAAGCAGTTGTCTTTGGTGTATGGCATTGTCTGTTAAGCAGTTGTCTTTAGTTTATGGCGTTGTCTGTTAATCAGTTGTCTTTAGTTTATGGCGTTGTCTGTTAAGCAGTTGTCTTTGGTGTATGGCGCTGTCTGTTAAGCAGTTGTCTTTGGTGTATGGCATTGTCTGTTAAGCAGTTGTCTTTAGTTTATGGCGTTGTCTGTTAAGCAGTTGTCTTTGGTGTATGGCGTTGTCTGTTAAGCAGTTGTCTTTGGTGTATGGCATTGTCTGTTAAGCAGTTGTCTTTGGTGTATGGCATTGTCTGTTAAGCAGTTGTCTTTGGTGTATGGCATTGCCTGTTAAGCAGTCATCTTTGGTGTACGGTAGTGTCCGTTAAGCAGTTGTCTTTGGTGTATGGCATTGTCTGTTAAGCAGTTGTCTTTGGTGTATGGCATTGCCTGTTAAGCAGTTGTCTTTGGTGTATGGCAGTGTCTGTTAAGCAGTTGTCTTTGGTGTATGGCATTGCCTGTTAAGCAGTTGTATTTGGTGTATGGCATTGTCTGTTAAGCAGTTGTCTTTAGTGTATGGCATTGCCTGTTAAGCAGTTGTCTTTGGTGTATGGCAGTGTCTGTTAAGCAGTTGTCTTTGGTGTATGGCATTTTCTGTTAAGCAGTTGTCTTTGGTGTATGGCATTGCCTGTTAAGCAGTTGTCTTTAGTTTTTGGCATTGTCTGCTAAGCAGTTGTCTTTAGTTTATGGCGTTGCCTGTTAAGCAGTTGTCTTTGGTGTATTTGAGTGTCTGTTAAGCAGTTGTCTTTGGTGTATGGCATTGTCTGTTAATCATTTGTCTTTGGTGTATGGCATTGCCTGTTAAGCAGTTGTCTTTAGTTTATGGCATTGCCTGTTAAGCAGTTGTCTTTGGTGTATGGCATTGCCTGTTGAGCAGTTGTCTTCAGTGTATGGCATTGCCTGTTAAGCAGTTGTCTTTAGTGTATGTCATTGCCTGTTAAGCAGTTGTCTTTGGTGTATGCCATTGCCTGTTAACCAGTTGTCTTTGGTGTATGTCATTGTCTGTTAAGCAGTTGTCTTTGGTGTATGGCATTGCCTGTTAAGCAGTTGTCTTTGGAGTATGGCATTGTCTGTTAAGCAGTTGTCTTTGGTGTATGGCATTGTCTGTTAAGCAGTTGTCTTTGGTGTATGGCATTGTCTGTTAAGCAGTTGTCTTTAGTTTATGGCGTTGTCTGTTAAGCAGTTGTCTTTAGTTTATGGCGTTGTCTGTTAAGCAGTTGTCTTTGGTGTATGGCGTTGTCTGTTAAGCAGTTGTCTTTGGTGTATGGCATTGTCTGTTAAGCAGTTGTCTTTAGTTTATGGCGTTGTCTGTTAACCAGTTGTCTTTGGTGTATGGCGTTGTCTGTTAAGCAGTTGTCTTTGGTGTATGGCATTGTCTGTTAAGCAGTTGTCTTTGGTGTATGGCATTGTCTGTTAAGCAGTTGTCTTTGGTGTATGGCATTGCCTGTTAAACAGTCATCTTTGGTGTACGGTAGTGTCTGTTAAGCAGTTGTCTTTGGTGTATGGCATTGTCTGTTAAGCAGTTGTCTTTGGTGTATGGCATTGCCTGTTAAGCAGTTGTCTTTGGTGTATGGCAGTGTCTGTTAAGCAGTTGTCTTTGGTGTATGGCATTGCCTGTTAAGCAGTTGTATTTGGTGTATGGCATTGTCTGTTAAGCAGTTGTCTTTAGTGTATGGCATTGCCTGTTAAGCAGTTGTCTTTGGTGTATGGCAGTGTCTGTTAAGCAGTTGTCTTTGGTGTATGGCATTGCCTGTTAAGCAGTTGTCTTTGGTGTATGGCAGTGTCTGTTAAGCAGTTGTCTTTGGTGTATGGCATTGCCTGTTAAGCAGTTGTCTTTGGTGTATGGCAGTGTCTGTTAAGCAGTTGTCTTTGGTGTATGGCAGTGTCTGTTAAGCAGTTGTCTTTGGTGTATGGCATTGCCTGTTAAGCAGTTGTCTTTGGTGTATGGCATTGTCTGTTAAGCAGTTGTCTTTGGTGTATGGCATTGCCTGTTAAGCAGTTGTCTTTAGTGTATGTCATTGTCTGTTAAGCAGTTGTCTTTGGTGTATGGCATTGCCTGTTAAGCAGTTGTCTTTGGTGTATGGCATTGTCTGTTAAGCAGTTGTCTTTGGTGTATGGCATTGCCTGTTAAGCAGTTGTCTTTGGTGTATGGCATTGTCTGTTAAGCAGTTGTCTTTGGTGTATGGCATTGCCTGTTAAGCAGTTGTCTTTGGTGTATGGCATTGTCTGTTAAGCAGTTGTCTTTGGTGTATGGCATTGCCTGTTAAGCAGTTGTCTTTGGTGTATGGCAGTGTCTGTTAAGCAGTTGTCTTTGGTGTATGGCAGTGTCTGTTAAGCAGTTGTCTTTGGTGTATGGCATTGCCTGTTAAGCAGTTGTCTTTGGTGTATGGCATTGTCTGTTAAGCACTTGTCTTTGGTGTATGGCATTGCCTGTTAAGCAGTTGTCTTTGGTGTTTGGCATTGTCTGTTAAGCAGTTGTCTTTAGTGTATGCCATTGTCTGTTAAGCAGTTGTCTTTGGTGTATGGCATTGTCTGTTAAGCAGTTGTCTTTTGTATATGGCATTGCCTGTTAAGCAGTTGTCTATAGTGTATGGCATTGCCTGTTAAGCAGTTGTCTTTGGTGTATGGCAGTGTCTGTTAAGCAGTTGTCTTTGGTGTATGGCAGTGTCTGTTAAGCAGTTGTCTTTGGTGTATGGCATTGCCTGTTAAGCAGTAATCTTTGGTGTATGGCAGTGTCTGTTAAGCAGTTGTCTTTGGTGTATGGCATTGTCTGTTAAGCAGTTGTCTTTGGTGTATGGCATTGCCTGTTAAGCAGTTGTCTTTGGTGTATGGCAGTGTCTGTTAAGCAGTTGTCTTTGGTGTATGGCATTGCCTGTTAAGCAGTTGTCTTTAGTGTATGTCATTGTCTGTTAAGCAGTTGTCTTTGGTGTATGGCATTGCCTGTTAAGCAGTTGTCTTTGGTGTATGGCAGTGTCTGTTCAGCAGTTGTCTTTGGTGTATGGCATTGCCTGTTAAGCAGTTATCTTTGGTGTATGGCAGTGTCTGTTAAGCAGTTGTCTTTGGTGTATGGCAGTGTCTGTTAAGCAGTTGTCTTTGGTGTATGGCAGTGTCTGTTAAGCAGTTGTCTTTGGTGTATGGCGTTGTCTGTTAAGCAGTTGTCTTTGGTGTATGGCAGTGTCTGTTAAGCAGTTGTCTTTGGTGTATGGCAGTGTCTGTTAAGCAGTTGTCTTTGGTGTATGGCGTTGTCTGTTAAGCAGTTGTCTTTGGTGTATGGCGTTGCCTGTTAAGCAGTCATCTTTGGTGTACGGTAGTGTCTGTTAAGCAGTTGTCTTTGGTGTATGGCATTGTCTGTTAAGCACTTGTCTTTGGTGTATGGTATTGCCTGTTAAGCAGTTGTCTTTGGTGTATGGCATTGTCTGTTAAGCAGTTGTATTTGCTGCATGGCATTGTCTGTTAAGCAGTTGTCTTTTGTGTATGGCATTGCCTGTTAAGCAGTTGTCTATAGTGTATGGCATTGCCTGTTAAGCAGTTGTCTTTGGTGTATGGCAGTGTCTGTTAAGCAGTTGTCTTTGGTGTATGGCAGTGTCTGTTAAGCAGTTGTCTTTGGTGTATGGCATTGCCTGTTAAGCAGTAATCTTTGGTGTATGGCAGTGTCTGTTAAGCAGTTGTCTTTGGTGTATGGCAGTGTCTGTTAAGCAGTTGTCCTTCGTGTTTGGCATTGTCTGTTAAGCAGTTGTCTTTGGTGTATGGCATTGTCTGTTAAGCAGTTGTCTTTGGTGTATGGCATTGCCTGTTAAGCAGTTGTCTTTGGTGTATGGCGTTGTCTGCTAAGCAGTTGTCTTTAGTTTATGGCGTTGTCTGTTAAGCAGTTGTCTTTGGTGTTTTTCAGTGTCTGTTAAGCAGTTGTCTTTGGTGTATGGCATTGTCTGTTAAGCAGTTGTCTTTGGTGTATGGCATTGCCTGTTAAGCAGTTGTCTTTAGTTTATGGCATTGTCTGTTAAGCAGTTGTCTTTGGTGTATGGCATTGCCTGTTAAGCAGTTGTCTTTGGTGTATGGTATTGCCTGTTGAGCAGTTGTCTTCAGTGTATGGCATTGCCTGTTAAGCAGTTGTCTTTAGTGTATGTCATTGCCTGTTAAGCAGTTGTCTTTGGTGTATGGCATTGCCTGTTAAGCAGTTGTCTTTGGTGTATGTCATTGTCTGCTAAGCTGTTGTCTTTAGTTTATGGCGTTGTCTGTTAAGCAGTTGTCTTTGGTGTATGGCGTTGTCTGTTAAGCAGTTGTCTTTGGTGTATGGCATTGTCTGTTAAGCAGTTGTCTTTGGTGTATGGCATTGTCTGTTAAGCAGTTGTCTTTGGTGTATGGCATTGTCTGTTAAGCAGTTGTCGAGGGTGTATGGCATTGCCTGTTAAGCAGTTGTCTTTGGTGTATGGCATTGCCTGTTAAGCAGTTGTCTTTAGTGTATGGCATTGTCTGTTAACCAGTTGTATTTGGTGTATGGCATTGTCTGTTAAGCAGTTGTCTTTGGTGTATGGCATTGCCTGTTAAGCAGTCATCTTTGGTGTACGGTAGTGTCTGTTAAGCAGTTGTCTTTGGTGTATGGCATTGTCTTTTAAGCAGTTGTCTTTGGTGTATGGCATTGTCTGTTAAGCAGTTGTCTTTGCTGTATGGCATTGTCTGTTAAGCAGTTGTCTTTAGTGTATGGCATTGCCTGTTAAGCAGTTGTCTTTAGTGTATGGCATTGTCTGTTAAGCAGTTGTATTTGCTGCATGGCATTGTCTGTTAAGCAGTTGTCTTTTGTGTATGGCAGTGTCTGTTAAACAGTTGTCTTTGGTGTATGGCAGTGTCTGTTAAGCAGTTGTCTTTGGTGTATGGCATTGTGTGTTAAGCAGTTGTCTTTGGTGTATGGCATTGCCTGTTAAGCAGTTGTCTATAGTGTATGGCATTGCCTGTTAAGCAGTTGTCTTTGGTGTATGGCAGTGTCTGTTAAACAGTTGTCTTTGGTGTATGGCAGTGTCTGTTAAGCAGTTGTCTTTGGTGTATGGCATTGTGTGTTAAGCAGTTGTCTTTGGTGTATGGCATTGTCTGTTAAGCAGTTGTCTTTGGTGTATGGCATTGTCTGTTAAGCAGTTGTCTTTGGTGTATGGCATTGTCTGTTAAGCAGTTGTCTTTGGTGTATGGCATTGCCTGTTAAGCAGTAATCTTTGGTGTATGGCAGTGTCTGTTAAGCAGTTGTATTTGGTGCATGGCATTGTCTGTTAAGCAGTTGTCTTTTGTGTATGGCATTGCCTGTTAAGCAGTTGTCTATAGTGTATGGCATTGCCTGTTAAGCAGTTGTCTTTGGTGTATGGCAGTGTCTGTTAAGCAGTTGTCTTTGGTGTATGGCATTGCCTGTTAAGCAGTTGTCTTTGGTGTATGGCATTGTCTGTTAAGCAGTTGTCTTTGGTGTATGGCATTGTCTGTTAAGCAGTTGTCTTTGGTGTATGGCATTTTCTGTTAAGCAGTTGTCTTTGGTGTATGGCATTGCCTGTTAAGCAGTTGTCTTTAGTTTTTGGCATTGTCTGCTAAGCAGTTGTCTTTAGTTTATGGCGTTGCCTGTTAAGCAGTTGTCTTTGGTGTATTTGAGTGTCTGTTAAGCAGTTGTCTTTGGTGTATGGCATTGTCTGTTAATCAGTTGTCTTTGGTGTATGGCATTGCCTGTTAAGCAGTTGTCTTTAGTTTATGGCATTGTCTGTTAAGCAGTTGTCTTTGGTGTATGGCATTGCCTGTTAAGCAGTTGTCTTTGGTGTATGGCATTGCCTGTTGAGCAGTTGTCTTCAGTGTATGGCATTGCCTGTTAAGCAGTTGTCTTTAGTGTATGTCATTGCCTGTTAAGCAGTTGTCTTTGGTGTATGGCATTGCCTGTTAACCAGTTGTCTTTGGTGTATGTCATTGTCTGTTAAGCAGTTGTCTTTGGTGTATGGCATTGCCTGTTAAGCAGTTGTCTTTGGTGTATGGCATTGTCTGTTAAGCAGTTGTCTTTGGTGTATGGCATTGTCTGTTAAGCAGTTGTCTTTGGTGTATGGCATTGTCTGTTAAGCAGTTGTCTTTAGTTTATGGCGTTGTCTGTTAATCAGTTGTCTTTAGTTTATGGCGTTGTCTGTTAAGCAGTTGTCTTTGGTGTATGGCGCTGTCTGTTAAGCAGTTGTCTTTGGTGTATGGCATTGTCTGTTAAGCAGTTGTCTTTAGTTTATGGCGTTGTCTGTTAAGCAGTTGTCTTTGGTGTATGGCGTTGTCTGTTAAGCAGTTGTCTTTGGTGTATGGCATTGTCTGTTAAGCAGTTGTCTTTGGTGTATGGCATTGTCTGTTAAGCAGTTGTCTTTGGTGTATGGCATTGCCTGTTAAGCAGTCATCTTTGGTGTACGGTAGTGTCCGTTAAGCAGTTGTCTTTGGTGTATGGCATTGTCTGTTAAGCAGTTGTCTTTGGTGTATGGCATTGCCTGTTAAGCAGTTGTCTTTGGTGTATGGCAGTGTCTGTTAAGCAGTTGTCTTTGGTGTATGGCATTGCCTGTTAAGCAGTTGTATTTGGTGTATGGCATTGTCTGTTAAGCAGTTGTCTTTAGTGTATGGCATTGCCTGTTAAGCAGTTGTCTTTGGTGTATGGCAGTGTCTGTTAAGCAGTTGTCTTTGGTGTATGGCATTTTCTGTTAAGCAGTTGTCTTTGGTGTATGGCATTGCCTGTTAAGCAGTTGTCTTTAGTTTTTGGCATTGTCTGCTAAGCAGTTGTCTTTAGTTTATGGCGTTGCCTGTTAAGCAGTTGTCTTTGGTGTATTTGAGTGTCTGTTAAGCAGTTGTCTTTGGTGTATGGCATTGTCTGTTAATCATTTGTCTTTGGTGTATGGCATTGCCTGTTAAGCAGTTGTCTTTAGTTTATGGCATTGCCTGTTAAGCAGTTGTCTTTGGTGTATGGCATTGCCTGTTGAGCAGTTGTCTTCAGTGTATGGCATTGCCTGTTAAGCAGTTGTCTTTAGTGTATGTCATTGCCTGTTAAGCAGTTGTCTTTGGTGTATGCCATTGCCTGTTAACCAGTTGTCTTTGGTGTATGTCATTGTCTGTTAAGCAGTTGTCTTTGGTGTATGGCATTGCCTGTTAAGCAGTTGTCTTTGGTGTATGGCATTGTCTGTTAAGCAGTTGTCTTTGGTGTATGGCATTGTCTGTTAAGCAGTTGTCTTTGGTGTATGGCATTGTCTGTTAAGCAGTTGTCTTTAGTTTATGGCGTTGTCTGTTAAGCAGTTGTCTTTAGTTTATGGCGTTGTCTGTTAAGCAGTTGTCTTTGGTGTATGGCGTTGTCTGTTAAGCAGTTGTCTTTGGTGTATGGCATTGTCTGTTAAGCAGTTGTCTTTAGTTTATGGCGTTGTCTGTTAAGCAGTTGTCTTTGGTGTATGGCGTTGTCTGTTAAGCAGTTGTCTTTGGTGTATGGCATTGTCTGTTAAGCAGTTGTCTTTGGTGTATGGCATTGTCTGTTAAGCAGTTGTCTTTGGTGTATGGCATTGCCTGTTAAGCAGTCATCTTTGGTGTACGGTAGTGTCTGTTAAGCAGTTGTCTTTGGTGTATGGCATTGTCTGTTAAGCAGTTGTCTTTGGTGTATGGCATTGCCTGTTAAGCAGTTGTCTTTGGTGTATGGCAGTGTCTGTTAAGCAGTTGTCTTTGGTGTATGGCATTGCCTGTTAAGCAGTTGTATTTGGTGTATGGCATTGTCTGTTAAGCAGTTCTCTTTAGTGTATGGCATTGCCTGTTAAGCAGTTGTCTTTGGTGTATGGCAGTGTCTGTTAAGCAGTTGTCTTTGGTGTATGGCATTGCCTGTTAAGCAGTTGTCTTTGGTGTATGGCAGTGTCTGTTAAGCAGTTGTCTTTGGTGTATGGCATTGCCTGTTAAGCAGTTGTCTTTGGTGTATGGCAGTGTCTGTTAAGCAGTTGTCTTTGGTGTATGGCAGTGTCTGTTAAGCAGTTGTCTTTGGTGTATGGCATTGCCTGTTAAGCAGTTGTCTTTGGTGTATGGCATTGTCTGTTAAGCAGTTGTCTTTGGTGTATGGCATTGCCTGTTAAGCAGTTGTCTTTAGTGTATGTCATTGTCTGTTAAGCAGTTGTCTTTGGTGTATGGCATTGCCTGTTAAGCAGTTGTCTTTGGTGTGTGGCATTGTCTGTTAAGCAGTTGTCTTTGGTGTATGGCATTGCCTGTTAAGCAGTTGTCTTTGGTGTATGGCATTGTCTGTTAAGCAGTTGTCTTTGGTGTATGGCATTGCCTGTTAAGCAGTTGTCTTTGGTGTATGGCATTGTCTGTTAAGCAGTTGTCTTTGGTGTATGGCATTGCCTGTTAAGCAGTTGTCTTTGGTGTATGGCAGTGTCTGTTAAGCAGTTGTCTTTGGTGTATGGCAGTGTCTGTTAAGCAGTTGTCTTTGGTGTATGGCATTGCCTGTTAATCAGTCATCTTTGGTGTACGGTAGTGTCTGTTAAGCAGTTGTCTTTGGTGTATGGCATTGTCTGTTAAGCACTTGTCTTTGGTGTATGGCATTGCCTGTTAAGCAGTTGTCTTTGGTGTATGGCATTGTCTGTTAAGCACTTGTCTTTGGTGTATGGCATTGCCTGTTAAGCAGTTGTCTTTGGTGTTTGGCATTGTCTGTTAAGCAGTTGTCTTTAGTGTATGCCATTGTCTGTTAAGCAGTTGTCTTTGGTGTATGGCATTGTCTGTTAAGCAGTTGTCTTTTGTGTATGGCATTGCCTGTTAAGCAGTTGTCTATAGTGTATGGCATTGCCTGTTAAGCAGTTGTCTTTGGTGTATGGCAGTGTCTGTTAAGCAGTTGTCTTTGGTGTATGGCAGTGTCTGTTAAGCAGTTGTCTTTGGTGTATGGCATTGCCTGTTAAGCAGTAATCTTTGGTGTATGGCAGTGTCTGTTAAGCAGTTGTCTTTGGAGTATGGCATTGTCTGTTAAGCAGTTTTCTTTGGTGTATGGCATTGCCTGTTAAGCAGTTGTCTTTGGTGTATGGCAGTGTCTGTTAAGCAGTTGTCTTTGGTGTATGGCATTGCCTGTTAAGCAGTTGTCTTTAGTGTATGTCATTGTCTGTTAAGCAGTTCTCTTTGGTGTATGGCATTGTCTGTTAAGCAGTTGTCTTTGGTGTATGGCAGTGTCTGTTCAGCAGTTGTCTTTGGTGTATGGCATTGCCTGTTAAGCAGTTGTCTTTGGTGTATGGCAGTGTCTGTTAAGCAGTTGTCTTTGGTGTATGGCAGTGTCTGTTAAGCAGTTGTCTTTGGTGTATGGCAGTGTCTGTTAAGCAGTTGTCTTTGGTGTATGGCGTTGTCTGTTAAGCAGTTGTCTTTGGTGTATGGCAGTGTCTGTTAAGCAGTTGTCTTTGGTGTATGGCAGTGTCTGTTAAGCAGTTGTCTTTGGTGTATGGTGTTGTCTGTTAAGCAGTTGTCTTTGGTGTATGGCGTTGCCTGTTAAGCAGTCATCTTTGGTGTACGGTAGTGTCTGTTAAGCAGTTGTCTTTGGTGTATGGCATTGTCTGTTAAGCACTTGTCTTTGGTGTATGGCATTGCCTGTTAAGCAGTTGTCTTTGGTGTATGGCAGTGTCTGTTAAGCAGTTGTATTTGCTGCATGGCATTGTCTGTTAAGCAGTTGTCTTTTGTGTATGGCATTGCCTGTTAAGCAGTTGTCTATAGTGTATGGCATTGCCTGTTAAGCAGTTGTCTTTGGTGTATGGCAGTGTCTGTTAAGCAGTTGTCTTTGGTGTATGGCAGTGTCTGTTAAGCAGTTGTCTTTGGTGTATGGCATTGCCTGTTAAGCAGTAATCTTTGGTGTATGGCATTGCCTGTTAAGCAGTTGTCTTTGGTGTATGGCAGTGTCTGTTAAGCAGTTGTCTTTGGTGTATGGCATTGTCTGTTAAGCAGTTGTCTTTGGTGTATGTCAGTGTCTGTTAAGCAGTTGTCTTTCGTGTATGGCATTGTCTGTTAAGCAGTTGTCTTTGGTGTATGGCATTGAATGTTAAGAAGTTGTCTTTGGTGTATGGCATTGCCTGTTAAGCAGTTGTCTTTGGTGTATGGCGTTGTCTGCTAAGCAGTTGTCTTTAGTTTATGGCGTTGTCTGTTAAGCAGTTGTCTTTGGTGTATGGCATTGCCTGTTAAGCAGTTGTCTTTAGTTTATGGCATTGTCTGTTAAGCAGTTGTCTTTGGTGTATGGCATTGCCTGTTAAGCAGTTGTCTTTGGTGTATGGTATTGCCTGTTGAGCAGTTGTCTTCAGTGTATGGCATTGCCTGTTAAGCAGTTGTCTTTAGTGTATGTCATTGCCTGTTAAGCAGTTGTCTTTGGTGTATGGCATTGCCTGTTAAGCAGTTGTCTTTGGTGTATGTCATTGTCTGCTAAGCTGTTGTCTTTAGTTTATGGCGTTGTCTGTTAAGCAGTTGTCTTTGGTGTATGGCGTTGTCTGTTAAGCAGTTGTCTTTGGTGTATGGCATTGTCTGTTAAGCAGTTGTCTTTGGTGTATGGCATTGTCTGTTAAGCAGTTGTCTTTGGTGTATGGCATTGTCTGTTAAGCAGTTGTCGAGGGTGTATGGCATTGCCTGTTAAGCAGTTGTCTTTGGTTTATGGCATTGCCTGTTAAGCAGTTGTCTTTAGTGCATGGCATTGTATGTTAACCAGTTGTATTTGGTGTATGGCATTGTCTGTTAAGCAGTTGTCTTTGGTGTATGGCATTGCCTGTTAAGCAGTCATCTTTGGTGTACGGTAGTGTCTGTTAAGCAGTTGTCTTTGGTGTATGGCATTGTCTTTTAAGTAGTTGTCTATGGTGTATGGCATTGTCTGTTAAGCAGTTGTCTTTGCTGTATGGCATTGTCTGTTAAGCAGTTGTCTTTAGTGTATGGCATTGCCTGTTAAGCAGTTGTCTTTAGTGTATGGCATTGTCTGTTAAGCAGTTGTATTTGCTGCATGGCATTGTCTGTTAAGCAGTTGTCTTTTGTGTATGGCATTGCCTGTTAAGCAGTTGTCTATAGTGTATGGCATTGCCTGTTAAGCAGTTGTTTTTGGTGTATGGCAGTGTCTGTTAAACAGTTGTCTTTGGTGTATGGCAGTGTCTGTTAAGCAGTTGTCTTTGGTGGATGGCATTGCCTGTTAAGCAGTTGTCTATAGTGTATGGCATTGCCTGTTAAGCAGTAATCTTTGGTGTATGGCAGTGTCTGTTAAGCAGTTGTCTTTGGTGTATGGCATTGTCTGTTAAGCAGTTGTCTTTGGTGTATGGCAGTGTCTGTTAAGCAGTTGTCTTTCGTGTATGGCATTGTCTGTTAAGCAGTTGTCTTTGGTGTATGGCATTGCCTATTAAGCAGTTGTCTTTGGTGTATGGCATTGCCTGTTAAGCAGTTGTCTTTGGTGTATGGCATTTTCTGTTAAGCAGTTGTCTTTGGTGCATGGCATTGTCTGTTAAGCAGTTGTCTTTAGTTTATGGCGTTGTCTGTTAAGCAGTTGTCTTTAGTTTATGGCGTTGTCTGTTAAGCAGTTGTCTTTGGTGTATAGCATTGTCTGTTAAGCAGTTGTCTTTGGTGTATGGCATTGTCTGTTAAGCAGTTGTCTTTGGTGTATGGCATTGCCTGTTAAGCAGTTGTCTTTGGTGTATGGCAGTGTCTGTTAAGCAGTTGTCTTTGGTGTATGGCATTGTCTGTAAAGCAGATGTCTTTGGTGTATGGCATTGTCTGTTAAGCAGTTGTCTTTGGTGTATGGCATTGCCTGTTAAGCAGTTGTCTTTAGTGTATGACATTGCCTGTTAAGCAGTTGTCTTTCGTGTATGGCATTGCTTGTTAAGCAGTTGTCTTTGTTGTATGGCATTGTCTGTTAAGCAGTTGTCTTTGGTGTATGTCATTGTCTGCTAAGCAGTTGTCTTTAGTTTATGGCGTTGTCTGTTAAGCAGTTGTCTTTGGTGTATGGCGTTGTCTGTTAAGCAGTTGTCTTTGGTGTATGGCATTGTCTGTTAAGCAGTTGTCTTTGGTGTATGGCATTGTCTGTTAAGCAGTTGTCTTTGGTGTATGGCATTGTCTGTTAAGCAGTTGTCTTTGGTGTATGGCATTGTCTGTTAAGCAGTTGTCTTTAGTGTATGGCATTGTCTGTTAAGCAGTTGTCTTTGGTGTATGGCATTGTCTGTTAAGCAGTTGTCTTTGGTGTATGGCATTGCCTGTTAAGCAGTTGTCTTTGGTGTATGGCATTGCCTGTTAAGCAGTTGTCTTTAGTGTATGGCATTGTCTGTTAAGCAGTTGTATTTGGTGTATGGCATTGTCTGTTAAGCAGTTGTCTTTGGTGTATGGCATTGTCTGTTAAGCAGTTGTCTTTGGTGTATGGCAGTGTCTGTTAAGCAGTTGTCTTTCGTGTATGGCATTGCCTGTTAAGCAGTTGTCTTTGGTGTATTTGAGTGTCTGTTAAGCAGTTGTCTTTGGTGTATGGCATTGTCTGTTAAGCAGTTGTCTTTGGTGTATGGCATTGCCTGTTAAGCAGTTGTCTTTAGTTTATGGCATTGTCTGTTAAGCAGTTGTCTTTGGTGTATGGCATTGTCTGTTAAGCAGTTGTCTTTGGTGTATGGCAGTGTCTGTTAAGCAGTTGTCTTTCGTGTATGGCATTGCCTGTTAAGCAGTTGTCTTTGGTGTATTTGAGTGTCTGTTAAGCAGTTGTCTTTGGTGTATGTCATTGCCTGTTAAGCAGTTGTCTTTGGTGTATGGCATTGCCTGTTAAGCAGTTGTCTTTGGTGTATGGCATTGCCTGTTAAGCAGTTGTCTTTGGTGTATGTCATTGTCTGCTAAGCAGTTGTCTTTAGTTTATGGCGTTGTCTGTTAAGCAGTTGTCTTTGGTGTATGACGTTGTCTGTTAAGCAGTTGTCTTTAGTTTATGGCGTTGTCTGTTAAGCAGTTGTCTTTGGTGTATGGCATTGCCTGTTGAGCAGTTGTCTTCAGTGTATGGCATTGCCTGTTAAGCAGTTGTCTTTAGTGTATGACATTGCCTGTTAAGCAGTTTTCTTTGGTGTATGGCATTGCCTGTTAAGCAGTTGTCTTTGGTGTATGTCATTGTCTGCTAAGCAGTTGTCTTTAGTTTATGGCGTTGTCTGTTAAGCAGTTGTCTTTGGTGTATGGCGTTGTCTGTTAAGCAGTTGTCTTTGGTGTATGGCATTGTCTGTTAAGCAGTTGTCTTTGGTGTATGGCATTGTCTGTTAAGCAGTTGTCTTTGGTGTATGGCATTGTCTGTTAAGCAGTTGTTTTTGGTGTATGGCATTGTCTGTTAAGCAGTTGTCTTTGGTGTATGGCATTGCCTGTTAAGCAGTTGTCTTTGGTGTATGGCATTGCCTGTTAAGCAGTTGTCTTTAGTGTATGGCATTGTCTGTTAAGCAGTTGTCTTTGGTGTATGGCATTGCCTGTTAAGCAGTTGTCTTTAGTGTATGGCATTGTCTGTTAAGCAGTTGTCTTTGGTGTATGGCGTTGTCTGTTAAGCAGTTGTCTTTGGTGTATGGCATTGTCTGTTAAGCAGTTGTCTTTGGTGTATGGCATTGTCTGTTAAGCAGTTGTCTTTGGTGTATGGCATTGCCTGTTAAGCAGTTGTCTTTGGTGTATGGCATTGCCTGTTAAGCAGTTGTCTTTAGTGTATGGCATTGTCTGTTAAGCAGTTGTATTTGGTGTATGGCATTGTCTGTTAAGCAGTTGTCTTTGGTGTATGGCATTGTCTGTTAAGCAGTCATCTTTGGTGTACGGTAGTGTCTGTTAAGCAGTTGTCTTTGGTGTATGGCATTGTCTGTTAAGCAGTTGTCTTTGGTGTATGGCATTGTCTGTTAAGCAGTTGTCTTTGGTGTATGGCATTGCCTGTTAAGCAGTTGTCTTTGGTGTATGGCATTGCCTGTTAAGCAGTTGTCTTTAGTGTATGGCATTGTCTGTTAAGCAGTTGTATTTGGTGTATGGCATTGTCTGTTAAGCAGTTGTCTTTGGTGTATGGCATTGTCTGTTAAGCAGTTGTCTTTGGTGTATGGCATTGCCTGTTAAGCAGTCATCTTTGGTGTACGGTAGTGTCTGTTAAGCAGTTGTCTTTGGTGTATGGCATTGCCTGTTAAGCAGTTGTCTTTGGTGTATGGCAGTGTCTGTTAAGCAGTTGTATTTGCTGCATGGCATTGTCTGTTAAGCAGTTGTCTTTTGTGTATGGCATTGCCTGTTAAGCAGTTGTCTTTAGTGTATGGCATTGCCTGTTAAGCAGTTGTCTTTGGTGTATGGCATTGCCTGTTAAGCAGTTGTCTTTGGTGTATGGCATTGCCTGTTAAGCAGTTGTCTTTGGTGTATGGCATTGCCTGTTAAGCAGTTGTCTTTGGTGTTTGGCATTGCCTGTTAAGCAGTAATCTTTGGTGTATGGCATTGCCTGTTAAGCAGTTGTCTTTAGTGTATGCCATTGTCTGTTAAGCAGTTGTCTTTGGTGTATGGCATTGTATGTTAAGCAGTTGTCTTTGGTGTATGGCATTGTCTGTTAAGCAGTTGTCTTTGGTGTATGGCATTGTCTGTTAAGCAGTTGTCTTTGGTGTATGGCATTGCCTGTTAAGCAGTAATCTTTGGTGTATGGCATTGCCTGTTAAGCAGTTGTCTTTAGTGTATACCATTGTCTGTTAAGCAGTTGTCATTGGTGTATGGCATTGTCTGTTAAGCAGTTGTCTTTGGTGTATGGCAGTGTCTGTTAAGCAGTTGTCTTTGGTGTATGGCATTGCCTGTTAAGCAGTTGTCTTTAGTGTATGGCATTGCCTGTTAAGCAGTTGTCTTTGGTGTATGGTAGTGTCTGTTAAGCAGTTGTCTTTCGTGTATGCCATTGTCTGTTAAGCAGTTGTCTTTGGTGTATGGCATTGTCTGTTAAGCAGTTGTCTTTGGTGTATGGCAGTGTCTGTTAAGCAGTTGTCTTTCGTGTATGGCATTGTCTGTTAAGCAGTTGTCTTTGGTGTATGGCATTGCCTATTAAGCAGTTGTCTTTGGTGTATGGCATTGCCTGTTAAGCAGTTGTCTTTGGTGTATGGCATTGTCTGCTAAGCAGTTGTCTTTAGTTTATGGCGTTGTCTGTTAAGCAGTTGTCTTTGGTGTATGGCATTGCCTGTTAAGCAGTTGTCTTTGGTGTTTTTCAGTGTCTGTTAAGCAGTTGTCTTTGGTGTATGGCATTGTCTATTAAGCAGTTGTCTTTGGTGTATGGCATTGTCTGTTAAGCAGTTGTCTTTGGTGTATGGCATTGCCTGTTAAGCAGTTGTCTTTGGTGTATGGCATTGCCTGTTAAGCAGTTGTCTTTAGTGTATGGCATTGTCTGTTAAGCAGTTGTATTTGGTGTATGGCATTGCCTGTTAAGCAGTTGTCTTTAGTGTATGGCATTGCCTGTTAAGCAGTTGTCTTTGGTGTATGGCATTGTCTGCTAAGCAGTTGTCTTTAGTTTATGGCGTTGTCTGTTAAGCAGTTGTCTTTGGTGTATGGCATTGCCTGTTAAGCAGTTGTCTTTGGTGTTTTTCAGTGTCTGTTAAGCAGTTGTCTTTGGTGTATGGCATTGTCTATTAAGCAGTTGTCTTTGGTGTATGGCATTGTCTGTTAAGCAGTTGTCTTTGGTGTATGGCATTGCCTGTTAAGCAGTTGTCTTTGGTGTATGGCATTGCCTGTTAAGCAGTTGTCTTTAGTGTATGGCATTGTCTGTTAAGCAGTTGTATTTGGTGTATGGCATTGCCTGTTAAGCAGTTGTCTTTGGTGTATGGCAGTGTCTGTTAAGCAGTTGTCTTTGGTGTATGGCATTGCCTGTTAAGCAGTTGTCTTTGGTGTATGGCATTGTCTGTTAAGCAGTTGTCTTTGGTGTATGGCATTGCCTGTTAAGCAGTTGTCTTTGGTGTATGTCATTGTCTGCTAAGCTGTTGTCTTTAGTGTATGGCATTGCCTGTTAAGCAGTTGTCTTTAGTGTATGTCATTGCCTGTTAAGCAGTTGTCTTTGGTGTATGGCATTGCCTGTTAAGCAGTTGTCTTTGGTGTATGTCATTGTCTGCTAAGCTGTTGTCTTTAGTGTATGGCATTGCCTGTTAAGCAGTTGTCTTTAGTGTATGTCATTGTCTGCTAAGCTGTTGTCTTTAGTTTATGGCGTTGTCTGTTAAGCAGTTGTCTTTGGTGTATGGCGTTGTCTGTTAAGCAGTTGTCTTTGGTGTATGGCATTGTCTGTTAAGCAGTTGTCTTTGGTGTATGGCATTGTCTGTTAAGCAGTTGTCTTTGGTGTATGGCATTGCCTGTTAAGCAGTTGTCTTTGGTGTATGGCATTGCCTGTTAAGCAGTTGTCTTTAGTGTATGGCATTGTCTGTTAAGCAGTTGTATTTGGTGTATGGCATTGTCTGTTAAGCAGTTGTCTTTGGTGTATGGCATTGCCTGTTAAGCAGTTGTCTTTAGTGTATGGCACTGTCTGTTAAGCAGTTGTCTTTGGTGTATGGCAGTGTCTGTTAAGCAGTTGTCTTTGGTGTATGGCATTGCCTGTTAAGCAGTTGTCTTTAGTGTATGGCACTGTCTGTTAAGCAGTTGTCTTTGGTGTATGGCATTGCCTGTTATGCAGTAATCTTTGGTGTATGGCAGTGTCTGTTAAGCAGTTGTCTTTGGTGTATGGCATTGCCTGTTAAGCAGTAATCTTTGGTGTATGGCAGTGTCTGTTAAGCAGTTCTCTTTGGTGTATGGCATTGTCTGTTAAGCAGTTGTCTTTGGTGTATGGCAGTGTCTGTTAAGCAGTTGTCTTTGGTGTATGGCATTGTCTGTTAAGCAGTTGTCTTTGGTGTATGGCATTGTCTGTTAAGCAGTTGTCTTTCGTGTATTGCGTTGTCTGTTAAGCAGTTGTCTTTGGTTTATGGCATTGCCTATTAAGCAGTTGTCTTTGGTGTATGGCATTGCCTGTTAAGCAGTTGTCTTTGGTGTATGGCATTGTCTGTTAAGCAGTTGTCTTTATTGTATGGCACTGTCTGTTAAGCAGTTGTCTTTGGTGTATGGCATTGTCTGTTAAGCAGTTGTCTTTAGTGTATGGCACTGTCTGTTAAGCAGTTGTCTTTGGTGTATGACATTGTCTGTTAAGCAGTTGTCTTTGGTGTATGGCATTGTCTGTTAAGCAGTTGTCTTTGGTGTATGGCATTGTCTGTTAAGCAGTTGTCTTTGGTGTATGGCATTGCCTGTTAAGCAGTCATCTTTGGTGTACGGTAGTGTCTGTTAAGCAGTTGTCTTTGGTGTATGGCATTGTCTGTTAAGCAGTTGTCTTTAGTGTATGGCACTGTCTGTTAAGCAGTTGTCTTTGGTGTATGGCATTGTCTGTTAAGCAGTTGTCTTTAGTGTATGGCACTGTCTGTTAAGCAGTTGTCTTTGGTGTATGGCATTGTCTGTTAAGCAGTTGTCTTTGGTGTATGGCATTGCCTGTTAAGCAGTTGTCTTTGGTGTATGGCATTGCCTGTTAAGCAGTTGTCTTTGCTGTATGGCAGTGTCTGTTAAGCAGTTGTATTTGCTACATGGCATTGTATGTTAAGCAGTTGTCTTTTGTGTATGGCATTGCCTGTTAAGCAGTTGTCTATAGTGTATGGCATTGCCTGTTAAGCAGTTGTCTTTGGTGTATGGCAGTGTATGTTAAACAGTTGTCTTTGCTGTATGGCAGTGTCTGTTAAGCAGTTGTCTTTGGTGTATGGCATTGCCTGTTAAGCAGTTGTCTTTGGTGTATGGCATTGCCTGTTAAGCAGTTGTCTTTAGTGTATGGCATTGTCTGTTAAGCAGTTGTATTTGGTGTATGGCATTGTCTGTTAAGCAGTTGTCTTTGGTGTATGGCATTGCCTGTTAAGCAGTTGTCTTTAGTGTATGGCACTGTCTGTTAAGCAGTTGTCTTTGGTGTATGGCAGTGTCTGTTAAGCAGTTGTCTTTGGTGTATGGCATTGCCTGTTAAGCAGTTGTCTTTAGTGTATGGCACTGTCTGTTAAGCAGTTGTCTTTGGTGTATGGCATTGCCTGTTATGCAGTAATCTTTGGTGTATGGCAGTGTCTGTTAAGCAGTTGTCTTTGGTGTATGGCATTGCCTGTTAAGCAGTAATCTTTGGTGTATGGCAGTGTCTGTTAAGCAGTTCTCTTTGGTGTATGGCATTGTCTGTTAAGCAGTTGTCTTTGGTGTATGGCAGTGTCTGTTAAGCAGTTGTCTTTCGTGTATGGCATTGTCTGTTAAGCAGTTGTCTTTGGTGTATGGCAGTGTCTGTTAAGCAGTTGTCTTTCGTGTATTGCGTTGTCTGTTAAGCAGTTGTCTTTGGTTTATGGCATTGCCTATTAAGCAGTTGTCTTTGGTGTATGGCATTGCCTGTTAAGCAGTTGTCTTTGGTGTATGGCATTGTCTGTTAAGCAGTTGTCTTTATTGTATGGCGCTGTCTGTTAAGCAGTTGTCTTTGGTGTATGGCATTGTCTGTTAAGCAGTTGTCTTTAGTGTATGGCACTGTCTGTTAAGCAGTTGTCTTTGGTGTATGACATTGTCTGTTAAGCAGTTGTCTTTGGTGTATGGCATTGTCTGTTAAGCAGTTGTCTTTGGTGTATGGCATTGTCTGTTAAGCAGTTGTCTTTGGTGTATGGCATTGCCTGTTAAGCAGTCATCTTTGGTGTACGGTAGTGTCTGTTAAGCAGTTGTCTTTGGTGTATGGCATTGTCTGTTAAGCAGTTGTCTTTAGTGTATGGCACTGTCTGTTAAGCAGTTGTCTTTGGTGTATGGCATTGTCTGTTAAGCAGTTGTCTTTAGTGTATGGCACTGTCTGTTAAGCAGTTGTCTTTGGTGTATGGCATTGTCTGTTAAGCAGTTGTCTTTGGTGTATGGCATTGCCTGTTAAGCAGTTGTCTTTGGTGTATGGCATTGCCTGTTAAGCAGTTGTCTTTGCTGTATGGCAGTGTCTGTTAAGCAGTTGTATTTGCTACATGGCATTGTATGTTAAGCAGTTGTCTTTTGTGTATGGCATTGCCTGTTAAGCAGTTGTCTATAGTGTATGGCATTGCCTGTTAAGCAGTTGTCTTTGGTGTATGGCAGTGTATGTTAAACAGTTGTCTTTGCTGTATGGCAGTGTCTGTTAAGCAGTTGTCTTTGGTGTATGGCAGTGTCTGTTAAGCAGTTGTCTTTCGTGTATGGCATTGTCTGTTAAGCAGTTGTCTTTAGTGTATGGCATTGTCTGTTAAGCAGTTGTATTTGGTGTATGGCATTGCCTGTTAAGCAGTTGTCTTTGGTGTATGGCAGTGTATGTTAAACAGTTGTCTTTGCTGTATGGCAGTGTCTGTTAAGCAGTTGTCTTTGGTGTATGGCATTGCCTGTTAAGCAGTTGTCTTTGGTGTATGGCATTGCCTGTTAAGCAGTTGTCTTTAGTGTATGGCATTGTCTGTTAAGCAGTTGTATTTGGTGTATGGCATTGTCTGTTAAGCAGTTGTCTTTGGTGTATGGCATTGCCTGTTAAGCAGTTGTCTTTAGTGTATGGCACTGTCTGTTAAGCAGTTGTCTTTGGTGTATGGCAGTGTCTGTTAAGCAGTTGTCTTTGGTGTATGGCATTGCCTGTTAAGCAGTTGTCTTTAGTGTATGGCACTGTCTGTTAAGCAGTTGTCTTTGGTGTATGGCATTGCCTGTTATGCAGTAATCTTTGGTGTATGGCAGTGTCTGTTAAGCAGTTGTCTTTGGTGTATGGCATTGCCTGTTAAGCAGTAATCTTTGGTGTATGGCAGTGTCTGTTAAGCAGTTCTCTTTGGTGTATGGCATTGTCTGTTAAGCAGTTGTCTTTGGTGTATGGCAGTGTCTGTTAAGCAGTTGTCTTTCGTGTATGGCATTGTCTGTTAAGCAGTTGTCTTTGGTGTATGGCAGTGTCTGTTAAGCAGTTGTCTTTCGTGTATTGCGTTGTCTGTTAAGCAGTTGTCTTTGGTTTATGGCATTGCCTATTAAGCAGTTGTCTTTGGTGTATGGCATTGCCTGTTAAGCAGTTGTCTTTGGTGTATGGCATTGTCTGTTAAGCAGTTGTCTTTATTGTATGGCGCTGTCTGTTAAGCAGTTGTCTTTGGTGTATGGCATTGTCTGTTAAGCAGTTGTCTTTAGTGTATGGCACTGTCTGTTAAGCAGTTGTCTTTGGTGTATGACATTGTCTGTTAAGCAGTTGTCTTTGGTGTATGGCATTGTCTGTTAAGCAGTTGTCTTTGGTGTATGGCATTGTCTGTTAAGCAGTTGTCTTTGGTGTATGGCATTGCCTGTTAAGCAGTCATCTTTGGTGTACGGTAGTGTCTGTTAAGCAGTTGTCTTTGGTGTATGGCATTGTCTGTTAAGCAGTTGTCTTTAGTGTATGGCACTGTCTGTTAAGCAGTTGTCTTTGGTGTATGGCATTGTCTGTTAAGCAGTTGTCTTTAGTGTATGGCACTGTCTGTTAAGCAGTTGTCTTTGGTGTATGGCATTGTCTGTTAAGCAGTTGTCTTTGGTGTATGGCATTGCCTGTTAAGCAGTTGTCTTTGGTGTATGGCATTGCCTGTTAAGCAGTTGTCTTTGCTGTATGGCAGTGTCTGTTAAGCAGTTGTATTTGCTACATGGCATTGTATGTTAAGCAGTTGTCTTTTGTGTATGGCATTGCCTGTTAAGCAGTTGTCTATAGTGTATGGCATTGCCTGTTAAGCAGTTGTCTTTGGTGTATGGCAGTGTATGTTAAACAGTTGTCTTTGCTGTATGGCAGTGTCTGTTAAGCAGTTGTCTTTGGTGTATGGCAGTGTCTGTTAAGCAGTTGTCTTTCGTGTATGGCATTGTCTGTTAAGCAGTTGTCTTTGGTGTATGGCATTGCCTATTAAGCAGTTGTCTTTGGTGTATGGCATTGCCTGTTAAGCAGTAATCTTTGGTGTATGGCAGTGTCTGTTAAGCAGTTGTCTTTGGTGTATGGCATTGTCTGTTAAGCAGTTGTCTTTGGTGTATGGCAGTGTCTGTTAAGCAGTTGTCTTTCGTGTATGGCATTGTCTGTTAAGCAGTTGTCTTTGGTGTATGGCAGTGTCTGTTAAGCAGTTGTCTTTCGTGTATGGCATTGTCTGTTAAGCAGTTGTCTTTGGTGTATGGCATTGCCTATTAAGCAGTTGTCTTTGGTGTATGGCATTGTCTGTTAAGCAGTTGTCTTTGGTGCATGGCATTGTCTGTTAAGCAGTTGTCTTTAGTTTATGGCGTTGTCTGTTAAACAGTTGTCTTTAGTTTATGGCGTTGTCTGTTAAGCAGTTGTCTTTGGTGTATGGCATTGTCTGTTAAGCAGTTGTCTTTGGTGTATGGCATTGCCTGTTAAGCAATTGTCTTTGGTGTATGGCATTGCCTGTTAAGCAGTTGTCTTTGGTGTATGGCATTGTCTGTTAAGCAGTTGTCTTTGGTGTATGGCATTGCCTGTTAAGCAGTTGTCTTTGGTGTATGGCATTGCCTGTTAAGCAGTTGTCTTTGGTGTATGGCATTGTCTGTTAAGCAGTTGTCTTTGGTGTATGGCATTGTCTGCTAAGCAGTTGTCTTTAGTTTATGGCGTTGTCTGTTAAACAGTTGTCTTTGGTGTATGGCATTGTCTGTTAAGCAGTTGTCTTTGGTGTATGGCATTGTCTGTTAAGCAGTTGTCTTTGGTGTATGGCATTGCCTGTTAAGCAGTTGTCTTTGGTGTATGGCATTGCCTGTTAAGCAGTTGTCTTTGGTGTATGGCATTGTCTGTTAAGCAGTTGTCTTTGGTGCATGGTATTGTCTACTAAGCAGTTGTCTTTAGTTTATGGCATTGTCTGTTAAACAGTTGTCTTTAGTTTATGGCGTTGTCTGTTAAGCAGTTGTCTTTGGTGTATAGCAGTGTCTGTTAAGCAGTTGTCTTTGGTGTATAGCATTGTCTGTTAAGCAGTTGTCTTTGGTGTATGGCATTGTCTGTTAAGCAGTTGTCTTTGGTGTATGGCATTGCCTGTTAAGCAGTTGTCTTTAGTGTATGGCATTGCCTGTTAAGCAGTTGTCTTTGGTGTATGGCATTGCCTGTTAAGCAGTTGTCTTTGGTGTATGGCATTGTCTGTTAAGCAGTTGTCTTTGGTGTATGGCATTGCCTGTTAAGCAGTTGTCTTTGGTGTATGGCATTGTCTGTTAAGCAGTTGTCTTTGGTGTATGGCATTGTCTGTTAAGCAGTTGTCTTTAGTGTATGGCGTTGTCTGTTAAGCAGTTGTCTTTGGTGTATGCCATTGCCTGTTAAGCAGTTGTCTTTGGTGTATGGCATTGTCTGTTAAGCAGTTATCTTTGGTGTATGGCATTGTCTGTTAAGCAGTTGTCTTTGGTGCATGGCATTGTCTGTTAAGCAGTTGTCTTTTGTGTATGGCATTGTCTGTTAAGCAGTTGTCTTTGGTGTATGGCATTGTCTGTTAAGCAGTTGTCTTTGGTGTATGGCATTGTCTGTTAAGCAGTTGTCTTTGGTGCATGGCTTTGTCTGTTAAGCAGTTGTCTTTGGTGTATGGCATTGTCTGTTAAGCAGTTGTCTTTGGTGTATGGCATTGTCTGTTAAGCAGTTGTCTTTGTTGTATGGCATTGTCTGTTAAGCAGTTGTCTTTGGTGCATGGCATTGCCTGTTAAGCAGTTGTCTTTTGTGTATGGCATTGTCTGTTAAGCAGTTGTCTTTGGTGTATGGCATTGTCTGTTAAGCAGTTGTCTTTGTTGTATGGCATTGTCTGTTAAGCAGTTGTCTTTGGTGCATGGCATTGCCTGTTAAGCAGTTGTCTTTGTTGTATGGCATTGTCTGTTAAGCAGTTGTCTTTGGTGTATGGCATTGTCTGTTAAGCAGTTGTCTTTTGTGTATGGCATTGTCTGTTAAGCAGTTGTCTTTGGTGTATGGCATTGCCTGTTAAGCAGTTGTCTTTGGTGTATGGCATTGCCTGTTAAGCAGTTGTCTTTGGTGTATGGCATTGTCTGTTAAGCAGTTGTCTTTAGTGTATGGCATTGTCTGTTAAGCAGTTGTCTTTGTTGTATGGCATTGTCTGTTAACCAGTTGTCTTTGGTGTATGGCATTGCCTGTTAAGCAGTTGTCTTTGGTGTATGGCATTGTTTGTTAAGCAGTTGTCTTTGGTGTATGGCATTGCCTGTTAAGCAGTTGTCTTTGTTGTATGGCATTGTCTGTTAATCAGTTGTCTTTGGTGTATGGCATTGTCTGTTAAGCAGTTGTCTTTGGTGTATGGCATTGTCTTAAGCAGTTGTCTTTAGTGTATGGCATTGTATTAAGCAGTTGTCTTTGGTGTATGGCGTTGCCTGTTAAGCAGTTGTCTTTGGTGTATGGCAGTGTCTGTTAAGCAGTTGTCTTTGGTGTATGGCATTGTCTCTTAAGCAGTTGTCTTTGGTGTATGGCATTGCCTGTTAAGCAGTTGTCTTTGTTGTATGGCATTGCCTGTTATGCAGTTGTCTTTAGTGTATGGCATTGTCTCTTAAGCAGTTGTCTTTGGTATATGGCATTGCATGTTAAGCAGTTGTCTTTGGTGTATGGCATTGTCTGTTAAGAAGTTGTCTTTGGTATATGGCATAGCCTGTTAAGCAGTTGTCTTTGGTGTATGGCATTGTCTGTTAAGAAGTTGTCTTTGGTATATGGCATTGCCTGTTAAGCAGTTGTCTTTGGTGTATGGCATTGTCTGTTAATCAGTTGTCTTTGGTGTATGGCATTGTCTCTTAAGCAGTTGTCTTTGGTGTATGGCATTGTCTGTTAAGCAGTTGTCTTTAGTGTATGGCATTGTCTGTTAAGCAGTTGTCTTTGTTGTATGGCATTGTCTGTTAACCAGTTGTCTTTGGTGTATGGCATTGCCTGTTAAGCAGTTGTCTTTGGTGTATGGCATTGTCTGTTAAGCAGTTGTCTTTGGTGTATGGCATTGCCTGTTAAGCAGTTGTCTTTGTTGTATGGCATTGTCTGTTAATCAGTTGTCTTTGGTGTATGGCATTGTCTGTTAAGCAGTTGTCTTTGGTGTATGGCATTGTCTTAAGCAGTTGTCTTTAGTGTATGGCATTGTATTAAGCAGTTGTCTTTGGTGTATGGCGTTGCCTGTTAAGCAGTTGTCTTTGGTGTATGGCGTTGCCTGTTAAGCAGTTGTCTTTAGTGTATGGCATTGTCTTAAGCAGTTGTCTTTAGTGTATGGCATTGTATTAAGCAGTTGTCTTTGGTGTATGGCGTTGCCTGTTAAGCAGTTGTCTTTGGTGTATGGCATTGCCTGTTAAGCAGTTGTCTTTAGTGTATGGCATTGTCTTAAGCAGTTGTCTTTGGTGTATGGCGTTGCCTGTTAAGCAGTTGTCTTTGGTGTATGGCATTGCCTGTTAAGCAGTTGTCTTTAGTGTATGGCATTGTCTTAAGCAGTTGTCTTTAGTGTATGGCATTGCCTGTTAAGCAGTTGTCTTTGGTGTATGGCATTGTCTGTTAAGCAGTTGTCTTTAGTTTATGGCGTTGTCTGTTAAGCAGTTGTCTTTGGTGTATGGCATTGCCTGTTAAGCAGTTGTCTTTGGTGTATGGCGTTGCCTGTTAAGCAGTTGTCTTTGGTGTATGGCATTGTCTGTTAAGCAGTTGTCTTTGGTGTATGGCATTGTCTGTTAAGCAATTGTCTTTGGTGCATGTCATTGCCTGTTAAGCAGTTGTCTTTGGTGTATGGCATTGCCTGTTAAGCAGTTGTCTTTGGTGCATGGCGTTGCCTGTTAAGCTGCTGTCTTTGGTGTATGGCTGTGTCTGTTAAGCAGTTGTCTTTGGTGTATGGCATTGTCTGTTAAGCAGTTGTCTTTGGTGTATGGCGTTGCCTGTTAAGCAGTTGTCTTTGGTGTATGGCATTGCCTGTTAAGCAGTTGTCTTTGGTGCATGGCGTTGCCTGTTAAGCTGTTGTCTTTGGTGTATGGCTGTGTCTGTTAAGCAGTTGTCTTTGGTGTATGGCATTGTCTGTTAAGCAGTTGTCTTTGGTGTATGGCGTTGCCTGTTAAGCAGTTGTCTTTGGTGTATGGCAGTGTCTGTTAAGCAGTTGTCTTTAGTGTATGGCATTGCCTGTTAAGCAGTTGTCTTTGGTGTATGGCATTGTCTGTTAAGCAGTTGTCTTTTGTGTATGGCATTGCCTGTTAAGCAGTTGTCTTTGGTGTATGGCAGTGTCTGTTAAGCAGTTGTCTTTAGTGTATGGCATTGCCTGTTAAGCAGTTGTCTTTGGTGTATGGCATTGTCTGTTAAGCAATTGTCTTTGGTGCATGTCATTGCCTGTTAAGCAGTTGTCTTTGGTGTATGGCATTGCCTGTTAAGCAGTTGTCTTTGGTGCATGGCGTTGCCTGTTAAGCTGCTGTCTTTGGTGTATGGCTGTGTCTGTTAAGCAGTTGTCTTTGGTGTATGGCATTGTCTGTTAAGCAGTTGTCTTTGGTGTATGGCGTTGCCTGTTAAGCAGTTGTCTTTGGTGTATGGCATTGCCTGTTAAGCAGTTGTCTTTGGTGCATGGCGTTGCCTGTTAAGCTGTTGTCTTTGGTGTATGGCTGTGTCTGTTAAGCAGTTGTCTTTGGTGTATGGCATTGTCTGTTAAGCAGTTGTCTTTGGTGTATGGCGTTGCCTGTTAAGCAGTTGTCTTTGGTGTATGGCAGTGTCTGTTAAGCAGTTGTCTTTAGTGTATGGCATTGCCTGTTAAGCAGTTGTCTTTGGTGTATGGCATTGTCTGTTAAGCAGTTGTCTTTTGTGTATGGCATTGTCTGTTAAGCAGTTGTCTTTGGTGTATGGCATTGCCTGTTAAGCAGTTGTCTTTGGTGTATGGCATTGCCTGTTAAGCAGTTGTCTTTGGTGTATGGCATTGTCTGTTAAGCAGTTGTCTTTAGTGTATGGCATTGTCTGTTAAGCAGTTGTCTTTGTTGTATGGCATTGTCTGTTAACCAGTTGTCTTTGGTGTATGGCATTGCCTGTTAAGCAGTTGTCTTTGGTGTATGGCATTGTTTGTTAAGCAGTTGTCTTTGGTGTATGGCATTGCCTGTTAAGCAGTTGTCTTTGTTGTATGGCATTGTCTGTTAATCAGTTGTCTTTGGTGTATGGCATTGTCTGTTAAGCAGTTGTCTTTGGTGTATGGCATTGTCTTAAGCAGTTGTCTTTAGTGTATGGCATTGTATTAAGCAGTTGTCTTTGGTGTATGGCGTTGCCTGTTAAGCAGTTGTCTTTGGTGTATGGCAGTGTCTGTTAAGCAGTTGTCTTTGGTGTATGGCATTGTCTGTTAAGCAGTTGTCTTTGGTGTATGGCATTGCCTGTTAAGCAGTTGTCTTTGTTGTATGGCATTGCCTGTTATGCAGTTGTCTTTAGTGTATGGCATTGTCTCTTAAGCAGTTGTCTTTGGTATATGGCATTGCATGTTAAGCAGTTGTCTTTGGTGTATGGCATTGTCTGTTAAGAAGTTGTCTTTGGTATATGGCATAGCCTGTTAAGCAGTTGTCTTTGGTGTATGGCATTGTCTGTTAAGAAGTTGTCTTTGGTATATGGCATTGCCTGTTAAGCAGTTGTCTTTGGTGTATGGCATTGTCTGTTAATCAGTTGTCTTTGGTGTATGGCATTGTCTCTTAAGCAGTTGTCTTTGGTGTATGGCATTGTCTGTTAAGCAGTTGTCTTTAGTGTATGGCATTGTCTGTTAAGCAGTTGTCTTTGTTGTATGGCATTGTCTGTTAACCAGTTGTCTTTGGTGTATGGCATTGCCTGTTAAGCAGTTATCTTTGGTGTATGGCATTGTCTGTTAAGCAGTTGTCTTTGGTGTATGGCATTGCCTGTTAAGCAGTTGTCTTTGTTGTATGGCATTGTCTGTTAATCAGTTGTCTTTGGTGTATGGCATTGTCTGTTAAGCAGTTGTCTTTGGTGTATGGCATTGTCTTAAGCAGTTGTCTTTAGTGTATGGCATTGTATTAAGCAGTTGTCTTTGGTGTATGGCGTTGCCTGTTAAGCAGTTGTCTTTGGTGTATGGCGTTGCCTGTTAAGCAGTTGTCTTTAGTGTATGGCATTGTCTTAAGCAGTTGTCTTTAGTGTATGGCATTGTATTAAGCAGTTGTCTTTGGTGTATGGCGTTGCCTGTTAAGCAGTTGTCTTTGGTGTATGGCATTGCCTGTTAAGCAGTTGTCTTTAGTGTATGGCATTGTCTTAAGCAGTTGTCTTTGGTGTATGGCGTTGCCTGTTAAGCAGTTGTCTTTGGTGTATGGCATTGCCTGTTAAGCAGTTGTCTTTAGTGTATGGCATTGTCTTAAGCAGTTGTCTTTAGTGTATGGCATTGCCTGTTAAGCAGTTGTCTTTGGTGTATGGCATTGTCTGTTAAGCAGTTGTCTTTAGTTTATGGCGTTGTCTGTTAAGCAGTTGTCTTTGGTGTATGGCATTGCCTGTTAAGCAGTTGTCTTTGGTGTATGGCGTTGCCTGTTAAGCAGTTGTCTTTGGTGTATGGCATTGTCTGTTAAGCAGTTGTCTTTGGTGTATGGCATTGTCTGTTAAGCAATTGTCTTTGGTGCATGTCATTGCCTGTTAAGCAGTTGTCTTTGGTGTATGGCATTGCCTGTTAAGCAGTTGTCTTTGGTGCATGGCGTTGCCTGTTAAGCTGCTGTCTTTGGTGTATGGCTGTGTCTGTTAAGCAGTTGTCTTTGGTGTATGGCATTGTCTGTTAAGCAGTTGTCTTTGGTGTATGGCGTTGCCTGTTAAGCAGTTGTCTTTGGTGTATGGCATTGCCTGTTAAGCAGTTGTCTTTGGTGCATGGCGTTGCCTGTTAAGCTGTTGTCTTTGGTGTATGGCTGTGTCTGTTAAGCAGTTGTCTTTGGTGTATGGCATTGTCTGTTAAGCAGTTGTCTTTGGTGTATGGCGTTGCCTGTTAAGCAGTTGTCTTTGGTGTATGGCAGTGTCTGTTAAGCAGTTGTCTTTAGTGTATGGCATTGCCTGTTAAGCAGTTGTCTTTGGTGTATGGCATTGTCTGTTAAGCAGTTGTCTTTGGTGTATGGCGTTGCCTGTTAAGCAGTTGTCTTTGGTGTATGGCAGTGTCTGTTAAGCAGTTGTCTTTAGTGTATGGCATTGCCTGTTAAGCAGTTGTCTTTGGTGTATGGCATTGTCTGTTAAGCAGTTGTCTTTGGTGTATGGCATTGTCTTAAGCAGTTGTCTTTAGTGTATGGCATTGTATTAAGCAGTTGTCTTTGGTGTATGGCGTTGCCTGTTAAGCAGTTGTCTTTGGTGTATGGCGTTGCCTGTTAAGCAGTTGTCTTTAGTGTATGGCATTGTCTTAAGCAGTTGTCTTTACTGTATGGCATTGTATTAAGCAGTTGTCTTTGGTGTATGGCGTTGCCTGTTAAGCAGTTGTCTTTGGTGTATGGCATTGCCTGTTAAGCAGTTGTCTTTAGTGTATGGCATTGTCTTAAGCAGTTGTCTTTGGTGTATGGCGTTGCCTGTTAAGCAGTTGTCTTTGGTGTATGGCATTGCCTGTTAAGCAGTTGTCTTTAGTGTATGGCATTGTCTTAAGCAGTTGTCTTTAGTGTATGGCATTGCCTGTTAAGCAGTTGTCTTTGGTGTATGGCATTGTCTGTTAAGCAGTTGTCTTTAGTTTATGGCGTTGTCTGTTAAGCAGTTGTCTTTGGTGTATGGCATTGCCTGTTAAGCAGTTGTCTTTGGTGTATGGCGTTGCCTGTTAAGCAGTTGTCTTTGGTGTATGGCATTGTCTGTTAAGCAGTTGTCTTTGGTGTATGGCATTGTCTGTTAAGCAATTGTCTTTGGTGCATGTCATTGCCTGTTAAGCAGTTGTCTTTGGTGTATGGCATTGCCTGTTAAGCAGTTGTCTTTGGTGCATGGCGTTGCCTGTTAAGCTGTTGTCTTTGGTGTATGGCTGTGTCTGTTAAGCAGTTGTCTTTGGTGTATGGCATTGTCTGTTAAGCAGTTGTCTTTGGTGTATGGCGTTGCCTGTTAAGCAGTTGTCTTTGGTGTATGGCATTGCCTGTTAAGCAGTTGTCTTTGGTGCATGGCGTTGCCTGTTAAGCTGTTGTCTTTGGTGTATGGCTGTGTCTGTTAAGCAGTTGTCTTTGGTGTATGGCATTGTCTGTTAAGCAGTTGTCTTTGGTGTATGGCGTTGCCTGTTAAGCAGTTGTCTTTGGTGTATGGCAGTGTCTGTTAAGCAGTTGTCTTTAGTGTATGGCATTGCCTGTTAAGCAGTTGTCTTTGGTGTATGGCAGTGTCTGTTAAGCAGTTGTATTTGGTGTATGGCATTGTCTCTTAAGCAGTTGTCTTTGGTGTATGGCATTGCCTGTTAAGCAGTTGTCTTTGTTGTATGGCATTGCCTGTTATGCAGTTGTCTTTAGTGTATGGCATTGTCTCTTAAGCAGTTGTCTTTGGTATATGGCATTGCATGTTAAGCAGTTGTCTTTGGTGTATGGCATTGTCTGTTAAGAAGTTGTCTTTGGTATATGGCATTGCCTGTTAAGCAGTTGTCTTTGGTGTATGGCATTGTCTGTTAAGAAGTTGTCTTTGGTATATGGCATTGCCTGTTAAGCAGTTGTCTTTGGTGTATGGCATTGTCTGTTAATCAGTTGTCTTTGGTGTATGGCATTGTCTCTTAAGCAGTTGTCTTTGGTATATGGCATTGCCTGTTAAGCAGTTGTCTTTGGTGTATGGCATTGTCTGTTAAGCAGTTGTCTTTGGTGTATGGCATTGTCTGTTAAGCAGTTATCTTTGGTGTATGGCATTGCCTGTTAAGCAGTTGTCTTTGGTGTATGGCATTGCCTGTTAAGCAGTTGTCTTTGGTGTATGGCATTGTCTGTTAAGCAGTTGTCTTTGGTGTATGGCATTGCATGTTAAGCAGTTGTCTATAATGTATAGCATTGTCTGTTAAGCAGTTGTCTTTGGTGTATGGCAGTGTCTGTTAAGCAGTTGTCTTTGGTGTATGGCATTGCCTGTTAAGCAGTAATCTTTGGTGTATGGCAGTGTCTGTTAAGCAGTTGTCTTTGGTGTATGGCATTGTCTGTTAAGTAGTTGTCTTTGGTGTATGGCAGTGTCTGTTAAGCAGTTGTCTTTGGTGTATGGCATTGTCTGTTAAGCAGTTGTCTTTGGTGTATGGCATTGCCTATTAAGCAGTTGTCTTTGGTGTATGGCATTGCCTGTTAAGCAGTTGTCTTTGGTGTATGGCATTGTCTGCTAAGCAGTTGTCTTTAATTTATGGCGTTGTCTGTTAAGCAGTTGTCTTTAGTTTATGGCATTGTCTGTTAAGCAATTGTCTTTGGTGTATGGCATTGTCTGTTAAGCAGTTGTCTTTGGTGTATGGCATTGTCTGTTAAGCAGTGGTCTTTGGTGTATGGCATTGTCTGTTAAGCAGTTGTCTTTGGTGTATGGCATTGCCTGTTAAGCAGTTGTCTTTGGTGTATGGCATTGCCTGTTAAGCAGTTGTCTTTGGTGTATGGCATTGTCTGTTAAGCAGTTGTCTTTGGTGTATGGCATTGTCTGTTAAGCAGTTGTCTTTGGTGTATGGCATTGCCTGTTAAGCAGTTGTCTTTGGTGTATGGCATTGCCTGTTAAGCAGTTGTCTTTGGTGTATGGCATTGCCTGTTAAGCAGTTGTCTTTGGTGTATGGTATTGTCTGTTAAGCAGTTGTCTTTGGTGTATGGCATTGTCTGTTAAGCAGTTGTCTTTGGTGTATGGCATTGTCTGTTAAGCAGTTGTCTTTAGTGTATGGCGTTGCCTGTTAAGCAGTTGTCTTTGGTGTATGGCATTGTCTGTTAAGCAGTTATCTTTGGTGTATGGCATTGTCTGTTAAGCAGTTGTCTTTGGTGCATGGCATTGTCTGTTAAGCAGTTATCTTTGGTGTATGGCATTGTCTGTTAAGCAGTTGTCTTTGGTGCATGGCATTGTCTGTTAAGCAGTTGTCTTTTGTGTATGGCATTGTCTGTTAAGCAGTTGTCTTTGGTGCATGGCTTTGTCTGTTAAGCAGTTGTCTTTGGTGTATGGCATTGTCTGTTAAGCAGTTGTCTTTGGTGTATGGCATTGTCTGTTAAGCAGTTGTCTTTGGTGTATGGCATTGTCTGTTATGCAGTTGTCTTTGGTGTATGGCATTGTCTGTTAAGCAGTTGTCTTTTGTGTATGGCATTGTCTGTTAAGCAGTTGTCTTTGGTATATGGCATTGCCTGTTAAGCAGTTGTCTTTAGTGTATGGCATTGTCTTAAGCAGTTGTCTTTGGTGTATGGCATTGCCTGTTAAGCAGTTGTCTTTGGTGTATGGCATTGCCTGTTAAGCAGTTGTCTTTAGTGTATGGCATTGTCTGTTAAGCAGTTGTCTTTGGTGTATGGCATTGTCTCTTAAGCAGTTGTCTTTGGTGTATGGCATTGCCTGTTAAGCAGTTGTCTTTGGTGTATGGCATTGCCTGTTAAGCAGTTGTCTTTAGTGTATGGCATTGTCTCTTAAGCAGTTGTCTTTGGTATATGGCATTGCCTGTTAAGCAGTTGTCTTTGGTGTATGGCATTGTCTGTTAAGCAGTTGTCTTTGGTGTATGGCATTGTCTGTTAAGCAGTTATCTTTGGTGTATGGCATTGCCTGTTAAGCAGTTGTCTTTGGTGTATGGCATTGCCTGTTAAGCAGTTGTCTTTGGTGTATGGCATTGCCTGTTAAGCAGTTGTCTTTGGTGTATGGCAGTGTCTGTTAAGCAGTTGTCTTTGGTGTATGGCATTGCCTGTTAAGCAGTTGTCTTTGGTGTATGGCAGTGTCTGTTAAGCAGTTGTCTTTGGTGTAAGGCATTGTCTCTTAAGCAGTTGTCTTTGGTGTATGGCATTGCCTGTTAAGCAGTTGTCTTTGGTGTATGGCATTGCCTGTTAAGCAGTTGTCTTTAGTGTATGGCATTGTCTCTTAAGCAGTTGTCTTTGGTGTATGGCATTGCCTGTTAAGCAGTTGTCTTTGGTGTATGGCAGTGTCTGTTAATCAGTTGTCTTTGGTGTATGGCATTGTCTCTTAAGCAGTTGTCTTTGGTGTATGGCATTGTCTGTTAAGCAGTTGTCTTTGGTGTATGGCATTGCCTGTTAAGCAGTTGTCTTTGGTGTATGACAGTGTCTGTTATTCAGTTGTCTTTGGTGTATGGCATTGTCTCTTAAGCAGTTGTCTTTGGTATATGGCATTGCCTGTTAAGCAGTTGTCTTTGGTGTATGGCATTGTCTGTTAAGCAGTTGTCTTTGGTGTATGGCATTGTCTGTTAAGCAGTTATCTTTGGTGTATGGCATTGCCTGTTAAGCAGTTGTCTTTGGTGTATGGCATTGCCTGTTAAGCAGTTGTCTTTGGTGTATGGCATTGTCTGTTAAGCAGTTGTCTTTGGTGTATGGCATTGCATGTTAAGCAGTTGTCTATAGTGTATGGCATTGCCTGTTAAGCAGTTGTCTTTGGTGTATGGCAGTGTCTGTTAAGCAGTTGTCTTTGGTGTATGGCATTGCCTGTTAAGCAGTAATGTTTGGTGTATGGCAGTGTCTGTTAAGCAGTTGTCTTTGGTGTATGGCATTGTCTGTTAAGCAGTTGTCTTTGGTGTATGGCAGTGTCTGTTAAGCAGTTGTCTTTGGTGTATGGCATTGTCTGTTAAGCAGTTGTCTTTGGTGTATGGCATTGCCTATTAAGCAGTTGTCTTTGGTGTATGGCACTGCCTGTTAAGCAGTTGCCTTTGGTGCATGGCGTTGCCTGTTAAGCAGTTGTCTTTAGTGTATGGCATTGTCTCTTAAGCAGTTGTCTTTGGTATATGGCATTGCATGTTAAGCAGTTGTCTTTGGTGTATGGCATTGTCTGTTAAGAAGTTGTCTTTGGTGTATGGCATTGTCTCTTAAGCAATTGTCTTTGGTATATGGCATTGCCTGTTAAGTAGTTGTCTTTGGTGTATGGCATTGTCTGTTAAGCAGTTGTCTTTGGTGTATGGCATTGTCTGTTGAGCAGTTATCTTTGGTGTATGGCATTGCCTGTTAAGCAGTTGTTTTTGGTGTATGGCATTGCCTGTTAAGCAGTTGTCTTTGGTGTATGGCATTGTCTGTTAAGCAGTTGTCTTTGGTGTATGGCATTGTCTGTTAAGCAGTTGTCTTTGGTGTATGGCAGTGTCTGTTAAGCAGTTGTCTTTGGTGTATGGCATTGTCTGTTAAGCAGTTGTCTTTGGTGTATGGCATTGCCTGTTAAGCAGTTGTCTTTGGTGTATGGCAGTGTCTGTTAAGCAGTTGTCTTTGGTGTATGGCATTGTCTGTTAAGCAGTTGTCTTTGGTGTATGGCATTGCCTATTAAGCAGTTGTCTTTGGTGTATGGCATTGCCTGTTAAGCAGTTGTCTTTGGTGTATGGCATTGCCTGTTAAGCAGTTGTCTTTAGTGTATGGCATTGTCTCTTAAGCAGTTGTCTTTGGTATATGGCATTGCATGTTAAGCAGTTGTCTTTGGTGTATGGCATTGTCTGTTAAGAAGTTGTCTTTGGTGTATGGCATTGCCTGTTAAGCAGTTGTCTTTAGTGTATGGCATTGTCTTAAGCAGTTGTCTTTGGTGTATGGCGTTGCCTGTTAAGCAGTTGTCTTTGGTGTATGGCATTGCCTGTTAAGCAGTTGTCTTTAGTGTATGGCATTGTCTTAAGCAGTTGTCTTTAGTGTATGGCATTGCCTGTTAAGCAGTTGTCTTTGGTGTATGGCATTGTCTGTTAAGCAGTTGTCTTTAGTTTATGGCGTTGTCTGTTAAGCAGTTGTCTTTGGTGTATGGCATTGCCTGTTAAGCAGTTGTCTTTGGTGTATGGCGTTGCCTGTTAAGCAGTTGTCTTTGGTGTATGGCATTGTCTGTTAAGCAGTTGTCTTTGGTGTATGGCATTGTCTGTTAAGCAATTGTCTTTGGTGCATGTCATTGCCTGTTAAGCAGTTGTCTTTGGTGTATGGCATTGCCTGTTAAGCAGTTGTCTTTGGTGCATGGCGTTGCCTGTTAAGCTGCTGTCTTTGGTGTATGGCTGTGTCTGTTAAGCAGTTGTCTTTGGTGTATGGCATTGTCTGTTAAGCAGTTGTCTTTGGTGTATGGCGTTGCCTGTTAAGCAGTTGTCTTTGGTGTATGGCATTGCCTGTTAAGCAGTTGTCTTTGGTGCATGGCGTTGCCTGTTAAGCTGTTGTCTTTGGTGTATGGATGTGTCTGTTAAGCAGTTGTCTTTGGTGTATGGCATTGTCTGTTAAGCAGTTGTCTTTGGTGTATGGCGTTGCCTGTTAAGCAGTTGTCTTTGGTGTATGGCAGTGTCTGTTAAGCAGTTGTCTTTAGTGTATGGCATTGCCTGTTAAGCAGTTGTCTTTGGTGTATGGCATTGTCTGTTAAGCAGTTGTCTTTGGTGTATGGCGTTGCCTGTTAAGCAGTTGTCTTTGGTGTATGGCAGTGTCTGTTAAGCAGTTGTCTTTAGTGTATGGCATTGCCTGTTAAGCAGTTGTCTTTGGTGTATGGCATTGTCTGTTAAGCAGTTGTCTTTGGTGTATGGCATTGTCTTAAGCAGTTGTCTTTAGTGTATGGCATTGTATTAAGCAGTTGTCTTTGGTGTATGGCGTTGCCTGTTAAGCAGTTGTCTTTGGTGTATGGCGTTGCCTGTTAAGCAGTTGTCTTTAGTGTATGGCATTGTCTTAAGCAGTTGTCTTTAGTGTATGGCATTGTATTAAGCAGTTGTCTTTGGTGTATGGCGTTGCCTGTTAAGCAGTTGTCTTTGGTGTATGGCATTGCCTGTTAAGCAGTTGTCTTTAGTGTATGGCATTGTCTTAAGCAGTTGTCTTTGGTGTATGGCGTTGCCTGTTAAGCAGTTGTCTTTGGTGTATGGCATTGCCTGTTAAGCAGTTGTCTTTAGTGTATGGCATTGTCTTAAGCAGTTGTCTTTAGTGTATGGCATTGCCTGTTAAGCAGTTGTCTTTGGTGTATGGCATTGTCTGTTAAGCAGTTGTCTTTAGTTTATGGCGTTGTCTGTTAAGCAGTTGTCTTTGGTGTATGGCATTGCCTGTTAAGCAGTTGTCTTTGGTGTATGGCGTTGCCTTTTAAGCAGTTGTCTTTGGTGTATGGCATTGTCTGTTAAGCAGTTGTCTTTGGTGTATGGCATTGTCTGTTAAGCAATTGTCTTTGGTGCATGTCATTGCCTGTTAAGCAGTTGTCTTTGGTGTATGGCATTGCCTGTTAAGCAGTTGTCTTTGGTGCATGGCGTTGCCTGTTAAGCTGTTGTCTTTGGTGTATGGCTGTGTCTGTTAAGCAGTTGTCTTTGGTGTATGGCATTGTCTGTTAAGCAGTTGTCTTTGGTGTATGGCGTTGCCTGTTAAGCAGTTGTCTTTGGTGTATGGCATTGCCTGTTAAGCAGTTGTCTTTGGTGCATGGCGTTGCCTGTTAAGCTGTTGTCTTTGGTGTATGGCTGTGTCTGTTAAGCAGTTGTCTTTGGTGTATGGCATTGTCTGTTAAGCAGTTGTCTTTGGTGTATGGCGTTGCCTGTTAAGCAGTTGTCTTTGGTGTATGGCAGTGTCTGTTAAGCAGTTGTCTTTAGTGTATGGCATTGCCTGTTAAGCAGTTGTCTTTGGTGTATGGCAGTGTCTGTTAAGCAGTTGTATTTGGTGTATGGCATTGTCTCTTAAGCAGTTGTCTTTGGTGTATGGCATTGCCTGTTAAGCAGTTGTCTTTGTTGTATGGCATTGCCTGTTATGCAGTTGTCTTTAGTGTATGGCATTGTCTCTTAAGCAGTTGTCTTTGGTATATGGCATTGCATGTTAAGCAGTTGTCTTTGGTGTATGGCATTGTCTGTTAAGAAGTTGTCTTTGGTATATGGCATTGCCTGTTAAGCAGTTGTCTTTGGTGTATGGCATTGTCTGTTAAGAAGTTGTCTTTGGTATATGGCATTGCCTGTTAAGCAGTTGTCTTTGGTGTATGGCATTGTCTGTTAATCAGTTGTCTTTGGTGTATGGCATTGTCTCTTAAGCAGTTGTCTTTGGTATATGGCATTGCCTGTTAAGCAGTTGTCTTTGGTGTATGGCATTGTCTGTTAAGCAGTTGTCTTTGGTGTATGGCATTGTCTGTTAAGCAGTTATCTTTGGTGTATGGCATTGCCTGTTAAGCAGTTGTCTTTGGTGTATGGCATTGCCTGTTAAGCAGTTGTCTTTGGTGTATGGCATTGTCTGTTAAGCAGTTGTCTTTGGTGTATGGCATTGCATGTTAAGCAGTTGTCTATAATGTATAGCATTGTCTGTTAAGCAGTTGTCTTTGGTGTATGGCAGTGTCTGTTAAGCAGTTGTCTTTGGTGTATGGCATTGCCTGTTAAGCAGTAATCTTTGGTGTATGGCAGTGTCTGTTAAGCAGTTGTCTTTGGTGTATGGCATTGTCTGTTATGTAGTTGTCTTTGGTGTATGGCAGTGTCTGTTAAGCAGTTGTCTTTGGTGTATGGCATTGTCTGTTAAGCAGTTGTCTTTGGTGTATGGCATTGCCTATTAAGCAGTTGTCTTTGGTGTATGGCATTGCCTGTTAAGCAGTTGTCTTTGGTGTATGGCATTGTCTGCTAAGCAGTTGTCTTTAATTTATGGCGTTGTCTGTTAAGCAGTTGTCTTTAGTTTATGGCATTGTCTGTTAAGCAATTGTCTTTGGTGTATGGCATTGTCTGTTAAGCAGTTGTCTTTGGTGTATGGCATTGTCTGTTAAGCAGTGGTCTTTGGTGTATGGCATTGTCTGTTAAGCAGTTGTCTTTGGTGTATGGCATTGCCTGTTAAGCAGTTGTCTTTGGTGTATGGCATTGCCTGTTAAGCAGTTGTCTTTGGTGTATGGCATTGTCTGTTAAGCAGTTGTCTTTGGTGTATGGCATTGTCTGTTAAGCAGTTGTCTTTGGTGTATGGCATTGCCTGTTAAGCAGTTGTCTTTGGTGTATGGCATTGCCTGTTAAGCAGTTGTCTTTGGTGTATGGCATTGCCTGTTAAGCAGTTGTCTTTGGTGTATGGTATTGTCTGTTAAGCAGTTGTCTTTGGTGTATGGCATTGTCTGTTAAGCAGTTGTCTTTGGTGTATGGCATTGTCTGTTAAGCAGTTGTCTTTAGTGTATGGCGTTGCCTGTTAAGCAGTTGTCTTTGGTGTATGGCATTGTCTGTTAAGCAGTTATCTTTGGTGTATGGCATTGTCTGTTAAGCAGTTGTCTTTGGTGCATGGCATTGTCTGTTAAGCAGTTATCTTTGGTGTATGGCATTGTCTGTTAAGCAGTTGTCTTTGGTGCATGGCATTGTCTGTTAAGCAGTTGTCTTTTGTGTATGGCATTGTCTGTTAAGCAGTTGTCTTTGGTGCATGGCTTTGTCTGTTAAGCAGTTGTCTTTGGTGTATGGCATTGTCTGTTAAGCAGTTGTCTTTGGTGTATGGCATTGTCTGTTAAGCAGTTGTCTTTGGTGTATGGCATTGTCTGTTATGCAGTTGTCTTTGGTGTATGGCATTGTCTGTTAAGCAGTTGTCTTTTGTGTATGGCATTGTCTGTTAAGCAGTTGTCTTTGGTATATGGCATTGCCTGTTAAGCAGTTGTCTTTAGTGTATGGCATTGTCTTAAGCAGTTGTCTTTGGTGTATGGCATTGCCTGTTAAGCAGTTGTCTTTGGTGTATGGCATTGCCTGTTAAGCAGTTGTCTTTAGTGTATGGCATTGTCTGTTAAGCAGTTGTCTTTGGTGTATGGCATTGTCTCTTAAGCAGTTGTCTTTGGTGTATGGCATTGCCTGTTAAGCAGTTGTCTTTGGTGTATGGCATTGCCTGTTAAGCAGTTGTCTTTAGTGTATGGCATTGTCTCTTAAGCAGTTGTCTTTGGTATATGGCATTGCCTGTTAAGCAGTTGTCTTTGGTGTATGGCATTGTCTGTTAAGCAGTTGTCTTTGGTGTATGGCATTGTCTGTTAAGCAGTTATCTTTGGTGTATGGCATTGCCTGTTAAGCAGTTGTCTTTGGTGTATGGCATTGCCTGTTAAGCAGTTGTCTTTGGTGTATGGCATTGCCTGTTAAGCAGTTGTCTTTGGTGTATGGCAGTGTCTGTTAAGCAGTTGTCTTTGGTGTATGGCATTGCCTGTTAAGCAGTTGTCTTTGGTGTATGGCAGTGTCTGTTAAGCAGTTGTCTTTGGTGTAAGGCATTGTCTCTTAAGCAGTTGTCTTTGGTGTATGGCATTGCCTGTTAAGCAGTTGTCTTTGGTGTATGGCATTGCCTGTTAAGCAGTTGTCTTTAGTGTATGGCATTGTCTCTTAAGCAGTTGTCTTTGGTGTATGGCATTGCCTGTTAAGCAGTTGTCTTTGGTGTATGGCAGTGTCTGTTAATCAGTTGTCTTTGGTGTATGGCATTGTCTCTTAAGCAGTTGTCTTTGGTGTATGGCATTGTCTGTTAAGCAGTTGTCTTTGGTGTATGGCATTGCCTGTTAAGCAGTTGTCTTTGGTGTATGACAGTGTCTGTTATTCAGTTGTCTTTGGTGTATGGCATTGTCTCTTAAGCAGTTGTCTTTGGTATATGGCATTGCCTGTTAAGCAGTTGTCTTTGGTGTATGGCATTGTCTGTTAAGCAGTTGTCTTTGGTGTATGGCATTGTCTGTTAAGCAGTTATCTTTGGTGTATGGCATTGCCTGTTAAGCAGTTGTCTTTGGTGTATGGCATTGCCTGTTAAGCAGTTGTCTTTGGTGTATGGCATTGTCTGTTAAGCAGTTGTCTTTGGTGTATGGCATTGCATGTTAAGCAGTTGTCTATAGTGTATGGCATTGCCTGTTAAGCAGTTGTCTTTGGTGTATGGCAGTGTCTGTTAAGCAGTTGTCTTTGGTGTATGGCATTGCCTGTTAAGCAGTAATGTTTGGTGTATGGCAGTGTCTGTTAAGCAGTTGTCTTTGGTGTATGGCATTGTCTGTTAAGCAGTTGTCTTTGGTGTATGGCAGTGTCTGTTAAGCAGTTGTCTTTGGTGTATGGCATTGTCTGTTAAGCAGTTGTCTTTGGTGTATGGCATTGCCTATTAAGCAGTTGTCTTTGGTGTATGGCACTGCCTGTTAAGCAGTTGCCTTTGGTGCATGGCGTTGCCTGTTAAGCAGTTGTCTTTAGTGTATGGCATTGTCTCTTAAGCAGTTGTCTTTGGTATATGGCATTGCATGTTAAGCAGTTGTCTTTGGTGTATGGCATTGTCTGTTAAGAAGTTGTCTTTGGTGTATGGCATTGTCTCTTAAGCAATTGTCTTTGGTATATGGCATTGCCTGTTAAGTAGTTGTCTTTGGTGTATGGCATTGTCTGTTAAGCAGTTGTCTTTGGTGTATGGCATTGTCTGTTAAGCAGTTATCTTTGGTGTATGGCATTGCCTGTTAAGCAGTTGTTTTTGGTGTATGGCATTGCCTGTTAAGCAGTTGTCTTTGGTGTATGGCATTGTCTGTTAAGCAGTTGTCTTTGGTGTATGGCATTGTCTGTTAAGCAGTTGTCTTTGGTGTATGGCAGTGTCTGTTAAGCAGTTGTCTTTGGTGTATGGCATTGTCTGTTAAGCAGTTGTCTTTGGTGTATGGCATTGCCTGTTAAGCAGTTGTCTTTGGTGTATGGCAGTGTCTGTTAAGCAGTTGTCTTTGGTGTATGGCATTGTCTGTTAAGCAGTTGTCTTTGGTGTATGGCATTGCCTATTAAGCAGTTGTCTTTGGTGTATGGCATTGCCTGTTAAGCAGTTGTCTTTGGTGTATGGCATTGCCTGTTAAGCAGTTGTCTTTAGTGTATGGCATTGTCTCTTAAGCAGTTGTCTTTGGTATATGGCATTGCATGTTAAGCAGTTGTCTTTGGTGTATGGCATTGTCTGTTAAGAAGTTGTCTTTGGTGTATGGCATTGTCTCTTAAGCAATTGTCTTTGGTATATGGCATTGCCTGTTAAGTAGTTGTCTTTGGTGTATGGCATTGTCTGTTAAGCAGTTGTCTTTCGTGTATGGCATTGTCTGTTAAGCAGTTATCTTTGGTGTATGGCATTGCCTGTTAAGCAGTTGTTTTTGGTGTATGGCATTGCCTGTTAAGCAGTTGTCTTTGGTGTATGGCATTGCCTGTTAAGCAGTTGTCTTTGGTGTATGGCAGTGTCTGTTAAGCAGTTGTCTTTGGTGTATGGCATTGCCTGTTAAGCAGTTGTCTTTGGTGTATGGCAGTGTCTGTTAAGCAGTTGTTTTTGGTGTATGGCAGTGTCTGTTAAGCAGTTGTCTTTGGTGTATGGCATTGTCTCTTAAGCAGTTGTCTTTGGTGTATGGCATTGCCTGTTAAGCAGTTGTCTTTGGTGTATGGCATTGCCTGTTAAGCAGTTGTCTTTGGTGTATGGCAGTGTCTGTTAAGCAGTTGTCTTTGGTGTATGGCAGTGTCTGTTAAGCAGTTGTCTTTGGTGTATGGCATTGTCTCTTAAGCAGTTGTCTTTGGTGTATGGCATTGTCTCTTAAGCAGTTGTCTTTGGTGTATGGCATTGTCTGATAAGCAGTTGTCTTTGGTGTATGGCATTGTCTGTTAAGCAGTTGTCTTTTGTGTATGGCATTGACTGTTAAGCAGTTGTCTTTGGTGTATGGCAGTGTCTGTTAATCAGTTGTCTTTGGTGTATGGCATTGTCTCTTAAGCAGTTGTCTTTGGTGTATGGCATTGCCTGTTAAGCAGTTGTCTATAGTGTATGGCACTGCCTGTTAAGCAGTTGTCTTTGGTGTATGGCAGTGTCTGTTAAGCAGTTGTCTTTGGTGTATGGCATTATCTCTTAAGCAGTTGTCTTTGGTGTATGGTATTGCCTGTTAAGCAGTTGTCTTTGGTGTATGGCATTGCCTGTTAAGCAGTTGTCTTTAGTGTATGGCATTGTCTCTTAAGCAGTTGTTTTTGGTGTATGGCATTGCCTGTTAAGCAGTTGTCTTTGGTGTATGGCAGTGTCTGTTAATCAGTTGTCTTTGGTGTATGGCATTGTCTCTTAAGCAGTTGTCTTTGGTATATGGCATTGCCTGTTAAGCAGTTGTCTTTGGTGTATGGCATTGTCTGTTAAGCAGTTGTCTTTGGTGTATGGCATTGTCTGTTAAGCAGTTATCTTTGGTGTATGGCATTGCCTGTTAAGCAGTTGTCTTTGGTGTATGGCATTGCCTGTTAAGCAGTTATCTTTGGTGTATGGCATTGTCTGTTAAGCAGTTATCTTTGGTGTATGGCATTGCCTGTTAAGCAGTTGTCTTTGGTCTATGGCATTGTCTGTTAAGCAGTTGTCTTTGGTCTATGGCATTGTCTGTTAAGCAGTTGTCTTTGGTGTATGGCATTGCCTGTTAAGCAGTTGTCTTTGGTGTATGGCATTGTCTGTTAAGCAGTTGTCTTTGGTGTATGGCATTGCATGTTAAGCAGTTGTCTATAGTGTATGGCATTGCCTGTTAAGCAGTAATCTTTGGTGTATGGCAGTGTCTGTTAAGCAGTTGTCTTTGGTGTATGGCATTGTCTGTTAAGCAGTTGTCTTTGGTGTATGGCAGTGTCTGTTAAGCAGTTGTCTTTGGTGTATGGCATTGTCTGTTAAGCAGTTGTCTTTGGTGTATGGCATTGCCTGTTAAGCAGTTGTCTTTGGTGTATGGCATTGCCTGTTAAGCAGTTGTCTTTGGTGTATGGCATTGTCTACTAAGCAGTTGTCTTTAGTTTATGGCGTTGTCTGGTAAGCAGTTGTCTTTAGTTTATGGCGTTGTCTGTTAAGCAGTTGTCTTTGGTGTATGGCATTGTCTGTTAATCAGTTGTCTTTGGTGTATGGCATTGTCTGTTAAGCAGTGGTCTTTGGTGTATGGCATTGTCTGTTAAGCAGTTGTCTTTGGTGTATGGCATTGCCTGTTAAGCAGTTGTCTTTGGTGTATGGCATTGCCTGTTAAGCAGTTGTCTTTGGTGTATGGCATTGTCTGTTAAGCAGTTGTCTTTGGTGTATGGCATTGTCTGTTAAGCAGTTGTCTTTGGTGTATGGCATTGCCTGTTAAGCAGTTGTCTTTGGTGTATGGCATTGCCTGTTAAGCAGTTATCTTTGGTGTATGGCATTGCCTGTTAAGCAGTTGTCTTTGGTGTATGGCATTGTCTGTTAAGCAGTTGTCTTTGGTGTATGGCATTGTCTGTTAAGCAGTTGTCTTTGGTGTATGGCATTGCCTGTTAAGCAGTTGTCTTTGGTGTATGGCATTGTCTGTTAAGCAGTTGTCTTTGGTGTATGGCATTGTCTGTTAAGCAGTTGTCTTTAGTGTATGGCGTTGTCTGTTAAGCAGTTGTCTTTGGTGTATGCCATTGCCTGTTAAGCAGTTGTCTTTGGTGTATGGCATTGTCTGTTAAGCAGTTATCTTTGGTGTATGGCATTGTCTGTTAAGCAGTTGTCTTTGGTGCATGGCATTGTCTGTTAAGCAGTTGTCTTTTGTGTATGGCATTGTCTGTTAAGCAGTTGTCTTTGGTGTATGGCATTGTCTGTTAAGCAGTTGTCTTTGGTGTATGGCATTGTCTGTTAAGCAGTTGTCTTTGGTGCATGGGTTTGTCTGTTAAGCAGTTGTCTTTGGTGTATGGCATTGTTTGTTAAGCAGTTATCTTTGGTGTATGATATGGTCTGTTAAGCAGTTATCTTTGGTGCATGGCTTTGTCTGTTAAGCAGTTGTCTTTGGTGTATGTCATTGTCTGTTAAGCAGTTGTCTTTGGTGTATGATATAGTCTGTTAAGCAGTTGTCTTTGGTGTATGGCATTGTCTGTTAAGCAGTTGTCTTTGGTGTATGGCATTGTTTGTTAAGCAGTTATCTTTGGTGTATGGCATTGTCTGTTAAGCAGTTGTCTTTGGTGCATGGCATTGTCTGTTAAGCAGTTGTCTTTTGTGTATGGCATTGCCTGTCAAGCAGTTGTCTTTAGTGTATGGCATTGTCTGTTAAGCAGTTGTCTTTGGTGTATGGCATTGTCTGTTAAGCAGTTGTCTTTGGTGCATGGCTTTGTCTGTTAAGCAGTTGTCTTTGGTGTATGGCATTGTTTGTTAAGCAGTTATCTTTGGTGTATGGCATTGTCTGTTAAGCAGTTGTCTTTGGTGTATGGCATTGTCTGTTAAGCAGTTGTCTTTGGTGTATGGCATTGTCTGTTAAGCAGTTGTCTTTAGTGTATGGCATTGTCTTAAGCAGTTGTCTTTGGTGTATGGCGTTGCCTGTTAAGCAGTTGTCTTTGGTGTATGGCGTTGCCTGTTAAGCAGTTGTCTTTGGTGTATGGCATTGTCTGTTAAGCAGTTGTCTTTGGTGCATGGCATTGCCTGTTAAGCAGTTGTCTTTGGTGTATGGCGTTGCCTGTTAAGCAGTTGTCTTTGGTGTATGGCATTGTCTGTTAAGCAGTTGTCTTTGGTGTATGGCATTGTCTGTTAAGCAGTTGTCTTTGGTGCATGGCATTGCCTGTTAAGCAGTTGTCTTTGGTGTATGGCATTGTCTGTTAAGCAGGTGTCTTTGGTGTATGGCATTGTCTGTTAAGCAGTTGTCTTTGGTGTATGGCATTGTCTGTTAAGCAGTTGTCTTTGGTGTATGGCATTGTCTGTTAAGCAGTTGTCTTTGGTGTATGGCATTGTCTGTTAAGCAGTTGTCTTTGGTGTATGGCATTGTCTGTTAAGCAGTTGTCTTTGGTGTATGGCATTGTCTGTTAAGCAGTTGTCTTTGGTGCATGGCATTGCCTGTTAAGCAGTTGTCTTTGGTGTATGGCATTGTCTGTTAAGCAGTTGTCTTTGGTGCATGGCATTGCCTGTTAAGCAGTTGTCTTTGGTGTATGGCATTGTCTGTTAAGCAGTTGTCTTTGGTGTATGGCATTGTCTGTTAAGCAGTTGTCTTTGGTGTATGGCATTGCCTGTTAAGCAGTTGTCTTTGGTGCATGGCGTTGCCTGTTAAGCTGTTGTCTTTGGTGTATGGATGTGTCTGTTAAGCAGTTGTCTTTGGCGTATGGCATTGTCTGTTAAGCAGTTGTCTTTGGTGTATGGCATTGCCTGTTAAGCAGTTGTCCTTGGTGTATGGCAGTGTCTGTTAAGCAGTTGTCTTCGGTGTATGGCATTGTCTGTTAAGCAGTTGTCTTTGTTGCATGGCGTTACGTGTTAAGCAGTTGTCTTTGGTGTATGGCATTGCCTGTTAAGCAGTTGTCTTTGGTGTATGGCAGTGTCTGTTAAGCAGTTGTCTTTAGTGTATGGCATTGTCTCTTAAGCAGTTGTCTTTGGTGTATGGCATTGCCTGTTAAGCAGTTGTCTTTGGTGTATGGCATTGCCTGTTAAGCAGTTTTCTTTAGTGTATGGCATTGTCTCTTAAGCAGTTGTCTTTGGTATATGGCATTGCATGTTAAGCAGTTGTCTTTGGTGTATGGCATTGTCTGTTAAGAAGTTGTCTTTGGTATATGGCATTGCCTGTTAAGCAGTTGTCTTTGGTGTATGGCAGTGTCTGTTAATCAGTTGTCTTTGGTGTATGGCATTGTCTCTTAAGCAGTTGTCTTTGGTATATGGCATTGCCTGTTAAGCAGTTGTCTTTGGTGTATGGCATTGTCTGTTAAGCAGTTGTCTTTGGTGTATGGCATTGTCTGTTAAGCAGTTGTCTTCGGTGTACGGCATTGTCTGTTAAGCAATTGTCTTTGATGTATGGCATTGTTTGTTAAGCAGTTGTCTTTAGTGTATGGAATTGCCTGTTAAGCAGTTGTCTTTAGTGTATGGCATTGCCTGTTAAGCAGTTGTCTTTAGTGTATGGCATTGCCTGTTAAGCAGTTGTCTTTAGTGTATGGCACTGTCTGTTAAGCAGTTGTCTTTGGTGTACGGCATTGTCTGTTAAGCAGTTGTCTTTGATGTATGGCATTGTTTGTTAAGCAGTTGTCTTTGGTGTATGGCATTGTCTGTTAAGCAGTTGTCTTTGGTGTATGGCATTGTCTGTTAAGCAGTTGTCTTTGGTGCATGACATTGTCTGTTAAGCAGTTGTCTTTTGTGTATGGCATTGTCTGTTAAGCAGTTGTCTTTGGTGTATGGCATTGCCTGTTAAGCAGTTGTCTTTAGTGTATGGCATTGTCTGTTAAGCAGTTGTCTCTGGTGTATGGCATTGTCTGTTAAGCAGTTGTCTTTGGTGCATGGCATTGCCTGTTAAGCAGTTGTCTTTGGTGTATGACGTTGCCTGTTAAGCAGTTGTCTTTGGTGTATGGCATTGTCTGTTAAGCAGTTGTCTTTGGTGTATGGCATTGTCTGTTAAGCAGTTGTCTTTGGTGCATGGCATTGCCTGTTAAGCAGTTGTCTTTGGTGTATGGCATTGCCTGTTAAGCAGTTGTCTTTGGTGCATGGCGTTGCCTGTTAAGCTGTTGTCTTTGGTGTATGGATGTGTCTGTTAAGCAGTTGTCTTTGGCGTATGGCATTGTCTGTTAAGCAGTTGTCTTTGGTGTATGGCATTGCCTGTTAAGCAGTTGTCCTTGGTGTATGGCAGTGTCTGTTAAGCAGTTGTCTTCGGTGTATGGCATTGTCTGTTAAGCAGTTGTCTTTGTTGCATGGCGTTACGTGTTAAGCAGTTGTCTTTGGTGTATGGCATTGCCTGTTAAGCAGTTGTCTTTGGTGTATGGCAGTGTCTGTTAAGCAGTTGTCTTTGGTGTATGGCATTGCCTCTTAAGCAGTTGTCTTTGGTGTATGGCATTGCCTGTTAAGCAGTTGTCTTTGGTGTATGGCATTGCCTGTTAAGCAGTTGTCTTTAGTGTATGGCATTGTCTCTTAAGCAGTTGTCTTTGGTATATGGCATTGCATGTTAAGCAGTTGTCTTTGGTGTATGGCATTGTCTGTTAAGAAGTTGTCTTTGGTATATGGCATTGCCTGTTAAGCAGTTGTCTTTGGTGTATGGCATTGTCTGTTAATCAGTTGTCTTTGGTGTATGGCATTGTCTCTTAAGCAGTTGTCTTTGGTATATGGCATTGTCTGTTAAGCAGTTGTCTTTGGTGTATGGCATTGTCTGTTAAGCAGTTGTCTTCGGTGTATGGCATTGCCTGTTAAGCAGTTGTCTTTAGTGTATGGCATTCCCTGTTAAGCAGTTGTCTTTAGTGTATGGCATTGCCTGTTAAGCAGTTGTCTTTAGTGTATGGCATTGCCTGTTAAGCAGTTGTCTTTAGTGTATGGCATTGCCTGTTAAGCAGTTGTCTTTAGTGTATGGCATTGTCTTTTAAGCAGTTGTCTTTGGTGTACGGCATTGTCTGTTAAGCAGTTGTCTTTGATGTATGGCATTGCCTGTTAAGCATTTATCTTTGGTGTATGGCATTGCCTGTTAAGCAGTTGTCTTTGGTGTATGGCATTGTCTGTTAAGCAGTTGTCTTTGGTGTATGGCATTGTCTGTTAAGCATTTATCTTTGGTGTATGTCATTGCCTGTTAAGCAGTTGTCTTTGGTGTATGGCATTGTCTGTTAAGCAGTTGTCTTTGGTGTATGGCACTGTCTGTTAAGCAGTTGTCTTTGGTGTATGGCATTGCCTGTTAAGCAGTTGTCTTTGGTGTATGGCATTGTCTGTTGAGCAGTTGTCTTTGGTGTATGGCATTGTCTGTTAAGCAGTTGTCTTTGGTGTATGGCATTGTCTGTTAAGCAGTTGTCTTTGGTGTATGGCATTGCCTGTTAAGCAGTTGTCTTTGGTGTATGGCATTGTCTGTTAAGCAGTTGTCTTTGGTGTATGGCATTGTCTGTTAAGCAGTTGTCTTTGGTGTATGGCATTGTCTGTTAAGCAGTTATCTTTGGTGTATGGCATTGCCTGCTAAGCAGTTGTCTTTGGTGTATGGCATTGCCTGTTAAGCAGTTGTCTTTGGTGTATGGCATTGTCTGTTAAGCAGTTGTCTTTGGTGTATGGCATTGTCTGTTAAGCAGTTGTCTTTGGTGTATGGCATTGCATGTTAAGCAGTTGTCTTCGGTGTATGGCATTGCCTGTTAAGCAGTTGTCTTTAGTGTATGGCATTGCCTGTTAAGCAGTTGTCTTTAGTGTATGGCATTGCCTGTTAAGCAGTTGTCTTTAGTGTATGGCACTGTCTGTTAAGCAGTTGTCTTCGGTGTATGGCATTGCCTGTTAAGCAGTTGTCTTCGGTGTATGGCATTGCCTGTTAAGCAGTTGTCTTTAGTGTATGGCATTGCCTGTTAAGCAGTTGTCTTTAGTGTATGGCACTGTCTGTTAAGCATTTGTCTTCGGTCTATGGCATTGCCTGTTAAGCAGTTGTCTTCGGTGTATGGCATTGTCTGTTAAGCAGTTGTCTTTGGTGTATGGCATTGCATGTTAAGCAGTTGTCTTCGGTGTATGGCATTGCCTGTTAAGCAGTTGTCTTTAGTGTATGGCATTGCCTGTTAAGCAGTTGTCTTTAGTGTATGGCATTGACTGTTAAGCAGTTGTCTTTAGTGTATGGCATTGCCTGTTAAGCAGTTGTCTTTAGTGTATGGCATTGCCTGTTAAGCAGTTGTCTTTAGTGTATGGCATTGCCTGTTAAGCAGTTGTCTTTAGTGTATGGCACTGTCTGTTAAGCAGTTGTCTTTGGTGTATGGCATTGTCTGTTAAGCAGTTGTCTTTGGTGTATGGCATTGTCTGTTAAGCAGTTGTCTTTGGTTTATGGCATTGCCTGTTAAGCAGTTGTCTTTGGTGTATGGCATTGCCTGTTAAGCAGTTGTCTTTGGTGTATGGCATTGCCTGTTAAGCAGTTGTCTTTGGTGTATGGCATTGTTTGTTAAGCAGTTGTCTTTGGTGTATGGCATTGTTTGTTAAGCAGTTGTCTTTGGTGTATGGCATTACCTGTTAAGCAGTTGTCTTTGGTGTATGGCAGTGTCTGTTAAGCAGTTGTCTTTAGTGTATGGCAGTGTCTGTTAAGCAGTTGTCTTTAGTGTATGGCATTGTCTGTTAAGCAGTTGTCTTTGGTGTATGGCAGTGTCTGTTAAGCAGTTGTCTTTGGTGTATGGCATTGTCTGTTAAGCAGTTGTCTTTGGTGTATGGCATTGCCTGTTAAGCAGTTGTCTTTGGTGTATGGCATTGTCTGTTAAGCAGTTGTCTTTAGTGTATGGCATTGCCTGTTAAGCAGTTGTCTTTAGTGTATGGCATTGCCTGTTAAGCAGTTGTCTTTAGTGTATGGCACTGTCTGTTAAGCAGTTGTCTTTGGTGTATGGCATTCCCTGTTAAGCATTTGTCTTTGGTGTATGGCATTGCCTGTTAAGCAGTTGTCTTTGGTGTATGGCATTGCCTGTTAAGCAGTTGTCTTCGGTGTATGGCATTGCCTGTTAAGCAGTTGTCTTTAGTGTATGGTATTGCCTGTTAAGCAGTTGTCTTTAGTGTATGGCACTGTCTGTTAAGCATTTGTCTTCGGTGTATGGCATTGCCTGTTAAGCAGTTGTCTTCGGTGTATGGCATTGTCTGTTAAGCAGTTGTCTTTGGTGTATGGCATTGCATGTTAAGCAGTTGTCTTCGGTGTATGGCATTGCCTGTTAAGCAGTTGTCTTTAGTGTATGGCATTGCCTGTTAAGCAGTTGTCTTTAGTGTATGGCATTGACTGTTAAGCAGTTGTCTTTGGTGTATGGCAGTGTCTGTTAAGCAGTTGTCTTTAGTGTATGGCAGTGTCTGTTAAGCAGTTGTCTTTAGTGTATGGCATTGTCTGTTAAGCAGTTGTCTTTGGTGTATGGCAGTGTCTGTTAAGCAGTTGTCTTTGGTGTATGGCATTGTCTGTTAAGCAGTTGTCTTTGGTGTATGGCATTGCCTGTTAAGCAGTTGTCTTTGGTGTATGGCATTGTCTGTTAAGCAGTTGTCTTTAGTGTATGGCATTGCCTGTTAAGCAGTTGTCTTTAGTGTATGGCATTGCCTGTTAAGCAGTTGTCTTTAGTGTATGGCACTGTCTGTTAAGCAGTTGTCTTTGGTGTATGGCATTCCCTGTTAAGCATTTGTCTTTGGTGTATGGCATTGCCTGTTAAGCAGTTGTCTTTGGTGTATGGCATTGCCTGTTAAGCAGTTGTCTTCGGTGTATGGCATTGCCTGTTAAGCAGTTGTCTTTAGTGTATGGTATTGCCTGTTAAGCAGTTGTCTTTAGTGTATGGCACTGTCTGTTAAGCATTTGTCTTCGGTGTATGGCATTGCCTGTTAAGCAGTTGTCTTCGGTGTATGGCATTGTCTGTTAAGCAGTTGTCTTTGGTGTATGGCATTGCATGTTAAGCAGTTGTCTTCGGTGTATGGCATTGCCTGTTAAGCAGTTGTCTTTAGTGTATGGCATTGCCTGTTAAGCAGTTGTCTTTAGTGTATGGCATTGACTGTTAAGCAGTTGTCTTTAGTGTATGGCATTGCCTGTTAAGCAGTTGTCTTTAGTGTATGGCATTGCCTGTTAAGCAGTTGTCTTTGGTGTTTGGCATTGCCTGTTAAGCAGTTGTATTTGGTGTATGGCACTGTCTGTTAAGCAGTTGTCTTTGGTGTATGGCATTGTCTGTTAAGCAGTTGTCTTTGGTGTATGGCATTGTCTGTTAAGCAGTTGTCTTTGGTTTATGGCATTGCCTGTTAAGCAGTTGTCTTTGGTGTATGGCATTGCCTGTTAAGCAGTTGTCTTTGGTGTATGGCATTGCCTGTTAAGCAGTTGTCTTTGGTGTATGGCATTGTTTGTTAAGCAGTTGTCTTTGGTGTATGGCATTGTTTGTTAAGCAGTTGTCTTTGGTGTATGGCATTACCTGTTAAGCAGTTGTCTTTGGTGTATGGCAGTGTCTGTTAAGCAGTTGTCTTTAGTGTATGGCATTGTCTGTTAAGCAGTTGTCTTTGGTGCATGGCAGTGTCTGTTAAGCAGTTGTCTTTGGTGTATGGCATTGTCTGTTAAGCAGTTGTCTTTGGTGTATGGCATTGTCTGTTAAGCAGTTGTCTTTGGTTTATGGCACTGCCTGTTAAGCAGTTGTCTTTGGTGTATGGCATTGCCTGTTAAGCAGTTGTCTTTGGTGTATGGCATTGCCTGTTAAGCAGTTGTCTTTGGTGTATGGCATTGTTTGTTAAGCAGTTGTCTTTGGTGTATGGCATTGTTTGTTAAGCAGTTGTCTTTGGTGTATGGCATTACCTGTTAAGCAGTTGTCTTTGGTGTATGGCAGTGTCTGTTAAGCAGTTGTCTTTAGTGTATGGCATTGTCTGTTAAGCAGTTGTCTTTGGTGCATGGCAGTGTATGTTAAGCAGTTGTCTTTGGTGTATGGCATTGTCTGTTAAGCAGTTGTCTTTGGTGTATGGCATTGCCTGTTAAGCAGTTGTCTTTGGTGTATGGCATTGTCTGTTAAGCAGTTGTCTTTGGTGTATGGCATAAACTAAAGACAACTGCTGAACAGGCAATGCCATACAGATTACTAAATTACAGGCCTATTATTTATTACCATGGTTCTCTGTCAGACATATCACCTATAACAGTGTTCCAAAATCAGCCATTTCTGCCTTCCATTTCATTGCAGTGTGTCGGTCAAGCTATTCACACTAGTTGTCTGTGTAGAATAGTATTAGTAAATTACAGGCCTATTATTTAAAACCGTGGTTCTTTATCAGACGTATCACATATAACTGCGTTCCTAAATCAGCCATTTCTAGTGAACATGGAAAATATTGTCCTCCATTTAAAATGGGCAAGGTGCGTGGCAAGGGACAGGGAAGTGGACGTGATGGTGATGGTGCATGCACAGGCCGAGGACGTGGCCGTGGGAAGCTGAAATTGTGCCACAACAAACACCCACATCTTGTCGCTCGACCTTCCATTCCCAATTAATAGGGGACCGCAGAACCCCACTATTGAACATAGAGCAGTGTCAAAAGGTTGTTGGTTGGATAGCAGATAATGCTTCCAGTCATTTATCCGCCACCACCATCCTGTCTTCCACACTGTCAAGTCTCAGTAGCCGTGAGTCTGGACTGCATATTCCTCACCCTGATCCTCCTTCCTTCCACCATGCCGAGTGCCCGGAGACAACTGATCCCACACTTGGACCCTCAGAAGAGCTGTTCACTTTTCCATTTGTAGATTCGGGGCTCTCGCCCAGCCAGCTTCAAGCGAGTCAAGAAGAGAACGCGTGTAGCGATGCCCAAATATTTGAGCAGCCACGGTCACACGAAGGTGACGCGCCCCCTGGGCCGTGGGGTACTCGGTAGCCGGGCCGGTCGATGCTGGGGGATGTCACAGTGGCAGTGACCCGGTCCGTGACCCAGGGCGGTCAATAAAATGGGAAAAGTAAAAGGTAATAAAGTTTTTATAGAGATAATGTTCGCGACGACACCTGTGGTATGTGGCTATATGGGGCCGCCGCTGCGGTGCAGATCCCCTGGAGCTGATGGTCACGCAGCAGAGTTGGTTCAGCTCTCCACAGGCAGAGCTTAGCTCCAGGGCAGGATGTAGTGATACTATAGGGTAGATGTGGTTAGTGCAGTGTAATGCAGGTGATGGCGCAGATAATGACCAGTCCATAGCTTAATGGCAGTTTCCTCTTATCTTTACTTGCCGTTTGTTAAGCAGACCAGGACAAGGGAACTAGCTGGTAGTAGAGGTCCGGGCGGCCTGGAAGCAAGTTGGGAATCCACCTCGCCAGGTGAAGTTGTAGGCATTCCCTCTGCGCTAATCTCTTTGGCCCTGCTGCTTGTAGATATGCTGCGGCCTTCGTCCCTGAGTAAAACGTCTGTTCCTCACCCGTATGGCAGGCAGCTCGGGCCTTCTTGGAGTGTCACTCCCATGTGGTGGTGCTGGGTCCTATGGTCCTGCTGAGCCTCGGGGCGTCTGATGGGGCCAGGAGACCTGCAGTCTCCTGCCCTCCGGTTTCTGATGCTGGGCCTTCAGTGCCCCACAACCTCTGACTGCGGTGTCCGGTTCTTCTGCGCTTCCCTCTGGGGTGAGCTGGTTTACAGCTCCACTCCCCAGGTCCTTCCTCGTCGCTGTCCTGTCTTCCACTCCTCTCAACTCACTACTACTAACCCCACCTCCAGATTCCAGTTGCTAAGGGGAAGAGCTCCCCTTCCTGGTCTGGAGCCAGGAAAGTGTTGTATGCCGGTAAACATGATTAGGGGACCCCCCCTTGCTTCAAGGCATGGCATCACCCCTTGTGAGGGAGGCAATGCAACCGGACCCCTGGCGTGCCACAAAGGCAATGGTGGGAAAGTGCAATTACTGTCACAAGAGGTGAATGATGATGAGACACAATTGCCAGAAAGTCAGGAGGAGGACCAGGGAGGGGAAGTGGAAGACGAGGTGGTGGATGATATAGTAACTGACCCAACCTGGCAGAGGGACATGCAGAGCAAGGACAGAAGCACACAGGGGGAGGAAGGCATAGCACCACAACAGGCAGGAAGAAGCAGTGTGGTGGCCGTAGACACAAGGCGAGAAAGCGTTCCTCGCAAACGCCAATACGACGAAAGTTGCCAGTACAACTGTTAGGTCTTCCCGAGTCTAGTTGGTTTTTAAAGACTCTGCGGATAACCCCAAAAGGCCATTTGCACCACCTGCCAGGCCAGTATCAGCAGGGGTAGCAAAACTAGCAGCCTGACCACCACCAGAATGATCAAGCACATGGCAGCAAAGCACCCGACTAAGTGGGACGAACCCCAGGGTCCATAAACAGTGTCTGTGGGTGACACCACTGCTTTTTCCGCTGTTTTTCGTGCACGCCAATCCCCTGACCATGGCAAATGCGAGATGCCTCACGCCCTGCACGTATCATTGCACACTCTCAACTAGCACCATCAGCAAGCACATCCACGTCCTTGTCCCAGCGCAGTGTTCAGTTGTCCCTACTCCAGTCCTTGGAATGCAAGCGCAAATATGCAGTCAACGCCCCACAGGCCACAGTACTAAATTCACACATTTTGCAAATGCTTGCACTCAATATATTGCCTTTTAGGCTTGTGGAGACGGAAGCTTTCCGCAACCTGATGGCGGCGGCTGTCTCTCGTTACTCTGTTCCCAGCCACCACTATTTCTCCAGGTGTGCCGTCCCCGCATTACACGAGCACGTGTCCCACAACATTGGCCATGCCCTCAACAACGCAGTTACAAGGAAAGTCCACCTAACCACGGACACGTCGACAAGTGCTTGTGGGCAGGGACAGTACATCTCGCTGACGGCACACTGGGTTAATATAGTGGAAGCCGGGACCCAGTCGGACCTTGGGACGGAGCACGTCCTCCTGACGCTGAGGATTGCGGGCCCTGGGTCAATCAGGGTTGCTCCCACTTTCTACAGCTCCTGCACCTCCTCCTCCTCTTCAGCCTCTATCTCCAAAATGACCACATCAGTTAGAAGCTGGAAGCACTGCAACACTGCCTCAGTCAAGCGCCAACAGGTTGTGCTGAAGCTAATATGCTTAGGTGACAAACCGCACACCGCTTTAGAGTTGTGGACAGCTCTGAAAGAGCAGGCATATCTGTGGCTGACACCGCTGAACCTACAGCCAGGCATGGTCATGTGTGACAATGGCCGGAACCTGGTGGTGGCTCTGAAGCAAGGCGAGCTCACACACGTACCATGCCTGGCCCATGTGCTTAACCTCATGGTTCAGCGGTTTCTCAAACCTACCAAGATCTGTCACATCTGCTTGTCAAAGTGCGCCGCATGTGTGCTCATTTTAGAAAGTCAGCTACAGCTTCCGCCACACTTGCCGTGCTTCAGCAGAGTTTGCAGCTTCCTGCTCACCGACTTGTCCGCGTTCAGTTTGGCCTGCAGCAGCAGGTCTTTTCCAGGGGCACCACGAGGAGGAACGGACTCACCCCCATACACTGCTTAGTCTTCTCCTGCTTATAATTTAGATAATATATTTTGCTCTGATTTTTAGTCTTATGCTTAATGTTCTGCTTTTTGTTCTGCATCTTCTTGTTCTTCTGCTTCTTGGTCTTCTGTTTCTTGCTCTTCTGTATCTTGGTGGTTGTCTTCTTGTTCTATGTCGTCTTGGTCATCTTCTTCAGGGTCATCTTCTTGGTCTTCTTTGGGGTGGTCTTCAGGGTCATCGTCTTCGGGGTCCTCATCTTCTTCGGGGTGGTCTTCAGGGTCGTCGTCTTCAGGGTCATTGTCTTCGGGGTCCTCGCCTTCTTCGGGGTGGTCTTCAGGGTCGTCGTCTTCAGGGTCGTCGTCTTCAGGGTCGTCGTCTTCAGGCTCGTTGTCTTCTTCGGGGTGGTCTTCAGGGTCGTCATCTTCGGGGTCCTCGTCTTCTTCGGGGTGGTCTTCAGGGTCGTCGTCTTCAGACTCATCGTCTTCTTCGGGGTGGTCTTCAGGGTCGTTGTCTTCGGAGTCCTCGTCTTCTTCGGGGTGGTCTTCAGGGTCGTCATCTTCAGGGTCATCGTCTTCGGGGTCCTCGTCTTCTTTGGGGTGGTCTTCAGGGTCGTCGTCTTCAGGGTCCTTGTCTTCTTCGAGGTGGTCTTCAGGGTCGTCGTCTTCAGGGTCGTCGTCAGCGAGATCCAGAGTGATTACCAAAAACCATTTCAAAAAGCTTGAACTTGGAAATGTAGCAGAAGGTACAAGAAGGCTGAGGAACTGCCGAGAACCAGCTGATGGTACTGGAACCCGGATGGGTAGCAGAAGGTACAAGAGCCAATGGAACTACCGAAGACCAGCTGACGGTACTGGAACTCGGTTACTAAGCAGGAGGTACCTGTGCCAGAAAGCACTACCAAGGACCAGCAGACGTTGGTGGAACTTGGATACCGCGAAGGAGGCACCTAAGCCAAAGGCACTGCCGAGAACCAGCTGACGGTACTGGAAAGCGGATGGGTAGCAGAAGGTACCTATGTAAAAAAAAGTTGCAAGGCCGCGAGCCGGCCGGAGTTACCGAAACCCACAGTCCTACAGGGGGTACTTGTCCTATTGGCATTATGGAACCAGCCTTCATTGCTAGATCCCGCAACCCACATAGGAGTCACCTAAACTGCAGGCACCATAGAGTCGGCTAACCCGACCGCAACACAACAGGACAACGTATTGGAGGCAAAGTGACGTTGACACTACCTGGAAACAGATGGCGTGCTGGAACCAGGCTGGGCAGGAGGGAGTACCCGTGCCAAAGACACTGCTGGGAAACAGCTGGCGGTGCTGGAACCCAGGGTAAATACTAAAAACAAAGTGGAGCCAGAGGCCTAATTGGAGCAAGTTTTAAATTAGTAGTAGAGTGGATGTGGACAGAGCAGGATAAATTGCCGGACACACAGCAGGGGATCAGCTGACATTACTGAACCCCAAGAACACTGGACCAAGCGTTGACTGTGCAGACGGCACTTCTGAGCAGCAACTGGCGGTGTTGGAGCCCAGGGTAAATACTGAAAACAGTGGAGCCAGAGGTGTAATTGGAGCAAGTTTTAAATTAGTAGCAGAGTGGATGTGGACAGAGCAGGAGAAATTGCCGGACACACAGCAGGGGATCATCTGACGTTACTGAACCCCAATAACACTGGACCAAGCGTTGACTGTGCAGACGGCACTTCTGAGCAGCAACTGGCGGTGTTGGAGCCCAGGGTAAATACTGAAAACAGAGAGGAGCCAGAAAGAGGCCTAATTGGAGCAACTTTAAAATCAGTAGTAGTGACAATGTGGACAGAGCAGGAGAAATTGCCGGACACACAGCAGGGGATCAGCTGACGTTACTGAACCCCAATAACACTGGACCAAGTGTTGACTGTGCAGACGGCACTTCTGGGCAGCAACTGGCGGTATTGGAGCCCAGGGTAAATAATGAAAACAGAGAGGAGCCAGACAGAGGCCTAATTGGAGCAACTTTAAAATCAGTAGTAGTGACAATGTGGACAGAGCAGGAGAATTTGCCGGACACACAGCAGGGGATCAGCCGACGTTACTGAACCCCAATAACACTGGACCAAGCGTTGACTGTGCAGACGGCACTTCTGAGCAGCAACTGGCGGTGTTGGAGCTCAGGGATAATACTGAAAACAGAGGAGCCAGAGGTGTAATTGGAGCAAGTTTTAAATTAGTAGCAGAGTGGATGTGGACAGAGCAGGAGAATTTGCCGGACACACAGCAGGGGATCAGCTGACGTTACTGAACCCCAATAACACTGGACCAAGTATTGACTGTGCAGACGGCACTTCTGAGCAGCAACAGGCGGTGTTGGAGCTCAGGGATTACAGTTCAGGTGGTAGAAACATGAACACAACAGATGACCTGGATACTGTTGCCAACCAATTATTTATTCTGGAAGGGGACTGGCAAATTCATGCGAGATCCAGGCCTTGCTCATTTTCAGAAAAGTAAGCCGGTCAACGTTATCGGAGGATAGGCGCATGTGACGGTCTGTTAGTACACCACTAAAGACGCGTTCTGATAATACACTAGCAGCAGGGCAAGCCAGCACCTCCAATGCATACTGGCTAAGCTCTGGCCATGTATCCAGCTTAGAGACCCAAAACTTGAAGGGGGAAGAGCCGTCTGGGAGTACACTGAGAGGGCAAGACATGTAGTCTGTCACCATCTGACGGAAACGTTGCCTCCTGCTGACTGGAGCCGTCTGTGATGGTGTAGACATTTGTGGCGGCGGGGACACAAAACTTTGCCACATTTGGGCCATACTGGTCTTGCCTTGTGCTGAGGCGCTGCTTCTGCTCCCTCTTTGTGCAGAGCTTCCTCCACTGCCTCGACGCACTGAGCTGCTTTGTAAAGCACTAGCAGCACTGCTCTCGGTTGGAATGGAGAACATGATGGAATGCACCAGTGTGTCTTGGTACTCCCGCATTTTACGGTCCCGGTTCAACGGTGTTATGAGGCTTTGTAAGTTCTCCCGGTAGCGAGGATCTAGGAGGGTGGACACCCAATAATCAGCCGTGTTGAGAATATGGGCGATGCTTCGGTTGTTTCTCAGGCACTGCAGCATGAAATCAACCATGTGCTGCAGACTGCCAACTGGCCAAGAAACACTGTCCCCTGCTTGAGACGTGATCTCTGCCTGCTCTGCATCACCCCACCCTCGCTCTAGATACTGACTACTAGAGCATTGTGTTCCTCTCTCCTCTGGACAGATGTCTTCTTCCTCCATTGACTCCTCCTCATCCTCCTCACAAAGTGTCCCCTGCCTAGGCCTTTGTGAGGCATCACGTTGCGCAGAATGTACAGAAGTAGATGGCATTTGTGACTCCTCATCCTCCACCTCTTCCAAAACCTCCTCCCTTACTGCTTGCAGTGTTTTTTCAAGCAGGCAGATAATGGGGATAGTCATGCTCACTAGTGCATCATCTGCACTCGCCATCCGCGTGGAATAATCGAAGGCACGCAAAACGTGGCAGATGTCCTTCATAGAGGCCCACTCAGTGGTGGTGAAGTGTGAACGGCGCGCACTGCGACTTGTTTGCGCCTGCTGCAACTGGTACTCCATTACTGATGCCTGCTGCTTACACAACCTCTCCAACATATGTAATGTGAATTCCACCTGGTGGGTAGGTCACATATGATGCGATGTTCCGGAAGGCGTAATCGGCGCTGCAGAGCTGCAATGCGCGATCTTGCGTTGCTGGAACGCCGCAAGTGAGCTCACTCTATGCGGAGCTTGTGCAGCAGTGCATCAAGATCCGGATAGTCCCTCAAAAAACTCTGCACGACCAAGTTGAGCACATGTGCCACACATGGGATGTGAGTGAGGTTGCCTAGGCCCAAAGCTGCCACCAGATTTCGGCCATTGTCACACACTACCATGCCTGGCTGGAGAATCGCTGGCACAAACCACACGTCGCTCTGCTGCTTGATGGCATTCCAGAGCTCCTGCACTGTGTGGCTTTGATTCCCCAAAGAAATTAATTTCAATACGGCCTGTTGACGTTTGGCCAACCGTTCATGGGTCGATATGGAGGTAGACCGTGACGGCTCCTGCAGCGCTGATTCAGAGGAACTGGAGTATGAGTAGGAGTCAATGTGTACAGACTGGATTCCTGCAATCCTTGGAGTTGGCAGAACACGTACAGCGCCACTCTCAAGATCTGTACCCGGCTCCACAACATTTACCCAATGGGCAGAGAGGGAAAGGTATCGTCCCTGTCCATGCTTACTGGTCCACGCATCGGTGGTCAGGTGGACCTTGCTACTGACGGCATTTTGTAGCGCATGTTTAATTTTTCCCTCCACATTCTGTTGCAGGGCAGGGACGGCTTGCCTGCTGAAATAAAAGCGGCTGAGCACTTTGTATTGTGGGACTGCCAATGCCATGAAGTTACGGAAGGTGTCAGTCTCCACCAGCCTGAATGATAGCATTTCAAGGGCCAGTAGTTTTGCAATGCCAGCATTCAGAGCCTGTGCTCGGGGGTGGTTTGCCGAGTATGGGCGCCTTTTCTCCCATGCCTGTGCTAACGATGGCTGTAGACTGGCCTGGGAGTGTGAGGATGACAGGGAACGTGGTGCTGTGGGTGGAATGACACTGTGTCTCTGTACAACAGTGCCAGAGGTTCTTCCATGGCGCCCCTTTGAGGAAGCCGAACCAGCTGTGTGTGAGCTGGAGGAAGAGGCTACAACACGAGCTGAAGAGGTAGTAGGTGGCGCTGTAGGTTGGCCTAGGTCTTCAGTGTGTTTTTGTAACTCCACCACGTGCTTGGTCCGCACATGTTTCCACATATTTATGGTATTGAGGTTGCTGACACTTTTCCCTCTTTTCACCTTCTGATTACACAGCTTGCATTTGACAAAGCAAATGTCATCTGCAACTGTGTCAAAAAAGGACCAGGCACTGCAAGTCTTGGGAGCGCCCATTTTGGATTTTGGAAGAGGCATGGTCCTAATGGGTGCCGAAGTGGAGGCTACAGGCAACCAAGTCTGCCCCCTCCCTCTCCCTCCTTTTTGGGCTGTTAGGGGAATCTCTTCCTCAGAATTTTGGGTAAGAATACAAGGAGAGAACAACGGAAAGGACACCATTGTAGGCATTTACTACAGGCCACCTGGGCAAGCTGAAGATATGGATGAACTCTTTATGTATCAAATGACCAAGTTCTCCAAAAAATATGACGTAGTGTTCATGGGAGATTTCAACTATCCAGACATTTGTTGGGAATCTCTCTCAAGTAAAACTAACAGGTCAAGCAAATTCTTATCCTCTCTTGCTGACAACTTTATCTTCCAAAAGGTAGGGGAGAAAACAAGGGGATCTGCTACTTTGGATCTAATCCTTATAAACAGGGAGGAAATGGTTGAGGAGGTAAAGGTGGCTGGGACCCTAGGAGGCAGCGATCATGCTATTATAGAATTTTGGATAACTAGAGGAGGAAGACATGTGAAGACTCAAACTTCAAGGTTAGATTTTAGAAAGGCAGATTTTAAGAGACTCAGAAAGAGAATAGGAGGGATCCAATGGCTGGATGTCCTTAAGGACAAAAATGTCCAGGAAGGATGGGAAATTTTTAAAAATGAGATTCTCAAAGCACAATTGTTAACAATCCCGAAAAGTAGGAAGAATGGGAAGCATTTAAGGAAACCAGGATGGATGAACACAGAACTTAAACACATGCTAAAAAGAAAGAAAGAAATGTTTATTAAATGGAAAGAGGGAGGCACATCTAAAGAAGATTATAATGCAGTCTGCAGATCCTGCAGGGCACGTATCAGGTTAGCTAAAGCTGACAATGAATTAAGGCTTGCAAGAGATGTCAAAAGCAATAAAAAAGGATTTTGGGGGTATGTCAAAAGTAAAAGAAAAGTCAAAGATGCTATAGGATTTTTACAGGATGAAAATGGAGAAATGGTAAGACAGGATGTTGAGAAGGCCGAACTTTTTAATTCCTATTTTGCATCTGTTTTCTCTCAGAAAGAAAATGTAACATCAACTGATCTTCACTGTCCTTTTAAAGGAATAGAAGAATCCAAGTTATCTGTAAACAGAAAGATTGTGAAGGAATATTTAGCTAACATAAATGAGTTCAAGTCTCCAGGTCCAGATGAATTACACCCCAGAGTACTGAAGGAGATCGTAGAAGAAATTTTAGAACCACTCTCCATAATCTTTGAAAATTCTTGGAGAACAGGAGAAGTCCCAGAAGACTGGAGAAGAGCAAATGTTGTTCCTATCTTCAAAAAGGGGAAGAAGGTGGACCCAGGGAACTATAGGCCGGTGAGTCTGACTTCTATACCAGGAAAGATCTTTGAACAAATTATTAAACAACATGTATGTAAGTACCTGGATAAGAATGAAGTGATTAACCAGAGTCAGCATGGGTTTGTAACTAACAAGTCATGTCAGACTAACTTAATTTCCTTCTATGACAGAATCACTGACTGGGTGGATCAGGGAAATGCTGTAGATATAGTATATCTTGACTTCAGCAAAGCATTTGACAAAGTATCTCACACCATCCTTATTGAAAAAATGACCAAGTATGCAATGGACCAGGCAACTGTTAGGTGGATTCATAACTGGCTTAGTGATCGGACTCAAAGGGTGGTTGTAAATGGCTTCACATCCAGCTGGATGAATGTCTCAAGTGGGGTACCACAGGGCTCTGTCCTGGGACCTGTATTGTTCAACATCTTCATCAATGATTTAGATGAAGGAATTGAGGGTAAACTGATTAAATTTGCTGATGACACAAAGCTAGGAGGGGTAGCTAATACTAGAGAAGAGAGAGAGAGGATTCAAAAAGACCTAAATAAACTGGAGCAGTGGGCAGCAACCAACAGAATGTTTTTTAACAGGGAAAAATGCAAAGTACTACATCTGGGCAATAAAAATGAAAAAAGCATATACAGAATGGGAGGAATAGAGCTAAGCAACAGTACATGTGAAAAAGACTTAGGTATACTAATAGATCATAGACTGAACATGAGTCAACAGTGTGATGCAGCAGCAAAAAAGGCAAATACAATTCTGGGATGTATTAACAGAAGCATACAGTCTAGATCAGAGGTCCCCAACCTTTTTTGCATCAGGGACCGGCTTTAAGCAAGACCAGTTTTCCATGGCCCGGTGGGGGTGGGGGCGGGGCTTTGGTCATATGGGGGTGGGGTTATGGAGGGGTGGAGCTGTATGGGGAGGATGCTGGCGGGACCTCGGTGTACAGCGCTGCTAAGTAGCAGCATTGTACATTGAGCGTCAGTGTATACAGCGGTGCTGCTTAGCAGCGCTACACACTGAACACCGGTACCGGGAGCCGCGTCACTGAAGCCAGTCTGCTGCCCCAGCACGCCCCACATAACATGTTCTGCCGGGGGCGTGTCAGTGAGGAGAGCCTGCCGCCCCACCCCGTCAGGAACACACCATGCTGTGCAGGAGGGCCGCGTCACTAAGACCCGCCCCGTGACGTACAACAGGTACCATGCTGTGCTGTGGAGGGCTGCGTCACTAAGACCCGCCCGACGCCCCACCCCGTCCTGCATAATGTTCTCTGCCGGGAGCTGCGAGCTGCCACGGCTATGGCAGAAAACATTATAAATCCACACAGAGCGAGTTCTGACCAGGCGCAGGGCCGCGGAGCTAGCTGTCAGCGGCAGGGCCGGCTCCAGGTTTTTCTGGGCCCCGGGCGAAAGAGTCTCAGTGGGCCCCTTTAACACATACCACGATTCATGATGCAGAGATACGGCGGAGAAATATATATATATATAGTACAATGCAAAGATTTCACTTCATGAGTGATATCTATTGTAAATTCTACAATAGCTCAGAAACCGGTGAATCGCTCCACACAGAATAGTGGCCCCCATATAAGGCTCCATACGGAATACTTGCCCCCATATAAGGCCCCATATGGAATACTGGCCCCCATATAAGACCCCATACGGAATACTGGCTCCCATATAAGGCTCCATACAGAATACTGGCCCCCATATAACGCTCCATACAGGATACTGGCCCCCATATAACGCTCCATACAGGATACCGGTCCCCTTATAATGCTGCATGCAGGCTGTTACCCCCCACATAATGCCCCATACAGGCTGTCCCCCCCTTATAATGCTCCATGCAGGCTGTTACCCTCCACATAATGCCCCATACAGGCCCCTCCCTTTTAATGCTCCATGCAGGCTGTTACCCCCACATAATGCCCCATACAGGCTGCCCCCCCCCCCTTATAATGCTCCATGCAGGCTGTTCCCCCCCACATAGTGCCCCATACAGGCCCCCCCCTTTTAATGCTCCATGCAGGCTGTTACCCCCCACATAATGCCCCATACAGGCTGCCCCCCCTCTTTATAATGCCCCATGCAGGCTGTCACCCCTCCTCTTTATACTGCCCCATGCAGGCTGTCACCCCTCCTCTTTATACTGCCCCATGCAGGCTGTCACCCCCCCTCTTTATAATGCCCCATGCAGGCTGTCACCCCCCCTCTTTATAATGCCCCATGCAGGCTGTCACCCCTCCTCTTTATACTGCCCCATGCAGGATGTCCCCCCCTCTCTTTATAATGCCCCGTGCAGGCTGTTCCCCACCTTATAATGCCCCATGCAGGCTGGTCCCCACCTTATAATGCCCCATGCAGGCTGTCACCCCTCCTCTTTATAATGCCCCAAGCAGGAATCCCCCCCTCTTTATAATGCCCCATGCAGGCTGTCACCCCTCCTCTTTATAATGCCCCAAGCAGGATGCCCCCCCTCCCCTCTTTATACTGCCCCATGCCTCCATACATTAAAAAAAAAAAAAAAAAAAAAATCAAATACTCACCTCCCTTCTCCTCACCTGCTACCTGCTGTCCGCTGCTCGGCTCCGAACTCCAGCGTTATCGTTTCTTCCCGCTCAGCGCTCCCTGTGACGGCTCAGGGGAGGGCGCGGTGTAAAGACGTCACCGCGCCCTCTGACCTGAGACGTCACAGGGAGCGCAGAGCAGGAAGACAGCTGATCTGCGGAGGCACGGGGAGAGGTAAGTATCGGGCTGCCGGGGCCCTGAGCAAGCGGCAGAGAAGGGCGGGCGCTGACACCGCTCTCCTCCGCCCATAGCCCAGCGGGGTGCGCGACCGCCAGTGGGCCCCTCTGCCTGCTCAGAGCCCCGGCATTTGCCCGGGTGCTGACGTCGGCCCTGGTCAGCGGCGCCGCGGACCGGCTGAAAAACCCCAACGGCCCGGTCCTGGTCCGCGGACCGGCGGTTGGGGACCTCTGGTCTAGATCACGTGAAGTCATTATCGGTCTTTACTCCTCTTTGGTCAGACCTCATCTGGAATACTGTGTACAGTTTTGGGCACCACATTTTAAAAAAGACATCGACAAACTGGAGCAAGTTCAGAGGAGAGCGACCAGAATGGTGACTGGTCTGCAAACCATGTCCTATGAGGAACGGTTGCAGGATTTGGGAATGTTTAGCTTGCAAAAAAGAAGACTGAGAGGAGACTTAATAGCTGTCTACAAATATGTCAAGGGCTGTCACATTGTAGAAGGATCATCTTTATTCTCATTTGCACAAGGAAAGACTAGAAGCAATGGGATGAAACTAAATGGGAGGAGACACAGATTAGATATTAGAAAAAACTTTTTGACAGTTAGGGTGATTAATGAGTGGAACAGGCTGCCACGAGAGGTGGTGAGTTCCCCTTCAATGGACGTCTTCAAACAGAGGCTGGACAGACATCTGTCTGAGATGATTTAGTGAATCCTGCTTTGAGCAGGGGGTTGGACCAGATGACCCAGGAGGTCCCTTCCAACTCTACCATTCTATGATTCTATGATTCTAATTGCTCCCACCACCTTCCTGTCCCTCACGCCATGATGGGTCAAGGACCTCATCATCTACACCACCCTCTTCAGACAACTGCTTCTCATGGGTAGTCTCGACAGCACAGTACGCACCAGAAAGTGGCACCTGAGTCTCATCATCAGATGCGTACTGAGGTGTGCTGACCATAGGCACTGGCCTACCCGCCTCTTCAGATTCAGAGAGACAAAGCTTCATACTACCTCTTCTTCTAATTCTAGAATTCTGCTTGGCTGGCCCCCTCTTTCCAAGCCAAGAGATTCAGAGAACAGAAGTAGAGATGGCTCCTGTCCAGGGCTCTCTGACTGCCTGGGCAATTTGGCAGGTGGTGAAGAGACAGATGGGTGCTCTTCAGTGCTCAGGACCTGAGAGGATCTGGAACTAATTGAAGTCAATGCGTTAGCTGCTATCCATCCGAAAACTGCTTCAATTTGGTCCTCCCGCAGCAGTGGAGTAGAGCGACCTCCTACAAAGCTGCGCATAAAGGACTGTTGCCTGGTAAAACTGGGGGATGCTGAGTCACTGGTGCCCGCAGCAGTCACAGAATCCCCACGTCCTCTCCCTGCAGGCACAGAATCCTCACGTCCTCTCCCTGCAGAAACTGCACGCCCACGACCACATGCCTTACTCCCTGCCTTCTTCATCTTGGTAGACTGATAAAGATAGGCAGAAAAGTACTAAGGGCTTAGTGTGCTTATTTCTGAACAGCTGCTAACAGGTATAAGAAACACTAATTTTATAAAGTGTGGACTAGACTTTAATATGAGCTAATGTGGCCTACACAACTGTAAAGTGGAGTGTTTGGTGAACTTTATTTAGGTTTTTTTGTCACAAAAAGACACTGGATGTGCCCAAAGATGTAATACCGATAGTATCACAAACTTTTTGTAGCTATTACAATGCAGGAAGGTAACCTACAATGCAATAGATGAGGCTACAAAAAATAGGTATTAGTATTAGCTAATCTGGCTAGGGCTGCAGGGCACAAGGCAGCAGAAAGGCTCCTCTATCTACTCCTATATATTGTGTTTCGAACCAATCTAGCTGAATACGGATGGAACCACCACACTAATAGGAGAAATAAGGAAAAATTAGCAATTAGCAAAAAAGGACAATGTATGAGGCAGTGACGCACGCTGAGCAGACTACAACCGGATGTGGCTGCAGCACACACTACAGCGTGAGCTGCACTCACACACAGAGACCTTGCAGACAGCCGTGAACAGTACAGAGCACTGTGAACAGTACAGAGCACTGTGCACTAGCGCTGCAAGGCACAGCGATTTATAAAGTAGCTTGGGTAAAGCACAATAGAGTAAATAGGTAGCTAAAACTGTCCCTCAGAACAACAGCGTCCTATCCCTAACTGAATTCACAGCAGAGTGAGCCCAAAACAGCGGCGGCAGCTTTTATAGTGCATCATGACATCATTTCAGCAGCCAATCACAGCCATGCCATTAGTTAACATGCCTAACATGCCGCAGGATGAGCCCACACTTCTTAGGATCCTCATTGGCTGAATAAAATCACACTGGCTCATTGCATTATTGGAACTTCCGATTCCGGTATCCGATATTGTAAAAGTATCGGAACTCAGTAACGGAATTCCGATACCGCGAATATCGGTCGATACCCGATATTTCAGTATCGAAATGCTCAACACTAGTCAGTATGCTTTCAATTTTGAATAAATCCCCAACAGTGTCACCAGCAAAGCACCCCCACACCATCACACCTCCTCCTCCATGCTTCACGGTGGGAACCAGGCATGTAGAGTCCATCCGTTCACCTTTTCTGCGTCGCACAAAGACACGGTGGTTGGAACCAAAGATCTCAAATTTGGACTCATCAGACCAGAGCACAGATTTCCACTGGTCTAATGTCCATTCCGTGTGTTCTTTAGCCCAAACAAGTCTCTTCTGCTTGTTGCCTGTCCTTAGCAGTGGTTTCCTAGCAGCTATTTTACCATGAAGGCCTGCTGCACAAAGTCTCCTCTTAACAGTTGTTGTAGAGATGTGTCTGCTGCTAGAACTTTGTGTGGCATTGACCTGGTCTCTAATCTGAGCTGCTGTTAACCTGCGATTTCTGAGGGTGGTGACTCGGATAAACTTATCCTCAGAAGCAGAGGTGACTCTTGGTCTTCCTTTTCTGGGGCAGTCCTCATGTGCGGCAGTTTCTTTGTAGCGCTTGATGGTTTTTGCAACTTCACTTGGGGACACTTTCAAAGTTTCTGTATTTTCATGACTATGAAAATTGTACATTCACACTGAAGGCATCAAAACTATGAATTAACACATGTGGAATTATATACTTAACAAAAAAGTGTGAAACAACTGAAAATATGTCTTATATTCTAGGTTCTTCAAAGCAGCCACCTTTGCTTTGATGACTGCTTTGCACACTCTTGGCATTCTCTTGATGAGCTTCAAGAGGTAGTCACCGGAAATGGTTTTCACTTCACAGGTGTGCCCTGTCAGGTTTAATAAGTGGGATTTCTTGCCTTATAAATGGGGATGGGACCATCAGTTGTGTTGTGCAGAAGTCTGGTGGATGCACAGCTGATAGTCCTACTGAATAGACTGTTAGAATTTGTATTATGGCACGAAAAAAACAGCTAAGTAAAGAAAAACAAGGGGCCATCATTACTTTTAAGAAATGAAGGTCAGTCAGTGCGAAAAATTGGGCGAACTTTGATAGTGTCCCCAAGTGCGGTTGCAAAAACCATCAAGCGCTACAAAGAAACTGGCTCACATGAGGACCGCCCCAGGAAAGGAAGACCAAGAGTCACCTCTGCTTCTGAGGATAAGTTTATTCGAGTCACCACCCTCAGAAATCGCAGGTTAACAGCAGCTCAGATTAGAGACCAGGTCAATGCCACACAGAGTTCTAGCAGCAGACACATCTCTACAACAACTGTTAAGAGGACACTTTGTGCAGCAGGCCTTCATGGTAAAATAGCTGCTAGGAAACCACTGCTAAGGACAGGCAACAAGCAGAAGAGACTTGTTTGGGCTAAAGAACACAAGGAATGGACATTAGACCAGTGGAAATCTGTGTTTAGGTCTAATGAGTCCAAATTTGAGATCTTTGGTTCCAACCACCGTGTCTTTCTGCGACGCAGAAAAGGTGAACGGATGGACTCTACATGCCTGGTTCCCACCGTGAAGCATGGAGGAGGAGGTGTGATGGAGTGGTGGTGCTTTGCTGGTGACACTGTTGGGGATTTATTCAAAACTGAAGGCATACTGAAACAGAATGGCTACCACAGCATCTTGCAGCGGCATGCTTTTCCATCCGGTTTGCGTTTAGTTGGACCATCATTTATTTTTCAACAGGACAATGACCCCAAACACACCTCCAGGCTGTGTAAGGGCTATTTGACCAAGATGGAGAGTGATGGAGTGCTACACCAGATGACCTGGCCTCCGCAGTCCCAATCGAGATGGTTTGGGGTGAGCTGGACCGCAGAGTGAAAGCAAAAGGGCCAACAAGTGCTAAGCATCTCTGGGAACTCCTTCAAGATTGTTGGAAGACCATTTCCGGTGACTACCTCTTGAAGCTCATCAAGAGAATGCCAAGAGTGTGCAAAGCAGTCATCAAAGCAAAAGGTGGCTACTTTGAAGAGCCTAGAATATAAGACATATTTTCAGTTGTTTCACACTTTTTTGTTAAGTATATAATTCCACATGTGTTAATTCATAGTTTTGATGCCTTCAGTGTGAATGTACAATTTTCATAGTTATGAAAATACAGAAAAATCTTTAAATGAGAAGGTGTGTCCAAACTTTTGGTCTGTACTGTATATATATAAATATTTATATATATATATATACTGTATATCTGTAGCTTTGTCGCCATAATAAGATGGGGGCTCGGACACATTTCTTGCACTTGGGCCCCAAGCTGTTAATGTCCACCCCAACTTTTTTCAACCTATGTAACTATGTAGAATGCACATTAGGAAAATGCTTGAAATGCAATTCCCAATAATATTATTTTACAAGTAATTTCCTCTTTTTTTTTCTTTGTAACGTTCTAGTTATAAGCCCAATCTATGGATCTAGAAAGTGCAAAACACTCATGACAAACTTGCACATTTAATTTGTAATCTGTATTTCTTATGGTGCCTAAGGGAAGCCATAATGATAAGGCCCCTGCTTGGTAACAAGTGCAGTTATCTGCCTCTATAACAAAAGCAAATTACCAAATGATGAAAGGGTTAATACTTGTGCCCTGCATCAGTAATAGACCCTGTAGTCACCATGACAACTGTTATGAGGTCATAAACAAGTGTCATAAAGAAGATTCCATAAAAGAATGCCGCGCTACCACGATCAGTGCCATTACTGATGCACCTGAGGACCTTGAGCTTGACCATCCCACGTAATGTGCCGACCTTGGTGTAATTTGGAGGTTCTAGCAGGGAAAGGGGTTGTCTGCTTTAGACACCCCTAGGGCATGGGAAGGTAATAAAGGGGGTCCCTAGACCAGGATCCCCTTCTGTTACCCTCTATATAGAGCAGCTCTCCTTTGGGAGCTCATGGACTGATCTATGACTTTAATGGGTGATAAATTGGGAGGGATTATTTATCCTATTAGGGATTAGGCATAACGAACTGTAACCAAATGTCCAATTTTTTGAGAGGCGGACCTGGATGTGTAAGGGAGAAATTATACATCCACCTGGCCAATCAGATCAATCAAATTCACTCCATGAATCAATGTGGTGACAGATATCGCAGCCAGATCTCTCCCACATCCGGTTTATCACATTTATAGTCTGTATTCATGTTGTTCTCTATAAATCCGGTAAAATGTACAAATTGTAAAATTCTGCAGTTACATCTGTTATATATTGGCACTAACTCTCTAAGCCCAAGGGATGGGCAGCCCTACAGCCATGGTTCCCAAGAGGTTTCCTCCACAGGGGGTTTTTCCTCTCCTAAGTGCTGGAGGGTGACTCTTCGTGAGTCGGGGGTTGTGCTATTTTCGGTGTCATGTAAATTTAAATAAAATTTTGACCATTTGACACCTAATTACAATGCTTCGTGCATTTATTTTGTGTGCTTCTGTCTGATTAACTTTGTTTGGGGGTCGGGGTCTATCACATAAGACTGGACATCTGCCAGCTACACAGAACCCAGTAAGCACATTTTTCCCCAGGGGTCGCCCCTGCTCTGATGATGATGGTGAAGAGGAGACAAACATTACAGCACAACTCCTGGACGCATGCTCTCATCATTGGATAAAAGAATTGTATTACAGCAGTATAAGCAGATTACTCATCTATTCCTGTAATTTCTGTAGTCTTCAATGGATGGAGGAGCAAGATGGTCTATAGGAACAGAGGCTACACAGAATCTTCTTTATCCTGATAGGTGATGGTTCGGTGTCATGTAAATTTAAATAAAGTTGAGAACGTTTGACACCTAATTGCAATGCTTTGTGTATTTATTTTGTATGCTTCTGTCTGATTCATTTTGTTTGGGAGTCGGGCTCCATCACATATCACTGAGTGATACGTCTGACATCTGCCGGCCGCAGTTTAGCCCCAGGGGTTGCCCCTGCTCTGGGGAGTATGATTGAGCAGAGAAGATAAGCATTACAGCACAGCACCTGCTAGTGAGCGCTCATCCTCAGAATAAGGACTTATATTACAGTATTACAAGCAGCTTCCTCGCCTCATTCACACAGTGAGTATTTTGGGCAGTAATTTACATTAGTATTTGTAAGCTAAAAACCAGAGAGGAACAAACAGAGAAAAATAATAACTGAATCACTCTCACCTCTTCTGTGTCCTGGATCCACTCCTGGCGTCTGTTAACAAATACTGATGCAAAATATCGCCATGTAAAAGGGCCCTAAATCCTTACTGACTGATTTGACAATTCTTTAGAAAAAAACAATATATGCCTGACCATGCATTTAATCCATCCTGCTGCTCATATCTTCTGGGCTCAGACCCACAATGCCGTGACTCACGGCCAGTGTACATAAGGAGAAAGTGGGAAAAGTCTCCAATAAAAAATAATTCTCACTTTATTGGTGCAAAATATTAGAATATATAAAAGTCCATGATAGCGGAGATGCAATCTCGACGCGTTTCTGGCTTACGCCCTTAGTCAGTGATCCTGTTGTCATGACAACCCGCGCCTCCAGGTATCCCAGCGACGGTGGCCTGCTTAGACCAAGCTAGGAGCATGGTCTCAGAGGCTTCTATCAATGTAACACTGACAGGTATAATTCATTGCAATGCTGGTGCATTGCAATGCTTTATAACAGCGATTATACTAATAAAAGCTAGTCCCATAGAGGGACTAAATGAAAAAGTAAAAAAAAGAATGTGAAAAAATATTTAAAAAAAAAATAATCAAAAAATAAACAGAAAAAAACTTAAAATAATGTTATATCAATAAATGGGTATATTCATATGAAAACTAAAATAAACCAAAAAGGTCCACATATTTGTTATCATCACGTCCACGGCCTATAAAACGGTCACACTAGTTAACGCCTTCAGTGAACACTGTAAAATAAAACTATTCTTTTTCATCTTACCACCAAACAAAGAGTGGAATAAAACACGATCAAAAAGTCGAATGGAATTAAAAATGGTATAGCTGAAAACTAGTGACGAGCGAGCACTAAAATGCTCGGGTGCTCGTTGCTCGAGTCGAGCAAATTGGAATACTCGGGTGCTCGGTCCAAGTAACGAGCCCAATGTAAGTCTATGGGAAACTCGAGCATTTTTCCGGTCCCCCCCCGTCGGTCTGCAGAAGGCCTAAAAATTGCCCAAATCGATGGGAACAGTACTCAAACGACAATGGGAACAGCATGGGGAAGACTCCTCGAAGCATCTCTGACTCCCAGGTCAATGATGTCAACAATGTTGTCAGAGGTATTACGCTACTTTTACGGACTCACAATAAAACATCCAAAAACTAAACCAAAATGGATTTTCCTGGGAAATATGTTAAGGAACATTTTGCACTTTTGCATTGCTTTCAACCGTGACAAATGCATTCACCGGGAAATGGCATTTCAACATTTTACAACCTTATCTGGCCATGTGGTGTGTGAAATATCATCAGACACATCCTGTTTCATTTATGAAGGAGGGATTGTGAAAGTCACAAACACTGTTTTTACTGCCTTACTATTCTTAAAGGGCCAGCAGTTGGCTATGCTTTGTTGTTCCCATTATTAAAGAGTGGGTCTCCTATACTGTTATTGCGTATGCAGTGACTGCAAGGGCTGCCAAAAATTTGTACGCAACCCAATACCCCTTTGAAGAGACATAGAGGAGGGTCTCAGTTAAAAAAATGTTCCCATTATAAAGGAGTGGGTCTCCTATAGTGGTAATGCCCATGCTGTGACTGCCAGGGCTGGCAAAATTTGGGAAAAACCCCACTAACAATTTAAAGACACATAGAGCTGGGCCACAGTAATGACATGTTCCCATTAGAAAGGATAAGGATCTGCTATACAGTTATAGGGTATGCAGTGAGTCCAACAGCTGCCAAATTTAGGAAAAACCGCACTAACAATTTAAAGACACATAGAGCTGGGCACAGTAACGACATGTTGCCATTAGAAAGGAGAGGGCCTGCTATCCAGTTATAGGGTATGCAGTGAATGCAACGGCTGCCAAAAATTACGAGGCACTCCAATGCCCCTTGCAAGAGATGTAGAGGTTGGAGGGCCTCCTGAAATCAATGTTCCTATGATTAGGAAGTGGGTCTCCCATACTGTTTGCCTATGCAGTGAATGCAACGGCTGCCAAAAATGTGGAGGAACTCCAGTGTCCCTTTGTAAGAGACATAGAGGTTGGAGGGCCTCCTGAAAACAATGTTCCCATTATTAGGAAGTGGGTCTCCCATACTGAAAGCCTACGCAGTGAATGCAACGGCTGCCAAAAATTTGGAGGCACTCCAATGCCCCTTGCAAGAGACGTAGAGGTCGGAGGGCCTCCTGAAAACAATGTTCCCATTATTAGGAATTGGGTCTCCCATACTGTTTGCCTATGCAGTGAATGCAACATCTGCCAAAAATTTGGAGGAACTCCAATGCCCCTTGCAAGAGACGTAGATATGGTGATATGGTAGTGATATGGAGGAGGATGTGAAGGATGAGGAGAAGGAGGAGGACAAGAGCAAATAGACAAAATCAAGAAGCGTATACCCATGTCTGGGTGTGAAGACAGAGGTGCATGGGAATACAGTTAGACCTCCCAAAAAAAAGACACTGTATTTGAGTTTATGTTACGCTGCTATCATTCAGTGGTGTTGAGACGTCTGGCCCAAACCAGCCTTTGATCATTTTTAGAAGAGTCAGCCTGTCAGCATTTTCAGTTGACAGCGGCAGGGCAGGCCAGGACCTCCAAGGAGTAGAGAGTCAGTTCATGCCACGTGTCCAGCTTGGATACCCAATAATTATAAGGCACAGAGGAATCAAGGACTACGTTGGCACGGTCGGCAAGGTACTCCCTCACCATCTTCCGAAACTTTTCCCTCTTTGGGAGAGTACCCCGCGCCTCAGGACCTGTGAGATGGGAGGGTCTGGGAAAACTGTCCCAGAACTTTGACAGTGTTCCCCTGCCTCTGCTGGATTGAATTTGTTTCTCTCTCGCTTGTACTCCTTGGCTGTCCAACGAACTGTGACCTCTGCCGCCAGCGTTTTCAGATGGGAATTTTTTAAATAATTCCGCAACAAGAGCCTTCTCGGACTGCACCATTTCATTAGGCCTGTCCTGCAAGGGAATAAGAGACAGAAAGTTCTCCTTGTAGCGTGGGTCTAGAAGTGTCACCAACCAGTAAGGACTGTCACTCAAAATTTGGACAACGCAAGGATCACGGGAAAGGCAGCGTAGCATAAACTCAGCCATGTGTGCCAGATTGCTAACAGGCAAGACTTCCATGTCCTCACCAAGAGGATGACTGACCAATTATGGCGTCATCGCCGCTCACCATCTTGGTGGAGTCCTCAAAGTTTTGGAGGATGGTACATATGTCTGACATCCATGTCCACTCCTGAGGTCTTATGTGTGGAGTCTGAACTGAATACTGACGGCCTTGTTGATGCTGGTAGTTAACAACTGCCCTCGTCTGCTCACAAATACTTCCCAACATCTGCAATGTAGAGTTCCAACGTGTGGGGACATCACAGATCAGTAGGTGAGCAGGAAGCTGCAAACGCTGCTGAAGTACGGCAAGGGCGGTGGAAGCTGTAGCTGACTTTCTAAAACTGGCACATGGGTGACGCATTTTAAAAAGCAGATCCGGCATATTTGGGTACGTTTTGAGAAACCGCTGAACCACGAGGTTAAGCACATAGGCCAAGCATGGTACGCGTGTGTGAGCTCGCCTCGCCTCAGAGCTGCCACCAGGTTCCGACCATTGTCACACACGACCATGCCTGGCTGTAGGGCCAGCGGTGTCAGCCACAGATCTGCCTGCTCTTTCAGAGCTGTCCACAACTCTTCAGCGTTTTGCGGTTTGTCACCTACGCATATTAGCTTCAGCACAGCCTGTTGCCGCTTGGCCGAGGCAGTACTGCAGTGTTTCCAGCTTGAGACTGATGTGGTCATTTCAGAGATGGAGGCTGAAGAGGAGAAGGAGGAGGTGGCGCAGGAGCTGTAGAATGTGGGGGCAACCCTGATTGACCCAGGTCCCGCAATCCTCGGCATCGGGAAGATGTGTTCTGTACAAAGGGTCAACTGGGTCCCGGCTTCCACTATATTAACCCAGTGTACTGTCAGTGAGATGTACCATCCTTGCCCACAAGCACTTGTCCAAGTCTTCGTGGTTAGGGGAACTTTCCCAGTAACTGCGTTGCTGAGGGCACGGCTAATGTTGTGGGACACATGCTCATGTAATGTGGGGACGGCACACCAGGAGAAATAGCGGCGGCTGGGGACCGAGTACCAAGGGATGGCCGCCACCATCAGGTTGCGGAAAGCTTCCATCTACACGAGCTTAAAAGGCAACATTTCTAGAGTAAGCATTCGTGAAATGTGTGAATTTAGCAGTGTGGCCTATGGGGCGTACGCTGCTTATTTGTGCTTGCATTCCATGGATTGGGGTAGGGACAACTGAACGCTGCGCTGGGACAAGGAAGTGGACATGCTTGCTGATGGTGCTAGTTGAGAGTGTGCACCTACACGTGCAGGGCGGGAGGCATCATCGCATGCCCCATGGACAGGGGATTGGCGTGCACGCACAACAGCGGAAGAAGCAGTGGTGTCACCCGTAGACACTGTTTCTGGACCCTGGGGTTCGGCCCACTTAGTCGTGTGCTTTGCTGTCATGTGCCTGATCATGCTGGTGGTGGTCAGGTTGCTAGTTTTGCTATCCCTGTTGATGCTGGTCTGGCAGGTGGTGCAAATGGCTTTTTTGGAGTTATCTGCAGAGTCTTTAAAAAACAACCAAACTCAGGAAGACCTAACAGTTGTACTGGCAACTTCCGTCATGCTGGCGTTACGAGGAGTTCTCTCCCGCCTTGTGTCTGCGGCCACCACACTGCTTCTTTCTGTCTGTTGTCGTGCTACTCCTCCCTCCCCCTGTGTGCTGCTGTCCTCGCTCTGTATGTCCCCCTGCCAGATTGGGTCAGTTACTATATCATCAACCACCTTGTCTTCCACTTCCGCACCCTGGTCCTCCTCCTGACTTTCTGGCAATTGTGTCTCATCATCATCATCATCCACCTCTTGCGACAGTAATTGCACTTTCCCACCATTGCCTGTGTTTGACCGTGGCTGCTCCAATATTTGGGTATTACTACACCCTTCTCCTCTTGACTCGCTTGAAGCTGGCCAAGCGATAGGCCCGAATCTGCAAATGGAAAAGTGAACAACTCTTCTGAGTGTCCAAGTGTGGGATCCATTCGGCATGGAGGAAGGAAGGAGGATCAGGATGAGGAATATGCGTTCCAGACTTACGGCTACTGAGACTTGACTGTGTGGAAGACAGGATGGTGGTGGTGGCAAAGTGACTGGAAGCATTATCTGCTATCCAACCAACAACCTTTTGACACTGCTCTGGGTTCAATAGTGGTGTTCTGCGGTCCCTTAGCAATTGGGACAGGAAGGTGGAGCTACAAGATGTGGGTGTTTGTTGTGGCACAATTTCAGCTTCCCACGGCCACGTCCTCGGCCTGTGCATGCACCATCACCATCACGTCCACTTCCCCATCCCTTGCCACGCACCTTGCCCATTTTAAATGGAGGACAATATTTTCCACGTTCACGAGAAATGGCTGATTTAGGAACGCAGTTATACATGATATGTCTGATAAAGAACCACGGTTTTAAATAGCAGGCCTGTAATTTACTAATATTATTCTACACAGAGACCTAGTGTGAATAGCTTGACCAACACACGGCAACGAAATGGAAGGCAGAAATGGCTGATTTTGGAACACTGTTATAGGTGATATGTCTGACAGAGAACCACGGTTTTAAATAGCAGGCCTGTAATTTACTAATATTATTCTACACAGAGACCTAGTGTGAATAGCTTGACCGACACACTGCAACGAAATGAAAATGGAAGAAATAGCTGATTTTGGAACACTGTTATAGGTGATACGTCTGACAGAGAACCACGGTTTTAAATAATAGGCCTGTAATTTACTAATATTATTCTACACAGAGACCTAGTGTGAATAGCTTGACCGACACACTGCAGCAAAATGAAAATGGAAGAAATGGCTGATTTTGGAACACTGTTATAGATGATATGTCTGACAGAAAACCACGGTTTTAAATAGCAGGCCTGTAATTTACTAATACTATTCTTCACAGACACCTACTGTGAATATCTTGACCGAAACACTGCAACAGAATGTAAAAGGAGGCCGATATTTTCCATGTTCAGTTCAAATTTCTGGATTTTTATCGCTGAAATATGGAACGGATCTGGCTGTATTCTGCAGGGCTAACAAGCAAATGGAGCAGAAAAATAGTGTACTCTGGATTGCTTTTTAAGCAAATAACCAGGATTAAGATAAAAAAAAATAGCCCTGGCCCCTGATATCTGGGGCAATGTCTACAAATATCTGTAATTATTACAGCAGCAGCAGACAAGACGTTCAATAGACCCTCTTGCGCTATATGCTCTGCAGTCTGCCACATACACTGCCTGCCTGCCTAACTCCTGTCTAGCACTGATTATATGCAGCTGGATTAGTCCTCAGAAGGACTGTTAGTTTAGGTGGATATGTACAGTACAGACCAAAAGTTTGGACACACCTTCTCATTTAAAGATTTTTCTGTATTTACTTGACTATGAAAATTGTACATTCACACCGAAGGCATCAAAACTATGAATTAACACGTGGAATTATATACTTAACAAAAAAGTGTGAAACAACTGAAAATATGTCTTATATTCTAGGTTCTTCAAAATAGCCACCTTTTGCTTTGATGACTGCTTTGCACACTCTTGGCATTCTCTAGATGAGCTTCAAGAGGTAGTCACCGGAAATGGTCTTCCAACAATCTTGAAGGAGTTCCCAGAGATGCTTAGCACTTGTTGGCCCTTTTGCCTTCACTCTGCAGTCCTCCTCACTCCAAACCATCTCGATTGGGTTCAGGTCTGGTGACTGTGGAGGCCAGGTCATCTGGCGTAGCACCCCATCACTCTCCTTCTTGGTCAAATAGCCCTTACACAGCCTGGATGTGTGTTTGGGATCATTGTCCTGTTGAAAACTAAATGATGGTCCAACTAAACGCAAACCGGATGGAATAGCATGCCGCTGCAAGATGCTGTGGTAGCCATGCTGGTTCAGTATGCCTTCAATTTTGAATAAATCCCCAACAGTGTCACCAGCAAAGCACCCCCACACCATCACACCTCCTCCTCTATACTTTACGGTGGGAACTAGGCATGTAGAGTCCATCCGTTCACCTTTTCTGCGTCGCACAAAGACACGGTGGTTGGAACCAAAGATCTCAAATTTGGACTCATCAGACCAAAGCACAGATTTCCACTGGTCTAATGTCCATTGCTTGTGTTCTTTAGCCCAAACAAGTCTCTTCTGCTTGTTGCCTGTCCTTAACAGTGGTTTCCTAGCAGCTATTTTACCATGAAGGCCTGCTGCACAAAGTCTCCTTTTAACAGTTGTTGTAGAGATGTGTCTGCTGCTAGAACTCTGTGTGGCATTGACCTGGTCTCTAATCTGAGCTGCTGTTAACCTGCGATTTCTGAGACTGGTGACTCGGATAAACTTATCCTCAGAAGCAGAGGTGACTCTTGGTCTTCCTTTCCTGGGGCGGTCCTCATGTGAGCCAGTTTCTTTGTAGCACTTGATGGTTTTTGCAACTGCACTTGGGGACACTTTCAAAGTTTTCCCAATTTTTTGGACTGACTAACCTTCATTTCTTAAAGTAATGATGACCACTTGTTTTTCTTTACTTAGAATTTGTATTAAGGCAAGAAAAAAGCAGCTAACAGTCTATTCAGTAGGACTATCAGCTGTGTATCCACCAGACTTCTGCACAACACAACTGATGATCCCAAGCCCATTTATAAGGCAAGAAATCCCACTTATTAAACCTGACAGGACACACCTGTGAAGTGAAAACCATTTCCGGTGACTACCTCTTGAAGCTCATCAAGAGAATACCAAGAGTGTGCAAAGCAGTCATCAAAGCAAAAGGTGGCTACTTTGAAGAACCTAGAATATAAGACACATTTTCAGTTGTTTCACACTTTTTTGTTAAGTATATAATTCCACATGTGTTAATTCATAGTTTTGATGCCTTCAGTGTGAATGTACAATTTTCAAAGTCATGAAAATACAGAAAAATCTTTAAATGAGAAGGTGTGTCCAAACTTTTGGTCTGTACTGTATATATATGTTGAGTAATACCTATACTAACAGGATGTTCAATGGACCCTCTTGCACTATATGCACTGCAGTCTGCCACATACACTGTCTGCCTCCTGCCTAACTCCTGCTATCACCTTCACCACTGAAAATATGCAGCTGGATTAGTCCTCAGAAGGACTGTTAGTTCAGATAGATATATATACAGCTCTGGCAAAAATTAAGAGGCCACTGCAAAATTTTCAGTTTCTCTGATTTTTCTCTTTATAGGTATATTTTTGAGTAAAATGTACATTGTTGTTTTAGTCTATAAACCAGGGGTCCCCAACCACCGATCCGCGGACCAGGACCGGGCCGTTGGGGTTTTTCAGCCGGTCCGCGGCACCGCCACAGACAATCACTAAACATTGACAGTGTGCTCTGGTCTGCGGTGGCTCAGAGCACACTGTGTGGGGTGGATGCTGTCCGCTGTTCTAGACTCCCGCAGGGTAGACCTGTAGAGGACCTGTGATGACATCAAGGTACATAACTGTGATGTCACCACAGGTCCTGAAGCAGGATGAAGCAGGGGCGGAACTACCGCCCGTGCAGCCGGTTCATTGAACGGGGGCCCCGAGGGAGAGGGGCCCCCTCCAGCAGGGCCGCCATCAGGGCATGACTGCCCTGACTCCAGTATGGGGCCCGGCCGGTAGGAGCCCCCTCGGAGCCCCCCTCTTGTGCGTCTCTCTCCTCATGGGGCCCCAGGCCCCATGCAAAGCGCCGGGTCCAGGACATCTCATAATTCCTCTGACTTCCGGCGCCGTCACATGACCGGAAGGCAGGAGAACCTGGTGTCAGCGATTTGGACGAGCGCCAGGATTCTGCAGGGATCGCATGGGGGTAAGTATAACAAGTTTTATTTTTTTTTAAATACAATTAACTAGGAGTGGGGGGAATGGGAGATGCACATGGGGGGAGGGGAGAGATGAGAGATGCACATGGGGGAGGGGAGAGATGAGAGATCCACATGGGGGGGAGGGGAGAGATGAGAGATGCACATGGGGGGGAGGGGAGATATGAGAGATGCACATGGGGGGAGGGGAGAGATTAGAGATGCACATGGGGGGAGGGGAGAGATGAGAGATGCACATGGGGGGAGGGGAGAGATGAGAGATGCACGGGGGGGTGAGAGATGCACGGGGGGGATGAGAGATGAACGAGGGGGATGAGAGATGCACGGAGGGGATGAGAGATGCACGGAGGGGATGAGAGATGCACGGGGGGTGGATGAGAGATGCACGGAGGGGATGAGAGATGCACGGGGGGTGGATGAGAGATGCACGGAGGGGATGAGAGATTCATGGGGGGGATGAGAGATGCACGGAGGGGATGAGAGATGCACGGGGGGTGGATGAGAGATGCACGGGGGGGATGAGAGATGCACGGGGGGGATGAGAGATGCACGGGGGGTGGATGAGAGATGCACGGAGGGGGATGAGAGATGCACGGAGGGGATGAGAGATTCATGGGGGGATGAGAGATGCACGGAGGGGATGAGAGATGCACGGGGGGTGGATGAGAGATGCACGGGGGGGATGAGAGATGCACGGGGGGGATGAGAGATGCACGGGGGGTGGATGAGAGATGCACGGGGGGGATGAGAGATGCACGGGGGGGATGAGAGATGCACGGGGGGTGGATGAGAGATGCACGGGGGGGATGAGAGATGCACGGGGGGTGGATGAGAGATGCACGGGGGGTGGATGAGAGATGCACGGGGGGTGGATGAGAGATGCACGAGGGGGTGAGAGATGCACGGAGGGGGATGAGAGATGCACGGGGGGTGAGCTGCACATTGGGGGGTGAGAGATGCACATGGGGGGGGTTATGTCTACATAACTTTGTTGCCTTATGAAGGGCGGTGGGGGGCCCCCAAAAATTTCTTGCACAGGGGCCCACTACAGTCTGTGATGAAGTAAATGCAGCTGAACAGCAGCTGTCAGGACAGCTGCCCTGTCCTGCTGCAGGGCGTGATGGGACCTCAGTGATGCGGCTCCTGGCACAGCACATTATGTGGGGCTCCTGGCATAGCTCCTGGCGGGGACCTGGTCTACACTATATGATAAGTATGCACTAAACTCCAAATCCCTCCATTACCCCGCCCCCATATGACCAAAGCCCCGCCCACCCCACCCCCTCCTTGCTGGGCCATGGAAAAATGATCTTGCTTCGAGCCGGTCCCTGGTGCAAAAAAGGTTGGGGACCACTGCTATAAACAACTGACAACATGTCTCCGAAATTCAAAGCTAAAAATGTTAGTATTTATTTGCAGAAAATGATAAAGCGTCAAAATACTAAAAAAGAAACAGTGCTTTCAGACCTCAAATTACTCATGTTTTAACTGAGGAACAGTTCAGAAATCAATATTTGGTGGACTAACCATGATTTTTAATCACAGCTTTCATGCTTCTTGCCATGCTTTCCACCAGTCTTTACATGCTTTCCAATAGAAAACTGTTCAATCGCTGTAATCACACCGACCCGAAGAAAAAATCCGTCTAAACACTTATACCGCACGAGGAACAGCGTAAAAATAGATAAAAAGAATTATTGAATTGCTGTTTATTTGTTTATTCTGCCTCCCAAAGATCACACTATGGCTCAGCTCACATTAAGGCCGGTTTCACATGTCCGCATGTCTCTGGTACCGGAAAAACGGTACCGGAGATATTCGTGTGTCACACGTGTGCCGCATCACGTTCACATAGACAGGCGCCTGGAAATCAGCGCTAAAGGTAGCGCTATTCCCAAGCGACAGTGCTGAACACTGCCCTCATCATGGATACCTGCCGGCGCTGCAATCAGCACCAGCAGGGACTATGATGAGGTTAGTGTTAGTCTGCTCCTGGTGTCCACCTGTGTAAAAATAAGAATAAAATAATAAAATCCATGTACTCACCTCTCCTAGGTGTACCCCGCTGTATCCAAGCGACTGCTGCTGCAGAGGATCCGGGGAGAATGAGCCGCTCCGGAGCTGCAATTCAGGAGCGGTGTTCTGTCACTCACTGAGCGCAGCTCCGGAGCCGCTCATTCTCCCCGGCTCCTCTGCAGCAGCGGTCACATGAATTACAGTGGGGACACAAAGGAGAGGTGAGTACATGGATTTTATTATTTTATTCTTATTTTTACACAGGTGGACACAGGGAGAAGACTACCACTACCCTCATCACTGCCCTTGCTGGTGCTGATCGCAGCACTGGCAGGGAACCATGATGAGGGCAGTGTTCAGCACCGGCGCTTGGGAACAGCGCTAACTGCAGTGCTGATTCCCAGGCGCCAGTACGTGTCACACGGATGACACACGGATGTCATCCGTGTGGTACTTTTTGCGGACCGTGTATCCGCAAAGTAACAGACTTGTCTCCATGTAGAGCACACGAACACACGGTCCATGAAAACACACTGATGTGTGCACAGTGTGTCAGTGTCTCCGGTACGTGTGGAAAATGTTACCACTCTTACCAGGCATACTGACGTGTGAAAGAGCCCTTATCCTGCGCTCTATGCTGAGCGCTTACACCGGGGTTTCCATGTAAATCTCTGAAGTACATGACTCAGACGGAGCCTCTGGCAGAAGATTCCCTGTAATGAGGCAGATGGAGACACTGTGGATGCCGTCTGGCCTATGATCCGGTGGTGTCCATATTTTTAAGAATTAAAGTGAAGACGGCCACAGATTTGTGCACCTCTGAAAAGGACACTGCTGAACAGAGGCAAGACTAAGTCCAGAGTAACTCTCCTGCCTCATTATAGTCTGCATTTGCATCATGTCATTTGGAGATTTAGATGGAAACTCTGATGTTAGTGCTCAACGTAGAGCACAGGATAAATGTGGTCCAACATATTATGAAAAAAGGTTCCCAAAAAAAGCTTCAACTCCATCCACAAAAAAGCCCCCATTCAGGTTCATCATCTGTCAATGAAAATATAGGGGCTTCCATGTTACTAGTAGCGCACAGGCTCTGGAAAAGTGCTATGGCTCCTTGCCCTCCAAAAGAAATCCATCGAATTCGACGCTCCCAAACCTAAATGTCCCTCTCCCTTCTGAGCCCCAGTGTACCTAAACCACATTTAGCATCCACATTTTTGGCATTTCTGTAGCAATGAGAGCCTGCATAATTTATGGGGTCCATGTCTCCAGAAGCACGAGCTGTGCACAATGTATGTGCAATACAATGTATGGGCACTGCAACATACTGGTCACTACAATGGAAAATTTGCAATTTTCACTCAGCGACAATCATTGCTGCTTTCTGAAAAACTTTCATAGAGCCAAAATCTTCACTACACCTGTAGATAAATTCCCAAAGGGGTGCAATTTCCAAAATGGGGTCACTTGAGGAGGGATTCTGCTCTTTTGGCACTTAGGGTCTCTGTATATGCAGTCTGCAAACTATTCTATGATAATTTGTTCTCCAAGAGTCAAATAGTGCTCCTTCAATACTGAGTCTCACCGTGTGGCTGAGCAGTACTGTACAGCCGCATATGGGGTATTTCCACGTTCAGCAGAAATTGATTGACAAATTTTGGTGCCGTTTTTACCCATTTTCCCATGTGAAAATGTAAAATCTGGAGCTAAAACAACATTTTTGTGGTAAAAATTGAATATTTTTTGTTCACCACCCAATGGTACAAAATTCAGTGATACATCTGTCTTGTCAATATGATCTCTGCACCCCTAGATGACTTAATTGAGAGATGTAGTTTGTACAATGAAGTCACTTATGGAGGGGTTCTGGCACCTTAGGGGCTCTGCCAATGTGACACGGCACCCTCAAACCAGTCCAGTAAAATGGTACTTCTTCCCTTCTGAGCTTTTCACTGTGCCTCAAAAGTGGTTTTTGATCACATATGGTTTATTGGGGTACTCAGGAGAAATTGAGCAACAAATTGTATGGTGCTTTTTCTCCTATTATCCCTGATGAAAATTGAAAACTTGGGACCAAAGCAACATTTTAGTGCGAAAAATTGTTGCGGTGGCGGAGTGGGGCACATGCAGTAGCCGTCTGCTGCAGCTACCACGTGTGGCTGCTGCTGAAGGGAAATGAATAGAAGAGGGAATATTCATTCTCTTTAGTAGCGGGCACAGAGGAGCGCTGAGCCATGGCTCCTGCTGACAGTGCTCGCTACTGAAGAGAATGCATATTCATTCTTCTCCACGCCTATAGTCCCGGCGTGGAGAGGAGTGAGTATGCCGGCATCAGCTCACATCAGCGTCTGAGAGTGCATGGCTGTGATGCCATGCCCTCTCAGATGCTGACATGAGCTGAAGCAGGAGAACAGGACGCAGCACTGGAGCAGAGGTGAGGAAGGGAGGTGAGTATAAGTGTTTATTTTTTTTATGTGTGCGGTTATGGGGCCATACATACAAGGATTGGGGGATGAGGGGGCCATACATACCAGGATTGGGGGATGAGGGGGTCATACATACTAGGATTGGGGGATGAGGAGGCCATACATACTAGGATTGGGGGATGAGGGGTCCTATACATACCAGGATTGGGGGATATGAGGTGCCATACATACCAGGATTTGGGTATGAGGGGTGCCATACATACCAGGATTGAGGGATGAGGAGGCCATACATACCAGGATTGGGGGATGAGGAGGCCATGCATATCAGGATTGGGGGATGAGGGGGCCATACATACCAGGATTTGGGAATGAGGGGTCCTATACATACCAGAATTGGAGGATGAGGGGTGCCATATATACCCGAATCGGGGGATCGGGGGATGAGGCGGACCATGCATACCAGGATTGGGGGATGAGGGGTCCTATGCATACCAGGATTGGGGGATGAGGGGTCCTATACATATCAGGATTGGGGGATGAGGAGGCCATGCATACCAGGATTGGGGGATGAAGGGGCCATGCATACCAGGATTGGGGGATGAGTAGGCCATGCATATCAGGATTGGGGGATATGCATACCAGGATTGGCGATGAGTGGACAATGCATACCAGGATTCGGGAGGAGGGAACCATGCATACCAGAATTGGAGATGAGGGGACCATGCATACCAGGATTGGGGGATGAGGGGTCCTATACATACCAGGAATGGGGGATGAGGAGGCCATACAAACCAGGATTTGGGGATGAGGAGGCCATACATACCAGGATTGGGGGATGAGAGGGCCATACATACTAGGATTGGGGGATGAGGAGGCCATACATACTAGAATTGGTGAATGAGGGGTCCTATACATACCAGGATTGGGGGATATGAGGTGCCATACATACCAGGATTTGGGTATGAGAGGTGCCATACATACCAGGATTGAGGGATGAGGAGGCCATACATACAAGGATTGGGGGATGAGGAGGCCATGCATATCAGTATTGGGGGATGAGGGGGACATGCATACCAGGATTTCGGAATGAGGGGTCCTATACATACCAGAATTGGAGGATGAGGGGTGCCATACATACCCGGATCGGGGGATGAGGAGGCCATGCATACCAGGATTGGGGCATGAGGGGTCCTATGCATACCAGGATTGGGGGATGAGGGGTCCTATACATACCAGGATTGGGGGATGAGGAGGCCATGCATACCAGGATTGGGGGATGAGGAGGCCATACATACCAGGATTTGGGTATGAGGGGTGCCATACATACCAGGATTGAGGGATTAGAAGGCCATACATACCAGGATTGGGGGATGAGGGGGCCATGCATACCAGGATTTTGGAATGAGGGGTCCTATACATACCAGAATTGGAGGATGAGGGGTGCCATACATACTAGGATTGGGGGATGAGGAGGCCATACATACCAGGATTTGGGTATGAGGAGTGCCATACATGCCAGGATTGAGGGATGAGAAGGCCATACATACCAGGATTGGGGGATGAGGGGGCCATGCATACCAGGATTTTGGAATGAGGGGTCCTATACATACCAGAATTGGAGGATGAGGGGTGCCATACATACCAGGATTGGGGTATGAGGAGGGCCATGCATACCAGGATTGGGGGATGAGGGGTCCTATGCATACCAGGATTGGGGGATGAGGGGTCCTGTACATACCAGGATTGGGGGATGAGGAGGCCATGCATACCAGGATTGGGGGATGAAGGGGCCATGCATACCAGGATTGGAGTATGAGGAGGCCATGCATATCAGGATTGGGGGATATGCATACCAGGATTGGGGATGAGGAGACCATGCATACCAGGATTGGGGATGAGGGGACCATGCATACCAGGATTGGGGATGAGGGGACCATGCATACCAGGATTGGGGGATGAGGGGTCCTATGCATACCAGGATTGGGGGATGAGGGGTCCTATACATACCAGGATTGGGGGGATGAGGAGGCCATGCATACCAGGATTGGGGGATGAAGGGGCCATACATACCAGGATTGGGGGATGAGGAGGCCATGCATATCAGGATTGGGGGATATGCATACCAGGATAGGGGATGAGGGGACCATGCATACCAGGATTGGGGATGAGGGGAACATGCATACCAGGATTGGGGATGAGGGGTCCTATACATACCAGGAATGGGGGATGAGGAGGCCATACAAACCAGGATTGGGGGATGAGGAGGCCATACATACCAGGATTGGGGGATGAGGAAGCCATGCATACCAGTATTGGGGGATGAAGGGGCCATGCATACCAGGATTGGGTGATGAGGAGGCCATGCATACCAGGATTGGGGGATATGCATACCAGGATTGGGGATGAGGGGACCATGCATACCAGGATTGGAGATGAGGGGACCATGCATACCAGGATTGGGGATGAGGGGACCATGCATAGCAGGATTGGGGGATGAGGGGTCCTATACATACCAGGATTAGGGGATGAGGAGGCCATACAAACCAGGATTGGGGGATGAGGAGGCCATGCATACCAGGATTGGGGGATATGCATACCAGGATTGGGGATGAGGGACTATGCATACCAGGATTGGGGATTAGGGGGCCATGCATATCAGGATTGGGGATGATGGGGCCATGCGTACCAGGATTGGAGATGAGGGGGCCATGCATACCAGGATTGGGGATGAGGGAGCAATGAGCACCAGGATGGGGAAATTTACCAGTAGCTGCTGCATTTCCCTCCCTAGGCTTATACTCGAGTCAATAAGTTTTCCCAGTTTTTTTGTGGTAAAATTAGGTACTTCGGCTTATACTCGGATCGGCTTATACTCGAGTATATACGGTAATTTTCCAATGACTCAGCCAAATGTTATACAATTCTGTGAATCACCTGAGGGTTAAAATTCTCACTACACCCCTAGATGAATTCTACAAGAAGTGTAGTTTTCAAAATGACGTCACTTTGGGGAGGGGGGGGTGTTTCTGTTTTGGCAAGTTTGGGGTCTTCAAATGTGACATGGCATCTGCAATCTATTCCAGCCAAAATTGTGCTCCAGAATACAATTGGTGCTCCTTCCCTTCTGAGCCCTATCGTATGCCCAAATAGTAATTTTCCACCACATATGGGGTATGAACGTACTCAAAAGAAATTGCAAAATAGATTTTGGGGGCCATTTTTTCCTGTTACCCATGTGAAAAGGAAAAATTTTAGGCTAAAGCAACAATTTTGTGGGAAAAATGTGTTTTTTATTTTTCACAGCTAAACGTTATAAAATTCAATGAAGCACCTACGGGTTCAAGGTGCTTAACACACCTCTAGATAAGTTTCTCGAAGGGTGTAGTTTCCAAAATGGGTTCACTTGTGGGTCGGTTTCCACTGATTAGGCACATCAGGGGCTTTGCAAATGCAAAATGGCATCCATTATCTTTTGCAGCCAATTTTGTGCTAGAAAAGTCAAATGGTGCTCTTTCCCTTCCAAGTCCTGCCATGCGTGCAAACAGTAGTTTTCCACCACATATGGGGTATTTGTGTACCCAGGAGAAATTGCAAAACAAATTGTACAGTCTACTTTCTCCTGTTACCTTTGTGAAAATGAAAAATTTGAGGCTAAAGCAACATTTTTGTAGAAAAAATGTCATTTTTCATTTTCACATTTTAATGTTATAAAATTCTATGAAACACTTATGGGTTCAATATGCTGTCCACATTCCTAGGTGAATTCCTTGATTGGTTTATATTGCAAAATGGGGACACTTGTCAGGGGGTTCCTGCTGTTTTGGCATATCCGGGGCACTTTAAAGGTGATATGGTATCTACAATCTATTCCAGACAAAATTGAGTTCCAAAATTAAAATAGCGCTTCTTTCCTTCCTAGCCATGTCGTGTGACCAAATAGTAGTTTCTGACCACATATGGGGTATTGTCATGCTTAGGAGAAATTGCACAACAAATTGTGGACTCTATTTTTTCCTGTTAACCTTATGAAAATGTAAAATTTGAGGCTAAAACATTTGTGGGGAAAATACAAATTTTTAATTTTTGGCTTCCAATTTGTGTCAATTCCTGCGAGTCACCTAAAGAGTTAAACTTTGTAAATACCTTGACGGGTGCAGTTTTTATAATGGGGTCACTTTTGGGCGTTTTCTGACATAAAAGCCCCTAAAAGTACCTTCAAAATGAGAAATGGTCCCTAAAAAAAAAGGATTTGTAAAAAATTTTGAAAAAACGAAAAAATTCAGCTAATCTTTTAGAGAAAAGGTATAATAGAAACAAGTGCAACAATTCTGCATTTATCACCCACTCCTGGATTTGGCTCCCACTCCTGAGAAAAAATACTGACCGAATACTGACCAAATACTTTTAGTGGGGCCGTGGCCTAAGACCGGACAACCCCTTTAATTTAATAATTAGAATCATTTTTCTAATATACATGAATTAAAAATTCCCTAGTGACCGCAGCCAAGCCCCCTGATAACGTCCCGTTTGAGTATCCCAGCATGCACTTGGGATTTGGACTTTGGAATGGAAGTAAAAAATTTTTTAAAAAAGCAGGAGTAACAGTAGAGAATGAGCAGTAGGACATTTTTATTGAAAGTATGTTAGAAAAGTGATTCAATTATTACATTAAAGAGATAGACATTTAGGATGAAATTCAACCCCTTCACGCCATGGACCTTTTCCGTTTTCGTTTTTTTCTCCCCTTCTTCCAAGTGCCCTATTTTTTTATTTTTCCGTCCCCATAGCCGTATGAAGGCTTGTTTTTTGTGGGACGAGTTGTACTTTTGAATGGCAGCATTGATTTTACGACATAGTGTACTGGAAAACGGGAAAAAAATTCTAAGTGCAGTGAAATTGCAAAAAAAATGCAGTTCCACAATTTTTTGGGTTTTTTATTTACCATTTTTTTTATATGGTAAAACTAACCTGGCGATATGATTCCCCAGGTCAGTACGAGTATGCAGATACCAAACATGTATAGTTTATTTTTTATTAAAGTGGTGAAAAAAAAAGTGAAATTTGTATGAAAACTTTTTTGGGCATTTACCTATCTGATTAATTTATTTAATTAAGAGTCCCATCCAAATGGAGCCGAGGTCAAGCACGCGCACCTCCACTCTATTCATTCTCAATTTTAAAAAAATTCTTTGTGCCTTGATAAGTGACCAAGTAAAACAGAAATGTTTTTGCACCGCACTTTGTAAAAGGGCTCGCTCCCACAAGCATATAACATTGCCGAGCGCTATGTGATGTGTTATCAGACAGCACTCAGCCCAGTGTTATTCTATGGGGCAGGGCAGATCAGCCATTATTTTCTCATGCCGCCGATTCAGTATGAGAAAACAATCACACCATGCTGCGAGTGCATCCGAGAATGGGATCACGCTCACATACAAGTCTATGGGTGCGTGTGAAACATCGGACTGCACTCGGATGCCATCGCAGTGCAGTCCGATATACGCCGAGACAGGCAATGGAGGAGATGAAGGAATGACTTTCTTCTTCTCCTCCGCACCTGTGCTGCGATCCTCTGATGCGAGCGATAGGAGCACAGAGCACTGACGCTCGGCTCCCGCTCGCAGCAGAGTTGTCATTGGCATAATCGCCCCGATTCTCTCCCAGGAGAGGACATACGCTCGTGTCACCCCAGGGTGATATTGTATGGGGACTGTTGTGAGTTTGTGTGCTAGAGGCGGTGGACTCCAACCTTGCATTGTATAAATGTGTTTGTAGCTGTGCTGAATGACACCAAGGCCTACGTTTCTATTCACACACTAGAAAAACCTACACGTTTCATCAGTGATTTCCATCAGTTTTCTCCACCTTCTCCTATCAGTCAGTGATGGGATCCGAGTGCCGTCCCATTTTCTTCTTTTCTTCGCTGACCCACAGATTTATTTTGCCCATTTTAATCCGACACTTGGATCAATATCGGACATGTCTCTGTGATTTTGTACAGACTGCTCGGTCCACAAGAAATCACTGACATGTGAACAGCGCCATAGACTATCACAGGTACGAGTAATATCCGTGAAGAAGAATGATAGCACTCGTAGGTGAAAAACTGACGTGTGAATGAGCTCTTACTGACACAAATAGAAGCAGAGGGGTCCAGCGTTTTGCACATCAGTTCCACCCGTCTCTTCCTAAAATAGATGAGAAGGTCAGACATTATGGTCTGGCTTTGGCCGATCGTGATCATTTGAAAAATGACAAATGATGTAATCAGAGGCGCGGTGAGCCATGATGGTGAGCCATGGACTGTGGTGGGCACAGTACGCCCTGCTTGTGTTTCACCATATTCATGCCAGGTAGATGGTTATTTTTAAAAGTATAGTGAAGCAAAACATACTGTACAGTATACCTGGCAAATATGAGAGATTGATAGTTTGTATGTAAGTATTATTGGTGTGATGGAGTCAGTCTGCGGAGCGCTACCTTTGAAGACTTTTTTGTGTATTTTTCTAAATGTCTTCACTTGGCTGATGCTACGATTGTAATGTGGAGAATCCTTTATTCTAGATTCCTGCCACATTTTAAAATATATCCAAGTTCCTTACAAACCAGGATCAGCGCTTTATATAAACCACTAGATGGTGGCCTGATTCTAACGCATCGGGTATTCTTGAATATGTATGCGGCCGACCGGGCGCAATCAGTAGAACGTTGTTTAAATTTGCCGCCAAAATCGCTGATTGGTCGCGGCCGGCAACCGCGACCAAACAGCAAAATGGTGTTTAAATTTGGCGGCAATATCGGTGATTAGTCGCGGGTGGCGGCCGCGACCAACCAGCGAACTGTGTTAGTGAGGGCCGGAGAGCTTGTTTAAATTTGGCGATAAAATCGCAAAACGGTATTTAAATTTGGCGCTAATATCGCCGATTGGTCGCGGCCGGTGTTAGCGACCAATCAGCAGAGCGGGATTTTAAATTTGGCGCCAATAATGCTGATTGGTTGCGGCCGGCAACCGCGACCAACCAGCAGAGCGGTGTTTAAATTTGGCGCCAATGTCACTGATTGGTCGCAGATAGCGGTCGCGACCAATCAGCAGAGCGGTGTTTAAATTTGGCGCCAATATCGCTGATTGTTTGAAGCTGGCGGTCGCGACCAATCAGCAGAGCGGTGTTTAAATTTGGTGCCAATATCGCTGATTGGTCGCAGCTGGCGGTCGCGACCAATCAGCAGAGCTTGGTTTAAATTTGGCGCCAATAATGCTGATTGGTCGCGGCCAGCGACTGCAACCAATCAGCAGAGCGGCGTTTAATTTTCCCCTGATTGGTCGCGGGCGTCGACCGCGACCAATCAGAGTCGTATTAGTGAGGACCGGGGAGCGGCGCTGCTTGTGCGGCTCCTTCTGCTGCGAGAAGCCGGGAGATGAGCGGCTACTCGCAGCAGAAGCATCCCGACCGGCGGCACCTCTCCCCGGTCCTCTGTTCACACTTGCCCTCCGGAGATCAGCGGGCCAAGCCGCTGATCTCCCGACGTTAGCAGCATGGAGGTGAGCGGCGCCGCCTGTCGGGGTACTTGTGCTGCCAGCAGCGGGGAGATGAGCGCCTCGCGCCGCCTCATCTCCCTGCTGCATCGCCGCTGACCTCCGTCCGTTAGATGAGCCGCTAACGGCCGCCATCTTTTTCTGAAATCCCGCGTCGCTGATTGGCCGCGGCCGGACCAATCAGCAACGCTGGATTTCCTGGACAGACAGAAAGAAAGACAGACAGACAGACAGACGGATAAGACGATTATATATATAGATAAAATGTTTCAGTGGACTGTTTTCTTATGTTTTACAATGGTGGTGGATATATTTTTCTCTTGACTGTGCAATGTTGGCTCTGAGGTTGGTTGTGTGAGACATTTATTAGATGTGACACTGATTCTAAGGGGTCCTGCACACCAACGCATGTTCTGTCCGAGTACTGTCCGTGAAAAAGCAGATCACGCTCCGACCAATGTTATTCAATGGGGCAGGGCAAATGAACGATGTTTTTTCACTAACAGATTCTGCATGTGAAAAAAATGGCAGCGTTCACTAGTTTAGTATATCGGTTGAGACTCGCCCATTCAAGTCTATGGTTGCAAAAAAAAAAAAATCTGATTTTTACGGATACATTGCAATCATGTAACATCACAAACCAAGTGAGAAAGAAATCGTCCCACTTTTCTGGATGAAACAGCTCGGTTCTGTTCCGATATTTATGTAGTAAGCTCGGTTCTATTCCCATATTTGTGTAGTAAGCTCGGTTCTGTTCCCATATTTATGTAGTAAGCTCGGTTCTGTTCCCATATTTATGTAGTAATCTCGGTTCTGTTCCCATATTTATGTAGTAATCTCGGTTCTGTTCCCATATTTATGTAGTAAGTTCGGTTCTGTTCCCATATTTATGTAGTATCTCGGTTCTGTTCCCATATTTATGTAGTAAGCTCGGTTCTGTTCCCATATTTATGTAGTAAGCTCGGTTCTGTTCCCATATTTATGTAGTAAGCTCGGTTCTGTTCTCATATTTATGTAGTAAGCTCGGTTCTGTTCCCATATTTGTGTAGTAAGCTCGGTTCTGTTCCCATATTTATGTAGTAAGCTCGGTTCTGTTCCCATATTTATGTAGTAAGCTCGGTTCTGTTCCCATATTTATGTAGTAAGCTCGGTTTTGTTCCCATATTTATGTAGTAAGCTCGGTTCTGTTCCCATATTTATGTAGTAAGCTCGGTTCTGTTCCCATATTTATGTAGTAAGCTCGGTTTTGTTCCCATATTTATGTAGTAAGCTCGGTTCTGTTCCCATATTTATGTAGTAATCTCGGTTCTGTTCCCATATTTATGTAGTAATCTCGGTTCTGTTCCCATATTTATGTAGTAAGTTCGGTTCTGTTCCCATATTTATGTAGTAAGCTCGGTTCTGTTCCCATATTTATGTAGTAAGCTCGGTTCTGTTCCCATATTTATGTAGTAAGCTCGGTTCTGTTCCCATATTTATGTAGTAAGCTCGGTTCTGTTCCCATATTTATGTAGTAAGCTCGGTTTTGTTCCCATATTTATGTAGTAAGCTCGGTTCTGTTCCCATATTTATGTAGTAATCTCGGTTCTGTTCCCATATTTATGTAGTAATCTCGGTTCTGTTCCCATATTTATGTAGTAAGCTCGGTTCTGTTCCCATATTTGTGTAGTAAGCTCGGTTCTGTTCCCATAATTATGTAGTAAGCTCGGTTCTGTTCCCATATTTATGTAGTAATCTCGGTTCTGTTCCCATATTTATGTAGTAATCTCGGTTCTATTCCCATATTTATGTAGTAAGCTCGGTTCTGTTCCCATATTTATGTAGTAATCTCGGTTCTGTTCCCATATTTATGTAGTAAGCTCGGTTTTGTTCCCATATTTATGTAGTAAGCTCGGTTCTGTTCCCATATTTATGTAGTAATCTCGGTTCTGTTCCCATATTTATGTAGTAATCTCGGTTCTGTTCCCATATTTATGTAGTAAGTTCGGTTCTGTTCCCATATTTATGTAGTAAGCTCGGTTCTGTTCCCATATTTATGTAGTAAGCTCGGTTCTGTTCCCATATTTATGTAGTAAGCTCGGTTCTGTTCCCATATTTATGTAGTAAGCTCGGTTTTGTTCCCATATTTATGTAGTAAGCTCGGTTCTGTTCCCATATTTATGTAGTAATCTCGGTTCTGTTCCCATATTTATGTAGTAAGCTCGGTTCTGTTCCCATATTTATGTAGTAAGCTCGGTTCTGTTCCCATATTTGTGTAGTAAGCTCGGTTCTGTTCCCATAATTATGTAGTAAGCTCGGTTCTGTTCCCATATTTATGTAGTAATCTCGGTTCTGTTCCCATATTTATGTAGTAATCTCGGTTCTATTCCCATATTTATGTAGTAAGCTCGGTTCTGTTCCCATATTTATGTAGTAAGCTCGGTTCTGTTCCCATATTTATGTAGTAAGCTCGGTTCTATTCCCATATTTATGTAGTAAGCTCGGTTTTGTTCCCATATTTATGTAGTAAGCTCGGTTCTGTTCCCATATTTATGTAGTAATCTCGGTTCTGTTCCCATATTTATGTAGTAATCTCGGTTCTGTTTCCATATTTATGTAGTAAGCTCGGTTCTGTTCCCATATTTGTGTAGTAAGCTCGGTTCTGTTCCCATATTTATGTAGTAATCTCGGTTCTGTTCCCATATTTATGTAGTAAGCTCGGTTCTGTTCCCATATTTGTGTAGTAAGCTCGGTTCTATTCCCATATTTATGTAGTAAGCTCGGTTCTGTTCCCATATTTATGTAGTAAGCTCGGTTCTGTTCCCATATTTATGTAGTAAGTTCGGTTCTTTTCCCATATTTGTGTATTAAGCTCGGTTCTGTTCCCATATTTATATAGTAAGCTCGGCTCTGTTCCCATATTTATGTAGTAAGCTCGGTTCTGTTCCCATATTTATGTATTAAGCTTGGTTCTGTTCCCATATTTATGTAGTAAGCTCGGTTCTGTTCCCATATTTATGTAGTAATCTCGGTTCTGTTCCCATATTTACGTAGTAATCTCGGTTCTGTTCCCATATTTATGTAGTAAGCTCGGTTCTGTTCCCATATTTGTGTAGTAAGCTCGGTTCTGTTCCCATATTTATGTAGTAAGCTCGGTTCTGTTCCCATATTTATGTAGTAAGCTCGGTTCTGTTCCCATATTTATGTAGTAATCTCGGTTCTGTTCCCATATTTATGTAGTAAGCTCGGTTCTGTTCCCATATTTATGTAGTAAGCTCGGTTCTGTTCCCATATTTATGTAGTAAGCTCGGTTCTGTTCCCATATTTATGTAGTAAGCTCGGTTCTGTTCCCATATTCATGTAGTAAGCTCGGTTCTGTTCCCATATTTATGTAGTAAGCTCGGTTCTGTTCCCATATTTATGTAGTAAGCTCGGTTTTGTTCCCATATTTATGTAGTAAGCTCGGTTCTGTTCCGATATTTATGTAGTAATCTCGGTTCTGTTCCCATATTTATGTAGTAATCTCGGTTCTGTTCCCATATTTATGTAGTAAGTTCGGTTCTGTTCCCATATTTATGTAGTAAGCTCGGTTCTGTTCCCATATTTATGTAGTAAGCTCGGTTCTGTTCCCATATTTATGTAGTAAGCTCGGTTCTGTTCTCATATTTATGTAGTAAGCTCGGTTCTGTTCCCATATTTATGTAGTAAGCTCGGTTCTGTTCCCATATTTATGTAGTAAGCTCGGTTCTGTTCCCATATTTATGTAGTAAGCTCGGTTCTGTTCCCATATTTATGTAGTAAGCTCGGTTTTGTTCCCATATTTATGTAGTAAGCTCGGTTCTGTTCCCATATTTATGTAGTAAGCTCGGTTCTGTTCCCATATTTATGTAGTAAGCTCGGTTTTGTTCCCATATTTATGTAGTAAGCTCGGTTCTGTTCCCATATTTATGTAGTAATCTCGGTTCTGTTCCCATATTTATGTAGTAATCTCGGTTCTGTTCCCATATTTATGTAGTAAGTTCGGTTCTGTTCCCATATTTATGTAGTAAGCTCGGTTCTGTTCCCATATTTATGTAGTAAGCTCGGTTCTGTTCCCATATTTATGTAGTAAGCTCGGTTCTGTTCCCATATTTATGTAGTAAGCTCGGTTTTGTTCCCATATTTATGTAGTAAGCTCGGTTCTGTTCCCATATTTATGTAGTAATCTCGGTTCTGTTCCCATATTTATGTAGTAATCTCGGTTCTGTTCCCATATTTATGTAGTAAGCTCGGTTCTGTTCCCATATTTGTGTAGTAAGCTCGGTTCTGTTCCCATAATTATGTAGTAAGCTCGGTTCTGTTCCCATATTTATGTAGTAATCTCGGTTCTGTTCCCATATTTATGTAGTAATCTCGGTTCTATTCCCATATTTATGTAGTAAGCTCGGTTCTGTTCCCATATTTATGTAGTAAGCTCGGTTCTGTTCCCATATTTATGTAGTAAGCTCGGTTCTATTCCCATATTTATGTAGTAAGCTCGGTTTTGTTCCCATATTTATGTAGTAAGCTCGGTTCTGTTCCCATATTTATGTAGTAATCTCGGTTCTGTTCCCATATTTATGTAGTAATCTCGGTTCTGTTTCCATATTTATGTAGTAAGCTCGGTTCTGTTCCCATATTTATGTAGTAAGCTCGGTTCTGTTCCCATATTTGTGTAGTAAGCTCGGTTCTGTTCCCATATTTATGTAGTAATCTCGGTTCTGTTCCCATATTTATGTAGTAAGCTCGGTTCTGTTCCCATATTTGTGTAGTAAGCTCGGTTCTGTTCCCATATTTATGTAGTAATCTCGGTTCTGTTCCCATATTTATGTAGTAAGCTCGGTTCTGTTCCCATATTTGTGTAGTAAGCTCGGTTCTATTCCCATATTTATGTAGTAAGCTCGGTTCTGTTCCCATATTTATGTAGTAAGCTCGGTTCTGTTCCCATATTTATGTAGTAAGTTCGGTTCTTTTCCCATATTTGTGTATTAAGCTCGGTTCTGTTCCCATATTTATATAGTAAGCTCGGCTCTGTTCCCATATTTATGTAGTAAGCTCGGTTCTGTTCCCATATTTATGTAGTAAGCTCGGTTCTGTTCCCATATTTATGTAGTAAGCTCGGTTCTGTTCCCATATTTATGTAGTAAGCTCGGTTCTGTTCCCATATTTATGTAGTAATCTCGGTTCTGTTCCCATATTTACGTAGTAATCTCGGTTCTGTTCCCATATTTATGTAGTAAGCTCGGTTCTGTTCCCATATTTGTGTAGTAAGCTCGGTTCTGTTCCCATATTTATGTAGTAAGCTCGGTTCTGTTCCCATATTTATGTAGTAAGCTCGGTTCTGTTCCCATATTTATGTAGTAATCTCGGTTCTGTTCCCATATTTATGTAGTAAGCTCGGTTCTGTTCCCATATTTATGTAGTAAGCTCGGTTCTGTTCCCATATTTATGTAGTAAGCTCGGTTCTGTTCCCATATTTGTGTAGTAAGCTCGGTTCTATTCCCATATTTATGTAGTAAGCTCGGTTCTGTTCCAATATTTATGTAGTAAGCTCGGTTCTGTTCCCATATTTATGTAGTAAGCTCGGTTCTGTTCCCATATTTGTGTAGTAAGCTCGGTTCTATTCCCATATTTATGTAGTAAGCTCGGTTCTGTTCCCATATTTATGTAGTAAGCTCGGTTCTGTTCCCATATTTATGTAGTAAGTTCGGTTCTTTTCCCATATTTGTGTATTAAGCTCGGTTCTGTTCCCATATTTATGTAGTAAGCTCGGTTCTGTTCCCATATTTGTGTAGTAAGCTCGGTTCTATTCCCATATTTATGTAGTAAGCTCGGTTCTGTTCCCATATTTATGTAGTAAGCTCGGTTTTGTTCCCATATTTATGTAGTAAGCTCGGTTCTGTTCCCATATTTATGTAGTAATCTCGGTTCTGTTCCCATATTTATGTAGTAATCTCGGTTCTGTTCCCATATTTATGTAGTAAGCTCGGTTCTGTTCCCATATTTGTGTAGTAAGCTCGGTTCTGTTCCCATAATTATGTAGTAAGCTCGGTTCTGTTACCATATTTATGTAGTAAGCTCGGTTCTGTTCCCATATTTATGTAGTAATCTCGGTTCTATTCCCATATTTATGTAGTAAGCTCGGTTCTGTTCCCATACTTATGTAGTAAGCTCGGTTCTGTTCCCATATTTATGTAGTAAGCTCGGTTCTGTTCCCATATTTATGTAGTAAGCTCGGTTCTGTTCCCATATTTATGTAGTAAGCTCGGTTCTATTCCCATATTTATGTAGTAAGCTCGGTTTTGTTCCCATATTTATGTAGTAAGCTCGGTTCTGTTCCCATATTTATGTAGTAATCTCGGTTCTGTTCCCATATTTATGTAGTAATCTCGGTTCTGTTTCCATATTTATGTAGTAAGCTCGGTTCTGTTCCCATATTTGTGTAGTAAGCTCGGTTCTGTTCCCATATTTATGTAGTAATCTCGGTTCTGTTCCCATATTTATGTAGTAAGCTCGGTTCTGTTCCCATATTTGTGTAGTAAGCTCGGTTCTATTCCCATATTTATGTAGTAAGCTCGGTTCTGTTCCCATATTTATGTAGTAAGCTCGGTTCTGTTCCCATATTTATGTAGTAAGTTCGGTTCTTTTCCCATATTTGTGTATTAAGCTCGGTTCTGTTCCCATATTTATGTAGTAAGCTCGGCTCTGTTCCCATATTTATGTAGTAAGCTCGGTTCTGTTCCCATATTTATGTAGTAAGCTCGGTTCTGTTCCCATATTTATGTAGTAAGCTCGGTTATGTTCACATATTTATGTAGTAAGCTCGGTTCTGTTCCCATATTTATGTAGTAATCTCGGTTCTGTTCCCATATTTATGTAGTAATCTCGGTTCTGTTCCCATATTTATGTAGTAAGCTTGGTTCTGTTCCCATATTTGTGTAGTAAGCTCGGTTCTGTTCCCATATTTATGTAGTAAGCTCGGTTCTGTTCCCATATTTATGTAGTAAGCTCGGTTCTGTTCCCATATTTGTGTAGTAAGCTCGGTTCTGTTCCCATATTTATGTAGTAAGCTCGGTTCTGTTCCCATATTTGTGTAGTAAGCTCGGTTCTATTCCCATATTTATGTAGTAAGCTCGGTTCTGTTCCCATATTTATGTAGTAAGCTCGGTTCTGTTCCCATATTTATGTAGTAAGTTCGGTTCTTTTCCCATATTTGTGTATTAAGCTCGGTTCTGTTCCCATATTTATGTAGTAAGCTCGGTTCTGTTCCCATATTTGTGTAGTAAGCTCGGTTCTGTTCCCATATTTGTGTATTAAGCTCGGTTCTGTTCCCATATTTATGTAGTAAGCTCGGTTCTATTCCCATATTTATGTAGTAAGCTCGGTTCTGTTCCCATATTTATGTAGTAAGCTCGGTTCTGTTCCCAAATTTATGTAGTAAGCTCGGTTCTGTTCTCATATTTATGTAGTAAGCTCGGTTCTGTTTCCATATTTATGTAGTAAGCTCGGTTCTGTTCCCATATTTGTGTAGTAAACTCGGTTCTGTTCCCATAATTATGTAGTAAGCTCAGTTCTGTTCCCATAATTATGTAGTAAGCTCGGTTCTGTTCCCATATTTATGTAGTAATCTCGGTTCTGTTCCCATATTTGTGTAGAGAGCTCGGTTCTGTTCCCATATTTGTGTAGTAAGCTCGGTTCTGTTCCCATATTTATGTAGTAATCTCGGTTCTGTTCCCATATTTATGTAGTAAGCTCGGTTCTGTTCCCATATTTGTGTAGTAAGCTCGGTTCTATTCCCATATTTATGTAGTAAGCTCGGTTCTGTTCCCATATTTATGTAGTAAGCTCGGTTCTGTTCTCATATTTGTGTAGTAAGCTCGGTTCTGTTCCAATAATTATGTAGTAAGCTCGGTTCTATTCCCATATTTATGTAGTAAGCTCGGTTCTGTTCCCATATTTATGTAGTAAGCTCGGTTCTGTTCCCATATTTATGCAGTAAGCTCGGTTCTGTTCCCATATTTATGTAGTAATCTCGGTTCTGTTCCCATATTTATGTAGCAAGCTCGGTTCTGTTCCCTTATTTATGTAGTAATGTCGGTTCTGTTCCCATATTTATGTAGTAATCTCGGTTCTGTTCCCATATTTATGTAGTAAGCTCGGTTCTGTTCCCATATTTATGTATAAGCTCGGTTCTGTTCCCATATTTATGTAGTAAGCTCGGTTCTGTTCCCATATTTGTGTAGTAAGCTCGGTTCTATTCCCATATTTATGTAGTAAGCTCGGTTCTGTTCCCATATTTATGTAGTAAGCTCGGTTCTGTTCCCATATTTATGTAGTAAGTTCGGTTCTTTTCCCATATTTGTGTATTAAGCTCGGTTCTGTTCCCATATTTATGTAGTAAGCTCGGTTCTGTTCCCATATTTGTGTAGTAAGCTCGGTTCTGTTCCCATATTTGTGTATTAAGCTCGGTTCTGTTCCCATATTTATGTAGTAAGCTCGGTTCTATTCCCATATTTATGTAGTAAGCTCGGTTCTGTTCCCATATTTATGTAGTAAGCTCGGTTCTGTTCCCAAATTTATGTAGTAAGCTCGGTTCTGTTCTCATATTTATGTAGTAAGCTCGGTTCTGTTTCCATATTTATGTAGTAAGCTCGGTTCTGTTCCCATATTTGTGTAGTAAACTCGGTTCTGTTCCCATAATTATGTAGTAAGCTCAGTTCTGTTCCCATAATTATGTAGTAAGCTCGGTTCTGTTCCCATATTTATGTAGTAATCTCGGTTCTGTTCCCATATTTGTGTAGAGAGCTCGGTTCTGTTCCCATATTTGTGTAGTAAGCTCGGTTCTGTTCCCATATTTATGTAGTAATCTCGGTTCTGTTCCCATAGTTATGTAGTAAGCTCGGTTCTGTTCCCATATTTGTGTAGTAAGCTCGGTTCTATTCCCATATTTATGTAGTAAGCTCGGTTCTGTTCCCATATTTATGTAGTAAGCTCGGTTCTGTTCTCATATTTGTGTAGTAAGCTCGGTTCTGTTCCAATAATTATGTAGTAAGCTCGGTTCTATTCCCATATTTATGTAGTAAGCTCGGTTCTGTTCCCATATTTATGTAGTAAGCTCGGTTCTGTTCCCATATTTATGCAGTAAGCTCGGTTCTGTTCCCATATTTATGTAGTAATCTCGGTTCTGTTCCCATATTTATGTAGCAAGCTCGGTTCTGTTCCCTTATTTATGTAGTAATGTCGGTTCTGTTCCCATATTTATGTAGTAATCTCGGTTCTGTTCCCATATTTATGTAGTAAGCTCGGTTCTGTTCCCATATTTATGTATAAGCTCGGTTCTGTTCCCATATTTATGTAGTAAGCTCGGTTCTGTTCCCATATTTGTGTAGTAAGCTCGGTTCTGTTCCCATAATTATGTAGTATGCTCGGTTCTGTTCCCATAATTATGTAGTATGCTCGGTTCTGTTCCCATATTTATGTAGTAAGCTCGGTTCTGTTCCCATATTTATGTAGTAAGCTCGGTTCTGTTCCCATAATTATGTAGTAAGCTCGGTTCTGTTCCCATATTTATGTAGTAAGCTCGGTTCTGTTCCCATATTTATGTAGTAACCTCGGTTCTGTTCCCATATTTATGTAGTAAGCTCGGTTCTGTTCTCATATTTGTGTAGTAAGCTCGGTTCTGTTCCAATAATTATGTAGTAAGCTCGGTTCTATTCCCATATTTATGTAGTAAGCTCGGTTCTGTTCCCATATTTATGTAGTAAGCTCGGTTCTGTTCCCATATTTATGCAGTAAGCTCGGTTCTGTTCCCATATTTATGTAGTAATCTCGGTTCTGTTCCCATATTTATGTAGCAAGCTCGGTTCTGTTCCCTTATTTATGTAGTAATGTCGGTTCTGTTCCCATATTTATGTAGTAATCTCGGTTCTGTTCCCATATTTATGTAGTAAGCTCGGTTCTGTTCCCATATTTATGTATAAGCTCGGTTCTGTTCCCATATTTATGTAGTAAGCTCGGTTCTGTTCCCATATTTGTGTAGTAAGCTCGGTTCTGTTCCCATAATTATGTAGTATGCTCGGTTCTGTTCCCATAATTATGTAGTATGCTCGGTTCTGTTCCCATATTTATGTAGTAAGCTCGGTTCTGTTCCCATATTTATGTAGTAAGCTCGGTTCTGTTCCCATAATTATGTAGTAAGCTCGGTTCTGTTCCCATATTTATGTAGTAAGCTCGGTTCTGTTCCCATATTTATGTAGTAACCTCGGTTCTGTTCCCATATTTATGTAGTAAGCTCGGTTCTGTTCCCATATTTATGTAGTAAGCTCGGTTCTGTTCCCATATTTATGTAGTAAGATCGGTTCTGTTCCCATATTTATGTAGTAAGCTCGGTTCTGTTCCCATATTTGTATAGTAAGCTCGGTTCTGTTCCCATATTTATGTAGTAAGCTCGGTTCTGTTCCCATATTTATGTAGTAAGCTCGGTTCTGTTCCCATAATTATGTAGTAAGCTCGGTTCTGTTCCCATAATTATGTAGTAAGCTCGGTTCTGTTCCCATATTTATGTAGTAAGTTCGGTTCTGTTTCCATATTTATGTAGTAAGCTCGGTTCTGTTCCCATATTTATGTAGTAAGCTCGGTTCTGTTCCCATATTTATGTAGTAAGCTCGGTTCTGTTCCCATATTTATGTAGTAATCTCGGTTCTGTTCCCATATTTATGTAGTAAGCTCGGTCCTGTTCCCATATTTATGTAGTAAGCTCGGTTCTGTTCCCATATTTATGTAGTAAGCTCGGTTCTGTTCCCATATTTATGTAGTAATCTCGGTTCTGTTCCCATATTTGTGTAGTAATCTCGGTTCTGTTCCCATATTTATGTAGTAATCTCGGTTCTGTTCCCATATTTATGTAGTAAGCTCGGTTCTGTTCCCATATTTATGTAGTAAGTTCGGTTCTGTTCCCATATTTATGGTGAGCCACAGTGTAGTGTCCCCATATAGTGCTCTACAGCGTAATGGCCCTATATATGCCCCACAGTATATGCCCTCCCCATACTTGTATATGGCCACATCTTGGTATATGGTCCCCATCCTGGTTAGATGTATATGCCCCCCAATCCATCCATTCGGGGTAGGTATATATGCCCTTCCATCCATCCATCCTGGGTAGGTGTATATGCCCCTCCATCCATCCATCCATACTTGGTAGGCTTATATGCCCCCTCATCCATCCATCCTGGGTAGGTGTATATGCCCCTCCATCCATCCATGCTGGGTAGGTTTATATGCCCCCCCCCCTCCATCCATCCTGGTGGGTATACGCCCTTCCTCTATTCTGTTGGGTTTATGCCCCCTCAATCCTGGTGGGTATATGCCCCCTCCATCCTGGTGGGTATATGCCTCCTCCTCCATCCTGGTGGGTTTATGCCTCCTCCTCCATCCTGGTGGGTTTATGCCCCCATATATTCAATGCAAAGGAAAAAAAAAACAAAACAATAAACGCTTCTACTCACCTTCCACGTTCCCACGCAGCGCTGTGTCTGTGTTGCCTGAAGATGTCGGCGGTGATAACAGCTGAGAGGCTGAGATCACCGCACGGCGCCGCCGCAGATACTCACTCGGGACGTCCACTCCCAGGCATTTCCTCTCCGGCAGCTCCTGTCATGGCACGCTCTGACTGAGCAGTGCGTGCGACGACAGGGGGAATGTACAGCTTACACTGCAGGCTCCACAAAGATGGCTGCAATCTCCTCCCACGGCTGCGACCTGAACAGGCAAGGGGGCGTGACCAGGTCACAGCTAGAGGCAGGAGGAGCGGCCTCTAATGTTAGAGATAGGGTCGGTGACAGACTACTGTCTCTTATGGCCAGGGCTGCCGTAAATGAGGTGTGTAAGAGCGCTTCTTACACCCCCCAAATAAAAATGGCAGCCCCCAGTGGCCAATGTAAAAATAAATAACTAAAAAACTAATAAAGTGGGACATTTAATTTTGTATTAAAAATAATTGATTACATAATTATTAATACAAAACATAAAATGGTGGCCCCTTCCCTGTAAGAATAGCACATGGCTCTTTTCACGTCTGGTTATTTCTCTAACAGGTAGAATATGCTCCGTTATAGACCGGGGACAGGTTTACAGCTCTATTTTTTGTGGACGATTGCCACACTGAGGAGAAAAACTGCCACACTGAGCAAAATCAGATGAAAATGAGAAAAAAAACACTGATTAAAACCTGACATGTGAACGGGGCCTTAGGCCTTAATCAGATGTCAGTGACTTATCGTATATGCAAAAAATGTCTGAAAGTGGTCAGTTTTATCTTCAGCGTTTCATCAGCTTTTCTTGTATGCAAAATAAATCCATAAATTGAGAAGCTTCTCCTCTGGTGACAGTGTTATCACAGACAGCACATGGATGGCAATGCCAGCTGTCAGCGATGTCATGGACCCATAGATCTGACTGGAGAATTTTCATCAACCACTAGGATAAAAAACGGACACTACGCGGTTTTCCAAAAAAAAAAATGACATGTGGACGACTCCACAGATTATATTGTGTATGTGATCTATCCGTAACAAATATGGAGAGGACACAAACATGAAAAACAGACGTCTGAATGAGGCCAAAGATATATGTTTCCACACTGATAAGGGAGTGAGAAATATCTATTTCAGATTTGCCAATGAGTCCATGGCAGAAAATTCCAGTTAACCCCTTTATCACCTCAGGTTTTTCCGTTTTTGCGCTTTTTCATTTTTTGCTCCCCTTCTTCCCAGAGCCATAACTTTTCTATTTTTCCGTCAATATGGCCATGTGAGGGCTTGTTTTATTGTGGGATGAGTTATTCTTTTGAACACCACCTTTGATTTTACCATATTGTGCACTGGAAAATGGGAAAAATATCCAAGTGCAGTGAAATGGCAAAAATAGTGCAATTCCACAAAAGGTTTTTTTTTTACCATGTTCACTAAATGCTAACACTGACCGGCCATTATGATTCTCCAGGTCATTACGAGTTCGTAGTTACCAAACATGTGGAGCTTCTATTTTATTTAAGTGGTGAAATCAAAATTCAAAGCTTGTAAAAAAAAATAATCATTTTTCCGAGACCCGTAGCGTCTCCATTTTTCGTGATCTAGAGCCGGGTCAGGGGTTATTTTTTGCGCACTGAGCTGACATTTTTATTGATACCGTTTTGGTGTAGATATGATGTTATGATCGCCTGTTATTACATTTTAATGCAATGTTGCGGCGACCAAAACAACTTAATTCTGGAGTTTTGTTTTTTTTCTCGTTATACGGTTTACTGATGGAAGTCATTCTTTTTATATATTGATAGATCGGGCGATTCTAAATGCGGCGATACCAAACGTGTATTTTTGATTGTTTTATTTTGAATGGGGCAAAAGGGAGGTGATTTGAACTTTTAAATATTTTTTTTTACTTTTTACATGCTTCAATAGTCTCCTTAGCAGACTAGAAGCTGTGATCTTCCGATCGCTTGTGTTACACAAATGGCCGCCTGAGGCAGCAGATGCGCAATTGAGACCTCAGTAGCCGAGATCTCAGGAGACATTTACTTGTTTTGGCTTTCTACTTCTTTATCTAACTGTATTGCCCTCTATATCATCCATTCTGTATGGACTGCCCTGTACTCATATTGGACATTTATGCATTTAGTAGGGCTTAAGGGGATTATTGTGCTTGTTACCCATCAAATCTGTAGATGCGCTCACTAATTAGACTTTGTTTAAGGGAATTTTAAAGTATAATATTGATAACGGTCCTGCACAGTGACAAGATTATGTTACAGGATTCTGGACAAATGTACAGTGCCAGTCATTCAAGGGTTAATTCTTTGGAACACTGAGAGAGACTTTCTAGCCAGTGAAGCACCAGTAATGAACACCTGTGGTAACTACGGCAACTGTGCTGATGTCATAAACACATACATCTATGATATAGAAGATGATTCCGGAACCACAGGTCATTCAGCCGTATGAAGCGCCGTACTTGATGTGTCTGGAGACCTGGAGCTTCATCACTCCATAACCTGTAAGGGAGGAAGGGGATACGGCCTAGCCAGCCAGATCAGCCATACCGCCTAGCCAGCCAGATCAGCCATACCGCCTAGCCAGCCAGATCAGCCATACCGCCTAGCCAGCCAGATCAGCCATACCGCCTAGCCAGCCAGATCAGCCTAACCCTAGCGATCAATGGGGTGACAGATGTTGCAGCCAGATCTCCCTCACGTCCGGTACTAGTTGCCTTCACCTTTATGTGTACGGCCTGGAGATGTCGCATTAGACTTCTCCATATGGTGCTCGCACAGGGCACCTACTTTGACCTTCTCCATTACTGTCTGTTTTCTGATGATGTAATGTGTAACTTGTGTGACTATGTGATGTCACTGCTATCATATCTATAGTGGATGTATATTATGTCTCACTGTAAATATGATACAATGTACAAATTCTAGTACAATTTGCTGTTACTTGTTGGCACTATCCTTCTAAGCCCGAGGGATGGGCAAGTCCTCCAGCCATGGTTCCCTAGAGGTTTCCTCCACAGGGGGTTTTCCTCTCCTGAGTGCTGACGGATGATTCTTCGTGAGTCGGAGGTTTGCCATTTTCAGTGTCTTTTTCATAGCAATTGGCTGATTCTAAATTTCAGACACTGAATGAAATAATATGATTTGTAATAAAATTTGGTCTATTTAACATTCACTAAAAGTGTTTTGTGCATTTCTTTCACAATCTTGGGTTGGTGGGATTTTCTTGGGAATCAGGATCCAGCATTATGATCAAGCCATGAAGCCGGATATGGAGTCAGAGCATTGTTAACCCTGTGCTTGAAGACAGAATGGAGCAGAAATGACAAAGTGTTACTGCACATGTAGCACAAGTTCACAATCTTCCTTGCATTCAGATAATGGAGGTGGCTGCTGCAGAAAAACATACCCACAGCATGATACTGCAACCACCATGTTTCACTGTGGGGATGGTGTTCTTGGGGTGATGAGCTGTTGGTTTGGTGCCAGACATAGCATTTACCTTGGTGGCCAAAAACTTCAATTTTGGTCTCATCTGACCACAGCACATTCCTCCATATATTTTGGGAGTCTCCCACATGTCTTTTGGCAAACTCAAATCGAGACTTACAATTTTTAAGTAAAAGCTTTTTTCTGCCCACTGAACGAGACAACTGTAGACTGGACAAGGGGATCAGAGGATGCCCGCAAGCTCGGACACTGAGTTTTCAGCTCCTGCAGTGTCAGTGTGTGCAGGGCTGAGGATTCAATATAGGCAGTGCTGTCAATCATCGTAAGGGGAGGGGCAGAGGATGGTAATTAAGCGTGGGGTGTAAATGCTGTTTTTGCATAAAAATATCTGTACCTAAAGTATATTTTTTTTATAGGGGCCAAGATTCCTATACAAATCCATAAATGATTTGAGTATTGGGGTGACAGACTCCCTTTAAGAAACTGAGACCACCCCATTAACTGGTTGTACAAAAAACATGAAAAGTGTGAATTAACCAGACAGATAAATTACAAAAAAGGAGATAAATACCAATGGAAATTCTCTGAAAATGTGATCAGTTTATTTTTATTAAGCATAAAACACGTTTTCCTGGAATATCCCTGTGTTTCCAAATAAATACCAGTAACGCAGTGAAGGATGGACATGGTGGAACAGGTTTCTATTAAAGTGCTTGAGCATATATTATGGATGCACCAAAATTCTGTAGTATAATAAAGCCTGCATCTTGGAGGGTTTCGTCCATATCTGGAGTAATATTAATAAAAATGTGGAGTTGGTGCATCCCTAGTATACTGCTATATCACTAGTAACACAATGGGACACACACAAAGCACTGTGTGCTGCCACCTAGACAGGGTAGCTGCTCAGCAGTGAGGGGTGCGGATTCGGCACAGATTGTCTATGATGACAGATATGTTGAGCTGTCCTCCACCTTTATCTGATAGAAACTAAAGGGCTCCACAGCAAACAATCTTAGCATATCTAGTTCTAGGGGATGCATGCAGCCGCTGACCACCAGGGAATGAAGAGGACCTCCAAAGTCAACAGTTCTGAGTTGCTGCAGAGTGCCCACCGCTATATGTTGGCCAGATGCCCCCCACTCGGCCCAGTCCCACGCAGATTGTGTTCTCAGGTAGAGCTGAGGATCGCAACAGAAACATTTGTATCTCAATGATATTGCAATACGGTCTTCTATTTAAAAACATTATAAGAAAACTCACAAGCAAAAATACTTATTTTATATATATATATATATAAACCTTTAGGCACAATGGATATTGATGCAAATCAAGGAATTTATTCAGACAATAAATTGTTCATGATACAGATGTATGACCAACACTTCGGCCTCAGCCTTTATCAAGGTTTATCTAAAACAATACAAAAATGGGAAGAACTGTATAAAAAACGAAAATCCATCGTCTCAAGATAAATCAAATTACAATCATATCTGAGAAAAAGAGGGGGGGTAACAAATAATCCGACACTCAGCACATGAAAATATCTCATATAAATGAATACAAAGCGGTGCTTCATTCCAGAGTTAACCACTAAAGAGGAAAAATAAAAAATATACACGATTTAGTTACGGATTGTAACACATATATGCTTCAAGTGTAAAACAGCCTCATTCAAAAGAGTAAAAAGGGGGGACATACTATGAGGTCAGACGTATCACAGGTATCAAAAGAGCCAAAGCGTAATGACACCATATACGCCCTACAGTATATGCCCCTCATCCTTCTATATGCCCCATCCTGGTATATGGAATATGGTCCCCATCCTGGGTAGGTGTAGATGCCCCTCCATCCATCCAGGGTAGGTGTATATGCCCCTCCATCCATCCTGGGCAGGTGTATATGCCCCTCCATCCATCCATCCTGGGTAGGTGTATATCCCCTTCCATACATCCATCCTGGGTAGGTGTATATCCCCCTCCATCCATCCATCCATCCAGGGTAGGTGTATATCCCCCTCCATCCATCCATCCTGGGTAGGTGTATATCCCCCTCCATCCATCCATCCTGGGTAGGTGTATATCCCCCTCCATCCATCCATCCTGGGTAGGTGTATATGCCCCTCCATCCATCCATCCTGGGTAGGTGTATATCCCCCTCCATCCATCCATCCTGGGTAGGTGTATATCCCCCTCCATCCATCCATCCTAGGTAGGTGTATATCCCCCTCCATCCATCCATCCTAGGTAGGTGTATATCCCCCTCCATCCATCCATCCTAGGTAGGTGTATATGCCCCTCCATCCATCCATCCATCCTGGGTAGGTGTATATGCCCCTTCATCCATCCATCCTGGGTAGGTGTAGATGCCCCTCCATCCATCCATCCATCCTAGGTAGTCTATTCTGGTAGGTGTATATGCCCCTCCATCCATCCTGGTTAGGTGAAAATGCCCCTCCATCCATCCACCCTGGTTAGGTATAGATGCCCTTCCATCCATCCACCCTGGGTAGGTGTAGATGCCCCTCCATCCATCCATCCTGGGTAGGTGTATATTCCCCTCCACCCATCCATCCTAGGTAGGTGTATATTCCCCTCCACCCATCCTAGGTAGGTGTATATTCCCCTCCATCCATCCATCCTGGGTAGGTGTATATGCCCCTCCATCCATCCATCCTGGGTAGGTGTATATGCTTCTCCATCCATCCATCCTGGGTAGGTGTATATGCCCCTTCATCCATCCATTCTGGGTAGGCGTAGATGCCCCTCCATCCATCCTGGGTAGTCTATTCTGGTAGGTGTATATGCCCCTCCATCCATCCTGGTTAGGTATAGATGCCCCTCCATCCATCCACCCTCGGTAGGTGTAGATGCCCCTCCATCCATCCATCCTGGGTAGGTGTATATTCCCCTCCATCCATCCATCCTGGGTAGGTGTATATGCCCCTCCATCCATCCATCCTGGGTAGGTGTAGATGCTTCTCCATCCATCCATCCTGGGTAGGTGTAGATGCCCCTCCATCCATAACTCCATCCTGGGTAGGTGTATCGGCCCCTCCATCTATCCTGGGTAGGTGTATATGCCCCTCCACCCATCCTGGGTAGGTGTATATGTCCCTCCATCCATCCTGGGTAGGTGTATATGCTCCTCCATCCATCCTGGGTAGGTGTATATGTCCCTCCATCCATCCTGGGTAGGTGTATATGCTCCTCCATCCATCCTGGGTAGGTGTATATGCCCCTCCATCCATCCTGGATAAGTATATATGCTCCATCATCTATCCATCCTGGTTAGGTGTAGATGCCCCTTTATCAATCCATCCATCCTGGGTAGGAGTATATGCCCCTCCATCCATCCTTGGTAGAAGAATATGCCCCTCCATCCATCCTAGGTAGGAGAATATGCCCCTCCATCCATCCATACTGGGTAGGTATATGTGCCCCTCCATCTATCCATCCTGGGTAGGTGTATATGCCCCTCCATCCATCGATCCTGGGTAGGTGTATATGCCCCTCCATCCATCCATCCTGGGTAGGTGTATATGCCCCTCCATCCATCCATCCATCCTGGGTAGGTGTATGTGCCCCTCCATCCATCCATCCTGGGAAGGTGTGTATGCCCCTCCATCCATCCATCCATCCTGGGTAAGTGTATATGCCCCTCCATCCATCCATCCATCCTGGGTAAGTGTATATGCCCCTCCATCCATCCATCCTGGGTAGGTGTATATGCCCCTCCATCCATCCATCCTGGGTAGGTGTATATGCCCCTCCATCCATCCATCCTGGGTAGGTGTGTATGCCCCTCCATCCATCCATCCTGGGTAGGTGTATATGCCCCTCCATCCATCCATCCTGGGTAGGTGTATATGCCCCTCCATCCATCCATCCTGGGTAGGTGTATATGCCCCTCCATCCATCCATCCTGGGAAGGTGTATATGCCCCTTCATCCATCCAGCCTGGGAAGGTGTATATGCCCCTTCATCCATCCTGGGTAGGTGTATATGCCCCCTCCCTCTATTCTGGTGAGTATATGCCACCTCTCCATCCTGGTGGGTATATGCCACCTCTCCATCCTGGTGGGTATATGCCCCCCCTCCATCCATCCTGGTGGGTATATGCCCCCTCCATCCATCCTGGTGGGTATATGCCCCGTCCATCCATCCTGGTGGGTATATGCCCCCCTCCATCCTTGTCGGTATATGCCCCACCTTCATCCTTGTGGGTATACACCCCCCCTCCATCCTTGTGGGTGTATGCCCCCCCTCCATCCATCCTGGTGGATATATGCCTCTTCCATCCATCCTGGTGGGTATATGCCTCCCCCTCCACCCTGGTGGGTATATGCCTCCAACTCCACCCTTGTGTGTATATGCCCCCATATATTCACTGCAAAGGAAAAAAAAAAAAAAAAACAATAAACGCTTCTACTCACCTTCCACGTTCCCACGCAGCGCTGTGTCTGTGTTGCCTGAAGATGTCGGCAGTGATAACAGCAGAGAAGCTGAGATCACCGCACGGCGCCGCCGCAGATACTCACTCGGGGCCTCCACTCCCAGGCATTTCCTCCCCGGCAGCTCCTGTCATGGCACGCTCTGACTGAGCAGTGCATGCGACGACAGGGGGAATGTACAGCTTACACTGCAGGCTCCACAAAGATGGCTGCAATCTCCTCCCACGGCTGCGACCTGAACAGCCAAGGGGGCGTGCCCAGGTCACAGCTAGAGGCAGGAGGAGCGGCCTCTAATGTTAGAGATAGGGTCGGTGACAGACTACTGTCTCTTATGGCCAGGGCTGCCGTAAATGAGGTGTGTAAGCGTGCTTCTTACACCCCCCCCAAATAAAAATGGCAGTCCCCAGTGGCCAATGTAAAAATAAATACATAAAAAACTAATAAAGTGGTACATTTAATTTTGTATTAAAAATAATTGATTACATAATTATTAATACAAAACATAAAATGGTGGCCCCTTCCCTGTAAGAATAGCACATGGCTCTTTTCACGTCTGGTTATTTGTCTAACAGGTAGAATATGCTCCGTTATAGACCGGGGACAGGTTTACATCTCTATTTTTTGTGGATGATTGATCTGTAAATCAGAACTGAGACCGGTCCGATTTCCATCTGATTTGTAGATAAAGATCATCTATTGAAGTCAATGAGTCTGTCAGAAAAATGGCCAGAACCAACCATGTTGCCTGTACTGCCTGTTTTCCAGGGTCTATAGGCCGGGCAAGCGAGGCCAGGAAACCTTTAGCTTTTTACTTTACATATAAAAAAATATGCCCCACTGAGGAGAAAAACTGCCACACTGACCAAAATCAGATGAAAATGAGAAAAAAACACTGATTAAAACCTGACATGTGAACGGGGCTTTAGGCCTTAATCAGATGTCAGTGACTTATCGTATATGCAAAAAATGTCTGAAAGTGGTCAGTTTTATCTTCAGCGTTTCATCAGCTTTTCTTGTATGCAAAATAAATCCATAAATTGAGAAGCTTCTCCTCTGGTGACAGTGTTATCACAGACAGCACATGGATGGCAATGCCAGCTGTCAGCGATGTCATGGACCCATAGATCTGACTGGAGAATTTCCATCAACCACTAGGATAAAAAACGGACACTACACGGTTTTCAAAAAAAAAATGACATGTGGACGACTCCACAGATTATATTGTGTATGTGATCTATCCGTAACAAATATGGAGAGGACACAAACATGAAAAACAGACGTCTGAATGAGGCCAAAGATATATGTTTCCACCCTGATAAGGGAGCGAGAAATATCTATGTCAGATTTGCCAATGAGTCCATGGCAGAAAATTCCAGTTAACCCCTTTATCACCTCAGGTTTTTCCGTTTTCATTTTTTGCTCCCTTCTTCCCAGAGCCATAACTTTTTTATTTTTCCATCAATATGGCCATGTGAGGGCTTGTTTTATTGTGGGATGAGTTATTCTTTTGAACAACACCATTGATTTTACCATATTGTGCACAGGAAAATGGGAAAAATATCCAAGTGCAGTGAAATGGCAAAAAAAGTGCAATTCCACAAAAGGTTTTTTTTGACCATGTTCAGTAAATGCTAACACTGACCGGCCATTATGATTCTCCAGGTCATTACGAGTTCGTAGTTACCAAACATGTGGAGCTTCTATTTTATTTAAGTGGTGAAATCAAAATTCAAAGCTTGTAAAAAAAAATAATCATTTTTCCGAGACCCGTAGCGTCTCCATTTTTCGTGATCTAGAGCCGGGTCAGGGGTTATTTTTTGCGCACTGAGCTGACATTTTTATTGATACCGTTTTGGTGTAGATATGATGTTATCATCGCCTGTTATTACATTTTAATGCAATGTTGCGGCGACCAAAACAACTTAATTCTGGAGTTTTGTTTTTTTTCTCGTTATACGGTTTACTGATCGAAGTCATTCTTTTTATATATTGATAGATCGGGCGATTCTAAATGCGGCGATACCAAACGTGTATTTTTGATTGTTTTATTTTGAATGGGGTAAAAGGGGGGTGATTTGAACTTTTAAATATTTTTTTTTTACTTTTTACATGCTTCAATAGTCTCCTTAGCAGATTAGAAGCTGTGATCTTCCGATCGCTTGTGTTACACAAATGGCCGCCTGAGGCAGCAGATGCGCAATTGAGACCTCAGTAGCCGAGATCTCAGGAGACATTTACTTGGTTTGGCTTTCTACTTCTTTATCTAACTGTATTGCCCTCTATATCATCCATTCTGTATGGACTGCTCTGTACTCATATTGGACATTTATGCATTTAGTAGGGCTTAAGGGGATTATTGTGCTTGTTACCCATCAAATCTGTAGATGTGCTCACTAATTAGACTTTGTTTAAGGGAATTTTAAAGTATAATATTGATAACGGTCCTGCATAGTGACAAGATTATGTTACAGGATCCTGGACAAATGTACAATGCCAGTCATTCAAGGGTTAATTCTTTGGAACACTGAGAGAGACTTTCTAGCCAGTGAAGCACCAGTAATGAACACCTGTGGTAACTACGGCAACTGTGCTGATGTCATAAACACTTACATCTAATGATATAGAAGATGATTCCGGAACCACAGGTCATTCAGCCGTATGAAGCGCCGTACTTGATGTGTCTGGAGACCTGGAGCTTCATCACTCCACAACCTGTAAGGGAGGAAGGGGATACGGCCTAGCCAGCCAGATCAGCCATACCGCCTAGCCAGCCAGATCAGCCATACCGCCTAGCCAGCCAGATCAGCCATACCGCCTAGCCAGCCAGATCAGCCATACCGCCTAGCCAGCCAGATCAGCCTAACCCTAGCGATCAATGGGGTGACAGATGTTGCAGCCAGATCTCCCTCACGTCCGGTACTAGTTGCCTTCACCTTTATGTGTACGGCCTGGAGATGTCGCATTAGACTTCTCCATATGGTGCTCGCACAGGGCACCTACTTTGACCTTCTCCATTACTGTCTGTTTTCTGATGATGTAATGTGTAACTTGTGTGACTATGTGATGTCACTGCTATCATATCTATAGTGGATGTATATTATGTCTCACTGTAAATATGATACAATGTACAAATTCTAGTACAATTTGCTGTTACTTGTTGGCACTATCCTTCTAAGCCCGAGGGATGGGCAAGTCCTCCAGCCATGGTTCCCTAGAGGTTTCCTCCACAGGGGGTTTTCCTCTCCTGAGTGCTGACGGATGATTCTTCGTGAGTCGGAGGTTTGCCATTTTCAGTGTCTTTTTCATAGCAATTGGCTTATTCTAAATTTCAGACACTGAATGAAATAATATGGTTTGTAATAAAATTTGGTCTATTTAACATTCACTAAAAGTGTTTTGTGCATTTCTTTCACAATCTTGGGTTGGTGGGATTTTCTTGGGAATCAGGATCCAGCATCTATGATCAAGCCATGAAGCCGGATATGGAGTCAGAGCATTGTTAACCCTGTGCTTGAAGACAGAATGGAGCAGAAATGACAAAGTGTTACTGCACAAGTAGCACAAGTTCACAATCTTCCTTGCATTCAGATAATGGAGGTGGCTGCTGCAGAAAAACATACCCACAGCATGATACTGCAACCACCATGTTTCACTGTGGGGATGGTGTTCTTGGGGTGATGAGCTGTTGGTTTGGTGCCAGACATAGCATTTACCTTGGTGGCCAAAAACTTCAATTTTGGTCTCATCTGACCACAGCACATTCCTCCATATATTTTGGGAGTCTCCCACATGTCTTTTGGCAAACTCAAATCGAGACTTACAATTTTTAAGTAAAAGCTTTTTTCTGCCCACTGAACGAGACAACTGTAGACTGGACAAGGGGATCAGAGGATGCCCGCAAGCTCGGACACTGAGTTTTCAGCTCCTGCAGTGTCAGTGTGTGCAGGGCTGAGGATTCAATATAGGCAGTGCTGTCAATCATCGTAAGGGGAGGGGCAGAGGATGGTAATTAAGCGTGGGGTGTAAATGCTGTTTTTGCATAAAAATATCTGTACCTAAAGTATATTTTTTTTTATAGGGGCCAAGATTCCTATACAAATCCATAAATGATTTGAGTATTGGGGTGACAGACTCCCTTTAAGAAACTGAGACCACCCCATTAACTGGTTGTACAAAAAACATGAAAAGTGTGAATTAACCAGACAGATAAATTACAAAAAAGGAGATAAATACCAATGGAAATTCTCTGAAAATGTGATCAGTTTATTTTTATTAAGCATAAAACACGTTTTCCTGGAATATCCCTGTGTTTCCAAATAAATACCAGTAACGCAGTGAAGGATGGACATGGTGGAACAGGTTTCTATTAAAGTGCTTGAGCATATATTATGGATGCACCAAAATTCTGTAGTATAATAAAGACTGCATCTTGGAGGGTTTCGTCCATATCTGGAGTAATATTAATAAAAATGTGGAGTTGGTGCATCCCTAGTATACTGCTATATCACTAGTAACACAATGGGACACACACAAAGCACTGTGTGCTGCCACCTAGACAGGGTAGCTGCTCAGCAGTGAGGGGTGCGGATTCGGCACAGATTGTCTATGATGACAGATATGTTGAGTTGTCCTCCACATTTATCTGATAGAAACTAAAGGGCTCCACAGCAAACAATCTTAGCATATCTAGTTCTAGGGGATGCATGCAGCCGCTGACCACCAGGGAATGAAAAGGACCTCCAAAGTCAACAGTGCTGAGTTGCTGCAGAGTGCCCGCCGCTATAAGTTGGCCATATGCCCCCCACTCGGCCCAGTCCCACGCAGATTGTGTTCTCAGGTAGAGCTGAGGATCGCAACAGAAACATTTGTATCTCAATGATATCGCAATACGGTCTTCTATTTAAAAACATTATAAGAAAACTCACATGGAAAAATACTTATTTTATATATATATAAACCTTTAGGCACAATGGATATTGATGCAAATCAAGGTATTTATTCAGACAATAAATTGTTCATGAGACAGATGTATGACCAACACTTCGGCCTCAGCCTTTATCAAGGTTTATCTAAAACAATACAAAAATGGGAAGAACTGTATAAAAAACGAAAATCCATCGTCTCAAGATAAATCAAATTACAATCATATCTGAGAAAAAGAGGGGGGATAACAAATAAGCCGACACTCAGCACATGAAAATATCTCATATAAATGAATACAAAGCGGTGCTTCATTCCAGAGTTAACCAATAAAGAGGAAAAATAAAAAATAAACACGATTTAGTTATGGATTGTAACACATATATGCTTCAAGTGTAAAACAGCCTCCTTCAAAAGAGTAAAAAGGGGGGGACATACTATGAGGTCAGACGTATCACAGGTATCAAAAGAGCCAAAGCGTAATGACACCATATACGCCCTACAGTATATGCCCCTCATCCTTCTATATGCCCCATCCTGGTATATGGAATATGGTCCCCATCCTGGGTAGGTGTAGATGCCCCTCCATCCATCCAGGGTAGGTGTATATGCCCCTCCATCCATCCTGGGCAGGTGTATATGCCCCTCCATCCATCCATCCTGGGTAGGTGTATATGCCCCTCCATCCATCCATCCATCCTGGGTAGGTGTATATGCCCCTCCATCCATCCACTCTGGGTAGGTGTATATGCCCCTCCATCCATCCACTCTGGGTAGGTGTATATGCCCCTCCATCCATCCATCCTGGGTAGGTGTATATGCCCCTCCATCCATCCATCCTGGGTAGGTGTATATGCCCCTCCATCCATCCATCCTGGGAAGGTGTATATGCCCCTCCATTCATCCAGCCTGGGAAGGTGTATATGCCCCCTCCCTCTATTCTGGTGAGTATATGCCACCTCTCCATCCTGGTGGGTATATGCCACCTCTCCATCCTGGTGGGTATATGCACCCCCTCCATCCATCCTGGTGGGTATATGCCCCCCTCCATCCATCCTGGTGGGTATATGCCCCCGTCCATCCATCCTGGTGGGTATATGCCCCCGTCCATCCATCCTGGTGGGTATATGCCCCCCTCCATCCTTGTGGGTATACACCCCCCCTCCATCCTTGTGGGTGTATGCCCCCCCTCCATCCATCCTGGTGGATATATGCCCCCTTCATCCATCCTGGTGGGTAAATGCCCCCCTTCATTGGTGGGTATATGCACACTCCCTACATCCTGGTGGGTATATGCCTCTTCCATCCATCCTGGTGGGTATATGCCTCCCCCTCCACCCTGGTGGGTATATGCCTCCAACTCCACCCTGGTGGGTATATGCCCCCATATATTCACTGCAAAGGAAAAAAAAACAAAAAATAAACGCTTCTACTCACCTTCCACGTTCCCACGCAGCGCTTTGTCTGTGTTGCCTGAAGATGTCGGCAGTGATAACAGCAGAGAAGCTGAGATCACCGCACGGCGCCGCCGCAGATACTCACTCGAGGCCTCCACTCCCAGGCATTTCCTCCCCGGCAGCTCCTGTCATGGCACGCTCTGACTGAGCAGTGCGTGCGACGACAGGGGGAATGTACAGCTTACACTGCAGGCTCCACAAAGATGGCTGCAATCTCCTCCCACGGCTGCGACCTGAACAGCCAAGGGGGCGTGCCCAGGTCACAGCTAGAGGCAGGAGGAGCGGCCTCTAATGTTAGAGATAGGGTCGGTGACTGACTACTGTCTCTTATGGCCAGGGCTGCCGTAAATGAGGTGTGTAAGATCGCTTCTTAGCTTCTTACACACCTCCCAAATAAAAATGGTAGCCCCCAGTGGCCAATGTAAAAATAAATAAATAAAAAACTAATAAAGTGGAACATTTAATTTTGTATTAAAAATAATTGATTACATAATTATTAATACAAAACATAAAATGGTGGCCCCTTCCGTGTAAGAATAGCACATGGCTCTTTTCACGTCTGGTTATTTCTCTAACAGGTAGAATATGCTCCGTTATAGACCGGGGACAGGTTTACAGCTCTATTTTTTGTGGACGATTGATCTGTAAATCAGAACTGAGACCGGTCCGATTTTCATCCGATTTGTAGATAAAGATCATCTATTGAAGTCAATGAGTCTGTCAGAAAAATGGCCAGAACCAACCATGTTGCCTGTACTGCTTGTTTTCCAGTGTCTATAGGCCGGGCAAGCGAGGCCAGGAAACCTTTAGCTTTTTACTTTACATATAAAAAATATGCCCCACTGAGGAGAAAAACTGCCACACTGACCAAAATCAGATGAAAATGAGAAAAAAACACTGATTAAAACCTGACATGTGAACGGGGCCTTAGGCCTTAATCAGATGTCAGTAGGGTCGGACTGGGGTGTCTGGGGCCCACAGGGGACAGTGACTCTAGGGGCCACCTACAGCAATATGCAGATCTCTTTCCTCTGCTCTCCCTGTTATAGTGGAGCAGTGACCGGCGGCTCCTCACATCTACTGTGCACAGACTAGAACAGGGATGGACAATTTCTGGAGTTTGCATGAAAGAGCTTCTTTGGTTAAAACAAGTGATCACAGATTCATGGGCTACACAGGATAGGTGATCACTTATTGATTGGAAACCGCACCGATTGGAAGAATGGATCAGTGGTCGAGTCGCACATGAGCTCCAGTCTAATGGGGAGAAAAGCTCCACATTCTGCCGATCGGTGCAGGTCCCAGTAGTCAGACCCCCACCAATCAATAAGTTATCACTGATCCTGTGGAGAGGTGATTACTTGTTCTCACCGGAGAACCCCTGTAAGTGCATCTCTGACGCTCTGCTCCAAGTATTCCATCTCTAAGGCCACAGCCCCACTTTCAGTATTCAGTCAGGATTATTCTCAGGAGTGGGAGCCAAAACCAGGTGAGGAACAATCAGAGAAAGAGAATAATAGAAACAAGTCACCAATTCTGGATTTATCACCCACTCCTGCTTTTGCCTCTCACTACTGAGAAAAAATACTGACCAAATACTGATAGTGAAGCCGTGGCCTCATGGAAAAAAATCTTTTCCTAGTTAATCTCAGCGAGAACAAATGACCGCCATACACAACATAATCCACTATAACAACACCAATAATACCACATACAAAAGGGGCAAATATCACCACACCATGACCAGACCACATATTACCACCACATAGTGACCAAATAATACAATACTGATCAGGAATACAAACCACAATACTAACAACACTGTCACTATACATATGAGCTCTGTATATAGTGTCAGTGTACAGGTAATACAGTGATCACCAGTGACATTATACACAGGAGCTCTGTATATAGTGTACAGGTAATACAGTGATTACCGATGACATTATACACAGGAGCTCTGTATATAGTGTATAGGTAATACACTGGTCACCAGTGACATACACAGGAGCTCTGAATATACTATATAGTGTAAGTGTACAGTAATACACTGACTCACCAGTGATGTCTCTAGGTGAAGTTCTTCATCTTCGCTTTTCTTCAACTGGCACAGTCCGCCATCACTTCTTCCAGCGAGGAATCATCTCTGCAGAAAATAACACACAGTTATCAATAACTGATCTCTTTTAGAGCACATTCCCACTTTTCCCCAGGCTTCTACACTACACCAGTTGAAGAAATAAAGCGACATAGTGGCGCCCTGCACAGTAACAGGACCCCCCTTTTGTCCCCTCTTATGGAAAACAGTTTCCTAAAAAGTAAATTATATTACAGAAGTAATAATGTCCCTAATTGGACTTTAAAGTAATAATGTTCCCCACTCGCCATCATAAACTAATAAAGTTCCTCAATCTGGCCACTAAACAGTAATAAAGTCCCTTGTCCAGCGAGGCCAACCATCTATCCATCCTGACCTCCCCCCACCCATATATCCATTCTGGTCTCCATGTGTCCAGCCTGCCCCTCCCATATATCCATCCGGGCCTCCATGTGTCCAGCCCGCCCCCTTCATATATCCATCCTGTCCCCCCCATATATGCATCCCACCCCACCCCATATATCTATCTAGGTCCCCATGTGTCCAGCTTGCCGCCCTTCACCTCCATGTGTTCATCCAGGTCCCCAACTTGGCCACCTTCACCTCCATGTGTCTCCCCATGCGTCCAGCCAGCCCCCTCTTCAGCCCCGTGCCTCCATCCATAAGTCCCCCCATGCGTCCAGCCAGCCCCCCCTTCAGCCCCATGCCTCAATCCATGTCTCCCCATGCGTCCAGCCAGCCCCCCTTCAGCCCCATGTCTCCTTCCATGTCCCCACGGGTCCATCCAGCCCCCCCTTCAGCCCCATGTCTCCATCCATGTCCCCACGGGTCCAGCCAGCCCCCCCTTCAGCCCCATGTCTCCATCCATGGCCCCACGGGTCCAGCCAGCCCCCCCTTCAGCCCCATGTCTCCATCGGTCCAGCCAGCCCCCCCTTCAGCCCCATGTCTCCATCGGTCCAGCCAGCCCCCCTTCAGCCCCATGTCCCCATGGGTAAAGCCAGCCCCCCCTTCAGCCCCATGTCCCCATGGGTCCAGCCAGCCCCCCCTTCAGCCCCATGTCCCCATGGGTCCAGCCAGCCCCCCCTTCAGCCCCATGTCCCCATCCACGTCCCCATGGGTCTAGCCAGCCCCTCCTTCAGCCCCATGTCCCCATGGGTCCAGCCAGCCCCCCCTTCAGTCCCATGTCCCCATCCATGTCACCATGGGTCCAGCCAGCCCCCCCCCTTCAGCCCCATGGGTCCAGCCAGCCCCCCCTTCAGCCCCAAGTCCCCATCCATGTCTCCATGGGTCCAGCCAGCCCCCCCCTTCAGCCCCATCCATGTCCCCATGGGTCCAGCCAGCCCCCCCCTTCAGCCCCATCCATGTCCCCATGGGTCCAGCCAGCCCCCCCCTTCAGCCCCATCCATGTCCCCATGGGTCCAGCCAGCCCCCCCTTCAGCCCCATGTCCCCATGGGTCCAGCCAGCCCCCCCTTCAGCCCCATGTCCCCATGGGTCCAGCCAGCCCCCCCTTCAGCCCCATGTCCCCATGGGTCCAGCCAGCCCCCCCTTCAGCCCCATGTCCCCATGGGTCCAGCCAGCCCCCCCTTCAGCCCCATGTCCCCATGGGTCCAGCCAGCCCCCCCTTCAGCCCCATGTCCCCATGGGTCCAGCCAGCCCCCCCTTCAGCCCCATCCATGTCCCCATGGGTCCAGCCAGCCCCCCCTTCAGCCCCATGTCCCCATGGGTCCAGCCAGCCCCCCCTTCAGCCCCATGTCCCCATGGGTCCAGCCAGCCCCCCCTTCAGCCCCATGTCCCCATGGGTCCAGCCAGCCCCCCCTTCAGCCCCATGTCCCCATGGGTCCAGCCAGCCCCCCTTCAGCCCCATGTCCCCATGGGTCCAGCCAGCCCCCCCTTCAGCCCCATGTTCCCATGGGTCCAGCCAGCCTCCCCTTCAGCCCCATGTTCCCATGGGTCCAGCCAGCCTCCCCTTCAGCCCCATGTCCCCATGGGTCCAGCCAGCCCCCCCTTCAGCCCCATGTCACCATGGGTCCAGCCAGCCCCCCCTTCAGCCCCATGTCACCATGGGTCCAGCCAGCCCCCCCCTTCAGCCCCATGTCACCATGGGTCCAGCCAGCCCCCCCCTTCAGCCCCATGTCCCCATCCCTGTCCCCATGGGTCCAGCCAGCCCCCCCTTCAGCCCCATGTCTCCATCCATGTCCCCACGGGTGCAACCAGCCCCCCCTTCAGCCCCATGTCTCCATCCATGTCCCCATGGGTCCAACCAGCCCCCCCTTCAGCCCCATGTCTCCATCCACGTCGCCACGGGTCCAGCCAGCCCCCCCTTCAGCCCCATGTCTCCATCCACGTCGCCACGGGTCCAGCCAGCCCCCCCTTCAGCCCCATGTCTCCATCCACGTCGCCACGGGTCCAGCCAGCCCCCCCTTCAGCCCTATGTCTCCATCCATGGCCCCTTGGGTCCAGCCAGCCCCCCCTTCAGCCCCATGTCTCCATCCATGTCCCCATGGGTCCAGCCAGCCCCCCCTTCAGCCCCATGTCTCCATCCATGTCTCCATGGGTCCAGCCAGCCCCCCCTTCAGCCCCATGTCCCCATGGGTAAAGCCAGCCCCCCCTTCAGCCCCATGTCCCCATGGGTCCAGCCAGCCCCCCCTTCAGCCCCATGTCCCCATGGGTCCAGCCAGCCCCCCCTTCAGCCCCATGTCCCCATCCATGTCCCCATGGGTCCAGCCAGCCCCATGTCCCCATCCACGTCCCCATGGGTCCAGCCAGCCCCTCCTTCAGCCCCATGTCCCCATCCATGTCCCCATGGGTCCAGCCAGCCCCTCCTTCAGCCCCATGTCCCCATCCATGTCCCCATGGGTCCAGCCAGCCCCCCCTTCAGCCCCATGTCCCCATCCATGTCCCCATGGGTCCAGCCAGCCCCCCCTTCAGTCCTATGTCCCCATCCATGTCACCATGGGTCCAGCCAGCCCCCCCCCTTCAGCCCCATGGGTCCAGCCAGCCCCCCCCTTCAGCCCCAAGTCCCCATCCATGTCTCCATGGGTCCAGCCAGCCCCCCACTTCAGCCCCATCCATGTCCCCATGGGTCCAGCCAGCCCCCCCTTCAGTCCTATGTCCCCATCCATGTCTCCATGGGTCCAGCCAGCCCCCCACTTCAGCCCCATCCATGTCCCCATGGGTCCAGCCAGCCCCCCCTTCAGTCCTATGTCCCCATCCATGTCTCCATGGGTCCAGCCAGCCCCCCACTTCAGCCCCATCCATGTCCCCATGGGTCCAGCCAGCCCCCCCTTCAGCCCCATGTCCCCATGGGTCCAGCCAGCCCCCCCTTCAGCCCCATGGGTCCAGCCAGCCCCCCCTTCAGCCCCATGGGTCCAGCCAGCCCCCCCCTTCAGCCCCATGGGTCCAGCCAGCCCCCCCCTTCAGCCCCATGGGTCCAGCCAGCCCCCCCCTTCAGCCCCATGGGTCCAGCCAGCCCCCCCCTTCAGCCCCATGGGTCCAGCCAGCCCCCCCTTCAGCCCCATGGGTCCAGCCAACCCCCCCTTCAGCCCCATGTCCCCATGGGTCCAGCCAGCCCCCCTTCAGCCCCATGTCTCCATCCATGTCCCCACGGGTGCAGCCAGCCCCCCCTTCAGCCCCATGTCTCCATCCATGTCCCCACGGGTGCAACCAGCCCCCCCTTCAGCCCCATGTCTCCATCCATGTCCCCACGGGTGCAACCAGCCCCCCCTTCAGCCCCATGTCTCCATCCATGTTCCCACGGGTCCAACCAGCCCCCCCTTCAGCCCCATGTCTCCATCCATGTCCCCACGGGTCCAACCAGCCCCCCCTTCAGCCCCATGTCTCCATCCATGTCGCCACGGGTCCAGCCAGCCCCCCCCTTCAGCCCCATGTCTCCATACATGTCCCCACGGGTCCATCCAGCCCCCCCTTCAGCCCCATGTCTCCATCCATGTCCCCATATGACCAGCCTGCGACCCCTCCATATACGGATGATGACCAATGCTGGTCACACTCACCCAGAAAAACGTGGATATTGCACTTGACTTGAAGTTGAAGCAGGGAGAGCTGTAGCCGGGGCCTGCAGCCTTGTTTCCAGGGTGATGGTGAGAGAGCAGAGTGCAGGTCACCGCATACTCAGCCCAGGAGCCGGCTTAAAAGGCCAAGAGAGCAGGAGAGAAGAGGGCGGTGCGCGGTGCTGGTGCGGTGTTACATACCCGGACGGGAGCCGGTGTTACAAGGCCAATTCCAAGGGAGCAGGAGCCGGGACTGGAGAGCAGAGCGCGGCGTCGGCGTATGAAAAGCCGCCAGGGGGGCAGGGAGAGGAGAGCGTGACGTCAGCGTGTCACCTGACACCACACAACTGCCAGCCACCAGCGGGAAAGCAGAGCGCGGTGCGTGTCACCGCCCACCAAGATCACGTCCTCCTGTCATGTGACTATGCGCGTCACCCGCTGTCACCACTGAATAGTATGAGCGCCGCACGCGACGCTACATTTCCTTCGGCTGCGCTTTTAAAGGGCCCGCACTTTTTAAGAGCCCCCGCTACCAATTCTCTCACTCTCTCATCGGGGCCCACCGGGAATTTTTCACGCTATCACACCAGGCCAGTCCGACCCTGCATGGGCCCATCAGGTAAAGTGATGGGATGAAGTTTTCTCTCCTCATGTTGAAAAATGACATTTTCTGCCACCTATTGATGAGAGAAAAAAAGTGATGAAGATTTACAAACTTCTAACATTAGTCAGTGAAAAACATACAGAACAAGGATGCAAATGGATCTTTTTTTGGCAATCCAATCATTTGAATGGGCCAGTTTTATCTGCAAATCAGATTACAATCAAACATGTCTCAAATTTCTTTTGTGAACCATCAGCATCAGAAAAGGTCCATAGACTATAATTATTATGTTTTTATAAGCAAAGAAAAGGAACACAATGCAAACTCTAAAATCAGACATTTAAATGGATGAGTTTGGTGGGCAAACAGGGTCTGACTGGAGCACCGGGACACTGGACGATTATCCGGTGGGCCAGGGTCCTTGGCAGGACGTAGAGGGGGCCCACTGGTTTCAACTGAATGTGCGTCCGAGGACATTTCATTAATGATCAGTATTGTAATATTCGGTCACTATGTTGTAATATCTGGTCCGGTCATGGTGTGGTATTTATCCCTGTATGTGTTATTATTTGGTCACTATGTGGTGTGGACATGGTGTGGTGGTATTTCTCCCTTGTATGTGGAATTATTTGGTCGCTATATGTTGGTAATATCTGGTCTGGTCATGGTGTGGCGATATTTCTCCCTTTTACAGTATGAGGTATTGTTCGGTCACTATGTGGTGGTCATATGTGGTCTGCTCACGGTGTGACGGTAGTTCTCCCTTCTATGTGGAATAATTTGGTCGCTATATGCTGCTAAAATCTGGTCTGGTCATGGTGTGGCACTATTTGTCCCTTTTACAGTATGAGGTATTGTTCGGTCACTATGTGGTGGTCATATGTGGTCTGCTCACGGTGTGACGGTAGTTCTCCCTTCTATGTGGAATAATTTGGTCGCTATATGCTGCTAAAATCTGGTCTGGTCATGGTGTGGCGATATTTGTCCCTTATACAATATGTGGTATTGTTCGGTCACTATGTGGTGGTCATATGTGGTCTGCTCACGGTGTGACGGTAGTTCTCCCTTCTATGTGGAATAATTTGGTCGCTATATGCTGCTAAAATCTGGTCTGATCATGGTGTGGCAATATTTGTCCCTTATACAATATGTGGTATTATTCGGTCACTATGTGGTGGTAATATGTGGTCTGGTCACGGTGTGGCTGTATTTCTCCCTTCTACGTGGGATTATTCGGTCGCTTTATGCTGGTAATATGTGGTCTGGTCACAGTGTCACGTTAGTTCTCCCTTGAATGTGGTATTATTGGTCTTGAAAAAGTGGAGTGTGTTGTGTACAGCAGTCAATTGTTCTCTCTGATATTAGGAGAATAATCTTTATTTAGATTTGTGATTAAATACTTGGAACAAGATGCACTTACAGGAATTCTACTGTGAAAACAAGTAATCACCTTTCCAAAGGATAAGTGATAAGGTATTGATTGGTGGGGGTCTGACTGCTGGGACCCGCACCGATTGGTAGAATGTGGAGCTTTTATCCCCACTAGACTGGAGCAGCATGTGCGACTTCACCACTGATCCATTGATTTCCTCAATGGCTGCGAGCGCTGCTCTTGTTTTTTTCTGGAAGCCCCAAAGAGAATGAATGGATCTGCGGTCAGACATCCCACCTGCCGCTGCATTTTAAAATGGGGATAAAAGTGTCCTGTCAGGGATAAAACTTCCCAATTCTGATCAGTGCAGTTTCCAATGGTCGGACCCAAACGATCATTAAGTTATCACCAATCCTGAGGAGCCCATGGATCGGTGATAACTTGTTTTCACCAAAGAAGCCCTTTAATGCAAACTACCGTAATTGTCCATCCCAGTTGTGCTGTGCGCACAGTAGATGTGCAGGAGCCGCCTGTGATTTACAGTCGAGGTCCCACTATAACGGGGATAACGGCTATCAGGTATCTGCATCTAGCTGTAGGGTGGGCCCCAGTCTCCCCAGTCCGAGCTGTGAGCAAATATAACCTGTCTGGGCAATTGTAGCCAATTTTGCTGCAAAAAAAGAAAAGTCTTTTTACCTTTTTAACCATAACTTTCAATGTCTTGGATAAATGTGTAACCCTTTATTAAATTCTGCCTTTATTATGGGGATCTCATGGTAGTAGAGCATAGCAGAGGTTGACTATATTTTATTTTTTATTTATTTATTTTTTACAGAAAGATCCACGTAAAGAAAAAAAAGAAGAAAAGTAAAAAAAAATGGAAACCAAAAGAAAATAAACAGAACACACCTTTTTGGTAAATTTTTATACTCTGAGCAGCCCCATGATATAAGCTGGTGCAGGTCACTAATCAGACAAATCCACATGAATGAGTGTAAGAAGTGAATGCAGCACTCACCGCTATAATAAAACATTGTATTCCATCATTAATAACCATCAGCTTCTCACAGAGGGAGGTCAGCGAGTGGTAGATACACTGCATTGTGAAAGGATTTGGCCCCCTTGAACTTTTCCACCTTTTGCCACATTTCTGGCTTCAAACATAAAGATATAAAATTCAAATTTTTTTGGGAAGAATCAACAAGTGGGAATGAAATTTATTGGATATTTTAAACTTAAAAATAAAAACTGAAAAGTGGGGCGTGCAATATTATTCGGCCCCTTTACTTTCAGTGCAGCAAACTCACTCCAGAAGTTCAGTGAGGATCTCTGAATGATCCAATGTTGTCCTAAATGACTGGTAACGATAACTAGAATCCACCTGTGTGTAATCAAGTCTCTGTATAAATGCACCTGCTGTGTGATAGTCTCAGGGTTCTGTTTCAAGTGCAGAGAGCACCATGAAGACCAAGGAACACACCAGGCAGGTCCGAGATACTGTTGTGGCGAAGTTCAAAGCCGGATTTGGATACAAAAAGATTTCCCAAGTTTTAAACATCTCAAGGAGCACTGTGCAAGCGATCATATTGAAATGGAAGGAGTATCAGACCAATGCTAATCTACCAAGACCCGGCCGTCCCTCTAAACCAGTGTTTCCCAAACTCCAGTCCTCACGGACCACCACAGGTCATGTTTTCAGGATTTCCTTAGTATTGCATAGGTGATGGAAGTATCATCAAGGCATCAGGAATTTTCTCACCTGTGCAATACTATGGAAATCCTGAAAACATGACCTGTGGGGTCTGTGAGGACTGGAGTATGGGAAACACTGCTCTAAACTTTCATCTCGAACAAGGAGAAGACTGATCAGAGATGCAGCTAAAAGGCCCATGATCACTCTGGATGAACTGCAGAGATCTAGAGCGGAGGTGGGTTAGTCTGTCCATAGGACAACAATCAGTTATACACTGCACAAATCTGGGCTCTATGGAAGAATGGCAAGAAGAAAGCCATTTCTCAAAGATATCTATAAAAAGTCTCGTTTGAAGTTTGCCACAAGCCATCTGGGAGACACACCAAACATGTGGAATAAGGTGCTCTGGTCAGATGAAACCAAAATCAAACTTTTTGGCCACAATGCAAAACGATATGTTTGGCGTAAAAGCAACACAGCTCATCACCCTCAAAACACCATCCCCACTGTCGAACATGGTGGTGGCAGCATCATGGTTTGGGCCTGCTTTTCTTCAGCAGGGACAGAGAAGATGGTTAAAATTGATGGGAAGATGGATGGAGCCAAATACAGGACCATTCTGGAAGAAAACCTGTTGGAGTCTGCAAAAGACCTGAGACTGGGACGGAAATTTATCTTCCAACAAGACAATGATCCCAAACATAAAGCAAAATCTACAATGGAATGGTTCAAAAATAAACATATCCAGGTGTTAGAATGGCCAAGTCAAAGTCCAGACCTGAATCCAATCGAGAATCTGTGGAAAGAGCTGAAAACTGCTGTTCACAAACGCCCTCCATCCAACCTCACTGAGCTCGAGCTGTTTTGCAAGGAAGTATGGGCAAGAATTTCAGCCACTCGATGTGCAAAACTGATAGAGGCATACGCCAAGCGACTTGCAGCTGTAATCGCAGCAAAAGGTGGCGCTACAAAGTATTAACTCAAGGGGGCCGAATAATATTGCACGCCCCACTTTTCAGTTTTTAATTTGTTAAAAAAGTTTAAAATAGCAAATAAATTTCATTCCACTTCACGATTGTGTCCCACTTGTTGTTGATTCTTCCCCCAAAAAATAGAATTTTATATCTTTATGTTTAAAGCCAGAAATGTGGCAAAAGGTAGAAAAGTTCAAGGGGGCCAAATCCTTTCACAATGCAGTGTATAGGTGACGGCAGTGCTGTGTATCTGCAGGATTCCAGGCCAGTATCTGCCACCCGCTGGATTTCCCATGTGAGAAGCTCTGGGATTTTATTACAGGGAAACTGTCATCAGGTTTTTGCTATGTAATCTAAAAGCAACAAGTCGGGGCAGAGGACCTTATCCCAGCGATGTGTCACTTGCTGGTCTGCATGATGGCATTTTGATATAATCCCTTTTTATCTGCTGCAGATCTAGCAGTTCCCTGAATTCACAGATTATGTAGAGACCAATGCGGGAAAGTTACCCCAAATGTTATAGAAGTCAGCATTGGATTTTCTGCTTTCAGATCACCTCACAGACCAATGTAAGTTAAGGGACAAGTTCAGATGACGGTTTATCCCACTGTTTTTTTAAAGAAATTCGCCATTAAAACTCATGCATACAGTACAAAAAGAAATAGATGCCACAACCAGGGCCGGCTCCAGGATTTCATGGGCCCCGGGCAAAAGTCTCAGTGGGCCCCTTTCACACCTACCACGATTCATGATGCACAGAAATATAGGTATAGTACAATGCTAAAGATTTCACTTACTTCTCACATTACATGAGTGATATCTATTGTAAAGTCTACAACAGCTCAGAAACCGGCGAATCCTCCCAGCGCACAGTTCAGACCAGACAATATAGTCCTCTATACAGTATTATGGGCCCCACGTAGTCCTCCATATACAGTATTATGGGCACCACGTGGTCCTCCATACAGTATTATGGGCACCACGTGGTCCTCCATATACAGTATTATGGGCACCACATGGTCCTGCATCCAGTACTATGGGCACCATATATTGCTCCATACAGAATAACGGACCGTATATAATGCTCCATACAGTATGATCCCCATATATTGCTCCATTCAGTATAATGGATCCCATATATTGCTCCATAAAGTAAAATGAGCCCCATATATTGCTCCATACATAATGGGTACCATATAATGCTCCATACAGAATAATGGAGCCCAAATATTGCTCCATACAGTATGGGCCCTATATATTGCTCCATAAATAGTGGGACCAATATATTGCTCCATAAAGAATAGGCCCCATATAATGCTCCATAGATAATGGGCCCTATATAATACTCCATACATAATGGGCCCCATATATTGTTCAATAGATAATGAGCCCCATATAATACTACATACATAATGAGCCTCATATATTGTTCAATAGATAATAAGCCCTATATAATACTCCATACATAATGGGCCCCATATATTGTTCAATAGATAATGAGCCCCATATAATACTCATAACATAAAAAAAAAAAATCAAATACTCACCGCTCCTTGCTGGAAGCAGGCCTGTCTCATCAGCGTCTTCTGACTCTCTGCACTGGGACTGCTCAGCAGAGGGCGCTCTGTAGTGACGTCATTGCGCCCTCTGCCCTGAGATGTCACAGAGTAAGAAGACGCAGAAGACAGAGGAGCAGCAGAGGAACAGGGAGAGGTAAGTATTGCAAACAGTTTAAAGCACTGGGGAAGGCCCAGTGCAAGTGCCCATTCGCTGGCATCAGGCCCCGCTGACTCATGGGCCCCATAGTGCGCTGGTGTCCCAGAGGGTGAGTGGGCCCCCTGTTCGCTCAGGGCCCAGGCACTTGCCCGGGTGGTGATGCCGGCCCTGGGTACAACACATACGGCACCCGTTTTTAACTGATCCGCTGCAATGATTATGTAGGAAACTGTATTCATTTACAATCATCCACAGCGTGAGAGAAAACAGCTACAACATTACTGAATAAACAGAAACCCTGCAAGTATAAGAAAATGTTTTTTTTAAAAATATTTTGCATATCAATCCAGTTTGAAAAAAAATAACTCATTAAGCATTTTTTGCAACGTAGCAGTCCACATCTGACAGACTCCTGTAACTCTGGACACAGTATAATAGTGTGGCCGCTGCTCTCTAGCAGGACCCTCTAATGATAGAAGCAGGACGGCATACTGGATCTCGCACAACGCTACCTGCATGCCATCTGATTGGCTACTGTAAGTGCTCCAGCCGTATAAAGATCACTATGTATACAATATACTCCGAAAAGATGTCAGTGATTACTGTGAAGTCAAAATATTGTGGCCCCCATTGAGCAGGAATGATTAGAGATGGACAAGCTCCAGTTGGCAGACAGTCAGTGATGGCGGAGAGCTGATCATCTTTACTCGCTGCTCATTAGGAAAGTGGTCGCTTTCTGAAACCATTTGACTCTGAACTCGGCGTCAGACGGCATTATGTAAGAGGCCAATGTCTGAGTGGTTTTTGTGTCCATTTGTCCTTCCTCTGTTCTTTCTGCCAAAAGATCCTCACCCATAACCTAAGGATTAAAATAAAGTTGAATTGTTACTAATATTATTTTAAATTTATCACATGAATTGAATTTCATAAATTAAAAGAAAACTTTCCCTCCGATGTCCACAAAACTGAGCGCCACTACATAAGCCACAAATAGTCTCCCCTCTCTCTCCCAGTCTGTGCAGCGGACGGGAACCATTTAAATGGGTGCAGGGCCGATTTTAGATAAAGTGGGGCCCTGGGGAAAAGTTTAAAGTGGGGTCCCAAATGCTGACATACAGCACCACACAAACATTTAGCTTGTATGTACATGCGCTGAGATCAGGCCGCTAAACGAGCGCAATCCACAATACTGAAGCCGTTCGACGCTTGTTTCCCGACCTCTTTACACCAGCTGAGGAAGAATGATGGATACAGAACAATCACTAATAGATCAATCTGTCCCCATACAGCATCATGTTATCAGCAGCACATCTGCAGGTTACACCGGCCGATGTGCTGCTGAGAACAAGGATTTTTGTTCTGGCATAAACAATCCAATTACTCGATGAATAGGCAGCATTTTGCTTGTTTAGTATAATACATGTCATAGTCCTCCATATTTTATAATGTGCCCCACAGCCCCCCATATTGTATAATGCACTCCCCATAGCCCTCAATATTGTATAATGCACTCCCCATAGTCCTCCATATAGTATAATACACTCCCGATAGCCCTCCATATAGTATAATGCACTCCCCATAACCCTCTATATAGTGTAATATACTCCCCATAGTCCTCCATATTGTATAATGCACTCCCCATAACCCTCTATATAGTATAATATACTCCCCATAGTCCTCCATATTGTATAATGTGCCCCACAGCCCTCCATATTGTATAATGCACTCCCCATAGTCCTCCATATTGTATAATGCACTCCCCATAGCCCTCCATATTGTATAATGTGGCCCATATTCCTCCAAATAGTATAATACACTCCCCAAAGCTCGCTATATAGTTTAATGCACCTCATAGTTCTCCATATAGTATAATGCACCTCATAGTCCTCCATATAGTATAATGCACCTCATAGCCCTCCATATAGTATAATGCACCTCATAGCCCTCCATATAGTATAATATACTCCCCATAGTCCTTCATATAGCATAATGCACTCCCCATAGTCTTTCATATTGTATAATGTGCACCACAGCCCTCCATATTGTATAATGTGGCCCATTTTCCTCAATATAGTAAATACATTCCCCATAGCCCTCCATATAGTATAATGCACCTCATAGTCCTCCATATAGTATAGTACACTCCCCATAGCCCTCCATATAGTATAATGCACTCCCCATAGCCCTCCATATAGTATAATACACTCCCCATAGCCCTCCATATAGTATAATGCACCTCATAGTCCTCCATATAGTATAATACACTCCCCATAGCCCTCCATATAGTATAATGCACCTCATAGTCCTCCATATAGTATAATACACTCCCCATAGCCCTCCATATAGTATAATATACTCCCCATAGTCCTCCATATAATGGAATGCACCTCATAGTCCTCCATATAGTATAATGCACTCCCTATAGCCCTCCATATAGTATAATGCACTCCCTATAGCCCTCCCTATAGTATAATGCACTCCCCATAGCCCTCCCTATAGTATAATGCACTCTCCATAGTCCTTCATAGTGTATAATGCACTCCCCATAGTCCTTCATATAGTATAATGCATTCTCCTCAGTCCTTAATAGAGTATAATGCAGCCTCCCTATAGTATAATGCAGCCAAACATATAGTACATATAATATAATGCAACCCATAGTCCTCGTAAAGTATAATTCGGCCCCAACCATAGAGTATAATGCAGCCCCCCAGTTCTGCAGTATTATGGTCACCACGTATAAAAAACAAATACATACAATACTCACCTCTCCTCGTTCTCCAGCTGCTCCATGCTCTGCAGAGCGTCTCAGCAGCTCCACTCTGCAGGCACAGTCATTCCCCCGCTACCGATACAGTTCAATGCGCGATGCGGGGGGACGAACTCACGGACCCTATAGAGGCACGCCACGGGCTGGAGGCCCCAGGCAGATGCCTAGTCTGCTTGCCATTACGCCGGCCCTGAATGGGTGTCTCATGCTGGGTACATGTTTTTCTGCTTTTTTTCTTGCCATAGTACAAATTCTATTCAGTAGGACTATCAGCTGTGTATCCACCAGACTTCTGCACAACCCAACTGATGGTCCCAACCCCATTTATAAGGCCAGAAATCCCTCTTATTAAACCTGACAGGGCACACCTGTGAAGTGAAAACCATTTCCGGTGACTACCTGTTGAAGCTCATCAAGAGAATGTCAAGAGTGTGCAAAGCAGTCATCAAAGCAAAAGGTGGCTACTTTGAAGAACCTAGAATATAAGACATATTTTCAGTTGTTTCACACTTTTTTGTTAAGTACATAATTCCACATGTGTTAATTCATAGTTTTGATGACTTCAGTGTGAATGTACAATTTTCATTGTCATTGAAAATACAGAAAAATCTTTAAATGAGAAGGTGTGTCCAAACTTTTGGTCTGTTACTGTATATATCCAGGATGTGTGATCACGGGGTGCCATACATACCAGAATGGGAGATCAAAGGGTGTCATGCATACCAGGATGGGTGATCAAGGGATGCCATGCATACCAGGATGGGGGATCAAGGGGTGCCATGAAAACTAGGATGGGGATCAGGGGGTGCCATGCATACCAGGATGGTTGATCAAAGGGGTGCCATGGATACCGAGGGCTCAAGGGGTGCCATGCATTCCAGGATGGGGATGAGGGTCACGTATACCAAGATGTGATGGGGGCCACATATACCAGGAAGGAGGGACCATACATACCAGGATGGAGGATAGTAACAGAATTGGGGGACATTACCCCAATACCAATGTCAGCAGCAGACTCCTATTAGACAAAGATAGCACAAGTATACACAAAATGCAGTTTTTAAAAGGAAGGTTTTTATGATTAAGGGAAAAGGAAATCCAAACCTAAAGGGCCCTGTGTTAAAAAGTGATGCCCCTCCCTCCTTAAAACATAAATTAACTGTGATTTGTCACATCTTTGGGAAGCTGAGTTCAATTTCCGTAGCCCCACACAGCCCTGTTTACTGCCACACGTGTTCTCAATCAAGAAATCACTTAAATAGGACATGCCTGACAAAGTGAAGTAGAACAAAAGATCCTCTAAAGCTAGACATCATGCTGAGATCCAAAGAAATTCAGGACCAAATGAGAAACAAAGTAATTGAGATCTATCAGTCTGGAAAAAGTTCTAAACCCATTTCTAAAGATTTGGGACTCCAGCGATTCACAGTGGAAGTCATTATCCACAATAGGCAAAAATATGGAACAATGGTGAACTTTCCTAGGCGTGGCCGGCTGATCAAAATTACCCCAAGAGCGCAGCAACGACTCATCCAAGAGGTCACAAAAGACCCCACAACAACATCCAGAGAACTGCAGGTCTCACTTGCCTCAGTTAAGGACAGTGTTCATGACTACACCAAAAGAAAGAGACTGGGCAAAAATGACACGCATAGCAGAGTTCCAAGACGAAAACCATTGCTGAGCAATAAGAACAAAGGCTCATCTCAGTTTTGTCAGAAAACATCTTGATGATCGCCAAGACTTTTGGGAGAATAGTCTGTGGACTGACAAGACAAAAGTTGAACTTTTTGAAAGGTGTATGTCCCATTACATCTGGCGTAGAAGTAACACTGCATTTTAAAAAAGGAACATCATACCAACAGTAAAATATGGTGGCGGTAGCATGATGGTCTGGGACTGTTATGCTGCTTCAGGACCTGGAAGACTTGCTGTGGAAATGGAACCAAGAATTTTGCTGGTTAACCAAAAAATCCTGAAAGAGAATGTCTGGCCATCTGTTCATGACCTCAAGCTGAAGTGCACTTGGGTTATGCAGCAGGACAATGATCCAAAACACACCATTAAGTCCACCTCTGAATGGCTTAAGGAAAACAAAATTAAGACTTTGCAGTGGCTTAGTCAAAGCCCTGACCTTAAGAAAGAGGTTCATGCTCGGAAACCCTCCAATGTGGCTAAATTACAACAATTTTGCAAAGATGAGTGGGCAAAAATTCCTCCAGAGTGTTGTAAAAGACTCATTGCCAATTATCCCAATTGTACAATTGTAAACATTTATGCTCCCAACAAAAGACAAATCAGCTTTCTTAACAAGGTGATGAAAAAGATTTCCAAAATCAAGAAGGGAGAACTGTTTATACTGGGTGATTTCAATATGGTTCCTGATGGTCATATGGACTCCTCATCCCCCAGAAGATGTCTATCTGCTTCCCTAAACCTGTGGCTAATAAAAAACGAGCTGTTTGACGCATTTAGGTGTATCAACACTACCTCAAAAGAGTACACGTTTTTTTCAGACGTCCACCAGACTGCGTCCAGAATAGACCTTATTCTAACTGATGTCTTTTCCATCTCAAAAATTGAAAAAATTGAAATTCTCCCAAAAACTATCTCTGACCACTCCCCTTTGCTGGGAGAAATTAGGTTAGGCCCACCCCTCACTAATAGCTTTCTTTGGAAATGCAACCCATCCCTCCTTTATTCACCAGAGTACAGATCTATAATTGAGGAAAATTTAAAACAATACTTCAATGAAAATGAAGATGAAGCCATTAGTCCATTTACTCTCTGGAATGCTCATAAGGCAGTCCTCAGAGGGACATTGCTGAAACTGTCATCCTCCATCAAAAAGAAGAATAGGGCTAAAATTATAGAACTCCAAGCCTTAATTAGATCTAAGGAGGAGATCCAAACCAACACTTACCCACCCTCTCAAAAAATTGGCCAAGAAATTAATAATTTAAGAGTAGAACTCAAAAAAGAATTATTTGCCCCCTTCGAATCTCTAGTCAAGAACTCACAATTTAAAGTATATGCATCCTTGAACAAACCGACTAAATTTATGATGAACCGTATTAAGAAAAAGAGGATACAAAACAGGATTAATAAAGTTCCATCGGAGGATGGCACACTTAGACATCACCCAAAAGAGATAGTCTCCACTTTTGAGAAATACTATCATAAACTATATAATATTAACACAAATGATTCCATACCAAAGCCTAACAAAGAACTAATCAACAAATTCCTTTCCTCAATTAATCTACCAAAAGCCAGTAAACATGACTTAGAAACCTTATCATCCCCCTTTACAGAAAAAGAGGTCGTCGAGGCAATAACACAACTAAAACCCTATAAATCCCCAGGCCCCGACGGATTCACCAACCAATATTTCAAAACGTTCGAATCTATTCTTACCCCTCACCTCACCCAAGTATTTAATAAGGCAGCGTCTCAGGGCTCATTCCCAGACGAAATGCTGGAAGCCATAATCATACTTATACCCAAACCCAAAGGAAATCCGGAGGATGTCAAAAACTTCAGGCCCATCTCCCTTATAAACACCGATGTCAAACTATACTCCAAAGTGTTGGTAAATAGATTAAAATCTATATTACCTACCTTAATAAACAACGATCAAATTGGCTTTGTCGATAAAAGACAATCTACAGATAGAACGACACGCCTCATTAATATTATCAAATTATTGAATTTATCCAAAACCCCATCAATCCTCCTGACTCTTGACGCTGAAAAAGCGTTCGATCGTCTCAACTGGCTATATTTAAAACTTGCACTAATGAAATTTGGTTTTGTCGAAAAAATTTTGTCTTCCATCCTCGCGTTATACTCTAACTCCTCTGCCAAAATATACGCCAACAATCACTTATCTAGCCCAATAAAAATAAATAACGGAACCAGGCAGGGTTGCCCCCTATCACCTCTTTTGTTTGCTTTGGCAATTGAACCCCTAGCACAAAAAATCAGGGAAAATGAAAATATCAAAGGGATACAGGCAGGCTCCCCACAATTTACAATTAGTCTGTTTGCAGACGATATTCTCCTTACACTAGCTGACCCCCTCAATTCGGTCAAAGAGGTAACAAACACCCTGGAAAAATTCTCGGAAATATCGTATTTCAAAATAAACAACAAAAAATCAAAAATAATCCAAATCAACCTAAGCAACTGCATAATAAATAAAATCAAAAAAGACTTTAACTACGATTGGGAAGAGGAGGAATTCACATACCTAGGAATCATCATCACAAAAAATATAAACTCAATTATCACCAAAAATATGGTTTCAATTACAGAAACAATAAAGACTTACAATACTTTAACGACAAAGACCTATCGTGGCTAGGCAAGTCGCTAATCCTGAAAGCATTTGCACTTCCTAAAATCTTATACGTACTAAGAAACCTTCCCTTAATTATTCCCGCCCCATACATAACCAAGATGCAATGCCTTATCAATACATTCTTTTGGAGCGGTAAAAAAGCGAGGACCCCGACAGCTTTGCTATATAAAAGCAAAGTTAACGGTGGCATTGGTCTCATCAATGTGAACACTTACTATTTAGCAAATTTAATTAAACAAAGCCAATACTGGTTACATTCAAAACACCCTCCAGCATGGATTGAATTGGAGACATTGCTCAATGGTAACCTTCTTCCCCAAAATCTACTCCTTAATAATCTTTTCAAAAAATCCCGGTATACTCCATCCCACCCTATCTTCCAAGCTGCTTTATTTGCTCGGGGAAAGTTCATTACTCTCAATAGAAGCAAAAACAATTCAAATAACTCACTGAATTTTCCTCTTTCATATATCGCAGCAATCTACAATCACCCATTCCCCTCTCATTGGCCCATCATAGGCATAAGCAAAATCAAAGACATTTTTAACAGTAGCAATTTTATTCCCTTCGCAGAACTAAAATCCAAATTTAAATTGACATCCGACGAGTTCTTCTACTACTCAATGACTAAGGACATGATTGGAATATTTCTATCCAGCAGGAAATCAATGTCTGAGGCCTCTATAAACTTACTTCGTAATACAAACCATAACATCTTCTGGAGTCTGAAATATATTTACTCAAGTTTTAACAAAGACGCATTTTTAAAAAAAACTACATTCATGAAAAAATGGGAAGTAGACTTAAATACATCCTTCACAATGGAGATGTGGGAAAACGCCCTCTGCTCATCATATTCCTCCAACATTTGCATGGCGTTACATGAGGGATACTATAAAACGTTATCACGTTGGTACTATACCCCTTTAAGACCCTCGCATATAGACCCCAACAATTCCCCTCTCTGTTGGAGAAATTGCGGGCAATACGGAGATCTGATCCACATTTTCTGGAACTGCCCCAAAATTAAAAAAATCTGGGCTCAGACGTCTAAACTAATTAATAACCTAACCAACCAAGAAATCGCCCTTACACCTCAGAAGGCTCTCTTGTCCTTAGAGTTGGAATCACTGACCTCACACACTAGATACCTTATCATCCACATATGTTTGGTAATAAAAAATTCAATCGCATATAACTTGAAGAAACCAGATCCCCCTCGTTTCTTCGAACTTCTAGGCAGAATCTCACTCCATAAATCGTATGAGTTCAGATATGCTTCCAGCATAAATGGCTCAACAAGAAACTTAAAAAAATGGTCATTATGGTCAAAAAAATTCCCCGATTAAAGAGAAACCATAGACAGACAATCGTCATTCCCAAACCTTTCACACAGGTTTAACATGTTGTTCCAATGTGTCATTGCTAAGCGTATTCGCTTTTACTTGTTCTGTTTTGTTTTGATTTATATTATCTTGGATAAACAATGCTAATGTACCTGATTACCCTCCTTCCCCTTTCACAAATTCTCCCCCCCCTTTCCCTCCCTCCCCACCCCCCCCCATACGAACCATGTTTGAGTTCGTGTTTAAATGTTGATAAAATTCAATAAAAATATTGTGAAACAAAATTAGAAAAATTTTGTCTCTGTCCAAATATATATGGACCTAACTGTAAGTTTACCACTAAAAGTACAATGTGTCAAAAACAAACAACCCAATCTCAATCATTGGGATTTGAAGCGTTCAGAGTTACTACAATATAAAGTGGCAGTGGTCTAAATTGTACAAGTTGGCCTAGTCATGAAGGTGAAACAAGGGTGAAGGGGTTAAAGAACTGATTAGCTCTTCACATCACATGGCTATCATTATCAGAAGGGATATTTTTACCAGTTTTAAAATTACATTCATTGGGCAAGAAAAAAGCGAAAAGGACATCTACAGAATGGGAAGAATAGAACCAAGCAACAGCACATGTGAAAAAGACTTGGGTATAATAATAGATCACAGATTGCACATAAGTCAACCGTGTGATGCAGCAGAAATAAAGGCAAGCAGATACAGATTAGATATTAGAAAAAACATTTTGACAGGGTGATCAATGAGTGGAACAGGCTGCCACGAGAGGTGGCGAGTTCGCCTTCAATAGAAGTCTTCAAACAGAGGCTGGACAGACATCTGTCCGGAGATGGTTTATTGAATCTTGCATTGAGCAGGGGGTTGAACACGATGAACCTGGAGGTCACTTACAGCTACGAATCTATGATTCTATTCAATGGCCCCAATTTTGATAGGTTGGGGTATCCTCATTATGAAAAAGCTAAATCTGTATAGTAATATTATGGACCAGGTTATCAATGAGACTTCTGATGCTCTGGCAGAAATCTCTTTAGAATTAGAACAGACATGTAGAGTAGCAGATTTCTTACTGGCAGCTCAAGGTTGTGTGTTCATTCGTGGAGGATTAATGTTGTATCTTTGATAGCTCTGAAGTTGTGATTGAGCATCTCAAGAATGTAAAAGAGCTCCAAGTGATAGCATCCAAAATAGGTTCCCTAGGAGCTCAGTTGATTGAGTTCTTTGTTTCATTCCTCAAAACCTATTGTTGCAATTTGTGTTATTATAATTCTAGACATTGCAAATACACATGAATATTCAAAATAGAAACAGTGTACTTTTAAGCTTGAAAGAGTAGCTATTGCTTTTAATTTTGTGATTCATAGAGTTGTTTACGTGCAAAACAAAGGTGGGAACTGATGAAAATAATCCGTATAGCTATTATAACAAGTAATATAACATATTGGCAAATGATGGATTATATGTCAGCTTTATAAAGTGATGTTTTGTTTCAGCTAAAAGAAACCAATTCTAATCAGGGGCGTATCTAAGGGGGTGCAGGTGTGGCATTAAACTTCAGTGCAGCCGGCCAGGGGGCGCCATCGGGCCACCTAAAGTCGCGGTCAGACGTGTCTCTGCCGCCCCCATAGTGGGATTCAGCTATTAGCTTGATGGCCGGCTCAGAGCAGGTGCAACAACGGCTCCCAGCAATCAACTTTACTCACGTCTTTCATGCACAAGAACAATTCAAGCACTGACTTCCCGCACTTCTGGGTCAGGGCGACGTCAGCAGCGTCATCAGGTCATCTGATTATACTGCTGATGACACTCTTCAGCGACACATAGGCGTGAAGAATGTCTGTTGGTGTGGCAAGCGCTCCAATTAAGCTGAAGGAACCAAAGAATTATTGTAATGCTGGGTGAATTTGAGGAGACAGTATGGAGAGAATGTGTGAAAAAACAGTACGGAGAGCGAGAGGAGAATGTGTGAGGAAACAGAATAGTGAGCGGGGGTGAGGAATGGGTGTGGAAACACTGCGGGGAGGGAATGTGCGAGGAGCAAGCGTGAATGGGTGTGTGGAAATAATGAGGAACGGGGGGGGGATGTGTGCAGAAATAGTATAAGGAATGGTGGGGGGGGTGTCAGGAGACAGTATAGGAGGAGAAAAGTTAGTGCGGGCACATAATAGAGACTGGGTAATGTGGGGAAAGGGGTAACATGAAGAGACAGTGTGAGGACATACCAAGGAGGAGACAGTACATGTACTGATGGTGGTTCTGGTGTTGTACTGTACTGATGAGGGTTGTGATGCTGTATTTTTGCATACTGCTGGTAGTTATGTTGATGTATTTTTGTGCAGTTATTGGTTCTGATCCTGTACACATTGAACAGTCCATAACTTATAAAATTACATGATACATGGCCATATTAATAAAGTGTTGTGCTGTCTGACAAGAGTTACTCTGTTTTTATTTGTTTTAGGAAAATTAAAAGGGTTGTTCAAATTTGTGATGAAAGTCTGCAATCACTGACAGCAGACCTCTGAATTTTCACCGTGCGCATGTGCACTGCATGCGGTCAGGATTCTCTGGCGCTAGTGGTGAGAGCAGGAAATCTTGAAACCACAATTATGCGATTTGCATACACTTGGTCACATGCCAACTAGACATGCGTGGCCTCATTCTATACAAATGACTTGAGTGAGGCTGGTCACGTTTAGTTGGAATGTGGCCAGAAGTATGAAAATCTCATACTTGCACTCACATGACCTTTCAGGATTCTCCTGTGCTGGAGGAAAGGTGAAAGTGTGCAGTGCATGTGCTGCAAGTATTCAGAAGTCTGCAGCCACCTAGAGTTACTGCCGACTTTAATCACAAACCTGGACAACCCTTTTAATTATAAAATTAAGTACTGTAGCATGCCCAACCTTAACAGCGTGCAATATACTCAATGTCAGGATTCAGCTCTGCTAGCTGGGTCCAGCAGACACCACATGACCACTCGTATGTGATTTTCATACTTACGGTTATGTGACAACTAGCCTTTAATCCTGCTTCTCTTCATGAAATAGGGGCTGTCGTTTTTCACTGAAATTGAGAGAATTAGGAAGAGCAGCTAGTCACGTGACTGTCAAAAAGCAAATCGTATATGAGCGGTCACATGACTACTATTCAAACTGCATGAGCGGTGTGTGTGGGGGGCGCCAAACTGAATTCTTGCTCCGGGTGCCGGAAAACAGATCTGCCTCTGTGCTAAGCTTCCGATATGGTCAGAAGGTTCTGTAAGACATTGCACTATAGATCAGATATTCTTTCAGAAACAAACCGCCTGGAAGCCTCCTTGTCAGATTTATGCTTAAGTACTAATTATATTTTACTTTAAATATTTCTAATAAAGAAAATAATCAATACAGTAATTATAATCCATAATTTTCCAATATGTTATATTACTTGTGATACGTCTGATATAGTCTAGCTTTATTAAATCATGTTTTGTTTCTGTAAGGGAAATCAAGGCTGAGCCTGCAGATATTGTTAGAAAGTTCAGTACCATGTTATTCTATAGATAAAATGTACTCCCAGAAACCAGGCGTCTGGAGGTCTCCTGCAACAGACTTATCCTTGAGAACTAAGAATTGTAATGTTTAATCTGAACATGCATGGAAACTTTGTTACTGTGAGCCAGAACTTTGGTTTAGATCCTGCACTCTTCTGTAACAGAGTAGGTCCCTCTCTCATTCATAGGGGTCCTGTATACGCATTTTATGTCTCATCTCCATCTCTGAACTGTAACTATTATTCAAAATACATTTTTCTCTCATTCTAATCACCTGTGAATATGGATGTTTTGCTTGGAATACAGATTTCCATGTCATTTCATTATATTGTCTGGGCGTGCGTGGAAACTCCATGCATGAGAGAAATTTACATTTAAATACTGCACCCTTTTGCAAGAAGGCAGACCCACTTCTCATTCATAGAGGTTTCTGTATAAGGTTTTTATATCTTATCCTTATCTATACCTTTACTTGTAACTTTATTCTAAATAAACCTCCATTTTATTCAATTACCTATGAAGACCTGGTTTGGCCATTCCAGCAGTGTCAGCACTGGCTCTCCCGGGGCCCGCGATCCCTGCGGCCAATCAGAGGTGTCGTCACTCTCTCGTACTTTGGAGGAATTGACCGCTGCAGCTGCTCTCCCACCTCCTCCAGATGTCAATGATGTCTGTAGGAGAGGAAAGTGAAGCCAGCACTGAATGTCACGCCAAATATGGCTGCCCTCCTATTATATAAATCTCACTAGAACTCCACCACCAGCCTATCACATTCCTAGTTCCACATCCAACCTCCATATCAAACCCTGTAATAAACCCTTCATTACCTGGTCTTGTCAGGACCTCAATAAACCCAGCCTTTTTGAGGGCTAGTTCTGTACGGCCATTAATAATGCACTGGTGTAAATAATGTGTGTGAGGTAAATTGTGTGGAAAACCGGATTGTAATCAAGTAATGATTTCTTCAATTGGACTGCAATGTCCTGAACCATACGACTTGTACCAGTCATGTGACTTATGCTGCCCCAGGACTACAGCCATATTGGCCAAAGCTGTGATATCACAGAGGCACATACCAGCATGTGGAAGCATGGCGACATAGCGATGACATCACAATGGCAGGTGCCGGAATGTGGAATCTATGACATAGCGATGACATCACAATGGCAGGTGCCTGCATACACAGGAGCGCAGGTGAGAGGAGACACACGGGAGCTCACAAACCACAAGGAAGGCAAGAAGAATCGATTGGAGAATAGGGACAGGAGAAGCCAAGAAGAACAGAATAACCCGCTTCTTAGCCTTCACTGAGCCATGACAAGACTGACCGGATGGAAGCGGAGGAGGAGGCCCAGGACCCCGTCACATCCACCTGAATGATGAGAAAGGGGAGAAATTATGTAGATTATGGAGCAGAATTACAACTATTCTCGTTACCCATAGCAACCAGTCAGAGCTCAGCTTTTATTACAGGGGTATTCCCATCTCCAAATCCTCTCCCAATATGGAGTAGGTTGTAGTGGAGAGAAGATTTCCCTTTTTCGGCGCTTCCAGAGGATAAGGATCGTTACAGATGAATTTTTTTTCTCAAAATCAGATTTATTCGGACACTATATTAAGAACAAACAACGCGTTTCTGCCAGCAACAGCCTTCATCAGGTATAATATGCACTTGTAAGGACTTTAAGGGAAGACAATCTTTATAGACTAGTTACTCTTAAGATGTCGTGGTTTTTTTTTTCTTTCCTTGACTTGGTTGAATTGATTAGGATTGACACCACACCCCAATTAAGTTAGGAGAGTGGGTAGTTGTTCAGCATTACATTCTAGCACCATTCTGTGTACTAGAATGGTATATTTTTTGATATTAGAATGAACATATATATAATAAAATTCCTTTCTCTTATCATTTCCTTCACTTTCCCCTCCTTATATATATAGAAAGAGAAAGTGATATATAATAGTAATTTTAGAATACATAGTTGTGATTAAAATATACCTGGTGATGGTTATATTTATATATATAAAAAAATAAATAAATAAATTACATAGTACTGATCATAAAAATACATAATTGTTAGTCTAGTATATAAAAAAAAATCATAAAATATAACAGTTATTTTTACAGGAATGAGATCTTACAATAAAACAAATATTATTTTCAGTATTGGTAAATAGGACTGTGCATTATTAAATATACATTTTTTTTCTTCTTTTTCCCCCTCACACATTTTCCACTATATCATTAAGACCATCTGGATATAGGGTTTTCAATCTAAAGATCCAATAAGACTCTTTTCTGTTTAGTTTCTGGAGTTACCTTTATGTCAAATTGTTTGTGGTGTTTAACTAAAAGGTGTCTGGACAAACTGTGTTTTAAAAAACCTTTTTTGGTGTTGTGTCTGTGGCCATTCATACGCGACCGCAGTGTCTGTGTAGTGCGGCCCACGTATTGAAGACCACAGGCACAATTGATCACGTAGATAGCGTGATCACTCTCACAAGTAAGGTGCTGGTTTATATTTATTGTCTTTCCTGTGCTTCTTGATGTGATACATTTTTGTTTGTGACTAATGATATTGCAGCAATGACATTTTTTTGATCCACATCTAAAAACTCCAAGGGGATTTTGTATAGGAGTCTTTTTTGGTCTTAAAGGAGAGAGGGGTTTCCCTAAGACACTAGGCGCAATAATGTTCCCAATAGTAACCCCCCTCCGGAATGTGATACCAGGATTCTCCGGTAGCCACTTTTTGAGAAAGGAATCCCTTCTTAGAATGTACCAATACTTTTTTAAAATCTGTCTTACTTTCACACTTCCCTGATTAAAAGCAGTAATAAAATTATATTGCCATCTTTTATTATTTTCTTTATCTCTCTTTTTGTACGTATTTGTTTGTTCATTGTCTATAACAGAGCACTGTTTTTTTTCTGTGAGTTTTTCATACAGACATTCATTTTGAGTTTTTTTCAGGTTGGTTTCATAGGCTTCTGCTATCAATTTTTTGGGGTGTTTTTTATCCAAGAATTTTTTAGTCCGAATTTTGGATTGTTCCACATAATCTTTGTCTTTCGTATTGTTCTTTCGGATGCGCAGCTATTGGCTGAACAGTATGTTCTGCTTCCATTTTGGATAATGTGCGCTCCGAAAGTCCAAAAATCCATTAGAATCCGTTTTTTTTAAAAAAGGTTTTACTTATAATTTTATTATTAGAGTGACTGATTTCCAGGTCCAGATAATGGATTTTTTCTTTATCCATGTTATATGTGAATGAAATACCCCAACTATTTTTGTTAAGTTCCTCTATAAGAGAAATAGCTTGTTTTTCTGTGCCCTTCCAGAAGATGATTAAATCATCTATATAGCGTCTATATAGCAATATGTGTTCCTTAAATGGTGTTTGGCTGATGGGAGATGAGGACTCGAATCGCCCCATAAAAAGATTAGCGAAACTTGGCGCGACCCGAGTCCCCATCGCGGTGCCAAACTGCTGCAGGAACAATTCACCCTGGAATTCAAAAACATTATGCTCCAATATAAACTTTAAGCCTGATAGAAGGAAATCTCTCTGGGCCGACGGCATATTTGGAATCTCAGATAAATAGTGTGATACTGCTTCAACTCCCATATTATGTTCTATATTGGAGTACAGAGCATTCACATCCAGTGTAATGAAAAGATAATCATTTTCCCAGTTTAAAGAACTATATTCCTTTATAAGTTGGTAAGAATCATGGAGGAAAGACGGTAGCTTTTTTACAAGGTCCTGAAGATGTAAGTCTATATAGTGAGATAACTGACTAGTTAGAGATCCAATACCGGAAATAATCGGTCTACCTGGTGGTACTACAGGGTTTTTGTGGACCTTTGGTAAATGATAAAAAATTGCTGTGTTTGGGTTTTTGTTTGTCAGGAAACGTTTTTCTTTTTTATTGATAATATTTTGTGAATATGCTACATTTATGAACATGTGGTATTCTGATTTAAATGTTTTTGCAGGATCTGTATCTAATTTGTTATAGTATTTTTTATCTGCTAGGATATTGTGAGCTTCCTGCAGATATGTTTCCCTGTCCTGAATGACCACTCCACCTCCTTTATCAGCTTGTCTGATGACTATTTTTTTTTATTATTTTTCAATTGCTTGAGAGCTAACTTCTCTGATTTTGAAATATTGTCTTTGGTACTGAATGATATTTTTTCAGTATTTTTGTATTTATTATTTTTAAAAAAAGTATTGGTACATTCTAAGAAGGGATTCCTTTCTCAAAAAGTGGCTACCGGAGAATCCTGGTATCACATTCCGGAGGGCGGTTACTATTGGGAACATTATTGCGCCTAGTGTCTTAGGGAAACCCCTCTCTCCTTTAAGACCAAAAAAGACTCCTATACAAAATCCCCTTGGAGTTTTTAGATGTGGATCAAAAAAATGTCATTGCTGCAATATCATTAGCCACAAACAAAAATGTATCACATCAAGAAGCACAGGAGAGACAATAAATATAAGCCAGCACCTTACTTGTGAGAGTGATCACATTATCTACGTGATCAATTGTGCCTGTGGTCTTCAATACGTGGGCCGCACTACACAGACACTGCGGTCGCGTATGAATGGCCACAGACACAACACCAAAAAAGTTTTTTTAAAACACAGTTTGTCCAGACACCTTTTAGTTAAACACCACAAACAATTTGACATAAAGGTAACTCCAGAAACTAAACAGAAAAGAGTCTTTTTGGATCTTTAGATTGAAAACCCTATATCCAGATGGTCTTAATGATATAGTGGAAAATGTGTGAGGGGGAAAAAGAAGAAAAAAAATGTATATTTAATAATGCACAGCCCTATTTACCAATACTGAAAATAATATTTGTTTTATTGTAAGATCTCATTCCTGTAAAAATAACTGTTATATTTTATGAATTTTTTTATATACTAGACTAACAATTATGTATTTTTATGATCAGTACTATGTAATTTATTTATTATTATTTTTTTATATATAAATATAACCATCACCAGGTATATTTTAATCACAACTATGTATTCTAAAATTACTATTATATATCACTTTCTCTTTCTATATATATAAGGAGGGGAAAGTGAAGGAAATGATAAGAGAAAGGAATTTTATTATATATATGTTCATTCTAATATAAAAAAATCTACCATTCTAGTACACAGAATGGTGCTAGAATGTAATGCTGAACAACTACCCACTCTCCTAACTTAATTGGGGTGTGGTGTCAATCCTAATCAATTCAACCAAGTCAAGGAAAGAAAAAAAAAAAAAACACGACATCTTAAGAGTAACTAGTCTATAAAGATTGTCTTCCCTTAAAGTCCTTACAAGTGCATATTATACCTGATGAAGGCCGTTGCTGGCAGAAACACGTTGTTTGTTCTTAATATAGTGTCCGAATAAATCTGATTTTGAGAAAAAGAATTCATCTGTAACGATCCTTATCCTCTGGAAGCGCCGAAAAAGGGAAATCTTCTCTCCACTACAATATCCAACATGCAAGCCTTATACCAGGGCTGACATAGTTCCCGCATTTGTGCTGCAGACCAGAGGATTGCAAAGAGCTGATCCACTATACAGATCATTTGAGTGAAATTACAAGACATCTAAAGGGTGAGTGCAAAAAACAAATATTGTTGTGGCAAATGCACATATTCATCTACACTTAGACTCTGCGCCCCTTGTCTCCCCTTTTTATTCTTTTTTTATATCACTGTGGAATATGGAGTAGGTGTAATAATAATAATGTTAGCAAATACCTCCAATTAGAAATGTAGAATAGTTTTTCTGATTCGCCATGTCTCTTCCCTCATGTGCAGGCATTGCAGGACCTTAGCTATCCATGCTTACAAACCACTTATAGCGATAGTTATCTAGTTGCTAGTGGTCGTAACCATAGATACCTAAGGTCCTGCAATGCCTGCACATGAGGAAAGAAACATAGCGAATCAGAAAAACTATTCTACATTTCTTATTGGAGGTATTTGCTAATATTATTATTATTACACCTACTATATATTGCGATAGGATCTTGGAGATGGGAATACCCTTTTAATTTCTGATTGCTATGGGTAACTAGGAGAGTTTTTTGTTGCTCAGCTTTGATAAGGGATGATAGATTTTACTAGGCTAAGTGGATATCATTGGTGCAACCAGTGCAGCTGCACAGGGGACTAATAGGTTAGGGGCTACCCTCTGGTGACTGTGGGGCGGTCATAAAACTACCCTCTGGTGACTGTGGGGCGGTCATAAAACTACCCTCTGGTGACTGTGGGGCGGTCATAAAACTACCCCCTCGGCTGACTGTGGGGCGGTCAAAAAACTACCCCCTCGGCTGACTGTGGGGCGGTCAGAAAACTACCCCCTCGGCTGACTGTGGGGCGGTCAGAAAACTACCCCCTCGGCTGACTGTGGGGCGGTCAGAAAACTACCCCCTCGGCTGACTGTGGGGCGGTCAGAAAACTACCCCCTCGGCTGACTGTGGGGCGGTCAGAAAACTACCCCCTCGGCTGACTGTGGGGCGGTCAGAAAACTACCCCCTCGGCTGACTGTGGGGCGGTCAGAAAACTACCCCCTCGGCTGACTGTGGGGCGGTCAATAAACTACCCCCTCGGCTGACTGTGGGGCGGTCAATAAACTACTCCCTCGGCTGACTGTGGGGCGGTCAAAAAGCTACAACCTCGGCTGACTGTGGGGTGGTCAAAAAGCTACCCCCTCGGCTGACTGTGGGGCGGTCAAAAAGCTACCCCCTCGGCTGACTGTGGGGCGGTCAAAAAGCTACCCCCTCGGCTGACTGTGGGGCGGTCAAAAAGCTACCCCCTCGGCTGACTGTGGGGCGGTCAAAAAGCTACCCCCTCGGCTGACTGTGGGGCGGTCAAAAAGCTACCCCCTCGGCTGACTGTGGGGCGGTCAAAAAGCTACCCCCTCGGCTGACTGTGGGGCGGTCAAAAAGCTACCCCCTCGGCTGACTGTGGGGCGGTCAAAAAGCTACCCCCTCGGCTGACTGTGGGGCGGTCAAAAAGCTACCCCCTCGGCTGACTGTGGGGCGGTCAAAAAGCTACCCCCTCGGCTGACTGTGGGGCGGTCAAAAAGCTACCCCCTCGGCTGACTGTGGGGCGGTCAAAAAGCTACCCCCTCGGCTGACTGTGGGGCGGTCAAAAAGCTACCCCCTCGGCTGACTGTGGGGCGGTCAAAAAGCTACCCCCTCGGCTGACTGTGGGGCGGTCAAAAAGCTACCCCCTCGGCTGACTGTGGGGCGGTCAAAAAGCTACCCCCTCGGCTGACTGTGGGGCGGTCAAAAAGCTACCCCCTCGGCTGACTGTGGGGCGGTCAAAAAGCTACCCCCTCGGCTGACTGTGGGGCGGTCAAAAAGCTACCCCCTCGGCTGACTGTGGGGCGGTCAAAAAGCTACCCCCTCGGCTGACTGTGGGGCGGTCAAAAAGCTACCCCCTCGGCTGACTGTGGGGCGGTCAAAAAGCTACCCCCTCGGCTGACTGTGGGGCGGTCAAAAAGCTACCCCCTCGGCTGACTGTGGGGCGGTCAAAAAGCTACCCCCTCGGCTGACTGTGGAGCGGTCAAAAAGCTACCCCCTCGGCTGACTGTGGGGCGGTCAAAAAACTACCCCCTCTGCTGACTGTGGGGCGGTCAAAAAACTACCCCCTCTGCTGACTGTGGGGCGGTCAAAAAACTACCCCCTCGGCTGACTGTGGGGCGGTCAAAAAACTACCCCCTCTGCTGACTGTGGGGCGGTCAAAAAACTACCCTCTGCTGACTGTGGGGCGGTCAAAAAACTACCCTCTGCTGACTGTGGGGCGGTCAAAAAACTACCCTCTGCTGACTGTGGGCGGTTCTCAAACTACTCCTAGTGCTGGCGGGCGGGTTCTAGCACTGCTCCTGGCGGGGCGGTTCTAGTACTGCTCCTGGCGGGGCGGCTCTAGTACTGCTCCTGGCGGGGCGGCTCTAGTACTGCCCCTGGCAGGGCGGCTCTAGTACTGCTCCTGGCGGGGCGGCTCTAGTACTGCCCCTGGCGGGGCGGCTCTAGTACTGCCCCTGGCGGGGCGGCTCTAGTACTGCTCCTGGCGGGGCGGCTCTAGTACTGCTCCTGGCGGGGCGGCTCTAGTACTGCTCCTGGCGGGGCGGCTCTAGTACTGCTCCTGGCGGGGCGGCTCTAGTACTGCTCCTGGCGGGGCGGCTCTAGTACTGCTCCTGGCGGGGCGGCTCTAGTACTGCTCCTGGCGGGGCGGTTCTAGTACTGCTCCTGGCGCTGGCGGTTCTAGTACTGCTCCTGGTGCTGGCGGTTCTAGTCCTGCTCCTGCTGCTGGTGGGCGGGTCTAGTCCTGCTCCTGGCGGGGCGGGTCTAGTACTGCTCCTGGTGGGGCGGGTCTAGTACTGCTCCTGGCGGGGTGGGTCTAGTACTGCTCCTGGCGGGGCGGGTCTAGTACTGCTCCTGGCGGGGCGGGTCTAGTACTGCTCCTGGCGGGGCGGGTCTAGTACTGCTCCTGGCGGGGCGGGTCTAGTACTGCACCTGGTGCTGGCGGTTCTAGTCCTGCTCCTGGTGCTGGCGGTTCTAGTCCTGCTCCTGGTGCTGGCGGTTCTAGTCCTGCTCCTGGTGCTGGCGGTTCTAGTCCTGCTCCTGGTGCTGGCGGTTCTAGTACTGCTCCTGGTGCTGGCGGTTCTAGTACTGCTCCTGGTGCTGGCGGTTCTAGTACTGCTCCTGGTGCTGGCGGGGCGGGTCTAGTACTGCTCCTGGCGGGGCGGGTCTACTACTGCTCCTGGCGGGGCAGGTCTTGTACTGCTCCTGGCGGGGCGGGTCTTGTACTGCTCCTGGCGGGGCGGGTCTAGTACTGCTCCTGGCGGGGCGGGTCTAGTACTGCTCCTGGTGGGGCGGGTCTAGTACTGCTCCTGGCGGGGCGGGTCTAGTACTGCTCCTGGTGATGGCGGGTCTAGTACTGCTCCTGGCGGGGCGGGTCTAGTACTGGTGCTGGCGGTTCTAGTACTGCTCCTGGCGGGGCGGTTCTAGTACTGCTCCTGGTGATGGCGGTTCTAGTACTGCTCCTGGTGCTGCCGGTTCTACTGTAGTACTGCTCCTGGTGCTGGCAGTTCTAGTACTGCTCCTGGTGTTGGCAGTTCTAGTACTGCTCCTGGTGCTGGTGGTTCTAGAACAACCCCTGGCGGATGGTTCTGGAACAACCCCTGGTGCTGATGGGCGGTTTTAGAAGTACTCCTAGTGTGCAGTTCTAGTACTGCTCCTGGTGGGCGGTTATATAACTACTCCTAGTTTTGGTGGGCGGTTCTAGAACTACCCTGGTGGGCGGTTCCAGAACAACCCCTGGTGATGGTGGGTGGTTCTAGAATTACTCCTGGTGCTGGAGGGCGGTTCTAGATCTACCCCTGGCGGGTGGTTCCTGAACAACCCCTGGTGATGGTGGGCGGTTCTAGAATTACCCCTGGTGGTTGGTTCTAGAACTACCCCTAGTTTTGGTGGGCGGTTCTAGAACTACCCCTGGTGGGCGGTTCCAGAACAACCCCTGGTGATGGTGGGCGGTTCTAGAATTACTCCTGGTGCTGGAGGGCGGTTCTAGATCTACCCCTAGCGGGCGGTTCCTGAACAACCCCTGGTGCCGGTGGGCGGTTCTAGAATTACTCCTAGCGTGCAAGTCCTCGTGGGCGGTTCTAGTACTGTTCCTGGTATGCTCCTGGTGGGCGGTTCAAGAACTACCCCTGGCGCCAGTGGGCGGTTCCAGTACGACCCCTGGCGCCAGTGGGCGGTTCCAGTACGACCCCTGGCGCCAGTGGGCGGTTCCAGTACGACCCCTGGCGCCAGTGGGCGGTTCCAGTACGACCCCTGGCGCCAGTGGGCGGTTCCAGTACGACCCCTGGCGCCAGTGGGCGGTTCCAGTACGACCCCTGGCGCCAGTGGGCGGTTCAAGTACGACCCCTGGCGCCAGTGGGCGGTTCCAGTACTACCCCTGGCGCCAGTGGGCGGTTCCAGTACTACCCTTGGCGCCAGTGGGCGGTCCCAGTACTACCCTTGGCGCCAGTGGGCGGTCCCAGTACTACCCTTGGTGCCAGTGGGCGGTCCCAGTACGACCCTTGGCGCCAGTGGGCGGTTCCAGTACGACCCCTGGCGCCAGTGGGCGGTTCCAGTACGACCCCTGGCGCCAGTGGGCGGTTCCAGTACGACCCCTGGTGCCAGTGGGCGGTTCCAGTACGACCCCTGGCGCCAGTGGGCGGTTCCAGTATGACCCCTGGCGCCAGTGGGCGGTTCCAGTACTACCCCTGGCGCCAGTGGGCGGTTCCAGTACTACCCCTGGCGCCAGTGGGCGGTTCCAGTACTACCCTTGGCGCCAGTGGGCGGTCCCAGTACTACCCTTGGCGCCAGTGGGCAGTCCCAGTACTACCCTTGGCGCCAGTGGGCGGTCCCAGTACTACCCCTGGCACCAGTGGGCGGTTCCAGTACTACCCCTGGTGCCAGTGGGCGGTTCCAGTACTACCCCTGGTGCCAGTGGGCGGTTCCAGTACTAACCCTGGCGGGCGGTTCTACACCTACCCCTGGTGTGCGTTCTAGAACTACTCTTGGTAGTATACATCTATTCTATATTTTTCTATTTTAACTATTGTATGTACATTGGTGTGAGTGCCTGTCTCTACGGTGTCACTTACTTAACCGTGTATTCATTATACGTTTTTTAAATTTCCTATTTTTGCAGAATTTGACTATTTAGTTCGGTTGTTCTTGATTGGTTCTTTGGCATTCCTAGTTTGTCTATGGGCTCAATGCAACAAAATGAGTCATCTAGCGTCAATGAACTTTAACCACCTTCACTGCACACGTCAGTGTTGTGCCCTCCTCTCCCCACCCCCAAATAGCTGCAAAGTCCCACCTGTATAGTGGAGCCCCAGACCACACTCTGGATCTCTGATGTCACGTGCAGGGGCCCCAGGAGCCTCCGAACACCACACTGACATCTGTCTGCTCTCCTCCACAACTGAGCAGCAGCAGAAGCCCAGCTAACAGACATTGCTGTCACTGCAAACACTCATTGGATTAACTGACACGATGTCAGCGAGTTTCTGAAGATCCGGATACTGCAGCCATGAGATCTGTGGCTGCATTAGGCAGATGGGACATTGCAGCTAATAGAGAGTAAGAGTGTAACAGAGATGGCCCTAAACTGCATTTAAAGGGAATCTGTCACCAGGTTTATTGCCACCTGATCTGAGAGCAGCACAACGTGGGGACAAAGATCCCCAATTCCAGTGACGTGTTGCTTTCTGGGCTGATTGCTGTAGTTTTGATAAGAGATCCTCCACAAGCAGGAGACTGCCACCAGATGACTAGTAAAGCTTCTGCCATGTAGTCCAACCCTGTCCCCACAATGGATGGATAGTTCTGTACACTGTGCATAGGCAGAAAGCTACCAATCAGTGATGTGGGTGGGGTTATACAGAGCCCAGCATTCAGAGCATTTGTAGATCTGCAGCAGACACAGTTACTCTGAACTGCACCAAGTGATCCATCACTGTAATCAGGGTCTCTGCCCCTAAGTCATGCTGCTCTCAGATGGGGCAGCAAAATCCTGGTGACAAATTCACTAACCCCATCCAGCTTCAGGTGCAAGTATTAGAATTGATTCTCATGCTCAAAATTAAATGTAAAGGCAAGTGGCTAATGGCAGGCAATAGGTACAGCAAGGTATGGAAGAGTTACCTGCAGGATTGTAGGGAACAAACTTCTCAATGTCGGGGTACTGCTGCTCGTCTGTCTTATCAGAAGAGCCAGAAACCTAGAGGGGAACAGGAACCAGGTCACAAGCTTCATTTATCCAGTGTTTGCCATTAGGTTCTCCATATATGATCTGAAAAGGAGTCAGCCAAGCCCCTGTGGCATAGCTGTGGCCTGGCCATACACTGTTTGGCTAGCAGCCATCTCTCCCAACATACAGATGAGCTCTCATGTGTTCTGTGGGGAGGAGGGTAATCTGCTGCCTCTAAGCAATTTGTGCCTAGAGAACAAGGAGCGGGTATTTGAACTGAATATTTGTTAGGGCAGCCAGGAGACCCCCATACACATTACACAGCTAGATTAGCCAGATATTAGCCCACTTTAATCCAACAGATAATAATGGGACTTGTAATAGTAGAAAATGCCATGTGATCTTCTTGCAGATGTTCCTGTGGCATTTTAGGATTATGTAGATACAAGTCTGTACATCAGTACAGGGCAGAACACAAGAGCGGTGTATGATCAGAGTTGCGGTAATACATTATACCTGTATAACAGCGGGCGCAGGCTTTGGCACTTTCCGGTCTCCTTTCAGAGGCTGCCCGTTCTTCTGGGTCATTACTTGCTTGTTGACATTTCCCAGAGCTTTTCTTGATGTTTTCCCACTTGATGCAGAACTGCGCACTTTGCCCTGGTGGCTTTTGACAAGCGACTTTCCTATAGGGAAAAAGTCAAGTTACTTACCGGTAACAGGATCTTTCGGAGACCATGACAGCACCATGGGGGGGGGGGGGGTCAGCCCACCAAGGACAGCAAACCTACAGGCTTAACAAGGGGTGCCACTTCTCGCCTCAGTCTGGATTACAGAGTATTGAGAGGACTGCCAGGATAAACATAGCAAACAATCACAAAATGCCTCTATCATACACCACCCATTAAGTGTGAAATTCTAACAAACAGAGTGCTCCCACAAACATGAAGGGAGGAAATATAAGGGTGCTGTCATGGTCTCAGAAAAATCCCGTTACCGGTAAGTAACTTATGACCATCGGTCGACCATGACAGCACCACGAGAGAATTGTAGAGATTAAGAAGTCTAGGGAGGGTCCACAGCTTGGAGCACCCATCTCCCAAAGGTGAGGTCAGATGAAACACCCATATCCAGTCTATAGTGCCTATAGAATGTAGAGGGAGAAGACCAGGTAGCAGCCTTACATATGTCTATCGAGACACCCGTCTTCTCTGCCCAGGAGATAGACAGCCCGGGTGGAGTGAGCGTTCAACCCTTGTGATACTTCTTCGCCACTAAACGCATAAGCTAGAGAAATAGCCTCCCTCATCCATCTAGCTACGGGGACCTTGACTTTAAACCCTTTCCTAACCCCTTGGTAGGATATAAACAATGAGCTCTCTTTCCTAAAGTCTTTGGTAACCGAGAGGTACCTAACCACACAACTCCTTACATCTAATGTATGCAACTCTGCTTCCTTCTGGTTACTCGGATTAGGACAGAAGGAGGGTAGTACTACTTCCTGAAGTCAGTGGAAATGAGTAGCTACCTTAGGGAGATAGAGTAATGCTTAAACCTGATCCTGCCTATCATCCAAGATTTGAGTAAATGGTAAGGCCGTAGACAGAGCCTGAATGTGACCAATCCTCCTAGCAGAGGTTAAAGCTATTAGTAGTGCTGTTTTAAGGGAGAGGGATTTAAGGGTTGCTAATTCTACCACTGGGCGTGCCACCTGCTGGCCGTAGAGGTTATTGCAGCACTCCCTTTGGAGTCGGCACACATGTGGCCGGAACTTCCTGGTCCGGTCATGTGACCACCAGGGCGCACAGCAGCATCATGCCACGCCTCCGGCTACATAGAGAGACCGGAAGCGTGTGGCCCCGCCGTATCATGCGGCACTGAAGCTGCAACTTCCCACAGGGACACCACTGCCTGGCGCCAGAACGACACTGGGGCGGCCCACCCCAGACAGGGGCGCAGCTCCCCCTTACCATCTGGCACCAGCATGATGTTGGGGCTGCCAACCCCAGACAGGGGCACAGCCCCTGCTGCCATCCAGCGCCCATTTGATGCTGGGGCTGCCAACCCCAGACATAGGCGCCGCTCCACAGCCACTGACGCAGAGCGATGCTGGAGCTGCCGACCCCAGGCTGTGGGCGCTGCTCGACAGCTCGATTCTTCAGAATCCGTACATCTTCAACAGGTAAGCCTGCCACAGGTTCCCTTCATCAAGGATAGGAAACCAAACTGAGGCGAGAGGTGCCGCCCCTTTTAAGCCTGTAGGTTTCTTGTACTTGGTGGGCGGATTCCCTCTCTCGTGGTGCAGTCATGGTCGACCGATAAATAGATACTTTGAGGACTGTTCCCGAGCATCAATGGGCAAGAAACTGAAAGATTGCCAACACCAAAGCAGCAGTGGCAGAGTCTTCCAATACGCAAGGAACAGAATTATGCCCACCTGGATGTCAGGTGTACTAGTAATCCCAGCACCCATGCCCAATCTGAGCACATACTTGAAAATCATTTCTGCACTAAAAGTGAAAGAAAAAAAACCCACTGGAGTGGCACTTTAACCCCTTACCAACATGATTTGCAGTTACATCATATGCCAGCTGTGATATTTAGCCATCATCAACCTCTAATAGCCACATGTAGGGCAGAGCTCCACCTGTTAGAGACGGACAGCGGCATTAACAGCGAACTGAGAAGGGAGTCATGCCATGTGCCCATCTGTGCCCCTGTAACACGATCGTGGGATGCCATCACTGCCAGAAAGGAGTCTGCTGAAAAGACCCATGCCTGTCATGACAGATCTGTGAATGCTGGCTATATACTGCAGTATTGCTGTACGTAACAAGAAATCAGATGATTGCATGTTCAAGTCCCCTAAGGCTATGTGCCCACGATGCAGAAATACTCCGGATTTTTCCTGAGCGTTTCTGCATCTCCCCTGGCAGAAAAAACGCATGTGGATTGTACATGCGGATTGTACATGCGGATTGTACATGCGGATTGTACATGCATTTTCCTGCCAGGGACATGCGGAAATGAAGAGTTCTTAACATGCATTTCCGCATGCGGGTTGTCAAGCGCTTTCCAAGCGATTTTAGCATCACTTGGAAAGTGCTTGTCAACTTGGTCACACTATATAAATCTATGCAAACGGCATGGATTTATATAGTGTGACCCGAGAGAATGTCAAAAAATAAAAAATAAATCTATACTTACCTTCCGATGGACCCCAGAGTCTTGCTTCACTCGGTGCTGACTGCTGGCAGATCGCGGTACACTGCACTGAAGGACCTGCCGACGTCAGCGTCGCGTGACCCATCACATGACTATGACATCAGCGCAGGTCCTTCAGTCCATCGCGATTTGCCGGCATGAGAGGAGGGGCGCAGCGGGGGCCGCCAGAAGGTAAGTATCATATTTAGTTTTTATTTTATTCTTTTTTTCACAGTTTCTATAGTACCCGGGTCCGGAGGACGGTCTCCTCTCCTCTAGACCTGGGAACCATCCGCACATTGGAACGCGTGGATTGCGCATCTACATATACAGTGATGCGTAATCCATGCGTTCTAATGCAAGTAAGTGGCGGCGAAAAAGCAGCACTTCCGCAAAATAATTGGTAGTGCTGCGTTTTTTTTCCGCAATGATAATCCGCAGCAGAAATTTCCGCAGCATGTGCACAGCACATGCGGGTTATCATTGGGGAACATGGCAGGCCTTCTACCATGTGTTTTTTAAGCGTTTCTGCAGTGTTTTTGCCGCTGCGGAAACGCTTAAAAAATGCATCGTGGGCACACAGCCTAAGGGGACAAAAAGGAAAAAGTATAATCTGAACATTCAAATCACCCCTGCCCCTCTATGACCCATTTTAAAATAAAACATATGGGCGTTACTTCTGTAAAAGTCCAATCAAAATATAAAAATAATTAACCTGATCAGTGAACGGCATAAAAACAAAAACCCTCATATGGCTGTATTGACAGAAAGATAAAGTTACTGCTCTTAGAAGAATAAGAAAAATGCAGAGATGGGAAATAACACGGTCAGGAAGGGGTTAAATTCTGCCACTTCTATAGAAAATTGAACCCATTTCGCTGACTGCCTTCAATGGCAGCCAAATAAGGCAGAGGGTTAGAGGAATACTGACCTTATATTGTAGACTTCTAGGATGCTTAAGAAGTGGACATTCCCTTTAAGCTACATTGTGCAGACAAAGCCATGGCAGTGTAGAAGGCCGACAAGATCTCAGTGGAAAGGCTGCAGGTTTGCGTCTGCATTAGGCAAGTTATAGAGGTAGAAGTGTTGGGACCTTGTTGCTGTGCAGGTAGAATCTGGAGCCTCGGCACCGTCCTGCGTAGCCCATACTACAGGGAGGAGCAGCGCCATGTGTAGTAATCTGAGCAGGATAGTCAGTGTTCAGCCAGCACTGATGGAGACTGACACCCCAACTCATTACCCAATACATGACAGTCTTAAAGAACCTCTCCCATCAGAGCTTATCCTCTTAATATATTGTAATTATATAGGACTGTGTACTAACAATTGCTCACTTTACCTTTCTACCCAGTAAATTCTTTTCTGTGTAGAAACAGGAAGCCTCTTCCCTGCAAAAATCATTCTCCTCTTCACCTCCTGACCCAGCTGCTCCCTCCTCCTCTGCAGGGACTTATGACTCATGCAGGAAAAGTTCACCTTGTGTTAACATAGAGATTAGAAGGATTCAGCTAGTCAGTTTTTAATCACATCTCTTTTCCATTAGGTAAATGACAATAAGCTGGGTAGAAAGGCAAAATGAGCAATTGTAAGTACACAGTGCTATATAATATGATGACTGCAATATATAGAGAATAAAAACTGATGGGAGAGATTCTTTAAAGATGGGTGGGCAAAAGTAAAAGCAAAGTTTATTATGAGGTGGACTCCACTTAACACTTCTGGTGAGGCGCACCATAGTGATGGGGTGCACTTAATTTATGGAAAGTTGTGACTCAGGTGGCTTCACCATGCTCCGTCCACTTGGCAGAGCTGGAGTGAAAGTGCTTAAATAAATAAATATATATATATTGAGTGCAAGGGATAATTTTATTTAATTGAACACGATGACAAAATCCCAAACCGACCCAAATTCATCTTCAAAAAGGCACGTAACCTAGGATCAATTATAGCCCCCACAGTAAGGATACACACCAGTTCTCAAAAACCTCAAACCCCATTCCATCAAAAACTAAAAGGCTTCTTTCCATGCAAAAAATGTAAGACATGCAAAACCCTAAACACACCAAAACAACACACCGTCAGCCACCAAAAAGAAATATACCCCATCCCACTTTTTATAACATGCAACACCACAGGGGTCATATACGGGCTATATTGCCCATGTGGCAAATTATATATAGGCAGAACAAAAAGACCTATGAACATCAGGATCAACGAACATTTAAGGAACATCAAAAATAAATACATGGGCCACCCTCTCTCAAAACACTTTATAAAAAAACACAATGGGTCAATAAAAGGAATTAAAATAGTAGGTATACAAATCGTCCACAAGAACTGGAGACAAGGAGATTTTATTAAGAGCATGTCCAGGAAAGAAAGTGAGTGGATTTTTAAACTGAACACCTTAAGACCAAGAGGATTGAACAGCGAAATAGAGCTCTTTGCATTTAATGACTAACAAATTGACCTATGACGTCACCAGCCCTGCATATATAAGGACACCATTTGACTGGGTTAAGCCATCCCTGAGGAAGACAGCCGCAGTTGTTGAAACGCGTCGGACTGACCCTTAACACAGCTAAAGAGGCGCCCACAGGCCTCCGTACCTTGTGCACGCTGCACACCACGTGACCCCACGTCACGCTGCCTTCCTCTCGTGCGCTCTCCACATACTCTCTCTCTCCTCCTCCTACCCGGAAGTAGCGAGCACGCGGCAGTCACCGGCCAGGACTCCGCTCTCGCTCCGGACCTCGACCACCCCCAGACGGTGAAGCCCTCTACAGACCGTAAGTAACAACGGGCCCCTGCCCCACCAAGTCCATACTGTACGCAGCTGACCCTTTAACGGTTTTTCCCTGTTCCCCGCAGTACTTGCTATCAACCCCTTCAGTTGGGCTCTGCACCAGCCACCCTACCTATTGCTGAATCTGGCACCCACTGTTTCCAGCCAGAGCCTCCTGGTGCACCCAACATAGGAAAACATAAGCCTCCTACTGTATCCTATCTCTGGTTACCTCTGACATAACTATAGCCTCCTACTACAGCACCCTGCTGTATCTACATTATGGAGACCTGAACCAGCATCTACTATTGACACCCTAATCCCTACGAAGCAGGTAAATCACGATCTCTGGGTAAAAACTGGAGGCTACAGCCACAATCCAGTGATACCTTAACAGATACACCCCCTCCCCCTCCCTACAGATCTCTATACAGCGAACAGAGGCATTACATGCTAGTACAAGCCTCTTGCTGCATCCTACTTCTGACCTCCTCGTGCTACCTCCACTCAACAAGGGACCAGGACTACTACCTCCAGCTCATTCTAAGACGTCCCTGGATGCCCCTTGTACCTACCAACAGGTAACCCCAAAACTCTTGTCTCCAAGGCTTGTACCACAGCTACATCAGTTAATTTATGATCTATCCCTATTCCTTCCCCCTGCAGATCTAACTCAGATCATCAACCCACAGCCGTGTGTGACATATCCTCTACCTCTCTCCAAGAAGGACCAGGACCGATACCTCCTAGTCATCCAAAATAATCAGGACACCCCCCGCTACCCTCTAGAAGGTAACTAATCCAAAACTACCCTCTTTGAACCCCGTACCTTAACCCTTGAGCCCTGCACCCTATTCTTAATACTTGTCTCCTCTCACTCCCTATAGTACTGCTCCGGTGAATCCAGTATTATCCACACAGCCTGCTGACTGTCACACCAGTAGCAGTGCTACTGTGGATCAACAGCTAACTACTACCACAGTCTATTGAGTACCATACCAAGAACAGGTAACTCACGACCCAACTCAGAGTCCAGCAGAGACATCTCTGTCGAGTTCCACCCCCACTTATCCATACATTTTTTTGTGTACCCCACTCTAGGTACCCCTCGTCCTCCCTCCCAGGCACCAACACGTGCCACCAGTGAACCTCCATACCCCATACGAGGCACCAGTATCAGGTAACCACAGACAAACAGATACCTACCCCTTCCCCCATCGCTCATTAGTATACCATATTTATACATTCCTATTCTATCCCACCAGGTCTACAAGCCTTTGCCTCCTTATACATCTACTGCAACCGAACATCCTCAGACTACGAGGGAAAAAGGCCTATTTTTATCAATCAGTGATTACCTTGTATCAGTGGACACCGATCTATTTATCGATTTTATAACTTTTAATACTTTTAATAACTATTCTTATATCCGACCCAGTGACCTCACTGAGTCTGAATCATTTTAACTAGCTATTTTTAAGCACATGTTCGATTAAATAAAATTATCCCTTGCACTCAAAATCTCTCGTGCCGTCCTTCTGTTCACTACCACTAGCGCAAATTTACTTCTTCTCGGCTATATCAACACTTATTTGGACAACCCTGGTTCCCTGTCCACAAATTTGCTGCCACTAGTAGTGACGAGCCCACAGCGCCTCCTGTACCCATATACTAACCAATTATATATATATATATATATATATATATATATTATATAAAAAAATTAACATCTAGTTGCATAAAAGTTTTGACCTGTCAGAGTTCTGCTAGAAATCTATTAAACCCCTTGATGAATTGGGGCCAGATCGGCCGTTACCTTTAGAAACCACTTACCGGCACCTGATAGTTGTGCACGATCTCTGGACAACAGCGCAGCATTAACATCACCGTTCTCCTGGTCACTGTAGATCACGGTCGCCATTATAGTCAGATTCTGCAGGCAAAATATAAGAATGAGCCACGTTTCATTTTAGAACACACCAACAAGTAGTGTCCTCCTCACCAACCCCTGGACAATCTCCTGACACCACAACTCAGGAATATTAGAGGAGCCCTTCATAATGCTGGTCCTTGTCAGGAGGAGTATAGCGTGAGCTCAGGAGAGGAAGCCATTCCTGGTAAGCAGGTACCCAGTGTTATAGCGATGATCCTCCTACAGATGCCAGGACCAGAGAATAGAGGACTGTGCCTCCAACCACAGCAACAACCCATTACAGGAACCGGACAGATCCATAGAGCCATGAGCAGCACTGATCAGTAGCCATGTCTACACTGCAGCAATTACCCATTACAGGGACCTGACAGATCCATAGTGCTATGAGCAGCACTGATCAGCAGCCATGTCTACACTGCAGCAATTACCCATTACAGGGACCTGACAGATCCATAGTGCTATGAGCAGCACTGATCAGCCGCCATGTCTACACTGCAGCAATTACCCATTACAGGGTCCTGACAGATCCATAGGGCTATGAGCTGCATTGATCAGGAGCCATGTGTACACTGCAGCAATTGCCCATTACAGGGACCTGACAGATCCATAGTGCTATGAGCAGCACTGATCAGCTGCCATGTCTACACTGCAGCAATTACCCATTACAGGGACCTGACAGATCCATAGTGCTATGAACTGCACTGATCAGGAGCCATGTCTACACTGCAGCAATTACCCATTACAGGGACCTGACAGATCCATAGTGTTATGAGCAGCACTGATCAGCAGCCATGTCTACACTGCAGCAATTACCCATTACAGGGTCCTGACAGATCCATAGTGCTATGAGCAGCACTGATCAGCAGCCATGTCTACACTGCAGCAATTACTCATTACAGGGACCTGACAGATCCATAGTGCTATGAGCAGCACTGATCAGTAGCCATGTCTATACTGCAGCAATTACCCATTACAGGGTCCTGACAGATCCATTCTGCTATGAGCAGCACTGAGCAGCAGCCATGTCTACACTGCAGCAATTACCCATTACAGGGACCTGACAGATCCATAGTGTTATGAGCAGCACTGATCAGCCGCCATGTCTACACTGCAGCAATTACCCATTACAGGGTCTTGATCGATCCATAGTGCTATGAGCAGCACTGATCAGCAGCCATATCTACACTGCAGCAATTACCCATTACAGGGTCCTGACAGATCCATAGTGCTATGAGCAGCACTGATCAGCAGCCATGTCTACACTGCAACAATTACCCATTACAGGGACCTGACAGATCCATAGTGCTATGAGCAGCACTGATCAGCAGCTATGCCTACACTGCAGCAATTACCCATTACAGGGACCTGACAGATCCATAGTGCTATGAGCAGCACTGATCAGTAGCCATGTCTACACTGCAGCAATTACCCATTACAGGGTCCTGACAGATCCATTCTGCTATGAGCAGCACTGAGCAGCAGCCATGTCTACACTGCAGCAATTACCCATTACAGGGACCTGACAGATCCATAGTGTTATGAGCAGCACTGATCAGCCGCCATGTCTACACTGCAGCAGTTACTCATTACAGGGTCTTGATCGATCCATAGTGCTATGAGCAGCACTGATCAGCAGCCATGTCTACACTGCAGCAATTACCCATTACAGGGACCTGACAGATCCATAGTGCTATGAGCAGCACTGATCAGCAGCCATGTCTACACTGCAGCAATTACCCATTACAGGGTCCTGACAGATCCATATTGCTATGAGCAGCACTGATCAGCAGCCGTGTCTACACTGCAGCAATTACGCATTACAGGGTCCTGACAGATCCATAGTGCTATGAGCAGCACTGATCAGCAGCCATGTCTACACTGCAGCAATTACCCATTACAGGGTCCTGACCGATCCATAGTGCTATGAGCAGCACTGATCAGCAGCCATGTCTACACTGCAGCAATTACCCATTACAGGGTCCTGACCGATCCATAGTGCTATGAGCAGCACTGATCAGCAGCCATGTCTACACTGCAGCAATTACCCATTACAGGGTCCTCACAGATCCATAGTGCTATGAGCAGCACTGATCAGCAGCCATGTCTACACTGCAGCAATTACCCATTACAGGGTCCTGACAGATCCATAGTACTATGAGCAGCACTGATCAGCAGCCATGTCTACACTGCAGCAATTACCCATTACAGGGTCCTGACAGATCCATAGTGCTATGAGCAGCACTGATCAGCAGCCATGTCTACACTGCAGCAATTACGCATTACAGGGTCCTGACAGATCCATACTGCTATGAGCAGCACTGATCAGCAGCCATGTCTACACTGCAGCAATTACCCATTACAGGGGCCTGACAGATCCATAGTGCTATGAGCAGCACTGATCAGCAGCCATGTCTACACTGCAGCAATTACCCATTACAGGGTCCTGACAGATCCATATTGCTATGAGCAGCACTGATCAGCAGCCATTTCTACACTGCAGCAATTACGCATTACAGGTTCCTGACAGATCCATAGTGCTATGAGCAGCACTGATCAGCAGCCATGTCTACACTGCAGCAATTACCCATTACAGGGTCCTGACCGATCCATAGTGCTATGAGCAGCACTGATCAGCAGCCATGTCTACACTGCAGCAATTACCCATTACAGAGTCCTGACAGATCCATAGTGCTATGGGCAGCACTGATCAGCAGCCATGTCTACACTGCAGCAATTACCCATTACAGGGACCTGGCAGATCCATAGTGTTATGAGCAGCACTGATCAGCCGCCATGTCTGCACTGCAGCAATTACCCATTACAGGGTCCTGACCGATCCATAGTGCTATGAGCAGCACTGATCAGCAGCCATGTCTACACTGCAGCAATTACCCATTACAGGGTCCTCACAGATCCATAGTGCTATGAGCAGCACTGATCAGCAGCCATGTCTACACTGCAGCAATTACCCATTACAGGGTCCTGACAGATCCATAGTGCTATGAACAGCACTGATCAGCAGCCATGTCTACACTGCAGCAATTACCCATTACAGGGTCCTGACAGATCCATAGTGCTATGAGCAGCACTGATCAGCAGCCATGTCTACACTGCAGCAATTACGCATTACAGGGTCCTGACAGATCCATAGTGCTATGAGCAGCACTGATCAGCAGCCATGTCTACACTGCAGCAATTACCCATTACAGGGTCCTGACAGATCCATAGTGCTATGGGCAGCACTGATCAGCAGCCATGTCTACACTGCAGCAATTACCCATTACAGGGACCTGACAGATCCATAGTGTTATGAGCAGCACTGATCAGCCGCCATGTCTGCACTGCAGCAATTACCCATTACAGGGTCCTGACCAATCCATAGTGCTATGAGCAGCACTGATCAGCAGCCATGTCTACACTGCAGCAATTGCCCATTACAGGGTCCTCACAGATCCATAGTGCTATGAGCAGCACTGATCAGCAGCCATGTCTACACTGCAGCAATTACCCATTACAGGGTCCTGACCGATCCATAGTGCTATAAGCAGCACTGATCAGCAGCCATGTCTACACTGCAGCAATTACCCATTACAGGGTCCTGACAGATCCATAGTGCTATGAGCAGCACTGATCAGCAGCCATGTCTACACTGCAGCAATTACCCATTACAGGGTCCTGACAGATCCATAGTGCTATGGGCAGCACTGATCAGCAGCCATGTCTACACTGCAGCAATTACCCATTACAGGGACCTGACAGATCCATAGTGTTATGAGCAGCACTGATCAGCCGCCATGTCTGCACTGCAGCAATTACCCATTACAGTGTCCTGACCGATCCATAGTGCTATGAGCAGCACTGATCAGCAGCCATGTCTACACTGCAGCAATTACCCATTACAGGGTCCTCACAGATCCATAGTGCTATGAGCAGCACTGATCAGCAGCCATGTCTACACTGCAGCAATTACCCATTACAGGGTCCTGACAGATCCATAGTGCTATGGGCAGCACTGATCAGCAGCCATGTCTACACTGCAGCAATTACCCATTACAGGGACCTGACAGATCCATAGTGCTATGAGCAGCACTGATCAGCAGCCATGTCTACACTGCAGCAATTACCATTAAAGGGTCCTGACAGATCCATAGTGCTATGAGCAGCACTGATCAGCCGCCATGTCTACACTGCAGCAATTACCCATTACAGGGTCCTGACAGATCCATTCTGCTATGAGCAGCACTGATCAGCAGCCATGTCTACACTGCAGCAATTACCCATTACAGGGTCCTGACAGATCCATTCTGCTATGAGCAGCACTGATCAGTAGCCATGTCTACACTGCAGCAATTACCCATTACAGGGTCCTGACAGATCCATAGTGCTATGAGCAGCACTGATCAGCAGCCATGTCTACACTGCAGCAATTACCCATTACAGGGTCCTGACAGATCCATATTGCTATGAGCAGCACTGATCAGCAGCCGTGTCTACACTGCAGCAATTACGCATTACAGGGTCCTGACAGATCCATAGTGCTATGAGCAGCACTGATCAGCAGCCATGTCTACACTGCAGCAATTACCCATTACAGGGTCCTGACCGATCCATAGTGCTATGAGCAGCACTGATCAGCAGCCATGTCTACACTGCAGCAATTACCCATTACAGGGTCCTGACAGATCCATAGTGCTATGAGCAGCACTGATCAGCAGCCATGTCTACACTGCAGCAATTACCCATTACAGGGACCTGACAGATCCATAGTGCTATGAGCAGCACTGATCAGCAGCCATGTCTACACTGCAGCAATTACCCATTACAGGGTCCTGACAGATCCATAGTGCTATGAGCAGCACTGATCAGCAGCCATGTCTACACTGCAGCGATTACCCATTACCGGGTCCTGACAGAGCCATAGTGCTATGGGCAGCACTGATCAGCAGCCATGTCTACACTGCAGCAATTACCCATTACAGGGACCTGACAGATCCATAGTGTTATGAGCAGCACTGATCAGCCGCCATGTCTGCACTGCAGCAATTACCCATTACAGGGTCCTGACCGATCCATAGTGCTATGAGCAGCACTGATCAGCAGCCATGTCTACACTGCAGCAATTACCCATTACAGGGTCCTCACAGATCCATAGTGCTATGAGCAGCACTGATCAGCAGCCATGTCTACACTGCAGCAATTACCCATTACAGGGTCCTGACAGATCCATAGTGCTATGAGCAGCACTGATCAGCAGCCATGTCTACACTGCAGCAATTACCCATTACAGGGTCCTGACAGATCCATAGTGCTATGAGCAGCACTGATCAGCAGCCATGTCTACACTGCAGCAATTACGCATTACAGGGTCCTGACAGATCCACACTGCTATGAGCAGCACTGATCAGCAGCCATGTCTACACTGCAGCAATTACCCATTACAGGGACCTGACAGATCCATAGTGCTATGAGCAGCACTGATCAGCAGCCATGTCTACACTGCAGCAATTACCCATTACAGGGTCCTGACAGATCCATATTGCTATGAGCAGCACTGATCAGCAGCCATGTCTACACTGCAGCAATTACGCATTACAGGGTCCTGACAGATTCATAGTGCTATGAGCAGCACTGATCAGCAGCCATGTCTACACTGCAGCAATTACGCATTACAGGGTCCTGACAGATCCATAGTGCTATGAGCAGCACTGATCAGCAGCCATGTCTACACTGCAGCAATTACCCATTACAGGGTCCTGACAGATCCATATTGCTATGAGCAGCACTGATCAGCAGCCATGTCTACACTGCAGCAATTACGCATTACAGGGTCCTGACAGATCCATAGTGCTATGAGCAGCACTGATCAGCAGCCATGTCTACACTGCAGCAATTACGCATTACAGGGTCCTGACAGATCCATAGTGCTATGAGCAGCACTGATCAGCAGCCATGTCTACACTGCAGCAATTACCCATTACAGGGTCCTGACCGATCCATAGTGCTATAAGCAGCACTGATCAGCAGCCATGTCTACACTGCAGCAATTACCCATTACAGGGTCCTGACAGATCCATAGTGCTATGAGCAGCACTGATCAGCAGCCATGTCTACACTGCAGCAATTACCCATTACAGGGTCCTGACAGATCCATAGTGCTATGAGCAGCACTGATCAGCAGCCATGTCTACACTGCAGCAATTACCCATTACAGGGTCCTGACAGATCCATAGTGCTATGAGCAGCACTGATCAGCAGCCATGTCTACACTGCAGCAATTACGCATTACAGGGTCCTGACAGATCCATAGTGCTATGAGCAGCACTGATCAGCAGCCATGTCTACACTGCAGCAATTACCCATTACAGGGTCCTGACCGATCCATAGTGCTATAAGCAGCACTGATCAGCAGCCATGTCTACACTGCAGCAATTACCCATTACAGGGTCCTGACAGATCCATAGTGCTATGAGCAGCACTGATCAGCAGCCATGTCTACACTGCAGCAATTACCCATTACAGGGTCCTGACAGATCCATAGTGCTATGGGCAGCACTGATCAGCAGCCATGTCTACACTGCAGCAATTACCCATTACAGGGACCTGACAGATCCATAGTGTTATGAGCAGCACTGATCAGCCGCCATGTCTGCACTGCAGCAATTACCCATTACAGTGTCCTGACCGATCCATAGTGCTATGAGCAGCACTGATCAGCAGCCATGTCTACACTGCAGCAATTACCCATTACAGGGTCCTCACAGATCCATAGTGCTATGAGCAGCACTGATCAGCAGCCATGTCTACACTGCAGCAATTACCCATTACAGGGTCCTGACAGATCCATAGTGCTATGGGCAGCACTGATCAGCAGCCATGTCTACACTGCAGCAATTACCCATTACAGGGACCTGACAGATCCATAGTGCTATGAGCAGCACTGATCAGCAGCCATGTCTACACTGCAGCAATTACCATTACAGGGTCCTGACAGATCCATAGTGCTATGAGCAGCACTGATCAGCCGCCATGTCTACACTGCAGCAATTACCCATTACAGGGTCCTGACAGATCCATTCTGCTATGAGCAGCACTGATCAGCAGCCATGTCTACACTGCAGCAATTACCCATTACAGGGTCCTGACAGATCCATTCTGCTATGAGCAGCACTGATCAGTAGCCATGTCTACACTGCAGCAATTACCCATTACAGGGTCCTGACAGATCCATAGTGCTATGAGCAGCACTGATCAGCAGCCATGTCTACACTGCAGCAATTACCCATTACAGGGACCTGACAGATCCATAGTGCTATGAGCAGCACTGATCAGCCGCCATTTCTACACTGCAGCAATTACCCATTACAGGGTCCTGACAGATAACATACAACATAAAAAAAAATTTTTATGGGCATCATAAACACCCTTTAAAAAAATTCGTGGGTGTTGCATCATGGACCACGGTCACCCTGGTGATATGGTGGTGGATGATGAGGAGAAGGAGGAGGACAAGAGCAAATAGCCACCAAAATCAGGAAGCGTATACCCATGTGTGGGTGTGAAAAGGTGCATGTGAATACACCTCCCAAAAAAAGACACTGGATTTGAGTTTATGTTACGCTGCTTTCATACTGTGGTGTTGAGAAGTCTGGCCCAATCCAGCCCTTGTTCATTTTTAGAAGAGACAGCCTGTCAGCATTTTCAGTTGACAGGCGGATGTGCTTATCAGTTATAATTCCACCAACGTCACTAAAAACCCGCTCTGATAAAACACTAGCGGCAGGGCAGGCCAGGACCTCCAAGGCGTAGAGAGCCAGTTCATTCCACGTATCCAGCTTGGATACCAAACAATTATAAGGCACAGAGGAATTACAGAGGACGTTGGTACGGTCGGCAAGGTACTCCCTCAGCATCTTCCCAAACTTTGCTCTCCTTGTGAGAGTACCCCGAGCCTCAGGGCCTGGGAGGGGCAGAGAAAATTCTCCCAGAACTTGGACAGTGTTCCACTGCCTCTGCTGGATTGGAGTTGTGTCTCTCGCCTCTGCTGCTTGGTTGTCCAACGAACTGTGACCTCTGCCACCAGCGTTTTCAGATTTTTAATAGTTCCGCAACAAGGGCCTTCTGGTACTGCCCCATTTTTGTAGACCTGTCCGCCTCAGGAATAAGAGATAGAAATTTCTACTTGTAGAGTGGGTCTAGGAGTGTCACCAACCAGTAATGACGGTCACCCAAAATTTTGAGAACGCGAGGGTCATGGGAAAGGCAGCGTAACAAACTCAGCCATGCGTGCCAGACTGCTAACAGGCAATACTTCTGTGTCCTCACCAATAGGACCACTGACCATGCTCTCCTCCTCTCTGTCCCCAGGCCATCCACGCTGAACAGACGGTATGACAGTAGTGCAGATAGTACCATCTATAGCGCAGGAAACTAGCTCCTGTTCTTACTCCTCCTCTTCCTCATTGTCACCCAATCCACATTGGGATGAGATGAGGCTGGGCTGTGTGTAATCACCCTGTATGGTTCCTTGCTCCATCTCATCGTGCTCCGCCAGCAGTGCATACTCTTTTATTGTGAGCAGAGAGCATTTCAGAAGACAGAAGCAGGATGGTGACGCTAAGGCTAAGTGCCCACATAGCGTTTTTCAAGCGTATATGCTGTGGAATTTCCGCAGCATAAACGCTTGTTAAACGCTAGGTAATCCGCCCCCCATGGTCCCCAAGGGGATTCCGCAAGTTCTATGCCCATGCTGCGGATGTTTCCGCAGCGTTTATGCTGCGCTCAAAAATCCGCAGCATGTCCATTAATTTTGCGGAAGCGCGGCGTAATCGCCGCCATTGACTTGCATTGAGACGCACATAATCCGTGTCAGTACATTTGTACTCACGGATTATATGCGTTTCAATGTGCGGATGGTACCCAGTTCTGGAGGAGAGGAGACTCTCATCCAGACCTGGGTACCATTGTACCTGTAAAAAAAAGAATAAAATAAAAAATAAAGTTTATATTCACCTTCCGACGGCCCCCGGTCTCCTTCCCTTTGCTTGCGGACTGGACTGAAAGACCTGCGGTGACGTCACAGTCATGTGACCGCAGGCCCTTCAGTGCAGTGTCCCGCGATCACCTGGCAGACAGAAGCGAGCGCAGCTACACACGCCGGGCCATCGGAGGGTAAGTATAGGTTTATTTTTTTATTTTTAAACATTCTTACGGTCACACTATATAAATCCATGCCGGTTGCATGGATTTATATAGTGTGATCTAGTTGTCAAGCACTTTCCAGGTGGTGCTAAAATCGCCTGGAAAGCGCTTGTCAATCCGCATGCGGAAACGCATGTGAAAACGCTTCAAATCCGCATGTATTTGGCAGGAAAAACGCATGCATAATCTGCCAGGGAGATGCAGAAATGATGCAGAAATTTTCTGCTTCATTTCTGCATCGTGGGCACATAGCCTAATTATGACGTCATCGCCACTCACCATCTTGGTGGAGTCCTCAAAGTTTTGGAGGATATGTCTGACATCCATGTCCACTCCTGAGGTGTTATGTGTGGAGTCTGAACTGAATACCGACGGCCTTGTTGATGCTGGTAGTCAACAACTGCCGTCTTCTGCTCACAAATCCTTCCCAACATCTGCAGTGTAGAGTTCCAACGCGTAGGGACATCACATACCAGTCTATGAGCCGGAAGCTGCAAACGCTGCTGAAACACGGCAAGGGTGGCGGAAGCTGGAGGTGATTTTCTAAAATGGGCACACAGGCGGCGTACTTTAACAAGCAGATCCGGCAGCTCCAGGTAGGATTTGAGACAGCGCTGAACCACGAGGTTAAGCACATGGGCCAGGCATGGTACGTGTGTGAGCTCGCCTCAGAGCTGCCACCAGGGTCCGGCCATTGTCACACACGACCATGCCTGGCTTTAGGCTCGGCGGTGTGAGCCACAGATCTACCTGCTCTCCCTCCACTGTCTGATTCCGGAGTGACTGACGAGCACAGCAGCCCCAGGTCTGATATAGACCTGATGACTCTGTGCGGCCAGCCAATCACTGTAATGCCACAACCAACATGGCCGCGGCATTACAATGAGTGACAGGCAATCCCTGCATGTTCATTAGCTCGGTAAAGAGCAACAAACATGCAGGGAGGGGACTCGAGCTCCCGCCGAGCAACCCCGGAAATACTCGGGGAGCGTGGAGCATCTCGAGCAGTGAGATGCTGGGGCGAGCACCGAGCAGTAGAGAACATGCTCGCTCATCACTAGTCTTCATGCATCAGGTCCATGTATTCAGCAGTACATGATTCATCTGCACTACCACAGACTGTAGAGACAAGGAGAAGAGGAAACCCCAGAGAATTAGTAGGGAGGTTTCTCTCTAACTACAGAAGCCGGGCGAAGAGCAGCTCATCATTCAGCCCCATGCTATACCTGCATCCACCACCAGGCGGAGCCCGGGGAACAGACTTGGGTTATAGAGCCCATATATGAAATCCTATGCACAGGGCTCCCCCTACTGGTGTCCAGCAGCAGCGCAAGACTAGAGTAAGCCACAGGAGAGCCAACATGGCGACATTACAGCTCCCGGCACACCAGCACCATCAGGACATAGGCGGGCATGCTGGGAGTTGTAGTCTCACGGCAGCTGACAAGCCAGCGCTTGTCATGTAACGGAGGTAATAAGACGCCATAACACAAACCGCCCTCAACCAGCAGCGTAACAGGCAGGGAAGCCGGGAACGTATTCACAGACGGTTACTAGACACCGCCTGACAGCCGCTCCTGAGAGCGGAGCGGGCACCGATAAAGAGCACGGACGGGAAGCCGGGACCGCCGATCCAGAACTGTCATCAGCGCGTCCTGATTGGTCGCTGCCCCGGCACCTCTGTAATCTGATTGGATAATGGACGGGCCGCTCTTATTGGCTGGAGACACGTTACCTACTCGCCTGTAATAGCGCTATAATAGTCCTGTTATCACTGTACAGGGGAGGAGCTTGGCTGCGCTTTATAGGGGGGGTTATAGGATTTCATCCCTGGGGGGTCTCATCTGTTTTATCTTATGTAACGTAAATCTGTAGGCTCCAAGATACATAAAAGCACGGGGTTTCCTGTGTCCCTGCTGGGCTCTTGTGGTTATTCTCAGTCCTCCTCTCCGTCCTCCCCTCCGTCCTCCGCTCCTCCCTCCCCTCCGCCCTCCGCTCCGCTCCGTCCTCCCCTCCGTCCTCCGCTCCTCCCTCCCCTCCGCCCTCCGCTCCGCTCCGTCCTCCCCTCCGTCCTCCGCTCCTCCCTCCCCTCCGCCCTCCGCTCCGCTCCGTCCTCCCCTCCGTCCTCCGCTCCATCCTCCCCTCCGTCCTCCGCTCCGTCCTCCGCTCCGTCCTCCCCTCCGTCCTCCGCTCCATCCTCCCCTCCGTCCTCCGCTCCGTCCTCCCCTCCGTCCTCCGCTCCGTCCTCCCCTCCGTCCTCCGCTCCGTCCTCCGCTCCGTCCTCCGCTCTGTCCTCCGCTGCAGAATATTATAAAATGCAGCTCATCTTCTGCAGAATATTATAATATACAGCTCATCTTCTGCAGAATATTATAATATACAGCTCATCTACTGCAGAATATTATATATACAGCTCATCTACTGCAGAATATTATAATATACAGCTCATCTACTGCAGAATATTATAATATACAGCTCATCTACTGCAGAATATTATAATATACATCTCATCTACTGCAGAATATTATAATATACAGCTCATCTACTGCAGAATATTATAATATACAGCTCATCTACTGCAGAATATTATATATACAGCTCATCTACTGCAGAATATTATATATACAGCTCATCTACTGCAGAATATTATATATACAGCTCATCTTCTGCAGAATATTATAATATACAGCTCATCTACTGCAGAATATTATATATACAGCTCATCTACTGCAGAATATTATAATATACAGCTCATCTACTGCAGAATATTATAATATACAGCTCATCTACTGCAGAATATTATAATATACAGCTCATCTACTGCAGAATATTATAATATACATCTCATCTACTGCAGAATATTATAATATACAGCTCATCTACTGCAGAATATTATAATATACAGCTCATCTACTGCAGAATATTATATATACAGCTCATCTACTGCAGAATATTATATATACAGCTCATCTACTGCAGAATATTATATATACAGCTCATCTTCTGCAGAATATTATAATATACAGCTCATCTACTGCAGAATATTATATATACAGCTCATCTACTGCAGAATATTATAATATACAGCTCATCTACTGCAGAATATTATAATATACAGCTCATCTACTGCAGAATATTATAATATACATCTCATCTACTGCAGAATATTATAATATACAGCTCATCTACTGCAGAATATTATAATATACAGCTCATCTACTGCAGAATATTATAATATACAGCTCATCTACTGCAGAATATTATATATACAGCTCACCTGCTGCAGAATATTATATATACAGCTCATCTACTGCAGAATATTATAATATACAGCTCATCTACTGCAGAATATTATATATACAGCTCATCTACTGCAGAATATTATATATACAGCTCATCTACTGCAGAATATTATAATATACAGCTCATCTACTGCAGAATATTATATATACAGCTCATCTACTGCAGAATATTATATATACAGCTCATCTTCTGCAGAATATTATAATATACAGCTCATCTTCTGCAGAATATTATAATATACTGCTCATCTACTACAGAATATTATAATATACAGCTTATCTACTGCAGAATATTATAATATACAGCTCATCTACTACAGAATATTATAATATACAGCTCATCTACTGCAGAATATTATATATACAGCTCATCTACTGCAGAATATTATATATACAGCTCATCTACTGCAGAATATTATAATATACAGCTCATCTTCTGCAGAATATTATATATACAGCTCATCTTCTGCAGAATATTATATATACAGCTCATCTTCTGCAGAATATTATAATATACAGCTCATCTGCTGCAGAATATTATATATACAGCTCATCTACTACAGAATATTATAATATACAGCTCATCTACTGCAGAATATTATAATATACAGCTCATCTACTGCAGAATATTATAATATACAGCTCATCTACTACAGAATATTATAATATACAGCTCATCTTCTGCAGAATATTATAATATACAGCTCATCTTCTGCAGAATATTATATATACAGCTCATCTACTGCAGAATATTATAATATACAGCTCATCTACTGCAGAATATTATATATACAGCTCATCTACTACAGAATATTATAATATACAGCTCATCTACTGCAGAATATTATAATATACAGCTCATCTGCTGCAGAATATTATATATACAGCTCATCTACTGCAGAATATTATAATATACAGCTCACCTGCTGCAGAATATTATAATATACAGCCATCTACTGCAGAATATTATAATATACAGCTCATCTACTGCAGAATATTATATATACAGCTCATCTACTGCAGAATATTATAATATACAGCTCATCTACTGCAGAATATTATATATACAGCTCATCTGCTGCAGAATATTATATATACAGCTCATCTACTGCAGAATATTATAATATACAGCTCACCTGCTGCAGAATATTATAATATACAGCCATCTACTGCAGAATATAATATACAGCTCATCTACTGCAGAATATTATATATACAGCTCATCTTCTGCAGAATATTATAATATACAGCTCATCTACTGCAGAATATTATATATACAGCTCATCTACTGCAGAATATTATATATACAGCTCATCTACTGCAGAATATTATAATATACAGCTCATCTACTGCAGAATATTATATATACAGCTCATCTACTGCAGAATATTATATATACAGCTCATCTTCTGCAGAATATTATAATATACAGCTCATCTTCTGCAGAATATTATAATATACTGCTCATCTACTACAGAATATTATAATATACAGCTTATCTACTGCAGAATATTATAATATACAGCTCATCTACTACAGAATATTATAATATACAGCTCATCTACTGCAGAATATTATATATACAGCTCATCTACTGCAGAATATTATATATACAGCTCATCTACTGCAGAATATTATAATATACAGCTCATCTTCTGCAGAATATTATATATACAGCTCATCTTCTGCAGAATATTATATATACAGCTCATCTTCTGCAGAATATTATAATATACAGCTCATCTGCTGCAGAATATTATATATACAGCTCATCTACTACAGAATATTATAATATACAGCTCATCTACTGCAGAATATTATAATATACAGCTCATCTACTGCAGAATATTATAATATACAGCTCATCTACTACAGAATATTATAATATACAGCTCATCTTCTGCAGAATATTATAATATACAGCTCATCTTCTGCAGAATATTATATATACAGCTCATCTACTGCAGAATATTATAATATACAGCTCATCTACTGCAGAATATTATATATACAGCTCATCTACTACAGAATATTATAATATACAGCTCATCTACTGCAGAATATTATAATATACAGCTCATCTGCTGCAGAATATTATATATACAGCTCATCTACTGCAGAATATTATAATATACAGCTCACCTGCTGCAGAATATTATAATATACAGCCATCTACTGCAGAATATTATAATATACAGCTCATCTACTGCAGAATATTATATATACAGCTCATCTACTGCAGAATATTATAATATACAGCTCATCTACTGCAGAATATTATAATATACAGCTCACCTGCTGCAGAATATTATATATACAGCTCACCTGCTGCAGAATATTAAAATATACAGCTCATCTACTGCAGAATATTATAATATACAGCTCATCTACTGCAGAATATTATAATATACAGCTCATCTACTGCAGAATATCATAATATACAGCTCATCTACTGCAGAATATTATAATATACAGCTCATCTACTGCAGAATATTATAATATACAGCTCATCTACTGCAGAATATTATACTATACAGCTCATCTTCTGCAGAATATTATAATATACAGCTCATCTACTGCAGAATATTATAATATACAACTCATCTACTGCAGAATATTATATATACAGCTCATCTGCTGCAGAATATTATAATATACAGCTCATCTACTACAGAATATTATATATACAGCTCATCTACTACAGAATATTATAATATACAGCTCATCTACTGCAGAATATTATAATATACAGCTCATCTACTGCAGAATATTATATATACAGCTCATCTACTGCAGAATATTATAATATACAGCTCATCTACTGCAGAATATCATATATACAGCTCATCTGCTGCAGAATATTATAATGTACAGCTCATCTACTGCAGAATATTATATATACAGCTCATCTACTGCAGAATATTATAATATACAGCTCACCTGCTGCAGAATATTATAATATACAGCTCACCTGCTGCAGAATATTATATATACAGCTCATCTACTGCAGAATATTAAAATATACAGCTCATCTACTGCAGAATATTATAATATACAGCTCATCTACTGCAGAATATTATAATATACAGCTCATCTACTGCAGAATATCATAATATACAGCTCATCTACTGCAGAATATTATAATATACAGCTCATCTACTGCAGAATATTATAATATACAGCTCATCTACTGCAGAATATTATACTATACAGCTCATCTTCTGCAGAATATTATAATATACAGCTCATCTACTGCAGAATATTATAATATACAACTCATCTACTGCAGAATATTATATATACAGCTCATCTGCTGCAGAATATTATAATATACAGCTCATCTACTACAGAATATTATATATACAGCTCATCTACTACAGAATATTATAATATACAGCTCATCTACTGCAGAATATTATAATATACAGCTCATCTACTGCAGAATATTATATATACAGCTCATCTACTGCAGAATATTATAATATACAGCTCATCTACTGCAGAATATCATATATACAGCTCATCTACTGCAGAATATTATAATATACAGCTCACCTGCTGCAGAATATTATATATACAGCTCATCTACTGCAGAATATTATAATATACAGCTCATCTTCTGCAGAATATTATAATATACAGCTCATCTACTGCAGAATATTATAATATACAGCTCATCTACTACAGAATATTATAATATACAGCTCATCTTCTGCAAAATATTATAATATGCAGCTCATCTGCTGCAGAATATTATAATATACAGCTCATCTACTGCAGAATATTATATATACAGCTCATCTACTGCAAAATATTATAATATGCAGCTCATCTGCTGCAGAATATTATAATATACAGCTCATCTACTGCAGAATATTATAATGTACAGCTCATCTACTGCAGAATATTATATATACAGCTCATCTTCTGCAGAATATTATATATACAGCTCATCTACTGCAGAATATTATAATATACAGCTCACCTGCTGCAGAATATTATATATACAGCTCATCTACTGCAGAATATTATAATATACAGCTCATCTTCTGCAGAATATTATAATATACAGCTCATCTACTGCAGAATATTATATATACAGCTCATCTACTGCAGAATATTATAATATGCAGCTCATCTGCTGCAGAATATTATAATATACAGCTCACCTGCTGCAGAATATTATAATATACAGCTCATCTGCTGCAGAATATTATAATATACAGCTCATCTACTGCAGAATATTATATATACAGCTCATCTACTGCAGAATATTATAATGTACAGCTCATCTACTGCAGAATATTATATATACAGCTCATCTACTGCAGAATATTATAATATACAGCTCATCTACTGCAGAATATTATAATATACAGCTCATCTTCTGCAAAATATTATAATATACAGCTCATCTTCTGCAGAATATTATATATACAGCTCATCTACTGCAGAATATTATAATATACAACTCATCTACTGCAGAATATTATAATATACAGCGCATCTACTGCAGAATATTATAATATACAGCTCACCTGCTGCAGAATATTATAATATACAGCTCATCTACTGCAGAATATCATATATACAGCTCATCTACTGCAGAATATTATAATATACAGCTCATCTACTGCAGAATATTATAATATACAACTCATCTACTGCAGAATATTATATATACAGCTCATCTGCTGCAGAATATTATAATATACAGCTCATCTACTGCAGAATATTATATATACAGCTCATCTACTGCAGAATATTATAATATACAGCTCATCTGCTGCAGAATATTATATATACAGTTCATCTTCTGCAGAATATTATAATATACAGCTCATCTACTGCAGAATAATATAATATACAGCTCATCTACTACAGAATATTATAATATACAGCTCATCCACTGCAGAATATTATATATACAGCTCATCTACTGCAGAATATTATAATATACAGCTCATCTGCTGCAGAATATTATATATACAGCTCATCTTCTGCAGAATATTATAATATACAGCTCATCTACTGCAGAATAATATAATATACAGCTCATCTACTACAGAATATTATAATATACAGCTCATCTACTGCAGAATAATATAATATACAGCTCATCTACTACAGAATATTATAATATACAGCTCATCTACTGCAGAATATTATAATATACAGCTCATCTACTGCAGAATATTATAATATACAGCTCATCTACTGCAGAATAATATAATATACAGCTCATCTACTACAGAATATTATAATATACAGCTCATCTACTGCAGAATATTATATATACAGCTCATCTACTGCAGAATATTATAATATACAGCTCATCTGCTGCAGAATATTATATATACAGCTCATCTTCTGCAGAATATTATAATATACAGCTCATCTACTGCAGAATAATATAATATACAGCTCATCTACTACAGAATATTATAATATACAGCTCATCTACTGCAGAATAATATAATATACAGCTCATCTACTACAGAATATTATAATATACAGCTCATCTACTGCAGAATATTATAATATACAGCTCATCTACTGCAGAATATTATAATATACAGCTCATCTTCTGCAGAATATTATAATATACAGCTCATCTACTGCAGAATATTATAATATACAACTCATCTACTGCAGAATATTATATATACAGCTCATCTGCTGCAGAATATTATAATATACAGCTCATCTACTACAGAATATTATATATACAGCTCATCTACTACAGAATATTATAATATACAGCTCATCTACTACAGAATATTATATATACAGCTCATCTACTGCAGAATATTATAATATACAGCTCATCTGCTGCAGAATATTATAATATACAGCTCATCTTCTGCAGAATATTATATATACAGCTCATCTTCTGCAGAATATTATAATATACAGCTCATCTACTGCAAAATATTATAATATACAGCTCACCTGCTGCAGAATATTATAATATACAACTCATCTACTGCAGAATATTATAATATACAGCTCATCTACTGCAGAATATTATAATATACAGCTCATCTACTGCAAAATATTATAATATACAGCTCACCTGCTGCAGAATATTATAATATACAACTCATCTACTGCAGAATATTATAATATACAGCTCATCTACTGCAGAATATTATAATATACAGCTCATCTACTACAGAATATTATAATATACAGCTCATCTACTGCAGAATATTATATATACAGTTCATCTACTGCAGAATATTATAATATACAGCTCATCTACTGCAGAATATTATATATACAGCTCATCTACTGCAGAATATTATATATACAGCTCATCTACTGCAGAATATTATAATATACAGCTCATCTACTACAGAATATTATAATATACAGCTCATCTTCCGCAGAATATTATAATAAACAGCTCATCTACTACAGAATATTATAATATACAGCTCATCTTCTGCAGAATATTATAATATACAGCTCATCTACTGCAGAATATTATATATACAGCTCATCTACTGCAGAATATTATAATATACAGCTCATCTACTGCAGAATATTATAATATACAGCTCATCTACTGCAGAATATTATATATACAGCTCATCTACTGCAGAATATTATAATATACAGCTCATCTACTAAGAATATTATAATATACAGCTCATCTACTGCAGAATATTATAATATACAGCTCATCTACTAAGAATATTATAATATACAGCTCATCTACTGCAGAATATTATAATATACAGCTCATCTACTGCAGAATATTATAATATACAGCTCATCTACTGCAGAATATTATATATACAGCTCATCTGCTGCAGAATATTATAATATACATCTCATCTACTGCAGAATATTATAATATACAGCTCATCTACTGCAGAATATTATAATATACAACTCATCTACTGCAGAATATTATAATATACAGCTCATCTACTGGAGAATATTATAATATACAGCTCATCTTCTGCAGAATATTATAATATACAGCTCATCTACTGCAGAATATTATATATACAGCTCATCTGCTGCAGAATATTATAATATACATCTCATCTACTGCAGAATATTATAATATACAGCTCATCTACTGCAGAATATTATAATATACAGCTCATCTGCTGCAGAATATTATAATATACAGCTCATCTACTGCAGAATATTATAATATACAGCTCATCTGCTGCAGAATATTATAATATACAGCTCATCTACTGCAGAATATTATAATATACAGCTCATCTGCTGCAGAATATTATAATATACAGCTCATCTACTGCAGAATATTATAATATACAGCTCATCTACTGCAGAATATTATAATATACAGCTCATCTACTGCAGAATATTATAATATACAGCTCACCTGCTGCAGAATATTATATATACTGCTCATCTACTGCAGAATATTATAATATACAGCTCATCTACTGCAGAATATTATATATACAGCTCATCTGCTGCAGTATATTATATATACAGCTCATCTACTGCAGAATATTATAATATACAGCTCATCTACTGCAGAATATTATAATATACAGCTCATCTACTGCAGAATATTATAATATAGAGCTCATCTGCAGAATATTATAATATACAGCGCATCTTCTGCAGAATATTATAATATACAGCTCATCTACTGAAGAATATTATAATATACAGCTCATCTTCTGCAGAATATTCTAATATACAGCTCATCTACTGCAGAATATTATAATATACAACTCATCTACTGCAGAGTATTATAATATAGAGCTCATCTGCAGAATATTATAATATACAGCGCATCTTCTGCAGAATATTATAATATACAGCTCATCTACTGAAGAATATTATATATACAGCTCATCTTCTGCAGAGTATTATAATATACAGCTCATCTACTGCAGAATATTATATATACAGCTCATCTGCTGCAGAATATTATATATACAGCTCATCTACTGCAGAATATTATAATATACAGCTCATCTACTGCAGAATATTATATATACAGCTCATCTACTGCAGAATATTATATATACAGCTCATCTACTGCAGAATATTATAATATACAGGTCATCTACGGCAGAATATTATATATACAGCTCATCTGCTGCAGAATATTATATAAACAGCTCATCTACTGCAGAATATTATATATACAGCTCATCTACTGCAGAATATTATATATACAGGTCATCTTCTGCAGAATATTATAATATACAGGTCATCTACTGCAGAATATTATAATATACAGCTCATCTACTGCAGAATATTATAATACACAGGTCATCTACTGCAGAATATTATAATATACAGCTCATCTACTGCAGAATATTATAATATACAGCTCATCTTCTGCAGAATATTATAATATCCATCTCATCTACTGCAGAATAATATAATATACAGCTCATCTGCTGCAGAATATTATAATATACAGCTCATCTACTGCAGAATATTATAATGTACAGCTCATCTACTGCAGAATATTTACCGGTGACTCCATGACCCAGTAAGATATAACCGGAATCCCTGGAGAACTACAAGTCCCAGGATCGCTAAAGTGCTGATACGTAACAGAGCCAGGAGACACATAGGCCCCGTAAGTCGGGAGCATGCACTCCAAGAGAAGGCCCTACCACAAGGTCAGCCAGCGCAGGACAGAGACAAAGTTAGGCCTAGCTCCAGGCAGGTCAGAAACTTACTACGCAGAAGCAAGAAACAGGAGGTCTAACACCTGCTCATTGGGGAGGATCCTGATATGCACCCTTCACCCTACAGTGCTCCGGGACGTGCCTGAATTTCCATCAGTAAAAAGTACTGAAGTGACTATCGTGTCTGTCCCTGTTCTTGCTCTGACCCGGCTGGGTCTCGCCTGTCCTGCATTCCCCCTTCATTCACTGCCCTGAGGCCTAGCTCCACCTGTGGGGAGCTATACCATCGAGCTGCCTTATCATCAGCCTCAGTGGACTGAGCAGCGCTGGTGATCCTCACCAGAAGCCACAGGTGGCATCACGAACTCTTATAACTTTAACAAATTTCACAAATACCTATTAACCCTTTTAAAGGAGCGACCCCAGGGTACGGGCCCGGGAGCCGACCACCGCGACATCCCTAAAGGCCAGGCTAAAGGCCCGGGTACCGAGTCGTCCCCATTCCCCTGGGCGAGTCATCTCCAACTTGGCGTCACGAACAGGATTGCGTGCCCGCTGCAACGATGAGGTGTTGTGCCCGTTGCCACCGTGTACTGTGCGCCTTTATTCTGAACTCTGTACGTAAAGTTGTGGTGAAGATTGCCGCCATTGTTGGGTCGCTGAGCGAGAAGATGGGCGTAACCGCTGGAAAATAAGGGGTGTAGCTGCAAAAGAGCGCAAAGTCCCGGACACGCCCCATGCCTCGACGTCAAAGCGAGAAGCGCCAGGTCCTATAAGGGGTGTTGCTGAACGCTCTGACGTAGGACGCAAGCGACGCAAGGTCCTGAAGACGACTGTTACCTGCGGAGCTGCGGCCTGCCGGAAGAAAAACCAGAAGATAGGCCACGGTTAACTAGGGGGGCGCCAAGATGTCCGACGAGCAGCAGCAGAACGCCGAAATGCTGGCCAACGTCCCTGATATTCAACCCGCGCCCGACGATGAGCAGGCCGAAGCCGCCGCTCAACCAGCAGCGCCTGTAACACCTGTAATTCCTATGACTTTACCTTACATTCCTGGAGCAAAGTGGCTCCCCCAGTACAACGGCAAACCAGATACCCTGTATGGATTCAAACGGAAGATATGTGGTATCTTAGATATGTACTCCATGACCGGTAAACAAAGAGCCGCCGTTGTATTAGGACAACTGACCGGTGCTGCGGAACGGGAAGTGGAAACATGGTCGGCCGCAGACCAGGAGTCAGTGTCCGCAATACTTCAAAAACTACAGACTGTCTTTGAGGACCTTACTGAGGCGGACCTCCGGATGACGTTCTACAGCTGTTCCCAACAACCAGAGGACAATGTTCGGGACTACGCCTGGCGTCTTCAAGGGGCCCTGCGGGCTCTGAACCAGGTTAGTCCAACCAGTGTTGAGAATGAGAACAAAATGCTGAAGGAACAGTTTGTCCGGGGACTGAGGTCTCCAGAGGAGAGCAGGACTGTGCGTTGGTGGTCCCTGGATCATCCAGATGCCACCTTTGACAACCTCAAGGACATGGCTGTAAAAGGACTGCAGCCCCTGGAAACAAATGCCATCGAACGTTACCAGGGTGGGGCTACCCTAGTACCGGCTACACCCACCTTTTCCCCAGTGGCTGCTGAAGCTAAAATCCCAGCAAAGTCCCCTAAAGAACTGGACAGTTTGCGCTCTGAGGTGCGTCAGTTGAGCAAAACCCTGACCACTGTGCTGAGTGCTCTACAGCTGCGGACGGAGCCTGAGGAAGGAGGGAAGATCCTGCTAGCCGATAGCCCTGAGGATGTCCCCTGGAGGAGGCCAACACCGCCCTCGCCGAGGACCAGTGACCAGCGCCGTCCACAGAAGGACCCTGCCTGCTACTGCTGCCGCAAGACTGGACACATCGCCCAGAATTGTCCTTTAAACGAGAAAACCCTGGGTCCGAGGGCCGACACCCAGGAGTAACCTCACCAGGCCCATCAGACTGGTACAACAGGTTCGTCGGAGGAAGACCTTTCCTGTCCATTGTGTTGGATGGGATCCCGACGCATGCCCTGCTGGACACAGGATCTCAGGTAACCATCATGCCTGAAGTCCTCTACACGAGGTTCTGGTCCACGGACGACCTACGTCCGCCAGCTCCAAATTTGTCTGTATACGCCTCAAATGGACTCCCCCTTAACCTACACGGTGTTAAGAATGTGACTGTAAAGGTGGGGAGAGTGGAGCTGAAGGATCAAGGACTAATTGTAGTAGAGACTAATCCTGATGACGCTAACCCGTATATGGTACTTGGCACTAACATTGTTGGTAACTGTTTGGGAGAAGTTGTGTTCTTGCTCCAACAGATCGCCGACACTGCCAGACCGAGACAGAGAAGGGCACTGCAGAAGGAAATCCGAGTCCTGATGTATCAACAGCAAGTAAAGTTAACAGATGGTGAAATCGGTAACGTGCGGGTAACAGACCCTATACCCATTGTCATCCCCCCAATGAATGAAATGCTCATCTGGTGTAGAGCTGCTATAGGTCTTAGAGGACAGAGCTACCAGGCGGTAGTAGAACCCCTTTGCTCCGAACATAGACCCATGCTCTTAACCGCCAGGGGAGTGGTAGATGTACGTAATGGGAGGGTGCCTGTTCGTCTTCTCAATTTAGGGGAAGATGAGGTCAAACTGCCACGTTATGCCACTGTTGCCAAATTACATGCTGTCAATAACAACTGCATCCATGAGGCGGAGTCCTTAACCTCACCAGATGAAGTGGAGGATAATGACCCTGCAACTCAGGTGGAGGATTGGTGTCAACAGCTCCATGTTGAGACAGACACCACTCCTGCCCATCAAAGACAGGGTGTACACCGGGTGGTTCAAGAATACTCGCAGGTGTTCAGTAAACATCCACTTGACTTCGGGAGGGTTAAGGGGGTTCAACATCATATCCCCACAGGCAACCATTCCCCAATCAAAGAACGTTATAGGCCTAGACCCCCAGCTCACTACCAGAAGGCAAAAGAAATGCTGCATGACATGAGGAAGGCGGGAGTGATAAGGGATAGTTGTAGTCTCTGGGCAGCTCCCTAGTGCTAGTGAGGAAAAAGGACGGGAGCATGAGAATGTGTGTAGATTACCGTCAAGTAAATCGCATTACACATAAAGATGCATACCCTTTAACACGCATAGAGGAGTCCCTAGCTGCCTTAAAGTCTGCAAATTACTTTTCCACCCTTGACCTCACTAGTGGTTACTGGCAAGTAGCTGTGGCTGAGGAGGATCGGGAGAAGACGGCCTTCACCACCCCGATGGGACTCTGCGAGTTCAACAGTATGCCGTTTGGACTCTGCAATGCCCCCGAAACGTTCCAGAGATTGATGGAGTGCTGCCTGGGACACCGCAACTTTGAGACTGTGTTACTTTACCTGGACGATGTAATAGTGTACTCCAGAACGTACGAGGACCACTTGAAGCACCTGGAAGAGGTATTTGAGTCACTGTCCCGGTACGGGATGAAGTTGAAGCCCTCAAAGTGCCACCTGCTCAAGAGAAAGGTACAGTATCTGGGGCACATTGTCAGTCCGGAAGGGGTAGCACCAGACCCGGAGAAAGTCACTGCCATACAGAAGTGGCCGGAGCCGAAAAACCTCAAGGAGGTGCGTCAGTTCTTGGGACTAGTCGGATACTACTGGAGGTTCGTTAAGGACTACGCTAAGAAAGCAGCTCCTCTGCAAGACCTCCTGGTAGGACAGTCCCCCAAAGGCAGAAATCCCCCATTCCACTGGGGTAAGGAGCAAGCCGAGTCGTTTCAGGAGATGAAGGAGATCCTGACAGGTGATGAGATCCTAGCCTACCCTGACTACAGCCAACCGTTCCTGCTGTATACAGATGCCAGCAACGAAGGTCTGGGCGCTGTTCTAAGTCAGAAGCAGAATGGGCAAGAGAAAGTGATCGCATACGCAAGCAGGAAGCTCCGCCCGACTGAGAGGAACCCAGAGAACTATAGCAGTTTCAAGTTGGAGTTCCTGGCCTTAGTCTGGGCCATCACTGAAAGGTTCAAGCACTATCTAGCCTCCAGTAAGTTCACTGCCTTTACTGATAACAACCCCTTGACCCATCTTGAAACAGCTAAGTTGGGGGCACTGGAACAACGATGGATGGCTCGGCTGTCAAACTATCAATTTACAATCAAATACCGGGCGGGCCGCAAGAACGCCAATGCCGATGCCCTGTCTAGGATGCCTCACCAGTCAGACACAGAAGAAGAAGTGGATGACTTGGAAGAGATTGAGCTACCTGCCTTTCACCGGAATGGGATGATCCACGAGCAACGAGCCTCCAGGAAGCAGCGTGGAAAGACGTTAAACCCCCTGACTCACCACAGCTGGAAAGAGACCCAGGACAGCGACCGGGTTGTCAGCCGCATCAAACAGCTGATAACCCAAGAAGGTGCCTCCCTGGAGAAGGATGCGTCTCTGCAAGCAAAGCAGCTGTGGAACGAAAGAAGCCGGCTGTTTATCTACCGTGAGAAGCTGTGCCGGAGATACGTCAATCCAAAAACTCATGAGATGGTATGGCAGATAGTGGTCCCGAAGACAGACATCCAGATGGTATTAGAAGCTTACTACGATCAGGCGGGGCACTTTGGCTGGAAAAAGCTAGAGACCCTGCTGAAGTGTTGATTCTACTGGGTAGGAATGCGCAGCTCCATTGAGAGGTGGTGCCGGGACTGTGGACCCTGTGGCCTAAGAAGAAAAGACTTCAGCAGCCAGAAGGCACCCCTGCAACCCATCAAGACGACTCGGCCCCTGGAGATCGTGGCCCTGGACCATGTCAAGCTGTCCTCCAGCAGGTCAGGGTACTCCTATGCTCTGACCATGGTGGATCACTACTCACGTTTCCTGGTGGTCGCCCCCGTCAAAGACCTGACGGCAGAGACAGCAGCAAAGACGTTCCAAGCATATTTCTGCAGACCCTATGGTTACCCTGACAGGTGCTGACGGACCAAGGCCCGGCCTTTGAGGCTGAGTTGTTCAAGGAGTTCTGTCATCTCTACGGTTGTAAAAAAATCAGAGCTACACCGTACCATCCACAAACCAACGGTCTCTGCGAAAAGATGAACAACAGCATCATCGACCTGCTAAAGACCATACCACTTGAGGAGAGAAACCAGTGGCCAGACCTACTACCTGACTTAGTGGATCAGTATAATCATATACCAGTGAGTTCCACCAATTGCACTCCGGCATATCTCATGCGGGCAAGGCCAGGAAAGCTGCCCATGGATCTGGAGCTTGGTGTTGTTGAGCCTGAAGCTGATATGACCACTGAAAACTGGGACAAGACCAGACAAGAGCAGTACAGAAGAGTACAAGCTTGTGTCAAGGACAGTCTTACAAAAAAGCACCCGCAGAACCTTTCACACCTGGTGAAACAGTATTGAAAAAAAAAAGACGTAACCACAAACTTGATGACCAGTTGGAAAAAGACCCCTACACTGTGTTACCGTCAAGGTTTGACAACAAGAAAACATGCTTAATCAGTCGAGATGGAGGAAAAACATCTACAACAGTGTCCAGGGACCACCTAAAATTGTGTCCAGATTTACTGAAACCCCAAGAAAAAGTGCCTCTCACAATCCAGGAAGAACCTGCAGAAGCGGTGATACACACTGACCTAGGAGACTTCCCAGCTGATTGGCCTCAAATAGGAGGTACGGTCCTCACTAATACAATTCCGCTCCCCGCTCCTCACCAATACGATTCGCTGGTTGGTCGCGTGCGGACAGCGCGACCAATCAGTGATCTTGGCGCTAAAGTTAAACACCGCTCTGCTGATTGGTCGCGGCCGCTGCCCGCGACCAATCACCGATTTGGGCGCCACATTTAAATAGCGGCCGCGACCAATCACCGATCTTGCTGCCACATTTAAACACTGCTGTGCTAATTGGTCGCGGACGCCAGCCGCAACCAATCAGCGACCTTGGCGCCAAATTTAAACAACGCTCTGCTGATTGGTCGCGGATACCGGATGCGTCCAATCAGCGAGATTGGCGCCAAATTTAAACAACGCTCTGCTGATTGGTCGCGGATTCCAGCCGCAACCAATCAACGAGATTGGCACCAAATTTAAGCAACGCTCTGCTGATTGATCGCGGTCGCTGGCCGAGATCAATCAGCAGTATTGGCGCAAAATTTAAACACCGCTCTGCTGATTGGTCGCGGTTGTCGGCCGTGACCAGTCAGCAGTATTGGCGCCAAATTTAAACCTCACTCTGCTGATTGGTCGCAACCACCGGCCGCGACCAATCTTCGTTTTTTGTGCCAAATTTAAACAAAGCTCTGCTGATTGGTCGCGGTCGCTTGCCGCGACCCATTAGCAGTATTGGGGCCAAATTTAAACCCCGCTCTGCTGATGGGTCGCGGTCGCCGGCCACGACCCATCAGCATTATTGGTGCCAAATTTAAACCCCGCTCTGCTGATTGGTCGCGGCCGCCAGCCGCGAACAATCAGCGAGATTGGCGACAATTTTAAACACCGCTCTGCTGATTGGTTGAGGCCGCCGACCGCGACCAATCAGCGATTTTGGCGCCAAATTTAAACAACGCTCTGCTGATTGGTCGCGGCCGTCAGCTGCGACTAATCAGCGATTTTTGCGCCAAATTTAAACACCGCTCTGCTGATTGGTCGTGGATGTCGGACGCGTCCAATCAGCAAGATTGGCGCCAAATTTAAACAACGCTCTGCTGATTGATCGTTGTCGCGACTAATCAGCGATTTTGGCGCCAAATTTAAACCCCGCTCTGCATCGCTCTGCTGATTGGTCGCGGTCACCGGCCGCGACCAATCAGCAGTATTGTCGCCAAATTTAAACACCTCTTTGCTGATTGGTCGCGGTCGCGACTAATCAGCGATTTTGGTGCCAAATTTAAACACGCTCTCCAGTCCTCACTAACACGGTTCGCCGATTGGTCGCGACCGCCGCCCGCGACCAATCAGCGATTTTGGCCCAAAATTTAAACACCGCTTTGCTGATTGGTTGCGGCCGCCAGCCGCGACCAATCAGTGAGATTGGTGCCAAATTTAAACACCGCTCTGCTAATTGCGCCCGGTCGGCCACATACATATTCTAGAATACCCGATGCGTTAGAATCGGGCCACCATCTAGTAAGTATATAATTCCACATGTGTTAATTCATAGTTTTGACGCCTTCAGTGTGAATGTACAATTTTCAAAGTCATGAAAATACAGAAAAATCTTTAAATGAGAAGGTGTGTCCAAACTTTTGGTCTGTACTGTACACTGCACCTTTTATCGGGCTAGACATGTAAATACAATGTAAATAATACAGAAGAACGCCTACCTGTATTGGCATTGCTGCTAGCTATGAAGCTCACGACCAACGGCAATCTGTTAAACTGGACAACCTGAAACACAAATCAATGACTTACAGACAATAGAAATTAAGTGATACTTATAACCTCCATATTTCCATGCTGCTTAAAGGCGTTTTCTATTGTGTAAATGATGCTTTACTGTACAATGAACATGGAAAACACTTCCAATGGATCCCTATGAACCGTAATGTGAGGTATGCATGGAGAAAGTGACTTGTGGACCACAAAGAAAACACAGTGAGATCCGGTTAATATCAGTGCAATGAGGACTGAAACAGCAATTCTAAAAGGAGGATGGGCCTATTAATATGTCTATTAACACCGGCACTTTACACACAATCCTCATAACAAATGGAATTAAAACAAAGTGTTTCATCAGGGTTTAGCTTGTTCTTGGACCCCACGCTTTACTCCCCCTCCCCAGGTGCAGGGCTGAGTCTCCACCATAGCTCTCGGTAACGGATATGGGCTGCAGCGCTGACGTCATGTCGACAGCACACCAGCAAATCAGAGAGCTCAGTGGCTTGGCGGTGTAGACAAAACACCCCACTCAAAACACCTGAGCTCACTGACTGGCTGCCAAGCTGCTGATGTGACATCAGCCCCGCAGGTAATACTGGACACATGGAGCAGCCGGAGAGGCTCAGCACCGGACCGGAAGAGGGTGGCTTACACCAGACAATTTTACAATCGTTTTATAACAAACTGCACCCAGGGATCACGATTTTCTGATTTGGGACAATCTCTTTGAGAACTTTGGAAAATATTTACAATCTACATATCTAAAGCCAACTGTATAGCAGGTCAGACAGACCTGCCCGAAAATACCTGCCCCCAAAAAACTCTAAACCAGAAGATGATACCACTTGTATCTGGTTGGGATGAGCATGTGTGGCACCCCAGGGGTCTGGTTTCCACAGTAATGTAATGTTATGTCTGAGAGCAGGTGGGAGGTCCTTTGGTCAGGGATCCTGTGCATGCCACACCTCCTGCCCAGTCTTGGGAGGGGAAGAACTTCCCCTATATAAACCCGGGGCTGAGGCAGGGTTAGGAGTCTAGGAGAGTAGAGACGAGAAACAGTCATAGGAAGAAACAGCAGAAGCTCAGTGGGAGCAATACTACTACGAGTCAGGGGCTGGCAGCTGCAGAGCTCGCCCTGACTGAGAAGCTTTCTTACCGGACCCGGCGTCCGAGGCTGTGGGGACTAACTCTTACCCAGCAGCAGAAGCCGACCGGCAGGGGATTTCAGGTCCTCTGGCCAAGAAACCCGAAGGCAAGGTCACACGCGTGGGACCAGCACCGCCATCGTGGAGCGGAAGCCATTAGAAGGCCCCGAGTCACCGGCCATACGGGCGAGCACCACACGGCACACTCAGGGACGTGGGCTACTTATATCCGCTTCTAGCAAGGTAGCCAGAAGAGTACAGTCAGTTTGGGAGGCCTACAACTCCGCCTGGCCAGGGGAGATCCCATCTGCTCAAGGACTGACCAGGCCCCGTTCGCTAGCAAGTACTCCGGGAGGGTCTATCGTTGTTACCAGTAAAGACCCTGAATTACACCGCACCGTCTCTGAGTGGTTCCTGCTACCCCCATCTTCCACGTCAGCTGCCCTGAGGCCATACCCCTCCCGTTGGGGGTTATACTATCACGCTGCACAATTCTACACCGGCCTCAGCGGTCTGCCCTGCAGCGGCAGCTCCATAGCTGCAAATCAACGGGTGGCGTAGTCGACACTCAAGTAACACCTATCAAGACTGCCACACACTGAGTTTGACTCCCTGGGCACGGACCGGGTCCCCGCCACTCGGAGACTACAACCCTCATCTGATCCGGTTCCGGGTAAGCCCCCGTGCGCGAGACGCTGCGCGACACAGCAGGCCCAGGGGCGCGTCAACTTTGGCGTAGTCGGCAGGATTTCGTGCCCGCAACCACCGGGTACTGCGTGCCTGAAAAAGAGACTTTCAAACTCACCTGTGGTGAAGATTCCCGCCATCCGGCGCCATTTTCAGCCTTCTTCCCGCCATCTGTGAAGATTCCCGCCATCCGGCGCCATCTTCAGCCTTCTTCCCGCCATCCGTGGAGTTTTCCCGCCGTTGGACGCCATCTTGAGGACGCCGCGCGGGAAGAAGAGGGGCGTGGACTCCGAAAAGCCCGCGAGAACTGAAGCCCCGCCTCACGTCCGGACGTTGCGTAAGGTCCTGGAAGGAGCCCAGCAGACGCCGACGTCACCGGAGCGCGACGGAAGGTCCTCAACCCTGACGATCCACTGCGGAGCCGCGGCCTACGGAAGAGGATCATCGCAAGGTAGGCCACGGTCCACTAGGGGGGAGAAGGATGTCGGATACGGAGGAGAGCTTCACCGCTTCAACCCCCGCCAGCGCCACCGCTGTCGCGGTCATGCCTTTCACCATGCCCTATATCCCGGGGGCAGCCTGGCTACCCCAGTACTCAGGGGAGTCACATACCCTGCAGGACTTTAGAGAAAGGCTGGATAGCCTCTTCCAGGTGTACCCCCTCACAGAAGAGCAAAAAGTGAGCATCCTGGTGGCCCAATTAACCGGAGCAGCCCGAAGGGAGGTAAAGTCCTGGCCACCTGGGGGGAGGACTGTCGCAGGGATACTAACCCGGCTGAGGGGCACCTTTGATACCCGCACCTCAGCCGAGATCAAGCTTAGATTCTACGGGTGCAAACAGCGGGCCCATGAGAGTATAAGGGACTATGCCCTGAACCTACAAGAGGCCCTGAGAGCCGTTAAGCAGACCGACCCTGACGGCATGGGAGACGAGGACAGGCTGTTGACTGAACAATTTATAGAGGGTTTATATTGCAATGCCCACCGAACCCAGTTGCGGGCAATGGCCCTACAGGACCCTCATCTGGGATTTGCACAGTTCAAGGACAGAGCCATCCGGGTGCTCCGAGAACCGGCACCGGATGGCGTTGTGACCCACAGGCGCCCAGCTATCACTTACCACCAGGAGGCGGCGCCCTTGTCGGCAGGGCCTGTAGGGGCTGATGCGCAGGCTTTGAACAATGACCCGGCTCCAGACCTGCACCATCAGGTCCAAGAGCTAGCTAAAAGCGTTGCTGCGTTAACCCGAACTGTGCAGTCTTTACAGGCTTCCACTCCAGGGAAGATCCAGCTGGCATCCGGACCGGAGAACATCCCGTGGCGTCGACCAAGGAGGACCCCACCGGCCAGAGGAAGACCCAGTGACCGGTACAACGAGGACGGACGACCCATCTGCCGCCGCTGCAATCAACCCGGACATATGGCAAGGTACTGTCCTTTAAACTGGCACAACCTGGGGGTAGAGGGCCAACCCCCAGGAAAAAGACCACCAGGCCCATCGAACTGGCGCGACAAATATGTCGGAGGGCGTCCAGTCTTGCCTGTGGTACTGGATGGCATCCCTATGAGTGCCCTACTGGACACCGGGTCACAGGTCACCACCATCCCGTACGTGCTCTTCAAGCAGTACTGGAATGACTCGGATATAACCCGCTACCCTGACGACGACTTGAGTATCATCGCCAGCAATAGTCAGCCCGTGCCACAGATCGGATTTAAAGAGGCGACCATTAAAATTGGTAGAGTCGAACTGGCAGCACAGGGACTGATTATTGTAGACATTGACAAACACGAGAGTCACCCAAAGATAACGCTAGGAACTAATGTAATTGAAAATTGTCTTGCAGAGGTGATTTTCCTTTTACAACAGGTTGCCAAGAACGCCAGCTCCGGCGAGCAGCGAGTGCTCCAGAAAGAGATCCGGGCACTGATGCGACGGCAACAGGTGGAACTCTCCGGCGGTGAGATTGGTAGCGTAAGAATGTGTGACCCTTTCCCTATTGCCATGCCCCCAAAAAGTGAAATGATGATTTGGTGCCGGGCAGCTATTGGTCCGAGAGGTAGGGATTACCAGGCAATGGTAGAACCAGTTTACTCAGACAGTAGGCCCACCATTTTGACAGCACGGGGGGTGGTTAATGTACGCCATGGGAGGGTGCCCGTTCGCCTAATAAATATCGGGAAGAGGGAAGTATACCTACCCCGGTATGCCACGATAGCCAAATTATATACCATCAACCAAAACTCTATACAGTCTGTGGAACCCTTGCCTCCATCTCACCCGGAGGAAGGTAACGGCTCTAAGAAAGTAATGGAGGATTGGTGTCAGCAACTACACTTGGGAACTGACTCCACTCCCTCCCACCAGAAACAGGGAGTCTACCGGGTGGTTCAAGAGTATGAGAGAGTGTTTAGTAAACACCCGTTAGACTTTGGGCGAGTTAAGGGGGTAGAACACCGCATCCCCACGGGAGATCATCCTCCCATAAAAGAGAGGTATCGACCCGTACCCCCTGCACATTACCAACACGCCAAGGGGATGCTTAGAGACATGAAGGAGGCTGGGGTAATCCGGGATAGCTGTAGCCCCTGGGCAGCCCCACTAGTTTTAGTCAAAAAGAAAGACAACACTATGAGGATGTGTGTAGATTACCGGAAAATCAATCGTATCACACACAAGGATGCGTACCCTTTACCAAGGATAGAGGAGTCTTTGGCTGCTTTAAGATCTGCTAACTTCTTCTCTACCTTGGATCTCACTAGCGGGTACTGGCAGGTTCCTGTAGCAGAGGCGGACCGGGAGAAGACCGCATTCACCACCCTGATGGGACTTAGCGAGTTTACCTGTATGCCGTTTGGACTTTGTAACGCACCCGGAACCTTCCAACGATTAATGGAGTGCTGTCTGGGACACAAAAACTTCGAGACGGTCCTGTTGTACCTGGACGATGTCATCGTATATTCCAAGACTTATGAGGACCACCTGAAACATCTGGCGGAAGTGTTCGAAGCCCTGGCAAGTTACGGCCTGAAGGTGAAACCCTCTAAGTGTCACCTCCTGAAGCCAAAGGTGCAGTACCTGGGACACGTGGTGAGCGCTGACGGAGTGGCTCCCGACCCTGATAAGATCACCGCAATTAAGGAATGGCCAAGTCCCTCCAGTATAAAGGAAGTGCGGCAGTTCCTTGGGTTGGTAGGCTATTACCGCAGATTCATCCCCGGTTTCACCAAAAAGGCAGCTCCTATGCAGGACCTCCTGATAGGCCAGTCCCGGAAGGCCAAGAACCAGAAGCCGCCCTTCAGATGGGAGAAGTTAGAAGAAGAGTCCTTCCGCCAGCTGAAGATGGCCCTCACGGGGGATGAAATCCTGGCGTACCCCGATTACAGCCAGCCCTTTATCCTCTACACTGACGCAAGTAACATCGGGCTAGGAGCTGTGCTGTCCCAGATCCAGCAGGGGAAAGAACGAGTAATCGCTTACGCCAGCCGAAAACTGCGACCCACCGAGAGAAACCCGGAGAATTACAGCTCCTTTAAGCTAGAGTTCCTGGCAGTGGTGTGGGCAGTCACCGAACGCTTTAAGCACTACCTCGCTTCTTCCCGGTTCATCGTGTACACGGATAACAACCCGTTGACACACCTGGACACAGCAAGACTCGGTGCCCTAGAGCAGAGATGGATGGCTCGTCTGTCCAACTACGAGTTCACAATCAAATACCGGGCAGGACGCTCCAATACCAACGCGGACGCCCTGTCCAGGATGCCAAATCTACCGGACGTAGGAGAAGATCCAGAGGAACTGGAAGAAGTCGAACTCCCTGCGTTCCTCCGTCATGGGACTATCCAGTGTTCCCACCGGGTAGGGAGTAAGCAAGCCGCTACGTTTAACCCCTTGCCTCACTACAACTGGGCGGAAACGCAAGACAGCGACCCTGCCGTCCGGCTGGTAAAGGAGATGCTGACTCGGCCAGAGGCTCGCCTTGACCCAGACGCTCCGGAGGAAGCCAAGCAACTGTGGGCAGAAAAGAGTAGACTGTTCCTTTACAAGGGGAAGTTGTGCCGCAGAATGGTTAACTCCCGGACGCATGAACTAATCTGGCAAGTAGTGGTGCCACGAAGAGACGCAGCCATGGTGATGGAGGCATACCACGACGGGGCTGGACACTTCGGATGGAAGAAGCTGGAGTTCCTGCTGCGCGAGCGGTTCCACTGGGTAGGCATGAGGGGAACCATCGAGAGGTGGTGCAGAGACTGTGGCCCGTGCAACCTAAGAAGGAAGGACCGTGCCAGCCAGAAGACTCCCCTGCAGTCCATCGTCACCCGGCAGCCGTTGGAACTGGTAGCCTTGGATCATGTAAAACTGACCCCAAGCAGAAGTGGCTACGTCTACGCACTAACCATCATGGATCACTACTCCCGGTTCTTGGTTGTCGTCCCCGTCAAGGACTTAACAGCTCGAACAGCAGCTAGAGCCTTCCAGCAGCATTTCTGCCGTCCACACGGGTACCCGGACCAAGTGTTGACAGACCAGGGACCTGCCTTTGAAGCGGAGGTCTTCCAAGAATTCTGCACTCTGTATGGCTGCCGGAAGATAAGGACGACACCCTATCATCCGCAAACTAATGGACTTTGTGAGAAAATGAACCAGGTGGTAATGGATCTTCTGAAAACGTTGCCCCTGGAAGAACGCGGTCTGTGGCCTGAGAAGCTGCCCGATCTGGTGGACCTATACAACCACATCCCGGTAGGTTCCACCAACTGTACCCCGGCTTACCTAATGAGGGCGAGACCTGGTAAGTTACCTGTTGACCTGGAAATGGGAGTCCTGACACCCGAGGACACTTCACCAGAAGCAAACTGGGACACAGAGAGGCAGCAGCAGTACCGGAGAGTACAGGAGAGCGTGGAGCGAAGTCTCTGTCAGGCTAGGGAAAGACAAGAGAAAACTTACAACCAGTATGCTCCCGCTGTTCCCCTGGTACCCGGAGAGCAGGTCTTGAAGAGAAAAAGACGGCTCCACAAGTTGGACGACCAGTGGGAGAAGGACCCGTACACCGTACTGCCCTCAAGCCACGACAACCCAAAGGTCTGTACCATCAGTAAAGACGGAGGTGAAACCACAACCATTGTATCCCGGGATCACCTGAAGAAGTGTTAAGAACAGCTACGGAACCCTGAAGAGGAACAAGAAGACCCTCGACCCGTAGAGGAAAGGGAAGACATGGTTAGTACTGTGCTCGGAGACTTCCCTCGGTCTTGGACTCAAGTCAATGGCGCAGTTGTGGTACCCGTACTCACCTTCCTCCAACCCGCATCCCAAGCACCTACGGAGCGACAGGTAGAGCTGGAAGAGCAGCCGGTCCAGGAGGCAGAAGACTCCACACAAGCAGAACAGGAGGATCAACCCTCTGCTTATAGTGAGCCTGCCGTACCCCTAGTGAGCCAAAGAGCCAGTAGACAGCTGCCCAGTTTACCCTTGACAGCTCCTACACCCTGTAGTTCAGGGCTAGACAGTCAGCTCCGTAGGTCCACTAGGGCCACTAGAGGCCAGTTACCCGCACGTTGGAGGATTTGAAATGTATAAGTTGTTTTATTTGTGGTTACCTGTTTTTCTTATTGCTTGTGTATAATTATGTGTTTCTAGTTGTTTATAGGAGTCTTTGGTGGATTTACCGGGAATCCTGTGTACATAGTTGGAGCGTAACCCAGGACGGACTAAAGACTGTTAAGGACTCGGGGCAGAACAGACCCCTACCTGGTTACGTCTCCCTGTTTTGGTGAAATGGACACCTTGCTTTCTTCAAAGACTGCACCCGGTTACGGATATCCGTGACCACCTTTATGTGTTTCTTCTTATTGTACTATTATTGTTGTTATATCTTGTTATGTTTTTCTAAAATATGTTTAGTCCCGGAGTACTAAATTTCACTAGGGGGGAATGTGGCACCCCAGGGGTCTGGTTTCCACAGTAATGTAATGTTATGTCTGAGAGCAGGTGGGAGGTCCTTTGGTCAGGGATCCTGTGCATGCCACACCTCCTGCCCAGTCTTGGGAGGGGAAGAACTTCCCCTATATAAACCCGGGGCTGAGGCAGGGTTAGGAGTCTAGGAGAGTAGAGACGAGAAACAGTCATAGGAAGAAACAGCAGAAGCTCAGTGGGAGCAATACTACTACGAGTCAGGGGCTGGCAGCTGCAGAGCTCGCCCTGACTGAGAAGCTTTCTTACCGGACCCGGCGTCCGAGGCTGTGGGGACTAACTCTTACCCAGCAGCAGAAGCCGACCGGCAGGGGATTTCAGGTCCTCTGGCCAAGAAACCCGAAGGCAAGGTCACACGCGTGGGACCAGCACCGCCATTGTGGAGCGGAAGCCATTAGAAGGCCCCGAGTCACCGGCCATACGGGCGAGCACCACACGGCACACTCAGGGACGTGGGCTACTTATATCCGCTTCTAGCAAGGTAGCCAGAAGAGTACAGTCAGTTTGGGAGGCCTACAACTCCGCCTGGCCAGGGGAGATCCCATCTGCTCAAGGACTGACCAGGCCCCGTTCGCTAGCAAGTACTCCGGGAGGGTCTATCGTTGTTACCAGTAAAGACCCTGAATTACACCGCACCGTCTCTGAGTGGTTCCTGCTACCCCCATCTTCCACGTCAGCTGCCCTGAGGCCATACCCCTCCCGTTGGGGGTTATACTATCACGCTGCACAATTCTACACCGGCCTCAGCGGTCTGCCCTGCAGCGGCAGCTCCATAGCTGCAAATCAACGGGTGGCGTAGTCGACACTCAAGTAACACCTATCAAGACTGCCACACACTGAGTTTGACTCCCTGGGCACGGACCGGGTCCCCGCCACTCGGAGACTACAACCCTCATCTGATCCGGTTCCGGGTAAGCCCCCGTGCGCGAGACGCTGCGCGACACAGCAGGCCCAGGGGCGCGTCACATGTCCATCACCACCACCGATTGTGATAATCACACCCGATGCTCACAAAGCCGTCCTGGGTCTACAGCCTTACCTACCTGATACGTGGTGTAGTAACATATGATGCTTTTGTTTTTGGAGAGTCCCAGCTTGCTTCCCTGGTCAGTGGCCAGTGCAAATGTGGATAGGAAACATGGCCTCAGAGCATGTTCAGGGGAATTCTCATTTGCAACTGATAAAGAAAACAGCAATAAATGTTTGAATGTGAACATTTCTATAATCCAGTCTCCTACTTTTGGTTGATGAGGTACAAGCAGCCCAAAATGGCTGTACACAAATAGAGGGTCCTGGTTTGGCTTTATAGCCCAAGTCATGTGGCATGGCTCTTTACAACTCTGGAGCAAATGTATGTACCTGTATGTTCGTACTGGGGTCTGCATGTGTGGAGGGGGCTCAGCTTGCGCCATATACCGGCTGCTATACAGCCACCATCAGTCTTCAGCAGCAGCGCTTGTTCCAGTCGCTGATGTTTAACTACCTAGGCGCTGCTGTCAATCACTGGCAGTGGCAGTTAAATAGAGCAATCATAGTTTTGCAGTATATAGAAAAAGCAAAGGATCACAGGTTTTCAAGTCCTCTAAGCGGACTAAAAAATAAAGTAAACTAATTGTATTAAGATTCATATCACCCTCTTTTTCCTTTTAAAAATAATGAAAGTGGTTTCCAACTTCAGATTTTGATGCAGTTTTTGAAGCCAAAACCAAGAGGGGATTAAAAAAAGAGACATCTACCATTTATTATTCAGTTCTGGCTTTAGCTACAAAAACCGCATAAAAAAAAAAAAAAAAAAATCTCAACATGGAAACAAACCCATCCACTACTTTTACATTGATGCCCCATGCGTAGGATAGAGCATCAATGTCTGATCAACTGGGGTCCCACAAGCAGCACCCCTGATGATCAGCTGTAATCGGTGCTGCCGGACGGAAGTGCTTACTTGCAGATCTTGGCCGCCTAGTTGTAGTGGCCGCCGTGGAGTACTACACATCCGCCTCTTATTAAATTGAACTGAATAGGAGGCGAATGTGAAGTACCCTGTGGTGGCCACTACAACTTGATGGCCAAGCTCCGCAAGTAAGCACTTACAGCCGGCGGCACCGATAACAGCGGATCGGCGGGAGTGCCGGGTGTGGGACCCCAACCGACCAGACATTGATGTCCTATCCTATGGATAGGGCATCAATGTACACGTAGTGGACAACTTCTTTAATCTCAATTATCATTGTGGCTGAAATTATTAGATTGAGTTCCAATATTGGCAGGAACAAATCTGCTGGTCAGATAGTTGCTTGTGCGCTCACCAGTGGTTCATCATATCCGCATCATTAATTTGGAAGTTTGAGATAACAGTTGAGGTGTGTAACCTAGCTGTAAGAGTGGGTATAAGGGCAGAGAACCACATTACAGCAGAACTGCATGCCGAGACATGCATGTCCATTCTAGTTCCTTACCTTTAATTACAGGTACCCCATCTCTGTCTGACACTACAATGGCATGAAGTCCTTCAACACTAATAAAACAACAATCAAAAGGTTATGTTAGTAATAGACATAATTTACTACACACCTCACATCAGAATGACCATTGTTAATGAGCCAACGCATGGGCATTGGTATCAGAAATAAAGGCCCCAGAGACCAGGCTGTATCGTCAGAGAGAGGAGGGCAGGAGTTTTGTTATTCAGACCTTGGGAGTTGAGGTCTTAAATTATTAAATATAATTACATAATAGCAATCATTAATCATACGAAAAACTATGGAAAGAAAGTACCTTGGAAGTTTTTTGTAAAGGAACCTTCTCAAGTCCTTGGAAAAGAAAAGAAAAAGCAGATGAGTATGGGTACCCATATCTAACCAAGAACAGGATGGCGGGCTTCAGAATGTTAGCCAATGCAAAGTGGAACTCCTGTACTCCTGACAGGCAGAGGCCCGGGAGGTAACACCATCACCTATCCAGCTATTATGGCATATCCTGTGCATATACCATGAATGCTGGAGATTAAAAAACCCTTGTAGATAAACCACTTCCTGTCAAAGCACTTCCTAATGGAACATGCCCATTGACATTAGGCCTTGCATCTTCATCCTGGAATCATGATCCCAGGGCTCCATCCAACAGTGCTCACTACCCACATCAAGCAGGGACCCAGCAGTGAAAGGGTGCACTGTCAGCACTCTGCCGCTGCTCCGTTAACTCCTTAAATGCCATGGTCACTGGAGATATTAGATCCGACTGGAGACACCATCTAATAGGCGGCCTGCCAATATAACACACACAGGCTGGACATTGAACTGCACTAATGGATTATTTATGCAACTAACGCATTGCGTGTTCCCGTTGTGAAACTAATCATTTACAAAAATGTTGAAAAACAGGTTTTGTTTTCCCAATAATTTTTTTTTATCAAATAAAAAACTAATTCCAACAAAAAAAACACACACATTTGTCATTTTATCACAAAAATATGGATGACCAAAAAGACTTACATATCCCAAAATAGTACCAATAAAACACGTTATGATCCTAAGAATATGAAAACAATAAAACAGAAAAAAAAGATTTATTTTTACAGAGGCGTGTACTCATTTGTGGGATCCCGATCCATCAGCCAAGTCAGTAGTCTCTGGCCTCTGGATAGGAGGCTCGCAAATCTCTTACTTTGGAGGGGTCCCTAACGTGGCTTTTGATTAGTCTGGCTGGTGCAACGTCATTAATGTGTCATCAGTAGTGTTGAGCATCCGATGCTGAAATATCGGGTATCGGCCGATATTCGCGGTATCGGAATTCCGATACTTTTGCAATATCGTATACCGGAATCGGAAGTTTCCATAATGCAATGAGCCAGTTTCATTTTATTCAGCCAATGAGGATCCTAAGAAGTGTGGGCACATCCTGTTAGGCATGTAGGCATGTTAACTAATGGCATGGCTGTGATTGGCTGCTGAAATGATGTCATGATGCACTATAAAAGCCGCCGCCGCCATTTTGAGCTCACTCTGCTGTGAATTCAGTTAGGGATAGGACGCTGTTGTTCTCAGGGACAGTTTTAGCTACCTATTAGCTCTATTCTGCTTTACCCAAGCTACTTTATAAATCGCTGTGCCTTGCAGCGCTAGTGCACAGTTCTCTGTGCTGTTCACCACTGTCTGCAAGGTCTGTGTGTGTGAGTGCAGCTCACGCTGTAGTGTGTGCTTCAACCACGTCTGGTTGTAGTGCGCTCAGCGTGCGTCACTGCCTCATACATTGTCCTTTTTTGCTAATTGATAATTTTTCCTGATTTCTCCTATTAGTGTGGTGGTTCCATCCGTATTTAGCTAAATTGGTTCCAAACACACTATACAGGAGTAGATAGAGAATTTCTTTTTGTCTTGCAGCACTAGTGCTCAGTGCTCTGCATCTGCACTGTTCACGGCTGTCTGCAAGGTCTGGTGTGTGAGTGCAGCTCACCCTGTAGTGTGTGCTTCAGCCACGTCTGGTTGTAGTGCGCTTAGCGTGCGTCACTGCCTCATACATTGTCCTTTTTTGCTAATTGATAATTTTTCCTGATTTCTCCTATTAGTGTGGTGGTTCCATCCGTATTCAGCTAAACTAGTTCCAAACACACTATATAGGAGTAGATAGAGGAGCCTTTCTGCAGCATTGTGCCCTGCAGCCCCAGCCAGATTAGTATTAGCCTATTTTTTGTAGCCTCATCTATTGCATTGTAGGTTACCTTCCTGCATTGTAATAGCTACAAAAAGTTTGTGATACTATCGGTATTACATCTTTGGGCACATCCAGTGTCTTTTTGTGACAAAAAAGATCTAAATAAAGTTCACCAAACACTCCACTTTACAGTTATGTAGGCCACATTAGCTCATATTAAAGTCTACACTTTATAAAATTAGTGTTTCTTATACCTGTTAGCAGCTGTGCAGGAATAAGCACACTAAGCCCTTAGTACTTTTCTGCCTATCTTTATCAGTCTACCAAGATGAAGAAGGCAGGGAGTAAGGCATGTGGTCGTGGGCGTGCAGTTTCTGCAGGGAGAGGACGTGAGGATTCTGTGCCTGCAGGGAGAGGACGTGGGGATTCTGTGCCTGCTGCGGGCACCAGTGACTCAGCATCCCCCAGTTTTACCAGGGAACAGTCCTTTATGCGCAGCTTTGTAGGAGCTAGCCGTACCCCACTGCTGCGGGAGGACCAAATTGAAGCCGTTGTCGGATGGATGGCAGCGAACGCATCGACTTCAATTAGCTCCAGATCCTCTCAGGTCCTGAGCACTGAAGAGCACCCATCTGTCTCTTCACCACCTGCCAAATTGCCCAGGCAGTCAGAGAGCCCTGGACAGGAGCCATCTCTACTTCTGTTCTCTGAATCTCTTTGCTTGGAAAGAGGGGGCCAGGCAAGCAGAATTCTAGAATTTGAAGAAGAGGTAGTATGCAGTGATGCGCAACCGTTTTGTCTCTCTGAATCTGAAGAGGCGGGTGGGCCAGTGCCTATGGTCAGCAGCACACCTCAGTACGCATCTGATGATGAGACTCAGGTGCCACTTTCTGGTGCGTACTGTGCTGTCGAGACTACCCAGGAGAAGCAGTTGTTTGAAGAGGGTGGTGTAGATGATGAGGTCCTTGACCCATCATGGCGTGAGGGACAGGAAGGTGGTGGGAGCAGCTCTGAGGAAGAGATTCCCCGAACGGCCCAAAAAGGAGGGAGAGGGAGGGGGCAGACTTGGTTGCCTGTAGCCTCCACTTCGGCACCCATTAGGAGCATGGCTCTTCCAAAATCCAAAGCGGGCGCTCCCAAGACTTGCAGTGCCTGGTCCTTTTCTGACACAGTTGCAGATGACATTTGCTTTGTCAAATGCAAGCTGTGTAATCAGAAGGTGAAAAGAGGGATAAGTGTCAGCAACCTCAATACCACAAATATGTGGAAACATGTGCGGACCAAGCACGTGGTGGAGTTACAAAAACACACTGAAGACCTAGGCCAACCTACAGCGCCACCTACCACCTCTTCAGCTCGTGTTATAGCCTCTTCCTCCAGCTCACACACAGCTGGTTCGGCTTCCTCACAGGATCGCCATGGAAGAATCTCTGGCACTGTTGTACAGAGACACAGTGTAATTCCACCCACAGCACCACTTTCCCTGTCATCCTCACACTCCCAGGCCAGTCTATAGCCATCGTTAGCACAGGCATGGGAGAAAAGGCGCCCATGCTCGGCAAACCACCCCCGAGCACAGGCACTGAATGCTGGCATTGCTAAACTACTGGCCCTTGAAATGCTATCATTCAGGCTGGTGGAGACTGACACCTTCCATAACTTTATGGTATTGGCAGTCCCACAATACAACGTGCCCAGCCGCTTTTATTTCAGCAGGCAAGCCGTCCCTGCCCTGCAACAGCATGTGGAGGGAAAAATTAAACATGCGCTACAAAACGCCGTCAGTAGCAAGGTCCACCTGACCACCGATGTGTGGACCAGTAAGCATGGACAGGGACGATACCTTTCCCTCACTGCCCATTGGGTAAATGTTGTGGAGCCGGGTACAGATCTTGAGAGTGCGTGTTCTGCCAACTCCAAGGATTGCAGGAATCCAGTCTGTACACATTGACTCCTCCTCATACTCCAGTTCCTCTGAATCAGCGCTGCTGGAGCCGTCACGGTCTACCTCCACATTGACCCGTGAACGGTTACCTGTTATGATGACCGATATGAGCACAGCCGTGGCCAAACGTCAACAGGCCGTATTAAAATTAATTTCTTTGGGGAATCGAAGCCACACAGCTCAGGAGCTCTGGAATGCCATCAAGCAGCAGAGCGCCGTGTGGTTTGTGCCAGCGAATCTCCAGCCAGGCATGGTAGTGTGTGACAATGGCCGAAATCTGGTGGCAGCTCTGGGCCTAGGCAAGCTCACTCACATCCCATGTCTGGCACATGTGCTCAACTTGGTCGTGCAGAGTTTTTTGAGGGACTATCCGGATCTTGATGCACTGCTTCACAAGGTCCGCATAGAGTGCGCTCACTTGCGGTGTTCCAGCAACGCAAGATCGCGCATTGCAACTCTGCAGCGCCGATTATGTCTTCCGGAACATCGCATCATATGTGACCTACCCACGAGGTGGAATTCAACGTTACATATGTTGGAGAGGTTGTGTGAGCAGCAGGCAGCAGTAATGGAGTACCAGCAGCAGTAGGCGCAAACAAGTCGCAGTGCACGCCGTTCACACTTCACCACCACTGAGTGGGCCTCTATGAAGGACATTTGCCACGTTTTTCGTGCCTTCGACTATTCCACGCGGATGGCGAGTGCAGATGATGCACTAGTCAGCATGACTATCCCCCTTATCAGCCAGCTTGAAAAAACACTGCAAGCACTAAGGGACGAGGTTTTGGAAGAGGTGGAGGATGAGGAGTCACAAATGCCATCTGCTTCTCTACAGTCTGCGCAACGTGGTTCCTCACAAAGGCCTAGGCAGGGGACACTTTGTGAGGAGGATGAGGAGGAGTCAATGGAGGAGGAAGACATCTGTCCTGAGGAGGGAGGTACACAATGCTCTAGTAGTTAGTATCTAGAGCGAGGGTGGGGTGATGCAGAGCAGGCAGAGATCATGCCTCAAGCAGGGGACAGCGTTTCTTGGCCAGTTGGCAATCTGCAGCACATGGTTGATTTCATGCTGCAGTGCCTGAGAAACGACCGCCACATCGCCCACATTCTCAACACGGCTGATTATTGTGTGTCCACCCTCCTAGATCCTCGCTACCGGGACAACTTACAAAGCCTCATAACACCGTTGAACCGGGAGCGTAAAATGCGGGAGTACTAAGACGCACTGGTGCATTCCATCATGTTCTCCATTCCAACCGAGAGCAGTGCTGCTAGTGCTTTACAAAGCAGATCAGTGCGTCGAGGCAGTGGATGAAGCTCTGCACAAAGAGGGAGCAGAAGCAGCGCCTCAGCACAAGGCAAGACCAGTATGGCCCAAATGTGGCAAAGTTTTGTGTCCCCGCCGCCACAAATGTCTACACCATCACAGACGGCTCCAGTCAGCAGGAGGCAACGTTTCCGTCAGATGGTGACAGACTACATGTCTTGCCCTCTCAGTGTACTCCCAGACGGCTCTTCCCCCTTCAAGTTTTGGGTCTGTAAGCTGGATACATAGCTAGAGCTTAGCCAGTATGCATTGGAGGTGCTAGCTTGCCCTGCTGCTAGTGTATTATCGGAACACGTCTTTAGTGCCTCAGGTGGTGTACTAATGACTCGCCCCCTGGGTCGTGGGGCACTCGGATCCGGGCAATAGGGAAACGATGGGGGTAGTGGTGGCACCACGGTTCCGTGGCTCAGGGTGGTCAGACCGGTGGTAGTCTGCTATGCGCTGTTGGTATGTCCGACTACGCCACCCTTGGATTACGGTCAGTACGAACCGCCGCTGCCAGGCAGACCGCTGGGGCTGATAATGTATGCAGCTGGGGTAGTGTGACTCCCCACTGGAAGAGTGCGGCCCCAGGGCAGTATAATGGAGGATGGGGGTGATGGTGTAGGGCGTCCCAGTACCGTTAGTGCTGGAGGAGCAAGGAGCACACAGACAACAGGTTGCAGTCCAGGGTCTTTACTAGAACAGGTGAACTGACCCACAAACAGTCCCGGCTAAGAGGGGACCTGGATGTCTGAGAGCAAATGGGAAGTTGGCCCTGGTCAGGGTGAGGGTGTAGGCCTACCGTGCTCTCTGCGCTCCTTCTGGCTATCTCCTCCTTATAGGGTAACAGCCCACGTTCCCGAGCTCACCGTGTCCTCTTGCCCGTATGGTTTGCAACGTGGGTCCCTTTCTACTCTCGGCCTGGTACGGCTTTGCTGGTCCCTTCTGCTGTGGCGGAGCCTCCGGGCTTCTTAGGCCAACGAACATACAGTCCACCGCGGACTGGTTATCTGCTGCAGGACGTGGAATCCTCACAGCCTCAGACACCAAAGTCTGGTAAATTTGGTTCTTTGTCTGCCAGGACAGGCGTACTTCACCTCTTGTCCCTGGCTTGTGGCTCTCCTACTGCCACACGTCCTCTTAGGGTGCAACACAACTGTTTCTCTCTGCTCTGGGACACCTCTCAGTCCTGAGACAGGTCGTCCAGTTCTCCCTAACCCTGCCCCCAGTTCCAGCTTTTATAGGGGCAGCCTGCTCCCCCTACTGGCCTGAGACAGGAGGTATTGCATGCTAATGTTCCCCTGACTAGAGAACCTCCCCCTTGCTCTCAGACACAGCTTTATTATATTTGTGGCATCCAGGCCAGGGTGACACATTCCCCCCTAGTAGAATTAAGTACTCCAGGACTAAACAGTAAACAAAGATAATATACATGACTATAAAACATTAGTAGACAAACGACGCACAGGTTGACTTCTTAAGGTCACAGTGTGGTCTGTGACCGGGTGTCCATATCACCAACACAACGGGGAGCCTTAACCAGGTGGGCGTCTGTCCTAGCCCCAAGTCCTTTACAGTCTTAGTTCATTCCTTGGTCAGGCTCCGTACGCAGTTCGTACAAAGTCCCGGTTATTAAAAGTCCATAACCTTTGAGTCCGTACGGTAACTGCAAGAAACTGAAATACACTATTAATAATCATGCAGGTAACTTGGCAAACATTTCAACATTTGGCAACAGGGTTATTTACAGTTCTAGTGCATCCTATATTTTCCAGCGAGCGGGTATCTGCCCCTTTGTGCTCCTGGTTGACCTCCTTAACCCACTGTCTGGTGGTGGACCGACCTGGCTTTCCCCACTAGCGTTAGGGGTACAGCTACCAGCTGGGTGTACAGGTAGGGCAGGCAGCTGTCTGCGGGTCCTTTGGCTCACCGCAGGCATGGCAGGCTCACTGTCAGCAGAGGGTTGACTCTCCTGGGCTGCTGGTACAGGCTCTTCTGCCTCTGGAACTGCTTGCTCCTCTTCACCTTCCAGCTCTGGTGTAGGTTGTTGCTGAGCCGGTTGCAGGAAATGCAGGACGGGTACCACTATGGCATCGTTTATTCGAGTCCAGGACTGAGGGAACTCTCCAAGAACGGTGCTGATCATTTCTTCCTTGTCCTCTGTGGGTTCAAGGTCACTTTGATCCTTTTCTGCACTACGGAGTTGCTCGGGGCACCTTTTTAGGTAGTCTCTGGAGACGGTACTAGTAGTTTCTCCTCCATCCTTGGTGATCACGCACACCTTCGGGTTGTAGTGATCAGACTGCAGTACGGTGTAGGGTTCCCTTTCCCACTGGTCGTCCAACTTATGTAGCCTTCTCTTTCGCTTCAGGAGCTGCTCACCAGGTTCCAGGGGACCAGCAGGGGCGTGTTGGTTGAAGAGTTTTTCTTGCCTCTCTCTCACCTGGGCCAGGCTCTTCTCCACACTCTCCTGTACCTTCTTGTACTGCAGTTGCCTTTCCGTATCCCACTCTGCATCCGGGGAGGTGTCCTCAGATGTTAGGACTCCCATCTCAAGGTCTACGGGCAGCTTACCTGGTCTGGCTCGCATCAGGTAAGCCGGGGTGCAGTTTGTAGCATTCACCGGGATATGGTTGTATAAGTCTATCAGGTCCGGCAGTTTTTCTGGCCACAGGCTACATTCCTCCAGGGGCAACGTCTTCAGGAGATCAATGACTATATTGTTCATTTTCTCACACATCCCGTTGGTTTGTGGGTGGTAAGGCGTTGTCCGAATCTTCTTACAGCCATAGAGGTTGCAGAACTCTTGGAAGATTTCGGCCTCGAACGCTGGACCCTGGTCTGTCAGGACCTGCTCCGGATACCCGTGTGGACGGCAGAAGTATTGTTGGAAGGCTCTGGCCGCCGTTTGGGCTGTCAAGTCTTTCACCGGGACCACCACTAGAAAACGGGAATAGTGGTCCACGATTGTCAGGGCGTAGATGTATCCTGACCGGCTTGGAGCCAATTTGACGTGGTCCAGAGCTACCAGCTCAAGAGGCTGCTGGGTGACGATGGGCTTCAAGTGTGTCTTCTGGCTGGTGCGGTCTTTTCTCCTTAAGTTACAAGGGCCACAGTCCCTGCACCACTTCTCTACAGCCCCTCTCATGCCGACCCAAAAGAACCGTCCTCTTAGCAGGAACTCCAGTTTCTTCCAACCGAAGTGCCCCGCTCTGTCATGGTAAGCCCCCAGGACCATAGCTGCATCCCGCCTTGGGACCACGACTTGCCAGGTCAGCTCGTGTGTCCGGTGGTTGACAAGTCTTCTGCACAGCTTGCCTTCGTAGAGGAACAGCTTGCTCTTCTCTTTTCATAGCTGCTTGGCTTCCTCTGGAGCATCCGGATCTAAGCAGGCGTCTTCCTGGGTCAGCAGATCTTTCACCAGGCGGATTGCAGGGTCACTATCTTGGGTCTCGGCCCAGCTGTGGTGAGGTAGGGGATTGATCATAACGGTTGTTAAATCTTCCTCCTTCACGCGGTGAGAGTATTGAGCGGCTCCATACCGGTGAAACGCGGGGAGTTCTACCTCCTCCAGCTCTTCTGGGTCTTCGTCACCTTCAGGTAAGTGAGGCATTCTCGATAGGGCATCAGCGTTGGCATTGGTTTTGCCTGCCCGGTACTTGATCACGAAGTCATTATTGGAGAGTCGCGCCAGCCACCGCTGTTCCAGGGCACCCAGCCTTGCATTGTCCAGGTGTGTCAACGGGTTGTTGTCCGTGTACACGGTGAACTTTGCGGAGGCCAGGTAATGCTTGAAGCGTTCCGTCACGGCCCACACCACCGCCAAGAATTCTAGCTTGAAGGAGCTGTAATTCTCCGGGTTCCTCTCGGTGGGCCTCAGCTTCCTGCTGGCGTACGCGATCACCCGTTCTCTGTCCTGTTGATTTTGGGACAGTACGGCTCCCAGTCCCACATTACTGGCGTCCGTGTGGAGAATAAAAGGCTGGCCATAATCAGGGTAGGCCAGGATCTCATCTCCTGTGAGGGCCATCTTCAACTGGCGGAAGGACTCCTCTTCCGGTTTATTCCACTTGAAGGGTGGCTTTTGACTTCTGGACTTAGACTGTCCGATCAGGAGGTCCTGCATAGGAGCTGCCATCTTAGTGAACCTGGGGATGAACCTTCGGTAGTAGCCTACCAACCCGAGAAACTGTCTCACCTCTTTGATGTTCGAGGGGCTTGGCCAGCTCTTGATTGCCGTGACCTTGTCAGGGTCGGGGACTACTCCTTCCGCGCTTACCACGTGCCCTAGGTACTGGACCTTTGGTTTCAGCAGGTGACACTTCGATGGTTTCACCTTCAGGCCATAGCTAGCCAGGGCTTCGAACACCTCAGCCAGGTGTTTGAGATGGTCCTCGTAGGTCTTCGAATAGACGATCACGTCGTCCAGGTAAAGGAGGACCGTCTCGAAGTTTCGGTGCCCTAGACAGCATTCCATCAGCCGCTGGAAGGTCCCTGGTGCATTGCAGAGCCCGAAAGGCATGCAGTTGAATTCGCTCAGTCCCATCGGGGTGGTGAAGGCGGTCTTCTCCTTGTCAGCCTCTGCCACAGGAACCTGCCAGTACCCGCTAGTAAGGTCCAAAGTAGAAAAGAAGTTAGCTGATTTTAGTGCGGCTAAAGACTCTTCTATTCTAGGCAGCGGATATGCGTCTTTGTGGGTGATATGGTTGATTTGTCTATAGTCTACGCACATTCTCATGGTGCCGTCTTTCTTTTTCACCAGAACCAAGGGGGCTGCCCAGGGGCTACAGCTATCTCGAATGACCCCAGCTTCTTTCATTTCTCTTAGCATGCCCTTTGCGTTCTGATAATGTGCAGGGGGTACAGGTCTGTGTCTCTCTTTTATTGGTGGGTGGCTCCCTGTGGGGATGTGGTGTTCTATCCCTTTTACTCTGCCAAAGTCTAGCGGGTGCTTACTAAAGACTCTCTCGTACTCCTGTACCACCCGGTAGACTCCTTGTTTTTGGTGCAGGGGAGTGGAGTCAGCACCCACGTGGAGTTTCTGGCACCAGTCCTCCTTTTGTTTCTGGGAGCCACTACCCTCCGCCTGTGGAGATGGAGGCAAGGGTTCCACGGCCCTGATAGCTTTGTGTTCGACAACAAACAGTTTGGCGAGTTTAGCGTACCTGGGTAAGTGTACCTCCCTCTCCCCAATGTTGAGGATGCGGACGGGCACCCTCCCATGACGGACATCAACCACCCCCCGGGCTGTCAAAATGGTGGGCCTGCTGTCTGAGTACACGGGTTCTACCATGGCTTGGTAGTCTCTACCTCTCAACCCGATTGCAGTCCGACACCAGATCATCATTTCACTTTTGGGAGGCATGGAAATGGGGAATGGGTCACTCAGTCTTACGCTACCGATCTCACCACCAGACAGTTCTACCTGCTGCCGTCTCATCAGGGCTTTTATCTCCTTGTTGAGGACTCTCTGTTGGCTGGAACTAGCATTCACCGCCACCTGTTGTAGAATTACATTTACCTCTGAAAGACAATTTTCAATCACGTTAGTACCCACAGTTATTTTAGGGTGACTTTCACGATGGTCAATGTCCACAATAATTACTCCCTGTGTCGGTAGTTCAACTTTACCAATTTTAATGGTCATCTCCTTGAACCCCATCTGCGGCACGGGTAAGCCATTACTGGCGATGATGCTCAAGTTACTGTCTGGATACCGCGTTATATCAGCATCAGTCCAATACTGCTTAAAAAGTACATAAGGGATAGTGGTTACTTGCGACCCGGTATCCAGCAAGGCGCTCATGGGGATACCGTCCAGCACCACGGGTAAAACCGGGCACCCCCCAACATACTTATCACGCCAATTATAAGGGCCTGGTGATCTTATGCCTGGGGGTTGGCCCTCTGCCCCAGGTTGGACCCGTTTAAATTACAGTACCTGGAAATGTGTCCGGGCTGCAGGGCCGGCTCCAGGTTTTTCTGGGCCCCGGGCGAAAGAGTCTCAGTGGGCCCCTTTAACACATACCACGATTCATGATGCAGAGATACGGCGGAGAATATATATATATATATATATATATATATATATATATATATATATAGTACAATGCAAAGATTTCACTTCTTACATTACATGAGTGATATCTATTGTAAATTTCACAATAGCTCAGAAACCGGTGAATCGCTCCACACAGAATAGTGGCCCCCATATAAGGCTCCATACGGAATACTGGCCCCCATATAACGCTTCAAACGGAATACTGGCCCCCATATAAGGCCCCATACGGAATACTGGACCCCATATAAGGCCCCATAAGGAATACTGGCCCCCATATAAGGCCACATACGGAATACTGGCCCCCATATAAGGCTCCATGCGGAATACTGACCCCCATATAAGGCTCCATGCGGAATACTGACCCCATATAAGGCTCCATGCGGAATACTGGCCCCCATATAAGGCTCCATACGGAATACTGGCCCCCATATAAGGCTCCATACGGAATACTGGCCCCCATATAAGGCCCCATACGGAATACTGGCCCCCATATAAGGCTCTATATGGAATACTGGCCCCCATATAAGGCTCCATACGGAATACTGGCCCCCATATAAGGCTCCATACGGAATACTGGCCCCCATATAAGGCTCCATACGGAATACTGGCCCCCATATAAGGCTCCATACGGAATACTGGCCCTCATACGGAATATTGGCCCCCATATAAGGCTCCATACGGAATACTGGCCTCCATATAAGGCTCCATACGGAATACTGGCCTCCATATAAGGCTCCATACGGAATACTGGCCCCCATATAAGGCTCCATACGGAATACTGGCCCCCATATAATGCTCCATACATGATACTGGTCCCCTTATAAAGCTCCATACAGGATACTGGCCCCCATATAACGCTCCATACAGGATACTGGTCCCCTTATAAAACTCCATACAGGATACTGGCCCCCATATAACGCTCTATACAGGATACCGGTCCCCTTATAACGCTCCATACAGGATACTGGCCCCCATATAATGCTGCATGCAGGCTGTTACCCCCCACATAATGCCCCATACAGGCTGTCCCCCCCTTATAATGCTCCATGCAGGCTTTTACCCCCCACGTAATGCCCCATACAGGCTGCCCCCCCCTTATAATGCTCCATGCAGGCTGTTACCCCCCACATAATGCCCCATACAGGCTGTCACCCCTCCTCTTTATAATGCCCCATGCAGGATGTCCCCCCCCCCTCTTTATAATGCCCCATGCAGGCTGTTCCCCACCTTATAATGCCCCATGCAGGCTGTCACCCCTCCTCTTTATAATGCCCCATGCAGGATGTCCCCCCCTCTCTTTATAATGCCCCATTCCTCCATACATTAAAAAAAAAAAATCAAATACTCACCTCCCTTCTCCTCACCTGCTACCTGCTGCCCGCTGCCCGCTGCTCGGGTCCGAACTCCAGCGTTGTTTGCGTCTTCCCGCTCAGCGCTCCCTGTGACGGCTCAGGGGAAGGCGCGGTGTAAAGGCGTCACCGCGCCCTCTGACCTGAGACGTCACAGGGAGCGCAGAGCAGGAAGACAGCTGATCTGCGGAGGCACGGGGGGAGGTAAGTATCCAGCTGCCGGGGCCCTGAGCAAGCGGCGGAGAAGGGCGGGCGCTGACACCACTCTCCTCCGCCCATAGCCCAGCGGGGTGCGCGACCGCCAGTGGGCCCCTCTGCCTGCTCAGGGCCCCGGCATTTGCTCGGGTGCGCCGGGTGCTGACGCCGGCCCTGCCGGGCTGGTTGCATCGACGGCAAATGGGCTGTCCATCCTCTGCGTAGCGGTCTGTGGGCCTCCCTCGGAACGACGGGATTCTCCTCTGTCGACGCCACGGAACATCCTCCGGACTTGAAGCCAGCTCGATGGGTCTTGACGGGTCCACTTGTAACGCCTGGACGGTCTTGGTCAATGCCGCGACGCTCCTGGTCAGCTCCTCGACTTGGTGGTGTAGATCTTTCTACGGGGCTTGGTTCAGGGCCTGTGCATCAGCCCCCACGGAGTCCTTTTCTCCCATGCCTGTGCTAACGATGGCTGTAGACTGGCCTGGGAATGTGAGGATGACAGGGAAAGTGGTGCTGTGGGTGGAATTACACTGTGTCTCTGTACAACAGTGCCAGAGATTCTTCCATGGCGATCCTGTGAGGAAGCCGAACCAGCTGTGTGTGAGTTGGAGGAAGAGGCTACAACACGAGCTAAAGAGGTGGTAGGTGGCGCTGTAGGTTGGCCTAGGTCTTCAGTGTGTTTTTGTAACTCCACCACATGCTTGGTCCGCACATGTTTCCACATATTTGTGGTATTGAGGTTGCTGACACTTTTCCCTCTTTTCACCTTCTGATTACACAGCTTGCATTTGACAAAGCAAATGTCATTTGCAACTGTGTCAAAAAAGGACCAGGCACTGCAAGTCTTGGGAGCGCCCGCTTTGGATTTTGGAAGAGCCATGCTCCTAATGGGTGCCGAAGTGGAGGCTGCAGGCAACCAAGTCTGCCCCCTCCCTCTCCCTCCTTTTTGGGCCGTTCGGGGAATCTCTTCCTCAGAGCTGCTCCCACCACCTTCCTGTCCCTCACGCCATGATGGGTCAAGGACCTCATCATCTACACCACCCTCTTCAAACAACTGCTTCTCCTGGGTAGTCTCGACAGTACAGTACGCACCAGAAAGTGGCACCTGAGTCTCATCATCAGATGCGTACTGAGGTGTGCTGCTGACCATAGGCACTGGCCCACCCGCCTCTTCAGATTCAGAGAGACAAAACGGTTGCGCATCACTGCATACTACCTCTTCTTCAAATTCTAGAATTCTCCTTGGCTGGCCCCCTCTTTCCAAGCCAAGAGATTCAGAGAACAGAAGTAGAGATGGCTCCTGTCCAGGGCTCTCTGCCTGCTTGAAAAAACACTGCAAGCACTAAGGGAGGAGGTTTTGGAAGAGGTGGAGGATGAGGAGTCACAAATGCCATCTGCTTCTGTACAGTCTGCGCAACGTGGTTCCTCACAAGGCCCTAGGCAGGGGACACTTTGTGAGGAGGATGAGGAGGAGTCAATGGAGGAGGAAGACATCTGTCCAGAGGAGGGAGGAACACAGTGCTCTAGTAGTCAGTATCTAGAGCGAGGGTGGGGTGAAGCAGAGCAGGCAGAGATCACGCCTCAAGCAGGGGACAGCGTTTCTTGGCCAGTTGGCAGTCTGCAGCACATGGTTGATTTCATGCTGCAGTGCCTGAGAAACGACCGCCGCATCGCCCACATTCTCAACACGGCTGATTATTGGGTGTCCACCCTCCTAGATACTCGCTACCGGGACAACTTACAAAGCCTCATAACACCGTTGAACCGGGAGCGTAAAATGCGCGAGTACCAAGACGCACTGGTACATTCCATCATGTTCTCCATTCCAAACGAGAGCAGTGCTGCTAGTGCTTTACAAAGCAGCTCAGTGCGTCGAGGCAGTGGAGGAAGCTCTGCACAAAGAGGGAGCAGAAGCAGCGCCTCAGCACAAGGCAAGACCAGTATGGCCCAAATGTGGCAAAGTTTTGTGTCCCTGCCGCCACAAATATCTACACCATCAGAGATGGCTCCAGTCAGCAGGAGGCAACGTTTCCGTCAGATGGTGACAGACTACATGTCTTGCCCTCTCAGTGTACTCCCAGACGGCTCTTCCCCCTTCAAGTTTTGGGTCTCTAAGCTGGATACATGGCCAGAGCTTAGCCAGTACGCATTGGAGGTGCTAGCTTGCCCTGCTGCTAGTGTATTATCGGAACACGTCTTTAGTGCCGCAGGTGGTGTACTAACAGACGGTCGCATGCTACTATCCTCTGATAACGTTGACCGGCTTACTTTTCTGAAAATGAACAAGGCCTGGATCTCGCAGGAATTTGCCAGTCCTCTTCCAGAATAAATAATTGGTTGGCAACAATATCCAGGTCTCCTGTTGTGTTCATGTTTCTACCACCTGAACTGTAATCCCTGAGCTCCAACACCGCCAGTTGCTGCTCAGAAGTGCCGTCTGCTCAGTCAATGCTTGCTGCCGTGTTATTGGGGTTAAGTAACGTCAGCTGATCCCCAGCTGTGTGTCCGGCAAATTCTCCTGCTCTGTCCACATCCACTGTACTACAGATTTAAAACTTGCACCAATTACACCTCTGGCTCCTATGTTTTTAATATTTACCCTGGGCTCCAACACCGCTAGTTGCTGCTCAGAAGTGCGGTCTGCACAGTCAACGCTTGCTCCAGTGTTATTGGGGTTCAGTAACGTCAGCTGATCCCCAGCTGTGTGTGCGGCAAATTCTCCTGATCTGTCCACATCCACTGTACTACAGATTTAAAACTTGATCCAATTACACCTCTGGCTCCTCTGCTTTTAGTATTTACCCTGGGCTCCAACACCGCTAGTTGCTGCTCAGAAGTGCCGTCTGCACAGTCAACGCTTGCTCCAGTGTTATTGGGGTTCAGTAACGTCAGCTGATCCCCAGCTGTGTGTCCGGCAAATTCTCCTGCTCTGTCCACATCCACTGTACTACTGATTTAAAACTTGCTCCAATTACACCTCTGGCTCCTCTGTTTTCAGTATTATCCCTGAGCTCCAACACCACCAGTTGGCGCTCAGAAGTGCTGTCTGCACAGTCAACAGTTGCTGCAGTGTTATTGGGGTTCAGTAACGTCAGCTGTTCCCCTGCTGTGCGGACGGCAATTTCTCCTGCTCTGTCCACATTCACACTACTACAGATTTTAAAGTTGCTCCAATTACACCTCTGGCTCCTCTGTTTTCAGTATTATCCCTGAGCTCCAACACCGCCAGTTGGCGCTCGGAAGTGCAGTCTGCACAGTCAACACTTGCTGCCGTGTTATTGGGGTTTAGTAACATCAGCTGTTCCCCTGCTGTGCGGACGGCAATTTCTCCTGCTCTGTCCTCATTCACACTACTACAGATTTTAAAGTTGCTCCAATTACACCTCTGTTTTCAGTATTATCCCTGAGCTCCAACACCGCCAGTTGGCGCTCGGAAGTGCTGTCTGCACAGTCAACACTTGCTGCCGTGTTATTGGGGTTCAGTAACGTCAGTTGTTCCCCTGCTGTGCGGACGGCAATTTCTCCTGCTCTGTCCTCATTCACACTACTACAGATTTTAAAGTTGCTCCAATTACACCTCTGGCTCCTCTGTTTTTAGTATTTACCCTGGGCTCCAATACCGCTAGTTGCTGCTCAGAAGTGCCGTCTGCACAGTCAACGTTTGCTCCAGTGTTATTGGGGTTCAGTAAAGTCAGCTGATCCCCAGCTGTGTGTCCGGCAAATTCTCCTGCTTTGTCCACATCCACTGTACTACTGATTTAAAACTTGCTCCAATTACACCTCTGGCTCCTCTGTTTTTAGTATTTACCCTGGGCTCCAATACCGCTAGTTGCTGCTCAGAAGTGCCGTCTGCACAGTCAACGCTTGCTCCAGTGTTATTGGGGTTCAGTAACGTCAGCTGATCCCTAGCTGTGTGTCCGGCAAATTCTCCTGCTTTGTCCACATCCACTGTACTATTGATTTAAAACTTGCTCCAATTACACCTCTGGCTCTTCTGTTTTTAGTATTTACCCTGGGCTCCAATACCGCTAGTTGCTGCTCAGAAGTGCCGTCTGCACAGTCAACGCTTGCTCCAGTGTTATTGGGGTTCAGTAACGTCAGCTGATCCCCAGCTGTGTGTCCGGCAAATTCTCCTGCTTTGTCCACATCCACTGTACTACTGATTTAAAACTTGCTCCATTTACACCTCTGGCTCCTCTGTTTTTAGTATTTACCCTGGGCTCCAATACCGCTAGTTGCTGCTCAGATGTGCCGTCTGCACAGTCAACGCTTGCTCCAGTGTTATTGGGGTTCAGTAACGTCAGCTGATCCCCAGCTGTGTGTCCGGCAAATTCCCCTGCTTTGTCCACATCCACTGTACTACTGATTTAAAACTTGCTCCAATTGCACCTCTGGCTCCTCTGTTTTTAGTATTTACCCTGGGTTCCAGCACCACCAGCTCTTTCCCAGCAGTGTCTTTGGCACGGGTACTCCCTAGTGCCCAGCCTGGTTCCAGCACGCCAGCTGTTTCCGGGTAGTGTCAACGTCACTTTGCCTCGAATGCGTTGTCCTGTCGTGTTGCGGTCGGGTTAGCCGACTCTATGGTGCCTGCAGTTTAGGTGACTCCTATGTGGGCTGCGGGATCTGGCAATGAAGGCTGGTTCCATAGTGCCAATAGGACAAGCACCCCCTGTAGGACTGTGGGTTTTGGTAACTGCGGCCGGCTCGCGGCCTTGCAAATTTTTTTTACATGGGTACCTTCTGCTACCCATCCGGTTTCCAGTACCGTCAGCTGGTTCTCGGCAGTGCCTTTGGCTTAGGTGCCTCCTTCGCGGTATCCAAGTTCCACCAACGTCTGCTGGTCCTTGGTAGTGCTTTCTGGCACAGGTACCTCCTGCTTAGTAACCGAGTTCCAGTGCCGTCAGCTGGTCTTTGGTAGTTCCATTGGCTCTTGTACCTTCTGCTACCCATCCGGGTTCCAGTACCATCAGCTGGTTCTCGGCAGTGTCTTTGGCACGGGTACTCCCTCCTGCCCAGCCTAGTTCCAGCACGTCAGCTGTTTCCGGGTAGTGTCAACGTCACTTTGCCTCCAATGCGTTGTACTGTCATGTTGCTGTCGGTTTAGCCGACTCTATGGTGTCTGCAGTTTAGGTGACTCCTATGTGGGCTGCGGGATCTGGCAATGAAGGCTGGTTCCATAGTGCCAATAGGACAAGCACCCCCTGTAGGACTGTGGGTTTTGGTAACTACGGCCGGTTCACGGCCTTGCAACTTTTTTTTACATGGTTCCAGTAACGTCAGCTGGTTCACGGCAGTGCCTTTGGCTTAGGTGCCCCCTTCGCAGTATCCAAGTTCCACCAACGTCTGCTGGTCCTTGGTAGTGCTTTCTGGCACAGGTACCTGCTGCTTAGTAACCGAGTTCCAGTACCGTCAGCTGGTCCTCGGTAGTTCCATTGGCTCTTGTACCTTCTACTACCCATCCGGGTTCCAGTACCGTCAGCTGGTTCTCGGCAGTTCCTCAGCCTTCTTGTACCTTCTGCTACATTTCCAAGTTGAAGCTTTTTGAAATGGTTCTTGGTAATCACTCTGGATCTCCCTGACGAGGACCCTGAAGACGAGGACCCTGAAGACCACCCCGAAGAATACAAGGACCCCGAAAAAGAGGACCCTGAAGATGAGGACTCTGAAGACCAATCCGAAGAAGACGAGGACCCCGAAGACGAGGACCCTGAAGATGAGGACCCTGAAGACCAACCCGAAGAAGACGAGGACCCCGAAGACGACGACCCTGAAGACGAGGACCCTGAAGACGACCCCGAAGAAGACGAGGACCCCCGAAGACGAGGACCCTGAACACGAGGACCCTGAAGACCACCCCGAAGAAGATGAGGACCCCGAAGACGAGGACCCTGAAGACGAGGACCCCGAAGACGACGACCCTGAAGACGACGACCCTGAAGACCACCCCAAAGAAGACCAAGAAGATGACCCTGAAGAAGTTGACCAAGAGGACAAAGAAGAAGAAGACAACCACCAAGATACAGAAGAACAAGAGACAGAAAACCAAGAAGCAGAAGTACAAGAAGCTGCAGAACAAAAAGCGGAAGAACATTAAGCATAAGACTAAAAATCAGAGCAAAAGATAATATCTAAATTATAAGCAGAAGATGACTAAGCAGTGTATGGGGGTAAGTCCGTTCCTCCTCGTGGTGCCCCTGGAAAAGACCTGCTGCTGCAGGCCAAACTGAACGCGGACAAATCCTGTTGTAAATCTTTTGTGACGGGCAGAACGAAAGGTGTAATGTTCAAACTTTTATAGATAACAACTACAGGAATGCCTGTCACAAATAAGAATATGATGAAGAAGAAGAATATGAAGAAGATGAAGAAGTAGAATATGAAGAAGAATAATAGTTGAATAAGAAGATTATGAAGAATGTAAAAAAAAAGAATAATAGGAAGAAGGTGAAGAAGAAGAAGATGTAGAAGGTGAAGAAGAAGTTGATGAAAAAGATGCTGATGCTGAGGATGATGAATGGGGAAAGTGTGGGAGAAGTAAAAAAGAAGGTGAAGAGCATGGAAGTAGTGAAACATAAATATCTGACAAAATATTAAAAAACTTAACATAGTCAATATTTCCATAACTCAGAACGTCTTAAAAAAAATATTAATTCCTGCTATTCCATTTGATTGGGCTAAACCTCTATGCCCTTATTGTCTCCCCCACCTCCGCCAATACATTATACATTATTCTTAGTTGTTTTCCTTCATGTAGAATTAACCTACAAGGAAAGAAAGGGTTTATTTTTATTCCGATATTTCTGTCCCATTGACTTGCATTGGTTTCCGGTATCGGAATCGGCGATATTCGATACTTTTTGGGTATCGGTTCGATCCAATCCGATCCGATATTTCCCGATATCGGAAGGTATCGCTCAACACTACTTACAGCCAATGAAAACGCAAAAGTCATTATCTCAGTAAATTAGAATACTTTATAACAACAGCTTGAAAAAGGTTTTTACAATCCGAAATGTTGTCCTCCTGAAATGTATGTTCAGTAAATGCCCTCAATACTTGGTCGGGGCTCCTTTTGCATCAATTACGGCATCAATGTGGCAATGTGTCATGGAGGCGATCAGCCTGTGGCACTGCTGAGGTGTTATGGAAGCTCAGGTTGCTTTGATAGCAGCCTTCAGCTCGTCTGCATTGTTGGGTCTGGTGTCTCTCATCGTCCTCTTGACAATACCCCATAGATTCTCTATAATAGATTCTCTATGGGGCTAAGGTCAGGCGAGTTTGCGGCCAATCAAGCACAGTGATACTGTTGTTTTTTAACCAGGTATTGGTACTTTAGGCAGTGTGGACAGGGGCCAAGCCCTGCTGGAGAATGACATTTCCATCTCCAAAAAAAGAGGGAAGCATGAAGTGCTCTAAAATTTCCTGGTAGACGGCTGCGCTGACTTTGGTCTTGATAATAAACAGTGGACCTACACCAGCAGATGACATGGCTCCCCAAACCATCACTGATTGTGGAAACGTCACAGTAGACCTCCAGCAACTTGGATTGTGGCCTCTCCACTCTTCCTCCAGACTCTGGGACCTTGATTTCCAAATGACAATTGGAACTCTGGGACCTTGTGGAGTGTGTCAAACTAAGGGACCTTGTTAAATGCTTAGGAAGCTTTTGCAGGTGTTTTTTGTTAATTATTTTAGTTTACTGAGATAATGACTTTTGTGTTTCCATTGGCGGTAAACCATAGTCATCAACATTAACAGAAATAAACACGTGAAATAGATCACTCTGTGTGTAATGACTCTATATAATATAGTTTCACTTTTTGTATTGAAGAACTGAAATAAATTCACTTTTTGATGATATTCTAATTCAGTGAGATGCACCTGTATGTGAATACAGTGTGTATATTTACAGTATGTTTGCAGGGCTGCCATCAGGAATTTCAGGGCCCCATACTGACAACATTTTTGGGCCCCTTGATACTACGCCCAGACTCCACCCCAGCTCCGCCTCCATCTCTCAAATCTTTCATAGTGCCACAGCCCACTTCTGCACCACGTCCTTCCCAATCCCACATTAACAGTTCTAATGGAACACCATATTAGATACATTGTTTTTTTGTTTTGGCCAAAAGATTTTTTAAGCCTGCCACCACGACAAGGTAGACTCTTTTGGCAGGGCCCTACTCTACTCTAACATTAAAAATTTGTTAAAATATCCAATACTCTTTTTAGGTATATTTGTACTTATTTCTCTTTAAGGGGATGTGTCACATACATTTTTTAAACTAATTGAAACCAGATTGTGATAATGTTTTTATAATCTGTATTTCTGATTTCAGGGTATTATATTCTGTTTCCTGTATATTTATGGAAGCTGCTCTCTTGCCTGTTTGGAGATATGGACATTGGACATATGTCACAAGATACTGTATTATAGGGGACTCTATTTCCTTGAGAGAGCTTTCTATACATGTTCTCATGTTTAGTGACATGCAGATGTTATTGTGCAGGAAGGGGGGAGAGGTGAGCTGTGACACTACCTACTGTGAATGGTGGATTATGTTATCTCTCATTGTAATCCTGCTTGTTATGATAATGAGCTGACTGCTGAAAAGGAATCTCTTCTGGACTTGTTAGTCTATTAGAAAAGCAGTTTCTGTTTATTTATTATTTTATGATATAAAGGGTGACAAACTGTAAAGTAAATTATTCCAAGACTTTAAGCTATGATTAAAAGGATTGGCCATTTTCTGCTTATTGTTGACCAATGTGTTTGAGAAGAAGATAAGGCACTTACTAATATGGCCTTTCTTGAATTTCAGCACTAAATATCAAATATGGGAAACACAAATCTCGGCTCTGCTGAATTTCTGCACTGAATGCCTTTTAATCATCTACAAACACATTGGTTAACAATAACCAGAGAGTGGTCAATGCCCTTAACATAAAAACTTCCTAACACATTCTCAGTAAACATTTCGCTAACTAAATGTATTTTTCATAAGAGTCATTTAGTTAAATCCTTTGGCCAATTAAACATCATAAAAATGAAGGCATTGGCTCTTCTATCATCTCTATAAAAACAGTGGAGGGAGTGTAAAGTGCTGTAGTGCTGTAGTCGTGACCGAGCTGCAGTCCCTTTGGCACTTTACAGACAAGGGGTGTCCCAGTCCCAGTGTGCTATAAAGTGTGGGGGGCATCACACCCACTTGTGGGCCGTAGGCTTCCGCTGCCTCCAGGCTTCCGTCCTCAGGAGCCGCCGTACACAATGCATGGAACAACATTCAAACAGTCAAACTTTCACTAACAAGTACAAGTTCATCATGTGGGTACAAGTGGGATAGGGCCCAGCAATGCAGACTTCCTTCCTCCTTAGCACAACTCCTCTTCTCTTCTGCCACACGTTCATTCTGGACTACCCCCAAGTCTGCAGACTCCATCAGCCCCAGGGATTCATTGTCCACTCCAGCAGTGCACCCGGGACCTGCCACCTGCTCCTCATGTAACTCCATGTCGCAATGTCAGAAGACCAGCCCGCTCCATGGTACCTGGCCTGAGCCATAGGCTCCAGGTGCTGTTGGAATGTCCATCACGGATCTCCATTTGGCCTCCCACTGTACAGAACATTTGGCCCATGCTGCCCCTAGCAACCCACCACCCCACCTGAACTTGAATTCTCTTCTACCCTTCACTGGCTGACACTGAATCCCCTCTAACCAGGAAGTGCCCCCCTTCTTATCAGCACTAGTGCCCTCCCACTGGGCTAAACCTAACCTTAACCATTTCCTATCTTACATGCTAATCTATTATCCTTATGCTATATTCTATGCTATGCTAAACCACAATATTGCAATATGTAGTAAAAATCACACTCAGGCTGATCTTCAATGGAGCGCTGTCAGAACAGGCTCCAGGGCCTTCAACAGGCCAGCGGCAGCCATGACAAACCATCGGCACCCTGCATTACTGGAGGAAGGGGCAAGGTGTGCCCCCCAGACTGCGCTTTAAAAATGAGATTGACAGCAGCATTTAAGGGATTAACAGCAGCGAGTGGAGCTTAGCTCTGCCTGCTGCTGTTACAGTCAGATGCTGCCTGTATTAGGCCACGTACACACATTGAGTATTTGGTGAGTTTTTTACATCAGTATTTGTAAGCCAAAACCAGGAGTGGGTGATAAATATAGAGGTGGTGACATGGTCCTATTATACTTTTCCTCTGATTGTTCCACTCCTGGTTTTGGCTTACATATACTGATGTAAAGAACTCACCAAATACTCAACGTGTGCACGTGACATAGGGGTATGTGCATGTGCAGTCTTTTATACATCGGCGTATCCACTTATTTTTTTTCTATAGAAAGACGCTTCTGGAAAACCCTGGCTGTGTGGATAGATAAAATAGTGGAAGCTTAAGATTGGAACGGTCATTTCTTTTAGTTGCTTTCGAAGCCTGAAGTGCTTAACAGAAGAGACAAGAAATGAAATATATGCACAGCAAGTCGTTTTGACATTGCTGTGCATATATTCATTCTTTTTTATGTTTTTTAAGTGTTTTTTCAGGTGGGTTCATGGCAGAATATGCCTGAAAATGAGGCGGTGTGCACATACCCTAACAGTCAACATCTCTGGGAAATGATGCAGACTACTACTATTGTAGGTTAGAGGAAAAGGAATCACTGGTTACAAATGCCTATAACAGGTATTCTTGTACTTCCATTTACCCACAGTGCATCTGCAGTAGTGATGGACAGTCTGGCTCTTTTTGGCGATCTGTCTCTCCTGGCTCTGCTCACCAAAAACAGCCAGCTCTTTTGGATCCTAAACCGATCCCTATTAAATATGTGTTTACAATAGGTGAACACATATTTAAGATGATGTTAATGAGGCTGAAACTCTGCCTACTTGCAGTTGACCAATTAAATTGATGAGTGGGCAGAATTTGGTCTGGGTGGGAGTTACGACCCCTGAACACTGGAATTTAACACCCAGTTAGAGCCATTCAGAGAATATAGTGGCTCTCACTGGGGGGCTGACCCCCATCGTTCACAGCAGGAAGCCGTCAGTTTGTTTCAGTTCGTTTGTGAACGACCCATCACTAATCTGCGGGCTCCTTCATCTTGCAGCATCCATCTTCATTCTTCCCAAAGTCGGGGGGGGGGGGGGGTGGTTGTTATCCAGTATGGTGGTATTGGTGGTATTATACACCTATGACCTAGGGCGGTGTCTGCCTCACACTATATTCCTTATAGCTCATGTCATTACTTTCTTGAATATGAGGAATTCCAAAGACATATACATGGACATGCAATAGCAATAGAAAAAAAAAAATAAAAACTCCGGCCTCCTTCCACCCCTTAATAGCCGGCCATCTCACACCTAATTTCCCCGTCACCCAGAACAGCTCAATGAGTTGTTATGGAGGAGGGGGAAAAGTATAACTATAGTCATCGGTAGTCACCGGTAAATATAATTATTTTACATAGCAAAGCAATATAGCTTTAAATGCTATGATTTAAAAATAAAAAATAAAAATCCGGCCTCCTTCCACCCCTTAATAGCCGGCCATCTCACACCTTATTTCCCCGTCACCCAGAACAGCTCAATGAGTTGTTATGGAGGAGGGGGAAAAGGGTAATTATAGTCACCGGTAGTCACCGGTAAATATAATTATTTTACATAGCAAAGCAATATAGCTTTAAATGCTATGATTTAAAAAAAAACAAAAAAAAAACTGGCCTCCTTCCACCCCTTAATAGCCAGCCATCTCACACCTTATTTCCCCGTCACCCAGAACAGCTCAATGAGTTGTTATGGAGGAGGGGGAAAAGTATAACTATAGTCATCGGTAGTCACCGGTAAATATAATTATTTTACATAGCAAAGCAATATAGCTTTAAATGCTATGATTTAAAAAAAAAAAAAAATCCGGCCTCCTTCCACCCCTTAATAGCCGGCCATCTCACACCTTATTTCCCCATCACCCAGAACAGCTCAATGAGTTGTTATGGAGGAGGGGGAAAAGTATAACTATAGTCATCGGTAGTCACCGGTAAATATAATTATTTTACATAGCAAAGCAATATAGCTTTAAATGCTATGATTTAAAAAAAAAAAAAAAAAAATCCGGCCTCCTTCCACCCCTTAATAGCCGGCCATCTCACACCTTATTTCCCCGTCACCCAGAACAGCTCAATGAGTTGTTATGGAGGAGGGGGAAAAGTATAACTATAGTCATCGGTAGTCACCGGTAAATATAATTATTTTACATAGCAAAGCAATATAGCTTTAAATGCTATGATTTAAAAAAAAAAAAAAATCCGGCCTCCTTCCACCCCTTAATAGCCGGCCATCTCACACCTTATTCCTCACAGCCCGTGTCATTGCTGTCACGAATATGAGGAATTTAAATTACCGGTATATTTAAAAATTGTCATAGGCATTAAAAAAAAAAAAGTCCGGCCTCCTTCCACCCCTTAATAGCCGGCCTGTCTCGCACCTTTTATTTCCTCTCAGCTCAGGACAGCACCATAATCTGCTGCTATGATGGGCGAGAGGAAATGCAGTCACCGGTTCTAAATGCCTATGACCGAGGTGAAGTGCAGGTGTTATTGCACTTCTACTTACCAAGCATCTCTTGGCTCCTCCATCTTGCTGTTTGCATCTTCGCTCCTCCCGAGGTTAAGTGCCTGATGGATATTGAAGACATCTTCTTACTCCACGTCGCCCTGTAGCCAGTGCCAATCCTGGGATCCATACTTCAATCTTCCTATATTCTGATGATCTTCATTTCCTTCTGTTCTTCTTCCAGGGACTCAAGAGGGCACTATCTCTGATGACACGTGAGTCTTCAAGGGTTTTCTAGCTGACAAATGAAAACCCTCTGAATGCAGCCTGTTTGTCTGGGGGGATCGATGACATTGTGGCCTCTGCTGCCTCCAACTTGCCTAGATGGAACCTTTTGCGGCGGTGATGAGGTTCAGATGTCTGGATGAAACACAACAGAAGATTAGTATTTAAGGATGATGACTTATCACATTAAATAAAGTCACAATCTTTGCTCTTCATTTGTGTATATTTTATTCCCAAGTAATCCTACATATTGGTTTTCTGGTCAATGTACTGCAATTAGCATGAGAATCAATACAGCAATTGACTATATTTGGTTTATTACCTAATCATGGGAGGTTCCATCGGTAATATACTGTAATATTTCTGTCATGTGAGATTGGTGATCTTCATGGGAAACATTTATGCCAGGTTCGTTTGGTGGCTGGCAAATTACCGCCTTTTAGGCTGCTCACCCACTAATCCAGTGTGCCGTCATACAAAGCTCATGCTAGCAAACATTAATGTATGCAGGATGACATCAAAGATTGTTGGTGTATGAGCATAAGAGCTGAAGCTAGATGCATCAAACCCGGGTGCTCTGTACAGACCCTGTGCACAATCAATTATGGAGGGGCATTAAATTCACAATCCGATGGCACTTGGCATCATTTTTTTTCTTTCAGATTCCTACTAATTCGGACAGCAGAAGCCTCTATATGCCTCCTCGAGGTATATGAGGATTGAGAAGACTGCTCATGCTCATATATAGACTTTTCTGGGAGACCTATTACAGTTTTGTACAAATTCGAGCTGTAATTCGACCTTATCCATGAGCACTTTCTCTTATGTACAATGGTTAAAGAAGAATATATTGGGCGTTGCATTCACTAGTCTTACTCTTCTTAAACATTAGATGGCTGTACAATTTCAGACTGCCAATCCTTTTGTTCTTACTGAGATAAGTCGCCACCAGATATTTGGCCAGCTACTATGTCGGCCCTCGCTCAACCGAGCTCTCCGGTGTTCCCTATGTGAGAGCTGCTGCCAGACATGCCTATAGGTGGTTTATCTCAATGAGAACAAAAGGATTGGCAACCCTGAATTGGACATGTCAGATACTTAACTCCCGCAAAAATCAATTGTCCGGGGGTTCCTATACAGATTAGACTGTTGGTAGAATCTATCGTTATCGGTGGGTTTGGCCAACAATAGTTTAATGTGTATTGGAGTAAAATGCACCAAATTTATGACAAGGTGCATGGCCTTTAGAAAAATCTGGTGCTTGAATAGTTTTACAGAGATAAATACATCTATGCTACCCTTGTATCATTTTCTATAATATGTAACAGTAAATCTATTAAAGGCAATATGTCACCAGGTTTTTGCTACCTTATCTGAGAGCAGCATGATGTAGATAAAGAGACCCTGAATCCAACAATGTATCACTTAGTTTACTTTGTGCAGTGGTTCTGATACAGAGTTCTTAGATTTAGCAATGTAGCAGAGTTGAGAAAGCTAACCCCGCCCACACTAGGCTGTGCATGCAAACAGTCCATTGACATTGAGCTGCTTAACACAGGAGGAGGCGGAGTCGGACTAGCAAGCATGTGCTGTTGTAGTCCTGGCAATGATAATCACCAGGTGATAAAACTTTCAGTGTAAGTAAACAACAGCACACAGCATTACAGGTGACATATCATTGAAATCTGTGATTTAACCTCTTCCTCATGCTGTCCACAGATTACATAGTAAAAAGTTCACCCTGACCTGGATACAATTTCTGTCCATTTACTTACTACAGGGATGTGTGGTGGGGGCATCTGAAGGGCTTCCACAGAGACCCAGTCAATATGCTGGAAAAAGGGATGATCTCTGATGTTTCTGTGGACTCCTAAGCGCTTGGCGGGATCTCTCTGGAGGAGCTGGAAATGAAAAATATACTTAATAGTCAATCAGTGCAGGTAAAAAATCTTATAACAGAACAATTCTACAGGACTTCTGTAGTGCAACGTTAGACCCTAGGGCTCTTTCACACGTCTGTGTGTCCGGTATGTGTGGTGACAGTTTCCACACGTACCGGAGACACTGACACACGTAGACCCATTCAAATGAATGGGTCTGCGCACATGTCAGTGTGTTTCCACGGACCGTGTGTCTGTGTGATCCACACAGACATGCCAGTTTTTGCCAGCCGGCAGCACGGATCACACGGACCCATTCAAGTCAATGGGTCTGTGTAAACATGTACCGCACATAGATGCCATCCGTGTGATATGTTCCGGGCTTGGGAATCAGCGGTACAGTTAGAGCTAATCCCAAATGCCGGGTGCTGAATGCTGTCCTCATCATAGTTCCCTGCTGGCGCAGCGATCAGCACCAGCAGGGGATAGTGATGAGAGTAGAATTCTGCTCCCGGTGTCTCCACCTGTAAAAATAAGAATAAAATTTAAAAAATCCTTATACTCACCTGTCCTAAGTGTCCCCCACTGTAATCCACATGACCGCTCAGCAGAGGAGCTGTGCTCAGTGAGCGGTGTCCTGTCAGTCACTGAGCTCAGCGCAGCTCTGGGGCCTGCTCGCTGCAGGAGTCATTCTCCCCTGCTCCTCTGCTACTACTCTCATCATTATGTCCTGCTGGTGCCGATCGCAGCGTCGGCAGGGGACTATGATGAGGGCAGTGTTCAGCGCCCGGTGCTTGGAAACAGTGCTAACTGTACCGCTGATTCCCAAATTCCGGTGCGTGTGCTACTGGTGCGCCACACGGGTGGCACATGAGCGTCATACGTGTGCTACACAGGTGCACAAGGACACGCATATCTCCGGGACCAGAAATATCAGGACGTGTGAAAGAGCCCTTAGGTCCAACTGACTGTAGACTGCTAGTAGATCCATGACAGCAAGGCTCAGTGACTAAACACTTCTACCCAGCAAAACAAGTACTCATGTAGATCCTCAAATGGATTCATTGCTGGTTAGAAAGGGAAAAATTAAGAGTACATTGGCCTATTCTGTGCGGCTTCAGTACATTTACCATGGCAGTACATTACTAAGTAGTAAATCCAATATCCGTATCGTTCTCACCTCTCTAATGATGTCTTCAGCGCCGGAGGAAGATGTATCAAATAGTGCAGGATGGTAAGTGCACTCACCGGTAACCATCTCATTTATGATGAGGCCAAGCGCATACCAGTCCACTCCGGCGCCATACTCCTCCCTAGCCAGCATCTGTCACAGAGGAGAGAACAGTTACTACATAGGTGACATGTCAGCACATGAATGTATCAGGATTTGTATCACGTTTGTGTACTTCTGTGGTAAAATGACACAGAGTCAGTTGAAGTAAGAAGCGTCATTGATGTTTGCTAAAAGAGGCGTTTAAGTTTCCTGGAAGAGATGTGCCGACTGCCGACTACTTCATTGTAGTTTAGTGCATTATTTTTTAACCTTGCATTTTAGGCTGTCGGCCAAAGTTTAGTGTACTCTAGGGTAATGCACATGATGTATTTTTTGGGAAGGAGGGGCAAGTCCACCGAGTTTTTCAAGAGGAAGACGCTTCAGGAAAAGTCTGAGTTATTTTTATCCTGAAGCATCTTTTTTTTTTTTTACCCTTCTTCATCATTTCCATGCCCCTGACGCCCATCCCCCTGCTCCCTCTCTCTGGAGCACTCTGGAATGCCTGCTCTGTCTGCAACAAGCTCCATTTTGTCCATGACCTCTTTACCTATCACAATCTCTCCTTCCTGGGCATCACAGAGACATGGTTGACACCCTCTGACACTGCCTCCCCTGCTGCGCTGTGTTACGGTGGCCTCCACTTCACCCACACTCTTCGCCCTGGTAACAGACATGGTGGAGGAGTGGGTCTACTCCATTCTACCAACTGCACCTTTAGCCCTATCCCACCTCTACCCTCTCTTATTCTACCTTCTTTTGAAGTCCACTCTGTCCGCATTTACTCTCCCTCCAGCCAACAGCATCCAAACTCCTGTGGCTTATTTCATCCTTTGGAATTACTCAGTGGTCCTCCTCAGCCACCCACACAGACGGACACACACTAGACCTCATCTTCACCCGACTCTGCTCCCTATATATCCTTACAACCTCCCCACTACCCCTATCTGACCACCATCTACTCATGTTGTCATCCCTGTCCTCCTCACCTGTCACCCATGTCCAGCAACTAGCACACCCCCGCAGAGACCTTGCACATCTAGACACTCACACACTCTCTGACTCTATTCTACCACTGACATCCATATCTTCACTCCACGACACAGACAGCGCCACTGCTTTCTACAATGCCACTCTTGCATCAGCTATTGACTCGGTCGCCCCTCTTATGCATGGCAGAGCACGACGAGTCAATAGGCAACCCTGGCACAACAACCTCACTAAACAGCTTCGACAAGCATCCAGGGTTGCAGAAAACACATTCTCAAGATGACTACATTCAAACAAGCAACACTTGCATTCAAATCAGCCCTCACCTCTGCTAAACATGCCTACTTCACAACCCTCATATCTTGCTTATCCTACAACCCCAAACAGCTATTCAACACTTTTAAATCTCTCCTCCACCCCCCACTGCCCCCTCCGACCGCCGTCATCTCTGTTGAGGAGTTTGCCACACACTTCAAAAACAAGATTGACCAAACAAGGCAAGTCTATACTGCCCAACCACCACAACCCCTTTATTTTCCAGACCATTGCCCTTCCCCCATAACCTACCTTCACAACATCACGGAAGGAGACCTTACTCGTCTCCTCTCCAAATCACACCTCACCACTTGTGCACTCGACCCCATCCCATCCCACCTCCTCCCCAACCTCACCCCACCATTCATCCCATCCCTTACTCATCTCTTCAACCTATCACTAACTTCTGGCACCTTCCCTGCTGCCTTCAAACATGCCACAATCACGCCCATCCTCAAAAAGCCATCCCTCGAGCCAACCGCCTTGTCCAGCTACCGCCCCATATCGCTGCTCCCATTTGCCTCCAAACTCCTTGAGCAACATGTTCACACTGAACTTTCCTCTTACTTCTCATCTAACTCTCTCTTCGACAACCGACAATCCGGCTTCCGCCCCCATCATTCCACTGAAACTGCCCTTACCAAAATCACCAATGACTTACTTACAGCCAAAGCTAACAGACAATTCTCTGTACTCCTTCTTCTTGACCTGTCCTCTGCTTTCGACACAGTTGACCACTGACTCCTACTACAGATCCTCTCTTGCTTTGGCGTCAAAAATCTTGCCCCATCCTGGATGTCCTCATACCTTTCTAACCGCACATTTAGCGTCTCCCACTCCCACACTACTTCCTCACCCCGGTAATCTCCGGTCCTCCCAAGAACTCCTTCTCTCCTCCACACTTATTCGCTCCTCGCCCAATGGCCTCCAAGATTTCTCCCGAATATCCCCCATCCTATGGAATTCTGTGCTTCAACACATCTGATTATCCTCCACACTTGGATCCTTCAGACGGAACCTGAAAAGCCATCTCTTCAAACAAGCTTACAGCCTGCCATGACCTTGCCTGCTGCCACCTCAACAACACTGGAGCCACCGCAACAACCCAACCTACTGTCTTCTTCCCCATTCCTGTAGAATGTAAGCCCGCAAGGGCAGGGTCCTCTTCCCTCTGTACCAGTCTATCATTGTTAGTTTGTTTACTGTAAGTGATATCTGTATTTGGTATGTAACCCCTCCTTATGTACAGCACCATGTACATCCTTATGTACAGTATCAATGGCGCTATACATAAATAATAATATTTTCATGAGTGCTTTTTCAGCCAATTTTTCAAACCTCTCTAAATACGTCTTTTTGCCGTCTATTTGTCCAGTGTATGTTACTATTCTGAAAAAAAAGTATGGGATAGCTAGTAGAACACACTATTCCATCATTTAATACAGTATAAACATATATTTTAAATTTACACTTTTTTAACATGTAGGTCTGTGAGTTATGGATACCACTGTTTGCCATCCATCACACGCATTTGTTACAGGGATACATCCTGAACTTTTCAATAGGTTATACTGATATACAAGTGATTCGCGCTAAATTCGAATATCATCAAAAAGTTAATTTATTTCAGTTCTTCAATACAAAAGGTGAAACTCATATATTATATAGAGTCATTACAGACAGAGTGATCTATTTCAAGTGTTTATTTCTGTTAATGTTGATGATTATGGCTTACAGCCAATGAAAACACAAAAGTCATTATCTCAGTAAAGAATACTTAACAAAAAACACCTGCAAAGGCTTCCTAAGCGTTTAAAAAGGTCCCTTAGTCTGTTTTAGTAGGCTCCACAATCATGGGGAAGACTGCTGACTTGACAGATGTCCAGAAGGCAGTCATTGACACACTCCATAATGAGGGTAAGCCACAAAAGGTCATTGCTAACGAAGCTGGTTGTTCACAGGGTGCTGTGTCTATTAATGGAAAGTTGAGTAGAAGGAAAAAATGTGGTAGAAAAAGGTGCACAAGCAACCAGGATAACCGCAGCTTTGAAAGGATTGTTAAGAAAAGGCCATTAGAAAATTTGGGGGAGATTCACAAGGAGTGGACTGCTGCTGGTGTCATTGTTACAAGAGCCACCACACACAGACGTATCAAGGACATGGGCTACAAGTGTCGCATTCCTTGTGTCAAGCCGCTCATGACCAATAAACAATGCCAGAAGCGTCTTACCTGGGCCAAGGAGAAAAAGACCTGGACTGTTGCTCAGTGGTCCAATGTGTTGTTTTCAGATGAAAGTAAATTTTGCATTTCATTTGGAAATCAAGGACCCAGAGTCTGGAGGAAGAGTGGAGAGGCCACAATCCAAGCTGCTGGAGGTCTAGTGTGAAGTTTCCATAATCAGTGATGGTTTGGGGAGCCATGTCATCTGCTGGTGTAGGTCCACTGTGTTTTATCAAGACCAAAGTCAGCGCAGCCGTTTAACAGGAAATTTTAGAGCACTTCATGCTTCCCTCTGCCAACAAGCTTTTTGGAGATGGAAATTTCATTCTCCAACAGGACTTGGCACCTGTCCACACGGCCAAAAGTACCAATACCTGGTTTAAAAACAACAGTATCACTGTGCTTGATTGGCCGGCAAACTCGCCTGACCTTAAGAGAATCTATGGGGTATTGTCAAGAGGAAGATGAGAGACACCAGACCCAACAATGTAGACGAGCTGAAGGCTGCTATCAAAACCACCTGGGCTTCCATAACACTTCAGCAGTGCCACAGGCTGACCGCCTCCATGCCATGCCGCATTGATGCAGTAATTGATGCAAAAGGAGCCCCGCTATAATATATGAGTTTCACTTTTTGTATTGAAGAACTGAAATAAATTAACTTTTTGATGATATTCTAATTTAGTGAGAAGCACTTGTATCTGTTAAGCGCATACCTTTATGGTCCATGGGTGATGGATGCCACTGTCAGGTATCCATCAAAGCTTCCATTTAACGTAATTGATAGGTTTTACTGGCCCATACATTAAAAAGAGTCAAACAAAATATTTTGAACCAGCCCTTAGGTTTTCCATGAGAATATTTAAAGGGGTTTTCCAACTTGTAGAAATTTAGTAAAATTAACTAGCAACACTGTAAAATAACAAAATCATCACTACTCACTTCTCCCACTGCAGTGCTCCCAGTCTTCATTTAAATGGAGGTGGCATTTGACCACTGCAGCCAGTCAGTGGGTACAGTGGTCATGTGCCATATAAAAAGCATCACTGATCTGTGATGTACGCCATGATACCAGTAATTTGGCGTATAACCGCCAGGACAACAGACTGACTGGAGTTGTCACATGCCGCAAAGTCTGGGAGCGCTGCAATAATGTTACCGTTGGATCGATTGGGAAGAGGGTGTGTGATGATTTTGCTATTTTACAATTTCGGCAGCCATTTCTATAATTTTTCTACAAGTTGGATGACTCCATTAATAGCAATACAGATACAAATTAAATCATTAATACATCAGTCAGCAAGAGAGTTCTCTTCTTCTCACCTCAGGAGCCATAAATTCCCTAGTTCCAACATATTTGGTGGCTGTGCGGTCTCCAAGCATGTTCTCAAGTGCGAGACCGAAATCCGTGATTTTAATATGCCCCGTGTCAGCCACCAGGATGTTCTCGGGCTTGAGATCTCTGTGGATAATGTCCTTCGAATGGAGAAACTGGATGCCACACACGAGCTCAGCGGCATAGAATCTATCGGAAAAGAAGATGAAAGAATGTCAGAATATGACAGGGAATTTTTAGAAATTCCCATGAGTCAGTAGACTGTTATCTCTTTAAGGTCCCTGCTTGATGTGAACAGCCAGAGACTTGACCGGTACCTCCTGGCTTTCAGAAACATGGGCGCTAAAGCAACAACTGCAAAGAAGGTCACTGCTGACTTAGGACCTGCACGACCAACCATCAAAAGACAGTGGGTGGTTAGGAAAGAATTAAAAATAAGAATGTGTTGTATCGTTATGGAAAAAAATAGGCATTAGTATTATAGGAAAACATTAGAAGTATTGTATCCTCATGATGGAGCTTTGAGAAATGTAGGCTATTATTTGCAATTTACTTTACCTAAGATAAAACTTAAAACTATACCTTGCGCTGGGGATGTCAAGCCGCCCCTTCATCTCTAGAAAGTCGAAGAAGTCCCCGCAGCTCATGTATTCCAGCCCAAGTAGCGCAAGCATCTATAGAAGAAATAAAAGAGAGAGAAGACTTTTGCGTTGATTCATCAGGACTGGCATTTTTCACACCGTTCTTGATGAGCAGGTGGAATGGAGTGCTGATTTGTTAAGAGACACGTCTCTTAAAGAATTAGGCCAGGCGCCTAGTGGCGTCTGTCTTCGTGCGCACCTAGCCACAAATGCTACACCTGTAGGTAACTGGAGTAAAATTTATGGCGTAAAGGTCGCAGCTGCGCTTCAAGAATTTGACGTCACCACATCCTATCATGCACCAGCTCCACCAACCTTGTTGGAGTTTGGCGAAAATGGCTTGAAAATGCCAAAAGATGCAACATTTTTGCGCAGCCTTGCGTTGCACAAAGATTTTGAGACTTTTCAAAGCTTTTTATGCCATCATTTTGACATTATAGCTTTGATGAATCAAAAAGCCATAGTTGCCAAACCATTGTGACATGTACACAGTTACTACAAAGAAGAGATCAGTGGCTTTTCTACATCTTTAGAAATTTTCTCATGATCCTCGCAAGTATGGGTTGTAATTCCCCAAATATTAAGCTTTTTTTTATTGATGGTAACCTTAAAGAACACTTTGTTATATAAAATACATTTGTGATTATTTTATATACAATGGGAAAGTTTGTGTTACATAGGGGGACATTTAATAAGGAGCAATAAGTCACTACTGTACCTTGGTCTGGAATGCAAAGTCTGCGCGGACAAGGAAGGGGCTCCCAGATGCCAGCTGTAAAACTCGGCGCTCCACCATCACATATTCCTCATTGCCAGAAGCGAGCAGGGATCTCTTGCTGATGATCTTAACAGCATACTTCTGATGGTTAGAAGTGTCCTCCGCCAGCACAACTTTTCCAAAGCTCCCCTGCCCGAGCACATGATGGAATAATAATCTCTTTCTGATGTTATGTGAGATTGCACTTCTAGAGCAGGTTGGCCGGACACTGCTGTCCTCTATTAGAATGAAAAATAAGAGAGCATGAGAAGACATTTACATTTACATATACTATACTGTTTACACTGTGCTGATAGGAAAAAAAGTTATAAACACCTACAAAAGAGTTAAATCCTAAATACAAAAATTAAGTGGGTATTAAAGGGAATCTGTCAGTAGGATCGTCCCCCCTAAGCCATCTATATTTGCATGTAGGTCATAGGAAGCTGAATAAAATGATACGTTGATATCTGGGATCCAATGTCTTCTTCCAGAGAAATCTATGTTTTTTTATGTAAGTGAGCTTTCCAGGTTATGGGGTGGACACTGATCTGCATGAGAATCTGCCTCCAGAGCTTATTTTCCATGAAGGGAGAGTTACCAGTGTGATGTGGAAAGGCCGCTCTCTGATCTCACTGCAGAACTGTGTGTGATTATGACGCGCCCAGGGGGATTGGGGACGACTCAGTGCCCGGGCCTAGTTGTTGCCTGATCTTGGGGGATGTCGCGGTGGCCGGCTCCCGGGCCTGTACCCTGGGGTCACTCTTAAAAGAAAGGGGGGAAGTTATATGGGATAGGGAATGTTCGTGACGCCACCTGTGGTGTCTGGTGAGGATCACCAGCGATGCAGCAGTCCTCTGAGGCCGGTGTTTAGGCAGCTTAGTTGGTACGACTCACCACAGGTGGAGCGGGGCCTCAGGGCAGTGTAGAGAGGGTGTAGAGTAGAGCGTTGGCGGGTGCAGAGCCGCGGAGGAATGACCAGACAGAGGCGGTAGTTGAAGTCATCCAAGTCTTTACTCACTTTGGTGTTTACTCAGCTCAGATCTTCTCTATGCTGTCACACGATGAGCTGCGGCCGCCAGGGTGGGGTTCAGCACTCCCCAGATAGTTCAGGAGCACTTGACAGGACCCCCACTCTAGTGTGTTCCTCTCTTGTTCAACTTCTCCCGCCTTGTGTCCCCCACTGAGTCCCGTACAGGTACTGCGATGTCCCTTGTGGGTAACGTGTAGTCCCCAGACCGACTGGGTGCCCTTTTTGGTGACTTGTGGTGAGAACGTGGCGTAAGGCCGGGTCCCTCTGGATAATCTCAGATTAGGGCATACAGGTGGCGACTCCGCTCTGTCCGTATCCCCCTGGGATCCACATAAGCCTCCGGACTTTTCCGACAGAAACGTGAAGTGCAAAGTCAGATAATCGGGACCGGTACCCTCTCTTGCGGCAGGGTCTCTCTGGCTGGGCCAGAATAAGGTATGCAGGTGGCGACTCCGCTCCGTCCACACCCCCTGAGATCCTTTCGCCTGTGGAGCCTATCTCCTCTGCTCCCCTCCTGGGCTTTCTTGCTTGGACCCTGACCAGGGACAGTGTCGGTTATAACTCTTCCCCGACCCCCCGTCTCGAGGCCTGAGACCGAGGACGGTGGACCCTCAGCCGGCTGCAGCCTTGTGCTGACTTGCCGTCCCAAAGAACCACGACCAAAGACCTTGTTATTAAAATGGCCTCCAGTTATATAGAATTCTAATAAAGTGCTTAGGTAAATGCTTCCTCCACCCTCGCTCACTATGTGGTTCCCCCTTACTTTGGTTCCCCCCAACTCCTCCATTCAGGCCCGGGGCAGCACTATGGTGCTTTAGGCCCCCTTCAGAACTTGAGTGGTGTAGTGTTGAGTGTGTGGTTGGGGTCCTGTGTAGTGCTCCATCCTTACCTGGGAGAGGAGATACCACACCTCGTTCTGAGGTGCAGTACCCCTGTGGCGACTGAACCCTCAGGGGCACCACAATTATACCTCACACATCTGCAGGTTCCTCTCTTGCAATGTTGTTGCAATACAGCAGAGCTCAGAGAGCTGCAAAAAATGTGTTTGTAAGAAGACAAAGTTAATTTCTCCTGTTCTGTGTCAGGTACTTGTCTCACACTGGTAACTCCCCCTTTTATTTAAAATAAGCTCTTGAGGCCGAGTTATCTTCCCGGCAACATCCTCCCTATAGCCTGGAAAAGGTCAGAAAATGTGCATTTCTCTGGAATAAGACATCAGATCGCAGATATCAAGGTATTATTTTATTCACCTTCCTTAAACCTGCATGCCCATATAGGTGGCTTAGGAGGGTGGATCCTACTAACCGATTCCCTTTAAAGGGAATCTGTCGCATGAAAAAACACTACTAACCTGGGGTTAATCTGCAGGTTAATAGCATTTTTAACATGCCCAACACCGACACTTATAACCCTGCTTTATTCCTCCCGCTACCATTTGGGTTTCAGTCACGGAGGTGGCGCTGGTGCAGGTTCAGCCACAGTTCTGTGTATAGAGACCAGCGACTGTAATCACACCCCCGGCACTAACTGACAGCAGGCTCTGCATTAGGATCAGTTTTCACCCCTGTGACTAAAACCCAAACACAACTGGAAGGAATAAAGTTAATTTCCTCCTGGCAGCAGGGTTCTAAGTGCCGGCGCCGGGCAGGTTCAGAACGCTATTAACTTGCAGATTAACCCCAGATCTGCAGGTTAATACCGTTTTTTTATGTCACAGGTTCCCATTAAGCTATTTAAAACTATAAAGAATAAATGGCCACCACTCAAAAGATAACTACAAATTAAATTTTATTAAAGTATTAATATTGAGAATTAAACAAAATTCCGTTAAAATACATGGAGAGCGTCACACAATAGAAATTTTATGGAAAGCATATCACATATGGGTATAATTTAATGATCAGTATTCAACTCTATAATAAGTAAAGTGGCGGTGAATTAGACACATAGTATTTATGCAGGTAAAATAGTGGTATATAGTGTAAGGCGGCGGTGTTCACACCGTGCAGTAACTGAGGCAGTGACCCAAGCAAGTCCAACATAAACAGCTTTATTCAGATACTCACGGGTAAACAGAAAAGTCCTCTGGCTCGCAGCCGGGTTAACATGAGTCCTTAAACAACGGTGCCGCGCCGGGCCGCTCAGAGCCTGACAGGTGCAGAGGCTTCCCAGGCATGGGTTCAGCCACATTCAATCCTGCTGAGCTTTCCTGCTATGCTCCTAGCAGGTTCCAACATAGAACAACACTAATCCTTAGTGCAGGGTTTTTAACCCCTTTAAAGCCCATGAAGTAATAATACGTGTCTGTGCCCTGGGACTTAAGAGCCTGACCCGTATTAGTACGTCATCGCGATCGCGCGCGCACACAGACTGTGCGGGCGTGATCGCCGCCGGGTGTCAGCTGATTGTCATAGCTGACACCCGGTACTATGTTCAGGGAGCGGTCCCGCACCGCTCCCGGCACATTAACCCCCGCAATGCTGCAATCAAAGTCGATCGCAGCATTGCGGTGGCTAAGGGGAGGTGATCGGTATACTCACCTCCTCTTCCGCCTCCAGCGCTGTCTGCCGCGGCTTCCCGGGTGTTGCCATGACGACCTGATGTCGTCATGACAACATCCGGGTCACCAGACAGCAGGAAGATTTTTTGGTTATGCGCAGTGCATGACCAAACAATCTTCTCACTGTGCAGCGCTGACTGCCAGCATGGCACAGGGATGGTGCTCCATCACTATGCTATGCAGGCGATCAGAATAAAAAAGTGAAAGTCCCATAGTGGGACAAAGTAAACAAGTAAAAAAAACTCTCAGAAAGTGAAAAAATAAAAATAAAAAAAATTAGTAAAAATATTAAAAATAAAATAAAAAAAAATAATCCACTAAAAATAAAAATATAATGTACCCATCAATAAATATTATTATGAAAAAAACAAACAAACAATAAAAGTACACATATTTGGTATCGCCGCGTCCTGACCTATAAAACTGTCCCACTAGTTAACCCCTTCAGGTAAAAAAAAAAAACGAAGCAAAAAACAATGCTTTATCATCATACCGTCAAACAAAAAATGGAATAACACGCGATCAAAAAAACGAATATAAATAAAAATGGTACCGCTAAAAACGTCATCTTGTCCCGCAAGAAAAAAGCCACCATACAGCTCCATCATCCGAAAAATCAAAAAGTTATAGCTCTCAGAATAAAGCGATGCAAAAAAATTATTTTTTCTATAAAATAGCTTTTACTGTGTAAAAGCGCCAAAACATAGAAAAACAATATAAATGTGGTACCGCTGTAAACGTACTGACCCAAAGAATAAAGCTACCTTATCAATTTTACCACACACGGAGTAGAATAAAAAAATAAAAAAAAAAAAACAATTCCTGAATTGTTGATTTTTGTTTATTCTGTCTCCCAAAAGCTGGAATAGAAAGCAATCAAAAAATGTCACGTGCCTGAAAATGGCACCAATAAAAACGTCAACTGGTCCCACAAAAAACAAGCCATCACATGACTCTGTAGGCCAAACTATGGAAAAATTATAGTTCTCAAAATATGGCGATGCAAAAACTAGATTTTACAAAATATGTGTTTTTTAGTGTGTGACAGCTGTCAATCATAAAAACCCGATATGATTCTGGTATCTCTGTAGTCGCACCGACCCGAAGAATAAGGTCGTCTAATCACTTATACCGCACTATACCATAAAAAATAAACGCTAGGGCTGGGGTTGGGGTTAGGGTTGTGCTAATGTTAGGGTTGGGGTTAGGGTTGTTTTTTTTTTTCAAAAGTAAAAAAAAAAAAAAGATGACGATATGGCAACTAGTGTTGAACGCAAGTGCTCGCTACTTGAGTTTGCATCGGGTGCTCGGGTATGCACTGAGTATCGCGGGTGCTTGAGTCTCCGCTCCATATGCTTCGCGGCCAAAAAAACCTTGCGGGGATTGCCTGCCATGCACGAGCGATCTCCGCATGTTTTTTTGGGGGTGTCTAATAACCGTGAAACATGCGGGCGGGGACTCGAGCATTTCACTTGAGCACCCATGATACATGGTGCATACCTGAGTACCCGATGCAAACTCAAGTAGCGAGCACTTGCGCTCAAGACTAATGACAACTTATTCAATATGATGACCTAATGTCATCAAATTCTGTGTCGTACCTCTGGGTTCAAAATGTTCACTATACCCCTTGATAAAATCCTTTAGGGGTGTAGTTTCCAAAATGGGGTCACTTGTGGGGGGTTTCAACTATTTAGGCACATCAGGGGCTCTCCAAACGCAACATGGCGTCCACTCTCGATTCCAGCCGATTTTGCATTCAAAAAGTCACACAGTGCTCCTTCCCTTCTGAACTCTGCCGTGCGCCCAAACACTGTATTTTCCCCACATATGGGGTATTGGCGTACTCAGGAGAAATTGCACAAAAGTTTTTGTGGTCCACTTTCTACTCTTACCCTTGTGAAAATAAAAAAATTGGGACTAAAACATCATTTTTGTGGAAAAAGTTTGATTTTTTTATTTTCACGGCTCCATGTCATAAACTTCTGTAAAGGACTTGGGGGTTCAAGGTGCTCACCACACATCTAGATAAGTTCCCTGAGGGGTCTAGTTTCCAAAATGGTGTCACTTGTGGGGGATTTTCACTGTTTAGGCACATCAGGGGCTCCCCAAATGCAACATGGCGTCCGCTAATTATTCAAGCAAATTTTACTTTCGAAAAGTCAAATTGCGCTCCTTCCGTTCCGAGCCCTGCCGTGCGCCCAAACAGTGGTTTTCCCCCACATATGGGGTATCTGCTTACTCAGGAGAAATTGCACAACAAACTGCATGGTGCAATTTCTTCTGTTACCCTTATGAAAATGCAAAAGTGGGGGCTGAAAAACATTTTTGTGGGAAAAATGTGAAAATGTTATTTTTACGGCTCAATGTTATAAACTTCTGTGAAGCACCTTGGGGTTCAAGGTGCTCACCACACATCTAGATAAGTTCCCTGAGCGGTCTAGTTTCCAAAATGGTGTCACTTGTGGGGGGTTTCCACTGTTTAGGCACATCAGGGGCACATCCGCTAATTATTCAAGAAAATTTTACAATCAAAAAGTCAAATGGCGCTCCTTCCCTTCCGAACCCTGCCGTGCGCCCAAACAGTGGTTTTCCCCCACATATGGGGTATCTGCTTACTCAGGAGAAATTGCACAACAAACTGCATGGTGCAATTGTATTTTTACGGCTCAATGTTATAAACTTCTGTGAAGCACCTGGGGGTTCAAGGTGCTCACCACACATCTAGATAAGTTCCCTGAGGGGTCTAGTTTCCAAAATCGTGTCACTTGTGGGGGGTTTCCACTGTTTAAGCACATCAAGGGCTCTCCAAACGCAACATGGCGTCTGCTAATATTCAAGCTAATTTTACATTCAAAAAGTCAAATGGCGCTCCTTCCCTTCTGAACCCTGCCGTGCGCCCAAACAGTGGTTTTCCCCCACATATGGGGTATCTGCTTACTCAGGAAAAATTGCACAACAAATTTTGGGGTCCACTTTTTCCTGTTACCCCTGCAAAAATAAAAAAAATTGGGTCTAAAGTAACATTTTTGTGAAAAAAGTTAAATGTTAATTTTTTTCTTTCACATTCCAAAAATTCCTGTGAGGCACCTGAAGGGTTAATAAAGTTCTTGAATGTGGTTTTGAGCACCTTGAGGGGTGCAGTTTTTAGAATGGTGTCACTTTTGGATATTTTCTGTCATAAAGACCCCTCAAAGTGACTTTAAATATGATGTGGTCCCTAAAAAAATGGTTTTGTAAATTTTGTTGGAAAAATGAGAAATCGCTGGTCAACTTTTAACCCTTATAGCTCCCCAATAAAAAAAAATTTTGGTTCCAAAATTGTGCTGATGTAAAGTAGACATGTGGGAAATGTTATTTATTAACTATTTTGTGTGACATATCTCTCTGATTTAAGGGCATAAAAATTAAAATTTTGAAAATTGCAAAATTTTCAAAATTTTCGCCAAATTTGTTTTTTTCACAAATAAACGCAAGTGATATCGAAGAAATTTTACCACAATCATGAAGTACAATATGTCACGAAAAAACAGTCTCAGAATCAGGGGGATCCGTTGAAGTGTTCCAGAGTAATTACCTCATAAAGTGACAGTGGTCAAAATTGTAAAAATTGGCCCGGTCATTAACGCGCAAACCACCTTGGATTGTAAAGAGGTTAAAGGACCTGTGGCAAGAGCCACTGGAAAACCCAGGTTGAAGGAAGGAGGCCGCCCCACTGCCTCCTGTAGCCTCCTTCAAGAAATGAAGGCCCTGCCGGGTTTTACTTAATCTGCCTTAGCCAGGTAGCCTGACCATGTCATTGCTCACCTTCATTCCTGCATTGCAGCCGCAGGAGAGTTTGTGACTGCAATGCACTCCAATGGATTTAATAGGTCTCTGTACACATTCTGGGGGATATATAACGTCCCTCATATACGATTCCAATCACTGCCTCACAATAGATATAAAACCATATGTAAATAATATGGCGTAATAAAATAGCATAACATTGACTCAATACAAATGTCCAATGTAAAGATAACATGTGCATGAAGAGAGACTGACCAGAAGAGTGAATCCCCCAGGACTTCAATGGATGTTTCGCCATAGCCTTCTCAAGGACTACACACTTATTTTAAAGGAATTTTGTTGAATCTACTTTAAGAAAATTGAATTTGCAGTTATCTTTTGATTGTCTATTTATTCTTTGTAGGTTTCCACGGTGTTGATAGAAGCTTAAAATACAGAATTGTCAGCTTATAGAACTTCCCTGGAGGAGTCCTAAATGGAGGCTGTTTATGGATCCTGTGCTCCATCAATACGCTGTGGGACAGACTTTCACATTCTGTGCACAGTTTTGACAGCTTGAGTGTTCACTAGTGATGAGCGAGTGTATTCGTTACTATTCGCTATTCACACGGATAGTACGGTATTCGGGTTACTCGCTATTCTGCGAGTATTTGTGTACTCGCCTCGCTATATTCGGTTGTCCCACCCTGCAGTTTTGGTGCCTTCTTTGCCGCCACTAGACATGCTGGGCTTCTTAACCAATCACAGTAATGCCGCAGACATCTTGGTTTTGGCATTACTGTGATTGGCTGGTGCCCAGCGTCATAGGGTCTATTTAAGCCCTGCCGCTGCCATTTTATGCACATTGCATCTGGAGCCTGCGTTGTAATAGCCTAGGGAGAGATCGCTGAGCTGCTAGGGAGAGTGTTTAGGCCTCTTGATAAAACAAAAGCCATTTTACGGGCTACCTGCAGGGTATACTAGTTCTGTGTTTAAAGGAGCCGCTCACTAGCTCCATAATTCCACCAAAAGTCAGAGTACAGGGAGGGAAAGATTGTGTATTAGGTTGGGAGAGGTTAAAGTGTTCTTCCAGTGTCCATCTTAAAACAGCTCTTGTCAGATGCAAAGCAATATTTTTCCAGCACACAAAGAAGTAGTATTTTGTGCTGCCTTTCTTTTTTTAGCACCGGTCTATTTTCCCTGCTGTTTTAGGGGTTAGAGCCTGGCTTATGCTGTCCACATTAGTCCTCTTAAAAAGGCGTTTTGTGCCCTACACAAAGCAGTAGTCCAAACCTTTCCTACTGCCTGCTACCAAGCACTCACCAGCCCATTTTAACCACTATTTTGGGGTGTCAACCTGCCTTCTGTCCATATTAGTCCACTTAAAAAATCATTGAGTGCCCTGCACAAAGCAGTAGTCCCCACATTTCCTACTGCCTGTTACCAGGCACTCACCAGCCCATTTTAACCACTATTTTGGGGTGTCAACCTGCCTTCTGTCCATATTAGTCCACTTAAAAAATCATTGAGTGCCCTGCACAAAGCAGTAGTCCCCACATTTCCTACTGCCTGTTACCAGGCACTCACCAGCCCATTTTAACCACTATTTTGGGGTGTCAGCCTTTCTTCTGTCCATATTAGTCCACTTAAAAAATCATTGAGTGCCCTGCACAAAGCAGTGGTCCAAACATTTCCTACGGCCTGCTACAAAGCACGCACCTGGCCATTTTAACCACTATTTTGGGGTGTCAGCCTTTCTTCTGTCCATATTAGTCCACTTAAAAATCATTGAGTGCCCTGCACAAAGCACTAGTCCCCACATTTCCTACTGCCTGCTACCAGGCACTCACCAGCCCATTTTAACCACTATTTTGGGGTGTCAACCTGCCTTCTGTCCATATTAGTCCACTTAAAAAATCATTGAGTGCCCTGCACAAAGCAGTAGTCCAAACATTTCCTACTGCCTGCTACCAGGCACGCACCAGCCCATTTTAACCACTATTTTGGGGTGTCAACCTGCCTTCTGTCCATATTAGTCCACTTAAAAAATCATTGAGTGCCCTGCACAAAGCAGTAGTCCCCACATTTCCTACTGCCTGTTACCAGGCACTCACCAGCCCATTTTAACCACTATTTTGGGGTGTCAGCCTTTCTTCTGTCCATATTAGTCCACTTAAAAAATCATTGAGTGCCCTGCACAAAGCAGTGGTCCAAACATTTCCTACGGCCTGCTACAAAGCACGCACCTGGCCATTTTAACCACTATTTTGGGGTGTCAGCCTTTCTTCTGTCCATATTAGTCCACTTAAAAATCATTGAGTGCCCTGCACAAAGCAGTGGTCCAAACATTTCCTACTGTCTGCTACAAAGCACGCACCAGGCCATTTTAACCACTGTTTTGGAAGCCACCATCCCAAGGGCCACCAATCACAAATAGTAGTTAGGCTGGAGTAGGAATACTGTCCTGGTTTGTCCACTGCACAATTTGCATAGGGTTTGTAAAAATTAGCCCTATAAGCTGAGTTATGGTTGACGAAGGAAGGAAAAGGGTTCTTATGGGAAGGGGGTGATGTTAACAGCAGTAGCATAAATCTGCATTTTTGGTGAATTTAGGTTGGCTTGCTATCATCTGGAGGGATTACAAACTATGGAGATCTCCAGTCCTTGTTGAATTTAATCAGTGTAAGTCTGTCTGCATTTTACATGGAGAGGCGTGTGCGCCTATCAGTGATGATTGCCCCAGCGGAACTGAAGACACGCTCTGACACCACACTAGCAGCCGGGCAGGCCAGCACCTCCAAGGCATATAAGGAGAGGTCGGGCCAAGTGTTCAGCTTAGACACCCAATAATTAAAGGGAACTGAAGCGTCAGAAAGGACGCACATATGGTCACTTAAGTACCCCTTGACCATGTTCTGCAACTTATCCCTCCTTGGCATTGTTACAGGCACAGATAGCCTTTACTGTTGTGCTGGTTTATTGAAAATTGCCCAATTTGTGCACATTCCCCCCCACACACCTCTGTTGGAGCTGATGTTCTTTTATCTTCTCATTATCCCTTGGTGTTGAAAAGAGCCGGTACCTCTGCCACCAGCATTATCTGAGGGTGATGTTTTCAGCAACTGATCTACAACGGCCCTCTTGAACAATTCAATTGTAAAACTCTTTGTTGACTCCACAAGGAGAGAAGGAAATTTCTCCTTGTACCATGGATCGAGAAAGGTGGCCAACCAGTATAGGTCGCTCCTGTCACCTGCACCTTAAAAATATCTCCAGAATCCGACCTTTTCTCACCTTTGAAACTGCTAAAATTCTTACTGTCAGTCTTATTCACTCTCGTCTGGACTACTGTAACTCTCTTCTGATCGGTCTCCCTCTTACCAAACTTTCTTCACTTCAATCCGTCCTGAATGTGACGCGCCCCCTGGGACATATTCCTTTTTGAGGGGAATACCCGGCACCGGATCAGATGGGGGGTTGTAGTCTCCGAGCGGCTGTGACCCGGTCCCGTGCCCAGGGCGTCAAGCTAAGTGTTATGTGGCAGTCCTACAGATGTTATTAAAGTTCTTTTATGTCGACTACGCCACCCGTTGTGATGCGGTCACTGTGGCCGCCGCTGCAGCAGGGTCCGCTGAGGCTGATGGTGGATGTGCAGCTTGGTGGGATAACCCCCAACGGGAGGGGTATAGCCTCAGAGGGGACAGGCGCAGAGGATGGGGGTTGTGGTGGTGCGGTGCAGCCGGCAATGAAGACAGACTCGGGTTGTGCAGTTAAGGGTGTTTACTTACTGCTGATGTTGTACTGGTCACTCCAGCTGCTAGTGACCACCCGAGCCGTGCTGCGTCCACCAGGTCCTGGATCCAGCCAACCCCCAAACAAGTCCAGAGCGTGGCCCTGAGCTCTCCCTCTGTCCTTTCTTCAGCCGTCCCCACCAGTGATTCACCTAGGTCCAGCTCCCTCGGGCCTTCTTTTGGGACACCCTTGGCCCTGGGTTCCCTGACCCTTCATGTGGTGTGCCTTCGGGGTGAATGTGGTGGGTGACCGTGACAGACACTGCCCACGGTCTCCGGTCTCTGGCTGGGGAATGTCTTTGCCCCCACCAGCTTGGGTTCCGGTACCCTCTTGCTGACTCCTCACCCGGTGCTCTAATTTGGGTTCTTGGGTCCCTTCAGTCTTCCCCCTCTGGGTCTTTCTCTTTCTTTCTCCTCTCTCTCTCTCCAGGGCTGCTGTTTCCTTCTCTCTCTCCAACTGACTTGTTCTCAGCGTCTGACCCTGATCTAAGTTGGTGCCCTCCTTATATATCCCTCTATGTGTGAGCTCAGGTGACCAGCACCCAATGAGCTCCTATCACTACCCAGACTGCTCCCCCTATCTGCCCCTACACTACATGGGATGTACCACCCCCCTCCCACTCCAGCCAGGAACAGGCTCGGTTGTACCTGCACATTTCTAAGTGGGAGTACCGTCGGCCTGCTCCTCTGGAATGGGATGTATGTAGTGCATGCAGTCTATCTGAGCTCAGTTCCACACTCCTTCCTTACCCGGGAGTGGAATATCACACCTCTGGGTTGAGGTGCAATACCCCTGTAGCAGCCGAATCCTCAGGGTGCTACATTCCCCCCTGGTAAATCACAGCACGTCCTCGGGCTGTAAAGACATAAATAACACCAAAACATACAAAATTTTTCATATAAACATATAAAACATTATATATATAAAACTTTTTTATATAAAACATTCTCGTAGACTTCTCTTGTCTCTGGTTCCTCCTCCGGACACTGTGCAACGTGTGTCCGGGAAAAGTGCGACAGTCTCTTAGAAAATCTGGTTTTCTATAAAACCGGTAGGGGGCGCTTTAGGACGCGCAACTATATACAGGGAAGTTGGAAGTTGGCCGCTCTCAGTCCTCGGCCATGTAGAGGGAAGGGAATGGCTGCTCACAGTCCTCAGCCTGTAGGATGAAGGGGTTAACGGGTAAAACAGTTCACTGGTCCCAACGGGGACTATTTTAGCAGCAACAACAGTTCCAGTTCCTTTATACCCTGATTGGGTAACTATTTACAACACCTGCTCTGCCGCACTCAACGGCGTCTTCCTCCTGCTCTTTCTTGATATGATGTTTCTTCAGACCCGTCCGGGTCCTCTGGCTCCTCCTCTCCGTACCGCAACTCCTCCTCCGTCAAGCGGTGTACGTGGAGGGCGTAAGGTCCTTTGGCACACTTGTGCCGGGTGAAGGTGACCTCGTCTCCGACGTAGAGGTCACGGCCTTTGTGACCTTCCGGCAGGTGGGACTCGACGTCTCTGCGGGTCACAAAAACGTCACCGCGGTTGTTACGGTCCCGAATAAAGCCCCACCCATGCTGCGGGTTGAACTTTATCACTGTCCCGATGGTGCGGGGACAATGCGCTGCACGGGGGTTCCTCCTAGTCCGGCTCTTCTGCTCCGCGCTCTGGATTTGGGCCTGTTGTTCTCTGACCCGCCTCTCCTCCCGTTCTCTCTTAAACTCTGCCAGCTGTTGACGGCAACACTCTGTACGTTCAGCTGCGGCTGCCCGAGTTTCTCCGGTGAACCCCATCAAATCTTCTCCCGTGGGGTCCCACACGAATTGGGCTTCTGCTAGAGGAGGCGAGACCCGAGCCACGGGCTTCGGAGCCGGGATTAGGGGCTCACACAAGGGCCCTAGTCTTTGCTGCCGCTCCAGCTCAGGGTACCCTTCGGGCCAGATGAAGGGCCGCCCGTCCGGCCATGTGAGCTGGCCGAAGAGGTCCTCCCCCAGGTGTGGCACCCTAGGTATTGCGGGCGCGGGCGCGGTGGTGGTGGCGCCCGGGTTGCCCAGGCCTTGCGGCCAGGCCTGGGGCACCTGGAAGGTGAAGGGCACCGTTAGGACGGCGGCGCCCTGGGCTACCTGGCCTTGCGGCCAGGCCGGAGGCTCCGCGGAGGTAGGGGGCGCTGTTGGTGGTGCGGCGCCCGGAGGTACTAGGCCTTGCGACCAGGCTGGTGGTACTTCCTGCTTTGTCACGCTCCGGGTCGGGGCGCGTGACGTCACAGGGGTCGCTGCGGCGGCTTCCGGTCGGGGCCTAGTCCATGGCGGTGACCTGGCGGCTACGGGCACAGCAGGGGGACTTTCGGGCTCTGCGACGGGGAGCTGGGGCAGGTGGGCGGTTTCTCGGCTTGGGGTATAGGCGTCCCCTTTACCTGCCTCCATGCGTTCGGCTCCCTCCTCGGCGCCGTCTCCGGCCTTGGGTCCTCCTGCGCCATCCTCAGAGGCGGTCTGCTTCCTCTTCCAGGGTAGCGTGCTCCGCTGACTGGTCTCTGCGTGCTGAGCCATCTCCCGGCTCCACTCCGCCAGTATCTCCCGCTGTACCCGGGCCATCCTCCTTGCGAGGCCCTCCAGGGCAGTTTGTGCACACTCCCGGTCTCGGGGGAGCTGCGCTAGGATCTCCGCTAGACCTAGCGGGGTTGTGGACTCTAGCAGGCTCCTGACCATCGGGTCGGTGCTGCTCTGCTCTGCTTCCGGCAGGCTCCTGGCCAGCGGGCCGGTGCTGCTCTGCCCTCCTTCCTCGGTCTCTAGCAGACTCCTGGCCAGCGGGCCGGTGCTGTTCTGCTCTCTTTCCATCTCCGGGTGAGCTTTTCTGCTGCTCCTTTCCAGGCTTCCTGCCTCCGGGTGCGCTCGCTCCAGACTGCTCCAAGCGACACCCATCTTTTCTCTTCTCTTTCGTCTCCTCCCACTTAGAGGGCGGTCCCGGGGCAACTCGGTGACTGTCAGCTCCAGGGGGAGTTCTTTCACGCTGACAGACACCTCCAGCATCACAGTCTCTGTTGGTGGGGGCGGTTTCCACTTTTGGCGCCATTTTCTGTCCTGGCCCACGATGGGAGGTGGCCTCCTGCCCTCCTTTGGCACGCCCATAATGGCGTCCGCTGCTCTTCCAAGGCGGGAAATCTGCGGTTTTGGCGGGAATCGCTTCCCAGTGGCGGGAAACTCGGCAGATGGCGGGAACAAGCTGGAAATGGCGGACAATCGGCGGGAAACGACTGGTGATGGAGTCCGATGGCGTGGACCCTCCGGAACCGGCAGGAGTCTTCTTTCTGAGGTAAACTTGCACTTTTCTTCAGGCACGCAGTACCCGGGTGTTGCGGGCACGTAATCCTGCCGACTACGCCAAAGTTGACGCGCCCCCCTGGGACATATTCCTTTTTGAGGGGAATACCCGGCACCGGATCAGATGGGGGGTTGTAGTCTCCGAGCGGCTGTGACCCGGTCCCGTGCCCAGGGCGTCAAGCTAAGTGTTATGTGGCAGTCCTACAGATGTTATTAAAGTTCTTTTATGTCGACTACGCCACCCGTTGTGATGCGGTCACTGTGGCCGCCGCTGCAGCAGGGTCCGCTGAGGCTGATGGTGGATGTGCAGCTTGGTGGGATAACCCCCAACGGGAGGGGTATAGCCTCAGAGGGGACAGGCGCAGAGGATGGGGGTTGTGGTGGTGCGGTGCAGCCGGCAATGAAGACAGACTCGGGTTGTGCAGTTAAGGGTGTTTACTTACTGCTGATGTTGTACTGGTCACTCCAGCTGCTAGTGACCACCCGAGCCGTGCTGCGTCCACCAGGTCCTGGATCCAGCCAACCCCCAAACAAGTCCAGAGCGTGGCCCTGAGCTCTCCCTCTGTCCTTTCTTCAGCCGTCCCCACCAGTGATTCACCTAGGTCCAGCTCCCTCGGGCCTTCTTTTGGGACACCCTTGGCCCTGGGTTCCCTGACCCTTCATGTGGTGTGCCTTCGGGGTGAATGTGGTGGGTGACCGTGACAGACACTGCCCACGGTCTCCGGTCTCTGGCTGGGGAATGTCTTTGCCCCCACCAGCTTGGGTTCCGGTACCCTCTTGCTGACTCCTCACCCGGTGCTCTAATTTGGGTTCTTGGGTCCCTTCAGTCTTCCCCCTCTGGGTCTTTCTCTTTCTTTCTCCTCTCTCTCTCTCCAGGGCTGCTGTTTCCTTCTCTCTCTCCAACTGACTTGTTCTCAGCGTCTGACCCTGATCTAAGTTGGTGCCCTCCTTATATATCCCTCTATGTGTGAGCTCAGGTGACCAGCACCCAATGAGCTCCTATCACTACCCAGACTGCTCCCCCTATCTGCCCCTACACTACATGGGATGTACCACCCCCCTCCCACTCCAGCCAGGAACAGGCTCGGTTGTACCTGCACATTTCTAAGTGGGAGTACCGTCGGCCTGCTCCTCTGGAATGGGATGTATGTAGTGCATGCAGTCTATCTGAGCTCAGTTCCACACTCCTTCCTTACCCGGGAGTGGAATATCACACCTCTGGGTTGAGGTGCAATACCCCTGTAGCAGCCGAATCCTCAGGGTGCTACAAATGCGGCAGCCAGGGTCATATTTCTGTCTAGCCGCTTCACCGATGCCTCCATCTTGTGCCAGTCATTACACTGGTTGCCCATTTGCTACAGGATCCCATATAAACTCATCACTCTCACTCACAAAGCTCTCCACAGTTCTGCACCGCCTTATATCTCCTTTCCCATCTCTATCGCCCTACAGTCATGGCCAAAAGTATTGAGAATGAGACAAATAGTAATTTTTCCAAAGTTTACTGCTTCATTTTTTGTAATGGCAATTTGCATATACTCCTGAATGTCAAAGAATGATCAGCTTAACAGCAATTACTGTACTTGCAAAGTCAATATTTACCCAGAAAATGAACTTTAACCCCCAAAACACATTTCAACATCATTGCAGTCCTGCCTTAAAAGGAGCAGCTAACATCGTTTTAGTGATTGATCCATTAACACAGATGTGGGTGTTGAAGAGGACAGGGCTGGCGATCAATCAGTCATGATTAAGTAAGAATGACATCACTGGACACTTTAAAAGGAGGCTGGTTCTTGGTATCATTGTTTCTCCATGGTTATCTCTAAAGAAACACGTGCAGCCATCATTGCACTGCACAAAAATGGCCTAACAGGGAAGAGTATTGCAGCTACAAAGATTGCACCTCAGTCAACAATCTTTCGCATCATCAAGAACTTCAAGGAGAGAGCTTCCATTGTTGTCAAAAAGGCTCCAGGGCGCCCAAGAAAGACCAGCAAGCGCCAGGACCGTATCTTAAAACTGTTTCAGCTGCGGGATCGGACTACCAGCAGTGCCGAGCTTGCTCAGGAATGGCAGCAGGCTGGTGTGAGTGCTTCTGCACGCACTGTGAGGCGGAGACTCTTTGAGCAAGGGCTGGTTTCAAGGAGGGCAGCAAAGAAGCCACTTCTCTCCAGAAAAAACATCAGGGACCGATTGATATTCTGCAAAAGGTACAGGGAGTGGACTGCTGAGGAGTGGGGCAAAGTCATTTTCTCTGATGAATCCCCTTTTTGATTGTTTGGGACATCTGGAAAACAGCTTATTCGGAGAAGAAGAGGTGAGTGCTACCACCAATCTTGTCTCATGCCAACTGTAAAGCATCCTGAAACCATTCATGTGTGGGGTTGCTTCTCAGCCAAGGGAATCGGCTCACTCATAGTCTTGCCTAAAAACACAGCCATGATTAATGAATGGTACCAGAATGTCCTCCAAGAGCAACTTCTCCCAACCGTCCAAGAGCAGTTTGGCGCCCAATAATGCCTTTTCCAGCATGATGGAGCAAATTGCCATAAAGCAAAGGTGATAACTAAATGGCTCATGGAACAAAACATAGAGATTTTGGGTCCATGCCCTGGAAACTCCCCAGATCTTAATCCCATTGAGAACTTGTGGTCAATCATCAAGAGACGGGTGGACAAACAAAAACCAACAAATTCTGGCAAAATGCAAGCATTGATTATGCAAGAATGGACTGCTATCAGTCAGGATTTGGTCCAAAAGTTGATTGAGAGCATGCCAGGGAGAATTACAGAGGTCTTGAAGAAGGGGCAACACTGCAAATATTGACTTGCTGCATTAACTCATTCTAACTGTTAATATAACCTATTGGTACTCATAATATGATTGCAATTATATTTCTGTATGTGATATAAACATCAGACAAACACTAATAAAAACCAGAGGCCAGCAGATCATGTGAAAATATAATTTTGGTGTCATTCTCAAAACTTTTGACCATGACTGTACACGTGCCCTCTGTTCTACAAATGACCTAAGACTAACATCCCCCATAATCCGAACCTCGCTCCTACGTCTTCAAGACTTCTCTCGTGGTGCACCAGTTCTCTGGAATGCTCTACCCCAGACGATCCGACTGATGCCTAGCCACCACGTCTTCAAGCGCGCTTTAAAAACCCATCTCTTTAAACAAGCCTACCACCTCAACTACTCAGTAAACTAACTTTCCCCTGTTCCCTCCTTCTAAATATTATTCTTAATCTGCACCCTACTATTCATCTGTCTCCACACCCTCGATGCACACGATAACTACACTCGATACTTGATTATTGCACTTAAACATACTGGCTGATGACCGGCTCATGCAGTCTTATATGAAAATCCCTTCTTATTATAATTGCCTGACCTGAAATAACAAGCACTTTTCACCTATTGTGTCCACCCATTTCCTTGTTGAATGTAAGCTTGCGAGCAGGAACCTCACTCCTAATGTAACTGTTTAAACTGTCTTACCTTGTATTGAATTTATTGTATGTACATGTCTCTGCTTTATTGTAAAGTGCTGCGGAATATGTTTGCACTATATAAATACAAAATATTATTATTATTACTGTTGGATAAAATGTGTATCAAGCGAGGGTCTTGCCACAGACACTTATACATGAACGGTGCCATGTGGGCCAGCTGCAAAAAGGCAAATGTTTTGTGTCCCCAACAGTAGAAACAGTACCCATCCTCTCCTCACGCTGACTCGCCTCCTCCTCCTCCACCTCCTCCTCTCCAGCCTATCCAGGCTGGACAGACATGAAGTTTGGGTTGGGTGTCCCCTCTGTAGCATTACGAGTCCCCTCGGTAGCACAGAAAATCAAGTCCTCTCCCTCCTCATCTTATTCCTCATCACCCAATGTTGCCTCAGAATATTGGCTGGGCTGGGTAGTATCACCCATTGGGAAATCTGGCTCCATACCAACATGCTAGGCACTCAAAGCTTCCTCTTTGAGATTATGCAGTGATTGTTTAAAGAGACACAGCAGCGGGATAGTTACGCTGATAATAGCCTGATCACCGCTCACAAGGTTGGTGCAGTACTCAAAGTTCTCAAGAACCTCACAAATGTCAGCGATCCACACCCACTCTACAGTTGTTATGTGTGGTGGCTGACTCTCAGTCTGACCGGCATGCTGAAGCTGGTATTCAGCTACTGCCCTCTGCTGTTCACTAATCCTCGCCAACATATGATAGTTGTTCCACCCTGTGGGCAGGTCGCAAATGAGTCGGTGACTTGGCAAATTCAAGCGCTTTTGCAGTGCTGTAAAAGCAGCAAAAGCAGTAGAGAAATGGCGAAAATGGGTGCTAATATGGCGCACCTTCTCAAGTAGGTACGGCAAGTCACGGAAAGTTTTCAGAAATTTCTGAACAACTAGGTTCAGCACGTGAGCCAGGCATGGCACGTGTACCAGCTTGCCGATCTTTAAAGCCGCCACCAGGTTAGGCCCATTATCGCAGACGACCAGACTGGGTTGGAGGTGCAGCGGGGAGAGCCACTGATCGGTCTGTTGCTTTAAAGCTTGCCACAGCTCTGTTGCAGTGTGTGCTTTCTGACCTAAACAGATCAGCTTCAGCAGAGCGTCTTGCCACTTTGCCGATGCACTACTGCACAGGTCCCAGCTTGGCAGTGATGGGGAGGGTAATTCAGCAGAGGATGAGGAGCAAGAGAAGGGGAGAGAGGAAGTGGAATATGAAGAGGTGGAAACCCTGACAGAAGTTGGGCCCGCTATTCTTAGCGTGGGTGGGATGTGTGATGTTCCAGTTTGCGCCTTTGTCCCACTCTCCACCAGGTTACCCCAGTATGCCATGACAGAAATGTATTGTCCCTGTACACAACAATTTGTTCAGGTGTCTGTTGTTAGGTGGACCTTCTGGGTTACGGCTTTGGTGAGAGCACGGTTCAGATTGTTTAACACGTGCTTGTGTAACGCAGGGACGGCACACCGGGCAAAATAGTGGCGGCTTGAAACACTGTATTGTGGGGCAGCCACAGCCAAGAGATCACGATAGACTGTGTTCCCACAAGCCTAAACGGCAACATCTCCACAGCTAGCAATTTGGCAATGTGCGAGTTTAGTATTTGTGCCTGTGGGTGCGTGGCTGGGTATTTACGTAGCTTTCCAAGCTCTCAGACACGGACAATTGGACGCTTTGCTTGCACAAGGAAGTGGATGTGGTTGATGTTTGTTGTGTGAGAGCAACCGCAGCTTGTGGGCAGGAGATATGAGCGCCTGCTTCTTGAACAGCAGATTCTGAAGGACATAGCCCAGGCAACATGGCATAAGTCTCCACCGAACCCAAAAGCACTACAGATACTGGCTGGTGATGAGCTCATGCAGCCTTTATTTATCCCTCATCCCCTCAAGATGGCTGGACCATCATTGTAAATAAGCCCCTGTACTTTGTGTCACCCCCACCTCATTGTAGATTGTAAGCTCTTACGAGCAGGGTCGTCATTATTTTTGCTTTAATTATAGTATTATCTTTAACTATGTTACTTATGACTGTTGAATATGAACCTCTGAATTGTAAAACGCTGCGGAATAGGTTGGCGCTATATAAATAAAGAGTATTATTATTATTATTATTATTGGTTTGACCCGTAGATGCAGATTTGGTACCCTGGTGTCCCGCCCACCTACTAGGCTGCTTGGTTGCCATGTGGTTTCTCATACTGGTGGTGCTCAGGTTGCCCTTGCCCTGGCCTCTGCTCAACTTGGTATGGCAGATGCTACAGACAACAATGTTTTTCTCTGAAGGACTTTCAGAAAAAAAAATTCCACGCAACAGCTGAACACCCCCTAGCCCTGACTTGGCACACAGCGGGGGTGCTCTTGGGAACAGTTGACCCAGTTCTCACTCTGGGTAAACCACGACCCCTTGGTGCCTGCATTGGTGCTACATATCCATCTTCCTCTGTATTGCTGTCATGGCTATGCATGCCAACGGTCCAGGTCAGATCAGTCGACTCATCATCGACCACCTCATCTTCTATCTCATCCTCCTTCCCAGTTGTAGGCTGACCTGATGGCAACTTAGTCTCATCATCATCAGCCTCCACCTCTGAAGACAGTAAATGACGTTTCTCCAAGTGGCATTCTTCTGGCCATAGATCCTCAAATTCTTGAGCATCAACGCACGCCACCTCCTCTTGTCCCTCTTCAATGCTGTACAATGATAGGCCAGAGCCAACCAAATGATACGTACCAAACAGATCCTCGGAGTAGCCAAGCTTGGGTCATATGTCTCCTGTGACTGATAATGGTGGGAGGAAGGAGAACCAGCTTCAGGATTAGAAGGGCCAGCCTTCTGTGTATCCACAGTAGACTGTGTGGTCGTGGAAGATATGTTGCTGCTTGAAAAATGTGTAAAGGCCTTGTCTGCTATCCAAGACAGAATCTGCTCTGGCTCTTCTGGCTTCCACACATGTTTACGTTCCAGACCGGGAAATTTTTCCAGGAACATAGTGGATGCATCAAGCTTCTTCTAACCTGACACAGACTGAGTGCCATCTCGAACACCACTGACAACACCACCTCCACGTCCCTTAACAACAGGCTTTTTTGGCATTTTGGGTTTTGTTGACAGATTTTCAGATGTTGATAGCACAAGCCAAGCTAGCTGTCACAGGCACAGCCAAAATAGTGAGTCAATAAATAAATAGCCATAGGGCTAATTTTTTACAAATCCTATGCACATTGCGCAGTGGACAAACCAGGACAGTATTCCTACTCCAACCTAACTACTATTTGTGGTTGGAGGCCCTTGGGATGGGGACTTACTGCATCAACCATGACTCAGCCCATAGAGCTAATTTTCACAAACCAGATGCACATTGTGCAGTGGACAAATCTGGAATCTACAGTAGTCCTACCAAACTAATATCTGTCATTATGGGCCCTTGTTACAGGTTGTGTCACATTGTGATTGAGATAGGGGATACATATTCAATAGAAATTTACACTGACTGTTGATGACCGAATGATGGCCCTCTGAAAACTTGAATTGAGGGCCACAACTACTACAGTACTCCATCGTAGATAATGTTTGTCAAGGGAGGCCCTTGTCATGGAATCTTCCTGCACCTATGACACATCCCCCAGCCCCAGGAGTAATTTTTGGAAATACGATGCACATTCTGCCATGGACCAAGTAGAACAGTATCATGAAGTCTTTACTTGCTATATAATCTGGGGAATATTGAAAATCAAAATCTCTAAGCCATTTGGAGAAGCTTCTCCAACCCATCCTGGAAGGGGGTACCATATATCCTTAGTCCATTGACTTGCACAAGTGATATATTTGAGCTCATCATCCAGTTGACTTGTGCAGATTTATTTTTCCGGTTCACAGAGTTCAGCTATACCTGAGGTTCGTAGGCCGCACTCACTGCTACCTTCTAGTACGCCATGTCTCTTTGCCATTTTCTCTGTAGTCTCTGCCCTTAAATTAGTTAAATAATAGTGAGGGCCCTACAATATGAATAAGTGAGGACATTCACAAATGTACACAAGAGGCACCCCCAAAATTTCTAGAGGAGGGCACTTCAAAATGTATGTTACAGGGCCACACGAGGGCTCTCACAAAACTCAGCTTTCCTGCCTACTGCAGGGCCTCTGAACATTTGAATTTAGTGCCGCAGTATCACATGGTGGTGGAGGAGGAGGAGGAGGGGGTCAAGCCCAACGCTAAAATGGGCACATTGTAAACTGGTATGGAATATGTATTCCACTATCTGAGTGTCAATGATGGAGGGACCGCCCAAATGTCTAAGTAACAGCTGTCCCTCCAAAACGCATGTTACAGAGCTACCTGAGGAATCTCAAGTCAAAGATCAACATACCTACTAGTATGTTCTAGCTGTGCTTGTAAAGTGCTGGGGAATAGCGAGCTAAAAATGATGTATGACAGAGGGACCTATAAAATGTATAAGTCAGGGCCCTCCCAATTGTAAAAGGCGAAAAAAAGCCACAACAGTATGTGTGAACAAACGCTAAAAGAGATATTTTTTGCTTTTTCTGGTTTATTTGGCCTTATAAACAAGTGATTGTGCAGGAAAAACTGTTTCTTAACCTTTTTGGCCTGTTAAATGCAATTTAGGTTAGGTTTGGTAGTTGTTCTTGTGTGTCTGTAAAAGTGGCGTAATACTGCGACAAACTTATTCCCAGAAACCATGTGTGAGTCAGAAATGCATGCAGGCCCATTCTCCAGGCTCTTCCCATTCTGTTTCATCACTTCCCCATCCTTTTTAGCCTTTTCCTCAAGCCCCCAGACCCCTTTGTAGGGTCCAGCAGAAAATTACTCGCATTTCCCATTGACTTACATTGTACTCGCTATTCCGAACGAATACGCAATTATTACAAAGTACTCATTACGAGTATAGCGATTACGAATATTACGGTACTCGCTCATCACTAGTGTTCACTGTGCAGAATAATCTTTGGAAAAGTAATTATGATTCATAACATTATTGGGGAATTGCTATTGATGTCATTTTTAAGTTGTCATTCAGTAAACCATGGGGCAGATTTATTGTCCGATGAACAAAAGTAGATTTTAATCAAGAGATCATGAAAACTAAAGTAGTTCCACAAATGGATGTGTTTATAAAAAGTGCTGTGATAAATTTATCAAGGTGCCTCTGCTGTATCCTGTGTAACTAGCTATGCCCGACCCTGTAGAGATGCTACAGCTGATGGCCATGCACACATAACTTCTGGCAAGGGGTAGAGGCATAAGAGAATACATTGTATTGATGCCACATGACTGGGTATGGATCGAAATTACCCCTTCATCTTCCCTCTCCAATACCACTTCACTCCGTCTCCCCAATTAAAACACTGACACTTTTTTGCTTTGGATAATTTTCACCACAGCGGCCACTTATTATAACATTATAACATTATATTAAGAACAATACCATGTAAACTTAAAGAGGTTGTCCACTACTACACTGTGTGCAGAATTATTAGGCAAATTGTATTTTAGAGGATTATTTTTATTATTGATCAACAACTATGTTCTCAATCAACCCAAAAGACTCATAAATATCCCAGTTTAATATTTTTGGAAGTTGGAGTGTTTTTTTTTTAGATTTGGCTATCTTAGGAGGATATCTGTTTGTGCAGGTAACTATTACTGTGCAGAATTATTAGGCAACTTAATGAAAAACAAATATAATCCCATCTCACTTGTTTATTTTCACCAGGTAAACCAATATCAGTGCACAAAATTTAGAAATAAACATTTCTGACATGCAAAAACAAAAACCCCAAAAATTAGTGATGAATATAGCCACCTTTCTTTATGATGACACTCAACAGCCTTCCATCCATAGATTCTGTCAGTTGCTTGATCTGTTTTCGATCAACATTGCGTGCAGCAGCCACCACAGCCTCCCAGACACTGTTCCGAGAGGTGTACTGTTTTCCCTCCCTGTAGATCTCACATTTTATGATGGACCACAGGTTCTCTATGGGGTTCAGATCAGGTGAACAAGGGGACCATGTCATTATTTTTTCTTCTTTTAGACCTTTACTGGCCAGCCACGCTGTGGAGTAGTTGGATGCATGTGATGGAGCATTGTCCTGCATGAAAATCATGTTTTTCTTGAGCGATACCGACTTCTTCCTGTACCACTGCTTGAAGAAGTTGTCTTCCAGAAACTGGCAGTAGGCCTGGGAGTTGAGCTTCACTCCATCCTCAACCCGAAAAGGTCCCACAAGTTCATCTTTGATGACACCAGCCCATACCAGTACCCCACCTCCACCTTGCTGGCGTCTGAGTCAGAGTGGCGCTCTCTGCCCTTTACTGATCCAACCTCTGGCCCATCCATCTGGCCCATCAATAGTCACTCTCATTTCATCAGTCCATAAAACCTTTGAAAAATCAGTCTTAAGATATTTCTTGGCCCATTCTTGACGTTTTATCTTATGATTCTTGTTCAAAGGTGGTAGTTTTTCAGCCTTCCTTACCTTGGCCATGTCCCCGAGTATCGCACACCTTGTGCTTTTTGATACTCCAGTAACGTTGCAGCTCTGAAATATGGCAAAACTGGTGGCGAATGGCATCTTGGCAGCTTCACGCTTGATTTTCCTCAATTCATGGGCAGTTATTTTGCGCCTTTTTTGGCCAACACGCTTCTTGTGACCCTGTTGGCTATTTGCCATGAAACGCTTGATTGTTCCGTGATCACGTTTCAAAAGTTTGGAAATTTCACGACTGCAGCATCCCTCTGCAAGACATCTCACAATTTTGGACTTTTCAGAGCCCGTCAAATCTCTCTTCTGACCCATTTTGCCAAAGGAAAGGAAGTTGCCTAATAATTAAGCACACCTTCTATAGGGTGTTGCTACAGATCCGGGTAGTGGAACCTCTGTGCTGCGGTGAAAGACGGGACCTGAGGGGAGTAACTAGGTATCAACTTGGACCGACCAAGATCGTACGGCGGCTCAATCGACTCCGTGACCAGGGAAGGACCGAGCAGAGGGACCAGGTGCTACTCTGGGGACCGACCTTGTATGAGAGCAGGTGACTCCCATGGGTCAGAAGGCAGGTACTGACCGGTACAGCAGATGAGCACGGCAGGCAGGCTGACAAGTGATCCGGGCAGACGGACTGGCAGACACGGCAGGTAACAAGCAGGAGCCTCCAAGTAGGCTGGCTGGTAGGCACGGCAGGTAACAGGCAGGTGCTTCTAGGTAAGCGGGCTGGCAGGCACGGCAGGTAACAGGCAGGTGCTTGTAGGTAAGTGGTCTGGCAGGCACGGCAGGTAATGGGCAGGTGCTTCCAGGTAAGCAGGTGGGCAGAGCCCATAGACAGACTGGCAGACTGGACTGTAGACAGACTGTCGGGCTGGAGAGTAGACAAGCTGGCGGACTGAACTTGTAGTCAGGCTGGCGGACTGGACTTGTAGTCTGGCTGGCGGACTGGACTTGTAGTCTGGCTGGCGGACTGAACTTGTAGTCAGGCTGGCGGACTGGACTTGTAGTCAGGCTGGCGGACTGGACTTGTAGTCAGGCCGGCGGGCTGGACTTGTAGTCAGGCTGGCAGACTGGATTTGTAGTCAGGCTAGCGGGCTGGATTGGTAGTCAGGCTGGCGGGCTGGACTTGTAGTCAGGCTGGCGGGCTGGACTGGTAGTCAGGCTGGCGGGCTGGACTGGTAGTCAGGCTAGCAGCGGGACCTGAGGGCTGAAGCAGAGTAAAACACACAAAGCTACAACCTTGCACGGGCACCTCCATTTTGGAGGAGGTGCCTTTTATATGAAAGGTCCTCCGGCCATTGGCCGGGGACTCCTTAGGACGGCGCGCGCGGCCCCTTTAAGAGGGAGGAAGCGCGCGCGCCCTAAGAACAGTGCCCGGGAAGCTGCTCGTGCCAGCAGCAACAGAAGCAGGAGCGCCGGAGGACGCCGGGCAGGGAGTGCAGCGGTAATTGGGACGGAGTCTCTGCCTGTCAGGGGGCAGAGACGCCGATACTACAGTGTTGATGTCATTAGTCAACACTCCTCCTCCTTACAGAGATGAATATCACCAGATTTACTTAATTGGTAGTTGGCTCTCAAGCCTATACAGCTTGGAGTAGGACAACATGTATAAAAAGTATCATGTGATCAAAATACTCATTTGCCTAATAATTCTGCACACAGTGTATAGAGAATGCCCCCTTCTATTTAAAAGGTGGAAATAAGATTTTTTATAAGTACCTTGTGTTGTGATTCTTGCCTGTGAGCAGCGATATTGCAGACCACTCACCAGTGATCATGTGATCCCGGCTGCAGCCAGGCGTGACCCATTGACGCCCTCCCCCCTGATTGATGGGCTATGGGTGGGGTTTCCCCGCGTGTCACAGCCCAGCATCCACCGCGCTTTCCCTCTCCTCTGCATTCATTGGTGGATGCTGGACTGTGACGTGCGGTGAAATCCCGCCCACAGCCCATCAATCAGGTGGGAGCGCGTCACTGGGTCACGCCCAGCTGCAGCCAGAACCTGACGTGACATCAGCGGATGTCAGAGCCGGCTGCAGCCGGGTCACATGATGCCTGGTTAGCAGTCAGTGATAGCGCCATCCACAGGCAAGAATCACAACACAAAGTAATTACAAAAAATCTTATTTCCACCTTTTAAATCGACGGGGGCATTCTCTATAGTAGTGGACAACCTCTTTAAAGAAAGAAGGTGGGAGGGTTTCTTGGAGCTAAAACATCTGGCACCACCTAATAAAATTATTAACCGACCATTTTACCCTCAGCCGTGAAACCTTAGCTCGAGTGCACCATACTACCACAGTCTGGGATAGCTTGTCAAACCATAAGCTCCCAGGGTAAAACCCCGTCCAGAGCCCAACAAATGCCAGATTAACCCTTTCTCCATATTATACTGAGAGTGAATTATCCAATATAATTCCTTCCACCACCAATAATACACCAACTCTCAGGACTCCTCCCCCTCCCACCAACAACCACTGTGACAATTTTTTTTGTAATAAATATGTATACATATATAACTATAAGAACATACAGCTCCTACCAATCCCTGCTTCACCTAAGGGAAGGAGGGTGGGTCACTCTCAGCTTCACTGACCCAAGATGGCCCCTCTTTCCGGCATTTTTCCCCTAAATACTGCTCATCCTCCACCCCCTTTTTCTAAACACTAATGACCACCCTATAAACCCCCTGCATTATTTCAAATTGACCCTCTCATTCAATCTCAGTCATGAGGGGCTTTCACCTAATTCCCTTTCTGGAAGAGACTGATAGAGCTGCTTCTTTGTGTGAATTCACTCCTTTCTCTCCCCATTTGTTTCCCTGAAGGAGGAGAGTATTTGCTGCTTCACCATCTTGTGAGCTCATCATGAGTCCAACCATTGAAGTACAAGCTCAGTGGTCGGACACCTAATCTGAGCCCACAGATTATCATTACAGTGAATGCTGAGACCTCATGCAGTGCCTGGGGGGCAAGCACACAGCAGTGGCCCATAAGTAGCGGCCCATCCTTAACATGCTTATTTCCAGCAGCTTCATAGGTTATAGTCACACAACCATATTGTCTGTCTGAGAGCTGCCCATGGAAAAACCCACAGCACTTGGACCAGTTCAGATGAGCGTTTGTAGTGGTAAGACGCAGTACATATTATGCTTATGCATGACCATTTTTCAACTGGATATACAATATTAGAGATGTAGTAAAACAAGGTATGCTGTGCTTTTCTACACTCCTAAAAAACATATCAGCAGAGTAAAGGTGGCCACACATAAGCCCAGATCTGCCACATAGATACCTGTGAATAATTATTTTGTGTATTTTTTCAAACAAACTTGATCAAGCAAATCATCATTGTAAAATTCCATTCCATATTATAGTATACTAGCTATTGAACCCGTTCTACGCCCTGGTGGCGAGCATTTTTATTGGTATATGGTCCCCTATCCTGGTTCATGCTCCCCCATTCTGGTCCCCCATCCAGGTATTTGTGCCCCCACCCTGGTCGCCCATCCTGATATATGCTCCCCCATCCTGTTATATGCTGCCCCATCCTGTTATGTGCTACCTCATCCTGGTCCCCCATCCTGGTATATGCTCCCCCATCCTGGTCCCCCATCCCGGTATTTGCGTCCTCATCCTGGTCAATGCTCTCACATCCTGAATCACTTTGGGGAGACAACTACGGTTGGATGCAGAGTTGGATTCCCCCCAAGGTATCTGCGGTGACATGAAGGGCCATCTGCTAGCCTGTCAGACTGAAACTGCGTTCCTGTGACAAGCCCAGCATTCCCTCCTTGGTCTCGCAGCTAAGCGGCTGATCGGACGATTAGACAGCCTCTTCAGAGATCAGTTAATGGCCGGTAAGTTCTGAGCTCAGGCCCCAAAATAGGGATCCCAGTGGGAACGTGCACGCAGACTATAGAGAGAGTTTGGCACCATAGATTCTCAGTTAGAGACATTGTTTGCTAATAGGGTTGTGTGAACCTTAGCTAGATACTCCCCTCAGTGGGTGAGCTTGTGTATAGATAGTGTAACAGTATTGTAATCGTAGTAAGTTGTTAAGTTTGTGAACTTTTGCACTGCACCCCTGCAGGGGCTGCCCCTTGCACCCATATAATTACATCCTTGCTTCGGATAACCCGCGGTTACCGCATTAGGTGGAACCACTGGTCAGGCAAATTATAGTTCATCTTTTAGTACATCCTGGTCCTGTCAGTTGTGCAGTGCAGGGGTCCTAGCTGTGCTGAGCTAGGTATGTGTGAAGTTCATTTGTGTTCCTTTCTTACGTTGCTGGGGCAACCCAGTTTCTGTTCTTAGTAAAAAGGTGGTTCCCTAACAAATTGTCTGCTAGTATCCTTTGTCCTCGGGCCGCTGTATTCTGATAGTGACCTCCCCGCTACACGGTCTACACTGGTATGTGCTTCCCCCATCCTGGTATGTGCTCTTCCATCCTGTTCTGTGCTTCCCCCATCCTGTTCTGTGCTTCCCCCATCCTGTTCTGTGCTTCCCCCATCCTGTTATGTGCTCCCACCATCCTGTTATTTGCTTCCCCCATCCTGTTATGTGCTTCCCCTATCCTGGTATGTGCTTCCCCCATCCTGGTATGTATTCCCCCATCCTGTTATCTGCTCCCCCATTCTGTTATGTGCTCCCCCCCATCCTGTTATGTGCTTCCCCCCATCCTGTTATGTGCTTCCCCCCATCCTGGTATGTGCTTTCCCCCATCCTGGTATGTGCTTCCCCCATCCTGGTATGTATTCCCCCATCCTGTTATCTGCTCCCCCATTCTGTTATGTGCTCCCCCTCATCCTGTTATGTGCTTCCCCCCATCCTGGTATATGCTCCCCCATCTTGGTATATGCTCCCCCAATCCTGTTATATGCTCTCCCATACTCCATCAATTAAGTAAAAAAAACACTCCTACTCACCTTTCCATCGCTCCCCTGCAGTGCGTTGCCTGTGTTATTTTACTAAAATGGCACCAGAATCAGCGCCTGCATAGCACGATATCCAGCGCCATTTTAGTGAAGACACATTTGCAGAGTGTATTCAACAAAATGGCGTCGGAGTACGCACATGTGCATACCATGCAGTCTGGCGCCATTTTGTTGAAGACACACTGCAAATGTGTCTCTACTATAATGGCGCCGGATATCGCGCTATGTGCAGGCGCCGATTCCGACGCCACACTCCTCCCCGGCCTCCGGCCCGAACAGAGGTGCGACACTCTTCCCAGGTAGGTATGTGCTTATGGAGCCAGAGATGGCGGTATGCGTTAAGTGCCTACACATACCGCGATCTCTGGCGCCACACTCCTCCTCCCTGTAACCTGAAGTGGCTGGATGCGTTCTTCTGTCTGGGGCCAGACTGCGCAGGCGTATTGCACAGGCTCAGTCCACATATGCTTCGGACAGACGGACACATCCAACGTTATATTATAGATGATGTCACATTATTGTAGCAGTCACTAATTATCCTGTGTGCACCATCTGATGTCTGTGCACACAGTGTACATATTATACCACATACAGTACAATATACATAGGAGAATATATGGCTGCTATATAGAGACCAGCAACTTAATTTGCAGGACCCTGATCTAGTGGTCAGATGAATATTCAGTGGCTACTTGATCAGAGCCCTATGGCCGCCTCCTACCTGACACCATTCTTTTTGTCTTTCTTTGATTTGTAGGCAGGCACAATGTTTTGCATGTGTCACGCCACAAAGATGACACCACTCAAGGTCTACAAATCAAAAGAGGAGTCCGAGATGCCGGCAGGTAGGAGGAGGCTCGCAGGCCCTGGTCTGGTGGCCATGGACTACTGACGTGACTGACCAGTGTCCTGTGAATCAATTGGCACATCTGTACTGGTATCTGACATATCATGACTATACATACAGTATCAGATATTATATACAGGATATCATGTGACAGCTATATATGACACTATGACTACAGACATCAGATATGACACCATATTATGTTGTGTCTATCATGGGATGTTTGATCTGATAGCCCTCGGCCCAATGTTATTCTATGGGCCGGCTCAGATCTGTGATTATTTTCTCATGCTGATGCAGCATGCTGCGATTGACAGCAAGACTTGGCTCACACTCACCCATACAAGTCTATGGATGCGTGTGAAACATCGGACTGCACTTGGATGTCATCCCAGTGCAGTGCAATTACCATGGACGCTGGCAATGGAGGAGATGGAGAAATGACTTTCTTCGTCTGCTCTGCACCTACAGAGGATGGAAGCACAGTGCACTGACACTCGGCTCACTCTCGCAGCAGATGCTATACGCTAGTGTGACCCCAGCCTAGCACTGGATGTCTGTATCACAGGATATTACATCCAGTATACAGCATAATATGTGATGGTATATGATATACTGTGATACAGACATCAGATATTATACCAGCCATCAATTATCTTGTATTTAATATGGGATGTCTTTGCATATAGTATACCACATACAGGATAATATGTAACTAGTGCATATTACACTATGACTACAGACATCAGATATTACACCACTCACATATTATGCTGTATATACCATCTGATGTCTGTGCACAAAGTATATCACATCCAGTATACAGGATAATATGGGATGGTATTTGACATACTTTGATACAGACATAAGATGGTATATACTGGATAATATATGATAGCATATGTCAGGGGTGGGCAATTAATTTACCCGAATGGCCACATGAGAGAACGTGACTGTTGTGGAGGGTCGAACCAATAGATTGAAGTTAATTCTGCTCAATATTAATATTAACAAACATTAATATTAACAAAAATTTATATTAATATAAAATATTAATTATATCACTTAATATTGAGCAGAATTAAGTATGTTGACATCCCCTTAAATACCGTATGAACGCACACACATAGCCCCCTTTGTTTAGTATGAGCCCCACATAGCCCCTTATACACAGTATAAGCCCATTATACACTGTGTGACCCCACATAGCCCTTATATACAATGAGTCCTCACATAACCTCCTAAATACAGTATGAGCCCTCACATAACCTCCAATACACATTATGAGCCCTCACATAGCCCCTATATACAGTGTGAGCCCTCACATAGCCCCCTATATACAGTGTGAGCCACACATAGCCTCCTGTATACATTATGAGCTCCCATATAGCCTTCTATATACAGTGTGAGCCCCCACATAGCCTCCTATATACAATATGAGCCCTCACAAATTGCCCCTATATACAATTTGAGCCGCAAATAGCCTCCTATATACATTATGCTCTCACACATAGCCTCCTATATACAGTGAGCCCCCACATAGCCTCCTATATACAGTATGAGCCCTCACATAGCCTCCTATATAAAGTATGAGCTCCCGTATAGCTTCCTATATAGTGTGAGCCCCACATAGCCTTCTATATACAGTATGAGCCCCCTATGTACAGTGCGTGTCCCCACATAGCCCATATATACAGTATGAGCCCTCACATAGCCTCCTATATGCGATATGAGCCCCACATAGCCTCCTATATACAGTGTGAGCCCCACATAGCCTCTTATATACTTTATGAGCTCCCACATAGCCTTCTATATATAGTATGAGCCCCCGCATAGCCTTCTATATATAGTGTGAGCCCTAACATAGCCCCCTACATACAGTTGGAACCCCACACAGCCTCCTATATACAGTATGCGCCCCCACATAGCCTCCTATATACATTATGAGCTCCCACATAGGCTCCTATATACAGCGTGAGGCCCCACATAACCTCCTATATACAGTGTGAGGCCCCATATAGCCTCCTATATACAATGTGTAGACCTACATAGCCTCCTATATACAGTGGGACCCCCCACATAGCCTCTCTATGTACAGTATGAGCCCCCGCATAGCCTGTGTATACTATATGCCCTCACATAGCTTCCTATATACAGTATGAGCCCACACATAACCTCCTATATACAGTATGCGTTCTCACACAGCCTTCTTTATGCAGACACACATCCCAAACACATATAAAAGAAAAAAAACAACACCATCTCACTTCGCTCTTGTTCCCCCAGTTTTGATTCTGCACTTAAAAAAGTAACTGCAGTTTTTTACATGCGTTTTTTTTAGGCTCCGCATAGAAGACAAGAGAAAGAAAAAAACACCAAAACTGCACAGTTTAGCAGCGTGTCGAGACTACAGAAGGCGCAGTTCTCATGAAATCACATCCACTTCGCTTGGATAGCTAAACCCAGCAGAATTTATGTGCAAAAAAAGCAGCAGAAAATATGCAACATTTATGCTACATGGGAACAAGTAAATGTGATTGCATGAAATCTCCGCCCTCTGTGCATGTAAATACGCTGCTGTACTCTGCGGTTTTAGTGCCTTTTTCTCTATAGGCTTCTTCTGAAAAAAATGCATGAAAAAAACGCTGATGCATTTTTAAGCGCAGAATCAAAGCTTTTCTGTACTATTAAAAAAGTGCTAAAAACTGTGCTTTATATCTGCCACAAAATCGCATGAAATAAGGGGAACACGCATAAAAGAAACGCAGCAAACACACAACAATCAGGGAAGATTGTTATTGCATCGTTTGGTGAGGACACCTGCAGAAAAAAGCTGTAGAAAGAACGCAGCATTTGCGCTATGTGTGAACACGGCCTCAGCACTACAGTTTTATTACATTTTTTATTGGTTTAATAGAGAAATATCAATCACGCCTTTTTTTATGCCATTTACTGATTCCCATAAATAATTTGATGGCTGTGTTGTGCGGGTTATCACGATTACAGGAACACCAAATATGTCAGTGTTATTTGCTGATTTGTGATGTTTTTTATTTAAATTTTAAAAAATGCATTATAAATGACAATATTTTTTTCATTATCAAGTGTTTTTCATTATTTTTTAGTAATTTTATCTCTAGAATACAAATACATACATTGTACACAGCAGTGTATTTCTATCAGTAGAATCTGTCTGTTGAGTCAGAGCCTGCAATAGAGATAAAGTATACTAAATTCTCCTCATGACCTCACCAGAGCTTGTAGCTCAGTAGCTTAGGCTCCTGCCTGTAATGTTAAGGTTATGGGTTCGGGACCTGGGGAGACTCACAAAATTAGAGAAAATTATGTTTTTGTAATTGCTTCTTATTATTTTTACTACTTTTATAGCAATCTTTTTCTTCACCTCAGTATACAGGGAACATAGAAATACATTGTTATATATACAATGGATCTGTATGGACATGTATAATCTGATTCTGGGTTCACTGCCTGCAATAGAGGTCAAGATTGCCAAATTCTCCTATGTGAATCATTATAAGTTGTGGCTCATTAGTAGAGCGGCAGCTTGTGAACATGGAGATGTGAGTGTAAGACCAGATCACTGGAGAAGCAGTGAATATATGTGGCGCCCCTGAGGGTTCAGTTGCCACAGGGGTACTGCACCTCAGCTCAAGGTGTGGTATCTCCTCTTCCAGGTAAGGATGGAGCATTTCTCAGGACCCTACTTCACCACTCAACACTACACCACTCTTGTCCTGTAGGGGGCCTAAATGCACCAGGGTGCTGCCCTGGGCCGGGATGGAGGAGATGGGGGGGAACCAAAGATAGGGGGAACCATGTAGTGGGTGAGGGTGGAGGACACACTTTTAGGAAACACTTATTCTTTCATATTTAATCTACGGCCATCTTAAGTTCACGGTCTTTGATTGTGGTCTTCTGTTGGGGTCCAGCAAGAGGCTGTAGCTGGCTGAAGAGAAAACTTAGTGGGAGAAATAACCAAGGAGAGGAACACACACCAGAGGGTTCTCGACAGGTGCTCCTGATCTACCTGGAAAGTGCTGAACCCCCTTCCCGGTGGCCGCATTACGTCGTGTGTAGCAGAGGGAAGCTTTGCGGCTAAAGATCATCTGAAAGTGAGTAAAAACCCTGGATGACTTCACACACCGCTTCAGCCTGTTATTTTCTGTGCGGCACTGCACCCATCATCACCTTCATCTCACTGCCCTGAGGCCTGCTCTGCCTGTGGGGAGCCATCCCATCTTAGCTGCCTGTAACACCGGCCTCAGTGGACTGAAGCAGCGCTGGTGTCCATCACCGGAAACCACAGGTGGTGTAGTCGAAATACCACTCTCACTTAAAAGCCCAATTTTTTATGAGGAAGCCCTGGGCACTCAACGGGTCTAGGCCACGACTGCATCCCCATCCCCTACAACCGACCCGGTTCCCAGTAACCCCATCTCCCAGGGAGGGCGTCTCATATATAACTTAATTTATGCACTGAGTAGAGAAGCGGCCCTGCCCCAAAAAGGAGGAGTTACGGAGCGATGAAAACATTGGAGAGAGGTGAGTATCAGAAGCCAGGACAAAAGCGCTGACGTTTCGGGAGAGTCCTGCTGAATCCGGGATAGTTGTGAGCTACCAGAATATAGGGGGGGAATTCATGACTGGTATATAATATACTGTGACCACAGACATCTGATGGTATATAGCAATGTGTATTTTTTAAAACATCTGATTTCTGTATCACAATAGATCATACACCAATCTGTATACTAGATGTGGTATATTATGTACACAGATATACAATGCAGTGTACTGATCACACCTGGACCGGCCTACAGGACCTAGCATATTACATATTGGGCCATATAGTACAATCTGTCATGTGCTGTAGGTTCAAGTGTGATCAGTAGTGTTGAGCGACACCTTCCGATATCAGGAAATATCGTATCGGATTGGATCGGGCCGATACCCAAAAAGTATCGGATATCGCCGATTCCGATACCAGAAACCAATGCAAGTCAATGGGACACAAATATCGGAATGAAAATAAACCCTTTCTTTCCTTGTAGGTTAATTCTACATGAAGTAAAACAACTAAGAATAATGTAGAATGACATGAAAAGCCGGCAATTCATCAGCGGCATTCACCGGTACCCGACAATTTACAACAGAAAGAATAGAGCTTCACACATAGATTAGATAGATAGAAACATGTCAGTCACATATATATGAAGTACTGTGACAGTGTTGCTTATTGTACTTGTCATTTAGTGTAAAGGATTTATTTTAAAAAATATTAGTGTTTTCGTGCACCGTCTCTTTAAGAAAGCCGGCCGGCAATTCAGCATCTGTACCCGACAATTTAGAATAGACAGAATAGAGCTTCACACATAGATTAGATAGATAGAAACATGTCAGTCACATATATATGAAGTACAGTGACAGTGTTGATTACTGTACTTGTCATTTAGTGTTAAAATAAAGGATTTATTTAAAAAAAAAATGGCGTGGGGTTCCCCTTAATTTTAGGCTCTAGCGGAGGTTAAGCAGACAGCTGGGGCAAATGTTTAATACCCACGGAGCTTCCCAGGCTACTAATATCAGCCCCCAGCTGAATACCTAGCCTTTACTAGCTATTAAAATGGGGGAATCCCCCCAAAAAAATAACGTGGGGTCCCCCCTAATTTAATAGCTAGCACAGGCTAGGCAGACAGCTGGGGGCTGATATTAATAGCCCAGGAAGGGTGCCATGAATATTGGCCCCCTCCCAGGCTAGAAACACCAGCCGTCAGCCGCCCCAGAAATGGCGCATCCATAGGATGCGCCAATTCTGGCACTTAGCCTCGCTCTTCCCACTGCCCTGTAGCGGTGGCAGTGGGGTAATGGGGTTGGGGTTGATGTCAGCTTATAATGCCAGATGACATCAAGCCCAGGTTAGTAATGGAGAGGCGTCTATAAGACACCCCCATTACTAACCCCATAGTCAAAGTTAAAGAAAAACACAAACACCCAGAATAAAGTCCTTTAATTGAAATAAACACACAATTCTTTATTGTTCTAAATTAAACCATACTTACCATCACGCCCATTCCAGCTGAAGCCAACGATCTCCTGCAATAAAAGAAAAATAATAAAGCAACATCATCCTTACCTTTCAATGGTTCCCAGGATAGCTCCAGCTCTGCTACATCGAGATGACAGGCTGGACCGCAGCAGAACGCTGCCATCCAGCCTGTCATCCAGCAGACACTGAGAAGCGCAGGCATGCTTGCGCTCCTCAGTGTCTCTCTGTGACGTCATCCAGATGAGCCGAGTTCATGTCCAATGAACTCAGCTCACCTCATGCACGTCACTGACAGCGTGGGAAAATTCTCCTGCACTCAGCGCTTCAGCGTGAGAATTCTCCCACGCTGTCAGTGACATACATGAGGTGAGGTCATGTCCAATGAACTCAGCTCACCTCATGCACGTCACTGACAGCGTGGGAAAATTCTCACGCTGAAGTGCTGAGTGCAGGAGAATTTTCCCACGCTGTCAGTGACGTACATGAGGTGAGCTGAGTTCATTGGACATGACCTCGGCTCATCTGGATGCCGTCACAGCCAGACACTGAGGAGTGGAAGTATGCCTGCGCTTCTCAGTGTCTGCGGGATGACAGGATGGATGGCAGCGTTCTGCTGCGGTCCAGCCTGTCATCTCGATGTAGCAGAGCTGAAGCTGTCGTGGGAGCCATGGAAAGGTAAGGATGAGGTTGCTTTATTATTTTACTTTTATTGCAGGAGATCGTTGGCTTCAGCTGGAATGGGCGAGACGGTAAGTATGGTTTAATTTAGAACAATAAAGAATTGTGTGTTTATTTCAATTAAAGGACTTTATTCTGGGTGTTTGTGTTTTTTTTAAATACTTTACTAGAAATTCATGGTGGTCATGTCTAATATTGGCGTGACCCCATGAATTTCGGGCTTAGGGCCAGCTGATAATGCCAAGCTGGCCTTAACCCCTTTATTACCCAGTGAGCCACCGCACCAGGGCCCTGGATGAGTTGGGTACAGCGCCAGAAGATGGCGCTTCTATGAACGCGCCATTTTCTGGGGCGGCTGCGGACTGCAATTTGCAGCGGGGGTGACCCAGAAAGCTTGGGCCTCCCTGCGCTGCGGATTCCAGCCCCCAGCTGCCTAGTTGTATCTGGCTGGGCACAAAAATAGGGCGAAGCCCCACGCATTTTTTTTTTAAATTATTTCATGAAATTCATGGAATAATTAAGAAAAAAAGGGCTTCCCTATATTGTTGTGTCCAACCAGGTACAAATAGGCAGCTGGTGGTTGGGGGCAGCCCGTTCCTGCCTGCTGTACCTGGCTGGACACAAATATAGTGCGAAGCCCCACGTCAATTTTTTTTTAATTATTTCATGAAATAATTTTTTTAAAAAAGGGCTTCCCTATATTGTGGTGTCCGGCCAGGTACAAATAGGCAGCTGGTGGTTGGGGGCAGCCTGTTCCTGCCTGCTGTACCTGGCTGGACACAAATATAGGGCGAAGCCCCACATCAATTTTTTTTAAAATAAATCCTTTATTTTAACACTAAATGACATTTGAGGAGTTAATAAAGATGCAGTCCCTAAATTATTATTTATTTTTTAATTAATTTTTCCCAAAACTTTTGACATGGGCTTCGCCATATTTTTGTATGCCAGCCAGGTACAGCATCCAGCTTCTATGAACGCGCCATTTTCCGGGGCGGCTGCAGACTGCAATTTTCAGCGGGGGGGCAGAAAGCTTGGGCCTCCCTGCGCTGCAGATTCCATCCCCCAGCTGTCTAGTTGTACCTGGCTGGACACAAAAATAGGGAGAAGCTCCACGTTTTGTTTTTTTTAATTATTTCATGAAATTCATGAAATAATTAAGAAAAAAAGGGCTTCCCTATATTGTTGTGTCCGGCCAGGTACAAATAGGCAGCTGGTGGTTGGGGGCAGCCCGTTCCTGCCTGCTGTACCTGGCTGGACACAAATATAGTGCAAAGCCCCACGTCAATTTTTTTTAAATTATTTCAGGAAATTCATGAAATAATTTAAAAAAAATTCTTTTATTGCAGGAGATCGTTGGCTTCAGCTGGAATGGGCGTGATGGTAAGTATGGTTTAATTTAGAACAATAAAGAATTGTGTCTTTATTTCAATTAAAGGACTTTTTTCTGGGTGTTTGTGTTTTTTTTAAATACTTTACTAGAAATTCATGGTGGTCATGTCTAATATTGGCGTGACCCCATGAATTTCGGGCTTAGGGCCAGCTGATAATGCCAAGCTGGCCTTAACCCCTTTATTACCCAGTGAGCCACCGCACCAGGGCCCTGGATGAGTTGGGTACAGCGCCAGAAGATGGCGCTTCTATGAACGCGCCATTTTCCGGGGCGGCTGCGGACTGCAATTTCCAGCGGGTAGGGCCCAGAAAGCTTGGGCCTCCCTGCGCTGCGGATTCCAGCCCCCAGCTGCCTTGTTGTACCTGGCTGGACACAAAAATAGGGCGAAGCCCCACGTATTTTTTTTTTTAATTATTTCATGAAATTCATGGAATAATTAAGAAAAAAAGGGCTTCCCTATATTGTTGTGTCCGGCTAGGTACAAATAGGCAGCTGGTGGTTGGGGGCAGCCCGTTCCTGCCTGCTGTACCTGACTGGACACAAATATAGGGCGAAGCCCCACATAATTTTTTTTTAATTATTTCATGAATTTCCTGAAATAATTAAAAAAAAATTGACGTGGGGCTTTGCACTATATTTGTGTCCAGCCAGGTACAGCAGGCAGGAACGGGCTGCCCCCAACCACCAGCTGCCTATTTGTACCTGGTTGGACACAACAATATAGGGAAGCCCTTTTTTTCTTAATTATTCCATGAATTTCATGAAATAATTAAAAAAAACAAAACGTGGAGCTTCTCCCTATTTTTGTGTCCAGCCAGGTACAACTAGGCAGCTGGGGGATGGAATCTGCAGCGCAGGGAGGCCCAAGCTTTCTGCCCCCCCCGCTGAAAATTGCAGTCTGCAGCCGCCCCGGAAAATGGCGCGTTCATAGAAGCTGGATGCTGTACCTGGCTGGCATACAAAAATATGGCGAAGCCCACGTCAAAAGTTTTGGGAAAAATTAATTAAAAAATAAATAATAATTTAGGGACTGCATCTTTATTAACTCCTCAAATGTCATTTAGTGTTAAAATAAAGGATTTATTTAAAAAAAAAAATGGCGTGGGATCCCCCATAATTTTAGTCTCTAGCGGAGGTTAAGCAGACGGCTGGGGCAGATGTTTGAAGCCTGGGAAGGGGGTAAAACCCACGGAGCTTCCCAGGCTACTAATATCAGCCCCCAGCTGAATACCTAGCCTTTACTAGCTATTAAAATGGGGGACCCCCCCAAAAAAAATGACGTGGGGCCCCCCTATTTTAATAGCTAGCAACGGCTAGGCAGACAGCTGGGGGCTGATAATAATAGCCCAGGAAGGGTGCCATGAATAATGGCCCCCTCCCAGGCTAGAAACACCAGCCGTCAGCCGCCCCAGAAATGGCGCATCCATAGGATGCGCCAATTCTGGCACTTAGCCTCGCTCTTCCACGCTGCCCTGGTGCGGTGGCAGGGGGTAATAGTGGTGGGGTTCATGTCAGCGCCAGCTGCCATGAAGCCCAGGTTAGTAATGATGGGCGTCTATAAGACACCCCCATTACTAACCTACAAAGTGTTAAAAAGAAAAAACACACTACACCCAGAAAAAAATAATTTATTTGAAATAAAACACACAATTTTATTTAATTCTTAGTTTACTAAAAATAATAGTTACCTGTCCTCGTTCCTGCGCTGATCTCCCATGCACAGCTGTCACATCTGGAGATGGTGACAGCTGTCATGGCTGCTGTAAGCTCACGCTGCCGGGAACACGTCCGCTCCCGGCAGCGGGAGCCACTGACTGAGGTCACCGGAGTGCATTCAGGCAGCGCAGCTCCGGAGACCTCCTTTACGGCACTGCTGTACCGTGGGAATTTCTCACGATACAGCAGGGCCGTAAAGGAGCTAACCGGAGCAGCGCTGCCTGAACTCCGGTGAACCCTTACGGCCCCGTCATTCTAGCGGCGGCAGCGGTTCAGAGCGGTCACATTCTATGTGGCTGCTCTGAACTGGAGATCTTCGTGGGACACTCGTGGACTGCTACGGAGGGGTAAGGATAAGGTTGTGGTTTATTATTTTAGATTTTATTACAGGAGATCGATGGCTTCGGGGAATTAGGTGTCTAGGTGAGTATAGGTGTAGTTTTTTATTTTTTACTTTATTTTAGGTGGCGATCGGCGGGGACAGGTAATGTATGAACTAATTTCTTTTAGGTAACCACTGGCCACCAATGACATGTATTTAACATTTATTGGGGACACAGTAGGGCAATTTAAATAGCAGGATCAGGCTGATGGGAACTACTGCTCCCATCGAGCTGATCCTGCTGGCAGGAGTGGACGGGGGACAGACATAGGCCGATGGGAGTAGTAGTGTCACATCGGCCTATGTCTGCCTGCACGCACACACCCGCACACATCGCACAGACACCGCGCACACCCGCACACACCCCGCACACACACCCCGCACACACACCCCGCACACACACCCCGCACACACACCCCGCACACACACTAATCATGACGGGTCTGGGAGGTGAGGCTGACCTGTGCGGCCGTGGGAAAGTTCATGTGAGTTCATGTAGTCAAGCATGAACTCACATGAACCCTCTGAGGGCAACGCGGCGACTTCAAATGAACAGCTGATCGGCATCACCTGATACCTCAGCTGTTCATTTGAAATAACCGGCGGGAAAGCGCAGCACAGAACGGGAAAGCCGGCGGTGAAGTCTTTTCACTGCCGGCTTCCCCGCCCGGGTCCTTCGCTCCTTGGTGCTGCGCTCCCCGCCCGGTCCTAATTTACGATTGGGATTGGAGGTGGCGAGGGGAGCGGAGGATCGGGGTGGGAGGCTGCGGGGAAGCAGTATGGGGCTGTGTGATTGTTTAAAAGCCGGCGGCTTTTTACCGCGCGCCGGCTTTTAAACAATCAGGAGAATTCTCCCCCGCTGGGATGGCATTCTGATGACAGGCTGGATCGCGCTGCCATCCAACTTGTCATCCTTCACAGACACTGCAGAGCGCAGGCATTATGGGAACTTCCGATTCCGGTATCCGATATTGTAAAAGTATCGGAATTAAGTATCGGAATTCCGATACCGCGAATATCGGCCGATACCCGATATTACAGTATCGGAATGCTCAACACTAGTGATCAGTCAATCCAGGATCCTGTATAGTGATGTCTGTGGGCCTCTCTGCTGGGACTCAGTGTGATTTATTGCTCCAGACTGAACTTTCTGCATTGACAGGGCGACCCTAATCTGCATCGAAGTTCAGACTCCTGCAAAAACTAACACTGAGCACCAGCAGAGCGACCACCGACAGGACAAAACACAAATCCGTGTGGGCTTATGAGGAGATGAGCAGCTTCCTGCTACCTCCTCCGTGTGGGCTTATGAGGAGATGAGCAGCTTCCTGCTACCTCCTCCGTGTGGGCTTATGAGGAGATGAGCAGCTTCCTGCTACCTCCTCCGTGTGGGCTTATGAGGAGATGAGCAGCTTCCTGCTACCTCCTCCGTGTGGGCTTATGAGGAGATGAGCAGCTTCCTGCTACCTCCTCCGTGTGGGCTTATGAGGAGATGAGCAGCTTCCTGCTACCTCCTCCGTGTGGGCTTATGAGGAGATGAGCAGCTTCCTGCTACCTCCTCCGTGTGGGCTTATGAGGAGATGAGCAGCTTCCTGCTACCTCCTCCGTGTGGGCTTATGAGGAGATGAGCAGCTTCCTGCTACCTCCTCCGTGTGGGCTTATGAGGAGATGAGCAGCTTCCTGCTACCTCCTCCGTGTGGGCTTATGAGAAGATGAGCAGCTTCCTGCTACCTCCTCCGTGTGGGCTTATGAGAAGATGAGCAGCTTCCTGCTCCCTCCTCACTGCAGACCTCTTAATGTCACACTTATCCACGGAGGTCTCCGATCCACAGGCTCCTCTCCGACAGAATGAATCAGCTAAAAGGCGCGCTGTGACGCCACTTCTGCAGGCGCAGCCAGGGTCGGTCTGGCCTGGCGGGAAATCGGGAAATTTCCCGGTGGGCCCCGATATGAGAGTGAGAAAATTGGTGGCGGGGGCTCTTTAAAAGCGCGGCTGAAGCAAATGTAGCGTCGCGCGCACGGCACATTCATTGGTGACAGCGGGCCTGCAGTGACGTGCATGCAGCATACTTAACACGTGAGTCTCTGACACTGAGAGGACGGATTCTTTCTGGGCGGTGACACGCACTGCGCTCTGCTCTCCAACTGGCTGGCAGACTGGTGTGGTGTCAGGTGACGCTGACGCCGCTCTCTTCTGGCCTCTGATACGCCGCGGCCGCGCTCTGCAGTGCTCTCTCTCTGCTCCAGGGCCGGCCTCTGAGACGCCGGCGCCACCGAAGCTGATGTCTCGCTCTGCTCTCGGGCTTCTGATACGTCCTATCCCGGCTCCATATCTGCCCTGGCCTGCTCCCCTGTAGTAATACCAGCTCCCGACCAGGTGGTGGCACCGCCCCCTTCTCTCCTGCTCTGACTCTGGGCTTTTTTATACCGGTTCCGGGGCTGGATATGTGGACGGTGACCTGCAGCACTCTACAGTTCAACTCTCCAACCAGGCCTGGAATTGGAAACAAGGCTGCAGGCCTACAGCTGCCACTGCTTCAATTTCCTATCAAGAGCACCGTGCCAAATATTCATTAACGTTTTTATGGGTGAGTCATATGCCTGTGTGTGTGTATATGCCTGCTGGTGCGTGTATATGCCTGCTGGTGCATGTGTGTATATGCCTGTGGTGCGTGCGTGTATATGCCTGCGTGTGTGTGTGTACAGTGTGTGTGTAAATGCCTGTGTGTGTACAGTGTGTGTGTATATGCCTGTGTGTACAGTGTGTGTGTGTGTATATGCCTGTGTGTACAGTGTGTGTGTATATGCCTGTGATGCGTGTGTATATATGCTTGTGTGTGTGTATATATGCCTGCCTGTGTGTATATGCATGTGTGTACAGTTTGTGTATATGGCTGTGTGTGTACAGTGTGTGTGTATATGCCTGCATGCTGTGTGTGTATGTATTTGAGTGCCTGCATGTCTACATGTGTATATGTGTCTTCACACGTGTGTGCGTGCTTCCCTGCATGTCTGCATTTTTGTGTGTGATTGTCTGAGTGTGTCTGTGCATGACTGCGTGTGCATTTCTGTGAGTGCTTGCCTGCATGTGTACGTGTCCCCATTTCTGTATGTGTATCTGCGTGTGTATATTAGGGCTCTTTCACATGTCCTGATATTTACGGGACTGGAGATATCCGTGTCCACCTGTGTGTCATCCGTGTGACACATACCAGTGCTTGGGAATCAATGTACAGTTAGCGCTGTTCCCAAGAGCTGGGTGCTGCCCTCATCATAGATCCCTGCCGGTGCTGCGATCAGCAGCAGCAGGGTCAATGATGAGAGTAGTAGTCTACTCCCGCCATGTCCAACTGTAAAAATAGGAATAAAATTAAAAAATCCTTATACTCACCTCTCCTAAGTGTCACCCACTGTAATCCGTGCGAGCGGGCAGGAGAGGACAGTGTGGAGAGCAGGTACCATAAGAGGGGTAGAGTGTATGTCATGTTTTGTGCAGGGAGCATTGTAAGAGTTAGGTTTATTCAGGGGCTCAGTGTAGATATTTTTATTCAGGAGCATTATAATGACTCTGCTATCTTTAAGGGCATCGTGTCGGGATGTGCTGCAGAAGACCGGAGAAGATGGAAGTCTGCAGAGACGAGCTGTGGATGAGAAAAGTCCTCAAGGGGTCTGGACAAGATGGAGACGAAAAGAAGGAGAACGACTCTAATCAGAGAAGACGTCTCAGGTAAGATACCTGGATGTAAATGTTCATTTGTGATCCTGCCTGTGTCTCATCAGTACTGTGGTTCCTGTATGGTCCGCAGTCTGATGATGACTGATAACTCCCAGTATCTCTATTGTTAATTACATACTGGGAGTTGTAGGTTTATGCGATACAAAGATATATGGGGCTGACCTGACATTACAAATGATGGTGGTTCCGATGATGTATTCATGTACTGATGTGTTTGTGCGCGTCTGCGTGTTTGTGCGCTTCTGCGTGTTTGTGCACGCCTGCGTATCTGGAATAATATGTATTTTTGTAAGATGCGTGTATCTAACTGTGCATTGTGGTGTGTAATAACATTCATATGCTTGAGGCACCTTTACTAAATCTATTAGGTCTCTTTCACATGTGTTAGGGAATTCCATTTGTCTTTCCACATTTAGGAACAGACAAGTGAAATTTGCTAACCTTGTCATAACTGTCACCATTGGGATGTGCTTGTATGGAGCGGGTTCGGGAGCTGAGCCTGCTCCATACCGGGCAGATGTCGGCTGTGTTACATAGTCGGCGTCTGCCTGTAACAGCGGTGATCAGAGCTCGCCTTGATTGCTGCTGTTTTGAGTATTTAAGTGCCCTTGTCAATCACTGACAGCGGCATTTAGATAGCACAATGGCCGGTGCATGCAGTCACCTGTTCCCTTCAGCCCCCTGTGACGCAGTTGCAGGTTCCTGATGGGTTGCCAGTAGTGCTGAGTGAGCGTGGTCGGATAAGAGACATTACAGTCACCGCGAACTACAAAGTGAGCGTGCTGCAATAACTTCCGGCACCTTGATTGTGACACTTCCATGGAGCCCAACCTCAGGCTGAGCTTCATTGAATGACTAACATGGTAGCTGCACCTGGCAACTAGTGCTGAGTAAGTTTGGTCGGATAAGGTGTGATCCCAGCATGCTCGGGTGTTATCCGAGTATCTTGTAGTGCTCTGCTAATATGCTCGAGTCCCCGGGGTAGCATGTTTTGCGGTGATAGACAGAAGCAACACATGCAGGGATTACCTAACAAACCGGCAATTCCTGTATGTGTTGCGTTTGTCTACCTCCGTAAAACATGCTACCCCGAGGACTCCAGCATAGTAGCAGAGCACTACAAGATACTTGGATAACACCCGAGCATGCTGGGATCACACCTTATCCAACCACGTTCGCTCAGCACTAGTTGCCAGGTGCTGCTGCCATGTTAGTCATTCAATGAAGCTCAGCCTGAGGTTGGCCTCCATGGAAGATGTCACAATCAAGGTGCCGGACGTTATTGCAGCACCCTCACCAACCCTATGACAGGAAGCGAGTGGCGGCAGGGAGAATAAAATGTAATTTTCTCCGTGTAGCCAATGCTTTTCCAATAAGCCATCTAACCAGGCTTTACACCCTATTTACCTGCAGATTACCCCTATATCTGCAGATAAATAGCATTTTTCAAGGTGGCAAGTTACCAATAAAGGGACTCTGGCAGTGCGGAATGACTGTTCGAAGAAAGTCCTGCCGCTTGGTGCTCCACAGCGCGGCCAAACATGTAATTATAGTACATTATAGAAAAACATAACAAGTAATAAAACCGTTTAGGTGGGCTGTAGTGTGGGCCCCTAGAGTCAGTTCCCCTGGTGGGCCCTAGGCACCCCAGTCCGACCCTGGGAGCAGCACACATAGCATGCAGTTGGCATGTCTGCATCACTGTGATGTGGCCAGGACAGCAGCTACAGTGCAGCTCCCCGGCAGCCCCCCTGAGTAGCTTCATGGGATCCGGCGCGGGGGGACATCCCTCCCCCCCAGCCCAGTGCAGTCTTAGTATGAAGAAGCTAGTAAAAAGTCCAATGCAATAGCATGTATCCTTAGATGAAAGGCCCAAAAGAATAGGGGCATACTATTAGACCAGTGATCGCCATGCATAAAAAATCATTAGCTGATATTAATAGAAAAATATATATCAATTTTATTAGGAAAAATACATACACATCAACGACACAAAATCCATTAAAACACAAGTAAAAACTCAGTGGAATCCCTCACTGAGTGAGAGCCCACCCACTACAAAGACCACCCTGCAAAAATAAATCATCATAAATAAGATAGGTAAAAGTTTTATATGAAAGCCGGCTGGAATAAAACTATCTGTGATAATCAATACCCCACCTGGGCAGAAATATAATATGGTAACAGGAATCCTCTAATCTTGTTGTACATGAATAAAGAGTGTGATATTAAAGTCACACACACCACAATAACAATGATTGCCCAAGAAGAGGACACCAGATGAATGTCAGCAATGACCAGATGAAGCCTAATAAAGATACAAAAGTCACTAGACAATAGATCAAATTTAGGCTTCCTGTTCAGCCATTAGATTTTAAGGGTAGATTATAAATTCAAGGAAAATAACACTAGCATATCCTAAATAGGCAAAGACCTATCACCAATACCAGGGACCGGGGTGGTGTGGATGAGCTGTCAATGCCCAACGCGTGTCGCCACGCATGGTGGCTTCATCAGGGGCCTATGAGGTAAGTGTTGCAATGCTGTTAGTCCTTAGATGAAAGGAATAAGCAGAGAGAAGACTAACGTCGTTCACTCTAGGGCTGAGTGATAGCTCCGTTTTTTTTGTAACGATAAGGCCACGTTCACACCTTCAGTATTTGGACAGTATTCTACACCAGTATTTGTAAGCCAAAACCAAGAGTGGAACAATCAGAGGAAAAGTATAATAGAAACTCCTCACCACTTCTGTATTTTTCTCCCACTCCTGGTTTTGACTTACAAATACTGATGTAAAATACTGACCAAATACTGAAGGTGGGGACGTGGTCTAAGCTGTGTGCTCAGTTTAGGGGTCCGTCTGCTGAGCTTATACTTTACTGGTTTGATTCATGATGAGCTCACAGGAACACAGCAGATACAGCTGTGTAAAGATACGGGCACTAATTTGATTAAACAAATAGGCAGGGACAGGGGCGTACATTGAAATCATGGGAACCCATGACAGATGTCCTGGTGGAAGGTCCTTAAAGATGATTTCAGGGAATTAGGCTGCAAGGTGAAAGCAAGGACTCCCAAGGTGGTATTCTCTGATATACTGCCTGTACCACGTGCCACACCAGAGAGGCAATGGAAGATTAGGGAGATAAATAAGTGGCTCAGGAATTGGTGTAGGAAGGAGGAGTTTGGGGTCCTGGAGAACTGGGCCAACTTCTCAGGTGGCTACAGGTTCTACGCTAGGGACTGGCTGCATCTCAATGAGGAGGGTGCAACTGTGCTGGGGGAGAAAATGGCTAGAAGGTTGGAGGAGTGTTTAAACTAGGGATTGGGGGGGGGAGGGTATTCATTTTATAGGTGGGGAAGATAATGCAGATAGTGACCTGGGCACAAATAAAGAAATTGGGGGTGGGCTTAGAACAGTCAATATAGTAGGAAGGAATACAGGTACAGAGAGATACATGTACATGCATGTACACTAATGCCAGAAGCCTCACCAACAAAATGGAGGAATTAGAATTAATTTTGTTGGAAAATAATTATGACATGGGGGGGATATCTGAGACGTGGCTGGATGAGAGCCATGACTGGGCAGTTAATTTACAGGGCTATAGTCTGTTCAGAAATGACCGTACAAACAAGTGAAGGGGGGGGGGGGGGTGTTTATATGTAAAATCATCCTTAAAACCCATCTTGCGTGAGCATATATGTGAGTCTAATGAAAATGTAGAGAGTCCCTATGGGTGGCGATAAGGGGAGGGGGAAAAAATAATAAATTACTGATAGGGGTTTGTTATAAGTCTCCAAAAATAATGGAAGTAGCGGAGAATATCCTCATAAAGCAAATAGATGAAGCAGTGACTCAAAGAGAAGTCATTATTATGGGGGACTTCAACTACCCTGAAATACATTGGGGAACAGAAACCTGTAGTTCCAGCAAAGGTAATAGCTTTTTGACAACTATGAGAGACAATAACCTTTCACAACTGGTTCAGGACCCAATAAGAAGAGGGGCACTGCTAGACCTAATACTAACCAACAGGCCAGACCACATATCAAATATACGAGATGGGGGTCACTTGGGTAATAGTGATCACAAAATAATAAGTTTTCATGTATCCTTTAATACGATATGTAGTAGAAGGGTTACAAGGACACTAAACTTCAGGAAGGCAAATTTTCAACGGTTGAGAGATGATCTTAGTGCAATAAGCTAGGATGATATCCTGAGACATAAAGCTACACAAAGCAAATGAGATACATTTATTAGCATCCTGAATAGGACGTGTGCACAATATATACCCTATGGGAATAAACATGCTAGAAATAGGAGGAAACCACTATGGCTAAATAAAGCTGTAAGGGGCGCAATAAGTGCCAAAAAAAAATAAATTCTGTAAAAAACAAAATCAAGGCAGCAAAGATAGAGGCAGAGAGACACATTGCCAGAGAAAGTAAAAATAATCCCAAAATATTCTTTAACTACATAAATAGTAAAAAACTAAAAAATGATGGTCTTGGCCCCCTTAAAAATAGTCTGGGTGAAATGGTGCATGAGGATGAGGAAAAAGCCAATATGCTAAATGATTTTTTTTTCAACAGCATTTGCCCAAGAAAATTGCATGACAGAAAACATGATTAGTGATGAGAAAAATTCTCCATTAAATGTCACTTGCTTAACCCAGCAGTAAGTACGGCGGCGTCTAAAAACCACTAAAGTTGACAAATCCCCGGGCCCGGATGGGATACACCCGCGAGTACTGCAGGAATTAAGTAACGTCATAGATAGGCCATTATTTTTAATCTTTAAAGATTCCATAATAACAGGGTCTGTACCACAGGACTGGCGTATAGCAAATGTGGTGCCAATATTCAAAAAGGGGACAAAAACCGAACTTGGAAAATATAAGCCGGTAAGCTTAACCTCTACTGTGGGTAAAATCCTGGAGGGTTTCCTAAGAGATGCTATACTAGAGTATCTGAAGAAGAATAACCTCATGACCCAATATCAACATGGGTTTACGAGGGACCGTTCCTGTCAAACTAATCTGATCAGTTTTTATGAGGAGGCAAGTTCTGGACTGGACCAAGGAAATGCAGTGGATGTTGTGTATATTGACTTTTCAAAAGCTTTTGATACGGTTCCACACAAAAGGTTGATACATAAAATGAGAACAATGGGGATAGGGGAAAATATATGTATGTGGGTTAAGAGCTGGCTCAATGATAGGAAACAAAGGGTGGTTATTAATGGAACACACTCAGACTGGGTCTCAGTTAACAGTGGGGTACCACAGGGGTCAGTATTGGGCCAGCTCCTTTTTAAAATATTTATTAACCCCTTTAGAGCCCATGCCGTATTAGTACGCACATTTGCGTACCCCCCCGTTCAGTGAGGGCTGCTGCGCTGAGCCCTCACTGAACCGAGCACATGTCAGCTGATTCTTACAGCTGACATGTGCCCGCAACAGCAGTGGGTGGAATCGCGATCCAATCGCGATCCACCTGCGGCTGTTAACATGTTAAATGCCGCTGTCAATCTCCGACAGCGACATTTAACGCGCGCTTCCGGGTTGTGCGTCATAAGCCCTGCCCACCGGCGACCCCGTCACGTGATCGCGGGTCACCGATGGGCGTGCATGACAACCCAGGGTCTGCAGCAGACGCCTGTGGTTGTCATGATCTCGTCGCTATGAGCGCCACCTAGTGGTCGGCGCTCATAGCACAGGACCATTTCTGCTATATGCAGGGGATCTGCTCGTCCCCTGTATGTAGCAGAGACGATCAGACAACTGCTGCTTCTAGTCTCCTATGGAGACTTTTGAAGCATGCAGTAAGTGAAAAAAAAATGTTTTTAAAAATATAAAAAAAATAAAAAAAATATAAAAGTTTAAATCACCACCCTTTCGCCCCATTCAAAATAAAATATATATATAAAAAAAAAACCCACATACACATATTTGGTATCACCGCGTTCAGAATCGCCCCATCTATCAATATAAAAAAAGAATTAATCCGATCGGTAAACGGTGTAACGAGAAAAAAATTCTAAACGCCAGAATTACGTTTTTTGGTCGCCGCAAAATTGCAATAAAATGCAATAACGGGCGATCAAAACATCGGATCTACCCCAAAATGTTATCAATAAAAACGTCAGCCCGGCACGCAAAAAATAAACCCTCACCCAGCCCCAGATCCCGAAAAATGGAGACGCTACAGGTCTCGGAAAATGGCGCTATTTTTTTTTAGTTTTTTTTACCAAATTTTGGATTTTTTTTTCACCACTTCAATATAAAATAACCTATACATGTTTGGTGTCTACGAACTCGTAATGACCTGGAGAATATGAATGGCAGGTCAGTTTTAGCATTCAGTGAACGTGGTAAAAAAATAAATAAAAAACAACTGTGGTATTGCACTTTTTTTGCAATTTTACCGCACTTGGAATTTTTTTCCCGTTTTCCCGTACACGATATGGTAAAACTAGTAATGGCGTTGAAAAGTACAACTTGTCCCGCAAAAAATAAGCCCTCACACGGCCATATTGTCCAAAAAATAAAGACGCTATGGCTCTGGGAACAAGGGGAGCAAAAAACGAAAAAGCAAAAATGACAAAACCCAAGGTTGCGAAGGGGTTAATGACCTTGTAGGGGGCATACAGAGTAGTATTTCAATATTTGCAGATGACACTAAACTTTTCTACCTTTTGCCACATTTCTGGCTTCAAACATAAAAATATAAAATTCTAATTTTTTTGGGAAGAATCAACAACAAGTGGGACACAATCGTGAAGTGGAACGAAATTTATTGGATATTTTAAACTTTCTAAAAAAAAAATTACAAACTGATAAGTGGGGCGTGCAATATAATTAGGCCCCTTTACTTTCAGTGCAGAAGTTCAGTGAGGATCTCCGAATGATCCAATGTTGTCCTAAATGACTGGTAATGATGAATAGAATCCACCTGTGTGTAATCAAGTCTCCGTATAAATGCACCTGCTCTGTGATCGTCTCAGGGTTCTCTTTCAAGTGCAGAGAGCATCATGAACACCAAGGAACAGGTCCGAGATACTGTTGTGGCGAAGTTTAAAGCCGGATTTGGATATAAAAAGATTTCCCAAGTTTTAAACATCTCAAGGAGCACTGTGCAAGTGATCATATTGAAATGGAAGGAGTATCAGACCACTGCAAATCTACCAAGACCCGGCCGTCCCTCTAAACTTTCATCTCGAACAAGGAGAAGACTGATCAGACATGCAGCCAAAAGGCCCATGTACACTCTGGATGAACTGCAGAGATCTATAGCTGAGGTGGGAGAGTCTGTCCATAGGACAACAATCAGTCGTACACTGCACAAATCTGGCCTTTATGGAAGAGTGGCAAGAAGAAAGCCATTTCTCTAAGATATCTGTAGCACCCTGAGGATTCGGCTGCTACAGGGGTATTGCACCTCAACCCAGAGGTGTGATATTCCACTCCCGGGTAAGGAAGGAGTGTGAAACTGAGCTCGGTAGGCTGCATGCACTACACACAGGGCCGGCCTTTGGGGCGTGCCAGCTGTGCAACTGCACAGGGCGCCTCAAACTTGAGAGTGAAGGGGGGCGCTGCGCTGGCTCCCTCCCCGTCGGTATTTTTCTTATGGAAGAGCAGAGAGGGAGCGCCCAGCGTTTCTTCTGTGCTCAGGCGCCGGCGCCCCCTCTCTGCTCTGAAATGTCCGGCCGGGACCCGGGCGCGCTGCACTCTCTCCTCCTCACACACAGGGGCGGAACTACCGCCCGTGCAGCCGGTTCATTGAACGGGGGCCCCGAGGGAGAGGGGGCCCCTTCAGCCTCCAGCAGGGCCGCCATCAGGGCATGACTGCCCTGACTCCAGTATGGGGCCCGGCCGGTAGGGGCCCCCTTGGGGGCCCCCCTCTTGTGTGTCTCTCTCCTCATGGGGCCCCCGGCCCCATGCTAAGCGCCGGGGCCGGAACATCTCTGTCATGATTTCTCTGACTTCCGGTCATGTGACGGCACCGTCACATGACCGGAAGTCAGGAGAACCTGGTGTCATCGATTTGGACGAGGATTCTGCAGGGATCGCATGGGGGTAAGTATAACAAGTTTTTTTTTTTTTTTAAATACAATTTACTAGGAGTGGGGGGAATGGGAGGTGCACATGTGGGGGAGGGGAATGAGAGAGGTGCACATGTGGGGGAGGGGGATGAGAGAGGTGCACATGTGGGGGAGGGGGATGAGAGGTGTGCACATGTGGGGGAGGGGGATGAGAGAGGTGCACATGTGGGGGAGGGGGATGAGAGAGGTGCACATGTGGGGGAGGGGGATGAGAGATGTGCACATGGGGGGGATGAGAGAGGTGCACATGTGGGGGAGGGGGATGAGAGAGGTGCACATGTGGGGGAGGGGGATGAGAGAGGTGCACATGTGGGGGAGTGGGATGAGAGAGGTGCACATGTGGGGGAGGGGGATGAGAGAGGGGCACATGTGGGGGAGGGGGATGAGAGATGTGCACATGGGGGGGTGAGAGCTGCACATGGGGGAATTGGGAGAAAATGAGCTGCACATGGGGGAATTGGGAGTAGGGGGATAATGAGCTGCACATAATGAATGTGGGGTGGGGGACAGTAAATGATGATGGGGTGGGGAGAGCAGGACATGATATAATGAATTGGGGCAGGGGGTGCATGTAAATAATGAATGCGGGGAGCAGGAAGTATAGAGTAGGGGGCGTTGCGGATGCAGGAGTGTAACTGGTAACAAATTGGCGGAAAGAGTAGAGGTTCTAATTAAATTATATATTAAGTGCCTATTTACAGTTAATGGGGGCACCGTGGTGGATTACAATTTATATTTGGAATGGTAGGTTGTATAATAACTAACCATATATTGATGGTGGATACACGTCTGTATTCAGCTGCGTAATGTAGAAGTTGGGGAATGTGCTCTAGATAACTGTGTTATTTTATGCAGAGACGAGTCCTGGCTGGAAGACGTAATGGCGGTCTGTGCTGGATGAAGGAGAAAAGCGTAGCTGAAGGACTTCACCTAGAGACGTCACCAGTGAGTCAGTGTATTACATGTACACTTACACTATATACTATGTACCGGGCTCCTGTGTATAATGTCACTGGTGATCACTGTATTACCTGTACACTGACACTATATACAGAGCTCCTGTGTATAATGTCACTGATGATCACTGTATTACCTGTACACTGACACTATATACAGAGCTCCTGTGTATAATGTCACTGGTGATCACTAGATTACCTGGACACTTACATTATACATACCATGTATAGAGCTCCCGTGCATAATGACACTTATGGTAATATTAGTAATGTGGTGGTAATATTAGTAATGTGGTGGTAATATGTGGTCTGGTCATGGTGTGGCAGTTTTTCCCCCTTCTGTGTGGTATTATTCGGTCACTATGTTGTGGTAATATGTGGTCTGGTCATGGTGTGGCAGTATTCCCTGTATGTGGTATTATTGGTCATTTTTAAAAAAAAATGTATATGACACATTCCCTTAAAGAAAACTAAATAAAAATATATCTAAAAAGAGTATTGGATATTTTAAGAAAATTTTAATAGGTTAGAGTAGGGCCCTGCCAGAAGAGTCTACCTTATCGTGGTGGCGGCTTTAAAACTTTTCAACTTTTGTTGCTTGTTATTACTTGATCATTTGATTAATAAAAAATGCACTTGTTGTTTTCACCTACATGAGTTTAATTTTTTTTCTTTGGGGGGGGGCGCCAAGAGGGATTTCGCACAGGGCGCCATATACCCTAAGGCCGGCCCTGACTACACACATCCCATTTCCGAGGAGCAGACCGACGGTACTCCCACTTAGAAATGTGCAGGTACGACCGAGTCTGTTCCTGGCTGGAGTGGGAGGGGGGTGGTACATCCCAAGTAGTGTAGGGGCAGATAGGGGGAGCAGCCTGGGTAAAGATAGGAGCTCATTGGGTGCTGGTCACCTGAGCTCACACATAGAGGGTGTATATAAGGTGGGCACCAACTAAGAACAGGGTCAGTTGCAGAGCGAAAGTCAGCGAGCGGAGGAGAAGAGAGACCCAGAGTGAGAGAGGAGAAAGAGAGACCCAGAGGGGGAAACAGAAGAAAAGGACTCCAAGAACCCAACTTAAATCCCCGGGTGAAGAGTCGGCACAGGGTACCGGAACCCAAGCTGGTGGGGGCAAAAACACTCCCCAGCCAGAGACCGGAGACCGTGGGCAGCGTTTGCCACGGTCACCCACCACATCCACCACGAAGGCATACCACGAGGAGGGTCAGGGAGCCCAAGGCCAAGGGTCTCCCAACAGAAGGCCCGAGGGAGCTGGACCTGGGTGGATCAATAGTGGGGACGGCCAGAGAAAGGACAGAAGGAGAGCTCAGGGTCACGCTCCGGACTTATTTGGGGGTTGGCTGGATCCAGAACCTGGTGGACGCAGCACGGCTCGGGAGGTCACTCGAAGCTGGAGTGACCAGAACATCAGCAGTGAGTAAACATCCTAAACTGCATAACCCGACTCTGTCTCTGATTGCCGTCTACACTGCATCACCACAACTCCCATCCTCTGCACCTGATCCCCCTGAGGCTATACCCCACCCGTTGGGGGTTATACCATCAAAAGCTGCACCTACACCATCAGCCTCAGCGGACCCTGCTGCAGCGGCGGCCATAGTGACCGCAATACAACGGGTGGCGTAGTCGACATTAAGAACTTGATAACATCTGTAGGACTGCCACATACAACTGAGTTTGACACCCTGGGCACGGACCGGGTCACAGCCACTCGGAAGACTACAACTCCCATCTGATCCGGCTCCGGATATTCCCCCTAAAGAATATGGCCCAGGGGGCGCGTCAACTTTGGCGTAGTCGGCAGGATTACGTGCCCGCAACACCCGGGTACTGCGTGCCTGAAGGAAAGTGCAAGTTTACCTCAAGAAGAAGTCTCCTGCCGGTTCCGGAGGGTCCCCGCCATCGGACCCCATCACCAGTCGATTCCCGCCGGGTGTCCGCCATTAACAACTTTTTCCCGCCATCTGCAGAGTTTCCCGCCACTGGGAAGCGATTCCCGCCATTTCCAAAGGTTTCCCGCCTTGGAAGAGCGGACGCCATTATGGGCGTGCCAGAGGGTGGTGAGAGGCCACCTCCCATCGTGGGCCAGGACCGAAAATGGCGCCAAAAGTGGAAACCGCCCCCACCAACAGAGACTGTGATGCTAGAGGTGTCTGTCAGCGTGAAAGAACAGCCCCTGGAGCTGACAGTCACCAAGTGGCCCCGGGACCGCCCTCGAAGTGGGAGGAGACGAAAGAAAAGAACGAAGATGGGTGCCGCCTGGAGCAGTCTGGAGCGAGCGCACCCGGAGGCAAGAAGCCTGGAGAAGAGTAGCAGAGAAGCTCACCCGGAGATGGCGAGAGAGCAGAGCAGCACCGGCCCGCTGGCCAGGAGCCTGCTGGAAGAAGAGCAGAGCAGCACCGACCCGTTGGTCAGGAGCCTGCTGGAAACCAAGACCCCACTAGGCCTAGTGGAGGTCCTTGCACAGCTCCCCCGAGACCGGGAGTGTGCACAGACTGCCCTGGAGGGCCTCGCACGGAGGATGGCCCGGGTACAGCGAGAGACGTTGGCGGAGTGGAGCCGTGAGATGGCCCAGCAGACCGAGACCTGTCAGCGGAGCACGCCACCCGAGACGAGGAGACAGACCGCCTCTGAGGATGGCGCGGGAGGATTGAAGGCCGGAGACGGCGCCGAGAAGGGAGCCGAACGCATGGAGGCAGGTAAAGGGGACGTCTATACCCCAAACCGGGACACCGCTTACCTGCCCCAGCTCCCCGTCGCAGAGCCCGAAAGTCCCCCTGCTGTGCCCGAAAACGCCATGTCACCGACGCAGACTAGGCCCCAACCGGAAGCCGCCCCCGCGACCCCTGTGACGCCATGCGCACCGACCCCGAGCGTGGCAAAACAGGAAGTAACACCAGCCTGGTCGCAGGGCCTAGAATTTCCGGGCGTCGCATCACCAACAGCACCCCCTACCTCCGCGGAGCCTCCGGCCTGGCCGCAAGGCCAGGTAGCCCAGGGCGCCGCCGTCCTAACGGTGCCCTTCACCTTCCAGGTGCCCCAGGCCTGGCCGCAAGGCCTGGGCAACCCGGGCGCCACCACCACCGCGCCCGCGCCCGTAAAACCAAGGGTGCCGCGTCTGGGAGAGGACTTGTTTGCCCAGCACACGTGGCCGGACGGGCAGCCTTTCATCTGGCCCCAGAAATATTATGAACTGGAGCACCAGAGGAGAGTTGGGGCCATGTGTGCACCCCTGATTCCGGCTCCGAAGCCCGTGATAAGGATCTCGCCCCCGCTTGAAGAGACCCAATTTGAGTGGGACCCCACCGGAGAAGACCTAATGGGGTTCACTCAAGAAACCAGGGCAGCTGCAGCGGAGCGTGCTGAGTGCTGCCGACAGCAGCTCGAGGAGTTTGCGAGGGAGCGGAGAGAGAGGCGGGTCCGGGAACAACAGGCCCAAATAAGGAGCGCCGAGCAGAAGAGCCGAACCAGGAGGGACCCCCGTGCAGCGCACAGTCCCCGCACCACCGGGACTGTAATTAAGTTCAATATGCAGCATGGGTGGGGCTTCATCAGAGACCACAACACCCCCGGCGACGTCTTTGTCACGCGCAGAGATGTGGAGTCCCATCTGCCGGAGGGGCACAGAGGTCGTGACCTTTATATCGGGGACGAGGTCACCTTTACCCGGCACAAGTGTGCCAAAGGACCTTACGCCCTCCATGTGCATCGCCTGACAGAGGAGGAGCTGCGATGTGCGGAGGAAGAGCAAGAGGATCCGGACGGGTCTGAAGCTGAGATCCCCAAAGAAGGAGCAGGAGGAAGACGTTGTTGAGTACAGCGGAGTAGGTGCTGTAAATAGTTACCCGATCGGGGTATAAAGAAACTGTTGCTGTTGCTAATATAGTCCCCGTTGGGACCAGCATGTGTGAACTGTTTACCCGTATTTCCCTTAATTCCACTGACCGAGGACTGAGAGCGGTCATTCCTCCCTAATACCTGGCCGAGGACTGAGAGCGGCCATAGCCCTGTATATAGTTGCGCGTCCTAAAGCGCCCCCTACCGGTTTTATAGGAAAACCAGTTTTCTAGAAAGACTGTCGCACTTTGCCCGGTCAACAGTTGCACAGTGACCGGAGGAGAAACAAGAGACGACGAGAATGTTTAATGCTGCTAATTTATATAATGTTTTATATGTTTTATATGTTTATGAAAAATTTTGTATGTGATGTGATGTTTTTGTCTTACAGCCCGAGGACGTGCTGTGATTTACCAGGGGGGAATGTAGCACCCTGAGGATTCGGCTGCTACAGGGGTATTGCACCTCAACCCAGAGGTGTGATATTCCACTCCCGGGTAAGGAAGGAGTGTGAAACTGAGCTCGGTAGGCTGCATGCACTACACACATCCCATTTCCGAGGAGCAGACCGACGGTACTCCCACTTAGAAATGTGCAGGTACGACCGAGTCTGTTCCTGGCTGGAGTGGGAGGGGGGTGGTACATCCCAAGTAGTGTAGGGGCAGATAGGGGGAGCAGCCTGGGTAAAGATAGGAGCTCATTGGGTGCTGGTCACCTGAGCTCACACATAGAGGGTGTATATAAGGTGGGCACCAACTAAGAACAGGGTCAGTTGCAGAGCGAAAGTCAGCGAGCGGAGGAGAAGAGAGACCCAGAGTGAGAGAGGAGAAAGAGAGACCCAGAGGGGGAAACAGAAGAAAAGGACTCCAAGAACCCAACTTAAATCCCCGGGTGAAGAGTCGGCACAGGGTACCGGAACCCAAGCTGGTGGGGGCAAAAACACTCCCCAGCCAGAGACCGGAGACCGTGGGCAGCGTTTGCCACGGTCACCCACCACATCCACCACGAAGGCATACCACGAGGAGGGTCAGGGAGCCCAAGGCCAAGGGTCTCCCAACAGAAGGCCCGAGGGAGCTGGACCTGGGTGGATCAATAGTGGGGACGGCCAGAGAAAGGACAGAAGGAGAGCTCAGGGTCACGCTCCGGACTTATTTGGGGGTTGGCTGGATCCAGAACCTGGTGGACGCAGCACGGCTCGGGAGGTCACTCGAAGCTGGAGTGACCAGAACATCAGCAGTGAGTAAACATCCTAAACTGCATAACCCGACTCTGTCTCTGATTGCCGTCTACACTGCATCACCACAACTCCCATCCTCTGCACCTGATCCCCCTGAGGCTATACCCCACCCGTTGGGGGTTATACCATCAAAAGCTGCACCTACACCATCAGCCTCAGCGGACCCTGCTGCAGCGGCGGCCATAGTGACCGCAATACAACGGGTGGCGTAGTCGACATTAAGAACTTGATAACATCTGTAGGACTGCCACATACAACTGAGTTTGACACCCTGGGCACGGACCGGGTCACAGCCACTCGGAAGACTACAACTCCCATCTGATCCGGCTCCGGATATTCCCCCTAAAGAATATGGCCCAGGGGGCGCGTCATATCCATAAAAGGTCTTGTTTGAAGTTTGCCACAAGCCACCTGGGAGACACACCAAACATGTGGAATAAGGTGCTCGGTCACATGAAACCAAAATCGAACCTTTTGGCCACAATGCAAAACGATATATTTGGCGTAAAAGCAACACAGCTCATCACCCTCAAAACACCCTCCCCACTGTCAAACATGGTGGTGGCAGCATCATGGTTTGGGCCTGCTTTTCTTCAGCAGGGACAGGGAAGATGGTTAAAATTGATGGGAAGATGGACAGAGCCAAATACAGGACCATTCTGAAAGAAAACCTGCTGGAGTCTGCAAAAGACCTGAGACTGGGACGGAGATTTATCTTCCAACAAGACAATGATCTCAAACATAAAGCAAAATCTACAATGGAATGGTTCAAAAATAAACGTATCCAGGTGTTAAAATGGCCAAGTCAAAGTCCAGACCTGAATCCAATCGAGAATCTGTGGAAAGAGCTTAAAACTGTTGTTCACAAACGCCCTCCATCCAACCTCAATGAGCTCGAGCTGTTTTGCAAGGAAGAATGGGCAAGAATTTCAGCCTCTCGATGTGCAAAACTGATAGACATTCCCCAAGCGACTTGCAGCTGTAATCGCAGCAAAAGGTGGCGCTACAAAGTATTAACTCAAGGGGGTCGAATAATATTGCACGCCCCACTTTTCAGTTTTTAATTTGTTAAAAAAGTTTAAAATATCCAATAAATTTTGTTCCATTTCACGATTGTGCCCCACTTGTTGTTGATTCTTCCCCAAAAAATTTGAATTTTATATCTTTATGTTTGAAGCCAGAAATGTGGCAAAAGGTAGAAAAGTTCAAGGGGTCCAAACATTTTCACAATGTACAGTATGTAAACTAGAAGCTTGGGCTGATAAATGGCAAATGAGCTTTAATGGGGATAAATGTAGAGGAAATAAAATGTATAATTATATGCTTAATTGTAAAACACTGGGCAAAACTGTCACTGAAAAAGACCTGGGTGTATTGGTGGACGACAAGTTCACGTTTGGTGGCCAGTGTCAGGCAGCTGCTACAAAGGCAAATAAAATAATGGGATGCATTAAAAGAGGCATAGATGCTCATGAGGAGAACATAATTTTACCTCTATACAAGTCATTAGTGCCACCACACTTAGAATACTGTGTACAGTTCTGGTGTCCGGTGTATAAGAAAGACATAGCTGAACTAGAGCAGGTGCAGAGAAGAGCGACCAAGGTTATTAGAGGACTGGGGGGTCTGCAATACCAAGACAGGTTATTACACTTGGGGTTATTTACTGTGGAAAAAAGAAGGCTTAGGGGTGATCTTATTACTATGTACAAGTATATGAGGGGACAGTACAAAGACCTTTCTACTGATCTTTTTACTCTGATGCCTGAGACGGGGACAAGGGGGCATCTTCTACGTCTGGAGGAAAGAAGGTTTCATCATAATCACAGACGCGGATTCTTTACTGTAAGAGCAGTGAGACTATGGGACTCTCTGCCGCATGATGTTGTAATGAGTGATTCACTACTAAAATTTAAGAAGGGCCTGGATGCCTTTCTTGAAAAGTATAATATTACAGGTTATAAATACTAGATTCCTTGATAGGGCGTTGATCCAGGGAACTAGTCTGATTGTCGTATGGAGTCAGGAAGGAATTTTTTTCCCCAATGTGGAGCTTAGTGTTTGCCACATGGTTTTTTTTTTGCCTTCCTCTGGATTAAAATGTTAGGCTATGGGTTGAACTAGATGAACTTAGTCTTCTTTCAACCTTAACCCTTTCGCAACCTTGGGTTTTGTCGTTTTTACATTTTCGTTTTTTGCTCCCCTTGTTCCCAGAGCCATAGCGTTTTTATTTTTTGGTCAATATGGCCATGTGAAGGCTTATTTTTTGCGGGACGAGTTTTACTTTTCAACGCCATTACTACTTTTACCATATCGTGTACGAGAAAACGGGAAAAAAATTCCAAGTGCCGTGAAATTGCAAAAAAAGTGCAATACCACAGTTGTTTTTTATTTTTATTTTTTTACCACGTTCACTGAATGCTAAAACTGACCTGCCATCATTATTCTCCAGGTCATTACGAGTTCGTAGACACCAAACATGTATAGGTTCTTTTATTTTTAAGTGGTGAAAAAAATTCCAAAATTTGGTAAAAAAAAAAAATAGCGCAATTTTCTAAGACCTGTAGCATCTCCATTTTTCGGGATCTGGGGCTGGGTGAGGGCTTATTTTTTGCGCGGCGGACTGACGTTTTTATTGATAACATTTTGGGGTAGATCTGATGTTTTGATCGCCTGTTATTGCATTTTATTGCAATTTTGCGGCGACCAAAAAACGTAATTCTGGCGTTTAGAATTTTTTTATCATTACGCCGTTTACCGTTCAGATTAATTCTTTTTTTATATTGATAGATCGGGCGATTCTGAATGCGGCGATACCAAATATGTGTATGTAGGGTTTTTTTTTTAATATTTTATTTTGAATGGGGCGAAAGGGGGGTGATTTAAACTTTTATATTTTAAAAAATTTTTTTTATATTTTTAAAAACGTTTTTTTTCACTTTTTGCATGCTTCTATAGTCTTCATAGGAGACTAGAAGCAGCAACTATTCGATCGCCTCTGCTACATACAGGGGATCAGCAGATCCCCTGCATATAGCAGAATTGGTCCTGTGCTATGAGCGCCGACCACTAGGTGGCGCTCATAGCGTCCAGCTCATGTCAACGGCAGGCATCTGCTGCAGACCCTGGGTTGTCATGCACGCCCATCGGTGACCCGCGATCACGTGATGGGGTAACCGATGGGCGGGGCTTAGGACGCGCTTCCCGGAGATTGACAGCGGCATATAACATGTTAACAGCCGCGGGTGGATCGCGATTCCACCCGTGGCTGTTGCGGGCACATGTCAGCTGTAAGAATCAGCTGACATGTGCTCGGTTCAGTGCGGGCTCAGCGCCGGAGCCCTCACTGAACCGGGGGAGGTAGCCTATGACGTACTAAGACGTCATAGGTTGTAAAGGGGTTTTAAAAACGATGTTACTACTGTATGTTGCTATGTTACATACTTGGGCAAAGCTAGATACACTGTATACATGAGGGGCGCATTTATAAGTTTATCTCAAAAATATGATTTTTTTTTAAATATATCCAATTGTGCAACTGCTTCGTTTTTCATGATCTATTGATTAAAATGTTCAATTGTTCTTGGGATAAACTTTTTAAGGTCTTAAACTTACCATAAAGAGGTTTTCCATCCCTGTATTTTAATCAGCATATGTCAGAATGTGCTTTAAAAAATAAATAGCCCATGTTCACTTATGGATTGTATGTTCAGGCCATATGTTCAAGGGCAGGGCCGGCTCCAGGTTTTTCTGGGCCCCGGGCGAAAGAGTCTCAGTGGGCCCCTTTAACACATACACGATTCATGATGCAGAGATACGGCGGAGAAATATATATATATATATATATATATATATATATATATATATATATATATATATATATATATATATAGTACAATGCAAAGATTTCACTTCTTACATTACATGAGTGATATCTATTGTAAATTCTACAATAGGTCAGAAACTGGTGAATCGCTCCACACAGAATACTGCCCCCCGTATAAGGCTCCATACGGAATACTGGCCCCCATATAACGCTTCATAAGGAATACTGGCCCCCGTATAAGGCCCCATGCGGAATACTGGCCCCCATATAAGGCCCCATAAGGAATACTGGCCCCCATGTAAGGCCCCATACGGAATACTGGCCCCCATATAAGGCTCCATGCGGAATACTGACCCACATATAAGGCTCCATACGGAATACTGGCCCCCATATAAGGCTCCATACAGAATACTGGCCCCCATATAAGGCTCCATACGGAATACTGGCCCCCATATAAGGCTCCATACGGAATACTGGCCCCCATATAAGGCTCCATACGGAATACTGGCCCCCATATAACGCTCCATACAGGATACTGGTCCCCTTATAAAGCTCCATACAGGATACTGGCCCCCATATAACGCTCCATACAGGATACTGGTCCCCTTATAAAACTCCATACAGGATACTGGCCCCCATATAACGCTCCATACAGGATACCGGTCCCCTTATAACGCTCCATACAGGATACCGGTCCCCTTATAACGCTCCATACAGGATACTGGCCCCCATATAATGCTGCATGCATAATGCCCCATACAGGCTGTCCCCCCCTTATAATGCTCCATGCAGGCTGTTACCCCCCACATAATGCCCCATACAGGCCCCCCCACTTTTAATGCTCCATGCAGGCTGTTACCCCCCACATAATGCTCCATGCAGGCTGTTCCCCCCCACATAATGCACTATGCAGGCTGCCCCCCCCCCTTTATAATGCCCCATGCAGGCTGTTCCCCACCTTATAATGCCCCATGCAGGATGTCCCCCCCTCTCTTTATAATGCCCCATGCCGGATGCCCCCCCCCCTCTCTTTATAATGCCCCATGCAGGATGCCCCCCCCTCTCTTTATAATGCAGGATGCCCCCCCCTCTCTTTATAATGCCCCATGCAGGATGCCTCCCCCTCTCTTTATAATGCCCCATGCAAGATGCCCCCCCCTCTCTTTATAATGCCCCATGCAGGATGTCACCCCCCCCTCTTTATAATGCCCCATGCAGGATGCCCCCCCCTCTCTTTATAATGCCCCATGCAGGATGTCACCCCCCCTCTTTATAATGCCCCATGCAGGATGTCCCCCCCTCTCTTTTTAATGCCCCATGCAGGATGCCCCCCCTCTCTTTATAATGCCCCATGCAGGATGTCACCCCCCCTCTTTATAATGCCCCATGCAGGATGCCACCCCCCCTTCTCTTTATACTGCCCCATGCAGGATGCCCCCCCCTCTCTTTATAATGCCCCATGCAGGATGTCACCCCCCCCTCTTTATAATGCCCCATGCAGGATGCCACCCCCCTTCTCTTTATACTGCCCCATGCAGGATGCCCCCCCCCCTCTTTATAATGCCCCATGCAGGATGCCCCCCCCTCTCTTTATAATGCCCCATGCAGGATGCCCCCCCCCTCTCTTTATAATGCCCCATGCAGGATGCCCCCCCTCTCTTTATAATGCCCCATGCAGGCTGTCACCCCTCCTCTTTATAATGCCCCATGCAGGATGCCCCCCCCTTCTCTTTATAATGCTCCATGCCTCCATACATTAAAAAAAAAAAATCAAATACTCACCTCCCTTCTCCTCACCTGCTGCCCGCTGCTCGGGTCCGAACTCCAGCGTTGTCGGCGTCTTTCCGCTCAGCGCTCCCTGTGACGGCTCAGGGGAGGGCGCGGTGTAAAGACGTCACCGCGCCCTCTGACCTGAGACGTCACACGGAGCGCAGAGCAGGAAGACAGCTGATCTGCGGAGGCACGGGGAGAGGTAAGTATCCGGCTGCCGGGGCCCTGAGCAAGAGGCGGAGAAGGGTGGGCGCTGACACCGCTCTCCTCCGCCCATAGCCCAGCGGGGTGCGCGACCGCCAGTGGGCCCCTCTGCCTGCTCAGGGCCCCGGCATTTGCCCGGGTGCGCCGGGTGCTGACGCCGGCCCTGTTCAAGGGGTTGGTGATCGGTGTCGGACTCCCAGCACCACCACGATCATTTGGTATGTGAGTTGCCACCAGCTAGATGTGCACAGTGGACATTGTTTAATGGCTGCTGTGGGGTACTGCCGATCAGCTCCTAGTCACTTCACTAGAAACCTATCTGCAGTTCCTGGCAGCGGCCACTACACAATGTCCAGCGCTGTGCTATTCTGCTCCATACACTATTTACATCCTGCCAATGGCGGATAACAGATGATCAGTGGGGGCTGGGTGGCAGTCCCTCACCTATATTATATTGATGACCTATCCCATCTATGCTGTATGATACGTTTTGATCTTGCTAGACCTGTTGAACACTAAGCCACACTTCTTTACTTTATATCAACCCCTTTTCTAGACCCTTAATAGTGAGGCTCAAAAAATGCCAATAACACAAAATAATTCAGGCCCATTTAGCCCAATAAAACTCCCAAACCTCAATCAAAATCATGACAAAACCTGGACTGTGAATAGACCTTACCACATTTTTATTAGACATTAAGGAGTTTTCATACCAAAGACATTATTTATTTTATTCCATATACTTTCCCACTATAAAAATATTAAAAAAGCTATTCTCATCCACTCTTTAAAGTTGATAGGCTACAGGGATAACTTCACAACTCCAGCATATCTGACCGCTGCAGCCAATCGCTGGGCTCAGTGGTATTGTGATGACTGTATCAACATCATTGCTGAACCCTATGATTGGCTGCTGCCATAATGTGCACTGTGGTCATGATGCTTCTGCTATAATCTGCCCCCAAAGACCAGGGACCGAGACAGCGGAGAGACATTGCCCAACCTAGGAAGGATGAGGAGGATGAGGAGGACAGCTTCATTTATCATTGTTATAGCAGCCAAGCATTTGGAATAAAAAAAATAATCTTCTAATATCCTTTAAAGTCTGAGGTGGGCGTCTGCTGGGTCACGCACCCAAGTTTTAGAATAGTAGTTCATTGTCTATTGGCAAAAGATTCATTGAACCCCCATTCTTACAATCATTGGGGTCTTAGTATCACACATCCACCATTAAAATAGTAATGAATACTGGCAGCATACCACATTAATTGGACTTAATTGACTTTAATGGTTGTAGCAATACCACATGTATACAGTAACAATAAAAAACATGAAAATTCATATCACCCCATCTTTTCCATTAAAATAAAGACATATATATGTATATACATATATATATATATATATATATATATATATATATATATATATACTGTGCACACAACTATAAATATTTATATATATATATATATATATATATATATATATATATATATAATTTATTTATTTTTTGTCTTGTAATGTAATATTTAGCTAAATCACTGTCTCCTATGAACCCCAGCCATTGACGGGGCTTCACCGGGGTACCAATATGGCAGCCATGGGGATAATGATCTGTCCCCTGGCTGCCATGACATCCCATCAGCACTCCACAACCACATTCTTTGGTGACCAATGGATGCCACTGTCACTGGAAAAATAAAAGACTGTTATTAGTCTTGAAATATGATGGCAGAAAAAAATAATTGTTTAAAGTGTTTGTGTTTTTATGGCAATAACAGTAGAACTTCAATAAACTTTATTAAGTTGGAATCACCATAATTGTCCTGACCCAGATAATAAAGACACAAGAGTCCAAGGCCTCACCGGACCGATTTTCAATGTTTTATTGTGCACCACATATAAGCAGCCCACCCCCAGACCTCGATTTCCATAGATATCAGCTGAATACATCATTGACCCAGAGATTAACATTATCTTGAGATTTGTAATGTGTATTGTAAAGTGAATGATGAAAAAAAAGAATAAATGACAGAATTGCAACTGTTTTTTTAGATTTCCCTCAAGAAGTTATTTAAATGTAAATGAAATCAATGCATTAAATATACAGTATCCCAAATTATGACTTAAAAATACAATTTGTCCCAGAAGAAGTAAGTCTTTTATAACTGTGTCAATGAAGATATAAAAAAGTCATGCCTTTTGATGTTCTACAATGAAAAAAAAACAAAAAAAAATAAAAATTAGAATAGGGCCCAAAATAGTCTGCTCACTAAATAGTGAAGAAAACCCTCCACAATGGTAGGTATGACTTGTTTTAAAAAAACCCATAAATGTATGTATTAATCTACCTGAGCCTCTCTGGAGTCCCTGCTGGTCTTCTGTTTTCAGGACCCCTTTGGCTCTTTTGGGCAGCGGATTTTTTTCTCCTGAAGAGTTTATGGTGTGTTTTCTCTTCTTGGCACTTTTTTTCCTCTCTTCATCCACTTGATTCATCTTCAGATTGGAAGACATATTCTCAGCTGGCCTTGAGCTTGTCCTTCTCTTCTTCCTCTCTTGGCTGCTGTTCTTCGATGTCTTCTTATCTTCATTTGATGAGATCAATGTGGCATTTGTCCTCTTCTTTCCCTTCCTCGGTTGTCCTCTGTCTTCATTCATCTCCATAATTTTGCTACTCAGTTCAGGGTTGGCAGATATCTCCTCCACCGTCGCAAGTCAACTCCAACTGTCACTCTCAACTGTCAACTTCCATTCAAATATTATATACACACTTGGCCTGGCCGCACGGCTGGCCATGTGACCAGTAACTGACCAATAGCTTTATTTAGTATATTCTATATAAGCATATACAGTAAAGACCAAAAGTTTGGACACACCTTCTCATTTAAAGATTTTTCTGTATTTTCCTGACTATGAAAATTGTACATTCACACTGAAGGCATCAAAACTATGAATTAACACATGTGTTGTTAAGTATATAATTCCACATGTCTTAATTCATAGTTTTGATGTCTTCAGTGTGAATGTACAATTTTCATAGTCAGGAAAATACAGAAAAATCTTTAAATGAGAAGGTGTGTCCAAACTTTTGGTCTGTACTGTATATCATCATTTTTATACATGGCTTGTATTGAATATGTTCCATATAAATGCCAGTCGTTTTTTAATTCACTCTTAGGAAGATTTGCTGTATCTATCAGATGCTCCTTATTACATTGCCCTATTTGTAGCAAAAGGACATGATGAGAAAGTGTCAGCTTGTATTCTGTAAGTGAGAAACCCCTGACACAAATCTAAACGCCATATGGTAAATGCCATTGAACTTGTTTCTTAGAGATGAAATCTGGGGTTAAACTAAGTATTTTTAAATAATAAAACTGTGCAATATATAGACCTGTAAACCATCAGACTTTATTAAAGTGGTTTCAAACCATTTTAGAACTTGGTCCTTGCTAGGTCCTTGCTCCTTGTCACACAATATTCACTGCACAGTCGGCCCCAAGAGTTGCATGTATAGCAGCATGCTGCACCATTCTGTCCAGTAAAATATTGTAATGTTCCAGTGGACACTAGACAAACCTCAGTGTCCGATATACAGGGGGTCCGGCGCTTCCGTTATCTTCATCTTTTCTTTTTTTATCATAGAACAAAAATATGGAAATCACAACATAGTGGGGAAAAAAAAGTATTTAGTCAGCCTGGTGCAGGGCTACAATTTTGTTTCTGGTGTTCTTCGACAGCTCTTTGGTCTTCACCATAGTGGAGTTTGGAGTGTGACTGTTTGAGGTTGCGGACAGGCGTCTTTTATACTGATAACAAGTTCAAACAGGAGCCAGTACTACAGGTAATGAGTGGAGGAAAGAGGAGCCTCTTAAAGAAGAAGTTACAGGTCTGTGAGAGGCAGAAATCTTGCTTGTTTGTAATTGACCAAATACTTATTGTAACATACCTGGCGGCGTCCTTGCATAGTGGTCCATCTCCCACTGTGCAAGAGCGCGCAGTTGATCTCCAATCCAGAATGTCTCTCTGGCTTCCCTTCATGCTGTCTGTTTGCCTCTGTGTTTGCTGCTTAAGGGCGGCGCCCGATCACTTCCTGCTTTTTGTACCTGCTGCAGGCACACCCCTTGTGCGTCCTCAGCCTATTGCTGTCTGTGTCCTGGTATTTAACCCAGCTGCTCCAATGAATCCCTGCCTGAGCATTGTGTTTCATTCAGTGTGGTCTTTCACTCTGAATGTGCCAGGTCCCCTTCTGTGTTCTCTTGTCTGCCTATCCTGGAGGCTGTATTTCCAGGCCTGTCTGAACACGCTCCTTGCCTGTGTGTTTCGCCTTCTAGGGGCCGCATACCTAGACCCACTCCTGTATCTAGTCTGTCCTGTCTGAACATGCTCCTGGCCTGTTCCTCCCGCCTTCTAGGGGCTGCATTCCTAGACCCGCTCCTGTATCTTGCTACTGTGTCTGTTCTTGTCTGTATACTCTTCTAGCCTGTTTCCCGTGTTTCTCTATGTCCGTACTTTTCCTTTTTCTGCAAAGTCTGAACTTGTACCTAACTCCTGCTCGTTGTCACTGTACTCCCGTTTGTGAGTTTGTGGTCCACTCGCTACTTCACTGCAAGTACCCTGTGGGTATCTGGTTCTGCCTTTCCCTTCCTGTCTGTTCCGTGTGAACAGAGCCCTGTCCCCCCTGCTCTGCCTTTGCTCACCGCTCCGGCGGTTCTAGCCTGCTCTGCCTTTGCTTACCACTCCGGCGGTTCTAGCCTGCTCTGCCTTTGCTCACCTCTCCGGCGGTTCTAGCCTGCTCTGCCTTTGCTCACCGCTCCGGCGGTTCTAGCCTGCTCTGCCTTTGCTCACCGCTCCGGCGGTTCTAGTCTGCTCTGCCTTTGCTCACCACTCCGGCGGTTCTAGCCTGCTCTGCCTTTGCTCACCGCTCTGGCGGTTCTAGCCTGCTCTGCCTTTGCTCACCGCTCCGGCGGTTCTAGCCTGCTCTGCCTTTGCTCACCGCTCCGGCGGTTCTAGCCTGCTCTGCCTTTGCTCACCGCTCCGGCGGTTCTAGCCTGCTCTGCCTTTGCTCACCGCTCCAGCGGTTCTAGCCTGCTCTGCCTTTGCTCACCGCTCCGGCGGTTCTAGCCTGCTCTGCCTTTGCTCACCGCTCCGGCGGTTCTAGCCTGCTCTGCCTTTGCTCACCGCTCCAGCGGTTCTAGCCTGCTCTGCCTTTGCTCACCGCTCCGGCGGTTCTAGCCTGCTCTGCCTTTGCTCACCGCTCCGGCGGTTCTAGCCTGCTCTGCCTTTGCTCACCACTCCGGCAGTTCTAGCCTGCTCTGCCTTAGCTCACCGCTCTAGGCGGTCTCGTCTTGCCCTGCTCTCGCTCACCGCTCTAGGCGGTCTCGTCTTGCCCTGCTCTCGCTCACCGCTTTAGGCGGTCTCGTCTTGCCCTGCTCTCGCTCACCGCTCTAGGCGGTCTCGTCTTGCCCTGCTCTCGCTCACCGCTCTAGGCGATCTCGTCTTGCCCTGCTCTCGCTCACCGCTCTAGGCGGTCTCGTCTTGCCCTGCTCTCGCTCACCGCTCTAGGCGGTCTCGTCTTTCCCTGCTGTCGCTCACCACTCTTTTCGGCCTTACTCTGCTGTGTTTGTCCGCCACATCTGTGGTTCTGTTCCTGAGTCCCAGTGTGTACTGGGTCATATTCCGCCTGTGTTCCTACCTGCTAGTGCCTCCCTGTCTGCACTCTAGCCGTGCTTGCCTGTACCCCCCTGCCTGCATACCCGCCTGCCTGCATACCAGTCGTGCCTGCATATACCCACCAGTCTGTGTGCCAGCCTAACCTGTCTGTTCCTGTATTCCCCTGTGTGGGTCAACAGCCGTGTCCGGGGTCTGTCCTGGAGTAGCACCTGGTCCCTCTGCTCGGTTCCTCTTTGGTGCACTGGCGTCGTATGCCGTGGTGCGACCCTGGTCGGATCGGGTGAATACCTAGTTACGCCCCTCCAGGTATTCACTCTCCGGCACGGTCCAGTGGAATCACACGCACACGCCGCTCAGCCCGGGCGTGTGCATTACACTTATTTTCCACCAAAATCGGAAAAAAAATTCTTTCCAAATCAGACAATGTGATTTTCAGGATTTGTTTTCTCATTTTGTCTCTGATAGTTGAGGTCGACCTATGATGTCAATTACAGGCCTCGCTCATCTTTTAAAGTGGGAGAACTTGCACAATTGGTGGCTGACTAAATACTTTTTTTCCCCATTGTAGTGTAGATGTGAACAGAGCCTAAAAAGCAGTAAAATCTCGCTCAGGCAGATTTGAGCCTGGATACTTACCATAAAGGATGGGGACATGGCAGCTATGGAAACCATAGTGGAAATAAACTTCTCTTGCTTGCCATAACGCTATTATAGTTCATAGATAAAGCCCACACTCAATGTGGACAGATTTATACCGAGGCCATTATAAATACTTGTACAATTCATTTTCATTAGTATCAGCTGCACTCAACCACAATAATATCATTTATCAAATGTGAAAAACAGTGTAGAAATATGTAATCATTCAACGCATTTTAGACCTAAAACCAAATCGTGGTCATTAACTTGAAAAAAGTTGTAGTGTACGTGGCTAAATTCTCTATAATGGTTTAGAGCCCAAAGATTTCTATATATACACCTATTGGATGAGGCATGCACTAGTTAATATTTAAATTGTTAATTCCCCAAATCACAATGTTGTCTCATATTAGTGTACACATATATTTATTTAGTTGTATCAGTATAACTCATGATTAAATCTGAGCTGTTTTGCACTTATTACACCCCAAAATATGTTCCTCCAAGCTGGTTTCTTCTATCATAGCTCTGCGGTGCCTCCAGGCTGTATTGCCTTTAGATCTGTGCTTCTGTAGTTCTCCTGCTGTGGTCAATCATGCAGAGTGCAGGGTCTCTCAGCTGGTTTTCTTCTATCATAGCTCTGCGGTGCCTCCAGGCTGTATTGCCTTTAGATCTGTGCTTCTGTAGTTCTCCTGCTCTGGTCAATCATGCAGAGTGCAGGGTCTCTCAGCTGGTTTCTTCTATCATAGCTCTGCGGTTCCTCCAGGCTGTATTGCCTTTAGATCTGTGCTTCTGTAGTTCTCCTGCTGTGGTCAGTCATGCAGAGTGCAGGGTCCCTCAGCTGGTTTCTTCTATCATAGCTCTGCGGTGCCTCCAGGCTGTATTGCCTTTTAGATCTGTGCTTCTGTAGTTCTCCTGCTGTGGTCAATCATGCAGAGTGCAGGGTCTCTCAGCTGGTTTCTTCTATCATATCTCTGCGGTGCCTGCAGGCTGTATTGCCTTTTAGATCTGTGCTTCTGTAGTTCTCCTGCTCTGGTCAATCATGCAGAGTGCAGGGTCTCTCAGCTGGTTTCTTCTATCATAGCTCTGCGGTGCCTCCAGGCTGTATTGCCTTTAGATCTGTGCTTCTGTAGTTCTCCTGCTCTGGTCCATCATGCAGAGTGCAGGGTCTCTCAGCTGGTTTCTTCTATCATAGCTCTGCGGTGCCTCCAGGCTGTATTGCCTTTAGATCTGTGCTTCTGTAGTTCTCCTGCTCTGGTCCATCATGCAGAGTGCAGGGTCTCTCAGCTGGTTTCTTCTATCATAGCTCTGCGGTGCCTCCAGGCTGTATTGCATTTAGATCTGTGCTTCTGTAGTTCTCCTGCTGTGGTCAATCATGCAGAGTGCAGGGTCTCTCAGCTGGTTTCTTCTATCATAGCTCTGCGGTGCCTCCAGGCTGTATTGCCTTTAGATCTGTGCTTCTGTAGTTCTCCTGCTCTGGTCAGTCATGCAGAGTGCAGGGTCTCTCAGCTGGTTTCTTCTATCATAGCTCTGCGGTGCCTGCAGGCTGTATTGCATTTAGATCTGTGCTTCTGTAGTTCTCCTGCTCTGGTCAATCATGCAGAGTGCAGGGTCTCTCAGCTGGTTTTCTTCTATCATAGCTCTGCGGTGCCTCCAGGCTGTATTGCATTTAGATCTGTGCTTCTGTAGTTCTCCTGCTCTGGTCAATCATGCAGAGTGCAGGGTCTCTCAGCTGGTTTTCTTCTATCATAGCTCTGCGGTGCCTCCAGGCTGTATTGCATTTAGATCTGTGCTTCTGTAGTTCTCCTGCTCTGGTCAATCATGCAGACTGCAGGGTCTCTCAGCTGATTTCTTCTATCATAGCTCTGCGGTGCCTCCAGGCTGTATTGCCTTTAGATCTGTGCTTCTGTAGTTCTCCTGCTCTGGTCAATCATGCAGAGTGCAGGGTCTCTCAGCTGGTTTTCTTCTATCATAGCTCTGCGGTGCCTCCAGGCTGTATTGCCTTTAGATCTGTGCTTCTGTAGTTCTCCTGCTCTGGTCAATCATGCAGAGTGCAGGGTCCCTCAGCTGGTTTTCTTCTATCATAGCTCTGCGGTGCCTCCAGGCTGTATTGCATTTAGATCTGTGCTTCTGTAGTTCTCCTGCTGTGGTCAGTCATGCAGAGTGCAGGGTCCCTCAGCTGGTTTCTTCTATCATAGCTCTGCGGTGCCTGCAGGCTGTATTGCATTTAGATCTGTGCTTCTGTAGTTCTCCTGCTGTGGTCAATCATGCAGAGTGCAGGGTCTCTCAGCTGGTTTCTTCTATCATAGCTCTGCCGTGCCTCCAGGCTGTATTGCCTTTAGATCTGTGCTTCTGTAGTTCTCCTGCTCTGGTCAGTCATGCAGAGTGCAGGGTCTCTCAGCTGGTTTTCTTCTATCATAGCTCTGCGGTGCCTGCAGGCTGTATTGCATTAGATCTGTGCTTCTGTAGTTCTCCTGCTCTGGTCAATCATGCAGAGTGCAGGGTCTCTCAGCTGGTTTTCTTCTATCATAGCTCTGCGGTGCCTCCAGGCTGTATTGCATTAGATCTGTGCTTCTGTAGTTCTCCTGCTCTGGTCAATCATGCAGAGTGCAGGGTCTCTCAGCTGGTTTTCTTCTATCATAGCTCTGCGGTGCCTCCAGGCTGTATTGCATTTAGATCTGTGCTTCTGTAGTTCTCCTGCTCTGGTCAGTCATGCAGAGTGCAGGGTCTCTCAGCTGATTTCTTCTATCATAGCTCTGCGGTGCCTCCAGGCTGTATTGCATTTAGATCTGTGCTTCTGTAGTTCTCCTGCTGTGGTCAATCATGCAGAGTGCAGGGTCTCTCAGCTGGTTTCTTCTATCATAGCTCTGCGGTGCCTGCAGGCTGTATTGCCTTTAGATCTGTGCTTCTGTAGTTCTCCTGCTGTGGTCAATCATGCAGAGTGCAGGGTCTCTCAGCTGGTTTCTTCTATCATAGCTCTGCGGTGCCTCCAGGGTATATTGCATTTAGATCTGTGCTTCTGTAGTTCTCCTGCTCTGGTCAATCATGCAGAGTGCAGGGTCTCTCAGCTGGTTTCTTCTATCATAGCTCTGCGGTGCCTGCAGGCTGTATTGCCTTTAGATCTGTGCTTCTGTAGTTCTCCTGCTCTGGTCAATCATGCAGAGTGCAGGGTCTCTCAGCTGGTTTTCTTCTATCATAGCTCTGCGGTGCCTGCAGGCTGTATTGCATTAGATCTGTGATTCTGTAGTTCTCCTGCTCTGGTCAATCATGCAGAGTGCAGGGTCTCTCAGCTGGTTTCTTCTATCATAGCTCTGCGGTGCCTCCAGGCTGTATTGCATTTAGATCTGTGCTTCTGTAGTTCTCCTGCTGTGGTCAATCATGCAGAGTGCAGGGTCTCTCAGCTGGTTTTCTTTTATCATAGCTCTGCGGTGCCTCCAGACTGTATTGCCTTTAGATCTGTGCTTCTGTAGTTCTCCTGCTGTGGTCAATCATGCAGAGTGCAGGGTCTCTCAGCTGGTTTCTTATATCATAGCTCTGCGGTGCCTCCAGGCTGTATTGCCTTTAGATCTGTTCTTCTGTAGTTCTCCTGCTGTGGTCAATCATGCAGAGTGCAGGGTCTCTCAGCTGGTTTTCTTCTATCATAGCTCTGCGGTGCCTCCAGGCTGTATTGCATTTAGATCTGTGCTTCTGTAGTTCTCCTGCTCTGGTCAGTCATGCAGAGTGCAGGGTCTCTCAGCTGGTTTCTTCTATCATAGCTCTGCGGTGCCTCCAGGCTGTATTGCCTTTAGATCTGTGCTTCTGTAGTTCTCCTGCTCTGGTCAATCATGCAGAGTGCAGGGTCTCTCAGCTGGTTTCTTCTATCATAGCTCTGCGGTGCCTGCAGGCTGTATTGCATTTAGATCTGTGCTTCTGTAGTGCTCCTGCTGTGGTCAATCATGCAGAGTGCAGGGTCTCTCAGCTGGTTTCTTCTATCATAGCTCTGCGGTGCCTCCAGGGTGTATTGCATTTAGATCTGTGCTTCTGTAGTTCTCCTGCTGTGGTCAATCATGCAGAGTGCAGGGTCTCTCAGCTGGTTTCTTCTATCATAGCTCTGCGGTGCCTCCAGGGTGTATTGCATTTAGATCTGTGCTTCTGTAGTTCTCCTGCTCTGGTCAATCATGCAGAGTGCAGGGTCTCTCAGCTGGTTTCTTCTATCATAGCTCTGCGGTGCCTCCAGGCTGTATTGCCTTTAGATCTGTGCTTCTGTAGTTCTCCTGCTGTGGTCAGTCATGCACAGTGCAGGGTCTCTCAGCTGGTTTTCTTCTATCATAGCTCTGCGGTGCCTCCAGGCTGTATTGCATTTAGATCTGTGCTTCTGTTGTTCTCCTGCTCTGGTCCATCATGCAGAGTGCAGGGTCTCTCAGCTGGTTTCTTCTATCATAGCTCTGCGGTGCCTCCAGGCTGTATTGCCTTTAGATCTGTGCTTCTGTAGTTCTCCTGCTGTGGTCAGTCATGCAGAGTGCAGGGTCCCTCAGCTGGTTTCTTCTATCATAGCTCTGCGGTGCCTCCAGGCTGTATTGCCTTTAGATCTGTGCTTCTGTAGTTCTCCTGCTGTGGTCAATCATGCAGAGTGCAGGGTCTCTCAGCTGGTTTCTTCTATCATAGCTCTGCGGTGCCTCCAGGGTGTATTGCATTTAGATCTGTGCTTCTGTAGTTCTCCTGCTCTGGTCAATCATGCAGAGTGCAGGGTCTCTCAGCTGGTTTCTTCTATCATAGCTCTGCGGTGCCTCCAGGCTGTATTGCCTTTAGATCTGTGCTTCTGTAGTTCTCCTGCTGTGGTCAGTCATGCAGAGTGCAGGGTCCCTCAGCTGGTTTCTTCTATCATAGCTCTGCTGTGCCTCCAGGCTGTATTGCCTTTAGATCTGTGCTTCTGTAGTTCTCCTGCTGTAGTCAATCATGCAGAGTGCAGGGTCTCTCAGCTGGTTTTCTTCTATCATAGCTCTGCGGTGCCTCCAGGCTGTATTGCCTTTAGATCTGTGCTTCTGTAGTTCTCCTGCTCTGGTCAATCATGCAGAGTGCAGGGTCTCTCAGCTGGTTTCTTCTATCATTGCTCTGCGGTGCCTCCAGGCTGTATTGCCTTTAGATCTGTGCTTCTGTAGTTCTCCTGCTCTGGTCCATCATGCAGAGTGCAGGGTCTCTCAGCTGGTTTTCTTCTATCAAAGCTCTGCGGTGCCTGCAGGCTGTATTGCCTTTAGATCTGTGCTTCTGTAGTTCTCCTGCTGTGGTTAATCATGCAGAGTGCAGGGTCTCTCAGCTGGTTTTCTTCTATCATAGCTCTGCGGTGCCTGCAGGCTGTATTGCATTTAGATCTGTGCTTCTGTAGTTCTCCTGCTGTGGTCAATCATGCAGAGTGCAGGGTCTCTCAGCTGGTTTTCTTCTATCATAGCTCTGCGGTGCCTCCAGGCTGTATTGCATTTAGATCTGTGCTTCTGTAGTTCTCCTGCTCTGGTCAATCATGCAGAGTGCAGGGTCCCTCAGCTGGTTTTCTTCTATCATAGCTCTGCGGAGCCTCCAGGCTGTATTGCCTTTAGATCTGTGCTTCTGTAGTTCTCCTGCTGTGGTCAGTCATGCAAAGTGCAGGGTCTCTCAGCTGGTTTCTTCTATCATAGCTCTGCGGTGCCTCCAGGCTGTATTGCCTTTAGATCTGTGCTTCTGTAGTTCTCCTGCTGTGGTCAATCATGCAGAGTGCAGGGTCCCTCAGCTGGTTTTCTTCTATCATAGCTCTGCGGAGCCTCCAGGCTGTATTGCCTTTAGATCTGTGCTTCTGTAGTTCTCCTGCTGTGGTCAGTCATGCAAAGTGCAGGGTCTCTCAGCTGGTTTCTTCTATCATAGCTCTGCGGTGCCTGCAGGCTGTATTGCCTTTAGATCTGTGCTTCTGTAGTTCTCCTGCTGTGGTCAATCATGCAGAGTGCAGGGTCTCTCAGCTGGTTTCTTCTATCATAGCTCTGCGGTGCCTGCAGGCTGTATTGCATTTAGATCTGTGCTTCTGTAGTTCTCCTGCTCTGGTCAGTCATGCAGAGTGCAGGGTCTCTCAGCTTCTTTCTTCTATCATAACTCTGCGGTGCCTGCAGGCTGTATTGCATTTAGATCTGTGCTTCTGTAGTTCTCCTGCTGTGGTCAATCATGCAGAGTGCAGGGTCTCTCAGCTGGTTTCTTCTATCATAGCTCTGCGGTGCCTGCAGGCTGTATTGCATTTAGATCTGTGCTTCTGTAGTTTTCCTGCTGTGGTCAATCATGCAGAGTGCAGGGTCTCTCAGCTGGTTTCTTCTATCATAGCTCTGCGGTGTCTCCAGGCTGTATTGCATTTAGATCTGTGCTTCTGTAGTTCTCCTGCTCTGGTCAATCATGCAGAGTGCAGGGTCTCTCAGCTGGTTTCTTCTATCATAGCTCTGCGGTGCCTCCAGGCTGTATTGCATTTAGATCTGTGCTTCTGTAGTTCTCCTGCTCTGGTCAATCATGCAGAGTGCAGGGTCTCTCAGCTGGTTTCCTCTATCATAGCTCTGCGGTGCCTCCAGGCTGTATTGCCTTTAGATCTGTGCTTCTGTAGTTTTCCTGCTCTGGTCCATCATGTAGAGTGCAGGGTCTCTCAGTTGGTTTCTTCTATCATAGCTCTGCGGTGCCTGCAGGCTGTATTGCCTTTAGATCTGTGTTTCTGTAGTTCTCCTGCTGTGGTCAATCATGCAGAGTGCAGGGTCTCTCAGCTGGTTTCTTCTATCATAGCTCTGCGGTGCCTCCAGGCTGTATTGCATTTAGATCTGTGCTTCTGTAGTTCTCCTGCTGTGGTCAATCATGCAGAGTGCAGGGTCTCTCAGCTGGTTTCTTCTATCATAGCTCTGCGGTGCCTGCAGGATGTATTGCATTTAGATCTGTGCTTCTGTAGTTCTCCTGCTGTGGTCAATCATGCAGAGTGCAGGGTCTCTCAGCTGGTTTCTTCTATCATAGCTCTGCAGTGCCTGCAGGCTGTATTGCATTTAGATCTGTGCTACTGTAGTTCTCCTGCTGTGGTCAATCATGCAGAGTGCAGGGTCTCTCAGCTGGTTTCTTCTATCATAGCTCTGCGGTGTCTCCAGGCTGTATTGCATTTAGATCTGTGCTTCTGTAGTTCTCCTGCTCTGGTCAATCATGCAGAGTGCAGGGTCTCTCAGCTGGTTTCTTCTATCATAGCTCTGCGGTGCCTCCAGGCTGTATTGCATTTAGATCTGTGCTTCTGTAGTTCTCCTGCTGTAGTCAATCATGCAGAGTGCAGGGTCTCTCAGCTGGTTTCTTCTATCATAGCTCTGCGGTGCCTGCAGGCTGTATTGCCTTTAGATCTGTGTTTCTGTAGTTCTCCTGCTGTGGTCAATCATGCAGAGTGCAGGGTCCCTCAGCTGGTTTCTTCTATCATAGCTCTGAGGTGCCTGCAGGCTGTATTGCCTTTACATCTGTGTTTCTGTAGTTCTCCTGCTGTGGTCAATCATGCAGAGTGCAGGGTCTCTCAGCTGGTTTCTTCTATCATAGCTCTGCGGTGCCTCCAGGCTGTATTGCATTTAGATCTGTGCTTCTGTAGTTCTCCTGCTGTGGTCAATCATGCAGAGTCTCTCAGCTGGTTTCTTCTGTCATAGCTCTGCGGTGCCTGCAGGCTGTATTGCATTTAGATCTGTGCTTCTGTAGTTCTCCTGCTGTGGTCAATCATGCAGAGTGCAGGGTCTCTCAGCTGGTTTCTTCTATCATAGCTCTGCGGTGCCTGCAGGCTGTATTGCCTTTAGATCTGTGCTTCTGTAGTTCTCCTGCTGTGGTCAATCATGCAGAGTGCAGGGTCTCTCAGATGGTTTCTTCTATCATAGCTCTGCAGTGCCTGCAGGCTGTATTGCATTTAGATCTGTACTACTGTAGTTCTCCTGCTGTGGTCAATCATGCAGAGTGCAGGGTCTATCAGCTGGTTTCTTCTATCATAGCTCTGCGGTGTCTCCAGGCTGTATTGCATTTAGATCTGTGCTTCTGTAGTTCTCCTGCTCTGGTCAGTCATGCAGAGTGCAGGGTCCCTCAGCTGGTTTCTTCTATCATAGCTCTACGGTGCCTCCAGGCTGTATTGCCTTTAGATCTGTGCTTCTGTAGTTCTCCTGCTCTGGTCCATCATGTAGAGTGCAGGGTCTCTCAGCTGGTTTCTTCTATCATAGCTCTACGGTGCCTCCAGGCTGTATTGCCTTTAGATCTGTGCTTCTGTAGTTCTCCTGCTCTGGTCCATCATGCAGAGTGCAGGGTCTCTCAGCTGGTTTCTTCTATCATATCTCTGCGGTGCCTGCAGGCTGTATTGCATTTAGATCTGTGCTTCTGTAGTTCTCCTGCTCTGGTCAATCATGCAGAGTGCAGGGTCTCTCAGCTGGTTTCTTCTATCATAGCTCTGCGGTGCCTCCAGGCTGTATTGCCTTTAGATCTGTGCTTCTGTAGTTCTCCTGCTCTGGTCAATCATGCAGAGTGCAGGGTCTCTCAGCTGGTTTCTTCTATCATAGCTCTGCGGTGCCTGCAGGCTGTATTGCATTTAGATCTGTGCTTCTGTAGTTCTCCTGCTCTGGTCCATCATGCAGAGTGCAGGGTCTCTCAGCTGGTTTTCTTCTATCATAGCTCTGCGGTGCCTGCAGGCTGTATTGCCTTTAGATCTGTGCTTCTGTAGTTCTCCTGCTGTGGTCAATCATGTAGAGTGCAGGGTCTCTCAGCTGGTTTCTTCTATCATAGCTCTGCGGTGCCTCCAGGCTGTATTGCCTTTAGATCTGTGCTTCTGTAGTTCTCCTGCTCTGGTCAATCATGCAGAGTGCAGGGTCTCTCAGCTGGTTTCTTCTATCATAGCTCTGCGGTGCCTGCAGGCTGTATTGCCTTTAGATCTGTGCTTCTGTAGTTCTCCTGCTGTGGTCCATCATGCAGAGTGCAGGGTCTCTCAGCTGGTTTCTTCTATCTTATCTCTGTGGTGCCTGCAGGCTGTATTGCCTTTAGATCTGTGCTTCTGTAGTTCTCCTGCTCTGGTCAATCATGCAGAGTGCAGGGTCTCTCAGCTGGTTTTCTTCTATCATAGCTCTGCGGTGCCTCCAGGCTGTATTGCATTTAGATCTGTGCTTCTGTAGTTCTCTTGCTCTGGTCAATCATGCAGAGTGCAGGGTCTCTCAGCTGGTTTCTTCTATCATAGCTCTGCGGTGCCTGCAGGCTGTATTGCCTTTAGATCTGAGCTTCTGTAGTTCTCCTGCTCTGGTCAATCATGCAGACTGCAGAGTCTCTCAGCTGGTTTCTTCTATCATAGCTCTGCAGTGCCTGCAGGCTGTATTGCCTTTAGATCTGTGCTTCTGTAGTTCTCCTGCTCTGGTCAATCATGCAGAGTGCAGGGTCTCTCAGCTGGTTTCTTCCATCATAGCTCTGCGGTGCCTGCAGGCTGTATTGCCTTTAGATCTGTGCTTCTGTAGTTCTCCTGCTGTGGTCAATCATGCAGAGTGCAGGGTCCCTCAGCTGGTTTCTTCTATCATAGCTCTGCGGTGCCTCCAGGCTGTATTGCCTTTAGATCTGTGCTTCTGTAGTTCTCCTGCTGTGGTCCATCATGCAGAGTGCAGGGTCTCTCAGCTGGTTTCTTCTATCATAGCTCTGCGGTGCCTGCAGGCTGTATTGCATTTAGATCTGTGCTTCTGTAGTTCTCCTGCTGTGGTCCATCATGCAGAGTGCAGGGTCTCTCAGCTGGGTTTCTTCTATCATAGCTCTGCGGTGCCTCCAGGCTGTATTGCATTTAGATCTGTGCTTCTGTAGTTCTCCTGCTGTGGTCAATCATGCAGAGTGCAGGGTCTCTCAGCTGGTTTTCTTCTATCATAGCTCTGCGGAGCCTCCAGGCTGTATTCCCTTTAGATCTGTGCTTCTGTAGTTCTCCTGCTGTGGTCAATCATGCAGAGTGCAGGGTCCCTCAGCTGGTTTTCTTCTATCATAGCTCTGCGGAGCCTCCAGGCTGTATTCCCTTTAGATCTGTGCTTCTGTAGTTCTCCTGCTGTGGTCCATCATGCAGAGTGCAGGGTCTCTCAGCTGGTTTCTTCTATCATAGCTCTGCGGTGCCTGCAGGCTGTATTCCCTTTAGATCTGTGCTTCTGTAGTTCTCCTGCTGTGGTCCATCATGCAGAGTGCAGGGTCTCTCAGCTGGTTTCTTCTATCATAGCTCTGCGGTGCCTGCAGGCTGTATTGCCTTTAGATCTGTGCTTCTGTAGTTCTCCTGCTCTGGTCAGTCATGCAGAGTGCAGGGTCCCTCAGCTGATTTCTTCTATCATAGCTCTGCGGTGTCTGCAGGCTGTATTGCCTTTAGATCTGTGCTTCTGTAGTTCTCCTGCTCTGGTCAATCATGCAGAGTGCAGGGTCCCTCAGCTGGTTTCTTCTATCATAGCTCTGCGGTGCCTCCAGGCTGTATTGCCTTTAGATCTGTGCTTCTGTAGTTCTCCTGCTGTGGTCAATCATGCAGAGTGCAGGGTCTCTCAGCTGGTTTTCTTCTATCATAGCTCTGCGGTGCCTGCAGGCTGTATTGCATTTAGATCTGTGCTTCTGTAGTTCTCCTGCTGTGGTCAATCATGCAGAGTGCAGGGTCCCTCAGCTGGTTTCTTCTATCATAGCTCTGCGGTGCCTCCAGGCTGTATTGCCTTTAGATCTGTGCTTCTGTAGTTCTCCTGCTGTGGTCAATCATGCAGAGTGCAGGGTCTCTCAGCTGGTTTTCTTCTATCATAACTCTGCGGTGCCTGCAGGCTGTATTGCATTTAGATCTGTGCTTCTGTAGTTCTCCTGCTCTTGTCAATCATGCAGAGTGCAGGGTGTCTCAGCTGGTTTTCTTCTATCATAGCTCTGCGGTGCCTCCAGGCTGTATTGCATTTAGATCTGTGCTTCTGTAGTTCTCCTGCTCTTGTCAATCATGCAGAGTGCAGGGTGTCTCAGCTGGTTTCTTCTATCATAGCTCTGCGGTGCCTCCAGGCTGTATTGCCTTTAGATCTGTGCTTCTGTAGTTCTCCTGCTGTGGTCAATCATGCAGAGTGCAGGTTCTCTCAGCTGGTTTTCTTCTATCATAGCTCTGCGGTGCCTGCAGGCTGTATTGCATTTAGATCTGTGCTTCTGTAGTTCTCCTGCTGTGGTCAATCATGCAGAGTGCAGGGTCTCTCAGTTGGTTTTCTTCTATCATAGCTCTGCGGTGCCTCCAGGCTGTATTGCCTTTAGATCTGTGCTTCTGTAGTACTCCTGCTGTGGTCAATCATGCAGAGTGCAGGGTCTCTCAGCTGGTTTCTTCTATCATAGCTCTGCGGTGCCTGCAGGCTGTATTGCCTTTAGATCTGTGCTTCTGTAGTACTCCTGCTGTGGTCAATCATGCAGAGTGCAGGGTCTCTCAGCTGGTTTCTTCTATCATAGCTCTGCGGTGCCTCCAGGCTGTATTGCATTAGATCTGTGCTTCTGTAGTTCTCCTGCTCTGGTCAGTCATGCAGAGTGCAGGGTCTCTCAGCTGGTTTTCTTCTATCATAGCTCTGCGGTGCCTGCAGGCTGTATTGCCTTTAGATCTGTGCTTCTGTAGTTCTCCTGCTCTGGTCAATCATGCAGAGTGCAGGGTCTCTCAGCTGGTTTTCTTCTATCATAGCTCTGCGGTGCCTCCAGGCTGTATTGCATTTAGATCTGTGCTTCTGTAGTTCCCCTGCTGTGGTCAATCATGCAGAGTGCAGGGTCTCTCAGCTGGTTTCTTCTATCATAGCTCTGCGGTGCCTCCAGGCTGTATTGCCTTTAGATCTGTGCTTCTGTAGTTCTCCTGCTCTGGTCCATCATGCAGAGTGCACAGTCTCTCAGCTGGTTTTCTTCTATCATAGCTCTGCGGTGCCTCCAGGCTGTATTGCCTTTAGATCTGTGCTTCTGTAGTTCTCCTGCTGTGGTCAATCATGCAGAGTGCAGGGTCTCTCAGCTGGTTTCTTCTATCATAGCTCTGCGGTGCCTGCAGGCTGTATTGCCTTTAGATCTGTGCTTCTGTAGTTCTCCTGCTCTGGTCCATCATGCAGAGTGCAGGGTCTCTCAGCTGGTTTCTTCTATCATAGCTCTGCGGTGCCTCCAGGCTGTATTGTCTTTAGATCTGTGCTTCTGTAGTTCTCCTGCTCTGGTCAATCATGCAGAGTGCAGGGTCTCTCAGCTGGTTTCTTCTATCATAGCTCTGCGTGCCTCCAGGCTGTATTGCCTTTAGATCTGTGCTTCTGTAGTTCTCCTGCTCTGGTCAATCATGCAGAGTGCAGGGTCTCTCAGCTGGTTTTCTTCTATCATAGCTCTGCGGTGCCTCCAGGCTGTATTGCGTTTAGATCTGTGCTTCTGTAGTTCTCTTGCTCTGGTCAATCATGCAGAGTGCAGGGTCTCTCAGCTGGTTTCTTCTATCATAGCTCTGCGGTGCCTGCAGGCTGTATTGCCTTTAGATCTGTGCTTCTGTAGTTCTCCTGCTGTGGTCAATCATGCAGAGTGCAGGGTCCCTCAGCTGGTTTCTTCTATCATAGTTCTGCGGTGCCTCCAGGCTGTATTGCATTTAGATCTGTGCTTCTGTAGTTCTCCTGCTCTGGTCAATCATGCAGAGTGCAGGGTCTCTCAGCTGGTTTCTTCTATCATAGCTCTGCGGTGCCTCCAGGCTGTATTGCATTTAGATCTGTGCTTCTGTAGTTCTCCTGCTCTGGTCAATCATGCAGAGTGCAGGGTCTCTCAGCTGGTTTCTTCTATCATAGCTCTGCGGTGCCTGCAGGCTGTATTGCATTTAGATCTGTGCTTCTGTAGTTCTCCTGCTCTGGTCCATCATGCAGAGTGCAGGGTCTCTCAGCTGGTTTCTTCTATCATAGCTCTGCGGTGCCTCCAGGCTGTATTGCATTTAGATCTGTGCTTCTGTAGTTCTCCTGCTCTGGTCAATCATGCAGAGTGCAGGGTCTCTCAGCTGGTTTCTTCTATCATAGCTCTGCGGTGCCTCCAGGCTGTATTGCATTTAGATCTGTGCTCCTGTAGTTCTCCTGCTCTGGTCAATCATGCAGAGTGCAGGGTCTCTCAGCTGGTTTCTTCTATCATAGCTCTGCGGTGCCTCCAGGCTGTATTGCCTTTAGATCTGTGCTTCTGTAGTTCTCCTGCTGTGGTCCATCATGCAGAGTGCAGGGTCTCTCAGCTGGTTTCTTCTATCATATCTCTGTGGTGCCTGCAGGCTGTATTGCATTTAGATCTGTGCTTCTGTAGTTCTCCTGCTCTGGTCAATCATGCAGAGTGCACAGTCTCTCAGCTGGTTTTCTTCTATCATAGCTCTGCGGTGCCTGCAGGCTGTATTGCCTTTAGATCTGTGCTCCTGTAGTTCTCCTGCTCTGGTCAATCATGCAGAGTGCAGGGTCTCTCAGCTGGTTTTCTTCTATCATAGCTCTGCGGTGCCTCCAGGCTGTATTGCGTTTAGATCTGTGCTTCTGTAGTTCTCCTGCTCTGGTCAATCATGCAGAGTGCAGGGTCTCTCAGCTGGTTTCTTCTATCATAGCTCTGCGGTGCCTGCAGGCTGTATTGCCTTTAGATCTGAGCTTCTGTAGTTCTCCTGCTCTGGTCAATCATGCACACTGCAGAGTCTCTCAGCTGGTTTCTTCTATCATAGCTCTGCAGTGCCTGCAGGCTGTATTGCCTTTAGATCTGTGCTTCTGTAGTTCTCCTGCTCTGGTCAATCATGCAGAGTGCAGGGTCTCTCAGCTGGTTTCTTCTATCATAGCTCTGCGGTGTCTGCAGGCTGTATTGCCTTTAGATCTGTGCTTCTGTAGTTCTCCTGCTCTGGTCCATCATGCAGAGTGCAGGGTCTCTCAGCTGGTTTCTTCTATCATAGCTCTGCGGTGCCTCCAGGCTGTATTGCCTTTAGATCTGTGCTTCTGTAGTTCTCCTGCTCTGGTCCATCATGCAGAGTGCACAGTCTCTCAGCTGGTTTTCTTCTATCATAGCTCTGCGGTGCCTGCAGGCTGTATTGCCTTTAGATCTGTGCTCCTGTAGTTCTCCTGCTCTGGTCAGTCATGCAGAGTGCAGGGTCTCTCAGCTGGTTTCTTCTATCATAGCTCTGCGGTGCCTGCAGGCTGTATTGCCTTTAGATCTGTGCTTCTGTAGTTCTCCTGCTGTGGTCAGTCATGCAGAGTGCAGGGTCTCTCAGCTGGTTTCTTCTATCATAGCTCTGCGGTGCCTGCAGGCTGTATTGCCTTTAGATCTGTGCTTCTGTAGTTCTCCTGCTGTGGTCAATCATGCAGAGTGCAGGGTCCCTCAGCTGGTTTCTTCTATCATAGTTCTGCGGTGCCTCCAGGCTGTATTTCATTTAGATCTGTGCTTCTGTAGTTCTCCTGCTCTGGTCAATCATGCAGAGTGCAGGGTCTCTCAGCTGGTTTCTTCTATCATAGCTCTGCGGTGCCTCCAGGCTGTATTGCATTTAGATCTGTGCTTCTGTAGTTCTCCTGCTCTGGTCAATCATGCAGAGTGCAGGGTCTCTCAGCTGGTTTCTTCTATCATAGCTCTGCGGTGCCTGCAGGCTGTATTGCATTTAGATCTGTGCTTCTGTAGTTCTCCTGCTCTGGTCCATCATGCAGAGTGCAGGGTCTCTCAGCTGGTTTCTTCTATCATAGCTCTGCGGTGCCTCCAGGCTGTATTGCATTTAGATCTGTGCTTCTGTAGTTCTCCTGCTCTGGTCAATCATGCAGAGTGCAGGGTCTCTCAGCTGGTTTCTTCTATCATAGCTCTGCGGTGCCTCCAGGCTGTATTGCATTTAGATCTGTGCTCCTGTAGTTCTCCTGCTCTGGTCAATCATGCAGAGTGCAGGGTCTCTCAGCTGGTTTCTTCTATCATAGCTCTGCGGTGCCTCCAGGCTGTATTGCCTTTAGATCTGTGCTTCTGTAGTTCTCCTGCTGTGGTCCATCATGCAGAGTGCAGGGTCTCTCAGCTGGTTTCTTCTATCATATCTCTGTGGTGCCTGCAGGCTGTATTGCATTTAGATCTGTGCTTCTGTAGTTCTCCTGCTCTGGTCAATCATGCAGAGTGCACAGTCTCTCAGCTGGTTTTCTTCTATCATAGCTCTGCGGTGCCTGCAGGCTGTATTGCCTTTAGATCTGTGCTCCTGTAGTTCTCCTGCTCTGGTCAATCATGCAGAGTGCAGGGTCTCTCAGCTGGTTTTCTTCTATCATAGCTCTGCGGTGCCTCCAGGCTGTATTGCATTTAGATCTGTGCTTCTGTAGTTCTCCTGCTGTGGTCAGTCATGCAGAGTGCAGGGTCTCTCAGTTGGTTTTCTTCTATCATAGCTCTGCGGTGCCTGCAGGCTGTATTGCATTTAGATCTGTGCTTCTGTGGTTCTCCTGCTGTGGTCAATCATGCAGAGTGCAGGGTCTCTCAGCTGGTTTCTTCTATCATAGCTCTGCGGTGCCTCCAGGCTGTATTGCATTTAGATCTGTGCTTCTGTAGTTCTCCTGCTGTGGTCAATCATGCAGAGTGCAGGGTCTCTCAGCTGGTTTTCTTCTATCATAGCTCTGCGGTGCCTGCAGGCTGTATTGCCTTTAGATCTATGCTGCTGTAGTTCTCCTGCTGTGGTCAATCATGCAGAGTGCAGGGTCTCTCAGCTGGTTTCTTCTATCATAGCTCTGCGGTGCCTCCAGGCTGTATTGCATTTAGATCTGTGCTTCTGTAGTTCTCCTGCTCTGGTCAATCATGCAGAGTGCAGGGTCCCTCAGCTGGTTTTCTTCTATCATAGCTCTGCGGTGCCTGCAGGCTGTATTGCATTTAGATCTGTGCTTCTGTAGTTCTCCTGCTCTGGTCAATCATGCAGAGTGCAGGGTCTCTCAGCTGGTTTCTTCTATCATAGCTCTGCGGTGCCTGCAGGCTGTATTGCCTTTAGATCTGTGCTTCTGTAGTTCTCCTGCTCTGGTCAATCATGCAGAGTGCAGGGTCTCTCAGCTGGTTTTCTTCTATCATAGCTCTGCGGTGCCTGCAGGTTGTATTGCCTTTAGATCTGTGCTTCTGTAGTTCTCCTGCTCTGGTCAATCATGCAGAATGCAGGGTCTCTCAGCTGGTTTTCTTCTATCATAGCTCTGTGGTGCCTCCAGGCTGTATTGCATTTAGATCTGTGCTTCTGTAGTTCTCCTGCTCTGGTCAATCATGCAGAGTGCAGGGTCTCTCAGCTGGTTTCTTCTATCATAGCTCTGCGGTGCCTCCAGGCTGTATTGCCTTTAGATCTGTGCTTCTGTAGTTCTCCTGCTCTGGTCAATCATGCAGAGTGCAGGGTCTCTCAGCTGGTTTCTTCTATCATAGCTCTGCGGTGCCTGCAGGCTGTATTGCCTTTAGATCTGTGCTTCTGTAGTTCTCCTGCTGTGGTCAATCATGCAGAGTGCAGGGTCTCTCAGCTGGTTTTCTTCTATCATAGCTCTGCGGTGCCTGCAGGCTGTATTGCATTTAGATCTGTGCTTCTGTAGTTCTCCTGCTCTGGTCAATCATGCAGAGTGCAGGGTCTCTCAGCTGGTTTCTTCTATCATAGCTCTGCGGTGCCTGCAGGCTGTATTGCCTTTAGATCTGTGCTTCTGTAGTTCTCCTGCTGTGGTCAATCATGCAGAGTGCAGGGTCTCTCAGCTGGTTTTCTTCTATCATAGCTCTGCGGTGCCTGCAGGCTGTATTGCATTTAGATCTGTGCTTCTGTAGTTCTCCTGCTGTGGTCAATCATGCAGAGTGCAGGGTCTCTCAGCTGGTTTTCTTCTATCATAGCTCTGCGGTGCCTCCAGGCTGTATTGCCTTTAGATCTGTGCTTCTGTAGTTCTCCTGCTGTGGTCAATCATGCAGAGTGCAGGGTCCCTCAGCTGGTTTCTTCTATCATAGCTCTGCGGTGCCTCCAGGCTGTATTCCCTTTAGATCTGTGCTTCTGTAGTTCTCCTGCTGTGGTCCATCATGCAGAGTGCAGGGTCTCTCAGCTGGTTTCTTCTATCATAGCTCTGCGGTGCCTGCAGGCTGTATTGCATTTAGATCTGTGCTTCTGTAGTTCTCCTGCTCTGGTCAATCATGCAGAGTGCAGGGTCTCTCAGCTGGTTTCTTCTATCATAGCTCTGCGGTGCCTCCAGGCTGTATTGCATTTAGATCTGTGCTTCTGTAGTTCTCCTGCTCTGGTCAATCATGCAGAGTGCAGGGTCTCTCAGCTGGTTTTCTTCTATCATAGCTCTGCGGTGCCTGCAGGCTGTATTGCTTTAGATCTGTGCTTCTGTAGTTCTCCTGCTGTGGTCAGTCATGCAGAGTGCAGGGTCTCTCAGCTGGTTTCTTCTATCATAGCTCTGCGGTGCCTGCAGGCTGTATTGCTTTAGATCTGTGCTTCTGTAGTTCTCCTGCTCTGGTCAATCATGCAGAGTGCAGGGTCTCTCAGCTGGTTTCTTCTATCATAGCTCTGCGGTGCCTCCAGGCTGTATTGCCTTTAGATCTGTGCTTCTGTAGTTCTCCTGCTGTGGTCAGTCATGCAGAGTGCAGGGTCTCTCAGCTGGTTTCTTCTATCATAGCTCTGCGGTGCCTGCAGGCTGTATTGCCTTTAGATCTGTGCTTCTGTAGTTCTCCTGCTCTGGTCAATCATGCAGAGTGCAGGGTCCCTCAGCTGGTTTCTTCTATCATAGCTCTGCGGTGCCTCCAGGCTGTATTGCCTTTAGATCTGTGCTTCTGTAGTTCTCTTGCTGTGGTCAATCATGCAGAGTGCAGGTTCTCTCAGCTGGTTTTCTTCTATCATAGCTCTGCGGTGCCTGCAGGCTGTATTGCATTTAGATCTGTGCTTCTGTAGTTCTCCTGCTGTGGTCAATCATGCAGAGTGCAGGGTCCCTCAGCTGGTTTCTTCTATCATAGCTCTGCGGTGCCTCCAGGCTGTATTGCATTTAGATCTGTGCTTCTGTAGTTCTCCTGCTGTGGTCAGTCATGCAGAGTGCAGGGTCTCTCAGTTGGTTTTCTTCTATCATAGCTCTGCGGTGCCTCCAGGCTGTATTGCATTTAGATCTGTGCTTCTGTGGTTCTCCTGCTGTGGTCAATCATGCAGAGTGCAGGGTCTCTCAGCTGGTTTCTTCTATCATAGCTCTGCGGTGCCTCCAGGCTGTATTGCATTTAGATCTGTGCTTCTGTAGTTCTCCTGCTGTGGTCAATCATGCAGAGTGCAGGGTCTCTCAGCTGGTTTTCTTCTATCATAGCTCTGCGGTGCCTGCAGGCTGTATTGCCTTTAGATCTATGCTGCTGTAGTTCTCCTGCTGTGGTCAATCATGCAGAGTGCAGGGTCTCTCAGCTGGTTTCTTCTATCATAGCTCTGCGGTGCCTCCAGGCTGTATTGCATTTAGATCTGTGCTTCTGTAGTTCTCCTGCTCTGGTCAATCATGCAGAGTGCAGGGTCCCTCAGCTGGTTTTCTTCTATCATAGCTCTGCGGTGCCTGCAGGCTGTATTGCATTTAGATCTGTGCTTCTGTAGTTCTCCTGCTCTGGTCAATCATGCAGAGTGCAGGGTCTCTCAGCTGGTTTCTTCTATCATAGCTCTGCGGTGCCTGCAGGCTGTATTGCCTTTAGATCTGTGCTTCTGTAGTTCTCCTGCTCTGGTCAATCATGCAGAGTGCAGGGTCTCTCAGCTGGTTTTCTTCTATCATAGCTCTGCGGTGCCTGCAGGCTGTATTGCCTTTAGATCTGTGCTTCTGTAGTTCTCCTGCTCTGGTCAATCATGCAGAGTGCAGGGTCCCTCAGCTGGTTTTCTTCTATCATAGCTCTGCGGTGCCTCCAGGCTGTATTGTCTTTAGATCTGTGCTTCTGTAGTTCTCCTGCTGTGGTCAATCATGCAGAGTGCAGGGTCCCTCAGCTGGTTTCTTCTATCATAGCTCTGCGGTGCCTGCAGGCTGTATTGCATTTAGATCTGAGCTTCTGTAGTTCTCCTGCTGTGGTTAATCATGTAGAGTGCAGGGTCTCTCAGCTGGTTTCTTCTATCATAGCTCTGCGGTGCCTCCAGGCTGTATTGCCTTTAGATCTGTGCTTCCGTAGTCCTCCTGCTGTGGTCAATCATGCAGAGTGCAGGGTCTCTCAGCTGGTTTCTTCTATCATAGCTCTGCGGTGCATCTAGGCTGTATTGCATTTAGATCTGTGCTTCTGTAGTTCTCCTGCTCTGGTCAATCATGCAGAGTGCAGAGTCTTTCAGCTGGTTTCTTCTATCATAGCTCTGCGGTGCCTGCAGGCTGTATTGCATTTAGATCTGTGCTTCTGTAGTTCTCCTGCTCTCGTCAATCATGTAGAGTGCAGGGTCTCTCAGCTGGTTTCTTCTATCATAGCTCTGCGGTGCCTCCAGGCTGTATTGCATTTAGATCTGTGCTTCTGTAGTTCTGCTCTGGTCAGTCATGCAGAGTGCAGGGTCTCTCAGCTGGTTTCTTCTTTCATAGCTCTGCGGTGCCTCCAGGCTGTATTGCATTTAGATCTGTGCTTCTTTAGTTCTCCTGCTGTGGTCAATCATGCAGAGTGCAGGGTCTCTCAGATGGTTTCTTCTATCATAGCTCTGCGGTGCCTGCAGGCTGTATTGTCTTTAGATCTGTGCTTCTGTAGTTCTCCTGCTGTGGTCAATCATGTAGAGTGCAGGGTCTCTCAGCTGGTTTCTTCTATCATAGCTCTGCGGTGCCTCCAGGCTGTATTGCCTTTAGATCTGTGCTTCTGTAGTTCTCCTGCTCTGGTCAATCATGCAGAGTGCAGGGTCTCTCAGTTGGTTTTCTTCTATCATAGCTTTGCGGTGCCTGCAGGCTGTATTGCATTTAGATCTGTGCTTCTGTAGTTCTCCTGCTGTGGTCAATCATGCAGAGTGCAGGGTCTCTCAGCTGGTTTCTTCTATCATAGCTCTGCGGTGCCTACAGGCTGTATTGCATTTAGATCTGTGCTTCTGTAGTTCTCCTACTGTGGTCAGTCATGCAGAGTGCAGGGTCTCTCAGTTGGTTTTCTTCTATCATAGCTCTGCGGTGCCTCCAGGATGTATTGCATTTAGATCTGTGCTTCTGTAGTTCTCCTGCTGTGGTCAATCATGCAGAGTGCAGGGTCTCTCAGCTGGTTTTCTTCTATCATAGCTCTGCGGTGCCTGCAGGCTGTATTGCATTTAGATCTGTGCTTCTGTAGTTCTCCTGCTGTGGTCAATCATGCAGAGTGCAGGGTCTCTCAGCTGGTTTTCTTCTATCATAGCTCTGCGGTGCCTGCAGGCTGTATTGCCTTTAGATCTGTGCTTCTGTAGTTCTCCTGCTGTGGTCAATCATGCAGAGTGCAGGGTCTCTCAGCTGGTTTCTTCTATCATAGCTCTGCGGTGCCTGCAGGCTGTATTGCCTTTAGATCTGTGCTTCTGTAGTTCTCCTGCTGTGGTCAATCATGCAGAGTGCAGGGTCTCTCAGCTGGTTTTCTTCTATCATAGCTCTGCGGTGCCTCCAGGCTGTATTGCATTTAGATCTGAGCTTCTGTAGTTCTCCTGCTGTGGTCCATCATGCAGAGTGCAGGGTCTCTCAGCTGGTTTCTTCTATCATAGCTCTGCGGTGCCTGCAGGCTGTATTGCATTTAGATCTGTGCTTCTGTAGTTCTCCTGCTGTGGTCAGTCATGCAGAGTGCAGGGTCTCTCAGCTGGTTTTCTTCTATCATAGCTCTGTGGTGCCTGCAGGCTGTATTGCATTTAGATCTGTGCTTCTGTAGTTCTCCTGCTCTGGTCCATCATGCAGAGTGCAGGGTCCCTCAGCTGGTTTCTTCTATCATAGCTCTGCGGTGCCTCCAGGCTGTATTGCATTTAGATCTGAGCTTCTGTAGTTCTCCTGCTGTGGTCAATCATGCAGAGTGCAGGGTCTCTCAGCTGGTTTCTTCTATCATAGCTCTGCGGTGCCTCCAGGCTGTATTGCGTTTAGATCTGAGCTTCTGTAGTTCTCCTGCTGTGGTCAATCATGCAGAGTGCAGGGTCTCTCAGCTGGTTTCTTCTATCATAGCTCTGCGGTGCCTCCAGGCTGTATTGCATTTAGATCTGTGCTTCTGTAGTTCTCCTGCTCTGGTCAATCATGCAGAGTGCAGGGTCTCTCGGGTGGTTTTCTTCTATCATAGCTCTGCGGTGCCTGCAGGCTGTATTGCATTTAGATCTGTGCTTCTGTAGTTCTCCTGCTGTGGTCAATCATGCAGAGTGCAGGGTCCCTCAGCTGGTTTTCTTCTATCATAGCTCTGCGGTGCCTCCAGGCTGTATTGCCTTTAGATTTGTGCTTCTGTAGTTCTCCTGCTGTGGTCAATCATGCAGAGTGCAGGGTCTCTCAGCTGGTTTCTTCTATCATAGCTCTGCGGTGCCTGCAGGCTGTATTGCATTTAGATCTGTGCTTCTGTAGTTCTCCTGCTCTGGTCCATCATGCAGAGTGCAGGGTCTCTCAGCTGGTTTTCTTCTATCATAACTCTGCGGTGCCTCCAGGCTGTATTGCATTTAGATCTGTGCTTCTGTAGTTCTCCTGCTCTGGTCCATCATGCAGAGTGCAGGGTCTCTCAGCTGGTTTCTTCTATCATAACTCTGCGGTGCCTCCAGGCTGTATTGCATTTAGATCTGTGCTTCTGTAGTTCTCCTGCTCTGGTCAGTCATGCAGAGTGCAGGGTCTCTCGGCTGGTTTCTTCTATCATAGCTCTGCGGTGCCTCCAGGCTGTATTGCCTTTAGATCTTTGCTTCTGTAGTTCTCCTGTTCTGGTCAGTCATGCAGAGTGCAGGGTCTCTCAGCTGGTTTCTTCTATCATAGCTCTGCGGTGCCTCCAGGCTGTATTGCCTTTAGATCTGTGCTTCTGTAGTTCTCCTGCTGTGGTCAATCATGCAGAGTGCAGGGTCTCTCAGCTGGTTTCCTCTATCATAGCTCTGCGGTGCCTGCAGGCTGTATTGCATTTAGATCTGTGCTTCTGTAGTTCTCCTGCTGTGGTCAATCATGCAGAGTGCAGGGTCTCTCAGCTGGTTTTCTTCTATCATATCTCTGCGGTGCCTCCAGGCTGTATTGCCTTTAGATCTGTGCTTCTGTAGTTCTCCTGCTGTGGTCAATCATGCAGAGTGCAGGGTCTCTCAGCTGGTTTCTTCTATCATAGCTCTGCGGTGCCTCCAGGCTGTATTGCATTTAGATCTGTGCTTCTGTAGTTCTCCTGCTGTGGTCCATCATGCAGAGTGCAGGGTTTCTCAGCTGGTTTTCTTCTATCATATCTCTGCGGTGCCTCCAGGCTGTATTGCATTTAGATCTGTGCTTCTGTAGTTCTCCTGCTCTCGTCAATCATGTAGAGTGCAGGGTCTCTCAGCTGGTTTCTTCTATCATAGCTCTGCGGTGCCTGCAGGCTGTATTGCCTTTAGATCTGTGCTTCCGTAGTCCTCCTGCTGTGGTCAATCATGCAGAGTGCAGGGTCTCTCAGCTGGTTTCTTCTATCATAGCTCTGCGGTGCATCTAGGCTGCATTGCATTTAGATCTGTGCTTCTGTAGTTCTCCTGCTCTGGTCAATCATGCAGAGTGCAGAGTCTTTCAGCTGGTTTCTTCTATCATAGATCTGCGGTGCCTGCAGGCTGTATTGCATTTAGATCTGAGCTTCTGTAGTTCTCCTGCTCTCGTCAATCATGCAGAGTGCAGGGTCTCTCAGCTGATTTCTTCTATCATAGCTCTGCGGTGCCTCCAGGCTGTATTGCATTTAGATCTGTGCTTCTGTAGTTCTCCTGCTCTGGTCAGTCATGCAGAGTGCAGGGTCTCTCAGCTGGTTTCTTCTTTCATAGCTCTGCGGTGCCTCCAGGCTGTATTGCATTTAGATCTGTGCTTCTGTAGTTCTCCTGCTGTGGTCAATCATGCAGAGTGCAGGGTCTCTCAGATGGTTTCTTCTATCATAGCTCTGCGGTGCCTGCAGGCTGTATTGCATTTAGATCTGTGCTTCTGTAGTTCTCCTGCTGTGGTCAATCATGCAGAGTGCAGGGTCTCTCAGCTGGTTTCTTCTATCATAGCTCTGCGGTGCCTACAGGTTGTATTGCATTTAGATCTGTGCTTCTGTAGTTCTCCTACTGTGGTCAGTCATGCAGAGTGCAGGGTCTCTCAGTTGGTTTTCTTCTATCATAGCTCTGCGGTGCCTCCAGGCTGTATTGCATTTAGATCTGTGCTTCTGTAGTTCTCCTGCTGTGGTCAATCATGCAGAGTGCAGGGTCTCTCAGCTGGTTTCTTCTATCATAGCTCTGCGGTGCCTCCAGGCTGTATTGCATTTAGATCTGTGCTTCTGTAGTTCTCCTGCTGTGGTCAATCATGCAGAGTGCAGGGTCTCTCAGCTGGTTTTCTTCTATCATAGCTCTGCGGTGCCTGCAGGCTGTATTGCCTTTAGATCTGTGCTTCTGTAGTTCTCCTGCTGTGGTCAATCATGCAGAGTGCAGGGTCTCTCAGCTGGTTTCTTCTATCATAGCTCTGCGGTGCCTGCAGGCTGTATTGCCTTTAGATCTGTGCTTCTGTAGTTCTCCTGCTCTGGTCCATCATGCAGAGTGCAGGGTCCCTCAGCTGGTTTCTTCTATCATAGCTCTGCGGTGCCTCCAGGCTGTATTGCATTTAGATCTGTGCTTCTGTAGTTCTCCTGCTGTGGTCAATCATGCAGAGTGCAGGGTCTCTCAGCTGGTTTTCTTCTATCATAGCTCTGCGGTGCCTCCAGGCTGTATTGCATTTAGATCTGAGCTTCTGTAGTTCTCCTGCTGTGGTCCATCATGCAGAGTGCAGGGTCTCTCAGCTGGTTTCTTCTATCATAGCTCTGCGGTGCCTGCAGGCTGTATTGCATTTAGATCTGTGCTTCTGTAGTTCTCCTGCTCTGGTCCATCATGCAGAGTGCAGGGTCCCTCAGCTGGTTTCTTCTATCATAGCTCTGCGGTGCCTCCAGGCTGTATTGCATTTAGATCTGAGCTTCTGTAGTTCTCCTGCTGTGGTCAATCATGCAGAGTGCAGGGTCTCTCAGCTGGTTTCTTCTATCATAGCTCTGCGGTGCCTCCAGGCTGTATTGCGTTTAGATCTGAGCTTCTGTAGTTCTCCTGCTGTGGTCAATCATGCAGAGTGCAGGGTCTCTCAGCTGGTTTCTTCTATCATAGCTCTGCGGTGCCTCCAGGCTGTATTGCATTTAGATCTGTGCTTCTGTAGTTCTCCTGCTCTGGTCAATCATGCAGAGTGCAGGGTCTCTCGGGTGGTTTTCTTCTATCATAGCTCTGCGGTGCCTGCAGGCTGTATTGCATTTAGATCTGTGCTTCTGTAGTTCTCCTGCTGTGGTCAATCATGCAGAGTGCAGGGTCCCTCAGCTGGTTTTCTTCTATCATAGCTCTGCGGTGCCTCCAGGCTGTATTGCCTTTAGATTTGTGCTTCTGTAGTTCTCCTGCTGTGGTCAATCATGCAGAGTGCAGGGTCTCTCAGCTGGTTTCTTCTATCATAGCTCTGCGGTGCCTGCAGGCTGTATTGCATTTAGATCTGTGCTTCTGTAGTTCTCCTGCTCTGGTCCATCATGCAGAGTGCAGGGTCTCTCAGCTGGTTTTCTTCTATCATAACTCTGCGGTGCCTCCAGGCTGTATTGCATTTAGATCTGTGCTTCTGTAGTTCTCCTGCTCTGGTCCATCATGCAGAGTGCAGGGTCTCTCAGCTGGTTTCTTCTATCATAACTCTGCGGTGCCTCCAGGCTGTATTGCAATTAGATCTGTGCTTCTGTAGTTCTCCTGCTCTGGTCCATCATGCAGAGTGCAGGGTCTCTCAGCTGGTTTTCTTCTATCATAGCTCTGCGGTGCCCCCAGGCTGTATTGCATTTAGATCTGTGCTTCTGTAGTTCTCCTGCTCTGGTCAATCATGCAGAGTGCAGGGTCTCTCGGCTGGTTTCTTCTATCATAGCTCTGCGGTGCCTCCAGGCTGTATTGCCTTTAGATCTTTGCTTCTGTAGTTCTCCTGTTCTGGTCAGTCATGCAGAGTGCAGGGTCTCTCAGCTGGTTTCTTCTATCATAGCTCTGCGGTGCCTCCAGGCTGTATTGCCTTTAGATCTGTGCTTCTGTAGTTCTCCTGCTGTGGTCAATCATGCAGAGTGCAGGGTCTCTCAGCTGGTTTCCTCTATCATAGCTCTGCGGTGCCTGCAGGCTGTATTGCATTTAGATCTGTGCTTCTGTAGTTCTCCTGCTGTGGTCAATCATGCAGAGTGCAGGGTCTCTCAGCTGGTTTTCTTCTATCATATCTCTGCGGTGCCTCCAGGCTGTATTGCCTTTAGATCTGTGCTTCTGTAGTTCTCCTGCTGTGGTCAATCATGCAGAGTGCAGGGTCTCTCAGCTGGTTTCTTCTATCATAGCTCTGCGGTGCCTCCAGGCTGTATTGCATTTAGATCTGTGCTTCTGTAGTTCTCCTGCTGTGGTCCATCATGCAGAGTGCAGGGTTTCTCAGCTGGTTTTCTTCTATCATATCTCTGCGGTGCCTCCAGGCTGTATTGCATTTAGATCTGTGCTTCTGTAGTTCTCCTGCTGTGGTCAATCATGCAGAATGCAGGGTCTCTCAGCTGATTTTCTTCTATCATAGCTCTGCGGTGCCTGCAGGCTGTATTGCCTTTAGATCTGTGCTTCTGTAGTTCTCCTGCTGTGGTCCATCATGCAGAGTGCAGGGTCTCTCAGCTGGTTTCTTCTATCATAGCTCTGCGGTGCCTCCAGGCTGTATTGCATTTAGATCTGTGCTTCTGTAGTTCTCCTGCTCTGGTCCATCATGCAGAGTGCAGGGTCTCTCAGCTGGTTTCTTCTATCATAGCTCTGCGGTGCCTGCAGGCTGCATTGCCTTTAGATCTGTGCTTCTGTAGTTCTCCTGCTCTGGTCAGTCATGCAGAGTGCAGGGTCTCTCAGCTGGTTTCTTCTATCATAGCTCTGCGGTGTCTCCAGGCTGTATTGCCTTTAGATCTGTGCTTCTGTAGCTCTCCTGCTGTGGTCAATCATACAGAGTGCAGGGTCTCTCAGCTGGTTTCTTCTATCATAGCTCTGCGGTGCCTGCAGGCTGTATTGCATTTAGATCTGTGCTTCTGTAGTTCTCCTGCTGTGGTCCATCATGCAGAGTGCAGGGTCTCTCAGCTGGTTTCTTCTATCATAGCTCTGCGGTGCCTGCAGGCTGTATTGCCTTTAGATCTGTGCTTCTGTAGTTCTCCTGCTGTGGTCCATCATGCAGAGTGCAGGGTCTCTCAGCTGGTTTCTTCTATCATAGCTCTGCGGTGCCTCAAGGCTGTATTGCCTTTAGATCTGTGCTTCTGTAGTTCTCCTGCTCTGGACAATCATGCAGAGTGCAGGGTCCCTCAGCTGGTTTCTTCTATCATAGCTCTGCGGTGCCTCCAGGCTGTATTGCATTTAGATCTGTACTTCTGTAGTTCTCCTGCTCTGGTCAATCATGCAGAGTGCAGGGTCCCTCAGCTGGTTTCTTCTATCATAGCTCTGCGGTGCCTGCAGGCTGTATTGCATTTAGATCTGTGCTTCTGTAGTTCTCCTGCTGTGGTCAATCATGCAGAGTGCAGGGTCTCTCAGCTGGTTTTCTTCTATCATAGCTCTGCGGTGCCTCCAGGCTGTATTGCCTTTAGATCTGTGCTTCTGTAGTTCTCCTGCTCTGGTCAATCATGCAGAGTGCAGGGTCCCTCAGCTGGTTTCTTCTATCATAGCTCTGCGGTGCCTGCAGGCTGTATTGCATTTAGATCTGTGCTTCTGTAGTTCTCCTGCTCTGGTCAATCATGCAGAGTGCAGGGTCTCTCAGCTGGTTTCTTCTATCATAGCTCTGTGGTGTCTCCAGGCTGTATTGCATTTAGATCTGTGCTTCTGTAGCTCTCCTGCTTTGGTCAATCATGCAGAGTGTAGGGTCCCTCAGCTGGTTTTCTTCTATCATAGCTCTGCTGTGCCTCCAGGCTGTATTGCATTTAGATCTGTGCTTCTGTAGTTCTCCTGCTCTGGTCAATCATGCAGAGTGCAGGGTCTCTCAGCTGGTTTCTTCTATCATAGCTCTGCGGTGTTTCCAGGCTGTATTGCCTTTAGATCTGTGCTTCTGTAGTTCTCCTGCTGTGGTCCATCATGCAGAGTGCAGGGTCTCTCAGCTGGTTTTCTTCTATCATAGCTCTGCGGTGCATGCAGGCTGTATTGCATTTAGATCTGTGCTTCTGTAGTTCTCCTGCTCTGGTCAATCATGCAGAGTGCAGGGTCTCTCAGCTGGTTTTCTTCTATCATAGCCCTGCGGTGCCTCCAGGCTGTATTGCCTTTAGATCTGTGCTTCTGTAGTTCTCCTGCTGTGGTCAATCATGCAGAGTGCAGGGTCTCTCAGCTGGTTTCTTCTATCATAGCTCTGCTGTGCCTGCAGGCTGTATTGCCTGTAGATCTGTGCTTCTGTAGTTCTCCTGCTCTGGTCAATCATGCAGAGTGCAGGGTCTCTCAGCTGGTTTCTTCTATCATAGCTCTGCGGTGCCTGCAGGCTGTATTGCCTGTAGATCTGTGCTTCTGTAGTTCTCCTGCTCTGGTCAATCATGCAGAGTGCAGGGTCTCTCAGCTGGTTTCTTCTATCATAGCTCTGCTGTGCCTGCAGGCTGTATTGCCTGTAGATCTGTGCTTCTGTAGTTCTCCTGCTCTGGTCAATCATGCAGAGTGCAGGGTCCCTCAGCTGGTTTTCTTCTATCATAGCTCTGCGGTGCCTCCAGGCTGTATTGCATTTAGATCTGTGCTTCTGTAGTTCTCCTGCTCTGGTCAGTCATGCAGAGTGCAGGGTCTCTCAGCTGGTTTTCTTCTATCATAGCTCTGCGGTGCCTTCAGGCAGTATTGCCTTTAGATCTGTGCTTCTGTAGTTCTCCTGCTGTGGTCAATCATGCAGAGTGCAGGGTCCCTCAGCTGGTTTTCTTCTATCATAGCTCTGCGGTGCCTTCAGGCTGTATGTTATGTTCTGCTACCAAAGCTAAGGAAAGAGAGGAGATCTGTCCCTACTATGAGACTCAGCTGAATCCCTACGATGTAACAGGGAACCTGATCCTGCGACCAGACCTGCTAAAGTCCTAATCTAGTCTGTACGAAGACCTATAGATGTGGGGAGGGAATCCCTACAAGTACTAAGGACTGGGAGGAATATGGGACACCTCCTAACAGAAATAGTAGCAGACAGACGAACAAACAAAATAGATAGAACATAGAGGTCCGTAGACCAAGCAAACTAACAGAGTTAGATACAGAGCACAGGCTAGCTAGAAAGTAGATATACAATGAAGTCCAGCAAAGCCAGAAGGGCGGAGCAGGACTAAATAGGCCAACAAGGTCATGTGACCAGCAAAGGAAAAAAAACCTAACAGCAAGGTTCTAACAGTACCCCCCCTTCTAAGAGGATCCTCCGGATCCCCTAGGACCAGGCTTATCAGGAAATCTCCTGTGAAACGCTCTGATAAGTCTGGACGCGGAAACATCATCTGACCTCACCCAAGAGTTATCCTCGGGTCCGAAACCTTTCCAGGCCACAAGATACTGCAAACTACCTCTATACCGTCTAGAGTCAAGGATGCGAGAAATTTCATATTCCCCGTCCTCCACCACCGGAGGAACAGAGGCAGAGGCGTCACCATCCGACACAACAGCTTTTTTTAACAGAGAGACATGAAAGACCGGATTAATTCTCCAGGAGGTAGGAACCTCCAACCTAACAGCAGATTGGTTGACAACCTGAAGCACCTTAAAGGGCCCTACAAACTTGGGACCCAATTTCTTAGAAGGAATCCTCAACCGCAGATTCCTAGAGGACAACCAAACCATGTCACCAACAGCGAACAAAACCTCCTGTCGTTTCCTATCAAAGTAGTCTTTAGATTTTCTGTTGGCCTCCTGAAGATTACCACGCACATCCGTCCAAACTCTTTCCAAATCACCGGAAAAATTCTCCTCCTCAGGCACGGCAGATCCCAACTTGGAGAACGACCCAAACGACGGATGTCTCCCAGAACAACAAAAAAAAGGCGAACAACCAGCAGAAGAAGATGTATGATTGTTCAGAGCAAATTCGGCAAGTGGCAGAAACTCAGACCACCCCTCTTGATTGTCTGCCACAAAACAACGCAAGAACTGCTCAACATCCTGGTTTTTCCTTTCTGTCTGGCCATTAGATTCAGGATGATATCCGGACGAAAACGACAAATGAATTCCCAACCTGTCACAAAAGGCACGCCAAAAACGAGCCACGAACTGAGGACCCCTATCAGAAACAATGTCAGTAGGAACGCCATGAAGTCTGACAATTTCCTTGACAAAGGCCTTAGCGAGAGTTTTAGCGCAGGGCAGTTTGACGAAGGGAACTAAGTGACACATCTTGCTAAAGCGGTCCACGACCACCCAGATGACAGTAAAACCCTCAGAGGGGGGAAGGTCAGTTATAAAGTCCATAGCCAAATGTGTCCAAGGAGCACTGGGGACCTCCAAAGGACAAAGCAACCCCGCAGCAGGAGTATGTGAGGACTTAGATCTAGCACATATAGTACATTGGCGCACCCACTTAATGACTTCCTTCTGCCATCCAGGCCACCAAAAACTGCGACCCACCAGTCTCTTGGTCTCAGAGATTCCGGGATGACCTGCCAACCGAGATTCGTGACACTCAACAAAGAAATCTCTCCTAAAGGTCTCAGGCACAAACAACCTCCCATGAGGAGTGTTAGATGGGGCATTCTCCTGAGCTTTAAGAATCTCATCTTCCAAAACGGAGTCTAAAGCAGCTATCACAACACCTTCTTGTAAAATGTTTTCCTCTTTCTCAGCACCGACTATGGGAGAAAAACTGCGAGACAAGGCATCCGCCTTAACATTCTTAGTACCAGGGATGTAAGTAATGGAGAAATTAAACCGCGAGAAAAACAGTGCCCACCTAGCCTGACGGGCATTCAGGCGCTTGGCAGCATCAAGATATATCAGATTTTTATGATCCGTAAGAACCTGAACGGGAAATTCCGCACCTTCCAAGAAGTGGCGCCAGTGTTCAAATGCGAGTTTAATAGCCAATAATTCCCGATTACCAATATCGTAATTCAATTCAGTCTCCGAAAATTTTTTTGAAAAAAAGGCACAGGGATGTAATCCATCCCCGTTATCCTGAGACAATACTGCGCCAACCCCCACAGAGGAAGCATCAACCTCAACCAAAAACGGCCTAGTAACATCAGGCTGCATAAGGATGGGAGCAGAGGTGAACCTCTCCTTGAGATACACAAAAGCTTCAATGGCCTCAGAAGACCACTGAACCGCATCAGCACCTTTCCTGGTGAGATCAGTCAGAGGTTTGACAATACTAGAAAAATTTTTTATGAACTTTCTATAGTAATTGGCGAAACCCAAAAACCTCTGTATCGATTTCAAACCAATAGGCCTAGGCCATTCCTGCACAGCCTGAACCTTAACCGGATCCATCTCAAAACCTTTGCTGGAGATAATGTAGCCCAAAAAACTAATTCTCTGTACAGCGAACTCACATTTCTCCAGCTTAGCAAAAAGCGAATTGTCCATTAATAACTGTAATACCTCACGCACGCTCCGCCAATGAGACTCCAGATCTGGCGAATAAATCAAAATGTCATCCAAATACACAACCACATTTTTACCGATCAAAGGTCTAAGGATGTCATTAATCAGATTCTGAAAAAATGCAGGAGCATTAGTGAGACCAAAAGGCATAACCAGATTCTCAAAATGACCCACAGGAGTGTTAAAAGCAGTCTTCCATTCATCACCCTCCTTCATGCGCAACAGATTGTATGCCCCCTTAAGGTCAATTTTAGAGAACCACTTGGCCCCCAATAACTGGTTAAACAGATCAGGAATCAATGGCAGTGGGTAAGGATTGCGTACCGTAATTTTGTTAATCTCACGAAAATCCAGACAAGGACGTAAACCGCCGTCCTTTTTTTTTACAAAAAAAAATCCAACCGCCACAGGAGACTTAGAGGGCCTAATGTGACCGGCGGCCAAGCTTGTCTGTATGTATTCCTCCAAAGCCTTCCTCTCAGGAATAGTAAGGTTAAATAAACGACTCTTAGGAAGAGTCGCTCCAGGGACAAATTCAATAGAACAATCATAGTCTCTATGGGGAGGCAAAACCTGCGATTCCTTCTCAGAAAAAACTCTCCAAAAATCCTGAATAGGAACAGGCAATTCTCCCCTATCCAAAGCTGCAATACGCCCGTTACAACACTTGTCATAACATTTACGGCTCCAGGATTTAATTTCACTGGTAGACCAATCCAGTACAGGATTGTGAAATTTTAACCAGGGCAAACCCAATATTACTGGAGAAGGCAAGTTATTCAACACTACCAAATCCAATTTCTCATGGTGAACACCATTAATAGTGAGAGGAAATTCACTGACCTTGAGAGTAATATTCTTCAAAGGGGAGCCATCCACAGAAACCACAGCAATGGGGATGACAAAGGTTCAGGTTTTAAATTGAGTTTTTCCACGAATCCCCCATCAATTACATTCAGTGTAGACCCGCAATCAACAAACACCCGAAATTCCATTAATTTTTCCTGAGCAATCGTGGAAGCAGCTAAAAATACACCCTTGGAATTTAAACAGGCAATACGGGCGTGACTGACCATTTTTTTTTTTTCTTCATACGAAGCTCACAGCCTTTAATCAAATGACCAGATTTTCCGCAGTAGAAACACAAGCCTTGCGAAAAACGACGGTCTTTTTCTTGAGAGCGAGGTGCCACCGATCCAATCTCCATCGGTTCACCACTGTTAGTACACACATTATCATAACCAGAAACTGACATAGCAGAGGATTTGCTCTCATTAACCCTAGCACGCAGTCTTCTATCCACCCGTATAGCTAATTGCATAGCCTGTTGCAAATCTTCAGGTGTAGGATAAGCAATTAGCAGGTCTTTAACCCTTTCACTGAGCCCAGCAAGAAATAGACTTTTCAGAGCAGAATCGTTCCACCCTGTTTGAGTGGACCAACGACGAAAATGTGTACAATATTTTTCCACATTACCCGATCCTTGTTTTAGACGTCTCAACTCAGTCTCAGCTGATGCGACACGGTCAGGATCATCATATAATAGACCCAAAGCAGAAAAAAAACTATCCACTGATCTGAAGCATGAATCACTAGGTTGCAAAGAAAAGGCCCACTCCTGAGGCTCTTTGCGCAAAAGTGACATTATGAACCCTACGCGCTGGGATTCATCCCCAGAGGACTTAGGTCTCAAACGAAAATACAATAAGCAAGCATTTTTAAATGAAAAAAATTCTCGGTGTTCACCAAAAAACAAATCCGGCAAACATACCTTAGGCTCCAAGAAATGTGCTCCAGGACAGTTACTCACGTGCTGACGGAGCTCGGCCACCTCCAGAGAGAGTCCCTGCAGGCGATGAGCCAAATCCTGAACGGACACCATGATGGAACAGAAAAATCTTTCCTTAGAGAATTTGCTGGCTGGACTTACTGTTATGTTCTGCTACCAAAGCTAAGGAAAGAGAGGAGATCTGTCCCTACTATGAGACTCAGCTGAATCCCTACGATGTAACAGGGAACCTGATCCTGCGACCAGACCTGCTAAAGTCCTAATCTAGTCTGTACGAAGACCTATAGATGTGGGGAGGGAATCCCTACAAGTACTAAGGACTGGGAGGAATATGGGACACCTCCTAACAGAAATAGTAGCAGACAGACGAACAAACAAAATAGATAGAACATAGAGGTCCGTAGACCAAGCAAACTAACAGAGTTAGATACAGAGCACAGGCTAGCTAGAAAGTAGATATACAATGAAGTCCAGCAAAGCCAGAAGGGCGGAGCAGGACTAAATAGGCCAACAAGGTCATGTGACCAGCAAAGGAAAAAAAACCTAACAGCAAGGTTCTAACACTGTATTGCATTTAGATCTGTGCTTCTGTAGTTCTCCTGCTGTGGTCAAACATGCAGAGTGCAGGGTCTCTCAGCTGGTTTCTTCTATCATAGCTCTGCGGTGCCTCCAGGCTGTATTGCATTTAGATCTGTGCTTCTGTAGTTCTCCTGCTCTGGTCAATCATGCAGAGTGCAGGGTCTCTCAGCTGGTTTCTTCTATCATAGCTCTGCGGTGCCTCCAGGCTGTATTGCATTTAGATCTGTGCTTCTGTAGTTCTCCTGCTCTGGTCAATCATGCAGAGTGCAGGGTCTCTCAGCTGGTTTCTTCTATCATAGCTCTTCGGTGCCTGCAGGCTGTATTGCATTTAGATCTGTGCTTCTGTAGTTCTCCTGCTGTGGTCCATCATGCAGAGTGCAGGGTCTCTCAGCTGGTTTTCTTCTATCATAGCTCTGTGGTGCCTGCAGGCTGTATTGCATTTAGATCTGTGCTTCTGTAGTTCTCCTGCTGTGGTCAATCATGCAGAGTGCAGGGTCTCTCAGCTGGTTTCTTCTATCATAGCTCTGCGGTGCCTCCAGGCTGTATTGCATTTAGATCTGTGCTTCTGTAGTTCTCCTGCTCTGGTCAATCATGCAGAGTGCAGGGTCTCTCAGCTGGTTTCTTCTATCATAGCTCTTCGGTGCCTGCAGGCTGTATTGCATTTAGATCTGTGCTTCTGTAGTTCTCCTGCTGTGGTCCATCATGCAGAGTGCAGGGTCTCTCAGCTGGTTTTCTTCTATCATAGCTCTGCGGTGCCTGCAGGCTGTATTGCATTTAGATCTGTGCTTCTGTAGTTCTCCTGCTGTGGTCAATCATGCAGAGTGCAGGGTCTCTCAGCTGGTTTCTTCTATCATAGCTCTGCGGTGCCTCCAGGCTGTATTGCATTTAGATCTGTGCTTCTGTAGTTCTCCTGCTCTGGTCAGTCATGCAGAGTGCAGGGTCTCTCAGCTGGTTTCTTCTATCATAGCTCTGCGGTGCCTGCAGGCTGTATTGCCTTTAGATGTGTGCTTCTGTAGTTCTCCTGCTGTGGTCAATCATGCAGAGTGCAGGGTCTCTCAGCTGGTTTTCTTCTATCATAGCTCTGCGGTGCCTGCAGGCTGTATTGCATTTAGATCTGTGCTTCTGTAGTTCTCCTGCTGTGGTCCATCATGCAGAGTGCAGGGTCTCTCAGCTGGTTTCTTCTATCATAGCTCTGCGGTGCCTCCAGGCTGTATTGCATTTAGATCTGTGCTTCTGCAGTTCTCCTGCTGTGGTCAATCATGCAGAGTGCAGGGTCTCTCAGCTGGTTTCTTCTATCATAGCTCTGCGGTGCCTCCAGGCTGTATTGCCTTTAGATCTGTGCTTCTGTAGTTCTCCTGCTGTGATCAATCATGCAGAGTGCAGGGTCTCTCAGCTGGTTTTCTTCTATCATAGCTCTGCGGTGCCTGCAGGCTATATTGCATTTAGATCTGTGCTTCTGTAGTTCTCCTGCTGTGGTCAATCATGCAGAGTGCAGGGTCTCTCAGCTGGTTTTCTTCTATCATAGCTCTGCGGTGCCTGCAGGCTGTATTGCATTTAGATCTGTGCTTCTGTAGTTCTCCTGCTGTGGTCAATCATGCAGAGTGCAGGGTCTCTCAGCTGGTTTTCTTCTATCATAGCTCTGCGGTGCCTGCAGGCTGTATTGCATTTAGATCTGTGCTTCTGTAGTTCTCCTGCTGTGGTCCATCATGCAGAGTGCAGGGTCTCTCAGCTGGTTTCTTCTATCATAGCTCTGCGGTGCCTCCAGGTTGTATTGCATTTAGATCTGTGCTTCTGTAGTTCTCCTGCTCTGGTCAGTCATGCAGAGTGCAGGGTCTCTCAGCTGGTTTCTTCTATCATAGCTCTGCGGTGCCTGCAGGCTGTATTGCCTTTAGATGTGTGCTTCTGTAGTTCTCCTGCTCTGGTCAGTCATGCAGAGTGCAGGGTCTCTCAGCTGGTTTCTTCTATCATAGCTCTGCGGTGCCTGCAGGCTGTATTGCCTTTAGATGTGTGCTTCTGTAGTTCTCCTGCTGTGGTCAATCATGCAGAGTGCAGGGTCTCTCAGCTGGTTTTCTTCTATCATAGCTCTGCGGTGCCTGCAGGCTGTATTGCATTTAGATCTGTGCTTCTGTAGTTCTCCTGCTGTGGTCCATCATGCAGAGTGCAGGGTCTCTCAGCTGGTTTCTTCTATCATAGCTCTGCGGTGCCTCCAGGCTGTATTGCATTTAGATCTGTGCTTCTGCAGTTCTCCTGCTGTGGTCAATCATGCAGAGTGCAGGGTCTCTCAGCTGGTTTCTTCTATCATAGCTCTGCGGTGCCTCCAGGCTGTATTGCCTTTAGATCTGTGCTTCTGTAGTTCTCCTGCTGTGATCAATCATGCAGAGTGCAGGGTCCCTCAGCTGGTTTCTTCTATCATAGCTCTGCGGTGCCTGCAGGCTGTATTACCTTTAGATCTGTGCTTCTGTAGTTCTCCTGCTGTGGTCAATCATGCAGAGTGCAGGGTCTCTCAGCTGGTTTCTTCTATCATAGCTCTTCGGTGCCTGCAGTCTGTATTGCATTTAGATCTGGGCTTCTGTAGTTCTCCTGCTGTGGTCAGTCATGCAGAGTGCAGGGTCTCTCAGCTGGTTTCTTCTATCATAGCTCTTCGGTGCCTGCAGGCTGTATTGCATTTAGATCTGTGCTTCTGTAGTTCTCCTGCTGTGGTCAATCATGCAGAGTGCAGGGTCTCTCAGCTGGTTTCTTCTATCATAGCTCTGCGGTGCCTCCAGGCTTTATTGCATTTAGATCTGTGCTTCTGTAGTTCTCCTGCTGTGGTCAATCATGCAGAGTGCAGGGTCTCTCAGCTGGTTTCTTCTATCATAGCTCTGCGGTGCCTCCAGGCTGTATTGCATTTAGATCTGTGCTTCTGTAGTTCTCCTGCTCTGGTCAATCATGCAGAGTGCAGGGTCTCTCAGCTGGTTTTCTTCTATCATAGCTCTGCGGTGCCTCCAGGCTGTATTGCATTTAGATCTGTGCTTCTGTAGTTCTCCTGCTCTGGTCAGTCATGCAGAGTGCAGGGTCTCTCAGCTGGTTTCTTCTATCATAGCTCTGCGGTGCCTCCAGGCTGTATTGCCTTTAGATCTGTGCTTCTGTAGTTCTCCTGCTGTGGTCAATCATGCAGAGTGCAGGGTCTCTCAGCTGGTTTTCTTCTATCATAGCTCTGCGGTGCCTGCAGGCTGTATTGCATTTAGATCTGTGCTTCTGCAGTTCTCCTGCTGTGGTCAATCATGCAGAGTGCAGGGTCTCTCAGCTGGTTTCTTCTATCATAGCTCTGCGGTGCCTCCAGGCTGTATTGCCTTTAGATCTGTGCTTCTGTAGTTCTCCTGCTGTGGTCAATCATGCAGAGTGCAGGGTCTCTCAGCTGGTTTTCTTCTATCATAGCTCTGCGGTGCCTGCAGGCTGTATTGCATTTAGATCTGTGCTTCTGTAGTTCTCCTGCTGTGGTCAATCATGCAGAGTGCAGGGTCTCTCAGCTGGTTTCTTCTATCATAGCTCTGCGGTGCCTGCAGGCTGTATTGCATTTAGATCTGTGCTTCTGTAGTTCTCCTGCTGTGGTCCATCATGCAGAGTGCAGGGTCTCTCAGCTGGTTTCTTCTATCATAGCTCTGCGGTGCCTGCAGGCTGTATTGCATTTAGATCTATGCTTCTGTAGTTCTCCTGCTGTGGTCCATCATGCAGAGTGCAGGGTCTCTCAGCTGGTTTTCTTCTATCATAGCTCTGCGGTGCCTCCAGGCTGTATTGCGTTTAGATCTGTGCTTCTGTAGTTCTCCTGCTGTGGTCAATCATGCAGAGTGCAGGGTCTCTCAGCTGGTTTCTTCTATCATAGCTCTGCGGTGCCTCCAGGCTGTATTGCATTTAGATCTGTGCTTCTGTAGTTCTCCTGCTGTGGTCAATCATGCAGAGTGCAGGGTCTCTCAGCTGGTTTCTTCTATCATAGCTCTGCGGTGCCTCCAGGCTGTATTGCCTTTAGATGTGTGCTTCTGTAGTTCTCCTGCTGTGGTCAATCATGCAGAGTGCAGGGTCTCTCAGCTGGTTTCTTCTATCATAGCTCTGCGGTGCCTCCAGGCTGTATTGCATTTAGATCTGTGCTTCTGTAGTTCTCCTGCTGTGGTCAATCATGCAGAGTGCAGGGTCTCTCAGCTGGTTTCTTCTATCATAGCTCTGCGGTGCCTCTAGGCTGTATTGCCTTTAGATCTGTGCTTCTGTAGTTCTCCTGCTGTGGTCAATCATGCAGAGTGCAGGGTCCCTCAGCTGGTTTTCTTCTATCATAGCTCTGCGGTGCCTCCAGGCTGTATTGCCTTTAGATGTGTGCTTCTGTAGTTCTCCTGCTGTGGTCAATCATGCAGAGTGCAGGGTCTCTCAGCTGGTTTCTTCTATCATAGCTCTGCGGTGCCTGCAGGCTGTATTGCATTTAGATCTGTGCTTCTGTAGTTCTCCTGCTGTGGTCAAACATGCAGAGTGCAGGGTCTCTCAGCTGGTTTCTTCTATCATAGCTCTTTGGTGCCTGCAGTCTGTATTGCATTTAGATCTGGGCTTCTGTAGTTCTCCTGCTGTGGTCAGTCATGCAGAGTGCAGGGTCTCTCAGCTGGTTTCTTCTATCATAGCTCTGCGGTGCCTCCAGGCTGTATTGCATTTAGATCTGTGCTTCTGTAGTTCTCTTGCTCTGGTCAATCATGCAGAGTGCAGGGTCTCTCAGCTGGTTTCTTCTATCATAGCTCTGCGGTGCCTGCAGGCTGTATTGCATTTAGATCTGTGCTTCTGTAGTTCTCCTGCTGTGGTCAATCATGCAGAGTGCAGGGTCTCTCAGCTGGTTTCTTCTATCATAGCTCTGCGGTGCCTCCAGGCTGTATTGCATTTAGATCTGTGCTTCTGTAGTTCTCCTGCTCTGGTCAATCATGCAGAGTGCAGGGTCTCTCAGCTGGTTTTCTTCTATCATAGCTCTGCGGTGCCTCCAGGCTGTATTGCATTTAGATCTGTGCTTCTGTAGTTCTCCTGCTGTGGTCAATCATGCAGAGTGCAGGGTCTCTCAGCTGTTTTCTTCTATCATAGCTCTGCGGTGTCTCCAGGCTGTATTGCCTTTAGATCTGTGCTTCTGTAGTTCTCCTGCTGTGGTCAGTCATGCAGAGTGCAGGGTCTCTCAGCTGGTTTTCTTCTATCATAGCTCTGCGGTGCCTGCAGGCTGTATTGCATTTAGATCTGTGCTTCTGTAGTTCTCCTGCTGTGGTCAATCATGCAGAGTGCAGGGTCTCTCAGCTGGTTTCTTCTATCATAGCTCTGCGGTGCCTGCAGGCTGTATTGCCTTTAGATCTGTGCTTCTGTAGTTCTGCTGCTGTGGTCCATCATGCAGAGTGCAGGGTCTCTCAGCTGGTTTCTTCTATCATAGCTCTGCGGTGCCTCCAGGCTGTATTGCATTTAGATCTATGCTTCTGTAGTTCTCCTGCTGTGGTCCATCATGCAGAGTGCAGGGTCTCTCAGCTGGTTTTCTTCTATCATAGCTCTGCGGTGCCTCCAGGCTGTATTGCATTTAGATCTGTGCTTCTGTAGTTCTCCTGCTGTGGTCAATCATGCAGAGTGCAGGGTCTCTCAGCTGGTTTCTTCTATCATAGCTCTGCGGTGCCTCCAGGCTGTATTGCATTTAGATCTGTGCTTCTGTAGTTCTCCTGCTGTGGTCAATCATGCAGAGTGCAGGGTCTCTCAGCTGGTTTTCTTCTATCATAGCTCTGCGGTGCCTCCAGGCTGTATTGCATTTAGATCTGTGCTTCTGTAGTTCTCCTGCTGTGGTCCATCATGCAGAGTGCAGGGTCTCTCAGCTGGTCTTCTTCTATCATAGCCCTGTGGTGCCTCCAGGCTGTATTGCCTTTAGATCTGTGCTTCTGTAGTTCTCCTGCTGTGGTCAGTCATGCAGAGTGCAGGGTCTCTCAGCTGGTTTCTTCTATCATAGCTCTGCGGTGCCTCCAGGATGTATTGCATTTAGATCTGTGCTTCTGTAATTCTCCTGCTGTGGTCAATCATGTAGAGTGCAGGGTCTCTCAGCTGGTTTCTTCTATCATAGCTCTGCGGTGCCTGCAGGCTGTATTGCCTTTAGATCTGTGCTTCTGTAGTTCTCCTGCTGTGGTCCATCATGCAGAGTGCAGGGTCTCTCAGCTGGTCTTCTTCTATCATAGCCCTGTGGTGCCTCCAGGCTGTATTGCCTTTAGATCTGTGCTTCTGTAGTTCTCCTGCTGTGGTCAGTCATGCAGAGTGCAGGGTCTCTCAGCTGGTTTCTTCTATCATAGCTCTGCGGTGCCTCCAGGATGTATTGCATTTAGATCTGTGCTTCTGTAGTTCTCCTGCTGTGGTCAATCATGTAGAGTGCAGGGTCTCTCAGCTGGTTTCTTCTATCATAGCTCTGCGGTGCCTCCAGGCTGTATTGCGTTTAGATCTGTGCTTCTGTAGTTCTCCTGCTGTGGTCAATCATGCAGAGTGCAGGGTCCCTCAGCTGGTTTCTTCTATCATAGCTCTGCGGTGCCTGCAGGCTGTATTGCATTTAGATCTGTGCTTCTGTAGTTCTGCTCTGGTCAATCATGCAGAGTGCAGGGTCTCTCAGCTGGTTTCTTCTATCATAGCTCTGCGGTGCCTGCAGGCTGTATTGCATTTAGATCTGTGCTTCTGTAGTTCTCTTACTCTGGTCAATCATGCAGAGTGCAGGTTCTCTCAGCTGGTTTCTTCTATCATAGCTCTGCGGTGCCTGCAGGCTGTATTGCCTTTAGATCTGTGCTTCTGTAGTTGTTCTGCTCTGGTCAATCATGCAGAGTGCAGGGTCCCTCAGCTGGTTTCTTCTATCATAGCTCTGCTGTGCCTGCAGGCTGTATTGCCTGTAGATCTGTGCTTCTGTAGTTCTCCTGCTCTGGTCAATCATGCAGAGTGCAGGGTCCCTCAGCTGGTTTCTTGTATCATAGCTCTGCGGTGCCTCCAGGCTGTATTGCCTTTAGATCTGTGCTTCTGTAGTTCTTCTGCTGTGGTCAATCATGCAGAGTGCAGGGTCTCTCAGGTGGTTTTCTTCTATCATAGCTCTGCGGTGCCTCCAGGCTGTATTGCCTTTAGATCTGTGCTTCTGTAGTTCTCCTGCTGTGGTCAGTCATGCAGAGTGCAGGGTCTCTCAGATGGTTTTCTTCTATCATAGCTCTGCGGTGCCTGCAGGCTGTATTGCCTTTAGATCTGCGCTTCTGTAGTTCTCCTGCTCAGGTCAATCATGCAGAGTGCAGGGTCTCTCAGCTGGTTTTCTTTTATCATAGCTCTGCGGTGCCTGCAGGCTGTATTGCCTTTAGATCTGCGCTTCTGTAGTTCTCCTGTTGTGGTCAATCATGCAGAGTGCAGGGTCCCTCAGCTGGTTTCTTCTATCATAGCTCTGCGGTGCCTCCAGGCTGTATTGCGTTTAGATCTGTGCTTCTGTAGTTCTCCTGCTGTGGTCAATCATGCAGAGTGCAGGGTCTCTCAGCTGGTTTTCTTCTATCATAGCTCTGCGGTGCCTCCAGGCTGTATTGCATTTAGATCTGTGCTTCTGTAGTTCTCCTGCTCTGGTCAATCATGCAGAGTGCAGGGTCTCTCAGCTGGTTTTCTTCTATCATAGCCCTGCGGTGCCTCCAGGCTGTATTGCCTTTAGATCTGTGCTTCTGTAGTTCTCCTGCTGTGGTCAATCATGCAGAGTGCAGGGTCTCTCAGCTGGTTTCTTCTATCATAGCTCTGCTGTGCCTCCAGGCTGTATTGCCTTTAGATCTGTGCTTCTGTAGTTCTCCTGCTCTGGTCAATCATGCGGAGTGCAGGGTCTCTCAGCTGGTTTTCTTCTATCATAGCTCTGCGGTGCCTGCAGGCTGTATTGCCTGTAGATCTGTGCTTCTGTAGTTCTCCTGCTCTGGTCAATCATGCAGAGTGTAGGGTCTCTCAGCTGGTTTTCTTCTATCATAGCTCTGCGGTGCCTGCAGGCTGTATTGCCTGTAGATCTGTGCTTCTGTAGTTCTCCTGCTCTGGTCAATCATGCAGAGTGCAGGGTCTCTCAGCTGGTTTCTTCTATCATAGCTCTGCGGTGCCTGCAGGCTGTATTGCCTTTAGATCTGTGCTTCTGTAGTTCTCCTGCTCTGGTCCATCATGCAGAGTGCAGGGTCTCTCAGCTGGTTTTCTTCTATCATAGCTCTGCGGTGCCTGCAGGCTGTATTGCATTTAGATCTGTGCTTCTGTAGTTCTCCTGCTCAGGTCCATCATGCAGAGTGCAGGGTCCCTCAGCTGGTTTTCTTCTATCATAGCTCTGCGGTGCCTCCAGGCTTTATTGCATTTAGATCTGTGCTTCTGTAGTTCTCCTGCTCTGGTCAGTCATGCAGAGTGCAGGGTCTCTCAGCTGGTTTTCTTCTATTATAGCTCTGCGGTGCCTCCAGGCTTTATTGCATTTAGATCTGTGCTTCTGTAGTTCTCCTGCTCTGGTCAATCATGCAGAGTGCAGGGTCTCTCAGCTGGTTTCTTCTATCATAGCTCTTCGGTGCCTGCAGGCTGTATTGCATTTAGATCTGTGCTTCTGTAGTTCTCCTGCTGTGGTCCATCATGCAGAGTGCAGGGTCTCTCAGCTGGTTTTCTTCTATCATAGCTCTGCGGTGCCTGCAGGCTGTATTGCATTTAGATCTGTGCTTCTGTAGTTCTCCTGCTGTGGTCAATCATGCAGAGTGCAGGGTCTCTCAGCTGGTTTCTTCTATCATAGCTCTGCGGTGCCTCCAGGCTGTATTGCATTTAGATCTGTGCTTCTGTAGTTCTCCTGCTCTGGTCAGTCATGCAGAGTGCAGGGTCTCTCAGCTGGTTTTCTTCTATCATAGCTCTGCGGTGCCTCCAGGCTGTATTACATTTAGATCTGTGCTTCTGTAGTTCTCCTGCTCTGGTCAGTCATGCAGAGTGCAGGGTCTCTCAGCTGGTTTCTTCTATCATAGCTCTGCGGTGCCTCCAGGCTGTATTGCATTTAGATCTGTGCTTCTGTAGTTCTCCTGCTGTGGTCAATCATGCAGAGTGCAGGGTCTCTCAGCTGGTTTCTTCTATCATAGCTCTGCGGTGCCTCCAGGCTGTATTGCCTTTAGATGTGTGCTTCTGTAGTTCTCCTGCTGTGGTCAATCATGCAGAGTGCAGGGTCTCTCAGCTGGTTTTCTTCTATCATAGCTCTGCGGTGCCTGCAGGCTGTATTGCATTTAGATCTGTGCTTCTGCAGTTCTCCTGCTGTGGTCAATCATGCAGAGTGCAGGGTCTCTCAGCTGGTTTCTTCTATCATAGCTCTGCGGTGCCTCCAGGCTGTATTGCCTTTAGATCTGTGCTTCTGTAGTTCTCCTGCTGTGGTCAATCATGCAGAGTGCAGGGTCTCTCAGCTGGTTTTCTTCTATCATAGCTCTGCGGTGCCTGCAGGCTGTATTGCATTTAGATCTGTGCTTCTGTAGTTCTCCTGCTGTGGTCCATCATGCAGAGTGCAGGGTCTCTCAGCTGGTTTCTTCTATCATAGCTCTGCGGTGCCTGCAGGCTGTATTGCCTTTAGATCTGTGCTTCTGTAGTTCTCCTGCTGTGGTCAATCATGCAGAGTGCAGGGTCCCTCAGCTGGTTTTCTTCTATCATAGCTCTGCGGTGCCTGCAGGCTGTATTGCATTTAGGTCTGTGCTTCTGTAGTTCTCCTGCTGTGGTCAAACATGCAGAGTGCAGGGTCTCTCAGCTGGTTTTCTTCTATCATAGCTCTGCGGTGCCTGCAGGCTGTATTGCATTTAGATCTGTGCTTCTGCAGTTCTGCTGCTGTGGTCAATCATGCAGAGTGCAGGGTCTCTCAGCTGGTTTTCTTCTATCATAGCTCTGCGGTGTCTCCAGGCTGTATTGCCTTTAGATCTGTGCTTCTGTAGTTCTCCTGCTGTGGTCAATCATGCAGAGTGCAGGGTCTCTCAGCTGGTTTTCTTCTATCATAGCTCTGCGGTGCCTGCAGGCTGTATTGCATTTAGATCTGTGCTTCTGTAGTTCTCCTGCTGTGGTCAATCATGCAGAGTGCAGGGTCTCTCAGCTGGTTTCTTCTATCATAGCTCTGCGGTGCCTCCAGGCTGTATTGCATTTAGATCTGTGCTTCTGTAGTTCTCCTGCTGTGGTCAATCATGCAGAGTGCAGGGTATCTCAGCTGGTTTCTTCTATCATAGCTCTGCGGTGCCTGCAGGCTGTATTGCCTTTAGATCTGTGCTTCTGTAGTTCTGCTGCTGTGGTCCATCATGCAGAGTGCAGGGTCTCTCAGTTGGTTTCTTCTATCATAGCTCTGCGGTGCCTGCAGGCTGTATTGCATTTAGATCTGAGCTTCTGTAGTTCTCCTGCTGTGGTCAATCATGCAGAGTGCAGGGTCTCTCAGCTGGTTTTCTTCTATCATAGCTCTGCGGTGCCTCCAGGCTGTATTGCGTTTAGATCTGTGCTTCTGTAGTTCTCCTGCTGTGGTCAATCATGCAGAGTGCAGGGTCTCTCAGCTGGTTTCTTCTATCATAGCTCTGCGGTGCCTCCAGGCTGTATTGCATTTAGATCTGTGCTTCTGTAGTTCTCCTGCTGTGGTCAATCATGCAGAGTGCAGGGTCTCTCAGCTGGTTTTCTTCTATCATAGCTCTGCGGTGCCTCCAGGCTGTATTGCATTTAGATCTGTGCTTCTGTAGTTCTCCTGCTGTGGTCCATCATGCAGAGTGCAGGGTCTCTCAGCTGGTCTTCTTCTATCATAGCCCTGCGGTGCCTCCAGGCTGTATTGCCTTTAGATCTGTGCTTCTGTAGTTCTCCTGCTGTGGTCAGTCATGCAGAGTGCAGGGTCTCTCAGCTGGTTTCTTCTATCATAGCTCTGCGGTGCCTCCAGGATGTATTGCCTTTAGATCTGTGCTTCTGTAGTTCTCCTGCTGTGGTCAATCATGTAGAGTGCAGGGTCTCTCAGCTGGTTTCTTCTATCATAGCTCTGCGGTGCCTGCAGGCTGTATTGCCTTTAGATCTGTGCTTCTGTAGTTCTCCTGCTGTGGTCAATCATGCAGAGTGCAGGGTCTCTCAGCTGGTTTCTTCTATCATAGCTCTGCGGTGCCTCCAGGATGTATTGCATTTAGATCTGTGCTTCTGTAGTTCTCCTGCTGTGGCCAATCATGCAGAGTGCAGGGTCTCTCGGCTGGTTTTCTTCTATCATAGCTCTGCGGTGCCTCCAGGATGTATTGCATTTAGATCTGTGCTTCTGTAGTTCTCCTGCTGTGGCCAATCATGCAAAGTGCAGGGTCTCTCAGCTGGTTTTCTTCTATCATAGCTCTGCGGTGCCTCCAGGCTGTATTGCCTTTAGATCTGTGCTTCTGTAGTTCTCCTGCTGTGGTCAATCATGCAGAGTGCAGGGTCTCTCAGCTGGTTTCTTCTATCATAGCTCTGCGGTGCCTCCAGGCTGTATTGCATTTAGATCTGTGCTTCTGTAGTTCTCCTGCTGTGGTCAATCATGCAGAGTGCAGGGTCCCTCAGCTGGTTTCTTCTATCATAGCTCTGCGGTGCCTCCAGGCTGTATTGCATTTAGAACTGTGCTTCTGTAGTTCTCCTGCTGTGGTCAATCATGCAGAGTGCAGGGTCCCTCAGCTGGTTTCTTCTATCATAGCTCTGCGGTGCCTCCAGGCTGTATTGCATTTAGAACTGTGCTTCTGTAGTTCTCCTGCTGTGGTCAGTCATGCAGAGTGCAGGGTCCCTCAGCTGGTTTCTTCTATCATAGCTCTGCGGTGCCTCCAGGCTGTATTGCATTTAGATCTGTGCTTCTGTAGTTCTCCTGCTGTGGTCAATCATGCAGAGTGCAGGGTCCCTCAGCTGGTTTCTTCTATCATAGCTCTGCGGTGCCTGCAGGCTGTATTGCATTTAGATCAGAGCTTCTGTAGTTCTGCTCTGGTCAATCATGCAGAGTGCAGGGTCTCTCAGCTGGTTTCTTCTATCATAGCTCTGCGGTGCCTGCAGGCTGTATTGCATTTAGATCTGTGCTTCTGTAGTTCTCTTACTCTGGTCAATCATGCAGAGTGCAGGTTCTCTCAGCTGGTTTCTTCTATCATAGCTCTGCGGTGCCTGCAGGCTGTATTGCATTTAGATCTGTGCTTCTGTAGTTCTCCTGCTCTGGTCAATCATGCAGAGTGCAGGGTCTCTCAGCTGGTTTCTTCTATCATAGCTCTGCGGTGCCTGCAGGCTGTATTGCATTTAGATCTGTGCTTCTGTAGTTCTCTTACTCTGGTCAATCATGCAGAGTGCAGGGTCTCTCATCTGGTTTCTTCTATCATAGCTCTGCGGTGCCTCCAGGCTGTATTGCCTTTAGATCTGTGCTTCTGTAGTTCTTCTGCTGTGGTCCATCATGCAGAGTGCAGGGTCCCTCAGCTGGTTTCTTCTATCATAGCTCTGCGGTGCCTCCAGGCTGTATTGCCTTTAGATCTGTGCTTCTGTAGTTCTCCTGCTCTGGTCAATCATGCAGAGTGCAGGGTCTCTCAGATGGTTTTCTTCTATCATAGCTCTGCGGTGCCTGCAGGCTGTATTGCCTTTAGATCTGTGCTTCTGTAGTTCTCCTGCTCAGGTCAATCATGCAGAGTGCAGGGTCTCTCAGCTGGTTTTCTTTTATCATAGCTCTGCGGTGCCTGCAGGCTGTATTGCCTTTAGATCTGCGCTTCTGTAGTTCTCCTGTTGTGGTCAATCATGCAGAGTGCAGGGTCTCTTAGCTGGTTTCTTCTATCATAGCTCTGCGGTGCCTCCAGGCTGTATTGCGTTTAGATCTGTGCTTCTGTAGTTCTCCTGCTGTGGTCAATCATGCAGAGTGCAGGGTCCCTCAGCTGGTTTCTTCTATCATAGCTCTGCGGTGCCTCCAGGCTGTATTGCGTTTAGATCTGTGCTTCTGTAGTTCTCCTGCTGTGGTCAATCATGCAGAGTGCAGGGTCTCTTAGCTGGTTTCTTCTATCATAGCTCTGCGGTGCCTGCAGGCTGTATTGCATTTAGATCTGTGCTTCTGTAGTTCTCCTGCTGTGGTCAATCATGCAGAGTGCAGGGTCTCTCAGCTGGTTTTCTTCTATCATAGCTCTGCGGTGCCTCCAGGCTGTATTGCCTTTAGATCTGTGCTTCTGTAGTTCTCCTACTGTGGTCAATCATGCAGAGTGCAGGGTCTCTCAGCTGGTTTTCTTCTATCATAGCTCTGCGGTGCCTGCAAGCTGTATTGCATTTAGATCTGTGCTTCTGTAGTTCTCCTGCTCTGGTCAGTCATGCAGAGTGCAGGGTCTCTCAGCTGGTTTCTTCTATCATAGCTCTGCGGTGCCTGCAGGCTGTATTGCCTTTAGATCTGTGATTCTGTAGTTCTCCTGCTCTGGTCCATCATGCAGAGTGCAGGGTCTCTCAGCTGGTTTCTTCTATCATAGCTCTGCGGTGCCTGCAGGCTGTATTGCATTTAGATCTGTGCTTCTGTAGTTCTCCTGCTCTGGTCAGTCATGCAGAGTGCAGGGTCTCTCAGCTGGTTTCTTCTATCATAGCTCTGCGGTGCCTCCAGGCTGTATTGCATTTAGATCTATGCTTCTGTTGTTCTCCTGCTGTGGTCAATCATGCAGATTGCAGGGTCTCTCAGCTGGTTTCTTCTATCATAGCTCTGCGGTGCCTCCAGGCTGTATTGCATTTAGATCTATGCTTCTGTTGTTCTCCTGCTGTGGTCAATCATGCAGATTGCAGGGTCTCTCAGCTGGTTTCTTCTATCATAGCTCTGCGGTGCCTCCAGGCTGTATTGCCTTTAGATCTGTGCTTCTGTAGTTCTCCTGCTCTTGTCCATCATGTAGAGTGCAGGGTCTCTCAGCTGGTTTCTTCTATCACAGCTCTGCGGTGCCTCCAGGCTGTATTGCATTTAGATCTGTGCTTCTGTAGTTCTCCTGCTGTGGTCAATCATGCAGAGTGCAGGGTCTCTCAGCTGGTTTCTTCTATCACAGCTCTGCGGTGCCTCCAGGCTGTATTGCATTTAGATCTGTGCTTCTGTAGTTCTCCTGCTGTGGTCAATCATGCAGAGTGTAGGGTCTCTCAGCTGGTTTTCTTCTATCATAGCTCTGCGGTGCCTCCAGGCTGTATTGCATTTAGATCTGTGCTTCTGTATTTCTCCTGCTCTGGTACATCATGCAGAGTGCAGGGTCTCTCAGCTGGTTTCTTCTATCACAGCTCTGCGGTGCCTCCAGGCTGTATTGCATTTAGATCTGTGCTTCTGTAGTTCTCCTGCTGTGGTCTATCATGCAGAGTGCAGGGTCTCTCAGCTGGTTTCTTCTATCATAGCTCTGCGGTGCCTCCAGGCTGTATTGCCTTTAGATCTGTGCTTCTGTAGTTCTCCTGCTGTGGTCAATCATGCAGAGTGCAGGGTCTCTCAGCTGGTTTCTTCTATCATAGCTCTGCGGTGCCTGCAGGCTGTATTGCATTTAGATCTGTGCTTCTGTAGTACTCCTGCTGTGGTCAATCATGCAGAGTGCAGGGTCCCTCTGCTGGTTTCTTCTATCATAGCTCTACGGTGCCTGCAGGCTGTATTGCATTTAGATCTGTGCTTCTGTAGTTCTCCTGCTGTGGTCAATCATGCAGAGTGCAGGGTCCCTCTGCTGGTTTCTTCTATCATAGCTCTGCGGTGCCTGCAGGCTGTATTGCATTTAGATCTGTGCTTCTGTAGTTCTCCTGCTCTGGTCAATCATGCAGAGTGCAGGGTCTCTCAGCTGGTTTCTTCTATCATAGCTCTGTGGTGCCTGTAGGCTGTATTGCCTTTAGATCTGTGCTTCTGTAGTTCTCCTGCTGTGGTCAATCATGCAGAGTGCAGGGTCTCTCAGCTGGTTTCTTCTATCATAGCTCTGCGGTGCCTGCAGGCTGTATTGCCTTTAGATCTGTGCTTCTGTAGTTCTCCTGCTGTGGTCAATCATGCAGAGTGCAGGGTCTCTCAGCTGGTTTTCTTCTATCATAGCTCTGCGGTGCCTCCAGGCTGTATTGCCTTTAGATCTGTGCTTCTGTAGTTCTCCTACTGTGGTCAATCATGCAGAGTGCAGGGTCTCTCAGCTGGTTTTCTTCTATCATAGCTCTGCGGTGCCTGCAAGCTGTATTGCATTTAGATCTGTGCTTCTGTAGTTCTCCTGCTCTGGTCAGTCATGCAGAGTGCAGGGTCTCTCAGCTGGTTTCTTCTATCATAGCTCTGCGGTGCCTGCAGGCTGTATTGCCTTTAGATCTGTGCTTCTGTAGTTCTCCTGCTCTGGTCCATCATGCAGAGTGCAGGGTCTCTCAGCTGGTTTCTTCTATCATAGCTCTGCGGTGCCTGCAGGCTGTATTGCATTTAGATCTGTGCTTCTGTAGTTCTCCTGCTCTGGTCAGTCATGCAGAGTGCAGGGTCTCTCAGCTGGTTTCTTCTATCATAGCTCTGCGGTGCCTCCAGGCTGTATTGCATTTAGATCTATGCTTCTGTTGTTCTCCTGCTGTGGTCAATCATGCAGATTGCAGGGTCTCTCAGCTGGTTTCTTCTATCATAGCTCTGCGGTGCCTCCAGGCTGTATTGCATTTAGATCTATGCTTCTGTTGTTCTCCTGCTGTGGTCAATCATGCAGATTGCAGGGTCTCTCAGCTGGTTTCTTCTATCATAGCTCTGCGGTGCCTCCAGGCTGTATTGCCTTTAGATCTGTGCTTCTGTAGTTCTCCTGCTCTTGTCCATCATGTAGAGTGCAGGGTCTCTCAGCTGGTTTCTTCTATCACAGCTCTGCGGTGCCTCCAGGCTGTATTGCATTTAGATCTGTGCTTCTGTAGTTCTCCTGCTGTGGTCAATCATGCAGAGTGCAGGGTCTCTCAGCTGGTTTCTTCTATCACAGCTCTGCGGTGCCTCCAGGCTGTATTGCATTTAGATCTGTGCTTCTGTAGTTCTCCTGCTGTGGTCAATCATGCAGAGTGTAGGGTCTCTCAGCTGGTTTTCTTCTATCATAGCTCTGCGGTGCCTCCAGGCTGTATTGCATTTAGATCTGTGCTTCTGTATTTCTCCTGCTCTGGTACATCATGCAGAGTGCAGGGTCTCTCAGCTGGTTTCTTCTATCACAGCTCTGCGGTGCCTCCAGGCTGTATTGCATTTAGATCTGTGCTTCTGTAGTTCTCCTGCTGTGGTCTATCATGCAGAGTGCAGGGTCTCTCAGCTGGTTTCTTCTATCATAGCTCTGCGGTGCCTCCAGGCTGTATTGCCTTTAGATCTGTGCTTCTGTAGTTCTCCTGCTGTGGTCAATCATGCAGAGTGCAGGGTCTCTCAGCTGGTTTCTTCTATCATAGCTCTGCGGTGCCTGCAGGCTGTATTGCATTTAGATCTGTGCTTCTGTAGTACTCCTGCTGTGGTCAATCATGCAGAGTGCAGGGTCCCTCTGCTGGTTTCTTCTATCATAGCTCTACGGTGCCTGCAGGCTGTATTGCATTTAGATCTGTGCTTCTGTAGTTCTCCTGCTGTGGTCAATCATGCAGAGTGCAGGGTCCCTCTGCTGGTTTCTTCTATCATAGCTCTGCGGTGCCTGCAGGCTGTATTGCATTTAGATCTGTGCTTCTGTAGTTCTCCTGCTCTGGTCAATCATGCAGAGTGCAGGGTCTCTCAGCTGGTTTCTTCTATCATAGCTCTGTGGTGCCTGTAGGCTGTATTGCCTTTAGATCTGTGCTTCTGTAGTTCTCCTGCTGTGGTCAATCATGCAGAGTGCAGGGTCTCTCAGCTGGTTTCTTCTATCATAGCTCTGCGGTGCCTGCAGGCTGTATTGCCTTTAGATCTGTGCTTCTGTAGTTCTCTTGCTGTGGTCAATCATGCAGAGTGCAGGGTCTCTCAGCTGGTTTTCTTCTATCATAGCTCTGCGGTGCCTCCAGGCTGTATTGCCTTTAGATCTGTGCTTCTGTAGTTCTCTTGCTGTGGTCAATCATGCAGAGTGCAGGGTCTCTCAGCTGGTTTTCTTCTATCATAGCTCTGCGGTGCCTGCAGGCTGTATTGCCTTTAGATCTGTGCTTCTTTAGTTCTCCTGCTCTGGTCAATCATGCAGAGTGCAGGGTCTCTCAGCTGGTTTCTTCTATCATAGCTCTGCGGTGCCTGCAGGCTGTATTGCATTTAGATCTGTGCTTCTGTAGTTCTCCTGCTCTGGTCAATCATGCAGAGTGCAGGGTCTCTCAGCTGGTTTTCTTCTATCATAGCTCTGCGGTGCCTGCAGGCTGTATTGCCTTTAGATCTGTGCTTCTGTAGTTCTCCTGCTGTGGTCAATCATGCAGAGTGCAGGGTCTCTCAGCTGGTTTCTTCTATCATAGCTCTGCGGTGCCTCCAGGCTGTATTGCCTTTAGATCTGTGCTTCTGTAGTTCTCCTGCTCTGGTCAATCATGCAGAGTGCAGGGTCTCTCAGCTGGTTTCTTCTATCATAGCTCTGCGGTGCCTCCAGGCTGTATTGCATTTAGATCTGTGCTTCTGTAGTTCTCCTGCTCTGGTCAATCATGCAGAGTGCAGGGTCTCTCAGCTGGTTTTCTTCTATCATAGCTATGCGGTGCCTGCAGGCTGTATTGCATTTAGATCTGTGCTTCTGTAGTTCTCCTGCTGTGGTCAATCATGCAAAGTGCAGGGTCTCTCAGCTGCTTTTCTTCTATCATAGCTCTGCGGTGCCTCCAGGCTGTATTGCATTTAGATCTGTGCTTCTGTAGTTCTCCTGCTGTGGTCAATCATGCAGAGTGCAGGGTCTCTAAGCTGCTTTTCTTCTATCATAGCTCTGCGGTGCCTGCAGGCTGTATTGCATTTAGATCTGTGCTTCTGTAGTTCTCCTGCTCTGGTCAATCATGCAGAGTGCAGGGTCTCTCAGCTGGTTTCCTTCTATCATAGCTCTGCGGTGCCTCCAGGCTGTATTGCATTTAGATCTGTGCTTCTGTAGTTCTCCTGCTGTGGTCAATCATGCAGAGTGCAGGGTCTCTCAGCTGGTTTCTTCTATCATAGCTCTGCGGTGCCTCCAGGCTGTATTGCATTTAGATCTGTGCTTCTGTAGTTCTCCTGCTCTGGTCAATCATGCAGAGTGCACGGTCTCTCAGCTGGTTTTCTTCCATCATAGCTCTGTGGTGCCTGCAGGCTGTATTGCATTTAGATCTGAGCTTCTGTAGTTCTCCTGCTGTGGTCCATCATGCAGAGTGCAGGGTCTCTCAGCTGGTTTTCTTCCATCATAGCTCTGCGGTGCCTCCAGGCTGTATTGCATTTAGATCTTTGCTTCTGTAGTTCTCCTGCTCTGGTCCATCATGCAGAGTGCAGGGTCTCTCAGCTGGTTTTCTTCCATCATAGCTCTGTGGTGCCTCCAGGCTGTATTGCATTTAGATCTTTGCTTCTGTAGTTCTCCTGCTCTGGTCCATCATGCAGAGTGCAGGGTCTCTCAGCTGGTTTTCTTCCATCATAGCTCTGTGGTGCCTCCAGGCTGTATTGCATTTAGATCTGTGCTTCTGTAGTTCTCCTGCTCTGGTCAGTCATGCAGAGTGCAGGGTCTCTCAGCTGGTTTCCTTCTATCATAGCTCTGCGGTGCCTCCAGGCTGTATTGCATTTAGATCTGTGCTTCTGTAGTTCTCCTGCTCTGGTCAATCATGCAGAGTGCAGGGTCTCTCAGCTGGTTTCTTCTATCATAGCTCTGCGGTGCCTCCAGGCTGTATTGCCTTTAGATCTGTGCTTCTGTAGTTCTCCTGCTCTGGTCAATCATGCAGAGTGCAGGGTCTCTCAGCTGTTTTCTTCTATCATAGCTCTGCGGTGCCTGCAGGCTGTATTGCATTTAGATCTGTGCTTCTGTAGTTCTCCTGCTCTGGTCAATCATGCAGAGTGCAGGGTCTCTCAGCTGGTTTTCTTCTATCATAGCTCTGCGGTGCCTGCAGGCTGTATTGCCTTTAGATCTGTGCTTCTGTAGTTCTCCTGCTCTGGTCAATCATGCAGAGTGCAGGGTCTCTCAGCTGTTTTCTTCTATCATAGCTCTGCGGTGCCTGCAGGCTGTATTGCATTTAGATCTGTGCTTCTGTAGTTCTCCTGCTCTGGTCAATCATGCAGAGTGCAGGGTCTCTCAGCTGGTTTTCTTCTATCATAGCTCTGCGGTGCCTGCAGGCTGTATTGCATTTAGATCTGTGCTTCTGTAGTTCTCCTGCTGTGGTCAGTCATGCAGAGTGCAGGGTCTCTCAGCTGGTTTCTTCTATCATAGCTCTGCGGTGCCTCCAGGCTGTATTGCATTTAGATCTGTGCTTCTATAGTTCTCCTGCTCTGGTCAATCATGCAGAGTGCAGGGTCTCTCAGCTGGTTTTCTTCCATCATAGCTCTGCGGTGCCTCCAGGCTGTATTGCATTTAGATCTGTGCTTCTGTAGTTCTCCTGCTCTGGTCAATCATGCAGAGTGCAGGGTCTCTCAGCTGGTTTCTTCTATCATAGCTCTGCGGTGCCTCCAGGCTGTATTGTCTTTAGATCTGTGCTTCTGTAGTTCTCCTACTGTGGTCAGTCATGCAGAGTGCAGGGTCTCTCAGCTGGTTTTCTTCCATCATAGCTCTGCGGTGCCTCCAGGCTGTATTGTATTTAGATCTGAGCTTCTGTAGTTCTCCTGCTCTGGTCAATCATGCAGAGTGCAGGGTCCCTCAGCTGGTTTCTTCTATCATAGCTCTGCGGTGCCTGCAGGCTGTATTGCATTTAGATCTGAGCTTCTGTAGTTCTCCTGCTCTGGTCAGTCATGCAGAGTGCAGGGTCTCTCAGCTGGTTTTCTTCTACCATAGCTCTGCGGTGCCTCCAGGCTGTATTGCCTTTAGATCTGAGCTTCTGTAGTTCTCCTGCTCTGGTCAGTCATGCAGAGTGCAGGGTCTCTCAGCTGGTTTTCTTCCATCATAGCTCTGCGGTGCCTCCAGGCTGTATTGCATTTAGATCTGAGCTTCTGTAGTTCTCCTGCTGTGGTCAATCATGCAGAGTGCAGGGTCTCTCAGCTGGTTTTCTTCTATCATAGCTCTGCGGTGCCTCCAGGCTGTATTGCCTTTAGATCTGTGCTTCTGTAGTTCTCCTGCTCTGGTCAATCATGCAGAGTGCAGGGTCTCTCAGCTGGTTTCTTCTATCATAGCTCTGCGGTGCCTGCAGGCTGTATTGCCTTTAGATCTGAGCTTCTGTAGTTCTCCTGCTGTGGTCAATCATGCAGAGTGCAGGGTCCCTCAGCTGGTTTTCTTCTATCATAGCTCTGCGGTGCCTCCAGACTGTATTGCATTTAGATCTGAGCTTCTGTAGTTCTCCTGCTGTGGTCAATCATGCAGAGTGCAGGGTCTCTCAGCTGGTTTTCTTCTATCATAGCTCTGCGGTGCCTCCAGGCTGTATTGCCTTTACATCTGTGCTTCTGTAGTTCTCCTGCTCTGGTCAATCATGCAGAGTGCAGGGTCCCTCAGCTGGTTTCTTCTATCATAGCTCTGCGGTGCCTGCAGGCTGTATTGCCTTTAGATCTGAGCTTCTGTAGTTCTCCTGCTGTGGTCAATCATGCAGAGTGCAGGGTCTCTCAGCTGGTTTCTTCTATCATAGCTCTGCGGTGCCTTCAGGCTGTATTGCATTTAGATCTGTGCTTCTGTAGTTCTCCTGCTGTGGTCAATCATGCAGAGTGCAGGGTTTCTCAGCTGGTTTCTTCTATCATAGCTCTGCGGTGCCTCCAGGCTGTATTGCATTTAGATCTGTGCTTCTGTAGTTCTCCTGCTCTGGTCAGTCATGCAGAGTGCAGGGTCTCTCAGCTGGTTTTCTTCTATCATAGCTCTGCGGTGCCTCCAGGCTGTATTGCATTTAGATCTGTGCTTCTGTAGTTCTCCTGCTGTGGTCAATCATGCAGAGTGCAGGGTCTCTCAGCTGGTTTCTTCTATCATAGCTCTGCGGTGCCTCCAGGCTGTATTGCATTTAGATCTGTGCTTCTGTAGTTCTCCTGCTCTGGTCAATCATGCAGAGTGCAGGGTCTCTCAGCTGGTTTCTTCTATCATAGCTCTGCGGTGCCTCCAGGCTGTATTGCCTTTAGATCTGTGCTTCTGTAGTTCTCCTGCTCTGGTCAATCATGCAGAGTGCAGGGTCTCTCAGCTGGTTTCTTCTATCATAGCTCTGCGGTGCCTGCAGGCTGTATTGCATTTAGATCTGTGTTTCTGTAGTTCTCCTGCTCTGGTCAATCATGCAGAGTGCAGGGTCTCTCAGCTGGTTTCTTCTATCATAGCTCTGCGGTGCCTGCAGGCTGTATTGCATTTAGATCTGTGCTTCTGTAGTTCTCCTGCTCTGGTCAATCATGCAGAGTGCAGGGTCCCTCAGCTGGTTTCTTCTATCATAGCTCTGCGGTGCCTCCAGGCTGTATTGCATTTAGATCTGTGCTTCTGTAGTTCTCCTGCTCTGGTCAATCATGCAGAGTGCAGGGTCCCTCAGCTGGTTTCTTCTATCATAGCTCTGCGGTGCCTCCAGGCTGTATTGCATTTAGATCTGTGCTTCTGTAGTTCTCCTGCTCTGGTCAATCATGCAGAGTGCAGGGTCTCTCAGCTGGTTTTCTTCTATCATAGCTCTGCGGTGCCTCCAGGCTGTATTGCATTTAGATCTGTGCTTCTGTAGTTCTCCTGCTCTGGTCAATCATGCAGAGTGCAGGGTCCCTCAGCTGGTTTCTTCTATCATAGCTCTGCGGTGCCTCCAGGCTGTATTGCATTTAGATCTGCGCTTCTGTAGTTCTCCTGCTCTGGTCAATCATGCAGAGTGCAGGGTCCCTCAGCTGGTTTCTTCTATCATAGCTCTACGGTGCCTCCAGGCTGTATTGCATTTAGATCTGTGCTTCTGTAGTTCTCCTGCTCTGGTCAATCATGCAGAGTGCAGAGTCCCTCAGCTGGTTTCTTCTATCATAGCTCTGCGGTGCCTCCAGGCTGTATTGCATTTAGATCTGTGCTTCTGTAGTTCTCCTGCTCTGGTCAATCATGCAGAGTGCAGGGTCTCTCAGCTGGTTTTCTTCTATCATAGCTCTGCGGTGCCTCCAGGCTGTATTGCATTTAGATCTGTGCTTCTGTAGTTCTCCTGCTGTGGTCAATCATGCAGAGTGCAGGGTCCCTCAGCTGGTTTCTTCTATCATAGCTCTGCGGTGCCTCCAGGCTGTATTGCATTTAGATCTGTGCTTCTGTAGTTCTCCTGCTGAGGTCAATCATGCAGAGTGCAGGGTCTCTCAGCTGGTTTCTTCTATCATAGCTCTGTGGTGCCTCCAGGCTGTATTGCCTTTAGATCTGAGCTTCTGTAGTTCTCCTGCTGTGGTCAATCATGCAGAGTGCAGGGTCTCTCAGCTGGTTTCTTCTATCATAGCTCTGCGGTGCCTCCAGGCTGTATTGCCTTTAGATCTGTGCTTCTGTAGTTCTCCTGCTGTGGTCAATCATGCAGAGTGCAGGGTCTCTCAGCTGGTTTCTTCGATCATAGCTCTGCGGTGCCTCCAGGCTGTATTGCGTTTAGATCTGTGCTTCTGTAGTTCTCCTGCTCTGGTCAATCATGCAGAGTGCAGGGTCTCTCAGCTGGTTTCTTCTATCATAGCTCTGCGGTGCCTGCAGGCTGCATTGCATTTAGATCTGTTCTTCTGTAGTTCTCCTGCTGTGGTCAATCATGCAGAGTGCAGGGTCTCTCAGCTGGTTTCTTCTATCATAGCTCTGCGGTGCCTCCAGGCTGTATTGCGTTTAGATCTGTGCTTCTGTAGTTCTCCTGCTCTGGTCAATCATGCAGAGTGCAGGGTCCCTCACCTGGTTTCTTCTCTCATAGCTCTGCGGTGCCTGCAGGCTGCATTGCATTTAGATCTGTGCTTCTGTAGTTCTCCTGCTGTGGTCAATCATGCAGAGTGCAGGGTCCCTCAGCTGGTTTCTTCTATCATAGCTCTGCGGTGCCTCCAGGCTGTATTGCCTTTAGATCTGTGCTTCTGTAGTTCTCCTGCTGTGGTCAGTCATGCAGAGTGCAGGGTCTCTCAGCTGGTTTCTTCTATCATAGCTCTGCGGTGCCTCCAGGCTGTATTGCATTTAGATCTGTGCTTCTGTAGTTATCCTGCTCTGGTCAATCATGCAGAGTGCAGGGTCTCTCAGCTGGTTTCTTCTATCATAGCTCTGCGGTGCCTGCAGGCTGTATTGCCTTTAGATCTGTGCTTCTGTAGTTCTCCTGCTCTGGTCAATCATGCAGAGTGCAGGGTCCCTCAGCTGGTTTTCTTCTATCATAGCTCTGCGGTGCCTCCAGGCTGTATTGCATTTAGATCTGTGCTTCTGTAGTTCTCCTGCTCTGGTCAATCATGCAGAGTGCAGGGTCTCTCAGCTGGTTTCTTCTATCATAGCTCTGCGGTGTCTCCAGGCTGTATTGCATTTAGATCTGTGCTTCTGTAGTTCTCCTGCTCTGGTCAATCATGCAGAGTACAGGGTCCCTCAGCTGGTTTCTTCTATCATAGCTCTGTGGTGCCTCCAAGCTGTATTGCCTTTAGATCTGTGCTTCTGTAGTTCTCCTGCTCTGGTCAATCATGCAGAGTGCAGGGTCTCTCAGCTGGTTTCTTCTATCATAGCTCTGCGGTGTCTCCAAGCTGTATTGCATTTAGATCTGTGCTTCTGTAGTTCTCCTGCTCTGGTCCATCATGCAGAGTGCAGGGTCTCTCAGCTGGTTTCTTCTATCATAGCTCTGCGGTGCCTGCAGGCTGTATTGCCTTTAGATCTGTGCTTCTGTAGTTCTCCTGCTGTGGTCAATCATGCAGAGTGCAGGGTCTCTCAGCTGGTTTCTTCTATCATAGCTCTGTGGTGCCTGCAGGCTGTATTGCATTTAGATCTGTGCTTCTGTAGTTCTCCTGCTCTGGTCAATCATGCAGAGTGCAGGGTCTCTCAGCTGGTTTCTTCTATCATAGCTCTGCGGTGCCTCCAGGCTGTATTGCATTTAGATCTGTGCTTCTGTAGTTCTCCTGCTGTGGTCAATCATGCAGAGTGCAGGGTCTCTCAGCTGGTTTCTTCTATCATAGCTCTGCAGTGCCTCCAGGCTGTATTGCATTTAGATCTGTGCTTCTGTAGTTCTCCTGCTGTGGTCAATCATGCAAAGTGCAGGGTCTCTCAGCTGGTTTCTTCTATCATAGCTCTGCGGTGCCTCTAGGCTGTATTGCATTTAGATCTGTGCTTCTGTAGTTCTCCTGCTCTGGTCAATCATGCAGAGTGCAGGGTCCCTCAGCTGGTTTCTTCTATCATAGCTCTGCGGTGCCTGCAGGCTGTATTACATTTAGATCTGTGCTTCTGTAGTTCTCCTGCTCTGGTCAATCATGCAGAGTGCAGGGTCCCTCAGCTGGTTTCTTCTATCATAGCTCTGCGGTGCCTCCAGGCTGTATTGCCTTTAGATCTGTGCTTCTGTAGTTCTCCTACTCTGGTCAATCATGCAGAGTGCAGGGTCTCTCAGCTGGTTTCTTCTATCATAGCTCTGTGGTGCCTCCAGGCTGTATTGCATTTAGATCTGTGCTTCTGTAGTTCTCCTGCTGTGGTCAATCATGCAGAGTGCAGGGTCTCTCAGCTGGTTTCTTCTATCATAGCTCTGCGGTGCCTCCAGGCTGTATTGCATTTAGATCTGTGCTTCTGTAGTTCTCCTGCTCTGGTCAATCATGCAGAGTGCAGGGTCCCTCAGCTGGTTTCTTCTATCATAGCTCTGCGGTGCCTCCAGGCTGTATTGCATTTAGATCTGTGCTTCTGTAGTTCTCCTGCTGAGGTCAATCATGCAGACTGCAGGGTCTCTCAGCTGGTTTCTTCTATCATAGCTCTGCGGTGCCTCCAGGCTGTATTGCCTTTAGATCTGAGCTTCTGTAGTTCTCCTGCTGTGGTCAATCATGCAGAGTGCAGCGTCTCTCAGCTGGTTTCTTCTATCATAGCTCTGCAGTGCCTCCAGGCTGTATTGCCTTTAGATCTGTGCTTCTGTAGTTCTCCTGCTGTGGTCAATCATGCAGAGTGCAGGGTCTCTCAGCTGGTTTCTTCTATCATAGCTCTGCGGTGCCTCCAGGCTGTATTGCGTTTAGATCTGTGCTTCTGTAGTTCTCCTGCTCTGGTCAATCATGCAGAGTGCAGGGTCCCTCAGCTGGTTTCTTCTATCATAGCTCTGCGGTGCCTGCAGGCTGCATTGCATTTAGATCTGTGCTTCTGTAGTTCTCCTGCTGTGGTCAATCATGCAGAGTGCAGGGTCTCTCAGCTGGTTTCTTCTATCATAGCTCTGCGGTGCCTCCAGGCTGTATTGCGTTTAGATCTGTGCTTCTCTAGTTCTCCTGCTGTGGTCAATCATGCAGAGTGCAGGGTCCCTCAGCTGGTTTCTTCTATCATAGCTCTGCGGTGCCTCCAGGCTGTATTGCCTTTAGATCTGTGCTTCTGTAGTTCTCCTGCTGTGGTCAATCATGCAGAGTGCAGGGTCTCTCAGCTGGTTTCTTCTATCATAGCTCTGCGGTGCCTCCAGGCTGTATTGCCTTTAGATCTGTGCTTCTGTAGTTCTCCTGCTGTGGTCAATCATGCAGAGTGCAGGGTCTCTCAGCTGGTTTCTTCTATCATAGCTCTGCGGTGCCTCCAGGCTGTATTGCATTTAGATCTGTGCTTCTGTAGTTCTCCTGCTGTGGTCAATCATGCAGAGTGCAGGGTCTCTCAGCTGGTTTCTTCTATCATAGCTCTGTGGTGTCTCCAAGCTGTGTTGCATTTAGATCTGTGCTTCTGTAGTTCTCCTGCTCTGGTCAATCATGCAGATTGCAGGGTCTCTCAGCTGGTTTCTTCTATCATAGCTCTGCGGTGCCTCCAGGCTGTATTGCCTTTAGATCTGTGCTTCTGTAGTTCTCCTGCTGTGGTCAATCATGCAGAGTGCAGGGTCTCTCAGCTGGTTTCTTCTATCATAGCTCTGCGGTGCCTCCAGGCTGTATTGCATTTAGATCTGTGATTCTGTAGTTCTCCTGCTGTGGTCAATCATGCAGAGTGCAGGGTCTCTCATCTGGTTTCTTCTATCATAGCTCTGCGGTGCCTCTAGGCTGTATTGCATTTAGATCTGTGCTTCTGTAGTTCTCCTGCTCTGGTCAATCATGCAGAGTGCAGGGTCCCTCAGCTGGTTTCTTCTATCATAGCTCTGCGGTGCCTGCAGGCTGTATTGCATTTAGATCTGTGCTTCTGTAGTTCTCCTGCTCTGGTCAATCATGCAGAGTGCAGGGTCCCTCAGCTGGTTTCTTCTATCATAGCTCTGCGGTGCCTCCAGGCTGTATTGCCTTTAGATCTGTGCTTCTGTAGTTCTCCTGCTCTGGTCAATCATGCAGATTGCAGGGTCTCTCAGCTGGTTTCTTCTATCATAGCTCTGCGGTGCCTCCAGGCTGTATTGCATTTAGATCTGTGCTTCTGTAGTTCTCCTGCTGTGGTCAATCATGCAGAGTGCAGGGTCTCTCAGCTGGTTTCTTCTATCATAGCTCTGCGGTGCCTCTAGGCTGTATTGCATTTAGATCTGTGCTTCTGTAGTTCTCCTGCTCTGGTCAATCATGCAGAGTGCAGGGTCCCTCAGCTGGTTTCTTCTATCATAGCTCTGCGGTGCCTGCAGGCTGTATTGCATTTAGATCTGTGCTTCTGTAGTTCTCCTGCTCTGGTCAATCATGCAGAGTGCAGGGTCTCTCAGCTGGTTTCTTCTATCATAGCTCTGCGGTGCCTCCAGGCTGTATTGCATTTAGATCTGTGCTTCTGTAGTTCTCCTGCTGTGGTCAATCATGCAGAGTGCAGGGTCTCTCAGCTGGTTTCTTCTATCATAGCTCTGCGGTGCCTCTAGACTGTATTGCATTTAGATCTGTGCTTCTGTAGTTCTCCTGCTCTGGTCAATCATGCAGAGTGCAGGGTCCCTCAGCTGGTTTTCTTCTATCATAGCTCTGCGGTGCCTCCAGGCTGTATTGCATTTAGATCTGTGCTTCTGTAGTTCTCCTGCTCTGGTCAATCATGCAGAGTGCAGGGTCTCTCAGCTGGTTTCTTCTATCATAGCTCTGCGGTGTCTCCAGGCTGTATTGCATTTAGATCTGTGCTTCTGTAGTTCTCCTGCTCTGGTCAATCATGCAGAGTGCAGGGTCCCTCAGCTGGTTTCTTCTATCATAGCTCTGCGGTGCCTCCAGGCTGTATTGCCTTTAGATCTGTGCTTCTGTAGTTCTCCTACTCTGGTCAATCATGCAGAGTGCAGGGTCTCTCAGCTGGTTTCTTCTATCATAGCTCTGCGGTGCCTCCAGGCTGTATTGCATTTAGATCTGTGCTTCTGTAGTTCTCCTGCTGTGGTCAATCATGCAGAGTGCGGGGTCTCTCAGCTGGTTTCTTCTATCATAGCTCTGCGGTGCCTCCAGGCTGTATTGCATTTAGATCTGTGCTTCTGTAGTTCTCCTGCTGTGGTCAATCATGCAGAGTGCAGGGTCCCTCAGCTGGTTTCTTATATCATAGCTCTGCGGTGCCTCCAGGCTGTATTGCATTTAGATCTGTGCTTCTGTAGTTCTCCTGCTGAGGTCAATCATGCAGAGTGCAGGGTCTCTCAGCTGGTTTCTTCTATCATAGCTCTGCGGTGCCTCCAGGCTGTATTGCCTTTAGATCTGAGCTTCTGTAGTTCTCCTGCTGTGGTCAATCATGCAGAGTGCAGGGTCTCTCAGCTGGTTTCTTCTATCATAGCTCTGCGGTGCCTCCAGGCTGTATTGCGTTTAGATCTGTGCTTCTGTAGTTCTCCTGCTGTGGTCAATCATGCAGAGTGCAGGGTCCCTCAGCTGGTTTCTTCTATCATAGCTCTGCGGTGCCTCCAGGCTGTATTGCCTTTAGATCTGTGCTTCTGTAGTTCTCCTGCTGTGGTCAATCATGCAGAGTGCAGGGTCTCTCAGCTGGTTTCTTCTATCATAGCTCTGCGGTGCCTCCAGGCTGTATTGCCTTTAGATCTGTGCTTCTGTAGTTCTCCTGCTGTGGTCAATCATGCAGAGTGCAGGGTCTCTCAGCTGGTTTCTTCTATCATAGCTCTGCGGTGCCTCCAGGCTGTATTGCATTTAGATCTGTGCTTCTGTAGTTCTCCTGCTCTGGTCAATCATGCAGAGTGCAGGGTCTCTCAGCTGGTTTCTTCTATCATAGCTCTGCGGTGCCTGCAGGCTGTATTGCATTTAGATCTGTGCTTCTGTAGTTCTCCTGCTCTGGTCAATCATGCAGAGTGCAGGGTCTCTCAGCTGGTTTCTTCTATCATAGCTCTGCGGTGCCTGCAGGCTGTATTGCCTTTAGATCTGTGCTTCTGTAGTTCTCCTGCTCTGGTCAATCATGCAGAGTGCAGGGTCCCTCAGCTGGTTTTCTTCTATCATAGCTCTGCGGTGCCTCCAGGCTGTATTGCATTTAGATCTGTGCTTCTGTAGTTCTCCTGCTGTGGTCAGTCATGCAGAGTGCAGGGTCTCTCAGCTGGTTTCTTCTATCATAGCTCTGCGGTGTCTCCAGGCTGTATTGCATTTAGATCTGTGCTTCTGTAGTTCTCCTGCTCTGGTCAATCATGCAGAGTACAGGGTCCCTCAGCTGGTTTCTTCTATCATAGCTCTGCGGTGCCTCCATGCTGTATTGCCTTTTGATCTGTGCTTCTGTAGTTCTCCTGCTCTGGTCAATCATGCAGATTGCCGGGTCTCTCAGCTGGTTTCTTCTATGATAGCTCTGCGGTGCCTCCAGGCTGTATTGCATTTAGATCTGTGCTTCTGTAGTTCTCCTGCTGTGGTCAATCATGCAGAGTGCAGGGTCTCTCAGCTGGTTTCTTCTATCATAGCTCTGCGGTGTCTCCAAGCTGTGTTGCATTTAGATCTGTGCTTCTGTAGTTCTCCTGCTCTGGTCCATCATGCAGAGTGCAGGGTCTCTCAGCTGGTTTCTTCTATCATAGCTCTGCGGTGCCTGCAGGCTGTATTGCCTTTAGATCTGTGCTTCTGTAGTTCTCCTGCTGTGGTCAATCATGCAGAGTGCAGGGTCTCTCAGCTGGTTTCTTCTATCATAGCTCTGCGGTGCCTCCAGGCTGTATTGCATTTAGATCTGTGCTTCTGTAGTTCTCCTGCTCTGGTCAATCATGCAGAGTGCAGGGTCTCTCAGCTGGTTTCTTCTATCATAGCTCTGCGGTGCCTCCAGGCTGTATTGCATTTAGATCTGTGCTTCTGTAGTTCTCCTGCTGTGGTCAATCATGCAGAGTGCAGGGTCTCTCAGCTAGTTTCTTCTATCATAGCTCTGCGGTGCCTCTAGGCTGTATTGCCTTTAGATCTGTGCTTCTGTAGTTCTCCTGCTGTGGTCAATCATGCAGAGTGCAGGGTCTCTCAGCTGGTTTCTTCTATCATAGCTCTGCGGTGCCTCCAGGCTGTATTGCATTTAGATCTGTGCTTCTGTAGTTCTCCTGCTGTGGTCAATCATGCAGAGTGCAGGGTCTCTCAGCTGGTTTCTTCTATCATAGCTCTGCGGTGCCTCCAGGCTGTATTGCATTTAGATCTGTGCTTCTGTAGTTCTCTTGCTCTGGTCAATCATGCAGAGTGCAGGGTCTCTCAGCTGGTTTCTTCTATCATAGCTCTGCGGTGCCTCTAGACTGTATTGCATTTAGATCTGTGCTTCTGTAGTTCTCCTGCTCTGGTCAATCATGCAGAGTGCAGGGTCCCTCAGCTGGTTTTCTTCTATCATAGCTCTGCGGTGCCTCCAGGCTGTATTGCATTTAGATCTGTGCTTCTGTAGTTCTCCTGCTCTGGTCAATCATGCAGAGTGCAGGGTCTCTCAGCTGGTTTCTTCTATCATAGCTCTGCGGTGTCTCCAGGCTGTATTGCATTTAGATCTGTGCTTCTGTAGTTCTCCTGCTCTGGTCAATCATGCAGAGTGCAGGGTCCCTCAGCTGGTTTCTTCTATCATAGCTCTGCGGTGCCTGCAGGCTGTATTGCCTTTAGATCTGGGCTTCTGTAGTTCTCCTGCTCTGGTCAGTCATGCAGAGTGCAGTGTCTCTCAGCTGGTTTCTTGTATCATAGCTCTGCGGTGCCTGCAGGCTGTATTGCATTTAGATCTGTGCTTCTGTAGTTCTCCTGCTCTGGTCCATCATGCAGAGTGCAGGGTCTCTCAGCTGGTTTTCTTCTATCATAGCTCTGCGGTGCCTGCAGGCTGTATTGCATTTAGACCTGAGCTTCTGTAGTTCTCCTGCTCTGGTCAATCATGCAGAGTGCACGGTCTCTCAGCTGGTTTCTTCTATCATAGCTCTGCGGTGCCTCCAGGCTGTATTGCATTTAGATCTGTGCTTCTGTAGTTCTCCTGCTCTGGTCAATCATGCAGAGTGCAGGGTCCCTCAGCTGGTTTTCTTCTATCATAGCTCTGCGGTGCCTCCAGGCTGTATTGCATTTAGATCTGTGCTTCTGTAGTTCTCCTGCTCTGGTCAATCATGCAGAGTGCAGGGTCTCTCAGCTGGTTTCTTCTATCATAGCTCTGCGGTGTCTCCAGGCTGTATTGCATTTAGATCTGTTCTTCTGTAGTTCTCCTGCTCTGGTCCATCATGCAGAGTGCAGGATCCCTCAGCTGGTTTTCTTCTATCATAGCTCTGCGGTTCCTCCAGGCTGTATTGCATTTAGATCTGTGCTTCTGTAGTTCTCCTGCTCTGGTCCATCATGCAGAGTGCAGGGTCTCTCAGCTGGTTTCTTCTATCATAGCTCTGCGGTGCCTGCAGGCTGTATTGCATTTAGATCTGTGCTTCTGTAGTTCTCCTGCTGTGGTCAATCATGCAGAGTGCAGGGTCTCTCAGCTGGTTTCTTCTATCATAGCTCTGCGGTGCCTCCAGGCTGTATTGCATTTAGATCTGTGCTTCTGTAGTTCTCCTGCTGTGGTCAATCATGCAGAGTGCAGGGTCTCTCAGCTGGTTTCTTCTATCATAGCTCTGCGGTGTCTCCAGGCTGTATTGCATTTAGATCTGTGCTTCTGTAGTTCTCCTGCTCTGGTCCATCATGCAGAGTGCAGGGTCTCTCAGCTGGTTTCTTCTATCATAGCTCTGCGGAGCCTGCAGGCTGTATTGCCTTTAGATCTGTGCTTCTGTAGTTCTCCTGCTGTGGTCCATCATGCAGAGTGCAGGGTCTCTCAGCTGGTTTCTTCTATCATAGCTCTGCGGTACCTCCAGGCTGTATTGCCTTTAGATCTGTGCTTCTGTAGTTCTCCTGCTCTTGTCCATCATGCAGAGTGCAGGGTCTCTCAGCTGGTTTCTTCTATCATAGCTCTGCGGTGTCTCCAGGCTGTATTGCATTTAGATCTGTGCTTCTGTAGTTCTCCTGCTCTGGTCCATCATGCAGAGTGCAGGGTCTCTCAGCTGGTTTCTTCTATCATAGCTCTGCGGTGTCTCCAGGCTGTATTGCATTTAGATCTGTGCTTCTGTAGTTCTCCTGCTCTGGTCAATCATGCAGAGTACAGGGTCCCTCAGCTGGTTTCTTCTATCATAGCTCTGTGGTGCCTCCAAGCTGTATTGCCTTTAGATCTGTGCTTCTGTAGTTCTCCTGCTCTGGTCAATCATGCAGAGTGCAGGGTCTCTCAGCTGGTTTCTTCTATCATAGCTCTGCGGTGTCTCCAAGCTGTATTGCATTTAGATCTGTGCTTCTGTAGTTCTCCTGCTCTGGTCCATCATGCAGAGTGCAGGGTCTCTCAGCTGGTTTCTTCTATCATAGCTCTGCGGTGCCTGCAGGCTGTATTGCCTTTAGATCTGTGCTTCTGTAGTTCTCCTGCTGTGGTCAATCATGCAGAGTGCAGGGTCTCTCAGCTGGTTTCTTCTATCATAGCTCTGTGGTGCCTGCAGGCTGTATTGCATTTAGATCTGTGCTTCTGTAGTTCTCCTGCTCTGGTCAATCATGCAGAGTGCAGGGTCTCTCAGCTGGTTTCTTCTATCATAGCTCTGCGGTGCCTCCAGGCTGTATTGCATTTAGATCTGTGCTTCTGTAGTTCTCCTGCTGTGGTCAATCATGCAGAGTGCAGGGTCTCTCAGCTGGTTTCTTCTATCATAGCTCTGCAGTGCCTCCAGGCTGTATTGCATTTAGATCTGTGCTTCTGTAGTTCTCCTGCTGTGGTCAATCATGCAAAGTGCAGGGTCTCTCAGCTGGTTTCTTCTATCATAGCTCTGCGGTGCCTCTAGGCTGTATTGCATTTAGATCTGTGCTTCTGTAGTTCTCCTGCTCTGGTCAATCATGCAGAGTGCAGGGTCCCTCAGCTGGTTTCTTCTATCATAGCTCTGCGGTGCCTGCAGGCTGTATTACATTTAGATCTGTGCTTCTGTAGTTCTCCTGCTCTGGTCAATCATGCAGAGTGCAGGGTCCCTCAGCTGGTTTCTTCTATCATAGCTCTGCGGTGCCTCCAGGCTGTATTGCCTTTAGATCTGTGCTTCTGTAGTTCTCCTACTCTGGTCAATCATGCAGAGTGCAGGGTCTCTCAGCTGGTTTCTTCTATCATAGCTCTGTGGTGCCTCCAGGCTGTATTGCATTTAGATCTGTGCTTCTGTAGTTCTCCTGCTGTGGTCAATCATGCAGAGTGCAGGGTCTCTCAGCTGGTTTCTTCTATCATAGCTCTGCGGTGCCTCCAGGCTGTATTGCATTTAGATCTGTGCTTCTGTAGTTCTCCTGCTCTGGTCAATCATGCAGAGTGCAGGGTCCCTCAGCTGGTTTCTTCTATCATAGCTCTGCGGTGCCTCCAGGCTGTATTGCATTTAGATCTGTGCTTCTGTAGTTCTCCTGCTGAGGTCAATCATGCAGACTGCAGGGTCTCTCAGCTGGTTTCTTCTATCATAGCTCTGCGGTGCCTCCAGGCTGTATTGCCTTTAGATCTGAGCTTCTGTAGTTCTCCTGCTGTGGTCAATCATGCAGAGTGCAGCGTCTCTCAGCTGGTTTCTTCTATCATAGCTCTGCAGTGCCTCCAGGCTGTATTGCCTTTAGATCTGTGCTTCTGTAGTTCTCCTGCTGTGGTCAATCATGCAGAGTGCAGGGTCTCTCAGCTGGTTTCTTCTATCATAGCTCTGCGGTGCCTCCAGGCTGTATTGCGTTTAGATCTGTGCTTCTGTAGTTCTCCTGCTCTGGTCAATCATGCAGAGTGCAGGGTCCCTCAGCTGGTTTCTTCTATCATAGCTCTGCGGTGCCTGCAGGCTGCATTGCATTTAGATCTGTGCTTCTGTAGTTCTCCTGCTCTGGTCAATCATGCAGAGTGCAGGGTCCCTCAGCTGGTTTCTTCTATCATAGCTCTGCGGTGCCTCCAGGCTGTATTGCATTTAGATCTGTGCTTCTCTAGTTCTCTTGCTCTGGTCAATCATGCAGAGTGCAGGGTCTCTCAGCTGGTTTCTTCTATCATAGCTCTGCGGTGCCTCTAGACTGTATTGCATTTAGATCTGTGCTTCTGTAGTTCTCCTGCTCTGGTCAATCATGCAGAGTGCAGGGTCCCTCAGCTGGTTTTCTTCTATCATAGCTCTGCGGTGCCTCCAGGCTGTATTGCATTTAGATCTGTGCTTCTGTAGTTCTCCTGCTCTGGTCAATCATGCAGAGTGCAGGGTCTCTCAGCTGGTTTCTTCTATCATAGCTCTGCGGTGTCTCCAGGCTGTATTGCATTTAGATCTGTGCTTCTGTAGTTCTCCTGCTCTGGTCAATCATGCAGAGTGCAGGGTCCCTCAGCTGGTTTCTTCTATCATAGCTCTGCGGTGCCTCAAGGCTGTATTGCCTTTAGATCTGTGCTTCTGTAGTTCTCCTGCTCTGGTCAATCATGCAGAGTGCAGGGTCTCTCAGCTGTTTTCTTCTATCATAGCTCTGCGGTGCCTCCAGGCTGTATTGCATTTAGATCTGTGCTTCTGTAGTTCTCCTGCTGTGGTCAATCATGCAGAGTGCAGGGTCTCTCAGCTGGTTTCTTCTATCATAGCTCTGCGGTGCCTCCAGGCTGTATTGCATTTAGATCTGTGCTTCTGTAGTTCTCCTGCTGTGGTCAATCATGCAGAGTGCAGGGTCTCTCAGCTGGTTTTCTTCTATCATAGCTCTGCGGTGCCTGCAGGCTGTATTGCCTTTAGATCTGGGCTTCTGTAGTTCTCCTGCTCTGGTCAGTCATGCAGAGTGCAGTGTCTCTCAGCTGGTTTCTTGTATCATAGCTCTGCGGTGCCTGCAGGCTGTATTGCATTTAGATCTGTGCTTCTGTAGTTCTCCTGCTCTGGTCCATCATGCAGAGTGCAGGGTCTCTCAGCTGGTTTTCTTCTATCATAGCTCTGCGGTGCCTGCAGGCTGTATTGCATTTAGACCTGAGCTTCTGTAGTTCTCCTGCTCTGGTCAATCATGCAGAGTGCACGGTCTCTCAGCTGGTTTCTTCTATCATAGCTCTGCGGTGCCTCCAGGCTGTATTGCATTTAGATCTGTGCTTCTGTAGTTCTCCTGCTCTGGTCAATCATGCAGAGTGCAGGGTCCCTCAGCTGGTTTTCTTCTATCATAGCTCTGCGGTGCCTCCAGGCTGTATTGCATTTAGATCTGTGCTTCTGTAGTTCTCCTGCTCTGGTCAATCATGCAGAGTGCAGGGTCTCTCAGCTGGTTTCTTCTATCATAGCTCTGCGGTGTCTCCAGGCTGTATTGCATTTAGATCTGTTCTTCTGTAGTTCTCCTGCTCTGGTCCATCATGCAGAGTGCAGGATCCCTCAGCTGGTTTTCTTCTATCATAGCTCTGCGGTTCCTCCAGGCTGTATTGCATTTAGATCTGTGCTTCTGTAGTTCTCCTGCTCTGGTCCATCATGCAGAGTGCAGGGTCTCTCAGCTGGTTTCTTCTATCATAGCTCTGCGGTGCCTGCAGGCTGTATTGCATTTAGATCTGTGCTTCTGTAGTTCTCCTGCTGTGGTCAATCATGCAGAGTGCAGGGTCTCTCAGCTGGTTTCTTCTATCATAGCTCTGCGGTGCCTCCAGGCTGTATTGCATTTAGATCTGTGCTTCTGTAGTTCTCCTGCTGTGGTCAATCATGCAGAGTGCAGGGTCTCTCAGCTGGTTTCTTCTATCATAGCTCTGCGGTGTCTCCAGGCTGTATTGCATTTAGATCTGTGCTTCTGTAGTTCTCCTGCTCTGGTCCATCATGCAGAGTGCAGGGTCTCTCAGCTGGTTTCTTCTATCATAGCTCTGCGGAGCCTGCAGGCTGTATTGCCTTTAGATCTGTGCTTCTGTAGTTCTCCTGCTGTGGTCCATCATGCAGAGTGCAGGGTCTCTCAGCTGGTTTCTTCTATCATAGCTCTGCGGTACCTCCAGGCTGTATTGCCTTTAGATCTGTGCTTCTGTAGTTCTCCTGCTCTTGTCCATCATGCAGAGTGCAGGGTCTCTCAGCTGGTTTCTTCTATCATAGCTCTGCGGTGTCTCCAGGCTGTATTGCATTTAGATCTGTGCTTCTGTAGTTCTCCTGCTCTGGTCCATCATGCAGAGTGCAGGGTCTCTCAGCTGGTTTCTTCTATCATAGCTCTGCGGTGCCTGCAGGCTGTATTGCCTTTAGATCTGTGCTTCTGTAGTTCTCCTGCTGTGGTCAATCATGCAGAGTGCAGGGTCTCTCAGCTGGTTTTCTTCTATCATAGCTCTGCGGTGCCTCAAGGCTGTATTGCCTTTAGATCTGTGCTTCTGTAGTTCTCCTGCTCTGGTCAATCATGCAGAGTGCAGGGTCTCTCAGCTGGTTTCTTCTATCATAGCTCTGCGGTGCCTCCAGGCTGTATTGCATTTAGATCTGTGCTTCTGTAGTTCTCCTACTGTGGTCAATCATGCAGAGTGCAGGGTCTCTCAGCTGGTTTTCTTCTATCATAGCTCTGCGGTGCCTGCAGGCTGTATTGCCTTTAGATCTGGGCTTCTGTAGTTCTCCTGCTCTGGTCAGTCATGCAGAGTGCAGGGTCTCTCAGCTGGTTTCTTGTATCATAGCTCTGCGGTGCCTGCAGGCTGTATTGCATTTAGATCTGAGCTTCTGTAGTTCTCCTGCTCTGGTCAATCATGCAGAGTGCAGGGTCTCTCAGCTGGTTTCTTCTATCATAGCTCTGCGGTGCCTGCAGGCTGTATTGCATTTAGATCTGTGCTTCTGTAGTTCTCCTGCTCTGGTCCATCATGCAGAGTGCAGGGTCTCTCAGCTGGTTTCTTCTATCATAGCTCTGCGGTGCCTCCAGGCTGTATTGCATTTAGATCTGTGCTTCTGTAGTTCTCCTGCTCTGGTCAATCATGCAGAGTGCAGGGTCTCTCAGCTGGTTTTCTTCTATCATAGCTCTGCGGTGCCTCCAGGCTGTATTGCATTTAGATCTGTGCTTCTGTAGTTCTCCTGCTCTGGTCAATCATGCAGAGTGCAGGGTCTCTCAGCTGGTTTCTTCTATCATAGCTCTGCGGTGTCTCCAGGCTGTATTGCATTTAGATCTGTGCTTCTGTAGTTCTCCTGCTCTGGTCAATCATGCAGAGTGCAGGGTCCCTCAGCTGGTTACTTCTATCATAGCTCTGCGGTGCCTCCAGGCTGTATTGCATTTAGATCTGTGCTTCTGTAGTCCTCCTGCTGTGGTCAATCATGCAGAGTGCAGGGTCTCTCAGCTGGTTTCTTCTATCATAGCTCTGCGGTACCTCCAGGCTGTATTGCCTTTAGATCTGTGCTTCTGTAGTTCTCCTGCTGTGGTCCATCATGCAGAGTGCAGGGTCTCTCAGCTGGTTTCTTCTATCATAGCTCTGCGGTGCCTCCAGGCTGTATTGCATTTAGATCTGTGCTTCTGTAGTTCTCCTGCTCTTGTCCATCATGCAGAGTGCAGGGTCTCTCAGCTGGTTTCTTCTATCATAGCTCTGCGGTGTCTCCAGGCTGTATTGCATTTAGATCTGTGCTTCTGTAGTTCTCCTGCTCTGGTCCATCATGCAGAGTGCAGGGTCTCTCAGCTGGTTTCTTCTATCATAGCTCTGCGGTGCCTGCAGGCTGTATTGCCTTTAGATCTGTGCTTCTGTAGTTCTTGTTAGAACCTTGCTGTTAGGTTTTTTTTCCTTTGCTGGTCACATGACCTTGTTGGCCTATTTAATCCTGCTCCGCCCTTCTGGCTTTGCTGGACTTCATTGTATATCTACTTTCTAGCTAGCCTGTGCTCTGTATCTAACTCTGTTAGTTTGCTTGGTCTACGGACCTCTATGTTCTATCTATTTTGTTTGTTCGTCTGTCTGCTACTATTTCTGTTAGGAGGTGTCCCATATTCCTCCCAGTCCTTAGTACTTGTAGGGATTCCCTCCCCCATCTATAGGTCTCCGTACAGACTAGATTAGGACTTTAGCAGGTCTGATCGCAGGATCAGGTTCCCTGTTACATCGTAGGGATTCAGCTGAGTCCTATAGTAGGGACAGATCTCCTCTCTTTCCTTAGCTTTGGTAGCAGAACATAACAGTTTGTGCCTGGGACCTTTAGGAGAGATTTGTTTGTTGAGTGTCACGAATCTCGGTTGGCAGGTCATCCTGGAATCTCTGAGACCAAGAGACTGTTGGGTCGCAGTTTTTGGTGGCCTGGATGGCAGAAGGAAGTCATTAAGTGGGTGCGTCAATGTACTATATGTGCTAGATCTAAGTCCTCACATACTCCTGCTGCGGGGTTGCTTTGTCCTTTGGAGGTTCCCAGTGCTCCTTGGACACATTTGGCTATGGACTTTATAACTGACCTTCCCCCCTCTGAGGGTTTTACTGTCATCTGGGTGGTCGTGGACCGTTTTAGCAAGATGTGTCACTTGGTTCCCTTCGTCAAACTGCCCTGCGCTAAAACTCTCGCTAAGGCCTTTGTCAAGGAAATTGTCAGACTTCATGGCGTTCCTACTGACATTGTTTCTGATAGGGGTCCTCAGTTCGTGGCTCGTTTTTGGCGTGCCTTTTGTGACAGGTTGGGAATTCATTTGTCGTTTTCGTCCGGATATCATCCTGAATCTAATGGCCAGACAGAAAGGAAAAACCAGGATGTTGAGCAGTTCTTGCGTTGTTTTGTGGCAGACAATCAAGAGGGGTGGTCTGAGTTTCTGCCACTTGCCGAATTTGCTCTGAACAATCATACATCTTCTTCTGCTGGTTGTTCGCCTTTTTTTTGTTGTTCTGGGAGACATCTGTCGTTTGGGTCGTTCTCCAAGTTGGGATCTGCCGTGCCTGAGGAGGAGAATTTTTCCGGTGATTTGGAAAGAGTTTGGACGGATGTGCGTGGTAATCTTCAGGAGGCCAACAGAAAATCTAAAGACTACTTTGATAGGAAACGACAGGAGGTTTTGTTCGCTGTTGGTGACATGGTTTGGTTGTCCTCTAGGAATCTGCGGTTGAGGATTCCTTCTAAGAAATTGGGTCCCAAGTTTGTAGGGCCCTTTAAGGTGCTTCAGGTTGTCAACCAATATGCTGTTAGGTTGGAGGTTCCTACCTCCTGGAGAATTAATCCGGTCTTTCATGTCTCTCTGTTAAAAAAAGCTGTTGTGTCGGATGGTGACGCCTCTGCCTCTGTTCCTCCGGTGGTGGAGGACGGGGAATATGAAATTTCTCGCATCCTTGACTCTAGACGGTATAGAGGTAGTTTGCAGTATCTTGTGGCCTGGAAAGGTTTCGGACCCGAGGATAACTCTTGGGTGAGGTCAGATGATGTTTCCGCGTCCAGACTTATCAGAGCGTTTCACAGGAGATTTCCTGATAAGCCTGGTCCTAGGGGATCCGGAGGATCCTCTTAGAAGGGGGGTACTGTTAGAACCTTGCTGTTAGGTTTTTTTTCCTTTGCTGGTCACATGACCTTGTTGGCCTATTTAATCCTGCTCCGCCCTTCTGGCTTTGCTGGACTTCATTGTATATCTACTTTCTAGCTAGCCTGTGCTCTGTATCTAACTCTGTTAGTTTGCTTGGTCTACGGACCTCTATGTTCTATCTATTTTGTTTGTTCGTCTGTCTGCTACTATTTCTGTTAGGAGGTGTCCCATATTCCTCCCAGTCCTTAGTACTTGTAGGGATTCCCTCCCCACATCTATAGGTCTCCGTACAGACTAGATTAGGACTTTAGCAGGTCTGATCGCAGGATCAGGTTCCCTGTTACATCGTAGGGATTCAGCTGAGTCCTATAGTAGGGACAGATCTCCTCTCTTTCCTTAGCTTTGGTAGCAGAACATAACAGCTCTCCTGCTGTGGTCAATCATGCAGAGTGCAGGGTCTCTCAGCTGGTTTCTTCTATCATAGCTCTGCGGTGCCTGCAGGCTGTATTGCCTTTAGATCTGTGCTTCTGTAGTTCTCCTGCTGTGGTCAATCATGCAGAGTGCAGGGTCTCTCAGCTGGTTTCTTCTATCATAGCTCTGCGGTGCCTGCATGCTGTATTGCCTTTAGATCTGTGCTTCTGTAGTTCTCCTGCTGTGGTCAATCATGCAGAGTGCAGGGTCTCTCAGCTGGTTTCTTCTATCATAGCTCTGTGGAGCCTCCAGGCTGTATTGCATTTAGATCTGTGCTTCTGTAGTTCTCCTGCTGTGGTCAATCATGCAGAGTGCAGGGTCCCTCAGCTGGTTTTCTTCTATCATAGGTCTGCGGTGCCTCCAGACTGTATTGCCTTTAGATCTGTGCTTCTGTAGTTCTCCTGCTGTGGTCAATCATGCAGAGTGCAGGGTCTCTCAGCTGGTTTCTTCTATCATAGCTCTGTGGTGCCTCCAGGCTGTATTGCCTTTAGATCTGTGCTTCTGTAGTTCTCCTGCTCTGGTAAATCATGCAGAGTGCAGGGTCTCTCAGCTGGTTTCTTCTATCATAGCTCTGCGGTGCCTCCAGGCTGTATTGTCTTTAGATCTGTGCTTCTGTAGTTCTCCTGCTCTGGTAAATCATGCAGAGTGCAGGGTCTCTCAGCTGGTTTCTTCTATCATAGCTCTGCGGTGCCTGCAGGCTGTATTGCATTTAGATCTGTGCTTCTGTAGTTCTCCTGCTCTGCTAAATCATGCAGAGTGCAGGGTCTCTCAGCTGGTTTCTTCTATCATAGCTCTGCGGTGCCTCCAGGCTGTATTGCCTTTAGATCTGTGCTTCTGTAGTTCTCCTGCTCTGGTCAATCATGCAGAGTGCAGGGTCTCTCAGCTGGTTTCTTCTATCATAGCTCTGTGGTGCCTCCAGGCTGTATTGCCTTTAGATCTGTGCTTCTGTAGTTCTCCTGCTCTGGTCAATCATGCAGAGTGCAGGGTCCCTCAGCTGGTTTCTTCTATCATAGCTCTGCGGTGCCTCCAGGCTGTATTGCCTTTAGATCTGTGCTTCTGTAGTTCTCCTGCTGTGGTCAATCATGCAGAGTGCAGGGTCTCTCAGCTGGTTTCTTCTATCATAGCTCTGCGGTGCCTCCAGGCTGTATTGCCTTTAGATCTGTGCTTCTGTAGTTCTCCTGCTCTGGTCAATCATGCAGAGTGCAGGGTCTCTCAGCTGGTTTCTTCTATCATAGCTCTGCGGTGCCTCCAGGCTGTATTGCATTTAGATCTGTGCTTCTGTAGTTCTCCTGCTCTGGTCAATCATGCAGAGTGCAGGGTCTCTCAGCTGGTTTCTTCTATCATAGCTCTGCTTTGCCTCCAGTCTGTATTGCATTTAGATCTGTGCTTCTGTAGTTCTCCTGCTGTGGTCAATCATGCAGAGTGAAGGGTCCCTCAGCTGGTTTTCTTCTATCATAGCTCTGCGGTGCCTCCAGTCTGTATTGCATTTAGATCTGTGCTTCTGTAGATCTCCTGCTCTGGTCAATCATGCAGAGTGCAGGGTCTCTCAGCTGGTTTCTTCTATCATAGCTCTGCGGTGCCTCCAGTCTGTATTGCATTTAGATCTGTGCTTCTGTAGTTCTCCTGCTGTGGTCAGTCATGCAGACTGCAGAGTCTCTCAGCTGGTTTCTTCTATCATAGCTCTGCGGTGCCTCCAGGCTGTATTGCCTTTAGATCTGTGCTTCTGTAGTTCTCCTGCTGTGGTCTATCATGCAGAGTGCAGGGTCTCTCAGCTGGTTTCTTCTATCATAGCTCTGCGGTGCCTCCAGGCTGTATTGCCTTTAGATCTGTGCTTCTGTAGTTCTCCTGCTCTGGTCAGTCATGCAGAGTGCAGGGTCTCTCAGCTAGTTTCTTCTATCATAGCTCTGCGGTGCCTCCAGTCTGTATTGCCTTTAGATCTGTGCTTCTGTAGTTCTCCTGCTGTCGTCAATCATGCAGAGTGCAGGGTCTCTCAGCTGGTTTCTTCTATCATAGCTCTGCGGTGCCTCCAGTCTGTATTGCATTTAGATCTGTGCTTCTGTAGTTCTCCTGCTGTGGTCAGTCATGCAGACTGCAGAGTCTCTCAGCTGGTTTCTTCTATCATAGCTCTGCGGTGCCTCCAGGCTGTATTGCCTTTAGATCTGTGCTTCTGTAGTTCTCCTGCTGTGGTCTATCATGCAGAGTGCAGGGTCTCTCAGCTGGTTTCTTCTATCATAGCTCTGCGGTGCCTCCAGGCTGTATTGCCTTTAGATCTGTGCTTCTGTAGTTCTCCTGCTCTGGTCAGTCATGCAGAGTGCAGGGTCTCTCAGCTAGTTTCTTCTATCATAGCTCTGCGGTGCCTGCAGGCTGTATTGCATTTAGATCTGTGCTTCTGTAGTTCTCCTGCTCTGGTCAATCATGCAGAGTGCAGGGTCCCTCAGCTGGTTTCTTCTATCATAGCTCTGCGGTGCCTCCAGGCTGTATTGCCTTTAGATCTGTGCTTCTGTAGTTCTCCTGCTCTGGTCAGTCATGCAGAGTGCAGGGTCCCTCAGATGGTTTTCTTCTATCATAGCTCTGCGGTGCCTGCAGCTCTGACAGAAGATAATCCTCTGCCATGTGCATCAACAAAGTGGCATTTGCAGTGTCACTGATTTGTCCGCGTCAGAGAAAGGAGTTGGCAGCAGTGTTGCTGGGAATTGTAGTTCTAGTAGTGTACGAATAGGAAAGAAACATTATATTGAGCTTCGTCTGTATATTAACAATAAGTATGCACTACGATTTGTGAAAAATAATGTGATTGTGAGAATAACCTTGTAATTCCGGCATGCGTTTTGCCCCTTTTACAGTGCCTCCAACATTTTTCTAAGGTAAAGGGGCATGGCCACCTGCCACATTACAAATATACTTTAATGACTAGAAAACTGGCATACTTTGTAGCTAAAATGTAAAACAGCCCACAGCTGGAAAATATTTTATTTCTGGTGCACAAACAGCCCCCAAAATGTGCAAATGTGCCCAGAGGCATGAGCCTTTTGATAGATTGGGCTTACTTTACTCCAGCAAGCTTATAGCCGGTCTTGATAAAATCCCCAAACAAGTACCAAATAGAAGTCCTGTTTTATACTATAAATTGCGGGTCAAACCTATGTGACCAAGACCTTTAGGATCATCCTCAATCCTAAAAGTGAAGGTTCCCTAATGCTGATGTAATGCATCCGCTTCTAAGGCAGCCCAGTTCATATGAATGGGGTCCCGCTGCACCCCCTGCTCAGTGTGTGCCAGGTAGATGTAATGTATTGGAGATAATGATTATCAAACGACTCCATGAGAATGCCAGAACTGATAGACATGTTGGCAAGGTTATATCTCCCACTCTTATATTCAGAATGATTTTATTCATTTGTTATCAGTGATTAAAAAAATGTGATGAAATGAGACTGGGGGTAACAGCAAATGATGAGGACTGGAGAGCAAATAATGATGAATAGAGGGTAAGGGACAGCAAATGATAATGAATTAAGGGTGGGAGAGTAAAGAATTATGTGTTGAAGGTGGGGGAGAGCAAATGATGATGAATTGAGAGTGGAGGGTAGGGGACAACAAATGATGAATTGGGGTCGGGAGCAGCAGATATCGATACATTGAACATGGGGAGAGTAAATGATGTATTGAATGTGGGGGAGAGCAAAAGATGCTGTATTGAGGGTGGGGGAGACCATATGATGCATGGAGGGTGGGGGACAGCAGCTGATAATGAATAGAGGGTGGGGGTGGGAGAGAGAGGACATGACATAATGAATTGGGGCGAAAGGGGGCATGTAAATATAATGAATTGGGGGAGCGGGAGGTGCAGAGTGGGGGGTGTTGATGCAGGAGTGTGACTGGTATTGAATTTGGGAATAGAGTACATGTGCTAATTAATTTATATATTTATTGGGTGGGGGAAAGTGGCTATTAATAGTTAGTGAGGGTACAGTCATAGATTGAAATTTATATTTCGAATGGTGGGTTGCATAATACCTAATTATATATTAATGGTGGGTTCACGTGTGTATTCAGCTGCGTAGTGTAGAAGTTGGGGAAAAACTGGGGAATGTGCTCTGGAAGCGGTGCTCTAGATAACTGTTATTATATGCAGAGATGAGTCGTGGCTGGAAGAAGTGATGTTAGTCTGCTCTGGAAGGAAAAAAGCGAAGATGAAGGACTAGTGTGTTACCTGTACACTGACACTACACACTATGTACAAAGCTCCTGTGTATAATGTCACCGGTGATCACTGTATTACCTGTATACTGACACTATATACAGAGCTCCTGTGTATAATGTTACCGGTGATCACTGTATTACCTGTACACTGACACTATATACAGAGCTCCTGTGTATAATGTCACTGGTGATCACTGTATTACCTGTACACTGACACTACACACTATGTACAAAGCTCCTGTGTATAATGTCACCGGTGATCACTGTATTACCTGTATACTGACACTATATACAGAGCTCCTGTGTATAATGGCACTAGTGATCACTGTATTACCTGTACAATGACACTATATACAGAGCTCCTGTGTATAATGTCACCGGTGATCACTGTATTACCTGTACACTATATAGAAAGCTCCTGTGTATAATGTCACTGGTGATCACTGTATTACCTGTATACTGACACTATATACAGAGCTCCTGTGTATAATGGCACTGGTGATCCCTGTATTACCTGTATACTAACACTATATACAGAGCTCCTGTGTATAATATCACTGGTGATCACTGTATTACCTGTACACTGATACTATATGCAGAGTTCCTGTGTATAATGTCACTGGTGATCACTATATTACCTGTACACTGACACTATATACAGAGCTCCTGTGTATAATGGCACTGGTGATCCCTGTATTACCTGTACACTGACACTATATACAGAGCTCCTGTGTATAATGTCACTGGTGAGCACTGTATTACCTGTACACTGACACTATATACAGAGCTCCTGTGTATAATGTCACTGGTGATCACTGTATTACCTGTACACTATACACTATATACAGAGCTCCGGTGTATAATGTCACTGGTGATCAATGTATTACCTGTACACTGACACTATATACAGAGCTCCTGTGTATAATGTCACTGGTGATCCCTGTATTACCTGTACACTGACACTATATACAGAGCTCATATGTATAATGTCACTGGTGATCACTGTATTACCTGTACACTATACACTATATGCAGAGCTCCTGTGTATAATGGCACTGGTGATCACTGTATTACCTGTATACTAACACTATATACAGAGCTCCTGTGTATAATGTCACTGGTGATCACTGTATTACCTGTATACTATACACTATATACAGAGCTCCTGTGTATAATGTCACTGGTGATCACCGTATTACCTGTACAATGACACTATATACAGAGCTCCTGTGTATAATGTCACTGGTGATCACTGTATTACCTGTACACTGACACTATATACAGAGCTCCTGTGTATAATGGCACTGGTGATCACTGTATTACCTGTACAATGACACTATATACAGAGCTCCTGTGTATAATGTCACTGGTAATCACTGTATTACCTGTATACTGACACTATATACAGAGCTCCTGTGTATAATGTCACTGGTGATCCCTGTATTACCTGTACACTGACACTACATACAGAGCTCCTGTGTATAATGTCACCGGTGATCACTATATTACCTGTACACTGACACTACAGTGGGGAAAATACGTATTTGATACACTGCCAATTTTGCAAGCTTTTCCACCTACAAAGAATGGAGAGGTCTGTAATTTTTATTGATTATTACATAATTAATTAGCATTTTATTGCATGGAATAAGTATTTGATACAATAGAAAAACAGAAACCTTTGTTTGCAATTGCAGAGGTCAGACGTTTCCTGTAGTTCTTCACCACATTTGTACACACTGCAGCTGGGATTTTGGTCCACTTCTCCATACAGATCTTCTCCAGATCTTTCAGGTTTCGGGGCTGTCACTTGACAATGTTGAATTTCAGCTCCCTCCAAAGATTTTCTATTGGGTTCAGGTTTGGAGACTGGCTAGGAAACTCCCGAACCTTGAAATGCTTCTTATGGAGCCACTCCTTAGTTGCGCTGGCTGTGTGTTTCGGGTCATTGTCATGATGGAAGACCCAGCCACGACCTATCTTCAGTGCTATTACTGAGGGAAGGAGGTTGTTGGCCAAAATTTTGCGATACATGACCCCATCCATCCTCTCTTCAATACGGAGCAGTCGTCCTGTCCCCTTTGCAGAAAAGCACCCCCAAAGTATGATGTTTCCCCCACCATGCTTCACGGTTAGGGCGGTGTTCTTCCTCCAAACACGGCAAGTGGAGTTGATACCAAAAAGTTCTATTTTGGTCTCCTTTGACCACATGACCTTCTCCCATACTTCCTCTGGATCATCGGCAAACTTCAAATGGGCATTGACCTGCTGGCGTGAGCAGGGGGACCTTGCGTGGCCTGCAGGATTTTAATCCATGACGGCATAGTGTGTTACTAATGGTAATGTTTGAGACTGTGGTTCCAGCTCTCTTCACATCATTGATCAGGTCCTCCCATGTTGTTCTGGGCTGATGCCTGACTTTTCTCTGAATCATCTGTAACCCACAAGGCAAGATCTTGCATGTAGCCCCAGACCGAGGAAGATAGACAGTCATCTTATGTTTCTTCCATTTTCAAATAAAATGCAGTACAGTGGGTCAGTGGTTAGGATTGTAGCCTTGCAGCACTGGGGTCCTGGGTTCAAATCCCACCAAGGACAACATCTGCAAGGGGTTGGTATGTTCTCCCTGTGTTTGTGTGGGTTTCCTCCCACACACCAAAGACATACTGATAGGGAATTTAGATTGTGAGCCCCGATGGGGACAGTGCTGATAATGTGTCTGAATTGTAAAGTACTGCGGAATATGTTGACGCTATATAAATAAAAAAAATATTATTAATTGTGCCAGCAGTTGTTGCCTTCTTAACAAGTTGCTTGCCTATTGGCCTTTAGCCCATCCCAGCATTGTGCAGGTCTACAATTTTGTCCCTGGTGTCCTTAGACAGTTCTTTGATCTTGGCCATGGTGGAGAGGTTGGAGTGTGATTGTGTGGACAGGTGTCTTTTATACAGGTAATGAGTGCAAACAGGTGCAATTAAAACAGGTAATGAGTGCAGAGTAGGAAGGCTTCTTAAAGAAAAACTAACAGGCCTGTGAGAGCCAGAATTCTTGCTGGTTCGTAGGTGATCAAAAACTTATTTCATGCAATTTATTTAAAAATCATACAATATGAGTTTCTGGTTCTTATCTTTAGATTCTGTCTCTCAGAGTTGAAGTGTACCTACGATAAAAATTACAGACCTCTCCATTCTTTGTAGGTGGGAAAACTTGCAAAATCGGTAGTGTATAAAATATTTATTTTCCCCACTGTATGTACAGAGCTCCTGTGTATGTTGTCAGCGGTGAGTTACTGTATTACCTGTACACTGACACTATATACAGAGCTCCTGAGTATAATGTCATCAGTGATCCCTGTATTACCTGTACACTGACACTATATACAGAGCTCCTGTGTATAATGTCACTAGTGCCAATATGTAGTCTGGTCATGGTGTGGCGGTATTTGTCCCTTGTATGTGGTATTGTTCGGTCACTATGTGGTGGTAATATGTGGTCGGGCCATGGTGTGCTGGTATTTTTCCCTTATATATGGTACTATTGGTCATTTTAAAAAATGTACCATATATACTAGAGTATAAGCCGAGGTACCTAATTTTACCACAAAAAACTGGGAAAATGTATTGACTCGAGTATAAGCCTAGGGTGGGAAATGCAGCAGCTACTGGTAAATTTCCGCATCCTGGTACGCATTGCTCCCTCATCCCCAATCCTGGTATGCATGTCCCCCTCATCCCCAATCGTGGTATGCATGGCCCCCTCATCCCCAATCATGGTATGCATGTCCCCCCCTCATCCCCCAATTCTTGTATGTATGGTACAACTCATCCCCCAATCCTGGTATGCATGGCCTCCTAACTCCCAATCCTGGTATGCATGGCCTCCTCATCCCCCAATCCTGGTATGCATGGCCTGTTCATCCCCCAATCCTGGTATGTACGGCCACATGACTGCACACACAAAAAAATAAACACATATACTCACCTTCCTTCCTCACCTAATGTCCAGCGCTGCATCCTGTTCTGCTGCAGCTCATGTCAGCATCTGAGCAGCGCACGGCGTCACTGCCATGCGCTCTCAGACACTGATGTGAGCTGCCGGCATATTCACTCCTCTCCACGTCGGGATTATGTGCATGGAAAGGAGCGAATATGCATTCTCTTTAGTAGCAAGCACCATTAGCAGGAGCAGCGGCACAAAAAATGTGCTGAAAAACTTGGCTTATACTCAAGTATATACGGTATGTGACGAATTCCCTTAAAGAAAAACAAATAAAAATGCCTAAAAAGAGTATTGGATATTTTAACAAATTTTTAATAAGTTAAGGAAGAGTAGGTTACTGCCAAAGGAGTCTACCCTTGTTGTGGTGGCAGGCTTAAAACAATCTTTTGGTCAAAACAAAAGCTGATGGCTATGTGTGTGATATGGTGTTCAATGGGAGCTGTTAATGTGCGATTGGTGAAGATGTGGCGCAGAAGTGGAGTTTTTCCAAGAGTGGGAGGTGTTGAGGCTAGGCTGGGGGTGGAGCCTGGGCAGTGGGAGGTGTTGAGGCTAGGCTGGGGGTGGAGCCTGGGCAGTGGGAGGTGTTGAGGCTATTCTGGGGGTGGAGCCTGGGCAGTGGGAGGTGTTGAGGCTAGGCTGGGGGTGGAGCATGGGCACAGTCTCAAGGAGGCCTGAAAAATTTGCCAGTATGGGGCCCTGAACTTGCCGGTGGCAGCCCTGCAAATCTAAAAAGAGATGTCTAATCAAAGCTTATCTTGCTGAGAAAGCAGTAAACAATATATTTTTTTTGTATTAGAAATCAGCAATTCAGATGAATGACTGTCCAAGTGTCCATATAATACAAGGAGTGCTATGGTCTGCCAGAGAAGCTCAGTAACAACAAAAACAGTTACAAACTCCCCTCAGAACAAGATCATTGAAGAATGAAATGAAGAATTTATCAATCAGCGAGGAAACAAGCCGCCATAGAAGCCACAGAGTCCTTTACAGTCCCAGGTATTTTAATGTTTTTAATGTTTACCAACTATTCAGGAAGAAGGCCATTTAGTCCCTTATTCACATTGACGTCACTGACACATGGTAAGGTTTTAATACTAGAGGTTAGGACCATCCCGCTTTGGGTACACCTTAACGCTGGTGGGATGGCTTTTACGCTTTTTTACCAAGTACTCCATGTTATTTCTATGCACTATTGCTTTTACTCACAGCAGGGTATATGTGCATTTTGTTTCTGTCTCAGGTTTTGGACATTCTTTAGGAAGTATACTTTTAGGATTTGCCAATTTATTCGTATACAAAATATTAACCAAAGTTGTACAGAAAATGAAATAATCATATACGACTCTGGTTTAATGTAATACTATATGGTGTGCATTAAGATGAATTATAAATGCAATGGTCATTCTCAACCTATTAAAGATAAAAGGCCCTGATTCATTAAGACTGGCCTTTTGTACATCAATGTTAATAATGAGCGCCCTGGAGTAAGTTGCTATTCTTAATGAATTAGGAGCCGTACGCCACCCCAAGACATATCCAGTAGCCCTGAGCTGGTGTAGATGGCTGTAGTAATTGACACTACTTTGTGGCTCCTTTCATGGTGAATTTGTCGGGTTTGCACGCTCACGACCAGTCCAAGTTCCACCCACTTTTGGAAAAGCTGGTGAAGCCGGCCAGTAATGGTCTAAGAATGACAAAAGTTGCCAAATTTTTTCACAACTTCAAGTAGCACAAAAACTGCAATCAAGACATTAGTTTTATTATTTTTTTAAAGTTAAATTGTATTGCAAGATGTAAAAACAGTTAATGTGTCAAATGCCGTCATTTCTATTCCAATGCTTCAGCATCGCTTATTATAACCTTCCATACGAGTCTCAAACTCACTAAGTCCCACAAATGATATGGCGATATGTCAGAAGAAAGTTACACAGTAGGGTCACTTTAATTATACATTGACCGCAAAAGACCCCAGTTTAACGTGGCACTAACAAATCTGTGATTCTCCTCCCATGAACAGTTAGAAAATCTTGATGCCGCTGACAAAAGAGCAGCTTTCCCCCAAAAGCAGCGGCCGCACATCACTTTATATTGGAAGGAGCTTACTCCTTTCCACAATCAGGAGCGTCCTCAGACCAGTGTCAGACCTAGTAATGGGAGCTGAAAAACTGCATCATAAGCAGAATGAATTCCACACACAATTACATCTGGAATATTTTTTCTGTTAATCTTGTAGGTAAAAATCTTAAGGCTACAAGCCTCGGTTCCTCAAGAGACAGTGGTAAGTGCATTATATTCTATAGGCAAGCTTAATAGTTGCAGAAAATAACTTTTCACAATGGTCCTATGCTGCCATATAGTGGCGAGAGGTTTATTATTACAGGTATCTGACTTTCCCCATTGCCACTGCTCTGCTCCGTTCTAGGTGGAAAGTTCACTGAAGATAGCTAGTTATTATAGTCCTAATGTGTTGGTAAGAATTTGTGGTTTGGAAGGTGGATGGCAGCTTCACTCTGATCAGTCGTCCTCCATAGTGACCATGAGGAGGACTAACAACAGGGGGAGCTAGAGAGCAAACCATTCTAGCAGTATTCTGCTTCTGGATTTTACCCGTCAGTGCAGACCAATGTCATTTTAAGCCGCTATGAAACCAGCTACAAAGATCTGCAGATGTCACTGAGACACTCACACGTCATCATTGGCTCTGTGCACACAATGTCCTAGGTTTAATATCAGCAAGTTACAATTTAATGTGGTTCCAGATAGAAAAGCAACAGAGAATACGACCGATACAAATCTACGCCTCTTACTGTGTTAATACAATGGTTATCTGCAGGGAATTTGTTGGTTAATTGCCCAGTGTAACTGTGTCACCCTGGCCTGGATGCCACAAGTGTAAATAAAGCTGGGTCTGAGAGCAAGGGGGAGGTTCTCTAGTCAGGGGAACATTAGCATGCAATGCCTCCTGTCTCAGGCCAGTAGGGGGAGCTGGCTGCCCCTATAAAAGCTGGTACTGGGGGCAGGGTTAGGGAGAACTGGACGACCTGCCTCAGCACTGAGAGGTGTCCCAGAGCAGGGACAGAAAGTTGTGTTGCACCTAAGAGGAAGTGTGGCAGTAGGAGAGCCACAAGCCAGAGACAAGAGGCGAAGAGAGCCTGTCTTGGCAGAGAAAAGACTTAATTTTACCAGACTTTGGTGTCTGAGGCTGGAAGGATTCCACATCCCCCAGCAGAGAACCAGTCCGCAAGGGACTGTATATTCCTTGGCCCAAGAAGCCTGGAGGCCCTGCCACAACCGAAGGGACCAGTAAAGCCGTACAAGGCTGGGAGCAGAAAGGAACCCACGTCGCAGGCCATACAGGCGAGAATACACGGAAAGCTCGGAAACGTGGGCTGTTACCCTATCAGGAGGAGATAGCCAGAAGGAGCGCAGAAAGCACGGTAGGCCTACACCCTCACCCTGACCAGGGCCAATTTCCCCGTTGCTCTCAGACATCCAGGTCCCCTCCTAGCCGGGACTGTTTGTGGGTCAGTTTACCTGTTCTAGTAAAGACCCTGGACTGCAACCTGTTGTCTGTGTGCTCCTTGCTCCTCCAGCACTACCAGCACTGGGACTCTCACTACCATCACTCCCACCATCCACTATACTGCCCTGGGGCCGCACTCTTCCCGTGGGGAGTCACACTACCCTAGCTGCACACCTCATCAGCCCCAGCGGTCTGCATGCAGCGGCGGTTCGTAATAACCGCAATCCACGGGTGGCGTAGTCGGACATAAACATCAGCACATAACGGACTACCACTGGCCTGACCACCCAGAGCCACGGAACCGGGTTGCCACTACTACCCCCCCATGTATGCTCAGCATACATCCAGCGGTGGATACCGCGATCTAGACAGCACTTCTCCTAATCTTTATGGCTAAAACGGAATCCCTACACAGGGTTACATCTCCTTCTCTTCTCCTGCTCCCATCCCAGTATCTTGTACACTGATGAAGGTCTTTATTGACCGAAACGTCTTTACTGTGGACTGCAAATAAAAGTATCTTCTTATATCAGTTTGGTGTGCTGAGATTATCGCGACAGCTTTGGCGTAGTCGGCAGGATTTCGTGCCCGCAACCACCGGGTACTGCGTGCCTGAAAAAGACTTTTGTAACTTACCTGTGGCGAAGCTTCCCGCCGTCCGGAGTCGTTTCCCGCCATCCGGAGCCGATTCCCGCCATCAGACGCCATCTTGGACCGTTTCCCGTCGTCTTCTGCTGTCTTCCCGCCATCCGCAGCTGCTTCCGGCCATCGGACGCCATCTTCAGGACGCCGAGCAGGAAGAAGAGGGGCGTGGACGCCGAAAGCGCGCGAGACCCGAAGCTCCGCCCCACGCACCGACACTGCGCAAGGTCCTGGAAGGGAGAGAGAGCGACGCTGACGTCATCAGGACGCGACGCAAGGTCCTCGTCCAGAGCAGCAGCAGCGGAGTCGCGGCCTACAGAAGAGGATCGTCGGAAGGTAGGCCACGCTTAACTAGGGGGGAGGAAGATGTCGGACACAGAGGCGCCCACTACCACCAACGCAGCTGCAGCAGCGGTGATGCCCTTTTCCCTGCCCTACATCCCTGGAGCGGCCTGGCTGCCCAAATACTCAGGGGAGCCCCATGCCCTAACTGACTTCAAGGAAAGGCTATACAGTTTGTTCCACGTTTACCCCCTGACAGAGGAACAGAAGGTCAGCATATTAACAGGGCAGTTAACTGGCGCAGCCCAAAGGGAGGTAAAATCATGGCCCACTGAGGAGAAAAGAACCGTGAAGGGTATTCTGGCCCAAATGCGGGGTACCTTTGACACACGTACCTCCGCTGAGATTAAAATGAGGTTCTATGGATGTAAGCAGCGGGCACAGGACAGCATCAGAGACTATGCCCTAAATCTGCAGGAAGCCTTGAGGGCTATTCAACAAACTGACCCTGGCAGTGTGCAGGAAACGGATAAGCTGCTAACAGAACAATTCATAGAAGGTCTGCTGTCTAGCGCCCACAGGGCCCAACTGCGCCTCATGTTCTTTCAGAACCCCGACCTGACTTTTGCCCAATTTAAGGACAGGGCCATAAGGGTGCTCTGTGAATCTGCAACCAGTGGCGCTATAAACCCCCGGCGCCCTGCTCTCACCTACCACCAGGAGGCGGCGCCCTCCTCTATGGACCCCGTGGGGGCAGATGCACAGGTCCTGAACCAAGCCCCGTCGAAAGACCTGCACCACCAAGTCCAGGAGCTGACCAGGAGCGTCGCGGCGTTGACCAGGACCGTCCAGGCGTTGCAAGTGGACCCGTCAAGACCCATCGAGCTGGCTTCAAGTCCGGAGGATGTCCCGTGGCGTCGACAGAGGAGGATCCCGTCATTCCGAGGGAGGCCCACAGACCGCTACGCAGAGGATGGATAGCCCATTTGCCGTCGATGCAACCAGCCCGGACACATTTCCAGGTACTGTAATTTAAACTGGTCCAACCTGGGGCAAGGGGCCAACCCCCAGGCATAAGATCACCAGGCCCTTATAATTGGCGTGATAAGTACGTTGGGGGGCGCCCGGTTTTACCCGTGGTGCTGGACGGTATCCCCATGAGCGCCTTGCTGGATACTGGGTCACAAGTAACCACTATCCCTTATGTACTTTTTAAGCAGTATTGGACTGATGCTGATATCACACGGTATCCAGACAGTAACTTGAGCATCATCGCCAGTAATGGCTTACCCGTGCCGCAGATGGGGTTCAAGGAGATGACCATTAAAATTGGTAAAGTTGAACTGCCGGCACAGGGAGTGATTATTGTGGACATTGACCGTCATGAAAGTCACCCTAAGATAACTGTGGGTACTAACCTAATTGAAAATTGTCTTTCAGAGGTAGTTGTAATTCTACAACAGGTGGTGGTGAATGCTAGTTCCAGCCAACAGAGAGTCCTCAACAAGGAGATAAAAGCCCTGATGAGACGGCAGCAGGTAGAACTGTCTGGTGGTGAGATCGGTAGCGTAAGACTCAGTGACCCATTCCCCATTTCCATGCCTCCCAAAAGTGAAATGATGATCTGGTGTCGGACTGCAATCGGGTTGAGAGGTAGAGACTACCAAGCCATGGTAGAACCCGTGTACTCAGACAGCAGGCCCACCATTTTGACAGCCAGGGGGGTGGTTGATGTCCGTCATGGGAGGGTGCCCGTTCGCATTCTCAACATTGGGGAGAGAGAGGTACACTTACCCAGGTACGCTACACTTGCCAAACTGTTTGTTGTCGATCACAAAGCTATCAGGGCCGTGGAACCCTTGCCTCCATCTCCACAGGCGGAGGGTAATGGCTCCCAGAAACAAAAGGAGGACTGGTGCCAGAAACTCCACGTGGGTGCTGACTCCACTCCCCTGCACCAAAAACAAGGAGTCTACCGGGTGGTACAGGAGTACGAGAGAGTCTTTAGTAAGCACCCGCTAGACTTCGGCAGAGTAAAAGGGATAGAACACCACATCCCCACAGGGAGCCACCCACCGATAAAAGAAAGACACCGACCTGTACCCCCTGCACATTATCAGAACGCAAAGGGCATGCTAAGAGAAATGAAGGAAGCTGGGGTCATTAGAGATAGCTGTAGCCCCTGGGCAGCCCCCTTGGTTCTGGTGAAAAAGAAAGACGGCACCATGAGAATGTGCGTGGACTATAGACAAATCAACCGTATTACCCACAAAGACGCATATCCGCTGCCTAGAATAGAAGAGTCTTTAGCCGCACTAAAATCTGCTAACTTCTTTTCTACTTTGGACCTTACTAGCGGGTACTGGCAGGTTCCTGTGGCAGAGGCTGACAAGGAGAAGACCGCCTTCACCACCCCGATGGAACTGAGCGAATTCAACTGTATGCCTTTCGGGCTCTGCAACGCACCAGGGACCTTCCAGCGGCTGATGGAATGCTGTCTAGGGCACCGAAACTTCGAGACGGTCCTCCTTTACCTGGACGACGTGATCGTCTATTCGAAGACCTACGATGACCATCTCAAGCACCTGGCCGAGGTGTTCGAAGCCCTGGCAGGCTATGGCCTGAAGGTGAAACCATCGAAGTGTCACCTGCTGAAACCAAAGGTCTAGTACCTAGGGCACGTGGTAAGTGCGGAAGGAGTAGCCCCCGACCCTGACAAGGTCACGGCAATCAAGAGCTGGCCAAGCCCCTCGAACATCAAAGAGGTGAGACAGTTTCTCGGGTTGGTAGGCTACTACCGAAGGTTCATCCCCGGGTTCACTAAGATGGCAGCTCCTATGCAGGACCTCCTGATCGGACAGTCTAAGTCCAGGAGTCAAAAGCCACGCTTCAAGTGGGATAAACCGGAAGAGGAGTCCTTCCGCCAGCTAAAGATGGCCCTCACGGGGAATGAGATCCTGGCCTACCCTGATTACGGCCAGCCTTTCATTCTCCACACAGATGCCAGTAATGTGGGACTGGGAGCCGTACTGTCCCAAAACCAACAGGGCAGAGAACGGGTGATCGCATACGCCAGTCGGAAGCCGAGGCCCACCGAGAGGAACCCGGAGAATTACAGCTCCTTCAAGCTAGAATTCTTGGCAGTGGTGTGGGCCATGACGGAACGCTTCAAGCATTACCTGGCCTCCGCAAAGTTCACCGTGTACACGGACAACAACCCGTTGACACACCTGGACAATGCAAGACTGGGTGCCCTGGAACAGCGGTGGATGGCCCGTCTCTCCAACTATGACTTCGTGATCAAGTACCGGGCAGGCAAAACCAACGCCAACGCGGACGCCCTATCAAGAATGCCTCACTTACCTGAAGGTGACGAAGACCCAGAAGAGCTGGAGGAGGTAGAACTCCCCGCGTTTCACCGGTATGGAGCCGCTCAACACTCTCACCGCGTGAAGGAGGAAGATCTAACAACTGTGATGATGAATCCCCTACCTCACCACAGCTGGGCCGAGACCCAAGATAGTGACCCTGCAGTCCGCCTGGTGAAAGATCTGCTGACCCGGGAAGACGCCCGCCTAGATCCAGATGCCCCAGAGGAAGCCAAGCAGCTATGGAAGGAGAAGAGCAAGCTGTTCCTCTATGAAGTCAAGTTGTGCAGAAGGATTGTCAACCACCGGACGCACGAGCTGACCTGGCAAGTCGTGGTCCCAAGGCGGGATGCAGCTATGGTCCTGGGGGCTTACCATGACAGAGCGGGGCACTTCGGTTGGAAGAAACTGGAGTTCCTGCTAAGAGGAAGGTTCTTTTGGGTCGGCATGAGAGGAGCTGTAGAAAAATGGTGCAGAGACTGTGGCCCTTGTCACCTGAGGAGGAAGGACCGCACCAGCCAGAAGACACTCTTGAGGCCAATCGTCACCACGCAGCCTCTTGAGCTGGTAGCTCTGGACCATGTCAAATTGGCTCCCAGCCGGTCAGGATACATCTATGCCCTGACAATCGTGGACCACTATTCCCGTTTTCTAGTGGTGGTCCCGGTAAAGGACTTGACAGCCCAAACAGCGGCCAGAGCCTTCCAGCAATACTTCTGCCGTCCACACGGGTATCCGGAACAGGTCCTGACAGACCAGGGTCCAGCGTTCGAGGCTGAAATCTTCCAGGAGTTCTGCAACCTCTATGGCTGTAAGAAGATTCGGACAACGCCTTACCATCCACAGACCAACGGGATGTGTGAGAAGATGAACAATATAGTCATTGATCTCCTGAAGACTTTGCCCCTGGAGGAACGCAGCCTGTGGCCAGAAAAACTGCCGGACCTGATAGACCTATACAACAATATACAGGTGAATGCTACAAACTGCACCCCGGCTTACCTGATGCGAGCTAGACCAGGTAAGCTGCCCGTAGACCTGGAGATGGGAGTCCTAATACCTGAGGACACCTCCCCGGATGCGGACTGGGATACGGAAAGGCAACTGCAGTACAAGAAGGTACAGGAGAGTGTGGAGAAGAGCCTGGCCCAGGTGAGAGAGAGGCAAGAAAAACTCTTCAATCAACACGCCCCTGCTGGTCCCCTAGAACCTGGTGAGCAAGTCCTAAACCGAAAAAGAAGGCTACATAAGTTGGACGACCAGTGGGAAAGGGAACCCTACACCGTACTGCAGTCTGACCACGACAACCCAAAGGTGTGCGTAATCACCAAGGACGGAGGAGAAACCACTAGTGTCGTCTCCAGAGACCACCTCAAAAGGTGCCCCGAGCAACTCCGTAGTGCAGAAGAGGATCAGAGTGACCTTGAACCCGCAGAGGACAAGGAAGAAATGATCAGCACCGTTCTCGGAGAGTTCCCTCAGTCCTGGACTCGCATAAATGATGCCATAGTGGTACCCGTCCTGCATTTCCTGCAACCGGCCCAGCAACAACCAACACCAGAGCCGGAAGGTGAAGAGGAGCAAGCAGTTCCAGAGGCAGAAGAGCCTGTACCAGCAGCCCAGGAGAGTCAACCCTCTGCTGACAGTGAGCCTGCCATGCCTGCGGTAAGCCAAAGGACCCGCAGACAGCTGCCTGCCCTACCTGTACACCCAGCTGGTAGCTGTACCCCTAACGCTAGTGGGTAAAGCCAGGTTGGTCCACCACCAGACAGTGGGCTACGTAGGTCAACCAGGAGCACAAAGGGGCAGATACCCGCTCGCTGGAAAATATAGAGTGTACTAAAATTGTAAATAACCCTGTTGAAAAATGTTGAAATGTTTGCCAAGTTACCTGCGTGATTATTAATAGCGTGTTTCAGTTTCTTGCAGCTACCGTAAGGACTCAAAGGTTATGGACTTTTTATAACCGGGACCTTGTATGGACTGCGTTTGGAGCCTAACCCAGGAATCAACTAAGACTGTAAAGGACTTGGGGTAGGACAGACCCCCACCTGGTTAAGGCTCCCCGTTGTGCTGGTGATATGGACACCCGGTCACAGGCCACACTGTGACCTAAAGAACTCAATTTGTGCGTCATCTGTCTATTAATGTTTTATTGTTATGCATATTGTCTTTGTTTACTGTTTAGTCCCGGAGTACTAAATTTCACTAGGGGGGAATGTGTCACCCTGGCCTGGATGCCACAAGTGTAAATAAAGCTGTGTCTGAGAGCAAGGGGGAGGTTCTCTAGTCAGGGGAACATTAGCATGCAATGCCTCCTGTCTCAGGCCAGTAGGGGGAGCTGGCTGCCCCTATAAAAGCTGGTACTGGGGGCAGGGTTAGGGAGAACTGGACGACCTGCCTCAGCACTGAGAGGTGTCCCAGAGCAGGGACAGAAAGTTGTGTTGCACCTAAGAGGAAGTGTGGCAGTAGGAGAGCCACAAGCCAGAGACAAGAGGCGAAGAGAGCCTGTCTTGGCAGAGAAAAGACTTAATTTTACCAGACTTTGGTGTCTGAGGCTGGAAGGATTCCACATCCCCCAGCAGAGAACCAGTCCGCAAGGGACTGTATATTCCTTGGCCTAAGAAGCCTGGAGGCCCTGCCACAACCGAAGGGACCAGTAAAGCCGTACAAGGCTGGGAGCAGAAAGGAACCCACGTCGCAGGCCATACAGGCGAGAATACACGGAAAGCTCGGAAACGTGGGCTGTTAGCCAGAAGGAGCGCAGAAAGCACGGTAGGCCTACACCCTCACCCTGACCAGGGCCAATTTCCCCGTTGCTCTCAGACATCCAGGTCCCCTCCTAGCCGGGACTGTTTGTGGGTCAGTTTACCTGTTCTAGTAAAGACCCTGGACTGCAACCTGTTGTCTGTGTGCTCCTTGCTCCTCCAGCACTACCAGCACTGGGACTCTCACTACCATCACTCCCACCATCCACTATACTGCCCTGGGGCCGCACTCTTCCCGTGAGGAGTCACACTACCCTAGCTGCACACCTCATCAGCCCCAGCGGTCTGCATGCAGCGGCGGTTCTTAATAACCGCAATCCACGGGTGGCGTAGTCGGACATAAACATCAGCACATAACGGACTGCCACTGGCCTGACCACCCTGAGCCACGGAACCGGGTTGCCACTACTACCCCCATCGTTCCCCTTTCGCCCGGATCCGAGTGCCCCACGGCCCAGGGGGCGAGTCATAACCACAACTGGATCCATCTCTGCAGTGGATAAGCTCCTTCACTTAGAGGGAATGTGAAATGTTAGGGCTGATGCACCCTAGAAATCCAGCAGTTCTCCTTCATTTCTCTAGCAGAGAGGAATATTACTCAGTGCACTGGCAGAACTACAAGTACAAAGTGTTTCATTGCTTTGGAAATGGCAACCTTTTTTTTTTTCCCCACACCAAAAGTTCATGACTTCTTTTGAGGACCACGCAGATGAAGAATTCTCCACCACTTGCCGAAGCTCTTCAAACAAGGGGCCAAGTTCTTTTTCCAAACTAAGGATTAGACCTAAAAAAAAAAAAAAAATATATGAATAAATAGTGAAAATTGAATGCAGAAGTCCATATTTCTATGTATATTCCAGCTGTTGGCAGACTACAAGCTGCTGTAGACAATATGTGTACTCCGATTTCAGGGCAGAAAGTGGGAACCTGAAACTTTCCATCATCCGGCATAAAACTGCATCAAACGGTAGAAATGAGAGGAACCTGTTCTGGGAACTGCTCTTTGTCCAACTGCTTAAAGGGGATATTGAGTGAAGACAAGTTCTGTAACTTACTGATCGTGGAGGTCGTGTCGCACTGTTTGGAAGCAGAAGGAACTTTAATCCTCATTACAAAATGAAACTAATATTATGCAGATAGAACTAAAACTTGACTATGTTGAGCCAGTTGTGACATTTGTTAGTGGCTGATAACTGGTCAGTGATGACTAGCCCACTGTGTAATCTTAGTTCAGGTGGACAATATAGTAGACATAGTGCTGGATGCGTCTGAGACTGGTTATTGATGGCATTTGTTGTGCAGTGTAATTACTATTGTAGTGGCTTCCATTCAGAGCACACATGAAGCCAATACATTTTGGCTAAAGGGATTCTCCAAAGACGAGTTATCACTTATTGATTAGTGGGGGCAAATCAAGAAATTTTTATCCCCAACAGGGTACTTTTATCCTCTTTAAAGTTCATCAGCAGTGCACATGCCTGATTGCAGGACCATTCGTTCTCTATGGGGCGGCCAGAAAAAGCCGAATGCAGCATTCCACAGCCCACAGGGAATGAGTAGAGCAGCGGTCAACCATCTTTCTAATGGGCATGAAAGTGCCCCCTTTTACCAATCGGTGCAGGTTGCAGTGGTCATACCTCCACCGATCAATCAGTTATCAGCTACCTTGTGCATAGGCGGTTACTTGTTTTCACCAGACAGATTTTAAGCAAATGTTTGATGTGAGAGTCAATTTAGATCCATTGCTTCCATTCAGCTGAATGATGGGCGTGCTATCCTCTGAAGAATAGGACACCCGTATTATAGTCCAGGAAAGCGGGCACAAGTTGCAAGTGGATCTGCCAGGACTAGTGTTGAGAATTGGAGACCAGAGCACTTTTTTGACGTTAAGTATAAGTTATATATTTTTCTAAACACATCTAAAAATATTTTAAGGACACTTTACTAGTATTTTTTGTTGTTGTTATTGCACTGACTGCACATTTTAAATTATCTTTGTGTAAGGACCACATCACACCATTACTGGATACAGAACATCTACAGTATCATTAAGGGATCAGTAGTTGTATCTCATCAACTCTGACAAGAACCAAGAACCATTTCATGTAAATTGGGACAGGGTAGATTGGATTTTCTCCTCGGCTTCCAGTTGAGAAATTCTTCTTTCACAACAGACATACAGTACAGACCAAAAGTTTGGACACACCTTCTCATATAAAGATTTTTCTGTATTTTCATGACTTTGAAAATTGTACTTTCACACTGAAGGCATCAAAACTATGAATTAACACATGTGGAATTATATACTTAACAAAAAAGTGTGAAACAACTGAAAATATGTCTTATATTCTAGGTTCTTCAAAGTAGCCACCTTTTGCTTTGATGACTGCTTTGCACACTCTTGGCATTCTCTTGATGAGCTTCAAGAGGTATTCACCGGAAATGGTCTTCCAACAATCTTGAAGGAGTTCCCAGAGATGCTTAGCACTTGTTGGTCCTTTTGCCTTCACTCTGCGGTCCAGCTCACCCCAAACCATCTCGATTGGGTTCAGGTCCGGTGACTGTGGAGGCCAGGTCATCTGGTGTTGCACCCCATCACACTCCCTCTTGGTCAAATAGCCCTTACACAGCCTTGGAGGTGTGTTTGGGGTCATTGTCCTGTTGAAAAATAAACGATGGTCCAACTAAACACAAACCGGATGGAATAGCATGCCGCTGCAAGATGCTGCGGTAGCCATGCTGGTTCAGTATGCCTTCAATTTTGAATAAATCCCCAACAGTGTCACCAGCAAAGCACCCCCACACCATCACACCTCCTCCTCCATGCTTCACGGTGGGAACCAGGCATGTAGAGTCCATCCGTTCACCTTTTCTGCATCACACAAAGACACGGCGGTTGGAACCAAAGATCTCAAATTTGGACTCATCAGACCAAAGCACAGATTTCAACTGGTCTAATGTCCATTCCTTGTGGTGTTTAGCCCAAACAAGTCTTTTCTGCTTGTTGCCTGTCCTTAGCAATGGTTTCCTAGCAGCTATTTTACCATGAAGGCCTGCTGCACAAAGTCTCCTCTTAACAGTTGTTGTAGAGATGTGTCTGCTGCTAGAACTCTATCCTCAGAAGCAGAGGTGACTCTTGGTCTTCCTTTCCTGGGGCGGTCCTCATGTGAGACAGTTTCTTTGTAGCGCTTGATGGTTTTTGCAACTGCACTTGGGGACACTTTCAAAGTTTGCCCAATTTTTCAGACTGACTGACCTTCATTTCTTAAAGTAATGATGGCCACTCGTTTTTCTTTACTAAGCTGCTTTTTTCTTGCCATAATACAAATTCTGAGAGTCTATTCAGTAGGACTATCAGCTGTGTATCCACCAGACTTCTGCACAACACAACTGAAGGTCCCAACCCCATTTATAAGGCAAGAAATCCAACTTATTAAACCTGACAGGGCACACCTGTGAAGTGAAAACCATTTCCGGTGACTACCTCTTGAAGCTCATCAAGAGAATGCCAAGAGTGTGCAAAGCAGTTGTAATGCACACGCCCGGGATGAGAGGCGTGGATTCCACTGGACCGTGCCGGAGAGTGAATGCCTGGAGGGGCGTAACTAGGTATTCACCCGATCCGACCAGGGTCGCACGACGGCATACGACGCCAGTGCACCAAGGAGGAACCGAGCAGAGGGACCAGGTGCTACTCCAGGACAGACCCCGGACACGGCTGTTGACCCACACAGGGGAATACAGGAACAGACTGGTTAGACTGGCACACAGACTGGTGGGTATAGGCAGGCACGACTGGTATGCAGGCAGGCGGGTATGCAGGCAGGGGGGTACAGGCAAGCACGGCTAGAGTGCAGACAGGGAGGCGCTAGCAGGTAGGAACACAGGCGGGATAGGACCCAGTACACACTGGGACTCAGGAACAGAACCACAGATGTGGCGGACAAACACAGCAGAGTGAGGCCGCCCAGAGAGGTGAGCGAGAGCAGGGCAGGACGAGACCGCCTAGAGCGGTGAGCGAGAGCAGGGCAAGACGAGACCGCCTAGAGCGGTGAGCGAGAGCAGGGCAGGACGAGACCGCCTAGAGCGGTGAGTGAGAGTAGAGCAGGACGAGGCCGCCTGGAGCGGTGAGCAAGAGTAGAGCAGGACGAGGCCGCCTGGAGCGGTGAGCAAGAGTAGAGCAGGACGAGGCCGCCTGGAGTGGTGAGCAAGAGTAGAGCAGGACGAGGCCGCCTGGAGCGGTGAGCAAGAGTAGAGCAGGACGAGGCCGCCTGGAGCGGTGAGCAAGAGTAGAGCAGGACAAGGCCGCCTGGAGTGGTGAGCAAGAGTAGAGCAGGACAAGGCCGCCTGGAGCGGTGAGCAAGAGTAGAGCAGGACAAGGACATCTGGAGCAGTGAGCAAAGGGAGAGCAGGCTAGAACCGCCGGAGCGGTGAGAAAAGGCAGAGCAGGCTAGAACCGCCGGAGCGGAGAGCAAAGGCAGAGCAGGCTAGAACCGCCGGAGCGGTGAGCAAAGGCAGAGCAGGCTAGAACCGCCGGAGCGGTGAGCAAAGGCAGAGCAGGCTAGAACCACCGGAGCGGTGAGCAAAGGCAGAGCAGGCTAGAACCGCCGGAGCGGTGAGCAAAGGCAGAGCAGGCTAGAACCGCCGGAGCGGTGAGCAAAGGTAGAGCAGGCTAGAGCCGCCGGAGTGGTGAGCAAAGGCAGAGCAGGCTAGAACTGCCGGAGCGGTGAGCAAAGGCAGAGCAGGCTAGAACCGCCGGAGCGGTGAGCAAAGGCAGAGCAGGCTAGAACCGCCGGAGCGGTGAGCAAGGCAGAGCAGGCTAGAACCGCCGGAGCGGTGAGCAAGGCAGAGCAGGGGGGACAGGGCTCTGTTCACTCAGAACAGACAAGAAGGGAAAGGCAGAACCAGATACCCACAGGGTACTTGCAGTGAAGTAGCGAGTGGACCACAAACTCACAAACGGGAGTACAGTGACAACGAGCAGGAGTAAGGTACGAGTTCAGACTCTGCAGAAAAAGGAAAGGTACGGACATAGAGAAACACGGGAAAACAGGCTAGAAGATTATACAGACAAGAACAGACACAGTAGCAAGATACAGGAGCGGGTCTAGGAATGCAGCCCCTAGAAGGTGGGAACAGGCCAGGAGCGTGTTCAGACAGGACAGACTAGATACAGGAGCGGGTCTAGGAATGCAGCCCCTAGAAGGTTGGAGGAACAGGCTAGGAGCGTGTTCAGACAGGACAGACAAGATACAGGAGCAGGTCTAGGTATGCGGCCCCTAGAAGGCGAGACGAACAGGCAAGGAGCGTGTTCAGACAGGCCTGGAAATACAGCCTCCAGGATAGGCAGACAAGAGAACACAGAAGGGGACCTGGCACATTCAGAGTGAAAGACCACAATGAATGAAACACAATGCTCAGGCAGGGATTCATTGGAGCAGCTGGGTTAAATACCAGATGACAGACAGAAATAGGCTGGGCACGCACAAGGGGTGTGCCTGCAGCAGGTACAAAAAGCAGGAAGTGATCGGGCGCCGCCCTTAAGCAGCAGACACAGAGGCAAGCAGACAGCATGGAGGGAAGCCAGGCTAGCAGACTGGACTGGAGATCAAGTGCGCGCTCTTGCACAGTGGGAGATGGACCACTATGCAAGGACGCCGCCAGGTATGTTACAGCAGTCATCAAAGCAAAAGGTGGCTACTTTGAAGAACCTAGAATATAAGACATATTTTCAGTTGTTTCACACTTTTTTGTTAAGTATATAATTCCACATGTGTTAATTCATAGTTTTGATGCCTTCAGTGTGAATGTACAATTTTCAAAGTCATGAAAATACAGAAAAATCATTAAATGAGAAGGTGTGTCCAAACTTTTGGTCTGTACTGTACACTGCACCTTTTATCGGGCTAGACATGTAAATACAATGTAAATAATACAGAAGAACGCCTACCTGTATTGGCATTGCTGCTAGCTATGAAGCTCACAACCAACGGCAATCTGTTAAACTGGACAACCTGAAACACAAATCAATGACTTACAGACAATAGAAATGAAGTGATACTTATAACCTCCATATTTCCATGCTGCTTAAAGGCGTTTTCTATTGTGTAAATGATGCTTTACTGTACAATGAACATGGAAAACACTTCCAATGGATCCCTATGAACCGTAATGTGAGGTATGCATGGAGAAAGTGACTTGTGGACCACAAAGAAAACACAGTGAGATCCAGTTAATGTCAGTGCAATGAGGACTGAAACAGCAATTCTAAAAGGAGGATGGGCCTATTAATATGTCTATTAACACCGGCACTTTACACACAATCCTCATAACAAATGGAATTAAAACAAAGTGTTTCATCAGGGTTTAGCTTGTTCTTGGACCCCACGCTTTACTCCCCCTCCCCAGGTGCAGGGCTGAGTCTCCACCATAGCTCTCGGTAACAGATATGGGCTGCAGCGCTGACGTCATGTCGACAGCACACCAGCAAATCAGAGAGCTCAGTGGCTTGGCGGTGTAGACAAAACACCCCACTCAAAACACCTGAGCTCACTGACTGGCTGCCAAGCTGCTGATGTGACATCGGCCCCGCAGGTAATACTGGACACATGGAGCAGCCGGAGAGGCTCAGCACCGGACCGGAAGAGGGTGGCTTACACCAGACAATTTTACAATCGTTTTATAACAAACTGCACCCAGGGATCACGATTTTCTGATTTGGGACAATCTCTTTGAGAACTTTGGAAAATATTTACAATCTACATATCTAAAGCCAACTGTATAGCAGGTCAGACAGACCTGCCCGAAAATACCTGCCCCCAAAAAACTCTAAACCAGAAGATGATACCACTTGAATCTGGTTGGGATGAGCATGTCCATCACCACCACCGATCGTGATAATCACACCTGATGCTCACAAAGCCGTCCTGGGTCTACAGCCTTACCTACCTGATACGTGGTGTAGTAACATATGATGCTTTTGTTTTCGGAGAGTCCCAGCTTGCTTCCCTGGTCAGTGGCCAGTGCAAATGTGGATAGGAAACATGGCCTCAGAGCATGTTCAGGGGAATTCTCATTTGCAACTGATAAAGAAAACAGCAATAAGTGTTTGAATGTGAACATTTCTATAATCCAGTCTCCTACTTTTGGTTGATGAGGTACAAGCAGCCCAAAATGGCTGTACACAAATAGAGGGTCCTGGTTTGGCTTTATAGCCCAAGTCATGTGGCATGGCTCTTTACAACTCTGGAGCAAATGCATGTACCTGTATGTTCGTACTGGGGTCTGCATGTGTGGAGGGGGCTCAGCTTGCGCCATATACCGGCTGCTATACAGCCACCATCAGTCTTCAGCAGCAGCGCTTGTTCCAGTCGCTGATGTTTAACTGCCTAGGCGCTGCTGTCAATCACTGGCAGTGGCAGTTAAATAGAGCAATCATAGTTTTGCAGTATATAGAAAAAGCAAAGGATCACAGGTTTTCAAGTCCTCTAAGCGGACTAAAAAATAAAGTAAACTAATTGTATTAAGATTCATATCACCCTCTTTTTCCTTTTAAAAATAATGAAAGTGGTTTCCAACTTCAGATTTTGATGCAGTTTTTGAAGCCAAAACCAAGAGTGGATTAAAAAAAGAGACATCTACCATTTATTATTCATTTCTGGCTTTAGCTACAAAAACCGCTTAAAAAAAAAAAAAAAATCTCAACATGGAAACAAACCCATCCACTACTTTTACATTGATGCCCCATGCGTAGGATAGAGCATCAATGTCTGATCAACTGGGGTCCCACAACCAGCACCCCTGATGATCAGCTGTAATCGGTGCTGCCGGACGGAAGTGCTTACTTGCAGATCTTGGCCGCCTAGTTGTAGTGGCCGCCGTGGAGTACTACACATCCGCCTCTTATTAAATTGAACTGAATAGGAGGCGAATGTGAAGTACCCTGTGGTGGCCACTACAACTTGATGGCCAAGCTCCGCAAGTAAGCACTTACAGCCAGCGGCACCGATAACAGCGGATCGGCGGGAGTGCCGGGTGTGGGACCCCAACCGACCAGACATTGATGTCCTATCCTATGGATAGGGCATCAATGTACACGTAGTGGACAACTTCTTTAATCTCAATTATCATTATGGCTGAAATTATTAGATTGAGTTCCAATATTGGCAGGAACAAATCTGCTGGTCAGATAGTTGCTTGTGCGCTCACCAGTGGTTCATCATATCCGCATCATTAATTTGGAAGTTTGAGATAACAGTTGAGGTGTGTAACCTAGCTGTAAGAGTGGGTATAAGGGCAGAGAACCACATTGCAGCAGAACTGCATGCCGAGACATGCATGTCCATTCTAGTTCCTTACCATTAATTACAGGTACCCCATCTCTGTCTGACACTACAATGGCATGAAGTCCTTCAACACTAATAAAAAAACAATCAAAAGGTTATGTTAGTAATAGACATAATTTACTACACACCTCACATCAGAATGACCATTGTTAACGAGCCAACGCATGGGCATTGGTATCAGAAATAAAGGCCCCAGAGACCAGGCTGTATCGTCAGAGAGAGGAGGGCAGGAGTTTTGTTATTCAGACCTTGGGAGTTGAGGTCTTAAATTATTAAATATAATTACATAATAGCAATCATTAATCATACGAAAAACTATGGAAAGAAAGTACCTTGGAAGTTTTTTGTAAAGGAACCTTCTCAAGTCCTTGGAAAAGAAAAGAAAAAGCAGATGAGTATGGGTACCCATATCTAACCAAGAACAGGATGGCGGGCTTCAGAATGTTAGCCAATGCAAAGTGGAACTCCTGTACTCCTGACAGGCAGAGGCCCGGGAGGTAACACCATCACCTATCCAGCTATTATGGCATATCCTGTGCATATACCATGAATGCTGGAGATTAAAAAACCCTTTGATACGAGAGATCAACCCTAAGCTTTCATAATATTGGATGTTAAGATAAAAAAAATGTAGTAGATAAACCACTTCCCGTCAAAGCACTTCCTAATGGAACATGCCCATTGACATTAGGACTTGCATCTTCATCCTGGAATCATGATCCCAGGGCTCCATCCAACAGTGCTCACTACCCACATCAAGCAGGGACCCAGCAGTGAAAGGGTGCACTGTCAGCACTCTGCCGCTGCTCCGTTAACTCCTTACATGCCATGGTCACTGGAGATATTAGATCCGACTGGAGACCCCATCTAATAGGCGGCCTGCCAATATAACACACACAGGCTGGACATTGAACTGCACTAATGGATTATTTATGCAACTAACGCATTGCGTGTTCCCGTTGTGAAACTAATCATTTACAAAAATGTTGAAAAACAGGTTTTGTTTTCCCAATAATTTTTTTTTATCAAATAAAAAACAAATTCCAACAAAAAAAACACACACATTTGTCATTTTATCACAAAAATAAGGATGACCAAAAAGACTTACATATCCCAAAATAGTACCAATAAAACACGTTATGATCCTAAGAATATGAAAACAATAAAACAGAAAAAAAAGATTTATTTTTACAGAGGCGTGTACTCATTTGTGGGATCCCGATCCATCAGCCAAGTCAGTAGTCTCTGGCCTCTGGATAGGAGGCTCGCAAATCTCTTACTTTGGAGGGGTCCCTAACGTGGCTTTTGATTAGTCTGGCTGGTGCAACGTCATTAATGTGTCATCAGTAGTGTTGAGCATCCGATGCTGAAATATCGGGTATCGGCCGATATTCGCGGTATCGGAATTCCGATACTTTTGCAATATCGTATACCGGAATCGGAAGTTTCCATAATGCAATGAGCCAGTTTCATTTTATTCAGCCAATGAGGATCCTAAGAAGTGTGGGCACATCCTGTTAGGCATGTAGGCATGTTAACTAATGGGATAGCTGTGATTGGCTGCTGAAATGATGTCATGATGCACTATAAAAGCCGCCGCCACCATTTTGAGCTCACTCTGCTGTGAATTCAGTTAGGGATAGGACGCTGTTGTTCTCAGGGACAGTTTTAGCTACCTATTAGCTCTATTCTGCTTTACCCAAGCTACTTTATAAATCGCTGTGCCTTGCAGCGCTAGTGCACAGTTCTCTGTGCTGTTCACGGCTGTCTGCAAGGTCTCTGTGTGTGAGTGCAGCTCACGCTGTAGTGTGTGCTTCAGCCACGTCTGGTTGTAGTCTGCTCAGCGTGCGTCACTGCCTCATACATTGTCCTTTTTTGCTAATTGATCATTTTTCCTGATTTCTCCTATTAGTGTGGTGGTTCCATCCGTATTCAGCTAAACTGGTTCCAAACACACTATATAGGAGTAGATAGAGGAGCCTTTCTGCAGCATTGGGCCCTGCAGCCCGAGCCAGATTAGTATTAGCCTATTTTTTGTAGCCTCATCTATTGCATTGTAGGTTACCTTCCTGCATTGTAATAGCTACAAAAAGTTTGTGATACTATCGTTATTACATCTTTGGGCACATCCGGTGTCTTTTTGTGACAAAAAAGACCTAAATAAAGCTCACCAAACACTCCACTTTACAGTTATGTAGGCCACATTAGCTCATGTTAAAGTCTACACTTTATAAAATTAGTTTCTTATACCTGTTAGCAGCTGTTCAGGAATAAGCACACTAAGCCCTTAGTACTTTTCTGCCTATCTTTATCAGTCTACCAAGATGAAGAAGGCAGGGAGTAAGGCATGTGGTCGTGGGCGTGCAGTTTCTGCAGGGAGAGGACGTGAGGATTCTGTGCCTGTAGGGAGAGGACGTGGGGATTCTGTGCCTGCTGCGGGCACCAGTGACTCAGCATCCCCCAGTTTTACCAGGGAACAGTCCTTTATGCGCAGCTTTGTAGGAGCTAGCCGTACCCCACTGCTGCGGGAGGACCAAATTGAAGCCGTTGTCGGATGGATGGCAGCGAACGCATCGACTTCAATTAGTTCCAGATCCTCTCAGGTCCTGAGCACTGAAGAGCACCCATCTGTCTCTTCACCACCTGCCAAATTGCCCAGGCAGTCAGAGAGCCCTGTACAGGAGCCATCTCTACTTCTGTTCTCTGAATCTCTTTGCTTGGAAAGAGGGGGCCAGGCAAGCAGAATTCTAGAATTTGAAGAAGAGGTAGTATGCAGTGATGCGCAACCGTTTTGTCTCTCGGAATCTGAAGAGGCGGGTGGGCCAGTGCCTATGGTCAGCAGCACACCTCAGTACGCATCTGATGATGAGACTCAGGTGCCACTTTCTGGTGCGTACTGTGCTGTTGAGACTACCCAGGAGAAGCAGTTGTTTGAAGAGGGTGGTGTAGATGATGAGGTCCTTGACCCATCATGGCGTGAGGGACAGGAAGGTGGTGGGAGCAGCTCTGAGGAAGAGATTCCCCGAACGGCCCAAAAAGGAGGGAGAGGGAGGGGGCAGACTTGGTTGCCTGTAGCCTCCACTTCGGCACCCATTAGGAGCATGGCTCTTCCAAAATCCAAAGCGGGCGCTCCCAAGACTTGCAGTGCCTGGTCCTTTTTTGACACAGTTGCAGATGACATTTGCTTTGTCAAATGCAAGCTGTGTAATCAGAAGGTGAAAAGAGGGAAAAGTGTCAGCAACCTCAATACCACAAATATGTGGAAACATGTGCGGACCAAGCACGTGGTGGAGTTAGAAAAACACACTGAAGACCTAGGCCAACCTACAGCGCCACCTACCACCGCTTCAGCTCGTGTTGTAGCCTCTTCCTCCAGCTCACACACAGCTGGTTCAGCTTCCTCACAGGATCGCCATGGAAGAATCTCTGGCACTGTTGTACAGAGACACAGTGTAATTCCACCCACAGCACCACTTTCCTTGTCATCCTCACACTCCCAGGCCAGTCTACAGCCATCGTTAGCACAGGCATGGGAGAAAAGGCGCCCATGCTCGGCAAACCACCCCCGAGCACAGGCACTGAATGCTGGCATTGCTAAACTACTGGCCCTTGAAATGCTATCATTCAGGCTGGTGGAGACTGACACCTTCCATAACTTTATGGTATTGGCAGTCCCACAATACAACGTGCCCAGCCGCTTTTATTTCAGCAGGCAAGCCGTCCCTGCCCTGCAACAGAATGTGGAGGGAAAAATTAAACATGCGCTACAAAATGCCGTCAATAGCAAGGTCCACTTGACCACCGATGCGTGGACCAGTAAGCATGGACAGGGACGATACCTTTCCCTCACTGCCCATTGGGTAAATGTTGTGGAGCCAGGTACAGATCTTGAGAGTGGCGCTGTACGTGTTCTGCCAACTCCAAGGATTGCAGGAATCCAGTCTGTACACATTGACTCCTCCTCATACTCCAGTTCCTCTGAATCAGCGCTGCTGGAGCCGTCACGGTCTACCTCCACATTGACCCGTGAACGGTTACCTGTTATGATGACCGATATGAGCACAGCCATGGCCAAACGTCAACAGGCCGTATTAAAATTAATTTCTTTGGTGAATCGAAGCCACACAGCGCAGGAGCTCTGGAATGCCATCAAGCAGCAGAGCGACGTGTGGTTTGTGCCAGCGAATCTCCAGCCAGGCATGGTAGTGTGCGACAATGGCCGAAATCTGGTGGCAGCTCTGGGCCTAGGCAACCTCACTCACATCCCATGTCTGGCACATGTGCTCAACTTGGTCGTGCAGAGTTTTTTGAGGGACTATCCAGATCTTGATGCACTGCTTCACAAGGTCCGCATAGAGTGCGCTCACTTGCGGCGTTCCAGCAACGCAAGATCGCGCATTGCAACTCTGCAGCGCCGATTATGTCTTCCGCCGATTATGTCTTCCGGAACATCGCATTATATGTGACCTACCCACGAGGTGGAATTCAACGTTACATATGTTGGAGAGGTTGTGTGAGCAGCAGGCAGCAGTAATGGAGTACCAGCAGCAGCAGGCGCAAACAAGTCGCAGTGCGCGCCGTTCACACTTCACCACCACTGAGTGGGCCTCTATGAAGGACATTTGCCACGTTTTTTGTGCCTTCGATTATTCCACGCGGATGGCGAGTGCAGATGATGCACACTAGTCAGCATGACTATCCCCCTTATCAGCCAGCTTGAAAAAACACTGCAAGCACTAAGGGACGAGGTTTTGGAAGAGGTGGAGGATGAGGAGTCACAAATGCCACCTGCTTCTCTACAGTCTGCGCAACGTGGTTCCTCACAAAGGCCTAGGCAGGGGATACTTTGTGAGGAGGATGAGGAGAAGTCAATGGAGGAGGAAGACATCTGTCCAGAGGAGGGAGGTACACAATGCTCTAGTAGTTAGTATCTAGAGCGAGGGTGGGGTGATGCAGAGCAGGCAGAGATCACGCCTCAAGCAGGGGACAGCGTTTCTTGGCCAGTTGGCAGTCTGCAGCACATGGTTGATTTCATGCTGCAGTGCCTGAGAAACGAACGCCGCATCGCCCACATTCTCAACACGGCTGATTATTGTGTGTCCACCCTCCTAGATCCTCGCTACCGGGACAACTTACAAAGCCTCATAACACCGTTGAACCAGGAGCGTAAAATGCGGGAGTACTAAGACGCACTGGTGCATTCCATCATGTTCTCCATTCCAACCGAGAGCAGTGCTGCTAGTGCTTTACAAAGCAGCTCAATGCGTCGAGGCAGTGGAGGAAGCTCTGCACAAAGAGGGAGCAGAAGCAGCGCCTCAGCACAAGGCAAGACCAGTATGACCCAAATATGGCAAAGTTTTGTGTCCCCGCCGCCACAAATGTCTACACCATCACAGACGGCTCCAGTCAGCAGGAGGCAACGTTTCCGTCAGATGGTGACAGACTACATGTCTTGCCCTCTCAGTGTACTCCCAGACGGCTCTTCCCCCTTCAAGTTTTGGGTCTGTAAGCTGGATACATAGCTAGAGCTTAGCCAGTATGCATTGGAGGTGCTAGCTTGCCCTGCTGCTAGTGTAGTATCGGAACACGTCTTTAGTGCCTCAGGTGGTGTACTAATGACTCGCCCCCTGGGTCGTGGGGCACTCGGATCCGAGCAATAGGGAAACGATGGGGGTAGTGGTGGCACCCCGGTTCCGTGGCTCAGGGTGGTCAGACCGGTGGTAGTCTGCTATGCGCTGTTGGTATGTCCGACTACGCCACCCGTGGATTGCAGTCAGTGCGAACCGCCACTGCCAGGCAGAGCACTGGGGCTGATGATGTATGCAGCTGGGGTAGTGTGACTCCCCACGGGAAGAGTGCGGCCCCAGGGCAGTATAATGGAGGATGGGGGTGATGGTGTAGGGCGTCCCAGTACCGTTAGTGCTGGAGGAGCAAGGAGCACACAGACAACAGGTTGCAGTCCAGGGTCTTTACTAGAACAGGTGAACTGACCCACAAACAGTCCCGGCTAAGAGGGGACCTGGATGTCTGAGAGCAAATGGGAAGTTGGCCCTGGTCAGGGTGAGGGTGTAGGCCTACCGTGCTCTCTGCGCTCCTTCTGGCTATCTCCTCCTTATAGGGTAACAGCCCACGTTCCCGAGCTCACCGTGTCCTCTCGCCCGTATGGTTTGCAACGTGGGTCCCTTTCTACTCTCGGCCTGGTACGGCTTTGCTAGTCCCTTCTGCTGTGGCGGAGCCTCCAGGCTTCTTAGGCCAAGGAACATACAGTCCCCCGCGGACTGGTTATCTGCTGCAGGACGTGGAATCCTCACAGCCTCAGACACCAAAGTCTGGTAAATTTGGTTCTTTGTCTGCCAGGACAGGCGTACTTCACCTCTTGTCCCTGACTTGTGGCTCTCCTACTGCCACACGTCCTCTTGGGGTGCAACACAACTGTTTCTCTCTGCTCTGGGACACCTCTCAGTCCTGAGACAGGTCGTCCAGTTCTCCCTAACCCTGCCCCCAGTTCCAGCTTTTATAAGGCCTGCCCCCTACTGGCCTGAGACAGGAGGTATTGCATGCTAATGTTCCCCTGACTAGAGAACCTCCCCCTTGCTCTCAGACCCAGCTTTATTATATTTGTGGCATCCAGGCCAGGGTGACACACTAACAGACCGTCGCATGCGACTATCCTCCGATAACGTTGACCGGCATACTTTTCTGAAAATGAACAAGGCCTGGATCTCGCATGAATTTGCCAGTCCTCTTCCAGAATAAATAATTGGTTGGCAACAGTATCCAGGTCTCCTGTTGTGTTCATGTTTCTACAACCTGAACTGTAATCCCTGAGCTCCAACACCGCCAGTTGCTGCTCAGAAGTGCCGTCTGCACAGTCAATGCTTGCTCCAGTGTTATTGGGGTTCAGTAACGTCAGCTGTTCCCCTGCTGTGTGTCCGGCAAATTCTCCTGCTCTGTCCACATCCACTGTACTACAGATTTAAAACTTGCTCCAATTACACCTCTGGCTCCTCTGTTTTTAGTATTTACCCTGGGCTCCAATACCGCTAGTTGCTGCTCAGAAGTGCCGTCTGCACAGTCAACACTTGCTCCAGTGTTATTGGGGTTCAGTAACGTCAGCTGATCCCCAGCTGTGTGTCCGGCAAATTCTCCTGCTCTGTCCACATCCACTGTACTACTGATTTAAAACTTGCTCCAATTACACCTCTGGCTCCTCTGTTTTTAGTATTTACCCTGGGCTCCAATACCGCTAGTTGCTGCTCAGAAGTGCCGTCTGCACAGTCAACGCTTGCTCCAGTGTTATTGGGGTTCAGTAACGTCAGCTGATCCCCAGCTGTGTGTCCGGCAAATTATCCTGCTCTGTCCACATCCACTGTACTACTAATTTAAAACTTGCTCCAATTACACCTCTGGCTCCTCTGTTTTTAGTATTTACCCTGGGCTCCAATACCGCTAGTTGATTGACAGCTCTGGCTTCATAGAACCAGAGACAGAGGTAAAACAAGCAGGTGGGAAGGTGTATATAAAGGATTGGCCCACGCCGTGATCCACGGAGCGCTTGTACTTGGTTTCAACAGTCATTCTGTGCTGACAGTCCCTTTAAAATCAGTGTTTCCCAAACTCCAGTCCTCACGGCCCCCCACAGGTCATGTCTTCAGGATTTCCATAGCATTGCACAGGTGAGAGAATTCCTGATTCCTTGATGATACTTTCATCACATGTGTAACACTGAGGAAATCCTGAAAACCTGACCTGTTGGGTGCCATGAGGACTGGAGTTTGGGAAACACTGCTTTAAATGGAGCGGTGCTGCAGTTTTATTATTCAGCAATTAGCAGGATCCCCCAACAATTTCTTAAGCAATGAGAAAATGCATTCCCTAATGATGTCCTCTGACAATAAGCGGATCACGGACAGCAGATGCATTGGGTTCTGCATTTCTTTGAGAATGGGATGGGGCAGCTTCTGTCTTCTCAGTGATACAATCAGGAAGGAGATGCAGCGTGAGACATGACCTGTTACGGCCAATGTGGTTTCCCTGTTGTCTTCCCACTTCCCACAAACCCCGGGATCCCATGATCCGTCCCTGAAATAAAGACTCCACAGCGGCAGTTTATTAACAAACAACAAATAACAAACCAAATAACAATTAAATATATATATATATATATATATATATATATATATATATATATATATATATATATATATATATATATATATATATATATATATATATATATATATATATATATATATATATATATATATATATGGAGTGAGGGTTCTTGGAGCTAATAGATCTGGCTTTAAATTAACTATAAAAATCAACCGCCATGTTACCCTCAGCCGTTCAGCACCAGCTCGAGGGCACCAAAACTTCCACATTCCGTGAAAGACCAACAAAACTAAATGCTCCTGAGGTAAAACCCCGTCCAGAGCCCAGAACTGACTGCCAGATCACCCCCCACTCAATTTAAATGACCTGGAATTTTTCCCAATTCCTTCCACCGACAATTCGGTACCAACTCCAAGAACCCCACCCCCCGCCAACCACGAACAGCCCTAAAAACCTTAGGCTCGTGAGTGCCCCAAAGCCACCAACGCCCTTTCAATCCCTTCCTGTATTGCAAGGGCCCAAAGATCCATACCGATATCATTGAGATGAACACCGTCCTTCGACCAAAAATTACCAACCCCCGATTCCAACTCAAAGTGCCTAACACTTATCCCACCATTCCGTGACACAAAACTGGACACGGCCCTATTTAATTTCACTCTCGCTCTATTTATACCTTTTTCGAATCTGACCGCCCGCCATTTTTTCCTGGGCACTATATCCGACCAAACCGTCAAAACCCCCGGGAACGACGTCCACAATCTCAAAAAATCAAAACGGATATCCCGAATCAACTCTCTCACGGGCCTTGCCCCCAAATCGTTCCCCCCCAAATGCACAACCAGAATATCCGGTGTTCTGTCCAATCTTGACGCTTTATGAAATTCCGACAAAAACCGGCTCCATACCATTCCTCTAAAACCTAGCCACCTTATAACCACTTGTACCCTCGGAAAGCCCAATTGCCTACCGTCACGCCTTACATCCGCACGCAGCGCCCCCCAATGCACATACGAATGTCCGAAAATCCAAGCTAACGAGGGAACACCACCTAAAAGAATAATAAACAAGCATATTCAACAACTATCCAAACAACTCACAAATGAAACAAGGTCCTGGGTATTTAACGACGAACATACATCAAATAATGGTCCGAACTCCATCTTCCAATCCGCTTTATCACCTCCGCCCCCAAACCGCGCCTATCAGCCTCAGACGCTGCGCCAATCCTAAAGGAATGCGAACCATAAACCCCTGGGCTAAGGCCCAACTCCTGCACCCCCTTTTTTAGGACTGCTATAAATTGGAAACGGGAAAGAAATGACCCGTCGCAATGACGTAACAGTGGGCCGGATCTACCCGACCACACTTGCCAATAAACCTCCAAGCACCTTCTTGGACACATCAGTGCCCCGTCCACTCTACCCAAAACGACGCGCTTACCTCTACCCAATTGTTCAGTTTTTGAGCGTCTAATCCAAAAATCGATACCCCAGGCCCAGCAACTCATGTCTTCGGCTAATAAACCTCCCTCCCTATTCCTGCTGGGGGCGACCAACTCGCCTACTCTCATTGCCCCGAAAAAAGCTAAAGAAAAAGCTAACTTAAACAGAGCCGCCTCAAAAGCAGAACAACAAATCCTTTCCAAAACCAGACCTAACCTTTTCAACATACTAAACGTGACTGGCCTACGCTTATCCACACTCTTGCTACCCTTTTGAATACCTCTAAGTGCCTGCTTGACCAAAAAGGATTTAGTAACATCAGTCAAACCCTGTAACTTGAAACCAAATGCGAGGCCAGCAACAAATTTACTAATTCTAGATGGCGACCACCCTAAGTCCGCAGCCTTACCAATCAAAAACAAGACCGCCAACGTCCTATCCTCGTCACTCTCTATTGCCCCCCAATGCGACACCCAGCTTTGCCATACTCGCCACGATGCCTCGTAAGCAGACCAGGTTGAACTCGCCACTGACTCCTGGATCAATCTTCCGGCTCGTCCGTAATCAGCTGCCACAACTGCGAAGGGCATTCCACTCCTGCGACCTCTGCCTCGCCAGAGCACGGAAACGCTCCCACTGGAAACGAGACAAAGCATCCGCTATAGAATTTTGGACACCTGGCACATGCACAGCCGAAATCAACGCATTCAACTCCAAACACCATAGTACCAGTTCCCTGACCAGCTTAATAACCGGAGGAGATAAAGCCGACAAGCTGTTAATCACCGTCACCACTCCCATGTTATCGCAGTAAAACCTGACTCTCCGATTCAAAAAGAACTCACCCCAAATCGAGACGGCAACTACAATTGGGAATAATTCCAACAGAGCGAGATTCTTTGTAAGACCCTTATCTTTCCATGAATCGGGCCATTTTCCCACGCTCCACTTTCCCTTACAAAAAGCTCCATAGCCAGCACCGCCTGCCGCGTCCGTGTAAATCTCGCAATCAAAGCTGTTCAAAAACTCCTGCTGAATCAACGACCTGCTGTTGTAATTGTCCAAAAAACGCTTCCACACCAACAAATCCTCTCTGTGCTCTCTATTCAAATGAATAAAGTGATGCGATGCCCGCACTTCCGCAGTTGCCCTTGACAACCTGCGACAAAATATTCTGCCCATAGGCATGATCCTACAAGCAAAGTTCAATCTCCCTAGCAGCGAATGGGGCTCCTTCAATGTCACCTTACGCAGTTTACCAATTCGAACGACCTCCTGCCTGAGTAACAACAATTTATGCTCGGGCAGTCGACACTCCATGCGATCAATATTCCTAAAAAACTCAATACAGTACAAGGACCTTCAGTTTTTTCTTTGGCCAAAGGGACCCCAAAACGTTCAGCAACCCGCACCATGGCTGCTAACAAATAACCACAGACAAACGAATCTGGGGGATTTATGAACAAAAAGTCATCCAGGTAGTGGATAACGGACTGCACGCCTGCAACGTTCCTGACCACCCATTCCAGAAAAGTACTGAAAGTTTCAAACAAGGAACATGAAACAGAACAACCCATAGGCAAACACCTATCCAGGTAATAACCTTTGTTCCAAAAACAACCCAACAGTGGAATGCTAGCCGGGTGAACCGGGAGTAACCTAAAAGCTGATTCAATGTCAGTTTTTGCTAACAATGACCCAGGCCCATACCTACGAACCCATGACACAGCCGCATCAAATGATGTGTATTCAACCGAACATAATTCCGGCGCTATACCGTCATTGACCGAACAACCTTTCGGGTACGACAAATGTTGGATCAGGCGAAATTTATTCGGCTCCTTCTTAGGCACTACCCCAAAAGGCCCCGCCATACGACCTAACTCCACCTCCTTCGCCAACTTAACACCGACAACCTCTGGATGCAACAAAGCAGACCTCAAATTATTAACAGAGAAAGGAACCGTGTGGCCAGGAGGCGAGATCCTGAAACCTTCCAAAAAACCATCATTAATAATCCTGGCCTTCGATATCTACTTAGAAAGGGGGCCATCCCTAGCAGATTCACTGGAGTCACCCCCTTGACCGGTACCCACAGACATCCTTCCTTTTCCTTTTTTGAAGCATTTTGCTGCCCCATGGGAGCTCCCGTTACAATGAGAACAAACGTGCTTGAACTTACAGTCGTTCCCATATTTGCACTGGCCATCATTAAATTGCCAGCACGTTCCCAACTTCTCTTTTCCTCCCTGTGCTCCCTGACTACCTCCACCCGTTCCCGACGATTGACTCCCGCTTCCTCCGCTCCCGTGAAAGGACTGCCTGTATCTAGCAGGGGCCATCACTTTTAACCAAAGGCCAATATCCTTCTGGTCCCACTTAATCTCAGGCCGCACCGCCTTCCTCTGCCTCGTCGTACCTCAGCCATGTTTGTCCCCCGTAAGTACGATGCGCTTCCCCAATCGCGTCTAAGTAACAGAATAAACCCGAGCAATTTTCTGGAAACTTTTCCCCAATGACACCAGCCAATATAGCAAATGGTTGAAGCCAATTTGCAAAAGTCTGAGGGAATCAAGCGCCACCTGCGCTTCTCCTCCTCCTCCTTTTTGCTATCATCCTTCCTCCCCTTGTCTAAATTAAATTTCTCCAATTTCTCCAAGGGAAGGAGGGAGAAAATTTTGACGTATTCATCACGCCAAATTTTCTCCTTCACCTCTTTTTTTAAATGTGCCCCCAGTGGCCCCTCGAAGCACACATACACCTCACCCTTTGCCCTATCATCCAGCTTTACCGTATCGCCCTTGTCGTTTTCCGTTTGAACCGATACCGAAACGCCCGTAGACGCTACCTCAGTGCCCGCCGCAGACCCTACCGTAACGCAACTGGGTTGCAGCAACACCTCCTGGCCTGGTAACCAGGCTCCTACGGGGGATGCCCTTTACCCACCCGCTGCCCCGCTCTCCATTCTAAGCAAAATCTGAGACATGCTATGTAAGATATCCCTAATCCCCGATACCTCTGCACCCCCGGGACCGCCTAAGCTCCTCCCCTCTGGACCTGCAAACTGACCACTACACCCCTTGCAAAACAGCCCCTGCGGGCGCCAAACGAGACATAGAACTATACTCACGCAGCTGCGCAGGTGCTGTGTCCCCGCCAGACAGAATTCCTGAGTCCTGACGATCACCACTTCCGTCACGATCACCGCTGGAATAGGATCCTTCAGTGTCCGTTCGTCGCTCAAGGCCCGCGCCCCTGGCCTCCACGTCACCAGGGGGGACCTTAACGGTCACAGATGCTGCAGACTGTCTTCTCCTCGACGCTCGCCTCCCGCCGGACCGTCTTATGCTCCTGGACGCAGCTCTGGGCCTCCTCCGGCTACCAGACCCAGACACACGGGCCTGGTCCGTGCTGCCAGAATGGACGCTGCCAGGCAGCACGGTGTCGCCGCCCGCCGCTCCTTCCCTTCCACATCTTCCATGTGAGCCAGGCAGCAGTGGATCCCTGGACTGCTGCCTGCCCGCAGATGCTTGCCTTCCTGGTGTCGTCGTGGTCCTCCCAGCAGGCGCCCCGATAGGAGCATCGCCAGTGGCGCCTGCCGTTTTTTGCTCTGTTCCCCCGATCCTCCTGGGCCCTCTCTTCTCGTTCTGTCCCCCACCGCTGGTAGCAGCTGGCCTGTGCGGCCCAGCTGCAGTGCGCGATCGCCGCTCGGCCGGGGCCCTGAACCCCGGCTCCAGCGACGCTGTTCCCGGGGAGTGCACATTCGGTGCGGACGTCACTTCCGGTGCGGACGTCATTTCTGGTGCGGCCCTGACTTCCGGTGCGGGCCGCGCTCCTCGTCGTGCAGCGCCAAAAGGCCGGCTAGATGGATTCCTGCCAGGACGAGCGCGGCGGGCAGGGACCGCACCGTCTTGCTCTCCTCCCGCAGGGTACCCGGAGGGGCTCCGGAGCCTGCGCCTGTTGCGCGTTGATCCCTCCGGTGACAGTCTCTCCAGGGGCGGGGTCCTCCTGCTCCTTCGCACAGCTCCGGACGGCACCTCCATATTTTCAGCTGCTCCCAGCAAGGCAGAAAGCTGGGCCTCCAGCCATCCTCCTCTCCGTGACCTGGCGAGATCTCTGAGTTGGCCCACCAGGGATTCGATGGACGCCATCTCTGGTAATCAGTCTGCTGCTCTTCAGGTAATGGCGGTTTTCCCGCACTTTTCCCTATATATGTGTGGCACCCCAGGGGTCTGGTTTTCCACAGTAACAGCAATGTTATGTCTGAGAGCAGGTGGGAGGTCTCTTGGTCAGGGATCCTATGCATGCCACACCTCCTGCCCAGTCCTGGGAGGGGAAGAACTTCCCCTATATAAACCTAGGGCTGAGGCAGGGTGAGTGAGTAGAGAAGAAGCAGAGAAAAGAAGCAAATATAGGAAGAAACAACAGGAGCTCTGTGGGAGCAGTGTTACAAGGAGTCAGGGGCTGGCAGCTGCAGAGCTCGCCCTGACTGAGAAGTTATCACCGGACCCCGAGTCCGAGGCTGTGGGGACTAACTCCTATCCAGCAGCAGAAACCGACCGGCAGGGGATTGCAGGTCCTCTGGCCCAGAAACCCGAAGGCCCCGAGTCACCGGCCATACGGGTGAGCACCACACGGTACACTCAGGGACGTGGGCTACTTATACCCGCCTCTAGCAAGGTAGCCAGAAGAGTATCGTTAGTTTGGGAGGCCTACAACTCCGCCTGGCCAGGGGAGATCCCATCTGCTCAAGGACTGACCAGGCCCCAATCGCTAGCCAGTACTCCGGGAGGGTCTATCTTTGTCACCAGTAAAGACCCTGAACTACACAGTACCGTCTCCGAGTGGTTCCTGCTACCCCCATCATCCACGTCGGCTGCCCTGAGGCCATACCCCTCCCGTTGGGGGTTATACTATCACGCTGCACAATCCTACCACCGGCCTCAGCGGTCTGCCCTGCAGCAGCAGCTCCTTAGCTGTACTCAACGGGTGGCGTAGTCATCCAACATCTACTGCTAATACAGCGCCACTTAGTCTGACTCCCTGGGCACGGACCGGATCACCGCCACGAGACTACAACCCTCAACAGATCCGGCTCCGGGTAAGCTCCCGCGTGCGCAACGCAGCGCGACACAGGCCCAGGGGTGCGTCATATGCACCTCTCCCACTACCCGCCCCCAACTTCCCCTTATCCAATCCCCAAGAAAGCCTTATTCAAAACGGGGGGGGTGAAACCTCCAGGCCAACCCCGGTCATGGGTGGCTTCCCCCTAGCTGTGCTGTCTCCAGCCCCCTCCTATCCCTGTCTAGGTCTTTGATCTGATCATTAATTCAGAGGGCTGATTGGTGAAGACAGAGGGAAAGGCTAATAAAATTATTAAAAAAAAAATTAGTTTTTCGGCTGGCACTTCCTCTGGGGTCAGTATGCCAAGCCAACCTCATTGACTTCATAGCACTTGCCAGAGTGAGCAGACACTATTTTATTGCCTTTACACACGTCACCTCCACACAGTGCGATGTTGGCTACGATGCCTCTGTAGTGATCAAACGTTGAGTCAAACAGCAGGGCTTTAAGAGGGCTGCCCTTTTCAATCTTGGGACTAAAACACAAAAATAAGACATCCTGTTAACCACTTCGCACCAGAGCCTGTTTTTGCCTTCGTGACCGGGTCAATTTTTTCAATTCTGACCACTGTCACTTTATGAAGTAATTACTCTGGAACGCTTCAACGTATTCCCCTGATTCTGAGAGAGTTTTTTCATGACATATTGTACTTCATGATAGTGGTAAAATTTCTTCGATATAACTTGCGTTTATTTGTGAAAAAATCGGAAATTTGGCGAAAATTTTGAAAATTTTGCAATTTTCAAACTTTGAATTTTCATGCCCTTAAATCAGAGAGATATGTCACACAAAATAGTTAATAAATAACATTTCCCACATGTCTACTTTACATCAGCACAATTCTGGAACCAAAATTTTTTTTTATTAGGGAGCTATAAGGGTTAAAAGTTGACCAGCGATTTCTCATTTTTCCAACAAAATTTACAAAAACATTTTTTAGGGACCACATCATATTTGAAGTCACTTTGAGGGGTCTTTATGACAGAAAATACCCAAAAGTGACACCATTCTAAAAGCTGCACCCCTCAAGGTGCTCAAAACCACATTCAAGAACTTTATTAACCCTTCAGGTGCTTCACAGGAATTTTTGGAATGTGGAAGAAAAAAATTAACATTTAACTTTTTTCACAAAAATGTTACTTTAGACCCAATTTTTTTTATTTTCACAGGAGTAACAGGAAAAATGGACCCCAAATTTTTTTGTGCAATTTCTCTTGAGCGTGCTGATACCCCATATGTGAGGGAAAACCACTGTTTGGGCGCACTGCAGGGTTCGGAAGGGAAGGAGTGCCATTAAACTTTTTGAATGTAAAATTTGTCTGAATAATTAGCAGACGCCATGTTGCGTTTGGAGAGCTCCTGATGTGCCTAAACAGTGAAAACCCCCCACAAGTGACACCATTTTGGAAACTAGACCCCTCAGGGAACTTATCTAGATGTGTGGTGAGCACCTTGAACCCCAAGGTGCTTCATATAAGTTTATAATATTGAGCTGTAAAAATAAAATTTTCACATTTTTCCCACAAATACTTTTTTCATCCCTTAATTTTGCATTATCATAAGGGTAATAGGAAAAATTGCACCATGAAATTTGTTGTGCAATTTCTCCTGAACACACTGATACCCCATATGTGGAGGCAAACCACTGTTTGGGCGCACGGTAGGGTTTGAAAGGGAAGGAGCGCCATTTGACTTTTTGAATGTAAAATTTGTTTGAATAATTAGCAGACGCCATGTCGCATTTGGGGAGCCCCTAATGTGCCTAAACAGTGGAAACCCCCCACAAGTGCCACCATTTCGGAAACTAGACCCCTTAGGGAACTTATCTAGATGTGTGGTGAGCATCTTGCACCCCCAGCTGCTTCACAGAAGTTTATAATATTGAGCCGTAAAAATAAAATTTTCACATTTTTCCCACAAAAAATGTTTTTCATTCCCTAATTTTGTATTATCATAAGGGTAACAGGATAAATTGCACCATGAAATTTGTTGTACAATTTCTCCTGAGTACGCTGATACCCCATAAGTGGGGGAAAACCACTGCTTTGGTGTACGGCAGGGTTCGGAAGAGAAAGGAGCGCTATGTTGGCTGGGATAGGCAGCAGACACCATGTCACATTTGAAGAATCGCTGACATGCCAAAACAGCAGAAACCCCCACAAGTGACCCCATTTTGTAAACTACACCTCTTAAGGAATTCATCTAGGGAAGTAGTGAGTATTTTTTAATTTTTAAATTTATACCATTGGGCAGTGAAAAAAGCATAATTATATTTTTACCACAAAAAAATGTTTTACCCTCAGATTTTACATTTTCACACAGGGCAATGGGTAAAAATGGTGCCGAAATGTGTCACACAATTTCTTCTAAAAGTGGCAATACCCCATATGTGGCTGTATCGTACCGCTCAGCCATACGGCGAGATCTGGGGGGGACGGAGTGCTATTTGACAATTGGAGAACAAATTATTGTAGAATAGGCATTTAGATTTGGGAGCACAAAGTTTTCTGAATTTCTTTTGGGGGGCAAGAGCCATTTTGCTTTTCCAGAGCCTTTCTGCTACCAGTAACTTGGAAGTCCCTTATATTTTTAACAGATGAAGGACCTGAGTGGGGACTAGCTTTTTTTGAGGACTGAGTTGAAGCTTTTATTGGGAACATTTTACGTAACATTTATCCGGCGCTCTAGGCTGAGCACTTACATTGGGGTTTCCATCTAAATTTCCAAGTGATGTAATTCAGATGAAACCCCTGCGGGATCCATTCACTGTAATGAGGCAGCAGAGTTACTCTGGACTCCGTCTGGCCTCTGTTTAGCGGTGTCCTTTTTCTCAGAAGTGCACAAAACTGTGGCCAACCGCACTTTTATGCACGCCTAAAACAAATGACACCGTGGGATCACAGGCCAGATGGCATCCACAGTGGCCTATATCTGCCTCATTACAGGGAATCTTCCATCATGGGTTCCGGCTGAATCACATATTTCAGAGATTTACACAGAAACTCTGGTGTAAGTGCTCAGCGCAGAGCGCAGGATAAATGTGAGCAGAGTCTTACTGCGATCTTTGGGAGACATAATAAACAAATCAGTAGCAGGTGAAGAATTGGTTTTATTTATTTTTTACGCCGTTCCTAGTGTGATATAACTGATTAGATTACTTTATTCTTCGGGTCGGTGCGATTACAGAGATACCAGATTTATATCGGGTTTTTATGAGTGACAGCTGTCACATACTAAAAGACGCTTTTTTTTGTAAAATCTACTTTTTGCATCGGCATATTTTGAGAGCTATAATTTTTCCATATTTCGGCCGACAGAGTCATGTGATGGCTTCTTTTTTGCGGGACAAGTTGACATTTTTATTGGCACCATTTTTGGGTACGTGACATTCCGTTTTTTGGGAGGTAAAATTAACAAAAACAAACAATTCAGGAATTGTTTTTTGAGGGGTTTTTTTATGCCGTTCAGCGTGTGGTAAAAGTGATCAGGCAGCGTTATTCTTCGGGTCAGTATGTTTACAGCGATACTACACTTACTGTATTTTTTTTTATGTTTTGGCGCTTTTACACAATAAAACAATTTTATAGAAAAAAATATTTTTTTGCATTGCTTTATTCTGAGCACTATAACTTTTTTATTTTTCGGCTGATGGAGCTGTATGGCGGCTTTTTTTTTGCGAAACAAGATGACGTTTTCAACGGTACCATTTTTATTTCTATTTTGTTTTTGATCGCATTTTTTTCCACTTTTTGTTTGGCGATATGATGAAAAAGCATATTTTTTTGCTCCGTTTTTTATTTATTTTTATTACGGTGTGCACAGAAGGAGTTAATTAGTGTGACAGTTTTATAGCTCGGGTTGTTTCGGACGTGGCGATACCAAATATGTGTACTTTTTTTGGTTTTGTAAAAATATACGGATTTATTGGTTTAATATTTTATTTATTTATTTTTATTTATTTTGTGATTTTTTTTTAACAGTTTAAAAACTTTTTTTAAACTTTTTTTTAGATTTTTACTTAGTCCCTGTATGGGACATTAATTTTTATTTTTCTGATCACTGATCTCATGTAATGTAATAGACATGTATTACATTACATGAGATTTTCGCTGACTGTTTCACAATCAGTCTCCTGCCTGGCTTCAGCTGCAGGCTGAGTCAGGCAGGACACCATATATGGCAGATCTGGAGGCGGTCATGTGACCTCCAGCTGCCATAGCAACCCCAGGTCCTGGAAGGTATCAGGGGTCTTCAGAAAGGTAAGTAAGACGACCCTCTCTCCTCCTTCTATCTTCTATATGCCGCGATCACTATAGATCGCGGCATATAGAACATAGCAAAGGGTTAACATCACTGGGACCTGATCCAATCAGGTCCCGATGATGTCCCCTGTCAGAGCTAACGCTCTGCACCGGAATCGCAGCGCTTGCAGGACCCTGGGGGTCCTGAGCGCTGCGAGACCACCCACCGTTTTTAAACGTCGGCGCTGCACAGAGCCCAGCAAGCGCCGACGTTTATCTACAGTGGGCGGTCGGGAACCGGTTAAGGGGGATAAAAGGTAAGTAAACAGCGTTCAGTCCAGAGTGATGAATTCCAAAAGACAAAGTTTATTCCGCCATCACATAACGTTTCGACCTGTTATAGGTCTTTATCAAGTATATACAAAGACATACAGGGATACTGATCCCCTTTAAGGAAAATCAATGGCCAGAACCCTTTAAATTCCCCTTAAATGGTCCAAAACTGAAACTGTGGGAACAATATAATCCACTTAGGGTTCAGCAAATTTACAGTCAAGGGTTTGATAAAATTATCTACACCCTTGTGTCTCCAGAAAGCATAGCGTACGTTCACGTGCTGAAAATGCCGACCAGTGCTGGAGTGAGCAGAGGTCCGCAGCTTGTGACACTCCTGCTGTAGTGAAACTACAGGTCCCAGCAGACTGACGGTCTCTCATCAAGTTATGCTGGGAGCCGCAGTTTCACAAATAGTGCTAGAGGATCCATGTCAGAAATATGAGGCTGCCACTAGGGTTTCTCCCACAAATATGTAATCGGACGTGGAGCAGATCTGCACGTGGATGAGCCATATTCTCTATCTGTGAACATACTACTCCTTCACTCAGATTCTAAGTGGTTCTGCAGCGCATCTGTGCAGAGCAAGCTGTCCATCAAAATCTGGGCCGGGTTTACAGCCGTCGCCCCTGATATAGCGAGCGGTGCTGTGATCCAAGACTGTAGCCGCTCCGTGCACAACGATGAGTGAAGGCCGGCGGCTGCAGGGAGGAAAGAAGTTAATTTTCTCCTGGTACCTACACTATCAATAAGGCGGCCGGGCAGCATTGTAACAATATTTATCTGCAGATTAACCCTATACCTGCAGGTACATAGCATTTTCCAAGGTGACAGGTTCCCTTTAATAAAGAGAAGATGGATAGAGCCGCATTAGTCCGTACTCACGGTGGAAGCCTCCTGACAACTTCTTGAAGAACACTTTCCACATTTGTTCCAAGCTTCCCCGACATCTAATAGAAATAAACAGAGAAATGAATTTCTTAATACAGTTTAGAACTCGGCTACAACGAATCAGAAGAAATGAAACCTGTTTGAAGCTGACAAGCAATCAAGCCCCTCCGTAAGCCACACAGAACATGGCTACTTATGTCATCTGCAGGTGATTAAAGGAACCTGTCATGTTGAAATGGTATAAGATCTGTAGGGGGTGTTGTAGAGCAGAGAAGTTGATCAGACTGATAGACATATCTGTGGGAAGAGAGTCAGCAAAACTGGCATTTTATGCAGTGAAAAGTCCTGCCGTTTGTACACTAGTCCAGTGGGCGGTCCTACTAAGTGATTGACAGTTCCTTGTATGACCATGCAGGCAAAGATAGCTGTCAATCACTAGTAGGACCGCCCACTGGACTCATCTGTACAAACAGCAGGATTCCACTGAATAAATTGATACAGGAAAAACATCTATCTTTGTACCGTATTAGCCAGTAGATAGAAGAGTATTTAGATTTGAGAGTCCTCAGTGGTTGATACCATCTTTTCCGTTAGCCATTAAAAGGTAACAAATTGCAAGCTTTCCAGACTACTCAGGTCTCAGGTCTGCCTGATGAAGAAGCCGGAGTAGCCTGGAAAGCTTGCAATTTGTTACCATCTTTTCAGTTAGCCATTAAAGGTATCAACCACTGAAGACTCTCAAATCTAATGAATAAATTACAATTTATACTGAATCTTCTCCCACAAACCTATATATCGTTCTGCTCAGTTTCTCAGGGATAAAACCTGTACATCTGAATGGGGCTTTAATGTTGTTATTACAATCATGTAACCGCAGATCACAAAATCTTTCATATGATCATTTTTTTAACACCTAAAACCCCAATGGATATTTATGTTTACTAAAGGATTCCTTTCCCATTCTTTTGGCAGCTCTTCTTTAGGTATGGACACAGACCGGCATCCGGCATAAAGACATCTGGAGACTTTTCCTTTTTCTGTGATATTGGATAATCTTCTTCATTTCTAACGCTTTAAATCTTTCAAATTCTTTCTGAAAAATGTATCATAAAGGGACTTTCTCAGGTCAGTTTTGCTTGTGGTTGTGTTACCATTATTTGTGCCAAATGTATCAAAGTGTTGCGCGATGTTTGATAAATGTTTATGTAGCACTTCCATCTATCTTTATTTTACTCACTTATATGGCGTCATTAATTTCACAGCACTTTACAGACATTATCATCACTGTCCCCATCGGGGCTCACAATCTACATTCCCTATCAGTATGTCTTTGGAGTGTGGGAGAAAACCGGAGAACCCGGAGGAAACCCACGCAAACACAGGGAGAACATACAAACTTCTTGCAGATGTCGTCCTTGGTGGGATTTGAACCCAGGATCCCAGTGCTGCAAAACAACAATGCTAACCACTGAGCCACCGTGTATCTTTATCCACTTTTAACGTCACCCGTCGTTCTTAGACCTGTGTAGCTTACCAAGCCCAATTTCTAAAAGTTGCAAGAGTGCTGTAAAATAGGAAGCTGCACATTTTTGCGCAAAAATGATGCATCACAAAAGTTTTTTTTTTTTTTTTTTTTTTTTAACACCAAAAATTGATGTAAATTCCTCGCTACATTGCCCCTTTTCCAGCCACATTTTGTAGAAAAAAATAAAAAGACAAGGTACAGACAGCGGAGTTAAATTTGCCTACAGGAATGATTTTGATCTGGAGCGCATCGTACCCGGATACAGTCACTAGCGGGAACGTCAAACATCTTCTCAATTTGTTTCTCCACCCTTTCCGGATCTGCATTCTTCAAGTCTATCTAAAAGCAAAAGTATAAATACTAATTATTTATCAAAGCTGGACAACATCTAGAAACCATATAATAAAACTGGCTTAAAATATAGTGTGAACAAGAGTTTAGGGAGAGATGTACAACTGGCACTGGCCTATAAAAGGGATTGTGTAATCGTACAAAACTAGCAAAAATGTAAAGTGCCTGGAAAACAAGGAACGTGCAATTTACCTCTTAGTAAAAATCCTATGCTTTCTCAAGAACAGAGGAATTTTAATTTCATATTTTTTTTAATCAAATCATTTTTATTGAAAAACTCCAACTACAAATATTCCATCTTTCAAATAACATACATGACATAGTAATTCCATAGTAAAAATATGAACAAAGTATCTGAACTTCAATTCCCATAACCCACCCTAAACCCAAATCCCAACACTCCAGAGAGAACCATTTTCAGAGCAGTTCTAGAATAACGGACTATAGCATTCGTAGAAGGGGAAGAAGATAAAAAAGTGACTAACAAAGGGGTAGCAGCGTTTTAATGTTATCATTTACTGCTTGATGCCTGAGCCGGGGAGTGCACGCTGAAAACTGTTGCAGGCTGCTGTAATCACAGGACACAAGCAAACAGCATGGCATTTCCTATCAGCAGGGAGGAAGTAAAGGGAACAGTAATGAAAGTCTCCTCCTGCTCCGCTCCATATTGAAATGAATAGTGTGCATCCTACAAATGAGATGCATACAGCAAACAATTGATTTTCCATACATAGGTTTTGAGTTGACCACTGGATATACACATGTGTATCACTAATTACCAGAACTGGAAATCGAAAAAAAAGACGAGCAAGTTTGGGGTGAATCCTGCCTTCATTACTGCACAGCCGCTCAGAGGGATCGGTACTAGGAACAGCAGGAGTGCCGGCGATGTTCACAGATTTACCTGCTGCGGGACTGAAGGAGTCTGATCGTGCTCGGCTCGAAGCTTTTTACCTTGTTTACGATAGGAATAATTGAAAGCTGTGCTTCAAAGGCGAGGAAGAAGTTTGCCACCGTCTATTAGAAAATAGACAAACTTAGGATAGAAACAATATGAACATATACCCTGCTATAAGTAAGTAAAAAGCAATAGGAAATATATATAATATAGGGTACTTAGTAAACATGTTGTTTGATTAAAAAAAAAGGCATCCCACCAGCACCAAGGTGTACCCAGTCAGTTATGTGAAGTATATAATAAAATACACTTTAGTACAATATTAGTATCTTGTCCCTTTAAATCTGCAGCTACTTCTGTCACCATGGTAACTGCATTCATACTCAGCCAATAGGATTGCTCGGTTTGAATTTGAAGAAAAAAAAAAAAGTTCTATGTGGTCAGTTTGTTCCATCTCATCTGAGTGTGAAGACAGACACCTGCGATCAGCGAGATTATAGGTATAAGACGTGATATAATATAACGGACGGAGCCACATCCCATCACACGCACTCAGCGACCACAACTGACAGGAATCAGCACATTTATCAGAGGAGAAGTCATTATTCCCCAACACATGATAAGTGACAACTTCTAGATCTGCTGGGAACCCAACTAATCCCTGCTAGTACCTCCCCGGACCACCGCTCCATTCATTCTCTATGCAGGAGAAAGCTGAGTACAGCGCCCCCCATAGAGAATGAACGGACCGGCGGTTGAACATTTGCACTTCGCTCACTTCTATCTATAAGTGCTGTTCTGCTGATTGGGTCATAGCGGCCAAACCCACCGATCTAAGAGTCATCACCTATCCAGAGATCAGTGAGAACTTGTTCCAACTAGACATCCCCTTTAATTAAAGAGATCACATATCTAACAGCCAATCCTATTCATTCCCAATCTTCCCTGTGCCCAGTAATGCCCCTGGGTATATCGCCAATATGAGCCAATCACCAAACCCTCTGCTGACTGTTCCTGATGTTTTTTAGATTTTGGATACGTTTCTACAAGAGAAGATATCAGCGGCCTCCATGGGGATGGGTTACTCTGCCAGCGATGGAGCAGGTAGTATCCACCAGCCTGTGATATCTCACCTTCCTCCATATTCTGCTGTTACATGCGTTTCTTCAGCTTTACCCCTTCCCAACAGAACCAATTGATGGTTTTTTTCTGTTTTTTCCTTGGCTTTTTCCAAGGGCTATAACTTTTTCATGTCTGTCCACATAGTGTGAGGTCTTGTTATTTTGTAGGATGAGCGGTACTTATAAATCCCACCATTCATTTACCACATAGTACTAGAAAACGGGAAAAACATTCCAAGTGCAGTAAAAGTGCGAGGAAAAAAAAAGCCTGACACTGTTTTTCTGGGAAGGGTTTTAACGGCGCACATAGTGTGGTGAAAATGACCTGGTAATAGGATCCTACTCCTCAGTGTGATTACAGCAAGAACAAACTTCTCCAATAGCTTTGGCAAAAGAAAAAAACTTTTTTTTATGGTGTCACCATTTTTTCTGAGACCCGTAACATTTTCGTTTTTCGGGTTGATGGAGCTGTGTGGGGGCTTATTTTTTGAAGGGCAAGAGGACTTTATTGATAACATTTTGGGACACATATGACATGGTCATCGCTTCTTACAGGATTTTCTGCAGTATTGTGGCGAACGAAAAAAATGCAATTTTGGCTTTTTGAATTTTTTTCTGTGTTCACTGATCGTTTGTTTTTTATATTTGGATAGATTGTATTTCTCTGAAAGAGACCATACCACAAATGTGTATATTTTTATTATCTTTATTTTTAGTGGGAGGTGAGTTGAACGTGTGGGGTTTTAATATTTTAAACTTTTTTTTTTTAAATTTTCACTGTATTTGTATACATTATCTGATTGCTTGTGCTATATACAGCGATACCACAGTAATGCTCCATATAGCAAAATCACGGTCTTCTTTACAGCCCAAATGAAGCTTTATGATGACTGGCACGGAGGCTTCAGCAGACCCCCGGATGTCATAGCAGTCCATCTGCGCCCTGTGATCGCGTCACAGGAGCGCCGGTGGGCGCATGGAACGATGCATCCCAATGCCGGCGTGCTGTTAATGCTGCTGTTAGAGATTGACAGCAGCACTGAACAGGTTAACAGTGGTGAGCAGATCTTCGCTCCACTCGCAGCTCTTAGAGGCAGGTCCTGGTTGTTTGTCACAGCCATTATCTGCCATGTACGGGGCGAGCTGACTCTGCTCCATACACCCGCTACTGACTTATACCATACATGTACAGCAGATGTTGGTAAGGAGTTAAAGCGGTTGTCCAGATTTGGGGCCATTTGTTTTTTTTACTTTAATGCAAGTATTTGGGACTAAAATTGATTTCTGTAATTGAGTTTCATTTAAAATGTTGCCTTCTGTAGCATCTGTGCTGCACTGTCTATTCCTGGCTGCAAAATTAGCTAACTGAGAATCTATCAGTGAGCTCCCTCTGACAGTCTTAAGGAGGATCATTTGTGGCCTGCTGGAGGTCATTTTGCAGGGCTCTGGCAGTGCTCCTCCTGTTGCTTCTTGCACAAAGGCGGAGGTAGCGGTCCTGCTGCTGGGTTGTTGCCCTCCTACAGCCCCCCTCCATGTCTCCTGGTGTACTGGCCTGTCTCCTGATAGCGTCTCCAGCCTCTGAACACTACGCTGAGACACAGCAAACCTCCTTGCCACAGCTCTCACTGATGAGCCATCCTGGATGAGCTGCACTACCTGAGCATCTTCTGTGGGTTGTAGAGTCCTTCTCATGCTACCACGAGTGTGAAAGCACAACCAACATTGAAAAGTGACCAAAACATCAGCCAGAAAGCACTGGTACTGAGATGTGGTCTGTGGTCCCCACCTGCAGAACTACTCCTTTACTGAGGGTGTCTTGATAATTGCCAATAATTTCCATCTATTGTCTATTCCATTTGCACAACAGCATGTGAAATTGATTGTTAATCAGTGTTGTTTCCTAAGTGGACAGTGTGATTTCAGAGAAGTTTGATTTACTTGGAGTTATATTCTGTTGTTTAAGTGTTCCCTTTATTTTTTGAGCAGTGTACATAAAAAAATTACTGCAGCTTTAATGCTATTTATTACGTCTCAGGTAACTTTGTGACTAACTATACAGCATCAAAAATACCAAAAAGCTTAAATCTCCAATGGAAGCCAATAGCACCAGTGAGAACACGGCATAAGCGTAATCCAAAGGAAGAGGGGGACATTATTCACTCCAGTTTCCTGCGGCCCCTCGGGAGTATAGGTTGCTGCACGGTAGTCTGCATTCTGTGTAAAACAGGAAAAACACTTTTACTTAGCGGGATGAGGTCAGTAATGGCACTCTGTCAGTTGAAGATTGCTGCTAATATCTGGTTGCGTTTCCCGAGAAGAGGACAGAAGAGGACAGAAGAGGACAGAAGAGGACAGAAGAGGACAGAAGAGGACAGAAGAGGACAGAAGAGGACAGAAGAGGACAGAAGAGGACAGAAGAGGACAGAAGAGGACAGAAGAGGACAGAAGAGGACAGAAGAGGACAGAAGAGGACAGAAGAGGACAGAAGAGGACAGAAGAGGACAGAAGAGGACAGAAGAGGACAGAAGAGGACAGAAGAGGACAGAAGAGGACAGAAGAGGACAGAAGAGGACAGAAGAGGACAGAAGAGGACAGAAGAGGACAGAAGAGGACAGAAGAGGACAGAAGAGGACAGAAGAGGACAGAAGAGGACAGAAGAGGACAGAAGAGGACAGAAGAGGACAGAAGAGGACAGAAGAGGACAGAAGAGGACAGAAGAGGACAGAAGAGGACAGAAGAGGACAGAAGAGGACAGAAGAGGACAGAAGAGGACAGAAGAGGACAGAAGAGGACAGAAGAGGACAGAAGAGGACAGAAGAGGACAGAAGAGGACAGAAGAGGACAGAAGAGGACAGAAGAGGACAGAAGAGGACAGAAGAGGACAGAAGAGGACAGAAGAGGACAGAAGAGGACAGAAGAGGACAGAAGAGGACAGAAGAGGACAGAAGAGGACAGAAGAGGACAGAAGAGGACAGAAGAGGACAGAAGAGGACAGAAGAGGACAGAAGAGGACAGAAGAGGACAGAAGAGGACAGAAGAGGACAGAAGAGGACAGAAGAGGACAGAAGAGGACAGAAGAGGACAGAAGAGGACAGAAGAGGACAGAAGAGGACAGAAGAGGACAGAAGAGGACAGAAGAGGACAGAAGAGGACAGAAGAGGACAGAAGAGGACAGAAGAGGACAGAAGAGGACAGAAGAGGACAGAAGAGGACAGAAGAGGACAGAAGAGGACAGAAGAGGACAGAAGAGGACAGAAGAGGACAGAAGAGGACAGAAGAGGACAGAAGAGGACAGAAGAGGACAGAAGAGGACAGAAGAGGACAGAAGAGGACAGAAGAGGACAGAAGAGGACAGAAGAGGACAGAAGAGGACAGAAGAGGACAGAAGAGGACAGAAGAGGACAGAAGAGGACAGAAGAGGACAGAAGAGGACAGAAGAGGACAGAAGAGGACAGAAGAGGACAGAAGAGGACAGAAGAGGACAGAAGAGGACAGAAGAGGACAGAAGAGGACAGAAGAGGACAGAAGAGGACAGAAGAGGACAGAAGAGGACAGAAGAGGACAGAAGAGGACAGAAGAGGACAGAAGAGGACAGAAGAGGACAGAAGAGGACAGAAGAGGACAGAAGAGGACAGAAGAGGACAGAAGAGGACAGAAGAGGACAGAAGAGGACAGAAGAGGACAGAAGAGGACAGAAGAGGACAGAAGAGGACAGAAGAGGACAGAAGAGGACAGAAGAGGACAGAAGAGGACAGAAGAGGACAGAAGAGGACAGAAGAGGACAGAAGAGGACAGAAGAGGACAGAAGAGGACAGAAGAGGACAGAAGAGGACAGAAGAGGACAGAAGAGGACAGAAGAGGACAGAAGAGGACAGAAGAGGACAGAAGAGGACAGAAGAGGACAGAAGAGGACAGAAGAGGACAGAAGAGGACAGAAGAGGACAGAAGAGGACAGAAGAGGACAGAAGAGGACAGAAGAGGACAGAAGAGGACAGAAGAGGACAGAAGAGGACAGAAGAGGACAGAAGAGGACAGAAGAGGACAGAAGAGGACAGAAGAGGACAGAAGAGGACAGAAGAGGACAGAAGAGGACAGAAGAGGACAGAAGAGGACAGAAGAGGACAGAAGAGGACAGAAGAGGACAGAAGAGGACAGAAGAGGACAGAAGAGGACAGAAGAGGACAGAACAATCGATCCTACAACATAAAGGAAGAAGCAGAACAACATCTGCCATTACATCAAAAGGTATTTGAGAGGAAAGAGGAACACCATGTGGACCATCCTGCTGGGACCTCTCTGCCGATATCATCATACGGCAATACCGGCTGGTAAGTAGAAATCCACCAAACTAATAATTGCAGGATAGTAGTAATCTAGTGGTAGTATATCAGTATTAGTGTAATTTGAGTAATAATACTAGTGATAATAGTAAGAAAGTAATAAAATAACAGTAGTAATAGTAGTAGGTAGAATAACAGTGTGATCCAGGGTTCTAGGACTGATCGCCTTTTCTCGGGGTCAAGAAGGAATTTTTCCGCTGTGACACAAATTGACTGAAGGTGTCCTGAGGTTTTTGCCTTCTTTTGGATCAACACTGTAGGTATAGGGTAGTATTAGTAGTAATAGGAAAGAAGAATAATACCGTAATAAGATAGCAGGTTATTATTATTAATAATAAATATAAACTAGTTATATCTATAGAAAGAACAAAGAGTAAAGAAAAATAATTATAGACGTAGTTCAATCAACACTGTAATATTAAATAGCTATAGAAAAATTAGAGTAGTACTTTAATAAGAAAGCAGGACATAAGACAAAATATATAAAAAAAAATTATATTAAAAACTGTAGAAGTACATTTAGTACAGTAATAGTAATTACATAACTAGTAACATAATTAGGTTTGATCCAGGGTTCTAGGACTGATAGTCCTTCTTGACCCCGAGAAAAGACATTTTCCCCTGTAACACAAATTGGCTGAAGGTGTCCTGGGTTTTTTGCCTTCTTCTGGATCAACACTGTAGGTATAGGGCAGTATTAGTAGTGATAGGAAAGAAGAATAATACTGTAATAAGATAGCACAATGTTAATAATAACCATCTCAAATAGTTAGATTTATAAAAACAAATTAAAATAACTCCAGTAGTACAATAATTAGCGTAATATTATATAACTTGTAATAATATTATTAGGTTTGATCCAGGGTCCTAGGACTGATCGCCTTTTCCATAGGTCAAGAAGGAATTTTTTCCCCTAGGAAACATATTGGCGTTAGGTGTCCTGGGGTTTTTGCCTACTTCTGGATCAACAGCTTTAGGCAAAGGGATTTTAGTAATACCATTATTAGAATCACAAGTATAATAAAAAAAATTGAATTAAATTTTTTTAATTAGTGTTATAACAGTTACAATTAATTGCATTATTGCAATAATAATAATAATAAGTAGTAAAAATGGTGGTAATAATAATACAAAAAAACTAGTCCCAGTTACTAAGTTAGTGTAGGGACCCATCTGAAGAGGTCGCCTTGACGTTGGCAGATGGGCTCGCACAATTTGCTCAAAATGTGCGCTAAGAACCTCATATTTCTATGTACAGGAGATCTAGCAGTAATTCCATTCAGGAGATAGATATCTGTGTACACACACACACACTTTGTTATATAATTTTGTGCAGCACACAGGGCAGGGATACAGGTACAGGGCGAGAGTGTTACAGTGATATTATAACTCGGCCTAAAGGATAAAATGCTGATAACTACAGATCCTGGAAACACATCCGAAACTAGACCTTGTAAGTAACTGGTTCCCAGCTAGTGGTGAGTATGTACAGGGCAGTCTGGTACCAAGATCCGCTCTATAGGACACATTATCATCAGGCAGGTCCTGTCAGGGCTCTTACAAGATCGGCGGCAGAAGTGTGGCTGTATAACACAGTCCTGCTCCTGCCTCAGCCACCGACAGTGGAGCCAACCCGGATCCTGGCAGCTTAATCCACTGTATGACACAGTAGGGGGCTTCCACAGCATTTAGGCACTTTAGACAGGAGAGGGAGGCGCGATCATGGTGCTGATGAGTTTCTATGGCAGCCGAGATCTAACAATGGACCCCATGACGGCCATCTTACTGCTCCTATTAGACCCCGGCTGAGGAAAGGTCTATGAGGACACCGGTCAGACTTATGTCGCCTGCTCTGCACATATTAGAAATGCCTAGGGCTGAATAGTTTGCCATTTGTAAATCTGATCCAGCAGCGCTGGGCTACCACTGACGTGATCAGGGCTATTGAGCTCCTAGATTGGGCAGAGGAGCTCAGTCTTCAGCAGGAGCTGGCCGAGGAGAGCGGAGCAACTTGCATGGGGCTGCTGCACAAGAAGTAACTCAAAAGGTGGAGATTTACCCGGAGACGTGGTGCCCGGGCTGTGATCTGCTGTGCAGGCTGCATAGACGATGCCTCCTAGGACCCGAACTTCACCCCTAACAGGCACAGCAGAGCTCGGACCGACAAGTTCTTTTGCATTGGAGGAGAGACCCTTTTCGATATCTGACCAGGTCCCCTGGGCTCCCCACCCTCTGGGACTCGCATCTGTGGTAATTGTGCTAGTGACCCCATGTACCCAGGGAACCCCTCGAGATTGGTGGCAGGATGATCCTAACCTCTATAAAGATTTTACTGACCGGGGTGATAAGGACATCTTCCCTTCCAAGTGCCTCTTAAGAGAAACTTCATTATGTAGCAGATCCCACTGTAAAACCCTGGAATGGTATTGAGCTCACAGAACCCCTGGGAAGCACGAAGTCAGGGTACCCAACAGGTACATTGCACCTCCAAGGGACATGACCGAATTTGCTATGGCTTTCTTCACCTGGCCCCTCATTTATCGTATTTTAGCTTCCGGGAGGTGGCATTCTTGAGATTCGCAATCCCCAAAAACGGCTGAACTGTCGAGTAATCTGGATCGTGTGCTCGCGATTCCAGACGAAATCCATGACACAGTGACGGCAGGGTGAGATATTGCGCGATCTCCCCGGTGTCGTCTCTGAGGAATCCCTGACGCTGCGCATTAAAAAGAATATTGCACAGTGACAAGATCCTGCTGAGCCACTGAGAGTTAGAATTGACACATGCGCAGAGTAGCAGGGACTAGCCCAGCCCCTGAAACAGGCATCACTGATGACGCTTCATTCAGGGTGGGAAAAGAGGCAGCAGCAGTGACCGCAGCCCCTGCTCCCTGATCACGTCCGTCTTCATATCCCAGGATACACTGGGGATTTTCAAACTAAATGTTATCAAACAGGAAGTTGGTAAAAAAAACAAATATACACACACACACACACACACACACACACACACACACACACACACCCCCCAGTTAGATAAATTTAGATTAACTTTTAATTAAAGTATATTAGAAAAGCAATTACCTTATTTTTCGGACTATAAGACGCACCGGACCATAAGACGCACCTAGGTTTTAGAGGAGGGAAAAAAAAAAAAAAAAAATTAAGCAAAAAATTGTTCATGATGCACTTTTAAGTGGGAGGGGGGTCTTCTGGTATAGGGGTAATATCCAATTCTGACAATATCCCCTATCCTGGTATATATGCCCAACCCCCTTCCTTTTATACGTGGCCATCATCCCCATCCAGGTACGCACGGCACCCCTCATCCCCATCCTGTTTTGTATGGCCCCCTCATCCATACCCTAATATGCATGGTCCCCCTAATCCCCATCAGGCTGCACATAAAAAAAAAAAAATAAACACTTATACTCACCTTTCTTCTCTCTCCTCATGTCTGCCCGCACTGATCTCTCCATGTGAGCCGCACGTCACTGCCATGCGCGGCTCACATGGAGAGATCAGCTGCCGGAAGTCACTGCTCCCCACGCCGGGTCTGTGTGCGCGGGGAGCAGTGACTTCTCTCCTTCATAGCCGGCACACAGCTTGGCCGCGCTGCGGCTCCTGCTGCTGCCGGGCTATAGCGTGTGCCCGCTTATTAAAAGGCATGAATATTCACCCCCTCCCCACGCCCATGAGCGTGGAGAGAGGTTGAATATTCATGCCCTTTAACAGCGGGCACAGGCGATTCCGGCAGCAGCAGGAGCCGCAGCGCGGCTACACTGTGTGCTGCTATTAAGGAGCAGTGAATATTCATTTTCTTTAGCAGCAGGGACAGTGTAGGCTGCACCGCTGCCTCCTGTGCCCCGCTCCTCCACAGCTACCACTCCCCTCACACCCCACAATCTATAATATAACCGGGGATGCGGGTCTCTGTCCAAAGCCTCGATAGACTGCGCATGCGTGACGCGCAGTCTGGCTCCAGACAGAAGACCGCATCCAGCCGTTACAGGTAAGAGGTGTATGGCGTCAGAGATCGCGGTTGTGTGCAGGCACTGAATGCACACTGCGATCTCCGGCGCCATACTTACCTGACCGGGAAGAGCGTTGCCGCGGCGCCTCTCTTCAGCGGAGACCGGGGGCAGAGTGAGACGTTGGATCGTCGCGTGCGCATAGCGCTATCCGGCGCCATTTTTATGAAGACACATTTACAGTGTGTCTTCAGCAAATTGGCGCCGGTCGGCGCTGTGCTCTGTCGTCGCACTCCTCCCCCGGCCTCCGGCAGAACAGGACGCTGCAGCGCTGGAGTACAGAGAAGAAAGGTGAGTATAACTGTTTATTTTTTTAGGGATGTGTGTATAGTGGGGGGGGGATTAGGGAAGCCACGCATACCGGGATTGGGGATGAGGGGAGCCACGCATACCGGGATTGGGGATGAGGGGAGCCACGCATACCAGAATAGGGATGAGGGGAGCCACGCATACCGGGATTGGGGATGAGGGGAGCCACGCATACCGGGATTGGGGATGAGGGGAGCCACGCATACCGGGATTGGGGATGAGGGGAGCCACGCATACCGGGATTGGGGATGAGGGGAGCCACGCATTCCAGGATAGGATGGCGGGGGCAGCACAAATACCAGGAGGGGGGCAGCACATACTAACATGGGAGACCATATACCAATAAAAATGCTCGCCACCCGGGCGTAGAACGGGTTCAATAGATATATATATATACACACACACACACACACACACACACACCCCATTCGGACTATAAGACGCACCCCCCATTTTCCTCCAAAATTTTGGAGGAAAAAAAGTGCGTCTTATAGTCCGAAAAATACGGTAGATTATTAAATTAAATAGAGATTTAGGATTAAATCAGTGTAGGGTACGGACAACCCCTTTAATGTTAATTGAAATCAAAACAGTTCCCCGTTGTATTAATAAGGCAGTGATTCCAACTGTATTACCACTGGGAGACCCCCAACTCACACTCCTATTTCCCGAGTGCCTTCCACGCCAAGCTTGGTTATGGAGGCTTTGGATTACCATCCATACTGTTCAGCACAGATCATGCTTCTTAGGTCTTCATCGATCCCCCAGAACACAGCCCTGCATTACCGCGTCCTTCAGGCTTTGTCCAATTATTTTCTCCAAATTTGTTTGCCGATCAGTGGCAAGAGGCTGTTGAGCTACTCAATCTCCTTGTTCTTTTGGAAAATTGGCACACTCTTGCATATAACAGTAGAGAATGGCCAAATCTTACGGAGACACTGGTAGATCGCAACGAAACATGGAGAGAGCAGATGTTCAGCAGTGAACTTGGAGTCTCCCTCCTCTATGAAGCTTTGCCGTACACATCTGACTTACTCCTGAGGACTTCTCGTAATTCACATGTGCAAAAATAGTTCAATCCACAACTAAAATGCTTGAACCAACTCGTGGAAAACTGGATAAAGATAGATAAAAGGCACATTACCTGTGGGTAGCCCAAGTGTGAAGTAATTGTCAGGTCCAGGATTGAACTGGGCGATGCGATTACTTATGTATTTTGCTGCCCATTCGCTGGCCAGGGCATAGTCATCAAGAATCACCAGCCGCATGATTGTGCCCACAAGCTTTCGCCTGGCAGCATGTGGCTAACAAACTGAAAAGAGAAGCGATACACAAGATAAGAGGTGACAATAATATACAAAAGAGGTAACACAATAATACACAGTCGGCAAGTTTGGAGACTGAAACACATTCTGGCTTTCATAAAGTTTGCTGCTTCAGCTTTTATAGTGTCAATTTGCATTAACTGTAGATTGTTATGAAGAATGATCAGATGAATTGTTAAAAAAAAAAAAAAAAGCATATTAATTTTTTCCCAAGGAAATTACTTAACCACAAAACCCCCATTTCCACAGTCATGCTTACTGAATTACAAGAGCAGGCTGGTGCTTCAAATCATGGTCTTCTGATTACCTTCAAGGAAACATGTGCAGTCATCATTGCTTTGCAGGCAAGGCCATTGCTGCTTGTAAGATTGCCCCTAGATCAACCATTTATCGGATCATTAAGAATTTAGTCTGCGGTGCATCATATACGTGTTGTGACGGATCAGCTCTTGGGTAGGCGCAGGTTCACACAGGAATGCAGTCCGCAGGCTCCAAAACAAACTGGTGGTTTATTAAATGTCCATAAACCAACCAGGAAACCAAAACATAACAGCTCTTTCAGCTGCTCGTAAAACTCGGCCCTTCAATCCGGGCCCACTAACTCCCTACACTATGTGTGCTGGAGCCTGCTTCTCCGGGTCCTACATCACCAAAGCTTGGCACTTCGATGACACATACCTCCCGTCCACGACCTGTCCGGCAGCAACCTTACACATTCCCCCCTCTGCCTAAAGCAGGGGGGGGGCTTGGCACCTTCTGCCACCATACAATAGATACACAAAAAGTATAACGCAGTGTTTCCCAAACCCCATCCTCACAGACCCCACAGGTCATATTTTCAGGATCTCCTTAGTATTACACAGGTGATTGAAGTATCATCAAGGCATCAGGAATTCTCTCACCTGTGTAATACTAAGGAGATTCTGAAAACATGACCTATGGGGGTCCGTGAGGATGGGGTTTGGGAAACACTGCTATAACAGAACAAAACTAAAAATAACCAGTCCATACAGCACGGCATCAGCCGTTTAAATGTAGTGCTTTTCTCGGCCTCCAGCAGACTGAGCAGCACATGCAAGGTTTGCTCACCTTGCACAACACACAGCACCACTGAGACAGGCGCAGCTGTCTTAAATCAGGCCTTCCAAGACCTGGACTGGAGGTGAGTGAGCAGCTGTTTCCCCCCCAACTCTTTCAGCTGCTCTTGAAACCCGGCCCTTTAATCCGGGCCCATTAACTCCCTCCCAGCACTATGTGTTCTGGAGCCTGCTTCTCCATGTCCTACATCACCGAAGTTTGGTACTTCGGGGACACATACCTCCCGTCCACGACCTGTCTGGCAGCCACCTTACATTGTGTTGCACTGAGTTAGACCAGAATTGAACCAGAAGATAACTGAAGGTAACTGCACAGCCAGAGTAAAAAATGTTTCTCTTTGTTTTCACTCTCACCCCTATAGTCCTACACGTTCTACTAACCCTTCTCATCCCTACACCTAGTAATGAACTGGTCATCTCTCCCTCCATCTCACCTCCTCCTCAGATCTGTTCCTCAACATACAATCCTCTGTCTCCAAACACAGACAGCCACCTCACGCTCTCTCCTGCTGCTCCTCACTGCTGGCGATATCTCTCCAAATCATGGCCCTCCTCACCACATCCCCACAGTCACTTCTACCTCTCATCCACAATCTATCAAATTTCCACAACCTTCCTAACCCTATACCCATTGCCCATCCCCCGCTTCCCCAATCCCACTAACAGGAGCTCTATGGAACGCTCTCTCCATCTGCAACAAACTTTCCTACATCCATGACCTTTTCATTACTAACAAACTTTCCTTCCTTGGCATCAATGGTACCTGACTCACCCCATCTGACATGGCGTCTCCAGCTGCACTTTCATACGTTGGATTCCACCTTTCCCACACCCCATCGGCAAGCATGGCAAAGGAGTTTGTTTTCTCCTGTTAGATAACTGTACTCTGCTGCCCGACTAATCCACCTGTCCCCCCCGCTATTCCCTGGCCTCTCCCCTCTGTCAATCCCTTCGCTGGCTCCCCATTATCCAAAGACTCCAGTTGAAAACCCTAACCATGACATACCAAGCCATCCACAACCTGTCTCCTCCATATAACTGTGACTTAGTGTCCCGCTACATACCTGCACTCAACCTCCGATCCTCACAAGATCTCCTTCTCTACTCCCCTCTTATTTCCTCTTCCCACAATTGCACATAAGATTTCTCCCATGCATCCCCCTACTCTAGAACTCTACCCCAATATATCAGACTGTTGCCAACCGTGGAAACCTTCAAAAGGAAGCTGAAGATCCACCTCTTCTGACAAGCCTACAATCTGCAGTAACCACCGGTCCATCATACCACTGCACGACCAGCTCTACCCTCACCTACTGTATCCTCACCCATTCATTGAAGACTGTAAGCCCTCGCGGGCAGGGTCCTCGCTCCTCCTGTACCAGTCGGTGATTCGTTTTTGTTCAAGATTATTGTACTTGTTTTTTGCTATGTATATCCCTTTTCACATGTAAAGCTCCATGTAATAAATGGCACTATAATAAATAATAACTTAATAGGGGGAGGTTAATTTGCTGTGAAGACTTCAGGACTCTGAAGAAAGTCCAGCAAGTCCCTGTATCACTTCCTACATAGGATTCAGCTATGGAATTGGTTCAACACCAGTGCAGAGCTTGCTCAAGAATGGCAGCAGGCAGGCGTCAGTGCATCTGTACACACCGTGAGGAGAAGGATTTTGGAGGCTGTGCTGGTGTCAAGTAGGGCAGCAAAGAAACCACTTTTCTCCATGAAAAAGATTAAGAACAGGATTATAAAATGCAGTAAACTACAGTGATTGGATTACAGAGGACTGGGGTAAAGTTATTTCCCTGATGAAGGCCCCCTTCAAACTGTTAGGGACATATGGAAGAATGAATGTCCGGAGAAGAAAAGCTGAGTGCTACTTTGAGTCCTGTGTTATGCCAACAGTAAAGCACCCCGAGACGAGTCATGTGTGGAGTTATCCATCATCAAAAGGGAGTGGGCTCACTCACAATTTTGCCTAAGAACACAGCAGGAGCATTTTTGGTGATTAACAATGCATATATGAGCATGACGGAGAATATGTCACAAGGCAAAAGTGACAACTAAGTGTCTGGGTAACATTAACATTTTGGGTTCATGGCCAGTAAACTCTCCAGATCTCAATTCGATTGTGGTCACTCCTCAAAAAGCGGGTGGACAAACAGAAATGTATGTAGTGAGCTCCTAGCACTGATTAGACAAAAATTGTCCATCGTCAGTCAGGATTTGTACATAAAGTGACACAAAACAAGATACAAGACATACAGTACAGACCAAAAGTTTGGACACACCTTCTCATTTAAAGATTTTTCTGTATTTTCATGACTTTGAAAATTGTACATTCACACTGAAGGCATCAAAACTATGAATTAACACATGTGGAATTATATACTTAACAAAAAAGTGTGAAACAACTGAAAATATGTCTTATATTCTAGGTTCTTCAAAGTAGCCACCTTTGCTTTGATGACTGCTTTGCACACTCTTGGCATTCTCTTGATGAGCTTCAAGAGGTAGTCACTGGAAATGGTCTTCCAACAATCTTGAAGGAGTTCCCAGAGATGTTTAGCACTTGTTGGCCCTTTTGCCTTCACTCTGCGGTCCAGCTCACCCCAAACCATCTCGATTGGGTTCAGGTCCCATCACTCTCCTTCTTGGTCAAATAGCCCTTACACAGCCTGGAGGTGTGTTTGGGGTCATTGTCCTGTTGAAAAATAAATGATGGTCCAACTAAATGCAAACCGGATGGAATAGCATGCTGCTGCAAGATGCTGTGGTAGCCATTCTGGTACAGGATGCCTTCAATTTTGAATAAATCCCCAACAGTGTCACCAGCAAAACAACCCCACACCATCACACCTCCTCCTCCATGCTTCACGGTGGGAACCAGGCATGTAGAGTCCATCCGTTCACCTTTTCTGCGTCGCACAAAGACACGGTGGTTGGAACCAAAGATCTCAAATTTGGACTCATCAGACCAGAGCACAGATTTCCACTGGTCTAATGTCCATTCCTTGTGTTCTTTAGCCCAAACAAGTCTCTTCTGCTTGTTGCCTGTCCTTAGCAGTGGTTTCCTAGCAGCTATTTTACCATGATGGCCTGCTGCACAAAGTCTCCTCTTAACAGTTGTTGTAGAGATGTGTCTGCTGCTAGAACTCTGTGTGGCATTGACCTGGTCTCTAATCTGAGCTGCTGTTAACCTGCGATTTCTGAGGCTGGTGACTCGGATAAACTTATCCTCAGAAGCAGAGGTGACTCTTGGTCTTCCTTTCCAGGGGCGGTCCTCATGTGAGCCAGTTTCTTTGTAGCGCTTGATGGTTTTTGCAACTGCACTTGGGGACACTTTCAATGTTTTCCCAATTTTTCGGACTGACTGACCTTCATTTCTTAAAGTAATGATTTCCACTCGTTTTTCTTTACTTCGCTGCTTTTTTTTTTCACATAATACAAATTCTAACAGTCTATTCAGTAGGACTATCAGCTGTGTATCCACCTGACTTTTGCACAACACAGCTGATGGTCCCAACCCCATTTATAAGGCAAGAAATCCCACTTATTAAACCTGACAGGGCACACCTGTGAAGTGAAAACCATTTCCAGTGACTGCCTCTTGAAGCTCATCAAGAGAATGCCAAGAGTGTTCAAAGCAGTCATCAAAGCAAAAGGTGGCTACTTTGAAGAACCTAGAATCTAAGATATATTTTCAGTTGTTTCACACTTTCTTGTTAAGTATATAATTCCACATGTGGTAATTCATAGTTTTGATTCAGTGTGAATGTACAATTTTCAAAGTCATGAAAATACAGAAAAATCTTTAAATGAGAAGGTGTGTCCAAACTTTTGGTCTGTACTGTAGGTAAAAAAAAATTCTCCATCTTCTTCGTTACGTCAATCCGTGAAAAATGGGACTGCACTCAGATGTCATCTGAGTGCAGTGCGATCTTTTCCAAGGACTCATTAACTTGCATGGCAGAGCGTGATCCGAATATTAGATGAAACTCAAGGATAGTGATTTTTGTCCTCGGACAGACTGTCTATCGGGCCGTGCACATGTCCGATTTTTCTCCTTGGACAAACACTGGTCACAGTGCGATTCAATGTTTTGTCAGATCGCACTCCGACCGAAAACACTGCTATCTGCACCAGCCTTAACATTGCAACGCTAACAATAGTGATCGCAGCAAGGACTGCTGGGAGATTTCAGCTCAGAAGCCTGCAGATCTCTGAACGCAGCTCTAGACTATCACTGGCTGTAACTCAGGATTAGTAATCGATACGTTTTTCGAAAGTTACACAATAAACTATAATAAATTACTCTCATGTGAACACAAATTCTAAAGGAGAACTCTAACACTAAGATATTAACTTAAGGAGGAATTCACACATCCGTGGTGGGATCCGAGGACCCGGCCCGGCTCTCCGGACCTGATCAGTGCCTCATCTATTCCTAGGAGGTAATCACAGATCAGCACTGGTGACCCAGCGGTTGTCAGGTCTGAGCTCGGTCCGTGGAGCACAGATGTGTGAATTCAGCCTTACAGAAGTTGTCCCAGAGTAGAAAGTCAGAGCTGTTGTATTACAGCGCCACCCCTGGGCACAGCACCTGTCACGTCACTAGACCGGAGCTGTAGTACCAGACACAACCTGTGGCCAGGACTGGCGCTCTGTGTTCCTTTTTCTCATGGACAAACCCTGTGCAGAAAAATACAGAATCCAGGAACCTCCAAACATGGCAGACATCGCCAAGTTCTAACAGTGCATAATGGGCAGAGCTCCAGCCATACTGTCAGTGACTGGAAACCTGGTTTATAGTCCAACTGCTGACAGGTGAGAGGCTGCGGCCCCCTGTAATCCCCGGCTCTGACCCGTCACCGACCATTGCTGCTCTACAGCAGTCTATGTGCCGCTCTCTATAGTGCAGGGGACTAACCACATCCACAGGAAGCCAGGGTGCCCCCCCCGGACTGAGACTGCCCCCCGGGAGCTCAGTGTGGGGTGCGCAGTCATCCGCCATGTCTCCCCAATACTCAGCAGCTTCACCACCAACCACTCGCTCTGCAGCCTCCTCCCTGGTAAACGCTAGAATGTATGGGCTCCTTCCAGGTATGACGTCGTTTCCGTGGGCGTGTCCTGACTGCATTATGGGCGTGTTCTAGTTTAGCACCAGACGCCATAGATTCATGCAGAAAGTGATACGGTGACGCTTCAGGAGGAGGTCAGTGCTGGGCTCTGGGGGGGTGCTGCGGGCTTTGGGTGGTCTGGGATGATGACGATTGATGATGATGCACGCGTGTGGGGGCTCTGGGAGCTCTGTGGGGATGCTGCCGGCTGTGGTGGCATGTCTATGTCTCTGGTGGGGGCTCTGTGGGCATGCTACGAGCTGGTGGTGGCTCTGGAGGGATGCTGCGGGTCTGTGGGGGATGGTGGGGGCATGCTGTGGGCTGATGATGCACGCGTGTGGGGGCTCTGGGAGCTCTGTGGGGATGCTACGGGCTGTGGTGGCATGTCTATGGCTCTGGCGGGGGCTCTGTGGGCATGCTGCGGGCTGGTGGTGGCTCTGGAGGGATGCTGCGGGCTGGTGGTGGCTCTGGAGGGATGCTGCGGGCTTGTGGGGGCTCTGGAGGGATGCTGGGGGCATGCTGCTGGCTGGTGGGGGCTCTGGAGGGATGCTGCGGGCTCGTGGTGGCTCTGTGGGGGCATGCTGTGGGCTTGTGGCTCTGGGGGCATGCTGCGGGCTCGTGGGTGCTCTATGGGGCTGGTGCGGGTTCTGTGGGAGCATGTTGCGGGCTCTGGAGGTAATCTGCGGGGGGGATGATGCACCCGTGTGGGGGCTCTGGGGGGGGGGGGGGTCGGATGATGCACGCATGTGGGGGCTCTGGGGGGATGCTGCGGGCTGTGGTGGCATGTCTATGGCTCTGGTGGAGGCATGCTGCGGGCTGGTGGTTGCTCTGGAGGGATGCTGCAGGCTTGTGGGGGCTCTGGGTGCATGCTGCGGGCTCTGAGTGCTTTGTGGGGATGCTGAGGGCATGCTGCAGGCTCTGGAGGTATTCTGGGGGGGGATGCTGCGGGCTTGGTGATGCACGCTTGTGGGGGGGGTGGATGATGCACGCTTGTGGGGGGGGGCGGATGATGCACGCTTGTGGGGGCTCTGGGGGGGATGATGCACGCATGTGGGGGCTCTGGGGGGGATGCTGCGGGCTGTGGTGGCATGTCTATGGCTCTGGTGGGGGCATGCTGCGGGCTGGTGGTTGCTCTGGAGGGAAGCTGCAGGCTTGTGGGGGCTCTGGGTGCATGCTGCGGGCTCTGGAGGTATTCTGGGGGGGGATGCTGCGGGCTTGGTGATGCACGCTTGTGGGGGGGGCGGATGATGCACGCTTGTGGGGGGGGGCGGATGATGCACGCTTGTGGGGGGGGGCGGATGATGCACGCTTGTGGGGGGGGGCGGATGATGCACGCTTGGGGGGGGCGGATGATGCACGCTTGGGGGGGGCGGATGATGCACGCTTGGGGGGGCGGATGATGCACGCTTGGGGGGGGCGGATGATGCACGCTTGGGGGGGGCGGATGATGCACGCTTGGGGGGGGCGGATGATGCACGCTTGGGGGGGCGGATGATGCACGCTTGGGGGGGCGGATGATGCACGCTTGGGGGGGCGGATGATGCACGCTTGGGGGGGGCGGATGATGCACGCTTGTGGGGGGCGGATGATGCACGCTTGTGGGGGGGGCGGATGATGCACGCTTGTGGGGGGGGGGGCGGATGATGCACGCTTGTGGGGGGGGGGGCGGATGATGCACGCTTGTGGGGGGGGGGGGCGGATGATGCACGCTTGGGGGGGGGGGCGGATGATGCACGCTTGGGGGGGGCGGATGATGCACGCTTGGGGGGGGGGCGGATTATGCACGCTTGGGGGGGCGGATTATGCACGCTTGGGGGGGCGGATTATGCACGCTTGGGGGGGGCGGATGATGCACGCTTGGGGGGGGCGGATGATGCACGCTTGGGGGGGGCGGATGATGCACGCTTGGGGGGGGCGGATGATGCACGCTTGGGGGGGGCGGATGATGCACGCTTGGGGGGGCTCTGGGGGGGGGGGGATGATGCACGCGTGTGGGGGCTCTGGGAGCTCCGTGGGCATGCTACGGGCTGGTGGTGGCTCTGGAGGAATGCTGCGGGCTTGTGGGGGCATGCTGCGGACTGGTGGGGGCTCTGGAGGGATGCTGCTGGCTCGTGGTGGCTCTGGGGGGATGCTGCGGGCTGGTGGTGGCTCTGGGGGGATGCTGCGGGCTGGTGGTGGCATGTCTATTGCTCTAGTGGGGGCTGTCTAGGCATGCTGCGGGCTGGTGGGATGCTGCGGGCTCGTGGTGGCTCTGGGGGGATGCTGCGGGCTGGTGGTGGCTCTGCGGGGATGCTGCGGGCTGGTGGGGATGCTGAGGGCATGGTGGGGGCTCTATGGGCATGCTACGGGCTGGTGGTGGCTCTGGAGGGATGCTGCGGGCTGGTGGGGATGCTGGGGGCATGCTGCGGGCTGTGGTGGCATGTCTATTGCTCTGGTGGGGGCTGTGTGGGCATGCTGCGGGCTGGTGGTGGCTCTGGAGGAATGCTGCGGGTTTGTGGGGACGCTGGGGCATGCTGCTTGCTCGTGGGGGCTCTGGGGTGGGCTGATGATGCACGCATGTGGGGGCTCTGTGGGGATGCTGCGGGCTGTGGTGGCATGTCTATGGCTCTGGTGGGGGCATGCTGTGGGCTGGTGGTTGCTCTGGAGGGATGCTGCAGGCTTGTGGGGGCTATGGGTGCATGCTGCGGGCTCTGGAGGTATTCTGGGGTGGATGATGCATGCTTGTGGGGGGGCAGATGATGCACGCTTGTGGGGGGGCAGACGATGCACGCTTGTGGGGGGGCAGACGATGCACGCTTGTGGGGGGGCAGACGATGCACGCTTGTGGGGGGGCAGACGATGCACGCTTGTGGGGGGGCAGACGATGCACGCTTGTGGGGGGGCAGACGATGCACGCTTGTGGGGGGGCAGACGATGCACGCTTGTGGGGGGGCAGACGATGCACGCTTGTGGGGGGGCAGACGATGCACGCTTGTGGGGGGGCAGACGATGCACGCTTGTGGGGGGGGCAGACGATGCACGCTTGTGGGGGGGGCAGACGATGCACGCTTGTGGGGGGGGCAGACGATGCACGCTTGTGGGGGGGCAGACGATGCACGCTTGTGGGGGGGGGCAGACGATGCACGCTTGTGGGGGGGGGCAGACGATGCACGCTTGTGGGGGGGGCGGACGATGCACGCTTGTGGGGGGGCAGACGATGCACGCTTGTGGGGGGGGGCGGACGATGCACGCTTGTGGGGGGGCAGACGATGCACGCTTGTGGGGGGGGGCGGACGATGCACGCTTGTGGGGGGGGCGGACGATGCACGCTTGTGGGGGGGGCGGACGATGCACGCTTGTGTGGGGGGGGGCGGACGATGCACGCTTGTGTGGGGGGGGGGCGGACGATGCACGCTTGTGGGGGGGGGGCGGACGATGCACGCTTGTGGGGGGGGGGGGCGGACGATGCACGCTTGTGGGGGGGGGGGGCGGACGATGCACGCTTGTGGGGGGGGGGGGCGGATGATGCACGCTTGTGGGGGGGGGCGTCCCAGCAGATGGCCCCCTGCAAACATTATATCCCCCCAGAGACCCCATAAGGAGAGTGTGCCCGCCCCCCTGCAGCCCCCTATTCAGCCCTGGCAGCCGGCAACATCACCATCCCCATGGCCTCATAGCTGAAATCATGGAACTTGTATTCAGCTTCCAAAAAGTCCACCAGCCTCACCTTCCAGGGCTCCTGCCTTGTTCGAAGAACTAGATAAGATGATCTCTAATGCCATGGGGGGGTAAGAGTATTTTGTTTCTGCAACAGAGGGCCAAATGCCCTCCTCCCAAGAGACGCACAGTCCAGTTTTGGTCCTTTCGGAAATTTTCAGTGTAGAAAAGCAACCAAAAGGACAACACTCCGGCCCACCAGGAAAACAAGAGACCTTCCTTTAGGCTAGCCCCCTCCTGGCATCAACGAACCCACCAGCGCTGGTCTGCCAGGCCCGGATCCTGAAGATTCCCACCTGGGATGTTTCTCAGGGTGGATGGCCATCTCCTTTGGTTCCAGGATGAGTGGCTCTCGGTAGTCAACAACGCTTGGGTCTGAGATGTTGTCGACTACAGCCACAAAATAGATTTTTCCACGCTGCCTTGTTTTCGAGACCAATTTCCCTAAAGACCCCCTTCCCTTATTCCTGGGTTTTTCAAGGCTATTGATTTGCTATCCAAAGCAGCATCATGATCTCAGTTCCAGGACGCTGAAACATCAGACACCGGAGGCAGGCCGAGGGGTCGGGGCAAAGCCAAAGACCTTACCCACAATCCTCCCATAAATGCACTTTTATTAAATTAGAATTATTTCTATACATAATGGTAAAATGTTATTTCTATAATATTTCTACAATTAAACGTTTGAGATTTCTGTGGTAATGGTTATTTTGTTTCTTTTAAACCTGTTCTGAATGTAAATAAAACATTTCTCTGATTAAGTTTCCACATTGTATTTTAGCCTTTCATTTTACTCTTAGGGCAGGAAAAGCCCATGATGCACCTGTGTAAACCATATAAAAGGTACTATAATAACATGGCTTAGACAGGTAACCCACCTTTGAAACAATGAAGTTCACTTGTACAAGCTGCATAGATGAAAACCTGATTTAGGCTGTGTGCCCACGATGCAGAAATGCTCAGGATTTTATCCTGAGAGTTTCTGCAACTCCCTGGCAGAAAAAAACGCATGCGGATCGTCCATGCGGATCGTCCATGCTGTAAGGCAGCGCTAGTCATCATCCTGGGGAATACTCGCTGCAGCGCGTCAATTAATGCACACCAGCAATGTCTTTCCGGTTTTCACACTTCAGCAGTTTATTATACTTCATAAACCGCAGTTCACACATATAATGTCCACGAGCCCAAGTGGCAGACAGGCCCACTTGGCTCCAGATACAGCCTTCAGCAAGGTAATACTATAGCAATGTCCATATAACAAAGTGTATTACCTTTGTCAGGTTTTAGCTGCTTCAGTCCATTTGGTTCCACCACCGCTGTGGCTCTACAGCTTACCACACGTGGTCTCCAGCCCTTATCCCCTCCAAGGCCACTGGCATCTCTCACACACACAGATCCAGGCTCTGCCCTCCAGGACGCTTATCCTCCAAAGCCTCTGGCTCTCCAAGGCTTACTGGCATCACTTACACACACAAGGATCCAGGCTTCACCCTCCAGGAGTCCACCAAGCTTCATCAGGCCTCACCAGGCCTCACACGGTGCCACACACACGGGTAACAGTTAACAGGCCTCAGGCCTATCACACCCCTTGCACCCCTGCACACTTCTGTCTCAAATTACCAGGGTTTTTATATCCTATAGAAACAGCCACAGGACCTGTGCTTATCTCACAGTCACATGTCCAGACCTTCTGTTGTGCAAAAGGACCTGTGTGATGTCACAGTCATGTGACCAGTCAGCTGAGGGAGGTACGTGGTCCGTCAAAACACACACTGAACCTTTAAAGGGATGCCTGCTGCATCACAATGCGGATTGTACATGTGGATTGTACATGCGGATTGTGCATGCGTTTTGCTGCCATTGACAAGCGGAAGTGAAGGGTTATTCACTTGCATTTCCGCATGCGGGTTGTCAAGCGCTTTCCAAGCGATTTTAGCATCACTTGGAAAGTGTTTGACAACTTGGTCACACTAAATAAATCCATGCAACCGGCATGGATTTATATAGTGTGACCGAAAGAATGGTAAAAAATAAATATATAATTACCCTCTGATGGCCCCCGGTGTCCTGCTTTCCCTCCGTTCTCCCTTGCCAGCAGCGATACACTGAAGGACCTGCCGACGTCAGCGTCGCGTGACCTGTCACATGACTATAATGTCAGCGCAGGTCCTTCAGTACATCGCGAACTGCCGGCATGAGAGGAGGAGTGCAGCGGGTGGCCGCCAGAAGGTAAGTATATATTTATTTTTTATTTTTTTCTTTTTTTTTTCTTTGCAGTTTTCTATGGTACCCTGGTCCGGAGGAGTCTCCTCTCCTCTATACCTGGGTACCATCCGCACACTAGAACGCATGGAATGCGCATCTACATATACAGTGATGCGTAATCCATGCGATCTAATGCAAGTCAATGGCGGCGAAAATGCAGCACTTCCGCAAAATAATTGGTAGTGCTGTGGTTTTTTCCGCAATGATAATCCGCAGCGGAAATTTCCGCAGCATGTGCACAGCACATGCGGATTATCATTGGGGAACATGGCAGGCCTTCTACCATGTGTTTTTTAAGCGTTTCTGCAGCGTTTTTGCTTAAAAAATGCATCGTGGGCACACAGCCTTAAGGGAACCTGTCACCTGTTTTTCCCCATATAAAGTATGACCACCACCTGTATGCCCTAGAGTGCTGTAAAGAAGTCGGACGGTACTAGATTGTGCCTGCCGTGCCTCAGACCACACGAGAGGACGGTACTAGATTGTGCCTGCCGTGCCTCAGACCGCACGGGAGGACGGTACTAGATAGTGCCTGCCGTGCCTCAGACCGCACGGGAGGACGGTACTAGATAGTGCCTGCCGCTCTTCAGACCGCACGGGAGGACGGTACTAGATAGTGCCTGCCGTGCCTCAGACCACACGAGAGGACGGTACTAGATTGTGCCTGCCGCTCTTCAGACCACACGGGAGGACTGTACTAGATTGTGCCTGCCGCTCTTCAGACCACACGGGAGGACTGTACTAGATAGTGCCTGCCGCTCTTCAGACCACACGGGAGGACGGTACTAGATTGTGCCTGCCGTGCTTCAGACCACACGGGAGGACGGTACTAGATTGTGCCTGCCGCTCTTCAGACCACATGCTGCAGATAAAAAAAAGAAATCAAAATATGACTGAAAGAGCACCACAGCAACAAAATATAGTACATTGATAAACAGTGTTATAATTATATCTATAATATAATCAGTTAAGCGTCCCTCAGTCTGAAGCCTCGATAGACTGCGCATGTGCGACGCGCAGTCTGGCTCTAGACAGAAGAACGCATGGAGCCGTTACAGGTAAGAGCAGTGTATGGCGCCGGAGATCGCGGTATGCCTAGACACTGAATGCATACTTATATACTTACCTGACCGGGAGGAGCGTTGTCGCGGCGCCTCTCTCTTTGCTGGAGACCGGGGCAGGAGTGAGGCGTCGGATCGGCGCATGCGCATAGCGCTATCCAGCGCCATTTTACTGAAGACACATTTGCAGTGTCTCTTCAGCAAAGTGGCGCCGGACAGCGCGGTATGGGCACGCACGTACTCCGGCGCCGCCCTCCTCCCCCGGCAGAGCAGGACACAGCAGCGCTGGAGCACAGGGAAGAAAGGTGAGTATAAGTGTTTATTTTTTTGTATGTGTGTGCAGCGTGAAAGAGATGAGGGGGCCACACATACCAGGATTGGGGGGTGAGGGACGCCATGCATACCAGTATTGGGGGGTGAGGGACGCCATGCATACCAGGATTGGGGGATGAGGGACGCCATGCATACCAGGATTGAGGGATGAGGGACGCCATGCATACCAGGATTGGGGGATGAGGGACGCCATGCATACCAGGATTGGGGGATGAGGGACGCCATGCATACCAGGATTGGGGGATGAGGGATGCCATACATACCAGGATGGGGGGTAAGGGGCCCATACATACCAGGATTGGGGGGTGAGGGGCCCCATCCATACCAGGATTGGGGGATGAGGGGCCCTATGCATACCAGGATTAGAGGATGACGGATGCCATACATACCAGGATTGGGGGATGAGGGGTGCCATGCATACCAGGATTGGGGATGAGGGGTGCCACGCATACCAGCATTGGGCAATGAGGGGGGCCACGCATACCAGGATTGGGGGATGAGGGGTACCATGCATGCCAGGATTGGGGGATGAGGGGGCCACACATACCAGCATTGGGGGATGAGAGGGGCCACGCATACCAGGATTGGGGGGTGAGAGGTGCCATGCATCCCAGTATAGGATGATGGGGGCAGCACAAATACCAGGAGGGGGGCAGCACATACCAGCATGGGAGAATATATACCAATAAAGATGCTCGCCACCCGGGTGTAGAACGGATTCAGTAGTGTGAGAGAAAAGAATCCATCTTGTTTCTCTGTGGTATCCATTTTGTTTTCACTCTTAGGTAATGGTCATCAGGTAACACTGATGGGCAGTGAGGTTTCACATTACTATTCACTCCCTTAAGGTTACTATTGGTTCATAGGTCAGAGGGAACTATTCCTTTGTCTCTGACCCTATTTAAAGTGCCACATGTGCTAATAAAGCAGAAGTCTTTTCTAGTACACCATACAAGGCTGTGCTGTATTGATTTCCTGAGCGCTCGTAAAACAAATCTTATTAATTTGGAGTTCGGAAGGCATAGAAGAGAGCGTATTTCGCTCACAGTAGCTAGTTTATTTATACGGGGCTGTTCACCGTATCCGGGACAGTTGGAACTAGAGCTGAGAGGATCAATTCTTGGGACGCTGGACAGGAGGCCACGAATCTCTTACCTATAGTGTTGCACGAGCATGCTCGGTTTACCCTTTCACCGAGCACGCTCGGGTGCTGCCCGAGTATTTTCGGCGTGCTCGGTATCTATGCTCGGGCCGCTGGGGCTGTTAGACAGCTGTGACACATGCAGGGATTGCCTAACAAACATGCAATCCCTGCATGTGTCACAGCTGTCTAACAGCCGCGACACATGCAGCCGCGGCGGCTCGAGCATAGATGCCGAAAATACTCAGGCAGCACCTGAGCGTGCTCTGTGAGAGGATTAAGAGAACACGCCCATGCGTCACTACTAACCTTACCTCATCCGGCGTGACTTTTGATGAAGCTGGCATGGTGTCATCTGTGCGTCGTGCTTCTTTCACTTGGGATCTATGGATTTATTTTCTGTCCATTCCACTTTCTCATCTTTATGTAGCTTCACTATTTGACATTGGCTTTTTTGTGTCTGCAAGGCCGTGTTCACATGTTGAATAAATACTGTATTTTTTTTTTGTTTTCTGCAGATGTCCACACCAAACTACACAATAACAATCTTCTCTGATTATTGCGTACTTGCTGCATTTTTTATGCCTTTTCCCCCTTATTTGATGTTTTTTGGTGCAGATGTGAAGCCGCATTGTTCATTTTTTGTTATAATACAGAATGGCTTTGATTCTGCACTTAAGGTAACTGCAGTCTTTTTACCTGCGTTTTCTCTCTTTTTAGGCTCCACATAGAAGCCTCTAGACGTAAAATAAACCATAACCGTACAGATCAGCAGCGTCTTTAGACCACAGAGCCGTTTTCATGAAATCACATTCACTTTTCTTGGCCATTTAAATGCTGCAAAATGACTGTTCCAAAAAAGCAGCTGAAAAAACACAGCACTTATGCTACATCTGAACACGGCCTAAATGTGCAAGTGCAGTGGATGTGATTTAATGAAATCTACGCCTGCAGTGAGTCTAAAGACGCTGCTGAACTGTGCGGATTTCATGCATTTTATTATATATATATATAAGCCTCTGTGGAGCCTGTAAAAAAAAAAAAACATTTTTAAGCTCAAAAATCTAAGTTTTTCTGTAGTATTAAAAATGTAGATTCACAGCTTCACCAAAACACATTTTAAGGGGGAAAACTCAAAAGAAACTCAGCAAACACACAATAATAAGATTGTTATTTTGTTGTATGGTGCGAACATAAAAAAATGCAGTCTTCATGTTGTGTGAACTTGGCTTTAGTGTTACATTTTATTCAACTTTTTATTTATTTTTTATGGCTTTAATAAAGACTAGCATACCTTTTCATTTTGTGGGATTGAAATTCAGCTGTTATACAGAGCTGAGTGCAGAACACAAAAATATATTTTTATAATTTGCCAGTGTGATAGCGCAAGCTATAGTAGCCCACCTTATCATTTTTTGGGGGTGAAATTGATTTGTATGCACAGTAAAAAAAATATAATTTTTTTTCTGTTGCTAGCCAGAGTCCACCTAGTCCTTTTGTGGTGGTAAAATTCAGCTGTATGCAGAGACACCTCGTAAACGTGCGGCTCCGCTCGGTACACCTCGTACACGGGCGGCTCCGCTCCACACACTCGTACACGCGCGGCTCTGCTTCGTACACCTCGTACACGTGCAGCTCTGCTTTGTACACGCGTGACTCTGCTCCGTACACCTCGTACACACGCGACTCCGCTCCGCACACTCGTACACGCGCGGCTCCGCTCTGTACACCTCGAACACGCGCGGCTCTGCTCCGTACACTTCGTAAACGCGTGGCTCCGGTCCGTACTCTTCATACAAGCGTGGCTCCACTCCGTACACCTCGTACATGCGCGGCTCCGCTCCACTCTGAACACTCGTACACGCGCTGCTCTGCACACCTTGTACACGCACGTCTACGCTCCGTACACCTCGTACTTGCGCAGTTTTGCTCCGTACACCTCGTACTTGGCGGCGTCTCTCCGTACACCTTGTACACGTGCGGCTCCACTCCGCTCCGCACACATCGTAGACGTGCGGTTCCGCTCCGTACACCTCGTACACGCGCTGCTCTGCTCACCTTGTAAATGCGCGACTCTGCTCCGCACACCTCATACACGCACGGTTTCGCTCCATCTCGTACACGCGTGGCTCCGCTCCTTACACGTCGTACATGCGCTGCTCTGCTCTGTACACCTCGTACACGCGTGGGTCCGCTCCTTACACGTCGTACACTCGCTGCTCTGCTCTGTACACCTCGTACACGTGCGGCTCTGCTCTGTACACCTCGTACACGCGTGGCTCCGCTCCGCACACTCGTACATGGGCGGCTCCGCTTCGCACACTCGTACACGCGCGGCTCTGCTCCGTACACCTCGTACACGCGCGGCTCTGCACCGTACACCTCATACACGTGTGACTGCTCCGAACACCTCGTACACTCGCGGCTCCGCTCCGCACACTCATACACGCGCAGCTCTGCACCTTACATCTCGTACACACGCGGCTCCGCTCCGCACACTCGTACACGCGCGGCTCTGCTCTGTACACTTCGTACACCCGCGGCTCCGCACACTCGTACACGCGCGTCTCTGCTCCGTACACCTCGTACACTCGCGGCTCCGCTCCGCACACTCGTACACGCGTGGCTCCGCTCCGCACACTCGTACATACGCGGCTCTGCTCCGTACACCTCGTACATGCGCAGCTCTGCTCCGTACCCCTCATACACGTGTGACTCTGCTCTGTACACCTCGTACACTCGCGGCTCCGCTCCGCACACTCGTACATGCGCGGCTCTGCTCCTTACATCTCATACACACGCGGCTCCGCTCCGCACACTCGTAGACTGGAGACTCTGCTCCATACACCTCCTACACGCGTGGCTCCGCTTTGTACACCTCGTACAAGCGTGGCTCCGCTCCGTACACCTCGTACACGCACGGTTCCGCTCCGTACACCTCGTACACGCGCGGCTCCGCTCCGTACAGCTCGTACACGTACGGCTCTGATCCTTACACCTTGCACACGCGCGGCTCCGCTCCGTACACCTTGTACACGTGCGAATCCGCTCCGCTCCGCGCACCTCATACATGCGCGGCTGTGCTTCACACACCTCGTACACGCACGGCTCAGCTCCACACACCTCGTACACGCGTGTCTTCAGCTCCACACACCTCGTACATGCGCTGCTTTGCTCTGCACATTTCGTACACGCGCGGCTCCTCTGCGCACACTTGGACACGCGCGGATCCGCTCCGCACACTCGTACACGCAGTGCTCTGCTCTGTGCACCTCGAACACGCACGGCTCCGCTCCACACACCTCGTACACGCGCGGCTCCGCTCCGCACACCTCGTACACGCGCGGCTCTGCTTCGTACACCTCGTACACGTGCAGCTCTGCTTTGTACACGCGTGACTCTGCTCCGTACACCTCGTACACACGCGACTCCGCTCCGCACACTCGTACACGCGCGGCTCCGCTCTGTACACCTCGAACACGCGCGGCTCTGCTCCGTACACTTCGTAAACGCGTGGCTCCGGTCCGTACTCTTCATACAAGCGTGGCTCCACTCCGTACACCTCGTACATGCGCGGCTCCGCTCCACTCTGAACACTCGTACACGCGCTGCTCTGCACACCTTGTACACGCACGTCTACGCTCCGTACACCTCGTACTTGCGCAGTTTTGCTCCGTACACCTCGTACTTGGCGGCGTCTCTCCGTACACCTTGTACACGTGCGGCTCCACTCCGCTCCGCACACATCGTAGACGTGCGGTTCCGCTCCGTACACCTCGTACACGCGCTGCTCTGCTCACCTTGTAAATGCGCGACTCTGCTCCGCACACCTCATACACACACGGTTTCGCTCCATCTCGTACACGCGTGGCTCCGCTCCTTACACGTCGTACATGCGCTGCTCTGCTCTGTACACCTCGTACACGCGTGGGTCCGCTCCTTACACGTCGTACACTCGCTGCTCTGCTCTGTACACCTCGTACACGTGCGGCTCTGCTCTGTACACCTCGTACACGCGTGGCTCCGCTCCGCACACTCGTACATGGGCGGCTCCGCTTCGCACACTCGTACACGCGCGGCTCTGCTCCGTACACCTCGTACACGCGCGGCTCTGCACCGTACACCTCATACACGTGTGACTGCTCCGAACACCTCGTACACTCGCGGCTCCGCTCCGCACACTCATACACGCGCAGCTCTGCACCTTACATCTCGTACACACGCGGCTCCGCTCCGCACACTCGTACACGCGCGGCTCTGCTCTGTACACTTCGTACACCCGCGGCTCCGCACACTCGTACACGCGCGTCTCTGCTCCGTACACCTCGTACACTCGCGGCTCCGCTCCGCACACTCGTACACGCGTGGCTCCGCTCCGCACACTCGTACATGCGCGGCTCTGCTCCGTACACCTCGTACATGCGCAGCTCTGCTCCGTACCCCTCATACACGTGTGACTCTGCTCTGTACACCTCGTACACTCGCAGCTCCGCTCCGCACACTCGTACATGCGCGGCTCTGCTCCTTACATCTCATACACACGCGGCTCCGCTCCGCACACTCGTAGACTGGAGACTCTGCTCCATACACCTCCTACACGCGTGGCTCCGCTTTGTACACCTCGTACAAGCGTGGCTCCGCTCCGTACACCTCGTACACGCACGGTTCCGCTCCGTACACCTCGTACACGCGCGGCTCCGCTCCGTACAGCTCGTACACGTACGGCTCTGATCCTTACACCTTGCACACGCGCGGCTCCGCTCCGTACACCTTGTACACGTGCGAATCCGCTCCGCTCCGCGCACCTCATACACGCGCGGCTGTGCTTCACACACCTCGTACACGCACGGCTCAGCTCCACACACCTCGTACACGCGTGTCTTCAGCTCCACACACCTCGTACATGCGCTGCTTTGCTCTGCACATTTCGTACACGCGCGGCTCCTCTGCGCACACTTGGACACGCGCGGATCCGCTCCGCACACTCGTACACGCAGTGCTCTGCTCTGTGCACCTCGAACACGCACGGCTCCGCTCCACACACCTCGTACACGCGCGGCTCCGCTCCGCACACCTCGTACACGCGCGGCTCCGCTCCGCACACCTTGTACACGCGCGGCTCCTCTCCGTACAGCTCGTACACGCGCGGCTCCGCTCCGTACACCTTGTACACGCGTGGCTCCGCTCCGTACACCTTGTACACGTGCGGATCCGCTCCGCGCACCTCATACATGCGCGGCTGTGCTCCACACACCTCGTACACGCGCGGCTCAGCTCCACACACCTCGTACACGTGCGGCTCAGCTCCACACACCTCGTATATGCGTGTCTCTGCTCCACACACCTCGTACACGTGCGGCTCCGCTCTGCACACCTCGTACACGCACGGTTCCGCTCCGTACAGCTCGTACACGCGCGGCTCCTCTCCGTACAGCTCGTACACGCGCGGCTCCTCTCTGTACAGCTCGTACACGCGCGGCTCCTCTCCATACACCTTGTACACGCGCGGCTCCGCTCCGTACACCTTGTACACGCGCGGCTCCGCTCCGCTCCGCGCACCTCATACATGCGCGGCTGTGCTCCACACACCTCGTACACGCGCGGCTCAGCTCCACACACCTCGTACACGCGTGTCTTTGCTCCACACACCTCGTACACGCGCTGTTCTGCTCTGCACATTTCGTACACGTGCGGCTCCGCTGCGCACACTCGTACACGCGCGGATCCACTCCGCACACTCGTACACGCAGTGCTCTGCTCTGTACACCTCGTACACGCACGGCTCCGCTCCACACACCTCGTACACGCGCGGCTCCACTCCGCACACCTTGTACACGCACGGCTCCGCTCCACACACCTCGTACACGCGTGTCTCCGCTCCACACACCACGTACACTCGCGGCTCCGCTCCACACACCTCATACACGTGCGGCTCTGCTTTGCACACCTTGTACACGTGCGGCACCGCACACTCGTACACGCGCAGCTCTGCTCCGCACACCTCGTACACGCACGGTTCCGCTCGATACACTTTGTACACGCGCAGCTCCGCTCTGCACACGTCGTATACGCACGGCTCCGCTCCGTACAGTTCGTACACGCGCGGCTCGGCTCCTTACAGCTCCTACATGCGCGGCTCCACTCCGTACACCTTGTACACGCATGGATCCGCTCCGCACACCTCATACACGCGTGTCTCCGCTCCATACACCTCGTACATGCGCGGCTCCGCTCCGTACACCTCGTACACGAGCGGCTAAGCTCCACACACTCGTACACGGAGCAGAGCCGCACACCTCGTACAAACGTGGCTCCGCTCAGCACACCTCGTACACGCGCGGCTCCGCTCTGCACAGCTTGTACACGTGCGGCTCTGGTCCGTACAGCTCGTACAGGCGCAGCTCCGCTCCGTACACTTTGTAGACGCGCGGATCCGCTCCACTCTGCACACCTCGTACACGCGCGGCTCCGCTCCGTACACCTCGTACACGATTGGCTCTGCTCCACAGACCTCGTACACGCGTGTCTCCACTCCACACACCTCGTACACGCGCGGCTCCACTCCGCACATCTCGTACACGCGCAGCTCCACTCCGCACACTCGTACACGCGCGGCTCCGCTCTGCACACCTCATACACGCTGGCCTCCACACACTCGTACATGTGCGACTCCGCACCATACACTTCATACACGCGCGCCTCCGCTATGCACACCTCGTACACGCACGGCTCTGCTCCGTACAGCTCATACACTCGCTGCTCCGCTCCATACTCCTTGTACACGCGTGGATCCACTCCGCACACCTCATACACGCGTGTCTCCGCTCCATACATCTCGTACACGCGAGGTTCCGCTCCAGCTCCGCACACTCGTACACGCGCTGCTCTGCTCTGTACACTTCGTACACGCGCGGCTCCGCTCTGCACATCTCGTACACGCGCGGCTCCGCTCTGCACATCTCGTACACGGGCGGCTCCGCTCCGCATAGTCGTACACGCGCGTCTCTGCTCCGCACACATCGTACACACACGACGCTGCTCCGTACGTCTTGTACACGCGCGGCTCAGCTTCGTACAAATCGTACATGCGCGGCACCACTCTGTACACCTAGTACACACGCGGCTCCGCTCCGTACACCTCCTACACGCGTGGCTCCGCTCCGTACACCTCGTACACGTCCGACTCTGCTCTGCACACTCGGACACGCGCTGCTCTGCTCTGTATACCTCGTACACGCGTGGCTCCGCTCCGCACACCTCGTACACGCGCGGCTCCGCTCCGCAGACTTGTAATTGCGCAGCTCTGCTCCATACACCTCGTACACGCGTGGCTCCGCTCCGCACACATCATACAAGCACGACTCCGCTCCGTACACCTTGTACACACTCGGCTCCACTCTGTACACTCGTACACGCGCAACTCAGCTCCGTACACGCTCGGCTCCGCTCCGTGCAGGTCGTACACGCGCGGCTCCGCTCTGTACACCTCGTACACGCGTGGCTCCTCTCCGTACACCTCGTAAATGCGTGGCTTCGCTCCGTACATCTCGTACACGTGCGGCTCCGCTCCAGCTCTGCACACTCGTACACACGCTGCTCTGTACACCTCGCACACGCGCGGCTATGCTCTGCACAAATCATACAAGCGCGACTCAGCTCCGTACACCTCGTACACACTCGGCTCCACTCTGTACACCTCGTACACACGCAGCTCCGTTTCGCACACTCGTACACGCGCGACTCTGCTCCATACAGTTCGTACACGCGCAACTCTGCTCCGCACACTCGTACAAGCGTGACTCAGCTCCGTACACCTCGTACACACTCGGCTCCACTGTGTACACCTCTTACACACGCAGCTCCGCTTCAAACACTCGTACATGCGCGACTCCGCTCCGTGCAGCTCGTACACGCGCGGATCTGCTCTGTACACCTCGTACATGCATGTCTCTGCTCCACACACCTCGTACACGTGCGGCTCCGCTCTGCACACCTCGTACACGCACGGTTCCGCTCCGTACAGCTCGTACACGCGCGGCTCTGCTCCGTACACCTTGTACACGTGCGGATCCGCTCCGCTCCGCGCACCTCATACATGCGCGGCTGTGCTCCACACACCTCGTACACGCGCGGCTCAGCTCCACACACCTCGTACACGCGTGTCTCCGCTCCACACACCTCGTACACACGCTGCTCTGCTCTGCACATTTCGTACACGTGCGGCTCCGCTGCGCACACTCGTACACGCAGTGCTCTGCTCTGTACACCTCGAACACGCACGGCTCCGCTCCACACACCTCGTACACGCGCGGCTCCGCTCCGCACACCTTGTACACGCACGGCTCCGCTCCACACACCTCATACACGTGCGGCTCTGCTTTGCACACCTTGTACACGTGCGGCATCGCACACTCGTACACGCGCAGCTCTGCTCCGCACACCTCGTACACGCACGGTTCCGCTCCATACACTTTGTACACGCGCAGCTCTGCTCTGCACACGTCGTATACGCACGGCTCCGCTCCGTACAGTTCGTACACGCGCGGCTCCGCTCCTTACAGCTCCTACACGCGAGGCTCCACTCCGTACACCTTGTACACGCATGGATCCGCTCCGCACACCTCATAGACGCGTGTCTCCGCTCCATACACCTCGTACATGCGCGGCTCCGCTCCGTACACCTCGTACACGAGCAGCTAAGCTCCACACACTCGTACACGTGCGGCTCTGCTCCGCACACCTCGTACACGCGTGGCTCTGCTCAACACACCTCGTACACGCGCGGCTCCGCTCTGCACACCTCGTACATGCACGGCTCCGCTCTGTACAGCTTGTACACGTGCGGCTCTGGTCCGTACAGCTCGTACACGCGCGGCTCCGCTCCGTACAGCTCGTACACGCGCAGCTCCGCTCCGTACACTTTGTAGACGCGCGGATCCGCTCCACTCTGCACACCTCGTACACGCGCGGCTCCGCTCCGTACACCTCGTACACGATTGGCTCTGCTCCATAGACCTCGTACACGCGTGTCTCCGCTCCACACACCTCGTACAAGCGTGTCTCCGCTCCACACACCTCGTACAAGCGTGTCTCCGCTCCACACACCTCGTACACGTGCGGCTCCACTCCGCACACCTCGTAGACGCGCAGCTCCACTCCGCACACTCGTACACGCGCGGCTCCGCTCTGCACACCTCATACACGCTGGCCTCCACACACTCGTACATGTGCGGCTCCGCACACCTCGTACACGCACAGCTCCGCTCCATACACCTCATACACGCGCGCCTCCGCTCTGCACACCTCGTACACGCACGGCTCTGCTCCGTACAGCTCATACACTCGCTGCTCCGCTCCATACTCCTTGTACACGCGTGGATCCACTCCGCACACCTCATACGTGTCTCCGCTCCATACATCTCGTACACGCGAGGTTCCGCTCCAGCTCCGCACACTCGTACACGCGCTGCTCTGCTCTGTACACTTCGTACACGCGCGGCTCCGCTCTGCACATCTCGTACACGCGCGGCTCCGCTCTGCACATCTCGTACATGGGCGGCTCCGCTCCGCATACTCGTACACGCGCGTCTCTGCTCCGCACACATCGTACACACACGACGCTGCTCCGTACGTCTTGTACACACGCGGCTCAGCTTCGTACAAATCGTACATGCGCGGCACCACTCTGTACACCTAGTACACACGCGGCTCCGCTCCGTACACCTCATACACGCGTGGCTCCGCTCCGTACACCTCGTACACGTCCGACTCTGCTCCGCACACTCGGACACGCGCGGCTCCGCTCTGTACACCTCCTACACGCGTGGCTCCGCTCCGTACACCTCGTACACGTCCAACTCTGCTCCGCACACTCGGACACGCGCGGCTCCGCTCTGTACACCTCGTACACGCGTGGCTCCTCTCCGTACACCTCGTAAACGCGTGGCTTCGCTCCGTACATCTCGTACACGTGCGGCTCCGCTCCAGCTCTGCACACTCGTACACGCGCGGCTATGCTCTGCACACATCATACAAGCGCGACTCAGCTCCGTACACCTCGTACACACTCGGCTCCACTCTGTACACCTCGTACACACGCAGCTCCGTTTCGCACACTCGTACACGCGCGACTCTGCTCCATACACTTCGTACACGCGCGACTCTGCTCCGCACACTCGTACAAGCGCGACTCAGCTCCGTACACCTCGTACACACTCGACTCCACTGTGTACACCTCTTACACACGCAGCTCCGCTTCAAACACTCGTACATGTGCGACTCCGCTCCGTACAACTCGTACACGCTCGGCTCCGCTCCGTGCAGCTCGTACACGCGCGGATCTGCTCTGTACACCTCGTACATGCGCGGCTCCACTCTGCACACTTCGTACACGCGCGACTATGCTCCTTACACGTAGTACACGTGCGGCTCCGCTACGTACACCTCATACACTCGTTGCTCCGCTCCGTACACCTCGCACACGCACGGCTCCGCTCCGCACACCTCGTCCACGCGCGGCTCCGCTCCGCACACCTCGTACACGTGTGTTTCTGCTCCACAACCTCATACACGCTGAGCTCCGCTCTGCACACCTCGTACACGCACGGCTCCTCTCCCTACAGCTCGTACACGCACGGCTCCACTCCTTAAATGTCGTACACGTGCGGCTCCGCACACCTCGTACACACGCAGCTCCGCTCTGTAAACCTCGTAAATGCGTGGCTCCGCTCCGTACACCTCGTAAACTCGCGGCTCCGCTCCGTACACCTCATACACGTGCGGCTCCGCTCCGCACACTCGTACACGCGCAGCTCTGATCCGTACACCTCGTACACGCACTGCTCTGATCCGTACACCTCGTACACGCGGGGCTCCGCTCCGTACAGCTCGTACACGTGCGGCTCCGCTCCGTACACCTTGTACACGTGCGGATCCGCTCCGCAAACTCGTACACACGCTGCTCTGCTCTGTACACCTCGTACACGCGCGGCTCCGCTCTGCACACTCGTACACGTGCAGCTCTGCTCCATACACCTCGTACATGCACAGCTATGCTCCGTACAGCTAGTACACGTGCGGCTCCGCGCCGTACACCTAGTACAAGCGCGGATCTGCTCCGCACACTCGTACACTCACTGCTCTGCTCTGTACACCTCGTACACATGCGGCTCCGCTCCGCACACCTTGTACATGTGCGGCTCTGCTCCGTACACCTAGTACACATGTGGCTCCGCTCCGTACACCTCGTACACGCGTTGCTTCGCTCCGTACATCTCGTACACGCGCGGCTCCTCTCCAGCTCTGCACACTCGTACACATGCTGCTCTGCACACCTCGTACATGGGTGGCTCTGCTCCGCACACATCGTACACACGCGACGCTGCTCTGTACGCCTTGTACATGTGCGACTCAACTCCGTACAACTCGTAGAAGCGCGGCTCCGCTCTATACACCTCGTACACGCGCGGCTCTGCTCCGTACACCTCATAGACGCGCAATACCCCTCCGTACACCGCGTACACGCGTGGCTCTGCTCCGTACACCTCATACACGCGCGACTCCGCTCCGCACACTCGTACACGCTCTGCTCTGCTCTGTACACCTCGTACACGCGTGGCTCCGCTCCGCACACCTCGTACAAGCGCAGCTCTGCTCCGCACACCTCGTACATGCAAGGTTCCGCTCCGTACAGCTCGTACACGCGTGGCTCCGCTCCGTACACTTTGTACACGCGCAGCTCCGTTCTGCACATCGTACATGCACGGCTCCGCTCCGTACAGCTCGTACACGCGCGGCTCCGCTCCGTACAGCTCGTACACGCGTGGCTCGCTCCGTACAGCTCGTACACGCGCGGCTCCGCTCCGTACACCTTGTACACGTGCGGATCTGCTCCACACACCTCATACACGCTTGTCTCCACTCTGCACACCTCGTACACGCGCGGCTCCGATCCGCACACCTCGTACACGTGCGGCTCAGCTCCACACACCTCGTACATGCGTGTCTCCGCTCCACACACCTCGTACATGCGCGGCTCCGCTCTGCACATTTCGTACACGCGCAGCTCCGCTCGTACATGCGCGGATCCGCTCCACACACTCGTACACGCGCTGCTCTGCTGTGTACACCTCATACACACACGGCTCCGCTCCACACATCTCGTACATTCGCGGCTCCGCTCCGCACACCTTGTACATGCGCGGCTCCGCTCCGCACACCTTGTACACGCGCAACTCCGCTTTGCACACCTCGTACACGCGTGACTCCGCACACTCGTACATGCGCAGCTCTGCTCCGCACATCTCGTACACGCTCGGTTCCGCTCCATACACTTTGTACACGCGCAGCTCCGTTCTGCACATCGTACATGCACGGCTCCGCTCCGTACAGCTCGTACACGCATGGCTCCGCTCCGTACAGCTCCTACACGCGCGGCTCCACTCCGTACACCTTGTACACACACGGATCCGCTCCACACACCACATACACGCGCGACTCTGCTCCGTACACCTTGTACACGAGCGGCTAAGCTCCGCACACTCGTACACTTGCGGCTCTGCTCCGCAAACCTCGTACACGCGTGGGTCCGCTTAGCACACCTCGTACACGCATGTCTGCGCTCTGCACACCTTGTACATGCACGGCTCCGCTCTGTACAGCTCGTACACGTGTGGCTCCGCTCCGTACAGCTCGTCCACGCGCGGCTCCGCTCCGTACAGCTCGCACACGCGCGGCTCCGCTCCGTACACTTTGTACACTCGCGGATCCGCTCCGCACACCTCGTACACGTGCGGCTCCGCTCCATACACTTTGTACACGCGCAGCTCTGCTCTGCACACCTCGCACATGCACGGCTCCGCTCCGTACAGCTCATACACGCGCGGCTCCGCTCCATACACTTTGTACACGCGCGGATCCGCTCCGCACACCTCGTACACGATTGGCTCCGCTCCGCACACTCGTACATGTGCGGCTCTGCTCTGCACACTTCGTACACGCGCGGCTGTACTCCACACACCTCGTACACGCGTGTCTCCTCTCCACACCTTGTACTTGCGCGGCTCTGCTCCACATACCCCGTACACGCACGGCTCCGCTCTGCACACCTCGTACACGCTAAGCTCCGCTCCGTACACGCGTGGATCCGCTCCGCACACTCGTACATGCGCTGCTCTGCTCCGTACACCTCGTACATGTGCGGCCCGCTCCGTACAGCTCGTACACGCGCGGCTTTTCTCTGTACACTTTGTACACGCGCGGATCTGCTCCGCACACCTCGTACACATGCGGCTCCGCTCCGTACAACTCATACACGATTGGCTCTGCTCCGTACACCTTGTACACGCATGGTTCCGCTCCATACACTTTGTACACGTGCAGCTCCGCTCTGCACACCTCGTACATGCACGGCTCCGCTCTGTACAGCTCATACACATGCGGCTCCGCTCCGTACAACTCATACACGATTGGCTCTGCTCCGTACACCTTGTACACGCATGGTTCCGCTCCATACACTTTGTACACGTGCAGCTCCGCTCTGCACACCTCGTACATGCACGGCTCCGCTCTGTACAGCTCATACACGCGCGGCTCCGCTCCGTACACTTTGTACACGTGTGGATCCGCTCCACTCCGCACACTTTGTACACCATTGGCTCCCCTCCGCACACTCGTACATGTGCGGCTCTGCTCCGCACACCTTGTACACGCACGGCTCCGCTCCGCACACCTCTTACATGCGCGGCTCTGCTCCACACACCTCGTACACGCGCGGCTCTGCTCCACACACCTCGTACACGTACGGCTCTGCTCTGCACACCTTGTACACGCGTGTCTCCGCTCCATACATATCGTACACACGCGGCTCCGCTCCGCACACCTCGTACACGCGCAGCTCCACTCTGCACACCTTGTACACGCGCAGCTCCACTCCACACACCTAGTACACGCGCGGCTCTGCTCTGCACACCTCATACATGCTCGGCTCCGCACACTCTTACACGCGCGGCTCCGCTCCGCACACTTGTACACGCGCTGCTCTGCTCCGTACACCTCGTACACGTTCGGCCCGCTCCGTGCAGCTCGTACACGCGCAGCTTTTCTCTGTACACTTTGTACACGCGCGGCACAGCTCCGCTCAGTATACCTTGTACAAGCGCGGATCCGCTCCGCACACTCGTAAATGCGCAGCTCTGCTCCATACACCTCGTACACGCGCGGCTCCGTTTCGCACACATCATACACGCTCGGCTCCGCTCCGTACAACTCGTACATGCGCGTCTCCATTCCGTAAAACTCGTACACGCGCGGCCCCTCTCCGCACACCTCATATACGCGCGGCTCCACTCCGCACACCTCGTGCACGCGCGGCTCTGCTCCGTACACGTCGTACACACGCGGCTCTGCGCCGTACACCTCGTACTTGCGCGGCCTCGCTCCGTACACATTGTACACGTGCGGCTCCACTCCGCTCCGCACACCTCGGACACGTGCGGCTCCGCTCCGTACACCTCGTACATTCACGGCTCTGCTCTGCACACCTCGTACACGCGCGTCTCCGCTCCTTACACGTCGTACATGCGCTGCTCTGCACACCTCGTAAACACACGACTCTGCTCCGCACACCTCGTACACGCGCGGCTCCGCTCCTTACACATCGTACATGCGCTGCTCTGCTCTGCACACCTCGTACACGCGCGGCTCCGCTCCACACACCTAGTACACGCGCAGCTCCGCTCCACACACCTAGTACACGTGCGGCTCCGCTCCGCACACCTCGTACACGCGGGGCTCTGCTCCGCACACCTCGTACACGCGCGGCTCCGCTCCGCACACCTTGTCCTCGCGCGGCTCCGCTTCATACACCTCGTACATTATTGAGTTGATCAAAAATGTTGTGACGTTTGGTGTTTTCACGTCAGTTTGGCCCAGCTTCACCAAAATGGGCAGAGTTGGGGCAGGATGGAAGTGTGGCACCACAGCTTGTCTAATTCATAGCGAACTGTGGCTTCCCTTACACCAGAAATCTTACTCCAGTCCGTGACTGGAGTAAGATTTGTGGCAAGGTGCACACACCACTTGTCAGAAGTGCATAATTCATGCGCCACTTAATGAATCTGGACCGTCTGACTCCAGCACGCTCCCTCATCAAGAGCAGCTTGAATATGGCCAGTCTTAATGAATCCGTGTCCTAAGTGCTTCATTAGTTAAAGAATAACCGTTGTTTTAATTTTTGTTTTGTAAATTAATATTACACATGAAAATAAGTAATTTTATAATCTTATCAGAGAAGTCTTCTTTTTCCTGCTGGATTGATCTTTCAGTCTCAATTCGCGGTAAAATCTGTAAAATCTGTATTCAGTGAAGACAAACTTTCCTATTAGTGAGATAGATGACAGTTAATGCTATTAATACTCTTTACAGAAGGAAGGGGGAGGAGCTAGCGGAAGGGGGAGGAGCTAGTGGAAGGGGGAGGAGCTAGCGAAAGGCACAGACCTTCTGCTGCAAGTTCTCCTGAAACCACAGTTACTTCTCCATGGAAGATTGCAGCTGGTGTTTATACATAGAATCCTAGAACATTAGAATTGGAGGAACCTCCAGGGTCCTAGTGTCCAACCCCTGCTCAATGCAGGATTCACTAAAGCATCTCAGACAAATGTCTGTCCAGCCTCTGTTTGAAGACTTCCATTGAAGGAGAATTCACCACCTCTCGTGGCAGCCTGTTCCATTGAAAAACGCACCAAATCTGCAGCGTGTGCACACAGCCTTGTTCTTTTGGTCACAGGCAGGTCTTTGCACAGTTCTGAATGATAAGTACAGCACATACACGCTAAGGCTATGTGCACACGTAGCAGATTTGATGCAGAGCGTTTTTGCCTCTCTCTGGCAGAAAAAAACATATGCAGATTTACATGCAGATTTTCTGCCAGAGAGAAGTGTTTTTTCAGCATTTTTTCAGCGTTTTTTCAAGCACTTTTCCAAGTGATTTTGAGCATCACTTGGAAAAGTGCTTGACAAGTTGGTTGCACAATATAAATCCATGCAACCGGCAACCGGCATGGATTTATATTGTGTGACCAACTTAGATGCTTTAAATGCTGCATCTATAGTAAAAAAAAAAAGAATTAAAAAGTTAAAAATAAAAAAAAACCTGTATACTCACCTCTCCAGTCTCCTCCCGGCGGCGTCCCGCGGTATACTGGCAGGACCTGCGGTGACGTCATTTAGTCAGCTGATGGTCACACGACCATCACCTGACCTCTGACGTCAGCGGTCGCGTGACCATCAGCTGACTAGATGACGTCACCGCAGGTCCTGCCAGTACACCGCTGGACGCCGAGGAGAGAGGATCGCCGCCGGGAGCAGACCAGAGAGGGGAGTATACAGGGTTTTTTTATTTTTAACTTATTTATTTCTTTTTTTCACCGCTTGGTAGCCGGGATGAAGAGGAGTTGTAGTCTCTTCTTCATCCTGGGTGCCACACGCACCCCGATTACGCTGCAAATTCTCGGCCATTGAATTTAATTGAAACGCAGCAAATCCACATATACCTGCGGGTTTGCTGCTTTTCAATGGCCGCGTAATCGCGGTAGAAATGGTCATGCTGCGTGTTGCAATGTGAATTCGGCGCGCTAATTAGCGCATCATGTGCACAGCACATCCCAATTCACATTGCTTTGCATGGCAGACGGTTTTACATGGGCACATAGCCTAAGAGCGGGGAGCGGCTCTAGTGTCACCTGCTGGGATGGCACAATCACTGTCAGCAGGATACAGGGGACATTATCAGAAAGGAGGAGATGACGTCTCTGCCCTCTCGCCTATCAGAGAATAGATGGCTGTATACGGGGGGCCTTATCCTCCTCTATTACACATCACTCAGCTCCTAAAGGGAATGATTTGACCATAATACAATATATTTGAGTGGGGCCAGTGCTCCAGGTTTACGTTCATAATGTTGAATGGAGATTGATCAGTTCCAGTGTGTCTGAACAGGGTCCGAGCCCACATCTCCTGAGCTCAGGCTTTACACTGAGCATCACTGTCACGGAGGTCAGATTAGAAGGGCATGGAGCACGATGTGGATGGTTGCCTCCGTATCCGCCATTACCTGGACTGCTAGCTTTCCCTGGACACTCTGGATCAGCTCCTCCGTCTTGTCGAGACCTCTAAGGGCCTGTTCACACAAGCAGATAAAATATCATTCAGAGTTTCATCCAGAAAAGTGGGAGAATTCTTTCCTCACTTGTCGTCCATGTGCAGTCCAGATCTAATCTGGCTTTTTAACCATTTACAGTTTCCAGGGCTACAGGATTGCAATGTATCTGTATAAAGCAGATTTTTTTCTGTACCCATAGACTTGAATGGGTGAATCTTGTCTGACGGATGAAACGAGGACATGCTGCCATTTTCTTTCTTTATTTTTTGCTCACACACAGATTCGATCAGTGACAAAAAAGAAAAATGACTCCTCTGCACTTTCCCATTGAATCCCATTGGTCTGAGTGCCGTCCATTTGTTCCACAGACAACTTTCCTACTGAAAATACATTCGTGTGAACAAGTCCTAAGAAAGACATTGGAATTGGTTATTAGATGTTGACTGAAGTTTGGCTCTGAAAATGCAGGGCTCTTAAAGACGTTCTCTAATACTTTAATGCAGATGATTTATGCATAAAATAGGTGGTCTATATCAGATCGTTGTAGGTCCGACTCTTGGCTCCCCACCAATAAGCTGTTTATAGCTCTGGCAACGGCCGGATGTAACTTGTGAACAGAGCGCACCCCAGTGGCCACTGCCTGGTGCTGCAGATCACCTCCGGTACTCCTCAATAGCTGGTCTGCACCCGGCAGCGGCCGCAGTGTACGGAGCGGTTTTGTTCCACTTTGAACATTGCCTGCATCTTGCCAGAGGTGATGACAGCTGATCATCGGGGGGCCGATGGTTGGACCCCCACCTATCTTATATTAATGACCTATCCAGTGGAGTATAAAAGTGTTTGATAACTCCTTTTAAAATCTTGTTTCCATCCCATTGTCTTATACAGCGTGTATCTGTGTTCTTTCTGTAAGCAGATGGGCCTGACCTCTGATGGTTCTTCTAGGCTTCTATTACAGCTCTTACAGCCCCAGCATGCATCATTTGTGCTGGAGAGGAATATGAAGACGCAGGAGCAAATAGAAGAACAATTAGGAAAGCTTGGATTATTAGAAGAGCAAAAAATGCTCATAGTGGAGGTGAGCCGATTATTTATTTTTATTTTTTTAACTTTCATTTTTACATTTTTTTATTTTTAGGACATTTGTTTCCTCTCTTCAGAAAATAACAGTAGATAAGATTGATTAAAGCTTCTGGAAAGGTGTTCAATAACGTCTGATCAGGTGGCTGGTTTGTAATGGTTGTCCCATCTTACCAATCCCTCTCTTCTACCATGAATGTGACATTGTGGGATGAATATATATATATATGTATATGTGTATGTGTGAAAAGTTGTTTGCCCCTTACTGATTTCTCATTCTTTTGCATGTTTGTCATACTTAAATATTTCAGATCTCAAAACAAATTTTAATATTAGACAAAGATAACACAAGTAACCACAAAATGCAGTTTTTAAATGAAGACCCTAATTATTAAGGGAAAAAGAAATCCAAACCTACAGGGCCCTGTGTGAAAAAGTGATTGCCCTCTAAACCTAATAACTGGTTGATGCACCCTCAGCAACAACAACTACAATCAAGTGTTTGGGATAATTGGCAATGAGTCTTTTACAACACTCTGGAGGAATTTTTGCCCACTCATCTTTGCAAAATTGTTGTAATTTAGCCACATTGGAGGGTTTCCGAGCATGAACCGCTTTCTTAAGGTCAGGACTTTGACTAAGCCACTGCAAAGTCTTAATTTTGTTTTCCTTAAGCCAATCAGAGGTGCACTTAATAGTGTGTTTTGGATCATTGTCCTGCTGCATAACTCAAGTGCACTTCAGCTTGAGGTCATGAACAGATGGCCGGACATTCTCTTTCAGGATTTTTTGGTTAACCTGCAGAATTCATGGTTCCATTTACCACAGCAAGTCTTCCAGGTCCTGAAGCAGCATAACAGTCCCAGACCATCACGCTACCGCCACCATATTTTACTGTTGGTATGATGTTCCTTTTTTGAAATGCAGTGTTACTTCTACGCCAGATGTAATGGGACATACACCTTCCAAAAAGTTCAACTTTTGTCTTGTCAGTCCACAGAGTATTCTCCCAAAAGTCTTGGCGATCATCAAGATGTTTTCTGCCAAAACTGAGATGAGCCTTTGTTCTTATTGCTCAGCAGTGGTTTTTGTCTTGGAACTCTGCTATGCGTGTCATTTTTGCCCAGTCTCTTTCTTATGGTGGAGTCATGAACACTGTCCTTAACTGAGGCAAGTGAGACCTGCAGTTCTCTGGATGTTGTTGTGGGGTCTTTTCTGACCTCTTGGATGAGTCGTTGCTGCGCTCTTGGGGTAATTTTGATCAGCCGGCCACGCCTAGGAAAGTTCACCATTGTTCCATATTTTCGCCTATTGTGGATAATGACTCCCACTGTGATTCGCTGGAGTCCCAAATCTTTAGAAATGGCTTTAGACCTTTTTCCAGACTGATAGATCTCAATTACTTTGTTTCTCATTTGGTCCTGAATTTCTTTGGATCGCAGCATGATGTCTAGCTTTAGAGGATCTTTTGTTCTAGGGTTAAGATAATTGTGTAAATTCGCGCTAATGGTAGTGGGTTTGGAGAAAGAAAACCAGAGGTGGATAACTTAATTTGCTTGAAGCTTTTATTAAGATATAAAATATAAAATATATGGGGGTGGGAAAAAAAATAAGTTTTAAAAGGGTGATATGTATCACCAGGATTAGTGTACAAATTTCTTTAAAAATGCTCCAGGCTAATATGATAAAAACATAAAACATATAAAGAAATTTGATGATTGAAATTAATCTTCCTTCTCAGGTGCGACGGGTAGGTTAGATCGGCTGGGCCTGTTGTTGAGTACTTGTAGAATGTGGATAGGGACTCTCGTAGGAGAGGATTAGATACACAGCTCAGCAGAGAGTATCACACAGGAGAGGATTAGATACACAGTTCATCAGACAGTATCACATAGGAGAGGATTAGATACACGGCTCAGCAGACACTATCACACAGGAAAGGATTAGATACACAGCTCAGCAGACAGTATCACACAGCATAGGATTAGATACACGGCTCAGCAGACAGTATCACAAAGGAGTGGATTAGATACACAGCTCAGCAGACAGTATCACACAGGAGAGGATTAGATACACAGTTCATCAGACAGTATCACATAGGAGAGGATTAGATACACGGCTCAGCAGACAGTATCACACAGCATAGGATTAGATACACAGCTCAGCAGACAGTATCACACAGCATAGGATTAGATACACAGCTCAGCAGACAGTAGAACACAGGAGGATTAGATACACAGTTCATCAGACAGTATCACATAGGAGAAGATTAGATACACGGCTCAGCAGACACTATCACATAGGAGAGGATTAGATACACGGCTCAGCAGACAGTATCACATAGGAGAGGATTAGATACACGGCTCAGCAGACAGTATCACACAGCATAGGATTAGATACACTGCTCAGCAGACAGTATCACACAGCATAGGATTAGATACACAGCTCAGCAGACAGTATCACACAGGAGTGGAGTAGATACACAGCTCAGCAGACAGTATCACACAGGAGAGGATTAGATACACAGTTCATCAGACAGTATCACATAGGAAAGGATTAGATACACAGCTCAGCAGACAGCATCACACAGCATAGGATTAGATACACAGCTCAGCAGACAGTATCACACAGCATAGGATTAGATACACAGCTCAGCAGACAGTAGAACACAGGAGAGGATTAGATACACAGTTCATCAGACAGTATCACATAGGAGAGGATTAGATACACGGCTCAGCAGACAGTATCACACAGCATAGAATTAGATACACAGCTCAGCAGACAGTATCACACAGCATAGGATTAGATACACAGCTCATCAGACAGTATCACACAGGATGGGATTAGATACACAGCTCAGCAGATGGTATCACACAGGATAGGATTAGATACACAGCTCAATAGACAGTATCACACAGGATAGTGTTATAGCAGAAGATGGAGTCCCTCAAGTTTAAAGGCCCCATCTATGCTATATAAGTCTGACAGTTATTTTAGGTGAAAACAACAGCTATGAATGTTCCTTCTTGTATCATTGGGAGAAGATAAAGTATACTCCCTGGCCAGATGTTTCTTCTTGTAGCAATAATGTGTTCTTGCAGAAAGATGAAATGACCTTGCTAACTAGATAAGTCTAATTAAATATTTTAAAGCATACAGAAACTAGCTTTTTTTCGCTTGTTCAGCTAAACTGTATAATCGAACCATATATGGCAAATCCGTTTCCTGCCTTTTAGGGTGTATATTAGCCCTGTGTTTTGTAATAAAGTTTTTAGAGTATGTTTAGACACAAACATCCTGTCCTGTGTCTTCATTCTCTCCGAGCTCGTAATCCAAAGGATAGAAGACCCAAAATTCAGTGACGACAGCTGGCGCCCGAACAGGGACCTTGAGTTAATCTACCCAAGGGTGCTCGACCGGTCAAAGACGTGGGACGAGTGAAGCTCTCTGTTGGTGATATATACAGCGCTGAGGTAAGAATAACTGTTATATTCTACCTAATTATATCACTGCATAGAAGAGACTCCCTCACCCCCGAGCGGTCGGCTCCCCAGGTAATTCAACAGATTGTTGTCTGGCTCAGGTCCCTTTGAACCAGTAGAATCCCTCAGATAAATTGACAGTCCTGCCTTCTATCCTTTGGAGAATTTAAGAATGAAAGTATGGATCCGATGATTGTGTTGTGGATGTGTCCCGGGATTGATGTTTTTGGTCTGTTTTTCTGGTTGGCGTATAAGTCCTAGAGAGGCTAGTAGTGGAATGGTTCAGAAACCTTTGTGGCCCATTGTCTAAGTGACCATTGTCTAAGTGACTGAGGAGTCTCTTCTAGGTGAGGAGAACCGAAAAAAATGGGGAACCAAAATGCCAAGGAAGGCATTATAGCCAAAGACTTAGTGGTACGCAGAGAAGGGAAACAGGCACTGATTGGAATTGACAAAATATTGTGTAAAGCGGGAATGAATGAGAATGGAGAGATGAATGGAGAGAAATGGAAATCCTTCTTTAACTCCTATCATGGATGGTTGAAAGATAAGGGTCTGTTGAAGACAGTGGATGTATGGATGAATGCATGCGCTTATTTTGAAGGAAAGATTGAAGAATTAGGAGACGGACGTTACAGACTGACAAAAACTGGAATGACAGATTTTCCTCCCTGTCCGCTCCCGACGTCACCCCCACCCCAGTACCAGAATTCTCAAGAACCTAAATGTTGGGTTTGCCCCAGATGTGGACAGCAGAACCCCTTGACAGTAGACATCTGTGTGGCATGTGGAGGACCGAGACCCCACCCAACTAGTCTATTCCCAATGAGGACGGTAGTTATGCCAGGAGCACCGGGAGCAGCAGCAGCAGCAGCAGGGGGGGATGCAGTGGTTCCAGGTCAGGAAGCTCGTACAATGTTAATGTATAGACCATGGAGTCCTTCAGAGCAGTTGGCACTGATCTCCCAGCTGCCAGACCCATCCCAGTCCCCTATGGGTTTCGCTAGAATGATCACCACCATACAGGATACGTACCATGCCACTAGAATAGATCTGCAGGGGGTAATTAAGGGAAAATTGGCAGATGAAGCCCGCTATGATAGGTTGATAGATGAGACAAAAAAACAGTATGCCAATAGGACCGGACCCGTAGATGCAGAATCTAATGATGCAGCAGCTGGAGTCCTATTCGCAGCAGCGTTGGTAAAAGCATGTCAAGACAGGCAAGCAGAAAAGCAAGTTACACTAGAAGATAGAGTGCAGGGAAAGGAGGAAGATCCTAAGGATTATTTCTATGCACTAAAGAAAACCTGGTCAGAAATGGGGTTCAACCCCGGGAATAAGACTAGTGAGAGGGTATTAGCAAGTGCTTTCATGAATGGACTAAAGAAAGAGATTGCAGAGAAGGTAAAAGCAAGTAGACCGGACTGGAGATCAGTGAAGGCAGAAGATTTAGCTAGAATCGCTCAGGGGGCACAGCATGACATAGCGCAGGCAAAAAGAGCTGCCAGAATACATATAGTAGAGACGACCCCCAGAAACAACAGAGGCAGAGGACGGACTGAAGGAGGAGGACAGAAACTGTGTTACGGATGTAAAAAGCCAGGACATTTTAGAAAGAACTGTAGGACCAACCCGTATCCAAATGCTCAGAGTACGGGTCCTCCAGCCGACCAAACAACGCCCCTATAGGATGAGGGTAGCTTGCACATGAACCCCCTCATCTCCTTACCCCCAACTCCCAGTTGTATAGTGCAGGTGAACCTACCAGGGGGACATGAAATCGATTTCCAAGTAGATACGGGGGCCGACAATTCAGTAATTACGCAAGGTGATTGGCCATATACTGACACTGATTTTTCACATCTTGTCATTGCCACCCCCTTCAATTCCCCGTCTGTCCTGCTTCCTGTCACTAAAAGAATTCCCCTGCAAATTCAAGGAGCTACTGTACATAGCCAGCTCATGGTATCGCCCCAAGGCCAATGTAACCTTTTGGGAAATGATGTGTTGTCCCAATTACAAGCACATATTGAGTATCATCCCGATGGCACTGTCACCATGACCCCAGGTTTAAAACCAAGTACCCTTTGCAAAATTATGTCACTAGATATTGCCAGCATAGAAGAGACAAATGAGTTTCCCCCGATATTGGAGCATGCTGTACCACATGATTTTTGGGCCTCAGACAAAACAGATGTTGGTAGGTTAAGAGTTCAACCAGTAATGGTGAAATTAAAACCAGGAGCCATCTTGCCTCAACAGAGGCAGTATCCCCTTAGCTCGGCTCAGGAGAATGCCATAGCCCAGCAAGTCCAAAAATTACTACAGAGAGGAGTCCTAGTCAAAACCCAGTCCCCTTGCAACACTCCCCTGTTCCCAGTAAAGAAAAAGAGCGTGCCAGGACAACCAGCCGCATATAGAATGGTCCATGACCTCCGGTTGGTTAACAAAGCCACTGAACTTCTAACACCAGTTGTGCCCAACCCGCATACTCTTCTGTCACAGATACCTTCTAACTCTCTTTGCTTTTCAGTGGTCGATTTGGCAAATGCATTTTTCAGTGTACCATTACATCCTGACAGCCAGTACCTGTTTGCTTTCACATTCCAGGGCAGTCAATATACATGGACAGTGTTGCCACAGGGTGCCCAGAATTCACCCACAATGTACACTGCAAGTCTGCAGGAAATACTGGAGGGATGGTCTGAACCACATATCGTTGTTTTGCAATATGTCGATGACCTGCTCATTTGTGCCCCCTCCAGGAAACAATGTCATAGTGCAACTATATCGCTTATGTTGTTTCTCTATCGCGCTGGCTGCAAGGCATCGAAAGATAAGCTTCAGTTTTGTAAATCTTCAGTCACCTTTTTGGGACATTGCATTACACCAGGAGCTCGTCATTTAACAAATGCACGTAAACAAGCAGTACAGGCATTCACCGTCCCCATTAATGTTGCAGCCCTCAGAACTTTTCTTGGACTTGTTTCCTATTGCAGACAGTGGATTCATGCCGTCTCTATTTTGATGCAGCCCCTCTATGACTGTCTTACCCCAACACCTTTTGTGCTAACATCAGAGGCAATAGACTGTTTTTATTCTCTCAAGAACCGTATTTTGGCCGCTCCAGCTTTGGGTACCCCTAATTATGAGCTCCCATTTACTCTGTACCTTCATGAACAAGCTGGACATGCAGCAGGAGTTTTAACTCAAACACACGGTGATAATCAGAGACCTGTTGCCTACTTTAGTGGCAGATTAGATGCGGTAGACAGAGGTGCACCATCCTGCGTACGTGCTCTGCATGCTGTTGGACTATTACTCCATAAATCCGCAGACATTGTTCTTGACCACCCACTCACCGTGCTAACACCTCATGATGTCTACACTATATTGAATCAAGTGCAACCCGCTCACCTCTCAGCAGCAAATAGTAACAGTAACATAGTTTGTAAAGCCGAATAAAGACTTGCGTCCATCAAGTTCGACCTGTTAGTTCTGTAATTGCTAAAGTTGATCCAGAGGAGGGCAAAAACCCCAAATGATTTGGCCAATCTTCACCTGAGGAAAAATTCCCTCCCGACTCTGAAACCAGCAGTCAGAATAAATCCCTGTATCAACCTACTATTTTATTTTATTTTTAAGTATATGCTGAAATCTGCCTGGTATCTAGAAATGCATCCAGTCCCCGCTTGAACTGGTGTAGTGAATCCGACATTACCGTCTCCTCACTGAGTGAATTCCATATTCTCACTGCTCTTACCGTAAAGAACCCCTTCCTATGCTGGTGCTGAAACCTTTTCTCTTCCAGTCTTAGTGAGTGCCCTCTTGTTACCGTAATATCCCTCCTTTTGAACAAATCTCGGGCAAGATCTCTATACTGTCCCCTAACATATTTGTACACATTTATTATGTCCCCCCTCAACCTTCTCTTTTCCAGGCTGAATAGTCCTAGTTTTGCCAACCTCTCTGGGTATTGCAGTCCCTCCATTCCCTTTATTAATTTTGTTGCCCTCCTTTGTACCTTTTCAAGCTCATTTATATCCTTTCTATATATTGGGGCCCATAACTGAGCACAGTATTCCAAGTGTGGTCTGACCAGTGCTTTGTACAGTGGAAGAACAATGTTCTCATCCTTTGCAGCTATACCTCTTCTGATACATCCCATTACCCTGTTTGCCCTTACAGCAGCGGCCTGACTTTGGGCACTCCAATTTAGTTTGCTATCAATCAAGATGCCCAAGTCCTTCTCCATCTCTGAATTCCCCAATGATTTCCCATTCAGTGAGTACTGGTGACTTCCATTTTTCCTTCCCATATGTATGACCTTACATTTCTCCTCGTTAAACCTCATTTGCCATTTAATGCTCCACCTACCCAGCTTATCCAAATTCCTCTGTAGGTCTGCACTGTCCTCTTTTGTATTAATTGTTTTACATAACTTTGTGTCATCTGCAAATATTGATATTTTACTATTTATCCCGTTGACTATGTCGTTAATAAAGATATTAAATAACATTGGGCCTAGTACAGACCCCTGTGGTACCCCACTAGTGACGCTTACCCAATCTGAGTATATTCCATTTATAACCACCCTCTGCCTTCTATCCTTTAGCCAGTTAGCTACCCACTTGCAGACATTTTCCCCCAGCCCCATCATTCTCATTTTGTATACCAACCTATTATGTGGCACGCTATCGAACGCTTTTGAGAAGTCGAGATACACGACATCCACTGGTTCCCCCTGATCTACTCGAGAGCTAACCTCCTCGTAGAAGTCAATCAGGTTTGTTTGGCAGGAGCGATTCCTCATGAATCCATGTTGGTTCGGGATTAAAAGATTATTAGCATCAAGATGCTCCGTAATTGCCTCTTTAATGAAGCTTTCAAAAATTTTGCCCACAACAGACGTCAGACTCACCGGCCGATAGTTTCCGGCGTCACTTTTCGCTCCCTTTTTGAATATTGGCACTACATTCGCCTGTCGCCAATCAAGTGGCACAGACCCAGTCTCAAGTGGCACAGACCAGTATTGTTAACATTTACACAGATTCTAGGTACGCATTCGGTATATCGCATGATTTTGGTCCAATATGGAAGTCAAGAGGTTTCCTGACGGCAGCAGGACACCCCATTAAGAATGCTGATGCGGTCCAGCAGTTAATTGATGCGTTACAACTACCTAAACAAGTAGCTGTCATAAAGGTAAGAGCACATACCAGACGCACCGACCAGGTAAGCAGAGGAAATGTGATGGCAGATGCAGCGGCAAAAACAGCAGCCTGTAAGCCGCAACAAGGGTCAACAGTACGTCAGTTAAGTGCCCCTAAAAACCCCTTTGTGTCGGAGGACATCTTATCCCAAATGCAGGCTCAGGCTCAAAAGGAGGAGGTTGATAAGTGGTTAAAGGAAGGTGCATGCCTGAATGAAGCAAATGGGGTATGGGGGAAAGGGACACGACGATGCCTTCCAAGGGCACTGTACCCAGCAGCTGCCCAGATACTACATGGGCCGACACACCAATCTAAAACGGGTGTGATGCAGAAACATTGGGTGGCACCAGGATTCTCCACCTGTATTGAAAACCTTGAAAAAGGGTGCATGATATGTGCTACACATAATCAGGGTAGAGTAGTTAAAACACCACCCAAACACACCCCCCGGCCCCTTTTTTCCATTCCAGAGACTGCAAATTGATTATATTCAGTTACCAAAGTCAGGATCATGGGAATATGTGTTGGTCTGTATTGATTTGTTCTCAGGATGGCCAGAGGCTTTCCCGATTGCCAAAGCCACGGCTGCGGCAACCGCAAAGAAACTGCTTGCGGAGGTGGTCTGCAGGTATGGGGTACCAGGGGTAATTGAGAGTGACAGAAGTACACACTTCACGGGTGAAATAATGAATGAAGTCATGTCAGCTCTAGGAATTCAACAAGCATTCCACACCCCATATCACCCACAAAGTAGTGGTAAAGTGGATAGACTGAATGGGACATTGAAATTAAAAATTCAGAAAGCCATGGCTGAGACAGGAAAACCATGGCCGGACTGTTTACCACTTGCTCTGTTTTCAGTAAGATACACGCCTAATAGAAAGACTGGACTCTCTCCATATGAGATATTGTTTGGCAACGTACCCAGCCTAGGGTGTTTCTATCCGCAAGCATTAGAAATGAACAACCATGTGCTAAGTTCCTATGTGAGGGCTTTACACAAAAAGATTAAGCAAGTACATGATAATGTCTTCAGTTCTCTTCCAGATCCAGATCAAGACTCTAGCAGCCATACGCTGCAACCTGGAGACTGGGTGGTTATAAAAAGACACGTGAGGAAAAGCCTAGATCCACGGTTTGATGGACCCTTTCAAGTTCTGCTGACCACAAGTACAGCCGTTAAGCTAGAGGGAAAAGAGACCTGGATCCACGCGTCCCATTGCAAAAAGATACTAGGAGAACCAGCGGACAAAGAATGATGACATTTATACTTACCTGCATACTTACAACCACAGGTGCATGGCACCATGGAAGGAGATGACAATAGATTCATTAGACACCATCTTGCTCTAATCGATGGACTAAAGGAGCAAAACCAGATCATTGCTAATTGTTGGATATGTACACATGCCCCTGTGACGTCCACTAGCATACCCTTTCTCGCTGTCCCGGTCTCATGGGAAGAGATAAACTTTTGGGTGAACTGTTCAGATACTTGGGCCAATAATTCCACACAGAGATTTTCCTTTCTAAATCCCACAAATTGGTTTAAAGGTATTGGTGGGTGGTTGGCTGGTATAGTACAAGTGATTTTACAGGTTTTGCTAATGTGTCTTGCGGTTTATTTGGTTTTTAAGCTTTTTTTAATGTGTATTCAGCGTTGTACTAAAAGAAAACATAGAAATTCGTATTGATAAATGAAGGAACAAAAGGATGGAATGTTATAGCAGAAGATGGAGTCCCTCAAGTTTAAAGGCCCTATCTATGCTATATAAGTCTGACAGTTATTTTAGGTGAAAACAACAGCTATGAATGTTCCTTCTTGTATCAATAGCGTGACCTTGGGAGAAGATAAAGTATACTCCCTGGCCAGATGTTTCTTCTTGTAGCAATAATGTGTTCTTGCAGAAAGATGAAATGACCTTGCTAACTAGATAAGTCTAATTAAATATTTTAAAGCATACAGAAACTAGCTTTTTTTCACTTGTTCAGCTAAACTGTATAATCGAACCATATATGGCAAATCCGTTTCCTGCCTTTTAGGGTGTATATTAGCCCTGTGTTTTGTAATAAAGTTTTTAGAGTATGTTTAGACACAAACATCCTGTCCTGTGTCTTCATTCTCTCCGAGCTCGTAATCCAAAGGATAGAAGACCCAAAATTCAGTGACGACAATAGGATTAGATACACAGCTCAGCAGACAGTATCACACAGGAGAGGATTAGATACACAGCTCAGCAGACAGTATCACACAGGAGGAGATTAGATACACAGCTCAGGAGACAGTATCACACAGTATAAGATTAGATACACTGCTCAGCAGACAGTATCACGCAGGAGAGGATTAGATACACAGCTCAGCAGACAGTATCGCACAGGAGAGGATTAGATACACTGCTCAGCAGACGGTATCGCACAGGAGAGGATTAGATACATGGCTCCACAGACAGTATCACACAGGGTAGGATTAGAGATACAGCTCAGCAGACAGTATCACACAGGAAAGGATTAGATACAAAGCTCAGCAGACGGTATCACACAGGACAGGATTAGATGCATAGCTCAGCAGACAGTATCACACAGGATAGGATTAGATACACAGCTCAGCAGACAGTATCACACAGGAGGGGATTAGATACATAGCTCAGCAGACAGTATCACACAGGAGAGGATTAGATACACAGCTCAGCTGACAGTATCACACAGGAGAGGATTAGATACACAGCTCAGCAGACAGTATGTCACACAGGAGAGGATTAGATACACAGCTCAGCAGACAGTATCGCACAGGAGAGGATTAGATACACGGCTCAGCTGACAGTATCACACAGGAGAGGATTGGATACACAGCTCAGCAGACAGTATCACACAGGAGTGGATTAGATACACGGCTCAGCAGACAGTATCGCACAGGGCGGGATTAGATACACGACTCAGCAGACAGTATCACGCAAGATAGGATTAGATACACAGTTCATCAGACAGTATCACACAGGATGGGATTAGATACACAGCTCAGCACACAGTTTCACACAGGAGAGGATTAGATACACGGCTCAGCAGACAGTATCACACAGGAGAGGATTAGATACACAGCTCAAAAGACAGTATCGCACAGGAGAGGATTAGATACACAGCTCAGCAGAAGGTATCACACAGCTTAGATACACTGCTCAGCAGATGGTATCACACAGGAGAGGATTAGATACACGGCTCAGCAGACAGTATCACACAGGAGAGGATTAGATACACTGCTCAGCAGACGGTATCACACAGGACAGGATTAGAGATACAGCTCAGCAGATGGTATCACACAGGGTAGGATTAGAGATACAGCTCAGCAGACAGTATCACACAGGAGAGGATTAGATACACAGCTCAGCAGACAGTATCACACAGGAGAGGATTAGATACACAGCTCAGCAGACAGTATCACACAGGAAAGAATTAGATACATGGCTCAGCAGAAAGTATCACACAGGAGAGGATTAGATACACAGCTCAGCACACCAGTATCACACAGGAGAGGATTAGATACACGGCTCAGCAGACAGTATCACACAGGAGAGGATTAGATACACAGCTCAGCAGACAGTATCACACAGGATAGGATTAGATACACTGCTCAGCAGATGGTATTACACTGGATAGGATTAGATACACAGCTCAGCAGACAGTATCACACAGGATAGGATTAGATACACGGCTCCGCAGACAGTATCACACAGGAGAGGATTAGATACATGGCTCAGCAGACATTATCACACAGGAGAGGATTAGATACATAGCTCAGCAGACAGTATCACACAGCATAGGGTTAGATACACGGCTCAGCGGACAGTATCACACAGCAGGGGATTAGAGACACTGCTCAGCAGACAGTATTACACAAGAGGGGATTAGATACATGGCTCAGCAGACAGTATCACACAGCATAGGGTTAGATACACGGCTCAGCAGACAGTATCACACAGGAGGGGATTAGATACACAGCTCAGCAGATAGTATCACACAGGAGTGGATTAGATGCATAGCTCAGCAGACAGTATCACACAGGAGAGGATTAGATACACAGCTCAGCAGACAGTAACACACAGGAGAGGATTAGATACACAGGAGAGGATTAGATACACAGCTCAGCAGACAGTATCACACAGGAGAGGATTAGATACACAGCTCAGCAGACAGTATCACACAGGAGAGGATTAGATACACAGCTCAGCAGACAGTATCGCACAGGAGAGGATTAGATACACGGCTCAGCTGACAGTATCACACAGGAGAGGATTAGATACACAGCTCAGCAGACAGTATCACACAGGAGAGGATTAGATACACGGCTCAGCAGACAGTATCGCACAGGGCGGGATTAGATACACGACTCAGCAGACAGTATCACGCAAGATAGGATTAGATACACAGTTCATCAGACAGTATCACACAGGATGGGATTAGATACACAGCTCAGCACACAGTTTCACACAGGAGAGGATTAGATACACGGCTCAGCAGACAGTATCACACAGGAGAGGATTAGATACACAGCTCAAAAGACAGTATCGCACAGGAGAGGATTAGATACACAGCTCAGCAGAAGGTATCACACAGCTTAGATACACTGCTCAGCAGATGGTATCACACAGGAGAGGATTAGATACACGGCTCAGCAGACAGTATCACACAGGAGAGGATTAGATACACTGCTCAGCAGACGGTATCACACAGGACAGGATTAGAGATACAGCTCAGCAGATGGTATCACACAGGGTAGGATTAGAGATACAGCTCAGCAGACAGTATCACACAGGAGAGGATTAGATACACAGCTCAGCAGACAGTATCACACAGGAGAGGATTAGATACACAGCTCAGCAGACAGTATCACACAGGAAAGAATTAGATACATGGCTCAGCAGAAAGTATCACACAGGAGAGGATTAGATACACAGCTCAGCACACCAGTATCACACAGGAGAGGATTAGATACACGGCTCAGCAGACAGTATCACACAGGAGAGGATTAGATACACAGCTCAGCAGACAGTATCACACAGGATAGGATTAGATACACTGCTCAGCAGATGGTATTACACTGGATAGGATTAGATACACAGCTCAGCAGACAGTATCACACAGGATAGGATTAGATACACGGCTCCGCAGACAGTATCACACAGGAGAGGATTAGATACATGGCTCAGCAGACATTATCACACAGGAGAGGATTAGATACATAGCTCAGCAGACAGTATCACACAGCATAGGGTTAGATACACGGCTCAGCGGACAGTATCACACAGCAGGGGATTAGAGACACTGCTCAGCAGACAGTATCACACAAGAGGGGATTAGATACATGGCTCAGCAGACAGTATCACACAGCATAGGGTTAGATACACGGCTCAGCAGACAGTATCACACAGGAGGGGATTAGATACACAGCTCAGCAGATAGTATCACACAGGAGTGGATTAGATGCATAGCTCAGCAGACAGTATCACACAGGAGAGGATTAGATACACAGCTCAGCAGACAGTAACACACAGGAGAGGATTAGATACACAGGAGAGGATTAGATACACAGCTCAGCAGACAGTATCACACAGGAGAGGATTAGATACACAGCTCAGCAGACAGTATCACACAGGAGAGGATTAGATACACAGCTCAGCAGACAGTATCGCACAGGAGAGGATTAGATACACGGCTCAGCTGACAGTATCACACAGGAGAGGATTAGATACACAGCTCAGCAGACAGTATCACACAGGAGAGGATTAGATACACAGCTCAGCAGACAGTATCGCACAGGGCGGGATTAGATACACGACTCAGCAGACAGTATCACGCAAGATAGGATTAGATACACAGTTCATCAGACAGTATCACACAGGATGGGATTAGATACACAGCTCAGCACACAGTTTCACACAGGAGAGGATTAGATACACGGCTCAGCAGACAGTATCACACAGGAGAGGATTAGATACACAGCTCAAAAGACAGTATCGCACAGGAGAGGATTAGATACACAGCTCAGCAGAAGGTATCACACAGCTTAGATACACTGCTCAGCAGATGGTATCACACAGGAGAGGATTAGATACACGGCTCAGCAGACAGTATCACACAGGAGAGGATTAGATACACTGCTCAGCAGACGGTATCACACAGGACAGGATTAGAGATACAGCTCAGCAGATGGTATCACACAGGGTAGGATTAGAGATACAGCTCAGCAGACAGTATCACACAGGAGAGGATTAGATACACAGCTCAGCAGACAGTATCACACAGGAGAGGATTAGATACACAGCTCAGCAGACAGTATCACACAGGAGAGAATTAGATACATGGCTCAGCAGAAAGTATCACACAGGAGAGGATTAGATACACAGCTCAGCACACCAGTATCACACAGGAGAGGATTAGATACACGGCTCAGCAGACAGTATCACACAGGAGAGGATTAGATACACAGCTCAGCAGACAGTATCACACAGGATAGGATTAGATACACTGCTCAGCAGATGGTATTACACTGGATAGGATTAGATACACAGCTCAGCAGACAGTATCACACAGGATAGGATTAGATACACGGCTCCGCAGACAGTATCACACAGGAGAGGATTAGATACATGGCTCAGCAGACATTATCACACAGGAGAGGATTAGATACACAGCATAGGATTAGATACATAGCTCAGCAGACAGTATCACACAGCATAGGGTTAGATACACGGCTCAGCGGACAGTATCACACAGCAGGGGATTAGAGACACTGCTCAGCAGACAGTATCACACAGGAGGGGATTAGATACATGGCTCAGCAGACAGTATCACACAGAATAGGGTTAGATACACGGCTCAGCAGACAGTATCACACAGGAGGGGATTAGATACACAGCTCAGCAGACAGTAACACACAGGAGTGGATTAGATGCATAGCTCAGCAGACAGTATCACACAGGAGAGGATTAGATACACAGCTCAGCAGACAGTAACACACAGGAGAGGATTAGATACACAGGAGAGGATTAGATACACAGCATAGGATTAGATACACAGCTCAGCAGACGGTATCACACAGCATAGGATTAGATACATGACTCAGCAGACAGAATCACACAGGAGATGATTAGATACACAGCTCAGCAGACAGTATCACACAGGAGAGGATTAGATACACTGCTCAGCAGACAGTATCACACAGGAGAGTATTAGATACACAGCTCAGCAGACAGTATCACACAGGAGAGGATTAGATACACAGCTCAGCAGACAGTATCACACAGGAGAGGATTAGATACACTGCTCAGCAGACAGTATCACACAGGAGAGTATTAGATACACAGCTCAACACACAGTATTACACAGGAGAGGATTAGATACACAGCTCAGCACACAGTATCACACAGGAGAGGATTAGATACACATCTCAGCAGACAGTATCACACAGGAGAGGATTAGATACATAGCTCAACTCACAGTATTACACCGGAGAGGATTAGATACACGGCTCAGCAGACAGTATTACACAGGAGAGGATTAGATACACACCTCAGCAGACAGTATCCCACAGGAGAGGATTAGATACACTGCTCAGCAGACGGTATCACACAGGAGAGGATTAGATAGACACCTCAGCAGACAGTATCACACAGGAGAAGATTAGATACACGGCTCAGCAGACAGTATCACACAGGGTAGGATTAGAGATACAGCTCAGCAGACAGTATCACACAGGAGAGGATTAGATACACAGCTCAGTAGACAGTATCACACAGGAGAGGATTAGATACACGGCTCAGCAGACAGTATCACACAGGGTAGTATTAGAGATACAGCTCAGCAGACAGTATTACACAGGAGAGGATTAGATACACTGCTCAGCAGACAGTATCACACAGGAGAGTATTAGATACACAGCTCAGCAGACAGTATCACACAGGAGAGGATTAGATACATGGCTCAGCAGACAGTATCACACAGGAGAGGATTAGATACACGGCTCAGCAGACAGTATCACACAGGGTAGGATTAGAGATACAGCTCAGCAGACAGTATCACACAGGGTAGGATTAGATACACAGCTCAGCAGACAGTATCACACAGGAGAGGATTAGATACACAGCTCAGTAGACAGTATCACACAGGAGATGATTAGATACACTGCTCAGCAGACAGTATCACACAGGATAGGATTAGATGCACAGCTCAGCAGACAGTATCGCACAGGACAGGATTGGATACACAGCTCAGCAGACAGTATCACACAGGAGAGGATTAGAGATACAGCTCAGCAGACAGTATCGCACAGGGCGGGATTAGATACACGGCTCAGCAGACAGTATCACACAGGATAGGATTAGATACACAATTCACCATCACTGAGTCATAATAGCACAGCGGTATGTGGTGAGGGACTACTACTCCCAGCAAGTGACAGCGCAGGCACCGATCATGTAACTAAACCATCACTGCGTCATAATAGCACTGCAGTATGTGGTGAGGGACTACAACTCCCAGCAAGTGACAGCACAGGCACCGATCATGTAACTAAACCATCACTGCATCATAATAGCACTGCAGTATGTGGTGAGGGACTACAACTCCCAGCAAGTGACAGCGCAGGCACCGATCATGTAACTAAACCATCACTGCATCATAATAGCACTGCAGTATGTGGTGAGGGACTACAACTCCCAGCAAGTGACAGCGCAGGCACCGATCATGTAACTAAACCATCACTGCATCATAATAGCACTGCAGTATGTGGTGAGGGACTACAACTCCCAGCAAGTGACAGTGCAGGCACCGATCATGTAACTAAACCATCACTGCATCATATAGCACTGCAGTATGTGGTGAGGGACTACAACTCCCAGCAAGTGACAGACCAGGCACCGGTCATGTAACTAAACCATCACTGCATCATAATAGCACTGCAGTATGGGGTGAGGGACTACAACTTCCAGCAAGTGACAGCGCAGGCACCGATCATGTAACTAAACCATCACTGCATCATAATAGCCCTGCAGTATGTGGTGAGGGACTACAACTCCCAGCAAGTGACAGCGCAGGCACCGATCATGTAACTAAACCATCACTGCATCATAATAGCACTGCAGTATGTGGTGAGGGACTACAACTTCCAGCAAGTGACAGCACAGGCACCGATCATGTAACTAAATCATCACTGCATCATAATAGCATTGCAGTGTGTGGTGAGGGACTACAACTCCCAGCAAGTGACAGCGCAGGCACCGATCATGTAACTAAACCATCACTGCGTCATAATAGCACTGCAGTATGTGGTGAGGGACTACAACTCCCAGCAAGTGACAGCGCAGGCACCGATCATGTAACTAAACCATCACTGCATCATAATAGCACTGCAGTATGTGGTGAGGGACTACAACTCCCAGCAAGTGACAGCGCAGGCTCCGATCATGTAACTAAACCATCACTGCATCATAATAGCACTGCAGTATGTGCTGAGGGACTACAACTCCCAGCAAGTGACAGCGCAGGCACCGATCATGTAACTAAACCATCACTGCGCCATAATAGCATTGCAGTATGTGCTGAGGGACTACAATTCCCAGCAAGTGACAGCGCAGGCATCGGTCATGTAACTAAACCATCACTGCATCATAATAGCACTGCAGTATGTGGTGAGGGACTACAACTCCCAGCAAGTGACAGTGCAGGCACCGGTCATGTAACTAAACCATCACTGCGTCATGATAACACTGCAGTATGTGGTGAGGGACTACAACTCCCAGCAAGTTTATTTCTTTTTATTTTACACGCTGCTGTTTTCCACAGTGAATTACCAGAAAGATCTGCACCATAATCATGCAGTGCAAATTTGCTGTTGTGAATTTTCTTGCGGATTTTTGCTAATTTGCTCTGATTTTCTATGGAAATCCTCCAGGAACAATCTGCCACATTTGAACAGATCTTCAGGCCTCATTCAGACATCTGTAGTTTTCTGGTACATTAAAAAAAAAGCCAAAAAAAACAAAACTGATTTTCATCAAAGGGACCGATCCGAATTGTATCAATGTTTGTTACTATATGAAAATAAAAAAATATATATATATGGATATGTGAGCTGCCCCATAGATGATAAAGGTGCGTATTATGTCTGTCAATAACATGGATGTAAAAAAACAGACGTGTGAATGAGACGTTCACCCACAAGATCATCTAGCAATAGTGCAGCTCTGACCTGACACATAGCATTCACAGAAAGGCTCCTGATCAGCACATATGATGTCTGTGATCTATAAAGAGTCCTCCACATTGTACCCACTACATATACATTCACAATAAAGCTGCCCCCGTAACATCAACTGCCCCACACCTACCACATATAGCCAGGTCCCCGCTCCCCCACACACAGTATATAGCCAGGTCCCCGCTCCCCCACACACAGTATATAGCCAGGTCCCCGCTCCCCTACACACAGTATATAGCCAAGCTCCCCTCCTCCATGTATAGCATATTTATCCAAGTCCCCGCTCCCCCACACAAAGTATATAGCCAGGTCCCCGCTCCCCCACACAAAGTATATAGCCAGGACCCCGCTCCCCCACACAAAGTATATAGCCAGGTCCCCGCTCCCCCACACAAAGTATATAGCCAGGTCCCCGCTCCCCCACACACAGTATATAGCCAGGTCCCCGCTCCCCCACACAAAGTATATAGCCAGGTCCCCGCTCCCCCACACAAATTATATAGCCAGGTCCCCGCTCCCCCACACAAAGTATATAGCCAGGTCCCCGCTCCCCCACACAAAGTATATAGCCAGGTCCCCGCTCCCCCACACACAGTATATAGCCAGGTCCCCGCTCCCCCACACAAAGTATATAGCCAGGTCCCCGCTCCCCCACACAAAGTATATAGCCAGGTCCCCGCTCCCCCACACACAGTATATAGCCAAGGTCCCCTCCTCCATGTATAGCATATTTATCCAGGTCCCCGCTCCCCCACACAAAGTATATAGCCAAGATCCCCTTCTCCATGTATAGCATATTTATCCAGGTCCCCGCTCCCCCACACAAAGTATATAGCCAAGGTCCCCTCCTCCATGTATAGCATATTTATCCAGGTCTCCCTCCCCCACACAAAGTATATAGCCAAGGTCCCCTCCTCCATGTATAGCATATTTATCCAGGTCCCCGCTCCCCCACACAAAGTATATAGCCAAGATCCCCTTCTCCATGTATAGCATATTTATCCAGGTCTCCCTCCCCCACATATAGCAAAGAGAACCAAGTCCAGCACCCCCTCCCCCACCACACAGCATACGGTATATAGACAAGACCCCCACACACAGCATACGGTATATAGACAAGTCCCCCACACACAGCATACGGTATATAGACAAGTCCCCCACACACAGCATACGGTATATAGACAAGTCCCCACACACAGCATACAGTATATAGACATGTCCCCCACACACAGCATACAGTATATAGACAAGTCCCCCACACACAGCATACAGTATATAGACAAGTCCCCCACACACAGCATACGGTATATAGACAAGTCCCCCACACACAGCATACGGTATATAGACAAGTCCCCCACACACAGCATACATTATATAGACAAGTCCCCCACACACAGCATACGGTATATAGACAAGTCCCCCACACACAGCATACGGTATATAGACAAGTCCCCCACACACAGCATACATTATATAGACAAGTCCCCCACACACAGCATACGGTATATAGACAAGTCCCCCACACACAGCATACGGTATATAGACAAGTCCCCCACACACAGCATACATTATATAGACAAGTCCCCCACACACAGCATACGGTATATAGACAAGTCCCCCACACACAGCATACGGTATATAGACAAGTCCCCCACACACAGCATACATTATATAGACAAGTCCCCCACACACAGCATACGGTATATAGACAAGTCCCCCACACACAGCATACGGTATATAGACAAGTCCCCCACACACAGCATACATTATATAGACAAGTCCCCCACACACAGCATACGGTATATAGACAAGTCCCCCACACACAGCATACGGTATATAGACAAGTCCCCCACACACAGCATACGGTATATAGACAAGTCCCCCACACACAGCATACGGTATATAGACAAGTCCCCCACACACAGCATACAGTATATAGACAAGTCCCCCACACACAGCATACGGTATATAGACAAGTCCCCCACACAGCATACGGTATATAGACAAGTCCCCCACACACAGCATACGGTATATAGACAAGTCCCCCACACAGCATATGGTATACAGACAAGTCCCCCACACACAGCATACAGTATATAGACAAGTCCCACACACACAGCATACGGTATATAGACAAGTCCCCCACACACAGCATACAGTATATAGACAAGTCCCCCACACACAGCATACGGTATATAGACAAGTCCCCCCCACACAGCATACGGTATATAGACAACTCCCCCACACACAGCATACGGTATATAGACAAGTCCCCCACACACAGCACACGGTGTATAGACAAGTCCCCCACACACAGCATACGGTATATAGACAAGTCCCCCACACACAGCATACGGTATATAGACAAGTCCCCCACGACACAGCATACGGTATATAGACAAGTCCCCCCCACACAGCATACAGTATATAGACAAGCCCCCACACACAGCATACGGTATATAGACAAGTCCCCTCCACACAGCATACAGTATATAGACAAGCCCCCACACACAGCATACGGTATATAGATAAGTCCCCCCCACACAGCATACAGTATATAGACAAGTCCCCCACGACACAGCATACAGTATATAGACAAGTCCCCTCCACACAGCATACAGTATATAGACAAGTCCCCCACGACACAGCATACAGTATATAGACAAGTCCCCTAAACACAGCATACAGTATATAGACAAGCCCCCACACACAGCATACGGTATATAGACAAGTCCCCCACACACAGCATACAGTATATAGACAAGTCCGCCATACACAGCATACGGTATATAGACAAGTCCCCCACACACAGCATACGGTATATAGACAAGTCCCCCACACACAGCATACGGTATATAGACAAGTCCCCCACACACAGCATACGGTATATAGACAAGTCCCCCACACACAGCATACGGTATACAGACAAGTCCCCCATACACAGCATAAGGTATATAGACAAGTCCCCCCCACACAGCATACGGTATATAGACAAGTCCCCCACACACAGCATACGGTATATAGACAAGTCACCCACACACAGCATACAATATATAGACAAGTCCCCCACACACAGCATACGGTATATAGACAAGTCCCCCACACACAGCATACGGTATATAGACAAGTCCCACACACACAGCATACAGTATATAGACAAGACCCCCACACACAGCATACGGTATATAGAGAAATCCCCCATACACAGCATAAGGTATATAGACAAGTCCCCCACACACAGCATACGGTATATAGACAAGTCCCCCCCACACACAGCATACGGTATATAGACAAGTCCCCCATACACAGCATACAGTATATAGACAAGTCCCCCACACACAGCATACAGTATATAGACAAGTCCCCCACACACAGTATACGGTATATAGACAAGTCCCACACACACACAGCATACGGTATATAGACAAGTCCGCCATACACAGCATACAGTATATAGACAAGTCCCCCACACACAGCATACAGTATATAGACAAGTCCCCCACACAGCATACGGTATATAGACAAGTCCCCTACACAGCATACGGTATATAGACAAGTCCCCTACACAGCATACAGTATATAGACAAGTCCCCCCACACAGCATACGGTATATAGACAAGTTCCCCACACACAGCATACGGTATATAGACAAGTCCCCCACACACAGCATACGGTATATAGACAAGTCCCCCACACACAGCATACGGTATACAGACAAGTCCCCCACACACAGCATAAGGTATATAGACAAGTCCCCCACACACAGCATACGGTATATAGACAAGTCCCCCACACACAGCATACAGTATATAGACAAGTCCCCCACACACAGCATACAATATATAGACAAGTCCCCCACACACAGCATACGGTATATAGACAAGTCCCCCACACACAGCATACGGTATATAGACAAGACCCCCACACACAGCATATAGAGAAGTCCCCCATACACAGCATAAGGTATATAGACAAGTCCCCCACACACAGCATACGGTATATAGACAAGTCCCCCCCACACAGCATACGGTATATAGACAAGTCCCCCCCACACACAGCATACGGTATATAGACAAGTCCCCCCCACACAGCATACAGTATATAGACAAGTCACCCACACACAGCATACAGTATATAGACAAGTCCCCCACACACAGCATACGGTATATAGACAAGTCCCCCACACACAGCATACAATATATAGACAAGTCCCCCACACACAGCATACGGTATATAGACAAGTCCCCCACACACAGCATACGGTATATAGACAAGACCCCCACACACAGCATATAGAGAAGTCCCCCATACACAGCATAAGGTATATAGACAAGTCCCCCACACACAGCATACGGTATATAGACAAGTCCCACACACACAGCATACAGTATATAGACAAGACCCCCACACACAGCATACGGTATATAGAGAAATCCCCCATACACAGCATAAGGTATATAGACAAGTCCCCCACACACAGCATACGGTATATAGACAAGTCCCCCCCACACACAGCATACGGTATATAGACAAGTCCCCCATACACAGCATACAGTATATAGACAAGTCCCCCACACACAGCATACAGTATATAGACAAGTCCCCCACACACAGTATACGGTATATAGACAAGTCCCACACACACACAGCATACGGTATATAGACAAGTCCGCCATACACAGCATACAGTATATAGACAAGTCCCCCACACACAGCATACAGTATATAGACAAGTCCCCCACACAGCATACGGTATATAGACAAGTCCCCTACACAGCATACGGTATATAGACAAGTCCCCTACACAGCATACAGTATATAGACAAGTCCCCCCACACAGCATACGGTATATAGACAAGTCCCCCACACACAGCATACGGTATATAGACAAGTCCCCCACACACAGCATACGGTATATAGACAAGTCCCCCACACACAGCATACGGTATACAGACAAGTCCCCCACACACAGCATAAGGTATATAGACAAGTCCCCCACACACAGCATACGGTATATAGACAAGTCCCCCACACACAGCATACAGTATATAGACAAGTCCCCCACACACAGCATACAATATATAGACAAGTCCCCCACACACAGCATACGGTATATAGACAAGTCCCCCACACACAGCATACGGTATATAGACAAGACCCCCACACACAGCATATAGAGAAGTCCCCCATACACAGCATAAGGTATATAGACAAGTCCCCCACACACAGCATACGGTATATAGACAAGTCCCCCCCACACAGCATACGGTATATAGACAAGTCCCCCCCACACACAGCATACGGTATATAGACAAGTCCCCCCCACACAGCATACGGTATATAGACAAGTCACCCACACACAGCATACAGTATATAGACAAGTCCCCCACACACAGCATACGGTATATAGACAAGTCCCCCACACACAGCATACAATATATAGACAAGTCCCCCACACACAGCATACGGTATATAGACAAGTCCCCCACACACAGCATACGGTATATAGACAAGACCCCCACACACAGCATATAGAGAAGTCCCCCATACACAGCATAAGGTATATAGACAAGTCCCCCACACACAGCATACGGTATATAGACAAGTCCCTCCCACACAGCATACGGTATATAGACAAGTCCCCCCCACACACAGCATACGGTATATAGACAAGTCCCCCCCACACAGCATACGGTATATAGACAAGTCACCCACACACAGCATACAGTATATAGACAAGTCACCCACACACAGCATACGGTATATAGACAAGTCCCCCACACACAGCATACGGTATATAGGCAAGTCCCCCACACACAGCATACGGTATATAGACAAATCCCCCACACACAGCATACGGTATATAGACAAGTCCCCCACACACAGCATACGGTATACAGACAAGTCCCCCCCACACAGCATACGGTATATAGACAAGTCCCCCCCACACAGCATACGGTATATAGACAAGTCTCCCACACACAGCATACGGTATATAGACAAGTCCCCCACACACAGCATACGGTATATAGACAAGTTCCCCACACACAGCATACAGTATATAGACAAGTCCCCCACACACAGCATACGGTATATAGACAAGTCCCCCACACACAGCATACGGTATATAGACAAGTCCCCCACACACAGCATACAGTATATAGAGAAGTACCCCACACAGCATACGGTATATAGACAAGTCCCCCACACACAGCATACGGTATATAGGCAAGACCCCACACAGCATACAGTATATAGACAAGTCCCCCCCACACAGCATACAGTATATAGACAAGTCCCCCACACAGCATATAGACAAGTCCCCCCCCACACAGCATACGGTATATAGACAAGTCCCCCACACACAGCATACGGTATATAGACAAGTCCCTCCCACACAGCATACGGTATATAGACAAGTCCCCCACACACAGCATACAGTATATAGACAAGTCCCCCACACAGCATACGGTATATAGACAAGTCCCCTACACAGCATACGGTATATAGACAAGTCCCCTACACAGCATACAGTATATAGACAAGTCCCCCCACACAGCATACGGTATATAGACAAGTCCCCCACACACAGCATACGGTATATAGACAAGTCCCCCACACACAGCATACGGTATATAGACAAGTCCCCCACACACAGCATACGGTATACAGACAAGTCCCCCACACACAGCATAAGGTATATAGACAAGTCCCCCACACACAGCATACGGTATATAGACAAGTCCCCCACACACAGCATACAGTATATAGACAAGTCCCCCACACACAGCATACAATATATAGACAAGTCCCCCACACACAGCATACGGTATATAGACAAGTCCCCCACACACAGCATACGGTATATAGACAAGACCCCCACACACAGCATATAGAGAAGTCCCCCATACACAGCATAAGGTATATAGACAAGTCCCCCACACACAGCATACGGTATATAGACAAGTCCCCCCCACACAGCATACGGTATATAGACAAGTCCCCCCCACACACAGCATACGGTATATAGACAAGTCCCCCCCACACAGCATACGGTATATAGACAAGTCACCCACACACAGCATACAGTATATAGACAAGTCCCCCACACACAGCATACGGTATATAGACAAGTCCCCCACACACAGCATACAATATATAGACAAGTCCCCCACACACAGCATACGGTATATAGACAAGTCCCCCACACACAGCATACGGTATATAGACAAGACCCCCACACACAGCATATAGAGAAGTCCCCCATACACAGCATAAGGTATATAGACAAGTCCCCCACACACAGCATACGGTATATAGACAAGTCCCTCCCACACAGCATACGGTATATAGACAAGTCCCCCCCACACACAGCATACGGTATATAGACAAGTCCCCCCCACACAGCATACGGTATATAGACAAGTCACCCACACACAGCATACAGTATATAGACAAGTCACCCACACACAGCATACGGTATATAGACAAGTCCCCCACACACAGCATACGGTATATAGGCAAGTCCCCCACACACAGCATACGGTATATAGACAAATCCCCCACACACAGCATACGGTATATAGACAAGTCCCCCACACACAGCATACGGTATATAGACAAGTCCCCCCCACACAGCATACGGTATATAGACAAGTCCCCCCCACACAGCATACGGTATATAGACAAGTCTCCCACACACAGCATACGGTATATAGACAAGTCCCCCACACACAGCATACGGTATATAGACAAGTTCCCCACACACAGCATACAGTATATAGACAAGTCCCCCACACACAGCATACGGTATATAGACAAGTCCCCCACACACAGCATACGGTATATAGACAAGTCCCCCACACACAGCATACAGTATATAGAGAAGTACCCCACACAGCATACGGTATATAGACAAGTCCCCCACACACAGCATACGGTATATAGGCAAGACCCCACACAGCATACAGTATATAGACAAGTCCCCCCCACACAGCATACAGTATATAGACAAGTCCCCCACACAGCATATAGACAAGTCCCCCCCCACACAGCATACGGTATATAGACAAGTCCCCCACACACAGCATACGGTATATAGACAAGTCCCTCCCACACAGCATACGGTATATAGACAAGTCCCCCCCACACACAGCATACGGTATATAGACAAGTCCCCCACACACAGCATACGGTATATAGACAAGTCCCCCACACACAGCATACGGTATATAGACAAGTCCCCCACACACAGCATACGGAATATAAACAAGTACCCCACACAGCATACAGTATATAGACAAGTCCCCCACACACAGCATACGGTATATAGACAAGTACCCCACACAGCATACGGTATATAGACAAGTCCTCCCCCCACAGCATACAGTATATAGACAAGTCCCCCACACAGCATACGGCATATAGACATGTCCCCCACACACAGCATACAGTATATAGACAAGTCCCCCACACACAGCATACGGTATATAGACAAGTCCCCCACACACAGCATACAGTATATAGACAAGTCCTCCACAAACAGCATACGGTATATAGACAAGTCCCCCACACACAGCATACGGTATATAGACAAGTCCCCCACACACAGCATACGGTATATAGACAAGTACCCCACACACAGCATACGGTATATAGACAAGTACCCCACACACAGCATACGGTATATAGACAAGTCCCCCACACACAGCATACGGTATATAGACAAGTACCCCACACACAGCATACGGTATATAGACAAGTCCCCCCCCCACAGCATACAGTATATAGACAAGTCCCCCACACAGCATACGGCATATAGACATGTCCCCCACACACAGCATACGGTATATAGACAAGTCCCCCCACACACAGCATACGGTATATAGACAAGTCCCCCACACAGCATACGGTATATAGACAAGTCCCCCACACACAGCATACGGTATATAGACAAGTCCCCCACACAGCATACGGTATATAGACAACTCCCCCACCACACAGCATACGGTATATAGACAAGTCCCCCACACACAGCATACGGTATATAGACAAGTCCCCCACACACAGCATACGGTTTATAGACAAGTCCCCCACACACAGCATACGGTATATAGACAAGTCCCCCACACACAGCATACGGTATATAGACAACTCCCCCACACACAGCATACGGTATATAGACAAGTCCCCCACACACAGCATACGGTATATAGACAAGTCCCCCACACACAGCATACGGTATATAGACAAGTCCCCCACACACAGCATACAGTATATAGACAACTCCCCTACCACAAAGCATACGGTATATAGACAAGTCCCCCACACACAGCATACGGTATATAGACAAGTCCCCCACACACAGCATACAGTATATAGACAAGTACCCCACACAGCATACGGTATATAGACAAGTCCCCCACACACAGCATACGGTATATAGACAAGTCCCCCACACAGCATACAGTATATAGACAAGTCCCCCCCACACAGCATACAGTATATAGACAAGTCCCCCACACAGAATACAGTATATAGACAAGTCCCCCCCCACACAGCATACGGTATAAAGACAAGACCCCCATACACAGCATACGGTATATAGACAAGTCCCCCACACACAGCATACGGTATATAGACAAGTCCCCCACACACAGCATACAGTATATAGACAAGTCCCCCCCACACAGCATACGGTATATAGACAAGTCCCCCACACACAGCATACAGTATATAGACAAGTCCCCTACACACAGCATACGGTATATAGACAAGTCCCCCACACACAGCATACAGTATATAGACAAGTCCCCCACACACAGCATACAGTATATAGACAAGTCCCCCCCACACAGCATACAGTATATAGACAAGTCCCCCCCACACAGCATACAGTATATCGACAAGTCCCCCCCACACAGCATACAGTATATAGACAAGTCCCCCACACAGCATACGGTATATAGACAAGTCCCTTACACACAGCATACGGTATATAGATAAGTCCCCCACACACAGCATACGGTATATAGACAAGTCCCCCACACACAGCATACGGTATATAGACAAGTCCCCCACACACAGCATACGGTATATAGACAAGTCCCCTACACACAGCATAAGGTATATAGACAAGTCCCCCACACACAGCATACAGTATATAGACAAGTCCCCCACACACAGCATACGGTATATAGACAAGTCCCCCACACAGCATACGGTATATAGACAAGTCCCCCACACACAGCATACGGTATATAGACAAGTACCCCACACAGCATACGGTATATAGACAAGTCCCCCACACAGCATACGGTATATAGACAAGTCCCCCACACACAGCATACGGTATATAGACAAGTCCCCCACACACAGCATACGGTATATAGACAAGTCCCCCACACACAGCATACGGTATATAGACAAGTCCCCTACACACAGCATAAGGTATATAGACAAGTCCCCCACCACACAGCATACAGTATATAGACAAGTCCCCCACACACAGCATACGGTATATAGACAAGTCCCCCACACAGAGCATACGGTATATAGACAAGTCCCCCACACACAGCATACGGTATATAGACAAGTCCCCCACACAGCATACGGTATATAGACAAGTCCCCCACACAGCATACGGTATATAGACAAGTCCCTCACACAGCATACGGTATATACACATGTCCCCCCCACACACAGCATACGGTATATAGACAAGTCCCCCATACACAGCATACAGTATATAGACAAGTCCCCCACACACAGCATACAGTATATAGACAAGTCCCCCACACACAGTATATGGTATATAGACAAGTCCCACACACACACAGCATACGGTATATAGACAAGTCCCCCATACACAGCATACAGTATATAGACAAGTCCCCCACACACAGCATACAGTATATAGACAAGTCCCCCACACACAGCATATAGTATATAGACAAGTCCCCCACACAGCATACGGTATATAGACAAGTCCCCTACACAGCATACGGTATATAGACAAGTCCCCTACACAGCATACAGTATATAGACAAGTCCCCCACACACAGCATACGGTATATAGACAAGTCCCCCACACACAGCATACGGTATATAGACAAGTCCCCCACACACAGCATACGGTATATAGACAAGTCCCCCACACACAGCATACGGTATACAGACAAGTCCCCCACACACAGCATAAGGTATATAGACAAGTCCCCCACACACAGCATACGGTATATAGACAAGTCCCCCACACACAGCATACAGTATATAGACAAGTCCCCCACACACAGCATACAATATATAGACAAGTCCCCCACACACAGCATACGGTATATAGACAAGTCCCCCACACACAGCATACGGTATATAGACAAGACCCCCACACACAGCATATAGAGAAGTCCCCCATACACAGCATAAGGTATATAGACAAGTCCCCCACACACAGCATACGATATATAGACAAGTCCCCCCCACACAGCATACGGTATATAGACAAGTCCCCCCCACACACAGCATACGGTATATAGACAAGTCCCCCCCACATAGCATACGGTATATAGACAAGTCACCCACACACAGCATACAGTAAATAGACAAGTCCCCCACACACAGCATACGGTATATAGACAAGTCCCCCACACACAGCATACGGCATATAGGCAAGTCCCCCACACACAGCATACGGTATATAGACAAGTCCCCCACACACAGCATACGGTATATAGACAAGTCCCCCACACACAGCATACAGTATATTGACAAGTCCCCCACACACAGCATACGGTATATAGACAAGTCCCCCACACACAGCATACAGTATATAGACAAGTACCCCACACAGCATACGGTATATAGACAAGTCCCCCACACACAGCATACGGTATATAGACAAGTCCCCCACACAGCATACAGTATATAGACAAGTCCCCCCCACACAGCATACAGTATATAGACAAGTCCCCCACACAGCATACAGTATATAGACAAGTCCCCCCCCACACAGCATACGGTATATAGACAAGTCCCCCACACACAGCATACGGTATATAGACAAGTCCCTCCCACACAGCATACGGTATATAGACAAGTCCCCCCCACACACAGCATACGGTATATAGACAAGTCCCCCACACACAGCATACGGTATATAGACAAGTCCCCCACACACAGCATACGGTATATAGACAAGTCCCCCACACACAGCATACGGTATATAGACCAGTCCCCCACACACAGCACACGGTATATAGAAAAGTCCCCCACACACAGCATACGGAATATAAACAAGTACCCCACACAGCATACAGTATATAGCCAAGTCCCCCACACACAGCATACGGTATATAGACAAGTACCCCACACAGCATACGGTATATAGACAAGTCCTCCCCCCACAGCATACAGTATATAGACAAGTCCCCCACACAGCATACGGCATATAGACATGTCCCCCACACACAGCATACAGTATATAGACAAGTCCCCCACACACAGCATACGGTATATAGACAAGTCCCCCACACACAGCATACAGTATATAGACAAGTCCCCCACAAACAGCATACGGTATATAGACAAGTCCCCCACACACAGCATACGGTATATAGACAAGTCCCCCACACACAGCATACGGTATATAGACAAGTACCCCACACACAGCATACGGTATATAGACAAGTACCCCACACACAGCATACGGTATAAAGACAAGTCCCCCACACACAGCATACGGTATATAGACAAGTACCCCACACACACAGCATACGGTATATAGACAAGTCCCCCCCCCCACAGCATACAGTATATAGACAAGTCCCCCACACAGCATACGGCATATAGACATGTCCCCCACACACAGCATACGGTATATAGAAAAGTCCCCCCACACACAGCATACGGTATATAGACAAGTCCCCCACACAGCATACGGTATATAGACAAGTCCCCCACACACAGCATACGGTATATAGACAAGTCCCCCACACACAGCATACGGTATATAAACAAGTACCCCACACAGCATACAGTATATAGACAAGTCCCCCACACACAGCATACGGTATATAGACAAGTACCCCACACAGCATACGGTATATAGACAAGTCCCCCACCCATAGCATACAGTATATAGACAAGTCCCCCACACAGCATACGGTATATAGACAAGTCCCCCACCCATAGCATACAGTATATAGACAAGTCCCCCACACAGCATACGGCATATAGACATGTCCCCCACACACAGCATACAGTATATAGACAAGTCCCCCACACACAGCATACGGTATATAGACAAGTCCCCCACACACAGCATACGGTATATAGACAAGTCCCCCACACACAGCATACGGTATATAGACAAGTACCTCACACACAGCATACAGTATATAGAAAAGTCCCCCCCCACACAGCATACGGTATATAGACAAGTCCCCCACACAGCATACGGTATATAGACAAGTCTCCTACACACAGCATACAGTATATAGACAAGTCCCCCACACACAGCATACGGTATATAGACAAGTCCCCCACATACAGCATACGGTATATAGACAAGTCCCCCACACAGCATACGGTATATAGACAAGTCTCCTACACACAGCATACGGTATATAGACAAGTCCCCCACACACAGCATACGGTATATAGACAAGTCCCCCACACACAGCATACAGTATATAGACAAGTCCCCCACACAGCATACGGTATATAGACAAGTCCCCCACACAGCATACGGTATATAGACAAGTCCCCCATACACAGCATACAGTATATAGACAAGTCCCCCACACACAGCATACAGTATATAGACAAGTCCCCCACACACAGCATACAGTATATAGACAAGTCCCCCACACACAGCATACGGTATATAGACAAGTCCCCCACACACAGCATACGGTATATAGACAAGTCCCCCACACACAGCATACGGTATATAGACAAGTCCCCTACGCAGCATAAAGTATATAGACAAGTCCCCTACACAGCATACAGTATATAGACAAGCCCCGCACACACAGTATACGGTATATAGACAAGTCCCCCACACACAGTATACGGTATATAGACAAGTCCCACACACACACAGCATACGGTATATAGACAAGTCCCCCATACACAGCATACAGTATATAGACAAGTCCCCCACACACAGCATACAGTATATAGACAAGTCCCCCACACACAGCATACGGTATATAGACAAGTCCCCCACACACAGCATACGGTATACAGACAAGTCCCCCACACACAGCATACAGCATATAGACAAGTCCCCCACACAGCATACGGCATATAGACAAGTCCCTTACACAGCATACGGTATATAGACAAGTCCCCTACACAGCATACAGTATATAGACAAGTCCCCTACACAGCACACAGTATATAGACAAGTCCCCTACACACAGCATACGGTATATAGACAAGTCCCGCCCACACAGCATACGGTATATAGACAAGTCCCCCCCACACACAGCATACGGTATATAGACAAGTCCCCCCCACACAGCATACAGTATATAGACAAGTCCCCCACACACAGCATACAGTACATAGACAAGTCCCCCACACACAGCATACGGTATATAGACAAGTCCCCCACACACAGCATACGGTATATAGGCAAGTCCCCCACACACAGCATACGGTATATAGACAAGTCCCCCACACACAGCATACGGTATATAGACAAGTCCCCCACACACACCATACAGTATATAGACAAGTCCCCCACACACAGCATACAGTATATAGACAAGTCCCCCACACACAGCATACGGTACATAGACAAGTGCCCCCCACACAGCATACGGTATATAGACAAGTCCCCCACACACAGCATACAGTATATAGACAAGTCCCCCACACACAGCATACAGTATATAGACAAGTGCCCCCCACACAGCATACGGTATATAGACAAGTCCCCCCCACACAGCATACGGTACATAGACAAGTCTCCCACACACAGCATACGGTATATAGACAAGTCCCCCACACACAGCATACGGTATATAGACAAGTCCCCCACGCACACCATACGGTATATAGACAAGTCCCCCACACACAGCATACGGTATATAGACAAGTCCCCCACACACAGCATACGGTATATAGACAAGTACCCCACACAGCATACGGTATATAGACAAGTCCCCCACACACAGCATACGGTATATAGACAAGTCCCCCACACAGTATACAGTATATAGACAAGTCCCGCCCACACAGCATACAGTATATAGACAAGTCCCCCACACAGCATACAGTATATAGACAAGTCCCCCCCCACACAGCATACGGTATATAGACAAGTCCCCCACACACACAGCATACGGTATATAGACAAGTCCCCCACACACAGCATACGGTATATAGACAAGTCCCCCACACACAGCATACGGTATATAGACAAGTCCCCCACACACAGCATACAGTATATAGACTAGTCCCCCACACACAGCATACAGTATATAGACAAGTCCCCCACACACAGCATACAGTATATAGACAAGTCCCCCCCACACAGCATACGGTATATAGACAAGTCCCCCCCACACAGCATACGGTATATAGACAAGTCCCCCCCCAACACACAGCATACGGTATATAGACAAGTCCCCCACACACACAGCATACGGTATATAGACAAGTCCCCCACACACAGCATACAGTATATAGACAAGTCCCCCACACACAGCATACGGTATATAGACAAGTCCCCCACACACAGCATACGGTATATAGACAAGTCCCCCACACACAGCATACGGTATATAGACAAGTACCCCACACAGCATACGGTATATAGACAAGTCCCCCACACACAGCATACAGTATATAGACAAGTCCCCCACACACAGCATACAGTATATAGACAAGTGCCCCACACACAGCATACAGTATATAGACAAGTCCCCCACACACAGCATACGGTATATAGACAAGTCCCCCACACAGCATACGGTATATAGACAAGTCCCCCCCACACAGCATACAGTATATAGACAAGTCCCCCACACAGCATACAGTATATAGACAAGTCCCCCCCCACACAGCATACGGTATATAGACAAGTCCCCCACACACAGCATACGGTATATAGACAAGTCCCCCACACACAGCATACAGTATATAGACAAGTCCCCCACACACAGCATACAGTATATAGACAAGTCCCCCACACACAGCATACGGTATATAGACAAGTCCCCCACACACAGCATACGGTATATAGACCAGTCCCCCACACACAGCATACGGAATATAGACAAGTCCCCCACACACAGCATACGGTATATAGACAAGTACCCCACACAGCATACGGTATATAGACAAGTCCCCTACACAGCATACAGTATGTAGACAAGTCCCCCACACACAGTATACGGTATATAGACAAGTCCCCCACACACACAGCATACGGTATATAGACAAGTCCCCCACACACAGCACACGGTATATAGACAAGTCCCCCACACAGCATACGGCATATAGACATGTCCCCCACACACAGCATACGGTATATAGACAAGTCCCCCCACACACAGCATACGGTATATAGACAAGTCCCCCACACAGCATACGGTATATAGACAAGTCTCCTACACACAGCATACAGTATATAGACAAGTCCCTCACACACAGCATACGGTATATAGACAAGTCCCCCACACAGCATGCGGTATATAAACAAGTCCCCCATACACAGCATACAGTATATAGACTAGACCCCCACACACAGCATACGGTATATAGACAAGTCCCCCACACACAGCATACGGTATATAGACAAGTCCCCCACACACAGCATACGGTATATAGACAAGTACCCCACACAGCATACGGTATATAGACAAGTCCCCCACACAGCATACGGTATATAGACAAGTCCCTCCCACATAGCATACGGTATATAGACAAGTCCCCCCCACACACAGCATACGGTATATAGACAAGTCCCCCACACACAGCATACGGTATATAGACAAGTCCCCCACACACAGCATACAGTATATAGACAAGTCCCCTACACAGCATACAGTATATAGACAAGTCCCCTACACAGCATACAGTATATAGACAAGTCCCCTACACACAGCATACAGTATATAGACAAGTCCCCCACACACAGCACACGGTATATAGACAAGTCCCCCACACACAGCATACAGTATAAAGACAAGTCCCCCACACACAGCATACGGTATATAGACAAGTCCCCCACACAGCATACGGTATATAGACAAGTCCCTCCCACACAGCATACAGTATATAGACAAGTCCCCCCACACAGCATACGGTATATAGACAAGTCCCCCACACACAGAGTACAGCATATAGACAAGTCCCCCATACACAGCATACAGTATATAGACAAGTCCCCCACACACAGCATACGGTATATAGACAAGTCCCCCACACACAGCATACGGTATATAGACAAGTCCCCCACACACAGCATACGGTACATAGACAAGTCCCCCACACACAGCATACGGTATATAGACAAGTCCCCTACACACAGCATACAGTATATAGACAAGTCCCCTACACACAGCATACAGTATATAGACAAGTCCCCCACACACAGCATACAGTATATAGACAAGTCCCCCACACAGCATACGGTATATAGACAAGTCCCCCACACACAGCATACGGTATATAGACAAGTCCCCCACACACAGCATACGGTATATAGACAAGTCCCCCACACACAGCATACCGTATATAGACAAGTACCCCATACACAGCATACAGTATATAGACAAGTCCTCCACACACAGCATACAGTATATAGACAAGTCCCCCACACACAGCATGCGGTATATAGACAAGTCCCCCACACACAGCATACAGTATATAGACAAGTCCCCCACACAGCATACGGTATATAGACAAGTCCCCCACACACAGCATACGGTATATAGACAAGTCCCCCACACACAGCATACGGTATATAGACAAGTCCCTCACACACAGCATACAGTATATAGACAAGTCCCCCACACACAGCATACAGTATATAGACAAGTCCCCCCCACACAGCATACGGTATATAGACAAGTCCCCCATACACAGCATACGGTATATAGACAAGTCCCCCACACACAGCATACAGTATATAGACAAGTCCCCCACACACAGCATACGGTACATAGACAAGTCCCCCACACACAGCATACGGTATATAGACAAGTCCCCCACACAGCATACGGTATATAGACAAGTACCCCACACACAGCATACAGTATATAGACAAGTCCCCCACACAGCATACGGTATATAGACAAGTCCCCCACACACAGCATACGGTATATAGACAAGTCCCCCACACAGCATACAGTATATAGACAAGTCCCCCCCACACAGCATACAGTATATAGACAAGTCCCCCACACAGCATACAGTATATAGACAAGTCCCCCCCCACACAGCATACAGTATATAGACAAGTCCCCCACACAGCATACAGTATATAGACAAGTCCCCCCCCACACAGCATACGGTATATAGACAAGTCCCCCACACAGCATACGGTATATAGACAAGTCCCCCACACACAGCATACAGTATATAGACAAGTCCCCCACACACAGCATACAGTATATAGACAAGTCCCCCACACACAGCATACGGTATATAGACAAGTCCCCCACACACAGCATACGGTATATAGACAAGTCCCTCACACACAGCATACGGTATATAGACAAGTCCCCCCCACACAGCATACAGTATATAGACAAGTCCCCTACACAGCATACAGTATATAGACAAGTCCCCTACACAGCATACAGTATATAGACAAGTCCCCCACACACAGCATATGGAATATAGACAAGTCCCCCACACACACAGCATACGGTATATAGACAAGTCCCCCACACACAGCACACTGTATATAGACAAGTCCCCCACACACAGCATACAGTATAAAGACAAGTTCCCCACACACAGCATACGGTATATAGACAAGTCCCCCACACAGCATACGGTATATAGACAAGTCCCTCCCACACAGCATACAGTATATAGACAAGTCCCCCACACACAGCATACGGTATATAGACAAGTCCCCCACACACAACATACAGTATATATACAAGTCCCCCACACACAGCATACGGTATATAGACAAGTCCCCCACACACAGCAAACGGTATATAGACAAGTCCCCCACACACAGCATACGGTATATAGACAAGTCCCCCACACACAGCATACAGTATATAGACAAGTCCCCCACACACAGCATACGGTATATAGACAAGTCCCCCACACACAGCATACGGTATATAGACAAGTCCCCCACACACAGCATACAGTATATAGACAAATACCCCACACAGCATACGGTATATAGACAAGTCCCCCACACAGCATACGGTATATAGACAAGTCCCTCCCACACAGCATACGGTATATAGACAAGTCCCCCCCACACACAGCATACAGTATATAGACAAGTCCCCCCCACACAGCATACAGTATATAGACAAGTCCCCCACACAGAATACGGTATATAGACAAGTCCCCCATACACAGCATACGGTATATAGACAAGTCCCCCATACACATCATACGGTATATAGACAAGTCCCCCACACACAGCATACGGTATATAGACAAGTCCCCCACACAGCATACAGTATATAGACAAGTCCCCCACACACAGCATACAGTATATAGACAAGTCCCCCACACACAGCATACGGTATATAGACAAGTCCCCCACACACAGCATACGGTATATAGACAAGTCCCCCACACAGAGCATACGGTATATAGACAAGTCCCCCACACACAGCATACAGTATATAGACAAGTACCCCACACACAGCATACGGTATATAGACAAGTCCCCCACACAGCATACAGTATATAGACAAGTCCCCCACACACAGCAGACAGTATATAGACAAGTCCCCCACACACAGCATACGGTATATAGACAAGTCCCCCACACACAGCATACGGTATATAGACAAGTCCCCCACACAGAGCATACGGTATATAGACAAGTCCCCCACACACAGCATACGGTATATAGACAAGTCCCCCACACACGACATACGGTATATAGACAAGTCCCCCACACACAGCATACAGTATATAGACAAGTACCCCACACACAGCATACGGTATATAGACAAGTCCCCCACACAGCATACAGTATATAGACAAGTCCCCCACACACAGCATACAGTATATAGACAAGTCCCCCACACACAGCATACGGTATATAGACAAGTCCACCACACACAGCATACGGTATATAGACAAGTCCCCCACACACAGCATACGGTATATAGACAAGTCCCCCACACACAGCATAAGGTATATAGACAAGTCCCCCACACACAGCATACGGTATATAGACAAGTCTCCCACACACAGCATACAGTATATAGACAAGTCCCCCACACACACAGCATACGGTAAATAGACAAGTCCCCCATACACAGCATACAGTATATAGACAAGTCCCCCACACACAGCATACAGTATATAGACAAGTCCCCCACACACAGCATACAGTATATAGACAAGTCCCCCACACACAGCATACGGTATATAGACAAGTCCCCCACACACAGCATACAGTATATAGACAAGTCCCCCACACACACAGCATACGGTAAATAGACAAGTCCCCCATACACAGCATACAGTATATAGACAAGTCCCCCACACACAGCATATAGTATATAGACAAGTCCCCCACACACAGCATACAGTATATAGACAAGTCCCCCACACACAGCATACGGTATATAGACAAGTCCCCCACACACAGCATACAGTATATAGACAAGTCCCCCACACACAGCATACGGTATATAGACAAGTCCCCCACACACAGCATACGGTATATAGACAAGTCCCCCCCACACACAGCATACGGTAAATAGACAAGTCCCCCATACACAGCATACAGTATATAGACAAGTCCCCCACACACAGCATACAGTATATAGACAAGTCCCCCACACACAGCATACAGTATATAGACAAGTCCCCCACACACAGCATACAGTATATAGACAAGTCCCCCACACACGGCATACGGTATACAGACAAGTCCCCCCCACACACACACAGCATACAGTATATAGACAAGTCCCCCATACACAGCATACAGTATATAGACAAGTCCCCCACACACAGCATACGGTATATAGACAAGTCCCCCACGTCCCACACACGGTATACAGACAAGTCCCCCCCACACACACACACAGCATACAGTATATAGACAAGTCCCCCATACACAGCATACGGTATATAGACAAGTCCCCCACACACAGCATACAGTATATAGACAAGTCCCCCACACACAGCATACGGTATATAGACAAGTCCCCCACACAGCATACAGTATATAGACAAGTCCCCCACCTCCCACACACGGTATACAGACAAGTCCCCCCCACACACACACAGCATACATTATATAGACAAGTCAAACCACACACCCCCACACACACAGCATACGGTATATAGACAAGTGCATAGCTGTGCTAGGGTAGGAGTGGGAGGAGCCTTCCTTCTCTTTTCAGTGCTGGCCCTGCAGTGGAGCCCACCAGGGAATTCCCCAGCAGGCCAGTCCGAGCCTGGTCACATGCTGACTAGAGTCTCAGACACCTCTCTGAGTAGCCCACTGATAGAAGTGGATGAGAATCTAGTCGGCATTTGACCTCAACTATTACATCATAACACTGGCTTTATCTTTTTAAAGCTTTGTAACCTTTACTAACTTTATGAATCAGCCACAGATAAAACTCAGTAAGGATGGGTTGCTACTGTGTGCAATTTGCCAGCCAGCCCAGAACAGCGGTGACCTGAGCCGACAGCAGCGACTTGAGTAGACTGTGGCCACCTGAGCCAACAGCGGCATTTAAATTGAGCTATCGCCAGGAAATGGATGACAATGGCAGTCAGGGGAATGGTGAAGGCCTGCATGGCTGCCATCTTGGTACTCCTGTGAAGTTCATCCACAGTCTGAACTTAATCTTATAAACTGTATACTGCATTACTAGAGGATTACTGTATATAGAATAAGCAGTCAAGAGATTGCAGGTTCAAGTGCCCTAAGGGGACATAAAAAAATAAAGTAAAAATGGAAAAAAAAGAAAAAAGTTTTACAAAGGAAAAAAAATAAACAAAGATGTTAAATCACCCCTATTTTCCAAGGTAAAAAAAAAGAAATTAAAAAAGAAACATTTTATATTGTCGTGTCTGTAAAAGTCCGACCTATCAAAGCCCAAATTATTTAAACCGCACGTTAAATAGCGGAAAAATAAATTAAGAAGCCAGAATTGCCGTATTATGGTGTCACCAAACAGTAATAAATAACCCGGTATTGTGTCACCATTTTGTGAGACCCTGCATTTGTTCCATGTTTCTGCTGATGAATCTGTGCGAGGTTCGCTTTCTGCTCGCCGACCTGCGGGGGTTATTGATGCCATTCTCTGCTGTCTACAAACTTTTCATCTCTTTTTGATGCATTTTTTGGGAGGTAAAATTACCCAAAAAGAAAAAAAAATTGGGTGTTTAGATTATCTTTGCTGTTGGGCATTTGCTGTAGGGGTTAATATATTTATGATGTGATAGATCGGACTTTTTGTCAGTGTGTCAATACTAAATAAATGGCGAGAGTATACCATGTGGAGGACCATGGCGAGTGCATTATACTCTATGGAGTATGGAGAGGTGTGGGGCAGTTGGGGGATCATACTGTGTTGGTGTCATCATACTTTACCCTGGGAGTTGAGGTGGGGTACAGTAGGGTCATTATACTGCGCATATGGAGGAATTCACCATGGGGGTATCATACCATGTTTGGGGGGCACTTTTGTTGGCACCACACTTTATGGGCAATGAAAAAGGGATCTAGGACTTCAGCAGGAGGAAAATTACTATGTAAAGGCTGGAAGGTTGTGAGATCTGCTCTTCTGTGACCCCGACAATTATTTACATTTTTACATTTTTTTTTTGGGGGGGGCCCAATTAGAACTTCTGCTCTGGGGCCCCATGATTCCTATGTACGCCCCTGATTATACCAAATCCTCAGCTGTGCTGGTACTAAGGATATGGACACTCAGACATTTTGGGCTAAATATATACTGTACATACAAATATTTTTTCAACAACGTTTCATAAACAATTTGGCTTTTTTATTTCCTTTGCATTGCTAGTTGCAGAATGAGCTCACTGAGAATTTATCAGTGAGCTCATTCTGACCTTCTCTGTGCTGATTATGTTCACAGACCAGCATGAAAGTTGGGCTGATCTCTGATGCAGTCATAAATCATGGCAGAAATAAAAGAGCTGGAAAATCCACATCATAAGGAGCTCACTGACTGAATCTCAAGTTAACTCATTCTGCAGCCATCAATGTGCTGCTGGGAAACAATAAGCTGGTAAAGGCCGAACAGAGCAAATGTTACATGAAGCAAAATAGTAAAAAGTCTTTTTAGAGCAATATACATGTATTTAAAGGGATTGTCCGGTGTGAAGCTGAAGGCTGCAGTCATCTGTGTGACTCTCTGTGACTGCAGACTTGTAATCCTCACATCATGTAGACTGCGCGCTGCCAGCATTATTCTCAACCCAGAGATGGCAGAAGCCCCTGTATCATGTGTACAGGAATTGTGCCCCCTCTCCCCGAGGAGCAGCAGTGCCTCGTCCTCCAGATACATGAGGGTCCCATCGGGGAGATCCGCATGTACCGGCCATGATGTCATCTCCATGGATACGGCATCAATGTGCAGAGCAGAAGACCCCTGTAAGGGAGAGCTCAGACGTGGGGGGATTGATGTGGATGTGAGGAGCAGATCCCCCCATATTCACAGATTATCGCACAATACATGTGGCCTTGCACAGGAAAAACTGTGAGGAAAGAAGAAATCAGATTTCTTACAATATAGAATAATGTCCTCCTGCCCTCGCTCATGTCCAGTATTATTTATCCCCTGACCTTTAGGGTGGGGAACCCCTCCTGAGCCCCCTCCATTATATAGGAGCCATATATCTGCTCCATTACTGGCAGAAGGTAAGGAGCCAATCACACTGCACGGCTTCTACTTCCTGCTCTAAGCCCCGCCCACCTGCCTTCCCTTGAGATCTCCATGACAACCCTTGTGTGACTACAGTGACAGGCCACGCCCCCGAGGATTCTGATCAGTGCGGACGTCTCCATATTGCTGAGGACTGTGAGCGGCTGATGGGCGGAGCCAGCAGCGATGTGAGGGGCAGAGCCAGCAGCGATGTGAGGGGCGGAGCCAGCAGCGACATGAGGGGCGGAGGCAGCAGTGATATGAGGGGCAGAGCCAGCAGCGATATGAGGGGCGGAGCCAGCAGCGACATGAGGGGCGGAGCCAGCAGCGATATGAGGGGCGGAGCCAGCAGCTATATGAAGGGCGGAGCCAACAGCGATATGAGAGGCGGAGCCAGCAGCGACATGAGGGGCGGAGCCAGCAGTGATATGAAAGGCGGAGCCAGCAGCAATGTGAGGGGCGGAGCCAGCAGCGATATGAGGGGCGGAGCCAGCAGCGATATGAGGGGCTGAGCCAGCAGCGATATGAGGGGCTGAGCCAACAGCGACATGAGGGGCGGAGCCAGCAGCGATATGAGGGGCGGAGCCAGCAGCGATATGAGGGGCGGAGCCAGCAGCGATATGAGGGGCGCTCACAGCACTGACAGGAGCAGGTGTGTGTGCAGCCAGTTCCTCTGCTGTGGGTGTTGTGGTGTGTGAGCTTCGCCGTGTATATAATATACACATATATATATATATATATACATACACAGGTGAAACCAGAAGTTTCCATACACTGTATAAATAGACACATCTGCAGGTTTTTCTCAATATCTGACATGAAATCAGAATAAACCTTTCCCATTTTAGGTCAATTAGGATTACCATCATTTTTAATATTTGCCAAATGCCAGAATAATGAGAGAGAGAGAATGTTTTAGGACATTTTTATTACTTACTGCTAAGTCAATAGTTTACCTCTTTCCCTCTCCTCATTCATTGGGAGTGGGGCGCGGAGGATGCTGGGTGGGACGCGCGGGGTAACCCCCGCCCACAGCCCAGCATCCACCGCGGGGTCCGCGACACTAATGTCACACCTCATTTGACGTGACATCAGCGGAAGAAAGAGCCGGCTGCTGCCGGGGGGTCACGTGATGCCTGTGAGTGGCGCTATCGCCAGTCCCTCCTACAGGAAATCAACCCCACATGATGCTGCCTCCCCCATGTTTCACAGTTGGGATGGTGTTCTTAGGCTTCCAAGCTTCTCCTTTTTTCTTCCAAAAGTAACGATGGTCACTATGCCCAAAAAGTTCAGTTTTAGTTTCATCAGACCACGGGACATGTCTCCAAAAATTAAGGTCTTTGTTCCTGTGTGCATTTGCAAACATTAATCTGGCTTTTTTATCTTTCTTTTGGAGTAATGGCTTCTCCCTGGCACAGTGGCCTTTCAGCCTATATTGATACAGTATTCATTTCACTGTGGATATAGACACAATCTTATCAGCTTCCCCTATCATCTTCACAAGATCTTTTGCTTTTGTCCTTGATATGCACATATCGGACCAAAGCACATTCATCTCTGGGACACAGAACCCGTCTCCTTCCTGAGCGGTATGATGGCTGGACATTCCCATCTTGTTTGTACTTGCATATAATTGTTTGTACAGATTAACAAGACACCTTCAGGTATCTTGAAATTGTACCCAAGGATGAGCCAGACTTGTGCAAGTCCACAATTCTCTTCCTGATATCTTGGTTGATTTCTTTAGACTTTCCCATGATGCTACACAAAGAAGCAGTGTGTTTCAGGTGTGCATTAAAATACATCCACAGGTGTGTCTCTAATTAACTGAGATGTTGCCAAAAAAAAACTATCAGAAGTTTCCAAACACATGACATCATCATATGGGCAGTCCAGAATTGTTTAAAGGTATAGCAATATTAGTGTATGTAAACTTATGACTTTGCAATAAGTAATAAAAATGCTTTAAAACATTCTCTCTCTCTCTTATTATTCTGGCCTTTGGCAAATCTTAAAAATGATGGTAATCCTAATTGACCTAAAACGTGAAGGTTTATTCTGATTTCATGTCAGATATTGAGAAAAACATGCAGATGTGTCTTTTTATTGTTATGATCTGCAACAAGTACTAAGGAAACAAAGGAGAAAGCTATCCCTACAGTAAGACTAAGCTGAATCCCTACGATGTAGCGGGCTGCCTGTTCCTAGCGAACAGACCCGCCTTAGTCCTCGGCTAGTCTGAACGAAGACCTATAGCATAAAGGAGAGGGGTCCCTAAAAGAACTAAGGACTGGAACAAAAATGGGACATCTCCTAAACAGAGAAGTTGTTACAGAACACAAAAAGATAAACTGACAAAAAGGTACTAGAAGTCCCAGAAGGACCAAGCGAACTGACAGAGAAAGGCACAGAAGCACCTGGCTAGCAAAGCAGTCAAACAACACTGAAGTCCAACACAGCCAAAAGGGCGGAGCTGGAATATAAAGGCAGATGGTCTTGTGACCGCAAAACACAAGATGGAAAAAACAAACAGGAGGGTTCTAACATTTATATAGTGTATGTAAATTTCTGGTTTCAACTGTGTATACAGGTGACAGGAGCAGGTGTGTGTGCAGCCAGGTCCGCTCTTTTTGTGGCGCCGCAGCGGAGCGTGTTGTGGTGTGTGAGCTCTGCCGTGCATATAGTACAGAGGAGTATATATATATGTGTATGTATATATATATATATATACATACACACACACGGGGCATGCAGGAGTTTTTAGTTTACCAGTTTGGGTCCATGCGGAGCAGCTATAGGATTCACTGGTAACATTTTGGGGAACAGACAAAGTTTTTATAATTTTTATTCCATTTTTCTTTTGCGTGAGATTAATAAAAAAATAATTCTGCTGATGTTTTTTTATTTTTTCCAGCATTCAATGGCAAAACCCCAGGAATGGTTCTTATATTTTTTCTTTCCAGCGTTTATCGTGCAGTATAGAGACAAAATGAACAAAAGCTACAATTTTGCCATTAATTATTACTATTTTATTCTTATGCTGTTTTTCGTGCCGGATAAATCATGTGATCGTTGTACAGTTTGGGTTGTTGTTCTCTGCGATGTTAATCAGGTTTAGTTTTTTTGTTCTTGTTTTTTGGGGGTTTATTTTAATAAAATCAAGTTTTAATGTAAGAAAAAAAATTATATTTGAGTTTTTACTTTGTATATTTCCAAATATTTTATTGAAACGGAGTAAAGGAAAGAAGGATCAACTAGTGGGAGAGCAACTGTAAAGGACCCCTGCCAGTCCCTAAAACTAAAGGGGCCTGTGACGACACAGCATTTAATCGTAATTATCCAGATGTAAATTCCATAGGCCCAGAATGATAGACTATTGCCTGAATTATTAACTATTGAATTTATGTGTTTCTTTCTTCGGTTGGTCAACGCACATGATCTTTTGTCATGAGTCCGAATGTTGACTCATCTTGTAGGTTGAGGTGATATTTGTTAATTGATAAATGGTTATTTACCTCTTATATCAACTCTTCTGGTTTATTGTACTGTTATCTTTGCAATACAGGGACGCAGGCTCTTTGAACAATGGATGTTTGCTAAATATGTTGATTACCATTTTATAAGTCCATGCAATTTGTTGACTTGCATTGTTTCGGAATTTATAGTTTATCCTTCAATGTTTGCAATGTTTGTAAGTCAACATTTGGGGGATGAACTGTGGATGCTCCAGTAATGGGAATTAGTAACAACACCCCTTTCTCTTGACCTGTGAATAAAGTCTTGAAGAAGGACAGTTGTGAACTACATAAAGGAGTCTTTTTTACAAAACCACTGCCAGGAACACTCTATGGGACAGCTCTACAGAACACCATGAATCCATTAAGAGGGACACAGATTTGGTTTCTACAGGATGCCAGCTTAAGGGACCACAGTCCTGGCTGGAGGAATACAGATCTGCTCCATTGACTACTATAGAACCCATGGATACATCTGGGAAAACCAGGTTGGGACCACCAGTCACCTGGTCCCATGGAGATGTTTGGAGTAGCCAGGTTGGGACACTCCGGCCACCTGGAACTCGTGAATATGCTCGGAAAAAGCCAAGTCGGGACCTTCCGGTCACCTAGTTCCATGGATATGTTTGGAGAAGCCAGGTTGGAACTTTCTGGTCTCCTGGCCACGTACCTCAATGGACTGTCAGCTTTCTAAGCTTGTTGTTACCTCCTCTTTGTGGGTGTTCTTTGGTGGGGGTGCCATTGGTGGGGGTAGTCAGCCCCAGAAGCCCCTCGGATTGGCAGCTGCTTTAATCCCAGCGAGTCAGCGGAAGGGTGAGACTCTGTAATTTGCACCATATTAGGTATTTGCTGGGACTGTTCGATATGTTTATTGTGTGTTTGGTGGCTCAATAAAATATTACCTCACTGTTTTACAATCATCCTGTGTTGTTGTTTATGTATCTTCTATCAGTGATGGATTATAATGAGTGTGATCTGCTCCACCATGAGGGGCCCGATCCTCCCGGGGGCCCACGTTCAAAGATCCCAGCACGGCTCAGGACGGATTCTTGTAGTGCTGATGTTTGATAAATAGGATAATAGAGCGCTCATAGAAAATAAATGTCTGACCTCTTCTTTCTGATGGGCATTTTAGAGCGAGGAGCTGCGCTCTGGACTCACCGCTGCACTCCCCATGCCATTGCGGTGGCCATCTTAATATCGATCTGTGCGGAGAAGACTGTGGGAGTCAGACGGAGGTGTCAAATGTACGGACCCTTTTAATCACAGGATGGAGGGTCACTGTGAATATTAATTCATGAACCACTGTGCATAGTGACTCGCCCCCAGGGCCGTGGGGCACTCGGCAGCTGGGCCTCTGGTTGCCGGGGGATATCACGGTGGCTGGCCCAGTCCGTGGCCCAGGGCGGTCACTCAAAGGGGGGGGGGGATGCTTATAGGGGAAATTGTCGTGACGCCACCTGTGGATTCTGGTAAGAGGTTACCAGCGCTGCGACAGTCCACTGAGGCTGATGTTAGGGGCAGCTATGATGGGACGGCTCCCCACAGGTAGAGCAGGCCTCAGGGCAGTGTAGAGGTGTAGAAAGATGGTGGAAGCAGGAGGGAGACGGCAGGACGATCCCAGAGGAAGTACAGGCACACACACAAGGGTAAACTTCAATACCTTTACTGGTGGTGATGCAGGTACGGTCCAGGGCTTGTGGGGGCCCCGGGGGGATGCTGCGGGCTTGTGGGGGCCCTAAGGGGATGCTGCGGGCTTGTGGGGCCCTGGGGGGGATTCTGCGGGCTTGTGGGGCCCTGGAGGGGATTCTGTGGGCTTGTGGGTGCTCTGGGGGGGATGCTGCAGGCTTGTGGGGTCTATGGGGGGGATGCTGCAGGCATGTGGGGGCTCTGGGGGGAGTGATGCAGGCTTGAGGGGGGCCCTGGGGGGATGCAGCCGGCTTGTGGGGGCCCCGGGGAGGATGCAGCGGGCTTGTGGGGTCTCTGTATGGGGTCCAGCCTGCATATGGCATTACATGGGGACCAGGCAGTATTCTCTATGGTGAATTATATGGGATCCAGTATTTTGTATGGAGCATTATATAGGGCTCATAATACTGTATGGAGGACTATGTGGTGCCATAACACTGTATGGAGGACTATACTGTCCGGTCTGCACTGTGCGCTGTGAGGATTCACCGGTTTCTGAGCTATTGTAGAATTTACAGTAGATATCACTCATGAAATGTAAGAAGTCAGTGAAATGTTTGGCATTGTACTATATCTATATCTATAATTTCTCTGCTGTATCTGTGCATCATGAATGGTTGGATGTGTTAAAGGGGCCACTGAGACTCTTTCGCCCGGGGCCCACGAAAACCTGGAGGAGGGAGCATCATGTGACACCCCCTCTCCCATCATTCCTCCTCTGCGTCTGACGCGGCAGCATGATGACCCGCCACGCTGTGTCAGACAGTGGAGCTGGCAGCTGCTGAGGTGATCAGCTGCAGAGACTGAAGCAGCGGGGAACGAGGAGCGGTAAGTATGTATTTATTTTTAAATCATTGTGTACTGATAATACTGGAGGACTGGGGCTGCATTTTACCCTACGGGTGGGGGGGGCTGTATTTTACCCTATGGGGGGCTGCATTATACTGCGTACAGGACCATGGGGGAATGCATTATACTGAGTGGAGAACCATGGCGAGTGTCTTAAGGCCCCGTCACACTAAGCGATGCAGCAGCGATCCCGACAACGATACGACCTGTCAGGGATCGTTGCTGCATCGCTAATACATCGCTGGTGAGCTGTCAAACAGGCAGACTCACCAGCGATCAGGGGAGCAGCGATATCGTGGAAAGAATCGTTCCACGATGTCCTGCTCCTGTTACCAGCCTGCTGCTTAAGCAGGAGCAGGCTGGTAACTATGGTAAACATCGGGTTACTAAGTGCGCGTGTGCCCCTAGTAACCCGCTGTTTATCATGGATACCACTCTGCTAAGGTGAACGGTAGCCTCCGCGCACCGTAGCAGAGTGGTATCCATGGTAAACAGCGGGTTACTAAGTGCGCGCGTGCCCCTAGTAACCCAATGTTTACCATGGTTACCAGCCAGATCGTTGGTCCCGCTGGTCACACACAGCGATGTGTGCTGGCCAGCGGGAGGCCAACGACCAAAAAATGGTCCAGGACACTTTGCAGCGATCAGCGACCTCACAGCAGGGGCCTGATCGCTGCAAAGTGTCACACATAGCGACATCGCTGGTGAGGTCGCTGGTGAGTCACCAAAACCGTGACACAGCAGCGATCTCGCTAGCGATATCGCTATGTGAGACGGGGGCTTTATACTGTGTGGAGGACCATGGGGGAGTACATTGTACTGTGTGGAGGACCATGGGGGAGTGCATTGTACTGTGTGGAGGACCATGGGGGAGTACATTGTACTGTGTGGAGGACCATGGGGGAGTACATTGTACTGTGTGGCGGACCATGGGGGAGTGCATTGTACTGTGTGGCGGACCATGGGGGAGTGCATTGTACTGTGTGGAGGACCATGGGGGAGTACATTGTACTGTGTGGCGGACCATGGGGGAGTACATTGTACAGTGTGGAGGACCAAGGGGGAGTGCATTGCACTGTGTGGAGGACCACGTGGGAGTGCATTATACTGCGTGGAGGACCACGAGGGAGTGCATTATACTGCGTGGAGGACCATGGCGAGTGCCTTATACTGTGTGGAGAACCATGGCGAGAGTCTTATACTGAGTGCATTATACTCTATGGAGTGTGGAGAGGTGTGGGGCAGTTGGGGGATCATACTTTACCCTGGGAGTTGAGGTCGGGTACAGTAGGGTCATTGTACTGCGCATATGGAGGAATTCACCATGGGGGTATCATACCGTGTTTGGGGGGCACTTTTGTTGGCACCACACTTTATGGGCAATGAAAAAGGGATCTAGGACTTCAGCAGGAGGAAAATTACTATGTAAAGGCTGGAAGGTTGTGAGATCTGATCTTCTGCGACCCCGACAATTATTTACATTTTTGTTGCTGGGGGGGGGGGGCCCAATTAGAACTTCTGCGTCCTATGTACGCCCCTGATTGTACCAAATCCTCAGCTGTGCTGGTACTAAGGATATGGACACTCAGACATTTTGGGCTAAATATATACATACAAATATTTTTTCAATAACGTTTCATAAACAATTTGGCTTTTTTATTTCCTTTGAATTGCTAGTTGCAGAATGAGCTCACTGAGAATTTATCAGTGAGCTCATTCTGACCTTCTCTGTGCTGATTATGTTCACAGACCAGCATGAAAGTTGGGCTGATCTCTGATGCAGTCATAAATCATCGCAGAAATAAAAGCGCTGGAAACTCCACATCATAAGGAGCTCACTGACTGAATCTCAAGTTAACTCATTCTGCAGCCATCAATGTGCTGCTGGGAAACAAAAAGCTAGTAAAGGCCGAACAGAACAAATGTTACAAGAAGCAAAATAGTAAAAAGTATCTTTAGAGCAATATACATGTATTTAAAGGGATTGTCCGGTGTGAAGCTGAAGGCTGCAGTCATCTGTGTGACTCTCTGTGACTGCAGACTTGTAATCCTCACATCATGTAGACTGCGCGCTGCCAGCATTATTCTCAGCCCAGAGATGGCAGAAGCCCCTGTATCATGTGTACAGGAATTGTGCCCCCTCTCCCCGAGGAGCAGCAGTGCCTCGTCCTCCAGATACATGAGGGTCCCATCGGGGAGATCCGCATGTACTGGCCATGATGTCATCTCCATGGAGACGGCATCAATGTGCAGAGCAGAAGACCCCTGTAAGGGAGAGCTCAGACGTGGGGGGATTGATGTGGATGTGAGGAGCAGATCCCCCCATATTCACAGATTATCGCACAATACATGTGGCCTTGCACAGGAAAAACTGTGAGGAAAGAAGAAATCAGATTTCTTACAATATAGAATAATGTCCTCCTGCCCTCGCTCATGTCCAGTATTATTTATCCCCTGACCTTTAGGGTGGGGAACCCCTCCTGAGCCCCCTCCATTATATAGGAGCCATATATCTGCTCCATTACTGGCAGAAGGTAAGGAGCCAATCACACTGCACGGCTTCTACTTCCTGCTCTAAGCCCCGCCCACCTGCCTTCCCTTGAGATCTCCATGACAACCCTTGTGTGACTACAGTGACAGGCCACGCCCCCGAGGATTCTGATCAGTGCGGATGTCTCCATATTGCTGAGGACTGTGAGCGGCTGATGGGCGGAGCCAGCAGCGATGTGAGGTGCGGAGCCAGCAGCGATATGAGGGGCGGAGCCAGCAGCGACATGAGGGGCGGAGCCAGCAGCGACATGAGGGGCAGAGCCAGCAGCGATATGAGGGGCGGAGCCAGCAGCGATATGAGGGGCGGAGCCAGCAGTGATATGAGGGGCGGAGCCAGCAGCGATATGAAGGGCGGAGCCAGCAGCGACATGAGGGGCGGAGCGCCAGCAGCGACAAGAGGAGCGGAGCCAACAGCGACATGAGGGGCGGAGCCAGCAGCGATATGAGGGGCGGAGCCAACAGCGACATGAGGGGCGGAGCCAGCAGCGATATGAGAGGCGGAGCCAGCAGCGATGTGAGGGGCAGAGCCAGCAGCGATATGAGGGGCGGAGCCAACAGCGACATGAAGGGCGGAGCCAGCAGCGATGTGAGGGGCAGAGCCAGCAGCGATATGAGGGGCGGAGCCAACAGCGACATGAGGGGCGGAGCCAGCAGCGATATGAGAGGCGGAGCCAGCAGCGATGTGAGGGGCAGAGCCAGCAGCGATATGAGGGGCTGAGCCAACAGCGACATGAAGGGCGGAGCCAGCAGCGATGTGAGGGGCAGAGCCAGCAGCGATATGAGGGGCGGAGCCAACAGCGACATGAGGGGCGGAGCCAGCAGCGATATGAGAGGCGGAGCCAGCAGCGATGTGAGGGGCAGAGCCAGCAGCGATATGAGGGGCTGAGCCAACAGCGACATGAGGGGCGGAGCCAGCAGCGATGTGAGGGGCAGAGCCAGCAGCGACATTAGGGGCGGAGCCAGCAGCGATATGAGGGGCGCTCACAGCACTGACAGGAGCAGGTGTGTGTGCAGCCCGTTCCTCTGCTGTGGGTGTTGTGGTGTGTGAGCTTCGCCGTGTATATATTATACATATATATATATATATATATATATATATATATATATATATATATATATATATATATATATACAGAGTTGAAATCAGAAGTTTCCATACACTGTATAAATAGACACATCTGCAGGTTTTTCTCAATATCTGACATGAAATCAGAATAAACCTTTCCCATTTTAGGTCAATTAGGATTACCATCATTTTTAATATTTGCCAAATGCCAGAATAATGAGCGTCTCTTGTAAGGGGCATTAAAACCGTCTTGTTATACCACTCTGACCCCCACGTCTCTTCAGAGGGGCATTAAAACCGTCTTGTTATACCACTCTGACCTCCACGTCTCTTCTGAGGGGCATTAAAACCATCTTGTTATACCACTCTGACCTCCACGTCTCTTGTAAGGGGCATTAAAACCGTCTTGTTATACCACTCTGACCTCCACGTCTCTTCTGAGGGGCATTAAAAGCATCTTGTTATACCACTCTGACCTCCACGTGTCTTGTAAGGGGCATTAAAACCGTCTTGTTATGCCACTCTGACCTCCACGTCTCTTCTGAGGGGCATTAAAAGCGTCTTGTTAAGCTACTGGGACCTCCACGACTCTTCGAACGGGCATTGCATTTCCTCATAATTTTTGGAAGCTTTTGCTTGGAAGGCATAAGCAAATACTATGGGAGACCCACTCCCCAATAATGGGAATAATGTTTTTAAGATGCTGTACTGTATGGCTCTTGTAAGGGGCATTAAAACCGTTGTGTTAAGCTACTGTGACCTCCACGTCTCTTCAAAGGGGCATTAAAAGCGTCTTCTTAAGCCACTCTGAACTCCACAGCTCTTCCAAGGGGCATTGAAATGTTGTTTTTAATTACCTTACCTCTAATCTCCATGACTCTTCCAACGGGCATTGCATTTCCTCCTAATTTTAGTCAGCTTTTGCTTTTCAATGCAAAGGTGAAAACTAAGGGAGACACACTCCCCAATAATGGGTAGAAGGTTTTTAGTACGCTGTAATCCACATCTGTTTCCAGGGGCATTGCAGTTCCTTATAATTTTTGGAAAGCCTTCCATTCACTGCTTAGGCCAACAGTGCACAGGAGACCCAGTTGCCATAAATGGAAAAATAGGTTTAGTTAAGGCCCTCTGACCTCCATGTCATTTCCAAGGGGCATTGGACTGCCTCAAAAGTTTTGGTAGGCATTGGACTCACTGTATGCCCTATAACTGTGTAGCCAAACCGATCCTTTTGTTACAGAAACATATCCTACAAGACATATGTGGTTGACTGGCCTGATATTGATATGAATGGTCCCTGTTCCTCCTGCTCTTTCTCCTTTGCCACTACCTCATCCATCATTTATCACTTGAAGCTTTGTTTTAACGAGAGTCATAGAACTTGGATAGTAGCAGGAAAACATCCAGCAATCCTTGGAGGAGGTAGGATATGCGCCAAAACGCTGACCACCTCAGGCCTAGCCGCTACTACATACATGCGCTTGCATTCCTTGAAAACAAAGCAGATGCTAACTTCTATCATCCTCATCATGCTCCTCACCTTGGCACTCTCAACTCCCCTGATAAAGAAGCCAGGGCCCACCGGAGAAGTCGGGTTCTTTGGTGGGCTCGTCCAATGCTGCCCTAAAGCAGGCCAGTCTAAGAAAAGTGTGTGGGGATGTTCCGCAGAGAAATCGGGGCGGCTTGGAACCGTTTATGGACACCTGGCCGCGGGGCGGCTGGGGACCGAGTGTGGACACCCGGCCGCCCCCTGGCGGCTGGGGACCGAGCATGGACACCCGGCCGCCGGGCGGCTGGGGACTGAGTATCGGTACCTCGCTGCCGAAGCACCCATGAGGTAGTGGCCAGCTCTGGCCTCCACATGCCTAAAAGGCCCAATTTCAAGTGCACGCATGCTAGCAGTATGGTATTGCAGCCTCGGGGTGGGTTGGTGGCAGGTTGCACACTTATGCTTGCATTCCAACAAAACAAAGCAGATGCTAACTTCTATCATCATCATGCTCCTCACCTTGGCATTCTCACCTCCCCTGATGGAGTCGGTTTCTCTAGTGGGCTTGTCCAATGCTGCCCTAAAGCAGGCCAGTCTAAGAAAAGTGTGTGGGGATGTTCCGCGGAGAAATCGGGGTGGCTGGGGACCGTCTATGGACTCCCCGCCGCCCCCAGGCGGCTGGGGACCAGGTGTGGACACCCGGCCGCCGGGCGGCTGGGTACTGAGTATGGATACCTCGCTGCCGAAGCAGCCATGAGGTAGTGGCCAGCTTCGGCCTCCTCAAAACTAAAAGGCCCAATTTCAAGTGCAAGCTAGCAGTATGGTATTGCAGCCTGGGGGTGGGTGGGTGGTTGGCTGCATATTTGCGCTTGCATTGCAAGGAATGGGGGAGGTATAATTGAACACTGCCCTGGGACAAGGACTTGCACGGGGATAGTTGCAAGTCTGCATCTTCTGATGCGGCAAGGATCACTTCTGATGGGCACACTTTTAGGCAGTGACCTGGGAGTCAGAGATCCTTCCAGGGGTCTTCCCCATGCTGTTCCCATGTCTTTTCAGCACTATATGCATGTGTCACACAGCACATGGCCAGATAAGGTTGTAAAATGTTAAAATGACATTTCCCGGTGAATGCATTTGTCACAGTTGAAAGCAATACAAAAGTGCAAAAACGCATAAAAAATGCTACTTGTGAACATAGCCCAAGGTGTGGAGGAGTATTTTTGTTTTTGGTTATTTATTTTACCTTATACACAAGTCTTTACCCTGGAAAAGAAATTCCTTAACATATTTCACAGGAAAAAAGTTTCACTTTCGTTTTTGAACATTTTCTTATGAGCCTGTAAAAGTGGCTTAATACCTCTGACCACGTTGTTGACAACAGTGACCTTGGGGGTCAGAAATGCTTCCTGGGGCGATCCCCATGCTGTCCCCATGTCATCTGAGCACTGTCACTATCATTTTGGGCACTTTTTAGGCTTTCTACAGACTGCCGGGGGTGCCGCCGCAAAAATGCTCGGGTCTCCCATAGACTAACATGGGCTCGTTGCTCGGGTCAAGCACCCGAGTATCACGGCGAGCTCGGGCCGAGCTTCGAGCACCCGAGCATTTTAGTGCTCGCTCAACACTATTTATAACGGGGGCACAAGCTAGTGACTGATTTATATTCTCAGTGGAGCAGGATTCATTGCGGTGAATGATATACTCATGGGCACAGTGTGGCACATATTTGCATTTGGTGGCACAGTGGGCGGCATTATTTATTTAAGTCGCTTATATTTGTAACATTTTTGTTTTTCAGGAGTGCGGTGATCTGCTGAAAAGTGCGGAGCAGCCGAAACCTGGACAGCAAACTGCAAAGACGAATCATGGCGGGAAGTCGTCACGAAAGACTGGACTAGGTAAAGAAGAGAAGAAAGAGAGCGACTGCAGTGTATAAACTGGAGGGTTAGGTGGGGCCCATTATATTATAATAAATCTATGTGGGGCCCATTATATTATAATAAATCTATGTGGGGCCCATTATATTATAATACATCTATGTGGGGTCCATAATATTATAATAAATCTATGTGGGGTCCATAATATTAAAGAGACGGATATGTGGGGCCCATTATATTATAATAAATCTATGTGGTGCCCATTATATTAAAGGGAAAGCTATGTGGGGCCAATTATATTAAAGGGAAAGCTATGTGGGGCCAATTATATTAAGGGGAAAGCTATGTGGGGCCCGTTATATTAAAGGGAAAGCTATGTGGGGCCCATTATATTAAAGAGAAAGCTATGTGGGGCCCATTATATTAAAGAGAAAGCTATGTGGGGCCCATTATATTAAAGAGAAAGCTATGTGGGGCCCATTATATTAAAGAGAAAGCTATGTGGGGCCCATTATATTAAAGAGAAAGCTATGTGGGGCCCATTATATTAAAGAGAAAGCTATGTGGGGCCCATTATATTAAAGGGAAAGCTATGTGGGGCCCATTATGTTAAAGAGAAAGCTATGTGGGGCCCATTATATTAAAGAGAAAGCTATGTGGGGCCCATTATATTAAAGAGAAAGCTGTGTGGGGCCCATTATATTAAAGAGAAAGCTATATGGGGCCCATTATATTAAAGAGAAAGCTATATGGGGCCCATTATATTAAAGAGAAAGCTATGTGGGGCCCATTATATTAAAGAGAAAGCTATGTGGGGCCCATTATATTAAAGAGAAAGCTATGTGCGGCCCATTATATTAAAGAGAAAGCTATGTGGGGCCCATTATATTAAAGAGAAAGCTATGTGGGGCCCATTATATTAAAGAAAAAGCTATGTGGTGCCCATTATATTAAAGAAAAAGTTATGTGGGACCCATTATATTAAAGGGAAAGCTATGTGGGGCCCATTATATTAAAGGGAAAGCTATGTGGGGCCCATTATATTAAAGGGAAAGCTATGTGCGGCCCATTATATTAAAGAGAAAGCTATGTGGGGCCCATTTTATTAAAGAGAAAGCTATGTGGGGCCCATTATATTAAAGAGAAAGCTATGTGGGGCCCATTATATTAAAGGGAAAGCTATGTGGGGCCCATTATATAATAATAAAATCTATGTGGTGCCCATTATATTAAAGGGAAAGCTATGTGGGGCCCATTATATTAAAGAGAAAGCTATGTGGGGCCCATTATATTAAAGGGAAAGCTATGTGGGGCCCATTATATTAAAGGGAAAGCTATGTGGGGCCCGTTATCTTAAAGGGACATCTACGTAGGGCCCATTATATTAAATTGATGTCTATGTGGGGCCCATTATATTAAAGAGAGAGCTATGTGGGGCCCATTATATTAAAGAGAAAGCTATGTGGGGCCCATTATATTAAAGAGAAAGCTATGTGGGGCCCATTATATTAAAGGGAAAGCTATGTGGGGCCCATTATATTAAAGAGAAAGCTATGTGGGGCCCATTATATTAAAGGGAAAGCTATGTGGGGCCCATTATATAATAACAAAATCTATGTGGGGCCCATTATATTAAAGGGAAAGCTATGTGGGGCCCGTTATCTTAAAGGAACATCTACGTATATGATAAATTCTATATGGGGCCCATGATATTTAATGGAAGGCTATGTGAGGCCCATTATATTAAATAGAGGACTATGTGGGGACCAATACATTAAAAAGAAAGCTATATTGGGGCCCACTATGTTATCTGGAAGGTTTTGTGGGGCCCTCTGTATTAAATTGAGGGCTATATGAGGCCTATTAAATTAAATGGAAAGCGTTGCGGGGCCCATAATATTATATGGAGGGCTATGTGAGGCGCATTTATCAAATAAAGGGCTATGTAGCGCCAATTATATTAAATGGAAGCCTGTGTTTTGTCCATTATATTAAATAGAGATGTATCTTGGCTCCATTATAATAAATGGAAGGCAATGTGGGGACCATTATATTAAATGGAGGGTTATGTGGGGCCCATTATATTAAATGGAAGCCTATATGGAGCCCAGTAAATTAAATGTAAAGCTATGTGGGGCCCAATATTTTAAATGGAAGGTTAAGTGGGGCCAATTGTATTAAATAGAGGGCTATGTGGTGCCCAATATAAAACATGGAAGGCTTTTTGGTGCCCATTATATTAAATAGAGGGATATTTTGGCCCCATTTTATTAAATGGAAGGCTATGTCAGGTCCAATATATTAAATGGAGTCCAGTGCGGCCTATTATATTAAATTGACGGTTATGTGGGGTTCAATAAATTAAATGAAAAGCTATGTGGAGCCCAATAAATTAAATTATAGTACATGGAAGGCAATGTGCGGCTCATTATACTATATAGAGGGCTATGTGGGGGCCATTATACTTTATAGAATTCTATGTGGGGGTCCATTATACTTTTGCCAATGGCAAATTGTGTGTTCCGGTGGCACTCCAAAGGTAAAGGGTGTGCTCCGGTGGCACTCCAACGTCATAGGGTGTGCACTGGTGGCACACCAATGGCAAAAAGGCCAAAGAGTAGACTCTGGTGGCAGACTGAGCAGCCCTAGAGTGCGCCCCAGTGATAAGCAATAAGGCCAAAGAATGTACCCTGGTGGTAGGCTAAAAAGCCCTAGAGTGCGCCCCAGTGGTAAGCAATAAGGCCAAAAAGTGCACCCCGGTGGCAGGCTAAAAAAGCCTAAAATGAGTGCCCCGGTGGTAAGCAAAATGGTCAGAGTGTACCCCGGTCGCAGTTAAAAAGCCCAAGTTGGGTGCCCCGGTGGTAAGCTAAAAGGCCAAAGAGTGCACCCCGGTGGAAGCTAAAAAGCCCAAGATGGGTGCCCCGGTGGTAAGCAAAAAAGGTCACATATTGGGCCCCTCTGGTAGGCCTACGGGAAATAGAGTTCTCCGATGGCACACCAACGGTAAAGGGTGTGCCCGATGGTACTCCAATGGTAAAGGGTGTGATTCAGTGGCATGCCAGTGGCAAAAAGTGTACTCCGGTGGCATGCTAATGGTGAAAGGTGTGCTCTTTTGGCACCCCAACTGTAAAGAGTGTGTTCCAGTGGCACCCCAGCAGCCAATGGTGTACTTCGGTGGCAGACCATCGGGAAATGGTGTGATATGTAAGGCTCATCATAACAAAAGGGAGGGCTATGTGGGACCCATTATTTTATATGGAAAGCAAGGTGGGGCCCATTATATTAATTAGGGGCTTATGTGGGGCTGTTTATATTAAATAAAAACATATGTGGGCCCCATTAAATAAAATGGAAGGCTATGTGGACCCCATTAAATTAAATGGAAGGCTATGTGGACCCCATTAAATTAAATGGAAGGCTATGTGGGGCCCATTATATTAAATGGAAGCCTATATGGGGCCCAATAAATTAAATGAAAAGCTACAGTATGTACAGCAATAATAAAAATGGTAATAATACAGGGTGGGCTATTTATATGGATACACCTAAATTAAATGGAATGGTTGGTGATGTCAACTTCCTGTTTATGGCACATTAGTATATGGGAGGGGGAAACTTTTCCAGATGGGTGGTGACTATGGCGGCCATTTTGAAGTCGGCCATTTTGGATCTAACTTTATTTTTTTCAATGGGAAGAGGGTGATGTGACACATCAAACTCATTGAGAATTTCATAAGAAAATACAATGGTGTGCTTGGTTTTAACATAACTTTATTCTTTCATGAATTTTTTACAAGTTTATGACCACTTATAAAATGTGTTTAAAGTGCTGCCCATTGTGTTGGATTGTCAATGCAACCCTCTTCTCCCACTCTTGACACACTGATAGCAACACCGCAGAAGAAATGCTAGCACAGGCTTTCAGTATCCGTTGTTTCAGATGCTGAAAGGTTATATGGGGCCTATTAAAATAAATGGAAGACTATGCAGGACCTCTTGTAATAACTAGAAGGCAATTTGTGGCCCATTATATTAAACTAGATGGTGGCCCGATTCTAACTCATCGGGTATTCTAGAATATGTATGCGGCCGGCCGCGACCAATCAGCGAACCGTGTTAGTGAGGACCGGAGAGCATGCTTAAATTTGGCGCCAAAACCGGTGATTGGTCACGGCTGGCGGCCGCGACCAATCAGCGAATCGTATTAGTGAGAACCGGGGAGCGGGTACTTCCACTGTGAGCAGCCGGGAGATGACCGGCTGCTCGCAGCAGAAGTATCCCAACCGGCGGCGCCGCTCCCCGGTCCTCCCTTCACACTTGCCGTCGGGAGATCAGCGGCCCTAGCCGCTGATCTAGCGAAGGTAGCCGCATGAAGGTCAGCGGCGCCGCAGGTCGGGGTACTTCTGCTGCGAGCAGCCGGGAGATGACCGGCTGCATCGCCACTGACCTCTGTGCAGAGCGGTGTTTAAATTTGGAGCCAATATCGCTGATTGGTCGTGGCCGCCGAATCGTATTAGTGAGGACAGGGGAGCGGCGCTGCCTGTGCGGGTACTTCCACTGCGAGCAGCCGGGAAATGACCGGCTGCTCGCAGCAGAAGTATCCCGACCGGTGGCGCCGCTCCCCGGTCCTCCCTTCACACTTTCCGTCGGAAGATCAGCGGCCCTAACCGCTGATCTCCCGACGGTAGCCGCATGGAGGTCAGCGGCGCCGCTGGTCGGGGTACTTCTGCTGCTAGCGCCGGTCATCTCCCGGCTACATCGCCGCTGACCTCCGTGCGGCAGATGAGCTGCTAATGGCCGCCATCTTTATCTGAAATCCCACGTCGCTGATTGACCACGGTCGGACCAATCAGCGACGCAGGACTTCCTGGACAGAAGGACAGACAGACATGATAAGACGATTATATATATTAAATGTAAGGTTATGTAGGGCCCAATATATTCAATGAAAAACTATATGGACCCATTATATAAAAGAAAAAGCTAAGTGTGGCCCATTTTATTAAATGGATGATGGCGTGCTCCCTTGGCAAGCCAGCGGGAAAGTGGCGTGCTTCCGGTGGCAAGCCAGCGGGACAGTGGCGTGCTCCGGTGGCAAGCCAGCGGGAAAGTGGCGTGCTCCGGTGGCAAGCCAGCGGGAAAGTGGCGTGCTCCGGTGGCAAGCCAGCGGGAAAGTGGCGTGCTCCGGTGGCAAGCCAGCGGGACAGTGGCGTGCTCCGGTGGCAAGCCAGCGGGAAAGTGGCGTGCTCAGGTGGCAAGCCAACGGGAAAGTGGCGTGCTCCGGTGGCAAGCCAACGGGAAAGTGGCGTGCTCCGGTGGCAAGCCAACGGGAAAGTGGCGTGCTCCGGTGGCAAGCCAACGGGAAAGTGGCGTGCTCCGGTGGCAAGCGAACGGGAAAGTGGCGTGCTCCGGTGGCAAGCGAACGGGAAAGTGGCGTGCTCCGGTGGCATGCTAACGGGAATAGGTGTGCCCGGTGGCATACTAACGGGAAAAGGTGTGCTACGGTGGCATGCTAGCGGGAAATGGTGTGCTTCGGTGGCATGATAACGAGAAAAGGGGTACTCCATTGGCACCACAATGGTCAAGGGACTTGGAAATGTCACATGTGAAGTCATACTCGCATAGTGTCTGTTGTTGCAGGGATCAAAAGAGCGACCCGGTGGAACAAGATGTGGACACTGTGCGGCAGATGGTGTTTTAAGGACAGCAAACAGCAAAATAAGACCAAGCAACAGCAAGAAAACAATCCAAGAATTACCGCAGCAGACAAGTAAGTGATTGTGATTCTTTTAAACGGTGATGTATGATCAGATGAAGTGGAATGCAGTAAGTTTGGAAATATGATTAACATGTTAATAAAGTGTCTGAAATGTATGAGCGAGAAAGAGAAAAAGGTGGATTGTTACAGGGGGACAGCTGAGAGTAGGGAGTTGCAGAGAAAGTCCTTGTGACAGGTTTAGGATGTATACGGCTGTTTATTGCCTCCTCCACATACAAAGGCAGGAGATGAGACTATCAAACTATTGAACTTGGAGTTGTCAGTAATGTTGGAGGTGAAATTAATAAAGCAAGTAAAATGGGAAAGAAAAAAAGGGGTTGTATGTTTGCCTGGTCAGAGGGATGTTTGCCTGGTCATGGGGATGTTTGTCTGGTCAGGGGGATGTTTGCCTGGTCAGGGGGATGTTTGTCTGGTCAGGGGGATGTTTGCCTGGTCAGGGGGATGTTTGCCTGGTCAGGGGGATGTTTGTCTGGTCAGGGGGATGTTTGTCTGGTCAGAGGGATGTTTGCTTCACGTTGGGGAAGAGGGAAAGGACTGAATGATCCGGCACCTGTCCTATCCACAGGATGGTCAGCTAGTGCCGCCATTGGGAAAGAGCTGACCTAGTGTCACTATCAATCATCAGAGTCTGCAGTACAACTGATTAGGGGTCCTGCAGGGGGGAGCTGACGACACAGGTGGACCTTGGGCGGTTTTCTGGTTGCCGACGCTGCACCTAGAGGGTTTTCTTCATGTAATTATCCTCCTCACATTGCAGACTTGTGAACTTTATAAATATTCTTCATTTGCTTATTTTCTTCCTTCTCTCCCAAACACGTTGCTGAAGTGCTGTCTCACCCCCACTGCCCCCATCCAGAAGCTTCTTGTAGCTGCTGTTCAGCGAGATTTGTCCTCTATATACCAGCAGTCTGTGTATGGGCCTGTCCCTGTCTGATCCTCTCTGCTCTCCACCCCTGCACTCAGACATGGGAAACCCTGTACTCGGATTACTTCACATCTTGGTGAACAACAGCTGAAAGGACCCTATAAAGGAGCCTGTACCAGGCAGGTGACAGCGGTGCAGCATTGTGCTTGTGGGGGCTATCAGGCGGTGGAGTCAGAAATTATGGAATACTTGGGTGCTCTCTGGGTGGACAATATTAGTGCTGCAGTAATTTCCCACAAGTTTTTGCACAGAGCGGCCACTAATATAGAATAAAGTAAAACAATTGTGCTGTGTAAATAATGGCTGTGCTTTGCTACAAATGCTTCATGTTTGCAGGAGGTTTTTTTTTCTTTAATACATTTTATTTAGTTTATAATTGATTTTTTCTCTTTCTGCCAGATATCAGGACATGATAGAGGCTGTACGGGACTGGTATAAGAAGTTCTTGGCTGAGAAGGAAAGAAGCTTCATTCCTCCATGAGCTGCAGTTCTTTGTGTCCAGTCGGGAACTCTATTAGTAAGTAGATTTTATCACCGGCGCAGACATTTCCGGGAAGGTTCCAATTGGCCGAATACAAGACGTTCATTAAACTCTTCATTTGAAATAAACGTCTGGTTATCATCCACAATACTTAATACCGGTCACTTGTCACAAATTTGTATATTTTTACCTGTTATAAAATGCTGCTCATCCCTTGAATCTTTTCTTTTTTTTTGTCATTTTAGACAAAACATTACATATTTCTGACAAGTTCCAGGTCTTTTCACACCACTCGTTTTGCAGGTTCTTTAATGCTACAGCACTTATGTTATTGGGGTCATTTTTGTGCAGTTTGCAGTTACATGATTTTTTATACATGTTTTTTTTTAGCTTTGTCTTGTTATTACATCACATTCATCTTTTTCCTCTCTTGCTTTCCTGGACTGAAGTAAACATATCTCCAAGTCACTCTGAGCTGCCGGCAGGAGAGATGGACCCTCAGGAGCCTCCTAGTCTTCAGAATCCACATGAAGGAGAAGTCCAAGAACAAGAAAGGCCTCCGACAGCAGAGCAACCTGTCCGCCAAAAAGTCCCAGAAGAAGAAGCGATGGTCCCGCAGCTCATCTGTGTTTTTCCTAAATGTGGTTTATACTTTTACTGATTGTAATTTTCTTGGTCGATACCAGATAAAGTTTTGGATGACAACTGTCTGGACTTGTGTCTTATTTTACATTTCTCCTTTTTTCTTCTTGCTTCCCCTCCAGTGAGATCTGGCTTAGGTGATCAAAGCCTTTCTCTATCCGGCATTTTTTCAGCAGGCTGGAGAATGACTTTCTGGATGATAACTTGCCTTAGTCTCAGATGCCCATACACTAGTTAGCTTTAGACCGGACGCTTGTCCACACAACACATCCCGACTCCCCCATATACATGAATGTGGTTATATGTGTGGGGGAGATGGCCCCATACACAGCACATGGTCGGCTGCTCCAGCAAAAATCCTTGGGTTTGACCTACCTTCCTGTAATATATATGGGGGGCCATTAGTTGGATGTTTGCAGGACCCCTCTTTGTCCGACAGCTTCCCTCCCCCACACATAGCAAGCAGTGTACAGACAAGCTCCCTTCCCGCACATACAGCATATATATCATATAAAGAAAAAACCTAGAAGTCTGAACTGAAACATAAATTGATGTGCATGCAAAATGTAAATGCATGTTCACACACGGCCACTAGACAAAGAAAAACCAAAGACAAGCAAAATACCCAAGTAACTGGAAGTAAATGGGTAAATCGCACAGTGCAAAAATAATAAATAATGAAGGGTATTTAGTTAACATAATTTTGATCAAAATAATGTAAAAGCTATCCCGCCATGTCATAGCAACCCTTATGGGACAGTCCTAACTCTAATATTAAAACCTTACCATTTGTCAAGTGACGTACATATGGATAAGGGCAGAGAGACTAACCACCTAGTAGAAGCATAGACCTGAGGCAGAATAAACATTTCAGCTCAGACAAAGGGTGGCCACACCCTAATATGTACTAAAGCACACTGAACTACAAAGAAAAAACCTAGAAGTCTGAACTGAAACATAAATTGATGTGCATGCAAAATGTAAATGCATGTTCACACAAGGACACTAGACAAAGAAAAACCAAAGGCAAGCAAAATACCCAAGTAACTAGAAGTAAATGGGTAAATCGCAAAGTGCAAAAATAATAAATAATGAAGGGTATTTAGTAGTGAAGAGCGAGCATTAAAATGCTCGGATGCTCAAAGCTCGGGCCGAGCTCGCCATGATACTCGGTTGCTCGACCTGAGCCACGAGCCCAATGTTAGTCTATGGGAGACCCGAGCATTTTCGCGGCGGCATCCCCGGCTGTCTTTTAAAAGCCTAACAAGTGCCCAAAACGATAGTGACAGTGCTCAAATGACACGGGGACAGCATGGGGATCGCCCCAGGAAGCATTTCTGACCCCCAGGTCACTTCTGTCAACAACGTGGTCAGAGGTATTAAGCCACTTTTAAGGGCTCACAATAAAACGTTCAAAAACTAAACTGAAACTGCTTTCCTGTGAAATATGTTAAGGAAGTTCCTTTCCAGGGTAAAGACTTGTGTATAAGGAAAAATAAATAACAAAAAAAAAAAAAAATACTCCTCCACACCTTGGGCTATGTTCACAAGTAGCATTTTTAATGTGTTTTTGCACTTTTGTATTGCTTCAACCGTGACAAATGCATTCACCGGGAAATGTCATTTTAACATTTTACAACCTTATCTAGCCATGTGCTGTGTGACACATGCATACAGTGCTGAAAAGACATGGGACAGCATGGGGAAGACCCCTGGAAGCATCTCTGACTCCCCGGTCACTGCCTAAAAGTGTGCCCATCAGAAGTCATCCTTGCAGCATCAGAAGATGCAGACTTGCAACTATCCCCGTGCAAGTTCTTGTCCCAGGGCAGGGTTCAATTGTACCTCCCCCATTCCTTGCAATGCAAGCGCAAATATGCAGCCAACCACCCACCCACCCCCAGGCTGCAATACCATACTGCTTGCTTGCACTTGAAATTGGGCCTTTTAGGCATGTGGAGGCGGAATCTGGCCACCATGTCATGGCAGCGTTGGCGGCCTGGTATCCATACTCAGTCCTCAGCCGCCTGGCGGCGGGGTGTCCACACTCGGTCCCCAACCGCCAGGGGGCGGCCGGGTGTCCATACTCGGTCGCCAGCCGCCTGGGGGCAGCCGGGTGTCCATAAACGGTCCCCAGCCGCCCCTATTTCTCCTTGGAACATCCACCCACACACTTTTCTTAGCCTGGCCTGCTTTAGGGCAGCATTGGACGAGCCCACCAGAGAACCAGACTCCTCCGGTGGGCCCTGGCTTCTCCATCAGAGGAGTTGAGAGTGCCAAGGTGAGGACCATGATGATGATACAAGTTAGCATCTGCTTTGTTTTGTTGGAATGCAAGCGCATGTATGTAGTAGCGGCAAGGCCTGAGGTGGTCAGCGTTTTGGCGCATATTCTACCTCCTCCGAGGATTGCTGGATGTTTTCCTGCTATTATCCCAGTTCTATGACTCCCGTTAAAACAAAGCTTCAGGTGATGAATGATGGATGAGGTGGTGGCAAAGGAGAGCAGGAGGAACAGGGACCATTCACATCAATATCAGGCCAGTCAACCACATATGTCTTGTAGGATATGTTTCTGTAACAAAAAGAGCGGTTTGGCTACACAGTTATAGGGCATACAGTGAGTGCAATGCCTACCAAAAATTTCGAGGCACTCCAATGTACCTTGGAAATGACATGGAGGTCAGAGGGCCTTAACTAAACAGTTTTTTCCATTTATAGCAACTGGGTCTCCTGTACACTGTTGGCCTAAACAGTGAATGGAAGGCTTTCCAAAAATTATGAGGAACTGCAATGCCCCTTGAAACAGACGTGGATTACAGCGTACTAAAAACCTTCTACCCACTATTGGGGAGTGGGTCTCCCTTAGTATTCGCCTTTGCATTGAAAAGCAAAAGCTGACTAAAATTAGGAGGAAATGCAATGTCCGTTGGAAGAGTTGTGGAGGTTAGAGGTAATTAAAAACAACATTTCAATGCCCCTAGGAAGAGCTGTGGAGTTCAGAGTGGCTTAAGAACACTGTTTTAATGTCCCTTTGAAGAGACATGGAGGTCCCTGTAGCTTAACAAGACGGTTTGAATGCCCCTTGGAAGAGACGTGGAGGTCCCAGTAGCTTAACAAGACTGTTTTAATGCCCCTCGGAAAAGTGGTGGAGGTCACAGTAGCTTAACAAGACGCTTTTAATGCCCCTCGGAAGAGACGTGGAGGTCCAAGTAGCTTAACAAGACGGTTTGAATGCCCCTTGGAAGAGACGTGGAGGTCCCAGTAGCTTAACAAGACGGTTTGAATGCCCCTTGGAAGAGACGTGGAGGTCCCAGTAGCTTAACAAGACAGTTTTAATGCCCCTCTGAAAAGTTGTGGAGGTCACAGTAGCTTAACAAGATGCTTTTAATGCCTCTCAGAAGAGACGTGGAGGTCCCAGTAGCTTAACAAGATGGTTTGAATGCCCCTTGGAAGAGAAGTGGAGGTCCCAGTAGCTTAACAAGACGGTTTTAATGCTTCTCGGAAAAGTGGTGGAGGTCCAAGTAGCTTAAAAAGACGCTTTTACTGCCCCTCGAAAAAGTGGTGGAGGTCGCAGTAGCTTAACAAGACGGTTTGAATGTCCCTTGGTAGAGACGTGGAGGTCCCAGTAGCTTAACAAGACAGTTTGAATGCCCCTTGGAAGAGACGTGGAGGTCACAGTAGCTTAACAAGACGGTTAGAATGCCCCTTGGAAGAGACGTGGAGGTCACAGTAGCTTAACAAGATGGTTTTAATGCTCCTCGGAAAAGTGGTGGAGGTCCCAGTAACTTAACAAGATGCTTTTAATGCCCCTCGGAAAAGTGGTGGAGGTCCCAGTAGCTTAACAAGACGCTTTGAATGCCCCTTGGAAGAGACGTGGAGGTCACAGTAGCTTAACAAGATGGTTTTAATGCTCCTCGGAAAAGTGGTGGAGGTCCCAGTAGCTTAACAAGATGCTTTTAATGCCCCTCGGAAAAGTGGAGGTCCCAGTAGCTTAACAAGACGGTTTTAATGCCCCTTGGAAAAGTGGTGGAGGTCGTAGTAGCTTAACAAGACTGTTTGAATGCCCCTTGGAAAAGTGGTGCAGGTCCCAGTAGCTTAACAAGATGGTTTGAATGCCCCTTGGAAGAGACGTGGAGGTACCAGTAGCTTAAAAAGACGGTTTTAATGCCCCTCGGAAAAGTGGTGGAGGTCCCAGTAGCTTAACCAGACGGTTTTAATGCCCCTCGGAAAAGTGGTGGAGGTCCCAGTAGCTTAACAATACGCTTTTAATGCCTCTCAGAAGAGACGTGGAGGTCCCAGTAGCTTAACAAGACGGTTTGAATGCCCCTTGGAAGAGACGTGGAGGTCCCTGTAGCTTAACAAGACGGTTTTAATGCTTCTCGGAAAAGTGGTGGAGGTCCCAGTAGCTTAATAAGATGCTTTTAATGCCCCTCGAAAAAGTGGTGGAGGTCGCAGTAGCTTACCAAGACGGTTTGAATGCCCCTTGGAAGAGACGTGGAGGTCCCAGTAGCTTAACAAGACAGTTTGAATGCCCCTTGGAAGAGACGTGGAGGTCCCACTAGCTTAACAAGACGTTTTTAATGCCCCTCGGAAAAGTGGTGGACGTACCAGTAGCTTAATAAGACGCTTTTAATGCCCCTCAGAAAAGTGGTGGAGGTCCCAGTAGCTTAACAAGACGGTTTGAATGCCCCTTGGAAGAGATGTGGAAGTCCCAGTAGATTAACAAGACGGTTTTAATGCTCCTCGGAAAAGTGGTGGCGGTCGCAGTAGCTTAACAAGACGCTTTTAATGCCCCTTACAAGAGCCATACAGTACAGCATTTTAAAAATATTATTCCCATTATTGGGGAGTGGGTCTCCCACAGTCTTTGCTTATGCCTTCCAAGCAAAAGCTGACAAAAATAAGGACGGAGGAACTTTCAATAATGGCAACACGGACCACGGTCACCCTAGTGGTATAGTGGTGGTGGAGGCTGAGGATAAGGAGAAGAACATAAAACAGCCGAAATGAGGAAGCGTATACCCATGTGTGGGTGTGAAGCGGTGCATGTGAATACACCTTCCGAAATAACACAGTGGATTTGACTTTATGTTACTCTGCTGTCATTTGGTGGTGATGAGAAGTCTGGCCCAATCCAGCTACTGTTCATTTTGATAAGGGTCAGCTTGTCAGCATTGTCAGTTGACAGGCGAGTGCGCTTATCAGTTATAATTACCCCAGCAGCACTAAAAACACGCTCGAATAACACGCTAGCGGCAGGGCAGGCCAGGACCTCCAAGGCGTACAGAGCGATTTCATTCCAAGTGTCCAGCTTGGATACCCAATAATTAAAAGGCACAGAGGAATCACGGAGGACGCTGGTACGGTCGGCAAGGTACTCCCTCACCATCTTTTGAAACTTTCCACTGCTTGTGAGAGTACCCCGCGCCTCAGGGCCTGTAAGCTGGGCAGGTCTCAGAAAACTGTCCCAGAATGTTGACAGTGTTCCCCTGCCTCTGCTGGATTGGAGTTGCCTCTCTCTCGCTTGTACGCCTTGGTTGGTCAACGAACTGTGACCTCTGCCGCTAGCGTGTTCAGATGGGAATTTTTTTTTAACAGTTCTGCAGCAAGGGCCTTCTGGTACTGCCCCATTTTCGTAGACCTCTCCACCTCAGGAATAAGAGAGTGAAAGTTCTCCTTGTAGCGGGGGTCTAAAAGTGTCACCAACCAGTAATGACTGTCACCCAACATTTTGACAACGCGAGGGTCACGGTTAAGGCAGAGTAACATAAAGTCAGCCATGCGTGCCAGACTGGTAACGGGCAAGACTTCCGTGTCCTCACCAAGATGACGACTGACCATGCTCTCCTCCTCCTCCTCCCCCCCCCCCTGTCCTCAGGCCACCCACGCTGAACTGACAGTATGACAGTTGTACAGGTACTACCGTCTACAGCGCATGATACAAGCTCCTGTTCTTCCTCCTCCTCCTCTCCCTCATTGTCCCCCAATGCACGTTGGGATGAGATGAGGCTGGGCTGTGTGTAATCGACCGCTACGGCTTCTTGATCCATTTCATCATACTCTGGCTGCAATGCCTCCTCTTTTATTCTCTGCAGAGAGCATTGCAAAAGAAAGACAAGTGGAATGCTGACGCTAATGATGGCGTCATCGCCACTCACCATCTTGGTGGACTCCTCAAAGTTTGTCAAGATGGTACATACAGTACAGACCAAAAGTTTGGACACACCTTCTCATTTAAAGATTTTTCTGTATTTTCATGACTATGAAAATTGTACATTCACACTGAAGGCATCAAAACTATGAATTAACACATGTGGAATTATATACTTAACAAAAAAGTGTGAAACAACTGAAAATATGTCTTATATTCTAGGTTCTTCAAAGTAGCCACCTTTTGCTTTGATGACTGCTTTGCACACTCTTGAGAGACTGCCTTAAAGACTGAGAGGAGGGGGCATCTTTGCATGCAGTATGGACAGGGGATTGCCATGCACACACAACAGGTGACACCCGCTGACACTGGTCATGGACCCTGGGGTTCGCCCCACAAAGTCGGGTGCTTTGCTGCCATGTGCCTGATCATGCTGGTGGTGGTCAGGCTGGTAGTTTTGTCACCCCTGCTGATGCTGGCATGGCAGGTGGTACAAATGGCCTTTTTGGGGATATCAGCAGAGTCTTTAAAAAAATTCCAGACTCTGGAAGACCTACAGGTTGTACTGGCAACGTCCCTCGTGTTGGTGTTACGGGGAACTGTTGACGGCCTTCTGTGTGCGGCCACCACACTGCTTTTTTCTGCCTGTTGGGGTACTCTGCCTCCCTCACCCTGTCTGCTGCTGGCCTCGCTCTGCATGTCCTCCTGCCACATTGGGTCAGTTACTAGATCATCCACCACCTCCTCCTCTTCCACTTGCGCACCACGATCCTCCTCCTCACTTCCTGGCAATTGTGTCTCGTCATCGTCAACCTCTTGTGACAAATTGCCAGCGTTGACTTCCTCTGGCCGTGGCTGTTCAAATATTTGGGCATCTCTACATGGGATCTCCTTTTCCACCACTTCAAGCGGAGCAGGTGAGGGGCACAAATCTGGAAATGGACCAGTGAACAGCTCTTCAGAGTGTCCAAGTGTGGGATCAGTTGCTGTCTGACGACACTCGGCATGGTGGGAGGGAGGAGCATCAGGGTGAGGAGGAGTATGCGGTCGAGACTCATGGCTACTAAGAGTTGACCGTGTGGAAGACAGACCGGAGGTGGTGGTGCCCAGGTAACTGGAAGTATTATCTGCTATCCAATTAATAACCTGTTCACACTGATCTGGTGTTGTTCTGTGCTTCCCTAGTAATTCGGTCAAGAAGTGGGAGCGAGAAGATATGGCTGTTGGTTGTGGCACATTTTCACCTTGGCCACGGCCCCGTCCTCTGCATGCACCATCACCAGAACGTCCACTTCCATGTCCCTTGCCACGCGCCTTGCCCATTGTAAAGTAAGTAAAATAGCTTACACTCGCACCATCAATGGAAAAAGGGTAATAAAGTAGATTAGAACCGTGGAAGAGGAAAACCACAGTTCTATTTCTCTGGCCTACACCCGACTCTTTTAAAGAATCTGAACAATCAGGGAGAAACTATTACTGTTTTTCTTTACGGAAAAAATACCAAAAGGTGAATAATAGAGATTTTTTACCGTGGAATGGCAAAACCACAGTTATTGTTTACTGGGGTATACCAGAAAATTTTAAATAGATATATTTGTGTCTGAACAATCAGGAGACAGTACTGTTTTTCTTTACAGTAAAAAATGCAAAAAAGCAGGATAATACAGAGATTTGACCCGTGGAACTGCAAAACCACACTTGTATTTCTCGGGCCTACACCAGACTATTTTCAACAGATATATTTGTGTCTGAACAATCAGGAGACACTACTACTGTTTTTCTTTGCGGCAAAAAATGCCAAAAGCAGGATAATAGAGATTTTTTACCGTGGAACAGCAAAACCACAGTTATAATTTACTGGTGTATACCAGACTATTTTCAACAGATATATTTGTGTCTGAACAATCAGGAGACACTATTAGTTTTTTTTTTTACGGTGACACATATTACGATAACTTGCACCCATAGTGCAAAAAAACCAAAAACCCTAAAAAAACACAATGGGTTCAACCGTACTCAAATTGTTAACTAGGAGCAATGATTAGTGTGAATAATATAATATTTTGATTGGAGATGATCCAACCTCTGGTTCCACCACTGATCCTGAGAATGAAGGAATGGGGAATCTATCAGCTTTTTTTTTTCCTGCACAGCTGTGCTCCCAACCACCCACAGTGCAAAAAAAAACCCTAAAAAAACAATAGGTATAACCGTACTCAAATTGATAATTGGGAGCAGCGATTAGTGTGAAGGATATAATATTGTGATAGGCGATGTTCCATCCACTGATTCTGAGAATGAAGGAATGGGGAACCTATCAGCTTTTTTTCCTGCACAGCTGTGCTCCCACCCATTGCGCAAAAATACCCTAAAAAAATGCACGTACTCAAATTGTTAATTGGGAGCAATGATGAGTGTGAAGGGATATAATATCTTGATTGGCGATGGTCCGACCTGTGGTTCCGCCACCGATCCCAAGAATGAAGGAATTGAGAACCTGTAAGCTTTTTTTTTCCTGCACAGCTGTGCTCCCAACCACCCACCCACAGTGCAAAAAATAAAAAAAACAATAGATCCAACTGTACTCAAATTGTTAAATTGGGAATGTGAAAAAAATAATGCATCCACTTCTTTCTAAATTAGGCTGTCAGACCCCCAAGAATGACATCCTAGTAATATGCCATGACTTATACCTCTTTAAATGTATGCAAAGGATAAACCTGGATATCCAGGTATACGTTCTATTGATTGATTTCTATAAGGGCCTATTTCCACACGTAAATGTGTATCTGCTACGGACATGAATGATCGGCTGCAGCCCTTCCACTTGGCCAGTCAATGGATCCGCAAATCACAACAAGTAATTCAAGGAAATGGAAAAGTAACAAAAAAAATTCTAGTAACATTGCATAGCGTACCGGCGATTGCGCTATTTAACTTGCCATCAGTGATTGACAGCATATAAATGGTTAAACAGCAGTGATTGACGCTCCGCTCTGGCCGCTGCTGTTACAGCAAGATGTCAGCTGTGTAGGATGGAGGCTCTGCTCCTGAGCCCACCCGAAACAGCAATCCAATGGACGGTTTCACACACCACATTATCCAGTGGTGTTTAATTTGCTTTTCTATTTAGGAAACAAAACCGTTTTAATAACGTTTTCCTTCTCTGGTATCTAGGAGCCATTTCAGCTATTTGTAAAGGGAATCTGTCAGCAGGTTTTTCTTGGCTATTCTGACAGCAGCGTGATGGGGTGAGCGCCACACTAGGAGTAGGACCACCGAGCCCAGAGCTATTGCAAGACGTGCAGACAATATATACCAGGTATGAACGAATCCAATACAACATTATTGTTACTTGGGAATTAACCTACTTGGATATAATACATCCCTTGATATGTATATACCAAAAGGTCATTATCTTGGGAATGCCTATATTGGCTTTTATTATTTGGGATTATATCCTTTTACTATGTGACCTAGGATATACTATCAGTATGCATTAGCACAATTGGAGCTACTACTATTTAGCCCTGGTGTCTCTGCAATTCAAATATTTACATTATACCTCCTCACTATTATATGGTATTACTATATATATGTGTGTGTGCTCTTTTCTTTCCCGCCATGTACCCAAATTATTATAATAAAGGTCTTTTTTAACACATTGACCCCTTGTCGGATGTACTATATATTGGTTGTTGTTGAGAGCAGCATGATGTAGAGACAAAGACCCCTTACTGGTCTTTTATTAGCAGAAGATTATCACTAGAGGACTAGTAAACCTGCAGCCAGGTAGTCCAACCACGCCCCCCACCACTGATTGGCAGTTTAAATACAGTGTACACAGAAAGCTGCCAATCAGAGGTGTGGGTGGGGTTATTATACAGAGCTCAGCATTCAGAGATCTGCATGAGAAAAAAAAACCTGCAATTTTATCAAAATAACACCAAGCAGCCCAGTAAGTGATACATCGTTGGAATCAGGGCCTCGGATTATGCTGCTCTCAAATGGGATAGCAAAAACCTGCTGACATATTCCATTTAAAGGGGCAGCTGCTACTAAATCCAGACATGGTGCAAAATGTAAATTCTGCTGCAGATTTACTGCTGTAGATTTTTAATTCCTAAAAATCCCTGTAGATTCAGAGGATCTCAACCTTTTCAATGCAAATTATTTTCAAGACTTATTCACAGATATTATGAAATATTACAGTAGAAATAAAAAAAAAAAGCACAATACCTAAACCCCCTCCTTGGGAAAAATATACGGCAAGTATAAGAAAGACAAAAATTTATTCTGGAGTCATATTGAAGTGTAAATAGAATTGTAACCATACAATGTAAACAGCAGCGAATGTAAGTAGGATCCACTGGATTTATATAAGAGGAACGTTTTCCAAAGCTGATCTTCTGAGCCCACCGCTATGCTGGCTGCACCGGCATTGTGATCGTCAGCACCTGGAATATGCGTCACGTTTTACTGCAGCTCATAGAACCAAATGATAAGACGCAGAGCAGTGCGAGGCTTGTGACTCGCTATACACAAAATATATGACATGTTTGATGAATGGCATAAAGGAAAGCCGATGCATTCAGATGTCTCTGGGCAACTATATGTTGTGATAGATAAGTTCCTGTCAGGGTGAGGGGCAGCATCCTATCTGCTCACTCATCATGACAGGTTTACAACATGTTGACTCATGGACGTGATCAGTCAGTCAATCAATGACAGATCCACGTTCTTGATTCCGACAGGTAGGTCAGAGATGTCCGTCTCAATCAGTTTACCTTCACCCATCTAGGATGGATGGCTGCTGACATCGTTGGCCATTATGTCCATACACAATTATTATCCCCTAATTGTGATGTACAATACAAATTTATATTGTGGTACCGTGTTAGCCAGAAAATTTGATGGAAATAATTTTATGCCCAAAAATGGCAAAAGTATTCTCGGAGTGATACCTTTATTGGCTAACCAGAAAAAAAATATATATATGCAAACTTACAGAGCACACAGGCTCCTTCTTCAGGCAGGATTACAAATGTTAAGAATTCATTTGTAATATTGCCTGAAGAGAGCCTCTGTGCTCTGAAAGCTTGCATATATTTTTTTTTCTGGTTAGCCAATAAAGGTATCACTCCGAGAATACTTTTGCCATTTTTGGGCATAAAAGTATTCACATAGAATTATCCACTAATTAAAAAAATTTATTTTTGCTAAATAAATGTATACATTTTTTAAAATTTTATTTTATACATTTTCTCAGAGAACCTCTTTAAGAAGGAGATTTCAGAATGGGCTATAAGACATGTCCAGCTTTGCTTAATTGTCTCACCTTACTGTCCTTGTTGAACTGAGCTCCACTTTGTTCTTGGATGATATTGTAAGGAATGAAGACGTCTAGATGATACAAATCGGGACGTCTGACTATTCTGTCTTCACCCAAGTCCAACACAAGAGATCTAGCAGAAGACTGTAAAGAGAAGACCAGCGTGGTAACAACGCTTATGTCGCTGAATGCTTCTGTACGGGAAAGAAAGTTGTAACCAACAAGTGCACAAAAATCTAAACTTTTATCTTGATACGTGGCCAACTAGAAGTTACTGTGTAGCTCCACACGTCTCCTACATTAAATCTGACACGTGGAGGAACTGCTCACAGAAAATGCTGAAAAATATTTTTTAGGATTCACACTGCATTAAAAGGGGTTGTCCACCACTTTAATACTAATGGAATATCCTTAGGATAAGTCATCAATATTAAAGTGCCAGACAACCCCTTTAAGTGAGGCATAATGAATGGTACCAGAATTTCACATAATGTAGCCTTCATTAGGCAGAAGGCCCACTCGGTTATATGAAGAAATCTGGGGTCCCCAAAAGCAAACCCCGTAATCACCAGATTCCCGTGTGGTGACTACTTAATCTGCTTTTTGGGAAGACCAGAACTGACCCCTATATTTAACCAAGTGGGTCCCCTTAAGCTACATTATCCTGTCTGATGAAGGCTACATTAGCTGAAACATTCTTAATCTTCATTATGCCTCATTTAACGCAATGTGAATCATGGACATGAGAAAAATCAAATTAAAAAATAAATACATTTAAAGCATTTTCTGTGCGATTCCTCCAAATGTCGCATTAATATAGAAAAAATAAAGAGCGGCGTGTTCTACACTATTGCAACAAGCCTCTTTCATCATTTCTATCATCATTATAACATCATTTATATGCACCAGCACCATGGAATCAATGGCACTATATAATTAAATAATAATAATAATATATACATCTTCCCACCAGCTTGTTTTCCCTCTATCTCCTCTCTGGATCTATGAAGCCAGAACTGTCAAAGAAGAGGTGATGGTGGAGATGGAGGGGAAACAAGCAGGGGGGAAGGCTTATATAAATGACTGGTCCCGCAGTGAAGCACTGGGCGTCTGTGCTTGGTTTGAACAGTCATTCTCTGCTGACAGAGTTGTTTACAGAGATCTTCTTTCCCATTCCAACAGCTTGCAAACAACCCACCATGGTATGAAAAAAAAAATTATATCATCATCATCCAGTAAATGTATCACAGCTGCCAGCAATTGGCTACTGTGGACACATCAAAGCTGTGATGATAAAAGTTGGCAGAGGAGGACCGGTAGCACGAGGTTGGCACAGACTTTTAATAAGGGAAGACTTTTGGAAATCACATGAAATGCAAAAAGGTCACAATCCTAAACCACATCTAAGGGTCTCACCATTTTAGGTAAAGAGATTTCAGCCACCAGAAAACTTGGGTGTCCTACAGGAGGTTCCGCCACAATCATGTAATCTGGTTTCACGGGTGAACTGATAAAAAAAAGGAAGGCAGCAGTATATTGCAAGGGTACACCATCAATTTATGATCTGTTGGGGTCAATCTCTAATATAATAAAGGGGCACTGATGCTGGTAATGAGGAACAGCCCCTTTCAGGGTCATTCCCTGCACATTGGCATCATGGCCTCCACTGTGCAACGGAACGACAGCATAGATCCAGCAAAGTGAATGGGCTTAGCTGCAGTTCTCCTGCACAGTGAAAATCTGGGTAGCTGCCCCACACCAGCATATTCTTTAAAAAGGGCAGCGGGGTTACTTCCAGGCTGCAGCCCCCTTATTCTTGGAGTCCAAGAAGTTGGATATCCTATATCTTTTGTAAGATGGGATTCTAAAAAAAGTAAATGCATGCAATAAACCTCAAAGTAACCCAAACCTTTCAACTTCTGAGATGAGGGACTTGCTTGGAGTTAGCTGGGAGGGTCTGTAGGAAAAAAATAAAGACCATAAAGGCATAATAGTTAAAACAAAAAAAAAAACAATGTCCACATTGTTCTTGCACCATAACAAGCCATTCTGCAACTTCCCCCATCTGTTGGGTTTAACCCATCACCACGAGGAGTGGCGCTCCCCCATCTGTTGGGTGTAACCCATCACCATGAGGAGTGGCGCTCCCCCATCTGTTGGGTGTAACCCATCACCATGAGGAGTGGCGCTGCCGCTTCTGTTGGGTATAACCTATCACCAGGAGGAGTGGCGCTCTTCATACTTTGTGTACCTAGAGGAAATGTGGTATTATAAGACATCCAATCAATTGAATGGCCGACCATGTACTGCATGGATGAGCGAGGAACATCAGAGAAGAAGCCGCCGATGCTCAACAGCAGCCTACTCTGTCGTCTTTTACAGACTGTATGCCATAGACTTGTACCTTAGAGTTGGGACTTACCCCATTATGTTCATTTCCTGAATCATCGGTTTTGATTTGGTTCTGATATTCTGTTCAAAAATGGATCCCAGGAACTTCCGATTTTTCGGCATTTTCCACTCTGAAGGGAAACCATAGATGATTAACAGGGTCGGACTGGAACTGAAACTCAGCTCTGGCATGTGAGAGCACGCAGGCCCGCCCGACGCGCGTTGAATGTAAAATATTTTCGTGAATGATTTGGGTATATGTCACAATAAAAATTGCTGCAAACTGCACTTTATCATCGATAGACAAAAACTGACATAATGTAAAATATAAACTTCCCTCCAGGAAAATGTTAATTTCTTTCAACTGGAGGGACGGACATATTTGTAATATAGAGCTCCAAGTTCCCAAAAACGCTATGTTTGATAGTACCAGGAAAAGCAGGAAAAGTGAATCCTTGCAGATTTGAAGCAGTTTCATGTCTATTCTTTCAGTATTTTTGCAGCGTTTCTAAAGAACGGGACAAAAAAAATCTCAAAAAACGCAATATCAAGGGGATTTTCCTGCCGAGCGACAGGTTTTTTGTGCAGAAATGTTCTTCCCTTTCTTTTTTGTTTATATTTTGTGTTATACACTAGTGGCCAAAATTGAGGCAACACCTTCAGTTCTTCACCATCACCAATATTTAATGGAGGTTTTCACTGACCTACTTACTTGTACACACGCCCTCTTCTGCGATATGTAGTCTATGTTGGTTTATAGTGACCTGGGTGTGATTTAAGACAGATATTGTGCGATTAAAATGCGTTTTTTATATTTTAAAGCCAGTTTGTCATCAGAAGGTAAGCAATTACATGTTTTCGTTCTCAAAGTGTGTAAGCGGTTTCAAGAGACTGGTTCGATAAAGAATAAACCAGGTAGAGAAAGGAAGAAGGCTACAAGTCCTCAGACTGATAGAAGAATTGTTAGAATCGCCCTAAATAACAGGAAATAAACGGCTGTTAACATCAACAAGGAGCTTGTCAACACCGGAGTGACAGTGTCTGACCGGACGGTTCGACGACGACTGGTAAATGCAGGGTTAAGAGCCAGAATACCAGGTAAAAAGCCATTTCTGAATGCCTCACAGCATCAGAAACGTCTGCAGGGGCCAAAGAACATTGTAAATGGACCATTGAACAATGGAGAAATGTTATATGGAGCGATGAGACACGCATATCCATCTTTGGCAGCGACGGTGTCCGCTACGTTCGACGACGACCTGGAGAGGACTGGTTGCCATTGGGTACAGTACCCACCATGAAGCCTCCTCTGAGTGTTATGGTAGGGGGCTGCGTGTCCAGAGATGCAGGTGGTCGGCTGCAGGTAATTGAAGGAACAGTTAATGCTGAAAAGTACATCAAGGAAGTCCTTCAGCCTAAACTCATTCCTTCGGCACGTGATGTATTTGGTGAAGGGACACCGTTTATTTTAAGATGGAGCCCCATGCCATACAGCTAAAAAATGTCTCTCTTGGTTCAAGGACAAAAATGTCCAGCTATTGAATTGGCCAGGAAACAGCCCAGATCTCAATCCTATTGAGAATCTCTGGGCTCGCCTCAAAAGAGAGGTGTCAAAACAGCGGGCTTCACACAAGCAGGAACTCATTGCAGCCATCATCACATCATGGCTTCATATCATCACACCATCTGATTTACACAAACTGGTAGATAGCATGCCAAGTAGATGCCAGGCCGTCATCAAGGCCGAGGGCTGTCCAACTGAGTATTAACATTTAGTGTTAGATATGAAAATAGGACAAATCAATGGCTTTTCTCCGACAGTCATCTGAGTGACAATAGTCTCCAATTTGTTGACAAATGAACAAATTTCCTGCTAATATTGTGTTTCTATATGAGATTTTATTTCTACTTAAAAACTTTACTGTGAAATCAAAAACATTCATGAAATTAGTATTTGTATTGGCAAAATGCTAAAAATTCATAAATCTTGGGGGTGTTGCCTCAATTTTGGCCACTAGTGTATAGAGTTCCTCAGTATATTTATATGTTGTCCCCCATCACCTTTTTCATCTCTCCTTACAAGTATGCCTTGTATCTTAATTAAAACATGGTAGTAAGTAGCATATGAAACCCTTTTATAATGGGTAGTGTAGAATCGCTGCATATTTCAGGGTTATGCGCTCCTGAGGACTCATTAGTGCTGCCCTCCTCAGGCGAAACCTGGTTGTGACCTCGTATAATATGGGGCTAGCCGGTCTCACCTACCAGTTTGGGTCACAAACCCTTTTTCGTTTGCTTTGATGTTTTACTCATTGTTTATTACGTTTACACCAAAAATCTCTCCTAATCCTGGAGATCAAACCTATGAAAGCAATTTATGAATGATCGTAACACCTCTATGAAGGGTAATTATCACATCCTTCATAAATATACATTTATATGTATAAATACATATGTGGTCAATGCATAGTACTGGCACATGACTTATCACTTTCCAGGACCTTACAAAGCACCAGGAACATTCATAAGAAGCGGAGGTGAAGCGATTCTGGCAACTTAATAGGAAAGGATTCTTTACAGTTAGAGCAGTCAGACTGTGGAATGCCAACCACAAGATATAGTAATGGCAGATAGTATAACAGCATTTATAGAAGGGCTGGATACTTTTTTAACAAAACATGACATTGTGGGTTATAAATAATCTAGTAATAGAAAATGTATAACTTTGGAGATAGACCAAGGACATTAAAGTTAAAACTTTTTCAACCTATGTAACTATGCAAGTATGCAGAATGCACATTAGGAAAATGCTTGAAATGCAATTCCCTATAATACTATTTTACAAGTAATTTCCTCTTAATTTTCCGCTTTGTAAAGTGCTAGTTATAAGCCCAATCTATGGATCTAAAAAGTGCAAAACACTCCTGAAACACTTGTACGTATGTTGTATAATCTTTATTTCTTATGGTGCCTAAGGGAAGCCGTAATGATAAGACTCCTGCTTGGTAACAAGTGCAGTTATTTGCCTCCATAATGAAAGTGAATTACCAATGATGAAAGGGTTAATACTTGGACCCAGCATCAGTAATAGCCCTTGTAGTAACCATGACAACTATTGTGAGGGCATAAACAAGTGTCATAAAGAAGATTCCATAAAAGAATGCCGCGCTGCCATGATCAGCGCCATTACTGATGATGCGCCTGAGGACCTTGAGCTTGACCACCCCACGTAATGTGCCAATGTTGGTGTAATTTGGAGGTTCTAGCAGGGAAAGGGGTTGTCTTCTTAGACACCCCGGGGGGAAGGGAAGGTAACAGAGGGGGGGTCCCCAAAACAGGATCCCCTTCTGTTACTATGTACAAAGAGCTGCTCTTCTTTGGGAGTTCATGGATGGATCGTTGACTTTAATGGGTGATAAATTGGGAGGGGGGGGGGATACGCATCCTATTAGGGGTTATCCATAATGAGCAACCCCTGTAACCAAGTACCCAACATCTTGAGAGACGGAGCTGGATCTGTAAGGGAGAAGTGGTAGATCCACCTGGGAAATCAGATCAACTAAATTCGTTCCAGCAATAAATGTGGTGACAGATATCGCAGCCAGATCTCTCCCACATCCAGTTTATCACATTAATAGTCTATATTTGTTATGTCGTTCTCTGTAAATATGTAGAAATTCTAAAACTCCGTCATATATCGGCACTAACTCTCTAAGCCCAAGGGAAGGGCAGCCCTCCAGCCATGGTTCCCTAGAGGTTTCCTCCACAGGGGGTTTTCCTCTCCTGAGCGCTGGAGGGTGACTCTTCGTGAGTCGAGGGTTGTGCCATTTTCGGTGTCATGTAAATTTAAATAAAGTTGAGAACGTTTGACACCTAATTGCAATGATTTGTGTATTTATTTTGTATGTGTCTGATTCATTTTGTTTGGGAGTCGGGGTCCATCACACATCACTGGGTCATACGTCTGGACATCTGCCGCCAGAAATTTTGCTCCAGGGGTTGCCCCTGCTCTGGGGAGTTTGATGGAGCAGAGAAGACAAGAATTACAGAACTCATCTTCAGAATAAGGACTTCTATTACAGTACTACAAGCAGCAGTGTTTCAGTATTTGTAAGCTGAAAACCAGAGGGGAACAAACACAGTGAAAAATAGTAACTGAAACACTTTCACCTCTTCTGTTTTGGATCCACTCCTGGCGTCTGCTAACAAATACTGATGCAAAATATCGCCATGGAAGTTCCCTAAATTCTTACTGACTGATTTGACTGTTTGAGTAGCAGTCAAGCAACAGAGGTTGCAAGCGTTAAAGGAGTTTTCTGGTATCAAAAACCCCTGTCCCCCTTGCCATTTTTCTCTATCCTGAACCTGTGCTTCCTGCCCTGATCTCAGACTGTCTGACCTAGTCCTTGTCTTCGCTCTCCTGAGTCTGGTACCCTGGTACCTCCGGAATGCTGCTGCAGTCCCGGGAACTGCACTGAAGTGGTACCTGGTGTCTACCGGCGGCCCAGTCTATCCTCACCACCAGAGGTTCTAGTGGAGACCCAGTAGACACCTAGTCACAACCCTCCCGTGGGGCAGTGGGTCCATATCCACCAGGGTTACACCCACATAGCAAATGTGGTACCAATATTCAAGAAGGGGATAACATCTGAGCCTGGAATTTATAGGTTGGTAAGTTTAACTTGTACTGTGGGCAACAACTTTGAGGGTTTTCTAAGAGATACTAACCTGGAGCACCTCAATAAGAATAACCTAAACATATGATTATGAGGGATCTGTCCTGCAAACTAATCTGAAAAGATTCTATGGGGAGGTAAGTTCAGGTTGGACCAGGGAAACTTAGTGGATGTTGTCTACCTGGACTTTTCAAAGGCATTTGATACGGTGCCATACAACAGGTTGGTACATAAAAATGTTCAATATATTATATGGTAAACTTGCTCCACGAAAGAACAAGTCCTTGTGTGGTCGATGGAAAAAACAAGGAAAATATCAGTGATGCGGTCGTTACCTCTTGACAACTCCATTTCGTACTTGTTCTCTAGTCCCTCCATGGCCACGGTGATAAAAAATTCCCTGAAAAGCTCATTATTCTAATAAAAAAAATACAAAGTAAGGAGCTGACACAAAGGAGAGCAGACAGCTCGTATGTCGGAATAAGCAATTGCAGTTACCGTAATTTTCTCAAAGACGGTGCCATTAATCACTATATCGTACGCCGTGCAGCTGCCTCCACCTGTAGGACAAAGTGCACCAGGACTTAGATACTTTGCGGTGCCGACTCAATCCATTGACCTTAGTAGGGCTGCTATGAATAAGTGGTATAAGTTCTTAAAGGGGAATCCAAGTAGTGGACAATCCCTCTAAGTCCCAAATCTAAACCAAAAAAGTTCAAAAGTCAACAACAAGATGTCAAACTTTATTCCGCAGACTGGAAGTGGACCTACCAGAACCTGTGGAGATGGCACCTTTGACCATTGAGGATTAGTAAGTTGTAATACTTGCTATTTTAACCCCTTTAAGGATATCTCTGGACTATCCCTTTAAAAAGAGAAGCGCTGTATTAAAAAAAAACGTACTATTATCAACTTCAACGTGGGGCTCTCCAAGGCTCATGGGGACTCGATAGCCGGAGGGATCATCAGATTCCAGGATGCTGACTAACTCCTCCTCCGTCAGGTCCGGGGCCGCTGGGATCTGGTTCGACTTGCAGATGTTAATAAAGATTTTGGTATTTTTGGATGTGCGAGTTTTAATGCAGAAACCTAACACAGAAATAAAAACAAAAAGTGAACAAAAACACAATAAAATCGGCAAAAGCCAAGCAGCATTTACATGTAATCAACTGCATAAGAAATTATGTGACCCCCCACGTTGGCTGCATCATGTGACCGTTGCAGTCAATAAGACCCCACTGCCCCACTGTGGTATCTGTCACATAATATGCACAAAGTAATCTGGATAATAATCAGAGGATGCCCATCTCACCCGGCTGGGGTCTGATCTCTCTGCTTTCTGGTAAGCTCGGTATTCTGCTCTGTATCTCCTGTTTGGCCTGAAATGAGGCAACAAGTGTGAATCAGTGAGTAACATGAACAGGATGGTTCTGCAAACTGATTTTTCCTGCACCAAAATAGTACAACTGTGAGGGGTCTAAAGCCAACAATACACATTAGGTAAATGTTGGAGACTGCCGCGCCCCCGGCGGCTGACGGAGGAGACATTCACCCGGTGATTGCTGGCCTCTCCAATTCATCTTTCGTACCTTCATCAGCATCTGTTCATACAGCGCTTCCTCCATGTTTGTGTTAATTTCTGCAGACAGCAGCGACTTGTCAGACGCCACTTTTTCGGTCAAAGACAGAAGCTCAGGGATCTTGTTTTATAAGAGAAAACCTGAAAAATGAAAATATGTATTAATCTTCTCCACAGACAACGACAGGGGGAGAGTGCGGGAGCCTGACAGCCGACGACACGAGGGGGTGCGGGAGCCTGACAGCCCTTGACACGAGGGGGTGCGGGAGCCTGGCAGCCCACGACAAGAGGGGGTGCGGGAGCCTGGCAGCCCACGACAAGAGGGGGTGCGGGAGCCTGACAGCCCACGACACGAGGGGGTGCGGGAGCCTGACAGCCCACGACACGAGGGGGTGCGGGAGCCTGACAGCCCACGGCACGACGGGGGGCGGGAGCCTGACAGCCCTCGACGCGAGGGGGTGCGGGAGCCTGGCAGCCCACGACACGAGGGGGTGCGGGAGCCTGGCAGCCCACGACACGAGGGGGTGCGGGAGCCTGGCAGCCCACGACACGAGGGGGTGCGGGAGCCTGACAGCCCTCGACACGAGGGGATGCGGGAGCCTGGCAGCCCACGACACGAGGGGGTGCGGGAGCCTGACAGCCCATGACACGAGGGGATGCGGGAGCCCGACAGCCCACGACACGAGGGGGTGCGGGAGCCCGACAGCCCACGACACGAGGGGTGCGGGAGCCCCGACAGCCCATGACACAAGGGGGTGCGGGAGCCTGACAGCCCACGACATGAAGGGGTGCGGGAGCCTGACAGCCCACGACACGAGGGGGTGCGGGAGCCTGGCAGCCCACTACACGAGGGGGTGCGGGAGCCTGGCAGCCCACGACACGAGTGGGTGCTGGAGCCTGGCAGCCCACTACACGAGGGGGTGCGGGAGCCTGGCAGCCCACGACACGAGGGGGTGCGGGAGCCTGACAGCCCACGACATGAAGGGGTGCGGGAGCCTGACAGCCCACGACACGAGGGGGTGCGAGACCCTGACAGCCCACGAAACGAGGGGGTGCGAGACCCTGACAGCCCACGAAACGAGGGGGTGCGAGACCCTGACAGCCCACGAAACGAGGGGGTGCGGGAGCCTGGCAGCTCACGACACGAGGGGGTGCGGGAGCCTGACAGCCCACAGCACGAGGGGATGCGGGAGCCTGACAGCCCACGACATGAGGGGGTGCGAGACCCTGACAATATTGGGAGTGGGATTCTGCACACCTACAGCTAGCTACTTATTGTCCTGAATGTAGTAATCACCTTGGCACATTCCCATCTTCTTACCTGTAGTGCAGACACCAAACACCACTACTCTGACTGCAATCACCCAGCTACAGCGTCACCACGCCTCAGCAGCAGCGGAGCGTCTAGATTGGAGTTGATTTCTTGAGGGGGAGGAGTGATTTCATGGAACCATGATGTCACCGGAAGGGGCGGGGCCTTCTCAGTCCAGTGGACACTATTCCACCTGCTGCTGCAGCAGTGCGCGCATTGTGCCGGGACAGGAGGACTGGTGATGAGGAGCTCGTGTTCAGCGTTGTGCAGTGAGGACTGAGGCGGGGAGAACACAATATTAATTATAATAATTTTTTTTAGGCTGTGTGCCCACTATGCGTTTTTTAAGCGTTTCCGCGGTGGCAATTCCGCTGCAGAAACGCTTAAAAACGCTTGATAGAAGGTCTGCCATGTTCCCCAATGATAATCTGCATGTGCTTTGCACATGCTGTGTAAATTTCTGCTGCGGATTATCATTGCGGAAAAATCCGCTGCACTACCAATTATTTTGCGGAAGCCGCCATTGACTTGCATTAGAACACATGGAATCCGCATCACTGCATCTGTACATGCAGAATCCATGCGCTTCAATGTGCGGATGGTACCCTGGTTTGGAGAAGAGGAGACTCTCCTCCGGACCCGGGTACCATAGAACCTGTAAAAAAAGAATAAAATAAAAAATAAATATTATACTTACCTTCTGATGGCCCCCGGTGTCTTTATCCGATGCGTCCAGGCTTGCCAGCAGCTCGCGATGGTCTGAAAAGGACCTGCCGTGACGTCATTTAGTCATGTGACGGGTCACGCGACCGCTGACGTCGGCAGGCCATCAGAAGGTAATTATATATTTATTTTTTACCATTCTTTAATGGTCACACTATATAAATCCATGCCGGTTGCATGTATTTATATAGTGTGACCAAGTTGTCAAGCACTTTCCAAGTGATGCTAAAATCGCTTGTCAACCCGCATGCGGAAATGCAAGTGAAGAACGCTTCACATCAGCAAGTCCCAGGCAGGAAAAAAGCATGTACAATCCGCATGTACAATCCACATGTACAATCCGCATGTACAATCCGCATGTACAATCCACATGCGTTTTTTCTGCCAGGGAGACGCGGAAACGCTCAAAAAAAATCCGGAGCATTTCTGCATCGTGGGCACATAGCCTTACATTAATTGTATGACTCAATATTGAGCACACGTAACCATCTATACACAGCTGGAGGCCGCACGTAGCCATCTATACACAGCAGGAGGCCGCACGTAGCCATCTATACACAGCGGGAGGCCGCACGTAGCCATCTATACACAGCAGGAGGCTGCACGTAGCCATCTATACACAGCAGGAGGCTGCACGTAGCCATCTATACACAGCAGGAGGCCGCACGTAGCCATCTATACACAGCGGGAGGCCGCACGTAGCCATCTATACACAGCGGGAGGCCGCATGTAGCCATCTATACACAGCGGGAGGCCGCACGTAGCCATCTATACACAGCGGGAGGCCGCACGTAGCCATCTATACACAGCAGGAGGCCGCACGTAGCCATCTATACACAGCGGGAGGCCGCACGTAGCCATCTATACACAGCGGGAGGCCGCACGTAGCCATCTATACACAGCGGGAGGCCGCACGTAGCCATCTATACACAGCGGGAAGCCGCACGTAGCCATCTATACACAGCGGGAGGCCGCACGGCGCCATCTATACACAGCGGGAGGCCACACGGCGCCACCTATACACAGCGGGAGGCCCACAGGGCCCCCCCAGAGAGAGCAGGAGGCCGCACGGCGCAATCTATACACAGCGGGAGGCCGCACAGCGCCCCCCCCACAGAGACAGCAGGAGGCCGCACGGCGCCATCTATACTCAGCAGGAGGCCGCACGGCGCCCCCGACCCCAAAGACAGCAGGAGGCCGCACGGCGCCATCTATACTCAGCAGGAGGCCGCACGGCGTCACCTATACACAGCGGGAGGCCGCACGGCGCCACCTATACACAGCGGGAGGCCGCACGGCGCCACCTATACACAGCGGGAGGCCGCACAGTGCCACCTATACACAGCGGGAGGCAGCACGGCGCCACCTATACACAGCGGGAGGCCGCACGGCGCCACCTATACACAGCGGGAGGCGCCACCTATACACAGCGGGAGGCCGCACGGCGCCACCTATGCACAGCGGGCGGCGCCACCTATACACAGCGGGAGGCCGCACGGCGCCACCTATACACAGCGGGAGGCCCCACGGCGCCACCTATAAACAGCGGAAGGCCGCACGATGCCATCTATACACAGGGGGCCGCACAATGCCATCTATACACAGCGGGAGGCCGCACGGCGCCATCTATACACAGCGGGAGGCTGCACGGCGCCATATATACACAGCGGGAGGCTGCACGGCGCCCCCCCCCAGAGACAGCAGTAGGCCGCACGGCGCCATCTATACACAGCGGGAGGCCGCACGGCGCCCCCCCCAGAGACAGCAGGGGGCCGCACGGCGCCATCTATACACAGCGGGAGGCCGCACGGCGCCCCCCCAGAGACAGCAGGAGGCCGCACGGCGCCATCTATACTCAGCAGGAGGCCGCACGCAGTCACGCACACACAAACATATACATACACGCATAAACACATTTGAAACACAAAAATACATATAAACAGACATCACACAATGACATCTGCCTGCACACACACACACATACATACATATACATACACACACACACACTCACCATCCCCCGACTCGGCTCCAGCTCTTTTCCGGTGCAGCACTGCAGGCCGGGTGCGCACTGCGTGACGTCACAGCTAGGAGACACGGCCGCGCACAGGGCCGTGTCTCCTAGCAGTGACGCGGCCGGGCCAGCACAGGGAAGTTAACTGCTGCAGTGCTGGCCCGGCCGAAGAAGAAGCAGCGGCTATGCTTATATACATGTAACACTCACTACCCCCTATTCCTGTGTATTGCTGTAATATATAACCTATACTCGTTATCCATCATTATAAATTAAGAAGATTTTCCACTTTATCCGATATATCCACACTCAATCAGTAGATTAGATGTCTGCTGAAGAGGCAATACACATGAACGTCTCCACATCATCCTCCCCGACTGTATCTATATGTGCCCCGTGACCCCCGATCAAGTGTCTCCATCACGTGCTCGCAGCATCACAGGTCACATAGTTTCCTCGTAGCGTTGGTGCGCGTTGTGTATCGAGCCACGCCTCCTCAGCACCCATTGGTTGGTGGAGACATACCTCCATCCTGATTGGCTATAGTTGGCCGTTTAACTCTTAGCTCTTTCCGAATGATGCCACCCCATGACGAAGACAAGAAGCCGAAACATACATCGGGTGGACGCCAATCAGGAGTGGGATCTGCATCTGCTATAGCATGAGTACAATGCACATGTGGTCACCTTTTTTAAAAACGCTTAAAGTGGATACAAATACATATCTGTCAACAGCACATATGCCCAAGTCAGTGCACTACTCTCTACAGCAGAGGTCCCCAACCGCCGGTCCGCGGACCAGGACCGGGCCGTTGGGGTTTTTCAGCCGGTCCGCAGCGCCGCTGACAGTTGTAGAGGATCAGCAGAGAGAAAGCCAGCATGTGATCAGCAGCCTATAAGAAAAGAGGAGGAGGGACTGGCAGTGAATAGATAATTAGCCATGCGGCCCTACTCGCAGAATGTGCTCAGGCAGGAGCAGGGACAAGCAGGTCATGTGTGTCCAGCGCTCCTTTCCCTCCTGCTAGCTGCGAGTTGGAGGGGGAGGGGCTCTGGATGCTAATGGGCAGCTAGATATGACGTCAGGTGTCCCACCCTTATGACTCCTGTAGCTGTGTTCTGGTGTCGTGCGGCCCAGCAGCAGATTTTCTGGTTAAAGTGAAAAAAGCAAATAACAGTGAAAATTCATAGCAGCAGTGGCTGTGTCCAGTAGCAGTAGTAGTGGTCATCATCATCAGATGGGACCTAGATGGGATCGTCTTGTTGCAGGAAAACAAGCCCAGTGCTCCCACTGATCCAGGGAAACAAGCCTGGTGCTCCCACTCATTCTGAACCTATGGTAAGTTGAATCACATTCTCATTATAAATGTCATAATTATATGATAAGTATGCACTAAGCTCCACCCCTCCATAACCCCACCCACATATGACCAAAGCCCCGCCCCCACCCCCACCGGGCCATTGAAAACTGGTCTTGCTTAAAGCGGGTCCCTGGTGCAAAAAAGTTTGCCGACCACTGCTCTACAGGATTCACACCGACAGCCAAATAATAAGGGACCAGCCCTTGTATATATACATACACAGGTGCATCTCACTAAAATAGAATATCATCAAAAAGTTACTTTATTTCAGTTCTTCAATACAAAAAAGTGAAACTCGTATAGCCATAATCATCAGCATTAACAGAAATAAACAATAACTGTTTGATTATATTCTAATTTAGTGAGAAACACCTGTATTTGTTCACATATGAGATATATAATTTATGTAGATTTATTCTTTGGAGGCACTTGCACTTTATGTAAAGTTTATGATAATTAAACAATCATATGTACAGATATATCTAACTAATGATATGTATATATATTTTTATATACTGGATTAATTTGTGGCTTGATTCTCTGTATTATCCCTTTGCTGTTCTAATCATGATCCATTCCCACTGGTGTTAATTGTAATTCCTGTCTCGACGTCCCCTTTGCGTATAGTTTTTAATTCCCCCCTTTTTCTGCATTTCCTCCTCTTCCACCTGGTTATCAATATAATAATTATTAGCATCACCCACATGCCTGGACTCTTCTGGTCGCTGTCTCCTTTCTGCTATACACTAGAGTGGTATACTATGTGCACAGATACATGGAGAGCCATATACTTCTCAGGAGGTGCGCAGCGTCCACCTCCTCACCGCACAGGCCCACAAGCTCCTCTCCGGCAGGAAGAAGATGCATTCAGGCGGCTCCTACCACTGCAGCAGACGGCAGTGCACAAGGATACAGGGTGCAGTGTGGATGTGTCTGCACCACTGGGATGTGGCCGACCAGCATGTATACATATGGCCCTCTACAGGGGGGACTGGCCGACCGGAGGATCGGGAAAACCCCCGGGTCCCGATGGCCCCGCCCCCTACCCCCCTGGGCCCTGTACAGTGAACAGAGGGCCCCCCCCGGTTCGCAGCACTGCCGATATGATTAGTGATGGGCCCTCTGCCTCCTCTGCGCAGCACGACACTGCCGGCGCGTGCGCAGGAGGTCAGTCTCAGGGTGATGACGTCATTGCCCTGGGACTGCTTCCTGTGCGCGCTGTGGAGTACGGACCCTGCGTCGCTCCAGGCAGCGGCTGCAGCTCATCTCGACGCGTCAGTATGAAACGGGGAGGGGTGGGGGGAAGGGATAGGGGGGAGGGGTGACTGGGAGGACCCCTGGCCGAGGCTGGCAGTAAATACTACTGGGCAATGGGCATGATTATCATCATGCCCATTGCCCAGCTTGTCCTGCTGCCAGCCTCTGGTTACTGGTACTATGCCCAGCAGCATGTACTATCACCAGGGGCTGGCAGGACATAGTGGGTGGGCCTGATAGTACCAAGGAGGCTGGCAGGACATACTAGGCATGAATCATGCCCAGCATGTCCTGCCAGCCACTGTTGGTACCATCATGCATGCCCATTGCCCAGCCACTGGTGTGTGGTACTATCATGCTAGTACTAACACCAGTGGCTGGCTGGCAGGACATGCCATGTGAGCTTGAATGCTAATACCACAGAGGCTGGCAGTACATACTGGGCAATGGGCATGATAGTACCACCAGTAGACTGACTAGGCGGTCTCCAGGGCTCCGTCTCCCCTTCTCGCTGCTGTTAGGCTGGGTTATCATTGCGTTTATGCTGTGCGTTACAACGCATCCGTTGTAAATCAGCGCAGACGCAATGTACCGTAGACTTGCATTGCAAAAATAGGCATGTGTTTGAAAGTATGCATTATTTGCAACGCACAGCAAAACATGGTCGGCGGCTGGAGGCCAGCTGAGCACTTCTCTGACAACTGTGCTCCAGTGTCATTCTGTGCCTGCTCATCTCTGTCAGCCGGCATATTTGTCTGATGGCAAAGATGTAGCAGAGCTGGAGACAGAAGATCCGTGGATTACGTCAGAGCAAGGGTTTTGTTTTTAATTAAAGATGGAGTCCCTACATGTGTTTTGTGTTTTATTTTTATTAAAAAAAAAATTCTGTGTTGTATTTTTTCTGTTTACTAGAGATTCATGGCGGCCATGTGTAGTTTGGCGTGACTCCATGAATTTCAGGCTTAGTTCCAGCTGATAATACAAAGCTGGTATTAACCCCATTATTACCCAGCGTGCCACCCCCCACCAGGGCCATTGGAAGAGCCGGATAAAGTGCCTGGAAATGGCGCTACGATGAATGCGCCAATTCCAGGGGTGGCTGCAGGCTGCCATTTTCAGCGTGGGGGGCCCAGAATGCTTGGGCCTTACCATGCTGAGAATCCCAGCCCCCAGCCCCCCCCCGATCAAAATATGGCGGGAGCCCACGCATTTTTTTTTTAAATTATTTTTTTAAATAATTTAAAAAAAACATTGGGCTTTCCTGACTTTTGATCGCCAGTCAAGGTAAAACCAGGCAGATAAAGCAGACAGCTACGGGCTGCCACCTCTATCTGCGCTGAGAATCAAAATTTCTGCAGAGTGCTATGTCATTTTTGTTTTATTATTTATTTATTTTCACACTTCTATATGTGTGACAGTCCCAACAGCCAATCACAGACGCTGACACAGAGAATGGGCGTCTGTGACTGGCTGGGGGCTGGGATTCGCAGCATGGTAAGGCCCATGCGTTCTTGGCCCTCCACGCTGAAAATCGCAGCCCACAGCCACCCCTGAAAATGGCGCATTGATCATGGCACCATTTCCAGGTGCTTTACCCGGCTCTTCCAGCGGCCCTGGTGGTGAGTGGCAACCTGGGTAATAATAGGGTTAGTACCAGGCCATCTTTGCCTTATCAGCTGGTACTAAGCCCGAAATTCATGGTTTCACGCCAAATTAGACATAGCCACCATCAATTTCTAGTAAACAGAAAAAAAAAAGACAGAATTTTTTTTTTTTATTATTAAAAATAAAACACATTTAGGGACTCCATCTTTAATAAAGAAAAATCCTCACTCCCAACGGAATCCATAGGTCTTCTGTCTTCATCTCTCTTAGATCTTTGCCATCAGACAAATATGTCTGCTGACAGATGAGCAGGCACAGAATGACACTGGAGCACTGTTACTGTGTAGTGCAGTGCTATGTTTCTTTTTTTGTCATTTCATGCAGTGTAGAAATCTTGGGAAAAGTGTGGATTGTGCTCTGGAAGTGATCAGTTATAGCTAACTAGGTTATTTTCTGCAGAGATAAGTCCTGTATAGAAGATATGATATATCGGTCTGCAGTTAAAGAACTTCACCTAGAGACATCACTGGTGAGTATGTGTATTGCCTATACACACACACACACTGACACTATATACAGAGCTCCTGTGCATAATGTCACTGGTGATCACTGTATTACCTGTACACTGACACTATATACAGAGATCCTGTGTATAATGTCACTAGTGATCCCTGTATTTCCTATACACACACACACTGACACTATATACAGAGCTGTGCATAATGTCACTGGTGATCCCTGTATTACCTGTACACTGACACCATACACAGAGCTCCTGTGTATAATGTCACTGGTGATCACTATATTACCTGTACACTGACACTATATACAGAGCTCCTGTGTATAATGTCACTGGTGATCACTATATTACCTGTACACTGACACCATATACAGAGCTCCTGTGCATAATGTCACTGGTGATCACTATATTACCTGTACACTGACACTATATACAGAGCTCCTATGCATAATGTCACTGGTGATCACTATATTACCTGTACACTGACACTATATACAGAGCTCCTATGCATAATGTCACTGGTGATCACTATATTACCTGTACACTGACACTATATACAGAGCTCCTGTGTATAATGTCACTGGTGATCCCTGTATTTCCTGTACACTGACACTATATACAGAGCTCCTATGTATAATGTCACTGGTGATCACTATATTACCTATACACTATATACAGAGCTCCTGTGTATAATGTCACTGGTGATCACTGTATTACCTATACACTATATACACAGCTCCTGTGTATAATGTCACTGGTGATCACTGTATTACCTGTACACTGACACTATATACAGAGCTCCTGTGTATAATGTCACTGATGATCACTGTATTACCTCTACACTGACACTATACACAGAGCTCCTGTGTATAATGTCACTGATAATCTCTACATTATCTGTACACTGACTCTATATACAGAGCTTTTTTACATTTTCATTATCAGTCACTATCTGGTGCCATTATGTGCCATGGTCATGGCGTGGCGGTATTTGTCCCTTGTATGTGGTATTATTCAGACAGTCACTATGTTGTGGTAATATGTGGTCTTCTCATGGTGTGGCAGTATATATACCTTGTACTTGGTAGTATTTGATCACTATGTGGTGGTATGTGTTCTGGTCATGGTGTGGCGGTATTTCTCTCTTCTATATGGTATTATTAGTCTAGGTATAGTGGATTGTTGTCAGTCATTTGTTTTTTCGGATATTAAGAATGGGAACATTCTTTATTTGCAATACATATTAAATACTTGGATGTTTAACCTCTCCCTGTGTTGTGACTACTACACAGCAGCAGAGATTTATTGGTTAATAAAGTTGATTCATTTTGAAAGAGTTTGTGGACTTATGTTATTCCTATATACGGTAACTGCATGGTGCTGGTGGGCCCCAAGATTGATTTTTTCCTGGTGGGCCCCAGGTACTCCAGTCCGGCGCTGGTCCCAGACAGTTACCTCCTCATCTGTCCTGCTGCCGGCTGGGAGTCCTGTACAGTGCAGCATGTAGTGTGATGTGAATGCCACACTATGGAGATGCTGCTCCTACTACTGCCAAGTGAGGATCTCACCTCGCCAGTATGGTGCCCTCAGGAGCTCCCACAGGGCATCATAGGCCTTAGTATGAAGCAATACCACAAGTCTTCTAGTATTGCTTCATACTAAGGCCTGTGATGCCCTGTGAGAGCTCCCTGAGGAGGTGAGAGCCTCACCTCATAGGGCCCCATGATCTCTATGTGCGATCCCTGACTGGGCCCCATGATCTCTATGTACGATCCCTGACTGGGCCCCATGATCTCTATGTACGCCGCTGACTCGGCCCCATGATCTCTATGTACGCCGCTGACTCGGCCCCATGATCTCTTTGTACGCCGCTGACTGGGCCCCATGATCTCTATGTACACCGCTGACTGGGCCCCATGATCTCTATGTACGCCGCTGACTGGGCCCCATGATCTCTATGTACTCCGCTGACTGGGCCCCATGATCTCTATGTACGCCGCTGAGGGGGTCCATGATCTCTATGTACACCCCTAACCTGATTGGCCCCATGATCTCTATGTACGCCGCTGACTGGGCCCCATGATCTCTATGTACGCCGCTGACTGGGCCCCATGATCTCTATGTACACCCCTAGCCTGATTGGCCCCATGATTTCTGTATAAGCCCCTGACTGAGCCACATGATTTCTATGTACGATCCCTGACTGGGCCCCATAATCTCTGATCTCTCATGATGTTTTTTTTTTATTAAAGATGGAGTCCCTAAATGTATTTTGTGTTTTATTTTTACTGTGTAGTGCGGCACTATGTTGCATTTTGTCATTTCATGCAGTGTAGAAATCTTGGGAAAAGTGTGGATTGTGCTCTCGAAGTGATCAGTTATAGCTAACTATGTTATTTTCTGCAGAGATAAGTCCTGCATAGAAGATGTGATATATCGGTCTGCAGATAAAGAACTTCACCTAGAGACATCACTGGTGAGTATGTGTATTACCTATACACACACACTGACACTATATACAGAGCTCCTGTGCATAATGTCACTGGTGATCACTGTATTACCTGTACACTGACACTATATACAGAGCTCCTGTGTATAATGTCACTGGTGATCACTGTATTACCTGTACACTATATACAGAGCTCCTGTGTATAATATCAATGGTGATCATTGCATTACCTGTACACTGACACTATATACAGAGCTTCTGTGTATAATGTCACTGGTGATGACTGTATAACCTGTACACTATATACAGAGCTCCTGTGCATAATGTCACTGGTTATCACTGTATAACTTGTACACTGACCCAATATACTGAGCTTTTTTACATTTTTATTATTTTAGCATTATTTGTCACTATGTGGTGGCATTATGTGCTTTGGTCATGACATGACGATATTTGTCCCTTCTATGTTGTATTATTCAGTCACTATGTGGTGGTAATATGTGGTCTCATGGTGTGTCAGTATTTATACCTTGTATCTGGTAGCATTTGATCACTATGTGGTGGTATTATGTGCTTTGGTCATGGTGTGGCGGTATTTGTGCCTTGTATGTGGCATTATTTGGGCACTATGTGGTGGTAATATGTGATCTGGTCACGGTGTGGTGGTATTTCTGCCTTCTATCTGGTAATATTGGTCTTGGTAGAGTGGATTGTGGTTGGTCATTTGTTTTATCTGATATCAATAAGGGGAAACCTCTTTATTTCCAATAGATATTAAATACTTGGATGTTTAACCCCTCCCTGCCCTGTGACTATTACACAGCAGCAGAGATGCAGTTACAGAGGTTCACCAGAGAAAGCAAGTTGGCATTTGGTGAGATTTTCACCTCTGTATTTATAAGACAAAACCAGGAGTGGGTGAGAAATGCATAAAACATGACCTCGGATTGCTCCACTCCTGATTTTGTCTTATAAATACAGAGGTAAAAATCTCACCAAATACTCAAAGTGCCACAATCTTCTGACAGTGCGGATTCCACCAATAAATAAGTGATCACCTTCCCAACCTGTGCATCGCTGAGAACTTGTTTTCACCAATAAAAACCCTTTAATGCAAACTACAGTAATTGTACATCGCAGTTCTGGTGAGCGCACAGTGATGGGCAGGAGCCGCCAGTATAATGGGTATAACGGCTAACAGGTATTTGCAAATAGCTGAAGGGTGGGTGGGCCCGGGTCGGCCCCTGGAGTCAATGTCCCTGGTGGGCCCCAGACACCCCAGTCCGGCTCTGCCCCCGACCCAGTCCGCCCCTGATTTGTCACGCACGGACCCGAAGCGACTGTGCACTGCGATACACACATCCTATTGAAATTTCTGCTGGCGTTTACAAGCCCCAACCCCCCTGGGCCCGGTCGCAGTGACTGCCACTGCGACCGCGGACATTACGCCCCTGGCTACGTGAATCATATGTCCCATTTTGGTGCTCCTCACCATTTGCATGGCACAGTCATGCATGCTTCTCCATCACCATAGCATGCTGCAAACAATCAGGATGGCTTCTGCTACATCTCTATATAAAAAGATAGTACATCTGTATTTCTATGATACGTAGAGTGGATGGAAATCATACATCTTGCTAATATTTATTATATTACATTCATCTGATGCTCTGTAGTAACAATGTAAATTAAATTGGCGACTTAGTGCAGTTCTATTACTCTTAGTAAATGTGGCACCTTGTGTTCCACAGAATATCTGAATATTACCTGAATATTTAATCTCAGCTAATGTTCATTTATCTCTTAAATATCATTGGTCAGATGCTGATCACATGACCAGTGGTGGTGCATGCATGATGATTCCATATGAAGTGTACTGAGTGACAGTTGGAAGTGACAGTTGGAATTGACCAACAACAGTGGAGGAGATGTCGGCTAACTCTAAGCAAAGCAATAATATGGATATAAAAGAGGAGGAGATTGTGGTGAGCAGAGAAAGAGTGAAGACACGAAGACCTTCCCATGACACATCTGATGATGAGAGGAAGTCTTCAGTCAACAGGACAAAACCACCAGTCCAGAAGAAAGAAGAAGTAGAGGAGAACGTGGTGAGGAGAGAAGGAGCGAAGAGACTAAGACCTTCCCATGACACATCTGATGATGAGAGGAAGTCTTCAGTCAACAGGACAAAACAACCAGTCCAGAAGAAAGAAGAAGTGGAAGAAAAGGAGAAGGTAGAAAGTCAGAAGATGGGAGCCAAGAAGAGAGGAGCCATCTTCATCTCATCAGGGGACAAAAAGGAGAAGAAAAGAAGAAGGATTACATTAGGACAGAAACCCATGGATCTAAAGCAGAAGGCTGAAGAAGCTGAAGGAAGCAGCGGTGTTCGGCCAACCAGCTCCAAAAGCACAGTCTCTGATACCATCAAGAGGAGATTATTATTCCATCAAGTGCTTGGCCGGGGATGCTATGGAACGGTCCTGCTGGCGGAAGATTCATCTACCCGCAAACATTTTGCTGTTAAGATCATCGGCAAAAGAGCCCTGCTTGCTGACGGTGATGAGCGTGTGATGGTGGAGCGACGGGTTTTACAGCTGGCATCTGGGAGCCCCTTCCTTGTCCACGCAGACTTTGCATTCCAGACCAAGGTACAGTATTGATTGCTCGATATTAGGAAATGTCACACGTACCACACACTGCTCTGCCTCATGGACCCCACTGATATCATCTTACATTTCAATATAACATGTCCCAAGGTAACCGCTGACAATAAGATGAATGTGATGACTATACACATGGGATATTGTGGCCCCTACTGTAATCAATAACATTTATGGCGGGGCTTGGTACATTGGGAATCATTTATTAAAACAGCCTTTTTACTTATCCCAGCCAATCACAGAACAGCTTTTACTTTTCCAGGTCAGTTAAAACAACCTTAGCTGAGCTCTAATTGGTTAGTATGGGCTACTAGTTTTCTAGTGAGCAGATTTATTAATGAGGCCCAATGTACCCCGCTCTATAAATGATTGAAAATATTAGATGTCATCATAGAGGTCAATGAACTGTAGAAAATCACTTGCCCGGACCTCATGTTTCTAATTGGGTGACTGGTAATATTTGTATCATTTGCAGCATTCGCTGGGCATTATCTTGTTCGTAGGCATCATCGCCATGTAGTAGTCTCTAGCTCATTTCTTTGACACTGTAGAATTTTACATATTATTATCTTGTATAGACATGGGATTTCAGAATAGATTAAATGTATTTGTTATTTTTTGTTATTTCCTGGATGACATTGTATTTTGTGTATACCATGTGGGGGACCCTGTGTACACTATATGTCAGGGCTATTGACTTTTGTGCACTTTATATACAATTTGAGAATGTGTTAATATTTTTGTATACAAGTATTATCTGTATCTTAAAGGCTTTTTTTAATTAATGTTGGGACATTTTTATGCACGTGCATCTACTTGTTTTTCATTGCCATGTTTTCTATGTATAAATATACTGGAATAAAGTACAAAATCCACTGTCTTGGAGTGAAATTTCTTCTAACCTCACCAGCTAATGAAAAAGATGGTATCATATTGACCAGGGGCGAGGTGGGCCAGAGGGGCACATGCCCTCCAAGCCGGTCGCCAAGCAGCTGCTTCTTTACAGACTGCAGGGCGGCCCTGTATCTTTCATTGTGTACATGTGCCAGCTGGGCATCTGCAGCCCAGAACAGCAGGCACAGGCCACGTTCTTATGCCTGCCGGAGAGAAGCTTCAGCCGCTGAGCAGTACGAGAGGGCAGACATCTTTGATTCTTGTAAGGCCACGACCACACTATCAGTATTTGGTCAGTATTCGGTCAGTATTTTATCACAGGAGTGGGAGACAAAACCAGGAGTTGGTGATAAATGCAGAATTGGTGACTTGTTTCTATTATACCTTTTCTCTGATTGTTACTGACCTGGTTTTGGCTCCCACTCCTGAGAAAATATACTGACCAAATACTGATAGTGGGGCCGTGGCCTTAGCCTGAGCTCCGGATAGTGGTCAGGACAGGAGATTTATACTTTTTGTAGAGTGTGGAAGTGGCAGGACGCTGCTCACCTCCTGACAAGTCCAGGGCCAGATCCTGAATGTTATCTATGGTCGCTCTGCTGAGGATCAGAAAGATTTATTGTAGCAGATGGACCCTTCAAGCAGGTTGGGGTCGTGCTGTCAGTGTGAGATCATCGGCTCTCGATCTGTATGAATGTTCAAATCACATCGGACCTGAGATAGAGACACTTCAGACCTTACTATACAGACCCCTGCCCCAGACTGATCCTGCACCAGCTACAGGGCCAGAGCCGGCATATCCACCCATTGCACCAGGGCAAGTGCCAGGGCCCCGGGCAAGAGGGGGGCCCCACTCACAGTTGGGGACACTGGAACGCTATTGGGCCTGTGAGTTGGGGGGGCCCGGTGTAACCCCCCCCCCCCCCGTGCTTTACGGTGTTTGAAATACTCACCTCTCGTCATACCCTGCTGGCCGCAGGAAAAATCCGCATCATGGGCACAGTACATGCGGATTTCAATTGGGGAACATTGCTTCCCTTCTACCATGCGTTTTTCATGCTTTTCCGCGGCGTTTACGCAACTGCAAAAACGCCGCGGAAACGCACGAAAAACGCATCGTGTGAACTCAGCCTAATAGTTTGAATTATTTTTGTCCAGAAGGGCTTAATCAATGTACAGTTCCACCACATGTGGAGCATAGTGCCCACATCAGAAGAGCATCTCCAGCAGTTAGGATCAAGTCCTTTGTAACATTTCTGAAGTTTTGATGGAGTCATATACCACCTGGAGAGAACTTTATAGCCATTCTCTTGTACTCTAACACATCTAGAGGAGACTTTAGGTGCTAGTAGTAATCTTTTAATTTCAGATGGGGTGAAAGGCCTATTCAGATCCTGTTCCCACTTCATTACATATGGCAGTTTCTTAGGGGTTCTGGCTAGGCATAATTGTTTTTGTAGAGCTGATAACATTCTTTTTTAGGGGTTTTTTGCAGCTATAAGTTTTTCAAAATCAGTCATTTCCCTAATATAATTTGGAGTTTTAAAGACTAGTTTTAAGTTAGACATAAATTTCTGGTACATAAAGGGGTGAAAAGAGATAGTATCTAGCATTTGATTGAGTTCTGCCAAGCAGGGCATGACCCCATTATCTGTAATTTTTTGGAGTGGTGTTATCAAGTTGCGAATTGAGTTGTGTATTGTGGCATTATGGGCTGGAGAAAGGAGAGAACTAGGTCTCTAACTTGTAGGAGAGGGGAGGGAAACGGGGAGCATATTTGTCTTATATGGGGATTGGACCAGATTTTAAAAGTAGTGGCGGTGAAAGGGTTTTTAATTGATGTATACCTAGTACTACTTGAGGGCGTGAGGATGAGCTGTCTAAGGGGGAATTTAAGGATTGTTTCTTCTACTTTAATCCATTGCTTCTGTGGTGGGAGCCTGATCCATCCACGACTCTTTGGAGATGAGTGGCTTGTTGAAGTATCTTTAGATCTGGCAGATCTATACCTCCTTCAGAGTGTGGGAGGGATAATATTTGTAAGGGAAGTCTGGGTTTTTGGTTGTGCCACAGAAAACGGCTGAGGAGTTTTCGTATGTCAATGAAAAAAGAATTAGGTAGGTGGATTGGAAGGGCTTGCACTAGATAAGTTATTTTTGGCCATATCATACATTTAAGGAGATTTTTCCTACCCAACCAGGAGATGTATGAGATATTCCAGTTGGGGGTAAGTTTCTGGATTTTCTGCAATAGCGGTGGGAAGTTTAACTTATAAAGTTCTTGTAGGTTTGGAGAAATCTCAACTCCCAAGAAAAGTATTGATGGGGGGGACCAGGTGAAGGGGGACCCGATTGCCATTTGTGTTTTTTGTGGTTCTGGGATATTTATATTTAAGACTTGAGATTTGCTAAGATTCACCTTAAAATTTGATAGTGCACCGTATTCCTTGAGTAATGTCAGGATAACTGGGACAGATATTCTCGGGTTAGAGGTCATGATAAGTAGATCGTCTGCGTATGCTGCGATTTTATGTTCAGTACCAGCTGATTTGATGCCAACGATCCTCCCCTCCTCTCTGAGCTTTTGTAGTAAAGGTTCTAGTGTAAGAATAAAAAGGAGAGGGGAAAGCGGGCATCCCTGCCTGGTGCCGTTAGAAATATTAAAAGATGAAGACATAACAGTTCGTAGACTGTGAGCCCTCGCGGGCAGGGTCCTCGCTCCTCCTGTACCAGTCGCTGACTCGTTTTGTTAAGATTATGTAAATGCTTTTGTTATGTATATCCCTATCACATGTAAAGCGCCATGGAATAAATGGCGCTATAATAATAAATAATAATAATAATAACATGAGAGAGGATTAGATACACTGCTCAGCAGACAGTATCACACCGGATAGGATTAGATACACAGCTCAGCAGACAGTATCACACCGGATAGGATTAGATACACAGCTCAGCAGACAGTATCACACAGGAGAAGATTAGATACACAGCTCAGCAGACAGTATCACACAGGAGAGGATTAGATACACAGCTCAGCAGATGGTATCACACAGGAGAGGATTAGATACACAGCTCAGCAGACAGTATCACACAGGAGAGGATTAGATACACAGCTCAGCAGACAGTATCACACAGGAGAGGATTAGATACACAGCTCAGCAGACAGTATCACACCGGATAGGATTAGATACACAGCTCAGCAGACAGTATCACACCGGATAGGATTAGATACACAGCTCAGCAGACAGTATCACACAGGAGAAGATTAGATACACAGCTCAGCAGACAGTATCACACAGGAGAAGATTAGATACACAGCTCAGCAGACAGTATCACACAGGAGAGGATTAGATACACAGCTCAGCAGACAGTATCACACCGGATAGGATTAGATACACAGCTCAGCAGACAGTATCACACCGGATAGGATTAGATACACAGCTCAGCAGACAGTATCACACCGGATAGGATTAGATACACAGCTCAGCAGACAGTATCACACCGGATAGGATTAGATACACAGCTCAGCAGACAGTATCACACCGGATAGGATTAGATACACAGCTCAGCAGAGAGTATCACACCGGATAGGATTAGATACACGGCTCAGCAGACAGCATCACACCGGATAGGATTAGATACACAGCTCAGCAGACAGTATCACACCGGATAGGATTAGATACACAGCTCAGCAGACAGTATCACACCGGATAGGATTAGATACACAGCTCAGCAGACAGTATCACACAGGAGAAGATTAGATACACGGCTCAGCAGACAGTATCACACAGGAGTGGATTAGATACACTGCTCAGCAGACAGTATCACACAGGAGAGGATTAGATACACAGCTCAGCAGACAGTATCACACAGGAGAGGATTAGATACACAGCTCAGCAAACAGTATCACACCGGATAGGATTAGATACACAGCTCAGCAGACAGTATCACACCGGATAGGATTAGATACACAGCTCAGCAGACAGTATCACACCGGATAGGATTAGATACACAGCTCAGCAGACAGTATCACACCGGATAGGATTAGATACACAGCTCAGCTGACAGTATCACACAGGAGAAGATTAGATACACAGCTCAGCAGACAGTATCACACAGGAGTGGATTAGATACACAGCTCAGCAGACAGTATCACACAGGAGAGGATTAGATACACAGCTCAGCAGACAGTATCACACAGGAGAAGATTAGATACACAGCTCAGCAGACAGTATCACACAGGAGAAGATTAGATACACTGCTCAGCAGACAGTATCACACCGGATAGGATTAGATACACAGCTCAGCAGACAGTATCACACAGGAGAAGATTAGATACACAGCTCAGCAGACAGTATCACACAGGAGAAGATTAGATACACAGCTCAGCAGACAGTATCACACAGGAGAGGATTAGATGCACAGCTCAGCAGACAGTATCACACAGGAGTGGAATAGATACAAGGCTCAGCAGACAGTATCGCACATGGCGGTATTAGATACATGGCTCAACAGACAGTATCACACAGGAGAGGATTAGATACACAGCTCAGCAGACAGTATCACACAGGAGAAGATTAGATACACTGCTCAGCAGACAGTATCACACCGGATAGGATTAGATACACAGCTCAGCAGACAGTATCACACAGGAGAAGATTAGATACACAGCTCAGCAGACAGTATCACACAGGAGAAGATTAGATACACAGCTCAGCAGACAGTATCACACAGGAGAAGATTAGATACACAGCTCAGCTGACAGTATCACACAGGAGAGGATTAGATACACAGCTCAGCAGACAGTATCACACAGGAGAGGATTAGATACACAGCTCAGCAGACAGTATCACACAGGAGAAGATTAGATACACTGCTCAGCAGACAGTATCACACAGGAGAAGATTAGATACACAGCTCAGCTGACAGTATCACACAGGAGAGGATTAGATACACAGCTCAGCAGACAGTATCACACAGGAGAAGATTAGATACACTGCTCAGCAGACAGTATCACACCGGATAGGATTAGATACACAGCTCAGCAGACAGTATCACACAGGAGAAGATTAGATACACAGCTCAGCAGACAGTATCACACAGGAGAGGATTAGATACACGGCTCAGCAGACGGTATCACACAGGAGAGGATTAGATACACGGCTCAGCAGACAGTATCACACAGGAGAGGATTAGATACACGGCTCAGCAGACAGTATCACACAGGAGAGGATTAGACACACGGCTCAGCAGACAGTATCATACAGGAGAGGATTAGATACACAGCTCAGCAGACAGTATGACACAGGAGAGGATTAGATACACGGCTCAGCCGACAGTATCACACCGGATAGGATTAGATACAAAGCTCAGCAGACAGTATCACACAGGAGAGGATTAGATACACGGCTCAGCAGATAGTATCACTCAAGATAGGATTAGATGCACGGCTCAGCAGACAGTATCACACATGACAGGATTAGATACATAGCTCAGCAGACAATATCACACAGGGTAGGATTAGATACACAGCTCAGCAGACGGTATCACACAGGAGAGGATTAGATACACAGCTCAGCAGACATTATCACACAGGAGAGGATTAGATACACAGCTCAGCAGACATTATCTCACAGGAGGGGATTAGATACATAGCTCAGCAGACGGTATCACACAGGAGAGGATTAGATACACGGCTCAGCAGACAGTATCACACAGGAGGGGATGAGATACACAGCTCAGCAGACAGTACCACACAGTATAAGATTAGATACACTGCTCAGCAGACAGTATCACACAGGAGAGGATTAGATACACAGCTCAGCAGACAGTATCACACAGTATAAGATTAGATACACTGCTCAGCAGATTATCACAGCATAGGATTAGATACACGGCTCAGCAGACAGTATCACACAGGAGAGGATTAGATACACAGCTCAGCAGACAGTATCACACAGGAGAGGATTAGATACACGGCTCAGCAGACAGTATCACACAGGAGTGGATTAGATACACTGCTCAGCAGACAGTATCACACAGGAGAGGATTAGATACACAGCTCAGCAGACAGTATAACACAGGAGAGGATTAGATACACAGCTCAGCAGACAGTATCACACCGGATAGGATTAGATACACAGCTCAGCAGACAGTATCACACCGGATAGGATTAGATACACAGCTCAGCAGACAGTATCACACAGGAGAAGATTAGATACACGGCTCAGCAGACAGTATCACACAGGAGAGGATTAGATACACAGCTCAGCAGATTATCACAGCATAGGATTAGATACACGGCTCAGCAGACAGTATCACACAGGAGAGGATTAGATACACAGCTCAGCAGACAGTATCACACAGGAGAGGATTAGATACACGGCTCAGCAGACAGTATCACACAGGAGAAGATTAGATACACAGCTCAGCAGACAGTATCACACAGGAGAAGATTAGATACACAGCTCAGCAGACAGTATCACACAGGAGAGGATTAGATACACAGCTCAGCAGACAGTATCACACCGGATAGGATTAGATACACAGCTCAGCAGACAGTATCACACCGGATAGGATTAGATACACAGCTCAGCAGACAGTATCACACCGGATAGGATTAGATACACAGCTCAGCAGACAGTATCACACCGGATAGGATTAGATACACAGCTCAGCAGACAGTATCACACCGGATAGGATTAGATACACAGCTCAGCAGAGAGTATCACACCGGATAGGATTAGATACACGGCTCAGCAGACAGCATCACACCGGATAGGATTAGATACACAGCTCAGCAGACAGTATCACACCGGATAGGATTAGATACACAGCTCAGCAGACAGTATCACACCGGATAGGATTAGATACACAGCTCAGCAGACAGTATCACACAGGAGAAGATTAGATACACGGCTCAGCAGACAGTATCACACAGGAGTGGATTAGATACACTGCTCAGCAGACAGTATCACACAGGAGAGGATTAGATACACAGCTCAGCAGACAGTATCACACAGGAGAGGATTAGATACACAGCTCAGCAGACAGTATCACACCGGATAGGATTAGATACACAGCTCAGCAGACAGTATCACACCGGATAGGATTAGATACACAGCTCAGCAGACAGTATCACACCGGATAGGATTAGATACACAGCTCAGCAGACAGTATCACACCGGATAGGATTAGATACACAGCTCAGCTGACAGTATCACACAGGAGAAGATTAGATACACGGCTCAGCAGACAGTATCACACAGGAGTGGATTAGATACACAGCTCAGCAGACAGTATCACACAGGAGAGGATTAGATACACAGCTCAGCAGACAGTATCACACAGGAGAAGATTAGATACACAGCTCAGCAGACAGTATCACACAGGAGAAGATTAGATACACTGCTCAGCAGACAGTATCACACCGGATAGGATTAGATACACAGCTCAGCAGACAGTATCACACAGGAGAAGATTAGATACACAGCTCAGCAGACAGTATCACACAGGAGAAGATTAGATACACAGCTCAGCAGACAGTATCACACAGGAGAGGATTAGATGCACAGCTCAGCAGACAGTATCACACAGGAGTGGAATAGATACAAGGCTCAGCAGACAGTATCGCACATGGCGGTATTAGATACATGGCTCAACAGACAGTATCACACAGGAGAGGATTAGATACACAGCTCAGCAGACAGTATCACACAGGAGAAGATTAGATACACTGCTCAGCAGACAGTATCACACCGGATAGGATTAGATACACAGCTCAGCAGACAGTATCACACAGGAGAAGATTAGATACACAGCTCAGCAGACAGTATCACACAGGAGAAGATTAGATACACAGCTCAGCAGACAGTATCACACAGGAGAAGATTAGATACACAGCTCAGCTGACAGTATCACACAGGAGAGGATTAGATACACAGCTCAGCAGACAGTATCACACAGGAGAGGATTAGATACACAGCTCAGCAGACAGTATCACACAGGAGAAGATTAGATACACTGCTCAGCAGACAGTATCACACAGGAGAAGATTAGATACACAGCTCAGCTGACAGTATCACACAGGAGAGGATTAGATACACAGCTCAGCAGACAGTATCACACAGGAGAAGATTAGATACACTGCTCAGCAGACAGTATCACACCGGATAGGATTAGATACACAGCTCAGCAGACAGTATCACACAGGAGAAGATTAGATACACAGCTCAGCAGACAGTATCACACAGGAGAGGATTAGATACACGGCTCAGCAGACGGTATCACACAGGAGAGGATTAGATACACGGCTCAGCAGACAGTATCACACAGGAGAGGATTAGATACACGGCTCAGCAGACAGTATCACACAGGAGAGGATTAGACACACGGCTCAGCAGACAGTATCATACAGGAGAGGATTAGATACACAGCTCAGCAGACAGTATGACACAGGAGAGGATTAGATACACGGCTCAGCCGACAGTATCACACCGGATAGGATTAGATACAAAGCTCAGCAGACAGTATCACACAGGAGAGGATTAGATACACGGCTCAGCAGATAGTATCACTCAAGATAGGATTAGATGCACGGCTCAGCAGACAGTATCACACATGACAGGATTAGATACATAGCTCAGCAGACAATATCACACAGGGTAGGATTAGATACACAGCTCAGCAGACGGTATCACACAGGAGAGGATTAGATACACAGCTCAGCAGACATTATCACACAGGAGAGGATTAGATACACAGCTCAGCAGACATTATCTCACAGGAGGGGATTAGATACATAGCTCAGCAGACGGTATCACACAGGAGAGGATTAGATACACGGCTCAGCAGACAGTATCACACAGGAGGGGATGAGATACACAGCTCAGCAGACAGTACCACACAGTATAAGATTAGATACACTGCTCAGCAGACAGTATCACACAGGAGAGGATTAGATACACAGCTCAGCAGACAGTATCACACAGTATAAGATTAGATACACTGCTCAGCAGATTATCACAGCATAGGATTAGATACACGGCTCAGCAGACAGTATCACACAGGAGAGGATTAGATACACAGCTCAGCAGACAGTATCACACAGGAGAGGATTAGATACACGGCTCAGCAGACAGTATCACACAGGAGTGGATTAGATACACTGCTCAGCAGACAGTATCACACAGGAGAGGATTAGATACACAGCTCAGCAGACAGTATCACACAGGAGAGGATTAGATACACAGCTCAGCAGACAGTATCACACCGGATAGGATTAGATACACAGCTCAGCAGACAGTATCACACCGGATAGGATTAGATACACAGCTCAGCAGACAGTATCACACAGGAGAAGATTAGATACACGGCTCAGCAGACAGTATCACACAGGAGAGGATTAGATACACAGCTCAGCAGATTATCACAGCATAGGATTAGATACACGGCTCAGCAGACAGTATCACACAGGAGAGGATTAGATACACAGCTCAGCAGACAGTATCACACAGGAGAGGATTAGATACACGGCTCAGCAGACAGTATCACACAGGAGTGGATTAGATACACTGCTCAGCAGACAGTATCACACAGGAGAGGATTAGATACACAGCTCAGCAGACAGTATCACACAGGAGAGGATTAGATACACAGCTCAGCAGACAGTATCACACCGGATAGGATTAGATACACAGCTCAGCAGACAGTATCACACCGGATAGGATTAGATACACAGCTCAGCAGACAGTATCACACAGGAGAGGATTAGATACACTGCTCAGCAGACAGTATCACACAGGAGAGGATTAGATACACAGCTCAGCAGACAGTATCACACAGGAGAGGATTAGATACACAGCTCAGCAGACAGTATCACACCGGATAGGATTAGATACACAGCTCAGCAGACAGTATCACACCGGATAGGATTAGATACACAGCTCAGCAGACAGTATCACACCGGATAGGATTAGATACACAGCTCAGCAGACAGTATCACACCGGATAGGATTAGATACACAGCTCAGCTGACAGTATCACACAGGAGAAGATTAGATACACGGCTCAGCAGACAGTATCACACAGGAGTGGATTAGATACACAGCTCAGCAGACAGTATCACACAGGAGAGGATTAGATACACAGCTCAGCAGACAGTATCACACAGGAGAAGATTAGATACACAGCTCAGCAGACAGTATCACACAGGAGAAGATTAGATACACTGCTCAGCAGACAGTATCACACCGGATAGGATTAGATACACAGCTCAGCAGACAGTATCACACAGGAGAAGATTAGATACACAGCTCAGCAGACAGTATCACACAGGAGAAGATTAGATACACAGCTCAGCAGACAGTATCACACAGGAGAGGATTAGATGCACAGCTCAGCAGACAGTATCACACAGGAGTGGAATAGATACAAGGCTCAGCAGACAGTATCGCACATGGCGGTATTAGATACATGGCTCAACAGACAGTATCACACAGGAGAGGATTAGATACACAGCTCAGCAGACAGTATCACACAGGAGAAGATTAGATACACTGCTCAGCAGACAGTATCACACCGGATAGGATTAGATACACAGCTCAGCAGACAGTATCACACAGGAGAAGATTAGATACACAGCTCAGCAGACAGTATCACACAGGAGAAGATTAGATACACAGCTCAGCAGACAGTATCACACAGGAGAAGATTAGATACACAGCTCAGCTGACAGTATCACACAGGAGAGGATTAGATACACAGCTCAGCAGACAGTATCACACAGGAGAGGATTAGATACACAGCTCAGCAGACAGTATCACACAGGAGAAGATTAGATACACTGCTCAGCAGACAGTATCACACAGGAGAAGATTAGATACACAGCTCAGCTGACAGTATCACACAGGAGAGGATTAGATACACAGCTCAGCAGACAGTATCACACAGGAGAAGATTAGATACACTGCTCAGCAGACAGTATCACACCGGATAGGATTAGACACACAGCTCAGCAGACAGTATCACACAGGAGAAGATTAGATACACAGCTCAGCAGACAGTATCACACAGGAGAGGATTAGATACACGGCTCAGCAGACGGTATCACACAGGAGAGGATTAGATACACGGCTCAGCAGACAGTATCACACAGGAGAGGATTAGATACACGGCTCAGCAGACAGTATCACACAGGAGAGGATTAGACACACGGCTCAGCAGACAGTATCATACAGGAGAGGATTAGATACACAGCTCAGCAGACAGTATGACACAGGAGAGGATTAGATACACGGCTCAGCCGACAGTATCACACCGGATAGGATTAGATACAAAGCTCAGCAGACAGTATCACACAGGAGAGGATTAGATACACGGCTCAGCAGATAGTATCACTCAAGATAGGATTAGATGCACGGCTCAGCAGACAGTATCACACATGACAGGATTAGATACATAGCTCAGCAGACAATATCACACAGGGTAGGATTAGATACACAGCTCAGCAGACGGTATCACACAGGAGAGGATTAGATACACAGCTCAGCAGACATTATCACACAGGAGAGGATTAGATACACAGCTCAGCAGACATTATCACACAGGAGGGGATTAGATACATACACAGCTCAGCAAACAGTATCACACAGGACAGGATTAGATACATAGCTCAGCAGACAGTATCACACAGGACAGGATTAGATACACGGCTCAGCAGACAGTATCACACAGGAGGGGATGAGATACACAGCTCAGCAGACAGTACCACACAGTATAAGATTAGATACACTGCTCAGCAGACAGTATCACACAGGAGAGGATTAGATACACAGCTCAGCAGACAGTATCACACAGTATAAGATTAGATACACTGCTCAGCAGATTATCACAGCATAGGATTAGATACACGGCTCAGCAGACAGTATCACACAGGAGAGGATTAGATACACAGCTCAGCAGACAGTATCACACAGGAGAGGATTAGATACACAGCTCAGCAGACAGTATCACACAGGAGAGGATTAGATACACAGCTCAGCAGACAGTATCACACAGTATAAGATTAGATACACTGCTCAGCAGACAGTATCACACAGGAGAGGATTAGATACACAGCTCAGCAGACAGTATCGCACAGGAGAGGATTAGATACACAGCTCAGCAGACGGTATCGCACAGGAGAGGATTAGATACACAGCTCAGCAGACAGTATCACACAGGAAAGGATTAGATACATAGCTCAGCAGACGGTATCACACAGGACAGGATTAGATGCACAGCTCAGCAGACAGTATCACACAGCAGAGGATTAGATACACAGCTCAGCTGACAGTATCACATAGGACAGGATTAGATACACAGTTCATCAGACAGTATCACACAGGAGTGGATTAGATACACGGCTCAGCAGACAGTATCACGAAAGATAGGATTAGATACACAGTTCATCAGACAGTATCACACAGGAGACGATTAGATACACAGCTCAGCAGACAGTATCACACATTACATGATTAGATACACAGCTCAGCAGACAGTATCACACAGGATGGGATTAGATACACGGCTCAGCAGACAGTATCTCACAGGAGAGGATTAGATACACGGCTCAGCAGACAGTATCACACAGGAGAGGATTAGATACACAGCTCAGCAGACAGTATCACACAGGAGAGGATTAGATACACAGCTCAGCAGACAGTATCACACAGGAGAGGATTAGATACACAGCTCAGCACACAGTATCACACAGGAGAGGATTAGATACACGGCTCAGCAGACTGTATCACACAGGAGAGGATTAGATACACAGCTCAGCAGACAGTATCACACAGGATAGGATTAGATACACTGCTCAGCAGATGGTATTACACAGTATAGGATTAGATACACAGCTCAGCAGACATTATCACACAGGAGATGATTAGATACACAGCATAGGATTAGATACACAGCTCAGCAGACAGTATCACACAGGACAGGATTAGATACACAGCTCACCAGACAGTATCACACAGCATAGGATTAGATACACAGGTCAGCAAACAGTATCACACAGGATAGGATTAGATACACGGCTCAGCAGACAGTATCACACAGGAGAGGATTAGATACACGGCTCAGTAGACAGTATCACACAGGAGAGGATTAGATACACAGCATAGGATAAGATACACATCTCAGCAGACAGTATCACACAGCATAGGATTAGGTACACGGCGCAGCAGACAGTATCACACAGGAGAGGATTAGATACACAGCTCAGCACACAGTATCACACAGGAGAGGATTAGAGACACAGCTCATCTGACAGTATCACACAGGAGGGGATTAGATACACAGCTCAGCAGACAGTATCACACAGGATAAGATTAGATACACTGCTCAGCAGACAGTATCACACAGGAGAGTATTAGATACACAGCTCAGCAGACAGTATCACACAGGAGAGGATTAGATACACGGCTCAACACACAGTATTACACAGAGGATTAGATACACTGCTCAGCAGACAGTATCACACAGGAGAGGATTAGATACACAGCTCAGCAGACAGTATCACACAGGAGAGGATTAGATACACAGCTCAGCAGACAGTATCACACCGGATAGGATTAGATACACAGCTCAGCAGACAGTATCACACCGGATAGGATTAGATACACAGCTCAGCAGACAGTATCACACCGGATAGGATTAGATACACAGCTCAGCAGACAGTATCACACCGGATAGGATTAGATACACAGCTCAGCTGACAGTATCACACAGGAGAAGATTAGATACACGGCTCAGCAGACAGTATCACACAGGAGTGGATTAGATACACAGCTCAGCAGACAGTATCACACAGGAGAGGATTAGATACACAGCTCAGCAGACAGTATCACACAGGAGAAGATTAGATACACAGCTCAGCAGACAGTATCACACAGGAGAAGATTAGATACACTGCTCAGCAGACAGTATCACACCGGATAGGATTAGATACACAGCTCAGCAGACAGTATCACACAGGAGAAGATTAGATACACAGCTCAGCAGACAGTATCACACAGGAGAAGATTAGATACACAGCTCAGCAGACAGTATCACACAGGAGAGGATTAGATGCACAGCTCAGCAGACAGTATCACACAGGAGTGGAATAGATACAAGGCTCAGCAGACAGTATCGCACATGGCGGTATTAGATACATGGCTCAACAGACAGTATCACACAGGAGAGGATTAGATACACAGCTCAGCAGACAGTATCACACAGGAGAAGATTAGATACACTGCTCAGCAGACAGTATCACACCGGATAGGATTAGATACACAGCTCAGCAGACAGTATCACACAGGAGAAGATTAGATACACAGCTCAGCAGACAGTATCACACAGGAGAAGATTAGATACACAGCTCAGCAGACAGTATCACACAGGAGAAGATTAGATACACAGCTCAGCTGACAGTATCACACAGGAGAGGATTAGATACACAGCTCAGCAGACAGTATCACACAGGAGAGGATTAGATACACAGCTCAGCAGACAGTATCACACAGGAGAAGATTAGATACACTGCTCAGCAGACAGTATCACACAGGAGAAGATTAGATACACAGCTCAGCTGACAGTATCACACAGGAGAGGATTAGATACACAGCTCAGCAGACAGTATCACACAGGAGAAGATTAGATACACTGCTCAGCAGACAGTATCACACCGGATAGGATTAGATACACAGCTCAGCAGACAGTATCACACAGGAGAAGATTAGATACACAGCTCAGCAGACAGTATCACACAGGAGAGGATTAGATACACGGCTCAGCAGACGGTATCACACAGGAGAGGATTAGATACACGGCTCAGCAGACAGTATCACACAGGAGAGGATTAGATACACGGCTCAGCAGACAGTATCACACAGGAGAGGATTAGACACACGGCTCAGCAGACAGTATCATACAGGAGAGGATTAGATACACAGCTCAGCAGACAGTATGACACAGGAGAGGATTAGATACACGGCTCAGCCGACAGTATCACACCGGATAGGATTAGATACAAAGCTCAGCAGACAGTATCACACAGGAGAGGATTAGATACACGGCTCAGCAGATAGTATCACTCAAGATAGGATTAGATGCACGGCTCAGCAGACAGTATCACACATGACAGGATTAGATACATAGCTCAGCAGACAATATCACACAGGGTAGGATTAGATACACAGCTCAGCAGACGGTATCACACAGGAGAGGATTAGATACACAGCTCAGCAGACATTATCACACAGGAGAGGATTAGATACACAGCTCAGCAGACATTATCTCACAGGAGGGGATTAGATACATAGCTCAGCAGACGGTATCACACAGGAGAGGATTAGATACACGGCTCAGCAGACAGTATCACACAGGAGGGGATGAGATACACAGCTCAGCAGACAGTACCACACAGTATAAGATTAGATACACTGCTCAGCAGACAGTATCACACAGGAGAGGATTAGATACACAGCTCAGCAGACAGTATCACACAGTATAAGATTAGATACACTGCTCAGCAGATTATCACAGCATAGGATTAGATACACGGCTCAGCAGACAGTATCACACAGGAGAGGATTAGATACACAGCTCAGCAGACAGTATCACACAGGAGAGGATTAGATACACGGCTCAGCAGACAGTATCACACAGGAGTGGATTAGATACACTGCTCAGCAGACAGTATCACACAGGAGAGGATTAGATACACAGCTCAGCAGACAGTATCACACAGGAGAGGATTAGATACACAGCTCAGCAGACAGTATCACACCGGATAGGATTAGATACACAGCTCAGCAGACAGTATCACACCGGATAGGATTAGATACACAGCTCAGCAGACAGTATCACACAGGAGAAGATTAGATACACGGCTCAGCAGACAGTATCACACAGGAGAGGATTAGATACACAGCTCAGCAGATTATCACAGCATAGGATTAGATACACGGCTCAGCAGACAGTATCACACAGGAGAGGATTAGATACACAGCTCAGCAGACAGTATCACACAGGAGAGGATTAGATACACGGCTCAGCAGACAGTATCACACAGGAGTGGATTAGATACACTGCTCAGCAGACAGTATCACACAGGAGAGGATTAGATACACAGCTCAGCAGACAGTATCACACAGGAGAGGATTAGATACACAGCTCAGCAGACAGTATCACACCGGATAGGATTAGATACACAGCTCAGCAGACAGTATCACACCGGATAGGATTAGATACACAGCTCAGCAGACAGTATCACACAGGAGAGGATTAGATACACTGCTCAGCAGACAGTATCACACAGGAGAGGATTAGATACACAGCTCAGCAGACAGTATCACACAGGAGAGGATTAGATACACAGCTCAGCAGACAGTATCACACCGGATAGGATTAGATACACAGCTCAGCAGACAGTATCACACCGGATAGGATTAGATACACAGCTCAGCAGACAGTATCACACCGGATAGGATTAGATACACAGCTCAGCAGACAGTATCACACCGGATAGGATTAGATACACAGCTCAGCTGACAGTATCACACAGGAGAAGATTAGATACACGGCTCAGCAGACAGTATCACACAGGAGTGGATTAGATACACAGCTCAGCAGACAGTATCACACAGGAGAGGATTAGATACACAGCTCAGCAGACAGTATCACACAGGAGAAGATTAGATACACAGCTCAGCAGACAGTATCACACAGGAGAAGATTAGATACACTGCTCAGCAGACAGTATCACACCGGATAGGATTAGATACACAGCTCAGCAGACAGTATCACACAGGAGAAGATTAGATACACAGCTCAGCAGACAGTATCACACAGGAGAAGATTAGATACACAGCTCAGCAGACAGTATCACACAGGAGAGGATTAGATGCACAGCTCAGCAGACAGTATCACACAGGAGTGGAATAGATACAAGGCTCAGCAGACAGTATCGCACATGGCGGTATTAGATACATGGCTCAACAGACAGTATCACACAGGAGAGGATTAGATACACAGCTCAGCAGACAGTATCACACAGGAGAAGATTAGATACACTGCTCAGCAGACAGTATCACACCGGATAGGATTAGATACACAGCTCAGCAGACAGTATCACACAGGAGAAGATTAGATACACAGCTCAGCAGACAGTATCACACAGGAGAAGATTAGATACACAGCTCAGCAGACAGTATCACACAGGAGAAGATTAGATACACAGCTCAGCTGACAGTATCACACAGGAGAGGATTAGATACACAGCTCAGCAGACAGTATCACACAGGAGAGGATTAGATACACAGCTCAGCAGACAGTATCACACAGGAGAAGATTAGATACACTGCTCAGCAGACAGTATCACACAGGAGAAGATTAGATACACAGCTCAGCTGACAGTATCACACAGGAGAGGATTAGATACACAGCTCAGCAGACAGTATCACACAGGAGAAGATTAGATACACTGCTCAGCAGACAGTATCACACCGGATAGGATTAGACACACAGCTCAGCAGACAGTATCACACAGGAGAAGATTAGATACACAGCTCAGCAGACAGTATCACACAGGAGAGGATTAGATACACGGCTCAGCAGACGGTATCACACAGGAGAGGATTAGATACACGGCTCAGCAGACAGTATCACACAGGAGAGGATTAGATACACGGCTCAGCAGACAGTATCACACAGGAGAGGATTAGACACACGGCTCAGCAGACAGTATCATACAGGAGAGGATTAGATACACAGCTCAGCAGACAGTATGACACAGGAGAGGATTAGATACACGGCTCAGCCGACAGTATCACACCGGATAGGATTAGATACAAAGCTCAGCAGACAGTATCACACAGGAGAGGATTAGATACACGGCTCAGCAGATAGTATCACTCAAGATAGGATTAGATGCACGGCTCAGCAGACAGTATCACACATGACAGGATTAGATACATAGCTCAGCAGACAATATCACACAGGGTAGGATTAGATACACAGCTCAGCAGACGGTATCACACAGGAGAGGATTAGATACACAGCTCAGCAGACATTATCACACAGGAGAGGATTAGATACACAGCTCAGCAGACATTATCACACAGGAGGGGATTAGATACATACACAGCTCAGCAAACAGTATCACACAGGACAGGATTAGATACATAGCTCAGCAGACAGTATCACACAGGACAGGATTAGATACACGGCTCAGCAGACAGTATCACACAGGAGGGGATGAGATACACAGCTCAGCAGACAGTACCACACAGTATAAGATTAGATACACTGCTCAGCAGACAGTATCACACAGGAGAGGATTAGATACACAGCTCAGCAGACAGTATCACACAGTATAAGATTAGATACACTGCTCAGCAGATTATCACAGCATAGGATTAGATACACGGCTCAGCAGACAGTATCACACAGGAGAGGATTAGATACACAGCTCAGCAGACAGTATCACACAGGAGAGGATTAGATACACAGCTCAGCAGACAGTATCACACAGGAGAGGATTAGATACACAGCTCAGCAGACAGTATCACACAGTATAAGATTAGATACACTGCTCAGCAGACAGTATCACACAGGAGAGGATTAGATACACAGCTCAGCAGACAGTATCGCACAGGAGAGGATTAGATACACAGCTCAGCAGACGGTATCGCACAGGAGAGGATTAGATACACAGCTCAGCAGACAGTATCACACAGGAAAGGATTAGATACATAGCTCAGCAGACGGTATCACACAGGACAGGATTAGATGCACAGCTCAGCAGACAGTATCACACAGCAGAGGATTAGATACACAGCTCAGCTGACAGTATCACATAGGACAGGATTAGATACACAGTTCATCAGACAGTATCACACAGGAGTGGATTAGATACACGGCTCAGCAGACAGTATCACGAAAGATAGGATTAGATACACAGTTCATCAGACAGTATCACACAGGAGACGATTAGATACACAGCTCAGCAGACAGTATCACACATTACATGATTAGATACACAGCTCAGCAGACAGTATCACACAGGATGGGATTAGATACACGGCTCAGCAGACAGTATCTCACAGGAGAGGATTAGATACACGGCTCAGCAGACAGTATCACACAGGAGAGGATTAGATACACAGCTCAGCAGACAGTATCACACAGGAGAGGATTAGATACACAGCTCAGCAGACAGTATCACACAGGAGAGGATTAGATACACAGCTCAGCACACAGTATCACACAGGAGAGGATTAGATACACGGCTCAGCAGACTGTATCACACAGGAGAGGATTAGATACACAGCTCAGCAGACAGTATCACACAGGATAGGATTAGATACACTGCTCAGCAGATGGTATTACACAGTATAGGATTAGATACACAGCTCAGCAGACATTATCACACAGGAGATGATTAGATACACAGCATAGGATTAGATACACAGCTCAGCAGACAGTATCACACAGGACAGGATTAGATACACAGCTCACCAGACAGTATCACACAGCATAGGATTAGATACACAGGTCAGCAAACAGTATCACACAGGATAGGATTAGATACACGGCTCAGCAGACAGTATCACACAGGAGAGGATTAGATACACGGCTCAGTAGACAGTATCACACAGGAGAGGATTAGATACACAGCATAGGATAAGATACACATCTCAGCAGACAGTATCACACAGCATAGGATTAGGTACACGGCGCAGCAGACAGTATCACACAGGAGAGGATTAGATACACAGCTCAGCACACAGTATCACACAGGAGAGGATTAGAGACACAGCTCATCTGACAGTATCACACAGGAGGGGATTAGATACACAGCTCAGCAGACAGTATCACACAGGATAAGATTAGATACACTGCTCAGCAGACAGTATCACACAGGAGAGTATTAGATACACAGCTCAGCAGACAGTATCACACAGGAGAGGATTAGATACACGGCTCAACACACAGTATTACACAGAGGATTAGATACACGGCTCAGCAGACAGTATCACACAGGAGAGGATTAGATACATGGCTCAGAAGACAACATCACACAGTAGAGGATTAGATACACTGCTCTGCAGATAGTATCACACAGGAGAGGATTAGATACATGGCTCAGCAGACAGTATCACACAGGAGAGGATTAGAAACACAGCTCAGCAGACAGTATCACACAGGAGAGGATTAGATACACAGCTCAGCAGACAGTATCACACAGGAGAGGATTAGATACACAGCTCAGCAGACAGTATCACACAGGAGGGGATTAGATACACAGCTCAGCAGACAGTATCACACAGTATAAGATTAGATACACTGCTCAGCAGACTATCACACAGCATAGGATTAGATACACGGCTCAGCAGACAGTATCACACAGGAGATGATTAGATACACAGCTCAGCAGACAGTGTCACACAGGAGGGCATTAGATACACAGCTCAGGAGACAGTATCACAGAGTATAAGATTAGATACACTGCTCAGCAGACAGTATCACACAGGAGAGGATTAGATACACAGCTCAGCAGACAGTATCGCACAGGAAAGGATTAGACACACTGCTCAGCAGACAGTATCACACAGGAGAGGATTAGAGATACAGCTCAGCAGACAGTATCACACAGGAAAGGATTAGATACACGGCTCAGCTGACAGTATCACATAGGACAGGATTAGATACACAGTTCATCAGACAGTATCACACAGGAGAGGATTAGATACACAGCTCAGTAGACAGTATCATACAGGGTAGGATTAGATACACAGCTCAGCAGACAGTATCACACAGGAGAGGATTAGATACACAGCTCAGCAGACGGTATCACACAGGAGAGTATTAGATACACTGCTCAGCAGACAGTATCACATAGGATAGGATTAGATACACAGCTCAGCACACAGTATCACACAGGAGAGGATTAGATACACAGCTCAGCAGTCAGTATCACACAATATAGGATTAGATACACTGCTCAGCAGATGGTATTACACAGGATAGGATTAGATACACAGCTCAGCAGACAGTATCACACAGGATAGGATTAGATACACGGCTCAGCAGACATTATCACACAGGAGATGATTAGATACACAGCATAGGATTAGATACACAGCTCAGCAGACAGTATCACACAGCATAGGATTAGATACACGGCTCAGCAGACAGAATCACACAGGAGGGGATTAGATACACAGCTCAGCAGACAGTATCACAGGATAAGATTAGATACACTGCTCAGCAGACAGTATCACAAAAGAGAGGATTAGATAAACAGCTCAGCAGACAGCATCACACAGGAGAGGATTAGATACACAGTTCATCAGACAGTATCACACAGGAGTGGATTAGATACACGGCTCAGCAGACAGTATCGCACAGGGCGGGATTAGATACACGACTCAGCAGACGGTATCACACAAGATAGGATTAGATACACAGTTCATCAGACAGTATCACACAGGAGAGGATTAGATACACAGCTCAGCAGAGTGTATCACATGGGTGGATTAGATACACGGCTCAGCAGACAGTATCGCACAGGGCGGGATTAGATACACGGCTCAGCAGACAGTATCACACAGGATAGGATTAGATACACAGTTCATCAGACAGTATCACACAGGAGATAATTAGATACACAGCTCAGCAGACAGTATCACACAGGAGAGGATTAGATACATAGCTCAGTAGACAGTATCACACAGGAGAGGATAAGATACACAGCTCAGCACACAGTATCACACAGGATAGAATTAGATACACAGCTCAGTAGACAGTATCACACAGGACAGGATTAGATACACATCTCAGCACACAGTATCACACAGGAGAGGATTAGATACACGGCTCAGCACACAGTATCACACAGGAGAGGATTAGATACACTGCTCAGCAGACGGTATCACACAGCATAGGATTAGATACACGGCTCAGCTGACAGTATCACACATGAGAGGATTAGATACACAGCTCAGCTGACAGTATCACACAGGAGAGGATTAGATACACAGCTCAGCAGACAGTATCACACAGGAGAGGATTAGATACACAGCTCAGCTGACAGTATCACACAGGACAGGATTAGATACACAGCTCATCAGACAGTATCACACAGAGGATTACATACACAGCTCAGCACACAGTATCACACAGGAGAGGATTAGATACAATGCTCAGCAGACAGTATCACACAGGAGAGGATTAGATACACTGCTCTGCAGACAGTATCACACAGGAGAGGATTAGATACACGGCTCATCAGACAGTATCACACAGGAGAGGATTAGATACACGGTTGAGCAGACAGTATCACACAGGGTAGGATTAGAGATACAGCTCAGCAGACATTATCACACAGCATAGGATTAGATACACAGCTCAGCAGACAGTATCACACAGCATAGGATTAGATACACGGCTCAGCAGACAGTATCACACAGGATAGGCTTAGATACACAGCTCAGCAGGCAGTATCACACAGGAGAGGATTAGATACATAGCTCAGCAGACAGTATCACACAGGAGAGGATTAGATACACAGCTCAGCAGATGGTATCACACAGGATAGGATTAGATACACAACTCAGCTGACAGTATCACACAGCACAGGATTAGATACAAAGCTCAGCAGATAGTATCACACAGGAGTGGATTAGATACACGGCTCAGCAGACAGTATCGCACAGGGCGGGATTAGATACACGGCTCAGCAGACAGTATCACACAGGAGAGGATTAGATACACGGCTCAGCAGACAGTATCACACAGGAGAGGATTAGATACACGGCTCAGCAGACAGTATCGCACAGGGCGGGATTAGATACACAGCTCAGCAGACAGTATCACACAGGAGTGGATTAGATACACGGCTCAGCAGACAGTATCACACAGGAGAGGATTAGATACACGGCTCAGCAGACAGTATCACACAGCACAGGATTAGATACAAAGCTCAGCAGATAGTATCACACAGGAGTGGATTAGATACACGGCTCAGCAGACAGTATCGCACAGGGCGGGATTAGATACACAGCTCAGCAGACAGTATCACACAGGAGGGGATTAGATACACAGCTCAGCAGACAGTATCACACAGGAGAGGATTAGATACACGGCTCAGCAGACAGTATCGCACAGGGCGGGATTAGATACACGGCTCAGCAGACAGTATCACACAGGATAGGATTAGATACACTGCTCAGCAGATAGTATCACACAGGATAGGATTAGATGCACAGCTCAGCAGACAGTATCACACAGGAGAGGATTAGAGACACAGCTCAGCAGATGGTATCACACAGGAGAGGATTAGATACACAGCTCAGCAGACAGTATCACACAGGAGAGGATTAGATACACAGCTCAGCAGACAGTATCACACAGGACAGGATTAGATACACAGCTCAGCAGACAGTATCACACAGGACAGGATTAGATACACAGCTCAGCAGATAGTATCACACAGTAAAGGATTAGATACACAGCTCAGCAGACAGTATCACACAGGAGAGGATTAGATACACTGCTCAGCAGATAGTATCACACAGGAGAGGATTAGATACACAGCTCAGCAGACAGTATCACAAAGGATAGGATTAGATACACAGCTCAGCAGCTGGTATCACACAGGATAGGTTTAGATACACGGCTCAGCAGATGGTATCACACAGGATATGATTAGATACAGGGCTCAGCAGACAGTATCACACAGGAGAGGATTAGTTACACGGCTCAGCAGATGGTATCACACAGGATAGGATTAGATACACATCTCAGTAGACAGTTTAGCACAGCATAGAATTAGATACAAAGCTCAGCAGACAGTATCACACAGGAGAGGATTAGATACACATCTCAGCAGATGGTATCACACAGGATAGGATTAGATACACGGCTCAGCAAACAGTATCACACAGGATAGGATTAGATACACGGCTCAGCAGACAGTATCACACAGGGCAGGATTAGATACACGGTTCAGCAGACAGTATCGCACAGGGTAGGATTAGATACACGGCTCAGCAGACAGTATCACACAGGAGAGGATTAGATACACAGCTCAGCAGACAGTATCACACAGGAGAGGATTAGATACACGGCTCAGCAGACAGTATCACACAGGAGAGGATTAGATACACTGCTCAGCAGATAGTATAACACAGGATAGGATTAGATGCACAGCTCAGCAGATAGTATCACACAGGATAGGATTAGATACACGGCTCAGCAGACAGTATCACACAGGAGAGGATTAGATACACAGCTCAGCAGACAGTATCACACAGGAGAGGATTAGATACACGGCTCAGCAGACAGTATCACACAGGAGAGGATTAGATACACTGCTCAGCAGATAGTGTCACACAGGATAGGATTAGATGCACAGCTCAGCAGATAGTATCACACAGGATAGGATTAGATACACGGCTCAGCAGACAGTATCACACAGGAGAGGATTAGATACACAGCTCAGCAGATAGTATCACACAGGATAGGATTAGATACACAGCTCAGCAGATAGTATCACACAGGATAGGATTAGATACACAGCTCAGCAGACAGTATCACACAGGAGAGGATTAGATACACGGCTCATCAGACAGTATCGCACAGGAGAGGATTAGATACACAGCTCATCAGACAGTATCACACAGGACAGGATTAGATACACAGCTCAGTAGACAGTATCACACAGCATAGGATTAGATACACGGCTCAGCAGACAGTATATAGACAAGTCCCCCACACACAGCATACGGTATATAGACAAGTCCCCCACACAGCATACAGTATATAGACAAGTCCCCCACACACAGCATACAGTATATAGACAAGTCCCCCACACACAGCATACGGTATATACACAAGTCCCCCCCACACAGCATACGGTATATAGACAAGTCCCCCACACACAGCATACAGTAGAATCATAGAATCATAGAATCATAGAATGGTAGAGTTGGAAGGGACCTCCTGGGTCATCTGGTCCAACCCCCTGCTCAAAGCAGGATCATCTCAGACAGATGTCTGTCCAGCCTCTGTTTGAAGACGTCCATTGAAGGGGAACTCACCACCTCTCGTGGCAGCCTGTTCCACTCATTAATCACCCTAACTGTCAAAAAGTTTTTTCTAATATCTAATCTGTGTCTCCTCCCATTTAGTTTCATCCCATTGCTTCTAGTCTTTCCTTGTGCAAATGAGAATAAAGATGATCCTTCTACAATGTGACAGCCCTTGACATATTTGTAGACAGCTATTAAGTCTCCTCTCAGTCTTCTTTTTTGCAAGCTAAACATTCCCAAATCCTGCAACCGTTCCTCATAGGACATAGTTTGCAGACCAGTCACCATTCTGGTCGCTCTTCTCTGAACTTGCTCCAGTTTGTCTATGTCTTTTTTAAAATGTGGTGCCCAAAACTGTACACAGTATTCCAGATGAGGTCTGACCAAAGAGGAGTAAAGACCGATAATGACTTCACGTGATCTAGACTGTATGCTTCTGTTAATACATCCCAGAATTGTATTTGCCTTTTTTGCTGCTGCATCACACTGTTGACTCATGTTCAGTCTATGATCTATTAGTATACCTAAGTCTTTTTCACATGTACTGTTGCTTAGCTCTATTCCTCCCATTCTGTATATCCTTTTTTCATTTTTATTGCCCAGATGTAGTACTTTGCATTTTTCCCTGTTAAAAACCATTCTGTTGGTTGCTGCCCAATGCTCCAGTTTATTTAGGTCTTTTTGAATCCTCTCTCTCTCTTCTCTAGTATTAGCTATCCCTCCTAGCTTTGTGTCATCAGCAAATTTAATCAGCTTACCCTCAATTCCTTCATCTAAATCATTGATAAAGATGTTGAACAATACAGGTCCCAGGACGGAGCCCTGTGGTACCCCACTTGAGACATTCATCCAGCTAGATGTGAAGCCATTTACAACCACCCTTTGAGTCCGATCACTAAGCCAGTTATGAATCCACCTAACAGTTGCCTGGTCCATTGCATACTTGGTCATTTTTTCAATAAGGATGGTGTGAGATACTTTGTCAAATGCTTTGCTGAAGTCAAGATATACTATATCTACAGCATTTCCCTGATCCACCCAGTCAGTGATTCTGTCATAGAAGGAAATTAAGTTAGTCTGACATGACTTGTTAGTTACAAACCCATGCTGACTCTGGTTAATCACTTCATTCTTATCCATGTACTTACATACATGTTGTTTAATAATTTGTTCAAAGATCTTTCCTGGTATAGAAGTCAGACTCACCGGCCTATAGTTCCCTGGGTCCACCTTCTTCCCCTTTTTGAAGATAGGAACAACATTTGCTCTTCTCCAGTCTTCTGGGACTTCTCCTGTTCTCCAAGAATTTTCAAAGATTATGGAGAGTGGTTCTAAAATTTCTTCTACGATCTCCTTCAGTACTCTGGGGTGTAATTCATCTGGACCTGGAGACTTGAACTCATTTATGTTAGCTAAATATTCCCTCACAATCTTTCGGTTTACAGATAACTTGGATTCCTCTATTCCTTTAAAAGGACAGTGAAGATCAGTTGATGTTACATTTTCTTTCTGAGAGAAAACAGATGCAAAATAGGAATTAAAAAGTTCGGCCTTCTCAACATCCTCTCTTACCATTTCTCCATTTTCATCCTGTAAAAATCCTATAGCATCTTTGACTTTTCTTTTACTTTTGACATACCCCCAAAATCCTTTTTTATTGCTTTTGACATCTCTTGCAAGCCTTAATTCATTGTCAGCTTTAGCTAACCTGATACGTGCCCTGCAGGATCTGCAGACTGCATTATAATCTTCTTTAGATATGCCTCCCTCTTTCCATTTAATAAACATTTCTTTCTTTCTTTTTAGCATGTGTTTAAGTTCTGTGTTCATCCATCCTGGTTTCCTTAAATGCTTCCCATTCTTCCTACTTTTCGGGATTGTTAACGATTGTGCTTTGAGAATCTCATTTTTAAAAATTTCCCATCCTTCCTGGACATTTTTGTCCTTAAGGACATCCAGCCATTGGATCCCTCCTATTCTCTTTCTGAGTCTCTTAAAATCTGCCTTTCTAAAATCTAACCTTGAAGTTTGAGTCTTCACATGTCTTCCTCCTCTAGTTATCCAAAATTCTATAATAGCATGATCGCTGCCTCCTAGGGTCCCAGCCACCTTTACCTCCTCAACCATTTCCTCCCTGTTTATAAGGATTAGATCCAAAGTAGCAGATCCCCTTGTTTTCTCCCCTACCTTTTGGAAGATAAAGTTGTCAGCAAGAGAGGATAAGAATTTGCTTGACCTGTTAGTTTTACTTGAGAGAGATTCCCAACAAATGTCTGGATAGTTGAAATCTCCCATGACCACTACGTCATATTTTTTGGAGAACTTGGTCATTTGATACATAAAGAGTTCATCCATATCTTCAGCTTGCCCAGGTGGCCTGTAGTAAATGCCTACAATGGTGTCCTTTCCGTTGTTCTCTCCTTGTATTCTTACCCAAACAGTTTCCACAGAACTCCCAGTCTCTGAAGCTTCAATCTCTGTGCAGATATACGCTTTTCTAACATACAATGCAACACCTCCTCCTCGTTTATCAAGTCTGTTTCTTGCAAATAAGTTGTATCCTTTTAGCCTTTTAGTCCAATCATGTGTATCGTCCCACCAAGTTTCAGTGATTCCAATGACATCATATTCCTTTTCCTTCATTAGTAGTTCCAATTCTCCTTGTTTGTTGCCCATGCTTTGTGCATTTGTATAAAAACATTTTAGTTTGTGATTGGTTTCTCTTCCTCCCATATTTTTATTATTTAGATTTTTTTGTCTTTGTTCTTCCTTTCCACTTCCAGTAGCAGAGATCTCAATAGTATTTGTCAGCTGTATGGCTTTTTCAGGCCTTTTGCTTCCCTTCCCACATTGTTCTAGTTTAAAGCTTTCCTGATGAGTGTAGCAAGACGACTTCCAAATACATGTTTTCCAGTCTTCGTAAGGTGCACCCCATCTCTAGCAAGTAGTCCATCGTATAGGTAATTCATTCCGTGATCCAGAAATCCAAATCCTTGTTGACGGCACCATCGACGTAGCCAGTTGTTCACCTGTAGAATCTTATTCCACCTCATTGTTCCATGGCCATCCACTGGGAGGATGGATGAGAAGACCACCTGCGCTCCCAATTCTTTCACTTTCTTGCCTAAGTCTTCAAAGTCACTGCAGATGGTTTCCAGGTCCTTTCCTGCGGTGTCATTTGTCCCCACATGTATTAGCAGGAATAGGTAGTGATCTGTAGGTCTGAAGAGTCTTGATATCCTGTCAGACACATCTTTAATTTTTGCTCCTGGAAGACAGCACATTTCTCTTGAGGTTATGTCTGGTCTGCAGATAGTGGCCTCTGTTCCTCTTAACAGGGAATCCCCCATAACCACCACTCTCCGTTTTTTCTTCACAACATTCTTCTTTCTCCATCCAGGAGGATTCTGAGGGCTTACAAGGTTATTCATTGCTGGCAAAGTCTTATTTTGCTGTATTTCTTCATGGTTCTCCTGCGTGAGAGCCTGGTAATGGTTCCTGAGCAGTATGGGTGCTGACTGCCTCTCGATCCTCCTGCTTCTGTGGGTCACATGCTTCCATTCCTCTGTTTCGTCAGGTGCAGTTCGAATTTCTTCTCTTTCTGAATCATGAAGAGATAATTCTGCTCTGTCTAAGAACTCTTCACCTTCCTTAATGATTTTCAAGGTAGTTAACCTCTCTTCTAGATTTCGCAACTTTTCCTCCAACAGGGACACAAGCTTGCATTTCTGGCATGTGAAGTTTGGCTTTTCCACTGGCAAGTCTGTGAACATGTAGCAGGATATGCAGCTCACCAAATGGCTCCTGGACTCTTCCATGTTCTTACTGTTAATGTTCTGAAAACAGTGAAAAAAGCTTAAAAAAAAAAAAGCTGCAAAATGCCGGCGCGCGGTTTACCGATGTCCTCTTTTCAGCTCCAACAGCCAAAATCCAGTGTTCTTTGAGCTCGCGGAGACTCTTCACTTACCGCAAAATGCAGTGGGAATATGCAAATTATCTCCTCAGGACTCCTCCCCTGGTTTACCGATGTCCTCTTTTCAGCTCCAACAGCCAAAATCCAGTGTTCTTTGAGCTCGCGGAGACTCTTCACTTACCCCAAAATGCAGTGGGAATATGCAAATTATCTCCTCAGGACTCCTCCCCTGGTTTACCGATGTCCTCTTTTCAGCTCCAACAGCCAAAATCCAGTGTTCTTTGAGCTCGCGGAGACTCTTCACTTACCCCAAAATGCAGTGGGAATATGCAAATTATCTCCTCAGGACTCCTCCCCTGGTTTACCGATGTCCTCTTTTCAGCTCCAACAGCCAAAATCCAGTGTTCTTTGAGCTCGCGGAGACTCTTCACTTACCCCAAAATGCAGTGGGAATATGCAAATTATCTCCTCAGGACTCCTCCCCTGGTTTACCGATGTCCTCTTTTCAGCTCCAACAGCCAAAATCCAGTGTTCTTTGAGCTCGCGGAGACTCTTCACTTACCCCAAAATGCAGTGGGAATATGCAAATTATCTCCTCAGGACTCCTCCCCTGGTTTACCGATGTCCTCTTTTCAGCTCCAACAGCCAAAATCCAGTGTTCTTTGAGCTCGCGGAGACTCTTCACTTACCCCAAAATGCAGTGGGAATATGCAAATTATCTCCTCAGGACTCCTCCCCTGGTTTACCGATGTCCTCTTTTCAGCTCCAACAGCCAAAATCCAGTGTTCTTTGAGCTCGCGGAGACTCTTCACTTACCCCAAAATGCAGTGGGAATATGCAAATTATCTCCTCAGGACTCCTCCCCTGGTTTACCGATGTCCTCTTTTCAGCTCCAACAGCCAAAATCCAGTGTTCTTTGAGCTCGCGGAGACTCTTCACTTATATACACAAGTCCCCCCCACACAGCATACAGTATATAGACAAGTCCCCACACACAGCATACGGTATATAGACAAGTCCCCCACACACAGCATACGGTATATAGACAAGTCCCCCACACACAGCATACAGTATATAGACTAGTCCCCCACACACATAGCATACAGTATATACACAAGTCCCCCCCACACAGCATACGGTATATAGACAAGTCCCCCACACACAGCATACAGTATATAGACAAGTCCCCCATACACAGCTTACGGTATATAGACAAGTCCCCCCCATACGGTATATAGACAAGTCCCCCCCACACAGCATACGGTATATAGACAAGTCCCCCCACACAGCATACAGTATATAGACAAGTCCTCCTCACACAGCATACGGTATATAGACAAGTCCCCCCCACACAGCATACAGTATATAGACAAGTCCCCCTCACACAGCATACGGTATATAGACAAGTCCCCCACATACAGTATATAGACAAGTCCCCCACACACAGCATACGGTATATAGACAAGTCCCCCCCACACAGCATACGGTATATAGACAAGTCCCCCCCACACAGCATACGGTATATAGACAAGTCCCCCCCACACAGCATACGGTATATAGACAAGTCCCCCCCACACAGCATACGGTATATAGACAAGTCCCCCCCACACAGCATACAGTATATAGACAAGTCCCCCTCACACAGCATACAGTATATAGACAAGTCCCCCACACACAGCATACGGTATATAGACAAGTCCCCCACACACAGCATACGGTATATAGACAAGTCCCCCACACACAGCATACGGTATATAGACAAGTCCCCCCCACACAGCATACAGTATATAGACAAGTCCCCCCCACACAGCATACGGTATATAGACAAGTCCCCCCCACACAGCATACGGTATATAGGCAAGTCCCCCCCACACAGCATACGGTATATAGACAAGTCCCCCACATAGCATACGGTATATAGACAAGTCCCCCACACAGCATACAGTATATAGACAAGTCCCCCATACACAGCATACAGTATATAGACAAGTCCCCCACACACAGCATACGGTATATAGACAAGTCCCCCCCACACAGCATACGGTATATAGACAAGTCCCCCACACACAGCATACGGTATATAGACAAGTCCTCCACACACAGCATACGGTATATAGACAAGTCCCCCACATAGCATACGGTATATAGACAAGTCCCCCACACACAGCATACGGTATATAGACAAGTCCCCCACATAGCATACGGTATATAGACAAGTCCCCCACACAGCATACAGTATATAGACAAGTCCCCCATACACAGCATACAGTATATAGACAAGTCCCCCACACACAGCATATGGTATATAGACAAGTCCCCCACACACAGCATACGGTATATAGACAAGTCCCCCACACACAGCATACGGTATATAGACAAGTCCCCCACACACAGCATACGGTATATAGACAAGTCCCCCACACACAGCATACGGTATATAGACAAGTCCCCCACACACAGCATACGGTATATAGACAAGTCCCCCATACACAGCATACAGTATATAGACAAGTCCCCCACACAGCATACGGTATATAGACAAGTCCCCCCTACACAGCATACAGTATATAGACAAGTCCCCCACACACAGCATACGGTATATAGACAAGTCCCCCACACACAGCATACGGTATATAGACAAGTCCCCCGTACACAGCATACAGTATATAGACAAGTCCCCCCCACACAGCATACGGTACATAGACAAATCCCCCACACACAGCATACAGTATATAGACAAGTCCCCCACACACAGCATACGGTATATAGACAAGCCCCCCCCCACACACACAGCATACGGTATATAGACAAGTCCCCCCCCACACACACAGCATACAGTATATAGACAAGTCCCCCCCACACACAGCATACGGTATATAGACAAGTCAAACCACACCCCCCCACACACAGCATACGGTATATAGACAAGTGCATAGCTGTGCTAGGGTAGGAGTGGGAGGAGCCTTCCTTCTCTTGTCAGTGCTGGCCCTGCAGTGGAGCCCAACGGGGAATTCCCCAGCAGGCCAGTCCGAGCCTGGTCACATGCTGACTAGAGTCTCAGACACCTCTCTGAGTAGCCCACTGATAGAAGTGGATGAGAATCTAGTCGGCATTTGACCTCAACTATTACATCATAACACCGGCTTTATCTTTTTAAAGCTTTGTAACCTTTACTCACTTTATGAATCAGCCACAGATAAAACTCAATAAGGATGGGTTGCTACTGTGTGCAATTTGCCAGCCAGCCCAGAACAGCGGTGACCTGAGCCGACAGCAGCGACTTGAGTAGACTGTGGCCACCTGAGCCAACAGCGGCATTTATATTGAGCTATCGCCAGGAAATGGATGACAATGGCAGTCAGGGGAATGGTGAAGGCCTGCATGGCTGCCATCTTGGTACTCCTGTGAAGTTCATCCACAGTCTGGACTTAATCTTATAAACTGTATACTGCATTACTAGAGGATTACTGTATATAGAATAAGCAGTCAAGAGATGGCAGGTTCAAGTGCCCTAAGGGGACATAAAAAAATAAAGTAAAAATGGAAAAAAAAGAAAAAAGTTTTATAAAAGAAAAAAAATAAACAAAAATGTTAAATCACCCCTATTTTCCGAGGTAAAAAAAAAGAAATTAAAAAAGAAACATTTTATATTGTCGTGTCTGTAAAAGTCCGACCTATCAAAGCCCAAATTATTTAAACCGCACGTTAAATAGCGGAAAAATAAATTAAGAAGCCAGAATTGCCGTATTATGGTGTCACCAAACAGTAATAAATAACCCGGTATTGTGTCACCATTTTGTGAGACCCTGCATCTGTTCCATGTTTCTGCTGATGAATCTGGGCGAGGTTCGCTTTCTGCTCGCCGACCTGCGGGGGTTATTGATGCCATTCTCTGCTGTCTACAAACTTTTCATCTCTTTTTGATGCATTTTTTGGGAGGTAAAATTACCCAAAAAGAAAAAAAAATTGGGTGTTTAGATTATCTTTGCTGTTGGGCATTTGCTGTAGGGGTTAATATATTTATGATTTGATAGATCGGACTTTTTGTCAGTGTGTCAATACTAAATAAATAAATATATATATATATAATCTTTTAGTCTTGCTTTGTATTGACAAATGGAGGTAGGAAATTTAAAAGGATTTTTTTTATATATATAAATTTTAATTTTAATCCTTTTCTATCACATTATTTTTTGCTCCCGTTGGGCAACTTGAACCAAAAATCCACAACTCATTGGAATTGCGACACTTAAATTCTGCGGATGTCGGGAAGGGGATAAAGAGAATAAAGTAACTTTGCAGAATGCTTCCGTTTTGTGTACACAGCTCCTGTGCTGACTTAGTGTTCTCTTTGGTTACACCACACACCGATTCTGTGTCCGGCCCCCACAGATCGCCATCTCCATATATATATGGGGGGATTTCCTCATGTGACGACCCCTCTGCCGATGTATACAGATCACATGTGGCTTCACCTTCAGCTTTGATCTCCGCACTCTTCAGTTCCGGATCCTCCAGGATGAGGGATAAATCTTTCTTGCTCTTCATTCCCCTCCGTGGCTGATACAGCAGCTCCACCGCGCCGACGTTCCCCTCATAGGGAGGAATCGCTCCGCAAAGACTGTTCTCAGCCACAGGACGATCCGCCGGATACAGGAGGAAAGTTCTCCTCTCTGCAATGAAGGATTATTCAACTTTTCTGCCATTTGTAAGATCTCTGCTTGTTGTCTGAGAATAAAATCATTCTTGTTAATATCCAGAACCTGAAAAAAATCTAATCCTGACAGCAGCGGAGCATTTATTACAATGGTATTCAGTGTAGACAATCCCCCTCCTGTCCTGACCGTTTGCTACAATGTATCAGTGCAGGGAAAATCTATCAGTTCGGACTTGGTTTCCCTTACAGAGGATTGTCCAGGCCAGACACCATTGTACCCAGTGGCGTCCCGCCAATGGCGGCAGGCCACGCGACTGCTATGGGGCCCGTGAGCTGGGGGGGCCCCATAGCAGTCGCCTGCACTGTGTACCCCCGCATCGGGTCCCCCTCCTGCACCCAGGCAAGAGGCGGGGCCCTGAGCAGGCGGGGGGCTTACTCGCCGTCGGGCATCCCGGCGCGCCATGGGCCCCCCCTCCTGCTCAGGGCCCCGGCCGGCACAATACTTACCTCTTCCCGTGCCCTAGACGCTAGAATGTATGGGATCCTTCCAGGTATGATGTAATTTCCGGGGGCGTGTTCTAGTTCAGCACCAGACGCCAGAGTCTCATGCAGAGACAGAGCTGCCGGTGAAGCTGCAGGAGGAGGTCAGTATCCTAAGCTGAGAAACAGGAGATTGTTCTATTAATTGCAGGTCTGATGTCTTTTCTTCTTGTTGTTTTTGGGGTGAGGGGGCTTGATACTTGCGAGTGAGGGATTTGGGGGGGTTAATGCTGGAGGGCAGTCTGGTGGGGTTAATTAATGCTTGTGGAGATCTTAGGGGCTCTGGGGAATAATGCAGGGATAATGTGTGCTTGTGGGGGCCCTAAGGGGATGCTGTGGGCTTGTGAGGGATCTGGGGGGGATGCTGCGGGCTTGTGGGGGCCCTAAGGGGGATTTTGCGGTCTTGCGGGGGCTCTGGGGGGGATGCTGCGAGCTTGTGTGGCCCTGGGGGAGATGCTGCGGGCTTGTGGGGCCCTGGAGGGGATGCTGTGGGCGTGTGGGTGCTCTGGGGGGGATTCTGCGGGCTTGTGGGGCCCTGGGGGGGATGCTGTGGGCTTGTGGGGGCCCTGGGGGGGATGCTGTGGGCTTCTGGGGCCCTGGGGGGGATGCTGTGGGTTTGTGGGGGCCCTTGGGGGGATACTGTGGGCTTGTGGGTGCCCTGGGTGGGATGCTGCGGGCTTGTGGGGCCCTGGGAGGGATGCTGTGGGCTTGTGGGTGCTCTGGGGGGGGGTGCTGCAGGCTTGTGGGTGCTCTGGGGGGGATGCTGTGGGCTTGTGGGTGCTCTGGGGGGGGATCCTGCGGGCTTGTGGGTGCTCCGGGGGGATGCTGCGGGCTTGTGGGGGCTCTGGGGGGGATGCTGCAGGCTTCTGGGTCCTCTGGGGGGGGGGGTGCTGCAGGCTTGTGGGGGCCCCTGGGGGATGCAGCCGGCTTGTGGGCGCCCCGGGGAGGATGCAGCCTGCTTGTGGGGCCTCTGTATGGGGTCCAGTCTGCATATGGCATTACATGGGGACCAGGCAGTATTCTCTATGGTGAATTATATGGGATCCAGTATTTTGTATGGAGCATTATATGGGGCTCATAATACTGTATGGAGGACTATGTGGTACCCATAATATTGTATGGAGGACTATGTGGTGCAATTACACTGTATGGAGGACTATACTGTCCGGACTGCACTGTGCGCTGTCAGGATTCACCGGTTTCTGAGCTATTGTAGAATTTACAGAAGATATCACTCATGAAATGTAAGAAGTCAGTGAAATGTTTGGCATTGTACTATATCTATATCTATAATTTCTCTGCTGTATCTGTGCATCATGAATGGTTGGATGTGTTAAAGGGGCCACTGAGACTCTTTCGCCCGGGGCCCACGAAAACCTGGAGGAGGAAGCATCATGTGACACTCCCTCTCCCATCATTCCTCCTCTGCGTCTGACGCAGCGGCATGATGACGCGCCACGCTGTGTCAGACAGTGGAGCTGGCAGCTGCTGAGGTGATCAGCTGCAGAGACTGAAGCAGCGGGGAACGAGGAGCGGTAAGTATGTATTTATTTTTTAAATCATTGTGTACTGATAATACTGGAGGACTGGGGCTGCATTTTACCCTACGGGTGGGGGGGGCTGCATTTTACCCTATGGGGGGCTGCATTATACTGCGTACAGGACCATAGGGGAATGCATTATACTGTGTGGAGAACCATGGCGAGTGTCTTATACTGTGTGGAGGACCATGGGGGAGTGCATTATACTGTGTGGAGGACCATGGGGGAGTGCATTGTACTGTGTGGAGGACCATGGGGGAGTGCATTGTACTGTGTGGAGGACCATGGGGGAGTGCATTATACTGTGTGGAGGACCACGGGGAGTGCATTGTACTGTGTGGAGGACCACGTGGGAGTGCATTATACTGCGTGGAGGACCACGAGGGAGTGCATTATACAGCGTGGAGGACCACGAGAGAGTGCATTATACTGCGTGGAGGACCATGGGGACTGTATTATACTGCGTGGAGGACCATGGCGAGTGCCTTATACTGTGTGGAGGACCATGGCAAGAGTCTTATACTGTGTGGAGGACCATGGGGGAATGCATTGTACTGTGTGGAGGACCATGGGGGAGTGCATTGTACTGTGTGGAGGACCATGGGGGAGTGCATTGTACTGTGTGGAGGGCCATGGGGGAGTGCATTGTACTGTGTGGAGGACCATGGGGGAGTGCATTGTACTGTGTGGAGGACCATGGGGGAGTGCATTGTACTGTGTGGAGGACCACGTGGGAGTGCATTATACTGCGTGGAGGACCACGAAGGAATGCATTATACTGTGTGGAGGACCACGAGGGAGTGCATTATACTGCGTGGAGGACCATGGGGACTGTATTATACTGCGTGGAGGACCATGGCGAGTGCCTTATACTGTGTGGAGGACCATGGCGAGTGCCTTATACTGTGTGGAGGACCATGGCGAGTGCATTGTACTCTATGGAGTATGTAGAGGTGTGGGGCGGTTGGGGGATCATACTGTGTTGGTGTCATCATACTTTACCCTGGGAGTTGAGGTGGGGTACAGTAGGGTCATTATACTGTGCATATGGAGGAATTCACCATGGGGGTATCATACCGTGTTTGGGGGGCACTTTTGTTGGCACCACACTTTATGGGCAATGAAAAAGGGATCTAGGACTTCAGCAGGAGGAAAATTACTATGTAAAGGCTGGAAGGTTGTGAGATCTCCTCTTCTGTGACTCCGACAATTATTTACATTTTTAAATTTTTTTTTGGGGGGGGGCCCAATTAGAACTTCTGCTATGGGGCCCCATGATTCCTATGTACGCCCCTAATTATACCAAATCCTCAGCTGTGCTGGTACTAAGGATATGGACACTCAGACATTTTGGGCTAAATATATACATACAAATATTTTTTCAATAACGTTTCATAAACAATTTGGCTTTTTTATTTCCTTTGCATTGCTAGTTGCAGAATGAGCTCACTGAGAATTTATCAGTGAGCTCATTCTGACCTTCTCTGTGCTGATTATGTTCACAGACCAGCATGAAAGTTGGGCTGATCTCTGATGCAGTCATAAATCATCGCAGAAATAAAAGCGCTGGAAACTCCACATCATAAGGAGCTCACTGACTGAATCTCAAGTTAACTCATTCTGCAGCCATCAATGTGCTGCTGGGAAACAAAAAGCTGGTAAAGGCCGAACAGAGCAAATATTACATGAAGAGAAATAGTAAAAAGTATTTTTAGACCAATATACATGTATTTAAAGGGATTGTCCGGTGTGAAGCTGAAGGCTGCAGTCATCTGTGTGACTCTCTGTGACTGCAGACTTGTAATCCTCACATCATGTAGACTGCGCGCTGCCAGCATTATTCTCAGCCCAGAGATGGCAGAAGCCCCTGTATCATGTGTACAGGAATTGTGCCCCCTCTCCCCGAGGAGCAGCAGTGCCTCGTCCTCCAGATACATGAGGGTCCCATCGGGGAGATCCGCATGTACCGGCCATGATGTCATCTCCATGGATACGGCATCAATGTGCAGAGCAGAAGACCCCTGTAAGGGAGAGCTCAGACGTGGGGGGATTGATGTGGATGTGAGGAGCAGATCCCCCCATATTCACAGATTATCGCACAATACATGTGGCCTTGCACAGGAAAAACTGTGAGGAAAGAAGAAATCAGATTTCTTACAATATAGAATAATGTCCTCCTGCCCTCGCTCATGTCCAGTATTATTTATCCCCTGACCTTTTGGGTGGGGAACCCCTCCTGAGCCCCCTCCATTATATAGGAGCCATATATCTGCTCCATTACTGGCAGAAGGTAAGGAGCCAATCACACTGCACGGCTTCTACTTCCTGCTCTAAGCCCCGCCCACCTGCCTTCCCTTGAGATCTCCATGACAACCCTTGTGTGACTACAGTGACAGGCCACGCCCCCGAGGATTCTGATCAGTGCGGATGTCTCCATATTGCTGAGGACTGTGAGCGGCTGATGGGCGGAGCCAGCAGCGATGTGAGGGGCAGAGCCAGCAGCGATATGAGGGGCGGAGCCAGCAGCGACATGAGGGGCGGAGCCAGCAGTGATATGAGATGCGGAGCCAGCAGCGATGTGAGGGGCGGAGCCAGCAGCGATATGAGGGGCGGAGCCAGCAGCGATGTGAGGGGCGGAGCCAGCAGCGATATGAGGAACGGAGCCAGCAGCGATATGAGGAGCGCTCACAGCACTGACAGGAGCAGGTGTGTGTGCAGCCAGTTCCTCTGCTGTGGGTGTTGTGTTGTGTGAGCTTCGCCGTGTATATATTATACACATATATATATATATATATATATATATATATATATATACAGAGTTGAAATCAGAAGTTTCCATACACTGTATAAATAGACACATCTGCATGTTTTTCTCAATATCTGACATGAAATCAGAATAAACCTTTCCCATTTTAGGTCAATTAGGATTACCATCATTTTTAATATTTGCCAAATGCCAGAATAATGAGCGTCTCTTGTAAGGGGCATTAAAACCGTCTTGTTATACCACTCTGACCTCCACGTGTCTTGTAAGGGGCATTAAAACCGTCTTGTTATACCACTCTGACCTCCACGTGTCTTGTAAGGGGCATTAAAACCATCTTGTTATACCACTCTGACCCCCACGTCTCTTCAGAGGGGCATTAAAACCGTCTTGTTATACCACTCTGACCTCCACGTCTCTTCTGAGGGGCATTAAAACCATCTTGTTATACCACTCTGACCTCCACGTCTCTTGTAAGGGGCATTAAAACCGTCTTGTTATACCACTCTGACCTCCACGTCTCTTCTGAGGGGCATTAAAAGCGTCTTGTTATACCACTCTGACCTCCACGTGTCTTGTAAGGGGCATTAAAACCGTCTTGTTATGCCACTCTGACCTCCACGTCTCTTCTGAGGGGCATTAAAAGCGTCTTGTTAAGCTACTGGGACCTCCACGACTCTTCGAACGGGCATTGCATTTCCTCATAATTTTTGGAAGCTTTTGCTTGGAAGGCATAAGCAAATACTATGGGAGACCCACTCCCCAATAATGGGAATAATGTTTTTAAGATGCTGTACTGTATGGCTCTTGTAAGGGGCATTAAAACCGTCTTGTTAAGCTACTGTGACCTCCACGTCTCTTCAAAGGGGCATTAAAAGCGTCTTCTTAAGCCACTCTGAACTCCACAGCTCTTCCAAGGGGCATTGAAATGTTGTTTTTAATTACCTTACCTCTAATCTCCATGACTCTTCCAACGGGCATTGCATTTCCTCCTAATTTTAGTCAGCTTTTGCTTTTCAATGCAAAGGTGAAAACTAAGGGAGACACACTCCCCATTAATGGGTAGAAGGTTTTTAGTACGCTGTAATCCACATCTGTTTCCAGGGGCATTGCAGTTCCTTATAATTTTTGGAAAGCCTTCCATTCACTGCTTAGGCCAACAGTGCACAGGAGACCCAGTTGCCATAAATGGAAAAAAAGGTTTAGTTAAGGCCCTCTGACCTCCATGTCATTTCCAAGGGGCATTGGAGTGCCTCAAAAGTTTTGGTAGGCATTGCACTCACTGTATGCCCTATAACTGTGTAGCCAAACCGCTCCTTTTGTTACAGAAACATATCCTACAAGACATATGTGGTTGACTGGCCTGATATTGATGTGAATGGTCCCTGTTCCTCCTGCTCTTTCTCCTTTGCCACTACCTCATCCATCATTTATCACTTGAAGCTTTGTTTTAACGAGAGTCATAGAACTTGGATAGTAGCAGGAAAACATCCAGCAATCCTCGGAGGAGGTAGGATATGCGCCAAAACGCTGACCACCTCAGGCCTAGCCGCTACTACATACATGCGCTTGCATTCCTTGAAAACAAAGCAGATGCTAACTTCTATCATCCTCATCATGCTCCTCACCTTGGCACTCTCAATTCCCCTGATAAAGAAGCCAGGGCCCACCGGAGAAGTCGGGTTCTTTGGTGGGCTCGTCCAATGCTGCCCTAAAGCAGGCCAGTCTAAGAAAAGTGTGTGGGGATGTTCCGCGGAGAAATCGGGGCGGCTTGGAACCGTTTATGGACACCTGGCCGCGGGGCGGCTGGGGACCGAGTGTGGACACCCGGCCGCCCCCTGGCGGCTGGGGACCGAGCATGGACACCCGGCCGCCGGGCGGCTGGGGACTGAGTATCGATACCTCGCTGCCGAAGCACCCATGAGGTAGTAGCCAGCTCTGGCCTCCACATGCCTAAAAGGCCCAATTTCAAGTGCACGCATGCTAGCAGTATGGTATTGCAGCCTCGGGGTGGGTTGGTGGCAGGTTGCACACTTATGCTTGCATTCCAACAAAACAAAGCAAATGCTAACTTCTGTCATCATCATGCTCCTCACCTTGGCATTCTCACCTCCCCTGATGGAGTCGGTTTCTCTAGTGGGCTTGTCCAATGCTGCCCTAAAGCAGGCCAGTCTAAGAAAAGTGTGTCGGGATGTTCCGCGGAGAAATCGGGGTGGCTGGGGACCGTCTATGGACACCCCGCCGCCCCCAGGCGGCTGGGGACCAGGTGTGGACACCCGGCCGCCGGGCGGCTGGGGACTGAGTATGGATACCTCGCTGCCGAAGCAGCCATGAGGTAGTGGCCAGCTTCGGCCTCCTCAAAACTAAAAGGCCCAATTTCAAGTGCAAGCTAGCAGTATGGTATTGCAGCCTGGGGGTGGGTGGGTGGTTGGCTGCATATTTGCGCTTGCATTGCAAGGAATGGGGGAGGTATAATTGAACACTGCCCTGGGACAAGGACTTGCACGGGGATAGTTGCAAGTCTGCATCTTCTGATGCGGCAAGGATCACTTCTGATGGGCACACTTTTAGGCAGTGACCTGGGAGTCAGAGATCCTTCCAGGGGTCTTCCCCATGCTGTTCCCATGTCTTTTCAGCACTATATGCATGTGTCACACAGCACATGGCCAGATAAGGTTGTAAAATGTTAAAATGACATTTCCCGGTGAATGCATTTGTCACAGTTGAAAGCAATACAAAAGTGCAAAAACGCATAAAAAATGCTACTTGTGAACATAGCCCAAGGTGTGGAGGAGTATTTTTGTTTTTGGTTATTTATTTTACCTTATACACAAGTCTTTACCCTGGAAAAGAAATTCCTTAACATATTTCACAGGAAAAATGTTTCACTTTCGTTTTTGAACATTTTCTTATGAGCCTGTAAAAGTGGCTTAATACCTCTGACCACGTTGTTGACAACAGTGACCTGGGGGTCAGAAATGCTTCCTGGGGCGATCCCCATGCTGTCCCCATGTCATCTGAGCACTGTCACTATCATTTTGGGCACTTTTTAGGCTTTCTACAGACTGCCGGGGGTGCCGCCGCAAAAATGCTCGGGTCTCCCATAGACTAACATGGGCTCGTTGCTCAGGTCGAGCACCCGAGTATCACGGCGAGCTTGGGCCGAGCTTCGAGCACCCGAGCATTTTAGTGCTCGCTCAACACTATTTATAACGGGGGCACAAGCTAGTGACTGATTTATATTCTCAGTGGAGCAGACTTCATTGCGGTGAATGATATACTCATGGGCACAGTGTGGCACATATTTGCATTTGGTGGCACAGTGGGCGGCATTATTTATTTAAGTCGCTTATATTTGTAACATTTTTGTTTTTCAGGAGTGCGGTGATCTGCTGAAAAGTGCGGAGCAGCCGAAACCTGGACAGCAAACTGCAAAGACGAATCATGGCGGGAAGTCGTCACGAAAGACTGGACTAGGTAATGAAGAGAAGAAAGAGAGCGACTGCAGTGTATAAACTGGAGGGTTAGGTGGGGCCCATTATATTATAATAAATCTATGTGGGGCCCATCATATTATAATAAATCTATGTGGGGTCCATAATATTAAAGGGACGGATATGTGGGGCCCATTATATAATAATAAAATCTATGTGGGGTCCATAATATTATAATAAATCTATGTGGGGTCCATAATATTATAATAAATCTATGTGGGGTCCATAATATTATAATAAATCTATGTGGGGTCCATAATATTAAAGGGACGGATATGTGGGGCCCATTATATAATAATAAATCTATGTGGGGCCCATTATATTATAATAAATCTATGTGGGGTCCATAATATTATAATAAATCTATGTGGGGCCCATTATATTATAATAAATCTATGTGGGGCCCATAATATTAAAGGGACGGATATGTGGGGCCCATTATATTATAATAAATCTATGTGGGGCCCATTATATTATAATAAATCTATGTGGGGTCCATAATATTATAATAAATCTATGTGGGGTCCATAATATTATAATAAATCTATGTGGGGTCCATAATATTAAAGGGACGGATATGTGGGGCCCATTATATTATAATAAATCTATGTGGTGCCCATTATATTAAAGGGAAAGCTATGTGGGGCCAATTATATTAAAGGGAAAGCTATGTGGGGCCAATTATATTAAGGGGAAAGCTATGTGGGGCCTTTTATATTAAAGGGAAAGCTATGTGGGGCCCATTATATTAAAGAGAAAGCTATGTGGGGCCCATTATATTAAAGAGAAAGCTATGTGGGGCCCATTATGTTAAAGAGAAAGCTATGTGGGGCCCATTATATTAAAGAGAAAGCTATGTGGGGCCCATTATATTAAAGAGAAAGCTATGTGGGGCCCATTATATTAAAGAGAAAGCTATGTGGGGCCCATTATATTAAAGAGAAAGCTATGTGGGGCCCATTATATTAAAGAGAAAGCTATGTGGGGCCAATTATATTAAAGGGAAAGCTATGTGGGGCCCATTATGTTAAAGAGAAAGCTATGTGGGGCCCATTATATTAAAGAGAAAGCTATGTGGGGCCCATTATATTAAAGAGAAAGCTGTGTGGGGCCCATTATATTAAAGAGAAAGCTATATGGGGCCCATTATATTAAAGAGAAAGCTATATGGGGCCCATTATATTAAAGAGAAAGCTATGTGGGGCCCATTATATTAAAGAGAAAGCTATGTGGGGCCCATTATATTAAAGAGAAAGCTATGTGGGGCCCATTATATTAAAGAGAAAGCTATGTGGGGCCCATTATATTAAAGAGAAAGCTATGTGGGGCCCATTATATTAAAGAGAAAGCTATGTGCGGCCCATTATATTAAAGAGAAAGCTATGTGGGGCCCATTATATTAAAGAGAAAGCTATGTGGGGCCCATTATATTAAAGAAAAAGTTATGTGGGACCCATTATATTAAAGGGAAAGCTATGTGGGGCCCATTATATTAAAGGGAAAGCTATGTGGGGCCCATTATATAATAATAAAATCAATGTGGTGCACATTATATTAAAGGGAAAGCTATGTGGGGCCCATTATATTAAAGAGAAAGCTATGTGGGGCCCATTATATTAAAGGGAAAGCTATGTGGGGCCCATTATATTAAAGGGAAAGCTATGTGGGGCCCGTTATCTTAAAGGGACATCTACGTATATGATAAATTCTATATGGGGCCCATGATATTTAATGGAAGGCTATGTGAGGCCCATTATATTAAATAGAGGACTATGTGGGGACCAATACATTAAAAAGAAAGCTATATTGGGGCCCACTATGTTATCTGGAAGGTTTTGTGGGGCCCTCTGTATTAAATTGAGGGCTATGTGAGGCCTATTAAATTAAATGGAAAGCGTTGCGGGGCCCATAATATTATATGGAGGGCTATGTGAGGCGCATTTATCAAATAAAGGGCTATGTAGCGCCAATTATATTAAATGGAAGCCTGTGTTTTGTCCATTATATTAAATAGAGATGTATCTTGGCTCCATTATAATAAATGGAAGGCAATGTGGGGACCATTATATTAAATGGAGGGTTATGTGGGGCCCATTATATTAAATGGAAGCCTATATGGAGCCCAGTAAATTAAATGTAAAGCTATGTGGGGCCCAATATTTTAAATGGAAGGTTAAGTGGGGCCAATTGTATTAAATAGAGGGCTATGTGGTGCCCAATATAAAACATGGAAGGCTTTTTGGTGCCCATTATATTAAATAGAGGGATATTTTGGCCCCATTTTATTAAATGGAAGGCTATGTCAGGTCCAATATATTAAATGGAGTCCAGTGCGGCCTATTATATTAAATTGACGGTTATGTGGGGTTCAATAAATTAAATGAAAAGCTATGTGGAGCCCAATAAATTAAATTATAGTACATGGAAGGCAATGTGCGGCTCATTATACTATATAGAGGGCTATGTGGGGGCCATTATACTTTATAGAATTCTATGTGGGGGTCCATTATACTTTTGCCAATGGCAAATTGTGTGTTCCGGTGGCACTCCAAAGGTAAAGGGTGTGCTCCGGTGGCACTCCAACGTCATAGGGTGTGCTCTGGTGGCACACCAATGGCAAAAAGGCCAAAGAGTAGACTCTGGTGGCAGACTGAGCAGCCCTAGAGTGCGCCCCAGTGATAAGCAATAAGGCCAAAGAATGTACCCTGGTGGTAGGCTAAAAAGCCCTAGAGTGCGCCCCAGTGGTAAGCAATAAGGCCAAAAAGTGCACCCCGGTGGCAGGCTAAAAAAGCCTAAAATGAGTGCCCCGGTGGTAAGCAAAATGGTCAGAGTGTACCCCGGTCGCAGTTAAAAAGCCCAAGTTGGGTGCCCCGGTGGTAAGCTAAAAGGCCAAAGAGTGCACCCCGGTGGAAGCTAAAAAGCCCAAGATGGGTGCCCCGGTGGTAAGCAAAAAAGGTCACATATTGGGCCCCTCTGGTAGGCCTACGGGAAATAGAGTTCTCCGATGGCACACCAACGGTAAAGGGTGTGCCCGATGGTACTCCAATGGTAAAGGGTGTGCTTCAGTGGCATGCCAGTGGCAAAAAGTGTACTCCGGTGGCATGCTAATGGTGAAAGGTGTGCTCTTTTGGCACCCCAACTGTAAAGAGTGTGTTCCAGTGGCACCCCAGCAGCCAATGGTGTACTTCGGTGGCAGACCATCGGGAAATGGTGTGATATGTAAGGCTCATCATAACAAAAGGGAGGGCTATGTGGGACCCATTATTTTATATGGAAAGCAAGGTGGGGCCCATTATATTAATTAGGGGCTTATGTGGGGCTCTTTATATTAAATAAAAACATATGTGGGCCCCATTAAATAAAATGGAAGGCTATGTGGACCCCATTAAATTAAATGGAAGGCTATGTGGACCCCATTAAATTAAATGGAAGGCTATGTGGGGCCCATTATATTAAATGGAAGCCTATATGGGGCCCAATAAATTAAATGAAAAGCTACAGTATGTACAGCAATAATAAAAATGGTAATAATACAGGGTGGGCTATTTATATGGATACACCTAAATTAAATTGAATGGTTGGTGATGTCAACTTCCTGTTTATGGCACATTAGTATATGGGAGGGGGAAACTTTTCCAGATGGGTGGTGACTATGGCGGCCATTTTGAAGTCGGCCATTTTGGATCTAACTTTATTTTTTTCAATGGGAAGAGGGTGATGTGACACATCAAACTCATTGAGAATTTCATAAGAAAATACAATGGTGTGCTTGGTTTTAACATAACTTTATTCTTTCATGAATTTTTTACAAGTTTATGACCACTTATAAAATGTGTTTAAAGTGCTGCCCATTGTGTTGGATTGTCAATGCAACCCTCTTCTCCCACTCTTGACACACTGATAGCAACACCGCAGAAGAAATGCTAGCACAGGCTTTCAGTATCCGTTGTTTCAGATGCTGAAAGGTTATATGGTGCCTATTAAAATAAATGGAAGACTATGCAGGACCTCTTGTAATAACTAGAAGGCAATTTGTGGCCCATTATATTAAACTAGATGGTGGCCCGATTCTAACTCATCGGGTATTCTAGAATATGTATGCGGCCGGCCGCGACCAATCAGCGAACCGTGTTAGTGAGGACCGGAGAGCATGTTTAAATTTGGCGCCAAAACCGGTGATTGGTCACGGCTGGCGGCCGCGACCAATCAGCGAATCGTATTAGTGAGAACCGGGGAGCGGGTACTTCCACTGTGAGCAGCCGGGAGATGACCGGCTGCTCGCAGCAGAAGTATCCCAACCAGCGGCGCCGCTCCCCGGTCCTCCCTTCACACTTGCCGTCGGGAGATCAGCGGCCCTAGCCGCTGATCTAGCGAAGGTAGCCGCATGAAGGTCAGCGGCGCCGCAGGTCGGGGTACTTCTGCTGCGAGCAGCCGGGAGATGACCGGCTGCATCGCCACTGACCTCTGTGCAGAGCGGTGTTTAAATTTGGAGCCAATATCGCTGATTGGTCGTGGCCGCCGAATCGTATTAGTGAGGACAGGGGAGCGGCGCTGCCTGTGCGGGTACTTCCACTGCGAGCAGCCGGGAAATGACCGGCTGCTCGCAGCAGAAGTATCCCGACCGGTGGCGCCGCTCCCCGGTCCTCCCTTCACACTTTCCGTCGGAAGATCAGCGGCCCTAACCGCTGATCTCCCGACGGTAGCCGCATGGAGGTCAGCGGCGCCGCTGGTCGGGGTACTTCTGCTGCTAGCGCCGGTCATCTCCCGGCTACATCGCCGCTGACCTCCGTGCGGTAGATGAGCTGCTAATGGCCGCCATCTTTTTCTGAAATCCCACGTAGCTGATTGACCACGGTCGGACCAATCAGCGACGCAGGACTTCCTGGACAGAAGGACAGACAGACATGATAAGACGATTATATATGTTAAATGTAAGGTTATGTAGGGCCCAATATATTCAATGAAAAACTATATGGACCCATTATATAAAAGAAAAAGCTAAGTGTGGCCCATTTTATTAAATGGATGATGGCGTGCTCCCTTGGCAAGCCAGCGGGAAAGTGGGGTGCTTCCGGTGGCAAGCCAGCGGGACAGTGGCGTGCTCCGGTGGCAAGCCAGCGGGAAAGTGGCGTGCTCCGGTGGCAAGCCAGCGGGAAAGTGGCGTGCTCCGGTGGCAAGCCAACGGGAAAGTGGCGTGCTCCGGTGGCAAGCCAACGGAAAAGTGGCGTGCTCCGGTGGCAAGCCAACGGGAAAGTGGCGTGCTCCGGTGGCAAGCCAACGGAAAAGTGGCGTGCTCCGGTGGCAAGCCAACGAGAAAGTGGCGTGCTCCGGTGGCAAGCCAACGAGAAAGTGGCGTGCTCCGGTGGCAAGCCAACGGGAAAGTGGCGTGCTCCGGTGGCAAGCCAACGGGACTGTGGCGTGCTCCGGTGGCAAGCCAACGGGAAAGTGGCGTGCTCCGGTGGCAAGCCAACGGGAAAGTGGCGTGCTCCGTTGCCAAGCCAACGGTAAAGTGGCGTGCTTCGGTGGCAAGCCAACGGGAAAATGGCGTGCTCCGGTGGCAAGCCAACGGGAAAGTGGCGTGCTCCGGTGGCAAGCCAACGGGAAAGTGGCGTGCTCCGGTGGCAAGCCAACGGGAAAGTGGCGTGCTCCGGTGGCAAGCCAACGGGAAAGTGGCGTGCTCCGGTGGCAAGCCAACGGGACTGTGGCGTGCTCCGGTGGCAAGCCAACGGGAAAGTGGCGTGCTCCGGTGGCAAGCCAACGGGACTGTGGCGTGCTCCGGTGGCAAGCCAACGGGACTGTGGCGTGCTACGGTGGCAAGCCAACGGGACAGTGGCGTGCTCCGGTGGCAAGCCAACGGGAAAGTGGCGTGCTCCGGTGGCAAGCCAACGGGAAAGTGGCGTGCTCCGGTGGCAAGCCAACGGGAAAGTGGCGTGCTCCGGTGGCAAGCCAACGGGAAAGTGGCGTGCTCCGGTGGGAAGCCAACGGTTAAGTGGCGTGCTCCGGTGGCAAGCCAACGGGAAAGTGGCGTGCTCCGGTGGCAAGCCAACGGAAAAGTGGCGTGCTCCGGTGGCAAGCCAACGGGAAAGTGGCGTGCTCCGGTGGCAAGCCAACGAGAAAGTGGCGTGCTCCGGTGGCAAGCCAACGGGAAAGTGGCGTGCTCCGGTGGCAAGCCAACGGGAAAGTGGCGTGCTCCGGTGGCAAGCCAACGTGAAAGTGGCGTGCTCCGGTGGCAAGCCAACGTGAAAGTGGCGTGCTCCGGTGGCAAGCCAACGGGAGAGTGGCGTGCTCCGGTGGCAAGCCAACGGGAGAGTGGCGTGCTCCGTTGGCAAGCCAACGGGAAAGTGGCGTGCTCCGGTGGCAAGCCAACGGGAAAGTGGCGTGCTCCGGTGGCAAGCCAACGGGAAAGTGGCGTGCTTCGGTGGCAAGCCAACGGGAAAGTGGCGTGCTCCGGTGGCAAGCCAACGGGAAAGTGGCGTGCTCCGGTGGCAAGCCAACGGGACTGTGGCGTGCTCCGGTGGCAAGCCAACGGGAAAGTGGCGTGCTCCGGTGGCAAGCCAACGGGAAAGTGGCGTGCTCCGGTGGCAAGACAACGGGAAAGTGGCGTGCTCCGGTGGCAAGCCAACGTGAAAGTGGCGTGCTCCGGTGGCAAGCCAACGTGAAAGTGGCGTGCTCCGGTGGCAAGCCAACGGGAGAGTGGCGTGCTCCGGTGGCAAGCCAACGGGAAAGTGGCGTGCTCCGGTGGCAAGCCAACGGGAAAGTGGCGTGCTCCGGTGGCAAGCCAACGGGAAAGTGGCGTGCTTCGGTGGCAAGCCAACGGGAAAGTGGCGTGCTCCGGTGGCAAGCCAACGGGAAAGTGGCGTGCTCCGGTGGCAAGCCAACGGGAAAGTGGCGTGCTCCGGTGGCAAGCCAACGGGAAAGTGGCGTGCTCCGGTGGCAAGCCAACGGGACTGTGGCGTGCTCCGGTGGCAAGCCAACGGGAAAGTGGCGTGCTCCGGTGGCAAGCCAACGGGAAAGTGGCGTGCTCCGGTGGCAAGACAACGGGAAAGTGGCGTGCTCCGGTGGCAAGCCAACGTGAAAGTGGCGTGCTCCGGTGGCAAGCCAACGTGAAAGTGGCGTGCTCCGGTGGCAAGCCAACGGGAGAGTGGCGTGCTCCGGTGGCAAGCCAACGGGAAAGTGGCGTGCTCCGGTGGCAAGCCAACGGGAAAGTGGCGTGCTTCGGTGGCAAGCCAACGGGAAAGTGGCGTGCTCCGGTGGCAAGCCAACGGGAAAGTGGCGTGCTCCGGTGGCAAGCCAACGGGAAAGTGGCGTGCTCCGGTGGCAAGCCAACGGGAAAGTGGCGTGCTCCGGTGGCAAGCCAACGGGAAAGTGGCGTGCTCCGGTGGCAAGCCAACGGGACTGTGGCGTGCTCCGGTGGCAAGCCAACGGGACTGTGGCGTGCTTCGGTGGCAAGCCAGCGGGAAAGTGGCGTGCTCCGGTGGCAAGCCAACGGGAAAGTGGCGTGCTCCGGTGGCAAGCCAACGGGACTGTGGCGTGCTCCGGTGGCAAGCCAACGGGAAAGTGGCGTGCTCCGGTGGCAAGCCAACGGGAAAGTGGCGTGCTCCGGTGGCAAGACAACGGGAAAGTGGCGTGCTCCGGTGGCAAGCCAACGTGAAAGTGGCGTGCTCCGGTGGCAAGCCAACGTGAAAGTGGCGTGCTCCGGTGGCAAGCCAACGGGAGAGTGGCGTGCTCCGGTGGCAAGCCAACGGGAAAGTGGCGTGCTCCGGTGGCAAGCCAACGGGAAAGTGGCGTGCTCCGGTGGCAAGCCAACGGGAAAGTGGCGTGCTTCGGTGGCAAGCCAACGGGAAAGTGGCGTGCTCCGGTGGCAAGCCAACGGGAAAGTGGCGTGCTCCGGTGGCAAGCCAACGGGAAAGTGGCGTGCTCCGGTGGCAAGCCAACGGGACTGTGGCGTGCTCCGGTGGCAAGCCAACGGGAAAGTGGCGTGCTCCGGTGGCAAGCCAACGGGAAAGTGGCGTGCTCCGGTGGCAAGACAACGGGAAAGTGGCGTGCTCCGGTGGCAAGCCAACGTGAAAGTGGCGTGCTCCGGTGGCAAGCCAACGTGAAAGTGGCGTGCTCCGGTGGCAAGCCAACGGGAGAGTGGCGTGCTCCGGTGGCAAGCCAACGGGAAAGTGGCGTGCTCCGGTGGCAAGCCAACGGGAAAGTGGCGTGCTTCGGTGGCAAGCCAACGGGAAAGTGGCGTGCTCCGGTGGCAAGCCAACGGGAAAGTGGCGTGCTCCGGTGGCAAGCCAACGGGAAAGTGGCGTGCTCCGGTGGCAAGCCAACGGGAAAGTGGCGTGCTCCGGTGGCAAGCCAACGGGAAAGTGGCGTGCTCCGGTGGCAAGCCAACGGGACTGTGGCGTGCTCCGGTGGCAAGCCAACGGGACTGTGGCGTGCTTCGGTGGCAAGCCAGCGGGAAAGTGGCGTGCTCCGGTGGCAAGCCAACGGGAAAGTGGCGTGCTCCGGTGGCAAGCCAACGGGAAAGTGGCGTGCTCCGGTGGCAAGCCAACGGGACTGTGGCGTGCTCCGGTGGCAAGCCAACGGGACTGTGGCGTGCTTCGGTGGCAAGCCAGCGGGAAAGTGGCGTGCTCCGGTGGCAAGCCAACGGTAAAAGGTGTGCTCCGGTGGCATGCTAATGGTAAAGGTGTGCTCCAGTGGCATTCTAACGGTAAAGGTGTTCTGCGGTCACATGCTAATGGTAAAGGCGTGCTCCGGTGGCAAGCCAACGGGAAAGTGGCGTGCTCCGGTGGCAAGCCAACGGGAAAGTGGCGTGCTCCGGTGGCAAGCCAACGGGAAAGTGGCATGCTCCGGTGGCAAGCCAACGGGAAAGTGGCGTGCTCCGGTGGCAAGCCAACGGGACTGTGGCGTGCTCCGGTGGCAAGCCAACGGGACTGTGGCGTGCTTCGGTGGCAAGCCAGCGGGAAAGTGGCGTGCTCCGGTGGCAAGCCAACGGGAAAGTGGCGTGCTCCGGTGGCAAGCCAACGGGAAAGTGGCGTGCTCCGGTGGCAAGCCAACGGGACTGTGGCGTGCTCCGGTGGCAAGCCAACGGGACTGTGGCGTGCTTCGGTGGCAAGCCAGCGGGAAAGTGGCGTGCTCCGGTGGCAAGCCAACGGTAAAAGGTGTGCTCCGGTGGCATGCTAATGGTAAAGGTGTGCTCCAGTGGCATTCTAACGGTAAAGGTGTTCTGCGGTCACATGCTAATGGTAAAGGTGTGCTCCGGTGGCATGCTAACGGGAATAGGTGTGCTCCGATGGCATGCTAACTGGAATAGGTGTGCCCGGTGGCATACTAACGGGAAAAGGTGTGCTACGGTGGCATGCTAGCTGGAAATGGTGTGCTTTGGTGGCATGATAACGAGAAAAGGGGTACTCCATTGGCACCACAATGGTCAAGGGACTTGGAAATGTCACATGTGAAGTCATACTCGCATAGTGTCTGTTGTTGCAGGGATCAAAAGAGCGACCCGGTGGAACAAGATGTGGACACTGTGCGGCAGATGGTGGTTTAAGGACAGCAAACAGCAAAATAAGACCAAGCAACAGCAAGAAAACAATCCAAGAATTACCGCAGCAGACAAGTAAGTGATTGTGATTCTTTTAAACGGTGATGTACGATCAGATGAAGTGGAATGCAGTAAGTTTGGAAATATGATTAACATGTTAATAAAGTGTCTGAAATGTATGAGCGAGAAAGAGAAAAAGGTGGATTGTTACAGGGGGACAGCTGAGAGTAGGGAGTTGCAGAGAAAGTCCTTGTGACAGGTTTAGGATGTATACGGCTGTTTATTGCCTCCTCCACATACAAAGGCAGGAGATGAGACTATCAAACTATTGAACTTGGAGTTGTCAGTAATGTTGGAGGTGAAATTAATAAAGCAAGTAAAATGGGAAAGAAAAAAAGGGGTTGTATGTTTGCCTGGTCAGAGGGATGTTTGCCTGGTCATGGGGATGTTTGTCTGGTCAGAGGGATGTTTGCCTGGTCAGAGGGATGTTTGCCTGGTCAGGGGGATGTTTGCCTGGTCAGGGGGATGTTTGTCTGGTCAGGGGGATGTTTGTCTGGTCAGAGGGATGTTTGCTTCACGTTGGGGAAGAGGGAAAGGACTGAATGATCCGGCACCTGTCCTTTCCACAGGATGGTCAGCTAGTGCCGCCATTGGGAAAGAGCTGACCTAATGTCACTATCAATCATCAGAGTCTGCAGTACAACTGATTAGGGGTCCAGCAGGGGGGCGCTGATGACACAGGTGGACCTTGGGCGGTTTTCCGGTTGCGGACGCTGCACCTAGAGGGTTTTCTTCATGTAATTATCCTCCTCACATTGCAGACTTGTGAACTTTATAAATTTTCTTCATTTGCTTATTTTCTTCCTTCTCTCCCAAACACGTTGCTGAAGTGCTGTCTCACCCCCACTGCCCCCATCCAGAAGCTTCTTGTGGCTGCTGTTCAGTGAGATTTGTCCTCTATATACCAACAGTCTGTGTATGGGCCTGTCCCTGTCTGATCCTCTCTGCTCTCCACCCCTGCACTCAGACATGGGAAACCCTGTACTCGGATTACTTCACATCTTGGTGAACAACAGCTGAAAGGACCCTATAAAGGAGCCTGTACCAGGCAGGTGACAGCGGTGCAGCATTGTGCTTGTGGGGGCAATCGGGCGGTGGAGTCAGAAATTGGGGAATACTTGGGTGCTCTCTGGGTGGACAATATTAGTGCTGCAGTAATTTCCCACAAGTTTTTGCACAGAGCGGCCACTAATATAGAATAAAGTAAAACAATTGTGCTCTGTAAATAATGGCTGTGCTTTGCTACAAATGCTTCATGTTCGCAGGAGGTTTTTTTTTCTTTAATAAATTTTATTTAGTTTATAATTGATTTTTTCTCTTTCTGCTAGATATCAGGACATGATAGAGGCCGTACGGGACTGGTATAAGAAGTTCTTGGCTGAGAAGGAAAGAAGCTTCATTCCTCCATGAGCTGCAGTTCTTTGTGTCCAGTCGGGAACTCTATTAGTAAGTAGATTTTATCACCGGCGCAGACATTTCCGGGAAGGTTCCAATTGGCCGAATACAAGACGTTCATTAAACTCTTCATTTGAAATAAACGTCTGGTTATCATCCACAATACTTAATACCGGTCACTTGTCACAAATTTGTATATTTTTTACCTGTTATAAAATGCTGCTGATCCCTTGAATCTTTTCTTTTTTTTTGTCATTTTAGACAAAACATTACATATTTCTGACAAGTCGCAGGTCTTTTCACACCACTCGTTTTGCAGGTTCTTTAATGCTACAGCACTTATGTTATTGGGGTCATTTTTGTGCAGTTTGCAGTTACATGATTTTTTATACATGTTTTTTTTTAGGTTTGTCTTGTTATTACATCACATTCATCTTTTTCCTCTCTTGCTTTCCTGGACTGAAGGAAACATATCTCCAAGTCACTCTGAGCTGCCGGCAGGAGAGATGGACCCTCAGGAGCCTCCTAGTCTTCAGAATCCACATGAAGGAGAAGTCCAAGAACAAGAAAGGCCTCCGACAGCAGAGCAACCTGTCCGCCAAAAAGTCCCAGAAGAAGAAGCGATGGTCCCGCAGCTCATCTGTGTTTTTCCTAAATGTGGATTATACTTTTACTGATTGTAATTTTCTTGGTCGATACCAGATAAAGTTTTGGATGACAACTGTCTGAACTTGTGTCTTATTTTACATTTCTCCTTTTTTCTTCTTGCTTCCCCTCCAGTGAGATCTGGCTTAGGTGATAAAAGCCTTTCTCTATCCGGTATTTTTGCAGCAGGCTGGAGAATGACTTTCTGGATGATAACTTGCCTTAGTCTCAGGTGCCCATACACTAGTTAGCTTTAGACCGGACGCTTGTCCACACAACACATCCCGACTCCCCCATATACATGAATGTGGTTATATGTGTGGGGGAGATGGCCCCATACACAGCACATGGTCGGCTGCTCCAGCAAAAATCCTTGGGTTTGACCTACCTTCCTGTAATATATATGGGGGGCCATTAGTTGGATGTTTGCAGGACCCCTCTTTGTCCGACAGCTTCCCTCCCCCACACATAGCAAGCAGTGTACAGACAAGCTCCCTTCCCGCACATACAGCATATATATCATATAAAGAAAAAACCTAGAAGTCTGAACTGAAACATAAATTGATGTGCATGCAAAATGTAAATGCATGTTCACACACGGCCACTAGACAAAGAAAAACCAAAGACAAGCAAAATACCCAAGTAACTGGAAGTAAATGGGTAAATCGCACAGTGCAAAAATAATAAATAATGAAGGGTATTTAGTTAACATAATTTTGATCAAAATAATGTAAAAGCTATCCCGCCACGTCATAGCAACCCTTATGGGACAGTCCTAACTCTAATATTAAAACCTTACCATTTGTCAAGTGACGTACATATGGATAAGGGCAGAGAGACTGACCCCCTAGTAGAAGCATAGACCTGAGGCAGAATAAACATTTCAGCTCAGACAAAGGGTGGCCACACCCTAATATGTACTAAAGCACACTGAACTACAAAGAAAAAACCTAGAATTCTGAACTGAAACATAAATTGATGTGCATGCAAAATGTAAATGCATGTTCACACAAGGACACTAGACAAAGAAAAACCAAAGGCAAGCAAAATACCCAAGTAACTAGAAGTAAATGGGTAAATCGCAAAGTGCAAAAATAATAAATAATGAAGGGTATTTAGTAGTGAAGAGCGAGCACTAAAATGCTCGGGTGCTCAAAGCTCGGGCCGAGCTCGCCATGATACTCGGTTGCTCGACCTGAGCCACGAGCCCAATGTTAGTGTTATGTTCTGCTACCAAAGCTAAGGAAAGAGAGGAGATCTGTCCCTACTATAGGACTCAGCTGAATCCCTACGATGTAACAGGGAACCTGATCCTGCGATCAGACCTGCTAAAGTCCTAATCTAGTCTGTACGAAGACCTATAGATGTGGGGAGGGAATCCCTACAAGTACTAAGGACTGGGAGGAATATGGGACACCTCCTAACAGAAATGGTAGCAGACAGACGAACAAACAAAATAGATAGAACATAGAGGTCCGTAGACCAAGCAAACTAACAGAGTAGATACAGAGCACAGGCTAGCTAGAAAGTAGATATACAATGAAGTCCAGCAAAGCCAGAAGGGCGGAGCAGGATTAAATAGGCCAACAAGGTCATGTGACCAGCAAAGGAAAAAAAACCTAACAGCAAGGTTCTAACAGTACCCCCCCTTCTAAGAGGATCCTCCGGATCCCCTAGGACCAGGCTTATCAGGAAATCTCCTGTGAAACGCTCTGATAAGTCTGGACGCGGAAACATCATCTGACCTCACCCAAGAGTTATCCTCGGGTCCGAAACCTTTCCAGGCCACAAGATACTGCAAACTACCTCTATTCCGTCTAGAGTCAAGGATGCGAGAAATTTCATATTCCCTGTCCTCCACCACCGGAGGAACAGAGGCATAGGCGTCACCATCCGACACAACAGCTTTTTTTAACAGAGAGACATGAAAGACCGGATTAATTCTCCAGGAGGTAGGAACCTCCAACCTAACAGCAGATTGGTTGACAACCTGAAGCACCTTAAAGGGCCCTACAAACTTGGGACCCAATTTCTTAGAAGGAATCCTTAACCGCAGATTCCTAGAGGACAACCAAACCATGTCACCAACAGCGAACAAAACCTCCTGTCGTTTCCTATCAAAGTAGTCTTTAGATTTTCTGTTGGCCTCCTGAAGATTACCACGCACATCCGTCCAAACTCTTTCCAAATCACCGGAAAAATTCTCCTCCTCAGGCACGGCAGATCCCAACTTGGAGAACGACCCAAACGACGGATGTCTCCCAGAACAACAAAAAAAAGGCGAACAACCAGCAGAAGAAGATGTATGATTGTTCAGAGCAAATTCGGCAAGTGGCAGAAACTCAGACCACCCCTCTTGATTGTCTGCCACAAAACAACGCAAGAACTGCTCAACATCCTGGTTTTTCCTTTCTGTCTGGCCATTAGATTCAGGATGATATCCGGACGAAAACGACAAATGAATTCCCAACCTGTCACAAAAGGCACGCCAAAAACGAGCCACGAACTGAGGACCCCTATCAGAAACAATGTCAGTCGGAACGCCATGAAGTCTGACAATTTCCTTGACAAAGGCCTTAGCGAGAGTTTTAGCGCAGGGCAGTTTGACGAAGGGAACCAAGTGACACATCTTGCTAAAACGGTCCACGACCACCCAGATGACAGTAAAACCCTCAGAGGGGGGAAGGTCAGTTATAAAGTCCATAGCCAAATGTGTCCAAGGAGCACTGGGGACCTCCAAAGGACAAAGCAACCCCGCAGCAGGAGTATGTGAGGACTTAGATCTAGCACATATAGTACATTGGCGCACCCACTTAATGACTTCCTTCTGCCATCCAGGCCACCAAAAACTGCGACCCACCAGTCTCTTGGTCTCAGAGATTCCGGGATGACCTGCCAACCGAGATTCGTGACACTCAACAAACAAATCTCTCCTAAAGGTCCCAGGCACAAACAACCTCCCATGAGGAGTGTTAGATGGGGCATTCTCCTGAGCTTTAAGAATCTCATCTTCCAAAACGGAGTCTAAAGCAGCTATCACAACACCTTCTTGTAAAATGTTTTCCTCTTTCTCAGCACCGACTATGGGAGAAAAACTGCGAGACAAGGCATCCGCCTTAACATTCTTAGTACCAGGGATGTAAGTAACGGAGAAATTAAACCGCGAGAAAAACAGTGCCCACCTAGCCTGACGGGCATTCAGGCGCTTGGCAGCGTCAAGATATATCAGATTTTTATGATCCGTAAGAACCTGAACGGGAAATTCCGCACCTTCCAAGAAGTGGCGCCAGTGTTCAAATGCGAGTTTAATAGCCAATAATTCCCGATTACCAATATCGTAATTCAATTCAGTCTCCGAAAATTTTTTTGAAAAAAAGGCACAGGGATGTAATCCATCCCCGTTATCCTGAGACAATACTGCGCCAACCCCCACAGAGGAAGCATCAACCTCAACCAAAAACGGCCTAGTAACATCAGGCTGCATAAGGATGGGAGCAGAGGTGAACCTCTCCTTGAGATACACAAAAGCTTCAATGGCCTCAGAAGACCACTGAACCGCATCAGCACCTTTCCTGGTGAGATCAGTCAGAGGTTTGACAATACTAGAAAAAATTTTTATGAATTTTCTATAGTAATTGGCGAAACCCAAAAACCTCTGTATCGATTTCAAACCAATAGGCCTAGGCCATTCCTGCACAGCCTGAACCTTAACCGGATCCATCTCAAAACCTTTGCTGGAGATAATGTAGCCCAAAAAACTAATTCTCTGTACAGCGAACTCACATTTCTCCAGCTTAGCAAAAAGCGAATTGTCCATTAATAACTGTAATACCTCACGCACGCTCCGCCAATGAGACTCCAGATCTGGCGAATAAATCAAAATGTCATCCAAATACACAACCACATTTTTACCGATCAAAGGTCTAAGGATGTCATTAATCAGATTCTGAAAAAATGCAGGAGCATTAGTAAGACCAAAAGGCATAACCAGATTCTCAAAATGACCCACAGGAGTGTTAAAAGCAGTCTTCCATTCATCACCCTCCTTCATGCGCAACAGATTGTATGCCCCCTTAAGGTCAATTTTAGAGAACCACTTGGCCCCCAATAACTGGTTAAACAGATCAGGAATCAATGGCAGTGGGTAAGGATTGCGTACCGTAATTTTGTTAATCTCACGAAAATCCAGACAAGGACGTAAACCGCCGTCCTTTTTTTTTACAAAAAAAAATCCAACCGCCACAGGAGACTTAGAGGGCCTAATGTGACCGGCGGCCAAACTTGTCTGTATGTATTCCTCCAAAGCCTTCCTCTCAGGAATAGTAAGGTTAAATAAACGACTTTTAGGAAGAGTCGCTCCAGGGACAAATTCAATAGAACAATCATAGTCTCTATGGGGAGGCAAAACCTGCGATTCTTTCTCAGAAAAAACTCTCCAAAAATCCTGAATAGGAACAGGCAATTCTCCCCTATCCAAAGCTGCAATACGCCCGTTACAACACTTGTCATAACATTTATGGCTCCAGGATTTAATTTCACTGGTAGACCAATCCAGTACAGGATTGTGAAATTTTAACCAGGGCAAACCCAATATTACTGGAGAAGGCAAGTTATTCAACACTACCAAATCCAATTTCTCATGGTGAACACCATTAATAGTGAGAGGAAATTCACAGACCTTGAGAGTAATATTCTTCAAAGGGGAGCCATCCACAGAAACCACAGCAATGGGGGATGATAAAGGTTCAGGTTTTAAATTGAGTTTTTCCACGAATCCCCCATCAATTACATTCAGTGTAGACCCGCAATCAACAAACACCCGAAATTCCATTAATTTTTCCTGAGCAATCGTGGAAGCAGCTAAAAATATACCCTTGGAATTTAAACAGGCAATACGGGCGTGACTGACCATTTTTTTTTCTTTCTTCATACGAAGCTCACAGCCTTTAATCAAATGACCAGATTTCCCGCAATAGAAACACAAGCCTTCTGAAAAACGACGGTGTTTTTCTTGAGAGCGAGGTGCCACCGATCCAATCTCCATCGGTTCACCACTGTTAGTACACACATTATCATAACCAGAAACTGACATAGCAGAGGATTTGCTCTCATTAACCCTAGCACGCAGTCTTCTATCCACCCGTATAGCTAATTGCATAGCCTGTTGCAAATCCTCAGGTGTAGGATAAGCAATTAGCAGGTCTTTAACCCTTTCACTGAGCCCAGCAAGAAATAGACTTTTCAGAGCAGAATCGTTCCACCCTGTTTGAGTGGACCAACGACGAAAATGTGTACAATATTTTTCCATATTACCTGATCCTTGTTTTAAACGTCTCAACTCAGTCTCAGCTGATGCCACACGGTCAGGATCATCATATAATAGTCCTAAAGCAGAAAAAAAACTATCCACTGATCTGAAGCATGTATCACTAGGTTGCAAAGAAAAGGCCCACTCCTGAGGCTCTTTGCGCAAAAGTGACATTATGAACCCTACGCGCTGGGATTCATCCCCAGAGGACTTGGGTCTCAAACGAAAATACAATAAGCAAGCATTTTTAAATGAAAAAAATTCTCGATGTTCACCAAAAAATAAATCCGGCAAACATACCTTAGGCTCCAAGAAATATGCTCCAGGACAGTTACTCACGTGCTGACGGAGCTCGGCCACTTCCAGAGAGAGTCCCTGCAGGTGTTTAGCCAAATCCTGAACCGACACCATGATGGAACAAAAAAAAATCTTTCCTTAGAGAATTTACAGGCTGGACTTACTGTTATGTTCTGCTACCAAAGCTAAGGAAAGAGAGGAGATCTGTCCCTACTATAGGACTCAGCTGAATCCCTACGATGTAACAGGGAACCTGATCCTGCGATCAGACCTGCTAAAGTCCTAATCTAGTCTGTACGAAGACCTATAGATGTGGGGAGGGAATCCCTACAAGTACTAAGGACTGGGAGGAATATGGGACACCTCCTAACAGAAATAGTAGCAGACAGACGAACAAACAAAATAGATAGAACATAGAGGTCCGTAGACCAAGCAAACTAACAGAGTAGATACAGAGCACAGGCTAGCTAGAAAGTAGATATACAATGAAGTCCAGCAAAGCCAGAAGGGCGGAGCAGGATTAAATAGGCCAACAAGGTCATGTGACCAGCAAAGGAAAAAAAACCTAACAGCAAGGTTCTAACAGTTAGTCTATGGGAGACCCGAGCATTTTCGCGGCGGCATCCCCGGCTGTCTTTTAAAAGCCTAACAAGTGCCCAAAACGATAGTGACAGTGCTCAAATGACATGGGGACAGCATGGGGATCGCCCCAGGAAGCATTTCTGACCCCCAGGTCACTTCTGTCAACAACGTGGTCAGAGGTATTAAGCCACTTTTAAGGGCTCACAATAAAACGTTCAAAAACTAAACTGAAACTGCTTTCCTGTGAAATATGTTAAGGAAGTTCCTTTCCAGGGTAAAGACTTGTGTATAAGGTAAAATAAATAACAAAAAAAATAAAAAATACTCCTCCACACCTTGGGCTATGTTCACAAGTAGCATTTTTAATGCGTTTTTGCACTTTAGTATTGCTTCAACCGTGACAAATGCATTCACCGGGAAATGTCATTTTAACATTTTACAACCTTATCTGGCCATGTGCTGTGTGACACATGCATACAGTGCTGAAAAGACATGGAGACAGCATGGGGAAGACCCCTGGAAGCATCTCTGACTCCCCGGTCACTGCCTAAAAGTGTGCCCATCAGAAGTCATCCTTGCCGCATCAGAAGATGCAGACTTGCAACTATCCCCGTGCAAGTTCTTGTCCCAGGGCAGGGTTCAATTGTACCTCCCCCATTCCTTGCAATGCAAGCGCAAATATGCAGCCAACCACCCACCCACCCCCAGACTGCAATACCATACTGCTTGCTTGCACTTGAAATTGGGCCTTTTAGGCATGTGGAGGCGGAATTTGGCCACCATGTCATGGCAGCGTTGGCGGCCTGGTATCCATACTCAGTCCCCAGCCGCCCGGGGGCGGGGTGTCCACACTCGGTCCCCAACCGCCAGGGGGCGGCCGGGTGTCCATAATCGGTCGCCAGCCGCCTGGGGGCAGCCGGGTGTCCATAAACGGTCCCCAGCCGCCCCTATTTCTCCTTGGAACATCCCCCCACACACTTTTCTTAGCCTGGCCTGCTTTAGGGCAGCATTGGACGAGCCCACCAGAGAACCAGACTCCTCCGGTGGGCCCTGGCTTCTCCATCAGGGGAGTTGAGAGTGCCAAGGTGAGGACCATGATGATGATACAAGTTAGCATCTGCTTTGTTTTGTTGGAATGCAAGCGCATGTATGTAGTAGCGGCAAGGCCTGAGGTGGTCAGCGTTTTGGCGCATATCCTACCTCCTCCGAGGATTGCTGGATGTTTTCCTGCTACTATCCCAGTTCTATGACTCCCGTTAAAACAAAGCTTCAGGTGATGAATGATGGATGAGGTGGTGGCAAAGGAGAGCAGGTGGAACAGGGACCATTCACATCAATATCAGGCCAGTCAACCACATATGTCTTGTAGGATATGTTTCTGTAACAAAAGGAGCGGTTTGGCTACACAGTTATAGGGCATACAGTGAGTGCAATGCCTACCAAAAATTTCGAGGCACTCCAATGTACCTTGGAAATGACATGGAGGTCAGAGGGCCTTAACTAAACAGTTTTTTTCATTTATAGCAACTGGGTCTCCTGTACACTGTTGGCCTAAACAGTGAATGGAAGGCTTTCCAAAAATTATGAGGAACTGCAATGCCCCTTGAAACAGACGTGGATTACAGCGTACTAAAAACCTTCTACCCACTATTGGGGAGTGGGTCTCCCTTAGTATTCGCCTTTGCATTGAAAAGCAAAAGCTGACTAAAATTAGGAGGAAATGCAATGTCCGTTGGAAGAGTTGTGGAGGTTAGAGATAATTAAAAACAACATTTCAATGCCCCTAGGAAGAGCTGTGGAGTTCAGAGTGGCTTAAGAAGACTGTTTTAATGTCCCTTTGAAGAGACATGGAGGTCACAGTAGCTTAACAAGATGGTTTTAATGCCCCTCGGAAAAGACGTGGAGGTCCCAGTAGCTTAACCAGACGGTTTGAATGCCCCTCGGAAGAGGGGCTTTTAATGCCCCTTCCAAGAGCCATACAGTACAGCATAGTACAAACATTATTCCCATTATTGGGGAGTGTGTATCCCATAGTCATTGCTTATGCCTTCCAAGCAAAAGCTGCCAAAAATTGGGACGGAGGAACTTGCAATGCCCCTTACAAGAGCCATGCAGTACAGCATATTCCAAACATTATTCCCATTATTGGGGAGTGGGTCTCCCATAGTCTTTGCTTATGCCTTCCAAGCAAAAGCTGCCAAAAATTAGGACGAAGGAGCTTGCAATGCCCCTTACAAGAGCCATGCAGTACAGCATATTACAAACATTATTCCCATTATTGGGGAGTGGGTCTCCCATAGTATTTGCTTATGCCTTCCAAGAAAAAGCTGCCAAAAATTAAGAGGAACTGCAATGCCCGTTCGAAGAGTCGTGGAGGTTAGAGTTAATTAAAAACAACATATCAATGCCCCTTGGAAGAGCTGTGGAGTTCAGAGTGGTTTAACAAGACGCTATTAATGCCCCTCAAAAGAGATGTGGAGGTCCCAGTAGCTTAACAAGACGGTTTTAATACCCCTTGGAAAAGTGGTGGAGGTCCCAGTAGCTTAACAAGACGGTTTTAATACCCCTCGGAAAAGTGGTGGAGGTCACAGTAGCTTAAGAAGACGCTTTTAATGCCCCACAGAAGAAACGTGGAGATCCCAGTAGCTTAACAAGACGGTTTTAATGCCCCTTGGAAAAGTGGTGGAGGTCGCAGTAGCTTAACAAGACGCTATTAATGCCCCTCAGAAGAGACGTGGAGGTCCCAGCAGCTTAACAAGACGGTTTGAATGCCCCTTGGAAGAGACGTGGAGGTCACAGTAGCTTAACAAGACGCTATTAATGCCCCTCAGAAGAGACGTGGAGGTTCCAGCAGCTTAACATGACGGTTTTAATGCTCCTCAGAAAAGTGGTGGAGGTTCCAGTAGCTTAACAAAATGGTTTTAATGCCCCTCAGAAACGTAGTGGAGGTCCCAGTAGCTTAACAAGACTGTTTGAATGCCCCTTGGAAGAGACGTGGAGGTCCCAGTAGCTTAACTGGCCGGTTTAAATGCCCCTTGGAAAAGTGGTGGAGGTCACAGTAGCTTAACAAAACGCTATTAATGCCCCTCAGTAGAGACGTGGAGGTCTCAGTAGCTTAACAAGACGGTTTTAATGCTCCTCAGAAAAGTGGTGGAGGTCCCAGTAGCTTAACAAGACGGTTTTAATGCCCCTAGGAAAAGTGGTGGAGGTCGCAGTAGCTTAACAAGACGGTTTGAATGCCCCTTGGAAGAGACGTGGAGGTCCCAGTAGTTTAACAAGACGGTTTTAATGCTCCTCAGAAAAGTGGTGGAGGTCCCAGTAGCTTAACAAGACGGTTTTAATGCCCCTTGGAAAAATGGTGGAGGTCGCAGTAGCTTAACAAGACGGTTTGAATGCCCCTTGGAAGAGACGTGGAGGTCCCAGTAGCTTAACAAGACGGTTTGAATGCCCCTTGGAAGAGAAGTGGAGGTCCCAGTAGCTTAACAAGACTGTTTTAATGCCCCTCGGAAAAGTGGTGGAGGTCACAGTAGCTTAACAAGACGCTTTTAATGCCCCTCGGAAGAGACGTGGAGGTCCAAGTAGCTTAACAAGACGGTTTGAATGCCCCTTGGAAGAGACGTGGAGGTCCCAGTAGCTTAACAAGACGGTTTGAATGCCCCTTGGAAGAGATGTGGAGGTCCCAGTAGCTTAACAAGACGGTTTGAATGCCCCTTGGAAGAGACGTGGAGGTCCCAGTAGCTTAACAAGACAGTTTTAATGCCCCTCGGAAAAGTTGTGGAGGTCACAGTAGCTTAACAAGATGCTTTTAATGCCTCTCAGAAGAGACGTGGAGGTCCCAGTAGCTTAACAAGATGGTTTGAATGCCCCTTGGAAGAGAAGTGGAGGTCCCAGTAGCTTAACAAGAAGGTTTTAATGCTTCTCGGCAAAGTGGTGGAGGTCCCAGTAGCTAAAAATACGCTTTTACTGCCCCGCGAAAAAGTGGTGGAGGTCGCAGTAGCTTAACAAGATGGTTTGAATGCCCCTTGGTAGAGACGTGGAGGTCCCAGTAGCTTAACAAGACAGTTTGAATGCCCCTTGGAAGAGACGTGGAGGTCCCAGTAGCTTAACAAGACGGTTTTAATGCCCCTCGGAAAAGTGGTGGAGGTCACAGTAGTTTAACAAGTCGCTTTTAATGCCCCTCAGAAGAGAAGTGGAGATCCCAGTAGCTTAACAAGACGGTTTGAATGCCCCTTGGAAGAGACGTGGAGGTCACAGTAGCTTAACAAGACGGTTAGAATGCCCCTTGGAAGAGACGTTGAGGTCACAGTAGCTTAACAAGATGGTTTTAATGCTCCTCGGAAAAGTGGTGGAGGTCCCAGTAGCTTAACAAGATGCTTTTAATGCCCCTCGGAAAAGTGGTGGAGGTCCCAGTAGCTTAACAAGACGCTTTGAATGCCCCTTGGAAGAGACGTGGAGGTCACAGTAGCTTAAAAAGATGGTTTTAATGCTCCTCGGAAAAGTGGTGGAGGTCCCAGTAGCTTAACAAGATGCTTTTAATGCCCCTCGGAAAAGTGGAGGTCCCAGTAGCTTAACAAGACGGTTTTAATGCCCCTTGGAAAAGTGGTGGAGGTCGTAGTAGCTTAACAAGACTGTTTGAATGCCCCTTGGAAAAGTGGTGCAGGTCCCAGTAGCTTCACAAGATGGTTTGAATGCCCCTTGGAAGAGACGTGGAGGTACCAGTAGCTTAAAAAGACGGTTTTAATGCCCCTCGGAAAAGTGGTGGAGGTCTCAGTAGCTTAACAAGACGGTTTTAATGCCCCTCGGAAAAGTGGTGGAGGTCCCAGTAGCTTAACAATACGCTTTTAATGCCTCTCAGAAGAGACGTGGAGGTCCCAGTAGCTTAAAAAGACGGTTTGAATGCCCCTTGGAAGAGACGTGGAGGTCCCAGTAGCTTAAGAAGACAGTTTGAATGCCCCTTGGAAGAGACGTGGAGGTCCCAGTAGCTTAACAAGACGGTTTTAATGCTTCTCGGAAAAGTGGTGGAGGTCCCAGTAGCTTAATAAGACGCTTTTAATGCCCCTCGAAAAAGTGGTGGAGGTCGCAGTAGCTTACCAAGACGGTTTGAATGCCCCTTGGAAGAGACGTGGAGGTCCCAGTAGCTTAACAAGACAGTTTGAATGCCCCTTGGAAGAGACGTGGAGGTCCCACTAGCTTAACAAGACGTTTTTAATGCCCCTCGGAAAAGTGGTGGACGTACCAGTAGCTTAATAAGACGCTTTTAATGCCCCTCAGAAAAGTGGTGGAAGTCCCAGTAGCTTAACAAGATGCTTTTAATGCCCCTCGGAAAAGTGGTGGAGGTCCCAGTAGCTTAACAAGACGCTTTGAATGCCCCTTGGAAGAGACGTGGAGGTCACAGTAGCTTAACAAGATGGTTTTAATGCTCCTCGGAAAAGTGGTGGAGGTCCCAGTAGCTTAACAAGATGCTTTTAATGCCCCTCGGAAAAGTGGAGGTCCCAGTAGCTTAACAAGATGGTTTTAATGCCCCTTGGAAAAGTGGTGGAGGTCGTAGTAGCTTAACAAGACTGTTTGAATGCCCCTTGGAAAAGTGGTGCAGGTCCCAGTAGCTTAACAAGATGGTTTGAATGCCCCTTGGAAGAGACGTGGAGGTACCAGTAGCTTAAAATGACGGTTTTAATGCCCCTCGGAAAAGTGGTGGAAGTCCCAGTAGCTTAACAAGACGGTTTTAATGCCCCTCGGAAAAGTGGTGGAGGTCCCAGTAGCTTAACAATACGCTTTTAATGCCTCTCAGAAGAGACGTGGAGGTCCCAGTAGCTTAACAAGACGGTTTGAATGCCCCTTGGAAGAAACGTGGAGGTCCCAGTAGCTTAAGAAGACGGTTTGAATGCCCCTTGGAAGAGACGTGGAGGTCCCAGTAGCTTAACAAGACGGTTTTAATGCTTCTCGGAAAAGTGGTGGAGGTCCCAGTAGCTTAATAAGACGCTTTTAATGCCCCTCGAAAAAGTGGTGGAGGTCGCAGTAGCTTACCAAGACGGTTTGAATGCCCCTTGGAAGAGACGTGGAGGTCCCAGTAGCTTAACAAGACAGTTTGAATGCCCCTTGGAAGAGACGTGGAGGTCCCACTAGCTTAACAAGACGTTTTTAATGCCCCTCGGAAAAGTGGTGGACGTACCAGTAGCTTAATAAGACGCTTTTAATGCCCCTCAGAAAAGTGGTGGAGGTCCCAGTAGCTTAACAAGATGCTTTTAATGCCCCTCGGAAAAGTGGTGGAGGTCCCAGTAGCTTAACAAGACACTTTGAATGCCCCTTGGAAGAGACGTGGAGGTCACGGTAGCTTAACAGGATGGTTTTAATGCTCCTCGGAAAAGTGGTGGAGGTCCCAGTAGCTTAACAAGATGCTTTTAATGCCCCTCGGAAAAGTGGAGGTCCCAGTAGCTTAACAAGATGGTTTTAATGCCCCTTGGAAAAGTGGTGGAGGTCGTAGTAGCTTAACAAGACTGTTTGAATGCCCCTTGGAAAAGTGGTGCAGGTCCCAGTAGCTTAACAAGATGGTTTGAATGCCCCTTGGAAGAGACGTGGAGGTACCAGTAGCTTAAAATGACGGTTTTAATGCCCCTCGGAAAAGTGGTGGAGGTCCCAGTAGCTTAACAAGACGGTTTTAATGCCCCTCGGAAAAGTGGTGGAGGTCCCAGTAGCTTAACAATACGCTTTTAATGCCTCTCAGAAGAGACGTGGAGGTCCCAGTAGCTTAACAATACGCTTTTAATGCCTCTCAGAAGAGACGTGGAGGTCCCAGTAGCTTAACAAGACGGTTTGAATGGCCCTTGGAAGAGATGTGGAAGTCCCAGTAGATTAACAAGACGGTTTTAATGCTCCTCGGAAAAGTGGTGGAGGTCGCAGTAGCTTAACAAGACGCTTTTAATGCCCCTTACAAGAGCCATACAGTACAGCATTTTAAAAATATTATTCCCATTATTGGGGAGTGGGTCTCCCACAGTCTTTGCTTATGCCTTCCAAGCAAAAGCTGACAAAAATAAGGACGGAGGAACTTTCAATAATGGCAACACGGACCACGGTCACCCTGGTGGTATAGTGGTGGTGGAGGCTGAGGATAAGGAGAAGAACATAAAACAGCCGAAATGAGGAAGCGTATACCCATGTGTGGGTGTGAAGCGGTGCATGTGAATACACCTTCCGAAATAACACAGTGGATTTGACTTTATGTTACTCTGCTGTCATTTGGTGGTGATGAGAAGTCTGGCCCAATCCAGCTACTGTTCATTTTGATAAGGGTCAGCTTGTCAGCATTGTCAGTTGACAGGCGAGTGCGCTTATCAGTTATAATTACCCCAGCAGCACTAAAAACACGCACCGATAACACGCTAGCGGCAGGGCAGGCCAGGACCTCCAAGGCGTACAGAGCGATTTCATTCCAGGTGTCCAGCTTGGATACCCAATAATTAAAAGGCACAGAGGAATCACGGAGGACGCTGGTACGGTCGGCAAGGTACTCCCTCACCATCGTTTGAAACTTTCCACTGCTTGTGAGAGTACCCCGCGCCTCAGGGCCTGTAAGCTGGGCAGGTCTCAGAAAACTGTCCCAGAATGTTGACAGTGTTCCCCTGCCTCTGCTGGATTGGAGTTGCCTCTCTCTCGCTTGTACGCCTTGGTTGGTCAACGAACTGTGACCTCTGCCGCTAGCGTGTTCAGATGGGAATTTTTTTTTAACAGTTCTGCAGCAAGGGCCTTCTGGTACTGCCCCATTTTCGTAGACCTCTCCACCTCAGGAATAAGAGAGTGAAAGTTCTCCTTGTAGCGGGGGTCTAAAAGTGTCACCAACCAGTAATGACTGTCACCCAACATTTTGACAACGCGAGGGTCACGGTTAAGGCAGAGTAACATAAAGTCAGCCATGCGTGCCAGACTGGTAACGGGCAAGACTTCCGTGTCCTCACCAAGATGACGACTGACCATGCTCTGCCCCCCCCCCCCCCCCTGTCCTCAGGCCACCCACGCTGAACTGACAGTATGACAGTTGTACAGGTACTACCGTCTACAGCGCATGATACAAGCTCCTGTTCTTCCTCCTCCTCCTCTCCCTCATTGTCCCCCAATGCACGTTGGGATGAGATGAGGCTGGGCTGTGTGTAATCGACCGCTACGGCTTCTTGATCCATTTCATCATACTCTGGCAGCAATGCCTCCTCTTTAATTCTCTGCAGAGAGCATTGCAAAAGACAGACAAGTGGAATGCTGACGCTAATGATGGCGTCATCGCCACTCACCATCTTGGTGGACTCCTCAAAGTTTGTCAAGATGGTACATACAGTACAGACCAAAAGTTTGGACACACCTTCTCATTTAAAGATTTTTCTGTATTTTCATGACTATGAAAATTGTACATTCACACTGAAGGCATCAAAACTATGAATTAACACATGTGGAATTATATACTTAACAAAAAAGCGTGAAACAACTGAAAATATGTCTTATATTCTAGGTTCTTCAAAGTAGCCACCTTTTGCTTTGATGACTGCTTTGCACACTCTTGAGAGACTGCCATAAAGACTGAGAGGAGGGGGCATCTTTGCATGCAGTATGGACAGGGGATTGCCATGCGCACACAACAGGTGACACCCGCTGACACTGGTCATGGACCCTGGGGTTCGCCCCACAAAGTCGGGTGCTTTGCTGCCATGTGCCTGATCATGCTGGTGGTGGTCAGGCTGGTAGTTTTGTCACCCCTGCTGATGCTGGCATGGCAGGTGGTACAAATGGCCTTTTTGGGGATATCAGCAGAGTCTTTAAAAAAATTCCAGACTCTGGAAGACCTACAGGTTGTACTGGCAACGTCCCTCGTGTTGGTGTTACGGGGAACTGTTGCCGGCCTTCTGTGTGCGGCCACCACACTGCTTTTTTTTGCCTGTTGGGGTACTCTGCCTCCCTCACCCTGTCTGCTGCTGGCCTCGCTCTGCATGTCCTCCTGCCACATTGGGTCAGTTACTAGATCATCCACCACCTCCTCCTCTTCCACTTGCGCACCACGATCCTCCTCCTCACTTCCTGGCAATTGTGTCTCGTCATCGTCAACCTCTTGTGACAAATTGCCAGCGTTGACTTCCTCTGGCCGTGGCTGTTCAAATATTTGGGCATCTCTACATGGGATCTCCTCTTCCACCACTTCAAGCGGAGCAGGTGAGGGGCACAAATCTGGAAATGGACCAGTGAACAGCTCTTCAGAGTGTCCAAGTGTGGGATCAGTTGCTGTCTGACGACACTCGGCATGGTGGGAGGGAGGAGCATCAGGGTGAGGAGGAGTATGCGGTCGAGACTCATGGCTACTAAGAGTTGACCGTGTGGAAGACAGACCGGAGGTGGTGGTGCCCAGGTAACTGGAAGTATTATCTGCTATCCAATTAATAACCTGTTCACACTGATCTGGTGTTGTTCTGTGCTTCCCTAGTAATTCGGTCAAGAAGTGGGAGCGAGAAGATATGGCTGTTGGTTGTGGCACATTTTCACCTTGGCCACGGCCCCGTCCTCTGCATGCACCATCACCAGAACGTCCACTTCCATGTCCCTTGCCACGCGCCTTGCCCATTGTAAAGTAAGTAAAATAGCTTACACTCGCACCATCAATGGAAAAAGGGTAATAAAGTAGATTAGAACCGTGGAAGAGGAAAACCACAGTTCTATTTCTCTGGCCTACACCCGACTCTTTTAAACAATCTGAACAATCAGGGAGAAACTATTACTGTTTTTCTTTACGGAAAAAATACCAAAAGGTGAATAATAGAGATTTTTTACCGTGGAATGGCAAAACCACAGTTATTGTTTACTGGGGTATACCAGAAAATTTTAAATAGATATATTTGTGTCTGAACAATCAGGAGACAGTACGGTTTTTCTTTACAGCAAAAAATGCAAAAAAGCAGGATAATACAGAGATTTGACCCGTGGAACTGCAAAACCACACTTGTATTTCTCGGGCCTACACCAGACTATTTTCAACAGATATATTTGTGTCTGAACAATGAGGAGACACTACTACTGTTTTTCTTTGCGGCAAAAAATGCCAAAAGCAGGATAATAGAGATTTTTTACCGTGGAACAGCAAAACCACAGTTATAATTTACTGGTGTATATCAGACTATTTTCAACAGATATATTTGTGTCTGAACAATCAGGAGACACTATTAGTTTTTTTTTTTACGGTGACACATATTACTATAACTTGCACCCATAGTGCAAAAAAAAAACAAAAACCCCAAAAAAACACAATGGGTTCAACCGTACTCAAATTGTTAACTAGGAGCAATGATTAGTGTGAATAATATAATATTTTGATTGGAGATGATCCAACCTCTGGTTCCACCACTGATCCTGAGAATGAAGGAATGGGGAACCTATCAGCTTTTTTTTTTCCTGCACAGCTGTGCTCCCAACCACCCACAGTGCAAAAAAAAACCCTAAAAAAACAATAGGTATAACCGTACTCAAATTGATAATTGGGAGCAACGATTAGTGTGAAGGATATAATATTGTGATTGGCGATGTTCCATCCACTGATTCTGAGAAAGAAGGAATGGGGAACCTATCAGCTTTTTTTCCTGCACAGCTGTGCTCCCACCCATTGCGCAAAAATACCCTAAAAAAATGCACGTACTCAAATTGTTAATTGGGAGCAATGATGAGTGTGAAGGGATATAATATCTTGATTGGCGATGGTCCGACCTGTGGTTCCGCCACCGATCCCAAGAATGAAGGAATTGAGAACCTGTAAGCTTTTTTTTTCCTGCACAGCTGTGCTCTCAACCACCCACCCATAGTGCAAAAAATAAAAAAAACAATAGATCCAACTGTACTCAAATTGTTAAATTGGGAGCGTGAAAAAAATAATGCATCCACTTCTTTCTAAATTAGGCTGTCAGACCCCCAAGAATGACATCCTAGTAATATGCCATGACTTATACCTCTTTAAATGTATGCAAAGGATAAACCTGGATATCCAGGTATACGTTCTATTGATTGATTTCTATAAGGGCCTATTTACACATGTAAATGTGTATCTGCTACGGACATGAATGATCGGCTGCAGCCCTTCCACGTGGCCAGTCAATGGATCCGCAAATCACAACAAGTAATTCAAGGAAATGGAAAAGTAAAAAAAAAATTTCTAGTAACATTGCATAGCGTACCGGTGATTGCGCTATTTAACTTGCCATCAGTGATTGACAGCATATAAATGGTTAAACAGCAGTGATTGACGCTTCGCTCTGGCCGCTGCTGTTACAGCAAGATGTCAGCTGTGTAGGATGGGGGCTCTGCTCCTGAGCCCACCCGAAACAGCAATCCAATGGACGGTTTCACACACCACATTATCCAGTGGTGTTTAATTTGCTTTTCTATTTAGGAAACAAAACCGTTTTAATAACGTTTTCCTTCTCTGGTATCTAGGAGCCATTTCAGCTATTTGTAAAGGGAATCTGTCAGCAGGTTTTTCTTGGCTATTCTGAGAGCAGCATGATGGGGTGAGCGCCACACTAGGAGTAGGACCACCGAGCCCAGAGCTATTGCAAGACGTGCAGACAATATATACCAGGTATGAATGAATCCAATACAACATTATTGTTACTTGGGAATTAACCTACTTGGATATAATACATCCCTTGATATGTATATACCAAAAGGTCATTATCTTGGGAATGCCTATATTGGCTTTTATTATTTGGGATTATATCCTTTTACTATGTGACCTAGGATATACTATCAGTATGCATTAGCACAATTGGAGCTACTACTATTTAGCCCTGGTGTCTCTGCAATTCAAATATTTACATTATACCTCCTCACTATTATATGGTATTACTATATATATGTGTGTCTGCTCTTTTCTTTCCCGCCATGTACCCAAATTATTATAATAAAGGTCTTTTGACACATTGACCCCTTGTCGGATGTACTATATATTGGTTGTTGTTGAGAGCAGCATGATGTAGAGACAAAGACCCTGATTCTAGGGACGTCTCACTTACAGGGCTGCTGGTTGTAGTTTTGATAAAAATCACACTTTTATTAGCAGAAGATTATCACTAGAGGACTAGTAAACCTGCAGCCAGGTAGTCCAACCACGCCCCCCACCACTGATTGGCAGTTTAAATACAGTGTACACAGAAAGCTGCCAATCAGAGGTGTGGGTGGGGTTATTATACAGAGCTCAGCATTCAGAGATCTGCATGAGATAAAAAACCTGCAATTTTATCAAAATAACACCAAGCAGCCCAGTAAGTGATACATCGTTGGAATCAGGGCCTCGGATTATGGTGCTCTCAAATGGGATAGCAAAAACCTGCTGACATATTCCATTTAAAGGGGCAGCTGCTACTAAATCCAGACATGGTGCAAAATTTAAATTCTGCTGCAGATTTACTGCTGTAGATTTTTAATTCCTAAAAATCCCTGTAGATTCAGAGGATCTCAACCTTTTCAATGCAAATTATTTTCAAGACTTATTCACAGATATTATGAAATATTACAGTAGAAATAAAAAAAAAAAAGCACAATACCTAAACCCCTTCCTTGGGAAAAATATACGGCAAGTTTAAGAACGACAAAAATTTATTCTGGAGTCATATTGAAGTCTAAATAGACTTGTAACCATACAATGTAAACAGCAGCAAATGTAAGTAGGATCCACTGGATCTATATAAGAGGAACGTTTTCCAAAGCTGATCTTCTGAGCCCACCGCTATGCTGGCTGCACCGGCATTGTGATCGTCAGCACCTGGAATATACGTCACGTTTTACTGCAGCTCATAGAACCAAATGATAAGACGCAGAGCAGTGCGAGGCTTGTGACTCGCTATACACAAAATATACGACATGTTTGATGAATGGCATAAAGGAAAGCCGATGCATTCAGATGTCTCTGGGCAACTATATGTTGTGATAGATAAGTTCCTGTCAGGGTGAGGGGCAGCATCCTATCTGCTCACTCATCATGACAGGTTTACAACATGTTGACTCATGGACGTGATCAGTCAGTCAAACAATGACAGATGCACGTTCTTGATTCCGACAGGTAGGTCAGAGATGTCCGTCTCAATCAGTTTACCTTCACCCATCTAGGATGGATGGCTGCTGACATCGTTGGCCATTATGTCCATACGCAATTATTATCCCCTAATTGTGATGTACAGTACAAATTTATATTGTGGTACCGTGTTAGCCAGAAAATTTGATGGAAATAATTTTATGCCCAAAAATGGCAAAAGTATTCTCGGAGTGATACCTTTATTGGCTAACCAGAAAAAAAATATATATATATGCAAACTTACAGAGCACACAGGCTCCTTCTTCAGGCAGGATTACAAATGTTATGAATTCATTTGTAATATTGCCTGAAGAAGGAGCCTCTGTGCTCTGAAAGCTTGCATATATATTTTTTTTCTGGTTAGCCAATAAAGGTATCACTCCAAGAATACTTTTGCCATTTTTGGGCATAAAAGTATTCACATAGAATTATCCACTAATTAAAAGAATTTATTTTTGCTAAATAAATGTATACATTTTTTAAAATTTTATTTTATACATTTTCTTAGAGAACCTCTTTAAGAAGGAGATTTCAGAATGGGCTATAAGACATGTCCAGCTTTGCTTAATTGTCTCACCTTACTGTCCTTGTTGAACTGAGCTCCACTTTGTTCTTGGATGATATTGTAAGGAATGAAGACGTCTAGATGGTACAAATCGGGACGTCTGACTATTCTGTCTTCACCCAAGTCCAACACAAGAGATCTAGCAGAAGACTGTAAAGAGAAGACCAGCGTGGTAACAACGCTTATGTCGCTGAATGCTTCTGTACGGGAAAGAAAGTTGTAACCAACAAGTGCACAAAAATCTAAACTTTTATCTTGATACGTGGCCAACTAGAAGTTACTGTGTAGCTCCAGACGTCTCCTACATTAAATCTGACACGTGGAGGAACTGCTCACAGAAAATGCTGAAAAATATTTTTTAGGATTCACACTGCATTAAAAGGGGTTGTCCTTCACTTTAATACTAATGGAATATCCTTAGGATAGGTCATCAATATTAAAGTGCCAGGCAACCCCTTTAAGTGAGGCATAATGAATGGTACCAGAATTTCAGATAATGTAGCCTTCATTAGGCAGAAGGCCCACTCGGTTATATGAAGAAATCTGGGGTCCCCAAAAGCAAACCCAGTAATCACCAGATTCCTGTGTGGTGACTACTTCATCTGCTTTTTGGGAAGACCAGAACTGACCCCTATATTTAACCAAGTGGGTCCCCTCAAGCTACATTATCCTGTCTGATGAAGGCTACATTAGCTGAAGCATTCTTAATCTTCATTATGCCTCATTTAACGCAATGTGAATCATGGACATGAGAAAAATCAAATTAAAAAATAAATACATTTAAAGCATTTTCTGTGCGATTCCTCCAAATGTCACATTAATATAGAAAAAATAAAGAGCGGCGTGTTCTACACTATTGCAACAAGCCTCTTTCATCATTTCTATCATCATTATAACATCATTTATATGCACCAGCACCATGGAATCAATGGCACTATATAATTAAATAATAATAATAATATATACATCTTCGCACCAGCTTGTTTTCCCTCTATCTCCTCTCTGGATCTATGAAGCCAGAACTGTCAAAGAAGAGGTGATGGTGGAGATGGAGGGGAAACAAGCAGGGGGGAAGGCTTATATAAATGACTGGTCCCGCCGTGAAGCACTGGGCATCTGTGCTTGGTTTGAACAGTCATTCTCCGCTGACAGAGTCGTTTACAGAGATCTTCTTTCCCATTCCAACAGCTTGCAAACAACCCACCATGGTATGAAAAAAATAATTATATCATCATCATCCAGTAAATGTGTCACAACTGCCAGCAATTGGCTACTGTGGACACATCAAAGCTGTGATGATAAAAGTTGGCAGAGGAGGACCGGTATCACGAGGTTGGCACAGACTTTTAATAAGGGAAGACTATTGGAAATCACATGAAATGCAAAAAGGTCACAATCCTAAACCACATCTGAGGGTCTCACCACTTTAGGTAAAGAGACTTCAGCCACCAGAAAACTTGGGTGTCCTACAGGAGGTTCCGCCACAATCATGTAATCTGGTTTCACGGGTGAACTGATAAAAAAAGGAAGGAAGCAGTATATTGCAAGGGTACACCATCAATTTATGATCTGTTGGGGTCAATCTCTAATATAATAAAGGGGCACTGATGCTGGTAATGAGGAACAGCCCCTTTCAGGGTCATTCCCTGCACATTGGCATCATGGCCTCCACTGTGCAGCGGAACGACAGCATAGATCCAGCAAAGTGAATGGGCTTAGCTGCAGTTCTCCTGCACAGTGAATATCCGGGTAGCTGCCCCACACCAGCATATTCTTTAAAAAGGGCAGCGGGGTTACTTCCAGGCTGCAGCCCCCTTATTCTTGGAGTCCAAGAAGTTGGATATCCTATATCTTTTGTAAGATGGGATTTTAAAAAAAGTAAATGCATGCATTAAACCTCAAAGTAACCCAAACCTTTCAACTTCTGAGATGAGGGACTTGCTTGGAGTTAGCTGGGAGGGTCTGTAGGAAAAAAATAAAGACCATAAAGGCATAATAGTTAAAACAAAAAAAAAAACAATGTCCACATTGTTCTTGCACCATAACAAGCCATTCTGCAACTTCCCCCATCTGTTGGGTTTAACCCATCACCACGAGGAGTGGCGCTCCCCCATCTGTTGGGTGTAACCCATCACCATGAGGAGTGGCGCTCCCCCATCTGTTGGGTGTAACCCATCACCATGAGGAGTGGCGCTGCCGCTTCTGTTGGGTATAACCTATCACCAGGAGGAGTGGCGCTCTTCATACTTTGTGTACCTAGAGGAAATGTGGTATTATAAGACATCCAATCAATTGAATGGCCGACCATGTACTGCATGGATGAGCGAGGAACATCAGAGAAGAAGCCGCCGATGCTCAACAGCAGCCTACTCTGTCGTCTTTTACAGACTGTATGCCATAGACTTGTACCTTAGAGTTGGGACTTACCCCATTATGTTCATTTCCTGAATCATCGGTTTTGATTTGGTTCTGATATTCTGTTCAAAAATGGATCCCAGGAACTTCCGATTTTTCGGCATTTTCCACTCTGAAGGGAAACCATAGATGATTAACAGGGTCGGACTGGAACTGAAACTCAGCTCTGGCATGTGAGAGCACGCAGGCCCGCCCGACGCGCGTTGAATTTGAAATATTTTCGTGAATGATTTGGGTATATGTCACAATAAAAATTGCTGCAAACTGCACTTTATCATCGATAGACAAAAACTGACATAATGTAAAATATAAAACTTCCTTCCAGGAAAATGTTAATTTCTTTCAACTGGAGGGACGGACATATTTGTAATATAGAGCTCCAAGTTCCCAAAAACACTATGTTTGATAGTACCAGGAAAAGCAGGAAAAGTGAATCCTTGCAGATTTGAAGCAGTTTCATGTCTATTCTTTCAGTATTTTTGCAGCGTTTCTAAAGAACGGGAAAAAAAAAATCTAAAAAAAAGCAATATCAAGGGGATTTTCCTGCCGAGCGACAGGTTTTTTGTGCAGAAATGTTCTTCCCTTTCTTTTTTGTTTATATTTTGTGTTATACACTAGTGGCGAAAATTGAGGTAACACCTTCAGTTTTTCACCATCACCAATATTTAATGGAGGATTTCACTGACCTACTTACTTGTACACACGCCCTCTTCTGCCATATGTATTCTATGTTGGTTTATAGTGACCTGAGTGTGATTTAAGACAGATATTGTGCGATTAAAATGCGGTTTTTATATTTTAAAGCCAGTTTGTCATCAAAAGGTAAGCAATTACATGTTTTCGTTCTCAAAGTGTGTAAGCGGTTTCAAGAGACTGGTTCGATAAAGAATAAACCAGGTAGAGAAAGGAAGAAGGCTACAAGTCCTCAGACTGATAGAAGAATTGTTAGAATCGCCCTAAATAACAGGAAATAAACTGATGTCAAGGAGCTTGTCAACACCGGAGTGACAGTGTCTGATCGGACGGTTCGACGACGATTGGTAAATGCGGGGTTAAGAGCCAGAATACCAGGTAAAAAGCCATTTTTGAAAACCTCACAGCGTCAGAAACGTCTGCAGGGGCCAAAGAACATTGTAAATGGACCATTGAACAATGGTGAAATGTTATATGGAGCGATGAGACACGCATATCCATCTTTGGCAGCGACGGTGTCCGCTACGTTCGACGACGACCTGGAGAGGACTGGTTGCCAGAGGGTACAGTACCCACCATGAAGCCTCCTCTGAGTGTTATGGTAGGGGGCTGCGTGTCCAGAGATGCAGGTGGTCGGCTGCAGGTAATTGAAGGAACAGTTAATGCTGAAAAGTACATCAAGGAAGTCCTTCAGCCTAAACTCATTCCTTCGGCACGTGATGTATTTGGTGAAGGGACACCGTTTATTTTAAGATGGAGCCCCATGCCATATAGCTAAAAAATGTCTCTCTTGGTTCAAGGACAAAAATGTCCAGCTATTGAATTGGCCAGGAAACAGCCCAGATCTCAATCCTATTGAGAATCTCTGGGCTCGGCTCAAAAGAGCGGTGTCAAAACAGCGGGCTTCACACAAGCAGGAACTCATTGCAGCCATCATCAAATCATGGCTTCATATCATCACACCATCTGATTTACACAAACTGGTAGATAGCATGCCAAGTAGATGCCAGGCAGTCATCAAGGCCGAGGGCTATCCAACTGAGTATTAACATTTAGTGTTAGATATGAAAATAGGACAAATCAATGGCTTTTCTCCCACAGTCATCTGAGTGACAATAGTGTCCAATTTGTTGACAAATGAACAAATTTCCTGCTAATATTGTGTTTCTATATGAGATTTTATTTCTACTTAAAAACTTTACTGTGAAATCAAAAACATTCATGAAATTTGTATTTGTATTGGCAAAATGCTAAAAATTCATAAATCTTGGGGGTGTTGCCTCAATTTTGGCCACTAGTGTATAGAGTTCCTCAGTATATTTATATGTTGTCCCCCATCACCTTTTTCATCTCTCCTTACAAGTATGCCTTGTATCTTAGCTAAAACACGGTAGTAAGTAGCATATGAAACCCTTTTATAATAGATAGTGTAGAATCGCTGCATATTTCAGGGTTATGCGCTCCTGAGGACTCATTAGTGCTGCCCTCCTCAGGCGAAACCTGTTTGTGACCTCGTATAATATGGGGCTAGCCGGTCTCACCTACCAGTTTGGGTCACAAACCCTTTTTTATTTGCTTTGATGTTTTACTCATTGTTTATTACTAGTGTTGAGCGAGCACTAAAATGCTCGGGTGCTCGAAGCTCGGGCCGAGCTCGCCGTGATACTCGGGTGCTCGACCCGAGCAACGAGCCCAATGTTAGTCTATGGGAGACTCGAGCATTTTTGCGGTGGCACCCCGGGCAGTCTTTTAAAAGCCTAACAAGTGCCCAAAACGATAGTGACAGTGCACAAATGACATAGGGACAGCATGGGGATCGCCCCAGGAAGCATTTCTGACCCCCAGATCACTGCTGTTAACAACGTGGTCAGAGGTATTAAGCCACTTTTACGGGCTCACAATAAAACGTTCAAAAACGAAAGTGAAGCTTTTTTCCTGTGAAATATGTTAAGGAACATCCTTTCCAGGGAAAAGACTTGTGTATAAGTTAAAATAAATGACCAAAAACAAAAATACTCCTCCACACCTTCGGCTATGTTCACAAGTAGCATTTTTTATGCGTTTTTGCACTTTTGTATTGCTTTCAACTATGACAAATGCATTCACCGTGAAATGTCATTTTAACATTTTACAACCTTATCTGGCCATGTGCTGTGTGACACATGCATAAAGTGCTGAAAAGACAAGGGAACAGCATGGGGAAGACCCCTGGAAGCATCTCTGACTCCCAGGTCACTGTCTAAAAGTGTGCCCATCATAAGTGATCCTTACCGCATCAGAAGATGCAGACTTGCAACTATCCCCATGGAAGTTCTAGTCCCAGGGCAGTGTTCAATTGTACCTCCCCCATTCCTTGCAATACAAGCTCAAGTATGCAGCCTGCCACCCACCCACCCCCAGGCTGCAATACCATACTGCTTGCTTGCTTGAACTTGAAATTGGGCCTTTTAGGCATGTGGAGGCGGAATCTGGCCACCACGTCATGGCTGTGTTGGCGGCCTGGAATCCATACTCAGTCCCCAGCCGCCCGGCGGCCGGGTGTCCATACTCGGTCCCCAGCCGCCCCGCGGCCGGGTGTCCACACACGGTCCCCAGCCGCCTGGGGGCAGCCGGGTGTCCATAAACGGTCCCCAACAGCCCCTATTTCTCCTTGGAACATCCCCCCACACACTTTTCTTAGCCCGGCCTGCTTTAGGCAGCATTGGAAAAGCCCACCAGAGAACCAGACTCCTCCGGTGGGCCTTGACTTCTCCATCGGTGGAGTTGAGAGTGCCAAGGTGAGGAGCATGATGATGATGACAGAAGTTAGCATCTGCTATGTTTTCTTTTAATGCAAGTGTAAGTGTGCAGCCTGCCACCCACCCACCCCCAGACTGCAATTCCATACTGCTAGCTTCCATACTGCTAGCTTGCACTTGAAATGGGGCCTTTTAGTTTGGAGGAGGCCGAAGCTGGCCACTACCTCATGGCTGCTTCGGCAGCGAGGTATCCATACTCAGTCCCCAGCCGCCCATATTTGTCCTGGTGTGCCTTATACATAAGATTAAGCATGTATACCAAAACATTACCTGTGCCCTCCCCAGTGCATTTAGTGGGAAGGAGAGCCTATTCCGCTGTAGTGTGTGCATGCCAAACCCCTGTTCATGGTACATGCGAAGATGCCTCCCACCTTGCACCTGTCGTTGCAGACTTGCAACTATCCCCATTCAAGTCCTTGTCCCAGGGCAGTGTTCAATTGTACCTCTCCCATTCCTTGCAATGCAAGCGCAAGTATGCAGCCTGCCACCCACCCACCCCCAGGCTGCAATACCATACTGCTTGCTTGCTTGCACTTTAAATTGGGCCTTTTAGGCATGTGGAGGCGGAATCTGGCCACCACGCCATGGCTGTGTCGGCGGCCTGGTATCCATACTCAGTCCCCAGCCGCCTGGTGGCCGGGTGTCCCCGCTTGCTCCCCAGCCTCCAGGGGGTGGCCGGGTGTCCATACTCGGTCCCCAGCCACCCCTATTTGTACCGGTAACCTTTCCCACACTTTTCTTAGCCTGGCCTGCTTTAGGGCAGCATTGGCCGAGCCCACCGGACTATCAGACTCCTCCGGTGGGCCCTGGCTTCTCCATCAGGGGAGTTGAGAGTGCCAAGGTGAGGAGCATGATGAGGATGATAGAAGTTAGCATCTGCTTTGTTTTGTTGTAATGCAAGCGCATGTATGTAGTAGCGGCTAGGCCTGAGGAGGTCAGCGTTTTGGCGCATATCCTACCTCCTCCGAGGATTGCTGGATGTTTTCCTGCTACTATCCAAGTTCTATGACTCTCGTTAAAACAAAGCTTCAAGTGATAAATGATGGATGAGGTAGTGGCAAAGGAGAAAGAGCAGGAGGAACAGGGACCATTCACATCAATATCAGGCCAGTCAACCAGATATGTCTTGTAGGATATGTTTCTGTAACAAAAGGAGCGGTTCGGCTACACAGTTATAGGGCATACAGTGAGTGCAATGCCTACCAAAAATTTTCGAGGCACTCCAATGCCCCTTGGAAATGACATGGAGGTCAGAGGGCGTTAACTAAACCTTTTTTTTCCATTTATAGCAACTGGGTCTCCTGTGCACTGTTGGCCTAAGCAGTGAATGGAAGGCTTTCCAAAAATTATGAGGTACTGCAATGTCCCTTACAAGAGCCATGTGTGGCACCCCAGGGGTCTGGTCACCACAGTAATAGAGATTACGTCGGAGAGCAAGTGGGAGGTTTCCTGGTCAGGATCCCTTAAACATGCAACATCCTCCTGCCCCAGTCCTGGGAGGGGAGAATTCTGCCCTTATAAACTGGATCTGGGGCGGGGTTTAGTGAGTCAGAGAACAGTCAGAGTCAGAGTGAGAGCAAGGGAAAGTAACAGCAAGGAGCTCTGTAGGAGCTAGGAGCTAAAGACCAGGGGCTGGAAGCTGAGCAGAGCTCGCCCTGGCAGAAGACAATAGGAACCGGACACAGGAGTCCGAAGCTGTGAGGACTTATATATCCAGCAGCAGAAACCACCCGGCAGGGGATTTCAGGTCCTCTGGCCATAGAAGCCCGGAGGCTCAGTCACAAGCAAGGGACCAGCACCGCCTTCGTGGAGCGGAGGCTAACAGAAGGCCCCAAGTCACCAGCCATATGGGTGAGCACTACAAGGTACACTCAGGGACGTGGGCTACTTCTACCCGCTTACAGCAAGGTAGCCAGGAAGAGTGCAGACAGACGGGGAGGCCTACAACTCCACCTGGCCAGGGGAACTCCTGCTTGCTCACAGACTGACCAGGCCTCTTATGCTAGCCAGTACTCCCGGGAGGGTCTACCTTATAATCATCAGTAAAGACCCTGAACTGCACTGCAAAGACTCTGAGTCGTTCCTGCTGCGCTCGTGCACCATCACCCCCATCATCCACACTCACTGCCCTGAGGCTATACTCCTCCCGAGGGGAGTTATCCCATTCTATGCTGCGCGCACAACAACAGCCTCAGCGGACTGCCTCGCAGCGGTGGTACTCCCTGACCGCAATCCACGGGTGGCGCAGTCGGACAATTAACCTCAAAACCTAAGAAAGACTGCCACTGGTTTGACCAGCCTGAGCCACGGGACCGGGTCACTGCCACGGAGACTACAGACCCCAGAGACCCGGCACCGGGTATCCCACACACGTGTGCACACGGCCCAGGGGGCGAGTCACATGCAGTACAGCATATTACAAACATAAGTCCCATTATTGGGGAGTGGGTGTCCCATAGTATTTGCTTATGCTTTCCAAGCAAAAGCTGCCAAAAATTAGGACGGAGCAACTTGCAATGCCTCTTACAAGAGCCATGCAGTACAGCATATTACAAACATAAGTCCCATTATTCGGGAGTGGGTGTCCCATAGTATTTGCTTATGCCTTGCAAGCAAAAGCTGCCAAAAATAAGGACGGAGGAACTTGCAATGCTGGCACCCTGGTGGTATAGTGGTGGTGGAGGCTGAGGATAAGGAGAAGAAGATAAAACAGCCGAAACGAGGAAGCGTATACCTATGTGTGGGTGTGAAGCGGTGCATGTGAATACACCTCCCGAAATAACACAGTGGATTTGACTTTATGTTACTCTGCTGTCATTTGGTGGTGATGAGAAGTCTGGCCCAATCCAGCCCTTGTTCATTTTGATAAGGGTCAGCTTGTCAGCATTGTCAGTTGACAGGCGAGTGCGCTTATGAGTTATAATTCCCCCAGCGGCACTAAAAACACGCTCCGATAACACGCTAGCGGCAGGGCAGGCCAGGACCTCCAAGGCGTACAGAGCGAGTTCATTCCAAGTGTCCAGCTTGGATACCCAATAATTAAAAGGCACAGAGGAATCACGGAGGACGCTGGTACGATCGGCAAGGTACTCCCTCACCATCTTTTGAAACTTTCCACTGCTTGTGAGAGTACCCCCGCGCCTCAGGGCCTGTAAGCTGGGCGGGTGTCAGAAAACTGTCCCAGAACGTTGACAGTGTTCCCCTGCCTCTGCTGGATTGGAGTTGCATCTCTCTCGCCTGTACGCCTTGGTTGGTCAACGAACTGTGACCTCTGCCGCTAGCGTGTTCAGATGGGAATTTTTTTAAGAGTTCTGCAGCAAGGGCCTTCTGGTACTGCCCCATTTTTGTAGACCTCTCCACCTCAGGAATAAGAGAGTGAAAGTTCTCCGTGTAGCGGGGGTCTACAAGTGTCACCAACCAGTAATGACTGTCACCCAACATTTTGACAACGCGAGGGTCACGGTTAAGGCAGCATAACATAAAGTCAGCCATGCGTGCCAGACTGGTAATGGGCAAGATTTCCGTGTCCTCACCAAGATGACGACTGACCATGCTCTCCTGCTCCTCCTCCTCTTCCTCCTCCCCCCTGTCCTCAGGCCACCCACGCTGAACCGACGGTATGACACTTGTACAGGTACTACCGTCTACAACGCATGATAGCAGCTCCTGTTCTTCCTCCTCCTCCTCCTCCTCTCCCTCATTGTCCCCCAATGCATGTTGGGATGAGATGAGGCTGTGCTGTGTGTAATCGCCCGCTACGGCTTCTTGATCCATCTCATCATACTCTGGCTGCAATGCCTCCTCTTTAATTCTCTGCAGAGAGCGTTGCAAAAGACAGACAAGTGGGATGCTGACACTAATGATGGCGTCATCGCCACTCACCATCTTGGTGGCCTCCTCAAAGTTTGTCAGGATGGTACATAGTCAGACATCCAGGTCCACTCCTGAGGTCTTATGTGTGGAGTCTGACCTCAATATCGACGGCCTTGTTGCAGCTGGTACTCCACAACTGCTCTCTTTTGCTCACAAATCCTTTGCAACATGTGGAGGGTAGAGTTCCAACGTGTGGGGACATCACACATCAGTCGGTGTGCCGGAAGCTGCAAACGCTGCTGCAACAAAGCAAGGGCGGCGGAAGCTGTAGCCGACTTGCGAAAATGAGCTGACAGGCGGCGTACTTTCACGAGCAGATCTGGCAACTCGGGGTCCGATTTAAGAAACCGCTGAACCACGAGGTTAAGCACATGAGCCAGGCATGGTACGTGTGTGATCTCACCTCGCCTCAGAGCCGCCACCAGGTTACGGCCATTGTCACACACGACCATGCCGGGATGTAGGTTCAGCGGTCTCAGCCACAGATCTGCCTGCTCTTTCACAGCTGTCCACAACTCACAAGCAGTGTGAGGTTTATCACCTAAGCTTATGAGTTTCAGCACAGCCTGTTGCCGCTTGGCGGAGGCAGTACTGCAATGCTTCCAGCTTGTAACTGATGTGGTGATATCTGAGATGGAGGCTGAACATGAGGAGGATGCGCAGGAGGAGGAGGATGCGCAGGAGCTGTACACTGTGGGGGCAACTCTGACTGACATAGGGCCAGCAATCCTCGGTGTGGGGAGGATGTGTTCCGTCCCAAGGTCCGACTGGGTCCCGGCTTCTACTATGTTTACCCAGTGTGCCGTCAGAGAGATGTACCGATTGCGGTAGGATTCCGTCTCCATCAGCCTAAAAGGCAGCATTTCCAATGCAAGCAGTCGTGAAATGTGCGAATTTAGGACTGTGGCCTGTGGGGCGTTAGCTGCGAATTTCCGCTTTCGTTCAAAGGTCTGGGATATGGACAATTGAACGCTGCGGTGGGACGTGGACGTTGATGCTGTTTCTTGAGAAACTGCCATAACAAGTGAAGACTGAGAGGAGGGGGCATCTTTACATGCAGTATGGACAGGGGATTGCCTTGCACGCACAACAGTGGAAGAAGCAGTGGTGACATCCGCAGACACTGGTCGTGGACCCTGGGTTTCGCCCCACAAAGTCGGGTGCTTTGCTGCCATGTGCCTGATCATGCTGGTGGTGGTCAGGCTGGTAGTTTTGTCACCCCTGCTGATGCTGGCATGGCAGGTGGAACATATGGCCTTTTTGGGGTTATCAGCAGTCTTTAAAAAAATTCCAGACTCTGGAAGACCTACCGCTTGTACTGGCAACGTCCCTTGTGTTGGTGTTACGGGGAAAGGTTGCCTGTCTTCTGTCTGTGGCCACCACACTGCTTCTTCCTGCCTGTTGGGGTACTCTGCCTCCCTCCCCCTGTGTGCTGCTGGCCTCACTCTGCATGTCCTCCTTCCACGTTGGGTCAGTTACTAGATCATCCACCACCTCCTCCTCTTCCACTTGCGCACCACGATCCTCCTCCTCACTTCCTGGCAATTGTGTCTCGTCATCGTCCACCTCTTGTGACAGATTGCCAACGTCGACTTCCTGTGGCCGTGGCTGTTCAAATATTTGGGCATCGCAACATGGGATCTCCTCTTCCACCACTTCAAGCGTATCAGGCGAGGGGCCCAAATATGGAAATGGTCCAGTGAACAGCTCTTCAGAGTGTCCAAGTGTGGGATCACTTGCTGTCTGAAAAATATACAAGACCCAGCACCACCTTATGATAAGACATACACCTGTGCCAAAGTCCCTGAGAAATAAATGGGAGAAAAAAAGCAAAGGATAGAGCAGGCACCAAGCATAGTAAATAATCAAATATAGAGGCAGTGTATTGAAAACATTGTAGAAATTTTATTATAGAAAAGACATACAGCACCACTTAATTAAAAAGTACAATTAAAAAACATATAAGACAAGAAAAAACAAAAAAACGCATGGACAAAAATAATTTTTTGTTTTTTCTTGTCTTATATGTTTTTTTACATACAGTTATTGTTTACTGGGGTATACCACACTTTTTTAAATAGAGATATTTGCAGCTGAACAGTGAGCGACACACTCAAACTGTTTTTTTTTTAGATACCAAAGGCCCAAAACTGGATAGTACAGCGATTTGACCCGTGGAACTGCGAAACCACACTGGGATGTCGGGCCTACACAAGACTATTTTCAACAGATATATTTTTGTGTCATAGAATGGTAGAATTGGAAGGGACCTCCTGGGTCATCTGGTCCAACCCCCTGCTCAAAGCAGGATTCACTAGATCATCTCAGACAGATGTCTGTCCAGCCTCTGTTTGAAGACGTCCATTGAAGGGGAACTCACCACCTCTCGTGGCAGCCTGTTCCACTCATTAATCACCCTAACTGTCAAAAAGTTTTTTCTAATATCTAATCTGTGTCTCCTCCCATTTAGTTTCATCCCATTGCTTCTAGTCTTTCCTTGTGCAAATGAGAATAAAGATGATCCTTCTACAATGTGACAGCCCTTGACATATTTGTAGACAGCTATTAAGTCTCCTCTCAGTCTTCTTTTTTGCAAGCTAAACATTCCCAAATCCTGCAACCGTTCCTCATAGGACATGGTTTGCAGACCAGTCACCATTCTGGTCGCTCTTCTCTGAACTTGCTCCAGTTTGTCTATGTCTTTTTTAAAATGTGGTGCCCAAAACTGTACACAGTATTCCAGATGAGGTCTGACCAAAGAGGAGTAAAGACCGATAATGACTTCACGTGATCTAGACTGTATGCTTCTGTTAATACATCCCAGAATTGTATTTTCCTTGTTTGCTGCTGCATCACACTGTTGACTCATGTTCAGTCTATGATCTATTAGTATACCTAAGTCTTTTTCACATGTACTGTTGCTTAGCTCTATTCCTCCCATTCTGTATATGCTTTTTTCATTTTTATTGCCCAGATGTAGTACTTTGCATTTTTCCCTGTTAAAAAACATTCTGTTGGTTGCTGCCCACTGCTCCAGTTTATTTAGGTCTTTTTGAATCCTCTCTTTCTCTTCTCTAGTATTAGCTATCCCTCCTAGCTTTGTGTCATCAGCAAATTTAATCAGTTTACCCTCAATTCCTTCATCTAAATCATTGATAAAGATGTTGAACAATACAGGTCCCAGGACGGAGCCCTGTGGTACCCCACTTGAGACATTCATCCAGCTGGATGTGAAGCCATTTACAACCACCCTTTGAGTCCGATCACTAAGCCAGTTATGAATCCACCTAACAGTTGCCTGGTCCATTGCATACTTGGTCATTTTTTCAATAAGGATGGTGTGAGATACTTTGTCAAATGCTTTGCTGAAGTCAAGATATACTATATCTACAGCATTTCCCTGATCCACCCAGTCAGTGATTCTGTCATAGAAGGAAATTAAGTTAGTCTGACATGACTTGTTAGTTACAAACCCATGCTGACTCTGGTTAATCACTTCATTCTTATCCATGTACTTACATACATGTTGTTTAATAATTTGTTCAAAGATCTTTCCTGGTATAGAAGTCAGACTCACCGGCCTATAGTTCCCTGGGTCCACCTTCTTCCCCTTTTTGAAGATAGGAACAACATTTGCTCTTTTCCAGTCTTCTGGGACTTCTCCTGTTCTCCAAGAATTTTCAAAGATTATGGAGAGTGGTTCTAAAATTTCTTCTACGATCTCCTTCAGTACTCTGGGGTGTAATTCATCTGGACCTGGAGACTTGAACTCATTTATGTTAGCTAAATATTCCCTCACAATCTTTCTGTTTACAGATAACTTGGATTCCTCTATTCCTTTAAAAGGACAGTGAAGATCAGTTGATGTTACATTTTCTTTCTGAGAGAAAACAGATGCAAAATAGGAATTAAAAAGTTCGGCCTTCTCAACATCCTCTCTTACCATTTCTCCATTTTCATCCTGTAAAAATCCTATAGCATCTTTGACTTTTCTTTTACTTTTGACATACCCCCAAAATCCTTTTTTATTGCTTTTGACATCTCTTGCAAGCCTTAATTCATTGTCAGCTTTAGCTAACCTGATACGTGCCCTGCAGGATCTGCAGACTGCATTATAATCTTCTTTAGATATGCCTCCCTCTTTCCATTTAATAAACATTTCTTTCTTTCTTTTTAGCATGTGTTTAAGTTCTGTGTTCATCCATCCTGGTTTCCTTAAATGCTTCCCATTCTTCCTACTTTTCGGGATTGTTAACGATTGTGCTTTGAGAATCTCATTTTTAAAAATTTCCCATCCTTCCTGGACATTTTTGTCCCTAAGGACATCCAGCCATTGGATCCCTCCTATTCTCTTTCTGAGTCTCTTAAAATCTGCCTTTCTAAAATCTAACCTTGAAGTTTGAGTCTTCACATGTCTTCCTCCTCTAGTTATCCAAAATTCTATAATAGCATGATCGCTGCCTCCTAGGGTCCCAGCCACCTTTACCTCCTCAACCATTTCCTCCCTGTTTATAAGGATTAGATCCAAAGTAGCAGATCCCCTTGTTTTCTCCCCTACCTTTTGGAAGATAAAGTTGTCAGCAAGAGAGGATAAGAATTTGCTTGACCTGTTAGTTTTACTTGAGAGAGATTCCCAACAAATGTCTGGATAGTTGAAATCTCCCATGACCACTACGTCATATTTTTTGGAGAACTTGGTCATTTGATACATAAAGAGTTCATCCATATCTTCAGCTTGCCCAGGTGGCCTGTAGTAAATGCCTACAATGGTGTCCTTTCCGTTGTTCTCTCCTTGTATTCTTACCCAAACAGTTTCCACAGTACTCCCAGTCTCTGAAGCTTCAATCTCTGTGCAGATATATGCTTTTCTAACATACAATGCAACACCTCCTCCTCGTTTATCAAGTCTGTTTCTTGCAAATAAGTTGTATCCTTTTAGCCTTTTATTCCAATCATGTGTATCGTCCCACCAAGTTTCAGTGATTCCAATGACATCATATTCCTTTTCCTGCATTAGTAGTTCCAATTCTCCTTGTTTGTTGCCCATGCTTTGTGCATTTGTATAAAAACATTTTAGTTTGTGATTGGTTTCTCTTCCTCCCATATTTTTATTATTTAAATTGTTTTGTCTTTGTTCTTCCTTTCCACTTCCAGTAGCAGAGATCTCAATAGTATTTGTCAGCTGTATGGCTTTTTCTGGCCTTATGCTTCCCTTCCCACATTGTTCTAGTTTAAAGCTCTTCTGATGAGTGTAGCAAGGCGACTTCCAAATACATGTTTTCCAGTCTTCGTAAGGTGCACCCCATCTCTAGCAAGTAGTCCATCGTATAGGTAATTCATTCCGTGATCCAGAAATCCAAATCCTTGTTGACGGCACCATCGACGTAGCCAGTTGTTCACCTGTAGAATCTTATTCCACCTCATTGTTCCATGGCCATCCACTGGGAGGATGGATGAGAAGACCACCTGCGCTCCCAATTCTTTCACTTTCTTGCCTAAGTCTTCAAAGTCACTGCAGATGGTTTCCAGGTCCTTTCTTGCGGTGTCATTTGTCCCCACATGTATTAGCAGGAATGGGTAGTGATCTGTAGGTCTGAAAAGTCTTGATATCCTGTCAGACACATCTTTAATTTTTGCTCCTGGAAGACAGCACATTTCTCTTGAGGTTATGTCTGGTCTGCAGATAGCGGCCTCTGTTCCTCTTAACAGGGAATCCCCCATGACCACCACTCTCCGTTTTTTCTTCACAACATTCTTCTTTCTCCATCCAGGAGGATTCTGAGGGCTTACAAGGTTATTCATTGCTGGCAAAGTCTTATTTTGCTGTATTTCTTCATGGTTCTCCTGCGTGAGAGCCTGGTACTGGTTCCTGAGCAGTATGGGTGCTGACTGCCTCTCGATCCTCCTGCTTCTGTGGGTCACATGCTTCCATTCCTCTGTTTCGTCAGGTGCAGTTCGAATTTCTTCTCTTTCTGAATCATGAAGAGATAATTCTGCTCTGTCACAACAGTCAGGAGACACTACTGTTTTTCTTTACGGAAAAAAACTACCAAAAGCTGAATAATAGAGATTTTTTACCATGGGATGGCAAAACCACAGTTATTGTTTACTGGGGTATACCACACTTTTTTAAATAGAGATATTTGCGGCTGAACAGTGAGCGACACACTCAAACTGTTTTTTTTTTTAGATACAAATGGCCCAAAGTGGATAATACAGAGGTTTGAACCGTGGAAGTGCAAAACAACACTTCTGTTTCTCTAGCCTACACCAGACTATTTTCAACAGTTATATTTGTGTCTGAAAAATCAGAGACACGCTTTTTTTTTGGGGGGTGGGGGGGGACGGGGACACACCAAAAGGTTAATAAGACGGGTATTTGTACAGTGTGAAGGAGAAAAAAAAAAGGAGGATTTAGATGAAAAAAAAAAGGATTTTTCCTGGCCCCCGACACCTGGTGCTAAGTCCAGCAATTTCAGCAACAGGAGCACACAGGACTGTAATGCAGCGTTTGCTGGTATAACCACTGTGTCTCCTATACAGCCTTCCTGCCTGGTATCTGGGATGGATATTAGTCCTGAAAAGGACTGTTTGTTTGTTCTGGCAGCCTTTACAGACCCTACACTAACTATTTTGCAGTTTATATCTCTCCCTAAATCAGCAGCGCTGTCCCTACACTGTCTAATCCGGAGCGACTGTGTCCAAGATGGCGGCGCCCCATTTTAAATACTCGAGGTGACGCTGTGCGGCCAGCCAATCACTGTAATGCCCACAACCAACATGGCTGCGGCATTACAGTGACTGGCTGGCAATCCCTGCATGTTCATTGGCTCTGTAAAGAGCACCAAACATGCAGGGCGGAGACCCGAGCTCCCGCCCGAGTAACCCGGAAATGCTCGGTGCTCGCCGAACATCCCGAGTAGCGTGATGCTCGGGCGAGTACCGAGCAGTGTCGAGCATGTTCGCTCAACACTATTTATTACGTTTACACCCAAAATCTCTCCTAATCCTGGAGATCAAACCTATGAAAGCAATTTATGAATGATCGTAACACCTCTATGAAGGGTAATTATCATCGCCTTCATAAATATACATTTATATGTATAAATACATATGAGGTCAATGCATAGTACTGGCACATGACTTATCACTTTCCAGGACCTTACAAAGCACCAGGAACATTCATAACAAGCGGAGGTGAAGCGATTCTGGCAACTTAATAGGAAAGTATTCTTTACAGTTAGAGCAGTCAGACTGTGGAATGCCAACCACAAGATATAGTAATGGCAGATAGTATAACAGCATTTATAGAAGGGCTGGATACTTTTTTAACAAAACATGACATTGTGGGTTATAAATAATCTAGTAATAGAAAATGTATAACTTTGGAGATAGACCTAGGACATTAAAGTTCAAACTTTTTCAACCTATGTAACTATGCAAGTATGCAGAATGCACATTAGGAAAATGCTTGAAATGCAATTCCCTATAATATTATTTTACAAGTAATTTCCTCTTAACTTTCTGCTTTGTAAAGTGCTAGTTATAAGCCCAATCTATGGATCTAAAAAGTGCAAAACACTCCTGAAACACTTGTACGTATGTTCTATAATCTGTATTTCTTATGGTGCCTAAGGGAAGCCGTAATGATAAGACTCCTGCTTGGTAACAAGTGCAGTTATTTGCCTCCATAATGAAAGTGAATTACAAATGATGAAAGGGTTAATACTTGGACCCTGCATCAGTAATAGCCCTTGTAGTAACCATGACAACTATTGTGAGGGCATAAACAAGTGTCATAAAGAAGATTCCATAAAAGAATGCCGCGCTGCCACGATCAGCGCCATTATTGATGATGCGCCTGAGGACCTTGAGCTTGACCACCCCACGTAATGTGCCAACGTTGGTGTAATTTGGAGGTTCTGGCAGGGAAAGGGGTTGTCTTCTTAGACACCCCGGGGGGAAGGGAATGTAACAGAGGGGGGGGTCCCCAAAACAAGATCCCCTTCTGTTACTATGTACAAATAGCTGCTCTTCTTTGGGAGTTCATGGATGGATCCTTGACTTTAATGGGTGATAAATTGGGAGGGGGAGGGGATATTCTTCCTAAGAGGGGTTATCCATAATGAGCAACCCCTGTAACCAAGTACCCAACTTCTTGAGAGACGGAGCTGGATCTGTAAGGGAGAAGTGGTAGATCCACCTGGGAAATCAGATCAACTAAATTCGTTCCAGCAATAAATGTGGTGACAGATATCGCAGCCAGATCTCTCCCACATCCAGTTTATCACATTAATAGTCTATATTTGTTATGTCGTTCCCTGTAAATATGTAGAAATTCTAAAACTCCGTCATATATCGGCACTAACTCTCTAAGACCAAGGGAAGGGCAGCCCTCCAGCCATGGTTCCCTAGAGGTTTCCTCCACAGGGGGTTTTCCTCTCCTGAGCGCTGCAGGGTGACTCTTCGTGAGTCGAGGGTTGTGCCATTTTCGGTGTCATGTAAATTTAAATAAAGTTGAGAACATTTGACACCTAATTGCAATGCTTTGTGTATTTATTTTGTATGTGTCTGATTTATTTTGTTTGGGAGTCGGGGTCCATCACACTTCACTGAGTCATACGTCTGGACATCTGCCGCCAGCAGTTTTGCCCCAGGGGTTGCCCCTGCTCTGGGGAGTTTGATGGAGCAGAGAAGACAAGAATTACAGCACTCATCCTCAGAATAAGGACTTCTATTACAGTACTACAAGCAGCTTCCTCACCTCATTCAAACAGTGAGTATTTTGGGCTCTAATTTACATCAGTATTTGTAAGCTGAAAACCAGAGGGGAACAAACACAGTGAAAAATAGTAACTGAAACACTTTCACCTCTTCTGTTTTGGATCCACTCCTGGCGTCTGCTAACAAATACTGATGCAAAATATCGCCATGGAAGTGCCCTAAATTCTTACGGACTGATTTGACTGTTTGAGTTGCAGTCAAGCAACAGAGGTTGCAAGCGTTAAAGGAGTAATCTGGTATCAAAAACCCCTGTCCCCCTTGCCATTTTTCTCTATCCTGAACCTGTGCTGCCTGCCCCGATCTCAGATTGTCTGACCTAGTCCTTGTCTTCGCTCTCCTGTGTCTGGTACCCTGGTACCTCCGGAATGCTGCTGCAGTCCAGGGGACTGCACTGAAGTGGTACCTGGTGTCTACCGGCGGCCCAGTCTAGCCTCACCACCAGAGGTTCTAGTGGAGACCCAATAGACATCTAGTCACAACCCTCCCGTGGGGCAGTGGGTCCATATCCACCAGCGCTACACCCACATAGCAAATGTGGTACCAATATTCAAGAAGGGGATAACATCTGAGCCTGGAATTTATAGGCCGGTAAGTTTAACTTGTACTGTGGGCAACATCTTTGAGGGTTTTCTAAGAGATACTAACCTGGAGCACCTCAATAAGATTAACTAATCTGCAAACTAATCTGAAAAGATTCTATGGGGAGGTAAGTTCTAGGTTGGACCAGGGAAACTTAGTGGATGTTGTCTATCTGGACTTTTCAAAGGCATTTGATACGGTGCCATACAACAGGTTGGTACATAAAAATGTTCAATATATTATATGGTAAACTTGCTCCACGAAAGAACAAGTCCTTGTGTGGTCGATGGAAAAATCAAGGAAAATATCAGTGATGCGGTCGTTACCTCTTGACAGCTCCATTTCGTACTTGTTCTCTAGTCCCTCCATGGCCACGGTGATAAAAAATTCCCTGAAAAGCTCATTATTCTAATAAAAAAAAATACAAAGTAAGGAGCTGACACAAAGGAGAGCAGACAGCTCGTATGTCGGAATAAGCAATTGCAGTTACCTTAATTTTCTCAAAGAAGGTGCCATTAATCACTATGTCGTACGCCGTACAGCCGCCTCCACCTGTAGGACAAAGTGCACCAGGACTTAGATACTTTGCGGTGCCGACTCAATCCATTGACCTTAGTAGGGCTGCTATGAATAAGTGGTATAAGTTCTTAAAGGGGAATCCAAGTATTGGACAATCCCTTTAAGTCCTAAATCTAAACCAAAAAAAGTTCAAAAGTCAACAACAAGATGTCAAACTTTATTCCGCAGACTGGAAGTGGACCTACCAGAACCTGTGGAGATGGCACCTTTGACCATTGAGGATTAGTAAGTTGTAATACTTGCTATTTTAACCCCTTTAAGGATATCTCTGGACTACCCCTTTAAAAAGAGACGCGCTGTATTAAAAAAACAAACAAAAAAAAAACGTACTATTATCAACTTCAACGTGGGGCTCTCCAAGGCTCATGGGGACTCGATAGCCGGAGGGATCATCAGATTCCAGGATGCTGACTAACTCCTGCTCCGTCAGGTCCGGGGCCGCTGGGATCTGGTTTGACTTGCAGATGTTAATAAAGATTTTGGTATTTTTGGATGTGCGAGTTTTAATGCAGAAACCTAACACAGAAATAAAAACAAAAAGTGAACAAAAACACAATAAAATCGGCAAAAGCCAAGCAGCATTTACATGTAATCAACTGTATAAGAAAAAACGATGTGACCCCCCACGTTGGTTGCATCATGTGACCGTTGCAGTCAATAAGACCCCACTGCCCCACTGTGGTATCTGTCACATAATATGCACAAAGTAATCTGGATAATAATCAGAGGACGCCCATCTCACCAGGCTGGGGTCTGATCTGTCTGCTTTCTGGTAAGTTCGGTATTCTGCTCTGTATCTCCTGTTTGGCCTGAAATGAGGCAACAAGTGAGAATCAGTGAGTAACATGAACAGGATGGTTCTGCAAACTGATTTTTCCTGCAACAAAATAGTACAACTGTGAGGGGTCTAAAGCCAACAATACACATTAGGTAAATGTTGGAGACTGCCGCGCCCCCGGCGGATGACGGAGGAGACAATCACCCGGTGATTGCTGGCCTCTCCAATTCATCTTTCGTACCTTCATCAGCATCTGTTCATACAGCGCTTCCGCCATGTTTGTGTTCAGTTCTGCAGAGAGCAGCGACTTGTCAGACTCCATTTTTTCGGTCAAAGACAGAAGCTCAGGGATCTTGTTTTATAAGAGAAAACCTGAAAAATGAAAATATGTATTAATCTTCTCCACAGACAACGACAAGGGGAGAGTGCGGGAGCCCGACGGTCCGCGGCACGAGGGGGTGCGGGAGCCCGACAGCCCACGGCACGAGGGGGTGCGGGAGCCCGACAGCCCACGGCACGAGGGGGTGCGGGAGCCCGACAGCCCACGGCACGAGGGGGTGCGGGAGCCCGACAGCCCACAGCGCGAGGGGGTGCGGGAGCCCGACAGCCCACGGCACGAGGGGGTGCGGGAGCCCGACAGCCCACGGCACGAGGGGGTGCGGGAGCCCGACAGCCCACGGCACGAGGGGGTGCGGGAGCCAGACAGCCCACGGCACGAGGGGGCGCGGGAGCCCGACAGCCCACGGCACGAGGGGGCGCGGGAGCCCGACAGCCCACGGCACGAGGGGCTGCGGGAGCCCGACAGCCCACGGCACGAGGGGGTGCGGGAGTCCGACAGCCCTCGACACCAGGGGGTGCGGGAGCCCGACAGCCCACGACACCAGGGGGTGCGGGAGCCCGACAGCCCACGACACCAGGGGGTGCGGGAGCCCGACAGCCCACGACACCAGGGGGTGCGGGAGCCCGACAGCCCACGGCACGAGGGGGTGCGGGAGCCCGACAGTCCACGGCACGAGGGGGTGCGGGAGCCCGACAGCCCACGGCACAAGGGGGTGCGGGAGCCCGACAGCCCACGGCACGAGGGGGTGCGGGAGCCCGACAGCCCACGACACCAGGGGGTGCGGGAGCCTGACAGCCCACGACACTAGGGGGTGCGGGAGCCCGACAGCCCACGGCACGAGGGGGTGCGGGAGCCCGACAGCCCACGACACCAGGGGGTGCGGGAGCCCAACAGCCCACGGCACGAGGGGGTGCGGGAGCCCGACAGCCCACGGCACGAAGGGGTGCGGGAGCCCGACAGCCCACGACACCAGGGGGTGCGGGAGCCTGACAGCCCACGACACGAGGGGGTGCGGGAGCCCGACAGCCCACGACACCAGGGGGTGCGGGAGCCCGACAGCCCACGGCACCAGGGGGTGCGGGAGCCCGACAGCCCACGACACCAGGGGGTGCGGGAGCCCGACAGCCCACGACACCAGGGGGTGCGGGAGCCCGACAGCCCACGACACCAGGGGGTGCGGGAGCCCGACAGCCCACGACACCAGGGGGTGCGGGAGCCCGACAGCCCACGACACCAGGGGGTGCGAGACCCTGACAATATTGCGAGTGGGATTCTGCACACCTACAGCTAGCTACTTATTGTCCTGAATGTAGTAATCACCTTGGCACATTCCCATCTTCTTACCTGTAGTACATACGCCAAACACCACTACTCTGACTACAATCACCCAGCTACAGCGTCACCACGCCTCAGCAACAGGAGAGCGTCTAGATTGGAGTTGATTTCTTGAGGGGGAGGAGTCATGACATCACCAGAAGGGGCGGGGCCGTCTCAGTACAGTGGACACTATTCCACCTGCAGCTGCAGTAGTGTGCACATTGTGCCGGAACAGGAGGACTGGTGATGAGGAGCTCGTGTTCAGCGTTGTGCTGTGAGGACTGAGGCGGGGAGAACTGACCATGTGAATAAATGCTGTGCTGGCATAAAGGGGGGTGGTGTGAGGGGCATCCAGGGGGCTGTGTGGGTGGTGTGAGGGGGCCAGGGGTGGAACACACACACACACACACCTGATATATCACGTGACATGTCACATGATCCCCTGTGATAGATCATGTGATAGTTCATGTGAAATTAATTTGGCACAATATTAATTATAATAATTTTTTTTAGGCTGTGTGCCCACTATGCGTTTTTTAAGCGTTTCCGCGGTGGCAATTCCGCTGCAGAAACGCTTAAAAACGCTTGGTAGAAGGCCTGCCATGTTCCCCAATGATAATCCGCATGTGCTGTGCACATGCTGCGGAAATTTCCACTGCGGATTACCATTGCGGAAAAATCCGCAGCACTACCAATTATTTTGCGGAAGCGCGGCGTTTTCGCCGCCATTGACTTGCATTGGAACACATGGAATCCGCGTGACTGCATCTGTACATGCGGATTCCATGCGTTTCAATGTGCGGATGGTACCCGGGTTTGGAGAAGAGGAGACTCTCCTCCGGACCCGGGTACCATAGAACCTGTAAAAAAAGAATAAAATAAAAAATAAATATTATACTTACCTTCTGATGGCCCACGGTGTCTTTATCCGATGCGTCCTGGCTTGCCGGCAGCTCGCGATGGTCTGAAAAGGACCTGCCGTGACGTCATTTAGTCATGTGACGGGTCACGCGACCGCTGACGTCGGCAGGCCATCAGAAGGTAATTATATATTTATTTTTTACCATTCTTTTATGGTCACACTATATAAATCCATGCCGGTTGCATGTATTTATATAGTGTGACCAAGTTGTCAAGCACTTTTCAAGTGATGCTAAAATCGCTTGGAAAGCGCTTGTCAACCCGCATGCGGAAATGCACGTGAAGAACGCTTCACATCAGCAAGTCCCTGGCAGGAAAAACGCATGTACAATCCACATGCGTTTTTTCTGCCAGGGAGATGAGGAAACGCTCAAAAAAAATCCGGAGAATTTCTGCATCGTGGGCACATAGCCTTACATTAATTGTATGACTCAATATTGAGCACACGTAACCATCTATACACAGCTGGAGGCCGCACGTAGCCATCTATACACAGCAGGAGGCCGCACGTAGCCATCTATACACAGCGGGAGGCCGCACGTAGCCATCTATACACAGCGGGAGGCCGCACGTAGCCATCTATACACAGCGGGAGGCCGCACGTAGCCATCTATACACAGCGGGAGGCCGCACGTAGCCATCTATACACAGTGGGAGGCCGCACGTAGCCATCTATACACAGCGGGAGACCACACGTAGCCATCTATACACAGCGGGAGGACGCACGTAGCCATCTATACACAGCGGGAGGCCTCACGTAGCCATCTATACACAGCGGGAGGCCACACGGCGCCATCTATACACAGCGGGAGGCCGCATGGCGCCACCTATACACAGCGGGAGGCCGCATGGTGCCCCCCCCAGAGACAGCGGGAGGCCGCACAGCGCCATCTATACACGGCGGGAGGCCCACGGCGCCCCCCCCAGAGACAGCAGGAGGCCGCACGGCGCCATCTATACATAGCGGGAGGCCGCACAGCGCCCCCCCACAGAGACAGCAGGAGGCCGCACAGCGACATCTATACTCAGCAGGAGGCCGCACGGCGCCCCCGACCCGAGACAGCAGGAGGCACGGCGCCATCTATACTCAGCAGGAGGCCGCACAGCGCCACCTATACACAGCAGGAGGCTGCACGGCGCCACCTATATACAGCGGGAGGCCGCACGGCGCCACCTATACACAGCAGGAGGCCGCACGGCGCCACCTATACATAGCGGGAGGCCGCACGGCGCCACCTATACACAGCGGGAGGCCGCACGGCGCCACCTATACACAGCGGGTGGCGCCACCTATACACAGCAGCAGGCAGCACGGCGCCACCTATACACAGCGGGAGGGCGCACGGCGTTACCTATAAACAGCGGAAGGCCGCACGATGCCATCTATACACAGGGGGCCGCACAATGCCATCTATACACAGCGGGAGGCCGCACGGTGCCATCTATACACGCGGGAGGCTGCACGGTGCCATCTATACACAGCGGGAGGCCGCATGGCGCCCCCCCCAGAGACAGCAGGAGGCCGCACGGTGCCATCTATACACAGAGGGAGGCTGCACAGCGCCCCCCCCCAGAGACAGCAGGAGGCCGCACGGCGCCATCTATACACAGCGGGAGGCCGCACGTAGCCATCTATACACAGCGGGAGGCCGCACGTAGCCATCTATACACAGTGGGAGGCCGCACGTAGCCATCTATACACAGCGGGAGACCCCACGTAGCCATCTATACACAGCGGGAGGACGCACGTAGCCATCTATACACAGCGGGAGGCCTCACGTAGCCATCTATACACAGCGGGAGGCCGCACGGCGCCATCTATACACAGCGGGAGGCCGCATGGCGCCACCTATACACAGCGGGAGGCCGCATGGTGCCCCCCCCAGAGACAGCGGGAGGCCGCACAGCGCCATCTATACACGGCGGGAGGCCCACGGCGCCCCCCCCCCAGAGACAGCAGGAGGCCGCACGGCGCCATCTATACATAGCGGGAGGCCGCACAGCGCCCCCCCACAGAGACAGCAGGAGGCCGCACAGCGACATCTATACTCAGCAGGAGGCCGCACGGCGCCCCCGACCCCAGAGACAGCAGGAGGCCGCACGGCGCCATCTATACTCAGCAGGAGGCCGCACAGCGCCACCTATACACAGCAGGAGGCTGCACGGCGCCACCTATATACAGCGGGAGGCCGCACGGCGCCACCTATACACAGCAGGAGGCCGCACGGCGCCACCTATACATAGCGGGAGGCCGCACGGCGCCACCTATACACAGCGGGAGGCCGCACGGCGCCACCTATACACAGCGGGTGGCGCCACCTATACACAGCAGCAGGCAGCACGGCGCCACCTATACACAGCGGGAGGGCGCACGGCGTTACCTATAAACAGCGGAAGGCCGCACGATGCCATCTATACACAGGGGGCCGCACAATGCCATCTATACACAGCGGGAGGCCGCACGGCGCCATCTATACACGCGGGAGGCTGCACGGTGCCATCTATACACAGCGGGAGGCCGCATGGCGCCCCCCCCAGAGACAGCAGGAGGCCGCACGGTGCCATCTATACACAGAGGGAGGCTGCACGGCGCCCCCCCCAGAGACAGCAGGAGGCCGCACGGCGCCATCTATACACAGCGGGAGGCCACACGGCGCCCCCCACAGAGACAGCAGGAGGCCGCACGGCGCCATCTATACTCAGCAGGAGGCCGCACGCAGTCACACACACACAAACATATACAGACATATACATACACGCATAAACACATTTGAAACACAAAAATACATATAAACAGACATCACACAATGACATCTGCCTGCACACACACACACACACATACATACATATACACACACACACACACACACACTCACCATCCCCCGACTCGCCTCCAGCTCTTTTCCGGTGCAGCACTGAAGGCCGGGTGCGCACTGCGTGACGTCACAGCTAGGAGACACGACCGCGCACAGGGCCGTGTCTCCTAGCAGTGATGCGGCCGGGCCAGCACAGGGAAGTTAACTGCTGCAGTGCTGGCCCGGCCAAAGAATATATATATATATAACCTATACTCGTTATCCATCATTATAAATTAAGAAGATTTTCCACTTTATCCGATATATCCACACTCAATCAGTAGATTAGATGTCTGCTGAAGAGGCGATACGCATGAACGTCTCCATGTCATCCTCCCCGACTGTATCTATATGTGCCCCGTGACCCCCGATCATGTGTCTCCATCACGTGCTCGCAGCGTCACAGGTGACATGTCGCCGTAGTTGCCTCGTAGCGTTGTGTATCGCGCCGCGCCTCCTCAGCACCCATTGGTTGGTGGAGACATACCCCCATCCCGATTAGCTATAGTTGGCCGTTTAACTCTTAGCTCTTTCCGAATGATGCCACCCCCTGACGAAGACAAGAAGCCGAAACATATGTCGGGTGGACGCCATTCAGGAGTGGGATCTGCATCTGCTATAGCGTGAGTACAATGCACATGTGGTCACCTTTTTTAAAAACGCTTAAAGTGGATACAAATACAGATCTGTCAACAGCACATATGCCCAAGTCAGTGCACTACTCTCTACAGGATTCACACCGACCTCCAAATAATAAGGGACCAGCCCTTGTATATATACATATACAGGTGCATCTCACTAAATTAGAATATCATCAAAAAGTTAATTTATTTCAGTTCTTCAGTACAAAAAAGTGAAACTCGTATAGCCATAATCATCAGCATTAACAGAAATAAACAATAACTGTTTGATTATATTCTAATTTAGTGAGAAACACCTGTATTTGTTCACATATGAGATATATAATTTATGTAGATTTATTCTTTGGAGGCACTTGCACTTTATGTAAAGTTTATGATAATTAAACAATCATATGTACAGATATATCTAACTAATGATATGTATATATATTTTTAGATACTGGATTAATTTGTGGCTTGATTCTCTGTATTATCCCTTTGCTGTTCTAATCATGATCCATTCCCACTGGTGTTAATTGTAATTCCTGTCTCGACGTCCCCTTTGCGTATAGTTTTTAATTCCCCCCTTTTTTTGCATTTCCTCCTCTTCCACCTGGTTATCAATATAATAATTATTAGCATCACCCACATGCCTGGACTCTTCTGGTCGATGTCTCCTTTCTGCTATATACTAGAGTGGTACACTATGTGCACAGATACATGGAGTGCCATATACTTCTCAGGAGGTGCGCAGCGTCCACCTCCTCACCGCACAGGCCCACAAGCTCCTCTCCGGCAGGAAGAAGATGCATTCAGGCGGCTCCTACCACTGCAGCAGACGGCAGTGCACAAGTATACAGGGTGCAGTGTGGATGTGTCTGCACCACTGGGATGTGGCCGACCTGCATGTATACATATGCCCCTCTGCAGGGGATACTGGCCGACCGGAGGATCGGGAAAACCCCCGGGTCCCGCCCCCTACCCCCCTGGGCCCTGTACAGAGAACAGAGGACCACCCGGTTCGCAGCACTGCCGATATGATTAGTGATGGGCCCTCTGCCTCCTCTGCGCAGTGCGACACTGCCGGCGCGTGCGCAGGAGGTCAGTCTCAGGGTGATGACGTCATCGCCCTGGGACTGCTTTCTGTGCGCGCTGTGGAGTACGGACCCTGCGTCGCTCCAGGCAGCGGCTGCAGCTCATCTCGACGCGTGAGTATGAAACGGGGAGGGGAGGGAGGAAGGGATAGGGGGGAGGGGTGACTGGGAGGACCCCTGGCCGGGGCTGGCAGTAAATACTACTGGGCAATGGGCATGATTATCATCATGCCCATTGCCTAGCATGTCCTGCTGCCAGCCTCTGGTTACTGGTACTATGCCTAGCAGCATGTACTACCACCAGGGGCTGGCAGGACATGCTGGGTGGGCATGATAGTACCAAGGGGGCTGGCAGGACATGCTAGATGGGCATGATAGTACCAAGTAGGCTGGCAGGACATACTAGGCATGAATCATGCCTGCCTAGTGTGTCTTGCCAGCCTCTGTGGTACATCATGCCCACCCGGCATGTTCTGCCAGCCACTGGTGGTGTGGTAGTCAGGGCCGGCGTCAGCACCCAGCGCACCTGGGCAAGTGCCGGGGCCCTGAGCAGGCAGGGGGCCCACTCGCCGTCGGGCTCCCCGCCGGGCTATGGGTGGAGAAGAGCGGTGCCACCACCCACCCTTCTCCCCCGCTTGCTCAGGGCCCCGGCAGCCGGATACTTATCTCTCCTCGTGCCTCCGCAGATCCGCTGTCTTTCTGCTGTGCGCTCCCTGTGACATCTCAGGTCAGAGGGTGCGGTGACGTCTTTACACCGCGCCCTCCCCTGAGCCGTCACAGGCAGCGCAGAGCGGGAAGACGCCGGCGACGCTGGAGTACAGACCTGAGCAGCGGCAGCAGGTGAGGAGGAGGGAGGTGAGTATTTGATTATTATTTTTTTAATGTATGGAGGCATGGGGCATCATATGGGGGGTGACAGCCTGCATGGGGCATTATATGGGGGGGGTAACAGCCTGCATGGGGCATTATATGGGGGGTTAACAGCCTGCATGGGCCATTATATGGGGGGTGATATCCTGCATGGGGCATTATATGGGGGAGGTGACATCCTGCATGGGGCATTATATGGGGGGTGACATCCTTCATGGTGCATTTTAAAGAGGGGGTGACCTCTTGCATTGACCATCATAAAGAGGGGGGGTGACATCCTGCATTGGGCATTATAAAGAGGGGGGGTGACATCCTGCATTGGGCATTATAAAGAGGGGGGGTGACATCCTGCATGGGGTATTATATGGGGGATGGAAGGGACATCCTGCATGGGCATTATATGGGGGGGACTTCCTGCATGGGGCATTATATGGGGGGAAGTGACATCCTGCATGGGGCATTACATGGGGGGGGGACATCCTGCATGGGGCATTATATGGGAGAAGTGACATCCTTCATGGGGCATTATATGGGGGGGGACCTCCTGCATGGGGCATTATAAGGGGGGGTGGACATCCTGCATGGGGCATTATATGGGGGGGTTGACATCCTGCATGGGGCATTATATGGGGGGGAAGGGACATCCTGCATGGGGCATTATAAGGGGGAGGACAGCCTGCAAAGGGCATTATGTGGGGGGAACAGCCTGCATGGAGCTTTATATGGGGACCAGTATCCTGTATGGAGCATTTTATGGGGGCCAGTATACTGTGTGGAGCGATTCGCCGGTTTCTGAGCTATTGTAGAATTTACAATAGATATCACTCATGTAATATAAGAAGTGAAATCTTTGCATTGTACTATACTTATATTTCTCTGCAGTATCTGTGCATCATGAATCGTGGTATGTGTTAAAAGGGGCCCACTGAGACTCTTTCGCCCGGGGCCAAGAAAAACCTGGAGCCGGCCCTTTGTGGTACTATCATGCTAGTACTACTACCACCAGTGGCTGGCTGGCAGGACATGCCGTGTGGGAATGATAGTACCACAGAGGCTGGCAAGACATGCAAGGCATGAATCATGCCCAGCATGTCCTGCCAGCCACTGGTGGTACCATCATGCATGCCCATTGCCCAGCCACTGGTGGTGTGGTACTATCATGCTAGTACTAACACCAGTGGCTGGCTGGTAGGACATGCCATGTGAGCTTGAATGCTAGTACCACATAGTTACATAGTTAGTAAAGCCGAATAAAGACTTGCGTCCATCAAGTTCGACCTGTTAGTTCTGTAATTGCTAAAGTTGATCCAGAGGAGGGCAAAAACCCCAAATGATTTGGCCAATCTTCACCTGAGGAAAAATTCCCTCCCGACTCTGAAACCAGCAGTCAGAATAAATCCCTGTATCAACCTACTATTTTATTCTATTTTTAAGTATATGCTGAAATCTGCTTGGTATCTAGAAATGCATCCAGTCCCCGCTTGAACTGGTGTAGTGAATCCGACATTACCGTCTCCTCACTCAGTGAATTCCATATTCTCACTGCTCTTACCGTAAAGAACCCCTTCCTATGCTGGTGCTGAAACCTTTTCTCTTCCAGTCTTAGTGAGTGCCCTCTTGTTACCGTAATATCCCTCCTTTTGAACAAATCCCGGGCAAGGTCTCTATACTGTCCCCTAACATATTTGTACACATTTATTATGTCCCCCCTCAACCTTCTCTTTTCCAGGCTGAATAGTCCTAGTTTTGCCAACCTCTCTGGGTATTGCAGTCCCTCCATTCCCCTTATTAATTTTGTTGCCCTCCTTTGTACCTTTTCAAGCTCATTTATATCCTTTCTATATATTGGGGCCCATAACTGAGCACAGTATTCCAAGTGTGGTCTGACCAGTGCTTTGTACAGTGGAAGAACAATGTTCTCATCCTTTGCAGCTATACCTCTTCTGATACATCCCATTACCCTGTTTGCCCTTACAGCAGCGGCCTGACTTTGGGCACTCCAATTTAGTTTGCTATCAATCAAGATGCCCAAGTCCTTCTCCATCTCTGAATTCCCCAATGGTTTCCCATTCAGTGAGTACTGGTAACTTCCATTTTTCCTTCCCATATGTATGACCTTACATTTCTCCTCGTTAAACCTCATTTGCCATTTAATGCTCCACCTACCCAGCTTATCCAAATCCCTCTGTAGGTCATCACTATCCTCTTTTGTATTAATTGTTTTACATAACTTTGTGTCATCTGCAAATATTGATATTTTACTATTTATCCCGTTGACTATGTCGTTAATAAAGATATTAAATAACATTGGGCCTAGTACAGACCCCTGTGGTACCCCACTAGTGACGCTTACCCAATCTGAGTATATTCCATTTATAACCACCCTCTGCCTTCTATCCTTTAGCCAGTTAGCTACCCACTTGCAGACATTTTCCCCCAGCCCCATCATTCTCATTTTGTATACCAACCTATTATGTGGCACGCTATCGAACGCTTTTGAGAAGTCGAGATACACGACATCCACTGGTTCCCCCTGATCTACTCGAGAACTAACCTCCTCGTAGAAGTCAATCAGGTTTGTTTGGCAGGAGCGATTCCTCATGAATCCATGTTGGTTCGGGGTTAATAGATTATTAGCATCAAGATGCTCCATGATTGCCTCATTAATAAAGCCTTCAAAAATTTTGCCCACAACGGACGTCAGACTCACCGGCAGATAGTTTCCGGCGTCACTTTTTGCTCCCTTTTTGAATATTGGCACTACATTCGCCTGTCGCCAATCAAGTGGTACAGACCCAGTCTCAACAGAGTCCTTAAATATAAGATATAACGGTCTGTCTATCACATTACTTAGTTCCCTTAGTACCCGTGGGTGTATGCCATCAGGTCCTGGTGATTTGTTTATTTTAATGTTACTGAGGCGTTTCTGTACCCCAGCTTGGGTTAGATTTGTCATACTTAGTGGAGGATTAAGTTTGTCACTTCTCATTTCGCCTGTTAGTTCTTTTTCCTTTGTGAAAGTTGACGAAAAAAATTTATTTAATAGATTAGCTTTATCCTCATCTTTCTCTATGATTTTGCCTTCATCACTTTTTATCGGTCCAATATTATTCGATTTAATCCTTTTACTATTTATATACGTAAAGAACAGTTTGGGATTTGATCTACTTTCCCTAGCAATACGTCTCTCTGTTTCCTCCTTTGCTATTTTTATTTGTTTTTTGCAGGTTCTCGTTTTTTCCTTGTAACACATTAGTGCCTCCTTGCTGTTTTCCTGTTTTAATCTCTTGAATGCCTCTTTTTTGCTATTTAACGCCCCTTTTACGTTCTTGTTCAACCATATTGGTTTCCTCTTATTTCTGGCCCTTTTATTCCCATACGGTATATACCTCTCGCACTGAGTATTCAGAATTCTTTTGAAGGTTTCCCATTTACTATTCGTATTTCCTTGATTAAGAACTTTGTCCCAGTCAATAAGTTGAAGGCTTTCTTTCAGCTGATCAAACTTCGCCCTCCTAAAGTTTAATGTTTTAGTTGTTCCCTTATTGATAACCCTACTGAAGGGCATTTTGAAATTGATAATATTATGATCGCTATTTCCTAGGTGCCCCCCTATCTGTACCTCAGTTATTCTATCAGGCCTATTAGTCAATATTAAGTCCAACACTGCCTTCCCTCTCGTTGGTTCCTGCACTAGTTGGGAGAGATAATTATCCTTGATATTTGTCAAGAACCTTTTTCCTTTCTGCGATCTACAGGTTTCTGTTTCCCAGTCAATATCCGGGTAGTTGAAGTCCCCCATTACAATCACCTCATTATGTTTTGCTACTTTGTCTATTTGTCCTAATAGCAGTTTCTCATTCTCCTCTGTTATATTAGGTGGCTTATAGCAGACCCCCAGTAATATTTTATTATTATTTTTTGCCCCCTCTATCTCTACCCACATGGACTCGACCCCCTCTTCTCCCTCTCCTATATCTTCCCTTAGTCTGGGCTTTAGACGTGACCTTACATATAAGCAGACTCCTCCGCCCTTCCCCTGTTTCCGGTCCCTTCTAAATAAACTATAATCTGTTAAATTTACCGCCCAGTCTTAGCTATCGTCTAGCCAAGTCTCTGTTATACCTACGATGTCATACCTCTCCTCCGATATAAGCGCCCGCAGCTCATCCGCCTTATTGGTCAGGCTTCTTGCGTTGGTCAGCATGCAAGATAAAACTTTGGGGTTATTTAGCATCCTATTCTTCTCTAACGATCTAACTGTACTATCCCCACCCCCCTCTCCACCCTCATTATATTCATTTCTCCCCTTCCCCCTTGCTTGCCTCACATCCCACCTATTTCCTTGGTTTCCCCCCCCGTCTCTAGTTTAAAAACTCCTCCAACCTATTAGCCATCTTCTTCCCCAGCACCGCTGCACCCTCCCCATTGAGGTGCAGCCCGTCCCTACGGTAGAGCCTGTAGCCGACAGCGAAGTCGGCCCAGTTCTCCATGAACCCAAACCCTTCTGCCTTGCACCAACTCTTTAGCCACTTATTCACCTCCCTAACCTCCTGTTGGCGCTCCTGTGTGGCTCGCGGGATTGGTAGTATTTCTGAGAAAACTACCTTGGAGGTCCTTGCCCTAAGCTTCCTACCTAGATCCCTGAAATCATTTTTAAGGACCCTCCATCTACCACTCACTTTGTCATTGGTGCCAATGTGGACCATGACCGCTGGGTCTTAGCCAGCCCCACCCAGTAACCTGTCAACCCGATCCGCGATGTGCCGGACTCGAGCGCCAGGGAGGCAGCACACCGTTCGGCGATCCCGGTCTTTGTGACAGATTGCCCTGTCTGTCCCCCTAATAATAGAGTCACCCACTACCAGGACCTGTCTAGCCTGCCCTACACTTCCCCCTTCCCCCTCATTACTGGAGCATACACTCCCCCGGCGGTCAGAGGATCTGTCGTGCTCCAATAATGCCGGTTCTGAACCAGCCTTCCTATACTTCTTCCCTCTATCCCTTCTAACTGTTACCCAGCTCCCTGCCTGTTCAGCCTGCACTTCCCCACTAAGCTCCACCCCCAGTGTTGACCCATTGAGTGTCTGCTCGGTGAGCAGCAAACTCCGTTCCATGTTGTCGATGCTCCTCAGTACCGCTATCTGAGCACTTAGATCCAGGATTTGGGCTTCCAAGTGCACGATATGCTCACATCTCTCGCAGCAGTATGGATCCCTGAGCGGTAGCTCAGGGAATGCATACATTGCGCAAGATGTACACTGCACGGCTCCGGCCAACATGGACGTCATTCTAAATATGGGGATACAGTCAGTATATATGTACAAGTACAAAACACAATTATTTATATATAGGTGTATGGACGGGGATCAATTAGGGATGTGCAAGTGTATCGATTAGATATCGGCGCGGGATCAGTTAAGTATGGACGGGGGATCAATTAAGTATCAATTAAGTATGGACGGGGGATCAGCTGAGTGGGTCAGGTGGATTAATTAAGTATGGACGGTGTGTCAATTAACTATGGACTGGGATCAATAAGTATGGACTGGGGAAATAATTAATTGTGGACTAGGGAATCAATCAATTAATTATGGACAGGGGGTTTAATTAAATAGGATGGGGGGTAAAGCAAATAAATAGGTATGGACGGTGGGTCAATTAACTAAGGACTGGGGATCAATAAGTATCAATAATATCAATAAATATGGACTGGGGAAATAATTAATTGTGGTCTGGGGAATCAATCAATTAATTATGGACAGGGGTTAATTAAATATGGTGGGGGATAAGGCAAATAGATAGGGACTGGGGATGAGTAAAAGTGGACAAGGGGAATCTATTAAATAGGACAAGGGGGATCAATCAATTATGGGCTGGGGGGGTCAATCATTTAAATGTGGTCAGGGGGATCACTTTAATATGGAAGGGGGGTGGTCGGGGATCAATTAAATGAGGACGGGGGGGTCAATTTAATGTGGTCAGAGGGATCAGTTAAATATGGACGGGGGTGTTCAGGGGAATCAATTTAAATATGGACGGGGGTGATCAATTAAATATGGACGGGGGGGTAATCAATTAAATATGGACTAGGGAATACAATACAATTACAATACAGATACAAATACAATACAGTACAGTACACACTTGGGTTCAGTAGGGCCGCTTATCGCGGCCTCCTGCCCCTCACTCACCTCCTCTAGGGACGCTGCACGCTATCACAGCGCGCTTGTCCCTCCGGTCGCCTCTTACCGGTCCTCCTGATCACCTCCTGGTCACCACCACCTGGCACCCTCCGCTGGCCGGCACTGCACGCTGCCACAGCGCTCTCTTGCGCTCGTCCCCCCGGTCGCCTCCTACTGGTCCTCCCGGTCCGCTCGGTCACCTCCGCCTGGCTCTCCTGCCAGCCACAGAGGCTGGCAGTACATACTGGGCAATGGGCATGATAGTACCACCAGTAGACTGACTAGGCGGTCTCCAGGGCTCCCTCTCCCCTTCTCGCTGCTGTTAGGCTGGGTTAACATTGCGTTTATGCTGTGCGTTACAACGGATCCGTTGTAAATCAGCGCAGACGCAATGTACCGTAGACTTGCATTGCAAAAATAGGCATGCGTTTGAAAGTATGCATTATTTGCAACGCACAGGAAAACATGGTCGGCGGCTGGAGGCCAGCTGAGCACTTCTCTGACAACTGGGTTCTAGTGTCATTCTGTGCCTGCTCATCTCTGTCAGCAGGCATATTTGTCTAATGGCAAAGATGTAGCAGAGCTGGAGACAGAAGATCCGTGGATTACGTCAGAGCCAGGATTTTGTTTTTAATTAAAGATGGAGTCCCTACATGTGTTTTGTGTTTTATTTTTATTAAAAAAAAATTCTGTGTTGTGTTTTTTTTTCTGTTTACTAGAAATTCATGGTGGCCATGTCTAGTTTGGCGTGACGCCATGAATTTCAGGCTTAGTGCTAGCTGATAATGCAAAGCTGGTACTAACCCCAGTATTACCCAGCGTGCCACCCCCCACCAGGGCCGTTGGAAGAGCCGGATAAAGTGCCTGGAAATGGCGCTACGATGAATGCGCCAATTCCAGGGGTGGCTGCGGGCTGCCGTTTTCAGCGTGGGGGGCCCAGAATGCTTGGGCCTTACCATGCTGAGAATCCCAGCCCCCAGCTGCCTGGTTTTACCAGACTGACGATCAAAATATGGCGGAAGCCCACGCATTTTTTTTTTAAATTATTTTTTTAAATAAAAAAAACATTGGGCTTTCCTGACTTTTGATCGCCAGTCAAGGTAAAACCAGGCAGATAAAGCAGACAGCTACGGGCTGCCACCTCTATCTGCGCTGAGAATCAAAATTTCTGCGGAGCGCTATGTCATTTTTGTTTTATTATTTATATATTTTCATACTTCTATATGTGTGACAGTCCCAACAGCCAATCACAGACGCTGACACAGAGAATGGGCGTCTGTGATTGGCTGCTTGAGTAACCTGAAAGCAGCCCATACATAGTACCATACTAGAATGTATGGGCTGATTGTACATTACTCAAACAGCCAATCACAGAAGCCCATCCTCTTTGACAGCGTCTGCGATTGGCTGTTGGGTCTGTCACATATAGAAGTGTGAAAAGAAATTTTTAAAAACGATGTAGCACTCCACAGAATTTTTGATTCTCACCGCAGATAAAGCAGACAGCTACGTACTGCCACCCCCAGCTGCCTGGCTTTACCTTGGCTGGCGATGAAAAGACAGAGAAGCCAAATATTTGTTTTAAACTTACTTAACTTTTTTTTTCCCGCCATATGTTGATCGCCAGCCAGATAAAACCATGCAGCTGGGGGCTGGGATTCGCAGCATGGTAAGGCCCAAGCGTTCTTGGCCCTCCACGCTGAAAATCGCAGCCCACAGCCATCCCTGAAAATGGCGCATTCATCATGGCACCATTTCCTAGGTGCTTTACCCGGCCCTTCCAGCGGCCCTGGTGGTAAGTGGCACCCTGGGTAATAATAGGGTTAGTACCAGGCCAGCTTTGCATTATCAGCTGGTACTAAGCCCGAAATTCATGGTTTCACGCCAAATTAGACATAGCCACCATCAATTTCTAGTAAACAGAAAAAAAAGACAGATTTTTTTTTTTTAATTAAAAATAAAACACATTTAGGGACTCCATCTTTAATAAAGAAAAATCCTCACTCCAACGTAATCCATAGGTCTTCTGTCTTCATCTCTGTTAGATCTTTGCCATCAGACAAATATGTCTGCTGACAGATGAGCCGGCACAGAATGACACTGGAGCACTGTTACTGTGTAGTGCAGTGCTATGTTGCTTTTTTGTCATTTCATGCAGTGTAGAAATCTTGGGAAAAGTGTGGATTGTGCTCTGGAAGTGATCAGTTATAGCTAACTATGTTATTTTCTGCAGAGATAAGTCCGCATAGAAGATGTGATATATCGGTCTGCAGTTAAAGAACTTCACCTAGAGACATCACTGGTGAGTAGGTGTATTACCTATACACACACACACACACTGACACTATATACAGAGCTCCTGTGCATAATGTCACTGCTGATCCCTGTATTACCTATACACACACACACTAACACTATATACAGAGCTCCTGTGCATAATGTCACTGGTGATCACTGTATTACCTGTACACTGACACTATATACAGAGCTCCTGTGCATAATGTCACTGGTGATCACTGTATTACCTGTACACTGACACTATATACAGAGCTCCTGTGCATAATGTCACTGGTGATCCCTGTATTACCTGTACACTGACACCATATACAGAGCTCCTGTGCATAATGTCACTGGTGTTCCCTGTATTACCTGTACACTGACACTATATACAGAGCTCCTGTGCATAATGTCACTGGTGATCACTGTATTACCTGTACACTGACACTATATACAGAGCTCCTGTGCATAATGTCACTGGTGATCCCTGTATTACCTGTACACTGACACTATATACAGAGCTCCTGTGCATAATGTCACTGGTGATCCCTGTATTACCTCTACACTGACACTATATACAGAGCTCCTGTGCATAATGTCACTGGTGATCCCTGTATTACCTCTACACTAACACTATATACAGAGCTCCTGTGTATAATGTCACTGGTGATCACTATATTACCTGTACACTGACACTATATACAGAGCTCCTGTGCATAATGTCACTGGTGATCACTGTATTACCTGTACACTGACACTATATACAGAGCTCCTGTGTATAATGTCACTGGTGATCCATGTATTACCTATACACACACACACTGACACTATATACAGAGCTCCTGTGCATAATGTCACTGGTGATCCCTGTATTACCTGTACACTGACACCATACACAGAGCTCCTGTGTATAATGTCACAGGTGATCACTGTATTACCTGTACACTGACACTATATACAGAGCTCCTGTGCATAATGTCACTGGTGATCACTGTATTACCTGTACACTGACACTATATACAGAGCTCCTGTGTTTAATGTCACAGGTGATCACTGTATTACCTGTACACTGACACTATACACAGAGCTCCTGTGTGTAATGTCACTGATAATCTCTACATTATCTGTACACTGACTCTATATACAGAGCTTTTTACATTTTCATTATCAGTCACTATCTGGTGCCATTATGTGCCATGGTCATGGCGTGGCGGTATTTGTCCCTTGTATGTGGTATTATTCAGACAGTCACTATGTTGTGCTAATATGTGGTCTTATCATGGTGTGGCAGTATATATACCTTGTACTTGGTAGTATTTGATCACTATGTGGTGGTATGTGTTCTGGTCATGGTGTGGCGGTATTTCTCTCTTCTATATGGTATTATTAGTCTAGGTATAGTGGATTGTTGTCAGTCATTTGTTTTTTCGGATATTAAGAATGGGAACATTCTTTATTTGCAATACATATTAAATACTTGGATGTTTAACCTCTCCCTGTGTTGTGACTACTACACAGCAGCAGAGATTTATTGGTTAATAAAGTTGATTCATTTTGAAAGAGTTTGTGGACTTATGTTATTCCTATATACGGTAACTGCATGGTGCTGGTGGGCCCCAAGATTGATTTTTTCCTGGTGGGCCCCAGGTACTCCAGTGCGGCGCTGGTCCCAGACAGTTACCTCCTCATCTGTCCTGCTGCCGGCTGGGAGTCCTGTACAGTGCAGCATGTAGGGTGATGTGAATGCCACACTATGGAGATGCTGCTCCTACTACTGCCAAGTGAGGATCTCACCTCCCCAGTATGGTGCCCTCAGGAGCTCCCACAGGGCATCACAGGCCTTAGTATGAAGCAATTCCACAAGTCTTCTAGTATTGCTTCATACTAAGGCCTGTGATGCCCTGTGAGAGCTCCCTGAGGAGGTGAGAGCCTCACCTCATACGGCCCCATGATCTCTATGTACGATCCCTGACTGGGCCCCATGATCTCTATGTACGATCCCTGACTGGGCCCCATGATCTCTATGTACGCCGCTGACTCGGCCCCATGATCTCTATGTACGCCGCTGACTGGGCCCCATGATCTCTATGTACGCCGCTGACTGGGACCCATGATCTCTATGTACGATCCCTGACTGGGCCCCATGATCTCTATGTACACCGCTGACTGGGCCCCATGATCTCTATGTACACAGCTGACTGGGCCCCATGATCTCTATGTACGCCGCTGACTGGGCCCCATGATCTCTATGTATGCCGCTGACTGGGCCCCATGATCTCTATGTATGCCGCTGACTGGGCCCCATGATCTCTATGTACGCCGCTGACGGGGCCCCATGATCTCTATGTACGCCGCTGACGGGGCCCCATGATCTCTATGTACACTGCTGACTGGTCCCCATGATCTCTATGTACGCCCCTAACCTGATTGGCCCCATGATTTCTATATACGCCCCTGACTGGACCACATGATTTCTATGTACGATCCCTGACTGGGCCCCATAATCTCTGATCTCTCTCATGATTTTTTTTTTTTTTATTAAAGATGGAGTCCCTAAATGTATTTTGTGTTTTATTTTTACTGTGTAGTGCGGCACTATGTTGCTTTTTTGTCTTTTCATGCAGTGTAGAAATCTTGGGAAAAGTGTGGATTGTGCTCTGGAAGTGATTAGTTATAGCTAACTATGTTATTTTCTGCAGATATAAGTCCTGTATAGAAGATGTGATATATCGGTCTGCAGATAAAGAACTTCACCTAGAGACATCACTGGTGAGTATGTGTATTACCTATACACACACACTGACACTATATACAGAGCTCCTGTGTATAATGTCACTGGTGATCACTGTATTACCTGTACACTATATACCGAGCTCCTGTGTATAATATCAATGGTGATCATTGCATTACCTGTACACTGACACAATAAATAGAGCTCCTGTGTATAATGTCACTGGTGATCACTGTATTACCTGTACACTATATGCAGAGCTCCTGTGTATAATATCAATGGTGATCATTGCATTACCTATACACTGACACTATATACAGAGCTCCTGTGTATAATGTCACTAGTGATGACTGTATAACCTGTACACTATATACAGAACTCCTGTGTATAATGTCACTGGTGATCACTGTATAACCTGTACACTGACCCAATATACTGAGCTTTTTTACATTTTTATTATTTTAGCATTATTTGTCACTATGTGGTGGCATTATGTGCTTTGGTCATGACATGACGATATTTGTCCCTTGTATGTGGTATTATTCAGTCACTATGTGGTGGTAATATGTGGTCTCATGGTGTCAGTATTTATACCTTGTATCTGGTAGCATTTGATCACTATGTGGTGGTATTATGTGCTTTGGTCATGGTGTGGCGGTATTTGTGCCTTGTATGTGGCATTATTTGGGCACTATGTGGTGGTAATATGTGATCTGGTCACGGTGTGGTGGTATTTCTGCCTTCTATCTGGTAATATTGGTCTTGGTAGAGTGGATTGTGGTTGGTCATTTGTTTTATCTGATATCAATAAGGGGAAACCTCTTTATTTCCAATAGATATTAAATACTTAGATGTTTAACCCCTCCCTGTCCTGTGACTATTACACAGCAGCAGAGATGCAGTTACAGAGGATCACCAGAGAAAGCAAGTTGGCATTTGGTGAGATTTTCACCTCTGTATTTATAAGACAAAACCAGGAGTGGGTGAGAAATGCATAAAACATGACCTCGGATTGCTCCACTCCTGGTTTTGTCTTACAAATACTGAGGTAAAAATCTCACCAAATACTCAAAGTGCCACAATCTTCTGACAGTGCGGATTCCACCAATAAATAAGTGATCACCTTCCCAACCTGTGCATCGCTGAGAACTTGTTTTCACCAATAAAAACCCTTTAATGCAAACTACAGTAATTGTACATCGCAGTTCTGGTGAGCGCACAGTGATGGGCAGGAGCAGCCAGTATAATGGGTATAACGGCTAACACGTATTTGCAAATAGCTGAAGGGTGGGTGGGCCCTGGTGGGCCCCAGACACCCCAGTCCGGCTCTGCCCCCGACCCAGTCCGCCCCTGATTTGTCACGCACGGACCCGAAGCGACTGTGCACTGCGATACACACATCCTGTTGAAATTTGTGCTGGCGTTTACAAGCCCCAATCCCCCCTGGGCCCGGTCGCAGTGACTGCCACTGCGACCGCGGACATTACGCCCCTGGCTACGTGAATCATATGTCCCATTTTGGTGCTCCTCACCGTTTGCATGGCACAGTCATGCATGTTTCTCTATCACCATAGCATGCTGCAAACAATCAGGATGGCTTCTGCTACATCTCTATATAAAAAGATAGTACATCTGTATTTCTATGATACGTAGAGTGGATGGAAATCATACATCTTGCTAATATTTATTATATTACATTCATGTGATGCTCTGTAGTAACAATGTAAATTAAATTGGCGACTTAGTGCAGTTCTATTACTATTAGTAAATGTGGGACCTTGTGTTCCACAGAATATCTGAATATTGCCTGAATATTTAATCTCAGCTAATGTTCATTTATCTCTTAAATATCATTGGTCAGATGCTGATCACATGACCAGTGGTGGTGCATGCATGATGATTCCATATGAAGTGCACTGAGTGACAGTTGGAAGTGACAGTTGGAATTGACCAACAACAGTGGAGGAGATGTCGGCTAAATCTAAGCAAAGCAATAATATGGATATAAAAGAGGAGGAGATTGTGGTGAGCAGAGAAAGAGTGAAGACACGAAGACCTTCCCATGACACATCTGATGATGAGAGGAAGTCTTCAGTCAACAGGACAAAACCACCAGTCCAGAAGAAAGAAGAAGTAGAGGAGAACGTGGTGAGGAGAGAAGCAGCGAAGAGACTAAGACCTTCCCATGACACATCTGATGATGAGAGGAGGTCTTCAGTCAACAGGACAAAACAACCAGTCCAGAAGAAAGAAGAAGTAGAGGAGAACGTGGTGAGGAGAGAAGGAGCGAAGAGACTAAGACCTTCCCATGACACATCTGATGATGAGAGGAAGTCTTCAGTCAACAGGACAAAACAACCAGTCCAGAAGAAAGAAGAAGTGGAAGAAAAGGAGGAGGTAGAAAGTCAGAAGATGGGAGCCAAGAAGAGAGGAGCCATCTTCATCTCATCAGGGGACAAAAAGGAGAAGAAAAGAAAAAGGATTACATTAGGACAGAAACCCATGGATCTAAAGCAGAAGGCTGAAGAAGCTGAAGGAAGCAGCGGTGTTCGGCCAACCGGCTCCAAAAGCACAGTCTCTGATACCATCAAGAGGAGATTATTATTCCATCAAGTGCTTGGCCGGGGATGCTATGGAACGGTCCTGCTGGCGGAAGATTCATCTACCCGCAAACATTTTGCTGTTAAGATCATCGGCAAAAGAGCCCTGCTTGCTGACGGTGATGAGCGTGTGATGGTGGAGCGACGGGTTTTACAGCTGGCATCTGGGAGCCCCTTCCTTGTCCACGCAGACTTTGCATTCCAGACCAAGGTACAGTATTGATTGCTCGATATTAGGAAATGTCACACGTACCACACACTGCTCTGCCTCATGGACCCCACTGATATCATCTTACATTTCATTATAGCATGTCCCAAGGTAACCGCAGACAATAAGATGAATGTGATGACTATACACATGGGATATTGTGGCCCCTACTGTAATCAATAACATTTATGGCGGGGCTTGGTACATTGGGAATCATTTATTAAAACAGCCTTTTTACTTATCCCAGCCAATCACAGAACAGCTTTTACTTTTCCAGGTCAGTTAAAACAACCTTAGCTGAGCTCTAATTGGTTAGTATGGGCAACTAGTTTTCTAGTGAGCAGATTTATTAATGAGGCCCAATGTACCCCGCTCTATAAATGATTGAAAATATTAGATGTCATCATAGAGGTCAATGAACTGTAGAAAATCACTTGCCCGGACCTCATGTTTCTAATTGGGTGACTGGTAATATTTGTATCATTTACAGCATTAGCTGGGCATTATCTTGTGTGTAGGCATCATCGCCATGTAGTAGTCTCTAGCTCATTTCTTTGACACTGTAGAATTTTACATATTATTATCTTGCATAGACATGGGATTTCAGAATAGATTAAAGGTATTTGTTATTTTTTGTTATTTCCTGGATGACATTGTATTTTGTGTATACCATGTGGGGGACCCTGTGTACACTATATGTCAGGGCTATTGACTTTTGTGCACTTTATATACAATTTGAGAATGTGTTAATATTTTTGTATACAAGTATTATCTGTATCTTAAAGGCTTTTTTTAATTAATGTTGGGACATTTTTATGCACGTGCATCTACTTGTTTTTCATTGCCATGTTTTCTATGTATAAATATACTGGAATAAAGTACAAAATCCACTGTCTTGGAGTGAAATTTCTTCTAACCTCACCAACTAATGAAAAAGATGGTATCATATTGAGCAGGGGCGAGGTGGGCCAGAGGGGCACATGCCCTCCAAGCCGGTGGCCAAGCAGCTGCTTCTTTACAGACTGCAGGGCGGCCCTGTATCTTTCATTGTGTACATGTGCCAGCTGGGCATCTGCAGCCCAGAACAGCCGGCACAGGCCACGTTCTTATGCCTGCCGGAGAGAAGCTTCAGCCGCTGAGCAGTACGAGAGGGCAGACATCTTTGATTCTTGTAAGGCCACGACCCCACTATCAGTATTTGGTCAGTATTCGATCAGTATTTTTTCACAGGAGTGGGAGACAAAACCAGGAGTTGGTGATAAATGCAGAATTGGTGACTTGTTTCTATTATACCTTTTCTCTGATTGTTACTGACCTGGTTTTGGCTCCCACTCCTGAGAAAATATACTGACCAAATACTGATAGTGGGGCCGTGGCCTTAGCCTGAGCTCCGGATAGTGGTCAGGACAGGAGATTTATACTTTTTGTAGAGTGTGGAAGTGGCAGGATGCTGCTCACCTCCTGACAAGTCCAGGGCCAGATCCTGAATGTTATCTATGGTCGCTCTGCTGAGGGTCAGAAAGATTTATTGTAGCAGATGGACCCTTCAAGCAGGTTGGGGTCGTGCTGTCAGTGTGAGATCATCGGCTCTCGATCTGTATGAATGTTCAAATCACATCGGACCTGAGATCGAGACACTTCAGACCTTACTATACAGACCCCTGCCCCAGACTGATCCTGCACCAGCTACAGGGCCAGAGCCGGCATAACCACCCATTGCACCAGGGCAAGTGCCAGGGCCCTGGGCAAGAGGGGGGCCCCACTCACAGTTGGGGACACTGGAACGCTATTGGGCCTGAGAGTTGGGGGGTCCGGGTAACCCCCCCCCCCTCCCCGTGCTTTACGGTGTTTGAAATACTCACCTCTCGTCATACCCTGCTGGCCGCAGGTCCAGTCTCTTCTGCGTCTTCTGACTCTGTGACGTCTCAGTGTTGAAGAGACAGGACCTGTAGCCAGCAGGGTATGAGGAGAGGTGAGTATTTTATTTATTTTTTATGTATGGAGCCCATTCTCTATGGAGCATTATATGGGGCCCATTCTCTATGGAGCATTATATGGGGCCCATTCTCTATGGAGCATTATATGGGGCCCATTATTCTGCATGGAGTAATATATGGGGTCAATTATGGTGTAATGAGCATTATATGGGGTTCATTATTGTGTATAGAGCATTTTATGGGGCCTATTATTCTTTATGGAACATTATATGGGGTCCATTATTCAGTATGGAGCCCATTCTGTATAGAGGACTATGTGGTGCCCATAATACTGTATGGAGTACTATGTAGTGCCCATAATACTGTATGGAGGACTATGTGGTGTCCATAATACTGTATGGAGGACTATGTGGTGCCCATAATACTGTATGGAATACTATGTAGTGCCCATAATACTGTTTGGAGGACTATAATGTACAGTCTAAAATGAAAACTTTTGAATCCCCACTTGACACGCCCCATGCACTGTGAGGATTCGCAGGTTTCTGAGCTATTATAGAATTTACAATAGATATCACTCATGTAATGTAAGAAGTACCGTATTTTTCGGACTATAAGATGCACCAGACCATAAGACGCACCTAGGTTTTAGAGGAGGAAAATAAAAAAATAAAAATTTAAGCCAAAAATGTGTTCATGATGCACTTTTAAGGGGGAGGGGGTCTTCTGCTGACACTGGTATAGGGGTAATGTCCCCCAATTCTGACAATATCCCCCATCCTGGTATATATGCCCCCCCCCTTCCTTTTATATGTGGTCCCCATCCTGGTATGCATGGAACCCCTCATCTCTATCCCGGTATGCATGGCACCCCTCATCCCTATCCCGGTATGCATGGCACCCCTCATCCCTATCCCGGTATGCATGGCACCCTTCATCCCTGTCCCGATATGCATGGCACCCCTCATCCCTGTCCCGGTATGCATGGCTCCCCTCATCCCTGTCCCGGTATGCATGGCTCCCCTCATCCCTGTCCCGGTATGCATGGCACCCCTCATCCCTGTCCCAGTATGCATGACACCCCACATCCCTGTCCCTGTATGCATGGCACCCCTCATCCCTGTCCCGGTATACATGGCACCCCTCATCCTTATCCTGGTATAGTGGTATGCATGGCACCCCTCATCGCTGTCCTGGTATGTATGGCACCCCCCATGCCTGTCCCGGTATGCATGGCACCCCTAATCCCCATCATGCTGCATATGGCCCCCTCAGCGTTACCCTGGTATGCATGGTACCCCTCATCCCTGTCCCGGTATGCATGACACCCCTCATCCCTGTCCCGGTATGCATGGCACCCCTCATCCCTGTCCTGGTATGCATGGCACCCCTCATCCCTGTCCCGGTATGCATGGCACCCCTCATCCCTGTCCCAGTATGCATGGCACCCCTCATCCCTGTCCCAGTATGCATGGCACCCCTCATCCCTGTCCCGGTATGCATGGCACCCCTCATCCCTGTCCCGGTATGCATGGCACCCCTCATCCTTATCCTGGTATAGTGGTATGCATGGCACCCCTCATCGCTGTCCTGGTATGTATGGCACCTCTAATCCCCATCATGCTGCACATGGCCCCCTCAGCGTTACCTTGGTATGTATGGCCCCCTTAGCGTTACCCTGGTATGTATGGCCCCCTCAGCATTACCCTGGTATGTATGGCCCCCTCAGCATTACCCTGGTATGTATGGCCCCCTCAGCGTTACCCTGGTATGTATTGCCCCCTCTTCCTTATCCTGGTATGCATGGTCCCCCTAATCCCCATCATGCTGCACATAAAAGAAAATAAACACTGATACTCACCTTTCTTCTCTCCTCCAGCGCTGCGTCCTGTCTGCCCGTACTGATCTCTCCATGTGAGCCGCGCATGACATCACTGCCATACGTGGCTCACAAGGAGAGATCAGCTGCCAGAAGTCACTGCTCCCCATGCCGGGACTGTGTGCGCTGGGAGCAGTGACTTCACTCTCCTTCATAGCCGGCACACACCGTAGCCGCGCTGCGGCTCCTGCTACTGCCGGGCTATCGCGTGTGCCCGCTTATTAAAGGGCATGAATATTCACCCCCTCACCATGCCCATGGACGTGGAGAGAGGTTGAATATTCATGCCCTTTAACAGCGGGCACAGGCGATTCTGGCAGGAGCCACAGCGCGGCTACACTGTGTGCTGCTAATAAGGAGCATGAATATTCATTTTCTTTAGCAGCGGGGACAGTGTAGGCTGCAGCGGGCGGCTGCTGCCTCCTGTGCCCCGCTCCTCTACCGCTCCACCCACACCCCACATATATATACCCCCCCCCAACATTTGGACTATAAAACGCACCCCCCATTTTCCTCCAAAATTTTGGAGGGAAAAAAGTGCGTCTTATAGTCCGAAAAATACTGTAAGTGAAATTTTTGGCATTGTACTATATCTATATTTCTCTGCCTTATCTGTGCATCATGAATTGTGGTATGTGTTAAAGGGGCCACTGAGACTCTTTTGAGCCTACGAAAACCTGGAGCCGGCCCTGTGCAGGACGTCACAGATTATATCTATACTGCCATCTATACAATGTGATGTCTGGTAGTCGGTGCAGGATCAGTCCAGGGCATATATGATCTAATGTCAGTGCACAATAAAGTACATGCTGTACATTGCTGACATACTGTGACTACAGACATCAGATCTTATACAGTATATATATTGCTGTATGTATATACATGTATATGACTGTAGATACCACCAAAATGAAACAATAGGTGCTTATTGATACTAAAATAAATATTGCAAAAATTAAAAGACAATTCTACAGAGTATAACAATGGAGGACCTCAAGTCACCAACACATGAGTATCACATATATAGAGACAGTAGTGAATATATATATACTAGATGGTGGCACGATTCAAACGCATCGGGTATTCTAGAATATGTATGCGGTACACCGGGCGCAATCAGCACAGCGGTGTTTAAATTTGGCGCCAATATCGCTTATTGGTCCCGGCTGCGACCAATCAGTGAATTGTATTAGTGAGGATCGGGGAGCGGCGCTGCGGGAGATGACCGGCTGCTCGCAGCAGAAGTATCCCGACCGGCGGCGCCGCTCCCTGGTCCTCCCTTCACACTTGCCGTCGGGAGATCAGCGGCCCTAGCCTCTGATCTCCTGACTTTAGCCGCATGGAGGTCAGCGGCGCTGCCGGTCGGGGTACTTCGGCTGCATCGCCGCTGACCTCTGTGAAGAGCGGTGTTTAAATTTGGCGCCAATATCGCTGATTGGTCACTGCCGACGGCCGCGAACAATCAGCGATATTGTCGCCAAGTTTAAACACCGTTGTGCTGATTGGTCTCGGCCGCCGGCCCCGACCAATCAGCGATATTGGCGCCAATTTAAACACCGCTGTGCTGATTGGCGCAGAGCAGTGTTTAGACTTGGCGCCAATATAGCTGATTGGTCGCGGCCGTCGGCAGCGACCAATCAGTGTCATATTAGTGTGGGCCTGGGAGCGGCGCTGCTTATGCGGGTACTTCCGCTGCTAGCAGCTGGGAGATGACCGACTGCTCGCAGCAGAAGCATCCCGACCGGCGGCGCCGCCGCTCCCCGGTCCTCCCTTCACACTTACCGTCGGGAGATCAGCGGTCCTAGCCGCTGATCTCCCGACGGTAGCCGCGTGGAGGTCAGCGGCGCCGCCGGTCAGGGTAGTTCTGCTGCGATCAGCCGGGAGATGACCGGCTAGCGCCGGTCATCTCCCGGCTGCATCGCCGCTGACCTTCGTGCGGCAGATGAGCCGCTAACGCCTGCCATCTTTTTTCTGACATCCCGCGTCGCTGATTGGCCGCGGCCGAACCAATCAGCGACGCGGGATTTTCTAGACAGACAGACAGACGGGATAAGACAATTATATATATTGGATATATGCCTATAACATGGTTGCCAAAAAAAATCCTAATGATTGCACGCATATGTAGCACAATGTGAATGTTAATCTATATATATAATCGTCTTATCCCGTCTGTGTGTCTGTCTGTCCAGGAAATCCCGCGTCGCTCATTGGTCCGCCAGCGGCCAATCAGCGCCGCGGGATTTCTGAAAAAAGATGGCGGCCGTTAGCGGCTCATTTGCGGGACGGAGCTCAGCGGCGATGCAGCCGGTAGATGTCCGGCGCGTGGCGCTCATCTCCCGGCCGGTACCAGCAGAAGGAACCCGACCGCCGGACCCATCTGCGGGACTGAGATGCATCCGGGAGATGAGCGGCGCGAGGCGCTCATCTCCCGGCCGGTATCAGCGGAAAGACCGCCGGCGCCGCTGACCTCCATGCGGAAGGGAGGACCGGGGAGCGGCGCTGCGGGTCGGGATACTTCTCCTGCGAGCGCCCGCTATGTCCCGGGTTCTCGCAGCGTAAGTAGCCGAACAGGCAGCGCCGCTCCCCGGTCCTCACCAAGACGATTCGATGATTGGTCGCGGTCTTCGGACCCGACCAATCACTGATCTTAGCGCAAAACTTAAACACCGCTGTGCTGATTGGTCGCCGACGCTGCCCGCGACCAATCACCGATTTGGGCACCAAATTTAAATATCGGCCGCGACCAATCAGCACAGCGGTGTTTAAATGTGGAGCCAAGATCGGTGATTGGTCGCGGCCGATATTTAAATTTGGCGCCCAAATCGGTGATTGGTCGCGGGCCAAGACAGCGACCAATCACCGATTTGTGCGCCAGATTTAAATAGCGGCCGCGACCAATTGGATGTCAGCGGCGCTGCCTGTGCGGGTACTCCCGCTCCGAGAACCTGGGACATGAGCGGGCGCTCGGAGCAGAAGTATCCGGACCCGCAGCGCCGCTCCCCGGTCCTCCCTTCACACCCTAGCCGCTGATGTCCCCACAGTATCCGCATGGTGTTACAAAGGTCCGGACATTTGTGTTAAAAATCGCTGATTGGTCGCCGCCGCTGCCCGCGACCAATCACCGATTTGGGCGCCAAATTTAAATATCGGCCGCGACCAATCAGCACAGCGGTGTTTAAATGTGGAGCCAAGATCGGTGATTGGTCGCGGCCGATATTTAAATTTGGCGCCCAAATCGGTGATTGGTCGCGGGCAGCGCCAGCGACCAATCACTGATTTTTAACACAAATGTCCGGATCTTTGTAACACCATGCGGATACTGTGGGGACATCAGCGGCTAGGGTGTGAAGGGAGGACCGGGGAGCGGCGCTGCGGGTCGGGATACTTCTGCTGCGAGCGCCCGCTCATGTCCCGGGTTCTCGCAGCGGAAGTATCCGCACAGGCAGCGCCGCTGACATCCATGCGGCTAGGGTGTGAAGGGAGGACCGGGGAGCGGCACTGACATCCAATTGGTCTCGGCCGCTATTTAAAAGTGCCGCATAAATCGGTGATTGGTCGCTGTCTTGGCCCGCGACCAATCACGGATCTTGCCGCAAAAGTTAAACACTACGGTGCTGATTGGTCTCGGGCAGCGTCCGCGACCAATCACCGATTTGGGCGCCACATTCAAATATCGGCCGCGACCAATCACCGATCTTGGCTCCACATTTAAACACCGCTGTGCTGATTGGTCGCGGACGCTATTTAAATGTGGCGCCAAAATCGATGATTGGTCGCGCCCTACGTCGGCGACCAATCAGCACAGCGGTCTTTAAATGTGGAGCCAAGATCGGTGATTGGTCGCGGCCGATATTTAAATTTGGCGCCCAAATCGGTGATTGGTCGCGGGCAGCGCCCGCGACCAATCAGCGATTTTTAACACAAATGTCCAGACCTTTGTAACACCATGCAGATACTGTGGTGACATCAGCGGCTAGGGTGTGAAGGGAGGACCGGGGAGCGGCGCTGCGGGTCGGGATACTTCTGCTGCGAGCAGTCGCTCATGTCCCGGGTTCTCGCAGCGGAAGTACCCACACAGGCTGCGGCGCTCCCCGGTCCTCACTAATACAATTCCGCTCCCCGCTCCTCACCAATACGATTAGCTGATTGGTCGCGTGCGGAGAGCGTGACCAATCAGTGATCTTGGCGCTAAAGTTAAACACCGCTCTGCTGATTGGTCGCGGCCGCTGCCCGCGACCAATCACCGATTTGGGCGCCACATTTAAATAGCGGCCGCGACCAATCACTGATCTTGCCGCCACATTTAAACACTGCTGTGCTAATTGGTCGCGGATGCCAGCCGCAACCAATCAGCGACCTTGGCTCCAAATTTAAACAACGCTCTGCTGATTGGTCGCGGATGCCGGACGCGTCCAATCAGCAAGATTGGCGCCAAATTTAAACAACGCTCTGCTGATTGGTTGCGGAGTCCAGCCGCGACCAATCAACGAGATTGGCGCCAAATTTAATCAACGCTCTGCTGATTGATCGCGGTCGCTGGCCGAGATCAATCAGCAGTATTGGCGCAAAATTTAAACACCGCTCTGCTGATTGGTCGCGGTTGTCGGCCGTGACCAGTCAGCAGTATTGGCGCCAAATTTAAACCTCACTCTGCTGATTGGTCGCAACCACCGGCCACGACCAATCTTCGTTTTTTGTGGCAAATTTAAACAACGCTCTGCTGATTGGTCGCGGTCGCTTGCCGCGACCCATTAGCAGTATTGGGGCCAAATTTAAACCCCGCTCTGCTGATTGGTCGCGGTCGCCGGCCGCGACCCATCAGCATTATTGGTGCCAAATTTAAACCCCGCTCTGCTGATTGGTCGCGGCCGCCGGCCGCGAACAATCAACGATTTTGGCGCCAAATTTAAACAACGCTCTGCTGATTCATCGCGGTCGCTGGCCGAGATCAATCAGCAGTATTGGCGCAAAATTTAAACACCGCTCTGCTGATTGGTTGCGGTTGTCGGCCGTGACCAGTCAGCAGTATTGGCGACAAATTTAAACCTCACTCTGCTAATTGGTCGCAACCACCGGCCGCGACCAATCTTCGTTTTTTGTGCCAAATTTAAACAATGCTCTGCTGATTGGTCGCGGTCGCTTGCCGCGACCAATTAGCAGTATTGGGGCCAAATTTAAACACCTCCCTCTTTGCTGATTGGTCGCGGTCGCGACTAATCAGCGATTTTGGCGCCAAATTTCAACCCCGCTCTGCATCGCTCTGCTGATTGGTCGCGGTCGCCGGCCGCGACCAATCAGCAGTATTGTCGCCAAATTTAAACACCTCTTTGCTGATTGGTCGCGGTCGCGACTAATCAGCGATTTTGGTGCCAAATTTAAACACGCTCTCCAGTCCTCACTACCACGGTTCGCCGATTGGTCGCGACCGCCGCCCGCGACCAATCAGCGCTTTTGGCCCAAAATTTAAACACCGCTTTGCCGATTGGTTGCGGCCACCAGCCTCGACCAATCAGCGAGATTGGTGCCAAATTTAAACACCGCTCTGCTGATTGGTCGCGGCCGCCATCCGCGACCAATCAGCGATTTTGGCGCCAAATTTAAACAACGCTCTGCTGATTGGTCGGCGGTCGCGACCAATCAGCAGTATCGGCGCCAAATTTAAAAACCGCTCTGCTGATTGGTCGCGACTAATCAGCGATTTTGGTGCCAAATTTAAACACGCTCTCCAGTTCTCACTAACACGGTTCGCTGATTGGTCGCGGTCGCCGCCCGTGACCAATCTCCGATATTGCCGCCAAATTTAAACACCGCTTTGCTGATTGGTCGCGGCCGCCATCCGCGGCCAATCAGCGATTTTGGCGCCAAATTTAAACAACGCTCTGCATCGCTCTGCTGATTGGTCGCGGTCGGCGGTCGCGACCAATCAGCAGTATCGGCGCCAAATTTAAAAACCGCTCTACTGATTGGTCGCGACTAATCAGCGATTTTGGTGCCAAATTTAAACACGCTCTCCAGTTCTCACTAACACGGTTCGCTGATTGGTCGCGGTCGCCGCCCGTGACCAATCTCCGATATTGCCGCCAAATTTAAACACCGCTTTGCTGATTGGTCGCGGTTGCCAAACGCGACCAATCAGCGATTTTGGCACCAAATTTAAACACCGCTCTGCTAATTGCGCCGGTCGGCCGCATACATATTCTAGAATACCCGATGCGTTAGAATCGGGCCACCATCTAGTCTATATATAGTTGACAATAACCAAGGGGAAATGTAAGTGTTTTTAGAACTACTAAGAAGATAGCTTCTTACACTCACAAGCCCAAGTGAGTACACATATATAGTATATAATATTAAACTCTGTAAAGAATCTCCTATAAAATAATACATTCAAAATGGAGGAGCAGTAGTTACAAGGCAACTTAAGTGTCCAAGTGAGTAAATGTGGGATGTGGTCCTATGTGCACCAATGTACCTTTCGTCCTTGCTTCATCAGGGGCCCCCAAAACATCCATTTTGGATGTTTTATTTTATAGGAGATTCCTTATAGAGCTTAATATTATATACTATATATGTGTACCCACTTGGGCTTGTGAGTCTATTGTGGTATAGCGACAAGCTCGGCTGTATGCGTAGGTAAAACACAAGATACTGTCTCTTTAAATTCTCAGGTTAGTTTATTTAGCAGTCATAAACTACCGTTGAGTCCATAAATAAAAACACAGCCCATTCAGCTAAAGAGACAAAACAAAATGCAAAACTTTCAGAACTTTCAGCAGAGTCCTTATCTCGGCCAAGGTCTGGCCACTCAAAATTAGCTACACACAGGTTCATCACAGCATGTGCTAGCTCCTTCCTGGAACAAAGTTTCCCCAGGTACTGAACACACCTGAGTGTCAGGGCTGACTGTTTAAAGCCCAGACACTCCCCTGATTGGAAGGATGGTGGATAACGTTCCTCCCTACACTTTCGTTATCCACTGAAAACAGTCCCTTGTAAATGTGGTTCTATTAACTCTCTCTGCACCTACTTGTGCATGAGAACTTGCATGTTTTCACATCACTGAGTCTAAGAGTCTCCGCGACACATACCTCCCTTCTGACACACTACCAGTGACTTTGTCACACTATGAAGATATCCTTTTAGTAGTTCTACAGACGCTTACATTTCCCCTTAGTTAATGTCAATTATATAGATTAACATTCACATTGTGCTACGTATCTGTGCAATCATTAGGATTTTTTATTTTTTGCAACCATATTATAAATATATATATACAGTACAGACCAAAAGTTTGGACACACCTTCTCATTTAAAGATTTTCTGTATTTTCATGACTATGAAAATTGTACATTCACATTGCAGGCTTCAAAACTATGAATTAACACATGTGGAATTATATACTTAACAAAAAAAGTGTGAAACAACTGAAAATATGTCTTATATTCTAGGTTCTTCAAAGTAGCCACCTTTTGCTTTGATGACTGCTTTGCACACTCTTGGCATTCTCTTGATGAGCTTCAAGAGGTAGTCACCGGAAATGGTCTTCCAACAATCTTGAAGGAGTTCCCAGAGATGCTTAGCACTTGTTGGTCCTTTTGCCTTCACTCTGCGGTCCAGCTCACCCCAAACCATCTCGATTGGGTTCAGGTCTGGTGACTGTGGAGGCCAGGTCATCTGGCGTAGCACCCCATCACTCTCCATCTTGGTCAAATAGCCCTTACACAGCCTGGAGGTGTGTTCGGGGTCATTGTCCTATTGAAAAATAAATGATGGTCCAACTGAACGCAAACCGATGGAATAGCATGCCGCTGCAAGATGCTGTGGTAGCCATGCTGGTTCAGTATGCCTTCAATTTTGAATAAATCCCGAACAGTGTCACCAGCAAAGCACCCCCACACCATCACACCTCCTCCTCCATGCTTCACGGTGGGAACCAGGCATGTAGAGTCCATCCGTTCACCTTTTCTGTGTCGCACAAAGACACGGTGGTTGGAACCAAAGATCTCAAATTTGAACTCACCAGACCAAGGCACAGATTTCCACTGGTCTAATGTCCATTGCTTGTGTTCTTTAGCCCAAACAAGTCTCTTCTACTTGTTGCCTGTCCTTAGCAGTGGTTTCCTAGCAGCTATTTTACCATGAGGGCCTGCTGCACAAAGTCTCCTCTTAACAGTTGTTGAAGAGATGTGTCTGCTGCTAGAACTGTGTGGCATTGACCTGGTCTCTAATCTGAGCTGCTGTTACCTGCGATTTCTGAGGCTGGTGACTCGGATAAACTTATCCTCAGAAGCAGAGGTGACTCTTGATATTACTTTCCTGGGGCGGTCCTCATGTGAGCCAGTTTCTTTGTAGCGCTTGATGGTTTTTGCAACTGCACTTGGGGACCCATTCAAAGTTTGCCCAATTTTTCGGACTGACTGACCTTCATTTCTTAAAATAATGATGGCCACTCGTTTTTCTTTACTTAGCTGCTTCTTTCTTGCCATAATACAAATTCTAACAGTCTATTCAGTAGGACTATCAGCTGTGTATCCACCTGACTTCTGCACAACACAACTGATGGTCCCAACCCCATTTATAAGGCAAGAAATCCCACTTATTAAACCTGACAGGGCACACCTGTGAAGTGAAAACCATTTCCGGTGACTACCTCTTGAAGCTCATCAAGAGAATGCCAAGAGTGTGCAAAGCAGTCATCAAAGCAAAAGGTGGCTACTTTGAAGAACCTAGAATATAAGACATATTTTCAGTTGTTTCACACTTTTTTGTTAAGTATATGATTCCACATGTGTTAATTCATAGTTTTGATGCCTTCAGTGTGAATGTACAATTTTCAAAGTCATGAAAATACAGAAAAATCTTTAAATGAGAAGGTGTGTCCAAACTTTTGGTCTGTACTGTATGTGCTCATTTCTACAGTGGGGAAAATAAGTATTTGATACTTTGCCGATTTTGCAAATTTTCCCACCTACAAAGAATGGAGAGGTCTGTAATTTTTATCGTAGATCACTTCACTTGTGAGAGACAGAATCTAAAAGTAATCCAGAAAATTACTTTGTATGATTTTTACATAATTCATTTGTATATTATTGCATGAAATAAATTTTTATGCAATAGAAAAACAGAACTTAATATTTTGGTACAGAAACTTTTGTTTGCAATTACAGAGGTCAGACGATTCCTATAGTTCTTGACCAGGTTTGCACGCACTGCAGCAGGGATTTTGGCCCCTTCCCCCATACAGATCTTCTCCAGATCTTTCAGGTTTCGGGGCTGTCACTGGGCAGCATTGAGTTTCAACTCCCTCCAAAGATTTTCTATTGGGTTCAGGTCTGGAGACTGGCTAGGCCACTCCAGGACCTTGAAATGCTTCTTACGGAGCCACACCTTAGTTGCCTGGCTGTATATTTCGGGTCATTGTCCTGCTGAAAGACCCATTCTTGACCTTTCTCAGAATTATCTCATGAGGCGAGATCTTGCATGGAGCCCCAGACTAAGGAAGATTAACAGTCATCAATCTATATAGCTATAATATATGACGCGCCCCCTGGGCCGTGGGGTACTCGGTGCAGGGCCGGTCGGTGCAGGGGAGATGTCACAGTGGCGGTGACCCGGTCCGTGACCCAGGGCGGTCAATATAAGGAGATATTTACAGGGGATATATAGTTTTTATATACAGTTCGTGACGCCATCTGTGGTATGCGGCTATATGGAGCTGCCGCTGCGGAGCAGGTCCTCTGGAGCTGGTGTAAATGCAGCACAGTTGGTTTACCCCTCCACAGGTAGAGCTTAGCTCCAGGGCTGTGCTGAGATGTTATGGATGTTGCTGTTGCAGTTGTAGTGCAGGGGGTGATGGCGCGGCCAGAATAATTCACAGAGACAGTGGGGTGCAGTCTTCAGGGCTTACTCACAGTTGTTTAGTTCCTCAGGTTACACTTTCTGGACTACGACCTCCCACATCGCGCTACTTTCACCAGGCAGGGGTGCAGCAAACTCCCAGGTGTTTCAAGAGTGCCTGACAGGACCCCGTTCTATATGACCTCCTCAGCCGTCTTTCTGCGCTGGCCCTCACCCTTCTTGCCCTGTGCCTCGCCAAACAATGTCCCTAGTCGGTATCCTCGGATCTTTCTGGGCAACCTGGAGTTCCCTGGATCCTATGTGGTTACCTTTTTGGCGACTTGAGTGCGGATGTGGCAACTGCACCCTGAAAGTACAGAAGCCTCCGGTTCCTAGTTGAACTTTGTAATTCTCACTAGTTAGGGGCCGGTCCCCTCTGCGGCTTGATCCCTCCACCGCCTGGCAGATTCGGCATACAGGTGGCCTCCAGCACTGCCCGTACCCCTGGGATCCCTTCCACGCTCCTGGAGCCTTTCTCCTGCTCCTCTCTCTCTCTTTTCAGTCTTGGGCCTCTCTGGCTAGGCCCTCCTCCTGAGCAGAGCTCCTACAGAGCTCCTGCTCCCAACTCTTCCTCTCACTGAAGAACCCTTCTAGATTGTTCCACCTTCTTTTTATATCACTTCTTACTGAGCTCCCCTGATTTACTTCCTCCACCCACACCCACTACATGGTTCCCCCTATTTTCGTTCCCCCCACTCCAGCCCGGGACAGGGCTCTTCAGGGAAGCGACGCATCTTGCCCCTCCTGCTGGTCTGGAGTAGTGTAGTGTTGGATGCAGGTGTTAGGGTCCCGGGCAGCACTCTATCCTTACCTGAGAGTGAGATACCACACCTCTGGGTGAGATGCAGTACCTCTGTGGCGACTGAACCCACTGGGGCGCAACATATACACACATATATAATTCTAGACAATCGTGTTAAAAATGATGGTCGGCTTCCAGAAGAAAAGAGATCTCCCAGACAAGTAAGCAAATGTCCCGGGCACAGCCAAAGTCTACTGAAACCTCTTGAAAAGCTGCTTTTCTAATACTTCTTGTATGAGAACCTGAGATGCTACGTTAACCACTTCGCGCCAGAGCCTGTTTTTGCCTTCGTGACCGAGCCAATTTTTTAAATTCTGACCACTGTCACTTTATGAAGTAATTACTCTGGAACGCTTCAACGGATTCCCCTGATTCTGAGATTGTTTTTTCGTGACATATTGTACTTCATGTTAGTGGTAAAATTTCTTCGATATCACTTGCGTTTATTTGTGAAAAAATCGGAAATTTGGCGAAAATGTTGAAAATTTTGCAATTTTCAAACTTTGAATTTTCATGCCCTTAAATCAGAGAGATATGTCACACAAAATAGTTAATAAATAACATTTCCCACATGTCTACTTCACATCAGCTCAATTTTGGAACCAAATTTTTTTTTTGTTAGGAAGCTATAAGGGTTAAAAGTTGACCAGCGATTTCTCATTTTTACAACAAAATTTACAAAAACATTTTTTTAGGGACCACATCTTATTTGATGTGACTTTGAGGGGCCTTTATACAGAAAATACCCAAAAGTGATACCATTCTAAAAACTGCACCCCTCAAGGTGCTCAAAACCACATTCAAGAAGTTTATTAACCCTTCAGGTGCTTCACAGGAATTTTTGGAATGTGGAAGAAAACAATGAACATTTAACTTTTTTTCACAAAAAATTACCTTAGACCCAATATTTTTTAATTTTCGCAAGGGTAACAGGAAAAAATGGACTCCAAAATATGTTGTGGAATTTCTCCTGAGTACGCTGATACCCCATGTTGCATTTGGAGAGCACCTGAGGTGCCTAAACAGAGGAAACCCCCAACAAGTGACCCCATTTTGGAAACTAGACCCCTCAAGGAACTTATCTAGATGTGTGGTGAGCACCTTGAACCCCCAGGGACTTCACAGAATTTTATAATGTTGAAGTGTGAAAATAAAAAACACATTTTTAACACAAAACTGCTACTTTAGCCTCAAATTTTTAATTTTCACAAGGGCAGCCAGAAAAATGGACCCCAAAATGTGTTGTGCTCTTTCTCCTGAGCACGCTGATACCCCATATGTGGTGCAAAACCACTGTTTGGGCGCACGGCATGGCTTGGAAGGTAAGGAGCGCCATTTGACTTTTGGAATGGAAATTTGGCTGGAATCGACAGCGGACGCCATGTTGCATTTGGAGAGCCCCTGAGGTGCCTAAACAGAGGAAACCCCCAACAAGTGACCGAATTTTACAATCTACTCCTCTGTATAAATTAATCTAGTGGTGGGAAAATAAGTAGATAGGTAAATGGTCACTAATCCCATAGATGAATTCCCAGAGAGGTGTCATTTCCAAAATGGGGTCACTTCCGGGGGGATTCTGCTGTTCTGGCACTTTTCAGAGGCGCTAGGTACCAGAACTAAAGAATCCCCCCTGAAGTGACCCCATTTTGGAAATGACACCCCTCTGGGAATTCATCTATGGGTTTAGTGACCATTTTAACTCAATGGATGATTTCCAGAAACAAGCACGTAATGGAAGGTTTAGATTCTGGAGAACCCCCCCCCCCACCCACCCCTGGAAATTAAGTGAGCTCTACTCGAATGTGTCATTCACTAAATGAACCAAATGTTTGAATGACAAAATGGGATACATTTTTACAGTTTAAAAACGTGGTTCTGTGTGGAAGATTTTAAAGCAGTCAGTGATGCATAAGGCTGGCAATGATGGGCATTGTGGGCAATAGTAGCGGGTATCACACCTTATTCCTCTATTAGTACATACACGACATCTTTTCTGGGGCTTCCTTCTCGTTTCCGTTGCTGGAATAAGTGCAATAAAATGTCGCTCAGTGAGTCTTTTCACATCCTCAGATTCTAATGGATGAGCGGGGCTAACACTTTCAAAAACAAGATTTTCAATTACCTTTTCTTGATAATCAAGAAAAGGATCTGAATTTCCTGCTTTCTTGTACAACACAAAAGGATTGTATGTGGCCACCTGAAACAAATAAATAACCAACTTTTTATACCAGGTATAGGACTTTCTTGATACCTGGCATGGCTGTAGAACCTGGTCTGCAAGGTCCACACCCCCCATGTGTTTGTTGTAGTCAATGACTGCCACAGGTTTTTGCTTCGGAGTGGTGGATCCTAGCTCTACAGTGGCCCTTGTGGCATCTGTGTGGATCGAGCTGAGGACAAAAATATCCCTCTTATCCCTATACTTCAGGGCAAGCAGCTCTCCGTTGCGTACAGCCCCTGACTGCCCCTTTTGGAACTTTTGGTTGACAAATGGTTGTGGAAACCCCTGATGGTTTTTACGAATGGTCCCACAAGCTCCGATGTTGTGTTCAACCAGACTTGCTGGTGTAATAATTGTCCACATATAGATTGTAGCCTTTTTGAAAAAATGGACTTATCAGCTCCCAAACAATTTTTCCAGATGTCCCCAGATAAGTAGGGCATCCTGGTGGGTTTAGTTGGCTGTCTTTCCCCTCATATATGCGAAAAGCGGATGTGTATCCGGTTGAACTTTCGCACATTTTATAGAGCTTTATTCCAAACCTTGCCCTTTTAGATGGGATAAATTGCTTGAGGTGCAGTCTTCCTTTGAATTTTTACAAGGGACTCATCTATAGAAATATTTTGTGTTGGGGTGTAGAGCCTTCAGAATTTTTCTGACAAATTTTCAATGATGGGTCTAATTTTATATAGCCTGTCATGTTCTGGGGTATTTCTGGGCAGGCATTGACTATTGTCGTTAAAATGCCAAAACAGCATGAGCATTTCATAACGGGTCCTAGGAAGAACGACTGAAAACATAGGGGTGGCTTGAACAGGGTGGTTGGACCAGTAGGATCGAATGCTCGGTTTTTTAACAAGCCCCATGGCAAATGTAAGTCCTAAATTTTTTTTGATTTCCGGGACATTAGTTGGTGTCCATAAATTTGCCCTAGCATAGTAAGATCGGGGATTCTGGCTTATGAATTGGGATGCGTATAAATTTGTTTACACGACAATATGCTCTAGCAAGCTGTCTGTAAAAAACAAATTAAAAAAATGAATTGGTCCAAAATCTTCCACCTCCACATTTATACCAGGAATGGCGTTGAAATCAGGGCTGAATGGAGCAGCCGAATCCGAAGCCTCCCATCTGGGAAATGCTATATCATGTGGCAAAGCCCCTTGTACACTGGCATGCGCCAATTCACTAGTAGCAGGGACAGCGCTTGTACTGGGCAGTGTTCCCTGATTTGGAGACGTTTCTCCAGTAGCGCTATTTGCCCCTATTGCTGTACTGGTCCTTGGGCTTGAGGATGGACCAGAATCACTGCTCATTTCTGAGCTCTCAGTGTCGCCGCTACTAAAGCCCTCAAAATCCACATCTCCATCTGACATTGCACTGTCATCAGTGTCAGAACACAGCAGGGCATTCACCTCCTCTGCGGTATAAGTCTGACGGGCCATTTTATTTGTTTTTATATTTTTTGACTGGACAGGACTGACGGGACTGACCTGCCAGGACTGACTGACCCGACAGGACTGACTGACAGGACTGACGGGACTGACCTGCCAGGACTGACTGACCTGACAGGACTGACTGACCTGACAGGACTGACTGACTGACAGGACTGACTAACCCTAACCTAACTCTTACTTTCTTTTTTTTTTTTACTTTCACAGTGGCAAGGCTGACACAGCTCTTGTCACACTGTTTCTCCTCTGCTCTCTCACTGAGATCGGAGGGGAAACCGTGTATTTATCAGGCAGATCGCCTGGGAAAGTTTGTTGCTAAAACAAACTTCCCTAGTGATCTCTCTGATTGGCTGGTGTGACGCTGACATCATCGAGACCTGAGCCAATCAAGTCTCGATGAGGTCAGAGGTCACAGCACCGGGATCCCCTCGCTGCTAAGGTATGTGGGGGTCCCGATCACCGACTGTCACTATCTTTTAAACGCCTCGATCGCTATGGATCGCGGCATCTAGAAGATAGGAGCAGGTTAACATTATGGGGACCTGATCCAATCAGGTCCCCATGATGTCACATGTCAGAGCTATCTCTCTGCACCGGAACCGCAGCGCTTGCAGGACCCTGGGTACAGTGGGCGGTCCTGAACCGGTTAACAGATGGAGCATCATGTCCTTCAGACCACCACTTTTATGGCCTGGTATTATTGTAGCTTGGATTAGGGTATACAACAACCATGCTTTGTGCACTGCAGTCTACACTCGTCCAGTCCAGTCGGGCCTCCCTGACTGTTGGTCAGTAAGATATGTGTAAGTATTTTCTGTATGATATATTATTCTGCTGATACAACTAGTGAGAACTCCGGGCACAAAGATTTCATTCTTTTGTCTGAGTTAAATGCTTTGAAAAACATGATTCAATCCGAGCACCATATCTAAGGAGTCTCGCCACGTGAAGCTAGTTTCATGAAAACGTGCCTCCATTTTTTACTTATTAAAGTGTTGTACAAGGTCTGACCTCGTGTTTTTGCCATAAACCAGAATCATTTTATAATAAATCTGCCAGATGCTGCGGGGGAAGAGATACTGGCACCATGCCTGCCCTGTGCATCAGTAATCACAGGACACCCCTATAAATATCTGACATAAAAGGACATTGAACATTAACTGAACAAAATGTACAGCAATTCTTTCTATCTCTGTATGCCCCTGAAGAAAATCATTCTACATATCCGCATATTTAAGTGACCCTCCACAGGAGCATCACTATGAACCCTAAGGTGTCATTACAGGGGTCTCATGGTCATCAGCTAGAACATTGAAACAAATGATGGGACATGTGAAATGTAATCCTTCTTACATGGGACATGTAGACCACCTTCCATTTATCCTGTGGCCTATAGTTATACGGAGCTATTCTGTAGTAGGTGTGTAGATATTGTGATCTTTTGGCCACTTTACCTGCATACAAATCTACTTCTGTATTTCTGTGCTCCAGCTCTGTGTGCTGCTTGGTCTGGAATACGTGAGCTGCGGGGACTTTAACACCTTCCTTCTGGAGAAGGGGCGGCTTGACATCCCCAGCGCAAGGTACATTTTATGTTACCTACAAACCTGATCATAACTGTATAGAAATGTCTAGCATTCATCCGTTCACTTCCCTGCTGTATTATCTGCCTTTGGGTTCTGGTGTTTTTAATATAAAAAATATTGTAGATTGCAGCGAAATTAACCAGAACATTGACAGAAATCTGAGTGGCCTCATTATTCTTCAGTGGGATCTGGCAGGATTTGTTGTATGTTCTGCATATGGTCATCTTGTTCTAATCGTCTAGTCAATGTAGATAATATTGGCTGGAAGCAATATCTTTGTGTTTCTTGTCTTCTCCTCGGAAAGTTACACTCATTCATGTCTTTCTGTCAGATTCTATGCCGCTGAACTCGTCTGTGGAATCCAGTACCTCCACTCCAAGGGCGTCATCCACAGAGACCTCAAGCCCGAGAACATCTTGGTGGCTGAAACGGGCCATATTAAGATCACAGATTTCGGTCTCGCAATTGACAACATGCATGGAGACCGAACAGCCACCGAATACGCTGGGACTGCAGGTTACATGGCTCCTGAGGTGGGATAATAGTGCTTTCCTATTTAGTTTTCGCTAAAATTACAGTCCATGGGAATGTTAACATTTTGACCTTTCTGTTCTCTCTTCCATGATAGATTTTTGCTGGCGAGGAGTATAACGCCGGAGTAGACTGGTATTCTCTTGGCGTCATCTTAAAAGATATGGTTACCAGTGAGTGTACGTTCCATCTGACACTCGATGAGGCATCCTCCGGCATTGATGACATCATTAAACAGGTCAGTATAATTCCAGGTTATTAGTACTATGGGTTGTACAATATTCATTTAAATGGTGAAGTTGTGAGAATGTTTTATTGCCTCTACCGCTTACCTTCATGGGTTTTACTTTATTGTTTTTAGCTCCTACAGAAAGATCCAGCCAGACGCTTAGGAGTCCATGGTAACATCCGAGAGCACGTGTTTTTCCAGTGTATTGATTGGGTCTCTGTGGAAGCCCTGAAAGTGCCTCCACCTCACATCCCTGTAGTAAGTATATGGCCAGATCACATTGCACCTCTGTTAAGTATTAGTTAGCGCTGACACTTAGGCTATGTGCCCACGATGCAGAAATGCTCAGGATTTTTTCCTGAGCGTTTCTGCATCTCCCTGGCAGAAAAAAACGCACGCGGATTGTACATGCGGATCGTACATGCGGATTGTACTTGCGGATCGTACATGCGGATCGTACATGCGGATCGTACATGCGGATCGTACATGCGGATCGTGCATGCGGATCGTGCATGCGGATCGTACATGCGGATCGTACATGCGGATCGTACATGCGGATCGTACATGCGGATTGTACATGCGGATTGTACATGCGGATTGTACATGTGGATTGTACATGCGGCTTGTACATGCGTTTTTCCTGCTGGGGACATGCGGAAATGGAGCGTTATTCACTGACATTTCCGCATGCGGATTGTACATGCGGATCGTACATGCGGATCGTACATGCGGATTGTACATGCGGATTGTACATGCGGATCGTACATGCGGATCGTACATGCGGATCGTACATGCGGATCGTACATGCGGATCGTACATGCGGATCGTACATGCGGATCGTACATGCGGATTGTACATGCGGATTGTACATGCGGATTGTACATGCGGATTGTACATGCGGATCGTACATGCGGATCGTACATGCGGATCGTACATGTGGATCATACATGCAGATTGTACATGCGCATTGTACATGCGTTTTTCCTGCCAGGGACATGCGGATGTGAAGCGTTCTTCACATGCATTTCCGCATGCGGATTGACAAGCGCTTTCCAAGCGATTTTAGCATCACTTGGAAAGTGCTTGTGACAACTAGGTCACACTATATAAATCCATGCAAACTGCATGGATTTATATAGTGTGACCCGAGAGAGTGGTTAAAAATAAAAAAAACAAATGTATACTTACCCTCCGATGGCCCGCGCTGGCTTGCTTTGCTCGGTGCTGGCACTTTGCAGTGGATTGAAAGACCTGCCGATGTCAGCATCGCATGACCCGTCACATGTCTCTGACGTCAGCGCAGGTCCTTCAATCCACTGCAAAGTGCCGGGAAGCAAGTAGGAGCGCAGCGCGGGCCGCCGGAAGGTAAATATACATTTATTTTTTATTTTATTCTTTTTTTACAGATTTTTTAATGGTGCCTGGGTCTGGAGGAGAGTCTCCTCTCCTCTAGTCCTGGGTACCATCCACACATTAGAACGCACCAATTACGCAAGTACAGATGCAGTCTTGCGGAATTGGCGCGTTCTAATGCAAGTCAATGGCGGCGATAAACGCAGCATTTCCGCAAAATAATTGGTAGTGCTGCGTTTTTTTCCGTAATGATAATCCTCAGCGGATATTTCCACAGCATGTGCACAGCACATGCGGATTATCATTGCTGCCCTTCTACCATGCGTTTTTAATGCGTTTCCGCGCTGCAAAAACGCTGCAGAAACGCATTAAAAACGCATCGTGGGCACACAGCCTAACATTGGAAAATCAACATCATCCAGAGCTGCTGGTCCTGGTCTGATGGTCCAGATCATTTCATATCATCCTTCTCCAGAACGTTTGAGATTTTGGTAATAATTATTTTTTTGTTTGTTTTATAGCCATCTAAAGCTCATCACAGTTCTCGACCACACCATCTGGAGAAATTAGAAGCAGCAGAGGCCAAAAAGTCACCTCTATCAGCAAAGGACCAGGCCATGTTCAAGGGATTTTCTTTTGTCAACTTGGAAACCCTTGACAAGACACCAGCTCCATAGTCATCAGAGCCAGCTGTCTTCCTCAGCCTCCAGAAGACCTTGAAGAACTGAAGATTGGACATCACTTTGATGATCATCTGAAAGCACTGCTGGAATGAAGATGACCATGGATACGACACTGAGGGACCCAAAACACAGACCCCAAAGATGAAGAAGCCAGACAATGTAATCATGCGCTGGCAGTAAGTATAAGCGCCACAACATCTGCGCTTCACTATACTCATAGGCATGTGCAGAACATTTTACACTAACCGGTAATTGGATTTCCTCTTGCTCATGACAGCTCCATCTTTCGGTGCTGTCTTGGGCTAAGAAGAAATAACATGGTGTGCGATGGCCGGCTATTAAGGGGAGGAAGGAGGCCGGATTTTTTTTTTAACTAACATTGCACATGTCTATGATCATTTTTACCATTACCGGTAGTAAGATTTCCTCACACTCATGAAAGTGCTGTCATGGGTGTTGGGAAGAGGTGTGTGATGGCCGGCTATTAAGGGGAGGAAGGAGGCCGGATTTTTTTTTTTTTTTTAAAAAATGATCAGTTAATAATGAAGATAAGCATAGCAATGACAGAGGATCCCAATATATGACACCAAATACAGAGATGCCAGCAGATCTACTCCTATTCTGGCAGCAAGTATAAGCGCCACAACATCTGCGCTTCATGATACTCATAGGCATGTGCAGAACATTTTACCTTAACTGGTAATTGGATTTCCTCTTGCTCATAACAGCTCCAGTCTTTGGTGCTGTCTTGGGGTAAGAAGAAATAACATGGTGTGCGATGGCCGGCTATTAAGGGGAGGAGGAGGCCAGATTTTTTTTTAACCAACATTGCACATGTCTATGATCATTTTTACCAGTAACAGTAGTAAGATGACTTCTGAGACCCAACAACAAAATTTCCCCAAAAAGTCCCATGTAATAACGACAACATACAGAATTTAACCAAAACTCCTTTTAATGGTTAGAGGTCGGTCACAGCCAAAAAGGATGTGCTCAGCGCGTAACTGGTATAAAACCCGGTTAAGGCACTATTGGCCAGCTGAAACGGGTACAAATCCATATTCCACTGCCGGACTCCCGGCGCATATCATACTTCGTACTGGAGAAAAACATCAAGATAGAGCAAATGACTGCTGCTGTGACTTAAATACAGAACAACCAAATAATACCAACAAAACACACTGTACATGGGAAAAAAGGGGAGGGGTGGTGGGAAACGCAGACTGCGGGTCCCATGCTTGTGTGGAGAGAGGCAGGAAGAGGCAGGTGACTAGCCCAGGGGATGGGGGAAGACTCGGTTACCCGGGCCTTTAGCCTTAAGGAGGTCGCGGTGGTCGGCTCCCGGGCCCGTACTCTGGGGTCTCTCTTTAAAAAGGCGTTGATAGATGTTAAGTTTATAAAAGTTCGTGACGCAACCTGTGGCTTCTGGTGAGGATCACCAGCGCTGCGCAGTCCACTGAGGCCGATGATAAGGCAGCTGGATGGTATAGCTCCCCACAGGTGGAGCTAGGCCTCAGGGCAGTGTATGACGGGGTATGCAGGACAAGGAGACTCAGCCGCGTCAGAGCAAGAACAGGGACAGACACGATAGTCACTTCAGTACCTTTTACTGATGGAAATTCAGGCACTCCCCGGAGCACTGTAGGGTGAAGAGTGTATGTCCGGATCCTCCCCAATGAGCGGGTTTTGGGCCTCCTGTTCCTTGCCTCTGCGTAGTAAGTTTCTGACCTGCCTGGAGCTAGGCCTAACTTTGTCTCTGTCCTGCGCTGGCTGTCCTTGTGGTAGGGCCTTCTCTTGGAGTGCACGCTCCCGACCTACGGGGCCTATGTGTCTCCTGGCTCTGGTACGTATCAGCACTTTAGCGATCCTGGGACTTGTAGTTCTCCAGGGATTCCGGTTATATCTTACTGGGTCGGGGATATCCCGGTAAGCTTCGGACCCGGTGTCCGGTAATTTCTTCTTCGGGGTGAGCTAGTTAAGCTCCTCTGCCCCCTATGTACTAACTCTCTCCTCTCGCCTTCGGCCTACTCGGGCCCTCAATAGGCTACTCACACTAACGGCAGCTTGCCGCGCTTCACTGATCTTATGGCGCCGGCACACCTAAGCTCACTATTCTGAGCTACGACTCAACCGGGCTCAACTCTGTATTCAGGCTTGCACTAACTGAACTCTCCAGAGGAATTGCTGAGTCACTGAGCTCCACTGCAGACTGACCTGTTTCTGTGTCTCACTCTGCAGGAACTGACTGCCTGGCTCCACCTTCCCTTCTTTATATATCCCTAACGGGCTCCCTCTGGTGGTCTGAGATGGAAGGTGGAGATGTGTGAATGGTTATGGGGGCCTCTTGTGGAGGAATCCGTCAATACACCCTTCTAGGATCTGTCATACCAAGCACAGCTGGGCTTCACATTCCCCCCTAGTTAATCTCAGCACTCCCGAGCTGAAGTACATTTTATAAAACAATAACAATAGTAAACTTAAGCAATACATGAACAATATTCCCTTTATGGGAGGCACGAATCTTAAACGTTGCATAACAAAACAATTACAGAGTGTCCTCAGAATCCAAGTCTCCTGTGGTGAGGTTCCCAGCAAGGATGTCCATCTCACAAGGTAGAGTACTTTGGTAGTTTTGAGGGACCTGTCCTAAACCTTCTACGTTGGCCCTGGGGTAGCTGCAGGGCATGAAGATCCCGAGTTGGACCTCCAAAAGAGCCACTCCAAACAGGTTTTGCTTCTGAGGTCACCTAAAGGGCACTCCAGGGAGCGCTATTATATATAGTAAGAGTTTTTGGGCTGCACACAGTCCTCAGCCACGAAGTTCTTAGGCAAATAAAGAATTAATGAGAAAAAAGCACAAATGGATAAGCATGCATAAAAATAAACAGTCATGCAGTACATTACAATTTAATATACAATACCCCAGGGGTAACTATATATATTTTCAGAGATTTTTAACTATCTACTGAGTGTACCTAACAGGAGGTTTACCTCTTGTACTACATATTGACCTGCGTAGTGCTGTGGTTGGTGGAGTGTCAGTGTCTGTATCCTCAGTTACTCTACCAGTTCTACATGTAACCATGTTGTAAAACTGCCTTAACCTCTCTCTTGGACTGGCAAGTCTACCATTGGCTGGGCCCTGTTGCTCTGCTCCTGCCGGGGATCCTTCATCCGGGGATACTTCTTGAGCTGGCTCTTCTACAGCACTTACAGGTTTAACTTGCTGTGGAGGGTTTGCTGGCTGTTCATAGAATTGGAGTACTGGAATAATTACTGCACCTCCTATTTGAGGCCAATCCGCTGGGAAGTCTCCTAGGTCAGTGTGGGTCACTGCTTCTTTAGGTTCTTCCTGGGTTGTGAGAGGCACTTTTTCTTGGTGTTTCTGTAAGTCTGGACACAACTTTAGGTGGTCCCTGGACACTGTGGCAGATGTTCTTCCTCCATCACGACTAATTATGCATGTCTTTTTGTTGTTAAACCGTGACGGTAACACAGTGTAGGGGTCTTTTTCCCACTGGTCATCAAGTTTGTGGTTACTTCTTTTTCTTTTTAACACTGTTTCACCTGGTGTGAAAGGTTCTGCGGGTGCGTTTTTGTTGTATTAAACTTCCTGCTTTTCTCTCACCCGAGTAAGACTGTCCTTGACACAAGCTTGTACCCTTCTGTACTGCTCTTGTCTGGTTTTGTCCCAGTCCTCAGTGGTCATATCAGCTTCAGGTTCAACAACACCAAGCTCCAGATCCATGGGCTGCTTTCCTGGCCTTGCCCGCATGAGATATGCCGAAGTGCAGTTGGTGGAACTCACTGGTATATGATTCTACAGATCCACTAGGTCAGGTAGTAGGTCTGGCCACTGGTTTCTCTCCTCAAGTGGTATGGTCTTTAGCAGGTCGATGATAATGTTGTTCATCTTTTCGCAGAGACCGTTTGTTTGCGGGTGATACGGTGTAGCTCTTATATTTTTACACCCGTAGAGATGGCAGAACTCCTTAAACAGCTCAGCCTCAAAGGCCGGGCCCTGGTCCGTCAGCACCTGCTCAGGGTAACCATGGGGTCTGCAGAAATACGCTTGGAACGTCTTTGCTGCTGTCTCTGCCGTCAGGTCTTTGACGGGGGCGACCACCAAGAAACGTGAGTAGTGATCCACCATAGTCAGAGCATAGGAGTACCCTGACCTGCTGGGGGAGAGCTCAACATGGTCCAGGGCCACGATCTCCAGGGGTCGAGTCGTCTTGATGGGTTGCAGGGGTGCCTTCTGGCTGCTGAAGTCTTTCCTTCTTAGGCCGCAGGGTCCACAGTCCCAGCACCACCTCTCAATGGAGCTGCGCATTTCTACCCAGTAGAATCGACATTTCAGCAGGGTCTCTAGCTTTTTCCAACCAAAGTGCCCCGCCTGATCGTGGTAAGCCTCTAATACCATCTGGATGTCTGTCTTAGGGACTACTATCTGCCATACCATCTCATGAGTCTTTGGATTGACGCACCTCCGGCACAGCTTCTCATGGTAGATAAACAGCCGACTTCGCTCATTCCACAGCTGCTTTGCTTGCAGAGACGCATCTTTCTCCAGGGAGGCACCTTCTTGAGTTATCAGCTGTTTGATGCGGCTGACAACCGGGTCGCTATCCTGGGTCTCTTTCCAGCTGTGCTGAGACAGGGGGTTTAACGTTTTTCCACGCTGATTCCTGGAGGCTCGTTGCTCATGGATCATCCCACTTCGATGAAGGGCAGGTAGCTCAATCTCTTCCAGGTCATCCACTTCTTCTTCTGTGTCTGACTGGTGAGGCATCCTAGACAGGGCATCGGCTTTGGCGTTCTTGCGGCCCGCCCGGTATTTGATTGTAAATTGGTAGTTTGACAGCCGAGCCATCCATCGTTGTTCCGGAGCTCTCAACTTAGCTGTTTCAAGATGGGTCAAGGGGTTGTTATCAGTAAAGGCAGTGAACTTGCTGGAAGCCAGATAGTGCTTGAATCTTTCAGTGATGGCCCAGACCAAGTCCAGGAACTCCAACTTGAAGCTGCTATAGTTCTCTGGGTTCCTCTCAGTCGGGTGGAGCTTCCTACTTGCGTATGCGATCACCTTCTCCTGCCCATTCTGCTTCTGACTTAGAACAGCACCCAGGCCTTCGTTGCTGGCATCTGTATACAGTAGGAACGGTTGGCTGTAGTCAGGGTAGACTAGGATCTCATCACCTGTCAGGATCTCCTTCATCTCCTGAAACGACTCGGCTTGCTCCTTACCCCAGTGGAATGGGGGTTTTTTGCCTTTGGGGGACTGTCCTACCAGGAGGTCTTGCAGAGGAGCTGCTCTCTTAGTGTAGTCCTTTACGAACCTCCGGTAGTATCCTACTAGTCCCAAGAACTGACGCACCTCCTTGAGGTTCTTCGGCTCTGGCCACTTCTGGATGGCTGTGACTTTCTCCGGGTCTGGTGCTTCCCCTTCCGGACTGACAATGTGCCCCAAGTACTGTACCTTTCTCTAGAGTAGGTTGCACTTTGAGGGCTTCAACTTCATCCCATACCGGGACAGTGACTCAAATACCTCTGCCAGGTGTTTCAAGTGGTCCTCGTACGTGCTGGAGTACACAATTACATCGTCCAGGTAAAGTAACACAGTCTCGAAGTTGCGGTGTCCCAGGCAGCACTCCATCAATCTCTGGAACGTTCCGGGGGCATTGCAGAGTCCAAACGGCATACTGTTGAACTCGCAGAGTCCCATCGGGGTGGTGAAGGCCGTCTTCTCCCGATCCTCCTCAGCCACAGCTACTTGCCAGTACCCACTAGTGAAGTCAAGGGTGGAAAAGTAATTTGCAGACTTTAAGGCAGCTAGGGACTCCTCTATGCGTGGTAAAGGGTATGCATCTTTATGTGTAATGCGATTTACTTGACGGTAATCTACACACATTCTCATGCTCCCGTCCTTGTTCCTAACCAGCACTAGGGGAGCTGCCCAGGGACTACAACTATCCCTTATCACTCCCGCCTTCCTCATGTCATGCAGCATTTCTTTTTCCTTCTGGTAGTGAGCTGGGGGTATAGGCCTATAACGTTCTTTGATTGGGGAATGGTTGCCTGTGGGGGTATGATGTTGAACCCCCTTAACCCTTCCGAAGTCTAGTGGATGTTTACTGAACACCTGCGAGTACTCTTGAACCACCCAGTGTACACCCTGTTTTTGGTGGGTAGGAGTGGTGTCCGACCCAACAGGGAGCGGTTGACACCAATCCTCCACCTGGGTTGCAGGGTCATTATCCTCCACTTCTTCTGGTGAAGTTAAGGACTCCGCCTCATGGATGCAGTTGTTGTTGACAGCATGTAATTTGGCAACAGTGGCATAACGTGGCAGTTTGACCTCATCTTCCCCTAAGTTGAGAAGATGGACGGGCACCCTCCCATTACGTACATCTACCACTCCCCTGGCAGTTAAGAGCGTGGGTATGTGCTCAGAGCATAGGGGTTCTACTACCGCCTGGTAGCTCTGTCCTCTAAGACCTATGGCAGCTCTTCATCAGATGAGCATTTCACTCATTGGGGAAACGACAATGGGTATGGGGTCTGTTACCCGCACGTTACTGATTTCACCATCTGTTAACTTTACTTGCTGTTGATACATCAGGACGCGGATCTCCCTCTGCAGTGCCCTCCTCTCTCTCGGTCTGGCAGTGTCGGCGATCTGTTGGAGCAAGAACACAACTTCTCCCAAACAGTTACCAACAACGTTAGTGCCCAATACCATATACGGGTTGCTGTCATCAGGGTTATTCTCCACTACAATTAGTCCCTGGTCCTTCAGCTCCACTCTCCCCACCTTTACAGTCACATTCTTAACCCCGAGTAGGTTAAGGAGGAGTCCATTTGAGGCATACACAGACAGATTTGGAGCTGGCGGACGTAGGTCGTCCATGGACCAGAACCTCTTGTAGAGGACTTCAGGCATGATGGTTACCTGAGATCCTGTGTCCAGCAGGGCATGCGTCGGGATCCCGTCCAGTACAATGGACAGGAAAGGTCTTCCTCCGACGAACCTGTTGTACCAGTCTGATGGGCCTGGTGAGTCTACTCCTGGGTGTCGGCCCTCGGACCCAGGGTTTTCTCGTTTAAAGGACAATTCTGGGCGATGTGTCCGGTCTTGCGGCAGCGGTAGCAGGCTGGGTCCTTTGGTGGACGGCGCTAGTCACTGATCCTCGGCGAGGGTGGTGTTGGTCTCCTCCTCCTTCGCATCCAGGGGACATTCTCAGGGCTATCGGCTAACAGGATCTTCCCTCCTTCCTCAGGCTCCGTCCGCAACTGCAGAGCACTCAGCACAGTGGTCAGGGTTTTACTCAACTGACGCACCTCAGAGCGCAGACTGTCCAGTTCTTTAGGGGACGTTGCTGGAACTTTAGCTTCAGCAGCCACCGGGGAAAAGGTGGGTGTTGCAGGTACTGGGGTCGCCCCACCCTGGTAACGTTGGATGGCATTTGTTTCCAGGGGCTGCAGTCCTTTTATAGCCATGTCCTTAAGATTGTCAAAGGTAGCTTCTGGATGATCCAGGGACCACCAACGCACAGTCCTGCTCTCCTCTGGAGACCTCAGTCCCCGGACAAACTGTTCCTTCAGCATTTTGTTCTCATTTTCAACGCTGGTTGGACTAACCTGGTTTAGAGCCCGCAGGGCCCCCTGTAGACGCCAGGCGTAGTCCCGAACATTGTCCTCTGGTTGTTGGGAACAGCTGTAAAACCTCATCTGGAGGTCCGCCTCAGTAAGGTCCTCAAAGACAGTCTGTAGTTTTTGAAATATTGCGGACACTGACTCCTGGTCTGCGGCCGATCATGTTTCCACTTCCCGCTCCGCAGCACCGGTCAGCTGTCCTAATACAACGGCGGCTCTTTGTTTGCCGGTCATGGAGTACATGTCCAAGATACCACATATCTTCCGTTTGAATCCAGACAGGGTATTTGGTTTGCCGTTGTACTGGGGGAGCCACTTTGCTCCAGGAATGTACGGTAAAGTCATAGGAATTACGGGTGTTACAGGCGCTGCTGGTGGAGCGGCGGCTTCGGCCTGCTCATCATCGGGCTGAACTTCAGGGACGTTGACCGGTAGGTTGGCGTTCTGCTGCTTGTCGGACATCTTGGCACCCCCCTAGTTAACCGTGGCCTACCTTCTGTTTTTTTTCTTCCGGTAGGCCGCAGCTCCGCAGGTGACGGTTGTCTTCAGGACCTTGCGTCCTACGTCAGAGCGTTCAGCGATGCTCCTTACAGGAACTGGCGCTTCTAGCTTTGACGTCAAGGCGTGGGGCGTGTCCGGGGCTTAGCGCTCTTTTGAAGGTACGCCCCTTATTTTCCCGCGGTTACGCCCTTCTTCTTGCTCAACGGCCCAACAATGGCGGCAACCTTCACCACAACTTTACGTACACAGTTCAGAATAAAGGCGCACAGTACCCGGTGGCAACGGGCACAACACTCTGTCGTTGCAGCGGGCACGTAATCCTGTTCGTGACGCCAGTTGGAGATGACTAGCCCAGGGGATGGGGGAAGACTCGGTTACCCGGGCCTTTAGCCTTAAGGAGGTCGCGGTGGTCGGCTCAGGGCAGTGTATGACGGGGTATGCAGGACAGAGAGACTCAGCCGGGTCAGAGCAAGAACAGGGACAGACACGATAGTCACTTCAGTACCTTTTACTGATGGAAATTCAGGCACTCCCCGGAGCAATGTAGGGTGAAGGGTGTATGTCCGGATCCTCCCCAATGAGCGGGTTTTGGGCCTCCTGTTCCTTGCCTCTGCTTAGTAAGTTTCTGACCTGCCTGAAGCTAGGCCTAACTTTGTCTCTGTCCTGCGCTGGCTGTCCTTGTGGTAGGGCCTTCTCTTGGAGTGCACTCTCCCGACCTACGGGGCCTATGTGTCTCCTGGCTCTGGTACGTATCAGCCCTTTAGCGATCCTGGGACTTGTAGTTCTCCAGGGATTCCGGTTATATCTTACTGGGTCGTGGATATCCCGGTAAGCTTCGGACCCGGTGTCCGGTAAATTCTTCTTCGGGGTGAGCTAGTTAAGCTCCTCTGCCCCCTATGTACTAACTCTCTCTACTCGCCTTCGGCCTACTCGGGCCCTCAATAGGCTACTCGCACTAACGGCAGCTTGCCGCGCTTCACCGATCTTATGGCACCGGCACACCTAAGCTCACTATTCTGAGCTACGACTCAACCGGGCTCAACTCTGTATTCAGGCTTGCACTAACTGAACTCTCCAGAGGAATTGCGGAGTCACTGAGCTCCACTGCAGACTGCCCTGTTTCTGTGTCTCACTCTGCAGGAACTGACTGCCTGGCTCCACCTTCCCTTCTTTATATATCCCTAACAGCTCCCTCTGGTGGTCTGAGGTGGAAGGTGGAGATGTGTGAATGGTTATGGGGGCCTCTTGTGGAGGAATCCGTCAATACACCCTTCTAGGATCTGTGATACCAAGCACAGCTGGGCTTCACACAGGGTCTGGACTTATAAAGAGGGGAAGAGGGAGGAAGAAGAGGATTATTGGGTGAAAGCCAGGAGGAGAGGAGAAAAAGAACATGGGACACACAATTTAACCCCTTCAGCAGGGCACAGCAGTCAAGGGGCATTCAATTAAAGATTGACGTGCCCTGCAGACTGCTGAGACCCAACAACAATATTTCCTCAAAAAGTCCCATGGAATAACGACAACACACAGATCTTAACCAAAACTCCTTTTAATGGGTAGAAGTCGGTCACAGCCAAAAAGGACATGCTCAGTATTTAACCGGTATAAAACTCGGTTAAGGCACTATTGGCCAGCTGAAACGGGTGCAAATCCATATGCCACAGCTGGACTCCCAGCGCAAGTCAGACTTCGTCCCGGAAAAAAACATCAAGATGGAGAAAATGACCGCTAAGGAGGAGCGGAGTATTTATACTGCGCTCCGCCCCCCACCCATTTGGTAAAAAGCTTGTTCTATGCTATCCTGGAGACCGGAGAGAAAAATATCCAGCCCTATTTCCGTCAGATGGACTCCATCGGGTAGCATAAGACTGGAATTGTCTCCCTCAAGTTGGTGATGCCTCATGACCACTCCGGCCTTAAAACGGATAAAGCGGGACAAGCGGGCATTAAGCGTGCGCACAGAACGTTCAACTGCCGCCACATCTCTCGCGCCCTGCCATGCAACACGTGACATGACCTCTGACCAAATCAGAGTAAGCTCTGGAAAAAGTCTGTGGAATTTATCCACGTCGGAGCGCATGATTGTGAGGAGTTCCGCTAGGTGAAAGGAGCAGAGATCATTCCCGCCCGCATGCAGGACTAGAATTAAGGGAGAGGAAGCAGTCTGAGCTATCCGCACCACCTCGGGAAGAACCTGAGGCCAGGTCAAGCCTCTTATTCCTCTCAAAAAAACGTTGATGCCGTGGAACCCAAGACCTCTGCCACCTGGTCGACGTTCTGCTCTTTGGGATGCCCAGAAGATGTAAGAGTGGCCCAGTATCCTCACTGTGTGTTTTACACCATCTATGAAGAGATAATAAAGTTAGTGAAGCAATAAATTCGGTCTGATGTATCTTGCAAAACAGGAGGAACGCCATCTACCAATGTGCTGGATCTCGGAGTTAGGCAAACCAGCACGGGCTGCTTCGGTAGCAGCTGCTATCCTAAAGGAGTACGTACCAAATACCTTGAGAGGAAGGCCTACGAAAGCTAAACATTTCCAAAAAAACTAGATTGAAATTGAAAAACCGTAAGAGGAGAACCATCCTCATGTGAGAAAAAGGAGTCACCAGATCGCCAGAATGATAAGTAATTATTAACAAGGGTTAAAGGACAAATAGGACCGGGGATGGTAAGAAGGGGAACCCATGAACAAATACCGGACGGGTCAATTTTCGATTTCCGAAAGTGGATACGGAGACCTCGGTCACAGGGAGTGATACCATCATACTGGAGTCCTCCTGAAGTGCGCTTGGATGGGGACACCAATTCACTAATGCGCAAAGCACCAAACCAAAAAACGCGAGTCAAAAAGCGGCAGAGAGTAGAGCAGACTTGAAAGGAGAAGAGCGGACAGCGGGAGTGGGTTGATTAGGCGGGTAAGTAAACTGAAAGAAATGGGCCGTCTGTTCTCCTGACGAGTGTGCTCCCTCCTCCAATCCATAATAGCCTGCCGAATGATGAAAACCTTAGTAACATCGTTCCAACCTAAGAGGCGAAAATAAACACCGAGATCAGATAGGCGGTTCTGTGCAACGGCTCCTGAAACACCCATGCTACGCAAGTAAAGTAAATATTCGATTGTGACCTCCAGACGGGCAGCGTCGGATGCTGCTGCTGATCTATCCCCAAATAGGTTATGCCACTCATTCCATGCCTTACCGTAAGAACGCCATGTAGATGAGGCCACTGAAGATCTCACCAACTCCATCAATCTTTCTCTACCACCTCCCACATGAGGGATGGGCATGGATGCCCCTCTGGTTTGGCTGCGGGGAAACATTCCCGGAATTTCTGCCAATCGAAACGAGAAAGAGAATCAGCAATGACTTATTTGTACCCGGAACATGGCGGGCTTAAAACCAGATGTTTAAACGTAAGCATTTTAATACCAGGAATCTGAGTAATTTGATAACCAGGGGAGATGAGGATGACAAGTGATTTATGGCGTGTACAATACTCATATTGTCAGTCCAATAACAGATCCGTTTATCCCTGAGGGATGGGCCCCATAAAGAAATGGCTGTGATGATAGGAAATAACTCTAACCAAGTAAGGTTTTTAACCCAGCCCTCAGTGCGCCAAGATTCCGGCCAAGGTTCGGCACACCATTGGTCTCCAAAAATGACACTGAAACCAGTAGATCCAGCGGCATCGGAAAAAAGGGAGAGATCCTCATTAGTCAATTCCGATGACTAAAAGAATGTATATCCATTATAGGACAAGAGGAACTCCTTCCCAACCAGCAAGTCTGCTTTCAAAGGAGGTTTTATCCGAATTCTATGATGGGGAAGCTTGATGCTTTTGGTCGAGAGGGATAAACGTCTGGAAAAATTCTCCCCATAGGCATTACTGTGCAAGCAAAGTTAAGGAGGCCTAGCATGGACTGCATTTGACATAGTGTTACTTTGAGGACAGAACAAAATCCTTCAATCTGGGACAGCAATTTTGAATTTTTTTCTGAGGGAAGGCGAAAAACCATGGCAACGGAATCAATCTCAATTCCTAAAAAGGATAGCGAAGTAGTAGCAAAAGTTTTTCCACTGGATAAGGGAACGCCAAAATACGACGCGAAAAAAATAAAATTGTCCAGCAAAAATTGACAGGACCTGGAATCTGGTGGTCCCACAAAAAGAAAATCGTCAAGATAATGGATTATAGCGGAGGAACCTGTTTCATACTTAACCACCCATTCTAGGAAAGAACCAAATAATTCAAAATAATAGCAAGAGATGGAACAACCCATGGGAAGGCAGGTAGATCTCACATCACCGTTACTTTCTGAGTAGCAACGTCTTCGGAAAGTTTATGAAGCTACATTTACAGAAAACATTGGTCCACTGGCTTTACTAAACGCCATCTACAAATTCGAGCTTCAAGATTTGGAGAGGTGTGTATTGCAAGAATTTTTATCACCCAACCACTTTGAGTAGCAGAAGGAGAGATAGCATTAGCAAACTCTCAAGAACTATCTGCATTCTACAATGACGGAACAACGGTTAAACAGCCGAGCCCTTCTGTCAATTGAACATGAGCTCGCCAGACACCTGAATATTAAAGACCTGATTAAGGATTTTTCTAACCAGCAGGTAAAACGACTGCCTGTTCCATACATGTAAATTTGCATCTTCACATCTTCTACATGTAGCCAGTTTTACATTAGTGTGTTATTGCCATGTATGTTCCCCTGTATTATGGATGAGTGTCCTAGCCTGACTGCGGGATTACTGACCCAAAGTCCTAGTATTAGACAGATGTAACAGATCGGATAGTAATGTTTCAGTTCTGAGACCTGCACCTGACTGACCCTGCGATGCACTATCCGTACCCCAGATGGGAATACCCATTTAATATTAGGGCTCAGTTTTTAGGATAGAGCGCACTATTGTTTGTTGTTCTTGAATTTATGGAAATACATCTTTATTATTATGGTTCATTTCCTTAGATCGTGTGCAAAACTGTTTGTTGTTTTAATATGTTTTCTGACCTCACAAAATGACCTTATTTTCATTGTATTAATTGGTTATACGTTTTGTCTTTGTTTTGTTACATTATAATTTTGCACTTTACATAATTGACCAAAGGATTTAACTAAATGACTCTTATGAAAAATAGATTTAATTAGCGAAATGTTTAGTGGGAATGTTTTACAAAACTTTTATGTTAAGGGCATTGACCATGCTCTGGTTATTCTTAACCAATGTGTGTGTGAGATGATTAAAAGGCCCTTAATGCAGAAATTCAACATAGAAATATAGTCTATTTCCCATATTTCGTATTTAGTGCCGAAGTTCAAGAAAGACCATAATACTAAGTGCCTTATCATCATCTCAAACACATTGGTAAAGAATAACCAGAAAATTGCCAATCCTTTTAATCATAGTTTAACTTTTTGGAAGAATTTACTTTAAAGTTTGTCACCCCTTATATCATAAATAATAAATAAACAGAAATTGCTTTTCTAATAGAATAACACGTCCAGAAGAGATTCCTTTTCAGCAGTCACCTCATTATCATAGCCAGCAGGATTACAATGAGAGATAACAGAATCCACCATTCACATTAGGTCGTGTCACAGCTCACCTCTTCCCCTTTCCTGCACAATGACATCTGCATGTCACTAAACATGAGAACATGTATAGAAAACTCTCCCTAGGAATTAGACTCCCATATTTTGTCTTGTGATATATATACATCCATATGTCTATTGTTCATATCTCCAAACAGGCAAGACAGCAGATTTCCATAAATGTACAGAAAACAGGATACAATAATCTGAAGTCAGAAATACAGATTATAAAAAAATTATCACAATCTGGTTTCAATTAGTTTAAAAAATGTACGTCACTCATTCCCTTAAAGAAAAATAAGCAAAATATACCTAAAAAGAATATTGGATAGTTTAAGAAATGTTTAATAGGTTAGAGTAGAGTAGGGCCCTGCCAAAAGAGTCTACCTTGTCGTGGTGGCAGGCTTAAAAAATCTTTTGGCCAAAACAAAAGCTGATGGCTGTGTATGTGATATGGTGTTCGATGGGAACTGTTTATGTGTGATTGGTGAAACCGAGGTGCAGAAGCAGAGTTTTTCCAAGAGTGGGAGGTGGGACGGTGGAAAGTTTGAGGGGTGGAGGCGGGGCTGGTGTGGAGTCTCAAGGGTGCCCGGAAATGTTGCCAGTATGGGGTGCTGAAATTCCTGGTGGCAGCCCTGCTTCAGTATGTAGCAAAAATCACAGTCTCCTACTCTCCACAGGCATGTGTTCAAAGGAGTATGTTACGGATCCGGGTGGTGGAACCTCTGTGCTGCGGTGCAAGGAGGGACCAGAGGGGCGTAAGTAGCTGTCAACTCGGACTGACCAAGGTCATACGGCGGCTCAATCGACTCCGTGACCAGGGAAGACCGAGCAGAGAGACCAGGTGCTACTCTGGGACCAACCTTGTATGAGAGCAGGTGACTCCCACGGGTCAGAAGGCAGGAACTGACCGGTACAGCAGATGAGCACGGCAGGCAGGCTGACGGGTGATCCGGGTAGGCAGACTGGCAGACACGGCAGATAACAAGCAGGAGCCTCCAGATAAGCTGACTGGTAGGCACGGTAGGTAACAGGCAGGTGCTTCCAGGTAAGCAGGCGGGCTAGGCCCATAGACAGACTGGCGGACTTGACTGTAGACAGACTGTCGGGCTGGAGAGTAGACAAGCTGGCGGACTGGACTAGTAGTCAGGCTGGCGGGCTGGACTTGTAGTCAGGTTGGCGGGCTGGACTTGTAGTCAGGCTGGCGGGCTGGACTTGTAGTCAAGCTGGCGGGCTGGACTGGTAGTCAGGCTGGCAGCAGGACCTGAGGGCTGAAGCAGAGTTTAACACACAAAGCTACAACCTTGCATGGGCACCTCCATCTTGGAGGAGGTGCCTTTTATATGAGAGGTCCTCCGGTCATTGGCCGGGGACTCCTTAGGACGGCGTGCGCGGCCCCTTTAAGAGGGCGCCCTAAGCACAATGCCCGGGAAGCTGCGCGCCGGCAGAAGCAGGAGCGCCGGAGGACGCCGGGAGGGGAGCGCGGCGGTAAGAGGGACGGCGTCTCTGCCTGTCAAGGCGCAGAGACACCGATACTACAGAGTATTGTCATGACAAGCACTGGGGTGTTCAGAAAACCTCAAGCTGTCATGACAACCCTTTGGCACCCCACAATCATGATGCAGGGACAGTTAGAACAGTGTGCCCCACCTGGACCAGTCGCTGTAAATTCTGCCATCACAGATAGTTAGCGGCATATAACAGGTTAACGGTCGCTTCCCTCCACTCGCATCTGTTAGAGGCAGATGATGGCTGAATAATGCAGCCATCATTTGTCGGCTCAGTTCCCAAGTCCACATCAAAGAACGGGACGTGGGATTTGTTATTTTTTTCTATGAACCGTTTTGTTTTTTACTTTTTTTACTTTAGTCCCTTTACAGAACGTGAACCTGGTTGAGCTTTATTGCACGATGCTGCGAGGCATGATTTACAATTACAGCTGTGGGGGCCATTGTGTGAGTTGGTTGACTAAAAGAGCCCCCTACCTTTATTTGACAACCTAGATGCCACTGATACTATAGGTTGCTGCATCAAAGGCGTTAATTAAAGATAACAGCTAGGATCACAGACATTGACTGCTCAGTTCCTGCGGGAGCCCCTCAGTGATCCAGCTGGAATAGTGCCAGCACCGGAGGTGAGTATAGCTCCTATTATTTTACTTTGTGGAAACATATTGATTGAGAAGGGTTGGTCCTAGTAGTGAACATCAGAGAGAGACTTGCGGCCTAGCCGGAAAACCCAGTGATCCCCGCTAGGGCCAGAGCTTCATAGAGAACTTACATGGAAACTCACACGACTGGGCACACCACCTTTGTGAAGAGAACATTAACGTTAAATAGTGAAAGACTTTCTCTGCTATCCCAAGCTTACTGTTATTAGTTCTACTGTTGATTTGCCTTGTTACTAACACTTTACAGTTTAAAGTATATACCGTATATACTCGAGTATAAGCCAACTGTTTCCGCACACTGAACTCATCATCTTTCCTTCATCTCGCATATCTTCCCCACCTGATCTTTCTATCACAATAAATGACATCACACTTTCCCCGGTCCCCGGAGTAACCCCTGACTCTGCCCTGTCCTTCAAACCCCACATCCAAGCTCTTGCCACCTCCTGTGGCCTCCAGCTCAAAAGTATTCCCAGAATCCATCCTTTCCTCAACCCTCAATCTATTAAACTGCTTGTTCATGCCCTCATCATCTCCCGCCTCGACTACTGCAACACCCTCCTCTGTGGCCTACCTGCTAACACTCTCGCACCCCTCCAGTCCATCCCCAACTCTGCTGCTCGACTGGTTCATCTCTCGCCTCACTATTCCTCTGCTACCCCCCTTTGCAAATACCTTCACATGCTAATAATAATAATAAAAAGTAATTTTTCATTTAACTTTGCATGAAGCCCTGTGGGTTATACAAAATTTCTGAATACGGTTTTGAATATTTTGAGGTGTATACATGACATATAGATCCCTCAAAATCTTTTCAAATGTGTAGATGGTCCTGAAAAACTGAGGGATGGGACATTTCATTGGCATACAAAATTCAAAGTACAAAAATGAGACTTTTTCTAAATATTTATCAAATTTCCGATATTTTTTATATAAATGTCTATCATATTGACCTAAATTTACCACGAACGTAAACTACAATGTGTCAAGAAAAAAATTATTACCACATAAAATGGCACATATTAGTTTAAAAAATTTGGCTTGGTCAGGAAAGTAAAAAGTACCTTAAGTGGGAAGGGGTTAAAGAGTTATTCCCAATATATGTAATAATTCTGAAGTGGAGCAGACTCCACAATACAAACTGTTTATTTTATTAAAATAAATACATTTCTTAGACCTGATGAGGCTTGTTTGGTTGCATTAAAAATCCACTTGCTTTTGAGCCGAAACATTGGCACCTGTTCACACGGGCCAATAAATACACCATTTTTTATGTAATTTTCTATTAAGTGCTACCATCTTTTTTGCTTACTTATATGCCGACACTGGGGTATCGTGTGCCGGGACCCTTGGAGCTCTCACCGCCATAAAACCTGAACGGCCGTGCAGTCCCTCCGCCTCTTATGGGACGTGCTGGTGAAGGTGCGTACGCAATGACATCATCGCGTACGCGTCTGCATAGAGGGCCAAGATGCCAGTACAGAAGTGCAGCTGCAGGGGATTATATGAGAGGTAAGTATCAATTTATTTATTTTTAATAGAATTAATTAAATGGTCTTGGGGGAGAGCTCATGATGAACTGGGAGTGGAGGTTGGGGAAAGCACTTGGAGAATAGGGAGTGGGGGAAGGGGAGAGCACATGATGAATTGGGAGTGGGGGGGGAGAGAGCACATGGTGAATTGGGGGTGGGGAGAGCAAATGATGATTTTGGAGTGGGGGTGGGGAGAGCTCATGATGAACTGAGAGTCGGGGTGGGGAGAGCACATGGAGAATTGGAAGTGGGGGGTGAGGAGAGCACAAGGTGAACTGGAATTAAGGGGTGGGGAGAGCACATGGTGAACTGGGAGTGGGGGGTGGGGAGAGCACATGGTGAATTGGGAGTGAGGAGTGGATAGAGCACATTATTAATTGGGGGTGGGGAGAGCACATGGTGGGTGGGGAGAGCAAATTATGAATTGAAGGTGGGGGGTGGAGAGAGCAAATGGTGAATTGCGAGTGGGGGATGGGGAGAGCACATGGTGAATTGGGGGTGGGGAGAGCAGATAATGATCTGGGGGGTGGGGAGAGTACATGGTGAATTGGAAGTGGGGGGTGGGGAGAGCATATGCTGAATGGGGGGGTGAGGAGAGCAAATGATGAATTGGGAGTGGTTGGGGAGAGCAAATGATTAATTGAGAGAGGTGAGTGGGGAGAGCAAATTGTGAATTGGGAGTGTGGAGAGCACATGGTGAATTGGGGGTGGGGAGAGCAAATGATGAAGTGGGGGTGGGGAGAGCAAATGGTGAATTGGGGGTGGGGAGAGCAAACGGTGAATTGGGAGTGGTGGGTGGGGAGAGCAAATGGTGCATTGGGAGTGGGGGTGGGGAGAGCTAATGGTAAATTGGGAGTGGGGAGAGAAAATGGTCAATTGGGAGGGAGCGGTAGTGAGAGCTAATGGTGAATTGGGAGTGTGGAGTGCACATGATGAATTGGGGGTGGGAAGAGCAAATGGTGAATTGGGAATAGGGGGTGGGGAGAACTAATGGTGAATGGAGCAAATAGTGAGTGGGGGGTGGGGAGAGCAAACGTTGAATTGGAAGTGGGGGTAGAGAGCAGATGGTGAATTAGGAGTGCGGGTGGGGAGAGCAAATGGTGAATTGGGAGTGGAGGGTGGGGTGAGCAAATGGTGAATTGGGAGTGGAGGGTGGGGAGAACAAATGGTGAATTGGGAGTGGGGAGAGCAAATGATGAGTTGGGAGTGGGGAGAGCAAATGGTGAATGGGGAGTGGGGATGGGGGGAGCAAATGGTGAATTGGGAGTGGGGGGTGGGGAGAGCTAGTGGTGAATTTGGAGTGGGGAGAGCTAATGGTGAATTTGGAGTGGGGAGAGCAAATGTTGAATGGGGGGTGGGGAGAGCTAATGGTGAATTGGGAGTGGGGGAGAGCAAATAATGAATTGGGAGTGGGGGAGAGCAAATGATGAATTGGGAGTGGGGGAGAATAAATGATTATGAATACAGGTTGGGAGAGAGCATGAACATGACATAATGAATTGGAGTGGAGGGGTTCATGTAAATATAATGAATTGGGGGAGCGGAAGGTACAGAGTGGGGGGTGTTGAGGATGCAGGAGTGTGACTGGTAATGAATTGGGAAAGAGTACAGGTGCTATTTAATTTATATATTTATTGGGTGGAGAAAGTGGCTATTTACAGTTAGTGGGGGGGGCCGTGGTGGATTACAATTTGTATTTGGAATGGTGGGTTGCATAATAACTAATTATATATTAATGGTGGGTGCACATCTGTATTCAGCTGCGTAATGTAGAAATTGGGGAATGTGCTCTAGATAACTGTGTGCTATTTTATGCAGAGACGAGTCCTGGCTGGAAGAAGTGAGGTCGGTCTGCGCTGGATGAAAGTGAAAAAAAGCGAAGATGAAGGACTTCAACTAGAGACGTCACTTGTGAGTCAGTGTGTTCTCTGTACAATGACACTATATACTAATGTGCAGAGCTCCTGTGTATGTCACTGGTGATCACTGTATTACCTGTACACTATACACTATATGGAGAGCTCCTGTGCATAATGTCACTGGTGATCACTGTATTACCTGTACACTATATACACAGCTCCTATGTATAATGTCACTGGTGATCACTGTATTACCTGTACACTGACACTATATACAGAGCTCCTGTGTATAATGTCACTGGTGATCACTGTATTACCTGTACACTATATACACAGCTCCTATGTATAATGTCACTGGTGATCACTGTATTACCTGTACACTGACACTATATACAGAGCTCCTGTGTATAATGTCACTGGTGATCACTGTACACCGTCTACTATGTAGAGAGCTCCTGTGTATAATGGCACTTATGGTAATATTAGTATTTTTTTTTTTTTTTATTAATGATCAGTATTGTATTATTTGGTCACTATGTGGTGGTAATATGTGGTCCGGTCATGGTGTGGCGGTATTTGTCCCTTACACTGTGTGCAGAATTATTAGGCAAGTTGTATTTTAGAGGATTATTTTTATTATTGATCAACAACTATGTTCTCAATCAACCCAAAAGACTCATAAATATCCAAGCTTAATATTTTTGGAAGTTGGAGTGTTTTTTTTTTAGATTTGGCTATCTTAGGAGGATATCTGTGTGTGCAGGTAACTATTACTGTGCAGAATTATTAGGCAACTTAATAAAAACCAAATATAATCCTATGTCAGTTGTTTATTTTCACCAGGTAAACCAATATCAGTGCACAAAATTTAGAAATAAACATTTCTGACATGCAAAAACAAAAACCAAAAAAATTAGTGATCATTATAGCCACCTTTCTTTATGATGACACTCAACAGCCTTCCATCCATAGATTCTGTCTGTTGCTTGATATGTTTTCGATCAACATTGCGTGCAGCAGCCACCACAGCCTCCCAGACACTGTTCCGAGAGGTGTACTGTTTTCACTCCCTGTAGATCTCACATTTTATGATGGACCACAGGTTCTCTATGGGGTTCAGATCAGATGAACAAGGGGGCCATGTCATTATTTTTTCTTCTTTTAGACCTTTACTGGCCAGCCACGCTGTGGAGTAGTTGGATGCATGTGAGGGAGCATTGTCCTGCATTTAAATCATGTTTTTTTTGAACGATACCGACTTCTTCCTGTACCACTGCTTGAAGAAGTTGTCTTCCAGAAAGTGGCAGTAGGTCTGAGAGTTGAGCTTCACTCCATCCTCAACCCGAAAAGGTCCCATAAGTTCATCTTTGATTATATCAGCCCATACCAGTACCCCACCTCCACCTTGCTGGCGTCTGAGTCGAAGTGGAGCTCTCTGCCCTTTACTGATCCAGCCTCTGGCCCATCCATCTGGCCCATCAAGAGTCACTCTCATTTCATCAGTCCATAAAACCTTTGAAAAATCAGTCTTAAGATATTTCTTGGCCCATTCTTGACATTTTATCTTATGTTTCTTGTTCAAAGGTGGTCGTTTTTCAGCCTTCCTTACCTTGGCCATGTCCCTGAGTATCGCACACCTTGTGCTTTTTGATACTCCAGTAACGTTGCAGCTCTGAAATATGGCAAAGCTGGTGGCGAATGGCATCTTGGCAGCTTCACGCTTGATTTTCGTCAATTCATGGGCAGTTATTTTGCGCCTTTTTTGGCCAACACGCTTCTTGCGACCCTGTTGGCTATTTGCCATGAAACGCTTGATTGTTCGGTGATCACGCTTCAAAAGTATGGAAATTTCAAGATTGCTGCATCCCTCTGCAAGACATCTCACAATTTTGGACTTTTCAGAGCCCGTCAAATCTCTCTTCTGACCCATTTTGCCAAAGGAAAGGAAGTTGCCTAATAATTAAGCACACCTTATATAGGGTGTTGATGTCATTAGTCAACACCTCTCCTCATTACAGAGATGCACATCACCAGATTTACTTAATTGGTAGTTGGCTCTCAAGCCTATGCAGCTTGGAGTAGGACAACATGTATAAAAATTATCATGTGATCAAAATACTTATTTGCCTAATAATTCTGCACACAGTGTATATGTGGTATTATTTGGTGACCATTTGGTGGTAATATGTGGTCTGGCCATGGTGTGGCGGTATTTTTTCCTTGTATGTGGTATTATTTGATCACTATGTGGTGGTAATATGTGGTCTGGCCATGGTGTGGCGGTATTTTTTCCTTGTATGTGCTATTATTTGATCACTATGTGGTGGTAATATGTGGTCTGGTCATGGTGTGGCAGTATACCTTGTATGTGGTATTATTTGGTGACTATGTGATGGTAAATTGTGGTCCGGCTATGGTGTGATGGTTTTTGTTCCTTGAATGTGATATTATTAGTCATTTTAAAAAATGTATGTGACACATTCCTTTAAAGAAAAAGAAATAAAAATATACCTAAAAAGAGTATTGGATATTTTAAGAAAGGTTTAATAGGTTAGAGTAAAGTAGGGCCCAGCCAAAAGAGTCTAACTTGTCGTGGTGGTTGATTAAAAAAATCTTTTGGCCAAAACAAAAGTTGCTGGCTATGTATGTGATATATGGTTGAGTGGGAACTGTAAATCTGTGATTGGTGAGGGCGTGGTGCAGAAGTGGAGTTTTTCCAATATTTGGTGGTGGGACTGTGGAAGTTTCGAGGGGTGGAGGTGGAGCTGGGGTGGAGCCTGGGCGGAGTCTCAAGGGAGCTTGAAAATGTTGCCAATATTGGGCCCTGAAATTCCTGGTGGCAGCCCTCTATCTATCTGTCTATCTAAATAACAAAGTAAGGCTATGTGTGTTATGATCTGCAAGAAGAAATAAGGAAAGATAGGGGAAAGCTGTCCCTACAGTAAGACTAAGCTGAATCCCTACGATGTAGCGGGCTGCCTGTTCCTAGTCAACAGACCCACTTTTTTCTTCGGCTAGTCTGAACGAAGACCTATAGAATTAAGGAAGGGCTCCTAAAGAACTAAGGACTGGGACAAAAATGGGACACTTCCTAAACAGAAATTGTTGTAGAACACAAAAGACAAATTGACAAAAAGTACTAGAGGTCCAAGAGGACCAAGCAAACTGACAGAGCTAGGCACCGAAGCACCAGGCTAGCAAAACAGTCAAACAACACTGAAGTCCAGCAAAGCCAGAAGGGCAGAGCTGGAATATATAGGCAGGTGGTCACGTGGCCACAAAACACAAGATAGCAAAAACTAACAGGAGGGTTCTAACAGAACCCCCTCTTCTATGAGGATCCTCCTGATCCTCCAGGCCCAGGCCTTTGAGGAAACCTCCTGTGGAAAGCTTTAACTAGCCTAGGAGCAGAGACATCATCCGTCCTTACCCAGGAGTAGTCTTCGGGACCGAAACCCTTCCAGGAGACAAGATACTGTAATTTCCCTCTATGCCATCTAGAATTCAAAATACGAGAAATTTCATATTCGCCGTCTTCCACCACAGGAGGAACTGTGACAGTGGCGTCCCTATTAGATACGTCAGCCTTTTTCAAGAAGGAAACATGAAATACAGGATTAATCTTCCAGGAAGTAGGGACATCCAACCTAACAGCAGGTGGGTTAACAACCTGAAGCACTTTAAATGGACCCACAAACTTAGGACCCAGTTTTTTAGAGGGAATCCTCAAACGCAGGTTCTTCAAGGACAACCAAACCATGTCACCCACAGTAAACAAAACCTCTTTACGTTTCCTGTCAAAATACTTCTTGGACTTTTTGTTAGCCTCTTGAAGGTTACAACGTACATTAGTCCAAACTCTCTCTAAATCACCGGAAAAATTCTCCTCCTCCGGCACCGCCGACCCCAATTTGGAGAAAGAACCAAAAGACGGATGTCTCCCAGTACAACAAAAAAAAAGGAGAACACCCAGCAGAGGAGGATGTATGACTGTTAAGAGCAAATTCTGCGAGAAGCAGAAACTCCGACCACACCTCTTGATTGTCCGCCACAAAGCAACGCAAAAACTGCTCAACATCCTGGTTCTTTCTTTCAGTCTGTCCATTAGACTCAGGATGATAACCAGACGAAAATGACAAATGGACTCCCAACCTGCACAAAAAGCACGCCAAAAGCAAGCCACAAACTGAGGTCCTCTATCAGAAACAATATCCGTGGGAACACCATGGAGCTTGACAATCTCCTTAACAAATGCCTTAGCGAGTGTCTTGGCGCAGGGCAACTTAATGAATGGAACCAAATGACACATCTTACTAAAACGGTCCACGACCACCCAGATGACAGTAAAACCCTCGGACACAGGAAGATCAGTAATAAAATCCATAGTGAGATGCGTCCAAGGCGCACTAGGAACATCCAGAAGGCAAAGCAACCCCGCAGCAGGAGTATGTGAAGCCTTTGACCTAGCGCACACAGTACACTGACACACTCACTTGATGACTTCCTTCTGCCATCCAGGCCACCAAAAACTGCGACTGATCAGTCTCTTAGTCTCCGAAATTCCTGGATGACCTGCCAACAGAGACTCATGACACTCCACAAACAAATCTCTCCTAAAGGCTCCAGGCACGAACAACCTCCCATGGGGAGTGTTAGATGGAGCATCATCTTGAGCTTTCAGAATCCCATTCTCCAAAACAGAGTCCAAAGCCGCCACCACAACTCCTTTCTGTAAAATGCTCTCCTCCTCCTCGGCACCGACCGTAGGAGAGAAGCTGCGAGATAAAGCATTGGCTTTAACATTCTTAGTACCAGGGAAATAGGTAACAGAAAAATGAAACCGAGAAAAAAAAAGTGCCCACCTAGCTTGACGGGCATTCAAGCGCTTGGCAGCATCCAGATAAATCAAATTCTTATGATCTGTGAAAACCTGAATAGGAAATCTAGCGCCTTCCAAAAAATGACGCCAATGTTCAAACGCGAGTTTAATAGCCAGCAGCTCCCGATTTCCAACATCATAATTCAGTTCGGTTTCCGAAAAAATTTTCGAAAAGAAGGCACAAGGATGTACTCCACCCTTGTTCTCCTGAGACAAAACTGCTCCGACCCCCACCGATGAAGCATCGACCTCGACCAAAAAAGGCTTGGTCTCATCAGGCTGCATAAGGATAGGGGCAGAACTGAACCTCTCTTTGAGATACTCAAAAACTTCAATGGCCTCAGTAGTCCACTGGGCCGTATTCGCACCTTTCCTGGTGAGATCGGTTAGAGGTTTAACAATTACAGAAAAATTCTTAATGAATTTCCTGTAATAATTGGCAAAACCCAAAAATCTCTGTATAGATTTCAAACCAATAGGCCTAGGCCATTCCTGCACAGCCTGAACCTTCACAGGGTCCATCTCAAAGCAATCGCTGGAGACAATGTAGCCCAAAAAACAAATTTTCTGCACAGCAAACTCACATTTCTCCAGATTAGCAAAGAGTGAAATATCACCCAATAACTGCAAAACTTCACGTACACTCTGCCAATGGGACTCCAGATCTGGTGAATAAATCAAAATGTCATCCAAATACACAACCACATTCTTACCAATCAGAGGTCTCAGGATGTCATTAATAGGGTTCTGAAAAAATGCAGGTGCATTGGTAAGACCAAAAGGCATCACCAGATTTTCAAAATGACCTACCGGAGTGTTAAAAGCAGTTTTCCATTCATCACCCTCCTTCACACGTAACAAATTGTATGCCCCCCGGAGATCAATTTTGGAGAACCACTTGTCTCCCACTAACTGGTTAAACAAGTCAGGAATTAACGGTAACGGGTAGGAATTGCGTACGGTAATCTTATTTCACGAAAATCCAGACATGGACATAAACCGCCGTCCTTTTTTTTAACAAAGAAGAATCCGACTGCCACAGGCGACTTAGAAGGTCTAATGTGACTAGCAACCAGGCTAGTCTCTTTGTACTCCTCCAAGGCCTTTCTTTCAGGGATAGTCAGTTTAAACAAGCGACTTTTGGGAAGAGTAGCACCCAGAACAAACTCAATGGCGCAATCATAATCCCTATGAGGAGGTAAAACTTGCGACTCCTCCAAAAAAACCCTCCAAAAATCTTGAATAGGTACAGGTAATTCCACTTTTTCCACAGCCGCAGAGCGACCATTACAACATTTATCATAGCACTTCGGACTCCAAAACTTAATCACATTAGTAGACCAGTCCAATAAAGGATTGTGCAGTTTTAACCAAGGCAATCCTAGAACAACTGGAGAGGGTAAATTATCCAAAACAACCAAGTCCAAAATTTCTTGGTGAACTCCATTGATAGTGCGAGAAAATACTGCAACCTTGTGAGTAATACAGTTCAAAGGAGTGTTATCAATTGCAACCACAGAAATAAGTGATGACAAAGGTTTGGATTTCAATTTAAGGTTTTCCAAAAACCCTTTATCAATCACATTAAGTGCTGAACCACAATCCACAAATACCTGAAATTCAATCAAATCTCCCTGCAGAGTAGTACTCCCAGAAAGAAATACTCTTGCAGAGCATAAACAAGCTATACGGGCGTAACTGACCTTTTTTTTTCTTTACTTAAATGACGCTCACAATACTTAATCAAATGGTCACCTTTACCACAATAAAGACACAATCCCTCAGCGAATCTCCAGTCTTTTTCCTGAGAGTGGAGTGACATCTCCCCAACCTCCATCGGTTCCCCGCCGTCAGTGCAGATTTTCTGGGGACTAGGACCTGACATTACAGGAGTCTTTACGTCATTGAGCCTGCACCTCAGTCTCCTGTCTATACGAACAGCTAACTGCATAGCCTCCTGCAGAGTCTCAGGTGCAGGGAATGCAATTAGCAAATCCTTAACCCTTTCACTCAGACCAGCAAGAAATAAACATCTAAGCGCCGAATCATTCCACTTAACTTCTGAAGCCCATCTCCTGATGTGTGTGAAATAATTTTCAACATCATCAGACCCCTGATTCAAACGTCTAAGTTCTGATTCAGCAGATGAGATTCGATCAGGATCGTCATATAATAGCCCCATAGCAGAAAAAAATTCTTCAACAGAATTTAAACACGGATCATTAGGCTGGAGGGAAAAGGCCCAACCCTGTGGTTCTTTGCGCAAAAGTGACATAATAAAACCAATGCGCTGTGATTCATTCCCAGAGGAACTTGGTCTCAAACGAAAATATAACAAATAAGCATTTTTAAAGGAAAAAAATCTTGCTGTTTACCATAAAAAACATCAGGCAGTCCTACCTTTGGTTCCACAAAATGCGCTCCAGGACAGCTACTCACGTGTTGCTGAAGCTCGGCCACCTCCAGAGACAATCCTTGCACGCGTTGAGCCAACTCCTGGACGGAAACCATACTGATCCCTGAATTTCTTTCCTTTTAGTTTTTTTTTTGGGCTGGACTTACTGTTGTGATCTGCAAGAAGAACTAAGGAAAGATAGGGGAAAGCTGTCCCTACAGTAAGACTAAGCTGAATCCCTACGATGTAGCGGGCTGCCTGTTCCTAGTGAACAGACCCACCTTCGTCCTCGGCTAGTCTGAACGAAGACCTATAGAATTAAGGTAGGGGTCCCTAAAGAACTAAGGACTGGGACAAAAATGGGACACCTCCTAAACAGAAATTGTTGTAGAACACAAAAGACAAACTGACAAAAAGTACTAGAGGTCCAAGAGGACCAAGCAAACAGAGAAAGGCACAGAAGCACCAGGCTAGCAAAACAGTCAAACAACACTGAAGTCCAGCAAAGCCAGAAGGGAGGAGCTGGAATATATAGGTAGATCGTCACGTGACTGCAAAACACAAGATAGCAAAAACTAACAGGAGGGTTCTAACAATGTGCCCACGATGCAGAAATGCTCCGGATTTTTCCTGAGCGTTTCTGCATCTCCCCTGGCAGAAAAAACGCATGTGGATTGTACGTGCGGATTGTACATGCGGATTGTACATGCGGATTGTACATGCGTTTTTCCTGCCAGGGACATGCGGATGTGAAGCGTTCTTCACATGCATTTCCGCATGCGGTTTGACAAGTGCTTTCCAAGCGATTTTAGCATCACTTGGAAAGTGCTTGACAACTTGGTCACACTATATAAATCCATGCAACCAGCATGGATTTATATAGTGTGACCCAAGAGAATGTCAAAAAATAAATATTTACTTACCTTCTGATGGCCCCCGGTGTCTAGCTTCACCGTCCCGGCTGCCGGCAGATCATGTTACACTGAAGGACCTGCCGACGTCAGTGTCGCGTGACCCGTCACATGACTATGACGTCAGCGCAATTCCTTCAGTCCATCGAACTGCCGGCATGAGAGGAGGAGCTCATCGGGGGCCGCCAGAAGGTAAAAAATAAATATATACTTATTTTATTCATTTTTTTTTACAATTTTCTATGGTACAAGGGTCCGGAGGAGAGTCTCCTCTTCTCTAGACCTGGGTACGATCCACACATTAGAACGCATGGAATGCGCATCTACATATACAGTGATGCGTAATCCATGCGATCTAATGCAAGTAAATGGCGGCGAAAACGCAGCACTTCCGCAAAATAATTGGTAGTGCTGCGTTTTTTTCCGCAATGATAATCCGCAGTGGAAATTTCCGCAGCATGTGCACAGCACATGCGGATTATCATTGGGGACCATGGCAGGCCTTCTACCATGCGTTTTTTAAGCGTTTCTGCAGCGTTTTTGCTGCTGCGGAAAAGTTTAAAAATGCATCGTGGGCACACATCCTTATGGAGACCAATCTCTGTGATGGGGGAAGGGCACTAAAATAGTGTATGTCCTACACAACAAACTACCTGCTTGAAGACTGAAGACCGGGACACAGAGACACCGAATACAAGAGACACAAGCAGTGTCTGACTGGTGCCAGAGACCCCCACTGTCCAACTTTAGGGCCCCACTTCTCAACTAAATGCAAATGTGACATTATCCTCAATCACAAATTTATATAACCATGAACTGGGTAGATTGGTAAATGAATAAGATGCTACCTTTGTCTGCACATAGTGAGTAAAGTTTATTGTGCCAAGTACTGCTCATATAAAAGGGTGGTGGCCACTCTGCACAGGGGTCCACTGGAGGATTCTCCTGTCGGCCAGTCCAAGCCTGAGCACAGAGCTGGCACAAAAATGCTCCCATCCCATCCAAAGTTCTGGCCAGAAGTGGTCTTCAAGGAAGAATTGTAATCAAAAACAATATCTTAGTCATAGAAACAAGGGTGCCGAAAAATGTCAGCCTTGGCTATGGACTAATGAGCAAAAATGTGAAATATTTGCCGTTCACAGAAGACAGTTAGTTTGTCAAAGGGCTGGAGAGTGGAACAATATAGAGGGTCTGCAAGCAACAATGAAGTATGGTGAAGGTGTAAGGGACGAGACAAGGGGTTCCTCGTTGTGTGCACATATTACGGATTCAGCTGATGGCACCTTCAGACTATGTTCTGCCACAGTTGGTGAGACACTGGGACTCTTTAACTCCGCAAAGAAGAAGACAGACATGTTTCCGAAAATAAACTCTCATTTACTAGGTCTGGAAAAAATGTACAATGGGTAGCAGGAATAATGCTTTAAACTTTCATCTGTATAGTATGACAGAGGTTCACATTTGATGGTTGAGGACGGTGGCGCAATGCTTGTGTAGAACTTTGCAAATGAACAACAAGCTCCACCGAGGGCCTTCATATTCCCAGTACAGGGCTACATGGGTCGATGTATTGCGCTGTGACCATTGTACCAGCCTGACTGATCCCATATTTCTTCACAAAGACCTCCAGGTCTGGCTAACACTGAGACTAGCTTTAAAATGATTTATTTTTCAGTGGGTGCCCCAACTTGCCTTTGGTATGGAGTACTGCTGCCACTGTTACTTGAATGCTGAAATGTATTCCCTAGTATGTCTGTGACGCGCCCCTGGGCCTGTGTCGCGCAGCGTTGCGCACGCGGGAGCTTACCCGGAGCCGGATCTGTTGAGGGTTGTAGTCTCGTGGCGGTGATCCGGTCCGTGCCCAGGGAGTCAGACTAAGCGGCGATGTTTTAGCAGTAGATGTTAGATGACTACGCCACCCGTTGAGTGCAGCCAGGGAGCTGCTGCTGCAGGGCAGACCGCTGAGGCCGGTGGTAGGATTGTGCAGCGTGATAGTATAACCCCCAACGGGAGGGGTATGGCCTCAGGGCAGCCGACGTGGATGATGGGGGTAGCAGGAACCACTCGGAGACGGTACTGTGTAGTTCAGGGTCTTTACTGGTGACAAAGATAGACCCTCCCGGAGTACTGGCTAGCGATTGGGGCCTGGTCAGTCCTTGAGCAGATGGGATCTCCCCTGGCCAGGCGGAGTTGTAGGCCTCCCAAACTAACTGTACTCTTCTGGCTACCTTGCTAGAGGCGGGTAAAAGTAGCCCACGTCCCTGAGTGTGCCGTGTGGTGCTCACCCGTATGGCCGGTGACTCGGGGCCTTCTAGTAGCTTCCGCTCCACGATGGCGGTGCTGGTCCCATGCGTGTGACCGTGCCTTCAGGTTTCTTGGCCAGAGGACCTGGAATCCCCTGCCTGACGGATTCTGCTGCTGGGCAGGAGTTAGTCCCCACAGCCTCGGACTCCGGGTCCGGTAAGAAATCTTCTCAGTCAGGGCGAGCTCTGCAGCTGCCAGCCCCTGACTCCTTGTACACTGCTCCCACAGAGCTCCTGTTGTTTCTTCCTATATTTGCTTCTTTTCTCTGCTTCTTCTCTACTCACTAACCCTGCCTCAGCCCCAGGTTTATATAGGGGAAGTTCTTCCCCTCCCAGGACTGGGCAGGAGGTGTGGCATGCATAGGATCCCTGACCAAGAGACCTCCCACCTGCTCTCAGACGTAATATCTCTATCACTGTGGCAACCAGACCCCTGGGGTGTCACATTCCCCCCTAGTGAAATTTAGTACTCCGGGACTAAACATATTTTTAGAAAAACATAACAAGGTATAAACAATAATAATACAATAAGAAAAACACATAAAGATGGTTACGGCGTGTCCGCAACCGGGTGCAGTTTTGAAGAAAACAAAGGTGTCCATTTCACCAAAACAGGGAGACGTAACCAGGTAGGGGTCTGTCTTGCCCCGAGTCCTTAACAGTCTCTAGTCCATCCTGGGTTACGCTCCAACTAATTGTACAAGGATTCCCGGAAGATCCACCAAGGACTCCTAAAAATAACTAGAAACACAAAATTATACACAAGCAACAATACACAGGTAAACATAAATAAAACAATTTATACACTTTAAATCCTCCAGCGTGCGGGTAACTGGCCTCTAGTGGCTCTGGTGGACCTACGGAGCTGACTGTCTGGCCCCGAACTACAGGGTGTAGGAGCTGTCAAGGGTAAACTGGGCAGCTGTCTACGAGTTCCCTGGCTCACTAGGGATATGGCAGGCTCACTGCAAGCAGAGGATTGATCCTCCTGGTCTGCGGGTGTGGGGTCTTCTGCCTCCTGGACCGGCTGTTCTTCCAGCTCTACCCGTTGCTCCGTAGGTGCTTGGGATGACGGTTGGAGGAAGGTGAGTACGGGTACCACAACTGCACCATTGACTTGAGTCCAAGACCGAGGGAAGTCCCCGAGCACAGTACTAACCATATCTTCCCTTTCCTCTACGGGTCGATGGTCTTCTTGTTCCTCTTCAGGGTTCCTCAGTTGTTCGGGACACTTCTTCAGGTGGTCCCGGGATACAATGGCTGTGGTTTCCCCTCCGTCTTTACTGATGGTACAGACCTTCGGGTTATCGTGGCTTGAGGGCAGTACGGTGTACGGGTCCTTCTCCCACTGGTCGTCCAACTTGTGGAGCCGTCTTTTCCTCTTTAAGACCTGCTCTCCGGGTACCAGGGGAACGGCGGGAGCATATTGGTTGTAAGTTTTCTCTTGTCTTTCCCTAGCCTGACAGAGACTTCGCTCCACGCTCTCCTGTACTTTCCGGTTCTGGTGAAGTGTCCTCGGGTGTCAGGACTCCCATTTCCAGGTCAACAGGTAACTTACCAGGTCTCGCCCTCATTAGGTAAGCCGGGGTACAGTTGGTGGAACCTACCGGGATGTGGTTGTATAGGTCCACCAGATCGGGCAACTTCTCAGGCCACAGACTGCGTTCTTCTAGAGGCAACGTTTTTAGAAGATCCATTACCACCTGGTTCATTTTTTCACAAAGTCCATTAGTTTGCGGATGGTAGGGTGTCGTCCTTATCTTCCGGCAGCCATACAGATTGCAAAATTCCTGGAAGACCTCCGCTTCAAAGGCAGGTCCCTGGTCCGTCAGCACTTGGTCCGGGTACCCGTGTGGACGGCAGAAGTGCTGCTGGAAGGCTCTAGCTGCTGTTTGAGCCGTTAAGTCCTTGACGGGGACGACAACCAAGAACCGGGAGTAATGATCCACGATGGTTAACGCGTAGACGTAGCCACTTCTGCTTGGGGTCAGCTTTACATGATCCAAGGCTACCAGTTCCAACGGTTGCCGGGTGACGATGGACTGCAGGGGAGTCTTCTGGCTGGCACGGTCCTTCCTTCTCAGGTTGCACGGGCCACAGTCTCTGCACCACTTCTCGATGGTTCCCCTCATGCCTACCCAGTGGAACCGCTCGCGCAGCAGGAACTCCAGCTTCTTCCACCCGAAGTGTCCAGCTCCGTCGTGGTATGCCTCCATCACCATGGCTGCGTCTCTTCGTGGCACCACTACTTGCCAGAGTAATTCATGCGTCCGGGAGTTAACCATTCTGCGGCACAACTTCCCTTTGTAAAGGAACAGTCGACTCTTCTCTGCCCATAGTTGTTTGGCTTCCTCCGGAGCGTCTGATTCAAGGCGAGCCTCCGGCCGAGTCAGCATCTCCTTCACCAGTCGGACGGCAGGGTCGCTGTCTTGCGTTTCTGCCCAGTTGTAGTGGGGTAAGGGGTTCAACGTAGCAGCCTGCTTACTCCTTACCCGGTGGGAATACTGGATAGTCCCATGACGGTGGAACGCAGGGAGTTCAACTTCTTCCAGTCCCTCCGGATCTTCTCCTCCGTCCGGCAGGTTGGGCATCCTGGACAGGGCGTCCGTGTTGGTATTGGAGCGTCCTGCCCGGTATTTGATTGTGAACTCGTAGTTGGACAGACGGGCCATCCACCTCTGCTCCAGGGCACCGAGTCTTGCCGTGTCCAGGTGTGTCAACGGGTTGTTATCCGTGTACACGGTGAACCGGGAAGAAGCGAGGTAATGCTTAAAGTGCTCGGTGACTGCCCATACCACGGCCAGGAACTCTAGCTTAAATGAGCTGTAATTCTCGGGGTTCCTTTCGGTGGGTCGCAGTTTTCGGCTGGCGTAGGCGATTACTCGTTCTTTCCCCTGCTGAATCTGGGACAGTACGGCTCCTAGCCCGATGTTACTGGCGTCGGTGTAGAGGATAAAGGGCTGGCTATAATCCGGGTACGCCAGGATTTCATCCCCCGTGAGGGCCATCTTCAGCTGGCGGAAGGACTCTTCTTCCAGCTCCTCCCATTTGAAGGGCGGCTTCTGGTTCTTGGCCTTCCGGGACTGGCCTATCAGGAGGTCCTGCATAGGTGCTGCCTTTCTGGTGAAACCGGGAATAAACCTTCGGTAGTAGCCTACCAACCCGAGGAACTGCCGCACTTCTTTTACGCTGGAGGGGCTTGGCCATTCCTTAATTGCGGTGATCTTATCAGGGTCGGGAGCCACTCCGTCAGCGCTCACCACGTGTCCCAGGTACTGCACCTTTGGTTTCAGGAGGTGACACTTGGAGGGTTTCACCTTTAGGCCGTAACTCGCCAGAGCTTCGAACACCTCCGCCAGGTGTTTCAGGTGGTCCTCATAAGTCTTAGAATATACGATGACATCGTCCAGGTACAACAGGACCGTCTCGAAGTTTCTGTGGCCCAGACAGCACTCCATTAATCGTTGGAAGGTTCCTGGTGCGTTGCAGAGTCCGAACGGCATGCAGGTGAACTCACTAAGTCCCATCGGGGTGGTGAATGCAGTCTTCTCCCGGTCCGCCTCTGCTACAGGAACCTGCCAGTACCCGCTAGTGAGATCCAAGGTAGAGAAGAAGTTAGCAGATCTTAAAGCAGCCAATGACTCCTCTATCCTTGGTAAGGGGTACGCATCCTTGTGTGTGATACGGTTGATTTTCCGGTAATCTACACACATCCTCATGGTGTTGTCTTTCTTTCGGACTAAGACTAGTGGAGCTGCCCAGGGGCTACAGCTATCCCTGATCACCCCAGCCTCCTTCATGTCTCTAAGCATCCCCTTAGCGTGTTGGTAGTGGGCAGGGGGTACGGGTCGATACCTCTCTTTTATAGGAGGATGGTCTCCCGTGGGGATGTGGTGTTCTACCCCCTTGACTCGCCCGAAGTCTAACGGGTGTTTACTGAACACTCTCTCGTACTCTTGAACCACCCGATAGACTCCTTGTTTCTGGTGTGAGGGAGTGGAGTCAGTACCTAGATGTAGTTGCTGACACCAGTCCTCCATGTTTTTCTTAGAGCCGTTACCTTCCTCCGGGTGAGATGGAGGCAAGGGTTCCACAGATTGTATAGAATTTTGGTTAATGGTATATAATTTGGCTAGCGTGGCATACCGGGGCAGGTACACTTCCCTCTCCCCGATATTTATTATGCGAACGGGCACCCTCCCATGGCGTACATCAACCACCCCCCGGGCTGTCAAAATGGTGGGCCTACTGTCTGAGTAAACTGGTTCTACCATTGCCTGGTAATCCCTACCTCTCAGACCAATAGCTGCCCGGCACCAAATCATCATTTCACTTTTTGGGGGCATGGCAATAGGAAAAGGGTCACACATTCTTACACTACCAATCTCACCGCCGGAGAGTTCCACCTGTTGCCGTCGCATCAGTGCCCGGATCTCTTTCTGGAGCACCCGCTGCTCGCCGGCGCTGGCGTTCTTGGCAACCTGCTGTAGAAGGAAAATCACCTCTGCAAGACAATTTTCAATTACATTAGTTCCCAGAGTTATTTTTGGGTGACTCTCATGTTTGTCAATATCTACAATGATCAGTCCCTGTGCTGCCAGTTCGACTCTTCCGATTTTGATGGTCACCTCTTTAAATCCGATCTGTGGCACGGGCTGGCCATTGCTGGCGATGATACTCAAGTCGTCGTCAGGGTAGCGGGTAATATCCGAGTCATTCCAGTACTGCTTAAAGAGCACGTACGGGATGGTGGTGACCTGTGACCCGGTGTCCAGTAGGGCACTCATGGGAATGCCATCCAGTACCACAGGCAAGACTGGACGTCCTCCCACATATCTGTCTCGCCAGTTCGATGGGCCTGGTGATCTTTTTCCTGGGGGTTGGCCCTCTACCCCAGGTTGTGCCCGTTTAAAGAACAGTACCTTGCCATATGTCCGGGTTGATTGCAGCGGCGGCAGATGGGTCGTCCGTCCTCGCTGTATCGGTCACTGGGTCTTCCTCTGGCCGGTGGGGTCCTCCTTGGTCGACGCCACGGGATGTCCTCCGGTCCGGATGCCAGCTGGATCTTCCCTGGGGTGGAAGCCTGTAAAGACTGCACAGTTCGGGTTAGCGCAGCAACGCTCTTAGCTAGCTCTTGGACCTGATGGTGTAGGTCTGGAGCCGGGTCATTGTCCAAAGCCTGCGCATCAGCTCCCACAGGCCCCGCCGACAAGGGCGCCGCCTCCTGGTGGTAAGTGATAGCAGGGCGCCTGTGGGTCACAACGCCACCCGGTGCCGGTTCTCGGAGCACCCGGATGGCTCTGTCCTTGAACTGTGCAAAGCCCAGATGGGGATCCTGTAAGGCCATTGCCCGCAACTGGGTTCGGTGGGTATTACAATATAGTCCCTCTATAAACTGTTCGGTCAACAGCCTGTCCTCGTTTCCCACTCCATCAGGGTCGGTCTGCTTAATGGCCCTCAGGGCCTCTTGTAGGTTTAGTGCATAGTCCCTTATACTCTCATGCGCTCGCTGCTTGCACCCGTAGAATCTAAGCTTAATCTCGGCTGAGGTGCGGGTATCAAAGGTGTCCTTCAGCCGGGTTAGTATCCCTGCGACAGTATTCCTCCCAGGTGGCCAGGATTTTACTTCCCTTTTGGCTGCCCCGGTTAGTTGGGCCACCAGGATGCTCACTTTTTGCTCTTCTGTGAGGGGGTACACCTGGAAGAGGCTATCCAGCTTTTCTCTAAAGTCATGCAGGGTATGTGACTCCCCTGAGTACTGGGGTAGCCAAGCTGCTCCCGGGATATAGGGCATGGTGAAGGGCATAACTGCAGCAGCGGTAGCGCTGGCAGGGGTTGAGGCAGTGAAGCTCTCCTCCGTATCCGACATCTTCCTCCCCCCTAGTGGACCGTGGCCTACCTTGCGATGATCCTCTTCCGTAGGCCGCGGCTCCGCAGTGGATCGTCAGGTTTGAGGACCTTCCGTCGCGCTCTTGTGACGTCGGCGTCTGCTGGGCTCCTTCCAGGACCTTACGCAACGTCCGGACGTGAGGCGGGGCTTCAGTTCTCGCGCGCTTTCGGAGTCCACGCCCCCTCTTCTTCCCGTGCGGCGTCCTCAAGATGGCGTCCAATGGCGGGAAAACTCCACGGATGGCGGGAAGAAGGCAGAAGATGGCGCCGGATGGCGGGAAACTTCACCGATGGCGGGAAGAAGGCTGAAGATGGCGCCGGAAGGTAAGTTTGAAAAGTCTCTTTTTCAGGCACGCAGTACCCGGTGGTTGCGGGCACGAGATCCTGCCGACTACGCCAAAGTTGACGCGCCCCTGGGCCTGTGTCGCGCAGCGTTGCGCACGCGGGAGCTTACCCGGAGCCGGATCTGTTGAGGGTTGTAGTCTCGTGGCGGTGATCCGGTCCGTGCCCAGGGAGTCAGACTAAGCGGCGATGTTTTAGCAGTAGATGTTAGATGACTACGCCACCCATTGAGTGCAGCCAGGGAGCTGCTGCTGCAGGGCAGACCGCTGAGGCCGGTGGTAGGATTGTGCAGCGTGATAGTATAACCCCCAACGGGAGGGGTATGGCCTCAGGGCAGCCGACGTGGATGATGGGGGTAGCAGGAACCACTCGGAGACGGTACTGTGTAGTTCAGGGTCTTTACTGGTGACAAAGATAGACCCTCCTGGAGTACTGGCTAGCGATTGGGGCCTGGTCAGTCCTTGAGCAGATGGAATCTCCCCTGGCCAGGCGGAGTTGTAGGCCTCCCAAACTAACTGTACTCTTCTGGCTACCTTGCTAGAGGCGGGTAAAAGTAGCCCACGTCCCTGAGTGTGCCGTGTGGTGCTCACCCGTATGGCCGGTGACTCGGGGCCTTCTAGTAGCTTCCGCTCCACGATGGCGGTGCTGGTCCCATGCGTGTGACCGTGCCTTCAGGTTTCTTGGCCAGAGGACCTGGAATCCCCTGCCTGACGGATTCTGCTGCTGGGCAGGAGTTAGTCCCCACAGCCTCGGACTCCGGGTCCGGTAAGAAATCTTCTCGGTCAGGGCGAGCTCTGCAGCTGCCAGCCCCTGACTCCTTGTACACTGCTCCCACAGAGCTCCTGTTGTTTCTTCCTATATTTGCTTCTTTTCTCTGCTTCTTCTCTACTCACTAACCCTGCCTCAGCCCCAGGTTTATATAGGGGAAGTTCTTCCCCTCCCAGGACTGGGCAGGAGGTGTGGCATGCATAGGATCCCTGACCAAGAGACCTCCCACCTGCTCTCAGACGTAATATCTCTATCACTGTGGCAACCAGACCCCTGGGGTGTCACATTTGCTCTTCGCAAACGCAAAATTATGGCTAGATCCGATTGAAGTTGTCCTTTCTTCTCTGCAGCTCTACTCAGACTCTCTATTAAAACAGGAACTAACTCCTGGTGCCCACTTACTCCTCCCCAAACTATGGGCTGGCCCTACAGTTAACCATGTCCACCCCTGTACAGAGGAAAACTGGAGCCTACATAAGGATAAAACACATAAAACCACAGGTCACACTAACTATACAGTCAGGAGTCTTCAGAGAGGGTGTTCAGACATCTTTTACACCAGGGGTCCTCAAACTTTTTAAACAGGGGGCCAGTTCACGGTCCCTCAGACCATTGGAGGGCCGGAATATAGTTTTTAAAAAAAACTATGAACAAATTACTATGCACACTGCACATATCTTATTTTGTAGTTAAAAAACAATACAGGAACAAATACAATATTTAAATGAAGAACAAGTAAAGTTAAATCAACCGGTATTTCAATAGGTAGGTAACTGTGCCCAATAGGCAGCATAGGTCCTCAATAGGCATGTAAATGTCCCCAATAGGCAGCATAGGTCCTCAATAGGCAGGTAAATATCCCCAATAAGCAGCATAGGTCCCCAATAGGCAGGTAAATGTCCCCAATAGGCAGCATAGGTCCCCAATAGGCAGGTAAATATCCCCAATAAGCAGCATAGGTCCCCAATAGGCAGGTAAATGTCCCCAATAGGCAGCATAGGTCCTCAATAGGCAGGTAAATATCCCCAATAGGCAGGTAAATATCCCCAATAGGCAGCATAGGTCCCCAATAGGCAGGTAAATGTACCCAATAGCCAGCATAGGTCCCCAATAGGCAGGTAAATGTCCCCAATAGGCAGGTAAATGTTCCCAATAGGCAGCATAGGTCCCCAATAGGCAGGTAAATGTCCCAAATAGGCAGGTAAATGATTCCAATAGGCAGCATAGGTCCCCAATAGGCAGGTAAATGTCCCAAACAGGCAGGTAAATGTACCCAATAGGCAGCATAGGTCCCCAATAGGCAGGTAAATGTCCCCAATAGGCAGGTAAATGTTCCCAATAGCCAGCATAGGTCCCCAATAGGCAGGTAAATGTCCCAAACAGGCAGGTAAATGTACCCAATAGGCAGCATAGGTCCCCAATAGGCAGGTAAATGTCCCCAATAGGCAGGTAAATGTTCCCAATAGCCAGCATAGGTCCCCAATAGGCAGGTAAATGTCCCAAATAGGCAGGTAAATGTTTCCAATAGGCAACATAGGTCCCCAATAGGCAGGTAAATGTCCCAAATAGGCAGGTAAATGTCCCAAATAGGCAGCATAGGTCCCCAATAGGCAGGTAAATGTCCCCAATAGGCAGCATAGGTCCTCAATAGGCAGGCTGTTTCCCCCTTATAATGCCCTATGCAGGCTGTTCCCCCCTTATTATGCCCCATGCAGGATTTCCCTTTCTCCCACCATATAATGCCCCGTGCAAGATATCACCCCCCTGTCTTTATAATGCCCCATTCAGGATGTCACTCCCCCATATAATGCCCCATGCTGGATGTCACCCCCCATATAATGCCCCATGCAGCATGTCACCCCCCCATATAATGCCCCATTCAGGATGTCACCCCCCCATATAATGCCCCATTCAGGATGTCACCCCCCCATATAATGCCCCATGCAGCATGTCACCCCCCCATATAATGCCCCATGCAGCATGTCACCCCCCCCCATATAATGCCCCGTTCAGGATGTCACCCCCCCCATATAATGCCCCGTTCAGGATGTCACCCCCCCCCATATAATGCCACAGGCAGGATGTCACCCCCCCATATAATGCCACAGGCAGGATGTCACCCCTAATATTATGTCCCATGCCTCCATACATTAAAAAAAAAAATCCAATACTCACCTCCCTCCTTGCCTGCTGCCGCTGCTCAGGTCCGGACTCCAGTGTCGCGGCAGTGACGTCCCGCACTGCGCTCCCTGTGACGGCTCAGGGGAGGGCGCGGTGTAAAGACGTCACCGCACCCTCTGACCTGAGACGTCACAGGGAGCGCAGACCAGGAAGACAGCGGATCTGCGGAGGCACGGGGAGAGGTAAGTATCGGGCTGCCGGGGCTCTGAGCAAGCGGGAGGAAGGGCGGGCGCTGACACCGCTCTCCTCTGCCCACAGCCCGGCGGGCCGGATAAAAGTCCTCCGCGGGCCGCATGTGGCCCGCGGGCCGTAGCTTGAGGACCCCTGTTCTACACCATTACAGAGGGACCTAGCATATTTGGAACTCCAGTTCAACAAATGGAGTTGGGGATTTGGTCATCATGAATGGTGTCTTCAATGCAGAGAAATATAGCAGATAATTATTAGTGTTGAGCGAGTATGTCCTGTTAACACTTTTGGCGAGTATGACAACTTTAATACATGTGAGGAATGTGTAATAAATAGACATTCCTTACATGTACTAAAGCTGTCAAACAGTCGCAAATCATGCACACGGGAGTGATTTAAACATAACACCGAGCAGCTGTAACTACTCGGTGCTCGGCCCAAGCATACTCGCCGAAAGGGTTAACAGAACATACTCGCTCAACACTAATAATTATCCATCATGCAATACCATCAGTTAAGCGTCTGACTGGCTCTAAATTTATTATTCAGCAGTGTTATGCGCTAACGCAGAAAGACCCAGGAAGACTGGCACCAAACCAGCAAATCCGCAGGGACAGACGCACTTGGCGCAAGCTGCCCAGCTAGGTGAGCTCTTTAGGACCGGGAACACTTTTCACTCAGCTCCCAGTGATGGAAGGGGGACTTTGGCAGAGCCTTCCCAGGCCCACTGTCGCCAGCCAGCTGGGGTCTGGTGACACGGCCGGTGCCTAGTCAAGAACCAGGTGGGTACCTCTATAAGAACACCTAGTAAAAATTAAAAGGGAAAGAGAGGACTCCTAAGACAAAACACTGGAAAGATAACAGCTAATAATGATAGCACCCCTCACCACCACAGCACATTGAAACTGTAATAAACAGCAAAGGACTGAGCAGGGAACAGGTTTAAATAGCCCGCCTAATGATCAGGTGTTGAATACCTCTCAATCATCCCAAGACAACCACTCCCTGCTAACTTGCACAGCAGCTTGGACCCAATCCCACCACTGCCTAGTGCCAGACACCGCAGTATCGTGTGTTGCCTGGCAATCAGGGGAACACAGCATCCCATGTTAACCGGGCATTATATCAGCGGGAGATACGGCATCCCGCGTCCTCACAAATCCTACTACTCCAGAGCGCGATGCTCCATAAGATTGAGGCGGTTTTCCTGCATGCGTAGTAGCTTCGCCTGCAGAGTCAGGACAATGGTGGCCCCTGCAAACCGGAGTAGCGTAGCACTGGACTTGATCCATTCTCAGGTGGGAGCACAGAACCACAATTCCTAACAAGTAGGACAATGACTCCAAACATAAAGCCAATGTGACTAAGTACTATCTACAGTATAAAAAAGAACAACGAACCTGGAAGTGATGATATGGCCCCCACAGAACACTGATCTCAAAATCATCAAGTCAGTCTTGGATTACATAGAGAGACAGAAGTATTTTTGTCCAAGCCTACATCCACAGAAGATCTGTGGTTATTTTTTAGTGAGCCAAGATATTGGGAACAGTCTCCTTGTTGAGGTCCTTCACAAAACTGTATGCAAGTGTACCTGATGCTTTGATGTTGTTTTGCAGCAGTTTTCCATACCTGTTTAAAAATATTGCACAGTACTGTATGTACCCATTTGACTGACTGGTTATAGCTGCATGCAGTGGCGTAACTAGAGTCGTATGGGCCCAAGTGCAAGATCTGGACCGGGTCCCCCTTCTATCTTGAATAAATTATTATATTATATTATATTATATTATATTATATTATATATATATATATATATGCGCGTCCTCCATCCTGGTATATACTGTATATCACTCATCCTGGTATATATGTCCCTCATCCTGGCCCCATCCTGGTATTTATATCGCCCATTCTGGTATATGTCCCTTATCCCGGGCCCATTCTGGTATATACAGTATATCCCTCATCCTGGTACATTTTCCCCATTCTGCTACTGTTCTTTAATGTATAGAAGAAAATAAACTATGCTCATCAGGGGCGTACATAAAAGTCACGGGGCTCCAAAGAAGAAGTATAATGGACATCTCATAGTCCTTTATATTGTATAATACATCCCATAGTCCTCCATATAATACACTGCACAGCCCATAGTCATCCATATTAGCATAATACACAGCCCATATCCTTCATATAATATAATACACAGCCATTAGTCCTCCATAAAGTATAATGTACAGCCCATAGTCATCCATGTAGTATAGTGCACCCCATAGTCATCCATAAATTATATAGAATCATAGAATCATAGAATGGTAGAGTTGGAGGGGACCTCCTGGGTCATCTGGTCCAACCCCCTGCTCAAAGCAGGATTCACTAAATCATCTCAGACAGATTTCTGTCCAGCCTCTGTTTGAAGACGTCCATTGAAGGGGAACTCAACACCTCTCCTGGCAGCCTGTTCCACTCATTAATCACCCTAACTGTCAAAAAGTTTTTTCTAATATCTAATCTGTGTCTCCTCCCATTTAGTTTCATCCCATTGCTTTTAGTCTTTCCTTGTGCAAATGAGAATAAAGATGATCCTTCTACAATGTGACAGCCCTTGACATATTTGTAGACAGCTATTAAGTCTCCTCTCAGTCTTCTTTTTTGCAAGCTAAACATTCCCAAATCCTGCAACCGTTCCTCATAGGACATGGTTTGCAGACCAGTCACCATTCTGGTCGCTCTTCTCTGAACTTGCTCCAGTTTGTCTATGTCTTTTTTAAAATGTGGTGCCCAAAACTGTACACAGTATTCCAGATGAGGTCTGACCAAAGAGGAGTAAAGACCGATAATGACTTCACGTGATCTAGACTGTATGCTTCTGTTAATACATCCCAGAATTGTATTTGCCTTTTTTGCTGCTGCATCACACTGTTGACTCATGTTCAGTCTATGATCTATTAGTATACCTAAGTCTTTTTCACATGTACTGTTGCTTAGCTCTATTCCTCCCATTCTGTATATGCTTTTTTCATTTTTATTGCCCAGATGTAGTACTTTGTATTTTTCCCTGTTAAAAACCATTCTGTTGGTTGCTGCCCACTGCTCCAGTTTATTTAGGTCTTTTTGAATCTTCCCTCTCTCTTCTCTAGTATTAGCTATCCCTCCTAGCTTTGTGTCATCAGCAAATTTAATCAGTTTACCCTCAATTCCTTCATCTAAATCATTGATAAAGATGTTGAACAATACAGGTCCCAGGACGGAGCCCTGTGGTACCCCACTTGAGACATTCATCCAGCTGGATGTGAAGCCATTTACAACCACCCTTTGAGTCCGATCACTAAGCCAGTTATGAATCCACCTAACAGTTGCCTGGTCCATTGCATACTTGGTCATTTTTTCAATAAGGATGGTGTTTTTTTTCAATAAGGATATTGCACAATCCATAGTCATTCATAACGTATAATGCACAGCCCATAGTCATCCATGTACTATAATGCACCCCCATAGTCATCCATAAAATATAATGCACCCCATAGTCATCCATAAAACATAATGCACCCTATAGTCATCCATAAATTATAATGCACAGCCCATAATCATCCATGTACTATAATGCAGCCCCATAGTCATCCATAAAGTATAATGCATCTCCATAGTCATCCATGTAGTAGTGTGGCGCCCCTGAGGGTTTGGTCGCCACAGAGGTACTGCTCCTCACCCAGAGGTGTGGTGTCTCCCTTCTCTCAGGTAAGGAGGGAGTGCTGCATGGAACCCCAACACCTACATCCAACACTACACTACCCCAGGCCAGCAGGAGGGGCAAGACGCAATGTAGTTTTCTGCTGAGCCCTGACCCTGGCTGGGGTGGGGGGAACCCAAAGTTAGGGGGAACCAGTAGTGGGTGTGGGTGAAGGAAGTAGTTTATGGGAGCACTCATACAGTAGATATATAAAAAGGTAGACATCTTAACAAGAGCAGGAAGTTGAGGAGTGTGGTTCAGAGGAACAGTCTGGGAGCAGAGTCTCTGTAGGAGCTCCGCTCCACTTCAAGGGCCCAGGACTGAGGCCCAGGAGGGGAGCAGGGAGTAAGCTCTGTTCTGTAGAAGGGATCCTAGGGGAGTACGGCGAGTGCAGGCGCCACCCGTACACCCCGAACCTGCCAAGTGTCAGGAGGATCTAGGCTGCAAGAAGGGGACCGGCCCCTGGCCCAGTCATGCAGCTTCAGGCCTCGGCTGGAAAAACCTGAGGCTTCTGACTTCTATAGCCAGGAGCCAAACCCCCACTTCAATCCGAGTAAGGTCAAGCAGGTCTGTGCAACTCCGACGGACAGGGCGGACCTCGCAGCCACCCGAACAGGATTCACAGTGGGAAGCGCAGGGCAGGAGGGAGTAAGACCGAGCGTGAAGTCAGTCTAGAGAGGTACATAAGAAAGTGGGGTTCTGCCAGGTACACCCAAACTGCCTGAGGAAAGATGGAACCCCTGCCCGGTGAACGCGGCGCGACGCGGGAGGCTTGCACCAGTACAGTGCACCTGTGGACTGTCTAAGAACTGTGAGTAAATCTTGGATGACTGCACTGAGCTGCCTCCGCTCCTTTCTTTCGCCGGTGCCATTTGCCTCCCTGCACTACAACGCCCAGCGCACCTCCATTTATTCTACACTGCCCTGAGGCCTGCTCCACCTGTGGGGAGCCATTCCATCTGAAGCTGCCCTATCATTGTTAAATGGTTAATTATGGAAATTCATTTGGAATGTTAAATAATTAATAATCGATAATCATTTTTCTTAAATCTGAGTTCTATGCCTCAGCCATCGTGTCTAGTTGACATGCGCTATTTGTGTGTGTATTTTTAGTTCACTACCATATGTAGAACAGGTGTGCCATACGACTGGCTATAAAAGCCCATGGTACAGAAAGGGGGGCTCTCTTGCTCTGCCCACCCCACAAGAAGAATCTTCATGCTGAGAAGCAGATGACATGTAGGCTTGGACACGTGCTGGACAAAGACATGATTTACCAGCCAGGATCCAAGGAAAGATGGGTGAATCTCAACCATTAAGCTAATTATGGACAAATGGACAATTACTTTATAACTAATTATTGTATGTACCTGCTGCAATGTGATTCTTTTTAATGGACAATCCAAGAATAAATCGATACATTTTTTTATAAGAATATCGTGATATTGATACTTTGAGAAGTCCTCAGTAGAAAAAATAATACAGAGAAGAGTATTATTTTACAATGGTGAGCCAGCCAGTCCTGTTTTTCGTTTTTTTTTTAATTAAGTGAATTTCTTCCGTGAACAAGGGGGGAAGTCCTGACGAGCTGAACAGCTGTTGTTCACGTGTCAGTAAATTCACTAATTTGTCACGAGAAGCAGAAAGGATCTATAGACTGAGGTACTAACAAGGAACAGAATCACACAGGAAAAGAATCAGACGAACTGAAGACAGGATGTGCTGATAAAGAGAAGCTAAGGAATCTTAAGGTAAGCAAAATATGGATATAATTTCTTCTTTTGCTAAACAAAGTAATATTAATTTCAAAGTTAATGTAGGAGATGATATAGAAGTTTTGTGGCTCAGTTTATACAAAGAATGTGAATTGCAGAATTTACAGTTAACTTTTAAATTGGTAAATAGAGACAAACAGAAATTGAGAAATATTCTACATTTGGTAGATTTTTTTCATAGTCTTGTGTTAGAGATTTCTAAGCAGAAAAATAGTGTAGAAATGTCAGATGGTGATACTGATTCTGACTGTAATGTGGAAAATAAACAAGAAATAAGACACGTGTCTGTAACTGAAGGTGACCTTGGGTCTGACCAAGAGATGGACATACAGAAACCTGACATGGGAGGAGACATGACTGACATACGAGAAACCGACATACTAGGTGATGTGGGAGGAGACGTGAGTGACGTAGGAGGAGCGGACGTACAAGAGCCACTAAAAATATCAGAGAATTCAGGAATTACCCAGGCTCAACTGCAAATTAAAATGAGGAAAAATTTGCTGAAATTATACAAAATCATGCCAAAATATGATGTCAAAATCCATGCCTGTAGAAATTCAGAGACATTTGAGAGCTTCTCTGATAAGTTTGATTTATCCAATGAGGAGAGGAATCAATTATTTAAAATATGGATTCCTGTGACATTGTCCAGACGTTTACATTTAATGCCCTGTGAAAATGACTCTCCTAATGGATGGGAAAATGATTCGGACAGATTAAGATATTTGATTTATTGTGTCACAAAGGATTTTCCCAACATAGAAGATCTGCAGAAACTAAGGATTGGTAGGAAGGAATGTACATATACATTCATGTCCATATTTGAACGGTTGTACAAAGCTCTCATCAAAAATGGAAAAGTACAACATATGATAAAAAGTTTTGTACAAAAATTCAAATTCCTAGATCCAGTATCTAGAGTTATAGCGTCACAAAAAGAATCCCTATTCAAATGTGTGCAGTTGCTGGATTCTGTTAGGAAACATGAGAATCGTGAAAAGGAAAAAAATCAAGTTAATTTTATAAAACCAGGAAAGGTAAAATCTTATCAAAAGCCAATATCAAACTCTCCTAGACTGAGTCATCCCCATAGTGAACTCTATCAAATACGCAGGAGATTTCATATCTGTTATAAGCCATATCAGCCAGTGCAAAGGTCCATCTCTTCACAGAATGAGTTAATTCTCAGTCAGAACTGTGATTCTCTAAAAAGGAAAATGGCCGAAACTGATGGACAGAGTCAGGTGAGACGACCGGCTCACAGTGACGTCATGGAATGTGGACAGAAGGACAGGCAGTTCTCTGAGGTTTTGAAGGATAGAAAAATGTCTTTCCTAAATAGGGCGTTCCTGGAGATATTTGAGAGAGACAGAAGATTTGGTTTAGGGAGTGGCTAAGGAAAAACTGTAATTATAATGTAGCATAGAAGTGTTACAATGTCTCAATATTTATTTATAATCTTATACAGTAAAATTGTAGTTACATAGTTTCTACCGTGTTTCCCCGAAAGTAAGGCCCCCCCGAAAGTAAGGCAGGGTGGGGGGTTTCGGGGGGTCCGCCAATGTAGGGCACCCCCCGATTGTAAGGCAGGGTAGCGGCGGGGGGGGCGGGGAATGTAAGGCTGATTGGCCGATCAGCCTGTTCGTCACAGGCTCCGTACCGTAGTCCCTGCTGGCCACCAGCCCGAGCTGTGATTGGCCAGTCAGCCGGCTCGCAGCTGATTGGCCGAATCAGCTGCGACGTCACCGCCTACAGGCTCGCTCCGATTGGTCCAGCTTCCCCGGCATCCGAATCGTCAGCCCGGCACCGCAGAGGAGATCGAAACAGAAGGAAAGTAACGGTAAGTTCCGAAACTCTCTCTGTGTGTGTGTGTGTGTGTGTCTGTGTGTGTGTGTGTGTGTGTACGGTATGTGTACGGTATGTGTATGGGTGCCGTATGGGGCTGTATGTGTCAGTGTGTGTACGGTACCGGTACGATATGTGTGTGGGTGCCGTGTGGGGCTGTACCGGTACCGTATGTGTCAGTATGTGTGGTGGCAGAGTGGGGGGCAGAACCACTGTATGGGGATGCTGCAGGGGGGAGGATGGGGAGGGTTGCCGGACTGTTAATAAATGTTAATTTTATTGTTAAAAAAAATTGTCGTCATTTTTTTTCCCAATGTAAGGCCTCCCCCGAAAGTAAGGCAGGGTGGGACTTTTGGGGGTAAAATTAATGTAAGACAGGGCCTTACTTTCGGGGAAACACGGTAGTAGTTCATGTATGTATATATATATACACTTGTCTAAGTAGAGATTGTGTATAATTGTATTTATATATATGTTTATAAAATATATATATATATTAATTAATAAATTAGAACTTCATATATAAATTTAAGTAACAATATTTTGAATTACATTAGAACCAACCAATATATGTATAAGATATTTAAATAATTCTGTTTCTGTATGAATTTGATATTTAATTTTATTTTCTTATATTTCCTTAGAGTTTTCATTCCAAAGCAGGATTTGATCAAACAACTCTAAAATGGATTTATTTCTTTATTCACACAGGAAGCTGAAAATTGCATGATTTATGTGTAACATTAATTAATTAATATTTTCTGTGCATGAAGTGTTCGTGCAAATTAAAGTAGCTTTACAGCATGACGTGTGACAGCTGCGGCCTTTGAACTTTGAGCTAATAGTATAGATCCTATTCATTCTATTTTCAGCTGATGTAACTTAAGACCGGGCAGCCAGTGAAAAAAGAATCTATAAGGCTGAGTTCACACGATGCGTATTTCATGTGTTTCCGCAGCGTTTTTGCAGTTGCGTAAACGCCGCGGAAAAGCATGAAAAACGCATGGTAGAAGGGAAGCAATGTTCCCCAATTGAAATCCGCATGTACTGTGCCCATGATGCGGATTTTTCCGCAGCGTAAACGCTGCGCTCAAAAATCCGCAGCATGTCATTTAATTTTGCGGAAATGCGGCGTTTTCGCCGCCATTGACTTGCATTAGAACGCGCCAATTCCGCAAGACTGCATCTGTACTTGCGTAATTGGTGCGTTCTAATATGCGGATGGTACCCGGGTGTGGAGGAGAGGAGAGTCTCATCCACACCCAGGTACCATTAAAAAAGCTGTAAAAACAAGAATAAAATAAAAAATATATATATACTTACCATCTGTCGGCCCGCGCAGCGCTCCTGCTTGCTTCCCGGCACTTGCAGTGAGTTGTAGGACCTGCGGTGACGTCAGAGTCATGTGACGGGTCACGTGACGCTGACGTCGGCAGGTCTTTCAATTCAAAGTTGCCGGCAGCCGGGAGAACGGAGTGAGCAGGACAGCGCGGGCCATCGGAGGTAAGTATATACACTCTCTAGGGTCACACTGTATAAATCCATGCTGTTTGCATGGATTTATATAGTGTGACCTAGTTGTCAAGCACTTTCCAAGAGATGCTAAAATCACCAGTAAAGCGCTTGTCAATCTGCATGCGGAAACGCATGTGAATCTGCATGTGGATCCGCATGTATTCTGCAGGAAAAACGCATTTCTGCATGCGTTTTTTCTGCCAGGGAGATGCAGAAATGATGCAGAAATTTTCTGCTTCATTTCTGCATCGTGTGCACATAGCCAAACAAGAGGTTTTTTTTTCAAGTATCTGAAATTTCAGCAACTTACTCTCATATTATATAATATGTACTTGGGGAATATTCAAAGAATATTAAGATATTTAATTGATATGACAATGCGCATTAATAAATTGGGATACAACAATTTTGGGTTAAATATATATATATCTAAAACTTCATATGTGGAATGTTTGAGTTGAACAGATCTGTGAATGTCAGAGTGAAGGTGACAGATGAGTAAATCAGCAGCTGCTAAGTGTGATTGATGTGACAGAGGCCTCGTATGTTTGTATGTTTGGAAAGAAAAAAAAAAGTTTCTTTATGTGAAGGTACAAAAATATATTTAATTCTGAAAAAAAATTATAATACATAATTAGGTATTATCTACATATATATATACTTCTATATTTCTTTAATAATTATTATTTCTTGATTTAACTAATAGTGGATAAGGGCAACCACACATCAAAATGGTTTACAAAGCAAATTTATATTTAGAATAATTTTCCACATGATAATATTCTTGAATAACTATGATATTATTTTTAATGGTTACCTAAATAGGTACACACCTCTCTGTAGACAAATCTATGCTACTCATCGATATGAAATTTATGCAAAATGTTCATAGAAGAATAATTATTTTTAATTTGGTTCTGATATATACATAAATTTTATAAAATAATATTTTTTGGTATTAAAGGGGAAAATGTGTTTTTGATCCTGATTACATAATCACTTTTGATCAATACTTATTTTTTCACACATTTTAATAAAGAAGAAACAATAATAGAATCATAGAATCATAGAATGGTAGAGTTGGAAGGGACCTCCTGGGTCATCTGGTCCAACCCCCTGCTCAAAGCAGGATTCACTAAATCATCTCAGACAGATGTCTGTCCAGCCTCTGTTTGAAGACGTCCATTGAAGGGGAACTCACCACCTCTCGTGGCAGCCTGTTCCACTCATTAATCACCCTAACTGTCAAAAAGTTATAAGGTACTATGGTATAATTAAGAAGGGTATTACATGCAAAGTTGCATAGTTTAATAATTTTTTGGTGATACAAGGTTATGACAAATATGAAATCATCCAGATAATGGAAATATAAAGGTATTTTTTATGGAGAATATAATTACTCTTCATTTGTCATTAACATATGAAGGCCTTATTTTTATTTTCATTTTTACATTTTTATTCTTACTTATTTTCTTATTTTTCCATTTTTCAGTTTTAATTTTCAATTTTTGATTTTAATTCAGTTCAATATTTCAACTGAGAAAACACATTAATATTTAATGGGGTAATGTCTAGTACAAAGAATATTGCTTCATTAAATATAATGATGATATGAATTAATATAAGAAAAATGTTTACATTTTCTGAGTAAACACAACAATTCATTCATTCATTCTTACATTCATATATTTATTCATTTTAGTTCAGCAGTATACATTCTTTGGTATTATTGGTTTAATAAAGATATAAACACTTGTTGTTTCAAAACACACTGACACCTATGGGTTGGAAAAGGCAATTACACCTATGACATAAAAATGTTCTATCACATGAAGAACTTGATTAATAATGAATTATTATCTATTATTGTTTATTATTCCAAACATAATTTATTTTAATATTTTGATAATAATTAGATGGATATTATTGATTGCTATGGTACGCTGTGATATTATAGGTTAGGAAAGTTGCCAGATTTGGTATCAGATTAGGGAATGAAGACTTCAATCAAGACATCGCAATTATGAATTCTATCTTAATAAAGACTTTTCATATTTATAAATCAAAGAGACTCTCAGAGGTTACAAGAAGACGCAACCGATATCCGGAGGTCTCAGAAGGTAACAGGTGTGAATGCTGAGTGATAATAGACTGTGTCAGATACAATTCACACCACTGATCACCGGGACGGCAGAGGACGATGATCCTATATGAACTGTGTTGTGTTCAAGTTTCATCACGTTCCAGTGGTTTCTTATCACCTGCAACGCTTCAGTGAAAGCTGGTGAACAGGTAATACCTGGCATATGTGTCCTGTATATAAAGGACTGAGTACTGGTTATGGGGCTATATAAAGCAGGGAAGTGTCAAGTTAACCCTTGCTTTACTGACCAAAGACGTCACATCTGTTCCAAAAGTGACATGAGACCAGTGCGGATGACACGGGGAAGATTCCAGAATATCCAACGTCAGTCCAGGTGACATCACACAGATATTAAAGCTACATTTCATCCATGGACTTTGTTTTCTTATCATCTGACACACATGATCTTTCTAATAAAGAATACAGTTTATGGACTGCACAATGATGAATACAATTATGGACTGTACAATATCTACACGCTGTCATTTATTTCAAAGGAGTTTTCATCTAAAGACTGTGTTATAAAAGAACCAAGAAGAAGACGAGACGACGACCCGATGACATCAGATGATGACGATTGGACCCGCGATTACTTCAATTTAGATATAGGGAAGTATAATTATACATATTAAATGAATATTAGTCACGGCTTACCATAACATGAATTCACATCATTATATAACAATAATCAGATATTGATATTATTATTATTATTATTATGGAAATTTAATGATATTGCCAAGGAAGAAGGAAAGAAAAAATGATTGTTATCCTAATGATAAACCTGTCTTCTTTTGAGGATTTTTCAGTCCTTTTTATCCTCAAAAAGGGGGGAATGTTAAATAATTAATAATCGATAATCATTTTTCTTAAATCTGAGTTCTATGCCTCAGCCATCGTGTCTAGTTGACATGCGCTATTTGTGTGTGTATTTTTGGTTCACCACCATATGTAGAACAGGTGTCCATACGACCGGCTATAAAAGACCATGGTATAGAAAGGGGGGGCTCTCTTGCTCTGCCCACCCCACAAGACACAGAATCTTCATGCTGAGAAGTATCTGACATGTAGGCCTGGACACGTGCTGGATAAAGACATGATTTACCAGCCAGGATCCAAGGAAAGATGGGTGAATCTCAACAATTAAGCTAATTATGGACAAATGGACAATTACTTTATAACTAATTATTGTATGTACCTGCTGCAATCTGATTCTTTTTAATGGACAATCCAAGAATAAATAGATACATTTTTTTATAAGAATATCGTGATATTGATACTTTGAGAAGTCCTCAGTAGAAAAAATAATACAGAAAGAGTATTATTTTACAGCCGCGCATGACGTCACTGCCATGCGCGGCTGACATGGAAAGATCAGCTCCCGGAAGTCACTCCCATGCCGGGTCTGTGTGTGCGGGGAGCAGTGACTTCACTCTCCTTCATAGCCGGCACACAGCTTAGCCGTGCTGCGGCTCCTGCTGCTGCCGGGCTATAGCGTGTGCCCGCTTATTAAAGGACATGAATATTCACCCCCTCCCCACGCCCATGGGCGTGGAGAGAGGTTGAATATTCAAGCCCTTTAATAGCGGGCACAGGCGATTCCGGCAGCAGCAGGAGCCGCAGCGCGGCTACACTGTGTGCTGCTATTAAGGAGCATGAATATTCAGTGCTCCCCATGCCCCATGGGCGTGGGGAGCAGTGAATATTAATTTGCTGTAGCAGCGGGGACAGTGTAGGCTGCAGCGGGCGGCCGCTGCCTCCTGTGCCCCGCTCCTCCACCGCTACCCCCACACCCCACATATATATATATATATATATATACACACCCCCCCCCAACATTCGGACTATAAGATGCACCCCCCATTTTCCACCAAAATTTTGGAGGAAAAAAGTGCGTCTTATAGTCTGAAAAATACGGTAGATTATTAAATTAAATAGAGATTTAGGATTAAATCAGTGTAGGGTGCGGACAACCCCTTTAAATTGTTAATTGAAATAAAAACAGTTCCCCGTTGTATTAATAAGGCAGTGATTCCAACTGTATTACCACTGGGAGACCCCCAACTCACACTCCTATTTCCCGAGTGCCTTCCATGCCAAGCTTGGTTATGGAGGCTTTGGATTACCATCCATACTGTTCAGCACAGATCATGCTTCTTATGTCTTCATCGATCCCCCAGAACACAACCCTGCATTACCGCGTCCTTCAGGCTTTGTCCAATTATTTTCTCCAAATTTGTTTGCCGATCAGTGGCAAGAGGCTGTTGAGCTACTCAGTCTCCTTGTTTCTTTGGAAAATTGGCACACTCTTGCATATAACAGTAGAGAATGGCCAAATCTTACGGAGACACTGGTAGATCGCAACGAAACATGGAGAGAGCAGATGTTCAGCAGTGAACTTGGAGTCTCCCTCATCTATGAAGCTTTGCCGTACACATCTGACTTACTCCTGAGGACTTCTCGTAATTCACATGTGCAAAAATAGTTCAATCCACAACTAAAACGCTGGAACCAACTCGTGGAAAACTGGATAAAGATAGATAAAAGGCACATTACCTGTGGGTAGCCCAAGTGTGAAGTAATTGTCAGGTCCAGGATTGAACTGGGCGATGCGATTACTTAGGTATTTTGCTGCCCATTCGCTGGCCAGGGCATAGTCATCAAGAATCACCAGCCGCATGATTGTGCCCACAAGCTCTCGCCTGGCAGCATGTGGCTAACAAACTGAAAAGAGAAGCGATACACAAGATAAGAGGTGACACAATAATATACAAAAGAGGTAACACAATAATACACAGTCGGCAAGTTTGGAGACTGAAACACATTCTGGCTTTCATAAAGTTTGCTGCTTCAGTTTTTATAGTGTCAATTTGCATTAACTGTAGATTGTTATGAAGAATGATCAGATGAATTGTTAAAAAAAAAAAAAATGCATATTAATTTTTTCCCAAAGAAATTACTTAACCACAAAACCCTATCACTACACTATGTGTGCTGTAGCCTGCTTCTCCGGGTCCTACATCACCAAAGCTTGGCACTTCGGGGACACATACCTCCCGTCCACGACCTGTCCGGCAGCAACCTTACATACCCCCCCCCTCTGCCCAAAGCAGGGGGGGGGCTTGGCACCTTCTGCCACCATACAATAGATACACAAAAGGTATAACGCAGTGTTTCCCAAACCCCATCCTCACAGACCCCACAGGTCGTATTTTCAGGATTTCCTTAGTATTACACAGGTGACTGAAGTATCATCAAGGCATCAGGAATTCTCTCACCTGTGTAATACTAAGGAGATTCTGAAAACATGACCTATGGGGGTCCGTAAGGATGAGGTTTGGGAAACACTGCTATAACAGAACAAAACTAAAAATAACCAGTCCATACAGCACGGCATCAGCCGTTTAAATGTAGTGCTTTTCTCGGCCTCCAGCAGACTGAGCAGCACATGCAAGGTTTGCTCACCTTGCACAACACACAGCACCACTGAGACAGGCGCAGCTGTCTTAAATCAGGCCTTCCAAGACCTGGACTGGAGGTAAGTGAGCAGCTATTTCCCCCCAACTCTTTCAGCTGCTCTTAAAACCCGGCCCTTTAATCCGGGCCCATTAACTCCCTCCCAGCACTATGTGTTCTGGAGCCTGCTTCTCCATGTCCTACATCACCGAAGTTTGGTACTTCGGGGACACATACCTCCCATCCACGACCTGTCTGGCAGCCACCTTACAGTGTGCTGCACTGAGTTAGACCAGAAATGAACCAGAAGATACCTGAAGGTAACTGCACAGCCAGAGTAAAAAATGTTTCTCTTTGTTTTCACTCTCACCCCTATAGTCCTACACGTTCTACTAACCCTTCTAATCCCTACACCTAGTAATGAACTGGTCATCTCTCCCTCCATCTCACCTCCTCCTCAGATCTGTTCCTCAACATACAATCCTCTGTCTCTAAACACAGACAGCCACCTCACGCTCGCTCCTTCTGCTCCTCACTGCTGGCGATATCTCTCCAAATCATGGCCCTCCTCACCACATCCCCACAGTCACTTCTACCTCTCATCCACAATCTATCAAATTTCCGCAACATTTCTAACCCTATACCCATTGCCCATCCCCAGCTTCCCCAATCCCACTAACAGGAGCTCTATGGAATGCTCTCTCCGTCTGCAACAAACTTTTCATTACTAACAAACTTTCCTTCCTTGGCATCAATGGTACCTGACTCACCCCCTCTGACATGGCCTCTCCAGCTGCACTTTCATACGTTGGATTCCACCTTTCCCACACCCCTCGCCCCATCGGCAAGCATGGCAAAGGAGTTTGTTTTCTCCTGTCAGATAACTGTACTCTGCTGCCCGACTAATCCACCTGTCCCCCCCACTATTCCCTGGCCTCTCCCCTCTGTCAATCCCTTCACTGGCTCCCCATTATCCAGAGACTCCAGATGAAAACCCTAACCATGACATACCAAGCCATCCACAACCTGTCTCCTCCATATAACTGTGACTTAGTGTCCTGGTACTTACCTGCACGCAACCTCCAATCCTCACAAGATCTCCTTCTCTACTCCCCTCTTATCTCCTCTTCCCACAATCGCACGCAAGATTTCTCCCATGCATCCCCCTACTCTAGAACTCTCTACCCCAATATATCAGACTGTTGCCAACCGTGGAAACCTTCAAAAGGAAGCTGAAGATCCACTTCTTCTGACAAGCCTACAATCTGCAGTAACCACCGCTCCATCATACCACTGCACGACCAGCTCTACCCTCACCTACTGTATCCTCACCCATTCATTGTAGACTGTAAGCCCTCGCGGGCAGGGTCCTCGCTCCTCCTGTACCAGTCGGTGATTCGTTTTTGTTCAAGATTATTGTACTTGTTTTTTGCTATGTATATCCCTTTTCACATGTAAAGCTCCATGTAATAAATGGCACTATAAAAAATAATAACTTAATAGGGGGAGGTTAATTTGCTGTGGAGACTTCAGGACTCCGAAAAAAGTCCAGCAAGTCCCTGTATCACTTCCTACATAGGATTCAGCTATGGAATTGGTTCAACACCAGTGCAGAGCTTGCTCAAGAATGGCAGCAGGCGGGCGTCAGTGCATCTGTACACACCGTGAGGAGAAGGATTTTGGAGGCTGTGCTGGTGTCAAGTAGGGCAGCAAAGAAACCACTTTTCTCCATGAAAAAGATGAAGAACAGGATTATAAAATGCAGTAAACTACAGTGATTGGATTACAGAGGACTGGGGTAAAGTTATTTCCCTGATGAAGGCCCCCTGCAAACTGTTAGGGACATATGGAAGAATGAATGTCCGGAGAAGAAAAGCTGAGTGCTACTTTGAGTCCTGTGTTATGCCAACAGTAAAGCACCCGAGACGAGTCATGTGTGGAGTTATCCATCATCAAAAGGGAGTGGGCTCACTCACAATTTTGCCTAAGAACACTGCAGGAGCATTTTTGGTGATTAACAATGCATATATGAGCATGACGGAGAATATGTCACAAGGCAAAAGTGACAACTAAGTGTCTGGGTAACATTAACATTTTGGGTTCATGGCCAGTAAACTCTCCAGATCTCAATTCGATTGTGGTCACTCCTCAAAAAGCGGGTGGACAAACAGAAATGTATGTAGTCAGCTCCTAGCACTGATTAGACAAAAATTGTCCATCGTCAGTCAGGATTTGGCCCAGCAGCCGATATCCAGCTGCCAAGGCGAAGGGAACGAGTCTTGAAAAATAAGGGTCAACACTGAATATTGAATCTTTCCATAAACTTGATGTATTTGTCAATAAAAGTGTAAAACTTATAAAATGCTGATAATTGTACTACAGTAACCACAGAAACATCTGACTAAAAGATCTAAAAACACTGAAGTGAACACCAAAATTTGTATCAGTCACAAGACTTTTGGCCAGAACTGTACATAAAGTGACACAAAACAAGATACAAGACATAGGTCAAAAAAAATTCTCCATCTTCTTCGTTCCGTCAATCCGTGAAAAATGGGACTGCACTCAGATGTCATCTGAGTGCAGTGCGATCTTTTCGAAGGACTCATTAACTTGCATGGCCGAACGTGATCCGAATATTAGATGAAACTCAAGCATAGTGATTTTTGTCCTCGGACAGACTGTCTATGGGGCCGTGCACATGTGCGATTTTTCTCCTTGGACAAACACTGGTCACAGTGCGATTCAATGTTTTGTCAGATCGCACTCCGACCGAAAACACTGCTATCTGCACCTGCCTTAACATTGCAACGCTAACAATAGTGATCTCAGCAAGGACTGCTGGGAGATTTCAGCTCAGAAGCCTGCAGATCTCTGAACGCAGCTCTAGACTATCACTGGCTGTAACTCAGGATTAGTAATCGATACGTTTTTCGAAAGTTACACAATAAACTATAATAAATTACTCTCATGTGAACACAAATTCTAAAGGAGAACTCTAACACTAAGATATTAACTTAAGGAGGAATTCACACATCCGTGGTGGGATCCGAGGACCCGGCCCGGCTCTCCGGACCTGATCAGTGCCACATCTATTCCTAGGAGGTAATCACAGATCAGCACTGGTGACCCAGCGGTTGTCAGATCTGAGCTCGCTCCGTGGAGCACAGATGTGTGAATTCAGCCTTACAGAAGTTGTCCCAGAGTAGAAAGCCAGAGCTGTTGGATTACAGCGCCACCCCTAGGTACAGGCTGTGTGTGGCATTACAGCTCAGCACCTGTCACGTCACTAGACCGGAGCTGTAGTACCAGACACAACCTGGGGCCAGGACTGGCGCTCTGTGTTCCTTTTTCTCATGGACAAACCCTGTGCAGAAAAATACAGAATCCAGGAACCTCCAAACATGGCAGACATCGCCAAGTTCTAACAGTGCATAATGGGCGCAGCTCCAGCCATACTGTCAGTGACTGGAAACCTGGTTTATAGTCCAACTGCTGACAGGTGAGAGGCTGCGGCCCCCTGTAATCCCCGGCTCTGACCCGTCACCGACCATTGCTGCAGGGGACTAACCACATCCACAGGAAGCCAGGGTGCCCCCCCCCCCGGACTGAGACTGCCCCCCCCGGGAGCTCAGTGTGGGGTGCGCAGTCATCCGCCATGTCTCCCCAATACTCAGCAGCCTCACCACCCACAACTCGCTCTGCAGCCTCCTCCCTGGTAAACGTTAGAATGTATGGGCTCCTTCCAGGTATGACGTAGTTTGCGGGGGCGTGTCCTGACTGCATTATGGGCGTGTTCTAGTTTAGCACCAGACGCCAGAGATTCATGCAGAAAGTGATACGGTGAAGCTTCAGGAGGAGGTCAGTGCTGGGCTCTGGGGGATGCTGCTTGCTTTGGGTGGTCTGTGGGGCTGGTGGGGGCATGTTCTGGGTATTCTGGGGGGATGTTGCACGTGTGTGTGTCTTTCCTAAATTCCTAAACACCCACCGGAAAACTAAGGCGCCCGCGAGTTGCGGGGTGAATTGGCAACTCGGGGGTGTACTTATTTCCTCTGTGGGTAGGTCACAATTTTTTTTTTTACCGTCCAAGATCCATCTTGGCAAAAGTATGGTGGTAATTTCTGCCTTTCTGGACATTGGGGCGGGGTTTATTTTGATCGACGCTAGGTTCGATCAGGACCTCAAACCTCATAAATTTTCTGGCTCAACACCCATAATCACCATTGACTCTGCACCCTTGAGCTAGGGGTATTTTACTCTTGTCGCTCGTGTGCTACATCTGCAGGTAGGGGCCTTGCACTCTAAATTTATTGACTGTTATGTGCTAGAGGGCTTGCCCTCTCCTGTGGTCCTTGGACTACCTTGGTTTACGCTGCACAATCCTGTGGTAGGTTGTGTGCCCACTATGCGTCTTTTAAGCGTTTCCGCAGCGGCAATTCCATTGCAGAAACGCTTAAAAGCTTGGTAGAAGGTCTGCAATGTTCCCCAATGATAATCCCCATGTGCTGTGCACATGCTGCGGAAATTTCCGCTGCGCATTATCAGTGCGGAAAAATCCGCAGCACTACCAATTATTTTGCGTAATCGCAACGTTTTCGCCTCCATTGAATGGCTTAATATCCGCATGACTACATGTGCACATGCGGATATTAAGCGATTCAACGTGTGGATGGTACCCGGGTCTGGAGAAGAAGAGACTCTCCTCAAGACCCGGGTACCATGGTACCTGTAGTAAAAAAAAAAAAAAAGAAAAGAAAAAAATACATTATTCTTACCTTCTGATGGCCCCCTGTCTTTTCTCCGCTGCGCCCAGTCTCTTGTACGGCTCGTCAGCGGTTGCGTGATCTGTCACATGACTAAATGACGTCATGGAAGGTCCTTTCACACCACCGTGAGCCGTACAAGAGACCAGGGGCCATCAGAAGGTAAGTAAAATGTTTTTGTTTTTTGTTTTTTTTACCATTTTTAATCTTTTTTCTTCAACTATTAACTTGGTCACACTATATAAATCCATGCTGGTTGCACGTATTTATATAGTGTGACCAAGTTGTCAAGCACTTTCCAAGTGATGCTAAAATCGCTTGGAAAGCGCTTGACAACCCGCATGCGGAAATGCATGTGAAAAAACACTTCACTTACACTTGTCCCTGGCAGGAAAAACACATGTAAAATCCGCATGCATTTTTTTCTGCCAGGGAGATGCAGAAACGCTCAGGAAAAATCCAGAGCATTTCTGCATCGTGGGCACTTAGCCGTAGACTGGCAGACTCGGGAGGTGGTAAAATGGAGCGAGTATTGCCAAGAACACTGCTTGGTCACTCGGATAGCCACGGTGGGTCTGATTTTAGGAATGTGTTTTCTGAACAGGGGAGTCAAGAACTTCCTCCCCATCATCCTTATGATTGCGTCGGCAATATTATTCCTGGGGCCAAGCTACCAAAAAAACAGGTTATATAATATCTCTGGTTCAGAGAGGCAGGCCATGAAAAACTAGATCACTGAAAGTCTACCAAAGGGCCATAAGACTTTCTTCATCTCCCGTTGCAGTGGGGTTTTTCTTTGTCAAAAAACAAACAAACTAGGGGTTGTGCCCCTGCCTTGATTTTTGCGAGTTTAATCAGATTAAGGTCTGGGATGCATATCCTCTCCCTCTCATCCCAGACCTCTTTAGAAAACCATTTGGCTCCTACAATTTGATTAAACTAGACCTCAGGGTGGCTTATAATCTCATTCACATTGAGGAGATGAGTGGAAGACGGCCTTCAATACTCCTGAGGGGCACTATGAAAACCTTGTGATGGCATTTGGGTTGACTAATGCTCCCATTTTTACTCATCTGGCAGGTAGATCACAACAAACCCATCTTGATGACATAATGGTAGACTCCATACTAAATAAGGAGGGAGTCACTGACTGTGGTGGCCCCTCCCTGGGCCGTGGCGATTGGTGACCCCCCCTTCTCTGCCCCTTACTGACCAGTGATCCTGAAGCCCCCGGAAGGATCCAATGAAGCGAAAGGGACGGCTGCTGCAAGCCGTCCCCTGGATACATAAACACCGGGACATCCCACGTTACTTCCTTTCTTTGCTGGTCCCGGAGTCGAATGTCATGGAGATTTCAGGATCAGGTCAGATTGCTGAGGCCCTCCAGGCTGGGTTTGCACAGGGGGGCGAGCGCTGGTTACAGGCTCTCATGTCGGGGCTCAGCGCTCATCCCCCTGGCCCCAAGCTCTAAATCCCCAGATCACCCTGCCCCTGGCCCTCAACCCCTTATGGGAACATCATATTCCCCAGTCCCAGTCCCCTCACCACTTGGGCCTACTCACTCCAATTGCCCACGATACAACGGTCCCCTCCACGGCGGTCGGGTCATCTGGAACGGGGGGCTGCATTACTTCCGCGGCCTGGTCCCGATCCCCATCCTCACCTGACCGCCGCATCCGCACAACTTTACAGTGTTCATCGGGCCACTCAACCCGGCACGGGACGGCAGGTGGCTGCGGTAGTGCTGCAGGCGCGCGCTGACTCGGGGAAGCGGGCAGACGTGGCGGTCCGGAAGCGGGCGCGCGACTCCACTAGGCCGAAGAGGCATGTTGGGGGAGGCGGAGCTGGAGGGCAGGAAGCGCTCGATGCGCATGTGCGGGGCGCATGTCCGCCTCACGTGACCCCGCAGGTCACGCCCCCCAGTCCAGAAAGCTGCGGGGCGGAGCAGGAAGCTGAAGCTAGTGCGGCAGTGGACCCTGCGCCTCACTCACAGCGGGCGCAGGGCTCCACTGCACTAATAAATGAGTGCGGGCTGTCTTCCATGTCGGCGGCGGGCACAGAGGGGATTCAGGTCTCCTGCCTGCCGCCGGCGCTGGAGACAGCATAGAGCCTGTTGTTCCCCACCCCTGTTAACACTCCCGTCCCGCATCCTGCCGAGGAGCGCCCTGGAGGGCGGAGGTCCAGCAGGCACTCCCGTCCTCCAGAGCGCTTTAGGCACAGCACCCCGCAGCCTCACAGAAGAAGCTGCGGGCCACTTAGTAACCATTCCCCGCCCCCTCAACACACAGCAGGGGCTGTGGCAGAGCAGAGCTCCAGACAGGAATCCTCTGCCGGGGGCTGTGCTCTGCCTCCCCCCCAAACAATCCCCCACAGAAAAACTCCTATTAAAAATAAAAGAAAAAGTTCCCAAAACAGAACACGTGACACTACACATCCAGGGGACATTGCGGCCCTGTAATCACCGCAGCCCATCCAGCGCCCAGTCACAGTATCAATACCCCACTGATGGACACGATACGGAGCCTAAACACTTCAGCGACCATCCTCGCCTCCCCCATATACCCCTATAATAGCGCAGCGACGCACGCGCTTGACACCGCTATAGCATTGCCCTGGCCACAAATAGCACCGACATGTCCCGGTGGGACACATGTAAACTGCGCAGAACCCCCCATACACCCTCAGGGACACAGAGACTCCAGGCGTACTCACTCTAGGCGAACTCGCTGTAGTTCCTCCGACGACAGATCTATGCCATCGCACACAAGTCACCGGCGAAGGAAGCGGACATCTCAAGCTAAGCGGAGATCGGCATCCCACAGGAGGGGTCACAGGTCGCAGTCCTCAAGGTGGCGCTCACCATCCTCTGCATCAGAGATGTCGAGCGCATCGTCGAGCCCCAACAGCCGCTTGCACCGATCCCGTCCTCCCGGGGACAGAAACTATACAATAGCACCCTCCAGAGCTTACAGTCTGCACGATACAACGATTTCACGCAGGTCTACGAGCACAGGCACGCCGCTCACCCCGAGCGAGACAGGTGTCAGAGTCCCTCCACACATCGGAGTCCCTCCTCCAGCCGCAGGAATGGGTGCGTGCAATATAAGTATAACTGAAATGGGAAATAGTAACACCAACTTAATAGCGGCCCTTAAGGCCATAGTCGAACAACTATCCGCGCCACCAGGCGCTATACATAATTCTACTAAAAGAACTCCACCATTAGCCAGCATACACAAGGACACATTCTTTTGCGGGAAAAGCCCATTGGGCTCACACATAGACGAGGAAACCAGAATTAAAATATGGAATAATGACTGCATCGACATTTGGTCACTTGTAACCGCTGACCAACATACTATAGACAAAGAGAAAAGGATAGCCGACAGACCATTCGACAGAAACAGACAAAAGGTTGCAATGACGATGAGTAACTGGTTACAGGCGTTTTCTGTGCTGGGTTCATCATGGGCCAAAAGCATCCGGAACGCTGCTCGGAACTATTCATATACCAGGATAGGGTGTATAACTCGTACAAAGCCCACGGCGGTTCAGCATGGTGGCGCTACGATGAAGAGTTCCGGAGGTGGTTGGCCCTGCAACCACAGTTAGGCTGGGGGGTAAAAGCTACAGACGTATGGTTGCGATGAATGCTGTCACAGAAACACCATCCCTTTCCAACAACGGCTACTGGACAACAGACAACAGCAGGCCAAAATTCAGTGGTAGTACGTAGACCAGGGGCCAGCTGGCAGTACAATGAGGGACACTGTCGTTTCTACGCCTTATGCAGATACAAACATGAATGCTCAGCCTGCGGTGCAGCCCACCCCGCGGCAAGATGTTCTCGTCCCACAAGCAAATTATCAATTAAACTCCCACAGTCAGAATCCAAGGACCCCGGTGAGCGTAAACGCGATGGGCCCCTGGCTAGACCAATATCCTAAGAAAGACGCAGCGGGACAGTTACGTTTTGGTTTCACATACGGTATTTTTCATCCCTTTCAAACTTAATAAATCGCCCACCTTTGCAAATAACCTTAAATCTGCAAAAGAGCACCCTGAAATACTTAGGCAAAAAATACAAAAAGAAGTAGCTCTAGGCAGAGTGGCGGGCCCTTTCCCAACACCACCATTCAGTAACCTAAGAGTTTCCCCTCTGGGAATAATCCCCAAAAAAGAGCCAGGTTCATTCCGGCTTATCCATCATTTATCTTACCCAAAAGGAGAGTCTGTAAATGACGGTATTTCGTCTGAAGACGCCTCGGTCTCCTACGCGTCGTTCGACAGAGCAGTAATGTTAGTACGCGATGCGGGGCCCGGAGCGCTGCTCGCTAAATCCGACATAGAATCCGCCTTTCGCCTACTACCGGTGCACCCAGATTGCTACCACCTGCTGGGATGCCAAGTGGACGATGAATACTTCTACGACACTTGCCTCCCAATGGGTTGTTCAATATCTTGTTATTACATCGAACTATTCAGTTCCTTCCTAGAATGGGTGTTGAGGTATGAAACCGGCAATAGGTCCGTCACACATTACCTAGATGACTTCCTATTCGTCGCACCCAAAGACTCATATCAATGCCAATCATTTCTTAACGAATTCACAAACATCTCTCGACGGTTCGGAGTCCCATTATGCCCTACAAAAACCATAGGCCCCACAACAAAGCTATCGTTCTTAGGCATCGAAATCGACACCACAGCAAGGTTATTCCACCTCCCAACAGAAAAAATACAAAAAACACTACACCTCGAGTGATTTTGCACAGTACGGAAAGTAACACTACAACAGATGCAAGTGTTACTAGGCCTCCTCGTGTTCGCGAGCCAGGTGATGCCAGTCGGAAGGGTTTTTTCTCGTCGTTTATACCTTGCAACAAAACGTGCATTAAAACCGAGTCATAGAATCAGAATCAGCAGGCAGCTTCGGGCGGACTTAGAGGTGTGGAAAACATACTTACAATCATTCAATGGTCACACGTTATTTATGTCAGCAGAACAGTCCAACATTGAACTAACATTATTCACCGGGGCAGCAGAAGTGGGCGGATATGCAGCGATACTAGATAACCAGTGGTGCACAGGCTTATGGCCTCCGTATTGGTCTGAACAAGGGTTAACAAAAAAACAGACACTCCTGGAACTTTTCCCAATAGTGGTAGCCATAGAAATATCGGGCACGTACCTAGCGAACAAAAATATACGCTTCATAACAAATAACACCAGCCTAGCGCACTGCATTAATAAGATGGCATCATCGTTTCTCCCAGTGCTAGGCCTACTACGCCGGCTAGCATTCCTGTGCCTAAAACACAATGTATGGGTCCGCGCTAGCCACAATGTGGAGGGGGGATCTAACGCTGCTGCTAACGCTTTATCACAATTCAATTGGCAGGTTTTCAGAGAGCGCCTCCCCAAAGCCCACCCGTCGGGCACCAGTTGCCCACCCTCCCCATGGGATCTAGTGGCGAACAGCTGATGCCATTAATCAGAGCGTCAGTCGCCCCGTCAATGTGGAAAGCATACGGTAAGGCATGGGAAGACTGGACACGACTAGTAGCAGGCAGACTGGATGTAACCATAGAATTTCTCCACCAGCTAATAATGAGGGGAATATCAGGGGCGTCAGCGCAGCGGTGGCGGACCGGAGTAGCATTTCATTTCCAACTACTGAATTGGGGAGATGTGACAAAAAGATTCATCATCAGTCAAGTCTTAAAAGGGTGGAAAAGAGGTCAGACAAGTCAGGAGTGCAGACATCCCGTGTCACTAAATCTGCTCTCAAAAATCATATCCCTAACACCATTAACATGCCACTCACAATTTGAAGCAACACTACTGTCTACTGCATTTGTGATCGCCTTTTTCGGGGCACTACGCATAAGCGAATTAGTCCCTCGATCCAAAATCACCACCAGTGGAGGCTTATTACACCAGGACGTAGTCATAGCCAATAATGCAATACGCCTACGCATACGCAAATCCAAAACAGACCCAACGGGCAAGGGCACTTGGGTGCTTCTAAAACCCACAAACAGTACACTGTGTCCGGTAACAATAGAAAAAACATATGCAGCCATCAGGCCACAAAGTAATTTCTTCCTATCACACATTGATGGAACGCCATTATCAAGATACCAGTTCCAATTTATATTTAATAAATGCCTAACATCAGCAGGGAACCACCCCAAAGATTACGGGACACACTCATTCCGCATAGGCACGGCCACGGAAGCAGCTAGAGCAGGACTGTCTGGAAGTGCAGAGGATAGGCAGATGGCGATCCGTGTGTTTTGCGAGATACATAAGACCGGACTTGTTATCCTAACGTGGTTTGTTTCTTTTACAGGTGACGATAAGCCAACAGTGTGGGTGATAGGACACTCGTACATATACTGGGCAGAAAAAAGGGCGACAGTCCGCCCAGGCGGGAGGAATATGGGGTTTCATGACACATATTTCAACTGGAGAGGTATTAGAGGCCTGCGATGGCCACAGGTACTAATGGAGGTAATCAACATAGGGAGAGAAGCAACAGGTCCGGTTATCTTAGTTATACACGCCGGGGGGAACGACTTCGGTCATTACAAGAGCGCATAACTAATGGCAATAATGAAGCTAGACACTGAGCGCTTCAGAGCATTTTTTAGTAAACTAACTATAATATGGTTAGAGATTGTGCCGAGAACGGTATGGCGAGGTGCGCGAGACAGTGCAGCCATCGAACGGACAAGGCGGCTAATAAATATTCGGATGGCAAAATTTGTAAAGGAAAGAGGTGGTGTAGTGATAAGACACCGAGAACTGGAAGGAGATAAAGCTGGCCTCATACGGCCCGACGGTGTTCATTTTACGGATATTGGACTGGACATATTCCTGTCAGGACTCCAGGACGGAGTGGAGCAAGCGTTAATGATGATGGGTGGGGGTCGGAGTCCTGCATACGAGTACGCAGGATCCTCCTTGGCCTGAAATAGAAAGGACATGTTGGAAAGTTACTCTTGTTGGCCAACTTGCCGGTGTGGAGACACAGGGCATGCTGCAACAAGCGGAATTATTTTTGGAAATAAAATGCCTTTCTAATGGAATGAGTTAAAGAGTTAATAAAGCTGTGACCTATCCTCACCCATCCAGTTGTAAGAGTTACATTATTGTATTGTTAAGGAAGGGGTGGCGGTAGGGGGCCTGAGCGTCGGGGTTTGGTTGGGGGTCCCCACAGTCTAATTTATTCACCTCGTATCACATCAGGTACATGTCAGGCAGGTCTTACAGATACTCAAAGATAATACATTTCTCTGGTTTGACAAATAATTTATGTTCTCCATCAAGAGGTCCCTTTTTTGGGTTATTTCTTATCATTCACTGTTTTTGCATGGATCTGGCAAAAGTCCGGACGGTACTGGATTGTTATTATATTCAGGACTTAAAGGTGTTACAAAGTTTTTTGGGTTTTGCCAGCTGCTACTGTAAGTTCATCAAAAACTTTTTGGTAGTGGCCAAACCTCTGATGAACGATTTTGCCAAATAATAAACTCTTAATTTTTTTTTTCTATTTTTCTTTCCATTCTTGTACCTAAACACAATCCAGCTAAGTTTTAAAATTGAAATGAAGCCCCTGTACCCCCCTCTCTAGGTGCTTCTGTACCAACTCCTCCCTGGTCCAGGACAGTCTCTGTATCACGGCCTCCATCAATAACCTATTGACACATGATTGTGGCAGCCCTCACGTGCTGGTATATCACGCTGCCAATAGAAATGGGAAGCGGCACAGAAATCACAAAATAAAGGCAGTGTTTGTGGTAATGCAAGAATCCAACAAGCAGAGTAGTCCACACGTCGTACAACAGCCCAACATGGATGATGAAAAGCAGTGACCAGCCCAGGGGATGGGGATGACTCGGTACCCGGGCCTTTGCCTGGCCTTGGGGATGTCGCGGTGGTCGGCTCCCGGGCCCGTACCCTGGGGTCACTCTTTAAAAGGGTGGTTGTTTGTTAATTTTATGAACGTTAATGACGCCACCTGTGGTTTCTGATGATAATCACCAGCGCTGCGGCAGTCCACTGAGGCCGGTGATAAGGTTGCTCGATGGTATAGCTCCCCACAGGCGGAGCTAGGCCTCTGGGCAGCGTATGCAAGGGGAATGCAGGACAGGCGAGACCCAGCCGGGTCAGAGCAAGAACGGGGACGGACACGGTAGTCACTTCAGTACCTTTTACTGATGGAAAGTCAGGCACATCCCGGAGCACTGTAGGGTGAAGGGTGCATATCAGGATCCTCCCCAATGAGCGGGTGTAGGGCCTCCTGTTTCTTGCCTCTGCATAGTAAGTTTCTGACCTGCCTGGAGCTAGGCCTAACTTTGTCTCTGTCCTGCGCTGGCTGACCTTGTGGTAGGGCCGTTTCTTGGAGTACACGCTCCTCAGCTTGCGGGGCCTATGTGTCTCCCGGCTCTGTTACGTATCAGCACTCTAACGATCCTGGGACCTGTAGTTCTCCAGGGATTCCGGTTATGTCTTACTGGGTCGTAGAGATCCCGCTAAGCTTCAGACCTGGTGTCCGGTAAATTCTTCGGGGTGAGCTAATTAAGCTCCTCTGCCCCCTATGTATTCACTCTCCACTCACCTTTGGTCCCGCTCGGGCCCTCACTAGGCAACACACACTGCAGCCGGGACACTGCTCTTCTTCGCCGCTCTCAGAGCGTCGGCACACTCCTAGCTCTCTATCCTGAGCTGAGTTCTAGTCTGGAATCACTCTACAGACTGTACTGAACTCTTTCTGCAGGAACTGCTAGGCTCTGGCTCGACTGCACTGAGTCCTTCTGTGTCTGAGCAGGAAACTGCTGAATCACTTTCTGGGCTGCCTGGCTCCACCTTCCCTTTATATATCCCTAACGGGCTGCCTCTGGTGGTCTGAGGTGGAAGGTGGAGGTGTGTGAATGCTTATGAGGGCGTCTTGTGGAGGAATCCATCAATGCACACTTATAGGATCTGTGATACCAAGCGCAGCTGGGCGTCACAGCAGCGAACGTCGCGTCTTCAGGCGTCTGTGTAAGAACATCACATTTTTGTTTTCCTCCCTGAATAAGCACCAAATGGAATAGCTGAATGCCAGGATACAGAGACCGGCGGGGGGCAGGGAGGCGCTGTCCGCTGGATTTTGTGCTGGTTTCACAAGCGGTCACCCTGCAGTTTTCTCTGAATTTGCTGTGGAGACTTTTCACAACACATCTAATAATTGTGAACCTTCCACCTCACATGTTTATTATCTTGTCAGCTGGGCGGAATGAAAGCCGGACAAGAATGATCCTTATTACATATAATGGCTGCACTGAGCGATGGGGAAAAGCCGCAGAGGTCTGAGAGCAGAAGGGCAGAGGGGTTTCCTCTTCCTCATAGAAGAAAGTCTACAGGGACCAGTACAGAAGCCGGTGCAGAAGGGGAGACAAGGGCTGAGCCACTTACACAGACAGAAAGCTGAGGAGAGGAGGACATGTTATTACTCCAGGATCCGCTCCATTCCTTCCCTATGTGGCATTCAAGCCCTGAGCTCGGCTTTTCTGGAGCCCCATAGAGAATGAATGGAGCTGCAGTTGATCCCTGACTTTCCACTCCTTCCCGATCAGACAATGGTTCGCAGCGGTCAGACCCCACAATCAGTAAGTGATTACCGAGCCTGTGGATAAGTGATAACTTGTTTTCTTCAGACATCCCCTTTAAGCAATGGAGCATGGCAGCAGAGAAGGTGGGAGAAGGCGCTGGTTACAGGGGAGACTTTACCTCTGGAGGCCGCATATAGGACATGTGAGGGGCGGACACTTCCCGTATTCATCATTACTGAGCCCCCGCTCTGTATGGCTCTTACCTGAGCTGCAGGAGACGCAGCAGTTACTAATCAGCCGCTCTCCGTTCACTTGCAGCCGTCCGAGCTCTGCTGTGCCTGTTAGGGGTGAAGTTCGGGTCCTAGGAGGCATCGTCTATGCAGCCTGCACAGCAGATCACAGCCCGGGCACCACGTCTCTGGGTAAATCTCCACCTTTTGAGTTACTTCTTGTGCAGCAGCCCCATGCAAGTTGCTCCGCTCTCCTCGGCCAGCTCCTGCTGAAGACTGAGCTCCTCTGCCCAATCTAGGAGCTCAATAGCCCTGATCACGTCAGTGGTAGCCCAGCACTGCTGGATCAGATTTACAAATGGCAAACTAATCAGCTCTAGGCATTTCTAATATGTGCAGAGCAGGCGACAAAAGTCTCACCGGCGTCCTCATAGACCTTTGCTCAGCCGGGGTCTAATAGGAGCAGTTAGATGGCCGTCATGGGGTCCATTGTTAGATCTCGGCTGCCATAGAAACTCATCGGCACCATGATCGCGCCTCCCTCTCCTGTCTAAAGTGCCTAAATGCTGTGGAAGCCCCCTACTGTGTCATACAGTGGATTAAATTGCCAGGGTCAGGGTTGGCTCCACTGTCGGTGGCTGAGGCAGGAGCAGGAATGTGTTATACAGCCACACTTCTGCCGCAGATCTTGTAAGAGCCCTGACAGGACCTGCCTGATGATAATGTGTCCTATAGAGCGGGTCCTGGTACCGGACTGCCCTGTACATATTCACCACTAGCTGGGAACCAGTTACTAACAAGGTCTAGTTTCAGATGTGTTTCCAGGATCTGTAGTTGTCAGCATTTTATCCTTAAGGCCAAGTTATAATATCACTGTAACACTCTCACCCTGTACCTGTATACCTGCCCTGTGTGCTGCACAAAAGTATATAACAAAGTGTGTGTGTACACAGATATCTATCTCCTGAATGGAATTACTGCTAGATCTCCTGTACATAGAAATATGAGGTTCTTAGCGCACATTTTGAGCAAATTGTGCGAGCCCATCTGCCAACGTCAAGGCGACCTCTTCAGATGGGTCCCTACACTAACACTACACTAACTTAGTAACTGGGACTAGTTTTTTTATTATTACCACCATTTTTACTATTTATTATTATTGCATTAATCCAATTAATTGTAACTGTTATAAAACTAATTAAAAAAATTAAATTCTATTTTTTTTTATTAATCTTGTGATTCTAATAATGGTATTACTAAAATCCCTATGCCTAAAGCTGTTGATCCAGAAGAAGGCAAAAACCCCAGGACACCTAACGCCAATTTGTGTCACGGGAAAAATTCCTTCTTGACCCCGGGAAAAGGCGGTCAGTCCTAGGACCCTGGATCAAACCTAATAATGTTATTACAAGTTAAATATTACACTAATTATTGTACTACTGGAGTTATTTTAATTTGTTTTTATAAATCTAACTATTTGATATGGTTATTATTAACATTGTGCTATCTTATTATAGTATTACTCTTCTTTCCTATCACTACTAATACTGCCCTATACCTACAGTGTTGATCCAGAAGAAGGCAAAAAACCCAGGACACCTTCAGCCAATTTGTGTCACAGGGAAAAAATTCCTTCTTGACCCCGAGAAAAGGCGATCAGTCCTAGAACCCTGGATCAAACCTAATTATGTTACTAGTTATGTAATTACTATTACTGTACTAAATGTACTACTATAGTTGTTTTTAATATATTTTTTTTTATATATTTTGTCTTATGTCCTGCTTTCTTATTAAAGTACTACTCTAACTTTTCTATAACTATTTAATATTACTGTATTGATTAAACTACGTCTATAATTATTTTTATTTACTCTTTGTTCTTTCTATAGATATAACTAGTTTATATTTATTATTAATAATAATAATAACCCGCTATCTTATTACGGTATTATTCTTCTTTCCTATTGCTACTAATACTACCCTATTCCTAGAGTGTTGATCCAAAAGAAGGCAAAAACCTCAGGACACCTTCAGCCAATTTGTGTCACAGCGGAAAAATTCCTTCTTGACCCCGAGAAAAGGCGATCAGTCCTAGAACCCTGGATCACACTGCTATTCTACCTACTACTATTACTACTGTTATTTTATTACTTTCTTACTATTATCACTAGTATTATTACTCAAATTACACTAATACTGATATACTGCCACTATATTACTACTATCCTGCTATTATTACTTTGGTGGATTTATACTTACCAGCCGGTATTGCCGTATGATGTTATCGGCAGAGAGGTCCCAGCAGGATGGTCCACATGATGTTCCTCTTTCCTCTCAAATACCGGTTGATGTAATGGCGGACTTTGTTCTGGTTCTGCTTCTTCCTTTTTGTTGTAGGATCGATTGTTGTCTTTTCTGGCCTTTGGCCATCCCTTTCCCCCTAGGGATCTTAAGGTGCAGTTCTGTCCTCTTCGGTCTCCTCTTCGGTTTCCTCTTCAGTGGGTCTCCCCTTCGGTCTCCTCTTCGGTGGGTCTCCTCTTCGGTGGGGCTCCTCTTCGGTGGGTCTCCTCTTGGGTCTCCTCTTCGGTGGGTCTCCTCTTCGGTGGGTCTCCTCTTCGGTAGGTCTCCTCTTGGGTCTCCTCTTCGGTGGGGTCTCCTCTTCGGTGGGGTCTCCTCTTCGGTGGGTCTCCTCTTCGGTGGGGCTCCTCTTCGGTGGGTCTCCTCTTCGGTGGGTCTCCTCTTGGGTCTCCTCTTCGGTGGGTCTCCTCTTCGGTGGGTCTCCTCTTCGGTGGGCCTCCTCTTCGGTGGGTCTCCTCTTCGGTGGGCCTCCTCTTCGGTCTCCTCTTCGGTGGGTCTCCTCTTGGGTCTCCTCTTCGGTGGGGTCTCCTCTTCGGTGGGTCTCCTCTTCGGTGGGTCTCCTCTTCGGTGGGGTCTCCTCTTCGGTGGGGTCTCCTCTTCGGTGGGTCTCCTCTTGGGTCTCCTCTTCGGTGGGTCTCCTCTTGGGTCTCCTCTTCGGTGGGGTCTCCTCTTCGGTGGGGTCTCCTCTTCGGTGGGTCTCCTCTTGGGTCTCCTCTTGCACTGAAGTCTAAAATATGGTGTTAAATTGTCCTGTTCTGCCGGAGGCCGGGGGAGGAGTGCGGCGACAGAGCTCCGCGCTGTCCGGCGCCATTTTGCTGAAGACACACTGTAAATGTGTCTTCAGTAAAATGGCGCCGGATAGCGCTATGCGCACGCGCCGATCCGACGTCTCACTCCGCCCCCGGTCTCCGCTGAAGAGAGGCGCCGCGGCAACGCTCTTCCCGGTCAGGTAAGTAAGTATGGCGCCGGAGATCGCAGTGTGCGTTCAGTGCCTACGCATACAGCGATCTCCGACGCCATACACCTCCTCTTACCTGTAACGGCTGGATGCGGTCTTCTGCCTGGAGCCAGACTGCGCGTCACGCATGCGCAGTCTATCGAGGCTTCGGACAGAGACCCGCATCCCCGGTTATATTATAGATATATATATATATATACACTACCGTCCAAAAGTTTGGGGTCACCCAGACAATGTTGTGTTTTCCATGAAAACTCATACTTTAATTTATCAAATGAGTTGCAAAATGATTAGAAAATATAGTCCAGACATTGACAAGGTTAGAAATAATGATTTTTATTATAAAGAATAATTTTCTCCTTCAAACTTTGCTTTCGTCACAGAATGCTCCTTTGCAGCAATTACAGCATTGCTGACCTTTGGCATTCTAGCTGTTAATTTGCTGAGGTAATCTTGAGAAATTTCCCCCCATGCTTCCTGAAGCCCCTCCACAAGTTGGATTGGCTTGATGGGCACTTTTTGCGTACCATACGGTCAAACTGCTCCCACAACAGCTCAATGGGGTTGAGATCTGGTGACTGCGCTGGCCACTCCATTACAGACAGAATACCAGCTGCCTGCTTCTTCCCTGCATGCATAATTTGGAGGTGTGCTTTGGGTCATTGTCCTGTTGTAGGATGAAATTGGCTCCAATCAAGCGCTGTCCACAGGGTATGGCATGGCGTTGCAAAATGAAGTGATAGCCTTCCTTTCTCAAAATCCCATTTACCTTGTACAAATCTCCCACTTTACCAGCAACCCCAGACCATCACATTACCTCCACCATGCTTGACAGATGGCGTCAGGCACTCTTCCAGCATCTTTTCAGTAGTTCTGCTTCTCACAAATGTTCTTCTGTGTGATCCAAACACCTCAAACTTTGATTCGTCTGTCCATAAAACTTTTTTCCAATCTTCCTCTGTCCAATGTCTGTGTTCTTTTGCCCATAAAAATATTTTCCTTTTATTAGCCAGTCTCAGATATGGCTTTTTCTTTGCCACTTTGCCCTGAAGGCCAGCATCCCGGAGTGGCCTCTTCACTGTAGACGTTGACACTGGCGTTTTGCGTGTACTATTTAATGAAGCTGCCAGTTGAGGAGCTGTGAGGCGTCGATTTCTCAAACTAGAGACTCTAATGTACTTGTCTTGTTGCTCAGTTGTGCAGCGGGGCCTCACATTACTCTTTCTACTCTGGTTAGAGCCTGTTTGTGCTCTCCTCTGAAGGGAGTAGTACACACTGTTGTAGGAAATCTTCAGTTTCTTGGCAAGTTCTCGCATGGAATAGCCTTCATTTCTAAGAACAAGAATAGACTGTTGAGTTTCACATGAAAGTTCTCTTTTTCTGGCCACTTTGAGAGTTTCATAGAACAAACAAATGTAATGCTCCAGATTCTCAACTAGCTCAAAGGAAGGTCAATTTTATAGCTTCTCAAATCAGCCAAACCATTTTCAGCTGGGCTAACATACTTCTGCAAGGGTTTTCTAGGGTTTTCTAAACATCCATTAGCCTTCTTACACAGTTAGCAAACACAATGTACCATTAAAACACTGGAGTGGTGGTTGTTGGAAATGGGCCTCAATACACCTATGTAGATCTTGCAATAAAAACAAGACGTTTGCAGCTAGAATAGTCATTTACCACATTAACAATGTATAGAGTGTATTTCTGATTCATTTAATGTTAGCTTCATTGAAAAAAATGTGCTTTTCTTTCAAAAATAATGAAATTTCTAAATGACCCCAAACTTTTGAACGGTAGTGTATATATATATTTATGAACCAGATAAACCTGACCAGCACCTCCTAGTGTGAACTGGTGCCAGCTCCTCTAACTATAAAATATATTAAAAAATAATGCAGCAGCGCTCCATATGGCCAAGATATGTCTTAACAATGAAAATATTGGATCTAGACTGTTTTTTTGCTCAGTAACAAGTACTTACAAAAAATAAAGGTTTTTAGCTCATAAATTGGCCAATTCATGTGTGCCCATCAACCATGGCAAGGTAACCTCCCCCTGATGGGTAACTACTCTGCCTTACATGCCACTTTCGGGCTACAAGCCTACAACTAAACGGACAATCGTCTTTTTCTGGGCTAAATACATCTACATTTAGAGGGCAAGTAGAACTGTTTATACATCACCAGCTGGTTACTGGGAGGAGTGCAGAATCAGCAAGAGGCAGTTACACCCCCTTATAACAATATGAGCCAATTTATGCGCTAAAAACCTTTGTTTTTTTGTAAGTACTTGTTCCTGAGCAAAAAACAGGAACATGGAGCCATGGAGCCATGCTGCATTATTTTTTAATATATATATATATATATATATATATATATATATATATATATATATATATATATAACATTTTTTTTCTCTGCCGTATCTGTGCATCCTGAATGGTGGTATGTGTTAAAAGGGCCACTGAGACTCTTTCTCCTGGGCCACACGAAAACCTGGAGCCGGCCCTGGTTGGAAAGCAATGATGGAGCGTCATGTGACACTCCCTCTCCCATCATTCCTCCTCTGCGTCTGACGCAGCGGCATGATGACGCTCCACGCTCTGTCAGACAGTGGAGCTGGCAGCTGCGGAGGTGATGACAGACGCGCTGCAGAGACTGAAGCAGCGGGGAGCGAGGAGCGGTAAGTATGTATTTATTTATAAATCAGTGTGTACTGATAATACTGGAGGACTGGGGGCTGCATTTTACCCTATGGGGGGCTGCATTATACTGTGTACAGGACCATAACGAGTGTCTTATACTTTGTGGAGGACCATGGTGAGTGCATTATACTGTGTGGAGGACCATGGCGAGTGCATTATACTGTGTGGAGGACCATGGCGAGTGCATTATACTGTGTGGAGGACCATGGCGAGTGCGTTATACTGTGTGGAGGACCATGACAAGTGCATTATACTATGTGGAGTGTGGAGAGGTGTGGGGTCATTATAATGTATATAGGCCCATTATACAGCATGGGGGGCTGTGTGGTGGTCACAGTTGGGGGATCATGCTGTGTTGGGGGTCACCATACTTTGACTTGGGAGTTGGTGGGGTACGGTAGGGGTCCAGTAGGGATCATTATACTGTGTATGTGGAGGAATTCACCATGGGGGTATCATACTGTGTTTGGGGGGCACTTTTGTTGGCATCATACTTTAAGGGGGCATGGGGCAATGAAAGAGGAATCTAGTAAGGGCACTAAAGCCCCGATGGCAGCGCTGGTCCAAGGTGTTGTTTTCAGATGAAAGTAAATTTTGCATTTCATTTGGAAATCAAGATCCAGAGTCTGGAGGAAGAGAGGAAAGTCCACAATCTCAGCTCTAACACTGACTTGTATTGTAACGTAACAGCGTCTTCCCAGCAGCAAACTCCAGACAGCGCTCAGGTCGCTTCTTTTAGTCTCTTGGCGTTTTTAGGAATTTGAAGTGGTTAAAAGACGTTCAGAAGTCGGAACATGAGCAAAGCAAGTGGCTTTACATGGAGATGAAGATGTTCTTTCTTTTGGACATTGGTTGGGAGGTTTTCCAGGCAGTTTCTGCAGAGGAATCCGCCTGAGAAGATGTTGTGTGCACAGAGCCCTCAGTTACATTTTCTGCATTGTATGGATTCCCATAGGATTGTTTTTATTTGGTAACAATATGGCGGTATTATTCAGTCTTTGGTCTTGTTATTCAGTCACAGCATAGTGGTATTATTCAGTCTATGTATGATGGTTCTCCAATCCCAGCAAGGTGGCGGTGATATGATGGGACTATATACTCATTGTATGGGTGTGTGGTGCTGTTATTAGGAAGTGATATAGCGGTATTATTCTGTCTCTGTATAGGAATAATATTTAGTCTCAGCATTTATTACTATGTGCTCCAGAAGACCAGATGATTAGGACACAATCCCCACCACTGACCACCAGGACCAGGCTGCTCGCTGGGGGGATCAGACTTCTGGAAATTGTACAACTGGTGCCAATTATTATTACATTATTATAACTAGTGATCAGTTATAGACAATAGTTTTATTATTCAGGTTCTCCTTTGTTATTACTGACTGATTAGCATTGCGCCTGACTAGACATGACCTTCCCATACGGATAATTGTTATAAATGGCCTGTAATCAGGGGGCATTTATGACCAGTGCCTGGGGCAGCATGACCTGTGAATACGGCCCTGGGGATCACTGCATTCGGAGGAATTACATAACAATATATGGATCCATTTCATCCTATTATCCCTTGTGGAAATTGCAAACTTGGGCTAACACAGTATTTCAGTGGAAAATATTTATTTTTTGTTTTCACATCTAATTGTTATAAAGTTTTGTGAATCATCTGTGGGTTAAAAATACTCAGCGCACAGCTAGAAGAATTCCTTCCGGGGTCTAGTTTCCAAAATGGCGTCACTTGTGGGTTGTTTCTGCTGTTTTGGCATGTCAGGGGGTCTTCACATGTGAGACAGCATTCACAATCTATTCCAGTCCAAAATCCAATAGCGCTCTTTCCTCTCCCAGCCCGGCCGTCTGCTCCCACTGCAGTTTTTGACCGCACAGGGGTCATCATTACGTTCGGGAGAAATTGTGTAACAAATTATGGGGTCCGTGTTCTCCTATTATCCCCTGTGAAAATTACAAATTTGGTACTAAAACAACATTACAGCCATCACTCACATTGCTGAGAGTGGCGGTTGTGAGCACGGCCTGGCACTGACTGCACTGCATAGCCGGCTGTCAGTCAGTGCCGGGGCATGCTTACAGCTGCTGCTCTCAGTCCTGTGAGCGGTGACAATAATTGCTCTGGGCCATGTCTGAATGACTGAAAGATGGCGTCTCCTAGGATAAATAAAGTTAATTTTCTCTCGGGTGCCACACTTACTGTCCAGCGGTTGGGCACCTTCCTAAAGCTATTAACCTGCAGATTAACCCTATATGTTCAGGTTTATAGCGTTATCAGACATAAAAGTTTCCCTTTAAGGAAGCATTATTTTGAGGCTGCCCCTTAGGTCGGGGGTGCAGCTCCCATCTGGTGGCAGGGATGACCCATCAGGATAAAGAAGATTTTGTGTAGCCCCTGTTCCCACAGACCATCTTGCATGCAGCTTTCTCCTTTGAAAACAATGTGAGCTACAGGAATAGACAAGTAATCTGCTTTTTAATAATGTTGTAATACAATTCTTTATTCCAATGATGAGAGCACACGTTCAGGAGTTGTGCTGTAATGCTTGTCTCCTCTTCTCCATCATCATCATCAGAGCAGGGGCGACCCCCGGGGCATAATATGCTTACTACGTCCTGTGCGGCCGGCAGATGTCCAGCCGTATGTGATGGACCCCAACCCCCAAATAAAATGAATCAGACAGAAGCACACAAAATAAATACACAAAGCATTGCAATTAGGTGTCAAATAGTCAGAATTTTATTTAAATTTACATGACACCGAAAATGGCACAACCCCCGACTCACGAAGAGTCACCCTCCAGCACTCAGGAGAGGAAAACCCCCTGTGGAGGAAACCTCTAGGGAACCATGGCTGGAGGGCTGCCCTTCCCTTGGGCTTAGAGAGTTAGTGCCGATATATAACAGGTGGAACTGCAGAGTTTTACAATTTGTACATTTATCCAGATTTACAGAGAACGACATAACAAATGTAGATGATAAATGTGATAAAGTGGATGTTGGAGAGATCCAGCTGCGATATCTTCCACCATATTGATTGCTAGAACGAATTTGGTTGATCTGATTGCGCAGGTGGATCGACCATCTCTCTGACAGGAGAATTTCACCTACAAGTGAGATCGGACAACACCTGAATCCAGGAAGGAGATCTCTGCTTATTTACTGGATATTCTATGTGTTCCCACCTTTGTCCAATGAAGGCCTGTAAAGGAGGAATATGGCAGCACAGTGTAATTGACGAGGATAACAATACAAACACACAATTCACAACAACTTTCACAATCAGCGTTTGGACAACCACGCACATGAAGACATGTGACCCACAGAATTAAGACAAGAGAAACGATAAGACAATAGACAAAAGTTCCCTCGTATTCCTAGACCTGAAGTGCTGAGATAAAGTCTATCGACACCGTCTCTTTATATCCAGAGACGTTCCCGTTCTTAAAATCAGGTATTCAGAACACCACCGTCGCGGACTCTACTAACTCCACAGTGATCGTGACGAGGTCTCGCTCAACCGCCACAGGTTTAACCCTGCGTTCACTTTTGAAACGTGGAGGTTTCAGTCACTCTGTGTTATTATAAGAAGTATACATAGAACAATACAGATTGTATTCTGTAAGACGACAAGAAATATCATCCATGGGATCAGGTGCCGTGTACCTTGGTGTTTACACAGTTATAATAACCTATCAATTGTCTTCAGTCCACAAATGACCGTCAACCGCACCTAACTGGACTCCCTTATACACTCAGGATTTTATATCTAATCCTCATACATTCACTCTAGAGATCATTCAAGGAGCCTCATGTGTCTACAGAAAACATACATTTTATGTCTTTGATTTTACGATATTAAAAGACAAATGACAATGACACGATTGACAAAAGACAAAATTCAACAAAATACCGGCATATACATAAATATATAACAACAAAATACCGGCATATACATAAATATATAACAACAAAATACCGGCATATACATATATACATAAATATATAACAACAAAATACCGGCGTATACATATATACATAAATATATAACAACAAAATACCGGCGTATACATATATACATAAATATATAACAACAAAATACCAGCGTATACATATATACATAAATATATAACAACAAAATACCGGCGTATACATATATACATAAATATATAACAACAAAATACCGGCATATACATATGTACATAAATATATAACAACAAAATACCGGCATATACATATATACATAAATATATAACAACAAAATACCGGCGTATACATATATACATAAATATATAACAACAAAATACCGGCGTATACATATATACATAAATATATAACAACAAAATACCGGCGTATACATATATACATAAATATATAACAACAAAATACCGGCGTATACATATATACATAAATATATAACAACAAAATACCGGCGTATACATATATACATAAATATATAACAACAAAATACCGGCGTATACATATATACATAAATATATAACAACAACATACTGGCATATCATATAAACATAAATATATAACAACAAAATACTGGCGTATACATATATACATATATATATAACAACAAAATACCGGCGTATACATATATACATAAATATATAACAACAAAATACCGGCGTATACATAAATATATAACAACAAAATACCGGCATATACATATATACATAAATATATAACAACAAAATACCGGCGTATATATAAATATATAACAACAAAATACCGGCGTATGCATATATACATAAATATATAACAACAAAATACCGGCATATACATATATACATAAATATATAACAACAAAATACCGGCGTATACATAAATATATAACAACAAAATACCGGCGTATGCATATATACATAAATATATAACAACAAAATACCGGCGTATGCATATATACATAAATATATAACAACAAAATACCGGCGTATACATATATACATAAATATATAACAACAAAATACCGGCGTATACATAAATACATAAATATATAACAACAAAATACCGGCGTATACATATATACATAAATATATAACAACAAAATACCGGCGTATACATATATACATAAATATATAACAACAAAATACCGGCGTATACATATATACATAAATATATAACAACAAAATACCGGCGTATACATATATACATAAATATATAACAACAAAATACCAGCGTATACATATATACATAAATATATAACAACAAAATACCGGCGTATACATAAATACATAAATATATAACAACAAAATACCGGCGTATACATATATACATAAATATATAACAACAAAATACCGGCGTATACATATATACATAAATATATAACAACAAAATACCGGCGTATACATATATACATAAATATATAACAACAAAATACCGGCGTATACATATATACATAAATATATAACAACAAAATACCAGCGTATACATATATACATAAATATATAACAACAAAATACCGGCGTATACATATATACATAAATATATAACAACAAAATACCGGCGTATACATATATACATAAATATATAACAACAAAATACCGGCGTATACATATATACATAAATATATAACAACAAAATACCGGCGTATACATAAATACATAAATATATAACAACAAAATACCGGCATATATATATGTTTTTCTGGGCCCCGGGCGAAAGAGTCTCAGTGGCCCCTTTAACACATACCACGATTCATGATGCAGAGATACAGCAGAGAAATATATATATATAGTACAATGCAAAGATTTCACTTCTTACATTACATGAGCGATATCTATTGTAAATTCCACAATAGCTCAGAAACCGGCGAATCGCTCCACACAGAATACTGTCCCCCATATAAGGCCCCATACGGAATACTGTCCCCCATATAAGGCCCCATACAGGATACTGGCCCCCATATAACGCTCCATACAGAATACTGGCCCCCATATAAGGCCCCATACGGAATACTGGCCCCCATATAACGCTCCATACAGAATACTGGCCCCCATATAAGGCCCCATACGGAATACTGGCCCCCATATAACGCTCCACACAGAATACTGGCCCCCATATAAGGCCCCATACGGAATACTGGCCCCCATATAACGCTCCATACAGAATACTGGCCCCCATATAAGGCCCCATACGGAATACTGGCCCCCATATAAGGCCCCATACGGAATACTGGCCCCCATATAAGGCTCCATACGGAATACTGGCCCCCATATAAGGCTCCATACGGAATACTGGCCCCCATATAAGGCTCCATACGGAATACTGGCCCCCATATAACGCTTCATACGGAATACTGGCCCCCATATAAGGCTCCATATGGAATACTGGCCCCCATATAAGGCTCCATACGGAATACTGGCCCCCATATAAGGCCCCATATGGAATACTGGCCCCCATATAACGCTCCATACGGAATACTGGCCCCCATATAACGCTCCATACAGAATACTGGCCGCCATAAAATGCCCCATACAGGATACTGGCCCCCATATAACGCTCCATACAGAATACTGGCGCCCATATAACGCTCCATACGGGATACTGGCCCCCATATAAGGCTCCATACGGAATACTGACCCCCATATAAGGCTCCATACGGAATACTGGCCCCCATATAAGGCTCCATACAGAATACTGGCCCCCATATAAGGCTCCATACGGAATACTGGCCCCCATATAAGGCTCCATACGGAATACTGGCCCCCATATAAGGCTCCATACGGAATACTGGCCCCCATATAAGGCTCCATACGGAATACTGGCCCCCATATAAGGCTCCATACGGAATACTGGCCCCCATATAAGGCTCCATACGGAATACTGGCCCCCATATAAGGCTCCATACAGAATACTGGCCCCCATATAACGCTCCATACGGAATACTGGCCCCCATATAACGCTCCATACGGAATACTGGCCCCCATATAACGCTTCATACGGAATACTGGCCCCCATATAACGCTCCATACAGGATACTGGTCCCCTTATAACGCTCCATACAGGATACTGGTCCCCTTATAAAGCTCCATACAGGATACGGGCCCCCATATAACGCTCCATACAGGATACTGGCCCCCATAAAACGCTCCATACAGGATACTGGTCCCCTTATAACGCTCCATACAAGATACTGACCCCCAAATAATGCTCCATGCAGGCTGTCCCCCCCCTTATAATGCTCCATGCAGGCAGTTCCCCCCACATAATGCACTATGCAGGCTGTCCCCCCCCCCTTATAATGCCCCATGCAGGCTGTTCCCCCCCCCCTTATAATGCCCCATGCAGGCTGTCACCCCTCCTCTTTATAATGCCCCATGCAGGATGTACCCCCCTCTTTATAAGGCCCCATGCAGGATGTCACCCCCCCTCTGTATAAGGCCCCATGCAGGATGTCACCCCCTCTCTTTATAATGCCCCATGCAGGATGTCACCCCCCCCCTCTGTATAATGCCCCATGCAGGCTGTCCCCCCCTCTCTTTATAATGCCCCATGCAGGATGTCACCCCCCTCTTTATAATGCCCCATGCAGGATGTCACCCCCTCTTTATAATGCCCCATGCAGGATGTCACCCCCCCCTCTGTATAATGCCCCATGCAGGATGTCACCCCCCCCTCTGTATAATGCCCCATGCAAGATGTCACCCCCCCTCTGTATAATGCCCCATACAAGATGTCACCCCCCTCTCTTTATAATGTTCCATGCCGGATGTCACCCCCCTCTCTTTATAATGCCCCATGCAGGATGTCACCCCCCTCTTTATAATGTCCCATGCAGTATGTCACTCCCCTCTTTATAATGCCCCATGCAGGATGTCACCCCCCCTCTGTATAATGCCCCATGCAGGATGTCACCCCCCCTCTGTATAATGCCCCATGCAGGATGTCACCCCCCCTCTGTATAATGCCCCATGCAAGATGTCACCCCCCACTCTTTATAATGCCCCATGCAGGATGTCACCCCCCCCCTCTCTTTATAATGCCCCATGCAGGATGTCACCCCCCCCCCATATAATGTCCCATGCCTCAGCTCCGGACTCCAGCGTCGCCGACTCGCCGGTATATTCCCGCTCTGCGCGGCCTGTGACGGCTCAGGGGAGGGCACGGTGTAAAGACGTCACCGCACCCTCTGACCTGAGACGTCACAGAGAGCATAGAGCAGGAAGACAGCAGATCTGCGGAGGCACGGGGAGAGGTAAGTATCCGGCTGCCGGGGCGCTGAGCAAGCGTCGGAGAAGGGCGGGCGCTGGCACAGCTCTCCTCCGCCCATAGCCCGGCGGGGTGCGCGACCGCCAGTGGGCCCCTCTACCTGCTCAGGGCCCCGGCATTTGCCCGGGTGCGTCGGGTGCTGACGCCGCCCTGATGGTGACTGTGGAGCTATTTTTTTTTTTTTATATGTAAGGAGGTTTGCTATTTACCTGGAGGATGGGCACCCACCCATTTACAAGTTGGTTGTTTGCTTGTGCTGCTCTTTTTCTTTTCTTTTTTTCTATATTATATATATATATATATATATATATGTATATGTGTGTATATATATATATATGTGTATATGTATATATATATATATATATGTATATATGTGTATATATATATATATATATATATATACATACATACATACATACACACACACAACCATCAGTATTATTGCAAGTTAGCCCAGCGGATTATTAACAATGCCCCCTGGTCCTAGACCCTCACCATGTAGATCGTTTAATGGGCACACAGAGTTATTTATTCCTGTAGTCTTCTCACATAGACTATGGACTATTTGCAACTTCCAGGGGGTCAAACAAACCCCAATTGCAGCAATTTACAGGGGTCACAGAAACCCCAATTGCAGCAACTTACAGGGGTCACAGAAACCCCAATTGCAGCAACTTACATGGGTCACACAAACCCCAATTGCAGCAACTTCCAGGGGTCAAACTTCCAGGGGTCACACAAACCCCAATTGCAGCAACTTACAGGGGTCACACAACCCCAATAGCAACAATTACAGGGGTCAAACAAACCCCAATTGCAGCAATTTCCAGGGGTCACACGAACCCCAATTGCAGCAACTTATAAATACCATTAATACTGGACTAATAATATTACCTAATTAATAATAATAATACCATTTTTCTTACCCAAATTCAGATGTGGTCGACTCTCAATTCTCCTTGGCCTCTTTTGACGCCAATTCAGGCGGAGGACTTGTTCCACAGAGGGTATTTCCATCCCTCCTCGTGCGCGGTATCAGCACTTACCTCATGTTGGAGGAGATGATGAATTCCGGCTCGAAGGACCAAGATGACAGGAGAATTTCACCTTTTACCAAGAGGATAAGACGACACCTGAATTCTGAAGTAAAACTCTGTTTACCTGTTAACAAGGAGACAAACAAGCTGAGCGGCTGTCTGACCCTAATACATTGTGATCAAGGTTATACAGACAATGCAGAATCAGATAATAGTCAGTTACAATTAATTCTTGCTGCTGACTATAGAGAACATAACTAAGGATTCAAATCTCCACTAATGGACACAGTGAATATATATATACAACATGGATGACATGATATACTCATTACAGAAATTATTATAACTCTCCCTTACAGATCCAGGTCCAAGTCACAAGAAGTTGGACACTCGGTTACAGGGGTTGTTGGTTATGGATGACCCCTAATAGGATAAATCCCCCCTCCCCATCTCCCCACAGCACCCATGAAATTCATAGGTCTATCCATGTTCACCCTGAGGAGAGGGGCTGTATGTAGAGGGTCTCTCTATCCTCTGCTGCGGACCCCCATCTATTATCTTCATACACCCTGGGGGCGTCTAAAGCGGACAACCCCTCCCCCTGCTAGAACCTCCATATTACACCCAGGTGGGTACATTACGTGGGGGGCCGCGCTCCAGGTCCTCGGTCCATCAGTAATGGCGCTGATCGTGGCAGCGCGGCCTTCTCTCACGGAATCTTCTTTATGACATGTGTTTATGACCTCATAACAGTTGTCATGGTGACTACAGGGGCTATTACTGATGCAGGGCCCCAGTATTAACCCTTTCACCACAGGCCATTCTCTTCACTGTAGCGGCCATTAATCTGCACTTGTTACCAGGCAGGCGCCTTATCATTATGGCGTCCCTTACACGGCCTGAGAATACAGGTTACAGGCTCCATGTAGAGGTGTTTAGGTGACCTGTAACGCTGAGGTCCATAGACCGGGCTTATAACCAGCACCAGGGTCGCCGGCCCACCACAAACTCCAGCACAGAACAATACGGCACTTTATCGCCCGCTCTGGAGAAACAATTACATTTTCTGAAGCTGAAGAAACTTCTGCAGATTATTGTGAGTAATTCTCATCATGTTACAGATGACAGTGACTGCAGCTGACGTTACACATCAGGATTATGGGCTGTGGACATTTATCACTTATAATCACAAGCATTTATTATGGTTTTCCAATGTGTCCGTAATAAATATCGTCTGGCCGTGATTTTTTTCATAAATCGTCTAGAAATAGTAAAAGTGCAGTTTGTCATTTGCAAACAGGTAGTAAACTATTTTTTTAATTCAATTTCATTTTATTGCATAAAGTGTTTTAGGCTGCGTGCCCACGATGCGGATTTAATGCATTTCCACCACGAAAGTGCATTAAAAACGCTTGGTAATCTGCATGTGCTGTGCACATGCTGCAGAAATTTCCGCTGCGTATTATCATTGCGGAAAAATCGACAGCACGTCCATTTCTTGTGCGTAATTGCCGCCATTGACTTGCATTGAACTGCATAACATCCGCATGTATGCATGCGAATGTTATGCGGTTCAATGCGTGGATGGTACCCGGGTCTGGAGCAGAGGAGACTCTCATCCGACCCGGGTACCATTAGTAAAAAAAAAAAGAATTAAAACGTAAAAAAAAAAAAAACATTATACTTACCTCTTCCGCGGTGTCCTCTGTAATTGGCGTCCTGCCGTGTTCTAAAAGGACCTGCGCTGACGTCATTTAGTCATGTGATGGTCACACGACCGCTGATGTCGGCGGTTGCATGACCCGTTTTTTACATGCGGAAATGCATGCAAAAATGCTTAAAAAACGCTTCTCCCTGGCAGAAAAAAACGCATGTAAAATCTGCATGTGTTTTTTTTTCTGCCAGGGAGAGGCAGAAACGCTCAGGAAAAATCTGCATCTATTCTGCATCGTGGGCACATAGCCTAAATCTGATTTTGATGTTACATACATCTACTGGAGTACGGAGGAGTTTCTGTACAATCAGTACCCATTGATAGGCAGAAGTGCTCACGGCAGCCTGCGTTGTAGGACGCAGATCACTCAGGATCCGGTTTATGGTGAATATATAATTATTTTACATTTTTGGGCCCTATTTTTTGTGGGCGACAGTGTCAATATAACTGTAAAAGGAATCCTCAGGGGGGCATTATTAGCAGTTCAGTGGACACCTAAAGGGCATTATTACACTATAGGGACACTCAGGGTATGATAACTTTCCAATGAATCCACAGGTAGCATTCATGTTTCTAGAAGGCAATTTTACCAACTATAGGGCACAACGGGGACATGAATACTATGTGACTCACGGAGAGGAGCACGTACAGTAATAGGGAAAAATAACTGGTATCTACCACTACATGGCCGCTATAGAAGAGACCTCGGTGCAGATACCTGCGAGCTAGTGAAGGCAACAGTGAAATGGACGTACAGACCCCCAAATTCGGCATATACTGCTGTGAGGGAGGCTCCAGATGAGAAATATTAAAACAGGCTGCAAATATTGTTCCTTTGTCAGTGGCCTTTAAAAGGGTTTTTCCTCATCTTCATAGATGGGCACTGTCAGATAGTGTTGGTAAAAACAAGCACTTTTGCATTTCATTGCTTATTAAACTTTTCAGTCGTTCTTGAGTTAACGCTTTTCTTTTGTTTACAGCTTGTTGCCTTGGAGACCGACCACCGCTGTGGTCTACCTTGTGCTGAAACTGGTTAGGAAGTTGTGGTGCGCTTCAGCGTTTCGGGACAGGTTCAATACAGCGCTTACAAGCTCAATGGAAAAGAGCATGTAAGCACTGCTTATGTTCTGCTGTCCAGCAGCAGTGGTCGGTCTCCAAAGCAATGAGCTGTAACTAAAAGAATAAAGTGTTAATATTTCAAGAACGACTGACAATTTTAATAAGCAGTAAATTGCAAAAATCACTTGTATTTACAAGAACTATCCAACAATACCCATTTGGGAATAACCCTTTTAAGGCCACGACCCCACTATCAGTATTCAGTCAGTATTTTTTCTCAGGAGTGGGAGACAAAACCAGGAGTGGGTGATAAATCCAGAATTGGTGACTTGTTTCTATTATACCTTTTCTCTGATTGTTCCTCATCTGGTTTTGGCTCCCACTCCAGAGGAAAGATACTAACCGAATACTGATAGTGGGGCCGTGGCCTAAGTGTGATTTCTGCCCCTGCCGCGGTCAGTCCGTCGGGTGTCTGGCAGGTTATTCATTTACTGCATATTAAACAATTCTGTGGTGATTATTTCCCATGTTAGGAGCATATGTGCTAATGGATAGAATAACTTTCTTTTAGATTTTAATAATATGCCCATAGGGGCGATCTATTAAATGTTTTATTTAGAAATCTGTCTTGTGCTAAAACTTGCACTTGTTTCTTTTTATAAAGTGTCTGTGATTAGGCCTGAGGGGCGGCCTATACATCTGATAGACTTTCTATAATATACCAGAATTCAGCACATAAAGCAGCTCTATGGCTGCTCACAGCAGATGGAGATTTCAATTTGCTTCAAGAACGGCTAAATCTTTACCTTATTTATTACATGGTGTTCCCCTCTTCATAAATCCAGCACAAATCAGACTGGACTGTGACTCGCCTGTCTTAGGAAATTTCCCTCCTTAGTATTTATTGTGAGATGCAGCAAGAATAGAATTAAAATACAATTGAAAACAAATCCCCACCACTACCAGCAGGGGTCACTAAAGTACATTGTGACACCTGCCTGCAATCTACTAAACCTCCACCGGGGGGATATATTTCTATTATTTTACTCCTCGTATCAACTCTTTCCCCATTTATTCCATGTGTATTTTATTTAGGACTACTGCTAAAGAGAACCTGTCGCTTGCTTAAAAACAAAAAATTGAGTTATATTCTTTGTAAAAATTCCAGATCTCCCCCTGATTCTGCCACAGAAGAATCAGTGATTTTTACAAGTAATTTAACTGAAATTTTCTATAATTTTTCTTAAGAGCTTATATTTTCTTAAAGCCCTTCACATAAATCCTGTAGAAAAGCAGAGTGAAGCCGACCACATACACCACAATAAGCTAAAACCGCCACTGGTGCTGATATAGTCTAATATGTCCAAAAACTCTCATACTCTGAATGTGCAGTATTTCATCAGCACTATAGGAGCTGGAACTGACTTCCTTTCACCTCCCAGCATGCATTTCTCCTGCCATTGCCTTCACTGGACTATGCAGGATGACAGACAGGACAGGAATGAAGAGATGAAGCATCCACTTTCTGTAATGCATCTCTGCTCTTACAGGGTGGGTTACACTTAGACAACCCCTTTAAGACTTACATTGGTGACAGGTCACTAATGTATGATTGGTGGGGGTGAGACACCCGGGACTCCCACCAGTCAGCTGTTCCTGATGTCGGCGGCGTCACAAAACTGCTCAGTTATGGATCTGCACAGCGCCTGTATAGTGGCCGCGGCCGGTACTGCACATCCGCCCCCTATTCAAATCAATAGCAGGTGGAGTGCAGTGCCCGGTGGAGTGCAGTGCCCGGTCGCACCCACTGTGCAGCTCTGTAACTGATCAGTCCTGGCCGCTGACACCAGGAACAGCAGATTGGCGGGGGTGCAGAGTGTCGCACCCCCACCGATCAGACATTGATGACCTATACTAAGGATAAGTCATCAATGTTAAATGTTTAAGTCCCAGACAACTCCTTTAACAGGCTGTAGATATCACTATAGACAGCACTGGGGAAAATAATGACAGATGATTGACGTATGCTTTATTTGTTCCTGGAGCAATACACAGACTCCATAAACAGTGATCAGTGGGGGTGATCAGAGCCCCCCATCTCTTGGATATAACTATACGGTTCATGGTTTCATGTCCCCGGTATAAGAATCTTCACATTCACTTGATAAAGAGTCGGTAGACAGAGCACTGGACCGGTCCGGTCTCCTAACAGTCCAGTCTGTGCGGCCACGAGGCTCGCAGCTACGAGGTAAGTGTTTTAGGCAGTGAGTGCCCATCGCTCCTCATCCACCCGGGTGCAGAGAGATTTTTGCGGATTGAGTTCGGAGTTAGAGCCATGATCGGTGATCTCCAAGGTCGGCAGGTTACTTGTACAGAGCATTGAAGGCTCTTCCTATGACCAGTCTCCGAACCTCGGTAGTACCAGCCCCTATTTCATAAAGCTTGGCATCACGAAGGAAGCGGCCCATCGGGTAGTCGTTTATATAGCCATTGCCCCCTGTGGAGAAATAAACATTTATAAAAGAACAGTGAACATGGGGTGGTCTCAGTCTTCATGGGTAAAATTGCAAAATACGGTAAAAACTTTTCAATTTACTTCTTATTAAAAATCCTCTCAGACCTAGAGAAGAGAGATATTTTTAGGTCACCAGCCACCTCTGCCAGTCTGTCAGAGGTGGTCGGTCTCCTAGGGAAGGAGTGCTGTCCGCTCTGGATCCGGCCGGCTTCATTATGCCTCTGTCCTCTGATTCTCCAGGAGGGAAGGCTGCTTCTGATTGCAGCACTGGAGAGCGCACAGGACGGGTGGCACCTCTGGTCCGAACTGTCAATCATCAGGAGCAAGCAGGAAGCCAGAGGATGGGGAGCAGAGGACGGGAAGAACCTTTTAATGGGAATCTGTCAGCAGGATTGTCTATGTAATCTGAGATCAGAATAATGTCCGGCCAGATTCCAGCAATGTGTTACTACAGGGCTGTGTGCTGCTGTATCAATAAAATCAGTCTTAAATCAGCAGGATATTATCATTACAGCACTAGGTGTCTGATCAGCAGCTTTCTATCAATATATAGTGTACACAGGAAGGTGCCAATCAGTAGTGTGGGTGGGGTTATACACAGCTGCCAATCAGTGCTGTGGGCGGGGGTTATACACAGCTGCCAATCAGTGCTGTGGGCGGGGGTTATACACAGCTGCCAATCAGTGCTGTGGGCGGGGGTTATACACAGGAAGGTGCCAATCAGTAGTGTGGGTGGGGTTATACACAGCTGCCAATCAGTGCTGTGGGCGGGGGTTATACACAGCTGCCAATCAGTGGTGTGGGCGGGGGTTATACACAGCTGCCAATCAGTGGTGTGGGCGGGGGTTATACACAGCTGCCAATCAGTGGTGTGGGCAGGGGTTATACACAGGAAGGTGCCAATCAGTAGTGTGGGTGGGGTTATACACAGCTGCCAATCAGTGGTGTGGGCGGGGGTTATACACAGCTGCCAATCAGTGGTGTGGGCGGGGGTTATACACAGCTGCCAATCAGTAGTGTGGGCGGGGGTTATACACAGCTGCCAATCAGTGGTGTGGGCGGGGGTTATACACAGCTGCCAATCAGTGGTGTGGGCAGGGGTTATACACAGCTGCCAATCAGTGGTGTGGGCGGGGGTTATACACAGCTGCCAATCAGTAGTGTGGGTGGGGTTATACACAGCTGCCAATCAGTGGTGTGGGCGGGGGTTATACACAGCTGCCAATCAGTAGTGTGGGCGGGGGTTATACACAGCTGCCAATCAGTGGTGTGGGCGGGGGTTATACACAGCTGCCAATCAGTGGTGTGGGCGGGGGTTATACACAGCTGCCAATCAGTGGTGTGGGCAGGGGTTATACACAGCTGCCAATCAGTGGTGTGGGCGGGGGTTATACACAGCTGCCAATCAGTGGTGTGGGCGGGGGTTATACACAGCTGCCAATCAGTAGTGTGGGCGGGGGTTATACACAGCTGCCAATCAGTGGTGTGGGCGGGGGTTATACACAGCTGCCAATCAGTGGTGTGGGCGGGGGTTATACACAGCTGCCAATCAGTGGTGTGGGCGGGGGTTATACACAGCTGCCAATCAGTGGTGTGGGCGGGGGTTATACACAGCTGCCAATCAGTGGTGTGGGCGGGGGTTATACACAGCTGCCAATCAGTGGTGTGGGCGGGGGTTATACACAGCTGCCAATCAGTGGTGTGGGCAGGGGTTATACACAGCTGCCAATCAGTGGTGTGGGCGGGGGTTATACACAGCTGCCAATCAGTGGTGTGGGCAGGGGTTATACACAGCTGCCAATCAGTGGTGTGGGCGGGGGTTATACACAGCTGCCAATCAGTGGTGTGGGCGGGGGTTATACACAGCTGCCAATCAGTGGTGTGGGCGGGGGTTATACACAGCTGCCAATCAGTGGTGTGGGCGGGGGTTATACACAGCTGCCAATCAGTGGTGTGGGCGGGGGTTATACACAACTGCCAATCAGTGGTGTGGGCGGGGGTTATACACAGCTGCCAATCAGTGGTGTGGGCGGGGGTTATACACAGCTGCCAATCAGTGGTGTGGGCGGGGGTTATACACAGCTGCCAATCAGTGGTGTGGGCGGGGGTTATACACAGCTGCCAATCAGTGGTGTGGGCGGGGGTTATACACAGCTGCCAATCAGTGGTGTGGGCAGGGGTTATACACAGCTGCCAATCAGTGGTGTGGGCGGGGGTTATACACAGCTGCCAATCAGTGGTGTGGGCAGGGGTTATACACAGCTGCCAATCAGTGGTGTGGGCGGGGGTTATACACAGCTGCCAATCAGTGGTGTGGGCAGGGGTTATACACAGCTGCCAATCAGTGGTGTGGGCAGGGGTTATACACAGCTGCCAATCAGTGGTGTGGGCAGGGGTTATACACAGCTGCCAATCAGTGGTGTGGGCGGGGGTTATACACAGCTGCCAATCAGTGGTGTGGGCGGGGGTTATACACAGCTGCCAATCAGTGGTGTGGGCGGGGGTTATACACAGCTGCCAATCAGTGGTGTGGGCGGGGGTTATACACAGCTGCCAATCAGTGGTGTGGGCGGGGGTTATACACAGCTGCCAATCAGTGGTGTGGGCAGGGGTTATACACAGCTGCCAATCAGTGGTGTGGGCGGGGGTTATACACAGCTGCCAATCAGTGGTGTGGGCGGGGGTTATACACAGCTGCCAATCAGTGGTGTGGGCGGGGGTTATACACAGCTGCCAATCAGTGGTGTGGGCGGGGGTTATACACAGCTGCCAATCAGTGGTGTGGGCGGGGGTTATACACAGCTGCCAATCAGTGGTGTGGGCGGGGGTTATACACAGCTGCCAATCAGTAGTGTGGGCGGGGGTTATACACAGCTGCCAATCAGTGGTGTGGGCGGGGGTTATACACAGCTGCCAATCAGTGGTGTGGGCAGGGGTTATACACAGCTGCCAATCAGTGGTGTGGGCGGGGGTTATACACAGCTGCCAATCAGTGGTGTGGGCGGGGGTTATACACAGCTGCCAATCAGTGGTGTGGGCGGGGGTTATACACAGCTGCCAATCAGTGGTGTGGGCAGGGGTTATACACAGCTGCCAATCAGTGGTGTGGGCGGGGGTTATACACAGCTGCCAATCAGTGGTGTGGGCGGGGGTTATACACAGCTGCCAATCAGTAGTGTGGGCGGGGTTATACACAGCTGCCAATCAGTGGTGTGGGCGGGGGTTATACACAGCTGCCAATCAGTGGTGTGGGCAGGGGTTATACACAGCTGCCAATCAGTGGTGTGGGCAGGGGTTATACACAGCTGCCAATCAGTGGTGTGGGCAGGGGTTATACACAGCTGCCAATCAGTGGTGTGGGCGGGGGTTATACACAGCTGCCAATCAGTGGTGTGGGCGGGGGTTATACACAGCTGCCAATCAGTGGTGTGGGCGGGGGTTATACACAGCTGCCAATCAGTGGTGTGGGCGGGGGTTATACACAGCTGCCAATCAGTGGTGTGGGCGGGGGTTATACACAGCTGCCAATCAGTGGTGTGGGCAGGGGTTATACACAGCTGCCAATCAGTGGTGTGGGCGGGGGTTATACACAGCTGCCAATCAGTGTTGTGGGCGGGGGTTATACACAGCTGCCAATCAGTGGTGTGGGCGGGGGTTATACACAGCTGCCAATCAGTGGTGTGGGCGGGGGTTATACACAGCTGCCAATCAGTGGTGTGGGCGGGGGTTATACACAGCTGCCAATCAGTGGTGTGGGCGGGGGTTATACACAGCTGCCAATCAGTAGTGTGGGCGGGGGTTATACACAGCTGCCAATCAGTGGTGTGGGCGGGGGTTATACACAGCTGCCAATCAGTGGTGTGGGCAGGGGTTATACACAGCTGCCAATCAGTGGTGTGGGCGGGGGTTATACACAGCTGCCAATCAGTGGTGTGGGCGGGGGTTATACACAGCTGCCAATCAGTGGTGTGGGCGGGGGTTATACACAGCTGCCAATCAGTGGTGTGGGCAGGGGTTATACACAGCTGCCAATCAGTGGTGTGGGCGGGGGTTATACACAGCTGCCAATCAGTGGTGTGGGCGGGGGTTATACACAGCTGCCAATCAGTAGTGTGGGTGGGGTTATACACAGCTGCCAATCAGTGGTGTGGGCGGGGGTTATACACAGCTGCCAATCAGTGGTGTGGGCGGGGGTTATACACAGCTGCCAATCAGTAGTGTGGGCGGGGATTATACACAGCTGCCAATCAGTGGTGTGGGCGGGGGTTATACACAGCTGCCAATCAGTGGTGTGGGCGGGGGTTATACACAGCTGCCAATCAGTGGTGTGGGCAGGGGTTATACACAGCTGCCAATCAGTGGTGTGGGCAGGGGTTATACACAGCTGCCAATCAGTGGTGTGGGCGGGGGTTATACACAGCTGCCAATCAGTGGTGTGGGCGGGGGTTATACACAGCTGCCAATCAGTGGTGTGGGCGGGGGTTATACACAGCTGCCAATCAGTGGTGTGGGCGGGGGTTATACACAGCTGCCAATCAGTAGTGTGGGCGGGGATTATACACAGCTGCCAATCAGTGGTGTGGGCGGGGGTTATACACAGCTGCCAATCAGTAGTGTGGGCGGGGGTTATACACAGCTGCCAATCAGTAGTGTGGGCGGGGGTTATACACAGCTGCCAATCAGTAGTGTGGGCGGGGGTTATACACAGCTGCCAATCAGTAGTGTGGGCGGGGGTTATACACAGCTGCCAATCAGTAGTGTGGGCGGGTGTTATACACAGCTGCCAATCAGTGGTGTGGGAGGGGTTATACAGGGCTAAGCATTTAGAGCTCTGCAGCAGAGAAAACTGTTTTTGTATCAAAAATGACACATCGCTGGAATCAGGGTCTCTGCCCCTCCACCATGCTGCTCTCCGATTATATAACAAAAACCTACTTAAAGATTCCCTTAAAGTGAATACAGGCAACAATCTAAACCTGACACCTTTACTTGCACAAATCGCAACGCTTGTCAACACTGAATTCCTAAACATTGGAGATGCCTATATATGAAAACACAGCGGTGGTGGTGCGCTTGCTCCCAGAGCCATCCCAGTCTTTTCATACAGGTGAAGACACATAGGGCAAGTTTCATTTGCAGTTAAAATTTAAAGTCATTTTCTCATTTTTTTTTTTTTTTTACATCTTGGATCATTACTTGATGGGGTTTTTTTTGCACCAAAATAATTCTTCAAAATGGCGCACACAGTACAATGAATTCTTTATTTTCGTCTTTAATCTTTTTTTTTTTGTGACTTTAATGAAAAAAAAATTGGATGCTCCTCTAACACAGCGCAAAATTTTGTGCGAGAAATGTATCATATAAAATCAATTATGGAGGTTATATTTTTCGGGCACAGAGTTTGCTCAATTGATGAATCGGCTGAAAACATTAGGCAAAAAAAAAACCAAAAAAAACCCCCACAGCCGTAATGGTGATCGCTTTGTGTTGTGGACTGCTGGAAACATCGAGGGCAAAACTGAAGAATAAATATGCATCAGTAGTGCTGGTGGATTTAGGTGTTGGCCAAAAGGCACAGGTTAGACTCTCCTTACCTAGACACTGAATACCATCGAGGGCCACTTGGGTAGCAGATTCAGCAGAGTAAAGGATAACGCCAGCACAATCCTGTAAGTAAATGACATGTTCCCAATTTATCACATACAATAACCAGAATTGAAGAAGAACAAAAATTCTACTTTAAAGAGGACATGTCACCAAGTCAGAAGTGACCAGTGTTTGCCCTTACTTTATTCCCGCTGCTCCCCCGAGTATTACACTTTTTCATTTTTTTAAATCCACCATACGGTTGCAGAGATATGGGCCTTTTTATTTAGTGTTGATTGTGTGTAATCTTTATAAGGGGGCGTGGCCCACAGGATAATTATGCAGAGCAGCCTAAAGACACGCCCCTGAGGATCCTGTGAGCCACGCCCCCTTTGATATAGATCATAAAATTTAGCAGTAAGTAAAAAGGCCCATATCTCTGGAACAGTATGGCAGATTTAAAAAAAAATAAAAAATCATGTTCAGGGAAGAAGTAGGAATACAATAAAAGAAAGAAAGGAAAAAAAAAGCTCCCTTTTCATCTAAAGACAGGTCAATGTTTAATAAGACCCCTCTTCGGTGGGGTCTCCTCTTCGGTGGGGTCTCCTCTTCGGTGGGGTCTCCTCTTGGGTCTCCTCTTTGGTGGGCCTCCTCTTGGGTCTCCTCTTCGGTGGGGTCTCCTCTTTGGTGGGGTCTCCTCTTTGGTGGGTCTCCTCTTCGGTGGGTCTCCTCTTGGGTCTCCTCTTCGGTGGGTCTCCTCTTCGGTGGGGTCTCCTCTTCGGTGGGGTCTCCTCTTCGGTGGGGTCTCCTCTTCGGTGGGGTCTCCTCTTTGGTGGGTCTCCTCTTGGGTCTCCTCTTCGGTGGGTCTCCTCTTCGGTGGGGTCTCCTCTTCGGTGGGGTCTCCTCTTCGGTGGGGTCTCCTCTTTGGTGGGTCTCCTCTTGGGTCTCCTCTTCGGTGGGTCTCCTCTTCGGTGGGGTCTCCTCTTCGGTGCCAATTCTGGTGTTCTTAACAGAAGCATACAGTCTAGATCACGTGAAGTCATTATCGGTCTTTACTCCTCTTTGGTCAGACCTCATCTGGAATACTGTGTACAGTTTTGGGCACCACATTTTAAAAAAGACATCGACAAACTGGAGCAAGTTCAGAGAAGAGCGACCAGAATGGTGACTGGTCTGCAAACCATGTCCTATGAGGAACGGTTGCAGGATTTGGGAATGTTTAGCTTGCAAAAAAGAAGACTGAGAGGAGACTTAATAGCTGTCTACAAATATGTCAAGGGCTGTCACATTGTAGAAGGATCATCTTTATTCTCATTTGCACAAGGAAAGACTAGAAGCAATGGGATGAAACTAAATGGGAGGAGACACAGATTAGATATTAGAAAAAACTTTTTGACAGTGAGGGTGATCAATGAGTGGAACAGGCTGCCACGAGAGGTGGTGAGTTCCCCTTCAATGGACGTCTTCAAACAGAGGCTGGACAGACATCTGTCTGAGATGATCTAGTGAATCCTGCTTTGAGCAGGGGGTTGGACCAGATGACCCAGGAGGTCCCTTCCAACTCTACTATTCTATGATTCTATGATTCACATGCTGTTGTGCAAATGGAATAGACAATAGATGGAAATTATTGGCAATTATCAAGACACCCTCAATAAAGGAGTGGTTCTGCAGGTGGGGACCACAGACCACATCTCAGTACCAGTGCTTTCTGGCTGATGTTTTGGTCACTTTTCAATGTTGGTTGTGCTTTCACACACGTGGTAGCATGAGACGGACTCTACAACCCACAGAAGTTGCTCAGGTAGTGCAGCTCATCCAGGATGGCACATCAGTGAGAGCTGTGGCAAGAAGGTTTGCTGCATCTGTCAGCGTAGTGTCCAGAGGCTGGAGACACTACCAGGAGACAGGCCAGTACACCAGGAGACGTGGAGGGGGCCGTAGGAGGGAAACAACCCAGCAGCAGGACCGCTACCTCCGCCTTTGTGCAAGAAGCAACAGGAGGAGCACTTCCAGAGCCCTGCAAAATGACCTCCAGCAGGCCACAAATGTGCATGTGTCTGCACAAACTGTTAGAACTGACTCCATGAGGGTGGTATGAGGGCCCGACGTCCACACATGGGGGTTGTGCTCACAGCCCAACACTGTGCAGGACGCTTGGCATTTGCCACAGAACACCAGGATTGGCAAACTCGCCACTGGCTCCCTGTGCTCTTCACAGATGAAAGCAGGTTCACACTGAGCACATGTGACAGACGTGACAGAGTCTGGAGACGCCGTGGAGAGCGATCTGCTGCCTGCAACATCCTTCAGCACGACCGGTTTGGCAGTGGGTCAGTAATGGTGTGGGGTGGCATTTCTTTGAAGGGCCGCACAGTCCTCCATGTGCTCGCCAGAGGTAGCCTGACTGCCATTAGGTACCGAGATGAGATCCTCAGGCCCCTTGTGAGACAATATGCTGGTGCAGTGGGCCCTGAGTTCCTCCTAATGCAGGACATTGCAGTGTGTATTTTCTTATGTCCATGTATTTACTACTAAAAGTAATTTTTTACATTTAGATTTCATTTTTCATTGGTTATTACAGACTTATTGCTTCCCTGCACATTCAAGTTTCATGTTTTCTTTGGGCATAGATCAGCTAAAAGGCACTCAGGAAAAAAAAACAGATGAAAGATCTACAAACTCTCCCTTAAGACTGTCAGAAGGAGCTCACTGATAGATTCTCAGTTAGCTAATTTTGCAGCCAGGAATAGACAGTGCAGCACAGATGCTACAGAACGCAACATTTTTAATGAAACTCAATAACGGAAATCAATTTTAGCCCCAAATACTTGCATTAAAGTAAAAAAAACAAATGGTCGCAAAGCAGGACAACCGCTTTAACTCCTTACCAACATCTGCCGTACATGTATGGTATAAGTCAGTAGCGGGTGCATGGAGCAGAGTCAGCTCGCCCCGTACATGGCAGATAATGGCTGTGACAAACAACCAGGACCTGCCTCTAAGAGCTGCGAGTGGAGCGAAGATCTGCTCACCACTGTTAACCTGTTCAGTGCTGCTGTCAATCTCTAACAGCAGCATTAACAGCGCGCCGGCATTGGGATGCATCGTTCCATGCGCCCACCGGCGCTCCTGTGACGCGATCACAGGGCGCAGATGGACTGCTATGACATCCGGGGGTCTGCTGAAGCCTCCGTGCCTGTCATCATAAAGCTTCATTTGGGCTGTAAAGAAGAAAGTGATTTTGCTATATGGAGCATTACTGTGGTATCGCTGTATATAGCCCAAGCAATCAGATAATGTATACAAATACAGTGAAAATTAAAAAAAAAAAAAAAAGTCTAAAATATTAAAACCCCACACGTTCAACTCACCTCCCACTAAAAATAAAGATAATAAAAATATACACATTTGTGGTATGGTCTCTTTCAGAGAAATACAATCTATCCAAATATAAAAAACAAACGATCAGAGAACACAGAAAAAAATTCAAAAAGACAAAATTGCATTTTTTTCGTTCGGCACAATACTGCAGAAAATCCTGTAAGAAGCGATGACCATGTCATATGTGTCCCAAAATGTTATCAATAAAGTCCTCTTGCCCTTCAAAAAATAAGCCCCCACACAGCTCCATCAACCCGAAAAACGAAAATGTTACGGGTCTCAGAAAAACTCTTGGAGAAGTTTGGTGTTGCTGTAATCACACTGAGGAGTAGGATCCTATTACCAGGTCATTTTCACCACACTATGTGCGCCGTTAAAACCCTTCCCAGAAAAACAAGGTCAGGCTTTTTTTTTCGCACTTTTACTGCACTTGGAATGTTTTTCCCGTTTTCTAGTACTATGTGGTAAATGAATGGTGGGATTTATAAGTACCGCTCATCCTACAAAATAACAAGACCTCACACTATGTGGACAGACATGAAAAAGTTATAGCCCTTGGAAAAAGCCAAGGAAAAAACAGAAAAAACCATCAATTGGTTCTGTTGGGAAGGGGTAAAGCTGAAGAAACGCATGTAAGAGCAGAATATGGAGGAAGGTGAGATATCACCGGCTGGTGGATACTACCTGCTCCATCGCGGGCAGAGTAACCCATCCCCATGGTGGCCGCTGAGATCTTCTCTTGTAGAAACGGATCCAAAATCTATAAAACATGGGGAACAGTCAGCAGAGGGTTTGGTGATTGGCTCATATTGGCGATATACCCAGGGGCATTACTGGGCACAGGGAAGATTGGGAATGAATAGGATTGGCTGTTAGATATGTGATCTCTTCAATTAAAGGGGATGTCTAGTTGGAACAAGTTCTCACTGATCTCTGGATAGGTGATGACTCTTAGATCGGTGGGTTTGGCCGCTATGACCCAATCAGCAGAACAGCACTTATAGATAGAAGTGAGCGAAGTGCAAATGTTCAACCGCCGGTCCGTTCATTCTCTATGGGGGGCGCTGTACTCAGCTTTCTCCTGCATAGAGAATGAATGGAGCGGTGGTCCGGGGAGGTACTAGCAGGGATTAGTTGGGTTCCCAGCAGATCTAGAAGTTGTCACTTATCATGTGTTGGGGAATAATGACTTCTCCTCTGATAAATGTGCTGATTCCTGTCAGTTGTGGTCGCTGAGTGCGTGTGATGGGATGTGGCTCCGTCCGTTATATTATATCACGTCTTATACCTATAATCTCGCTGATCGCAGGTGTCTGTCTTCACACTCAGATGAGATGGAACAAACTGACGATATAGGACTTTTTTTTTTTCTTCAAATTCAAACCGAGCAATCCTATTGGCTGAGTATGAATGCAGTTACCATGGTGACAGAAGTAGCTGCAGATTTAAAGGGACAAGATACTAATATTGTACTAAAGTGTATTTTATTATATACTTCACATAACTGACTGGGTACACCTTGGTGCTGGTGGGATGGCTTTTTTTTTTTTTTAATCAAACAACATGTTTACTAAGTACCCTATATTATATATATTTCCTATTGCTTTTTACTTACTTATAGCAGGGTATATGTTCATATTGTTTCTATCCTAAGTTTGTCTATTTTCTAATAAAGACATGACCAGTCCTCTTTATAATTTTATAGTGACCCCATTGAGGTCATGGACTGATATTGGGGATTGCAGAGTTGGGGCAAGGTGTTGGTGCTAAGTAAGTGACATCAAATGAAGGCTATGGTGCATATGACTCGCCCCCTGGGCCGTGGGGCACTCGGATCCGGGCAGTAGGGGAACGATGGGAGTAGTAGTGGCAACTCGGTTCCGTGGCTCAGGGTGGTCAGGCCAGTGGTAGTCCGTTATGTGCTGATGTTTATGTCCGACTACGCCACCCGTGGATTTGCGGTTATTAGGAACCGCCGCTGCATGCAGACCGCTGGGGCTGATGAGGTGTGCAGCTAGGGTAGTGTGACTCCCCACGGGAAGAGTGCGGCCCCAGGGCAGTATAGTGGATGGTGGGAGTGATGGTAGTGAGGGTCCCAGTGCTGATAGTGCTGGAGAAGCAAGGAGCACACAGACAACAGGTTGCAGTCCAGGGTCTTTACTAGAACAGGTAAATTGACCCATAAACAGTCCCGGCTAGGAGGGGGACCTGGATGTCTGAGAGCAACGGGGAAATTGGCCCTGGTCAGGGTGAGGGTGTAGGCCTACCGTGCTTTCTGCGCTCCTTCTGGCTATCTCCTCCTGATAGGGTAACAGCCCACGTTTCCGAGCTTTCCATGTATTCTCGCCTGTATGGCCTGCGACGTGGGTTCCTTTCTGCTCCCAGCCTTGTACGGCTTTACTGGTCCCTTCGGTTGTGGCAGGGCCTCCAGGCTTCTTAGGCCAAGGAATATACAGTCCCTTGCGGACTGGTTCTCTGCTGGGGGATGTGGAATCCTTCCAGCCTCAGACACCAAAGTCTGGTAAGGTCAGTCTCTGATTTGCCAAGACAGGCTCTCTTCGCCTCTCGTCTCTGGCTGGTGGCTCTCCTACTGCCACACTTCCTCTTAGGTGCAATCAACTTTCTGTCCCTGCTCCACTCTGGGACACGTCTCAGTGCTGAGACAGGCCATCCATTCTCTCTAACCCTGCCCCCAGTACCAGCTTTTATAGGGGCAGCCAGCTCCCCCTACTGGCCTGAGACAGGAGGCATTGCATGCTAATGTTCCCCTGACTAGAGAACCTCCCCCTTGCTCTCAGACACAGCTTTAATTACACTTGTGGCATCCAGGCCAGGGTGACACACATACATAGTAAATCAGTCTTGTTGTGCCACAGAAATCCTGTTCTATAACACAAAATATCTTCATATGGTGAGGAGTTGTGTTGTGTTTTTCTCCATTTACATTCTAGCGTGGTGATCACATAAAATGTAAAATTCCTATTAAATAATTACTGAATGACAGTAGCCTGTATCCCTGGAGGACAAGTCATTTACCGCTTCACCAGGTTTGATGTTCTAATGCATTTAGATGTTTCAGTATTTGTATATATCTTTTTTTTCCCCCCTTAAGGGTATTCAAGCGCAGACTGTGGCAAACTTCTTCCTCGCCTTTGAAGCACAGCTTTCAATTATTCCTGTCGTAAACAAGGTAAAAAGCTTCGAGCCGAGCGCGATCAGACTCCTTCAGTCCCGCAGCAGGTAAATCTGTGAACATCGCCGGCACTCCTGCTGTTCCTAGCACCGATCCCTCTATGAGCGGCTGTGCAGTAATGAAGGCAGGATTCACCCCAAACTTGCTCGTCTTTTTTTTCGATTTCCAGTTCTGGTAATTAGTGATACACATGTGTATATCCAGTGGTCAACTCAAAACCTATGTATGGAAAATCAATTGTTTGCTGTATGCATCTCATTTGTAGGATGCACACTATTCATTTCAATATGGAGCGGAGTAGGAGGAGACTTTCATTACTGTTCCCTTTACTTCCTCCCTGCTGATAGGAAATGCCATGCTGTTTGCTTGTGTCCTGTGATTACAGCAGCCTGCAACAGTTTTCAGTGTGCACTCCCCGGCTCAGGCATCAAGCAGTAAATGATAACATTAAAACGCTGCTACCCCTTTGTTAGTCACTTTTTTATCTTCTTCCCCTTCTACGAATGCTATAGTCCGTTATTCTAGAACTGCTCTGAAAATGGTTCTCTGGAGTGTTGGGATTTGGGTTTAGGGTGGGTTATGGGAATTGAAGTTCAGAATGATTTGATTAAAAAAAATATGAAATTAAAATTCCTCTGTTCTTGAGAAGGTCAGGAGAAAATGAAAGGATTCATCTAGTCTGTTCAGCGCTCCCAGGAGACAGGCACCAGGCGGAGGTATTAAAAGTCTTCAGAAATTTACTTAGATAAAAATCATCATAAAAAAACGATACATAGAACAACGCGTTTCGGCTATATATTGGTACAGAATAGCCTTCCTCAGGTAAGATATTGCTTTACAGTCTGTTAGAGTTATATAGTCTATATAGGTTCACTTGAATAAATTAATTAGGTTAAATGGTCAAGACCTGGTGGTTCTTCATTAGCTTAATTGCTGCTTGGTGGTTTTCAGTATGCTTGTTTCTTTTGTTGTTACAGGTATATTTGCAGTACATGATAAAATATATGGTGAAAAACACACACACATGAAAAACATTACAAACATTGATTTGCGTGTGTACAGTAGAGATGAGCGGTGTTCTACTCGAACTGTTCGCCAATCTCAAATTCGAGCTGTTTTGGGCGGTGTTCGAGCCGTTCGGCGAACACGAACAATTTGAGAAAAATTCGGCTGTTCGAGGTTATGTTCGATAACTGTTCGTGCACCAAAATCATAACTGGATTTTTTCTCAGTAATGATGAAAATTAATGTTAATACGCAGTTTGAGTGTACAGCGGGGTGGGGGGAGGGGCAGGGGATGGATCTCTGCAGGAATAATGAAGATCTCCATTTTTTTTTCTCTTTCCCGCATTTGCAGTGGGGAGGTGCAATCTGTCAGCCTATCAGCAGCGCACACACGGAGCGAAGTGCTTTTTTTCACACAAGCAAGGGCATGTGTGATTGGCAGTGTATGTCACATGTCCTTGCCCTATAAGACCAAGCCATTTTCCCCGTCGCCACCATTTTCTCACTGCTGCAGCTGCGTGTTAGACGGCACCGCTGTTGCTGTGTGCGCTATACCTTGTTAATTTCAAGCCAATTTTCGCACAAATCTACAGATAGCTTGGGAGTAGGGAATAGTTGTGATTGCAGTCCTTTTAAGGACTAGGTTACAGCATTTCCTACGACTTTTATCAGGCAGGTCTGTGCTCTTAAATAGATAGGTTGTGGGAGTAAAGACTAATTGTAATTGCAGTCCTTTTCAGGACTAGGTTACATCAGTTCCTATCAGTTTTTGCCAGGCAGGTCTGTGCCAGTGCTGTGCAAGTTTTTTTCACAGCATTTGGCTGAATCTAGCAAAGCTAATCCTTTTTGGCCTATTGCAGAGTGTGTTAGTCAGTGGAGTAGCCTATCTGTGTTGCAAGATATACCACCTGTGTATAGAATACCAATTTTTTTACTGCACCTAGTGAAGTAAAATCTTTTGGGCATAGCATCATTCTATTAGTCCATCTATACTGACCTCCATCAGGTTGCAAATTAAAAATAATTTTTATCTGCATCTACCTCTGAAAAAATATTTGGGCTTCTAGCTGTGTGTGGGACTTGTTCTATTAGTCCATCTATACTGACCTCCATCAGGTTGCAAATTGAATATAATTTTTATCTGCATCTAGCTCTGAAAAAATATTTGGGCTTCTAGCTGTGTGTGGGACTTGTTCTATTAGTCCATCTATACTGACCTCCATCAGGTTGCAAATTGAATATAATTTTTATCTGCATCTAGCTCTGAAAAAATATTTGGCCTTCTAGCAGTGTGTGGGACTTGTTCTATTAGTCCATCTATACTGACCTCCATCAGGTTGCAAATTAAAAATAATTTTTATCTGCATCTACCTCTGAAAAAATATTTGGCCTTCTAGCAGTGTGTGGGTCTCATTGTATTAGGCCATCTATACCAAGCTCCACCAGCTTTGAAATTAATAATAATTTTTAGCTGCATCTAGCCCTGAAAATAATTTTTCCCAATAGTGGTAGCAATAGAAATATGGGGCGCGCGCCTGGCTAACAAAAATATACGCTTAATAACACAAAACACCAGCCTAGCGCACTGCATTAATAAGATGGCATCATCGTCTCTCCCAGTGCTAGGCCTACTACGCAGGCTAGTATTCCTGTGCCTAAAACACAATGTATGGGTCCGCGCTAGCCACTATGTTGAGGGGTATAAAGCTGCTGCTAACGCTTTATAACAATTCAATTGGCAGATTTTCACAGAGCTCTTCCACAATGCCCACCCATCGGGCAACAGTTGCCCACCCTCCCTATGGGATCTAGTGGCGAATAGTTGATGCCATTAATCAGAGCGTCAGTTGCCCCGTCAACGTGGCAAGCATACGGTAAGGCATGGGAAGAGTGGACACGACTAGTAGCAGGCAGACGGGTTGACCAATGTGAACAAGCCAGATCACAAGTCACCATAGAATTTCTCCACCAGCTAATGATGAGGGGCATATCAGGGGCGTCAGCGCAGCGGTGGCGGACCGGAGTAGCATTTCACTTCCAACTACTGAATTGGGGAGATGTGACAAAGATTCATCATCAGACAATCCATAAAAGGGTGGAAAAGGGGTCAGCCAAGTCAGGAATGTAGACGTCCCGTCCCGTGTCACTAAAACTGATTTCTCACATCTTATCCCTAACACCATTAACATGACACTCACAATTTGAAGCAACACTAATGTCTACTGCATTTGTGATCGCCTTCTTCGGGGCGCTATGTATAAGCGAATTAGTCCCTCAATCCAAAATTACCACCAGTGGACGCTTATTACACCAGGAAGTAGTCATAGCCAATAATGCAATACGTGTACGCATACACCAATCGAAAACGGTTCCAGCGGGCAGGGGTACTTGGGTACTTCTACAACCCACAAACGGTACACTGAGTCGGGTAACAATAGTAAAAACATATCTAACCATCAGATCACAAAGTAATTTCTTCGTATCACACATTGATGGAACGCCATTATCAAGATACCTGTTCCAAGCTATATTTAATAAATGCATAACATCGGCAGGGAACCACCCCAAAGATTACGGGACACACTCATTCCGCATAGGTGCGGCCACGGAAGCAGCAAGAGCAGGACTGTCAGAAACGGAAGTTCAGAGGATAGGGAGATGGCGATCCACGTGTTTGGCGAGATACATAAGACCGGACTTGTTATCCTAACGTGGTTTGTTTCTTTTACAGGTGACGATAAGCCAACAGTGTGAGTGATAGGCCACTCGTATATATATTGGGCACAAAAAAGGGCGAAAGTCCGCCCAGGCGGGAGGAAATTAGAGTTTCATAACACATATTTCAACTGGAGAGGTATTAGAGGCCTGCTATGGCCACAGGTACTAATGGAGGTAATCAAGGTAGGGAGAGAGGCAAGAGGTCCGGTCATCTTAGTTATACAGGCCGGGGGAAACAACCTAGGTCATCACAAGAGCGCATAACTAATGGCAATAATGAAACTAGACACTGAGCGCTTCAGAGAATTTTTCACAAAATTAGCTATAGTATGGTCAGAGATTGTGCCGATAGCGGTATGGCAAGGTGCGCGAGACATCACGGCCATCGAATGGACAAGGCGGGTAATAAATATTCGGATGGCAAAATTTAGAAGAGACAGAGGCGGTGTAGTGATACGACACTGACAACTGGAAGGAGATAAAGCAGGCCTCATACGGCCCGACGGTGTTCACTTAATAGATATTGGACTGGACATATTCCTGTCAGGACTCCAGGACAGAGTGGAACAAGCGTTAAGAGTGATGGGTGGGGGTCAGAGTCCTGCATACGAGTACGCTGGATCCTCCGTGGCCTGGAAATAGAAAGGACATGTTGGAGAGTTACACTTGTTGGCCAACTTGCCGGAGTGGGGACCCAGGGCATGCTGCAACAAGCTGAATTATTTTAGAAATAAAATGCCTTTCTAATGGAATGAGTATAAAGAGTTAATAAAGCTGTGACCGATCCTCACCTATCCAGTTGTAAGAGTTACATTATTGGGTTGTCCATAAAAGGGGGGCGGTAGGGGGGCTGAGCATCTGGGTTTGGTTGGGGGTCCCCACAGTCTGCCTAGGCTAGATTAATTTAAAAATTCTTATTAGATACACAGGCGGTGCAGCTTGCTTCGCAGCTGGGCTACTATGCCCAAAGTATTGCCTAGGCTAGATACAGTTAAAAATTCTACGCTGACTAGCAGACACTGAAGATTTGGAGCAGACCTCTGAGTAAACAGCTCTTCAGACTCAACCATCTGTGTTACCCCAAGCCATAGTGTATGTAGTTTCTTACAGTTAAAAGGGGGGGTGCGACCCAACCCACCTGGAATTGACGATGCCAACGTCACGTAAGACACAGCAAGGGGACTCCCAAAATTGTGGCACAGACACCACTTAACCCTAGAACGCATACCTGTGGCCTTGCAGGCCCGCCCAGTTAATTGTTTTCTATTTTCTGCAAGATTACTTTAGTTAGAATTTTGAAACTCTAGGTATTCTTCATGTATATAGTTGTTTGTCATTTGAGTTTGAGTTATTCCATGTTATTTGCACACGGGCCTAAAGGGCCCCAGGTATGTGAAAGTGTAGATTTTTATGGTCATGCGTTCTAGGGTTAAGTGGCATCAATTGCCCCACTGTTGCTTAAAACGGTTGGTGAGGTGATTTTACCAAATCCCCAAGCTTTTAGTCTCCCAAGGATGACACAGGGGTAGAAATGTCCTTGCGAATCCATGATTTGATCATCTTTATGAACGTGAGTCTGTCTACATTCTCAGTGGACAGCTGCGTGCGCTTATCTGTCAGCACACCACCAGCAGCGCTGAACACACGTTCAGAGAGAACGCTGGCTGCATGGCATGACAAGATCTCCAAGGCGTGAGTGGCGAGCTCCGGCGATTTTTCAAGATTGGAATACCAAAATGAGCAAGGGTCCAGTGACACAGTCATGGCTTCGATGTTCACTTGGAGATTCTCCTGTACCATCCTCTCTAGGCATTGACTATGTGTCAGACTTCTTGTCTCCTGTGGCCTTGCAAAGGATGGTCTAAAAAAGTGGTGAAACGATTCCACAAAATTGCTGTTACCAGCAGATACTGTGTTACTGTTACTGTTTGAGTGATGAAGACTCGACAGTCCCACCGTTGGCAAGTTAGAACTGTGAGATTCACTACGTGCACCACTGGTGTTTTGTGGAAAAGCACATGTAAGATTCTGCAACAGATACTCCTGCATTCGTCAATACCTTTTTATGGCAGGAATTATTTCGGCAAATATACTTTTGTACCGGGGATCTAAGAGTGTGGCAACCCAGTAGTCGGAATTACTTCGAATTCTGACAATCCGGGGGTCATGTTGCAGGTAGTGCAGCAAGAAGGCACTCATGTGTCTTGCGCATCCAGAAGGACCAAGTCCTTGTTGTGTTGGTAGCGAGGTAAGAATCATGCTTCCTTCCTCTGCCCTCTCCCTCCAACCTCGCACAACAGAAATGTGATCAAGGTCTCCCTCATCTGATGAGTCTTCCATGCCCATTGCCAGTTCGTCCTCCACTTCTTCCTCGGCTCCTGCACCTTCCTCAACAGTTTGGCTGCTACCATGCGCCCTGGTTAATCCCTCTCCCCCACCCTCCCATGCCTGCCGCCTTGGTGCTGCCAACCGTCTGGACCTTGGAGATGTTATCCCTTCCGCATACGACTCCTCCTCTACTTCCTCCACCTCCTCTTGTCCCACCACCTGACTCCGAATTCTGTTTAACATGTGCTCCAGCATGTAAATCACCGTAATAGTCATGCTGATAATGGCATCGTCAGCACTAAACATCTTCGTCGCCATTTCAAGACTGTGCAGAAGGGTGCATAGGTCCCTGATCTGAGACCACTCCTCCAGCGTGATTTGCCCCACCTCTGGATCTCGTTGGCCCAGGCTATACGTCAGAACGTATTGCACCAGGGCTTGTCGGTGCTGCCACAGTCGCTGCAACATGTGCAGAGTTGAATTCCACCGTGTCGGCACATCGCATTTCAGCCGGTGAACTGGCAGGCCCAACGACTTCTGTAGAGATGTAAGTCGTTGAACTGCGGGATGCGAACGGCGGAAGTGAGCACACAGCGACCGTGCACTCTGCAGAAGGCCATCTAGTCCGGGATAATGGGCTAAAAATTGCTGGACAACCAGGTTCAACACGTGAGCCATACAAGGCACGTGTGTGACATTGCCCCTGCGAAGGGCCGCACCCAGGTTTGCAGCATTGTCGCACATGGCCTTCCCTGGTTGCAGGTCCAGTGGAGACAACCTTTCATGAAACTGGGTCTCCAGAGCTGACCAAAACTCCTCAGCTGTGTGACTCACATTTCCCAGACATTTCAAAGTAAACACTGATGCGTTGAGCCCAGCTGCCAGCATAGTAAGGAGGTGTGCAGGATTCCTTCTGCGCAGTTAGAAAGCAGGTGGCATTACCAGACAGGCTTTGGGTGCAGGTGGAGGACCGAGAGGAGGTTGAGGAGGCAGAAGCAGTGGAGGAAGTTCGAGATAAAGAGGATTAACACACAACTCGTGGGGACGGTAAGACTTGGACAGCAGCCCCTTGTCCTGCTGTCACCATAGTTACCCAGTGCCCAGTCAGCGACATGTAACGCCCCTGTCCATGCCTTCTCGTCCAAGTGTCTGTGGTGAAGTGCACCCTGTCACACACAGAGTTTCTCAAAGAAGCGGTGATGTTGTGTGCGACATGCTAGTGGAGTGCAGGCACACCTTTCTTTGAGAAGTAGTGCCGACTGGGCATCTGGTACTGGGGCACTGTGACGGACATAAGGTCTTGAAAATCCTCTGTGTCCTCCAGGTGGAAAGGCAGCATTTCTGTAGCCAACAGCTTGCAGATGGTGAAATTCAACCTCTTAGCTTTCTCATGGCTAGGAGGAAATGGTCTTTTACTTTTCCACATCTGAGGGACCGAGGGCTGGCTGTTGTGCTTAGACGGTGTTGAGTAGGGTGTCCCCGGCAACTGCCGATCTGTGAGGAAGATGCAGGCGGACATGTTAGGTTGCCTTGATCCAAAGGTGGTGCTCTCGATGTCGGAGAGCGCTCAACACTAGCAGGTGTTTCCACTTCCCAATGAACTGACGACCTGCCAATCACACTGGCTGTTGCGGGTAAAGAGGTGGCAGGTCTGCGTCCAAAAACATGTGTGACTGCTGTCCCCCCAGTCACAGAGGATGAAGAGGCTGCGGATGCACAAGATGGGGCAGACGGTGGTTGGCCCAGCCGGCTAGGCCGCATTGTAGCACAGTGAGCTTCCCACTGCAACTTATGCTTCATATCCATGTGACGGTACATGCATGAAGTACTCAAACTATGGATTTTTTGGCCTCTACTTAGCTTTTGCTGACAAATATTACAGATAACACGAGTTGGGTCATCCTTATCGATCTGAATAAATGCCCAGGCTATGCAAGGCTTAGAGCCCATGTGACCTGAAGAGCCACTACGACTTGTGGTCAGAGGCAGAGTTGTGGTTGAGGATGCAGTTGTTGACGTGCTTCCAGTACTCCGTCTCTGTTCAGGAAGGCGCAACCTAACCTCGTCGTCAATAGCATCTGTGATGCCCCGCTGCGCTTGGTATCACAGATCCTACAAGAGTGCATTGATGGAATCCTCCACATGAGGCCCCCATAAACATTTGTAGAGCCCCGAGGGCTCGGCCGCTACAGGGGTATTGCACCTCTGCCAGAGGTGTGGTATTCCACTCCCGGGTAAGGATGGAGTGTGGACCAGGGCTCAGTTAGCTGCATGCAGCACACACACCCCATTTCCGAGGGACAGCTCAACGGTGCTCCCACTAGACATAAGTGCAGGCACGACCGACCATGTCCCTGCTGGAGTGGGGAGGGAGGGGTGGAACACCCAGTGCTGTAGGGGCAGATAGTAGGCGGTTCCTGAGTGTAGGAAGGAGCCCATTGGTTGCTGGTCACCTGGGCTCATGGCTAGAGGGAGGTATAAAAGGTGGGCACCATCTTAGTTCTGGGTCAGTTCAGCCAGAGGAGAAGACAGGGAGTAGAGGCTCTGTAGGAGCTCTACTCCAGGAGGGCCTAGTGAGAGGCCGAGGAGGAGGTGAAGGGGAGCTGAGATTCTGGCTCATCTCAGCTCCAAGAGAAAGGAACAGAAAGGAACAGAACAGGAACTGCAAAGAAGGAGAGACAGAGAAACAGAAGGGCTCAGGAACAAGAAGGTGGAAGGGACCCTAAGAACCCACGAGAATCCAGGGTGCAGGGTCAGGCAGATTAAGGGTACCGGATCCCAAGTTGGTGGAGGAGAAACAACCCTCAGCCAAAGACCGGTCGTCGTGATCATCTATTGGTGCGACACCTCATCAAACCTGCTAGGAAGGCACCATATAGGACAGCGGAGGACGGGGCCCACGTTTAACCGCACAAGTCCGCGGCAGCTGGACAAAAGTGGGTCACTGGTGAGGCAGGCCAGAGAAAGGATTAAAGGGGGTCCTGTGCCATGCTCCTGAGCTGCCTGGGAGTTGACCAAGCCCCTCACCTGGTGGACGCAGCACGGCTCGGGCGGTCACTGCTGACAGAAGTGACCCGGAACAAACGAACTGTGAGTAAAGACCCTGGACTGTAACTTGTTGTCTGTGTGCTCCTTCGCGCCTCCAGCACTATCAGCACCGGGACTCGCACTACCATCACTCCCACCATCCACTACACTGCCCTGGGGCTGCACTCTTCCCGTGGGGAGTCACATCACCTCAGCTGCACCCATCATCAGCCCCAGCGGACTGCCTTGCAGTGGCGGTTCCTAATAACCGCAATCCACGGGTGGCGTAGTCGGACATTATCTAAAGTACAGTAGCAGACTACCATTGGTCTGACCACCCTGAGCCGCGGGACCGGGCCGCCACTACTACTCCCAGCATCTCCCTATCGCCCGGATCCGCGTGCCCCACGGCCCAGGGGGCGAGTCAGCTTTGGCGTAGTCGGCAGGATTTCGTGCCCGCTAACCACGGGTACTGCGCGCCTGAAAAGAGACTGTTTCACGGTACTAAAGATGGCGCCCGCCCCAGAAGAACGAGCGCCATAATGTGCGCGCCAAAAGACCACAGGAGGCCGCCTCCCATCGTGGGCCGGGTCCCAGAATGGCGCCAAAGAGGAAGCCCGCCCCCAACAACCATGAGCACTGCTGTGGAAATGTCCGTCAACGTGGGGGGGCTGCCCCTGAGAGTGATTGTCAGCAGAATGCCCCAGGACCACCCCCCATGGGGGCGGATAGGAAAGAAAACTGCGGGGCAGGGAGTGGTCTGGATCAGTCCAGACAGACCGCACCCGGGAATGGACGCCCTGAGCAGCACCAGCCTCCTGGCCCGAAGCCTGCTGCAGGCCGAACCGTTCTGCAGCCTAGCAGAAGTCCTGGCGCAGCTCCCCAGAGATCCGGAGCGTGCGCAAGCTGCACTGGAGGACCTAGAGCGGAGGATGGTCCGGGCGCAGCGGAGTGCACTCACCGAGTGGAGAGAGGAACTGGCCCGGCAGGCCGAGACCCACCAGCGACAGGCTTCAGCCGCACCCCGCGGTTTGCCTGTCTCGGAGGACGGCGCAGGAGGAGAGAGGACCGGAGGCGACGCCGCAGAGGGAGCCACGAGGACTGAGGCAAGTGAAGGGGACGTCACCACCCCAAGCCCAGCACCCGCAAGCCTGCCCCAGCCTCCCGTCGCAGCACCAGAGGCCCCACTCACCGCACCTGTTGCCGCGCCGCCACTGCTCCCGGCTAGGCCTCAAGCGGCGAGCGCCGCGGCCACGCCCCGCCCAGCGCCATGCCCCTTGACCCCGGGTGCCGTAAAGCAGGAAGCATCATCGGCCCGGTCGCAAGGCCTGGATCATAGAATCATAGAATGTAGAGTTGGAAGGGACCTCCTGGGTCATCTGGTCCAACCCCCTGCTCAAAGCAGGATTCACTAAATCATCTCAAACAGATGTCTGTCCAGCCTCTGTTTGAAGACGTCCATTGAAGGGGAACTCACCACCTCTCGTGGCAGCCTGTTCCACTCATTGATCACCCTCACTGTCAAAAAGTTTTTTCTAATATCTAATCTGTGTCTCCTCCCATTTAGTTTCATCCCATTGCTTCTAGTCTTTCCTTGTGCAAATGAGAATAAAGATGATCCTTCTACAATGTGACAGCCCTTGACATATTTGTAGACAGCTATTAAGTCTCCTCTCAGTCTTCTTTTTTGCAAGCTAAACATTCCCAAATCCTGCAACCGTTCCTCATAGGACATGGTTTGCAGACCAGTCACCATTCTGGTCGCTCTTCTCTGAACTTGCTCCAGTTTGTCTATGTCTTTTTTAAAATGTGGTGCCCACATTTTATGACCCGGGCGCCATCGCCAAGCCTGCGCCCCTGTCCCGGATGGGACTGCCACCTAGCGCAGCCACAAGACCCCCGGCCTGGTCGCAAGGCCGAGTGCCCCCGGGCGCTGCTCCCAGATCAGGTCCCCCCACTATACCATCGCTGGGCGTGGACCTGTTTGCCCATCACACCGGTCCGGATGGACTGCCGCTGGAGTGGCCGGCTGAAGTGACCGGCAATCATCCATGGAAGGCCCAGCCCCCGCGCGAGCCTCTGATACCGGCTCCTGAACCCGTCGAGGTCACCCTACCCCCACTAGAAGACGTCCAATTTGCGTGGGACTCCACCGGCGAGAACTTGATGGGGTTCTCTCAAGAGACCCGGACAGACGCGGTCCGTCGTCTGGAGGCCTGTCACCAGCAACTGGTGACCTTTGAGCGGGAGCAACGAGAGAGGCGCGTCAGGGAGGAACGGCTCCAAGTCCAGAGTGCTGAACAAAAGCGCAAGGCCCGCCAAGACCCCCAAGCAGCCCGTGGTCCCCGAATCACCGGGACCGTAGTCAAGTTCCACATGGAGAACGGCTGGGGCTTCATCAGGGGCCCAGAAACCGCAGGCGATGGTCTTTGTGACCCGCAGGGACGTGGAGAGTCATCTACCTGAGGGGCATCGTGGCCGTGACCTGTACCCTGGTGATGTGGTCGCCTTTACCCGCCACGTGGGTGCAAAAGGACCATACGCCCTACATGTTCATCGGCTCACCGAGGAGGAGCTACAATACCGCGGCTATGAGGAGAGCCAAGAGGACCCGGACGGGTCTGAAGAACCATATGAGGAGGAAGAAGGAGCATATGGAGGACACCGCTACTAGTAAGTAGCAAAGTACCCGTGTACATAGTTACCCGTCAGGGTATCAGAACTGTTTTTGGGACTGTTCCCGTCTTGAAAGTGTGGTCCCCGTTGGGACAAATATTGAACTGCTACCTGTGTGCCCCTCATCCCCTATCAGGCTGAGGACTGTGAGCAGCCATTCCCTCCCCAAAACTGGCCGAGGACTGAGAGCGGTCAACCCTTTGTATATAGTTGCGCTTCCTAAAGCGCCCCCTACTGGTTTTATACAAAAACCGCAACGTCTACCTCAAGATTTACTGGACTGTTGCACCTTTACCTGGTTGCAAGTTGCACCGCAGCCAAGAATCCAAGAATGTGCTTTACTTAAAAATGTGTTACATGAGAAAGTTTTATATGCTGCTAGAAAATGTTTTACATAATTTTGAGACCGTTTTATATGATAAGTGACAAAAGAGTTCCAGAGGCATTAGCAAAGTGTTTTGTGGTAGTGGCAAGAGAAGAGGAGTGTTTCCCATAAAGGGAATTGAACCATGTTACCTGTTTTCTGATGTGAAAAGTTATTGAAAAAGTTTTTGCATGTCCTGTAATTATCTGTTTTTGCTCTTTTCCAGCCCGAGGACGTGCTGTGGTTTACCGGGGGGGAATGTAGCGCCCCGAGGGCTCGGCCGCTACAGGGGTATTGCACCTCTGCCAGAGGTGTGGTATTCCACTCCCGGGTAAGGATGGAGTGTGGACCAGGGCTCAGTTAGCTGCATGCAGCACACACACCCCATTTCCGAGGGACAGCTCAACGGTGCTCCCACTAGACATAAGTGCAGGCACGACCGACCATGTCCCTGCTGGAGTGGGGAGGGAGGGGTGGAACACCCAGTACTGTAGGGGCAGATAGGGGGCGGTTCCTGAGTGTAGGAAGGAGCCCATTGGTTGCTGGTCACCTGGGCTCATGGCTAGAGGGAGGTATAAAAGGTGGGCACCATCTTAGTTCTGGGTCAGTTCAGCCAGAGGAGAAGACAGGGAGTAGAGGCTCTGTAGGAGCTCTACTCCAGGAGGGCCTAGTGAGAGGCCGAGGAGGAGGTGAAGGGGAGCTGAGATTCTGGCTCATCTCAGCTCCAAGAGAAAGGAACAGAAAGGAACAGAACAGGAACTGCAAAGAAGGAGAGACAGAGAAACAGAAGGGCTCAGGAACAAGAAGGTGGAAGGGACCCTAAGAACCCACGAGAATCCAGGGTGCAGGGTCAGGCAGATTAAGGGTACCGGATCCCAAGTTGGTGGAGGAGAAACAACCCTCAGCCAAAGACCGGTCGTCGTGATCATCTATTGGTGCGACACCTCATCAAACCTGCTAGGAAGGCACCATATAGGACAGCGGAGGACGGGGCCCACGTTTAACCGCACAAGTCCGCGGCAGCTGGACAAAAGTGGGTCACTGGTAAGGCAGGCCAGAGAAAGGATTAAAGGGGGTCCTGTGCCATGCTCCTGAGCTGCCTGGGAGTTGACCGAGCCCCTCACCTGGTGGACGCAGCACGGCTCGGGCGGTCACTGCTGACAGAAGTGACCCGGAACAAACGAACTGTGAGTAAAGACCCTGGACTTTAACTTGTTGTCTGTGTGCTCCTTCGCGCCTCCAGCACTATCAGCACCGGGACTCGCACTACCATCACTCCCACCATCCACTACACTGCCCTGGGGCTGCACTCTTCCCGTGGGGAGTCACATCACCTCAGCTGCACCCATCATCAGCCCCAGCGGACTGCCTTGCAGCGGCGGTTCCTAATAACCGCAATCCACGGGTGGCGTAGTCGGACATTATCTAAAGTACAGTAGCAGACTACCATTGGTCTGACCACCCTGAGCCGCGGGACCGGGCCGCCACTACTACTCCCAGCATCTCCCTATCGCCCGGATCCGCGTGCCCCACGGCCCAGGGGGCGAGTCACATTCACACATCTCCACCTTCCACCTCAGTCCAGCAGAGGGAGCCCGTTAGGGATATAAATAGGGAAGGTGGAGCTAGGCAGTTCAGTTCCTCTGAAGAGTTCCTGCAGTAGAGAAGCCTAAGAGAGGTCAGTCTGCAGTGGAGCTCAGTCTAGTCTAGAGAACGCAGTTAATAGTTCAGCAGTGGAGCACGAAGCTCCTGCTTGCTAGATTCAGCGAGCCCAGATAGAGCTTAAGGTGTGCCGGTGCCGTAAGATCAATGAAGCGCGGCAAGCTGCCGTTAGTGTGTATAGCCTAGTGAGGGCCCGAGTAGGCCGAAGGCGAGTGGCGAGTTAGTACATAAGGGGCAGAGGAGCTTAACCAGCTCACCCCGAAGCATTTACCGGACACAGGATCCGAGCTTACCGGTATCTCTATGACCCAGTAAGGCATAACCGGAATCCCTGGAGAACTACAAGTCCCAGGATCGCTAAGGTGCTGATATGTAACAGAGCCAGGAGACGCTTAGGCCCCGCATACTGGGAGCGTGAACTCCAAGAGAAGGCCCTACCACAAGGTCAGCCAGCGCAGGACAGAGACAAAGTTAGGCCTAGCTCCAGGCAGGTCAGAAACTTACTGCGCAGAGGCAAGAAACAGGAGGCCCTACACCCGCTCATTGGGGAGGATCCTGATATGCACCCTTCACCCTACAGTGCTCCGGGATGTGCCTGAATTTCCACCAGTAAAAGGTACTGAAGTGACTACCGTGTCCGTTCCCGTTCTTGCTCTGATCCAGCTGGGTCTCGCCTGTCCTGCATTCCCCCTGCATACGCTGCCCTGAGACCTAGCTCCACCTGTGGGGAGCTATACCATCGAGCTGCCTTATCACCGGCCTCAGTGGACTGCTGCAGCGCTGGTGCTTGTCACCAGATACCACAGGTGGAGTCATGAACTCTTATAAAATTAACAATTATCCACCCTTTTAAAGAGAGACCCCAGGGTACGGGCCAGGGAGCCGACCACCGCGACATCCCCAAGGCCAGGCAAATGTCCGGGTACCGAGTCATCCCCATCCCCAGGGCTAGTCACATCCTCCTCCACCTCCTCTGCTGACCTCATCGACTGTCTGACTGTGGGTTGACAGTAAGTGGGATCTCCAACCTCGTCATCATCACCCTGTGTGTTATCACACCCGTCGCCCTCAGAGCCAACCTCTTCCTGCCCTGACCGAAAAGTCAAGTTGTCGCTCCAATCAGGTATTTGAGTCTCATCATCGTCTTCATCATTGTCTCCACCAACAGGAGTTACAGTTTGGGAACAAGGGTCTACATTATGCTCAGAACCTTCTTCATCTGGTCCTGGATCCAACTTATAAAGATTCTGGGCATCGGATCAGATCATTTCCTCATCTGGATTAACAGAAGCTCTGGAGCAGACCTCCGTTTCCCAGGCTATAGTATGAGTAAACAGCTGGGCAGACTCAGCCATCTGTGTTATCCCATACTCAGACGGGCAGCTGGAGACTTGGGAGCTGTGAGGAAGCAAGTGCGATTGGGGTGACACCTCTGAGGACTGGAGTATTTGTGATGTTGAAATTGAGGTGATGGAGAGCCCACTTGAAGGAGCACTTGATATCCGTTGAAGCACCTGCTGTTTTTGTGCCTCATCTAGAATTTGTAGCGATGGGCGTGTCCGTAAGAATGGGATCGTATCACATTGTCCACGAAAAGAAGTCGACATCTTAGTTTGGCTGGAAGATGGTCTTTCTTCTGCAGATGTTACTCCCCCCCCACCGTGGGGGGCCTCGACCCACCGGCGGACAGGCACCAGTATTGGGATAGGGGGGCTGGCCGTCAGGGTCCACCGCGGCTCTGGCACAAACCCGGCGACACGGAGGTGGCACAGGCAGGAACGGACTGGCCGTGTCGGCTTCTCACTTTTTGGATTTTAGAAGGGCATGACATGCCTATATCTGTGTCTCCCCCTCCTTTTACTCCTCCACCTCTTTTCTTTTCACATGACTATATGTACTTGTCACTTTTCCATGTGTTAGTTGTGTCTTCTGAGCAGTTTGTCAGCTTTTGGACACCTTTGAAGGTGTTTTCTATGTGTTTCTGTGTGTTTTTGTTTGCCTGCCATTGGTTTCAACGGTGTTCGAAGGTGTTCGACGAACAGTTCGACGAACACACGGGTGTTCGACGAACCGAACCGAACTCGAACACTACGGGGGTGGCTCAACACTAGTGTACAGCATGAGTGGATGTATAAAAAAATGTAAATCTATGGCATTATCCACACATACAGCATATATTCAATGATCATATTAGGACTATTATATTATACTTCTTTTACTAGAAAAACTTTTCTTATGAGAGAAAACACAACACAAAAAAAAAATAATTAAAAAATAAAAAGAATAATCATATTACATTAATCTAATCATATTGTGAGTTCTATATCTTTAATTGCTGTGGGAACTTTTTAGATAAGTTAGTTTTTTCTATTGGGATTGAACTCGTGTAGTCCACACTCCAGGGTCTATTGTGTTTCTCTCATTGGTATTTACTTCTATGCTGTGGATGTCCTCATGATGCTGGCTTCACTAGTCAGGGGTTTATGGGCAAACCCAAGAATATATCATAAAAAATATCTAGCCTGGGTTACCATATATTCCATTCTTTCTATATATTTCTATTGGTCAGCATCGCTGTCCTGATCTAATTCGATGTTCTATATGTTCTCCAGTCTATCATTGAGGCCGTCCGGATGTAGAGAGCGCAATCTGTACATCCAGAAAGCCTCTTTCTTGTTCAGTAGATGGATTCTGTTTGATATATTCTGCGGAATTTCTTCGACAGGAGTCAAACTTATCTCAAAGCTCTTATTATGATTTAGTAAGAGATGTCTCGATAGGCTATGTGATAGTAGCCCAATTTTTGCATTATGTCGGTGTGCGTTTAAACGTGATCTGACCATCTGTGTCGTCCGGCCACCATATTGCATTCCGCAACTACATGTAATTACATATATAACATAGCTGCTAGTGCAAGTCAGGTGATGTTTTATGGGAAAGGTTTCTCCTGTACTATTGGAGGTGATAGATTGATGGCCATGGGTTATTGTTTGGCAGCATTGGCACTTTTTCTGGTTGCATTTAAAAGTGCCATTGAGTGTATTGGTTGTCTTTTTTATTATAGGATTAGTAGTTTTAGATTGGAGAGACGTTTGTTTTTTTCCAGAGCTTTTCACTACAGATTTTTTCAAGCGACTAGGTGCTATAATGTTTCTGAGTGTTTTACCCCTTCTAAAGGTGATGCCTGGTCTCTCTGGTAGTACATCCCGTAGAAGGGGATCTTGTCTCAGTATGTACCAGTATTTTTGTAATATTTCTCTAATTTTTTGGTTACCTTTATTACAAAGGTGAGTGTAACTTTTTTTTTTTTGTTTTTTTTTGTGTACAGTGTGAAAGGGATGAGGGGGCCACACATAAAAGGATTGTGGGGTGAGGGGACCATGTATATATCAGGATTGGGGGGTGAGGGGTACCACGCATACCAGGATTGGGGGGTGAGGGGTACCACGCATACCAGGATTGGGGGGTGAGGGGTACCACGCATACCAGGATTGGGGGGTGAGGGGTACCACGCATACCAGGATTGGGGGGGGTGAGGGGTAACACGCATACCAGGATTGGGGGGTGAGGGGACCATGCATACCAGGATTGAGGGTGAGGGGTGCCACCCATACCGGGATTGAGGGGTGCCATGCATACCGGGATTGGGGATGAGGGGTGCCACGCATACCGGGATTGGGGATGAGGGTTGCCACGCATACAAGGATTGGGGATGAGGGGTGCCACGCATGCCGGTATTGGGGGTGAGGGGTGCCACGCATGCCGGGATTGGGGATGAGGGGTGCCACGCATACCGGGATTGGGGATGAGGGGTGCCACGCATACCGGGATTGGGGATGAGGGATGGAATGCCATGCATACCGGGATGAGGGATGGGGTACCATGCATACCAGGATGAGGGATACCATACACACCAGGATAGTGATGATGGGTGCCATACATACCAGGATAGGGATGAGGGGTGCCACACATACCGGGATGAGGGGTGCCAAGCATAACGGGATTGGGGGTGAGGGGTGCCACGCATACCGGGATTGGGGGTGAGGGGTGCCACGCATACCGGGATTGGGGGTGAGGAGTGTCACGCATACCGGGATTGGGGGTGAGGAGTGCCACGCATACCGGGATTGGGGGTGAGGGGTACCACGCATAACAGGATTGGGGGGTTAGGGGTAACACGCATACCAGGATTGGGGGGTTAGGGGTAACACGCATACCAGGATTGGGGGGTTAGGGGTAACACGCATACCAGGATTGATGGTGAGGGGTGCCAAGCATACCGGGATTGGGGGTGAGGAGTGCCACGCATACCGGGATTGGGGGTGAGGGGTGCCACGCATGCCGGGATTGGGGGTGAGGGGTACCACACATACCGGGATTGGGGATGAGGGGTGCCACGCATACCGGGATTGGGGATGAGGGATGGAGTGCCATGCATACCGGGATGAGGGATGGGGTACCATGCATACCAGGATGAGGGATACCATACACACCAGGATAGTGATGAGGGGTGCCAAACATACCAGGATAGGGATGAGGGGTGCCATGCATACCGGGATGAGGGGTGCCAAGCTTAATGGGATTGGGGATGAGGGGTGCCACGCATACCGGGACTGGGGGTGAGGAGTGCCACGCATACCGGGACTGGGGGTGAGGGGTGCCACGCATACCGGGACTGGGGGTGAGGGGTGCCAGGCATACCGGGACTGGGGGTGAGGGGTGCCAGGCATACCGGGATTGGGGATGAGGGGTGCCACGCATACCGGGATTGGGGATGAGGGATGGGGTGCCATGCATACCAGGATGAGGGATACCACACACACCAGGATAAGGATGAGGGGTGCCACGCATACCGGGATTGGGGGTGAGGGTGCCACGCATACCGGGATTGGGGGTGAGGGGTGCCACGCATACCGGGATGAGGGGTGCCATGCATACCGGGATTGGGGGTGAGGGGTGCCACGCATACCGGGATTGGGAGTGAGGGATAGGGTGCCAGGCATACCAGGATGAGGGATATCATACACACCAGGATAGGGATGAGGGGTGCCACACATACCAGGATTGGGGGTGAGGGGTGCCACGCATACCAGGATTGGGGGTGAGGGGTGCCATGCATACCAGGATTGGGGGTGAGGGGTGCCACGCATACCGGGATTGGATGGTGGGTACAGGATGGGGGCAGCACATACCAGCATGGGAGACGATATACCAATAAAAATGCTCACCACCCGGGCGTAGAACGGGTTCAATAGCTAGTATGTATATATATATATATATATATATATATATATATATATATATATATATATATATATATATATATATATATATATATATATATATATATATACACACACACACACACAGAGTTGAAATCAGAAGTTTCCATACACTGTATAAATAGACACATCTGCATGTTTTTCTCAATATCTGACATGAAATCAGAATAAATCTTTCCCGTTTTAGGTCAATTAGGATTACCATAATTTTTAATATTTGCTAAATGCCAGAATAATGAGAGAATGTTTTAAGGCATCATTTTTATTAGTTACTGCAAAGTCTGTAACATCTGTCCCTGCTGAAAAGACACTATGATTATCATCTTTATATATAAGTACAAAGTCAATAGGCTATAACATAATTGTGTGACAGGAGCCATGCAGTAATCATCAGTAACTGTAATAGGAGTTTTTAACCCCCTCGGTGGAGAACTTCAGTGGCCCCATATGGTGCCCCACAGCGTAATGGACCTATATGGTGAGCCACAGCGTAATGGCCCCATATGGTGAGCCACAGCGTAATGGCCACATATGGTGAGCCAAAGGCGTAATGGCCACATATGGTGAGCCAAAGGCGTAATGGCCACATATGGTGAGCCAAAGGCGTAATGGCCGCATATGGTGAGCCAAAGGCGTAATGGCCCCATATAGTGCTCTACAGCGTAATGGTCCCATATATGCCCCACAGTATATGCCCTCCCCATACTTGTATATGGCCACATCTTCGTATATGGTATATGGTCCCCATCCTGGTTAGGTGTATATGCCCCTCCATCCATCCATTCTGGGTAGGTATATATGCCCTTCCATCCATCCATCCTGGGTAGGTGTATATGCCCCTCCATCCATCCATCCATGCTGGGTAGGTTTATATGCCCACCCATCCAGGCTAGATGTATATGCCCCTCCATCGATCCATCCATTCTGGGTAGGCGTAGATGCCCCTCCATCCATCCATCCTGGGCAGGTGTAGATGCCCCTCCATTCATCCATCCTAGGTAGGTGTAGATGCCTCTCCATCCATTCTGGGTAGGTGTATATGCCCCTCCATTCATCCTGGGTAACTGTTAATGCCCCTCCATCCATCCAGGGCAGAAGTATATGCCCCTCCATCTATCCTGGGTAGGTGTATATGCCCCTCCATTCATCCTGGATAGGTGTATGTGCCCCGTCATCCATCATGGGTAGGTGTATATGCCCCTCCATCCATCCATCCTGGGTAGGAGTATCTGCCCCTCCATCTTTCCTGGGTAGGTGTGTATGCCCCTCCATCCATCCATCCTGGGTAGGTGTATATGCCCCTCCATCCATCCTGGGTAGGTGTATATGCCCCTCCATCCATCCATGCATGCTGGGTAGGTTTATATGCCCCCCAATCCATCCATCCTGGGTAGATGTATAAGCCCCTCCATCGATCCATCCATTCTAGGTAGGCGTAGATGCCCCTCCATCCATCCTGGGCAGGTGTAGATGCCCCTCCATCCATCCTGGGTAGGTGTAGATGCCTCTCCATCCATTGTGGGTAGGTGTATATGCCCCTCCATTTATCCTGGGTAGGTGTTGATGCCCCTCCATCCATGCCGGGCAGAAGTATATGCCCCTCCATCCATCCATCCTGGGTAGGTGTATATGCCCCTCCATTCATCCTGGGTAGGTGTATGTGCCCCGCCATCCATCCTGGGTAGGTGTATATGCCCCTCCATCCATCCATCCTGGGTAGGAGTATCTGCCCCTCCATCTTTCCTGGGTAGGTGTGTATGCACCTCCATCCATCCATCCTGGGTAGGTGTAAATGCCCCTCCATCCATCCATGCTGGGTAGGTTTATATGCCCCCCCATCCATCCATCCTGGGTAGATGTATATGCCCCTCCATCGATCCATCCATTCTGAGTAGGCGTAGATGCCCCTCCATCCATCCATCCTGGGCAGGTGTAGATGCCCCTCCATCAATCCTGGGTAGGTGTATATGCCCCTCCATCCATCCATCCTGGGTAAATGTATATGCCCCTTCATCCATCCATCCTGGCTAGGTGTAAATGCCCATCCATCCATCCTGGGTAGTTGTAAATGCCCCTCCATCCATCCATCCTGGGTAGGTGTAAATGCCCCTCCATCCATCCATCCTGGGTAGGTGTAAATGCCCCTCCATCCATCCATCCTGGGTAGGTGTAAATGCCCCTCCATCCATCCATCCTGGGTAGGTGTAAATGCCCCTCCATCCATCCATCCTGGGTAGATGTATATGCCCCTCCATCCATCCATCCTGGGTAGATGTATATGCCCCTACATCCATCCATCCATTCTGAGTAGGCGTAGATGCCTCTCCATCCATCCATCCTGGGCAGGTGTAGATGCCCCTCCATCAATCCTGGGTAGGTGTACAGTACAGACCAAAAGTTTGGACACACCTTCTCATTTAAAGATTTTTCTGTATTTTCATGACTATGAAAATTGTACATTCATACTGAAGGCATCAAAACTATGAATTAACACATGTGGAATTATATACTTTACAAAAAAGTGTGAAACAACTGAAAATATGTCTTATATTCTAGGTTCTTCAAAGTAGCCACCTTTTGCTTTGATGACTGCTTTGCACACTCTTGGCATTCTATTGATGAGCTTCAAGAGGTAGTCACCGGAAATGGTCTTCCAACAATCTTGAAGGAGTTCCCAGAGATGCTTAGCACTTGTTGGCCCTTTTGCCTTCACTCTGCGGTCCAGCTCACCCCAAACAATCTGGATTGGGTTCAGGTCTGATGACTGTGGAGGCCAGGTCATCTGGCGTAGCACCCCATCACTCTCCTTCTTGGTCAAATAGCCCTAACACAGCCTGTTGTCCTGTTGAAAAATAAATGATGGTCCAACTAAACGCAAACCGGATGGAATAGCATGCCACTGCCAGATGCTGTGGTAGCCATGCTGGTTCAGTATGCCTTCAATTTTGAATAAATGCCCAACAGTCTCACCAGCAAAGCACCCCCACACCATCACACCTCCTCTTCCATGCTTCACGGTGGGAACCAGGCATGTAGAGTCCATCCGTTCACCTTTTCTGCGACGCACAAAGACACGGTGGTTGGAACCAAAGATCTCAAATTTGGACTCATCAGACCAAAGCACAGATTTCCACTGGTCTAATGTCCATTCCTTGTGTTCTTTAGCCCAAACAAGTCTCTTCTGCTTGTTTCCTGTCCTTAGCAGTGGTTTCCTAGCAGCTATTTTACCATGAAGGCCTGCTGCACAAAGTATCCTTTTAACAGTTGTTGAAGAGATGTGTCTGCTGCTAGAACTCTGTGTGGCATTGACCTGGTCTCTAATCTGAGCTGCTGTTAAACTGCGATTTCTGAGGCTGGTGACTGGGATAAACTTATCCTCAGAAGCAGAGGTGACTCTTGGTCTTCCTTTCCTTGGGCGGTCCTCATGTGAGCCAGTTTCTTTGTAGCGCTTGATGGTTTTTGCAACTGCACTTGGGGACACTTTCAAAGTTTGCCCAATTTTTTGGACTGACTGACCTTCAGTTCTTAAAGTAATGATGGCCACTCGTTTTTCTTTACATAGCTGCTTTTTTCTTGCCATAATACAAATTCTAACAGTCTATTCAGTAGGACTGTCAGCTGTGTATCCACCTGACTTCTGCACAACACAACTGATGGTCCCAACCCCATTTATAAGGCAGGAAATCCCACTTATTAAACCTGACAGGGCACACCTGTGAAGTGAAGACCATTTCTGGTGACTACCTCTTGAAGTTCATCAAGAGAATGCCAAGAGTGTGCAAAGCAGTCATCAAAGCAAAAGGTGGCTACTTTGAAGAACCTAGAATATAAGACATATTTTCAGTTGTTTCACACTTTTTTGTAAAGTATATAATTCCACATGTGTTAATTCATAGTTTTGATGCCTTCAGTGTGAATGTACAATTTTCATAGTCATGAAAATACAGAAAAATCTTTAAATGAGAAGGTGTGTCCAAACTTTTGGTCTATACTGTATATGCCCCTCCATCCATCCATCCTGGCTAGGTGTAAATGCCCCTCCATCCATCCATCCCTCCTGGGTAGGTGTAAATGCCCCTCCATCCATCTATCCATCCTGGGTAGGTGTAAATGCCCCTCCATCCTTCCATCCATGGTAGGTGTAAATGCCCCTCCATCCATTCATCCTGGGTAGGTGTAAATGCCCCTCCTTCCATCCATCCTGGGTAGGTGTAAATGCCCCTCCATCCATCCATCCTGGATAGGTGTATATGCCCCTCCATCCATCCTGGGTAGGAGTATCTGCCCCTCCATCTTTCCTGGGTAAGTGTATATGCCCCTCCATCCATCCTGGGTAGGTGTAAATGCCCATCCATCCATCCTGGGTAGGTGTAAATGCCTTTCCATCCATCCATCCATCCTGGGTAGGTGTAAATGCCCCTCCATCCATCCATCCTGGGTAGGTGTATATACCCTTCCATCCATCCATCCTGGGTAGGTGTATATGCCCCTCCATCCATCCATCCTGGGTAGGTGTATATACCCCTCCATCCATCCATCCTGGGTAAGTGTATATGCCCCTCCATCCATCCCGGTCAGTATATGCCCCCCTCCATCCATCCATCCTGGTGGGTATATCCCCCCCTCCATACTGGTGGGTATATGCCCCCCCTCCATCCATCCTAGTGGGTATGTGCCCCCCCCCTACATCCATCATGGTGGGTATATGCCCCCCCTCCATCCATCCTGGTGGATATATGCCCCCCCTCCATCCTGGTGGGTATATGATTCCTCCTCCATCCTGGTGGGTTTATGACTCCTCCTCCATCCTGGTGGGTTTATGCCCCCATATATTCAATGCAAAGGAGAAAAAAAAAAAACAATAAACGCTTCTACTCACCTTCCACGTTCCCACGCAGCGCTGTGTCTGTGTTGCCTGAAGATGTCGGCAGTGATAACAGCAGAGAAGCTGAGATCACCGCACGGCGCCGCCGCAGATACTCACTCGAGACGTCCACTCCCAGGCATTTCCTCCCCGGCAGCTCCTGTCATGGCACGCTCTGACTGAGCAGTGCGTGCGACGACAGGGGGAATGTACAGCTTACACTGCAGGCTCCACAAAGATGGCTGCAATCTCCTCCCACGGCTGCGACCTGAACAGCCAAGGGGGCGTGCCCAGGTCACAGCTAGAGGCAGGAGGAGCGGCCTCTAATGTTAGAGATGGGGTCGGTGACAGACTACTGTCTCTTATGGCCAGGGCTGCTGTAAATGAGGTGTGTAAGAGCACTTTTTACACCCCCCCCCAAATAAAAATGGCAGCCCCCAGTGGCCAATGTCAGCATAAATAACTAAAAAACTAATAAAGTCGGACATTTAATTTTGTATTAAAAATAATTGATTACATAATCAATAATTATTAATACAAAACATAAAATGGTGGCCCCTTCCCTGTAAGAATAGCACATGGCTCTTTTCACGTCTGGTTATTTCTCTAACAGGTAGAATATGCTCCGTTATAGACCGGGGACAGGTTTACAGCTCTATTTTTTGTGGACGATTGATCTGTAAATCAGAACTGAGACCGGTCCGATTTTCATCCGATTTGTAGATAAAGATCATCTATTGAAGTCAATGAGTCTGTCAGAAAAATGGCCAGAACCAACCATGTTGCCTGTACTGCCTGTTCTCCAGTGTCTATAGGCCGGGCAAGCGAGGCTAGGAAACCTTTAGCTTTTTACTTTACATATAAAAAAATATGCCCCACTGAGGAGAAAAACTGCCACACTGACCAAAATCAGATGAAAATGAGAAAAAAAACACTGATTAAAACCTGACATGTGAACGGGGCCTTAGGCCTTAATCAGATGTCAGCAGGGTCGGACTGGGGCGTCTGGGGCCACAGGGGACATTGACTCTAGGGGCCACCTACAGCAATATGCAGATGTCTTTTCTCTGCTCTCCCTGTTATAGTGGAGCAGTGACCGGCGGCTCCTCACATCTACTGTGCACAGACTAGAACAGGGACGGACAATTTCTGGAGTTTGCATGAAAGAGCTTCTGTGGTTAAAACAAGTGATCACAGATTCATGGGCTACACAGGATAGGTGATCACTTATTGATTGGAAGAATGGGGAAGTTTTATCCCTGACAGGACACTTATCCCCATTTTACAATGCAGCGACAGGTGGGACGTATGACCACAGCCTCATTCGTTCTCTTGGGGGCTTCCAAAAAAGGGCTTCTTTGGTGAAAACAAGTTATCACCGATCCATGGGCTCCTCAGGATTGGTGATAACTTAATGATCGTTTGGGTCCGACCATTGGAAACTGCACTGATCAGAATTGGGAAGTTTTATCCCTGACAGGACACTTTTATCCCCATTTTAAAATGCAGCGGCAGGTGGGATGTCTGACCGCAGATCCATTCATTCTCTTTGGGGCTTCCAGAAAAAAACAAGAGCAGCGCTCGCAGCCTCTGAGGGAATGAATGGATCAGTGGTCGAGTCGCACATGAGCTCCAGTCTAATGGGGAGAAAAGCTCCACATTCTGCCGATCGGTGCAGGTCCCAGTAGTCAGACCTCCACCAATCAATAAGTTATCACTTATCCTGTGGAGAGATGATGACTTGTTTTCACCGGAGAACCCCTGTAAGTGCATCTCTGACGCTCTGCTCCAAGTATTTCATCTCTAAGGCCACAGCCCCACTATCAGTATTCAGTCAGGATTATTCTCAGGAGTGGGAGCCAAAACCAGGTGAGGAACAATCAGAGAAAGAGAATAATAGAAACAAGTCACCAATTCTGGATTTATCACCCACTCCTGCTTTTGCCTCTCACTACTGAGAAACAATACTGACCAAATACTGATAGTGAAGCCGTGGCCTCATGGAAAAAAATCTTTTCCTAGTTAATCTCAGCGAGAACAAATGACCGCCATACACAACATAATCCACTATAATAACACCAATAATACCACATACAAAAGGGACAAATATCGCCACACCATGACCAGACCACATATTACCACCACATAGTGACCAAATACTACAATACTGATCAGGAATACAAACCACAATACTAACAACACTGTCACTATACATATGAGCTCTGTATATAGTGTCAGTGTACAGGTAATACAGTGATCACCGGTGACATTATACACAGGAGCTCTGTATATAGTGTACAGGTAATACAGTGATCACCGGTGACATTATACACAGGAGCTCTGTATATAGTGTACAGGTAATACAGTGATTACCGATGACATTATACACAGGAGCTCTGTATATAGTGTATAGGTAATACACTGGTCACCAGTGACATACACAGGAGCTCTGAATATACTATATAGTGTAAGTGTACAGTAATACACTGACTCACCAGTGATGTCTCTAGGTGAAGTTCTTCATCTTCGCTTTTCTTCATCTGGCACAGTCCGCCATCACTTCTTCCAGCGAGGAATCATCTCTGCAGAAAATAACACACAGTTATCAATAACTGATCTCTTTTAGAGCACATTCCCACTTTTCCCCAGGCTTCTACACTACACCAGTTGAAGAAATAAAGCGACATAGTGGCGCCCTGCACAGTAACAGGACCCCCCTTTTGTCCCCTCTTATGGAAAACAGTTTCCTAAAAAGTAAATTATATTACAGAAGTAATAATGTCCCTAATTGGACTTTAAAGTAATAATGTTCCCCACTCGCCATCATAAACTAATAAAGTTCCTCAATCTGGCCACTAAACAGTAATAAAGTCCCTTGTCCAGCGAGGCCACCCATCTATCCATCCTGACCCCCCCCCCACCCATATATCCATTCTGGTCTCCATGTGTCCAGCCTGCCCCTCCCATATATCCATCCGGGCCTCCATGTGTCCACCCTGTCCCCCCCATATATGCATCCCACCCCACCCCATATATCTATCCAGGTCCCCATGTGTCCAGCTTGCCGCCCTTCACCTCCATGTGTCCATCCAGGTCCCCAACTTGGCCACCTTCACCTCCATGTGTCTCCCCATGCGTCCAGCCAGCCCCCTCTTCAGCCCCGTGCCTCCATCCATAAGTCCCCCCATGCGTCCAGCCAGCCCCCCCTTCAGCCCCGTGCCTCCATCCATGTCCCCACGCGTCCAGCCAGCCCCCCCTTCAGCCCCATGTCTCCATCCATGTCCCCACGCGTCCAGCCAGCCCCCCCTTCAGCCCCATGTCTCCATCCATGTCCCCACGGGTCCAGCCAGCCCCCCCTTCAGCCCCATGTCTCCATCCATGTCCCCACGGGTCCAGCCAGCCCCCCCTTCAGCCCCATGTCTCCATCCATGGCCCCACGGGTCCAGCCAGCCCCCCCTTCAGCCCCATGTCTCCATCCATGGCCCCACGGGTCCAGCCAGCCCCCCCTTCAGCCCCATGTCTCCATCCATGGCCCCATGGGTCCAGCCAGCCCCCCCTTCAGCCCCATGTCTCCATCCATGGCCCCATGGGTCCAGCCAGCCCCCCCTTCAGCCCCATGTCTCCATCCATGGCCCCATGGGTCCAGCCAGCCCCCCCTTCAGCCCCATGTCTCCATCCATGGCCCCATGGGTCCAGCCAGCCCCCCCTTCAGCCCCATGTCTCCATCCATGGCCCCATGGGTCCAGCCAGCCCCCCCTTCAGCCCCATGTCTCCATCCATGGCCCCATGGGTCCAGCCAGCCCCCCCTTCAGCCCCATGTCTCCATCCATGGCCCCATGGGTCCAGCCAGCCCCCCCTTCAGCCCCATGTCTCCATCCATGGCCCCATGGGTCCAGCCAGCCCCCCCTTCAGCCCCATGTCTCCATCCATGGCCCCATGGGTCCAGCCAGCCCCCCCTTCAGCCCCATGTCTCCATCCATGGCCCCATGGGTCCAGCCAGCCCCCCCTTCAGCCCCATGTCTCCATCCATGTCCCCATGGGTCCAGCCAGCCCCCCCTTCAGCCCCATGTCTCCATCCATGTCCCCATGGGTCCAGCCAGCCCCCCCTTCAGCCCCATGTCTCCATCCATGTCCCCATGGGTCCAGCCAGCCCCCCCTTCAGCCCCATGTCTGTCCCCATGGGTCCAGCCAGCCCCCCCTTCAGCCCCATGTCCCCATGGGTCCAGCCAGCCCCCCCTTCAGCCCCATGTCCCCATGGGTCCAGCCAGCCCCCCCTTCAGCCCCATGTCCCCATGGGTCCAGCCAGCCTCCCCTTCAGCCCCATGTCCCCATGGGTCCAGCCAGCCCCCCCTTCAGCCCCATGTCCCCATGGGTCCAGCCAGCCCCCCCTTCAGCCCCATGTCCCCATGGGTCCAGCCAGCCCCCCCTTCAGCCCCATGTCCCCATGGGTCCAGCCAGCCCCCCTTCAGCCCCATGTCTCCATCCATGTCCCCACGGGTGCAACCAGCCCCCCCTTCAGCCCCATGTCTCCATCCATGTCCCCACGGGTCCAACCAGCTCCCCCTTCAGCCCCATGTCTCCACGGGTCCAGCCAGACCCCCCCCCTTTAGCCCCATGTCTCCATACATGTCCCCACGGGTCCATCCAGCCCCCCCTTCAGCCCCATGTCTCCATCCATGTCCCCATGTGACCAGCCTGCGACCCCTCCATATATGGATGATGACCAATGCTGGGAACACTCACCCAGAAAAATGTGGCTATTGCACTTGACTTGAAGTTGAAGCAGGGAGAGCTGTAGCCGGGGCCGGCAGCCTTGTTTCCAGGGTGATGGTGAGAGAGCAGAGTGCAGGTCACCGCATACTCAGCCCAGGAGCCGGCTTAAAAGGCCAAGAGAGCAGGAGAGAAGAGGGCGGTGCGCGGTGCTGGTGCGGTGTTACATACCCGGACGGGAGCCGGTGTTACAAGGCCAATTCCAAGGGAGCAGGAGCCGGGACTGGAGAGCAGAGCGCGGCGTCGGCGTATCAAAAACCGGCAGGGGAGCAGGGAGAGGAGAGCGTGACGTCAGCGTGTCACCTGACACCACACAACTGCCAGCCACCAGCGGGAAAGCAGAGCGCGGTGCGTGTCACCGCCCACCAAGATCACGTCCTCCTGTCATGTGACTATGCGCGTCACCCGCTGTCACCACTGAATAGTATGAGCGCCGCACGCGACGCTACATTTCCTTCGGCTGCGCTTTTAAAGGGTCCGCACTTTTTAAGAGCCCCCGCTACCAATTCTCTCACTCTCTCATCGGGGCCCACCGGGAATTTATCACACCAGGCCAGTCCGACCCTGCATGGGCCCATCAGGTAAAGTGATGGAATGAAGTTTTCTCTCCTCATGTTGTAAAATGACATTTTCTGCCACCTATTGATGAGAGAAAAAAAGTGATGAAGATTTACAAACTTCTAACATTAGTCAGTGAAAAACATACAGAACAAGGATGCAAATGGATCTTTTTTTGTCAATCCAATCATTTGAATGGGCCAGTTTTATCTGCAAATCAGATTACAATCAAACATGTCTCAAATTTCTTTTGTGAACCATCAGCATCAGAAAAGGTCCATAGACTATAATTATTATGTTTTTATAAGCTAAGAAAAGGAACACAATGCAAACTCTAAAATCAGACATTTAAATGGATGAGTTTGGTGGGCAAACAGGGTCTGACTGGAGCACCGGGACACTGGACGATTATCCGGTGGGCCAGGGTCCTTGGCAGGACCCTGAGCAGGACGTAGAGGGGGCCCACTGGTTTCAACTGAATGTGCATCCGAGGACATTTCATTAATGATCAGTATTGTAATATTCGGTCACTATGTTGTAATATCTGGTCCGGTCATGGTGTGGTATTTATCCCTGTATGTGTTATTATTTGGTCACTATGTGGTGTGGACATGGTGTGGTGGTATTTCTCCTTTGTATGTGGAATTATTTGGTCGCTATATGTTGGTAATATCTGGTCTGGTCATGGTGTGGCGATATTTCTCCCTTTTACAGTATGAGGTATTGTTCGGTCACTATGTGGTGGTCATATGTGGTCTGCTCACGGTGTGACGGTAGTTCTCCCTTCTATGTGGAATAATTTGGTCGCTATATGCTGCTAAAATCTGGTCTGGTCATGGTGTGGCGATATTTGTCCCTTATACAATATGTGGTATTGTTCGGTCACTATGTGGTGGTCATATGTGGTCTGCTCACGGTGTGACGGTAGTTCTCCCTTCTATGTGGAATAATTTGGTCGCTATATGCTGCTAAAATCTGGTCTGATCATGGTGTGGCAATATTTGTCCCTTATACAATATGTGGTATTATTCGGTCACTATGTGGTGGTAATATGTGGTCTGGTCACGGTGTGGCTGTATTTCTCCCTTCTACGTGGGATTATTCGGTCGCTTTATGCTGGTAATATGTGGTCTGGTCACAGTGTCACTTTAGTTCTCCCTTGAATGTGGTATTATTGGTCTTGAAAAAGTGGAGTGTGTTGTGTACAGCAGTCAATTGTTCTCTCTGATATTAGGAGAATAATCTTTATTTAGATTTGTGATTAAATACTTGGAACAAGATGCACTTACAGGAATTCTACTGTGAAAACAAGTAATCACCTTTCCAAAGGATAAGTGATAAGGTATTGATTGGTGGGGGTCTGACTGCTGGGACCCGCACCGATTAGTAGAATGTGGAGCTTTTCTCCCCATTAGACTGGAGCAGCATGTACGACTTCACCACTGATCCATTGATTTCCTCAATGGCTGCGAGCGCTGCTCTTGTTTTTTTCTGGAAGCCCCAAAGAGAATGAATGAATCTGCGGTCAGACATCCCACCTGCCGCTGCATTTTAAAATGGGGATAAAAGTGTCCTGTCAGGGATAAAACTTCCCAATTCTGATCAGTGCAGTTTCCAATGGTCGGACCCAAACGATCATTAAGTTATCACCAATCCTGAGGAGCCCATGGATCGGTGATAACTTGTTTTCACCAAAGAAGCCCTTTAATGCAAACTACCGTAATTGTCCATCCCAGTTGTGCTGTGCGCACAGTAGATGTGCAGGAGCCGCCTGTGTTTTACAGTCGAGGTCCCACTATAACGGGGATAACGGCTAACAGGTATCTGCATCTAGCTGTAGGGTGGGCCCCAGTCTCCCCAGTCCGACGCTGTGGACAAATATAACCTGTCTGGGCAATTGTAGCCAATTTTGCTGCAAAAAAAGAAAAGTCTTTTTACCTTTTTAACCATAACTTTCAATGTCTTGGATAAATGTGTAACCCTTTATTAAATTCTGCCTTTATTATGGGGATCTCATGGTAGTAGAGCATACCAGAGGTTGACTATATTTTATTTTTTATTTATTTATTTTTTACAGATCCACGTAAAGAAAAAAAAGAAGAAAAGTAAAAAAAAATGGAAACCAAAAGAAAATAAACAGAACACACCTTTTTGGTAAATTTTTATACTCTGAGCAGCCCCATGATATAAGCTGGTGCAGGTCACTAATCAGACAAATCCACATGAATGAGTGTAAGAAGTGAATGCAGCACTCACCGCTATAATAAAACATTGTATTCCATCATTAATAACCATCAGCTTCTCACAGAGGGAGGTCAGCGAGTGGTAGATACAGTGCATTGTGAAAGGATTTGGCCCCCTTGAACTTTTCCACCTTTTGCCACATTTCTGGCTTCAAACATAAAGATATAAAATTCACATTTTTTGGGGAAGAATCAACAAGTGGGAATGAAATTTATTGGATATTTTAAACTTAAAAATAAAAAATGAAAAGTGGGGCGTGCAATATTATTCGGCCCCTTTACTTTCAGTGCAGCAAACTCACTCCAGAAGTTCAGTGAGGATCTCTGAATGATCCAATGTTGTCCTAAATGACTGGTAACGATAACTAGAATCCACTGATCCAATGTTGTCCTAAATGACTGGTAACGATAACTAGAATCCACCTGTGTGTAATCAAGTCTCTGTATAAATGCACCTGCTCTGTGATAGTCTCAGGGTTCTGTTTCAAGTGCAGAGAGCACCATGAAGACCAAGGAACACACCAGGCAGGTCCGAGATACTGTTGTGGCGAAGTTCAAAGCCGGATTTGGATACAAAAAGATTTCCCAAGTTTTAAACATCTCAAGGAGCACTGTGCAAGCGATCATATTGAAATGGAAGGAGTATCAGACCAATGCTAATCTAACAAGACCCGGCCGTCCCTCTAAACCAGTGTTTCCCAAACTCCAGTCCTCACGGACCACCACAGGTCATGTTTTCAGGATTTCCTTAGTATTGCATAGGTGATGGAAGTATCATCAAGGCATCAGGAATTTTCTCACCTGTGCAATACTATGGAAATCCTGAAAACATGACCTGTGGGGTCTGTGAGGACTGGAGTATGGGAAACACTGCTCTAAACTTTCATCTCGAACAAGGAGAAGACTGATCAGAGATGCCGCCAAAAGGCCCATGATCACTCTGGATGAACTGCAGAGATCTAGAGCTGAGGTGGGTTAGTCTGTCCATAGGACAACAATCAGTTATACACTGCACAAATCTGGGCTTTATGGAAGAATGGCAAGAAGAAAGCCATTTCTCAAAGATATCTATAAAAAGTCTCGTTTGAAGTTTGCCACAAGCCATCTGGGAGACACACTAAACATGTGGAATAAGGTGCTCTGGTCAGATGAAACCAAAATCAAACTTTTTGGCCACAATGCAAAACGATATGTTTGGCGTAAAAGCAACACAGCTCATCACCCTCAAAACACCATCCCCACTGTCGAACATGGTGGTGGCAGCATCATGGTTTGGGCCTGCTTTTCTTCAGTAGGGACAGAGAAGATGGTTAAAATTGATGGGAAGATGGATGGAGCCAAATACAGGACCATTCTGGAAGAAAACCTGTTGGAGTCTGCAAAAGACCTGAGACTGGGACGGAGATTTATCTTCCAACAAGACAATGATCCCAAACATAAAGCAAAATCTACAATGGAATGGTTCAAAAATAAACATATCCAGGTGTTAGAATGGCCAAGTCAAAGTCCAGACCTGAATCCAAACGAGAATCTGTGGAAAGAGCTGAAAACTGCTGTTCACAAACGCCCTCCATCCAACCTCAATGAGCTCGAGCTGTTTTGCAAGGAAGTATGGGCAAGAATTTCAGCCACTCGATGTGCAAAACTGATAGAGGCATACCCCTACCACTACAAAGTATTAACTCAAGGGGGCCGAATAATATTGCACGCCCCACTTTTCAGTTTTTAATTTGTTAAAAAAGTTTAAAATAGCAAATAAATTTCATTCCACGTCACGATTGTGCCCCACTTGTTGTTGATTCTTCCCCCAAAAAATAGAATTTTATATCTTTATGTTTAAAGCCAGAAATGTGGCAAAAGGTAGAAAAGTTCAAGGGGGCCAAATCCTTTCACAATGCAGTGTATAGGCGACGGCAGTACTGTGTATCTACAGGATTCCAGGCCAGTATCTGCCACCCGCTGGATTTCCCATGTGAGAAGCTCTGGGATTTTATTACAGGGAAACTGTCATCAGGTTTTTGCTATGTAATCTAAAAGCAACAAGTCGGGGCAGAGGACCTTATCCCAGCGATGTGTCACTTGCTGGTCTGCATGATGTCATTTTGATATAATCCCTCTTTTATCTGCCGCAGATCTAGCAGTTCCCTGAATTCACAGATCATGTAGAGACCAATGCGGGAAAGTTACCCCAAATGTTCTAGAAGTCAGCACTGGATTTTCTGCTTTCAGATCACCTCACAGACCAATGTAAGTTAAGGGACAAGTTCAGATGACGGTTTATCCCACTGTTTTTTGAAAGAATTTCGCCATTAAAACTCATGCACACAGTACAAAAAGAAATAGATGCCACAACCAGGGCCGCTCCAGGATTTCATGGGCCCCGGGCAAAAGTCTCAGTGGGCCCCTTTCACACCTACCACGATTCATGATGCACAGAAATATAGGTATAGTACAATGCTAAAGATTTCACTGACTTCTCACATTACATGAGTGATATCTATTGTAAAGTCTACAACAGCTCAGAAACCGGCGAATCCTCCCAGCGCACAGTTCAGACCAGACAATATAGTCCTCTATACAGTATTATGGGCCCCACGTAGTCCTCCATATACAGTATTATGGGCCCCACGTAGTCCTCCATATACAGTATTATGGGCCCCACGTGGTCCTCCATATACAGTATTATGGACACCACGTGGTCCTCCATTTTCAGTAGTATGGGCACCACGTGGTCCTCCACATACAGTATTATGGGCACCACATGGTCCTCCATATACAGTATTATGGGCACCACGTGGTCCTCCATACAGTATTATGGGCACCACGTGGTCCTCCATATACAGTATTATGGGCACCACATGGTCCTGCATCCAGTACTATGGGCACCATATATTGCTCCATACAGAATAACGGATCGTATATAATGCTCCATACAGTATGATCCCCATATATTGCTCCATTCAGTATAATGGATCCCATATATTGCTCCATAAAGTAAAATGAGCCCCATATATTGCTCCATACATAATGGGTACCATATAATGCTCCATACAGAATAATGGAGCCCAAATATTGCTCCATACAGTATGGGCCCTATATATTGCTCCATAAATAGTGGGACCAATATATTGCTCCATAAAGAATAGGCCCCATATAATGCTCCATAGATAATGGGCCCTATATAATACTCCATACATAATGGGCCCCATATATTGTTCAATAGATAATGAGCCCCATATAATACTACATACATAATGAGCCCCATATATTGTTCAATAGATAATAAGCCCTATATAATACTCCATACATAATGGGCCCCATATATTGTTCAATAGATAATGAGCCCCATATAATACTCATAACATAAAAAAAAAAATCAAATACTCACCGCTCCTTGCTGGAAGCAGGCCTGTCTCATCAGCGTCTTCTGACTCTCTGCACTGGGACTGCTCAGCAGAGGGCGCTCTGTAGTGACGTCATCGCGCCCTCTGCCCTGAGATGTCACAGAGTAAGAAGACGCAGAAGACAGAGGAGCAGCAGAGGAACAGGGAGAGGTAAGTATTGCAAACAGTTTAAAGCACTGGGGAAGTCCCAGTGCAAGTGCCCATTCGCTGGCATCAGGCCCCGCTGACTCATGGGCCCCATAGCGTGCTGGTGTCCCAGAGGGTGAGTGGGCCCCCTGCTCGCTCAGGACCCAGGCACTTGCCCGGGTGGTGATGCCGGCCCTGGGTACAACACATACGGCACCCGTTTTTAACTGATCCGCTGCAATGATTATGTAGGAAACTGTATTCATTTACAATCATCCACAGCATGAGAGAAAACAGCTACAACATTACTGAATAAACAGAAACCCTGCAAGTATACGAAAATGATTTTATTAAAAATATTTTGCATATCAATCCAGTTTGAAAAAAAATAACTCATTAAGCATTTTTTGGAACGTAGCAGTCCACATCTGACAGACTCCTGTAACTCTGGACACAGTATAATAGTGTGGCCGCTGTTCTCTAGCAGGACCCTCTAATGATAGAAGCAGGACGGCATACTGGATCTCGCACAACGCTACCTGCACGCCATCTGATTGGCTACTGTAAGTGCTCCAGCCGTATAGAGATCACTATGTATACAATATACTCCGAAAAGATGTCAGTGATTACTGTGAAGTAAAAATATTGTGGCCCCCATTGAGCAGGAATGATTAGAGATGGACGAGCTCCAGTTGGCAGACAGTCAGTGATGGCGGAGAGCTGATCATCTTTACTCGCTGCTCATTAGGAAAGTGGTCGCTTTCTGAAACCATTTGACTCTGAACTCGGCGTCAGACGGCATTATGTAAGAGGCCAATGTCTGAGTGGTTTTTGTGTCCGTTTGTCCTTCCTCTGTTCTTTCTGCCAAAAGATCCTCACCCATAACCTAAGCATTAAAATAAAGTTGAATTGTTACTAATATTTTTTTACATTTATCACATGAATTGAATTTCATAAATTAAAAGAAAACTTTCCCTCCGATGTCCACAAAACTGAGCGCCACTACATAAGCCACAAATAGTCTCCCCTCTCTCTCCCAGTCTGTGCAGCGGACGGGAACCATTTAAATGGGTGCCGGGTCGATTTTAGATAAAGTGGGGCCCTGGGGAAAAGTTTAAAGTGGGGTCCCAAATGCTGACATACAGCACCACACAAACATTTAGCTTGTATGTACATGCGCTGAGATCAGGCCGCTAAACGAGCGCAATCCACAATACTGAAGCCGTTCGACGCTTGTTTCCCGACCTCTTTACACCAGCTGAGGAAGAATGATGGATACAGAACAATCACTAATAGATCAATCTGTCCCCATACAGCATCATGTTATCAGCAGCACATCTGCAGGTTACACCGGGCGATGTGCTGCTGAGAACAAGGATTTTTGTTCTGGCATAAACAATCCAATTACTCGATGAATAGGCAGCATTTTGCTTGTTTAGTATAATACATGCCATAGTCCTCCATATTTTATAATGTGCACCACAACCCCCCATATTGTATAATGAGGCCCATAGTCCTCCATATAGTATAATACACTCCCGATAGCCCTCCATATAGTATAATGCACTCCCCATAACCCTCTATATAGTATAATATACTCCCCATAGTCCTCCATATTGTATAATGTGCCCCACAGCCCTCCATATTGTATAATGTGGCCCATATTCCTCCAAATAGTATAATACACTCCCCATAGCTCTCTATATAGTATAATGCACCTCATAGTCCTCCATATAGTATAATGCACCTCATAGCCCTCCATATAGTATAATATACTCCACATAGTCCTTCATATAGTATAATGCACTCCCCATAGTCTTTCATATTGTATAATGTGCCCCACAGCCCTCCATATTGTATAATGTGGCCCATATTCCTCAATATAGTAAATACATTCCCCATAGCTCTCTATATAGTATAATGCACCTCATAGTCCTCCATATAGTATAGTACACTCCCCATAGCCCTCCATATAGTATAATACACTGCCCCATAGCCCTCCATATAGCATAATACACTGCCCCATAGCCCTCCATATAGTATAATACACTGCCCCATAGCCCTCCATATAGTATAATACACTGCCCCATAGCCCTCCATATAGTATAATACACTGCCCCATAGCCCTCTATATAGTATAATATACTGCCCCATAGCCCTCCATATAGTATAATACACTCCCTATAGTATAATGCACTCCCCCAAAGTCTTCAATATAGTATAATGTGCCCCACAGAGCTCCATATTGTATAATGTGACCGATATTCCTCCAAATAGTATAATACACTCCCCGTAGCCCTCCACATAGTATAATGCACCTCATAGTCCTCCATATAGTATAATGAACCTCATAGTCCGCCATATAGTATAATACACTCCCCATAGCCCTCCATATAGTATAATGCACTCCTCATAGCCCTCCATATAGTATAATGCACTTCATAGTCCTCCATATAGTATAATACACTCCCTATAGCCCTCTAAATAGTATAATGCACTACCCATAGTCCTCCATATAGTATAATATACTCCCCATAGTCCTCCATATAGTATAATGCACTCCCAATAGTCCTCAATATAGTATAATGTGCCCCACAGCCCTCCATATTGTATAATGTGGCCCATATTCCTCAATATAGTATACTACATTCCCCATAGTCCTCCATATAGTATAATACACTTCCCATAGCCCTCCATATAGTATAATACACTCCCCATAGCCCTCCATATAGTATAATACACTCCCCATAGCCCTCCATATAGTATAATGCACCTCATTGTCCTCCATATAGTATAATTTACTCCCCATAGTCCTCCATATAATGGAATGCACCTCATAGTCCTCCATATAGTATAATGCACTCCCCATAGCCCTCCATATAGTATAATACACTCCCCATAGCCCTCCATATAGTATAATACACTCCCCATAGCCCCCCATATAGTATAATGCACCTCATAGTCCTCCATATAGTATAATACACTCCCCATAGCCCTCCATATAGTATAATGCACCTCATAGTCCTCCATATAGTATAATACACTCCCCATAGCCCTCCATATAGTATAATGCACCTCATAGTCCTCCATATAGTATAATACACTCCCCATAGCCCTCCATATAGTATAATATACTCCCCATAGTCCTCCATATAATGGAATGCACCTCATAGTCCTCCATATAGTATAATACACTCCCCATAGCCCTCCATATAGTATAATATACTTCCCATAGTCCTCCATATAATGGAATGCACCTCATAGTCCTCCATATAGTATAATGCAATCCCTATAGCCCTCCATATAGTATAATGCACTCCCTATAGCCCTCCCTATAGTATAATGCACTCCCCATAGCCCTCCCTATAGTATAATGCACTCTCCATAGTTCTTCATAGTGTATAATGCACTCCCCATAGTCCTTCATATAGTATAATGCATTCTCCTCAGTCCTTAATAGAGTATAATGCAGCCTCCCTATAGTATAATGCAGCCAAACATATAGTACATATAATATAATGAAACCCATAGTCCTCGTAATGTATAATTCGGCCCCAACCATAGAGTATAATTCAGCCACTCCATACAGTATAATGCAGCCCCCCAGTTCTGCAGTATTATGGTCACCACGTATAAAAAACAAATACATACAATACTCACCTCTCCTCGTTCTCCAGCTGCTCCATGCTCTGCAGAGCGTCTCAGCAGCTCCACTCTGCAGGCACAGTCATTCCCCCGCTACCGATACAGTTCAATGCCCAATGCGGGGGAACGAACTCACGGGCCCTATAGCGGCACGCCACGGGCTGGAGGCCCCAGGCAGATGCCTAGTCTGCCTGCCCTTACATCGGCCCTGAATGGGTGTCTCATATTGGGGACGTGTTTTTCTGCTTTTTTTCTTGCCATAGTACAAATTCTATTCAGTAGGACTATCAGCTGTGTATCCACCAGACTTCTGCACAACAAAACTGATGGTCCCAACCCCATTAATAAGGCAAGAAATCTCACTTATTAAACCTGAAGTGAAAACCATTTCCGGTGACTACCTCTTGAAGCTCATCAAGAGAATGCCAAGAGTGTGCAAAGCAGTCATCAAAGCAAAAAGTGGCTACTTTGAATAACCTAGAATATAAGACATATTTTCAGTTGTTTCACACTTTTTGTTAAGTATATAATTCCACATGTGTTAATTCATAGTTTTGATGCCTTCAGTGTGAATGTACAATTTTCATAGTCATTGAAAATACAGAAAAATCTTTAAATGAGAAGGTGTGTCCAAACTTTTGGTCTGTTACTGTATATATCCAGGATGTGTGATCAAGGGGTGCCATACATACCAGAATGGGGGATCAAGGGGTGTCATGCATACCAGGATGGGTGATCAAGGGATGCCATGCATAACAGGATGGGGGATCAAGGGGTGCCATGCATAGCAGGATGGGGGATCAAGGGGTGCCATGAAAACTAGGATGGGGATCAGGGGGTGCCATGCATACCAGGATGGTAGATCAAAGGGGTGCCATGAATACCAGGATGGGGGATCAAGGGGTGCCATGCATTCCAGGATGGGGATGAGGGCCACGTATACCAAGATGGGATGGGAGCCACATATAACCAGGAAGGAGGGACCATACATACCAGGATGGAGGATATTAACAGAATTGGGGGACATTACCCCAATACCAATGTCAGCAGCAGACTCCTATTAGACAAAGATAGCACAAGTATACAGAAAATGCAGTTTTTAAAAGGAAGGTTTTTATGATTAAGGGAAAAGGAAATCCAAACCTACAGGGCCCTGTGTGAAAAAGTGATGCACCTCCCTCCTTAAAACATAAATTAACTGTAATTTGTCACATCTTTGGGAAGCTGAGTTCAATTTCCGTAGCCCCACACAGCCCTGTTTACTCCCACACGTGTTCTCAATCAAGAAATCACTTAAATAGGACATGCCTGACAAAGTGAAGTAGAACAAAAGATCCTCTAAAGCTAGACATCATGCTGCGATCCAAAGAAATTCAGGACCAAATGAGAAACAAAGTAATTGAGATCTATCAGTCTGGAAAAAGTTCTAAAGCCATTTCTAAAGATTTGGGACTCCAGCGAACCACAGTGGGAGTCATTATCCACAATAGGCGAAAATATGGAACAATGGTGAACTTTCCTAGGTGTGGCCGGCTGATCAAAATTACCCCAAGAGCGCAGCAACGACTCATCCAAGAGGTCACAAAAGACCCCACAACAACATCCAGAGAACTGCAGGTCTCACTTGCCTCAGTTAAGGACAGTGTTCATGACTACACCATAAGAAAGAGACTGGGCAAAAATGACACGTATAGCAGAGTTCCAAGACGAAAACCACTGCTGAGCAATAAGAACAAAGGCTCATCTCAGTTTTGGCAGAAAACATCTTGATGATCGCCAAGACTTTTGGGAGAATACTCTGTGGACTGACAAGACAAAAGTTGAACTTTTTGGAAGGCGTATGTCCCATTACATCTGGCGTAGAAGTAACACTGCATTTCAAAAAAGGAACATCATACCAACAGTAAAATATGGTGGCGGTAGCTTGATGGTCTGGGACTGTTATGCTGCTTCAGGACCTGGAAGACTTGCTGTGGTAAATGGAACCATGAATTCTGCTGGTTAACCAAAAAATCCTGAAAGAGAATGTCCGGCCATCTGTTCATGACCTCAAGCTGAAGTGCACTTGGGTTATGCTGCAGGACAATGATCCAAAACACACTATTAAGTCCACCTCTGAATGGCTTAAGGAAAACAAAATTAAGACTTTGCAGTGGCTTAGTCAAAGTCCTGACCTTAAGAAAGCGGTTCATGCTTGGAAACCCTCCAATGTGGCTAAATTACAACAATTTTGCAAAGATGAGTGGGCAAAAATTCCTCCAGAGTGTTGTAAAAGACTCATTGCCAATTATCCCAAACACTTGATTGTAGTTGTTGTTGCTGAGGGTGCTTCAACCAGTTATTAGGTTTAGAGGGCAATCACTTTTTCACACAGGGCCCTGTAGGTTTGGATTTCTTTTTCCCTTAATAATTAGGATCTTCATTTAAAAACTGCATTTTGTGGTTACTTGTGTTATCTTTGTCTAATATTAAAATTTGTTTTGAGATCTGAAATATTTAAGTATGACAAACATGCAAAAGAATGAGAAATCAGGAAGGGGCAAACAACTTTTCACACATACACATATACATATATATATATATATTCATCCCACAATGTCACATTCATGGTAGAAGAGAGGGATTGGTAAGATGGGACAACCATTACAAACCAGCCACCTGATCAGACGTTATTGAACACCTTTCCAGAAGCTTTAATCAATCTTATCTACTGTTATTTTCTGAAGAGAGGAAACAAATGTCCTAAAAATAAAAAAATATAAAAAAAAGTTAAAAAATAAAAATAAAAAAAAATAATCGGCTCACCTCCACTATGAGCATTTTTTGCTCTTCTAATAATCCAAGCTTTCCTAATTGTTCTTCTATTTGCTCCTGCGTCTTCATATTCCTCTCCAGCACAAATGATGCATGCTGGGGCTGTAAGAGCTGTAATAGAAGCCTAGAAGAACCATCAGAGGTCAGGCCCATCTGGTTACAGAAAGAACACAGATACACGCTGTATAAGACAATGGGATGGAAACAAGATTTATCAAACACTTTTATACTCCACTGGATAGGTCATTAATATAAGATAGGTGGGGGTCCAACCATCGGCCCCCCGATGATCAGCTGTCATCACCTCTGGCAAGATGCAGGCAATGTTCAAAGTGGAACAAAACCGCTCCGTACACTGCGGCCGCTGCCGGGTGCAGACCAGCTATTGAGGAGTACCGGAGGTGATCTGCAGCACCAGGCAGTGGCCACTGGGGTGCGCTCTGTTCACAAGTTACATCCGGCCGTTGCCAGAGCTATAAACAGCTTATTGGTGGGGAGCCAAGAGTCGGACCTACAACGATCTGATATAGACCACCTATTTTATGCATAAATCATCTGCATTAAAGCATTAGAGAACGTCTTTAAGAGCCCTGCATTTTCAGAGCCAAACTTCAGTCAACATCTAATAACCAATTCCAATGTCTTTCTTAGGACTCGTTCACACGAATGTATTTTCAGTAGGAAAGTTGTCTGTGGAACAATTGGACGGCACTCAGATCAATGGGATTCAATGGGAAAGTGCAGAGGAGTCATTTTTCTTTTTTGTCACTGATCGAATCTGTGTGTGAGCAAAAAATAAAGAAAGAAAATGGCAGCATGTCCTCGTTTCATCCGTCAGACAAGATTCACCCATTCAAGTCTATGGGTACAGAAAAAAATCTGCTTTTTACAGATACATTGCAATCCTGTAGCCCTGGAAACTGTAAATGGTTAAAAAGCCAGATTAGATCTGGACTGCACATGGACGACAAGTGAGAAAAGAATTCTCCCACTTTTCTGGATGAAACTCTGAATGATATTTTATCTGCTTGTGTGAACCGGCCCTTAGAGGTCTCGACAAGACGGAGGAGCTGATCCAGAGTGTCCAGGGAAAGCTAGCAGTCCAGGTAATGGCGGATACGGAGGCAACCATCCACATCGTGCTCCATGCCCTTCTAATCTGACCTCCGTGACAGTGATGCTCAGTGTAAAGCCTGAGCTCAGGAGATGTGGGCTCGGACCCTGTTCAGACACACTGGAACTGATCAATCTCCATTCAACATTATGAACGTAAAACTGGAGCACTGGTCCCACTCAAATATATTGTATTATGGTCAAATCATTCTCTTTAGGAGCTGAGTGCTGTGTAATAGAGGAGGATAAGGCCCCCCGTATACAGCCATCTATTCTCTGATAGGCGAGAGGGCAGAGACGTCATCTCCTCCTTTCTGATAATGTCCCCTGTATCCTGCTGACAGTGATTGTGCCATCCCAGCAGGTGACACTAGAGCCGCTCCCCGCTCTTAGGCTATGTGCCCATGTAAAACCGTCTGCCATGCAAAGCAATGTGAATTGGGATGTGCTGTGCACATGATGCGCTAATTAGCGCGCCGAATTCGCATTGCGTTGCAAAACGCAGCATGACCATTTCTACCGCGATTACGCGGCCATTGAAAAGCAGCAAACCCGCAGGTATATGTGGATTTGCTGCGTTTGAATTAAATTCAATGGCCGAGAATTTGCAGCGTAATCGGGGTGCGTGTGGCACCCAGGATGAAGAAGAGACTACAACTCCTCTTCATCCCGGCTACCAAGCGGTGAAAAAAAGAAATAAATAAGTTAAAAATAAAAAACCCTGTATACTCCCCTCTCCGGTCTGCTCCCGGCGGCGTCCTCTCTCCTCGGCGTCCAGCGGTGTACTGGCAGGACCTGCGGTGACGTCATTTAGTCAGCTGATGGTCACTCGACCGCTGACGTCAGAGGTCAGGTGATGGTCACGTGACCATCAGCTGACTAAATGACGTCACCGCAGGTCCTGCCAGTATACCGCGGGACGCTGAAGAGAGAGAACGCCGCCAGGAGGAGACTGGAGAGGTGAGTATACAGGGTTTTTTTTATTTTTAACTTCTTTTTTTTTTTACTATAGATGCAGCATTTAAAGCATCTAAGTTGGTCACACAATATAAATCCATGCCGGTTGCCGGTTCCATGGATTTATATTGTGTGACCAACTTGTCAAGCACTTTCCAGGTGATGCTCAAAATCACTTGGAAAAGTGCTTGAAAAAACGCTGAAAAAATGCTGAAAAAACACTTCTCTCTGGCAGAAAAAATGCATGTAAATCTGCTACGTGGGCACATAGCCTTAGCGTGTATGTGCTGTACTTATCATTCAGGACTGTGCAAAGACCTGCCTGTGACCAAAAGAACAACAAGGCTGTGTGCACACGCTGCAGATTTGGTGCGTTTTTCAATGGAACAGGCTGCCACGAGAGGTGGTGAATTCTCCTTCAATGGAAGTCTTCAAACAGAGGCTGGACAGACATTTGTGTGAGATGCTTTAGTGAATCCTGCATTGAGCAGGGGTTGGACACTAGGACCCTGGAGGTTCCTCCAATTCTAATGTTCTAGGATTCTATGTATAAACACCAGCTGCAATCTTCCATGGAGAAGTAACTGTGGTTTCAGGAGAACTTGCAGCAGAAGGTCTGTGCCTTCCGCTAGCTCCTCCCCCTTCCGCTAGCTCCTCCCCTTCCTTCTTTAAAGAGTATTAATAGCACTAACTGTCATCTATCTCACTAATAGGAAAGTTTGTCTTCACTGAATACAGATTTTACAGATGTTACCGCGAATTGAGACTGAAAGATCAATCCAGCAGGAAAAAGAAGACTTCTCTGATAAGATTATAAAATTACTTATTTTCATGTGTAATATTAATTTACAAAACAAAAATTAAAACAACGGTTATTCTTTAACTAATAAAGCACTTAGGACACGGATTCATTAAGACTGGCCATATTCAAGCTGCTCTTGATGAGGGAGCGTGCTGGAGTCAGACGGTCCACATTCATTAAGTGGAGCATGAATTATGCACTTCTGACAAGTGGTGTGTGCACCTTGCCACAAATCTTACTCCAGTCACGGACTGGAGTAAGATTTCTGGTGTAAGGGAAGCCACAGTTCGCTATGAATTAGACAAGCTGTGGTGCCACACTTCCATCCTGCCCCAACTCTGCCCATTTTGGTGAAGCTGGGCAAAACTGACGTGAAAACACCAAACGTCACAACATTTTTGATCAACTCAACAATGTACGAGGTGTATGAAGCGGAGCCGCGCGTGTACGAGGTGTGTGGAGCGGAGCCGCGCATGTACGAGGTGTGTGGAGCGGAGCCGCGCGTGTAGGAGGTGTACGGAGCAGAGCCGCGCGTGTACTAGGTGTGCGGAGCGGAGCCGCGGGTGTACGAGGTGTGCAGAGCAGAGCCCCGCGTGTACGAGGTGTGCGGAGCGGAGCCGCGCGTGTACTAGGTGTGCGGAGCGGAGCCGCGCGTGTACGAGGTGTGCGGAGCGGAGCCGCGCGTGTACGAGGTGTGCGGAGCGGAGCCGCGCGTGTACTAGGTGTGCGGAGCGGAGCCGCGGGTGTACGAGGTGTACAGAGCAAAGCCGCGCTTGTATGAGGTGTGCGGAGTGGAGTCGAGCGTGTACGAGGTGTGCGGAGCGGAGCCGCGCGTGTACGAGGTGTGCAGAGCAGAGCAGCGCATGTACGACGTGTAAGGAGCGGAGACGCGCGTGTACGAGGTGTGCGGAGCAGAGTCGCGCGTTTACGAGGTGTGCAGAGCAGCGCATGTACGACGTGTAAGGAGCGGAGACGCATGTGTACGAGGTGTGCAGAGCAGAGCCGCGAATGTACGAGGTGTACGGAGCGGAGCCGCACGTGTCCGAGGTGTGTGGAGCGGAGTGGAGCCGCACGTGTACAATGTGTACGGAGCGAGGCCGCGCAAGTACGAGGTGTACGGAGCGAAACTGCGCAAGTACGAGGTGTACGGAGCGGAGCCGCGTGTGTACGACGTGTACGGAGCAGAGCCGCGCGTGTACGAGGTGTGCGGAGAGGGGCCGCGCGTGTACGAGTTTTACGGAATGGAGACGCGCGTGTACGAGTTGTACGGAGCGGAGCCGAGCGTGTATGATGTGTGCGAAATGGAGCCGCGCGTGTACGAGGTGTATGGAGCAGAGCTGCGCATTTACGAGTGTGCGGAGCGGATCCGCGCGTGTTCAAAGTGTACAGAGAAAAGCCGCGCGTGTATGAGCTGTACGGAGCGGGCCGCACGTGTACGAGGTGTACGGAGCAGAGCAGCGCGTGTACGAGTGTGCGGAGCGGAGCCGCGCGTGTAAGAGTGTGCGGAGCCGAGCATGTATGAGGTGTGCAGAGCGGAGCCGCGCGTGTACGAGGTGTGTGGAGCGGAGACACGCGTGTACAAGGTGTGCGGAGTGGAGCTGCGCGTGTACGAGGTGTGTGGAGCGGAGCCGCGCGTGTACGAGGTGTATGGAGTGGACACAGGTGTGTACAAGGTGTGCAGAGCAGAGCCGTACGTGTACGAGGTGTGTGGAGCAGAGCCGCGCGTGTAAGAGGTGTGCGGAGCGGAGCCGTGCGTGTACAAGGTGTGCGGAGCAGAGCCGCACATGTACGAGTGTGCGGAGCGGAGCCAATCGTGTACAAGGTGTTCGGAGTGGGGCGGATCCACACGTGTACAAAGTGTACAGAGCGGAGCCGCGCGTGTATGAGCTGTACAGAGCGGAGCCGTGCATGTACGAGGTGTGCAGAGCGGAGCTGCACGTGTAGAAAGTGTATGGAGCGGAACCATGCGTGTACAAGGTGTACGGAGCAGAGCCAATCGTGTATGAGTTGTATGGAGCGGAGCCGCATGTGTACGAGGTGTGCGGAGCGGATCCGCCCGTGTACAAAGTGTACAGAGAAAAGCCGCGCGTGTACGAGCTGTACGGAGCAGGCCGCACGTGTACGAGGTGTACGGAGCAGAGCAGCGCGTGTACGAGTGTGCGGAGCGGATCCACGCATTTACAGGGTGTACGGAGCGGAGCTTAGCGTGTACGAGGTGTGCAGAGCGGAGCCGTGCGTGTACGGGGTATGTGGAGCAGAGCCGCACAAGTACGAGGTGTGGAGAGGAGACACGCGTGTACGAGGTGTGTGGAGTACAGCCGCGCGTGTACGAAGTGTGCGGAGCGGAGTCGCGCGTGTACGAGGTGTGCAGAGCAGAGCCGCACATGTACGAGTGTGTGGAGCGGAGCCAATCGTGTACGAGGTGTGCGGAGCGGATCCGCGCGTGTACAAAGTGTATGGAGCGGAGCCGCGCGTGTACGAGGTGTGTGGAGCGGAGACACGCGTGTACAAGGTGTGCGGAGTGGAGCTGCGCGTGTACGAGGTGTGTGGAGCGGAGCCGCGCGTGTACGAGGTGTATGGAGTGGAGACAGGTGTGTACAAGGTGTGCAGAGCAGAGCCGTACGTGTACGAGGTGTGTGGAGCAGAGCCGCGCGTGTACGAGGTGTGTGGAGCAGAGCCGCGCGTGTAAGAGGTGTGCGGAGCGGAGCCGCGCGTGTACAAGGTGTGCGGAGCAGAGCCGCACATGTATGAGTGTGCGGAGCGGAGCCAATCGTGTACAAGGTGTGCGGAGTGGGGCGGATCCACACGTGTACAAAGTGTACAGAGCGGAGCCGCGCGTGTATGAGCTGTACAGAGCGGAGCCGTGCATGTACGAGGTGTGCAGAGCGGAGCTGCACGTGTAGAAAGTGTATGGAGCGGAACCATGCGTGTACAAGGTGTACGGAGCAGAGCCAATCGTGTATGAGTTGTATGGAGCGGAGCCGCATGTGTACGAGGTGTGCGGAGCGGATCCGCCCGTGTACAAAGTGTACAGAGAAAAGCCGCGCGTGTACGAGCTGTACGGAGCAGGCCGCACGTGTACGAGGTGTACGGAGCAGAGCAGCGCGTGTACGAGTGTGCGGAGCGGATCCACGCATTTACAGGGTGTACGGAGCGGAGCTTAGCGTGTACGAGGTGTGCAGAGCGGAGCCGTGCGTGTACGGGGTATGTGGAGCAGAGCCGCACAAGTACGAGGTGTGGAGAGGAGACACGCGTGTACGAGGTGTGTGGAGTACAGCAGCGCGTGTACGAAGTGTGCGGAGCGGAGTCGCGCGTGTACGAGGTGTGCAGAGCAGAGCCGCACATGTACGAGTGTGTGGAGCGGAGCCAATCGTGTACGAGGTGTGCGGAGCGGATCCGCGCGTGTACAAAGTGTATGGAGCGGAGCCGCGCGTGTATGAGTTGTATGGAGCGGAGCCGTGCATGTACGAGGTGTGCAGAGCAGAGCTGCGCGTGTACAAAGTGTATGGAGCGGAGCCGCGCGTGTACGGAGCGGATCCGAGAGTGTACAAAGTGTACGGAGCGGAGCCGCGCGTGTGCGAGCTGTACGGAGCGGAGCCGCGCGTGTACGAGCTGTACGGAGCGGAGCCGCATGTGTACGAGCTGTACAGAGCGGAGCCGTGCATGTACGAGGTGTGCAGAGCGCAGACATGCGTGTACGAGGTGTGCAGAGCGCAGACATGCGTGTACGAGGTGCGGAGCGGACCCACGCGTGTACGAGGTGTGCGGAGCAGAGCCGCAAGTGTACGAGTGTGCGGAGCTTAGCCGCTCGTGTAGAAGGTGTACGGAGTGGAGCCGCGCGTGTACGAGGTGTATAGAGCGGAGACACGCGTGTATGAGGTGTGTGGAGCGGATCCGTGTGTGTACAAGGTGTACGGAGTGGAGCCGCGCGTGTACGAGCTGTACGGAGCGGAGCCGCGCGTGTACGAGCTGTACGGAGCGGAGCCGTGCGTGTACGATGTGCAGAACGGAGCTGCGCGTGTACAAAGTGTATGGAGCGGAACCGTGCGTGTACGAGATGTGCGGAGCAGAGCTGCGCATGTACGAGTGTGCGGAGTCACGCGTGTACGAGGTGTGCAAAGCGGAGTTGCGCTTGTACAAGGTGTGCGGAGCGGAGCCGCGCATGTACGAGGTGTGTGGAGCGGAGCCGTGTGTGTATGAGGTGTACACAGCATGGCAGCGCGTGTACGAGTGTGTGGAGCGGATCCGCGCATGTACGAGTGTGCGCAGCAGAGCCGCACGTGTACGAAATGTGCAGAGCGGAGCCGCGCATGTACGAGGTGTGTGGAGCGGAGACACGCATGTACGAGGTGTGTGGAGCTGAGCCGCGCGTGTACGAGGTGTGCGGAGCGGAGCCGCACGTGTACGAGTTGTGGAGCACAGCCGTGCGTGTACGAGGTGTGCAGAGCGGAGACACGCGTGTATGAGGTGTGCGGAGCAGATCCGCACGTGTACAAGGTGTACGGAGCGGAGCCGCGCATGTACGAGCTGTACAGAGCGGAGCCACGCGTGTACGAGCTGTACGGAGCGGAACCTTGCATGTACGAGGTGTGCAGAGCGGAGACACGCGTGTATGAGGTGTGCGGAGCAGATCTGCAAGTGTACAAGGTGTGCGGAGCGGAGTCACGCGTGTACGAGGTGTACGGAGCAGAGCCACACGTGTACGCGGTGTACGGAGGGGTATTGCGCGTCTATGAGGTGTACGGAGCAGAGCCGCACGTGTACGAGGTGTATAGAGCGGAGCCGCGCTTCTACGAGTTGTACGGAGTTGAGCCGCACATGTACAAGGCGTACGGAGCAGCGTCGTGTGTGTACGATGTGTGCGGAGCAGAGCCACCCATGTACGAGGTGTACAGAGCAGAGCAGCATGTGTACGAGTGTGCAGAGCTGGAGCGGATCCGTGTGTGTACAAGGTGTACGGAGTGGAGCCGCGCGTGTACGAGCTGTACGGAGCAGAGCCGCGCGTGTACGAGCTGTACGGAGCGGAGCCGTGCGTGTACGATGTGCAGAACGGAGCTGCGCGTGTACAAAGTGTATGGAGCGGAACCGTGCGTGTACGAGATGTGCGGAGCAGAGCTGCGCATGTACGAGTGTGCGGAGTCACGCGTGTACGAGGTGTGCAAAGCGGAGTTGCGCGTGTACAAGGTGTGCGGAGCGGAGCCGCGCATGTACAAGGTGTGCGGAGCGGAGCCGCGCATGTACGAGGTGTGTGGAGCGGAGCCGTGTGTGTATGAGGTGTACACAGCATGGCAGCGCGTGTACGAGTGTGTGGAGCGGATCCGCGCATGTACAAAGTGTGCGCAGCAGAGCCGCGCGTGTACGAAATGTGCAGAGCGGAGCCGCGCATGTACGAGGTGTGTGGAGCGGAGACACGCGTGTACGAGGTGTGTGGAGCTGAGCCGCGCGTGTACGAGGTGTGCGGAGCGGAGCCGCACGTGTACGAGTTGTGGAGCACAGCCGTGCGTGTACGAGGTGTGCAGAGCGGAGACACGCGTGTATGAGGTGTGCGGAGCAGATCCGCACGTGTACAAGGTGTACGGAGCGGAGCCGCGCATGTACGAGCTGTACGGAGCGGAGCCACGCGTGTACGAGCTGTACGGAGCGGAACCTTGCATGTACGAGGTGTGCGGAGCGGAGCCGCGCGTGTACGAGTTGTGGAGCACAGCCGTGCGTGTACGAGGTGTGCAGAGCGGAGACACGCGTGTATGAGGTGTGCGGAGCAGATCCGCAAGTGTACAAGGTGTGCGGAGCGGAGTCACGCGTGTACGAGGTGTACGGAGCAGAGCCACACGTGTACGCGGTGTACGGAGGGGTATTGCGCGTCTATGAGGTGTACGGAGCAGAGCCGCGCGTGTACGAGGTGTATAGAGCGGAGCCGCGCTTCTACGAGTTGTACGGAGTTGAGCCGCACATGTACAAGGCGTACAGAGCAGCGTCGCGTGTGTACGATGTGTGCGGAGCAGAGCCACCCATGTACGAGGTGTACAGAGCAGAGCAGCATGTGTACGAGTGTGCAGAGCTGGAGCGGAGCCGCGTGTGTACGAGATGTACGGAGCGAAGCAACGCGTGTACGGAGCGGAGCCACATGTGTACTAGGTGTACGGAGCAGAGCCGCGCATGTACAAGGTGTGCGGAGCGGAGCCGCATGTGTACGAGGTGTACAGAGCAGAGCAGTGAGTGTACGAGTGTGCGGAGCAGATCCGCGCTTGTACTAGGTGTACAGCGCGGAGCCGCACGTGTACTAGCTGTACGGAGCATAGCTGTGCATGTACGAGGTGTACGGAGCATAGCCGCACGTGTACGAGTGTGCACAGCGGAGCCGCGCGTGTACGAGGTGTACAGAGCAGAGCAGCGTGTGTACGAGTTTGCGGAGCGGATCCACACGTGTACAAGGTGTACGGAGCGGAGCCGCGCATGTACAAGCTGTACGGAGCGGAGCCACGCGTGTACGAGCCGTACGGATCGGAGCCGCGCGTGTACGAGGTGTATGGATCAGAGCAGCGCGTGTACGAGTGTGCGGAGCGGAGCCGCACGTGTATGAGGTGTACGGAGTGGAGCCGCGAGTTTACGAGGTGTACGGAGCGGAGCCACGCATTTACGAGGTTTACAGAGCGGAGCCGCGTGTGTACGAGGTGTGCGGAGCCGCACGTGTACGACATTTAAGGAGTGGAGCCGTGCGTGTACGAGCTGTAGGGAGAGGAGCCGTGCGTGTACGAGGTGTGCAGAGCGGAGCCCAGCGTGTATGAGGTTGTGGAGCAGAGCCGCCCGTGGACGAGGTGTGCGGAGCGGAACCGTGCGTGTGCGAGGTGTACGGAGCGGAGCCACGCGTGTATGAGGTGTACGGAGCGGAGCAGCAAGTGTACGAGCTGTACGGAGCGGAACCGTGCGTGTACGAGGTGTGCGGAGCGGAGCCGCACGTGTACGAGGTGTGTGGAGCAGAGACACGCGTGTACGAGGTGTGTGGAGCAGAGCCGCACGTGTACGAGGTGTGTGGAGTGGAGTCGAGCGTGTACGATGTGTGTGGAGCTGAGCCACGCGTGTATGAGGTGTGCCGAGCGGAGCCGCGCGTGTACGAGCTGTACGAAGCAGAGTCGGGCGTGTACGATATGTGCAGAGCGGAGCCACGCGTGTATGAAGTGTACGGAGTAGAGCCGCGCTAGTACCAGTGTGCAGAGCGGATCCGCGCGTGTACAAGGTGTACGGAGCAAAGCCACGCGTTTACAAGGTGTGCGGAGCGGAGCCGCACGTGAACGACGTGCAAGGAGCAGAGCCGCGCGTGTACGAGGTGTACGGAGCGGAGCCACGCTTGTACGAGGTGTACGGAGCGGAGCCGCGCGTGTTCGAGGTGTTCAAAGCGGAGCCACGCGTGTAGGAGGTGTATGGAGCAGAGTCTCCAGTGTACGAGTGTGCGGAGCGGAGCCGCGTGTGTACGAGGTGTACAAAGCGGAGCCACGCGTGTAGGAGGTGTATGGAGCAGAGTCTCCAGTGTACGAGTGTGCGGAGCGGAGCCGCGTGTGTACGAGATGTAAGGAGCAGAGCCGCGCATGTACGAGTGTGCGGAGCGGAGCCGCGAGTGTACGAGGTGTACAGAGCAGAGTCACGCGTGTATGAGGGGTACGGAGCAGAGCTGCGCATGTACGAGGTGTACGGAGCAGAGCCACGCATGTACGAGTGTGCGGAGCGGAGCCATGCGTGTACGAGTGTGCGGAGCGGAGCTGCGAGTGTACGAGGTGTACGGAGCAGAAACGCGCGTGTACGAGGTGTACGGAGCAGAGCCGCGCGTATACGAGTGTGCGGAGTGGAGCCGCGCGTGTACGAGTGTGCGGAGCCGCGGGTGTACGAAGTGTACAGAGCAGAGCCGCGCGTGTACGAGTGTGCGGAGCGGAGCCGCGTGTGTACGAGATGTAAGGTGCAGAGCTGCGCGTGTATGAGTGTGCGGAGCGGAGCCGCGAGTGTACGAGGTGTTCGGAGCAGTCACGCATGTGTGAGGTGTACGGTGCAGAGCCGCGCGTGTACGAGGTGTACGGAACAGAGCCGCGTGTGTACGAGTGTGCGAAGCGGAGCCGCCCATGTACGAGTGTGCGGAGCGGAGCCGCGCGTGTACGAGGTGTACAGAGCAGAGCCGCACGTGTACGAGGAGTACAGAGCAGAGCAGCGAGTGTACGATGTGTAAGGAGCGGAGCCACACGTGTACGAGGTGTATGGAGCGGAGCCGCACGTGTATGAGGTGTGCAGAGCGGAGCCGCGCATGTACGAGGTGTGCAGAGCAGAGCCGCACGTGTACGCGGTGTACAAAGCAGAGCAGCGAGTGTACGACGTGTAAGGAGCGGAGCCACGCGTGTACGAGGTGTATGGAGCGAAGCCGCACGTGTATGAGGTGTGCGGAGCAGAGTCGCGCATTTACAAGGTGTGCAGAGCAGAGCAGCGCGTGTACGAGGTGTACGGAGCGGAACCGCACGTGTACGATGTGTGCGGAGCGGAGTGGAGCCGCACGTGTAAAAGGTGTACGGAGAGACGCCGCCAAGTACGAGGTGTACGGAGCAAAGCTGCGCAAGTACGAGGTGTACGGAGCGTAGACGTGCGTGTACAAGGTGTGCGGAGCAGAGCAGCGCGTGTACGAGTGTTCAGAGTGGAGCGGAGCCGCGCATGTACGAGGTGTACGGAGCGGAGCCACGCTTATATGAGGAGTACGGACCGGAGCCACGCGTTTACGAAGCGTACGGAGCAGAGCCGCGCGTGTTTGAGGTGTACAGAGCGGAGCCGCGCGTGTACGAGTGTGCGGAGCGGAGCCGCGTGTGTACGAGATGTAAGAGCAGAGCAGAGTCACGCGTGTACAAAGCAGAGCTGCACGTGTACGAGGTGTACGAAGCAGAGCCGCGCGTGTACGAGTGTGTGGAGCGGAGCCGCCCGTGTACGAGGTGTACGGAGCGGAGCCGCACATGTACGAATTGTACGGAGCTGAGCCGCGCGTGTACAAGGCGTACGGAGCGGCGTCACACGTGTACGATGTGTGCGGAGCAGAGCCGCCCGTGTACGAGATGTGCAGAGCGGAGCCGCGCATGTTCGAGGTGTACAGAGCAGAGCAGCACGTGTACGAGTGTGCCGAGCTGGAGAGGAGCCGCACGTGTACAAGGTGTACGGAGCGAGACCGCACAAGTACGAGGTGTGCGGAGCCGCCCGTGTTCGAGGTGTACAGAGCAGAGCGTGTACAAGTGTGCAGAGCTGGAGCGGAGCGTGGCGTGTACGAAATGTACAGAGTGAAGCCACGTGTACGAGGTGTACGGAGCAGAGCCGCGGGTGTACGAGTGTGCGGAGCGGATCCGCTTGTGTACAAGGAGTACGAAGCGGATTCACATGTGTACAAGGTGTACGGAGCGAAGCCACGTGTGTACGAGGTGTACGGAGCAGAGCCGCGAATGTACGAGTGTGCGGAGCGGATCATCATGTGTACAAGGTGTACGGAGTGGCGTCGCGCGTGTACGATGTGTGCGGAGCAGAGCAGCGCTTGTACGATGTGTGCGGAGCTGGAGCGGAGCCGAGCGTGTACAAGATGTATGGAGCGAAGCCACGTTGTACAGAGCGGAGCCACAAGTGTACGAGGTGTACGGAGCAGAGCCGAGCGTGTACGAGGTGTACAGAGCAGAGCAGCGCGTGTACGAGTGTGCGGAGCGGATCCGCACGTGTACAAGGTGTACGGAGCGGAGCCGCGCGTGGACGAGCTGTACGGAGAGGAGCCGAGCGTGTACGAGCTGTACGGAGCGGAGCTGAGCGTGTACGAGGTGTATGGAGTGGAGTCGCGCGTGTACGAGTGTGCGAAGCGGAGCCGCGTGTGTACGAGGTGTACAGAGTAGTTTGCACGAGTTGTACGGAGCGGAGTTGAGCTTGAATGATGTGTGCGGAGCGGAGTCGCGTGTGTACGAGGTGTATGGAGCAGAGCCGCGCAATTACGAGTCTGCGGAGCGAAGCTGCGCGTGTACGAGGTGTGCGGAGCCACGCGTGTACGAGGTGTACAGAGCAGAGCAGTGCATGTACGAGGTGTACGGAGCGGAGCCGCATGTGTACTAGGTGTACAGAGTGGAGCCGCACATGTACGAGTTGTATGGAGCTGAGTCGCGCGTGTACGATGTGTGCGGAGCAGAGCCGCGCGTGTACGATGTGTGCAGAGCAGAGCCACGCGTGTACGATGTGTGCAGAGCAGAGCCACGCGTGTACAAGATGTGCAGAGCGGAGCCGCGGGTGTACGAAGTGTACTGAGCAGAGCAGCGCGTGTACGAGTGTGCGGAGCTGGAGCGGAGCCGCGCGTGTACGAGATGTACGGTGCGGAGCCACGCGTGTACAAGGTGTGCGGAGGAGAGCCGCATGTGTACGAGGTGTACAGAGCAGAGCAGCGCGTGTACGAGTGTGCAGAGCGGAGTTGCACGTGTACGAGGTGTAAGGAGGTGTGCGGAGCCACGCGCGTACGAAGTGTACGGAGCAGAGCCACGCGAGTACGAGTGTGCAGAGCCGCGTGTGTACGAGGTGTGAGGAGCGGAGCCGCGCGTGTACGACGTGTAAGGAGCGAAACCGCGCGTGTACGACGTGTATGGAACGGAGCCATGCGTGTACGAGGTGTGCGGAGCGGATCCACGCGTGTACAAGGTGTACGGAGCGGAGCCGCGCGTGTATGAGGTGTGCGGAGCGGAGCCACGCGTGGACGAGGTGTACGGAGCAGAGCCGCGTGTGTACGATGTGTGCGGAGCGGAGCCACGCGTGTACGAGGTGTACGGAGCGGAGCCGCACGTGTACGAGGTGTGCGGAGCAGAGTCGCGCGTATACGAGGTGTGCAGAGCGTAGCTGTGCGTTACGAGGCTTGTGGAGCGGAAACACGCATGTACGAGTTGTACGGAGCGGAGCTGCGCGTGTATGAGGTGTGCGGAGCGGAGCGGATCCGTGCGTGTACAAAGTGTACGGAGCGGAGCCGCGCGTGTACGAGCAGTACCAGAGCGGAGCCGCGCGTGTACGAGCTGTATGGAGTGGAGCCGCGCGTGTACAAGCTGTACGGAGCAGAGCCGTGCATGTACGAGGTATGCAGAGCGGAGCTGCGCGTGTACAAAGTGTATGAAGCGGAACCATACGTGTACGAGGTGTGCGGAGCAGAGCCGCACGTGTACGAGTGTGCGGAGTGGAGCCACTCATGTACGGAGCATAGCCGCGCGTGTACGAGGTGTATGGAGCAGAGACACGCGTGTATGAGGTGTGCGGAGCGGAGCGGATCCATGCGTGTACAAGGTGTACGGAGCGGAGCCGCGCGTGTACGAGTTGTACGGAACGGAGCCTGCGTGTACGAGCTGTACGGAGCGGAGCCGTGCATGTACGAGGTGTGCAGAGCGGAGCTGCGCGTGTACAAAGTGTATGGAGCGGAGCCGTGCACGTACGAGCTGTACGGAGTGGAGGAGTGCGTGTACGAGGTGTGCAGAGCGGAGCTGCGCGTGTACAAAGTGTATGGAGCGGAGCCGTGCACGTACGAGCTGTACGGAGTGGAGCAGTGCGTGTACGAGGTGTGCAGAGCGGAGCCGCGTGTGTACGAGGTGTGTGGAGCAGAGCCGCACGTGTACGAGGTGTCTCTGCATACAGCTGAATTTTACCACCACAAAAGGACTAGGTGGACTCTGGCTAGCAACAGAAAAAAAATTATATTTTTTTTACTGTGCATACAAATCAATTTCACCCCCAAAAACTGATAAGGTGGGCTACTATACCTTGCGCTATCACACTGGCAAATTATAAAAATATATTTTTGTGTTCTGCACTCAGCTCTGTATAACAGCTGAATTTCAATCCCACAAAATGAAAAGGTGTGCTAGTCTTTATTAAAGCCATAAAAATTAAATAAAAAGTTGAATAAAATGTAACACTAAAGCCAAGTTCACACAACATGAAGACTGCATTTTTTTATGCAGGTGTCCGCACCATACAACAAAATAACAATCTTATTATTGTGTGTTTGCTGAGTTTCTTTTGAGTTTTCCCCCTTAAAATGTGTTTTGGTGAAGCTGTGAATCTACATTTTTAATACTACAGAAAAACTTAGATTTTTGAGCTTAAAAATGTTTTTTTTTTTACAGGCTCCACAGAGGCTTATATATATATATAATAAAATGCATGAAATCCGCACAGTTCAGCAGCGTCTTTAGACTCACTGCAGGCGTAGATTTCATTAAATCACATCCACTGCACTTGCACATTTAGGCCGTGTTCAGATGTAGCATAAGTGCTGTGTTTTTTCAGCTGCTTTTTTGGAACAGTCATTTTGCAGCATTTAAATGGCCAAGAAAAGTGAATGTGATTTCATGAAAACGGCTCTGTGGTCTAAAGACGCTGCTGATCTGTACGGTTATGGTTTATTTTACGTCTGGAGGCTTCTATGTGGAGCCTAAAAAGAGAGAAAACGCATGTAAAAAGACTGCAGTTACCTTAAGTGCAGAATCAAAGCCATTCTGTATTATAACAAAAAATGAACAATGCGGCTTCACATCTGCACCAAAAAACATCAAATAAGGGGGAAAAGGCATAAAAAATACAGCAAGTACGCAATAATCAGAGAAGATTGTTATTGTGTAGTTTGGTGTGGACATCTGCAGAAAACAAAAAAAAAAATACAGTATTTATTCAACATGTGAACACGGCCTTGCAGACACAAAAAAGCCAATGTCAAATAGTGAAGCTACATAAAGATGAGAAAGTGGAATGGACAGAAAATAAATCCATAGATCCCAAGTGAAAGAAGCACGACGCACAGATGACACCATGCCAGCTTCATCAAAAGTCACGCCGGATGAGGTAAGGTTAGTAGTGATGCATGAGCGTGTTCTCTTAACCCTCTCACAGAGCATGCTCAGGTGCTGCCTGAGTATTTTCGGCATCTATGCTCGAGCCGCCGCGGCTGCATGTGTCGCGGCTGTTAGACAGCTGTGACACATGCAGGGATTGCATGTTTGTTAGGCAATCCCTGCATGTGTCACAGCTGTCTAACAGCCCCAGCGGCCCGAGCATAGATACCGAGCACGCCGAAAATACTCGGGCAGCAACCGAGCGTGCACGGTGAAAGGGTAAACCGAGCATGCTCGTGCAACACTATAGGTAAGGGATTTGTGGCCTCCTGTCCAGCGTCCCAAGAATTGATCCTCTCAGCTCTAGTTCCAACTGTCCCGGATACGGTGAACAGCCCCGTATAAATAAACTAGCTACTGTGAGCGAAATACGCTCTCTTCTATGCCTTCCGAACTCCAAATTAATAAGATTTGTTTTACGAGCGCTCGGGAAATCAATACAGCACAGCCTTGTATGGTGTACTAGAAAAGACTTCTGCTTTATTAGCACATGTGGCACTTTAAATAGGGTCAGCGACAAAGGAATGTTTCCCTCTGACCTATGAACCAATAGTAACCTTAAGGGAGTGAATAGTAATGTGAAACCTCACTGCCCATCAGTGTTACCTGATGACCATTACATAAGAGTGAAAACAAAATGGATACCACAGAGAAACAAGATGGATTCTTTTCTCTCACACTACTGAATCCGTTCTACACCCGGGTGGCGAGCATCTTTATTGGTATATGGTCTTCCATGCTGGTATGTGCTGCCCCCCTCCTGGTATTTGTGCTGCCCCCATCATCCTATACTGGGATGCATGGCACCTCTCACCCCAATTCTGGTATGCGTGGCCCCCCTCATCCCCCAATGCTGGTATGTGTGGCCCCCTCATCCCCCAATCCTGGTATGCATGGTACCCCTCATCCCCCAATCCTGGTATGCGTGGCCCCCCTCATTGCCCAATGCTGGTATGCGTGGCACCCCTCATCCCCAATCCTGGTATGCATGGCACCCCTCATCCCCCAATCCTGGTATGTATGGCATCCCTCATCCTCTAATCCTGGTATGCATAGGGCCCCTCATCCCCCAATCCTGGTATGGATGGGGCCCCTCACCCCCCAATCCTGGTATGTATGGCATCCCTCATCCCCCAATCCTGGTATGCATGGCGTCCCTCATCCCCCAATCCTGGTATGCATGGCGTCCCTCATCCCCCAATCCTGGTATGCATGGCATCCCTCATCCCCCAATCCTGGTATGCATGGCGTCCCTCATCCCCCAATCCTGGTATGCATGGCGTCCCTCACCCCCCAATCCTGGTATGCATGGCGTCCCTCACCCCCCAATCCTGGTATGTGTGGCCCCCTCATCTCTTTCACGCTGCACACACATACAAAAAAATAAACACTTATACTCACCTTTTTTACCTGTGCTCCAGCGCTGCTGTGTCCTGCTCTGCCGGAGGAGGAGTGCAGCGCCGGAGTACGTGCGTGCCCATACCGCGCTGTCCGGCGCCACTTTGCTGAAGAGACACTGCAAATGTGTCTTCAGTAAAATGGCGCCGGATAGCGCTATGCACATGAGCTGATCCGACGCCTCACTCCTGCCCCGGTCTCCGGCGAGAAGAGAAGCGCCACTGCAACGCTCCTCCCGGTCAAGTAAGTATATAAGTATGGCGCCGGAGAACGCGGTATGTGTTCAGTGTCTCGGCATACCGCGATCTCCGGCGCCATACACTCCTCTTACCTGTAACAGCTCCATGCGTTCTTCTGTCTAGAGCCAGACTGCGCGTCACACATGCGCAGTCTATCGAGGCTTCAGACAGAGGGACGCTTAGCTGATTATATTATAGATATAATTATAACACTGTTTATCAATGTACTATATTTTGTTGCTGTGGTGCTCTTTCAGTCATATTTTGATTTCTTTTTTTTATCTGCAGCATGTGGTCTGAAGAGCGGCAGGCACTATCTAGTACCGTCCTCCCGTGCGGTCTGAAGAGCGGCAGGCACTATCTAGTACCGTCCTCCCGTGTGCTCTGAGGCACGGCAGGCACTATCTAGTACCGTCCTCCCGTGTGGTCTGAGGCACGGCAGGCACTATCTAGTACCGTCCTCCCGTGCGGTCTGAGGCACGGCAGGCACAATCTAGTACCGTCCTCCCGTGTGGTCTGAAGAACGGCAGGCACAATCTAGTACAGTCCTCCCGTGCGGTCTGAGGCACGGCAGGCACAATCTAGTACCGTCCTCTCATGTGGTCTGAAGAGCGGCAGGCACAATCTAGTACCGTCCTCCCGTGTGGTCTGGGGCACGGCAGGCACAATCTAGTACCGTCCTCTCGTGTGGTCTGAGGCACGGCAGGCACAATCTAGTACCGTCCTCTCCTGTGGTCTGAGGCACGGCAGGCACAATCTAGTACAGTCCTCCCGTGTGGTCTGAGGCACGGCAGGCACAATCTAGTACAGTCCTCCCGTGTGGTCTGAGGCACGGCAGGCACTATCTAGTACCGTGCTCCCGTGTGGTCTGAGGCACGGCAGGCACAATCTAGTACCGTCCACTCGTGTGGTCTGAAGCACGGCAGGCACTATCTAGTACCGTCCACTCGTGTGGTCTGAGGCACGGCAGGCACTATCTAGTACCGTCCTCCCGTGCGGTCTGAGGCACGGCAGGCACAATCTAGTACAGTCCTCCCGTGTGGTCTGAGGCACGGCAGGCACAATCTAGTACAGTCCTCCCGTGTGGTCTGAGGCACGGCAGGCACAATCTAGTACAGTCCTCCCGTGTGGTCTGAGGCACGGCAGGCACAATCTAGTACCGTCCACTCGTGTGGTCTGAAGCACGGCAGGCACTATCTAGTACAGTCCTCCCGTGTGGTCTGAAGAGCAGCAGGCACTATCTAGTACCGTCCTCTCGTGTGGTCTGAGGCACGGCAGGCACTATCTAGTACCGTCCTCCCGTGTGGTCTGAAGCACGGCAGGCACAATCTAGTACCGTCCTCTCGTGTGGTCTGAAGCACGGCAGGCACAATCTAGTACAGTCCTCCCGTGTGGTCTGAAGAGCGGCAGGCACTATCTAGTACCGTCCTCTCGTGTGGTCTGAAGCACGGCAGGCACTATCTAGTACAGTCCCTCCCGTGTGGTCTGAAGAGCGGCAGGCACTATCTAGTACCGTCCACTCGTGTGGTCTGAGGCACGGCAGGCACTATCTAGTACCGTCCTCCCGTGTGGTCTGAGGCACGGCAGGCACTATCTAGTACCGTCCGACTTCTTTACAGCATTCTAGGTCATACAGGTGGTGGTCGTACTTTATATGGGGAAAAACAGGTGACAGGTTCCCTTAAGGCTGTGTGCCCACGATGCATTTTTTAAGCAAAAACGCTGCAGAAACGCTTAAAAAACATATGGTAGAAGGCCTGCCATGTTCCCCAATGATAATCCGCATGTGCTGTGCACATGCTGCGGAAATTTCCTCTGCGGATCATCATTGCGGAAAAAAACACAGCACTACCAATTATTTTGCGGAAGTGCTGCGTTTTCGCCGCCACTTACTTGCATTAGATCGTATGGATTACGCATCACTGTATATGTAGATGCGCATTCCATGCGTTCTAGTGTGCGGATGGTACCCAGGTATAGAGGAGAGGAGACTCCTCCGGACCAGGGTACCATAGAAAACTGCAAAGAAAAAAAAAAGAAAAAAAGAAAAAATAAATATATACTTACCTTCTGGCGGCCCCCCGCTGCACTCCTCCTCTCATGCCGGCAGTTCGCGATGTACTGAAGGACCTGTGCTGACATTATAGTCATGTGACAGGTCACGCGACGCTGACGTCGGCAGGTCCTTCAGTGTATCGCTGCTGGCAAGGGAGAACGGAGGGAAAGCAGGACACCGGGGGCCATCAGAGGGTAAGTATATATTTATTTTTTTAACATTCTTTCGGTCACACTATATAAATCAATGCCGGTTGCATGGATTTATTTAGTGTGACCAAGTTGTCAAACACTTTCCAAGTGATGCTAAAATCGCTTGGAAAGCGCTTGACAACCCGCATGCGGAAATGCAAGTGAAGAACGCTTCACTTCCGCTTGTCCCTGGCAGCAAAACGCATGTACAATCCGCATTGTGATGCAGCAGGCATCCCTTTAATGGTTCAGTGTGTGTTTTGACGGACCACGTACCTCCCTCAGCTGACTGGTCACATGACTGTGACATCACACAGGTCCTTTTGCACAACAGAAGGTCTGGACATGTGACTGTGAGATAAGCACAGGTCCTGTGGCTGTTTCTAAAGGATATAAAAACCCTGGTAATTTGAGACAGAAGTATGCAGGGGTGCAAGGGGTGTGATAGGCGTGAGGCCTGAGGCCTGAGGCCTGTTACCTGTGTGTGTGGCACCGTGTGAGGCCTGATGAAGCTTGGTGGACTCCTGGAGGGTGAAGCCTGGATCCTTGTGTGTGTAAGTGATGCCAGTAAGCCTTGGAGAGCCACAGGTTTTGGAGGATAAGCGTCCTGGAGGGCAGAGCCTGGATCTGTGTGTGTGAGAGATGCCAGTGGCCTTGGACGGGATAAGGGCTGGAGACCACGTGTGGTAAGCTGTAGAGCCACAGTGGTGGCGGAACCAAATGGACTGAAGCAGCTAAAACCTGACAAAGGTAATACACTTTGTTATATGGACATTGCTATAGTATTACCTTGCTGAAGGCTGTATCTGAAGCCAAGTGGGCCTGTCTGCCACTTGAGCTCGTGGACATTATATGTGTGAACTGCGGTTTATGAAGTATAATAAACTGCTGAAGTGTGAAAACCAGAAAGACATTGCTGGTGTGCATTAATTGACGCGCTGCAGCGAGTATTCCCCAGGATGATGACTAGCGCTGCCTTACAGCATGCACGATCTGCATGGACAATCCGCATGCTCGATCCGCATGGACAATCCGCATGCGTTTTTTTCTGCCAGGGAGTTGCAGAAACTCTCAGGATAAAATCCTGAGCATTTCTGCATCGTGGGCACACAGCCTAAAGCAGGTTTTCATCTATGCAGCTTGTACAAGTGAACTTCATTGTTTGAAAAGTGGGTTACCTGTCTAAGCCATGTTATTATAGTACCTTTTATATGGTTTACACAGGTGCATCATGGGCTTTTCCTGCCCTAAGAGTAAAATGAAAGGCTAAAATACAATGTGGAAACTTAATCAGAGAAATGTTTTATTTACATTCAGAACAGGTTTAAAAGAAACAAAATAACCATTACCACAGAAATCTCAAACGTTTAATTGTAGAAATATTATAGAAATAACATTTTACCATTATGTATAGAAATAATTCTAATTTTATAAAAGTGCATTTATGGGAGGATTGTGGGTAAGGTCTTTGGCTTTGCCCCGACCCCCCGGCCTGCCTCCGGTGTCTGATGTCTCAGCGTCCTGGAACTGAGATCATGATGCCTGCTTTGGATAGCAAATCAATAGCCTTGAAAAACCCAGGAATAAGGGAAGGGGGTCTTTAGGGAAATTGGTCTCGAAAACAAGGCAGCGTGGAAAAATCTATTTTGTGGCTGTAGTCGACAACGTCTCAGACCCAAGAGTTGTTGACTACCGAGAGCCACTCATCCTGGAACCAAAGGAGACGGCCACCCACCCTGAGAAACATCCCAGGTGGGAATCTTCTAGATCCGGGCCTGGCAGACCAGCGCTGGTGGGTTCGTTGATGCCAGGAGGGGGCTAGCCTAAAGGAAGGTCTCTTCTTTTCCTGGTGGGCCGGAGTGTTGTCCTTTTGGTTGCTTTTCTACACTGAAAATTTCCGAAAGGACCAAAACTGGACTGTGCGTCTCTTGGGAGGAGGGCATTTGGCCCTCTGTTGCAGAAACAAAATACTCTTACCCCCCATGGCATTAGAGATCATCTTATCTAGCTATTCGAAAAGGCAGCAGCCCTGGAAGGTGAGGCTGATGGACTTTTTGGAAGCTGAATACAAGTTCCATGATTTCAGCTATGAGGCCATGGGGATGGTGATGTTGCCGGCTGCCAGGGCTGAATAGGGGGCTGCAGGGGGGCGGGCACACTCTCCTTATGGGGTCTCTGGGGGGATATAATGTTTGCAGGGGGCCATCTGCTGGGACGCCCCCCCCCCCCACAAGCGTGCATCATCCGTCCGTCCCCCACAAGCGTGCATCATCCGCCCGTCCCCCACAAGCGTGCATCATCCGCTCCCCCCCACAAGCGTGCATCGTCCGCCCCCCCCCACACAAGCGTGCATCGTCCGCCCCCCCCCACACAAGCGTGCATCGTCCGCCCCCCCCACACAAGCGTGCATCGTCCGCCCCCCCCACACAAGCGTGCATCGTCCGCCCCCCCCACAAGCGTGCATCGTCCGCCCCCCCCCACAAGCGTGCATCGTCCGCCCCCCCCCACAAGCGTGCATCGTCCGCCCCCCCCACAAGCGTGCATCGTCCGCCCCCCCCCACAAGCGTGCATCGTCTGCCCCCCCACAAGCGTGCATCGTCTGCCCCCCCACAAGCGTGCATCGTCTGCCCCCCCACAAGCGTGCATCGTCTGCCCCCCCACAAGCGTGCATCGTCTGCCCCCCCACAAGCGTGCATCGTCTGCCCCCCCACAAGCGTGCATCGTCTGCCCCCCCACAAGCGTGCATCGTCTGCCCCCCCACAAGCGTGCATCGTCTGCCCCCCCACAAGCGTGCATCGTCTGCCCCCCCACAAGCGTGCATCATCTGCCCCCCCACAACCGTGCATCATCCAGCCCGCAGCATCCCCCCCAGAATACCTCCAGAGCCCGCAGCATGCCCTCAGTATCCCCACAGAGCACCCAGAGCCCGCAGAATGCACCCAGAGCCCCCACAAGCCTGCAGCATCCCTCCAGAGCAACCACCAGCCCGCAGCATACCCCCACCAGAGCCATAGACATGCCACCACAGCCCGCAGCATCCCCACAGAGCCCCCACATGCGTGCATCATCAGCCCCCCCAGAGCCCCCACGAGCAAGCAGCATGCCCCCAGCGTCCCCACAAACCCGCAGCATTCCTCCAGAGCCACCACCAGCCCGCAGCATGCCCACACAGCCCCCACCAGAGCAATAGACATGCCACCACAGCCCGCAGCATGCCCCCAGCATCCCCACCAGCATCCCTCCAGAGCCACCACCAGCCCGTAGCATGCCCATAGAGCCCCACCATGCCCTCAGCATCCCCACCAGCCCGCAGCATCCCCCCAGAGCCACCACGAGCCCGCAGCATCCCCCCAGAGCCACCACGAGCCCGCAGCATCCCTCCAGAGCCCCCACCAGCCCGCAGCATGCCTAGACAGCCCCCACTAGAGCAATAGACATGCCACCACAGCCCGCAGCATGCCCCCAGCATCCCCACCAGCCCGCAGCATCCCCCCAGAGCCACCACGAGCCAGCAGCATCCCTCCAGAGCCACCACCAGCCCGCAGCATGCCCCCACAAGCCCGCAGCATTCCTCCAGAGCCACCACCAGCCCGTAGCATGCCCACGGAGCTCCCAGAGCCCCCACACGCGTGCATCATCCCCCCCCCAGAGCCCCCCCAAGCGTGCATCATCCCCCCCCCAGAGCCCCCCCAAGCGTGCATCATCCGCCCCCCCCCCAAGCGTGCATCATCCGCCCCCCCCCCAAGCGTGCATCATCCGCCCCCCCCCCCAAGCGTGCATCATCCGCCCCCCCAAGCGTGCATCATCCGCCCCCCCAAGCGTGCATCATCCGCCCCCCCCAAGCGTGCATCATCCGCCCCCCCCCAAGCGTGCATCATCCGCCCCCCCCCCAAGCGTGCATCATCCGCCCCCCCCCAAGCGTGCATCATCCGCCCCCCCCCCAAGCGTGCATCATCCGCCCCCCCCCCAAGCGTGCATCATCCGCCCCCCCCCCCACAAGCGTGCATCATCCGCCCCCCCCCACAAGCGTGCATCATCCGCCCCCCCCACAAGCGTGCATCATCCGCCCCCCCACACAAGCGTGCATCATCCGCCCCCCCCACAAGCGTGCATCACCAAGCCCGCAGCATCCCCCCCAGAATACCTCCAGAGCCCGCAGCATGCACCCAGAGCCCCCACAAGCCTGCAGCTTCCCTCCAGAGCAACCACCAGCCCGCAGCATGCCCCCACCAGAGCCATAGACATGCCACCACAGCCCGCAGCATCCCCCCAGAGCCCCCACAAGCGTGCATCATCCCCCCAGAGCCCCCACAAGCGTGCATCATCCGCCCCCCCCACAAGCGTGCATCATCCGCCCCCCCCCACAAGCGTGCATCATCCGCCCCCCCCCACAAGCGTGCATCATCCGCCCCCCCCACAAGCGTGCATCATCCGCCCCCCCCCCACAAGCGTGCATCACCAAGCCCGCAGCATCCCCCCCCAGAATACCTCCAGAGCCCGCAGCATGCCCTCAGCATCCCCACAGAGCACTCAGAGCCCGCAGCATGCACCCTCCAGAGCAACCACCAGCCCGCAGCATGCCCCCACCAGAGCCATAGACATGCCACCACAGCCCGCAGCATCCCCACAGAGCCCCCACACGCGTGCATCATCCGACCCCCCCCCCCCCCCAGAGCCCCCACACGGGTGCATCATCCCCCCCCCGCAGATTACCTCCAGAGCCCGCAACATGCTCCCACAGAACCCGCACCAGCCCCATAGAGCACCCACGAGCCCGCAGCATGCCCCCAGAGCCACAAGCCCACAGCATGCCCCCACCATCCCCCACAGAGCCACCACGAGCCCGCAGCATCCCTCCAGAGCCCCCACCAGCCAGCAGCATGCCCGCAGCATCCCTCCAGAGCCCCCACAAGCCCGCAGCATCCCTCCAGAGCCACCACCAGCCCGCAGCATCCCTCCAGAGCCACCACCAGCCCGTAGCATGCCCATAGAGCCCCCACCATGCCCTCAGCATCCCCACGAGCCCGCAGCATCCCCCCAGAGCCACCACGAGCCCGCAGCATCCCTCCAGAGCCCCCACCAGCCCGCAGCATGCCTAGACAGCCCCCACTAGAGCAATAGACATGCCACCACAGCCCGCAGCATGCCCCCAGCATCCCCGCCAGCCCGCAGCATTCCCCCAGAGCCACCACCAGCCCGCAGCATTCCTCCAGAGCCACCACCAGCCCGTAGCATGCCCACGAAGCTCCCAGAGCCCCCACAAGCGTGCATCACCCGCCCCCCCCACAAGCGTGCATCATCCGCCCCCCCCCACAAGCGTGCATCATCCGCCCCCCCCCACAAGCGTGCATCATCCACCCCCCCACAAGCGTGCATCACCAAGCCCGCAGCATCCCCCCAGAATACCTCCAGAGCCCGCAGCATGCACCCAGAGCCCCCACAAGCCTGCAGCTTCCCTCCATAGCAACCACCAGCCCGCAGCATGCCCCCACCAGAGCCATAGACATGCCACCACAGCCCGCAGCATCCCCCCCAGAGCCCCCACAAGCGTGCATCATCCGCCCCAGAGCCCCCACAAGCGTGCATCATCCGCCCCAGAGCCCCCACAAGCGTGCATCATCCGCCCCAGAGCCCCCACAAGCGTGCATCATCCGCCCCCCCCCACAAGCGTGCATCATCCGCCCCCCCCCACAAGCGTGCATCATCCGCCCCCCCCCACAAGCGTGCATCATCCGCCCCCCCCCACAAGCGTGCATCATCCGCCCCCCCCACAAGCGTGCATCACCAAGCCCGCAGCATCCCCCCCCAGAATACCTCCAGAGCCCGCAGCATGCCCTCAGCATCCCCACAGAGCACTCAGAGCCCGCAGCATGCACCCAGGGCCCCCACAAGCCTGCAGCATCCCTCCAGAGCAACCACCAGCCCGCAGCATGCCCCCACCAGAGCCATAGACATGCCACCACGGCCCGCAGCATCCCCACAGAGCCCCCACACGCGTGCATCATCCGACCCTCCCCCCCAGAGCCCCCACACGGGTGCATCATCCCCCCCCCCGCAGATTACCTCCAGAGCCCGCAACATGCTCCCACAGAACCCGCACCAGCCCCATAGAGCACCCACGAGCCCGCAGCATGCCCCCAGAGCCACAAGCCCACAGCATGCCCGCAGCATCCCTCCAGAGCCCCCACAAGCCCGCAGCATGCCCCCAACATCCCTCCAGAGCCACCACCAGCCCGCAGCATCCCTCCAGAGCCACCACCAGCCCGCAGCATCCCTCCAGAGCCACCACCAGCCCGCAGCATGCCCACAGAGCCCCCACCAGAGCCATAGACATGCCACCACAGCCCGTAGCATCCCCACAGAGCTCCCAGAGTCCCCACACGCGTGCATCATCAGCCCCCACCAGCCCACAGCATGCCCCCACCATCCCCCACAGACCCGCAGCATCCCTCCAGAGCCACCACCAGCTCGTAGCATGCCCACAGAGCCCCCACCAGAGCCATAGACATAGACATGCCACCACAGCCGGCAGCATCCCCACAGAGCTCCCAGAGCCCCCACACGCGTGCATCATCATCAATCATCATCATCCCAGACCACCCAAAGCCCGCAGCACCCCCCCAGAGCCCAGCACTGACCTCCTCCTGAAGCTTCACCGTATCACTTTCTGCATGAATCTATGGCGTCTGGTGCTAAACTAGAACACGCCCATAATGCAGTCAGGACACGCCCACGGAAATGACGTCATACCTGGAAGGAGCCCATACATTCTAGCGTTTACCAGGGAGGAGGCTGCAGAGCGAGTGGTTGGTGGTGAGGCTGCTGAGTATTGGGGAGACATGGCGGATGACTGCGCACCCCACACTGAGCTCCCGGGGGGCAGTCTCGGTCCGGGGGGGGCGCACCCTGGCTTCCTGTGGATGTGGTTAGTCCCCTGCAGCAATGGTCGGTGACGGGTCAGAGCCGGTGATTACAGGGAGCCGCAGCCTCTCACCTGTAAGCAGTTGGACTATAAACCAGGTTTCCAGTCACTGACAGTATGGCTGGAGCTGCGCCCATTATGCACTGTTAGAACTTGGCGATTTCTGCCATGTTTGGAGGTTCCTGGATTCTGTATTTTTCTGCACAGGGTTTGTCCATGAGAAAAAGGAACACAGAGCGCCAGTCCTGGCCACAGGTTGTGTCTGGTACTACAGCTCCGGTCTAGTGACGTGACAGGTGCTGAGCTGTAATGCCACACACAGCCTGTGCCCAGGGGTGGCGCTGTAATACAACAGCTCTGACTTTCTACTCTGGGACAACTTCTGTAAGGCTGAATTCACACATCTGTGCTCCACGGACCGAGCTCAGATCTGACAACCGCTGGGTCACCAGTGCTGATCTGTGATTACCTCCTAGGAATAGATGAGGCACTGATCAGGTCCGGAGAGCTGGGCCGGGTCCTCGGATCCCACCACGGATGTGTGAATTCCTCCTTAAGTTAATATCTTAGTGTTAGAGTTCTCCTTTAGAATTTGTGTTCACATGAGAGTAATTTATTATAGTTTATTGTGTAACTTTCGAAAAACGTATCGATTACTAATCCTGAGTTACAGCCAGTGATAGTCTAGAGCTGCGTTCAGAGATCTGCAGGCTTCTGAGCTGAAATCTCCCAGCAGTCCTTGCTGCGATCACTATTGTTAGCGTTGCAATGTTAAGGCTGGTGCAGATAGCAGTGTTTTCGGTCGGAGTGCGATCTGACAAAACATTGAATCGCACTGTGACCAGTGTTTGTCCAAGGAGAAAAATCGGACATGTGCACGGCCCGATAGACAGTCTGTCCGAGGACAAAAATCACTATGCTTGAGTTTCATCTAATATTCGGATCACGCTCTGCCATGCAAGTTAATGAGTCCTTGGAAAAGATCGCACTGCACTCAGATGACATCTGAGTGCAGTCCCATTTTTCACGGATTGACGTAACGAAGAAGATGGAGTTTTTTTTTTACCTATGTCTTGTATCTTGTTTTGTGTCACTTTATGTACAAATCCTGACTGACGATGGACAATTTTTGTCTAATCAGTGCTAGGAGCTCACTACATACATTTCTGTTTGTCCACCCGCTTTTTGAGGAGTGACCACAATCGAATTGAGATCTGGAGAGTTTACTGGCCATGAACCCAAAATGTTAATGTTACCCAGACACTTAGTTGTCACTTTTGCCTTGTGACATATTCTCCGTCATGCTCATATATGCATTGTTAATCACCAAAAATGCTCCTGCAGTGTTCTTAGGTATAATTGTGAGTGAGCCCACTCCCTTTTGATGATGGATAGCTCCACACATGACTCGTCTCGGGTGCTTTACTGTTGGCATAACACAGGACTCAAAGTAGCACTCAGCTTTTCTTCTCCGGACATTCATTCTTCCATATGTCCCTAACAGTTTGAAGGGGGCCTTCATCAGGGAAATAACTTTACCCCAGTCCTCTGTAATCCAATCACTGTAGTTTACTGCATTTTATAATCCTGTTCTTCATCTTTTTCATGGAGAAAGTGGTTTCTTTGCTGCCCTACTTGACACCAGCACAGCCTCCAAAATCCTTCTCCTCACGGTGTGTACAGATGCACTGACGCCTGCCTGCTGCCATTCTTGAGCAAGCTCTGCACTGGTGTTGAACCAATTCCATAGCTGAATCCTATGTAGGAAGTGATACAGGGACTTGCTGGACTTTCTTCGGAGTCCTGAAGTCTTCACAGCAAATTAACCTCCCCCTATTAAGTTATTATTTATTATAGTGCCATTTATTACATGGCGCTTTACATGTGAAAAGGGATATACATAGCAAAAAACAAGTACAATAATCTTGAACAAAAACGAATCACCGACTGGTACAGGAGGAGCGAGGACCCTGCCCGCGAGGGCTTACAGTCTTCAATGAATGGGTGAGGATACAGTAGGTGAGGGTAGAGCTGGTCGTGCAGTGGTATGATGAATCGGTGGTTACTGCAGATTGTAGGCTTGTCAGAAGAGGTGGATCTTCAGCTTCCTTTTGAAGGTTTCCACGGTTGGCAACAGTCTGATATATTGGGGTAGAGTTGTAGAGTAGGGGGATGCATGGGAGAAATCTTATGTGCAATTGTGGGAAGAGGAGATAAGAGGGGAGTAGAGAAGGAGATCTTGTGAGGATCGGAGGTTGAGTGCAGGTATGTAGCGGGACACTAAGTCACAGTTATATGGAGGAGACAGGTTGTGGATGGCTTGGTATGTCATGGTTAGGGTTTTCAACTGGAGTCTCTGGATAATGGGGAGCCAGCGAAGGGATTGACAGAGGGGAGAGGCCAGGGAATAGCGGGGGGGACAGGTGGATTAGTCGGGCAGCAGAGTACAGTTATCTAACAGGAGAAAACAAACTCCTTTGCCATGCTTGCCGATGGGGTGTGGGAAAGGTGGAATCCAACGTATGAAAGTGCAGCTGGAGACGCCATGTCAGATGGGGTGAGTCAGGTACCATTGATGCCAAGGAAGGAAAGTTTGTTAGTAATGAAAAGGTCATGGATGTAGGAAAGTTTGTTGCAGATGGAGAGAGCGTTCCATAGAGCTCCTGTTAGTGGGATTGGGGAAGCGGGGGATGGGCAATGGGTATAGGGTTAGAAAGGTTGTCGAAATTTGATAGATTGTGGATGAGAGGTAGAAGTGACTGTGGGGATGTGGTGAGGAGGGCCATGATTTGGAGAGATATCGCCAGCAGTGAGGAGCAGCAGGAGAGAGCGTGAGGTGGCTGTCTGTGTTTGGAGACAGAGGATTGTATGTTGAGGAACAGATCTGAGGAGGAGGTGAGATGGAGGGAGAGATGACCAGTTCATTACTAGGTGTAGGGATGAGAAGGGTTAGTAGAACGTGTAGGACTATAGGGGTGAGAGTAAAAACAAAGAGAAACATTTTTTACTCTGGCTGTGCAGTTACCTTCAGTTATCTTCTGGTTCAATTCTGGTCTAACTCAGTGCAACACAATGTAAGGTGGCTGCCAGACAGGTCGTGGACTGGAGGTATGTGTCCCCGAAGTACCAAACTTCGGTGATGTAGGACATGGAGAAGCAGGCTCCAGAACACATAGTGCTGGGAGGGAGTTAATGGGCCCGGATTAAAGGGCCGGGTTTCAAGAGCAGCTGAAAGAGTTGGGGGGGAAAACAGCTGCTCACTTACCTCCAGTCCAGGTCTTGGAAGGCCTGATTTAAGACAGCTGCGCCTGTCTCAGTGGTGCTGTGTGTTGTGCAAGGTGAGCAAACCTTGCATGTGCTGCTCAGTCTGCTGGAGGCCGAGAAAAGCACTACATTTAAACGGCTGATGACGTGCTGTATGGACTGGTTATTTTTAGTTTTGTTCTGTTATAGCAGTGTTTCCCAAACCCCATCCTCACGGACCCCCATAGGTCATGTTTTCAGAATCTCCTTAGTATTACACAGGTGAGAGAATTCCTGATGCCTTGATGATACTTCAATCATCTGTGTAATACTAAGGAAATCCTGAAAATATGACCTGTGGGGTCTGTGAGGATGGGGTTTGGGAAACACTGCGTTATACCTTTTGTGTATCTATTGTATGGTGGCAGAAGGTGCCAAGCCCCCCCTGCTTTGGGCAGAGGGGGGGGTGTGTAAGGTTGCTGCCGGACAGGTCGTGGACGGGAGGTATGTGTCCCCGAAGTGCCAAGCTTTGGTGATGTAGGACCCGGAGAAGCAGGCTCCAGCACACATAGTGTAGGGAGTTAGTGGGCCCGGATTGAAGGGCCGAGTTTTACGAGCAGCTGAAAGAGCTGTTATATTTTGTTTTCCTGGTTGGTTTATGGACATTTAATAAACCACCAGTTTGTTTTGGAACCTGCGGACTGCATACCTGTGTGAACCTGCGCCTACCCAAGAGCTGATCCGTCACAGCACGTATATGATGCACCGCAGACTAAATTCTTAATGATCCGATAAATGGTTGATCTAGGGGCAATCTTACAAGCAGCAATGTCCTTGCCTGCAAAGCAATGATGACTGCACATGTTTCCTTGAAGGTAATCAGAAGACCATGATTTGAAGCACCAGCCTGCTCTTGTAATTCAGTAAGCATGACTGTGGAAATGGGGGTTTTGTGGTTAAGTAATTTCCTTGGGAAAAAATTAATATGCATTTTTTTTTTTTAACAATTCATCTGATCATTCTTCATAACAATCTACAGTTAATGCAAATTGACACTATAAAAGCTGAAGCAGCAAACTTTATGAAAGCCAGAATGTGTTTCAGTCTCCAAACTTGACGACTGTGTATTATTGTGTTACCTCTTTTGTATATTATTGTGTCACCTCTTATCTTGTGTATCGCTTCTCTTTTCAGTTTGTTAGCCACATGCTGCCAGGCGAGAGCTTGTGGGCACAATCATGCGGCTGGTGATTCTTGATGACTATGCCCTGGCCAGCGAATGGGCAGCAAAATACATAAGTAATCGCATCGCCCAGTTCAATCCTGGACCTGACAATTACTTCACACTTGGGCTACCCACAGGTAATGTGCCTTTTATCTATCTTTATCCAGTTTTCCACGAGTTGGTTCAAGCATTTTAGTTGTGGATTGAACTATTTTTGCACATGTAAATTACGAGAAATCCTCAGGAGTAAGTCAGATGTGTACGGCAAAGCTTCATAGAGGAGGGAGACTCCAAGTTCACCGCTGAACATCTGCTCTCTCCATGTTTCGTTGCGATCTACCAGTGTATCCGTAAGATTTGGCCATTCTCTACTGTTATATGCAAGAGTGTGCCAATTTTCCAAAGGAACAAGGAGATTGAGTAGCTCAACAGCCTTTTGCCACTGACCGGCAAACAAATTTGGAGAAAATAATTGGACAAAGCCTGAAGGACGCTGTAATGCAGGGCTGTGTTCTGGGGGATCGATGAAGACATAAGAAGCATGATCTGTGCTGAACAGTATGGATGGTAATCCAAAGCCTCCATAACCAAGCTTGGCGTGGAAGGCACTCGGGAAATAGGAGTGTGAGTTGGGGGTCTCCCAGTGGTAATACAGTTGGAATCACTGCCTTATTAATACAATGGGGAACTGTTTTGATTTCAATTAACATTAAAGGGGTTGTCCGTACCCTACACTGATTTAATCCTAAATCTCTATTTAATTTAATAATCTACCGTATTTTTCGGACTATAAGACGCACTTTTTTTCCTCCAAAATTTTGGAGGAAAATGGGGGATGCGTCTTATAGTCCGAATGGGTGTGTGTGTGTGTGTGTGTGTGTGTGTGTGTGTGTGTGTGTGTGTGTGTGTGTGTGTGTATATATATATATCTATTGAACCCGTTCTACGCCCGGGTGGCGAGCATTTTTATTGGTATATGGTCTCCCATGTTAGTATGTGCTGCCCCCCTCCTGGTATTTGTGCTGCCCCCGCCATCCTATCCTGGAATGCGTGGCTCCCCTCATCCCCAATCCCGGTATGCGTGGCTTCCCTAATCCCCCCCACTATACACACATCCCCAAAAAAATAAACAGTTATACTCACCTTTCTTCTCTGTACTCCAGCGCTGCAGCGTCCTGTTCTGCCGGAGGCCGGGGGAGGAGTGCGGCGACAGAGCACAGCGCCGACCGGCGCCAATTTGCTGAAGACACACTGTAAATGTGTCTTCATAAAAATGGCGCCGGATAGCGCTATGCGCACGCGCCGATCCAACGTCTCACTCTGCCCCCGGTCTCCGCTGAAGAGAGGCGCCGCGGCAACGCTCTTCCCGGTCAGGTAAGTATGGCGCCGGAGATCGCAGTGTGCGTTCAGTGCCTACACACAACCGCGATCTCTGACGCCATACACCTCTTACCTGTAACGGCTGGATGCGGTCTTCTGTCTGGAGCCAGACTGCGCGTCACGCATGCGCAGTCTATCGAGGCTTTGGACCGAGACCCGCATCCCCGGTTATATTATAGATTGTGGGGTGTGAGGGGAGTGGTAGCTGTGGAGGAGCGGGGCACAGGAGGCAGCGGTGCACCCTACACTGTCCCTGCTGCTAAAGAAAATGAATATTCACTGCTCCTTAATAGCAGCACACAGTGTAGCCGCGCTGCGGCTCCTGCTGCTGCCGGAATCGCCTGTGCCCGCTGTTAAAGGGCATGAATATTCAACCTCTCTCCACGCTCATGGGCGTGGGGAGGGGGTGAATATTCATGCCTTTTAATAAGCGGGCACACGCTATAGCCCGGCAGCAGCAGGAGCCGCAGCGCGGCCAAGCTGTGTGCCGGCTATGAAGGAGAGAAGTCACTGCTCCCCGCGCACACAGACCCGGCGTGGGGAGCAGTGACTTCCGGCAGCTGATCTCTCCATGTGAGCCGCACATGGCAGTGACGTGCGGCTCACATGGAGAGATCAGTGCGGGCAGACATGAGGAGAGAGAAGAAAGGTGAGTATAAGTGTTTATTTTTTTTTTTTATGTGCAGCCTGATGGGGATTAGGGGGACCATGCATATTAGGGTATGGATGAGGGGGCCATACATACCAGGATGGGGATGAGGGGTGCCGTGCGTACCTGGACGGGGATGATGGCCACGTATAAAAGGAAGGGGGTTGGGCATATATACCAGGATAGGGGATATTGTCAGAATTGGGTATTACCCCTATACCAGAAGACCCCCTCCCCCTTAAAAGTGCATCATGAACAATTTTTTGCTTAATTTTTATTTTTTTTTTTCCCTCCTCTAAAACCTAGGTGCGTCTTATGGTCCGGTGCGTCTTATAGTCCGAAAAATACGGTAATTGCTTTTCTAATATACTTTAATTAAAAGTTAATCTAAATTTATCTAACTGGGGTGTGTTTGTATGTGTGTATACATTTGTTTTTTTTTACCAACTTCCTGTTTGATAACATTTAGTTTGAAAATCCCCAGTGCATCCTGGGATATGAAGACGGACGTGATCAGGGAGCAGAGGCTGCGGTCCCTGCTGCTGCCTCTTTCCCCACCCTGAATGAAGCGTCATCAGTGATGCCTGTTTCAGGGGCTGGGCTAGTCCCTGATACTCTGCGCATGTGTCGGTTGTCAATTCTAACTCTCAGTTGCTCAGCAGGATCTTGTCACTGTGCAATATTCTTTTTAATGCGCAGCGTCAGGGATTCCTCAGAGACGACACCGGGGAGATCACGCAATATCTCACCCTGCCATCACTGTGTCATGGATTTCGTCTGGAATCGCGAGCACACGATCCAGATTACTCAACAGTTCAGCAGTTTTTGGGGATTGCGAATCTCAAGAATGCCACCTCCCGGAAGCTAAAATACGATAAATGAGGGGCCCGGTGAAGAAAGCCATAGCAAATTCGGTCATGTCCCTTGGAGGTGCAATGTACATGTTGGGTACCCTGATATCGTGGGTTCTGTGAGCACAATACCATTCCAGGGTTTTACAGTGGGATCTGCTACATAATGAAGTTTCTCTTAAGGCACTTGGAAAGGAAGTTGTCCTTATCACCCCGGTCAGTAAAATCTTTATAGAGGTTAGGCTCATCCTGCCACCAATCTCGAGGGGTTCCCTGGGTACTTGGGGTCACTAGCACAATTACCACAGATACGAGTCCCAGAGGGTGGGGAGCCCAGGGGACCTGGTCAGATATCGAAAAGGGTCTCTCCTCCAATGCAAAAGAACTTGTCGGTCCGAGCTCTCCTGTGCCTGTTAGGGGTGAAGATCGGGTCCTAGGAGGCATCGTCTATGCAGCCTGCACAGCAGATCACAGCCCGGGCACCACGTCTCCGGGTAAATCTCCACCTTTTGAGTTACTTCTTGTGCAGCAGCCCCATGCAAGTTGCTCCGCTCTCCTCGGCCAGCTCCTGCTGAAGACTGAGCTCCTCTGCCCAATCTAGGAGCTCAATAGCCCTGATCACGTCAGTGGTAGCCCAGCGCTGCTGGATCAGATTTACAAATGGCAAACTAATCAGCCCTAGGCATTTCTAATATGTGCAGAGCAGGCGACATAAGTCTGACCGGTGTCCTCATAGACCTTTCCTCAGCCGGGGTCTAATAGGAGCAGTAAGATGGCCGTCATGGGGTCCATTGTTAGATCTCGGCTGCCATAGAAACTCATCAGCACCATGATCGCGCCTCCCTCTCCTGTCTAAAGTGCCTAAATGCTGTGGAAGCCCCCTACTGTGTCATACAGTGGATTAAGCTGCCAGGATCCGGGTTGGCTCCACTGTCGGTGGCTGAGGCAGGAGCAGGACTGTTATACAGCCACACTTCTGCCGCCGATCTTGCAAGAACCCTGACAGGACCTGCCTGATGATAATGTGTCCTATAGAGCGGGTCCTGGTACCGGACTGCCCTGTACATATTCACCACTAGCTGGGAACCAGTTACTTACAAGGTCTAGTTTCGGATGTGTTTCCAGGATCTGTAGTTATCAGCATTTTATCCTTTAGGCCGAGTTATAATATCACTGTAACACTCTCGCCCTGTACCTGTATCCCTGCCCTGTGTGCTGCACAAAATTATATAACAAAGTGTGTGTGTGTGTACACAGATATCTATCTCCTGAATGGAATTACTGCTAGATCTCCTGTACATAGAAATATGAGGTTCTTAGCGCACATTTTGAGCAAATTGTGCGAGCCCATCTGCCAACGTCAAGGCGACCTCTTCAGATGGGTCCCTACACTAACACTACACTAACTTAGGAACTGGGGCTAGTTTTTTGTATTATTATTATTACCACCATTTTTACTACTTATTATTATTGCAATAATGCAATTAATTGTAACTGTTATAACACTAATTAAAAAAATTTAATTCAATTTTTTTTTTATTATACTTGTGATTCTAATAATGGTATTACTAAAATCCCTTTGCCTAAAGCTGTTGATCCAGAAGTAGACAAAAACCCCAGGACACCTAACGCCAATATGTTTCCTAGGGGAAAAAATTCCTTCTTGACCTATGGAAAAGGCGATCAGTCCTAGGACCCTGGATCAAACCTAATAATATTATTACAAGTTATATAATATTACGCTAATTATTGTACTACTGGAGTTATTTTAATTTTGTTTTTATAAATCTAACTATTTGAGATGGTTATACTTAACATTGTGCTATCTTATTACAGTATTATTCTTCTTTCCTATCACTACTAATACTGCCCTATACCTACAGTGTTGATCCAGAAGAAGGCAAAAAACCCAGGACACCTTCAGCCAATTTGTGTTACAGGGGAAAAAGTCCTTCTTGACCCCGAGAAAAGACGATCAGTCCTAGAACCCTGGATCAAACCTAATTATGTTACTAGTTATGTAATTACTATTACTGTACTAAATGTACTTCTACAGTTTTTAATATAATTTTTTTTATATATTTTGTCTTATGTCCTGCTTTCTTATTAAAGTACTACTCTAATTTTTCTATAACTATTTAATATTACAGTATTGATTGAACTACGTCTATAATTATTTTTATTTACTCTTTGTTCTTTCTATAGATATAACTAGTTTATATTTATTATTAATAATAATAACCTGCTATCTTATTACGGTATTATTCTTCTTTCCTATTACTACTAATACTACCCTATACCTACAGTGTTGATCCAAAAGAAGGCAAAAACCTCAGGACACCTTCAGTCAATTTGTGTCACAGCGGAAAAATTCCTTCTTGACCCCGAGAAAAGGCGATCAGTCCTAGAACCCTGGATCACACTGTTATTCTACCTACTACTATTACTACTGTTATTTTATTACTTTCTTACTATTATCACTAGTAGTATTACTCAAATTACACTAATACTGATATACTACCTCTAGATTACTACTATCCTGCTATTATTACTTTGGTGGATTTATACTTACCAGCCGGTATTGCCGTATGATGATATCGGCAGAGAGGTCCCAGCAGGATGGTCCACATGGTGTTCCTCTTTCCTCTCAAATACCTTTTGATGTAATGGCAGATGTTGTTCTGCTTCTTCCTTTATGTTGTAGGATCGATTGTTGTGTCCTCTTCTGTCCTCTTCTGTCCTCTTCTGTCCTCTTCTGTCCTCTTCTGTCCTCTTCTGTCCTCTTCTGTCCTCTTCTGTCCTCTTCTGTCCTCTTCTGTCCTCTTCTGTCCTCTTCTGTCCTCTTCTGTCCTCTTCTGTCCTCTTCTGTCCTCTTCTGTCCTCTTCTGTCCTCTTCTGTCCTCTTCTGTCCTCTTCTGTCCTCTTCTGTCCTCTTCTGTCCTCTTCTGTCCTCTTCTGTCCTCTTCTGTCCTCTTCTGTCCTCTTCTGTCCTCTTCTGTCCTCTTCTGTCCTCTTCTGTCCTCTTCTGTCCTCTTCTGTCCTCTTCTGTCCTCTTCTGTCCTCTTCTGTCCTCTTCTGTCCTCTTCTGTCCTCTTCTGTCCTCTTCTGTCCTCTTCTGTCCTCTTCTGTCCTCTTCTGTCCTCTTCTGTCCTCTTCTGTCCTCTTCTGTCCTCTTCTGTCCTCTTCTGTCCTCTTCTGTCCTCTTCTGTCCTCTTCTGTCCTCTTCTGTCCTCTTCTGTCCTCTTCTGTCCTCTTCTGTCCTCTTCTGTCCTCTTCTGTCCTCTTCTGTCCTCTTCTGTCCTCTTCTGTCCTCTTCTGTCCTCTTCTGTCCTCTTCTGTCCTCTTCTGTCCTCTTCTGTCCTCTTCTGTCCTCTTCTGTCCTCTTCTGTCCTCTTCTGTCCTCTTCTGTCCTCTTCTGTCCTCTTCTGTCCTCTTCTGTCCTCTTCTGTCCTCTTCTGTCCTCTTCTGTCCTCTTCTGTCCTCTTCTGTCCTCTTCTGTCCTCTTCTGTCCTCTTCTGTCCTCTTCTGTCCTCTTCTGTCCTCTTCTGTCCTCTTCTGTCCTCTTCTGTCCTCTTCTGTCCTCTTCTGTCCTCTTCTGTCCTCTTCTGTCCTCTTCTGTCCTCTTCTGTCCTCTTCTGTCCTCTTCTGTCCTCTTCTGTCCTCTTCTGTCCTCTTCTGTCCTCTTCTGTCCTCTTCTGTCCTCTTCTGTCCTCTTCTGTCCTCTTCTGTCCTCTTCTGTCCTCTTCTGTCCTCTTCTGTCCTCTTCTGTCCTCTTCTGTCCTCTTCTGTCCTCTTCTGTCCTCTTCTGTCCTCTTCTGTCCTCTTCTGTCCTCTTCTGTCCTCTTCTGTCCTCTTCTGTCCTCTTCTGTCCTCTTCTGTCCTCTTCTGTCCTCTTCTGTCCTCTTCTGTCCTCTTCTGTCCTCTTCTGTCCTCTTCTGTCCTCTTCTGTCCTCTTCTGTCCTCTTCTGTCCTCTTCTGTCCTCTTCTGTCCTCTTCTGTCCTCTTCTGTCCTCTTCTGTCCTCTTCTGTCCTCTTCTGTCCTCTTCTGTCCTCTTCTGTCCTCTTCTGTCCTCTTCTGTCCTCTTCTGTCCTCTTCTGTCCTCTTCTGTCCTCTTCTGTCCTCTTCTGTCCTCTTCTGTCCTCTTCTGTCCTCTTCTGTCCTCTTCTGTCCTCTTCTGTCCTCTTCTGTCCTCTTCTGTCCTCTTCTGTCCTCTTCTGTCCTCTTCTGTCCTCTTCTGTCCTCTTCTGTCCTCTTCTGTCCTCTTCTGTCCTCTTCTGTCCTCTTCTGTCCTCTTCTGTCCTCTTCTGTCCTCTTCTGTCCTCTTCTGTCCTCTTCTGTCCTCTTCTGTCCTCTTCTGTCCTCTTCTGTCCTCTTCTGTCCTCTTCTGTCCTCTTCTGTCCTCTTCTGTCCTCTTCTGTCCTCTTCTGTCCTCTTCTGTCCTCTTCTGTCCTCTTCTGTCCTCTTCTGTCCTCTTCTGTCCTCTTCTGTCCTCTTCTGTCCTCTTCTGTCCTCTTCTGTCCTCTTCTGTCCTCTTCTGTCCTCTTCTGTCCTCTTCTGTCCTCTTCTGTCCTCTTCTGTCCTCTTCTGTCCTCTTCTGTCCTCTTCTGTCCTCTTCTGTCCTCTTCTGTCCTCTTCTGTCCTCTTCTGTCCTCTTCTGTCCTCTTCTGTCCTCTTCTGTCCTCTTCTGTCCTCTTCTGTCCTCTTCTGTCCTCTTCTGTCCTCTTCTGTCCTCTTCTGTCCTCTTCTGTCCTCTTCTGTCCTCTTCTGTCCTCTTCTGTCCTCTTCTGTCCTCTTCTGTCCTCTTCTGTCCTCTTCTGTCCTCTTCTGTCCTCTTCTGTCCTCTTCTGTCCTCTTCTGTCCTCTTCTGTCCTCTTCTGTCCTCTTCTGTCCTCTTCTGTCCTCTTCTGTCCTCTTCTGTCCTCTTCTGTCCTCTTCTGTCCTCTTCTGTCCTCTTCTGTCCTCTTCTGTCCTCTTCTGTCCTCTTCTGTCCTCTTCTGTCCTCTTCTGTCCTCTTCTGTCCTCTTCTGTCCTCTTCTGTCCTCTTCTGTCCTCTTCTGTCCTCTTCTGTCCTCTTCTGTCCTCTTCTGTCCTCTTCTGTCCTCTTCTGTCCTCTTCTGTCCTCTTCTGTCCTCTTCTGTCCTCTTCTGTCCTCTTCTGTCCTCTTCTGTCCTCTTCTGTCCTCTTCTGTCCTCTTCTGTCCTCTTCTGTCCTCTTCTGTCCTCTTCTGTCCTCTTCTGTCCTCTTCTGTCCTCTTCTGTCCTCTTCTGTCCTCTTCTGTCCTCTTCTGTCCTCTTCTGTCCTCTTCTGTCCTCTTCTGTCCTCTTCTGTCCTCTTCTGTCCTCTTCTGTCCTCTTCTGTCCTCTTCTGTCCTCTTCTGTCCTCTTCTGTCCTCTTCTGTCCTCTTCTGTCCTCTTCTGTCCTCTTCTGTCCTCTTCTGTCCTCTTCTGTCCTCTTCTGTCCTCTTCTGTCCTCTTCTGTCCTCTTCTGTCCTCTTCTGTCCTCTTCTGTCCTCTTCTGTCCTCTTCTGTCCTCTTCTGTCCTCTTCTGTCCTCTTCTGTCCTCTTCTGTCCTCTTCTGTCCTCTTCTGTCCTCTTCTGTCCTCTTCTGTCCTCTTCTGTCCTCTTCTGTCCTCTTCTGTCCTCTTCTCAGGAAACGCAACCCTCAACTGACAGAGCGCCATTACTGACCTCATCCCGCTAAGTAAAAGTGTTTTTCCTGTTTTACACAGAATGCAGACTACCATGCAGCAACCTATACTCCCGAGGGGCCGCAGGAAACTGGAGTGAATAATGTCCCCCTCTTCCTTTGGATTACGCTTATGCCGTGTTCTCACTGGTGCTATTGGCTTCCATTGGAGATTTAAGCTTTTTGGTATTTTTGATGCTGTATAGTTAGTCACAGTTACCTGAGACGTAATAAATAGCATTAAAGCTGCAGTAATTTTTTTATGTACACTGCTCAAAAAATAAAGGGAACACTTAAACAACAGAATATAACTCCAAGTAAATCAAACTTCTCTGAAATCAAACTGTCCACTTAGGAAACAACACTGATTGACGATCAATTTCACATGCTGTTGTGCAAATGGAATAGACAATAGATGGAAATTATTGGCAATTATCAAGACACCCTCAGTAAAGGAGTAGTTCTGCGGGTGGGGACCACAGACCACATCTCAGTACCAGTGCTTTCTGGCTGATGTTTTGGTCACTTTTGAATGTTGGTTGTGCTTTCACACTCGTGGTAGCATGGGACGGACTCTACAACCCACAGAAGATGCTCAGGTAGTGCAGCTCATCCAGGATGGCTCATCAGTGAGAGCTGTGGCAAGGAGGTTTGCTGTGTCTCAGCGTAGTGTTCAGAGGCTGGAGACGCTACCAGGAGACATGGAGGGGGGCCGTAGGAGGGCAACAACCCAGCAGCAGGACTGCTACCTCCGCCTTTGTGCAAGGAGGAACAGGAGGAGCACTGCCAGAGCCCTGCAAAATGACCTCCAGCAGGCCACAAATGATCCTCCTTAAGACTGTCAGAAGGAGCTCACTGATAGATTCTCAGTTAGCTAATTTTGCAGCCAGGAATAGACAGTGCAGCACAGATGCTACAGAAGGCAACATTTTTAATGAAACTCAATGACACAAATCAATTTTAGCCCCAAATACTTGCATTAAAGTAAAAAAAACAAATGACCCCAAATCTGGACAACCGCTTTAACTCCTTACCAACATCTGCCGTTCGTGTATGGTATAAGTCAGTAGCGGGTGTATGGAGCAGAGTCAGCTCGCCCCGTACATGGCAGATAATGGCTGTGACAAACAACCAGGACCTGCCTCTAAGAGCTGCGAGTGGAGCGAAGATCTGCCCACCACTGTTAACCTGTTCAGTGCTGCTGTCAATCTCTAACAGCAGCATTAACAGCGCGCCGGCATTGGGATGCATCGTTCCATGTGCCCACCGGCGCTCCTGTGACGCGATCACAGGGCGCAGATGGACTGCTATGACATCCGGGGGTCTGCTGAAGCCTCCGTGCCTGTCATCATAAAGCTTCATTTGGGCTGTAAAGAAGACCGTGATTTTGCTATATGGAGCATTACTGTGGTATCGCTGTATATAGCACAAGCAATCAGATAATGTATACAAATGCAGTGAAAATTTAAAAAAAAAAAAAAAAAGTTTAAAATATTAAAACCCCACACGTTCAGCTCACCTCCCACTAAAAATAAAGATAATAAAAATATACACATTTGTGGTATGGTCTCTTTCAGAGAAATACAATCTATCCAAATATAAAAAACAAACGATCAGTGAACACAGAAAAAAATTCAAAAAGCCCAAATTACATTTTTTTCGTTCGCCACAATACTGCAGAAAACCCTGTAAGAAGCGATGACCATGTCATATGTGTCCCAAAATGTTATCAATAAAGTCCTCTTGCCCTTCAAAAAATAAGCCCCCACACAGCTCCATCAACCCGAAAAACGAAAATGTTACGGGTCTCAGAAAAAATGGTGACGCCATAAAAAAAAGTTTTTTTCTTTTGCCAAAACTATTGGAGAAGTTTGGTCTTGCTGTAATCACACTGAGGAGTAGGATCCTATTACCAGGTCATTTTCACCACACTATGTGCGCCGTTAAAACCCTTCCCAGAAAAACAGTGTCGGGCTTTTTTTTCCTCGCACTTTTACTGCACTTGGAATTTTTTCCCCGTTTTCTAGTACTATGTGGTAAATGAATGGTGGGATTTATAAGTACCGCTCATCCTACAAAATAACAAGACCTCACACTATGTGGACAGACATGAAAAAGTTATAGCCCTTGGAAAAAGCGAAGGAAAAAACAGAAAAAACCATCAATTGGTTATGTTGGGAAGGGGTAAAGCTGAAGAAACGCATGTAACAGCAGAATATGGAGGAAGGTGAGATATCACAGGCTGGTGGATACTACCTGCTCCATCGCTGGCAGAGTAACCCATCCCCATGGTGGCCGCTGATATCTTCTCTTGTAGAAACGGATCCAAAATCTATAAAACATCGGGCACAGTCAGCAGAGGGTTTGGTGATTGGCTCATATTGGCGATATACCCAGGGGCATTACTGGGCACAGGGAAGATTGGGAATGAATAGGATTGGCTGTTAGATATGTGATCTCTGCAATTAAAGGGGATGTCTAGTTGGAACAAGTTCTCACTGATCTCTGGATATGTGATGACTCTTAGATCGGTGGGTTTGGCCGCTATGACCCAATCAGCAGAACAGCACTTATAGATAGAAGTGAGCGAAGTGCAAATGTTCAACCGCCGGTCCGTTCATTCTCTATGGGGGGCGCTGTACTCCGCTTTCTCCTGCATAGAGAATGAATGGAGCGGTGGTCCGGGGAGGTACTAGCAGGGATTAGTTGGGTTCCCAGCAGATCTAGAAGTTGTCACTTATCATGTGTTGGGGAATAATGACTTCTCCTCTGATAAATGTGCTGATTCCTGTCAGTTGTGGTCGCTGAGTGCGTGTGATGGGATGTGGCTCCGTCCGTTATATTATATCACGTCTTATACCTATAATCTCGCTGATCGCAGGTGTCTGTCTTCACACTCAGATGAGATGGAACAAACTGACCATATAGAACTTTTTTTTTCTTCTTCAAATTCAAACCGAGCAATCCTATTGGCTGAGTATGAATGCAGTTACCATGGTGACAGAAGTAGCTGCACATTTAAAGGGACAAGATACTAATATTGTACTAAAGTGTATTTTATTATATACTTCACATAACTGACTGGGTACACCTTGGTGCTGGTGGGATGGCTTTTTTTTTTAATCAAAAACCATGTTTACTAAGTACCCTATATTATATATATTTCCTATTGCTTTTTACTTACTTATAGCAGGGTATATGTTCATATTGTTTCTATCCTAAGTTTGTCTATTTTCTAATAGATGGTGGCAAACTTCTTCCTCGCCTTTGAAGCACAGCTTTCAATTATTCCTATCGGAAACAAGGTAAAAAGCTTCGAGCTGAGCGCGATCAGACTCCTTCAGTCCCGCAGCAGGTAAATCTGTGAACATCGCCGGCACTCCTGCTGTTCCTAGTACCGATCCCTCTGAGCGGCTGTGCAGTAATGAAGGCAGGATTCACCCCAAACTTGCTCGTCTTTTTTTTCGATTTCCAGTTCTGGTAATTAGTGATACACATGTGTATATCCAGTGGTCAACTCAAAACCTATGTATGGAAAATCAATTGTTTGCTGTATGCATCTCATTTGTAGGATGCACACTATTCATTTCAATATGGAGCGGAGTAGGAGGAGACTTTCATTACTGTTCCCTTTACTTCCTCCCTGCTGATAGGAAATGCCATGCTGTTTGCTTGTGTCCTGTGATTACAGCAGCCTGCAACAGTTTTCAGCGTGCACTCCCCGGCTCCGGCATCAAGCAGTAAATGATAACATTAAAACGCTGCTACCCCTTTGTTAGTCACTTTTTTATCTTCTTCCCCTTCTACGAATGCTATAGTCCGTTATTCTAGAACTGCTCTGAAAATGGTTCTCTCTGGAGTGTTGGGATTTGGGTTTAGGGTGGGTTATGGGAATTGAAGTTCAGATACTTTGTTCATATTTTTACTATGGAATTACTATGTCATGTATGTTATTTGAAAGATGGAATATTTGTAGTTGGAGTTTTTCAATAAAAATTATTTGATTAAAAATAAATATGAAATTAAAATTCCTCTGTTCTTGAGAAAGCATAGGATTTTTACTAAGAGGTAAATTGCACGTTCCTTGTTTTCCGGGCACTTTACATTTTTGCTAGTTTTGTGCGATTACACAATCCCTTTTATAGGCCAGTGCCAGTTGTACATCTCTCCCTAAACTCTTGTTCACACTATATTTTAAGCCAGTTTTATTATATGGTTTGTAGATGTTGTCCAGCTTTGATAAATAATTAGTATTTATACTTTGCTTTTAGATAGACTTGAAGAATGCAGATCCGGAAAGGGTGGAGAAACAAATTGAGAAGATGTTTGACGTTCCCGCTAGTGACTGTATCCGGGTACGATGCCCCTCCAGATCAAAATCATTCCTGTAGGCAAATTTAACTCCGCTGTCTGCACCTTGTCTTTTTATTTTTTTCTACAAAATGTGGCTGGAAAAGGGGCAATGTAGCGAGGAATTTACATCAATTTTTGTGTTAAAAAAAAGCAAAAAACTTTTGTGACGCATCATTTTTGCGCAAAAATGTGCAGCTTCCTATTTTACAGCACTCTTGCCACTTTTAGAAATTGGGCTTGGTAAGCCACACAGGTCTAAGAACGACCCATTGGGGTTTTAGGTGTTAAAAAAATGATCATATGAAAGATTTTGTGATCTGCGGTTACGTGATTGTAATAACAACATTAAAGCCCCATTCAGATGTACAGGTTTTATCTATGAGAAACTGAGCAGAACGATATATAGGTTTGTGGGAGAAGATTCAGTATAAATTGTAATTTATTCATTAGATTTGAGAGTCCTCAGTGGTTGATACCTTTAATGGCTAACTGAAAAGATGGTAACAAATTGCAAGCTTTCCAGACTACTCCGGCTTCTTCATCAGGCAGACCTGAGACCTGAGTAGTCTGGAAAGCTGCAATTTGTTACCTTTTAATGGCTAACGGAAAAGATGGTATCAACCACTGAGGACTCTCAAATCTAAATACTCTTCTATCTACTGGCTAATACGGTACAAAGATAGATATTTTTCCTGTATCAATTTATTCAGTGGAATCCTGCTGTTTGTACAGATGAGTCCAGTGGGCGGTCCTACTAGTGATTGACAGCTATCTTTGCCTGCATGGTCATACAGGGAACTGTCAATCACTTAGTAGGACCGCCCACTGGACTAGTGTACATACGGCAGGACTTTTCACTGCATATAATGCCAGTTTTGCTGACTCTCTTCCCACAGATATGTCTATCAGTCTGATCAACTTCTCTGCTCTACAACACCCCCGTACAGATCTTATACCATTTCAACATGACAGGTTCCTTTAATCACCTGCAGATGACATAAGTAGCCATGTTCTGTGTGGCTTACGGAGGGGCTTGATTGCTTGTCAGCTTCAAACAGGTTTCATTTCTTCTGATTCGTTGTAGCCGAGTTCTAAACTGTATTAAGAAATTCATTTCTCTGTTTATTTCTATTAGATGTCGGGGAAGCTTGGAACAAATGTGGAAAGTGTTCTTCAAGAAGTTGTCAGGAGGCTTCCACCGTGAGTACGGACTAATGCGGCTCTATCCATCTTCTCTTTATTAAAGGGAACCTGTCACCTTGGAAAATGCTATGTACCTGCAGGTATAGGGTTAATCTGCAGATAAATATTGTTACAATGCTGCCCGGCCGCCTTATTGATAGTGTAGGTACCGGGAGAAAATTTACTTCTTTCCTCCCTGCAGCCGCCGGCCTTCACTCATCGTTGTGCACGGAGCGGCTACAGTCTTGGATCACAGCACCGCTCGCTATATCAGGGGCGACGGCTGTAAACCCGGCCCGGATTTTGATTGACAGCTTGCTCTGCACAGATGCGCTGCAGAACCACTTAGAATCTGAGTGAAGGAGTAGTATGTTCACAGATAGAGAATATGGCTCATCCACGTGCAGATCTGCTCCACGTCCGATTACTTATTTGTGGGAGAAACCCTAGTGGCAGCCTCATATTTCTGACATGGATCCTCTAGCACTATTTGTGAAACTGCGGCTCCCAGCATAACTTGATGAGAGACCATCAGTCTGCTGGGACCTGTAGTTTCACTACAGCAGGAGTGTCACAAGCTGCGGACCTCTGCTCACTCCAGCACTGGTCGGCATTTTCAGCACGTGAACGTACGCTATGCTTTCTGGAGACACAAGGTGTAGCGCTGGCGTCCCTGCCCTCTGCTAGGCAGGGACGCTGCTCCCCTCACCGCTCTGCTCCGTGCCCGGCGTCCTCTCTCCGCTCTGCTGTCAGCGCGCGCTCCTTCCCGGCGTCCTCCTCCCGCTCTGCTCTCAGCGCGCGCTCCTTCCCGGCCCCTGTGCTTAGGGCGCGCGCGCGCGCGCTCCCCTCCTCTTAAAGGGGCCGCGCGCGCCGTCCTAAGGAGTCCCCGGCCAATGGCCGGAGGACTTCATCATATATAAGGCACCTCCTCCAAAATGGAGGTGCCCGAGCTATGTTGTTTGCACCTGTGTCGTCTCACCTGTGCTTCAGCCCTCAGGTCCCGTTGCCAGTTTCCTGACAGTTTCCTGCCAGTTACCTGCCAGTTACCTGCCTGATTCCTGCCTGAATACTTGTTACCTGTCTGCCAGTCTGAGGTCCGACGGTCTGCCTTACTACTCCTGTCAGTCTGTCTAAAGGACCAGCCTGCCCGCTCACCTGGGAGCGCACATCAGCTACCTGCCTGCTTGCCTGAGGTCCGACGGTCTGCCTTACTACTCCGGTCAGTCTGTCTATGGACCAGCTTGCCCGCTCACCTGGGAGCGCTTCTCCGTTACCTGCCTGCTTGCCAGCCCGGAGGCTCCGTTGTCACGTGCTGTGACCACCAGCTATCTCAGAGACTCTTGCCCGCTCACCTGGGAGCGCATCTCCGTTACCTGCCTGCTTGCCAGCCCGGAGGTCCCGTTGTCACGTGCGGTGACCACCAGCTATTCCAGTGACTCTTGCCCGCTCACCTGGGAGCGCTTCTCCGTTACCTACCTGCCTGCCAGCCCGGAGGCTCCGCCGTCACGTGCCGTGACCACCTGCTATTCCAGAGACTCTCGCTTGCTCACCTGGGAGCACACATCTACCATCTGCCTGCTAGCCTACCCGGAGGCTCTGCCATCACAGGTCGTACCTACCCCTTACCCAGAGACTGCCCTGATCACTTGCCGTAACTCCCTGTCCGTTCACCCAGAGACTGCCACCCGCTCCCTTACAAGGGCCGCCCCCTTGTATAGTAGCTCAGAGGTTCCGCCTCCCGGACCCGTTACAGTTTGCTCGGGCCATGGAACCCGGTGGCACCCAAGCTCCCTCGCTCTCGGACCTCTGTCTTGAACTGTCCCGTCAGAGGTCCCAACAGGAGGCCATCCTGGGTCACCTGCGGAATGTTAATACTCGCCTGAACACTCTGTCTGATCCACCAACAACCTCCGCCAGTGCCATATCTTGCAATCCGGCAGCTCCGCTGCCCACTAATACCATGGTATCCTACCCCGGACCCCGGCTTTCTGCACCTCCTCGCTTCGGAGGCGACTCCGTCCAGGCTCGGGGCTTCTTAAATCAGTGCACCCTGCATTTTGAACTTTTGTCCTACCAGTTTAACTCCGACCGGGCCAAAATTGCCTTCATCATGTCCCATCTCACCGGGGAGGCCCTGGCCTGGCTGAATCCTCTATGGGAGAGAGGAGACCCCCTGGTGTCCAACTTGCCTGCTTTTCTCACGGCTTTCCGGAAAGTCTTCGACGAACCCGGACGGAAGACCTCATCTGCATCATCGTTGCTACGCCTCCGTCAGGGGAGTCTCACCGTGGGCCAATATGCCATACGGTTCCGTACCCTTGCCTCGGAGCTGGCCTGGGATAACGACGCTCTGGTTTCCGTCTTCTGGGAGGGTCTGTCCGGCCGTATTAAAGATGAACTTGCCGGTCGGGACATTCCTACCACTCTCGATGACTTAATAACTCTTGCCACCCGGATTGACCTACGGTTCCAGGAGCGTGCCAAAGAGGTCACCCGTGAGAGAAGGATTCCACGTTTAGCTCCTACTTTCCAGAAACCCGTCATTCCCTCCATCTCTCCCCAGGTACACTCTCCTGAGCCTATGCAGGTCGACCAGACCAAGATGGTCAAAACCCGTCAGGACTCACGCCGTGCCGAGGGGAGCTGCTTCTACTGTGGCAGTAAGGAGCACCGGATCCGTGCCTGCCCGGAGAGGTCGGGAAACGCCTGTGTCTAGGTTCGCTCAGAGAGGTCCACCTAGACAAGAATAAATCCTCTCCATCCCTGCTGTTGTCAGTTTCGATCATCTACGGGGAGAACCGTTATTTCGAACTAGCCCAACTTGACTCTGGAGCAGCCGGGAACCTTATTTCACAGTCCCTGGTTGAGAAATACCGCATCCCCACCAAACCTCTGGCTGTACCCTTGTCTGTCGCTGCCGTGGATGGGGGCCTCTTACCTCGCCCCATTCAACTCATCACCGAATCCATTACCCTGCAGGTGGGAATGCTGCATTCTGAAAGTATCTCCTTTCATGTTCTGCCTGGACTCTCTCACGCCCTCTTGCTAGGTCTGCCCTGGCTCCAGAGACATGCACCCGTGCTAGACTGGCAAACCGGAGAGGTCCTTCGCTGGGGACAAGACTGTCATAAAACCTGCCTGGTTCCCGTCCATCCCGTCCGTCCCTCTCCTACCCCAGCTAATCTACCTGGACTTCCGATTCCTTATTGGTCTTATGCAGATGTCTTTAATAAAAAGGAGGCAGAGACATTACCACCACATAGACCATACGACTGTCCCATCGATCTGCTACCCGGTACTACTCCTCCCCGTGGGCGTATCTATCCTTTATCCGCTGCTGAGACCCGGTCAATGTCCGAATATATTGAGGAGAATCTGGCCAGAGGATTCATCCGGAAATCTACCTCTCCGGCGGGAGCAGGCTTCTTTTTCGTCAAAAAGAAGGACGGCTCTCTCCGTCCCTGTATAGACTATAGAGGCCTAAACCTGATCACGGTGAAGAATAAGTACCCCCTTCCGCTCATTCCAGAATTATTTGATCGTCTGAGGGGGGCTAGGATCTTCACCAAACTGGACCTTCGTGGGGCGTACAACCTGGTTCGTATTCGTCAGGGGGATGAATGGAAGACGGCATTCAACACCCGGGACGGCCACTATGAATACCTGGTAATGCCCTTTGGTCTCTGTAACGCTCCTGCCGTCTTTCAAGAGTTGGTCAATGACATCTTCCGGGACCTTCTCTACTCCTGCGTAGTGGTGTACCTGGACGACATCTTGGTCTTCTCTCCGGATCTCCAGACTCACCGGAGGGACGTTCGTCAGGTCCTGCTCAGGCTAAGGCAGAACCATCTCTACGCTAAATTTGAGAAGTGCCTCTTTGAGCAGACCTCGCTTCCGTTTCTGGGCTACATTATCTCTCAGACCGGCCTACAAATGGATCCTGAGAAACTGTCTGCCATCGAGAAATGGCCCCGACCGGAGGGGTTGAAGGCCATTCAGCGATTCCTGGGCTTCGCCAACTATTACCGCCTCTTCATACCACACTTCTCTTCCCGGACGGCCCCAATTTCTGCGCTCACCCGTAAAGGTACTAATCCCAAAGAGTGGCCACCCGAAGCAGAGGAGGCCTTTCTTTCCCTTAAACAGGCCTTCTCTTCCGCCCCGGTGCTGCATCGCCCAGATGGCAACAAGCAGTTCTTCCTGGAAGTTGACGCCTCCTCCTCTGGAGCCGGAGCGGTACTTACTCAAAAATCATCTTCCGGGAGGATGGTAACTTGTGGCTTCTTCTCTAAACTCTTCTCCTCCTCTGAGCGCAACTATTCCATAGGAGACCGAGAGTTATTGGCCATCAAACTGGCATTGGAGGAGTGGCGTTACCTGCTCGAGGGGGCTCTTCACCCGGTAATAATTTACACTGACCACAAGAACTTGGCTTACCTCCAGCATGCCCAGAGACTTAACCCGCGCCAAGCCCGGTGGTCCTTGTTTTTTGCTCGTTTTGATTTTGTCCTTCATTTTCGCCCGGCTGACAAAAACGTCAAGGCGGACGCCTTGTCTCGATCCTTTCTGGTGTCTGATCTCGAGGAGGATCCGAAACATATCATCGATCCCGCCAGAGTAATGCAGGTGGCTCCCGTGAGTCTAAATAGTCTTCCTCCTGGTAAGACGTTCGTACCAGTACCTGATCGGGAGAAGATCCTACACTGGGGTCATTCGTCTAAACTAGCTGGCCACGCCGGTCAGAAAAAGACCCTCCAGCTTATTACCCGGCACTACTGGTGGCCTAACCTGCACAAGGATGTAATAGACTTTGTTTCTGCCTGTGTGTCCTGCGCCCGCAACAAAGTTCCGAGACACCTGCCGGCCGGCCGCCTCCTACCTCTGCCAGTACCTGCTGCCCCCTGGCAGCATATAGCGATGGACTTCATTACTGATCTGCCCGTCTCTGCCGGTTGTACGGTCATTTGGGTGGTCGCTGACCGCTTCTCCAAGATGGCTCACTTCATTCCACTGCCAGGTCTTCCGTCTGCACCCGAGCTGGCTAAAGACTTTATCCGCCACATCTTCCGTCTTCATGGCCTGCCCCGTCACATCGTGTCGGATCGTGGGGTACAGTTCACTTCCCGTTTCTGGAGAGCCACTTGTAAATTGCTGGACGTCACCCTGGACTTCTCCTCCGCTTACCACCCACAGTCTAATGGTCAAGTGGAGCGGATCAATCAGAACCTGACCAGTTACCTTCGGCACTTCGTTAATGCCCACCATTCTGACTGGGTGGATCTCCTGCCATGGGCCGAATTCTCGTACAACAATCACGAGAGCGAGTCTTCCTCCAAATCCCCGTTTTTTGTAGTCTACGGTCAGCATCCTCGGATCCCGTTTCCCGTCTCCACCTCGGCGGACAATCCGGCTGCGGAATCTCTTGTTAACAAATTTTCCTCCATATGGGAGAGTACCCGGTCCGCACTCCTTCTGTCATCTGAGCGTATGAAAAGACACGCTGACAAAAAACGTCTGGACCCTCCTCAATTCCGCCCTGGGGATAAAGTCTGGCTCTCGTCCAAATATGTCCGGCTCAAGATCCCTTCCTATAAGTTAGGGCCTCGGTTCATCGGCCCACTGGAGGTCATCAGTCAGATCAACCCGGTGGCCTATAAATTGAAACTCCCGGCCAACTTACGGATCCCTAACTCCTTCCATGTATCTCTCCTCAAACCTGTGGTACTTAACTCTTTTTCCAAGTCTACAGGTACGCCTCCTGCTCCGGTTTCTGCTGAGGACGAGTTTGAGGTAGAGAACATTCTTGCCACCAAAAGGGTAAGAGGAAAGACCTTTTTTCTGGTAGATTGGAAGGGGTTTGGTCCTGAGGAGAGAACGTGGGAGCCCCGGGAGAACATCCATGCCCCTCTCATCCTAGCTAAATTTCTGTCTGGCCTAAAAAAGGGGGGGCCTAAAGGGGGGGGTACTGTAGCGCTGGCGTCCCTGCCCTCTGCTAGGCAGGGACGCTGCTCCCCTCACCGCTCTGCTCCGTGCCCGGCGTCCTCTCTCCGCTCTGCTGTCAGCGCGCGCTCCTTCCCGGCGTCCTCCTCCCGCTCTGCTCTCAGCGCGCGCTCCTTCCCGGCCCCTGTGCTTAGGGCGCGCGCTCCCCTCCTCTTAAAGGGGCCGCGCGCGCCGTCCTAAGGAGTCCCCGGCCAATGGCCGGAGGACTTCATCATATATAAGGCACCTCCTCCAAAATGGAGGTGCCCGAGCTATGTTGTTTGCACCTGTGTCTCACCTGTGCTTCAGCCCTCAGGTCCCGTTGCCAGTTTCCTGCCAGTTACCTGCCAGTTACCTGCCTGATTCCTGCCTGAATACTTGTTACCTGTCTGCCAGTCTGAGGTCCGACGGTCTGCCTTACTACTCCTGTCAGTCTGTCTAAAGGACCAGCCTGCCCGCTCACCTGGGAGCGCATATCAGCTACCTGCCTGCTTGCCTGAGGTCCGACTGTCTGCCTTACTACTCCGGTCAGTCTGTCTATGGACCAGCTTGCCCGCTCACCTGGGAGCGCTTCTCCGTTACCTGCCTGCTTGCCAGCCCGGAGGCTCCGTTGTCACGTGCTGTGACCACCAGCTATCTCAGAGACTCTTGCCCGCTCACCTGGGAGCGCATCTCCGTTACCTGCCTGCTTGCCAGCCCGGAGGTCCCGTTGTCACGTGCGGTGACCACCAGCTATTCCAGTGACTCTTGCCCGCTCACCTGGGAGCGCTTCTCCGTTACCTACCTGCCTGCCAGCCCGGAGGCTCCGCCGTCACGTGCCGTGACCACCTGCTATTCCAGAGACTCTCGCTTGCTCACCTGGGAGCACACATCTACCATCTGCCTGCTAGCCTACCCGGAGGCTCTGCCATCACAGGTCGTACCTACCCCTTACCCAGAGACTGCCCTGATCACTTGCCGTAACTCCCTGTCCGTTCACCCAGAGACTGCCACCCGCTCCCTTACAAGGGCCGCCCCCTTGTATAGTAGCTCAGAGGTTCCGCCTCCCGGACCCGTTACACAAGGGTGTAGATAATTTTATCAAACCCTTGACTGTAAGTTTGCTGAACCCTAAGTGGATTATATTGTTCCCACAGTTTCAGTTTTGGACCATTTAAGGGGAATTTAAAGGGTTCTGGCCACTGATTTTCCTTAAAGGGGATCAGTATCCCTGTATGTCTTTGTATATACTTGATAAAGACCTATAACAGGTCGAAACGTTATGTGATGGCGAAATAAACTTTGTCTTTGGAATTCATCACTCTGGACTGAACGCAGTTTACTTACCTTTATCCCCCTTAACAGGATGTCTTATTTTTGTGTTTTAGTCCCAAGATTGAAAAGGGCAGCCCTCTTAAAGCCCTGCTGTTTGACTCAACGTTTGATCACTACAGAGGCGTCGTAGCAGCATCGCCCTGTGTGGAGGTGACGTGTGTAAAGGCAATAAAATCGTGTCTGCCCACTCTGGCAAGTGCTATGAAGTCAATGAGGTTGGCATACTGACCCCAGAGGAAGTGCCAGCCGAAAAACTAAGTTTTTTTTTAATAATTTTATTAGCCTTTCCCTCTGTCTTCACCAATCAGCCCTCTGTATTGATGATCAGATCAAAGATGTAGACAGGGATTGTCTCACGCTGCATCTCCTTCCTGATTGTATCACTGAGAAGACAGAAGCTGCCCCATCCCATTCTCCAAGAAATGCAGAACCCAATGCATCTGCTGTCCGTGATCCGCTTATTGTCAGAGGACATCATTAGGGACTGCATTTTCTCATTGCTTAAGAAATTGTTGGGGGATCCTGCTAATTGCCGGTTGCATGGATTTATATAGTGTGACCAAGTTGTCAAGCACTTTTCCAAGTGATGCTAAAATCGCCTGGAAAGCGCTTGACAACCCGCATGCGAAATCGTATGTGCAAAACTCGTGACAAACGCTTGTCCCTGGCTGAAAAAAAGGCATGTAAAATCCGCATGCCAGGGAGATACAGAAACGTTCAGGAAAAAACTGGAGCATTTCTGCATCGTGGGCACATAGCCTTAGGGGGCCGCTGTGCAGGCAAAGACAACATCCCCCTCTTTCTGAGAATCAGTGGGGCTTGAAGGGGTACGGCTCCCCATCAGTTATAAAGCCATGTCATGTCATCAATCATATGAGTGTTATGTGGCAATGGCATTGTCTTGACAGCCAAGGATCCTACTGAAGGCCTCCATGTCTTCCATGATTGTACAACTATGAAGCCCGTCCCATAACTGGGATTAATATGAGATTGGTCATTTTACTCTACACTGTAGCGGTAAAGCCATTGGATGCTTTCGGTGACCTGAGCCTGCAAAGTTAAATTCTCCCGTTACATCATTTTTGGCTTCACCACATCTGTTCGTGTTAAAACTAAAAAAAATATCTTCTAGAAATCCTATCGAGTGGATGATGGAATGAAAAAGAAGAAAAAAGATGAAGCGGCAGAATCTCTGGAGTTTATTTTGTTCACTTTGCCTCACCAAGAAAAGTAATAAAAAGATCAGAAAATATTTATAAAAACTACAGCTCTAACTGCAAAAAAAGCCCAGATACAACGAATCTACTGGAAAAAAAGCCCAGATACAACGAATCTACTGGAAAAAAAGCCCAGATACAACGAATCTACTGGAAAAAAGCCCAGATACAACGAATCTACTGGAAAAAAAGCCCAGATACAACGAATCTACTGGAAAAAAAGCCCAGATACAACGAATCTACTGGGAAAAAAGCCCAGATACAACGAATCTACTGGGAAAAAAGCCCAGATACAACGAATCTACTGGAAAAAAGCCCAGATACAACGAATCTACTGGGAAAAAAGCCCAGATACAACGAATCTACTGGGAAAAAAGCCCAGATACAACGAATCTACTGGGAAAAAAAGCCCAGATACAACGAATCTACTGGAAAAAAAGCCCAGATACAACAAATCTACTGGAAAAAAAGCCCAGATACAACGAATCTACTGGGAAAAAAAGCCCAGATACAACGAATCTACTGGGAAAAAAAGCCCAGATACAACGAATCTACTGGAAAAAAGCCCAGATACAACGAATCTACTGGAAAAAAAGCCCAGATACAACGAATCTACTGGAAAAAAAGCCCAGATACAACGAATCTACTGGAAAAAAAGCCCAGATACAACGAATCTACTGGAAAAAAGCCCAGATACAACGAATCTACTGGAAAAAAGCCCAGATACAACGAATCTACTGGGAAAAAAGCCCAGATACAACGAATCTACTGGAAAAAAGCCCAGATACAACGAATCTACTGGAAAAAAAGCCCAGATACAACGAATCTACTGGGAAAAAAGCCCAGATACAACGAATCTACTGGGAAAAAAGCCCAGATACAACGAATCTACTGGAAAAAAGCCCAGATACAACGAATCTACTGGAAAAAAAGCCCAGATACAACGAATCTACTGGGAAAAAAGCCCAGATACAACGAATCTACTGGAAAAAAGCCCAGATACAACGAATCTACTGGAAAAAAAGCCCAGATACAACGAATCTACTGGGAAAAAAGCCCAGATACAACGAATCTACTGGAAAAAAGCCCAGATACAACGAATCTACTGGAAAAAAAGCCCAGATACAACGAATCTACTGGGAAAAAAGCCCAGATACAACGAATCTACTGGGAAAAAAGCCCAGATACAACGAATCTACTGAAAAAAAGCCCAGATACAACGAATCTACTGGGAAAAAAAGCCCAGATACAACGAATCTACTGGGAAAAAAGCCCAGATACAACGAATCTACTGGAAAAAAGCCCAGATACAACGAATCTACTGGGAAAAAAAGCCCAGATACAACGAATCTACTGGGAGAAAAGCCCAGATACAACGAATCTACTGGAAAAAAGCCCAGATACAACGAATCTACTGGGAAAAAAAGCCCAGATACAACGAATCTACTGGGAAAAAAAGCCCAGATACAACGAATCTACTGGAAAAAAAGTTTTATAGCTTTTAGAAGGCAAGGATAAAAAACAATTGTAAAAGTGAAGATTATTCCACATGCACTTTGTCACCCAAGGATCTGCATAAACTGCAGCCGGCCATCTCAGCACCACTTCTTTTGTTTCTTCTTTTTCCTTATTGCTTTCTGTGTCTTTTTAAAAGGGTTTTTCCATCATTTTTTTAAAGTAATTTTTTCCGATATCTAAAGCATTTAAAATTGTGTACGACCCTGTGCAGGATATAATAGAGCGACATTTTAGCACACTAGGAATATTCTTATAGTGCCACTAGATGGCGCTCTAATCCTGCATGCAGTACTGATGCTCCTCGGTGCTGCTTTCTATGAATATACATGGATGTTTGGAGCCCAGGAGAGTGCAGAGCTGAAAGGGGAATCTGTTATTAAAGCAAATAAAATGTCAATATTGTGTTATGGAAAGTTCTGCAAATTAAAATACAATTTTGTGTTTTTATTGCCATTCAATACAAATCTGTTGTGGCCGTATGATGGTTCTCAGCTTGTTACAGTGCGATTAGCAGAGCTCTCTGATGTGGTGTTTAGGCTCTGGGAAGTTATAACATATATGTTGATAGATCCAAAATAGTTTTACATCCAAAATTCAGTGCTGACTAATGTCACAGCATTTCTGACTTAAATGAATGTAACTAGATGAAATACTATTTTTGCTGCATGCAGCCACCACCAGGGGGAGCTGTTGACATGTGATTATGTACAGCTAGTATTGGACCCACCCGCAGCAGTAGAAGTCTGTCTCCAGTGAGCGCCCTCTAGTGCCAGCTGTATATAGCTGTAGTGAACTCATGCAGTGCTGGGTCTCAGAGCCGTTGCTACCTTCTTTTATAGCTGATTTGTACCTGATATTCAATGTAGAATTTGATGAATCTGCACTAATTGTGAATATATATTACTCTCATTGTTTCGTAGATATGCTGGGCAAGTAGGTTATCTAATGGCTGGGATGAAGGACGCACAGGAAGCACAAATAGGAGACACTCTGCATTTACTGAAGCAGCCAGTGGCTCTGCCCGGCTTTAAGCCTGCGAAACCCATGGTGTTTGCAGGTGAGTTGAACCCTAATACAAATTAAATGGTCCCTGTACTTGATCTCATTCAATAGATAATGTGCAAAATCCCTTTATAAAGTTCAATTAAGTTGGAGTTACTTTTCAGGGGTTAGATAGCCTAAAAGTGTCGGCCGGTAGGGTCTCCCTTTTGTCTAAGTGTAATTTGTCTCTAGCAGCAGAAATCCCCCTATATGGATTACCGGAAGTGGGGCTTGGCCTTCGTCTCTCTGCTCCTGCCTGTCAAACTGTATATGCAGGCATAACAGAGATGCAGCCTTTCAGTTACTTGTAGGCATCTCATTAAGCAATGGCGGAAGCAATACGTGCTGAGTAATGAGAGAAGGGATGTCCCAGGACCTATAGTGCTGACAGAATGCTGATAAAGAGCAATCGTCCACTCCAAAAGAGTGGATGGCAAGTTACAGAGCATGTGTATTGGTACTGTTCCAGGACATACTGTTTTATCTACAGTCCATTTAGAATCAAAACTCTGTTCTACATAATATTGCACATGGAACAGAGTATTATGCCAATGTAACTGCAACACGCATCGAAGTCAAAATCTCGGCAGAATTACACCTATAGCCCCCTCAGACTATGCAAAACACCAATTGAGCTTTAACAACTTCAGCTCAAGTGCTCAAAAACTGTGTAACGGGGTCGGAAAGCTATTGTACAGTATACAGTATATATTTTATTAGCGTAATATTAAAACCTGTATTACAAGAGCACTTAGTTCAAGATTCAGCCTCCAGATGGCGTGACATCAGAGATTAGACACATCTGCAAGAGCGTCCTCAACAATGAATATATAGTCAATCACAGGGACTAGACGTGTAATGTATTAGTACAACAGTATAACGAGTGTTGTGTAGAGATGAGCGAACCCGAACTGTAAAGTTTGGGGTTCATACCGGACACCTAGTGTCCAATGCTGAACTCCGAACACTGACAAGTCTGTTTTAAGAGTGAGAGACCTCCTAGCCCTTACTACAACCATTTTACAGCATCAAAGTTTGTGTCTGCATTGACTTCTATGGGGTTTGGGTTCAAGTTCTGGTACCCGAACCAAACTTTGGACTAAAGTTTGGTCGAAACCGAACATCCACGGGGTTCGCTCATCTCTAGTGTAGTGTAAATTCTACATATTTTGCGCCTGAGTACCAGTATTGAGGAGAGCCTTACCCATTATGTGCCTGCCACTCTCCTAAACACGCGTTTCACTTTTTTAGCTTCTTCAGAGGGACACAGTATACCAAACACTGCCCCCCGGGCACCAGATGTAACCCACTGTATCAATTCCTTTAAGGCTAAAGTTACAGCTATAGAATAGATTGACCTTGACAATTCAAGTGCTTTCTTGTGGGAAGTATGTGCACCTCCCGATCATTTCAGTGGAGAGCGACCATTCCCAGCCACCTCTATTGAGAATCCATGACAGACACAGGCGCTGTACCCTCGCCTGTCACACTTTAGTAATCCTACTAATTCCTTGTAACAGCCAGGAACGCCTCCATGATTGGATTAGGAGCGGTGATCACAGAGTAGATAAATGCCAGAGAACCTTTATTCTGCAGCCGCATCTTTCATCCCATTAGACTCGGCCTATTTTACAGAAGCCGAGATAATTGAGGAGAGATGTAAGGAAGGAACCTCACGATCCTCCAGGACTAGTCAGCTCAGAGCCGTGACGTGTGGACAAGGTTTTTCTACATTGTGGGGAATTTAGGGAGCGCTGCAGCAAGGGGGTTGGTAATGACACGCCACCGTGACACATAATGCATGGACTGTCTCCTCTCATTTGTTCTTTGAAGCTTGTTTTTCTCGTGAGTGATGCTCGACGCATGAGAAAAGCCCAAACAATTAACATCAAATGGGTTTTCTGCGATTTGTAAAATCCTGTGCCCCGCTGATCCCCCGCTGCGGCTCCCCATAGGTGGATTATAATGAGGGCAATCCGGGCTACCGCCCGGGGACTCCGGTCTCTATGGCCGGATTGCCCTCATTATATGTGCAGCCCCGCGGCACATACCGGCAGACAGTGGCAGGGGGGGGCCCCGGACCACTCCCCCAGCAGCGGTGCAGAACCGCTGCTTCTTCGGCCGGGCCAGCACTGCAGCAGTTAACTTCCCTCTGCTGGCCCTGTGCACGGCCGTGTCTCCTAGCTGTGACGTCACGCAGTGCGCGCCCGGCCTGCACTGCTACTTACCACCGGAGAGGAGCAGGAGCCAGGAGGACTGGAGCCGAGCCGGGGGATGGTGTGTGTGTGTGTGTCTGTCTGTGTGTATGTGTATGTATGTATGTGTGTGCAGGCAGATATCATTGTGTGATGTCGGTTTATATGTATTTTTGTGTTTCAAATGTGTTTATGCGTGTATGTATATGTCTGTATATGTTTGTGTGTGTGCGTGACTGCGTGCGGCCTCCTGCTGAGTATAGATGGCGCCATGTGGCCTCCTGCTGTCTCTGGGGGGGGGCGCCGTGCTGCCTCATGCTGTGTATAGATGGCTCCGTGCGGCCTTCCGCTGTGTATAGATGGCACCGTGTGGCCTCCTGCTGTCTCTGGGAGGGGGCGCCGTGCGGCCTCCCGCTATGTATAGATGGCTCCATGCGGCCTCCTGCTGTGTATAGGTGGCGCCGTGCGGCCTCCCGCTGTGTATAGATGGCACCGTGCGGCCTCCCGCTGTGTATAGATGGCACCGTGCGGCTTCCCGCTGTGTATAGATGGCTACGTGCGGCTTCCCGCTGTGTATAGATGGCTACGTGCGGCCTCCTGCCGTGTATAGATGGCTCTGTGCTGCCTCACGCTGTGTATAGATGGCTCCGTGCTGCTTCACGCTGTGTATAGATGGCTCCGTGCTGCCTCACGCTGTGTATAGATGGCTCCGTGCGGCCTCCCGCTGTGTATAGATGGCACCGTGTGGCCTCCCGCTGTGTATAGATGGCACCGTGTGGCCTCCCGCTGTGTATAGATGGCACCGTGCGGCTCCCTGCTGTGTATAGATGGCACCGTGTGGCTCCCTGCTGTGTATAGATGGCACCGTGCGGCCTCCTGCTGTGTATAGATGGCACCGTGCGGCATCCTGCTGTGTATAGATGGCACCGTGCGGCCTCCTGCTGTGTATAGATGGCACCGTGCGGCCTCCTGCTGTGTATAGATGGCACTGTGCGGCTCCCTGCTGTGTATAGATGGCACTGTGCGGCTCCCTGCTGTGTATAGATAGCTTCGTGCGGCCTCCCGCTGTGTATAGATGGCTACGTGCGGCCTCCCGCTGTGTATAGATGGCTACGTGCGGCCTCCCACTGTGTATAGATGGCACTGTGCGGCTCCCTGCTGTGTATAGATAGCTACGTGCGGCCTCCCGCTGTGTATAGATGGCTACGTGTGGCCTCCCGCTGTGTATAGATGGCTACATGCAGCCTCCCGTTGTGTATAAATAGCTACGTGTGGCCTCCCGCTGTGTATAGATGGCTACGTGCGGCCTCCTGCCGTGTATACATGGCTACGTGTGGCCTCCCGCTGTGTATAGATGGCTACGTGCGGCCTCCTGCTGTGTATAGATGGCTACGTGCGGCCTCCCGCTGTGTATAGATGGCGCAGTGCGGCCTCCCGCTGTGTATAAATGGTGCAGTGCGGCCTCCTGCTGTGTATAGATGGTTACGTGTGCTCAATATTGAGTCATAAAATTACCTGCTAGGGACATGCGGATGTGAAGCGTTCTTCACATGCATTTCCGCATGCGGGTTGACAAGCGCTTTCCAAGCGATTTTAGCATCACTTGGAAAGTACTTGACAACTTGGTCACACTATATAAATCCATGCAACCGGCATGGATTTATATAGTGTGACCGTAAAAGAATGGTAAAAAATAAATATATAATTACCTTCTGATGGCCTGCCGACGTCAGCGGTCGCGTGACCCGTCACATGACTAAATGACGTCACGGCAGGTCCTTTTCAGACCATCGTGAGCTGCCGGCAAGCCAGGACGCATCGGATAAAGACACCGGGGGCCATCAGAAGGTAAGTATAATATTTTATATTTTATTTTATTCTTTTTTTACAGGTTCTATGGTACCCGGGTCCGGAGGACAGTCTCCTCTTCTCCAAACCCGGGTACCATCCGCACATTGAAGCGCATGGATTCTGCATGTACAGATCCAGTGATGCGGATTCCATGTGTTCTAATGCAAGTCAATGGCGGCGAAAGCGCCACGCTTCCGCAAAATAATTGTTATTGCTGTGGATTTTTCCGCAATGATAATCCGCAGCGGAAATTTCCGCAGCATGTGCACAGCACATGCGGATTATCATTGGGGAACATGGCAGACCTTCTACCAAGCGTTTTTTAAGCGTTTCTGCAGCGGAATTGCCGCTGCGGAAAAGCTTAAAAAACGCGTAGTGGGCACACAGCCTAAAAAAAATTATTATAATTAATATTGTGCCAAATTAATTTCACGTGAACTATCACATGATCTATCACAGGGGATCATGTGACATGTCATACATACAGGTATATGTGCATGTGTGTGTGTGTGTGGGGGTGGTGTGGGGGGGGGGGGAGGGGCCGCGCCTTCTAAACTGCCCGGGGCCCTTGCTACTCTTAATCCACCCCTGTGGCTCCCCCACACCCACCACCATGCGGCCATACAATAATATAGTATTCGGACTATAAGACGCACCCCCCACTTTCCTCCAAAATTTTGGAGGAAAAAAGTGCATCTTATAGTCCGAAATATACGGTAATTATTAAGAATAGGAGATTTTTTATTTTTTTTTTAAATGTAGGTACGATTCAATTATTCCCAAGATCTCACCCCATGGATGGATCCTTTGTATTTGCAATTGGTGGAGGAAGGGCATTGCTAACAATAGGAATTCCAGAGAATGGAGGACTTAACTACAACTCCCAGTATGTCCTCAGCAATGGTAAGGAGATACTGGGAGTTGTTACCAGTCATCATCAGACTGTGGACCGTATAGGAACCAATGTACTGATTAGATGCAAGCAGGGGATTAAACGTTTAAAAAGTAACTTACATTTTGGGATATATATTACATGATTTAGGTCCTATAATTTTGAGCAGATTAGTGCGAATCTGAGACCCTGATCACTCAGAAGATCTCTTAGAAGTGAAGAGGTGAGGAGACATGACTATGACTTTCTGCTGCATTTGCTCCGCTCAGTGTACTCTCCTATCTACTGAGCTGCGCTCTTCTAGGAGGTCTTGTAAGCAAAGGAGCAAAGGATTGGGGTCCCCACAAATCTGCTCAGAATTAATGACCCTAAACCACATTAAAAACATCCCAAAAGTTGATTTACTCTTTAAGGTTAATTTACTTACACACACACACACAGTGTATACGGCGTACGCACCACACACACACTGTATACGCCGTACGCACCACACACACACTGTATACTCCGTACGCACCACACACACACACTGTATACGCCGTACGCACCACACACACACACTGTATACGCCGTACGCACCACACACACTGTATACTCCATACGCAACACACACACACACTGTATACGCCGTACGCACCACACATACACTGTATACGCCGTACGCACCACACACACTGTATACGGCGTACGCACCACACATACACACTGTATACTCCGTACGCACCACACACACACACTGTATACTCCGTACGCACCACACATACACTGTATACGCCGTACGCACCACAAACACTGTATACAGCGTACGCACCACACATACACTGTATACGCCGTACGCACCACACACACACACTGTATACTCCATACGCAACACACACACACACTGAATACGGCGTACGCACCACCACACACACACACACTGTATACTCCATACGCACCACATACACTGTATACGCCGTACGCACCACACACACATACACTGTATACTCCATACGCAACACACACACACACTGAATACGGCGTACGCACCACCACACACACACACACACACTCTGTATGCGCCGTTAGCACCACACACACGGTATACGCCGTACGCAGCCTCTTGCGTGGTAACACCAGCGGAACACTGTCGCAAACACGCCGCCGCCGGGATCAGCCGAATGATTCACTGACTGCCGCCATCTTTGTACAGGAGGAGCGCATGCGCAGTTTTAATGTGACCGCCGGTATCTGCCTGCACAAAGATGGCGGCAGTCTGATTTACTGCGAGGGGAGACAGCTCAAACGAGAGAACACATGAGGGAAGAAGACAGCACAGGGGTGGAGAGAGAGAGCAGACAAGGGGGAGAGCACATGGGGTACACAGGTCAAAGAAGAGATCACATAAGAGGAGAAGACAGCAGATGGGGGAGAGAGAAAGTGCACAGGGGGAGAGAGACAGAGCACAGGGGAGACAGCTCAAACAGGACAGCACATGAGGGGAGAACACAGCACAGGAAGGAGAGAGACAGCAGACAAGGGGGAGAGCACATGGGGTACACAGGTCAAAGAAGAGATCACATAAGAGGAGAAGACAGCAGATGGGGGAGAGAGAAAGCGCACAGGGGGAGAGAGGCAGAGCACAGGGGGGAGACAGCTCAAACGGGACAGCACATGAAGGGAGAACACAGCACAGGAAGGAGAGAGACCGCAGACAAGGGGGAGAGCACATGGGGTAGACAGGTCAAAGAAGAGATCACATGAGAGGAGAAGACAGCACATGGGGGAGAGAGAAAGTGCACAGGGGGAGAGAGACAGAGCACAGGGGGGAGACAGCTCAAACGGGACAGCACATGAGGGGAGAACACAGCACAGGAAGGAGAGAGACAGCAGACAAGGGGAAGAGCACATGGGGTACACGGGTCAAAGAAGAGATCACAGACGGGAGAAGTCAGCACATGGGGGAAAGAGAGAGTGGATAGGTGGGTGGGCACATGGGGGGGAGAGATTCTCAGCACTGCAAAGCCTGCCCCCATCGTGACATTACTGCCCTCCCGATGCGATAGCATCGGGCCTCCATCTAGTATATACAGTACAGACCAAAAGTTTGGACACACCTTCTCATTTAAAGATTTTTCTGCATTTTCATGACTATGAAAATTGTACATTCGCACTGAAGGCATCAAAACTATGAATTAACACATGTGGAATTATATACTTAACAAAAAAGCGTGAAACAACTGAAAATATGTCTTATATTCTAGGTTCTTCAAAGTAGCCACCTTTTGCTTTGATGACTGCTTTGCACACTCCTGGCATTCTCTTGATGAGCTTCAAGAGGTAGTCACCGGAAATGGTCTTCCAACAATCTTGAAGGAGTTCCCAGGGATGCTTAGCACTTGTTGGCCCTTTTGCCTTCACTCTGCTGTCCAGCTCACCCCAAACCATCTCGATTGGGTTCAGGTCTGGTGACTGTGGAGGCCAGGTCATCTGGCGTAGCACCCCATCACTCTCCCTCTTGGTCAAATAGCCCTTACACAGCCTTGGAGGTGTGTTTGGGGTCATTGTCCTGTTGGAAAATAAATGATGGTCCAACTAAACGCAAACCGGATGGAATAGCATGCCGCTGCAAGATGCTGTGGTAGCCATGCTGGTTCAGTATACCTTCAATTTTGAATAAATCCCCAACAGTGTCACCAGCAAAGCACCCCCACACCATCACACCTCCTCCTCCATGCTTCACGGTGGGAACCAGGCATGTAGAGTCCATCCGTTCACCTTTTCTGCGTCGCAGAAAGACACGGTGGTTGGAACCAAAGATCTCAAATTTGGACTCATCAGACCAAAGCACAGATTTCCACTGGTCTAATGTCCATTCCTTGTGTTCTTTAGCCCAAACAAGTCTCTTCTGCTTGTTGCCTGTCCTTAGCAGTGGTTTTCTAGCAGCTATTTTACCATGAAGGCCTGCTGCACAAAGTTTCCTCTTAACAGTTGTTGAAGAGATGTGTCTGCTGCTAGAACTCTGTGTGGCATTGACCTGGTCTCTAATCTGATCTGCTGTTAACCTGCGATTTCTGAGGCTGGTGACTTAGATAAACTTATCCTCAGAAGCAGAGGTGACTCTTGGTCTTCCTTTCCTGGGGCGGTCCTCATGTGAGCCAGTTTCTTTGTAGCGCTTGATGGTTTTTGCAACTGCACTTGGGGACACTTTCAAAGTTTTCCCAATTTTTCAGACTGACTGACCTTCATTTCTTAATGTAATGATGGCCACTCGTTTTTCTTTACTTAGCTGCTTTTTTCTTGCCATAATACAAATTCTAACAGTCTATTCAGTAGGACTAGGACTATCAGCTGTGTATCCACCAGGCTTCTGCACAACACAACTGATGGTCCCAACTCCATTTATAAGGCAAGAAATCCCACTTATTAAACCTGACAGGGCACACCTGTGAAGTGAAAACCATTTCCTGTGACTACCTCTTGAAGCTCATCAAGAGAATGCCAAGAGTGTGCAAAGCAATCATCAAAGCAAAAGGTGGCTACTTTGAAGAACCTAGAATATAAGACATATTTTCAGTTGTTTCACACTTTTTTGTTAAGTATATAATTCCACATGTGTTAATTCATAGTTTTGATGTCTTCAGTGTGAATGTACAATTTTCATAGTCATGAAAATACGGAAAAATCTTTAAATGAGAAGGTGTGTCCAAACTTTTGGTCTGTACTGTATATATATTACATATTCTACAAGCAGGGCTTGTGGATTGTCCATTATTATAATATACAACATATAAAGTGCAGTGCAGGAGGGGAAGGCGAAGGACCTGACTAATCCCCCCAAATATTAATGATAGTGTGTAAAATAATCACAGGCTGCAATTACCCACAATGTTTTTTAGTTTTGTTTTTTTAAACAATTAAAATCAACTTTTTCTTGTGGTTGTAAATGTGAAATAACAGTGAGAGCCATGATGACATCACAATGCACATGACATCATAGACATGACAGCTGGAGTAGAATGTATGAAGCTCTGCACCAGAGCCATCTTGTGTCACTAGGATCTGACAGCTGGAAGGGGACGAGTCCAGGTAGGGAGCACATTACTTTTAAGCTTTGGTATACTTATAGCGTATCCACCGGATTTATCATGGATCGCCAGAAACACTCTGTAATAAGACATTTTCAGGACCACCCCTTACCTAAATGAGGAGTCACTGATGATCTGTTGATATTAACAAGTATGGCAGCTAAACCCCCAGCAATGAGCTGCTATATTGCTGGGGAAGCAGCGTGTTACATGCCCCCTATAGCAGGAGGATGACAATGTGATGATACATATTTGTTGGGGGTCTTCCAGCTCTTTGCACTGGCTCCCCACTATGGAAGACTACAATGGCGCTCGCCCCCTATGTCACCCCTAGGCTCTAGTAAGGCATGTAGATAGGGGGGGCTCAAGTTGGGACATCTTTATGGGGCTCCATTTTTGGATCGTTTTGCCATTGACGTGGTAGAATTACAGCACTTTGTAACAGAAATTTAGTAGCGTATGCCATCATTCTCTGTTGTCAGCTCTTTTGTTCCTGTTGAATTCGGGGGGACATTGGAGTTGTAGGTTACTGGGGTCAGGAATGGCAGGATGGGGTCCTGGGTGGTATTTTAGTACATAGAGCAGTAGGTAATATAGATAAAATAAAAGGCTCATTTTAAATGTGCGTCATAGAATTATAAAATGAGGTCGGGGTTTTGTCTTTTTATTGAATTAATTTTTTGCTGATGTTGTAAACTGGATCCATAAAAAGCAGTGAGAGTTTTAATGACATCACCGGGCGCGTGACGTCATCGACATCCCATGACATCACAGATGAAATAGAATGTGCACATTTCTAAACCGGAATCATTTTATGTCTTTAACCCCGGACAGCTTGAAGGAGACTGGTCCAGGTAAGCGTCTCTTCACACAATCTTGGGGTCCTGTTTACACATCATGTAGCTGGGGGTGTCTGTGGTGAAGTTCAGCACTGCACCATTTTGCCCCCCAAAAAATCAGAGCCAACACGTCTGTGTCATGTGCTTATTGCTGTGATTGTCAAGGTGATGCCTTTAGGGATCGCTGACACTGCTGAGTAGCCGGCATATAACTCGGATGAGTATAGCACTCACTCCAATGTTATACTATGGGGCAGTGCCAACTAGTGTTTATTTTCTCATGCCAAGTCGGCATGAGAAAAAAATTGCTGCATGCTGCAATTGGCAGAGTATATCAGACGACGCGCCCATACAAGTCTATGGATACGTGAAAAACATCGGACTGCACTCAGATGTCATCTGAGTGCAGTCCAATATACGCCGGCTGACTCACACAGTTGAGAAGATGGAGAAATTAAATGCTCCATCTTCTCCACACCTGTGATCCGAATCTCGCATGCGAGAGAATTGGATCACAAACACAATATTGTTGATATTTTCCATTGAAGTAAGGCCCCCCTAAGGCGAAGGTCTGGACAGTAAGAAACCCTTCCAGTGTCAATGACCACCTAATGGTTCAAAAATATCTACCCCACTTTTTGCTATAAAGTGTAGATTGAGCATCCCAGAATGCCAAAGGGGATCCAGAAACCAGAATATTTAATACCTTATTTCAATCAAACTTCACCAATCTTTTTTTTTTTTGGTTTGTCCCATAGGGCGGAACGTTAAGTCGTCTGAAGAAACGCAGTGAGAAGGCATTCGTCTTGACTAGCGGAGAGGTTACTCCTTTGCTACAGGAGTCTGACAGGTAAGTGGACATTTTAACTCATCCATCAATTCCTCCCCTTGTAGATTTATTGCAGAATTGCCGTTTTAATCACCCAAAAAGCACATTGACCGGATATTTAACCAACTCACCACTTAGTTCAATCTAGCAATTTTAGGACTTCAATCCTGAAATACTTATTGGGTATAATGGCTCCACCGACTTAATTTCTAATATGTCCATTTTCCAACTTCAACCAAGAGGATATGCTGGTCTTGGAATATTTTCACTAGAACCGGTATAACTACGTCCATCATGCTCCTCCAGTTAGGAGGATAGACTGGGATATTGATGGTTTATCAGCCCCACACTGGCGAATCCAGATCCAACTTCCATTAGGAGGGCAGACTGGTATACGGTGGGGAAAAGAAGTATTTAATACACTGCCGATTTTGCAAGTTTTCCCACCTACAATGAATGTAGAGGTCTGTAATTTTTATCGTAGGTCACTTCACCTGTGAGAGACCGAGTTTAAAAATAAAATCCAGAAAAATCACATTGTATGATTAACATTACATAATTCATTTGCATTTTATTGCATGAAATAAGTATTTGATACAATAGAAAAATAGAACTTAATATTTGGTACAGAAACCTTTGTTTGCAATTACAGAGGTCAGATATTTCCTGTAGTTCTTGACCAAGTTTGCACACAATAAAGCAGGGATTTTGGCCCTCTCCTCCATACGGATCTTCTCCAGATCTTTCAAGTTTCGGGGCTGTTGCTGGGCAATATTGAGTTTCAGCTCCCTCCAAAGCTTTTCTACTGGGATCAGGTCTGGAGACTGGCTAGACCACTACAGGACCTTGAAATGCTTCTTATCGAGCCACGCCTTAGGTTGCCCTGGCTGTGTGTTTCGGATCATTGTCATGCTGGAAGACCCAACCACAACCCATCTTCAACGTGCTTACTGAGGGAAGGAAGATACATGACCCCATCCATCCTCCCTTCAATACATTGCAGTCTTCCTGTCCCCTTTGCAAAAAAAAGCACCTCCGAAGTATGAGGTTTCCCCCGCCATGCTTCATGGTTGGGAGAGTGTTCTTGGGGTTGTACTCATCCTTCTTCTTCCTCCAAACAAGGTGAGTGGAGTGGACACCAAAAAGTTCTATTTTGATCTCATCTGACCACATGACCTTCTCCCATGCCTCCTCTGGATCATCCAGATGGTTATTGGCAACTTCAAACAGGCCTGGATATGTGCTGGGGTGAGCACTGGACCTTGTGTGCCCTGCAGGATTTTAATCCATGATAGCGTAGTGTGTAACTAATGGTAATGTTTGAGACTGTGGTGCCAGCTCTATTTAGGTCATTGACCAGGTCCTCCCATGTAGTTCTGGGCTGATTCCTGACGTTTCTCAGAATCATCCTTACCCCACGAGGCGAGATCTTGCATGGAGCCCCAGACCGAGGAAGACTTAGTCATCTTGTGTTTCTTCCATTTTCTAATAATTGCGCCAACAGTTGTTGCCGTCTCGTGAAGCTGCTTGCTTATTGTCCTGTAGCCCATCCCAGCCTTGTGTCTTTTATACAGGTAATAAGTTCAAACAAGTGCAATTAATACAGGTAATGAGTGCAGAGTAGGAGGCTTCTTAAAGAAAAGCTAACAAGTATGTGAGAGCCAGAATTCTTGCTGGTTGGTAGGTGATCAAATACTTATTTCATGCAATAAAATGCAATTTAATTATTTAAAAATGATATAATGTGATTTTCTGATTTTTAGATTTTGTCTCTCACAGATGAAGTGACCTACGATAAAAATGACAGACCTCTACGCTCTTTGTAGGTAGGAAAACTTGCAAAATCGGCAGTGTATCAAATACTTATTTTCTCCACTGTAGTGCTGTCCAACATGACACCATCAAGCTCATCTTACCACTCCATACCAGGAGGGTAGATTGGGGCATTAACAGTTTAATCACTTTGTGTCCACAAGGCCATCTCTTCCAACTAGGAGCCTTAACTGGACTTACAGTGGTTTTATTCAGCTTATTGCAGCCATGTCCAGCTTGCACCTCCAACAAGGAGAGTAAACTGAAATGTAGATGTTTATCAGCTTAAATGCTGAGCAGTCCATCCTATGACACCGGACCAGGAGGAGCAGCTGGACTTACACTGGTTTTGCTCAGCTCAGCCATACCCAACTTACAAATCCAACTTAAAGGATAACCTGGAAACTAAATGGTTAACCAACTTAAACGCCAACCAGTCCAATTTATGACTCCAGACCCCGAATATTAATTGAACTTACAATGATTTCATGTGTCTTATGACCAGTGGCGTAACTAGAGTCTGAATATATATATCCCGAATATGTCCCCCATTCTGCCGCTGTTCTTTATTGTATAAAAAAAAAACTAAGCCATTATACTCACCAGGGGTGTACATTCGAGTCATGGGGCTCCAGAGCTTAAGTATAACGCACTTCCCATAGTCCTTCATATAGTATAATGCATCCCATAGTCCTCCATATAGTATAATGCATCCCATTCTCCTCTATATAATATACTGTACAGCCCATAGTCGTCCATAAAGTATAATGCACAGCTCCTAGTCATACATGTAGTATAATGCACCCCATAGTTTTCAATAAAGTATAAAGCACCTCCACAGTCATACATAGTAGTATAATGCACCACATCATAATATATAGCAGTATAATTCACCCCCATAGTCATATATGGTAATATAATGTACCTCCATAGTCATATAAAGTAGTGTAATGCACCCCATAGTCATATATAGTAGTATAATGCACCTCCATAGTCATATATAGCAGTATAATGCACCCCATCGTCATATATAGCAGTATAATGCAAGCCATGGTCCTATATAGCAGTATAATGCACCCCCAGTCATATATAGTAGTATAATGCACCCCATAGACATGTACAGTAGTATAATGCATCCTCATAGTCATATATAGTAGTATAATACACTTCATAGTCATCCATAGAAGTATAATGCACCCCCATCGTCACATAAAGCAGTATAATGCACTCCATAGTCATATAAGGCAGTATAATGTACCCCCATATAGTTTATATAGTAGTATAATGCACCCCATAGTCCTATATAGCAGTATATTGCACCTCCTGGTCATATATAGTTGTATAATGTACCCCCATAGTCATATATAATAGTATACTGCACCCCCATAGTCATATACACTAGTATAAAGCATCCCATAGTCATATACAGTAGTATAAAGCACCCCATAGTCATATATAGTAGTATAAAGCACCCTATAGTCATATATAGTAGTATAAAGCACCCCATAGTCATTTATAGTAGTATAATGTACCCCCATAGTCATATATAGTAGTATAATGCACCCCACTGTCATATCAGTATAATGCACCCCCATAGTCATATATAGTAGTATAATGCACCCACATAGTCATATATAGTAGTATAATACACCTTCATAGTCATATACAGAAGTATAATGCACCCCTATAGTCATCCGTAGTAGTATAATACAACCCCAATAGTCATCCGTAGTAGTATAATACAACCCCCATAGTCATATATAGTAGTGTAATGCACCTCCATAGTCATAAATAGTAGTATAATGCACCACCATAGTCATAAATAGTAGTAAAATGCACCCTATAGTCATATATAGCACTATATTGCACTTCAGTCATATATAGCAGTATAATGTACCCCCATAGTCATATATAGCAGTATAATGTACATCATAGTCATATATAGCAGTATAATGCACCCTTATAGCAATATATAGTAGTATAGTATACCCCATATTCATATATAGTAGTATAATGTACCCCATAGTCATATAGCAGTATAATGCACCCCGTAGTCATATATAGTAGTATAAAGCACCTCATAGTCATATATAGTGTTACGGGTCCGGAGGGTGGAACCTCTGTGCTATGGTGCAAGGAGGGACCCAGAGGGGCGTAACTAAGTATCAACCCGGACCGACCCTGGTCGTACGGCGGCTAACGACTCCGTGACCAGGGAGGGACCGAGCCGAGGGACCAGGTGCTACTCTGGGGATGACCTTGTAAGGGAGCAGGTGACCTTCACGGTACAGATGGCAGGGACTGACCGGAATAGCAGGTAGGCACAGCAGGCAGGCTGGCGAGCAGGAGTCTCTAGGTGGGCTGGCAGGTGGTCACGGCAAGTGACGGCAGGAGTCTCTAGGTGGTCACGGCAAGTGACGGCAGGAGTCTCTAGGTGGGCTGGCAAGTGGTCACGGCAAGTGACGGCAGGAGCCTCCAGGAAGGCACGACAGGTAACAGGCAGGTCACAGGCAAGTGCTCCCAGGTGAGCGGGCTGGCAGGCACGGCAGGTAACAGGCTGGTGGGCAAGACTGGTAGTCAGGCTAGCAGCGGGACCTGAGGGCTGAAGCAGAAGTCAGAAACACTGTGCAACAACTTTTGCTCGGGCACCTCCATTTTGGAGGAGGTGCCTTATATATGGGAGGACCCTCGGCTATTGGCCGAGGACTCCTTAGGACGGCGCATGCGGCCCCTTTAAGAGGGAGGGAGCGAGCGCGCCCTAAGCACAGTGCCCGGGGAGCTGTGCGCGCCGGCTGCAGGAAGAGGAGCGCTGGTGAACGCAGAGCGGGGAGCGAGGAGGTGAATGGGACGGCGTCTCTGCCTAGCAGGGGGCAGAGATGCCGATGCTACATATAGTAGTATGGCAACTTATTTAAAATAAATATTTAAATACTCTACCCACCTTCCCTTCACTCCCGCTCCGCAAGTCCTGTTGTGAAGCAGGCAGCTGACTTCGGCCTGTGACGGGAGTGCATGACGTTACTGCCATGCGCCCCGTCATGTGCTGGCCTATGATTGGCCGACAGAATGCATTGTTGCTAAAGGACCCAATAGGTATGTCCACAGCAATACACTTCAACTGGATGTGCGTAGGAGGACACACATCTAATTAAAGGTTCTGCTGGTGTCGGCGGGCCCCTGATCCTCCGGGCCTTTGTGACTTGCTGCGACCGCAGTCGTTACTCCCCTACTAATCACAACCATGACCAACTTCAACTAGAAGGATAACTGGGACATAAATATTTTGCTAAGTAAAATGTCGACCAGTCCATTCTGAGACTCCCGACATCAGACTTAAAATAGCTTCATTCTGTTTAAAGCAACCATTTACACCTCCTACCAACAAGAGGCCAAACTGGGACATGGATAGCATATTGAACAGGTCTGCCTTTATCATCTAAGTATGAGGGATGGACTGGAAATTTGTTGGCCTCACCAGCTACCCTCAGGACTGTACTTTATTAAGGCACCTCCTTGTTGTTCGATAGGATCAGCCGTTATCACCCGGAAGTCATTCTTACCAATATCAGCAGAATTGCTAGTTAATGAAGCATTGCGACAGTAAAGAAAAGAAGCCTACAAACCACAGTCGGCTGACATACCACTGAAAGTAGCCCGGGGCGGGCGGGCGGGCCCCACAGTCCGGACCCGGGGCGGGCGGGCCCCACAGTCAGGACACGGGACGGGCGGGGGGCCCCACAGTCAGGACACGGGGTGGGCAGGGGGCCCCACAGTCCGGATGCGGGGCTAGTCCCGGGGCAGGCAGCCCCACAGTCCAAGCTCGGGGCTAGACCCGGGGCCAGCCGGCCCCACAGTCCAGACCCGGGGCGGGCGGGGGGCCCCACAGTCCAGGCTCGGGCGGACGGGCCCCACAGTCCAGGCTCGGGGTGGATAGGCCCCACAGTTCACGCTCGGGCCCCACAGTCCACGCTCGGGGCAGACAGGCTCCCCTTTCCCACTCGGGGCGGGCATGTCCCACAGTCCAGGCTCGGGGCGGGCGTGCCCCACAGTCCAGACACAGGGCTAGTCCTGGGGCAGGTGGCCCCACAGTCCAGACCTGGGGCTAGACCCGGGGCAGGCGGCCCCAAGTACGGACCCGGGGCGGATGGGCCCCACAGTCTGGACTCGGGGCGGGCGAGCCCTACAGTCAGAAAACGGGGCGGGCGGGCCCCACAGTCAGGACACGGGGCGGGCGGGCCCACAGTCAGGACACGGGGCGGGCGGGCCCCACAGTCAGTACACCGGGCGGGCCCCAAAGTCAGGACACAGGGCGGGCGGGCCCCACAGTCAGGACACGGGGCGGGCGGGGGGCGGTTCGGGCCCCACAGTCAGGACACGGGGAGGGCGGGCTCCACAGTCAGGACATGGGGCGGGCGGGCCCCACAGTCCGAACACAGGGCTAATCCCGGGGCAGGCGGCCCCACAGTCCAGACCTGGGGCTAGACCCGGGGCAGATGGCCCACAGTCCGGACACGGGGTGGACGGGCCCCACAGTCCGGACACGGAGCAGGCATGCCCCACAGTCCAGACCTGGGGCTAGACCCGGAGCACGCGGCCCACAGTCCGGACACGGGGTGGACGGTCCCCACAGTCCGGACACGGGGGGAGCCACAGTCCGGACATATGGCGGACGGGCCGCACAGTCCAGGCTCGGGGCGGACGGGCCCCACAGTCCGGACACGGGGCTAGTCCCGGGGCAGGCGGCCCCACAGTCTAGACCTGAGGCTAGACCATGGGCAGGCGGCCCCACAGTCCAGACACCGGGTGGACGGGCCCCACAGTCCTGACATGGGGCGGACATGCCCCACAGTCCAGACCCGGGGCAGGCGGCCCCACATTCCAGACTCGGGGCGAGCGGGGGGCCCCACAGTCCGTACCCGGGGCGGGCGGGGGGCCCCACAGTCCAGGCTCAGGGCGGACGGGCCCCACAGTCCAGGCTCGGGGCGGACGGGCCCCACAGTCCGGACACGGGGCTAGTCCCGGGGCAGGCGGCCCCACAGTCCAGACCTGAGGCTAGACCAGGGGCAGGCGGCCCCACAGTCCAGACACGGGGTGGACGGGCCCCACAGTCCTGACATGGGGCGGACATGCCCCACAGTCCAGACCCGGGGCAGGCTTCCCCACAGTCCAGACTCGGGGCGAGCGGGGGGCCCCACAGTCCGTACCCGGGGCGGGCGGGGGGCCCCACAGTCCGTACCCGGGGCGGGCGGGGGGCCCCACAGTCCGTACCCGGGGCTGGCGGGGGGCCCCACAGTCCAGACCTGGGGCTAGACTCGGGGCGGGCGGCCCCACTGTCCGGACCTGGGGCGGGCGGGGGGCCCCACAGTCCAGACCTGGGGCTAGACCCGATGCAGGAGGCCCCACAGTCCGGACACGGGGCGGACAGGCCCATAGTCCGGACACTGGGCGGCCGCAGTCTGGATATAGGGCGGCCGGACCCCACAGTCCAGGCTCGGGGCTAGACCCGGGACGGACGGGCCCCACAGTCCAAGCTTGGGACGGGCGTGCCCCACAGACCGGAAACGGGGCTAGACCCGGGGCAGGCGGCCCCAAAGTCCAGACACGGGGCGGATGAGCCCCACAGTCAGGACACGGGGCGGGCGGGACCCACAGTCAGTACACGGGGCGGGCGGGCCCCACAGTCAGGACATGGGGCGGGCGGGCCCCACAGTCAGGACATGGGGCGGGCGGGCCCCACAGTCAGGACATGGGGCGGGCGGGCCCCACAGTCAGGACATGGGGCGGGCGGGCCCCACAGTCAGGACATGGGGCGGGCGGGCCCGCCGGACCCCACAGTCAGGACACGGGGCGGGCGGGCCCCACAGTCAGGACACGGGGCGGGCGGGCCCCACAGTCAGGACATGGGGCGGGCGGGCCCGCCGGACCCCACAGTCAGGACACGGGGCGGGCGGGCCCCACAGTCAGGACACGGGGCGGGCGGGCCCCACAGTCAGGACATGGGGCGGGAGGGCCCGCCGGGCCCCACAGTCAGGACATGGGGCGGGCGGGCTCCACAGTCAGGACATGGGGCTAGACCCGGGGCAGGCGGCCCATAGTCCAGATACGGGGTGGACGGGCCCCATAGTCCGGACACGGGGCGGGCATGCCCCATAGTCCAGACCTGGGGCTAGACCCGGGGCAGGCGGCCCCACAGTCCAGACCTGAGGCTAGACCCGGGGCAGGCGGTCCCATATTCTAGACACGGGGTGGACGGGCCTCACACACCTGACATGGGGCGGACATGCCCCACAGTCCTGACCTGGGGCTAGACCCGGGGCAGGCGCCCCACAGTCCGGACACGGGGTGGACGGGCCCCACAGTCCGGACACGGGGTGGACGGGCCCCACAGTCCGGACACGGGGTGGACGGGCCCCACAGTCCGGACACGGGGTGGACGGGCCCCACAGTCCGGACACGGGGTGGACGGGCCCCACAGTCCGGACACGGGGTGGACGGGCCCCACAGTCCGGACACGGGGTGGACGGGCCCCACAGTCCGGACACGGGGTGGACGGGCCCCACAGTCCGGACACGGGGTGGACGGGCCCCACAGTCCGGACACGGGGTGGACGGGCCCCACAGTCCGGACACGGGGTGGACGGGCCCCACAGTCCGGACACGGGGTGGACGGGACCCACAGTCAGGACATGTGGCGGGCGGGCCCCACAGTTAGGACATGGGGCGGGCGGGCTCCACAGTCAGGACATGGGGCGGGCGGGCTCCACAGTCAGGACATGGGGCGGGCGGGCCCCACAGTCCAGACCTGGGGCTAGACCCGGGGCAGGCGGCCCATAGTCCAGACACGGGGTGGACGGGCCCCACAGTCCGGACACGGGGCGGGCATGCCCCATAGTCCAGACCTGGGGCTAGACCCGGGGCAGGCGGCCCCACAGTCCAGACCTGAGGCTAGACCCGGGGCAGGCGGTCCCATATTCTAGACACGGGGTGGACGGGCCTCACAGACCGGACATGGGGCGGACATGCCCCACAGTCCAGACCTGGGGCTAGACCCGGGGCAGGCGACCCACAGTCCGGACACGGGGTGGACGGGCCCCACAGTCCGGACACGGGGTGGACGGGCCCCACTGTCCGGACACGGGGTGGACGGGCCCCACAGTCCGGACACGGGGTGGACGGGCCCCACAGTCCGGACACGGGGTGGACGGGCCCCACTGTCCGGACCCGGGGTGGACGGGCCCCACAGTCCGGACCCGGGGTGGACGGGCCCCACAGTCCGGACACGGGGCGGACGGGCCCCACAGTCCGGACACGGGGCGGACGGGCCCCACAGTCCGGATACGGGGCGGACGGGCCCCACAGTCCGGACACGGGGCGGACGGGCCTCACAGTCCGGACACGGGGCTAGTCCCGGGGCAGGCGGCCCCAAAGTCCGGACACGGGGCGGATGAGACCCACAGTCTGGACACGGGGCGGGCGAGCCCCACAGTCAGGACACGGGGCGGACGGGCCCCACAGTCCGGACACGGGGCGGACGGGCCTCACAGTCCGGACACGGGGCTAGTCCCGGGGCAGGCGGCCCCAAAGTCCGGACACGGGGCGGATGAGCCCCACAGTCTGGACACGGGGCGGGTGAGCCCCACAGTCAGGACACGGGGCGGGTGGGACCCACAGTCAGGACACAGTGCGGACGGGCCCCACAGTCAGGACACAGGGTGGGCGGGCCCCACAGTCAGGACACGGGGCGGGCGGGACCCACAGTCAGTACACGGGGCGGGCGGGCCCCACAGTCAGGACACCGGGCCCCACAGTCAGGACATGGGGCGGGCGGGCCCCACAGTCAGGACATGGGGCGGGTGGGCCCCACTGTCAGGACATGGGGCGGGCGGGCCCCACAGTCAGGACATGGGGCGGGCGGGCCCCACAGTCAGGACATGGGGCGGGCGGGCTCCACAGTCAGGACATGGGGCTAGACCCGGGGCAGGCGGCACATAGTCCAGACACGGGGTGGACGGGCCCCATAGTCTGGACACGGGGCGGGCATGCCCCATAGTCCAAACTTGGGGCTAGACCCGGGGCAGGCGGCCCCACAGTCCAGACCTGAGGCTAGACCCGGGGCAGGCGGTCCCATATTCTAGACACGGGGTGGACGGGCCTCACAGACCTGACATGGGGCGGACATGCCCCACAGTCCAGACCTGGGGCTAGACCCGGGGCAGGCGACCCACAGTCCGGACACGGGGTGGACGGGCCCCACAGTCCGGACACGGGGTGGACGGGCCCCACAGTCCGGACACGGGGTGGACGGGCCCCACAGTCCGGACACGGGGTGGACGGGCCCCACAGTCCGGACACGGGGTGGACGGGCCCCACAGTCCGGACACGGGGTGGACGGGCCCCACAGTCCGGACACGGGGTGGACGGGCCCCACAGTCCGGACACGGGGTGGACGGGCCCCACAGTCCGGACACGGGGTGGACGGGCCCCACAGTCCGGACACGGGGTGGACGGGCCCCACAGTCCGGACACGGGGCGGACGGGCCCCACAGTCAGGACACGGGGCGGGCGGGCCCCACAGTCAGGACACGGGGCGGGCGGGCCCCACAGTTAGGACATGGGGCGGGCGGGCCCGCCGGGCCCCACAGTCAGGACATGGGGCGGGCGGGCCCCACAGTCAGGACATGGGGCAGGTGGGCCCCAACAGTCAGGACATAGGGCGGGCGGGTCCCACAGTCAGGACATGGGGCGGGCGGGCTCCACAGTCAGGACATGGGGCGGGCGGGCTCCACAGTCAGGACATGGGGCGAGCGGGCCCCACAGTCAGGACACGGGGTGGGCGGGCCCCACAGTCCAGACCTGGGGCTAGACCCGGGGCAGGCGGCCCATAGTCCAGACACGGGGTGGACGGGCCCCACAGTCCGGACATGGGGCGGGCATGCCCCATAGTCCAGACCCGGGGCTAGACCCGGGGCAGGCGGCCCCACAGTCCAGACCTGAGGCTAGACCCGGGGCAGGCGGTCCCATATTCTAGACACGGGGTGGACGGGCCTCACAGACCTGACATGGGGCGGACATGCCCCACAGTCCAGACCTGGGGCTAGACCCGGGGCAGGCGACCCACAGTCCGGACACGGGGTGGACGGGCCCCACAGTCCGGACACGGGGTGGACGGGCCCCACAGTCCGGACACGGGGTGGACGGGCCCCACTGTCCGGACACGGGGTGGACGGGCCCCACAGTCCGGACACGGGGAGGACGGGCCCCACAGTCCGGACACGGGGTGGACGGGCCCCACAGTCCGGACACGGGGAGGACGGGCCCCACAGTCCGGACACGGGGTGGACGGGCCCCACAGTCCGGACACGGGGTGGACGGGCCCCACAGTCCGGACACGGGGTGGACGGGCCCCACAGTCCGGACCCGGGGCGGATGGGCCCCACAGTCCGGACACGGGGCGGAGACACGGGGCGGACGGGCCCCACAGTCCGGACACGGGGCGGACGGGCCCCACAGTCCGGACACGGGGCGGACGGGCCTCACAGTCCGGACACGGGGCTAGTCCCGGGGCAGGCGGCCCCAAAGTCCGGACACGGATGAGCCCCACAGTCTGGACACGGGGCGGGCGAGCCCCACAGTCAGGACACGGGGCGGGTGGGCCCCATAGTCCAGACCTAGGGCTAGACCCGGGGCAGGCGGCCCCACAGTCCAGACCTGAGGCTAGACCCGGGGCAGGCGGTCCCATATTCTAGACACGGGGTGGACGGGCCTCAGAGACCTGACATGGGGCGGACATGCCCCACAGTCCAGACCTGGGGCTAGACCCGGGGCAGGCGACCCACAGTCCGGACACGGGGTGGACGGGCCCCACAGTCCGGACACGGGGTGGACGGGCCCCACATTCCGGACCCGGGGTGGACAGGCCCCACAGTCCGGACCCGGGGTGGACGGGCCCCACAGTCCGGACCCGGGGCGGATGGGCCCCACAGTCCGGACACGGGGCGGACGGGCCCCACAGTCCGGACACGGGGCGGACGGGCCCCACAGTCCAGGCTCGGGGCGGACGGGCCTCACAGTCCGGACACGGGGCTAGTCCCGGGGCAGGCGGCCCCAAAGTCCGGACACGGGGCGGATGAGCCCCACAGTCAGGACACGGGGCGGGCGAGCCCCACAGTCAGGACACTGGGCGGGTGGGACCCACAGTCAGGACACGGGGCGGACGGGCCCCACAGTCAGGACACGGGGCGGGCGAGCCCCACAGTCAGGACACGGGGCTGGCGGGACCCACAGTCAGGACACGGGGCGGGCGGGCCCCACAGTCAGGACACGGCGTGGGCGGGCCCCACAGTCAGGACATGGGGCGGGCGGGCCCCACAGTCAGGACATGGGGGGGGCGGGCCCCACAGTCAGGACATGGGGCGGGCGGGCCCCACAGTCAGGACATAGGGCGGGCGGGCTCCACAGTCAGGACATGGGGCGGGCCGGCTGCACAGTCAGGACATGGGGCGGGCGGGCCCCACAGTCAGGACACGGGGCGGTCGGGCCCCACAGTCCAGACCTGGGGCTAGACCCGGGGCAGGCGGCCCATAGTCCAGACACGGGGTGGACGGGCCCCACAGTCCGGACACGGGGCGGGCATGCCCCATAGTCCAGACCTAGGGCTAGACCCTGGGCAGGCGGCCCCACAGTCCAGACCTGAGGCTAGACCCGGGGCAGGCGGTCCCATATTCTAGACACGGGGTGGACGGGCCTCACAGACCTGACATGGGGCGGACATGCCCCACAGTCCAGACCTGGGGCTAGACCCGGGGCAGGCGACCCACAGTCCGGACACGGGGTGGACGGGCCCCACTGTCCGGACACGGGGTGGACGGGCCCCACTGTCCGGACACGGGGTGGACGGGCCCCACAGTCCGTACACGGGGTGGACGGGCCCCACAGTCCGGACACGGGGTGGAGGGGCCCCACAGTCCGGACACGGGGTGGACGGGCCCCACAGTCCGGACACGGGGCGGACGGGCCCCACAGTCCAGGCTCGGGGCGATCGGGCCTCACAGTCCGGACACAGGGCTAGTCCCGGGGCAGGCGGCCCCAAAGTCCGGACACGGGGCGGATGAGCCCCACAGTCTGGACACGGGGCGGGCGAGCCCCACAGTCAGGACACGGGGCGGGCGGGACCCACAGTCAGGACACAATGCGGACGGGCCCCACAGTCAGGACACAGGGCGGGCCCCACAGTCAGGACACGGGGCGGGCGGGCCCCACAGTCAGGACACGGGGCGGGCGGGCCCCACAGTCAGGACACGGGGTGGGCGGGCCCCACAGTCAGGACACGGGGTGGGCGGGCCCCACAGTCAGGACACGGGGTGGGCGGGGGTGGGCGGGCCCCACAGTCAGGACACGGGGCGGTCGGGCCCCACAGTCAGGACATGGGGCGGGCGGGTGGGCCCCACAGTCAGGACACGGGGCGGGCGAGCCCCACAGTCAGGACACGGGGCGGGCGGGACCCACAGTTAGGACACGGGGCGGGCGGGACCCACAGTCAGGACACGGGGCGGACGGGCCCCACAGTCCGGACACGGGGTGGACGGGCCCCACAGTCCGGACACGGGGTGGACGGGCCCCAAAGTCCGGACCCGGGGTGGACGGGCCCCACAGTCCGGACCCGGGGCGGATGGGCCCCACAGTCCGGACACGGGGCGGACGGGCCCCACAGTCCAGGCTCGGGGCGGACGGGCCTCACAGTCCGGACACGGGGCTAATCCCGGGGCAGGCGGCCCCAAAGTCCGGACACGGGGCGGATGAGCCCCACAGTCCGGACACGGGGCGGGCGAGCCCCACAGTCAGGACACGGGGCGGGTGGGACCCACAGTCAGGACACAGGGCGGACGGGCCCCACAGTCAGGACACGGGGCGGGCGAGCCCCACAGTCAGGACACGGGGCGGGCGGGACCCACAGTCAGTACATGGGGGTGGGCGGGCCCCACAGTCAGGACACGGGGCGGGCGGGCCCCACAGTCAGGACATGGGGCGGGCGGGCCTCACAGTCAGGACATGGGGTGGGCGGGCTGCACAGTCAGGACATGGGGCGGGCGGGCCCCACAGTCAGGGCACGGGGCGGGCGGGCCTCACAGTCCAGACCTGAGGCTAGACCCGGGGCAGGCGGCCCATAGTCCAGACACGGGGTGGACGGGCCCCACAGTCCGGACACGGGGCGGGCATGCCCCATAGTCCAGACCTAGGGCTAGACCCGGGGCAGGCGGCCCCACAGTCCAGACCTGAGGCTAGACCCGGGGCAGGCGGTCCCATATTCTAGACACGGGGTGGACGGGCCTCAGAGACCTGACATGGGGCGTTCATGCCCCACAGTCCAGACCTGGGGCTAGACCCTGGGCAGGCGACCCACAGTCCGGACACGGGGTGGACGGGCCCCACAGTCCGGACACGGGGTCACAGTCCGGACCCGGGGTGGACGGGCCCCACAGTCCGGACCCGGGGCGGGCGGGCCCCACAGTCCAGACCTGGGGCTAGACCCGGGGCAGGCGGCACATAGTCCAGACACGGGGTGGACGGGCCCCATAGTCCGGACACGGGGCGGGCATGCCCCATAGTCCAAACTTGGGGCTAGACCCGGGGCAGGCGGCCCCACAGTCCAGACCTGAGGCTAGACCCGGGGCAGGCGGTCCCATATTCTAGACACGGGGTGGACGGGCCTCACAGACCTGACATGGGGCGGACATGCCCCACAGTCCAGACCTGGGGCTAGACCCGGGGCAGGCGACCCACAGTCCGGACACGGGGTGGACGGGCCCCACAGTCCGGACACGGGGTGGACGGGCCCCACAGTCCGGACACGGGGTGGACGGGCCCCACAGTCCGGACACGGGGTGGACGGGCCCCACAGTCCGGACACGGGGTGGACGGGCCCCACAGTCCGGACACGGGGTGGACGGGCCCCACAGTCCGGACACGGGGTGGACGGGCCCCACAGTCCGGACACGGGGTGGACGGGCCCCACAGTCCGGACACGGGGTGGACGGGCCCCACAGTCCGGACACGGGGTGGACGGGCCCCACAGTCCGGACACGGGGCGGGCGGACCCCACAGTCAGGACACGGGGCGGGCGGACCCCACAGTCAGGACACGGGGCGGGCGGGCCCGCCGGGCCCCACAGTCAGGACATGGGGCGGGCGGGCCCCACAGTCAGGACATGGGGCAGGTGGGCCCCAACAGTCAGGACATAGGGCGGGCGGGTCCCACAGTCAGGACATGGGGCGGGCGGGCTCCACAGTCAGGACATGGGGCGGGCGGGCTCCACAGTCAGGACATGGGGCGAGCGGGCCCCACAGTCAGGACACGGGGTGGGCGGGCCCCACAGTCCAGACCTGGGGCTAGACCCGGGGCAGGCGGCCCATAGTCCAGACACGGGGTGGACGGGCCCCACAGTCCGGACATGGGGCGGGCATGCCCCATAGTCCAGACCCGGGGCTAGACCCGGGGCAGGCGGCCCCACAGTCCAGACCTGAGGCTAGACCCGGGGCAGGCGGTCCCATATTCTAGACACGGGGTGGACGGGCCTCACAGACCTGACATGGGGCGGACATGCCCCACAGTCCAGACCTGGGGCTAGACCCGGGGCAGGCGACCCACAGTCCGGACACGGGGTGGACGGGCCCCACAGTCCGGACACGGGGTGGACGGGCCCCACAGTCCGGACACGGGGTGGACGGGCCCCACTGTGCGGACACGGGGTGGACGGGCCCCACAGTCCGGACACGGGGAGGACGGGCCCCACAGTCCGGACACGGGGTGGACGGGCCCCACAGTCCGGACACGGGGAGGACGGGCCCCACAGTCCGGACACGGGGTGGACGGGCCCCACAGTCCGGACACGGGGTGGACGGGCCCCACAGTCCGGACCCGGGGCGGATGGGCCCCACAGTCCGGACACGGGGCGGAGACACGGGGCGGACGGGCCCCACAGTCCGGACACGGGGCGGACGGGCCCCACAGTCCGGACACGGGGCGGACGGGCCTCACAGTCCGGACACGGGGCTAGTCCCGGGGCAGGCGGCCCCAAAGTCCGGACACTGATGAGCCCCACAGTCTGGACACGGGGCGGGCGAGCCCCACAGTCAGGACACGGGGCGGGTGGGCCCCATAGTCCAGACCTAGGGCTAGACCCGGGGCAGGCGGCCCCACAGTCCAGACCTGAGGCTAGACCCGGGGCAGGCGGTCCCATATTCTAGACACGGGGTGGACGGGCCTCAGAGACCTGACATGGGGCGGACATGCCCCACAGTCCAGACCTGGGGCTAGACCCGGGGCAGGCGACCCACAGTCCGGACACGGGGTGGACGGGCCCCACAGTCCGGACACGGGGTGGACGGGCCCCACATTCCGGACCCGGGGTGGACAGGCCCCACAGTCCGGACCCGGGGTGGACGGGCCCCACAGTCCGGACCCGGGGCGGATGGGCCCCACAGTCCGGACACGGGGCGGACGGGCCCCACAGTCCAGGCTCGGGGCGGACGGGCCTCACAATCCGGACACGGGGCTAGTCCCGGGGCAGGCGGCCCCAAAGTCCGGACACGGGGCGGATGAGCCCCACAGTCAGGACACGGGGCGGGCGAGCCCCACAGTCAGGACACTGGGCGGGTGGGACCCACAGTCAGGACACGGGGCGGACGGGCCCCACAGTCAGGACACGGGGCGGGCGAGCCCCACAGTCAGGACACGGGGCTGGCGGGACCCACAGTCAGGACACGGGGCGGGCGGGCCCCACAGTCAGGACACGGCGTGGGCGGGCCCCACAGTCAGGACATGGGGCGGGCGGGCCCCACAGTCAGGACATGGGGGGGGCGGGCCCCACAGTCAGGACATGGGGCGGGCGGGCCCCACAGTCAGGACATGGGGCGGGCGGGCTCCACAGTCAGGACATGGGGCGGGCCGGCTGCACAGTCAGGACATAGGGCGGGCGGGCCCCACAGTCAGGACACGGGACGGTCGGGCCCCACAGTCCAGACCTGGGGCTAGACCCGGGGCAGGCGGCCCATAGTCCAGACACGGGGTGGACGGGCCCCACAGTCCGGACACGGGGCGGGCATGCCCCATAGTCCAGACCTAGGGCTAGACCCTGGGCAGGCGGCCCCACAGTCCAGACCTGAGGCTAGACCCGGGGCAGGCGGTCCCATATTCTAGACACGGGGTGGACGGGCCTCACAGACCTGACATGGGGCGGACATGCCCCACAGTCCAGACCTGGGGCTAGACCCGGGGCAGGCGACCCACAGTCCGGACACGGGGTGGACGGGCCCCACTGTCCGGACACGGGGTGGACGGGCCCCACTGTCCGGACACGGGGTGGACGGGCCCCACAGTCCGTACACGGGGTGGACGGGCCCCACAGTCCGGACACGGGGTGGAGGGGCCCCACAGTCCGGACACGGGGTGGACGGGCCCCACAGTCCGGACACGGGGCGGACGGGCCCCACAGTCCAGGCTCGGGGCGATCGGGCCCCACAGTCCGGACACGGGGCGGACGGGCCCCACAGTCCGGACACGGGGCGGACGGGCCCCACAGTCCGGACACGGGGCCGACGGGCCCCACAGTCCGGACACGGGGCGGACGGGCCCCACAGTCCAGGCTCGGGGCGATCGGGCCTCACAGTCCGGACACAGGGCTAGTCCCGGGGCAGGCGGCCCCAAAGTCCGGACACGGGGCGGATGAGCCCCACAGTCTGGACACGGAGCGGGCGAGCCCCACAGTCAGGACACGGGGCGGGCGAGCCCCACAGTCAGGACACGGGGCGGGCGGGACCCACATTCAGGACACAGGGCGGACGGGCCCCACAGTCAGGACACAGGGCGGGCCCCACAGTCAGGACACGGGGCGGGCCCCACAGTCAGGACACGGGGCGGGCGAGCCCCACAGTCAGGACACGGGGCGGGCGGGACCCACAGTCAGGACACGGGGCGGGCGGGCCCCACAGTCAGGACACGGGGCAGGCGGGCCCCACAGTCAGGACATGGGGCGGGCGGGCCCCACAGTCCGGACACGGGGCGGACGGGCCCCACAGTCCGGACACGGGGCGGACGGGCCCCACAGTCCAGGCTCGGGGCGGGCGGGCCCCACAGTCAGGACATGGGGCGGGAGGGCCCCACAGTCAGGACATGGGGCGGGCGGGCTCCACAGTCAGGACATGGGGCGGGCGGGTGGCCTCCACAGTCAGGACATGGGGCGGGTGGGCCCCACAGTCAGGACATGGGGCGGGCGGGTGGGCCCCACAGTCAGGACACGGGGCGGGCGAGCCCCACAGTCAGGACACGGGGCGGGCGGGACCCACAGTCAGGACACGGGGCGGGCGGGACCCACAGTCAGGACACGGGGCGGACGGGCCCCACAGTCCGGACACGGGGTGGACGGGCCCCACAGTCCGGACCCGGGGCGGACGGGCCCCACAGTCCGGACCCGGGGCGGACGGGCCCCACAGTCCGGACACGGGGCGGACGAGCCCCACAGTCCAGGCTCAGGGCGGACGGGCCTCACAGTCCGGACACGGGGCTAGTCCCGGGGCAGGCGGCCCCAAAGTCCGGACACGGGGCGGATGAGCCCCACAGTCTGGACACGGGGCGGGCGAGCCCCACAGTCAGGACACGGGGCGGGCGGGACCCACAGTCAGGACACGGGGCGGACGGGCCCCACAGTCAGGACACGGGGCGGGCGAGCCCCACAGTCAGGACACGGGGCGGGCGGGACCCACAGTCAGGACATGGGGGGGGCGGGCCCCACAGTCAGGACACGGGGCGGGCGGGACCCACAGTCAGGACACGGGGCGGGCGGGCCCCACAGTCAGGACACGGGGCGGGCGGGCCCCACAGTCAGGACACGGGGCGGGCGGGCCCCACAGTCAGGACATGGGGCGGGCGGGCTCCACAGTCAGGACATGGGGCGGGCCGGCTGCACAGTCAGGACATGGGGCGGGCGGGCCCCACAGTCAGGACACGGGGCGGGCGGGCCCCACAGTCCAGACCTGGGGCTATACCCGGGGCAGGCGGCCCATAGTCCAGACAAGGGGTGGACGGGCCCCACAGTCCGGACACGTGGCGGGCATGCCCCATAGTCCAGACCTAGGGCTAGACCCAGGGCAGGCGGCCCCACAGTCCAGACCTGAGGCTAGACCCGGGGCAGGCGGTCCCATATTCTAGACACGGGGTGGACGGGCCTCACAGACCTGACATGGGGCGGACATGCCCCACAGTCCGGACCTGGGGCTAGACCCGCGGCAGGCGACCCACAGTCCGGACACGGGGTGGACGGGCCCCACAGTCCGGACACAGGGCGGACGGGCCCCACAGTCCGGACACGGGGCGGACGGGCCCCACAGTCCAGGCTCGGGGCGGACGGGCCTCACAGTCAGGAAACGGGGCAGGCGGGCCCCACAGTCAGGACACGGGGCGGGCGGGCCCCACAGTCAGGACACGGGGCGGGCGGGCCCCACAGTCAGGACACGGGGCGGGCGGGCCCCACAGTCAGGACATGGGGGGGGCGGGCCCCACAGTCAGGACATGGGGGGGCGGGCCCCACAGTCAGGACATGGGGCGGGGGGCCCCACAGTCAGGACATGGGGCGGGCGGGGCGGGTGGGCCCCACAGTCAGGACATGGGGCGGGCACAGTCAGGACATGGGGCGGGCGGGCTCCACAGTCAGGACACGGGGCGGACGGGCCCCACAGTCCGGACACGGGGCGGACGGGCCCCACAGTCCGGACACGGGGCGGACGGGCCCCACAGTCCGGACACGGGGCGGACGGGCCCCACAGTCCGGACACGGGGCGGACGGGCCCCACAGTCCGGACACGGGGCGGACGGGCCCCACAGTCCGGACACGGGGCGGACGGGCCCCACAGTCCGGACACGGGGCGGACGGGCCCCACAGTCCGGACACGGGGCGGACGGGCCCCACAGTCCGGACACGGGGCGGACGGGCCCCACAGTCCGGACACGGGGCGGACGGGCCCCACAGTCCGGACACGGGGCGGACGGGCCCCACAGTCCGGGCACGGGGCGGACGGGCCCCACAGTCCGGGCACGGGGCGGACGGGCCCCACAGTCCAGGCTGTAGGCGGACGGGCCTCACAGTCCGGACACGGGGCTAGTCCCTGGCGGATGAGCCCCACAGTCTGGACACGGGGCGGGCGAGCCCCACAGTCAGGACACGGGGCGGGCGGGACCCACAGTCAGGACACAGGGCGGACGGGCCCCACAGTCAGGACACGGGGCGGGCCCCACAGTCAGGACACGGGGCGGGCGAGCCCCACAGTCAGGACACGGGGCGGGCGGGACCCACAGTCAGGACACGGGGCGGGCGGGCCCCACAGTCAGGACACGGGGCAGGCGGGCCCCACAGTCAGGACATGGGGCGGGCGGGCCCCACAGTCCGGACACGGGGCGGACGGGCCCCACAGTCCGGACACGGGGCGGACGGGCCCCACAGTCCAGGCTCGGGGCGGGCGGGCCCCACAGTCAGGACATGGGGCGGGAGGGCCCCACAGTCAGGACATGGGGCGGACGGGCTCCACAGTCAGGACATGGGGCGGGCGGGCTCCACAGTCAGGACATGGGGCGGGCGACAGTCCAGACCTGGGGCTAGACCCGGGGCAGGCGGCCCATAGTCCAGACACGGGGTGGACGGGCCCCACAGTCCGGACATGGGGCGGGCATGCCCCATAGTCCAGACCTGGGGCTAGACCCGGGGCAGGCGGCCCCACAGTCCAGACCTGAGGCTAGACCCGGGGCAGGCGGTCCCATATTCTAGACACGGGGTGGACGGGCCTCACAGACCTGACATGGGGCGGACATGCCCCACAGTCCAGACCTGGGGCTAGACCCGGGGCAGGCGACCCACAGTCCGGACACGGGTTGGACGGGCCCCACAGTCCGGACACGGGTTGGACGGGCCCCACAGTCCGGACACGGGTTGGACGGGCCCCACAGTCCGGACACGGGTTGGACGGGCCCCACAGTCCGGACACGGGGTGGACGGGCCCCACAGTCCGGACACGGGTTGGACGGGCCCCACAGTCCGGACACGGGTTGGACGGGCCCCACAGTCCGGACACGGGGCGGACGGGCCCCACAGTCCAGGCTCGGGGCGGACGGGCCTCACAGTCCGGACACGGGGCTAGTCCCGGGGCAGGCGGCCCCAAAGTCCGGACACGGGGCGGATGAGCCCCACAGTCTGGACACGGGGCGGGCGAGCCCCACAGTCAGGACATGGGGCGGGCGGGACCCACAGTCAGGACACAGGGCGGACGGGCCCCACAGTCAGGACACAGGGCAGGCCCCACAGTCAGGACACGGGGCGGGCGAGCCCCACAGTCAGGACACGGGGCGGGCGGGACCCACAGTCAGGACACGGGGCGGGAAAGTCAGGACATGGGGCGGACGGGCCCCACGGTCAGGACATGGGGCGGACGGGCCCCACGGTCAGGACATGGGGCGGGCGGGCCCCACGGTCAGGACATGGGGCGGGCGGGCCCCACAGTCAGGACATGGGGCGGGCGGGCCCCACAGTCAGGACATGGGGCGGGTGGGCGGGTGGGCCCCACAGTCAGGACATGGGGCGGGCGGGCCCCACAGTCCAGGCCTGGGGCTAGACCCGGGGCAGGTGGCCCATAGTCCAGACACGGGGTGGACGGGCCCCACAGTCCGGACACGGGGCGGGCATGCCCCATAGCCCAGACCTGGGGCTAGTCCCGGGGCAGGCGGCCCCAAAGTCCGGACACGGGGCGGATGAGCCCCACAGTCTGGACACGGGGCGGGCGAGCCCCACAGTCAGGACACGGGGCGGGCGGGACCCACATTCAGGACACAGGGCGGACGGGCCCCACAGTCAGGAGACAGGGCGGGCCCCACAGTCAGGACACGGGGCGGGCGGGCCCCACAGTCCAGACCTGGGGCTAGACCCGGGGCAGGCGGCCCATAGTCCAGACACGGGGTGGACGGGCCCCACAGTCCGGACACGGGGCGGGCATGCCCCATAGTCCAGACCTAGGGCTAGACCCTGGGGAGGCGGCCCCACAGTCCAGACCTGAGGCTAGACCCGGGGCAGGCGGTCCCATATTCTAGACACGGGGTGGACGGGCCTCACAGACCTGACATGGGGCGGACATGCCCCACAGTCCAGACCTGGGGCTAGACCCGGGGCAGGCGACCCACAGTCCGGACACGGGGTGGACGGGCCCCACAGTCCGGACACGGGGTGGACGGGCCCCACAGTCCGGACACGGGGTGGACGGGCCCCACAGTCCGGACACGGGGTGGACGGGCCCCACTGTCCGGACACGGGGTGGACGGGCCCCACAGTCCGGACACGGGGTGGACGGGCCCCACAGTCCGGACACGGGGTGGACGGGCCCCACAGTCCGGACACGGGGTGGACGGGCCCCACAGTCCGGACACGGGGTGGACGGGCCCCACAGTCCGGACACGGGGTGGACGGGCCCCACAGTCCGGACACGGGGTGGACGGGCCCCACAGTCCGGACACGGGGTGGACGGGCCCCACAGTCCGGACACGGGGCGGACGGGCCCCACAGTCCGGACACGGGGCGGGCGGGACCCACAGTCAGGACACGGGGGGGGCGGGACCCACAGTCAGGACATGGGGGGGGCGGGCCCCACAGTCAGGACACGGGGCGGGCGGGACCCACAGTCAGGACACGGGGCGGGCGGGCCCCACAGTCAGGACACGGGGCGGGCGGGCCCCACAGTCAGGACATGGGGCGGGCGGGCCCCACAGTCAGGACATGGGGCGGGCGGGCTCCACAGTCAGGACATGGGGCGGGCCGGCTGCACAGTCAGGACATGGGGCGGTACCCGGGGCAGGCAGCCCATAGTCCAGACAAGGGGTGGACGGGCCCCACAGTCCGGACACGTGGCGTTCATGCCCCATAGTCCAGACCTAGGGCTAGACCCAGGGCAGGCGGCCCCACAGTCCAGACCTGAGGCTAGACCCGGGGCAGGCGGTCCCATATTCTAGACACGGGGTGGACGGGCCTCACAGACCTGACATGGGGCGGACATGCCCCACAGTCCGGACCTGGGGCTAGACCCGCGGCAGGCGACCCACAGTCCGGACACGTTGTGGACGGGCCCCACAGTCCGGACACAGGGCGGACGGGCCCCACAGTCCGGACACGGGGCGGACGGGCCCCACAGTCCAGGCTCGGGGCGGACGGGCCTCACAGTCAGGAAACGGGTCAGGCGGGCCCCACAGTCAGGACATGGGGGGGGCGGGCCCCACAGTCAGGACATGGGGGGGCGGGCCCCACAGTCAGGACATGGGGCGGGGGGCCCCACAGTCAGGACATGGGGCGGGCGGGGCGAGTGGGCCCCACAGTCAGGACATGGGGCGGGCACAGTCAGGACATGGGGCGGGCGGGCTCCACAGTCAGGACATGGGGCGGGCGGGCTCCACAGTCAGGACATGGGGCGGGCGGGCTGCACAGTCAGGACATGAGGCGGGCGGGCCCCACAGTCAGGACACGGGGCGGGCGGGCCCCACAGTCCAGACCTGGGGCTAGACCCGGGGCAGGCGGCCCATAGTCCAGACACGGGGTGGACGGGCCCCACAGTCCGGACACGGGGCGGGCATGCCCCATAGTCCAGACCTGGGGCTAGACCCGGGGTAGGCGGCCTCACAGTCCAGGCCTGAGGCTAGACCCGGGGCAGGCGGTCCCATATTCTAGACACGGGGTGGACGGGCCTCAGAGACCTGACATGGGGCGGACATGCCCCACTGTCCAGACCTGGGGCTAGACCCGGGGCAGGCGATCCACAGTCCGGACACGGGGCGGACGGGCCCCACAGTCCGGACACGGGGCGGACGGGCCCCACAGTCCGGACACGGGGCGGACGGGCCCCACAGTCCGGACACGGGGCGGACGGGCCCCACAGTCCGGACACGGGGCGGACGGGCCCCACAGTCCGGGCACGGGGCGGACGGGCCCCACAGTCCGGGCACGGGGCGGACGGGCCCCACAGTCCAGGCTGTAGGCGGACGGGCCTCACAGTCCGGACACGGGGCTAGTCCCTGGGCAGGCGGCCCCAAAGTCCGGACACGGGGCGGATGAGCCCCACAGTCTGGACACGGGGCGGGCGAGCCCCACAGTCAGGACACGGGGCGGGCGGGACCCACAGTCAGGACACAGGGCGGACGGGCCCCACAGTCAGGACACGGGGCGGGCCCCACAGTCAGGACACGGGGCGGGCGAGCCCCACAGTCAGGTCACGGGGCGGGCGGGACCCACAGTCAGGACACGGGGCGGGCGGGCCCCACAGTCAGGACACGGGGTGGGCGGGCCCCACAGTCAGGACATGGGGCGGGCGGGCCCCACAGTCCGGACACGGGGCGGACGGGCCCCACAGTCCGGACACGGGGCGGACGGGCCCCACAGTCCAGGCTCGGGGCGGGCGGGCCCCACAGTCAGGACATGGGGCGGGAGGGCCCCACAGTCAGGACATGGGGCGGGAGGGCCCCACAGTCAGGACATGGGGCGGACGGGCTCCACAGTCAGGACATGGGGCGGGCGACAGTCCAGACCTGGGGCTAGACCCGGGGCAGGCGGCCCATAGTCCAGACACGGGGTGGACGGGCCCCACAGTCCGGACATGGGGCGGGAATGCCCCATAGTCCAGACCTGGGGCTAGACCCGGGGCAGGCGGCCCCACAGTCCAGACCTGAGGCTAGACCCGGGGCAGGCGGTCCCATATTCTAGACACGGGGTGGACGGGCCTCACAGACCTGACATGGGGCGGACATGCCCCACAGTCCAGACCTGGGGCTAGACCCGGGGCAGGCGACCCACAGTCCGGACACGGGGTGGACGGGCCCCACAGTCCGGACACGGGTTTGACGGGCCCCACAGTCCGGACACGGGTTTGACGGGCCCCACAGTCCGGACACGGGTTGGACGGGCCCCACAGTCCGGACACGGGTTGGACGGGCCCCACAGTCCGGACACGGGTTGGACGGGCCCCACAGTCCGGACACGGGTTGGACGGGCCCCACAGTCCGGACACGGGTTGGACGGGCCCCACAGTCCGGACACGGGTTGGACGGGCCCCACAGTCCGGACACGGGGCGGACGGGCCCCACAGTCCAGGCTCGGGGCGGACGGGCCTCACAGTCCGGACACGGGGCTAGTCCCGGGGCAGGCGGCCCCAAAGTCCGGACACGGGGCGGATGAGCCCCACAGTCTGGACACGGGGCGGGCGAGCCCCACAGTCAGGACATGGGGCGGGCGGGACCCACAGTCAGGACACAGGGCGGACGGGCCCCACAGTCAGGACACAGGGCAGGCCCCACAGTCAGGACACGGGGCGGGCGAGCCCCACAGTCAGGACACGGGGCGGGCGGGACCCACAGTCAGGACACGGGGCGGGCGGGCCCCACAGTCAGGACATGGGGCGGACGGGCCCCACGGTCAGGACATGGGGCGGGTGGGCGGGTGGGCCCCACAGTCAGGACATGGGGCGGGCGGGCCCCACAGTCCAGGCCTGGGGCTAGACCCGGGGCAGGTGGCCCATAGTCCAGACACGGGGTGGACGGGCCCCACAGTCCGGACACGGGGCGGGCATGCCCCATAGCCCAGACCTGGGGCTAGTCCCGGGGCAGGCGGCCCCAAAGTCCGGACACGGGGCGGATGAGCCCCACAGTCTGGACACGGGGCGGGCGAGCCCCACAGTCAGGACACGGGGCGGGCGGGACCCACATTCAGGACACAGGGCGGACGGGCCCCACAGTCAGGAGACAGGGCGGGCCCCACAGTCAGGACACGGGGCGGGCGGGCCCCACAGTCCAGACCTGGGGCTAGACCCGGGGCAGGCGGCCCATAGTCCAGACACGGGGTGGACGGGCCCCACAGTCCGGACACGGGGCGGGCATGCCCCATAGTCCAGACCTAGGGCTAGACCCTGGGGAGGCGGCCCCACAGTCCAGACCTGAGGCTAGACCCGGGGCAGGCGGTCCCATATTCTAGACACGGGGTGGACGGGCCTCACAGACCTGACATGGGGCGGACATGCCCCACAGTCCAGACCTGGGGCTAGACCCGGGGCAGGCGACCCACAGTCCGGACACGGGGTGGACGGGCCCCACAGTCCGGACACGGGGTGGACGGGCCCCACAGTCCGGACACGGGGTGGACGGGCCCCACAGTCCGGACACGGGGTGGACGGGCCCCACTGTCCGGACACGGGGTGGACGGGCCCCACAGTCCGGACACGGGGTGGACGGGCCCCACAGTCCGGACACGGGGTGGACGGGCCCCACAGTCCGGACACGGGGTGGACGGGCCCCACAGTCCGGACACGGGGTGGACGGGCCCCACAGTCCGGACACGGGGTGGACGGGCCCCACAGTCCGGACACGGGGTGGACGGGCCCCACAGTCCGGACACGGGGCGGACGGGCCCCACAGTCCGGACACGGGGCGGGCGGGACCCACAGTCAGGACATGGGGGGGGCGGGACCCACAGTCAGGACATGGGGGGGCGGGCCCCACAGTCAGGACACGGGGCGGGCGGGACCCACAGTCAGGACACGGGGCGGGCGGGCCCCACAGTCAGGACACGGGGCGGGCGGGCCCCACAGTCAGGACATGGGGCGGGCGGGCCCCACAGTCAGGACATGGGGCGGGCGGGCTCCACAGTCAGGACATGGGGCGGGCCGGCTGCACAGTCAGGACATGGGGCGGTACCCGGGGCAGGCAGCCCATAGTCCAGACAAGGGGTGGACGGGCCCCACAGTCCGGACACGTGGCGTTCATGCCCCATAGTCCAGACCTAGGGCTAGACCCAGGGCAGGCGGCCCCACAGTCCAGACCTGAGGCTAGACCCGGGGCAGGCGGTCCCATATTCTAGACACGGGGTGGACGGGCCTCACAGACCTGACATGGGGCGGACATGCCCCACAGTCCGGACCTGGGGCTAGACCCGCGGCAGGCGACCCACAGTCCGGACACGTTGTGGACGGGCCCCACAGTCCGGACACAGGGCGGACGGGCCCCACAGTCCGGACACGGGGCGGACGGGCCCCACAGTCCAGGCTCGGGGCGGACGGGCCTCACAGTCAGGAAACGGGTCAGGCGGGCCCCACAGTCAGGACATGGGGGGGGCGGGCCCCACAGTCAGGACATGGGGGGGCGGGCCCCACAGTCAGGACATGGGGCGGGGGGCCCCACAGTCAGGACATGGGGCGGGCGGGGCGAGTGGGCCCCACAGTCAGGACATGGGGCGGGCACAGTCAGGACATGGGGCGGGCGGGCTCCACAGTCAGGACATGGGGCGGGCGGGCTGCACAGTCAGGACATGAGGCGGGCGGGCCCCACAGTCAGGACACGGGGCGGGCGGGCCCCACAGTCCAGACCTGGGGCTAGACCCGGGGCAGGCGGCCCATAGTCCAGACACGGGGTGGACGGGCCCCACAGTCCGGACACGGGGCGGGCATGCCCCATAGTCCAGACCTGGGGCTAGACCCGGGGTAGGCGGCCTCACAGTCCAGGCCTGAGGCTAGACCCGGGGCAGGCGGTCCCATATTCTAGACACGGGGTGGACGGGCCTCAGAGACCTGACATGGGGCGGACATGCCCCACTGTCCAGACCTGGGGCTAGACCCGGGGCAGGCGACCCACAGTCCGGACACGGGGCGGACGGGCCCCACAGTCCGGACACGGGGCGGACGGGCCCCACAGTCCGGACACGGGGCGGACGGGCCCCACAGTCCGGACACGGGGCGGACGGGCCCCACAGTCCGGACACGGGGCGGACGGGCCCCACAGTCCGGGCACGGGGCGGACGGGCCCCACAGTCCGGGCACGGGGCGGACGGGCCCCACAGTCCAGGCTGTAGGCGGACGGGCCTCACAGTCCGGACACGGGGCTAGTCCCTGGGCAGGCGGCCCCAAAGTCCGGACACGGGGCGGATGAGCCCCACAGTCTGGACACGGGGCGGGCGAGCCCCACAGTCAGGACACGGGGCGGGCGGGACCCACAGTCAGGACACAGGGCGGACGGGCCCCACAGTCAGGACACGGGGCGGGCCCCACAGTCAGGACACGGGGCGGGCGAGCCCCACAGTCAGGTCACGGGGCGGGCGGGACCCACAGTCAGGACACGGGGCGGGCGGGCCCCACAGTCAGGACACGGGGTGGGCGGGCGGGCCCCACAGTCAGGACATGGGGCGGGCGGGCCCCACAGTCCGGACACGGGGCGGACGGGCCCCACAGTCCGGACACGGGGCGGACGGGCCCCACAGTCCAGGCTCGGGGCGGGCGGGCCCCACAGTCAGGACATGGGGCGGGAGGGCCCCACAGTCAGGACATGGGGCGGGAGGGCCCCACAGTCAGGACATGGGGCGGACGGGCTCCACAGTCAGGACATGGGGCGGGCGACAGTCCAGACCTGGGGCTAGACCCGGGGCAGGCGGCCCATAGTCCAGACACGGGGTGGACGGGCCCCACAGTCCGGACATGGGGCGGGCATGCCCCATAGTCCAGACCTGGGGCTAGACCCGGGGCAGGCGGCCCCACAGTCCAGACCTGAGGCTAGACCCGGGGCAGGCGGTCCCATATTCTAGACACGGGGTGGACGGGCCTCACAGACCTGACATGGGGCGGACATGCCCCACAGTCCAGACCTGGGGCTAGACCCGGGGCAGGCGACCCACAGTCCGGACACGGGGTGGACGGGCCCCACAGTCCGGACACGGGTTTGACGGGCCCCACAGTCCGGACACGGGTTTGACGGGCCCCACAGTCCGGACACGGGTTGGACGGGCCCCACAGTCCGGACACGGGTTGGACGGGCCCCACAGTCCGGACACGGGTTGGACGGGCCCCACAGTCCGGACACGGGTTGGACGGGCCCCACAGTCCGGACACGGGGCGGACGGGCCCCACAGTCCAGGCTCGGGGCGGACGGGCCTCACAGTCCGGACACGGGGCTAGTCCCGGGGCAGGCGGCCCCAAAGTCCGGACACGGGGCGGATGAGCCCCACAGTCTGGACACGGGGCGGGCGAGCCCCACAGTCAGGACATGGGGCGGGCGGGACCCACAGTCAGGACACAGGGCGGACGGGCCCCACAGTCAGGACACAGGGCAGGCCCCACAGTCAGGACACGGGGCGGGCGAGCCCCACAGTCAGGACACGGGGCGGGCGGGACCCACAGTCAGGACACGGGGCGGGCGGGCCCCACAGTCAGGACATGGGGCGGACGGGCCCCACGGTCAGGACATGGGGCGGACGGGCCCCACGGTCAGGACATGGGGCGGACGGGCCCCACGGTCAGGACATGGGGCGGACGGGCCCCACGGTCAGGACATGGGGCGGACGGGCCCCACGGTCAGGACATGGGGCGGGCGGGCCCCACGGTCAGGACATGGGGCGGGCGGGCCCCACAGTCAGGACATGGGGCGGGCGGGCCCCACAGTCAGGACATGGGGCGGGTGGGCGGGTGGGCCCCACAGTCAGGACATGGGGCGGGCGGGCCCCACAGTCCAGGCCTGGGGCTAGACCCGGGGCAGGTGGCCCATAGTCCAGACACGGGGTGGACGGGCCCCACAGTCCGGACACGGGGCGGGCATGCCCCATAGCCCAGACCTGGGGCTAGACCCGGGGCAGGCGGCCCTACAGTCCAGACCTGAGGCTAGACCCGGGGCAGGCGGTCCCATATTCTAGACACGGGGTGGACGGGCCTCACAGACCTGACATGGGGCGGACATGTCCCACAGTCCAGACCTGGGGCTTGACCCGGGGCAGGCGACCCACAGTCCGGACACGGGGTGGACGGGCCCCACAGTCCGGACACGGGGTGGACGGGCCCCACAGTCCGGACACGGGGCGTACGGGCCCCACAGTCCGGACACGGGGCGTACGGGCCCCACAGTCCGGACACGGGGCGGACGGGCCCCCAGTCCAGGCTCGGGGCGGACGGGCCTCACAGTCCGGACACGGGGCTAGTCCCGGGGCAGGCGGCCCCAAAGTCCGGACACGGGGCGGATGAGCCCCACATTCAGGACACGGGGCGGGCGGGAACCACAGTCAGGACACAGGGCGGACGGGCCCCACAGTCAGGACACAGGGCGGGCCCCACAGTCAGGACATTGGGCGGGCGGGCTGCACAGTCAGGATACAGGGCGGGCAGGCCCCACAGTCCGGACACAGGGCTAATCCCGGGGCAGGTGGCCCCACAGTCCAGACCTGGGGCTAGACCCGGGGCAGGCGGTCCCATATTCTAGACACGGGGTGGACGGGCCCCACAGTCCAGATACGGGGCGGGCATGCCCCATAGTCAAGACCTGGGGCTAAACCCAGGGCTGGCGGCCCCACAGTCCAGACCTGAGGCTAGACCCGGGGCAGGCGGCCCCACAATCTAGACACTGGGTGGACGGGCCCCACAGTTCGGATACGGGGCGGGCATGACCCATAGTCAAGACCTGGGGCTAGACCCGGGGCAGGCGGCCCCACAGTCCAGACCTGAGGCTAGACCCGGGGCAGGCGGCCCCACATTCTAGACACAGGGTGGACGGGCCCCACAGTCCTGACACGGGGCGGACATGCCCCACAGTCCAGATCTGGGGCTAGACCCGGGGTAGGCTGCCCCACAGTCCGGACACGGGGCGGACGGGCCCCACAGTCCAGGCTCGGGGCGATCGGGCCTCACAGTCTGGACACAGGGCTAGTCCCGGGGCAGGCGGCCCCAAAGTCCGGACACGGTGCGGATGAGCCCCACAGTCTGGACACGGGTCGGGCGAGCCCCACAGTAAGGACACGGGGCGGGCGGGACCCACAGTCAGGACACAGGGCGGACGGGCCCCACAGTCAGGACACAGGGCAGGCCCCACAGTCAGGACACAGGGCGGACGGGCCCCACAGTCAGGACACAGGGCGGACGGGCCCCACAGTCAGGACATTGGGCGGGCGGGCCCCACAGTCAGGACATTGGGCGGGCGGGCCCCACAGTCAGGACACAGGGCGGGCCCCACAGTCAGGACATTGGGCGGGCGGGCTCCACAGTCAGGATACAGGGCGGGCAGGCCCCACAGTCCGGACACAGGGCTAATCCCGGGCAGGTGGCCCCACAGTCCAGACCTGGGGCTAGACCCGGGGCAGGCGGCCCACAGTCCAGACACGGGGTGGACGGGCCCCACAGTCCAGATACGGGGCGGGCATGCCCCATAGTCAAGACTTGGGGCTAAACCCGGGGCTGGCGGCCCCACAGTCCAGACCTGAGGCTAGACCCGGGGCAGGCGGCCCCACATTCTAGACACGGGGTGGACGGGCCCCACAGTCCGGATACGGGGCGGGCATGACCCATAGTCAAGACCTGGGGCTAGACCCAGGGCAGGCGTCCCCACAGTCCAGACCTGAGGCTAGACCCGGGGCAGGCGGCCCCACATTCTAGACACAGTGTGGACGGGCCCCACAGTCCTGACACGGGGCGGACATGCCCCACAGTCCAGACCTGGGGCTAGACCCGGGGTAGGCTGCCCCAAAGTCCGGACACTGGGTGGACGGGCCCCACAGTCCGTACACGGGGTGGACGGGCCCCACAGTCCGAACACGGGGTGGACGGGCCCCACAGTCCGGACATGGGGTGGACGGGCCCCACTGGTCCGGACACGGGGTGGACGGGCCCCACAGTCCGGACACGGGGCGGACGGGCCCCACAGTCCGGACACGGGGCGGACGGGCCCCACAGTCCGGACACGGGGCGGACGGGCCCCACAGTCCGGACACGGGGCGGACGGGCCCCACAGTCCGGACATGGGGCGGACCCGGCCCCTCAGTCCGGACACGGGGCGGACGGGACCCACAGTCCAGGCTCGGGGCGGACGGGCCTCACAGTCCGGACACGGGGCTAGTCCCGGGGCAGGCGGCCCCAAAGTCCGGACACGGGGCGGATGAGCCCCACAGTCTGGCCACGGGGCGGGCGAGCCCCACAGTCAGGACACGGGGCGGGCGGGACCCACAGTCAGGACACAGGGCGGACGGGCCCCACAGTCAGGACACAGGGCGGGCCCCACAGTCAGGACATTGGGCGGGCGGGCTCCACAGTCAGGATACAGGGCGGGCAGGCCCCACAGTCCGGAGACAGGGCTAATCCCGGGGCAGGTGGCCCCACAGTCCAGACCTGGGGCTAGACTCGGGGCAGGCGGCCCACAGTCCAGACACGGGGTGGACGGGCCCCACAGTCCAGATACGGGGCGGGCATGCCCCATAGTCAAGACTTGGGGCTAAACCCGGGGCTGTCGGCCCCACAATCCAGACCTGAGGCTAGACCCGGGGCAGGCGGCCCCACATTCTAGACACGGGGTGGACAGGCCCCACAGTCCGGATACGGGGCGGGCATGACCCATAGTCAAGACCTGGGGCTAGACCCGGGGCAGGCGGCCCCACAGTCCAGATCTGAGGCTAGACCCGGGGCAGGCGGCCCCACATTCTAGACACAGGGTGGACGGGCCCCACAGTCCTGACACGGGGCGGACATGCCCCACAGTCCAGACCTGGGGCTAGACCCGGGGTAGGCTGCCCCAAAGTCCGGACACGGGGTGTACGAGCCCCACAGTCCGGACACGGGGCGGCCACAGTCCAGACATAGGGTGGGCGGGCGCCACAGTCCAGGCTCGGGGCTAAACCCGGGGAAGCCGGCCCCACATTTCAGACCCGGGGCGGGGGGGCCACACAGTCCAGGCTCGGGGCGGATGGGCCCCACAGTCCAGGCTCGGGGCGGATGGGCCCCACAGTATTGGCTCGGGGCGAACGGGCCCCACAGTCCAGGCTCGGGGCGGACGGGCTCCACAGTCCAGACCTGAGGCTCGGCCCGGGCAGGCGGCCCCACAGTCCAGATACGGGGTGGACGGGCCCCACAGTCCTGACACGGGGCGGACATGCCCCACAGTCCAGACCTGGGGCTAGACCCGGGGTAGGCTGCCCCAAAGTCCAGACACGGGGTGACGAGCCCCACAGTCCGGACACGGGGCGGCCACAGTCCAGACATAGGGTGGGCGGGCGCCACAGTCCAGGCTCGGGGCTAAACCCGGGGAAGCCGGCCCCACATTTCAGACCCGGGGCGGGGGGCCACACAGTCCAGGCTCGGGGCGGATAGGCCCCACAGTCCAGACTCGGGGCGGATGGGCCCCACAGTATTGGCTCGGAGCGAACGGGCCCCACAGTCCACGCTCTGGCCCCACAGTCCACGCTCGAGGCAGACGGGCCCCACAGTCCACGCTTGGAGCGGATGGGCCCCACAGTCCAGACTCTGGGCGGACGGGCCCCACAGTCCAGGCTCGGGGCGGGTGGGCCCATAGTTACGACACGGGGCGGGCGGGCCCCACAGTCCGTACACGGGGCTAGTCCCGGGGCAGGCGGCCCCACAGTCCGGACACGGGGCGGACGGGCCCCACAGTTCTGACACGGGGCAGGCATGCCCCACAGTCCTGACCTGCGGCTAGAGCCGGGGCAGGCGGCCCCACAGTCCGGACACGGGGTGGACGGGCCCCACAGTCCGGACACGGGGTGGCCATAGTACGGACATAGGGCGGGCGGGCCCCACAGTCAGGACACGAGGCGGGCGGGCTCCACAGTCAGGACACGGGGCGGGCGGGCCCCACAGTCTGGACACTGAGCTAATCCCGGGGCAGGCGGCTTCACAGTCCAGACCTGGGGCTAGACCCGGGGCAGACGGCCCACAGTCCGGACACGGGGTGGACGGGCCCCACAGTCCGGACACAGAGCAGGCATGCCCCACAGTCCAGACCTGGGGCTAGACCCGGAGCACGCGGCCCACAGTCCGGACACGGGGTGGACGGTCCCCACAGTCCGGACATATGGCGGACGGGCCCCACAGTCCAGGCTCGGGGCGGACGGGCCCCACAGTCCGGACACGGGGCTTGTCCCGGGGCAGGCGGCCCCACAGTCCAGACCTGAGGCTAGACCAGGGGCAGGCGGCCCCACAGTCCAGACACGGGGTGGACGGGCCCCACAGTCCTGACATGGGGCGGACATGCCCCACAGTCCAGACCCGGGGCAGGCGGCCCCACAGTCCAGACTCGGGGCGAGCGGGGGGCCCCACAGTCCGTACCCGGTGCGGGCGGGGGGCCCCACAGTCCAGGCTCAGGGCGGACGGGCCCCACAGTCCAGGCTCGGGGCGGACGGGCCCCACAGTCCGGACACGGGGCTTGTCCCGGGGCAGGCGGCCCCACAGTCCAGACCTGAGGCTAGACCAGGGGCAGGCGGCCCCACAGTCCAGACACAGGGTGGACGGGCCCCACAGTCCTGACATGGGGCGGACATGCCCCACAGTCCAGACTCGGGGCGAGCGGGGGGCCCCACAGTCCGTACCCGGTGCGGGCGGGGGGCCCCACAGTCCAGGCTCAGGGCGGACGGGCCCCACAGTCCAGGCTCGGGGCGGACGGGCCCCACAGTCCGGACACGGGGCTAGTCCCGGGGCAGGCGGCCCCACAGTCCAGACCTGAGGCTAGACCAGGGGCAGGCGGCCCCACAGTCCAGACACGGGGTGGACGGGCCCCACAGTCCTGACATGGGGCGGACATGCCCCACAGTCCAGACCCGGGGCAGGCTTCCCCACAGTCCAGACTCGGGGCGAGCGGGGGGCCCCACAGTCCGTACCCGGGGCGGGCGGGGGGCCCCACAGTCCAGACCTGGGGCTAGACTCGGGGCGGGCGGCCCCACCGTCCGGACCTGGGGCGGGCGGGGGGCCCCACAGTCCAGACCTGGGGCTAGACCTGATGCAGGCGGCCCCACAGTCCGGACACGGGGCGGACGGGCCCATAGTCCGGACACTGGGTGGCCGCAGTCCGGATATAGGGCGTCCGGGCCCCACAGTCCAGGCTCGGGGCTAGACCCGAGACGGACGGGCCCCACAGTCCAAGCTTGGGGCGGGCGTGCCCCACAGACCGGAAACGGGGCTAGACCCGGGGCAGGCGGCCCCAAAGTCCAGACACGGGGCGGATGAGCCCCACAGTCTGGACACGGTGCGGGCGAGCCCCACAGTCAGGACACGGGGCGGGCGAGCCCCACAGTCAGGACACGGGGCGGGCGAGCCCCACAGTCAGGACACGGGGCGGGCGAGCCCCACAGTCAGGACACGGGGCGGGCGGACACGGGGTGGACCCCACAGTCAGGACACGGGGCGGGCGGGCCCCAGGGGCGGGCGGGCCCCAGGGGCGGGCGGGCCCCACAGTCAGGACATGGGGCGGGCGGGCCCCACAGTCAGGACATGGGGCGGGCGGACCCCACAGTCAGGACATGGGGCGGGGGGCCCCACAGTCAGGACATGGGGCTAGACTCGGGGCGGGCGGCCCCACCGTCCGGACCTGGGGCGGGCGGGGGGCCCCACAGTCCAGACCTGGGGCTAGACCCCATGCAGGCGGCCCCACAGTCCGGACACGGGTCGGACGGGCCCATAGTTCGGACACTGGGCGGCCGCAGTCCGGATATAGGGCGGCCGGGCCCCACAGTCCAGGCTCGGGGCTAGACCCGGGACGGACGGGCCTCACAGTTCAAGCTTGGGGCGGGCGTGCCCCACAGACCGGAAACGGGGCTAGACCCGGGGCAGGCGGCCCCAAAGTCCTGACACGGGGCGGATGAGCCCCACAGTCTGGACACGGGGCGGATGAGCCCCACAGTCTGGACACGGGGCGGATGAGCCCCACAGTCTGGACACGGGGCGGGCGAGCCCCACAGTCAGGACACGGGGCGGGCGAGCCCCACAGTCAGGACACGGGGCGGGCGGGCTCCACAGTGAGGATATGGGGCGGGCGGGCGGGCGGCCCGCCCCACAGTCAGGACATGGGGCGGGCGGGCCCAGGCGGGCGGGCCCCACAGTCAGGACATGGGGCGGGCGGGCCCCGGGCCCCACAGTCAGGACATGGGGCGGGCAGTCAGGACATGGGGCGGGCAGTCAGGACATGGGGCGGGCGGGCCCCACAGTCAGGACATGGGGCGGGCGGGCCCCACAGTCCGGACACCGGGCGGACGGGCCCCACAGTCCGGACACGGGGTGGACGGTCCCCACAGTCCGGACACGGGGCTAGTCCCGGGGCAGGCGGCCCCAAAGTCCGGACACGGGGCGAATGAGCCCCACAGTCTGGACACGGGGCGGGCGAGCCCCACAGTCTGGACACGGGGCAGGCGAGCCCCACAGTCAGGACACGGGGCGGGCGGGACCCACAGTCAGGACACGGGGCGGATGGGCCCCACAGTCCAGGCTTGGGGCGGACGGGCCTCACAGTCCGGACACGGGGCTAGTCCCGGGGCAGGCAGCCCCACAGTCCGGACACGGGGCGGACGGGCCCCACAGTCCGGACACGGGGTGGACGGGCCCCACAGTCCGGACACGGGGCTAGTCCCGGGGCAGGCGGCCCCAAAGTCCGGACACGGGGCGAATGAGCCCCACAGTCTGGACACGAGGCGGGCGAGCCCCACAGTCTGGACACGGGGCAGGCGAGCCCCACAGTCAGGACACGGGGCGGGCGGGACCCACAGTCAGGACACGGGGCGGACGGGCCCCACAGTCCAGGCTCGGGGCGGGCGGGCCCCACAGTCAGGACATGGGGCGGGCGAACCCCACAGTCAGAACATGGGGCGGGCGGGCGGGCGGCCCGCCCCACATTCAGGACAAGGGGCGGGCGGGCTCCACAGTCAGGATATGGGGCGGGCAGTCAGGACATGGGGCGGGCGGGCAGTCAGGACATGGGGCGGGCGGGCCCCACAGTCAGGACACGGGGCGGGCGGGGGCGGGCGGGCCCCACAGTCAGGACACGGGGCGGGCGGGCCCTACAGTCCAGACCTTGGTCTAGACCCGGGGCAGGCGGCCCACAGTCCAGACACGGGGTGGACGGGCCCCACAGTCCGGACACGGGGCGGGCATGCCCCATAGTCCAGACCTGGGGCTAGACCCGGGGCAGGCGGCCCCACAGTCCAGACCTGAGGCTAGACCCTTGGCCGTCGGTCCCATATTCTAGACACGGGGTAGACGGGCCTCACAGACCTGACACGGGGCGGACATGCCCCACAGTCCAGACCTGGGGCTAGACCCGGGGCAGGCGACCCACAGTCCGGACACGGGGTGGACGGGCCCCACAGTCCGGACACGGGGTGAACGGGTCCCACAGTCCGGACACGGGGTGAACGGGCCCCACAGTCCGGACACGGGGTGGACGGGCCCCACAGTCCGGACACGGGGTGGACGGGCCCCACAGTCCGGACACGGGGTGGACGGGCCCCACAGTCCGGACACGGGGTGGACGGGCCCCACAGTCCGGACACGGGGTGGACGGGCCCCACAGTCCGGACACGGGGTGGACGGACCCACAGTCCGGACACGGGGTGGACGGGCCCCACATTCCGGACACGGGGTGGACGGGCCCCACAGTCCGGACACGTGGTGGACGGGCCCCACAGTCCGGACACGGGGTGGACGGGCCCCACAGTCCGGACACGAGGTGGACGGGCCCCACAGTCCGGACACGGGGCGGACGGGCCCCACAGTCCGGACACGGGGCGGACGGGCCCCACAGTCCGGACACGGGGCGGACGGGCCCCACAGTCCGGACACGGGGCGGACGGGCCCCACAGTCCGGGCTCGGGGCGGACGGGCCTCACAGTCCGGACATGGGGCTAGTCCCGGGGCAGGCGGCCCCAAAGTCCGGACACGGGGCGAATGAGCCCCACAGTCTGGACACGGGGCGGGCGAGCCCCACAGTCTGGACACGGGGCAGGCGAGCCCCACAGTCAGGACACGGGGCGGGCGGGACCCACAGTCAGGACACGGGGCCGACGGGCCCCACAGTCCAGGCTCGGGGCGGACGGGCCTCACAGTCCGGACACGGGGCTAGTCCCGGGGCAGGCGGCCCCAAAGTCCGGACACGGGGGAATGAGCCCCACAGTCTGGACATGGGGCGGGCGAGCCCCACAGTCTGGACACGGGGCAGGCGAGCCCCACAGTCAGGACACGGGGCGGGCGGGACCCACAGTCAGGACACGGGGCCGACGGGCCCCACAGTCCAGGCTCGGGGCGGACGGGCCTCACAGTCCGGACACGGGGCTAGTCCCGGGGCAGGCGGCCCCAAAGTCCGGACACGGGGCAGACGGGCCCCACAGTCCGGACACGGGGCGGACGGGCCCCACAGTCCGGACACGGGGCGGACGGGCCCCACAGTCCGGACACGGGGCTAGTCCCAGGGCAGGCGGCCCCAAAGTCCGGACACGGGGCGAATGAGCCCCACAGTCTGGACACGAGGCGGGCGAGCCCCACAGTCTGGACACGGGGCGGGCGGGACCCACAGTCAGGACACGGGGCGGACGGGCCCCACAGTCCAGGCTCGGGGCGGGCGGGCCCCACAGTCAGGACATGGGGCGGGCGGACCCCACAGTCAGAACATGGGGCGGGCGGGCGGCCCGCCCCACATTCAGGACAAGGGGCGGGCGGGCTCCACAGTCAGGATATGGGGCGGGCAGTCAGGACATGGGGCGGGCGGGCCCCACAGTCAGGACACGGGGCGGGCGGGCGGGCCCCACAGTCAGGACACGGGGCGGGCGGGCCCTACAGTCCAGACCTTGGTCTAGACCCGGGGCAGGCGGCCCACAGTCCAGACACGGGGTGGACGGGCCCCACAGTCCGGACACGGGGCGGGCATGCCCCATAGTCCAGACCTGGGGCTAGACCCGGGGCAGGCGGCCCCACAGTCCAGACCTGAGGCTAGACCCTTGGCAGGCGGTCCCATATTCTAGACACGGGGTGGACGGGCCTCACAGACCTGACACGGGGCGGACATGCCCCACAGTCCAGACCTGGGGCTAGACCCGGGGCAGGCGACCCACAGTCCGGACACGGGGTGGACGGGCCCCACAGTCCGGACACGGGGTGGACGGGCCCCACAGTCCGGACACGGGGTGGACGGGCCCCACAGTCCGGACACGGGGTGGACGGGCCCCACAGTCCGGACACGGGGTGGACGGGCCCCACAGTCCGGACACGGGGTGGACGGGCCCCACAGTCCGGACACGGGGTGGACGGGCCCCACAGTCCGGACACGGGGTGGACGGGCCCCACATTCCGGACACGGGGTGGACGGGCCCCACATTCCGGACACGTGGTGGACGGGCCCCACATTCCGGACACGGGGCGGACGGGCCCCACAGTCCGGACACGGGGCGGACGGACCCCACAGTCCGGACGGGCCCCACAGTCCGGACACGGGGCGGACGGGCCCCACAGTCCGGACACGGGGCGGACGGGCCCCACAGTCCGGACACGGGGCGGACGGGCCCCACAGTCCGGGCTCGGGGCGTACGGGCCTCACAGTCCGGACACGGGGCTAGTCCCGGGGCAGGCGGCCCCAAAGTCCGGACACGGGGCGGACGGGCCCCACAGTCCGGACACGGGTTGGACGGGCCCCACAATCTGGACACGGGGTGGACGGGCCCCACAGTCCGGACACGGGGCTAGTCCCGGGGCAGGCGGCCCCAAAGTCCGGACACGGGGCGAATGAGCCCCACAGTCTGGACACGGGGCGGGCGAGCCCCACAGTCTGGACACGGGGCGGGCGAGCCCCACAGTCCGGACACGGGGCGGACGGGCCCCACAGTCCGGACACGGGGCGGACGGGCCCCACAGTCCGGACACGGGGCGGACGGGCCCCACAGTCCGGACACGGGGCGGACGGGCCCCACAGTCCGGACACGGGGCGGACGGGCCCCACAGTCCGGGCTCGGGGCGTACGGGCCTCACAGTCCGGACACGGGGCTAGTCCCAGGGCAGGCGGCCCCAAAGTCCGGACACGGGGCGAATGAGCCCCACAGTCTGGACACGGGTTGGACGGGCCCCACAGTCTGGACACGGGGCAGGCGAGCCCCACAGTCAGGACACGGGGCGGGCGGGACCCACAGTCAGGACACGGGGCGGACGGGCCCCACAGTCCAGGCTCGGGGCGGGCGGGCCCCACAGTCAGGACATGGGGCGGGCGGACCCCACAGTCAGAACATGGGGCGGGCGGGCGGCCCGCCCCACATTCAGGACAAGGGGCGGGCGGGCTCCACAGTCAGGATATGGGGCGGGCAGTCAGGACATGGGGCGGGCGGGCCCCACAGTCAGGACACGGGGCGGGCGGGCGGGCCCCACAGTCAGGACACGGGGCGGGCGGGCCCTACAGTCCAGACCTTGGTCTAGACCCGGGGCAGGCGGCCCACAGTCCAGACACGGGGTGGACGGGCCCCACAGTCCGGACACGGGGCGGGCATGCCCCATAGTCCAGACCTGGGGCTAGACCCGGGGCAGGCGGCCCCACAGTCCAGACCTGAGGCTAGACCCTTGGCAGGCGGTCCCATATTCTAGACACGGGGTGGACGGGCCTCACAGACCTGACACGGGGCGGACATGCCCCACAGTCCAGACCTGGGGCTAGACCCGGGGCAGGCGACCCACAGTCCGGACACGGGGTGGACGGGCCCCACAGTCCGGACACGGGGTGGACGGGCCCCACAGTCCGGACACGGGGTGGACGGGCCCCACAGTCCGGACACGGGGTGGACGGGCCCCACAGTCCGGACACGGGGTGGACGGGCCCCACAGTCCGGACACGGGGTGGACGGGCCCCACAGTCCGGACACGGGGTGGACGGGCCCCACAGTCCGGACACGGGGTGGACGGGCCCCACAGTCCGGACACGGGGTGGACGGGCCCCACAGTCCGGACACGGGGTGGACGGGCCCCACAGTCCGGACACGGGGTGGACGGGCCCCACATTCCGGACACGGGGTGGACGGGCCCCACATTCCGGACACGTGGTGGACGGGCCCCACATTCCGGACACGGGGCGGACGGGCCCCACAGTCCGGACACGGGGCGGACGGACCCCACAGTCCGGACGGGCCCCACAGTCCGGACACGGGGCGGACGGGCCCCACAGTCCGGACACGGGGCGGACGGGCCCCACAGTCCGGACACGGGGCGGACGGGCCCCACAGTCCGGGCTCGGGGCGTACGGGCCTCACAGTCCGGACACGGGGCTAGTCCCGGGGCAGGCGGCCCCAAAGTCCGGACACGGGGCGGACGGGCCCCACAGTCCGGACACGGGTTGGACGGGCCCCACAATCTGGACACGGGGTGGACGGGCCCCACAGTCCGGACACGGGGCTAGTCCCGGGGCAGGCGGCCCCAAAGTCCGGACACGGGGCGAATGAGCCCCACAGTCTGGACACGGGGCGGGCGAGCCCCACAGTCTGGACACGGGGCGGGCGAGCCCCACAGTCCGGACACGGGGCGGACGGGCCCCACAGTCCGGACACGGGGCGGACGGGCCCCACAGTCCGGACACGGGGCGGACGGGCCCCACAGTCCGGACACGGGGCGGACGGGCCCCACAGTCCGGACACGGGGCGGACGGGCCCCACAGTCCGGGCTCGGGGCGTACGGGCCTCACAGTCCGGACACGGGGCTAGTCCCGGGGCAGGCGGCCCCAAAGTCCGGACACGGGGCGGACGGGCCCCACAGTCCGGACACGGGTTGGACGGGCCCCACAATCTGGACACGGGGTGGACGGGCCCCACAGTCCGGACACGGGGCTAGTCCCGGGGCAGGCGGCCCCAAAGTCCGGACACGGGGCGAATGAGCCCCACAGTCTGGACACGGGGCGGGCGAGCCCCACAGTCAGGACACGGGGCGGGCGAGCCCCACAGTCAGGACACGGGGCGGGCGAGCCCCACAGTCAGGACACGGGGCGGGCGGGAACCACAGTCAGGACACGGGGCAGACGGGCCCCACAGTCCAGACCTGGGGCTAGACCCGGGGCAGGCGACCCACAGTCCGGACACGGGGTGGACGGGCCCCACAGTCCGGACACGGGGTGGACGGGCCCCACAGTCCGGACACGGGGTGGACGGGCCCCACAGTCCGGACACGGGGTGGACGGGCCCCACAGTCCGGACACGGGGTGGACGGGCCCCACAGTCCGGACACGGGGTGGACGGGCCCCACAGTCCGGACACGGGGTGGACGGGCCCCACAGTCCGGACACGGGGTGGACGGGCCCCACAGTCCGGACACGGGGTGGACGGGCCCCACAGTCCGGACACGGGGTGAACTGGCCCCTCAGTCCGGACACGGGGTGGACGGGCCCCACAGTCCGGACACGGGGTGGACGGGCCCCACAGTCCGGACACGGGGTGGACGGGCCCCACAGTCCGGACACGGGGTGGACGGGCCCCACAGTCCGGACACGGGGTGGACGGGCCCCACAGTCCGGACACGGGGTGGACGGGCCCCACAGTCCGGACACGGGGTGGACGGACCCCACAGTCCGGACACGGGGTGGACGGACCCACAGTCCGGACACGGGGTGGACGGGCCCCACATTCCGGACACGGGGTGGACGGGCCCCACAGTCCGGACACGTGGTGGACGGGCCCCACAGTCCGGACACGGGGTGGACGGGCCCCACAGTCCGGACACGAGGTGGACGGGCCCCACAGTCCGGACACGGGGCGGACGGGACCCACAGTCTGGACACGGGGCGGGCGAGCCCCACAGTCTGGACACGGGGCGGGCGAGCCCCACAGTCTGGACACGGGGCGGGCGAGCCCCACAGTCAGGACACGGGGCGGGCGGGACCCACAGTCAGGACACGGGGCCGACGGGCCCCACAGTCCAGGCTCGGGGCGGACGGGCCTCACAGTCCGGACACGGGGCTAGTCCCGGGGCAGGCGGCCCCACAGTCCGGACACGGGGCGGACGGGCCCCACAGTCCGGACACGGGGCGGACGGGCCCCACAGTCCGGACACGGGGCTAGTCCCGGGGCAGGCGGCCCCAAAGTCCGGACACGGGGCGAATGAGCCCCACAGTCTGGACACGAGGCGGGCGAGCCCCACAGTCAACAGTCAGGACACGGGGCGGGCGGGACCCACAGTCAGGACACGGGGCGGACGGGCCCCACAGTCCAGGCTCGGGGCGGGCGGGCCCCACAGTCAGGACATGGGGCGGGCGGACCCCACAGTCAGAACATGGGGCGGGCGGGCGGGCGGCCCGCCCCACATTCAGGACAAGGGGCGGGCGGGCTCCACAGTCAGGATATGGGGCGGGCAGTCAGGACATGGGGCGGGCGGGCGGGCCCCACAGTCAGGACACGGGGCGGGCGGGCCCTACAGTCCAGACCTTGGTCTAGACCCGGGGCAGGCGGCCCACAGTCCAGACACGGGGTGGACGGGCCCCACAGTCCGGACACGGGGCGGGCATGCCCCATAGTCCAGACCTGGGGCTAGACCCGGGGCAGGCGGCCCCACAGTCCAGACCTGAGGCTAGACCCTTGGCAGGCGGTCCCATATTCTAGACACGGGGTGGACGGGCCTCACAGACCTGACACGGGGCGGACATGCCCCACAGTCCAGACCTGGGGCTAGACCCGGGGCAGGCGACCCACAGTCCGGACACGGGGTGGACGGGCCCCACAGTCCGGACACGGGGTGGACGGGCCCCACAGTCCGGACACGGGGTGGACGGGCCCCACAGTCCGGACACGGGGTGGATGGGCCCCACAGTCCGGACACGGAGTGGACGGACCCACAGTCCGGACACGGGGTGGACGGGCCCCACAGTCCGGACACGGGGTGGACGGGCCCCACATTCCGGACACGTGGTGGACGGGCCCCACAGTCCGGACACGGGGTGGACGGGCCCCACAGTCCGGACACGGGGCGGACGGGCCCCACAGTCCGGACACGGGGCGGACGGGCCCCACAGTCCGGACACGGGGCGGACGGGCCCCACAGTCCGGACACGGGGCGGACGGGCCCCACAGTCCGGGCTCGGGGCGTACGGGCCTCACAGTCCGGACACGGGGCTAGTCCCGGGGCAGGCGGCCCCAAAGTCCGGACACGGGGCGGACGGGCCCCACAGTCCGGACACGGGTTGGACGGGCCCCACAATCTGGACACGGGGTGGACGGGCCCCACAGTCCGGACACGGGGCTAGTCCCGGGGCAGGCGGCCCCAAAGTCCGGACACGGGGCGAATGAGCCCCACAGTCTGGACACGGGGCGGGCGAGCCCCACAGTCTGGACACGGGGCGGGCGAGCCCCACAGTCTGGACACGGGGCGGGCGAGCCCCACAGTCAGGACACGGGGCGGGCGGGAACCACAGTCAGGACACGGGGCAGACGGGCCCCACAGTCCAGACCTGGGGCTAGACCCGGGGCAGGCAACCCACAGTCCGGACACGGGGTGGACGGGCCCCACAGTCCGGACACGGGGTGGACGGGCCCCACAGTCCGGACACGGGGTGGACGGGCCCCACAGTCCGGACACGGGGTGGACGGGCCCCACAGTCCGGACACGGGGTGGACGGGCCCCACAGTCCGGACACGGGGCGGACGGGCCCCACAGTCCGGGCTCGGGGCGGACGGGCCTCACAGTCCGGACACGGGGCTAGTCCCGGGGCAGGCGGCCCCACAGTCCGGACACGGGGCGGACGGGCCCCACAGTCCGGACACGGGGTGGACGGGCCCCACAGTCCGGACACGGGGCTAGTCCCGGGGCAGGTGGCCCCAAAGTCCGGACACGGGGCGAATGAGCCCCACAGTCTGGACACGGGGCGGGCGAGCCCCACAGTCTGGACACGGGGCAGGCGAGCCCCACAGTCAGGACACGGGGCGGGCGGGACCCACCTTCAGGACATGGGGCGGACGGGCCCCACAGTCCAGGCTCGGGGCGGACGGGCCTCACAGTCCGGACGCAGGGCTAATCCCAGGGCAGGTGGCCCCACAGTCCAGACCTGGGGCTAGACCCGGGGCAGGCGGCCCACAGTCCAGACACGGGGTGGACGGGCCCCACAGTCCGGATACGGGGCGGGCATGCCCCATAGTCAAGACTTGGGGCTAAACCCGGGGCTGGCGGCCCCACAGTCCAGACCTGAGGCTAGACCCGGGGCAGGCGGCCCCACATTCTAGACACGGGGTGGACGGGCCCCACAGTCTGGATACGGGGCGGGCATGACCCATAGTCAAGACCTGGGGCTAGACCCGGGGCAGGCGGCCCTACAGTCCAGACCTGAGGCTAGACCCGGGGCAGGCGGCCCCACATTCTAGACACAGGGTGGACGGGCCCCACAGTCCTGACACAGGGCGGACATGCCCCACAGTCCAGACCTGGGGCTAGACCCGGGGTAGGCTGCCCCAAAGTACGGACACGGGGTCTACGAGCCCCACAGTCCGGACACGGGGCGGCCACAGTCCAGACATAGGGTGGGCGGGCCCCACAGTCCAGACTCGGGGCTAAACCCGGGGAAGCCGGCCCCACATTTCAGACCCGGGGCGGGGGGCCACACAGTCCAGGCTCGGGGCGGATGGGCCCCACAGTCCAGGCTCGGGGCGGATGGGCCCCACAGTATTGGCTCGGGGCGAACGGGCCCCACAGTCCAGGCTCGGGGCGGACGGGCTCCACAGTCCAGACCTGAGGCTCGGCCCGGGGCAGGCGGCCCCACAGTCCAGATACGGGCCCCACAGTCCTGACACGGGGCGGACATGCCCCACAGTCCAGACCTGGGGTAGGCTGCCCCACAGTCCGGACACGGGGTGGGCGAGCCTTACAGTCCGGACACAGGGCGTCCGCAGACAGGCTCGGGGCGGATGGGCCCCACAGTCCAGACTCGGGGCGGATGGGCCCCACAGTATTGGCTCGGAGCGAACGGGCCCCACAGTCCACGCTCTGGCCCCACAGTCCACGCTCGGGGCGGACGGGCCCCACAGTCCACGCTTGGAGCGGACGGGCCCCACAGTCCAGACTCTGGGCGGACGGGCCCCACAGTCAGTTACGACACGGTGCAGACGGGCCCCACAGTCCGTACACGGGGCTAGTCCCGGGGCAGACGGCCCCACAGTCCGTACACGGGGCGGACGGGCCCCACAGTTCTGACACGGGGCGGGCATAGTACGAACATAGGGCGGGCGGGCCCCACAGTCAGGACACGGGGCGGGCGGGCTCCACAGTCAGGACACGGGGCCGGCGGGCCCCACAGTCCGGACACTGAGCTAATCCCGGGGCAGGCGGCTTCACAGTCCAGACCTGAGGCTAGACCTGGGGCAGGCGGCCCACAGTCCGGACACGGGGTGGACGGGCCCCACAGTCCGGACACGGGGCGGGCCACAGTGGGGACATAAGGCGGCCGGCCCCACAGTCCAGGCTCGGGGCTAGACCCGGGGGCAGTCGGCCCCACAGTCCAGACCCGGGGAGGGGGGCCCCACTGTCTGGACCCGGGGCAAGCGGGGGATCCCACAGTCCTGACCCGGGGCGGGCGAGGGGCCCCACAGTCTGGAATCAGGGCGGGCGGGGGGCCCCACAGTCCGGACCTGGGGCTACACCCGGGGCAGGCGGCCCAACAGTCCGGACACGTGGCGGCCGCAGTCCGGATATAGGGCGAGCCCCACAGTCTGGACTCGGGGTGGCCACAGTCCAGACATAGGGTGGGCGGGCCCTGGGTGGGCGGGCCCCGGGTGGGCGGGCCTCACAGTCCAGGCTCAGGGCTAGACCCGGGGCGGGGGGAACACACAGTCCAGGCTCGGGGCTAGACCCGGGGAAGCCGGCCCCACATTTCAGACCCGGGGCGCGGGGCCCCACAGTCCAGGCTCGGGGCGGACGGGCCCCACAGTCCAGGCTCGGGGCGGACGGGCCCCACAGTCCGGACATGGGGTTAGTCCCGGGGCAGGCGGCCCTACAGTCCAGACCTGAGGCTTGACTCGGGGCAGGCGGCCCCACAGTCCAGACACGGGGTGGACGAGCCCCACAGTCCTGACATGGGGCGGACATGCCCCACAGTCCAGACACGGGGCAGGCGGCCCCACAGTCCGGACACGGGGTGGGCGAGCCTTACAGTCCGGACACAGGGCGTCCGCAGTCCGGACATAGGGTGGGCGGGCCGCACAGTCCAGGCTCGGGGCCAGACCCGGGGCAACCGGCCCCACAGTCCAGACTCGGGGCGGGCGGGGGGCCCCACAGTCCGTACCCGGGGCTGGCGGGGGGTCCCACAGTCCAGACCTGGGGCTACACTCGGGGCGGGGGTCCCCACAGTCCAGACCTGGGGCTAGACCCGATGCAGGCGGCCCCACAGTCCGGATACGGGGCGGACGGGCCCACAGTCCGGACACGGGGCCGCCGCAGTCCGGATATAGGGCGGCCGGGCCCCACAGTCCAGGCTCGGGGCTAGACCCGGCACGGACGGGCCCCACAGTCCAAGCTCGGGGCAGACGGGCCCCACAGTCCAAGCTCGGGGCGGGCGTGCCCCACAGTCCGGACACGGGGCTAGTCCCGGGGCAGATGGCCCCACAGTCAAGACCTGGGGCTAGACCTGGGGCAGGCGGCCCCAAAGTCCGGACACGGGGCGGATGAGCCCCACAGTCTGGACACGGGGCGGGCGAGCCCCACAGTCAGGACACGGGGTGGGTCAGTCAGGACACAGGGCTGGCGGGCCCCAAAGTCAGGACACAGGGCGGGCGGGCCCCAAAGTCAGGACACGGGGCGGGCGGGCCCCAAAGTCAGGACACAGGGCAGGCGGGCCCCAAAGTCAGGACACAGGGCGGGCGGGCCCCAAAGTCAGGACACAGGGCGGACGGGCCCCACAGTCAGGACACAGGGCGGGCCCCACAGTCAGGACACAGGGCGGGCCCCACAGTAAGGACATGGGGCGGGCGGGCTCCACAGTCAGGATACGGGGCGGATCCCGGGGCAGGTGGCCCCACAGTCCAGACCTGGGGCTAGACCAGGGGCAGGCGGCCCACAGTCCAGACACGGGGTGGAAGGGCCCCACAGTCCGGACACGGGGCGGGCATGCCCCATAGTCCAGACCTGGGGCTAGACCCGGGGCAGGCGGCCCCACAGTTCAGACCTGAGGCTAGACCCGGGGCAGGCGGCCCACAGTCCGGACACGGGGTGGATGGGCCCCACAGTCCGGACACGGGGCGGGTATGCCCCACAGTCCAGACCTGGGGCTAGACCCGGAGCAGGCGGCACACAGTCCAGACCTGGGGCTAGACCCGGAGTAGGCGGCCCACAGTCCAGACACGGGGTGGACGATCCCCACAATCCGGACACGGGGGGGGCCACAGTCCGGACATAAGGCGGGCGGGCCCCACAGTCCAGGCTCGGGGCTAGACCCGGGGGCAGTCAGCCCCACAGTCCAGTCCGGACCCGGGGCAAGCAGAGGATCCCACAGTCCGGACCAGGGGCGGGCGAGGGGTCCCACAGTCTGGAATCGGGGCGGGCGTCGGGCCCCACAGTCCGGGCCTGGGGCTAGACCCGGGGCAGGCGGCCCCACAGTCCGGACACGGTGCGGCCGCAGTCCGGATATAGGGCGAGGCCCACAGTCTGGACTCGGGGCTGCCACAGTCCAGACATAGGGTGGGCGGGCCCCACAGTCCAGGCTCGGGGCTAGACCCGGGGCAGCCGGCCCCACATTTCAGACCAGGGGCGGGGGGCCCCACAGTCCAGGCTCGGGGCCAGACCCGGGGCAACCGGCCCCACAGTCCAGACTCGGGGCGGGCGGGGGACCCCACAGTCCGTACACGGGGCGGGCGGGCCCCACAGTCCGTACCCGGGGCTGGCGGGGGGCTCCACAGTCCAGACCTGGGGCTAGACTCGGTGCGGGCGGCCCCACCGTCCAGACCTGGGGCTAGATCCGAAGCAGACGGCCCCACAGTCCGTACACGGGGCGGACGGGCCCACACTCCAGACACGGGGCGGCCGCAGTCCGGATATAGGGCGGACGGGCCGCACAGTCCAGGCTCGGGGCTAGACCCGGGGCGGACGGGCCCCACAGCCCAGGCTCGGGGCGGACGGGCCCCACAGCCCAGGCTCGGGGCGGATGGGCCCCACAGTCCAGGCTCGGGGCGGACGGGCCCTACAACCCAGACTCGGGGTGGACGGGCCCCACAGTCCAGGCTCGGGGCGAACGGGCCCTACAGTCCAGGCTCGGGGCGGACGGGCCCCACAGTCCAGACCTGAGGCTAGACCCGGGGTAGGCGGCCCCACAGTCCAGATACGGGGTGGATGGGCCCCACAGTCCAGACCCAGGGCTAGACCCGGGGTTGGCAGCCCCAAAGTCCGGACACGGGGTGGACGAGCCCCACAGTCCGGACACGGGGAGGCCACAGTCCAGACATAGGGTGGGCGGGCCCACAGTCCAGGCTCGGGGCTAGACCCGGGGTAGCCGGCCCCACATTTCTGACCTGGGGCGGGGAGCCACACAGTCCAGGCTTGGGGCGGACGGGCCCCACTGTCCAGGCTCGGGGCGGATGGGCCCCACAGTACTGGCTCGGTGCGAACGGGCCCCACAGTCCACGCTCGGGCCCCACTGTCCATGCTCTGGATGGACGGGCCCCACAGTCCACGCTTGGAGCGGACGGGCCCCACAGTCCAGGCTCGGGGCGGATGGGCCCCACAGTCCAGGCTCGGGGCGGGCGGGCCCATAGTTACGACACGGGGTGGGTGAGCCCTACAGTCCGGACACGGGGCTAGTCCCAGGGCAGGCGGCCCCACAGTCCGGACACGGGGTGGACGGGCCCCACAGTCCGGACATAGGGCGGGCGGGCCCCACAGTCCAGGCTCGGGGCTAGACCCTGGGGCAGCTGGCCCCACAGTCCAGACCCGGGGCGGGCGGACGGGCCCCACAGTCCAGGCTCGGGGCGGACGGGCCCCACAGTCCAGGCTCGGGGCGGACGGGCCCCACAGTCCAGGCTCGGGGCGGACGGGCCCCACAGTCCAGGCGGGCCCATAGTTACGACACGGGGTGGGCGAGCCCTACAGTCCGGACACGGGGCTAGTCCCAGGGCAGGCGGCCCCACAGTCCGGACACGGGGTGGACGGGCCCCACAGTCCGGACATAGGGCGGGCGGGCCCCACAGTCCAGGCTCGGGGCTAGACCCGGGGGCAGCTGGCCCCAAAGTCCAGACCCGGGGCGGGCGGACGGGCCCCACAGTCCAGGCTCGGGGCGGACGGGCCCCACAGTCCAGGCTCGGGGCGGACGGGCCCCACAGTCCAGGCTCGGGGCGGACGGGCCCCACAGTCCAGGCTCGGGGCGGACGGGCCCCACAGTCCAGGCTCGGGGCGGACGGGCCCCACAGTCCAGGCTCGGGGCTGACGGGCCCCACAGTCCAGGCTCGGGGCTGACGGGCCCCACAGTCCAGGCTCGGGGCTGACGGGCCCCACAGTCCAGGCTCGGGGCGGACGGGCCCCACAGTCCACTCTCGGGCACCACAGTCCATGCTCGGGGTGGACTGGCCCCACAGTCCAGGCTCGGGGCGGACGGGCCCCACAGTCCAGGCTCGGAGCGGATGGGCCTCCCTTTCCCGCTCGGGGCGGGCGTGCCCCACAGTCCAGGCTCGGGGCTAGTCCCGGGGCAGGTGGCCCCACAGTCGAGACCTGGGGCTAGACCCGGGGCAGGCAGCCCCAAGTCAGGACACGGGGCGGATGGGCCCCACAGTCTGGACTCGGGGCGGGCGAGCCCTACAGTCAGGACATGTGGCGGGCGGGCCCCACAGGCCGGACACGGGGCTAATCCCGGGACAGGCGGCTTCACAGTCCAGACCTGGGGCTAGACCCGGGGCAGGCGGCCCACAGTCCGGACAAGGGGTGGACGGGCCCCACAGTCCGGATACGGGGCGGGCATGCCCCACAGTCCAGACACGGGAGGGGCACAGTCCGGACATAAGGCGGGCGGGCCCCACAGTCCAGGCTCGGGGCTAGACCCGGGGGCAGTCGGCCCCACAGTCCAGACCCGGGGCAAGCGGGGGATCCCACAGTCTGGACCCGGGGCAGGCGAGGGGCCCCACAGTCTGCAATCAGGGCGGGCGGCGGGCCCCACAGTCCGGACCTGGGGCTAGACCCGGGGCAGGCGGCCCCACAGTCCGGACACGGGGCGGCCGCAGTCCGGATATAGGGCGGGCCCCACAGTCCAGGCTCGGGGCTAGACCCGGGACGGATGGGCCCCACAGTCCAGGCTCAGGGCGGACAGGCCCCACAGTCCATCCTCGCTGCGGACGGGCCCCACAGTCCAGGCTCGGGGCGGACGGGCCCCACAGTCCAGGCTCGGGGCGGACGGGCCCCACAGTCCAGGCTCGGGGCGGACGGGCCCCACAGTCCGGACATGGGGCGGACGAGCCCTACAGTCCGGACACGGGGCGGCCACAGTCCGGACATAGGGTGGGCGGGCCGCACATTCCACGTTCGGGGCTAGACCCGGGGCAACCGGCCCCACAGTCCTGACATGGGGCGGACATGCCTCACAGTCCGGACACGGGGTGGACGAGCCCTACAGTCCGGACACGGGGCGGCCACAGTCCGGACATAGGGTGGGCGGGCCGCACATTCCAGGTTCGGGGCTAGACCCGGGGCAACCGGCCCCACAGTCCGGACACGGGGCGGCCGCAGTCCGGATATAGGGCGGGCCCCACAGTCCAGGCTCGGGGCTAGACCCGGGACAGGCGGGCCCCACAATCCAGGCTCGGAGCGGACGGGCCCCGCAGTCTAGGCTCGGAGCGGACGGGCACCACAGTCCAGACTCGGAGCGGACGGGCACCACAGTCCGGACACGGGGCTAGTACCAGGGCTGGCGGCCCCACAGTCCAGACCTGAGGCTAGACCATGGGCAGGTGGCCCCACAGTCCAGACACGGGGAGGATGGGCCCCACAGTCCTGACACGGGCTTGACATGCCCCACAGTCCAGACCTGGAGCTAGACCCGGGGCAGGCAGCCCCAAAGTCCGGACACGGGGTGGACGAGCCCCACAGTCCGGACACGGGGCGGCCACAGTCCGGACATAGGGTGGGCCCCACAGTCCAGGCTCGGGGCTAGACCCGGGGCGGGTGGGGGGCCCCACAGTCCGTGCCCGGGGCTGACGCGGGGGCCCACAGTCCAGACCTGGGGCTAGACTTGGGGCGGGCGGGGGGCCCCACCATCCGGACCTGGGGAGGGGGGCCCCACAGTCCAGTCCAGGGGCTAGACCCAATGCAGGCAGCCCCACAGTCCGGACACGGGGTGGACGGGCCCCACAGTCCAGATGCAGTGCGGCCACAGTCCGTACATAGGGCGGGCCCCACAGTCCAGGCTCGGGGCGGACGGGCCCCACAGTCCAGGCTCGGGGCGGACGGGCCCCACAGTCCAGGCTCGGGGCAGACGGGCCCCACAGTCCAGACTCGGGGCGGACGGGCCCCACAGTCCAGACTCGGGGCGGACGGGCCCCACAGTCCAGGCTCGGGGCGGACGGGCCCCCCTTTCCCGCTCGGGGCGGGCGTGCCACACAGTCCAGGCTCCGGGCGTGCGGTGCCCACAGTCAGGACACGGGACGGGCGGGCTCCACAGTCAGGACACGGGGCAGGCGGGCCCCACAGTCCGGACACGGAGCTAATCCCGGGGCAGGCGGCCCCACAGTCTAGACCTGGGGCTAGACCCGGGGCAGGCGGCCCACAGTCCGGGCAGGCGGCCCACTGTCCGGACACAGGGTGGACGGGCCCCACAGTCCGGACACGGGGCGGGCATGCCCCACAGTCCAGACCTGGGGCTAGACCCGGAGCAGGCGGCCCACAGTCCGGACACGGGGTGGACTGTCCCACAGTCCGGACACGGGGGAGACCACAGTACGGACATAAGGCGGGCGGGCCCCATAGTCCAGGCTCGGGGCTAGCCCCCGGGGCAGTCGGCCCCACAGTTCAGACCCGGGGCGGGGGGCCCCACAGTCAGGACACAGGGCGGGCTGGCCCCACAGTCAGGACACTCTGCGGGCGAGCCCCACAGTAAGGACACGGGGCGAACGGGCCCCACAGTCAGGACACGGGGTGGGCGGGGGTGGGCGGGGGGTGGGCGGGCCCATAGTTAGGACACGGTGCTAGTCCTGGGGCAGGCGGCCCAACAGTCCAGACCTGCGGCTAGACCCGGGGCTGGCGGCCGCAAAGTCCGGACACGGGTCGGACGAGCCCCACAGTCCTGACACGGGGCGGGCATGCCCCACAGTCCAGAGTTGGGGCTAGACCCAGGGCAGGCAGCCCCACAGTACGGACACGAGGCGGCCACAGTCCGGACATAGGGCAGGCGGTCCCCACAGTCCAGGCTGGGGGCTAGACCCGGGGGCAACCGGCCCCACAGTCCAGGCTCGGGGCGGACGGGCCCCACAGTCAGGACACAGTGTGGGCGGGCCCATAGTTAGGACACGGGGCGGGACCCACAGTCCGGGGACAGGGCTTGTCCCTGGGCAGGCGGCCCCACAGTCCGGACACGGGGCGGACGGGCCCCACAGTCCTGACACGGGGTGGGCATGCCCCACAGTCCAGACCTGGGGCTAGACCCGGGGCAGGCGGCCCCACAGTCCAGACACGGGGCGGCCACAGTACGGACATAGGGCGGGCGGGCCCCACAGTCTAGGCTCGGGGCTAGACCCGGGGGCAGCCGGCCCCACAGTCCAGACCCTGGGCGGACGGGGGGCCCCACAGTCCAGGCTCGGGGTGGACAGGCCCCACAGTCCACGCTCGGGCCCCACAGTCCAATCTCGGGGTGGACGGGCCCCACAGTCCAGGCTCGGGGCGGATGGTCCCCACAGTCCAGGCTCGGGGCGGACGGGCCCCCCTTTCCCGCTCGGGTCGGGCGTGCCCCACAGTCCAGGCTCGGGGCGCGCGTGCCCCACAGTCCGGACACGGGGCTAGTCCTGGGACTGGTGGCCCCACAGTCCAGACCTGGGGCTAGACCCGGGGCAGGCGGCCCCAAAGTTCGGACTCGGGGCGGATGGGCCCCACAGTCTGGAGTTGGGGCGGGCGAGCCCCAAAGTCGGGACACATGGCGGGCGGGCTCCACAGTCAGGACACTGGGCGGGCAGGCCCAACAGTCTGGATACGGGGTGGACGGGCCTCACAGTCAGGACACGGGGCGGGCGGGCCCATAGTTAGGACAAGGGGCGGACGGGCCCCACAGTCCTGACACGGGGTGGGCATGCCCCACAGTCCAGACCTGGGGCTAGACCCGGGGCAGGCGACCTCACAGTCCGGACATGGGGCGGCCACAGTACGGACAGAGGGCGGACGGGCCCCACAGTCCAGGCTCGGGGCGGACAGGCCCCACCGGCCAGGCTCGGGGCGGACGGGCCCCACAGTCCACGTTCTGGCCCCACAGTCCACGCTCGGGGGCGGATGGGCCCCACATTTCACGCTCGAGGCGGTCGGGCCCCACAGTCCACGCTCGGGCCCCACAGTCCAGGCCCGGGGCAGACGGGCCCCAAACTCCAGGCTCGGGGCGGACGGGCCCCACAGTCCAGGATCGGAGCGGACGGGCCCCACAGTCAAGGCTCGGGGCGGACGGGCCCCACAGTGCAGGCTCGGGGCGGACGGGCCCCACAGTGCAGGCTCGGGGCGGACGGGCCCCACAGTCCAGACACGGGGATAGTCCCGGGGCAGGCGGCCCCACAGTCCAGACCTGGGGTTAGACCCAGGGCAGGCGGCCCCAAAGTCCAGACACAGGGCGGACGGGCCCCACAGTCCAGACCCAGGGCGGGCGGCCCAACAGTCCAGACCCAGGGCGGGCGGCCCAACAGTCCAGACCCGAGGCGGGCGGCCCAACAGTCCAGACCCGAGGCGAGCGGCCCACCAGTCCAGACCTGGGGCTAGACCCGGGGCAGGCGACCTCACAGTCCGGACATGGGGCGGCCACAGTACGGACAGAGGGCGGACGGGCCCCACAGTCCAGGCTCGGGGCGGACAGGCCCCACCGGCCAGGCTCGGGGCGGACGGGCCCCACAGTCCACGTTCTGGCCCCACAGTCCACGCTCGGGGGCGGATGGGCCCCACAGTTCACGCTCGAGGCGGTCGGGCCCCACAGTCCACGCTCGGGCCCCACAGTCCAGGCCCGGGGCAGACGGGCCCCAAACTCCAGGCTCGGGGCGGACGGGCCCCACAGTCCAGGCTCGGGGCGGACGGGCCCCACAGTCCAGGCTCGGAGCGGACGGGCCCCACAGTCCAGGCTCGGGGGGACGGGCCCCACAGTCAAGGCTTGGGGCGGACGGGCCCCACAGTGCAGGCTCGGGGCGGACGGGCCCCACAGTCCAGGCTCTGGGCGGACGGGCCCCACAGTCCAGGCTCTGGGCGGACGGGCCCCACAGTCCAGGCTCGGGGCGGACTGGCCCCACAGTCCAGACACGGGGATAGTCCCGGGGCAGGCGGCCCCACAGTCCAGACACAGGGCGGACGGGCCCCACAGTCCAGACCCAGGGCGGGCGGCCCAACAGTCCAGACCCAGGGCGGGCGGCCCAACAGTCCAGACCCAGGGCGGGCGACCCAACAGTCCAGACCCGAGGCGGGCGGCCCAACAGTCCAGACCCGAGGCGAGCGGCCCACCAGTCCAGAACCAAGGTGGGCGGCCCAACAGTCCAGATCTGAGTCGGGCGGCCCAACAGTCCAGACCCGAGTCGGGCGGCCCAACAGTCCAGACATGGGGCCAGACCCGAGGAGGGTGGCCAATTGGTGCAACATGTGCAGTTCCACAGGGACCCAAGATGTAAAGGGGCCACCACCACCTCCTAATCAGGTCAATTGTGCATTATGATGAGCTATGCCAATATACTGATAGAGGGGAACTGTCCAGACCCGAGGCGGGCGGCCCAACTGTCCAGACCCGAAGTGGGAGGTCCAACAGTCCAGACTCAAGGCGGGAAGTCCCACAGTCCAGACACGAAGCCAGGCCCGAGGTGGGCGGCCCAACAGTCCAGACACGGGGCCATGCCCGAGGCGGCCCGCCCAACAGTTCAGACACGGGGCTAGATATACTGTTCTGATAGAGGGGCCCTCTTCTGGCTGTGTCCGCCCCTGATGTACAGATATACAGCAATATGCAGCAGGAGAGACAAGATCCAGGGAGATATCCGATCGCCAGAACTGGGGTCAGGAAGGAATTTTTTCCCCCCCTAGGGGGTTTTCTTCGCCTTCCTCTGGATCTTTGGTTCCAGTGGCTCTCATCAGGTCTGCACTATCCGCAGCAAGTTCTGTAGTCTCTATCGGGCCTGACCTGAGAGTCATTGTGAACTTTAATTTATTAAAGGGCCAGTAATATTTTTATTACAATGTGGCTTATTGCTATTCCAATAAAAAAATTAATAATAATATATTGTGTTGTGTGTTTTATTTGTGTGGACTTCACCCTACAGAAACAATGATCAGAGTGAACGCTGACGCTCAATATTCCAGAACTAGAACCAGACTTGGCTCATCCGGCATATAATAAAGTGTCTGTCTCATCTGCTGTATACATGATGGCAGCTGCTGCAGGACCAGGGAGTATAGAGGGTGCTACATACAGGAGCATCTCACAAAATTAGAATATCATCAAAAAGTTAATTTCAGTTCTTCAATATAAAAAGTCAAAGTCATATATTATATAGAGTCATTACAAACAGAGTGATCTATTTCAAGTGTTTATTTCTGTTAATGTTGATGGTTATGGCTTACAGCCAATGAAAACACAACAGTCATTATCTCAGTAAACTTAAATAATTAACAAAAAACACCTGCAAAGGCTTCCTAAGCATTTAAAAAGTCCCTTAGTCTGTTTCAGTAGGCTCCGCAATCATGGGGAAGACTGTTGACTTGACAGATGTCCAGAAGGCAGTCATTGACACACTCCACAAGGTCCCAGAGTTCCAATTTTAATTTGTTTCATTTCATTTGTTTAGCTGCTGGAGGTCTAGTGTGAAGTTTCCACCATCAGTGATGGTTTGGGGAGCCATGTCATCTTCTGGTGTAGGTCCACTGTGTTTTATCAAGACCAAAGTCAGCGCAGCCGCCTACCAGGAAATTTTAGAGCACTTCATGCTTCCCTCTGCAGACAAACTTTTGGAGATGGAAATTTCATTCTCCAGCAGGACTTGGCCCCTGTCCACGCGGCCAAAAGTACCAATACCTGGTTTACACACAACAGTATCACTGTGCTTGATTGGCAGCAAACTCGCCTGACCTTAACCCCATAGAGAATCTATTATAGAGAATCTTTGGGGTATTGTCAAGAGTAAGATGAGAAACCCCAGACACAACAATGCAGACGAGCTGAAGGCTGCCATCAAAGCCACCTGGGCTTCCATAACCCCTCAGCAGTGCCACAGGCTGATCGCCTGCATGCCACACCGCATTGATGCAGTAATTGATGCAAAAGGAGCCCCGACCAGGTATTGAGTGCATTTACTGAACATACATTTCAATAGGCCAATATTTCGGATTTTAAAATAATTTTTCAAGCTGTTATAAAGTATTCTAATTTACTGAGATAATAACTTTTGTGTTTCCATTGGCTGTAAGCCATAATCAACATTAACAGAAATAAACACTTGAAATAGATCACTCTGTGTGTAATGACTCTATATAATATAGGAGTTTCACTTTTTGTATTGAGGAACTGAAATAAAGTAACTTTTTGATGATATTCTAGTTTTGTGAGATGCACCTGTACATAGAGCAGGTGACATATAACTCCAGCCCAAGTTACATCACCAGTGTTTTGGGGGTCGGTCTCTGTGATGGGGGCACTTATATTGTATTGGTCCTATAAAACACACTACCTGAAAGACTGATGACCAGATCACAGCAAAGCAGAATGCAGGAAACCCAGGAAAATGGCTAAATAGGTGTCACAGGGTGCAATAAGTAGCGATGGGCCCCAAGACAAAACTAGGGCCTCACTCAGAAATGAACACAATAGCCCATTTACCAAGGCTGGCTATAGGTAGTAAAGCAGATACTTGGAGGGATTTGTGCCAAATTTTCCACCTATTTATTAGAATGAAGAAAATAGTGTTACAGGGTCAGGATAGGGTTAAAAATCTTGTGAGTTTATTTGTAGCAAAAAATATATAAAAACATCACCATAGGTCGCGATCCTAACCAGAATAATGTTTAACCGCAAATGCGTTTCCGACTTGCATCTATAGTTATTGCAATAGGATAGGACAGATACACAATTCCAGTTAAAGGGAATCTGTCAGAAGGTTTTGCTACGTAATCCGAGATCAGCATGATGTAGGGGCAGAGAGCCTGATTCCAGCGATGTATCACTTACTAGACTGCTTGGTGCAGTTTTGATAGAATCCCTGCTTTCTCTGTTGTAAATGAAGCAGTGCTCAGAATGTTAAGCCCTGTGTAACCCCGCCCACGCTGGCAGATTCCTGTGTACAAATGTGGCACCCCAGGGGTCTGGTTTTCCACAGTAACAGCAATGTTATGTCTGAGAGCAGGTGGGAGGTCTCTTGGTCAGGGATCCTATGCATGCCACACCTCCTGCCCAGTCCTGGGAGGGGAAGAACTTCCCCTATATAAACCTAGGGCTGAGGCAGGGTGAGTGAGTAGAGAAGAAGCAGAGAAAAGAAGCAAATATAGGAAGAAACAACAGGAGCTCTGTGGGAGCAGTGTTACAAGGAGTCAGGGGCTGGCAGCTGCAGAGCTCGCCCTGACTGAGAAGTTATCACCGGACCCGGAGTCCGAGGCTGTGGGGACTAACTCCTATCCAGCAGCAGAAACCGACCGGCAGGGGATTGCAGGTCCTCTGGCCCAGAAACCCGAAGGCCCCGAGTCACCGGCCATACGGGTGAGCACCACACGGTACACTCAGGGACGTGGGCTACTTATACCCGCCTCTAGCAAGGTAGCCAGAAGAGTATCGTTAGTTTGGGAGGCCTACAACTCCGCCTGGCCAGGGGAGATCCCATCTGCTCAAGGACTGACCAGGCCCCAATCGCTAGCCAGTACTCCGGGAGAGTCTATCTTTGTCACCAGTAAAGACCCTGAACTACACAGTACCGTCTCCGAGTGGTTCCTGCTACCCCCATCATCCATGTCGGCTGCCCTGAGGCCATACCCCTCCCGTTGGGGGTTATACTATCACGCTGCACAATCCTACCACCGGCCTCAGCGGTCTGCCCTGCAGCAGCAGCTCCCTGGCTGCACTCAACGGGTGGCGTAGTCGTCCAACATCTACCGCTAAAACAGCGCCACTTAGTCTGACTCCCTGGGCACGGACCGGATCACCGCCACGAGACTACAACCCTCAACAGATCCGGCTCCGGGTAAGCTCCCGCGTGCGCAACGCAGCGCGACACAGGCCCAGGGGCGCATCACAAACTGCAAATCAGTGGTGAGGGCGGGGTTACACAGATTAGCCTGACTGGCCTGTACCTGAGACCTAGTCAGGCAGTGATCATCTCCTGGTGATAAAACATGGATTGTATTGAAACTACAACACACAGCCTAATAAGTGACACATCCCTGGAATCAGGATGTCTTGCTCTACATCATGCTGCTCTCAGATTAAGTAGCAAAAATCTGCTGACAGATTCCCTTTAATAAAGTACATGTCCTGTTTTGTATCTCCCAGAGCAATGTCATCAGTGTCGCTCACCACCAATGCAGATGTGAGTGGTGCCGGACAACCTCTTTATGTCAAATAATTATCTGCAGAGCTGGCATCCATCTGAGGAGATGTAACATATCTGCCTGACAGGTGGGTGGAGATGAATTGGTTGATATATCCCACTCTTAGTCCACTTGGCTAAAAAGATGATTTACATCCAGAGAAGAGGGACAGAGGGGCAGCAACACAAGAAAAGCAACGCCGTATTCAGAACAGGGGCATTTACACCAGGTAAAAAATTACATCGTTATGGAAAGTGACAGGTTCTCTTTAAAGGGATTTCAGAAGACTGAGAACACCTACAACACCTGAAATGGATGACCCACATCTCTGGTTTACTCTATTATGACCGGCTATTAATGGAAAAAGTATGGAAATGGGACCAGTCGTGTGCAGGGTCCTCACATACAAAGGTTGAAAAAAAGATGATGGGGCTGGTATCTACTATAGACAAGTTGTGGGGCCGCACATCAACTAGTCCATAAAGCTCCTGCAATCAGCAGCAAACCAAAGACAAGTGCGAAGCATCATGCTCCGTGTGCATTACCTAATTCCCTATTAGTTATTAATTTGTGGGGATAATTTGGGACATTAATTTGACTGCTGGTTCTATTAGCTCAATAGGTCCACAGGAATCCTTGATTAGTTTAGGAATGGGCATCCACTATGGTTACTGGACACATGAAGTCCCCCACAACCACGATCCCCATACACAATAGATACAAGGTAGAAAGTCTTGCCCTGTTGAACACTACACCTGACTTGAGGCCACCACATCTTGGTTGTCCAATGTTCTTGCTTCTCTAGGGCTCTTCTCAGATATTCATTATACCAGCTCCCCAGAATACCAAAGCTAGGGTGGGTGACCGCAAGCCCTGGTGGTGGTCATAACTACGGCCACCCAGGGGCAATACTCCATAACAACAATCCCCTGAGGTGGTGTAGGATGTAAGGACCTATTCACACTACATTCAGCGCTGCATTCAGGTCTTTACACAAGGCTTACAACTGAATCCCTGAAATTCAGGATTGTGCTGTCTGAAATGAGACATCTGAAAGCAGAGCAAATGGAGCCTAAAGATTCATACTTTAGGCTCGGTTTGCCTTTATTCAAATCAATGGAAAAAATCCCCATCTCTACATGTCTGACAGCCATTCCATTCCAGCGTCAGTTGAATTCCAACCACAGTCCACCTCATTCTACTTAATGTGCTGCTGATTAGGTGATCACCTGAACCAAATCTTATGTAATGAGGGAAAGGATAAAAAACACTGCTGTGGTCTTCACAATCCTCTTGTAATAGGACAAGCTGGATGGCAAAACAAGTGCTAGGAATAGCCCAAAAGTAATTTGAATGAAAAACTAACTTTTAACCATGCCAAAGGAGTTGAAAAGAAGTCTTGAGTGAGGAAAAGAAGGGCTCAATTTTGGCTTCTCTAGCAGAGGGATACAGTGAGCGTCATGTTGCCTCCATCCTTAAAATTTCAAAGACGGCAGTCCATTACAACAAGGTCAAGCAGCAGACATTGGGGACAACAAAGCTACAGACCGGCAGAGGGCGAAAGCGACTCTCCACTGACCGGGATGACCGTCATCTTATTCTAATGTCACTCAGCAACCGCAGGATGACATCAAGTGACCTACAAAAGGAATGGCAAATGGCAGCTGAGGTGAAGTGCACGGCAAGAACAGTTCATAACGGGCTCCTAGAGACCTCAAGTCATGTAAAGCTAGAAAAAAGCCTTTCATCAATGAGAAGGAAAGGAGAGCCAGGCTGAAGTTTGCCAAAGACCATAAGGATTGGACCATAGAGGACTGGAGTAAGGTAATCTTCTCTGATGAGTCTAATTTTCAGCTTTGCCCAACACCTGGTCGTCTAATGGTTAGACGGAGACCTGGAGAGGCATACAAGCCACAGTGTCTTGCACCCACTGTGAAATTTGGTGGAGGATCGGTGATGATCTGGGGATGCTTCAGCAAGGCTGGAATTGGGCAGGTTAATCTTTGCGAAGGACGTATGAATCAAGCCGCATACAAGGTTATTCTTGAAAAAACACTTGCTTCCTTCTGCTCAGGCAATGTTCCCCAACTCTGAGGACTGTTTTTTCCAGCAGAACAATGCCCCATGCCACACAACTAGGTCAATCAATGTGTGGATGAAGGAGCACCACATCAAGACCCTGACATGGCCAGCCCAATCTCCAGACCTGAACCCTATTGAAAACCTCTGGAATGTAATCAAGAGGAAGATGGATAGTCACAAGCCATCAAACAAAGAAGAATGGCTTACATTTTTGTGCCAGGAGTGGCATAAGGTCACCCAAAAGCAGCGTGAAAGACTGGTGGAAAGCAGCCAAGACACATGAAAGCTGGGATTAAAAATCATGGCTATTCCACAAAATAGTGATTTCTGAACTCTTCCTGAGTTAAAACAGGAGTATTGTTGTTTCTAAATGAATAAGAACTTGTTTTCTTTGCAGTATTTGAGGTCTGACAGCACTGGTTCTCTGGTTCTTTTTCATTATTTTGACGATTTCTCATTTGCTGCAAATAAATACAAAATTTTTAGCTTTGAATTTCGGAGACAAGTTGTCAGTAGTTTATAGAATAAAACAACAATGTACATTTTACTCAAAAATAGACCTATAAAGAGAAAAATCAGAGAAAATGAAAATGAGCTGTGTATATATAGATATATGTAGATATATACACACACACATTATATACATACACACATTATATTATATACACACACACATATATATGTGGCGCCCCTGAGGGTTCGGTCACCACAGAGGTACTGCATCTCACCCAGAGCTGTGGTATCTCACTCTCAGGTAAGGAAGGAGTACAGCTCAGGACCCCAACACCTGCATTCATTACACCACACTTCAGAGGGCGGGGCGAGATTGCTCCTACGGGAGAGCACAGTCCCTGGTCCCTGGCTGGAGTGGGGGGAACCTAGTAAAGGGGTGTGGGTGGAGGACGTAGTTAAGAGGAGCACATAGAAGGAAGATATAAAAAGAGAAACCATCTTAGAAAGACAGATTAGTCTGAGGAGGAAAGTGCCAGGAGCAGAGGCTCTGTAGGAGCTCTTTTCCAGAGGCGGGCCTAGCCAGTGAGGCCCAAGGCTGAGAGGAAGAAGAGAAGGAGAGGAGAGGGAGCAGGAAGGCTCCAGGAACCAGAAGAAAGGATCCCAGGGGTACAGGCAGTGCGAGAGGCCACCCGTACGCCCGAATCTGCCGGGAGGTGGAGGGGTCAGGCTGCTTACAGGGAACTGGTCCCTCAACTAGTAGAAGATTGCACGTCTTAACTAGAAACCGGAGGCTGCAGTATTTCATGTCCAGTAGCCAACATTCCATACCAGTCTCACCAGGAAGGTAGCTATATAGGACCCAGGGGACGGAACAGACGTCGCCCGCCAAGGCCCGCAGGTACTGGACTGGGACACTTGGTATGAGGTTCAGGGAGACAGCCAGAGAGAGGACACAGAAGGGGGTCCTGCTATGTTCTCCGGAGTTACCTGGGGGTGGACTGAACCCCTCACTGAGTAAATGCAGCACGGCACGGGAAGTTACCTTGACGTCTGTAACTTGGACTGCAATAACCGTGAGTAAAGATCCAGAGGACTGCACCACCTTCTCTGTGTTTCTTGCAGCGCCATCTCTCCCTGCACTACAACGCCCAGCGCAACCTACAACAACATCTACACTGCCCTGGAGCTAGCTCTTCCTGTGGAGAGCCACACCATCCCTGCTGCAGTAACATCAGTTTCAGAGGACTGCTCCGCAGCGGCCGCTCCCTTTAGCCGCATTCCACAGGTGGCGTCACAAACTTTAACATAAACTATAAAAATCCCCTGTAAATATATCCCCTTTTATTGACCGCCCTGGATCACGAACCGGGTCACCGCCACTGTGACATCCCCCAGCATCTACCGGCCCGGCACCGGGTACCCCACGGCCCAGGGGGCGCGTCATATATATCGGCAGAGCATCCCTCTCAAAGTCTGCACCGCTCTCGCTCACTAACTCAAGCAACCTGCACCGCCTCGCACCCCGCTAGCTCACGCACACAGCACCCCCTTGCATCCCTCTATCCCACACACCCTGCATATCCATGCACACTTATCAACTGTGCGAAGGTCACTGGTAAAATACTGGAGGGGAAATATGTGTCAATCAGGATGTTACCATCAGTGATATGAACCCGGAAAAATGCTCCAGCATACTAAGTGCTGAGAGGGGTTAATCGACCATGCTAAGGGCTGGGTTTAGTGAACAGCTAAAGAGTGGGTAGGAGGCTGTTCACCATATCTCCACCCCAGGGTATGGGCCAGAAGGTAAATACGAATCTTTTGGACTCATTCAGTGTTTGGTGTGTCTGTAGATGAGAGCACCAGAGCTGTGCTCATGTTAAAAAGAACTGAACCTATTTCAGTTTTCCATTGAGCCAGAAGGGCCGTGTTTGTTTTCCTAATTTTGGACTGGTTTATGCAGTACAATTTTAATAAATCAGTTGAAAACTTAAACAGAAAATGTTCCTGTATCTACCTCTAAGAAGCTGAGTGAGTCGACCTACTATACCACACACCCTGCACCCCTTTATCCCACACCCCTTACTACTCAGATGTGTTTTCTTCCATTTGGACAAGAAGCTGATTAGTGCGCCCCAGCAACCTGCCACCCTAGGCACCCGCCCTCCAGTGCCTAGCGGCTAATACTGCCCTGCTCAGGAATAAAAACAAACTCAAATCTGTCTTGGACAAAACAAGATAGACTGCCAGAACAGTGAGGTGTCAGGTTACACCTGCATTTATACTGCAAGGAGAGGGAAGAGAGAGGAGGGGGCAGAGACAAAAAGACACAGGCGGATGGAGCCACAGCTTATAGGTAATGTATTTCTCTTTGATGGATTTACAGCCACAGCACAGTAATGCTGTATAATGTCCACATTGCTTCTGTTGCTACTGTCTTTGTGCTTAGAGCAAGAGCAGCAAGAATCCATCATGTCCGTGTACGGTATAGACATCATAGTAGCTAATCTCCACCCACTAGCTCAGAGAGGACTGAAAATCAGAGATAGAGCCTGCAGAGGGGAAACTGATGAAAACACACGATTCAAGTCATATAATAACCAGAAATAGTGACAGCCTGTTCTGACTAGTCACCTGAAAGGACAGGTACCCTTTAAAAGGAATCTGTCAGAAGGATTACACGCCTCAAACTATTTATATGCACATGTAACTCTTGCAAATACAAGTACAGTATTTCCTTTTGCTAGAGTCTATTCCTCCATTACAGAGAAAGCTGCATTTGAATCGATAAGCAAACGAGGCTGAAGTACTTTGGGTGTGTGGAAGCACTTCCAATGCCTCCGCTCTTCCCAGCTGTATTTCCCACCTATTGATGCCTTTTGCTTAACTGTCTCCTCCTTTTGGATTCTGGTCGATCAGATGCCCCTGCAGAGCAGACCCTGGTACATGTGAGTATTTGGTAAAGAGATTATGTGGCGCCCCTGAGGGTTCAGTCGCCACAGAGGTACTGCACCTCACCCAGAGGTGTGGTATCCCCTTCTCTCAGGTAAGCAGGGAGTGCTGCCTGGAACCCCAAAACCTGCATCCAACACTACACTACTCCAGGCCGGCTGGAAGGGCAAGATGCAATGTGTTTTCCTGCTGAGCCCTGTCCCTGGCTGGAGTGGGGGGAGCCTAAAGGTAGGGGGAACCAGTAGTGGGTGTGGGTGGAGGAAGTAGTTAGAGGGAGCACTTTGACCGTAGGTATATAAAGGGAAGCCATCTTAGGGTGGCAGTGGAGTAAGAGGAGTGAGTGAGTGAGGACAGTCTGGTAGCAGAGGCTTTTTAGGACCTCTGCTCCATAAGTAGGGCCCAGTCCTAGAGGCCCAGGTGGGGAGCAGAGGAGTAGGCTCCGTTCTAAGTAAGGGATCCCAGGGGGTACGGCGAGTGCAGGACAGCACCCGTACGCCCCGAATCTGCCAGAAGACAGAGGGATCGTAGGTCGCAAGAAGGGGACCGGCCCCTGGTCCAGCCGTGTTACTCTAAGTCTCGGCTGGGAAAACCGGAGGCTTCTGGTTGATATAGTCAGTTGCCGAAGCCTCGTTCTAATCCCCGTGAGGGTCAAGCAGGTCCGGGAACTCCGACGAGACAGGAAGGACTTCAGAGCACCCGAGCGGGATTGAGAGTGGGGAAGCGCAGAGCAGGAGGGAGAAAGACCCAGCGTGAAGACGGTCTAGCTAGGAACACAAGAAAGTGGGGTTCTGTCAGGTACTCCTAATCGGCCTGAGGAAGTGCTGAAGCCCTGCCTGGTGAACGCAGAGCGACGTGGGAGGCTGACACCTGTAAAGTGAACGAGTGGAACTGTCATAAGAACTGTGAGTAAAGACTCGGATGACTGCACCACACTGCCTCCGTCCATTCCTTTCATCTGCGCCATCTTTCCTTCCCTGCACTACAACGCCCAGCGCAACTTACACTACCTACACTGCCCTGGACCCACGCCATCCCTGCTGCAGTAACATCAGCTTCAGAGGACTTCTCCACAGCGGCGGCTCCCTTTTGCCGCGTTCCACGAACTTTCCAAATCCCCTATATATTTCCCCTTTTTGCTGACCGCCCTGGGTCACAGACCGGGCCAGCCACCGTGATATCCCCCACCGGCATACACAGAGGCCCGGCTGCCGAGTACCCCACTGCCGAGGGGGCGCGTCAATTACTCACTATTAAAAATCCTGTATGCTTAGTATCTTCCCCATTCTTACAATTCTAGGACAAGGGAGCCCCTGCTGCACCAGTATCTGCACCCAAAAGGGCTGTCTAGGTCTCAGGGAAATCTAGAAGATGTGCTCTCTGCAGTATAAAATTGCCTGGGAAACAGCTATGTGAGAGGTGGACCTCTAAAATCATCAGGGATGAACAGTCTACTTTTCTATCTGACATGAGGTCCATGATTAGAGAGGAGGTGCAAACTTCAATCTCTAATTTCGTTCCCCCACAGACATCTCAGCCAGGTCCCCGTGCTAAGAGACCAAGATGGGAGCTGGAGCTAAGCTCAGAAGAGGACATACAATCCCTTGATTCTGATCAGGATGAGGAAGGCAAGATCTGCTCAGAATCCCCAGAAGAAGGGAAAAAATATATTTTTTCTCCTCTGACAACACAGACAAGATCCTACTGGACTGGGGTGTCTGGGGCCCACCAGGGAAATTAACTCCAGGGGCCCACCCACCCGGGCCCACCCTTCAGCTATTTGCAAATACCTGTTAGCCGTTATACCCATTATATTGGCGGCTCCTGCCCATCACTGTGCGCTCACCAGAGCTGCGATGTACAATTACTGTAGTTTGCATTAAAGGGTTTTTATTGGTGAAAACAAGTTCTCAGCGATGCACAGGTTGGGAAGGTGATCACTTATTTATTGGTGGAATCCGCACTGTCAGAAGATTGTGGCACTTCAGTATTCGGTGAGATTTTTACCTCAGTATTTATAAGACAAAACCAGGAGTGGAGCAATCCGAGGTCATGTTTTATGCATTTCTCACCCACTCCAGAAGGGGGCTGGAAGCAAGTGTAACTAGAAGGAAGCCCCACATGACCGGGATGTGCCAGGAGGGTGTAATTTTAATCCCAATATCCGGATTGGTTATAAGCCTGGAGGGGCGGGCATTGGAAGGGGCTGGGGAGATATAATAAGGAAAAGTGCGGGAAAAAGGTCAGTCCAGGAAGGAAGTCAGCGGGGAAAGTTGCAGAACTCAAAAAAAAAAAAACTACAACTTTCCCATTGTTTGAGTACACTTACCAATCTTATGGAAACCGTTGATTCCCTGATCACCAAGCTGAGGGAGGCTGCCAGATCCAGGCGTGGAGGGTGGCTTGAGTCCCAGCTGTCTGGATTGCTGGGGAATGCCGGAGCAGAAGATTCTCCGTTGGGATCCGGAAGAAGCGGCAGGAGGACGCAGCCCCCCCCCCCCGAGAGGCTTTCCCCGGAGATGGTTAGTACGGGCAGCAGGCGCAGGCTGCGGAGCCCCTCATGGGACCCTGCGTCCGGTGAGCATGCTGGCGGAACCCCCCGCCAGCGCGCCCGCTGCGGCAGGAATCCGCCCAGCCGGCCTGAGGGCTCCTCCAGCATCGGGTCGCGGTCCGCGACTGAAGTGCCCCGCTCAGCTGTAGTGCGGCCTGCTCCGGCGGCGCGCCGCAATACCAGAGCCCGGGCCGCGCCGGAAGCAAGGCCCGCGTTGCAGCCGCGTCATCATCCGGGGGGCGGGGCTTCACCGGAAGTGCGGCCTACGTCACTTCCGGCCCCGGCGTCATGTGACAGGGGCGTTCGGGAAGTGAGCGGTGGGCGCATGGACACACCCCCCGCAGCAGGAGTCGGCAGAAAACGGAGTGCCAGAGCGGATGAGGGGACCAGAGGGACCACCAGCACGGCAGGCGCACCTGGCGATGTACCAGTCGGGGTGCCTGCCAGAAACATCAGCCGAGGGATACAGCAGCGCAGGTGCACGGGCAGGCAGCAGTAATTCGAGGACCTGCTGCCAGGCTCGAGTCGGCACATCCAGGGCGGTGGAGCGGCGGGAAGCAGCATGGGGCTGCCTGGCAGTCACCCACGGACCACCATGGATCGGGCTAGGGAGTCCGGGTCTGGAAGTCGCGGAGTGCCACGGATACCAGGGAGGACCGGAGCCGGGACTGACGGGGGGACGATCGGCGGGGACATCGGCACGCGCTCAGGTCCCCCCTGGTGACGAGGAGGCCAGGGGCGCGGGCCTTGAGCAGCAGCAGGAGTCTGGCGAATCGGAGTGTGGCGAGGATCAAAGCGAATCCAGGATTCATCAGGACTCGGGACGTTCGGCTGGCAGGGACACAGCACCTGCGCAGCTTGGTGAGCATGCGTCCATGTATTGTTTGTCGCCCGCTGGGTTATTAGTGGATGGGGGAGGTGATAGGCAGTTGGCTGGGCCCAGCGGGGAAAATACTAGGGGAGGTCGTGGGTCAGATGTAGTGGGTCTTAGGGACATTTTGTTTAGCATGTCGCAAATTTTGGCTAGAATAGACGGTGGTAGAGTTAATCAAGGAGGTTTGTCACCTGCGGCGGCGTGGGTACCTAGTCAACCGGTGTTGTCGCAGGTGGGGAGCGAGTCGGCCAGGTCGGCGGTGAATGCAGCCGGGACACCTTCTGGGGCATCGGTTTGCGTACAGACAGAGAAGGACAAAGCGGATACCGTAAAGCTGGATGATAGGGCAAAAGGGGAGGTATATGTGTGCTTTGAGGGGCCGTTGGGGGCACACTTAAAAAAAAAAAAAAAGAGAGGTAAAGGAAAAGTTTGGCGGAATGACTATGTTGAAATTTTTTCCCTTCTTCCGCTGGAAAAGTTTAATCTGGATAAGGGTAAAAAGGACGATAGTAAAAAAGAGGAAGAAGAGAAACGTAGGTGGAGGTTGATTCCTCAGACGTTTGTTAATTGGTTACAGGCTTTTGCAATATTGGCTAGCGTTATTGGGGAAAAAGCTCCGGATAATTGCTCAGGTTTATTTTGCTACCTTGATTCTATTGGGGAGGCTCATCGTACTTATGGGGGTCAGGTGTGGTTACGATATGACGAGCAATTTAGGCAGAGGAAAGCTGTCCGCCCGGAGATCAGATGGGATCAATAGGACATTGGGTTGTGGTTGAAGGTTATGGCCCCACTGAGGTATGAGCAGTCCTTTCACGGGAGCAACAGTAGCGGGAATCAGTCAGCAGCAGGACACGGGGGAAGTAGTCAAGGGGCACACAGCACAAAAAAAGGAAGCGGGAACTTGCTGGCAATTTAATGACGGCCAATGCAAGTTCGGGACCTCCTGTAAATTTAAACATGTGTGCTCCCATTGTAACGGAAGTTCGCACGGAGCATCAAAATGCTTTAAGAAGGGTAAGGGAAAGCCGACAGTGGGTACCGGTCAAAGGGGTGACTCCGGTGAGGGTTCACGCGATGGCCCCCTTTCTAAGTAGGTATCCGGATCAGTTGAAGGCTAAGGTCATTGCGGATGTTTTTTTTTTTTTTTTGGAAGGGTTTAGAATCCCTCCTCCTGATCATGAGGTCCCCTTTTTCAGTTAAAAATTTGACGTCGGCTTCCCTTCATCCGGAAGTGGTTAGTGTGAAGTTGGCTAAGGAGGTGGAATTGGGCAGGATGGCTGGACCGTTTCAGGAATTGCCTATTAGCAAGGTGATTATCTTGCCGTTGGGGGTTGTGCCCAAGAAAGAGCTGAATAAGTTTCGTTTAATTCAGCATTTGTCGTACCCGAAGGGGCTTTCGGTTAATGATGGTATTGCGCAGGAGTTGTATTCGGTTGAATATACATCATTCGATGCGGCGGTGCATTGGGTACGGAGATACGGGCCAGGCTCGTTGCTAGCTAAGACTGATATCGAGTCAGCCTTTAGGTTGTTGCCAGTTCACCCGGATAGCATCCCGTTGTTAGGTTCTTTTTGGGAAGGGGAGTACTATGTGGATAGGTGTTTGCCAATGGGTTGTGCGATTTCGTGTTCTTTGTTTGAAACGTTTAGCTCCTTTTTGGAATGGGAAGTGAAGGGCCTGGCTTCTGTTAAGTCAGTCATTCATTATTTGGATGACTTCTTGTTTATAGGCCCCCCGCAATCGTTGTTGTGTAGGAATTTGTTAGGTACTATGGTGTGGGTAGCGGAGCATTTTGGCGTGCCGTTAGCAGAAGAAAAAACGGAAGGACCTGGCACCATTTTAAGTTTTTTGGGCATTGTAATTGATACCGAAAGAATGGAGTGTCGGTTACCGGATGATAAATTGAGTTTGCTTAAGCAGGAGGTCGATAGGATCAGGAAGTTGCGCAAGGTTACCCTGAGGGAGCTACAGTTGCTGTTAGGGCGTTTGAATTTTGCTTGCAGGATTATGCCAATGGGCAGAATATTTTGTCGCAGATTGTCAGGAGCGACAGCAGGAGTGCGCGCGCCGCATCTTTTCATTCGCCTTAATAAGGACCACAAGGAGGATCTAAAAGTTTGGAAATTGTTTTGGAAAGTTATAACGGCAGGTCAGTAATCCAGCAGGAGTTCTTGAACAGTTTTGATTGTGAGATATTTACGGATACGGCAGGAGGTGCTGGTTACGGGGCCTACTGGAAAGGGCGGTGGAGCATTGGCGAGTGGCCGAAGGTGTGGAAAGAGAGGGGTCTTACGAGGAACTTGGCATTTTTGGAATTGTTTCCTATTGTTGTTGCGGTTACTATTTGGGGAGAGTGTTTCGCCAACAGGAGAATTCGGTTTCACTGCGATAACATGGGAGTGGTGTCTGTCATCAACAGTTTGTTGGCCTCGTCTCCGCCTGTGATTAGGCTGCTGAGGGAACTAGTACTTTGTTGTCTTAAGCTGAACGCTTGGATTACAGCGGTACATGTTCCAGGTGTACAAAATTCCATAGCAGATGCCTTGTCTCGTTTTCAGTGGGATCGTTTTCGGACGCTAGCTCCAGAGGCAGAGGACGTGGGACGGGAATGCCCTTCGCGTTTGTGGCAGCTGGTTATGGAAGAGCGGGACGGTTAATACGGGAGTCCATCACAAGGCAGACCTGGGCATCATACGAGGCATCGTGGCGAGTATGGCAAAGTTGGATTATGCAGTGGGGTGTGATGGAGAGTGATGGAGATAGAGAGATGGCGGTGTTGTTTCTCGTGGGAAGGGCAGCGGAGAGCGGTTGGTCGGTTTCAAAAGTTGGGAAGTTTGTTGCAGGTTTAGCGTTTGGTTTTAAATTGCAGGGGATGAAGGATGTTACGAAGTCCTTTTTAGTGAAGCAAGCTCTCAAGGGCTTTAGGATAAGAGGTAAAGAGTTGGATAAACGGAGACCGGTAACCTTTAGTATTTTGGAACGTTTGGGTTTTGTATTGGATAAGATTTGTTGTTCAGTTTTTGAAGCCACACTATTTAGGTTGGCTTTTTCATTGGCGTTTTTTGGCGCGCTGAGAGTAGGTGAATTGGTGGCACCAAGCAGGAATAAGGTTGGGGGTTTGGATATGAGTGGTCGAGATGGGGGTATTGGATTAGGTGGGGAAAAGACGGATCAATTGGGCAAAGGTAAACGAGTAATATTGGGTGAGGTTATGGGATCTTTTCTTTGTCCTAGGAGATGTTTATTGGCTTATTGGCAGGTTTGGTCAGGGTGGAAGGGCCCATTATTGTGTCATGAAAAATGGAGACTTTTTGTCACGTTTTCAATTCATAGCGGTGTTTAAAAAGGGGATTGCTGAGCTGGGCCTTAGCCCTGAGGTATACGGGTCACATTCATTCAGAATTGGTGCGGCATCAGAAGCGGATGGCTTGGGGTTAGGCAAGGATGTGATAAAACGTATTGGGAGGTGGAGTTCTGATCGTTACCTGTCTTATGTAAGGCATTAGGTATGCGGTCTTAGGTAATTTGCCTTTTGAGATTCAAATACCTTTTGGTTGTCTTGTTCTAGTGGCGTCCCGTTGTTAGTTTGGATGCTAGGACACTCTTTCGTCCATTGGGAGCGGTGAGGGCGGACTTGAGGCCGGACGGTAGGCAATTGGTTTTTTAGCAGGGAGCAAGCGGTGGTTCGGTGGTTGGGTTTTCGAGGGATGGTTTGGAGAAGGGTGCTGCCAGAATTCCATAAAGCAGCTCGTTTGGATCGGGCGCCGGATATTTTGGTGGTGCATATGGGGGGAAATGATTTGGAGGGCTCGGCCGGTCAGGGAATTGATGAGGGACATTCGAATCGATCTGTTAAGGTTATGGACATCTTTTCCTGAGGTGTTGACAGTGTGATCTGACATTGTGCCCAGAGGAAAATGGAGGGAGGCCAGATCATTGAAGGGAATTAATAGGGCACGTATAAAGTTGAACAGATCTATATCAGCTTTTGTTACCAGGAACGGGGGAGTAAGCGTGCGGCATCTTGATCTGGAAGCGGGAGTTGGAGATTTTTGGGAAAAGGACGGCGTACATTTGAATGATATTGGCATTGATTTATGGGCATTGGCCATACAGGAGGGGATCGAAAGGGCTTTTGCGGTGTTGGGGCGCTCACGAGCCTGAGGTGGTCAGGGCTGTTCGTTGGTGGCGGGGGGTGGGGTTCTTGGAGTTGGCACAGAAGTGTCGGTGGAAAGAATATTGGATAATCACAGGCAGTGCCTTGATTAACCGGGGTGATCTGGCATTTGGTTTTGGGCTCTGGACGGGGTTTTACCCTGGGAGCTTTTGGTGCCCTTGAGCTGGTGATGGACGGCTGAGGGTAATATGGTGGTTCGAGTTCGGTTTAATTTATGCCAGATCTAATTTTAACTCCAAGAACCCTCCCTTCTTATTTATTTTATAACACTGTTAATATGTTAATGTTGTTTGTTAATAAAATGGCCGCTGTGGCCAAATTTATCCAAAGAAATACAGGTGCAGTGTTTTTATTTGGTGGGGGAAGGTGAGTGCTGGAAGGTGGGGGCATGTTGATCCATGGAACCCGTGTTGGCAGTACACGGTCATGGTTTTGTCTTATAAATACAGAGGTGAAAATCACACCAAATGCCAACTGGCTTTCTCTGGTGAACCTCTGTAACAGCATCTCTGCTGCTGTGTAATAGTCACAGGGCAGGGAGGGGTTAAACATCCAAATATTTAATATCTATTGGAAATAAAGAGGTATTGATATCAGATAAAACAAATGACCAACCACAATGCACTCTACCAAGACCAATATTACCAGATAGAAGGCAGAAATACCACCACACCATGACCAGATCACATATTATCACCACATAGTGCCCAAATAATGCCACATACAATGCACAAATACCGCCACACCATGACCAAAGCACATAATACCACCACATAGTGATCAAATGCTACCAGATACAAGGTATAAATACTGACACACCATGAGACCACATATTACCACCACATAGTGACTGAATAATACCACATACAAGGGACAAATATCGTCATGTCATGACCAAAGCACATAATGGCACCACATAGTGACAAATAATACTAAAATAATAAAAATGTAAAAAAAGCTCTGTATATAGTGTCAGTGTACAGGTTATACAGTGATCACCAGTGACATTATACACAGGAGCTCTGTATATAGTGTCAGTGTATAGGTAATATAATGATCACCATTGATATTATACACAGGAGCTCTGTATATAGTGTCAGTGTGAATGTATAGGTAACACATACTCACAAGTTCTTTATCTGCAGACCGATATATCACATCTTCTATGCAGGACTTATCTCTGCAGAAAATAACATAGTTAGCTATAACTGATCACTTCCAGAGCACAATCCACACTTTTCCCAAGATTTCTACACTACATGAAATGACAAAAAAAGAAACATAGCACTGCACTACACAGTAACAGTGCTCCAGTGTCATTCTGTGCCTGCTCATCTGTCAGCAGACATATTTGTCTGATGGCAAAGATCTAGCAGAGCTGAAGACCCATGGATGATGTCGGAGCGAGGATTTTTTTAATTAAAGATGGAGTCCCTTAGGCTTAGTTTCCCACGCAGCATAATAGCCGCATATTCCTGCTTTTATGCGGCGCTCCTGTCATCAGGATTTTGATAATTTTGAGTATTTGTTCAACAGAGGTTGATTTTGAAAGGAGAGCGGAGGAATTGAAACACAGGTTCTTAGATCACGGATATAGTCGAAGAAGTATTAAGCATGTCTATAATCGAGCCAAAACCAGTAATCGTCAACAATTAATGTATTCTAATCGAGCTCACAAACAAGAGAACTGTGTCAGGATGGTGACACGGTACCATTCACAATGGCGCAAAATGTGTGATGTGCTTAGGAAACACTGGCCCATTTTACTTGCGGATGAGACGTTGCGCCAATATTTGCCTATGTATCCGTCAGTCACAGCCCGTCAATCTCCGAGCCTCCGAGATCACTTGGTAAGGAGCTACCTTACACCTAATACTCAGAAGAAAATTGCCGAAATAGGACTGGCTGAAATAAGACAAACGTGGGGTTGTACCCCATGTGGTTCATGTATTTCGTGTCCAAACATCGAACATACTAAAAAGTTTCTTTCATCTAGTGGGAAAGAATTGACTATCCTACACTCCATTACGTGTACAACACGTAATGTCATTTATCACGCTACATGGCCTTGCTCTTTGGTATACATAGGTCTGACCACTAGGATGTTAAAGACCAGAGCGAGGGAACATGGACGTGATATTATGGCAGCAGCCACTGAGGATAATTTGGAGTTGTTGAAAACAATCCCTAGACACTTTAAAAACTATCATGCCTGTGATCCATCAGGTCTTCAAGTTAAAGGCATCGATCATGTGTATAGTACGTTGCGTGGAGGTAGTGCTAGTCGCCTACTTGCACAGAAAGAATCCAGATGGATTTGGCTATTGCAAACCTTACATCCTCAGGGCCTCAACGAGTCCTTAAGCTTTTCACCATTCCTCTGATTGCCTCTATCTCTCCCCCACCCCTGCACCCGCTAGATTTATCGGTATTTTAATGATGTTTATAATCCCCCCCCCCTTGTTTTATCCTCTGTTGTCTAATTAATGTTCATTTTTTCCTTAGTACATACTCTTTTGTCCTTGATTGCGGCTGCCTTCCGTGTCTCTTTCTGCTGGTTACTCCTATTGATGGATGGCTGTGGACGATTTATACATCTTGATTAATCAATGATTCTCCTGGACTACTGACAATAGGTCACAGAGATATTATCATCTACTGGGACAAAGAAAAGCTACGCAACGAATGAATTCATCTAATTGCTGGATATACTTGATATTGAGCAGTATTATGCGGTGTATTGTGTTTTTTGTATTTTATGCTTACAACCTATTGTGTAGGATTTAATTGTTGAATGTTTCTATCATTTTTCTCCATTACACAGTGTACTGTATCTTTTATATGTACATATTACACCGCATTTTTTGTGGTTTTTGACTGGTGCTCTCCGTTGGGGCAATGGCGCCATGCCCCCATGGACAGTATTTTTCGGTAATATTTAGTTACAATATTGGATTAACATTAGCCATACAATTGATATGAAGAATGTCTTTTGATTATAATTGGCTACTGATGGCAATTATATGGGGGAAGGGGTCCCACAGCTATGCATCTACTGAGATATATCCTGCTTCTTTTGATCTGCGATTTGTTTCCGTTGTGATATGTTATCTGTTCACACTTATTATTCTGTGATTGGTTCATTATTGCGTTAGTTGGGCACTATTGGGTTAAATAGCTGTGGTTTAGCCACGACTCTTCTCATTAAATCCGATTGTCCACTTCCTATATTCATTTATCTACACTTTTGTTGGGCGTTTTATAATGTATACTTACCACATTATAGCGCTATGTCCCCTGTTATGGGCTTTCCCCGTTGGTCAGATTGTGATGTCACAGCGATTTTCGTCCATGTGACCTGGGGGGTGTGGCTTGTATTTATGTGTGGCGAGGGGCGGATGACTGTGTCCCGACGCGTCATAGCAAGTCCCGCTCATGTGACCTGGGAGGTGTGGTTTGTTATCACGGGGGGCGAGGGGTGGATGATTGCGTCCTGAAGCGAAGGGGTCCTACTATATACTTCCAGATGTGAGTGGTAATACAGGGGCACACGTGACTCTATATGTATGTATTATGGTGAGAGGTTGGCTATTCTAATAGCTGCGTCCTGTCTTACTTTCACCCATTGGACAATAAGCAATACTTAAGGGATACCAGTTCCAGACATACTATAACCACCAGAAGAAGGCACAGCGCCGAAACGCGCGTAGGGGTGACGATACCTGAACTGACAAACAATACATATGTGAGTAATACTACATTCCCACTTATTTTCAAGTGCTAAATGGATTTACTTTTATATCAACTATTTATGCACTGTGCACCTTAGCATTTGCATTGAAGCTTTGATATTATGCTTACAGCTGGGATAGGGCATGTGGTTTACTTACCCATACCCGTATTTTCTTCAACTATGTAGGTTTAATCTATTTATTATATGATTGTATTGGTCTTGGCATCTCTATTACAGCTCACTACTTATGTATTTATGCCACTTTTTCAATATGGATGTTTTTTTAATTAATGTGTATTAATAAATTTATGATTTTTTTGCAAAATTATGTTCCTATACGTCATTTTTTCTATATGATTTGCTATTATAGACATTGAACAGAGTCTCATTGTCCTACTACAGAGAACTAATTGTGTATGTGACCTTGGTGGTCAATTAATCTGTCTCAGCATTTTGATAAGTAAACTACAGGTAGTGAAAGGTTGGCACTGTTACACTGATTAAACAAGAACCATAAGACAGATTTCTTCAACCCAGGTATCATTTTAATCTGTGTTTGCAGTTAATGAGATGCTCGTGCTCTGGGCTTAAATAACCTTCCATGACCTTCCTCCTATTTTAAATACTGCACATTTAATATTGTGGTCTTAAAAAAAAAAATTTGCCTCCAACAAAATGGCGCCGGTGCATGCACAGTAGCATCTATCTGTGCAAGCGCAGTATTTAAAGGTTCAGTGACCTGTCATTTAAGCCCAGAATGATGACAATGAGGCCAGAGAACCAAAAAAAAGACCTGTCCACAGGCCGGTCTCGAAGCACAAGCATCTCATTAACTCCAACCTGCAAACAGATTAAACAAGAACCACTAGACAGATTTCTTCAAACCAGATATCATTTTAATCAGTGTAACAGCACCAACCTGACAGTGCCTATAGTTTACTTAGCAAAATCCTGATGACAGGTTTCCTTTAACAGTAGGGATAAACCTTCTAAGAATCTCCCAATAGCTCCCAAATGCAAACATTAAGCGTTTATGCTACACAGTGTTGAAGCATGGATGTACCTACTTTCAATCGAAGGTGACAGGAGAAACTTTTCTGTTTTACCAACATCTAACCTGTGGTATGTCATTTACTGTTTACCTGTTGGAATGTGGGTGCTGTCTCCAATATGTGAGACGCAACACTCAACAGGGTCACATCAGGTGATGGAGGGGATGTTACACAGATCAGCATTGATAGTGACGTATACAGACACCGTGTTCCCACCGCCATCACCCTTGTTATAAGATACCACACAGTGGTTTATATAGAAGCTGGACACTGCACCTCTCATTCATGTGACTCGCCCCCTGGGCCGTGGGGCACGCGGATCCGGGCGATAGGGGAACGATGGGGGTAGTAGTAGTGGCGGCCCGGTCCCGCGGCTCAGGGTGGTCAGGCCAGTGGTAGTCTGCTATGCGCTCCAAATTATGTCCGACTACGCCACCCGTGGATTGCGGTTATTAGGAACCGCCGCTGCAAGGCAGTCCGCTGGGGCTGATGATGGGTGCAGCTGAGGTGATGTGACTCCCCACGGGAAGAGTGCAGCCCCAGGGCAGTGTAGTGGATGTTGGGAGTGATGGTAGTGCGGGTCCCGGTGCTGATAGTGCTGGAGGCGCGAAGGAGCACACAGACAACAAGTTACAGTCCAGGGTCTTTACTCACAGTTCGTTTGTTCCAGGTCACTTCGGCCAGCAGTGACCGCCCGAGCCGTGCTGCGTCCACCAGGTGAGGGGCTCGGTCAACTCCCAGGCAGTTCAGGAGCATGGCACAGGACCCCCTTTTATCCTTTCTCTGGCCTGCCTCACCAGTGACCCACTTTTGTCCAGCTGCCGCGGACCTGTGCGGTTAAACGTGGGCCCCGTCCTCCGCTGTCCTATATGGTGCCTTCCTAGCAGGTTTGATGAGGTGTCGCACCAATATATGATCACGATGACCGGTCTTTGGCTGAGGGTAGTTTCTCCTCCACCAACTTGGGATCCGGTACCCTTAATCTGCCTGACCCTTCACCCTGGATTCTCGTGGGTTCTTAGGGTCCCTTCCACCTTCTTGTTCCTGAGCCCTTCTGTTTCTCTGTCTCTCCTTCTTTGCAGTTCCTTTCTGCTTCTGTTCCTTTCTCTTGGAGCTGAGATGAGCTAGAATCTCAGCTCCCCTTCACCTCCTCCTCGGCCTCTTCTCCAGGCCCACTTCTCCTTCTCCTCTCAGGCCCCGGCCTCTTCCCTAGGCCTGCCTCTGGAGCAGCACTCAGCCTGAGCTGCTGCTCCCTGTCTTCTCCTCTCCACAGAACGAACCTAGATCTAAGATGGTGCCCACCTTTTATACCTCCCTCTAGCCATGAGCCCAGGTGACCAGCAACCAATGGGCTCCTTCCTATGCTCAGGAACCGCCCCCTATCTGCCCCTACAGCACTGAGTGTTCCACCCCTCCCTCCCCACTCCAGCAGGGACATGGTCGGTCGTGCCTGCACTTCTGTCTAGTGGGAGCACCGTTGAGCTGTCCCTCGGAAATGGGGTGTGTGTGCTGCATGCAGCTAACTGAGTCCTGGTCCACACTCCATCCTTACCTGGGAGTGGAATATCACACCTCTGGTAGAGGTGCAATACCCCTGTAGCGGCCGAACCCTCGGGGAGCTACACATGTCCACTAACAAAATTTCTGTACACAGAGGAAGGTCTTACATGACCGAAACGTTTGTTTTGTACTACTTTTTCTACTATTAAATTCTCAAAATTCATTGAGTCATCTTGAGTGCCAAGTTTTTCATCTTATTGCAGTCACACAGAGTGACCGCAGACTTATCAATTTGGACCAGACAATTCCTGCAAAGGTATCATGGTGTGTGAACATGGACCAAAGAAAGGTAAGGAGAGAGCTGTCTCAGGAAATTAGAAAGAAAATTATAGACAAACATGTTAAAGGTAGATGCTATAAGACCATCTCCAAACAAATGTTCCTGTTACAACATTTGCACATATTATTCAGAGCTTTAAGGTCTATGAGGCGGCAGCCAATGTCCCTGGATGTGGCCACAAGAGTAAATTAATGACAAATTGAAGAGATGGATAATTTGAATGGTTACAAAAGAGCCCAGAACAACTTTCAAAGAGATTAAAGGTGAACTCCAAGGTCAGGGTACATTAGTGTCAGATCGCACCATTTGTCGCTGTCTTGACCAAAGTGAAATTCATGGAAGAAGAGGAGGAGGAAACCTTTGTTCAAAGCAAATCAGAAAAAAGGCAAGACGGGAATTTTCCAAAGTTTCTGGGAGAATGTCCTTTGGACAGATGAAACAAACCTGTGCTTTTTGGCAAGTCACATCAGCTCTATGCTCACAGACAGAAAAATGAGAAAATAAACCAAAAAGAGAAGGCGCGCCATGTGAAGAATGTCACAGCATATAGATGGAGGGGTGAGAGGTATTCCACTCACCTCTGGTAGTTGTGCATGCCAGACACAAAGCTGATACTAAGCGGTAATGACTGCGGTCCTGGAGCACTGCAGCACCTTCTGCCCTCCCCGGCATCATGCTCAGGAGCCATGATACAGCGAAAGATAATGAACAGTGGGTGGTGGAGATCCACAGGTCGCCACGCTCTGAGTTAGGAACCACCAGGTTAGGCAAGAGAAGTCGATTTATTCAACACTTAACGCGTTTCAGAGACGATCTGTCCCCTTCATCAGGTGATTCCAGAATGTATACCACGCTGAGTGCTTTAAATAGATAGGCACTGATGTGATTGATAATTGCATACAGGCTTTAGAAATAAATAAATCTACATATAATTTTCATGATTACAAATCATTAAAACCAATAATTCACTAAAAATTAACCCCTTTCTGATGTGTGACCTAATAGTACATCATGGTGACCTGGGCCGATTGGACCAATGACGTACTATTAGGTCATATGGCCATCGCGCCCGCACACAAGCGGTGCGGGGCGATCGCCGCCGGGTGTCAGCTGATAGCACCAGGTATTAGCTGTGACTATGTGCAGGGAGCGGTCCCGCACTGCTCCCGGCACATTAACCCCCTCAATGCTGCGATCGAAGTCGATCGCAACATTGCGGGGGCAAGGGGAGGTGATCGCAATACTCACCTCCTCTCCCGGCCTCCAGCGCTGTTTGCCGCAGCTTCCCGGATGTCGTCATGACAACATCCAGGTCATCAGACAGCAGGAAGATATTTTGGTCATGCGCAGTGCATGACCAAAGTATCTTCTGCATCTGCAGCGTTGACAGCCTGTATAGCTCAGGGATGGTGCTCCATCCCTGTGCTATACAGGCGATCAGAATAAAAAAAGTGAAAGTCCCATAGTGGGAAACAGAATAAAAGTTCAAAAAGTGTTAAAAAATGGAAAAAAAAATTGTAAAAATATATAAAAAAATAAATAAATAAATAATCCACCAAAAAAAATATATATATAATGTACCCATCAATAAATATTATTAGGAAAAAAACAACAAACACAATAAAAGAACACATATTTGGTATCGCCGCGTCCAGAATGACCTGACCTATAAAACTGTCCCACTAGTAAACCCCTTTAGTGAACATGGTAAAAAAAAAATAAAAAGCGAAGCAAAAAACAATGCTTTATCATCATACCGCCAAACAAAAAATGGAATAACACGCGATCAAAAAGACGAATGTAAATAAAAATGGTACCACTGAAAACTGTAATCTTGTCCCTCAAAAAACAAGCCGCCATACAGCTCCATCAGCCAAAAAATAAAAAAGTTATAGCTCTCAGAATAAAGCGATGCAAAAAATTTTTTTTTCTATAAAATAATTTTTATTGTGTAAAAACGCCAAAACATAGAAATACGATATAAATGTGGTACTGCTGTAAACGTACTGACCCGAAGAATAAAGCTGCCTTATCAATTTCACCATACGCGGAACAGCATAAAAAAAAACATAATAACAATTCTGGAATTGCTGTTTTTTGTTTATTCTGCCTCCCAAAAATCGGAATAGAAAGCGATCAAAAAATGTCAAGTGCCTGAAAATGGCAACAATAAAAACGTCAACTCGTCCCGCAAAAAACAAGCTGTCACATGGCTCTGCTGGCCAAAATATGGAAAATTATAGCTCTCAAAATATGGCGATGCAAAAACTAGATATTACAAAAAAATGCGTCTTTTAGTGTGTGACAGCTGTCAATCATAAAAACCTGATATGATTCTGGTATCGCTGTAATCGCACTGACCCGAATAATAAAGCCGTCTAATCACTTATACCGCACGAGGAACGGCGTGAAAAATAAACTCTAGGGTTAGGGTTGTGTTAGGGTTGGGCTAGGGTTAGGGTTGGGGTTAGGGTTGGGCTAGGGTTAGGATTGTGTTAGGGTTGGGGTTAGGGCTGGGCTAGGGTTAGGGTTAGGGGTGGGCTAGAGTTAGGGTTGTATTAGGGTTGGGGTTAGGGTTGGGCTAGGGTTAGGGTTGGGGTTGGGGTTGTATTAGGGTTGGGGTTAGGGTTGTATTAGGTTTGGGATTTTTTTCAAAAGTAAAAAAAAAAAAAAAGATGACGATATGGTGACTAGTGTTCGCTACTTGAGTTTTCATCGGATGCTTGGGTATGCACCGAGTATCGCGGGTGCTCAAGTGACATGCTCGAGTCTCCACCCCATATGCTTCGTGGCCAAAAAAAAACTCGCAGGGATTGCCTGCCATGCACGAGCGATCCCTGGATGTTTTTTTTGGGGTGTCTAATAACCGTGAAGCATGCGAGCGGGGACTTGAGCATGTCAGTACATGGTGCATACCTGAGTACCCAATGCAAACTCAAGTAGCGAGCACTTGCACTCAAGACTAATGACAACTTATTCAATTTGATGAACTAATGTTATCAAATTCTGTGTCGTACCTCTGGGTTCAAAATGTTCAGTATACCCCTTGATAAAATCCTTGAGGGGTCTAGTTTCCAAAATGGGGTCACTTGTGGGGGGTTTCCACTATTTAGGCACATCAGGGGCTCTCCAAACGCGACATGGCGTCCGCTCTCAATTCCAGCCAATTTTGCGTTCAAAAAGTCACACAGTGCTCCTTCCCTTCTGAACTCTACCGTGCGCCCAAACACTGTATTTTCCCCACATATGGGGTATTGGCGTATTTTTTCCTGTTACCCCTGCGAAAATAAAAAAAATTGTGTCTAAAATAACATTTTTGTGAAAAATGAGGGGTGCAGTTTTTAGAATGGTGTCACTTTTGGGTATTTTCTGTCATAAAGGCCCCTCAAAGTAACTTCAAATATGATGTGGTCCCTAAAAAAATGGTTTTGTAAATTTTGTTGGAAAAATGAGAAATCGCTGGTCAACTTTTACCCCTTATAGCTCCCTAATAAAAAAAATTTTGGTTCTAAAATTGTGCTGATGTAAAGTAGACATGTGGGAAATGTTATTTATCAACTATTTATTAACCATAGATATTCACTACAACCCATGGGAGTGGGTTGTAGCGAATATTCATGAGCTTTAATAGCGGGCACACTGACCACAGAGCGCAGCAGGAGCCGCGCTGTGGCTACAGTGTGCCGGCTATTAAGAGAAATGAATATTCATTGCTCTCCACGCCCATGGGTATGGGGAGCAGGGAATATTCATTTTCTTTAGTAGCGGGCACAGCTAGGCTGCAGCAGGCGGCTGCTGCCTCCTGTGCCCCGCTGATCCCCCGCTGCAGCTCCCCCACACCCACCACCATGCGGCCATACAATAATATAGTATTCGGACTATAAGACGCACCCCCTACTTTCCTCCAAAATTTTGGAGGAAAAAAGTGCATCTTATAGTCCGAAAAATACGGTTATTATTAAGAATAGGAGATTTTTTTTTTTTTTTTTAAATGTAGGTACGATTCAATTATTCCCAAGATCTCACCCCATGGATGGATCCTTTGTATTTGCAATTGGTTGAGGAAGGGCATTGCTAACAATAGGAATTCCAGAGAATGGAGGACTTAACTACAACTCCCAGTATGTCCTTAGCAATGGTAAGGAGATACTGGGAGTTGTTACCAGTCATCATCAGACTGTGGACCGTATAGGAACCAATGTACTGATTAGATGCAAGCAGTGGAACTATTAAACGTTTAAAAAGTAACTTACATTTAGGGATATATATTACATGATTTAGGTCCAATAATTTTGAGCAGATTAGTGCGAATCTGAGACCCTGATCACTCAAAAGATCTCTTAGAAGTGAAGAGGTGAGGAGACATGACTATGACTTTCTGCTGCATTTGCTCTGCTCAGTGTACTCTCCTATCTACTGAGCTGCGCTCTTCTAGGAGGTCTTTTAAGCAAAGGAGCAAAGGATTGGGGTCCCCACAAATCTGCTCAGAATTAATGACCCTAAACCACATTAAAAAACGTCCCAAAAGTTGATTTATACTTTAAGGTTAATTTACACACACACACACACACACACACACACACACACACACACTAGCTATTGAACCTGTTCTACGCCCGGGTGGCGAGCATTTTTATTGGTATATGGTCTCCCATGCTGGTATGTTCTGCCCCCCATCCTGGTATTTGTGCTGCCCCCATCCTGTCCCCTCACCCCAATCCGGGTATGCATGGCACCCCTCACCCCAATCCGGGTATGCATGGCACCCCCTCATCCCAATCCGGTATGCATGGCACCCCATCTCTCATCCTGGTATGTATGGCACTGCTCATTCGCCAATCCTGGTATGTATGGCACTCAATCCCTCTTCCTGATGTGCATGGCACCCCATCCCTCATCTTGGTATTTATGGTGCACCTCATCCCTATCCTGTTATGTATGTTACCCCTCATCCTGGTATGCATGGCAACCCATCCCTCATCCTGGTATGCATGGTACCCCTCATTCCTATTCTTGTATTTATGGTACCCCTCATCTTGGTATATATGGCACCCCTCATCCCAATCCGGGTATGTATGGTACCCCTCATCCCCCAATCCTGGTATGTATGGCCTCCTCATCCCCCATCCTGGTATGCATGGCTCTCTCATCCCCAATCCTGGTATGCATGACTCTCTCATCCCCAATCCTGGTATGTATGGCCTCCTCATCCCCCAATCCTGGTATGCATGGTCCCCTCATCCCCCAATCCTGGTATGCATGGTCCCCTCATCCCCCAATCCTGGTATGCATGGTACCCCTCATCCCTATTCTGGTATGCATGGAACCCCACTTTCCTATCCTGGTATGCATGGTACCCCTCACCCCCCAATCCTGGTATGTATGGCACCACTCACCCCCCAATCCTGGTATGTATGGCACCCCTCACCCCCCAATCCTGGTTTTCATGGTTCAGTCACCCCCCAAGTCCAGGTATGTATGGCACCCCTCACCCCCCAATCCTGGTATGTATGGCACCCCTCACCCCCCAATCCTGGTATGTATGGCACCCCTCACCCCCCAATCCTGGTTTTCATGGTTCAGTCACCCCCCAAATCCTGGTATGCATTGTACCCCTCATCCCCCAATCCTGGTATGCATGGTCCCCTCACACCCCTTTCCTGGTATGTATGGTACCCCTCACACCCCTTTCCTGGTATGTATGGTACCCGTCACACCCCATTCCTGGTATGTATGGCACCCCTCATCCCTTTCACGGTGCACACATACAAAAAAATAAACACATACTCACCTTTCTTCCCTGTGCTCCAGTGCTACTGTATCCTGTTCTGCCGGGGGAGCAGTGCGGCGCCAGAGTACGCGCGTGACCATACCGTGCTGTTCAACGCCATTTTACTGAAGACACACTGCAAATATGTCTTCAGTAAAATGGCGCCAGATAGAGTTATGCACATGTGCCGATTCCAACACCTTCACTCCTGCCCTGGTCTCCGGCGAGAAGAGAAACGCCGCTGCAACGCTCCTCCCGGTCAGGTAAGTATGGCGCCGGAGATCGCGGTATGTGTTCAGTGTCTACGCATACCGCAATCTCCGGCGCCATACACACTCCCCTTACCTGTAACGTAATGGGTTCTTCTGTCTAGAGCCAGACTGCGCAGGCATGTAGCACTTGCCAAGTCTTTAAAGGCTTCAGACAGAGGGAGGCTTGTAGCATTATATTATATATACAGTACAGACCAAAAGTTTATTTAAAGATTTTTCTGTATTTTCATGACTCTGAAAATTGTACATTCACACTGAAGGCATCAAAAGTATGAATTAACAAATGTGGAATTATATACTTAACAAAAAAGTGTGAAACAACTGAAAATATGTCTTATATTCTAGGTTCTTCAAAGTAGCCACCTTTTGCTTTGATGACTGCTTTGCACACTCTTGGCATTCTCTTGATGAGCTTCAAGAGGTACAGTAGTCACGGGAAATGGTCTTCTAACAATCTTGAAGGAGTTCCCAGAGATGCTTAGCACTTGTTGGCCCTTTTGCCTTCACTCTGCGGTCCAGCTCACCCCAAACCATCTCGATTGGGTTCAGGTCTGGTGACTGTGGAGGCCAGGTCATCTGGCGTAGCACCCCATCACTCTCCCTCTTGGTCAAATAGCCCTTACACAGCCTGGAGGTGTGTTTGGGGTCATTGTCCTGTTGAAAAATAAATGATGGTCCAACTAAACGCAAACCGGATGGAATAGCATGCCGCTGCAAGATGCTGTGGTAGCCATGCTGGTTCAGTATGCCTTCAATTTTGAATAAATCCCCAACAGTGTCACCAGCAAAGCACCCCCACACCATCACACCTCCTCCTCCATGCTTCACGGTGGGAACCAGGCATGTAGAGTCCATACGTTCACCTTTTCTGCGTCGCACAAAGTCACAGTGGTTGGAACGAAAGATCTCAAATTTGGACTTATCAGTAGTGTTGAGCGATACCTTCCGATATCAGGAAATATCGTATCGGATTGGATCGGACCGATACCCAAAAAGTATCGGATATCGCCGATTCCGGTACCGGAAACCAATGCAAGTCAATGGGACACAAATATCGGAACGAAAATAAACCCTTTCTTTTCTTGTAGGTTAATTCTACATGAAGTAAAACAACTAAGAATAATGTAGAATGTATTATGCGAAAAGCCGGCAATTCATCAGCGGCATACACCTTTACCCGACAATTTACAACAGAAAGAATAGAGCTTCACACATAGATTAGATAGATAGAAACATGTCAGTCACATATATATGAAGTACAGTGACAGTGTTGATTACTGTACTTGTCATTTAGTGTTAAAATAAGGATTTATTTTAAAAAAAATTGGCGTGGGGTTCCCCTTAATTTTAGTCTCTAGCGGAGGTTAAGCAGACAGCTGGGGCAGATGTTTGAAGCCTGGGAAGGGGGTAATACCCACGGAGCTTCCCAGGCTACTAATATCAGCCCCCAGCTGAATACCTAGCCTTTACTAGCTATTAAAATGGGGGACCCCCTATTTAATAGCTAGCAAAGGCTAGGCAGACAGCTGGGGGCTGATATTAATAGCCCAGGAAGGGTGCCATGAATATTGGCCCCCTCCCAGGCTAGAAACACCAACCGTCAGCCGCCCCAGAAATGGCACATGCATAGGATGCGCCAATTCTGGCACTTAGCCTCGCTCTTCCACGCTGCCCTGGTGCGGTGGCAGGGGGTAATAGGGTTGGGGTTCATGTCACCGCCAGCTGCCATGAAGCCCAGGTTAGTAATGATGGGCGTCTATAAGACACCCCCATTACTAACCTACAAAGTGTTAAAAAGAAAACACACACTACACCCAGAAAAAAATAATTTATTTGAAATAAAACACACAATTTTATTTAATTCTTAGTTTACTAAAAAAAAATAGTTACCTGTCCACGTTCCTGCGCTGATCTCCCATGCACAGCTGTCACATCTGGAGATGGTGACAGCTGTGCATGGCTGCTGTAAGCTCACACTGCCGGGAACACGTCCGCTCCCGGCAGCGGGAGCCACTGACTGAGGTCACCGGAGTGCATTCAGGCAGCACAGCTCTGGAGACCTCCTTTACGGCAGTGCTGTACCGTGGGAATTTCTCACGATACAGCAGGGCCGTAAAGCAGCTAACCGGAGCAGCGCTGCCTGAACTCCGGCGAACCCGCTTATGCAATGACGGGGCTGCTTTAAGGCCCCGTCATTCTAGCAGCGGCAGCGGTTCAGAGCGGTCACATTCTATGTGGCTGCTCTAAACTGGAGATCATCGTGGGACACTCGTGGACTACTACGGAGGGGTAAGGATAAGGTTGTGGTTTATTATTTTATATTTTATTACAGGAGATCGATGGCTTCGGGGAATTAGGTGTCTAGGTGAGTATAGGTGTAGTTTTTTATTTTTTACTTTATTTTAGGTGGCGATCGGCGGGGACAGGTAATGTATGAACTAATTTATTGTAGGCAACCACTGGCCACCAATGACATGTATTTAAAATTTATTGGGGACACAGTAGGGCAATTTAAATAGCAGGATCAGGCTGATGGAAACTACTGCTCCCATCGAGCTGATCCTGCTGGCACGAGTGGACGGGGGACAGACATAGGCCGATGGGAGTAGTAGTGTCACATCGGCCTATGTCTGCCTGCACGCACACACCCGCAGACATCGCACAGACACCGCGCACACTCGCAGACATCGCACAGACACCGCACACACCCGCAGACATCGCACAGACACCGCGCACACTCGCAGACATCGCACAGACACCGCACACACTCGCAGACATCGCACAGACGCCGCACACACCCGCAGACATCGCACAGACACCGCACACACTCGCAGACCTCGCACAGACACCGAAGGCATCGCACAGACACCCGCACACATCGCACAGACACCGCACACACCCGCAGACATCGCACACAGCCGCAGACATCGCACAGACACCCCGCACACACTCGCAGACATCGCACAGACACCGCACACACTCGCAGACATCGCACAGACACCGCAGACATCGCACAGACACCGCACACACCCGCACACATCGCACAGACACCGCACACACCCGCAGACATCGCACACACCCGCAGACATCGCACAGACACCCCGCACACACTCGCAGACACACGCACAGACACCCACACACACCAATCATGACGGGCTGATCGTCTGAGAGGTGAGGCTGACCTGTGCGACCGTGGGAAAGTTCATGTGAGTTCATGCAATGCAGTCAAGCATGAACTCACATGAACCCTCTGAGGGCAGCGGCTACTTCAAATGAACAGCTGATCAGCATCACCTGATACCTCAGCTGTTCATTTGAAATAACCGGCGGGAAAGCGCAGCACAGAACGGGAAAGCCGGCGGTGAAGTCTTTTCACTGCCGACTTCCCCGCCCGGGTCCTTTGCTCCCCGCTCCTTGGTGCTGCGCTCCCCGCCCGGTCCTAACTTACGATCGGGATGGGAGGTGGTGAGGGGAGCGGAGGATCGGGGTGGGAGGCTGCAGGGAAGCAGTATGGGGCTGTGTGATTGTTTAAAAGCCGGCGGCTTTTTACCACCCGCCGGCTTTTAAACGATCAGGAGAATTCTCCCACGCCGGGATGGCATTCTGATGAGAGGCTGGATCTCAGCTGAGCGCTGCCATCCAGCTTGTCATCCTTCAGAGACACTGCAGAGCGCAGGCATTATGGGAACTTCCGATTCCGGTATTCGATATTGTAAAAGTATCGGAATTAAGTATCGGAATTCCAATACCGCGAATATCGGCTGATACCCGATATTACAGTATCGGAATGCTCAACACTAGTGATGAAAAAAATGTGAACATTTGTAAATAAAAAAACATTGCAAATGTTTTATTCTTTTTTTTGTGAGGTGGGGAGATGTTTTGATCACATTTTATTGCCTTTTGTTAGGAAAGTGTGTCGGCCAAAAACACACTTAATTGAATATTTTGATAATAATATAATTATTTTTTTTTATACTTAATAAAGGAAAAGGGTTGATTCAAATTGTTATAAGTTTTTATTTGGTTTATATTTTTAACACTTTTTTATGTATGTTTACTTTATTTTTTCAGTCCTCTTATGGAATTTAAAGGGTTTTCCCACAAACAAAGTACATTTTAACTAATAGATCTTGGAGTAAAAATAAGTTCTACAATTGGATGTGTTAAAAACATGTTCCTGTGCTGAGATAATCTTATAAATGTGCCCCTGGTTTGTACTGTGTAATGGATGTGTCTGACCTTACAGGGCCATGTTCTGATCATACCACAGCTCCTGGGCAGGGGAGGACACAAAAGAGTATACAGACATTACAACACGGGATCACAGCTGATTCATTTTGTGAGGCAAAACATTTTGCTGTCTGTTTTTAAGCAATATTTTTCCTGAAAGAAATAATCCTTTGTGATCCTGTCTGTATCCTCTTTTGCTTCCTCCTGCCCAGGAGCTGTGGTATGATCAGACCATTGTCCAGCACGGTCAGACACGGCCATTACACAGTACACAGCAGGGGCACATTTATAAGATTATCTCAGCACAGGAACATTTATTTTTACACTCATCCTAGTAGTTCTCATAGTCAGCTGCCATGATAACCCATCCGCAGCCAGTGATCAGTGTAACAGCAGTGATCAGAACAATCTCTGATGGCTGCGGTTACAGATGCCGGCTGTGTACAGGCATCTCCCTGTAGAACCGCGAGCAGAACGCCTGTGGGTGGAGGTCACACAGCCCTACCCTGCTCGTGCCATACTGCCTCTGGATTTGGCTAATCCCATCTTTATTTCTTCATTATATCCTGATATTTATTCTTATGTTGGCCAATGACTTTTGCACTATGTACATTATTACGGCCATATATTCAAGTTATGTGTCACAAGAATTATATGAGATTTTTCCTATTTGTTATATTAGATGTACTGTTTTTCTCTTTGATGTTATTCTGGTATATACATATATATATCTGCACATGCACTTTATGTATTTAATATATCGATGGTGTTAATTTACTTGTATTCATGTATTTACTGGATGAAATCCAATATATGTGCATCCTAGGGAGAACCACTATTCAATACATAGGCTGTGTCTCTACACCCCACGTGTGTTTTAATGTATAGTTGTCAATTACATGTTTTTTAACGTATTTTTCATGTCTGATCACTGATTTATCCAAATAAAGAATTTACTCCATTATGTCTGCTGTATTATTTAATCCTTACTGGATTGTTGTAGGTCATTTCATACTTGAATTGTGGTCCAGTGGACCTTAATGATTATACACATCTATTTTTTTTCCTGAATGTGTAGCTATACCCCATTCATTGTCGGTGTTATGTGTACAGGCATCTGCCCAGTATGATGCGGGCTCAGCTCCTGAACCTGCTCCATACATAGAGACCTGACATTGGAGGAGCTATTACATCATATGTCGGCAAACGCTTTTCTGCCTCCTTTATAAGTTAGCAGTGGGAGAGCATGATAGAAAGGCTTACCTACCCCCCGAGACCGACTTTAGCTCTTAGGCCACGGCCCCACTATCAGTATTTGGTCAGTATTCGGTCAGTATTTTTTCTCAGGAGTGGGAGCCAAGACCAGGAGTGGGTGATAAATGCAGAATTGGTGACTTGTTTCTATTATACCTTTTTCTGATTGTTCCTCACCTGGTTTTGGCTTTGGGGTGACAGCTAATATTTTATCAATAGTAGGGGTAACATTAGGCCTTATTCAGATATACTGTCTAATATTAAAATTGGCTTTGTTATCAATAGTAATAAAACCTCAATTTTTTTATTTTTTTTATTTTATTTTTAAAAAGCAGATTTATCAGCCATCACCCCAAGATTCCCCTGATTCTTTAGGTCATGGTGCTCTTTGGATGACAGCTAATATGTCTAGAGTTTACAGTAGGATGCACTGGTCCATGTTTATAGACGTCACAATGATTTAGTAACGTGCGGCATTGTACTCATTACACTGAGCTCTGACTTCTTGGGATGGGTAACAAGGACATTTTTGGGGTAAATGAGGCCCAATATACCCCTTACTATAGATTATTACATTTTTCGCAGTGTTCCCTCATCTGTATAATAACATCTTAGGTCCTGATGCTCCTAGGGAAACCACTAATATTAGTATCATTTGGAAAAAAACAGAGAAACTAGGAGTTTCTTATGCAAAGATATGACAAAATCTTTATTAAATACACATGTATACATAATAGCAAATAGACAATAAAGACAAAAACAGTGTGCATAGGGGTAAGTGTAAGGAAACCCCCCAGGGGAAAACCAATCAGAGATTATATATAGCTCTATGCAAGGTATAGGCTGGGAAAAGCGGGGTGTTTTAGGCTAGTGGTAACAGGTTGACCCAGGTAATCTATATAGGGCAAGTGGTGAGAGTATAAGCACTAAGTGTGCCACTAAAATACCAACTCCCAGGGCCACCATCAGCAAATGTATAAGTATCAGAATAATGGACCAAAGGGCCTATGACCGCTTACCCTAAATTGTAGTATCCCAAGGACCCTCAGACCGGTGGCTAGGGTGGTTTAGCTTCTTCCCAGGGAAACCACTAATATTAGTATGATTTACAGTATGGGGTAAATTATCACATGAATGTAAGCATCAAATCCATTTAGTAGCCCTTGGACATTGAAGACCATCTCTGAGACCAGCACAGTTGTAATATGTGATATGTCTGTTTACATGTATTTTTCTGTATGTCTTCAAATATGTTTATGTCTGTATGTGTCTTTGTATATGTCGGTATATGTTTCTGCGACCTGTATATGTGCAAGTCTGCATGTGTATACGTGACTCCGTGTGCGTATATGCGTGACTGCATGTGCATGACTGTGTGTGTATGACCATGTGTGCGCATGCCTGCTGGTGTCTGACTGTGTGCATGACCGCGTGAGTGCATGTGACTGCGTATGTGTGACTGCTTGTGTAAAAGACTGCATGTGTGTACAAGACTACGTGTGTGCGTGACTGAGTGTTGACTGAATGTTTGTGTATTTGCAAGACGGCATGCATATGTGCGTGACTGCGTATGTGTGTGTATGTGCGTAACTGCATGTGTGTGTATGTGCCTGACTGCATGTGTGTGTATGTGTGTGACTGCATGTGTGTGTATGTGCGTGACTGCATGTGCGTGACTGCATGTGTGTGTATGTGCGTAACTGCATGTGTGTGTATGTGCATGACTTCGCGTGTGTGTATGTGCGTGACTGCGTGTGTGTGTATGTGAGTGACTGCGTGTGTGTGTATATGTGTGACTGCGTATGTGTGTGTATGTGTGTGACTGCATGTGTGTGTATGTGTGTGACTGCGTGTGTGTGTATGTGCGTGACTGCGTGTGTGTGTATATGTGTGACTGCGTATGTGTGTGTATGTGCGTGACTGCATGTGTGTGTATGTGCGTAACTGCATGTGTGTGTATGTGCATGACTGCGCGTGTGTGTATGTGTGTGACTGCATGTGTGTATGTGCGTGACTGCATGTGTGTGTATGTGTGTGACTGCGTATGTGTGTGTATGTGCGTGACTGCATGTGTGTGTATGTGTGTGACTGCATGTGTGTGTATGTGTGTGACTGCATGTGTGTGTATGTGCGTGACTGCATGTGTGTATGTGCGTGACTGCGTGTGTGTGTATGTGTGTGACTGCATGTGTGTGTATGTGCGTGACTGCATGTGTGTGTATGTGCGTGACTGCGTGTGTGTGTATGTGTGTGACTGCGTGTGTGTGTATGTGTGTGACTGCGTATGTGTGTGTATGTGCGTGACTGCGTATGTGTGTGTATGTGCGTGACTGCGTATGTGTGTGTATGTGTGTGACTGCATGTGTGTATGTGCGTGACTGCATGTGTGTGTATGTGCGTGACTGCATGTGTGTGTATGTGCGTGACTGCATGCGTGTGTATGTGCGTGACTGCATGTGTGTGTATGTGTGTGACTGCATGTGTGTATGTGCGTGACTGCATGTGTGTGTATGTGTGTGACTGCGTGTGTGTTTGTGCATGACTGCCTGTGTTTGTGAGTGAGTGTGTGTGTCTACATGTGCGTGTGGACCAGTGTACAAAAAACTGATGTATATCTGAGGATTAGTAATAACTAGCTAACAAATTTATCCATTTAAAAATTAAAAATGTATTCAATTTAGATTAATAGCAAAGAGCTATGCAGGGGCTCATACTGTATCTAGGAGGCTATGCAGGGGCTCATACTGTATCTAGGAGGCTATGCAGGGGCTCATACTGTATCTAGGAGGCTATGCAGGGGCTCATACTGTATCTAGGAGGCTATGTGGGGTCTCATACTGTATCTAGGAGGCTATGCAGGGGCTCATACTGTATCTAGGAGGCTATGCAGGGGCTCATACTGTATCTAGGAGGCTATGCAGGGGCTCATACTGTATCTAGGAGGCTATGTGGGGTCTCATACTGTATCTAGGAGGCTATGTGGGGTGTCATACTGTATCTAGGAGGCTATGCAGGGGCTCATACTGTATCTAGGAGTCTATGCAGGGGCTCATACTGTATCTAGGAGGCTATGTGGGGTCTCATACTGTATCTAGGAGGCTATGTGGGGTCTCATACTGTATCTAGGAGGCTATGTGGGGTGTCATACTGTATCTAGGAGGCTATGCAGGGGCTCATACTGTATCTAGGAGGCTATGCAGGGGCTCATACTGTATCTAGGAGGCTATGTGGGGTCTTATACTGTATCTAGGAGGCTATGCAGGGGCTCATACTGTATCTAGGAGGCTATGCAGGGGCTCATACTGTATCTAGGAGGCTATATGGGGTCTCATACTGTATCTAGGAGGCTATGTGGGGTCTCATACTGTATCTAGGAGGCTATGCAGGGGCTCATACTGTATCTAGGAGGCTATGTGGGGTCTCATACTGTATCTAGGAGGCTATGTGGGGTCTCATACTGTATCTTGGGAGCTATGCACGGGGCTCATACTGTATCTAGGAGGCTATGCAGGGGCTCATACTGTATCTAGGAGGCTATGCAGGGGCTCATACTGTATCTAGGAGGCTATGCAGGGGCTCATACTGTATCTAGGAGGCTATGTGGGGTCTCATACTGTATCTAGGAGGCTATGTGGGGTCTCATACTGTATCTTGGGAGCTATGCACGGGGCTCATACTGTATCTAGGAGGCTATGCAGGGGCTCATACTGTATCTAGGAGGCTATGCAGGGGCTCATACTGTATCTAGGAGGCTATGCAGGGGCTCATACTGTATCTTGGGAGCTATGCACGGGGCTCATACTGTATCTAGGAGTCTATGCGGGGGCTCATACTGTATCTTGGGAGCTATGCACGGGGCTCATACTGTATCTATGGAGCTGTGCACAGGGCTCATACTGTATCTAGGAGGCTATGCGGGGTCTCATACTGTATCTAGGAGGCTATGCGGGGTCTCATACTGTATCTAGGAGTCTATGCGGGGTCTCATACTGTATCTTGGGAGCTATGCACGGGGCTCATACTGTATCTAGGGAGCTATGCACGGGGCTCATACTGTATCTATGGAGCTATGCGGGGGCTCATACTGTATCTACTGTGTCTAGGGAGCTATGCGAGGGTTCATACTGTATCTACTGTATCTAGGGAGCTATGCGAGGGTTCATACTGTATCTAGAGAGCTATATGGGGGCTCATACTGTATCTAGGGAGCTAAGCGCAGGCTCATACTGTATATGGGAGGCTATATGGAGGCTCATACTGTATATAGGAGGCTAAATGGAGGCTCATACTGTATCTAAGGCGCTATCTAGGGGCTCACACTGTATATAAGGAGCTATGTGGGGCTCTTACTGTATGTAGGGGGCTATGTGGTGGCTCATACTGTATGTAGGGGGTGATGTGGGAGGGCTCATACTGTATATAGGGGGATGTCAGCATACTTAATTGTGCTCAATATTAAGTTATTATTATTTATTATTATTAAATATTATATTATAAAAAATAATTATAATTAATATGTTAATATTAACATTGAGCAGAATTAATTTCAGCCTATTGGTTTGGTCTGCACAACAATCATGGTCTCTCATGTGGCCCCTTGGGAAAATTAATCTCCCACCCCTGCTCTATTTTATATAGTGCCATTTTCTGTATGGTGCTGTACATAAGGGTAAACTTTGCGCTGCGCGCTGTGTGCACCGCTGTCTTTGTCCATCTACAGATGTGTACAAGCGCACCTATGTGTTACTTTTCTTGGTCATGCCCTCAGCACTCTCTTAAAGGAGTTATTTGACGAGCCCCACGTGAATGGCGCAGCAGTGCGCATCATCAACCACAGCTCCATTTATCTTTTCACAGTTCCGTTTCTCTGGATCATGGTGGTCCCAGTGGTTAGGTCCGCAGTGATCAGAAAGTCATCCCCTATCTATAAGAAGGGGGATAACTTCCAAACTTGGGATAACCCATTTAAACAGGATTTCAAAATGTATTTTTATTTGCCCATAGGAATGTAGAAAATTATAAAGCAATAATGACTCTACCTAAGTGTAATACAGCCTCTCCAAGAATAGGAGAGAGGAAATGGCACTGTGCAGTCTATATGTATACAGAATAATCCAAATACTGAAAATTACACTCCGCATACAGGACAGGAGAAGTGGTACTGTGCAGTCTATATACAGTCTATATACAGTATATACACAGAATAATACAGATACTGAGAATTAAAACCAGTATACAAGACGGGAGAAGTAGTACTGTGCAGTGTATATATACAGATTAATACAGATACTGAGAATATTGCAGTCAATTTATATACACAGAATAATACAGATACTGAGATTTACATCAGTATACAGGGCAGGAGAAGTGGTACTGTGCAGTGTATATATACAGTCTATATACAGTATATACACAGAATAATACAGATACTGAGAATTACACCCAGTATACAGGACAGGAGAAGTGGTACTGTGCAGTGTATATATACAGATTAATACAGATACTGAGAATATTGCAGTCAATTTATATACACAGAATAATACAGATACTGAGATTTACATCAGTATACAGGGCAGGAGAAGTGGTACTGTGCAGTGTATATATACAGAATAATAAAGATACTGAGAATTACACCCAGTATACAGGGCAGGAGAAGTGGTACTGTGCAGTGTATATATACAGAATAATAAAGATACTGATAATTACACCCAGTATACAGGGCAGGAGAAGTGGTACTGTGCAGTGTATATACTGTATATGCAGAATAATACATACACAGGGAATTACACCCAGTATACAGGACAAGAGAATTGGTTCTATCCAGTGTATATACTGTATATACAGAATAATACATACACAGAGAATTACACCCAGTATACAGGGCAGGAGAAGTGGTACTGTGCAGTGTAAATATGCAGAATAATACAGATACTGAGACTTAGGCCACAGCCTCACTATCAGTATTTGGTCAGTATTATTTCCGCAGTATCTGTATTATTCTGTATATACAGTATACACTGCACAGTACCACTTCTGTCTGTATGCTGGTTGCAATTGTCAGTATTTGTATTATTCTGTATATATACAGTACACTGCAAAGTACCACTTCTCATGTCCTATATATACTGTGTGTAAGGCCACGGCCCCACTATCAGTATTTGGTCAGTATTTTTTCTTAGGAGTGGGAGCCAAAACCAGGTGAGGAACAATCAGAGAAAAGGTGTAATAGAAACAAGTCACCAATTCTGGATTTATCACCAACTCCTGGTTTTGTCTCCAACTCCTGAGAAAAAATACTGACGGTATACTGACCAAATACTGATAGTGGGGCCGTGGCCATAGGGAGAATTATACACAGCATACATAGCTCCAAAATATATGCTACAAACATCTAAATATATATATATACCCACACAAACACTGGGACCATTGTATATACATGTAGTAAATATTATAGTATATATATTATAGTATGAACTATGGAGCTGTGTATATAGTTATTTAGTGTGGTGCTGTGCCTGAGCACAAAACTTTTAGTGGGAAGTCCACACCATATACAGAGCTCCACACTATATACTGGGTTATAAAACATGGTATGGAGCTGTGTGTATACTATATAGTGTAGAGATGTGCCTTTTATATAAAATGTGCAGCCCACACTATATGCTATACACACATATTATATTCACATCACATCTACACTATATATTACACACAGCACCTCACTACATGCTATATACACAGGTCCACACTAAATACAGCACTTAATTATGCTGTTTACATCAGATAGTATAATCTGGGGCCGATGCATATACATTACATAGGATACACTGGGGATGATATATATACATTACATAGGATACAATGGGGCCGATGTATATACTTCTGAGGGGATGTGCTGGGGGCGATCTATATACATCACATGGGATATGCTGGGGCCGATGTATATACATCACATGGGATATGCTGGGGAAGATGTATATACATCACATGGGATACACTGGGGCTGATGTATATACGGATTATAATGAGGGCAATTTGGGCTACCGCCCGGGGCCCGAGGCTTCAGGGGGACCCATGGCCAGATTGCCCTCATTATAATGTTTTGTGCGGAGGCAGGGGCAGGTTTGGCAGGGGGACCGCACTGTACCTTTTAGACGCCGGCCACATCACAGGGAGGCAGACACGCACCCTGCGCGCTGTGTGCTGTGTCTCCAGGACTGACATCACACAACAGCGCCTGGAGCTTCTTTATCCTGCGGGAGAGGAGCTGGTGGATCAGGTCAGTGAATGGCGGTAAATATGAGGTCTGGAGAGGATGTCTGGAGTGAGAAGGGGGCTGCAGGACGCTGCTCCCCTCCTGATGAGTTTGCAAAATATTCCATAGTGTCAGTTCAGCGGCCGCTCTGATAGGGCTCTGTATAAGTTATTGCAGGACTTTCATCGTTGCTGCAGATCAGGTCACTCTGGGTCATCGGCTCCAGCATCACCAGATCTGCAGGAAAATTCAGAGTCCTGTAATAAATCCCACTGAGCCCCAGCAGAGCGACCACAGACATTGCATAGAGGATCCTGCACTGACTGATCAACCCTGAACCTGCAGGACATCACATACTGTACTGATCCATATATGATATGTGAGGTCCTGTAGGCAGGTGTGATCAGTACAGTGTATATCCCTGTACAAAATGTCACATCCAGTAAACAGATTAGTGTATATTATACTGTGGTACAGACATGAGATGGGATATAACAATGTGTATAGTATAACATCTAATGTCTGTATCACAGTATATTATACTAGCTATTGAACCCGTTTTACACCAGGGTCACAAGCATTTTTAGTGGTACATTTCTGGCGCCATTTTTTTTAAGACACTGTGTCTGCGAGTTCTCATAAACACTTCAATAAAATGGCGCTGGATAGCGTGGTAAGCGCATGCACTGACTCCGGCACCATTTCATTGAAGTAATGTGCTACAAAATTAAAGGGTTCCTTTCATCGGAAATAATGCTATTAACCTGCGTTCAGGTAAACAGCGTTTTTATACTGCCCAGTAGCTGAATGCATTGGGGAGAAAATGATCTTTATTCTACTCGCCAGCATTCGGTTTCAGTCATGAGGGCAGTGCCGGTTCGGTCACCACTCTGAGTATACAGAGCGTCCTCTGCAACCGAGCCCCCGGCCCTGACTGACACTGACTCTACATTGAGACCGGCTGTCAGTCAGGGCCAGGATTACAGGGGTTGCTCTGTATACTCAAAGTAATGACTGAACCGGCGCCGGGCCAGACCCCATTACTAAAACCAAATGCTCCCTCATCCTGGTATATGCTCCCTCCCCATCCTGGTATATGCTCCCTCCCCATCCTTATCCCCCATCCTGGTATATGTTCCCCCATCTTGCCTGCTCTGATGTTCTTCCATCCATACAAAAAAAAAAACAACACTCCTACTCGCCTTTTCCCCTCTCGCTTGCAGCGCATCCTCGAACACCGGCAAGGCTGAAGGAGTGTGGCGCCAGAGTTCGCACCTGCGCATGCATGAACCACAACGCCACACTCCTCCAACCTCGCCGGACATCAAGGTATGAGTCCTAATGGCGCCGAAGATGGCAGTATGAAATCAGTGTTTACGCACCCCGTGATCTCCGTCATTACAATCCTTTATCCTCGTCCTCCTCCCTGTCACCTGTAACATCTGATGTGTTCTTCTGTCTCCGGCCAGACTGTGCAGGCGCATTGCGTGCACAGTCTATAGAGGCTTCGGACAGACGGACACATCCCTGATTATATTATAGATAGTCATGTATTCTCATATAGACTCTACAGGGCTGTACCTAGGGGAAGAGGAGGGGCATGTGACCTGGGTACAGCCGTCAGGGCGGTGCCTTCGGGCCACCTCATGCGGTGGTCAGAGGTGTCTCCCAGGCAGCTGCAATTTGCCGCCCCCAGAGTGGGAATCGACCATTCTCTGAGCTTGCTGTGGAACCGACAGTCGATCAGAGAAGGGAGCTATGTGCGGGCTCATACTGTATATAGGGAGCTATGTGCGGGCTCATACTGTATATAGGGAGCTATGTGCGGGCTCATACTGTATATAGGGAGCTATGTGCGGGCTCATATTGTATATAGGAAGCTATGTGCGGGCTCATACTGTATATAGGGGCTATGTGCAGACTCATATTGTATCTAAGTAACTATGTAGGGGCTCATACTGTAAGTAGGTGGCAGTGTGTGGGCTCATACTGTATGTACAGGGCTATGCGGTGGCTCATACTGTATGTAGGGGGGTGTATGGGGGCTCATACTATATGTACAGGGCTCAGCGGGGGCTCATACTGTATCTAGGCCGCTATGTGCGGGCTCATACTGTATATAGGGAGCTATGTGCGGGCTCATACTGTATATAAGGAGCTATGTGCGGGCTCATATTGTATATAAGGAGCTATGTGCGGGCTCACACTGTATATAGGGAGCTATGTGCAGGCTCACACTGTATATAGGGAGCTATGTGCAGGCTCATATTGTATATAAGGAGCTATGTGCGGGCTCATACTGTATATAGGGGCTATGTGCAGACTCATTTTGTATCTAAATAACTATGTAGGGGCTCATACTGTATGTAGGTGGCAGTGTGTGGGCTCATACTGTATGTACAGGGCTATGTGGGGGCTCATACTGTATGTAGGGGGCTGTGTGGGGGCTCATACTATATATACAGGGCTCTGCAGGGGCTCATACTGTATCTAGGGAGCTATGCGGGGCTCATACTGTATATAGGAGGCTATGTGGGGGCTCATACTGTATATAGAGGGGCTATGCGGGGGCTCATACTGTATCTAGGGAGCTATGCGGGCGCTCATACTGTATTTAGGGAGCTATGCGGGGGCTCATACTGTATATAGAGGGATGTCAGCATACTTAATTCTGCTCAATATTAAGTCATACAATTAATATAATTTTTTTTTATTATTTTGTTAATATTAATATGGAGCAGAATTAATTTCAGCCTATTGGATCGGCCTCCATAACAGTCACGATCTCTCATGTGGCCCCTCCGGAAAATTAATCTGCCACCCTGATCTACTATATATAGTGCTATGTTATGGAAATTTTTTCCCCTCATTCTCTGTCTATAGATGTGATCAGAACATCTGTGTGTTGATCACATGACCAATCACATGATCTATCAAAGGGGATCATGTGACATGTCACGTGATACATCCGGTACCTCGGGGGGGCACACCTTTTAAACTGCCCGGGGCCCTGGCTACTCTTAATTAGAGATGAGCGTTGTTCTACTCGAACTGTTCGCCAATCTCAAATTCGAGCTGTTTTGGGCGGTGTTCGAGCCGTTCGGCGAGCACGAACGATTTGAGAAAAATTCGGCTGTTCGAGGTTATGTTCGATAACTGTTCGTGCACCAAAATCATAACTGGATTTTTTCTCAGTAATGATGAAAATTAATGTTAATACGCAGTTTGAGTGTACAGCGGGGTGGGGGGAGGGGCAGGGGATGGATCTCTGCAGGAATAATGAAGACCTCCATTTTTTTTTCTCTTTCCCGCATTTACAGTGGGGAGGTGCAATCTGTCAGCCTATCAGCAGCGCACACACGGAGCGAAGTGCTTTTTTTCACACAAGCAAGGGCATGTGTCATTGGCAGTGTATGTCACATGTCCTTGCCCTATAAGACCAAGCCATTTTCCCCGTCGCCACCATTTTCTCACTGCTGCAGCTGCGTGTTAGACGGCACCGCTGTTGCTGTATGCGCTATACCTTGTTAATTTCAAGCCAATTTTCGCACAAATCTACAGATAGCTTGGGAGTAGGGAATAGTTGTGATTGCAGTCCTTTTAAGGACTAGGTTACAGCATTTCCTACGACTTTTATCAGGCAGGTCTGTGCTCTTAAATAGATAGATTGTGGGAGTAAAGACTAATTGTAATTGCAGTCCTTTTCAGGACTAGGTTACATCAGTTCCTATCAGTTTTTGCCAGGCAGGTCTGTGCCAGTGCTGTGCAAGTTTTTTTTCACAGCATTTGGCTGAATCTAGCAAAGCTAATCCTTTTTGGCCTATTGCAGAGTGTGTTAGTCAGTGGAGTAGCCTATCTGTGTTGCAAGATATACCACCTGTGTATAGAATACCAATTTTTTTACTGCACCTAGTGAAGTAAAATCTTTTGGGCATAGCATCATTCTATTAGTCCATCTATACTGACCTCCATCAGGTTGCAAACTGAATATAATTTTTTTCTGCATCTAGCTCTGAAAAAATATTTGGCCTTCTAGCAGTGTGTCGGACTTTCTCTATTAGTCCATCTATACTGACCTCCATCAGGTTGCAAATTAAAAATAATTTTTATCTGCATCTACAGTACCTCTGAAAAAATATTTGGGCTTCTAGCTGTGTGTGGGACTTGTTGTATTAGTCCATCTATACTGACCTCCATCAGGCTGCAAACTGAATATATTTTTTTCTGCATCTACCTCTGAAAAAATATTGGGCTTCTAGCTGTTTGTGGGACTTGTTGTATTAGTCCATCTATACTGACCTCCATCAGGTTGCAAACTGAATATATTTTTTTCTGCATCTACCTCTGAAAAAATATTGGGCTTCTAGCTGTGTGTGGGACTTGTTGTATTAGTCCATCTATACTGACCTCCATCAGGTTGCAAACTGAATATATTTTTTTCTGCATCTACCTCTGAAAAAATATTGGGCTTCTAGCTGTGTGTGGGTCTTGTTCTATTAATCCATCTATACAGACCTCCATCAGGTTGCAAACTGAATATAATTTTTTTCTGCATCTAGCTCTGAAAAAATATTTGGCCTTCTAGCAGTGTGTCGGACTTTCTCTATTAGTCCATCTATACTGACCTCCATCAGGTTGCAAATTAAAAATAATTTTTATCTGCATCTACAGTACCTCTGAAAAAATATTTGGGCTTCTAGCTGTGTGTGGGACTTGTTGTATTAGTCCATCTATACTGACCTCCATCAGGTTGCAAACTGAATATATTTTTTTCTGCATCTACCTCTGAAAAAATATTGGGCTTCTAGCTGTGTGTGGGACTTGTTGTATTAGTCCATCTATACTGACCTCCATCAGGTTGCAAACTGAATATATTTTTTTCTGCATCTACCTCTGAAAAAATATTGGGCTTCTAGCTGTGTGTGGGTCTTGTTCTATTAATCCATCTATACAGACCTCCATCAGGTTGCAAACTGAATATAATTTTTTTCTGCATCTAGCTCTGAAAAAATATTTGGCCTTCTAGCAGTGTGTGGGACTTTCTCTGTTAGTCCATCTATACTGACCTCCATCAGGTTGCAAACTGAATATAATTTTTTTCTGCATCTAGCTCTGAAAAAATATTTGGCCTTCTAGCAGTGTGTCGGACTTTCTATATTAGTCCATCTATACTGACCTCCATCAGGTTGCAAATTAAAAATAATTATCTGCATCTACAGTACCTCTGAAAAAATATTTGGGCTTCTAGCTGTGTGTGGGACTTGTTGTATTAGTCCATCTATACTGACCTCCATCAGGTTGCAAACTGAATATATTTTTTTCTGCATCTACCTCTGAAAAAATATTGGGCTTCTAGCTGTGTGTGGGACTTGTTGTATTAGTCCATCTATACTGACCTCCATCAGGTTGCAAACTGAATATATTTTTTTCTGCATCTACCTCTGAAAAAATATTGGGCTTCTAGCTGTGTGTGGGACTTGTTGTATTAGTCCATCTATACTGACCTCCATCAGGTTGCAAACTGAATATATTTTTTTCTGCATCTACCTCTGAAAAAATATTGGGCTTCTAGCTGTGTGTGGGTCTTGTTCTATTAATCCATCTATACAGACCTCCATCAGGTTGCAAACTGAATATATTTTTTTCTGCATCTACCTCTAAAAAAATATTGGGCTTCTAGCTGTGTGTGGGTCTTGTTCTATTAATCCATCTATACAGACCTCCATCAGGTTGCAAACTGAAAATAATTTTTTTCTGCATCTAGCTCTGAAAAAATATTTGGCCTTCTAGCAGTGTGTGGGACTTTCTCTGTTAGTCCATCTATACTGACCTCCATCAGGTTGCAAACTGAATATAATTTTTTTCTGCATCTACAGTACCTCTGAAAAAATATTTGGGCTTCTAGCTGTGTGTGGGACTTGTTGTATTAGTCCATCTATACTGACCTCCATCAGGTTGCAAACTGAATATATTTTTTTCTGCATCTACCTCTGAAAAAATATTGGGCTTCTAGCTGTGTGTGGGACTTGTTGTATTAGTCCATCTATACTGACCTCCATCAGGTTGCAAACTGAATATATTTTTTTCTGCATCTAACCCAGCCAATAGTTTTGGCCTAATACCACAGTTTGGCCACTCAGCTCTGCTCGGTTACCATCCATTGTTTTTTTGTGCAAACAACTCCAGAGTTGTGAATTAGTTAACCACCAAAATGAGTGGAAAAAGGCCTGCTGCTGGTGGAAAGGGGAATAGGCGTGTTGGGAAGGGGAAAAAAGGTTGTGTCCGTGGGGTAGGTGTTAAAGCAACAGTAACATCTGCAGAAGAAAGACCATCTTCCAGCCAAACTAAAATGTCTACTTCTTTTAGCGGACAATGTGATAAGATCCCTTTCTTACGGCCACGCCAATCGCTACAAATTCCAGATGAGGCACAAAAACAGCAGGTGCTTCAACGGATTTCAAGTGCTCCTTTAAGTGGGCTCTCCTCCACATCAACTTCAACATCACAAATACTCCAGTCCTCAAAGGTGTCACCCCAATCGCACTTGCTTCCTCACAGCTCCCAAATCTCCAGCTGCCCGTCTGAGTATGAGGTAGAACAGATGGTTGAGTCTGCAGAGCTGTTTACTCATACTATAGCCTGGGAATCAGAGGTCGACTCCAGCGCTTCTGTGAATCCAGACGAGGAAATGATCTGCACTGATGCCCAGAATCTTTATGAGTCGGATCCAGGACCAGACGCAGAAGGTTCTGACCATAATGTAGACCCTCATTCCCAAACTGTAACTCCTGTTGGTGGAGACAATGAGGAAGACGATGATAAGACTCAAATACCTGATTGGAGCGACAACTTTAGTTTTTTGTCAGGGCAGGAACAGGTTGGCTCTGAGGACGACGGGTGTGATAACGCACAGGGTGATGATGATGAGGTTGGAGATCCCACTTACTGTCAACCCACAGTCAGCCAAGAGATGAGGTCAACAGAGGAGGTGGAGGAAGATGCTAGTGACGACGAGGTCAGGTTGCGCCTTCCTGGACAGAGACGTAGTACTGGAAGCACGTCAACAACTGCATCCTCAAACACAACTCTGCCTCTCACCACAAGTCGTGGTGGCTCTTCAGGTCGCATGGGTGCTAAGCCTTGCATAGCCTGGGCATTTTTTCAGATCGATAAAGATGACCCAACTCGTGTTATCTGTAACATTTGTCAGCAAAAGCTAAGTAGAGGCCAAAAAATACATAGTTTGAGTACTTCATGCATGAACCGGCACATGGACATGAAGCATAAGTTGCAGTGGGAAGCTCAGTGTGCTACAATGCGGCCTAGCCGGCCGGGCCAACCACCGTCTGCCATATCTTGTGCATCCGCGGCCTCTTCATCCTCTGTGACTGGGGGGACAGCAGTCACACCTGTTTTGGGGCGCAGACCTGCCACCTCTTTACCCGCAACAGCCAGCGTGATTGGCAGGTCATCATTTTCTTTGGAGGTGGGAACACCAGCTGGTGTTGAGCGCTGTCCGACATCGATAGCACCACCTTTGGATCAAGGCAACCTAACATGTCCGCCTGCATCTTCCTCACAGACCGGCAGTTTGCCGGGGACACCCTTATCAACCCCGTCTAAGCACAATAGCCAGCCCTCGGTCCCTCAGATGTGGACAAGTAAAAGACCATTTCCTCCTAGCCATGAGAAAGCTAAGAGGTTGAATTTCACCATCTGCAAGCTCTTGGCTACAGAAATGCTGCCTTTCCGCCTGGTGGACACAGAGGATTTTCGAGACCTTATGTCTGTCGCAGTGCCCCAGTACCAGATGCCCAGTCGGCACTACTTCTCAAAGAAAGGTGTGCCTGCGCTCCACCAGCATGTCGCACACAACATCACCGCTTCTTTGAGAAACTCTGTGCGTGACAGGGTGCATTTCACCACAGACACTTGGACGAGTAGGCATGGACAGGGGCGTTACATGTCGCTGACTGGGCACTGGGTAACTATGGTGACAGCAGGACAAGGGGCTGCTGTCCAAGTCTTGCCGTCCCCACGAGTTGTGCGTCAATCCTCTTTATGTCAAAGTTCCTCCACTGCTTCTGCCTCCTCAACCTCCTCTCGGTCTTCCACCTGCACCAAAAGCCTGTCTGGTCATGCCACAAGCTTTCTAACTGCGCAGAAGGGATCCTGCACACCTCCTTACTATGCTGGCAGTAGGGCTCAACGTCATCAGGCGGTTTTTACATTGAAATGTCTGGGAAATGTGAGTCACACAGCTGAGGAGTTGTGGTCAGCTCTGGAGAACCAATTTCATGAATGGTTGTCTCCACTGGACCTGAAACCAGGGAAGGCCGTGTGCGACAATGCTGCAAACCTGGGTGCGGCCCTTCGCCGGGGCAATGTCACACACGTGCCTTGTATGGCTCACGTGTTGAACCTGGTTGTCCAGCAATTTTTAGCCCACTATCCCAGACTAGATGGCCTTCTGCAGAGGGCACGGTCGCTGTGTGCTCACTTCCGCCGTTCGCATCCCGCAGCTCAGCGACTTACATCTCTACAGAAGTCGTTGGGCCTGCCACTTCACCGGCTAAAATGCGATGTGCCTACCCGGTGGAATTCAACTCTGCACATGTTGCAGCGACTGTGGCAGCACCGACAAGCCCTGGTGCAATACGTTCTGACGTATAGCCTGGGCCAACGAGATTCAGAGGTGGGGCAAATCACGCTGGAGGAGTGGTCTCAGATCAGGGACCTATGCACCCTTCTGCACAGTTTTGAAATGGCGACGAAGATGTTTAGTGCTGACGATGCCATTATCAGCATGACTATTCCGGTGATTTACATGCTGGAGCACATGTTAAACAGAATTCGGAGTCAGGTGGTGGCACAAGAGGAGGTGGAGGAAGTAGAGGAGGAGGAGTTGTATGCGGAAGGGCTAACATCTGCAAGGTCCAGACGGTCGGCAGCACCAAGGCGGCAGGCATGTGAGGGTGGGGGAGATGGTTTTACCAGGGCGCATGGTAGCAGCCAAACTAGTGAGGAAGGTGCAGGAGCCCAGGAAGAAGTGGAGGACGAACTGATGGAAGACTCATCAGATGAGGGAGACCTTGATCACATTTCTGTTGTGCGAGGTTGGGGGGAGAGGACAGAGGAAGGAAGCATGAATGTTACCTCGCCACCAACACAACAGGGACTTGGTGCTCCTGGATGCGCAACACACATGAGTGCCTTCTTGCTGCACTACCTGCAACATGACCCTCGAATTGTGAGAATTAGAAATAATCCTGACTACTGGGTTGCCACACTGTTAGATCCCCGGTACAAAAGTAAATTTGCAGAAATTATTCCTGCCATAGAAAGGGATGCACGCATGCAGGAGTATCAGCAGAGACTGTTGCAGAATCTTACATGTGCTTTTCCACAAAATACCAGTGGTGCACGTAGTGAATCTCACAGTTCCAACTTGCCAACCGTGGGACCGTCAAGTGTTCAGCACTCAAACCGTAACAGAACCACAGTATCTGCTGGTAACATCAATTTTGCGGAATCATTTCACCACTTTTTTAGCCCATCCTTTGCAAGGCCACAGGAGACAAGAAGTCTGACACATAGTCAACGCCTAGAGACGATGGTACAGGAGTATCTCCAAGTAAACATTGAAGCCACGACTGTGTCACTGGACCCTTGCTCTTTTTGGGCTTCCAATCTGGATAAATGGCCGGAGCTAGCCACTTACGCCTTGGAGATCTTGTCATGCCCCGCAGCCAGCGTTCTGCCTGAACGTGTGTTCAGCGCTGCTGGTGGTGTGCTGACAGATAAGCGCACGCGGCTCTCCACTGATAATGTAGACAGACTCACGTTCATAAAGATGAACAAATCATGGATCCGAAACGACTTTTCTACCCCTGTGTCATCCTGGGGAGAGTAAAAGCTTGATGATTGGTTAAAATCACCCTACCAACCGTTTTAAGCTTTCAAATTACTAATCATGTTTATCTGTATCTTGACTGGAAAATAATTTGGGCTTTGTAGCAGTGTGCAGCACTGATCCTATTAGGCCATCTATACTAAAGCTTCACCAGATTTAAAATTAAAAATAATTTTTAGCTGCATCTAGCCCGGAAAATAATTTTGGGGCTCCGAGATGCGCAAGACACATAAGTGCCTTCTTGCTGCACTACCTGCAGCATGACCCTCATATTGTCAGAATTCGAAGTAATCATGACTACTGGGTTGCCACACTCTTAGATCCCCCAAACTTTTCGATCAACCTTTTCATTTTAATAAAGACCAAAAAAATGGTCATTTTTGAAATTATAAGCATTAGCAGGTTGTTAGAAACTGAAATCAAACAGTTTTCAACTCAAAACTTTATTCTAGGTGATGTTACATTTTCACATAGGACCCCTTGTTCGAAAGGAGCTTCTGAACTCTCTCGTCCATTGAATTTGTCAGGTTTTGGATGGTTTCTGCTTCAATTGTTTTGCATGAGGACAGAATACCCTCCCAGAGCTGTTGCTTAGATGTGAACTGCCTCCCGCCATCATAGACACTCCTTTTAATGATGCTCCAAAGGTTCTGAATGGGGTAGAGGTCAGGGGAGCATGGGGGTCACACCATAAGTTTGTCCCCTTTTATGCCCATATCAGCCAGAGATGCAGATGTTTTATGTGCAGCATGAGATGGTGCATTATCATGCAGAAAAATGATCTTGCTGTGAAATACACGGTTCTTCTTCTTGAACCATGGCAGGAAGTGCTGTTTGAGAAAATCCACATACATTATGGAGTTCATCTTTAGCGCCTTCAGGGATCCTAAAGGGGCCGACAATCTCTCTCCCCATGATTCCAGCCCAAAACATTACTCCACCTCCTCCTTGTTGGCACTGTAGCCGTGTTTGCGTGGGGTGTCCATCAACCAGCCATCCTCCACTCCATCCATCTGGACCATCGAGCGCTGCACGGCACTCATCCGTGAACAAAACTGTTTTGAAATCAGTCTTCATGTAATGTTTGGCCCACTGGAGCCGTTTCTGCTTGTGTGAAGTGGATAGAGGAGGTCGACAGGATGGCGTATGCACAGCTGCAAACCTCTGAAGGACCCTGCATCTTGTTGTTCGGGGGACGTTGGAGGCACAAGCAGCTTCAAAAACTTGTCTGCTGCTATGACAAGGCTTTTTTGCCGCTGCTCTTTCAACCTGACGTAATTGCCTGTAGGAAAGAGTCCTCAATTTGCCCTTATCAGCACGCACACGTGTGTACTGTGAATCAGCTACATACTTCTTGATTGCCAAGACACTTCATCCTGATCATCGCACAATGTTGATTGTAGTCATGCCTTGACCTAAACACTCCACAATTTGTTGCTTCTCAGCAGCCGACACATCCTTTTTCTTTCCCATTTTGGCAGAAAATGTAGGCTGCTTAATAATGTGAGAGAGCCTTCTTAAGTAGTCTTGCCTTTCATTGGACACACCTGCCAAACTAATTAGCACAGGTGTCTGCAATTGCTTACAGTGATATAAAGAGCCCTGACACACATCACCATCAATGAGTTTAACTGACAAACAAACAAATTCTTCCCTTATCACTCCTAAACACTTTTTGCATAATAATTTGGAACACAGTGTACATGTGCTTTTCCACAAAACACCAGCGGTTCACGTAGTGAATCTTACAGTTCTAACTTGCCAACCGTGGTCTGTATGGAGTTGTTCAATAAAGGGCCCAAAATTAAGATAACATAGATGGGAGAGGTATCTATGAATAGGAATTCCTAAGTATTTGATACCCTGTGAGGGCCAGGCAAAGGGAAAGTTGGACTGGATGGAATCCTATATGGATTTGGGGAGGGAGACATCGAGGGCCTCAGACTTCGCTGCATTGATTTTAAAATTTGACCATGTAACAAAGTGATCTATTTCAGCCATAACAGCATGGATGGATATATGTGATTGAGTGATATATACTAGGACATCATCAGCAAATAGAGAGCACTTGTACTCGGTGCCTCCCACCTCAATCCACCTAATATTGGGGTTATGGCGAATTGATGAGAGCAGGTGCTCCGTCACTAGGATGTATAAGAGAGGGGACAGAGGACATCCCTGCCTTGTCCCATTGGTGATTGTGAAAGGTGATGAAAATGTTCTGATGCACCCCCTGGGCCTTGGGACACCCGGAGCCGGACCCTTTTTGGTGGATGCTGGTGGTTGTAGTCTTCGTGGCGGCGACCCGGTTCCGTGGCTCAGGGCGGTCAAACCAGTGGCGGAACTATTTATGTGGTTTTGATGTTTAAATGTACGACTACGCCACCCGTGGATTGCGGTCAGAGTGAACCGCCGCTACAGGGCAGACCGCTGAGGCTGGTGTTGTGGGTGCAGCAGAGCGTAGCATAACTCCCCACGGGAGGAGTATAGCCTCAGGGCAGTGTATGCGGAGGATGGGGGTGATGGTGCAGGGCAGCAGCAGTAACGACACGGAGTCAGTGATGCAGTTCAGGGCCTTTACTCACAGTTCTTATTATCCAGCCCACGTCTGCAGGTAACGGCTGCCCACGTCGTACTGTGAGGGGCTCAGACAACTCCCAGATAACTTTGGAGCACTTCACAGGACCCCCTTTGTGTGTCCTTTGTCTGGCCTTTCTTACCAACACTTCTGTCCGGCTGCCTCGGGCCTCCTCTTGGTAAACTTGGCGCCAGTTTCCCTGACCCTATGTGGTGCCTTCCTAGCGGGTGTAGCGAGGGGCTGCGCCACATAAAATGTCAGAGCCTCCGGTTTCTAGCTGAGGGTCGTTTCCTGCCTCCACTAGTTCGGGGACCGGTCTCCCCCTTTGGCCTGACCCCTCCACGCAGGTGGATTCGGGCGTGCGGTGGCGACTCGCCCGTCCACACCCCTGGGATCCCTTCATTCCTCGTTCCTGGAGCCTTCTCCGCTCCTCTTCCTTCCTTCTCCCTCTTCCAGGCCTGGGCCTCTGTTACTAGGCCCGCCTCCGGAGCAGAGCTCATGCAGAGCCCCTGCTCCCTGCCACTTCTGCTCAGACTTCTCTGCACTGAACTAAGATGGTGCCCACCTTTTATACTCCCTTCTCAATGCACCCAGGAACTGCTTCCTCCCTGCTCCTGCACTACAGGGTTCCCCTTCCTCAGTGTTCCCTCCCCCCACTCCAGCCAGGGACAGGGACTGTCGTGCCCATCTCAGGGGCATATTGGTCGCCCTGCCCCACGGCAATGTGGTGTAATGCATGCAGGTGTCGGGTCCTGATCCACACTCCATCCTTACCTGAGAGTGAGATATCACACCTCTGGGTGAGGTGCAATACGTCTGTAGCAACCGAGCCCTCAGGGTGCTACAGTTCCATTTATCTTCAGCCTAGGTGACGTATTGTGATACAGGGCTGTGATTTTGGCTATAAAAGGGTCCCCTAGACCCCTACCCCAAGCTTTTTAAGAGAATCATATATGGCGTGCCAGGAGACTCTATGGAATGCTTTCTCAGCATCCAACGAGAGTATCTAATTACAAATTTTTAACTGCATCTAGCCCAGGAAATACTTTGTGCCTAGTAGCAGTGTCTGCTAGTCAGCGGATTATCCCGGCTGTTAAGCAAGCTACACCACCTGTAGTTTAGACACTTAATTTTTTCAAAGGAAATGCTTTGGGACCACGGGATACTCAGTGAAGAGCATCAGGAGGCACCCCAAGGCATAGGGGCTGGGACTGGCAGTAGGATGCCTTGCGGTGGACAGCCGAGCTCGATCCTTATAAAAGCTTTTTAACTGCAGCAGCTTTAGTGGACGCTACTGGAGCTGGAATTACGCGGCTGCTGGCATGAGACTTGCCCTCCAATAGATCCTTGTAAATGGATTTAAAGTGTATTCATTCAAATTAGAGAGACAATTTAAATTAAAAAGCTTAGAGCTGCCTCCACCACAGGGGGGCTCGCTCGACCCACCAGCGGACAGGCACCAGTATTGGGAGAGGGGGGCTGGCCATCAGGGTTCACCGCGGCTCTGGCACAAACCCGGCGACACGGAGGTGGCACGGGCAGGAGCGGACTGGCCGTGTCGGCTTCTCACTTTTTGGATTTTAGAAGGGCATGACATGCCTATATCTGTGTCTCCCCCTCCTTTTACTCCTCCACCTCTTTTATTTTCGCATGACTATATGTACTTGTCACTTTTCCATGTGTTAGTTATGTCTTCTGAGCAGTTTGTCAGCTTTTGGACACCTTTGAAGGTGTTTTCTATGTGTTTCTATGTGTTTTTGTTTGCCTGCCATTGGTTTTAACGGTGTTCGAAGGTGTTCGACGAACAGTTCGACGAACAGTTCGGCGAACACACGGGTGTTCGACGAACCGAACCGAACTCGAACACTACGGGGGTGGCTCAACACTACTTTTAATCCACCCCTGTGTATATACATCATATAGGATACGTTGGGGACGATGTATATATGACGCGCCCCCTGGGCCATGTTCAAGGGACACCCGGAGCCGGATCTGGATAGGGGTAGTAGTCCTTGTGGCGGTGACCCGGTCCGTGCCCAGGGTGGTCAAACTAAGTGTGTGGCAGTCTTTTGTAGATGTTGTTTAAGTGTCGACTACGCCACCCGTTGATTGCGGCTAGGAGGCCGCCGCTGCAGAGCAGTCCGCTGAGGCCGGTGGTAGGATTGTGCAGCAAGGATGGTATAACCCCCAACGGGAGGGGTATGGCCTCAGGGCAGCAGATGTGGAAGATGGTGGTTGTGATGGTGCAGCAAGGAAGCTCAGAGACATGCGATGCAGTTTCAGGGTTTTTACTCACAGGTGTTGTTCCGGTCACTCCGGCCTTGAGTGACCACCCGAGCCGTGCTGCGTCCACCAGGTGTGGGACTCGGCCAACTCCCAGGCAGTCCAGAGCGTGGTCCTGAGCTCCCCTCTCTTCCTTCCTACTGGCCGTTCCCACCAGGGATCCACCTTTGTCCGGCTCCCTCGGGCCTCTTGGTGGTAAAACCTTCTCTGGCTTTCCTGACCCTATTCGTGGTGTGCCTTCCTGGTGGATGTGGTGAGGGTCGCGCCAAAACTTGACCACGACCTCCGGTTCCTGGCTGAGGATCATTAGCCTCCACCAGTTTGGGTTCCGGTACCCTTTTCTGCCAACCCTTCACCCCTTTTGGTTTACTTCTGGGATCTCAGGGTTCCCTCTTGTCTTGCGTCTCTGGGCCTCTCTTCCTCCTCCTTTCCACTGCAGGCCTGGCCCTGGAGCTGGGCCCAGCCGGAGCCACAGCTCCCTGTCAGCCCTCCTGGCTGAACTCTCCCTCTGACTCCCTCAGCTCTGCTCTCCCTGTCTCTAGATGGTGCCCACCATATATACTCCCTCTATGTGTGAGCCCAGGTGACTAGCACCCAATGGGCTCCTACCTCTATGCCCAGAGTCCCTCCCCTATCTGCCCCTACACTACTGGGATGTTCCTCCCCCCCTCCCACTCCAGCCAGGGACAGACGCTGTCGTACCTGCACATCTATCTGGTGGGAGTACCGTTGTTCTGTCCCCCGGAAATGGGATGAGTGTAGTGCATGCAGCTAGCTGAGCTCAGTCCCACACTTCATCCTTACCCGAGAGTGGAATACCACACCTCTGGATCGAGGTGCAATACCCCTGTAGCAGCCGAGTCCTCGGGGTGCTACATATACATCACATGGGATACACTGGGGCCGATGTATATATAGGTGCATCTCACTAAATTATAATATGATCAAGAAGTTAATTTATTTCAGTTCTTCAATACAAAAAGTGAAACTCATATATTATATAGAGTCATTAATATAATTGTCTTATCCCGTCTGTCTGTCTGTCCTTCTGTCCAGGAAATCCTGCGTCGTTGATTGGTCCGGCGCTGTCAATCAGCGAGGCGGCATTTCAGAAAAAGATGGCGGATGTTAGCGGCTCATCTGCCGCACGGAGGTCAGCGGCGATGCAGCCGGGAGATGCAGCCGGCTGCTCGCAGCATAAGTCCCCCACCGGAGGCGCTGCTGACCTCCATGCGGCTACCGTCGGGAGATCAGCGGCTACGGCCGCTTATCTCCCGACGGCAAGTGTGACGCCCCCCCTCCCCTCTCCTCTCCCCCCCTCTCCCCTCCTCTCCCCTCTCCCCCCTCCCCTCTCCCCGCTTGCTCAGGGCCCCGGCACCCGGCGCCATACTTACCCCTCCCTGTGCCTCCGCAGCAGCTCCTGTGTCTGCCGCTGCTGCTCTGTGACGTCTCAGGTCAGAGGGCTCGGTGACGTCTTTACACTGCGCTCTCTCCTGAGCGGTCACAGCGTGCAGCGGGAAGATGCCGGCTACGCTGGAGTCCGGAGCAGCAGCTGAGAAGTGAGGTGAGTATTGGATTTTTTTTTTTTATTGTATGGGGGCATAGGGCATTAAATGGTGGGGTGGGGGTGTGTGACATTGTGGAGGGGCCATTATAAGCGAGGGGGGGGTGTGACATCCTGCATGGGCCACTATGGGGGGATGTGACATCCTGCATGGGGTATTATATAAGGGGGATGTGACTTTCTGCATGGGGCATTATCAGGGAGGGGGGGATGTGACATGCTGCATAGGGCACTATGGGGGGGATGTGAGTTCCTCCATGGGGTATTATATAGGGGGGATGTCACTTCCTGCATGGGGCATTATAAGGGAGGGGGCGATGTGACTTCCTCCATGGGGCATTATAAGGGGGGTGGTGACATCCTGCATGGGGCATTTATATGGTGGGGGGGAGTGACATCCTGCATGGGGCATTATAAGGGAGGCGGGGATGTGACATCCTGCATGGGGCACTATGGAGGGGATGTGACTTCCTCTATGGGGCATTATATAGGGGGGATGTCACTTTCTGCATGGGGTATTATATAGGGGGGATGTGACTTCCTGCATGGGGCATTCTATAGGAGGGATGTGACATCCTGCATGGGGCATTATAAGGAAGGGGGGGGATGTGACATCCTGCATGGGGCATTATACAGGGGGGGGATGTGACATCCTGCATGGGGCATTATCCTGCATGGGCCATTATATGGGGGGGATGTGACATCCTTTTTGGGGCATTATAAGGGAGGGGGGATGTGACTTCCTGCATGGGGCATTATAAAGGAGGGGGATGTGACATCCTGCATGGGGCATTATATGGGGGGGGAGTGACATCCTGCATGGGGCATTATAAGGGAGGGGGGGTGACATCCTGCATGGGGCATTATAAGGGATGGGGGGATGTGACATCCTGCATGGGGCATTATATGGGGGGGGGAAGTGACAACCTGCATGGGGCATTATAAGGCAGGTGGATACTCCCCGGTCCTCACTAACACGGTTCGCTGATTGGTCGCAGCCGCGACCAATCAGCGATTTCGGCGCCAAATTTAAACACCGCTCTGCTGATTGCTCGCGGCCGCCCGCGGCGACCAATCTGCGATTGTGGCGCCAAATTTATACACGGTCTCCGGCCAATTGGCGGCAGATTTAAAATAAGTATGCCACCGTCGGGAGACATTCTAGAATACCCGATGCGTTAGAATCGGGCCACCATCTAGTATATTATATAGAGTCATTACAAACAGAGTGATCTATTTCACGTGTTTATTTCTGTTAATGTTGATGATTATGGCTTACAGCCAATGAAAACACAAAAGCCATTATCTCAGTGAATTAAAATAATTAACAAAAAAACACATGCAAAGGCTTCCTAAGCATTTAAAAGGTCCCTTAGTCTGTTTCAGAAGGCTCCACAATCATAGGAAAGACTGCTGACATGACAGATGTCCAGAAGGCAGTCATTGACACACTCCACAAGGTCCCAGAGTTCCAATTTTCATTTGGAAATCAAGGTCCCAGAGTCTCGAGGAAGAGTGGTGAGGCCACAATCCAAGCTGCTTGCGGTCTAGTGTGAAGTCTCCACAATCGGTGATAGTTTGGGGAGCCATGTCATCTGCTGGGACTTGACACTAGAGTTGAGCGAGTATGTTCTATTAACCCTTTCGCCGACTATGCTCGGGCCGAGCTCCGAGTATTTCCAGCTGCTCGGTGATAAGGTTAAATTGCTTCTGTGTGCATGATTTGCAACTGTTTGACAGCTTTATTACATGTGAGGAATGTCTATTTCTTACACATTCCTCACATGTAATAAAGCAGTCAAACAGTTGCAAATCATGCACACGGGAGCAATTTAACCTCATCACCGAGCAGCTGGAAATACTCGGAGCTCGGCCCGAGCATACTCGGTCAGAACATACTCGCTCAACCCTACTTGGCACCTGTCCACACTGCCAAAAATACCAATACCTGGTTTAAAAACAACAGTATCACTGTGCTTGATTGGCCAGCAAACTCGCCTGACCTAATCCCCATAGAGAATCTATTATAGAGAATCTATGGGGTATTGTCAAGAGGAAGATGAGAGACACCAGACCCAACAATGCAGACGAGCTGAAGGCTGCTATCAAAGCAACCTGGGCTTCCATAACACCTCAGCAGGGCCACAGGCTGATCGCCTCCATGCCACATTGCCGCATTGATGCAGTAATTGATGCAAAAGGAGCCCCGACCAAGTATTGAGTGCATTTACAGAACATACATTTCAGTCGGACAACATTTCGGATGTTAAAAACATTTTTCAAGCTGTTGTTATAAAGTATTCTAATTTACTGAGATAATGACTTTTGTTCATTGGCTGTAAGCCATAATCATCAACATTAACAGAAATAAACACGTGAAATAGATCACTCTGTCTGTAATGACTCTATATAATATATGAATTTCACTTTTTGCATTGAAGAACTGAAATAAATTAACTTTTTGATGACATTCTAATTTAGTGAGATGCACCTGTACATCATATAGGATGCTGGGGCTGATCAGTATACATAATGTAAGATACACTGGGGCTGATGTATATACGTCATGTAGGATACACTGGTGATGATGTACATACATTACATAGGATATGCTGGAGACTATGTATATACATCATATAGGATACGCTTGTGCCAGTGTATATGCATCTCTATAGGATACCTTGGGAGCGATGTACATAGATCATATAGGATATGCTGGGGCCGATATATATACATCATATAGAATACACTGGGGCTGTGTCATGGTGTGACTGTGGGATAGCAAGTGTGCTCCTATTCTGACCCTCAGGCTAGGGGTCCCTAGCTATTTCTGTTCCCAGGATTACTCCTGAATGTGGAGATGCCCGAGCCTCGTTCCTTACTATGCTCCTAAGCAGCACTAGTTTGTACAGTGTATGGGGGGAATACAAAACAAGATAGGACAGAACTGAAGCACAGTCACACAACACGCTCTCAGGGAAATACACAAAGGAATATAAAGTCTAAAACCTGAGAGGCAACAAAGTAATATAAAGACACCTAGGGAAAAAGGAAAGGGTTACCAAACAACGCTTGCAACAACTTTAGCAATAACCACTAAACCAGTATGTGTTCACCTTTCCAGAACAGGATAGAGAAAAACGATACTGGCATTGCCAGCAAAGCACAGCCGGCTTAAATGGAGAAACAGCAGACACGACTGGTTCTCCTCTAGCATGTGATCAAAGGCAGTCAACAACCTCAGCCCAGCAAAGACTAACTTTTGCTCACCTGCCAAGGAGCTGCAGCTCTAAGAGTCGATGCCCTAGTCACCCTGCACTGACCATAGCTATCAATGGAGTTACAAGGAGCAGTATATGAATCTGTGGAATCCACAGACTTGGACGCCGCCATCACAGTTTGTGATGTTAGAGAAAACCTCCTTGTGACATGCTGATGTATATATATCATATAGGATACACTGGGGCTGATGTACAAACATCATATAGGATGCACTAGGGCTGATGTATATATAGTACATCTTAAAGGATATACGGGTGCTAATGTAGAGTATATACATCATATAGGATACACTGGGGCTGATGTATATACATCGTATAGGATACACTAGGGCTGATGTATATATATCATATAGGATACACTAGGGCTGATGTATATATAGTACATCTTAAAGGATATACGGGTGCTAATGTAGAGTATATACATCATATAGGATACACTGGGGCTGATGTACAAACATCATATAGGATACACTAGGGCTGATGTATATATAGTACATCTTAAAGGATATACGGGTGCTAATGTAGAGTATATACATCATATAGGATACACTGGGGCTGATGTATATACATCGTATAGGATACACTAGGGCTGATGTATATATATCATATAGGATACACTAGGGCTGATGTATATACATCACATAGGATACACTGGGGCTGATGTATATACATCGTATAGGATACACTAGGGCTGATGTATATATATCATATAAGAGATACTGGAGCTAATGTACAGTATATACATCGTATAGGATACACTGGGGCTGATGTATATACATCGTATAGGATACACTAGGGCTGATGTATATATAGTACATCTTAAAGGATATACGGGTGCTAATGTAGAGTATATACATCATATAGGATACACTGGGGCTGATGTATATACATCGTATAGGATACACTAGGGCTGATGTATATATATATCATATAAGAGATACTGGAGCTAATGTACAGTATATACATCGTATAGGATACACTGGGGCTGATGTATATACATCATATAGGATATACAGGTGCTGATGTACAGTATATACATCGTATAGGATACACTGGGGCTGATGTATATACATCATATAGGATATACAGGTGCTGATGTACAGTATGTACATCACATAGGATACACTGGGGCTGATGTATATATATCATATAAGAGATACTGGAGCTAATGTACAGTATATACATCATATAGGATACACTGGGGCTGATGTATATACATCATATAGGATATACAGGTGCTGATGTACAGTATATACATCATATAGGATACACAGGTGCTGATGTACAGTATGTACATCACATAGGATACACTGGGGCTGATGTATATATATCATATAAGAGATACTGGAGCTAATGTACAGTATATACATCGTATAGGATACACTGGGGCTGATGTATATACATCGTATAGGATTGACTGGGGCTGATGTATATACATCATATAGGATATACAGGTGCTGATGTACAGTATGTACATCACATAGGATACACTGGGGCTGATGTATATATATCATATAGGATATACAGGTGCTGATGTACAGTATATACATCACATAGGATACACTGGGGCTGATGTATACACATCATATACTGTAGGATACACTAGGGCTGATGTACATACATTACATGGCCTCAGCTTGTTAACTCATTCATAGCCTGGAGATGAATCAGTGTAGCATGCAGCCCTCCCAGAGCTTGAAGATGAGCCTGCAGGAAAGTAAGGAGCCGGCGCGCAGAGAGCGGTAGCCCCTCCTACCAAGAACATCCTGATAACACTATCTGGCACTAGGCCTGGCAAAGAGTACGCCACTGCGGTGTACTGAACGCTGTGCGTGTGCGTCGTGCATGGGCGCGCATGGGCGGGTACACACGACATGGACATGAAAAAATATTAAAAGGCCAGCAGCTGCAAAACCACGGCCGATGGCCCACAATGTAGGTGAGGGCTGCAGCCCAGTGAGCATGTGCCTGTTGGGCTTGTAGTAGTGGCATGGTTCTAGAGGTCAATATATCTTTGAACATAAGTATGAGATATACAACCAATACCATTTTAATGGCAACTCTCGTATATATATATATAGACAGTGTCGGACTGGGGTGTCTGGGGCCCACAGGAGGAATTTATCCTCAGGGCCCACCCTACAGCTATATGTAAATACCTGATAGCCGATATCCCCGTTATAGTGGAGCGTCTGCTGTAAATCACAGGCGGCTCCTGCACATCTACTGTGCACATGCTATAACTAGGATGTACAATTACGGTAGTTTGCAGTAAAGGGGTTCTTTGGTTAAAACAAGTTATCACCGATCCAAGGGCTCCATGGGATAGGTGATAACTGACTGATCGTTTGGGTCCGAACATTGGAAACCGCACCGATCAGAAGAATGGGGACGTTTTATCCCTGTCAGGACACTTATCCCCATTTTAAAATGCAGCGGCAGGTGGGACGTCTGACTGCAGCTCCCTTCATTCTCTTTGGGGTTTCCAGAAAAAAAACAAGAACAGCCACTGAGGGAATGAATGGATCAGTGGTCAAGTCGCACATGAGCTCCAGTCTAATGGGGATAAAAGCTCCACATTCTACCAATCGGTGCAGGTCCCAGCATTCAGACCCCCACTAATCAATAACTTATCACTTATCCTGTGGAGAGGTGATTACTTGTTTTCATCGGAGAACCCCTGTAAGTGCATCTTGTTCCAAGTATTTAATTAATCACTAATGGAAATAAAGAATCTTCTCCTAATTAATATCAGAGAGAACAAATGACTGCCATACACAACACAATCCACTGTACCAACACAAACAGTACTACATACAAGGGAGAAATACTGCCACACCATGACTGGACTACATATTACTACCACATAGTGACCGAATAATACTACGTATAAGGGAGAAATACCACCACACGATGACCAGACCACATATTACCACCTCATAGTGACTGAATAATACCACATACAAGGGAGAAATACCACTAAACCATGACCAGACCACATAATACCACCACATAGTGATCGAATAATACTACATATAAGGTAGAAATACCACCACACCTTGACCAGGCCAGATATTACCACCCCATAGTGACCGAATATTACTACATACAAGGGAGAAATACCACCATGCCATGACCAGACCAGATATTAACAGCAAATAGCGTCCAAATAATTCCCCATCATTTCTCTCTACTACCTCCATAATTGCTCTTCTCCATCCCAATCATTGCTCTCCCCCACCTTCTCCAACATTGTCATATCTCCCCCACCTTCTCCATCATTGCCATATCTCCCCCCACCACCTCCATCATCATTGCCATATCTCCCCCCACCACCTCCATCATTGCCATATCTCCCCCCACCTGCTCCATCATCATTGCCATATCTCCCCCACCTGCTCTGTCATCATTGCCATATCTCCCCCAAACTGCTCCGTCATCATTGCCATATCTCCCCCCACCTACTCCATCATCATTGCCATTTCTCCCCCCACCTGCTCCACCATCATTGCCATATCTCCCCCACCTCCTCTATCACTAATGCCATGTCATATCTCCACCTACCTCCTCCATCACCATGCCATGCATATCTCCCCCCACCTCCCCCATTGCCATGCCATATATCCCCCACCATGTCATATCTCGCCGCACCTGCTCAATCACCATTGTTCTCCCTCAAAAAAACCCAAAACTTGTCTCTCAGCGCGCTCCCCCGCAGCACTGTCCTCTGCTTCCTGCCCGGCATCTTTCTCCCTGACACAGGCCCATGCTGCATGATGACATCATCAAGCAGCGCGAGCCTGTGTGAGGGAGGAAACGCCGGGCAGAAAGCAGAGGTGAGGACGGATCCCTGCAGCTATGCTGCCATTTTCCTCCTGTCGGCAGTGGAGCTGGAGGGATCGCTCCTTGCCTGCCGCACAGGATGAGGGCAATCTGCCCATGGGACCGAGAAGCAGGCCAGATTGCCTTCATCAGCCGCACTGCAAGGGCCCCTCTGACCCTCCAGGCCCTTGCAGTGCGGAGCACCGGCGGCCATGTTAACCAGGGGCACCCGTGTGTCCTGCTCGGGGGCCCGCTGAGGACCCGGGCCCACCGGAGAATTCTCCGGTGTCTCGGTGCCCCAGTCCGACCCTGTTTATAGACACACTTACACATTGGTGTGTACATACAGTACATGTGCATGTGTGTGAGTATATACTGTATGTGTATATGTGTATAGTGGCGTTGCTCGCAGTTTATAGACCCTGTAAGGCAGCGCTAGTCATCATGCTGGGGGACACTCGCTGCATCGGGTCAATTAAAGCACACCAGCCACGTTTTCCAGTATTTCACAATCCAGCAGTTTATTACACTTCACTACTGCTTATCACCGAGTCCAACTCAGTGGCTCACCGACATACACATATAATGTCCAGGAGCCTTTCAAGTGGCAGACAGGCCCACTTGGCTCCAGTTACAGCCATCAGCAAAGTCACTTATATCAACGTCCATATAATGCAGTGCTTTACCTTTGCCCGGTTTTAGCTGCTTCAGTCAGATTTGTTCTGCCACCACTGTGGCTTTACGGCTTCCCAGATGGGGGTCTCCAGCCCTCGTTCCTTCAAAGGCTACTGGTATGTTTTCTCACCTAACATCCAGCCTATGCCTTCCAGGGCTCTTGCCTTTCAAGCCTCTGGCCCTCCAAGGCTACTGGTATCGCTTACACGTAAGGATCCAGCCTCTGCCTTTCAGGCTTCACTAGGCCTCACTAAGCCTCTCCAGGCTAACAGTGTCCCACACACGGGAACAGGCCTCACGCCTTTCACACCTGTCTCAAATCTACCAGGGTTTATATATCCTCTAGTGCACACACAGGACCTGTGCTGATGTCACAGTCATGTGATCAGACCTTCTGTATGCACAGGACCTGTGCGATGTCACAGTCATGTGATCAGTAACCTCGGGAGGTACATGGCCGGCCAAAACACACCCTGGACCATTACAGTAATGCCGCAAGCCGCTGCCCCCAACCATTACAGATCTTTAATAGTACTGGTGTTCTCTTATGGGCCAAAAGGATATTTTGGCCCCATAGGCTCCAGGGCTAAGTGCGACTGCAACACATGTACCTACTATAGTTATGTCTCTATGTTTGTATCTGGACAATCAGACAGGCATTTACCATGTAGCCTATAGTTATTCTGTCCTATTCTGTAGTAGATGTGTAGGTACTGTAATAATCTGGCAATTCACCTATATCTCTGCTCTGTACAACAGCTGCATTTGCTCCTTGGTCTGAAATACGTGAGCTGCGGGGACTTTTACAGCTACTTACTGATGAAGGGGCAGCTTGACATCCCCAGTGCAAGGTAAAGTTTTATTTTTATGTAATTATACACGAATAGAAATATACAGTATATATAAACAGCAGTTCCGTCATCAGTATTGATTGCTCTTTGATGCCAATATGGATTAGACTAAAGCAATATATTAGTCATCAGAACCTGGACAGAATCCTGACCGGCCACTTTATTACACTATGGATATGTAGCACCCCGAGGACTCGGCTGCTACAGGGGTATTGCACCTCAGACCAGAGGTGTGGTATTCCACTCCCGGGTAAGGATGGAGTGTGGAACTGGGCTCAGTTAGCTGCATGCACTACACTCACCCCATTTCCGGGGGACAGATCAACGGTACTCCCACCAGATAGATGTGCAGGTACGACAGCTTCTGTCCCTGGCTGGAGTGGGGAGGGGGGAGGAACATCCCAGTGGTGTAGGAGCAGATAGGGGAGGGACTCTGGGCAGAGGTAGGAGCCCATTGGTTGCTCGTCACCTGGGCTCGGGTGTCAGAGGGAGTATATAAGGTGGGCACCATCTTAGGACAGGGTCTTTTTGGTCTGCTCTGTGCAGAGAGGAGCTCAGCCAGAGAGGGCTGACAGGGAGCTGTGGCTCCGTCTGGGCCCAGCTCCAGAGCCAGGCCTGAAGCAGAGAGAGAGAGAAGTCAGAGGAAGAAGGAACAGAAACACCAGGAAAGGCCCAGAGACGCAAGAGAAGAGGGAACCCTGAGATCCCACGAGTTAACGGGTGAAGGGTTGGCAGAACAGGGTACCGGATCCCAAACTGGTGGAGGCCAATTATCCTCAGCCAGGAACCGGAGGTCGTGAACAAGTTTTGGCGCGACCCCTCGCCATATCCACCAGGAAGGCATACCACGTATAGGGTCAGGGAAGCCGGGAGAGGTTTCACCACCAGAAGGCCCGAGGGAGCTGGACAAAGGTGGATCCCTGGTGGGGACGGCCAGTAGGAAGGAAGAGAGGGGAGCTCAGGACCACGCTCTGGAACTGCCTGGGAGTTGGCTGAGTCCCGCACCTGGTGGACGCAGCACGGCTCGGGTGGTCACTCTTGGCCGAAGTGATCTGAACACCAACTGTGAGTAAAGCTGTGAAAACTGCAATGCACGTCTCTGAGCTTCCTTGTCACACCACTACCACTATCATCTTTTCCTGCTTCATCAGCTGCCCTGAGGCTATACCCCTCCCGTTGGGGGTTATACCATCCACGCTGCACATCCGTACCACCGGCCTCAGCGGACTGCCCTGCAGCGGCGGCTTCATAGCCGCATTCAACGGGTGGCGTAGTCGGACACTAATACCATCATATCAATAACGCCACTTAGTTTGACACCCTGGGCACGGACTGGGTCACCGCCACGAGGACTACTACCCCTATCTGATCCGGCTCCGGGTATTCCCCGCGTGCGCAACGCTACACAAACATGGCCCAGGGGGCGCGTCACCTTTGGCGTAGTCGGCAGGATTACGTGCCCGCAACCACCGGGTACTGCGTGCCTGAAGAAAAGTTCACATTTACCTCAAAAAGGAGTCTCCCGCCAATTCCAGAGGGTTCCCGCCATCAGACGCCGTCCGGAGTCGTTTCCCGCCGTTTGCCCGCCATCTGCAGCCTTTGCCCGCCATCCACGAAGTTTCCCGCCATCAGTGGACGATTCCCGCCATCTTGGGCAGTTTCCCGCCCTGGCAGAGCGGACGCCATTGTGGGCGTGCCAGAGAGTGGCAAGAGACCACCTCCCATCGTGGGCGCGGTCCCAGAAGGGCGCCAAAAGCGGAGACCGCCCCCACCAGCCGAGACTACCACCATGGAAATGTCCATCAAGGTCGGGGGTCTGCCCCTGAAACTGACTGTCACTAAGTTGCCCCGGGACCACTCCCAAGGGGGGCGGATAGAGAACAAAACGGAGAAGATGGGTGCAGCCTGGAGGAGTCTGGACAGATCGCACCCGGGGATGGAGGAAGAGACAAGCGGTACCGACCCCGTGGTCCGGGGCCTGCTGCAGGCCGCCACCCCAGAAGGCCTGGTGGAGATCCTGGCACAGCTCCCCAGAGATCGGGAGCGTGCACAGACCGCGCTGGAGGCCTTGGCCCGGAAGATGGCCCGAGTACAGCAGGAAGCACTGGCCGAATGGGGGAGGGAGATGGCCCAGCAGGCTGGAACCCGCCAGCAGAGGACGCCACCCGCAACGTGGAGCATGTCTGCCCCTGAGGATGGTGCAGGAGGGACGAAGGCCGGAGACGACGCCGCGGAGGGAGCCGCAGGGATGGAAGCAGGTAATGGGGACGTCACCACCCTGAGCCCAGTAGCCGAAAACCTGCCCCAGCTCCCCGTCGCAGAGCCCGAAGTCCCACTCACCGCGCCCGTTGCCGCACCGCCACTGCTCCCAACTAGGCCTCAAGCGGCCGGAGCCGCGGTCACGCCCCCTTCCGCGCGCCACGCCCCTTGACCCTGAGCGCGGCAAAAGAGGAAGTGCCCCCGGCCTGGTCGCAAGGCCGAGTACCCCCGGGCGCCGCGGTCTCAACAGCGCCCTCCTCCCGGAAGGCGCCATATTTGAATCCAGACAGGATGCCTACGGCCTGGACACAAGGCCGAGCACCCCCGGGCGCCACTGCCCCTACAGCGCCCTCTACCTCCACCGTGCCACCCCTGGGTGAAGATCTGTTTGCACAGCATACTAGCCCGGATGGGCTGCCCTTCGTTTGGCCACCGGAGTACATCAATTCCCGACTCCGGAGGGAACGGCCCCTGTGTGAGCCTCTAATCCCGGCTCCGGCGCCCGCCAAAATTGTCCCACTCCCGTTGGAGGAAGCCCAGTTTGCATGGGACCCCACCGGTGAGAACCTAATGGGGTTTACCCAGGAGACCCGGGCGGACGCAGCCCGGCGTGAAGAGTGCTGCCGTCAACAGCTAGAGGTCTTCGGGAGAGAACGACGAGAGAGGCGGATCCGCGAAGAACAGCTGCAGGTCCGGAGCGCGGAGCAGAAACGCCGAGCCCGACGAAACCCCGGTGCGGCCCACGGTCCCCGCGCCACCGGGACCGTAATAAAGTTCCAGCTGGAGCATGGCTGGGGCTTTATCCGGGATCACCGAACCCCCGGCGACGTCTTTGTCAACCGCAGGGATGTCGAGAGTCACCTTCCAGAAGGACACCGAGGATGCGACCTCTACTCAGGTGATGAGGTCACCTTCACCCGGCATCAGTGTGCCAAAGGACCGTACGCCCTTCACGTACACCGGCTGACTGAGGAGGAGATACAATATGAGGAAAGCCAAGAGGACCCGGACGGGTCTGAAGACTACCCTCAGGAGGAGGCAAGGAGAGGATACCGCTACTGAAGGAAGTAGCCTAAACAAAGTACTGTATATAGTTACCCGTCAGGGAATGAGAACTGTTGCTGAAGTTGTTGCTGAGTGAAGTGTGGTCCCCGTTGGGACTAGTGTGGGACTGTTAAAGAACTGTTTCCTGTGTGCCCCTATCCATTACCAGGCTGAGGACTGTGAGCAGCCATTCCCCTATTCCCACTGGCCGAGGACTGAGAGCGGCCATACCCTGTAAATAGTTGCGCTTCTTAAGGCGCCCCCTACTGGTTTTAGAGAAGAACTGCTTTTCTACTTTGGAACTAGTGACTGTTGCACTTTACCTGGTCACAAGTTGCACCGTGGCCAGAAGATCAAGAATATGTTTGAAAATGTTTTATTTGAGAATGTCTTATAATGGAAAGTTAAATATGCTGCTAAAATAATAATGCCAAAAGTTTTAAATGGTGTTTTTCAAAAAGAGTTCCGGTGGCATTAGGAAAATGTTTTATACCTGTAACGTTTAAAAAGAGTAGAGTACCTCCCATAAAGGGATGAGTTCATAAGTTAATATCTTATATATGAGTGCACTTTAAAAATTTTGTATGTTGTAATTTGCTTTTGCTCTATTCCAGCCCGAGGACGTGCTGTGGTTTACCAGGGGGGAATGTAGCACCCCGAGGACTCGGCTGCTACAGGGGTATTGCACCTCAGACCAGAGGTGTGGTATTCCACTCCCGGGTAAGGATGGAGTGTGGAACTGGGCTCAGTTAGCTGCATGCACTACACTCACCCCATTTCCGGGGGAAAGATCAACGGTACTCCCACCAGATAGATGTGCAGGTACGACAGCTTCTGTCCCTGGCTGGAGTGGGGAGGGGGGAGGAACATCCCAGTGGTGTAGGAGCAGATAGGGGAGGGACTCTGGGCAGAGGTAGGAGCCCATTGGTTGCTCGTCACCTGGGCTCGGGTGTCAGAGGGAGTATATAAGGTGGGCACCATCTTAGGACAGGGTCTTTTTTGGTCTGTCTGTGCAGAGAGGAGCTCAGCCAGAGAGGGCTGACAGGGAGCTGTGGCTCAGTCTGGGCCCAGCTCCAGAGCCAGGCCTGGAGAGGAGGCCTGAAGCAGAGAGAGAGAGAAAGGAGAAGAAGGAGGAACAGAAACACCAGGAGGGGCCCAGAGACGCAAGAGAAGAGGGAACCCTGAGATCCCACGAGTTAACGGGTGAAGGGTTGGCAGAACAGGGTACCGGATCCCAAACTGGTGGAGGCCAATTATCCTCAGCCAGGAACCGGAGGTCGTGGACAAGTTTTGGCGCGACCCCTCGCCATATCCACCAGGAAGGCATACCACGTATAGGGTCAGGGAAGCCGGGAGAGGTTTCACCACCAGAAGGCCCGAGGGAGCTGGACAAAGGTGGATCCCTGGTGGGGACGGCCAGTAGAAAGGAAGAGAGGGGAGCTCAGGACCACGCTCTGGAACTGCCTGGGAGTTGGCCGAGTCCCGCACCTGGTGGACGCAGCACGGCTCGGGTGGTAACTCTTGGCCGAAGTGATCTGAACACCAACTGTGAGTAAAGCTGTGAAAACTGCAATGCACGTCTCTGAGCTTCCTTGTCACACCACTACCACTATCATCTTTTCCTGCTTCATCAGCTGCCCTGAGGCTATACCCCTCCCGTTGGGGGTTATACCATCCACGCTGCACATCCGTACCACCGGCCTCAGCGGACTGCCCTGCAGCGGCGGCTTCATAGCCGCATTCAACGGGTGGCGTAGTCGGACACTAATACCATCATATCAATAACGCCACTTAGTTTGACACCCTGGGCACGGACCGGGTCACCGTCACAAGGACTACTACCCCTATCGGATCCGGCTCTGGGTATTCCCCGCGCGCACGCGCGCCGCACCCCAGACATGGCCCAGGGGGCGAGTCAGATAGGGCAGGATTTCTTGTATTTCTGTAGACCGTCACTAATTTCTTGTCTCTCTGTCAGATTCTATGCCGCTGAACTCGTCTGTGGAATCCAACATCTCCACTCAAAGGGCGTCATCCACAGAGACCTCAAGCCCGAGAACATCTTGGTGGCTGAAACGGGCCATATTAAGATCACAGATTTCGGTCTCTCAATTGACAACATGCATGGAGACCGAACAGCCACTGGATACGCTGGAACTGCAGGCTACATGGCTCCTGAGGTGAGAAGAACAAGGATTTTCTCTTTTCTTCATACTATAATTGTATGTCTGCCTGGATCACACACATAATCCAACAAATGTCCATTACAGTAAATGGGACATTCTGACATTGACATCTGGCATGCCATACACATTAGATAGGCAGCTTGCCTCAGCTGAGTGTACATGCGTTCTGAATGGGAGGGGGGAGTATGACCATGCCAGACACAAAGGATCGGGCACTGAAATTCAGCATCCAGTGTTTGAGCTGAATTGGGATGTCTCCATACACATTAGATGATCTCTCCGGAATCTGTGAGTCCGGCCACAATACATGATCATGCTATATGTTTTGCCAGCATTAGAGACCCAAAGAGTTACAAGTCAGCCAGCAAAGGTTCTGGAGCTCAGAAGAGCAGCATGGCTCCTTTCAGTCATTAGTGTGGTAATCATAATATTCAAGTGATGCCACAACCAGAGGAATCATCCACTCTCACTATATTACATAGTCTTACAATTATTATACTGAGAACTTTGTTACACTGAAGATATGGAACTTTTTGACCAACTCTTTATCTATTTTCTTCTTCTTTATGTAGATTTTGGCTGGGAAGGAGTATAACGCCGGAGTAGACTGGTATTCTTTTGGTGTCATCTTAAAAGAAATGGTTACCGATGAGTGCGCCTACCATCAGACACTCAACGATAAATCCTCCGGCATCAGGAACATCATTAAACAGGTCAGTTGTCTTAACAGTCATTAGTACTATGATGTATACAATGTTATAGTTGTAGAGATGAGCAAACCTTTTGAAATTCAAATTAACCAGCTTGTTCCAATTTTTTCCCAAAAATGTTAAAATCGCAAGTACTCAACATAAATGGGTAAACTTGTGGTAACCGTTCTTTACTGCTGTGCTGTCACATACTATCTGTGCAGTCTTTTACTGTTTTATGTCTTTCTCTCTCAATCTCTACTGCTAAGCTGTGATGTGCTCTCCCTATCCAGATTCACCACAAAATGACTCCTACATTCATTGCTTTGGCTTTCATACAGGCTATGATAGTCCCTCCTGATTGTGCTATAACATGTGATGTGACACCTTAAAGCATTATGGTGAAGCCTGGACGGCTTACATCAGAGGTCCCATAAGTCTTCTCTGACTGATGTAATTTTTAGTAATACTGTATGAAAATTGGCTGCAATCATTTTAGGTGATTCCCAAGAAGCAAATCACAAATTGTTGAAATTCACCGGGTTCAGCAGATTCACAAAAATTCAACACAAATTCAGTTCGCATCAAGTGGATTTGCTCATCTCTGCATAGTAGTCATCATTTTCTCTCCAGTTTACATTCATGGATTTTGGTTTTATCTTTATTAGCTCCTTCAGAAAGATCCTGCCAGTCGCTTAGGAGCCAACGGTAACATCAGAAAGCACAGGTTTTTTCAGCGTATCGACTGGGTCTCTGTGGAAGCCCTGAAACTGCCTCCACCATACGTCCCTGCAGTAAGTATATGAGCAGATATGGTTTCTTAGTATTAAAATCTTTGTGTCTATTCTTTTACTAGTTTTCAATCAACACAACTTGTTTTTAACGGAGACTCTGATATAAAGTCATAATTTTAATGTTATAATTCCTTTTTTCCTTTATAGCCATCTGAGCCTCCCCGTCGTCATAAACCATTCCATCTGGAGAAACTAGAAGCAGCAGAGGCCACAGCACCTATATCAACAAAGGACCAGGCATTGTTTGAGGGATTTTCATTTGTCAACTTGGAAACCCTTGAGCAGACCCCAGCTCTATAGTCATCAGAGCGAGCGGCCCACCTGAGCCTCCGGAAGACTGAAAATCAGAAGACTGGACATCACTGGAACAAACGCTGCAAGAATGAAGGTGACCATGGAGACGTCGAGGGACCCCGAATGAAGACACAGAGAATGACGGAGCCAGCAGATCCACCTATGGGCTGGCGGTAAGAATAAGCGCCATAATATCTGCGCTTTATTCCAATCATAGGCATGTGCCAAACATTTTTCACTGACCGGTAATAGGATTTCCTCCTGCTCATTTTAGCTCCAATTTTTGGTGCTGTCTTGGGCAGCGATGAAATACTGAGGTGCGTGATGGCCGGCTATTAAGGGGTGGCAGGAAGCCGGATTTTTTTTTTTTAACAACATCTTGCACTTGCCTATGATAAATCTACCATTACCGGCAGTTGGATTTCCTCATACTTATGACAGTGTTGTCATAGGAGTGGGGAAAAAGGTGAGAGATGGCCGGCTATTAAGGGGTGGCAGGAGGCCGGATTTTTTTTTTTTTTTTTTTAAAATAGGGAAAATTTGACCTATGGAGAACACAAGAGCTTACAGCTAGTGGACTTGCACATCCTCCAGATGTAAGTGTAAAATGAGAGCCGCAGTCTTAAAAAGTACATTTTGTTAAGACCCTGAGGATGGCAGAGCCGGCAGATCCACCTATGAGCTGGGGGTAAGAATGGAGGACTATTTCATCAAAGTCCTGTGAAGACACCCATGCCAATGTCATTCCAGTCCATGCCAGGGGTACCCATTCCAGAAGCCATTGAGCCTTCTCATGGAACATCTATATAGTTAAACAAAACAAAAAAACCTGCAAAGCTTTTTAATGCAACTAAAACCTCTTACATTTTTCTTACATCTGTAAATAACAACAGAATGAAGTGGGTTAAAAGTGTATTTTGAATATTCCCATTTTTTAAGGCACCTAAACAGGAAAGGGTTCTTTACAGTCAGAGCAGTGGGACTGTGGAATTCCCTACCACAAGAGGTAGTGATGGCAGACACTATAACAGCTTTCAAAAAAGGGTCTGGATGATTTCCTCGAAACACATAACATTGAGGGTTACAGTTAAATTAGACAAAATGTTACAACTATAGAAGTACATTTAATACCATAATAGTAATTACATAATTAGTATCATAATTAGGTTTGATCCAGGGTTCCTGGACTGATCGCCTATTTTCGGGGTCAAGAAGGAATTTTTCCCCTGTGACACAAATTGGCTGAAGGTGTCCTGGGGTTTTTGCCTTCTTCTGGATCAACAATGTAGGCATAGGGCAGTATTATTAGTGATAGGAAAGTTAGAATAATACTGTAATAAGATAGCAGGATGTTAATAATAGTAACGATATCAAATAGTCACATTTATAAAAATAAAAACAAATTAATTAATAACTGCAGTAGTACAATAAGTAGTGTAATATTAAATATATAACTAGTAATAACATAATTAGGTTTGATCCAGGGTTCTAGGACTGATCGCCTTTTCTCGGGGTCAAGAAGGAATTTTTCCCTGTGATGAAAATTGGCTGAATGTGTCCTGGGGTTTTTGCCTTCTTCAGGATCAACAGATTTAGGCATAGGGAGTCTAGTAATACCATTATTAGAATCACAAGAGTAATACAAAATATAAAACTAATTAAAAAATTAAATTATAAACGGGTACATTCTTAATTGTTATAGTGCAGCAATAATAAAAAAGGTAATAATAATAATAATAATAATAATAATACATTTGTGAGGCCTAGTGCCAGTTAGTTAGTAAGTTAGTGTAGTGTTAGTGTACGGAGTACAATTGGGGGAGGAAAGTTGAACTTGATGGACCGAGGTCTTTCTTCAACCTACGTTACAATGTTACTAATATCTGCGCTTTATTCCAATCATAGGCATGTGCCAAATATTTTTCACTGACCGGTAATAGGATTTCCTCCTGCTCATTTTAGCTGCATTTTTTGGTGCTGTCTTGGGCAATGATGAAATACTGAGGTGCGTGATGGCCGGATATTAAGGGGTGGAGGAGGTTGGATTTTTTTTTTTTAAATAGAGAAAGTGTTTGACAAGTCAATGTATTGTTCAACCCGGCCACACAAGGCTTCAATACTTTATAACCCTAGAGACATTGCTTCATCTTCCGGCTCAGCTGTAAATGGAGAAAATCATAATCTTTGAATGGGCGTTAATATACTTTTTTTTTTTTTAAATCAAAGCAGCAAAAGCATATATAAATATAAGAGCTATAAAATACATACACATTTTGCCAAGATGTTCTTTCTGTAGGCTTTAATTCTGAAAAAGAAGAGGTATAATATAGCAGCACAGGCAGAAATAAGCATGCTGTTACAGTGTAACCCAAAGAATGAGGTTATGACCCGGAAATATGAGCCCCGAGTCGCCGTCTGCTGTAAAGACTTAATATTCTATTCTGTATTGAATGATCTTAAGGGCAATAAGCACAAGAAGAACAGTTACTCGCTCCAACACTTTTAATGCTCTCACTATTGTAAGGCTACAATATGTTTACATGGGGCGTAATTACTGAGGATTCACCATCCAAATCTGCAATAAAGTTCAGTACAGAATTTGTGTTTATAAAGGAAAAATATCTCAGCAGATTTGAGAATTTCTTGTAAGGCATGGATGCTCCTAAAAAATATATATTTAAAAAATAAATCCAACGCAGTTCGCTCTGAGGTCGGTGCTGCCTGCTCCGTTTGGAGGACCCAAGACTGCTAAAGCCTGTGATTGGCAGCAGCGCTCAGGTGACTAGAATTGGATGTTTCTTTATTGTCCCCATCACAGCCTCGGTGCAGGAGATTTTGGGAAGCGAGTGACGTCTTACACTAAAACTATGACAGGGACATTGAACTCTTCTTCAGTCACAAAGAGGGGGCATGATTATAGCACATGAGGCCGGGCTAGTCCCGGCCAATAGATGCTCACCCCCCTCTGGACTAGTATTGGCGGCCAATAGATTGCGCATCCCCACTTCCCCCTCTGGACTAGTCGCAGACAATAGATGCCGCTGCCCCCCCCCTCCAGACTAGTCCCAGCCAATAGACCCCCCCCTCTGGACTAGTTCCAGCCAATTTGCATATTGCTAGCAGCGATGTAAGAAATGTTTTTACTGCACGTAGCAATCAACTTTTGGTTCCTGCATCATAATGAAGGATAATAACAGTTTGGGAGACTTGGAAGACATCACAGGTTTCCTTTGATAGGAATATCCCATAAAGTGTCATACATGACAAATCTATAGCCTGCGTCTCTTGTTGGGATACCCCTTTCACTTTCCAGTAGAATAGGATTTTATAGCATAAGTATAAAAAAAAGTGCTAGGGGCCACACATGCTCAGTCTCCACAGCCAGATCTCTGTGTCCGTGCACAGGAAACTATTCACATTGGTCCTTTACAGTGAACAGAGGATAACTGTGCAGAGGACAGGATGGGGGGACATAGGTCCATTAGCATTAAGCTTATTAGATGGACATGCAATTTGATACACACTTTGAACACTGTTAAATGGTTAATTATGGAAATTCATTTGGAATGTTAATTAATAATGGATATTCATTTTATCCTTAATTTTGAGTTCTATACAAGGATTGCCTCAGCCATTGTGTCTAGTTGACATGCGCTATTTGTGTGTGCATTTTTGGTTCACTACCATATGTAGAACAGGTGTGCTATACGACTGGCTATAAAAGCCCATGGTACAGAAAGGGGGGGGCTCTCTTGCTCTTCCCACCCCACAAGAAGAATCTTCATGCTGAGAAGTATCTGACATGTAGGCCTGGACACGTGCTGGATAAAGACATGATTTACCAGCCAGGATCCAAGGAAAGATGGGTGAATCTCAACAATTAAGCTAATTATGGACAAATGGACAATTACTTTATAACTAATTATTGTATGTACCTGCTGCAATTTGATTCTTTTTAATGGACAATCCAAGAATAAATAGATACATTTTTTTATAAGAATATCGTGATATTGATACTTTGCGAAGTCCTCAGTAGGAAAAAATAATACAGGAAGAGTATTATTTTACAATGGTGAGCCAGCCAGTCCTGTTTTTTCGTTTTTTTAAATTAAGTAAGTGAATTTCTTCCGTGAACAAGGGGGGAAGTCCTGACGAGCTGAACAGCTGTTGTTCACGTGTCAGTAAATTCACTAGTTTGTCACGAGAAGCAGAAAGGAACCTATAGACTGAGGACTAACAGGAAGCAGAGGTACTAACAAGGAACAGAATCACACAGGAAAAGAATCAGACGAACTGAAGACAGGACGTGCTGATAAAGGGAAGCCAAGGAATCTTAAGGTAAGCAAAATATGGATATAATTTCTTCTTTTGCTAAACAAAGTAATATTAATTTCAAAGTTAATGTAGGAGATGACATAGAAGTTTTGTGGCTCAGTTTATACAAAGAATGTGAATTGCAGAATTTACAGTTAACTTTTAAATTGGTAAATAGAGACAAACAGAAATTGAGAAATATTCTACATTTGGTAGATTTTTTTCATAGTCTTGTGTTAGAGATTTCTAAGCAGGAAAATAGTGTAGAAGTGTCAGATGGTGATACTGATTCTGACTGTAATGTGGAAAATGAACAAGAAGTAAGACACGTGTCTGTAACTGAAGGTGACCTTGGGTCTGACCAAGAGACGGACATACAGAAACCTGACATGGGAGGAGACATGACTGACATACGAGAAACCGACATACTAGGTGATGTGGGAGGAGACGTGAGTGACGTAGGAGGAGCGGACGTACAAGAGCCACTAAAAATATCAGAGAATTCAGGAATTACCCAGGCTCAACTGCAAATTAAAATGAGGAAAAATTTGCTGAAATTATACAAAATCATGCCAAAATATGATGTCAAAATCCATGCCTGTAGAAATTCAGAGACATTTGAGAGCTTTTCTGATAAGTTTGATCTAACCAATGAGGAGAGGAATCAATTATTTAAAATATGGATTCCTGTGACATTGTCCAGACGTTTACATTTAATGCCCTGTGAAAATGACTCTCCTAATGGATGGGAAAATGATTTGGACAGGTTAAGATATTTGATTTATTGTGTCACAAAGGATTTTCCCAACATAGAAGATCTGCAGAAACTAAGGATTGGTAGGAAGGAATGTACATATACATTCATGTCCATATTTGAACGGTTGTACAAAGCTCTCATCAAAAATGGAAAAGTACAACAAATGGTAACAACTTTTGTACAAAAATTCAAATTTCTAGATCCAGTATCTAGAGTTATAGCGTCACAAAAAGAATCCCTATTCAAATGTGCGCAGTTGCTGGATTCTGTTAGAAAACATGAGAATCGTGAAAAGAAAATAAATCAAGTTAAATTTATAAAACCAGGAAAGGTAAAATCTTACCAAAAGCCAATATCAAACTCTCCTAGACTGAGTCATCCCCATAGTGAACTCTATCAAATACGCAGGAGATTTCATATCTGTTATAAGCCATATCAGATGATTCAAAACTCCATATCTCCACAGAAAGAGTTAAAAATGCAAAGCTGTGACTTTTCCCTAGAAAAGAAAATGGCCGAAATAGACGGACAGAGACAGGTGAGACGACCAGGTGAGAGTGACGTCAGGGAATGTGGACAGAAGGACAGGCAGTTCTCTGAGGTTTTGAAGGATAGAAAAATGTCTTTCCTAAATAGGACGTTCCTGGAGATATTTGAGAGAGACAGAAGATTTGGTTTAGGGAGTGGCTAAGGAAAAACTGTAATTATAATGTAGCATAGAAGTGTTATAATGTCTCAATATTTATTTATAATCTTATACAGTAAAATTGTAGTTACATAGTTTCTAATAGTTCATATATATATATATATATATATATATATATATATATATATACACTTGTCTAAGTAGAGATTGTGTATAATTGTATTTATATATATATTTATAAAAAATATATATATATTAATTAATAAATTAGAACTTCATATATAAATTTAAGTAGCAATATTTTGAATTACATTAGAACCAACCAATATATGTATAAGATATTTAAATAATTCTTTTTCTGTATGAATTTGATATTTAATTTTATCTTCTTATATTTCCTTAGAGGTTTCATTCCAAAGCAGGATTTGATCAAACAACTCTAAAATGGATTTATTTCTTTATTCACACAGGAAGTTGAAAAATTGCATGATTTTATGTGTATAACATTTTAAAATAATAACAATATAACTAGTTGGATCATTATGTGTAGCACTTATGAATTAATATTTTCTGTGCATGAAGTGTTCGTTATAACAAGTAGCTTTACAGCATGACGTGTGACAGCTGCGGCCTTTGAACTTTGAGCTAATAGTATAGATGCCATTCATTCTATTTTCAGCTGATGTAACTTAAAACCTGGCAGCCAGTGAAAAAAGAATCTAAGTCAAGAGTTTTTTCAAGTGTCTGAAATTCCAGTGACTTACTCTCATATTATATAATATGTACTTGGGGAATATTCAAAGAAATATTAAGATATGACAATGCGCATTAATAAATTGGGATACAACAATTTTGGGTTAAATATATATATATATGTGATGAAAGCCGGCCGGTGGGTGCAGCTCTCTGGCGCCCCCTTACCTCTCAGGTCAGTCAAGGTACTGCACCTAGAGAAAGTAGTGCCAGGAAGCTGCAACCAGCGCAGGGAACACGGTAGTGTGTTATCCCTTCAACGTCACTAAACCGTAACGTCACTACACAGCACAACTCGCTAGCGCCCTCTTAGCCTCAGGTCAGTCAAGGAACTGCACCTAGGATAAGCGGTCGCCAGGGAGACTGTCCTGTAACCTACTGGGTATCGGGGCCCTCTGTAGTGAGGGCGGTATATATATCTTCCTTGGCCGCGCCAGGAATATATATATCTGAACCTCCGACCGTCACTACCAGCCTTCCCCAATCCCCAGTTGGTATGCTGCCACCAGTCCCTATTTTAGATATACGCCCAGTCCGTGAATGGGCCTATATCGGGTCAGGAACCAACCCTGGGTAGCGTTTTTGGCTTGAGCCGAGCTCACACGGACGTGCGTTCGTTATGCAGAATAAAAGGCAGGCCCACAATTACTTGAGGTAATTGATTATAATAATACACTAGATACACGATATACAACTAAATATACACAGGTATAAGGTCAGGCTAAACTATACAACAATGGAATACAACACACAGAATCACCACAGCATATCAGTTACCGGTTTCTTGATTCTCTTGTGACGCAGGGAGAGGATTCTGCGGTCGCAGGCACGGTTCTTTGTTACAGGCTGAGGCCTACCACCGCATGGTCAAACTGCTCCTCCCCTTGGTGGCCTCAGCTGGTGCTCAGATGTTCAGCACACCACTCTTGGGTCAAAAACTGACTTGTCTCTTGTCTGTCCTGCTATCTTACCTGCCCCGTCCCACCCACTGCTGGTGAGGTCAGCTGGCTCAGTCTCCACCCTCAGGTCTAACTTCGATCAGAAGCCCAAATTCTATGGAACCCAATAACTTCTTCTGGGATGGTCTCATGATACCCCCAGGGGTTCCCATGGATTCGGGCCGCCGTAACCGACCTTTTGATATCAATTATGATACCATACGGTCCTCAGGAATGGCTCCGCGCTATATCTTGGCTTCCAGAGCACGTACAAACGTCTACCGCGGAGGCTTGTGTGCGCAATGGCTCCGGGACGCCGTGATATTTTTTTATTGGCCCATCCCACGCAACATGCGTGTACTATTCATGTTTCTATATCTTATGCCTCCATGCTTGTGACAGACAAAGAAACTAGTCCTATGGGACAAATGGTCAGGTACAGATAGACGAAGCACCCCCCCCTGCTGGCTGTGTTTCCTCTCGAAGTCTTTGAAGCTCCTAGCATTCAAGTGTTAAGTAGGCTTCTTATCTTACAGGAGCCTGGATGGGGGGAAACTATCTAGTTGACGTTTTAACAGAAGGTCCCAAGGGTGGGGGCTGCTGAAGTGTGGCCATCCCTGGATATGATTTATCATTACCAAGATGGCGGCTACAGGTTCATCACACCTCCCCCTATACGAGGGCGCGAGGGGGTAGCACATTCCTGTGTTCCCCCGTGCGTCCTTCTGCACCCTCCCCTTGCCGGGATAACCCGTCAGCGTTACCGTGGTCACGGCCTCTTCTGTGGCGAATGGAGAAGTGGTACTGCTGGAGAGCGAGGCTCCAGCGTAGCAACCTGCCATTCGACCCAGAGACCGTGTGTAACCAGCTGAGGGGGTTGTGGTCCGTCTCCACGGTGAAATGGCTCCCGTACAAGTAGGGCTGCAGACGCTGCAGGGCCCATACAATTGCCAGGCATTCTTTTTCCACCGTGGAGTAAGCCACCTCCCGGGGCAGTAGCTTCCTGCTCAGGTACAAGACAGGATGTTCCTGGCCTGTCGTGTTGACCTGACTTAGCACAGCACCGAGGCCAAAGTCACTGGCGTCGGTCTGTACCACAAACCGCCGGTCGAAGTCGGCAGCTTGCAGTACAGGGGAGCTACTTGGGCGGCTTTGAGTGCCCCGAAAGCTGTCTCGCAGGCGACTGTCCAGTCGACTGCGACGGGCAGCTTCTTCTTGGTGAGGTCCGTCAGGGGCTTGGCCAGGGTGCTATAGTGTGGGACGAACCTCCTATAGTACCCAGCGGTCCCCAAGAAGGACATCACCTGCTTTTTGGTCCTAGGAGTGGGCCAGGATGCGATGACATCCACTTTCCCAGGTTCTGGCTTCCGAACCCCCCCGCCTACCCGGTGACCCAGGTAGAGGACCTCACTCATGCCCAGCTGGCACTTTTCCGGCTTGATGGTCAAGCCTGCCCGGTGGATCCGACCGAGCACCTGCCGCAGGTGCTCTAGGTGATCCTCCCAAGTGGGACTGAAGACTGCAATATCGTCCAAGTACGCAGCCGCGTACCCTTCAAGTCCCTCAAGCAGCGTATTGACCATCCGCTGAAAAGTGGCAGGGGCATTCTTCATGCCGAATGGCATCACTGTGGACTCGTACAGTCCAAAAGGGGTGATAAAGGCAGAGCGTTCCCTTGCCGCGGGGGTCAGAGGAATCTGCCAGTACCCCCGGCTCAGATCCATGATGGTCAGGTACTTAGCCCCGGCCATCCGATCGAGCAGGTCATCGATGCGTGGTATGGGGAACGCATCGGTGGCCGTTACAGCGTTGAGCCCCCGGTAGTCCACGCAGAACCGTGTAGTTCGGTCCTTCTTTGGTACGAGGACTACAGGCGAGGCCCACGCGCTGCTGGATGCCTGGATCACCCCCAGCTTCAGCATCTCGTCTATCTCTTGGCGCATGTTTCCCTGCACCTCGAAAGAGACCCGATATGCTGAACGCCGGATCGGCGGGTGATCGCCAGTGTCCACGTCGTGGACAGCCATCTCAGAGGAATCTGCCAGTACCCCCGGCTCAGATCCATGATGGTCAGGTACTTAGCCCCGGCCATCCGATCGAGCAGGTCATCGATGCGTGGTATGGGGAACGCATCGGTGGCCGTTACAGCGTTGAGCCCCCGGTAGTCCACGCAGAACCGTGTAGTTCGGTCCTTCTTTGGTACGAGGACTACAGGCGAGGCCCACGCGCTGCTGGATGCCTGGATCACCCCCAGCTTCAGCATCTCGTCTATCTCTTGGCGCATGTTTCCCTGCACCTCGAAAGAGACCCGATATGCTGAACGCCGGATCGGCGGGTGATCGCCAGTGTCCACGTCGTGGACAGCCATCTCAGTCCTTCCGGGCAGGCTGCTGAACAGCCCCCGGAAGGGGTGCAGGGTGGTCCCCAGCTGGGACCGTTGGTCCTCCGTGAGCTGGTGGCCAACCCCCACATCCTCGATGGACCCACCCGCCTTGGCTTGGGTGAGCAGATCCAGGAGGGTTTCTACCTCTCCTTCCTCGGGAAGGTTGCACACTGGGTGGGCAGTCGCTTCCCGCTCATGATGAGCCTTCATCATGTTCACGTGGAAGGCCTTCCTCCTTCCACGGGCGTGATCCAGGGTGACCAGATAGGTGACGGCATTGAGTTTCTGGTGCACGAAGTAGGGACCTTCCCAGGCTGCCTGAAGCTTGTTCTGTGGTACGGGGACCAGTACCCACACCTTTTGACCCACCTGGTAGGTCCTCTCACAAGCATTCTGGTCGTACCACCGCTTCTGGTCGGCCTGGGCCTGGGCCATATTGTCCTGCACCAGCTTTGCCAAGGCCATCATCCTGTCCCGGTGGCGCACGACATACTCGATGACCGACACCTCGGGGGTGGCCAAATCCCCTTCCCATGCTTCCTTCACCAGAGCCAGGGGGCCCCGTACCCGTCGCCCGTACAGGAGCTCAAAGGGGGAGAACCCCGTTGAGGCCTGCGGAACCTCCCGGTAAGCAAATAGGAGGTGTGGGAGGTAACGCTCCCAGTCTCTCCCGTGGGAGTCGACCAACATCTTAAGCATCTGCTTTAAGGTGCCATTGAACCGCTCACACAGGCCATTAGTCTGTGGGTGATACGGGCTGGCCACCAGATGTTGCACCTGCATTTGCTTACAGAGGGACTCCATCAGCCGCGACATGAACTGGGTCCCTCGGTCGGTGAGCATTTCTTGGGGGAAACCCACTCTGGAGAAGATCTCCAGTAAGGCGGTAGCCACCTTGTCGGCCCGAATGGACGACAAAGCTACCGCTTCCGGGTACCGGGTGGCATAGTCCACTACCGTGAGTATGAAGCATTTCCCGGAGTGGCTGGGAGTGGACAGAGGTCCAATAAGATCCACAGCGACCCTCGAGAAAGGCTCTTCGATGATTGGCAGAGTTACCAGTGGGGCTTTGGGGCGCGGCCCCGCCTTCCCCACCCTCTGACAGGTGTCACACGAACGGCAGTAGGCACCCACCGCGGCTCCCATCCCAGGCCAGTAGAAATGCTGAGCTATCCTGGCCTTGGTTTTAGCGATCCCTAGGTGTCCGGCCATCGGAATCTCGTGTGCGATCCGCAACAATTCCGCCCTGAACGGATAGGGTACCACTAACTGTCGGTCCCTGGGCCACGCCTCCGGTGAACCCTGCTGGACCGTTACCCGGTACAGCCGTCCCTGGTCCCAGACCACACGCTCGCAGTCTGACTCCATGGGAGGCTGTGCCGCCTGTTCCTTGAGAGCTTTCAGGCTGTCGTCTGCTTCCAAAGCAGCCTGAAATTCCTGACTTGATGTGGCCAGAATCGACGAAGCTGCCACATCCTCCGTCAGCCCCTCCGGGCATGTCACCTGGCCGCTGTCTGACCCGGCAGACACTTGGTCAGAAGTGGGGAAGCTGTCGGACCTCTGCAAGGCTCCTTGGGCTCCGGCGCTCCCACTCCTGGTGACAGCGGCTATGACCGCTGTGACCGTGGGTAGTGCCTGCTTCCCCTCTGTTTCTGACCAAGCCGCCCGATCAGGCAGGCTTCCTAGGCCTTTGGACATCTCGGATGTGGGGAACTCCTGCCCTGGGGTCTTACCTGGCGGCTCCTCTCTTGGGACACCCCCACCTCCCATGGCCTGTTCCTCCCCCTGCAGTGGGCCTATACTCAGCAGCCTGGATACCCCTGGGAGCCCTACACTGCCGGTAGCTGCCCCCCTCTCCATCCCTGAGCTTCCCTCTACAGAATCCTGCCCGCCCCCTCCCTCACCGGAGGACAAGAGGTCACGGCACGCCGGCTGAGCACCTCTGCGGGCATCCCCACACTCCCCACCTGCTTTCACTAACCCTGTTTGTGTTGTGTCTGTGCAGGTGTTACCCTCAGGTTTCACTCCCTCCTCCTCAGCAGGACACACACTACATACAACATGGTTGGCATTAGCAGCAGACAAATCAATACACTCTTGGGGGGCCGAACTTGGGGGTTCAGAGGGTACATACTGCGATACTAGACGCCCCAAGTCGGTCCCTAATAAAACATTTGCGGGAATATTTGGCGTTACTCCCACCTCCCGCATCCCCCTCCCGGCACCCCAGTCCAAATACACCATGGCAACGGGAAGGGCCGGCTCCACGCCTCCAACCCCGGAGACGGAAAGAGTCTTTCCTGGTACCAAGTCCTGGGGGGACACCACCTCCGGCCGTACCAGTGTTCGTTCAGCGCCAGTGTCCCGCAGTCCCATGACCGCAGAACGGCCTATGGTGACGGGTTGGATGTTGTCCAGGGACCTACCACCACCCCCTCCCACACACAAAACATTGGGCGCTCTCTGGGACTGGGATGGGGTCTTTTGGCGCTGGGGACACTCAGCCCTAAAGTGTCCTGGTTTGTTGCATAGATGACAACGTCTTACGTCTGGTCCTTGCCTGGAGAGGGCAACAGGGGGATACACCCCTTGTGTTCTAGGGGCCGGGGAAACAGGGGCATGACTGGGCTTACCCCCTCTCCAGGTGCTGCTGGCAGACTTCTTCAGCTCAGGCGCCCTGTTATTGGCATACTCGTCTGCCAGGGCGGCTGTAGCAGAAGCCCCTGTTGGTTTTCGGTCACGGAGGAACTGTCGGAGGTCCTCTGGGCAGTTCCACAAGAACTGCTCCGTGACGAACAGTTCCTGGACCTCCTGGCGGGTAGTAAGCGCTAGACCCGAGGTCCAGTGCTCTGCGGCTCTCAACAGCGCCCGCATATGATCGGTCCAGGTGTCCTTGGGGCCACGCAGCAGGCTCCGGAACTTCTGGCGGTACGACTCGGGAGTGAGGTTGTACTGCCGGATCAGGGCCCGCTTGATGCAGTCGTAGTTCTGTACCTCCCCGGCAGGTAAGTCCCCCAAGGCATCCAGGGACTTACCCCTCAAACGGGGGGTCAGGTATCTGGCCCACTGATCCCGGGCCAGATGGTGCTGAAGACAGGTCCGTTCAAATGCCACCAGAAAGGAGTCCAGGTCCCCATCCTTCTCCAGTAGAGGGAAGTCCTCAGCTCGGACTTTGGACGACTTGGTCTCCTGATGGGTTGGTTGCTCTAGCGGAAGCCCCCGCTGGGCCAGGTCCAGTTGGTGCTGGCGCTCCGCAGCTCGCTCTGCACGCTCCGCAACCTCCCGGCGCTCTGCAGCTTCACGCTCCGCAGCCTCCCGGCGCTCTGCAGCTTCACGCTCCGCAGCCTCCCGGCGCTCTGCAGCTTCACGCTCCGCAGCCCGCTCCGCAGCCCGCTCTGCACGCTCCTCCTCCGCTGCCTTCTCTGATGCTGCCAGGAGGGTTTTGTAGACGGCATCGCCATGAGACTGGAGACTTGCCATAGCCGCTTGTAAAAGGGCTTGTGATCTGGACAGGCTGGGCTGGGTAGGTGGTGGGCAGCCCACTGCGGGACCGTATACTGGGGACTGGCTCCCTGAGGTGCCCGGGCTGGACTCCTCCTCGCCATGAGTAACAATGTCCTCCCCTCCTGCCACACGGACCGTAGCATTAGCCTCCTGCAGGGTCTTGCTCCTGGTGCCGTCTGCCATCTTGGTAACCGACACCGCTGCAACCCTGAGTTTGCACACACCTTGTTATACTTTTAGCCTGACCGTCTAACGTTGGGCTGACCTTAAGACTCCAGCAGTGGAAGTTACCACTGGCAGTCTTTAGTGCCTGGGAGTAGGGGTCCCACAACACTATTATTCTGCAATCCCACCGCTCTGCCACCAATGTGATGAAAGCCGGCCGGTGGGTGCAGCTCTCTGGCGCCCCCTTACCTCTCAGGTCAGTCAAGGTACTGCACCTAGAGAAAGTAGTGCCAGGAAGCTGCAACCAGCGCAGGGAACACGGTAGTGTGTTATCCCTTCAACGTCACTAAACCGTAACGTCACTACACAGCACAACTCGCTAGCGCCCTCTTAGCCTCAGGTCAGTCAAGGAACTGCACCTAGGATAAGCGGTCGCCAGGGAGACTGTCCTGTAACCTACTGGGTATCGGGGCCCTCTGTAGTGAGGGCGGTATATATATCTTCCTTGGCCGCGCCAGGAATATATATATCTGAACCTCCGACCGTCACTACCAGCCTTCCCCAATCCCCAGTTGGTATGCTGCCACCAGTCCCTATTTTAGATATACGCCCAGTCCGTGAATGGGCCTATATCGGGTCAGGAACCAACCCTGGGTAGCGTTTTTGGCTTGAGCCGAGCTCACACGGACGTGCGTTCGTTATGCAGAATAAAAGGCAGGCCCACAATTACTTGAGGTAATTGATTATAATAATACACTAGATACACGATATACAACTAAATATACACAGGTATAAGGTCAGGCTAAACTATACAACAATGGAATACAACACACAGAATCACCACAGCATATCAGTTACCGGTTTCTTGATTCTCTTGTGACGCAGGGAGAGGATTCTGCGGTCGCAGGCACGGTTCTTTGTTACAGGCTGAGGCCTACCACCGCATGGTCAAACTGCTCCTCCCCTTGGTGGCCTCAGCTGGTGCTCAGATGTTCAGCACACCACTCTTGGGTCAAAAACTGACTTGTCTCTTGTCTGTCCTGCTATCTTACCTGCCCCGTCCCGCCCACTGCTGGTGAGGTCAGCTGGCTCAGTCTCCACCCTCAGGTCTAACTTCGATCAGAAGCCCAAATTCTATGGAACCCAATAACTTCTTCTGGGATGGTCTCATGATACCCCCAGGGGTTCCCATGGATTCGGGCCGCCGTAACCGACCTTTTGATATCAATTATGATACCATACGGTCCTCAGGAATGGCTCCGCGCTATATCTTGGCTTCCAGAGCACGTACAAACGTCTACCGCGGAGGCTTGTGTGCGCAATGGCTCCGGGACGCCGTGATATTTTTTTATTGGCCCATCCCACGCAACATGCGTGTACTATTCATGTTTCTATATCTTATGCCTCCATGCTTGTGACAGACAAAGAAACTAGTCCTATGGGACAAATGGTCAGGTACAGATAGACGAAGCACCCCCCCCTGCTGGCTGTGTTTCCTCTCGAAGTCTTTGAAGCTCCTAGCATTCAAGTGTTAAGTAGGCTTCTTATCTTACAGGAGCCTGGATGGGGGGAAACTATCTAGTTGACGTTTTAACAGAAGGTCCCAAGGGTGGGGGCTGCTGAAGTGTGGCCATCCCTGGATATGATTTATCATTACCAAGATGGCGGCTACAGGTTCATCACAATATATATATAAAACTTCATATGTGGAATGTTTGAGTTGAACAGATCTGTGAATGTCAGAGTGAAGGTGACAGATGAGTAAATCAGCAGCTGCTAAGTGTGATTGATGTGACAGAGGCCTCGTATGTTTGTATGTTTGGAAAGAAAAAAAAATGTTTCTTTATGTGAAGGTACAAAAATATATTTAATTCTGAGGAAATTATAATACATAATTAGGTATTATCTACATATATATATTTCTATATTTCTTTAATAATTATTATTTCTTGATTTAACTAATAGTGGATAAGAGCAACCACACATCAAATGGTTTACAAAGCAAATTTACATTTAGAATAATTTTCCACATGATAATATTCTTGAATAACTATGATATTATTTTTAATGGTTACCTAAATAGGTACACACCTCTCTTTAGACAAATCTATGCTACTCATCGATATGAAATTTATGCAAAATATTTCTAGAAGAATAATTATTTTAATTTGGTTCTGATATATACATAAATTTTATAAAATAATATTTTTTGGTATTAAGGGGGAAAATGTGTTTTTGATCCTGATTACATAATCACTTTTGATCAATACTTATTTTCCACACATTTTAATAAAGAAGAAATAATAATAAGGTACTATGGTATAATTAAGAAGGGTATTACATGCAAAGTTGCATAGTTTAATAATTTTTTGGTGATACAAGGTTATGACAAATATGAAATCATCCAGATAATGGAGATATAAGGGTATTTTTTATGGAGAATATAATTACTCTGCATTTGTCATTACAATTTAAAGGCCTTATTTTTATTTTTATTCTTATTTTTACTCTTAATTTTATTTTTCATTTTTAAAATTGTATTCTTACTTATTTTCTTATTTTTCCATTTTTCATTTTTAATTCTCAATTTTTGATTTTAATTCAGTTCAAGATTTCAATTGAGAAAACACATTAATATTTAATGGGGTAATGTCAAGTACAAGAATATTGCTTCATCAAATATAATGATGATTTGAATTAATATAAGAAAAATGTTTACATTTTCTGAGTAAACACAACAATTCATTCATTCATTCATTCCTTCATACATTCATATATTTATTCATTTTAGTTCAGCAGTATACATTCTTTGGTATTATTGGTTTAATAAAGATATAAACACTTGTTTCAAAACACACTGACACCTATGGGTTGGAAAAGGTAATTACCCCTATGACATAAAAATGTTCTATCATATGGAGAACTTGATTAATAATGAATTATTATCTATTATTGTTTATTATTCCAAACATAATTTATTTTAATATTTTGATAATAATTAGATGGATATTATTGATTGCTATGGTACGCTGTGATATTATAGGTTAGGAAAAACTGCCAGATTTGGTACCAGATTAGGGAATGAAGACATCAATCAAGACATCGCAATTATGAATTCTATCTTAATAAAGACTTTTCATATTTATAAATCAAAGAGACTCTCAAAAGTTACAAGAAGAAGCAACTGATATCCGGAAGTCTCAGAAGGTAACAGGTGTGAATGCTGAGTGTTATAATAGACTGTGTCCATTACATACAATACAATTGTAATGCACACGCCCGGGATGAGCGGCGTGTGCGTGTGATTGTAGTGATTCCACTGGACCGTGCCGGAGAGTGAATGCCTGGAGGGGCGTAACTAGGTATTCACCCGATCCGACCAGGGTCGCACGACGGCATACGACGCCAGTGCACCAAGGAGGAACCGAGCAGAGGGACCAGGTGCTACTCCAGGACAGACCCCGGACACGGCTGTTGACCCACACAGGGGAATACAGGAACAGACTGGTAGGCTGGCACACAGACTGGTGGGTATAGGCAGGCACGACTGGTATGCAGGCAGGCGGGTATGCAGGCAGGGGGGTACAGGCAAGCACAGCTAGAGTGCAGACAGGGAGGCACTAGCAGGTAGGAACACAGGCGGGATAGGACCCAGTACACACTGGGACTCAGGAACAGAACCACAGATGTGGCGGACAAACACAGCAGAGTGAGACCTCCCAGAGAGGTGAGCGAGAACAGGGCAGGACAAGGCCGCCTGGAGCGGTGAACAAAGGGTCAGAGCTGAGCGAGACTGCCGGAGCATTGAGCAAGAGTAAAGCAGGACGAGGCCGTCTGGAGCGGTGAGCAAGAGTGGAGCAAGACTGCCGGAGCAGTGAGCAAAAGGATAAGAGCGGAGCGAGACTGCCGAAGCAGCGAGCAAAAGGGTCAGAGCGGAGCAAGGCTGCCGGAGCAGCGAGAAAAGGAGTCAGAGCAGGCTAGAACCGCCGGAGCGGTGAGCAAAGGAGTCAGAGCAGGCTAGAACCGCCGGAGCGGTGAGCAAAGGAGTCAGAGCAGGCTAGAACCGCCGGAGCGGTGAGCAAAGGAGTCAGAGCAGGCTAGAACCGCCGGAGCGGTGAACAAAGGAGTAGGAGCAGGCAAGAACCGCCGGAGCGGTAAGCAAGGCAGAGCAGAGGGGACAGGGCTCTGTTCACACGGAACAGACAGGAAGAGAAAGGCAGAGCCAGATACCCACAGGATACTTGCAGTGAAGTAGCGAGTGGACCAAAAACTCACAAACGGGAGTACAGAGACAACAAGCAGGAGTTAGGTACGAGTTCAGACTCTGCAGAAAAAGGAAGGGAACGGACATAGAGGCAAAACAGGTAAAGGATAGGAAAGAGTACAGACTGGAACTGAGTGTACAGAGGAGACCGACACTGCAGCGGGATACAGGAGCGGGTCTGGGAATACGGCCCCCAGAGAGGCGGGACGAACAGGCAAGGAGCGTGTTCAGACAGGACAGACAAGATACAGGAACAGGTCTAGGTAATCGGCCCCTAGAAGGCGGGAGGAACAGGCTAGGAGCGTGTTCAGACAGGACAGACAAGATACAGGAACGGGTCTAGGTAATCGGCCCCTAGAAGGCGGGAGGAACAGGCTAGGAGCGTGTTCAGACAGGCCTGGAAATACAGCCTCCAGGATAGGCAGACAAGAGAACACAGACAGGACTCAGTTCAGACACGGGAACTGATACCGCAAGGCAGGAGACATAGACAGGACTCAGTTCAGACACGGGAACTGATACCGCAAGGCAGGAGACATAGACAGGACTCAGTTCAGACACGGGAACTGATACCGCAAGGCAGGAGACAAAGAACGGGACCTGGCACCTACAGAGTGCAAGCACACACTGAATGAAACACTATGCTCAGGCAGGGATTGATTGCCGCAGCTGGGTTATATACCAGGTGACAGACAGCAATAGGCTGAGGACGCACAAGGGGTGTGACCCACAGCAGGTACAAAAAGCAGGAAGTGATCGGGTGCCGCCCTTAAGCAGCAGAAACAGACACAAACAGACAGCATGGAGGGAAGCCAGAGAGACATTCTGGACAGGAGATCAAGTGCGCGCTCTTGCACAGTGGGAGATGGACCACTATGCAAGGACGCCGCCAGGTATGTTACAGTACCCCCCCCCTTACGCCCCCTCTTCTTCAGGCCTGCCAGAATCTTCCGCAGGGAATTCGAGGGCCAATTCTTCACTTCGAAGAGATCACTTCCACTGTCCACCGGAAAAACTGGTCTCCTCTGGGTAGCTAGGATGCTACCTCCCATCCAGCCACCCTTAGCAACAGACGAAACGGGTGGAGTACCAGGAACAGCACACAAGGAAGTCTCTCTCCACATATTTTCAGGTGGCACCCCAGAGAGTACAGGAGACAACTGGAAGTCCTCCACCGGGTTGGAGGGGGACAGAGACTTGGGGGTAATCTCTGCTTCAAGGTACATCTTGTCAAGCTCACAGGAAGAAATAGACGGGTTATCAGGTACATAATGAGGAAAAGTCACTGTCTCTTTGTTATCTGGTGGTACCCCGGAGGATTCAGGAAACAACTGGAGGTCCTCCGCCGGGTCAGAAGAGTGCAGAGGCTCAGAGAAAACATCTGCTTCAGAGAACACTAGGTCGGACTCACTGGACGAAGCAGGCGAGGTATCGGGTACCGAGTATAGGAAAGTCTCTGTCCATTCACCACCAGGTGGCACCCCGAAGGGTTCTGGAGACAACTGGCGGTCCTCCGCCTGGTCAGAGGGGTGTAGAGACTCACCGGTAACCTCTGCTTCAGAGTACACTAGGTCGGACTCACTGGACGAAGCAAGCGAGGTATCAGATCCAGGATATAGGAAAGTCTCTGTCCATTCACCACCAGGTGGCACCCCGAAGGGTTCTGGAGACAACTGGAGGTCCTCCGCCTGGTCAGAGGGGTGTAGAGACTCATGGTTAACCACTGCTTCGGAGTACACTAGGTTGGACTCAGTGGACGAAGCGAGCGAGGTATCAGGTACAGAGTATAGGAGAGTCTGTCCTTTCGCTACCAGGTAGCACCCCGAAGGGTTCTGGAGACAACTGGAGGTCCTCCGCCTGGTCGGAGGGGTGTAGAGACTCGGGAGTAACCTCTGCTTCGGAGTACACTAGGTTGGACTCACTGGACGAAGCGAGCGAGGTATCAGGTACAGAGTATAGGAGAGTCTCTGTCCTTTCGCTACCAGGTAGCACCCCGAAGGGTTCAGGAGACAACTGGAGGTCCTCCGCCTGGTCGGAGGGGTGTAGAGACTCGGGGGTAACTACCACTTTGGGGTACCCATTGTCATGCTCACAGGACGAAGCGGACAAAGTATCGAGTACCGGGTGTAGAGAAGTCTCTCTCCATTTGTCATCGAGTGGTATCCCGGAGGATTCAGGAGGCAACAGGGGGTCCTCCACCAGGTAGTAGAGGTGCACAGACTCTGAGGTAACCACAGCTTTGGAGCATCATTGGACATGCACACCGGTTAAAGTGGGTGAAGCATCTGATGCCGGGTGCAGGAAGTTCTCCTGTGTGGAGTCTGGATGGGCAGAAGTCTCTTCGGGCAGGAGAACTAGTGCACTACCCACGCACATTACCCGTTGGGGCTTCTCCGGGATACAGGGAGATGAAGCTTCAGTAGGGACTTCAAGGTTGGGGTCAGGAGGTCTCAGGGAGGACAGACCCTGGCGTGACGGCTTGCCTCTACGTCTAGCACGTCTGGACTGCCTCTTGAGGTTGGGAGAAGTATTCCGGAAAGCGTAGTCACCCTGTGAGGATTCTGGGTGGGCAGTAGTCTCATTGGGCTGAAGGACTATTGCGCTACCCACACACATTACCCGTCGGGGCTGCTCCGGGATATTGGGAAGTGAAGCTTCAGCAGGGGCTTCAGGGTTAGGGTCCTCGAAGACCATACGAAAGGCCACCAGGAAGGCCTGCAGGTCAAGGACGACAGGATCCCATGCTTCCCATAGGGGGGTGACCCATTTCAAGGCATCACCCGCTAGGTAGTCAATCATAAAGGCCACTTTAGCCCAATCGGAAGGAAAATAGAGAGGGTAGGCCTTAAAGTGTAGCATGCATTGCTCCACAAATGCACTACACTGTCTTGGATCCCCATAGTAACGTGGCGGATGCGCAGGAACGAGAGCTGATAGATCCATCTGGACGGTGCGTAATTCGCCTGGAACTCAGCTAAGGAAAAAAAAAAAAATTATTTATTTATTTTAATGCATGTATTCGCTGGAAAACTTCTCAGAGAGCGAAGGCCGTGGGGCTCAACGGGAACCATGGCCTGAGCATGCTGTAATGCACACGCCCGGGCTGAGCGGCGTGTGCGTGTGATTGTAGTGATTCCACTGAACCGTGCCGGAGAGTGAATGCCTGGAGGGGCGTAACTAGGTATTCACCCGATCCGACCAGGGTCGCACGACGGCATACGACGCCAGTGCACCAAGGAGGAACCGAGCAGAGGGACCAGGTGCTACTCCAGGACAGACCCCGGACACGGCTGTTGACCCACACAGGGGAATACAGGAACAGACTGGTAGGCTGGCACACAGACTGGTGGGTTTAGGCAGGCACGACTGGTATGCAGGCAGGCGGGTATGCAGGCAGGGGGGTACAGGCAAGCACAGCTAGAGTGCAGACAGGGAGGCACTAGCAGGTAGGAACACAGGCGGGATAGGACCCAGTACACACTGGGACTCAGGAACAGAACCACAGATGTGGCGGACAAACACAGCAGAGTGAGACCTCCCAGAGAGGTGAGCGAGAACAGGGCAGGACAAGGCCGCCTGGAGCGGTGAGCAAGAGTAGAGCAGGACAAGGCCGCCAGGAGCGGTGAACAAAGGGTCAGAGCTGAGCGAGACTGCCGGAGCATTGAGCAAGAGTAAAGCAGGACGAGGCCGTCTGGAGCGGTGAGCAAGAGTGGAGCAAGACTGCCGGAGCAGTGAGCAAAAGGATAAGAGCGGAGCGAGACTGCCGGAGCAGCGAGCAAAAGGGTCAGAGCGGAGCAAGGCTGCCGGAGCAGCGAGAAAAGGAGTCAGAGCAGGCTAGAACCGCCGGAGCGGTGAGCAAAGGAGTCAGAGCAGGCTAGAACCGCCGGAGCGGTGAGCAAAGGAGTCAGAGCAGGCTAGAACCGCCGGAGCGGTGAGCAAAGGAGTCAGAGCAGGCTAGAACCGCCGGAGCGGTGAGCAAAGGAGTCAGAGCAGGCTAGAACCGCCGGAGCGGTGAACAAAGGAGTAGGAGCAGGCAAGAACCGCCGGAGCGGTAAGCAAGGCAGAGCAGAGGGGACAGGGCTCTGTTCACACGGAACAGACAGGAAGAGAAAGGCAGAGCCAGATACCCACAGGATACTTGCAGTGAAGTAGCGAGTGGACCAAAAACTCACAAACGGGAGTACAGAGACAACAAGCAGGAGTTAGGTACGAGTTCAGACTCTGCAGAAAAAGGAAGGGAACGGACATAGAGGCAAAACAGGTAAAGGATAGGAAAGAGTACAGACTGGAACTGAGTGTACAGAGGAGACCGACACTGCAGCGGGATACAGGAGCGGGTCTGGGAATACGGCCCCCAGAGAGGCGGGACGAACAGGCAAGGAGCGTGTTCAGACAGGACAGACAAGATACAGGAACAGGTCTAGGTAATCGGCCCCTAGAAGGCGGGAGGAACAGGCTAGGAGCGTGTTCAGACAGGACAGACAAGATACAGGAACGGGTCTAGGTAATCGGCCCCTAGAAGGCGGGAGGAACAGGCTAGGAGCGTGTTCAGACAGGCCTGGAAATACAGCCTCCAGGATAGGCAGACAAGAGAACACAGACAGGACTCAGTTCAGACACGGGAACTGATACCGCAAGGCAGGAGACATAGACAGGACTCAGTTAAGACACGGGAACTGATACCGCAAGGCAGGAGACATAGACAGGACTCAGTTCAGACACGGGAACTGATACCGCAAGGCAGGAGACAAAGAACGGGACCTGGCACCTACAGAGTGCAAGCACACACTGAATGAAACACTATGCTCAGGCAGGGATTGATTGCCGCAGCTGGGTTATATACCAGGTGACAGACAGCAATAGGCTGAGGACGCACAAGGGGTGTGACCCACAGCAGGTACAAAAAGCAGGAAGTGATCGGGCGCCGCCCTTAAGCAGCAGAAACAGACACAAACAGACAGCATGGAGGGAAGCCAGAGAGACATTCTGGACAGGAGATCAAGTGCGCGCTCTTGCACAGTGGGAGATGGACCACTATGCAAGGACGCCGCCAGGTATGTTACAACAATTCACACCACTGATCACCGGGACGGCAGAGGACGATGATCCTATATGAACTGTGTTGTGTTCAAGTTTCATCACGTTCCAGTGGTTTCCTATCACCTGCAACGCTTCAATGAAAGCTGGTGAACAGGTAATACCTGGCATATGTGTCCTGTATATAAAGGACTGAGTACTGGTTATGGGGCTATATAAAGCAGGGAAGTGTCAAGTTAACCCTTGCTTTACTGACCAAAGACGTCACATCTGTTCCAAAAGTGACACGAGACCAGTGCGGACGACACGGAAGATTCCAGAACTATCCAACGTAAGTCCAGGTGACATCACACAGATATTAAAGCTACATTTCATCCATGGACTTTGTTTTTTCTTATCAATTGACACATGATCTTTCTAATAAAGAATACAGTTTATAGACTGCACAATAATGAATACAATTATGGACTGTACAATATCTACACGCTGTCATTTATTTCAAAGGAGTTTTCATCTAAAGACTGTTATAAAAGAACCAAGAAGAAGACGAGACGACGACCCGATGACATCAGACGATGACGATTGGACCCGCGATTGCTTCGATTTAGATATAGGGAAGTATAATTATACATATTAAATGAATATTAGTCACGGCTTACCATAACATGAATTCACATCATTATATAACAATAATCAGATATTGATATTATTATTATTATTATGGAAATTTAATAATATTGCCAAGGAAGAAGAAAAGGAAAAAAAATGATTGTTATCCTAATGATAAACCTGTCTTCTTTTGAGGATTTTTCAGTCCTTTTTATCCTCAAAAAGGGGGGAATGTTAAATAATTATTATTCGATAATCATTTTTCTTAAATCTGAGTTCTATGCCTCAGCCATTGTGTCTAGTTGACATGCGCTATTTGTGTGTGTATTTTTGGTTCACTACCATATGTAGAACAGGTGTGCCATACGACCGGCTATAAAAGCCCATGGTACAGAAAGGGGGGGGCTCTCTTGCTCTGCCCACCCCACAAGACACAGAATCTTCATGCTGAGAAGTATCTGACATGTAGGCCTGGACACGTGCTGGACAAAGACATGATTTACCAGCCAGGATCCAAGGAAAGATGGGTGAATCTCAACAATTAAGCTAATTATGGACAAATGGACAATTACTTTATAACTAGTGTTGAGCATTCCGATACTGAAATATCGGGTATCGGCCGATATTCACTGTATCGGAATTCCGATACTTAATTCCGATACTTTTATAATATCGAATACCGGAATCGGAAGTTCCCATAATGCCTGCGCTCTGCAGTGTCTCTGAAGGATGACAAGCTGGATGGCAGCGCTCAGCTGCGATCCAGCTTGTCATCAGAATGCCATCCCAGCGTGGGAGAATTCTCCTGATTGTTTAAAAGCCGGCGCGCGGTAAAAAGCCGCCGGCTTTTAAACAATCACGCAGCCCCATACTGCTTCCCCGCAGCCTCCCACCCCGATCCTCCGCTCCCCTCGCCACCTCCCATCCCGATCGTAAATTAGGACCGGGCGGGGAGCGCAGCACCAAGGAGCGAAGGACCCGGGCGGGGAAGCCGGCAGTGAAAAGACTTCACCGCCGGCTTTCCCGTTCTGTGCTGCGCTTTCCCGCCGGTTATTTCAAATGAACAGCTGAGGTATCAGGTGATGCCGATCAGCTGTTCATTTGAAGTAGCCGCGGTGCCCTCAGAGGGTTCATGTGAGTTCATGCTTGACTGCATGAACTCACATCAACTTTCCCACGGCCGCACAGGTCAGCCTCACCTCCCGGACCCGTCATGATTAGTGTGTGCGGGGTGTGTGTGTGTGCGGGGTGTGTGTGCGGGTGTGTGTGCGGGGTGTGTGTGTGCGGGTGTGTGTGCGGGCAGACATAGGCCGATGTGACACTACTACTCCCATCGGCCTATGTCTGTCCCCCGTCCACTCCTGCCAGCAGGATCAGCTCGATGGGAGCAGTAGTTCCCATCAGCCTGATCCTGCTATTTAAATTGCCCTACTGTGTCCCCAATAAATGTTAAATACATGTCATTGGTGGCCAGTGGTTACCTAAAAGAAATTAGTTCATACATTACCTGTCCCCGCCGATCGCCACCTAAAATAAAGTAAAAAATAAAAAACTACACCTATACTCACCAAGACACCTAATTCCCCGAAGCCATCGATCTCCTGTAATAAAATATAAAATAATAAACCACAACCTTATCCTTACCCCTCCGTAGTAGTCCACGAGTGTCCCACGAAGATCTCCAGTTCAGAGCAGCCACATAGAATGTGACCGCTCTGAACCGCTGCCGCCGCTAGAATGACGGGGCCGTAAGGGTTCACCGGAGTTCAGGCAGCGCTGCTCCGGTTAGCTCCTTTACGGCACTGCTGTATCGTGAGAAATTCCCACGGTACAGCACTGCCGTAAAGGAGGTCTCCGGAGCTGCGCTGCCTGAATGCACTCCGGTGACCTCAGTCAGTGGCTCCCGCTGCCGGGAGCGGACGTGTTCCCGGCAGCGTGAGCTTACAGCAGCCATGCACAGCTGTCACCATCTCCAGATGTGACAGCTGTGCATGGGAGATCAGCGCAGGAACGTGGACAGGTAACTATTTTTTTTTTAGTAAACTAAGAATTAAATAAAATGGTGTTTTATTTCAAATAAATTATTTTTTTCTGGGTGTAGTGTGTGTTTTTTCTTTTTAACACTTTGTAGGTTAGTAATGGGGGTGTCATATAGACGGCCATCATTACTAACCTGGGCTTCATGGCAGCTGGCGCTGACATGAACCCCACCACTATTACCCCCTGCCACCGCACCAGGGCAGCGTGGAAGAGCGAGGCTAAGTGCCAGAATTGGCGCATCCTATGGATGCGCCATTTCTGGGGCGGCTGACGGCTGGTGTTTCTAGCCTGGGAGGGGGCCAATATTCATGGCACCCTTCCTGAGCTATTAATATCAGCCCCCAGCTGTCTGCCTAGCCTTTGCTAGCTATTAAAATAGAGGGGACCCCACGTCATTTTTTTTTGGGGGGTCCCCCATTTTAATAGCTAGTAAAGGCTAGGTATTCAGCTGGGGGCTGATATTAGTAGCCTGGGAAGCTCCGTGGGTTTTACCCCCTTCCCAGGCTTCAAACATCTGCCCCAGCCGTCTGCTTAACCTCCGCTAGAGACTAAAATTATGGGGGATCCCACGCCATTTTTTTTTTAAATAAATCCTTTATTTTAACACTAAATGACATTTGAGGACTTAATAAAGATGCAGTCCCTAAATTATTATTTATTTTTTAATAAATTTTTCCCAAAACTTTTGACGTGGGCTTCGCCATATTTTTGTATGCCAGCCAGGTACAGCATCCAGCTTCTATGAACGCGCCATTTTCCGGGGCGGCCGCGGACTGCAATTTTCAGCGGGGGGGGGGAGGGCAAAAAGCTTGGGCCTCCCTGCGCTGCAGATTCCATCCCCCAGCTGCCTAGTTGTACCTGGCTGGACACAAAAATAGGGAGAAGCTCCACGTTTTTTTTTTTTTAATTATTTCATGAAATTCATGGAATAATTAAGAAAAAAAGGGCTTCCCTATATTGTTGTGTCCGGCTAGGTACAAATAGGCAGCTGGTGGTTGGGGGCAGCCCGTTCCTGCCTGCTGTACCTGGCTGGACACAAATATAGTGTGAAGCCCCACGTCAATTTTTTTTTAATTATTTCAGGAAATTCATGAAATAATTAAAAAAAAATTATGTGGGGCTTCGCCCTATAATTGTGTCCAGCCAGGTACAGCAGGCAGGAACGGGCTGCCCCCAACCACCAGCTGCCTATTTGTACCTAGCCGGACACAACAATATAGGGAAGCCCTTTTTTTCTTAATTATTCCATGAATTTCATGAAATAATTAAAAAAAAAATGTGTGGCGCTTCGCCCTATTTTTGTGTCCAGCCAGGTACAACTAGGCAGCTGGGGGCTGGAATCTGCAGCGCAGGGAGACCCAAGCTTTCTGGGTCCCACCCGCTGCAAATTGCAGTCCGCAGCCGCCCCGGAAAATGGCGCGTTCATAGAAGCGCCATCTTCTGGCGCTGTACCCAACTCATCCAGGGCCCTGGTGCGGTGGCTCACTGGGTAATAAAGGGGTTAAGGCCAGCTTGGCATTATCAGCTGGCCCTAAGCCCGAAATTCATGGGGTCACGCCAATATTAGACATGACCGCCATGAATTTCTAGTAAAGTATTTAAAAAAAACACAAACACCCAGAAAAAAGTCCTTTAATTGAAATAAAGACACAATTCTTTATTGTTCTAAATTAAACCATACTTACCGCCACACCCATTCCAGCTGAAGCCAACGATCTCCTGCAATAAAAGTAAAATAATAAAGCAACCTCATCCTTACCTTTCCATGGTTCCCAGGACAGCTTCAGCTCTGCTACATCGAGATGACAGGCTGGACCGCAGCAGAACGCTGCCATCCAGCCTGTCATCCCGCGGACACTGAGAAGCGCAGGCATGCTTGCGCTCCTCAGTGTCTTTCTGTGACGTCATCCAGATGAGCCGAGGTCATGTCCAATGAACTCAGCTCACCTCATGCACGTCACTGACAGCGTGGGAAAATTCTCCTGCACTCAGCGCTTCAGCGTGAGAATTCTCCCACGCTGTCAGTGACGTGCATGAGGTGCGCCGAGTTCATGGGACATGACCTCACCTCATGCACGTCACTGACAGCGTGGGAAAATTCTCACGCTGAAGCGCTGAGTGCAGGAGAATTCTCCCACGCTGTCAGTGACGTACATGAGGTGAGCCGAGTTCATTGTCGGCTCATCTGGATGCCGTCACAGCCAGACACTGAGGAGTGGAAGTATGCCTGCGCTTCTCAGTGTCTGCGGGATGACAGGCTGGATGGCAGCGTTCTGCTGCGGTCCAGCCTGTCATCTCGATGTAGCAGAGCTGGAGCCGTCGTGGGAGCCATGGAAAGGTAAGGATGAGGTTGCTTTATTATTTTTCTTTTATTGCAGGAGATCGTTGGCTTCAGCTGGAATGGGCGTGATGGTAAGTATGGTTTAATTTAGAACAATAAAGAATTGTGTGTTTATTTCAATTAAAGGACTTTTTTCTGGGTGTTTGTGTTTTTTTTAAATACTTTACTAGAAATTCATGGTGGTCATGTCTAATATTGGCGTGACCCCATGAATTTCGGGCTTAGGGCCAGCTGATAATGCCAAGCTGGCCTTAACCCCTTTATTACCCAGTGAGCCACCGCATCAGGGCCCTGGATGAGTTGGGTACAGCGCCAGAAGATGGCGCTTCTATGAACGCGCCATTTTCCGGGGCGGCTGCGGACTGCAATTTGCAGCGGGTGGGGCCCAGAAAGCTTGGGCCTCCCTGCGCTGCAGATTCCAGCCCCCAGCTGCCTAGTTGTACCTGGCTGGACACAAAAATAGGGCGAAGCTCCACGTTTTTTTTTTTTTAAATTCATGAAATTCATGGAATAATTAAGAAAAAAAGGGCTTCCCTATATTGTTGTGTCCGGCTAGGTACAAATAGGCTGCTGGTGGTTGGGGGCAGCCCGTTCCTGCCTGCTGTACCTGACTGGACACAAATATAGGGCGAAGCCCCACATCAATTTTTTTAAATTATTTCATGAATTTCCTGAAATGATTTAAAAAAAATTGACGTGGGGCTTCGCACTATATTTGTGTCCAGCCAGGTACAGCAGGCAGGAACGGGCTGCCCCCAACCACCAGCTGCCTATTTGTACCTGGTTGGACACAACAATATAGGGAAGCCCTTTTTTTCTTAATTATTTCATGAATTTCATGAAATAATTAAAAAAAAAAAATACGTGAAGCTTCTCCCTATTTTTGTGTCCAGCCAGGTACAACTAGGCAGCTGGGGGATGGAATCTGCAGCGCAGGGAGGCCCAAGCTTTCTGCCCCCCCCCCTCCCCCCGCTGAAAATTGCAGTGCGCAGCCACCCCGGAAAATGGCGCGTTCATAGAAGCTGGATGCTGTACCTGGCTGGCATACAAAAATATGGCGAAGCCCACGTCAAAAGTTTTGGGAAAAATTAATTAAAAAATAAATAATAATTTAGGGACTGCATCTTTATTAACTCCTCAAATGTCATTTAGTGTTAAAATAAAGGACTTATTTTAAAAAAAATTGACGTGGGGCTTCGCCCTATATTTGTGTCCAGCCAGGTACAGCAGGCAGGAATGGGCTGCCCCCAACCACCAGCTGCCTATTTGTACCTGGTTGGACACAACAATATAGGGAAGCCCTTTTTTAAAAAAATTATTTCATGAAATAATTAAAAAAAAATTGACGTGGGGCTTCGCACTATATTTGTGTCCAGCCAGGTACAGCAGGCAGGAACGGGCTGCCCCCAACCACCAGCTGCCTATTTGTACCTGGTTGGACACAACAATATAGGGAAGCCCTTTTTTTCTTAATTATTCCATGAATTTCATGAAATAATTTTAAAAAAAAATGCGTGGGGCTTCGCCCTATTTTTGTGCCCAGCCAGATACAACTAGGCAGCTGGGGGCTGGAATCCGCAGCGCAGGGAGACCCAAGCTTTCTGGGCCACCCCCGCTGCAAATTGCAGTCCGCAGCCGCCCCAGAAAATGGCGCGTTCATAGAAGCGCCATCTTCTGGCGCTGTACCCAACTCATCCAGGGCCCTGGTGCGGTGGCTCACTGGGTAATAAAGGGGTTAAGGCCAGCTTGGCATTATCAGCTGGCCCTAAGCCCAAAATTCATGGGGTCACGCCAATATTAGACATGACCACCATGAATTTCTAGTAAAGTATTTAAAAAAACACAACACCCAGAAAAAAGTCCTTTAATTGAAATAAACACACAATTCTTTATTGTTCTAAATTAAACCATACTTACCACCACGCCCATTCCAGCTGAAGCCAACGATCTCCTGCAATAAAAGTAAAATAATAAAGCAACCTCATCCTTACCTTTCCATGGCTCCCACGACAGCTTCAGCTCTGCTACATCGAGATGACAGGCTGGACCGCAGCAGAACGCTGCCATCCATCCTGTCATCCCGCAGACACTGAGAAGCGCAGGCATACTTCCACTCCTCAGTGTCTGGCTGTGACGGCATCCAGATGAGCCGAGGTCATGTCCAATGAACTCCGCTCACTTCATGTACGTCACTGACAGCGTGGGAAAATTCTCCTGCACTCAGCACTTCAGCGTGAGAATTTTCCCACGCTGTCAGTGACGTGCATGAGGTGAGCTGAGTTCATTGGACATGACCTCACCTCATGTATGTCACTGACAGCGTGGGAGAATTCTCACGCTGAAGCGCTGAGTGCAGGAGAATTTTCCCACGCTGTCAGTGACGTGCATGAGGTGAGCTGAGTTCATTGGACATGAACTCGGCTCATCTGGATGACGTCACAGAGAGACACTGAGGAGCGCAAGCATGCCTGCGCTTCTCAGTGTCTGCGGGATGACAGGCTGGATGGCAGCTTTCTGCTGCGGTCCAGCCTGTCATCTCGATGTAGCAGAGCTGAAGCTGTCCTGGGAACCATCGAAAGGTAAGGATGAGGTTGCTTTATTATTTTTCTTTTATTGCAGGAGATCGTTGGCTTCAGCTGGAATGGGCGTGATGGTAAGTATGGTTTAATTTAGAACAATAAAGAATTGTGTCTTTATTTCAATTAAAGGACTTTACTCTGGGTGTTTGTGTTTTCTTTTAACTTTGACTATGGGGTTAGTAATGGGGGTGTCTTATAGACGCCTCTCCATTACTAACCTGGGCTTGATGTCAGCTGGCATTATAAGCTGACATCAACCCCAACCCTATTACCCCCTGCCACCGCACCAGGGCAGCGTGGAAGAGCGAGGCTAAGTGCCAGAATTGGCGCATCCTATGGATGCGCCATTTCTGGGGCGGCTGACGGCTGGTGTTTCTAGCCTGGGAGGGGGCCAATATTCATGGCACCCTTCCTGGGCTATTAATATCAGCCCCCAGCTGTCTGCCTAGCCTGTGCTAGCTATTAAATTAGGGGGGACCCCACGTCATTTTTTTGGGGGGGTCCCCCATTTTAATAGCTAGTAAAGGCTAGGTATTCAGCTGGGGGCTGATATTAGTAGCCTGGGAAGCTCCGTGGGTATTACCCCCTTCCCAGGCTTCAAACATTTGCCCCAGCTGTCTGCTTAACCTCCGCTAGAGCCTAAAATTAAGGGGAACCCCACGCCAATTTTTTTTTAAATAAATCCTTTATTTTAACACTAAATGACAAGTACAGTAATCAACACTGTCACTGTACTTCATATATATGTGACTGACATGTTTCTATCTATCTAATCTATGTGTGATTCTCTATTCCTTCTATTCTAAATTGTCGGGTACAGATGCTGAATTGCCGGCCGGCTTTCTTAAAGAGACGGTGCATGAAAACACTATTATTTTTTTAAATAAATCCTTTACACTAAATGACAAGTTCTGTAAGCAACACTGTCACTGTACTTCTTATATATGTGACTGACATGTTTCTATCTATCTAATCTATGTGTGAAGCTCTATTCTGTCTGTTATAAATTGTCGGGTACAGATGCTGAATTGCCGGCCGGCTTTTTTAAAGAGACGGTGCACGAAAACACTAATATTTTTTTTAATAAATCCTTTACACTAAATGACAAGTACAGTAAGCAACACTGTCACTGTACTTCATATATATGTGACTGACATGTTTCTATCTATCTAATCTATGTGTGAAGCTCTATTCTTTCTGTTGTAAATTGTCGGGTACCGGTGAATGCCGCTGATGAATTGCCGGCTTTTCATGTCATTCTACATTATTCTTAGTTGTTTTACTTCATGTAGAATTAACCTACAAGGAAAGAAAGGGTTTATTTTCATTCCGATATTTGTGTCCCATTGACTTGCATTGGTTTCCGGTATCGGAATCGGCGATATCCGATACTTTTTGGGTATCGGCCCGATCCAATCCGATACGATATTTCCTGATATCGGAAGGTATCGCTCAACACTATTTATAACTAATTATTGTATGTACCTGCTGCAATCTGATTCTATTTAACCCCTTAATAACATCTGACGTACTAATACACGTCTGTGCCCTGGGACTTAAGAGCCAGACCCGTATTAGTACGTCATCGCGATCGCGCGCGCACACAGGCTGTGCGGGCGCGATCGCCGCCGGGTGTCAGCTGATTGTCACAGCTGACACCCGGTACTATGTGCAGGGAGCGGTCTTGCACCGCTCCCAGCACATTAACCCCCGCGATGCTGCGATCGAAGTCGATCGAAGTCGATCGCGGCATTGCGGGGGCAAGGGGAGGTGATCGCCGATACTCACCTCCTCTTCCGGCTTCCAGCGCAGTCTGCAAAGGCTTCCCGGGTGTTGCCATGACGACCCGATGTCGTCATGACAACATCCGGGTCACCAGAGAGCAGGAAGATTGCTTGGACATGCGCAGTGCATCTCCAAGCAATCTTCACACTGTGCACTTCTGACAGCCTTCATGGCATAGGGATGGTGCTCCATTCCTGTGCCATGCAGGCGATCAGAAAAAAAAAAGTGAAAGTCCCAGAGTGGGACAAAGTAATAAAGTGTATAAACTGTGTGAAAGTGGAAAAAAAAAAAAAAAAAATGTGCAAAAATATTATAAAAAAATAAAAAAAATAATACACCAAAAATAAAAATATAATGTACCCAGCAATAAATATTATTATAAAAAAAATAAAAAAAAAACAATAAAAGTACACATATTTGGTATCGCCGCGTCCGGAACAACCTGACCTATAAAACGGTCCCACTAGTTAACCCCTTCAGTGAACACGGTAAAAAAAAAAAAAAAAAAACGAAGCAAAAAACAATGCTTTATCACCATACCTCCAAACAAAAAGTGGAATAACACGCGATCAAAAAGACGCATATAAATAAAAATGATACCGTTGAAAACGTCATCTCGTCCCGCAAAAAACAAGCTGCCATACAGCTCCATCAGCCGAAAAATAAAAAAGTTATAGCTCTCAGAATAAAGCGATACTAAAAAATATTTTTTTCTATAAAATAGCTTTTATTGTGTATAAGCGCCAAAACATAGAAAAATGATACAAATGTGGTACCGCTGTAAACGTACTGACCCGAAGAGTAAAGCTGCCTCATCAATTTTACCACACGCGGAACAGAATAAAAAAAAAAAAAAAAAACAATTCCTGAATTGTTGGTTTTTGTTTATTCTGCCTCCCAAAAATCGGAATAGAAAGCGATCAAAAAATGTCACGTGCCTGAAAATGGCACCAATAACAACGTCAAGTCATCCCGCAAAAAACGAGCCGTCACATGACTGTCTGCCAAAATCTGGAAAAATTATAGCTCTCAAAATATGGCGATGCAAAAACTAGATTTTATAAAAAATGTGTCTTTTAGTGTGTGACAGCTGTCAGTCATAAAAACCCCATATGATTCTGGCATTGCTGTAATCGCACCGACCCGAAGAATAAAGTCGTCTAATCACTTATACCGCACAAGGAACGGCGTCAAAAATAAACTCTTGGGTTAGGATTGGGCTAGGGTTAGGGCTGGGTTTGGGGCTAGGGTTGTGCTGGGGCTAGGGTTGTGCTGGGGCTAGGGTTGTGCTGGGGCTAGGGTTGTGCTGGGGCTAGGGTTGTGCTGGGGCTAGGGTTGTGCTAGGGTTAGGGCTGGGGTTGGGATTTTTTTCAAAAGTAAGAAAAAAAGATAACAATATGGCGACTAGTGTTGAGAGCAAGTGCTTGCTACTTGAGTTTGCATCGGGTGCTCTGGTATGCATTGAGTATCGTGGGTATTTGAGTGACATGCTCGAGTCTCTGCCCCATATGCTTCGCGGCCAAAAAACTTTACGGGGATTGCCTGCCATGCACGAGCGATCCCCGCATGTTTTTTTTTGGGTGTCTAATAACCGTGAAACATGCGGAGCAGGGACTCGAGCATGTCACTCGAGCACACGCTGTACATGGTGCATACCTGAGTACCTGATGCAAACTCAAGTAGCGAGCACTTGCGCTCAAGAATAATGACAACTTATTCAATATGATGACCTAATGTAAACAAATAATGTGCCGTACCTCTGGGTTCAAAATGTTCACTATACACCTTAATAAAATCCTTGAGGGGTATAGTTTCCAAAATGGGGACACTTGTGGGGGAGCTCCACTGTTTAGGCACATCACGGGCTCTCCAAACGCGACATGGTGTCCGCTAACAAATTGAATGGAAAATCGGCTCAAATTGTTAGCGGACGCCATGTTGCGTTTGGAGAGCCCCTGTGTGCCCAAACATTGGAGCTCCCCCACAAGTGACCCCATTTTGGAAACTAGACCCCCCAAGGCACCTATCTAGATGCATAGTGAGCACTTGGAACCCCCAGGTGCTTCACAAATTGATTCGTAATAATGAAAAAGTGAAAAAAAAAACACTTTTTCATTTTTATGAATCAATTTGTGAAGCACCTGGGGTTCCAAGTGCTCACTATGAATCTAGATAGGTGCCTTGGGGGGTCTAGTTTCCAAAATGGGGTCACTTGTGGGGGAGCTCCAATGTTTGGGCACACAGGGACTCTCTAAATGCAACATGGTATCCGCTAACAAATTGAATGGAAAATCGGCTCAAATTGTTAGCGGACACCACATTGCATTTGGAGAGCCCCTCTGTGCCCAAACTTTGGAGCTCCCCCACAAGTGACCCCATTTTGGAAACTAGACCCCCCAAGGCACCTTTCTAGATGCATAGTGAGCACTTGGAACCCCCAGGTGCTTCACAAATTGATTCGTAAAAATGAAAAAGTGAAAAAAAAAACACTTTTCCATTTTTATGAATCAATTTGTGAAGCACCTGGGGTTCCAAGTGCTCACTATGAATCTAGATAGGTGCCTTGGGGGGTCTAGTTTCCAAAATGGGGTCACTTGTGGGGGAGCTCCAATGTTTGGGCACACAGGGACTCTCCAAATGCAACATGATATCCGCTAACAAATTGTCGGCTCAAATTGTTAGCGGATATCATGTTGCATTTGGAGAGTCCCTGTGTGCCCAAACATTGGAGCTCCCCCACAAGTGACCCCATTTTGGAAACTAGACCCCCCAAGGCACCTATCTAAATGCATAGTGAGCACTTGGAACCCCAGGTGCTTCACAAATTGATTCATAAAAATGAAAAAGTGTTTTTTTTTTCACTTTTTCATTATTACGAATCAATTTGTGAAGCACCTGGGGGTTCCAAGTGCTCACTATGCATCTAGAAAGGAGCCTTGGGGGGTCTAGTTTCCAAAATGGGGTCACTTGTGGGGGAGCTCCAATGTTTGGGCACACAGGGACTCTAAATGCAACATGGTATCCGCTAACAAATTGAATGGAAAATCGGCTCAAATTGTTAGCGGACACCACATTGCGTTTGGAGAGCCCCTCTGTGCCCAAACTTTGGAGCTCCCCCACAATTGACCCCATTTTGGAAACTAGACCCCCCAAGGCACCTTTCTAGATGCATAGTGAGCACTTGGAACCCCCAGGTGCTTCACAAATTGATTTGTAAAAATGAAAAAGTGAAAAAAAAAAACACTTTTTCATTTTTATGAATCAATTTGTGAAGCACCTGGGGTTCCAAGTGCTCACTATGAATCTAGATAGGTGCCTTGGGGGGTCTAGTTTCCAAAATGGGGTCACTTGTGGGGGAGCTCCAATGTTTGGGCACACAGGGACTCTCCAAATGCAACATGATATCCGCTAACAAATTGTCGGCTCAAATTGTTAGCGGATATCATGTTGCATTTGGAGAGTCCCTGTGTGCCCAAACATTGGAGCTCCCCCACAAGTGACCCCATTTTGGAAACTAGACCCCCCAATGCACCTATCTAGATGCATAGTGAGCACTTGGAACCCCAGGTGCTTCACAAATTGATTCATAAAAATGAAAAAGTGTTTTTTTTTTCACTTTTTCATTATTACGAATCAATTTGTGAAGCACCTGGGGGTTCCAAGTGCTCACTATGCATCTAGAAAGGTGCCTTGGGGGGTCTAGTTTCCAAAATGGGGTCACTTGTGGGGGAGCTCCAAAGTTTGGGCACAGAGGGGCTCTCCAAACGCAATGTGGCGTCCGCTAACAATTTGAGCCGATTTTCCATTCAATTTGTTAGCGGATACCATGTTGCATTTAGAGAGTCCCTGTGTGCCCAAACATTGGAGCTCCCCCACAAGTGACCCCATTTTGGAAACTAGACCACCCAAGGCGCCTATCTAGATGCATAGTGAGCACTTGGAACCCTCAGGTGCTTCACAAATTGATTCATACAAATGAAAAAGTGTTTTTTTTTTCACTTTTTAATTGTTACGAATCAATTTGTGAAGCACCTGGGGGTTCCAAGTGCTCACTATGCATCTAGATAGGTGCCTTGGGGGGTCTAGTTTCCAAAATGGGGTGACTTGTGGGGGAGCTCCAATGTTTGGGCACACAGGGACTCTCTAAATGCAACATGGTGTCCTCTAACAAATTTAACGGAAAATCGGCTCAAATTGTTAGCGACACCATGTTGCGTTTGGAGAGCCGCTGTGTGCCCAAACATTGGAGCTCCCCCACAAGTGACCCCATTTTGGAAACTAGACCCCCCAAGGCACCTATCTAGATGCATTGTGAGCACTTGGAACCCTCAGGTGCTTCACAAATTGATTCATACAAATGAAAAAGTGTTTTTTTTTTTTCACTTTTTCATTGTTACGAATCAATTTGTGAAGCACCTGGGGGTTCCAAGTGCTCACTATGCATCTAGATAGGTGCCTTGGGGGGTCTAGTTTCCAAAATGGGGTGACTTGTGGGGGAGCTCCAATGTTTGGGCACACAGGGACTCTCTAAATGCAACATGGTGTCCTCTAACAAATTTAACGGAAAATCGGCTCAAATTGTTAGCGACACCATGTTGCGTTTGGAGAGCCGCTGTGTGCCCAAACATTGGAGCTCCCCCACAAGTGACCCCATTTTGGAAACTAGACCCCCCAAGGCACCTATCTAGATGCATTGTGAGCACTTGGAACCCTCAGGTGCTTCACAAATTGATTCATACAAATGAAAAAGTGTTTTTTTTTTTTCACTTTTTCATTGTTACGAATCAATTTGTGAAGCACCTGGGGGTTCCAAGTGCTCACTATGCATCTAGATAGGTGCCTTGGGGGGTCTAGTTTCCAAAATGGGGTGACTTGTGGGGGAGCTCCAATGTTTGGGCACACAGGGACTCTCTAAATGCAACATGGTGTCCTCTAACAAATTTAACGGAAAATCGGCTCAAATTGTTAGCGACACCATGTTGCGTTTGGAGAGCCGCTGTGTGCCCAAACATTGGAGCTCCCCCACAAGTGACCCCATTTTGGAAACTAGACCCCCCAAGGCACCTATCTAGATGCATTGTGAGCACTTGGAACCCTCAGGTGCTTCACAAATTGATTCATAAAAATGAAAAAGTGTTTTTTTTTTTCACTTTTTCATTGTTACGAATCAATTTGTGAAGCACCTGGGGGTTCCAAGTGCTCACTATGCATCTAGAAAGGTGCCTTGGGGGGTCTAGTTTCCAAAATGGGGTGACTTGTGGGGGAGCTCCAAAGTTTGGGCACACATGGGCTCTCCAAACACAACATGGCGTCCGCTAACTATTCAAGCAAATTTTACAATCAAAAAGTCAAATGGCGCTCCTTCCCTTCCGAGCCCTGCCGTGCGCCCAAACAGTGTTTTTTCCCCAAATATTGGGTATCTGCGTGCCCAGGGGAAATTGCACAACAAATTTTGGGGTCCATTTTTTCTTGTTACCCCTGTGAAAATAAAAAAAATTGGGTCTAAAGTAACATTTTTGTGAAAAAAGTTAAATGTTCATTTTTTTCTTCCACATTCAAAAAATTCCTGTGAAGCACCTGAAGGGTTAATAAAGTTCTTGAATGTGGTTTTGAGCACCTTGAGGGGTGCAGTTTTTAGAATGGTGTCACTTTTGGGTATTTTCTGTCATAAAGACCTCTCAAAGTGACTTCAAATGTGATGTGGTCCCTAAAAAAATGGTTTTGTAAATTTTGTTGGAAAAATGAGAAATCGCTGGTCAACTTTTAACCCTTATAGCTCCCTAACAAAAAAAAATTTTGGTTCCAAAATTGTGCTGATGTAAAGTAGACATGTGGGAAATGTTATTTATTAACTCTTTTGTGTGACATATCGCTCTGATTTCAGGGCTTAAAAATTCAAATTTTGAAAATTGCAAAATTTTCAAAATTTTCGCCAAATTTCCGTTTTTTTCACAAATAAACGCAAGTGATATCGAAGAAATTTTTCCACAATCATGAAGTACAATATGTCACGAAAAAACAATCTCAGAATCAGGGGGATCGGTTGAAGCGTTCCAGAGTAATTACCTCATAAAGTGACAGTGGTCAGAATTGTAAAAATTGGCCCGGTCATTAACGTGCAAACCACCCGCGGGGCTTAAGGGGTTAATGGACAATCCAAGAATAAATAGATACATTTTTTTTATAAGAATATCGTGATATTGATACTTTGCGAAGTCCTCAGTAGAAAAAAATAATACAGAAAGAGTATTATTTTACAGTGTTACAGGGGCCCACTGAGACCCTTTCGCCCAGGGCCCACGAAAACCTGGAGCCGGCCCTGGTTGAAAGCAATGATGGAGGAGGGAGCTTCATGTGACACTCCCTCTCCCATCATTCCTCCTCTGCGTCTGACGCAGCGGCATGATGACGCGCCACGCTGTGTCAGACAGTGGAGCTGGCAGCTGCTGAGGTGATCAGCTGCAGAGACTGAAGCAGCGGGGAACGAGGAGCGGTAAGTATGTATTTATTTTTTAAATCATTGTGTACTGATAATACTGGAGGACTGGGGCTGCATTTTACCCTACGGGTGGGGGACCGCATTTTACTCTTTGGGGGGCTGCACTATACTGCGTACAGGACCATGGGGAGTGCATTATACTGTGTGCAGGACCATGGCGAGTGCATTATACTGTGTGGAGGACCATGGGGTGTGCATTATACTGTGTGGAGGACCATAGGGTGTGCATTATACTGTGTGGAGGACCATAGGGAGTACGTTATACTGTGTGGATGACCATAGGGAGTGTATTATACTGTGTGGAAGACCATAGGGAGTGAACTATACTGCGTGGAAGACCATAGGGAGTTCATTATACTGCGTGGAGGACCATAGGGAGTGCATTTTACTGCATGGAGGACCATAGGGAGTGCATTATACTTAGTGGAAGACCATAGGGAGTGCAATGTACTGTGTGGAGAACCATAGGGAGTTCATTATACTGTGTGGAGAACTGTGGCACCCCAGGGGTCTGGTTTCCACAGTAACAGCAATGTTATGTCTGAGAGCAGGTGGGAGGTCTCTTGGTCAGGAATCCTATGCATGCCACACCTCCTGCCCAGTCCTGGGAGGGGAAGAACTTCCCCTGTATAAACCTGGGGCTGAGGCAGGGTTAGAGGGTTCAGAGGGAGAGTTCAGCCAGGAGGGCTGACAGGGAGCTGTGGCTCCGGCTGGGCCCAGCTCCTGGGCCATGCCAGAAGTAGAGAAGAGAAGCAGCATAGGAAGAAACAACAGGAGCTCTGTGGGAGCAGTGTTACAAAGAGTCAGGGGCTGGCAGCTGCAGAGCTCGCCCTGACTGAGAAGATTTCTTACCGGACCCGGAGTCCGAGGCTGTGGGGACTAACTCCTACCCAGCAGCAGAATCCGTCAGGCAGGGGATTTCAGGTCCTCTGGCCAAGAAACCCGAAGGCACGGTCACACGCATGGGACCAGCACCGCCGTCGTGGAGCGGAAGCTACTAGAAGGCCCCGAGTCACCGGCCATACGGGTGAGCACCACACGGTACACTCAGGGACGTGGGCTACTTATACTCGCTTCTAGCAAGGTAGCCAGAAGAGTATCGTTAGTTTGGGAGGCCTACAACTCCGCCTGGCCAGGGGAGATCCCATCTGCTCAAGGACTGACCAGGCCCCAACCGCTAGCCAGTACTCCGGGAGGGTCTATCTTTGTCACCAGTAAAGACCCTGAACTACACCGCATCGTCTCTGAGTGGTTCCTGCTACCCCCATCATCCACGTCGGCTGCCCTGAGGCCATACCCCTCCCGTTGGGGGTTATACTGTCACGCTGCACAATCCTACCACCGGCCTCAGCGGTCTGCCCTGCAGCAGCAGCTCCTTAGCTGTACTCAACGGGTGGCGTAGTCGTCCAACATCTACCGCTAATACAGCGCCACTTAGTCTGACTCCCTGGGCACGGACCGGGTCACCGCCACGAGACTACAACCCTCAACAGATCCGGCTCCGGGTAAGCTCCCGCGTGTGCAACGCTGCGCGACACAGGCCCAGGGGCGCGTCAGAACTATAGGGAGTTCATTATACTGTGTGGAGGACCTTAGGGAGTGCATTATACTGTGTGGAGGACCTTAGGGAGTGCATTAATCTGCGTGGAGGACCATGGCGAGTGTCTTATACTGTGTGGAGGACCATGGCGAGAGTCTTACACTGTGTGGAGGACCATGGTGAGGATCTTACACTGTGTGCACTTTCTGCTGCTCACGGCACTTTACTAAAACTGTGGATGGATGTTAGCAGAAATAACCATATCAAACCCACTAAAATGTAACGCTAATTCCCAGGTGCCGGTACGTGTGATCCTGATGCGGCACACTGTTGCCACACGTGTGACAAACAGGGACACACGGGACACGGATATCTCTGGTACCGTTTTTTCCTTTCCGGTACTGGAAATATATGGACGTGTGAAACCGGCTTTATAGGGAGTCTGGCCGACTGACAGCGGCTCACCGCTCCTGCAGCTGCACGATCTCGCGACCTAAACACAACAAGGTAAAGGATTGAACTTTATAAAGACACAACGATCAATGACAATGATGTAAATGATTTATCACTTTTTATTAATTCTTCAATACCTTCAATATTTGTCACAGTTGTTAATAGTAAACTAAAATGTTCTATGGAGAAAAAAAAGACAAATGAGGAATAAACCTACACATTATTTCCCATATGACGGAGTATATCTTTTGGGTGTGTTCACAATTGGCTGTTTTTCTGCGGCAATAACACTGCACTTTAAAGTACGAGCTTAGTGAATGAGATTTCTGAAGTCTCATTCACATGCTGCATTTCTTTTCTAGTGTTTTTTGTATTCTGCAGCTTGTCAATCCTTTTAGGGCCGTTGCAGCGTTTTTCACCAATTCAAATGAATGAGAAAAAAAACAATTAAAAACACAGCAAAAACGTGCGTATTTTACTCAGTGTTTTTCCTGCCACCAGTTTGGTTTTTGTTGAGCAAAAAATGCTGCAAAAATGCAGCGTGTGAACATACCCTTATACTGGTTGTGTTCTAACTGGAAATAAAAGAGAACGGTCATGATAACATGGAGATGGATTTTATTCTATGGAGTTTCCACTGTACACATTGCTCGGCAGCATCTGTTTGTGCAGAGTCGCCTCTTGAAGATTCTATCACAAGATTCTATCATGACATCACTGGTGATGCTCGCCCATTATGACATCACAGCTCACAGTCACTACTTCTACAATGTACACAGGGTAGCGGGTGCCATTTTGGCTCCATAGCTAGTTACTGAGCGCACTTACAGTTTCTCACTATGGCCGGATTTTTTCTGGATAATTTTCAGGTACAAGCGCTATGGGGTATTCTTATCAACAATCGCCCTAACATTGTGCTTCTACCACCCGATGGCGTCCTCAGCTTCACTCACCGGCTGGTGGTGCAGCTAGTAAGGAACTGCCTGACCAAATACCAACAAGGTCATCTCACCTCAGAGTATGTGACGGATTTACTTCATAACATCAGGACATTACTACAGCAGGTAAATAGCGGACACTCCGCACAAAACTTCTCCATATAGATAATTGAACCCGTTCTACACCCTAGTGACAAGCATTTTTATTGGTACAATTTCGGCACCATTTTTTTAAAGACACTGTGTCTGCGAATTCACACATAGAGTGTCTTCAATAAAATGCAGCCGGATAGCGTAGTATGCGCACATGCAAACCCCCATAGCCTCCCCACGTCCAGCAGGAGACCCCCATACCCTCCCCACGTCCAGCAGGAGAACCCCATAACCTCCCCACCTCCAGCAGGAGACCCCCATAGCCCCCCCACGTCCAACAGGAGACCCCCATAGCCTCCCCACGTCCAGCAGAAGACCCCCATAGCCTCCCTACGTCCAGCAGGAGACCCCCATAGCCTCCCTACGTCCAGCAGGAGACTCTCATAAACTCCCCACGTCCAGCAAGAGACCCCCATAGCCACCCCACATCCAGCAGGAGACCCTCATAGCCTCCCTACGTCCAGCAGGAGACCCCCATAGCCTCAATGCATCAAGCAGGAGACCCCTATAACCTCCCCACGTTCAGCAGGAGACCCCTATAGCCTCCGCACGTCTAACAGGAGACCCCCATAGTCTCCCCCGGTCCAGCAGGAGACCCTCATAGCCTCCCCACGTCCAGCAGGAGACCCCCATAGCCTCCCCATGTCCATCAGGAGACCCCATAGCCTAAACACGTCCAGCAGGAGACCCCCCATAGTCTCCCCACGTCCAGCAGAAGACCCCCATACCCTCCCCATGTCCAGCAGGAGAACCCCATAACCTCCCCACCTCCAGCAGGAGACCCCCATAGCCTCCCACCTCCAACAGGAGACCCCCATAGCCTCCCCACATCCAGCAGAAGACCCCCATAGCCTCCCTGCATCCAGCAGGAGACCCCCATAGCCTCAATGCATAAAGCAGGAGACCCCTATAACCTACCCACGTCCAGCAGGAGACCCCTATAGCCTCCACACGTCTAGCAGGAGACCCCCATAGTCTCCCCCAGTCCAGCAGGAGACCCTCATAGCCTCCCCACATCCAGCAGGAGACCCCCATAGCCTCCTCACGTCCATCAGGAGACCCCCAGAGCCTCCACACATCCAGCAGGAGACCCCTATTGCCTCAATGCATCGAGCAGGAGACCCCTATAGCCTCCCCACGTCCAGCAGGAAACCCCCATAGCCTCCGTAGGTCTAGCAGGAGACCCCATAGCCTCCCGTGGTCCAGCAGGAGACCCTCATAACCTCCCCACATCCAGCAAGAGACCCCCATAGCCTCCCCACATCCAGCAGGAGACCCTTATAGCCTCAACGCATAGAGCAGGAGACCCCCATAGCCTCCCCATGTCCAGCAGGAGAACCCCATAGCCTCCCCACGTCCAGAAGGAGACCCCTTTAGCCTCCACACATCCAGCAGGAGACCCCATAGCCTCCCCATGTCCAGCAGGAGAACCTCATAGCCTCTGCACATCCAGCAGGAGACCCCCATAGCCTCCCCTGGTCCAGCAGGAGACCCTCATAGCCTCCCCACGTCCAGCAGGAGACCCCCATAGCCTCCACACATCCAGCAGGAGACCCCCATAACCTCCCCACATCCAGCAGGAGACCCCCATAGCCTCCATACATCCAGCAGGAGACCCCCATAGCCTCCCCACATCCAGCAGGACACCCCCATAGCCTCTATACATCCAGCAGGAGACCCCCATAGCCTCCGCATGTCCAGCAGGAGACCCGCATAGCCTCCCCACCTCCAGCAGGAGACCCCCATAGCCTCCATATGACGCGCCCCTGGGCCTGTGTCGCGCAGCGTTGCGCACGCGGGAGCTTACCCGGAGCCGGATCTGTTGAGGGTTGTAGTCTCGTGGCGGTGATCCGGTCCGTGCCCAGGGAGTCAGACTAAGTGGCGCTGTATCAGCGGTAGATGTTGGACGACTACGCCACCCGTTGAGTACAGCTAAGGAGCTGCTGCTGCAGGGCAGACCGCTGAGGCCGGTGGTAGGATTGTGCAGCGTGATAGTATAACCCCCAACGGGAGGGGTATGGCCTCAGGGCAGCCGACGTGGATGATGGGGGTAGCAGGAACCACTCGGAGACGGTACGGTGTAGTTCAGGGTCTTTACTGGTGACAAAGATAGACCCTCCCGGAGTACTGGCTAGCGATTGGGGCCTGGTCAGTCCTTGAGCAGATGGGATCTCCCCTGGCCAGGCGGAGTTGTAGGCCTCCCAAACTAACGATACTCTTCTGGCTACCTTGCTAGAGGCGGGTATAAGTAGCCCACGTCCCTGAGTGTACCGTGTGGTGCTCACCCGTATGGCCGGTGACTCGGGGCCTTCTAGTAGCTTCCGCTCCACGACGGCGGTGCTGGTCCCACGCGTGTGACCGTGCCTTCGGGTTTCTGGGCCAGAGGACCTGCAATCCCCTGCCGGTCGGTTTCTGCTGCTGGATAGGAGTTAGTCCCCACAGCCTCGGACTCCGGGTCCGGTGATAACTTCTCAGTCAGGGCGAGCTCTGCAGCTGCCAGCCCCTGACTCCTTGTAGCACTGCTCCCACAGAGCTCCTGTTGTTTCTTCCTATGCTGCTTCTCTTCTCTACTTCTTCTCTACTCACTAACCCTGCCTCAGCCCTAGGTTTATATAGGGGAAGTTCTTCCCCTCCCAGGACTGGGCAGGAGGTGTGGCATGCATAGGATTCCTGACCAAGAGACCTCCCACCTGCTCTCAGACATAACATTGCTGTTACTGTGGAAACCAGACCCCTGGGGTGCCACACATACATCCAGCAGGAGACCCCCATAGCCTCCACACGTCCAGCAGGAGACCCCCATAGCCTCCGCACATCCAGCAGGAGACCCCCATAGCCTCCCCACATCCAGCAGGAGACCCCCATATCCTCTGCATGTCCAGCAGGAGACTCCCATAGCCTCTGCACGTCCAGCAGGAGACTCCCATAGACTTCTCACGTCCAGCAGGAGACCCTCATAGCCTCCACACGTCCAGCAGGAGACCCCCATAGCCTCAATGCATTGAGCAAGATACCGCATAACCTCCCCATGTACAGCAGTAGAACCCCATAAACTCCTCATGTCCAGCAGGAGACCCCCATAGCCTCGCAACATCCAGTAGAAGACTCCTATAGCCTCCCCACGTCCAGCAGGAGACCCCATAGCCTCTGCACGTCCAGCAGCAGACCCCCATAGACTCCCCACGTCCAGCAGGAGACCTCCATAGCCTCCACCCCTCCAGCAGGAGACCCCCTTAGCATCCGCATGTCCAGCAAGAGACCCCGATAGCCTCCCCACGTCCAGCAGAAGACCCCCATAGCATTCGCACGTCTAGCAGGAGACCCCCATAGCCTTCCCCGGTCCAGCAGGAGACCCTCAAAGCCTCCCCACGTCCAGCAGGAGACCCCCATAGCCTCCCCACGTCCAGCAGGAAACCCCCATAGCCTCCCCACGTCCAGCAGGAAACCCCCATAGCCTCTGCACGTCCAGCAGGAGACTCCCATAGACTCCCCATGTCCAGCAAGAGACCCCCATAACCACCCCACATCCAGCAGGAGACCCTCATAGCCTCAACGCATCGAGCAGGAGACCCCCATGGCCTCCCTACGTCCAGCAGGAGACCCCCATAGCCTCCGCACGTCCTGCAGGAGACCCCCATAGCCTCTGCACGTCCAGCAGGAGACCCCCATAGCCTCCGCACGTCCAGCAGGAGACCCCCATAGCCTCCGCATGTCCAGCAGGAGACCCTCATAGCCTCCGCATGTCCAGCAGCAGACCGCCATAGCCTCCTCACGTCCAGCAGGAGACCCCTATAGCCTCTGCATGTCCATCAGGAGACCCCCATAGCCTCTGCATGTCCATCAGGAGACCCCCATAGCCTCCGCACATCCAGCAGGAGACCCCTATAGCCTCCCCACGTCCAGCAGGAGACCTTCATTGCCTCCCCACGTCCAGCAGGAGACCTCCATACAGAGGCGTACATAGGAATCATGGGGCCCCATAGCAGAAGCGCTAAATGGAGCCCCTCCAAAAAAGTGAAAATTGTCGGGGGTCAAGGAAGAGCATATCTCATAACTTTCCAGCCTTTACACAGTAATTTTTCTCCTGCTGAAGTCCTAGATTCTTCTTTTATTTCCCCATAAGGTATGATGCCAACAACAGTGCCCCCCCTAAACACAGTATGTTACCCCCATGGTGAATTCCTCCACATGCACAGTATAATGACTCTACCGTACCCCACCTCAACTCTCAAGGCAAAGTATGGTGACTCCAACACAGTATGATCCCCCAACTGTGACCCCCACACAGCCCTCCATGTAGTATAATGGCCCCACACCTCTCCACACAGTATAATGCACTCGCCATGGTACTCCACACAGTATAATGCACTCGCCATGGTCCTCCACACAGTATAATGCACTCGCCATGGTCCTCCACACAGTATAATGCACTCCCTATGGTCCTCCACGCAGTATAATGCACTCCCAATGGTCCTCCACACAGTATAATGCACTCCCTATGGTCCTCCACACAGTATAATGCTCTCCCTATGGTCCTCCACACAGTATAAGATATTCTTCATACAGAATACTGGCCCCCATATAGTCCTCTCCATACAGTATACTGGCCTGCATATAGTCCTCCATACAGTGTACTGGCCCCCATATAGTCCTCCATACAGTATACCGGCCTCCTTATAGTCCTCTATAGAGAATACTGGCCTCATATAGTCCTCCACACAGTGTATGGGTCCCAATATAGCCCTCCATACAGTGTATTGGCCCCCATATAGTCCTCCATACAGTATACTGGCCCCCATATAGTCCTCCATACAGAATACTGGCCCCCATAGAGAATACTGGCCCCCATATAGTCCTCCATACAGTGTACTTCCCCCATATAGTCCCATATAGTCCTCAATACAGTATACTGGCCCTCATATAGTCCTCCACACAGTGTATGGGCCCCCATATAGTCCTCCCTACAGAATACTGGCCCCCATATAGTCCTCCCTACAGAATACTGGCCCCCATATAGTCATCCATACAGTATACTGCCCCTCATATAGTCCTCCACACAGTGTATGGGCCCCCATATAGTCCTCCATACAGTGTACGAGCCCTTATATAGTGTATGGGCCCCAGGCCTCCATACATTAAAAAAAAAAAAAATTACATACTCACCTTACCTCACCTGCTGCCGCTGCTCTGCTCTGGACTCCTCAGCGTCGCTGTCTTCCCGCTCTGCACTGTGACTGCTCAGCAGAGGGTGTGGTGGAAAGACGTCATCCCACCCTCTAACCTGAGACGTCACAGCACAGGACGCGGAAGACACCGGAGCTGCGGAGGCACGGGGAGAGGTAAGTATTGTGCCGGGGCCCTGAGCGGAGCGGGGCCCCCCGCCTGCTCAGGGACCCGGCACTTGCCCGGGTGCTAACGCCGGGCCTGGGAGCGGAGCCTGTTGCAAGGGCCCCGCTGCGGGGCATACACGGTGCAGGCGACTGCTATGGGCCCCCCCCCCGGCTCACGGGCCCCATAGCAGTGGCGTGGCCTGCCGCCATTGGCGGTACGCCACTGCCTCCATAGCCTCCCCACTTTTAGCAGGAGACCCTCCATAGCCATGATGAAATGACGCATACCTCTATTTCTGGCACCACACTCCTCCTCCATCCCCATCCGCCTCCCGGTCTGGATGTGTTCTTCTATCTGCGGCCACATTGTGCAGGTACAGTGCGCTTGCGCAGTCTATAGAGGCTTCGGAAAGAAGGACCCATCCCTGGTTATATTATAGATAATGGTGGGATAGAAGTTTCTTTCCTCCAATATAAAACACGATGAGTCCCCAGAGTTATTGTATCTGCAGAGAGGAGCAAATGTCACATACAATGGCGGCCTCCTCCATTGTGACCTTTCTCATCTCAAAATTTTCCTTTTTGTTTCTTTTCCTCTTTTTAGGCTGAAGAAAGATCTCAATATGGAGATTTGGCTTTTATTAAAGACCTGGCCGAAAAAGTCCTGTGTGTACTGGAGCGTCCGGCTCGCTCATTGGAACGCCTGGTAAGGAGCCGTCATCTTCTCTAGCACACGTCTGATTTGTACAGTTACAATTGGCTGCATCTGTAAATGCAGGTTTAGTCCTTCCTGATTTATCTATGTGATGATTTAGTGTAAGGTTCCACATGTTAATTATATATATTATATCTACCAGGAAACAGCAGAAGGCGACACCAAAGACGAGCAAAATCTAATCCCGGGACTGAACAGCAATCTGACTACAGGTAAGCCGATCACCCGACCTCCTACAAGAAATATCCAGATATTATACAGAACAGGGAATAATCTTACATTTACTCTGTATATTCTGTGTAATGGGAACCTGTCAGCACATTTTTGCATATTGTGGTATGACTGTACTGGCCATTTCTCTGTAATAATTTTTTGCAGAAATCCAATGTCTCAGTCAAGGGAAATCTAATGTAGAAGCCGTATACAAATCAGCATGGAAGTGCACTGGGGGCGTGGAAGAAGAAATCCATACTGTGACACGCCCCCAGTGCACTTCCAGGATAATCTGCATATGGCTCCTACGCTTCAGCTCTCTTACCATCACTCACATGTACAGCGAGGGTGTGGGGGTCCTCATTCATGTGATCATTGGGGGGTCCTCCATCATTTCCATTACATTTATTCATGGATGCGCCGTACGTTCACATATTTGGAATCCCTATATAATAAGTATTATTCCCATTTACAGACATCTTGTCATGTCTGAGTTATATTGTTGTAATATATATGTAGGATTAATATCGTCTAATACATTTTATTTCTTCATAATTTTTTCACTCTTTTAGAAACAACTGTGTTGGCGGATGCTGACAGTAGAATCTGTGAGATCCCGGAGATCCAACAATCTGACGGTGTAAGTATCATGGAGAGAGATGACGGTGTATCACCAGATTATGGGGTGGGAATGACACCTCCAGTATTGTCTCCCATATAACCATGGGATGTCTCTATTCTAAGAGGAGATGACAGAAGGGAGACGTTTTTGCATCTGGAGCTTTTTTCCAGCAGCTTCTATATCTTTATATAATTTCTTATTCTTTTATAGAGCGTGATCAAATCATTGACCCCGTCAAGACAGCCGCATAAGAGCGACTATGGGACATCCAAACTGATCAGCAGTGGAAGTTTTGGGTGAGTTTTCTGTTGGCATAATCCACATTTCTCAAGGTTCCCAATGACAATGCTCCAGACTCTGTGCTCTTCCCTTCAGTGTTATCATAGGGAAATTATATGATCTGTAGGAAAACAAACTATTAAGGAAAGGGATTAAAATAGAATAATATATTACACCTGCCTGTCCTAGACCCTCATCTGTTCTTACACTGCCACCCCCATCAGAGCTTCCCGATCCTCCGCACCGGTCTGTTCTTTTCGGGATCCATTAGCGAACTGATAAGAGTAATTGGCAACACATGGTCAAGTGAGGGGGTGACACGAAATTTCATCAATGACATCTGCACCCCCCAACCTCCACCATGACCATGTGAGTCTACTCCCTGGTCTCAGCAATAAAGACTGGCACAGAGGACAAGTGGCTATAATGGGTTTCATTTTTTGTAACTCCTTCGCTCCCCTCCATTTATTATGTTGTTATGTCTTGGGGTATGCGGGAGCATAATTAACGTCATGTTATGGCAATTGGACCACTTTTAATTTGGACCAACTTTTATTTGCACTGAATCGTATCTACTGGTCTAATGTAGTGAATCTGCCCAAGAATAATTTCAGTAGATTCTCTCATCTGTAATGTGACCTGGGTGAGGGCTCCGGCGGACGTGGCATTGTGGACACCTCCCATAGGTGATCTATGTAGTGATCTTTTATCAAATTCTAGACATGGACTTCCAGTGACGGACAGACTTCTAGCATTAAACATTAGTACAAAACATTATATAATGACTTCTATAGATGTTCTTGTAGTAAAGATTCATTCTAACCATTGATTCTCTTTCTCTCCAGTGCCGTCTACTTAGCGCACCATAAAGACTCACACCAGATCTTTGCTTTGAAGAAAATGTTCAAGCGAAACCTGAACACTCCAAAAAGAGTGGCATTGGCCTTTCTGGAGAGGGACATCCTAACATTCGCTGATTGTCCCTTCGTGGTCTCCATGCTCTGCTCCTTTCCAACAAAATCTCACCTGTGTATGGTCATGGAGTATGTAGGAGGTAGGACATGTATATTGTAGTATATTCAGCCCATGTCTGCTTACATCTTATCACTGCTCTTATAATTAGGATAATTAGGACAGTTACATCCTCACAGTGCGTTTACTGTAGGTTTTCTATTACCAAGATGCCTGGAAATTCATTGATCTGTGTGCAGCAGTGCTATGGTGCCAGTGAGTCAGATCGGGCCTGGCACCGCTCGGCACTGGGCCCCATTCCACCACCTGTCATCACAATTTCAGTGGTATTCACATTGTCAGAATATGAATACCGATGAAAACAATGGTGGATCAGGGAGCCAAAGGTTCCTAAATCCACCATTCAGCCTCCGCAGATGGGTCCGAGACTCCGTGTACTGCAGGTTCTTCGATGTCGCCACAATATTGCATCTGTAGTGTGGAGTCTCAGTACTTACACTGCACAGGTGGGGCTGGTGGGGGCCATAACACTGAGTGATGGGGCAGGTGGAGACCATATGCTGAGTAGTAGGGCTGGTTGGGGCCATAATACTGAGTGGTGAGGCTGGTGAGGGCGATAATTCTAAATGGTGAGGCTGATGGGGGCCATAACACTAAGTAGTGGTGGGGGCCATAATACTGAGAGGTAGGGCTGGTGGGGGCTATAGTACTGAATGGTGGGGCTGGTGGGTGCCTTACTACTAAGTGGTGGGGCTGGTGGGGGCCATAACACTGAGTGGTGGGGCTAATAAGGGTCATAATTCTGAGTAGTGGGGTTGGTGAGAGCGATAATACTGAGTGTTGATACTGGTGGGGGCCATAATACTGAGAGGTGGGGCTGGTGGAGGTGGTAGTACTGAGTGGTGGGTGCCTTACTACTAAGTGGTGGGGCTGGTAGGGGCCGTAACAATGAGTGGTGGGGCTGGTGAGGGCCATAATACTGAGTGTTGAGGCTGGTGGGGGCCATAATACTGAGTAGTGGGGCTATTGTGTGCCTTACTACTAAGTGGAGGGACTGTTGGGGGCAATAACACTGAGTGGTGGGGCTGCTGAGGGCCATAATACTGAGTGGTGGGGCTGGTGAGAGCAATTATACTTAGTTGTTGGGCTGGTGGGGGCATAATACTGAGTTGCGAGATTGGTGGAAGCCATAATACTGAGAATTGAGGGTTGTGGGTACCATAATACTGAATGGTGTGCCGTGTGAGGGGCTATAGGGGACTGTGAATGCCGCTATATTGAGTTGGTGACTGTACATGCCCCTACACCCCCTGGGCGTCCTCATATTGAATGGTGTGCAGTGGGGGTCCTTATTCTGTGTGGGGATCCTAATTCTGTTTGATTGGCTTTGGGGGCCATCATACTGAGTGGGCAGTGGTGGAGACCATTATATTGTCTGAGGGGCTATGGGGGCCATTATATTAAGTAGGGGGGGCTGTGGGCGCCATTATACTGAGTAGGGGGCTGTGACTGGCCTCATACTGAGTGGGGACATTATAGACAGGTGCTACATTATATCTGTAAGGTGAAACTGGATTAAGATTTCACTGTGGGGATATCTAACTCAGTCTGTGGGTGGGGGCATTTTTGGGAGCATCATATGCTAAAATGGCTATAAAAGGTGTATTGCTGTTGAGAACATCGATTGACTTCAGTAAGGGTTTTTTTTGAAGGGGCGTGCAGTTAGAACTTTTGCTATGGGGCCCTGAGATTTCTCTGTACGCCACAGTCTGTGTGATCTCCCTGTAAGTCCGCACTGAGCATGTCAGTATCTCCAGCTGTAGACGAGATGTGACATCACTTTATGTTATTAGTTACATGGAGGACATTTCTCCATCGATTCAGACTAATATTATGTGCACTATACATTATATCTGTTTATATTCTCTCCTATCCCAATGTCTCTGCTCACTTCCCATTATACATCATGGTGATCTGCTGTATAAACCACTCACCGGTCACATTTCCTTTTTATTCTATAGGTGGTGACTGTGAGACCCTCCTAAGCACCAGGGGTCCTCTATCTGTCCCCTTGGCCCGCTTATACTTTGGAGAAGCGGTTCTTGCTGTGGAATACCTCCATAGCTACGGTGTGGTGCACAGAGACCTGAAGCCGGATAAGTAAGTGCCCCTCGTAGTATAATAAAGGGGGGAAGTTATCATTTATCATACGGTCTGTGAGGCTAAAACCATCTTCTCTTTCACAGCCTCCTGATTACATCTGCTGGACACATAAAAGTTACCGATTTTGGGATTTCAAAAGTTGGTGTCATGATGCCAAAAACCAACACCTACAAGGAATTAGCGGAGGACATCACCAGGGAGTTCCTGGACCGTGAGGTGGGTAACACTTACAGGAATTTAGCTTGTTCTTTACAAATCTCCAAGGACCAAAGCAAAGAAAGACCTTAAATATAACTTTTAATAGATACATTTAAAAGCACCCATATCAATATATAAAGACAAAATCCATAAAATGTGGCGGCAGCAGTATTCTCCGATCGGGGTGTATTTATCTCCCGCGTCTGTCCACTGACTCATTGTGGCTATCTCCTAATATGATCCCCTGATGAACCCCAAATTAGGAGGGGGAGAAACGTGTTGGGACAATTTACAGATAAGTCCTCTGGTTACTGCTGACTAAAATGCTTTTTTGGCAACTTCGCACACTGGATAATGCTCTGTCCCAACATTTGGACGTGTCCTGTGTAGATCAGTCCTGATTATAGATTAGCCAGGGGGATTTTGAGGTTGTCTATATATACCGTCTGTCCTAGACTATTATCTTCATGCTCAATGTCATTATATAGGTGACTTGTTACTACTTTGGACATATTTATGTTCCTATGTTTACCGTTAATTGAGCACACGTGCTTTTATAATATTGTTCTTGTTGCCCGTAATTGCCAGCACTAATGTACTTTATGTATCTATAATAGGCTTCTGAATGATGGTTTATATATCATACTGAATTGTGTATAGATTGGTGCATTTGATATCGCTCTCTGTACTAGTGGAACTACATTATATCAGCTTCCCTGTTTCCATATAATTGATACATTGAATATTGCCTTTTTTTCATTCAGCATGTTAGCAGCGACATGACTGTCTGCCTTTCATCATTATCTGTATATGTGTATGTCTGTCTAGGGGTGGATAGCGTCACGGAGGGAGTGCCGATGTGGAGGGGGGCGCCAAACCGATTAGCTAGGGTGTCAACCTCCACTGGCAGGCGGGATCTCAGCCCATTTGGGATCTCTAGGGCAAGCCTGCATGTCAATTATCCTACGTTTATCCCACTACCCATATATTGTACATTTTATGCATTTTGTCTTCATATATTGATATGGGTGCTTTTAAATGTAGCTATTAAAGATTATATTTTAAGGGGTTTTCTTTGTTTTGCTTTGGTATTTGGTTAACTAATATACCCCATCTGTTCACCTTGCCTTTGGCATATGTTTTTTTTTCTTTACAAATCTCATCACACTATTGTGTCTTCTCTACATTCTTCATTTCTAGAGAACGTTTCCATTGATATTTTATCTTTTGTCATTGTGTTTTTATGGCGAGAACGTGTTATAATAACCATTTTATCATTTTCATCTCTATCTTCTGTTTTCCAGTTATGTGGCACCCCATATTACATCGCCCCAGAGGTCATCCTGAAAGAAGGCTATGGAAGACCTGTTGACTGGTGGTCAATGGGGATAATCCTACATAAATTTCTCACGGGATCTGTACCATTTGATGGAGATTCTGTAGCTGAGCTTTATGACAGGATTGTCATTGGTAAGTGGAATGATCCGACCATTGCTTTGATCAGTTACATTGGTTTAGGTGTTTACTTTGCTTTACCTTACAGTCCAGTAAAGAGATTTTATTTTCTGTATAACAGGTGACATAATTTGGGATTGTAATTCCGCTCCTACTCCCAATGCACAGAACCTGATTACTGAGCTGCTCAGAACAAATCCTGCAGATAGACTTGGGACAGGTAAGAGATATAATACTATTCATATTAGTATTAATATTCACCTATCACACTTATCACTCATGTCCTTGAGGATCAACACTTCTCTATCAGATTGTCCATTTCTAGTTCTCCACACTATGACTTTCAGTCTTCTTCCTTCATGTTGACTCAGTTATGTCATTAATTCAGATTAAGTTAAACTGTTCAGATGTGAAGCAATCTCTGACAATGTCCACATCACTTTTGTTTTGTTCTTTTTCCAGGAGGATCACTTGAGATCAAGAGTCATCCATTCCTGAGTGACTTAGATTTTAACAACCTTCTAAGTCAGAAGCCAGAGTACATTCCTCAGCTTGCCTCAGATGTGGACAACAGCTTATTTATCGGTAAGTAGAAGAAGACATCATCTAGACTAAGCGGCTGTTTGTCTTGTCTTCCATAAAATGTAATAATCAGTACCCACTAATATTGTGATAAATGACGCCTGTTTTATACTAACAACCTCTAATAATACTTCATTACTTTTGTAGATCACTCTGAAATAGACCATTCGGTCTCAGAGGATGAGGAGGGTACAAGTGTGAACAATGAGAACCTTGACTTCCAAAATTTTACATCTTCTTCTGAAAGGCTTTCTAAAGTAAGTACCGTATGTGCGCAATAAATCCAAAATATGTGAAACAAAAAAGACCTCTAAAAGTAAAAAAAAAGTATTTCATATCTTGTTTTTGTCCATGTTTAGCTCTGTACCATCACTACCAGAAAGATGAATGATGAGGACCAGAAGTCTCCTCCAGAGTGTACGCCAGCAACCAATACAAATATCTCAGAAATGTGAGTAGATTATGGGGTCATTAATGGGAGTTCCAGGCTGATATATATGCACAACACATAATATAGGACATAAATACCATAATATCAAATTCAGCCTCAATGATTAGCGGTCATTGTGCTTTTGGCTTCAGAAACCGTTGGTGATAATAGCCCATAATTGCAGCCATTCACACGTATTAGAGCTGCCCATACTGTAGGAGAGATGTAGTATTACATGCCAGCCATTATTGCTAGTTGTTTTTCGCTCTGATCCATAGAAGGTAGATTGGAGCATAAAACCTTCCTCACTATGACAGTCATATGTCCTATTAGGCCCTCTAGTCGGTGTTCTTCTAGTGAGACCACCCCTTTTATTCTGCATTGACTTGTGATTTACATGTTTTTCTTAAATCATAGAATGGGAGAGTTGGAAGTTACCTCCTGGGTCTTCTGGTCCGACCCCCTGATTCTTCCTGACAGGCAGAAAGAATCGCTTTCTGAATCTGATAGCGACAATGCTATAAACAGCTTGCCCTCCTCGTCCCCATCATCAGGTATGTATGTACAGCATCAAAAGGTGAATGTTGACTTCAAGGCTCAAATATTTGTTTTTTCTGTATTAGGTCTCCTATGTTGTCCAGGTTTCATGGATCCCAATTATGTTTTCCATGGGCCCATACTGTATTTCTATTTCCTTAATTTTATCCAGGAATTGTTTTCATGGATTCTGTAAAATACGTTTTAGCATCCAGGAACTCACTTCAATATAAGAAGACATTGTCTCCTATAGTAGAATATCGCTCATTAGTGATGCACCACGTGGCGGCACACAGGGCGCTTACTGCTCCATATCAGTGATACATCTAATGCCCCTCAGATTAGGTCATGAACGGTATATAGGACTTATTCTGCCCTATAATAATGTAATGCCAGATTATCAGGACTATAGGGGACAGGACTAGAACAATTCTTCTATATACAGTACACAAAGCAGATCCTATAAGAATATTTCTTTACTGAGTTTTTTTACTTTCTCATCAGAATTTCCAACTGAAGAGGAAAGAAAATCTGAAATGAATCTGAGTATAGACCAACAAAACTCAGAAAATGGGAAAAAGGGGAAAAAGAGACGAGGTAAGTGTGAGAATCATCTCCATGTTGTGTGATGTTAGTGATGAGAATAAGTCATGGGGAGCAGATGTCATCTGTCAGTGATGGGATTGTCACATGTATGATGGCTGACAATGACCCCGGACATCTGTGTGAATAAGATTCCTCTGCTGTCCGGCCGGCCACACTGACCGCACAGTAGTATCATGTAATATGGAGTCCCATCACTTACATTGTATTTATTTCTCTTCTCTTAGGTTCCATCTTCCGCCGGATCTTATCATCCTGCCGGCGTGGACTATCCAGGGCTGCTCGCGCATTTGCATGCTGTCGCTGTTGCCCAAGTGTCATCTAAAAGACGGAAAAGCTCCGCATCTAGCGGAGTACAGCCGATCCACCATCACTGCTGGACCTGTAAAGAAGGACCTTCACCATCTACCTGTGGCCTTCTAACTGTAACATCTCTACCCAGACTTGTTTCGGTAATGCCTCTGTCACCAGGCTCCGCTGTATCCAAACTGCTCGCCTGACTTGGCTTTTTTTACTGATCACCTGGTATCTGATCCGGATTTCTTACTGACTATGATTTTGTCTACTGATTCTGTCCCTGATTTTGTTCATCCCTTATCCTTCTACCCTATCCCTAATAAAAAAAAAAAACAACTCCTATATTTATTGAGATTTTCTTATATCTATCAAACTTCACTCTGCATTCTGCTAAGCGATAAAAAATACATATTAACACTTCTGCTTTTAAAAGAATTTTAATTATATATATATATATATATATATATATATATATATATATATATATATATATATATATATATAGATCAGGGCTGGAATGGGATGAAAAATGAAAAAGCACGCCTGTCACACAAACCCCACCATCCCACATACCACATCACCGCCCCCCTCATCCCATTGAGGCACAATGAAAAGTTCAGCACATTTTGCTTTCTTGTTCATGCCCCTCACCACTCCATTATAGGGGATGTTTATTAAGCCACGTGTGAATGGAGCTGCAGTGCGAATGATCGACTACCGCTCCATTCACCCAGAGCTCTTCAGATCCCTGGTTCTCGGAAACAGTGGGGGTCCCGGCTGTTGGACTCCCAGCAATCAGAAAATTATTCCATATCCCAATGATAGAGGACAATTTCCAACCTTCAGATAACCCCTTTAAACAAGTTGTTCAGGATTAATTTTTATTTAACCATAGGATTGTAGACATAGAAAATAATAAACCCATCAGTACTGACCCTCCACAAAGCCAATGCCACCTCTTCTTCAGCAGAACAGGAGAAGTGGTACTGTGCAATGTATATATACAGAATAATACAGATACTGAGAATTACACCCAGTATACAGGACAAGAGAAGTGGTACTGTGCAGTGTATATATACAGAATAATAGAGATACTGAGAATGACACCCAGTATACAGGACAAGAGAAGTGGTACTGTGCAGTGTATATATACAGAATAATAGAGATACTGAGAATGACACCCAGTATACAGGACAAGAGAAGTGGCACTGTGCAGTGTATATATACAGAATAATACAGATACTGAGAATTACACCCAGTATACAGGACAAGAGAAGTAGTACTGTGCAGAGTATATATACAGAATAATACAGATAGTGAGAATTACACCCAGTATACAGGACAAGAGAAGTGGCACTGTGCAGTGTATATATACAGAATAATACAGATACTGAGAATTACACCCAGTGTAATATACAGAATAATACAGATACTGAGAATTACGCCCAGTATACAGGACAAGAGAAGTGGTACTGTGCAGCGTATATATACACAGAATAATACAGATACTGAGAATGACACCCAGTATACAGGACAAAAGAAGTGGTACTGTGCAGTGTATATATACAGAATAATACAGATACTGAGAATTACATCCACTATACAGGACAAGAGAAGTGGTACTGTGCAGTGTATATATACAGAATAATACAGATACTGAGAATTACATCCACTATACAGGACAAGAGAAGTGGTACTGTGCAGTGTATATATACAGAATAATACAGATACTGAGAATGACACCCAGTATAATATACAGAATAATACAGATTGTAAGGCAGCGCTAGTCATCATACTGGGGGTTACTCGCTTCGCTGCGTCAATCAATGCACACGTGCAATGTCTTTACATTTTTCTCACAATGTTGCAGTTTATTACATCATAAGCCACAGTTCACCAGGTCCAACTCCGTGGCACGCCGACACACATATCTACAACATTCATGAGACAAGTGGCACACAGGCCCACTTGCTCCAGGTTACAGCCTACGGCAAGGTAATAAATTATCAATGACCATAACACAGTCCATGTAACAAAGTGTACTACCTTTGCCGGTTTAGTTGCTGCAGTCCATTTTAATCCGCCACCACTGTGGCTTTGTGGCTTCCCAGGTAGGGGTCTCCAGCCGTCGTTCCCTCAAAGGCCACTGACATCCACACAGGATCCAGGCTCTGCCTTTCAGGACTCTTGCTCAATAATCCGCCACCACTGTGGCTTTGCGGCTTCCCAGGTAGGGGTCTCCAGCCGTCGTTCCCTCAAAGGCCACTGACATCCACACAGGATCCAGGCTCGACCTTTCAGGTACCAGGCTTCACTCCAAAGCCGCTGCCTTCCAAGGCCACTAGCATCCGCACATTATCCAGTCTTTGCCTTTCAGGCTGCCAGGCTTCACTCGGCCTCACTAGGCCTCTCACAAACGGTGTCCCACACACACGGAGCACAGGCCTCACGCCTCACACCGAACACACCTGTCTCCAATTACCGGGGTTTATATATCCTGTGCACACATACACCCATACTGACAGGACCTTGCTGATGTCACAGTCATGTGATCAGTCAGCTGTGTGTATAGGTCCTGTGTGCTGTCCCAGTCATGTGTACAGACCTTTACTGTGCATACAGGACCTGTGTGATGTCACAGTCATGTGACCAGTCAGTTAAAGGGGAAGGTACATGGTCAGGTAAAACACATCCTGGACCATTTACAGTAATGCTAGCAAGCTGCTGCATTACAAGATACTGAGAATTACACCCAGTATACAGGACAAGAGAAGTGGTACTGTGCAGTGTATATATATAGAATAATACAGATACTGAGAATGACACCCAGTATACAGGACAAGAGAAGTGGCACTGTGCAGTGTATATATACAGAATAATACAGATACTGAGAATTACACCCAGTATACAGGACAAGAGAAGTAGTACTGTGCAGAGTATATATACAGAATAATACAGATACTGAGAATGACACCCAGTATACAGGACAAGAGAAGTGGCACTGTGCAGTGTATATATACAGAATAATACAGATACTGAGAATGACACCCAGTATACAGGACAAGAGAAGTGGCACTGTGCAGTGTATATATACAGAATAATACAGATACTGAGAATTACACCCAGTATACAGGACAAGAGAAGTAGTACTGTGCAGAGTATATATACAGAATAATACAGATACTGAGAATGACACCCAGTATACAGGACAAGAGAAGTGGTACTGTGCAGTGTATATATGCAGAATAATACAGATACTGAGAATTACACCCAGCATACAGGACAAGAGAAGTAGTACTGTGCAGTGTATATATACAGAATAATACAGATACTGAGAATGACACCCAGTATACAGGACAAGAGAAGTGGCACTGTGCAGTGTATATGACGCGCCCCCTGGGACATATTCCTTTTTGAGGGGAATACCCGGCACCGGATCAGATGGGGGGTTGTAGTCTCCGAGCGGCTGTGACCCGGCCCGTGCCCAGGGCGTCAAACTCAGTGTTATGTGGCAGTCCTACAGATGTTATTAAGAGTTCTTTTGTGTCGACTACGCCACCCGTTGTGATGCGGTCACTGTGGCCGCCGCTGCAGCAGGGTCCGCTGAGGCTGATGGTGGGTGCGCAGCTTGGTGGGATAACCCCCAACGGGAGGGGTATAGCCTCAGGGGGGACAGGTGCAGAGGATGGGGGTTGTGGTGGTGCAGTGCAGATGGCAATTAAGACAGAGTCGGGTTGTGCAGTTAAGGGTGTTTACTTACTGCAGATGTTGTACTGGTCACTCCAGCTTTGAGTGACCACCCGAGCCGTGCTGCGTCCACCAGGTCCTGGATCCAGCCAACCCCCAAACAAGTCCGGAGCGTGGCCCTGAGCTCTCCTTCTGTCCCGTTCTCTGGCCGTCCCCACCAGTGATCCACCTAGGTCCAGCTCCCTCGGGCCCTCTGTTGGGACACCCTTGGCCTTGGGTTCCCTGACCCTTCATGTGGTATGCCTTCGGGGTGGATGTGGTGGGTGACCGTGGCAGACGCTGCCCACGGCCTCCGGTCTCTGGCTAGGGTGTGTTTTCTGCCCCCACCAGTTTGGGATCCGGTACCCTGTGCCGACTCTTCACCCGGGGATTTAATTTGGGTTCTTGGAGTCCTCTTTTCTGTTTCCCCCTCTGGGTCTCTCTTCTCCTCTCTCACTCTGGGTCTCTCTTCTCCTCTGCTCGCTGACTTGTTCTCTGCATCTGACCCTGATCTTAGTTGGTGCCCACCTTATATATCCCTCTATGTGTGAGCTCAGGTGACCAGCACCCAATGAGCTCCTATCACTACCCAGACTGCACCCCCTATCTGCCCCTACACTACATGGGATGTTCCAACCCCCTCCCACTCCAGCCAAGGACAGACTCGGTCGTACCTGCACATTTCTAAGTGGGAGTACCGTTGGTCTGCCCTCCGGAAATGGGATGTGTGTAGTGCATGCAGCCTACCGAGCTCAGTCCCACTCTCCATCCTTGCCCGGGAGTGGAATATCACACCTCTGGGTTGAGGTGCAATACCCCTGTAGCAGCCGAATCCTCAGGGTGCTACATTCCCCCCTGGTAAATCACAGCACGTCCTCGGGCTGTAAAGACAAAACACCATACATGCAATTTTTTTTTTTTTTTTTTTCAATATCAACATAATAAAACATATAAAACTTTTTAAATATATGCAGCATAAAACTTTTCATAAAAATAACTTTCTCGTCGCTTCTGGCTCCTCCTCCGGTCACTGTGCAACGTGTGACCAGGTAAAACGCGACAGTCTCTGGAACACGTGGCTTTCCTATAAAACCAGTAGGGGGCGCTTTAGGAAGCGCAACTATATACAGGGGAAGTTGGCCGCTCTCAGTCCTCGGCCAGGTAAAGGGAAGGGAATGGCTGCTCACAGTCCTCAGCCTGGTATGGATACGGGATAACGGGTAAACAGTTCACTCATGCTGGTCCCAACGGGGACTATATATGTAGCAACAGTTTCTTTGGTACCCGGTCGGGTAACTATTTACAGCACCTGCTCTGCCGCACTCAACGGCGTCTTCCTCCTGCTCTTTGCTTGTAGCTGGTAGTAGCTTCAGACCCGTCCGGGTCCTCTTGCTCCTCCTCCTCGCACCGCAACTCCTCCTCCGTCAGGCGGTGTACGTGGAGGGCGTAAGGTCCTTTGGCACACTTGTGCCGGGTGAAGGTGACCTCGTCTCCGATGTAGAGGTCACGACCTCTGTGACCCTCCGGCAGATGGGATTCAACGTCTCTGCGTGTTACAAAAACGTCACCGAAGGTGTTGCGGTCTCGGATGAAGCCCCACCCATGCTGCTGGTTGAACTTGATCACTGTCCCGATGGTGCGGGGACAATGCGCTGCACGGGGGTCCCTCCTGGTCCGGCTCTTCTGCTCGGCGCTCCGTACTTGGGCCTGTTGCTCTCGGACCCGCCTCTCTTCCCGCTCTCTTGCGAACTCCGCGAGCTGCTGACGGCAGCACTCAGCGCGCTCTGCCGCAGCTGCCCGGGTTTCTCCGGTGAACCCCATTAGATCTTCTCCCGTGGGGTCCCACGCAAATTGGGCTTCTTCCAGAGGAGGCGAGACCCGTGCCACGGGCTTCGGAGCCGGAATCAGGGGCTCACACAAGGGCCTTTGTCTCTGCTGCCGCTCCAGCTCATGGAATTCTTCGGGCCAGATGAAGGGCCGCCCGTCCGGCCATGTGAGCTGGCTGAACAAGTCCTCCCCCAGATGTGGCACCCTTGGTTTCGCGGGCGCGGGCGCGGTGTTGGCGACGCCCGGGTTGCCCAGGCCTTGCGGCCAGGCCTGGGGCATCTGGAAGGTGAAGGGCACCGTTAACACGGCGGCGCCCTGGGCTACCTGGCCTTGCGACCAGGCCGGAGGCTCCGCGGAGGTAGGGGGCGCTGTTGGTGATGCGGCGCCCGGGGGTACTAGGCCTTGCGACCAGGCCGGAGGCTCTTCCTGCTTTGTCACGCTCCGGGTCGAGGCGTGTGACGTCACAGGGGTCGCTGCGGCGGCTTCCGGTCGGGGCCTAGTCCATAGCGGTGACATGGCGGCTACGGGCACAGCAGGGGGACTTTCGGGCTCTGCGACGGGGAGCTGGGGCAGGTGGGCGGTTTCCCGGCTTGGGGTATAGGCGTCCCCTTTACCTGCCTCCTTGCGTCCGGCTCCCTTCTCGGCGCCGTCTCCGGCCTTGGGTCCTCCCGCGCCATCCTCAGAGGCGGTCTGTTTCCTCTTCCAGGGTAGCGTGCTCCGTTGACTGGTTTGCTGGGCCATCTCTCGGCTCCACTCCGCCAATATCTCGCGCTGTACCCGGGCCATCCTCCGTGCGAGGCCCTCCAGGGCAGTCTGTGCACACTCCCGGTCTCGGGGGAGCTGTGCGAGGACCTCCACTAGGCCTAGTGGGGTCGTGGTGTCTAGCAGGCTCCTGACCAACGGGTCGGTGCTGCTCTGCTCTTCTTCCAGCAGGCTCCTGGCCAGCGGGCCGGTGCTGCTCTGCTCTCCTTTCTCGGTCTCTAGCAGACTCCTGGCCAGCGGGCCGGTGCTGTTCTGCTTTCTCTCCATCTCCGGGTAAGCTCCTCCGCTACTCCTCGTTAGACTTCTTGTCTCCGGGTGCGCTCGCTCCAGACTGCTCCAGGCGGCACCCATCTTTGCTCTTTTCTTTCGTCTCCTCCCACTTCGAGGGCCGTCCCGGGGCAACTCGGTGACTGTCAGCTCCAGGGGCAGTCCTTCCACGCTGACAGACACCTCCAGCATCACAGTCTCTGTTGGTGGGGGCGGTTTCCACTTTTGGCGCCATTTTCTGTCCTGGCCCACGATGGGAGGCGGCCTCCTGCCCTCCTTTGGCACGCCCATAATGGCGTCCGCTGCTCTTCCAAGGCGGGAAATCTTCGGATTTGGCGGGAAGCGTCGCCCAGTGGCGGGAAACTCTGCAGATGGCGGGAACAAGCTGGAAATGGCGGACAATCGGCGGGAAACGACTGGTGATGGAGTCCGATGGCGTGGACCCTCCGGAACCGGCGGGAGACTTCTTTCTGAGGTAAACTTGCACTTTTCTTCAGGCACGCAGTACCCGGGTGTTGCGGGCACGTGATCCTGCCGACTACGCCAAAGTTGACGCGCCCCCTGGGACATATTCCTTTTTGAGGGGAATACCCGGCACCGGATCAGATGGGGGGTTGTAGTCTCCGAGCGGCTGTGACCCGGCCCGTGCCCAGGGCGTCAAACTCAGTGTTATGTGGCAGTCCTACAGATGTTATTAAGAGTTCTTTTGTGTCGACTACGCCACCCGTTGTGATGCGGTCACTGTGGCCGCCGCTGCAGCAGGGTCCGCTGAGGCTGATGGTGGGTGCGCAGCTTGGTGGGATAACCCCCAACGGGAGGGGTATAGCCTCAGGGGGGACAGGTGCAGAGGATGGGGGTTGTGGTGGTGCAGTGCAGACGGCAATTAAGACAGAGTCGGGTTGTGCAGTTAAGGGTGTTTACTTACTGCAGATGTTGTACTGGTCACTCCAGCTTTGAGTGACCACCCGAGCCGTGCTGCGTCCACCAGGTCCTGGATCCAGCCAACCCCCAAACAAGTCCGGAGCGTGGCCCTGAGCTCTCCTTCTGTCCCGTTCTCTGGCCGTCCCCACCAGTGATCCACCTAGGTCCAGCTCCCTCGGGCCCTCTGTTGGGACACCCTTGGCCTTGGGTTCCCTGACCCTTCATGTGGTATGCCTTCGGGGTGGATGTGGTGGGTGACCGTGGCAGACGCTGCCCACGGCCTCCGGTCTCTGGCTAGGGTGTGTTTTCTGCCCCCACCAGTTTGGGATCCGGTACCCTGTGCCGACTCTTCACCCGGGGATTTAATTTGGGTTCTTGGAGTCCTCTTTTCTGTTTCCCCCTCTGGGTCTCTCTTCTCCTCTCTCACTCTGGGTCTCTCTTCTCCTCTGCTCGCTGACTTGTTCTCTGCATCTGACCCTGATCTTAGTTGGTGCCCACCTTATATATCCCTCTATGTGTGAGCTCAGGTGACCAGCACCCAATGAGCTCCTATCACTACCCAGACTGCACCCCCTATCTGCCCCTACACTACATGGGATGTTCCAACCCCCTCCCACTCCAGCCAAGGACAGACTCGGTCGTACCTGCACATTTCTAAGTGGGAGTACCGTTGGTCTGCCCTCCGGAAATGGGATGTGTGTAGTGCATGCAGCCTACCGAGCTCAGTCCCACTCTCCATCCTTGCCCGGGAGTGGAATATCACACCTCTGGGTTGAGGTGCAATACCCCTGTAGCAGCCGAATCCTCAGGGTGCTACATATATATACAGAATAATACAGATACTGAGAATGACACCCAGTATACAGGACAGGAGAAGTAGTACTGTGCAGAGTATATATACAGAATAATACAGATACTGAGAATTACACCCAGTATACAGGACAGGAGAAGTGGTACTGTGCAGTGTATATATACAGAATAATACAGATACTGAGAATGACACCCAGTATACAGGACAGGAGAAGTGGTACTGTGCAGTGTATATATACAGAATAATACAGATACTGAGAATGACACCCAGTATACAGGACAGGAGAAGTGGTACTGTGCAGTGTATATATACAGAATAATACAGATACTGAGAATTACACCCAGTATACAGGACAGGAGAAGTGGTACTGTGCAGTGTATATATACAGAATAATACAGATACTGAGAATTACACCCAGTATACAGGACAATAGAAGTAGTATTATGCAGAGTATATATACAGAATAATACAGATACTGAGAATGACACCCAGTATAATATACAGAATAATACAGATACTGAGAATTACACCCAGTATACAGGACAAGAGAAGTGGTACTGTGCAGTGTATATATACAGAATAATACAGATACTGAGAATTACATCCACTATACAGGACAAGAGAAGTGGTACTGTGCAGTGTATATCTATATATATAATCGTCTTATCCCGTCTGTCTGTCTGTCTGTCTGTCTGTGTGTCTGTCGGTGTGTCTGTCTGTCCAGGAAATCCCGCGTCGCTCATTGGTCCGGCAGCGGCCAATCAGCGCCGGGGGATTTCTAAAAAAAGATGGCGGCCGTTAGCGGCTCATCTGCGGGACGGAGCTGAGCGGCGATGCAGCCGGGAGATGAGTGCCGCGAGGCGCTCATCTCCCGGCCGGCAACAGCAGAAGGAACCCGACCGCCGGACCCATCTGCGGGAAGGAGATGCATCCGGGAGATGAGCGGCGCGAGGCGCTCATCTCCCGGCCGGTAGCAGCGGAAGGACCGCCGGCGCCGCTGACCTCCATGCGGAAGGGAGGAACGGGGACCAGCGCTGCGGGTCGGGATACTTCTGCTGCGAGCGCCCGCGATGTCCCGGGTTCTCGCAGCGTAAGTAGCCGCACAGGCAGCGCCGCTCCCCGGTCCTCACCAAGACGATTCGATGATTGGTCGGGGTCCTCGGACCCGACCAATCACTGATCTTAGCGCAAAACTTAAACACCGCTGTGCTGATTGGTCGCTGACGCTGCCCGCGACCAATCACCGATTTGGGCGCCAAATTTAAATATCGTCCGCGACCAATCACCACAGCGGTGTTTAAATGTGGAGCCAAGATCGGTGATTGGTCGCGGCCGATATTTAAATTTGGCGCCCAAATCGGTGATTGGTCGCGGCCGATATTTAAATTTGGCGCCCAAATCGGTGATTGGTCGCGGTCAGCGTCCGCGACCAATCAGCACAATAGTGTTTAACTTTGGCGCCAAGATCAGTCATTGGTCGCGGGCCAAGACAGCGACCAATCAGCGATTTGTGCGGCAATTTTAAATAGCGTCCGCGACCAATTGGATGTCAGCGCCGCTGCTTGTGCGGATACTTCCGCTACAAGAACCCGGGACATGAGCGGGCGCTCGCAGCAGAAGTATCCAGATTTGCAGCGCCGCTCCCCGGTCCTCCCTTCACACCCTAGCCACTGATGTCCCCACTGTATCCGCATGGTGTTACAAAGGTCCGGAAATTTGTGTTAAAAATCGCTGATTGGTCGCTGGCGCTGCCCGCGACCAATCACCTATTTGGGCGCCAAATTTAAATATCGGCCGCGACCAATCAGCACAGCGGTGTTTAAATGTGGAGCCAAGATCGGTGATTGGTCGTGGCCGATATTTAAATTTGGCGCCCAAATCGGTGATTGGTCGCGGGCAGTGCCAGCGACCAATCAGCGATTTTTAACACAAATGTCCGGACCTTTGTAACACCATGCGGATACTGTGGGGACATCAGCGGCTAGGGTGTGAAGGGAGGACCGGGGAGCGGCGCTGCGGGTCGGGATACTTCTTCTGCCAGCGCCCGCTCATGTCCCGGGTTATCGGAGCGGAACTATCCGCACAGGCAGCGCCGCTGACATCCATGCGGCTATGGTGTGAAGGGAGGACGGGGGAGCGGCGCTGACATCCAATTGGTCGCGGACGCTATTTAAAAGTGCCGCACAAATCGGTGATTGGTTGCGGTCTTGTCCCACGACCAATCACGGATCTTGCCGCAAAAGTTAAACACTACGGTGCTGATTGGTCGCGGATGCTGCCCGCGACCAATCACCGATTTGGGCGCCACATTCAAATATCGGCCGCGACAAATCACCGATCTTGGCTCCACACCGCTGTGCGGATTGGTCGCGGACGCTATTTAAATGTGGCGCCAAAATCGGTGATTGGTCGTGCCCAGCGTCGGCGACCAATCAGCACAGCGGTGTTTAAATATGGAGCCAAGATCGGTGATTGGTTGCGGCCGATATTTAAATTTGGCGCCCAAATCGGTGATTGGTCGCGGGCAGCGTCCGCGACCAATCAGCACAGTACTGTTTAACTTTGGCCGCAAGATCAGTGATTGGTCGCGGGCCAAGTCGGCGACCAATCACCGATTTGTGCGGCACATTTAAATAGCTGCCGCGACCAATTGGATGTCAGCGCCGCTCCCCGGTCCTCCCTTCACGCCCTAGCCGCATGGATGTCAGCGCCGCTGCCTGTGCGGATACTTCCGCTCCGAGAACCCGGGACATGAGCGGGCGCTCGGAGCAGAAGTATCCCGACCTGCAGCGCCGCTCCCCGGTCCTCCCTTCACACCCTAGCCGCTGATGTCCCCACAGTATTCGCATGGTGTTACAAAGGTCTGGACATTTGTGTTAAAAATCGCTGATTGGTCGCTGTCGCTGCCCGCGACCAATCACCGATTTGGGCGCCAAATTTAAATATCGGCCGCGACCAATCACCGATCTTGGCTCCACATTTAAACACCGCTGTACTGATTGGTCGCGGACGCTATTTAAATGTGCCGCCAAAATCGGTGATTGGTCGCGCACAGCGTCGGCGACCAATCAGCACAGAGGTGTTTGAATTTGCCGCCAAGATCGGTGATTGGTCGCGGCCAGCGCCAACGACCAATCAGCGATTTTTAACACAAATGTCCGGACCTTTGTAACACCATGCGGATACTGTGGGGACATCAGCGGCTAGGGTGTGAAGGGAGGACCGGGGAGCGGCGCTGCGGGTCGGGACACTTCTGCTGCGAGCGCCCTCTCATGTCCCGGGTTCTTGCAGCGGAACTATCCGCACAGACAGCGGCGCTGACATCCATGCGGCTAGGGTGTGAAGGGAGGACCGGGGAGCGGCGCTGACATCCAATTGGTTGCGGCCGCTATTTAAATTTAAATGTGGCGCCAAAATCGGTGATTGGTCGCGCCCAGCGTCGGCGACCAATCAGCACAGCGGTGTTTAAATGTGGAGCCAAGATCGGTGATTGGTCGCGGCCGATATTTAAATTTGGCGCCCAAATCGGTGATTGGTCGCGAGCAGCGCCAGCGACCAATCAGCGATTTTTAACACAAATGTCCGGACCTTTGTAACACCATGCGGATACTGTGGGGACATCAGCGGCTAGGGTGTGAAGGGAGGACCGGGGAGCGGAGCTGCGGGTCGGGATACTTCTGCTCCGAGCGCCCGCTCATGTCCCGGGTTCTCGCAGCGGAAGTAGCCGCACAGGCAGCGGCGCTCCCCGGTCCTCACTAATACGATTCCGCTCCCCGCTCCTCCCCAATACGATTCGCTGATTGGTCGCGCTCTCCACACCCGACCAATCAGTGATCTTGGCGCTAAAGTTAAACACCGCTCTGCTGATTGGTCACGGCCGCTGCCCGCAACCAATCACCGATTTGGGCGCCACATTTAAATACTGCTGTGCTGATTGGACGCGGACGCCGGACGCGTCCAATCAGCGAGATTGGCGCCAAGTTTAAACAATGCTCTGCTGATTGGTTGCGGACTCCAGCCGCGACCAATCAACGAGATTGGCGCCAAATTTAAGCAACGCTCTGCCGATTGATCGCGGTCGCTGGCCGAGATCAATCAGCAGTATTGGCGCAAAATTTAAACACCGCTCTGCTGATTGGTCGCGGTTGTCGGCCGTGACCAGTCAGCAGTATTGGCGCCAAATTTAAACCTCACTCTGCTGATTGGTCGCAACCACCGGCCTCGACCAATCTGCGTTTTTTGTGCCAAATTTAAACAACGCTCTGCTGATTGGTCGCGGTCGCCGGCCGCGACCCATCAGCATTATTGGTGCCAAATTTAAACCCTGCTCTGCTGATTGGTCGCGGCCGCCAGCCGCGAACAATCAGCGAGATTGGCGCAAAATTTAAACACCGCTCTGCTGATTGGTCGCGGTTGTCGGCCGTGACCAATCAGCAGTATTGGCGCCAAATGTAAACCTCACTCTGCTGATTGGTCGCAACCACCGGCCGCGACCAATCAGCACTATTGTCGTCAAATTTAAACACCTCTTTGCTGATTGGTCGCGGTCGCGACTAATCAGCGATTTTGGTGCCAAATTTAAACACCGCACTGCTGATTGGTCGCGGCCGCCGAACGCGACCAATCAGCGATTTTGGCCCCAAAATTTAAACACAGCTCTGCTGATTGCACCCGGTCAGCCGCATACCTATTCTAGAATACCTGATGCATTAGAATCGGGCCATCATCTAGTCTATATATATAATCGTCTTATCCCGTCTGTCTGTCTGTGTGTCTGTGTGTCTATGTGTCTGTCTGTCCAGGAAATCCCGCGTCGCTCATTGGTCCGGCAGCAGCCAATCAGCACCGCGGGATTTCTGAAAAAAGATGGCGGCCGTTAGCGGCTCATCTGCGGGACGGAGCTGAGCGGCGATGCAGCCGGGAGATGAGCGCCGCGAGGCGCTCATCTCCCGGCCGGCAACAGCAGAAGGAACCCGACCGCCGGACCCATCTGCGGGACGGAGATGCAGCCGGGAGATGAGCGGCGCGAGGCGCTCATCTCCCGGCCGGTAGCAGCGGAAGGACCGCCGGCGTCGCTGACCTCCATGCGGAAGAGAGGACCGGGCAGCGGCGCTGCAGGTCGGGATACTTCTCCTGCGAGCGCCCGCTCATGTCCCGGGTTCTCGCAGCGGAAGTAACCGCACAGGCAGCGCCGCTCCCCGGTCCTCACCAAGACGATTCGATGATTGGTCGCGGTCTTCGGACCCGACCAATCACCGATCTTGGCTCCAGATTTAAATACCGCTGTGCTGATTGGTCACCGACGCTGCCCGCGACCAATCACCGATTTGGGCGCAACATTTAAATATCGGCCGCGACCAATCAGCACAGCGGTGTTTAAATCTGGAGCCAAGATCGGTGATTGGTCGCGGCCGATATTTAAATTTGGCGCCCAAATGGATGATTGGTCGCAGGCAGCGTCCGCGACCAATGAGCACAGTAGTGGTTAACTTTAGCCGCAAGATCAGTGATTGGTCGCGGGCCAAGACCGCGCCCAATCACCGATTTGTGCGGCACATTTAAATAGCGGCCGCGACCAATTGGATGTCAGCGCCGCTCCCCAGTCCTCCCTTCACACCCTAGCCGCATGAATGTCAGCGGCGCTGCCTGTGCGGATACTTCCGCTGCGAGAACCCGGGACATGAGAGGGCGCTCGCAGCAGAAGTATCCCTACCCGCAGCGCCGCTCCCCGGTCCTCCCTTCACACCCTAGCTGCTGATGTCCCCACAGTATCCGCATGGTGTTACAAAGATCCGGACATTTGTGTTAAAAATCGCTGATTGGTCGCCGGCGGTGCCCGCGACCAATCACCGATTTGGGCGCCAAATTTAAATATCGGCCGCGACCAATCACCGAACTTGGCTCCACATTTAAACACCGCTGTACTGATTGGTCGCGGCCGATATTTAAATTTGGCGCCCAAATCGGTGATTGGTCGCGGGCAGCGGCCGCGACCAATCAGCAGAGCGGTGTTTAACTTTAGCGCCAAGATCACTGATTGGTTGCGTGCGGAGAGCGCAACCAATCAGCGAATCATATTGGTGAGGAGCGGGGAGCGGAATCGTATTAGTGAGGACCGGGGAGCGCCGCTGCCTGTGCGGCTACTTCCGCTGTGAGAACCCGGGACATGAGCGACTGCTCGCAGCAGAAGTATCCCGACCCGCAGCGCCGCTCCCCGGTCCTCCCTTCACACCCTAACCGCTGATCTCCCCACAGTATGCGCATGGTGTTACAAAGATCCGGACATTTGTGTTAAAAATCGCTGATTGGTCGCTGGCGCTGCCCGCGACCAATCACTGATTTGGGCGCCAATTTTAAATATCGGCCGCGACCAATCAGCACAGCGGTGTTTAAATCTGGAGCCAAGATTGGTGATTGGTCGCGTCCGATATTTAAATTTGGCGCCCAAATTGGTGATTGGTCGCGGGCAGCGCCAGCGACCAATCAGCGATTTTAACACAAATGCCGCGACCAATCAGCAGTATTGTCGCCAAATTTAAACACCTCTTTGCTGATTGGTCGCGGTCGCGACTAATCAGCGATTTTGGTGCCAAATTTAAACACGCTCTCCATTCCTCACTAACACGGTTCGCTGATTGGTCGCGGCCGCCGCCCGCGACCAATCAGCGATTTTGGCGCCAAATTCAAACACCGTTCTGCTGATTGGTCGCGGCCGCCATCCGCGACTAATCAGCGAGATTGGCGCCAAATTTAAACAACGCTCTGCTGATTGGTCGAGGCCGGCGACCGCGACCAATCAGCAGAGCGATGCAGAGCGGGGTTTAAATTTGGCCCCAAAGTCGCTGATTAGTCGCGTATGACGACCACGACCAATCAACAGAGCGTTGTTTAAATTTTGCGCCAAAATCGCTGATTGGTCGCGGCCGTCAGACGCGACTAATCAGCGACTTTGGGGCCAAATTTAAACCCCGCGCTGCATCGCTTTGCTGATTGGTCGCGGTCGGCGGCCGCGACCAATCAGCAGTATTGGCGCCAAATTTAAACACCGCTCTGCTGATTGGTCGCGACTAATCAGCGATTTTGGTGCCAAATTTAAACACGCTCTCCAGTCCTCACTAACACGGTTCGCAGATTGGTCGCGGCCGCCGCCCGCGACCAATCACCGATATTGCCGCCAAATTTAAACACCGCTTTGCTGATTGGTCGCGGTTGCCGAACGCGACCAATCAGCGATTTGGGCGCCAAATTTAAACGCCGCTCTGCTAATTGCGCCCCGTCGGCCGCATACCTATTCTAGAATACCCGATGCGTTCGAATCGGGCCACCATCTAGTATACAGAATAATACAGATACTGAGAATTACACCCAGTATACAGGACAAGAGAACTGGTACTGTGCAGTGTATATATACAGAATAATACAGATACTGAGAATGACACCCAGTATAATATATAGAATAATACAGATACTGAGAATTACACCCAGTATAAAATACAGAATAATACAGATACTGAGAATTACACCCAGTATACAGGACAAGAGAAGTGGTACTGTGCAGTGTATATATACAGAATAATACAAATACTGAGAATTACATCCACGATTCAGGACAGGAGAAGTGGTACTGTGCAGTGTATATATACAGAATAATACAGATACTGAGAATTACATCCACTATACAGGACAAGAGAAGTGGTACTGTGCAGTGTATATATACAGAATAATACAGATACTGAGAATGACACCCAGTATACAGGACAAGAGAAGTGGTACTGTGCAGTGTATATATACAGAATAATACAGATACTGAGAATTACATCCACTATACAGGACAGGAGAAGTGGTACTGTGCAGTGTATATATACAGAATAATACAGATACTGAGAATTACATCCACTATTCAGGACAGGAGAAGTGGTACTGTGCAGTGTATATATACAGAATAATACAGATACTGAGAATTACATCCACTATACAGGACAGGAGAAGTGGTACTGTGCAGTGTATATATACAGAATAATGCAAATACTGAGAATTACATCCACAATTCAGGACAGGAGAAGTGGTACTGTGCAGTGTTTATATACAGAATAATACAGATACTGAGAATTACATCCACTATACAGGACAAGAGAAGTGGTACTGTGCAGTGTATATATACAGAATAATACAGATACTGAGAATTACATCCACTATACAGGACAAGAGAAGTGGTACTGTGCAGTGTATATATACAGAATAATACAGATACTGAGAATGACACCCAGTATAATATACAGAATAATACAGATACTGAGAATTACACCCAGTATAATATACAGAATAATATTGACGCGCCCCTGGGCCTACTTGGTGTAGCGTTGCGCACGCGGGGACTACCTGGAGCCGGGCCTGTTGGGGGTAGTAGTCTCGTGGCGGTGACCCGGTCCGTGCCCAGGGAGTCAAACTGTGTGGCTGAGTATTAGCAGTAGATGTTGGAGGACTACGCCACCCGTTGAACGCAGCTATGGAGCTGCCGCTGCAGGGCAGACCGCTGAGGCCGGTGGAAGGATTGTGCAGCGTGGATGGTATAACCCCCAACGGGAGGGGTATGGCCTCAGGGCAGCCGACGTGGATGAAGGGGGTAGCAGGAACCACTCAGAGACGGTGCGGTGTAGTTTTGGGTCTTTACTGGTGACAAGGTAGACCCTCCCGGAGTACTGGCTAGCGATCGGGGCCTGGTCAGTCCGTGAGCTGATGGGATCTCCCCTGGCCAGGCGGAGTTGTAGGCCTCCCCAACTAATCGTACTCTTCTGGCTACCTTGCTAGAGGCTGATAAAAGTAGCCCACGTCCCTAAGTGTACCGTGTGGTGCTCACCCGTATGGCCGGTGACTCGGGGCCTTCTGGTAGCTTCCGCTCCACGTCGCGGTGCTGGTCCCTTGCGTGTGACCGTGCCTTCGGGTTTCTTGGCCAGAGGACCTGAAATCCCCTGCCAGGCGGTTTCTGCTGCTGGGTAAGGATTAATCCCCACAGCCTCGGACTCCGGGTCCGGTAAGAACTCTTCAATCAGGGCGAGCTCTACAGCTTCCAGCCCCTGATCTCTTTTAGCACAGCTCCCACAGAGCTCCTGATCTTTCTTTCCCTAAAGCTGCTCCACTACAGACCAGACTGTGTCTCTGTCTGTGTTCTCTGCTCTTTCTTTCTCTAACCCTGCCTCAGCCCTAGTTTTATATAGGGGAAGTTCTTCCCCTCCCAGGACTGGGCAGGAGGTGTGGCATGCATAGGATTCCTGACCAGGAGACCTCCCACCTGCTCACAGACGTAATATTGCTATTACTGTGGAAACCAGACCCCTGGGGTGCCACAATATAGATACTGAGAATTACATCCACTATACAGGACAGGAGAAGTGGTACTGTGCAGTGTATATATACAGAATAATACAGATACTGAGAATTACATCCACTATTCAGGACAGGAGAAGTGGTACTGTGCAGTGTATATGTATTTCACCCAAAATTGTACTAATAAAAGCATCATCTAGCCAAGGCAAAAATAAGCCATCACACAGCTCCAGTATATAGAGGAAATGTCCAGTGCGCTGTAGTATATAGAGGATGTGTCCCGTGTGGTGTAGTATATAGAGGATGTGTCCCGTGTGGTGTAGTATATAGAGGATGTGTCCCGTGTTGTGTAGTATGTTATGCACACACCTGGGCTGACTGGCATGTGCGTGATTTAGTGATTCCACTGTGCCATGAACCGGAGAGTGTCTGGAGGGGCGTAACTAAGTATCAACCCGATCCGACCAAGTTCGCACGACGGCTAACGACGCCGTGCACCAGGGAGGAACCGAGCAGTGGGACCAGGTGCTACTCCAGGCCAGATCCCGGACACGGCTGTTGACCCACACCGGGGAATACAGGAACAGGCGGGTTAGTCTTGCACACAGACAGGTGGGTATTGGCATGCACGGCTGGAGTGCAGACAGGAGGATACTGGCAGGCACGGCTGTTATGCAGACAGGAGGGTACTGACCAGTGCGGCTGGCGTGCAGACGGGGAGGTACTAGCAGGTTGAAGCACAGGCTGGATAGAGTCCAGTACAGAATGGGATACAGGAACAGAACCGCAGATGCGGTAGACAAGCAGAGCAGAGAGGTACCACCGGAGTGGTGGGAAAGGCGGAGCAGAGAGGTACCGTTGGAGCTGTGAGCAAGCAGAGCAGTTAGAAACCGCCGGAGCGGTGAGCAAGGCAGAGCAGGCAGGAACCGCCGGAGCGGTGAGCAAGGCAGAGCAGGCAGGAACCGCCGGAGCAGTGAGCAAGGCAGAGTAGGCAGGAACCGCTGGAGCGGTGAGCAAGGCAGAGCAGGCAGGAACCGCCGGAGTGGTGAGCAAGGCAGAGCAGACAGGAGCCGCCGGAGTGGTGAGCAAGGCAAAGCAGGCAGGACCCGCCGGAGCGGTGAGCAAGGCAGAGCAGGCAGGAACCGCTCGAGTGGTGAGCAAGGCAGAGCAGGCAGGACCCGCCGGAGCGGTGAGCAAGGCAGAGCAGGCAGGAACCACTGGAGCGGTGAGCAAGGCAGAGCAGGCAGGAACCGCCGGAGCGGTGAGCAAGGCAGAGAAGAGGGGACAGGGCTCTGTTCACACAGAACAGACTGGAAGGGAAAGGCAGAACCAGATATACACAATATACTTGCAATGAAGTAGCGAGTGGACTCTTAACTCACAAACGGAAGTACAGCGACAACGAGTAGGAGTTAGGTGCAGGTTCAGACTCTGCAGAAAAAGGGAAGGTACGGACATAGAGAAAAACAGGTAACAGGCTTGGAGAGTGTTCAGACAGGAACTGAGTGTTCAGACAGGAACTGACACTGCAGCGAGATACAGGAGCGAGTCTGGGTATGCGGCCCCCAGAATGGCGGACAAACAGGCTAGAAGACACAGATAACAGGTCTGGGTATGCGGCCCCCAGAAGGCGGTACGAACAGGCTAGGAGCGTGTTCAGACAGGCCTGGGAATACAGCCTCCAGGAAGGCGGACAGGCAGGAAAAACAGAACAGGACCGGGCACATCAGGCAAGAAGCCCTCGGAGGATAAGAGTTGCTCAGGCACCAGCTTCAAGGTGGAGCTGGTTTAAATATCCAGTGACAGACAGAAATAGGCTGAGGACGCATTAGGGGTGTGCCCACAACAGCTACAAAAAACAGGAAGTAACCGGGCTGCTGCCCTAAGCAGTCAGAACAGAGACAAACAGACAGCATGAATAGAAGCCAGACTAGCAGACTGGACTGAAGATCAAGTTTGCAATCTTGCATAGTGATAGATGGTGCACCATGCAAGCCCGCCACCAGGTATGTTACAGTGTATATAGAGGATCTGTCCCGTGTGGTGTAGTATATAGAGGATGTGTCCCGTGTGGTGTAGTATATAGAGGATGTGTCCCGTGTGGTGTAGTATATAGAGGATGTGTCACATGATGCGTAGTATATAGAGGATGTGTCCCTTGTGGTGTAGTATATAGAGGATCTGTCAGCTCTCCTGTGTGGTGTAGTATATAGAGGATCTGTCCTGTGCGCTGTAGTATATAGAGGATGTGTCCCGTGTGGTGTAGTGTACAGAGGATCTGTCGGCTCTCCTGTGGGGTGTAGTATATAGAGGATCTGTCCTGTGCGCTGTAGTATATAGAGGATGTGTCCCGTGTGGTGTAGTATATAGAGGATCTGTCCCGTGTGGTGTAGTATATAGAGGATGTGTCCCGTGTGGTGTAGTATATAGAGGATGTGTCCCATGTGGTGTAGTATATAGAGGATGTGTCACATGATGTGTAGTATATAGAGGATGTGTCCCTTGTGGTGTAGTATATAGAGGATCTGTCAGCTCTCCTGTGTGGTGTAGTATATAGAGGATCTGTCCTGTGCGCTGTAGTATATAGAGGATGTGTCCCTTGTGGCGTAGTATATAGAGGATGTGTCACATGATGTGTAGTATACAGAGGATCTGTCCCGTATGGTGTAGTGTATAGAGGATCTGTCGGCTCTCCTGTGTGGTGTAGTATATAGAGGATCTGTCCCGTGTGGTGTAGTGTATAGAGAATCTGTCGGCTCTCCTGTGTGGTGTAGTATATAGAGGATCTGTCCTGTGTGGTGTAGTATATAGAGGATCTGTCCCATGTGGTGTAGTATATAGAGGATCTGTGCCGTGTGGTGTAGTGTATAGAGGATCTGTCGGCTCTCCTGTGTGGTGTAGTATATAGAGGATGTGTCACTTGTGGTGTAGTATATAGAGGATGTGTCCCGTGTGGTGTAGTATATAGAGGATGTGTCCTGTGTGGTGTAGTATATAGAGGATGTGTCCCGTGTGGTGTAGTGTATAGAGTATCTGTCGGCTCTCCTGTGTGGTGTAGTATATAGAGGATCTGTTCTGTGCGCTGTAATATATAGAGGATGTGTGGCGCCCTGCTGCGCAATAGTGCCACAGATCCTAGAGGGGTGCTTGGACGGATTTCTCCACAAGAGGCCCTCAGAGCATACACACACCTCCACCCTACCTCAGACCACCAGACGGAGCCCGGATAGGGACATATATATACGGAGGGTGGAGTTAGGCAGGCAGAACAGAGCAGGAAGCTCCTGCAAGTACAGCCTGTGAGTCTGCTGCAGCCACAGAGCAGAACAGTCTAGTTGTGTTTTAGTGTAGGCTCAGACACAGAAACAGGTCTGCAGCCAGTTCCTGCAGGAGTCAGTCTGCAGAGGTAGGCCAAGCTAGACTCAAGTAGCTCAGGTGAGTGAGCTTAAGGTGTACCAACGCCATAAGAGAGGTGAAGCGCAGCCTGCCAGCTGCTAGTGTGTATAGCCTAGTGAGGGCCCCGAGTAGGCTGAAGGCTAGTGGAGTGAGTAGCATTGGGGGCAGAGGAGCTGTACAAGCTCACCCCAGAAACATATACCGGACACCGGGTCCGCGTCTACAGGGCCATATATTCCCCTGTAGAGACAACCGGATTCCCTGGAAGACTTCAGGTCCCAGGATCACCCAAGAGCTGATACGTACCAGAGCCAGGAGTCACGGAGGCCCCGCAAGCAGGGAGTGTGAACTCCAAGAGAAGGCCCTATCAGAAGATCAGCAGGTGCAGGACAGTGACAAAGTTAGGCCTAGCTCCAGGCAGGTCAGAAACTTACTACACAAAGGCAAGAAACAGGAGGCCCTATACCTGCTCACTGGGGAGAATCCTGATATGCACCCTTCACCCTATAGTGCTCCGGAATGTGACTGAATTTCCACCAGTAAAAGGTACTGAAGTGAACTGTGTGTGGTTGCCAATCCTTCTTCAGACCCGGCTGGGTCCCCTCTGTCCTGCATCCCTACATTTACACTGCCCTGAGGCCCAGCTCCACCTGTGGGGAGCTATACCACCCAAGCTGCCTTAACACCGGCCTCAGCGAACTGCCGCAGCGCTGGTGATCCTCACCAGACACCACAGGTGGCGTCACGAACTTTCACATAATTATCCACCTTTTTAAAGAGAGGCCCAGGGTACGGGCCCGGGAGCCGACTACCGCGACATCCCCCAAGGCCAGGCATCAAGGCCCAGGCGCCAAGTACATCCCCATCCCCTGGGCTCGTCATCTCTTTCCTGGCGTCACGAACAGGATAGCGTGCCCGCGGCTACGGAAGGAGTTGTGCCCGTTGCCACCGGGTACTGTGCGCCTTTATTCACGAACTGTATATTGTACTGTGGCGAAGATTGATGCCATTGTTACGTCACTGTGCGAGAAGAAGGGCGTAACCACGCGAAAACTAGGAGGCGTACCTGTGTAACCGCGCGAAGTCTCTGACACGCCCCACGCACTGACGCAGCGTCAGGTCCTGGCAGGAAGCCCCAACGCACGCTCTGACGTAAGACGAGAAGCGACGCAAGGTCCTATCCGACGACCGTCACCTGCAGAGCTGCGGCCTATGGAAAAAGAAGGTAGGCCACGGTTCGCTAGGGGGATGCCAGGATGTCGCAGGAGCAGCCCGATACCGGGGTTCGGGTCGAGAACCCCGATGATCCCACCGGGGATGATGCCGCGCGGGATGGAGCAACCGCCCCATCAACAGGGCCTGTAGCGCCTATCGTACCATTGACTTTACAGTACATGCCTGGAGCAAAGTGGCTCCCCCAGTACAGCGGCAAGCCAGACACCCTGTCTGGATTCAAGCGAAAAATATGCAGCATACTGGACATGTATTCTATGATGGGCAAACAAAGAGCTGCACTTGTTGTGGGACAATTGACTGGTGCTGCGGAGAGAGAAGTAGAGACTTGGTCAGCCGCAGACCAGGAGTCAGTGTCCGTAATCTTCAAAAAGTTACAAACTTCTTTGAGGCAGACCTCCAGATGAGGTTCTACCACTGCTCACAGAAACCGGTGGACAGTGTTCGGGACTATGCCTGCCGTTTGCAAGGGGCCCTGCGGGCTCTGAAACAGGTCAGTCCAACCAGCATAACTGATGAAAGTAAAATGCTAAAAGAACAATTTGTCCGGGGGCTGAGGTCCCAAGAGGAGAGCAGGACTGTGCGTTGGTGGTCCTTGGATCATCCAGATGCTACCTTTAAGGACATGGCTATAAAGGAACTGCAACCCCTGGAAACAGCAGATACTGCTATACAACATTACCAGGGTAGGGCCACTCCAACGCCCGCAGCACCCACCTTTTCCCCACTGGCTAATGAAGCTAAAGTGCAGGCAGCGCCCCCTTGTGAGCTGGACAGTCTGGGCTCAGAAGTGCGCCAGCTGACTAAAAACCTGGTCACTCTGATGAGTGCCCTGCAGCTACGGACGGAGCCAGAGACGGAGGGAAGGATCCTGCTAGCCGACTGCCCTGAGGATGTCCCCTGGATGAGAGGAAGGAGGAGGACGCCGTCGCCCCGGAGGAGGACAACGCCGCCCGGGAGGAGGAAAACGCCACCTCGTGGAAGGACCAACAATCAGCGCCACCCTCAACGAGAGTTTGTCAGCCACCGCTGCCAGAAGGCAGGCCACACAGTGCGCAATTGCCCTTTAAAAGAGCAAACCCTCGGTCCGAGGGTCAACACCCGGGAATAGACTCAGCAGGCCCCTCAGACTGGCACAGCAGGTTCGTGGGAGGAAGACCTTTCCTGTCCATAATCCTGGACGACATTGAGATACCTGCCCTGCTGAACACTGGATCTCAGGTAACCATAATGCCTGATGCCCTTTACAAGAGATTCTGGTCCATGGACAATCTCCAACCCCCAGATACAGATTTCTCCGTTTATGCCTCTAACAACCTCCCTCTTAACCTAGTCGGGGTTAAGGATGTGGCGGTAAAGGTGGGGAGAGTGGAGCTGAAGGACCAGGGGTTCATTGTAGTAGAGACTCTCTCTGATGAGAATGGACTGTATATGGTACCAGGTACTAATATTGTTGATAACTGTTTGGAGGAAGTGGTGTTTTTACTCCAACAGCTCGCTGACGTCGCCAGACCGGGGCAGAGGAGAGCCCTCCAGAAGGAGATTCGAGCCCTGATGTACCAGCAGCAAGTAAAGTTATCCGGTGGTGAGATTGGTAATGTGCGGGTAGCAGACCCGATGCCCATTGTGATTCCCCCAATGAGTGAAATGCTTATATGGTGTAGAGCAGCAATAGGTCTTAAAGGACAGAGTTACCAGGCGGTAGTAGAACCCCTTAGCTCAGAGCACAGACCTACACTCTTAACTGCCAGAGGGGTAGTGGATGTACGCAATGGGAGGGTGCCCGTCCGTCTTCTCAACTATGGGGAAGACGAGGTCAGATTACCACGATATACCACTGTTGCCAAGTTACATGCTGTAAATAACAACTCCATCCACACGGTGGAGTCCTTAACCTCCCCAGACCAAGTGGAGGATAATGACCCGGCAACCCAGGTGGAGGACTGGTGTCAACAGATCCATGTTGGGACAGACACCACTCCAGCTCACCAGAAACAGGGGGTACACCGGGTGGTTCAGGAATACGCGCAGGTATTCAGCAAGCACCCACTTGACTTTGGGAGGATTTAGGGGGTACAACATCACATCCCCACAGGCAACCATCCCCCCATCAAAGAACGGTACAGGCCTATACCACCAGCACACTACCAGAAAGCCAAGGAGATGTTGCACGACATGAAAAAGGCAGGGTAGTAAGGGATAGTTGTAGTCCCTGGGCAGCTCCCCTAGTGTTAGTCAGGAAGAAGGATGGAAGCATGAGGATGTGTGTAGATTACAGAAAAGTAAATCGCATTACACATAAAGATGCATACCCTTTATCACGAATAGAGGAATCCCTGGCTGCCTTAAAGTCTGCAAATCAAATTACTTTTCCACCCTTGACCTCACTAGTGGGTACTGGCAAGTAGCTGTGGCTGAGGAGGATAGGGAGAAGACGGCCTTCACCACCCCGATGGAACTCTGCGAGTTCAACAGTATGCCGTTTGGACTCTGCAATGCACCTGGAACGTTTCAGAGATTGATGGAGTGCTGCCTGAGACACCACAACTTCGAGACTGTGTTACTATACCTGGACGACGTGATTGTGTACTCCAAGACGTATGAGGACCACTTGAAGCACCTGGCGGAGGTATTTGAGTCACAGTCCCAGTATGGGATGAAGCTGAAGCCCTCAAAGTGCCACCTGCTCAAGAGAAAGGTACAGTACCTGGGGCACATTGTCAGTCCAGAGGGAGTGGCACCAGACCCGGAGAAGGTCACTGCCATCCAGAAATGGCCGGAGCCGAAGAACCTCAAGGAGGTACGTCAGTTCCTGGGACTAGTAGGATACTACCGGAGGTTTGTAAAAGATTACACCAAGAAAGCAGCGCCTCTGCAAGACCTCCTGGTAGGACAGTCCCCCCAAAGGCAGAAATCCCCCATTCCACTGGGGTGAGGAGCAAGCCGAATCATTTCAAGAGATGAAGGAGATACTGACAGGCGACGAGATCCTAGCCTACCCTGACTACAGCCAACCGTTCTTGCTGTATACTGATGCCAGCAATGAAGGATTAGGAGCTGTCCTAAGTCAGAAGCAGAATGGCCTAGAGAAAGTGACAGCCTATGCAAGCAGGAAGCTCCGCCCGACTGAGAGGAACCCAGAGAACTATAGCAGCTTCAAGTTAGAGTTCCTGGCCTTGGTCTGGGCCATCACTGAAAGGTTCAAGCACTACTTAGCCTCCAGCAAGTTCACTGCCTACACTGACAATAACCCCCTGACTCATCTTGAAACAACCAAGCAAGGAGCCATGGAACAGCGATGGATGGCTCGGCTGTCCAATTAACAATTCACAATTAAATACCGGGCGGGCCGCAAGAACGCCAACGCCGATGCCCTGTCCAGGATGCCTCACCAGTCAGACACAGAAGAAGAAGTGGATGACCTGGAGGAGATTGAGCTACCTGCCTTTCACCGGAATGGGATGATCCACGAGTAATGAGCCTCCAGGAGGCAGCGTGGTAAGACGTTAAACCCTTTGCCTCACCACAGCTGGAAGGAGACCAAGGACAGCGACCTGGTTGTCAGCCGTATCAAGGAGCTGATAACCCAAGAAGGTTCCTCCCTGGAGAAAGATGCATCTTTCCAAGCAAAACAGCTGTGGAATGAGAGAAGCCGGCTGTTCATCTATCGAGAGAAGCTGTGCCGGAGGTACATCAATCCCAAGACCCACGAGATGGTATGGCAGATAGTGGTCCCCAAGATGGACATCCAGATGGTGTTGGAGGCCTACCACAATCAGGCGGGGCACTTTGGCTGGAAAAAGCTAGAAACCCTGCTAAAGTGTCGATTCTACTGGGTGGGAATGCGCAGCTCCATTGAGAAGTGGTGCAGAGACTGTGGATCCTGTAGCCTCAGAAGAAAAGACTACAGCAGCCAGAAGGCGCCCCTGCAACCCATCAAGATGGCTTGACCCCTGGAGATCGTGGCGCTGGACCATGTCAAGCTGTCACCCAGCAGGTCAGGGTACTCCTATGCCCTGACCATGGTAGATCACTACTCCAGGTTCCTGGTGGTCGCCCCTGTCAAAGACCTGACGGCAGAAACAGCAGCAAAAACGTTCCAAGCATATTTCTGCAGACCCCATGGATACCCTGAGCAGGTGCTGACAGACCAAGGCCCAGCCTTCGAGGCCGAGTTGTTCAAAGAGTTCTGCCATTTGTATGTGTGTAGGAAGATAAGAACTATACCGTACCACCCCCAAACCAATGGTCTCTGTGAAAAGATGAACAACATTGTCATCGACCTGCTGAAGACCTTACCACTTGAGGAGAGAAATCAGTGGCCAGACCTACTACCTGACCTGGTAGATCTGTACAATCACATACCTATGAGTTCCACCAATTGCACTCCAGCATATCTCATGCGAGCAAGACCAGGAAAGTTGCCCATGGACCTGGAGCTTGGTGTTGCAGAACCAGAAGCAGATATGTCCACTGAGGACTGGGACACGTCCAGACAGGAGCAGTACAGAAGAGTACAAGCCTGTGTCGAAGACAGTCTCGCTAGGGTGAAGGACAAGCAGGAAGACCACTATAATAAGAGTGCGCCAGCAGAACCCTTCACACCAGGATAAGTGGTATTGAAAAGGAAAAGGAGAAACCACAAACTTGATGACCAGTGGGAGACAGAACCCTACCCTGTGTTGAATTTATAGGTTTGATAACAGGAAGACGTGTTTGATTAGCAAAGATGAAGGAAGAACAACTGCAACGGTATCTAGAGACCACCTGAAGTTGTGTCCAGAACTGCTAAAGCCCCAAGAGAAGTGCCTCTCATCACCCCGGAGGAACCTGAAGAAGCAGTAATACATACTGATTTAGGAGATTTCCCGGCAGATTGGCCTCAAATAGGAGGAGCAGTCATAATCCCAGTACTCCACTTCTTTCGACAGCCAGAAGACCCTCCACAGCCAGATGAACCTGTAAGTGCTGCAGAAGAGCCTAGTGCTGCAGAAGAGTCAGCTCAAGAAGAATCCCCGGACGAAGCATCCCCGGCAGGAGCAGAGCAAGAAGGCCCAGCCAATGGTGAACTTGCCAGGCCAAAGGGAGGTTAAGGCAGTTTTTCAATACCATCACTAGTAGAACAAATCGGGTAACTGACAACACAGATACCACACATTCTATGAAGAATCCTTTATCGTGATTAGTAATTCTTCTATATAAAGTAAATGACATGTGGGAGTATGGTGATGATTACCGCACCCATCCTTCTAAAATAATTCCAGTGCAGAAGAACAGCATGTAGTCTGACCTGGGTATCAGGGGTGTATTAAGGATAGCCAGGGCCCCGCGTGGCCCCCCCACGTGACGGGTCGGAGGTCACCATATACCTGAAACATTATTATTGAAAAAAATAGCTGCCGAGTGAAACTAACCTAAAAAACATCCATTAATCTAAAATTTACCTTCAGTTAAAAAAAATACTTTACCCATTGTATTGAACAGACCAACTTTAATATGTAATCAAGTCTCTTGCCAATTTTCACAAGGTTTTCATATCAATAGTGCAACAAACACAGAATACAGTAGAAAATATTAACAATATAACACTTCCATTACAACAGAAACATCAGTCATTATATCAATAAAGTGTCAAATGCATAACAATAAATAAATATATATTTTTCAAAAGCTGTCAGAACCATAAACTGTAGAAGCAAAGTATCCTCTCCCTAAGCCTAAGCTCCAGCATACCAGATAGTTTTGGGGTATGTTACTTGCTACATTTAATAGGTTAATTTGAACTTTAACCAAGGGATGTTAGTAAAGATTTGTCTCTGGAAGTGTCACCCATTTCCCCTGTATGAGGTTGACCAACCAAACTGGAGGCATGAAGGAAAAAAAAAAGAAAAACCAACAGATTAAGGCAAGACCTCACCTTTTCTGAGTAATATAAGACTCATGTTTAAAGCAATACTGCAGTTTTTTTGTATTACGGCACTGGAGTAGAGCCACTAATCTAAGTTCCCTGCCCCTAGTCTCATCCTTACCAACCGGCATCTTCATCTGTATTCCGTGAGGCTCCTGACGTTCTCCAGCAGTTTGTGACCTGCCAGCTTGCTCCAGTGTTTGCTGGCCTATCAGGAAGTCAGAACTCAATTTAAGCCCATGAGATCCAGAACAAGGCCAGCAACAGGCCCCCACACTTACACTGAGAGCTTCTGACCATTACTTCAGGTCAGTCCAAAGTTGCAGTCAAAACATGGCTGTGGGACTGAAGCGGCGCTGGGAAGAGCTGAAGACAGTGGCTAGTAAGTATAATAATAGGGTTAAGGAACCACTAGTTTAGTTGCACCACACCAGCGCTGAAATAAAAAAAAACAAACCCTGGAGTGGGGCTTTAACCAGGTGACAAAACTGTCACTATCAGTGATTACTGTGCAGGCGGAGGAGAGCAGAAGTGTGTGATTCCATATACTGCTCTGCATCTATCTCAGGCTGTGTGGAATAATGCCCTGGTACCTGAGGTAGATGCTGAGCGCTGTATGTGACACGTGCTGATCGGACACTGCAGCTCTCATCTCAGTACTGTCCTGCTGCTGTGAGACAAGAACTGTAATGTGCCATCAGCACTTGTAACAAACAGCGCTCAGCATTTAGCCCAGGTGCCTGAAAGTTATTCCCCAAAGCCTGGGATGGATGCAGAGCAGTATATAGAATCATACACCACTGCACAGCAATCAATAGAAGGCAGATTTTTTTTTTAACTAGTTAGACAAGAGTATTATATACAGAGAAAGCCAGCTCTCATATCCTCTGCGATTGTGCGCTTTATCCTCTGCCTGACACCTCCTGCACATTATTGGGTAACATCATACAGGGAAAAAAGTAAATGCCCCCTTAGTTGAAGGGGAAATTGGCATAAAGTTTTCAAGTAATTGTAAAAACTAAAAATGGCTGCTGTGTCAGTCTGTGTGTTTTGTGAGTAACTTACAGTTTGGCTGGTACTTTGAAGAGGAAACACACGATGGTATGTGCTGTGCTTGAATTTTCAATACCTAAAAGAAATGAGGCAAAAAATAATTTTTCTTAACATCTGTTTACACATATACATAGTAACAGTCATCCTTCAACCTTAAAAAATAAGTCCATCTAGTTCAAGCCATAGCCTAACATGCTGATCCAGAGGAAGGCAAAAAAAAACCATGTGGCAAACACTAAGCTCCACATTGGGGAAAAAAATTCCTTCCTGACTCCATACGACAATCAGACTAGTTCCCTGGATCAACGCCCTATCAAGGAATCTAGTATACAGTGCTGTGCAAATTAATTGGGACAAAGCCAAAAAAACCCATATTTTTGAATATTTAATAATAAAATGTTATAATGCACTGTTACATACAAATTATAGTAAGAAATATGTCCTCCTTTAGCAGATATGAGATTTTCAATGCGTTTTGGCATTGATTCTACCAAGTTTTTGCATAAATTCTTCCATTCTTCATCATGGAACCACACTTGTATGGCACTGTTTATCATGCGTTCTTTGGTTGTACAGTCCATTTTGCCAAGACGTCTCTTCACAATGCTCCACAAATTTTCTATAAGATTTAAGTCTGGTGAATTGCCAGGCCAGTCCAGCACTTTTACTTTATTTTCTTCCAGGAATTTCTTCACACACTTGGAATTGTGGCATGGAGAAAAAGTACACTAAACCACTCCTCACAGAAACAAGCTCTCAACTGAAGCTGAGGGGGCAGCTAGCTGTTATTTTCTGACTAAAACCAGTCAAACCACATTTTGTTACTCACGGTTGTACACTCACACCTGTTCAAAAAAGTTAAAACTGGTTTGAATCACTGACTGGTAACCAACTTACGATTTTACTTAAAAAATGCTTTGTCCCAATTAATTTGCACAGCACTGTATATAATCTGTAATATTATACTTATTAAGAAAGGCATCCATGCCCTTCTTAAATGTTAGTAGTGAATCCCTCATTACAACATCATGCGGCAGAGAGTTCCATAGTCTCACTGCTCTTACAGTAAAGAATCCACGTCTGTGATTATCATTAAACCTTCTTTCCTCCAGATGTAGAAGATGCCCCCTTGTCCCCGTCTCAGGCCTCAGAGTAAAAAGATCAGTAGAAAGGTCTTTGTACTGTCCCCTCATATACTTGTACATAGTAATAAGATCACCCCTAAGCCTTCGTTTTTCCAAACTAAATAACCCCGAGTGAAATTGATAAGAAAGTGTGTGTCATATGCGAGTGTACTTGAGAAACACTTACTAGAAAGTCACTGGATCTCTGTTTTGTCTTTCTCCAAGAGCTTCTTGGTCCTGACACATGTTCCATTGATCAAAGCATGAGAGAAGTTCCTGCAGACAAACCCTGAAAAACATAATGCGAGTCAGTTCTGACCAGATTGTCATCTACTTTTCTCAGAACGTCTACTTCTACTTCTCTTAACGTGAGAAAATGGCTGTGGATTTTTAACATTTCTTTTACTTTGTTAGTCCCCTTAGGCAACTTGAAACTGAACGTTAGATCACTTGTCTATATTCAAAAGTACTTTTGCATTGCTACATATAAAATCACTATTGCCTGTGAAGCCCAACCACAGAATGACAGTGGCATGTGAAGAGAACCTAGTATGTCCATATCCTCAAACGCTATTGACGCACCCCCTGGGCAGCGGGGTACTCGCCAACCGGGCCTTGATGGATTTGGGGGATGTCACAGTGGCTGGCCCATTCCGTGACCCAGGGTGGTCAGTCCAAAAATAAAAGGGGGGATAAAAATGTAAACCAAAAAGGGGAAGTAGGGTAGGTTTGTAAATGTTCGTGACGCCACCCGTGGTACCCGGTAATGACTACTGGCGCTGTGACAGTCCTCTGAGGCCGGTGTTCCGGGCAGCTTAGTTGGTGCTACTCTCCACGGGTAGAGTAGGCCTCAGGGCAGTGTAGATGTGATGTAGAGTGGTGGCGGGTGCTGTGCCGCTGTAGAAAGAACAGGCAGAGATAGCGGTTGAAGTCATCCGAGTCTTTACTCACTTTTTATCAGCTCAGAGCTTCTCTCTGCTGTCACACGGCGAGCTGCGGCCGCCAGGATGGGGCTCAGCACTTTCCAGGTAGTTCAGGAGCACCTGCCAGGACCCCGCTCTAGTGTGTTCCTCTCTTGCTCAACTTCTCCCGCCGTGTGTTCCCCACTGAGTCCCGTACGGGTGCTGCAATCTCTCTATGGGCAACGTGTAGTTCCCGGACCGACTGGGCGCCCTTTTTGGTGACTTGTGGTGAGGCTGAGGCGTAAGGCTGGGTCCCTCTGGGTAAATTCAGATTAGGGCATACAGGTGGCGACTCCGCTCCATCCATATCCCCCTGGGATCCACATAAGCCTCCGGATTCTTCCGACAGAGACGTGAAGTACAAAGTCAGATTGGGGACCGGTTACCCCTCTTGCGGCCGGGTCCCTCTGGCTAGGCCAGAATAAGGTATGCAGGTGGTGGCTCCGCTCTGTCCATATCCCCTGGGATCCTTTCGCCTGTGAATCTTGACTCCTCTGCTCCCCTCCTGGGCCTCCTACTCTCAGGACCCTGACCGAGACAGAGCCTACAGCAACTCTGCCCTGCTCCTCGTCTCGAGGCCTGAGACCGAGGACTGTGGACCCTCAGCTGGCTGCAGCGTTGTGCTGTCTACCGACCAACGACCCACAACCAAAGACAATGATACCAAGATGGCCTCCATATATATATGATCCAGCTAAGTGCTCAAAATAAATGCTTCCTCCACCCTCACTCACTACATGGTTCCCCCCAACTCCTCCATTCCGGCCCGGGGCGGCACTATGGTGCATATAGGCCCCCTTCAGAACTGGAGTGGTGTAGTGTTGAGTGTGTGTTTGGGGTCCTGTATGGTACTCCATCCTTACCTGGAAGAGGAGATATCACACCCTTAAGTGGGGTGCAATAACTCTGTGGCGACTGAGCCCGCAGGGGCGCCACATTATTGACCTGCAGTGCAGGTTAATAGTATAGAAAAGTGCCCAACCGCTGTACTGAACGTGCAGCTCATGGGAAAAAAATGGAATTTAAATCATTCCAAGAACCTTTACTGGCCTTCAGTCATACAGGTGTGTACAAAGCATCTACAATTGCAGCCCATAGCACTGCGAGTGGCTCCTGCAAGCACGTGTGACGCTCATAGCCCTCCCTGGGAAGATGGGGGGGTACTCGGAGCCGGGTCAGATGTTGGGGAATGTAGCCGTGGCCTGGACCCGTTCCGTGCCCAGGGCCGTCACATTAAAAGATTTAATGGGCTTTCAGGGTTGGTGTTAATCGAGTGGTTGTATTGACTACACCACCTGTGGTGCCTGGTGATTCTCCACCAGCTCTGCATTCAGTCCTCTGAAGCGGGATGTAGCGGCAGCAGAAGATGGTACTACTCTCCACAGGCGGAGCAGGGCCTCAGGGCAGAGAGGACAAGAGGATGGGAGCTGTTGTGGAAGATGTTGTGCGGTGTAGTGCGGTGCCGCGTTGCAATAAGAAACCGGAGGCCATAGGGGTAGTCTTCCAAGCTTTACTCACGGTAGAATGCTCAGCTGCAAGGCTTCTCCCTGCTCCTCACGGCACGCTGCGGCCACCAGGACCGGGGGTCCGACAACCTCCGGGTAGTTCAGGTGCTTTGGTCAGGACCCCGCACCAGAGTGTTCCTAGACTTTCCCACTAGGTCCTCTCCTGTCCGTTTGTGGTGCGTGTACTAAGGCCGGGTCTCCCTCTGGACTATGCACAGAACAAGGGTACGGGTGGCGACTCCGCTCCGTTACCCGGTGGGATCCACTGAGCCTCCGGGCTTCTCTGACTAAGACTTGTAATGACAGAGTCAGATATCGGGGACCGGTACCCCTTTTGCAGCAGGAATCCCTCAGACTAGGCCAGAATAGTGAGGACAGGTGGCGTATACCGCTCTGTCTTCATCCCCCTGGGATCCTTTTGCCTGCGGAGCTATACTCCTCCGCTCCCCTCCAGACCTTCTTAAGTAAGGACCTTGACCGGGTAGAGACAGCCGTTAACTCTTGCCCGTTCCTCGACTCAAGGCCAGAGTTGGCGGACCGTGTCCCCATCAACTGCAGGTTCACACAGAAAGCCACGTTCAGCGATGAAGATCACAATCAAAGACCTTGAACTTAAGATGGCTGGCTATTAAATATGAATTTAGTACGTGTAACCTCTAAGTGTATCCTCCACCCTCACCCACTACTAGGTTCCCCCTTACTTTGGTTCCCCCATCTCCACTTATCCCGGCTGGGGCAGCACCCTGGTGCCTTAAAGCCCCCCTACAGGTGGGAGAGATGTAGTGTTGAATGCAGAGGTGGGGTCCTGACAGCTGCACCATCTTTACCTCGAAGGAGAGATACCACACCTCATTAAAGAGATGCAGTACCCCTTTGGCGACCGAACCCTCAGGGGCGCCACACACGCCCTGGCACTTTGACTGATAGCTGACTCTACAGTGATGCACTGCATCGCGAGAGGTCAAATTGCTAGGGTGTGCTTACAGCAGCCACTCGCATGTATGACTGAAAACCGGCAGTTCTTGTGATGAAGTCTATTTCTCTCTTCTCATCTCTCAAACAATCCTGCTATTACATATAGACGCTCAAAAAAATTAAAATATCTTCTGGTAAACAGCCACCTTGGGGGGCCAGCAGCTAAGGGTTTATTTGGATCCAAGGGCCCAAGCTGGGGCTGCCACCCATGTGGCTCTTGCGTGGCGTGCCTCAATAAAGAGTCTACGAAAATCTTTACAAATTCAAATGGTACGAAGCAATATAAGATTACTCATACTATCACATGTACCACAGTTGGGGTGATCTACAGTGCAAAATGCCCTTGCAACAGAATATATGTAGGCCTTACATCAAGAGAACTCCGAAGAAGAACTAGAGAACGCGTCTTGGATATCAAGGCAGCAAAAGAAATTTACAATGTGGATGAGCTCAAGACATTACCGCGTCACTTTATGAAGTTTCATAACAGTGACCCTTCTGGTCTCCAGTTGAGTGGTTTTGATAGGGTCTACCCAGGCACTAGAGGAGGTAACTGGAAAAAAATCCTGGCACAGAAGGAGGCAAGGGGGATCACTGTGTTGAACACCTTAACCCTCCATGGTCTCAATGAGACAAATAGTTTTGTTTCATTTCTTTAATATTGTTGGGTGGTTCCTAGTGGAGTGCATTGTATTATGGTCATTTTACTTTTAATCTTATTTTAATTGTTTTTATTCGTTTATACTTACGTTTTCTTCTTTCCTTCTCTTCTTAGTTCTTTCGCCTGACGTTTGCTATTTTTCAGAGTTGGTCATCTTGAGCGTCATCATCACCAGTGCATTTGAACCTCTTTTTATATTTTAAAGAATTTAAATATCTTCTAGTAATATATGTATAATGTCATGCATTTATGTGCCCCATGCCTTTTTGTTATATAAATATATTTTTCATCTCATCATATTTTTCACTATATATTCACTAGCACAATTGCACTGTATGGGTCATATTATATGATAGGTGTCACACTATCTATCATATATCATAGATATATAATTTTTTCATATGATATATATTCTCCTATAACATTTTCACGTTATTATCTCATATACGTCCCTGGTATCCTGTTATTAATTTCCAGGGCAGGTCCTTGTTAGCTAGTGGACTGAAAAAAAGGTAATTAGCTCATATCACCTGATACTCACAGGAATCCCAGGCTCACGGATTAGTGTCCAGCATACACTTGTAAAGATATATAGAAAAAGTAAAATCCGGTGCCACAAGCGATAAATCCTTTATTCCAAAAATTAAAAATCACATGTCCCTAGGAGGGGAACAACTGGACGCGTTTCGAGGACACAGCCCCTTAATCGTCAGTATACAAATGAATTAAAAAACAACACATTTATAATAAAAACTGTGACCACCCCTAAGCATGTGTGATAGATTAGTATACACATTAGGATATTAACTCCTACTTAGACAAGATTTGCGTGCAACAAATTCTCATAGAATATACAGACATAGACTTAGGGGGAAAAAAAAACAAAAAAAAAACTTTTATGTAAATAATTTGCCATATAGATGCACAGAACAGAATATGCATATAATATTATAAATGCAAGTATATATATATATAATTCAATAAAAAAACATTAAATCTGATCTATAATTCATACCTTGCGGTATCCGTGCATTTAATTTCAATATCCACAATTTTTCTTTGTTATGGAGCATTTTCTCCCAATTACCGCCACGATGGGGACGTGGTACTCTCTCTATGCCTGTAATATTTAATGTGCTTATATTGCCCGCATGTACCTCTCTGAAATGTTTGGAGAGACCTGATAACCTGATGGATTTTGAGGCAGGATTTGCTCCTGTAATATGTTCTGATATTCTTGCCTTAAGGGCTCTGGTAGTGCGGCCTATATAATATTCTGAACAGCTGGCACAAGTTGCCATATAGACAACATGGGAGGTGTTACAATTTATATAAGACTCTATGTCATATTTTCTACCTGTATGTAAATCAGAGAAACTTGAACCCATAGCGACATATTTGCACATACAGCATCTATTTTCACCACATTTATACATGCCGACATATTTCAGCCAGGTGGGACTTTGTACTTTATTATCCAAAAATACGCTGGGTGACAACATATTGCGTAGATCCTGACCTTTCCTTGAAACCACCCTACAGCCTGCTTCCAATATATTAGACAATTTGTCATCCTGATATAATATGGGTAAGTTCTTGAGAAAGATTTGTTTAATGTTGTAAAAATGATCACTATATGGCGTAGAGAAAGTTAATGAAGATTTAGCCTTATTGGAACTATGTTTTACTGATTGTGTCAACAAACCTTCTCTATCTTTAGATATAGCTATAGATATAGCCCTATCGATCATCCATTTTTTATATCCCCTAGACCTCAGTCTCGCTGACATGGTTTTAGTTTCCTCCTCAAAACACTCTTGTTCACTGCAATTGCGTCTAGCTCTAATGAACTCACCCACTGGTAAATTTTTTATAACATGTTTTGGGTGGCTGCTTTCAGCTCTCAAGAGAGAATTGCCGCTAAGGGGCTTGCGGTAAAGTTTAGAGGCAATTTTCCCTGTACTCACACAACCAGTCAATACGACATCCAAAAACGGAGTGGACTCCTTGTGAATCTCCATAGTGAATTTCAAATTGTAGTTGTTATTCTCCAGATAATTTAGAAATTCAGTAACAGGTGGTGCGGGAGACCCCGATGACAGACCCCATATGAGGATCATGTCATCAATGAATCTCCCGCACCACCGAATATTGTTCCTATATGGACAACATTCATTGAAAATATATTCTTCCTCCCATCTTTTCATATAAACATTGGCCAGTGAAGGGGAAAACTTAGAGCCCATCGGACAACCGCAAAGCTGTAAGTAAAATTTATCATTGAAGATGAAAAAATTACTCTTCAAAAGAAATTCCAAACTCAAAAGCAAAAATTCCTTGACACCATCAGTAAAAATGTCAGTTAGATTCAAAAAATATTGCACAACCCTCAATGCCTTATCGTGAGGTATTGAGGAATACAACTGGACAACATCACATGTTATCCAATTACAGTCCTCCTGCCAAGACATAAGATTAATGGCCTGCATTAAATGCTGAGTATCTTTTATCATACCTGGTGATCCCTCCAGTAAGACACGTAATCTGGAATCCACCCACCCTGAAAGTCTCTCATGGAGGGAATGTATACCCGCCACGATTGGCCTCAGGGGAGGTGGAAACACTGACTTATGCGTCTTAGGGAGGGCATGAAAAATCGGAATAACAGGCTGATCTGGAGACAAAAATTCCTTCATTTTGGAATCAATGGCTCCAAGAGCTACTCCTTCCTCCAGTAGCCTGTTTAATTTTATAGTAAAATTCTTTGTGGGATCAGAGACTAAGGGGCGGTAGGTGGTGGAATCAGATAATATATCCTCTACCAATTTTTTATATAATCCTGAATCCAGAATCACCACCGAACCCCCCTTGTCTGAAGGTCTAATGACAATGGTAGAATTAGCCCTTAGGGAAATTATTGCTTCCCTTTCCCTTTTGGAAAGATTATTTGATACTCTCAATTTTCCATCATCCAAGAGATTATTTAGATCCCTTTCCATTGCGGCTTGAAAGGAATCCATAGCTGGTATCCTCGCCGCAATGGGATAATAACTTTCGTTGGATGTAGCAAAATTGGATATTTCCAAGTCACTTACCCATATTATATCAGGATGACAAATTGTCTAATATATTGGAAGCAGGCTGTAGGGTGGTTTCAAGGAAAGGTCAGGATCTACGCAATATGTTGTCACCCAGCGTTTTTTTGGATAATAAAGTACAAAGTCCCACCTGGCTGAAATATGTCGGCATGTATAAATGTGGTGAAAATAGATGCTGTATGTGCAAATATGTCGCTATGGGTTCAAGTTTCTCTGATTTACATACAGGTAGAAAATATGACATAGAGTCTTATATAAATTGTAACACCTCCCATGTTGTCTATATGGCAACTTGTGCCAGCTGTTCAGAATATTATATAGGCCGCACTACCAGAGCCCTTAAGGCAAGAATATCAGAACATATTACAGGAGCAAATCCTGCCTCAAAATCCATCAGGTTATCAGGTCTCTCCAAACATTTCAGAGAGGTACATGCGGGCAATATAAGTACATTAAATATTACAGGCATAGAGAGAGTACCACGTCCCCATCGTGGCGGTAATTGGGAGAAAATGCTCCATAACAAAGAAAAATTGTGGATATTGAAATTAAATGCACGGATACCGCAAGGTATGAATTATAGATCAGATTTAATGTTTTTTTATTGAATTATATATATATATACTTGCATTTATAATATTATATGCATATTCTGTTCTGTGCATCTATATGGCAAATTATTTACATAAAAGTTTTTTTTTTTTTCTTGTTTTTTCTCCTAAGTCTATGTCTGTATATTCTATGAGAATTTGTTGCACGCAAATCTTGTCTAAGTAGGAGTTAATATCCTAATGTGTATACTAATCTATCACACATGCTTAGGGGTGGTCACAGTTTTTATTATAAATGTGTTGTTTTTTAATTCATTTGTATACTGACGATTAAGGGGCTGTGTCCTCGAAACGCGACCAGTTGTTCCCCTCCTAGGGACATGTGATTTTTCATTTCTGGAATAAAGGATTTATCGCTTGTGGCACCGGATTTTACTTTTTCTATATATCCTTACAAGTGTATGCTGGACACTAATCCGTGAGCCTGGGATTCCTGTGAGTATCAGGTGATATGAGCTAATTACCTTTTTTTCAGTCCACTAGTACTCAGCATAGCTCTCACCTCTCACATTTTTAAGACATTGCTCTTTTCATTTGGGCTGGTTAAATCTCACCCATGGAATCCACGCGAGACTACCTATCATTATGCCGGGATTTGCGTGCAAAAAAACTGGACTCTATTTTCTCCGGTGGTGGAAATATGGACAGGAGTGCTCCTGAAATTCATGAGGCATTTTTTACTTTGGAAAAAGCTTTGATTCAGCATCTAAAGGTTTGGTGGGATCATGCCACCTTGAAGAAATACGTCTTGAAAAAGATGATTCCTCGAGGCCTCCGTATTAAAAAGATTGCAACTACTCCGTTCAGTGATGAATTTACAAGTAAGTGGAACGATGTTCTTTCGGAATGTTCTTTTAAATTAATGAATCTTATCATTTTGGAGGAGGAAAATAAATTGGAGTCTTTAGAGAATGATATCAAGGTTTTGCAAGATGCAGCGGATAAGTTTATTTCTCAGAATGTATATGAATCACTATATGAGAATATGCATAAAAAAAATTGATGAACTTGAAAAGACTATCATTGATTTAAAAAGTTCCAAGTACAAACGAGATTTAAAAGACTATGAAAGTAATTCTGTCTATGTATGGAAACATCGTACTCCTGGAAAAACTCGTTTTTTATCTACCGCTAGCACACCTAAAACTCCTAAACATTCCACAAAATCAGGCACCATAAAATCCATTCTGAGAAATCCACCTGAACAAGTGAGCAACCGTAATGTGAGTTTTTCTTCACCTGTCTCATCAGCAAGTACAGATGAATCAGATGTGCCGTTTTCTGGTCAGGATGCAAATGGCTCTTTTAGAGCATACAATACTAGATATGCCTCCACATCTGCTGTTTCAAAAAACTGCTACAAAGGCCGAAAAGGCGCTCACGGAGAAGGAGGAAAAGAGAACACAGGAAATAAATAACATAGATATAGTTTCTGTTCACAATTTATCTGCTTGCATTTTTTCTGAACATGAACTTAAAGTTTTGGAGAAAGATTTAAATTTTGTACCTAATAAAAATGCTGATTTATTTCAAACATTGAAGGATGTAAACAAGAAATTTAGCAGTTAAAAGACATTTTTATGATAGAAACCTCCTTCAGGTCTCTACAGATCATGATTGTGTCCCTCCTATATTGCCTGACTGTTATCCATTACATATGGGGTTACAGGAAACCATGTGCATCAAGGATTTACATCATTTGGAAAACAATGTTAAGATCAAAAAATGTATGAAATTAAGAAATGACTTGGAAATATTCAATTTTGCTACATCCAACGAAAGTTATTATCCCATTGCGGCGAGGATACCAGCTATGGATTCCTTTCAAGCCGCAATGTAAAGGGATCTAAATAATCTCTTGGATGATGGAAAATTGAGAGTATCAAATAATCTTTCCAAAAGGGAAAGGGAAGCAATAATTTCCCTAAGGGCTAATTCTACCATTGTCATTAGACCTTCAGACAAGGGGGGTTCGGTGGTGATTCTGGATTCAGGATTATATAAAAAATTGGTAGAGGATATATTATCTGATTCCACCACCTACCGCCCCTTAGTCTCTGATCCCACAAAGAATTTTACTATAAAATTAAACAGGCTACTGGAGGAAGGAGTAGCTCTTGGAGCCATTGATTCCAAAATGAAGGAATTTTTGTCTCCAGATCAGCCTGTTATTCCGATTTTTCATGCCCTCCCTAAGACGCATAAGTCAGTGTTTCCACCTCCCCTGAGGCCAATCGTGGCGGGTATACATTCCCTCCATGAGAGACTTTCAGGGTGGGTGGATTCCAGATTGCGTGTCTTACTGGAGGGATCACCAGGTATGATAAAAGATACTCAGCATTTAATGCAGGCCATTAATCTTATGTCTTGGCAGGAGGACTGTAATTGGATAACATGTGATGTTGTCCAGTTGTATTCCTCAATACCTCACGATAAGGCATTGAGGGTTGTGCAATATTTTTTGAATCTAACTGACATTTTTACTGATGGTGTCAAGGAATTTTTGCTTTTGAGTTTGGAATTTCTTTTGAAGAGTAATTTTTTCATCTTCAATGATAAATTTTACTTACAGCTTTGCGGTTGTCCGATGGGCTCTAAGTTTTCCCCTTCACTGGCCAATGTTTATATGAAAAGATGGGAGGAAGAATATATTTTCAATGAATGTTGTCCATATAGGAACAATATTCGGTGGTGCGGGAGATTCATTGATGACATGATCCTCATATGGGGTCTGTCATCGGGGTCTCCCGCACCACCTGTTACTGAATTTCTAAATTATCTGGAGAATAACAACTACAATTTGAAATTCACTATGGAGATTCACAAGGAGTCCACTCCGTTTTTGGATGTCGTATTGACTGGTTGTGTGAGTACAGGGAAAATTGCCTCTAAACTTTACCGCAAGCCCCTTAGCGGCAATTCTCTCTTGAGAGCTGAAAGCAGCCACCCAAAACATGTTATAAAAAATTTACCAGTGGGTGAGTTCATTAGAGCTAGACGCAATTGCAGTGAACAAGAGTGTTTTGAGGAGGAAACTAAAACCATGTCAGCGAGACTGAGGTCTAGGGGATATAAAAAATGGATGATCGATAGGGCTATATCTATAGCTATATCTAAAGATAGAGAAGGTTTGTTGACACAATCAGTAAAACATAGTTCCAATAAGGCTAAATCTTCATTAACTTTCTCTACGCCATATAGTGATCATTTTTACAACATTAAACAAATCTTTCTCAAGAACTTACCCATATTATATCAGGATGACAAATTGTCTAATATATTGGAAGCAGGCTGTAGGGTGGTTTCAAGGTAAGGTCAGGATCTACGCAATATGTTGTCACCCAGCGTATTTTTGGATAATAAAGTACAAAGTCCCACCTGGCTGAAATATGTCGGCATGTATAAATGTGGTGAAAATAGATGCTGTATGTGCAAATATGTCGCTATGGGTTCAAGTTTCTCTGATTTACATACAGGTAGAAAATATGACATAGAGTCTTATATACATTGTAACACCTCCCATGTTGTCTATATGGCAACTTGTGCCAGCTGTTCAGAATATTATATAGGCCGCACTACCAGAGCCCTTAAGGCAAGAATATCAGAACATATTACAGGAGCAAATCCTGCCTCAAAATCCATCAGGTTATCAGGTCTCTCCAAACATTTCAGAGAGGTACATGCGGGCAATATAAGCACATTAAATATTACAGGCATAGAGAGAGTACCACGTCCCCATCGTGGCGGTAATTGGGAGAAAATGCTCCATAACAAAGAAAAATTGTGGATATTGAAATTAAATGCACGGATACCGCAAGGTATGAATTATAGATCAGATTTAATGTTTTTTTATTGAATTATATATATATATACTTGCATTTATAATATTATATGCATATTCTGTTCTGTGCATCTATATGGCAAATTATTTACAAAAAAGTTTTTTTTTTGTTTTTTTTTTCCCCTAAGTCTGTCTGTATATTCTATGAGAATTTGTTGCACGCAAATCTTGTCTAAGTAGGAGTTAATATCCTAATGTGTATACTAATCTATCACACATGCTTAGGGGTGGTCACAGTTTTTATTATAAATGTGTTGTTTTTTAATTCATTTGTATACTGACGATTAAGGGGCTGTGTCCTCGAAACGCGTCCAGTTGTTCCCCTCCTAGGGACATGTGATTTTTAATTTTTGGAATAAAGGATTTATCGCTTGTGGCACCGGATTTTACTTTTTCTATATATCCTTACAAGTGTATGCTGGACACTAATCCGTGAGCCTGGGATTCCTGTGAGTATCAGGTGATATGAGCTAATTACCTTTTTTTCAGTCCACTAGCTAACAAGGACCTGCCCTGGAAATTAATAACAGGATACCAGGGACGTATATGAGATAATAACGTGAAAATGTTATAGGAGAATATATATCATATGAAAAAATTATATATCTATGATATATGATAGATAGTGTGACACCTATCATATAATATGACCCATACAGTGCAATTGTGCTAGTGAATATATAGTGAAAAATATGATGAGATGAAAAATATATTTATATAACAAAAAGGCATGGGGCACATAAATGCATGACATTATACATATATTACTAGAAGATATTTAAATTCTTTAAAATATAAAAAGAGGTTCAAATGCACTGGTGATGATGACGCTCAAGAAGATGACCAACTCTGAAAAATAGCAAACGTCAGGCGAAAGAACTAAGAAGAGAAGGAAAGAAGAAAACGTAAGTATAAACGAATAAAAACAATTAAAATAAGATTAAAAGTAAAATGACCATAATACAATGCACTCCACTAGGAACCACCCAACAATATTAAAGAAATGAAACAAAACTATTTGTCTCATTGAGACCATGGAGGGTTAAGGTGTTCAACACAGTGATCCCCCTTGCCTCCTTCTGTGCCAGGATTTTTTTCCAGTTACCTCCTCTAGTGCCTGGGTAGACCCTATCAAAACCACTCAACTGGAGACCAGAAGGGTCACTGTTATGAAACTTCATAAAGTGACGCGGTAATGTCTTGAGCTCATCCACATTGTAAATTTCTTTTGCTGCCTTGATATCCAAGACGCGTTCTCTAGTTCTTCTTCGGAGTTCTCTTGATGTAAGGCCTACATATATTCTGTTGCAAGGGCATTTTGCACTGTAGATCACCCCAACTGTGGTACATGTGATGGTATGAGTAATCTTATATTGCTTCGTACCATTTGAATTTGTAAAGATTTTCGTAGACTCTATATTGAGGCACGCCACGCAAGAGCCACATGGGTGGCAGCCCCAGCTTGGGCCCTTGGATCCAAATAAACCCTTAGCTGCTGGCCCCCCAAGGTGGCTGTTTACCAGAAGATATTTTAATTTTTTTGAGCGTCTATATGTAATAGCAGGATTGTTTGAGAGATGAGAAGAGAGAAATAGACTTCATCACAAGAACTGCCGGTTTTCAGTCATACATGCGAGTGGCTGCTGTAAGCACACCCTAGCAATTTGACCTCTCGCGATGCAGTGCATCACTGTAGAGTCAGCTATCAGTCAAAGTGCCAGGGCGTGTGTGGCGCCCCTGAGGGTTCGGTCGCCAAAGGGGTACTGCATCTCTTTAATGAGGTGTGGTATCTCTCCTTCGAGGTAAAGATGGTGCAGCTGTCAGGACCCCACCTCTGCATTCAACACTACATCTCTCCCACCTGTAGGGGGGCTTTAAGGCACCAGGGTGCTGCCCCAGCCGGGATAAGTGGAGATGGGGGAACCAAAGTAAGGGGGAACCTAGTAGTGGGTGAGGGTGGAGGATACACTTAGAGGTTACACGTACTAAATTCATATTTAATAGCCAGCCATCTTAAGTTCAAGGTCTTTGATTGTGATCTTCATCGCTGAACGTGGCTTTCTGTGTGAACCTGCAGTTGATGGGGACACGGTCCGCCAACTCTGGCCTTGAGTCGAGGAACGGGCAAGAGTTAACGGCTGTCTCTACCCGGTCAAGGTCCTTACTTAAGAAGGTCTGGAGGGGAGCGGAGGAGTATAGCTCCGCAGGCAAAAGGATCCCAGGGGGATGAAGACAGAGCGGTATACGCCACCTGTCCTCACTATTCTGGCCTAGTCTGAGGGATTCCTGCTGCAAAAGGGGTACCGGTCCCCGATATCTGACTCTGTCATTACAAGTCTTAGTCAGAGAAGCCCGGAGGCTCAGTGGATCCCACCGGGTAACGGAGCGGAGTCGCCACCCGTACCCTTGTTCTGTGCATAGTCCAGAGGGAGACCCGGCCTTAGTACACGCACCACAAACGGACAGGAGAGGACCTAGTGGGAAAGTCTAGGAACACTCTGGTGCGGGGTCCTGACCAAAGCACCTGAACTACCCGGAGGTTGTCGGACCCCCGGTCCTGGTGGCCGCAGCGTGCCGTGAGGAGCAGGGAGAAGCCTTGCAGCTGAGCATTCTACCGTGAGTAAAGCTTGGAAGACTACCCCTATGGCCTCCGGTTTCTTATTGCAACGCGGCACCGCACTACACCGCACAACATCTTCCACAACAGCTCCCATCCTCTTGTCCTCTCTGCCCTGAGGCCCTGCTCCGCCTGTGGAGAGTAGTACCATCTTCTGCTGCCGCTACATCCCGCTTCAGAGGACTGAATGCAGAGCTGGTGGAGAATCACCAGGCACCACAGGTGGTGTAGTCAATACAACCACTCGATTAACACCAACCCTGAAAGCCCATTAAATCTTTTAATGTGACGGCCCTGGGCACGGAACGGGTCCAGGCCACGGCTACATTCCCCAACATCTGACCCGGCTCCGAGTACCCCCCCATCTTCCCAGGGAGGGCTATGAGCGTCACACGTGCTTGCAGGAGCCACTCGCAGTGCTATGGGCTGCAATTGTAGATGCTTTGTACACACCTGTATGACTGAAGGCCAGTAAAGGTTCTTGGAATGATTTAAATTCCATTTTTTTCCCATGAGCTGCACGTTCAGTACAGCGGTTGGGCACTTTTCTATACTATTAACCTGCACTGCAGGTCAATAATGTGGCGCCCCTGCGGGCTCAGTCGCCAAAGAGTTATTGCACCCCACTTAAGGGTGTGATATCTCCTCTTCCAGGTAAGGATGGAGTACCATACAGGACCCCAAACACACACTCAACACTACACCACTCCAGTTCTGAAGGGGGCCTATATGCACCATAGTGCCGCCCCGGGCCGGAATGGAGGAGTTGGGGGGAACCATGTAGTGAGTGAGGGTGGAGGAAGCATTTATTTTGAGCACTTAGCTGGATCATATATATATGGAGGCCATCTTGGTATCATTGTCTTTGGTTGTGGGTCGTTGGTCGGTAGACAGCACAACGCTGCAGCCAGCTGAGGGTCCACAGTCCTCGGTCTCAGGCCTCGAGACGAGGAGCAGGGCAGAGTTGCTGTAGGCTCTGTCTCGGTCAGGGTCCTGAGAGTAGGAGGCCCAGGAGGGGAGCAGAGGAGTCAAGATTCACAGGCGAAAGGATCCCAGGGGATATGGACAGAGCGGAGCCACCACCTGCATACCTTATTCTGGCCTAGCCAGAGGGACCCGGCCGCAAGAGGGGTAACCGGTCCCCAATCTGACTTTGTACTTCACGTCTCTGTCGGAAGAATCCGGAGGCTTATGTGGATCCCAGGGGGATATGGATGGAGCGGAGTCGCCACCTGTATGCCCTAATCTGAATTTACCCAGAGGGACCCAGCCTTACGCCTCAGCCTCACCACAAGTCACCAAAAAGGGCGCCCAGTCGGTCCGGGAACTACACGTTGCCCATAGAGAGATTGCAGCACCCGTACGGGACTCAGTGGGGAACACACGGCGGGAGAAGTTGAGCAAGAGAGGAACACACTAGAGCGGGGTCCTGGCAGGTGCTCCTGAACTACCTGGAAAGTGCTGAGCCCCACCCTGGCGGCCGCAGCTCGCCGTGTGACAGCAGAGAGAAGCTCTGAGCTGATAAAAAGTGAGTAAAGACTCGGATGACTTCAACCGCTATCTCTGCCTGTTCTTTCTACAGCGGCACAGCACCCGCCACCACTCTACATCACATCTACACTGCCCTGAGGCCTACTCTACCCGTGGAGAGTAGCACCAACTAAGCTGCCCGGAACACCGGCCTCAGAGGACTGTCACAGCGCCAGTAGTCATTACCGGGTACCACGGGTGGCGTCACGAACATTTACAAACCTACCCTACTTTCCCTTTTTGGTTTACATTTTTATCCCCCCTTTTATTTTTGGACTGACCACCCTGGGTCACGGAATGGGCCAGCCACTGTGACATCCCCCAAATCCATCAAGGCCCGGTTGGCGAGTACCCCGCTGCCCAGGGGGTGCGTCAATAGCGTTTGAGGATATGGACATACTAGGTTCTCTTCACATGCCACTGTCATTCTGTGGTTGGGCTTCACAGGCAATAGTGATTTTATATGTAGCAATGCAAAAGTACTTTTGAATATAGACAAGTGATCTAACGTTCAGTTTCAAGTTGCCTAAGGGGACTAACAAAGTAAAAGAAATGTTAAAAATCCACAGCCATTTTCTCACGTTAAGAGAAGTAGAAGTAGACGTTCTGAGAAAAGTAGATGACAATCTGGTCAGAACTGACTCGCATTATGTTTTTCAGGGTTTGTCTGCAGGAACTTCTCTCATGCTTTGATCAATGGAACATGTGTCAGGACCAAGAAGCTCTTGGAGAAAGACAAAACAGAGATCCAGTGACTTTCTAGTAAGTGTTTCTCAAGTACACTCGCATATGACACACACTTTCTTATCAATTTCACTCGGGGTTATTTAGTTTGGAAAAACGAAGGCTTAGGGGTGATCTTATTACTATGTACAAGTATATGAGGGGACAGTACAAAGACCTTTCTACTGATCTTTTTACTCTGAGGCCTGAGACGGGGACAAGGGGGCATCTTCTACATCTGGAGGAAAGAAGGTTTAATGATAATCACAGACGTGGATTCTTTACTGTAAGAGCAGTGAGACTATGGAACTCTCTGCCGCATGATGTTGTAATGAGGGATTCACTACTAACATTTAAGAAGGGCATGGATGCCTTTCTTAATAAGTATAATATTACAGATTATATACAGTGCTGTGCAAATTAATTGGGACAAAGCATTTTTTAAGTAAAATCGTAAGTTGGTTACCAGTCAGTGATTCAAACCAGTTTTAACTTTTTTGAACAGGTGTGAGTGTACAACCGTGAGTAACAAAATGTGGTTTGACTGGTTTTAGTCAGAAAATAACAGCTAGCTGCCCCCTCAGCTTCAGTTGAGAGCTTGTTTCTGTGAGGAGTGGTTTAGTGTACTTTTTCTCCATGCCACAATTCCAAGTGTGTGAAGAAATTCCTGGAAGAAAATAAAGTAAAAGTGCTGGACTGGCCTGGCAATTCACCAGACTTAAATCTTATAGAAAATTTGTGGAGCATTGTGAAGAGACGTCTTGGCAAAATGGACTGTACAACCAAAGAACGCATGATAAACAGTGCCATACAAGTGTGGTTCCATGATGAAGAATGGAAGAATTTATGCAAAAACTTGGTAGAATCAATGCCAAAACGCATTGAAAATCTCATATCTGCTAAAGGAGGACATATTTCTTACTATAATTTGTATGTAACAGTGCATTATAACATTTTATTATTAAATATTCAAAAATATGGGTTTTTTTGGCTTTGTCCCAATTAATTTGCACAGCACTGTATACTAGATTCCTTGATAGGGCGTTGATCCAGGGAACTAGTCTGATTGTCGTATGGAGTCAGGAAGGAATTTTTTTCCCCAATGTGGAGCTTAGTGTTTGCCACATGGTTTTTTTTTGCCTTCCTCTGGATCAGCATGTTAGGCTATGGCTTGAACTAGATGGACTTATTTTTTAAGGTTGAAGGATGACTGTTACTATGTATATGTGTAAACAGATGTTAAGAAAAATTATTTTTTGCCTCATTTCTTTTAGGTATTGAAAATTCAAGCACAGCACATACCATCGTGTGTTTCCTCTTCAAAGTACCAGCCAAACTGTAAGTTACTCACAAAACACACAGACTGACACAGCAGCCATTTTTAGTTTTTACAATTACTTGAAAACTTTATGCCAATTTCCCCTTCAACTAAGGGGGCATTTACTTTTTTCCCTGTATGATGTTACCCAATAATGTGCAGGAGGTGTCAGGCAGAGGATAAAGCGCACAATCGCAGAGGATATGAGAGCTGGCTTTCTCTGTATATAATACTCTTGTCTAACTAGTTAAAAAAAAAATCTGCCTTCTATTGATTGCTGTGCAGTGGTGTATGATTCTATATACTGCTCTGCATCCATCCCAGGCTTTGGGGAATAACTTTCAGGCACCTGGGCTAAATGCTGAGCGCTGTTTGTTACAAGTGCTGATGGCACATTACAGTTCTTGTCTCACAGCAGCAGGACAGTACTGAGATGAGAGCTGCAGTGTCCGATCAGCACGTGTCACATACAGCGCTCAGCATCTACCTCAGGTACCAGGGCATTATTCCACACAGCCTGAGATAGATGCAGAGCAGTATATGGAATCACACACCTCTGCTCTCCTCCGCCTGCACAGTAATCACTGATAGTGACAGTTTTGTCACCTGGTTAAAGCCCCACTCCAGGGTTTGTTTTTTTTTATTTCAGCGCTGGTGTGGTGCAACTAAACTAGTGGTTCCTTAACCCTATTATTATACTTACTAGCCACTGTCTTCAGCTCTTCCCAGCGCCGCTTCAGTCCCACAGCCATGTTTTGACTGCAACTTTGGACTGACCTGAAGTAATGGTCAGAAGCTCTCAGTGTAAGTGTGGGGGCCTGTTGCTGGCCTTGTTCTGGATCTCATGGGCTTAAATTGAGTTCTGACTTCCTGATAGGCCAGCAAACACTGGAGCAAGCTGGCAGGTCACAAACTGCTGGAGAACGTCAGGAGCCTCACGGAATACAGATGAAGATGCCGGTTGGTAAGGATGAGACTAGGGGCAGGGAACTTAGATTAGTGGCTCTACTCCAGTGCCGTAATACAAAAAAACTGCAGTATTGCTTTAAACATGAGTCTTATATTACTCAGAAAAGGTGAGGTCTTGCCTTAATCTGTTGGTTTTTCTTTTTTTTTTCCTTCATGCCTCCAGTTTGGTTGGTCAACCTCATACAGGGGAAATGGGTGACACTTCCAGAGACAAATCTTTACTAACATCCCTAGGCTAAAGTTCAAATTAACCTATTAAATGTAGCAAGTAACATACCCCAAAACTATCTGGTATGCTGGAGCTTAGGCTTAGGGAGAGGATACTTTGCTTCTACAGTTTATGGTTCTGACAGCTTTTGAAAAATATATATTTATTTATTGTTATGCATTTGACACTTTATTGATATAATGACTGATGTTTCTATTGTAATGGAAGTGTTATATTGTTAATATTTTCTACTGTATTCTGTGTTTGTTGCACTATTGATATGAAAACCTTGTGAAAATTGGCAAGAGACTTGATTACATATTAAAGTTGGTCTGTTCAATACTATGGGTAAAGTATTTTTTTTAACTGAAGGTAAATTTTAGATTAATGGATGTTTTTTAGGTTAGTTTCACTCGGCAGCTATTTTTTTCAATAATAATGTTTCAGGTATATGGTGACCTCCGACCCGTCACGTGGGGGGGCCACGCGGGGCCCTGGCTATCCTTAATACACCCCTGATACCCAGGTCAGACTACATGCTGTTCTTCTGCACTGGAATTATTTTAGAAGGATGGGTGCGGTAATCATCACCATACTCCCACATGTCATTTACTTTATATAGAAGAATTACTAATCACGATAAAGGATTCTTCATAGAATGTGTGGTATCTGTGTTGTCAGTTACCCGATTTGTTCTACTAGTGATGGTATTGAAAAACTGCCTTAACCTCCCTTTGGCCTGGCAAGTTCACCATTGGCTGGGCCTTCTTGCTCTGCTCCTGCCGGGGATGCTTCGTCCGGGGATTCTTCTTGAGCTGACTCTTCTGCAGCACTAGGCTCTTCTGCAGCACTTACAGGTTCATCTGGCTGTGGAGGGTCTTCTGGCTGTCGAAAGAAGTGGAGTACTGGGATTATGACTGCTCCTCCTATTTGAGGCCAATCTGCCGGGAAATCTCCTAAATCAGTATGTATTACTGCTTCTTCAGGTTCCTCCGGGGTGATGAGAGGCACTTCTTCTTGGGGCTTTAGCAGTTCTGGACACAACTTCAGGTGGTCTCTAGATACCGTTGCAGTTGTTCTTCCTTCATCTTTGCTAATCAAACACGTCTTCCTGTTATCAAACCTATAAATTCAACACAGGGTAGGGTACTGTCTCCCACTGGTCATCAAGTTTGTGGTTTCTCCTTTTCCTTTTCAATACCACTTATCCTGGTGTGAAGGGTTCTGCTGGCGCACTCTTATTATAGTGGTCTTCCTGCTTGTCCTTCACCCTAGCGAGACTGTCTTCGACACAGGCTTGTACTCTTCTGTACTGCTCCTGTCTGGACGTGTCCCAGTCCTCAGTGGACATATCTGCTTCTGGTTCTGCAACACCAAGCTCCAGGTCCATGGGCAACTTTCCTGGTCTTGCTCGCATGAGATATGCTGGAGTGCAATTGGTGGAACTCATAGGTATGTGATTGTACAGATCTACCAGGTCAGGTAGTAGGTCTGGCCACTGATTTCTCTCCTCAAGTGGTAAGGTCTTCAGCAGGTCGATGACAATGTTGTTCATCTTTTCACAGAGACCATTGGTTTGGGGGTGGTACGGTATAGTTCTTATCTTCCTACACACATACAAATGGCAGAACTCTTTGAACAACTCGGCCTCGAAGGCTGGGCCTTGGTCTGTCAGCACCTGCTCAGGGTATCCATGGGGTCTGCAGAAATATGCTTGGAACGTTTTTGCTGCTGTTTCTGCCGTCAGGTCTTTGACAGGGGCGACCACCAGGAACCTGGAGTAGTGATCTACCATGGTCAGGGCATAGGAGTACCCTGACCTGCTGGGTGACAGCTTGACATGGTCCAGCGCCACGATCTCCAGGGGTCAAGCCATCTTGATGGGTTGCAGGGGCGCCTTCTGGCTGCTGTAGTCTTTTCTTCTGAGGCTACAGGATCCACAGTCTCTGCACCACTTCTCAATGGAGCTGCGCATTCCCACCCAGTAGAATCGACACTTTAGCAGGGTTTCTAGCTTTTTCCAGCCAAAGTGCCCCGCCTGATTGTGGTAGGCCTCCAACACCATCTGGATGTCCATCTTGGGGACCACTATCTGCCATACCATCTCGTGGGTCTTGGGATTGATGTACCTCCGGCACAGCTTCTCTCGATAGATGAACAGCCGGCTTCTCTCATTCCACAGCTGTTTTGCTTGGAAAGATGCATCTTTCTCCAGGGAGGAACCTTCTTGGGTTATCAGCTCCTTGATACGGCTGACAACCAGGTCGCTGTCCTTGGTCTCCTTCCAGCTGTGGTGAGGCAAAGGGTTTAACGTCTTACCACGCTGCCTCCTGGAGGCTCATTACTCGTGGATCATCCCATTCCGGTGAAAGGCAGGTAGCTCAATCTCCTCCAGGTCATCCACTTCTTCTTCTGTGTCTGACTGGTGAGGCATCCTGGACAGGGCATCGGCGTTGGCGTTCTTGCGGCCCGCCCGGTATTTAATTGTGAATTGGTAATTGGACAGCCGAGCCATCCATCGCTGTTCCATGGCTCCTTGCTTGGTTGTTTCAAGATGAGTCAGGGGGTTATTGTCAGTGTAGGCAGTGAACTTGCTGGAGGCTAAGTAGTGCTTGAACCTTTCAGTGATGGCCCAGACCAAGGCCAGGAACTCTAACTTGAAGCTGCTATAGTTCTCTGGGTTCCTCTCAGTCGGGCGGAGCTTCCTGCTTGCATAGGCTGTCACTTTCTCTAGGCCATTCTGCTTCTGACTTAGGACAGCTCCTAATCCTTCATTGCTGGCATCAGTATACAGCAAGAACGGTTGGCTGTAGTCAGGGTAGGCTAGGATCTCGTCGCCTGTCAGTATCTCCTTCATCTCTTGAAATGATTCGGCTTGCTCCTCACCCCAGTGGAATGGGGGATTTCTGCCTTTGGGGGGACTGTCCTACCAGGAGGTCTTGCAGAGGCGCTGCTTTCTTGGTGTAATCTTTTACAAACCTCCGGTAGTATCCTACTAGTCCCAGGAACTGACGTACCTCCTTGAGGTTCTTCGGCTCCGGCCATTTCTGGATGGCAGTGACCTTCTCCGGGTCTGGTGCCACTCCCTCTGGACTGACAATGTGCCCCAGGTACTGTACCTTTCTCTTGAGCAGGTGGCACTTTGAGGGCTTCAGCTTCATCCCATACTGGGACTGTGACTCAAATACCTCCGCCAGGTGCTTCAAGTGGTCCTCATACGTCTTGGAGTACACAATCACGTCGTCCAGGTATAGTAACACAGTCTCGAAGTTGTGGTGTCTCAGGCAGCACTCCATCAATCTCTGAAACGTTCCAGGTGCATTGCAGAGTCCAAACGGCATACTGTTGAACTCGCAGAGTTCCATCGGGGTGGTGAAGGCCGTCTTCTCCCTATCCTCCTCAGCCACAGCTACTTGCCAGTACCCACTAGTGAGGTCAAGGGTGGAAAAGTAATTTGATTTGCAGACTTTAAGGCAGCCAGGGATTCCTCTATTCGTGATAAAGGGTATGCATCTTTATGTGTAATGCGATTTACTTTTCTGTAATCTACACACATCCTCATGCTTCCATCCTTCTTCCTGACTAACACTAGGGGAGCTGCCCAGGGACTACAACTATCCCTTACTACCCTGCCTTTTTCATGTCGTGCAACATCTCCTTGGCTTTCTGGTAGTGTGCTGGTGGTATAGGCCTGTACCGTTCTTTGATGGGGGGATGGTTGCCTGTGGGGATGTGATGTTGTACCCCCTAAATCCTCCCAAAGTCAAGTGGGTGCTTGCTGAATACCTGCGCGTATTCCTGAACCACCCGGTGTACCCCCTGTTTCTGGTGAGCTGGAGTGGTGTCTGTCCCAACATGGATCTGTTGACACCAGTCCTCCACCTGGGTTGCCGGGTCATTATCCTCCACTTGGTCTGGGGAGGTTAAGGACTCCACCGTGTGGATGGAGTTGTTATTTACAGCATGTAACTTGGCAACAGTGGTATATCGTGGTAATCTGACCTCGTCTTCCCCATAGTTGAGAAGACGGACGGGCACCCTCCCATTGCGTACATCCACTACCCCTCTGGCAGTTAAGAGTGTAGGTCTGTGCTCTGAGCTAAGGGGTTCTACTACCGCCTGGTAACTCTGTACTTTAAGACCTATTGCTGCTCTACACCATATAAGCATTTCACTCATTGGGGGAATCACAATGGGCATCGGGTCTGCTACCCGCACATTACCAATCTCACCACCGGATAACTTTACTTGCTGCTGGTACATCAGGGCTCGAATCTCCTTCTGGAGGGCTCTCCTCTGCCCCGGTCTGGCGACGTCAGCGAGCTGTTGGAGTAAAAACACCACTTCCTCCAAACAGTTATCAACAATATTAGTACCTGGTACCATATACAGTCCATTCTCATCAGAGAGAGTCTCTACTACAATGAACCCCTGGTCCTTCAGCTCCACTCTCCCCACCTTTACCGCCACATCCTTAACCCCGACTAGGTTAAGAGGGAGGTTGTTAGAGGCATAAACGGAGAAATCTGTATCTGGGGGTTGGAGATTGTCCATGGACCAGAATCTCTTGTAAAGGGCATCAGGCATTATGGTTACCTGAGATCCAGTGTCCAGCAGGGCAGGTATCTCAATGTCGTCCAGGATTATGGACAGGAAAGGTCTTCCTCCCACGAACCTGCTGTGCCAGTCTGAGGGGCCTGCTGAGTCTATTCCCGGGTGTTGACCCTCGGACCGAGGGTTTGCTCTTTTAAAGGGCAATTGCGCACTGTGTGGCCTGCCTTCTGGCAGCGGTGGCTGACAAACTCTCGTTGAGGGTGGCGCTGATTGTTGGTCCTTCCACGAGGTGGCGTTTTCCTCCTCCCGGGCGGCGTTGTCCTCCTCCGGGGCGACGGCGTCCTCCTCCTTCCTCTCATCCAGGGGACATCCTCAGGGCAGTCGGCTAGCAGGATCCTTCCCTCCGTCTCTGGCTCCGTCCGTAGCTGCAGGGCACTCATCAGAGTGACCAGGTTTTTAGTCAGCTGGCGCACTTCTGAGCCCAGACTGTCCAGCTCACAAGGGGGCGCTGCCTGCACTTTAGCTTCATTAGCCAGTGGGGAAAAGGTGGGTGCTGCGGGCGTTGGAGTGGCCCTACCCTGGTAATGTTGTATAGCAGTATCTGCTGTTTCCAGGGGTTGCAGTTCCTTTATAGCCATGTCCTTAAAGGTAGCATCTGGATGATCCAAGGACCACCAACGCACAGTCCTGCTCTCCTCTTGGGACCTCAGCCCCCGGACAAATTGTTCTTTTAGCATTTTACTTTCATCAGTTATGCTGGTTGGACTGACCTGTTTCAGAGCCCGCAGGGCCCCTTGCAAACGGCAGGCATAGTCCCGAACACTGTCCACCGGTTTCTGTGAGCAGTGGTAGAACCTCATCTGGAGGTCTGCCTCAAAGAAGTTTGTAACTTTTTGAAGATTACGGACACTGACTCCTGGTCTGCGGCTGACCAAGTCTCTACTTCTCTCTCCGCAGCACCAGTCAATTGTCCCACAACAAGTGCAGCTCTTTGTTTGCCCATCATAGAATACATGTCCAGTATGCTGCATATTTTTCGCTTGAATCCAGACAGGGTGTCTGGCTTGCCGCTGTACTGGGGGAGCCACTTTGCTCCAGGCATGTACTGTAAAGTCAATGGTACGATAGGCGCTACAGGCCCTGTTGATGGGGCGGTTGCTCCATCCCGCGCGGCATCATCCCCGGTGGGATCATCGGGGTTCTCGACCCGAACCCCGGTATCGGGCTGCTCCTGCGACATCCTGGCATCCCCCTAGCGAACCGTGGCCTACCTTCTTTTTCCGTAGGCCGCAGCTCTGCAGGTGACGGTCGTCGGATAGGACCTTGCGTCGCTTCTCGTCTTACGTCAGAGCGTGCGTTGGGGCTTCCTGCCAGGACCTGACGCTGCGTCAGTGCGTGGGGCGTGTCAGAGACTTCGCGCGGTTACACAGGTACGCCTCCTAGTTTTCGCGTGGTTACGCCCTTCTTCTCGCACAGTGACGTAACAATGGCATCAATCTTCGCCACAGTACAATATACAGTTCGTGAATAAAGGCGCACAGTACCCGGTGGCAACGGGCACAACTCCTTCCGTAGCCGCGGGCACGCTATCCTGTTCGTGACGCCAGGAAAGAGATGACGAGCCCAGGGGATGGGGATGTACTTGGCGCCTGGGCCTTGATGCCTGGCCTTGGGGGATGTCGCGGTAGTCGGCTCCCGGGCCCGTACCCTGGGCCTCTCTTTAAAAAGGTGGATAATTATGTGAAAGTTCGTGACGCCACCTGTGGTGTCTGGTGAGGATCACCAGCGCTGCGGCAGTTCGCTGAGGCCGGTGTTAAGGCAGCTTGGGTGGTATAGCTCCCCACAGGTGGAGCTGGGCCTCAGGGCAGTGTAAATGTAGGGATGCAGGACAGAGGGGACCCAGCCGGGTCTGAAGAAGGATTGGCAACCACACACAGTTCACTTCAGTACCTTTTACTGGTGGAAATTCAGTCACATTCCGGAGCACTATAGGGTGAAGGGTGCATATCAGGATTCTCCCCAGTGAGCAGGTATAGGGCCTCCTGTTTCTTGCCTTTGTGTAGTAAGTTTCTGACCTGCCTGGAGCTAGGCCTAACTTTGTCACTGTCCTGCACCTGCTGATCTTCTGATAGGGCCTTCTCTTGGAGTTCACACTCCCTGCTTGCGGGGCCTCCGTGACTCCTGGCTCTGGTACGTATCAGCTCTTGGGTGATCCTGGGACCTGAAGTCTTCCAGGGAATCCGGTTGTCTCTACAGGGGAATATATGGCCCTGTAGACGCGGACCCGGTGTCCGGTATATGTTTCTGGGGTGAGCTTGTACAGCTCCTCTGCCCCCAATGCTACTCACTCCACTAGCCTTCAGCCTACTCGGGGCCCTCACTAGGCTATACACACTAGCAGCTGGCAGGCTGCGCTTCACCTCTCTTATGGCGTTGGTACACCTTAAGCTCACTAACCTGAGCTACTTGAGTCTAGCTTGGCCTACCTCTGCAGACTGACTCCTGCAGGAACTGGCTGCAGACCTGTTTCTGTGTCTGAGCCTACACTAAAACACAACTAGACTGTTCTGCTCTGTGGCTGCAGCAGACTCACAGGCTGTACTTGCAGGAGCTTCCTGCTCTGTTCTGCCTGCCTAACTCCACCCTCCGTATATATATGTCCCTATCCGGGCTCCGTCTGGTGGTCTGAGGTAGGGTGGAGGTGTGTGTATGCTCTGAGGGCCTCTTGTGGAGAAATCCGTCCAAGCACCCCTCTAGGATCTGTGGCACTATTGCGCAGCAGGGCGCCACACATCCTCTATATATTACAGCGCACAGAACAGATCCTCTATATACTACACCACACAGGAGAGCCGACAGATACTCTATACACTACACCACACGGGACACATCCTCTATATACTACACCACACAGGACACATCCTCTATATACTACACCACACGGGACACATCCTCTATATACTACACCACAAGTGACACATCCTCTATATACTACACCACACAGGAGAGCCGACAGATCCTCTATACACTACACCACACGGCACAGATCCTCTATATACTACACCACATGGGACAGATCCTCTATATACTACACCACACAGGACAGATCCTCTATATACTACACCACACAGGAGAGCCGACAGATTCTCTATACACTACACCACACGGGATAGATCCTCTATATACTACACCACACAGGAGAGCCGACAGATCCTCTATACACTACACCATACGGGACAGATCCTCTGTATACTACACATCATGTGACACATCCTCTATATACTACGCCACAAGGGACACATCCTCTATATACTACAGCGCACAGGACAGATCCTCTATATACTACACCACACAGGAGAGCTGACAGATCCTCTATATACTACACCACAAGGGACACATCCTCTATATACTACACATCATGTGACACATCCTCTATATACTACACCACATGGGACACATCCTCTATATACTACACCACACGGGACACATCCTCTATATACTACACCACACGGGACAGATCCTCTATATACTACACCACACGGGACACATCCTCTATATACTACAGCGCACAGGACAGATCCTCTATATACTACACCCCACAGGAGAGCCGACAGATCCTCTGTACACTACACCACACGGGACACATCCTCTATATACTACAGCGCACAGGACAGATCCTCTATATACTACACCACACAGGAGAGCTGACAGATCCTCTATATACTACACCACAAGGGACACATCCTCTATATACTACGCATCATGTGACACATCCTCTATATACTACACCACACGGGACACATCCTCTATATACTACACCACACGGGACACATCCTCTATATACTACACCACACGGGACAGATCCTCTATATACACTGTAACATACCTGGTGGCGGGCTTGCATGGTGCACCATCTCTCACTATGCAAGATTGCAAACTTGATCTTCAGTCCAGTCTGCTAGTCTGGCTTCTATTCATGCTGTCTGTTTGTCTCTGTTCTGACTGCTTAGGGCAGCAGCCCGGTTACTTCCTGTTTTTTGTAGCTGTTGTGGGCACACCCCTAATGCGTCCTCAGCCTATTTCTGTCTGTCACTGGATATTTAAACCAGCTCCACCTTGAAGCTGGTGCCTGAGCAACTCTTATCCTCCGAGGGCTTCTTGCCTGATGTGCCCGGTCCTGTTCTGTTTTTCCTGCCTGTCCGCCTTCCTGGAGGCTGTATTCCCAGGCCTGTCTGAACACGCTCCTAGCCTGTTCGTCCCGCCTTCTGGGGGCCGCATACCCAGACCTGTTATCTGTGTCTTCTAGCCTGTTTGTCCGCCATTCTGGGGGCCGCATACCCAGACTCGCTCCTGTATCTCGCTGCAGTGTCAGTTCCTGTCTGAACACTCAGTTCCTGTCTGAACACTCTCCAAGCCTGTTACCTGTTTTTCTCTATGTCCGTACCTTCCCTTTTTCTGCAGAGTCTGAACCTGCACCTAACTCCTACTCGTTGTCGCTGTACTTCCGTTTGTGAGTTAAGAGTCCACTCGCTACTTCATTGCAAGTATATTGTGTATATCTGGTTCTGCCTTTCCCTTCCAGTCTGTTCTGTGTGAACAGAGCCCTGTCCCCTCTTCTCTGCCTTGCTCACCGCTCCGGCGGTTCCTGCCTGCTCTGCCTTGCTCACCGCTCCAGTGGTTCCTGCCTGCTCTGCCTTGCTCACCGCTCCGGCGGGTCCTGCCTGCTCTGCCTTGCTCACCACTCGAGCGGTTCCTGCCTGCTCTGCCTTGCTCACCGCTCCGGCGGGTCCTGCCTGCTTTGCCTTGCTCACCACTCCGGCGGCTCCTGTCTGCTCTGCCTTGCTCACCACTCCGGCGGTTCCTGCCTGCTCTGCCTTGCTCACCGCTCCAGCGGTTCCTGCCTACTCTGCCTTGCTCACTGCTCCGGCGGTTCCTGCCTGCTCTGCCTTGCTCACCGCTCCGGCGGTTCCTGCCTGCTCTGCCTTGCTCACCGCTCCGGCGGTTTCTAACTGCTCTGCTTGCTCACAGCTCCAGCGGTACCTCTCTGCTCCGCCTTTCCCACCACTCCGGTGGTACCTCTCTGCTCTGCTTGTCTACCGCATCTGCGGTTCTGTTCCTGTATCCCATTCTGTACTGGACTCTATCCAGCCTGTGCTTCAACCTGCTAGTACCTCCCCGTCTGCACGCCAGCCGCACTGGTCAGTACCCTCCTGTCTGCATAACAGCCGTGCCTGCCAGTATCCTCCTGTCTGCACTCCAGCCGTGCATGCCAATACCCACCTGTCTGTGTGCAAGACTAACCCGCCTGTTCCTGTATTCCCCGGTGTGGGTCAACAGCCGTGTCCGGGATCTGGCCTGGAGTAGCACCTGGTCCCACTGCTCGGTTCCTCCCTGGTGCACGGCGTCGTTAGCCGTCGTGCGAACTTGGTCGGATCGGGTTGATACTTAGTTACGCCCCTCCAGACACTCTCCGGTTCATGGCACAGTGGAATCACTAAATCACGCACATGCCAGTCAGCCCAGGTGTGTGCATAACATACTACACAACACGGGACACATCCTCTATATACTACACCACACGGGACACATCCTCTATATACTACACCACACGGGACACATCCTCTATATACTACAGCGCACTGGACATTTCCTCTATATACTGGAGCTGTGTGATGGCTTATTTTTGCCTTGGCTAGATGATGCTTTTATTAGTACAATTTTGGGTGAAATACATATACACTGCACAGTACCACTTCTCCTGTCCTGAATAGTGGATGTAATTCTCAGTATCTGTATTATTCTGTATATATACACTGCACAGTACCACTTCTCCTGTCCTGTATAGTGGATGTAATTCTCAGTATCTATATTGTGGCACCCCAGGGGTCTGGTTTCCACAGTAATAGCAATATTACGTCTGTGAGCAGGTGGGAGGTCTCCTGGTCAGGAATCCTATGCATGCCACACCTCCTGCCCAGTCCTGGGAGGGGAAGAACTTCCCCTATATAAAACTAGGGCTGAGGCAGGGTTAGAGAAAGAAAGAGCAGAGAACACAGACAGAGACACAGTCTGGTCTGTAGTGGAGCAGCTTTAGGGAAAGAAAGATCAGGAGCTCTGTGGGAGCTGTGCTAAAAGAGATCAGGGGCTGGAAGCTGTAGAGCTCGCCCTGATTGAAGAGTTCTTACCGGACCCGGAGTCCGAGGCTGTGGGGATTAATCCTTACCCAGCAGCAGAAACCGCCTGGCAGGGGATTTCAGGTCCTCTGGCCAAGAAACCCGAAGGCACGGTCACACGCAAGGGACCAGCACCGCGACGTGGAGCGGAAGCTACCAGAAGGCCCCGAGTCACCGGCCATACGGGTGAGCACCACACGGTACACTTAGGGACGTGGGCTACTTTTATCAGCCTCTAGCAAGGTAGCCAGAAGAGTACGATTAGTTGGGGAGGCCTACAACTCCGCCTGGCCAGGGGAGATCCCATCAGCTCACGGACTGACCAGGCCCCGATCGCTAGCCAGTACTCCGGGAGGGTCTACCTTGTCACCAGTAAAGACCCAAAACTACACCGCACCGTCTCTGAGTGGTTCCTGCTACCCCCTTCATCCACGTCGGCTGCCCTGAGGCCATACCCCTCCCGTTGGGGGTTATACCATCCACGCTGCACAATCCTTCCACCGGCCTCAGCGGTCTGCCCTGCAGCGGCAGCTCCATAGCTGCGTTCAACGGGTGGCGTAGTCCTCCAACATCTACTGCTAATACTCAGCCACACAGTTTGACTCCCTGGGCACGGACCGGGTCACCGCCACGAGACTACTACCCCCAACAGGCCCGGCTCCAGGTAGTCCCCGCGTGCGCAACGCTACACCAAGTAGGCCCAGGGGCGCGTCAATATTATTCTGTATATTATACTGGGTGTAATTCTCAGTATCTGTATTATTCTGTATATTATACTGGGTGTCATTCTCAGTATCTGTATTATTCTGTATATATACACTGCACAGTACCACTTCTCTTGTCCTGTATAGTGGATGTAATTCTCAGTATCTGTATTATTCTGTATATATACACTGCACAGTACCACTTCTCTTGTCCTGTATAGTGGATGTAATTCTCAGTATCTGTATTATTCTGTATATAAACACTGCACAGTACCACTTCTCCTGTCCTGAATTGTGGATGTAATTCTCAGTATTTGCATTATTCTGTATATATACACTGCACAGTACCACTTCTCTTGTCCTGTATAGTGGATGTAATTCTCAGTATCTGTATTATTCTGTATATATACACTGCACAGTACCACTTCTCCTGTCCTGAATAGTGGATGTAATTCTCAGTATCTGTATTATTCTGTATATATACACTGCACAGTACCACTTCTCCTGTCCTGTATAGTGGATGTAATTCTCAGTATCTGTATTATTCTGTATATATACACTGCACAGTACCACTTCTCTTGTCCTGTATACTGGGTGTCATTCTCAGTATCTGTATTATTCTGTATATATACACTGCACAGTACCACTTCTCTTGTCCTGTATAGTGGATGTAATTCTCAGTATCTGTATTATTCTGTATATATACACTGCACAGTACCACTTCTCCTGTCCTGAATCGTGGATGTAATTCTCAGTATTTGTATTATTCTGTATATATACACTGCACAGTACCACTTCTCTTGTCCTGTATACTGGGTGTAATTCTCAGTATCTGTATTATTCTGTATTTTATACTGGGTGTAATTCTCAGTATCTGTATTATTCTATATATTATACTGGGTGTCATTCTCAGTATCTGTATTATTCTGTATATATACACTGCACAGTACCAGTTCTCTTGTCCTGTATACTGGGTGTAATTCTCAGTATCTGTATTATTCTGTATACTAGATGGTGGCCCGATTCGAACGCATCGGGTATTCTAGAATAGGTATGCGGCCGACGGGGCGCAATTAGCAGAGCGGCGTTTAAATTTGGCGCCCAAATCGCTGATTGGTCGCGTTCGGCAACCGCGACCAATCAGCAAAGCGGTGTTTAAATTTGGCGGCAATATCGGTGATTGGTCGCGGGCGGCGGCCGCGACCAATCTGCGAACCGTGTTAGTGAGGACTGGAGAGCGTGTTTAAATTTGGCACCAAAATCGCTGATTAGTCGCGACCAATCAGCAGAGCGGTGTTTAAATTTGGCGCCAATACTGCTGATTGGTCGCGGCCGCCGACCGCGACCAATCAGCAAAGCGATGCAGCGCGGGGTTTAAATTTGGCCCCAAAGTCGCTGATTAGTCGCGTCTGACGGCCGCGACCAATCAGCGATTTTGGCGCAAAATTTAAACAACGCTCTGTTGATTGGTCGTGGTCGTCATACGCGACTAATCAGCGACTTTGGGGCCAAATTTAAACCCCGCTCTGCATCGCTCTGCTGATTGGTCGCGGTCGCCGGCCTCGACCAATCAGCAGAGCGTTGTTTAAATTTGGCGCCAATCTCGCTGATTAGTCGCGGATGGCGGCCGCGACCAATCAGCAGAACAGTGTTTGAATTTGGCGCCAAAATCGCTGATTGGTCGCGGGCGGCGGCCGCGACCAATCAGCGAACCGTGTTAGTGAGGAATGGAGAGCGTGTTTAAATTTGGCACCAAAATCGCTGATTAGTCGCGACCGCGACCAATCAGCAAAGAGGTGTTTAAATTTGGCGACAATACTGCTGATTGGTCGCGGCATTTGTGTTAAAATCGCTGATTGGTCGCTGGCGCTGCCCGCGACCAATCACCAATTTGGGCGCCAAATTTAAATATCGGACGCGACCAATCACCAATCTTGGCTCCAGATTTAAACACCGCTGTGCTGATTGGTCGCGGCCGATATTTAAAATTGGCGCCCAAATCAGTGATTGGTCGCGGGCAGCGCCAGCGACCAATCAGCGATTTTTAACACAAATGTCCGGATCTTTGTAACACCATGCGCATACTGTGGGGAGATCAGCGGTTAGGGTGTGAAGGGAGGACCGGGGAGCGGCGCTGCGGGTCGGGATACTTCTGCTGCGAGCAGTCGCTCATGTCCCGGGTTCTCACAGCGGAAGTAGCCGCACAGGCAGCGGCGCTCCCCGGTCCTCACTAATACGATTCCGCTCCCCGCTCCTCACCAATATGATTCGCTGATTGGTTGCGCTCTCCGCACGCAACCAATCAGTGATCTTGGCGCTAAAGTTAAACACCGCTCTGCTGATTGGTCGCGGCCGCTGCCCGCGACCAATCACCGATTTGGGCGCCAAATTTAAATATCGGCCGCGACCAATCAGTACAGCGGTGTTTAAATGTGGAGCCAAGTTCGGTGATTGGTCGCGGCCGATATTTAAATTTGGCGCCCAAATCGGTGATTGGTCGCGGGCACCGCCGGCGACCAATCAGCGATTTTTAACACAAATGTCCGGATCTTTGTAACACCATGCGGATACTGTGGGGACATCAGCGGCTAGGGTGTGAAGGGAGGACCGGGGAGCGGCGCTGCGGGTAGGGATACTTCTGCTGCGAGCGCCCTCTCATGTCCCGGGTTCTCGCAGCGGAAGTATCCGCACAGGCAGCGCCGCTGACATTCATGCGGCTAGGGTGTGAAGGGAGGACTGGGGAGCGGCGCTGACATCCAATTGGTCGCGGCCGCTATTTAAATGTGCCGCACAAATCGGTGATTGGGCGCGGTCTTGGCCCGCGACCAATCACTGATCTTGCGGCTAAAGTTAACCACTACTGTGCTCATTGGTCGCGGACGCTGCCTGCGACCAATCATCCATTTGGGCGCCAAATTTAAATATCGGCCGCGACCAATCACCGATCTTGGCTCCAGATTTAAACACCGCTGTGCTGATTGGTCGCGGCCGATATTTAAATGTTGCGCCCAAATCGGTGATTGGTCGCGGGCAGCGTCGGCGACCAATCAGCACAGCGGTATTTAAATCTGGAGCCAAGATCGGTGATTGGTCGGGTCCGAAGACCGCGACCAATCATCGAATCGTCTTGGTGAGGACCGGGGAGCGGCGCTGCCTGTGCGGTTACTTCCGCTGCGAGAACCCGGGACATGAGCGGGCGCTCGCAGGAGAAGTATCCCGACCTGCAGCGCCGCTGCCCGGTCCTCTCTTCCGCATGGAGGTCAGCGACGCCGGCGGTCCTTCCGCTGCTACCGGCCGGGAGATGAGCGCCTCGCGCCGCTCATCTCCCGGCTGCATCTCCGTCCCGCAGATGGGTCCGGCGGTCGGGTTCCTTCTGCTGTTGCCGGCCGGGAGATGAGCGCCTCGCGGCGCTCATCTCCCGGCTGCATCGCCGCTCAGCTCCGTCCCGCAGATGAGCCGCTAACGGCCGCCATCTTTTTTCAGAAATCCCGCAGTGCTGATTGGCTGCTGCCGGACCAATGAGCGACGCGGGATTTCCTGGACAGACAGACACATAGACACACAGACACACAGACAGACAGACGGGATAAGACGATTATATATATAGACTAGATGATGGCCCGATTCTAATGCATCAGGTATTCTAGAATAGGTATGCGGCTGACCGGGTGCAATCAGCAGAGCTGTGTTTAAATTTGGGGCCAAAATCGCTGATTGGTCGCGTTCGGCGGCCGCGACCAATCAGCAGTGCGGTGTTTAAATTTGGCACCAAAATCGCTGATTAGTCGCGACCGCGACCAATCAGCAAAGAGGTGTTTAAATTTGACGACAATAGTGCTGATTGGTCGCGGCCGGTGGTTGCGACCAATCAGCAGAGTGAGGTTTACATTTGGCGCCAATACTGCTGATTGGTCACGGCCGACAACCGCGACCAATCAGCAGAGCGGTGTTTAAATTTTGCGCCAATCTCGCTGATTGTTCGCGGCTGGCGGCCGCGACCAATCAGCAGAGCAGGGTTTAAATTTGGCACCAATAATGCTGATGGGTCGCGGCCGGCGACCGCGACCAATCAGCAGAGCGTTGTTTAAATTTGGCACAAAAAACGCAGATTGGTCGAGGCCGGTGGTTGCGACCAATCAGCAGAGTGAGGTTTAAATTTGGCGCCAATACTGCTGACTGGTCACGGCCGACAACCGCGACCAATCAGCAGAGCGGTGTTTAAATTTTGCGCCAATACTGCTGATTGATCTCGGCCAGCGACCGCGATCAATCGGCAGAGCGTTGCTTAAATTTGGCGCCAATCTCGTTGATTGGTCGCGGCTGGAGTCCGCAACCAATCAGCAGAGCATTGTTTAAACTTGGCGCCAATCTCGCTGATTGGACGCGTCCGGCGTCCGCGTCCAATCAGCACAGCAGTATTTAAATGTGGCGCCCAAATCGGTGATTGGTTGCGGGCAGCGGCCGTGACCAATCAGCAGAGCGGTGTTTAACTTTAGCGCCAAGATCACTGATTGGTCGGGTGTGGAGAGCGCGACCAATCAGCGAATCGTATTGGGGAGGAGCGGGGAGCGGAATCGTATTAGTGAGGACCGGGAAGCGCCGCTGCCTGTGCGGCTACTTCCGCTGCGAGAACCCGGGACATGAGCGGGCGCTCGGAGCAGAAGTATCCCGACCCGCAGCTCCGCTCCCCGGTCCTCCCTTCACACCCTAGCCGCTGATGTCCCCACAGTATCCGCATGGTGTTACAAAGGTCCGGACATTTGTGTTAAAAATCGCTGATTGGTCGCTGGCGCTGCTCGCGACCAATCACCGATTTGGGCGCCAAATTTAAATATCGGCCGCGACCAATCACCGATCTTGGCTCCACATTTAAACACCGCTGTGCTGATTGGTCGCCGACGCTGGGCGCGACCAATCACCGATTTTGGCGCCACATTTAAATTTAAATAGCGGCCGCAACCAATTGGATGTCAGCGCCGCTCCCCGGTCCTCCCTTCACACCCTAGCCGCATGGATGTCAGCGCCGCTGTCTGTGCGGATAGTTCCGCTGCAAGAACCCGGGACATGAGAGGGCGCTCGCAGCAGAAGTGTCCCGACCCGCAGCGCCGCTCCCCGGTCCTCCCTTCACACCCTAGCCGCTGATGTCCCCACAGTATCCGCATGGTGTTACAAAGGTCCGGACATTTGTGTTAAAAATCGCTGATTGGTCGTTGGCGCTGGCCGCGACCAATCACCGATCTTGGCGGCAAATTCAAACACCTCTGTGCTGATTGGTCGCCGACGCTGTGCGCGACCAAGCACCGATTTTGGCGGCACATTTAAATAGCGTCCGCGACCAATCAGTACAGCGGTGTTTAAATGTGGAGCCAAGATCGGTGATTGGTCGCGGCCGATATTTAAATTTGGCGCCCAAATCGGTGATTGGTCGCGGGCAGCGACAGCGACCAATCAGCGATTTTTAACACAAATGTCCAGACCTTTGTAACACCATGCGAATACTGTGGGGACATCAGCGGCTAGGGTGTGAAGGGAGGACCGGGGAGCGGCGCTGCAGGTCGGGATACTTCTGCTCCGAGCGCCCGCTCATGTCCCGGGTTCTCGGAGCGGAAGTATCCGCACAGGCAGCGGCGCTGACATCCATGCGGCTAGGGCGTGAAGGGAGGACCGGGGAGCGGCGCTGACATCCAATTGGTCGCGGCAGCTATTTAAATGTGCCGCACAAATCGGTGATTGGTCGCCGACTTGGCCCGCGACCAATCACTGATCTTGCGGCCAAAGTTAAACAGTACTGTGCTGATTGGTCGCGGACGCTGCCCGCGACCAATCACCGATTTGGGCGCCAAATTTAAATATCGGCCGCGACCAATCACCGATCTTGGCTCCATATTTAAACACCGCTGTGCTGATTGGTCGCCGACGCTGGGCACGACCAATCACCGATTTTGGCGCCACATTTAAATAGCGTCCGCGACCAATCCGCACAGCGGTGTGGAGCCAAGATCGGTGATTTGTCGCGGCCGATATTTGAATGTGGCGCCCAAATCGGTGATTGGTCGCGGGCAGCATCCGCGACCAATCAGCACCGTAGTGTTTAACTTTTGCGGCAAGATCCGTGATTGGTCGTGGGACAAGACCGCAACCAATCACCGATTTGTGCGGCACTTTTAAATAGCGTCCGCGACCAATTGGATGTCAGCGCCGCTCCCCCGTCCTCCCTTCACACCATAGCCGCATGGATGTCAGCGGCGCTGCCTGTGCGGATAGTTCCGCTCCGATAACCCGGGACATGAGCGGGCGCTGGCAGAAGAAGTATCCCGACCCGCAGCGCCGCTCCCCGGTCCTCCCTTCACACCCTAGCCGCTGATGTCCCCACAGTATCCGCATGGTGTTACAAAGGTCCGGACATTTGTGTTAAAAATCGCTGATTGGTCGCTGGCACTGCCCGCGACCAATCACCGATTTGGGCGCCAAATTTAAATATCGGCCACGACCAATCACCGATCTTGGCTCCACATTTAAACACCGCTGTGCTGATTGGTCGCGGCCGATATTTAAATTTGGCGCCCAAATAGGTGATTGGTCGCGGGCAGCGCCAGCGACCAATCAGCGATTTTTAACACAAATTTCCGGACCTTTGTAACACCATGCGGATACAGTGGGGACATCAGTGGCTAGGGTGTGAAGGGAGGACCGGGGAGCGGCGCTGCAAATCTGGATACTTCTGCTGCGAGCGCCCGCTCATGTCCCGGGTTCTTGTAGCGGAAGTATCCGCACAAGCAGCGGCGCTGACATCCAATTGGTCGCGGACGCTATTTAAAATTGCCGCACAAATCGCTGATTGGTCGCTGTCTTGGCCCGCGACCAATGACTGATCTTGGCGCCAAAGTTAAACACTATTGTGCTGATTGGTCGCGGACGCTGACCGCGACCAATCACCGATTTGGGCGCCAAATTTAAATATCGGCCGCGACCAATCACCGATTTGGGCGCCAAATTTAAATATCGGCCGCGACCAATCACCGATCTTGGCTCCACATTTAAACACCGCTGTGGTGATTGGTCGCGGACGATATTTAAATTTGGCGCCCAAATCGGTGATTGGTCGCGGGCAGCGTCGGCGACCAATCAGCACAGCGGTGTTTAAGTTTTGCGCTAAGATCAGTGATTGGTCGGGTCCGAAGACCCCGACCAATCATCGAATCGTCTTGGTGAGGACCGGGGAGCGGCGCTGCCTGTGCGGCTACTTACGCTGCGAGAACCCGGGACATCGCGGGCGCTCGCAGCAGAAGTATCCCGACCCGCAGCGCTGGTCCCCGTTCCTCCCTTCCGCATGGAGGTCAGCGGCGCCGGCGGTCCTTCCGCTGCTACCGGCCGGGAGATGAGCGCCTCGCGCCGCTCATCTCCCGGATGCATCTCCTTCCCGCAGATGGGTCCGGCGGTCGGGTTCCTTCTGCTGTTGCCGGCCGGGAGATGAGCGCCTCGCGGCACTCATCTCCCGGCTGCATCGCCGCTCAGCTCCGTCCCGCAGATGAGCCGCTAACGGCCGCCATCTTTTTTTAGAAATCCCCCGGCGCTGATTGGCCGCTGCCGGACCAATGAGCGACGCGGGATTTCCTGGACAGACAGACACACCGACAGACACACAGACAGACAGACAGACAGACAGACGGGATAAGACGATTATATATATAGATATACACTGCACAGTACCACTTCTCTTGTCCTGTATAGTGGATGTAATTCTCAGTATCTGTATTATTCTGTATATATACACTGCACAGTACCACTTCTCTTGTCCTGTATACTGGGTGTAATTCTCAGTATCTGTATTATTCTGTATATTATACTGGGTGTCATTCTCAGTATCTGTATTATTCTGTATATATACTCTGCATAATACTACTTCTATTGTCCTGTATACTGGGTGTAATTCTCAGTATCTGTATTATTCTGTATATATACACTGCACAGTACCACTTCTCCTGTCCTGTATACTGGGTGTAATTCTCAGTATCTGTATTATTCTGTATATATACACTGCACAGTACCACTTCTCCTGTCCTGTATACTGGGTGTCATTCTCAGTATCTGTATTATTCTGTATATATACACTGCACAGTACCACTTCTCCTGTCCTGTATACTGGGTGTCATTCTCAGTATCTGTATTATTCTGTATATATACACTGCACAGTACCACTTCTCCTGTCCTGTATACTGGGTGTAATTCTCAGTATCTGTATTATTCTGTATATATACTCTGCACAGTACTACTTCTCCTGTCCTGTATACTGGGTGTCATTCTCAGTATCTGTATTATTCTGTATATATATGTAGCACCCTGAGGATTCGGCTGCTACAGGGGTATTGCACCTCAACCCAGAGGTGTGATATTCCACTCCCGGGCAAGGATGGAGAGTGGGACTGAGCTCGGTAGGCTGCATGCACTACACACATCCCATTTCCGGAGGGCAGACCAACGGTACTCCCACTTAGAAATGTGCAGGTACGACCGAGTCTGTCCTTGGCTGGAGTGGGAGGGGGTTGGAACATCCCATGTAGTGTAGGGGCAGATAGGGGGTGCAGTCTGGGTAGTGATAGGAGCTCATTGGGTGCTGGTCACCTGAGCTCACACATAGAGGGATATATAAGGTGGGCACCAACTAAGATCAGGGTCAGATGCAGAGAACAAGTCAGCGAGCAGAGGAGAAGAGAGACCCAGAGTGAGAGAGGAGAAGAGAGACCCAGAGGGGGAAACAGAAAAGAGGACTCCAAGAACCCAAATTAAATCCCCGGGTGAAGAGTCGGCACAGGGTACCGGATCCCAAACTGGTGGGGGCAGAAAACACACCCTAGCCAGAGACCGGAGGCCGTGGGCAGCGTCTGCCACGGTCACCCACCACATCCACCCCGAAGGCATACCACATGAAGGGTCAGGGAACCCAAGGCCAAGGGTGTCCCAACAGAGGGCCCGAGGGAGCTGGACCTAGGTGGATCACTGGTGGGGACGGCCAGAGAACGGGACAGAAGGAGAGCTCAGGGCCACGCTCCGGACTTGTTTGGGGGTTGGCTGGATCCAGGACCTGGTGGACGCAGCACGGCTCGGGTGGTCACTCAAAGCTGGAGTGACCAGTACAACATCTGCAGTAAGTAAACACCCTTAACTGCACAACCCGACTCTGTCTTAATTGCCGTCTGCACTGCACCACCACAACCCCCATCCTCTGCACCTGTCCCCCCTGAGGCTATACCCCTCCCGTTGGGGGTTATCCCACCAAGCTGCGCACCCACCATCAGCCTCAGCGGACCCTGCTGCAGCGGCGGCCACAGTGACCGCATCACAACGGGTGGCGTAGTCGACACAAAAGAACTCTTAATAACATCTGTAGGACTGCCACATAACACTGAGTTTGACGCCCTGGGCACGGGCCGGGTCACAGCCGCTCGGAGACTACAACCCCCCATCTGATCCGGTGCCGGGTATTCCCCTCAAAAAGGAATATGTCCCAGGGGGCGCGTCATATACACTGCACAGTGCCACTTCTCTTGTCCTGTATACTGGGTGTCATTCTCAGTATCTGTATTATTCTGTATATATACTCTGCACAGTACTACTTCTCTTGTCCTGTATGCTGGGTGTAATTCTCAGTATCTGTATTATTCTGCATATATACACTGCACAGTACCACTTCTCTTGTCCTGTATACTGGGTGTCATTCTCAGTATCTGTATTATTCTGTATATATACTCTGCACAGTACTACTTCTCTTGTCCTGTATACTGGGTGTAATTCTCAGTATCTGTATTATTCTGTATATATACACTGCACAGTGCCACTTCTCTTGTCCTGTATACTGGGTGTCATTCTCAGTATCTGTATTATTCTGTATATATACACTGCACAGTGCCACTTCTCTTGTCCTGTATACTGGGTGTCATTCTCAGTATCTGTATTATTCTGTATATATACTCTGCACAGTACTACTTCTCTTGTCCTGTATACTGGGTGTAATTCTCAGTATCTGTATTATTCTGTATATATACACTGCACAGTGCCACTTCTCTTGTCCTGTATACTGGGTGTCATTCTCAGTATCTGTATTATTCTATATATATACACTGCACAGTACCACTTCTCTTGTCCTGTATACTGGGTGTAATTCTCAGTATCTTGTAATGCAGCAGCTTGCTAGCATTACTGTAAATGGTCCAGGATGTGTTTTACCTGACCATGTACCTTCCCCTTTAACTGACTGGTCACATGACTGTGACATCACACAGGTCCTGTATGCACAGTAAAGGTCTGTACACATGACTGGGACAGCACACAGGACCTATACACACAGCTGACTGATCACATGACTGTGACATCAGCAAGGTCCTGTCAGTATGGGTGTATGTGTGCACAGGATATATAAACCCCGGTAATTGGAGACAGGTGTGTTCGGTGTGAGGCGTGAGGCCTGTGCTCCGTGTGTGTGGGACACCGTTTGTGAGAGGCCTAGTGAGGCCGAGTGAAGCCTGGCAGCCTGAAAGGCAAAGACTGGATAATGTGCGGATGCTAGTGGCCTTGGAAGGCAGCGGCTTTGGAGTGAAGCCTGGTACCTGAAAGGTCGAGCCTGGATCCTGTGTGGATGTCAGTGGCCTTTGAGGGAACGACGGCTGGAGACCCCTACCTGGGAAGCCGCAAAGCCACAGTGGTGGCGGATTATTGAGGAAGAGTCCTGAAAGGCAGAGCCTGGATCCTGTGTGGATGTCAGTGGCCTTTGAGGGAACGACGGCTGGAGACCCCTACCTGGGAAGCCACAAAGCCACAGTGGTGGCGGATTAAAATGGACTGCAGCAACTAAACCGGCAAAGGTAGTACACTTTGTTACATGGACTGTGTTATGGTCATTGATAATTTATTACCTTGCCGTAGGCTGTAACCTGGAGCAAGTGGGCCTGTGTGCCACTTGTCTCATGAATGTTGTAGATATGTGTGTCGGCGTGCCACGGAGTTGGACCTGGTGAACTGTGGCTTATGATGTAATAAACTGCAACATTGTGAGAAAAATGTAAAGACATTGCACGTGTGCATTGATTGACGCAGCGAAGCGAGTAACCCCCAGTATGATGACTAGCGCTGCCTTACAATCTGTATTATTCTGTATATTATACTGGGTGTCATTCTCAGTATCTGTATTATTCTGTATATATACACTGCACAGTACCACTTCTCTTGTCCTGTATAGTGGATGTAATTCTCAGTATCTGTATTATTCTGTATATATACACTGCACAGTACCACTTCTCTTGTCCTGTATAGTGGATGTAATTCTCAGTATCTGTATTATTCTGTATATATACACTGCACAGTACCACTTCTTTTGTCCTGTATACTGGGTGTCATTCTCAGTATCTGTATTATTCTGTGTATATATACGCTGCACAGTACCACTTCTCTTGTCCTGTATACTGGGTGTAATTCTCAGTATCTGTATTATTCTGTATATTACACTGGGTGTAATTCTCAGTATCTGTATTATTCTGTATATATACACTGCACAGTGCCACTTCTCTTGTCCTGTATACTGGGTGTAATTCTCACTATCTGTATTATTCTGTATATATACTCTGCACAGTACTACTTCTCTTGTCCTGTATACTGGGTGTAATTCTCAGTATCTGTATTATTCTGTATATATACACTGCACAGTGCCACTTCTCTTGTCCTGTATACTGGGTGTCATTCTCAGTATCTCTATTATTCTGTATATATACACTGCACAGTACCACTTCTCTTGTCCTGTATACTGGGTGTAATTCTCAGTATCTGTATTATTCTGTATATATACATTGCACAGTACCACTTCTCCTGTTCTGCTGAAGAAGAGGTGGCATTGGCTTTGTGGAGGGTCAGTACTGATGGGTTTATTATTTTCTATGTCTACAATCCTATGGTTAAATAAAAATTAATCCTGAACAACTTGTTTAAAGGGGTTATCTGAAGGTTGGAAATTGTCCTCTATCATTGGGATATGGAATAATTTTCTGATTGCTGGGAGTCCAACAGCCGGAACCCCCACTGTTTCCGAGAACCAGGGATCTGAAGAGCTCTGGGTGAATGGAGCGGTAGTCGATCATTCGCACTGCAGCTCCATTCACACGTGGCTTAATAAACATCCCCTATAATGGAGTGGTGAGGGGCATGAACAAGAAAGCAAAATGTGCTGAACTTTTCATTGTGCCTCAATGGGATGAGGGGGGCGGTGATGTGGTATGTGGGATGGTGGGGTTTGTGTGACAGGCGTGCTTTTTCATTTTTCATCCCATTCCAGCCCTGATCTATATATATATATATATATATATATATATATATATATATATATATATATATATATAATTAAAATTCTTTTAAAAGCAGAAGTGTTAATATGTATTTTTTATCGCTTAGCAGAATGCAGAGTGAAGTTTGATAGATATAAGAAAATCTCAATAAATATAGGAGTTGTTTTTTTTTTTTATTAGGGATAGGGTAGAAGGATAAGGGATGAACAAAATCAGGGACAGAATCAGTAGACAAAATCATAGTCAGTAAGAAATCCGGGTCAGATACCAGGTGATCAGTAAAAAAAGCCAAGTCAGGCGAGCAGTTTGGATACAGCGGAGCCTGGTGACAGAGGCATTACCGAAACAAGTCCGGGTAGAGATGTTACAGTTAGAAGGCCACAGGTAGATGGTGAAGGTCCTTCTTTACAGGTCCAGCAGTGATGGTGGATCGGCTGTACTCCGCTAGATGCGGAGCTTTTCCGTCTTTTAGATGACACTTGGGCAACAGCGACAGCATGCAAATGCGCGAGCAGCCCTGGATAGTCCACGCCGGCAGGATGATAAGATCCGGCGGAAGATGGAACCTAAGAGAAGAGAAATAAATACAATGTAAGTGATGGGACTCCATATTACATGATACTACTGTGCGGTCAGTGTGGCCGGCCGGACAGCAGAGGAATCTTATTCACACAGATGTCCGGGGTCATTGTCAGCCATCATACATGTGACAATCCCATCACTGACAGATGACATCTGCTCCCCATGACTTATTCTCATCACTAACATCACACAACATGGAGATGATTCTCACACTTACCTCGTCTCTTTTTCCCCTTTTTCCCATTTTCTGAGTTTTGTTGGTCTATACTCAGATTCATTTCAGATTTTCTTTCCTCTTCAGTTGTAAATTCTGATGAGAAAGTAAAAAAACTCAGTAAAGAAATATTCTTATAGGATCTGCTTTGTGTACTGTATATAGAAGAATTGTTCTAGTCCTGTCCCCTATAGTCCTGATAATCTGGCATTACATTATTATAGGGCAGAATAAGTCCTATATACCGTTCATGACCTAATCTGAGGGGCATTAGATGTATCACTGATATGGAGCAGTAAGCGCCCTGTGTGCCGCCACGTGGTGCATCACTAATGAGCGATATTCTACTATAGGAGACAATGTCTTCTTATATTGAAGTGAGTTCCTGGATGCTAAAACGTATTTTACAGAATCCATGAAAACAATTCCTGGATAAAATTAAGGAAATAGAAATACAGTATGGGCCCATGGAAAACATAATTGGGATCCATGAAACCTGGACAACATAGGAGACCTAATACAGAAAAAACAAATATTTGAGCCTTGAAGTCAACATTCACCTTTTGATGCTGTACATACATACCTGATGATGGGGACGAGGATGACAAGCTGTTTATAGCATTGTCGCTATCAGATTCAGAAAGCGATTCTTTCTGCCTGTCAGGAAGAATCAGGGGGTCGGACCAGAAGACCCAGGAGGTAACTTCCAACTCTCCCATTCTATGATTTAAGAAAAACATGTAAATCACAAGTCAATGCAGAATAAAAGGGGTGGTCTCACTAGAAGAACACCGACTAGAGGGCCTAATAGGACATATGACTGTCATAGTGAGGAAGGTTTTATGCTCCAATCTACCTTCTATGGATCAGAGCGAAAAACAACTAGCAATAATGGCTGGCATGTAATACTACATCTCTCCTACAGTATGGGCAGCTCTAATACGTGTGAATGGCTGCAATTATGGGCTATTATCACCAACGGTTTCTGAAGCCAAAAGCACAATGACCACTAATCATTGAGGCTGAATTTGATATTATGGTATTTATGTCCTATATTATGTGTTGTGCATATATATCAGCCTGGAACTCCCATTAATGACCCCATAATCTACTCACATTTCTGAGATATTTGTATTGGTTGCTGGCGTACACTCTGGAGGAGACTTCTGGTCCTCATCATTCATCTTTCTGGTAGTGATGGTACAGAGCTAAACATGGACAAAAACAAGATATGAAATACTTTTTTTTTACTTTTAGAGGTCTTTTTTGTTTCACATATTTTGGATTTATTGCGCACATACGGTACTTACTTTAGAAAGCCTTTCAGAAGAAGATGTAAAATTTTGGAAGTCAAGGTTCTCATTGTTCACACTTGTACCCTCCTCATCCTCTGAGACCGAATGGTCTATTTCAGAGTGATCTACAAAAGTAATGAAGTATTATTAGAGGTTGTTAGTATAAAACAGGCGTCATTTATCACAATATTAGTGGGTACTGATTATTACATTTTATGGAAGACAAGACAAACAGCCGCTTAGTCTAGATGATGTCTTCTTCTACTTACCGATAAATAAGCTGTTGTCCACATCTGAGGCAAGCTGAGGAATGTACTCTGGCTTCTGACTTAGAAGGTTGTTAAAATCTAAGTCAGTCAGGAATGGATGACTCTTGATCTCAAGTGATCCTCCTGGAAAAAGAACAAAACAAAAGTGATGTGGACATTGTTAGAGATTGCTTCACATCTGAACAGTTTAACTTAATCTGAATTAATGACATAACTGAGTCAACATGAAGGAAGAAGACTGAAAGTCATAGTGTGGAGAACTAGAAATGGACAATCTGATAGAGAAGTGTTGATCCTCAAGGACATGAGTGATAAGTGTGATAGGTGAATATTAATACTAATATGAATAGTATTATATCTCTTACCTGTCCCAAGTCTATCTGCAGGATTTGTTCTGAGCAGCTCAGTAATCAGGTTCTGTGCATTGGGAGTAGGAGCGGAATTACAATCCCAAATTATGTCACCTGTTATACAGAAAATAAAATCTCTTTACTGGACTGTAAGGTAAAGCAAAGTAAACACCTAAACCAATGTAACTGATCAAAGCAATGGTCGGATCATTCCACTTACCAATGACAATCCTGTCATAAAGCTCAGCTACAGAATCTCCATCAAATGGTACAGATCCCGTGAGAAATTTATGTAGGATTATCCCCATTGACCACCAGTCAACAGGTCTTCCATAGCCTTCTTTCAGGATGACCTCTGGGGCGATGTAATATGGGGTGCCACATAACTGGAAAACAGAAGATAGAGATGAAAATGATAAAATGGTTATTATAACACGTTCTCGCCATAAAAACACAATGACAAAAGATAAAATATCAATGGAAACGTTCTCTAGAAATGAAGAATGTAGAGAAGACACAATAGTGTGATGAGATTTGTAAAGAAAAAAAAACATATGCCAAAGGCAAGGTGAACAGATGGGGTATATTAGTTAACCAAATACCAAAGCAAAACAAAGAAAACCCCTTAAAATATAATCTTTAATAGCTACATTTAAAAGCACCCATATCAATATATGAAGACAAAATGCATAAAATGTACAATATATGGGTAGTGGGATAAACGTAGGATAATTGACATGCAGGCTTGCCCTAGAGATCCCAAATGGGCTGAGATCCCGCCTGCCAGTGGAGGTTGACACCCTAGCTAATCGGTTTGGCGCCCCCCTCCACATCGGCACTCCCTCCGTGACGCTATCCACCCCTAGACAGACATACACATATACAGATAATGATGAAAGGCAGACAGTCATGTTGCTGCTAACATGCTGAATGAAAAAAAGGCAATATTCAATGTATCAATTATATGGAAACAGGGAAGCTGATATAATGTAGTTCCACTAGTACAGATAGGATATCAAATGCACCAATCTATACACAATTCAGTATGATATATAAACCATCATTCAGAAGCCTATTATAGATACATAAAGTACATTAGTGCTGGCAATTACGGGCAACAAGAACAATATTATAAAAGCACGTGTGCTCAATTAACGGTAAACATAGGAACATAAATATGTCCAAAGTAGTAACAAGTCACCTATATAATGACATTGAGCATGAAGATAATAGTCTAGGACAGACGGTATATATAGACAACCTCAAAATCCCCCTGGCTAATCTATAATCAGGACTGATCTACACAGGACACGTCCAAATGTTGGGACAGAGCATTATCCAGTGTGCGAATTACAAAAAAAGTTGCCAAAAAAGCATTTTAGTCAGCAGTAACCAGAGGACTTATCTGTAAATTGTCCCAACACGTTTCTCCCCCTCCTAATTTGGGGTTCATCAGGGGATCATATTAGGAGATAGCCACAATGAGTCAGTGGACAGACGCGGGAGATAAATACACCCCGATCGGAGAATACTGCTGCCGCCACATTTTATGGATTTTGTCTTTATATATTGATATGGGTGCTTTTAAATGTATCTATTAAAAGTTATATTTAAGGTCTTTCTTTGCTTTGGTCCTTGGAGATTTGTAAAGAACAATCTAAATTCCTGTAAGTGTTACCCACCTCACGGTCCAGGAACTCCCTGGTGATGTCCTCCGCTAATTCCTTGTAGGTGTTGGTTTTTGGCATCATGACACCAACTTTTGAAATCCCAAAATCGGTAACTTTTATGTGTCCAGCAGATGTAATCAGGAGGCTGTGGAAGAGAAGATGGTTTTAGCCTCACAGACCGTATGATAATAAATGATAACTTCCCCCCTTTATTATACTACGAGGGGCACTTACTTATCCGGCTTCAGGTCTCTGTGCACCACACCGTAGCTATGGAGGTATTCCACAGCAAGAACCGCTTCTCCAAAGTATAAGCGGGCCAAGGGGACAGATAGAGGACCCCTGGTGCTTAGGAGGGTCTCACAGTCACCACCTATAGAATAAAAAGGAAATGTGACCGGTGAGTGGTTTATACAGCAGATCACCATGATGTATAATGGGAAGTGAGCAGAGACATTGGGATAGGAGAGAATATAAACAGATATAATGTATAGTGCACATAATATTAGTCTGAATCGATGGAGAAATGTCCTCCATGTAACTAATAACATAAAGTGATGTCACATCTCGTCTATAGCTGGAGATACTGACATGCTCAGTGCGGACTTACAGGGAGATCACACAGACTGTGGCGTACAGAGAAATCTCAGGGCCCCATAGCAAAAGTTCTAACTGCACGCCCCTTCAAAAAAAACCCTTACTGAAGTCAATCGATGTTCTCAACAGCAATACACCTTTTATAGCCATTTTAGCATATGATGCTCCCAAAAATGCCCCCACCCACAGACTGAGTTAGATATCCCCACAGTGAAATCTTAATCCAGTTTCACCTTACAGATATAATGTAGCACCTGTCTATAATGTCCCCACTCAGTATGAGGCCAGTCACAGCCCCCTACTCAGTATAATGGCGCCCACAGCCCCCCCTACTTAATATAATGGCCCCCATAGCCCCTCAGACAATATAATGGTCTCCACCACTGCCCACTCAGTATGATGGCCCCCAAAGCCAATCAAACAGAATTAGGATCCCCACACAGAATAAGGACCCCCACTGCACACCATTCAATATGAGGACGCCCAGGGGGTGTAGGGGCGTGTACAGTCACCAACTCAATATAGCGGCATTCACAGTCCCCTATAGCCCCTCACACGGCACACCATTCAGTATTATGGTACCCACAACCCTCAATTCTCAGTATTATGGCTTCCACCAATCTCGCAACTCAGTATTATGCCCCCACCAGCCCAACAACTAAGTATAATTGCTCTCACCAGCCCCACCACTCAGTATTATGGCCCTCAGCAGCCCCACCACTCAGTGTTATTGCCCCCAACAGTCCCTCCACTTAGTAGTAAGGCACACAATAGCCCCACTACTCAGTATTATGGCCCCCACCAGCCTCAACACTCAGTATTATGGCCCTCACCAGCCCCACCACTCATTGTTACGGCCCCTACCAGCCCCACCACTTAGTAGTAAGGCACCCACCACTCAGTACTACCACCTCCACCAGCCCCACCTCTCAGTATTATGGCCCCCACCAGTATCAACACTCAGTATTATCGCTCTCACCAACCCCACTACTCAGAATTATGACCCTTATTAGCCCCACCACTCAGTGTTATGGCCCCCACCAGCCCCACCACTTAGTAGTAAGGCACCCACCAGCCCCACCATTCAGTACTATAGCCCCCACCAGCCCTACCTCTCAGTATTATGGCCCCCACCACTACTTAGTGTTATGGCCCCCATCAGCCTCACCATTTAGAATTATCGCCCTCACCAGCCTCACCACTCAGTATTATGGCCCCAACCAGCCCTACTACTCAGCATATGGTCTCCACCTGCCCCATCACTCAGTGTTATGGCCCCCACCAGCCCCACCTGTGCAGTGTAAGTACTGAGACTCCACACTACAGATGCAATATTGTGGCGACATCGAAGAACCTGCAGTACACGGAGTCTCGGACCCATCTGCGGAGGCTGAATGGTGGATTTAGGAACCTTTGGCTCCCTGATCCACCATTGTTTTCATCGGTATTCATATTCTGACAATGTGAATACCACTGAAATTGTGATGACAGGTGGTGGAATGGGGCCCAGTGCCGAGCGGTGCCAGGCCCGATCTGACTCACTGGCACCATAGCACTGCTGCACACAGATCAATGAATTTCCAGGCATCTTGGTAATAGAAAACCTACAGTAAACGCACTGTGAGGATGTAACTGTCCTAATTATCCTAATTATAAGAGCAGTGATAAGATGTAAGCAGACATGGGCTGAATATACTACAATATACATGTCCTACCTCCTACATACTCCATGACCATACACAGGTGAGATTTTGTTGGAAAGGAGCAGAGCATGGAGACCACGAAGGGACAATCAGCGAATGTTAGGATGTCCCTCTCCAGAAAGGCCAATGCCACTCTTTTTGGAGTGTTCAGGTTTCGCTTGAACATTTTCTTCAAAGCAAAGATCTGGTGTGAGTCTTTATGGTGCGCTAAGTAGACGGCACTGGAGAGAAAGAGAATCAATGGTTAGAATGAATCTTTACTACAAGAACATCTATAGAAGTCATTATATAATGTTTTGTACTAATGTTTAATGCTAGAAGTCTGTCCGTCACTGGAAGTCCATGTCTAGAATTTGATAAAAGATCACTACATAGATCACCTATGGGAGGTGTCCACAATGCCACGTCCGCCGGAGCCCTCACCCAGGTCACATTACAGATGAGAGAATCTACTGAAATTATTCTTGGGCAGATTCACTACATTAGACCAGTAGATACGATTCAGTGCAAATAAAAGTTGGTCCAAATTAAAAGTGGTCCAATTGCCATAACATGACGTTAATTATGCTCCCGCATACCCCAAGACATAACAACATAATAAATGGAGGGGAGCGAAGGAGTTACAAAAAATGAAACCCATTATAGCCACTTGTCCTCTGTGCCAGTCTTTATTGCTGAGACCAGGGAGTAGACTCACATGGTCATGGTGGAGGTTGGGGGGTGCAGATGTCATTGATGAAATTTCGTGTCACCCCCTCACTTGACCATGTGTTGCCAATTACTCTTATCAGTTCGCTAATGGATCCCGAAAAGAACAGACCGGTGCGGAGGATCGGGAAGCTCTGATGGGGGTGGCAGTGTAAGAACAGATGAGGGTCTAGGACAGGCAGGTGTAATATATTATTCTATTTTAATCCCTTTCCTTAATAGTTTGTTTTCCTACAGATCATATAATTTCCCTATGATAACACTGAAGGGAAGAGCACAGAGTCTGGAGCATTGTCATTGGGAACCTTGAGAAATGTGGATTATGCCAACAGAAAACTCACCCAAAACTTCCACTGCTGATCAGTTTGGATGTCCCATAGTCGCTCTTATGCGGCTGTCTTGACGGGGTCAATGATTTGATCACGCTCTATAAAAGAATAAGAAATTATATAAAGATATAGAAGCTGCTGGAAAAAAGCTCCAGATGCAAAAACGTCTCCCTTCTGTCATCTCTTCTTAGAATAGAGACATCCCATGGTTATATGGGAGACAATACTGGAGGTGTCATTCCCACCCCATAATCTGGTGATACACCGTCATCTCTCTCCATGATACTTACACCGTCAGATTGTTGGATCTCCGGGATCTCACAGATTCTACTGTCAGCATCCGCCAACACAGTTGTTTCTAAAAGAGTGAAAAAATTATGAAGAAATAAAATGTATTAGACGATATTAATCCTACATATATATTACAACAATATAACTCAGACATGACAAGATGTCTGTAAATGGGAATAATACTTATTATATAGGGATTCCAAATATGTGAACGTACGGCGCATCCATGAATAAATGTAATGGAAATGATGAAGGACCCCCCAATCATCACATGAATGAGGACCCCCCCACCCTCGCTGTACATGTGAGTGATGGTAAGAGAGCTGAAGCGTAGGAGCCATATGCAGATTATCCTGGAAGTGCACTGGGGGCGTGTCACAGTATGGATTTCTTCTTCCACGCCCCCAGTGCACTTCCATGCTGATTTGTATACGGCTTCTACATTAGATTTCCCTTGACTGAGACATTGGATTTCTGCAAAAAATTATTACAGAGAAATGGCCAGTACAGTCATACCACAATATGCAAAAATGTGCTGACAGGTTCCCATTACACAGAATATACAGAGTAAATGTAAGATTATTCCCTGTTCTGTATAATATCTGGATATTTCTTGTAGGAGGTCGGGTGATCGGCTTACCTGTAGTCAGATTGCTGTTCAGTCCCGGGATTAGATTTTGCTCGTCTTTGGTGTCGCCTTCTGCTGTTTCCTGATAGATATAATATATATATAATTAACATGTGGAACCTTACACTAAATCATCACATAGATAAATCAGGAAGGACTAAACCTGCATTTACAGATGCAGCCAATTGTAACTGTACAAATCAGACGTGTGCTAGAGAAGATGACGGCTCCTTACCAGGCGTTCCAATGAGCGAGCCGGACGCTCCAGTACACACAGGACTTTTTCGGCCAGGTCTTTAATAAAAGCCAAATCTCCATATTGAGATCTTTCTTCAGCCTAAAAAGAGGAAAAGAAACAAAAAGGAAAATTTTGAGATGAGAAAGGTCACAATGGAGGAGGCCGCCATTGTATGTGACATTTGCTCCTCTCTGCAGATACAATAACTCTGGGGACTCATCGTGTTTTATATTGGAGGAAAGAAACTTCTATCCCACCATTATCTATAATATAACCAGGGATGGGTCCTTCTTTCCGAAGCCTCTATAGACTGCGCAAGCGCACTGTACCTGCACAATGTGGCCGCAGATAGAAGAACACATCCAGACCGGGAGGCGGATGGGGATGGAGGAGGAGTGTGGTGCCAGAAATAGAGGTATGCGTCATTTCATCATGGCTATGGAGGGTCTCCTGCTAAAAGTGGGGAGGCTATGGAGGCAGTGGCGTACCGCCAATGGCGGCAGGCCACGCCACTGCTATGGGGCCCGTGAGCCGGGGGGGGGGCCCATAGCAGTCGCCTGCACCGTGTATGCCCCGCAGCGGGGCCCTTGCAACAGGCTCCGCTCCCAGGCCCGGCGTTAGCACCCGGGCAAGTGCCGGGTCCCTGAGCAGGCGGGGGGCCCCGCTCCGCTCAGGGCCCCGGCACAATACTTACCTCTCCCCGTGCCTCCGCAGCTCCGGTGTCTTCCGCGTCCTGTGCTGTGACGTCTCAGGTTAGAGGGTGGGATGACGTCTTTCCACCACACCCTCTGCTGAGCAGTCACAGTGCAGAGCGGGAAGACAGCGACGCTGAGGAGTCCAGAGCAGAGCAGCGGCAGCAGGTGAGGTAAGGTGAGTATGTAATTTTTTTTTTTTTTAATGTATGGAGGCCTGGGGCCCATACACTATATAAGGGCTCGTACACTGTATGGAGGACTATATGGGGGCCCATACACTGTGTGGAGGACTATATGAGGGGCAGTATACTGTATGGATGACTATATGGGGGCCAGTATTCTGTAGGGAGGACTATATGGGGGCCAGTATTCTGTAGGGAGGACTATATGGGGGCCCATACACTGTGTGGAGGACTATATGAGGGCCAGTATACTGTATTGAGGACTATATGGGACTATATGGGGGAAGTACACTGTATGGAGGACTATATGGGGGCCAGTATTCTCTATGGGGGCCAGTATTCTGTATGGAGGACTATATGGGGGCCAGTATACTGTATGGAGGACTATATGGGGGCCAATACACTGTATGGAGGGCTATATTGGGACCCATACACTGTGTGGAGGACTATATGAGGCCAGTATTCTCTATAGAGGACTATAAGGAGGCCGGTATACTGTATGGAGGACTATATGGGGGCCAGTACACTGTATGGAGGACTATATGCAGGCCAGTATACTGTATGGAGAGGACTATATGGGGGCCAGTATTCTGTATGAAGAATATCTTATACTGTGTGGAGGACCATAGGGAGTGCATTATACTGTGTGGAGGACCATAGGGAGTGCATTATACTGTGTGGAGGACCATTGGGAGTGCATTATACTGCGTGGAGGACCATAGGGAGTGCATTATACTGTGTGGAGGACCATGGCGAGTGCATTATACTGTGTGGAGGACCATGGCGAGTGCATTATACTGTGTGGAGTACCATGGCGAGTGCATTATACTGTGTGGAGAGGTGTGGGGCCATTATACTACATGGAGGGCTGTGTGGGGGTCACAGTTGGGGGATCATACTGTGTTGGAGTCACCATACTTTGCCTTGAGAGTTGAGGTGGGGTACGGTAGAGTCATTATACTGTGCATGTGGAGGAATTCACCATGGGGGTAACATACTGTGTTTAGGGGGGGCACTGTTGTTGGCATCATACCTTATGGGGAAATAAAAGAAGAATCTAGGACTTCAGCAGGAGAAAAATTACTGTGTAAAGGCTGGAAAGTTATGAGATATGCTCTTCCTTGACCCCCGACAATTTTCACTTTTTTGGAGGGGCTCCATTTAGCGCTTCTGCTATGGGGCCCCATGATTCCTATGTACGCCTCTGTATGGAGGTCTCCTGCTGGACGTGGGGAGGCAATGAAGGTCTCCTGCTGGACGTGGGGAGGCTATAGGGGTCTCCTGCTGGATGTGCGGAGGCTATGGGGGTCTCCTGATGGACATGCAGAGGCTATGGGGGTCTCCTGATGGACATGCAGAGGCTATAGGGGTCTCCTGCTGGACGTGAGGAGGCTATGGCGGTCTGCTGCTGGACATGCGGAGGCTATGAGGGTCTCCTGCTGGACATGCGGAGGCTATGGGGGTCTCCTGCTGGACGTGCGGAGGCTATGGGGGTCTCCTGCTGGACGTGCAGAGGCTATGGGGGTCTCCTGCAGGACGTGCGGAGGCTATGGGGGTCTCCTGCTGGACGTAGGGAGGCCATGGGGGTCTCCTGCTCGATGCGTTGAGGCTATGAGGGTCTCCTGCTGGATGTGGGGTGGTTATGGGGGTCTCTTGCTGGACATGGGGAGTCTATGGGAGTCTCCTGCTGGACGTGCAGAGGCTATGGGGGTTTCCTGCTGGACGTGGGGAGGCTATGGGGGTTTCCTGCTGGACGTGGGGAGGCTATGGGGGTCTCCTGCTGGACGTGGGGAGGCTTTGAGGGTCTCCTGCTGGACCGGGGAAGGCTATGGGGGTCTCCTGCTAGACGTGCGAATGCTATGGGGGTCTTCTGCTGGACGTGGGGAGGCTATCGGGGTCTCTTGCTGGACATGCGGATGCTAAGGTGGTCTCCTGCTGGAGGGGTGGAGGCTATGGAGGTCTCCTGCTGGACGTGGGGAGTCTATGGGGGTCTGCTGCTGGACGTGCAGAGGCTATGGGGTCTCCTGCTGGACGTGGGGAGGCTATAGGAGTCTTCTACTGGATGTTGCGAGGCTATGGGGGTCTCCTGCTGGACATGAGGAGTTTATGGGGTTCTACTGCTGTACATGGGGAGGTTATGCGGTATCTTGCTCAATGCATTGAGGCTATGGGGGTCTCCTGCTGGACGTGTGGAGGCTATGAGGGTCTCCTGCTGGACGTGAGAAGTCTATGGGAGTCTCCTGCTGGACGTGCAGAGGCTATGGGAGTCTCCTGCTGGACATGCAGAGGATATGGGGGTCTCCTGCTGGATGTGGGGAGGCTATGGGGGTCTCCTGCTGGATGTGCGGAGGCTATGGGGGTCTCCTGCTGGACGTGTGGAGGCTATGGGGGTCTCCTGCTGGATGTATGTGTGGCACCCCAGGGGTCTGGTTTCCACAGTAACAGCAATGTTATGTCTGAGAGCAGGTGGGAGGTCTCTTGGTCAGGAATCCTATGCATGCCACACCTCCTGCCCAGTCCTGGGAGGGGAAGAACTTCCCCTATATAAACCTAGGGCTGAGGCAGGGTTAGTGAGTAGAGAAGAAGTAGAGAAGAGAAGCAGCATAGGAAGAAACAACAGGAGCTCTGTGGGAGCAGTGCTACAAGGAGTCAGGGGCTGGCAGCTGCAGAGCTCGCCCTGACTGAGAAGTTATCACCGGACCCGGAGTCCGAGGCTGTGGGGACTAACTCCTATCCAGCAGCAGAAACCGACCGGCAGGGGATTGCAGGTCCTCTGGCCCAGAAACCCGAAGGCACGGTCACACGCGTGGGACCAGCACCGCCGTCGTGGAGCGGAAGCTACTAGAAGGCCCCGAGTCACCGGCCATACGGGTGAGCACCACACGGTACACTCAGGGACGTGGGCTACTTATACCCGCCTCTAGCAAGGTAGCCAGAAGAGTATCGTTAGTTTGGGAGGCCTACAACTCCGCCTGGCCAGGGGAGATCCCATCTGCTCAAGGACTGACCAGGCCCCAATCGCTAGCCAGTACTCCGGGAGGGTCTATCTTTGTCACCAGTAAAGACCCTGAACTACACCGTACCGTCTCCGAGTGGTTCCTGCTACCCCCATCATCCACGTCGGCTGCCCTGAGGCCATACCCCTCCCGTTGGGGGTTATACTATCACGCTGCACAATCCTACCACCGGCCTCAGCGGTCTGCCCTGCAGCAGCAGCTCCTTAGCTGTACTCAACGGGTGGCGTAGTCGTCCAACATCTACCGCTGATACAGCGCCACTTAGTCTGACTCCCTGGGCACGGACCGGATCACCGCCACGAGACTACAACCCTCAACAGATCCGGCTCCGGGTAAGCTCCCGCGTGCGCAACGCTGCGCGACACAGGCCCAGGGGCGCGTCATATGGAGGCTATGGGGGTCTCCTGCTGGAGGTGGGGAGGCTATGCGGGTCTCCTGCTGGACATGCGGAGGCTATGGGGGTCTCCTGCTGGATGTATAGAGGCTATGGGGGTGTCCTGCTGGATGTGGGGAGGCTATGGGGGTCTCCTGCTGGATGTATGGAGGCTATGGGGGTCTCCTGCTGGATGTGGGGAGGTTATGGGGGTCTCCTGCTGGATGTGTGGAGGCTATGGGGGTCTCCTGCTGGACGTGGGGAGGCTATGAGGGTCTCCTGCTGGACCAGGGGAGGCTATGGGGGTCTCCTGCTGGATGTGCAGAGGCTATGAGGTTCTCCTGCTGGACATGGGGAGGCTATGGGGTCTCCTGCTGGATGTGTGGAGGCTAAAGGGGTCTCCTTCTGGACGTGGGGAGGCTATGGGGTTCTCCTGCTGGACATGGGGAGGCTATGGGGGTCTCCTGCTCTATGCGTTGAGGCTATAAGGGTCTCCTGCTGGATGTGGGGAGGCTATGGGGGTCTCTTGCTGGATGTGGGGAGGTTATGAGGGTCTCCTGCTGGACCACGGGAGGCTATGGGGTCTCCTGCTAGACCTACGGAGGCTATGGGGGTTTCCTGCTGGACGTGGGGAGGCTATAGGGGTCTCCTGCTCGATGCATTGAGGCAATAGGGGTCTCCTGCTGGATGTGTGGAGGCTCTGGGGGTCTCCTGATGGACGTGAGGAGGCTATGGGGGTCTCCTGCTGGATGTGGGGAGGCTATGAGGGTCTCCTGCTGGACTGGGGGAGACTATGGGGGTCTCCTGCTAGACGTGTGGAGGCTATAGGGGTCTCCTGCTGGACGTGGGTAGGTTATAGGGGTCTCCTGCTTTATGCATTGAGGCTATGGGGGTCTCCTGCTGGATGCAGGGAGGCTATGGGGGTCTTCTGCTGGATGTGGGGAGGCTATGGGGGTCTCCTGTTGGAGGTGGGAGGCTATGGGGGTCTCCTGCTGGAGGTGGGGAGGTTATGGGGTTCTCCTGCTGGACATGGGGAGGGTATGGGGGTCTTCTGCTGGACGTGGGGAGACTATGGGGGGTCTCCTGTTGGAGGTGGGGAGGCTATGGGGGTCTCCTGCTGGACGTGTTTAGGCTATGGGGTCTCCTGATGGACATGGGGAGGCTATGGGGGTCTCCTGCTGGACGTGGGGAGGCTATGAGGGTCTCCTGCTGGACCGGGGGAGACTATGGGGGTCTCCTGTTAGACGTGCGGAGGCTATAGGGGTCTCCTGCTGAACGTGGGGAGGTTATAGGGGTCTCCTGCTTGATGCATTGAGGCTATGGGGGTCTCCTGCTGGACGTAGGGAGGCTATGAGGGTCTCCTGCTGGATGTGGGGTGGCTATGGGGGTCTCTTGCTGGACGTGGGGAGTTTATGAGAGTCTCCTGCTGGACGTAGGGAGGCTATGGGGGTCTCCTGCTGGACGTAGGGAGGCTATGGGGGTCTTCTGCTGGACGTGGGGAGGCTATGGGGGTCTCCTGTTGGACGTGGGGGGGCTATGGGGGTCTCCTGCTGGAGGTGGGGAGGTTATGGGGTTCTCCTGCTGGACGTGGGGAGGGTATGGGGGTCTCCTGCTGGACGTGGGGAGGCTATGGGGGTTTGCATGTGCGCATACTACGCTATCCGGCTGCATTTTATTGAAGACACTCTATGTGTGAATTCGCAGACACAGTGTCTTTAAAAAAATGGTGCCGAAATTGTACCAATAAAAATGCTTGTCACTAGGGTGTAGAACGGGTTCAATTATCTATATGGAGAAGTTTTGTGCGGAGTGTCCGCTATTTACCTGCTGTAGTAATGTCCTGATGTTATGAAGTAAATCCGTCACATACTCTGAGGTGAGATGACCTTGTTGGTATTTGGTCAGGCAGTTCCTTACTAGCTGCACCACCAGCCGGTGAGTGAAGCTGAGGACGCCATCGGGTGGTAGAAGCACAATGTTAGGGCGATTGTTGATAAGAATACCCCATAGCGCTTGTACCTGAAAATTATCCAGAAAAAATCCGGCCATAGTGAGAAACTGTAAGTGCGCTCAGTAACTAGCTATGGAGCCAAAATGGCACCCGCTACCCTGTGTACATTGTAGAAGTAGTGACTGTGAGCTGTGATGTCATAATGGGCGAGCATCACCAGTGATGTCATGATAGAATCTTGTGATAGAATCTTCAAGAGGCGACTCTGCACAAACAGATGCTGCCGAGCAATGTGTACAGTGGAAACTCCATAGAATAAAATCCATCTCCATGTTATCATGACCGTTCTCTTTTATTTCCAGTTAGAACACAACCAGTATAAGGGTATGTTCACACGCTGCATTTTTGCAGCATTTTTTGCTCAACAAAAACCAAACTGGTGGCAGGAAAAACACTGAGTAAAATACGCACGTTTTTGCTGTGTTTTTAATTGTTTTTTTTCTCATTCATTTGAATTGGTGAAAAACGCTGCAACGGCCCTAAAAGGATTGACAAGCTGCAGAATACAAAAAACACTAGAAAAGAAATGCAGCATGTGAATGAGACTTCAGAAATCTCATTCACTAAGCTCGTACTTTAAAGTGCAGTGTTATTGCCGCAGAAAAACAGCCAATTGTGAACACACCCAAAAGATATACTCCGTCATATGGGAAATAATGTGTAGGTTTATTCCTCATTTGTCTTTTTTTTCTCCATAGAACATTTTAGTTTACTATTAACAACTGTGACAAATATTGAAGGTATTGAAGAATTAATAAAAAGTGATAAATCATTTACATCATTGTCATTGATCGTTGTGTCTTTATAAAGTTCAATCCTTTACCTTGTTGTGTTTAGGTCGCGAGATCGTGCAGCTGCAGGAGCGGTGAGCCGCTGTCAGTCGGCCAGACTCCCTATAAAGCCGGTTTCACACGTCCATATATTTCCAGTACCGGAAAGGAAAAAACGGTACCAGAGATATCCGTGTCCCGTGTGTCCCTGTTTGTCACACGTGTGGCAACAGTGTGCCGCATCAGGATCACACGTACCGGCACCTGGGAATTAGCGTTACATTTTAGTGGGTTTGATATGGTTATTTCTGCTAACATCCATCCACAGTTTTAGTAAAGTGCCGTGAGCAGCAGAAAGTGCACACAGTGTAAGATCCTCACCATGGTCCTCCACACAGTGTAAGACTCTCGCCATGGTCCTCCACACAGTATAAGACACTCGCCATGGTCCTCCACGCAGATTAATGCACTCCCTAAGGTCCTCCACACAGTATAATGCACTCCCTAAGGTCCTCCACACAGTATAATGAACTCCCTATAGTTCTGACGCGCCCCTGGGCCTGTGTCGCGCAGCGTTGCACACGCGGGAGCTTACCCGGAGCCGGATCTGTTGAGGGTTGTAGTCTCGTGGCGGTGACCCGGTCCGTGCCCAGGGAGTCAGACTAAGTGGCGCTGTATTAGCGGTAGATGTTGGACGACTACGCCACCCGTTGAGTACAGCTAAGGAGCTGCTGCTGCAGGGCAGACCGCTGAGGCCGGTGGTAGGATTGTGCAGCGTGACAGTATAACCCCCAACGGGAGGGGTATGGCCTCAGGGCAGCCGACGTGGATGATGGGGGTAGCAGGAACCACTCAGAGACGATGCGGTGTAGTTCAGGGTCTTTACTGGTGACAAAGATAGACCCTCCCGGAGTACTGGCTAGCGGTTGGGGCCTGGTCAGTCCTTGAGCAGATGGGATCTCCCCTGGCCAGGCGGAGTTGTAGGCCTCCCAAACTAACGATACTCTTCTGGCTACCTTGCTAGAAGCGAGTATAAGTAGCCCACGTCCCTGAGTGTACCGTGTGGTGCTCACCCGTATGGCCGGTGACTCGGGGCCTTCTAGTAGCTTCCGCTCCACGACGGCGGTGCTGGTCCCATGCGTGTGACCGTGCCTTCGGGTTTCTTGGCCAGAGGACCTGAAATCCCCTGCCTGACGGATTCTGCTGCTGGGTAGGAGTTAGTCCCCACAGCCTCGGACTCCGGGTCCGGTAAGAAATCTTCTCAGTCAGGGCGAGCTCTGCAGCTGCCAGCCCCTGACTCTTTGTAACACTGCTCCCACAGAGCTCCTGTTGTTTCTTCCTATGCTGCTTCTCTTCTCTACTTCTGGCATGGCCCAGGAGCTGGGCCCAGCCGGAGCCACAGCTCCCTGTCAGCCCTCCTGGCTGAACTCTCCCTCTGAACCCTCTAACCCTGCCTCAGCCCCAGGTTTATACAGGGGAAGTTCTTCCCCTCCCAGGACTGGGCAGGAGGTGTGGCATGCATAGGATTCCTGACCAAGAGACCTCCCACCTGCTCTCAGACATAACATTGCTGTTACTGTGGAAACCAGACCCCTGGGGTGCCACAGTTCTCCACACAGTATAATGAACTCCCTATGGTTCTCCACACAGTACATTGCACTCCCTATGGTCTTCCACTAAGTATAATGCACTCCCTATGGTCCTCCATGCAGTAAAATGCACTCCCTATGGTCCTCCACGCAGTATAATGAACTCCCTATGGTCTTCCACGCAGTATAGTTCACTCCCTATGGTCTTCCACACAGTATAATACACTCCCTATGGTCATCCACACAGTATAACGTACTCCCTATGGTCCTCCACACAGTATAATGCACACCCTATGGTCCTCCACACAGTATAATGCACACCCCATGGTCCTCCACACAGTATAATGCACTCGCCATGGTCCTGCACACAGTATAATGCACTCCCCATGGTCCTGTACGCAGTATAGTGCAGCCCCCCAAAGAGTAAAATGCGGTCCCCCACCATAGGGTAAAATGCAGCCCCAGTCCTCCAGTATTATCAGGACACACTGATTTAAAAATAAATAAATAAATAAATACATACTTACCGCTCCTCGTTCCCTGCTGCTTCAGTCTCTGCAGCTGATCACCTCAGCAGCTGCCAGCTCCACTGTCTGACACAGCGTGGCGCGTCATCATGCCGCTGCGTCAGACGCAGAGGAGGAATGATGGGAGAGGGAGTGTCACATGAAGCTCCCTCCTCCATCATTGCTTTCAACCAGGGCCGGCTCCAGGTTTTCGTGGGCCCTGGGCGAAAGGGTCTCAGTGGGCCCCTGTAACACTGTAAAATAATACTCTTTCTGTATTATTTTTTTCTACTGAGGACTTCGCAAAGTATCAATATCACGATATTCTTATAAAAAAAATGTATCTATTTATTCTTGGATTGTCCATTAACCCCTTAAGCCCCGCGGGTGGTTTGCACGTTAATGACCGGGCCAATTTTTACAATTCTGACCACTGTCACTTTATGAGGTAATTACTCTGGAACGCTTCAACCGATCCCCCTGATTCTGAGATTGTTTTTTCGTGACATATTGTACTTCATGATTGTGGAAAAATTTCTTCGATATCACTTGCGTTTATTTGTGAAAAAAACGGAAATTTGGCGAAAATTTTGAAAATTTTGCAATTTTCAAAATTTGAATTTTTAAGCCCTGAAATCAGAGCGATATGTCACACAAAAGAGTTAATAAATAACATTTCCCACATGTCTACTTTACATCAGCACAATTTTGGAACCAAAATTTTTTTTTGTTAGGGAGCTATAAGGGTTAAAAGTTGACCAGCGATTTCTCATTTTTCCAACAAAATTTACAAAACCATTTTTTTAGGGACCACATCACATTTGAAGTCACTTTGAGAGGTCTTTATGACAGAAAATACCCAAAAGTGACACCATTCTAAAAACTGCACCCCTCAAGGTGCTCAAAACCACATTCAAGAACTTTATTAACCCTTCAGGTGCTTCACAGGAATTTTTTGAATGTGGAAGAAAAAAATGAACATTTAACTTTTTTCACAAAAATGTTACTTTAGACCCAATTTTTTTTATTTTCACAGGGGTAACAAGAAAAAATGGACCCCAAAATTTGTTGTGCAATTTCCCCTGGGCACGCAGATACCCAATATTTGGGGAAAAAACACTGTTTGGGCGCACGGCAGGGCTCGGAAGGGAAGGAGCGCCATTTGACTTTTTGATTGTAAAATTTGCTTGAATAATTAGCGGACGCCATGTTGTGTTTGGAGAGCCCATGTGTGCCCAAACTTTGGAGCTCCCCCACAAGTGACCCCATTTTGGAAACTAGACCCCCCAAGGCACCTTTCTAGATGCATAGTGAGCACTTGGAACCCCCAGGTGCTTCACAAATTGATTCGTAACAATGAAAAAGTGAAAAAAAAAAACACTTTTTCATTTTTATGAATCAATTTGTGAAGCACCTGAGGGTTCCAAGTGCTCACAATGCATCTAGATAGGTGCCTTGGGGGGTCTAGTTTCCAAAATGGGGTCACTTGTGGGGGAGCTCCAATGTTTGGGCACACAGCGGCTCTCCAAACGCAACATGGTGTCGCTAACAATTTGAGCCGATTTTCCGTTAAATTTGTTAGAGGACACCATGTTGCATTTAGAGAGTCCCTGTGTGCCCAAACATTGGAGCTCCCCCACAAGTCACCCCATTTTGGAAACTAGACCCCCCAAGGCACCTATCTAGATGCATAGTGAGCACTTGGAACCCCCAGGTGCTTCACAAATTGATTCGTAACAATGAAAAAGTGAAAAAAAAAAAACACTTTTTCATTTGTATGAATCAATTTGTGAAGCACCTGAGGGTTCCAAGTGCTCACAATGCATCTAGATAGGTGCCTTGGGGGGTCTAGTTTCCAAAATGGGGTCACTTGTGGGGGAGCTCCAATGTTTGGGCACACAGCGGCTCTCCAAACGCAACATGGTGTCGCTAACAATTTGAGCCGATTTTCCGTTAAATTTGTTAGAGGACACCATGTTGCATTTAGAGAGTCCCTGTGTGCCCAAACATTGGAGCTCCCCCACAAGTCACCCCATTTTGGAAACTAGACCCCCCAAGGCACCTATCTAGATGCATAGTGAGCACTTGGAACCCCCAGGTGCTTCACAAATTGATTCGTAACAATGAAAAAGTGAAAAAAAAAAAACACTTTTTCATTTGTATGAATCAATTTGTGAAGCACCTGAGGGTTCCAAGTGCTCACAATGCATCTAGATAGGTGCCTTGGGGGGTCTAGTTTCCAAAATGGGGTCACTTGTGGGGGAGCTCCAATGTTTGGGCACACAGCGGCTCTCCAAACGCAACATGGTGTCGCTAACAATTTGAGCCGATTTTCCGTTAAATTTGTTAGAGGACACCATGTTGCATTTAGAGAGTCCCTGTGTGCCCAAACATTGGAGCTCCCCCACAAGTCACCCCATTTTGGAAACTAGACCCCCCAAGGCACCTATCTAGATGCATAGTGAGCACTTGGAACCCCCAGGTGCTTCACAAATTGATTCGTAACAATTAAAAAGTGAAAAAAAAAACACTTTTTCATTTGTATGAATCAATTTGTGAAGCACCTGAGGGTTCCAAGTGCTCACTATGCATCTAGATAGGCGCCTTGGGTGGTCTAGTTTCCAAAATGGGGTCACTTGTGGGGGAGCTCCAATGTTTGGGCACACAGGGACTCTCTAAATGCAACATGGTATCCGCTAACAAATTGAATGGAAAATCGGCTCAAATTGTTAGCGGACGCCACATTGCGTTTGGAGAGCCCCTCTGTGCCCAAACTTTGGAGCTCCCCCACAAGTGACCCCATTTTGGAAACTAGACCCCCCAAGGCACCTTTCTAGATGCATAGTGAGCACTTGGAACCCCCAGGTGCTTCACAAATTGATTCGTAATAATGAAAAAGTGAAAAAAAAAACACTTTTTCATTTTTATGAATCAATTTGTGAAGCACCTGGGGTTCCAAGTGCTCACTATGCATCTAGATAGGTGCATTGGGGGGTCTAGTTTCCAAAATGGGGTCACTTGTGGGGGAGCTCCAATGTTTGGGCACACAGGGACTCTCCAAATGCAACATGATATCCGCTAACAATTTGAGCCGACAATTTGTTAGCGGATATCATGTTGCATTTGGAGAGTCCCTGTGTGCCCAAACATTGGAGCTCCCCCACAAGTGACCCCATTTTGGAAACTAGACCCCCCAAGGCACCTATCTAGATTCATAGTGAGCACTTGGAACCCCAGGTGCTTCACAAATTGATTCATAAAAATGAAAAAGTGTTTTTTTTTTTCACTTTTTCATTTTTACAAATCAATTTGTGAAGCACCTGGGGGTTCCAAGTGCTCACTATGCATCTAGAAAGGTGCCTTGGGGGGTCTAGTTTCCAAAATGGGGTCAATTGTGGGGGAGCTCCAAAGTTTGGGCACAGAGGGGCTCTCCAAACGCAATGTGGTGTCCGCTAACAATTTGAGCCGATTTTCCATTCAATTTGTTAGCGGATACCATGTTGCATTTAGAGTCCCTGTGTGCCCAAACATTGGAGCTCCCCCACAAGTGACCCCATTTTGGAAACTAGACCCCCCAAGGCACCTTTCTAGATGCATAGTGAGCACTTGGAACCCCCAGGTGCTTCACAAATTGATTCGTAATAATGAAAAAGTGAAAAAAAAAACACTTTTTCATTTTTATGAATCAATTTGTGAAGCACCTGGGGTTCCAAGTGCTCACTATGCATTTAGATAGGTGCCTTGGGGGGTCTAGTTTCCAAAATGGGGTCACTTGTGGGGGAGCTCCAATGTTTGGGCACACAGGGACTCTCCAAATGCAACATGATATCCGCTAACAATTTGAGCCGACAATTTGTTAGCGGATATCATGTTGCATTTGGAGAGTCCCTGTGTGCCCAAACATTGGAGCTCCCCCACAAGTGACCCCATTTTGGAAACTAGACCCCCCAAGGCACCTATCTAGATTCATAGTGAGCACTTGGAACCCCAGGTGCTTCACAAATTGATTCATAAAAATGGAAAAGTGTTTTTTTTTTCACTTTTTCATTTTTACGAATCAATTTGTGAAGCACCTGGGGGTTCCAAGTGCTCACTATGCATCTAGAAAGGTGCCTTGGGGGGTCTAGTTTCCAAAATGGGGTCACTTGTGGGGGAGCTCCAAAGTTTGGGCACAGAGGGGCTCTCCAAATGCAATGTGGTGTCCGCTAACAATTTGAGCCGATTTTCCATTCAATTTGTTAGCGGATACCATGTTGCATTTAGAGAGTCCCTGTGTGCCCAAACATTGGAGCTCCCCCACAAGTGACCCCATTTTGGAAACTAGACCCCCCAAGGCACCTATCTAGATTCATAGTGAGCACTTGGAACCCCAGGTGCTTCACAAATTGATTCATAAAAATGAAAAAGTGTTTTTTTTTTCACTTTTTCATTATTACGAATCAATTTGTGAAGCACCTGGGGGTTCCAAGTGCTCACTATGCATCTAGATAGGTGCCTTGGGGGGTCTAGTTTCCAAAATGGGGTCACTTGTGGGGGAGCTCCAATGTTTGGGCACACAGGGGCTCTCCAAACGCAACATGGCGTCCGCTAACAATTTGAGCCGATTTTCCATTCAATTTGTTAGCGGACACCATGTCGCGTTTGGAGAGCCCGTGATGTGCCTAAACAGTGGAGCTCCCCCACAAGTGTCCCCATTTTGGAAACTATACCCCTCAAGGATTTTATTAAGGTGTATAGTGAACATTTTGAACCCAGAGGTACGGCACATTATTTGTTTACATTAGGTCATCATATTGAATAAGTTGTCATTATTCTTGAGCGCAAGTGCTCGCTACTTGAGTTTGCATCGGGTACTCAGGTATGCACCATGTACAGCGTGTGCTCGAGTGACATGCTCGAGTCCCTGCTCCGCATGTTTCACGGTTATTAGACACCCAAAAAAAAACATGCGGGGATCGCTCGTGCATGGCAGGCAATCCCCGTAAAGTTTTTTGGCCGCGAAGCATATGGGGCAGAGACTCGAGCATGTCACTCAAATACCCACGATACTCAATGCATACCAGAGCACCCGATGCAAACTCAAGTAGCAAGCACTTGCTCTCAACACTAGTCGCCATATTGTTATCTTTTTTTCTTACTTTTGAAAAAAATCCCAACCCCAGCCCTAACCCTAGCACAACCCTAGCCCCAGCACAACCCTAGCCCCAGCACAACCCTAGCCCCAGCACAACCCTAGCCCCAGCACAACCCTAGCCCCAAACCCAGCCCTAACCCTAGCCCAATCCTAACCCAAGAGTTTATTTTTGACGCCGTTCCTTGTGCGGTATAAGTGATTAGACGACTTTATTCTTCGGGTCGGTGCGATTACAGCAATGCCAGAATCATATGGGGTTTTTATGACTGACAGCTGTCACACACTAAAAGACGCATTTTTTATAAAATCTAGTTTTTGCATCGCCATATTTTGAGAGCTATAATTTTTCCAGATTTTGGCAGACAGTCATGTGACGGCTCGTTTTTTGCGGGATGACTTGACGTTGTTATTGGTGCCATTTTCAGGCACGTGACATTTTTTGATCGCTTTCTATTCCGATTTTTGGGAGGCAGAATAAACAAAAACCAACAATTCAGGAATTGTTTTTTTTTTTTTTTTTTATTCTGTTCCGCGTGTGGTAAAATTGATGAGGCAGCTTTACTCTTCGGGTCAGTACGTTTACAGCGGTACCACATTTGTATCATTTTTCTATGTTTTGGCGCTTATACACAATAAAAGCTATTTTATAGAAAAAAATATTTTTTAGTATCGCTTTATTCTGAGAGCTATAACTTTTTTATTTTTCGGCTGATGGAGCTGTATGGCGGCTTGTTTTTTGCGGGACGAGATGACGTTTTCAACGGTATCATTTTTATTTATATGCGTCTTTTTGATCGCGTGTTATTCCACTTTTTGTTTGGAGGTATGGTGATAAAGCATTGTTTTTTGCTTCGTTTTTTTTTTTTTTTTTTTACCGTGTTCACTGAAGGGGTTAACTAGTGGGACCATTTTATAGGTCAGGTTGTTCCGGACGCGGCGATACCAAATATGTGTACTTTTATTGTTTTTTTTTTATTTTTTTTATAATAATATTTATTGCTGGGTACATTATATTTTTATTTTTGGTGTATTATTTTTTTTATTTTTTTATAAAATTTTTGCACATTTTTTTTTTTTTTTTTTCCACTTTCACACAGTTTATACACTTTATTACTTTGTCCCACTCTGGGACTTTCACTTTTTTTTTTCTGATCGCCTGCATGGCACAGGAATGGAGCACCATCCCTATGCCATGAAGGCTGTCAGAAGTGCACAGTGTGAAGATTGCTTGGAGATGCACTGCGCATGTCCAAGCAATCTTCCTGCTCTCTGGTGACCCGGATGTTGTCATGACGACATCGGGTCGTCATGGCAACACCCGGGAAGCCTTTGCAGACTGCGCTGGAAGCCGGAAGAGGAGGTGAGTATCGGCGATCACCTCCCCTTGCCCCCGCAATGCCGCGATCGACTTCGATCGACTTCGATCGCAGCATCGCGGGGGTTAATGTGCTGGGAGCGGTGCAAGACCGCTCCCTGCACATAGTACCGGGTGTCAGCTGTGACAATCAGCTGACACCCGGCGGCGATCGCGCCCGCACAGCCTGTGTGCGCGCGCGATCGCGATGACGTACTAATACGGGTCTGGCTCTTAAGTCCCAGGGCACAGACGTGTATTAGTACGTCAGATGTTATTAAGGGGTTAAATAGAATCAGATTGCAGCAGGTACATACAATAATTAGTTATAAAGTAATTGTCCATTTGTCCATAATTAGCTTAATTGTTGAGATTCACCCATCTTTCCTTGGATCCTGGCTGGTAAATCATGTCTTTGTCCAGCACGTGTCCAGGCCTACATGTCAGATACTTCTCAGCATGAAGATTCTGTGTCTTGTGGGGTGGGCAGAGCAAGAGAGCCCCCCCCTTTCTGTACCATGGGCTTTTATAGCCGGTCGTATGGCACACCTGTTCTACATATGGTAGTGAACCAAAAATACACACACAAATAGCGCATGTCAACTAGACACAATGGCTGAGGCATAGAACTCAGATTTAAGAAAAATGATTATCGAATAATAATTATTTAACATTCCCCCCTTTTTGAGGATAAAAAGGACTGAAAAATCCTCAAAAGAAGACAGGTTTATCATTAGGATAACAATCATTTTTTTTCCTTTTCTTCTTCCTTGGCAATATTATTAAATTTCCATAATAATAATAATAATATCAATATCTGATTATTGTTATATAATGATGTGAATTCATGTTATGGTAAGCCGTGACTAATATTCATTTAATATGTATAATTATACTTCCCTATATCTAAATCGAAGCAATCGCGGGTCCAATCGTCATCGTCTGATGTCATCGGGTCGTCGTCTCGTCTTCTTCTTGGTTCTTTTATAACAGTCTTTAGATGAAAACTCCTTTGAAATAAATGACAGCGTGTAGATATTGTACAGTCCATAATTGTATTCATTATTGTGCAGTCTATAAACTGTATTCTTTATTAGAAAGATCATGTGTCAATTGATAAGAAAAAACAAAGTCCATGGATGAAATGTAGCTTTAATATCTGTGTGATGTCACCTGGACTTACGTTGGATAGTTCTGGAATCTTCCGTGTCGTCCGCACTGGTCTCGTGTCACTTTTGGAACAGATGTGACGTCTTTGGTCAGTAAAGCAAGGGTTAACTTGACACTTCCCTGCTTTATATAGCCCCATAACCAGTACTCAGTCCTTTATATACAGGACACATATGCCAGGTATTACCTGTTCACCAGCTTTCACTGAAGCGTTGCAGGTGATAGGAAACCACTGGAACGTGATGAAACTTGAACACAACACAGTTCATATAGGATCATCGTCCTCTGCCGTCCCGGTGATCAGTGGTGTGAATTGTTGTAACATACCTGGCGGCGTCCTTGCATAGTGGTCCATCTCCCACTGTGCAAGAGCGCGCACTTGATCTCCTGTCCAGAATGTCTCTCTGGCTTCCCTCCATGCTGTCTGTTTGTGTCTGTTTCTGCTGCTTAAGGGCGGCGCCCGATCACTTCCTGCTTTTTGTACCTGCTGTGGGTCACACCCCTTGTGCGTCCTCAGCCTATTGCTGTCTGTCACCTGGTATATAACCCAGCTGCGGCAATCAATCCCTGCCTGAGCATAGTGTTTCATTCAGTGTGTGCTTGCACTCTGTAGGTGCCAGGTCCCGTTCTTTGTCTCCTGCCTTGCGGTATCAGTTCCCGTGTCTGAACTGAGTCCTGTCTATGTCTCCTGCCTTGCGGTATCAGTTCCCGTGTCTTAACTGAGTCCTGTCTATGTCTCCTGCCTTGCGGTATCAGTTCCCGTGTCTGAACTGAGTCCTGTCTGTGTTCTCTTGTCTGCCTATCCTGGAGGCTGTATTTCCAGGCCTGTCTGAACACGCTCCTAGCCTGTTCCTCCCGCCTTCTAGGGGCCGATTACCTAGACCCGTTCCTGTATCTTGTCTGTCCTGTCTGAACACGCTCCTAGCCTGTTCCTCCCGCCTTCTAGGGGCCGATTACCTAGACCTGTTCCTGTATCTTGTCTGTCCTGTCTGAACACGCTCCTTGCCTGTTCGTCCCGCCTCTCTGGGGGCCGTATTCCCAGACCCGCTCCTGTATCCCGCTGCAGTGTCGGTCTCCTCTGTACACTCAGTTCCAGTCTGTACTCTTTCCTATCCTTTACCTGTTTTGCCTCTATGTCCGTTCCCTTCCTTTTTCTGCAGAGTCTGAACTCGTACCTAACTCCTGCTTGTTGTCTCTGTACTCCCGTTTGTGAGTTTTTGGTCCACTCGCTACTTCACTGCAAGTATCCTGTGGGTATCTGGCTCTGCCTTTCTCTTCCTGTCTGTTCCGTGTGAACAGAGCCCTGTCCCCTCTGCTCTGCCTTGCTTACCGCTCCGGCGGTTCTTGCCTGCTCCTACTCCTTTGTTCACCGCTCCGGCGGTTCTAGCCTGCTCTGACTCCTTTGCTCACCGCTCCAGCGGTTCTAGCCTGCTCTGACTCCTTTGCTCACCGCTCCGGCGGTTCTAGCCTGCTCTGACTCCTTTGCTCACCGCTCCGGCGGTTCTAGCCTGCTCTGACTCCTTTGCTCACCGCTCCGGCGGTTCTAGCCTGCTCTGACTCCTTTTCTCGCTGCTCCGGCAGCCTTGCTCCGCTCTGACCCTTTTGCTCGCTGCTCCGGCAGTCTCGCTCCGCTCTTATCCTTTTGCTCACTGCTCCGGCAGTCTTGCTCCACTCTTGCTCACTGCTCCAGACGGCCTCGTCCTGCTTTACTCTTGCTCAATGCTCCGGCAGTCTCGCTCAGCTCTGACCCTTTGTTCACCGCTCCTGGCGGCCTTGTCCTGCTCTACTCTTGCTCACCGCTCCAGGCGGCCTTGTCCTGCCCTGTTCTCGCTCACCTCTCTGGGAGGTCTCACTCTGCTGTGTTTGTCCGCCACATCTGTGGTTCTGTTCCTGAGTCCCAGTGTGTACTGGGTCCTATCCCGCCTGTGTTCCTACCTGCTAGTGCCTCCCTGTCTGCACTCTAGCTGTGCTTGCCTGTACCCCCCTGCCTGCATACCCGCCTGCCTGCATACCAGTCGTGCCTGCCTAAACCCACCAGTCTGTGTGCCAGCCTACCAGTCTGTTCCTGTATTCCCCTGTGTGGGTCAACAGCCGTGTCCGGGGTCTGTCCTGGAGTAGCACCTGGTCCCTCTGCTCGGTTCCTCCTTGGTGCACTGGCGTCGTATGCCGTCGTGCGACCCTGGTCGGATCGGGTGAATACCTAGTTACGCCCCTCCAGGCATTCACTCTCCGGCACGGTTCAGTGGAATCACTACAATCACACGCACACGCCGCTCAGCCCGGGCGTGTGCATTACAGCATGCTCAGGCCATGGTTCCCGTTGAGCCCCACGGCCTTCGCTCTCTGAGAAGTTTTCCAGCGAATACATGCATTAAAATAAATAAATAATTTTTTTTTTTTTCCTTAGCTGAGTTCCAGGCGAATTACGCACCGTCCAGATGGATCTATCAGCTCTCGTTCCTGCGCATCCGCCACGTTACTATGGGGATCCAAGACAGTGTAGTGCATTTGTGGAGCAATGCATGCTACACTTTAAGGCCTACCCTCTCTATTTTCCTTCCGATTGGGCTAAAGTGGCCTTTATGATTGACTACCTAGCGGGTGATGCCTTGAAATGGGTCACCCCCCTATGGGAAGCATGGGATCCTGTCGTCCTTGACCTGCAGGCCTTCCTGGTGGCCTTTCGTATGGTCTTCGAGGACCCTAACCCTGAAGCCCCTGCTGAAGCTTCACTTCCCAATATCCCGGAGCAGCCCCGACGGGTAATGTGTGTGGGTAGCGCAATAGTCCTTCAGCCCAATGAGACTACTGCCCACCCAGAATCCTCACAGGGTGACTACGCTTTCCGGAATACTTCTCCCAACCTCAAGAGGCAGTCCAGACGTGCTAGACGTAGAGGCAAGCCGTCACGCCAGGGTCTGTCCTCCCTGAGACCTCCTGACCCCAACCTTGAAGTCCCTACTGAAGCTTCATCTCCCTGTATCCCGGAGAAGCCCCAACGGGTAATGTGCGTGGGTAGTGCACTAGTTCTCCTGCCCGAAGAGACTTCTGCCCATCCAGACTCCACACAGGAGAACTTCCTGCACCCGGCATCAGATGCTTCACCCACTTTAACCGGTGTGCATGTCCAATGATGCTCCAAAGCTGTGGTTACCTCAGAGTCTGTGCACCTCTACTACCTGGTGGAGGACCCCCTGTTGCCTCCTGAATCCTCCGGGATACCACTCGATGACAAATGGAGAGAGACTTCTCTACACCCGGTACTCGATACTTTGTCCGCTTCGTCCTGTGAGCATGACAATGGGTACCCCAAAGTGGTAGTTACCCCCGAGTCTCTACACCCCTCCGACCAGGCGGAGGACCTCCAGTTGTCTCCTGAACCCTTCGGGGTGCTACCTGGTAGCGAAAGGACAGAGACTCTCCTATACTCTGTACCTGATACCTCGCTCGCTTCGTCCAGTGAGTCCAACCTAGTGTACTCCGAAGCAGAGGTTACTCCCGAGTCTCTACACCCCTCCGACCAGGCGGAGGACCTCCAGTTGTCTCCAGAACCCTTCGGGGTGCTACCTGGTAGCGAAAGGACAGACTCTCCTATACTCTGTACCTGATACCTCGCTCGCTTCGTCCACTGAGTCCAACCTAGTGTACTCCGAAGCAGTGGTTAACCATGAGTCTCTACACCCCTCTGACCAGGCGGAGGACCTCCAGTTGTCTCCAGAACCCTTCGGGGTGCCACCTGGTGGTGAATGGACAGAGACTTTCCTATATCCTGGATCTGATACCTCGCTTGCTTCGTCCAGTGAGTCCGACCTAGTGTACTCTGAAGCAGAGGTTACCGGTGAGTCTCTACACCCCTCTGACCAGGCGGAGGACCGCCAGTTGTCTCCAGAACCCTTCGGGGTGCCACTTGGTGGTGAATGGACAGAGACTTTCCTATACTCGGTACCCGATACCTCGCCTGCTTCGTCCAGTGAGTCCGACCTAGTGTTCTCTGAAGCAGATGTTTTCTCTGAGCCTCTGCACTCTTCTGACCCGGCGGAGGACCTCCAGTTGTTTCCTGAATCCTCCGGGGTACCACCAGATAACAAAGAGACAGTGACTTTTCCTCATTATGTACCTGATAACCCGTCTATTTCTTCCTGTGAGCTTGACAAGATGTACCTTGAAGCAGAGATTACCCCCAAGTCTCTGTCCCCCTCCAACCCGGTGGAGGACTTCCAGTTGTCTCCTGTACTCTCTGGGGTGCCACCTGAAAATATGTGGAGAGAGACTTCCTTGTGTGCTGTTCCTGGTACTCCACCCGTTTCGTCTGTTGCTAAGGGTGGCTGGATGGGAGGTAGCATCCTAGCTACCCAGAGGAGACCAGTTTTTCCGGTGGACAGTGGAAGTGATCTCTTCGAAGTGAAGAATTGGCCCTCGAATTCCCTGCGGAAGATTCTGGCAGGCCTGAAGAAGAGGGGGCGTAAGGGGGGGGGTACTGTAACATACCTGGCGGCGTCCTTGCATAGTGGTCCATCTCCCACTGTGCAAGAGCGCGCACTTGATCTCCTGTCCAGAATGTCTCTCTGGCTTCCCTCCATGCTGTCTGTTTGTGTCTGTTTCTGCTGCTTAAGGGCGGCACCCGATCACTTCCTGCTTTTTGTACCTGCTGTGGGTCACACCCCTTGTGCGTCCTCAGCCTATTGCTGTCTGTCACCTGGTATATAACCCAGCTGCGGCAATCAATCCCTGCCTGAGCATAGTGTTTCATTCAGTGTGTGCTTGCACTCTGTAGGTGCCAGGTCCCGTTCTTTGTCTCCTGCCTTGCGGTATCAGTTCCCGTGTCTGAACTGAGTCCTGTCTATGTCTCCTGCCTTGCGGTATCAGTTCCCGTGTCTGAACTGAGTCCTGTCTATGTCTCCTGCCTTGCGGTATCAGTTCCCGTGTCTGAACTGAGTCCTGTCTGTGTTCTCTTGTCTGCCTATCCTGGAGGCTGTATTTCCAGGCCTGTCTGAACACGCTCCTAGCCTGTTCCTCCCGCCTTCTAGGGGCCGATTACCTAGACCCGTTCCTGTATCTTGTCTGTCCTGTCTGAACACGCTCCTAGCCTGTTCCTCCCGCCTTCTAGGGGCCGATTACCTAGACCTGTTCCTGTATCTTGTCTGTCCTGTCTGAACACGCTCCTTGCCTGTTCGTCCCGCCTCTCTGGGGGCCGTATTCCCAGACCCGCTTCTGTATCCCGCTGCAGTGTCGGTCTCCTCTGTACACTCAGTTCCAGTCTGTACTCTTTCCTATCCTTTACCTGTTTTGCCTCTATGTCCGTTCCCTTCCTTTTTCTGCAGAGTCTGAACTCGTACCTAACTCCTGCTTGTTGTCTCTGTACTCCCGTTTGTGAGTTTTTGGTCCACTCGCTACTTCACTGCAAGTATCCTGTGGGTATCTGGCTCTGCCTTTCTCTTCCTGTCTGTTCCGTGTGAACAGAGCCCTGTCCCCTCTGCTCTGCCTTGCTTACCGCTCCGGCGGTTCTTGCCTGCTCCTACTCCTTTGTTCACCGCTCCGGCGGTTCTAGCCTGCTCTGACTCCTTTGCTCACCGCTCCGGCGGTTCTAGCCTGCTCTGACTCCTTTGCTCACCGCTCCGGCGGTTCTAGCCTGCTCTGACTCCTTTGCTCACCGCTCCGGCGGTTCTAGCCTGCTCTGACTCCTTTTCTCGCTGCTCCGGCAGCCTTGCTCCGCTCTGACCCTTTTGCTCGCTGCTTCGGCAGTCTCGCTCCGCTCTTATCCTTTTGCTCACTGCTCCGGCAGTCTTGCTCCACTCTTGCTCACCGCTCCAGACGGCCTCGTCCTGCTTTACTCTTGCTCAATGCTCCGGCAGTCTCGCTCAGCTCTGACCCTTTGTTCACCGCTCCTGGCGGCCTTGTCCTGCTCTACTCTTGCTCACCGCTCCAGGCGGCCTTGTCCTGCCCTGTTCTCGCTCACCTCTCTGGGAGGTCTCACTCTGCTGTGTTTGTCCGCCACATCTGTGGTTCTGTTCCTGAGTCCCAGTGTGTACTGGGTCCTATCCCGCCTGTGTTCCTACCTGCTAGTGCCTCCCTGTCTGCACTCTAGCTGTGCTTGCCTGTACCCCCCTGCCTGCATACCCGCCTGCCTGCATACCAGTCGTGCCTGCCTATACCCACCAGTCTGTGTGCCAGCCTACCAGTCTGTTCCTGTATTCCCCTGTGTGGGTCAACAGCCGTGTCCGGGGTCTGTCCTGGAGTAGCACCTGGTCCCTCTGCTCGGTTCCTCCTTGGTGCACTGGCGTCGTATGCCGTCGTGCGACCCTGGTCGGATCGGGTGAATACCTAGTTACGCCCCTCCAGGCATTCACTCTCCGGCACGGTCCAGTGGAATCACTACAATCACACGCACACGCCGCTCATCCCGGGCGTGTGCATTACAATTGTATTGTATGTAATGGACACAGTCTATTATAACACTCAGCATTCACACCTGTTACCTTCTGAGACTTCCGGATATCAGTTGCTTCTTCTTGTAACTTTTGAGAGTCTCTTTGATTTATAAATATGAAAAGTCTTTATTAAGATAGAATTCATAATTGCGATGTCTTGATTGATGTCTTCATTCCCTAATCTGGTACCAAATCTGGCAGTTTTTCCTAACCTATAATATCACAGCGTACCATAGCAATCAATAATATCCATCTAATTATTATCAAAATATTAAAATAAATTATGTTTGGAATAATAAACAATAATAGATAATAATTCATTATTAATCAAGTTCTCCATATGATAGAACATTTTTATGTCATAGGGGTAATTACCTTTTCCAACCCATAGGTGTCAGTGTGTTTTGAAACAAGTGTTTATATCTTTATTAAACCAATAATACCAAAGAATGTATACTGCTGAACTAAAATGAATAAATATATGAATGTATGAAGGAATGAATGAATGAATGAATTGTTGTGTTTACTCAGAAAATGTAAACATTTTTCTTATATTAATTCAAATCATCATTATATTTGATGAAGCAATATTCTTGTACTTGACATTACCCCATTAAATATTAATGTGTTTTCTCAATTGAAATCTTGAACTGAATTAAAATCAAAAATTGAGAATTAAAAATGAAAAATGGAAAAATAAGAAAATAAGTAAGAATACAATTTTAAAAATGAAAAATAAAATTAAGAGTAAAAATAAGAATAAAAATAAGGCCTTTAAATTGTAATGACAAATGCAGAGTAATTATATTCTCCATAAAAAATACCCTTATATCTCCATTATCTGGATGATTTCATATTTGTCATAACCTTGTATCACCAAAAAATTATTAAACTATGCAACTTTGCATGTAATACCCTTCTTAATTATACCATAGTACCTTATTATTATTTCTTCTTTATTAAAATGTGTGGAAAATAAGTATTGATCAAAAGTGATTATGTAATCAGGATCAAAAACACATTTTCCCCCTTAATACCAAAAAATATTATTTTATAAAATTTATGTATATATCAGAACCAAATTAAAATAATTATTCTTCTAGAAATATTTTGCATAAATTTCATATCGATGAGTAGCATAGATTTGTCTAAAGAGAGGTGTGTACCTATTTAGGTAACCATTAAAAATAATATCATAGTTATTCAAGAATATTATCATGTGGAAAATTATTCTAAATGTAAATTTGCTTTGTAAACCATTTGATGTGTGGTTGCTCTTATCCACTATTAGTTAAATCAAGAAATAATAATTATTAAAGAAATATAGAAATATATATATGTAGATAATACCTAATTATGTATTATAATTTCCTCAGAATTAAATATATTTTTGTACCTTCACATAAAGAAACATTTTTTTTTCTTTCCAAACATACAAACATACGAGGCCTCTGTCACATCAATCACACTTAGCAGCTGCTGATTTACTCATCTGTCACCTTCACTCTGACATTCACAGATCTGTTCAACTCAAACATTCCACATATGAAGTTTTATATATATATATATATATTTAACCCAAAATTGTTGTATCCCAATTTATTAATGCGCATTGTCATATCTTAATATTTCTTTGAATATTCCCCAAGTACATATTATATAATATGAGAGTAAGTCACTGGAATTTCAGACACTTGAAAAAACTCTTGACTTAGATTCTTTTTTCACTGGCTGCCAGGTTTTAAGTTACATCAGCTGAAAATAGAATGAATGGGATCTATACTATTAGCTCAAAGTTCAAAGGCCGCAGCTGTCACACGTCATGCTGTAAAGCTACTTGTTATAACGAACACTTCATGCACAGAAAATATTAATTCATAAGTGCTACACATAATGATCCAACTAGTTATATTGTTATTATTTTAAAATGTTATACACATAAAATCATGCAATTTTTCAACTTCCTGTGTGAATAAAGAAATAAATCCATTTTAGAGTTGTTTGATCAAATCCTGCTTTGGAATGAAACCTCTAAGGAAATATAAGAAGATAAAATTAAATATCAAATTCATACAGAAAAAGAATTATTTAAATATCTTATACATATATTGGTTGGTTCTAATGTAATTCAAAATATTGCTACTTAAATTTATATATGAAGTTCTAATTTATTAATTAATATATATATATTTTTTATAAATATATATATAAATACAATTATACACAATCTCTACTTAGACAAGTGTATATATATATATATATATATATATATATATGAACTATTAGAAACTATGTAACTACAATTTTACTGTATAAGATTATAAATAAATATTGAGACATTATAACACTTCTATGCTACATTATAATTACAGTTTTTCCTTAGCCACTCCCTAAACCAAATCTTCTGTCTCTCTCAAATATCTCCAGGAACGTCCTATTTAGGAAAGACATTTTTCTATCCTTCAAAACCTCAGAGAACTGCCTGTCCTTCTGTCCACATTCCCTGACGTCACTCTCACCTGGTCGTCTCACCTGTCTCTGTCCGTCTATTTCGGCCATTTTCTTTTCTAGGGAAAAGTCACAGCTTTGCATTTTTAACTCTTTCTGTGGAGATATGGAGTTTTGAATCATCTGATATGGCTTATAACAGATATGAAATCTCCTGCGTATTTGATAGAGTTCACTATGGGGATGACTCAGTCTAGGAGAGTTTGATATTGGCTTTTGGTAAGATTTTACCTTTCCTGGTTTTATAAATTTAACTTGATTTATTTTCTTTTCACGATTCTCATGTTTTCTAACAGAATCCAGCAACTGCGCACATTTGAATAGGGATTCTTTTTGTGACGCTATAACTCTAGATACTGGATCTAGAAATTTGAATTTTTGTACAAAAGTTGTTACCATTTGTTGTACTTTTCCATTTTTGATGAGAGCTTTGTACAACCGTTCAAATATGGACATGAATGTATATGTACATTCCTTCCTACCAATCCTTAGTTTCTGCAGATCTTCTATGTTGGGAAAATCCTTTGTGACACAATAAATCAAATATCTTAACCTGTCCAAATCATTTTCCCATCCATTAGGAGAGTCATTTTCACAGGGCATTAAATGTAAACGTCTGGACAATGTCACAGGAATCCATATTTTAAATAATTGATTCCTCTCCTCATTGGTTAGATCAAACTTATCAGAAAAGCTCTCAAATGTCTCTGAATTTCTACAGGCATGGATTTTGACATCATATTTTGGCATGATTTTGTATAATTTCAGCAAATTTTTCCTCATTTTAATTTGCAGTTGAGCCTGGGTAATTCCTGAATTCTCTGATATTTTTAGTGGCTCTTGTACGTCCGCTCCTCCTACGTCACTCACGTCTCCTCCCACATCACCTAGTATGTCGGTTTCTCGTATGTCAGTCATGTCTCCTCCCATGTCAGGTTTCTGTATGTCCGTCTCTTGGTCAGACCCAAGGTCACCTTCAGTTACAGACACGTGTCTTACTTCTTGTTCATTTTCCACATTACAGTCAGAATCAGTATCACCATCTGACACTTCTACACTATTTTCCTGCTTAGAAATCTCTAACACAAGACTATGAAAAAAATCTACCAAATGTAGAATATTTCTCAATTTCTGTTTGTCTCTATTTACCAATTTAAAAGTTAACTGTAAATTCTGCAATTCACATTCTTTGTATAAACTGAGCCACAAAACTTCTATGTCATCTCCTACATTAACTTTGAAATTAATATTACTTTGTTTAGCAAAAGAAGAAATTATATCCATATTTTGCTTACCTTAAGATTCCTTGGCTTCCCTTTATCAGCACGTCCTGTCTTCAGTTCGTCTGATTCTTTTCCTGTGTGATTCTGTTCCTTGTTAGTACCTCTGCTTCCTGTTAGTCCTCAGTCTATAGGTTCCTTTCTGCTTCTCGTGACAAACTAGTGAATTTACTGACACATGAACAACAGCTGTTCAGCTCGTCAGGACTTCCCCCCTTGTTCACGGAAGAAATTCACTTACTTAATTTAAAAAAACGAAAAAACAGGACTGGCTGGCTCACCATTGTAAAATAATACTCTTCCTGTATTATTTTTTCCTACTGAGGACTTCGCAAAGTATCAATATCACGATATTCTTATAAAAAAATGTATCTATTTATTCTTGGATTGTCCATTAAAAAGAATCAAATTGCAGCAGGTACATACAATAATTAGTTATAAAGTAATTGTCCATTTGTCCATAATTAGCTTAATTGTTGAGATTCACCCATCTTTCCTTGGATCCTGGCTGGTAAATCATGTCTTTATCCAGCACGTGTCCAGGCCTACATGTCAGATACTTCTCAGCATGAAGATTCTTCTTGTGGGGTGGGAAGAGCAAGAGAGCCCCCCCCTTTCTGTACCATGGGCTTTTATAGCCAGTCGTATGGCACACCTGTTCTACATATGGTAGTGAACCAAAAATGCACACACAAATAGCGCATGTCAACTAGACACAATGGCTGAGGCAATCCTTGTATAGAACTCAAAATTAAGGATAAAATGAATATCCATTATTAATTAACATTCCAAATGAATTTCCATAATTAACCATTTAACAGTGTTCAAAGTGTGTATCAAATTGCATGTCCATCTAATAAGCTTAATGCTAATGGACCTATGTCCCCCCATCCTGTCCTCTGCACAGTTATCCTCTGTTCACTGTAAAGGACCAATGGGAATAGTTTCCTGTGCACGGACACAGAGATCTGGCTGTGGAGACTGAGCATGTGTGGCCCCTAGCACTTTTTTTTATACTTATGCTATAAAATCCTATTCTACTGGAAAGTGAAAGGGGTATCCCAACAAGAGACGCAGGCTATAGATTTGTCATGTATGACACTTTATGGGATATTCCTATCAAAGGAAACCTGTGATGTCTTCCAAGTCTCCCAAACTGTTATTATCCTTCATTATGATGCAGGAACCAAAAGTTGATTGCTACGTGCAGTAAAAACATTTCTTACATCGCTGCTAGCAATATGCAAATTGGCTGGAACTAGTCCAGAGGGGGGGGTCTATTGGCTGGGACTAGTCTGGAGGGGGGGGGCAGCGGCATCTATTGTCTGCGACTAGTCCAGAGGGGGAAGTGGGGATGCGCAATCTATTGGCCGCCAATACTAGTCCAGAGGGGGGTGAGCATCTATGGGCCGGGACTAGCCCGGCCTCATGTGCTATAATCATGCCCCCTCTTTGTGACTGAAGAAGAGTTCAATGTCCCTGTCATAGTTTTAGTGTAAGACGTCACTCGCTTCCCAAAATCTCCTGCACCGAGGCTGTGATGGGGACAATAAAGAAACATCCAATTCTAGTCACCTGAGCGCTGCTGCCAATCACAGGCTTTAGCAGTCTTGGGTCCTCCAAACGGAGCAGGCAGCACCGACCTCAGAGCGAACTGCGTTGGATTTATTTTTTAAATATATATTTTTTAGGAGCATCCATGCCTTACAAGAAATTCTCAAATCTGCTGAGATATTTTTCCTTTATAAACACAAATTCTGTACTGAGCTTTATTGCAGATTTGGATGGTGAATCCTCAGTAATTACGCCCCATGTAAACATATTGTAGCCTTACAATAGTGAGAGCATTAAAAGTGTTGGAGCGAGTAACTGTTCTTCTTGTGCTTATTGCCCTTAAGATCATTCAATACAGAATAGAATATTAAGTCTTTACAGCAGACGGCGACTCGGGGCTCATATTTCCGGGTCATAACCTCATTCATTGGGTTACACTGTAACAGCATGCTTATTTCTGCCTGTGCTGTTATATTATACCTCTTCTTTTTCAGAATTAAAGCCTACAGAAAGAACATCTTGGCAAAATGTGTATGTATTTTATAGCTCTTATATTTATATATGCTTTTGCTGCTTTGATTTAAAAAAAAAAAAAGTATATTAACGCCCATTCAAAGATTATGATTTTCTCCATTTACAGCTGAGCCGGAAGATGAAGCAATGTCTCTAGGGTTATACAGTATTGAAGCCTTGTGTGGCCGGGTTGAACAATACATTGACTTGTCAAACACTTTCTCTATTTAAAAAAAAAAAATCCAACCTCCTCCACCCCTTAATATCCGGCCATCACGCACCTCAGTATTTCATCATTGCCCAAGACAGCACCAAAAAATGCAGCTAAAATGAGCAGGAGGAAATCCTATTACCGGTCAGTGAAAAATATTTGGCACATGCCTATGATTGGAATAAAGCGCAGATATTAGTAACATTGTAACGTAGGTTGAAGAAAGACCTCGGTCCATCAAGTTCAACTTTCCTCCCCCAATTGTACTCCGTACACTAACACTACACTAACTTACTAACTAACTGGCACTAGGCCTCACAAATGTATTATTATTATTATTATTATTATTATTACCTTTTTTATTATTGCTGCACTATAACAATTAAGAATGTACCCGTTTATAATTTAATTTTTTAATTAGTTTTATATTTTGTATTACTCTTGTGATTCTAATAATGGTATTACTAGACTCCCTATGCCTAAATCTGTTGATCCTGAAGAAGGCAAAAACCCCAGGACACATTCAGCCAATTTTCATCACAGGGAAAAATTCCTTCTTGACCCCGAGAAAAGGCGATCAGTCCTAGAACCCTGGATCAAACCTAATTATGTTATTACTAGTTATATATTTAATATTACACTACTTATTGTACTACTGCAGTTATTAATTAATTTGTTTTTATTTTTATAAATGTGACTATTTGATATCGTTACTATTATTAACATCCTGCTATCTTATTACAGTATTATTCTAACTTTCCTATCACTAATAATACTGCCCTATGCCTACATTGTTGATCCAGAAGAAGGCAAAAACCCCAGGACACCTTCAGCCAATTTGTGTCACAGGGGAAAAATTCCTTCTTGACCCCGAAAATAGGCGATCAGTCCAGGAACCCTGGATCAAACCTAATTATGATACTAATTATGTAATTACTATTATGGTATTAAATGTACTTCTATAGTTGTAACATTTTGTCTAATTTAACTGTAACCCTCAATGTTATGTGTTTCGAGGAAATCATCCAGACCCTTTTTTGAAAGCTGTTATAGTGTCTGCCATCACTACCTCTTGTGGTAGGGAATTCCACAGTCCCACTGCTCTGACTGTAAAGAACCCTTTCCTGTTTAGGTGCCTTAAAAAATGGGAATATTCAAAATACACTTTTAACCCACTTCATTCTGTTGTTATTTACAGATGTAAGAAAAATGTAAGAGGTTTTAGTTGCATTAAAAAGCTTTGCAGGTTTTTTTGTTTTGTTTAACTATATAGATGTTCCATGAGAAGGCTCAATGGCTTCTGGAATGGGTACCCCTGGCATGGACTGGAATGACATTGGCATGGGTGTCTTCACAGGACTTTGATGAAATAGTCCTCCATTCTTACCCCCAGCTCATAGGTGGATCTGCCGGCTCTGCCATCCTCAGGGTCTTAACAAAATGTACTTTTTAAGACTGCGGCTCTCATTTTACACTTACATCTGGAGGATGTGCAAGTCCACTAGCTGTAAGCTCTTGTGTTCTCCATAGGTCAAATTTTCCCTATTTTAAAAAAAAAAAAAAAAAAAAATCCGGCCTCCTGCCACCCCTTAATAGCCGGCCATCTCTCACCTTTTTCCCCACTCCTATGACAACACTGTCATAAGTATGAGGAAATCCAACTGCCGGTAATGGTAGATTTATCATAGGCAAGTGCAAGATGTTGTTAAAAAAAAAAAATCCGGCCTCCTGCCACCCCTTAATAGCCGGCCATCACGCACCTCAGTATTTCATCGCTGCCCAAGACAGCACCAAAAATTGGAGCTAAAATGAGCAGGAGGAAATCCTATTACCGGTCAGTGAAAAATGTTTGGCACATGCCTATGATTGGAATAAAGCGCAGATATTATGGCGCTTATTCTTACCGCCAGCCCATAGGTGGATCTGCTGGCTCCGTCATTCTCTGTGTCTTCATTCGGGGTCCCTCGACGTCTCCATGGTCACCTTCATTCTTGCAGCGTTTGTTCCAGTGATGTCCAGTCTTCTGATTTTCAGTCTTCCGGAGGCTCAGGTGGGCCGCTCGCTCTGATGACTATAGAGCTGGGGTCTGCTCAAGGGTTTCCAAGTTGACAAATGAAAATCCCTCAAACAATGCCTGGTCCTTTGTTGATATAGGTGCTGTGGCCTCTGCTGCTTCTAGTTTCTCCAGATGGAATGGTTTATGACGACGGGGAGGCTCAGATGGCTATAAAGGAAAAAAGGAATTATAACATTAAAATTATGACTTTATATCAGAGTCTCCGTTAAAAACAAGTTGTGTTGATTGAAAACTAGTAAAAGAATAGACACAAAGATTTTAATACTAAGAAACCATATCTGCTCATATACTTACTACAGGGACGTATGGTGGAGGCAGTTTCAGGGCTTCCACAGAGACCCAGTCGATACGCTGAAAAAACCTGTGCTTTCTGATGTTACCGTTGGCTCCTAAGCGACTGGCAGGATCTTTCTGAAGGAGCTAATAAAGATAAAACCAAAATCCATGAATGTAAACTGGAGAGAAAATGATGACTACTATGCAGAGATGAGCAAATCCACTTGATGCGAACTGAATTTGTGTTGAATTTTTGTGAATCTGCTGAACCCGGTGAATTTCAACAATTTGTGATTTGCTTCTTGGGAATCACCTAAAATGATTGCAGCCAATTTTCATACAGTATTACTAAAAATTACATCAGTCAGAGAAGACTTATGGGACCTCTGATGTAAGCCGTCCAGGCGTCACATCACATGTTATAGCACAATCAGGAGGGACTATCATAGCCTGTATGAAAGCCAAAGCAATGAATGTAGGAGTCATTTTGTGGTGAATCTGGATAGGGAGAGCACATCACAGCTTAGCAGTAGAGATTGAGAGAGAAAGACATAAAACAGTAAAAGACTGCACAGATAGTATGTGACAGCACAGCAGTAAAGAACGGTTACCACAAGTTTACCCATTTATGTTGAGTACTTGCGATTTTAACATTTTTGGGAAAAAATTGGAACAAGCTGGTTAATTTGAATTTCAAAAGGTTTGCTCATCTCTACAACTATAACATTGTATACATCATAGTACTAATGACTGTTAAGACAACTGACCTGTTTAATGATGTTCCTGATGCCGGAGGATTTATCGTTGAGTGTCTGATGGTAGGCGCACTCATCGGTAACCATTTCTTTTAAGATGACACCAAAAGAATACCAGTCTACTCCGGCGTTATACTCCTTCCCAGCCAAAATCTACATAAAGAAGAAGAAAATAGATAAAGAGTTGGTCAAAAAGTTCCATATCTTCAGTGTAACAAAGTTCTCAGTATAATAATTGTAAGACTATGTAATATAGTGAGAGTGGATGATTCCTCTGGTTGTGGCATCACTTGAATATTATGATTACCACACTAATGACTGAAAGGAGCCATGCTGCTCTTCTGAGCTCCAGAACCTTTGCTGGCTGACTTGTAACTCTTTGGGTCTCTAATGCTGGCAAAACATATAGCATGATCATGTATTGTGGCCGGACTCACAGATTCCGGAGAGATCATCTAATGTGTATGGAGACATCCCAATTCAGCTCAAACACTGGATGCTGAATTTCAGTGCCCGATCCTTTGTGTCTGGCATGGTCATACTCCCCCCTCCCATTCAGAACGCATGTACACTCAGCTGAGGCAAGCTGCCTATCTAATGTGTATGGCATGCCAGATGTCAATGTCAGAATGTCCCATTTACTGTAATGGACATTTGTTGGATTATGTGTGTGATCCAGGCAGACATACAATTATAGTATGAAGAAAAGAGAAAATCCTTGTTCTTCTCACCTCAGGAGCCATGTAGCCTGCAGTTCCAGCGTATCCAGTGGCTGTTCGGTCTCCATGCATGTTGTCAATTGAGAGACCGAAATCTGTGATCTTAATATGGCCCGTTTCAGCCACCAAGATGTTCTCGGGCTTGAGGTCTCTGTGGATGACGCCCTTTGAGTGGAGATGTTGGATTCCACAGACGAGTTCAGCGGCATAGAATCTGACAGAGAGACAAGAAATTAGTGACGGTCTACAGAAATACAAGAAATCCTGCCCTATCTGACTCGCCCCCTGGGCCATGTCTGGGGTGCGGCGCGCGTGCGCGCGGGGAATACCCAGAGCCGGATCCGATAGGGGTAGTAGTCCTTGTGACGGTGACCCGGTCCGTGCCCAGGGTGTCAAACTAAGTGGCGTTATTGATATGATGGTATTAGTGTCCGACTACGCCACCCGTTGAATGCGGCTATGAAGCCGCCGCTGCAGGGCAGTCCGCTGAGGCCGGTGGTACGGATGTGCAGCGTGGATGGTATAACCCCCAACGGGAGGGGTATAGCCTCAGGGCAGCTGATGAAGCAGGAAAAGATGATAGTGGTAGTGGTGTGACAAGGAAGCTCAGAGACGTGCATTGCAGTTTTCACAGCTTTACTCACAGTTGGTGTTCAGATCACTTCGGCCAAGAGTTACCACCCGAGCCGTGCTGCGTCCACCAGGTGCGGGACTCGGCCAACTCCCAGGCAGTTCCAGAGCGTGGTCCTGAGCTCCCCTCTCTTCCTTTCTACTGGCCGTCCCCACCAGGGATCCACCTTTGTCCAGCTCCCTCGGGCCTTCTGGTGGTGAAACCTCTCCCGGCTTCCCTGACCCTATACGTGGTATGCCTTCCTGGTGGATATGGCGAGGGGTCGCGCCAAAACTTGTCCACGACCTCCGGTTCCTGGCTGAGGATAATTGGCCTCCACCAGTTTGGGATCCGGTACCCTGTTCTGCCAACCCTTCACCCGTTAACTCGTGGGATCTCAGGGTTCCCTCTTCTCTTGCGTCTCTGGGCCCCTCCTGGTGTTTCTGTTCCTCCTTCTTCTCCTTTCTCTCTCTCTCTGCTTCAGGCCTCCTCTCCAGGCCTGGCTCTGGAGCTGGGCCCAGACTGAGCCACAGCTCCCTGTCAGCCCTCTCTGGCTGAGCTCCTCTCTGCACAGACAGACCAAAAAAGACCCTGTCCTAAGATGGTGCCCACCTTATATACTCCCTCTGACACCCGAGCCCAGGTGACGAGCAACCAATGGGCTCCTACCTCTGCCCAGAGTCCCTCCCCTATCTGCTCCTACACCACTGGGATGTTCCTCCCCCCTCCCCACTCCAGCCAGGGACAGAAGCAGTCGTACCTGCACATCTATCTGGTGGGAGTACCGTTGATCTTTCCCCCGGAAATGGGGTGAGTGTAGTGCATGCAGCTAACTGAGCCCAGTTCCACACTCCATCCTTACCCGGGAGTGGAATACCACACCTCTGGTCTGAGGTGCAATACCCCTGTAGCAGCCGAGTCCTCGGGGTGCTACATTCCCCCCTGGTAAACCACAGCACGTCCTCGGGCTGGAATAGAGCAAAAGCAAATTACAACATACAAAATTTTTAAAGTGCACTCATATATAAGATATTAACTTATGAACTCATCCCTTTATGGGAGGTACTCTACTCTTTTTAAACGTTACAGGTATAAAACATTTTCCTAATGCCACCGGAACTCTTTTTGAAAAACACCATTTAAAACTTTTGGCATTATTATTTTAGCAGCATATTTAACTTTCCATTATAAGACATTCTCAAATAAAACATTTTCAAACATATTCTTGATCTTCTGGCCACGGTGCAACTTGTGACCAGGTAAAGTGCAACAGTCACTAGTTCCAAAGTAGAAAAGCAGTTCTTCTCTAAAACCAGTAGGGGGCGCCTTAAGAAGCGCAACTATTTACAGGGTATGGCCGCTCTCAGTCCTCGGCCAGTGGGAATAGGGGAATGGCTGCTCACAGTCCTCAGCCTGGTAATGGATAGGGGCACACAGGAAACAGTTCTTTAACAGTCCCACACTAGTCCCAACGGGGACCACACTTCACTCAGCAACAACTTCAGCAACAGTTCTCATTCCCTGACGGGTAACTATATACAGTACTTTGTTTAGGCTACTTCCTTCAGTAGCGGTATCCTCTCCTTGCCTCCTCCTGAGGGTAGTCTTCAGACCCGTCCGGGTCCTCTTGGCTTTCCTCATATTGTATCTCCTCCTCAGTCAGCCGGTGTACGTGAAGGGCGTACGGTCCTTTGGCACACTGATGCCGGGTGAAGGTGACCTCATCACCTGAGTAGAGGTCGCATCCTCGGTGTCCTTCTGGAAGGTGACTCTCGACATCCCTGCGGTTGACAAAGACGTCGCCGGGGGTTCGGTGATCCCGGATAAAGCCCCAGCCATGCTCCAGCTGGAACTTTATTACGGTCCCGGTGGCGCGGGGACCGTGGGCCGCACCGGGGTTTCGTCGGGCTCGGCGTTTCTGCTCCGCGCTCCGGACCTGCAGCTGTTCTTCGCGGATCCGCCTCTCTCGTCGTTCTCTCCCGAAGACCTCTAGCTGTTGACGGCAGCACTCCTCACGCCGGGCTGCGTCCGCCCGGGTCTCCTGGGTAAACCCCATTAGGTTCTCACCGGTGGGGTCCCATGCAAACTGGGCTTCCTCCAACGGGAGTGGGACAATTTTGGCGGGCGCCGGAGCCGGGATTAGAGGCTCACACAGGGGCCGTTCCCTCCGGAGTCGGGAATTGATGTACTCCGGTGGCCAAACGAAGGGCAGCCCATCCGGGCTAGTATGCTGTGCAAACAGATCTTCACCCAGGGGTGGCACGGTGGAGGTAGAGGGCGCTGTAGGGGCAGTGGCGCCCGGGGGTGCTCGGCCTTGTGTCCAGGCCGTAGGCATCCTGTCTGGATTCAAATATGGCGCCTTCCGGGAGGAGGGCGCTGTTGAGACCGCGGCGCCCGGGGGTACTCGGCCTTGCGACCAGGCCGGGGGCACTTCCTCTTTTGCCGCGCTCAGGGTCAAGGGGCGTGGCGCGCGGAAGGGGGCGTGACCGCGGCTCCGGCCGCTTGAGGCCTAGTTGGGAGCAGTGGCGGTGCGGCAACGGGCGCGGTGAGTGGGACTTCGGGCTCTGCGACGGGGAGCTGGGGCAGGTTTTCGGCTACTGGGCTCAGGGTGGTGACGTCCCCATTACCTGCTTCCATCCCTGCGGCTCCCTCCGCGGCGTCGTCTCCGGCCTTCGTCCCTCCTGCACCATCCTCAGGGGCAGACATGCTCCACGTTGCGGGTGGCGTCCTCTGCTGGCGGGTTCCAGCCTGCTGGGCCATCTCCCTCCCCCATTCGGCCAGTGCTTCCTGCTGTACTCGGGCCATCTTCCGGGCCAAGGCCTCCAGCGCGGTCTGTGCACGCTCCCGATCTCTGGGGAGCTGTGCCAGGATCTCCACCAGGCCTTCTGGGGTGGCGGCCTGCAGCAGGCCCCGGACCACGGGGTCGGTACCGCTTGTCTCTTCCTCAATCCCCGGGTGCGATCTGTCCAGACTTCTCCAGGCTGCACCCATCTTCTCCGTTTTGTTCTCTATCCGCCCCCCTTGGGAGTGGTCCCGGGGCAACTTAGTGACAGTCAGTTTCAGGGGCAGACCCCCGACCTTGATGGACATTTCCATGGTGGTAGTCTCGGCTGGTGGGGGCGGTCTCCGCTTTTGGCGCCCTTCTGGGACCGCGCCCACGATGGGAGGTGGTCTCTTGCCACTCTCTGGCACGCCCACAATGGCGTCCGCTCTGCCAGGGCGGGAAACTGCCCAAGATGGCGGGAATCGTCCACTGATGGCGGGAAACTTCGTGGATGGCGGGCAAAGGCTGCAGATGGCGGGCAAACGGCGGGAAACGACTCCGGACGGCGTCTGATGGCGGGAACCCTCTGGAATTGGCGGGAGACTCCTTTTTGAGGTAAATGTGAACTTTTCTTCAGGCACGCAGTACCCGGTGGTTGCGGGCACGTAATCCTGCCGACTACGCCAAAGGTGACGCGCCCCCTGGGCCATGTTTGTGTAGCGTTGCGCACGCGGGGAATACCCGGAGCCGGATCAGATAGGGGTAGTAGTCCTCGTGGCGGTGACCCAGTCCGTGCCCAGGGTGTCAAACTAAGTGGCGTTATTGATATGATGGTATTAGTGTCCGACTACGCCACCCGTTGAATGCGGCTATGAAGCCGCCGCTGCAGGGCAGTCCGCTGAGGCCGGTGGTACGGATGTGCAGCGTGGATGGTATAACCCCCAACGGGAGGGGTATAGCCTCAGGGCAGCTGATGAAGCAGGAAAAGATGATAGTGGTAGTGGTGTGACAAGGAAGCTCAGAGACGTGCATTGCAGTTTTCACAGCTTTACTCACAGTTGGTGTTCAGATCACTTCGGCCAAGAGTGACCACCCGAGCCGTGCTGCGTCCACCAGGTGCGGGACTCAGCCAACTCCCAGGCAGTTCCAGAGCGTGGTCCTGAGCTCCCCTCTCTTCCTTCCTACTGGCCGTCCCCACCAGGGATCCACCTTTGTCCAGCTCCCTCGGGCCTTCTGGTGGTGAAACCTCTCCCGGCTTCCCTGACCCTATACGTGGTATGCCTTCCTGGTGGATATGGCGAGGGGTCGCGCCAAAACTTGTTCACGACCTCCGGTTCCTGGCTGAGGATAATTGGCCTCCACCAGTTTGGGATCCGGTACCCTGTTCTGCCAACCCTTCACCCGTTAACTCGTGGGATCTCAGGGTTCCCTCTTCTCTTGCGTCTCTGGGCCTTTCCTGGTGTTTCTGTTCCTTCTTCCTCTGACTTCTCTCTCTCTCTGCTTCAGGCCTGGCTCTGGAGCTGGGCCCAGACGGAGCCACAGCTCCCTGTCAGCCCTCTCTGGCTGAGCTCCTCTCTGCACAGAGCAGACCAAAAAGACCCTGTCCTAAGATGGTGCCCACCTTATATACTCCCTCTGACACCCGAGCCCAGGTGACGAGCAACCAATGGGCTCCTACCTCTGCCCAGAGTCCCTCCCCTATCTGCTCCTACACCACTGGGATGTTCCTCCCCCCTCCCCACTCCAGCCAGGGACAGAAGCTGTCGTACCTGCACATCTATCTGGTGGGAGTACCGTTGATCTGTCCCCCGGAAATGGGGTGAGTGTAGTGCATGCAGCTAACTGAGCCCAGTTCCACACTCCATCCTTACCCGGGAGTGGAATACCACACCTCTGGTCTGAGGTGCAATACCCCTGTAGCAGCCGAGTCCTCGGGGTGCTACATATCCATAGTGTAATAAAGTGGCCGGTCAGGATTCTGTCCAGGTTCTGATGACTAATATATTGCTTTAGTCTAATCCATATTGGCATCAAAGAGCAATCAATACTGATGACGGAACTGCTGTTTATATATACTGTATATTTCTATTCGTGTATAATTACATAAAAATAAAACTTTACCTTGCACTGGGGATGTCAAGCTGCCCCTTCATCAGTAAGTAGCTGTAAAAGTCCCCGCAGCTCACGTATTTCAGACCAAGGAGCAAATGCAGCTGTTGTACAGAGCAGAGATATAGGTGAATTGCCAGATTATTACAGTACCTACACATCTACTACAGAATAGGACAGAATAACTATAGGCTACATGGTAAATGCCTGTCTGATTGTCCAGATACAAACATAGAGACATAACTATAGTAGGTACATGTGTTGCAGTCGCACTTAGCCCTGGAGCCTATGGGGCCAAAATATCCTTTTGGCCCATAAGAGAACACCAGTACTATTAAAGATCTGTAATGGTTGGGGGCAGCGGCTTGCGGCATTACTGTAATGGTCCAGGGTGTGTTTTGGCCGGCCATGTACCTCCCGAGGTTACTGATCACATGACTGTGACATCGCACAGGTCCTGTGCATACAGAAGGTCTGATCACATGACTGTGACATCAGCACAGGTCCTGTGTGTGCACTAGAGGATATATAAACCCTGGTAGATTTGAGACAGGTGTGAAAGGCGTGAGGCCTGTTCCCGTGTGTGGGACACTGTTAGCCTGGAGAGGCTTAGTGAGGCCTAGTGAAGCCTGAAAGGCAGAGGCTGGATCCTTACGTGTAAGCGATACCAGTAGCCTTGGAGGGCCAGAGGCTTGAAAGGCAAGAGCCCTGGAAGGCATAGGCTGGATGTTAGGTGAGAAAACATACCAGTAGCCTTTGAAGGAACGAGGGCTGGAGACCCCCATCTGGGAAGCCGTAAAGCCACAGTGGTGGCAGAACAAATCTGACTGAAGCAGCTAAAACCGGGCAAAGGTAAAGCACTGCATTATATGGACGTTGATATAAGTGACTTTGCTGATGGCTGTAACTGGAGCCAAGTGGGCCTGTCTGCCACTTGAAAGGCTCCTGGACATTATATGTGTATGTCGGTGAGCCACTGAGTTGGACTCGGTGATAAGCAGTAGTGAAGTGTAATAAACTGCTGGATTGTGAAATACTGGAAAACGTGGCTGGTGTGCTTTAATTGACCCGATGCAGCGAGTGTCCCCCAGCATGATGACTAGCGCTGCCTTACAGGGTCTATAAACTGCGAGCAACGCCACTATACACATATACACATACAGTATATACTCACACACATGCACATGTACTGTATGTACACACCAATGTGTAAGTGTGTCTATAAACAGGGTCGGACTGGGGCACCGAGACACCGGAGAATTCTCCGGTGGGCCCGGGTCCTCAGCGGGCCCCCGAGCAGGACACACGGGTGCCCCTGGTTAACATGGCCGCCGGTGCTCCGCACTGCAAGGGCCTGGAGGGTCAGAGGGGCCCTTGCAGTGCGGCTGATGAAGGCAATCTGGCCTGCTTCTCGGTCCCATGGGCAGATTGCCCTCATCCTGTGCGGCAGGCAAGGAGCGATCCCTCCAGCTCCACTGCCGACAGGAGGAAAATGGCAGCATAGCTGCAGGGATCCGTCCTCACCTCTGCTTTCTGCCCGGCGTTTCCTCCCTCACACAGGCTCGCGCTGCTTGATGATGTCATCATGCAGCATGGGCCTGTGTCAGGGAGAAAGATGCCGGGCAGGAAGCAGAGGACAGTGCTGCGGGGGAGCGCGCTGAGAGACAAGTTTTGGGTTTTTTTGAGGGAGAACAATGGTGATTGAGCAGGTGCGGCGAGATATGACATGGTGGGGGATATATGGCATGGCAATGGGGGAGGTGGGGGGAGATATGCATGGCATGGTGATGGAGGAGGTAGGTGGAGATATGACATGGCATTAGTGATAGAGGAGGTGGGGGAGATATGGCAATGATGGTGGAGCAGGTGGGGGGAGAAATGGCAATGATGATGGAGTAGGTGGGGGGAGATATGGCAATGATGACGGAGCAGTTTGGGGGAGATATGGCAATGATGACAGAGCAGGTGGGGGAGATATGGCAATGATGATGGAGCAGGTGGGGGGAGATATGGCAATGATGGAGGTGGTGGGGGGAGATATGGCAATGATGATGGAGGTGGTGGGGGGAGATATGGCAATGATGGAGAAGGTGGGGGAGATATGACAATGTTGGAGAAGGTGGGGGAGAGCAATGATTGGGATGGAGAAGAGCAATTATGGAGGTAGTAGAGAGAAATGATGGGGAATTATTTGGACGCTATTTGCTGTTAATATCTGGTCTGGTCATGGCATGGTGGTATTTCTCCCTTGTATGTAGTAATATTCGGTCACTATGGGGTGGTAATATCTGGCCTGGTCAAGGTGTGGTGGTATTTCTACCTTATATGTAGTATTATTCGATCACTATGTGGTGGTAATATGTGGTCTGGTCATGGTTTAGTGGTATTTCTCCCTTGTATGTGGTATTATTCAGTCACTATGAGGTGGTAATATGTGGTCTGGTCATCGTGTGGTGGTATTTCTCCCTTATACGTAGTATTATTCGGTCACTATGTGGTAGTAATATGTAGTCCAGTCATGGTGTGGCAGTATTTCTCCCTTGTATGTAGTACTGTTTGTGTTGGTACAGTGGATTGTGTTGTGTATGGCAGTCATTTGTTCTCTCTGATATTAATTAGGAGAAGATTCTTTATTTCCATTAGTGATTAATTAAATACTTGGAACAAGATGCACTTACAGGGGTTCTCCGATGAAAACAAGTAATCACCTCTCCACAGGATAAGTGATAAGTTATTGATTAGTGGGGGTCTGAATGCTGGGACCTGCACCGATTGGTAGAATGTGGAGCTTTTATCCCCATTAGACTGGAGCTCATGTGCGACTTGACCACTGATCCATTCATTCCCTCAGTGGCTGTTCTTGTTTTTTTTCTGGAAACCCCAAAGAGAATGAAGGGAGCTGCAGTCAGACGTCCCACCTGCCGCTGCATTTTAAAATGGGGATAAGTGTCCTGACAGGGATAAAACTTCCCCATTCTTCTGATCGGTGCGGTTTCCAATGTTCGGACCCAAACGATCAGTCAGTTATCACCTATCCCATGGAGCCCTTGGATCGGTGATAACTTGTTTTAACCAAAGAACCCCTTTACTGCAAACTACCGTAATTGTACATCCTAGTTATAGCATGTGCACAGTAGATGTGCAGGAGCCGCCTGTGATTTACAGCAGACGCTCCACTATAACGGGGATATCGGCTATCAGGTATTTACATATAGCTGTAGGGTGGGCCCTGAGGATAAATTCCTCCTGTGGGCCCCAGACACCCCAGTCCGACACTGTCTATATATATATATACGAGAGTTGCCATTAAAATGGTATTGGTTGTATATCTCATACTTATGTTCAAAGATATATTGACCTCTAGAACCATGCCACTACTACAAGCCCAACAGGCACATGCTCACTGGGCTGCAGCCCTCACCTACATTGTGGGCCATCGGCCGTGGTTTTGCAGCTGCTGGCCTTTTAATATTTTTTCATGTCCATGTCGTGTGTACCCGCCCATGCGCGCCCATGCACGACGCACACGCACAGCGTTCAGTACACCGCAGTGGCGTACTCTTTGCCAGGCCTAGTGCCAGATAGTGTTATCAGGATGTTCTTGGTAGGAGGGGCTACCGCTCTCTGCGCGCCGGCTCCTTACTTTCCTGCAGGCTCATCTTCAAGCTCTGGGAGGGCTGCATGCTACATTGATTCATCTCCAGGCTATGAATGAGTTAACAAGCTGAGGCCATGTAATGTATGTACATCAGCCCTAGTGTATCCTACAGTATATGATGTGTATACATCAGCCCCAGTGTATCCTATGTGATGTATATACTGTACATCAGCACCTGTATATCCTATATGATATATATACATCAGCCCCAGTGTATCCTATGTGATGTACATACTGTACATCAGCACCTGTATATCCTATATGATGTATATACATCAGCCCCAGTCAATCCTATACGATGTATATACATCAGCCCCAGTGTATCCTATACGATGTATATACTGTACATTAGCTCCAGTATCTCTTATATGATATATATACATCAGCCCCAGTGTATCCTATGTGATGTACATACTGTACATCAGCACCTGTGTATCCTATATGATGTATATACTGTACATCAGCACCTGTATATCCTATATGATGTATATACATCAGCCCCAGTGTATCCTATATGATGTACATACTGTACATCAGCACCTGTATATCCTATATGATGTATATACATCAGCCCCAGTGTATCCTATACGATGTATATACTGTACATCAGCACCTGTATATCCTATATGATGTATATACATCAGCCCCAGTGTATCCTATACGATGTATATACTCTACATTAGCTCCAGTATCTCTTATATGATATATATACATCAGCCCTAGTGTATCCTATACGATGTATATACATCAGCCCCAGTGTATCCTATATGATGTATATACTCTACATTAGCACCCGTATATCCTTTAAGATGTACTATATATACATCAGCCCTAGTGTATCCTATACGATGTATATACATCAGCCCCAGTGTATCCTATACGATGTATATACTGTACATTAGCTCCAGTATCTCTTATATGATATATATACATCAGCCCTAGTGTATCCTATACGATGTATATACATCAGCCCCAGTGTATCCTATGTGATGTATATACATCAGCCCTAGTGTATCCTATATGATATATATACATCAGCCCTAGTGTATCCTATACGATGTATATACATCAGCCCCAGTGTATCCTATATGATGTATATACTCTACATTAGCACCCGTATATCCTTTAAGATGTACTATATATACATCAGCCCTAGTGTATCCTATATGATGTTTGTACATCAGCCCCAGTGTATCCTATATGATGTATATACTCTACATTAGCACCCGTATATCCTTTAAGATGTACTATATATACATCAGCCCTAGTGTATCCTATACGATGTTTGTACATCAGCCCCAGTGTATCCTATACGATGTATATACTGTACATTAGCACCAGTATATCCTTTAAGATGTACTATATATACATCAGCCCTAGTGTATCCTATATGATGTATATACATCAGCCCCAGTGTATCCTATACGATGTATATACTGTACATTAGCTCCAGTATCTCTTATATGATATATATACATCAGCCCTAGTGTATCCTATACGATGTATATACATCAGCCCCAGTGTATCCTATGTGATGTATATACATCAGCCCTAGTGTATCCTATATGATATATATACATCAGCCCTAGTGTATCCTATACGATGTATATACATCAGCCCCAGTGTATCCTATATGATGTATATACTCTACATTAGCACCCGTATATCCTTTAAGATGTACTATATATACATCAGCCCTAGTGTATCCTATATGATATATATACATCAGCCCTAGTGCATCCTATATGATGTTTGTACATCAGCATGTCACAAGGAGGTTTTCTCTAACATCACAAACTGTGATGGCGGCGTCCAAGTCTGTGGATTCCACAGATTCATATACTGCTCCTTGTAACTCCATTGATAGCTATGGTCAGTGCAGGGTGACTAGGGCATCGACTCTTAGAGCTGCAGCTCCTTGGCAGGTGAGCAAAAGTTAGTCTTTGCTGGGCTGAGGTTGTTGACTGCCTTTGATCACATGCTAGAGGAGAACCAGTCGTGTCTGCTGTTTCTCCATTTAAGCCGGCTGTGCTTTGCTGGCAATGCCAGTATCGTTTTTCTCTATCCTGTTCTGGAAAGGTGAACACATACTGGTTTAGTGGTTATTGCTAAAGTTGTTGCAAGCGTTGTTTGGTAACCCTTTCCTTTTTCCCTAGGTGTCTTTATATTACTTTGTTGCCTCTCGGGCTTTAGACTTTATATTCCTTTGTGTATTTCCCTGAGAGCGTGTTGTGTGACTGTGCTTCAGTTCTGTCCTATCTTGTTTTGTTTTCCCCCCATACACTGTACAAACTAGTGCTGCTTAGGAGCATAGTAAGGAACGAGGCTCGGGCATCTCCACATTCAGGAGTAATCCTGGGAACAGAAATAGCTAGGGACCCCTAGCCTGAGGGTCAGAATAGGAGCACACTTGCTATCCCACAGTCACACCATGACACAGCCCCAGTGTATTCTATATGATGTATATATATCGGCCCCAGCATATCCTATATGATCTATGTACATCGCTCCCAAGGTATCCTATAGAGATGCATATACACTGGCACAAGCGTATCCTATATGATGTATATACATAGTCTCCAGCATATCCTATGTAATGTATGTACATCATCACCAGTGTATCCTACATGACGTATATACATCAGCCCCAGTGTATCTTACATTATGTATACTGATCAGCCCCAGCATCCTATATGATGTACAGGTGCATCTCACTAAATTAGAATGTCATCAAAAAGTTAATTTATTTCAGTTCTTCAATGCAAAAAGTGAAATTCATATATTATATAGAGTCATTACAGACAGAGTGATCTATTTCACGTGTTTATTTCTGTTAATGTTGATGATTATGGCTTACAGCCAATGAACAAAAGTCATTATCTCAGTAAATTAGAATACTTTATAACAACAGCTTGAAAAATGTTTTTAACATCCGAAATGTTGTCCGACTGAAATGTATGTTCTGTAAATGCACTCAATACTTGGTCGGGGCTCCTTTTGCATCAATTACTGCATCAATGCGGCAATGTGGCATGGAGGCGATCAGCCTGTGGCACTGCTGAGGTGTTATGGAAGCCCAGGTTGCTTTGATAGCAGCCTTCAGCTCGTCTGCATTGTTGGGTCTGGTGTCTCTCATCTTCCTCTTGACAATACCCCATAGATTCTCTATAATAGATTCTCTATGGGGATTAGGTCAGGCGAGTTTGCTGGCCAATCAAGCACAGTGATACTGTTGTTTTTAAACCAGGTATTGGTATTTTTGGCAGTGTGGACAGGTGCCAAGTAGGGTTGAGCGAGTATGTTCTGACCGAGTATGCTCGGGCCGAGCTCCGAGTATTTCCAGCTGCTCGGTGATGAGGTTAAATTGCTCCCGTGTGCATGATTTGCAACTGTTTGACTGCTTTATTACATGTGAGGAATGTGTAAGAAATAGACATTCCTCACATGTAATAAAGCTGTCAAACAGTTGCAAATCATGCACACAGAAGCAATTTAACCTTATCACCGAGCAGCTGGAAATACTCGGAGCTCGGCCCGAGCATAGTCGGCGAAAGGGTTAATAGAACATACTCGCTCAACTCTAGTGTCAAGTCCCAGCAGATGACATGGCTCCCCAAACTATCACCGATTGTGGAGACTTCACACTAGACCGCAAGCAGCTTGGATTGTGGCCTCTCCACTCTTCCTCGAGACTCTGGGACCTTGATTTCCAAATGAAAATTGGAACTCTGGGACCTTGTGGAGTGTGTCAATGACTGCCTTCTGGACATCTGTCATGTCAGCAGTCTTTCCTATGATTGTGGAGCCTTCTGAAACAGACTAAGGGACCTTTTAAATGCTTAGGAAGCCTTTGCATGTGTTTTTTTGTTAATTATTTTAATTCACTGAGATAATGGCTTTTGTGTTTTCATTGGCTGTAAGCCATAATCATCAACATTAACAGAAATAAACACGTGAAATAGATCACTCTGTTTGTAATGACTCTATATAATATACTAGATGGTGGCCCGATTCTAACGCATCGGGTATTCTAGAATGTCTCCCGACGGTGGCATACTTATTTTAAATCTGCCGCCAATTGGCCGGAGACCGTGTATAAATTTGGCGCCACAATCGCAGATTGGTCGCCGCGGGCGGCCGCGAGCAATCAGCAGAGCGGTGTTTAAATTTGGCGCCGAAATCGCTGATTGGTCGCGGCTGCGACCAATCAGCGAACCGTGTTAGTGAGGACCGGGGAGTATCCACCTGCCTTATAATGCCCCATGCAGGTTGTCACTTCCCCCCCCCCCATATAATGCCCCATGCAGGATGTCACATCCCCCCATCCCTTATAATGCCCCATGCAGGATGTCACCCCCCCTCCCTTATAATGCCCCATGCAGGATGTCACTCCCCCCCCATATAATGCCCCATGCAGGATGTCACATCCCCCTCCTTTATAATGCCCCATGCAGGAAGTCACATCCCCCCTCCCTTATAATGCCCCAAAAAGGATGTCACATCCCCCCCATATAATGGCCCATGCAGGATAATGCCCCATGCAGGATGTCACATCCCCCCCCTGTATAATGCCCCATGCAGGATGTCACATCCCCCCCCTTCCTTATAATGCCCCATGCAGGATGTCACATCCCTCCTATAGAATGCCCCATGCAGGAAGTCACATCCCCCCTATATAATACCCCATGCAGAAAGTGACATCCCCCCTATATAATGCCCCATAGAGGAAGTCACATCCCCTCCATAGTGCCCCATGCAGGATGTCACATCCCCGCCTCCCTTATAATGCCCCATGCAGGATGTCACTCCCCCCCACCATATAAATGCCCCATGCAGGATGTCACCACCCCCCTTATAATGCCCCATGGAGGAAGTCACATCGCCCCCTCCCTTATAATGCCCCATGCAGGAAGTGACATCCCCCCTATATAATACCCCATGGAGGAACTCACATCCCCCCCATAGTGCCCTATGCAGCATGTCACATCCCCCCCTCCCTGATAATGCCCCATGCAGAAAGTCACATCCCCCTTATATAATACCCCATGCAGGATGTCACATCCCCCCATAGTGGCCCATGCAGGATGTCACACCCCCCCCTCGCTTATAATGGCCCCTCCACAATGTCACACACCCCCACCCCACCATTTAATGCCCTATGCCCCCATACAATAAAAAAAAAAAATCCAATACTCACCTCACTTCTCAGCTGCTGCTCCGGACTCCAGCGTAGCCGGCATCTTCCCGCTGCACGCTGTGACCGCTCAGGAGAGAGCGCAGTGTAAAGACGTCACCGAGCCCTCTGACCTGAGACGTCACAGAGCAGCAGCGGCAGACACAGGAGCTGCTGCGGAGGCACAGGGAGGGGTAAGTATGGCGCCGGGTGCCGGGGCCCTGAGCAAGCGGGGAGAGGGGAGGGGGGAGAGGGGAGAGGAGGGGAGAGGGGGGGAGAGGAGAGGGGAGGGGGGGCGTCACACTTGCCGTCGGGAGATAAGCGGCCGTAGCCGCTGATCTCCCGACGGTAGCCGCATGGAGGTCAGCAGCGCCTCCGGTGGGGGACTTATGCTGCGAGCAGCCGGCTGCATCTCCCGGCTGCATCGCCGCTGACCTCCGTGCGGCAGATGAGCCGCTAACATCCGCCATCTTTTTCTGAAATGCCGCCTCGCTGATTGACAGCGCCGGACCAATCAACGACGCAGGATTTCCTGGACAGAAGGACAGACAGACAGACGGGATAAGACAATTATATTAATGACTCTATATAATATATGAGTTTCACTTTTTGTATTGAAGAACTGAAATAAATTAACTTCTTGATGATATTATAATTTAGTGAGATGCACCTATATATACATCGGCCCCAGTGTATCCCATGTGATGTATATGTAGCACCCCGAGGACTCGGCTGCTACAGGGGTATTGCACCTCGATCCAGAGGTGTGGTATTCCACTCTCGGGTAAGGATGGAGTGTGGGACTGAGCTCAGCTAGCTGCATGCACTACACTCATCCCATTTCCGGGGGACAGAACAACGGTACTCCCACCAGATAGATGTGCAGGTACGACAGCGTCTGTCCCTGGCTGGAGTGGGAGGGGGGGAGGAACATCCCAGTAGTGTAGGGGCAGATAGGGGAGGGACTCTGGGCATAGAGGTAGGAGCCCATTGGGTGCTAGTCACCTGGGCTCACACATAGAGGGAGTATATATGGTGGGCACCATCTAGAGACAGGGAGAGCAGAGCTGAGGGAGTCAGAGGGAGAGTTCAGCCAGGAGGGCTGACAGGGAGCTGTGGCTCCGGCTGGGCCCAGCTCCAGGGCCAGGCCTGCAGTGGAAAGGAGGAGGAAGAGAGGCCCAGAGACGCAAGACAAGAGGGAACCCTGAGATCCCAGAAGTAAACCAAAAGGGGTGAAGGGTTGGCAGAAAAGGGTACCGGAACCCAAACTGGTGGAGGCTAATGATCCTCAGCCAGGAACCGGAGGTCGTGGTCAAGTTTTGGCGCGACCCTCACCACATCCACCAGGAAGGCACACCACGAATAGGGTCAGGAAAGCCAGAGAAGGTTTTACCACCAAGAGGCCCGAGGGAGCCGGACAAAGGTGGATCCCTGGTGGGAACGGCCAGTAGGAAGGAAGAGAGGGGAGCTCAGGACCACGCTCTGGACTGCCTGGGAGTTGGCCGAGTCCCACACCTGGTGGACGCAGCACGGCTCGGGTGGTCACTCAAGGCCGGAGTGACCGGAACAACACCTGTGAGTAAAAACCCTGAAACTGCATCGCATGTCTCTGAGCTTCCTTGCTGCACCATCACAACCACCATCTTCCACATCTGCTGCCCTGAGGCCATACCCCTCCCGTTGGGGGTTATACCATCCTTGCTGCACAATCCTACCACCGGCCTCAGCGGACTGCTCTGCAGCGGCGGCCTCCTAGCCGCAATCAACGGGTGGCGTAGTCGACACTTAAACAACATCTACAAAAGACTGCCACACACTTAGTTTGACCACCCTGGGCACGGACCGGGTCACCGCCACAAGGACTACTACCCCTATCCAGATCCGGCTCCGGGTGTCCCTTGAACATGGCCCAGGGGGCGCGTCATATATACATCGTCCCCAACGTATCCTATATGATGTATATACACAGGGGTGGATTAAAAGTAGTGTTGAGCCACCCCCGTAGTGTTCGAGTTCGGTTCGGTTCGTCGAACACCCGTGTGTTCGCCGAACTGTTCGTCGAACTGTTCGTCGAACACCTTCGAACACCGTTAAAACCAATGGCAGGCAAACAAAAACACATAGAAACACATAGAAAACACCTTCAAAGGTGTCCAAAAGCTGACAAACTGCTCAGAAGACATAACTAACACATGGAAAAGTGACAAGTACATATAGTCATGCGAAAATAAAAGAGGTGGAGGAGTAAAAGGAGGGGGAGACACAGATATAGGCATGTCATGCCCTTCTAAAATCCAAAAAGTGAGAAGCCGACACGGCCAGTCCGCTCCTGCCCGTGCCACCTCCGTGTCGCCGGGTTTGTGCCAGAGCCGCGGTGAACCCTGATGGCCAGCCCCCCTCTCCCAATACTGGTGCCTGTCCGCTGGTGGGTCGAGCGAGCCCCCCTGTGGTGGAGGCAGCTCTAAGCTTTTTAATTTAAATTGTCTCTCTAATTTGAATGAATACACTTTAAATCCATTTACAAGGATCTATTGGAGGGCAAGTCTCATGCCAGCAGCCGCGTAATTCCAGCTCCAGTAGCGTCCACTAAAGCTGCTGCAGTTAAAAAGCTTTTATAAGGATCGAGCTCGGCTGTCCACCGCAAGGCATCCTACTGCCAGTCCCAGCCCCTATGCCTTGGGGTGCCTCCTGATGCTCTTCACTGAGTATCCCGTGGTCCCAAAGCATTTCCTTTGAAAAAATTAAGTGTCTAAACTACAGGTGGTGTAGCTTGCTTAACAGCCGGGATAATCCGCTGACTAGCAGACACTGCTACTAGGCACAAAGTATTTCCTGGGCTAGATGCAGTTAAAAATTTGTAATTAGATACTCTCGTTGGATGCTGAGAAAGCATTCCATAGAGTCTCCTGGCACGCCATATATGATTCTCTTAAAAAGCTTGGGGTAGGGGTCTAGGGGACCCTTTTATAGCCAAAATCACAGCCCTGTATCACAATACGTCACCTAGGCTGAAGATAAATGGAACTGTAGCACCCTGAGGGCTCGGTTGCTACAGACGTATTGCACCTCACCCAGAGGTGTGATATCTCACTCTCAGGTAAGGATGGAGTGTGGATCAGGACCCGACACCTGCATGCATTACACCACATTGCCGTGGGGCAGGGCGACCAATATGCCCCTGAGATGGGCACGACAGTCCCTGTCCCTGGCTGGAGTGGGGGGAGGGAACACTGAGGAAGGGGAACCCTGTAGTGCAGGAGCAGGGAGGAAGCAGTTCCTGGGTGCATTGAGAAGGGAGTATAAAAGGTGGGCACCATCTTAGTTCAGTGCAGAGAAGTCTGAGCAGAAGTGGCAGGGAGCAGGGGCTCTGCATGAGCTCTGCTCCGGAGGCGGGCCTAGTAACAGAGGCCCAGGCCTGGAAGAGGGAGAAGGAAGGAAGAGGAGCGGAGAAGGCTCCAGGAACGAGGAATGAAGGGATCCCAGGGGTGTGGACGGGCGAGTCGCCACCGCACGCCCGAATCCACCTGCGTGGAGGGGTCAGGCCAAAGGGGGAGACCGGTCCCCGAACTAGTGGAGGCAGGAAACGACCCTCAGCTAGAAACCGGAGGCTCTGACATTTTATGTGGCGCAGCCCCTCGCTACACCCGCTAGGAAGGCACCACATAGGGTCAGGGAAACTGGCGCCAAGTTTACCAAGAGGAGGCCCGAGGCAGCCGGACAGAAGTGTTGGTAAGAAAGGCCAGACAAAGGACACACAAAGGGGGTCCTGTGAAGTGCTCCAAAGTTATCTGGGAGTTGTCTGAGCCCCTCACAGTACGACGTGGGCAGCCGTTACCTGCAGACGTGGGCTGGATAATAAGAACTGTGAGTAAAGGCCCTGAACTGCATCACTGACTCCGTGTCGTTACTGCTGCTGCCCTGCACCATCACCCCCATCCTCCGCATACACTGCCCTGAGGCTATACTCCTCCCGTGGGGAGTTATGCTACGCTCTGCTGCACCCACAACACCAGCCTCAGCGGTCTGCCCTGTAGCGGCGGTTCACTCTGACCGCAATCCACGGGTGGCGTAGTCGTACATTTAAACATCAAAACCACATAAATAGTTCCGCCACTGGTTTGACCGCCCTGAGCCACGGAACCGGGTCGCCGCCACGAAGACTACAACCACCAGCATCCACCAAAAAGGGTCCGGCTCCGGGTGTCCCAAGGCCCAGGGGGTGCATCAGAACATTTTCATCACCTTTCACAATCACCAATGGGACAAGGCAGGGATGTCCTCTGTCCCCTCTCTTATACATCCTAGTGACGGAGCACCTGCTCTCATCAATTCGCCATAACCCCAATATTAGGTGGATTGAGGTGGGAGGCACCGAGTACAAGTGCTCTCTATTTGCTGATGATGTCCTAGTATATATCACTCAATCACATATATCCATCCATGCTGTTATGGCTGAAATAGATCACTTTGTTACATGGTCAAATTTTAAAATCAATGCAGCGAAGTCTGAGGCCCTCGATGTCTCCCTCCCCAAATCCATATAGGATTCCATCCAGTCCAACTTTCCCTTTGCCTGGCCCTCACAGGGTATCAAATACTTAGGAATTCCTATTCATAGATACCTCTCCCATCTATGTTATCTTAATTTTGGGCCCTTTATTGAACAACTCCATACAGACCACGGTTGGCAAGTTAGAACTGTAAGATTCACTACGTGAACCGCTGGTGTTTTGTGGAAAAGCACATGTACACTGTGTTCCAAATTATTATGCAAAAAGTGTTTAGGAGTGATAAGGGAAGAATTTGTTTGTTTGTCAGTTAAACTCATTGATGGTGATGTGTGTCAGGGCTCTTTATATCACTGTAAGCAATTGCAGACACCTGTGCTAATTAGTTTGGCAGGTGTGTCCAATGAAAGGCAAGACTACTTAAGAAGGCTCTCTCACATTATTAAGCAGCCTACATTTTCTGCCAAAATGGGAAAGAAAAAGGATGTGTCGGCTGCTGAGAAGCAACAAATTGTGGAGTGTTTAGGTCAAGGCATGACTACAATCAACATTGTGCGATGATCAGGATGAAGTGTCTTGGCAATCAAGAAGTATGTAGCTGATTCACAGTACACACGTGTGCGTGCTGATAAGGGCAAATTGAGGACTCTTTCCTACAGGCAATTACGTCAGGTTGAAAGAGCAGCGGCAAAAAAGCCTTGTCATAGCAGCAGACAAGTTTTTGAAGCTGCTTGTGCCTCCAACGTCCCCCGAACAACAAGATGCAGGGTCCTTCAGAGGTTTGCAGCTGTGCATACGCCATCCTGTCGACCTCCTCTATCCACTTCACACAAGCAGAAACGGCTCCAGTGGGCCAAACATTACATGAAGACTGATTTCAAAACAGTTTTGTTCACGGATGAGTGCCGTGCAGCGCTCGATGGTCCAGATGGATGGAGTGGAGGATGGCTGGTTGATGGACACCCCACGCAAACACGGCTACAGTGCCAACAAGGAGGAGGTGGAGTAATGTTTTGGGCTGGAATCATGGGGAGAGAGATTGTCGGCCCCTTTAGGATCCCTGAAGGCGCTAAAGATGAACTCCATAATGTATGTGGATTTTCTCAAACAGCACTTCCTGCCATGGTTCAAGAAGAAGAACCGTGTATTTCACAGCAAGATCATTTTTCTGCATGATAATGCACCATCTCATGCTGCACATAAAACATCTGCATCTCTGGCTGATATGGGCATAAAAGGGGACAAACTTATGGTGTGACCCCCATGCTCCCCTGACCTCTACCCCATTCAGAACCTTTGGAGCATCATTAAAAGGAGTGTCTATGATGGCGGGAGGCAGTTCACATCTAAGCAACAGCTCTGGGAGGGTATTCTGTCCTCATGCAAAACAATTGAAGCAGAAACCATCCAAAACCTGACAAATTCAATGGACGAGAGAGTTCAGAAGCTCCTTTCGAACAAGGGGTCCTATGTGAAAATGTAACATCACCTAGAATAAAGTTTTGAGTTGAAAACTGTTTGATTTCAGTTTCTAACAACCTGCTAATGCTTATAATTTCAAAAATGACCATTTTTTTGGTCTTTATTAAAATGAAAAGGTTGATCGAAAAGTTTGGGGGATCTAAGAGTGTGGCAACCCAGTAGTCATGATTACTTCGAATTCTGACAATATGAGGGTCATGCTGCAGGTAGTGCAGCAAGAAGGCACTTATGTGTCTTGCGCATCTCGGAGCCCCAAAATTATTTTCCGGGCTAGATGCAGCTAAAAATTATTTTTAATTTTAAATCTGGTGAAGCTTTAGTATAGATGGCCTAATAGGATCAGTGCTGCACACTGCTACAAAGCCCAAATTATTTTCCAGTCAAGATACAGATAAACATGATTAGTAATTTGAAAGCTTAAAACGGTTGGTAGGGTGATTTTAACCAATCATCAAGCTTTTACTCTCCCCAGGATGACACAGGGGTAGAAAAGTCGTTTCGGATCCATGATTTGTTCATCTTTATGAACGTGAGTCTGTCTACATTATCAGTGGAGAGCCGCGTGCGCTTATCTGTCAGCACACCACCAGCAGCGCTGAACACACGTTCAGGCAGAACGCTGGCTGCGGGGCATGACAAGATCTCCAAGGCGTAAGTGGCTAGCTCCGGCCATTTATCCAGATTGGAAGCCCAAAAAGAGCAAGGGTCCAGTGACACAGTCGTGGCTTCAATGTTTACTTGGAGATACTCCTGTACCATCGTCTCTAGGCGTTGACTATGTGTCAGACTTCTTGTCTCCTGTGGCCTTGCAAAGGATGGGCTAAAAAAGTGGTGAAATGATTCCGCAAAATTGATGTTACCAGCAGATACTGTGGTTCTGTTACGGTTTGAGTGCTGAACACTTGACGGTCCCACGGTTGGCAAGTTGGAACTGTGAGATTCACTACGTGCACCACTGGTATTTTGTGGAAAAGCACATGTAAGATTCTGCAACAGTCTCTGCTGATACTCCTGCATGCGTGCATCCCTTTCTATGGCAGGAATAATTTCTGCAAATTTACTTTTGTACCGGGGATCTAACAGTGTGGCAACCCAGTAGTCAGGATTATTTCTAATTCTCACAATTCGAGGGTCATGTTGCAGGTAGTGCAGCAAGAAGGCACTCATGTGTGTTGCGCATCCAGGAGCACCAAGTCCCTGTTGTGTTGGTGGCGAGGTAACATTCATGCTTCCTTCCTCTGTCCTCTCCCCCCAACCTCGCACAACAGAAATGTGATCAAGGTCTCCCTCATCTGATGAGTCTTCCATCAGTTCGTCCTCCACTTCTTCCTGGGCTCCTGCACCTTCCTCACTAGTTTGGCTGCTACCATGCGCCCTGGTAAAACCATCTCCCCCACCCTCACATGCCTGCCGCCTTGGTGCTGCCGACCGTCTGGACCTTGCAGATGTTAGCCCTTCCGCATACAACTCCTCCTCCTCTACTTCCTCCACCTCCTCTTGTGCCACCACCTGACTCCGAATTCTGTTTAACATGTGCTCCAGCATGTAAATCACCGGAATAGTCATGCTGATAATGGCATCGTCAGCACTAAACATCTTCGTCGCCATTTCAAAACTGTGCAGAAGGGTGCATAGGTCCCTGATCTGAGACCACTCCTCCAGCGTGATTTGCCCCACCTCTGAATCTCGTTGGCCCAGGCTATACGTCAGAACGTATTGCACCAGGGCTTGTCGGTGCTGCCACAGTCGCTGCAACATGTGCAGAGTTGAATTCCACCGGGTAGGCACATCGCATTTTAGCCGGTGAAGTGGCAGGCCCAACGACTTCTGTAGAGATGTAAGTCGCTGAGCTGCGGGATGCGAACGGCGGAAGTGAGCACACAGCGACCGTGCCCTCTGCAGAAGGCCATCTAGTCTGGGATAGTGGGCTAAAAATTGCTGGACAACCAGGTTCAACACGTGAGCCATACAAGGCACGTGTGTGACATTGCCCCGGCGAAGGGCCGCACCCAGGTTTGCAGCATTGTCGCACACGGCCTTCCCTGGTTTCAGGTCCAGTGGAGACAACCATTCATGAAATTGGTTCTCCAGAGCTGACCACAACTCCTCAGCTGTGTGACTCACATTTCCCAGACATTTCAATGTAAAAACCGCCTGATGACGTTGAGCCCTACTGCCAGCATAGTAAGGAGGTGTGCAGGATCCCTTCTGCGCAGTTAGAAAGCTTGTGGCATGACCAGACAGGCTTTTGGTGCAGGTGGAAGACCGAGAGGAGGTTGAGGAGGCAGAAGCAGTGGAGGAACTTTGACATAAAGAGGATTGACGCACAACTCGTGGGGACGGCAAGACTTGGACAGCAGCCCCTTGTCCTGCTGTCACCATAGTTACCCAGTGCCCAGTCAGCGACATGTAACGCCCCTGTCCATGCCTACTCGTCCAAGTGTCTGTGGTGAAATGCACCCTGTCACGCACAGAGTTTCTCAAAGAAGCGGTGATGTTGTGTGCGACATGCTGGTGGAGCGCAGGCACACCTTTCTTTGAGAAGTAGTGCCGACTGGGCATCTGGTACTGGGGCACTGCGACAGACATAAGGTCTCGAAAATCCTCTGTGTCCACCAGGCGGAAAGGCAGCATTTCTGTAGCCAAGAGCTTGCAGATGGTGAAATTCAACCTCTTAGCTTTCTCATGGCTAGGAGGAAATGGTCTTTTACTTGTCCACATCTGAGGGACCGAGGGCTGGCTATTGTGCTTAGACGGGGTTGATAAGGGTGTCCCCGGCAAACTGCCGGTCTGTGAGGAAGATGCAGGCGGACATGTTAGGTTGCCTTGATCCAAAGGTGGTGCTATCGATGTCGGACAGCGCTCAACACCAGCTGGTGTTCCCACCTCCAAAGAAAATGATGACCTGCCAATCACGCTGGCTGTTGCGGGTAAAGAGGTGGCAGGTCTGCGCCCCAAAACAGGTGTGACTGCTGTCCCCCCAGTCACAGAGGATGAAGAGGCCGCGGATGCACAAGATATGGCAGACGGTGGTTGGCCCGGCCGGCTAGGCCGCATTGTAGCACACTGAGCTTCCCACTGCAACTTATGCTTCATGTCCATGTGCCGGTTCATGCATGAAGTACTCAAACTATGTATTTTTTGGCCTCTACTTAGCTTTTGCTGACAAATGTTACAGATAACACGAGTTGGGTCATCTTTATCGATCTGAAAAAATGCCCAGGCTATGCAAGGCTTAGCACCCATGCGACCTGAAGAGCCACCACGACTTGTGGTGAGAGGCAGAGTTGTGTTTGAGGATGCAGTTGTTGACGTGCTTCCAGTACTACGTCTCTGTCCAGGAAGGCGCAACCTGACCTCGTCGTCACTAGCATCTTCCTCCACCTCCTCTGTTGACCTCATCTCTTGGCTGACTGTGGGTTGACAGTAAGTGGGATCTCCAACCTCATCATCATCACCCTGTGCGTTATCACACCCGTCGTCCTCAGAGCCAACCTGTTCCTGCCCTGACAAAAAACTAAAGTTGTCGCTCCAATCAGGTATTTGAGTCTTATCATCGTCTTCCTCATTGTCTCCACCAACAGGAGTTACAGTTTGGGAATGAGGGTCTACATTATGGTCAGAACCTTCTGCGTCTGGTCCTGGATCCGACTCATAAAGATTCTGGGCATCAGTGCAGATCATTTCCTCGTCTGGATTCACAGAAGCGCTGGAGTCGACCTCTGATTCCCAGGCTATAGTATGAGTAAACAGCTCTGCAGACTCAACCATCTGTTCTACCTCATACTCAGACGGGCAGCTGGAGATTTGGGAGCTGTGAGGAAGCAAGTGCGATTGGGGTGACACCTTTGAGGACTGGAGTATTTGTGATGTTGAAGTTGATGTGGAGGAGAGCCCACTTAAAGGAGCACTTGAAATCCGTTGAAGCACCTGCTGTTTTTGTGCCTCATCTGGAATTTGTAGCGATTGGCGTGGCCGTAAGAAAGGGATCTTATCACATTGTCCGCTAAAAGAAGTAGACATTTTAGTTTGGCTGGAAGATGGTCTTTCTTCTGCAGATGTTACTGTTGCTTTAACACCTACCCCACGGACACAACCTTTTTTCCCCTTCCCAACACGCCTATTCCCCTTTCCACCAGCAGCAGGCCTTTCTCCACTCATTTTGGTGGTTAACTAATTCACAACTCTGGAGTTGTTTGCACAAAAAAACAATGGATGGTAACCGAGCAGAGCTGAGTGGCCAAACTGTGGTATTAGGCCAAAACTATTGGCTGGGTTAGATGCAGAAAAAAAATATATTCAGTTTGCAACCTGATGGAGGTCAGTATAGATGGACTAATACAACAAGTCCCACACACAGCTAGAAGCCCAATATTTTTTCAGAGGTAGATGCAGAAAAAAATATATTCAGTTTGCAACCTGATGGAGGTCAGTATAGATGGACTAATACAACAAGTCCCACACACAGCTAGAAGCCCAAATATTTTTTCAGAGGTACTGTAGATGCAGAAAAAAATTATATTCAGTTTGCAACCTGATGGAGGTCAGTATAGATGGACTAACAGAGAAAGTCCCACACACTGCTAGAAGGCCAAATATTTTTTCAGAGCTAGATGCAGAAAAAAATTATTTTCAGTTTGCAACCTGATGGAGGTCTGTATAGATGGATTAATAGAACAAGACCCACACACAGCTAGAAGCCCAATATTTTTTTAGAGGTAGATGCAGAAAAAAATATATTCAGTTTGCAACCTGATGGAGGTCTGTATAGATGGATTAATAGAACAAGACCCACACACAGCTAGAAGCCCAATATTTTTTCAGAGGTAGATGCAGAAAAAAATATATTCAGTTTGCAACCTGATGGAGGTCAGTATAGATGGACTAATACAACAAGTCCCACACACAGCTAGAAGCCCAATATTTTTTCAGAGGTAGATGCAGAAAAAAATATATTCAGTTTGCAACTTGATGGAGGTCAGTATAGATGGACTAATACAACAAGTCCCACACACAGCTAGAAGCCCAATATTTTTTCAGAGGTAGATGCAGAAAAAAATATATTCAGTTTGCAACCTGATGGAGGTCAGTATAGATGGACTAATACAACAAGTCCCACACACAGCTAGAAGCCCAAATATTTTTTCAGAGGTACTGTAGATGCAGATAATTATTTTTAATTTGCAACCTGATGGAGGTCAGTATAGATGGACTAATATAGAAAGTCCGACACACTGCTAGAAGGCCAAATATTTTTTCAGAGCTAGATGCAGAAAAAAATTATATTCAGTTTGCAACCTGATGGAGGTCAGTATAGATGGACTAACAGAGAAAGTCCCACACACTGCTAGAAGGCCAAATATTTTTTCAGAGCTAGATGCAGAAAAAAATTATATTCAGTTTGCAACCTGATGGAGGTCTGTATAGATGGATTAATAGAACAAGACCCACACACAGCTAGAAGCCCAATATTTTTTCAGAGGTAGATGCAGAAAAAAATATATTCAGTTTGCAACCTGATGGAGGTCAGTATAGATGGACTAATACAACAAGTCCCACACACAGCTAGAAGCCCAATATTTTTTCAGAGGTAGATGCAGAAAAAAATATATTCAGTTTGCAACCTGATGGAGGTCAGTATAGATGGACTAATACAACAAGTCCCACACACAGCTAGAAGCCCAATATTTTTTCAGAGGTAGATGCAGAAAAAAATATATTCAGTTTGCAACCTGATGGAGGTCAGTATAGATGGACTAATACAACAAGTCCCACACACAGCTAGAAGCCCAAATATTTTTTCAGAGGTACTGTAGATGCAGATAAAAATTATTTTTAATTTGCAACCTGATGGAGGTCAGTATAGATGGACTAATAGAGAAAGTCCGACACACTGCTAGAAGGCCAAATATTTTTTCAGAGCTAGATGCAGAAAAAAATTATATTCAGTTTGCAACCTGATGGAGGTCTGTATAGATGGATTAATAGAACAAGACCCACACACAGCTAGAAGCCCAATATTTTTTCAGAGGTAGATGCAGAAAAAAATATATTCAGTTTGCAACCTGATGGAGGTCAGTATAGATGGACTAATACAACAAGTCCCACACACAGCTAGAAGCCCAATATTTTTTCAGAGGTAGATGCAGAAAAAAATATATTCAGTTTGCAACCTGATGGAGGTCAGTATAGATGGACTAACAGAGAAAGTCCCACACACTGCTAGAAGGCCAAATATTTTTTCAGAGCTAGATGCAGAAAAAAATTATTTTCAGTTTGCAACCTGATGGAGGTCTGTATAGATGGATTAATAGAACAAGACCCACACACAGCTAGAAGCCCAATATTTTTTTAGAGGTAGATGCAGAAAAAAATATATTCAGTTTGCAACCTGATGGAGGTCAGTATAGATGGACTAATACAACAAGTCCCACACACAGCTAGAAGCCCAATATTTTTTCAGAGGTAGATGCAGAAAAAAATATATTCAGTTTGCAACCTGATGGAGGTCAGTATAGATGGACTAATACAACAAGTCCCACACACAGCTAGAAGCCCAATATTTTTTCAGAGGTAGATGCAGAAAAAAATATATTCAGTTTGCAACCTGATGGAGGTCAGTATAGATGGACTAATACAACAAGTCCCACACACAGCTAGAAGCCCAAATATTTTTTCAGAGTTACTGTAGATGCAGATAATTATTTTTAATTTGCAACCTGATGGAGGTCAGTATAGATGGACTAATAGAGAAAGTCCGACACACTGCTAGAAGGCCAAATATTTTTTCAGAGCTAGATGCAGAAAAAAATTATATTCAGTTTGCAACCTGATGGAGGTCAGTATAGATGGACTAACAGAGAAAGTCCCACACACTGCTAGAAGGCCAAATATTTTTTCAGAGCTAGATGCAGAAAAAAATTATATTCAGTTTGCAACCTGATGGAGGTCTGTATAGATGGATTAATAGAACAAGACCCACACACAGCTAGAAGCCCAATATTTTTTCAGAGGTAGATGCAGAAAAAAATATATTCAGTTTGCAACCTGATGGAGGTCAGTATAGATGGACTAATACAACAAGTCCCACACACAGCTAGAAGCCCAATATTTTTTCAGAGGTAGATGCAGAAAAAAATATATTCAGTTTGCAACCTGATGGAGGTCAGTATAGATGGACTAATACAACAAGTCCCACACACAGCTAGAAGCCCAATATTTTTTCAGAGGTAGATGCAGAAAAAAATATATTCAGTTTGCAACCTGATGGAGGTCAGTATAGATGGACTAATACAACAAGTCCCACACACAGCTAGAAGCCCAAATATTTTTTCAGAGGTACTGTAGATGCAGATAAAAATTATTTTTAATTTGCAACCTGATGGAGGTCAGTATAGATGGACTAATAGAGAAAGTCCGACACACTGCTAGAAGGCCAAATATTTTTTCAGAGCTAGATGCAGAAAAAAATTATATTCAGTTTGCAACCTGATGGAGGTCTGTATAGATGGATTAATAGAACAAGACCCACACACAGCTAGAAGCCCAATATTTTTTCAGAGGTAGATGCAGAAAAAAATATATTCAGTTTGCAACCTGATGGAGGTCAGTATAGATGGACTAATACAACAAGTCCCACACACAGCTAGAAGCCCAATATTTTTTCAGAGGTAGATGCAGAAAAAAATATATTCAGTTTGCAACCTGATGGAGGTCAGTATAGATGGACTAATACAACAAGTCCCACAAACAGCTAGAAGCCCAATATTTTTTCAGAGGTAGATGCAGAAAAAAATATATTCAGTTTGCAGCCTGATGGAGGTCAGTATAGATGGACTAATACAACAAGTCCCACACACAGCTAGAAGCCCAAATATTTTTTCAGAGGTACTGTAGATGCAGATAAAAATTATTTTTAATTTGCAACCTGATGGAGGTCAGTATAGATGGACTAATAGAGAAAGTCCGACACACTGCTAGAAGGCCAAATATTTTTTCAGAGCTAGATGCAGAAAAAAATTATATTCAGTTTGCAACCTGATGGAGGTCAGTATAGATGGACTAATAGAATGATGCTATGCCCAAAAGATTTTACTTCACTAGGTGCAGTAAAAAAATTGGTATTCTATACACAGGTGGTATATCTTGCAACACAGATAGGCTACTCCACTGACTAACACACTCTGCAATAGGCCAAAAAGGATTAGCTTTGCTAGATTCAGCCAAATGCTGTGAAAAAAAACTTGCACAGCACTGGCACAGACCTGCCTGGCAAAAACTGATAGGAACTGATGTAACCTAGTCCTGAAAAGGACTGCAATTACAATTAGTCTTTACTCCCACAATCTATCTATTTAAGAGCACAGACCTGCCTGATAAAAGTCGTAGGAAATGCTGTAACCTAGTCCTTAAAAGGACTGCAATCACAACTATTCCCTACTCCCAAGCTATCTGTATATTTGTGCGAAAATTGGCTTGAAATTAACAAGGTATAGCGCATACAGCAACAGCGGTGCCGTCTAACACGCAGCTGCAGCAGTGAGAAAATGGTGGCGACGGGGAAAATGGCTTGGTCTTATAGGGCAAGGACATGTGACATACACTGCCAATGACACATGCCCTTGCTTGTGTGAAAAAAAGCACTTCGCTCCGTGTGTGCGCTGCTGATAGGCTGACAGATTGCACCTCCCCACTGTAAATGCGGGAAAGAGAAAAAAAAATGGAGGTCTTCATTATTCCTGCAGAGATCCATCCCCTGCCCCTCCCCCCACCCCGCTGTACACTCAAACTGCGTATTAACATTAATTTTCATCATTACTGAGAAAAAATCCAGTTATGATTTTGGTGCACGAACAGTTATCGAACATAACCTCGAACAGCCGAATTTTTCTCAAATCGTTCGTGCTCGCCGAACGGCTCGAACACCGCCCAAAACAGCTCGAATTTGAGATTGGCGAACAGTTCGAGTAGAACAACGCTCATCTCTAATTAAGAGTAGCCAGGGCCCCGGGCAGTTTAAAAGGTGTGCCCCCCCGAGGTACCGGATGTATCACGTGACATGTCACATGATCCCCTTTGATAGATCATGTGATTGGTCATGTGATCAACACACAGATGTTCTGATCACATCTATAGACAGAGAATGAGGGGAAAAAATTTCCATAACATAGCACTATATATAGTAGATCAGGGTGGCAGATTAATTTTCCGGAGGGGCCACATGAGAGATCGTGACTGTTATGGAGGCCGATCCAATAGGCTGAAATTAATTCTGCTCCATATTAATATTAACAAAATAATAAAAAAAAATTATATTAATTGTATGACTTAATATTGAGCAGAATTAAGTATGCTGACATCCCTCTATATACAGTATGAGCCCCCGCATAGCTCCCTAAATACAGTATGAGCGCCCGCATAGCTCCCTAGATACAGTATGAGCCCCCGCATAGCCCCTCTATATACAGTATGAGCCCCCACATAGCCTCCTATATACAGTATGAGCCCCGCATAGCTCCCTAGATACAGTATGAGCCCCTGCAGAGCCCTGTATATATAGTATGAGCCCCCACACAGCCCCCTACATACAGTATGAGCCCCCACATAGCCCTGTACATACAGTATGAGCCCACACACTGCCACCTACATACAGTATGAGCCCCTAAATAGTTATTTAGATACAAAATGAGTCTGCACATAGCCCCTATATACAGTATGAGCCCGCACATAGCTCCTTATATACAATATGAGCCTGCACATAGCTCCCTATATACAGTGTGAGCCTGCACATAGCTCCCTATATACAGTGTGAGCCCGCACATAGCTCCTTATATACAATATGAGCCCGCACATAGCTCCTTATATACAGTATGAGCCCGCACATAGCTCCCTATATACAGTATGAGCCCGCACATAGCGGCCTAGATACAGTATGAGCCCCCGCTGAGCCCTGTACATATAGTATGAGCCCCCATACACCCCCCTACATACAGTATGAGCCACCGCATAGCCCTGTACATACAGTATGAGCCCACACACTGCCACCTACTTACAGTATGAGCCCCTACATAGTTACTTAGATACAATATGAGTCTGCACATAGCCCCTATATACAGTATGAGCCCGCACATAGCTTCCTATATACAATATGAGCCCGCACATAGCTCCCTATATACAGTATGAGCCCGCACATAGCTCCCTATATACAGTATGAGCCCGCACATAGCTCCCTATATACAGTATGAGCCCGCACATAGCTCCCTTCTCTGATCGACTGTCGGTTCCACAGCAAGCTCAGAGAATGGTCGATTCCCACTCTGGGGGCGGCAAATTGCAGCTGCCTGGGAGACACCTCTGACCACCGCATGAGGTGGCCCGAAGGCACCGCCCTGACGGCTGTACCCAGGTCACATGCCCCTCCTCTTCCCCTAGGTACAGCCCTGTAGAGTCTATATGAGAATACATGACTATCTATAATATAATCAGGGATGTGTCCGTCTGTCCGAAGCCTCTATAGACTGTGCACGCAATGCGCCTGCACAGTCTGGCCGGAGACAGAAGAACACATCAGATGTTACAGGTGACAGGGAGGAGGACGAGGATAAAGGATTGTAATGACGGAGATCACGGGGTGCGTAAACACTGATTTCATACTGCCATCTTCGGCGCCATTAGGACTCATACCTTGATGTCCGGCGAGGTTGGAGGAGTGTGGCGTTGTGGTTCATGCATGCGCAGGTGCGAACTCTGGCGCCACACTCCTTCAGCCTTGCCGGTGTTCGAGGATGCGCTGCAAGCGAGAGGGGAAAAGGCGAGTAGGAGTGTTGTTTTTTTTTTTGTATGGATGGAAGAACATCAGAGCAGGCAAGATGGGGGAACATATACCAGGATGGGGGATAAGGATGGGGAGGGAGCATATACCAGGATGGGGAGGGAGCATATACCAGGATGAGGGAGCATTTGGTTTTAGTAATGGGGTCTGGCCCGGCGCCGGTTCAGTCATTACTTTGAGTATACAGAGCAACCCCTGTAATCCTGGCCCTGACTGACAGCCGGTCTCAATGTAGAGTCAGTGTCAGTCAGGGCCGGGGGCTCGGTTGCAGAGGACGCTCTGTATACTCAGAGTGGTGACCGAACCGGCACTGCCCTCATGACTGAAACCGAATGCTGGCGAGTAGAATAAAGATCATTTTCTCCCCAATGCATTCAGCTACTGGGCAGTATAAAAACGCTGTTTACCTGAACGCAGGTTAATAGCATTATTTCCGATGAAAGGAACCCTTTAATTTTGTAGCACATTACTTCAATGAAATGGTGCCGGAGTCAGTGCATGCGCTTACCACGCTATCCAGCGCCATTTTATTGAAGTGTTTATGAGAACTCGCAGACACAGTGTCTTAAAAAAAATGGCGCCAGAAATGTACCACTAAAAATGCTTGTGACCCGGGTGTAAAACGGGTTCAATAGCTAGTATAATATACTGTGATACAGACATTAGATGTTATACTATACACATTGTTATATCCCATCTCATGTCTGTACCACAGTATAATATACACTAATCTGTTTACTGGATGTGACATTTTGTACAGGGATATACACTGTACTGATCACACCTGCCTACAGGACCTCACATATCATATATGGATCAGTACAGTATGTGATGTCCTGCAGGTTCAGGGTTGATCAGTCAGTGCAGGATCCTCTATGCAATGTCTGTGGTCGCTCTGCTGGGGCTCAGTGGGATTTATTACAGGACTCTGAATTTTCCTGCAGATCTGGTGATGCTGGAGCCGATGACCCAGAGTGACCTGATCTGCAGCAACGATGAAAGTCCTGCAATAACTTATACAGAGCCCTATCAGAGCGGCCGCTGAACTGACACTATGGAATATTTTGCAAACTCATCAGGAGGGGAGCAGCGTCCTGCAGCCCCCTTCTCACTCCAGACATCCTCTCCAGACCTCATATTTACCGCCATTCACTGACCTGATCCACCAGCTCCTCTCCCGCAGGATAAAGAAGCTCCAGGCGCTGTTGTGTGATGTCAGTCCTGGAGACACAGCACACAGCGCGCAGGGTGCGTGTCTGCCTCCCTGTGATGTGGCCGGCGTCTAAAAGGTACAGTGCGGTCCCCCTGCCAAACCTGCCCCTGCCTCCGCACAAAACATTATAATGAGGGCAATCTGGCCATGGGTCCCCCTGAAGCCTCGGGCCCCGGGCGGTAGCCCAAATTGCCCTCATTATAATCCGTATATACATCAGCCCCAGTGTATCCCATGTGATGTATATACATCTTCCCCAGCATATCCCATGTGATGTATATACATCGGCCCCAGCGTATCCCATGTGATGTATATAGATCGCCCCCAGCACATCCCCTCAGAAGTATATACATCGGCCCCATTGTATCCTATGTAATGTATATATATCATCCCCAGTGTATCCTATGTAATGTATATGCATCGGCCCCAGATTATACTATCTGATGTAAACAGCATAATTAAGTGCTGTATTTAGTGTGGACCTGTGTATATAGCATGTAGTGAGGTGCTGTGTGTAATATATAGTGTAGATGTGATGTGAATATAATATGTGTGTATAGCATATAGTGTGGGCTGCACATTTTATATAAAAGGCACATCTCTACACTATATAGTATACACACAGCTCCATACCATGTTTTATAACCCAGTATATAGTGTGGAGCTCTGTATATGGTGTGGACTTCCCACTAAAAGTTTTGTGCTCAGGCACAGCACCACACTAAATAACTATATACACAGCTCCATAGTTCATACTATAATATATATACTATAATATTTACTACATGTATATACAATGGTCCCAGTGTTTGTGTGGGTATATATATATATTTAGATGTTTGTAGCATATATTTTGGAGCTATGTATGCTGTGTATAATTCTCCCTATGGCCACGGCCCCACTATCAGTATTTGGTCAGTATTCCGTCAGTATTTTTTCTCAGGAGTTGGAGACAAAACCAGGAGTTGGTGATAAATCCAGAATTGGTGACTTGTTTCTATTACACCTTTTCTCTGATTGTTCCTCACCTGGTTTTGGCTCCCACTCCTAAGAAAAAATACTGACCAAATACTGATAGTGGGGCCGTGGCCTTACACACAGTATATATAGGACATGAGAAGTGGTACTTTGCAGTGTACTGTATATATACAGAATAATACAAATACTGACAATTGCAACCAGCATACAGACAGAAGTGGTACTGTGCAGTGTATACTGTATATACAGAATAATACAGATACTGCGGAAATAATACTGACCAAATACTGATAGTGAGGCTGTGGCCTAAGTCTCAGTATCTGTATTATTCTGCATATTTACACTGCACAGTACCACTTCTCCTGCCCTGTATACTGGGTGTAATTCTCTGTGTATGTATTATTCTGTATATACAGTATATACACTGGATAGAACCAATTCTCTTGTCCTGTATACTGGGTGTAATTCCCTGTGTATGTATTATTCTGCATATACAGTATATACACTGCACAGTACCACTTCTCCTGCCCTGTATACTGGGTGTAATTATCAGTATCTTTATTATTCTGTATATATACACTGCACAGTACCACTTCTCCTGCCCTGTATACTGGGTGTAATTCTCAGTATCTTTATTATTCTGTATATATACACTGCACAGTACCACTTCTCCTGCCCTGTATACTGATGTAAATCTCAGTATCTGTATTATTCTGTGTATATAAATTGACTGCAATATTCTCAGTATCTGTATTAATCTGTATATATACACTGCACAGTACCACTTCTCCTGTCCTGTATACTGGGTGTAATTCTCAGTATCTGTATTATTCTGTGTATATACTGTATATAGACTGTATATATACACTGCACAGTACCACTTCTCCTGCCCTGTATACTGATGTAAATCTCAGTATCTGTATTATTCTGTGTATATAAATTGACTGCAATATTCTCAGTATCTGTATTAATCTGTATATATACACTGCACAGTACTACTTCTCCCGTCTTGTATACTGGTTTTAATTCTCAGTATCTGTATTATTCTGTGTATATACTGTATATAGACTGTATATAGACTGCACAGTACCACTTCTCCTGTCCTGTATGCGGAGTGTAATTTTCAGTATTTGGATTATTCTGTATACATATAGACTGCACAGTGCCATTTCCTCTGTCCTATTCTTGGAGAGGCTGTATTACAGTTAGGTAGAGTCATTATTGCTTTATAATTTTCTACATTCCTATGGGCAAATAAAAATACATTTTGAAATCCTGTTTAAATGGGTTATCCCAAGTTTGGAAGTTATCCCCCTTCTTATAGATAGGGGATGACTTTCTGATCACTGCGGACCTAACCACTGGGACCACCATGATCCAGAGAAACGGAACTGTGAAAAGATAAATGGAGCTGTGGTTGATGATGCGCACTGCTGCGCCATTCACGTGGGGCTCGTCAAATAACTCCTTTAAGAGAGTGCTGAGGGCATGACCAAGAAAAGTAACACATAGGTGCGCTTGTACACATCTGTAGATGGACAAAGACAGCGGTGCACACAGCGCGCAGCGCAAAGTTCACCCTTATGTACAGCACCATACAGAAAATGGCACTATATAAAATAGAGCAGGGGTGGGAGATTAATTTTCCCAAGGGGCCACATGAGAGACCATGATTGTTGTGCAGACCAAACCAATAGGCTGAAATTAATTCTGCTCAATGTTAATATTAACATATTAATTATAATTATTTTTTATAATATAATATTTAATAATAATAAATAATAATAACTTAATATTGAGCACAATTAAGTATGCTGACATCCCCCTATATACAGTATGAGCCCTCCCACATCACCCCCTACATACAGTATGAGCCACCACATAGCCCCCTACATACAGTAAGAGCCCCACATAGCTCCTTATATACAGTGTGAGCCCCTAGATAGCGCCTTAGATACAGTATGAGCCTCCATTTAGCCTCCTATATACAGTATGAGCCTCCATATAGCCTCCCATATACAGTATGAGCCTGCGCTTAGCTCCCTAGATACAGTATGAGCCCCCATATAGCTCTCTAGATACAGTATGAACCCTCGCATAGCTCCCTAGATACAGTAGATACAGTATGAACCCTCGCATAGCTCCCTAGACACAGTAGATACAGTATGAGCCCCCGCATAGCTCCATAGATACAGTATGAGCCCCGTGCATAGCTCCCTAGATACAGTATGAGCCCCGTGCATAGCTCCCAAGATACAGTATGAGACCCCGCATAGACTCCTAGATACAGTATGAGACCCCGCATAGCCTCCTAGATACAGTATGAGACCCCGCATAGCCTCCTAGATACAGTATGAGCCCTGTGCACAGCTCCATAGATACAGTATGAGCCCCGTGCATAGCTCCCAAGATACAGTATGAGCCCCCGCATAGACTCCTAGATACAGTATGAGCCCCGTGCATAGCTCCCAAGATACAGTATGAGCCCCTGCATAGCCTCCTAGATACAGTATGAGCCCCTGCATAGCCTCCTAGATACAGTATGAGCCCCTGCATAGCCTCCTAGATACAGTATGAGCCCCGTGCATAGCTCCCAAGATACAGTATGAGACCCCACATAGCCTCCTAGATACAGTATGAGACCCCACATAGCCTCCTAGATACAGTATGAGCCCCTGCATAGCCTCCTAGATACAGTATGAGCCCCTGCATAGCCTCCTAGATACAGTATGAGCCCCTGCATAGCCTCCTAGATACAGTATGAGCCCCGTGCATAGCTCCCAAGATACAGTATGAGACCCCACATAGCCTCCTAGATACAGTATGAGACCCCACATAGCCTCCTAGATACAGTATGAGCCCCTGCATAGCCTCCTAGATACAGTATGAGACCCCACATAGCCTCCTAGATACAGTATGAGACCCCATATAGCCTCCTAGATACAGTATGAGCCCCTGCATAGCCTCCTAGATACAGTATGAGCCCCTGCATAGCCTCCTAGATACAGTATAAGACCCCACATAGCCTCCTAGATACAGTATGAGCCCCTGCATAGCCTCCTAGATACAGTATGAGCCCCTGCATAGACTCCTAGATACAGTATGAGCCCCTGCATAGCCTCCTAGATACAGTATGAGACCCCACATAGCCTCCTAGATACAGTATGAGCCCCTGCATAGCCTCCTAGATACAGTATGAGCCCCTGCATAGACTCCTAGATACAGTATGAGCCCCTGCATAGCCTCCTAGATACAGTATGAGACCCCACATAGCCTCCTAGATACAGTATGAGCCCCTGCATAGCTCTTTGCTATTAATCTAAATTGAATACATTTTTAATTTTTAAATGGATAAATTTGTTAGCTAGTTATTACTAATCCTCAGATATACATCAGTTTTTTGTACACTGGTCCACACGCACATGTAGACACACACACTCACTCACAAACATAGGCAGTCATGCACAAACACACACGCAGTCACACACATACACACACATGCAGTCACACACATACACACACATGCAGTCACGCACATACACACGCATGCAGTCACGCACATACACACACATGCAGTCACGCACATACACACACATGCAGTCACGCACATACACACATGCAGTCACACACATACACACACATACGCAGTCACGCACATACACACACATACGCAGTCACGCACATACACACACATACGCAGTCACACACATACACACACACGCAGTCACACACATACACACACACGCAGTCACGCACATACACACACATGCAGTCACGCACATACACACACATACGCAGTCACACACATACACACACACGCAGTCACGCACATACACACATGCAGTCACGCACATACACACACATGCAGTCACACACATACACACACATGCAGTCACGCACATACACACACATACGCAGTCACACACATACACACACATGCAGTCACGCACATACACACATGCAGTCACACACATACACACACGCGCAGTCATGCACATACACACACATGCAGTTACGCACATACACACACATGCAGTCACGCACATACACACACATACGCAGTCACACATATACACACACACGCAGTCACGCACATACACACACACGCAGTCACACACATACACACACATGCAGTCACACACATACACACACATACGCAGTCACACATATACACACAAACGCAGTCACGCACATACACACACATGCAGTCACACACATACACACACATACGCAGTCACACATATACACACACACGCAGTCACTCACATACACACACACGCAGTCACGCACATACACACACGCGAAGTCATGCACATACACACACATGCAGTTACGCACATACACACACATGCAGTCACGCACATGCAGTCACGCACATACACACACATGCAGTCACACACATACACACACATGCAGTCAGGCACATACACACACATGCAGTTACGCACATACACACACATACGCAGTCACGCACATATGCATGCCGTCTTGCAAATACACAAACATTCAGTCAACACTCAGTCACGCACACACGTAGTCTTGTACACACATGCAGTCTTTTACACAAGCAGTCACACATACGCAGTCACATGCACTCACGCGGTCATGCACACAGTCAGACACCAGCAGGCATGCGCACACATGGTCATACACACACAGTCATGCACATGCAGTCACGCATATACGCACACGGAGTCACGTATACACATGCAGACTTGCACATATACGGGTCGCAGAAACATATACCGACATATACAAAGACACATACAGACATAAACATATTTGAAGACATACAGAAAAATACATGTAAACAGACATATCACATATTACAACTGTGCTGGTCTCAGAGATGGTCTTCAATGTCCAAGGGCTACTAAATGGATTTGATGCTTACATTCATGTGATAATTTACCCCATACTGTAAATAATACTAATATTAGTGGTTTCCCTGGGAAGAAGCTAAACCCCCCCTAGCCACCGGTCTGAGGGTCCTTGGGATACTACAATTTAGGGTAAGCGGTCATAGGCCCTTTGGGCCATTATTCTGATACTTATACATTTGCTGATGGTGGCCCTGGGAGTTGGTATTTTAGTGGCACACTTAGTGCTTATACTCTCACCACTTGCCCTATATAGATTACCTGGGTCAACCTGTTACCACTAGCCTAAAACACCCCGCTTTTCCCAGCCTATACCTTGCATAGAGCTATATATAATCTCTGATTGGTTTTCCCCTGGGGGGTTTCCTTACACTTACCCCTATGCACACTGTTTTTGTCTTTATTGTCTATTTGCTATTATGTATACATGTGTATTTAATAAAGATTTTGTCATATCTTTGCATAAGAAACTCCTAGTTTCTCTGTTTTTTTCCAAATGATACTAATATTAGTGGTTTCCCTAGGAGCATCAGGACCTAAGATGTTATTATACAGATGAGGGAACACTGCGAAAAATGTAATAATCTATAGTAAGGGGTATATTGGGCCTCATTTACCCCAAAAATGTCCTTGTTACCCATCCCAAGAAGTCAGAGCTCAGTGTAATGAGTACAATGCCGCACGTTACTAAATCATTGTGACGTCTATAAACATGGACCAGTGCATCCTACTGTAAACTCTAGACATATTAGCTGTCATCCAAAGAGCACCATGACCTAAAGAATCAGGGGAATCTTGGGGTGATGGCTGATAAATCTGCTTTTTAAAAATAAAATAAAAAAAATAAAAAAATTGAGGTTTTATTACTATTGATAACAAAGCCAATTTTAATATTAGACAGTATATCTGAATAAGGCCTAATGTTACCCCTACTATTGTTAAAATATTAGCTGTCACCCCAAAGCCAAAACCAGGTGAGGAACAATCAGAAAAAGGTATAATAGAAACAAGTCACCAATTCTGCATTTATCACCCACTCCTGGTCTTGGCTCCCACTCCTGAGAAAAAATACTGACCGAATACTGACCAAATACTGATAGTGGGGCCGTGGCCTAAGAGCTAAAGTCGGTCTCGGGGGGTAGGTAAGCCTTTCTATCATGCTCTCCCACTGCTAACTTATAAAGGAGGCAGAAAAGCGTTTGCCGACATATGATGTAATGGCTCCTCCAATGTCAGGTCTCTATGTATGGAGCAGGTTCAGGAGCTGAGCCCGCATCATACTGGGCAGATGCCTGTACACATAACACCGACAATGAATGGGGTATAGCTACACATTCAGGAAAAAAAATAGATGTGTATAATCATTAAGGTCCACTGGACCACAATTCAAGTATGAAATGACCTACAACAATCCAGTAAGGATTAAATAATACAGCAGACATAATGGAGTAAATTCTTTATTTGGATAAATCAGTGATCAGACATGAAAAATACGTTACAAAACATGTAATTGACAACTATACATTAAAACACACGTGGGGTGTAGAGACACAGCCTATGTATTGAATAGTGGTTCTCCCTAGGATGCACATATATTGGATTTCATCCAGTAAATACATGAATACAAGTAAATTAACACCATCGATATATTAAATACATAAAGTGCATGTGCAGATATATATATGTATATACCAGAATAACATCAAAGAGAAAAACAGTACATCTAATATAACAAATAGGAAAAATCTCATATAATTCTTGTGACACATAACTTGAATATATGGCCGTAATAATGTACATAGTGCAAAAGTCATTGGCCAACATAAGAATAAATATCAGGATATAATGAAGAAATAAAGATGGGATTAGCCAAATCCAGAGGCAGTATGGCACGAGCAGGGTAGGGCTGTGTGACCTCCACCCACAGGCGTTCTGCTCGCGGTTCTACAGGGAGATGCCTGTACACAGCCGGCATCTGTAACCGCAGCCATCAGAGATTGTTCTGATCGCTGCTGTTACACTGATCACTGGCTGCGGATGGGTTATCATGGCAGCTGACTATGAGAACTACTAGGATGAGTGTAAAAATAAATGTTCCTGTGCTGAGATAATCTTATAAATGTGCCCCTGCTGTGTACTGTGTAATGGCCGTGTCTGACCGTGCTGGACAATGGTCTGATCATACCACAGCTCCTGGGCAGGAGGAAGCAAAAGAGGATACAGACAGGATCACAAAGGATTATTTCTTTCAGGAAAAATATTGCTTAAAAACAGACAGCAAAATGTTTTGCCTCACAAAATGAATCAGCTGTGATCCCGTGTTGTAATGTCTGTATACTCTTTTGTGTCCTCCCCTGCCCAGGAGCTGTGGTATGATCAGAACATGGCCCTGTAAGGTCAGACACATCCATTACACAGTACAAACCAGGGGCACATTTATAAGATTATCTCAGCACAGGAACATGTTTTTAACACATCCAATTGTAGAACTTATTTTTACTCCAAGATCTATTAGTTAAAATGTACTTTGTTTGTGGGAAAACCCTTTAAATTCCATAAGAGGACTGAAAAAATAAAGTAAACATACATAAAAAAGTGTTAAAAATATAAACCAAATAAAAACTTATAACAATTTGAATCAACCCTTTTCCTTTATTAAGTATAAAAAAAAATAATTATATTATTATCAAAATATTCAATTAAGTGTGTTTTTGGCCGACACACTTTCCTAACAAAAGGCAATAAAATGTGATCAAAACATCTCCCCACCTCACAAAAAAAGAATAAAACATTTGCAATGTTTTTTTATTTACAAATGTTCACATTTTTTTCATCACTAGTGTTGAGCATTCCGATACTGTAATATCGGGTATCAGCCGATATTCGCGGTATTGGAATTCCGATACTTAATTCCGATACTTTTACAATATCGAATACCGGAATCGGAAGTTCCCATAATGCCTGCGCTCTGCAGTGTCTCTGAAGGATGACAAGCTGGATGGCAGCGCTCAGCTGAGATCCAGCCTCTCATCAGAATGCCATCCCGGCGTGGGAGAATTCTCCTGATCGTTTAAAAGCCGGCGGGTGGTAAAAAGCCGCCGGCTTTTAAACAATCACACAGCCCCATACTGCTTCCCTGCAGCCTCCCACCCCGATCCTCCGCTCCCCTCACCACCTCCCATCCCGATCGTAAGTTAGGACCGGGCGGGGAGCGCAGCACCAAGGAGCGGGGAGCAAAGGACCCGGGCGGGGAAGTCGGCAGTGAAAAGACTTCACCGCCGGCTTTCCCGTTCTGTGCTGCGCTTTCCCGCCGGTTATTTCAAATGAACAGCTGAGGTATCAGGTGATGCTGATCAGCTGTTCATTTGAAGTAGCCGCTGCCCTCAGAGGGTTCATGTGAGTTCATGCTTGACTGCATTGCATGAACTCACATGAACTTTCCCACGGTCGCACAGGTCAGCCTCACCTCCCAGACGATCAGCCCGTCATGATTGGTGTGTGTGGGTGTCTGTGCGTGTGTCTGCGAGTGTGTGCGGGGTGTCTGTGCGATGTCTGCGGGTGTGTGCGATGTCTGCGGGTGTGTGCGGTGTCTGTGCGATGTGTGCGGGTGTGTGCGGTGTCTGTGCGATGTCTGCGGTGTCTGTGCGATGTCTGCGAGTGTGTGCGGTGTCTGTGCGATGTCTGCGAGTGTGTGCGGGGTGTCTGTGCGATGTCTGCGGCTGTGTGCGATGTCTGCGGGTGTGTGCGGTGTCTGTGCGATGTGTGCGGGTGTCTGTGCGATGCCTTCGGTGTCTGTGCGAGGTCTGCGAGTGTGTGCGGTGTCTGTGCGATGTCTGCGGGTGTGTGCGGCGTCTGTGCGATGTCTGCGAGTGTGTGCGGTGTCTGTGCGATGTCTGCGAGTGTGCGCGGTGTCTGTGCGATGTCTGCGGGTGTGTGCGGTGTCTGTGCGATGTCTGCGAGTGTGCGCGGTGTCTGTGCGATGTCTGCGGGTGTGTGCGTGCAGGCAGACATAGGCCGATGTGACACTACTACTCCCATCGGCCTATGTCTGTCCCCCGTCCACTCGTGCCAGCAGGATCAGCTCGATGGGAGCAGTAGTTCCCATCAGCCTGATCCTGCTATTTAAATTGCCCTACTGTGTCCCCAATAAATTTTAAATACATGTCATTGGTGGCCAGTGGTTGCCTACAATAAATTAGTTCATACATTACCTGTCCCCGCCGATCGCCACCTAAAATAAAGTAAAAAATAAAAAACTACACCTATACTCACCTAGACACCTAATTCCCCGAAGCCATCGATCTCCTGTAATAAAATATAAAATAATAAACCACAACCTTATCCTTACCCCTCCGTAGTAGTCCACGAGTGTCCCACGATGATCTCCAGTTTAGAGCAGCCACATAGAATGTGACCGCTCTGAACCGCTGCCGCTGCTAGAATGACGGGGCCTTAAAGCAGCCCCGTCATTGCATAAGCGGGTTCGCCGGAGTTCAGGCAGCGCTGCTCCGGTTAGCTGCTTTACGGCCCTGCTGTATCGTGAGAAATTCCCACGGTACAGCACTGCCGTAAAGGAGGTCTCCAGAGCTGTGCTGCCTGAATGCACTCCGGTGACCTCAGTCAGTGGCTCCCGCTGCCGGGAGCGGACGTGTTCCCGGCAGTGTGAGCTTACAGCAGCCATGCACAGCTGTCACCATCTCCAGATGTGACAGCTGTGCATGGGAGATCAGCGCAGGAACGTGGACAGGTAACTATTTTTTTTTAGTAAACTAAGAATTAAATAAAATTGTGTGTTTTATTTCAAATAAATTATTTTTTTCTGGGTGTAGTGTGTGTTTTCTTTTTAACACTTTGTAGGTTAGTAATGGGGGTGTCTTATAGACGCCCATCATTACTAACCTGGGCTTCATGGCAGCTGGCGGTGACATGAACCCCAACCCTATTACCCCCTGCCACCGCACCAGGGCAGCGTGGAAGAGCGAGGCTAAGTGCCAGAATTGGCGCATCCTATGCATGTGCCATTTCTGGGGCGGCTGACGGTTGGTGTTTCTAGCCTGGGAGGGGGCCAATATTCATGGCACCCTTCCTGGGCTATTAATATCAGCCCCCAGCTGTCTGCCTAGCCTTTGCTAGCTATTAAATAGGGGGTCCCCCATTTTAATAGCTAGTAAAGGCTAGGTATTCAGCTGGGGGCTGATATTAGTAGCCTGGGAAGCTCCGTGGGTATTACCCCCTTCCCAGGCTTCAAACATCTGCCCCAGCTGTCTGCTTAACCTCCGCTAGAGACTAAAATTAAGGGGAACCCCACGCCAATTTTTTTTAAAATAAATCCTTATTTTAACACTAAATGACAAGTACAGTAATCAACACTGTCACTGTACTTCATATATATGTGACTGACATGTTTCTATCTATCTAATCTATGTGTGAAGCTCTATTCTTTCTGTTGTAAATTGTCGGGTACCGGTGTATGCCGCTGATGAATTGCCGGCTTTTCGCATAATACATTCTACATTATTCTTAGTTGTTTTACTTCATGTAGAATTAACCTACAAGAAAAGAAAGGGTTTATTTTCGTTCCGATATTTGTGTCCCATTGACTTGCATTGGTTTCCGGTACCGGAATCGGCGATATCCGATACTTTTTGGGTATCGGTCCGATCCAATCTGATACGATATTTCCTGATATCGGAAGGTATCGCTCAACACTACTGATAAGTCCAAATTTGAGATCTTTCGTTCCAACCACTGTGACTTTGTGCGACGCAGAAAAGGTGAACGTATGGACTCTACATGCCTGGTTCCCACCGTGAAGCATGGAGGAGGAGGTGTGATGGTGTGGGGGTGCTTTGCTGGTGACACTGTTGGGGATTTATTCAAAATTGAAGGCATACTGAACCAGCATGGCTACCACAGCATCTTGCAGCGGCATGCTATTCCATCCGGTTTGCGTTTAGTTGGACCATCATTTATTTTTCAACAGGACAATGACCCCAAACACACCTCCAGGCTGTGTAAGGGCTATTTGACCAAGAGGGAGAGTGATGGGGTGCTACGCCAGATGACCTGGCCTCCACAGTCACCAGACCTGAACCCAATCGAGATGGTTTGGGGTGAGCTGGACCGCAGAGTGAAGGCAAAAGGGCCAACAAGTGCTAAGCATCTCTGGGAACTCCTTCAAGATTGTTAGAAGACCATTTCCCGTGACTACTGTACCTCTTGAAGCTCATCAAGAGAATGCCAAGAGTGTGCAAAGCAGTCATCAAAGCAAAAGGTGGCTACTTTGAAGAACCTAGAATATAAGACATATTTTCAGTTGTTTCACACTTTTTTGTTAAGTATATAATTCCACATTTGTTAATTCATACTTTTGATGCCTTCAGTGTGAATGTACAATTTTCAGAGTCATGAAAATACAGAAAAATCTTTAAATAAACTTTTGGTCTGTACTGTATATATAATATAATGCTACAAGCCTCCCTCTGTCTGAAGCCTTTAAAGACTTGGCAAGTGCTACATGCCTGCGCAGTCTGGCTCTAGACAGAAGAACCCATTACGTTACAGGTAAGGGGAGTGTGTATGGCGCCGGAGATTGCGGTATGCGTAGACACTGAACACATACCGCGATCTCCGGCGCCATACTTACCTGACCGGGAGGAGCGTTGCAGCGGCGTTTCTCTTCTCGCCGGAGACCAGGGCAGGAGTGAAGGTGTTGGAATCGGCACATGTGCATAACTCTATCTGGCGCCATTTTACTGAAGACATATTTGCAGTGTGTCTTCAGTAAAATGGCGTTGAACAGCACGGTATGGTCACGCGCGTACTCTGGCGCCGCACTGCTCCCCCGGCAGAACAGGATACAGTAGCACTGGAGCACAGGGAAGAAAGGTGAGTATGTGTTTATTTTTTTGTATGTGTGCACCGTGAAAGGGATGAGGGGTGCCATACATACCAGGAATGGGGTGTGACGGGTATCATACATACCAGGAAAGGGGTGTGAGGGGTACCATACATACCAGGAAAGGGGTGTGAGGGGACCATGCATACCAGGATTGGGGGATGAGGGGTACAATGCATACCAGGATTTGGGGGGTGACTGAACCATGAAAACCAGGATTGGGGGGTGAGGGGTGCCATACATACCAGGATTGGGGGGTGAGGGGTGCCATACATACCAGGATTGGGGGGTGAGGGGTGCCATACATACCTGGACTTGGGGGGTGACTGAACCATGAAAACCAGGATTGGGGGGTGAGGGGTGCCATACATACCAGGATTGGGGGGTGAGTGGTGCCATACATACCAGGATTGGGGGGTGAGGGGTACCATGCATACCAGGATAGGAAAGTGGGGTTCCATGCATACCAGAATAGGGATGAGGGGTACCATGCATACCAGGATTGGGGGATGAGGGGACCATGCATACCAGGATTGGGGGATGAGGGGACCATGCATACCAGGATTGGGGGATGAGGAGGCCATACATACCAGGATTGGGGATGAGAGAGTCATGCATACCAGGATTGGGGATGAGAGAGCCATGCATACCAGGATGGGGGATGAGGAGGCCATACATACCAGGATTGGGGGATGAGGGGTACCATACATACCCGGATTGGGATGAGGGGTGCCATATATACCAAGATGAGGGGTACCATAAATACAAGAATAGGAATGAGGGGTACCATGCATACCAGGATGAGGGATGGGTTGCCATGCATACCAGGATGAGGGGTAACATACATAACAGGATAGGGATGAGGTGCACCATAAATACCAAGATGAGGGATGGGGTGCCATGCACATCAGGAAGAGGGATTGAGTGCCATACATACCAGGATTGGCGAATGAGCAGTGCCATACATACCAGGATGAGAGATGGGGTGCCATGCATACCGGATTGGGATGAGGGGGTGCCATGCATACCCGGATTGGGGTGAGGGGTGCCATGCATACCCGGATTGGGGTGAGGGGACAGGATGGGGGCAGCACAAATACCAGGATGGGGGGCAGAACATACCAGCATGGGAGACCATATACCAATAAAAATGCTCGCCACCCGGGCGTAGAACAGGTTCAATAGCTAGTGTGTGTGTGTGTGTGTGTGTGTGTGTGTGTGTGTAAATTAACCTTAAAGTATAAATCAACTTTTGGGACGTTTTTTAATGTGGTTTAGGGTCATTAATTCTGAGCAGATTTGTGGGGACCCCAATCCTTTGCTCCTTTGCTTAAAAGACCTCCTAGAAGAGCGCAGCTCAGTAGATAGGAGAGTACACTGAGCAGAGCAAATGCAGCAGAAAGTCATAGTCATGTCTCCTCACCTCTTCACTTCTAAGAGATCTTTTGAGTGATCAGGGTCTCAGATTCGCACTAATCTGCTCAAAATTATTGGACCTAAATCATGTAATATATATCCCTAAATGTAAGTTACTTTTTAAACGTTTAATAGTTCCACTGCTTGCATCTAATCAGTACATTGGTTCCTATACGGTCCACAGTCTGATGATGACTGGTAACAACTCCCAGTATCTCCTTACCATTGCTAAGGACATACTGGGAGTTGTAGTTAAGTCCTCCATTCTCTGGAATTCCTATTGTTAGCAATGCCCTTCCTCAACCAATTGCAAATACAAAGGATCCATCCATGGGGTGAGATCTTGGGAATAATTGAATCGTACCTACATTTAAAAAAAAAAAAAAAAATCTCCTATTCTTAATAATAACCGTATTTTTCGGACTATAAGATGCACTTTTTTCCTCCAAAATTTTGGAGGAAAGTAGGGGGTGCGTCTTATAGTCCGAATACTATATTATTGTATGGCCGCATGGTGGTGGGTGTGGGGGAGCTGCAGCGGGGGATCAGCGGGGCACAGGAGGCAGCAGCCGCCTGCTGCAGCCTAGCTGTGCCCGCTACTAAAGAAAATGAATATTCCCTGCTCCCCATACCCATGGGCGTGGAGAGCAATGAATATTCATTTCTCTTAATAGCCGGCACACTGTAGCCACAGCGCGGCTCCTGCTGCGCTCTGTGGTCAGTGTGCCCGCTATTAAAGCTCATGAATATTCGCTACAACCCACTCCCATGGGTTGTAGTGAATATCTATGGTTAATAAATAGTTGATAAATAACATTTCCCACATGTCTACTTTACATCAGCACAATTTTAGAACCAAAATTTTTTTTATTAGGGAGCTATAAGGGGTAAAAGTTGACCAGCGATTTCTCATTTTTCCAACAAAATTTACAAAACCATTTTTTTAGGGACCACATCATATTTGAAGTTACTTTGAGGGGCCTTTATGACAGAAAATACCCAAAAGTGACACCATTCTAAAAACTGCACCCCTCATTTTTCACAAAAATGTTATTTTGGACACAATTTTTTTTATTTTCGCAGGGGTAACAGGAAAAAATACGCCAATACCCCATATGTGGGGAAAATACAGTGTTTGGGCGCACGGTAGAGTTCAGAAGGGAAGGAGCACTGTGTGACTTTTTGAACGCAAAATTGGCTGGAATTGAGAGCGGACGCCATGTCGCGTTTGGAGAGCCCCTGATGTGCCTAAATAGTGGAAACCCCCCACAAGTGACCCCATTTTGGAAACTAGACCCCTCAAGGATTTTATCAAGGGGTATACTGAACATTTTGAACCCAGAGGTACGACACAGAATTTGATAACATTAGTTCATCAAATTGAATAAGTTGTCATTAGTCTTGAGTGCAAGTGCTCGCTACTTGAGTTTGCATTGGGTACTCAGGTATGCACCATGTACTGACATGCTCAAGTCCCCGCTCGCATGCTTCACGGTTATTAGACACCCCAAAAAAAACATCCAGGGATCGCTCGTGCATGGCAGGCAATCCCTGCGAGTTTTTTTTTGGCCACGAAGCATATGGGGTGGAGACTCGAGCATGTCACTTGAGCACCCGCGATACTCGGTGCATACCCAAGCATCCGATGAAAACTCAAGTAGCGAACACTAGTCACCATATCGTCATCTTTTTTTTTTTTTTTACTTTTGAAAAAAATCCCAAACCTAATACAACCCTAACCCCAACCCTAATACAACCCCAACCCCAACCCTAACCCTAGCCCAACCCTAACCCCAACCCTAATACAACCCTAACTCTAGCCCACCCCTAACCCTAACCCTAGCCCAGCCCTAACCCCAACCCTAACACAATCCTAACCCTAGCCCAACCCTAACCCCAACCCTAACCCTAGCCCAACCCTAACACAACCCTAACCCTAGAGTTTATTTTTCACGCCGTTCCTCGTGCGGTATAAGTGATTAGACGGCTTTATTATTCGGGTCAGTGCGATTACAGCGATACCAGAATCATATCAGGTTTTTATGATTGACAGCTGTCACACACTAAAAGACGCATTTTTTTGTAATATCTAGTTTTTGCATCGCCATATTTTGAGAGCTATAATTTTCCATATTTTGGCCAGCAGAGCCATGTGACAGCTTGTTTTTTGCGGGACGAGTTGACGTTTTTATTGTTGCCATTTTCAGGCACTTGACATTTTTTGATCGCTTTCTATTCCGATTTTTGGGAGGCAGAATAAACAAAAAACAGCAATTCCAGAATTGTTATTATGTTTTTTTTTATGCTGTTCCGCGTATGGTGAAATTGATAAGGCAGCTTTATTCTTCGGGTCAGTACGTTTACAGCAGTACCACATTTATATCGTATTTCTATGTTTTGGCGTTTTTACACAATAAAAATTATTTTATAGAAAAAAAAATTTTTTGCATCGCTTTATTCTGAGAGCTATAACTTTTTTATTTTTTGGCTGATGGAGCTGTATGGCGGCTTGTTTTTTGAGGGACAAGATTACAGTTTTCAGTGGTACCATTTTTATTTACATTCGTCTTTTTGATCGCGTGTTATTCCATTTTTTGTTTGGCGGTATGATGATAAAGCATTGTTTTTTGCTTCGCTTTTTATTTTTTTTTTACCATGTTCACTAAAGGGGTTTACTAGTGGGACAGTTTTATAGGTCAGGTCATTCTGGACGCGGCGATACCAAATATGTGTTCTTTTATTGTGTTTGTTGTTTTTTTCCTAATAATATTTATTGATGGGTACATTATATATATATTTTTTTTGGTGGATTATTTATTTATTTATTTTTTTATATATTTTTACAATTTTTTTTTCCATTTTTTAACACTTTTTGAACTTTTATTCTGTTTCCCACTATGGGACTTTCACTTTTTTTATTCTGATCGCCTGTATAGCACAGGGATGGAGCACCATCCCTGAGCTATACAGGCTGTCAACGCTGCAGATGCAGAAGATACTTTGGTCATGCACTGCGCATGACCAAAATATCTTCCTGCTGTCTGATGACCTGGATGTTGTCATGACGACATCCGGGAAGCTGCGGCAAACAGCGCTGGAGGCCGGGAGAGGAGGTGAGTATTGCGATCACCTCCCCTTGCCCCCGCAATGTTGCGATCGACTTCGATCGCAGCATTGAGGGGGTTAATGTGCCGGGAGCAGTGCGGGACCGCTCCCTGCACATAGTCACAGCTAATACCTGGTGCTATCAGCTGACACCCGGCGGCGATCGCCCCGCACCGCTTGTGTGCGGGCGCGATGGCCATATGACCTAATAGTACGTCATTGGTCCAATCGGCCCAGGTCACCATGATGTACTATTAGGTCACACATCAGAAAGGGGTTAATTTTTAGTGAATTATTGGTTTTAATGATTTGTAATCATGAAAATTATATGTAGATTTATTTATTTCTAAAGCCTGTATGCAATTATCAATCACATCAGTGCCTATCTATTTAAAGCACTCAGCGTGGTATACATTCTGGAATCACCTGATGAAGGGGACAGATCGTCTCTGAAACGCGTTAAGTGTTGAATAAATCGACTTCTCTTGCCTAACCTGGTGGTTCCTAACTCAGAGCGTGGCGACCTGTGGATCTCCACCACCCACTGTTCATTATCTTTCGCTGTATCATGGCTCCTGAGCATGATGCCGGGGAGGGCAGAAGGTGCTGCAGTGCTCCAGGACCGCAGTCATTACCGCTTAGTATCAGCTTTGTGTCTGGCATGCACAACTACCAGAGGTGAGTGCAATACCTCTCACCCCTCCATCTATATGCTGTGACATTCTTCACATGGCGCGCCTTCTCTTTTTGGTTTATTTTCTCATTTTTCTGTCTGTGAGCATAGAGCTGATGTGACTTGCCAAAAAGCACAGGTTTGTTTCATCTGTCCAAAGGACATTCTCCCAGAAACTTTGGAAAATTCCCGTCTTGCCTTTTTTCTGATTTGCTTTGAACAAAGGTTTCCTCCTCCTCTTCTTCCATGAATTTCACTTTGGTCAAGACAGCGACAAATGGTGCGATCTGACACTAATGTACCCTGACCTTGGAGTTCACCTTTAATCTCTTTGAAAGTTGTTCTGGGCTCTTTTGTAACCATTCAAATTATCCATCTCTTCAATTTGTCATTAATTTACTCTTGTGGCCACATCCAGGGACATTGGCTACCGCCTCATAGACCTTAAAGCTCTGAATAATATGTGCAAATGTTGTAACAGGAACATTTGTTTGGAGATGGTCTTATAGCATCTACCTTTAACATGTTTGTCTATAATTTTCTTTCTAATTTCCTGAGACAGCTCTCTCCTTACCTTTCTTTGGTCCATGTTCACACACCATGATACCTTTGCAGGAATTGTCTGGTCCAAATTGATAAGTCTGCGGTCACTCTGTGTGACTGCAATAAGATGAAAAACTTGGCACTCAAGATGACTCAATGAATTTTGAGAATTTAATAGTAGAAAAAGTAGTACAAAACAAACGTTTCGGTCATGTAAGACCTTCCTCTGTGTACAGAAATTTTGTTAGTGGACATGTGTAGCTCCCCGAGGGTTCGGCCGCTACAGGGGTATTGCACCTCTACCAGAGGTGTGATATTCCACTCCCAGGTAAGGATGGAGTGTGGACCAGGACTCAGTTAGCTGCATGCAGCACACACACCCCATTTCCGAGGGACAGCTCAACGGTGCTCCCACTAGACAGAAGTGCAGGCACGACCGACCATGTCCCTGCTGGAGTGGGGAGGGAGGGGTGGAACACCCAGTGCTGTAGGGGCAGATAGGGGGCGGTTCCTGAGCATAGGAAGGAGCCCATTGGTTGCTGGTCACCTGGGCTCATGGCTAGAGGGAGGTATAAAAGGTGGGCACCATCTTAGATCTAGGTTCGTTCTGTGGAGAGGAGAAGACAGGGAGCAGCAGCTCAGGCTGAGTGCTGCTCCAGAGGCAGGCCTAGGGAAGAGGCCGGGGCCTGAGAGGAGAAGGAGAAGTGGGCCTGGAGAAGAGGCCGAGGAGGAGGTGAAGGGGAGCTGAGATTCTAGCTCATCTCAGCTCCAAGAGAAAGGAACAGAAGCAGAAAGGAACTGCAAAGAAGGAGAGACAGAGAAACAGAAGGGCTCAGGAACAAGAAGGTGGAAGGGACCCTAAGAACCCACGAGAATCCAGGGTGAAGGGTCAGGCAGATTAAGGGTACCGGATCCCAAGTTGGTGGAGGAGAAACTACCCTCAGCCAAAGACCGGTCATCGTGATCATATATTGGTGCGACACCTCATCAAACCTGCTAGGAAGGCACCATATAGGACAGCGGAGGACGGGGCCCACGTTTAACCGCACAGGTCCGCGGCAGCTGGACAAAAGTGGGTCACTGGTGAGGCAGGCCAGAGAAAGGATAAAAGGGGGTCCTGTGCCATGCTCCTGAACTGCCTGGGAGTTGACCGAGCCCCTCACCTGGTGGACGCAGCACGGCTCGGGCGGTCACTGCTGGCCGAAGTGACCTGGAACAAACGAACTGTGAGTAAAGACCCTGGACTGTAACTTGTTGTCTGTGTGCTCCTTCGCGCCTCCAGCACTATCAGCACCGGGACCCGCACTACCATCACTCCCAACATCCACTACACTGCCCTGGGGCTGCACTCTTCCCGTGGGGAGTCACATCACCTCAGCTGCACCCATCATCAGCCCCAGCGGACTGCCTTGCAGCGGCGGTTCCTAATAACCGCAATCCACGGGTGGCGTAGTCGGACATAATTTGGAGCGCATAGCAGACTACCACTGGCCTGACCACCCTGAGCCGCGGGACCGGGCCGCCACTACTACTACCCCCATCGTTCCCCTATCGCCCGGATCCGCGTGCCCCACGGCCCAGGGGGCGAGTCACATGAATGAGAGGTGCAGTGTCCAGCTTCTATATAAACCACTGTGTGGTATCTTATAACAAGGGTGATGGCGGTGGGAACACGGTGTCTGTATACGTCACTATCAATGCTGATCTGTGTAACATCCCCTCCATCACCTGATGTGACCCTGTTGAGTGTTGCGTCTCACATATTGGAGACAGCACCCACATTCCAACAGGTAAACAGTAAATGACATACCACAGGTTAGATGTTGGTAAAACAGAAAAGTTTCTCCTGTCACCTTCGATTGAAAGTAGGTACATCCATGCTTCAACACTGTGTAGCATAAACGCTTAATGTTTGCATTTGGGAGCTATTGGGAGATTCTTAGAAGGTTTATCCCTACTGTTAAAGGAAACCTGTCATCAGGATTTTGCTAAGTAAACTATAGGCACTGTCAGGTTGGTGCTGTTACACTGATTAAAATGATATCTGGTTTGAAGAAATCTGTCTAGTGGTTCTTGTTTAATCTGTTTGCAGGTTGGAGTTAATGAGATGCTTGTGCTTCGAGACCGGCCTGTGGACAGGTCTTTTTTTTGGTTCTCTGGCCTCATTGTCATCATTCTGGGCTTAAATGACAGGTCACTGAACCTTTAAATACTGCGCTTGCACAGATAGATGCTACTGTGCATGCACCGGCGCCATTTTGTTGGAGGCAAATTTTTTTTTTTAAGACCACAATATTAAATGTGCAGTATTTAAAATAGGAGGAAGGTCATGGAAGGTTATTTAAGCCCAGAGCACGAGCATCTCATTAACTGCAAACACAGATTAAAATGATACCTGGGTTGAAGAAATCTGTCTTATGGTTCTTGTTTAATCAGTGTAACAGTGCCAACCTTTCACTACCTGTAGTTTACTTATCAAAATGCTGAGACAGATTAATTGACCACCAAGGTCACATACACAATTAGTTCTCTGTAGTAGGACAATGAGACTCTGTTCAATGTCTATAAAAGAAAATCATATAGAAAAAATGACGTATAGGAACATAATTTTGCAAAAAATCATAAATTTATTAATACACATTAATTAAAAAAACATCCATATTGAAAAAGTGGCATAAATACATAAGTAGTGAGCTGTAATAGAGATGCCAAGACCAATACAATCATATAATAAATAGATTAAACCTACATAGTTGAAGAAAATACGGGTATGGGTAAGTAAACCACATGCCCTATCCCAGCTGTAAGCATAATATCAAAGCTTCAATGCAAATGCTAAGGTGCACAGTGCATAAATAGTTGATATAAAAGTAAATCCATTTAGCACTTGAAAATAAGTGGGAATGTAGTATTACTCACATATGTATTGTTTGTCAGTTCAGGTATCGTCACCCCTACGCGCGTTTCGGCGCTGTGCCTTCTTCTGGGGGTTATAGTATGTCTGGAACCGGTATCCCTTAAGTATTGCTTATTGTCCAATGGGTGAAAGTAAGACAGGACGCAGCTATTAGAATAGCCAACCTCTCACCATAATACATACATATAGAGTCACGTGTGCCCCTGTATTACCACTCACATCTGGAAGTATATAGTAGGACCCCTTCGCTTCAGGACGCAATCATCCACCCCTCGCCCCCCGTGATAACAAACCACACCTCCCAGGTCACATGAGCGGGACTTGCTATGACGCGTCGGGACACAGTCATCCGCCCCTCGCCACACATAAATACAAGCCACACCCCCCAGGTCACATGGACGAAAATCGCTGTGACATCACAATCTGACCAACGGGGAAAGCCCATAACAGGGGACATAGCGCTATAATGTGGTAAGTATACATTATAAAACGCCCAACAAAAGTGTAGATAAATGAATATAGGAAGTGGACAATCGGATTTAATGAGAAGAGTCGTGGCTAAACCACAGCTATTTAACCCAATAGTGCCCAACTAACGCAATAATGAACCAATCACAGAATAATAAGTGTGAACAGATAACATATCACAACGGAAACAAATCGCAGATCAAAAGAAGCAGGATATATCTCAGTAGCTGCATAGCTGTGGGACCCCTTCCCCCATATAATTGCCATCAGTAGCCAATTATAATCAAAAGACATTCTTCATATCAATTGTATGGCTAATGTTAATCCAATATTGTAACTAAATATTACCGAAAAATACTGTCCATGGGGGCATGGCGCCATTGCCCCAACGGAGAGCACCAGTCAAAAACCACAAAAAATGCGGTGTAATATGTACATATAAAAGATACAGTACACTGTGTAATGGAGAAAAATGATAGAAACATTCAACAATTAAATCCTACACAATAGGTTGTAAGCATAAAATACAAAAAACACAATACACCCATAATACTGCTCAATATCAAGTATATCCAGCAATTAGATGAATTCATTCGTTGCGTAGCTTTTCTTTGTCCCAGTAGATGATAATATCTCTGTGACCTATTGTCAGTAGTCCAGGAGAATCATTGATTAATCAAGATGTATAAATCGTCCACAGCCATCCATCAATAGGAGTAACCAGCAGAAAGAGACACGGAAGGCAGCCGCAATCAAGGACAAAAGAGTATGTACTAAGGAAAAAATGAACATTAATTAGACAACAGAGGATAAAACAAGGGGGGGGGGATTATAAACATCATTAAAATACCGATAAATCTAGCGGGTGCAGGGGTGGGGGAGAGATAGAGGCAATCAGAGGAATGGTGAAAAGCTTAAGGACTCGTTGAGGCCCTGAGGATGTAATGTTTGCAATAGCCAAATCCATCTGGATTCTTTCTGTGCAAGTAGGCGACTAGCACTACCTCCACGCAACGTACTATAAACATCATCGATGCCTTTAACTTGAAGACCTGATGGATCACAGGCATGATAGTTTTTAAAGTGTCTAGGGATTGTTTTCAACAACTCCAAATTATCCTCAGTGGCTGCTGCCATAATATCACGTCCATGTTCCCTCGCTCTGGTCTTTAACATCCTAGTGGTCAGACCTATGTATACCAAAGAGCAAGGCCATGTAGCGTGATAAATGACATTACGTGTTGTACACGTAATGGAGTGTAGGATAGTCAATTCTTTCCCACTAGATGAAAGAAACTTTTTAGTATGTTCGATGTTTGGACACGAAATACATGAACCACATGGGGTACAACCCCACGTTTGTCTTATTTCAGCCAGTCCTATTTCGGCAATTTTCTTCTGAGTATTAGGTGTAAGGTAGCTCCTTACCAAGTGATCTCGGAGGCTCGGAGATCGACGGGCTGTGACTGACGGATACATAGGCAAATATTGGCGCAACGTCTCATCCGCAAGTAAAATGGGCCAGTGTTTCCTAAGCACATCACACATTTTGCGCCATTGTGAATGGTACCGTGTCACCATCCTGACACAGTTCTCTTGTTTGTGAGCTCGATTAGAATACATTAATTGTTGACGATTACTGGTTTTGGCTCGATTATAGACATGCTTAATACTTCTTCGACTATATCCGTGATCTAAGAACCTGTGTTTCAATTCCTCCGCTCTCCTTTCAAAATCAACCTCTGTTGAACAAATACTCAAAATTATCAAAATCCTGATGACAGGAGCGCCGCATAAAAGCAGGAATATGCGGCTATTATGCTGCGTGGGAAACTAAGCCTAAGGGACTCCATCTTTAATTAAAAAAATCCTCGCTCCGACATCATCCATGGGTCTTCAGCTCTGCTAGATCTTTGCCATCAGACAAATATGTCTGCTGACAGATGAGCAGGCACAGAATGACACTGGAGCACTGTTACTGTGTAGTGCAGTGCTATGTTTCTTTTTTTGTCATTTCATGTAGTGTAGAAATCTTGGGAAAAGTGTGGATTGTGCTCTGGAAGTGATCAGTTATAGCTAACTATGTTATTTTCTGCAGAGATAAGTCCTGCATAGAAGATGTGATATATCGGTCTGCAGATAAAGAACTTGTGAGTATGTGTTACCTATACATTCACACTGACACTATATACAGAGCTCCTGTGTATAATATCAATGGTGATCATTATATTACCTATACACTGACACTATATACAGAGCTCCTGTGTATAATGTCACTGGTGATCACTGTATAACCTGTACACTGACACTATATACAGAGCTTTTTTTACATTTTTATTATTTTAGTATTATTTGTCACTATGTGGTGCCATTATGTGCTTTGGTCATGACATGACGATATTTGTCCCTTGTATGTGGTATTATTCAGTCACTATGTGGTGGTAATATGTGGTCTCATGGTGTGTCAGTATTTATACCTTGTATCTGGTAGCATTTGATCACTATGTGGTGGTATTATGTGCTTTGGTCATGGTGTGGCGGTATTTGTGCATTGTATGTGGCATTATTTGGGCACTATGTGGTGATAATATGTGATCTGGTCATGGTGTGGTGGTATTTCTGCCTTCTATCTGGTAATATTGGTCTTGGTAGAGTGCATTGTGGTTGGTCATTTGTTTTATCTGATATCAATACCTCTTTATTTCCAATAGATATTAAATATTTGGATGTTTAACCCCTCCCTGCCCTGTGACTATTACACAGCAGCAGAGATGCTGTTACAGAGGTTCACCAGAGAAAGCCAGTTGGCATTTGGTGTGATTTTCACCTCTGTATTTATAAGACAAAACCATGACCGTGTACTGCCAACACGGGTTCCATGGATCAACATGCCCCCACCTTCCAGCACTCACCTTCCCCCACCAAATAAAAACACTGCACCTGTATTTCTTTGGATAAATTTGGCCACAGCGGCCATTTTATTAACAAACAACATTAACATATTAACAGTGTTATAAAATAAATAAGAAGGGAGGGTTCTTGGAGTTAAAATTAGATCTGGCATAAATTAAACCGAACTCGAACCACCATATTACCCTCAGCCGTCCATCACCAGCTCAAGGGCACCAAAAGCTCCCAGGGTAAAACCCCGTCCAGAGCCCAAAACCAAATGCCAGATCACCCCGGTTAATCAAGGCACTGCCTGTGATTATCCAATATTCTTTCCACCGACACTTCTGTGCCAACTCCAAGAACCCCACCCCCCGCCACCAACGAACAGCCCTGACCACCTCAGGCTCGTGAGCGCCCCAACACCGCAAAAGCCCTTTCGATCCCCTCCTGTATGGCCAATGCCCATAAATCAATGCCAATATCATTCAAATGTACGCCGTCCTTTTCCCAAAAATCTCCAACTCCCGCTTCCAGATCAAGATGCCGCACGCTTACTCCCCCGTTCCTGGTAACAAAAGCTGATATAGATCTGTTCAACTTTATACGTGCCCTATTAATTCCCTTCAATGATCTGGCCTCCCTCCATTTTCCTCTGGGCACAATGTCAGATCACACTGTCAACACCTCAGGAAAAGATGTCCATAACCTTAACAGATCGATTCGAATGTCCCTCATCAATTCCCTGACCGGCCGAGCCCTCCAAATCATTTCCCCCCATATGCACCACCAAAATATCCGGCGCCCGATCCAAACGAGCTGCTTTATGGAATTCTGGCAGCACCCTTCTCCAAACCATCCCTCGAAAACCCAACCACCGAACCACCGCTTGCTCCCTGCTAAAAAACCAATTGCCTACCGTCCGGCCTCAAGTCCGCCCTCACCGCTCCCAATGGACGAAAGAGTGTCCTAGCATCCAAACTAACAACGGGACGCCACTAGAACAAGACAACCAAAAGGTATTTGAATCTCAAAAGGCAAATTACCTAAGACCGCATACCTAATGCCTTACATAAGACAGGTAACGATCAGAACTCCACCTCCCAATACGTTTTATCACATCCTTGCCTAACCCCAAGCCATCCGCTTCTGATGCCGCACCAATTCTGAATGAATGTGACCCGTATACCTCAGGGCTAAGGCCCAGCTCAGCAATCCCCTTTTTAAACACCGCTATGAATTGAAAACGTGACAAAAAGTCTCCATTTTTCATGACACAATAATGGGCCCTTCCACCCTGACCAAACCTGCCAATAAGCCAATAAACATCTCCTAGGACAAAGAAAAGATCCCATAACCTCACCCAATATTACTCGTTTACCTTTGCCCAATTGATCCGTCTTTTCCCCACCTAATCCAATACCCCCATCTCGACCACTCATATCCAAACCCCCAACCTTATTCCTGCTTGGTGCCACCAATTCACCTACTCTCAGCGCGCCAAAAAACGCCAATGAAAAAGCCAACCTAAATAGTGTGGCTTCAAAAACTGAACAACAAATCTTATCCAATACAAAACCCAAACGTTCCAAAATACTAAAGGTTACCGGTCTCCGTTTATCCAACTCTTTACCTCTTGTCCTAAAGCCCTTGAGAGCTTGCTTCACTAAAAAGGACTTCGTAACATCCTTCATCCCCTGCAATTTAAAACCAAACGCTAAACCTGCAACAAACTTCCCAACTTTTGAAACCGACCAACCGCTCTCCGCTGCCCTTCCCACGAGAAACAACACCGCCATCTCTCTATCTCCATCACTCTCCATCACACCCCACTGCATAATCCAACTTTGCCATACTCGCCACGATGCCTCGTATGATGCCCAGGTCTGCCTTGTGATGGACTCCCGTATTAACCGTCCCGCTCTTCCATAACCAGCTGCCACAAACGCGAAGGGCATTCCCGTCCCACGTCCTCTGCCTCTGGAGCTAGCGTCCGAAAACGATCCCACTGAAAACGAGACAAGGCATCTGCTATGGAATTTTGTACACCTGGAACATGTACCGCTGTAATCCAAGCGTTCAGCTTAAGACAACAAAGTACTAGTTCCCTCAGCAGCCTAATCACAGGCGGAGACGAGGCCAACAAACTGTTGATGACAGACACCACTCCCATGTTATCGCAGTGAAACCGAATTCTCCTGTTGGCGAAACACTCTCCCCAAATAGTAACCGCAACAACAATAGGAAACAATTCCAAAAATGCCAAGTTCCTCGTAAGACCCCTCTCTTTCCACACCTTCGGCCACTCGCCAATGCTCCACCGCCCTTTCCAGTAGGCCCCGTAACCAGCACCTCCTGCCGTATCCGTAAATATCTCACAATCAAAACTGTTCAAGAACTCCTGCTGGATTACTGACCTGCCGTTATAACTTTCCAAAACAATTTCCAAACTTTTAGATCCTCCTTGTGGTCCTTATTAAGGCGAATGAAAAGATGCGGCGCGCGCACTCCTGCTGTCGCTCCTGACAATCTGCGACAAAATATTCTGCCCATTGGCATAATCCTGCAAGCAAAATTCAAACGCCCTAACAGCAACTGTAGCTCCCTCAGGGTAACCTTGCGCAACTTCCTGATCCTATCGACCTCCTGCTTAAGCAAACTCAATTTATCATCCGGTAACCGACACTCCATTCTTTCGGTATCAATTACAATGCCCAAAAAACTTAAAATGGTGCCAGGTCCTTCCGTTTTTTCTTCTGCTAACGGCACGCCAAAATGCTCCGCTACCCACACCATAGTACCTAACAAATTCCTACACAACAACGATTGCGGGGGGCCTATAAACAAGAAGTCATCCAAATAATGAATGACTGACTTAACAGAAGCCAGGCCCTTCACTTCCCATTCCAAAAAGGAGCTAAACGTTTCAAACAAAGAACACGAAATCGCACAACCCATTGGCAAACACCTATCCACATAGTACTCCCCTTCCCAAAAAGAACCTAACAACGGGATGCTATCCGGGTGAACTGGCAACAACCTAAAGGCTGACTCGATATCAGTCTTAGCTAGCAACGAGCCTGGCCCGTATCTCCGTACCCAATGCACCGCCGCATCGAATGATGTATATTCAACCGAATACAACTCCTGCGCAATACCATCATTAACCGAAAGCCCCTTCGGGTACGACAAATGCTGAATTAAACGAAACTTATTCAGCTCTTTCTTGGGCACAACCCCCAACGGCAAGATAATCACCTTGCTAATAGGCAATTCCTGAAACGGTCCAGCCATCCTGCCCAATTCCACCTCCTTAGCCAACTTCACACTAACCACTTCCGGATGAAGGGAAGCCGACGTCAAATTTTTAACTGAAAAAGGGGACCTCATGATCAGGAGGAGGGATTCTAAACCCTTCCAAAAAAAAAAAAAAAACATCCGCAATGACCTTAGCCTTCAACTGATCCGGATACCTACTTAGAAAGGGGGCCATCGCGTGAACCCTCACCGGAGTCACCCCTTTGACCGGTACCCACTGTCGGCTTTCCCTTACCCTTCTTAAAGCATTTTGATGCTCCGTGCGAACTTCCGTTACAATGGGAGCACACATGTTTAAATTTACAGGAGGTCCCGAACTTGCATTGGCCGTCATTAAATTGCCAGCAAGTTCCCGCTTCCTTTTTTTGTGCTGTGTGCCCCTTGACTACTTCCCCCGTGTCCTGCTGCTGACTGATTCCCGCTACTGTTGCTCCCGTGAAAGGACTGCTCATACCTCAGTGGGGCCATAACCTTCAACCACAACCCAATGTCCTATTGATCCCATCTGATCTCCGGGCGGACAGCTTTCCTCTGCCTAAATTGCTCGTCATATCGTAACCACACCTGACCCCCATAAGTACGATGAGCCTCCCCAATAGAATCAAGGTAGCAAAATAAACCTGAGCAATTATCCGGAGCTTTTTCCCCAATAACGCTAGCCAATATTGCAAAAGCCTGTAACCAATTAACAAACGTCTGAGGAATCAACCTCCACCTACGTTTCTCTTCTTCCTCTTTTTTACTATCGTCCTTTTTACCCTTATCCAGATTAAACTTTTCCAGCGGAAGAAGGGAAAAAATTTCAACATAGTCATTCCGCCAAACTTTTCCTTTACCTCTCTTTTTTTTTTTTTTTAAGTGTGCCCCCAACGGCCCCTCAAAGCACACATATACCTCCCCTTTTGCCCTATCATCCAGCTTTACGGTATCCGCTTTGTCCTTCTCTGTCTGTACGCAAACCGATGCCCCAGAAGGTGTCCCGGCTGCATTCACCGCCGACCTGGCCGACTCGCTCCCCACCTGCGACAACACCGGTTGACTAGGTACCCACGCCGCCGCAGGTGACAAACCTCCTTGATTAACTCTACCACCGTCTATTCTAGCCAAAATTTGCGACATGCTAAACAAAATGTCCCTAAGACCCACTACATCTGACCCACGACCTCCCCTAGTATTTTCCCCGCTGGGCCCAGCCAACTGCCTATCACCTCCCCCATCCACTAATAACCCAGCGGGCGACAAACAATACATGGACGCATGCTCACCAAGCTGCGCAGGTGCTGTGTCCCTGCCAGCCGAACGTCCCGAGTCCTGATGAATCCTGGATTCGCTTTGATCCTCGCCACACTCCGATTCGCCAGACTCCTGCTGCTGCTCAAGGCCCGCGCCCCTGGCCTCCTCGTCACCAGGGGGGACCTGAGCGCGTGCCGATGTCCCCGCCGATCGTCCCCCCGTCAGTCCCGGCTCCGGTCCTCCCTGGTATCCGTGGCACTCCGCGACTTCCAGACCCGGACTCCCTAGCCCGATCCATGGTGGTCCGTGGGTGACTGCCAGGCAGCCCCATGCTGCTTCCCGCCGCTCCACCGCCCTGGATGTGCCGACTCGAGCCTGGCAGCAGGTCCTCGAATTACTGCTGCCTGCCCGTGCACCTGCGCTGCTGTATCCCTCGGCTGATGTTTCTGGCAGGCACCCCGACTGGTACATCGCCAGGTGCGCCTGCCGTGCTGGTGGTCCCTCTGGTCCCCTCATCCGCTCTGGCACTCCGTTTTCTGCCGACTCCTGCTGCGGGGGGTGTGTCCATGCGCCCACCGCTCACTTCCCGAACGCCCCTGTCACATGACGCCGGGGCCGGAAGTGACGTAGGCCGCACTTCCGGTGAAGCCCCGCCCCCCGGATGATGACGCGGCTGCAACGCGGGCCTTGCTTCCGGCGCGGCCCGGGCTCTGGTATTGCGGCGCGCCGCCGGAGCAGGCCGCACTACAGCTGAGCGGGGCACTTCAGTCGCGGACCGCGACCCGATGCTGGAGGAGCCCTCAGGCCGGCTGGGCGGATTCCTGCCGCAGCGGGCGCGCTGGCGGGGGGTTCCGCCAGCATGCTCACCGGACGCAGGGTCCCATGAGGGGCTCCGCAGCCTGCGCCTGCTGCCCGTACTAACCATCTCCGGGGAAAGCCTCTCGGGGGGGGGGGGCTGCGTCCTCCTGCCGCTTCTTCCGGATCCCAACGGAGAATCTTCTGCTCCGGCATTCCCCAGCAATCCAGACAGCTGGGACTCAAGCCACCCTCCACGCCTGGATCTGGCAGCCTCCCTCAGCTTGGTGATCAGGGAATCAACGGTTTCCATAAGATTGGTAAGTGTACTCAAACAATGGGAAAGTTGTAGTTTTTTTTTTTTTGAGTTCTGCAACTTTCCCCGCTGACTTCCTTCCTGGACTGACCTTTTTCCCGCACTTTTCCTTATTATATCTCCCCAGCCCCTTCCAATGCCCGCCCCTCCAGGCTTATAACCAATCCGGATATTGGGATTAAAATTACACCCTCCTGGCACATCCCGGTCATGTGGGGCTTCCTTCTAGTTACACTTGCTTCCAGCCCCCTTCTGGAGTGGGTGAGAAATGCATAAAACATGACCTCGGATTGCTCCACTCCTGGTTTTGTCTTATAAATACTGAGGTAAAAATCTCACCGAATACTGAAGTGCCACAATCTTCTGACAGTGCGGATTCCACCAATAAATAAGTGATCACCTTCCCAACCTGTGCATCGCTGAGAACTTGTTTTCACCAATAAAAACCCTTTAATGCAAACTACAGTAATTGTACATCGCAGCTCTGGTGAGCGCACAGTGATGGGCAGGAGCCGCCAATATAATGGGTATAACGGCTAACAGGTATTTGCAAATAGCTGAAGGGTGGGCCCGGGTGGGTGGGCCCCTGGAGTTAATTTCCCTGGTGGGCCCCAGACACCCCAGTCCAGTAGGATCTTGTCTGTGTTGTCAGAGGAGAAAAAATATATTTTTTCCCTTCTTCTGGGGATTCTGAGCAGATCTTGCCTTCCTCATCCTGATCAGAATCAAGGGATTGTATGTCCTCTTCTGAGCTTAGCTCCAGCTCCCATCTTGGTCTCTTAGCACGGGGACCTGGCTGAGATGTCTGTGGGGGAACGAAATTAGAGATTGAAGTTTGCACCTCCTCTCTAATCATGGACCTCATGTCAGATAGAAAAGTAGACTGTTCATCCCTGATGATTTTAGAGGTCCACCTCTCACATAGCTGTTTCCCAGGCAATTTTATACTGCAGAGAGCACATCTTCTAGATTTCCCTGAGACCTAGACAGCCCTTTTGGGTGCAGATACTGGTGCAGCAGGGGCTCCCTTGTCCTAGAATTGTAAGAATGGGGAAGATACTAAGCATACAGGATTTTTAATAGTGAGTAATTGACGCGCCCCCTCGGCAGTGGGGTACTCGGCAGCCGGGCCTCTGTGTATGCCGGTGGGGGATATCACGGTGGCTGGCCCGGTCTGTGACCCAGGGCGGTCAGCAAAAAGGGGAAATATATAGGGGATTTGGAAAGTTCGTGGAACGCGGCAAAAGGGAGCCGCCGCTGTGGAGAAGTCCTCTGAAGCTGATGTTACTGCAGCAGGGATGGCGTGGGTCCAGGGCAGTGTAGGTAGTGTAAGTTGCGCTGGGCGTTGTAGTGCAGGGAAGGAAAGATGGCGCAGATGAAAGGAATGGACGGAGGCAGTGTGGTGCAGTCATCCGAGTCTTTACTCACAGTTCTTATGACAGTTCCACTCGTTCACTTTACAGGTGTCAGCCTCCCACGTCGCTCTGCGTTCACCAGGCAGGGCTTCAGCACTTCCTCAGGCCGATTAGGAGTACCTGACAGAACCCCACTTTCTTGTGTTCCTAGCTAGACCGTCTTCACGCTGGGTCTTTCTCCCTCCTGCTCTGCGCTTCCCCACTCTCAATCCCGCTCGGGTGCTCTGAAGTCCTTCCTGTCTCGTCGGAGTTCCCGGACCTGCTTGACCCTCACGGGGATTAGAACGAGGCTTCGGCAACTGACTATATCAACCAGAAGCCTCCGGTTTTCCCAGCCGAGACTTAGAGTAACACGGCTGGACCAGGGGCCGGTCCCCTTCTTGCGACCTACGATCCCTCTGTCTTCTGGCAGATTCGGGGCGTACGGGTGCTGTCCTGCACTCGCCGTACCCCCTGGGATCCCTTACTTAGAACGGAGCCTACTCCTCTGCTCCCCACCTGGGCCTCTAGGACTGGGCCCTACTTATGGAGCAGAGGTCCTAAAAAGCCTCTGCTACCAGACTGTCCTCACTCACTCACTCCTCTTACTCCACTGCCACCCTAAGATGGCTTCCCTTTATATACCTACGGTCAAAGTGCTCCCTCTAACTACTTCCTCCACCCACACCCACTACTGGTTCCCCCTACCTTTAGGCTCCCCCCACTCCAGCCAGGGACAGGGCTCAGCAGGAAAACACATTGCATCTTGCCCTTCCAGCCGGCCTGGAGTAGTGTAGTGTTGGATGCAGGTTTTGGGGTTCCAGGCAGCACTCCCTCCTTACCTGAGAGAAGGGGATACCACACCTCTGGGTGAGGTGCAGTACCTCTGTGGCGACTGAACCCTCAGGGGCGCCACATAATCTCTTTACCAAATACTCACTTGTACCAGGGTCTGCTCTGCAGGGGCATCTGATCGACCAGAATCCAAAAGGAGGAGACAGTTAAGCAAAAGGCATCAATAGGTGGGAAATACAGCTGGGAAGAGCGGAGGCATTGGAAGTGCTTCCACACACCCAAAGTACTTCAGCCTCGTTTGCTTATCGATTCAAATGCAGCTTTCTCTGTAATGGAGGAATAGACTCTAGCAAAAGGAAATACTGTACTTGTATTTGCAAGAGTTACATGTGCATATAAATAGTTTGAGGCGTGTAATCCTTCTGACAGATTCCTTTTAAAGGGTACCTGTCCTTTCAGGTGACTAGTCAGAACAGGCTGTCACTATTTCTGGTTATTATATGACTTGAATCGTGTGTTTTCATCAGTTTCCCCTCTGCAGGCTCTATCTCTGATTTTCAGTCCTCTCTGAGCTAGTGGGTGGAGATTAGCTACTATGATGTCTATACCGTACACGGACATGATGGATTCTTGCTGCTCTTGCTCTAAGCACAAAGACAGTAGCAACAGAAGCAATGTGGACATTATACAGCATTACTGTGCTGTGGCTGTAAATCCATCAAAGAGAAATACATTACCTATAAGCTGTGGCTCCATCCGCCTGTGTCTTTTTGTCTCTGCCCCCTCCTCTCTCTTCCCTCTCCTTGCAGTATAAATGCAGGTGTAACCTGACACCTCACTGTTCTGGCAGTCTATCTTGTTTTGTCCAAGACAGATTTGAGTTTGTTTTTATTCCTGAGCAGGGCAGTATTAGCCGCTAGGCACTGGAGGGCGGGTGCCTAGGGTGGCAGGTTGCTGGGGCGCACTAATCAGCTTCTTGTCCAAATGGAAGAAAACACATCTGAGTAGTAAGGGGTGTGGGATAAAGGGGTGCAGGGTGTGTGGTATAGTAGGTCGACTCACTCAGCTTCTTAGAGGTAGATACAGGAACATTTTCTGTTTAAGTTTTCAACTGATTTATTAAAATTGTACTGCATAAACCAGTCCAAAATTAGGAAAACAAACACGGCCCTTCTGGCTCAATGGAAAACTGAAATAGGTTCAGTTCTTTTTAACATGAGCACAGCTCTGGTGCTCTCATCTACAGACACACCAAACACTGAATGAGTCCAAAAGATTCGTATTTACCTTCTGGCCCATACCCTGGGGTGGAGATATGGTGAACAGCCTCCTACCCACTCTTTAGCTGTTCACTAAACCCAGCCCTTAGCATGGTCGATTAACCCCTCTCAGCACTTAGTATGCTGGAGCATTTTTCCGGGTTCATATCACTGATGGTAACATCCTGATTGACACATATTTCCCCTCCAGTATTTTACCAGTGACCTTCGCACAGTTGATAAGTGTGCATGGATATGCAGGGTGTGTGGGATAGAGGGATGCAAGGGGGTGCTGTGTGCGTGAGCTAGCGGGGTGCGAGGCGGTGCAGGTTGCTTGAGTTAGTGAGCGAGAGCGGTGCAGACTTTGAGAGGGATGCTCTGCCGATATATATGACGCGCCCCCTGGGCCGTGGGGTACCCGGTGCCGGGCCGGTAGATGCTGGGGGATGTCACAGTGGCGGTGACCCGGTTCGTGATCCAGGGCGGTCAATAAAAGGGGATATATTTACAGGGGATTTTTATAGTTTATGTTAAAGTTTGTGACGCCACCTGTGGAATGCGGCTAAAGGGAGCGGCCGCTGCGGAGCAGTCCTCTGAAACTGATGTTACTGCAGCAGGGATGGTGTGGCTCTCCACAGGAAGAGCTAGCTCCAGGGCAGTGTAGATGTTGTTGTAGGTTGCGCTGGGCGTTGTAGTGCAGGGAGAGATGGCGCTGCAAGAAACACAGAGAAGGTGGTGCAGTCCTCTGGATCTTTACTCACGGTTATTGCAGTCCAAGTTACAGACGTCAAGGTAACTTCCCGTGCCGTGCTGCATTTACTCAGTGAGGGGTTCAGTCCACCCCCAGGTAACTCCGGAGAACATAGCAGGACCCCCTTCTGTGTCCTCTCTCTGGCTGTCTCCCTGAACCTCATACCAAGTGTCCCAGTCCAGTACCTGCGGGCCTTGGCGGGCGACGTCTGTTCCGTCCCCTGGGTCCTATATAGCTACCTTCCTGGTGAGACTGGTATGGAATGTTGGCTACTGGACATGAAATACTGCAGCCTCCGGTTTCTAGTTAAGACGTGCAATCTTCTACTAGTTGAGGGACCAGTTCCCTGTAAGCAGCCTGACCCCTCCACCTCCCGGCAGATTCGGGCGTACGGGTGGCCTCTCGCACTGCCTGTACCCCTGGGATCCTTTCTTCTGGTTCCTGGAGCCTTCCTGCTCCCTCTCCTCTCCTTCTCTTCTTCCTCTCAGCCTTGGGCCTCACTGGCTAGGCCCGCCTCTGGAAAAGAGCTCCTACAGAGCCTCTGCTCCTGGCACTTTCCTCCTCAGACTAATCTGTCTTTCTAAGATGGTTTCTCTTTTTATATCTTCCTTCTATGTGCTCCTCTTAACTACGTCCTCCACCCACACCCCTTTACTAGGTTCCCCCCACTCCAGCCAGGGACCAGGGACTGTGCTCTCCCGTAGGAGCAATCTCGCCCCGCCCTCTGAAGTGTGGTGTAATGAATGCAGGTGTTGGGGTCCTGAGCTGTACTCCTTCCTTACCTGAGAGTGAGATACCACAGCTCTGGGTGAGATGCAGTACCTCTGTGGTGACCGAACCCTCAGGGGCGCCACATATATATGTGTGTGTGTATATAATATAATGTGTGTATGTATATAATGTGTGTGTGTATATATCTACATATATCTATATATACACAGCTCATTTTCATTTTCTCTGATTTTTCTCTTTATAGGTCTATTTTTGAGTAAAATGTACATTGTTGTTTTATTCTATAAGCTACTGACAACTTGTCTCCGAAATTCAAAGCTAAAAATTTTGTATTTATTTGCAGCAAATGAGAAATCGTCAAAATAATGAAAAAGAACCAGTGCTGTCAGACCTCAAATACTGCAAAGAAAACAAGTTCTTATTCATTTAGAAACAACAATACTCCTGTTTTAACTCAGGAAGAGTTCAGAAATCACTATTTTGTGGAATAGCCATGATTTTTAATCCCAGCTTTCATGTGTCTTGGCTGCTTTCCACCAGTCTTTCACGCTGCTTTTGGGTGACCTTATGCCACTCCTGGCACAAAAATGTAAGCCATTCTTCTTTGTTTGATGGCTTGTGACTATCCATCTTCCTCTTGATTACATTCCAGAGGTTTTCAATAGGGTTCAGGTCTGGAGATTGGGCTGGCCATGTCAGGGTCTTGATGTGGTGCTCCTTCATCCACACATTGATTGACCTAGTTGTGTGGCATGGGGCATTGTTCTGCTGGAAAAAACAGTCCTCAGAGTTGGGGAACATTGCCTGAGCAGAAGGAAGCAAGTGTTTTTTCAAGAATAACCTTGTATGCGGCTTGATTCATACGTCCTTCGCAAAGATTAACCTGCCCAATTCCAGCCTTGCTGAAGCATCCCCAGATCATCACCGATCCTCCACCAAATTTCACAGTGGGTGCAAGACACTGTGGCTTGTATGCCTCTCCAGGTCTCCGTCTAACCATTAGACGACCAGGTGTTGGGCAAAGCTGAAAATTAGACTCATCAGAGAAGATTACCTTACTCCAGTCCTCTATGGTCCAATCCTTATGGTCTTTGGCAAACTTCAGCCTGGCTCTCCTTTCCTTCTCATTGATGAAAGGCTTTTTTCTAGCTTTACATGACTTGAGGTCTCTAGGAGCCCGTTATGAACTGTTCTTGCCGTGCACTTCACCTCAGCTGCCATTTGCCATTCCTTTTGTAGGTCACTTGATGTCATCCTGCGGTTGCTGAGTGACATTAGAATAAGATGACGGTCATCCCGGTCAGTGGAGAGTCGCTTTCGCCCTCTGCCGGTCTGTAGCTTTGTTGTCCCCAATGTCTGCTGCTTGACCTTGTTGTAATGGACTGCCGTCTTTGAAATTTTAAGGATGGAGGCAACATGACGCTCACTGTATCCCTCTGCTAGAGAAGCCAAAATTGAGCCCTTCTTTTCCTCACTCAAGACTTCTTTTCAACTCCTTTGGCATGGTTAAAAGTTAGTTTTTCATTCAAATTACTTTTGGGCTATTCCTAGCACTTGTTTTGCCATCCAGCTTGTCCTATTACAAGAGGATTGTGAAGACCACAGCAGTGTTTTTTATCCTTTCCCTCATTACATAAGATTTGGTTCAGGTGATCACCTAATCAGCAGCACATTAAGTAGAATGAGGTGGACTGTGGTTGGAATTCAACTGACGCTGGAATAGAATGGCTGTCAGACATGTAGAGATGGGGATTTTTTCCATTGATTTGAATAAAGGCAAACCGAGCCTAAAGTATGAATCTTTAGGCTCCATTTGCTCTGCTTTCAGATGTCTCATTTCAGACAGCACAATCCTGAATTTCAGGGATTCAGTTGTAAGCCTTGTGTAAAGACCTGAATGCAGCGCTGAATGTAGTGTGAATAGGTCCTTACATCCTACACCACCTCAGGGGATTGTTGTTATGGAGTATTGCCCCTGGGTGGCCGTAGTTATGACCACCACCAGGGCTTGCGGTCACCCACCCTAGCTTTGGTATTCTGGGGAGCTGGTATAATGAATATCTGAGAAGAGCCCTAGAGAAGCAAGAACATTGGACAACCAAGATGTGGCGGCCTCAAGTCAGGTGTAGTGTTCAACAGGGCAAGACTTTCTACCTTGTATCTATTGTGTATGGGGATCGTGGTTGTGGGGGACTTCATGTGTCCAGTAACCATAGTGGATGCCCATTCCTAAACTAATCAAGGATTCCTGTGGACCTATTGAGCTAATAGAACCAGCAGTCAAATTAATGTCCCAAATTATCCCCACAAATTAATAACTAATAGGGAATTAGGTAATGCACACGGAGCATGATGCTTCGCACTTGTCTTTGGTTTGCTGCTGATTGCAGGAGCTTTATGGACTAGTTGATGTGCGGCCCCACAACTTGTCTATAGTAGATACCAGCCCCATCATCTTTTTTTCAACCTTTGTATGTGAGGACCCTGCACACGACTGGTCCCATTTCCATACTTTTTCCATTAATAGCCGGTCATAATAGAGTAAACCAGAGATGTGGGTCATCCATTTCAGGTGTTGTAGGTGTTCTCAGTCTTCTGAAATCCCTTTAAAGAGAACCTGTCACTTTCCATAACGATGTAATTTTTTACCTGGTGTAAATGCCCCTGTTCTGAATACGGCGTTGCTTTTCTTGTGTTGCTGCCCCTCTGTCCCTCTTCTCTGGATGTAAATCATCTTTTTAGCCAAGTGGACTAAGAGTGGGATATATCAACCAATTCATCTCCACCCACCTGTCAGGCAGATATGTTACATCTCCTCAGATGGATGCCAGCTCTGCAGATAATTATTTGACATAAAGAGGTTGTCCGGCACCACTCACATCTGCATTGGTGGTGAGCGACACTGATGACATTGCTTTGGGAGATACAAAACAGGACATGTACTTTATTAAAGGGAATCTGTCAGCAGATTTTTGCTACTTAATCTGAGAGCAGCATGATGTAGAGCAAGACATCCTGATTCCAGGGATGTGTCACTTATTAGGCTGTGTGTTGTAGTTTCAATACAATCCATGTTTTATCACCAGGAGATGATCACTGCCTGACTAGGTCTCAGGTACAGGCCAGTCAGGCTAATCTGTGTAACCCCGCCCTCACCACTGATTTGCAGTTTGTGATGCGCCCCTGGGCCTGTGTCGCGCTGCGTTGCGCACGCGGGAGCTTACCCGGAGCCGGATCTGTTGAGGGTTGTAGTCTCGTGGCGGTGATCCGGTCCGTGCCCAGGGAGTCAGACTAAGTGGCGCTGTTTTAGCGGTAGATGTTGGACGACTACGCCACCCGTTGAGTGCAGCCAGGGAGCTGCTGCTGCAGGGCAGACCGCTGAGGCCGGTGGTAGGATTGTGCAGCGTGATAGTATAACCCCCAACGGGAGGGGTATGGCCTCAGGGCAGCCGACGTGGATGATGGGGGTAGCAGGAACCACTCGGAGACGGTACTGTGTAGTTCAGGGTCTTTACTGGTGACAAAGATAGACTCTCCCGGAGTACTGGCTAGCGATTGGGGCCTGGTCAGTCCTTGAGCAGATGGGATCTCCCCTGGCCAGGCGGAGTTGTAGGCCTCCCAAACTAACGATACTCTTCTGGCTACCTTGCTAGAGGCGGGTATAAGTAGCCCACGTCCCTGAGTGTACCGTGTGGTGCTCACCCGTATGGCCGGTGACTCGGGGCCTTCGGGTTTCTGGGCCAGAGGACCTGCAATCCCCTGCCGGTCGGTTTCTGCTGCTGGATAGGAGTTAGTCCCCACAGCCTCGGACTCCGGGTCCGGTGATAACTTCTCAGTCAGGGCGAGCTCTGCAGCTGCCAGCCCCTGACTCCTTGTAACACTGCTCCCACAGAGCTCCTGTTGTTTCTTCCTATATTTGCTTCTTTTCTCTGCTTCTTCTCTACTCACTCACCCTGCCTCAGCCCTAGGTTTATATAGGGGAAGTTCTTCCCCTCCCAGGACTGGGCAGGAGGTGTGGCATGCATAGGATCCCTGACCAAGAGACCTCCCACCTGCTCTCAGACATAACATTGCTGTTACTGTGGAAAACCAGACCCCTGGGGTGCCACATTTGTACACAGGAATCTGCCAGCGTGGGCGGGGTTACACAGGGCTTAACATTCTGAGCACTGCTTCATTTACAACAGAGAAAGCAGGGATTCTATCAAAACTGCACCAAGCAGTCTAGTAAGTGATACATCGCTGGAATCAGGCTCTCTGCCCCTACATCATGCTGATCTCGGATTACGTAGCAAAACCTTCTGACAGATTCCCTTTAACTGGAATTGTGTATCTGTCCTATCCTATTGCAATAACTATAGATGCAAGTCGGAAACGCATTTGCGGTTAAACATTATTCTGGTTAGGATCGCGACCTATGGTGATGTTTTTATATATTTTTTGCTACAAATAAACTCACAAGATTTTTAACCCTATCCTGACCCTGTAACACTATTTTCTTCATTCTAATAAATAGGTGGAAAATTTGGCACAAATCCCTCCAAGTATCTGCTTTACTACCTATAGCCAGCCTTGGTAAATGGGCTATTGTGTTCATTTCTGAGTGAGGCCCTAGTTTTGTCTTGGGGCCCATCGCTACTTATTGCACCCTGTGACACCTATTTAGCCATTTTCCTGGGTTTCCTGCATTCTGCTTTGCTGTGATCTGGTCATCAGTCTTTCAGGTAGTGTGTTTTATAGGACCAATACAATATAAGTGCCCCCATCACAGAGACCGACCCCCAAAACACTGGTGATGTAACTTGGGCTGGAGTTATATGTCACCTGCTCTATGTACAGGTGCATCTCACAAAACTAGAATATCATCAAAAAGTTACTTTATTTCAGTTCCTCAATACAAAAAGTGAAACTCCTATATTATATAGAGTCATTACACACAGAGTGATCTATTTCAAGTGTTTATTTCTGTTAATGTTGATTATGGCTTACAGCCAATGGAAACACAAAAGTTATTATCTCAGTAAATTAGAATACTTTATAACAGCTTGAAAAATTATTTTAAAATCCGAAATATTGGCCTATTGAAATGTATGTTCAGTAAATGCACTCAATACCTGGTCGGGGCTCCTTTTGCATCAATTACTGCATCAATGCGGTGTGGCATGGAGGCGATCAGCCTGTGGCACTGCTGAGGGGTTATGGAAGCCCAGGTGGCTTTGATGGCAGCCTTCAGCTCGTCTGCATTGTTGTGTCTGGGGTTTCTCATCTTACTCTTGACAATACCCCAAAGATTCTCTATAATAGATTCTCTATGGGGTTAAGGTCAGGCGAGTTTGCTGCCAATCAAGCACAGTGATACTGTTGTGTGTAAACCAGGTATTGGTACTTTTGGCCGCGTGGACAGGGGCCAAGTCCTGCTGGAGAATGAAATTTCCATCTCCAAAAGTTTGTCTGCAGAGGGAAGCATGAAGTGCTCTAAAATTTCCTGGTAGGCGGCTGCGCTGACTTTGGTCTTGATAAAACACAGTGGACCTACACCAGAAGATGACATGGCTCCCCAAACCATCACTGATGGTGGAAACTTCACACTAGACCGCAAGCAGCTAAACAAATGAAATGAAACAAATTAAAATTGGAACTCTGGGACCTTGTGGAGTGTGTCAATGACTGCCTTCTGGACATCTGTCAAGTCAACAGTCTTCCCCATGATTGCGGAGCCTACTGAAACAGACTAAGGGACTTTTTAAATGCTTAGGAAGCCTTTGCAGGTGTTTTTTGTTAATTATTTAAGTTTACTGAGATAATGACTGTTGTGTTTTCATTGGCTGTAAGCCATAACCATCAACATTAACAGAAATAAACACTTGAAATAGATCACTCTGTTTGTAATGACTCTATATAATATATGACTTTGACTTTTTATATTGAAGAACTGAAATTAACTTTTTGATGATATTCTAATTTTGTGAGATGCTCCTGTATGTAGCACCCTCTATACTCCCTGGTCCTGCAGCAGCTGCCATCATGTATACAGCAGATGAGACAGACACTTTATTATATGCCGGATGAGCCAAGTCTGGTTCTAGTTCTGGAATATTGAGCGTCAGCGTTCACTCTGATCATTGTTTCTGTAGGGTGAAGTCCACACAAATAAAACACACAACACAATATATTATTATTAATTTTTTTATTGGAATAGCAATAAGCCACATTGTAATAAAAATATTACTGGCCCTTTAATAAATTAAAGTTCACAATGACTCTCAGGTCAGGCCCGATAGAGACTACAGAACTTGCTGCGGATAGTGCAGACCTGATGAGAGCCACTGGAACCAAAGATCCAGAGGAAGGCGAAGAAAACCCCCTAGGGGGGGAAAAAATTCCTTCCTGACCCCAGTTCTGGCGATCGGATATCTCCCTGGATCTTGTCTCTCCTGCTGCATATTGCTGTATATCTGTACATCAGGGGCGGACACAGCCAGAAGAGGGCCCCTCTATCAGAACAGTATATCTAGCCCCGTGTCTGAACTGTTGGGCGGGCCGCCTCGGGCATGGCCCCGTGTCTGGACTGTTGGGCCGCCCACCTCGGGCCTGGCTTCGTGTCTGGACTGTGGGACTTCCCGCCTTGAGTCTGGACTGTTGGACCTCCCACTTCGGGTCTGGACAGTTGGGCCGCCCGCCTCGGGTCTGGACAGTTCCCCTCTATCAGTATATTGGCATAGCTCATCATAATGCACAATTGACCTGATTAGGAGGTGGTGGTGGCCCCTTTACATCTTGGGTCCCTGTGGAACTGCACATGTTGCACCAATTGGCCACCCTCCTCGGGTCTGGCCCCATGTCTGGACTGTTGGGCCGCCCGACTCGGGTCTGGACTGTTGGGCCGCCCGACTCAGATCTGGACTGTTGGGCCGCCCACCTTGGTTCTGGACTGGTGGGCCGCTCGCCTCGGGTCTGGACTGTTGGGCCGCCCGCCTCGGGTCTGGACTGTTGGGTCGCCCGCCCTGGGTCTGGACTGTTGGGCCGCCCGCCCTGGGTCTGGACTGTTGGGCCGCCCGCCCTGGGTCTGGACTGTGGGGCCCGTCCGCCCTGTGTCTGGACTGTGGGGCCGCCTGCCCCGGGACTATCCCCATGTCTGGACTGTGGGGCCAGTCCGCCCCGAGCCTGGACTGTGGGGCCCGTCCGCCCAGAGCCTGGACTGTGGGGCCCGTCCGCCCAGAGCCTGGACTGTGGGGCCCGTCCGCCCAGAGCCTGGACTGTGGGGCCCGTCCGCCCCGAGCCTGCACTGTGGGGCCCGTCCGCCCCAAGCCTTGACTGTGGGGCCCGTCCCCCCGAGCCTGGACTGTGGGGCCCGTCCGCTCCGAGCCTGGACTGTGGGGCCCGTCCGCCCCGAGCCTGGACTGTGGGGCCCGTCCGCCCCGAGCCTGGAGTTTGGGGCCCGTCTGCCCCGGGCCTGGACTGTGGGGCCCGAGCGTGGACTGTGGGGCCCGACCGCCTCGAGCGTGAACTGTGGGGCCCATCCGCCCCCGAGCGTGGACTGTGGGGCCAGAACGTGGACTGTGGGGCCCGTCCGCCCCGAGCCTGGCCGGTGGGGCCTGTCCGCCCCGAGCCTGGACTGTGGGGCCCGTCCGCCCTCTGTCCGTACTGTGGCCGCCCCATGTCCGGACTGTGAGGTTGCCTGCCCCGGGTCTAGCCCCAGGTCTGGACTGGTGGGCCGCTCGCCTCGGGTCTGGACTGTTGGGCCGCCCGCCTCGGGTCTGGACTGTTGGGCCGCCCGCCCTGGGTCTGGACTGTTGGGCCGCCCGCCCTGGGTCTGGACTGTGGGGCCCGTCCGCCCTGTGTCTGGACTTTGGGGCCGCCTGCCCTGGGTCTAACCCCAGGTCTGGACTGTGGGGCCGCCTGCCCCGGGACTATCCCCGTGTCTGGACTGTGGGGCCCGTCCGCCCCGAGCCTGCACTGTGGGGCCCGTCCGCCCCGAGCCTGCACTGTGGGGCCCGTCCGCCCCGAGCCTTGACTGTGGGGCCCGTCCGCTCCGATCCTGGACTGTGGGGCCCGTCCGCCCCGAGCCTGGAGTTTGGGGCCCGTCTGCCCCGGGCCTGGACTGTGGGGCCCGAGCGTGGACTGTGGGGCCCGACCGCCTCGAGCGTGAAATGTGGGGCCCATCCGCCCCCGAGCGTGGACTGTGGGGCCAGAACGTGGACTGTGGGGCCCGTCCGCCCCGAGCCTGGCCGGTGGGGCCTGTCCGCCCCGAGCCTGGACTGTGGGGCCCGTCCGCCCTCTGTCCGTACTGTGGCCGCCCCATGTCCGGACTGTGAGGTCGCCTGCCCCGGGTCTAGCCCCAGGTCTGGACTGTGGGGCATGCCCACCCCGTGTCAGGACTGTGGGGCCCGTCCGCCCCTTGTCCTAACTATGGGCCCGCCCGCCCCGTGTCCTGACTGTGAGGCCCGTCCACCCCGTATCCAGACTGTTGGGCCTGCCCGCCCAGTGTCCTGACTGTGGAGCCCGCCCGCCATGTGTCCCGACTTTGGGGCTCGCCCGCCCCAACTCCAGACTGTGGGGCCCATCCGCCCCGAGTCCGAACTTTGGGGCCGCCTGCCCCGGGTCTAGCCCCAGGTCTGGACTGTGGGGCCACCAGTCCCAGGACTAGCCCCGTGTCCGGACTGTGGGGCACGCGCGCCCCGAGCCTGGACTGTGGGGCACGCCCGACCCGAGCGGGAAAGGGGGGCCCGTCCGCCCCGAGCCTGGACTGTGGGGACCATCCGCCCCGAGCCTGGACTGTGGGGCCCGTCCACCCCGAGATTGGACTGTGGGGCCCGAGCGTGGACTGTGGGGCCTGTCCACCCCGAGCCTGGACTGTGGGGCCCCCCGTCCGCCCAGGGTCTGGACTGTGGGGCCGGCTGCCCCCGGGTCTAGCCCCGAGCCTAGACTGTGGGGCCCGCCCGCCCTATGTCCGTACTGTGGCCGCCCCGTGTCTGGACTGTGGGGCCGCCTGCCCCGGGTCTAGCCCCAGGTCTGGACTGTGGGGCATGCCCACCCCGTGTCAGGACTGTGGGGCCCGTCCGCCCCGTGTCCGGACTGTGGGGCCGCCTGCCCCGGGACAAGCCCTGTCCCCGGACTGTGGGTCCCGCCCCGTGTCCTAACTATGGGCCCGCCCACACTGTGTCCTGACTGTGGGGCCCGTCCGCCCCGAGCCTGGACTGTGGGGCCGGTTGCCCCCGGGTCTAGCCCCCAGCCTGGACTGTGGGGACCGCCTGCCCTATGTCCGGACTGTGGCCGCCTCGTGTCCGTACTGTGGGGCTGCCTGCCCTGGGTCTAGCCCCAACTCTGGACTGTGGGGCATGCCCGCCCCGTGTCAGGACTGTGGGGCTCGTCCGACCCGTGTCCGGACTTTGCGGCCGCCAGCCCCGGGTCTAGCCGCAGGTCTGGACTGTTGGGCCGCCTGCCCCAGGACTAGCACCGTGTCCTAACTATGGGCCCGCCCACCCCCCGCCCACCCCGTGTCCTGACTGTGGGGCCCGTTCGCCCCGTGTCCTTACTGTGGGGCTCGCCCGCAGAGTGTCCTGACTGTGGGGCCAGCCCGCCCTGTGTCCTGACTGTGGGGCCCCCCGCCCCGGGTCTGAACTGTGGGGCCGACTGCCCCGGGGGCTAGCCCCGAGCCTGGACTATGGGGCCCGCCCGCCTTATGTCCGTACTGTGGTCTCCCCCGTGTCCGGACTGTGGGACAGTCCACCCCGTGTCCGGACTGTGGGCCGCCTGCTCCGGGTCTAGCCCCAGGTCTGGACTGTGGGGCATGCCCGCCCCGTGTCCGGACTGTGGGGCCCGTCCACCCTGTGTCCGGACAGTGGGCCGCCTGCCCGGACTGTGGGCCGCCTGCCCCGGGTCTAGCCCCAGGTCTAGACTGTGGGGCCGCCTGCCCCGGGATTAGCTCCGTGTCCGGACTGTGGGGCCCGCCTGCCCCGTGTCCTGACTGTGGAGCCCGCCCGTCCCGTGTCCTGACTGTGGGCACCGCACGCCCGGAGCCTGGACTGTGTGGCACGCCCGCCCCGAGCGGGAAAGGGGGGCCCGTCCGCCCCGAGCCTGGACTGTGGGGCCCGTCCGCCCCGAGCCTGGACTGTGGGGCCCGTCCGCCCCGAGTCTGGACTGTGGGGCCCGTCCGCCCCGAGCCTGGACTGTGGGGCCCGTCCGCCCCGAGCCTGGACTGTGGGGCCCGTCCGCCCCGAGCCTGGACTGTGGGGCCCGCCCTATGTACGGACTGTGGCCGCACTGCATCTGGACTGTGGGGCCCGTCCACCCCGTGTCCGGACTGTGGGGCTGCCTGCATTGGGTCTAGCCCCTGGACTGGACTGTGGGGCCCCCCTCCCCAGGTCCGGATGGTGGGGCCCCCCGCCCGCCCCAAGTCTAGCCCCAGGTCTGGACTGTGGGCCCCCGCGTCAGCCCCGGGCACGGACTGTGGGGCCCCCCACCCGCCCCGGGTCTAGCCCCGAGCCTGGACTGTGGGGCCCACCCTATGTCCGGACTGTGGCCGCCCCGTGTCCGGACTGTGGGGCTCGTCCACCCCGTGTCCGGACTTTGGGGCTGCCTGCCCCGGGTCTAGCTCCAGGTCTGGACTGTGGGGCATGTCAAGCCCGTGTCAGGACTGTGGGGCCCATCCTCCCCATGTCTGGACTGTGGGGCCACCTGCCCATGGTCTAGCCTCAGGTCTGGACTGTGGGGCCGCCAGCCCTGGTACTAGCCCCGTGTCCGGACTGTGGTGCCCGTCCGCTCCGAGTCTGGACTGTGGTGCCCGTCCGCTCCGAGCCTAGACTGCGGGGCCCGTCCGCTCCGAGCCTGGATTGTGGGGCCCGCCTGTCCCGGGTCTAGCCCCGAGCCTGGACTGTGGGGCCCGCCCTATATCCGGACTGCGGCCGCCCCGTGTCCGGACTGTGGGGCCGGTTGCCCCGGGTCTAGCCCCGAACCTGGAATGTGCGGCCCGCCCACCCTATGTCCGGACTGTGGCCGCCCCGTGTCCGGACTGTAGGGCTCGTCCACCCCGTGTCCGGACTGTGAGGCATGTCCGCCCCATGTCAGGACTGTGGGGCCGGTTGCCCCGGGTCTAGCCCCGAACGTGGAATGTGCGGCCCGCCCACCCTATGTCCGGACTGTGGCCGCCCCGTGTCCGGACTGTAGGGCTCGTCCGCCCCATGTCCGGACTGTGGGGCCCGTCCGCCCCGAGCCTGGACTGTGGGGCCCGTCCGCCCCGAGCCTGGACTGTGGGGCCCGTCCGCCCCGAGCCTGGACTGTGGGGCCCGTCCGCAGCGAGGATGGACTGTGGGGCCTGTCCGCCCTGAGTCTGGACTGTGGGGCCCATCCGTCCCGGGTCTAGCCCCGAGCCTGGACTGTGGGGCCCGCCCTATATCCGGACTGCGGCCGCCCCGTGTCCGGACTGTGGGGCCGCCTGCCCCGGGTCTAGCCCCAGGTCCGGACTGTGGGGCCCGCCGCCCGCCCTGATTGCAGACTGTGGGGCCCCTCGCCTGCCCCGGGTCCAGACTGTGGGATCCCCCGCTTGCCCCGGGTCTGGACTGTGGGGCCGACTGCCCCCGGGTCTAGCCCCGAGCCTGGACTGTGGGGCCCGCCCGCCTTATGTCCGGACTGTGCCCCTCCCGTGTCTGGACTGTGGGGCATGCCCGCCCCGTATCCGGACTGTGGGGCCCGTCCACCCCTTGTCCGGACTGTGGGCCGCCTGCCCCGGGTCTAGCCCCAGGTCTGGACTGTGAAGCCGCCTGTCCCGGGATTAGCCCCGTGTCCGGCCTGTGGGGCCCGCCCGCCACATGTCCTGACTGTAGGGCTCGCCCGCCCCGAGTCCAGACTGTGGGGCCCATCCGCCCCGTGTCCTGACTTGGGGCTGCCTGCCCCGGGTCTAGCCCCAGGTCTCGACTGTGGGGCCACCTGCCCCGGGACTAGCCCCGAGCCTGGACTGTGGGGCACGCCCGCCCCGAGCGGGAAAGGGAGGCCCATCCGCTCCGAGCCTGGACTGTGGGGCCCGTCCGCCCCGAGCCTGGACTGTGGGGCCAGTCCACCCCGAGCATGGACTGTGGTGCCCGAGAGTGGACTGTGGGGCCCGTCCGCCCCGAGCCTGGACTGTGGGGCCCGTCAGCCCCGAGCCTGGACTGTGGGGCCCGTCAGCCCCGAGCCTGGACTGTGGGGCCCGTCAGCCCCGAGCCTGGACTGTGGGGCCCGTCAGCCCCGAGCCTGGACTGTGGGGCCCGTCCGCCCCGAGCCTGGACTGTGGGGCCCGTCCGCCCCGAGCCTGGACTGTGGGGCCCGTCCGCCCCGAGCCTGGACTGTGGGGCCCGTCCGCCCCGAGCCTGGACTGTGGGGCCCGTCCGCCCGCCCCGGGTCTGGACTTTGGGGCCAGCTGCCCCCGGGTCTAGCCCCGAGCCTGGACTGTGGGGCCCGCCCGCCCTATGTCCGGACTGTGGGGCCCGTCCACCCCGTGTCCGGACTGTGGGGCCGCCTGCCCTGGGACTAGCCCCGTGTCCGGACTGTAGGGCTCGCCCACCCCGTGTCGTAACTATGGGCCCGCCTGGACTGTGGGGCCCGTCCGCCCCGAGCCTGGACTGTGGGGCCCGTCCGCCCCGAGCCTGGACTGTGGGGCCCGTCCGCCCCGAGCCTGGACTGTGGGGCCCGTCCGCCCGCCCCGGGTCTGGACTGTGGGGCCAGCTGCCCCCGGGTCTAGCCCCGAGCCTGGACTGTGGGGCCCGCCCGCCCTATGTCCGGACTGTGGGGCCCGTCCACCCCGTGTCCGGACTGTGGGGCCGCCTGCCCTGGGACTAGCCCCGTGTCCGGACTGTAGGGCTCACCCACCCCGTGTCGTAACTATGGGCCCGCCCGCCCCGAGCCTGGACTGTGGGGCCCATCCGCCCCGAGCCTGGACTGTGGGGCCCGTCCGCTCCAAGCGTGGACTGTGGGGCCCGTCCATCCAGAGCATGGACAGTGGGGCCCGAGCGTGGACTGTGGGGCCCGTTCGCACCGAGCCAGTACTGTGGGGCCCATCCGCCCCGAGCCTGGACAGTGGGGCCCGTCCGCCCCAAGCCTGGACTGTGTGGCTCCCCGCCCCAGGTCAGAAATGTGGGGCCGGCTACCCCGGGTCTAGCCCCGAGCCTGGACTGTGGGCCCGCCCACCCTATGTCTGGACTGTGGCCTCCCCGTGTCCGGACTGTGGGGCTCGTCCACCCCGTGTCCGGACTTTGGGGCTGCCAACCCCGGGTCTAGCCCTGGGTCTGGACTGTGGGGCCCATCCACCCCGTATCTGGACTGTGGGGCCGCCTACCCCGGGTCTAGCCTCAGGTCTGGACTGTGGGGCCCGTCCGCCCCGAGCCTGGACTGTAGGGCCCGTTCGCCCCGAGCCTGGACTGTGGGGCCCGTCCGCCCCGAGTCTGGGTTGTAGGGCCCGTCCGCCCCGAGCCTGGACTGTGGGGCCCATCCGCCCCGAGCCTGGGCTGTGGGGCCCGTCCGCCCCGAGCCTGGGCTGTGGGGCCCGTCCGCCCCGGGTCTAGCCCCGAGCCTGGACTGTGCGGCCCGTCCGCCCTATATCCGGACTGCGGCCGCCCCGTGTCTGGAGTGTGGGCCCGTCCGCCCCGTGTACGGACTGTGGGGCCGTCTGCTTCGGATCTAGCCCCAGGTCTGGACGGTGGGGCCGCCCGCCCCGAGTCTAGCCCCAGGTCTGGACTGTGGAGCCCCCCGCCAGCCCCGGGTACGGACTGTGGGGCCCGCCCGCCCCGTGTACGGACTGTGGGGTCCCCCGCCCGCCCCGAGTCTGGACTGTGGGGCCGGTTGCCCCGGGTCTGGCCCCGAGCCTGGACTGTGGGGCCCCCCGCCCCTGGTCTGAAATGTGGGGCCGGCTGCCCCGGGTCTAGCCCCGAGCCTGGACTGTGGGGCCCGCCCACCCTATGTCTGGACTGTGGCAGCCCCGAGTCCAGACTGTGGGCCTCGCCCTATATCCGGACTGCGGCCGCACCGTGTCCGGACTGTGGGGCCGCCTGCCCCGGGTCTAGCCCCAGGCCCGGACTGTGGGGCCCGACGCCCGCCCCGATTCCAGACTGTGGGGCCCCTCGCCCGCCCCTGGTCCGGACTGTGGGATCCTCTGCTTGCCCCGGGTCCGGACTGGACTGTGGGGCTGACTGCCCCCGGGTCTAGCCCCGAGCCTGGACTGTGGGGCCCGCCCGCCTTATGTCCGGACTGTGGCCCCCCCCGTGTCCGGATTGTGGGGATCGTCCACCCCGTGTCTGGACTGTGGGCCGCCTACTCCGGGTCTAGCCCCAGGTCTGGACTGTGGGCCGCCTGCTCCGGGTCTAGCCCCAGGTCTGGACTGTGGGGCATACCCGCCCCGTGTCCGGACTGTGGGGCCCATCCACCCCGTGTCCGGACTGTGGGCCGCCTGCCCCGGGTCTAGCCTCAGGTCTGAACTGTGGGGCCGCCTGCCCCGGGTCTAGCCCCAGGTCTGGACTATGGGGCATGCCCGCCCCGTGTCCGGACTGTGGGGCCCTTCCACCCCGTGTCTGGACTGTGGGCCGCCTGCCCCTGGTCTAGCCCCAGGTCTGGACTGTGGGGCCACCTGCCCCGGGATCCGCCCCGTATCCTGACTGTGGAGCCCGCCCGCCCCATGTCCTTACTGTGGGGCCCGCCCTGTGTCCTGACTGTGGGGCCCGCCCTGTGTCCTGACTGTGGGGCCCGTCCGCCCTGTGTCCTGACTTTGGGGCCCGCCCGCCCTGTGTCCTGACTTTGGGGCCCGCCTGCCCTGTGTCCTGACTTTGGGGCCCGCCCGCCCCGTGTCCTGACTTTGGGGCCCGCCCGCCCTGTGTCCTGACTTTGGGGCCCGCCAGCCCTGTGTCCTGACTGACCCACCCCGTGTCCTGACTGTGGGGCTCGCCCGCCCCGTGTCCAGACTGTGGGGCTCATCCGCCCCGTGTCCGGACTTTGGGGCCGCCTGCCCCAGGTCTAGCCCCAGGTCTTGACTGTGGGGCCATCTGCCCCGGGACTAGCCCCGTGTCCGGACTGTGGGGCACGCCCGCCCCGAGCTTGGACTGTGGGGCCCGTCTGCCCCGAGCTTGGACTGTGGGGCCCGTCCGTGCCGGGTCTAGCCCCGAGCCTGGACTGTGGGGCCCGGCCGCCCTATATCCGGACTGCGGCGGCCCCGTGTCCGGACTGTGGGCCCGTCCGCCCCGTATCCGGACTGTGGGGCCGCCTGCATCGGGTCTAGCCCCAGGTCTGGACTGTGGGGACCCCCGCCCCGAGTGTAGCCCCAGGTCTGGACTGTGGGACCCCCCGCCAGCCCCGGGTACGGACTGTGGGGCCCCCCGCCCGCCCCGAGTCTGGACTGTGGGGCCGGTTGCCCCGGGTCTGGCCCAGGGTCTGGCCCCGAGCCTGGACTGTGCGGCCCGCCCACCCTATGTCCGGACTGCGGACGCCCTGTGTCCGGACTGTAAGGCTCGCCCACCCCGTGTCCGGACTGTGGGGCCGCCTGCCCCGTGTCTGGACTGTGGGGCATGTCCGCCCCATGTCAGGACTGTGGGGCTCGTCCACCCCGTGTCTGGACTGTGGGGCCGCCTGCCCCGAGTCAAGCTTCAGGTCTGGACTGTAGGGCCGCCTGCCCCGGGACTAACCCCATGTCCGGACTGTGGGGCCCGTCCGCCCCGAGCCTGGACTGTGGGGCCCGTCCGCCCCGAGCCTGGACTGTGGGGCCCCGCGCCCCGGGTCTGAAATGTGGGGCCGGCTTCCCCGGGTCTAGCCCCGAGCCTGGACTGTGTGTTCCCCCCGCCCCGGGTCTAGCCCTGAGCCTGGACTGTGAGGCCCGCCCACCCGGGGCCCGCCCACCCAGGGCCCGCCCACCCTATGTCTGGACTGTGGCCACCCCGAGTCCAGACTGTGGGGCTCGCCCTATATCCGGACTGCGGCCGCCACGTGTCCGGACTGTTGGGCCGCCTGCCCCGGGTGTAGCCCCAGGTCCGGACTGTGGGGCCCCCCGCCGGCCCTGATTCCAGACTGTGGGGCCCCTCGCCCGCCCCGGGTCAGGACTGTGGGATCCCCCGCTTGCCCCGGGTCCAGACAGTGGGGCCCCCCTCCCCGGGTCTGGACTGTGGGGCCGACTGCCCCCGGGTCTAGCCCCGAGCCTGGACTGTGGGGCCGGCCGCCTTATGTCCCCACTGTGGCCCGCCCCGTGTCCGGACTGTGGGGCCCATCCACCCCGTGTCCGGACTGTGGGCCGCCTGCCCCAGGTCTAGCCTCAGGTCTGGACTGTGAAGCCGCCTGCCCCGGGATTAGCTCAGTGTCCGGACTGTGGGGCCCGCCGGCCCCGTGTCCTGACTGTGGAGCCCGCCCGCCCCGTGTCCTGACTGTGGGGCCCGCCCGCCCTATGTCCGTACTATGGCCGCCCCGTGTCCGGACTGTGGGGCCGCCTGCCCCGGCTCTAACCCCAGGTCAGGACTGTGGGGCATGCCCGCCCCGTGTCAGAACTGTGGGGCCCGTCCGCCCCGTGTACGGACTGTGGGGCCGTCTGCCCCGGGACTAGCCCCGTGTACGGACTGTGGGGCCCGTCTGCACCATGTCGTAACTGACTGTGGGGCCCGTCCGCCCAGAGTCTGGACTGTGGGGCCCGTCCGCTCCAAGCGTGGACTGTGGGGCCCGTCCGCCCCGAGCGTGGACTGTGGGGCCAGAGCGTGGACTGTGGGGCCCGTTCGCTCCGAGCCAATACTGTGGGGCCCATCCGCCCCGAGTCTGGACTGTGGGGCCCATCCGCCCCGAGCCTGTCTGCGGACGCCCTGTGTCCGGACTGTAAGGCTCGCCCACCCCGTGTCCGGACTGTGGGGCAGCCTACCCCAGGTCTGGACTGTGGGGCATGTCCGCCCCGTGTCAGGACTGTGGGGCCCGTATCTGGACTGTGGGGACGCCTGCCCCGGGCCGAGCCTCAGGTCTGGACTGTGGAGCCCGTCCGCCCCGAGCCTGGACTGTGGGGCCCGTTCGCCCCGAGCCAATACTGTGGGGCCCATCCGCCCCGAGCCTGGACTGTGGGGCCCATCCGCCCCGAGCCTGGACTGTGTGGCCCCCCGCCCCGGGTCTGAAATGTGGGGCCGGCTTCCCCGGGTTTAGCCCCGAGTCTGGACTGTGGGGCCCGCCCACCCTATGTCTGGACTGTGGCCGCCCCGTGTCCGGACTGTGGGGCTCGTAGACCCCGTGTCCGTACTTTGGGGCAGCCTACCCCGGGTCTAGCCCCAGGTCTGGACTGTGGGGCATGTCCGCCCTGTGTCAGGACTGTGGGGCCCGTCCACCCTGTGTCTAGAATGTGGGGCCGCCTGCCCCGGGTCTAGCCTCAGGTCTGGACTGTAGGGCCGCCTGCCCCGGGTCTAGCCCCAGGTCTTGACTATGGGTCATGCCCGCCCCGTATCCAGACTGTGGGGCCCGTCCACCCCGTGTCTAGAATGTGGGGCCGCCTGCCCCGGGTCTAGCCTCAGGTCTGGACTGTGGGGCCGCCAGCCCCGGGTTTAGCCCCAAGTCTTGACTATGGGGCATGCCCGCCCCGTATCCGGACTGTGGGGCCCGTCCACCCCGTGTCTGGACTGTGGGCCGCCTGCCCCGGGTCTAGCCCCAGGTCTGGACTGTGGGGCCACCTGCCCTGGGATTAGCCCTGCGTCCGGACTGTGAGGCCCGTCCGCCCCGAGCCTGGACTGTGGGGCCCGTCCGCCCCATGTCCTGAAGGTGGGTCCCGCCCGCCCCGTGTCCTGACTGTGGGGCTCGCCTGCCCCGTGTCCAGACTGTGGGGCTCGCCCGCCCCGTGTCCAGACTGTGGGGCTCATTCGCCCCGTGTCCGGACTTTGGGGCCACCTGCCCCGGGACTAGCCCCGTGTCCGGACTGTGGGGCCCGTCCACCCCGTGTCCGGACTGTGGGGCCCGTCCGCCCCGTGTCCGGACTGTGGGGCCGCCTGCCCCGGGACTAGCCCCGTGTCCGGACTGTGAGGCCCGTCCGCCCCGAGCCCGGACTGTGGGGCCCGTCCGCCCCGTGTCCGGACTGTGGGGCCCGTCCACCCCGTGTCCGGACTGTGGGGCCCGTCCACCCCGTGTCCGGACTGTGGGGCCCGTCCACCCCGTGTCCGGACTGTGGGGCCCGTCCACCCCGTGTCCGGACTGTGGGGCCCGTCCACCCCGTGTCCGGACTGTGGGTTGCCTGCCCCGGGTCTAGCCCCAGGTCTGGACTGTGGGGCCCGTCTGCCCCGTGTCCTGACTGTGGTTCCCGCCCGCCCCGTGTCCTGACTGTGGGGCTCGCCCGCCCCGTGTCCAGACTGTGGGGCTCGCCCGCCCCGTGTCCAGACTGTGGGGCTCGCCCGCCCCGTGTCCAGACTGTGGGGCTCGCCCGCCCCGTGTCCAGACTGTGGGGCTCATTCGCCCCGTGTCCAGACTGTGGGGCTCATTCGCCCCGTGTCCGGACTTTGGGGCCGCCTGCCCCGGGACTAGCCCCGTGTCCGGACTGTGGGGCCCGTCCACCCCGTGTCCAGATTGTGGGGCCCGTCCAACCCGTGTCCGGACTGTGGGGCCCGTCCGCCCCGTGTCCGGACTTTGGGGCCGCCTGCCCCGGGACTAGCCCCGTGTCCGGACTGTGAGGCCCGTACGCCCCGAGCCCGGACTGTGGGGCCCGTCCGCCCCGTGTCCGGACTGTGGGGCCCGTCCGCCCCGTGTCCGGACTGTGGGGCCCGTCCGCCCCGTGTCCGGACTGTGGGGCCCGTCCGCCCCGTGTCCGGACTGTGGGGCCCGTCCACCCCGTGTCCGGACTGTGGGGCCCGTCCACCACGTGTCCGGAATGTGGGGCCCGTCCACCCCGTGTCCGGACTGTGGGGCCCGTCCACCCCGTGTCCGGACTGTGGGTCCGTCCACTCCGTGTCCGGACTGTGGGGCCCATCCACCCCGTGTCCGGACTGTGGGGCCCGTCCACCCCGTGTCCGGACTGTGGGGCCCGTCCACCCCGTGTCCGGACTGTGGGCCCGTCCACCCCGTGTCCGGACTGTGGGTCGCCTGCCCCGGGTCTAGCCCCAGGTCTGGACTGTGGGCATGTCCGCCCCGTGTCAGGTCTGTGAGGCCCGTCCACCCCGTGTCTAGAATATGGGACCGCCTGCCAAGGGTCTAGCCTCAGGTCTGGACTGTGGGGCCGCCTGCCCCGGGTCTAGCCCCAGGTCTGGACTATGGGGCATGCCCGCCCCGTGTCCGGACTGTGGGGCCCGTCCACCCGTGTCTGGACTGTGGGCCGCCTGCCCCGGGTCTAGACCAAGGTTCTGGACTGTAGGGCCCGCCCGCCCCGTGTCCTGACTGTGGGGCCCGCCCGCCCGCCCCATGTCCTGACTGCCCGCCCCATATCCTGAACTGTGGAGCCCGCCCGCCCCTTGTCCTGAATGTGGGGCGGGCCGCCCGCCCGCCGCCCCATGTTCTGACTGTGGGGTCCGCCCGCCCCATGTCCTGACTGTGGGGCCCGCCCGCCCCGAGCCTGGACTGTGGGGCCCGTCCGCCCCGTGTCCTGACTGTGGGTCCCGCCCGCCCCGTGTCCTGACTGTGGGCTCGCCTGCCCCGTGTCCAGACTGTGGGGCTCGCCCCCGCCTCGTGTCCAGACTGTGGGGCTCATTCGCCCCGTGTCCGGACTTTGGGCCGCCTGCCCCGGGACTAGCCCCGTGTCCGGACTGTGGGCCCGTCCGCCCCGTGTCCGGACTGTGGGGGCCCGTCCGCCCCGTGTCCGGACTGTGGGGCCCGTCCCGCCCGTGTCCGGACTGTGGGGCCGCCTGCCCCGGGACTAGCCCCGTGTCGGACTGTGAGGCCCGTCCGCCCCGAGCCTGGACTGTGGGGCCCGTCGGCCCCGTGTCCTGACTGTGGGTCCCGCCCGCCCCGTGTCCTGACTGTGGGGCTCGCCTGCCCCGTGTCCAGACTGTGGGGCTCGCCCGCCCCGTGTCCAGACTGTGGGGCTCATTCGCCCCGTGTCCGGACTTTGGGGCCGCCTGCCCGGGACTAGCCCCGTGTCCGGACTGTGAGGCCCGTCCGCCCCGAGCCTGGACTGTGGGGCCCGTCGGCCCCGTGTCCTGACTGTGGGTCCCGCCCGCCCCGTGTCCTGACTGTGGGGCTCGCCTGCCCGTGTCCAGACTGTGGGGCTCGCCCGCCCCGTGTCCAGACTGTGGGGCTCGCCCGCCCCGTGTCCAGACTGTGGGGCCCGTCCACCTCGTGTCCGGACTGTGGGGCCCGTCCACCCCGTGTCCGGACTGTGGGGCCCGTCCACCACGTGTCCGGACTGTGGGGCCCGTCCACCCCGTGTCCGGAATGTGGGGCCCGTCCACCCCGTGTCCGGACTGTGGGGTCCGTCCACCCCGTGTCCGGACTGTGGGGTCCGTCCACCCGTGTCCGGACTGTGGGGCCCGTCCACCCGTGTCCGGACTGTGGGGCCCGTCCACCCCGTGTCCGGACTGTGGGGCCCGTCCACCCCGTGTCCGGACTGTGGGGCCCGTCCACCCCGTGTCCGGACTGTGGGGCCCGTCCACCCCGTGTCCGGACTGTGGGGCCCGTCCACCCCGTGTCCGGACTGTGGGGCCCGTTCACCCCGTGTCCGGACTGAGGGCCCGTCCACCCCGTGTCCAGACTGTGGGGCCGTCCACCCCGTGTCCGGACTGTGGGGCCCGTCTACCCCGTGTCCGGACTGTGGGGCCCGTCCACCCCGTGTCCGGACTGTGGGGCCCGTCCACCCCGTGTCCGGACTGTGGGGCCCGTCCACCCCGTGTCCGGACTGTGGGGCCCGTCCACCCCGTGTCCGGACTGTGGGGCCCGTCCACCCCGTGTCCGGACTGTGGGGCCCGTCCACCCCGTGTCCGGACTGTGGGTCGCCTGCCCCGGGTCTAGCCCCAGGTCTGGACTGTGGGGCCCCGTCTGCCCCGTGTCCTGACTGTGGTTCCCGCCCGCCCGTGTCCTGACTGTGGGCTCGCCCGCCCCGTGTCCTGACTGTGGGGCTCGCCCGCCCCGTGTCCAGACTGTGGGGCTCGCCCGCCCCGTGTCCAGACTGTGGGGCTCGCCCGCCCCGTGTCCAGACTGTGGGGCTCATTCGCCCCGTGTCCGGACTTTGGGGCCGCCTGCCCCGGGACTAGCCCGTGTCCGGACTGTGGGGCCCGTCCACCCCGTGTCCAGATTGTGGGGCCCGTCCAACCCGTGTCCGGACTGTGGGGCCCGTCCGCCCCGTGTCCGGACTTTGGGGCCGCCTGCCCCGGGACTAGCCCCGTGTCCGGACTGTGAGGCCCGTACGCCCCGAGCCCGGACTGTGGGGCCCGTCCGCCCCGTGTCGGACTGTGGGGCCCGTCCGCCCCGTGTCCGGACTGTGGGGCCCGTCCGCCCCGTGTCCGGACTGTGGGGCCCGTCCGCCCCGTGTCCGGACTGTGGGGCCCGTCCGCCCCGTGTCCAGACTGTGGGGCTCGCCCGCCCGTGTCCAGACTGTGGGGCTCATTCGCCCCGTGTCCGGACTTTGGGGCCGCCTGCCCCGGGACTAGCCCCGTGTCCGGACTGTGGGGCCCGTCCACCCCGTGTCCAGATTGTGGGGCCCGTCCAACCCGTGTCCGGACTGTGGGGCCCGTCCGCCCCGTGTCCGGACTTTGGGGCCGCCTGCCCCGGGACTAGCCCCGTGTCCGGACTGTGAGGCCCGTACGCCCCGAGCCCGGACTGTGGGCCCGTCCGCCCCGTGTCCGGACTGTGGGGCCCGTCCGCCCCGTGTCCGGACTGTGGGGCCCGTCCGCCCCGTGTCCGGACTGTGGGGCCCGTCCGCCCCGTGTCCGGACTGTGGGGCCCGTCCGGACTGTGGGGCCCGTCCGCCCCGTGTCCGGACTGTGGGCCCGTCCGCCCCGTGTCCGGAATGTGGGGCCCGTCCGCCACGTGTCCGGAATGTGGGGCCCGTCCACCCCGTGTCCCGTGTCCGGAATGTGGGGCCCGTCCACCCCGTGTCCGGAATGTGGGGCCCGTCCACCCCTGTGTCCGGACTGTGGGGCCCGTCCACCCCGTGTCCGGACTGTGGGGCCCGTCCACCCCGTGTCCGGAGTGTGGGGCCCGTCCACCCCGTGTCCGGACTGTGGGGCCCGTCCACCCCGTGTCCGGACTGTGGGGCCCGTCACCCCGTGTCCGGACTGTGGGGCCCGTCCACCCCGTGTCCGGACTGTGGGGCCCGTCCACCCCGTGTCCGGACTGTGGGGCCCGTCCACCCCGTGTCCGGACTGTGGGGCCCGTCCACCCCGTGTCCGGACTGTGGGGCCCGTCCACCCCGTGTCCGGACTGTGGGGCCCGTCCACCCCGTGTCCGGACTGTGTGTCGCCTGCCCCGGGTCTAGCCCCAGGTCTGGACTGTGGGGCATGTCCGCCCCGTGTCAGGTCTGTGAGGCCCGTCCACCCCGTGTCTAGAATATGGGACCGCCTGCCAAGGGTCTAGCCTCAGGTCTGGACTGTGGGGCCGCCTGCCCGGGTCTAGCCCCAGGTCTGGACTATGGGGCATGCCCGCCCCGTGTCCGGACTGTGGGGCCCGTCCACCCCGTGTCTGGACTGTGGGCCGCCTGCCCGGGTCTAGACCAAGGTCTGGACTGTAGGGCCCGCCCGCCCCGTGTCCTGACTGTGGGCCCGCCCGCCCGCCCCGTGTCCTGACTGTGGGGCCCGCCGCCCCATGTCCTGACTGCCCGCCCCATATCCTGACTGTGGAGCCCGCCCGCCCCTTGTCCTGAATGTGGGGCGGGCCGCCCGCCCGCCCCATGTTCTGACTGTGGGGTCCGCCCGCCCCATGTCCTGACTGTGGGGCCCGTCCGCCCCGTGTCCTGACTGTGGGTCCCGCCCGCCCCGTGTCCTGACTGTGGGGCTCGCCTGCCCCGTGTCCAGACTGTGGGGCTCGCCCGCCTCGTGTCCAGACTGTGGGGCTCATTCGCCCCGTGTCCGGACTTTGGGGCCGCCTGCCCCGGGACTAGCCCCGTGTCCGGACTGTGGGGCCCGTCCGCCCCGTGTCCGGACTGTGGGGCCCGTCCGCGCCCGTGTCCGGACTGTGGGGCCCGTCCGCCCCGTGTCCGGACTGTGGGGCCGCCTGCCCCGGGACTAGCCCCCGTGTCCGGACTGTGAGGCCCGTCCGCCCCGAGCCTGGACTGTGGGGCCCGTCGGCCCCGTGTCCTGACTGTGGGTCCCGCCCGCCCCGTGTCCTGACTGTGGGGCTCGCCTGCCCCGTGTCAGACTGTGGGGCTCGCCCGCCCCGTGTCCAGACTGTGGGGCTCATTCCCCCGTGTCCGGACTTTGGGGCCGCCTGCCCCGGGACTAGCCCCGTGTCCGGACTGTGAGGCCCGTCCGCCCCGAGCCTGGACTGTGGGGCCCGTCGGCCCCGTGTCCTGACTGTGGGTCCCGCCCGCCCCGTGTCCTGACTGTGGGGCTCGCCTGCCCCGTGTCCAGACTGTGGGGCTCGCCCGCCCCGTGTCCAGACTGTGGGGCTCATTCCCCCGTGTCCGGACTTTGGGGCCGCCTGCCCCGGACTAGCCCCGTGTCCGGACTGTGAGGCCGTCCGCCCCGAGCCTGGACTGTGGGGCCCGTCGGCCCCGTGTCCTGACTGTGGGTCCCGCCCGCCCCGTGTCCTGACTGTGGGGCTCGCCTGCCCCGTGTCCAGACTGTGGGGCTCGCCCGCCCCGTGTCCAGACTGTGGGGCTCATTCGCCCCGTGTCCGGACTTTGGGGCCGCCTGCCCCGGGACTAGCCCCGTGTCCGGACTGTGAGGCCCGTCCGCCCCGAGCCCGGACTGTGGGGCCCGTCCGCCCCGTGTCCGGACTGTGGGGCCCGTCCGCCCCGTGTCCGGACTGTGGGGCCCGTCCACCTCGTGTCCGGACTGTGGGGCCCGTCCACCCCGTGTCCGGACTGTGGGGCCCGTCCACCCACGTGTCCGGACTGTGGGGCCCGTCCACCCCCGTGTCCGGAATGTGGGGCCCGTCCACCCCGTGTCCGGACTGTGGGTCCGTCCACCCCGTGTCCGGACTGTGGGGCCCGTCCACCCCGTGTCCGGACTGTGGGGGCCCGTTCCACCCCGTGTCCGGACTGTGGGGCCCGTCCACCCCGTGTCCGGACTGTGGGGCCCGTCCACCCAGTGTCCGGACTGTGGGGCCCGTTCACCCCTGTCGACTGTGGGCCCGTTCACCCCGTGTCCGGACTGTGGGCCCGTCCACCCCCGTGTCCGGACTGTGGGTCGCCTGCCCCGGGTCTAGCCCCAGGTCTGGACTGTGGGGCATGTCCGCCCCGTGTCAGGTCTGTGAGGCCCGTCTACCCCGTGTCTAGAATATGGGACCGACGGCCAAGGGTCTAGCCTCAGGTCTGGACTGTGGGGCCGCCTGCCCCGGGTCTAGCCCCAGGTCTGGACTATGGGGCATGCCCGCCCGTGTCCGGACTGTGGGGCCCGTCCCACCCCGTGTCTGGACTGTGGGCCGCCTGCCCCGGGTCTAGACCAAGGTCTGGACTGTAGGGCCGCCCGCCCCGTGTCCTGACTGTGGCCGCCCGCCGCCCCGTGTCCTGACTGTGGGGCCCGCCCGCCCCCTGTCCTGACTGCCCGCCCGCCCCATGTCCTGACTGCCCGCCCCATATCCTGACTGTGGAGCCCGCCCGCCCCTTGTCCTGAATGTGGGGCGGGCCGGGCGGGCCGCCCGCCCCATGTTCTGACTGTGGGGTTCGCCCGCCCCATGTCCTGACTGTGGGCCCGCCCGCCCCGAGCCTGGACTGTGGGGCCCGTCCGCCCCGTGTCCTGACTGTGGGTCCCGCCCGCCCCGTGTCCTGACTGTGGGGCTCGCCTGCCCCGTGTCCAGACTGTGGGGCTCGCCCGCCTCGTGTCCAGACTGTGGGGCTCATTCGCCCCGTGTCCGGACTTTGGGGCCGCCTGCCCCGGGACTAGCCCCGTGTCCGGACTGTGGGGCCCGTCCACCCCGTGTCCGGACTGTGGGGCCCGTCCGCCCCGTGTCCGGACTGTGGGGCTGCCTGCCCTGGGACTAGCCCCGTGTCCGGACTGTGAGGCCCGTCCGCCCCAAGCCTGGACTGTGGGGCCCATCCGCCCCGTGTCCTGACTGTGGGTCCCGCCCGCCCCGTGTCCTGACTGTGGGCTCGCCTGCCCCGTGTCCAGACTGTGGGGCTCGCCCGCCCCGTGTCCAGACTGTGGGGCTCATTCGCCCCGTGTCCGGACTTTGGGGCCGCCTGCCCCGGGACCTGCCCCGGGACTAGCCCCGTGTCCGGACTGTGGGGACCGTCCACCCCGTGTCCGGACTGTGGGGCCCGTCCGCCCGGTGTCCGGACTGTGGGGCCCGCCCGCCCCATGTCCTGACTGTGGGGCCCGCCCGCCCCATGTCCTGACTGCCCGCCCCATGTCCTGACTGCCCGCCCCATGTCCTGACTGCCCGCCCCATGTCCTGACTGTGGGGCCCGCCCGCCCGGGTCCGCCCGCCCCATGTCCTGACTGTGGGGCGGGCCGCCCGCCCGCCCCATATCCTCACTGTGGAGCCCGCCCGCCCCGTGTCCTGACTGTGGGGCTCGCCCGCCCCGTGTCCTGACTGTGGGGCTCGCCCGCCCCGTGTCCAGACTGTGGGGCTCATCCGCCCCGTGTCCAGACTGTGGGGCTCATCCGCCCCGTGTCCAGACTGTGGGGCTCATCCGCCCCGTGTCAGGACTTTGGGGCCGCCTGCCCCGGGTCTAGCCCCGTTTCCGGTCTGTGGGGCACGCCCGCCCCAAGCTTGAACTGTGAGGCCCGTCCGTCCCGGGTCTAGCCCCGAGCCTGGACTGTGGGGCCCGGCCGCCCTATATCCGGACTGCGGCCGCCCAGTGTCCGAACTATGGGCCCGTCCGACCCGTGTCCGGACTGTGGGGCCGCCTGCATGGGGTCTAGCCCCAGGTCTGGACTGTGGGGCCCCCCGCCCGCCCCAGGTCCGGACGGTGGGGCCGCCCGCCCCGAGTCTAGCCCCATGTCCTGACTGTGGGGCCCCCCGCCCCATGTCCTGACTGTGGGGTCCGCCCGCCCCATGTCCTGACTGTGGGGCCCGCCCGCCCCATGTCCTGACTGTGGGGCCCGCCCGCCCCTGGGGCCCGCCCGCCCCGTGTCCTGACTGTGGGGTCCACCCCGTGTCCGCCCGCCCCCGTGTCCTGACTGTGGGGCTCGCCCGCCCCGTGTCCTGACTGTGGGGTTCGCCCGCCCCGTGTCCTGACTGTGGGGCTCGCCCGCCCCGTGTCCTGACTGTGGGGCTCGCCCGCACCTTGTCCAGACTGTGGGGCTCATCCGCCCCGTGTCTGGACTTTGGGGCCGCCTGCCCCGGGTCTAGCCCCGTTTCCGGTCTGTGGGCACGCCCGCCCCAAGCTTGGACTGTGGGCCCGTCCGTCTCGGGTCTAGCCCCGAGCCTGGACTGTGGGGCCCGGACGCCCTATATCCGGACTGCGGCCACCCAGTGTCCGGACTATGGGCCCGTCCGCCCCGTGTCTGGACTGTGGGGCCCCCCGCCCGCCCCAGGTCCGGACGGTGGGGCCGCCCGCCCCGAGTCTAGCCCCAGGTCTGGACTGTGGGGCCCCCCGCCCGCCCCGGGTACGGACTGTGGGGCCCCCCGCTCGCCCCGAGTCTGGACTGTGGGGAAGCCTGCCCCGGGTCTGGACTGTGGGGCATGTCCGCCCCATGTCAGACTGTGGGGCCCGTCCACCCCGTGTCTGGACTGTGGGGCCGCCTGCCCCTGGTCTAGCCTCAGGTCTGGACTGTGGGGCCGCCTGCCCCGGGACTAGCCCCGTGTCCGGACTGTGGGGCCCGTCCGCCCCGAACCTGGACTGTGGGGCCCGTCCGCCCTAAGCCTGGACTGTGGGGCCCCCCGCCCGCACCGGGTACGGACTGTGGGGCCCCCCGCTCGCCCCGAGTCTGGACTGTGGGGCCGCCTGCCCCGGGTCTGGACTGTGGGGCATGTCCGCCCCATGTCAGGACTGTGGGGCCCGTCCACCCCGTGTCCGGACTGTGGGGCCGCCTGCCCCGGCTCTAGCCGCAGGTCAGGACTGTGGGGCATGCCCACCCCGTGTCAGAACTGTGGGGCCGCCTGCCCCTGGTCTAGCCTCAGGTCTGGACTGTGGGGCCGCCTGCCCCGGGACTAGCCCCGTGTCCGGACTGTGGGGCCCGTCCGCCCCGAGCCTGGACTGTGGGGCCCGTCCGCCCTGAGCCTGGACTGTGGGGCCCCCCGCCCGCACCGGGTACGGACTGTGGGGCATGTCCGCCCCATGTCAGGACTGTGGGGCCCGTCCACCCTGTGTCTGGACTGTGGGGCCGCCTGCCCCTGGTCTAGCCTCAGGTCTGGACTGTGGGGCCGCCTGCCCCGGGACAAGCCCCGTGTCCGGACTGTGGGGCCCGTCCGCCCCGAGCCTGGACTGTGGGGCCCGTCCGCCCTGAGCCTGGACTGTGGGGCCCCCCGCCCGCACCGGGTACGGACTGTGGGGCCCCCGCTCGCCCCGAGTCTGGACTGTGGGGCCGCCTGCCCCGGGTCTGGACTGTGGGGCATGTCCGCCCCATGTCAGGACTGTGGGGCCCGTCCACCCCGTGTCTGGACTGTGGGGCCGCCTGCCCCTGGTCTAGCCTCAGGTCTGGACTGTGGGGCCGCCTGCCCCGGGACAAGCCCCGTGTCCGGACTGTGGGGCCCGTCCGCCCCGAGCCTGGACTGTGGGGCCCGTCCGCCATATGTCCGGACTGTGGGGACCGTCCACCCCGTGTCCGGACTGTGGGCCGCGTGCTCCGGGTCTAGCCCCAGGTCTGACTGTGGGGCATGCCTGCTCTGTGTCCGGACTGTGGGGCCCGTCCACCCCGTGTCCGGACTGTGGGCCGTCTGCCCCGGGTCTAGCCCCAGGTCTGGACTGTGAAGCCGCCTGCCCCGGGATTAGCTCAGTGTCCAGACTGTGGGGCCCGCCCGCCCCGTGTCCTGACTGTGGAGCCCGCCCGCCTCGTGTCCTGACTGTGGGGCCCGCCCGCCCTATGTCCGTACTATGGCCACCCCGTGTCCGGACTGTGGGGCCCGTCCACCCCGTGTCCGGACTGTGGGGCCGCCTGCCCCGGCTCTAGCCGCAGGTCAGGACTGTGGGGCATGCCTGCCCCGTGTCAGAACTGTGGGGCCCGTCCGCCCCGTGTCCGGACTGTGGGGCCGCCTGCCCCGGGACTAGCCCCGTGTACGGACTGTGGGGCCCGCCCGCCCCGTGTCGTAACTATGGGCCCACCCGCCCCGAGCCTGGACTGTGGGGCCCGTCCGCCCAGAGTCTGGACTGTGGGGCCCATCCGCTCCAAGCGTGGACTGTGGGCCCGTCTGCCTCGAGCGTGGACTGTGGGGCCAGAGCGTGGACTGTGGGGCCCGTTCGCTCCGAGCCAATACTGTGGGGCCCATCCGCCCCGAGTCTGGACTGTGGGGCCTATCCGCCCCGAGCCTGGACTGTGTGGCCCCCCGCCCCGTGTCTGAAATGTGGGGCCGGCTTCCCCGGGTTTAGCCCCGAGCCTGGACTGTGGCGCCCGCCCACCCTATGTCTGGACTGTGGCCGCCCCGTGTCCGGACTGTGGGGCTCGTCACCCCGTGTCTGGACTTTGGGGCAGCCTACCCCGGGTCTAGCCCCAGGTCTGGACTGTGGGGCATGTCCGCCCCGTGTCAGGACTGTGGGGCCCGGTCCACCCCGTATCTGGACTGTGGGGCCGCCTGCCCGGGCCGAGCCTCAGGTCTGGACTGTGGAGCCCGTCCGCCCCGAGCCTGGACTGTGGGGCCCGTTCGCCCCGAGCCAATACTGTGGGGCCCATCCGCCCCGAGCCTGGACTGTGGGGCCCATCCGCCCCGAGCCTGGACTGTGTGGCCCCCCCGCCCGGGTCTGAAATGTGGGGCCGGCTTCCCCGGGTTTAGCCCCGAGCCTGGACTGTGGCGCCCGCCCACCCTATGTCTGGACTGTGGCCGCCCCGTGTCCGGACTGTGGGGCTCGTACACCCCGTGTCCGGACTTTGGGGCAGCCTACCCCGGGTCTAGCCCCAGGTCTGGACTGTGGGGCATGTCCGCCCCGTGTCAGGACTGTGGGGCCCGTCCACCCTGTGTCTAGAATGTGGGGCCGCCTGCCCCGGGTCTAGCCTCAGATCTGGACTGTGGGGCCGTCTGCCCCGGGTCTAGCCCCAGGTCTTGACTATGGGTCATGCCCGCCCCGTATCCGGACTGTGGGGCCTGTCCACCCCGTGTCTAGAATGTGGGGCCGCCTGCCCCGGGTCTAGCCTCAGGTCTGGATTGTGGGGCCGACAGCCCCGGGTTTAGCCCCAAGTCTTGACTATGGGGCATGCCCGCCCCGTATCTGGACTGTGGGGCCCGTCCACCCCGTGTCTGGACTGTGGGCCGCCTGCCCCGAGTCTAGCCCCAGGTCTGGACTGTGGGGCCACCTGCCCCGGGATTAGCCCTGTCTCAGGACTGTGGGGCCTGCCCGCCCTGTATCCTGACTGTGGAGCCCGCCCGCCCAATGTCCTGACTGTGGGGCCCGCCCTGTGTCCTGACTGTGGGGCCCGTCCGCCCTGTGTCCTGACTGTGGGTCCCGCCCGCCCCGTGTCCTGACTGTGGGGCTCGCCCGCCCCGTGGCCAGACTGTGGGGCTCATCCGCCCCGTGTCCGGACTTTGGGGCCGCCTGCCCCGGGACTAGCCCCGTGTCTGGACTGTGAGGCCCGTCCGCCCCGAGCCTGGACTGTGGGTCCCGTCCGCCCCGTGTCCGGACTGAGGGGCCGGGTCCGCCCCATGTCCGGACTGTGGGGCCCGTCCGCCCCGTGTCCGGACTGTGGGGCCCGTCCGCCCCGTGTCCGGACTGTGGGGCCCGTCCGCCCCGTGTCCGGACTGTGGGGCCCGTCCGCCCCGTGTCCGGACTGTGGGGCCCGTCCGCCCCATGTCCGGACTGTGGGGCCCGTCCGCCCCGTGTCCGGACTGTGGGGCCCGTCCACCCCGTGTCCGGACCAGTGGGGCCCGTCCACCCCATGTCCGGACTGTGGGGCCCGTCCACCCCGTGTTCGGACTGTGGGGCCCGTCCACCCCGTGTACGGACTGTGGGGCCCGTCCACCCAGTGTCCGGACTTTGGGGCAGCCTACCCCGGGTCTAGCCCCAGGTCTGGACTGTGGGGCATGTCCGCCCCGTGTCAGGACTGTGGGGCCCGTCCACACTGTGTCTAGAATGTGGGGCCGCCTGCCCCGGGTCTAGCCTCAGGTCTGGACTGTGGGGACGCCTGCCCTGGGTCTAGCCCCAGGTCTTGACTATGGGTCATGCCCGCCCCGTATCCGGACTGTGGGGCCCGTCCACCCCGTGTCTAGAATGTGGGGCCGCCTGCCCCGGGTCTAGCCTCAGGTCTGGACTGTGGGGCCGCCAGCCCCGGGTTTAGCCCCAAGTCTTGACTATGGGGCATGCCCGCCCCGTATCTGGACTGTGGGGCCCGTCCACCCCGTGTCTGGACTGTGGGCCGCCTGCCCCGGGTCTAGCCCCAGGTCTGGACTGTGGGGCCACCTGCCCGGGATTAGCCTTGTGTCCGGACTGTGGGGCCTGCCCGCCCTGTATCCTGACTGTGGAGCCCGCCCGCCCAATGTCCTGACTGTGGGGCCCGCCCTGTGTCCTGACTGTGGGGCCCGCCCGCCCAATGTCCTGACTGTGGGGCCCGCCCGCCCAATGTCCTGACTGTGGGGCCCGTCCGCCCTGTGTCCTGACTGTGGGGCCCGTCCGCCCTGTGTCCTGACTGTGGGGCCCGCCCGCCCCGTGTCCTGACTGTGGGGCTCGCCCGCCCCGTGTCCTGACTGTGGGGCCTGCCCTGTGTCCTGACTGTGGGGCCCGTCCGCCCTGTGTCCTGACTGTGGGTCCCGCCCGCCCCGTGTCCTTACTGTGGGGCTCGCCCGACCCGTGTCCAGACTGTGGGGCTCATCCGCACCGTGTCCGGACTTTGGGGCCGCCTGCCCCGGGACTAGCCCTGTGTCCGGACTGTGAGGCCCGATCGCCCCGAGCCTGGACTGTGGGGCCCGTCCGCCCCGTGTCCGGACTGTGGGGCAGCCTACCCCGGGTCTAGCCCCAGATCTGGACTGTGGGGCATGTCCGCCCCGTGTCAGGACTGTGGGGCCCGTCCACCCTGTGTCTAGAATGTGGGGCCGCCTGCCCCGGGTCTAGCCTCAGGTCTGGACTGTGGGGCCGCCTGCCCCGGGTCTAGCCCCAGGTCTTGACTATGGGTCATGCCCGCCCCGTATCCGAACTGTGGGGCCCGTCCACCCAGTGTCTAGAATGTGGGGCCGCCTGCCCCGGGTCTAGCCTCAGGTCTGGACTGTGGGGCCGCCAGCCCTGGGTTTAGCCCCAGGTCTTGACTATGGGGCATGCCCGCCCCGTATCTGGACTGTGGGGCCCGTCCACCCCGTGTCTAGAATATGGGACCGCCTGCCCCGGGTCTAGCCCCAGGTCTGGACTGTGGGGCCACCTGCCCCGGGATTAGCCCTGTGTCCGGACTGTGGGGCCTGCCCGCCCTGTATCCTGACTGTGCAGCCCGCCCGCCCAATGTCCTGACTGTGGGGCCCGCCCTGTGTCCTGACTGTGGGGCCCGTCCGCCCTGTGTCCTGACTGTGGTTCCCGCCCGCCCCGTGTCCTGAATGTGGGGCTCATCCGCCCCGTGTCCGGACTTTGGGGCCGCCTGCCCCGGGACTAGCCCCGTGTCCGGACTGTGAGGCCCGTCCGCCCCGAGCCTGGACTGGGGGCCCGTCCGCCCCGTGTCCGGACTGTGGGGCCCGTACGCCCCGTGTCCGGACTGTGGGGCCCGTACGCCCCGTGTCCGGACTGTGGGGCCCGTCCACCCCGTGTCCGGACTGTGGGGCCCGTCCACCCCGTGTCCGGACTGTGGGTCGCCTGCCCCGGGTCTAGCCCCAGGTCTGGACTGTGGGACATGTCCGCCCCATGTCAGGTCTGTGAGGCCCGTCCACCCCGTGTCTAGAATATGGGACCGCCTGCCCCGGGTCTAGCCTCAGGTCTGGACTGTAGGGCCGCCTGCCCCGGGTCTAGCCCCAGGTCTGGGCTATGGGGCATGCCCGCCCCGTGTCCGGACTGTGGGGCCCGTCCACCCCGTGTCTGGACTATGGGCCACCTGCCCCGGGTCTAGCCCCAGGCCTGGACTGTGGGGTCCGCCCGCCCCATGTCCTGACTGTGGGGCCCGCCCGCCCCATGTCCTGACTGTGGGGCCCGCCCGCCCCATGTCCTGACCGTGGGGCCCGCCCGCCCCATGTCCTGACCGTGGGGCCCGTCCGCCCCATGTCCTGACCGTGGGGCCCGTCCGCCCCATGTCCTGACCGTGGGGCCCGTCCGCCCCATGTCCTGACCGTGGGGCCCGTCCGCCCCATGTCCTGACTGTGGGGCCCGCCCGCCCCGTGTCCTGACTGTGGGTCCCGCCCGCCCCGTGTCCTGACTGTGGGGCTCGCCCGCCCCGTGTCCTGACTGTGGGGCCTGCCCTGTGTCCTGACTGTGGGGCCCGTCCGCCCTGTGTCCTGACTGTGGGTCCCGCCCGCCCCATGTCCTGACTGTGGGGCTCGCCCGCCCCGTGTCCAGACTGTGGGGCTCATCCGCCCCGTGTCCGGACTTTGGGGCCGCCTGCCCCGGGACTAGCCCCGTGTCCGGACTGTGAGGCCCGTCCGCCCCGAGCCTGGACTGTGGGGCCCGTCCGCCCCGTGTCCGGACTGTGGGGCCCGTCCAACCCGTGTCCGGACTGTGGGGCCCGTCCAACCCGTGTCCGGACTGTGGGGCCCGTCCAACCCGTGTCCGGACTGTGGGGCCCGTCCAACCCGTGTCCGGACTGTGGGGCCCGTCCAACCCGTGTCCGGACTGTGGGGCCCGTCCACCCCGTGTCCGGACTGTGGGTCGCCTGCCCCGGGTCTAGCCCCAGGTCTGGACTGTGGGGCATGTCCGCCCCATGTCAGGTCTGTGAGGCCCGCCCACCCCGTGTCTAGAATATGGGACCGCCTGCCCCGGGTCTAGCCTCAGGTCTGGACTGTGGGGCCGCCTGCCCCGGGTCTAGCCCCAGGTCTGGACTATGGGGCATGCCCGCCCCATGTCCGGACTGTGGGGCCCGTCCACCCCGTGTCTGGACTATGGGCCGCCTGCCCCGGGTCTAGCCCCAGGTCTGGACTGTCGCCCGCCCCATGTCCTGACTGTGGAGCCCGTCCGCCCCATGTCCTGACTGTGGGGCCCTCCCGCCCCATGTCCTGACTGTGGGGCCCTCCCGCCCCATGTCCTGACTGTGGGGCCCGCCCGCCCCGAGCCTGGACTGTGGGGCCCGTCCGCCCCGTGTCCGGACTGTGGGGCCCGTCCGCCCCGTGTCCGGACTGTGGGGCCCGCCCGCCCCATGTCCTGACTGTGGGGCCCGCCCACCCCGTGTCCTGACTGTGGGGCCCGCCCGCCCCGTGTCCTGACTGTGGGTCCCGCCCGCCCCGTGTCCTGACTGTGGGGCTCGCCCGCCCCGTGTCCTGACTGTGGGGCCCGCCCCGTGTCCTGACTGTGGGGCCCGTCCGCCCTGTGTCCTGACTGTGGGTCCCACCCGCCCCGTGTCCTGACTGTGGGGCTCGCCCGCCCCGTGTCCAGACTGTGGGGCTCATCCGCCCCGTGTCCGGACTTTGGGGCCGCCTGCCCAGGGACTAGCCCCGTGTCCGGACTGTGAGGCCCGTCCGCCTACAGCCTGGACTGTGGGGCCCGTCCGCCCCGTGCCCGGACTGTGGGGCCCGTCCGCCCCGTGCCCGGACTGTGGGGCCCGTCCGCCCCGTGCCCGGACTGTGGGGCCCGTCCGCCCCGTGCCCGGACTGTGGGGCCCGTCCGCCCCGTGTCCGGACTGTGGGGCCCGTCCGCCCCGTGTCCGGACTGTGGGGCCCGTCCGCCCCGTGTCCGGACTGTGGGGCCCGTCCGCCCCGTGTCCGGACTGTGGAGCCCGTCCGCCCCGTGTCCGGACTGTGGGGCCCGTCCGCCCCGTGTCCGGACTGTGGGTCGCCTGCCCCGGGTCTAGCCCCAGGTCTGGACAGTGGGGCATGTCCGCCCCATGTCAGGTCTCTGAGGCCCGTCCACCCCGTGTCTAGAATATGGGACCGCCTGCCCCGGGTCTAGCCTCAGGCCTGGACTGTGAGGCCGCCTACCCCGGGTCTAGCCCCAGGTCTGGACTATGGGGCATGCCCGCCCCGTGTCCGGACTGTGGGGCCCGTCCACCCCGTGTCTGGACTATGGGCCGCCTGCCCCGGGTCTAGCCCCAGGTCTGGACTGTGGGGCCCGCCCGCCCCGTGTCCTGACTGTGGGGCCCGCCCGCCTCATGTCCTGACTGTGCAGCCCGCCCGCCCCATGTCCTGACTGTGGAGCCCGCCCGCCCCATGTCCTGACTGTGCCCGCCCCATGTCCTGACTGTGGGGCCCACTCGCCCCGCCCGCCCCATGTCCTGACTGTGGGGCCCCCCGCCCCATGTCCTGACTGTGGGGCCCGCCCCCCCATGTCCTGACTGTGGGGCCCGCCCCCCCCATGACCTGACTGTGGGGCCCGCCTGCCCCGTTTCCTGACTGTGAGGCCCGTCCGCCCCGAGCCTGGACTGTGGGGCCCGTCCGCCCCGTGTCCGGACTGTGGGGCCCGTCCGCCCTGTGTCCGGACTGTGGGGCCCGTCCACAACGTGTCCGGACTGTGGGTCGCCTGCCGCGGGTCTAGCCCCAGGTCCGGACTGTGGGGCATGTCCGCCCCATGTCAGGTCTGTGAGGCCCGTCCACCCCGTGTCTAGAATATGGGACCGCCTGCCCCGGGTCTAGCCTCAGGTCTGGACTGTGGGGCCGCCTGCCCTGGGTCTAGCCCTAGGTCTGGACTATGGGGCATGCCCGCCACGTGTCCGGACTGTGGGGCCCGTCCACCCCTTGTCTGGACTATGGGCTGCCTGCCCCGGGTACCGCCCCATGTCCTGACTGTGCAGCCGGCCCGCCCCATGTCCTGACTGTGGGGCCCGCCCGCCCCATGTCCTGACTGTGGGGCCCGCCCGCCCCATGTCCTGACTGTGGGGCCCGCCCGCCCCGTGTCCTGACTGTGGGGCCCGCCCGCCCCGTGTCCTGACTGTGGGGCCTGCCCTGTGTCCTGACTGTGGGGCCCGTCCGCCCTGTGTCCTGACTGTGGGTCCCGCCCGCCCCATGTCCTGACTGTGGGGCTCGCCCGCCCCGTGTCCAGACTGTGGGGCTCATCCGCCCCGTGTCCGGACTTTGGGGCCGCCTGCCCCGGGACTAGCCCCGTGTCCGGACTGTGAGGCCCGTCCGCCCCGAGCCTGGACTGTGGGGCTCGCCCGCCCCGTGTCCAGACTGTGGGGCTCATCCGCCCCGTGTCCGGACTTTGGGGCCGCCTGCCCCGGGACTAGCCCCGTGTCCGGACTGTGAGGCCCGTCCGCCCCGAGCCTGGACTGTGGGGCCCGTCCGCCCCGTGTCCGGACTGTGGGGCCCGTCCAACCCGTGTCCGGACTGTGGGGCCCGTCCAACCCGTGTCCGGACTGTGGGGCCCGTCCAACCCGTGTCCGGACTGTGGGGCCCGTCCAACCCGTGTCCGGACTGTGGGGCCCGTCCAACCCGTGTCCGGACTGTGGGGCCCGTCCAACCCGTGTCCGGACTGTGGGGCCCGTCCAACCCGTGTCCGGACTGTGGGGCCCGTCCAACCCGTGTCCGGACTGTGGGGCCCGTCCAACCCGTGTCCGGACTGTGGGGCCCGTCCAACCCGTGTCCGGACTGTGGGGCCCGTCCAACCCGTGTCCGGACTGTGGGGCCCGTCCAACCCGTGTCCGGACTGTGGGGCCCGTCCACCCCGTGTCCGGACTGTGGGTCGCCTGCCCCGGGTCTAGCCCCAGGTCTGGACTGTGGGGCATGTCCGCCCCATGTCAGGTCTGTGAGGCCCGTCCACCCCGTGTCTAGAATATGGGACCGCCTGCCCCGGGTCTAGCCTCAGGTCTGGACTGTGGGGCCGCCTGCCCCGGGTCTAGCCCCAGGTCTGGACTATGGGGCATGCCCGCCCCATGTCCGGACTGTGGGGCCCGTCCACCCCGTGTCTGGACTATGGGCCGCCTGCCCCGGGTCTAGCCCCAGGTCTGGACTGTCGCCCGCCCCATGTCCTGACTGTGGAGCCCGCCCGCCCCATGTCCTGACTGTGGAGCCCGTCCGCCCCATGTCCTGACTGTGGGGCCCTCCCGCCCCATGTCCTGACTGTGGGGCCCGCCCGCCTCGAGCCTGGACTGTGGGGCCCGTCCGCCCCGTGTCCGGACTGTGGGGCCCGTCCGCCCCGTGTCCGGACTGTGGGGCCCGCCCGCCCCATGTCCTGACTGTGGGGCCCGCCTGCCCCGTGTCCTGACTGTGGGGCCCGCCCGCCCCGTGTCCTGACTGTGGGTCCCGCCTGCCCCGTGTCCTGACTGTGGGGCTCGCCCGCCCCGTGTCCTGACTGTGGGGCCCGCCCCGTGTCCTGACTGTGGGGCCCGTCCGCCCTGTGTCCTGACTGTGGGTCCCGCCCGCCCCGTGTCCAGACTGTGGGGCTCATCCGCCCCGTGTCCGGACTTTGGGGCCGCCTGCCCAGGGACTAGCCCCGTGTCCGGACTGTGAGGCCCGTCCGCCTACAGCCTGGACTGTGGGGCCCGTCCGCCCCGTGTCCGGACTGTGGGGCCCGTCCGCCCCGTGTCCGGACTGTGGGGCCCGTCCGCCCCGTGTCCGGACTGTGGGGCCCGTCCGCCCCGTGTCCGGACTGTGGGGCCCGTCCGCCCCGTGTCCGGACTGTGGGGCCCGTCCGCCCCGTGTCCGGACTGTGGGGCCCGTCCGCCCCGTGTCCGGACTGTGGGGCCCGTCCGCCCCGTGTCCGGACTGTGGGGCCCGTCCGCCCCGTGTCCGGACTGTGGGGCCCGTCCGCCCCGTGTCCGGACTGTGGGTCGCCTGCCCCGGGTCTAGCCCCAGGTCTGGACAGTGGGGCATGTCCGCCCCATGTCAGGTCTCTGAGGCCCGTCCACCCCGTGTCTAGAATATGGGACCGCCTGCCCCGGGTCTAGCCTCAGGCCTGGACTGTGAGGCCGCCTACCCCGGGTCTAGCCCCAGGTCTGGACTATGGGGCATGCCCGCCCCGTGTCCGGACTGTGGGGCCCGTCCACCCCGTGTCTGGACTATGGGCCGCCTGCCCCGGGTCTAGCCCCAGGTTTGGACTGTGGGGCCCGCCCGCCCCGTGTCCTGACTGTGGGGCCCGCCCGCCTCATGTCCTGACTGTGCAGCCCGCCCGCCCCATGTCCTGACTGTGGAGCCCGCCCGCCCCATGTCCTGACTGTGCCCGCCCCATGTCCTGACTGTGGGGCCCACCCGCCCCGCCCGCCCCATGTCCTGACTGTGGGGCCCCCCGCCCCATGTCCTGACTGTGGGGCCCGCCCCCCCATGTCCTGACTGTGGGGCCCGCCCCCCCCATGTCCTGACTGTGGGGCCCGCCCGCCCCGTGTCCTGACTGTGGGGCCCGCCTGCCCCGTTTCCTGACTGTGAGGCCCGTCCGCCCCGAGCCTGGACTGTGGGGCCCGTCCGCCCCGTGTCCGGACTGTGGGGCCCGTCCGCCCTGTGTCCGGACTGTGGGGCCCGTCCACCCCGTGTCCGGACTGTGGGTCGCCTGCCGCGGGTCTAGCCCCAGGTCCGGACTGTGGGGCATGTCCGCCCCATGTCAGGTCTGTGAGGCCCGTCCACCCCGTGTCTAGAATATGGGACCGCCTGCCCCGGGTCTAGCCTCAGGTCTGGACTGTGGGGCCGCCTGCCCTGGGTCTAGCCCTAGGTCTGGACTATGGGGCATGCCCGCCACGTGTCCGGACTGTGGGGCCCGTCCACCCCTTGTCTGGACTATGGGCCGCCTGCCCCGGGTATAGCACCAGGTCTGGACTGTGGGGCCCGCCCGCCCCGTGTCCTGACTGTGGGGCCCGCCCGCCCCATGTCCTGACTGTGCAGCCGGCCCGCCCCATGTCCTGACTGTGGAGCCCGCCCGCCCCATGTCCTGACTGTGGGGCCCGCCCGCCCCGTGTCCTGACTGTGGGGCCCGCCCGCCCCGTGTCCTGACTGTGGGGCCCGCCCGCCCCGTGTCCTGACTGTGGGTCCCGCCCGCCCCGTGTCCTGACTGTGGGGCCCGCCCCCCCGTGTCCTGACTGTGGGTCCCGCCCGCCCCGTGTCCTGACTGTGGGGCTCGCCCGCCCCGTGTCCTGACTGTGGGGCCCGTCCGCCCTGTGTCCTGACTGTGGGTCCCGCCCGCCCCGTGTCCTGACTGTGGGGCTCGCCCGCCCCGTGTCCAGACTGTGGGGCTCATCCGCCCCGTGTCCGGATTTTGGGGCCGCCTGCCCCGGGACTAGCCCCGTGTCCGGACTGTGAGGCCCGTCCGCCCCGAGCCTGGACTGTGGGGCTCGTCCGCCCCGTGTCCGGACTGTGGGGCCCATCCGCCCCGGGTCCGGACTGTGGGGCCCGTCCGCCCCGGGTCCGGACTGTGGGGCCCGTCCACCCCGTGTCCGGACTGTGGGGCCCGTCCGCCCCGTGTCCTGACTGTGGGTCCCGCCCGCCCCGTGTCCTGACTGTGGGTCCCGCCCGCCCCGTGTCCTGACTGTGGGGCTCGCCCGCCCCGTGTCCTGACTGTGGGGCCCACCCGCCCGCCCCATGTCCTGACTGTGGGGCCCACCCGCCCGCCCCATGTCCTGACTGTGGGGCCCACCCGCCCGCCCCATGTCCTGACTGTGGGGCCCACCCGCCCGCCCCATGTCCTGACTGTGGAGGCCACCCGCCCGCCCCATGTCCTGACTGTGGGGCCTGACCGCCCCGTGTCCTGACTGGGGCCCGCCCACCCCGTGTCCTGACTGTGGGGCCCGCCCGCCCCGTGTATTGACTGTGGGTCCCGCCCGCCCCGTGTCCTGACTGTGGGGCTCGCCCGCCCCGTGTCCTGACTGTGGGGCCCGCCCTGTGTCCTGACTGTGGGGCCCGTCCGCCCTGTGTCCTGAATGTGGGTCCCGCCCGCCCCGTGTCCTGACTGTGGGGCTCGCCCGCCCCGTGTCCTGACTGTGGGGCTCGCCCGCCCCGTGTCCAGACTGTGGGGCTCATCCGCCCCGTGTCCGGACTTTGGGGCCGCCTGCCCCGGGACTAGCCCTGTGTCCGGACTGTGAGGCCCGATCGCCCCGAGCCTGGACTGTGGGGCCCGTCCGCCCCGTGTCCGGACTGTGGGGCCCGTCGGCCCCGTGTCCGGACTGTGGGGCCCGTCCGCCACGTGTCCGGACTGTGGGGCCCGTCCGCCCCGTGTCCGGACTGTGGGGCCCGTCCGCCCCGTGTCCGGACTGTGGGGCCCGTCCGCCCCGTGTCCGGACTGTGGGGCCCGTCCGCCCCGTGTCCGGACTGTGGGGCCCGTCCGCCCCGTGTCCGGACTGTGGGGCCCGCCCGCCCCGTGTCCTGACTGTGGGTCCCGCCCGCCCCGTGTCCTGACTGTGGGGCTCGCCCGCCCCGTGTCTTGACTGTGGGGCCTACCCGCCCGCCCCGTGTCCTGACTGTGGGGCCCACCCGCCCGCCCCATGTCCTGACTGTGGGGCCCACCCGCCCGCCCCATGTCCTGACTGTGGGGCCCACCCGCCCGCCCCATGTCCTGACTGTGGGGCCCACCCGCCCGCCCCATGTCCTGACTGTGGGGCCCGACCGCCCCGTGTCCTGACTGGGGCCCGCCCACCCGGTGTCCTGACTGTGGGGCCCGCCCGCCCCGTGTATTGACTGTGGGTCCCGCCCGCCCCGTGTCCTGACTGTGGGGCTCGCCCGCCCCGTGTCCTGACTGTGGGGCCCGCCCTGTGTCCTGACTGTGGGGCCCGTCCGCCCTGTGTCCTGAATGTGGGTCCCGCCCGGGTCCCGCCCGCCCCGTGTCCTGACTGTGGGGCTCGCCCGCCCCGTGTCCAGACTGTGGGGCTCATCCGCCCCGTGTCTGGACTTTGGGGCCGCCTGCCCCGGGACTAGCCCTGTGTCCGGACTGTGAGGCCCGATCGCCCCGAGCCTGGACTGTGGGGCCCGTCGGCCCCGTGTCCGGACTGTGGGGCCCGTCGGCCCCGTGTCCGGACTGTGGGGCCCGTCGGCCCCGTGTCCGGACTGTGGGGCCCGTCCGCCCCGTGTCCGGACTGTGGGGCCCGTCCGCCCCGTGTCCGGACTGTGGGTCCCGCCCGCCCCGTGTCCTGACTGTGGGGCTCGCCCGCCCCGTGTCCTGACTGTGGGGCCTACCCGCCCGCCCCATGTCCTGACTGTGGGGCCTACCCGCCCGCCCCATGTCCTGACTGTGGGGCCCACCCGCCCGCCCCATGTCCTGACTGTGGGGCCCACCCGCCCGCCCCATGTCCTGACTGTGGGGCCCACCCGCCCGCCCCATGTCCTGACTGTGGGGCCCACCCGCCCGCCCCATGTCCTGACTGTGGGGCCCGACCGCCCCGTGTCCTGACTGGGGCCCGCCCACCCCGTGTCCTGACTGTGGGGCCCGCCCGCCCCGTGTATTGACTGTGGGTCCCGCCCGCCCCGTGTCCTGACTGTGGGGCTCGCCCGCCCCGTGTCCTGACTGTGGGGCCCGTCCGCCCTGTGTCCTGAATGTGGGTCCCGCCCGCCCCGTGTCCTGACTGTGGGGCTCGCCCGCCCCGTGTCCAGACTGTGGGGCTCATCCGCCCCGTGTCCGGACTTTGGGGCCGCCTGCCCCGGGACTAGCCCTGTGTCCGGACTGTGAGGCCCGATCGCCCCGAGCCTGGACTGTGGGGCCCGTCCGCCCCGTGTCCGGACTGTGGGGCCCGTCGGCCCCGTGTCCGGACTGTGGGGCCCGTCGGCCCCGTGTCCGGACTGTGGGGCCCGTCGGCCCCGTGTCCGGACTGTGGGGCCCGTCGGCCCCGTGTCCGGACTGTGGGGCCCGTCGGCCCCGTGTCCGGACTGTGGGGCCCGTCCGCCCCGTGTCCGGACTGTGGGGCCCGTCCGCCCCGTGTCCGGACTGTGGGGCCCGTCCGCCCCGTGTCCGGACTGTGGGGCCCGTCCGCCCCGTGTCCGGACTGTGGGGCCCGTCCGCACCGTGTCCGGACTGTGGGGCCCGTCCGCCCCGTGTCCGGACTGTGGGGCCCGTCCGCCCCGTGTCCGGACTGTGGGGCCCGTCCGCCCCGTGTCCGGACTGTGGGGCCCGTCCACCCCGTGTCCGGACTGTGGGGCTCATCCGCCCCGTGTCCAGACTGTGGGGCTCATCCGCCCCGTGTCCAGACTGTGGGGCTCATCCGCCCCGTGTCCGGACTTTGGGGCCGCCTGCCCCGGGACTAGCCCTGTGTCCGGACTGTGAGGCCCGATCGCCCCGAGCCTGGACTGTGGGGCCCGTCGGCCCCGTGTCCGGACTGTGGGGCCCGTCGGCCCCGTGTCCGGACTGTGGGGCCCGTCGGCCCCGTGTCCGGACTGTGGGGCCCGTCCGCCCCGTGTCCGGACTGTGGGGCCCGTCCGCCCCGTGTCCGGACTGTGGGGCCCGTCCGCCCCGTGTCCGGACTGTGGGGCCCGTCCGCCCCGTGTCCGGACTGTGGGGCCCGTCCGCCCCGTGTCCGGACTGTGGGGCCCGTCCGCCCCGTGTCCGGACTGTGGGGCCCGTCCGCCCCGTGTCCGGACTGTGGGGCCCGTCCGCCCCGTGTCCGGACTGTGGGGCCCGTCCGCCCCGTGTCCGGACTGTGGGGCCCGTCCGCCCCGTGTCCGGACTGTGGGGCCCGCCCGCCCCGTGTCCTGACTGTGGGGCTTGCCCGCCCCATATCCTGACTGTGCAGCCGGCCCGCCCCATGTCCTGACTGTGGAGCCCGCCCGCCCCATGTCCTGACTGTGGGGGGCCCGCCCGCCCCATGTCCTGACTGTGGGGTCCGCCCCCCCCATGTCCTGAATGTGGGGCCCGCCCGGGGCCCGCCCGCCCCATGTCCTGACTGTGGGGCCCGCCCACGCCGTGTCCTGACTGTGGGGCCCGTCCACCCCGTGTCCGGACTGTGGGGCCCGTCCACCCCGTGTCCGGACTGTGGGGCCCGTCCACCCCGTGTCCGGACAGTGGGGCCCGTCCACCCCGTGTCCGGACAGTGGGGCCCGTCCACCCCGTGTCCGGACAGTGGGGCCCGTCCACCCCGTGTCCGGACTGTGGGTCGCCTGCCCCGGGTCTAGCCCCAGGTCTGGACTGTGGGGCATGTCCGCCCCATGTCAGGTCTGTGAGGCCCGTCCACCCCGTGTCTAGAATATGGGACCGCCTGCCCCGGGTCTAGCCTCAGGTCTGGACTGTGGGGCCGCCTCCCCAGGGTCTAGCCCTAGGTCTGGACTATGGGGCATGCCCGCCCCGTGTCCGGACTGTGGGGCCCGTCCACCCCGTGTCTGGACTATGGGCCGCCTGCCCCGGGTCTAGCCCCAGGTCTGGACTGTGGGGCCCGCCCGCCCCGTGTCCTGACTGTGGGGCCTGCCCGCCCCATATCCTGACTGTGCAGCCGGCCCGCCCCATGTCCTGACTGTGGAGCCCGCCCGCCCCATGTCCTGACTGTGGGGGGCCCGCCCGCCCCATGTCCTGACTGTGGGGTCCGCCCCCCCCATGTCCTGACTGTGGGGCCCGCCCAGGGCCCGCCCGCCCCATGTCCTGACTGTGGGGCCCGCCCACGCCGTGTCCTGACTGTGGGGCCCGCCCGCCCCGTGTCCTGACTGTGGGTCCCGCCCGCCCCGTGTCCTGACTGTGGGGCTCGCCCGCCCCGTGTCCTGAGTGTGGGGCCCGTCCGCCCTGTGTCCTGACTGTGGGTCCCACCCGCCCCGTGTCCTGACTGTGGGGCTCGCCCGCCCCGTGTCCTGACTGTGGGGCTCGCCCGCCCCGTGTCCAGACTGTGGGGCTCATCCGCCCCGTGTCCGGACTTTGGGGCCGCCTGCCCCGGGACTAGCCCCGTGTCCGGACTGTGAGGCCCGTCCGCCCCGAGCCTGGACTGTGGGGCCCGTCCGCCCCGTGTCCGGACTGTGGGGCCCATCCGCCCCGGGTCCGGACTGTGGGGCCCGTCCACCCCGGGTCCGGACTGTGGGGCCCGTCCACCCCGGGTCCGGACTGTGACCCCGTGTCCGGACTGTGGGGCCCGTCCACCCCGTGTCCGGACTGTGGGTCGCCTGCCCAGGGTCTAGCCCCAGGTCTGGACTGTGGGGCATGAACGCCCCATGTCAGGTCTCTGAGGCCCGTCCACCCCGTGTCTAGAATATGGGACCGCCTGCCCCGGGTCTAGCCTCAGGTCTGGACTGTGGGGCCGCCTGCCCCGGGTCTAGCCCTAGGTCTGGACTATGGGGCATGCCCGCCCCGTGTCCAGACTATGGGGCCCGTCCACCCCGTGTCTGGACTATGTGCCGCCTGCCCCGGGTCTAGCCCCATGTCCTGACTGTGGAGCCCGCCCGCCCCATGTCCTGACTGTGGGGCCCGCCCGCCCCATGTCCTGACTGTGGGGCCCGCCCGCCCCATGTCCTGACAGTGGGGCCCACCCGCCCCATGTCCTGACTGTGGGGCCCGCCCGCCCCATGTCCTGACTGTGGGGCCCGGTGTCCTGACTGTGGGGCCCGCCCGCCCCGTGTACTGACTGTGGGTCCCGCCCGCCCCGTGTCCTGACTGTGGGGCCCGCCCACCCTGTGTCCTGACTGTGGGGCCCGTCCGCACTGTGTCCTGACTGTGGGTCCCACCCGCCCCGTGTCCTGACTGTGGGGCTCACCCGCCCCGTGTCCAGACTGTGGGGCTCATCCGCCCCGTGTCCGGACTTTGGGGCCGCCTGCCCCGGGACTAGCCCCGTGTCCGGACTGTGAGGCCCGTCCGCCCCGTGTCCGGACTGTGGGGCCCGTCCGCCCCGTGTCCTGACTGTGGGGCTCGCCCGCCCCGTGTCCAGACTGTGGGTCTCATCCGCCCCGTGTCCGGACTTTGGGGCCGCCTGCCCCGGGACTAGCCCCGTGTCCGGACTGTGAGGCCCGTCCGCCCCGTGTCCGGACTGTGGGGCCCGTCCGCCCCGTATCCGGACTGTGGGGCCCGTCCGCCCCGTGTCCGGACTGTGGGGCCCGTCCGCCCCGTGTCCGGACTGTGGGGCCCGTCCACCCCGGGTCCGGACTGTGGGGCCCGTCCACCCCGGGTCCGGACAGTGGGGCCCGTCCACCCCGTGTCCGGACTGTGGGGCCCGTCCACCCCGTGTCCGGACTGTGGGGCCCGTCCACCCCGTGTCCGGACAGTGGGGCCCGTCCACCCCGTGTCCGGACTGTGGGGCCCGTCCACCCCGTGTCCGGACTGTGGGTCGCCTGCCCCGGGTCTAGCCCCAGGTCTGGACTGTGGGGCATGTCCGCCCCATGTCCGGTCTGTGAGGCCCGTCCACCCCGTGTCTAGAATATGGGACCGCCTGCCCCGGGTCTAGCCTCAGGTCTGGACTGTGGGGCCGCCTGCCCCGGGTCTAGCCCCAGGTCTGGACTATGGGGCATGCCCGCCCCGTGTCCGGACTGTGGGGCCCGTCCACCCCGTGTCTGGACTATGGGCCGCCTGCCCCGGGTCTAGCCCCAGGTCTGGACTGTGGGGCCCGCCCGCCCCATGTCCTGACTGTGGAGCCCGCCCGCCCCATGTCCTGACTGTGGAGCCCGCCCGCCCCATGTCCTAACTGTGGGGCCCGCCCGCCACATGTCCTGACTGTGGGTCCCGTCCACCCCGTGTCCGGACTGTGGGGCCCGTCCACCCCGTGTCCGGACTGTGGGGCCCGTCCACCCCGTGTCCGGACTGTGGGGCCCGTCCACCCCGTGTCCGGACTGTGGGGCCCGTCCACCCCGTGTCCGGACTGTGGGGCCCGTCCACCCCGTGTCCGGACTGTGGGGCCCGTCCACCCCGTGTCCGGACTGTGGGGCCCGTCCACCCCGTGTCCGGACTGTGGGGCCCGTCCACCCCGTGTCCGGACTGTGGGGCCCGTCCACCCCGTGTCCGGACTGTGGGGCCCGTCCACCCCGTGTCCGGACTGTGGGGCGCCTGCCCCGGGTCTAGCCCCAGGTCAGGACTGTGGGGCATGTCCGCCCCATGTCAGGTGTGTGAGGCCCGTCCACCCCGTGTCTAGAATATGGGACCGCCTGCCCCGGGTCTAGCCTCAGGTCTGGACTGTGGGGCCGCCTGCCCCGGGTCTAGCCCCAGGTCTGGACTATGGGGCATGCCCGCCCCGTGTCCGGACTATGGGGCCCGTCCACCCCGTATCTGGACTATGGGCCGCCTGCCCCGGGTCTAGCCCCAGGTCTGGACTGTGGAGCCCGCCCGCCCCATGTCCTGACTGTGGGGCCCGGCGGGCCCTCCCGCCCCATGTCCTGACTGTGGGGCCCGCCCGCCCCGTGTCCTGACTGTGGGGCCCGCCCGCCCCGTGTCCTGACTGTGGGGTCCGGCGGGCCCGCCCGCCCCATGTCCTGACTGTGGGGCCCGCCCGCCCCGTGTCCTGACTGTGGGGCCCGCCCGCCCCGTGTCCTGACTGTGGGGTCCGGCGGGCCCGCCCGCCCCATGTCCTGACTGTGGGGCCCGCCCGCCCCATGTCCTGACTGTGGGGCCCGCCCGCCCCATGTCCTGACTGTGGGGCCCGCCCGCCCCATGTCCTGACTGTGGGGCCCGCCCGCCCCATGTCCTGACTGTGGGGCCCGCCCGCCCCGTGTACTGACTGTGGGTCCCGCCCGCCCCGTGTCCTGACTGTGGGGCTCATCCGCCCCGTGTCTGGACTTTGGGGCCGCCTGCCCCGGGTCTAGCCCCGTTTCCGGTCTGTGGGGCACGCCCGTCCCAAGCTTGGACTGTGGGGCCCGTCCGTCCCGGGTCTAGCCCCGAGCCTGGACTGTGGGGTCCGGCCGCCCTATATCCAGACTGCGGCCGCCCAGTGTCCGGACTATGGGCCTGTCCGCCCCGTGTCCGGACTGTGGGGCCTCCTGCATCGGGTCTAGCCCCAGGTCTGGACTGTGGGGCCCCCCGCCCGCCCCAGGTCCGGACAGTGGGGCCGCCCGCCCCGAGTCTAGCCCCAGGTCTGGACTGTGGGGCCCCCCGCCAGCCCCGGGTACGGACTGTGGGGCCCCCCGCCCGCCCCGGGTACGGACTGTGGGGCCCCCCGCCCGCCCCGGGTACGGACTGTGGGGCCCCCCGCTCGCCCCGAGTCTGGACTGTGGGGAAGCCTGCCCCGGGTCTGGACTGTGGGGCATGTCCGCCCCATGTCAGGACTGTGGGGCCCGTCCACCCCGTGTCTGGACTGTGGGGCCGCCTGCCCCTGGTCTAGCCTCAGGTCTGGACTGTGGGGCCGCCTGCCCCGGGACTAGCCCCGTGTCCGGACTGTGGGGCCCGTCCGCCCCGAGCCTGGACTGTGGGGCCCGTCCGCCCTGAGCCTGGACTGTGGGGCCCCCCGCCCGCCCCGGGTACGGACTGTGGGGCCCCCCGCTCGCCCCGAGTCTGGAATGTGGGGCCGCCTGCCCCGGGTCTGGACTGTGGGGCATGTCCGCCCCATGTCAGGACTGTGGGGCCCGTCCACCCGGTGTCTGGACTGTGGGGCCGCCTGCCCATGGTCTAGCCTCAGGTCTAGACTGTGGGGCCGCCTGCCCCGGGACTAGCCCCGTGTCCGGACTGTGGGGCCCGTCCGCCCCGAGCCTGGACTGTGCGGCCCGTCCGCCATATGTCCGGACTGTGGCTCCCCCCGTGTCCGGACTGTGGGGACCGTCCACCCCGTGTCCGGACTGTGGGCCGCGTGCTCCGGGTCTAGCCCCAGGTCTGGACTGTGGGGCATGCCTGCTCCGTGTCCGGACTGTGGGGCCCGTCCACCCCGTGTCCGGACTGTGGGCCATCTGCCCCGGGTCTAGCCCCAGGTCTGGACTGTGGGGCCGCCTGCCCCGGGATTAGCCCTGTGTTCGGACTGTGGGGCCCGCCCGCCCCATGTCCTGACTGTGGAGCCCGCCCTCCCCGTGTCCTGACTGTGGGGCCCGAACCGCCCCCCGCCCGCCCCGTGTCCTGACTGTGGGGCCCGCCCGCCCTGTGTCCTGACTTTGGGGCCCGCCCGGTGTACTGACTGTGGGGCCCGCCCGCCCCGTGTCCTGACTGTGGGCCCGCCCGCCCCGTGTCCTGACTGTGGGGCCCGCCCGCCCCGTTTTCTGACTGTAGGGCTCGCCCGCCCCGAGTCCAGACTGTGGGGCCCATCCGCCCCGGGTCCGTACTTGGGGCCGCCTGCCCCGGGTCTAGCCCCAGGTCTGGACTGTGGGGCCACCTGCCCCAGGACTAGCCCTGTGTCTGGACTGTGGGGCACGCCCGCCCCGAGCCTGGACTGTGGGACATGCCCGCCCCGAGTGGGAAAGGGGAGCCTGTCTGCCCCGAGCGTGGACTGTGGGGCCCGAGCGTGAACTGTGGGGCCTATCCACCCCGAGCCTGGACTGTGGGGCCCGTCCGCCCGAGCCTGGACTGTGGGGCCCCCCGCCCGCCCCGGGTCTGGACTGTGGGGCCGGCTGGCCCCGGGTCTAGCCCCGAGCTTGGACTGTGGGGCTGCCTGCCCCGGGACTAGCCCCGCATCCGGACTGTGGGGCCCCCTGCCCACCCCGTGTCCTGACTGTGGGGCCCCCCGCCCGTCCCGTGTCCTGACTGTGGGGCCCGCCCGCCCCGGGTCCGGACTGTGGGGCCCGCCCGCCCGCCCCGGGCTACTTTCAGTGGTATGTCAGCCGACTGTGGTTTGTAGGCTTCTTTTCTTTACTGTCGCAATGCTTCATTAACTAGCAATTCTGCTGATATTGGTAAGAATGACTTCCGGGTGATAACGGCTGATCCTATCGAACAACAAGGAGGTGCCTTAATAAAGTACAGTCCTGAGGGTAGCTGGTGAGGCCAACAAATTTCCAGTCCATCCCTCATACTTAGATGATAAAGGCAGACCTGTTCAATATGCTATCCATGTCCCAGTTTGGCCTCTTGTTGGTAGGAGGTGTAAATGGTTGCTTTAAACAGAATGAAGCTATTTTAAGTCTGATGTCGGGAGTCTCAGAATGGACTGGTCGACATTTTACTTAGCAAAATATTTATGTCCCAGTTATCCTTCTAGTTGAAGTTGGTCATGGTTGTGATTAGTAGGGGAGTAACGACTGCGGTCGCAGCAAGTCACAAAGGCCCGGAGGATCAGGGGCCCGCCGACACCAGCAGAACCTTTAATTAGATGTGTGTCCTCCTACGCACATCCAGTTGAAGTGTATTGCTGTGGACATACCTATTGGGTCCTTTAGCAACAATGCATTCTGTCGGCCAATCATAGGCCAGCACATGACGGGGCGCATGGCAGTAACGTCATGCACTCCCGTCACAGGCCGAAGTCAGCTGCCTGCTTCACAACAGGACTTGCGGAGCGGGAGTGAAGGGAAGGTGGGTAGAGTATTTAAATATTTATTTTAAATAAGTTGCCATACTACTATATGTAGCATCGGCATCTCTGCCCCCTGCTAGGCAGAGACGCCGTCCCATTCACCTCCTCGCTCCCCGCTCTGCGTTCACCAGCGCTCCTCTTCCTGCAGCCGGCGCGCACAGCTCCCCGGGCACTGTGCTTAGGGCGCGCTCGCTCCCTCCCTCTTAAAGGGGCCGCATGCGCCGTCCTAAGGAGTCCTCGGCCAATAGCCGAGGGTCCTCCCATATATAAGGCACCTCCTCCAAAATGGAGGTGCCCGAGCAAAAGTTGTTGCACAGTGTTTCTGACTTCTGCTTCAGCCCTCAGGTCCCGCTGCTAGCCTGACTACCAGTCTTGCCCACCAGCCTGTTACCTGCCGTGCCTGCCAGCCCGCTCACCTGGGAGCACTTGCCTGTGACCTGCCTGTTACCTGTCGTGCCTTCCTGGAGGCTCCTGCCGTCACTTGCCGTGACCACTTGCCAGCCCACCTAGAGACTCCTGCCGTCACTTGCCGTGACCACCTAGAGACTCCTGCCGTCACTTGCCGTGACCACCTGCCAGCCCACCTAGAGACTCCTGCTCGCCAGCCTGCCTGCTGTGCCTACCTGCTATTCCGGTCAGTCCCTGCCATCTGTACCGTGAAGGTCACCTGCTCCCTTACAAGGTCATCCCCAGAGTAGCACCTGGTCCCTCGGCTCGGTCCCTCCCTGGTCACGGAGTCGTTAGCCGCCGTACGACCAGGGTCGGTCCGGGTTGATACTTAGTTACGCCCCTCTGGGTCCCTCCTTGCACCATAGCACAGAGGTTCCACCCTCCGGACCCGTAACACTATATATGACTATGAGGTGCTTTATACTACTATATATGACTACGGGGTGCATTATACTGCTATATGACTATGGGGTACATTATACTACTATATATGAATATGGGGTATACTATACTACTATATATTGCTATAAGGGTGCATTATACTGCTATATATGACTATGATGTACATTATACTGCTATATATGACTATGGGGGTACATTATACTGCTATATATGACTGAAGTGCAATATAGTGCTATATATGACTATAGGGTGCATTTTACTACTATTTATGACTATGGTGGTGCATTATACTACTATTTATGACTATGGAGGTGCATTACACTACTATATATGACTATGGGGGTTGTATTATACTACTACGGATGACTATTGGGGTTGTATTATACTACTACGGATGACTATAGGGGTGCATTATACTTCTGTATATGACTATGAAGGTGTATTATACTACTATATATGACTATGTGGGTGCATTATACTACTATATATGACTATGGGGGTGCATTATACTGATATGACAGTGGGGTGCATTATACTACTATATATGACTATGGGGGTACATTATACTACTATAAATGACTATGGGGTGCTTTATACTACTATATATGACTATAGGGTGCTTTATACTACTATATATGACTATGGGGTGCTTTATACTACTGTATATGACTATGGGATGCTTTATACTAGTGTATATGACTATGGGGGTGCAGTATACTATTATATATGACTATGGGGGTACATTATACAACTATATATGACCAGGAGGTGCAATATACTGCTATATAGGACTATGGGGTGCATTATACTACTATATAAACTATATGGGGGTACATTATACTGCCTTATATGACTATGGAGTGCATTATACTGCTTTATGTGACGATGGGGGTGCATTATACTTCTATGGATGACTATGAAGTGTATTATACTACTATATATGACTATGAGGATGCATTATACTACTGTACATGTCTATGGGGTGCATTATACTACTATATATGACTGGGGGTGCATTATACTGCTATATAGGACCATGGCTTGCATTATACTGCTATATATGACGATGGGGTGCATTATACTGCTATATATGACTATGGAGGTGCATTATACTACTATATATGACTATGGGGTGCATTACACTACTTTATATGACTATGGAGGTACATTATATTACCATATATGACTATGGGGGTGAATTATACTGCTATATATTATGATGTGGTGCATTATACTACTATGTATGACTGTGGAGGTGCTTTATACTTTATTGAAAACTATGGGGTGCATTATACTACATGTATGACTAGGAGCTGTGCATTATACTTTATGGACGACTATGGGCTGTACAGTATATTATATAGAGGAGAATGGGATGCATTATACTATATGGAGGACTATGGGATGCATTATACTATATGAAGGACTATGGGAAGTGCGTTATACTTAAGCTCTGGAGCCCCATGACTCGAATGTACACCCCTGGTGAGTATAATGGCTTAGTTTTTTTTTTATACAATAAAGAACAGCGGCAGAATGGGGGACATATTCGGGATATATATATTCAGACTCTAGTTACGCCACTGGTCATAAGACACATGAAATCATTGTAAGTTCAATTAATATTCGGGGTCTGGAGTCATAAATTGGACTGGTTGGCGTTTAAGTTGGTTAACCATTTAGTTTCCAGGTTATCCTTTAAGTTGGATTTGTAAGTTGGGTATGGCTGAGCTGAGCAAAACCAGTGTAAGTCCAGCTGCTCCTCCTGGTCCGGTGTCATAGGATGGACTGCTCAGCATTTAAGCTGATAAACATCTACATTTCAGTTTACTCTCCTTGTTGGAGGTGCAAGCTGGACATGGCTGCAATAAGCTGAATAAAACCACTGTAAGTCCAGTTAAGGCTCCTAGTTGGAAGAGATGGCCTTGTGGACACAAAGTGATTAAACTGTTAATGCCCCAATCTACCCTCCTGGTATGGAGTGGTAAGATGAGCATGATGGTGTCATGTTGGACAGCACTACAGTGGAGAAAATAAGTATTTGATACACTGCCGATTTTGCAAGTTTTCCTACCTACAAAGAGCGTAGAGGTCTGTCATTTTTATCGTAGGTCACTTCATCTGTGAGAGACAAAATCTAAAAATCAGAAAATCACATTATATGATTTTTAAATAATTAAATTGCATTTTATTGCATGAAATAAGTATTTGATCACCTACCAACCAGCAAGAATTCTGGCTCTCACATACTTGTTAGTTTTTCTTTAAGAAGCCCTCCTACTCTGCACTCATTACCTGTATTAATTGCACTTGTTTGAACTTATTACCTGTATAAAAGACACAAGGCTGGGATGGGCTACAGGACAATAAGCAAGCAGCTTCACGAGACGGCAACAACTGTTGGCGCAATTATTAGAAAATGGAAGAAACACAAGATGACTAAGTCTTCCTCGGTCTGGGGCTCCATGCAAGATCTCGCCTCGTGGGGTAAGGATGATTCTGAGAAACGTCAGGAATCAGCCCAGAACTACATGGGAGGACCTGGTCAATGACCTAAATAGAGCTGGCACCACAGTCTCAAACATTACCATTAGTTACACACTACGCTATCATGGATTAAAATCCTGCAGGGCACACAAGGTCCAGTGCTCACCCCAGCACATATCCAGGCCTGTTTGAAGTTGCCAATAACCATCTGGATGATCCAGAGGAGGCATGGGAGAAGGTCATGTGGTCAGATGAGATCAAAATAGAACTTTTTGGTGTCCACTCCACTCACCTTGTTTGGAGGAAGAAGAAGGATGAGTACAACCCCAAGAACACTCTCCCAACCATGAAGCATGGCGGGGGAAACCTCATACTTCGGAGGTGCTTTTTTTTGCAAAGGGGACAGGAAGACTGCAATGTATTGAAGGGAGGATGGATGGGGTCATGTATCTTCCTTCCCTCAGTAAGCACGTTGAAGATGGGTTGTGGTTGGGTCTTCCAGCATGACAATGATCCGAAACACACAGCCAGGGCAACCTAAGGCGTGGCTCGATAAGAAGCATTTCAAGGTCCTGTAGTGGTCTAGCCAGTCTCCAGACCTGATCCCAGTAGAAAAGCTTTGGAGGGAGCTGAAACTCAATATTGCCCAGCAACAGCCCCGAAACTTGAAAGATCTGGAGAAGATCCGTATGGAGGAGAGGGCCAAAATCCCTGCTTTATTGTGTGCAAACTTGGTCAAGAACTACAGGAAATATCTGACCTCTGTAATTGCAAACAAAGGTTTCTGTACCAAATATTAAGTTCTATTTTTCTATTGTATCAAATACTTATTTCATGCAATAAAATGCAAATGAATTATGTAATGTTAATCATACAATGTGATTTTTCTGGATTTTATTTTTAAACTCGGTCTCTCACAGGTGAAGTGACCTACGATAAAAATTACAGACCTCTCCATTCATTGTAGGTGGGAAAACTTGCAAAATCGGCAGTGTATTAAATACTTCTTTTCCCCACCGTATACCAGTCTGCCCTCCTAATGGAAGTTGGATCTGGATTCGCCAGTGTGGGGCTGATAAACCATCAATATCCCAGTCTATCCTCCTAACTGGAGGAGCATGATGGACATAGTTATACCGGTTCTAGTGAAAATATTCCAAGACCAGCATATCCTCTTGGTTGAAGTTGGAAAATGGACATATTAGAAATTAAGTCGGTGGAGCCATTATACCCAATAAGTATTTCAGGATTGAAGTCCTAAAATTGCTAGATTGGACTAAGTGGTGAGTTGGTTAAATATCCGGTCAATGTGCTTTTTGGGTGATTAAAACGTCAATTCTGCAATAAATCTACAAGGGGAGGAATTGATGGATGAGTTAAAATGTCCACTTACCTGTCAGACTCCTGTAGCAAAGGAGTAACCTCTCCGCTAGTCAAGACGAATGTCTTCTCACTGCGTTTCTTCAGACGACTTAACGTTCCGCCCTATGGGACAAACCAAAAAAAAAAAAGATTGGTGAAGTTTGATTGAAATAAGGTATTAAATATTCTGGTTTCTGGATCCCCTTTGGCATTCTGGGATGCTCAATCTACACTTTATAGCAAAAAGTGGGGTAGATATTTTTGAACCATTAGGTGGTCATTGACACTGGAAGGGTTTCTTACTGTCCAGACCTTCGCCTTAGGGGGGCCTTACTTCAATGGAAAATATCAACAATATTGTGTTTGTGATCCAATTCTCTCGCATGCGAGATTCGGATCACAGGTGTGGAGAAGATGGAGCATTTAATTTCTCCATCTTCTCAACTGTGTGAGTCAGCCGGCGTATATTGGACTGCACTCAGATGACATCTGAGTGCAGTCCGATGTTTTTCACGTATCCATAGACTTGTATGGGCGCGTCGTCTGATATACTCTGCCAATTGCAGCATGCAGCAATTTTTTTCTCATGCCGACTTGGCATGAGAAAATAAACACTAGTTGGCACTGCCCCATAGTATAACATTGGAGTGAGTGCTATACTCATCCGAGTTATATGCCGGCTACTCAGCAGTGTCAGCGATCCCTAAAGGCATCACCTTGACAATCACAGCAATAAGCACATGACACAGACGTGTTGGCTCTGATTTTTTGGGGGGCAAAATGGTGCAGTGCTGAACTTCACCACAGACACCCCCAGCTACATGATGTGTAAACAGGACCCCAAGATTGTGTGAAGAGACGCTTACCTGGACCAGTCTCCTTCAAGCTGTCCGGGGTTAAAGACATAAAATGATTCCGGTTTAGAAATGTGCACATTCTATTTCATCTGTGATGTCATGGGATGTCGATGACGTCACGCGCCCGGTGATGTCATTAAAACTCTCACTGCTTTTTATGGATCCAGTTTACAACATCAACAAAAAATTAATTCAATAAAAAGACAAAACCCCGACCTCATTTTATAATTCTATGAGGCACATTTAAAATGAGCCTTTTATTTTATCTATATTACCTACTGCTCTATGTACTAAAATACCACCCAGGACCCCATACTGCCATTCCTGACCCCAGTAACCTACAACTCCAATGTCCCCCCGAATTCAACAGGAACAAAAGAGCTGACAACAGAGAATGATGGCATACGCTACTAAATTTCTGTTACAAAGTGCTGTAATTCTACCACGTCAATGGCAAAACGATCCAAAAATGGAGCCCCATAAAGATGTCCCAACTTGAGCCCCCCTATCTACATGCCTTACTAGAGCATAGGGGTGACATAGGGGGCGAGCTCCATTGTAGTCTGCCATAGTGGGGGGGCAGTGCAAAGAGCTGGAAGACCCCCAACAAATATGTATCATCACATTGTCATCCTCCTGCTATAGGGGGCATGGAAAACGCTGCTTCCCCAGCAATATAGCAGCTCATTGCTGGGGGTTTAGCTGCCATACTTGTTAATATCAACAGATCATCAGTGACTCCTCATTTAGGTAAGGGGTGGTCCTGAAAATGTCTTATTACAGAGTGTTTCTGGCGATCCATGATAAATCCGGTGGATACGCTATAAGTATACCAAAGCTTAAAAGTAATGTGCTCCCTACCTGGACTCGTCCCCTTCCAGCTGTCAGATCCTAGTGACACAAGATGGCTCTGGTGCAGAGCTTCATACATTCTACTCCAGCTGTCATGTCTATGATGTCATGTGCATTGTGATGTCATCATGGCTCTCACTGTTATTTCACATTTACAACCACAAGAAAAAGTTGATTTTAATTGTTTAAAAAAACAAAACTAAAAAACATTGTGGGTAATTGCAGCCTGTGATTATTTTACACACTATCATTAATATTTGGGGGGATTAGTCAGGTCCTTCGCCTTCCCCTCCTGCACTGCACTTTATATGTTGTATATTATAATAATGGACAATCCACAAGCCCTGCTTGTAGAATATATATATATACAGTACAGACCAAAAGTTTGGACACACCTTCTCATTTAAAGATTTTTCCGTATTTTCATGACTATGAAAATTGTACATTCACACTGAAGACATCAAAACTATGAATTAACACATGTGGAATTATATACTTAACAAAAAAGTGTGAAACAACTGAAAATATGTCTTATATTCTAGGTTCTTCAAAGTAGCCACCTTTTGCTTTGATGATTGCTTTGCACACTCTTGGCATTCTCTTGATGAGCTTCAAGAGGTAGTCACAGGAAATGGTTTTCACTTCACAGGTGTGCCCTGTCAGGTTTAATAAGTGGGATTTCTTGCCTTATAAATGGAGTTGGGACCATCAGTTGTGTTGTGCAGAAGCCTGGTGGATACACAGCTGATAGTCCTAGTCCTACTGAATAGACTGTTAGAATTTGTATTATGGCAAGAAAAAAGCAGCTAAGTAAAGAAAAACGAGTGGCCATCATTACATTAAGAAATGAAGGTCAGTCAGTCTGAAAAATTGGGAAAACTTTGAAAGTGTCCCCAAGTGCAGTTGCAAAAACCATCAAGCGCTACAAAGAAACTGGCTCACATGAGGACCGCCCCAGGAAAGGAAGACCAAGAGTCACCTCTGCTTCTGAGGATAAGTTTATCTAAGTCACCAGCCTCAGAAATCGCAGGTTAACAGCAGATCAGATTAGAGACCAGGTCAATGCCACACAGAGTTCTAGCAGCAGACACATCTCTTCAACAACTGTTAAGAGGAAACTTTGTGCAGCAGGCCTTCATGGTAAAATAGCTGCTAGAAAACCACTGCTAAGGACAGGCAACAAGCAGAAGAGACTTGTTTGGGCTAAAGAACACAAGGAATGGACATTAGACCAGTGGAAATCTGTGCTTTGGTCTGATGAGTCCAAATTTGAGATCTTTGGTTCCAACCACCGTGTCTTTCTGCGACGCAGAAAAGGTGAACGGATGGACTCTACATGCCTGGTTCCCACCGTGAAGCATGGAGGAGGAGGTGTGATGGTGTGGGGGTGCTTTGCTGGTGACACTGTTGGGGATTTATTCAAAATTGAAGGTATACTGAACCAGCATGGCTACCACAGCATCTTGCAGCGGCATGCTATTCCATCCGGTTTGCGTTTAGTTGGACCATCATTTATTTTCCAACAGGACAATGACCCCAAACACACCTCCAAGGCTGTGTAAGGGCTATTTGACCAAGAGGGAGAGTGATGGGGTGCTACGCCAGATGACCTGGCCTCCACAGTCACCAGACCTGAACCCAATCGAGATGGTTTGGGGTGAGCTGGACAGCAGAGTGAAGGCAAAAGGGCCAACAAGTGCTAAGCATCCCTGGGAACTCCTTCAAGATTGTTGGAAGACCATTTCCGGTGACTACCTCTTGAAGCTCATCAAGAGAATGCCAGGAGTGTGCAAAGCAGTCATCAAAGCAAAAGGTGGCTACTTTGAAGAACCTAGAATATAAGACATATTTTCAGTTGTTTCACGCTTTTTTGTTAAGTATATAATTCCACATGTGTTAATTCATAGTTTTGATGCCTTCAGTGCGAATGTACAATTTTCATAGTCATGAAAATGCAGAAAAATCTTTAAATGAGAAGGTGTGTCCAAACTTTTGGTCTGTACTGTATATACTAGATGGAGGCCCGATGCTATCGCATCGGGAGGGCAGTAATGTCACGATGGGGGCAGGCTTTGCAGTGCTGAGAATCTCTCCCCCCCATGTGCCCACCCACCTATCCACTCTCTCTTTCCCCCATGTGCTGACTTCTCTCGTCTGTGATCTCTTCTTTGACCCGTGTACCCCATGTGCTCTTCCCCTTGTCTGCTGTCTCTCTCCTTCCTGTGCTGTGTTCTCCCCTCATGTGCTGTCCCGTTTGAGCTGTCTCCCCCCTGTGCTCTGTCTCTCTCCCCCTGTGCACTTTCTCTCTCCCCCATGTGCTGTCTTCTCCTCTCATGTGATCTCTTCTTTGACCTGTCTACCCCATGTGCTCTCCCCCTTGTCTGCTGTCTCTCTCCTTCCTGTGCTGTGTTCTCCCCTCATGTGCTGTCCCGTTTGAGCTGTCTCTCCCCTGTGCTCTGTCTCTCTCCCCCTGTGTGCTTTCTCTCTCCCCCATCTGCTGTCTTCTCCTCTTATGTGATCTCTTCTTTGACCTGTGTACCCCATGTGCTCTCCCCCTTGTCTGCTCTCTCTCTCCACCCCTGTGCTGTCTTCTTCCCTCATGTGTTCTCTCGTTTGAGCTGTCTCCCCTCGCAGTAAATCAGACTGCCGCCATCTTTGTGCAGGCAGATACCGGCGGTCACATTAAAACTGCGCATGCGCTCCTCCTGTACAAAGATGGCGGCAGTCAGTGAATCATTCGGCTGATCCCGGCGGCGGCGTGTTTGCGACAGTGTTCCGCTGGTGTTACCACGCAAGAGGCTGCGTACGGCGTATACCGTGTGTGTGGTGCTAACGGCGCATACAGAGTGTGTGTGTGTGTGTGTGGTGGTGCGTACGCCGTATTCAGTGTGTGTGTGTGTTGCGTATGGAGTATACAGTGTATGTGTGTGTGGTGCGTACGGCGTATACAGTGTATGTGGTGCGTATGGAGTATACAGTGTGTGTGTGTGTGGTGGTGCGTACGCCGTATTCAGTGTGTGTGTGTGTTGCGTATGGAGTATACAGTGTGTGTGTGTGGTGCGTACGGCGTATAAAGTGTATGTGTGGTGCGTACGCCGTATACAGTGTTTGTGGTGCGTACGGCGTATACAGTGTATGTGTGGTGCGTACGGAGTATACAGTGTGTGTGTGTGGTGCGTACGGAGTATACAGTGTGTATGTGTGGTGCGTACGCCGTATACAGTGTGTGTGGTGCGTACGGCGTATACAGTGTATGTGTGGTGCGTACGGCGTATACAGTGTGTGTGTGTGTTGCGTATGGAGTATACAGTGTGTGTGGTGCGTACGGCGTATACAGTGTGTGTGTGTGGTGCGTACGGCGTATACAGTGTGTGTGTGTGGTGCGTACGGAGTATACAGTGTGTGTGTGGTGCGTACGGCGTATACAGTGTGTGTGTGGTGCGTACGCCGTATACACTGTGTGTGTGTGTGTAAGTAAATTAACCTTAAAGAGTAAATCAACTTTTGGGATGTTTTTAATGTGGTTTAGGGTCATTAATTCTGAGCAGATTTGTGGGGACCCCAATCCTTTGCTCCTTTGCTTACAAGACCTCCTAGAAGAGCGCAGCTCAGTAGATAGGAGAGTACACTGAGCGGAGCAAATGCAGCAGAAAGTCATAGTCATGTCTCCTCACCTCTTCACTTCTAAGAGATCTTCTGAGTGATCAGGGTCTCAGATTCGCACTAATCTGCTCAAAATTATAGGACCTAAATCATGTAATATATATCCCAAAATGTAAGTTACTTTTTAAACGTTTAATCCCCTGCTTGCATCTAATCAGTACATTGGTTCCTATATGGTCCACAGTCTCATGATGACTGGTAACAACTCCCAGTATCTCCTTACCATTGCTAAGGACATACTGGGAGTTGTAGTTAAGTCCTCCATTCTCTGGAATTCCTATTGTTAGCAATGCCCTTCCTCAACCAATTGCAAATACAAAGGATCCATCCATGGGGTGAGATCTTGGGAATAATTGAATCGTACCTACATTTAAAAAAAAAATAAAAAATCTCCTATTCTTAATAATTACCGTATATTTCGGACTATAAGATGCACTTTTTTCCTCCAAAATTTTGGAGGAAAGTGGGGGGTGCGTCTTATAGTCCGAATACTATATTATTGTATGGCCGCATGGTGGTGGGTGTGGGGGAGCCACAGGGGTGGATTAAGAGTAGCAAGGGCCCCGGGCAGTTTAGAAGGCACGGCCCCCCCCCCCCCCCCCACACCACCCCCACACACACACACACATGCACATATACCTGTATGTATGACATGTCACATGATCCCCTGTGATAGATCATGTGATAGTTCACGTGAAATTAATTTGGCACAATATTAATTATAATAATTTTTTTTATGCTGTGTGCCCACTACGCGTTTTTTAAGCTTTTCCGCAGCGGCAATTCCGCTGCAGAAACGCTTAAAAAACGCTTGGTAGAAGGTCTGCCATGTTCCCCAATGATAATCCGCATGTGCTGTGCACATGCTGCGGAAATTTCCGCTGCGGATTATCATTGCGGAAAAATCCACAGCAATAACAATTATTTTGCGGAAGCGTGGCGCTTTCGCCGCCATTGACTTGCATTAGAACACATGGAATCCGCATCACTGGATCTGTACATGCAGAATCCATGCGCTTCAATGTGCGGATGGTACCCGGGTTTGGAGAAGAGGAGACTGTCCTCCGGACCCGGGTACCATAGAACCTGTAAAAAAAGAATAAAATAAAATATAAAATATTATACTTACCTTCTGATGGCCCCCGGTGTCTTTATCCGATGCGTCCTGGCTTGCCGGCAGCTCACGATGGTCTGAAAAGGACCTGCCGTGACGTCATTTAGTCATGTGACGGGTCACGCGACCGCTGACGTCGGCAGGCCATCAGAAGGTAATTATATATTTATTTTTTACCATTCTTTTACGGTCACACTATATAAATCCATGCCGGTTGCATGGATTTATATAGTGTGACCAAGTTGTCAAGTACTTTCCAAGTGATGCTAAAATCGCTTGGAAAGCGCTTGTCAACCCGCATGCGGAAATGCATGTGAAGAACGCTTCACATCCGCATGTCCCTAGCAGGTAATTTTATGACTCAATATTGAGCACACGTAACCATCTATACACAGCAGGAGGCCGCACTGCACCATTTATACACAGCGGGAGGCCGCACTGCGCCATCTATACACAGCGGGAGGCCGCACGTAGCCATCTATACACAGCAGGAGGCCGCACGTAGCCATCTATACACAGCGGGAGGCCACACGTAGCCATGTATACACGGCAGGAGGCCGCACGTAGCCATCTATACACAGCGGGAGGCCACACGTAGCTATTTATACACAACGGGAGGCTGCATGTAGCCATCTATACACAGCGGGAGGCCACACGTAGCCATCTATACACAGCGGGAGGCCGCACGTAGCTATCTATACACAGCAGGGAGCCGCACAGTGCCATCTATACACAGTGGGAGGCCGCACGTAGCCATCTATACACAGCGGGAGGCCGCACGTAGCCATCTATACACAGCGGGAGGCCGCACGAAGCTATCTATACACAGCAGGGAGCCGCACAGTGCCATCTATACACAGCAGGGAGCCGCACAGTGCCATCTATACACAGCAGGAGGCCGCACGGTGCCATCTATACACAGCAGGAGGCCGCACGGTGCCATCTATACACAGCAGGATGCCGCACGGTGCCATCTATACACAGCAGGAGGCCGCACGGTGCCATCTATACACAGCAGGGAGCCACACGGTGCCATCTATACACAGCAGGGAGCCGCACGGTGCCATCTATACACAGCGGGAGGCCACACGGTGCCATCTATACACAGCGGGAGGCCACACGGTGCCATCTATACACAGCGGGAGGCCGCACGGAGCCATCTATACACAGCGTGAGGCAGCACGGAGCCATCTATACACAGCGTGAAGCAGCACGGAGCCATCTATACACAGCGTGAGGCAGCACAGAGCCATCTATACACGGCAGGAGGCCGCACGTAGCCATCTATACACAGCGGGAAGCCGCACGTAGCCATCTATACACAGCGGGAAGCCGCACGGTGCCATCTATACACAGCGGGAGGCCGCACGGTGCCATCTATACACAGCGGGAGGCCGCACGGCGCCACCTATACACAGCAGGAGGCCGCATGGAGCCATCTATACATAGCGGGAGGCCGCACGGCGCCCCCTCCCAGAGACAGCAGGAGGCCACACGGTGCCATCTATACACAGCGGAAGGCCGCACGGAGCCATCTATACACAGCATGAGGCAGCACGGCGCCCCCCCCCAGAGACAGCAGGAGGCCACATGGCGCCATCTATACTCAGCAGGAGGCCGCACGCAGTCACGCACACACACAAACATATACAGACATATACATACACGCATAAACACATTTGAAACACAAAAATACATATAAACCGACATCACACAATGATATCTGCCTGCACACACATACATACATACACATACACACAGACAGACTCACACACACACACACACACACACACACTCACCATCCCCCGGCTCGGCTCCAGTCCTCCTGGCTCCTGCTCCTCTCCGGTGGTAAGTAGCAGTGCAGGCCGGGCGTGCACTGCGTGACGTCACAGCTAGGAGACACGGCCGTGCACAGGGCCAGCAGAGGGAAGTTAACTGCTGCAGTGCTGGCCCGGCCGAAGAAGCAGCGGTTCTGCACCGCTGCTGGGGGAGTGGTCCGGGGCCCCCCCCTGCCACTGTCTGCCGGTATGTGCCGCGGGGCTGCACATATAATGAGGGCAATCCGGCCATAGAGACCGGAGTCCCCGGGCGGTAGCCCGGATTGCCCTCATTATAATCCACCTATGGGGAGCCGCAGCGGGGGATCAGCGGGGCACAGGATTTTACAAATCGCAGAAAACCCATTTGATGTTAATTGTTTGGGCTTTTCTCATGCGTCGAGCATCACTCACGAGAAAAACAAGCTTCAAAGAACAAATGAGAGGAGACAGTCCATGCATTATGTGTCACGGTGGCGTGTCATTACCAACCCCCTTGCTGCAGCGCTCCCTAAATTCCCCACAATGTAGAAAAACCTTGTCCACACGTCACGGCTCTGAGCTGACTAGTCCTGGAGGATCGGGAGGTTCCTTCCTTACATCTCTCCTCAATTATCTCGGCTTCTGTAAAATAGGCCGAGTCTAATGGGATGAAAAATGCGGCTGCAGAATAAAGGTTCTCTGGCATTTATCTACTCTGTGATCACCGTTCCTAATCCAATCGTGGAGGCGTTCCTGGCTGTTACAAGGAATTAGTAGGATTACTAAAGTGTGACAGGCGAGGGTACAGCGCCTGTGCCTGTCATGGATTCTCAATAGAGGTGGCTGGGAATGGTCGCTCTCCACTGAAATGATCGGGAGGTGCACATACTTCCCACAAGAAAGCACTTGAATTGTCAAGGTCAATCTATTCTATAGCTGTAACTTTAGCCTTAAAGGAATTGATACAGTGGGGTACATCTGGTGCCCGGGGGGCAGTGTTTGGTATACTGTGTCCCTCTGAAGAAGCTAAAAAAGTGAAACGCGTGTTTAGGAGAGTGGCAGGCACATAATGGGTAAGGCTCTCCTCAATACTGGTACTCAGGCGCAAAATATGTAGAATTTACACTACACTAGAGATGAGCGAACCCCGTGGATGTTCGGTTTCGACCAAACTTTAGTCCAAAGTTTGGTTCGGGTACCAGAACTTGAACCCAAACCCCATAGAAGTCAATGCAGACACAAACTTTGATGCTGTAAAATGGTTGTAGTAAGGGCTAGGAGGTCTCTCACTCTTAAAACAGACTTGTCAGTGTTCGGAGTTCAGCATTGGACACTAGGTGTCCGGTATGAACCCCAAACTTTACAGTTCGGGTTCGCTCATCTCTACACAACACTCGTTATACTGTTGTACTAATACATTACACGTCTAGTCCCTGTGATTGACTATATATTCATTGTTGAGGACGCTCTTGCAGATGGGTCTAATCTCTGATGTCACGCCATCTGGAGGCTGAATCTTGAACTAAGTGCTCTTGTAATACAGGTTTTAATATTACGCTAATAAAATATATACTGTATACTGTACAATAGCTTTCCGACCCCGTTACACAGTTTTTGAGCACTTGAGCTGAAGTTGTTAAAGCTCAATTGGTGTTTTGCATAGTCTGAGGGGGCTATAGGTGTAATTCAGCTGAGATTTTGACTTCGATGCGTGTTGCAGTTACATTGGCATAATACTCTGTTCCATGTGCAATATTATGTAGAACAGAGTTTTGATTCTAAATGGACTGTAGATAAAACAGTATGTCCTGGAACAGTACCAATACACATGCTCTGTAACTTGCCATCCACTCTTTTGGAGTGGACGATTGCTCTTTATCAGCATTCTGTCAGCACTATAGGTCCTGGGACATCCCTTCTCTCATTACTCAGCACGTATTGCTTCCGCCATTGCTTAATGAGATGCCTACAAGTAACTGAAAGGCTGCATCTCTGTTATGCCTGCATATACAGTTTGACAGGCAGGAGCAGAGAGACGAAGGCCAAGCCCCACTTCCGGTAATCCATATAGGGGGGTTTCTGCTGCTAGAGACAAATTACACTTAGACAGAAGGGAGACCCTACCGGCCGACACTTTTAGGCTATCTAACCCCTGAAAAGTAACTCCAACTTAATTGAACTTTATAAAGGGATTTTGCACATTATCTATTGAATGAGATCAAGTACAGGGACCATTTAATTTGTATTAGGGTTCAACTCACCTGCAAACACCATGGGTTTCGCAGGCTTAAAGCCGGGCAGAGCCACTGGCTGCTTCAGTAAATGCAGAGTGTCTCCTATTTGTGCTTCCTGTGCGTCCTTCATCCCAGCCATTAGATAACCTACTTGCCCAGCATATCTACGAAACAATGAGAGTAATATATATTCACAATTAGTGCAGATTCATCAAATTCTACATTGAATATCAGGTACAAATCAGCTATAAAAGAAGGTAGCAACGGCTCTGAGACCCAGCACTGCATGAGTTCACTACAGCTATATACAGCTGGCACTAGAGGGCGCTCACTGGAGACAGACTTCTACTGCTGCGGGTGGGTCCAATACTAGCTGTACATAATCACATGTCAACAGCTCCCCCTGGTGGTGGCTGCATGCAGCAAAAATAGTATTTCATCTAGTTACATTCATTTAAGTCAGAAATGCTGTGACATTAGTCAGCACTGAATTTTGGATGTAAAACTATTTTGGATCTATCAACATATATGTTATAACTTCCCAGAGCCTAAACACCACATCAGAGAGCTCTGCTAATCGCACTGTAACAAGCTGAGAACCATCATACGGCCACAACAGATTTGTATTGAATGGCAATAAAAACACAAAATTGTATTTTAATTTGCAGAACTTTCCATAACACAATATTGACATTTTATTTGCTTTAATAACAGATTCCCCTTTCAGCTCTGCACTCTCCTGGGCACCAAACACACATGTATATTCATAGAAAGCAGCACCGAGGAGCATCAGTACTGCATGCAGGATTAGAGCGCCATCTAGTGGCACTATAAGAATATTCCTAGTGTGCTAAAATGTCGCTCTATTATATCCTGCACGGGGTCGTACACAATTTTAAATGCTTTAGATATCGGAAAAAATTACTTTAAAAAAATGATGGAAAAACCCTTTTAAAAAGACACAGAAAGCAATAAGGAAAAAGAAGAAACAAAAGAAGTGGTGCTGAGATGGGCCGGCTGCAGTTTATGCAGATCCTTGGGTGACAAAGTGCATGTGGGATAATCTTCACTTTTACAATTGTTTTTTATCCTTGCCTTCTAAAAGCTATAAAACTTTTTTTCCAGTAGATTCGTTGTATCTGGGCTTTTTTCCCAGTAGATTCGTTGTATCTGGGCTTTTTTCCCAGTAGATTCGTTGTATCTGGGCTTTTTTTCCCAGTAGATTCGTTGTATCTGGGCTTTTTTTCCAGTAGATTTGTTGTATCTGGGCTTTTTTCCAGTAGATTTGTTGTATCTGGGCTTTTTTCCAGTAGATTCGTTGTATCTGGGCTTTTTTCCAGTAGATTCGTTGTATCTGGGCTTTTCTCCCAGTAGATTCGTTGTATCTGGGCTTTTCTCCCAGTAGATTCGTTGTATCTGGGCTTTTTTTCCCAGTAGATTCGTTGTATCTGGGCTTTTTTCCAGTAGATTCGTTGTATCTGGGCTTTTTTCCCAGTAGATTCGTTGTATCTGGGCTTTTTTCCCCAGTAGATTCGTTGTATCTGGGCTTTTTTCCCCAGTAGATTCGTTGTATCTGGGCTTTTTTTCAGTAGATTCGTTGTATCTGGGCTTTTTTCCCAGTAGATTCGTTGTATCTGGGCTTTTTTTCCCAGTAGATTCGTTGTATCTGGGCTTTTTTTCCCAGTAGATTCGTTGTATCTGGGCTTTTTTTCCCAGTAGATTCGTTGTATCTGGGCTTTTTTTCCAGTAGATTTGTTGTATCTGGGCTTTTTTCCAGTAGATTCGTTGTATCTGGGCTTTTTTCCCAGTAGATTCGTTGTATCTGGGCTTTTTTCCAGTAGATTCGTTGTATCTGGGCTTTTTTCCCAGTAGATTCGTTGTATCTGGGCTTTTTTTCCCAGTAGATTCGTTGTATCTGGGCTTTTTTTCAGTAGATTCGTTGTATCTGGGCTTTTTTCCCAGTAGATTCGTTGTATCTGGGCTTTTTTCCCAGTAGATTCGTTGTATCTGGGCTTTTTTTCCCAGTAGATTCGTTGTATCTGGGCTTTTTTCCAGTAGATTCGTTGTATCTGGGCTTTTTTTCCCAGTAGATTCGTTGTATCTGGGCTTTTTTCCAGTAGATTCGTTGTATCTGGGCTTTTTTCCCAGTAGATTCGTTGTATCTGGGCTTTTTTTCCAGTAATTTCGTTGTATCTGGGCTTTTTTTCCCAGTAGATTCGTTGTATCTGGGCTTTTTTTCCAGTAGATTCGTTGTATCTGGGCTTTTTTCCCAGTAGATTCGTTGTATCTGGGCTTTTTTTCCAGTAATTTCGTTGTATCTGGGCTTTTTTTCCCAGTAGATTCGTTGTATCTGGGCTTTTTTCCCAGTAGATTCGTTGTATCTGGGCTTTTTTCCCAGTAGATTCGTTGTATCTGGGCTTTTTTCCCAGTAGATTCGTTGTATCTGGGCTTTTTTTCCAGTAGATTCGTTGTATCTGAGCATTTTTTTTCCAGTAGATTCGTTGTATCTGGGCTTTTTTCCCAGTAGATTCGTTGTATCTGGGCTTTTTTTCCAGTAGATTCGTTGTATCTGGGCTTTTTTCCCAGTAGATTCGTTGTATCTGGGCTTTTTTTCCAGTAGATTCGTTGTATCTGGGCTTTTTTCCCAGTAGATTCGTTGTATCTGGGCTTTTTTCCCAGTAGATTCGTTGTATCTGGGCTTTTTTCCCAGTAGATTCGTTGTATCTGGGCTTTTTTTCCAGTAGATTCGTTGTATCTGGGCTTTTTCCCAGTAGATTCGTTGTATCTGGGCTTTTTTCCCAGTAGATTCGTTGTATCTGGGCTTTTTTTCCAGTAGATTCGTTGTATCTGGGCTTTTTCCCAGTAGATTCGTTGTATCTGGGTTTTTTTTCCAGTAGATTCGTTGTATCTGGGCTTTTTTTCCAGTAGATTCGTTGTATCTGGGCTTTTTTCCCAGTAGATTCGTTGTATCTGGGCTTTTTTCCCAGTAGATTCGTTGTATCTGGGCTTTTTTTTCCAGTAGATTCGTTGTATCTGGGCTTTTTTTCCAGTAGATTCGTTGTATCTGGGCTTTTTCCCAGTAGATTCGTTGTATCTGGGCTTTTTTTCCAGTAGATTCGTTGTATCTGGGCTTTTTTTGCAGTTAGAGCTGTAGTTTTTATAAATATTTTCTGATCTTTTTATTACTTTTCTTGGTGAGGCAAAGTGAACAAAATAAACTCCAGAGATTCTGCCGCTTCATCTTTTTTCTTCTTTTTCATTCCATCATCCACTCGATAGGATTTCTAGAAGATATTTTTTTTAGTTTTAACACGAACAGATGTGGTGAAGCCAAAAATGATGTAACGGGAGAATTTAACTTTGCAGGCTCAGGTCACCGAAAACATCCAATGGCTTTACCGCTACAGTGTAGAGTAAAATGACCAATCTGATATTAATCCCAGTTATGGGACGGGCTTCATAGTTGTACAATCATGGAAGACATGGAGGCCTTCAGTAGGATCCTTGGCTGTCAAGACAATGCCATTGCCACATAACACTCATATGATTGATGACATGACATGGCTTTATAACTGATGGGGAGCCGTACCCCTTCAAGCCCCACTGATTCTCAGAAAGAGGGGGATGTTGTCTTTGCCTGCACAGCGGCCCCCTAAGGCTATGTGCCCACGATGCAGAAATGCTCCAGTTTTTTCCTGAACGTTTCTGTATCTCCCTGGCATGCGGATTTTACATGCCTTTTTTTCAGCCAGGGACAAGCGTTTGTCACGAGTTTTGCACATACGATTTCGCATGCGGGTTGTCAAGCGCTTTCCAGGCGATTTTAGCATCACTTGGAAAAGTGCTTGACAACTTGGTCACACTATATAAATCCATGCAACCGGCAATTAGCAGGATCCCCCAACAATTTCTTAAGCAATGAGAAAATGCAGTCCCTAATGATGTCCTCTGACAATAAGCGGATCACGGACAGCAGATGCATTGGGTTCTGCATTTCTTGGAGAATGGGATGGGGCAGCTTCTGTCTTCTCAGTGATACAATCAGGAAGGAGATGCAGCGTGAGACAATCCCTGTCTACATCTTTGATCTGATCATCAATACAGAGGGCTGATTGGTGAAGACAGAGGGAAAGGCTAATAAAATTATTAAAAAAAAACTTAGTTTTTCGGCTGGCACTTCCTCTGGGGTCAGTATGCCAACCTCATTGACTTCATAGCACTTGCCAGAGTGGGCAGACACGATTTTATTGCCTTTACACACGTCACCTCCACACAGGGCGATGCTGCTACGACGCCTCTGTAGTGATCAAACGTTGAGTCAAACAGCAGGGCTTTAAGAGGGCTGCCCTTTTCAATCTTGGGACTAAAACACAAAAATAAGACATCCTGTTAAGGGGGATAAAGGTAAGTAAACTGCGTTCAGTCCAGAGTGATGAATTCCAAAGACAAAGTTTATTTCGCCATCACATAACGTTTCGACCTGTTATAGGTCTTTATCAAGTATATACAAAGACATACAGGGATACTGATCCCCTTTAAGGAAAATCAGTGGCCAGAACCCTTTAAATTCCCCTTAAATGGTCCAAAACTGAAACTGTGGGAACAATATAATCCACTTAGGGTTCAGCAAACTTACAGTCAAGGGTTTGATAAAATTATCTACACCCTTGTGTAACGGGTCCGGGAGGCGGAACCTCTGAGCTACTATACAAGGGGGCGGCCCTTGTAAGGGAGCGGGTGGCAGTCTCTGGGTGAACGGACAGGGAGTTACGGCAAGTGATCAGGGCAGTCTCTGGGTAAGGGGTAGGTACGACCTGTGATGGCAGAGCCTCCGGGTAGGCTAGCAGGCAGATGGTAGATGTGTGCTCCCAGGTGAGCAAGCGAGAGTCTCTGGAATAGCAGGTGGTCACGGCACGTGACGGCGGAGCCTCCGGGCTGGCAGGCAGGTAGGTAACGGAGAAGCGCTCCCAGGTGAGCGGGCAAGAGTCACTGGAATAGCTGGTGGTCACCGCACGTGACAACGGGACCTCCGGGCTGGCAAGCAGGCAGGTAACGGAGATGCGCTCCCAGGTGAGCGGGCAAGAGTCTCTGAGATAGCTGGTGGTCACAGCACGTGACAACGGAGCCTCCGGGCTGGCAAGCAGGCAGGTAACGGAGAAGCGCTCCCAGGTGAGCGGGCAAGCTGGTCCATAGACAGACTGACCGGAGTAGTAAGGCAGACCGTCGGACCTCAGGCAAGCAGGCAGGTAGCTGATATGCGCTCCCAGGTGAGCGGGCAGGCTGGTCCTTTAGACAGACTGACAGGAGTAGTAAGGCAGACCGTCGGACCTCAGACTGGCAGACAGGTAACAAGTATTCAGGCAGGAATCAGGCAGGTAACTGGCAGGTAACTGGCAGGAAACTGGCAACGGGACCTGAGGGCTGAAGCACAGGTGAGACACAGGTGCAAACAACATAGCTCGGGCACCTCCATTTTGGAGGAGGTGCCTTATATATGATGAAGTCCTCCGGCCATTGGCCGGGGACTCCTTAGGGACGGCGCGCGCGGCCCCTTTTAAGAGGAGGGGAGCGCGCGCCCTAAGCACAGGGGCCGGGAAGGAGCGCGCGCTGAGAGCAGAGCGGGAGGAGGACGCCGGGAAGGAGCGCGCGCTGACAGCAGAGCGGACAGAGGACGCCGGGCACGGAGCAGAGCGGTGAGGGGAGCAGCGTCCCTGCCTAGCAGAGGGCAGGACGCCAGCGCTACAGTACCCCCCCCTTTAGGCCCCCCCTTTTTTAGGCCAGACAGAAATTTAGCTAGGATGAGAGGGGCATGGATGTTCTCCCGGGGCTCCCACGTTCTCTCCTCAGGACCAAACCCCTTCCAATCTACCAGAAAAAAGGTCTTTCCTCTTACCCTTTTGGTGGCAAGAATGTTCTCTACCTCAAACTCGTCCTCAGCAGAAACCGGAGCAGGAGGCGTACCTGTAGACTTGGAAAAAGAGTTAAGTACCACAGGTTTGAGGAGAGATACATGGAAGGAGTTAGGGATCCGTAAGTTGGCCGGGAGTTTCAATTTATAGGCCACCGGGTTGATCTGACTGATGACCTCCAGTGGGCCGATGAACCGAGGCCCTAACTTATAGGAAGGGATCTTGAGCCGGACATATTTGGACGAGAGCCAGACTTTATCCCCAGGGCGGAATTGAGGAGGGTCCAGACGTTTTTTGTCAGCGTGTCTTTTCATACGCTCAGATGACAGAAGGAGTGCGGACCGGGTACTCTCCCATATGGAGGAAAATTTGTTAACAAGAGATTCCGCAGCCGGATTGTCCGCCGAGGTGGAGACGGGAAACGGGATCCGAGGATGCTGACCGTAGACTACAAAAAACGGGGATTTGGAGGAAGACTCGCTCTCGTGATTGTTGTACGAGAATTCGGCCCATGGCAGGAGATCCACCCAGTCAGAATGGTGGGCATTAACGAAGTGCCGAAGGTAACTGGTCAGGTTCTGATTGATCCGCTCCACTTGACCATTAGACTGTGGGTGGTAAGCGGAGGAGAAGTCCAGGGTGACGTCCAGCAATTTACAAGTGGCTCTCCAGAAACGGGAAGTGAACTGTACCCCACGATCCGACACGATGTGACGGGGCAGGCCATGAAGACGGAAGATGTGGCGGATAAAGTCTTTAGCCAGCTCGGGTGCAGACGGAAGACCTGGCAGTGGAATGAAGTGAGCCATCTTGGAGAAGCGGTCAGCGACCACCCAAATGACCGTACAACCGGCAGAGACGGGCAGATCAGTAATGAAGTCCATCGCTATATGCTGCCAGGGGGCAGCAGGTACTGGCAGAGGTAGGAGGCGGCCGGCCGGCAGGTGTCTCGGAACTTTGTTGCGGGCGCAGGACACACAGGCAGAAACAAAGTCTATTACATCCTTGTGCAGGTTAGGCCACCAGTAGTGCCGGGTAATAAGCTGGAGGGTCTTTTTCTGACCGGCGTGGCCAGCTAGTTTAGACGAATGACCCCAGTGTAGGATCTTCTCCCGATCAGGTACTGGTACGAACGTCTTACCAGGAGGAAGACGATTTAGACTCACGGGAGCCACCTGCATTACTCTGGCGGGATCGATGATATGTTTCGGATCCTCCTCGAGATCAGACACCAGAAAGGATCGAGACAAGGCGTCCGCCTTGACGTTTTTGTCAGCCGGGCGAAAATGAAGGACAAAATCAAAACGAGCAAAAAACAAGGACCACCGGGCTTGGCGCGGGTTAAGTCTCTGGGCATGCTGGAGGTAAGCCAAGTTCTTGTGGTCAGTGTAAATTATTACCGGGTGAAGAGCCCCCTCGAGCAGGTAACGCCACTCCTCCAATGCCAGTTTGATGGCCAATAACTCTCGGTCTCCTATGGAATAGTTGCGCTCAGAGGAGGAGAAGAGTTTAGAGAAGAAGCCACAAGTTACCATCCTCCCGGAAGATGATTTTTGAGTAAGTACCGCTCCGGCTCCAGAGGAGGAGGCGTCAACTTCCAGGAAGAACTGCTTGTTGCCATCTGGGCGATGCAGCACCGGGGCGGAAGAGAAGGCCTGTTTAAGGGAAAGAAAGGCCTCCTCTGCTTCGGGTGGCCACTCTTTGGGATTAGTACCTTTACGGGTGAGCGCAGAAATTGGGGCCGTCCGGGAAGAGAAGTGTGGTATGAAGAGGCGGTAATAGTTGGCGAAGCCCAGGAATCGCTGAATGGCCTTCAACCCCTCCGGTCGGGGCCATTTCTCGATGGCAGACAGTTTCTCAGGATCCATTTGTAGGCCGGTCTGAGAGATAATGTAGCCCAGAAACGGAAGCGAGGTCTGCTCAAAGAGGCACTTCTCAAATTTAGCGTAGAGATGGTTCTGCCTTAGCCTGAGCAGGACCTGACGAACGTCCCTCCGGTGAGTCTGGAGATCCGGAGAGAAGACCAAGATGTCGTCCAGGTACACCACTACGCAGGAGTAGAGAAGGTCCCGGAAGATGTCATTGACCAACTCTTGAAAGACGGCAGGAGCGTTACAGAGACCAAAGGGCATTACCAGGTATTCATAGTGGCCGTCCCGGGTGTTGAATGCCGTCTTCCATTCATCCCCCTGACGAATACGAACCAGGTTGTACGCCCCACGAAGGTCCAGTTTGGTGAAGATCCTAGCCCCCCTCAGACGATCAAATAATTCTGGAATGAGCGGAAGGGGGTACTTATTCTTCACCGTGATCAGGTTTAGGCCTCTATAGTCTATACAGGGACGGAGAGAGCCGTCCTTCTTTTTGACGAAAAAGAAGCCTGCTCCCGCCGGAGAGGTAGATTTCCGGATGAATCCTCTGGCCAGATTCTCCTCAATATATTCGGACATTGACCGGGTCTCAGCAGCGGATAAAGGATAGATACGCCCACGGGGAGGAGTAGTACCGGGTAGCAGATCGATGGGACAGTCGTATGGTCTATGTGGTGGTAATGTCTCTGCCTCCTTTTTATTAAAGACATCTGCATAAGACCAATAAGGAATCGGAAGTCCAGGTAGATTAGCTGGGGTAGGAGAGGGACGGACGGGATGGACGGGAACCAGGCAGGTTTTATGACAGTCTTGTCCCCAGCGAAGGACCTCTCCGGTTTGCCAGTCTAGCACGGGTGCATGTCTCTGGAGCCAGGGCAGACCTAGCAAGAGGGCGTGAGAGAGTCCAGGCAGAACATGAAAGGAGATACTTTCAGAATGCAGCATTCCCACCTGCAGGGTAATGGATTCGGTGATGAGTTGAATGGGGCGAGGTAAGAGGCCCCCATCCACGGCAGCGACAGACAAGGGTACAGCCAGAGGTTTGGTGGGGATGCGGTATTTCTCAACCAGGGACTGTGAAATAAGGTTCCCGGCTGCTCCAGAGTCAAGTTGGGCTAGTTCGAAATAACGGTTCTCCCCGTAGATGATCGAAACTGACAACAGCAGGGATGGAGAGGATTTATTCTTGTCTAGGTGGACCTCTCTGAGCGAACCTAGACACAGGCGTTTCCCGACCTCTCCGGGCAGGCACGGATCCGGTGCTCCTTACTGCCACAGTAGAAGCAGCTCCCCTCGGCACGGCGTGAGTCCTGACGGGTTTTGACCATCTTGGTCTGGTCGACCTGCATAGGCTCAGGAGAGTGTACCTGGGGAGAGATGGAGGGAATGACGGGTTTCTGGAAAGTAGGAGCTAAACGTGGAATCCTTCTCTCACGGGTGACCTCTTTGGCACGCTCCTGGAACCGTAGGTCAATCCGGGTGGCAAGAGTTATTAAGTCATCGAGAGTGGTAATGTCCCGACCGGCAAGTTCATCTTTAATACGGCCGGACAGACCCTCCCAGAAGACGGAAACCAGAGCGTCGTTATCCCAGGCCAGCTCCGAGGCAAGGGTACGGAACCGTATGGCATATTGGCCCACGGTGAGACTCCCCTGACGGAGGCGTAGCAACGATGATGCAGATGAGGTCTTCCGTCCGGGTTCGTCGAAGACTTTCCGGAAAGCCGTGAGAAAAGCAGGCAAGTTGGACACCAGGGGGTCTCCTCTCTCCCATAGAGGATTCAGCCAGGCCAGGGCCTCCCCGGTGAGATGGGACATGATGAAGGCAATTTTGGCCCGGTCGGAGTTAAACTGGTAGGACAAAAGTTCAAAATGCAGGGTGCACTGATTTAAGAAGCCCCGAGCCTGGACGGAGTCGCCTCCGAAGCGAGGAGGTGCAGAAAGCCGGGGTCCGGGGTAGGATACCATGGTATTAGTGGGCAGCGGAGCTGCCGGATTGCAAGATATGGCACTGGCGGAGGTTGTTGGTGGATCAGACAGAGTGTTCAGGCGAGTATTAACATTCCGCAGGTGACCCAGGATGGCCTCCTGTTGGGACCTCTGACGGGACAGTTCAAGACAGAGGTCCGAGAGCGAGGGAGCTTGGGTGCCACCGGGTTCCATGGCCCGAGCAAACTGTAACGGGTCCGGGAGGCGGAACCTCTGAGCTACTATACAAGGGGGCGGCCCTTGTAAGGGAGCGGGTGGCAGTCTCTGGGTGAACGGACAGGGAGTTACGGCAAGTGATCAGGGCAGTCTCTGGGTAAGGGGTAGGTACGACCTGTGATGGCAGAGCCTCCGGGTAGGCTAGCAGGCAGATGGTAGATGTGTGCTCCCAGGTGAGCAAGCGAGAGTCTCTGGAATAGCAGGTGGTCACGGCACGTGACGGCGGAGCCTCCGGGCTGGCAGGCAGGTAGGTAACGAAGAAGCGCTCCCAGGTGAGCGGGCAAGAGTCACTGGAATAGCTGGTGGTCACCGCACGTGACAACGGGACCTCCGGGCTGGCAAGCAGGCAGGTAACGGAGATGCGCTCCCAGGTGAGCGGGCAAGAGTCTCTGAGATAGCTGGTGGTCACAGCACGTGACAACGGAGCCTCCGGGCTGGCAAGCAGGCAGGTAACGGAGAAGCGCTCCCAGGTGAGCGGGCAAGCTGGTCCATAGACAGACTGACCGGAGTAGTAAGGCAGACCGTCGGACCTCAGGCAAGCAGGCAGGTAGCTGATGTGCGCTCCCAGGTGAGCGGGCAGGCTGGTCCTTTAGACAGACTGACAGGAGTAGTAAGGCAGACCGTCGGACCTCAGACTGGCAGACAGGTAACAAGTATTCAGGCAGGAATCAGGCAGGTAACTGGCAGGTAACTGGCAGGAAACTGGCAGGAAACTGGCAACGGGACCTGAGGGCTGAAGCACAGGTGAGACACAGGTGCAAACAACATAGCTCGGGCACCTCCATTTTGGAGGAGGTGCCTTATATATGATGAAGTCCTCCGGCCATTGGCCGGGGACTCCTTAGGACGGCGCGCGCGGCCCCTTTAAGAGGAGGGGAGCGCGCGCGCGCGCGCCCTAAGCACAGGGGCCGGGAAGGAGCGCGCGCTGAGAGCAGAGCGGGAGGAGGACGCCGGGAAGGAGCGCGCGCTGACAGCAGAGCGGAGAGAGGACGCCGGGCACGGAGCAGAGCGGTGAGGGGAGCAGCGTCCCTGCCTAGCAGAGGGCAGGGACGCCAGCGCTACACCTTGTGTCTCCAGAAAGCATAGCGTACGTTCACGTGCTGAAAATGCCGACCAGTGCTGGAGTGAGCAGAGGTCCGCAGCTTGTGACACTCCTGCTGTAGTGAAACTACAGGTCCCAGCAGACTGATGGTCTCTCATCAAGTTATGCTGGGAGCCGCAGTTTCACAAATAGTGCTAGAGGATCCATGTCAGAAATATGAGGCTGCCACTAGGGTTTCTCCCACAAATAAGTAATCGGACGTGGAGCAGATCTGCACGTGGATGAGCCATATTCTCTATCTGTGAACATACTACTCCTTCACTCAGATTCTAAGTGGTTCTGCAGCGCATCTGTGCAGAGCAAGCTGTCAATCAAAATCCGGGCCGGGTTTACAGCCGTCGCCCCTGATATAGCGAGCGGTGCTGTGATCCAAGACTGTAGCCGCTCCGTGCACAACGATGAGTGAAGGCCGGCGGCTGCAGGGAGGAAAGAAGTAAATTTTCTCCCGGTACCTACACTATCAATAAGGCGGCCGGGCAGCATTGTAACAATATTTATCTGCAGATTAACCCTATACCTGCAGGTACATAGCATTTTCCAAGGTGACAGGTTCCCTTTAATAAAGAGAAGATGGATAGAGCCGCATTAGTCCGTACTCACGGTGGAAGCCTCCTGACAACTTCTTGAAGAACACTTTCCACATTTGTTCCAAGCTTCCCCGACATCTAATAGAAATAAACAGAGAAATGAATTTCTTAATACAGTTTAGAACTCGGCTACAACGAATCAGAAGAAATGAAACCTGTTTGAAGCTGACAAGCAATCAAGCCCCTCCGTAAGCCACACAGAACATGGCTACTTATGTCATCTGCAGGTGATTAAAGGAACCTGTCATGTTGAAATGGTATAAGATCTGTAGGGGGGTGTTGTAGAGCAGAGAAGTTGATCAGACTGATAGACATATCTGTGGGAAGAGAGTCAGCAAAACTGGCATTATATGCAGTGAAAAGTCCTGCCGTATGTACACTAGTCCAGTGGGCGGTCCTACTAAGTGATTGACAGTTCCCTGTATGACCATGCAGGCAAAGATAGCTGTCAATCACTAGTAGGACCGCCCACTGGACTCATCTGTACAAACAGCAGGATTCCACTGAATAAATTGATACAGGAAAAATATCTATCTTTGTACCGTATTAGCCAGTAGATAGAAGAGTATTTAGATTTGAGAGTCCTCAGTGGTTGATACCATCTTTTCCGTTAGCCATTAAAAGGTAACAAATTGCAGGCTTTCCAGACTACTCAGGTCTCAGGTCTGCCTGATGAAGAAGCCGGAGTAGTCTGGAAAGCTTGCAATTTGTTACCATCTTTTCAGTTAGCCATTAAAGGTATCAACCACTGAAGACTCTCAAATCTAATGAATAAATTACAATTTATACTGAATCTTCTCCCACAAACCTATATATCGTTCTGCTCAGTTTCTCATAGATAAAACCTGTACATCTGAATGGGGCTTTAATGTTGTTATTACAATCACGTAACCGCAGATCACAAAATCTTTCATATGATCATTTTTTTAACACCTAAAACCCCAATGGGTCGTTCTTAGACCTGTGTGGCTTACCAAGCCCAATTTCTAAAAGTGGCAAGAGTGCTGTAAAATAGGAAGCTGCACATTTTTGCGCAAAAATGATGCGTCACAAAAGTTTTTTGCTTTTTTTTAACACAAAAATTGATGTAAATTCCTCGCTACATTGCCCCTTTTCCAGCCACATTTTGTAGAAAAAAATAAAAAGACAAGGTACAGACAGCGGAGTTAAATTTGCCTACAGGAATGATTTTGATCTGGAGCGCATCGTACCCGGATACAGTCACTAGCGGGAACGTCAAACATCTTCTCAATTTGTTTCTCCACCCTTTCCGGATCTGCATTCTTCAAGTCTATCTAAAAGCAAAAGTATAAATACTAATTATTTATCAAAGCTGGACAACATCTACAAACCATATAATAAAACTGGCTTAAAATATAGTGTGAACAAGAGTTTAGGGAGAGATGTACAACTGGCACTGGCCTATAAAAGGGATTGTGTAATCGCACAAAACTAGCAAAAATGTAAAGTGCCCGGAAAACAAGGAACGTGCAATTTACCTCTTAGTAAAAATCCTATGCTTTCTCAAGAACAGAGGAATTTTAATTTCATATTTATTTTTAATCAAATAATTTTTATTGAAAAACTCCAACTACAAATATTCCATCTTTCAAATAACATACACGACATAGTAATTCCATAGTAAAAATATGAACAAAGTATCTGAACTTCAATTCCCATAACCCACCCTAAACCCAAATCCCAACACTCCAGAGAGAACCATTTTCAGAGCAGTTCTAGAATAACGGACTATAGCATTCGTAGAAGGGGAAGAAGATAAAAAAGTGACTAACAAAGGGGTAGCAGCGTTTTAATGTTATCATTTACTGCTTGATGCCTGAGCCGGGGAGTGCACGCTGAAAACTGTTGCAGGCTGCTGTAATCACAGGACACAAGCAAACAGCATGGCATTTCCTATCAGCAGGGAGGAAGTAAAGGGCGACAGCAATGAAAGTCTCCTCCTACTCCGCTCCATATTGAAATGAATAGTGTGCATCCTACAAATGAGATGCATACAGCAAACAATTGATTTTCCATACATAGGTTTTGAGTTGACCACTGGATATACACATGTGTATCACTAATTACCAGAACTGGAAATCGAAAAAAAAGACGAGCAAGTTTGGGGTGAATCCAGCCTTCATTACTGCACAGCCGCTCAGAGGGATCGGTACTAGGAACAGCAGGAGTGCCGGCGATGTTCACAGATTTACCTGCTGCGGGACTGAAGGAGTCTGATCGCGCTCAGCTCGAAGCTTTTTACCTTGTTTCCGATAGGAATAATTGAAAGCTGTGCTTCAAAGGCGAGGAAGAAGTTTGCCACCATCTATTAGAAAATAGACAAACTTAGGATAGAAACAATATGAACATATACCCTGCTATAAGTAAGTAAAAAGCAATAGGAAATATATATAATATAGGGTACTTAGTAAACATGGTTTTTGATTAAAAAAAAAAGCCATCCCACCAGCACCAAGGTGTACCCAGTCAGTTATGTGAAGTATATAATAAAATACACTTTAGTACAATATTAGTATCTTGTCCCTTTAAATGTGCAGCTACTTCTGTCACCATGGTAACTGCATTCATACTCAGCCAATAGGATTGCTCGGTTTGAATTTGAAGAAGAAAAAAAAAGTTCTATATGGTCAGTTTGTTCCATCTCATCTGAGTGTGAAGACAGACACCTGCGATCAGCGAGATTATAGGTATAAGACGTGATATAATATAACGGACGGAGCCACATCCCATCACACGCACTCAGCGACCACAACTGACAGGAATCAGCACATTTATCAGAGGAGAAGTCATTATTCCCCAACACATGATAAGTGACAACTTCTAGATCTGCTGGGAACCCAACTAATCCCTGCTAGTACCTCCCCGGACCACCGCTCCATTCATTCTCTATGCAGGAGAAAGCGGAGTACAGCGCCCCCCATAGAGAATGAACGGACCGGCGGTTGAACATTTGCACTTCGCTCACTTCTATCTATAAGTGCTGTTCTGCTGATTGGGTCATAGCGGCCAAACCCACCGATCTAAGAGTCATCACCTATCCAGAGATCAGTGAGAACTTGTTCCAACTAGACATCCCCTTTAATTGCAGAGATCACATATCTAACAGCCAATCATATTCATTCCCAATCTTCCCTGTGCCCAGTAATGCCCCTGGGTATATCGCCAATATGAGCCAATCACCAAACCCTCTGCTGACTGTTCCCCATGTTTTATAGATTTTGGATACGTTTCTACAAGAGAAGATATCAGCGGCCTCCATGGGGATGGGTTACTCTGCCAGTGATGGAGCAGGTAGTATCCACCAGCCTGTGATATCTCACCTTCCTCCATATTCTGCTGTTACATGCGTTTCTTCAGCTTTACCCCTTCCCAACATAACCAACTGATGTTTTTTTCTGTTTTTTCCTTCGCTTTTTCCAAGGGCTATAACTTTTTCATGTCTGTCCACATAGTGTGAGGTCTTGTTATTTTGTAGGATGAGCGGTACTTATAAATCACACCATTCATTTACCACATAGTACTAGAAAACGGGAAAAACATTCCAAGTGCAGTAAAAGTGCGAGGAAAAAAAAGCCCGACACTGTTTTTCTGGGAAGGGTTTTAACGGCGTACATAGTGTGGTAAAAATGACCCGGTAATAGGATCCTACTCCTCAGTGTGATTACAGCAAGACCAAACTTCTCCAATAGTTTTGGCAAAAGAAAAAAACTTTTTTTTATGGCGTCACCATTTTTTCTGAGACCCGTAACATTTTCGTTTTTCGGGTTGATGGAGCTGTGTGGGGGCTTATTTTTTGAAGGGCAAGAGGACTTTATTGATAACATTTTGGGACACATATGACATGGTCATCGCTTCTTACAGGGTTTTCTGCAGTATTGTGGCGAACGAAAAAAATGTAATTTGGGCTTTTTGAATTTTTTTCTGTGTTCACTGATCGTTTGTTTTTTATATTTGGATAGATTGTATTTCTCTGAAAGAGACCATACCACAAATGTGTATATTTTTATTATCTTTATTTTTAGTGGGAGGTGAGCTGAACGTGTGGGGTTTTAATATTTTAAACTTTTTTTTTTTTTTTTTAAATTTTCACTGCATTTGTATACATTATCTGATTGCTTGTGCTATATACAGCGATACCACAGTAATGCTCCATATAGCAAAATCACGGTCTTCTTTACAGCCCAAATGAAGCTTTATGATGACAGGCACGGAGGCTTCAGCAGACCCCCGGATGTCATAGCAGTCCATCTGCGCCCTGTGATCGCGTCACAGGAGCGCCGGTGGGCACATGGAACGATGCATCCCAATGCCGGCGCGCTGTTAATGCTGCTGTTAGTGATTGACAGCAGCACTGAACAGGTTAACAGTGGTGAGCAGATCTTCGCTCCACTCGCAGCTCTTAGAGGCAGGTCCTGGTTGTTTGTCACAGCCATTATCTGCCATGTACGGGGCGAGCTGACTCTGCTCCATACACCCGCTACTGACTTATACCATACACGAACGGCAGATGTTGGTAAGGAGTTAAAGCGGTTGTCCAGATTTGGGGTCATTTGTTTTTTTTACTTTAATGCAAGTATTTGGGGCTAAAATTGATTTCTGTCATTGAGTTTCATTAAAAATGTTGCCTTCTGTAGCATCTGTGCTGCACTGTCTATTCCTGGCTGCAAAATTAGCTAACTGAGAATCTATCAGTGAGCTCCTTCTGACAGTCTTAAGGAGGATCATTTGTGGCCTGCTGGAGGTCATTTTGCAGGGCTCTGGCAGTGCTCCTCCTGTTCCTCCTTGCACAAAGGCGGAGGTAGCGGTCCTGCTGCTGGGTTGTTGCCCTCCTACGGCCCCCCTCCATGTCTCCTGGTAGCGTCTCCAGCCTCTGAACACTACGCTGAGACACAGCAAACCTCCTTGCCACAGCTCTCACTGATGAGCCATCCTGGATGAGCTGCACTACCTGAGCATCTTCTGTGGGTTGTAGAGTCCGTCCCATGCTACCACGAGTGTGAAAGCACAACCAACATTCAAAAGTGACCAAAACATCAGCCAGAAAGCACTGGTACTGAGATGTGGTCTGTGGTCCCCACCCGCAGAACTACTCCTTTACTGAGGGTGTCTTGATAATTGCCAATAATTTCCATCTATTGTCTATTCCATTTGCACAACAGCATGTGAAATTGATCGTCAATCAGTGTTGTTTCCTAAGTGGACAGTTTGATTTCAGAGAAGTTTGATTTACTTGGAGTTATATTCTGTTGTTTAAGTGTTCCCTTTATTTTTTGAGCAGTGTACATAAAAAAATTACTGCAGCTTTAATGCTATTTATTACGTCTCAGGTAACTGTGACTAACTATACAGCATCAAAAATACCAAAAAGCTTAAATCTCCAATGGAAGCCAATAGCACCAGTGAGAACACGGCATAAGCGTAATCCAAAGGAAGAGGGGGACATTATTCACTCCAGTTTCCTGCGGCCCCTCGGGAGTATAGGTTGCTGCATGGTAGTCTGCATTCTGTGTAAAACAGGAAAAACACTTTTACTTAGCGGGATGAGGTCAGTAATGGCGCTCTGTCAGTTGAGGGTTGCGTTTCCTGAGAAGAGGACAGAAGAGGACAGAAGAGGACAGAAGAGGACAGAAGAGGACAGAAGAGGACAGAAGAGGACAGAAGAGGACAGAAGAGGACAGAAGAGGACAGAAGAGGACAGAAGAGGACAGAAGAGGACAGAAGAGGACAGAAGAGGACAGAAGAGGACAGAAGAGGACAGAAGAGGACAGAAGAGGACAGAAGAGGACAGAAGAGGACAGAAGAGGACAGAAGAGGACAGAAGAGGACAGAAGAGGACAGAAGAGGACAGAAGAGGACAGAAGAGGACAGAAGAGGACAGAAGAGGACAGAAGAGGACAGAAGAGGACAGAAGAGGACAGAAGAGGACAGAAGAGGACAGAAGAGGACAGAAGAGGACAGAAGAGGACAGAAGAGGACAGAAGAGGACAGAAGAGGACAGAAGAGGACAGAAGAGGACAGAAGAGGACAGAAGAGGACAGAAGAGGACAGAAGAGGACAGAAGAGGACAGAAGAGGACAGAAGAGGACAGAAGAGGACAGAAGAGGACAGAAGAGGACAGAAGAGGACAGAAGAGGACAGAAGAGGACAGAAGAGGACAGAAGAGGACAGAAGAGGACAGAAGAGGACAGAAGAGGACAGAAGAGGACAGAAGAGGACAGAAGAGGACAGAAGAGGACAGAAGAGGACAGAAGAGGACAGAAGAGGACAGAAGAGGACAGAAGAGGACAGAAGAGGACAGAAGAGGACAGAAGAGGACAGAAGAGGACAGAAGAGGACAGAAGAGGACAGAAGAGGACAGAAGAGGACAGAAGAGGACAGAAGAGGACAGAAGAGGACAGAAGAGGACAGAAGAGGACAGAAGAGGACAGAAGAGGACAGAAGAGGACAGAAGAGGACAGAAGAGGACAGAAGAGGACAGAAGAGGACAGAAGAGGACAGAAGAGGACAGAAGAGGACAGAAGAGGACAGAAGAGGACAGAAGAGGACAGAAGAGGACAGAAGAGGACAGAAGAGGACAGAAGAGGACAGAAGAGGACAGAAGAGGACAGAAGAGGACAGAAGAGGACAGAAGAGGACAGAAGAGGACAGAAGAGGACAGAAGAGGACAGAAGAGGACAGAAGAGGACAGAAGAGGACAGAAGAGGACAGAAGAGGACAGAAGAGGACAGAAGAGGACAGAAGAGGACAGAAGAGGACAGAAGAGGACAGAAGAGGACAGAAGAGGACAGAAGAGGACAGAAGAGGACAGAAGAGGACAGAAGAGGACAGAAGAGGACAGAAGAGGACAGAAGAGGACAGAAGAGGACAGAAGAGGACAGAAGAGGACAGAAGAGGACAGAAGAGGACAGAAGAGGACAGAAGAGGACAGAAGAGGACAGAAGAGGACAGAAGAGGACAGAAGAGGACAGAAGAGGACAGAAGAGGACAGAAGAGGACAGAAGAGGACAGAAGAGGACAGAAGAGGACAGAAGAGGACAGAAGAGGACAGAAGAGGACAGAAGAGGACAGAAGAGGACAGAAGAGGACAGAAGAGGACAGAAGAGGACAGAAGAGGACAGAAGAGGACAGAAGAGGACAGAAGAGGACAGAAGAGGACAGAAGAGGACAGAAGAGGACAGAAGAGGACAGAAGAGGACAGAAGAGGACAGAAGAGGACAGAAGAGGACAGAAGAGGACAGAAGAGGACAGAAGAGGACAGAAGAGGACAGAAGAGGACAGAAGAGGACAGAAGAGGACAGAAGAGGACAGAAGAGGACAGAAGAGGACAGAAGAGGACAGAAGAGGACAGAAGAGGACAGAAGAGGACAGAAGAGGACAGAAGAGGACAGAAGAGGACAGAAGAGGACAGAAGAGGACAGAAGAGGACAGAAGAGGACAGAAGAGGACAGAAGAGGACAGAAGAGGACAGAAGAGGACAGAAGAGGACAGAAGAGGACAGAAGAGGACAGAAGAGGACAGAAGAGGACAGAAGAGGACAGAAGAGGACAGAAGAGGACAGAAGAGGACAGAAGAGGACAGAAGAGGACAGAAGAGGACAGAAGAGGACAGAAGAGGACAGAAGAGGACAGAAGAGGACAGAAGAGGACAGAAGAGGACAGAAGAGGACAGAAGAGGACAGAAGAGGACAGAAGAGGACAGAAGAGGACAGAAGAGGACAGAAGAGGACAGAAGAGGACAGAAGAGGACAGAAGAGGACAGAAGAGGACAGAAGAGGACAGAAGAGGACAGAAGAGGACAGAAGAGGACAGAAGAGGACAGAAGAGGACAGAAGAGGACAGAAGAGGACAGAAGAGGACAGAAGAGGACAGAAGAGGACAGAAGAGGACAGAAGAGGACAGAAGAGGACAGAAGAGGACAGAAGAGGACAGAAGAGGACAGAAGAGGACAGAAGAGGACAGAAGAGGACAGAAGAGGACAGAAGAGGACAGAAGAGGACAGAAGAGGACAGAAGAGGACAGAAGAGGACAGAAGAGGACAGAAGAGGACAGAAGAGGACAGAAGAGGACAGAAGAGGACAGAAGAGGACAGAAGAGGACAGAAGAGGACAGAAGAGGACAGAAGAGGACAGAAGAGGACAGAAGAGGACAGAAGAGGACAGAAGAGGACAGAAGAGGACAGAAGAGGACAGAAGAGGACAGAAGAGGACAGAAGAGGACAGAAGAGGACAGAAGAGGACAGAAGAGGACAGAAGAGGACAGAAGAGGACAGAAGAGGACAGAAGAGGACAGAAGAGGACAGAAGAGGACAGAAGAGGACAGAAGAGGACAGAAGAGGACAGAAGAGGACAGAAGAGGACAGAAGAGGACAGAAGAGGACAGAAGAGGACAGAAGAGGACAGAAGAGGACAGAAGAGGACAGAAGAGGACAGAAGAGGACAGAAGAGGACAGAAGAGGACAGAAGAGGACAGAAGAGGACAGAAGAGGACAGAAGAGGACAGAAGAGGACAGAAGAGGACAGAAGAGGACAGAAGAGGACAGAAGAGGACAGAAGAGGACAGAAGAGGACAGAAGAGGACAGAAGAGGACAGAAGAGGACAGAAGAGGACAGAAGAGGACAGAAGAGGACAGAAGAGGACAGAAGAGGACAGAAGAGGACAGAAGAGGACAGAAGAGGACAGAAGAGGACAGAAGAGGACAGAAGAGGACACAACAATCGATCCTACAACATAAAGGAAGAAGCAGAACAACATCTGCCATTACATCAAAAGGTATTTGAGAGGAAAGAGGAACACCATGTGGACCATCCTGCTGGGACCTCTCTGCCGATATCATCATACGGCAATACCGGCTGGTAAGTAGAAATCCACCAAAGTAATAATAGCAGGATAGTAGTAATCTAGAGGTAGTATATCAGTATTAGTGTAATTTGAGTAATACTACTAGTGATAATAGTAAGAAAGTAATAAAATAACAGTAGTAATAGTAGTAGGTAGAATAACAGTGTGATCCAGGGTTCTAGGACTGATCGCCTTTTCTCGGGGTCAAGAAGGAATTTTTCCGCTGTGACACAAATTGACTGAAGGTGTCCTGAGGTTTTTGCCTTCTTTTGGATCAACACTGTAGGTATAGGGTAGTATTAGTAGTAATAGGAAAGAAGAATAATACCGTAATAAGATAGCAGGTTATTATTATTAATAATAAATATAAACTAGTTATATCTATAGAAAGAACAAAGAGTAAATAAAAATAATTATAGACGTAGTTCAATCAATACTGTAATATTAAATAGTTATAGAAAAATTAGAGTAGTACTTTAATAAGAAAGCAGGACATAAGACAAAATATATAAAAAAAATTATATTAAAAACTGTAGAAGTACATTTAGTACAGTAATAGTAATTACATAACTAGTAACATAATTAGGTTTGATCCAGGGTTCTAGGACTGATCGTCTTTTCTCGGGGTCAAGAAGGACTTTTTCCCCTGTAACACAAATTGGCTGAAGGTGTCCTGGGTTTTTTGCCTTCTTCTGGATCAACACTGTAGGTATAGGGCAGTATTAGTAGTGATAGGAAAGAAGAATAATACTGTAATAAGATAGCACAATGTTAAGTATAACCATCTCAAATAGTTAGATTTATAAAAACAAAATTAAAATAACTCCAGTAGTACAATAATTAGCGTAATATTATATAACTTGTAATAATATTATTAGGTTTGATCCAGGGTCCTAGGACTGATCGCCTTTTCCATAGGTCAAGAAGGAATTTTTTCCCCTAGGAAACATATTGGCGTTAGGTGTCCTGGGGTTTTTGTCTACTTCTGGATCAACAGCTTTAGGCAAAGGGATTTTAGTAATACCATTATTAGAATCACAAGTATAATAAAAAAAAATTGAATTAAATTTTTTTAATTAGTGTTATAACAGTTACAATTAATTGCATTATTGCAATAATAATAAGTAGTAAAAATGGTGGTAATAATAATAATACAAAAAACTAGCCCCAGTTCCTAAGTTAGTGTAGTGTTAGTGTAGGGACCCATCTGAAGAGGTCGCCTTGACGTTGGCAGATGGGCTCGCACAATTTGCTCAAAATGTGCGCTAAGAACCTCATATTTCTATGTACAGGAGATCTAGCAGTAATTCCATTCAGGAGATAGATATCTGTGTACACACACACACACTTTGTTATATAATTTTGTGCAGCACACAGGGCAGGGATACAGGTACAGGGCGAGAGTGTTACAGTGATATTATAACTCGGCCTAAAGGATAAAATGCTGATAACTACAGATCCTGGAAACACATCCGAAACTAGACCTTGTAAGTAACTGGTTCCCAGCTAGTGGTGAATATGTACAGGGCAGTCCGGTACCAGGACCCGCTCTATAGGACACATTATCATCAGGCAGGTCCTGTCAGGGTTCTTGCAAGATCGGCGGCAGAAGTGTGGCTGTATAACAGTCCTGCTCCTGCCTCAGCCACCGACAGTGGAGCCAACCCGGATCCTGGCAGCTTAATCCACTGTATGACACAGTAGGGGGCTTCCACAGCATTTAGGCACTTTAGACAGGAGAGGGAGGTGCGATCATGGTGCTGATGAGTTTCTATGGCAGCCGAGATCTAACAATGGACCCCATGACGGCCATCTTACTGCTCCTATTAGACCCCGGCTGAGGAAAGGTCTATGAGGACACCGGTCAGACTTATGTCGCCTGCTCTGCACATATTAGAAATGCCTAGGGCTGATTAGTTTGCCATTTGTAAATCTGATCCAGCAGCGCTGGGCTACCACTGACGTGATCAGGGCTATTGAGCTCCTAGATTGGGCAGAGGAGCTCAGTCTTCAGCAGGAGCTGGCCGAGGAGAGCGGAGCAACTTGCATGGGGCTGCTGCACAAGAAGTAACTCAAAAGGTGGAGATTTACCCGGAGACGTGGTGCCCGGGCTGTGATCTGCTGTGCAGGCTGCATAGACGATGCCTCCTAGGACCCGATCTTCACCCCTAACAGGCACAGGAGAGCTCGGACCGACAAGTTCTTTTGCATTGGAGGAGAGACCCTTTTCGATATCTGACCAGGTCCCCTGGGCTCCCCACCCTCTGGGACTCGTATCTGTGGTAATTGTGCTAGTGACCCCAAGTACCCAGGGAACCCCTCGAGATTGGTGGCAGGATGAGCCTAACCTCTATAAAGATTTTACTGACCGGGGTGATAAGGACAACTTCCTTTCCAAGTGCCTTAAGAGAAACTTCATTATGTAGCAGATCCCACTGTAAAACGCTGGAATGGTATTGTGCTCACAGAACCCACGATATCAGGGTACCCAACATGTACATTGCACCTCCAAGGGACATGACCGAATTTGCTATGGCTTTCTTCACCGGGCCCCTCATTTATCGTATTTTAGCTTCCGGGAGGTAGCATTCTTGAGATTCGCAATCCCCAAAAACTGCTGAACTGTTGAGTAATCTGGATCGTGTGCTCGCGATTCCAGACGAAATCCATGACACAGTGATGGCAGGGTGAGATATTGCGTGATCTCCCCGGTGTCGTCTCTGAGGAATCCCTGACGCTGCGCATTAAAAAGAATATTGCACAGTGACAAGATCCTGCTGAGCAACTGAGAGTTAGAATTGACAACCGACACATGCGCAGAGTATCAGGGACTAGCCCAGCCCCTGAAACAGGCATCACTGATGACACTTCATTCAGGGTGGGGAAAGAGGCAGCAGCAGGGACCGCAGCCTCTGCTCCCTGATCACGTCCGTCTTCATATCCCAGGATGCACTGGGGATTTTCAAACTAAATGTTATCAAACAGGAAGTTGGTAAAAAAAAACAAATGTATACACACATACAAACACACCCCAGTTAGATAAATTTAGATTAACTTTTAATTAAAGTATATTAGAAAAGCAATTACCGTATTTTTCGGACTATAAGACGCACCGGACCATAAGACGCACCTAGGTTTTAGAGGAGGGAAAAAAAAAAATAAAAATTAAGCAAAAAATTGTTCATGATGCACTTTTAAGGGGGAGGGGGTCTTCTGGTATAGGGGTAATACCCAATTCTGACAATATCCCCTATCCTGGTATATATGCCCAACCCCCTTCCTTTTATACGTGGCCATCATCCCCGTCCAGGTACGCACGGCACCCCTCATCCCCATCCTGGTATGTATGGCCCCCTCATCCATACCCTAATATGCATGGTCCCCCTAATCCCCATCAGGCTGCACATAAAAAAAAAAAAAATATAAACACTTATACTCACCTTTCTTCTCTCTCCTCATGTCTGCCCGCACTGATCTCTCCATGTGAGCCGCACGTCACTGCCATGTGCGGCTCACATGGAGAGATCAGCTGCCGGAAGTCACTGCTCCCCACGCCGGGTCTGTGTGCGCGGGGAGCAGTGACTTCTCTCCTTCATAGCCGGCACACAGCTTGGCCGCGCTGCGGCTCCTGCTGCTGCCGGGCTATAGCGTGTGCCCGCTTATTAAAAGGCATGAATATTCACCCCCTCCCCACGCCCATGAGCGTGGAGAGAGGTTGAATATTCATGCCCTTTAACAGCGGGCACAGGCGATTCCGGCAGCAGCAGGAGCCGCAGCGCGGCTACACTGTGTGCTGCTATTAAGGAGCAGTGAATATTCATTTTCTTTAGCAGCAGGGACAGTGTAGGGTGCACCGCTGCCTCCTGTGCCCCGCTCCTCCACAGCTACCACTCCCCTCACACCCCACAATCTATAATATAACCGGGGATGCGGGTCTCGGTCCAAAGCCTCGATAGACTGCGCATGCGTGACGCGCAGTCTGGCTCCAGACAGAAGACCGCATCCAGCCGTTACAGGTAAGAGGTGTATGGCGTCAGAGATCGCGGTTGTGTGTAGGCACTGAACGCACACTGCGATCTCCGGCGCCATACTTACCTGACCGGGAAGAGCGTTGCCGCGGCGCCTCTCTTCAGCGGAGACCGGGGGCAGAGTGAGACGTTGGATCGGCGCGTGCGCATAGCGCTATCCGGCGCCATTTTTATGAAGACACATTTACAGTGTGTCTTCAGCAAATTGGCGCCGGTCGGCGCTGTGCTCTGTCGCCGCACTCCTCCCCCGGCCTCCGGCAGAACAGGACGCTGCAGCGCTGGAGTACAGAGAAGAAAGGTGAGTATAACTGTTTATTTTTTTGGGGATGTGTGTATAGTGGGGGGGATTAGGGAAGCCACGCATACCGGGATTGGGGATGAGGGGAGCCACGCATTCCAGGATAGGATGGCGGGGGCAGCACAAATACCAGGAGGGGGGCAGCACATACTAACATGGGAGACCATATACCAATAAAAATGCTCGCCACCCGGGCGTAGAACGGGTTCAATAGATTATATATATATATATACACACACACACCCCATTCGGACTATAAGACGCATCCCCCATTTTCCTCCAAAATTTTGGAGGAAAAAAAGTGCGTCTTATAGTCCGAAAAATACGGTAGATTATTAAATTAAATAGAGATTTAGGATTAAATCAGTGTAGGGTACGGACAACCCCTTTAATGTTAATTGAAATCAAAACAGTTCCCCATTGTATTAATAAGGCAGTGATTCCAACTGTATTACCACTGGGAGACCCCCAACTCACACTCCTATTTCCCGAGTGCCTTCCACGCCAAGCTTGGTTATGGAGGCTTTGGATTACCATCCATACTGTTCAGCACAGATCATGCTTCTTAGGTCTTCATCGATCCCCCAGAACACAGCCCTGCATTACAGCGTCCTTCAGGCTTTGTCCAATTATTTTCTCCAAATTTGTTTGCCGATCAGTGGTAAGAGGCTGTTGAGCTACTCAATCTCCTTGTTCCTTTGGAAAATTGGCACACTCTTGCATATAACAGTAGAGAATGGCCAAATCTTACGGATACACTGGTAGATCGCAACGAAACATGGAGAGAGCAGATGTTCAGCGGTGAACTTGGAGTCTCCCTCCTCTATGAAGCTTTGCCGTACACATCTGACTTACTCCTGAGGATTTCTCGTAATTTACATGTGCAAAAATAGTTCAATCCACAACTAAAATGCTTGAACCAACTCGTGGAAAACTGGATAAAGATAGATAAAAGGCACATTACCTGTGGGTAGCCCAAGTGTGAAGTAATTGTCAGGTCCAGGATTGAACTGGGCAATGCGATTACTTATGTATTTTGCTGCCCATTCGCTGGCCAGGGCATAGTCATCAAGAATCACCAGCCGCATGATTGTGCCCACAAGTTTTCGCCTGGCAGCATGTGGCTAACAAACTGAAAAGAGAAGCGATACACAAGATAAGAGGTGACACAATAATATACAAAAGAGGTAACACAATAATACACAGTCGTCAAGTTTGGAGACTGAAACACATTCTGGCTTTCATAAAGTTTGCTGCTTCAGCTTTTATAGTGTCAATTTGCATTAACTGTAGATTGTTATGAAGAATGATCAGATGAATTGTTAAAAAAAAAAAAAATGCATATTAATTTTTTCCCAAGGAAATTACTTAACCACAAAACCCCCATTTCCACAGTCATGCTTACTGAATTACAAGAGCAGGCTGGTGCTTCAAATCATGGTCTTCTGATTACCTTCAAGGAAACATGTGCAGTCATCATTGCTTTGCAGGCAAGGACATTGCTGCTTGTAAGATTGCCCCTAGATCAACCATTTATCGGATCATTAAGAATTTAGTCTGCGGTGCATCATATACGTGCTGTGACGGATCAGCTCTTGGGTAGGCGCAGGTTCACACAGGTATGCAGTCCGCAGGTTCCAAAACAAACTGGTGGTTTATTAAATGTCCATAAACCAACCAGGAAAACAAAATATAACAGCTCTTTCAGCTGCTCGTAAAACTCGGCCCTTCAATCCGGGCCCACTAACTCCCTACACTATGTGTGCTGGAGCCTGCTTCTCCGGGTCCTACATCACCAAAGCTTGGCACTTCGGGGACACATACCTCCCGTCCACGACCTGTCCGGCAGCAACCTTACACACCCCCCCCTCTGCCCAAAGCAGGGGGGGCTTGGCACCTTCTGCCACCATACAATAGATACACAAAAGGTATAACGCAGTGTTTCCCAAACCCCATCCTCACAGACCCCACAGGTCGTATTTTCAGGATTTCCTTAGTATTACAAAGGTGACTGAAGTATCATCAAGGCATCAGGAATTCTCTCACCTGTGTAATACTAAGGAGATTCTGAAAACATGACCTATGGGGGTCCGTAAGGATGAGGTTTGGGAAACACTGCTATAACAGAACAAAACTAAAAATAACCAGTCCATACAGCACGGCATCAGCCGTTTAAATGTAGTGCTTTTCTCGGCCTCCAGCAGACTGAGCAGCACATGCAAGGTTTGCTCACCTTGCACAACACACAGCACCACTGAGACAGGCACAGCTGTCTTAAATCAGGCCTTCCAAGACCTGGACTGGAGGTAAGTGAGCAGCTGTTTTCCCCCCCAACTCTTTCAGCTGCTCTTGAAACCCGGCCCTTTAATCCGGGCCCATTAACTCCCTCCCAGCACTATGTGTTCTGGAGCCTGCTTCTCCATGTCCTACATCACCGAAGTTTGGTACTTCGGGGACACATACCTCCAGTCCACGACCTGTCTGGCAGCCACCTTACATTGTGTTGCACTGAGTTAGACCAGAATTGAACCAGAAGATAACTGAAGGTAACTGCACAGCCAGAGTAAAAAATGTTTCTCTTTGTTTTTACTCTCACCCCTATAGTCCTACACGTTCTACTAACCCTTCTCATCCCTACACCTAGTAATGAACTGGTCATCTCTCCCTCCATCTCACCTCCTCCTCAGATCTGTTCCTCAACATACAATCCTCTGTCTCCAAACACAGACAGCCACCTCACGCTCTCTCCTGCTGCTCCTCACTGCTGGCGATATCTCTCCAAATCATGGCCCTCCTCACCACATCCCCACAGTCACTTCTACCTCTCATCCACAATCTATCAAATTTCGACAACCTTTCTAACCCTATACCCATTGCCCATCCCCCGCTTCCCCAATCCCACTAACAGGAGCTCTATGGAACGCTCTCTCCATCTGCAACAAACTTTCCTACATCCATGACCTTTTCATTACTAACAAACTTTCCTTCCTTGGCATCAATGGTACCTGACTCACCCCATCTGACATGGCGTCTCCAGCTGCACTTTCATACGTTGGATTCCACCTTTCCCACACCCCATCGGCAAGCATGGCAAAGGAGTTTGTTTTCTCCTGTTAGATAACTGTACTCTGCTGCCCGACTAATCCACCTGTCCCCCCCGCTATTCCCTGGCCTCTCCCCTCTGTCAATCCCTTCGCTGGCTCCCCATTATCCAGAGACTCCAGTTGAAAACCCTAACCATGACATACCAAGCCATCCACAACCTGTCTCCTCCATATAACTGTGACTTAGTGTCCCGCTACATACCTGCACTCAACCTCCGATCCTCACAAGATCTCCTTCTCTACTCCCCTCTTATCTCCTCTTCCCACAATTGCACATAAGATTTCTCCCATGCATCCCCCTACTCTACAACTCTACCCCAATATATCAGACTGTTGCCAACCGTGGAAACCTTCAAAAGGAAGCTGAAGATCCACCTCTTCTGACAAGCCTACAATCTGCAGTAACCACCGATCCATCATACCACTGCACGACCAGCTCTACCCTCACCTACTGTATCCTCACCCATTCATTGAAGACTGTAAGCCCTCGCGGGCAGGGTCCTCGCTCCTCCTGTACCAGTCGGTGATTCGTTTTTGTTCAAGATTATTGTACTTGTTTTTTGCTATGTATATCCCTTTTCACATGTAAAGCGCCATGTAATAAATGGCACTATAATAAATAATAACTTAATAGGGGGAGGTTAATTTGCTGTGAAGACTTCAGGACTCCGAAGAAAGTCCAGCAAGTCCCTGTATCACTTCCTACATAGGATTCAGCTATGGAATTGGTTCAACACCAGTGCAGAGCTTGCTCAAGAATGGCAGCAGGCAGGCGTCAGTGCATCTGTACACACCGTGAGGAGAAGGATTTTGGAGGCTGTGCTGGTGTCAAGTAGGGCAGCAAAGAAACCACTTTTCTCCATGAAAAAGATGAAGAACAGGATTATAAAATGCAGTAAACTACAGTGATTGGATTACAGAGGACTGGGGTAAAGTTATTTCCCTGATGAAGGCCCCCTTCAAACTGTTAGGGACATATGGAAGAATGAATGTCCGGAGAAGAAAAGCTGAGTGCTACTTTGAGTCCTGTGTTATGCCAACAGTAAAGCACCCGAGACGAGTCATGTGTGGAGCTATCCATCATCAAAAGGGAGTGGGCTCACTCACAATTATACCTAAGAACACTGCAGGAGCATTTTTGGTGATTAACAATGCATATATGAGCATGACGGAGAATATGTCACAAGGCAAAAGTGACAACTAAGTGTCTGGGTAACATTAACATTTTGGGTTCATGGCCAGTAAACTCTCCAGATCTCAATTCGATTGTGGTCACTCCTCAAAAAGCGGGTGGACAAACAGAAATGTATGTAGTGAGCTCCTAGCACTGATTAGACAAAAATTGTCCATCGTCAGTCAGGATTTGTACATAAAGTGACACAAAACAAGATACAAGACATAGGTAAAAAAAAAACTCCATCTTCTTCGTTACGTCAATCCGTGAAAAATGGGACTGCACTCAGATGTCATCTGAGTGCAGTGCGATCTTTTCCAAGGACTCATTAACTTGCATGGCAGAGCGTGATCCGAATATTAGATGAAACTCAAGCATAGTGATTTTTGTCCTCGGACAGACTGTCTATCGGGCCGTGCACATGTCCGATTTTTCTCCTTGGACAAACACTGGTCACAGTGCGATTCAATGTTTTGTCAGATCGCACTCCGACCGAAAACACTGCTATCTGCACCAGCCTTAACATTGCAACGCTAACAATAGTGATCGCAGCAAGGACTGCTGGGAGATTTCAGCTCAGAAGCCTGCAGATCTCTGAACGCAGCTCTAGACTATCACTGGCTGTAACTCAGGATTAGTAATCGATACGTTTTTCGAAAGTTACACAATAAACTATAATAAATTACTCTCATGTGAACACAAATTCTAAAGGAGAACTCTAACACTAAGATATTAACTTAAGGAGGAATTCACACATCCGTGGTGGGATCCGAGGACCCGGCCCAGCTCTCCGGACCTGATCAGTGCCTCATCTATTCCTAGGAGGTAATCACAGATCAGCACTGGTGACCCAGCGGTTGTCAGATCTGAGCTCGGTCCGTGGAGCACAGATGTGTGAATTCAGCCTTACAGAAGTTGTCCCAGAGTAGAAAGTCAGAGCTGTTGTATTACAGCGCCACCCCTGGGCACAGGCTGTGTGTGGCATTACAGCTCAGCACCTGTCACGTCACTAGACCGGAGCTGTAGTACCAGACACAACCTGTGGCCAGGACTGGCGCTCTGTGTTCCTTTTTCTCATGGACAAACCCTGTGCAGAAAAATACAGAATCCAGGAACCTCCAAACATGGCAGACATCGCCAAGTTCTAACAGTGCATAATGGGCAGAGCTCCAGCCATACTGTCAGTGACTGGAAACCTGGTTTATAGTCCAACTGCTTACAGGTGAGAGGCTGCGGCTCCCTGTAATCACCGGCTCTGACCCGTCACCGACCATTGCTGCAGGGGACTAACCACATCCACAGGAAGCCAGGGTGCGCCCCCCCCGGACCGAGACTGCCCCCCGGGAGCTCAGTGTGGGGTGCGCAGTCATCCGCCATGTCTCCCCAATACTCAGCAGCCTCACCACCAACCACTCGCTCTGCAGCCTCCTCCCTGGTAAACGCTAGAATGTATGGGCTCCTTCCAGGTATGACGTCATTTCCGTGGGCGTGTTCTGACTGCATTATGGGCGTGTTCTAGTTTAGCACCAGACGCCATAGATTCATGCAGAAAGTGATACGGTGAAGCTTCAGGAGGAGGTCAGTGCTGGGCTCTGGGGGGGTGCTGCGGGCTTTGGGTGGTCTGGGATGATGATGATTGATGATTGATGATGATGCACGCGTGTGGGGGCTCTGGGAGCTCTGTGGGGATGCTGCCGGCTGTGGTGGCATGTCTATGTCTATGGCTCTGGTGGGGGCTCTGTGGGCATGCTACGAGCTGGTGGTGGCTCTGGAGGGATGCTGCGGGTCTGTGGGGGATGGTGGGGGCATGCTGTGGGCTGGTGGGGGCTGATGATGCACGCGTGTGGGGACTCTGGGAGCTCTGTGGGGATGCTACGGGCTGTGGTGGCATGTCTATGGCTCTGGTGGGGGCTCTGTGGGCATGCTGCGGGCTGGTGGTGGCTCTGGAGGGATGCTGCGGGCTGGTGGTGGCTCTGGAGGGATGCTGCGGGCTGGTGGTGGCTCTGGAGGGATGTTGGGGGCATGCTGCGGGCTTGTGGGGGCTCTGGAGGGATGCTGCGGGCTCGTGGGTGCTCTATGGGGCTGGTGCGGGTTCTGTGGGAGCATGTTGCGGGCTCTGGAGGTAATCTGCGGGGGGGGGGATGATGCACCCGTGTGGGGGCTCTGGGGGGGAGGGTCGGATGATGCACGCGTGTGGGGGCTCTGTGGGGATGCTGCGGGCCGTGGTGGCATGTCTATGGCTCTGGTGGGGGCATGCTGCGGGCTGGTGGTTGCTCTGGAGGGATGCTGCAGGCTTGTGGGGGCCCTGGGTGCATGCTGCGGGCTCTGAGTGCTCTGTGGGGATGCTGAGGGCATGCTGCGGGCTCTGGAGGTATTCTGGGGGGGGATGCTGCGGGCTTGGTGATGCACGCTTGTGGGGGGGGCGGATGATGCACGCTTGTGGGGGGGCGGATGATGCACGCTTGTGGGGGGGGGCGGATGATGCACGCTTGTGGGGGGGGGCGGATGATGCACGCTTGTGGGGGGGGGGATGATGCACGCTTGTGGGGGCTCTGGGGCGGATGATGCACGCTTGTGGGGGCTCTGGGGCGGATGATGCACGCTTGTGGGGGCTCTGGGGGGGATGCTGCGGGCTGTGGTGGCATGTCTATGGCTCTGGTGGGGGCATGCTGCGGGCTGGTGGTTGCTATGGAGGGAAGCTGCAGGCTTGTGGGGGCTCTGGGTGCATGCTGCGGGCTCTGGAGGTATTCTGGGGGGATGCTGCGGGCTTGGTGATGCACGCTTGTGGGGGGGTGGATGATGCACGCTTGTGGGGGGGGGCGGATGATGCACGCTTGTGGGGGGGGGCGGATGATGCACGCTTGTGGGGGGGGCGGATGATGCACGCTTGTGGGGGGGGCGGATGATGCACGCTTGTGGGGGGGGCGGGTGATGCACGCTTGTGGGGGGGGCGGGTGATGCACGCTTGTGGGGGGGGGCGGGTGATGCACGCTTGTGGGGGGGGGCGGGTGATGCACGCTTGTGGGGGGGGCGGATTATGCACGCTTGGGGGGGGGCGGATTATGCACGCTTGGGGGGGGGCGGATTATGCACGCTTGGGGGGGGGGCGGATTATGCACGCTTGGGGGGGGGCGGATTATGCACGCTTGGGGGGGGCGGATTATGCACGCTTGGGGGGGGCGGATTATGCACGCTTGGGGGGGGCGGATGATGCACGCTTGGGGGGGGCGGATGATGCACGCTTGGGGGGGGCGGATGATGCACGCTTGGGGGGTGGGGCGGATGATGCACGCGTGTGGGGGCTCTGGGGGGGGGGATGATGCACGCGTGTGGGGGCTCTGGGAGCTTCGTGGGCATGCTACGGGCTGGTGGTGGCTCTGGAGGAATGCTGCGGGCTGGTGGTGGCTCTGGGGGGATGCTGCGGGCTGGCGGGGATGCTGGGGGCATGCTGCGGGCTGTGGTGGCATGTCTATTGCTCTAGTGGGGGCTGTCTAGGCATGCTGCGGGCTGGTGGGGGCTCTGGAGGGATGCTGCGGGCTCGTGGTGGCTCTGGGGGGATGCTGCGGGCTCGTGGGGATGCTGAGGGCATGGTGGGGGCTCTATGGGCATGCTACGGGCTGGTGGTGGCTCTGGAGGGATGCTGCGGGCTGGTGGTGGCTCTGGAGGGATGCTGCGGGCTTGTGGGGGCTCTGGAGGGATGCTGCGGGCATGCTGCTGGCTGGTGGGGGCTCTGGAGGGATGCTGCGGGCTCGTGGTGGCTCTGTGGGGGATGGTGGGGGCATGCTGTGGGCTTGTGGCTCTGGGGGCATGCTGCGGGCTCGTGGGTGCTCTATGGGGCTGGTGCGGGTTCTGTGGGAGCATGTTGCGGGCTCTGGAGGTAATCTGCGGGGGGGGGGGATGATGCACCCATGTGGGGGCTCTGGGGGGGGGGGGGGTCGGATGATGCACGCGTGTGGGGGCTCTGTGGGGATGCTGCGGGCTGTGGTGGCATGTCTATGGCTCTGGTGGGGGCATGCTGCGGGCTGGTGGTTGCTCTGGAGGGATGCTGCAGGCTTGTGGGGGCCCTGGGTGCATGCTGCGGGCTCTGAGTGCTCTGTGGGGATGCTGAGGGCATGCTGCGGGCTCTGGAGGTATTCTGGGGGGGGATGCTGCGGGCTTGGTGATGCACGCTTGTGGGGGGGGGGCGGATGATGCACGCTTGTGGGGGGGGGCGGATGATGCACGCTTGTGGGGGGGGGCGGATGATGCACGCTTGTGGGGGGGGCGGATGATGCACGCTTGTGGGGGGGGCGGATGATGCACGCTTGTGGGGGCTCTGGGGGGATGATGCACGCTTGTGGGGGCTCTGGGGGGATGCTGCGGGCTGTGGTGGCATGTCTATGGCTCTGGTGGGGGCATGCTGCGGGCTGGTGGTTGCTCTGGAGGGAAGCTGCAGGCTTGTGGGGGCTCTGGGTGCATGCTGCGGGCTCTGGAGGTATTCTGGGGGGGATGCTGCGGGCTTGGTGATGCACGCTTGTGGGGGGGGGCGGATGATGCACGCTTGTGGGGGGGGGCGGATGATGCACGCTTGTGGGGGGGGGGCGGATGATGCACGCTTGTGGGGGGGGGCGGATGATGCACGCTTGTGGGGGGGGGGCGGATGATGCACGCTTGGGGGGGCGGATGATGCACGCTTGGGGGGGCGGATGATGCACGCTTGGGGGGGCGGATGATGCACGCTTGGGGGGGCGGATGATGCACGCTTGGGGGGGCGGATGATGCACGCTTGGGGGGGCGGATGATGCACGCTTGGGGGGGGCGGATGATGCACGCTTGGGGGGGGCGGATGATGCACGCTTGGGGGGGGCGGATGATGCACGCTTGGGGGGGGCGGATGATGCACGCTTGGGGGGGGGGGCGGATGATGCACGCTTGGGGGGGCTCTGGGGGGGGGATGATGCACGCGTGTGGGGGCTCTGGGAGCTCCGTGGGCATGCTACGGGCTAGTGGTGGCTCTGGAGGAATGCTGCGGGCTTGTGGGGGCATGCTGCGGGCTGGTGGTGGCTCTGGAGGGATGCTGCTGGCTCGTGGTGGCTCTGGGGGGATGCTGCGGGCTCGTGGTGGCTCTGGGGGGATGCTGCGGGCTGGTGGGGATGCTGAGGGCATGGTGGGGCTCTATGGGCATGCTACGGGCTGGTGGTGGCTCTGGAGGGATGCTGGTGGGGATGCTGGGGGCATGCTGCGGGCTGTGGTGGCATGTCTATTGCTCTAGTGGGGGCTGTCTAGGCATGCTGCGGGCTGGTGGGGGCTCTGGAGGGATGCTGCGGGCTCGTGGTGGCTCTGGGGGGATGCTGCGGGCTCGTGGTGGCTCTGGGGGGATGCTGCGGGCTGGTGGGGATGCTGAGGGCATGGTGGGGCTCTATGGGCATGCTACGGGCTGGTGGTGGCTCTGGAGGGATGCTGGTGGGGATGCTGGGGGCATGCTGCGGGCTGTGGTGGCATGTCTATTGCTCTGGTGGGGGCTGTGTGGGCATGCTGCGGGCTGGTGGTGGCTCTGGAGGAATGCTGCGGGTTTGTGGGGACGCTGGGGGCATGCTGCTTGCTCGTGGGGGCTCTGGGGGGGCTGATGATGCACGCATGTGGGGGCTCTGTGGGGATGCTGCGGGCTGTGGTGGCATGTCTATGGCTCTGGTGGGGGTATGCTGCGGGCTGGTGGTTGCTCTGGAGGGATGCTGCAGGCTTGTGGGGGCTCTGGGTGCATTCTGCGGGCTCTGGGTGCTCTGTGGGGATACTGAGGGCATGCTGCGGGCTCTGGAGGTATTCTGGGGGGGATGCTGCGGGCTGGATGATGCACGGTTGTGGGGGGGCAGATGATGCACGCTTGTGGGGGGGCAGACGATGCACGCTTGTGGGGGGGCAGACGATGCACGCTTGTGGGGGGGCAGACGATGCACGCTTGTGGGGGGGCAGACGATGCACGCTTGTGGGGGGGCAGACGATGCACGCTTGTGGGGGGGCAGACGATGCACGCTTGTGGGGGGGCAGACGATGCACGCTTGTGGGGGGGGGCGGACGATGCACGCTTGTGGGGGGGGGCGGACGATGCACGCTTGTGGGGGGGGGCGGACGATGCACGCTTGTGGGGGGGGGCGGACGATGCACGCTTGTGGGGGGGGCGGACGATGCACGCTTGTGGGGGGGGGCGGACGATGCACGCTTGTGGGGGGGGGCGGACGATGCACGCTTGTGTGGGGGGGGCGGACGATGCACGCTTGTGTGGGGGGGGCGGACGATGCACGCTTGTGTGGGGGGGCGGACGATGCACGCTTGTGTGGGGGGGGCGGACGATGCACGCTTGTGTGGGGGGGGCGGACGATGCACGCTTGTGGGGGACGGGCGGATGATGCACGCTTGTGGGGGACGGGCGGATGATGCACGCTTGTGGGGGACGGACGGATGATGCACGCTTGTGGGGGGGGGGGGCGTCCCAGCAGATGGCCCCCTGCAAACATTATATCCCCCCAGAGACCCCATAAGGAGAGTGTGCCTGCCCCCCTGCAGCCCCCTATTCAGCCCTGGCAGCCGGCAACATCACCATCCCCATGGCCTCATAGCTGAAATCATGGAACTTGTATTCAGCTTCCAAAAAGTCCATCAGCCTCACCTTCCAGGGCTCCTGCCTTTTCGAATAGCTAGATAAGATGATCTCTAATGCCATGGGGGGTAAGAGTATTTTGTTTCTGCAACAGAGGGCCAAATGCCCTCCTCCCAAGAGACGCACAGTCCAGTTTTGGTCCTTTCGGAAATTTTCAGTGTAGAAAAGCAACCAAAAGGACAACACTCCGGCCCACCAGGAAAAGAAGAGACCTTCCTTTAGGCTAGCCCCCTCCTGGCATCAACGAACCCACCAGCGCTGGTCTGCCAGGCCCGGATCTAGAAGATTCCCACCTGGGATGTTTCTCAGGGTGGGTGGCCGTCTCCTTTGGTTCCAGGATGAGTGGCTCTCGGTAGTCAACAACTCTTGGGTCTGAGACGTTGTCGACTACAGCCACAAAATAGATTTTTCCACGCTGCCTTGTTTTCGAGACCAATTTCCCTAAAGACCCCCTTCCCTTATTCCTGGGTTTTTCAAGGCTATTGATTTGCTATCCAAAGCAGCATCATGATCTCAGTTCCAGGACGCTGAGACATCAGACACCGGAGGCAGGCCGAGGGGTCGGGGCAAAGCCAAAGACCTTACCCACAATCCTCCCATAAATGCACTTTTATAAAATTAGAATTATTTCTATACATAATGGTAAAATGTTATTTCTATAATATTTCTACAATTAAACGTTTGAGATTTCTGTGGTAATGGTTATTTTGTTTCTTTTAAACCTGTTCTGAATGTAAATAAAACATTTCTCTGATTAAGTTTCCACATTGTATTTTAGCCTTTCATTTTACTCTTAGGGCAGGAAAAGCCCATGATGCACCTGTGTAAACCATATAAAAGGTACTATAATAACATGGCTTAGACAGGTAACCCACTTTTCAAACAATGAAGTTCACTTGTACAAGCTGCATAGATGAAAACCTGCTTTAGGCTGTGTGCCCACAATGCAGAAATGCTCAGGATTTTATCCTGTGAGTTTCTGCATCTCCCTGGCAGAAAAAAACGCATGCGGATTGTCCATGCGGATCGAGCATGCGGATTGTCCATGCAGATCGTGCATGCTGTAAGGCAGCGCTAGTCATCATCCTGGGGAATACTCGCTGCAGCGCGTCAATTAATGCACACCAGCAATGTCTTTCTGGTTTTCACACTTCAGCAGTTTATTATACTTCATAAACCGCAGTTCACACATATAATGTCCACGAGCTCAAGTGGCAGACAGGCCCACTTGGCTTCAGATACAGCCTTCAGCAAGGTAATACTATAGCAATGTCCATATAACAAAGTGTATTACCTTTGTCAGGTTTTAGCTGCTTCAGTCCATTTGGTTCCGCCACCACTGTGGCTCTACAGCTTACCACACGTGGTCTCCAGCCCTTATCCCGTCCAAGGCCACTGGCATCTCTCACACACACAGATCCAGGCTCTGCCCTCCAGGACGCTTATCCTCCAAAACCTGTGGCTCTCCAAGGCTTACTGGCATCACTTACACACACAAGGATCCAGGCTTCACCCTCCAGGAGTCCACCAAGCTTCATCAGGCCTCACACGGTGCCACACACACAGGTAACAGGCCTCAGGCCTCACGCCTATCACACCCCTTGCACCCCTGCATACTTCTGTCTCAAATTACCAGGGTTTTTATATCCTTTAGAAACAGCCACAGGACCTGTGCTTATCTCACAGTCACATGTCCAGACCTTCTGTTGTGCAAAAGGACCTGTGTGATGTCACAGTCATGTGACCAGTCAGCTGAGGGAGGTACGTGGTCCGTCAAAACACACACTGAACCATTAAAGGGATGCCTGCTGCATCACAATGCGGATTGTACATGCGTTTTGCTGCCAGGGACAAGCGGAAGTGAAGCGTTCTTCACTTGCATTTCCGCATGCGGGTTGTCAAGCGCTTTCCAAGCGATTTTAGCATCACTTGGAAAGTGTTTGACAACTTGGTCACACTAAATAAATCCATGCAACCGGCATTGATTTATATAGTGTGACCGAAAGAATGTTAAAAAAATAAATATATACTTACCCTCTGATGGCCCCCGGTGTCCTGCTTTCCCTCCGTTCTCCCTTGCCAGCAGCGATACACTGAAGGACCTGCCGACGTCAGCGTCGCGTGACCTGTCACATGACTATAATGTCAGCACAGGTCCTTCAGTACATCGCGAACTGCCGGCATGAGAGGAGGAGTGCAGCGGGGGGCCGCCAGAAGGTAAGTATATATTTATTTTTTATTTTATTCTTTTTTTTTTCTTTGCAGTTTTCTATGGTACCCTGGTCCGGAGGAGTCTCCTCTCCTCTATACCTGGGTACCATCCGCACACTAGAACGCATGGAATGCGCATCTACATATACAGTGATGCGTAATCCATACGATCTAATGCAAGTAAGTGGCGGCGAAAACGCAGCACTTCCGCAAAATAATTGGTAGTGCTGTGTTTTTTTCCGCAATGATGATCCGCAGAGGAAATTTCCGCAGCATGTGCACAGCACATGCGGATTATCATTGGGGAACATGGCAGGCCTTCTACCATGTGTTTTTTAAGCGTTTCTGCAGCGTTTTTGCTTAAAAAATGCATCGTGGGCACACAGCCTTAAGGGAACCTGTCACCTGTTTTTCCCCATATAAAGTACGACCACCACCTGTATGACCTAGAATGCTGTAAAGAAGTCGGACGGTACTAGATAGTGCCTGCCGTGCCTCAGACCACACGGGAGGACGGTACTAGATAGTACCTGCCGTGCCTCAGACCACACGAGTGGACGGTACTAGATAGTGCCTGCCGCTCTTCAGACCACACGGGAGGGACTGTACTAGATAGTGCCTGCCGTGCTTCAGACCACACGAGAGGACGGTACTAGATAGTGCCTGCCGCTCTTCAGACCACACGGGAGGACTGTACTAGATTGTGCCTGCCGTGCTTCAGACCACACGAGAGGACGGTACTAGATTGTGCCTGCCGTGCCTCAGACCACACGGGAGGACTGTACTAGATTGTGCCTGCCGTGCCTCAGACCGCACGGGAGGACGGTACTAGATAGTGCCTGCCGTGCCTCAGACCACACGAGTGGACGGTACTAGATAGTGCCTGCCGTGCTTCAGACCACACGAGTGGACGGTACTAGATTGTGCCTGCCGTGCCTCAGACCACACGGGAGCACGGTACTAGATAGTGCCTGCCGTGCCTCAGACCACACGGGAGGACTGTACTAGATTGTGCCTGCCGTGCCTCAGACCACACGGGAGGACTGTACTAGATTGTGCCTGCCGTGCCTCAGACCACAGGAGAGGACGGTACTAGATTGTGCCTGCCGTGCCTCAGACCACACGAGAGGACGGTACTAGATTGTGCCTGCCGTGCCCCAGACCACACGGGAGGACGGTACTAGATTGTGCCTGCCGCTCTTCAGACCACATGAGAGGACGGTACTAGATTGTGCCTGCCGTGCCTCAGACCGCACGGGAGGACTGTACTAGATTGTGCCTGCCGTTCTTCAGACCACACGGGAGGACGGTACTAGATTGTGCCTGCCGTGCCTCAGACCGCACGGGAGGACGGTACTAGATAGTGCCTGCCGTGCCTCAGACCACACGGGAGGACGGTACTAGATAGTGCCTGCCGTGCCTCAGAGCACACGGGAGGACGGTACTAGATAGTGCCTGCCGCTCTTCAGACCGCACGGGAGGACGGTACTAGATAGTGCCTGCCGCTCTTCAGACCACATGCTGCAGATAAAAAAAAGAAATCAAAATATGACTGAAAGAGCACCACAGCAACAAAATATAGTACATTGATAAACAGTGTTATAATTATATCTATAATATAATCAGCTAAGCGTCCCTCTGTCTGAAGCCTCGATAGACTGCGCATGTGTGACGCGCAGTCTGGCTCTAGACAGAAGAACGCATGGAGCTGTTACAGGTAAGAGGAGTGTATGGCGCCGGAGATCGCGGTATGCCGAGACACTGAACACATACCGCGTTCTCCGGCGCCATACTTATATACTTACTTGACCGGGAGGAGCGTTGCAGTGGCGCTTCTCTTCTCGCCGGAGACCGGGGCAGGAGTGAGGCGTCGGATCAGCTCATGTGCATAGCGCTATCCGGCGCCATTTTACTGAAGACACATTTGCAGTGTCTCTTCAGCAAAGTGGCGCCGGACAGCGCGGTATGGGCACGCACGTACTCCGGCGCTGCACTCCTCCTCCGGCAGAGCAGGACACAGCAGCGCTGGAGCACAGGTAAAAAAGGTGAGTATAAGTGTTTATTTTTTTGTATGTGTGTGCAGCGTGAAAGAGATGAGGGGGCCACACATACCAGGATTGGGGGGTGAGGGACGCCATGCATACCAGGATTGGGGGGTGAGGGACGCCATGCATACCAGGATTGGGGGATGAGGGACGCCATGCATACCAGGATTGGGGGATGAGGGACGCCATGCATACCAGGATTGGGGGATGAGGGACGCCATGCATACCAGGATTGGGGGATGAGGGACGCCATGCATACCAGGATTGGGGGATGAGGGATGCCATACATACCAGGATTGGGGGGTGAGGGGCCCCATCCATACCAGGATTGGGGGATGAGGGGCCCTATGCATACCAGGATTAGAGGATGAGGGATGCCATACATACCAGGATTGGGGGATGAGGGGTGCCATGCATACCAGGATTGGGGATGAGGGGTGCCACGCATACCAGCATTGGGCAATGAGGGGGGCCACGCATACCAGGATTGGGGGATGAGGGGTACCATGCATACCAGGATTGGGGGATGAGGGGGCCACACATACCAGCATTGGGGGATGAGGGGGGCCACGCATACCAGAATTGGGGTGAGAGGTGCCATGCATCCCAGTATAGGATGATGGGGGCAGCACAAATACCAGGAGGGGGGCAGCACATACCAGCATGGAAGACCATATACCAATAAAGATGCTCGCCACCCGGGTGTAGAACGGATTCAGTAGTGTGAGAGAAAAGAATCCATCTTGTTTCTCTGTGGTATCCATTTTGTTTTCACTCTTATGTAATGGTCATCAGGTAACACTGATGGGCAGTGAGGTTTCACATTACTATTCACTCCCTTAAGGTTACTATTGGTTCATAGGTCAGAGGGAAACATTCCTTTGTCGCTGACCCTATTTAAAGTGCCACATGTGCTAATAAAGCAGAAGTCTTTTCTAGTACACCATACAAGGCTGTGCTGTATTGATTTCCCGAGCGCTCGTAAAACAAATCTTATTAATTTGGAGTTCGGAAGGCATAGAAGAGAGCGTATTTCGCTCACAGTAGCTAGTTTATTTATACGGGGCTGTTCACCGTATCCGGGACAGTTGGAACTAGAGCTGAGAGGATCAATTCTTGGGACGCTGGACAGGAGGCCACGAATCCCTTACCTATAGTGTTGCACGAGCATGCTCGGTTTACCCTTTCACCGTGCACGCTCGGTTGCTGCCCGAGTATTTTCGGCGTGCTCGGTATCTATGCTCGGGCCGCTGGGGCTGTTAGACAGCTGTGACACATGCAGGGATTGCCTAACAAACATGCAATCCCTGCATGTGTCACAGCTGTCTAACAGCCGCGACACATGCAGCCGCGGCGGCTCGAGCATAGATGCCGAAAATACTCAGGCAGCACCTGAGCGTGCTCTGTGAGAGGGTTAAGAGAACACGCTCATGCATCACTACTAACCTTACCTCATCCGGCGTGACTTTTGATGAAGCTGGCATGGTGTCATCTGTGCGTCGTGCTTCTTTGACTTGGGATCTATGGATTTATTTTCTGTCCATTCCACTTTCTCATCTTTATGTAGCTTCACTATTTGACATTGGCTTTTTTGTGTCTGCAAGGCCGTGTTCACATGTTGAATAAATACTGTATTTTTTTTTTTGTTTTCTGCAGATGTCCACACCAAACTACACAATAACAATCTTCTCTGATTATTGCGTACTTGCTGTATTTTTTATGCCTTTTCCCCCTTATTTGATGTTTTTTGGTGCAGATGTGAAGCCGCATTGTTCATTTTTTGTTATAATACAGAATGGCTTTGATTCTGCACTTAAGGTACCTGCAGTCTTTTTACCTGCGTTTTCTCTCTTTTTAGGCTCCACATAGAAGCCTCCAGACGTAAAATAAACCATAACCGTACAGATCAGCAGCGTCTTTAGACCACAGAGCCGTTTTCATGAAATCACATCCACTTTTCTTGGCCATTTAAATGCTGCAAAATGACTGTTCCAAAAAAGCAGCTGAAAAAACACAGCACTTATGCTACATCTGAACACGGCCTAAATGTGCAAGTGCAGTGGATGTGATTTAATGAAATCTACGCCTGCAGTGAGTCTAAAGACGCTGCTGAACTGTGCGGATTTCATGCATTTTATTATATATATATATAAGCCTCTGTGGAGCCTGTAAAAAAAAAAAAACATTTTTAAGCTCAAAAATCTAAGTTTTTCTGTAGTATTAAAAATGTAGATTCACAGCTTCACCAAAACACATTTTAAGGGGGAAAACTCAAAAGAAACTCAGCAAACACACAATAATAAGATTGTTATTTTGTTGTATGGTGCGGACACCTGCATAAAAAAATGCAGTCTTCATGTTGTGTGAACTTGGCTTTAGTGTTACATTTTATTCAACTTTTTATTTAATTTTTATGGCTTTAATAAAGACTAGCACACCTTTTCATTTTGTGGGATTGAAATTCAGCTGTTATACAGAGCTGAGTGCAGAACACAAAAATATATTTTTATAATTTGCCAGTGTGATAGCGCAAGGTATAGTAGCCCACCTTATCAGTTTTTGGGGGTGAAATTGATTTGTATGCACAGTAAAAAAAATATAATTTTTTTTCTGTTGCTAGCCAGAGTCCACCTAGTCCTTTTGTGGTGGTAAAATTCAGCTGTATGCAGAGACACCTCGTACACGTGCGGCTCTGCTCCACACACCTCGTACACACGCGGCTCCGCTCTGCACACCTCGTACACGCACTGCTCCACTCCGTACAGCTCGTACGTGCACGGCTCCGCTCCATACACTTTGTACACGCGCAGCTCCGCTCTGCACACCTCGTACACGCACTCCTCCACTCCGTACAGCTCGTACGTGCACGGCTCCGCTCCATACACTTTGTACACGCGCAGCTCCGCTCTGCACACCTCGTACATGCACGGCTCCGCTCCGTACAGCTCGTACACGCAGGCTCCGTTCCGTACAACTCGTACACGCGCGGCTCCGCTCCGTACACCTTGTACACGCATGGATCCGCTCCGCTCCGCACACCTCATACACGCGTGTCTCTGCTCCATACACCTCGTACACGCGCGGCTATGCTCCGTACATGAGTGGCTCCACTCCGCACACTCGTACACGTGCGGCTCTGCTCCGCACACCTCGTACACGTATGGTTCCGCTCCATACACTTTGTACACGCGCAGCTCCGCTCTGCATACCTCGTACATGCACGGCTCTGCTCCGTACAGCTTGTACACGCGCGGCTCCACTCCATACAGCTCGTACACGCGCGGCTCCGCTCTGGTACTGCTCGTACACGCGCGGCTCCGCTCCGTACACTTTGTACACTCACGGATCCGCTCCGCTCCGCACACCTCATACACGCGCAGCTCCGCTCCGTACAACTCGTACATGCGTGTTTCCGCTCCACAAGCCTCGTAACGCACAGCTACGCTCTGCACACCTCGTATACGCGCGACTCTGCTCCGCACACCTCGTACACGTGCGGCTCCGCTCCGTACACCTCGTACACGCGTGGCTCCGCTCCGCACACATCGTACACACGCGGCTCTGCTCCGTACACCTCGTCCACGCGTGGCTCCGCTCCGCACACCTCATACACGCGCGGCTCCGCTCCGTACACCTTGTACACGCGTGGATCCGCTCCGCACACCTCGTACACGCATGGCTCCGTTCCATACACGTCGTACACGCGCGGTTTCGCTCCTTACACGTCGTACACGTGCGGCTCCGCTCCTCACACCTCGTACACACGCGGCTCTGCACACTCGTACTCGCGTGGCTCTGCTCCGTACACTTCGTACGCGCGTGGCTCCGCACACCTCCTTACACCTCGTACACGTGCAACTCCGCTCTGCACACTCGTACACGCGCTGCTCTGCTCTGTACACCTCGTACACATGCGGCTCTCCTCCGCACACCTTGTACACGCGTGGCTCCGCACCGTACATCTCGTACACGCGCGGCTCCGCTCCAGCTCCGCACACTCGTACACGCGCTGCTCTGCTCAGTACACTTCGTACACCCGCGGCTCCGCTCTGCACATCTTGTACACGCGTGGCTCTGCTCTGCACACATCGTACACGCGTGGCTCTGCTCTGCACACATCGTACACGCGCGGCTCTGCTCCATACAACTCGTACATGTGCGGCTCCACTCTGTACACCTAGTACACATGCGGCTCCGCTCCGTACACCTCGTACATGCACTGCTCTGCTCTGTACACCTCGTACACGCGTGGCTCCGCACACCTCGTACACGCGCAGCTTCGCTCCGCAGACTCGTAATTGCGCGGCTCTGCTCCATACACCTCGTACACACGCGACTCCGCTCCGCACACATCATTCAAGCTCAACTCCGCTCCGTACAACTCGTGCAAACTACTCTGTACACCTCGTACACACGCGGCTCCGCTTCGCACACTCGTACACGCGCGACTCCACTCCATACACCTCGTACACGCTCAGCTCCGCTCCGTACAGCTCGTACACGCTCGGCTCCTCTCCGTACAGCTCGTCCACGCGCGGCTCCGCTCCGTACACCTTGTACACGTGCGGATCCGCTCCGCACACTCGTACACGCGCTGCTCTGCTCTGTACACCTCGTACACGCTCGGCTCTGCTCCGTACACCTCGTACACTTGTGGCTCCGCTCTGTACAACGTGGCTTCGCTCCATACATCTTGTACACGCTCGGCTCCGCTCCAGCTCCGCACACATCGTACAAGCGCTGCTCTGCTCCGCACACATCGTACACGCGCGACGCCACTCCGTACACCTTGTACACATGATGATCCGCTCCGCACACTCGTACATTCGCGGCTCTGCTCCGTACACCTCGTACACACGTGGCTTCGCTCCGTACACCTTGTACACATGTGAATCCGCTTCGTACTCCTTGTACACAAGCGGATCCGCTCCGCACACTCGTACACCCGCGGCTCTGCTCCGTACACCTCGTACACGTGGCTTCACTCTGTACATTTCGTACACGCCACGCTCCGCTCCAGCTCTGCACACTTGTACACGCTCTGCTCTGTACACCTCGAACACGGGCGGCTCCGCACACCTCGTACTTGTGCGGTCTCGCTCCGTACACCTTGTACACGTGCGGCTCCTCTCCAGCTCGGCACACTCGTACACGTGCTGCTCTGCTCTGTACACCTCGAACATGCGCGGCTCCGCTCTGCACATCTCGTACACGGGCGGCTCTGCTCCGCACACATCGTACACGTGTGACGCCGCTCCGTACGCCTTGTACACGCGCGGCTCAGCTCCGTACAATTCGTACATGTGCGGCTCCGCTCCGTACACCTCGTACACGGGCGGCTCCGCTCCACACACTCGTACACGCGCGGCTCTGCTTCGTACACCTCGTACACGTGCAGCTCTGCTTTGTACACGCGTGACTCTGCTCTGCTCTTACATCTCGTACACACGCGGCTCCGCTCCGCACACTCGTACACGCGTGGCTCCGCTCTGTACACCTCAAACACGCGCGGCTCTGCTCCGTACGCTTCGTAAACGCGTGGCTCCGGTCCGTACTCCTCATATAAGCGTGGCTCCGCTCCGTACACCTCGTACATGCGCGGCTCCGCTCCACTCTGAACACTCGTACATGCGCTGCTCTGCTCCGCACACCTTGTACACGCACGTCTACGCTCCGTACACCTCGTACTTGCGCAGCTTTGCTCCGTACACCTCGTACTTGGCGGCGTCTCTCCGTACACCTTTTACACGTGCGGCTCCACTCCGCTCCGCACACATCGTACACGTGCGGTTCCGCTCCGTACACCTCGTACACGCGCTGCTCTGCTCTGCACACCTTGTAAATGCGCGACTCTGCTCCGCACACCTCATACACGTGCGGCTTCGCTCCATACACCTCGTACATGCGTGGCTCCGCTCCTTACACGTCGTACACTCGCTGCTCTGCTTTGTACACCGCGTACACGTGCGGCTCTGCTCTGCACACCTCGTACATGCGCGGCTCCGCTCTGCACACCTCATACACGTGCGGCTCCGCTCCATACACCTCGTACACGTGTGGCTCCGCTCCTTACACATCGTACACTCGCTGCTCTGCTCTGTACTCCTCGTACACGTGCGGCTCTGCTCTGTACACCTCGTACACGCGCGGCTCCGCTCCGCACACTCGTACATGGGCGGCTCCGCTTCGCACACTCGTACACACGCGGCTCTGTTCCGTACACCTCGTACACGCGCGGCTCTGCACCGTACACCTCACACATGCGTGACTGCTCCGAACACCTCGTACACTCGCGGCTCCGCTCCGCACACTCATACACGCGCAGCTCTGCACCTTACATCTCGTACACACGCGGCTCCGCTCTGCACACTCGTACACGCGCGGCTCTGCTCTGTACACTTCGTACACCCGCGGCTCCGCACACTCGTACACGCGCGGCTCCACTCCGCACACTCGTATACGCGCGGCTCTGCTCCGTACACCTCGTACACGCGCGTTTCTGCTCCGTACACCTCGTACACTCGCAGCTCCGCTCCGCACACTCGTACACGCATGGCTCCGCTCCGCACACTCGTACATGCGTGGCTCTGCTCCGTACACCTCGTACATGCGCAGCTCTGCTCCGTACCCCTCATACACGCGTGACTCTGCTCTGTACACCTCGTACACTCGCGGCTCCGCTCCGCACACTCGTACATGCGCGGCTCTGCTCCTTACATCTCGTACACACGCGGCTCCGCTCCGCACACTCGTACACTGGAGACTCTGCTCCATACACCTCCTACACGCGTGGCTCCGCTTTGTACACCTCGTACACACGCGGCTCCGCTCCGCACACTCGTACACTGGAGACTCTGCTCCATACACCTCCTACACGCGTGGCTCCGCTTTGAACACCTCGAACACGCGCGGCTCCGCTCCGTACACCTCGTACAAGCGTGGCTCCGCTCCGTACACCTCGTACACGCGCGGCTCTGCTCCTTGCACGTCGTTCACGTGCGGCTCCGCTCCGCACACCTTGTAAACGCGTGGCTTTGCTCCGTACACCTTGTACACGCGCGGATCCGCTCCGCACACTGGTACTAGCGCGGCTCTACTCCGTACACTTCATACACGCGTGGCTCCGCTCTGCACATATCGTACACGCCCGACTCTGCTTCGTACAGCTCGTACACGCGCGGCTCCGCTCGGCACACCTCATACACGCGTGGCTCAGCTCCACACACATCGTACACGCTCGACTCCACTCCACACACCTCGTACACGTGCGGCTCTGCTCCACACACTTCGTACACGCGTGTCTCTGCTCCACACACCTCGTACACGTGCGGCTCCGCTCCGCACACCTCGTACACGCACGGTTCCGCTCCGTACAGCTCGTACACTTGCTGCTCCGCTCCGTACACCTCATACACGCGTGGCTCCGCTCCGTACACCTCGCACACGCACGGTTCCGCTCCGCACACCTCGTCCACGGGCGGCTCTGCTCCACAACCTCATACACGCTGGGCTCCGCTCTGCACACCTCGTACACGCACGGCTCCTCTCCCTACAGCTCGTACACGCACGGCTCCACTCCTTAAATGTCGTACACGTGCGGCTCCGCACACCTCGTACACACGCGGCTCCGCTCTGTAAACCTCGTAAATGCGTGGCTCCGCTCCGTACACCTCGTAAACTCGCGGCTCCACTCCGTACACCTCATACACGTGCGGCTCCGCTCCGCACACTCGTACACGCGCTGCTCTGATCCATACACCTCGTACACGCGCGGCTCCGATCCGTACGGCTCGTACACGCGTGGCTCCGCTCCGTACAGCTTGTACATGCGCGGCTCCGCTCCGTACACCTTGTACACGTGTGGATCCGCTCCGCAAACTCGTACACACGCTGCTCTGCTCTGTACACCTCGTACACGCGCGGCTCCGCTGTGCACACTCGTACACGTGCGGCTATGCTCCGTACACCTCGTACATGCACAGCTATGCTCCGTACAGCTAGTACACGTGCGGCTCCGCGCTGTACACCTAGTACAAGCGCGGATCTGCTCCGCACACTCGTACACTCACTGCTCTGCTCTGTACACCTCGTACACATGCGGCTCCGCTCCGCACACCTTGTACATGCGCGGCTCTGCTCCGTACACCTAGTACACATGTGGCTCCGCTCCGTACACGCGTTGCTTCGCTCCGTACATCTCGTACACACGCGGCTCCGCTCCAGCTCTGCACACTCGTACACATGCTGCTCTGCTCTGTACACCTCGTACATGGGTGGCTCTGCTCCGCACACATCGTACACACGCGACGCTGCTCTGTACGCCTTGTACATGTGCGGCTCAACTCCGTACAACTCGTAGAAGCGCGGCTCCGCTCTATACACCTCGTACACGCGCGGCTCTGCTCCGTACACCTCATAGACGCGCAATACCCCTCCGTACACCGCGTACACGTGTGGCTCTGCTCCGTACACCTCGTACACGCGTGACTCCGCTCCGCACACCTTGTACACTTGCGGATCTGCTCCGCACACCTCATACACGCGTGTCTCCGCTCTGCACACCTCGTACACGCACGGCTGTGCTCCACAACTCGTACACGCGCGGCTCCGCTCCGCACACCTCGTACATGCAAGGTTCCGCTCCGTACAGCTCGTGCACGCGTGGCTCCGCTCCGTACAGCTCGTACATGCGCGGCTCCGCTCCGTACACCTTGTACACGTGCGGATCTGCTCCGCACACCTCATACACGCGTGTCTCCGCTCTGCACACCTCGTACACGCACGGCTGTGCTCCACAACTCGTACACGTGCGGCTCCGCTCCGCACACCTCGTACACGCGCGGCTCAGCTCCACACACCTCGTACACGCGTGTCTCCGCTCCACACACCTCGTACATGCGCGGCTCCGCTCTGCACATTTCGTACACGCGCGGCTCTGCTGCGCACACTTTGTACATGCGCGGATCCGCTCCACACACTCGTACACGCGCTGCCATGCTGTGTACACCTCATACACACACGGCTCCGCTCCACACACCTCGTACATGCGCGGCTCCGCTCCGCACACCTTGTACATGCGCGGCTCCGCTCCGCACACCTTGTACACGCGCAACTCCGCTTTGCACACCTCGTACACGCGTGACTCCGCACACTCGTACATGCGCAGCTCTGCTCCGCACATCTCGTACACGCACGGTTCCGCTCCATACACTTTGTACACGCGCAGCTCCGTTCTGCACATCGTACACGCACGGCTCCGCTCCGTACAGCTCGTACACGCGCGGCTCTGCTCCGTACAGCTCGTACACGCGCGGCTCCACTCCGTACACCTTGTACACACACGGATCCGCTCCAGCTCTGCACACTCGTACACATGCTGCTCTGCTCTGTACACCTCGTACATGGGTGGCTCTGCTCCGCACACATCGTACACACACGACGCTGCTCCGTACGCCTTGTACATGTGCGGCTCAACTCCGTACAACTCGTAGAAGCGCGGCTCCGCTCTATACACCTCGTACACGTGCGGCTCTGCTCCGTACACCTCATAGACGCGCAATACCCCTCCGTACACCGCGTACACGTGTGGCTCTGCTCCGTACACCTCGTACACGCGTGACTCCGCTCCGCACACCTTGTACACTTGCAGATCTGCTCCGCACACCTCATACACGCGTGTCTCCGCTCTGCACACCTCGTACATGCAAGGTTCCGCTCCGTACAGCTCGTACACGCGTGGCTCCGCTCTGTACAGCTCGTACATGCGCGGCTCCGCTCCGTACACCTTGTACACGTGCGGATCTGCTCCGCACACCTCATACACGCGTGTCTCCGCTCTGCACACCTCGTACACGCACGGCTGTGCTCCACAACTCGTACACGTGCGGCTCCGCTCCGCACACCTCGTACACGCGCGGCTCAGCTCCACACACCTCGTACATGCGTGTCTCCGCTCCACACACCTCGTACATGCGCGGCTCCGCTCTGCACATTTCGTACACGTGCGGCTCTGCTGCGCACACTCGTACATGCGCGGATCCGCTCCACACACTCGTACACGCGCTGCCATGCTGTGTACACTTCATACACACACGGCTCCGCTCCACACACCTCGTACATGCGCGGCTCCGCTCCGCACACCTTGTACAAGCGCAACTCCGCTTTGCACACCTCGTACACGCGTGACTCCGCACACTCGTACATGCGCAGCTCTGCTCCGCACATCTCGTACACGCACGGTTCCGCTCCATACACTTTGTACACGCGCAGCTCCGTTCTGCACATCGTACACGCACGGCTCCGCTCCGTACAGCTCGTACACGCGCGGCTCCGCTCCGTACAGCTCGTACACGCGCGGCTCCACTCCGTACACCTTGTACACACACGGATCCGCTCCACACACCTCATACACGCGTGTCTCCGCTCTATACACCTCGTACACGCGCGGCTCCACTCCGTACACCTTCTACACGAGCGGCTAAGCTCCGCACACTCGTACACTTGCGGCTCTGCTCCGCACACCTCGTACACGCGTGGGTCCGCTCCGCACACCTCGTACACGCATGTCTGCGCTCTGCACACCTCGTACACGCATGTCTGCGCTCTGCACACCTCGTACATGCACGGCTCCGCTCTGTACAGCTCGTACACATGCGGCTCCGCTCCGTACAGCTCGTACACGCGCGGCTCCGCTCCGTACAGCTCGCACACGCGCGGCTCCGCTCCGTACACCTTGTACACGTGCGGATCTGCTCCGCACACCTCATACACGCGTGTCTCCGCTCTGCACACCTCGTACACGCACGGCTGTGCTCCACAACTCGTACACGTGCGGCTCCGCTCCGCACACCTCGTACACGCGCGGCTCAGCTCCACACACCTCGTACACGCGTGTCTCCGCTCCACACACCTCGTACATGCGCGGCTCCGCTCTGCACATTTCGTACACGCGCGGCTCTGCTGCGCACACTTTGTACATGCGCGGATCCGCTCCACACACTTGTACACGCGCTGCCATGCTGTGTACACCTCATACACACACGGCTCCGCTCCACACACCTCGTACATGCGCGGCTCCGCTCCGCACACCTTGTACATGCGCGGCTCCGCTCCGCACACCTTGTACACGCGCAACTCCGCTTTGCACACCTCGTACACGCGTGACTCCGCACACTCGTACATGCGCAGCTCTGCTCCGCACATCTCGTACACGCACGGTTCCGCTCCATACACTTTGTACACGCGCAGCTCCGTTCTGCACATCGTACACGCACGGCTCCGCTCCGTACAGCTCGTACACGCGCGGCTCTGCTCCGTACAGCTCGTACACGCGCGGCTCCACTCCGTACACCTTGTACACACACGGATCCGCTCCAGCTCTGCACACTCGTACACATGCTGCTCTGCTCTGTACACCTCGTACATGGGTGGCTCTGCTCCGCACACATCGTACACACACGACGCTGCTCCGTACGCCTTGTACATGTGCGGCTCAACTCCGTACAACTCGTAGAAGCGCGGCTCCGCTCTATACACCTCGTACACGTGCGGCTCTGCTCCGTACACCTCATAGACGCGCAATACCCCTCCGTACACCGCGTACACGTGTGGCTCTGCTCCGTACACCTCGTACACGCGTGACTCCGCTCCGCACACCTTGTACACTTGCAGATCTGCTCCGCACACCTCATACACGCGTGTCTCCGCTCTGCACACCTCGTACATGCAAGGTTCCGCTCCGTACAGCTCGTACACGCGTGGCTCCGCTCTGTACAGCTCGTACATGCGCGGCTCCGCTCCGTACACCTTGTACACGTGCGGATCTGCTCCGCACACCTCATACACGCGTGTCTCCGCTCTGCACACCTCGTACACGCACGGCTGTGCTCCACAACTCGTACACGTGCGGCTCCGCTCCGCACACCTCGTACACGCGCGGCTCAGCTCCACACACCTCGTACATGCGTGTCTCCGCTCCACACACCTCGTACATGCGCGGCTCCGCTCTGCACATTTCGTACACGTGCGGCTCTGCTGCGCACACTCGTACATGCGCGGATCCGCTCCACACACTCGTACACGCGCTGCCATGCTGTGTACACCTCATACACACACGGCTCCGCTCCACACACCTCGTACATGCGCGGCTCCGCTCCGCACACCTTGTACAAGCGCAACTCCGCTTTGCACACCTCGTACACGCGTGACTCCGCACACTCGTACATGCGCAGCTCTGCTCCGCACATCTCGTACACGCACGGTTCCGCTCCATACACTTTGTACACGCGCAGCTCCGTTCTGCACATCGTACACGCACGGCTCCGCTCCGTACAGCTCGTACACGCGCGGCTCCGCTCCGTACAGCTCGTACACGCGCGGCTCCACTCCGTACACCTTGTACACACACGGATCCGCTCCACACACCTCATACACGCGTGTCTCCGCTCTATACACCTCGTACACGCGCGGCTCCACTCCGTACACCTTCTACACGAGCGGCTAAGCTCCGCACACTCGTACACTTGCGGCTCTGCTCCGCACACCTCGTACACGCGTGGGTCCGCTCCGCACACCTCGTACACGCATGTCTGCGCTCTGCACACCTCGTACACGCATGTCTGCGCTCTGCACACCTCGTACATGCACGGCTCCGCTCTGTACAGCTCGTACACATGCGGCTCCGCTCCGTACAGCTCGTACACGCGCGGCTCCGCTCCGTACAGCTCGCACACGCGCGGCTCCGCTCCGTACACTTTGTACACTCTCGGATCCGCTCCGCACACCCCGTACACGCGCGGCTCCGCTCCATACACTTTGTACACGCGCAGCTCTGCTCTGCACACCTCGTACATGCACGGCTCCGCTCCATACAACTCATACACGCGCGGCTCCGCTCCATACACTTTGTACACGCGCGGATCCGCTCCGCACACCTCGTACACGATTGGCTCCGCTCCACACACTCGTACATGTGCGGCTCTGCTCTGCACACCTCGTACACGCGCGACTCCGCTCCGCACACTTCGTACACGCGCGGCTGTACTCCACACACCTCGTACACGCGTGTCTCCTCTCCACACCTCGTACTTGTGCGGCTCTGCTCCACATACCCCGTATTTCCCCCATATTAAAATCTTCTTCAACTTCGGGTTCAAACCAACCATGCACATAAAAGCCTCTGTCAGGACTGCACACATACTGGCTGGCGACCAGTCCATGTATTATTATTTATCCTATTCAGTATATCAAGGCTGCATTATACAATATATGTACTTTTTACCTTTTGTGTCTCCCCCACTTCCTCATAGACTGTAAGCTCGCGAGCAGGGCCCTCATTCCGTTCGATATGAGATATGCTTATTCTGTATTGTCTGTATAAGTCCCCCCTAAAATTTGTAAAGTGCTGCGGAATATGTTGGCGCTATAAAAATAAACTATTATTATTATTATTATTATTATTACACGCACGGCTCCGCTCTGCACACCTCGTACACGCTAAGCTCCGCTCCGTACACCCTGTAAATGCGTGGATCCGCTCCGCACACTCGTACACGCGCTGCTCTGCTCCGTACACCTCGTACACGTGCGGCCTGCTCCGTACAGCTCGTACACGCGCGGCTTTTCTCTGTACACTTTGTACACGGGCGGATCCGCTCCGCACACCTCGTACACATGCGGCTCCGCTCCATACAACTCATACACGATTGGCTCTGCTCCGTACACCTTGTACACGCATGGTTCCGCTCCATACACTTTCTACACGTGCAGCTCCGCTCTGCACACCTCGTACATGCACGGCTCCGCTCTGTACAGCTCATACCCGCGCGGCTCCGCTCTGTACACTTTGTACACGTGTGGATCCGCCCCACTCCGCACACCTTGTACACGATTGGCTCCGCTCCGCACACTCATACATGTGCGGCTCTGCTCCGCACACCTTGTACACGCGCGGCTCCGCTCCGCACACCTCTTACACGCGCGGCTCTGCTCCACACACCTCGTACACGCGCGGCTCTGCTCCACACACCTCGTACACGTACGGCTCTGCTCTGCACACCTTGTACACACCTGTCTCCACTCCATACACCTCGTACACGCGCGGCTCCGCTCCACACACCTCGTACACGCGCAGCTCCACTCCGCACACCTTGTACACGCGTGTCTCCGCTCCACACACCTCGTACACGCGCGGCTCCGCTCCATACACTTTGTACACGCGCGGATCCGCTCCGCACACCTCGTACACGATTGGCTCCGCTCCACACACTCGTACATGTGCGGCTCTGCTCTGCACACCTCGTACACGCGCGACTCCGCTCCGCACACTTCGTACACGCGCGGCTGTACTCCACACACCTCGTACACGCGTGTCTCCTCTCCACACCTCGTACTTGTGCGGCTCTGCTCCACATACCCCGTACACGCACGGCTCCGCTCTGCACACCTCGTACACGCTAAGCTCCGCTCCGTACACCCTGTAAATGCGTGGATCCGCTCCGCACACTCGTACACGCGCTGCTCTGCTCCGTACACCTCGTACACGTGCGGCCTGCTCCGTACAGCTCGTACACGCGCGGCTTTTCTCTGTACACTTTGTACACGGGCGGATCCGCTCCGCACACCTCGTACACATGCGGCTCCGCTCCATACAACTCATACACGATTGGCTCTGCTCCGTACACCTTGTACACGCATGGTTCCGCTCCATACACTTTCTACACGTGCAGCTCCGCTCTGCACACCTCGTACATGCACGGCTCCGCTCTGTACAGCTCATACACGCGCGGCTCCGCTCTGTACACTTTGTACACGTGTGGATCCGCCCCACTCCGCACACCTTGTACACGATTGGCTCCGCTCCGCACACTCGTACATGTGCGGCTCTGCTCCGCACACCTTGTACACGCGCGGCTCCGCTCCGCACACCTCTTACACGCGCGGCTCTGCTCCACACACCTCGTACACGTACGGCTCTGCTCTGCACACCTTGTACACACCTGTCTCCACTCCATACACCTCGTACACGCGCGGCTCCGCTCCACACACCTCGTACACGCGCAGCTCCACTCCGCACACCTTGTACACGCGTGTCTCCGCTCCACACACCTCATACACGCGCGGCTCCGCTCTGCACACCTCATACATGCTCGGCTCCGCACACTCTTACACGCGCGGCTCCGCTCCGCGCACTCGTACACGCGCTGCTCTGCTCCGTACACCTCGTACACGTGCGGCCCGCTCCGTACAGCTCATACACGCGCGGCTTTTCTCTGTACACTTTGAACACGCGCGGATCCGCTCCGCACACTCGTAAATGCGCAGCTCTGCTCCATACACCTCGTACACGCGCGGCTCCATTTCGCACACATCATACACGCTCGGCTCCGCTCCGTACAACTCGTACACGCGCGTCTCCATTCCGTAAAACTCGTACACGCGCGGCCCCTCTCCGCACACCTCGTACACGCGCGGCTCTGCTCCGTACACGTCGTACACACGCGGCTCCGCTCCGTACACCTCGTACTTGCGCAGTTTCGCTCCGTACACCTCGTACTTGCGCGGCCTCGCTCCGTACACATTGTACACGTGCGGCTCCACTCCGCTCCACACACCTCGGACACGTGCGGCTCCGCTCCGTACACCTCGTACATTCGCGGCTCTGCTCTGCACATCTCGTACACATGCGTCTCCGCTCCTTACACGTCGTACATGCGCTGCTCTGCACACCTCGTAAACGCGCGACTCTGCTCCGCACACCTCGTACACGCGCGTCTCCGCTCCTTACACGTCGTACATGCGCTGCTCTGCTCTGCACACCTCGTACACGCGCGGCTCCGCTCCGCACACCTCGTACACGCTCGACTCCACTCCGCACACCTCATACAAGCGCGGCTTTGCTCTGTACACCTCGTACACCCGCGGCTCCGCTCCGCACACCTAGTACACGCGCGGCTCCGCTCCGCACACCTCGTACACGCGCGGCTCCGCTCCGCACACCTAGTACACGCGCGGCTCCGCTCCGCACACCTCGTACACGCGGGGCTCTGCTCCGCACACCTCGTACACGCGCGGCTCCGCTCCGCACACCTCGTACACGCGCGGCTCCGCTCCGCACACCTAGTACACGCGCGGCTCCGCTCCGCACACCTCGTACACGCGGGGCTCTGCTCTGCACACCTCGTACACCCGCGGCTCCGCTCCGCACACCTAGTACACGCGCGGCTCTGCTCCGTACACCTCCTACACGCGCGGCTCCGCTCCACACACCTCGTACATGCGCGGCTCCGCTCCACACACCTCGTACACGCGCGGCTCCGCTTCATACACCTCGTACATTGTTGAGTTGATCAAAAATGTTGTGACGTTTGGTGTTTTCACGTCAGTTTTGCCCAGCTTCACCAAAATGGGCAGAGTTGGGGCAGGATGGAAGTGTGGCACCACAGCTTGTCTAATTCATAGCGAACTGTGGCTTCCCTTACACCAGAAATCTTACTCCAGTCCGTGACTGGAGTAAGATTTGTGGCAAGGTGCACACACCACTTGTCAGAAGTGCATAATTCATGCTCCACTTAATGAATGTGGACCATCTGACTCCAGCACGCTCCCTCATCAAGAGCAGCTTGAATATGGCCAGTCTTAATGAATCCGTGTCCTAAGTGCTTTATTAGTTAAAGAATAACCGTTGTTTTAATTTTTGTTTTGTAAATTAATATTACACATGAAAATAAGTAATTTTATAATCTTATCAGAGAAGTCTTCTTTTTCCTGCTGGATTGATCTTTCAGTCTCAATTCGCGGTAACATCTGTAAAATCTGTATTCAGTGAAGACAAACTTTCCTATTAGTGAGATAGATGACAGTTAGTGCTATTAATACTCTTTACAGAAGGAAGGGGGAGGAGCTAGTGGAAGGGGGAGGAGCTAGCGGAAGGCACAGACCTTCTGCTGCAAGTTCTCCTGAAACCACAGTTACTTCTCCATGGAAGATTGCAGCTGGTGTTTATACATAGAATCCCAGAACATTAGAATTGGAGGAACCTCCAGGGTCCTAGTGTCCAACCCCTGCTCAATGCAGGATTCACTAAACCATCTCAGACAAATGTCTGTCCAGCCTCTGTTTGAAGACTTCCATTGAAGGAGAATTCACCACCTCTCGTGGCAGCCTGTTCCATTGAAAAACGCACCAAATCTGCAGCGTGTGCACACAGCCTTGTTGTTCTTTTGGTCACAGGCAGATCTTTGCACAGTCCTGAATGATAAGTACAGCACATACACGCTAAGGCTATGTGCCCACGTAGCAGATTTACATGCATTTTTTCTGCCAGAGAGAAGTGTTTTTTCAGCATTTTTTCAGCGTTTTTTCAAGCACTTTTCCAAGTGATTTTGAGCATCACCTGGAAAGTGCTTGACAAGTTGGTCACACAATATAAATCCATGGAACCGGCAACCGGCATGGATTTATATTGTGTGACCAACTTAGATGCTTTAAATGCTGCATCTATAGTAAAAAAAAAAAGAAGTTAAAAATAAAAAAAACCCTGTATACTCACCTCTCCAGTCTCCTCCCGGCGGCGTTCTCTCTCTTCAGCGTCCCGCGGTATACTGGCAGGACCTGCGGTGACGTCATTTAGTCAGCTGATGGTCACGCGACCATCACCTGACCTCTGACGTCAGCGGTCGCGTGACCATCAGCTGACTAGATGACGTCACCGCAGGTCCTGCCAGTACACCGCTGGACGCCGAGGAGAGAGGATCGCCGCCGGGAGCAGACCGGAGAGGGGAGTATACAGGGTTTTTTATTTTTAACTTATTTATTTCTTTTTTTCACCGCTTGGTAGCCGGGATGAAGAGGAGTTGTAGTCTCTTCTTCATCCTGGGTACCACACGCACCCCGATTACGCTGCAAATTCTCGGCCATTGAATTTAATTGAAACGCAGCAAATCCACATATACCTGCGGGTTTGCTGCTTTTCAATGGCCGTGTAATCGCGGTAGAAATGGTCATGCTGCGTTTTGCAACGCAATGCGAATTCGGCGCTCTAATTAGCGCATCATGTGCACAGCACATCCCAATTCACATTGCTTTGCATGGCAGACGGTTTTACATGGGCACATAGCCTAAGAGCGGGGAGCGGCTCTAGTGTCACCTGCTGGGATGGCACAATCACTGTCAGCAGGATACAGGGGACATTATCAGAAAGGAGGAGATGACGTCTCTTCCCTCTCGCCTATCAGAGAATAGATGGCTGTATACGGGGGGCCTTATCCTCCTCTATTACACATCACTCAGCTCCTAAAGGGAATGATTTGACCATAATACAATATATTTGAGTGGGGCCAGTGCTCCAGGTTTACCTTCATAATGTTGAATGGAGATTGATCAGTTCCAGTGTGTCTGAACAGGGTCCGAGCCCACATCTCCTGAGCTCAGGCTTTACACTGAGCATCACTGTCACGGAGGTCAGATTAGAAGGGCATGGAGCACGATGTGGATGGTTGCCTCCGTATCCGCCATTACCTGGACTGCTAGCTTTCCCTGGACACTCTGGATCAGGTCCTCCGTCTTGTCGAGACCTCTAAGGGCCGGTTCACACAAGCAGATAAAATATCATTCAGAGTTTCATCCAGAAAAGTGGGAGAATTCTTTTCTCACTTGTCATCCATGTGCAGTCCAGATCTAATCTGGCTTTTTAACCATTTACAGTTTCCAGGGCTACAGGATTGCAATGTATCTGTAAAAAGCAGATTTTTTTCTGTACCCATAGACTTGAATGGGTGAATCTTGTCTGACGGATGAAACGAGGACATGCTGCCATTTTCTTTCTTTATTTTTTGCTCACACACAGATTCGATCAGTGACAAAAAAGAAAAATGACTCCTCTGCACTTTCCCATTGAATCCCATTGGTCTGAGTGCCGTCCATTTGTTCCACAGACAACTTTCCTACTGAAAATACATTCGTGTGAACGAGTCCTAAGAAAGACATTGGAATTGGTTATTAGATGTTGACTGAAGTTTGGCTCTGAAAATGCAGGGCTCTTAAAGACGTTCTCTAATACTTTAATGCAGATGATTTATGCATAAAATAGGTGGTCTATATCAGATCGTTGTAGGTCCGACTCTTGGCTCCCCACCAATAAGCTGTTTATAGCTCTGGCAACGGCCGGATGTAACTTGTGAACAGAGCGCACCCCAGTGGCCACTGCCTGGTGCTGCAGATCACCTCCGGTACTCCTCAATAGCTGGTCTGCACCCGGCAGCGGCTGCAGTGTACGGAGCGGTTTTGTTCCACTTTGAACATTGCCTGCATCTTGCCAGAGGTGATGACAGCTGATCATCGGGGGGCCGATGGTTGGACCCCCACCTATCTTATATTAATGACCTATCCAGTGGAGTATAAAAGTGTTTGATAAATCTTGTTTCCATCCCATTGTCTTATACAGCATGTATCTGTGTTCTTTCTGTAACCAGATGGGCCTGACCTCTGATGGTTCTTCTAGGCTTCTATTACAGCTCTTACAGCCCCAGCATGCATCATTTGTGCTGGAGAGGAATATGAAGACGCAGGAGCAAATAGAAGAACAATTAGGAAAGCTTGGATTATTAGAAGAGCAAAAAATGCTCATAGTGGAGGTGAGCCGATTATTTTTTTTTATTTTTATTTTTTAACTTTTTTTTATATTTTTTTATTTTTAGGACATTTGTTTCCTCTCTTCAGAAAATAACAGTAGATAAGATTGATTAAAGCTTCTGGAAAGGTGTTCAATAACGTCTGATCAGGTGGCTGGTTTGTAATGGTTGTCCCATCTTACCAATCCCTCTCTTCTACCATGAATGGGACATTGTGGGATGAATATATATATATGTATATGTGTATGTGTGAAAAGTTGTTTGCCCCTTCCTGATTTCTCATTCTTTTGCATGTTTGTCATACTTAAATATTTCAGATCTCAAAACAAATTTTAATATTAGACAAAGATAACACAAGTAACCACAAAATGCAGTTTTTAAATGAAGATCCTAATTATTAAGGGAAAAAGAAATCCAAACCTACAGGGCCCTGTGTGAAAAAGAGATTGCCCTCTAAACCTAATAACTGGTTGAAGCACCCTCAGCAACAACAACTACAATCAAGTGTTTGGGATAATTGGCAATGAGTCTTTTACAACACTCTGGAGGAATTTTTGCCCACTCATCTTTGCAAAATTGTTGTAATTTAGCCACATTGGAGGGTTTCCAAGCATGAACCGCTTTCTTAAGGTCAGGACTTTGACTAAGCCACTGCAAAGTCTTAATTTTGTTTTCCTTAAGCCATTCAGAGGTGGACTTAATAGTGTGGACTTAATAGTGTGTTTTGGATCATTGTCCTGCAGCATAACCCAAGTGCACTTCAGCTTGAGGTCATGAACAGATGGCCGGACATTCTCTTTCAGGATTTTTTGGTTAACCAGCAGAATTCATGGTTCCATTTACCACAGCAAGTCTTCCAGGTCCTGAAGCAGCATAACAGTCCCAGACCATCAAGCTACCGCCACCATATTTTACTGTTGGTATGATGTTCCTTTTTTGAAATGCAGTGTTACTTCTACGCCAGATGTAATGGGACATACGCCTTCCAAAAAGTTCAACTTTTGTCTTGTCAGTCCACAGAGTATTCTCCCAAAAGTCTTGGCGATCATCAAGATGTTTTCTGCCAAAACTGAGATGAGCCTTTGTTCTTATTGCTCAGCAGTGGTTTTCGTCTTGGAACTCTGCTATACGTGTCATTTTTGCCCAGTCTCTTTCTTATGGTGTAGTCATGAACACTGTCCTTAACTGAGGCAAGTGAGACCTGCAGTTCTCTGGATGTTGTTGTGGGGTCTTTTGTGACCTCTTGGATGAGTCGTTGCTGCGCTCTTGGGGTAATTTTGATCAGCCGGCCACACCTAGGAAAGTTCACCATTGTTCCATATTTTCGCCTATTGTGGATAATGACTCCCACTGTGGTTCGCTGGAGTCCCAAATCTTTAGAAATGGCTTTAGAACTTTTTCCAGACTGATAGATCTCAATTACTTTGTTTCTCATTTGGTCCTGAATTTCTTTGGATCGCAGCATGATGTCTAGCTTTAGAGGATCTTTTGTTCTACTTCACTTTGTCAGGCATGTCCTATTTAAGTGATTTCTTGATTGAGAACACGTGTGGGAGTAAACAGGGCTGTGTGGGGCTACGGAAATTGAACTCAGCTTCCCAAAGATGTGACAAATTACAGTTAATTTATGTTTTAAGGAGGGAGGTGCATCACTTTTTCACACAGGGCCCTGTAGGTTTGGATTTCCTTTTCCCTTAATCATAAAAACCTTCCTTTTAAAAACTGCATTTTCTGTATACTTGTGCTATCTTTGTCTAATAGGAGTCTGCTGCTGACATTGGTATTGGGGTAATGTCCCCCAATTCTGTTAATATCCTCCATCCTGGTATGTATGGTCCCTCCTTCCTGGTTATATGTGGCTCCCATCCCATCTTGGTATACGTGGCCCTCATCCCCATCCTGGAATGCATGGCACCCCTTGATCCCCCATCCTGGTATTCATGGCACCCCTTTGATCTACCATCCTGGTATGCATGGCACCCCCTGATCCCCATCCTAGTTTTCATGGCACCCCCTGATCCCCCATCCTGCTATGCATGGCACCCCTTGATCCCCCATCCTGTTATGCATGGCATCCCTTGATCACCCATCCTGGTATGCATGACACCCCTTGATCCCCCATTCTGGTATGTATGGCACCCCTTGATCACACATCCTGGATATATACAGTAACAGACCAAAAGTTTGGACACACCTTCTCATTTAAAGATTTTTCTGTATTTTCAATGACTATGAAAATTGTACATTCACACTGAAGGCATCAAAACTATGAATTAACACATGTGGAATTATATACTTAACAAAAAGTGTGAAACAACTGAAAATATGTCTTATATTCTAGGTTATTCAAAGTAGCCACTTTTTGCTTTGATGACTGCTTTGCACACTCTTGGCATTCTCTTGATGAGCTTCAAGAGGTAGTCACCGGAAATGGTTTTCACTTCAGGTTTAATAAGTGAGATTTCTTGCCTTATTAATGGGGTTGGGACCATCAGTTTTGTTGTGCAGAAGTCTGGTGGATACACAGCTGATAGTCCTACTGAATAGAATTTGTACTATGGCAAGAAAAAAAGCAGAAAAACACGTCCCCAATATGAGACACCCATTCAGGGCCGATGTAAGGGCAGGCAGACTAGGCATCTGCCTGGGGCCTCCAGCCCGTGGCGTGCCGCTATAGGGCCCGTGAGTTCGTTCCCCCGCATTGGGCATTGAACTGTATCGGTAGCGGGGGAATGACTGTGCCTGCAGAGTGGAGCTGCTGAGACGCTCTGCAGAGCATGGAGCAGCTGGAGAACGAGGAGAGGTGAGTATTGTATGTATTTGTTTTTTATACGTGGTGACCATAATACTGCAGAACTGGGGGGCTGCATTATACTGTATGGAGTGGCTGAATTATACTCTATGGTTGGGGCCGAATTATACATTACGAGGACTATGGGTTTCATTATATTATATGTACTATATGTTTGGCTGCATTATACTATAGGGAGGCTGCATTATACTCTATTAAGGACTGAGGAGAATGCATTATACTATATGAAGGACTATGGGGAGTGCATTATACACTATGAAGAACTATGGAGAGTGCATTATACTATAGGGAGGGCTATGGGGAGTGCATTATACTATAGGGAGGGCTATAGGGAGTGCATTATACTATATGGAGGGCTATAGGGATTGCATTATACTATATGGAGGACTATGAGGTGCATTCCATTATATGGAGGACTATGGGAAGTATATTATACTATATGGAGGGCTATGGGGAGTGTATTATACTATATGGAGGACTATGAGGTGCATTCCATTATATGGAGGACTATGGGGAGTATATTATACTATATGGAGGGCTATGGGGAGTGTATTATACTATATGGAGGACTATGAGGTGCATTATACTATATGGAGGGCTATGGGGAGTGTATTATACTATATGGAGGACTATGAGGTGCATTATACTATATGGAGGGCTATGGGGAGTGTATTATACTATATGGAGGACTATGAGGTGCATTATACTATATGGGGGGCTATGGGGAGTGTATTATACTATATGGAGGGCTATGGGGAGTGTATTATACTATATGGAGGGCTATGGGGAGTGCATTATACTATATGGAGGACTATGAGGTGCATTCCATTATATGGAGGACTATGGGGAGTAAATTATACTATATGGAGGACAATGAGGTGCATTATACTATATGGAGGGCTATGGGGAGTGTATTATACTATATGGAGGGCTATGGGGAGTGTATTATACTATATGGAGGGCTATGGGAAGTGTATTATACTATATGGAGGACTATGGGGAATGTAGTATACTATATTGAGGAATATGGGCCACATTATACAATATGGAGGGCTGTGGGGCACATTATACTATATTGAGGACTATTGGGAGTGCATTATACTATATGGAGGACTATGGGGAGTATATTATACTATATGGAGGACTATGGGGAGTGCATTATACTATTTAGAGGGCTATAGGGAGTGTATTATACTATATGGAGGACTATGAAGTGCATTATACTATATGGAGGGCTATGAGGAGTGCATTATACTATATGGAGGGCTATGGGGAGTGTATTATACTATATGGCGGACTATGAGGTTCATTATACTATATGGAGGACTATGAGGTGCATTATACTATGTGGAGGGCTACGGGGAGTGTATTATACTATTTGGAGGAATATCGGTCACATTATACAATATGGAGCTCTGTGGGGCACATTATACTATATTGAAGACTTTGGGGGAGTGCATTATACTATAGGGAGTGTATTATACTATATGGAGGGCTATGGGGCAGTATATTATACTATATAGAGGGCTATGGGGCAGTGTATTATACTATATGGAGGGCTATGGGGCAGTGTATTATACTATATGGAGGGCTATGGGGCAGTGTATTATACTATATGGAGGGCTATGGGGCAGTGTATTATGCTATATGGAGGGCTATGGGGCAGTGTATTATACTATATGGAGGGCTATGGGGAGTGTACTATACTATATGGAGGACTATGAGGTGCATTATACTATATAGAGAGCTATGGGGAATGTATTTACTATATTGAGGAATATGGGCCACATTATACAATATGGAGGGCTGTGGGGCACATTATACAATATGAAAGACTATGGGGAGTGCATTATACTATATGAAGGACTATGTGGAGTATATTATACTATATGGAGGGCTATGAGGTGCATTATACTATATGGAGGACTATGAGGTGCATTATACTATATAGAGAGCTATGGGGAGTGTATTATACTATTTGGAGGAATATGGGCCACATTATACAATATGGAGGGCTGTGGGGCACATTATACAATATGGAGGACTATGGGGAGTATATTATACTATATAGAGGGTTATGGGGAGTGCATTATACTATATGGAGGGCTATCGGGAGTGTATTATACTATATGGAGGACTATGGGCCTCATTATACAATATGGGGGGTTGTGGTGCACATTATAAAATATGGAGGACTATGGCATGTATTATACTAAACAAGCAAAATGCTGCCTATTCATCAAGTAATTGGATTGTTTATGCCAGAACAAAAATCCTTGTTCTCAGCAGCACATCGGCCGGTGTAACCTGCAGATGTGCTGCTGATAACATGATGCTGTATGGGGACAGATTGATCTATTAGTGATTGTTCTGTATCCATCATTCTTCCTCAGCTGGTGTAAAGAGGTCGGGAAACAAGCGTCGAACGGCTTCAGTATTGTGGATTGCGCTCGTTTAGCGGCCTGATCTCAGCGCATGTACATACAAGCTAAATGTTTGTGTGGTGCTGTATGTCAGCATTTGGGACCCCACTTTAAACTTTTCTCCAGGGCCCCACTTTATCTAAAATCGGCCCTGCACCCATTTAAATGGTTCCCGTCCGCTGCACAGACTGGGAGAGAGAGGGGAGACTATTTGTGGCTTATGTAGTGGCGCTCAGTTTTGTGGACATCGGAGGGAAAGTTTTCTTTTAATTTATGAAATTCAATTCATGTGATAAATTTAAAAAAATATTAGTAACAATTCAACTTTATTTTAATGCTTAGGTTATGGGTGAGGATCTTTTGGCAGAAAGAACAGAGGAAGGACAAACGGACACAAAAACCACTCAGACATTGGCCTCTTACATAATGCCGTCTGACGCCGAGTTCAGAGTCAAATGGTTTCAGAAAGCGAGCACTTTCCTAATGAGCAGCGAGTAAAGATGGTCAGCTCTCCGCCATCACTGACTGTCTGCCAACTGGAGCTTGTCCATCTCTAATCATTCCTGCTCAATGGGGGCCACAATATTTTTACTTCACAGTAATCACTGACATCTTTTCGGAGTATATTGTATACATAGTGATCTCTATACGGCTGGAGCACTTACAGTAGCCAATCAGATGGCATGCAGGTAGCGTTGTGCGAGATCCAGTATGCCGTCCTGCTTCTATCATTAGAGGGTCCTGCTAGAGAACAGCGGCCACACTATTATACTGTGTCCAGAGTTACAGGAGTCTGTCAGATGTGGACTGCTACGTTCCAAAAAATGCTTAATGAGTTATTTTTTTTCAAACTGGATTGATATGCAAAATATTTTTAATAAAATCATTTTCGTATACTTGCAGGGTTTCTGTTTATTCAGTAATGTTGTAGCTGTTTTCTCTCATGCTGTGGATGATTGTAAATGAATACAGTTTCCTACATAATCATTGCAGCAGATCAGTTAAAAACGGGTGCCGTATGTGTTGTACCCAGGGCCGGCATCACCACCCGGGCAAGTGCCTGGGTCCTGAGCGAGCAGGGGGCCCACTCACCCTCTGGGACACCAGCACGCTATGGGGCCCATGAGTCAGCGGGGCCTGATGCCAGCGAATGGGCACTTGCACTGGGACTTCCCCAGTGCTTTAAACTGTTTGCAATACTTACCTCTCCCTGTTCCTCTGCTGCTCCTCTGTCTTCTGCGTCTTCTTACTCTGTGACATCTCAGGGCAGAGGGCGCAATGACGTCACTACAGAGCGCCCTCTGCTGAGCAGTCCCAGTGCAGAGAGTCAGAAGACGCTGATGAGACAGGCCTGCTTCCAGCAAGGAGCGGTGAGTATTTGATTTTTTTTTTTATGTTATGAGTATTATATGGGGCTCATTATCTATTGAACAATATATGGGGCCCATTATGTATGGAGTATTATATAGGGCTTATTATCTATTGAACAATATATGGGGCTCATTATGTATGTAGTATTATATGGGGCTCATTATCTATTGAACAATATATGGGGCCCATTATGTATGGAGTATTATATAGGGCCCATTATCTATGGAGCATTATATGGGGCCTATTCTTTATGGAGCAATATATTGGTCCCACTATTTATGGAGCAATATATAGGGCCCATACTGTATGGAGCAATATTTGGGCTCCATTATTCTGTATGGAGCATTATATGGTACCCATTATGTATGGAGCAATATATGGGGCTCATTTTACTTTATGGAGCAATATATGGGATCCATTATACTGAATGGAGCAATATATGGGGATCATACTGTATGGAGCATTATATACGATCCGTTATTCTGTATGGAGCAATATATGGTGCCCATAGTACTGGATGCAGGACCATGTGGTGCCCATAATACTGTATATGGAGGACCACGTGGTGCCCATAATACTGTATGGAGGACCACGTGGTGCCCATAATACTGTATATGGAGGACCATGTGGTGCCCATAATACTGTATGTGGAGGACCACGTGGTGCCCATACTACTGAAAATGGAGGACCACGTGGTGTCCATAATACTGTATATGGAGGACCACGTGGGGCCCATAATACTGTATATGGAGGACTACGTGGGGCCCATAATACTGTATATGGAGGACTACGTGGGGCCCATAATACTGTATAGAGGACTATATTGTCTGGTCTGAACTGTGCGCTGGGAGGATTCGCTGGTTTCTGAGCTGTTGTAGACTTTACAATAGATATCACTCATGTAATGTGAGAAGTCAGTGAAATCTTTAGCATTGTACTATACCTATATTTCTGTGCATCATGAATCGTGGTAGGTGTGAAAGGGGCCCACTGAGACTTTTGCCCGGGGCCCATGAAATCCTGGAGCGGCCCTGGTTGTGGCATCTATTTCTTTTTGTACTGGATGCATGAGTTTTAATGGCGAAATTCTTTCAAAAAACAGTGGGATAAACCGTCATCTGAACTTGTCCCTTAACTTACATTGGTCTGTGAGGTGATCTGAAAGAAGAAAATCCAGTGCTGACTTCTAGAACATTTGGGGTAACTTTCCCGCATTGGTCTCTACATGATCTGTGAATTCAGGGAACTGCTAGATCTGCGGCAGATAAAAGAGGGATTATATCAAAATGACATCATGCAGACCAGCAAGTGACACATCGCTGGGATAAGGTCCTCTGCCCCGACTTGTTGCTTTTAGATTACATAGCAAAAACCTGATGACAGTTTCCCTGTAATAAAATCCCAGAGCTTCTCACATGGGAAATCCAGCGGGTGGCAGATACTGGCCTGGAATCCTGTAGATACACAGTACTGCCGTCGCCTATACACTGCATTGTGAAAGGATTTGGCCCCCTTGAACTTTTCTACCTTTTGCCACATTTCTGGCTTTAAACATAAAGATATAAAATTCTATTTTTTGGGGGAAGAATCAACAACAAGTGGGGCACAATCGTGACGTGGAATGAAATTTATTTGCTATTTTAAACTTTTTTAACAAATTAAAAACTGAAAAGTGGGGCGTGCAATATTATTCGGCCCCCTTGAGTTAATACTTTGTAGTGGTAGGGGTATGCCTCTATCAGTTTTGCACATCGAGTGGCTGAAATTCTTGCCCATACTTCCTTGCAAAACAGCTCGAGCTCATTGAGGTTGGATGGAGGGCGTTTGTGAACAGCAGTTTTCAGCTCTTTCCACAGATTCTCGTTTGGATTCAGGTCTGGACTTTGACTTGGCCATTCTAACACCTGGATATGTTTATTTTTGAACCATTCCATTGTAGATTTTGCTTTATGTTTGGGATCATTGTCTTGTTGGAAGATAAATCTCCGTCCCAGTCTCAGGTCTTTTGCAGACTCCAACAGGTTTTCTTCCAGAATGGTCCTGTATTTGGCTCCATCCATCTTCCCATCAATTTTAACCATCTTCTCTGTCCCTACTGAAGAAAAGCAGGCCCAAACCATGATGCTGCCACCACCATGTTCGACAGTGGGGATGGTGTTTTGAGGGTGATGAGCTGTGTTGCTTTTACGCCAAACATATCGTTTTGCATTGTGGCCAAAAAGTTTGATTTTGGTTTCATCTGACCAGAGCACCTTATTCCACATGTTTAGTGTGTCTCCCAGATGGCTTGTGGCAAACTTCAAACGAGACTTTTTATAGATATCTTTGAGAAATGGCTTTCTTCTTGCCATTCTTCCATAAAGCCCAGATTTGTGCAGTGTATAACTGATTGTTGTCCTATGGACAGACTAACCCACCTCAGCTCTAGATCTCTGCAGTTCATCCAGAGTGATCATGGGCCTTTTGGCGGCATCTCTGATCAGTCTTCTCCTTGTTCGAGATGAAAGTTTAGAGCAGTGTTTCCCATACTCCAGTCCTCACAGACCCCACAGGTCATGTTTTCAGGATTTCCATAGTATTGCACAGGTGAGAAAATTCCTGATGCCTTGATGATACTTCCATCACCTATGCAATACTAAGGAAATCCTGAAAACATGACCTGTGGTGGTCCGTGAGGACTGGAGTTTGGGAAACACTGGTTTAGAGGGACGGCCGGGTCTTGGTAGATTAGCATTGGTCTGATACTCCTTCCATTTCAATATGATCGCTTGCACAGTGCTCCTTGAGATGTTTAAAACTTGGGAAATCTTTTTGTATCCAAATCCGGCTTTGAACTTCGCCACAACAGTATCTCGGACCTGCCTGGTGTGTTCCTTGGTCTTCATGGTGCTCTCTGCACTTGAAACAGAACCCTGAGACTATCACAGAGCAGGTGCATTTATACAGAGACTTGATTACACACAGGTGGATTCTAGTTATCGTTACCAGTCATTTAGGACAACATTGGATCAGTGGATTCTAGTTATCGTTACCAGTCATTTAGGACAACATTGGATCATTCAGAGATCCTCACTGAACTTCTGGAGTGAGTTTGCTGCACTGAAAGTAAAGGGGCCGAATAATATTGCACGCCCCACTTTTCATTTTTTATTTTTAAGTTTAAAATATCCAATAAATTTCATTCCCACTTGTTGATTCTTCCCCAAAAAATGTGAATTTTATATCTTTATGTTTGAAGCCAGAAATGTGGCAAAAGGTGGAAAAGTTCAAGGGGGCCAAATCCTTTCACAATGCAGTGTATCTACCACTCGCTGACCTCCCTCTGTGAGAAGCTGATGGTTATTAATGATGGAATACAATGTTTTATTATAGCGGTGAGTGCTGCATTCACTTCTTACACTCATTCATGTGGATTTGTCTGATTAGTGACCTGCACCAGCTTATATCATGGGGCTGCTCAAAGTATAAAAATTTACCAAAAAGGTGTGTTCTGTTTATTTTCTTTTGGTTTCCATTTTTTTTTACTTTTTTTTTTTTCTTTACGTGGATCTTTCTATAAAAAATAAAATATAGTCAACCTCTGGTATGCTCTACTACCATGAGATCCCCATAATAAAGGCAGAATTTAATAAAGGGTCACACATTTATCCAAGACATTGAAAGTTATGGTTAAAAAGGTAAAAAGACTTTTCTTTTTTTGCAGCAAAATTGGCTACAATTGCCCAGACAGGTTATATTTGCCCACAGCGTGGGACTGGGGAGACTGGGGCCCACCCTACAGCTAGATGCAGATACCTGTTAGCCGTTATCCCCGTTATAGTGGGACCTCGACTGTAAAACACAGGCGGCTCCTACACAGCTACTGTGCGCACAGCACAACTGGGATGGACAATTACGGTCGTTTGCATTAAAGAGCTTCTTTGGTGAAAACAAGTTATCACCGATCCATGGGCTCCTCAGGATTGGTGATAACTTAATGATCGTTTGGGTCCGACCATTGGAAACTGCACTGAACAGAATTGGGAAGTTTTATCCCTGACAGGACACTTTTATCCCCATTTTAAAATGCAGCGGCAGGTGGGATGTCTGACCGCAGATCCATTCATTCTCTTTGGGGCTTCCAGAAAAAAACAAGAGCAGAGCTCGCAGCCATTGAGGGAATGAATGGATCAGTGGTGAAGTCGCACATGCTGCTCCAGTCTAGTGGGGATAAAAGCTCCACATTCTACCAATCGGTGCGGGTCCCGGCAGTCAGACCCCCACCAATCAATAACTTATCACTTATCCTTTGGAAAGGTGATTACTTGTTTTCACAGTAGAATTCCTGTAAGTGCATCTTGTTCCAAGTATTTAATCACAAATCTAAATAAAGATTATTCTCCTAATTAATATCAGAGAGAACAATTGACTGCTATACACAACACAATCCACTTTTTCAAGACCAATAATACCACATTCAAGGGAGAACTAACGTGACACTGTTACCAGACCACTTATTACCTGCATAAAGCGACCGAATAATCCCATGTAGAAGGGAGAAATACAGCCACACCGTGACCAGACCACATATTACCACCACATAGTGACTCAATAATACCACATATTGTATAAGGGACAAATATCGCCACACCATGACCAGACCAGATTTTAGCAGCATATAGCGACCAAATTATTCCACATAGAAGGGAGAACTACCGTCACACCGTGAGCAGACCACATATGACCACCACATAGTGACCGAACAATACCTCATACTGTAAAAGGGACAAATATCGCTACACCATGACCAAACCAGATATTACCAACATATAGCGACCAAATAATTCCACATACAAGGGAGAACTACCGTCACACCGTGAGCAGACCACATATGACCACCACATAGTGACCGAACAATACCTCAGACTGTAAAAGGGAGAAATATCGCCACACCATGACCAGACCAGATATTACCAACATATAGCGACCAAATAATTCCACATACAAGGGAGAAATACCACCACACCATGTCCACACCACATAGTGACCAAATAATAACACATACAGGGATAAATACCACACCATGACCGGACCAGATATTACAACATAGTGACCGAATATTACAATACTGATCATTAATGAAATGTCCTCGGACGCACATTCAGTTGAAACCAGTGGGCCCCCTCTACGTCCTGCTCAGGGTCCTGCCAAGGACCCTGGCCCACCGGATAATCGTCCAGTGTCCCGGTGCTCCAGTCAGACCCTGTTTGCCCACCAAACTCATCCATTTAAATGTCTGATTTTAGAGTTTGCATTGTGTTCCTTTTCTTTGCTTATAAAAACATAATAATTATAGTCTATGGACCTTCTCTGATGCTGATGGTTCACAAAAGAAATTTGAGACATGTTTGATTGTAATCTGATTTGCAGATAAAGCTGGCCCATTCAAATGATTGGATTGCCAAAAAAAGATCCATTTGCATCCTTGTTCTGTATGTTTTTCACTGACTAATGTTAGAAGTTTGTAAATCTTCATCACTTTTTTTCTCTCATCAATAGGTGGCAGAAAATGTCATTTTTCAACATGAGGAGAGAAAACGTCATTCCATCACTTTACCTGATGGGCCCATGCAGGGTCGGACTGGCCTGGTGTGATAAATTCCCGGTGGGCCCCGATGAGAGAGTGAGAGAATTGGTAGCGGGGGCTCTTAAAAAGTGCGGGCCCTTTAAAAGCGCAGCCGAAAGAAATGTAGCGTCGCGTGCGGCGCTCATACTATTCAGTGGTGACAGCGGGTGACGCGCATAGTCACATGACAGGAGGACGTGATCTTGGTGGGCGGTGACACGCACCGCGCTCTGCTTTCCCGCTGGTGGCTGGCAGTTGTGTGGTGTCAGGTGACACGCTGACGTCACGCTCTCCTCTCCCTGCTCCCCTGCCGGCTCTTCATACGCCGACGCCGCGCTCTGCTCTCCAGTCCCGGCTCCTGCTCCCTTGGAATTGGCCTTGTAACACCGGCTCCCGTCCGGGTATGTAACACCGCACCGCCCTCTTCTCTCCTGCTCTCTTGGCCTTTTAAGCCGGCTCCTGGGCTGAGTATGCGGTGACCTGCACTCTGCTCTCTCACCATCACCCTGGAAACAAGGCTGCCGGCCCCGGCTACAGCTCTCCCTGCTTCAACTTCAAGTCAAGTGCAATAGCCACGTTTTTCTGGGTGAGTGTTCCCAGCATTGGTCATCATCCATATATGGAGGGGTCGCAGGCTGGTCACATGGTGACATGGATGGAGACATGGGGCTGAAGGGGGGGCTGGCTGGACCCATGGGGACATGGGGCTGAAGGGGGGGCTGGATGGACCCATGGGGACATGGATGGGGACATGGATGGGGACATGGATGGGGACATGGATGGACCCATGGGGACATGGATGGGGACATGGATGGACCCATGGGGACATGGATGGGGACATGGATGGACCCATGGGGACATGGATGGGGACATGGATGGACCCATGGGGACATGGATGGACCCATGGGGACATGGATGGGGACATGGATGGGGACATGGATGGACCCATGGGGACATGGATGGGGACATGGATGGACCCATGGGGACATGGATGGACCCATGGGGACATGGATGGGGACATGGATGGACCCATGGGGACATGGATGGGGACATGGATGGACCCATGGGGACATGGATGGGGACATGGATGGACCCATGGGGACATGGATGGGGACATGGATGGACCCATGGGGACATGGATGGACCCATGGGGACATGGGGCTGAAGGGGGGGCTGGATGGACCCATGGGGACATGGGGCTGGATGGACCCATGGGGACATGGATGGGGACGGATGGACCCATGGGGACATGGATGGGGACATGGATGGACCCATGGGGACATGGATGGACCCATGGGGACATGGATGGGGACATGGGGCTGAAGGGGGGGCTGGATGGACCCATGGGGACATGGATGGGGACATGGGGCTGAAGGGGGGGCTGGATGGACCCATGGGGACATGGATGGGGACATGGGGCTGAAGGGGGGGCTGGATGGACCCATGGGGACATGGATGGGGACATGGGGCTGAAGGGGGGGCTGGATGGACCCATGGGGACATGGATGGGGACATGGGGCTGAAGGGGGGGCTGGATGGACCCATGGGGACATGGATGGGGACATGGGGCTGAAGGGGGGGCTGGATGGACCCATGGGGACATGGATGGGGACATGGGGCTGAAGGGGGGGCTGGATGGACCCATGGGGACATGGATGGGGACATGGGGCTGAAGGGGGGGCTGGATGGACCCATGGGGACATGGATGGGGACATGGGGCTGAAGGGGGGGCTGGATGGACCCATGGGGACATGGATGGGGACATGGGGCTGAAGGGGGGGCTGGATGGACCCATGGGGACATGGATGGGGACATGGGGCTGAAGGGGGGGCTGGATGGACCCATGGGGACATGGATGGGGACATGGGGCTGAAGGGGGGGCTGGATGGACCCATGGGGACATGGATGGGGACATGGGGCTGAAGGGGGGGCTGGATGGACCCATGGGGACATGGATGGGGACATGGGGCTGAAGGGGGGGCTGGATGGACCCATGGGGACATGGATGGGGACATGGGGCTGGATGGACCCATGGGGACATGGGGCTGGATGGGGACATGGGGCTGGATGGGGACATGGGGACATGGATGGGGACATGGGGCTGGATGGACCCATGGGGACATGGATGGGGACATGGGGCTGGATGGACCCATGGGGACATGGATGGGGACATGGGGCTGGATGGACCCATGGGGACATGGATGGGGACATGGGGCTGGATGGACCCATGGGGACATGGATGGGGACATGGGGCTGGATGGACCCATGGGGACATGGATGGGGACATGGGGCTGGATGGACCCATGGGGACATGGGGCTGGATGGACCCATGGGGACATGGATGGGGACATGGGGCTGGATGGACCCATGGGGACATGGGGCTGGATGGACCCATGGGGACATGGATGGGGACATGGGGCTGGATGGACCCATGGGGACATGGGGCTGGATGGACCCATGGGGACATGGATGGGGACATGGGGCTGGATGGACCCATGGGGACATGGGGCTGGATGGACCCATGGGGACATGGATGGGGACATGGGGCTGGATGGACCCATGGGGACATGGGGCTGGATGGACCCATGGGGACATGGGGCTGGATGGACCCATGGGGACATGGGGCTGGATGGACCCATGGGGACATGGGGCTGGATGGACCCATGGGGACATGGGGCTGGATGGACCCATGGGGACATGGGGCTGGATGGACCCATGGGGACATGGGGCTGGATGGACCCATGGGGACATGGATGGGGACATGGGGCTGGATGGACCCATGGGGACATGGATGGGGACATGGGGCTGGATGGACCCATGGGGACATGGATGGGGACATGGGGCTGGATGGACCCATGGGGACATGGATGGGGACATGGGGCTGGATGGACCCATGGGGACATGGATGGGGACATGGGGCTGGATGGACCCATGGGGACATGGATGGGGACATGGGGCTGGATGGACCCATGGGGACATGGATGGGGACATGGGGCTGGATGGACCCATGGGGACATGGATGGGGACATGGGGCTGGATGGACCCATGGGGACATGGATGGGGACATGGGGCTGGATGGACCCATGGGGACATGGATGGGGACATGGATGGACCCATGGGGACATGGATGGGGACATGGATGGACCCATGGGGACATGGATGGGGACATGGATGGACCCATGGGGACATGGATGGGGACATGGATGGACCCATGGGGACATGGATGGGGACATGGATGGGGACATGGATGGGGACATGGGGACATGGATGGGGACATGGGGACATGGATGGGGACATGGATGGACCCATGGGGACATGGATGGGGACATGGATGGACCCATGGGGACATGGATGGGGACATGGATGGACCCATGGGGACATGGATGGGGACATGGATGGACCCATGGGGACATGGATGGGGACATGGATGGACCCATGGGGACATGGATGGGGACATGGGGACATGGATGGGACATGGGGACATGGATGGACCCATGGGGACATGGATGGGGACATGGATGGACCCATGGGGACATGGATGGGGACATGGATGGACCCATGGGGACATGGATGGGGACATGGATGGACCCATGGGGACATGGATGGGGACATGGATGGACCCATGGGGACATGGATGGACCCATGGGGACATGGATGGGGACATGGATGGGGACATGGATGGGGACATGGATGGACCCATGGGGACATGGATGGGGACATGGATGGACCCATGGGGACATGGATGGGGACATGGATGGACCCATGGGGACATGGATGGGGACATGGATGGACCCATGGGGACATGGATGGACCCATGGGGACATGGATGGGGACATGGGGACATGGATGGGGACATGGATGGACCCATGGGGACATGGATGGGGACATGGATGGACCCATGGGGACATGGATGGACCCATGGGGACATGGATGGGGACATGGATGGACCCATGGGGACATGGATGGGGACATGGATGGACCCATGGGGACATGGATGGGGACATGGATGGACCCATGGGGACATGGATGGACCCATGGGGACATGGGGCTGAAGGGGGGGCTGGATGGACCCATGGGGACATGGGGCTGGATGGACCCATGGGGACATGGATGGGGACGGATGGACCCATGGGGACATGGATGGGGACATGGATGGACCCATGGGGACATGGATGGACCCATGGGGACATGGATGGGGACATGGATGGACCCATGGGGACATGGATGGGGACATGGATGGACCCATGGGGACATGGATGGACCCATGGGGACATGGGGACATGGATGGGGACATGGATGGGGACATGGATGGACCCATGGGGACATGGATGGGGACATGGATGGGGACATGGGGACATGGATGGGGACATGGATGGACCCATGGGGACATGGATGGGGACATGGATGGACCCATGGGGACATGGATGGGGACATGGATGGACCCATGGGGACATGGATGGGGACATGGATGGACCCATGGGGACATGGATGGGGACATGGATGGGGACATGGATGGACCCATGGGGACATGGATGGGGACATGGATGGACCCATGGGGACATGGATGGGGACATGGATGGACCCATGGGGACATGGATGGGGACATGGATGGACCCATGGGGACATGGATGGGGACATGGATGGACCCATGGGGACATGGATGGGGACATGGGGACATGGATGGGGACATGGATGGACCCATGGGGACATGGATGGGGACATGGATGGACCCATGGGGACATGGATGGGGACATGGATGGACCCATGGGGACATGGATGGGGACATGGATGGACCCATGGGGACATGGATGGACCCATGGGGACATGGATGGGGACATGGATGGACCCATGGGGACATGGATGGACCCATGGGGACATGGATGGGGACATGGATGGACCATGGGGACATGGATGGGGACATGGATGGACCCATGGGGACATGGATGGGGACATGGATGGACCCATGGGGACATGGATGGGGACATGGGGCTGGATGGACCCATGGGGCTGGATGGGGACATGGGGCTGGATGGACCCATGGGGACATGGATGGGGACATGGATGGACCCATGGGGACATGGATGGGGACATGGATGGACCCATGGGGACATGGATGGACCCATGGGGACATGGATGGGGACATGGATGGACCCATGGGGACATGGATGGGGACATGGATGGACCCATGGGGACATGGATGGGGACATGGATGGGGACATGGATGGACCCATGGGGACATGGATGGGGACATGGATGGACCCATGGGGACATGGATGGGGACATGGATGGACCCATGGGGACATGGATGGACCCATGGGGACATGGATGGGGACATGGATGGACCCATGGGGACATGGATGGACCCATGGGGACATGGATGGGGACATGGATGGACCCATGGGGACATGGATGGGGACATGGATGGACCCATGGGGACATGGATGGGGACATGGATGGACCCATGGGGACATGGATGGGGACATGGATGGACCCATGGGGACATGGATGGGGACATGGGGACATGGATGGACCCATGGGGACATGGATGGGGACATGGATGGACCCATGGGGACATGGATGGGGACATGGATGGACCCATGGGGACATGGATGGGGACATGGATGGACCCATGGGGACATGGATGGGGACATGGATGGACCCATGGGGACATGGATGGGGACATGGATGGACCCATGGGGACATGGATGGGGACATGGATGGACCCATGGGGACATGGATGGGGACATGGATGGACCCATGGGGACATGGATGGGGACATGGGGACATGGATGGACCCATGGGGACATGGATGGGGACATGGATGGACCCATGGGGACATGGATGGGGACATGGATGGACCCATGGGGACATGGATGGGGACATGGATGGACCCATGGGGACATGGATGGGACATGGGGACATGGATGGACCCATGGGGACATGGATGGGGACATGGGGACATGGATGGGGACATGGATGGACCCATGGGGACATGGATGGGGACATGGATGGACCCATGGGGACATGGATGGACCCATGGGGACATGGATGGGGACATGGATGGACCCATGGGGACATGGATGGACCCATGGGGACATGGATGGGGACATGGATGGACCCATGGGGACATGGATGGACCCATGGGGACATGGATGGGGACATGGATGGACCCATGGGGACATGGATGGACCCATGGGGACATGGATGGGGACATGGATGGACCCATGGGGACATGGATGGACCCATGGGGACATGGATGGGGACATGGATGGACCCATGGGGACATGGATGGGGACATGGATGGACCCATGGGGACATGGATGGGGACATGGATGGACCCATGGGGACATGGATGGGGACATGGGGACATGGATGGGGACATGGATGGGGACATGGATGGACCCATGGGGACATGGATGGGGACATGGATGGACCCATGGGGACATGGATGGGGACATGGATGGACCCATGGGGACATGGATGGGGACATGGATGGACCCATGGGGACATGGATGGGGACATGGATGGACCCATGGGGACATGGATGGGGACATGGATGGACCCATGGGGACATGGATGGACCCATGGGGACATGGGGCTGAAGGGGGGGCTGGATGGACCCATGGGGACATGGGGCTGGATGGACCCATGGGGACATGGATGGGGACGGATGGACCCATGGGGACATGGATGGGGACATGGATGGACCCATGGGGACATGGATGGGGACATGGATGGACCCATGGGGACATGGATGGACCCATGGGGACATGGATGGGGACATGGATGGACCCATGGGGACATGGATGGGGACATGGATGGACCCATGGGGACATGGATGGACCCATGGGGACATGGATGGACCCATGGGGACATGGATGGGGACATGGATGGACCCATGGGGACATGGATGGGGACATGGATGGACCCATGGGGACATGGATGGGGACATGGATGGACCCATGGGGACATGGATGGGGACATGGATGGACCCATGGGGACATGGATGGGGACATGGATGGACCCATGGGGACATGGATGGACCCATGGGGACATGGATGGGGACATGGATGGACCCATGGGGACATGGATGGACCCATGGGGACATGGATGGGGACATGGATGGACCCATGGGGACATGGATGGGGACATGGATGGACCCATGGGGACATGGATGGACCCATGGGGACATGGATGGGGACATGGATGGACCATGGGGACATGGATGGGGACATGGATGGACCCATGGGGACATGGATGGGGACATGGATGGGGACATGGATGGACCCATGGGGACATGGATGGGGACATGGATGGACCCATGGGGACATGGATGGGGACATGGATGGACCCATGGGGACATGGATGGACCCATGGGGACATGGATGGGGACATGGGGACATGGATGGACCCATGGGGACATGGATGGGGACATGGATGGACCCATGGGGACATGGATGGACCCATGGATGGACCCATGGGGACATGGATGGACCCATGGATGGACCCATGGGGACATGGATGGACCCATGGGGACATGGATGGGGACATGGATGGACCCATGGGGACATGGATGGGGACATGGATGGACCCATGGGGACATGGATGGGGACATGGATGGACCCATGGGGACATGGATGGGGACATGGATGGACCCATGGGGACATGGATGGGGACATGGATGGACCCATGGGGACATGGATGGGGACATGGATGGACCCATGGGGACATGGATGGGGACATGGATGGACCCATGGGGACATGGATGGGGACATGGATGGACCCATGGGGACATGGATGGGGACATGGATGGACCCATGGGGACATGGATGGACCCATGGGGACATGGATGGACCCATGGGGACATGGATGGGGACATGGATGGGGACATGGGGACATGGATGGACCCATGGGGACATGGATGGGGACATGGATGGACCCATGGGGACATGGATGGGGACATGGATGGACCCATGGGGACATGGATGGGGACATGGATGGACCCATGGGGACATGGATGGGGACATGGATGGACCCATGGGGACATGGATGGGGACATGGATGGACCCATGGGGACATGGATGGACCCATGGGGACATGGATGGGGACATGGATGGACCCATGGGGACATGGATGGACCCATGGGGACATGGATGGAGACATGGGGACATGGATGGACCCATGGGGACATGGATGGACCCATGGGGACATGGATGGGGACATGGATGGACCCATGGGGACATGGATGGGGACATGGATGGACCCATGGGGACATGGATGGGGACATGGATGGACCCATGGGGACATGGATGGGGACATGGATGGACCCATGGGGACATGGATGGGGACATGGATGGACCCATGGGGACATGGATGGGGACATGGATGGACCCATGGGGACATGGATGGACCCATGGGGACATGGGGCTGAAGGGGGGGCTGGATGGACCCATGGGGACATGGGGCTGGATGGACCCATGGGGACATGGATGGGGACGGATGGACCCATGGGGACATGGATGGGGACATGGATGGACCCATGGGGACATGGATGGGGACATGGATGGACCCATGGGGACATGGATGGGGACATGGATGGGGACATGGATGGACCCATGGGGACATGGATGGGGACATGGATGGACCCATGGGGACATGGATGGGGACATGGATGGACCCATGGGGACATGGATGGGGACATGGATGGACCCATGGGGACATGGATGGGGACATGGATGGACCCATGGGGACATGGATGGGGACATGGATGGACCCATGGGGACATGGATGGGGACATGGATGGGGACATGGATGGGGACATGGGGACATGGATGGACCCATGGGGACATGGATGGGGACATGGATGGACCCATGGGGACATGGATGGGGACATGGATGGACCCATGGGGACATGGATGGGGACATGGATGGACCCATGGGGACATGGATGGGGACATGGATGGACCCATGGGGACATGGATGGACCCATGGGGACATGGATGGGGACATGATGGACCCATGGGGACATGGATGGGGACATGGATGGATCCATGGGGACATGGATGGGGACATGGATGGACCCATGGGGACATGGATGGACCATGGGGACATGGATGGGGACATGGATGGACCCATGGGGACATGGATGGGGACATGGATGGACCCATGGGGACATGGATGGGGACATGGATGGACCCATGGGGACATGGATGGGGACATGGATGGACCCATGGGGACATGGATGGGGACATGGATGGACCCATGGGGACATGGATGGGGACATGGATGGACCCATGGGGACATGGATGGGGACATGGATGGACCCATGGGGACATGGATGGGGACATGGATGGACCCATGGGGACATGGATGGGGACATGGATGGACCCATGGATGGACCCATGGGGACATGGATGGACCCATGGGGACATGGATGGGGACATGGATGGACCCATGGGGACATGCATGGGGACATGGATGGACCCATGGGGACATGGATGGGGACATGGATGGACCCATGGGGACATGGATGGGGACATGGATGGACCCATGGGGACATGGATGGGGACATGGATGGACCCATGGGGACATGGATGGGGACATGGATGGACCCATGGGGACATGGATGGACCCATGGGGACATGGATGGGGACATGGATGGACCCATGGGGACATGGATGGGGACATGGATGGACCCATGGGGACATGGATGGACCCATGGGGACATGGATGGGGACATGGATGGACCCATGGGGACATGGATGGGGACATGGATGGACCCATGGGGACATGGATGGGGACATGGATGGACCCATGGGGACATGGATGGGGACATGGATGGACCCATGGGGACATGGATGGACCCATGGGGACATGGATGGGGACATGGGGACATGGATGGACCCATGGGGACATGGATGGGGACATGGGGACATGGGGCTGAAGGGGGGGCTGGATGGACCCATGGGGACATGGATGGGGACGGATGGACCCATGGGGACATGGATGGGGACATGGATGGACCCATGGGGACATGGATGGACCCATGGGGACATGGATGGGGACATGGATGGACCCATGGGGACATGGATGGGGACATGGATGGACCCATGGGGACATGGATGGACCCATGGGGACATGGATGGGGACATGGATGGACCCATGGGGACATGGATGGGGACATGGATGGACCCATGGGGACATGGATGGGGACATGGATGGACCCATGGGGACATGGATGGGGACATGGATGGACCCATGGGGACATGGATGGGGACATGGATGGACCCATGGGGACATGGATGGGGACATGGATGGACCCATGGGGACATGGATGGGGACATGGATGGACCCATGGGGACATGGATGGGGACATGGATGGACCCATGGGGACATGGATGGGGACATGGATGGACCCATGGGGACATGGATGGGGACATGGATGGACCCATGGGGACATGGATGGGACATGGGGACATGGATGGACCCATGGGGACATGGATGGGGACATGGGGACATGGATGGGGACATGGATGGACCCATGGGGACATGGATGGGGACATGGATGGACCCATGGCGACATGGATGGACCCATGGGGACATGGATGGGGACATGGATGGGGACATGGATGGACCCATGGGGACATGGATGGACCCATGGGGACATGGATGGGGACATGGATGGACCCATGGGGACATGGATGGACCCATGGGGACATGGATGGGGACATGGATGGACCCATGGGGACATGGATGGACCCATGGGGACATGGATGGGGACATGGATGGGGACATGGATGGACCCATGGGGACATGGATGGACCCATGGGGACATGGATGGGGACATGGATGGACCCATGGGGACATGGATGGGGACATGGATGGGGACATGGATGGACCCATGGGGACATGGATGGGGACATGGATGGGGACATGGGGACATGGATGGGGACATGGATGGGGACATGGATGGACCCATGGGGACATGGATGGGGACATGGATGGACCCATGGGGACATGGATGGGGACATGGATGGACCCATGGGGACATGGATGGGGACATGGATGGACCCATGGGGACATGGATGGGGACATGGATGGACCCATGGGGACATGGATGGGGACATGGATGGACCCATGGGGACATGGATGGGGACATGGATGGACCCATGGGGACATGGGGCTGAAGGGGGGGCTGGATGGACCCATGGGGACATGGGGCTGGATGGACCCATGGGGACATGGATGGGGACGGATGGACCCATGGGGACATGGATGGGGACATGGATGGACCCATGGGGACATGGATGGGGACATGGATGGACCCATGGGGACATGGATGGACCCATGGGCACATGGATGGGGACATGGATGGACCCATGGGGACATGGATGGGGACATGGATGGACCCATGGGGACATGGGGACATGGATGGGGACATGGATGGACCCATGGGGACATGGATGGGGACATGGATGGACCCATGGGGACATGGATGGGGACATGGATGGACCCATGGGGACATGGATGGGGACATGGATGGACCCATGGGGACATGGATGGGGACATGGATGGACCCATGGGGACATGGATGGACCCATGGGGACATGGATGGGGACATGGATGGACCCATGGGGACATGGATGGGGACATGGATGGACCCATGGGGACATGGATGGGGACATGGATGGACCCATGGGGACATGGATGGACCCATGGGGACATGGATGGGGACATGGATGGACCCATGGGGACATGGATGGGGACATGGATGGACCCATGGGGACATGGATGGACCCATGGGGACATGGATGGGGACATGGATGGACCATGGGGACATGGATGGGGACATGGATGGACCCATGGGGACATGGATGGGGACATGGATGGGGACATGGATGGACCCATGGGGACATGGATGGGGACATGGATGGACCCATGGGGACATGGATGGGGACATGGATGGACCCATGGGGACATGGATGGACCCATGGGGACATGGATGGGGACATGGGGACATGGATGGACCCATGGGGACATGGATGGGGACATGGATGGACCCATGGGGACATGGATGGACCCATGGATGGACCCATGGGGACATGGATGGACCCATGGATGGACCCATGGGGACATGGATGGACCCATGGGGACATGGATGGGGACATGGATGGACCGATGGGGACATGGATGGACCCATGGGGACATGGATGGGGACATGGATGGACCCATGGGGACATGGATGGGGACATGGATGGACCCATGGGGACATGGATGGGGACATGGATGGACCCATGGGGACATGGATGGACCCATGGGGACATGGATGGGGACATGGATGGACCCATGGGGACATGGATGGGGACATGGATGGACCCATGGGGACATGGATGGGGACATGGATGGACCCATGGGGACATGGATGGACCCATGGGGACATGGATGGGACATGGATGGACCCATGGGGACATGGATGGACCCATGGGGACATGGATGGGGACATGGATGGACCCATGGGGACATGGATGGGGACATGGATGGACCCATGGGGACATGGATGGGGACATGGATGGACCCATGGGGACATGGATGGGGACATGGATGGACCCATGGGGACATGGATGGGGACATGGATGGACCCATGGGGACATGGATGGACCCATGGGGACATGGATGGGGACATGGATGGACCCATGGGGACATGGATGGGGACATGGATGGACCCATGGGGACATGGATGGACCCATGGGGACATGGGGACATGGATGGACCCATGGGGACATGGATGGGGACATGGATGGACCCATGGGGACATGGATGGACCCATGGGGACATGGATGGGGACATGGGGACATGGATGGACCCATGGGGACATGGATGGACCCATGGGGACATGGATGGGGACATGGATGGACCCATGGGGACATGGATGGGGACATGGATGGACCCATGGGGACATGGATGGGGACATGGATGGACCCATGGGGACATGGATGGGGACATGGATGGACCCATGGGGACATGGATGGGGACATGGATGGACCCATGGGGACATGGATGGGGACATGGATGGACCCATGGGGACATGGATGGGGACATGGATGGACCCATGGGGACATGGATGGACCCATGGGGACATGGGGCTGAAGGGGGGGCTGGATGGACCCATGGGGACATGGGGCTGGATGGACCCATGGGGACATGGATGGGGACGGATGGACCCATGGGGACATGGATGGGGACATGGATGGAACCATGGGGACATGGATGGGGACATGGATGGACCCATGGGGACATGGATGGGGACATGGATGGGGACATGGATGGACCCATGGGGACATGGATGGGGACATGGATGGACCCATGGGGACATGGATGGGGACATGGATGGACCCATGGGGACATGGATGGGGACATGGATGGACCCATGGTGACATGGATGGGGACATGGATGGACCCATGGGGACATGGATGGGGACATGGATGGACCCATGGGGACATGGATGGGGACATGGATGGGGACATGGGGACATGGATGGACCCATGGGGACATGGATGGGGACATGGATGGACCCATGGGGACATGGATGGGGACATGGATGGACCCATGGGGACATGGATGGGGACATGGATGGACCCATGGGGACATGGATGGGGACATGGATGGACCCATGGGGACATGGATGGACCCATGGGGACATGGATGGGGACATGGATGGACCCATGGGGACATGGATGGGGACATGGATGGATCCATGGGGACATGGATGGGGACATGGATGGACCCATGGGGACATGGATGGACCCATGGGGACATGGATGGACCATGGGGACATGGATGGGGACATGGATGGACCCATGGGGACATGGATGGGGACATGGATGGACCCATGGGGACATGGATGGGGACATGGATGGACCCATGGGGACATGGATGGGGACATGGATGGACCCATGGGGACATGGATGGGGACATGGATGGACCCATGGGGACATGGATGGGGACATGGATGGACCCATGGGGACATGGATGGGGACATGGATGGACCCATGGGGACATGGATGGGGACATGGATGGACCCATGGGGACATGGATGGTGACATGGATGGACCCATGGGGACATGGATGGGGACATGGATGGACCCATGGATGGACCCATGGGGACATGGATGGACCCATGGGGACATGCATGGGGACATGGATGGACCCATGGGGACATGGATGGGGACATGGATGGACCCATGGGGACATGGATGGGGACATGGATGGACCCATGGGGACATGGATGGGGACATGGATGGACCCATGGGGACATGGATGGGGACATGGATGGACCCATGGGGACATGGATGGGGACATGGATGGACCCATGGGGACATGGATGGACCCATGGGGACATGGATGGGGACATGGATGGACCCATGGGGACATGGATGGGGACATGGATGGACCCATGGGGACATGGATGGACCCATGGGGACATGGATGGGGACATGGATGGACCCATGGGGACATGGATGGGGACATGGATGGACCCATGGGGACATGGATGGGGACATGGATGGACCCATGGGGACATGGATGGACCCATGGGGACATGGATGGGGACATGGATGGACCCATGGGGACATGGATGGGGACATGGATGGACCCATGGGGACATGGATGGGGACATGGGGACATGGGGCTGAAGGGGGGGCTGGATGGACCCATGGGGACATGGATGGGGACGGATGGACCCATGGGGACATGGATGGGGACATGGATGGACCCATGGGGACATGGATGGGGACATGGATGGACCCATGGGGACATGGATGGGGACATGGATGGACCCATGGGGACATGGATGGGGACATGGATGGACCCATGGGGACATGGATGGACCCATGGGGACATGGATGGGGACATGGATGGACCCATGGGGACATGGATGGGGACATGGATGGACCCATGGGGACATGGATGGGGACATGGGGACATGGATGGGGACATGGATGGGGACATGGATGGGGACATGGATGGGGACATGGATGGACCCATGGGGACATGGATGGGGACATGGATGGACCCATGGGGACATGGATGGGGACATGGATGGACCCATGGGGACATGGATGGGGACATGGATGGACCCATGGGGACATGGATGGGGACATGGATGGACCCATGGGGACATGGATGGGGACATGGATGGGGACATGGATGGACCCATGGGGACATGGATGGACCCATGGGGACATGGATGGGGACATGGATGGACCCATGGGGACATGGATGGACCCATGGGGACATGGATGGGGACATGGATGGACCCATGGGGACATGGATGGACCCATGGGGACATGGATGGGGACATGGATGGACCCATGGGGACATGGATGGACCCATGGGGACATGGATGGGGACATGGATGGACCCATGGGGACATGGATGGGGACATGGATGGACCCATGGGGACATGGATGGGGACATGGATGGACCCATGGGGACATGGATGGGGACATGGATGGACCCATGGGGACATGGATGGGGACATGGGGACATGGATGGGGACATGGATGGACCCATGGGGACATGGATGGGGACATGGATGGACCATGGGGACATGGATGGGGACATGGATGGACCCATGGGGACATGGATGGGGACATGGATGGACCCATGGGGACATGGATGGGGACATGGATGGACCCATGGGGACATGGATGGGGACATGGATGGACCCATGGGGACATGGATGGGGACATGGATGGACCCATGGGGACATGGATGGGGACATGGATGGACCCATGGGGACATGGATGGGAACATGGATGGACCCATGGGGACATGGATGGGGACATGGATGGACCCATGGATGGACCCATGGGGACATGGATGGACCCATGGGGACATGGATGGGGACATGGATGGACCCATGGGGACATGGATGGGGACATGGATGGACCCATGGGGACATGGATGGGGACATGGATGGACCCATGGGGACATGGATGGGGACATGGATGGACCCATGGGGACATGGATGGGGACATGGATGGACCCATGGGGACATGGATGGGGACATGGATGGACCCATGGGGACATGGATGGGGACATGGATGGACCCATGGGGACATGGATGGGGACATGGATGGACCCATGGGGACATGGATGGACCCATGGGGACATGGATGGGGACATGGATGGACCCATGGGGACATGGATGGACCCATGGGGACATGGATGGGGACATGGATGGACCCATGGGGACATGGATGGACCCATGGGGACATGGATGGGGACATGGGGACATGGATGGGGACATGGATGGGGACATGGGGACATGGATGAGCACATGGGGACATGGATGGACCCATGGGGACATGGATGGGGACATGGATGGGCACATGGGGACATGGATGGGGACATGGATGGACCCATGGGGACATGGATGGACCCATGGGGACATGGATGGACCCATGGGGACATGGATGGGGACATGGATGGACCCATGGGGACATGGATGGGGACATGGATGGACCCATGGGGACATGGATGGGGACATGGATGGACCCATGGGGACATGGATGGGGACATGGATGGACCCATGGGGACATGGATGGGGACATGGATGGACCCATGGGGACATGGATGGGGACATGGGGACATGGATGGGGACATGGATGGGGACATGGATGGGGACATGGATGGACCCATGGGGACATGGATGGGGACATGGATGGACCCATGGGGACATGGATGGACCCATGGGGACATGGATGGGGACATGGATGGACCCATGGGGACATGGATGGGGACATGGATGGGGACATGGGGCCATGGATGGACCCATGGGGCCATGGATTTGGACATGGGGCCATGGATGGGGACATGGATGGGGACATGGGGCCATGGATGGACCCATGGGGCCATGGATGGGGACATGGGGCCATGGATGGACCCATGGGGCCATGGATGGGGACATGGGGCCATGGATGGACGCATGGGGCCATGGATGGGGACATGGGGCCATGGATGGACGCATGGGGCCATGGATGGACGCATGGGGCCATGGATGGACGCATGGGGCCATGGATGGACCCATGGGGACATGGATGGGGACATGGGGCCATGGATGGACCCATGGGGACATGGATGGGGACATGGGGCCATGGATGGACCCATGGGGACATGGATGGGGACATGGGGCCATGGATGGACCCATGGGGACATGGATGGGGACATGGGGCCATGGATGGGGACATGGGGCCATGGATTGGGACATGGGGCCATGGATGGACCCATGGGGACATGGATGGGGACATGGGGCCATGGATGGACCCATGGGGACATGGATGGGGACATGGGGCCATGGATGGGGACATGGATGGGGACATGGATGGGGACATGGGGCCATGGATGGGGACATGGATGGGGACATGGGGACATGGATGGGGACATGGGGACATGGATGGGGACATGGATGGGGACATGGGGCCATGGATGGACCCATGGGGACATGGATGGGGACTTGGGGCCATGGATGGACCCATGGGGACATGGATGGGGACATGGGGCCATGGATGGACCCATGGGGACATGGATGGGGACATGGGGCCATGGATGGACCCATGGGGACATGGATGGGGACATGGGGCCATGGATGGACCCATGGGGACATGGATGGGGACATGGGGCCATGGATGGACCCATGGGGACATGGATGGGGACATGGGGCCATGGATGGACCCATGGGGACATGGATGGGGACATGGGGCCATGGATGGACCCATGGGGACATGGATGGGGACATGGGGCCATGGATGGACCCATGGGGACATGGATGGGGACATGGGGCCATGGATGGACCCATGGGGACATGGATGGGGACATGGGGCCATGGATGGACCCATGGGGACATGGATGGGGACATGGGGCCATGGATGGACCCATGGGGACATGGATGGGGACATGGGGCCATGGATGGGGACATGGGGCCATGGATGGACCCATGGGGACATGGATGGGGACATGGGGCCATGGATGGACCCATGGGGACATGGATGGACCCATGGGGACATGGATGGGGACATGGGGCCATGGATGGACCCATGGGGACATGGATGGGGGCATGGGGCCATGGATGGACCCATGGGGACATGGATGGGGGCATGGGGCCATGGATGGACCCATGGGGACATGGATGGGGGCATGGGGCCATGGATGGACCCATGGGGACATGGATGGGGGCATGGGGCCATGGATGGACCCATGGGGACATGGATGGGGACATGGGGCTGGATGGACCCATGGGGACATGGATGGGGACATGGGGCTGGATGGGGACATGGCTGGACCCATGGGGACATGGATGGGGACATGGGGCTGGCTGGACCCATGGGGACATGGATGGGGACATGGGGCTGGCTGGACCCATGGGGACATGGATGGGGACATGGGGCTGAAGGGGGGGCTGGCTGGACCCATGGGGACATGGGACTGAAGGGGGGGGGCTGGCTGGACCCATGGTGACATGGATGGGGACATGGGGCTGAAGGGGGGGCTGGGTGGACGCATGGGGTGACATATGGATGGAGGCAGGAGGCTGAAGGGGGGGCTGGCTGGACGCATGGGGAGACATGGATTGAGGCATGGGGCTGAAGGGGGGGCTGGCTGGACGCATGGGGAGACTTATGGATGGAGGCACGGGGCTGAAGGGGGGGGGGCTGGCTGGACGCATGATCGGACACATGGAGGTGAAGGTGGCCAAGTTGGGGACCTGGATGGACACATGGAGGTGAAGGGCGGCAAGCTGGACACATGGGGACCTGGATAGATATATGGGGTGGGGTGGGATGCATATATGAGGGGGACAGGATGGATATATGAAGGGGGGCGGGCTGGACACATGGAGGCCCGGATGGATATATGGGAGGGGCAGGCTGGACACATGGAGACCAGAATGGATATATGGGGGGGGGGGGGGGGTCAGGTTGGATAGATGGGTGGCCACGCTGGACAAGGGACTTTATTACTGTTTAGGGGCCAGATTGAGGAACTTTATTAGTTTATGATGGCGAATGGGGAACATTATTACTTTAGAGTCCAATTAGGGACATTATTACTTCTGTAATATAATTTACTTTTTAGGAAACTGTTTTCCATAAGAGGGGACAAAAGGGGGGTCCTGTTACTGTGCAGGGCGCCACTATGTCGCTTTATTTCTTCAACTGGTGTAGTGTAGAATCCTGGGGAAAAGTGGGAATGTGCTCTAAAAGAGATCAGTTATTGATAACTGTGTGTTATTTTCTGCAGAGATGATTCCTGGCTGGAAGAAGTGATGGCGGACTGTGCCAGATGAAGAAAAGCGAAGATGAAGAACTTCACCTAGAGACATCACTGGTGAGTCAGTGTATTACTGTACACTTACACTATATAGTATATACTGAGCTCCTGTGTATGTCACTCGTGATAACTGTATTACCTGTACACTATATACAGAGCTCCTGTGTATAATGTCACCGGTGATCACTGTATTACCTGTACACTGTCACTATATACAGAGCTCCTGTGTATAATGTCACTGGTGATCACTGTATTACCTGTACACTGACACTATATATAGAGCTCATATGTATAGTGACAGTGTTGTTAGTATTGTGGTTTTTATTCCTGATCAGTATTGTACTATTTGGTCACTATGTGGTGGTAATATGTGGTCTGGTCATGGTGTGGTGATATTTGTCCCTTTTGTATGTGGTATTATTGGTGTTGTTATAGTGGATTATGTTGTGTATGGCGGTCATTTGTTCTCGCTGAGATTAACTAGGAAAAGATTTTTTTCCATGAGGCCACGGCTTCACTATCAGTATTTGGTCAGTATTTTTTCTCAGTAGTGAGAGGCAAAAGCAGGAGTGGGTGATAAATCCAGAATTGGTGACTTGTTTCTATTCTACCTTTTCTCTGATTGTTCCTCACCTGGTTTTGGCTCCCACTCCTGAGAATAATCCTGACTGAATACTGATAGTGTGGCTGTGGCCTTAGAGATGAAATACTTGGAGCAGAGCGTCAGAGATGCACTTACAGGGGTTCTCCGGGGAAAACAAGTAATCACCTCTCCACAGGATCAGTGATAACTTATTGATTGGTGGGGGTCTGACTACTGGGACCTGCACCGATCGGCAGAATGTGGAGCTTTTCTCCCCATTAGACTGGAGCTCATGTGCGACTCGACCACTGATCCATTCATTCCCTCAGAGGCTGCGAGCGCTGCTCTTTTTTGGAAGCCCCCAAGAGAACGAATGAGGCTGTGGTCAGACGTCCCACCTGTCGCTGCATTGTAAAATGGGGATAAGTGTCCTGTCAGGGATAAAACTTCCCCATTCTTCCAATCAATAAGTGATCACCTATCCTGTGCAGCCCATGAATCTGTGATCACTTGTTTTAACCAAAGAAGCTCTTTCATGCAAACTCCAGAAATTGTCCATCCCTGTTCTAGTCTGTGCACAGTAGATGTGAGGAGCCGCCGGTCACTGCTCCACTATAACAGGGAGAGCAGAGAAAAGAGATCTGCATATTGCTGGAGGTGGCCCCTAGAGTCAATGTCCCCTGTGGGCCCCAGACACCCCAGTCCGACCCTGCTGACATCTGATTAAAGCCTAAGGCCCCGTTCACATGTCAGGTTTTAATCAGTGTTTTTTTCTAATTTTCATCTGATTTCAGTCAGGGTGTTAGTTTTTCTCCTCAGTGGGGCATATTTTTTATATGTAAAGTAAAAAGCTAAAGGTTTCCTAGCCTCGCTTGCCCGGCCTATAGACCCTGGAAAACAGGCAGTGCAGGCAACATGGTTGGTTCTGGCCATTTTTCTGACAGACTCATTGACTTCAATAGATGATCTTTATCTACAAATCGGATGAAAATCGGACCGGTCTCAGTTCTGATTTACAGATCAATCGTCCACAAAAAATAGAGCTGTAAACCTGTCCCCGGTCTATAACGGAGCATATTCTACCTGTTACAGAAATAACCAGACGTGAAAAGAGCCGTGTGCTATTCTTACAGGGAAGGGGCCACCATTTTATGTTTTGTATTAATAATTATGTAATCAATTATTTTTAATACAAAATTAAATGTTCCACTTTATTAGTTTTTTATTTATTTATTTTTACATTGGCCACTGGGGGCTGCCATTTTTATTTGGGGGGTGTGTAAGAAGCGCTCTTACACACCTCATTTACGGCAGCCCTGGCCATAAGAGACAGTAGTCTGTCACCGACCCTATCTCTAACATTAGAAGCCGCTCCTCCTGCATCTAGCTGTGACCTGGGCACGCCCCCTTGGCTGTTCAGGTCGCAGCCGTGGGAGGAGATTGCAGCCATCTTTGTGGAGCCTGCAGTGTAAGCTGTACATTCCCCCTGTCGTCACACGCACTGCTCAGTCAGAGCGTGCCATGACAGGAGCTGCCGGGGAGGAAATGCCTGGGAGTGGAGGCCCCGAGTGAGTATCTGCGGCGGCGCCGTGCGGTGATCTCAGCTTCTCTGCTGTTATCACTGCCAACATCTTCAGGCAACACAGACACAGCGCTGCGTGGGAACGTGGAAGGTGAGTAGAAGCGTTTATTGTTTTTTTTTTCCTTTGCAGTGAATATATGGGGGCATATACCCACCAGGGTGGAGTTGGAGGCATATACCCACCAGGGTGGAGTTGGAGGCATATACCCACCAGGGTGGAGTTGGAGGCATATACCCACCAGGGTGGAGGGGGAGGCATATACCCACCAGGATGGATGGAAGAGGCATATACCCACCAGGATGTAGGGAGTGTGCATATACCCACCAATGAAGGGGGGCATTTACCCACCAGGATGGATGAAGGGGGCATTTACCCACCAGGATGGATGAAGGGGGCATTTACCCACCAGGATGGATGGAGGGGGGGCATACACCCACAAGGATGGAGGGGGGGTGTATACCCACAAGGATGAAGGTGGGGCATATACCGACAAGGATGGAGGGGGGCATATACCGACAAGGATGGATGGAGGGGGGGCATATACCCACCAGGATGGATGGAGGGGGGGCATATACCCACCAGGATGGATGGAGGGGGGGCATATACCCACCAGGATGGATGGAGGGGGGGCATATACCCACCAGGATGGATGGAGGGGGGGCATATACCCACCAGGATGGATGGAGGGGGGGCATATACCCACCAGGATGGATGGAGGGGGGGCATATACCCACCAGGATGGAGAGGTGGCATATACACCTACCCAGGATGGATGAATGGAGGGGCATATACACCTTCCCAGGATGGATGGATGGAGGGGCATATACACCTTCCCAGGATGGATGGATGGAGGGGCATATACACCTACCCAGGATGGATGGATGGAGGGGTATATACACCTACCCAGGATGGATGGATGGAGGGGCATATACACCTACCCAGGATGGATGGATGGAGGGGCATATACACCTACCCAGGATGGATGGATGGAGGGGCATATACACCTACCCAGGATGGATGGATGGAGGGGCATATACACCTAACCAGGATGGATGGATGGAGGGGCATATACACTTACTCAGGATGGATGGATGGATGGAGGGGCATACACACCTTCCCAGGATGGATGGATGGAGGGGCACATACACCTACCCAGGATGGATGGATGGAGGGGCATATACACCTACCCAGGATGGATAGATGGAGGGGCACATACACCTACCCAGGATGGATGGATGGAGGCGCATATTCTCCTACCTAGGATGGATGGAGGGGCATATACTCCTACCCAGGATGGATGGATTGATAAAGGGGCATCTACACCTAACCAGGATGGATAGATGATGGAGCATATATACTTATCCAGGATGGATGGAGGGGCATATACACCTACCCAGGATGGATGGAGGGGCATATACACCTACCCAGGATGGATGGAGGGGCATATACACCTACCCAGGATGGATGGAGGGGCATATACACCTACCCAGGATGGATGGAGGGGCATATACACCTACCCAGGATGGATGGAGGGGCATATACACCTACCCAGGATAGATGGAGGGGCCGATACACCTACCCAGGATGGATTTATGGATGGAGGGGCATCTACACCTACCCAGGATGGATTTATGGATGGAGGGACATCTACACCTACCCAGGATGGATGGATGGAGAAGCATCTACACCTACCCAGGATGGATGGATGGGGAAGCATATACACCTACCCAGGATGGATGGATGGAGGGGCATATACACCTACCCAGGATGGATGGATGGAGGGGCATATACACCTACCCAGGATGGATGGATGGAGGGGCATATACACCTACCCAGGATGGATGGATGGAGGGGCATATACACCTACCCAGGATGGATGGATGGAGGGGCATATACACCTACCCAGGATGGTTGGAGGGGAATATACACCTACCCAGGATGGATGGATGGAGGGGAATATACACCTACCCAGGATGGATGGATGGAGGGGAATATACACCTACCATGGATGGAGGGGAATATACACCTACCCAGGATGGATGGATGGAGGGGCATCTACACCTACCGAGGGTGGATGGATGGAGGGGCATCTATACCTAACCAGGATGGATGGAGGGGCATATACACCTACCAGAATAGACTACCCAGGATGGATGGAGGGGCATCTACGCCTACCCAGAATGGATGGATGAAGGGGCATAGACACCTACCCAGGATGGATGGATGGAGAAGCATATACACCTACCCAGGATGGATGGATGGAGGGGCATATACACCTACCCAGGATGGATGGATGGAGGGGAATATACACCTATCTAGGATGGGTGGAGGGGAATATACACCTACCTAGGATGGATGGGTGGAGGGGAATATACACCTACCCAGGATGGATGGATGGAGGGGCATCTACACCTACCCAGGGTGGATGGATGGAGGGGCATCTATACCTAACCAGGGTGGATGGATGGAGGGGCATTTTCACCTAACCAGGATGGATGGAGGGGCATATACACCTACCAGAATAGACTACCTAGGATGGATGGAGGGGCATCTACACCTACCCAGGATGGATGGATGAAGGGGCATATACACCTACCCAGGATGGATGGAGGGGCATATACACTTACCCAGGATGGATGGATGGAGGGGCATATACACTTACCCAGGATGGATGGATGGAGGGGGATATACACCTACCCAGGATGGATGGATGGATGGAGGGGCATATACACCTACCCAGGATGGATGGATGGAGGGGCATATACACTTACCCAGGATGGATGGATGGAGGGGGATATACACCTACCCAGGATGGATGGATGGAGGGGGATATACACCTACCCAGGATGGATGGATGGAGGGGGATATACACCTACCCAGGATGGATGGATGGAGGGGGATATACACCTACCCTGGATGGATGGATGGAGGGGGATATACACCTACCCAGGATGGATGTATGGAAGGGGATATACACCTACCCAGGATGGATGGATGGAGGGGCATATACACCTGCCCAGGATGGATGGAGGGGCATATACACCTACCCTGGATGGATGGATGGATGGAGGGGCATCTGCACCTACCCAGGATGGGGACCATATTCCATATACCAGGATGGGGCATATAGAAGGATGAGGGGCATATACTGTAGGGCGTATATTGGGCCATTACTCTTTGGCTTTTTTGATACCTGTGATACGTCTGACCTCATAGTATGTCCCCCCTTTTTACTCTTTTGAAGGAGGCTGTTTTACACTTGAAGCATATATGTGTTACAATCCATAACTAAATCGTGTATATTTTTTATTTTTCCTCTTTATTGGTTAACTCTGGAATGAAGCACCGCTTTGTATTCATTTATATGAGATATTTTCATGTGCTGAGTGTCGGCTTATTTGTTACCCCCCCTCTTTTTCTCAGATATGATTGTAATTTGATTTATCATGAGACGATGGATTTTCGTTTTTTATACAGTTCTTCCCATTTTTGTATTGTTTTAGATAAACCTTGATAAAGGCTGAGGCCGAAGTGTTGGTCATACATCTGTATAATGAACAATTTATTGTCTGAATAAATACCTTGATTTGCATCAATATCCATTGTGCTTAAAGGTTTATATATATATATAAAATAAGTATTTTTGCATGTGAGTTTTCTTATAATGTTTTTAAATAGAAGACCGTATTGCGATATCATTGAGATACAAATGTTTCTGTTGCGATCCTCAGCTCTACCTGAGAACACCATCTGCGTGGGACTGGGCCGAGTGGGGGGCATCTGGCCAACATATAGCGGCGGGCACTCTGCAGCAACTCAGCACTGTTGACTTTGGAGGTCCTCTTCATTCCCTGGTGATCAGCTGCTGCATGCATCCCCTAGAACTAGATATGCTAAGACTGTTTGCTGTGGAGCCCTCTAGTTTCGATCAGATAAATGTGGAGGACAACTCAACATATCTGTCATCATAGACAATCTGTGCCGAATCCGCACCCTGTCTAGGTGGCAGCACACAGTGCTTTGTGTGTGTCCCATTGTATTACTAGTGATATAGCAGTATACTAGAGATGCACCAACTCCACATTTTTATTAATATTACTCCAGATATGGACGAAACCCTCCAAGATGCAGGCTTTGTTATACTACAGAATTTTGGTGCATCCATAATATATGCTCAAGCACTTTAATAGAAACCTGTTCCACCATGTCCATCCTTCACTGCGTTACTGGTATTTATTTGGAAACACAGGGATATTCCAGGAAAATGTGTTTTATGCTTAATAAAAATAAACTGATCACATTTTCAAAAAATTTCCATTCGTGTTTATCTCCTTTTTTGTAATTTACCTGTCTGGTTAATTCACACCTTTCATGTTTTTTCTACAACCAGTTAATGGGGTGGTCTCAGTTTCTAAAAGGGAGTCTGTCACCCCCAATACTCAAATCATTTATGGATTTGTATAGGAATCTTGGCCCCTATAAAAAAAATTCTACTTTAGGTACAGATTATATTTTTATGCAAACAAACCATTTACACCCCTCCCTTACTTTCCATCCTCTGCCCCGCCCCTTATGGTGATTGACAGCACTGCCTATATTGAATCCTCAGCCCTGCACACACTGACACTACAGGAGCTGAAAACTCAGTGTCCGAGCTTGCGGGCATCCTCTGATCCCCTTGTCCAGTCTATAGTTGTCTCTTTCAGTGGGTAGAAAAAAAGCTTCTGCTTAAAAATTGTAAGGCTCGATTTGAGTTTGCCAAAAGACATGTTGGAGACTCCCAAAATATATGGAGGAATGTGCTGTGGTCAGATGAGACCAAAATTGAAGTTTTTGGCCACCAAGGTAAATGCTATGTCTGGCACCAAACCAACAGCTCATCACCCCAAGAACACCATCCCCACAGTGAAACATGGTGGTTGCAGTATCATGCTGTGGGTATGTTTTTCTGCAGCAGCCACCTCCATTATCTGAATGCAAGGAAGATTGTGAACTTGTGCTACTTGTGCAGTAACACTTTTTCATTTCTGCTCCATTCTGTCTTCAAGCAGAGGGTTAAAAATGCTCTGACTCCATATCTGGCTTCATGGCTTGATCATAGATGCTGGATCCTGATTCCCAAGAGAATCCCACCAACCCAAGATTGTGAAAGAAATGCACAAAACACTTTTAGTGAATGTTAAGTAGACCAAATTTTATTACAAATCATATTATTTCATTCAGTGTCTGAAATTTAGAATAAGCCAATTGCTATGAAAAAGACACTGAAAATGGCAAACCTCCGACTCACGAAGAATCATCTGTCAGCACTCAGGAGAGGAAAACCCCCTGTGGAGGAAACCTCTAGGGAACCATGGCTGGAGGACTTGCCCATCCCTCGGGCTTAGAAGGATAGTGCCAACAAGTAACAGCAAATTGTACTAGAATTTGTACATTGTATCATATTTACAGTGAGACATAATATACATCCACTATAGATATGATAGCAGTGACATCACATAGTCACACAAGTTACACATTACATCATCAGAAAACAGACAGTAATGGAGAAGGTCAAAGTAGGTGCCCTGTGCGAGCACCATATGGAGAAGTCTAATGCGACATCTCAAGGCCGTACACATAAAGGTGAAGGCAACTAGTACTGGACGTGAGGGAGATCTGGCTGCAACATCTGTCACCCCATTGATCGCTAGGGTTAGTTTGATCTGGCTGGCTAGGCGATATGGCTGATCTGGCTGGCTAGGCGGTATGGCTGATCTGGCTGGCTAGGCGGTATGGCTGATCTGGCTGGCTAGGCGGTATGGTTGATCTGGCTGGCTAGGCCGTATCCCCTTCCTCCCTTACAGGTTATGGAGTGATGAAGCTCCAGGTCTCCAGACACATCAAGTATGGCGCTTCATACGGCTGAATGACCTGTGGTTCCGGAATCATCTTCTATATCATAGATGTATGTGTTTATGACATCAGCACAGTTGCCGTAGTTACCACAGGTGTTTATTACTGGTGCTTCACTGGCTAGAAAGTCTCTCTCAGTGTTCCAAAGAATTAACCCTTGAATGACTGGCATTGTACATTTGTCCAGAATCCTGTAACATAATCTTGTCACTGTGCAGGACCGTTATCAATATTATACTTTAAAATTACCCTAAACAAAGTCTAATTAGTGAGCGCATCTACAGATTTGATGGGTAACAAGCACAATAATCCCCTTAAGCCCTACTAAATGCATAAATGTCCAATATAAGTACAGAGCAGTCCATACAGAATGGATGATATAGAGGGCAATACAGTTAGATAAAGAAGTAGAAAGCCAAACCAAGTAAATGTCTCCTGAGATCTCGGCTACTGAGGTCTCAATTGCGCATCTGCTGCCTCAGGCGGCCATTTGTGTAACACAAGCGATCGGAAGATCACAGCTTCTAGTCTGCTAAGGAGACTATTGAAGCATGTAAAAAGTAAAAAAAAATATTTAAAAGTTCAAATCACCCCCCTTTTACCCCATTCAAAATAAAACAATCAAAAATACACGTTTGGTGTCGCCGCATTTAGAATCGCCAGATCTATCAATATATAAAAAGAATGACTTCCATCAGTAAACTGTATAACGAGAAAAAAAACAAAACTCCAAAATTAAGTTGTTTTGGTCGCCGCAACATTGCATTAAAATGTAATAACAGGCGATGATAACATCATATCTACACCAAAACGGTATCAATAAAAATGTCAGCTCAGTGCGCAAAAAATAACCCCTGACCCGGCTCTAGATCACCAAAAATGGAGACGCTACGGGTCTCGGAAAAATTATTATTTTTTTTACAAGCTTTGAATTTTGATTTCACCACTTAAATAAAATAGAAGCTACACATTTTTGGTAACTACGCCATATTGACGGAAAAATAAAAAAGTTATGGCTCTGGGAAGAAGGGGAGCAAAAAATGAAAGCGCAAAAACGGAAAAACCTGAGGTGATAAAGGGGTTAACTGGAATTTTCTGCCATGGACTCATTGGCAAATCTGAAATAGATATTTCTCGCTCCCTTATCAGGGTGGAAACATATATCTTTGGCCTCATTCAGACGTCTGTTTTTCATGTTTGTGTCCTCTTCATATTTGTTACGGATAGATCACATACACAATATAATCTGTGGAGTCGTCCACATGTCATTTTTTTTTTAAAACCGCGTAGTGTCCGTTTTTTATCCTAGTGGTTGATGAAAATTCTCCAGTCAGATCTATGGGTCCATGACATCGCTGACAGCTGGCATTGCCATCCATGTGCTGTCTGTGATAACACTGTTACCAGAGGAGAAGCTTCTCAATTTATGGATTTATTTTGCATACAAGAAAAGCTGATGAAACGCTGAAGATAAAAACTGACCACTTTCAGACATTTTTTGCATATACGATAAGTCACTGACATCTGATTAAGGCCTAAGGCCCCGTTCACATGTCAGGTTTTAATCAGTGTTTTTTTCTCATTTTCATCTGATTTTGGTCAGTGTGGCAGTTTTTCTCCTCAGTGGGGCATATTTTTTTATATGTAAAGTAAAAAGCTAAAGGTTTCCTAGCCTCGCTTGCCCGGCCTATAGACACTGGAGAACAAGCAGTACAGGCAACATGGTTGGTTCTGGCCATTTTTCTGACAGACTCATTGACTTCAATAGATGATCTTTATCTACAAATCAGATGGAAATCGGACCGGTCTCAGTTCTGATTTACAGATCAATCGTCCACAAAAAATAGAGCTGTAAACCTGTCCCCGGTCTATAACGGAGCATATTCTACCTGTTAGAGAAATAACCAGACGTGAAAAGAGCCATGTGCTATTCTTACAGGGAAGGGGCCACCATTTTATGTTTTGTATTAATAATTATGTAATCAATTATTTTTAATGCAAAATTAAATGTCCCACTTTATTAGTTTTTTATTTATTTATTTTTTCATTGGCCACTAGGGGCTGCCATTTTTATTTGGGGGGGGGTGTAAGAAGCGCTCTTACACACCTCATTTACGGCAGCCCTGGCCATAAGAGACAGTAGTCTGTCACCGACCCTATCTCTAACATTAGAGGCAGCTCCTCCTGCCTCTAGCTGTGACCTGGGCACGCCCCCTTGGCTGTCCAGGTCGCAGCCATGGGAGGAGATTGCAGCCATCTTTGTGGAGCCTGCAGTGTAAGCTGTACATTCCTCCTGTCGTCGCACGCACTGTTCAGTCAGAGTGTGCCATGACAGGAGCTGCCGGGGAGGAAATGCCTGGGAGTGGAGGCCCCGAGTGAGTATCTGCGGCGGCGCCGTGCGGTGATCTCAGCTTCTCTGCTGTTATCACTGCCGACATCTTCAGGCAACACAGACACAGCGCAGCGTGGGAACGTGGAAGGTGAGTAGAAGCGTTTATTGTTTTGTTTTTTTTTCCTTTGCATTGAATATATGGGGGCATAAACCCACCAGGATGGAGGAGGAGGCATAAACCCACCAGGATGGAGGAGGAGGCATAAACCCACCAGGATGGAGGAGGAGGCATAAACCCACCAGGATGGAGGAGGAGGCATAAACCCACCAGGATGGAGGAGGAGGCATATACCCACCAGGATGGAGGGTGCATATACCCACCAGGATGGAGGAAGGGCATATACCCACCAGGATGGATGGAGGGGGGGCATATACCCACCAGTATGGAAGGGGGGCATATACCCACCAGGATGGATGGAGGGGGGGCATATACCCACCAGTATGGAGGGGGGGGATATACCCACCAGGATGGATGGATGGAGGGGGGCATATACTGACCGGGATGGATGGAGTGGCATATACACCTAACCAGGATGGATGAAGGTACATACGTTCCTCTCCCAGAACTCCAACTATTGGTCTCCTCACTACCCGGAGGTTTACTGACTGCTGTACAAAGAAGAGGAGATGCCACACAGTGGTAGACATGACCATGACCTGATTTTGAGTTGTGTTGCTGCCGTCAATTTCTACATTAGGTAAGTTTTTCAAATGAAATGGAAAATGTCTGATGTTCACCCTCTGATCTGTGATCTATGTTCTGTTGTGAATAAAATGTGGCTATAAGACATTTCCCAATCATTGCATTCTTGTTTTCTTTCCATTTTTACACACAGCCCCAACTTTTTGGGAATTGGGGCTGTAATTTATGGTCATGTTCACAATGTCCACAAAGATAAAACATGGATATATCCATTTTCCATCGGATTTGCAGATAAAACTCGCCCCTTCGAGTGAAAGTTTGTAAGGAGAATGCACAGCACTCGGATGCTATCCACGTCATTTGAGCGATGTTTGTCTTTTAGGGTTTAATGGGCAGGAGGCGCTTGGAAACGCTAAAGGGGCGTCACATAAATGTGTCACATACATTGACATGATGCAGATTTTAATTCTACATTGCAAACAATTTCTGCATGAAATCAGCAGAGACATTTATTTTCAGCGTGCAGATTACATTTTGTAAACTTCCATCCGCTTTCCTGCTGCTATAATACGCCGCGGCTTTTCCACAGAGAGAGGACCCTGGTCCACAACATTTTGCTTATTTTGTTGGGAATTGGGCCCTCCGGAGTATGGGAGCTGACACTGATATGGGAGGTTTTATGCTGTTTGTGCAGTATTTGGGACATTAATTTATCAATTATTCGGCCAGGGTATAACAGTATTTTTAGGTAATGATTTGTATTGTAGTAATATTTAAAACTTGAATACAATAAACTTTACGGTGTGATGTCAGGACTATGGCACAGTTATTTGGCCGGTGTATTTCAGTATTGTACAGCACTATTATTTGGGGACTTTCTGACTTGTATTTATGGACTGTGGGGTAGAATTATTTTGTGCACTGTATTGCACTATTTTCCATAGAACTGTGTGGCTATATTATTTGGCCAGCATATGGCAGTAGTTTTTGGCACTAGGGATACTATTATTCTGAAACTTTGTGTCATCATTTTATGGACTGTACAATTCTGTTCATACTAATGTAATTGCTTCTATTTTTATAGTCTATGTAACATTTTGAACACCGTACGGTATTATTTTATGACAGAATTATTTGACCACTTTATGGAATTATTTTCTTATGGACTGTATGGCGCCATTATTTAGTTATTGTATCGTCGTTTTTAGTAATTATGTGTTACTATTCTTTAGAGTTTCATATGGTGGGTATTTAGGGATTGTTTGGTGGAATTAATTTGACCACTGTATGGCAGTATTATTGAGGCATTATAATAGGCCCATTGTGTGACTGTTGAAAGTATATCCAGCAGAGCCGTCACCACAAGGAGTCTCACATGTAGACCCAGGTGATGTGTTTGACCTGAGAAAAATACCTCCACTAGCTTCGGGGGGGGAGGGTGAGAGCAGTTCTGTCCATTCAGAGGGCTGATCCCAGTGAAGGAGAAAAGAAGCCACATGGTTAGAGTTGGTGGAATGTCGTTGAAGGGATAGTATCTAGTCTGAGGATCTGGACCATGGATGAATCGATGGCTTATGGCGTAGAGATCAGCTACCACCTGAGCTGAATAAATGTTCTACAGTTGTGGGATCCGTGATCCATTGTCTGGATTTAATACATTTTCTTAAAGGACTGTTGCTACTGGATACCTTTGCTTCTATGGTTTTATGTGTCATATGGAGGATCGTGGACTGTGACTACAGACTATACTTGCTGGAGATACGAAATATGTGGGCCAACCAAAAGTTGGGGGATAGTGAGTATTGCTTGGCACAAAGGCAGTGGAATTACCTCCCCGGGGAGGGGATCTTGTGGACTGAGACAATTGTATTTTGGACATTTACCTGAAATTGCTGTATTACCATGGATGTAAGGAATAAAATAGTGTTGCTTGTAGATGGTAAGCTTAGGAGCAGGGACCTCTCTCCTCATGTAACAGTTTAAACTGTCTTACCGTGTATTGAACTTATTGTATGTACATGTCCCCGCTTAATTGTAAAGTGCTGCGGAATATGTTGGCGCTATATAAATAAAAATCATTATTATTATTAACCTGCCTAAGTAATTATTGAAATGCACCATCTCAGATCTTCACAGTATGGACCCCAAAATAGTAAGGATAAAAACTACAGCAAACACTGCAAAGAAAAAAAATAAGAAAGTTGGAAAGCAAAGAGGAAGCAATAGGACTATGTGACCCAGGACCTGGTGCAGCCATCTACTAACGTGCAGGACACCCTGGGGACAATGTCCTCCCCATCCATTAGAACTACAAGGTCCAGCAGACAAGCAGCAGAGCACATCACTCCTTCCCTCCATGTTCCGCTGCAAGTCCAGCGCCGACATTACCGCACATGGCCGCTAGATGGCGGGGCACCTCTGCTGTTGCAGCCAATACTAGCGTGCAGGTGAAGTCGCTGGCCACTAGGTGGCGGGGCATCTCTGCTGTTGCTTCCATTACAATTGCTGGGTGCAGTCGCTGGCCACTAGGTGGCGGCAGACTTTTCCAGGCTGGAATGTTGCTCTCCTCTGCTCTTGCAGTCTGATATAACGCTGTGGATTGTGGGCAGCAGAGATCACAGCCGCCCTGTCTCCTCCACACTCCGCGGAGAGATCCTGTCAGTGAGCCGCCCCTCCTGTCAGGGCGCCGGGGAGAGCCTGACCGCTGCCTCCATTCATCACCAGCCGCTGCTGCGGGCACAGGTAAGTAGCAGCCCCGTGCCCGCAGCCCATGTCCCGGGCTGAGAAGCCTCCGGCTGCTGATTGCTGCTGGCAGAGGCGATGGCAGCCGGGACTGGCAGCAGGTGATGGGTCCTGTGTGATGTGGGCACATACTGGTCAGATGGGGGCGCAGCAGTGCCTGGGACGCTGGCAGGAGGAGATGCCCATAGTGTGTGGTGTCTGGGGTGATGGGGTGAGACTGGCACCTGCCCTGGTAACGCTGCCAGTGCCCGGGAGACTTGTGCCGCTCACTGTGCCCGGGGAGACTCGATCACCTGCTGATCTGCCAGTATTCTACAGCTGGGATTGGCTGTAAGAAGCGGATTGTAACCAAGTCCTAGTGATTAGCTGCAGCGTCGCTCTGTGCCATTGTGATCGTTATATACCAGGGATTAGCTGCAGCGTCGCTCTGTGCCATTGTGATCGTTATATACCAGGGATTAGCTGCAGTGTTGCTCTGTGCCATTGTGATCGTTATATTCCGAGTTACAATGTGACCCTATAAGGTGTGAGTAGCCCCTGAGTAATAGACACGAGGAGGCGAAGGACCCTCCTGCTGCTCCTCCTGGCCCGGTGGCCGTGACACATATGGACGTCCACTCCCGTGATGGGTATAAATGTTATTATATTATTTTCTGATAAAATATTCAGTTATCAGCGGTGTTTTCTGCCGTTAATGTTAGTGTTGGTGCGGTCCCAGTGTGCTATGAGATATACCCCAGCGCCTTCTCTCCTGCTGATCCCCCCCCCTCCTCAGTCCTCCGTCCTGCTGATTTCCCCCCCCCTCCTCAGTCCTCCGTCCTGCTGATATCCCCCCCCTCACTCCATTCCTCTGTGCTGCTGATATCACCCCCCTCCATTCCTCCGTGCTGCTGATATTACCCCCCCTCCATTCCTCCCTCCTGCTGCTATCCCCCCCTCCATTCCTCCCTCCTGCTGCTATCCCCCCCATTCCTCCCTCCTGCTGCTATCCCCCCCTCCATTCCTCCCTCCTGCTGCTATCCCCCCCTCCATTCCTCCCTCCTGCTGCTATCCCCCCCCTCCATTCCTCCCTCCTGCTGCTATCCCCCCCCTCCATTCCTCCCTCCTGCTGCTATCCCCCCCCCTTCCATTCCTCCCTCCTGCTGCTACCCCCCCCCTCCATTCCTCCCTCCTGCTGATATCCTCCATTCCTCCGTCCTGCTGGCCAGGTCCCCGCCGGTTTCTTCTCTTCTTCCATTGTTGGCTCGTGCCTGTCCCATCCAAGCAGTGGTGGTAGTAGGTATGGCCACTGAATTGGCTGCAGAAGTCACATGCCAACAGTACTGGGAAAGGAGCCTGGTGGGACCCGACCAGCAGCATGGAGGACTAGGGGGGGATCAGCAGGGGCTGTTCAGTATTTCCATCCCACACTCAGCCCATACCTACATATAGAATGTGATGTCTGCAGCCGATCTATAGCTACTGATTGTCTGCAGCGGTCCTATGATCCACCACCAATAGAGAGGTTATTTCCCTGCCAGAGCGCTCAGCACATTGTGTATGGACTCCATAGAAAGTCTCTGGTCCTCACACCGCACTGTGTGCATGCTCCTGCAGCCGCTCACTGCTTCTGCTGCTCAGGGGTTTCTATAAAGTCTGTTGCATGATTGTTGGGGGTCTGAGGACCCCAACCCCTCAATCTGCAGGACGTTTAATCCCCTGCAACATATAAAGGAATCTTGTGAACTCCTCGGTGCACTTCACTATTGGGGGCGCTGTCCGGGATTGTCCTCACCTACTGGGATTCTGGCAATAATGAGAAGCGATAAATGACGGGTGAGGAAAATCCTGGAGAAAAGCCGCAAAGAGAAACCTTCAGGGTGTTTCCTACTGATTCTATAGAAATCCTTTTCTCCGCCAGTAACATAGTCCATTAGCCCCCATAGTGACCGCCTGGTGGTCAGGGGGTCTGGGGTGTTGTGCCCTGGTGGTCAGGGGGTCCGGGGTGTTGTGGTCAGGGGGTCTGGTGTGTTGCACCTGTGGCCTCTGTACATTTATGAGGGTGGAGTCGCTGATATCAGCCACAATATAGTGAGACATAAAGATGGAGAAATGCTGGAGATCTCCGGATCCACTGTGATCTCCTAGAAGAGATCTGCCGGTGACGCCCCAGAAACGATGACTGTTCGGAGCTCCGCACCTTGGATACGAGTGGGGTCTCATTCACACCTCCGTGATCTTCACGTGTGCAAGAAAAATGCTCCCGTGGTCCTCAGTGTTCTGGATATAAGTATAAGGGTCTGTGCGCACCACGTCTTGTAGATGCCGGCGACCCGCTCAGCTTTACTACAGGAAGAAGCTGCAGAAACCGAGACAGGGAGAACTCCGAGCAGAAACCGCCTGGAGAACGGAGCGGTCACTTCTAACCGTGTGGCCTCTTCATAAACGTGAAACGGTTAAAGGACTGACCATGTGCACAGCGAGGCGGATTACATTGCAGGGTATATGGTCATTCTATCTATTTATTGGGTGGTTGTTCTTCAGACGGGTTGTGGAGCGTACCGGCCTGATAAAGGCGCTGTGTGCACAGAGCCTAAACCTGCAGCGGGAATCATAGGGTCAGCCATGAATCTCTGCTCGTAGATCACATTGCAAATGCACAAGGGATTTATTAGTGTGAACTCCCGGCAACAATGCTCACACTCACTGGGTGGATGTGGACCAAGCCTGCTCATATTCACCACCTAACATGTATGGTGTTTCTTCATGTCTGGGAAGGAAAGATCAGGCATATTGGATATCAGCATGCCCAATCCTTTTCTTCTGAGAGAAGCTGTCACCAGAGGCGTCTGACAGCGGCTATCTCTCTGGTGAGAATAAATGCCCTCTCGGCTGTGGAGTGTGCATGTGTATAGCGGGGGCAGGAGGAATAGTGACGGCTGGACAAGCTTTCTTATGGCGGCTATCCCATGACTATTTCCCTGAACAAACAGCGGTGGAATAAGTATTCATCACCTCACTACTATTCTAAGGAAATATATTTCTAAAGGTGCTATTGCCATGAAATTCTCACCAGATGTCGGTAACAGCCCATCCAATCCACACAGGCAAAGAAATCACCATAGATGTCCATAAATGAAGTTTTGTGTAATGAGAAATGACAATTTCTCAGCTGGAGGACTACGAGGCATCGAGTGATATCATTGCTACTAATGGAGACAAGTGTAGAGAATTCTGCTACTTCTGGGCTTAGGACCATTATGTGCAAAAAGTGTATGGTGTGTGTTAACAAAATAGGAATACCTCTTTAAAGGGGTTGTCCGAGCTTTTATACTTTTCAATGTGTGTGTCTAAGTTGCAGAATGCTGCCCCCTTGTAATATACTCACTGTCAGCATTCTGCACCGTTGCCTACATACTATACTTCAGCATGTGACCAGCCTCACTCCTGATCTTGGAGGACCTGGTCACATCCTGACTAGTCTTTTCGTGTTCTGTTCGGAGACTAGTCATGAAGTCACAACTAACACCACACCCAGTTTCTGCCAGACCCTCCTCCTTCAGCCTCCTGTGCCTGCACACAGTGCAAGGCGGCAGTGGCATGTCACAGCTGGTGGCACTAACCAGTCCAATCAGCTGTTAGCAGAGACATACGGGTGAACTGAATGGTGGAACAAGGAGCTGAAAGCTTCTTCCTCCACTGATCAATCTCAGGAAAGGCTGGAGGTCCTGTCACTGATGATGATGGGAAAACAGTGCTGCTGTAGGTGCAGCGCAAAATCACATTTTGCAAATGGGAAAGTAATCAGACCTAGGTATTTCTAATAGCTGCAGAGCAGGTGACATTACTTTGACTGATGTCCTAATAGACCTTTCTTCAGTCAAGGTCTAATAGGAGCAGTAAGATGTCAGTCATGGGGGTCACTGTTAGGACCCCAACTTCTATAGAAACTCATCTGCACCGTAATCGTATCTCCCTCTCCTTCTGTCCAAACCATCTAGATGCTGTGGTTGCTACTGACGGTGGGGTATAAGGGGTTAAACTGCCAGGATCAGGAATAGCTCCTCCAGCAGCGGGACTGTGTAATACAGCTGTACGACTGCTGCAGATCTCGTAGGTGCCCTGACGACACCTGCCTGATGAAAATGTGCACTATTGAGCGGGTGCTGGATCCTGACTGTGAAGTAGATTTTCGATGCTTCTCGGGAACCAGTTATTCTTAATCTTTCAGCAGGTTAAGGGTAGAGAGTCTGATTCCAGTGATGTGTCAATTACTGGGTGTGTTTTGCTGTTTTAATATAATCAGTATTTTATCAGCAGGACGTTATCACTACAAAACTAGGTGTCTCGTGTCTCCTAGTCCAACCACACCGCCATCACTGGTTAGTGGCTTTCTGTCAATATACAGTGTACATAGAAAGCTGCCAATCAATGGTGTGTTCAGGGTTATACAGGGCTCAACATCTGAGCTCTGCTACAGAGAAAAGTGTGATTCTATCACAATTGCTGCACCCAGTAAGTGGCACATCGCTGGAATCAGGGTCTCTGTCCCTACATCATGCTGCTGTCAGATTACATAGCAAAAACCTGCTGACAGATTCCCGTTAAGGCCCAGCTATAATATCACTGTAACACTATCATTAGATGTGAGCTCCCTATACCTGTATACCTGCTGCTGTGGTGCTGCACAAAAAGTTATTCACAAAACGAGTGTATACATGTATATCTATATCTCCTGAATGGTATTACTGCTAGATTTACTATAGATATACAGTACAGACCAAAAGATGAAGCTCATCAAGAGAATGCCAAGAGTGTGCAAAGCAGTCATCAAAGCAAAAGGTGGCTACTTTGAAGAACCTAGAATATAAGACATATTTTCAGTTGTTTCACACTTTTTTGTTAAGTATATAATTCCACATGTGTTAATTCATAGTTTTGATGCCTTCTGAGTGAATGTACAATTTTCATAGTCATGAAAATACAGAAAAATCTTTAAATGAGAAGGTGTGTCCAAACTTTTGGTCTGTACTTTATATGATTGTGAACTAAAAGTAAACGACACAAAGTGAATAACAATTGATCATACTTTCCATACGCTAATGAAAGTGCTACAGTGCATATATGAACAATAAAAAATGTGTATATAATTTATTTAAAACCATAATAAATATATAAGGATTGAGAGGAACCACTAATTTTAAAAACCTCTATATCAAAAAAGCTCTTGTATTAATATACAGCAGCCTGTCACTGGTATTTATTCAGATAAGTATGATGAACATAACCTGGAATGTGAAAACCAGTTCCTCGTTGGCGAAATATCATCAATTCAGATGCATTTTTATTGTGTAAAAGCGCCAAAACATAAAAAAACTATATAGATGTAGTATAGCAGTAAATGTACTGACCCGAAGAATAAAGCGACCTTATCAATTTTACCACACGCGGAACAGAATAAAAAAACAATTCCTGAATTGTTGATTTTTGTTTCTTCTGCCTCCCAAAAATAGGAGTAGAAAGCGATCAAAAAATGTCACGTGCCCGAAAATGATACCAATAAAACCGTCAACTTGTCCCGCAAAAAACAAGCCCTTACATGACTCTCTCGGCCGAAATATGGAAAAATTATAGCTATCAAAATATGGGATGCAAAAACTAGTTTTTGCAAAAAAAGCGTCTTTTATGAATATGAATCTGGTATCGTTGTAATCGCACCAACCCGAAGAATAAAGTCGTCTAATCACTTATACCACACGAGGAACAGCGTAAAAAATAAGCTCTAGCATTAGAGTTACGGTTAGACCACGGCCTCATTATCAGTATCTGGTCAGCATTTGGTCAGTATTTTTTCTCAGGAGTGGGAACCAAAACCAGGAGTTGGTGATAAATGCAGAGTTGGTGACTTGTTTCTATTCTACCTTTTCTCTGATTGTTCCTCTCCTGGTTTTGTCTCCAACTCCTGAGAAACAATACTGACCCAATACTGATAATGGGGCCCTGGCCTTAGGGTTGTTTTAGAGTTAGGGTTTGTTGAGGTTGGGATTTTTTCAAAAGTAAAGAAAAAAAAAAAATGATGACGATATGGTGACTAGTCTTGAGCGCAAGTGCTCGCTACTTGAGTATGCATCGGGTGCCGGGTATGCACTGAGTATCGCAGGTGCTCAGGTGACATGCTCGAGTCTCTGCCCCATATGTTTCACGGCTGTTATACAGCCAAAAGAAAAAAACACATGGGGATTGCCTGCTATGCATCGGCAATCCCTGCATGTTTTTTTTTGTTGTTTTTTTGAGTGTCTAAAAACCGTGAAACATGCGAGGCGGGGACTCGAGCATGTCACTCGAGCCCCCGCGATACTTGTTTCATACCTGAGTACCTGATGCAAACTCAAGTAGCGAGCACTTGCGCTTAAGACTAATGACAACATATTCAATATGATGACATAATGTTATCAAACTCTGTGTTCTGTGTCGTACCTCTGGGTTCAAAATGTTCACTATACCCTGTGACAAAGTCACTGGCAAAGTACTGGAGGGAAGATGTGTAGCACTGAGATTAGGAGCTCCAGTAATTATAGGAAAAAGGTTCCAGCACACGAAGGGGTTACTCAGCCATCTTTAGTTCTAAGGTGGTTAAACACCTGTAGAAAGGAAGGAGGTCAGAGGATAAAATCCCAGCCTTTTAGAGCATTTGTGTGTAGGGTGGGTTTGGAGGTAAAAGCTCTGAGCTGTTTTGTCATGTGAAGGAAAGACAAACCTTGAGTTGTTTGTTCCTGAAGCGGACGGTTACTCGTAGCAACAAGGACTGTGCCATACTTTATGTTTTGTTTTTCCTGATAGCATAAACAAACACGGCATTCCTGGCCTATCTGTGCTGTGGTTTATGCTGCATTCTTAATAAACCCAGCAGAAGATTTAAAGAGACAATGTTCCTGTGTACTGCTACATGCAACCAAGTGAGCCGATCTACAACAACCCCTTGATAAAATCCTTGGGGGGTCTAGTTTCCAAAATGGGGTCACTTGTGGGGGATGTCCACTGTTTAGGTGCATCAGGGGCACTCCAAATGCGACATAGCGTCCGCTCTCGATTCCAACCAATTTTGCGTTCAAAAAGTCACACAGTGCTCCTTCCCTTCTGAACCCTGCCGTGCGCGCAAACAGTGGTTTTTCCCCACATATCAGGTATCGGCGTACTCAGGAGAAATTGCACAACAAGTTTTGGGGTCCATTTTCTCCTCTTACCCTTGTGAAAATAAAAAATTTGGGGCTAAAAGATCATTTTTGTGAAAAATGTTAAATGTTCATTTTTTTCTTCCACATTCCAAAAATTCCTGTGAAGCACCTGAAGGGTTAATAAATTTCTTGAATGCTGTTTTTAGCACCTTGAGGGGTGCAGTTTTTAGAATGCTGTCACTGTTGGGTATTTCTGTCATATAGTCACTTCCACCTCCTATCCACGATCTGTCACAAACTCTCGCAACCCTTCTAACCTTATTCCCATCCACCCAGCCCCCGCCTCCCCAGTCCCACTAACAGGAGCTCTATGCAATGCTCGCTCCATGTGCAACAAACTTTCCTACATCCATGATCTTTTCATTACTAACAAACTCTCCTTCATCGGCATCACCGATACCTGGCTCACCACCTCTGACACGCCGTCCCCAGCTGCACTTTCGTACGGTGGATTCCATCTTTCTCACACACCCCGCTCCAATTTCAAGCATGGTGGAGGAGTAGGTTTTCTCCTGTCAGGCAGCTGCTCCTTCACCCATATCCCACTGCCACTCTCCATTACTCTCCCCTCCTTTGAAGTACACTGTGTGCTCATCTACTCCCCCCTCCAACTGGCTGTCTTTTACCGCTCCCCAGGACTAGCCACCACCTTCTTTGACCACTTCAACACCTGGCTGCTTAATTTCCTTTCCGATGACATCCCCACTATCATCATGGGTGACTTCAACATCCCCATTGACACTTCCCACTCATCTGTCTCGAAGCTTCTATTCCTCACTTCCTCCTTCAGCCTTGCTCAATGGTCTTCAGCCCCCACTCACAAAGATGGCCACACACTGGACCTCATCTTCACCCTCCTCTGTTCCCTATCTAACCTCTCAAGCTCACCTCTCCCTCTTTCTGACCACAACTTACATTCTCTTACCTCTCCTCTCCAGGTACACAAGCCACACTCCACAAACTTGCACACCCTCACAGAAATCTCAAACACCTTGACCTACACTCAATCTCTGAATCCGTTCTCCCTCTCACAGGAATAAGTTCATTACACAATGCCAATGCTGCTGCCACTTTATATAACACCTCACTCAATAGCTGCAGCTCTCAAATCGGTCGCCCCCTCACACTTATCACAGCTCGCCCATTCAACCGGCAACCCTGGCACACCAACCTGACTAAAGAACTGCGAAGGGCCTCCAGGGTTGCTGAGTGGAAATGGAAAAGGTCCCACTCCAACGAGCACTTCATTGCATTCTAACAGTCCCTCACTACCTTCAAGTCCACACTTACTGCAGCAAAACAAACATACTTCTCATCTCTCATATCCTCCCTGTCTCACAACCCTAAACAGCTATTCAAAACTTTCAGTTCTCTCCTCCGTCCCCCAGCGCCTCCTTCATCTCCTCTCATCTCAGCCGAAGACTTTGCCACATTCTTCAAGCAGAAGGTTGACACTATCAGACAAATCTTTTGACTAAAGTCCCCACAGCCCCTCCTCACACCTACTCAACCATCCTCCTCCAAAACCAGCTTCTCCACCATTACAGACAATCAACTCTCCTCTTTACTCTCCAAGTCACACCTCACCACCTGCAAACTTGACCCAGTCCCGTCCCACCTCATCCCTAACCTTAACACTATTCTCATCCCAACCCTAACCCACCTTTTCAACCTGTCACTAACAACTGGTGTCTTCCCCTCATGCTTCAAACATGCCTCAATCACACCCATCCTCAAAAAGCCATCCCTTGACCCATCCTCTCTGTCTAGCTATCGCCGCATATCACTTCTCCCCTATGGCTCAAAACTACTGGAACAACACGTCCATTCTGAACTGTCCTCCCACCTCTCCTCTTTGACCGCCTCCAATCTGGCTTCCGACCGCACCACTCCACTGAAACTTCCCTGACTAAAGTCACCAATGACCTACTAACTGTCAAATCCAAGCAACACTACTCTGTCCTCCTCCTCCTGGACCTGTCATCTGCCTTTGACACAGTCGACCATTCCCTCTTACTACAGACTCTCATCTCTTGGCATCACGGACTTGGCCCTATGTTGGATCTCTTCATACCTAACTGACCGGACATTCAGTGTCTGCCACTCACACACCACCTCCTCATCTCGCCCCCTATCTGTCAGTGTCCCCCAAGGTTCAGTCCTAGGACTCCTGCTCTTCTCCATCTACACCTTCGGCCTGGGACAGCTCATAGGGTCCCATGGCTTTCAGTATCACCTCTATGCTGATGACACACAGATCTACCTCTCTGAATCCGATTTCTCCTCCCTACTAACCAAAATCCCACAATGTCTGTCCGCTATTTTATCCTTCTTCTCTGACAGGTTTCTAAAACTTAACATAGACAAAACTGAATTCATCATTTTTCCACCGTCTCACTCAACCCCCCCCAACTGACCTATCCATCAAAGTCAATGGCTGCCCAATCTCCCTAGTCCCGCAAGCCTGCTGCCTCAGGGTGACCCTGGACTCTAACCTCTCCTTTAAACCACATATCCAAGCCCTTTCCACTTCCTTCCGACTCCAACTCAAAGAATATCTCCCGGATCCGCACATTCCTCAACCAGGAATCTGCAAAAACACTAGGCACGCCCTCATCATCTCCTGCCTTGACTACTGCAACCTCTTGCTCTGTGGTCTCCCTTCTACCACTCGCACACCTCCAATCTATCCTAAACTCTGCTGCCCAACTAATCCACGTGTCCCCCGCCTCTCCTCTCTGTCAATCCCTTCACTGGCCCCCCATTGCCCAGAGACTCCAGTGTAGGGCCAGCAATGGCAGCCCTGGGAGCAGCAGTACAGTATATCACTATAACCATAGTGAGCATCCAGGAGATGTGTGGCTGGCATGGCCGTGCTGTTTCTGTGGCAGAAGCCACATGATATAAAGACAAAGTAGCACTCTGTAGTGCTAAAGCATGGAAACATGAAATACATGGAATTTGAATGTCATTACTGCTTTAGATAATAAGAAAAAATGGAGATGTTTAGCACATAATTTGGCCAATTCACGCAAACCCAGCAGCCAACGACAAGGCACTTTCCGGTTTGCTGGGAACTGATGTAATGTGAATCCTCTGCTAGGCTAAAGCCTGCATTTATGGGTAGCTAGGATCCTGCTGCAATTAAATCCGCCACAGGCTGGAGGGTGGAGCGCTCGGTCAGAGAGACCATATACAAAGAGCAAAAAACTGACTGTCACTTCCAAATCAGAAGACTGGTGTGTACAAGTCCACTCTGGAGCGGGGCTGCGCCCACTAGTCGGGTTCTGCCCGGGAGTATGTATAATGCATATATCCCCGCCGTCCCTGGGTCAGAAACCAGCGACTCCGCACAGTGCACAGTCTCTGCGCTGGAGGGTTTATAAGTCTGCAGTTACACACTGACCCCACAACCCCTTACAGCAGCCAACCATTAGCTTTGTGTGTAATACCAGGGTGAACCCAAGGTTATGGAATGATTTGTACTCACAGAACTATAATAAAACAATATATTTCTCACTTAGTTGATTTTCTTATAGAATGATCAGACTCGCAGAATTGCAAGAAATCAGTTCTGCAGTTTTGGAGGAAAGACTTTGCCCATAAATCCAAAAGACTTTGCTAAACCATCTGAAAATAATTCTGCCACCATCCCTTTCTTTTAGGAAGGATAATGGCCGTTCTCTTTCTTCCCTTTCAGAAGGCGTTTAATGTGTCCAGCGACTGCTCTGCACTTATACCGCTGGCAAACACCGCAATGAGGAGCGACGTCCAGGAAAGTCAGGCGCGCGGCTTACTACGTCTGGGGAGGCGCAAAGAAGCGCTGGAGAGCGCAGAACTGCTGGGAATGGAATTGGAGACATTATAGGGAAACATTATTTCTCCAACTTGAGAAGAAAAAGTTGCTTTATTATGTTTAAAAGTAAAAATGGATGAAACTTACCTTTTTATTAACTAGAGCATAATAGTATGGAAAAGTTGTCATATTTGCATTGGTCCAGGATCTCCTTCTGCCAGTGCCACCTATGTGAGAATGGAGCTGCCAACACCTGGGACCAGCGCTGATATAGTGTTGTGGGAAAACGCTGCAAAGTCAGAATGCTTTACAAAATAAGTGTTGTGTAGGGGGGGCATGTCCGGCAGCCATTGGGTGCGTATGTGTCCAAGGGGGCTCCGAGCTACACAGAGGGCTCATCCCGGCATGGAGCACCATCAGTGTGACTCCTCTTGTTTACAAGAAGCTTATGGGCCCATTTTCAGATGAGTTTGGCTGAGCTCCATTAGCATGGCCTACGCGATGCTCAGAGTTGCGGCCTCACTTGAGCTGAGGTGGGAGACCAGAGGACCTTGTCTGCCATTGTCCTGTTACGAATGGGCCCCAGACTGTGAGACCCGACTCAGAAACACATGGCCCCTTAGCAGCGCTTCACTAATTGGTACTGTCCCTTACCACAAGATGGCGTAGTTGGCCCAGACCAAGGATGCAGTTCTAGGTAGACATTGTTCCCCCTGATACCATCACCTATTTACCAGCGCTCAGAGGGAGAGCGAGAGGAGACTGAGGAACAGGGCACAGATACGCCCTCACAGACATTATCGGGCGCACGTACAGTCTGATGTCAGCCATACCAGTGCAAGTGGCAGTATCTTTCATTAGTCAGCACATGTAATATGCAGGTACTGTTATGTCTGACCTTATTCTGAGCATAGTACTCTGCTGCCCTCATGTGGTGAATGTGAAAACTGAAACATCTCTGCACATATAAATAAAAATGATTATTCTACCATAGCACCAACATATTCTGCAGCACTTTCCAATTAAGCAAGGAGCTGTACAGACAATAAAAACATTACAATGTAACACATTTTATCCGTTACAGGAGGAGTGAGGGCCCTGCTCGCAAGCTTACAATTTATATACTGAACTCTCTCAGCATCTTAAAGAAGTAAGGGGGAGGAGCTAGCAGAAGGGGGAGGAGCTAGCGGAAGGCACAGACCTTCTGCTGCAAGTTCTCCTGAAACCACAGTTACTTCTCCATGGAAGATTGCAGCTGGTGTTTATACATAGAATCCTAGAACATTAGAATTGGAGGAACCTCCAGGGTCCTAGTGTCCAACCCCTGCTCAATGCAGGATTCACTAAACCATCTCAGACAAATGTCTGTCCAGCCTCTGTTTGAAGACTTCCATTGAAGGAGAATTCACCACCTCTCGTGGCAGCCTGTTCCATTGAAAAACGCACCAAATCTGCAGCGTGTGCACACAGCCTTGTTGTTCTTTTGGTCACAGGCAGGTCTTTGCACAGTTCTGAATGATAAGTACAGCACATACACGCTAAGGCTATGTGCACACGTAGCAGATTTGATGCAGAGCGTTTTTGCCTCTCTCTGGCAGAAAAAAACATATGCAGATTTACATGCAGACTTACATGCAGATTTACATGCATTTTTTCTGCCAGACAGAAGTGTTTTTTCAGCATTTTTTCAGCGTTTTTTCAAGCACTTTTCCAAGTGATTTTGAGCATCACTTGGAAAAGTGCTTGACAAGTTGGTCACACAATATAAATCCATGCAACCGGCATGGATTTATATTGTGTGACCAACTTAGATGCTTTAAATGCTGCATCTATAGTAAAAAAAAAGAATTAAAAAGTTAAAAATAAAAAAACCCTGTATAGTCACCTCTCCAGTCTCCTCCCAGCAGCGTTCTCTCTCTTCAGCGTCCCGCGGTGTACTGGCAGGACCTGCGGTGACGTCATTTAGTCAGCTGATGGTCACGCGACCATCACCTGACCTCTGACATCAGCGGTCGGTTGACCATCAGCTGACTAGATGACGTCACTGCAGGTCCTGCAAGTATACCGCTGGACGCCGAGGAGAGAGAACGCTGCCGGGAGCAGACCGGAGAGGTGAGTATACAGGTTTATTTATTTTTAACTTATTTATTTCTTTTTTTCACCGCTTGGTAGCCGGGATGAAGAGGAGTTGTAGTCTCTTCTTCATCCTGGGTGCCACACGGGTTTGCTGCTTTTCAATGGACGCGTAATCGCGGTAGAAATGGTCATGCTGCGTTTTGCAACGCAATGTGAATTCGGCGCGCTAATTAGCGCATCATGTGCACAGCACATCCCAATTCACATTGCTTGGCATGGCAGACGGTTTTACATGGGCACATAGCCTAAGAGCGGGGAGCGGCTCTAGTGTCACCGGCTGGGATGGCACAATCACTGTCAGCAGGATACAGGGGACATTATCAGAAAGGAGGAGATGACGTCTCTGCCCTCTCGCCTATCAGAGAATAGATGGCTGTATACGGGGGGCCTTATCCTCCTCTATTACACAGCACTCAGCTCCTAAAGGGAATGATTTGACCATAATACAATATATTTGAGTGGGGCCAGTGCTCCAGTTTTACGTTCATAATGTTGAATGGAGATTGATCAGTTCCAGTGTGTCTGAACAGGGTCCGAGCCCACATCTCCTGAGCTCAGGCTTTACACTGAGCATCACTGTCACGGAGGTCAGATTAGAAGGGCATGGAGCACGATGTGGATGGTTGCCTCCGTATCCGCCATTACCTGGACTGCTAGCTTTACCTGGACACTCTGGATCAGCTCCTCCGTCTTGTCGAGACCTCTAAGGGCCTGTTCACACAAGCAGATAAAATATCATTCAGAGTTTCATCCAGAAAAGTGGGAGAATTCTTTTCTCACTTGTCGTCCCTGTGCAGTCCAGATCTAATCTGGCTTTTTAACCATTTACAGTTTCCAGGGCTACAGGATTGCAATGTATCTGTATAAAGCAGATTTTTTTCTGTACCCATAGACTTGAATGGGTGAATCTTGTCTGACGGATGAAACGAGGACATGCTGCCATTTTCTTTCTTTATTTTTTGCTCACACACAGATTCGATCAGTGACAAAAAAGAAAAATGACTCCTCTGCACTTTCCCATTGAATCCCATTGGTCTGAGTGTCGTCCATTTGTTCCACAGACAACTTTCCTACTGAAAATACATTCGTGTGAACGAGTCCTAAGAAAGACATTGTAATTGGTTATTAGATGTTGACTGAAGTTTGGCTCTGAACATGCAGGGCTCTTAAAGACGTTCTCTAATACTTTAATGCAGATGATTTATGCATAAAATAGGTGGTCTATATCAGATCGTTGTAGGTCCGACTCTTGGCTCCCCACCAATAAGCTGTTTATAGCTCTGGCAACGGCCGGATGTAACTTGTGAACAGAGCGCACCCCAGTGGCCACTGCCTGGTACTGCAGATCACCTCCGGTACTCCTCAATAGCTGGTCTACACCCGGCAGCGGCCGCAGTGTACGGAGCGGTTTTGTTCCACTTTGAACATTGCCTGCATCTTGCCAGAGGTGATGGCGGCTGATCATCGGGGGGCCGATGGTTGGACCCCCACCTATCTTATATTAATGACCTATCCAGTGGAGTATAAAAGTGTTAGATAACTCCTTTTAAAATCTTGTTTCCATCCCATTGTCTTATACAGCGTGTATCTGTGTTCTTTCTGTAACCAGATGGGCCTGACCTCTGATGGTTCTTCTAGGCTTCTATTACAGCTCTTACAGCCCCAGCATGCATCATTTGTGCTGGAGAGGAATATGAAGACGCAGGAGCAAATAGAAGAACAATTAGGAAAGCTTGGATTATTAGAAGAGCAAAAAATGCTCATAGTGGAGGTGAGGCTATTATTTATTTTTATTTTTTTAACTTTCATTTTTCTATTTTTTTATTTTTAGGACATTTGTTTCCTCTCTTCAGAAAATAACAGTAGATAAGATTGATTAAAGCTTCTGGAAAGGTGTTCAATAACGTCTGATCAGGTGGCTGGTTTGTAATGGTTGTCCCATCTTACCAATCCCTCTCTTCTACCATGAATGTGACATTGTGGGATGAATATATATATATATGTATATGTGTATGTGTGAAAAGTTGTTTGCCCCTTCCTGATTTCTCATTCTTTTGCATGTTTGTCATACTTAAATATTTCAGATCTCAAAACAAATTTTAATATTAGACAAAGATAACACAAGTAAACACAAAATGCAGTTTTTAAATGAAGACCCTAATTATTAAGGGAAAAAGAAATCCAAACCTACAGGGCCCTGTGTGAAAAAGTGATTGCCCTCTAAACCTAATAACTGTTTGAAACACCCTCAGCAACAACAACTACAATCAAGTGTTTGGGATAATTGGCAATGAGTCTTTTACAACACTCTGGAGGAATTTTTGCCCACTCATCTTTGCAAAATTGTTGTAATTTAGCCACATTGGAGGGTTTCCGAGCATGAACCGCTTTCTTAAGGTCAGGACTTTGACTAAGCCACTGCAAAGTCTTAATTTTGTTTTCCTTAAGCCAATCAGAGGTGGACTTAATGGTGTGTTTTGGATCATTGTCCTGCTGCATAACCCAAGTGCACTTCAGCTTGAGGTCATGAACAGATGGCCGGACATTCTCTTTCAGGATTTTTTGGTTAACCAGCAGAATTCATGGTTCCATTTACCACAGCAAGTCTTCCAGGTCCTGAAGCAGCATAACAGTCCCAGACCATCACGCTACCGCCACCATATTTTACTGTTGGTATGATGTTCCTTTTTTGAAATGCAGTGTTACTTCTACGCCAGATGTAATGGGACATACACCTTCCAAAAAGTTCAACTTTTGTCTTGTCAGTCCACAGAGTATTCTCCCAAAAGTCTTGGCGATCATCAAGATGTTTTCTGCCAAAACTGAGATGAGCCTTTGTTCTTATTGCTCAGCAGTGGTTTTTGTCTTGGAACTCTGCTATGCGTGTCATTTTTGCCCAGTCTCTTTCTTATGGTGGAGTCATGAACACTGTCCTTAACTGAGGCAAGTGAGACCTGCAGTTCTCTGGATGTTGTTGTGGGGTCTTTTGTGACCTCTTGGATGAGTCGTTGCTGCGCTCTTGGGGTAATTTTGATCAGCCGGCCATGCCTAGGAAAGTTCACCATTGTTCCATATTTTCGCCTATTGTGGATAATGACTCCCACTGTGGTTCGCTGGAGTCCCAAATCTTTAGAAATGGCTTTAGAACTTTTTCCAGACTGATAGATCTCAATGACTTTGTTTCTCATTTGGTCCTGAATTTCTTTGGATCGCAGCATGATGTCTAGCTTTAGAGGATCTTTTGTTCTAGGGTTAAGATAATTGTGTAAATTCGCGCTAATGGTAGTGGGTTTGGAGAAAGAAAACCAGAGGTGGATAACTTAATTTGCTTGAAGCTTTTATTAAGATATAAAATATAAAATATATGGGGGTGGGAAAAAAAATAAGTTTTAAAAGGGTGATATGTATCACCAGGATTAGTGTACAAATTTCTTTAAAAATGCACCAGGCTAATATGATAAAAACATAAAACATAGAAAGAAATTTGATGATTGAAATTAATCTTCCTTCTCAGATGCGACGGGTAGGTTAGATCGGCTGGGCCTGTTGTTGAGTACTTGTAGAATGTGGATAGGGACTCTCGTAGGAGAGGATTAGATACACAGCTCAGCAGAGAGTATCACACAGGAGAGGATTAGATACACAGTTCATCAGACAGTATCACATAGGAGAGGATTAGATACACGGCTCAGCAGATACTATCACACAGGAGAGGATTAGATACACGGCTCAGCAGACAGTATCACAAAGGAGTGGATTAGATACACAGCTCAGCAGACAGTATCACACAGGAGAGGATTAGATACACAGTTCATCAGACAGTATCATATAGGAGAGGATTAGATACACGGCTCAGCAGACAGTATCACACAGCATAGGATTAGATACACGGCTCAGCAGACAGTATCACAAAGGAGTGGATTAGATACACAGCTCAGCAGACAGTATCACACAGGAGAGGATTAGATACACAGTTCATCAGACAGTATCACATAGGAGAGGATTAGATACACGGCTCAGCAGACAGTATCACACAGCATAGGATTAGATACACGGCTCAGCAGACACTATCACACAGGAGAGGATTAGATACACAGCTCATCAGACAGTATCACACAGCATAGGATTAGATACACGGCTCAGCAGACAGTATCACAAAGGAGTGGATTAGATACACAGCTCAGCAGACAGTATCACACAGGAGAGGATTAGATACACAGTTCATCAGACAGTATCACATAGGAGAGGATTAGATACACAGCTCAGCAGACAGTATCACACAGCATAGGATTAGATACACAGCTCAGCAGACAGTAGAACACAGGAGAGGATTAGATACACAGTTCATCAGACAGTATCACATAGGAGAAGATTAGATACACGGCTCAGCAGACACTATCACATAGGAGAGGATTAGATACACGGCTCAGCAGACAGTATCACATAGGAGAGGATTAGATACACGGCTCAGCAGACAGTATCACACAGCATAGGATTAGATACACTGCTCAGCAGACAGTATCACACAGCATAGGATTAGATACACAGCTCAGCAGACAGTATCAAAAAGGAGTGGATTAGATACACAGCTCAGCAGACAGTATCACACAGGAGAGGATTAGATACACAGTTCATCAGACAGTATCACATAGGAAAGGATTAGATACACGGCTCAGCAGACAGCATCACACAGCATAGGATTAGATACACAACTCAGCAGACAGTATCACACAGCATAGGATTAGATACACAGCTCAGCAGACAGTAGAACACAGGAGAGGATTAGATACACAGTTCATTAGACAGTATCACATAGGAAAGGATTAGATACACGGCTCAGCAGACAGCATCACACAGCATAGGATTAGATACACAGCTCAGCAGACAGTATCACACAGCATAGGATTAGATACACAGCTCAGCAGACAGTAGAACACAGGAGAGGATTAGATACACAGTTCATCAGACAGTATCACATAGGAGAGGATTAGATACACGGCTCAGCAGACAGTATCACACAGCATAGGATTAGATACACAGCTCAGCAGACAGTATCACACAGCATAGGATTAGATACACAGCTCATCAGACAGTATCACACAGGATGGGATTAGATACACAGCTCAGCAGATGGTATCACACAGGATAGGATTAGATACACAGCTCAATAGACAGTATCACACAGGATAGTGTTATAGCAGAAGATGGAGTCCCTCAAGTTTAAAGGCCCAATCTATGCTATATAAGTCTGACAGTTATTTTAGGTGAAAACAACAGCTATGAATGTTCCTTCTTGTATCATTGGGAGAAGATAAAGTATACTCCCTGGCCAGATGTTTCTTCTTGTAGCAATAATGTGTTCTTGCAGAAAGATGAAATGACCTTGCTAACTAGATAAGTCTAATTAAATATTTTAAAGCATACAGAAACTAGCTTTTTTTCGCTTGTTCAGCTAAACTGTATAATCAAACCATATATGGCAAATCCGTTTCCTGCCTTTTAGGGTGTATATTAGCCCTGTGTTTTGTAATAAAGTTTTTAGAGTATGTTTAGACACAAACATCCTGTCCTGTGTCTTCATTCTCTCCGAGCTCGTAATCCAAAGGATAGAAGACCCAAAATTCAGTGACGACAATAGGATTAGATACACAGCTCAGCAGACAGTATCACACAGGAGAGGATTAGATACACAGCTCAGCAGACAGTATCACACAGGAGAGGATTAGATACACAGCTCAGCAGACAGTATCACACAGGGGGGATTAGATACACAGCTCAGGAGACAGTATCACACAGTATAAGATTAGATACACTGCTCAGCAGACAGTATCACACAGGAGAGGATTAGATACACAGCTCAGCAGACAGTATCGCACAGGAGATGATTAGATACACTGCTCAGCAGACAGTATCACACAGGAGAGGATTAGATACACAGCTCAGCAGACAGTATCACACAGGAGGGGATTAGATACACAGCTCAGGAGACAGTATCACACAGGAGAGGATTAGATACACTGCTCAGCAGATGGTATCGCACAGGAGAGGATTAGATACATGGCTCCACAGACAGTATCACACAGGGTAGGATTAGAGATACAGCTCAGCAGACAGTATCACACAGGAAAGGATTAGATACATAGCTCAGCCTACGGTATCACACAGGACAGGATTAGATGCATAGCTCAGCAGACAGTATCACACAGGATAGGATTAGATACACAGCTCAGCAGACAGTATCACACAGGAGGGGATTAGATACATAGCTCAGCAGACAGTATCACACAGGAGAGGATTAGATACACAGCTCAGCTGACAGTATCACACAGGAGATGATTAGATACACAGCTCAGCAGACAGTATCACACAGGAGAGGATTAGATACACAGTTCATCAGACAGTATCACACAGGAGTGGATTAGATACACGGCTCAGCAGACAGTATCGCACAGGGCGGGATTAGATACACGACTCAGCAGACAGTATCACGCAAGATAGGATTAGATACACAGTTCATCAGACAGTATCACACAGGATGGGATTAGATACACAGCTCAGCACACAGTTTCACACAGGAGAGGATTAGATACACGGCTCAGCCGACAGTATCACACAGGAGAGGATTAGATACACAGCTCAAAAGACAGTATCGCACAGGAGAGGATTAGATACACAGCTCAGCAGAAGGTATCACACAGCTTAGATACACTGCTCAGCAGATGGCATCACACAGGAGAGGATTAGATACACGGCTCAGCAGACAGTATCACACAGGAGAGGATTAGATACACTGCTCAGCAGACGGTATCACACAGGACAGGATTAGAGATACAGCTCAGCAGATGGTATCACACAGGGTAGGATTAGAGATACAGCTCAGCAGACAGTATCACACAGGAGAGGATTAGATACACAGCTCAGCACACCAGTATCACACAGGAGAGGATTAGATACACGGCTCAGCAGACAGTATCACACAGGAGAGGATTAGATACACAGCTCAGCAGACAGTATCACACAGGATAGGATTAGATACACTGCTCAGCAGATGGTATTACACTGGATAGGATTAGATACACAGCTCAGCAGACAGTATCACACAGGAGAGGATTAGATACATGGCTCAGCAGACATTATCACACAGGAGAGGATTAGATACACAGCATAGGGTTAGATACACGGCTCAGCGGACAGTATCACACAGCAGGGGATTAGAGACACTGCTCAGCAGACAGTATCACACAGGAGGTGATTAGATACATGGCTCAGCAGACAGTATCACACAGCATAGGGTTAGATACACGGCTCAGCAGACAGTATCACACAGGAGGGGATTAGATACACAGCTCAGCAGATAGTATCACACAGAAGTGGATTAGATGCATAGCTCAGCAGACAGTATCACACAGGAGAGGATTAGATACACAGCTCAGCAGACAGTATCACACAGGAGAGGATTAGATACACAGCATAGGATTAGATACACAGCTCAGCAGACGGTATCACACAGCATAGGATTAGATACATGACTCAGCAGACAGTATCACACAGGAGGGGATTGGAGACACAGCTCAGCTGACAGTATCACAAAGGAGGGGATTAGATACACAGCTCAGCAGACAGTATCACACAGGTGAGGATTAGATACACAGCTCAGCAGACAGTATCACACAGGAGAGGATTAGATACACAGCTCAACACACAGTATTACACAGGAGAGGATTAGATACACAGCTCAGCACACAGTATCACACAGGAGAGGATTAGATACACATCTTAGCAGACAGTATCACACAGGAGAGGATTAGATACACATCTTAGCAGACAGTATCACACAGGAGAGGATTAGATACACAGCTCAGTAGACAGTATCACACAGGAGAGGATTAGATACACGGCTCAGCAGATAGTATCACACAGGGTAGGATTAGATACACAGCTCAGCAGACAGTATCACACAGGAGAGGATTAGATACACGGCTCAGCAGACAGTATCACACAGGAGAGGATTAGATACACGGCTCAGCAGACAGTATCACACAGGAGGGGATTAGATACACAGCTCAGCAGACAGTATCACATAGGAGAGTATTAGATACACAGCTCAGCAGACAGTATCACACAGGAGAGGATTAGATACATGGCTCAGCAGATATTATCACACAGGATAGGATTAGATACACTGCTCAGCAGACAGTATCACACAGGAGTGGATTAGCTACACGGCTCAGCAGACAGTATCACACAGGAGAGGATTAGCTACACGGCTCAGCAGACAGTATCACACAGGGTAGGATTAGAGATACAGCTCAGCAGACAGTATCACACAGGAGAGGATTAGCTACACGGCTCAGCAGACAGTATCACACAGGAGAGGATTAGCTACACGGCTCAGCAGACAGTATCACACAGGAGAGGATTAGATACACAGCTCAGTAGACAGTATTACACAAGAGATGATTAGATACACTGCTCAGCAGACAGTATCACACAGGAGAGGATTAGATACACAGCTCAGCAGACAGTATCGCACAGGAGAGGATTAGATGCACAGCTCAGCAGACAGTATCGCACAGGAGAGGATTAGATGCACAGCTCAGCAGACAGTATCGCACAGGACAGGATTGGATACACAGCTCAGCAGACAGTATCACACAGCATAGGATTAGATACACAGCTCAGCAGACAGTATCACACAGAAGAGGATTAGAGATACAGCTCAGCAGACAGTATCGCACAGGGCGGGATTAGATACACGGCTCAGCAGACAGTATCACACAGGATAGGATTAGATACACAATTCACCATCACTGAGTCATAATAGCACAGCGGTATGTGGTGAGGGACTACTACTCCCAACAAGTGACAGCGCAGGCACCGATCATGTAACTAAACCATCACTGCGTCATAATAGCACTGCAGTATGTGGTGAGGGACTACAACTCCCAGCAAGTGACAGCACAGGCACCGATCATGTAACTAAACCTTCACTGCATCATAATAGAACTGCAGTATGTGGTGAGGGACTACAACTCCCAACAAGTGACAGCGCAGGCACCGATCATGTAACTAAACCATCACTGCATCATAATAGCACTGCAGTATGTGGTGAGGGACTACAACTCCCAGCAAGTGACAGCGCAGGCACCGATCATGTAACTAAACCATCACTGCGTCATAATAGCACTGCAGTATGTGGTGAGGGACTACAACTCCCAGCAAGTGACAGCGCAGGTACCGGTCATGTAACTAAACCATCACTGCGTCATAATAGCACTGCAGTATGTGGTGAGGGACTACAACTCCCAGCAAGTGACAGCGCAGGCACCGATCATGTAACTAAACCATCACTGCATCATAATAGCACTGCAGTATGTGGTGAAGGACTACAACTCCCAGCAAGTGACAGCGCAGGCACCGGTCATGTAACTAAACCATCACTGCGCCATAATAGCATTGCAGTATGTGCTGAGGGACTACAACTCCCAGCAAGTGACAGCGCAGGCTCCGATCATGTAACTAAACCATCACTGCATCATAATAGCACTGCAGTATGTGGTGAGGGACTACAACTCCCAGCAAGTGACAGCGCAGGCACCGATCATGTAACTAAACCATCTCTGCGTCATAACAGCACTGCAGTATGTGGTGAGGGACTACAACTCCCAGCAAGTGACAGCGCAGGCAACGGTCATGTAACTAAACCATCACTGCATCATAATAGCACTGCAGTATGTGGTGAGGGAGTACAACTCCCAGCAAGTGACAGCGCAGGCACCGATCATGTAACTAAACCATCTCTGCGTCATAATAGCACTGCAGTATGTGGTGAGGGACTACAACTCCCAGCAAGTGACAGCGCAGGCAACGGTCATGTAACTAAACCATCACTGCATCATAATAGCACTGCAGCATGTGATGAGGGACTACAACTCCCAGCAAGTGACAGCACAGGCACCGGTCATGTAACTAAACCATCACTGCATCATAATAGCACTGCAGTATGTGGTGAGGGACTACAACTCCCAGCAAGTGACAGCACAGGCACCGATCATGTAACTAAATCATCACTGCATCATAATAGCATTGCAGTGTGTGGTGAGGGACTACAACTCCCAGCAAGTGACAGCGCATGCACTGATTATGTAACTAAACCATCACTGCATCATAATAGCACTGCAGTATGTGGTGAGGGACTACAACTCCCAGCAAGTGACAGCGCAGGCACCAATCATGTAACTAAACCATCACTGCATAATAATAGCACTGCAGTATGTGGTGAGGGACTATAACTCCCAGCAAGTGACAGTGCAGGCACCGATCATGTAACTAAACCATCACTGCATCATATAGCACTGCAGTATGTGGTGAGGCACTACAACTCCCAGCAAGTGACAGAGCAGGCACCAGTCATGTAACTAAACCATCACTGCATCATAATAGCACTGCAGTATGTGGTGAGGGACTACAACTCCCAGCAAGTGACAGCGCAGGCACCGATCATGTAACTAAACCATCACTGCGTCATAATAGCACTGCAGTATGTGGTGAGGGACTACAACTCCCAGCAAGTGACAGCGCAGGCACCGATCATGTAACTAAACCATCACTGCATCATAATAGCACTGCAGTATGTGGTGAGGGACTACAACTCCCAGCAAGTGACAGCGCAGGCACCGATCATGTAACTAAACCATCACTGCATCATAATAGCACTGCAGTATGTGGTGAGGGACTACAACTCCCAGCAAGTGACAGCGCAGGCTCCGATCATGTAACTAAACCATCACTGTGTCATAATAGCACTGCAGTATGTGGTGAGGGACTACAACTCCCAGCAAGTGACAGCGCAGGCACCGATCATGTAACTAAACCATCACTGCGCCATAATAGCATTGCAGTATGTGCTGAGGGACTACAACTCCCAGCAAGTGACAGCGCAGGCTCCGATCATGTAACTAAACCATCACTGCGCCATAATAGCATTGCAGTATGTGCTGAGGGACTACAACTCCCAGCAAGTGACAGCGCAGGCACCGGTCATGTAACTAAACCATCACTGCGTCATAATAGCATTGCAGTATGTGCTGAGGGACTACAACTCCCAGCAAGTGACAGCGCAGGCACCGATCATGTAACTAAACCATCACTGCATCATAATAGCACTGCAGTATGTGGTGAGGGACTACAACTCCCAGCAAGTGACAGCGCAGGCTCCGATCATGTAACTAAACCATCACTGTGTCATAATAGCACTGCAGTATGTGGTGAGGGACTACAACTCCCAGCAAGTGACAGCGCAGGCACCGATCATGTAACTAAACCATCACTGCGCCATAATAGCATTGCAGTATGTGCTGAGGGACTACAACTCCCAGCAAGTGACAGCGCAGGCTCCGATCATGTAACTAAACCATCACTGCGCCATAATAGCATTGCAGTATGTGCTGAGGGACTACAACTCCCAGCAAGTGACAGCGCAGGCACCGGTCATGTAACTAAACCATCACTGCGCCATAATAGCATTGCAGTATGTGCTGAGGGACTACAACTCCCAGCAAGTGACAGCGCAGGCACCGGTCATGTAACTAAACCATCACTGCGTCATAATAGCACTGCAGTATGTGGTGAGGGACTACAACTCCCAGCAAGTGACAGCGCAGGCACCGGTCATGTAACTAAACCATCACTGCATCATGATAACACTGCAGTATGTGGTGAGGGACTACAACTCCCAGCAAGTGACAGCGCAGGCACCGATCATGTAACTAAACCATCACTGTGTCATAATAGCACTGCAGTATGTGGTGAGGGACTACAACTCCCAGCAAGTGACTGCGCAGGCACCGATCATGTAACTAAACCATCACTGCATCATAATAGCACTGCAGTATGTGGTGAGGGACTACAACTCCCAGCAAGTGACAGCGCAGGCTCCGATCATGTAACTAAACCATCACTGCGTCATAATAGCATTGCAGTATGTGCTGAGGGACTACAACTCCCAGCAAGTGACAGCGCAGGCACCGGTCATGTAACTAAACCATCACTGCGCCATAATAGCATTGCAGTATGTGCTGAGGGACTACAACTCCCAGCAAGTGACAGCGCAGGCTCCGATCATGTAACTAAACCATCACTGCGCCATAATAGCATTGCAGTATGTGCTGAGGGACTACAACTCCCAGCAAGTGACAGCGCAGGCACCGGTCATGTAACTAAACCATCACTGCGTCATAATAGCACTGCAGTATGTGGTGAGGGACTACAACTCCCAGCAAGTGACAGCGCAGGCACCGGTCATGTAACTAAACCATCACTGCATCATGATAACACTGCAGTATGTGGTGAGGGACTACAACTCCCAGCAAGTGACAGCGCAGGCACCGATCATGTAACTAAACCATCACTGTGTCATAATAGCACTGCAGTATGTGGTGAAGGACTACAACTCCCAGCAAGTGACAGCGCAGGCACCGATCATGTAACTAAACCATCACTGCATCATAATAGCACTGCAGTATGTGGTGAGGGACTACAACTCCCAGCAAGTGACAGCGCAGGCTCCGATCATGTAACTAAACCATCACTGCGCCATAATAGCATTGCAGTATGTGCTGAGGGACTACAACTCCCAGCAAGTGACAGCGCAGGCACCGGTCATGTAACTAAACCATCACTGCGCCATAATAGCCTTGCAGTATGTGCTGAGGGACTACAACTCCCAGCAAGTGACAGCGCAGGCACCGGTCATGTAACTAAACCATCACTGCGCCATAATAGCATTGCAGTATGTGGTGAGGGACTACAACTCCCAGCAAGTTTATTTCTTTTTATTTTACACGCTGCTGTTTTCCACAGTGAATTACCAGAAAGATCTGCACCATAATCATGGAGTGCAAATTTGCTGTTGTGGATTTTCTTGCGGATTTTTGCTAATTTGCTCTGATTTTCTATGGAAATCCTCCAGGAACAATCTGCCACATTTGAACAGATCTTCAGGCCTCATTCAGACATCTGTAGTTTTCTGGTACATTAAAAAAAAGGAAAAAAAACAAAACTGATTTTCATCAAAGGGATCGATCCGAATTGTATCAATGTTTGTTACTATATGCAAATAAAAAAATATATATATATATGGATATGTGAGCTGCCCCATAGATGATAAAGGTGCGTATTATGTCTGTCAATAACATGGATGTAAAAAAACAGACGTCTGAATGAGACGTTCACCCACAAGATCATCTAGCAATAGTGCAGCTCTGACCTGACACATAGCATTCACAGAAAGGCTCCTGATCAGCACATATGATGTCTGTGATCTATAAAGAGTCCTCCACATTGTACCCACTACATATACATTCACAATAAAGCTGCCCCCGTAACATCAACTGCCCCACACCTACCACATATAGCCAGGTCCCCGCTCCCCCACACAAAGTATATAGCCAGGTCCCCGCTCCCCCGCACACAGTATATAGCCAGGTCCCCACTCCCCCACACAAAGTATATAGCCAGGTCCCCGCTCCCCCACACACAGTATATAGCCAGGTCCCCGCTCCCCCACACACAGTATATAGCCAGGTCCCCGCTCCCCCACACACAGTATATAGCCAGGTCCCCGCTCCCCCACACACAGTATATAGCCAAGATCCCCGCTCCTCCACACACAGTATATAGCCAGGTCCCCGCTCCCCCACACAAAGTATATAGCCAAGGTCCCCGCTCCCCCACACAAAGTATATAGCCAGGTCCCCGCTCCCCCACACACAGTATATAGCCAGGTCCCCGCTCCCCCACACAAAGTATATAGCCAGGTCCCCGCTCCCCCACACAAAGTATATAGCCAAGATCCCCGCTCCCCCACACAAAGTATATAGCCAAGCTCCCCTCCTCCATGTATAGCATATTTATCCAGGTCTCCCTCCCCCACATATAGCAAAGAGAACCAAGTCCAGCACCCCCTCCCCCACCACACATCATACGGTATATAGACAAGACCCCCACACACAGCATACGGTATATAGACAAGTCCCCCACACAGCATAAGGTATATAGACAAGTCCCCCCCCACACAGCATACGGTATATAGACAAGTCCCCCACACACAGCATACGGTATATAGACAAGTCCCCCCCCCCACACAGCATACGGTATATAGACAAGTCCCCCACACACAGCATACGGTATATAGACAAGTCCCCCACACACAGCATACGGTATATAGACAAGTCCCCCACACACAGCATACAGTATATAGACAAGTCCCCCACACAGCATACAGTATATAGACAAATCCCCCACACACAGCATACGGTATATAGACAAGTCCCCCACACAGCATACAGTATATAGACAAGTCCCCCACACAGCATACGGTATATAGACAAGTCCCCCACACACAGCATATAGTATATAGACAAATCCCCCACACACAGCATACAGTATATAGACAAGTCCCCCACACAGCATACAGTATATAGACAAGTCCCCCACACAGCATACGGTATATAGACAAGTCCCCCACACACAGCATATAGTATATAGACAAATCCCCCACACACAGCATACAGTATATAGACAAGTCCCCCACACACAGCATACAGTATATAGACAAGTCCCCCACACACAGCATACGGTATATAGACAAGTCCCCCACACACAGCATACAGTATATAGACAAGTCCCCCACACAGCATACAGTATATAGACAAATCCCCCACACACAGCATACAGTATATAGACAAGTCCCCCACACACAGCATACAGTATATAGACAAGTCCCCCATACACAGCATACGGTATATAGACAAGTCCCCCACACACAGCATACAGTATATAGACAAGTCCCCCCCACACAGCATACAGTATATAGACAAGTCCCCCACACACAGCATACAGTATATAGACAAGTCCTCCACACACAGCATACAGTATATAGACAAGTCCCCCACACACAGCATACAGTATATAGACAAGTCCCCCCCACACACAGCATACAGTATATAGACAAGTCCCCCACACACAGCATACAGTATATAGACAAGTCCCCCACACACAGCATACAGTATATAGACAAGTCCTCCACACACAGCATACAGTATATAGACAAGTCCCCCACACACAGCATACAGTATATAGACAAGTCCCCCCCACACACAGCATACAGTATATAGACAAGTCCCCCCCACACACAGCATACAGTATATAGACAAGTCCCCCACACACAGCATACAGTATATAGACAAGTCCCCCCCACACAGCATACAGTATATAGACAAGTCCTCCACACACATCATACAGTATATAGACAAGTCCCCCACACACAGCATACAGTATATAGACAAGTCCCCCCCACACACAGCATACAGTATATAGACAAGTCCCCCACACACAGCATACGGTATATAGACAAGTCCCCCACACACAGCATACAGTATATAGACAAGTCCCCCATACACAGCATACAGTATATAGACAAGTCCCTCACACACAGCATACGGTATATAGACAAGCCCCCACACACAGCATACGGTATATAGACAAGTCCCCCACACACAGCATACGGTATATAGAAAAGTCCCCCACACACAGCATACAGTATATAGACAAGTCCCCCACACACAGCATACACTATATAGACAAGTCCCCCACACACAGCATACGGTATATAGACAAGTCCCACACACACAGCATACGGTATATAGACAAGTCCCCCACACACAGCATACGGTATATAGACAAGTCCCCCACACACAGCATACGGTATATAGACAAGTCCCCCACACACAGCATACACTATATAGACAAGTCCCCCATACACAGCATACGGTATATAGACAAGTCCCCCCCACACAGCATACGGTATATAGACAAGTCCCCACACACAGCATACGGTACATAGACAAGTCCCCCACACACAGCATACGGTATATAGACAAGTCCCCCACACACAGCATACGGTATATAGACAAGTCCCCCACACACAGCATACGGTATATAGACAAGTCCCCCACACACAGCATACAGTATATAGACAAGTCCCCCACACACAGCATACACTATATAGACAAGTCCCCCATACACAGCATACGGTATATAGACAAGTCCCCCCCACACAGCATACGGTATATAGACAAGTCCCCACACACAGCATACGGTATATAGACAAGTCCCCACACACAGCATACGGTATATAGACAAGTCCCCCACACACAGCATACGGTATATAGACAAGTCCCCCACACACAGCATACGGTATATAGACAAGTCCCCCACACACAGCATACGGTATACAGACAAGTCCCCCACACACAGTATACGGTATATAGACAAGTCCCCCACACACAGTATACAGTATATAGACAAGTCCCCCACACACAGCATACGGTATATAGACAAGTCCCCCACACACAGCATACGGTATATAGACAAGTCCCCCACACACAGCATACGGTATATAGACAAGTCCCCCACACACAGCATACGGTATATAGACAAGTCCCCCACACACGGCATACGGTATATAGACAAGTCCCCCACACACAGCATACGGTATATAGACAAGTCCCCCACACAGCATAAGGTATATAGACAAGTCCCCCACACAGCATAAGGTATATATAGACAAGTCCCCCACACACAGCATACGGTATATAGACAAGTCCCCCACACAGCATACAGTATATAGACAAGTCCCCCCCACACAGCATACGGTATATAGACAAGTCCCCCACACACAGCATACAGTATATAGACAAGTCCCCCACACACAGCATACAGTATATAGACAAGTCCCCCACGCACAGCATACGGTATATAGACAAGTCCCCCACACACAGCATACGGTATATAGACAAGTCCCCCACACAGCATACGGTATATAGACAAGTCCCCCACACACAGCATACGGTATATAGACAAGTCCCCCACACACAGCATATGATATATAGACAAGTCCCCCACACACAGCATACACTATATAGACAAGTCCCCCATACACAGCATACGGTATATAGACAAGTCCCCCCCACACAGCATACGGTATATAGACAAGTCCCCACACACAGCATACGGTATATAGACAAGTCCCCACACACAGCATACGGTATATAGACAAGTCCCCCACACACAGCATACGGTATATAGACAAGTCCCCCACACACAGCATACGGTATATAGACAAGTCCCCCATACACAGCATACGGTATATAGACAAGTCCCCCACACACAGCATACGGTATATAGACAAGTCCTCCACACACAGCATACGGTATATAGACAAGTCCCCCTCACACAGCATACGGTATATAGACAAGTCCCCCCACACAGCATACAGTATATAGACAAGTCCCCCTCACACAGCATACGGTATATAGACAAGTCCCCCACACACAGCATACGGTATATAGACAAGTCCCCCTCACACAGCATACGGTATATAGACAAGTCCCCCACACACAGCATACAGTATATAGACAAGTCCCCCCACACAGCATACAGTATATAGACAAGTTCCCCACACACAGCATACGGTATATAGACAAGTCCCCCACACACAGCATACGGTATATAGACAAGTCCCCCCCACACACAGCATACGGTATATAGACAAGTCCCCCACACACAGCATACGGTATATAGACAAGTCCCCCACACACAGCATACGGTATATAGACAAGTCCCCCACACACAGCATACGGTATATAGACAAGTCCCCCATACACAGCATACGGTATATAGACAAGTCCCCCACACACAGCATACGGTATATAGACAAGTCCCCCACACACAGCATACGGTATATAGACAAGTCCCCCACACAGCATACAGTATATAGACAAGTCCCCCCCACACAACATACAGTATATAGACAAGTCGCCCACACACAGCATACAGTATATAGACAAGTCCCCCCCACACAGCATACGGTATATACACAAGTCCCCCATACACAGCATACGGTATATAGACAAGTCCCCCACACACAGCATACGGTATATAGACAAGTCCTCCACACACAGCATACGGTATATAGACAAGTCCCCCACACACAGCATACGGTATATAGACAAGTCCCCCACACACAGCATACGGTATATAGACAAGTCCTCCACACACAGCATACGGTATATAGACAAGTCCCCCACACACAGCATACGGTATATAGACAAGTCCCCCACACAGCATACAGCATATAGACAAGTCTCCCACACACAGCATAAGGTATATAGACAAGTCCCCCACACACAGCATACAGTATATAGACAAGTCCCCCCCACACAGCATACAGTATATAGACAAGTCCCCCCCACACAGCATACAGTATATAGACAAGTCCCCCACACACAGCATACAGTATATAGACAAGTCCCCCACACACAGCATACGGTATATAGACAAGTCCCCCACACACAGCATACGGTATATAGACAAGTCCCCCACACACAGCATACAGTATATAGACAAGTCCCCCACACACAGCATACAGTATATAGACAAGTCCCCCACACACAGCATACGGTATATAGACAAGTCCCCCACACAGCATACGGTATATAGACAAGTCCCCCTCACACAGCATACGGTATATAGACAAGTCCCCCCACACAGCATACAGTATATAGACAAGTCCCCCACAAGTCCCCCACACACAGCATACGGTATATAGACAAGTCCCCCCACACAGCATACAGTATATAGACAAGTCCCCCACACAGCATACGGTATATAGACAAGTCCCCCACACACAGCATATAGTATATAGACAAATCCCCCACACACAGCATACAGTATATAGACAAGTCCCCCACAGAGCATACAGTATATAGAGAAGTCCCCCACACAGCATACGGTATATAGACAAGTCCCCCACACACAGCATATAGTATATAGACAAATCCCCCACACACAGCATACAGTATATAGACAAGTCCCCCACACACAGCATACAGTATATAGACAAGTCCCCCACACACAGCATACGGTATATAGACAAGTCCCCCACACACAGCATACAGTATATAGACAAGTCCCCCACACAGCATACAGTATATAGACAAATCCCCCACACACAGCATACGGTATATAGACAAGTCCCCCACACACAGTATACAGTATATAGACAAGTCCCCCACACACAGTATACAGTATATAGACAAGTCCCCCACACACAGCATACGGTATATAGACAAGTCCCCCACACACAGCATACGGTATATAGACAAGTCCCCCACACACAGCATACGGTATATAGACAAGTCCCCCACACACAGCATACGGTATATAGACAAGTCCCCCACACACGGCATACGGTATATAGACAAGTCCCCCACACACAGCATACGGTATATAGACAAGTCCCCCACACAGCATAAGGTATATAGACAAGTCCCCCACACAGCATAAGGTATATATAGACAAGTCCCCCACACACAGCATACGGTATATAGACAAGTCCCCCACAGCATACAGTATATAGACAAGTCCCCCCCACACAGCATACGGTATATAGACAAGTCCCCCACACACAGCATACAGTATATAGAAAAGTCCCCCACACACAGCATACAGTATATAGACAAGTCCCCCACACACAGCATACGGTATATAGACAAGTCCCCCACACAGCATACGGTATATAGACAAGTCCCCCACACACAGCATACGGTATATAGACAAGTCCCCCACACACAGCATATGATATATAGACAAGTCCCCCACACACAGCATACACTATATAGACAAGTCCCCCATACACAGCATACGGTATATAGACAAGTCCCCCCCACACAGCATACGGTATATAGACAAGTCCCCCACACACAGCATATGATATATAGACAAGTCCCCCACACACAGCATACACTATATAGACAAGTCCCCCATACACAGCATACGGTATATAGACAAGTCCCCCCCACACAGCATACGGTATATAGACAAGTCCCCACACACAGCATACGGTATATAGACAAGTCCCCACACACAGCATACGGTATATAGGCAAGTCCCCCACACACAGCATACGGTATATAGACAAGTCCCCCACACACAGCATACGGTATATAGACAAGTCCCCCATACACAGCATACGGTATATAGACAAGTCCCCCACACACAGCATACAGTATATAGACAAGTCCTCCACACACAGCATACGGTATATAGACAAGTCCCCCTCACACAGCATACGGTATATAGACAAGTCCCCCCACACAGCATACAGTATATAGACAAGTCCCCCTCACACAGCATACGGTATATAGACAAGTCCCCCACACACAGCATACAGTATATAGACAAGTCCCCCTCACACAGCATACGGTATATAGACAAGTCCCCCACACACAGCATACAGTATATAGACAAGTCCCCCCACACAGCATACAGTATATAGACAAGTTCCCCACACACAGCATACGGTATATAGACAAGTCCCCCACACACAGCATACGGTATATAGACAAGTCCCCCACACACAGCATACGGTATATAGACAAGTCCCCCACACACAGCATACGGTATATAGACAAGTCCCCCACACACAGCATACGGTATATAGACAAGTCCCCCACACACAGCATACGGTATATAGACAAGTCCCCCACACACAGCATACGGTATATAGACAAGTCCCCCACACACAGCATACGGTATATAGACAAGTCCCCCACACACAGCATACGGTATATAGACAAGTCCCCCACACAGCATACAGTATATAGACAAGTCCCCCCCACACAACATACAGTATATAGACAAGTCCCCCACACACAGCATACACTATATAGACAAGTCCTCCACACACAGCATACGGTATATAGACAAGTCCCCCACACACAGCATACGGTATATAGACAAGTCCCCCACACAGCATACAGCATATAGACAAGTCTCCCACACACAGCATACGGTATATAGACAAGTCCCCCACACAAAGCATACGGTATATAGACAAGTCCCCCACACACAGCATACGGTATATAGACAAGTCCCCCACACAGCATACGGTATATAGACAAGTCCCCCACACAGCATAAGGTATATAGACAAGTCCCCCACACACAGCATACAGTATATAGACAAGTCCCCCCCACACAGCATACAGTATATAGACAAGTCCCCCACACACAGCATACAGTATATAGACAAGTCCCCCACACACAGCATACGGTATATAGACAAGTCCCCCACACACAGCATACGGTATATAGACAAGTCCCCCACACACAGCATACGGTATATAGACAAGTCCCCCACACACAGCATACAGTATATAGACAAGTCCCCCACACACAGCATACGGTATATAGACAAGTCCCCCACACAGCATACGGTATATAGACAAGTCCCCCTCACACAGCATACGGTATATAGACAAGTCCCCCCACACAGCATACAGTATATAGACAAGTCCCCCACAAGTCCCCCACACACAGCATACGGTATATAGACAAGTCCCCCACACACAGCATACGGTATATAGACAAGTCCCCCCACACAGCATACAGTATATAGACAAGTCCCCCACACACAGCATACGGTATATAGACAAGTCCCCCACACACAGCATACGGTATATAGACAAGACCCCCACACAGCATACAGTATATAGAAAAGTCCCCCACACACAGCATACGGTATATAGACAAGTTCCCCACACACAGCATATGGTATATAGACAAGTCCCCCATACACAGCATACGGTATATAGACAAGTCCCCCACACAGCATACGGTATATAGACAAGTCCCCCACACAGCATACGGTATATAGACAAGTCCCCCACACACAGCATACAGTATGTAGACAAGTCCCCCACACACAGCATACAGTATATAGACAAGTCCCCCACACACAGCATACAGTATTTAGACAAGTCCCCCACACAGCATACAGTATATAGACAAGTACCCCACCACACAGCATACAGTATATAGACAAGTCCCCCCCACACAGCATACAGTATATAGACAAGTCCCCCACACACAGCATACGGTATATAGACAAGTCCCCCACACACAGCATACGGTATATAGACAAGTCCCCCACACACAGCATACAGTATATAGACAAGTCCCCCACACACAGCATACGGTATATAGACAAGTCCCCCACACACAGCATACAGTATATAGACAAGTCCCCCACACACAGCATACGGTATATAGACAAGTCCCCCACACACAGCACACAGTATATAGACAAGTCCCCCACACAGCATGCGGTATATAGACAAGTACCCCACACAGCATACGGTATATAGACAAGTCCCCCACACAGCATACGGTATATAGACAAGTCCCCCCCACACAGCATACAGTATATAGACAAGTCACCCACACACAGCATACGGTATATATACAAGTCCCCCACACACAGCATACGGTATATAGACAAGTCCCCCACACACAGCATACCGTATATAGACAAGTCCCCCACACACAGCATACAGTATATAGACAAGTCCCCCACACACAGCATACAGTATATAGACAAGTCCCCCACACACAGCATACGGTATATAGACAAGTCCCCCACACACAGCATACAGTATATAGACAAGTCCCACACACACAGCATACGGTATATAGACAAGTACCCCACACAGCATACGGTATATAGACAAGTCCCCCACACAGCATACGGTATATAGACAAGTCCCTCCCACACAGCATACAGTATATAGACAAATCCCCCACACACAGCATACGGTATATAGACAAGTCCCCCATACACAGCATACAGTATATAGACAAGTCCCCCACACACAGCATACGGTATATAGACAAGTCCCACACCTCCCACACACGGTATACAGACAAGTCCCCCACACACACACACAGCATACAGTATATAGACAAGTCCCCCACTCACAGCATACGGTATATAGACAAGTCCCCCCCACACACACACAGCATACAGTATATAGACAAGTCAAACCACACACCCCCACACACACAGCATACAGTATATAGACAAGTGCATAGCTGTGCTATGATAGGAGTGGGAGGAGCCTTCCTTCTCTTGTCAGTGCTGGCCCTGCAGTGGGACCCACCGGGGAATTCCCCAGCAGGCCAGTCCGAGCCTGGTCACATGCTGACTAGAGTCTCAGACACCTCTCTGAGTAGCCCACTGATAGAAGTGGATGAGAATCTAGTCGGCATTTGACCTCAACTATTACATCATAACACCGGCTTTATCTTTTTAAAGCTTTGTAACCTTTACTCACTTTATGAATCAGCCACAGATAAAACTCAATAAGGATGGGTTGCTACTGTGTGCAATTTGCCAGCCAGCCCAGAACAGCGGTGACCTGAGCCGACAGCAGCGACTTGAGTAGACTGTGGCCACCTGAGCCAACAGCGGCATTTATATTGCGCTATCGCCAGGAAATGGATGACAATGGCAGTCAGGGGAATGGTGAAGGCCTGCATGGCTGCCATCTTGGTACTCCTGTGAAGTTCATCCACAGTCTGGACTTAATCTTATAAACTGTATACTGCATTACTAGAGGATTACTGTATATAGAATAAGCAGTCAAGAGATTGCAGGTTAAAGTGCCCTAAGGGGACATAAAAAAAGAAAGTAAAAATGGAAAAAAAAGAAAAAAGTTTTACAAAGGAAAAAAAATAAACAAAAATGTTAAATCACCCCTATTTTCCAAGGTAAAAAAAAAAGAAATTAAAAAAAGAAACATTTTATATTGTCATGTCTGTAAAAGTCCGACCTATCAAAGCCCAAATTATTTAAACCGCACGTTAAATAGCGGAAAAATAAATTAAGAAGCCAGAATTGCCGTATTATGGTGTCACCAAACAGTAATAAATAACCCGGTATTGTGTCACCATTTTGTGAGACCCTGCATTTGTTCCATGTTTCTGCTGATGAATCTGGGCGAGGTTCGCTTTCTGCTCGCCGACCTGCGGGGGTTATTGATGCCATTCTCTGCTGTCTACAAACTTTTCATCTCTTTTTGATGCATTTTTTGGGAGGTAAAATTACCCAAAAAGAAAAAAAAATGGGGTGTTTAGATTATCTTTGCTGTTGGGCATTTGCTGTAGGGGTTAATATATTTATGATGTGATAGATCGGACTTTTTGTCAGTGTGTCAATACTAAATAAATAAATATATATATATAATCTTTTAGTCTTGCTTTGTATTGACAAATGGAGGTAGGAAATTTCAAAGGATTTTTTTTATATATATAAATTTCAGTTTTAATCCTTTTCTATCACATTATTTTTTGGTCCCGTTGGGCAACTTGAACCAAAAATCCACAACTCATTGGAATTGCGACACTTAAATTCTGCGGATGTCGGGAAGGGGATAAAGAGAATAAAGTAACTTTGCAGAATGCTTCCGTTTTGTGTACACAGCTCCTGTGCTGACTTAGTGTTCTCTTTGGTTACACCACACACCCATTCTGTGTCCGGCCCCCACAGATCGCCATCTCCATATATATGGGGGATTTCCTCATGTGACGACCCCTCTGCCGATGTATACAGATCACATGTGGCTTCACCTTCAGCTTTGATCTCCGCAGTCTTCAGTTCCGGATCCTCCAGGATGAGGGATAAATCTTTCTTGCTCTTCATTCCCCTCCGTGGCTGATACAGCAGCTCCACCGCGCCGACGTTCCCCTCATAGGGAGGAATCGCTCCGCAAAGACTGTTCTCAGCCACAGGACGATCCGCCGGATACAGGAGGAAAGTTCTCCTCTCTGCAATGAAGGATTATTCAACTTTTCTGCCATTTGTAAGATCTCTGCTTGTTGTCTAAGAATAAAAACATTCTTCTTAATAACCAGAACCTGAAAAAAATCTAATCCTGACAGCAGCGGAGCATTTATTACAATGGTATTCAGTCTAAACGATCCCCCTCCTGTCCTGACCGTTTGCTACAATGTATCAGTGCAGGGAAAATCTATCAGTTTGGACTTGGTTTCCCTTACAGAGGATTGTCCAGGCCAGACACCATTGTACCGAGTGGCGTCCCGCCAATGGCGGCAGGCCACGCGACTGCTATGGGGCCCGTGAGCTGGGGAGGCCCCATAGCAGTCGACTGCACTGTGTACCCCCGCATCGGGTCCCTGTCCTGCACCCAGGCAAGCGGCGGGGCCCTGAGCAGGCGGGGGGCTTACTCGCCGTCGGGCATCCCAGCGCACTATGGGCCCCCCCGCCTGCTCAGGGCCCCGGCCGGCACAATACTTACCTCTTCCCGTGCCCTAGACGCTAGAATGTATGGGATCCTTCCAGGTATGATGTCATTTCCGGGGGCGTGTTCTAGTTCAGCACCAGACGCCAGAGTCTCATGCAGAGACAGAGCTGCCGGTGAAGCTGCAGGAGGAGGTCAGTATCCTAAGCTGAGAAACAGGAGATTGTTCTATTAATTGCTGGTCTGATGTCTTTTCTTCTTGTTGTTTTTGGGGTGAGGGGGCTTGATACTTGCGAGTGAGGGATTTGGGGGGGTTAATGCTGGAGGGCAGTCTGGTGGGGTTAATTAATGCTTGTGGAGATCTTAGGGGGCTCTGGGGAATAATGCAGGGATAATGCGTGCTTGTGGGGGCCCTAAGGGAATGTTGCGGGCTTATGAGGGCTCTGGGGGGATGCAGCAGGCTTGTGGGGGCCCTGGGGGGGATGCAGCGGGCTGGTGGGGCCTCTGTATGGGGTCCAGCCTGCATATGGCATTACATGGGGACCAGGCAGTATTCTCTATGGTGAATTATATGGGGTCCAGCATTTTGTATGGAGCATTATATGGGGCTCATAATACTGTATGGAGGACTATGTGGTGCCCATAATATTGTATGGAGGACTTAGTGGTGCCATAACACTGTATGGAGGACTATACTGTCCGGTCTGCACTGTGCGCTGTGAGGATTCACCGGTTTCTGAGCTATTGTAGAATTTACAGTAGATATCACTCATTAAATGTAAGAAGTCAGTGACATTTTTGGCATTGTACTATATCTATATCTATAATTTCTCTGCTGTATCTGTGTATCATGAATGGTGTGTTAAAGGGGCCACTGAGACTCTTTCGCCCGGGGCCCACGAAAACCTGGAGGAGGGAGCATCATGTGACACTCCCTCTCCCATCATTCCTCCTCTGCGTCTGACGCAGCGGCATGATGACGCGCCACGCTGTGTCAGACAGTGGAGCTGGCAGCTGCTGAGGTGATCAGCTGCAGAGACTGAAGCAGCAGGGAACGAGGAGCGGTAAGTATGTATTTATTTTTAAATCAGTGTGTACTGATAATACTGGAGGACGGGGGTTGCATTTTACCCTACGGGTGGGGGGGGGGCTACATTTTACCCTACGGGTGGGGGTGCTGCATTTTACCCTATGGGGGGCTGCATTATACTGCGTACAGGACCATGGGGGAATGCATTATACTGAGTGAGGAGCCATGGCGAGTGTCTTATACTGTGTGGAGGACCATGGGGGAGTGCATTATACTGTGTGGAGGACCATGGGGGAGTACATTGTACTGTGTGGAGGACCATGGGGGAATGCATTATACTGAGTGGGGAGCCATGGCGAGTGTCTTATACTGTGTGGAGGACCATGGGGGAGTGCATTGTACTGTGTGGAGGACCATGGGGGAGTGCATTGTACTGTGTGGAGGACCATGGGGGAGTGCATTGTACTGTGTGGAGGACCATGGGGGAGTGCATTGTACTGTGTGGAGGACCATGGGGGAGTGCATTATACTGTGTGGAGGACCACGGGGAGTGCATTGTACTGTGTGGAGGACCACGTGGGAGTGCATTATACTGCGTGGAGGACCACGAGGGAGTGCATTATTCTGCGTGGAGGACCACGAAGTTGTGCATTATACTGCGTGGAGGACCATGGGGAGTGTATTATACTGCGTGGAGGACCATGGCGAGTGCCTTATACTGTGTGGAGGACCATGGCGAGAGTCTTATACTGTGTGGAGGACCATGGCGAATGCATTATACTCTATGGAGTGTGGAGAGGTGTGGGGCAGTTGGGGGATCATACTTTACCCTGGGAGTTGAGGTGGGGTACAGTAGGGTCATTATACTGCGCATATGGAGGAATTCACCATGGGGGTATCATACCATGTTTGGGGGGCACTTTTGTTGGCACCACACTTTATGGGCAATGAAAAAGGAATCTAGGACTTCAGCAGGAGGAAAATTACTATGTAAAGGCTGGAAGGTTGTGAGATCTGCTCTTCTGTGACCCCGACAATTATTTACATTTTTACATTTTTTTGTTGGGGGGGGCCCAATTAGAACTTCTGCTATGGGGCCCCATGATTCCTATGTCCGCCCCTGATTATACCAAATCCCCAGCTGTGCTGGTACTAAGGATATGGACACTCAGACATTTTGGGCTAAAGATATACATACAAATATTTTTTCAATAACGTTTCATAAACAATTTGGCTTTTTTATTTCCTTTGCATTGCTAGTTGCAGAATGAGCTCACTGAGAATTTATCAGTGAGCTCATTCTGACCTTCTCTGTGCTGATTATGTTCACAGACCAGCATGAAAGTTGGGCTGATCTCTGATGCAGTCATAAATCATCGCAGAAATAAAAGAGCTGGAAAATCCACATCATAAGGAGCTCACTGACTGAATCTCAAGTTAACTCATTCTGCAGCCATCAATGTGCTGCTGGGAAACAAAAAGCTGGTAAAGGCCGAACAGAGCAAATGTTACATGAAGCAAAATAGTAAAAAGTCTTTTTAGACCAATATACATGTATTTAAAGGGATTGTCCGGTGTGAAGCTGAAGGCTGCAGTCATCTGTGTGACTCTCTGTGACTGCAGACTTGTAATCCTCACATCATGTAGACTGCGCGCTGCCAGCATTATTCTCAGCCCAGAGATGGCAGAAGCCCCTGTATCATGTGTACAGGAATTGTGCCCCCTCTCCCCGAGGAGCAGCAGTGCCTCGTCCTCCAGATACATGAGGGTCCCATCGGGGAGATCCGCATGTACCGGCCATGATGTCATCTCCATGGATACGGCATCAGTGTGCAGAGCAGAAGACCCCTGTAAGGGAGAGCTCAGACGTGGGGGGATTGATGTGGATGTGAGGAGCAGATCCCCCCCATATTCACAGATTATCGCACAATACATGTGGCCTTGCACAGGAAAAACTGTGAGGAAAGAAGAAATCAGATTTCTTACAATATAGAATAATGTCCTCCTGCCCTCGCTCATGTCCAGTATTATTTATCCCCTGACCTTTTGGGTGGGGAACCCCTCCTGAACCCCCTCCATTATATAGGAGCCATATATCTGCTCCATTACAGGCAGAAGGTAAGGAGCCAATCACACTGCACGGCTTCTACTTCCTGCTCTAAGCCCCGCCCACCTGCCTTCCCTTGAGATCTCCATGACAACCCTTGTGTAACTACAGTGACAGGCCACGCCCCCAAGGATTCTGATCAGTGCGGATGTCTCCATATTGCTGAGGACTGTGAGCGGCTGATGGGCGGAGCCAGCAGCGATGTGAGGGGCGGAGCCAGCAGCGATATGAGGGGCGGAGCCAGCAGCGATATGAGGGGCGCTCACAGCACTGACAGGAGCAGGTGTGTGTGCAGCCAGTTCCTCTGCTGTGGGTGTTGTGGTGTGTGAGCTTCGCCGTGTATATAATATACACATATATATATATATACACAGTTGAAATCAGAAGTTTCCATACACTGTATAAATAGACACATCTGCAGGTTTTTCTCAATATCTGACATGAAATCAGAATAAACCTTTCCCATTTTAGGACAATTAGGATTACCATCATTTTTAATATTTGCCAAATGCCAGAATAATGAGAGAGAGAGAATGTTTTAGGACATTTTTATTACTTACTGCTAAGTCAATAGTTTACCTCTTTCCCTCTCCTCATTCATTGGGAGTGGGGCGCGGAGGATGCTGGGTGGGACGCGCGGGGTAACCCCCGCCCACAGCCCAGCATCCACCGCGGGGTCCGCGACACTAATGTTATGCCTCATTTGACGTGACATCAGCGGAAGAAAGAGGCGGCTGCAGCCGGGAGGTCACGTGATGCCTGTGAGGGGCGCTATCGCCAGTCCCTCCTACAGGAAATCAACCCCACATGATGCTGCCACCCCCGTGTTTCACAGTTGGGATGGTGTTCTTAGGCTTCCAAGCTTCTCCTTTTTTCTTCCAAAAGTAACGATGGTCACTATGCCCAAAAAGTTCAGTTTTAGTTTCATCAGACCACGGGACATGTCTCCAAAAATTAAGGTCTTTGTTCCTGTGTGCATTTGCAATCATTAATCTGGCTTTTTTATCTTTCTTTTGGAGTAATGGCTTCTTCCTGGCACAGTGGCCTTTCAGCCTATATTGATACAGTACTCATTTCACTGTGGATATAGACACAATCTTATCAGCTTCCCCTATCATCTTAACAAGATCTTTTGCTTTTGTCCTTGATATGCACATATCGGACCAAAGCACGTTCATCTCTGGGACACAGAACCCGTCTCCTTCCTGAGCGGTATGATGGCTGGACAGTCCCATCTTGTTTGTACTTGCATATAATTGTTTGTACAGATTAACGAGACACCTTCAGGTATCTTGAAATTGTACCCAAGGATGAGCCAGACTTGTGCAAGTCCACAATTCTCTTCCTGATATCTTGGTTGATTTCTTTAGACTTTCCCATGATGCTACACAAAGAAGCAGTGTGTTTCAGGTGTGCATTAAAATACATCCACAGGTGTGTCTCTAATTAACTGAGATGTTGCCAAAAAAACTATCAGAAGTTTCCAAACACATGACATCATCATATGGGCAGTCCAGAATTGTTTAAAGGTATAGCAATATTAGTGCATGTAAACTTATGACTTTGCAGTAAGTAATAAAAATGCTTTAAAACATTCTCTCTCTCTCTTATTATTCTGGCATTTGGCAAATCTTAAAAATTATGGTAATCCTAATTGACCTAAAACGGGAAGGTTTATTCTAATTTCATGTCAGATATTGAGAAAAACATGCAGATGTGTCTTTTTATTGTTATGATCTGCAACAAGTACTAAGGAAAGAAAGGAGAAAGCTATCCCTACAGTAAGACTAAGCTGAATCCCTACGATGTAGCGGCTGCCTGTTCCTAGCGAACAGACCCGCCTTAGTCCTCGGCTAGTCTGAACGAAGACCTATAGCATAAAGGAGAGGGGTCCCAAAAAGAACTAAGGACTGGAACAAAAATGGGACATCTCCTAAACAGAGAAGTTGTTACAGAACACAAAAAGATAAACTGACAAAAAGGTACTAGAGGTCCCAGAAGGACCAAGCGAACTGACAGAGAAAGGCACAGAAGCACCTGGCTAGAAAAGCAGTCAAACAACACTGAAGTCCAACACAGCCAAAAGGGCGGAGCTGGAATATAAAGGCAGATGGTCTTGTGACCGCAAAACACAAGATGGAAAAAACAAACAGAAGGGTTCTAACATTTATATAGTGTATGTAAATTTCTGGTTTCAACTGTGTATACAGGTGACAGGAGCAGGTGTGTGTGCAGCCAGGTCCGCTCTTTTTGTGGCGCCGCAGCGGAGCGTGTTGTGGTGTGTGAGCTCTGCCGTGTATATAGTACAGAGGAGTATATATATATGTGTATGTATATATATATATATATATACATACACACACATACACACACACGGGGCATGCAGGAGTTTTTAGTTTACCAGTTTGGGTCCATGCGGAGCAGCTATAGGATTCACTGGGAACATTTTGGGGAACAGACAACGTTTTTATAATTTTTATTCCATTTTTCTTTTGCGTGAGATTAATAAAAAACAATTCTGCTGATGTTTTTTTATTTTTTCCAGCATTCAATGGCAAAACCCCAGGAATGGTTCTTATATTTTTTCTTTCCAGCGTTTATCGTGCAGTATAGAGACAAAATGAACAAAAGCTACAATTTTGCCATTAATTCTTACTATTTTATTCTTGATGCTGTTTTTCGTGCCGGATAAATCATGTGATCGTTGTACAGTTTGGATTGTTGTTCTCTGCGATGTTAATCAGGTTTAGTTTTTTTGTTCTTGTTTTTTGGGGGTTTATTTTAATAAAATCTAGTTTTAATGTAAGAAAAAAAATTATATTTGAGTTTTTACTTTGTATATTTCCAAATATTTTATTGAAACGGAGTAAAGGAAAGAAGGATGAACTAGTGGGAGAGCAACTGTAAAGGACCCCTGCCAGTCCCTAAAACTAAAGGGGCCTGTGACGACACAGCATTTAATCGTAATTATCCAGATGTAAATTCCATAGGCCCAGAATGATAGACTATTGCCTGAATTATTAACTATTAAATTTATGTGTTTCTTTCTTCGGTTGGTCAACGCACATGATCTTTTGTCATGAGTCTGAATGTTGACTCATCTTGTAGGTTGAGGTGATATTTGTTCATTGATAAATGGTTATTTACCTCTTATATCAACTCTTCTGGTTTATTGTACTGTTATCTTTGCAATACAGGGACGCAGGCTCTTTGAACAATGGATGTTTGCTAAATATGTTGATTACCATTTTATAAGTCCATGCAATTTGTTGACTTGCATTGTTTCGGAATTTATAGTTTATCCTTCAATGTTTGCAATGTTTGCAAGTCAACATTGGGGGATGAACTGTGGATGCTCCAGTAATGGGAATTAGTAACACCACCCCTTTCTCTTGACCTGTGGATGAAGTCTTGAAGAAGGACAGTTGTGAACTACATAGAGTCTTTTTACAAAACCACTGCCAGGAACACTCTATGGGACAGCTCTAAAGAACACCATGAATCCATTAAGAGGGACATAGATTTGGTTTCTACAGGATGCCAGCTTAAGGGACCACAGCCCTGGCTGGAGGAATACAGATCTGCTCCATTGACTACTATAGAACCCATGGATACATCTGGGAAAACCAGGTTGGGACCCACCAGTCACCTGGTCCCATGGAGATGTTTGGAGTAGCCAGGTTGGGACACTCCGGCCACCTGGAACTCGTGAATATGCTTGGAAAAAGCCAAGTCGGGACCTTCCGGTCACCTAGTTCCATGGATATGTTCGGAGAAGCCAGGTTGGAACTTTCTGGTCTCCTGGCCACGTACCTCAATGGACTGTCAGCTTTCTAAGCTTGTTGTTACCTCCTCTTTGTGGGTGCTCTTTGGTGGGGGTGCCATTGGTGGGGGTAGTCAGCCCCAGAAGCCCCTCGGATTGGCAGCTGCTTTAATCCCAGCGAGTCAGCGGAAGGGTGAGACTCTGTAATTTGCACCATATTAGGTATTTGCTGGGACTGTTCGATATGTTTATTGTGTGTTTGGTGGCTCAATAAAATATTACCTCACTGTTTTACAATCATCCTGTGTTGTTGTTTATGTATCTTCTATCAGTGATGGATTATAATGAGTGTGATCTGCTCCACCATGAGGGGCCCGATCCTCCCGGGGGCCCACGTTCAAAGATCCCAGCACGGCTCAGGACGGATTCTTGTAGTGCTGATGTTTGATAAATAGGATAATAGAGCGCTCATAGAAAATAAATGTCTGACCTCTTCTTTCTGATGGGCATTTTAGAGCGAGGAGCTGCGCTCTGGACTCACCGCTGCACTCCCCATGCCATTGCGGTGGCCATCTTAATATCGATCTGTGCGGAGGAGACTGTGGGAGTCAGACGGAGGTGTCAAATGTACGGACCCTTTTAATCACAGGATGGAGGGTCACTGTGAATATTAATTCATGAACCACTGTGCATAGTGACTCGCCCCCAGGGCCGTGGGGCACTCGGCAGCCGGGCCTCTGGTTGCCGGGGGATATCACGGTGGCTGGCCCAGTCCGTGGCCCAGGGCAGTCACTCAAAGGGGGGGGGGGGGAATGCTTATAGGGGAAATTGTCGTGACGCCACCTGTGGATTCTGGTAAGAGGTTACCAGCGCTGCGACAGTCCACTGAGGCTGATGTTAGGGGCAGCTATGATGGGACGGCTCCCCACAGGTAGAGCAGGCCTCAGGGCAGTGTAGAGGTGTAGAAAGATGGTGGAAGCAGGAGGGAGACTGCAGGACGGTTCCAGAGGAAGTACAGGCACACACACAAGGGTAACCTTCAATACCTTTACTGGTGGTGATGCAGGTACGGTCCAGGGCTTGTGGGGGCCCCGGGGGGATGCTGCGGGCTTGTGGGGGCCCTAAGGGGATGCTGCGGGCTTGTGGGGCCCTGGGGGGGATTCTGCGGGCTTGTGGGGCCCTGGAGGGGATGCTGTGGGCTTGTGGGTGCTCTGGGGGGGATGCTGCAGGCTTGTGGGGTCTATGGGGGGGATGCTGCAGGCATGTGGGGGCTCTGGGGGGGGGGTGATGCAGGCTTGAGGGGGGCCCTGGGGGGATGCAGCCGGCTTGTGGGGGCTCCGGGGAGGATGCAGCGGGCTTATGGGGCCTCTGTATGAGGTCCAGCCTGCATATGGCATTACATGGGGACCAGGCAGTATTCTCTATGGTGAATTATATGGGATCCAGTATTTTGTATTGAGCATTATATAGGGCTCATAATACTGTATGGAGGACTATGTGGTGCCATAACACTGTATGGAGGACTATACTGTCCGGTCTGCACTGTGCGCTGTCAGGATTCACTGGTTTCTGAGCTATTGTAGAATTTACAATAGATATCACTCATGAAATGTAAGAAGTCAGTGAAATGTTTGGCATTGTACTATATCTATATCTATAATTTCTCTGCTGTATCTGTGTATCATGAATGGTTGGATGTGTTAAAGGGGCCACTGAGACTCTTTCGCCCGGGGCCCACGAAAACCTGGAGGAGGGAGCATCATGTGACACTCCCTCTCCCATCATTCCTCCTCTGCGTCTGACGCAGCGGCATGATGACGCGCCACGCTGTGTCAGACAGTGGAGCTGGCAGCTGCTGAGGTGATCAGCTGCAGAGACTGAAGCAGCAGGGAACGAGGAGCGGTAAGTATGTATTTATTTTTTAAATCATTGTGTACTGATAATACTGGAGGACTGGGGCTGCATTTTACCCTACGGGTGGGGGGGGGGGGGCCTGCATTTTACCCTATGGGGGGCTGCATTATACTGCGTACAGGACCATGGGGGAATGCATTATACTGAGTGGAGAACCATGGCGAGTGTCTTAAGGCCCCGTCACACTAAGCGATGCAGCAGCGATCCCGACAACGATACGACCTGTCAGGGATCGTTGCTGCATCGCTAATACATCGCTGGGGAGCTGTCAAACAGGCAGGCTCACCAGCGATCAGGGGAGCAGCGATATCGTGGAAAGAATCGTTCCACGATGTCCTGCTCCTGTTACCAGCCTGCTGCTTAAGCAGGAGCAGGCTGGTAACTATGGTAAACATCGGGTTACTAAGTGTGCGTGTGCCCCTAGTAACCCGCTGTTTATCATGGATACCACTCTGCTAAGGTGAACGGTAGCCTCCGCGCACCGTAGCAGAGTGGTATCCATGGTAAACAGCGGGTTACTAAGTGCGCGCGTGCCCCTAGTAACCCGATGTTTACTATGGTTACCAGCCAGATCGTTGGTCCTGCTGGTCACACACAGCGATGTGTGCTGGCCAGCGGGAGGCCAACGACCAAAAAATGGTCCAGGACACTTTGCAGCGATCAGCAACCTCACAGCAGGGGCCTGATCGCTGCAAAGTGTCACACATAGCGACATCGCTGGTGAGGTCGCTGGTGAGTCACCAAAACCGTGACACAGCAGCGATCTCGCTAGCGATATCGCTATGTGAGACGGGGGCTTTATACTGTGTGGAGGACCATGGGGGAGTACATTGTACAGTGTGGAGGACCATGGGGGAGTGCATTGTACTGTGTGGAGGACCATGGGGGAGTGCATGGTACTGTGTGGAGGACCATGGGGGAGTGCATGGTACTGTGTGGAGGACCACGGGGAGTGCATTGTACTGTGTGGAGGACCACGAGGGAGTGCATTATACTGCGTGGCGGACCACGTGGGAGTGCATTATACTGCGTGGAGGACCACGAGGGAGTGCATTATACTGCGTGGAGGACCATGGCGAGTGCCTTATACTGTGTGGAGAACCATGGCGAGAGTCTTATACTGAGTGCATTATACTCTATGGAGTGTGGAGAGGTGTGGGGCAGTTGGGGGATCATACTTTACCCTGGGAGTTGAGGTCGGGTACAGTAGGGTCATTATACTGCGCATATGGAGGAATTCACCATGGGGGTATCATACCGTGTTTGGGGGGCACTTTTGTTGGCACCACACTTTATGGGCAATGAAAAAGGGATCTAGGACTTCAGCAGGAGGAAAATTACTATGTAAAGGCTGGAAGGTTGTGAGATCTGATCTTCTGCGACCCCGACAATTATTTACATTTTTGTTGCTGGGGGGGGGCCCAATTAGAACTTCTGCGTCCTATGTACGCCCCTGATTATACCAAATCCTCAGCTGTGCTGGTACTAAGGATATGGACACTCAGACATTTTGGGCTAAATATATACATACAAATATTTTTTCAATAACGTTTCATAAACAATTTGGCTTTTTTATTTCCTTTGCATTGCTAGTTGCAGAATGAGCTCACTGAGAATTTATCAGTGAGCTCATTCTGACCTTCTCTGTGCTGATTATGTTCACAGACCAGCATGAAAGTTGGGCTGATCTCTGATGCAGTCATAAATCATCGCAGAAATAAAAGCGCTGGAAACTCCACATCATAAGGAGCTCACTGACTGAATCTCAAGTTAACTCATTCTGAAGCCATCAATGTGCTGCTGGGAAACAATAAGCTGGTAAAGGCCGAACAGAGCAAATGTTACATGAAGCAAAATAGTAAAAAGTCTTTTTAGACCAATATACATGTATTTAAAGGGATTGTCCGGTGTGAAGCTGAAGGCTGCAGTCATCTGTGTGACTCTCTGTGACTGCAGACTTGTAATCCTCACATCATGTAGACTGCGCGCTGCCAGCATTATTCTCAGCCCAGAGATGGCAGAAGCCCCTGTATCATGTGTACAGGAATTGTGCCCCCTCTCCCCGAGGAGCAGCAGCGCCTCGTCCTCCAGATACATGAGGATCCCATCGGGGAGATCCGCATGTACCAGCCATGATGTCATCTCCATGGATACGGCATCAATGTGCAGAGCAGAAGACCCCTGTAAGGGAGAGCTCAGACGTGGGGGGATTGATGTGGATGTGAGGAGCAGATCCCCCCATATTCACAGATTATCGCACAATACATGTGGCCTTGCACAGGAAAAACTGTGAGGAAAGAAGAAATCAGATTTCTTACAATATAGAATAATGTCCTCCTGCCCTCGCTCATGTCCAGTATTATTTATCCCCTGACCTTTAGGGTGGGGAACCCCTCCTGAACACCCTCCATTATATAGGAGCCATATATCTGCTCCATTACTGGCAGAAGGTAAGGAGCCAATCACACTGCACGGCTTCTACTTCCTGCTCTAAGCCCCGCCCACCTGCCTTCCCTTGAGATCTCCATGACAACCCTTGTGTGACTACAGTGACAGGCCACGCCCCCGAGGATTCTGATCAGTGCGGATGTCTCCATATTGCTGAGGACTGTGAGCGGCTGATGGGCGGAGCCAGCAGCGATGTGAGGGGCGGAGCCAGCAGCGATATGAGGGGCGGAGCCAACAGCGACAGAGGGGCGGAGCCAGCAGCGATGTGAGGGGCAGAGCCAGCAGCGATGAGGGGCGGAGCCAGCAGCGACATGAGGAGCGCTCACAGCACTGACAGGAGCAGGTGTGTGTGCAGCCAGTTCCTCTGCTGTGGGTGTTGTGTTGTGTGAGCTTCGCCGTGTATATATTATACACATATATATATATATACATACACAGTTGAAATCAGAAGTTTCCATACACTGTATAAATAGACACATCTGCAGGTTTTTCTCAATATCTGACATGAAATCAGAATAAACCTTTCCCATTTTAGGTCAATTAGGATTACCATCATTTTTAATATTTGCCAAATGCCAGAATAATGAGCGTCTCTTGTAAGGGGCATTAAAAGAGTCTTGTTATACCACTCTGACCTCCACGTGTCTTGTAAGGGGCATTAAAACCGTCTTGTTATACCACTCTGACCTCCACGTGTCTTGTAAAGGGCATTAAAACCGTCTTGTTATACCACTCTGACCTCCACGTCTCTTCAGAGGGGCATTAAAACCGTCTTGTTATACCACTCTGACCTCCACGTCTCTTCTGAGGGGCATTAAAACCATCTTGTTATACCACTCTGACCTCCACGTCTCTTGTAAGGGGCATTAAAACCGTCTTGTTATACCACTCTGACCTCCACGTCTCTTCTGAGGGGCATTAAAAGCGTCTTGTTATACCACTCTGACCTCCACGTGTCTTGTAAGGGGCATTAAAACTGTCTTTTTATGCCACTCTGACCTCCACGTCTCTTGTGAGGGGCATTAAAAGCGTCTTGTTAAGCTACTGGGATCTCCACGACTCTTCGAACGGGCATTGCATTTCCTCATAATTTTTGGAAGCTTTTGCTTGGAAGGCATAAGCAAATACTATGGGAGACCCACTCCCCAATAATGGGAATAATGTTTTTAAGATGCTGTACTGTATGGCTCTTGTAAGGGGCATTAAAACCGTCTTGTTAAGCTACTGTGACCTCCACGTCTCTTCAAAGGGGCATTAAAAGCGTCTTCTTAAGCCACTCTGAACTCCACAGCTCTTCCAAGGGGCATTGAAATGTTGTTTTTAATTACCTTACCTCTAATCTCCATGACTCTTCCAACGGGCATTGCATTTCCTCCTAATTTTAGTCAGCTTTTGCTTTTCAATGCAAAGGTGAAAACTAAGGGAGACACACTCCCCAATAATGGGTAGAAGGTTTTTAGTACGCTGTAATCCACATCTGTTTCCAGGGGCATTGCAGTTCCTTATAATTTTTGGAAAGCCTTCCATTCACTGCTTAGGCCAACAGTGCACAGGAGACCCAGTTGCCATAAATGGAAAAAAAGGTTTAGTTAAGGCCCTCTGACCTCCATGTCATTTCCAAGGGGCATTGGAGTGCCTCAAAAGTTTTGGTAGGCATTGCACTCACTGTATGCCCTATAACTGTGTAGCCAAACCGCTCCTTTTGTTACAGAAACATATCCTACAAGATATATGTGGTTGACTGGCCTGATATTGATGTGAATGGTCCCTGTTCCTCCTGCTATTTCTCCTTTGCCACTACCTCATCCATCATTTATCACTTGAAGCTTTGTTTTAACGAGAGTCATAGAACTTGGATAGTAGCAGGAAAACATCCAGCAATCCTCGGAGGAGGTAGGATATGCGCCAAAACGCTGACCACCTCAGGCCTAGCCGCTACTACATACATGCGCTTGCATTCCATGAAAACAAAGCAGATGCTAACTTCTATCATCCTCATCATGCTCCTCACCTTGGCACTCTCAACTCCCCTGATAGAGAAGCCAGGGCCCACCGGAGAAGTCGGGTTCTTTGGTGGGCTCGTCCAATGCTGCCCTAAAGCAGGCCAGTCTAAGAAAAGTGTGTGGGGATGTTCCGCGGAGAAATCGGGGCGGCTTGGAACCGTTTATGGACACCTGGCCGCGGGGCGGCTGGGGACTGAGTATCGATACCTCGCTGCCGAAGCAGCCATGAGGTAGTGGCCAGCTCTGGCCTCCACATGCCTAAAAGGCCCAATTTCAAGTGCACGCATGCTAGCAGTATGGTATTGCAGCCTCGGGGTGGGTTGGTGGCAGGTTGCACACTTATGCTTGCATTCCAACAAAACAAAGCAGATGCTAACTTCTATCATCATCATGCTCCTCACCTGGGCATTCTCACCTCCCCTGATGGAGTCGGGTTCTCTAGTGGGCTCGTCCAATGCTGCCCTAAAGCAGGCCAGTCTAAGAAAAGTGTGTGGGGATGTTCCGCGGAGAAATCGGGGTGGCTGGGGACCGTCTATGGACACCCCGCCGCCCCCAGGCGGCTGGGGACCAGGTGTGGACACCCGGCCGCCGGGCGGCTGGGGACTGAGTATGGATACCTCGCTGCCGAAGCAGCCATGAGGTAGTGGCCAGCTTCGGCCTCCTCAAAACTAAAAGGCCCAATTTCAAGTGCAAGCTAGCAGTATGGTATTGCAGCCTGGGGGTGGGTGGGTGGTTGGCTGCATATTTGCGCTTGCATTGCAAGGAATGGGGGAGGTACAATTGAACACTGCCCTGGGACAAGGACTTGCACGGGGATAGTTGCAAGTCTGCATCTTCTGATGCGGCAAGGATCACTTCTGATGGGCACACTTTTAGGCAGTGACCTGGGAGTCAGAGATCCTTCCAGGGGTCTTCCCCATGCTGTCCCCATGTCTTTTCAGCACTGTATGCATGTGTCACACAGCACATGGCCAGATAAGGTTGTAAAATGTTAAAATGACATTTCCCGGTGAATGCATTTGTCACAGTTGAAAGCAATACAAACGTGCAAAAACGCATAAAAAATGCTACTTGTGAACATAGCCCAAGGTGTGGAGGAGTATTTTTGTTTTTGGTTATTTATTTTACCTTATACACAAGTCTTTACCCTGGAAAAGAAATTCCTTAACATATTTCACAGGAAAAAAGTTTCACTTTCGTTTTTGAACATTTTCTTATGAGCCTGTAAAAGTGGCTTAATACCTCTGACCACGTTGTTGACAACAGTGACCTGGGGGTCAGAAATGCTTCCTGAGGCGATCCCCATGCTGTCCCCATGTCATCTGAGCACTGTCACTATCATTTTGGGCACTTTTTAGGCTTTCTACAGACTGCCGGGGGTGCCTCCGCAAAAATGCTAGGGTCTCCCATAGACTAACATGGGCTCGTTGCTCGGGTCGAGCACCCGAGTATCACGGCAAGCTCGGGCCGAGCTTTGAGCACCCGAGCATTTTAGTGCTCGCTCAACACTATTTATAACGGGGGCACAAGCTAGCGACTGATTTATATTCTCAGTGGAGCAGACTTCATTGCGGTGAATGATATACTCATGGGCACAGTGTGGCACATATTTGCATTTGGTGGCACAGTGGGCGGCATTATTTATTTAAGTCGCTTATATTTGTAACATTTTTGTTTTTCAGGAGTGCGGTGATCTGCTGAAAAGTGCGGAGCAGCCGAAACCTGGACAGCAAACTGCAAAGACGAATCATGGCGGGAAGTCGTCACGAAAGACTGGACTAGGTAAAGAAGAGAAGAAAGAGAGCGACTGCAGTGTATAAACTGGAGGGTTAGGTGGGGCCCATTATATTATAATAAATCTATGTGGGGCCCATTATATTATAATAAATCTATGTGGGGCCCATTATATTATAATAAATCTATGTGCGGTCCATAATATTAAAGGGACGGATATGTGGGGCCCATTATATTATAATAAATCTATGTGGTGCCCATTATATTAAAGGGAAAGCTATGTGGGGCCAATTATATTAAAGGGAAAGCTATGTGGGGCCAATTATATTAAGGGGAAAGCTATGTGGGGCCCATTATATTAAAGAGAAAGCTATGTGGGGCCCATTATATTAAAGAGAAAGCTATGTGGGGCCCATTATATTAAAGGGAAAGCTATGTGGGGCCCATTATATTAAAGAGAAAGCTATGTGGGGCCCATTATATTAAAGAGAAAGCTATGTGGGGCCCATTATATTAAAGAGAAAGCTATGTGGGGCCCATTATATTAAAGGGAAAGCTATGTGGGGCCCATTATGTTAAAGAGAAAGCTATGTGGGGCCCATTATATTAAAGAGAAAGCTATGTGGGGCCCATTATATTAAAGAGAAAGCTATGTGCGGCCCATTATATTAAAGAGAAAGCTATGTGGGGCCCATTATATTAAAGAGAAAGCTATGTGGGTCCCATTATATTAAAGAAAAAGCTATGTGGGGCCCATTATATTAAAGAAAAAGCTATGTGGGGCCCATTATATTAAAGGGAAAGCTATGTGGGGCCCATTATATTAAAGGGAAAGCTATGTGGGGCCCATTATATTAAAGGGAAAGCTATGTGCGGCCCATTATATTAAAGAGAAAGCTATGTGGGGCCCATTTTATTAAAGAGAAAGCTATGTGGGGCCCATTATATTAAAGAGAAAGCTATGTGGGGCCCATTATATTAAAGGGAAAGCTATGTGGGGCCCATTATATTAAAGAAAAAGCTATGTGGGGCCCATTATATTAAAGAAAAAGCTATGTGGGGCCCATTATATTAAAGGGAAAGCTATGTGGGGCCCATTATATTAAAGGGAAAGCTATGTGGGGCCCATTATATTAAAGGGAAAGCTATGTGGGGCCCATTATATTAAAGAGAAAGCTATGTGGGGCCCATTATATTAAAGGGAAAGCTATGTGGGGCCCATTATATTAAAGGGAAAGCTATGTGGGGCCCGTTATCTTAAAGGGACATCTACGTAGGGCCCATTATATTAAATGGATGGCTATGTGGGGCCCATTATATTAAAGAGAAAGCTATGTGGGGCCCATTATATTAAAGAGAAAGCTATGTGGGGCCCATTATATTAAAGAGAAAGCTATGTGGGGCCCATTATATTAAAGGGAAAGCTATGTGGGGCCCATTATATTAAAGAGAAAGCTATGTGGGGCCCATTATATTAAAGGGAAAGCTATGTGGGGCCCATTATATAATAATAAAATCTATGTGGGGCCCATTATATTAAAGGGAAAGCTATGTGGGGCCCGTTATCTTAAAGGGACATCTACGTATATGATAAATTCTATATGGGGCCCATGATATTTAATGGAAGGCTATGTGAGGCCCATTATATTAAATAGAGAGCTATGTGGGGACCAATACATTGAAAAGAAAGCTATATTGGGGCCCACTATGTTATCTGGAAGGTTTTGTGGGGCCCTCTGTATTAAATTGAGGGCTATGTGAGGCCTATTAAATTAAATGGAAAGCGTTGCGGGGCCCATAATATTATATGGAGGGCTATGTGAGGCGCATTTATCAAATAAAGGGCTATGTAGCGCCAATTATATTAAATGGAAGCCTGTGTTTTGTCCATTATATTAAATAGATATGTATCTTGGCTCCATTATAATAAATGGAAGGCAATGTGGGGACCATTATATTAAATGGAGGGTTATGTGGGGCCCATTATATTAAATGGAAGCCTATATGGAGCCCAGTAAATTAAATGTAAAGCTATGTGGGGCCCAATATTTTAAATGGAAGGTTAAGTGGGGCCAATTGTATTAAATAGAGGGCTATGTGGTGCCCAATATAAAACATGGAAGGCTTTTTGGTGCCCATTATATTAAATAGAGGGATATTTTGGCCCCATTTTATTAAATGGAAGGCTATGTCAGGTCCAATATATTAAATGGAGTCCAGTGCGGCCTATTATATTAAATTGACGGTTATGTGGGGTTCAATAAATTAAATGAAAAGCTATGTGGAGCCCAATAAATTAAATTATAGTACATGGAAGGCAATGTGCGGCTCATTATACTATATAGAGGGCTATGTGGGGGCCATTATACTTTATAGAATTCTATGTGGGGGTCCATTATACTTTTGCCAATGGCAAATTGTGTGTTCCGGTGGCACTCCAAAGGTAAAGGGTGTGCTCCGGTGGCACTCCAACGTCATAGGGTGTGCTCTGGTGGCACACCAATGGCAAAAAGGCCAAAGAGTAGACTCTGGTGGCAGACTGAGCAGCCCTAGAGTGCGCCCCAGTGATAAGCAATAAGGCCAAAGAATGTACCCTGGTGGTAGGCTAAAAAGCCCTAGAGTGCGTCCCAGTGGTAAGCAATAAGGCCAAAAAGTGCACCCCGGTGGCAGGCTAAAAAAGCCTAAAATGAGTGCCCCGGTGGTAAGCAAAATGGTCAGAGTGTACCCCGGTCGCAGTTAAAAAGCCCAAGTTGGGTGCCCCGGTGGTAAGCTAAAAGGCCAAAGAGTGCACCCCGGTGGAAGCTAAAAAGCCCAAGATGGGTGCCCCGGTGGTAAGCAAAAAAGGTCACATATTGGGCCCCTCTGGTAGGCCTACGGGAAATAGAGTTCTCCGATGGCACACCAACGGTAAAGGGTGTGCCCGATGGTACTCCAATGGTAAAGGGTGTGCTTCAGTGGCATGCCAGTGGCAAAAAGTGTACTCCGGTGGCATGCTAATGGTGAAAGGTGTGCTCTGTTAGCACCCCAACTGTAAAGAGTGTGTTCCAGTGGCACCCCAGCAGCCAATGGTGTACTTCGGTGGCAGATCATCGGGAAATGGTGTGATATGTAAGGCTCATCATAACAAAAGGGAGGGCTATGTGGGACCCATTATTTTATATGGAAAGCAAGGTGGGGCCCATTATATTAATTAGGGGCTTATGTGGGGCTCTTTATATTAAATAAAAACATATGTGGGTCCCATTAAATAAAATGGAAGGCTATGTGGACCCCATTAAATTAAATGGAAGGCTATGTGGACCCCATTAAATTAAATGGAAGGCTATGTGGGGCCCATTATATTAAATGGAAGCCTATATGGGGCCCAATAAATTAAATGAAAAGCTACAGTATGTACAGCAATAATAAAAATGGTAATAATACAGGGTGGGCTATTTATATGGATACACCTAAATTAAATGGGAATGGTTGGTGATGTCAACTTCCTGTTTATGGCACATTAGTATATGGGAGGGGGAAACTTTTCCAGATGGGTGGTGACTATGGCGGCCATTTTGAAGTCGGCCATTTTGGATCTAACTTTATTTTTTTCAATGGGAAGAGGGTGATGTGACACATCAAACTCATTGAGAATTTCATAAGAAAATACAATGGTGTGCTTGGTTTTAACATAACTTTATTCTTTCATGAATTTTTTACAAGTTTATGACCACTTATAAAATGTGTTTAAAGTGCTGCCCATTGTGTTGGATTGTCAATGCAACCCTCTTCTCCCACTCTTGACACACTGATACCAACACCGCAGAAGAAATGCTAGCACAGGCTTTCAGTATCCGTTGTTTCAGATGCTGAAAGGTTATATGGGGCCTATTAAAATAAATGGAAGACTATGCAGGACCTCTTGTAATAACTAGAAGGCAATTTGTGGCCCATTATATTAAACTAGATGGTGGCCCGATTCTAACTCATCGGGTATTCTAGAATATGTATGCGGCCGGCCGCGACCAATCAGCGAACCGTGTTAGTGAGGACCGGAGAGCATGTTTAAATTTGGCGCCAAAATCGGTGATTGGTCACGGCTGGCGGCCGCGACCAATCAGCGAATCGTATTAGTGAGAACCGGGGAGCGTGTACTTCCACTGTGAGCAGCCGGGAGATGACCGGCTGCTCGCAGCAGAAGTATCCCAACCGGCGGCGCCGCTCCCCGGTCCTCCCTTCACACTTGCCGCTGATCTAGCGACGGTAGCCGCATGGAGGTCAGCGGCGCCGCAGGTCAGGGTACTTCTGCTGCAAGCAGCCGGGAGATGACCGGCTGCATCGCCACTGACCTCTGTGCAGAGCGGTGTTTAAATTTGGAGCCAATATCGCTGATTGGTCGTGGCCGCCGAATCGTATTAGTGAGGACAGGGGAGCGGCGCTGCCTGTGCGGGTACTTCCACTGCGAGCAGCCGGGAAATGACCGGCTGCTCGCAGCAGAAGTATCTGGACCGGAGAGCGGCGCCACCCTTCACACTTTCCGTCGGAAGATCAGCGGCCCTAACCGCTGATCTCCCGACGGTAGCCGCATGGAGGTCAGCGGCGCCGCTGGTCGGGGTACTTCTGCTGCGAGCAACCGGGAGTTGACCGGCTAGCGCCGGTCATCTCCCGCCTACATCGCCGCTGACCTCCGTGCGGCAGATGAGCTGCTAATGGCCGCCATCTTTTTCTGAAATCCCACGTCGCTGATTGACCACGGTCTGACAAATCAGCGACGCAGGACTTCCTGGACAGAAGGACAGACAGACAGACATGATAAGACGATTATATATATTAAATGTAAGGTTATGTAGGGCCCAATATATTCAATGAAAAACTATATGGGCCCATTATATAAAAGAAAAAGCTAAGTGTGGCCCATTTTATTAAATGGATGATGGCGTGCTCCCTTGGCAAGCCAGCGGGAAAGTGGCGTGCTTCCGGTGGCAAGCCAGCGGGACAGTGGCGTGCTCCGGTGGCAAGCCAGCGGGAAAGTGGCGTGCTCCGGTGGCAAGCCAGCGGGAAAGTGGCGTGCTCCGGTGGCAAGCCAGCGGGAAAGTGGCGTGCTGTGGTGGCAAGCCAGCGGGAAAGTGGCGTGCTCCGGTGGCAAGCCAGCGGGAAAGTGGCGTGCTCCGGTGGCAAGCCAGCGGGAAAGTGGCGTGCTCCGGTGGCAAGCCAGCGGGAAAGTGGCGTGCTCCGGTGGCAAGCCAGCGGGACAGTGGCGTGCTCCGGTGGCAAGCCAGCGGGACAGTGGCGTGCTCCGGTGGCAAGCCAGCGGGAAAGTGGCGTGCTCCGGTGGCAAGCCAACGGGAAAGTGGCGTGCTCCGGTGGCAAGCCAACGGGAAAGTGGCGTGCTCCGGTGGCAAGCCAACGGGAAAGTGGCGTGCTCCGGTGGCAAGCCAACGGGAAAGTGGCGTGCTCCGGTGGCAAGCCAACGGGAAAGTGGCGTGCTCCGGTGGCAAGCCAACGGGAAAGTGGCGTGCTCCGGTGGCAAGCCAACGGGACTGTGGCGTGCTCCGGTGGCAAGCCAACGGGAAAGTGGCGTGCTCCGGTGGCAAGCCAACGGGAAAGTGACGTGCTCCGGTGGCAAGCCAACGGGAAAGTGGCGTGCTCCGGTGGCAAGCCAACGGGAAAGTGGCGTGCTCCGGTGGCAAGCCAACGGGAAAGTGGCGTGCTCCGGTGGCAAGCCAACGGGAAAGTGGCGTGCTCCGGTGGCAAGCCAACGGGAAAGTGGCGTGCTCCGGTGGCAAGCCAACGGGAAAGTGGCGTGCTCCGGTGGCAAGCCAACGGGACAGTGGCGTGCTCCGGTGGCAAGCCAACGGGACAGTGGCGTGCTCCGGTGGCAAGCCAACGGGACAGTGGCGTGCTCCGGTGGCAAGCTAACGGGAAAGTGGCGTGCTCCGGTGGCAAGCCAACGGGAAAGTGGCGTGCTCCGGTGGCAAGCCAACGGAAAAGTGGCGTGCTCCGGTGGCAAGCCAACGGGAAAGTGGCGTGCTCCGGTGGCAAGCCAACGGGAAAGTGGCGTGCTCCGGTGGCAAGCCAACGGGAAAGTGGCGTGCTCCGGTGGCAAGCCAACGGGAAAGTGGCGTGCTCCGGTGGCAAGCCAACGGGAAAATGGCGTGCTCCTGTGGCAAGCCAACGGGAAAGTGGCGTGCTCCGGTGGCAAGCCAACGGGAAAGTGGCGTGCTCCGGTGGCAAGCCAACGGGAAAGTGGCGTGCTCCGGTGGCAAGCCAACGGGAAAGTGGCGTGTTCCGGTGGCAAGCCAACGGAAAAGTGGCGTGCTCCGGTGGCAAGCCAACGGGACTGTGGCGTGCTCCGGTGGCAAGCCAACGGGACTGTGGCGTGCTCCGGTGGCAAGCCAACGGGACTGTGGCGTGCTCCGGTGGCAAGCCAACGGGACAGTGGCGTGCTCCGGTGGCAAGCCAACGGGAAAGTGGCGTGCTCCGGTGGCAAGCCAACGGGAAAGTGGCGTGCTCCGGTGGCAAGCCAACGGGAAAGTGGCGTGCTCCGGTGGCAAGCCAACGGGAAAGTGGCGTGCTCCGGTGGCAAGCCAACGGGAAAGTGGCGTGCTCCGGTGGCAAGCCAACGGGAAAGTGGCGTGCTCCGGTGGCAAGCCAACGGAAAAGTGGCGTGCTCCGGTGGCAAGCCAACGGGAAAGTGGCGTGCTCCGGTGGCAAGCCAACGGGAAAGTGGCGTGCTCCGGTGGCAAGCCAACGGGAAAGTGGCGTGCTCCGGTGGCAAGCCAGCGGGACTGTGGCATGCTTTGGTGGCAAGCCAGCGGGAAAGTGGCGTGCTCCGGTGGCAAGCCAACGGGAAAGTGGCGTGCTCCGGTGGCAAGCCAACGGGAAAGTGGCGTGCTCCGGTGGCAAGCCAACGGGAAAGTGGCGTGCTCCGGTGGCAAGCCAACGGGACTGTGGCGTGCTCCGGTGGCATGCCAACGGGACTGTGGCATGCTCCGGTGGCAAGCCAGCGGGAAAGTGGCGTGCTCCGGTGGAAAGCCAACGGGAAAGTGGCGTGCTCCGGAGGCAAGCCAACGGGAAAGTGGCGTGCTCCGGTGGCAAGCCAACGGGAAAGTGGCGTGCTCCGGTGGCAAGCCAACGGAAAAGTGGCGTGCTCCGGTGGCAAGCCAACGGGAAAGTGGCGTGCTCCGGTGGCAAGCCAACGGGAAAGTGGCGTGCTCCGGTGGCAAGCCAACGGGAAAATGGCGTGCTCCGGTGGCAAGCCAACGGGAAAGTGGCGTGCTCCGGTGGCAAGCCAACGGGAAAGTGGCGTGCTCCGGTGGCAAGCCAACGTGAAAGTGGCGTGCTCCGGTGGCAAGCCAACGGGAAAGTGGCGTGCTTCGGTGGCAAGCCAACGGGAAAGTGGCGTGCTCCGGTGGCAAGCCAACGGGAAAGTGGCGTGCTCCGGTGGCAAGCCAACGGGAAAGTGGCGTGCTCCGGTGGCAAGCCAACGGGAAAGTGGCGTGCTCCGGTGGCAAGCCAACGGGAAAGTGGCGTGCTCCGGTGGCAAGCCAACGGGACTGTGTCGTGCTTCGGTGGCAAGCCACCGGGAAAGTGGCATGCTCCGGTGGCAAGCCATTGGGAAAGTGGCGTGCTCCGGTGGCAAGCCAACGGGAAAGTGGCGTGCTCCGGTGGCAAGCCAACGGGAAAGTGGCGTGCTCCGATGGCAAGCCAACGGGAAAGTGGCGTGCTCCGGTGGCAAGCCAACGGGAAAGTGGCGTGCTCCGGTGGCAAGCCAACGGGAAAGTGGCGTGCTCCGGTGGCAAGCCAACGGGAAAAGGTGTGCTCCGGTGGCATGCTAATGGTAAAGGTGTGCTCCAGTGGCATTCTAACGGTAAAGGTGTGCTGCGGTCACATGCTAATGGTAAAGGTGTGCTCCGGTGGCATGCTAACGGGAATAGGTGTGCTCCGATGGCATGCTAACGGGAATAGGTGTGCCCGGTGGCATACTAACGGGAAAAGGTGTGCTACGGTGGCATGCTAGCGGGAAATGGTGTGCTTCGGTGGCATGATAACGAGAAATGGGGTACTCGATTGGCACCACAATGGTCAAGGGACTTGGAAATGTCACATGTGAAGTCATACTCGCATAGTGTCTGTTGTTGCAGGGATCAAAAGAGCGACCCGGTGGAACAAGATGTGGACACTGTGCGACAGATGGTGGTTTAAGGACAGCAAACAGCAAAATAAGACCAAGCAACAGCAAGAAAACAATCCAAGAATTACCGCAGCAGACAAGTAAGTGATTGTGATTCTTTTAAACGGTGATGTATGATCAGATGAAGTGGAATGCAGTAAGTTTGGAAATATGATTAACATGTTAATAAAGTGTCTGAAATGTATGAGCGAGAAAGAGAAAAAGGTGGATTGTTACAGGGGGACAGCTGAGAGTAGGGAGTTGCAGAGAAAGTCCTTGTGACAGGTTTAGGATGTATACGGCGGTTTATTGCCTCCTCCACATACAAAGGCAGGAGATGAGACTATCAAACTATTGAACTTGGAGTTGTTAGTAATGTTGGAGGTGAAGTTAATAAAGCAAGTAAAATGGGAAAGAAAAAAAGGGGTTGTATGTTTGCCTGGTCAGAGGGATGTTTGCCTGTTCATGGGGATGTTTGTCTGGTCAGGGGGATGTTTGCCTGGTCAGGGGGATGTTTGCCTGGTCAGGGGGATGTTTGCCTGGTCAGGGGGATGGTTGCCTGGTCAGGAGGATGTTTGCCTGGTCATGGGGATGTTTGTCTGGTCAGGGGGATGTTTGCCTGGTCAGAGGGATGTTTGCCTGGTCAGGGGGATGTTTGCCTGGTCAGGGGGATGGTTGCCTGGTCAGGGGGATGGTTGCCTGGTCAGGAGGATGTTTGTCTGGTCAGGTGGATGTTTGTCTGGTCAGAGGGATGTTTGTCTGGTCAGAGTGATGTTTGTCTGGTCAGAGGGATGTTTGCTTCACGTTGGGGAAGAGGGAAAGGACTGAATGATCCGGCACCTGTCCTATCCACAGGATGGTCAGCTAGTGCCGCCATAGGGAAAGAGCTGACCTAGTGTCACTATCAATCATCAGAGTCTGCAGTACAACTGATTAGGGGTCCAGCAGGGGGGCGCTGATGACACAGGTGGACCTTGGGGCGGTTTTCCGGTTGCCGACGCTGCACCTAGAGGGTTTTCTTCATGTAATTATCCTCCTCACATTGCAGACTTGTGAACTTTATAAATTTTCTTCATTTGCTTATTTTCTTCCTTCTCTCCCAAACACGTTGCTGAAGTGCTGTCTCACCCCCACTGCCCCCATCTAGAAGCTTCTTGTAGCTGCTGTTCAGTGAGATTTGTCCTCTATATACCAGCAGTCTGTGTATGGGCCTGTCTCTGTCTGATCCTCTCTGCTCTCCACCCCTGCACTCAGACATAGGAAACCCTGTACTCGGATTACTTCACATCTTGGTGAACAACAGCTGAAAGGACCCTATAAAGGAGCCTGTACCAGGCAGGTGACAGCGGTGCAGCATTGTGCTTGTGAGGGCAATGGGGCGGTGGAGTCAGAAATTGGGGAATACTTGGGTGCTCTCTGGACGGACAATATTAGTGCTGCAGTAATTTCCCACAAGTTTTTGCACAGAGCGGCCACTAATATAGAATAAAGTAAAACAATTGTGCTCTGTAAATAATGGCTGTGCTTTGCTACAAATGCTTCATGTTCGCAGGAGGTTTTTTTTTCTTTAATAAATTTTATTTAGTTTATAATTGATTTTTTCTCTTTCTGCTAGATATCAGCACATGATAGAGGCCGTACGGGACTGATATAAGAAGTTCTTGGCTGAGAAGGAAAGAAGCTTCATTCCTCCATGAGCTGCAGTTCTTTGTGTCCAGTCGGGAGCTCTATTAGTAAGTAGATTTTATCACCGGCGCAGACATTTCCGGGAAGGTTCCAATTGGCCAAATACAAGACGTTCATTAAACTCTTCATTTGAAATAAACGTCTGGTTATCATCCACAATACTTAATACCGGTCACTTGTCACAAATTTGTATATTTTTTACTTGTTATAAAATGCTGCTCATCCCTTGAATCTTTTCTTTTTTTTTGTAATTTTAGACAAAACATTACATATTCCTGACAAGTCCCAGGTCTTTTCACACCACTCGTTTTGCAGGTTCTTTAATACTACAGCACTTACGTTATTGGGGTCATTTTTGTGCAGTTTGCAGTTACATGATTTTTTATACATGTTTTTTTTTAGCTTTGTCTTGTTATTACATCACATTCATCTTTTTCCTCTCTTGCTTTCCTGGAGTGAAGTAAACATATCTCCAAGTCACTCTGAGCTGCCGGCAGGAGAGATGGACCCTCAGGAGCCTCCTAGTCTTCAGAATCCACATGAAGGAGAAGTCCAAGAACAAGAAAGGCCTCCGACAGCAGAGCAACCTGTCCGCCAAAAAGTCCCAGAAGAAGAAGCGATGGTCCCGCAGCTCATCTGTGTTTTTCCTAAATGTAGTTTATACTTTTACTGATTGTAATTTTCTTGGTCGATACCAGATAAAGTTTTGGATGACAACTGTCTGGACTTGTGTCTTATTTTACATTTCTCCTTTTTTCTTCTTGCTTCCCCTCCAGTGAGATCTGGCTTAGGTGATAAAAGCCTTTCTCTATCCAGCATTTTTGCAGCAGGCTGGAGAATTACTTTCTGGATGATAACTTGCCTTAGTCTCAGGTGCCCATACACTAGTTAGCTTTACACCGGACGCTTGTCCACACAACACATCCCGACTCCCCGATATACATGAATGTGGTTATATGTGTGGGGGAGATGGCCCCATACACAGCACATGGTCGGCTGCTCCAGCAAAAATCCTTGGGTTTGACCTACCTTCCTGTAATATATATGGGGGGCCATTAGTTGGATGTTTGCAGGACCCCTCTTTGTCCGACAGCTTCCCTCCCCCACACATACAGTTATATGAAAAAGTTTGGGCACCCCTATTAATCTTAAGCTTAATGTTTTATAAAAATTGCTGTTTTTGCAACAGCTATTTCCGTTTGATATATGTAATAACTGTTGGACACAGTAATGTTTCTGCCTTGAAATGAGGTTTATTGTACTAACAGAAAATGTGCAATCTGCATTCAAACAAAATTTGACAGGTGCATAAGTATGGGCACCCTTATCATTTTCTTGTTTTAAATACTCCTACCTACTTTTTACTGACTCACTAAAGCACGTTTTTTGGTTTTGTAACCTCATTGAGCTTTGAACTTCATAGCCAGGTGTATGCAATCATGAGAAAAGCTACTTAAAGTGGCCACTTGCAAGTTGTTCTCCTGTTTGAATCTCCTCTGAAGAGTGGCATCATGGGCTCCTCAAAACAACTGTCAAATGATCTGAAAACAAAGATTATTCAACATAGTTGTTCAGGGGAAGGATACAAAAAGCTGTCTCAGAGATTTAACCTGTCAGTTTCCACTGTGAGGAACATAGTAAGGAAATGGAAGAACACAGGGACAGTTCTTGTTAGGGCCAGAAGTGGCAGGCCAAGAAAAACATCAGAAAGGCAGAGAAGAAGAATGGTGAGATCAGTCAAGGACAATCCTCAGACCACCTCCAGAGAGCTGCAGCATCAACTTGCTGCAGATGGTGTCACTGTGCATCGGTCAACTATACAACGCACTTTGCACAAGGAGAAGCTGTATGGGAGAGTGATGCGAAAGAAGCCGTTTCTGCAAGCACGCCACAAACAGAGTCAGCTGAGGTATGCAAAAGCACATTTGGAGAAGCCAATTTCTTTTTGGAAGAAGGTCCTGTGGACTGATGAAACCAAGATTGAGTTGTTTGGTCATATAAAAAGGCGTTATGCATGGCGGCAAAAAAACACAGCATTCCAAGAAAAACACTTGCTACCCACAGTAAAATTTGGTGGAGGTTCCATCATGCTTTGGGGCTGTGTGGCCAATGCCGGCACCGGGAATCTTGTTAAAGTTGAGGGACGCATGGATTCCACTCAGTATCAGCAGATTCTTGACAATAATGTTCAAGAATCAGTGACAAAGTTGAAGTTACACAGGGGATGGATCTTTCAGCAAGACAATGATCCAAAACACCGCTCCAAATCTACTCAGGCATTCATGCAGAGGAACAATTACAATGTTCTGGAATGGCCATCCCAGTCCCCAGACCTGAATATCATTGAACATCTGTGGGATCATTTGAAGAGGGCTGTCCATGCTCGGCGACCATCAAACTTAACTGAACTGGAATTGTTTTGTAAAGAGGAATGGTCAAAAATACCTTCATCCAGGATCCAGGAACTCATTAAAAGCTACAGGAAGCGACTAGAGGCTGTTATTTTTGCAAAAGGAGGATCTACTAAATATTAATGTCACTTTTCTGGTGAGGTGCCCATACTTATGCACCTGTCAAATTTTGTTTGAATGCAGATTGCACATTTTCTGTTAGTACAATAAACCTCATTTCAAGGCAGAAACATTACTGTGTCCAACAGTTATTACATATATCAAACTGAAATAGCTGTTGCAAAAACACCAATTTTTATAAAACATTAAGCTTTAGATTAATAGGGGTGCCCAAACTTTTTCATATAACTGTAGCAAGCAGTGTACATACAAGCTCCCTTCCCGCACATACAGTATATATAGCATATAAAGAAAAAACCTAGAAGTCTGAACTGAAACATAAATTGATGTGCATGCAAAATGTAAATGCATGTTCACACAAGGCCACTAGACAAAGAAAAACCAAAGACAAGCAAAATACCCAAGTAACCGGAAGTGAATGGGTAAATCGCAAAGTGCAAAAATAATAAATAATGAAGGGTATTTAGTTAACATAATTTTGATAAAAATAATGCAAAAGCTATGCCGCCACATCACGGCAACCCTTATGGGACAGTCCTAACTCTAATATTAAAACCTTACCATTTGTCAAGTGACATACATATGGATAAGGGCAGAGAGACTGACCCCCTAGTAGAAGCATAGACCTGAGGCAGAATAAACATTTCAGCTCAGACAAAGGGTGGCCACACCCTAATATGCACTAAAGCACACTGAACTACAAAGAAAAAACCTAGAAGTCTGAACTGAAACATAAATTGCAGGCAAAATGTAAATGCATGTTCACATAAGGCCACTAGACAAAGAAAAACCAAAGGCAAGCAAAATACCCAAGTAACCGGAAGTAAATGGGTAAATCGCAAAGTGCAAAAATAATAAATAATGAAGGGTATTTAGTAGTGAAGAGCGAGCACTAAAATGCTCGGGTGCTCGAAGTTCGGGCCGAGCTCGCCATGATACTCGGGTGCTCGACCTGAGCCACGAGCCCAATGTTAGTCTATGGGAGACGCCAGCATTCTCGCGGCGGCATCCCCGGATGTCTTTTAAAAGCCTAACAAGTGCCCAAAACGATAGTGACAGTGCTCAAATGACATGGGGACAGCATGGGGATCGCCCCAGGAAGCATTTCTGACCCCCAGGTCACTGCTGTCAACAATGTGGTCAGAGGTATTAAGCCACTTTTAAGGGCTCACAATAAAACGTTCAAAAACTAAACTGAAACTGCTTTCCTGTGAAATATGTTAAGGAAGTTCCTTTCCAGGGTAAAGACTTGTGTATAAGGTAAAATAAATAACCAAAAAAAAAAATACTCCTCCACACCTTGGGCTATGTTCACAAGTAGCATTTTTAATGCATTTTTGCACTTTTGTATTGCTTCAATCGTGACAAATGCATTCACTGGGAAATGTAATTTTAACATTTTACAACCTTATCTGGCCATGTGCTGTATGACACATGCATACAGTGCTGAAAAGACATGGGGACAGCATGGGAAAGACCCCTGGAAGCATCTCTGACTCCCCAGTCACTGCCTAAAAGTGTGACCATCAGAAGTCATCCTTGCCGCATCAGAAGATGCAAACTTGCAACTATCCCCGTGCAAGTTCTTGTCCCAGGGCAGGGTTCAATTGTACCTCCCCCATTCCTTGCAATGCAAGCGCAAATATGCAGCCAACCACCCACCCACCCCCAGGCTGCAATACCATACTGCTTGCTTGCACTTGAACTTGGGCCTTTTCGGCATGTGGAGGCGGAATCTGGCCACCATGTCATGGCAGCGTTGGCGGCCTGGTATCCATACTCAGTCCCCAGCCGCCCGGCGGCGGGGTGTCCACACTCGGTCCCCAACCGCCAGGTGGCGGCCGGGAGTCCATACTCAGTCCCCAGCCGCCTGGGGGCAGCCGGGTGTCCATAAACGGTCCCCAGCCGCCCCTATTTCTCCTTGGAACATCCCCTCACACACTTTTCTTAGCCCGGCCTGCTTTAGGGCAGCATTGGACGAGCCCACCAGAGAACCAGACTCCTCCGGTGGGCCCTGGCTTCTCCATCAGGGGAGTTGAGAGTGACAAGGTGAGGACCATGATGATGATGATACAAGTTAGCATCTGCTTTGTTTTCTTGGAATGCAAGCGTAAGTGTGCAGCCTGCCACCCACCCACCGCCAGGCTGCATTACCATACTGCTTGCTTGCTTGCACTTGAAATTGGGCCTTTTTAGGCACGTGGAGGCGGAATCTGACCACCGAGTCATGGCAGCATTGGCGGCCTGGAATCCATACTCAGTCCCCAGCCGCCCGGCTGCCAGGTGTTCACACTCGGTCCCCAGCCGCCAGGGGGCGGCCGGGTGTCCATACTCGGTCCCCAGCCGCCCCGCGGCCGGGTGTTCACACACGGTCCCCAGCCCCCTGGGGGCAGCCGGGTGTCCATAAACGGTCCCCAGGGGCCCCTATTTCTCCTTGGAACATCCCCCCACACACTTTTCTTAGCCTGGCCTGCTTTAGGGCAGCATTGGACGAGCCCACCAGAGAACCAGACTCCTCCGGTGGGCCCTGGCTTCTCCATCAGGGGAGTTGAGAGTGCCAAGGTGAGGACCATGATGATGATGATACAAGTTAGCATCTGCTTTGTTTTCTTGGAATGCAAGCGCATGTATGTAGTAGCGACTAGGCCTGAGGTGGTCAGCGTTTTGGCGCATATCCTACCTCCTCCGAGGATTGCTGGATGTTTTCCTGCTACTATCCCAGTTCTATGACTCCCATTAAAACAAAGCTTCAGGTGATGAATGATGGATGAGGTGGTGGCAAAGGAGAAAGAGCAGGAGGAACAGGGACCATTCACATCAATATCAGGCCAGTCAACCACCTATGTCTTGTAGGATATGTTTCTGTAACAAAAGGAGCGGTTTGGCTACACAGTTATAGGGCATACAGTGAGTGCAATGCCTACCAAAAATTTTGAGGCACTCGAATGTACCTTGGAAATGACATGGAGGTCAGAGGGCCTTAACTAAACCGTTTTTTCCATTTATATCAACTGGGTCTCCTGTACACTGTTGGCCTAAACAGTGAATGGAAGGCTTTCCAAAAATTATGAGGAACTGCAATGCCCCTTGAAACAGACGTGGATTACAGCGTACTAAAAACCTTCTACCCACTATTGGGGAGTGGGTCTCCCTTAGTTTTCGCCTTTGCATTGAAAAGCAAAAGCTGACTAAAATTAGGAGGAAATGCAATGTCCGTTGGAAGAGTCGTGGAGGTTTGAGGTAATTAAAAACAACATTTCAATGCCCCTAGGAAGAGCTGTGGAGTTCAGAGTGGCTTAAGAAGACTTTTGATTTCCCTTTGAACAGACGTGGAGGTCACAGTAGCTTAACAAGATGGTTTTAATGCCCCTCGGAAAAGACGTGGCGGTCCCAGTAGCTTAACCAGACGTTTTGAATGCCCCTCGGAAAAGGGGCTTTTAATGCTCCTTCCAAGAGCCATACAGTACAGCATAGTACAAACATTATTCCCATTATTGGGGAGTGTGTATCCCATAGTCATAGCTTATGCCTTCCAAGCAAAAGCTGCCAAAAATTAGGATGGAGAAACTTGCAATGCCCCTTACAAGAGCCATGCAGTACAGCATATTCCAAACATTATTCCCATTATTGGGGAGTGGGTCTCCCATAGTCTTTGCTTATGCCTTCCAAGCAAAAGCTGCCAAAAATTAGGACGAAGGAGCTTGCAATGCCCCTTACAAGAGCCATGCAGTACAGCATATTACAAACATTATTCCCATTATTGGGGAGTTGGTCTCCCATAGTCTTTGCTTATGCCTTCCAAGCAAAAGCTGCCAAAAATTAGGACGGAGGAACTTGCAGTGCCCCTTACAAGAGCCATGCAGTACAGCATATTACAAACATTATTCCCATTAATGGGGAGTGGGTCTCCCATAGTATTTGCTTATGCCTTCCAAGAAAAAGCAGCCAAAAATTAAGAGGAAATGAAATGCCCGTTCGAAGAGTCGTGGAGGTTAGAGTTAATTAAAAACAACATATCAATGCCCCTTGGAAGAGTTTTGGAGTTCAGAGTGGTTTAACAAGACACTTTTAATGCCCCTCAAAAGAGATGTGGAGGTCCCAGTAGCTTAACAAGACGGTTTTAATGCCCCTCAGAAAAGTGGTGGAGGTCACAGTAGCTTAAGAAGACGCTTTTAATGCCCCTCAGAAGAAACGTGGAGATCCTAGAAGCTTAACAAGATGGTTTTAATGCCCCTTGGAAAAGTGGTGGAGGTCGCAGTAGCTTAACAAGACGGTTTGAATGATCCTTGGAAGAGACGTGGAGGTCACAGTACCTTAACAAGACGGTTTGAATGCCCCTTGGAAGAGACGTGGAGGTCGCAGTAGCTTAACAAGACGCTAATAATGCCCCTCAGAAGAGACGTGGAGGTCCCAGCAGCTTAACAAGATGGTTTTAATGCTCCTCAGAAAAGTGGTGGAGGTCCCAGTAGCTTAACAAGATGATTTTAATGCCCCTCAGAAACGTGGTAGAGGTCCCAGTAGCTTAACAAGACTGTTTGAATGCTCCTTGGAAGAGACGTGGAGGTCCCAGTAGCTTAACTGGCCGGTTTAAATGCCCCTGGGAAAAGTGGTGGAGGTCACAGTAGCTTAACAAGACACTATTAATGCCCCTCAGAAGAGAAGTGGAGGTCCCAGTAGCTTAACAAGACAGTTTGAATGCCCCTTGGAAGAGACGAGGAGGTCCCAGTAGCTTAACAAGACGGTTTTAATGCTCCTCGGAAAAGTGGTGGAGGTCACAGTAGCTTAACAAGACGCTTTTAATGCCCCTCGGAAGAGACGTGGAGGTCCAAGTAGCTTAACAAGACGGTTTGAATGCCCCTTGGAAGAGACGTGGAGGTCCCAGTAGCTTAACAAGACGGTTTGAATGCCCCTCGGAAGAGACGTGGAGGTCCCAGTATCTTAGCAAGGTGGTTTTAATGCCCCTCGAAAAAGTGGTGGAGGTCACAGTAGCTTAACAAGACGCTTTTAATGTCCCTCAGAAGAGACATGGAGGTCCCAGTAGCTTAACAAGACGGTTTGAATGCCCCTTGGAAGAGACGTGGAGGTCCCAGTAGCTTAACAAGACGGTTTTCATACTCCTCAGAAAAGTGGTGGAGGTCCCAGTAGCTTAACAAGATGCTTTTAATGCCCATCGGAAAAGTGGTGGAGGTCCCAGAAGCTTAACAAGACGGTTTTAATGCCCCTTGGAAAAGTGGTGGAGGTCGCAGTAGCTTAACAAGACGGTTTGAATGCCCCTTGGAAGAGACGTGGAGGTCCCAGTAGCTTAACAAGACGGTTTGAATGCCCCTCGGAAGAGACGTGGAGGTCCCAGTAGCTTAACAAGACGGTTTTATTGCCCCTTGAAAAAGTGGTGGAGGTCACAGCAGCTTAACAAGACACTTTTAGTGCCCCTCAGATAAGTGGTGGAGGTCCCAGTAGCTTAACAAGATGGTTTGAATGCCCCTTGGAAGAGACGTGGAGGTCCCAATAGCTTAACAAGATGGTTTTAATGCCCCTCAGAAAAGTTGTGGAGGTCACAGTAGCTTAACAAGATGCTTTTAATGCCTATCAGAAGAGACGTGGAGGTCCCAGTAGCTTAACAAGATGGTTTGAATGCCCCTTGGAAGAGACGTGGAGGTCCCAGTAGCTTAACAAGACGGTTTGAATGCCCCTTGGAAGAGACATGGAGGTCCCAGTAGCTTAACAAGACGGTTTTAATGCTTCTCGGAAAAGTGGTGGAGGTCCCAGTAGCTTAATAAGACGCTTTTACTGCCCCTCGAAAAAGTGGTGGTCGCAGTAGCTTAACAAGACGGTTTGAATGCCCCTTGGTGGAGACGTGGAGGTCCCAGTAGCTTAACAAGACGGTTTGAATGCCCCTTGGAAGAGACGTGGAGGTCCCAGTAGCTTAACAAGACGGTTTTAATGCCCCTCGGAAAAGTGGTGGAGGTCACAGTAGCTTAACAAGTCGCTTTTAATGCCCCTGAGAAGAGAAGTGGAGGTCGCAGTAGCTTAACAAGACGGTTTGAATGCCCCTTGGAAGAGACGTGGAGGTCCCAGTAGCTTAACAAGACGGTTTTAATGCTTCTCAGAAAAGTGGTGGAGGTCCCAGTAGCTTAATAAGACGCTTTTACTGCCCCTTGAAAAAGTGGCGGAGGTCACAGTAGCTTAACAAGACGGTTTGAATGCCCCTTGGTAGAGACGTGGAGGTCGCAGTAGCTTAACAAAACGGTTTGAATGCCCCTTGGAAGAGACGTGGAGGTCCCAGTAGCTTAACAAGACAGTTTGAATGCCCCTCGGAAGAGACGTGGAGGTCCCAGTAGCTTAACAAGACAGTTTTATTGCCCCTCGAAAAAGTGGTGGAGGTCACAGCAGCTTAACAAGAAGCTTTTAATGCCCCTCAGATAAGTGGTGGAGGTCCCAGTAGCTTAACAAGACGGTTTGAATGCCCCTTGGAAGAGACGTGGAGACGTGAAATGCTAATGGTAAAGGTGTGCTCCGGTGGCATGCTAACGGGAATAGGTGTGCTGCGATGTCATGCTAACGGGAATAGGTGTGCCCGGTGGCATACTAACGGGAAAAGGTGTGCTACGGTGGCATGCTAGCGGGAAATGGTGTGCTTCGGGGGCATGATAATGAGAAAAGGGGTACTCCATTGGCACCACAATGGTAAAGGGACTTGGAAATGTCACATGTGAAGTCATACTCGCATAGTGTCTGTTGTTGCAGGGATCAAAAGAGCGACCCGGTGGAACAAGATGTGGACACTGTGCGGCAGATGCTGGTTTAAGGACAGCAAACAGCAAAATAAGACCAAGTAACAGCAAGAAAACAATCCAAGAATTACAGCAGCAGACAAGTAAGTGAGTGTGATTCTTTTAAACGGTGATGTATGATCAGATGAAGTGGAATGCAGTAAGTTTAGAAATATGATTAACATGTTAATAAAGTGTCTGAAATGTATGAGCGAGAAAGAGAAAAAGGTGGAATGTTACAGGGGGACAGCTGAGAGTAGGGAGTTGCAGAGAAAGTCCTTGTGACAGGTTTAGGATGTATACGGCTGTTTATTGTCTCCTCCACATACAAAGGCAGGAGATGAGACTATCAAACTATCGAACTTGGAGTTGTCAGTAATGTTGGAGGAGAAATTAATAAAGGAAGTAAAATGGGAAAGAAAAAAAGGAGTTGTATGTTTGCCTGGTCAGAGGGATGTTTGCCTGGTCAGAGGGATGTTTGCCTGGTCAGGGGGATGTTTGCCTGGTCAGGGGGATGTTTGTCTGGTCAGGGGGATGTTTGTCTGGTCAGGGGGATGTTTGTCTGGTCAGAGGGATGTTTGCTTCACGTTGGGGAAGAGGGATAGGACTGAATAATCCGGCACCTGTACTATCCACAGGATGGTCAGCTAGTGCCGCCATAGGGAAAGAGCTGACCTAGTGTCACTATCAATCATCAGAGTCTGCAGTACAACTGATTAGGGGTCCAGCAGGGGGGCGCTGATGACACAGGTGGACCTTGGGCGGTTTTCCGGTTGCCGACGCTGCACCTAGAGGGTTTTCTTCATGTAATTATCCTCCTCACATTGCAGACTTGTGAACTTTATAAATATTCTTCATTTGCTTATTTTCTTCCTTCTCTCCCAAACACGTTGCTGAAGTGCTGTCTCACCCCCACTGCCCCCATCCAGAAGCTTCTTGTAGCTGCTGTTCAGCGAGATTTGTCCTCTATATACCAGCAGTCTGTGTATGGGCCTGTCTCTGTCTGATCCTCTCTGCTCTCCACCCCTGCACTCAGACATAGGAAACCCTGTACTCGGATTACTTCACATCTTGGTGAACAACAGCTGAAAGGACCCTATAAAGGAGCCTGTACCAGGCAGGTGACAGCGGTGCAGCATTGTGCTTGTGAGGGCAATGGGGCGGTGGAGTCAGAAATTGGGGAATACTTGGGTGCTCTCTGGACGGACAATATTAGTGCTGCAGTAATTTCCCACAAGTTTTTGCACAGAGCGGCCACTAATATAGAATAAAGTAAAACAATTGTGCTCTGTAAATAATGGCTGTGCTTTGCTACAAATGCTTCATGTTTGCAGGAGGTTTTTTTTCTTTAATACATTTTATTTAGTTTATAATTGATTTTTTCTCTTTCTGCTAGATATCAGCACATGATAGAGGCCGTACGGGACTGGTATAAGAAGTTCTTGGCTGAGAAGGAAAGAAGCTTCATTCCTCCATGAGCTGCAGTTCTTTGTGTCCAGTCGGGAACTCTATTAGTAAGTAGATTTTATCACCGGCGCAGACATTTCCGGGAAGGTTCCAATTGGCCGAATACAAGACGTTCATTAAACTCTTCATTTGAAATAAACGTCTGGTTATCATCCACAATACTTAATACCGATCACTTGTCACAAATTTGTACATTTTTTACCTGTTATAAAATGCTGCTGATCCCTTGAATCTTTTCTTTTTTTTTGTCATTTTAGACAAAACATTACATATTCCTGACAAGTCCCAGGTCTTTTCACACCACTCGTTTTGCAGGTTCTTTAATACTACAGCACTTACGTTATTGGGGTCATTTTTGTGCAGTTTGCAGTTACATGATTTTTTATACATGTTTTTTTTTAGGTTTGTCTTGTTATTACATCACATTCATCTTTTTCCTCTCTTGCTTTCCTGGACTGAAGGAAACATATCTCCAAGTCACTCTGAGCTGCCGGCAGGAGAGATGGACCCTCAGGAGCCTCCTAGTCTTCAGAATCCACATGAAGGAGAAGTCCAAGAACAAGAAAGGCCTCCGACAGCAGAGCAACCTGTCCGCCAAAAAGTCCCAGAAGAAGAAGCGATGGTCCCGCAGCTCATCTGTGTTTTTCCTAAATGTGGATTATACTTTTACTGATTGTAATTTTCTTGGTCGATACCAGATAAAGTTTTGGATGACAACTGTCTGGACTTGTGTCTTATTTTACATTTCTCCTTTTTTCTTCTTGATTCACCTCCTGTGAGATCTGGCTTAGGTGATAAAAGCCTTTCTCTATCCGGCATTTTTTCAGCAGGCTGGAGAAAGACTTTCTGGATGATAACTTGCCTTAGTCTCAGGTGCCCATACACTAGTTAGCTTTAGACCGGACGCTTGTCCACACAACACATCCCGACTCCCCCATATACATGAATGTGGTTATATGTGTGGGGGAGATGGCCCCATACACAGCACATGGTCGGCTGCTCCAGCAAAAATCCTTGGGTTTGACCTACCTTCCTGTAATATATATGGGGGGCCATTAGTTGGATGTTTGCAGGACCCCTCTTTGTCCGACAGCTTCCCTCCCCCATACATTGCAAGCAGTGTACATACAAGCTCCCTTCCCGCACATACAGCATATATAGCATATAAAGAAAAAACCTAGAAGTCTGAACTGAAACATAAATTGATGTGCATGCAAAATGTAAATGCATGTTCACACCAGGCCACTAGACAAAGAAAAACCAAAGACAAGCAAAATACCCAAGTAACCGGAAGTGAATGGGTAAATCGCAAAGTGCAAAAATAATAAATAATGAAGGGTATTTAGTAGTGAAGAGCGAGCAATAAAATGCTCGGGGGCTCGAAGCTCGGGCCGAGCTCGCCATGATACTCGGTTGCTCGACCTGAGCCACGAGCCCAATGTTAGTCAATGGGAGACCCGAGAATTTTCGCGGCGGCATCCCCGGCTGTCTGTTAAAAGCCTAACAAGTGCCCAAAACGATCGTGACAGTGCTAAAATGACATGGGGACAGCATGGGGATCGCCCCAGGAAGCATTTCTGACCCCCAGGTCACTGCTGTCAACAACGTGGTCAGAGGTATTAAGCCACTTTTAAGGGCTCACAATAAAACGTTCAAAAAACGAAACTGAAACTGCTTTCAGTTAAGGAAGTTCCTTTCCAGGGTAAAGACTCATGTATAAGGTAAAATAAATAACAAAAAAAAAAATACTCCTCCACACCTTGGGCTATGTTCACAAGTGGCATTTTTTATGCGTTTTTGCACTTTTGTATTGCTTCAACCGTGACAAATGCATTCACCGGGAAATGTCATTTTAACATTTTACAACCTTATCTGGCCATGTGCTGTGTGACACATGCATACAGTGCTGAAAAGGCATGGGGACAGCATGGGGAAGACCCCTGGAAGCATCTCTGACTCCCCGGTCACTGCCTAAAAGTGTGCCCATCAGAAGTCATCCTTGAAGCATCAGAAGATGCAGACTTGCAATTATCCCCGTGCAAGTTCTTGTCCCAGGGCAGGGTTCAATTGTACCTCTCCCATTCCTTGCAATGCAAGCGCAAATATGCAGCCAACCACCCACCCACCCCCAGGCTGTAATACCATACTGCTTGCTTGCACTTGAAATTGGGCCTTTTAGGCATGTGGAGGCGGAATCTGGCCACCATGTCATGGCAGCGTTGGCGGCCTGGTATCCATACTCAGTCCCCAGCCGCCCGGCGGCGGGGTGTCCACACTCGGTCCCCAACCGCCAGGGGGCGGCCGGGTGTCCATACTCGGTCCCCAGCCGCCTGGGGGCAGCCGGGTGTCCATAAACGGCCCCCAGCCGCCCCTATTTCTCCTTGAAACATCCCCCCACACACTTTTCTTAGCCCGGCCTGCTTTAGGGCAGCATTGGACGAGCCCACCAGAGAACCAGACTCCTCCGGTGGGCCCTGGCTTCTCCATCAGGGGAGTTGAGAGTGACAAGGTGAGGACCATGATGATGATGATACAAGTTAGCATCTGCTTTGTTTTCTTGGAATGCAAGCGAAGTGTGCAGCCTGACATCCACCCACCCACCGCCAGGCTGCAATACCATACTGCTTGCTTGCTTGCACTTGAAATTGGGCCTTTTTAGGCACGTGGAGGCGGAATCTGACCACCGCGTCAAGGCAGCATTGGTGGCCTGTAATCCATACTCAGTCCCCAGCCGCCCGGCTGCCAGGTGTCCACACTCGGTCCCCAGCCGCCAGGGGGCGGCCGGGAGTCCATACTCGGTCCCCAGCCGCCCCGCGGCCGGGTGTTCACACACGGTCCCCAGCCGCCTGGGGGCAGCCGGGTGTCCATAAACGGTCCCCAGTCGCCCCTATTTCTCCTTGGAACATCCCCCCACACACTTTTCTTAGCCTGGCCTGCTTTAGGGCAGCATTGGACGAGCCCACCAGAGAACCAGACTCCTCCGGTGGGCCCTGGCTTCTCCATCAGGGGAGTTGAGAGTGCCAAGGTGAGGACCATGATGATGATGATACAAGTTAGCATCTGCTTTGTTTTGTTGGAATGCAAGCGCATGTATGTAGTAGCGGCTAGGCCTGAGGTGGTCAGCGTTTTCGCGCATATCCTACCACCTCCTCCGAATATTGCTGGATGTTTTCCTGCTACTATCCCAGTTCTATGACTCCCGTTAAAACAAAGCTTCAGGTGATGAATGATGGATGAGGTGGTGGCAAAGGAGAAAGAGCAGGAGGAACAGGGACCATTCACATCAATATCAGGCCAGTCAACCACATATGTCTTGTAGGATATGTTTCTGTAACAAAAGGAGCAGTTTGGCTACACAGTTATAGGGCATACAGTGAGTGCAATGCCTACCAAAAATTTCGAGGCACTCCAATGTACCTTGGAAATGACATGGAGGTCAGAGGGCCTTAACTAAACCGTTTTTTTCCATTTATAGCAACTGGGTCTCCTGTACACTGTTGGCCTAAGCAGTGAATGGAAGGCTTTCCAAAAATTATGAGGAACTGCAATGCCCCTTGAAACAGACATGGATTACAGCGTACTAAAAACCTTCTACCCACTATTGGGGAGTGGGTCTCCCTTAGTTTTCGCCTTTGCATTGAAAATCAAAAGCTGACTAAAATTAGGAGGAAATGCAATGTCCGTTGGAAGAGTCGTGGAGGTAAGAGGTAATTAAAAACAACATTTCAATGCCCCTAGGAAGAGCTGTGGAGTTCAGAGTGGCTTAAGAAGACTTTTGATGTCCCTTTGAACAGATGTGGAGGTCACAGTAGCTTAACAAGATGGTTTTAATGCCCCTCGGAAAAGACGTGGAGGTCCCAGTAGCTTAACCAGACGATTTGAATGCCCCTTCCAAGAGCCATACAGTACAGCATAGTACAAACATTATTCCCATTATTGGGGAGTGGGTCTCCCATAGTATTTGCTTATGCCTTCCAAGCAAAAGCTGCCAAAAATTAGGACGGAGGAACTAGCAATGCCCATTACACGAGCCATGCCGTACAGCATATTACAAACATTATTCCCATTATTGGGAATGTGTCTCCCATAGTCTTTCCTTATGCCTTCCAAGCAAAAGCTGCCAAAAATTAGGACGGAGGAACTTGCAATGCCCCTTACAAGAGCCATGCAGTACAGCATATTACAAACATTATTCCCATTATTGGGGAGTGGGTCTCCCATAGTCTTTGCTTATGCCTTCCAAGCAAAAGATGCCAAAAATTAGGACGGAGGAACTTGCAGTGCCCCTTACAAGAGCCATGCAGTACAGCATATTACAAACATTATATTAAGAGGAAATGCAATGCCCGTTCGAAGAGTCGTGGAGGTTAGAGTTAATTAAAAACAACATATCAATGCCCCTTGGAAGAGCTGTGGAGTTCAGAGTGGTTTAACAAGACACTTTTAATGCCCCTCAAAAGAGATGTGGAGGTCCCAGTAGCTTAACAAGACGGTGTTAATACCCCTTGGTAAAGTGGTGGAGGTCCCAGTAGCTTAACAAGACGGTTTTAATGCCCCTCGGAAAAGTGGTGGAGGTCACAGTAGCTTAAGAAAAAGCTTTTAATGCCCCTCAGAAGAAAAGTGGAGATCCCAGTAGCATAACAAGACGGTTTTAATGCCCCTTGGAAAAGTGGTGGCGGTCACAGTAGCTCAACAAGACGCTATTAATGCCCCTCAGAAGAGACGTGGAGGTCCCAGTAGCTTAACAAGACGGTTTGAATGCCCCTTGGAAGAGACGTGGAGGTCCCAGTAGCTTAACAAGACGGTTTTAATGCTCCTCAGAAAAGTGGAGGAGGTCCCAGTAGCTTAACAAGACGGTTTTAATGCCCCTCGGAAAAGTGGTGGAGGTCACAGTAGCTTAACAAGACGATTTTAATGCCCCTCGGAAGAGACGTGGAGGTCCAAGTAGCTTAACAAGACGGTTTGAATGCCCCTCGGAAGAGACGTGGAGGTCCCAGTATCTTAACAAGACGGTTTTAATGCCCCTCGGAAAAGTGGTGGAGGTCACAGTAGCTTAACAAGACGCTTTTAATGTCCCTCAGAAGAGACGTGGAGTTCCCAGTATCTTAACAAGACGGTTTGAATGCCCCTTGGAAGAGACGTGGAGGTCCCAGTAGCTTAACAAGATGGTTCAAATGCTCCTCAGAAAAGTGGTGGAGGTCCCAGTAGCTTAACAAGATGCTTTCAATGCCCCTCGGAAAAGTGGTGGAGGTCCCAGTAGCTTAACAAGACGGTTTTAATGCCCCTTGGAAAAGTGGTGGAGGTTGCAGTAGCTTAACAAGATGGTTTGAATGCCCCTTGGAAGAGACGTGGAGGTCCCAGTAGCTTAACAAGACGGTTTGAATGCCCTTCGGAAGAGACGTGGAGGTCCCAGTAGCTTAACAAGACGGTTTTAATGCCCCTCGAAAAAGTGGTGGAGGTCACAGTAGCTTAACAAGACGCTTTTAATGCCCCGCAGATAAGTGGTGGAGGTCCCAGTAGCTTAACAAGACGGTTTGAATGCTCCTTGGAAGAGACATGGAGGTCCCAGTAGCTTAACAAGACGGTTTTAATGCCCCTCGGAAAAGTGGTGGAGGTCACAGTAGCTTAACAAGACGCTTTTAATGCCTCTCAGAAGAGACGTGGAGGTCCCAGTAGCTTAACAAGATGGTTTGAATGCCCCTTGGAAGAGACGTGGAGGTCCCAGGAGCTTAACAAGACGGCTTGAATGCCCCTTGGAAGAGACGTGGAGGTCCCAGTAGCTTAACAAGACGGTTTTAATGCTTCTCGGAAAAGTGGTGGAGGACCCAGTAGCTTAATAAGACGCTTTTACTGCCCCTTGAAAAAGTGGTGGAGGTCGCAGTAGCTTAACAAGACGGTTTGAATGCCCCTTGGTAGAGACGTGGAGGTCCCAGTAGCTTAACAAGACGGTTTGAATGCCCCTTGGAAGAGACGTTGAGGTCCCAGTAGCTTAAAAAGACGGTTTTAATGCCCCTCGGAAAAGTGGTGGAGGTCACAGTAGCTTAACACGTCGCTTTTAATGCCCCTCAGAAGAGAAGTGGAGGTCCCAGTAGCTTAACAAGACGGTTTGAATGCCCCTTGGAAGAGACGTGGAGGTCCCAGTAGCTTAACAAGACTGTTTTAATGCCCCTCGGAAAAGTGGTGGAGGTCCCAGTAGCTTAACAAGACGGTTTTAATGCCCCTTTGAATAGTGGTGGAGGTCGCAGTAGCTTAACAAGACGGTTTGAATGCCCCTTGGAAGAGACATTTAGGTCCCAGTAGCTTAACAAGACGGTTTGAATGCCCCTTTGAAGAGATGTGGAGGTCCCAGTAGCTTAACAAGTCGGTTTTAAAGCCCCTTGCCAAAGTGGTGGAGGTCGCAGTAGCTTAGCAAGACGGTCAGAATGCCCCTTGGAAGAGACGTGGAGGTCACAGTAGCTTAACAAGATGGTTTTAATGCTCCTCGGAAAAGTGGTGGAGGTCCCAGTAGCTTAACAAGATGGTTTTAATGCTCCTCGGAAAAGTGGTGGAGGTCCCAGTAGCTTAACAAGATGCTTTTAATGCCCCTCGGAAAAGTGGTGGAGGTCCCAGTAGCTTAACATGACGCTTTGAATGCCCCTTGGAAGAGACGTGGAGGTCCCAGTAGCTTAACAAGACTGTTTGAATGCCCCTTGGAAGAGACGTGGAGGTCCCAGTAGCTTAACAAGACGGTTTGAATGCCCCTCGGAAAAGTGGTGGAGGTCACAGTAGCTTAACAAGATGCTATTAATGTCCTCAGAAGAGACGTGGAGGTCTAAGTAGCTTAACAAGACTGTTTGAATGCCCCTTGGAAGAGACGTGGAGGTCCCAGGAACTTAACAAGACGGCTTGAATGCCCCTTGGAAGAGACGTGGAGGTCCCAGTAGCTTAACAAGATGGTTTTAATGCTTCTCGGAAAAGTGGTGGAGGACCCAGTAGCTTAATAAGACGCTTTTACTGCCCCTCGAAAAAGTGGTGGAGGTCGCAGTAGCTTAACAAGACGGTTTGAATGCCCCTTGGTAGAGACATGGAGGTCCCAGTAGCTTAACAAGACGGTTTGAATGCCCCTTGGAAGAGACGTTGAGGTCCCAGTAGCTTAGCAAGACTGTTTTAATGCCCCTTGGAAAAGTGGTGGCGGTCACAGTAGCTCAACAAGACGCTATTAATGCCCCTCAGAAGAGACGTGGAGGTCCCAGTAGCTTAACAAGACGGTTTGAATGCCCCTTGGAAGAGACGTGGAGGTCCCAGTAGCTTAACAAGACGGTTTTAATGCTCCTCAGAAAAGTGGAGGAGGTCCCAATAGCTTAACAAGACGGTTTTAATGCCCCTCGGAAAAGTGGTGGAGGTCACAGTAGCTTAACAAGACGCTTTTAATGCCCCTCGGAAGAGACGTGGAGGTCCAAGTAGCTTAACAAGACGGTTTGAATGCCCCTCGGAAGAGACGTGGAGGTCCCAGTATCTTAACAAGACGATTTTAATGCCCCTCGGAAAAGTGGTGGAGGTCACAGTAGCTTAACAAGACGCTTTTAATGCCCCTCAGAAGAGACGTGGAGTTCCCAGTATCTTAACAAGACGGTTTGAATGCCCCTTGGAAGAGACGTGGAGGTCCCAGTAGCTTAACAAGATGGTTCAAATGCTCCTCAGAAAAGTGGTGGAGGTCCCAGTAGCTTAACAAGATGCTTTCAATGCCCCTCGGAAAAGTGGTGGAGGTCCCAGTAGCTTAACAAGACGGTTTTAATGCCCCTTGGAAAAGTGGTGGAGGTTGCAGTAGCTTAACAAGATGGTTTGAATGCCCCTTGGAAGAGACGTGGAGGTCCCAGTAGCTTAACAAGACGGTTTGAATGCCCCTCGGAAGAGACAACAAGGTCCCAGTAGCTTAACAAGACGGTTTTAATGCCCCTCGAAAAAGTGGTGGAGGTCACAGTAGCTTAACAAGACGCTTTTAATGCCCCGCAGATAAGTGGTGGAGGTCCCAGTAGCTTAACAAGACGGTTTGAATGCCCCTTGGAAGAGACATGGAGGTCCCAGTAGCTTAACAAGACGGTTTTAATGCCCCTCGGAAAAGTGGTGGAGGTCACAGTAGCTTAACAAGACGCTTTTAATGCCTCTCAGAAGAGACGTGGAGGTCCCAGTAGCTTAACAAGATGGTTTGAATGCCCCTTGGAAGAGACGTGGAGGTCCCAGGAGCTTAACAAGACGGCTTGAATGCCCCTTGGAAGAGACGTGGAGGTCCCAGTAGCTTAACAAGACGGTTTTAATGCTTCTCGGAAAAGTGGTGGAGGACCCAGTAGCTTAATAAGACGCTTTTACTGCCCCTTGAAAAAGTGGTGGAGGTCGCAGTAGCTTAACAAGACGGTTTGAATGCCCCTTGGTAGAGACGTGGAGGTCCCAGTAGCTTAACAAGACGGTTTGAATGCCCCTTGGAAGAGACGTTGAGGTCCCAGTAGCTTAAAAAGACGGTTTTAATGCCCCTCGGAAAAGTGGTGGAGGTCACAGTAGCTTAACACGTCGCTTTTAATGCCCCTCAGAAGAGAAGTGGAGGTCCCAGTAGCTTAACAAGACGGTTTGAATGCCCCTTGGAAGAGACGTGGAGGTCCCAGTAGCTTAACAAGACTGTTTTAATGCCCCTCGGAAAAGTGGTGGAGGTCCCAGTAGCTTAACAAGACGGTTTTAATGCCCCTTTGAATAGTGGTGGAGGTCGCAGTAGCTTAACAAGACTGTTTGAATGCCCCTTGGAAGAGACATTTAGGTCCCAGTAGCTTAACAAGACGGTTTGAATGCCCCTTTGAAGAGACGTGGAGGTCCCAGTAGCTTAACAAGTCGGTTTTAATGCCCCTTGCCAAAGTGGTGGAGGTCGCAGTAGCTTAGCAAGACGGTCAGAATGCCCCTTGGAAGAGACGTGGAGGTCACAGTAGCTTAACAAGATGGTTCAAATGCTCCTCAGAAAAGTGGTGGAGGTCCCAGTAGCTTAACAAGATGCTTTCAATGCCCCTCGGAAAAGTGGTGGAGGTCCCAGTAGCTTAACAAGACGGTTTTAATGCCCCTTGGAAAAGTGGTGGAGGTTGCAGTAGCTTAACAAGATGGTTTGAATGCCCCTTGGAAGAGACGTGGAGGTCCCAGTAGCTTAACAAGACGGTTTGAATGCCCCTCGGAAGAGACGTGGAGGTCCCAGTAGCTTAACAAGACGGTTTTAATGCCCCTCGAAAAAGTGGTGGAGGTCACAGTAGCTTAACAAGACGCTTTTAATGCCCCGCAGATAAGTGGTGGAGGTCCCAGTAGCTTAACAAGACGGTTTGAATGCCCCTTGGAAGAGACATGGAGGTCCCAGTAGCTTAACAAGACGGTTTTAATGCCCCTCGGAAAAGTGGTGGAGGTCACAGTAGCTTAACAAGACGCTTTTAATGCCTCTCAGAAGAGACGTGGAGGTCCCAGTAGCTTAACAAGATGGTTTGAATGCCCCTTGGAAGAGACGTGGAGGTCCCAGGAGCTTAACAAGACGGCTTGAATGCCCCTTGGAAGAGACGTGGAGGTCCCAGTAGCTTAACAAGACGGTTTTAATGCTTCTCGGAAAAGTGGTGGAGGACCCAGTAGCTTAATAAGACGCTTTTACTGCCCCTTGAAAAAGTGGTGGAGGTCGCAGTAGCTTAACAAGACGGTTTGAATGCCCCTTGGTAGAGACGTGGAGGTCCCAGTAGCTTAACAAGACGGTTTGAATGCCCCTTGGAAGAGACGTTGAGGTCCCAGTAGCTTAAAAAGACGGTTTTAATGCCCCTCGGAAAAGTGGTGGAGGTCACAGTAGCTTAACACGTCGCTTTTAATGTCCCTCAGAAGAGAAGTGGAGGTCCCAGTAGCTTAACAAGACGGTTTGAATGCCCCTTGGAAGAGACGTGGAGGTCCCAGTAGCTTAACAAGACTGTTTTAATGCCCCTCGGAAAAGTGGTGGAGGTCCCAGTAGCTTAACAAGACGGTTTTAATGCCCCTTTGAATAGTGGTGGAGGTCGCAGTAGCTTAACAAGACTGTTTGAATGCCCCTTGGAAGAGACATTTAGGTCCCAGTAGCTTAACAAGACGGTTTGAATGCCCCTTTGAAGAGACATGGAGGTCCCAGTAGCTTAACAAGTCGGTTTTAATGCCCCTTGCCAAAGTGGTGGAGGTCGCAGTAGCTTAGCAAGACGGTCAGAATGCCCCTTGGAAGAGACGTGGAGGTCACAGTAGCTTAACAAGATGGTTTTAATGCTCCTCGGAAAAGTGGTGGAGGTCCCAGTAGCTTAACAAGATGGTTTTAATGCTCCTCGGAAAAGTGGTGGAGGTCCCAGTAGCTTAACAAGATGCTTTTAATGCCCCTCGGAAAAGTGGTGGAGGTCCCAGTAGCTTAACATGACGCTTTGAATGCCCCTTGGAAGAGACGTGGAGGTCCCAGAAGCTTAACAAGACTGTTTGAATGCCCCTTGGAAGAGACGTGGAGGTCCCAGTAGCTTAACAAGACGGTTTGAATGCCCTTCGGAAAAGTGGTGGAGGTCACAGTAGCTTAACAAGACGCTATTAATGTCCTCAGAAGAGACGTGGAGGTCTAAGTAGCTTAACAAGACTGTTTGAATGCCCCTTGGAAGAGACGTGGAGGTCCCAGGAGCTTAACAAGACAGTTTGAATGCCCCTCGGAAAAGTGGTGGAGGTCACAGTAGCTTAACAAGACGCTATTAATGTCCTCAGAAGAGACGTGGAGGTCTAAGTAGCTTAACAAGACTGTTTGAATGCCCCTTGGAAGAGACGTGGAGGTCCCAGTAGCTTAACAAGACGGTTTTAATGCCCCTCGGAAAAGTGGTGGAGGTCCCAGTAGCTTAACAAGACGGTTTTAATGCCCCTTGGAAAAGTGGTGGAGTTCGCAGTAGCTTAACAAGACTGTTTGAATGCCCCTTGGAAAAGTGCTGCAGGTCCCAGTAACTTAACAAGACGGTTTGAATGCCCCTTGGAAGAGACGTGGAGGTACCAGTACCTTAAAAAGACGCTTTTAATGCCCCTTGGAAGAGACGTGGAGGTCCCAGTAGCTTAGCAAGACGGTTTTAATGCTTCTCGGAAAAGTGGTGGAGGTCCCAGTAGCTTAATAAGACGCTTTTAATGCCCCTCGAAAAAGAGGTGGAGGTCGCAGTAGCTTACCAAGACGGTTTGAATGCCCCTTGGAAGAGACGTGGATGTCCCAGCAGCTTAACAAGACAGTTTGAATTCCCCTTGGAAGAGACGTGGAGGTCCAACTAGCTTAACAAGACGTTTTTAATGCCCCTCGGAAAAGTGGTGGAGATCGCAGTAGCTTAACAAGACGGTTTGAATGCCCCTTGGAAGAGACGTGGAAGTCCCAGTAGATTAACAAGACGGTTTTAATGCTCCTCGGAAAAGTGGTGGACGTCCCAGTAGCTTAACAAGACGCTTTTAATGGCCCTCGGAAAAGTGGTGGAGGTCACAGTAGCTTAACAAGATGCTTTTCATGCTCCTCGGAATAGTGGTGGAGGTCGCAGTAGCTTAACAAGACGCTTTTAATGCCCCTTACAAGAGCCATACAGTACAGCATTTTAAATATATTATTCCCATTATTGGGGAGTGGGTCTCCCACAGTCTTTGCTTATGCCTTCCAAGCAAATGCTGACAAAAATAAGGACTGAGGAACTTTCAATAATGGCAACACGGACCACGGTCACCCTGGTGGTATAGTGGTGGTGGAGGCTGAGGATAAGGAGAAGAACATAAAACAGCCGAAATGAGGAAGCGTATACCCATGTGTGGGTGTGAAGTGGTGCATTTGAATACACCTCCCGAAATAACACAGTGGATTTGACTTTATGTTACTCTGCTGTCATTTGGTGGTGATGAGAAGTCTGGCCCAATCCAGCTCTTGTTCATTTTGATAAGGGTCAGCTTGTCAGCATTGTCAGTTGACAGGCGAGTGCGCTTATCAGTTATAATTACCCCAGCAGCACTAAAAACACGCTCCGATAACACGCTAGCGGCAGGGCAGGCCAGGACCTCCAAGGTGTACAGAGCGATTTCATTCCAAGTGTCCAGCTTGGATACCCAATAATTAAAAGGCACAGAGGAATCACGGAGGACGCTGGTACGGTCGGCAAGGTACTCCCTCACCATCTTTTGAAACTTTCCACTCCTTGTGAGAGTACCCCGCGCCTCAGGGCCTGTAAGCTGGGCAGGTCTCAGAAAACTGTCCCAGAATGTTGACAGTGTTCCCCTGCCTCTGCTGGATTGGAGTTGCCTCTCTCTCGCTTGTACGCCTTGGTTGGTCAACGAACTCTGACCTCTGCCGCTAGTGTCTTCAGATGGGAATTTTTTTTTAACAGTTCTGCAGCAAGGGCCTTCTGGTACTGCCCCATTTTTGTAGACCTCTCCACCTCAGGAATAAGAGAGTGAACGTTCTCCTTGTAGCGGGGGTCTAAAAGTGTCACCAACCAGTAATGACTGTCACCCAACATTTTGACAACGCGAGGGTCACGGTTAAGGCAGAGTAAGAAAGTCAGCCATGCGCGCCAGACTGGTAACGGGCAAGACTTCCGTGTCCACACCAAGATGACGAATGACCATGCTCTCCTCCTCCTCCTCCCCCCTGTCCTCAGGCCACCCACGCTGAACCGACGGTATGACAGTTGTACAGGTACTACCGCCTACAGCGCATGATACAAGCTCCTGTTCTTCCTCCTCCTCCTCTCCCTCATTGTCCCCCAATGCACATTGGGATGAGATGAGGCTGGGCTGTGTGTAATCGACCGCTACGGCTTCTTGATCCATCTCATCATACTCTGGCTGCAATGCCTCCTCTTTAATTCTCTGCAGAGAGCATTGCAAAAGACAGACAAGTGGAATGCTGACGCTAATGATGGAGTCATCGCCACTCACCATCTTGGTGGACTTCTCAAAGTTGGTCAAGATGGTACATACAGTACAGACCAAAAGTTTGGACACACCTTCTCATTTAAAGATTTTTCTGTATTTTCATGACTATGAAAATTGTACATTCACACTGAAGGCATCAAAACTATGAATTAACACATGTGGAATTATATACTTAACAAAAAAGTGTGAAACAACTGAAAATATGTCTTATATTCTAGATTCTTCAAAGTAGCCACCTTTTGCTTTGATGACTGCTTTGCACACACTTGAGAGACTGCCATAAAGACTGAGAGGAGGGGGCATCTTTGCATGCAGTATGGACAGGGGATTGCCATGCACACACAACAGGTGACTCCTGCTGACACTGGTCGTGGACCCTGGGGTTCGCCCCACAAAGTCGGGTGCTTTACTGCCATGTGCCTGATCATGCTGGTGGTGGTCAGGCTGGTAGTTTTGTCACCCCTGCTGATGCTGGCATGGCAGGTGGTACAAATGGCCTTTTTGGGGTTATCAGCAGAGTCTTTAAAAAAATTCCAGACTCTGGAAGACCCACAGGTTGTACTGGCAACGTCCCTCGTGTTGGTGTTACGGGGAACTGTTGCCGGCCTTCTGTGTGCGGCCACCACACTGCTTCTTCCTGCCTGTTGGGGTACTCTGTCTCCCTCACCCGGTCTGCTTCTGGCCTTGCTCTGCATGTCCTCCTGCCACGTTGGGTCAGTTACTAGATCATCCACCACCTCCTCCTCTTCCACTTGCGCACCACGATCCTCCTCCTCACTTCTTGGCAATTGTGTTTCGTCATCGTCAACCTCTTGTGACAAATTGCCAGCGTTGACTTCCTGTGGCCGTGGCTGTTCAAATATTTGGGCATCTCTACATGGGATCTCCTCTTCCACCACTTCAAGCGGAGCAGGCGAGGGGCACAAATCTGGAAATGGACCAGTGAACAGCTCTTCAGAGTGTCCAAGTGTGGGATCAGTTGCTGTCTGACGATACTCGGCATGGTGGGAGGAAGGAGCATCAGGGTGAGGAGGAGTATGCGGACGAGACTCACGGCTACTAAGAGTTGACCGTGTGGAAGACAGACCGGAAGTGGTGGTCTGCTATCCAATTAATAACCTGTTCACACTGATCAGTTCGCAATACTGGTGTTGTTCTGTGCTTCCCTAGTAATTCGGTCAAGAAGTGGGAGCGAGAAGATATGGCTGTTGGTTGTGGCACATTTTCACCTTGGCCACGGCCCCGTCCTCTGCATGTACCATCACCAGAACGTCCACTTCCATGTCCCTTGCCACGCGCCTTGCCCATTGTAAAGTAAGTAAAATAGCTTACACTCGCACTATCAATGGAAAAAGGGTAATAAAGTAGATTAGAACCGTGGAAGAGGAAAATCACAGTTCTATTTCTCTGGCCTACACCCGACTCTTTTAAACAATCTGAACAATCAGGGAGAAACTATTACTGTTTTTCTTTACGGAAAAAATACCAAAAGGTGAATAATAGAGATTTTTACCGTGGAATGGCAAAACCACAGTTATTGTTTACTGGGGTATACCAGAAAATTTTGAATAGATATATTTGCGGCTGAACAATGAGCGACACACTCAAACTGTTTATTTTTAGGTAAAAATGGCCCAAAAGTGGATAATACAAAGATTTGACCCGTGGAACTGCAAAACCACACTTGTATTTCTCGGGCCCACACCAGACTATTTTCAACAGATATATTTGTGTCTGAAAAATCAGGGAGACACTATTAGTTTTTTTTTACGGCAAAAAATGCCAAGATCAGGATAATAGAGATTTTTACCGTGGAACAGCAAAACCACAGTTATAATTTAGTGGTGTATACCAGACTATTTTCAACAGATATATTTGTGTCTGAACAATCAGGAGACACTACTACTGTTTTTCTTTGCGGCAAAAAATGCCAAAAGCAGGATAATAGAGATTTTTTACCGTGGAACAGCAAAACCACAGTTATAATTTACTGGTGAATACCAGACTATTTTCAACAGATATATTTGTGTCTGAACAATCAGGAGACACTATTAGTTTTTTTTTTAAGGTGACACATATTACTATAACTTGCACCCATAGTGCAAAAAAAAAAAAAACCCTAAAAAAACACAATGGGTTCAACCGTACTCAAATTGTTAACTAGGAGCAATGATTATTGTGAATAATATAATATTTTGATTGGAGATGATCCACCCTCTGGTTCCACCACTGATCCTGAGAATGAAGGAATGGGGAACCTATCAGCTTTTTTTTTCCTGCACAGCTGTGCTCCCAACCACCCACAGTGCAAAAAAAAACCCTAAAAAAACAATAGGTATAACCGTACTCAAATTGATAATTGGGAGCAACGATTAGTGTGAAGGATATAATATTGTGATTGGCGATGTACCATCCACTGATTCTGAGAATGAAGAAATGGGGAACCTATCAGCTTTTATTCCTGCACAGTTGTGCTCCCACCCATTGAGCAAAAATACCCTAAAAAAAATACCCTAAAAAAATGCACGTACTCAAATTGTTAATTGTGAGCAATGATGAGTGTGAAGGGATATAATATCTTGATTGGCGATGGTCCGACCTGTGGTTCCGCCACCGATCCCAAGAATGAAGGAATTGAGAACCTATAAGCTTTTTTTTTCCTGCACAGCTGTGCTCCCAACAACCCACCCACAGTGCAAAAAATAAAAAAAACAATAGATCCAACTGTACTCAAATTGTTAAATTGGGAGCGCGAAAAAAATAATGCATCCACTTCTTTCTAAATTAGGCTGTGAGACCCCCAAGAATGACATCCTAGTAATATGCCATGACTTATACCTCTTTAAATGTATGCAAAGGATAAACCTGGATATCCAGGTATACGTTCTATTGATTGATTTCTATAAGGGCCTATTTCCACACGTAAATGTGTATCTGCTACGGACATGAATGATCGGCTGCAGCCCCTCCACTTGGCCAGTCAATGGATCCGCAAATCACAACAAGTAATTCAAGGAAATGGAAAATTAAAAAAAAATTTCTAGTAACATTGCATAGCGTACCGGCGATTGCGCTATTTAACTTGCCATCAGTGATTGACAGCATATAAATGGTTAAACAGCAGTGATTGACGCTTCGCTCTGGCCGCTGCTGTTACAGCAAGATGTCAGCTGTGTAGGATGGGGGCTCTGCTCCTGAGCCCACCCGAAACAGCAATCCAATGGACGGTTTCACACACCACATTATCCAGTGGTGTTTAATTTGCTTTTCTATTTAGGAAACAAAACCGTTTTAATAACGTTTTCCTTCTCTGGTATCTAGGAGCCATTTCAGCTATTTGTAAAGGGAATCTGTCAGCAGGTTTTTCTTGGCTATTCTGAGAGCAGCATGATGGGGTGAGCGCCACACTAGGAGTAGGACCACCGAGCCCAGAGCTATTGCAAGACGTGCAGACAATATATACCAGGTATGAATGAATCCAATACAACATTACTGTTACTTGGGAATGAACCTACTTGGATATAATACATCCCTTGATATGTATATACCAAAAGGTCATTATCTTGGGAATGTCTATATTGGCTTTTATTATTTGGGATTATATCCTTTTACTATGTGACCTAGGATATACTATCAGTATGCATTAGCACAATTGGAGCTACTACTATTTAGCCCTGGTGTCTCTGCAATTCAAATATTTACATTATACCTCCTCACTATTATATGGTATTACTATATATATGTGTGTGTGCTCTTTTCTTTGCCGCCATGTACCCAAATTATTATAATAAAGGTCTTTTTTAACACATTGACCCCTTGTCGGATGTACTATATATTGGTTGTTGTTGAGAGCAGCATGATGTAGAGACAAAGACCCTGATTCTAGGGACGTCTCACTTACAGGGCTGCTGGTTGTAGTTTTGATAAAAATCACACTTTTATTAGCAGAAGATTATCACTAGAGGACTAGTAAACCTGCAGCCAGGTAGTCCAACCACACCCCCCACCACTGATTGGCAGTTTATATACAGTGTACACAGAAAGCTGCCAATCAGTGGTGTGGGTGGGGTTATTATACAGAGCTCAGCATTCAGAGATCTGCATGAGAAAAAAAAAACTGCAATTTTATCAAAATAACACCAAGCAGCCCAGTAAGTGATACATCGTTGGAATCAGGGCCTCGGATTATGCTGCTCTCAAATGGGGTAGCAAAAACCTGCTGACATATTCCATTTAAAGGGGCAGCTGCTACTAAATCCAGACATGGTGCAAAATGTAAATTCTGTTGCAGATTTACTGCTGTAGATTTTTAATTCCTAAAAATCCCTGTAGATTCAGAGGATCTCAACCTTTTCAATGCAAATTATTTTCAAGACTTATTCACAGATATTATGAAATATTACAGTAGAAATAAAAAAAAAAAAGCACAATACCTAAACCCCCTCCTTGGGAAAAATATACGGCAAGTATAAGAAAGACAAAAATTTATTCTGGAGTCATATTGAAGTCTAAATAGAATTGTAACCATACAATGTAAACAGCAGCGAATGTAAGTAGGATCCACTGGATCTATATAAGAGGAACGTTTTCCAAAGTTGATCTTCTGAGCCCACCGCTATGCTGGCTGGACCGGCATTGGTATCGTCAGCACCTGGAATATACGTCACGTTTTACTGCAGCTCATAGAACCAAATGATAAGACGCAGAGCAGTGTGAGGCTTGTGACTCGCTATACACAAAATATACGACATGTTTGATGAATGGCATAAAGGAAAGCCGATGCATTCAGATGTCTCTGGGCAACTATATGTTGTGATAGATAAGTTCCTGTCAGGGTGAGGGGCAGCATCCTATCTGCTCACTCATCATGACAGGTTTACAACATGTTGACTCATGGACGTGATCAGTCAGTCAATCGATGACATAGATGCACGTTCTTGATTCCGACAGGTAGGTCAGAGAAGTCCGTCTCAAACAGTTTACTTTCACCCATCTAGGATGGATGGCTGCTGACATTGTTGGCCATTATGTCCATACACAATTATTATCCCCTAATTGTGATGTACAATACAAATTTATATTGTGGTACCGTGTTAGCCAGAAAATTTGATGGAAATAATTTTATGCCCAAAAATGGCAAAAGTATTCTCGGAGTGATACCTTTATTGGCTAACCAGAAAAAAAAATATATATATGCAAACTTACAGAGCACACAGGCTCCTTCTTCAGGCAGGATTACAAATGTTAAGAATTCATTTGTAATATTGCCTGAAGAAGGAGCCTCTGTGCTCTGAAAGCTTGCATATATATATTTTTTTCTGGTTAGCCAATAAAGGTATCACTCCGAGAATACTTTTGCCATTTTTGGGCATAAAAGTATTCACATAGAATTATTCACTAATTAAAACAATTTATTTTTGCTAAATAAATGTATACATTTTTTAAAATTTTATTTTATACATTTTCTCAGAGAACCTCTTTAAGAAGGAGATTTCAGAATGGGCTATAAGACATGTCCAGCTTTGCTTAATTGTCTCACCTTACTGTCCTTGTTGAACTGAGCTCCACTTTGTTCTTGGATGATATTGTAAGGAATGAAGACGTCTAGATGATACAAATCGGGAAGTCCGACTATTCTGTCTTCACCCAAGTCCAACACAAGAGATCTAGCAGAAGACTGTAAAGAGAAGACCAGAGAGGTAACAACGCTTATGTCGCTGAATGCTTCTGTACGGAAAAGAAAGTTGTAACCAACAAGTGCACAAAAATCTAAACTTTTATCTTGATACGTGGCCAACTAGAAGTTACTGTGTAGCTCCACACGTCTCCTACATTAAATCTGACACGTGGAGGAACTGCTCACAGAAAATGCTGAAAAATATTTTTTAGGATTCACACGGCATTAAAAGGGGTTGTCCACCACTTTAATACTAATGGAATATCCTTAGGATAGGTCATCAATATTAAAGTGCCAGACAACCCCTTTAAGTGAGGCATAATGAATGGTACCAGAATTTCACATAATGTAGCCTTCATTAGGCAGAAGGCCCACTCGGTTATATGAAGAAATCTGGGGTCCCCAAAAGCAAACCCCGTAATCACCAGATTCCCGTGTGGTGACTACTTAATCTGCTTTTTGGGAAGACCAGAACTGACCCCTATATTTAACCAAGTGGGTCCCCTTAAGCTACATTATCCTGTCTGATGAAGGCTACATTAGCTGAAACATTCTTCATCTTCATTATGCCTCATTTAACGCAATGTGAATCATGGACATGAGAAAAATCAAATTAAAAAATAAATACATTTAAAGCATTTTCTGTGCGATTCCTCCAAATGTCGCATTAATATAGAAAAAATAAAGAGCGGCGTGTTCTACACTATTGCAACAAGCCTCTTTCATCATTTATATCATCATTATAACATCATTTATATGCACCAGCACCATGGAATCAATGGCACTATATAATTAAATAATAATAATAATATATACATCTTCCCACCAGCTTGTTTTCCCTCTATCTCCTCTCTGGATCTATGAAGCCAGAACTGTCAAAGAAGAGGTGATGGTGGAGATGGAGGGGAAACAAGCAGGGGGGAAGGCTTATATAAATGACTGGTCCCGCCGTGAAGCACTGGGCGTCTGTGCTTGGTTTGAACAGTCGTTCTCTGCTGACAGAGTCGTTTACAGAGATCTTCTTTCCCATTCCAACAGCTTGCAAACAACCCACCATGGTATGAAAAAAAAATTAGATCATCATCATCCAGTAAATGTGTCACAGCTGCCAGCAATTGGCTACGGTGGACACATCAAAGCTGTGATGATAAAAGTTGGCAGAGGAGGACCGGTAGCACGAGGTTGGCACAGACTTTTAATAAGGGAAGACTATTGGAAATCACATGAAATGCAAAAAGGTCACAATCCTAAACCACATCTAAGGGTCTCACCATTTTAGGTAAAGAGATTTCAGCCACCAGAAAACTTGGGTGTCCTACAGGAGGTTCCGCCACAATCATGTAATCTGGTTTCACGGGTGAACTGATAAAAAAAAGGAAGGCAGCAGTATATTGCAAGGGTACACCATCAATTTATGATCTGTTGGGGTCGATCTCTAATATAATAAAGGGGCACTGATGCTGGTAATGAGGAACAGCCCCTTTCACAGTCATTCCCTGCACATCGGCATCATGGCCTCCACTGTGCAGCGGAACGACAGCATAGATCCAGCAAAGTGAATGGGCTTAGCTGCAGTTCTCCTGCACAGTGAATATCCGGGTAGCTGCCCCACACCAGCATATTCTTTAAAAAGGGCAGCGGGGTTACTTCCAGGCTGCAGCCCCCTTATTCTTGGAGTCCAAGAAGTTGGATATCCTATATCTTTTGTAAGATGGGATTCTAAAAAAAGTAAATGCATGCATTAAACCTCAAAGAAACCCAAACCTTTCAACTTCTGAGATTAGGGACTTGCTTGGAGTTAGCTGGGAGGGTCTGTAGGAAAAAAATAAAGAACATAAAGGCATAATAGTTAAAACAAAAAAACAAAACAATGTCCACATTGTTCTTGCACCATAACAAGCCATTCTGCAACTTCCCCCATCTGTTGGGTTTAACCCATCACCACGAGGAGTGGGGCTCCCCCATCTGTTGGGTATAACCCATCACCACGAGGAGTGGCACTCCCCCATCTGTTGGGTATAACCCATCACCACGAGGAGTGGCGCTCCCCCATCTGTTGGGTATAACCCATCACCTCAAGGAGTGAAGCTCCCCCATCTGTTGGGTGTAACCCATCACCACAAGGAGTGGAGCTCCCCCATCTGTTGGGTGCAGCCCATCACCACGAGAAGTGGGGCTCCCCCATCTGTTGGGTATAACCCATCACCACGAGGAGTGGCGCTCCCCCATCTGTTGGGTATAACCTATCACCTCAAGGAGTGGCGCTCCCCCATCTGTTGGGTATAACCCATCACCAAGAGGAGTGGAGCTCCCCCATCTGTTGGGTGTAACCCATCACCACGAGGAGTGGCGCTCCCCCATCTGTTGGGTGTAACCCATCACCACGAGGAGTGGCGCTGCCCCATCTGTTGGGTATAACCTATCACCAGGAGGAGTGGCGCTCGTCATACTTTGTGTCCCTAGGGGAAATGTGGTATTATAAGATATCCAATCAATTGAATGGCCGACTATGTACTGCATGGATGAGCGAGGAACATCAGAGAAGAAGCCGTCGATGCTCAACAGCACCCTACTCTGTCGTCTTTTACAGACTGTATGCCATAGACTTGTACCTTAGAGTTGGGACTTACCCCTATTATGAATCATCGGTTTTGATTTGGTTCTGATATTCTGTTCAAAAATGGATCCCAGGAACTTCCGATTTTTCAGCATTTTCCACTCTGAAGGGAAACCATAGATGATTAACAGGGTCGGACTGGAACTGAAACTCAGCCCTGGCATGTGAGAGGACGCAGGCCCGCCCGACGCGCGTTGAATGTGAAATATTTTCATGAATGATTTGGGTATATGTCACAATAAAAATTGCTGCAAACTGCACTTTATCATCGATAGACAAAAACTGACATAATGTAAAATATAAACTTCCCTCCAGGAAAATGTTAATTTCTTTCAACTGGAGGGACGGACATATTTGTAATATAGAGCTCCAAGTTCCCAAAAACGCTATGCTTGATAGTACCAGGAAAAGCAGGAAAAGTGAATCCTTGCAGATTTGAAGCAGTTTCATGTCTATTCTTTCAGTATTTTTGCAGCGTTTCTAAAGAAAGGGAAAAAAAAATCTCAAAAAACGCAACATCAACGGGATTTTCCTGCCGAGCGACACGTTTTTTGTGCAGAAATGTTCTTTCCTTTCTTTTTTGTTTATATTTTGTGTTATACACTAGTGGCCAAAATTGAGGCAACACTTTCAGTTTTTCACCATCACCAATATTTAATGGAGGATTTCACTGACCTACTTACTTGTACACACGCCCTCTTCTGCGATATGTATTCTATGTTGGTTTATAGTGACCTGGGTGTGGGTTGTAAGACAGATATTGTGCGATTAAAATGCGGTTTTTATATTTTAAAGCCAGTTTGTCATCAGAAGGTAAGCAATTACATGTTTTCGTTCTCAAAGTGTGTAAGCGGTTTCAAGAGACTGGTTCGATAAAGAATAAACCAGGTAGAGAAAGGAAGAAGGCTACAACTCCTCAGACTGATAGAAGAATTGTTAGAATCGCCCTAAATAACAGGAAATAAACGGCTGTTAACATCAACAAGGAGCTTGTCAACACCGGAGTGACAGTGTCTGATCGGACGGTTCGACGACGATTGGTAAATGCAGGGTTAAGAGCCAGAATACCAGGTAAAAAGCCATTTTTGAATGCCTCACAGCGTCAGAAACGTCTGCAGGGGCCAAAGAACATTGTAAATGGACCATTGAACAATGGAGAAATGTTATATGGAGCGATGAGACACGCCTATCCATCTTTGGCAGCGACGGTGTCCGCTACGTTCGACGACGACCTGGAGAGGACTGGTTGCCAGAGGGTACAATACCCACCATGAAGCCTCCTCTGAGTGTTATGGTAGGGGGCTGCGTGTCCAGAGATGCAGGTGGTCGGCTGCAGGTAATTGAAGAAACAGTTAATGCTGAAAAGTACATCAAGGAAGTCCTTCAGCCTAAACTCATTCCTTCGGCACACGATGTATTTGGTGAAGGGACACCGTTTATTTTAAGATGGAGCCCCATGCCATACAGCTAAAAAATGTCTCTCTTGGTTCAAGGACAAAAATGTCCAGCTATTGAATTGGCCAGGAAACAGCCCAGATCTCAATCCTATTGAGAATCTCTGGGCTCGGCTCAAAAGAGCGGTGTCAAAACAGCGGGCTTCACACAAGCAGGAACTCATTGCAGCCATCATCAAATCATGGCTTCATATCATCACACCATCTGATTTACACAAACTGGTAGATAGCATGCCAAGTAGATGCCAGGCAGTCATCAAGGCCGAGGGCTGTCCAACTGAGTATTAACATTTAGTGTTAGATATGAAAATAGGACAAATCAATGGCTTTTCTCCCACAGTCATCTGTCTCCAATCTGTTGACAAATGAACAAATTTCCTGCTAATATTGTGTTTCTATATGAGATTTTATTTCTACTTAAAAACTTTACTGTGAAATCAAAAACATTCATGAAATTTGTATTTGTATTGGCAAAATGCTAAAAATTCATAAATCTTGGGGGTGTTGCCTCAATTTTGGCCACTAGTGTATAGAGTTCCTCAGTATATTTATATGTTGTCCCCCATCACCTTTTTCATCTCTCCTTACAAGTATGCCTTGTATCTTAGCTAAAACATGGTAGTAAGTAGCATATGAAACCCTTTTATAATGGGTAGTGTAGAATCGCTGCATATTTCAGGGTTATGCGCTCCTGAGGACTCATTAGTGCTGCCCTCCTCAGGCGAAACCTGGTTGTGACCTCGTATAATATGGGGCTAGCCGGTCTCACCTACCAGTTTGGGTCACAAACCCTTTTTCGTTTGCTTTGATGTTTTACTCATTGTTTATTACGTTTACACCCCAAATCTCTCCTAATCCTGGAGATCAAACCTATGAAAGCAATTTATGAATGATCGTAACACCTCTATGAAGGGTAATTATCATCTCCTTCATAAATATACATTTATATGTATAAATACATATGTGGTCAATGCATAGTACTGGCACATGACTTATCACTTTCCAGGACCTTACAAAGCACCAGGAACATTCATAGCAAGCGGAGGAGAAGCGATTCTGGCAACTTAATAGGAAAGGATTCTTTACAGTTAGAGCAGTCAGACTGTGGAATGCCAACCACAAGATATAGTAATGGCAGATAGTATAACAGCATTTATAGAAGGGCTGGATACTTTTTTAACAAAACATGACATTGTGGGTTATAAATAATCTAGTAATAGAAAATGTATAACTTTGGAGATAGACCAAGGACATTAAAGTTAAAACTTTTTCAACCTATGTAACTATGCAAGTATGCAGAATGCACATTAGGAAAATGCTTGAAATGCAATTCCCTATAATATTATTTTACAAGTAATTTCCTCTTAATTTTCCGCTTTGTAAAGTGCTAGTTATAAGCCCAATCTATGGATCTAAAAAGTGCAAAACACTCCTGAAACACTTGTACGTATGTTCTATAATCTTTATTTCTTATGGTGCCTAAGGGAAGCCGTAATGATAAGACTCCTGCTTGGTAACAAGTGCAGTTATTTGCCTCCATAATGAAAGTGAATTACCAATGATGAAAGGGTTAATACTTGGACCCTGCATCAGTAATAGCCCTTGTAGTAACCATGACAACTATTGTGAGGGCATAAACAAGTGTCATAAAGAAGATTCCATAAAAGAATGCCGCGCTGCCATGATCAGCGCCATTACTGATGATGGGGTTATCCATAATGAGCAACCCCTGTAACCAAGTACCCAACATCTTGAGAGACGGAGCTGGATCTGTAAGGGAGAAGTGGTAGATCCACCTGGGAAATCAGATCAACTAAATTCGTTCCAGCAATAAATGTGGTGACAGATATCGCAGCCAGATCTCTCCCACATCCAGTTTATCACATTAATAGTCTATATTTGTTATGTCGTTCTCTGTAAATATGTAGAAATTCTAAAACTCCGTCATATATCGGCACTAACTCTCTAAGCCCAAGGGAAGGGCAGCCCTCCAGCCATGGTTCCCTAGAGGTTTCCTCCACAGGGGGTTTTCCTCTCCTGAGAGCTGGAGGGTGACTCTTCGTGAGTCGAGGGTTGTGCCATTTTCGGTGTCATGTAAATTTAAATAAAGTTGAGAACGTTTGACACCTAATTGCAATGATTTGTGTATTTATTTTGTATGTGTCTGATTCATTTTGTTTGGGAGTCGGGGTCCATCACACATCACTGAGTCATACGTCTGGACATCTGCCGCCAGAAGTTTTGCTCCAGGGGTTGCCCCTGCTCTGGGGAGTTTGATGGAGCAGAGAAGACAAGAATTACAGAACTCATCCTCAGAATAAGGACTTCTATTACAGTACTACAAGCAGCTTCCTCGTCTCATTCACACAGTGAGTATTTTGGGCACTAATTTACATCAGTATTTGTAAGTTGAAAACCAGAGGGGAACAAACACAGTGAAAAATAGTAACTGAAACACTTTCACCTCTTCTGTTTTGGATCCACTCCTGGCGTCTGCTAACAAATACTGATGCAAAATATCGCCATGGAAGTTCCCTAAATTCTTACTGACTGATTTGACTGTTTGAGTAGCAGTCAAGCAACAGAGGTTGCAAGTGTTAAAGGAGTTTTCTGGTATCAAAAACCCCTGTCCCCCTTGCCATTTTTCTCTATCCTGAACCTGTGCTTCCTGCCCTGATCTCGGACTGTCTGACCTAGTCCTTGTCTTCGCTCTCCTGAGTCTGGTACCCTGGTACCTCCGGAATGCTGCTGCAGTCCCGGGAACTGCACTGAAGTGGTACCTGGTGTCTACCGGAGGCCCAGTCTATCCTCACCACCAGAGGTTCTAGTGGAGACCCAGTAGACACCTAGTCACAACCCTCCCGTGGGGCAGTGGGTCCATATCCACCAGGGTTACACCCACATAGCAAATGTGGTACCAATATTCAAGAAGGGGATAACATCTGAGCCTGGAATTTATAGGTCGGTAAGTTTAACTTGTACTGTGGGCAACAACTTTGAGGGTTTTCTAAGAGATACTAACCTGGAGCACCTCAATAAGAATAACCTAAACATATGATTATGAGGGATCTGTCCTGCAAACTAATCTGAAAAGATTCTATGGGGAGGTAAGTTCAGGTTGGACCAGGGAAACTTAGTGGATGTTGTCTATCTGGACTTTTCAAAGGCATTTGATACGGTGCCATACAACAGGTTGGTACATAAAAATGTTCAATATATTATATGGTAAACTTGCTCCACAAAAGAACAAGTCCTTGTGTGGTCGATGCAAAAATCAAGGAAAAGATCAGTGATGCGGTCGTTACCTCTTGACAGCTCCATTTCGTACTTGTTCTCTAGTCCCTCCATGGCCACGGTGATAAAAAATTCCCTGAAAAGCTCATTATTCTAATAAAAAAAAATACAAAGTAAGGAGCTGACACAAAGGAGAGCAGACAGCTCGTATGTCGGAATAAGCAATTGCAGTTACCGTAATTTTCTCAAAGAAGGTGCCATTAATCACTATGTCGTACGCCGAGCAGCCGCCTCTACCTGTAGGACAAAGTGCACCAGGACTTAGATACTTTGCGGTGCCGACTCAATCCATTGACCTTAGTAGGGCTGCTATGAATAAGTGGTATAAGTTCTTAAAGGGGAATCCAAGTAGTGGACAATCCCTCTAAGTCCCAAATCTAAACCAAAAAAGTTCAAAAGTCAACAACAAGATGTCAAACTTTATTCCGCAGACTGGAAGTGGACCTACCAGAACCTGTGGAGATGGCACCTTTGACCATTGAGGATTAGTAAGTTGTAATACTTGCTATTTTAACCCCTTTAAGGATATCTCTGGACTATCCCTTTAAAAAGAGAAGCGCTGTATTAAAAAAAAACGTACTATTATCAACTTCAACGTGGGGCTCTCCAAGGCTCATGGGGACTCGATAGCCGGAGGGATCATCAGATTCCAGGATGCTGACTAACTCCTGCTCCGTCAGGTCCTGGGCCGCTGGGATCTGGTTCGACTTGCAGATGTTAATAAAGATTTTGGTATTTTTGGATGTGCGAGTTTTAATGCAGAAACCTAACACAGAAATAAAAACAAAAAGTGAACAAAAACACAATAAAATCAGCAAAAGCCAAGCAGCATTTACATGTAATCAACTGCATAAGAAATTATGTGACCCCCCACGTTGGTTGCATCATGTGACCGTTGCAGTCAATAAGACCCCACTGCCCCACTGTGGTATCTGTCACATAATATGCACAAAGTAATCTGGATAATAATCAGAGGACGCCCATCTCACCCGGCTGGGGTCTGATCTCTGCTTTCTGGTAAGTTCGGTATTCTGCTCTCCATCTCCTGTTTGGCCTGAAATGAGGCAACAAGTGTGAATCAGTGAGTAACATGAACAGGATGGTTCTGCAAACTGATTTTTCCTGCACCAAAATAGTACAACTGTGAGGGGTCTAAAGCCAACAATACACATTAGGTAAATGTTGGAGACTGCCGCGCCCCCGGCGGCTGACGGAGGAGACATTCACCCGGTGATTGCTGGCCTCTCCAATTCATCTTCGTACCTTCATCAGCATCTGTTCATACAGCGCTTCCTCCATGTTTGTGTTCATTTCTGCAGACAGCAGCGACTTGTCAGAGGCCATTTTTTCGGTCAAAGACAGAAGCTCAGAGATCTTGTTTTATAAGAGAAAACCTGAAAAATGAAAATATGTATTAATCTTCTCCACAGACGACAAGGGGAGAGTGCGGGAGCCTGACAGCCGACGACATGAGGGGGTGCGGGAGCCTGACAGCCCTCGACACGAGGGGGTGCGGGAGCCTGGCAGCCCACGACAAGAGGGGGTGCGGGAGCCTGGCAGCCCACGACAAGATGGGGTGCGGGAGCCTGACAGCCCACGACACGAGGGGGTGCGGGAGCCTGACAGCCCACGACATGAGGGGGTGCGGGAGCCTGACAGCCCATGACACGACGGGGGGCGGGAGCCTGACAGCCCTCGACGCGAGGGGGTGCGGGAGCCTGGCAGCCCACGACACGAGGGGGTGCGGGAGCCTGGCAGCCCACGACACGAGGGGGTGCGGGAGCCTGGCAGCCCACGACACGAGGGGGTGCGGGAGCCTGACAGCCCACGACACGAGGGGGTGCGGGAGCCTGACAGCCCACGACACGAGGGGGTGCGGGAGCCTGACAGCCCTCGACACGAGGGGGTGCGGGAGCCTGACAGCCCACGACACGAGGGGGTGCGGGAGCCTGACAGCCCACGACACGAGGGGGTGCGGGAGCCTGACAGCCCACGACACGAGGGGGTGCGGGAGCCTGGCAGCCCACGACACGAGGGGGTGCGGGAGCCTGGCAGCCCACGACACGAGGGGGTGCGGGAGCCTGACAGCCCATGACACGACGGGGGGCGGGAGCCTGACAGCCCACGACACGAGGGGGTGCGGGAGCCTGGCAGCCCACGACACGAGGGGGTGCGGGAGCCTGGCAGCCCACGACACGAGGGGGTGCGGGAGCCTGGCAGCCCACGACACGAGGGGGTGCGGGAGCCTGGCAGCCCACGACACGAGGGGGTGCGGGAGCCTGACAGCCCACAGCACGAGGGGATGCGGGAGCCTGGCAGCCCACGACACGAGGGGGTGCGGGAGCCTGACAGCCCACGACACGAGGGGGTGCGGGAGCCTAACAGCCCACGACACGAGGGGGTGCGAGACCCTGACAATATTGGGAGTGGGATTCTGCACACCTACAGCTAGCTACTTATTGTCCTGCATGTAGTAATCACCTTGGCACATTCCCATCTTCTTACCTGTAGTGCAGACACCAAACACCACTACTCTGCCTGCAATCACCCAGCTACAGCGTCACCACGCCCCAGCAACAGGGGAGCGTCTAGATTGGAGTTGATTTCTTGAGGGGGAGGAGTGATTTCATGGAATCATGACGTCACCGGAAGGGGCGGGGCCTTCTCAGTCCAGTGGACACTATTCCACCTGCAGCTGCAGCAGTGCGCACATTGTGCCGGGACAGGAGGACTGGTGATGAGGAGCTCGTGTTCTGCGTTGTGCTGTGAGGACTGAGGCGGGGAGAACACAATATTAATTATAATAATTTTTTTTAGGCTGTGTGCCCACTATGCGTTTTTTAAGCGTTTCCGCGGTGGCAATTCCGCTGCAGAAACGCTTAAAAACGCTTGATAGAAGGTCGGCCATGTTCCCCAATGATAATCCGCATGTGCTGTGCACATGCTGTGTAAATTTCCGCTGCGAATTATCATTGCGGAAAAATCCGCGGCACTACCAATTATTTTGCGGAAGCACGGCGCTTTCGCCGCCATTGACTTGCATTAGAACACATGGAATCCGCATCACGGCATCTGTACATGCAGAATCCATGCGCTTCAATGTGCGGATGGTACCCGGGTTTGGAGAAGAGGAGACTGTCCTCCGGACCCGGGTACCATAGAACCTGTAAAAAAAGAATAAAATAAAAAATAAATATTATACTTACCTTCTGATGGCCCCCGGTGTCTTTATCCGATGCGTCCTGGCTTGCCAGCAGCTCGCGATGGTCTGAAAAGGACCTGCCGTGACGTCATTTAGTCATGTGACGGGTCACGCGACCGCTGACGTCGGCAGACCATCAGAAGGTAATTATATATTTATTTTTTACCATTCTTTTATGGTCACACTATATAAATCCATGCCGGTTGCATGTATTTATATAGTGTGACCAAGTTGTCAAGCACTTTCCAAGTGATGCTAAAATCGCTTGGAAAGCGCTTGTCAACCCGCATGCGGAAATGCAAGTGAAGAACGCTTCACATCAGCAAGTCCCAGGCAGGAAAAAAGCATGTACAATCCGCATGTACAATCCACATGCGTTTTTTCTGCCAGGGAGATGCGGAAACGCTCAAAAAAAATCCGGAGCATTTCTGCATCGTGGGCACATAGCCTTACATTAATTGTATGACTCAATATTGAGCACACGTAACCATCTATACACAGCTAGAGGCCGCACGTAGCCATCTATACACAGCGGGAGGCCGCACGTAGCCATCTATACACAGCGGGAGGCCGCACTAAGCCATCTATACACAGCGAGAGGCCGCACGTAGCCATCTATACACAGCGGGAGGCCGCACGTAGCCATCTATACACAGCGGGAGGCCGCACGTAGCCATCTATACACAGCGGGAGGCCGCACGGCGCCATCTATACACAGCGGGAGGCCACACGGCGCCACCTATACACAGCGGGAGGCCCACAGCGCCCCCCCCCAGAGAGAGCAGGAGGCCGCACGGCGCAATCTATACATAGCGGAAAGCCGCACAGCGCCCCCATCACAGAGACAGCAGGAGGCCGCACGGCGCCATCTATACTCAGCAGGAGGCCGCACGGCGCCCCCGACCCCAAAGACAGCAGGAGGCCGCACGGCGCCATCTATACTCAGCAAGAGGCCGCACGGCGTCACCTATACACAGCAGGAGGCCGCACGGCGCCACCTATACACAGCGGGAGGCCGCACAGCGCCACCTATACACAGCGGGAGGCCGCACGGCGCCACCTATACACAGCGGGAGGCAGCACGGCGCCACCTATACACAGCGGGAGGCCGCACTGCGCCACCTATACACAGCGGGAGGCGCCACCTATACACAGCGGGAGGCCGCACGGCGCCACCTATGCACAGCGGGTGGCGCCACCTATACACAGCGGGAGGCCGCACGGCGTCACCTATACACAGCGGGAGGCCCCACGGCGCCACCTATAAACAGCGGAAGGCCGCACGATGCCATCTATACACAGGGGGCCGCACAATGCCATCTATACACAGCGGGAGGCCGCATGGCGCAATCTATACACAGCGGGAGGCTGCACGGCGCCATATATACACAGCGGGAGGCTGCACGGCGCCCCCCCCAAGAGACAGCAGTAGGCCGCACGGCGCCATCTATACACAGCGGGAGGCCGCACGGCGCCCCCCCCCAGAGAGAGCAGGAGGCCGCACAGCGCCATCTATACACAGCGGGAGGCCGCACGGCACCCCCCCAGAGACAGCAGGAGGCCGCACGGCGCCATCTATACTCAGCAGGAGGCCGCACGCAGTCACGCACACACAAACATATACAGACATATACATACACGCATAAACACATTTGAAACATAAAAATACATATAAACAGACATCACACAATGACATCTGCCTGCACACACACACACATACATACATATACATACACACACACACACTCACCATCCCCCGACTCGGCTCCAGCTCTTTTCCGGTGCAGCACTGCAGGCCGGGTGCGCACTGCGTAACGTCACAGCTAGGAGACACGGCCGCGCACAGGGCCGTGTCTCCTAGCAGTGACGCGGCCGGGCCAGCACAGGGAAGTTAACTGCTGCAGTGCTGGCCCGGCCGAAGAAGAAGCAGCGGCTGTGTGCCGCTGCTGGGGGAACGATCCTGGGCCCCCCCCCCACTGTCTGCCGGTATGTGCCGTGGCGCCGCACATATAATGAGGACAATCTGGCCATAGACACCACGGAGCCCCCTGGAGGTTCGGGGCCCCGGGCGGTAGCCCAGATCGTCCTCATTATAATCCGCCTATGCTTATATACATGTAACACTCACTACCCCCTATTCCTGTGTATTGCTGTAATATGTAACCTATACTCGTTATCCATCATTATAAATTAAGAAGATTTTCCACTTTATCCGATATATCCACACTCAATCAGTAGATTAGATGTCTGCTGAAGAGGCAATACACATGAACGTCTCCACATCATCCTCCCCGACTGTATCTATATGTGCCCCGTGACCCCCGATCAAGTGTCTCCATCACGTGCTCGCAGCATCACAGGTCACATAGTTTCCTCGTAGCGTTGGTGCGCGTTGTGTATCGCGCCACGCCTCCTCAGCACCCATTGGTTGGTGGAGACATACCTCCATCCTGATTGGCTATAGTTGGCCGTTTAACTCTTAGCTCTTTCCGAATGATGCCACCCCCTGACGAAGACAAGAAGCCGAAACATACATCGGGTGGACGCCAATCAGGAGTGGGATCTGCATCTGCTATAGCATGAGTACAATGCACATGTGGTCACCTTTTTTAAAAACGCTTAGTGGATACAAATACATATCTGTCAACAGCACATATGCCCAAGTCAGTGCACTACTCTCTACAGGATTCACACCGACATCCAAATAATAAGGGACCAGCCCTTGTATATATACATACACAGGTGCATCTCACTAAATTAGAATATCATCAAAAAGTTACTTTATTTCAGTTCTTCAATACAAAAAAGTGAAACTCGTATAGCCATAATCATCAGCATTAACAGAAATAAACAATAACTGTTTGATTATATTCTAATTTAGTGAGAAACACCTGTATTTGTTCACATATGAGATATATAATTTATGTAGATTTATTCTTTGGAGGCACTTGCACTTTATGTAAAGTTTATGATAATTAAACAATCATATGTACAGATATATCTAACTAATGATATGTATATATATTTTTATATACTGGATTAATTTGTGGCTTGATTCTCTGTATTATCCCTTTGCTGTTCTAATCATGATCCATTCCCACTGGTGTTAATTGTAATTCCTGTCTCGACGTCCCCTTTGCGTATAGTTAATTCCCCCCTTTTTCTGCATTTCCTCCTCTTCCACCTGGTTATCAATATAATAATTATTAGCATCACCCACATGCCTGGACTCTTCTGGTCGATGTCTCCTTTCTGCTATACACTAGAGTGGTATACTATGTGCACAGATACATGGAGTGCCATATACTTCTCAGGAGGTGCGCAGCGTCCACCTCCTCACCGCACAGGCCCACAAGCTCCTCTCCGGCAGGAAGAAGATGCATTCAGGCGGCTCCTACCACTGCAGCAGACGGCAGTGCACAAGTATACAGGGTGCAGTGTGGATGTGTCTGCACCACTGGGATGTGCCCGACCTGCATGTATACATATGCCCCTCTGCAGGGGGGACTGGCCCACCGGAGGATCGGGAAAACCCCCGGGTCCCGATGACCCCGCCCCCTACCCCCCTGGGCCCTGTACAGAGAACAGAGGGCCCCCCCCGGTTCGCAGCACTGCCGATATGATTAGTGATGGGCCCTCTGCCTCCTCTGCGCAGCGACACTGCCGGCGCGTGCGCAGGAGGTCAGTCTCAGGGTGATGACGTCATTGCCCTGGGACTGCTTCCTGTGCGCGCTGTGGAGTACGGACCCTGCGTCGCTCCAGGCAGCGGCTGCAGCTCATCTCGACGAGTCAGTATGAAACGGGGAGGGGTGGGGGGAAGGGATAGGGGGGAGGGGTGACTGGGAGGACCCCTGGCCGAGGCTGGCAGTAAATACTACTGGACAATGGGCATGGTTCTCATCATGCCCATTGCCCAGCATGTCCTGCTGCCAGCCTCTGGTTACTGGTACTATGCCCAGCAGCATGTACTATCACCAGGGGCTGGCAGGACATAGTGGGTGGGCATGATAGTACCAAGGAGGCTGGCAGGACATACTAGGCATGAATCATGCCCAGCATGTCCTGCCAGCCACTGGTGGTACCATCATGCATGCCCATTGCCCAGCCACTGGTGGTGTGGTACTATCATGCTAGTACTAACACCAGTGGCAGGCTGGCAGGACATGCCATGTGAGCTTGAATGCTAATACCACAGAGGCTGGCAGTACATACTGGGCAATGGGCATGATAGTACCACCAGTAGACTGACTAGGCGGTCTCCAGGGCTCCGTCTCCCCTTCTCGCTGCTGTTAGGCTGGGTTATCATTGCGTTTATGCTGTGCGTTACAACGCATCCGTTGTAAATCAGTGCAGACGCAATGTACCGTAGACTTGCATAGCAAAAATAGGCATGTGTTTGAAAGTATGCATTATTTGCAACGCACAGGAAAACATGGTCGGCGGCTGGAGGCCAGCTGAGCACTTCTCTGACAACTGGGTTCTAGTGTCATTCTGTGCCTGCTCATCTCTGTCAGCAGGCATATTTGTCTAATGGCAAAGATGTAGCAGAGCTGGAGACAGAAGAGCCGTGGATTACGTCAGAGCGAGGATTTTGTTTTTAATTAAAGATGGAGTCCCTACATGTGTTTTATTTTTATTAAAAAATTGTGTTGTGTTTTTTTCTGTTTACTGGAAATTCATGGTGGCCATGTGTAGTTTGGCGTGACTCCATGAATTTCAGGCTTAGTGCCAGCTGATAATACAAAGCTGGTATTAACTCCATTATTACCCAGCGTGCCACCCCCCACCAGGGCCGTTGGAAGAGCCGGATAAAGTGCCTGGAAATGGCGCTACGATGAATGCGCCAATTCCAGGGGTGGCTGCGGGCTGCCGTTTTCAGCGTGGGGGGCCCAGAATGCTTGGGCCCTACCATGCTGAGAATCCCAGCCCCCAGCCCCCCCGATCAAAATATGGCGGGAGCCCACGCATTTTTATTTTTAATTATTTTTTTAAATAAAAAAAAACATTGGGCTTTCCTGACTTTTGATCGCCAGTCAAGGTAAAACCAGGCAGATAAAGCAGACAGCTACGGGCTGCCACCTCTATCTGCGCTGAGAATCAAAAATTCTGCAGAGCGCTATGTCATTTTTGTTTTATTATTTATTTATTTTCACACTTCTATATGTGTGACAGTCCCAACAGCCAATCACAGAGGCTGACACAGAGAATGGGTGTCTGTGACTGGCTGCTTGAGTAACCTGAAAGCAGCCCATACATAGTACCATACTAGAATGTATGGGCTGATTGTACATTACTCAAACAGCCAATCACAGAAGCCCATCCTATTTGACAGCATCTGCGATTGACTGTTGGGTCTGTCACATATAAAAGTGTGAAAAGAAAATTTTAAAAACGAATTTTTGATTCTCACTGCAGATAAAGCAGACAGCTACGTACTGCCACCCCCAGCTGCCTGGTTTTACCTTGTCTGGCGATCAAAAGACAGAGAAGCCGAATATTTGTTTTAAACTTAACTTTTTTTTTTCCCGCCATATGTTGATCGCCAGCCAGATAAAACCAGGCAACTGGGGGCTGGGATTCGCAGCATGGTAAGGCCCAAGCGTTCTTGGCCCTCCACGCTGAAAATCGCAGCCCGCAGCCACCCCTGAAAATGGCGCATTCATCATGGCACCATTTCTAGGTGCTTTACCCGGCTCTTCCAGCGGCCCTGGTGGTGAGTGGCACACTGGGTAATAATAGGGTTAGTACCAGGCCATCTTTGCCTTATCAGCTGGTACTAAGCCCGAAATTCATGGTTTCACGCCAAATTAGACATAGCCACCATCAATTTCTAGTAAACAGAAAAAAAAAAGACAGAATTTTTTTTTTTATTATTAAAAATAAAACACATTTAGGGACTCCATCTTTAATAAAGAAAAATCCTCACTCCCAACGTAATCCATAGGTCTTCTGTCTTCATCTCTCTTAGATCTTTGCCATCAGACAAATATGTCTGCTGACAGATGAGCAGGCACAGAATGACACTGGAGCACTGTTACTGTGTAGTGCAGTGCTATGTTTCTTTTTTTGTCATTTCATGCAGTGTAGAAATCTTGGGAAAAGTGTGGATTGTGCTCTGGAAGTGATCAGTTATAGCTAACTATGTTATTTTCTGCAGAGATAAGTCCTGTATAAAAGATGTGATATATCGGTCTGCAGTTAAAGAACTTCACCTAGAGACATCACTGGTGAGTATGTGTATTACCTATACACACACACACACTGACACTATATACAGAGCTCCTGTGCATAATGTCACTGGTGATCACTGTATTACCTGTACACTGACACAATATACAGAGCTCCTGTGCATAATGTCACTGGTGATCACTGTATTACCTCTACACTGACACTATATACAGAGCTCCTGTGTATAATGTCACTGGTGATCCCTGTATTTCCTATACACACACACACTGACACTATATTCAGAGCTGTGCATAATGTCACTGGTGATCCCTGTATTACCTGTACACTGACACCATACACAGAGCTCCTGTGTATAATGTCACTGGTGATCACTATATTACCTGTACACTGACACTATATACAGAGCTCCTGTGTATAATGTCACTGGTGATCACTATATTACCTGTACACTGACACTATAAACAGAGCTCCTGTGCATAATGTCACTGGTGATCACTATATTACCTGTACACTGACACTATATACAGAGCTCCTATGCATAATGTCACTGGTGATCACTATATTACCTGTGCACTGACACTAAATACAGAGCTCCTGTGTATAATGTCACTGGTGAACACTGTATTACCTGTACACTGACACCAAACACAGAGCTCCTGTGTATAATGTCACTGGTGATCCCTGTATTTCCTGTACACTTACACTATATACAGAGCTCCTGTGTATAATGTCACTGGTGATCCCTGTATTACCTCTACACTGACACTATACACAGAGCTCCTGTGTATAATGTCACTGATAATCTCTACATTATCTGTACACTGACTCTATATACAGAGCTTTTTTACATTTTCATTATCAGTCACTATCTGGTGCCATTATGTGCCATGGTCATGGCGTGGCGGTATTTGTCCCTTGTATGTGGTATTATTCAGACAGTCACTATTTTGTGGTAATATGTGGTCTTCTCATGGTGTGGCAGTATATATACCTTGTACTTGGTAGTATTTGATCACTATGTGGTGGTATGTGTTCTGGTCATGGTGTGGCGGTATTTCTCTCTTCTATATGGTATTATTAGTCTAGGTATAGTGGATGGTTGTCAGTCATTTGTTTTTTCGGATATTAAGAATGGAAACATTCTTTATTTGCAATACATATTAAATACTTGGATGTTTAACCTCTCCCTGTGTTGTGACTACTACACAGCAGCAGAGATTTATTGGTTAATAAAGTTGATTCATTTTGAAAGAGTTTGTGGACTTATGTTATTCCTATATACGGTAACTGCATGGTGCTGGTGGGTCCCAAGATTGATTTTTTCCTGGTGGGCCCCAGGTACTCCAGTCCGGCGCTGGTCCCAGACAGTTACCTCCTCATCTGTCCTGCTGCCGGCTGGGAGTCCTGTACAGTGCAGCATGTAGTGTGATGTGAATGCCACACTATGGAGATGCTGCTCCTACTACTGCCAAGTGAGGATCTCACCTCCCCAGTATGGTGCCCTCAGGAGCTCCCACAGGGCATCACAGGCCTTAGTATGAAGCAATTCCACAAGTCTTCTAGTATTGCTTCATACTAAGGCCTGTGATGCCCTGTGAGAGCTCCCTGAGGAGGTGAGAGCCTCACCTCATACGGCCCCATGATCTCTATGTACGATCCCTGACTGGACCCCATGATCTCTATGTATGCCGCTGACTGGGCCCCATGATCTCTATGTACGATCCCTGACTGGGCCCCATGATCTCTATGTACGATCCCTGACTGGGCCCCATGATCTCTATGTACGCCGCTGACTCGGCCCCATGATCTCTATGTACGCCGCTGACTGGGCCCCATGATCTCTATGTACACCTCTGACGGGGCCTCATGATCTCTATGTACGCCGCTGACTGGGCCCCATGATCTCTATGTACTCCGCTGACTGGGCCCCATGATCTCTATGTACGCCGCTGAGGGGGCCCCATGATCTCTATGTACACCCCTAACCTGATTGGCCCCATGATCTCTATGTACGCCGCTGACTGGGCCCCATGATCTCTATGCACGCCGCTGACTGGGCCCCATGATCTCTATGTACACCCATAACCTGATTGGCCCCATGATTTCTGTATACGCCCCTGACTGGGCCACATGATTTCTATGTACGATCCCTGACTGGGCCCCATAATCTCTGATCTCTCATGATGTTTTTTTTTTATTAAAGATGGAGTCCCTAAATGTATTTTGTGTTTTATTTTTACTGTGTAGTGCGGCACTATGTTGCATTTTGTCATTTCATGCAGTGTAGAAATCTTGGGAAAAGTGTGGCTTGTGCTCTGGAAGTGATCAGTTATAGCTAACTATGTTATTTTCTGCAGAGATAAGTCCTGCATAGAAGATGTGATATATCGGTCTGCAGATAAAGAACTTCACCTAGAGACATCACTGGTGAGTATGTGTTTTACCTATACACACACACACTGACACTATATACAGAGCTCCTGTGTATAATGTCACTGGTGATCACTATATTACCTGTACACTGACACTATATACAGAGCTCCTGTGTATAATGTCACTGGTGATCACTATATTACCTGTACACTGACACTATATACAGAGCTCCTGTGCATAATGTCACTGGTGATCACTATATTACCTGTACACAGACACTATATACAGAGCTCCTATGCATAATGTCACTGGTGATCACTATATTACCTGTACACTGACACTATATACAGAGCTCCTGTGTATAATGTCACTGGTGAACACTGTATTACCTGTACACTGACACCAAACACAGAGCTCCTGTGTATAATGTCACTGGTGATCCCTGTATTTCCTGTACACTGACACTATATACAGAGCTCCTATGTATAATGTCACTGGTGATCACTGTATTACCTGTACACTGACACTATATACAGAGCTCCTGTGTATAATGTCACTGGTGAACACTATATTACCTGTACACTGACACTATATACAGAGCTCCTGTGTATAATGTCACTGATGATCACTGTATTACCTCTACACTGACACTATATACAGAGCTCCTGTGTATAATGTCACTGGTGATCACTGTATTACCTCTACACTGACACTATATACAGAGCTCCTGTGTATAAGGTCACTGATGATCACTGTATTACCTCTACACTGACACTATATACAGAGCTCCTATGTATAATGTCACTGGTGATCACTGTATTACCTCTACACTGACTCTATATACAGAGCTCCTGTGTATAATGTCACTGGTGATCACTGTATTACCTGTACACTGACACTATATACAGAGCTCCTGTGTATAATGTCACTGGTGATCACTGTATTACCTGTACACTATATACAGAGCTCCTGTGTATAATATCAATGGTGATCATTGCATTACCTGTACACTGACACTATATACAGAGCTTCTGTGTATAATGTCAGTGGTGATGACTGTATAACCTGTACACTATATACAGAGTTCCTGTGCATAATGTCACTGGTGATCACTGTATAACCTGTACACTGACCCAATATACTGAGCTTTTTTACATTTTTATTATTTTAGCATTATTTGTCACTATGTGGTGGCATTATGTGCTTTGGTCATGACATGACGATATTTGTCCCTTCTATGTGGTATTATTCAGTCACTATGTGGTGGTAATATGTGGTCTCATGGTGTGTCAGTATTTATACCTTGTATCTGGTAGCATTTGATCACTATGTGGTGGTATTATGTGCTTTGGTCATGGTGTGGCGGTATTTGTGCCTTGTATGTGGCATTATTTGGGCACTATGTGGTGGTAATATGTGATCTGGTCACGGTGTGGTGGTATTTCTGCCTTCTATCTGGTAATATTGGTCTTGGTAGAGTGGATTGTGGTTGGTCATTTGTTTTATCTGATATCAATAAGGGGAAACTTCTTTATTTCCAATAGATATTAAATACTTGGATGTTTAACCCCTCCCTGCCCTGTGACTATTACACAGCAGCAGAAGTTCACCAGAGAAAGCAAGTTGGCATTTGGTGAGATTTTCACCTCTGTATTTATAAGACAAAACCAGGAGTGGGTGAGAAATGCATAAAACATGACCTCGGATTGCTCCACTCCTGGTTTTGTCTTATAAATACAGAGGTAAAAATCTCACCAAATAGTCAAAGTGCCACAATCTTCAGACAGTGTGGATTCCACCAATAAATAAGTGATCACCTTCCCAACCTGTGCATCGCTGATAACTTGTTTTCACCAATAAAAACCCTTTAATGCAAACTACAGTAATTGTACATCGCAGTTCTGGTGAGCGCACAGTGATGGGCAGGAGACGCCAGTATAATGGGTATAACGGCTAACAGGTATTTGCAAATAGCTGAAGGGTGGGTGGGCCAGGGTGGGCCCCTGGAGTCAATGTCCCTGGTGGGCCCCAGACACCCCAGCCCCTGATTTGTCACGCACGGACCCGAAGCGACTGTGCACTGCGATACACACATCCTGTTGAAATTTCTGCTGGCGTTTACAAGCCCCAACCCCCCCTGGGCCCGGTCGCAGTGACTGCCACTGCGACCGCGGACATTACGCCCCTGGCTACGTGAATCATATGTCCCATTTTGGTGCTCCTCACCATTTGCATGGCACAGTCATGCATGCTTCTCTATCACCATAGCATGCTGCAAACAATCAGGATGGCTTCTGCTACATCTCTATATAAAAAGATAGTACATCTGTATTGCTATGATACGTAGAGTGGATGGAAATCATACATCTTGCTAATATTTATTATATTACATTCATCTGATGCTCTGTAGTAACAATGTAAATTAAATTGGCGACTTAGTGCAGTTCTATTACTATTAGTAAATGTGGCACCTTGTGTTCCACAGAATATCTGAATATTACCTGAATATTTAATCTCAGCTAATGTTCATTTATCTCTTAAATATCATTGGTCAGATGCTGATCACATGACCAGTGGTGGTGCATGCATGATGATTCCATATGAAGTGCACTGAGTGACAGTTGGAAGTGACAGTTGGAATTGACCAACAACAGTGGAAGAGATGTCGGCTAACTCTAAGCAAAGCAATAATATGAATATAAAAGAGGAGGAGATTGTGGTGAGCAGAGAAAGAGTGAAGACACGAAGACCTTCCCATGACACATCTGATGATGAGAGGAAGTCTTCAGTCAACAGGACAAAACCACCAGTCCAGAAGAAAGAAGAAGTAGAGGAGAACGTGGTAAGGAGAGAAGCAGCGAAGAGACTAAGACCTTCCCATGACACATCTGATGATGAGAGGAAGTCTTCAGTCAACAGGACAAAACCACCAGTCCAGAAGAAAGAAGAAGTAGAGGAGAACGTGGTGAGGAGAGAAGGAGCGAAGAGACTAAGACCTTCCCATGACACATCTGATGATGAGAGGAAGTCTTCAGTCAACAGGACAAAGCAACCAGTCCAGAAGAAAGAAGAAGTGGAAGAAAAGGAGAAGGTAGAAAGTCAGAAGATGGGAGCCAAGAAGAGAGGAGCCATCTTCATCTCATCAGGGGACAAAAAGGAGAAGAAAAGAAGAAGGATTACATCAGGACAGAAACCCATGGATCTAAAGCAGAAGGCTGAAGAAGCTGAAGGAAGCAGCGGTGTTCGGCCAACCGGCTCCAAAAGCACAGTCTCTGATACCATCAAGAGGAGATTATTATTCCATCAAGTGCTTGGCCGGGGATGCTATGGAACGGTCCTGCTGGCGGAAGATTCATCTACCCGCAAACATTTTGCTGTTAAGATCATCGGCAAAAGAGCCCTGCTTGCTGACGGTGATGAGCGTGTGATGCTGGAGCGACGGGTTTTACAGCTAGCATCTAGGAGCCCCTTCCTTGTCCACGCAGACTTTGCATTCCAGACCAAGGTACAGTATTGATTGCTCGATATTAGGAAATGTCACACGTACCACACACTGCTCTGCCTCATGGACCCCACTGATATCATCTTACATTTCAATATAGCATGTCCCAAGGTAACCGCAGACAATAAGATGAATGTGATGACTATACACATGGGATATTGTGGCCCCTACTGTAATCAATAACATTTATGGCGGGGCTTGGTACATTGGGAATCATTTATTAAAACAGCCTTTTTACTTATCCCAGCCAATCACAGAACAGCTTTTACTTTTCCAGGTCAGTTAAAACAACCTTAGCTGAGCTCTAATTGGTTAGGATGGGCAACTAGTTTTCTAGTGAGCAGATTTATTAATGAGGCCCAATGTACCCCGCTGTATAAATGATTGAAAATATTAGATGTCATCATAGAGGTCAATGAACTGTAGAAAATCACTTGCCCGGACCTCATGTGTCTAATTGGGTGACTGGTAATATCTGTATCATTTGCAGCATTAGCTGGGCATTATCTTGTTGGAGGCATCATCGCCATGTAGTAGTCTCTAGCTCATTTCTTTGACACTGTAGAATTTTACATATTATTATCTTGTATAGACATGGGATTTCAGAATAGATTAAATGTATTTGTTATTTTTGGTTAGTTCCTGGATGACATTGTATTTTGTGTATACCATGTGGGGGACGGGACCCTGTGTACACTATATGTCAGGGCTATTGACTTTTGTGCACTTTATATACAATTTGAGAATGTGTTAATATTTTTGTATACAAGTATTATCTGTATCTTAAAGGTTTTTTTTAATTAATGTTGGGACATTTTTATGCACGTGCATCTACTTGTTTTTCATTGCCATGTTTTCTATGTATAAATATACTGGAATAAAGTACAAAATCCACTGTCTTGGAGTGAAATTTCTTCTAACCTCACCAAGTAATGAAAAAGATGGTATCATATTGACCAGGGGCGAGGTGGGCCAGAGGGGCACATGCCCTCCAGGCCGGTGGCCAAGCAGCTGCTTCTTTACAGAATGCAGGGCGGCCCTGTATCTTTCATTGTGTACATGTGCCAGCTGGGCATCTGCAGCCCAGAACAGCCGGCACAGGCCACGTTCTTATGCCTGCCGGAGAGAAGCTTCAGCCGCTGAGCAGTACGAGAGGGCAGACATCTTTGATTCTTGTAAGGCCACGACCCCACTATCAGTATTTGGTCAGTATTCGGTCAGTATTTTTTCACAGGAGTGGGAGACAAAACCAGGAGTTGGTGATAAATGCAGAATTGGTGACTTGTTTCTATTATACCTTTTCTCTGATTGTTACTGACCTGGTTTTGGTTCCCACTCCTGAGAAAATATACTGACCAAATACTGATAGTGGGGCCGTGGCCTTAGTCTGAGCTCCGGATAGTGGTCAGGACAGGAGATTTATACTTTTTGTAGAGTGTGGAAGTGGCAGGATGCTGCTCACCTCCTGACAAGTCCAGGGCCGGATCCTGAATGTTATCTATGGTCGCTCTGCTGAGGATCAGAAAGATTTATTGTAGCAGATGGACCCTTCAAGCAGGTTGGGGTCGTGCTGTCAGTGTGAGATCATCGGCTCTCGATCTGTATGAATGTTCAAATCACATCGGACCTGAGATCGAGACACTTCAGACCTTACTATACAGACCCCTGCCCCAGACTGATCCTGCACCAGCTACAGGGCCAGAGCCGGCATAACCACCCATTGCACCAGGGCAAGTGCCAGGGCCCTGGGCAAGAGGGGGGCCCCACTCACAGTTGGGGACACTGGAACGCTATTGGGCCTGTGAGTTGGGGGGGCCCAGTGTAACCCCCCCCCCCCCCCGTGCTTTACGGTGTTTGAAATATTCACCTCTCGTCATACCTTGCTGGCCGCAGGTCCAGTCTCCTCTGCGTCTTCTGACTCTGTCACGTCTCAGTGTTGAAGAGACAGGACCTGTAGCCAGCAGGGTATGAGGAGAGGTGAGTATTTTATTATTTATTTTTTATGTATGGAGCCCATTCTCTATGGAGCATTATATGGGGCCCATTCTCTATGGAGCATTATATGGGGCCCATTATTCTGTATGGCACATTACATGACGCCCATTATTCTTCATGGAGTAATATATGGGGTCAATTATGGTGTAATGAGCATTATATGGGGTTCATTATTCTGTATAGAGCATTATATGGGGCCTATTATTCTGTATGGAACATTATATGGGGTCCATTATTCAGTATGGAGCCCATTCTGTATAGAGGACTATGTGGTGCCCATAATACTGTATGGAGTGCTATGTAGTGCCCATAATACTGTATGGAGGACTATGTGGTGTCCACAATACTGTATGGAGGACTATGTGGTGCTCATACTACTGTATGGAGGACTATAATGTACAGTCTAAAATGAAAACTTTTGAATCCCCCCATGACACGCCCCATGCACTGTGAGGATTCGCCGGTTTCTGAGCTATTATAGAATTTACAATAGATATCACTCATGTAATGTAAGAAGTACCGTATTTTTCGGACTATAAGATGCACCGGACCATAAGACGCACCTAGGTTTTAGAGGAGGAAAATAAAAATAAAAAAATTTAAGCCAAAAATGTGTTCCTGATGCACCTTTAAGGGGGAGGGGGTCTTCTGCTGACACTGGTATAGGGGTAATGTCCCCCAATTCTGACAATATCCCCCATCCTGGTATATATGCCCCCCCCCCCTTCCTTTTATACGTGGTCCCCATCCCCATCCTGGTATGCATGGCACCCCTCATCCCTATCCCAGTATGCATGGCACCCCTCATCCCTATCCCGGTATGCATGGCACCCCTCATCCCTGTCCCGGTATGCATGGCACCCCTCATCCCTGTCCCGGTATGCATGGCACCCCTCATCCCTGTCCCGGTATGCATGGCACCCCTCATCCCTGTCCCGGTATGCATGGCACCCCTCATCCCTGTCCCGGTATGCATGGCACCCCTCATCCCTGTCCCGGTATGCATGACACCCCTCATCCCTGTCCTGGTATAGTGGTATGCATGGCACCCCTCATCCCTGTCCTGGTATGTATGGCACCTCTAATCCCCATCATGCTGCACATGGCCCCCTCAGCGTTACCCTGGTATGTATGGCCTCCTCATCCCCCATCCTGGTATGCATGGCTCTCTCATCCCCATTCCTGGTATGCATGACTCTCTCATCCCCAATCCTGGTACATATGGCCTCCTCATCCCCCAATCCTGGTATGCATGGTTCCCTCATCCCCCAATCCTGGTATGCATGGTTCCCTCATCCCCCAATCCTGGTATGCATGGTCCCCTCATCCCCCAATCCAGGTATGCATGGTCCCCTCATCCCCCAATCCAGGTATGCATGGTACCCCTCATCCCTATTCTGGTATGCATAGAACCCCACTTTCCTATCCTTGTATGCATGGTACCCCTCACCCCCCAATCCTGGTATGTATGGCACCACTCACCCCCCAATCCTGGTATGTATGGCACCCCTCACCCCCAATCCTGGTTTTCATGGTTCAGTCACCCCCCAAATCCTGGTATGTATGGCACCCCTCACCCCCCAATCCTGGTATGTATGGCATCCCTCACCCCCCAATCCTGGTTTTCATGGTTCAGTCACCCCCCAAATCCTGGTATGCATTGTACCCCTCATCCCCCAATCCTGGTATGCATGGTCCCCTCACACCCCTTTCCTGGTATGTATGGTACCCCTCACCCCCCATTCCTGGTATGTATGGCACCACTCACCCCCCAATCCTGGTATGTATGGCACCCCTCACCCCCAATCCTGGTTTTCATGGTTCAGTCACCCCCCAAATCCTGGTATGTATGGCACCCCTCACTCCCCAATCCTGGTATATATGGCACCCCTCACCCCCCAATCCTGGTATGTATGGCACCCCTCACCCCCCAATCCTGGTTTTCATGGTTCAGTCAGCCCCCAAATCCTGGTATGCATTGTACCCCTCACACCCCTTTCCTGGTATGTATGGTACCCCTCACACCCCTTTCCTGGTATGTATGGTACCCGTCACACCCCATTCCTGGTATGTATGGCACCCCTCATCCCTTTCACGGTGCACAGATACAAAAAAATAAACACATACTCACCTTTCTTCCCTGTGCTCCAGCGCTTCTGTATCCTGTTCTGCCGGGGAGCAGTGCGGCGCCAGAGTACGCGTGTGCCCATACCGTGCTGTTCAACGCCATTTTGCTGAAGACACACTGCAAATATGTCTTCAGTAAAATGGCGCCGGATAGAGCTATGCATATGTGCCGATTCCAACGCCTTCACTCCTGCCCTGGTCTCCGGCGAGAAGAGAAGCACCGCTGCAACGCTCCTCCCGGTCAGGTAAGTATGGCGCCGGAGATCGCGGTATGTGTTCAGTGTCTACGCATACCGCAATCTCCGGCGCCATACACACTCCTCTTACCTGTAACGTAATGGGTTCTTCTGTCTAGAGCCAGACTGCGCAGGCATGTAGCACTTGCCAAGTCTTTAAAGGCTTCAGACAGAGGGAGGCTTGTAGTGTTATATTATATTTACAGTACAGACCAAAAGTTTATTTAAAGATTTTTCTGTATTTTCATGACTCTGAATATTGTACATTCACACTGAAGGCATCAAAACTATGAATTAACACATGTGGAATTATATACTTAACAAAAAAGTGTGAAACAACTGAAAATATGTCTTATATTCTAGGTTCTTCAAAGTAGCCACCTTTTGCTTTGATGACTGCTTTGCACACTCTTGGCATTCTCTTGATGAGCTTCAAGAGGGAGTCACCAGAAATGGTCTTCCAACAATCTTGAAGGAGTTCCCAGAGATGCTTAGCACTTGTTGGCCTTTTTGCCTTCACTCTGCGGTCCAGCTCACCCCAAACCATCTCGATTGGGTTCAGGTCTGGTGACTGTGGAGGCCAGGTCATCTGGCGTAGCACCCCATCACTCTCCTTCTTGGTCAAATAGCCCTTACACAGCCTGGAGGTGTGTTTGGGGTCATTGTCCTGTTGAAAAATAAATGATGGTCCAACTAAACGCAAACCGGATGGAATAGCATGCCGCTGCAAGATGCTGTGGTAGCCATGCTGGTTCAGTATGCCTTAAATTTAGAATAAATCCCCAACAGTGTCACCAGCAAAGCACCCCCACACCATCACACCTCCTCCTCCATGCTTCACGGTGGGAACCAGGCATGTAGAGTCCATCCGTTCACCTTTTCTGCGTCGCACAAAAACACAGTGGTTGGAACCAAAGATCTCAAATTTGGACTTATCAGACCTAAGCACAGATTTCCACTGGTCTAATGTCCATTCCTTGTGTTCCTTATCCCAAACAAGTCTCTTCTGCTTGTTGCCTGTCCTTAGCAGTGGTTTCCTAGCAGCTATTTTACCATGAAGGCCTGCTGCACAAAGTCTCCTCTTAACAGTTGTTGTAGAGATGTGTCTGCTGCTAGAACTCTGTGTGGCATTGACCTGGTCTCTAATCTGAGCTGCTGTTAACCTGCGATTTCTGAGACTGGTGACTCGGATAAACTTATCCTCAGAAGCTGAGGTGACTCTTGGTCTCCCTTTCCTGGGGCGGTCCTCATGTGAGCCAGTTTCTTTGTTTTCTTGATGGGTTTTGCAACTGCACTTGGGGATACATTCAAAGTTTTCCCAATTTTTCGGACTGACAGACCTTCATTTCTTAAAGTAATGATGGCCACTCGTTTTTCTTTACTTAGAATTTGTATTATGGTAAGAAAAAAGCAGCTAACAGTCTATTCAGTAGGACTATCAGCTGTGTATCCAGCTGATTTCTGCACAACACAACTGATGGTCCCAACCCCATTTATAAGGCAAGAAATCCCACTTATTAAACCTGACAGGGCACACCTGTGAAGTGAAAACCATTTCCGGTGACTCCCTCTTGAAGCTCATCAAGAGAATGCCAAGAGTGTGCAAAGCAGTCATCAAAGCAAAAGGTGGCTACTCTGAAGAACCTAGAATATAAGACATATTTTCAGTTGTTTCACACTTTTTTGTTAAGTATATAATTCCACATGTGTTAATTCATAGTTTTGATGCCTTCAGTGTGAATGTACAATTTTCATACTCAAGAAAATACAGAAAAATCTTTAAATGAGAAGGTGTGTCCAAACTTTTGGTCTGTACTGTATATATATATATGTGACTACTATGTCTCTATAAATGTGATACTCATGTGTTTGTGATCCTCCATTGCTCTACTCTGTACGATTGTCTTTTAATTTTTGCAATATTTAATAGAGATTTATTTTAGCGGCAATAAGCGCCTATTGTTTCATTTTGGTGGTGTCTATAGTTTTGGTGTTGCCTGTAGTGATAAAGTCTTGGATTACTCATGCTCCTTATGTTGGTAGTCATATATATGACAGTGTATCTACTGTAAAACATCTGATGTCTGTATCACAGTATTTGATATACCAGTCACATATTATTGGCTGGCAAATTTTAGCCTGGGGGGCAAGCACAATGCAGCGGCCCATGAGTGTCGCGGCCATCTTTAGGCTTGAGTTTCATGTAGCACCTGATGAGTATAGCATGTGTGCGACCAAGGTACATCTGCTAACAACCCATTTCATAAAGATCACAGCTTTTTTCAGCTGTACTGTAGAAATTAATTACAAATGGTTCACTTATTGTTAATGGCTGCACAGTTTTTGCAAAAGCATGCGGCCAATACCAAGAAACAAGCAATTTGCACTTAATATCTAATCATATAGTGGAAAAACAGTAGTTAAATGATTGGCAGTGAGCTCCTGTGCTTGGTTTGCACAGTCATGCTGAAAGAGTCCTATTAAAAGCATAACTATAGCTTCCAAATTAGTTTTACATGTTGGATAAACCCTTTATTTGTCCTGCTTATTCTTTTCTTTTAAACATCTTTTTATTAAGGTTTTTTTTAAAGAAGGTTAACAATTGAACAAAGAAAAGTCACATTGTTAATGAAACAAATCAAAGATAACGATATCACATAGATTATAAGAGCAGAAATTGACCAGACTGCATAAATTTCAGCCAAACATTGACACGTTTCGGAAGAGAGAAAAAATATAAGAGAGGTTCAATTCTTTTGAACATGTCGTAGTACAAAATTGTGGTCAAATAACATGTTATCATATTCAAGAAGGTTTATTGTGATATCCTGGAAATAAAAACTTCAGAAGAGAAAAAGAAAAAAAAAAAACCTGGAGAAGGGGGGAAGGTTGAAAGGGAAGTGGGATGAACGGGGAGATGAGATGGAGGGGGGGGGACTACAAAGATATAGATGATGGGAGGGGGGGGGGGAGTTGGGATTAGAATGGGCTAGCGATCTGAGTATTTTAGGTTAGTATTGTGCGGTCTGTAATATATTTGTGCCAGGGACGCCATATCAACGAGAATTGTTTATGCCTTTTTTCATCCCAACTAGCCAATTCTTCTAGCCTGTATATTTGTTCAACCTTCATTTCCCAGAGTGAGATATTTGGGGTCTTCGCAGATTTCCATAAGGATGTCACAAGTAACTTAGCCGAGGCCAGGAGCTGTCTAAGAAGGGTTAATTTTATTTTAGGGAAGTTATCTAGGAACAGAAACAGAAGGCAGATCTCCGGCGAGGTCAAGAGTTGCAAGTTTAAAATTGTATTAATAGTTTGAATTATTTTTGTCCAGAAGGGCTTAATCAATGTACAGTTCCACCACATGTGGAGCATAGTGCCCACATCAGAAGAGCATCTCCAGCAGTTAGGATCAAGTCCTTTGTAACATTTCTGAAGTTTTGATGGAGTCATATACCAGCTGGAGAGAACTTTATAGCCATTCTCTTGTACTCTAACACATCTAGAGGAGACTTTAGGTGCTAGTAGTAATCTTTTAATTTCAGATGGGGTGAAAGGCCTATTCAGATCCTGTTCCCACTTCATTACATATGGCAGTTTCTTAGGGGTTCTGGCTAGGCATAATTGTTTTTGTAGAGCTGATAACGTTCTTTTTTGGGGTTTTTTTGCAGCTATAAGTTTTTCAAAATCAGTCATTTCCCTAATATAATTTGGAGTTTTAAAGACTAGTTTTAAGTTAGACATAAATTTCTGGTACATAAAGGGGTGAAAAGAGATAGTATCTAGCATTTGATTGAGTTGTGCCAAGCAGGGCATGACCCCATTATCTGTAATTTTTTGGAGTGGTGTTATCAAGTTGCGAATTGAGTTGTGTATTGTGGCATTATGGGCTGGAGAAAGGAGAGAACTAGGTCTGTAACTTGTAGGAGAGGGGAGGGAAACGGGGAGCATATTTGTCTTATATGGGGATTGGACCAGATTTTAAAAGTAGTGGCGGTGAAAGGGTTTTTAATTGATGTATACCTAGTACTACTTGAGGGCGTGAGGATGAGCTGTCTAAGGGGGAATTTAAGGATTGTTTCTTCTACTTTAATCCATTGCTTCTGTGGTGGGAGCCTGATCCAATCCACGACTCTTTGGAGATGAGTGGCTTGTTGAAGTATCTTTAGATCTGGCAGATCTATACCTCCTTCAGAGTGTGGGAGGGATAATATTTGTAAGGGAAGTCTGGGTTTTTGGTTGTGCCACAGAAAACGGCTGAGGAGTTTTCGTATGTCAATGAAAAAAGAATTAGGTAGGTGGATTGGAAGGGCTTGCACTAGATAAGTTATTTTTGGCCATATCATACATTTAAGGAGATTTTTCCTACCCAACCAGGAGATGTATGAGATATTCCAGTTGGGGGTAAGTTTCTGGATTTTCTGCAATAGCGGTGGGAAGTTTAACTTATAAAGTTCTTGTAGGTTTGGAGAAATCTCAACTCCCAAGAAACGTATTGATGGGGGGGACCAGGTAAAGGGGGACCCGATTGCCATTTGTGTTTTTTGTGGTTCTGGGATATTTATATTTAAGACTTGAGATTTGCTAAGATTCACCTTAAAATTTGATAGTGCACCGTATTCCTTGAGTAATGTCAGGATAACTGGGACAGATATTCTCGGGTTAGAGGTCATGATCAGTAGATCGTCTGCGTATGCTGCGATTTTATGTTCAGTACCAGCTGATTTGATGCCAACGATCCTCCCCTCCTCTCTGAGCTTTTGTAGTAAAGGTTCTAGTGTAAGAATAAAAAGGAGAGGGGAAAGCGGGCATCCCTGCCTGGTGCCGTTAGAAATATTAAAAGATGAAGACATAACATGAGAGAGGATTAGATACACTGCTCAGCAGACAGTATCACACCGGATAGGATTAGATACACAGCTCAGCAGACAGTATCACACCGGATAGGATTAGATACACAGCTCAGCAGACAGTATCACACCGGATAGGATTAGATACACAGCTCAGCAGACAGTATCACACAGGAGAGGATTAGATACACAGCTCAGCAGACAGTATCACACCGGATAGGATTAGATACACAGCTCAGCAGACAGTATCACACAGGAGAAGATTAGATACACAGCTCAGCAGACAGTATCACACAGGAGAAGATTAGATACACTGCTCAGCAGACAGTATCACACCGGATAGGATTAGATACACGGCTCAGCAGACAGTATCACACCGGATAGGATTAGATACACAGCTCAGCAGACAGTATCACACCGGATAGGATTAGATACACGGCTCAGCAGACAGTATCACACCGGATAGGATTAGATACACTGCTCAGCAGACAGTATCACACCGGATAGGATTAGATACACAGCTCAGCAGACAGTATCACACCGGATAGGATTAGATACACAGCTCAGCAGACAGTATCACACAGGAAAGGATTAGATACACAGCTCAGCAGACTGTATCACACCGGATAGGATTAGATACACAGCTCAGCAGACAGTATCACACAGGAGAGGATTAGATACACAGCTCAGCAGACAGTATCACACCGGATAGGATTAGATACACAGCTCAGCAGACAGTATCACACCGGATAGGATTAGATACACGGCTCAGCAGACAGTATCACACCGGATAGGATTAGATACACAGCTCAGCAGACAGTATCACACCGGATAGGATTAGATACACAGCTCAGCAGACTGTATCACACCGGATAGGATTAGATACACAGCTCAGCAGACAGTATCACACAGGAGAGGATTAGATACACAGCTCAGCAGACAGTATCACACCGGATAGGATTAGATACACAGCTCAGCAGACAGTATCACACCGGATAGGATTAGATACACAGCTCAGCAGACAGTATCACACAGGAGAGGATTAGATACACAGCTCAGCAGACAGTATCACACCGGATAGGATTAGATACACAGCTCAGCAGACAGTATCACACAGGAGAAGATTAGATACACAGCTCAGCAGACAATATCACACAGGAGAGGATTAGATACACAGCTCAGCAGACAGTATCACACCGGATAGGATTAGATACACAGCTCAGCAGACAGTATCACACCGGATAGGATTAGATACACGGCTCAGCAGACAGTATCACACCGGATAGGATTAGATACACAGCTCAGCAGACAGTATCACACCGGATAGGATTAGATACACAGCTCAGCAGACTGTATCACACCGGATAGGATTAGATACACAGCTCAGCAGACAGTATCACACAGGAGAGGATTAGATACACAGCTCAGCAGACAGTATCACACCGGATAGGATTAGATACACAGCTCAGCAGACAGTATCACACCGGATAGGATTAGATACACAGCTCAGCAGACAGTATCACACAGGAGAGGATTAGATACACAGCTCAGCAGACAGTATCACACCGGATAGGATTAGATACACAGCTCAGCAGACAGTATCACACAGGAGAAGATTAGATACACAGCTCAGCAGACAATATCACACAGGAGAGGATTAGATACACAGCTCAGCAGACAGTATCACACCGGATAGGATTAGATACACAGCTCAGCAGACAGTATCACACCGGATAGGATTAGATACACAGCTCAGCAGACAGTATCACACCGGATAGGATTAGATACACGGCTCAGCAGACAGTATCACACCGGATAGGATTAGATACACAGCTCAGCAGACAGTATCACACCGGATAGGATTAGATACACGGCTCAGCAGACAGTATCACACCGGATAGGATTAGATACACTGCTCAGCAGACAGTATCACACCGGATAGGATTAGATACACAGCTCAGCAGACAGTATCACACCGGATAGGATTAGATACACAGCTCAGCAGACAGTATCACACAGGAGAGGATTAGATACACAGCTCAGCAGACTGTATCACACCGGATAGGATTAGATACACAGCTCAGCAGACAGTATCACACAGGAGAGGATTAGATACACAGCTCAGCAGACAGTATCACACCGGATAGGATTAGATACACAGCTCAGCAGACAGTATCACACCGGATAGGATTAGATACACGGCTCAGCAGACAGTATCACACCGGATAGGATTAGATACACAGCTCAGCAGACAGTATCACACCGGATAGGATTAGATACACAGCTCAGCAGACTGTATCACACCGGATAGGATTAGATACACAGCTCAGCAGACAGTATCACACAGGAGAGGATTAGATACACAGCTCAGCAGACAGTATCACACCGGATAGGATTAGATACACAGCTCAGCAGACAGTATCACACCGGATAGGATTAGATACACAGCTCAGCAGACAGTATCACACAGGAGAGGATTAGATACACAGCTCAGCAGACAGTATCACACCGGATAGGATTAGATACACAGCTCAGCAGACAGTATCACACAGGAGAAGATTAGATACACAGCTCAGCAGACAATATCACACAGGAGAGGATTAGATACACAGCTCAGCAGACAGTATCACACCGGATAGGATTAGATACACAGCTCAGCAGACAGTATCACACAGGAGAGGATTAGATACACAGCTCAGCAGACTGTATCACACCGGATAGGATTAGATACACAGCTCAGCAGACAGTATCACACAGGAGAGGATTAGATACACAGCTCAGCAGACAGTATCACACCGGATAGGATTAGATACACAGCTCAGCAGACAGTATCACACCGGATAGGATTAGATACACGGCTCAGCAGACAGTATCACACCGGATAGGATTAGATACACAGCTCAGCAGACAGTATCACACCGGATAGGATTAGATACACAGCTCAGCAGACTGTATCACACCGGATAGGATTAGATACACAGCTCAGCAGACAGTATCACACAGGAGAGGATTAGATACACAGCTCAGCAGACAGTATCACACCGGATAGGATTAGATACACAGCTCAGCAGACAGTATCACACCGGATAGGATTAGATACACAGCTCAGCAGACAGTATCACACAGGAGAAGATTAGATACACAGCTCAGCAGACAATATCACACAGGAGAGGATTAGATACACAGCTCAGCAGACAGTATCACACAGGAGAAGATTAGATACACAGCTCAGCAGACAGTATCACACAGGAGAAGATTAGATACACAGCTCAGCAGACAGTATCACACCAGATAGGATTAGATACACAGCTCAGCAGACAGTATCACACAGGAGAAGATTAGATACACAGCTCAGCAGACAGTATCACACCGGATAGGATTAGATACACAGCTCAGCAGACAGTATCACACCGGATAGGATTAGATACACAGCTCAGCAGACAGTATCACACAGGATAGGATTAGATACACAGCTCAGCAGACAGTATCACACAGGATAGGATTAGATACACAGCTCAGCAGACAGTATCACACCGGAGAAGATTAGATACACAGCTCAGCAGACAGTATCACACCGGATAGGATTAGATACACAGCTCAGCAGACAGTATCACACCGGATAGGATTAGATACACTGCTCAGCAGACAGTATCACACCGGATAGGATTAGATACACAGCTCAGCAGACAGTATCACACAGGAGAAGATTAGATACACAGCTCAGCAGACAATATCACACAGGAGAGGATTAGATACACAGCTCAGCAGACAGTATCACACCGGATAGGATTAGATACACAGCTCAGCAGACAGTATCACACCGGATAGGATTAGATACACGGCTCAGCAGACAGTATCACACCGGATAGGATTAGATACACAGCTCAGCAGACAGTATCACACCGGATAGGATTAGATACACAGCTCAGCAGACTGTATCACACCGGATAGGATTAGATACACAGCTCAGCAGACAGTATCACACAGGAGAGGATTAGATACACAGCTCAGCAGACAGTATCACACCGGATAGGATTAGATACACAGCTCAGCAGACAGTATCACACCGGATAGGATTAGATACACAGCTCAGCAGACAGTATCACACAGGAGATGATTAGATACACAGCTCAGCAGACAGTATCACACCGGATAGGATTAGATACACAGCTCAGCAGACAGTATCACACAGGAGAAGATTAGATACACAGCTCAGCAGACAATATCACACAGGAGAGGATTAGATACACAGCTCAGCAGACAGTATCACACCGGATAGGATTAGATACACAGCTCAGCAGACAGTATCACACCGGATAGGATTAGATACACAGCTCAGCAGACAGTATCACACCGGATAGGATTAGATACACAGCTCAGCAGACAGTATCACACAGGAGAGGATTAGATACACAGCTCAGCAGACAGTATCACACCGGATAGGATTAGATACACAGCTCAGCAGACAGTATCACACAGGAGAAGATTAGATACACAGCTCAGCAGACAATATCACACAGGAGAGGATTAGATACACAGCTCAGCAGACAGTATCACACCGGATAGGATTAGATACACAGCTCAGCAGACAGTATCACACCGGATAGGATTAGATACACGGCTCAGCAGACAGTATCACACCGGATAGGATTAGATACACAGCTCAGCAGACAATATCACACCGGATAGGATTAGATACACAGCTCAGCAGACTGTATCACACCGGATAGGATTAGATACACAGCTCAGCAGACAGTATCACACAGGAGAGGATTAGATACACAGCTCAGCAGACAGTATCACACCGGATAGGATTAGATACACAGCTCAGCAGACAGTATCACACCGGATAGGATTAGATACACAGCTCAGCAGACAGTATCACACAGGAGAGGATTAGATACACAGCTCAGCAGACAGTATCACACCGGATAGGATTAGATACACAGCTCAGCAGACAGTATCACACAGGAGAAGATTAGATACACAGCTCAGCAGACAATATCACACAGGAGAGGATTAGATACACAGCTCAGCAGACAGTATCACACCGGATAGGATTAGATACACAGCTCAGCAGACAGTATCACACCGGATAGGATTAGATACACAGCTCAGCAGACAGTATCACACCGGATAGGATTAGATACACGGCTCAGCAGACAGTATCACACCGGATAGGATTAGATACACAGCTCAGCAGACAGTATCACACCGGATAGGATTAGATACACGGCTCAGCAGACAGTATCACACCGGATAGGATTAGATACACTGCTCAGCAGACAGTATCACACCGGATAGGATTAGATACACAGCTCAGCAGACAGTATCACACCGGATAGGATTAGATACACAGCTCAGCAGACAGTATCACACAGGAGAGGATTAGATACACAGCTCAGCAGACTGTATCACACCGGATAGGATTAGATACACAGCTCAGCAGACAGTATCACACAGGAGAGGATTAGATACACAGCTCAGCAGACAGTATCACACCGGATAGGATTAGATACACAGCTCAGCAGACAGTATCACACCGGATAGGATTAGATACACGGCTCAGCAGACAGTATCACACCGGATAGGATTAGATACACAGCTCAGCAGACAGTATCACACCGGATAGGATTAGATACACAGCTCAGCAGACTGTATCACACCGGATAGGATTAGATACACAGCTCAGCAGACAGTATCACACAGGAGAGGATTAGATACACAGCTCAGCAGACAGTATCACACCGGATAGGATTAGATACACAGCTCAGCAGACAGTATCACACCGGATAGGATTAGATACACAGCTCAGCAGACAGTATCACACAGGAGAGGATTAGATACACAGCTCAGCAGACAGTATCACACCGGATAGGATTAGATACACAGCTCAGCAGACTGTATCACACCGGATAGGATTAGATACACAGCTCAGCAGACAGTATCACACAGGAGAGGATTAGATACACAGCTCAGCAGACAGTATCACACCGGATAGGATTAGATACACAGCTCAGCAGACAGTATCACACCGGATAGGATTAGATACACGGCTCAGCAGACAGTATCACACCGGATAGGATTAGATACACAGCTCAGCAGACAGTATCACACCGGATAGGATTAGATACACAGCTCAGCAGACTGTATCACACCGGATAGGATTAGATACACAGCTCAGCAGACAGTATCACACAGGAGAGGATTAGATACACAGCTCAGCAGACAGTATCACACCGGATAGGATTAGATACACAGCTCAGCAGACAGTATCACACCGGATAGGATTAGATACACAGCTCAGCAGACAATATCACACAGGAGAGGATTAGATACACAGCTCAGCAGACAGTATCACACCGGATAGGATTAGATACACAGCTCAGCAGACAGTATCACACAGGAGAAGATTAGATACACAGCTCAGCAGACAATATCACACAGGAGAGGATTAGATACACAGCTCAGCAGACAGTATCACACAGGAGAAGATTAGATACACAGCTCAGCAGACAGTATCACACAGGAGAAGATTAGATACACAGCTCAGCAGACAGTATCACACCAGATAGGATTAGATACACAGCTCAGCAGACAGTATCACACAGGAGAAGATTAGATACACAGCTCAGCAGACAGTATCACACCGGATAGGATTAGATACACAGCTCAGCAGACAGTATCACACCGGATAGGATTAGATACACAGCTCAGCAGACAGTATCACACAGGATAGGATTAGATACACAGCTCAGCAGACAGTATCACACAGGATAGGATTAGATACACAGCTCAGCAGACAGTATCACACCGGAGAAGATTAGATACACAGCTCAGCAGACAGTATCACACCGGATAGGATTAGATACACAGCTCAGCAGACAGTATCACACCGGATAGGATTAGATACACTGCTCAGCAGACAGTATCACACCGGATAGGATTAGATACACAGCTCAGCAGACAGTATCACACAGGAGAAGATTAGATACACAGCTCAGCAGACAATATCACACAGGAGAGGATTAGATACACAGCTCAGCAGACAGTATCACACCGGATAGGATTAGATACACAGCTCAGCAGACAGTATCACACCGGATAGGATTAGATACACGGCTCAGCAGACAGTATCACACCGGATAGGATTAGATACACAGCTCAGCAGACAGTATCACACCGGATAGGATTAGATACACAGCTCAGCAGACTGTATCACACCGGATAGGATTAGATACACAGCTCAGCAGACAGTATCACACAGGAGAGGATTAGATACACAGCTCAGCAGACAGTATCACACCGGATAGGATTAGATACACAGCTCAGCAGACAGTATCACACCGGATAGGATTAGATACACAGCTCAGCAGACAGTATCACACAGGAGAGGATTAGATACACAGCTCAGCAGACAGTATCACACCGGATAGGATTAGATACACAGCTCAGCAGACAGTATCACACAGGAGAAGATTAGATACACAGCTCAGCAGACAATATCACACAGGAGAGGATTAGATACACAGCTCAGCAGACAGTATCACACCGGATAGGATTAGATACACAGCTCAGCAGACAGTATCACACCGGATAGGATTAGATACACAGCTCAGCAGACAGTATCACACCGGATAGGATTAGATACACGGCTCAGCAGACAGTATCACACCGGATAGGATTAGATACACAGCTCAGCAGACAGTATCACACCGGATAGGATTAGATACACGGCTCAGCAGACAGTATCACACCGGATAGGATTAGATACACTGCTCAGCAGACAGTATCACACCGGATAGGATTAGATACACAGCTCAGCAGACAGTATCACACCGGATAGGATTAGATACACAGCTCAGCAGACAGTATCACACAGGAGAGGATTAGATACACAGCTCAGCAGACTGTATCACACCGGATAGGATTAGATACACAGCTCAGCAGACAGTATCACACAGGAGAGGATTAGATACACAGCTCAGCAGACAGTATCACACCGGATAGGATTAGATACACAGCTCAGCAGACAGTATCACACCGGATAGGATTAGATACACGGCTCAGCAGACAGTATCACACCGGATAGGATTAGATACACAGCTCAGCAGACAGTATCACACCGGATAGGATTAGATACACAGCTCAGCAGACTGTATCACACCGGATAGGATTAGATACACAGCTCAGCAGACAGTATCACACAGGAGAGGATTAGATACACAGCTCAGCAGACAGTATCACACCGGATAGGATTAGATACACAGCTCAGCAGACAGTATCACACCGGATAGGATTAGATACACAGCTCAGCAGACAGTATCACACAGGAGAGGATTAGATACACAGCTCAGCAGACAGTATCACACCGGATAGGATTAGATACACAGCTCAGCAGACAGTATCACACAGGAGAAGATTAGATACACAGCTCAGCAGACAATATCACACAGGAGAGGATTAGATACACAGCTCAGCAGACAGTATCACACCGGATAGGATTAGATACACAGCTCAGCAGACAGTATCACACAGGAGAGGATTAGATACACAGCTCAGCAGACTGTATCACACCGGATAGGATTAGATACACAGCTCAGCAGACAGTATCACACAGGAGAGGATTAGATACACAGCTCAGCAGACAGTATCACACCGGATAGGATTAGATACACAGCTCAGCAGACAGTATCACACCGGATAGGATTAGATACACGGCTCAGCAGACAGTATCACACCGGATAGGATTAGATACACAGCTCAGCAGACAGTATCACACCGGATAGGATTAGATACACAGCTCAGCAGACTGTATCACACCGGATAGGATTAGATACACAGCTCAGCAGACAGTATCACACAGGAGAGGATTAGATACACAGCTCAGCAGACAGTATCACACCGGATAGGATTAGATACACAGCTCAGCAGACAGTATCACACCGGATAGGATTAGATACACAGCTCAGCAGACAGTATCACACAGGAGAGGATTAGATACACAGCTCAGCAGACAGTATCACACCGGATAGGATTAGATACACAGCTCAGCAGACAGTATCACGCAGGAGAAGATTAGATACACAGCTCAGCAGACAATATCACACAGGAGAGGATTAGATACACAGCTCAGCAGACAGTATCACACAGGAGAAGATTAGATACACAGCTCAGCAGACAGTATCACACAGGAGAAGATTAGATACACAGCTCAGCAGACAGTATCACACCAGATAGGATTAGATACACAGCTCAGCAGACAGTATCACACAGGAGAAGATTAGATACACAGCTCAGCAGACAGTATCACACCGGATAGGATTAGATACACAGCTCAGCAGACAGTATCACACCGGATAGGATTAGATACACAGCTCAGCAGACAGTATCACACAGGATAGGATTAGATACACAGCTCAGCAGACAGTATCACACAGGATAGGATTAGATACACAGCTCAGCAGACAGTATCACACCGGAGAAGATTAGATACACAGCTCAGCAGACAGTATCACACCGGATAGGATTAGATACACAGCTCAGCAGACAGTATCACACCGGATAGGATTAGATACACTGCTCAGCAGACAGTATCACACCGGATAGGATTAGATACACAGCTCAGCAGACAGTATCACATCGGATAGGATTAGATACACAGCTCAGCAGACAGTATCACACCGGATAGGATTAGATACACAGCTCAGCAGACAGTATCACACAGGATAGGATTAGATACACAGCTCAGCAGACAGTATCACACCGGATAGGATTAGATACACAGCTCAGCAGACAGTATCACACTGGATAGGATTAGATACACAGCTCAGCAGACAGTATCACACCGGATAGGATTAGATACACAGCTCAGCAGACAGTAACACACCGGATAGGATTAGATACACAGCTCAGCAGACAGTATCACACTGGATAGGATTAGATACACTGCTCAGCAGACAGTATCACACCGAATAGGATTAGATACACAGCTCAGCAGACAGTATCACACAGGATAGGATTAGATACACAGCTCAGCAGACAGTATCACACCGAATAGGATTAGATACACAGCTCAGCAGACAGTATCACACCGAATAGGATTAGATACACAGCTCAGCAGACAGTATCACACAGGAGAAGATTAGATACACAGCTCAGCAGACAGTATCACACAGGAGAGGATTAGATACACAGCTCATCAGACAGTATCACACAGGAGTGGATTAGATACAATGCTCAGCAGACAGTATCACACAGGAGTGGATTAGATACAATTCTCAGCAGACAGTATCACACAGGAGAGGATTAGATACAATGCTCAGTAGACAGTATCACACAGGAGAGGATTAGATACACGGCTCAGCAGACAGTATCACACAGGAGAGGATTAGATACACGGCTCAGCAGATGGTATCACACAGGAGAGGATTAGAGATACAGCTCAGCAGACAGTATCACACAGGATAGGATTAGATACACAGCTCAGCAGACAGTATGACACAGGAGAGGATTAGATACACGGCTCAGCAGACAGTATCAGACAGAAGAGGATTAGATACACAGCTCATCAGACAGTATCACACAGGAGAGGATTAGATACACGGCTTAGCAGACAGTATCACACAGGAGAGGATTAGAAACACTGCTCAGCAGACAGTATCACACAGGAGAGGATTAGATACAATGCTCAGTAGACAGTATCACACAGGAGAGGATTAGATACACGGCTCAGCAGACAGTATCACACAGGATAGGATTAGACACACAGCTCAGCAGACAGTATCACACAGGAGAGGATTAGATACATAGCTCAGCAGACGGTATCACACAGTATAAGATTAGATACACTGCTCAGCAGACAGTATCACACAGGAGAGGATTAGATACACAACTCAGCAGACAGTATCACACAGGAGGGGATTAGATACACAACTCAGCAGACAGTATCACACAGTATAAGATTAGATACACTGCTCAGCAGACAGTATCACACAGGACAGGTTTAGATATACAGCTCAGCAGACAGTATCACACAGTAGGGGATTAGATACACAGCTCAGCAGACAGTACCACACAGTATAAGATTAGATACACTGCTCAGCAGACAGTATCACACAGGACAGGTTTAGATATACAGCTCAGCAGACAGTATCACACAGTAGGGGATTAGATACACAGCTCAGCAGACAGTACCACACAGTATAAGATTAGATACACAGCTCAGCACACAGTATCACACAGGAGAGGATTAGATACACAGCTCAGCAGACAGTATCACACAGGAGGGGATTAGATACACAGCTCAGCAGACAGTATCACACAGTATAAGATTAGATACACTGCTCAGCAGACAGTATCACACAGGAGAGGATTAGATACACAGCTCAGCAGACAGTATCGCACAGGAAAGGATTAGACACACTGCTCAGCAGACAGTATCGCACAGGAGAGGATTAGATACATAGCTCAGCAGACAGTATCACACAGGAAAGGATTAGATACATAGCTCAGCAGACGGTATCACACAGGATAGGATTAGAGATACAGCTCAGCAGACAGTATCACACAGGACAGGATTAGATGCACAGCTCAGCAGACAGTATCACACAGGAGAGGATTAGATACACAGCTCAGCTGACAGTATCACATAGGACAGGATTAGATACACAGTTCATGAGACAGTATCACACAGGAGTGGATTAGATACACGGCTCAGCAGACAGTATCACACAGGAGAGGATTAGATACACGGCTCAGCAGACAGTATCACACAGGAGAGGATGAGATACACAGCTCAGCAGACAGTATCACACAGGATAGGATTAGATACACTGCTCAGCAGATGGTATTACACAGGATAGGATTAGATACACAGCTCAGCAGACAGTATCACACAGGATAGGATTAGATACACGGCTCAGCAGACATTATCACACAGGAGATGATTAGATACACAGCATAGGATTAGATACACAGCTCAGCAGACAGTATCACACAGCATAGGATTAGATACACTTCTCAGCAGACAGAATCACACAGAAGGGGATTAGATACACAGGTCAGCAGACAGTATCACAGGATAATATTAGATACACTGCTCAGCAGACGGTATCACACAGGACAGGATTAGATGCATAGCTCAGCAGACGGTATCACACAGGACAAGATTATATACACAGCTCAGCAGACAGTATCACAAAGGAGAGGATTAGATAAACAGCTCAGCAGACAGTATCACACAGGAGAGGATTAGATACACAGTTCATCAGACAGTATCACACAGGAGTGGATTAGATACACAGCTCAGCAGACAGTATCACACAGGAGAGGATTAGAAACACAGTTCATCAGACAGTATCACACAGGAGAGGATTAGATACACAGCTCAGCAGACAGCATCATACAGCATAGGATTAGATACACAGCTCAGCAGACTGTATCACACGGGTGGATTAGATACACGGCTCAGCAGACAGTATCACACAGGAGAGGATTAGATACACAGCTCAGCAGACAGTATCACACAGCATAGGATTAGATACACAGCTCAGCAGACTGTATCACACGGGTGGATTAGATACACGGCTCAGCAGACTGTATCGCACAGGGCGGGATTAGATACACGGCTCAGCAGACAGTATCACACAGGATAGGATTAGATACACAGTTCATCAGACAGTATCACACAGGAGAGGATTAGATACACAACTCAGCAGACAGTATCACACAGGAGCGGATTAGATACACAGCTCAGCAGACAGTATCACACAGAGGATTACATACACAGCTCAGCACACAGTATCACACAGGAAAGGATTAGATACACAGCTCAGCAGAGAGTATCGCACAGGAGAGGATTAGATACACAGCTCAGCAGCCGGTATCACACAGGAGAGGATTAGATACACTGCTCAGCAGACGGTATCACACAGGAGAGGATTAGATACACGGTTGAGCAGACAGTATCACACAGGGTAGGATTAGAGATACAGCTCAGCAGACAGTATCACACAGCATAGGATTAGATACACAGCTCAGCAGACAGTATCACACAGCATAGGATTAGATACACAGCACAGCAGTCAGTATCACACAGGAGAGGATTTGATACACAGCTCAGCAGACAGTATCACACAGGAGAGGATTAGATACACGGATCAGCAGATGGTATCAAACAGGATGGAATTAGATACACTGCTCAGCAGACATTATCACACAGGACAGGATTAGATACACAGCTCAGCTGACAATATCACACAGGAGAGGATTAGATACACAGCTCACCTGACAGTATCACACAGGATAGGCTTCGATACACAGCTCAGCAGGCAGTATCACACAGGAAAGGATTAGATACACAGCTCAGCAAACAGTATCACACAGGAGAGGATTAGATACATAGCTCAGCAGACAGTATCACACAGGAGAGGATTAGATACACAGTTCATCAGACAGTATCACACAGGAGTGGATTAGATACACAGCTCAGCAGACAGTATCACACAGGAGAGGATTAGAAACACAGTTCATCAGACAGTATCACACAGGAGAGGATTAGATACACAGCTCAGCAGACAGCATCATACAGCATAGGATTAGATACACAGCTCAGCAGACTGTATCACACGGGTGGATTAGATACACGGCTCAGCAGACAGTATCACACAGGAGAGGATTAGATACACAGCTCAGCAGACAGTATCACACAGCATAGGATTAGATACACAGCTCAGCAGACTGTATCACACGGGTGGATTAGATACACGGCTCAGCAGACTGTATCGCACAGGGCGGGATTAGATACACGGCTCAGCAGACAGTATCACACAGGATAGGATTAGATACACAGTTCATCAGACAGTATCACACAGGAGAGGATTAGATACACAACTCAGCAGACAGTATCACACAGGAGCGGATTAGATACACAGCTCAGCAGACAGTATCACACAGAGGATTACATACACAGCTCAGCACACAGTATCACACAGGAAAGGATTAGATACACAGCTCAGCAGAGAGTATCGCACAGGAGAGGATTAGATACACAGCTCAGCAGCCGGTATCACACAGGAGAGGATTAGATACACTGCTCAGCAGACGGTATCACACAGGAGAGGATTAGATACACGGTTGAGCAGACAGTATCACACAGGGTAGGATTAGAGATACAGCTCAGCAGACAGTATCACACAGCATAGGATTAGATACACAGCTCAGCAGACAGTATCACACAGCATAGGATTAGATACACAGCACAGCAGTCAGTATCACACAGGAGAGGATTTGATACACAGCTCAGCAGACAGTATCACACAGGAGAGGATTAGATACACGGATCAGCAGATGGTATCAAACAGGATGGAATTAGATACACTGCTCAGCAGACATTATCACACAGGACAGGATTAGATACACAGCTCAGCTGACAATATCACACAGGAGAGGATTAGATACACAGCTCACCTGACAGTATCACACAGGATAGGCTTCGATACACAGCTCAGCAGGCAGTATCACACAGGAAAGGATTAGATACACAGCTCAGCAAACAGTATCACACAGGAGAGGATTAGATACATAGCTCAGCAGACAGTATCACACAGGAGAGGATTAGATACACAGCTCAGCAGACAGTATCACACAGGAAAGGAATAGATACACAGCTCAGCAGATGGTATCACACAGGATAGGATTAGATACACAACTCAGCTGACAATATCACACAGCACAGGATTAGATACAAAGCTCAGTAGGCAGTATCACACAGGAGTGGATTAGATACACGGCTCAGCAGACAGTATCGCACAGGGCGGGATTAGATACACGGCTCAGCAGACAGTATCACACAGGATAGGATTAGATACACAGTTCATCAGACAGTATCACACAGGAGTGGATTAGATACACGGCTCAGCAGACAGTATCGCACAGGGCGGGATTAGATACACAGCTCAGCAGACAGTATCACACAGGAGTGGATTAGAACCACGGCTCAGCAGACAGTATCGCACAGGGCGGGATTAGATACACGGCTCAGCAGACAGTATCACACAGGATAGGATTAGATACACTGCTCATCAGATAGTATCACACAGGATAGGATTAGATGCACAGCTCAGCAGACAGTATCACACAGGAGAGGATTAGATACACAGCTCAGCAGACAATATCGCACAGGAGAGGAATAGATACATAGCTCAGCGGACTGTATCACACAGGACAGGATTAGATACACAGCTCAGCAGACAGTATCACACAGGAGAGGATTAGATACACGGCTCAGCAGACATTATCACACAGGAGAGGATTAGATACACAGCTCAGCAGATGGTATCACACAAGATAGGATTAGATACACTGCTCAGCAGATAGTATCACACAGTAGAGGATTAGATACACGGCTCAGCAGACAGTATCACACAGGAGAGGATTAGATACACTGCTCAGCAGACAGTATCACACAGGAGAGGATTAGATACACTGCTCAGCAGATAGTATCACACAAGATAGGATTAGATACACTGCTCAGCAGATAGTATCACACAGTAGAGGATTAGATACACGGCTCAGCAAACAGTATCACACAGGAGATGATTAGATACACTGCTCAGCAGATAGTATCACACAGGAGAGGATTAGATACACAGCTCAGCAGACAGTATCACAAAGGATAGGATTAGATACACAGCTCAGCAGCTGGTATCACACAGGATAGGTTTAGATACACTGCTCAGCAGATGGTATCACACAGGATATGATTAGATACAGGGCTCAGTAGACAGTATCACACAGGAGAGGATTAGTTACACGGCTCAGCAGATGGTATCACACAGGATAGGATTAGATACACAGCTCAGCAGACAGTATCACACAGGGCAGGATTAGATACACGGTTCAGCAGACAGTATCACACAGGGTAGGATTAGATACACGGCTCAGCAGACAGTATCACACAGGAGAGGATTAGATACACAGCTCAGCAGACAGTATCACACAGGAGAGGATTAGATACACGGCTCAGCAGACAGTATCACACAGGAGAGGATTAGATACACGGCTCAGCAGACAGTATCACACAGGAGAGGATTAGATACACGGCTCAGCAGACAGTATCACACAGGAGAGGATTAGATACACAGCTCAGCAGATGGTATCACACAGGATAGAATTAGATACACTGCTCAGCAGACAGTATCACACAGGGCAGGATTAGATACACAGCTCAGCAGACAGTATCACACAGGATAGGATTAGATACACAGCTCAGCAGACAGTATCACACAGGATAGGATTAGATACACAGCTCAGCAGACAGTATCACACAGGAGAGGATTAGATAAACAGCTCAGCAGACAGTATCACACAGGGTAGGATTAGATACACGGCTCATCAGACAGTATCACACAGGAGAGGATTAGATACACAGCTCAGCAGACAGTATCAAACAGGAGAGGATTAGATACACGGCTCAGCAGACAGTATCACACAGGAGAGGATTAGATACACTGCTCAGCAGATAGTATCACATAGGATTAGATGCACAGCTCAGCAGACAGTATCACACAGGAGAGGATTAGATACACGGCTCATCAGACAGTATCGCACAGGAGAGGATTAGATACATAGCTCATCAGACAGTATCACACAGGACAGGATTAGATACACAGCTCAGCAGACAGTATCACACAGGAGAGGATTAGATACATAGCTCATCAGACAGTATCACACAGGACAGGATTAGATACACAGCTCAGCAGACAGTATCACACAGGAGAGGATTAGATACACTGCTCAGCTGACAGTATCACACAGGAGAGGATTAGATACACAGCTCAGCAGACAGTATCACACAGGACAGGATTAGATACACGGCTCAGCAGACAGTATCACACAGGAGAGGATTAGATACACTGCTCAGCTGACAGTATCACACAGGAGAGGATTAGATACATAGCTCATCAGACAGTATCACACAGGACAGGATTAGATACACGGCTCAGCAGACAGTATCACACAGGAGAGGATTAGATACACAGCTCAGCTGACGGTATCACACAGGAGAGGATTAGATACACAGCTCAGCAGACAGTATCGCACAGGAGAGGATTAGATACATAGCTCATCAGACAGTATCACACAGGACAGGATTAGATACACAGCTCAGCAGACAGTATCACACAGGAGAGGATTAGATACACTGCTCAGCAGACAGTATCGCACAGGAGAGGATTAGATACACAGCTCAGCAGCCGGTATCACACAGGAGAGGATTAGATACACTGCTCAGCAGACTGTATCACACAGGAGAGGATTAGATACACGGTTGAGCAGACAGTATCACACAGGGTAGGATTAGAGATACAGCTCAGCAGACAGTATCACACAGCATAGGATTAGATACACAGCTCAGCAGACAGTATCACACAGCATAGGATTAGATACACAGCACAGCAGTCAGTATCACACAGAAGAGGATTTGATACACAGCTCAGCAGACAGTATCACACAGGAGAGGATTAGATACACGGATCAGCAGATGGTATCAAACAGGATGGAATTAGATACACTGCTCAGCAGACAGTATCACACAGGACAGGATTAGATACACTGCTCAGCTGACAATATCACACAGGAGAGGATTAGATACACAGCTCACCTAACAGTATCACACAGTAGAGGATTATATACATGGCTCAGCAGACAGTATCACACAGGATAGGCTTAGATACACGGCTCAGCAGGCAGTATCACACAGGAGAGAATTAGATACATAGCTCAGCAGACAGTATCACACAGGAGAGGATTAGATACACAGCTCAGCAGACAGTATCACACAGGAAAGGATTAGATACACAGCTCAGCAGATGGTATCACACAGGATAGGATTAGATACACAGCTCAGCAGATAGTATCACACAGGAGTGGATTAGATACACGGCTCAGCAGACAGTATCGCACAGCACAGGATTAGATACAAAGCTCAGCAGATAGTATCACACAGGAGTGGATTAGATACACGGCTCAGCAGACAGTATCGCACAGGGCGGGATTAGATACACGGCTCAGCAGACAGTATCACACAGGATAGGATTAGATACACAGTTCATCAGACAGTATCACACAGGAGTGGATTAGATACACGGCTCAGCAGACAGTATCGCACAGGCGGGATTAGATACACTGCTCAGCAGACAGTATCACACAGGAGTGGATTAGATCCACGGCTCAGCAGACAGTATCGCACAGGGCGGGATTAGATACACGGCTCAGCAGACAGTATCACACAGGATAGGATTAGATACACTGCTCAGCAGATAGTATCACACAGGATAGGATTAGATGCATAGCTCAGCAGACAGTATCACACAGGATAGGATTAGATACACTGCTCAGCAGATAGTATCACACAGGACAGGATTAGATACACAGCTCAGCAGACAGTATCACACAGGAGAGGATTAGATACACAGCTCAGCAGACAATATCGCACAGGAGAGGATTAGATACATAGCTCAGCGGACTGTATCACACAGGACAGGATTAGATACACAGCTCAGCAGACAGTATCACACAGGAGAGGATTAGATACACGGCTCAGCAGACATTATCACACAGGAGAGGATTAGATACACAGCTCAGCAGATGGTATCACACAAGATAGGATTAGATACACTGCTCAGCACATAGTATCACACAGTAGAGGATTAGATACACGGCTCAGCAGACAGTATCACACAGGAGAGGATTAGATACACTGCTCAGCAGATAGTATCACACAGGAGAGGTTTAGATACACAGCTCAGCAGACAGTATCACAAAGGATAAGATTAGATACACAGCTCAGCAGCTGGTATCACACAGGATAGGTTTAGATACACTGCTCAGCAGATGGTATCACACAGGATATGATTAGATACACAGCTCAGCAGACAGTATCACACAGGGCAGGATTAGATACACGGTTCAGCAGACAGTATCACACAGGGTAGGATTAGATACACGGCTCAGCAGACAGTATCACACAGGAGAGAATTTGATACACAGCTCAGCAGATGGTATCACACAGGATAGGATTAGATACACTGCTCAGCAGACAGTATCACACAGGGCAGGATTAGATACACGGTTCAGCAGACAGTATCATACAGGAGGGGATTAGATACACAGCTCAGCAGACAGTATCACACAGCATAGGATTAGATACACGGCTCAGCAGACAGTATCACACAGCATAGGATTAGATACACGGCTCAGCAGACAGTATCACACAGGAGAGGATTAGATACACAGCTCAGCAGACGGTATCACACAGGAGAGGATTAGATACACAGCTCAGCAGACAGTATCACACAGGGTAGGATTAGATACACGGCTCAGCAGACAGTATCACACAGGAGAGGATTAGATACACAGCTCAGCAGATGTTATCACACAGGATAGAATTAGATACACTGCTCAGCAGACAGTATCACACAGGGCAGGATTAGATACACGGTTCAGCAGACAGTATCACACAGGGTAGGATTAGATACACGGATCAGCAGACAGTATCACACAGGAGAGGATTAGATACACAGCTCAGCAGACAGTATCACACAGGAGAGGATTAGATACACGGCTCAGCAGACAGTATCACACAGGAGAGAATTAGATACACTGCTCAGCAGATAGTATCACACAGGATAGGATTAGATGCACAGCTCAGCAGACAGTATCACACAGGAGAGGATTAGATACACGGCTCATCAGACAGTATCGCACAGGAGAGGATTAAATACATAGCTCATCAGACAGTATCACACAGGACAGGATTAGATACACAGCTCAGCAGACAGTATCACACAGGAGAGGATTAGATACATAGCTCATCAGACAGTATCACACAGGACAGGATTAGATACACGGCTCAGCAGACAGTATCACACAGGAGAGGATTAAATACACAGCTCAGCAGACAGTATCGCACAGGAGAGGATTAGATACATAGCTCATCAGACAGTATCACACAGGACAGGATTAGATACACAGCTCAGCAGACAGTATCACACAGGAGAGGATTAGATACACAGCTCAGCTGACAGTATCACACAGGAGAGGATTAGATACACAGCTCAGCAGACAGTATCACACAGGAGAGGATTAGATACACAGCTCAGCAGATAGTATCACACAGGATAGGATTAGATATACAGCTCAGCAGACAGTATCACACAGTGGTGGATTAGATACACAGCTCAGCAGACAGTATCACACAGGATAGGATTAGATACACAGCTCAGCAGATGGTATCACACAGGATAGGATTAGATACACTGCTCAGCTGATGGTATCACACAGGATAGGATTAGATGCACAGCTCAGTAGGCAGTATCACACAGGAGAGGATTAGATACACGGCTCAGCAGACAGTATCACACAGGAGAGGATCAGATACACAGCTCAGCTGACAGTATCACACAGGAGTGGATTAGATACACGGCTCAGCAGACAGTATCGCACAGGGTGGGATTAGATACACGACTCAGCAGACAGTATCACACAGGATAGGATTAGATACACAGCTCAGTAGGCAGTATCACACAGGAGAGGATTAGATACACAGCTCATCAGACAGTATCACACAGGAGAGGATTAGATACACAGCTCAGCTGACAGTATCACACAGGAGTGGATTAGATACACGGCTCAGCAGACAGTATCGCACAGGGCGGGATTAGATACACGACTCAGCAGACAGTATCACACAGGATAGGATTAGATACACAGCTCAGTAGACAGTATCACACAGGATAGGATTAGATACACGGCTCAGCAGACAGTATCACACAGGAGAGGATTAGATACACGGCTCAGCAGACATTATCACACAGGAGAGGATTAGATACACGGCTCAGCAGACAGTATCACACAGGATAGGATTAGACACACAGCTCAGCAGACAGTATCACACAGGAGAGGATTAGATACGCGACTCAGCAGACAGTATCACACAGGAGGGGATTAGGAACACAGCTCAGCAGACAGTATCACACAGGAGTGGAATAGATACAAGGCTCAGCAGACAGTATCGCACATGGCGGTATTAGATACATGGCTCAACAGACAGTATCACACAGGATAGGATTAGATACACAGTTCATCAGACAGTATCACACAGGATAGGATTAGATACACAGTTCAGCAGACAGTATCACACAGGAGGGGATTAGATACACAGCTCAACAGACAGTATCACACAGGAGGGGATTAGATCCACAGCTCAGCAGACAGTATCACACAGGATAAGATTAGATACACTGCTCTGCGGATAGTATCACACAGGATAGGATTAGATGCACAGCTCAGCAGACAGTATCACACAGGATTAGATACATAGCTCAGCAGACAGTATCACACAGGAGAGCATTAGATACACAGCTCAGCAGACAGTATCACACAGGAGAGGATGAGATACACAGCATAGGTTTAGATACACAGCTCAGCAGACAGTATCACACAGCATAGGATTAGATACACGGCTCAACAGACAGTATCACACAGGAGGGGATTAGATACACAGCTCAGCAGACAGTATCACACAGAGGGGATTAGATACACAGCTCAGCAGACAGTATCACACAGGATAAGATTAGATACACAGCTCAGCAGACAGTATCACACAGGATAAGATTAGATACACGGCTCAGCAGACAGTATCACACAGGAGAGGATTAGATACACAGCTCAGCAGACAGTATCACACAGGAGAGGATTAGATACGCAGCTCAGCACACAGTATCTCACAGGAGAGGATTAGATACATGGCTCAGCAAACAGTATCACACAGCATAGGATTAGATACACGGCTCAGCAGACAGTATCACACAGGAGGGGATTAGATACACAGCTGAGGAGACAGTATCACACAGGAGAGGATTAGATACACTGCTCAGCAAACAGTATCACACAGCATAGGATTAGATACACAGCTCAGCAGGCAGTATCACACAGTATAAGATTAGATACACAGCTCAGCAGACAGTATCACACAGCATAGGATTAGATACACGGCTCAGCAGACAGTATCACACAGGACAGGATTAGATACACAGCTCAGCAGACAGTATCACACAGGAGAGGATTAGATACACAGCTCAGCAGACAGTATCACACAGCGTAGGATTAGATACACAGCTCAGCAGACAGTATCACACAGCGTAGGATTAGATACACAGCTCAGCAGACAGTATCACACAGGGCAGGATTAGATACACGGTTCAGCAGACAGTATCACACAGGGTAGGATTAGATACACGGCTCAGCAGACAGTATCACACAGGAGAGAATTTGATACACAGCTCAGCAGATGGTATCACACAGGATAGGATTAGATACACTGCTCAGCAGACAGTATCACACAGGGCAGGATTAGATACACGGCTCAGCAGACAGTATCACACAGGAGGGGATTAGATACACAGCTCAGCAGACAGTATCACACAGCATAGGATTAGATACACGGCTCAGCAGACAGTATCACACAGCATAGGATTAGATACACGGCTCAGGAGACAGTATCACACAGGAGAGGATTAGATACACAGCTCAGCAGACGGTATCACACAGGAGAGGATTAGATACACAGCTCAGCAGACAGTATCACACAGGGTAGGATTAGATACACGGCTCAGCAGACAGTATCACACAGGAGAGGATTTGATACACAGCTCAGCAGACAGTATCAGACAGGAGAGGATTAGATACACAGCTCAGCAGATGGTATCACACAGGATAGAATTAGATACACTGCTCAGCAGACAGTATCACACAGGGCAGGATTAGATACACGGTTCAGCAGACAGTATCACACAGGGTAGGATTAGATACACGGATCAGCAGACAGTATCACACAGGAGAGGATTAGATACACAGCTCAGCAGACAGTATCACACAGGAGAGGATTAGATACACGGCTCAGCAGACAGTATCACACAGGAGAGAATTAGATACACTGCTCAGAAGATAGTATCACACAGGATAGGATTAGATGCACAGCTCAGCAGACAGTATCACACAGGAGAGGATTAGATACACGGCTCATCAGACAGTATCGCACAGGAGAGGATTAGATACATAGCTCATCAGACAGTATCACACAGGACAGGATTAGATACACGGCTCAGCAGACAGTATCACACAGGAGAGGATTAGATACACGGCTCAGCAGACAGTATCACACAGGAGGGGATTAGATACACAGCTCAGCAGACAGTATCACACAGGAGGGGATTAGATACACAGCTCAGCAGACAGTATCACACAGGATAAGATTAGATACACAGCTCAGCAGACAGTATCACACAGGATAAGATTAGATACACAGCTCAGCAGACAGTATCACACAGGAGCGGATTAGATACACAGCTCAGCAGACAGTATCACACAGGAGAGGATTAGATACGCAGCTCAGCAGACAGTATCTCACAGGAGAGGATTAGATACATGGCTCAGCAGACAGTATCACACAGCATAGGATTAGATACACGGCTCAGCAGACAGTATCACACAGGAGGGGATTAGATACACAGCTGAGGAGACAGTATCACACAGGAGAGGATTAGATACACTGTTCAGCATACAGTATCACACAGCATAGGATTAGATACACAGCTCAGCAGGCAGTATCACACAGTATAAGATTAGATACACAGCTCAGCAGACAGTATCACACAGCATAGGATTAGATACACGGCTCAGCAGACAGTATCACACAGGACAGGATTAGATACACAGCTCAGCAGACAGTATCACACAGGAGAGGATTAGATACACAGCTCAGCAGACAGTATCACACAGCGTAGGATTAGATACACAGCTCAGCAGACAGTATCACACAGGAGAGGATTAGATACACAGATCAGCAGACAGTATCACACAGCATAGGATTAGATACACAGCTCAGCAGACAGTATCACACAGGAGTGGATTAGATACACGGCTCAGCAGACAGTATCGCACAGGGCGGGATTAGATACACGGTTTAGCAGACAGTATCACACAGGAGAGTATTAGATACACTGCTCAGCAGACAGTATCACACAGGAGAGTATTAGATACACAGGTCAGCAGACGGTATCACACAGGAGAGAATTAGATACACAGCTCAGCAGACGGTATCACACAGGAGAGGATTAGATACACGGCTCAGCAGACAGTGTCACACAGGGTAGGATTAGAGATACATGGCTCAGCAGACAGTATCACACAGGATAGGATTAGATACACGGCTCAGCAGACAGTATCACATAGGAGAGGATTAGATACACTGCTCAGCAGACAGTATCACACAGGAGAGGATTAGATACACAGCTCAGCAGACAGTATCACACAGGGGATGATTAGATACACTGTTTAGCAGATAGTATCACACAGGATAGGATTAGATGCACAGCTCAGCAGACAGTATCACACAGGACAGGATTAGATACACAGCTCAGCAGACAGTATCACACAGGATAGGATTAGATACACTGCTCAGCAGACAGTATCACTGTACAGGATTAGATACACAGCTCACCAGACAGTATCACACAGCATAGGATTAGATACACAGGTCAGCAAACAGTATCACACAGGAGAGGATTAGATACACAGCTCAGCAGACAGTATCACACAGGGGATGATTAGATACACTGTTTAGCAGATAGTATCACACAGGATAGGATTAGATACACAGCTCACCAGACAGTATCACACAGCATAGGATTAGATACACAGGTCAGCAAACAGTATCACACAGGATAGGATTAGATACACTGCTCAGCAGATGGTATCACACAGGATAGGATTAGATACACAGCTCAGCAGACAGTATCACACAGGATAGGATTAGATACACGGCTCAGCAGACAGTATCGCAGGAGGGGATTAGATACACGGCTCAGTAGACAGTATCACACAGGAGAGGATTAGATACACATCATAGGATTAGATACACAGCTCAGCAGACAGTATCACACAGGAGGGGATTAGATACACAGCTCAGCAGACAGTATCACACAGGATAAGATTAGATACACTGCTCAGCAGACAATATCACACAGGAGAGGATTAGATACACGGCTCAACAGACAGTATCACACAGGAGAGGATTAGATACACAGCTCAGCTGACAGTATCACACAGCATAGGATTAGATACACAGCTCAGCAGACAGTATCACACAGGAGTGGATTAGATACACGGCTCAGCAGACAGTATCGCACAGGGCGGGATTAGATACACTGCTCAGCAGACAGTATCACACAGGATAGGATTAGATACACAGTTCATCAGACAGTATCACACAGGAGACGATTAGATACACAGCTCAGCAGACAGTATCACACATTAGAGGATTAGATACACAGCACAGCAGACAGTATCACACAGGAGAGGATTAGATACACAGCTCAGCAGACAGTATCACACAGGATGGCATTAGATACACAGCTCAGCACACAGTTTCACCAGGAGAGGATTAGATACACGGCTCAGCAGATAGTATCGCACAGGAGAGGATTAGATACACAGCTCACCAGACAGTATCACACAGCATAGGATTAGAAACACAGCTCAGCAGACAGTATCACACAGGAGTGGATTAGATACACGGCTCAGCAGACAGTATCGCACAGGGCGGGATTAGATACATGGCTCAGAAAACAGTATCACACAGGATAGGATTAGATACACAGTTCACCATCACTGCGTCATAATAGCACTGCAGTATGTGGTGAGGGACTACAACTCGCAGCAAGTGACAGTGCAGGCACCGATCATGTAACTAAACCATCACTGCGTCATAATAGCCCTGCAGTATGTGCTGAGGGACTACATCTCCCAGCAAGTGACAGCGCAGGCACTGGTCATGTAACTAAACCATCACTGCGTTATAATAGCACTGCAGTATATGGTGAGGGACTACAACTCCCAGCAAGTGACAGCGCAGGCACCGATCATGTAACTAAACCATCACTGCGTCATAATAGCACTGCAGTATGTGGTGAGGGACTACAGCTCCCAGCAAGTTTATTTCTTTTTATTTTACACGCTGCTGTTTTCCACAGTGAATTACCAGAAAGATCTGCACCAAAATCATGAAGTGCAAATTTGCTGTTGTGGATTTTCTTGCGGATTTTTGCTAATTTGCTCTGATTTTCTATGGAAATCCTCCAGGAACAATCTGCCACATTTGAACAGATCTTCAGGCCTCATTCAGACATCTGTAGTTTTCTGGTACATTAAAAAAAAGGAAAAAAAACAAAACTGATTTTCATCAAAGGGATCGATCCGAATTGTATCAATGTTTGTTACTATATGCAAATAAAATATATATATATATATGGATATGTGAACTGCCCCATAGATGATAAAGGTGCGTATTATGTCTGTCAATAACATGGATGTAAAAAAACAGACGTCTGAATGAGACGTTCACCCACAAGATCATCTAGCAATAGTGCAGCTCTGACCTGACACATAGCATTCACAGAAAGGCTCCTGATCAGCACATATGATGTCTGTGATCTATAAAGAGTCCTCCACATTGTACCCACTACATATACATTCACAATAAAGCTGCCCCCGTAACATCAACTGCCCCACACCTACCACATATAGCCAGGTCACCGCTCCCCCACACACAGTATATAGCCAAGGTCCCCGCTCCCCCACACACAGTATATAGCCAAGATCCCCGCTCCCCCACACCTACCACATATAGCCAGGTCCCCGCTCCCCCACACACAGTATATAGCCAGGTCCCCGCTCCCCCACACACAGTATATAGCCAGGTTCCCGCTCCCCCACACACAGTATATAGCCAGGTCCCCGCTCCCGCACACACAGTATATAGCCAGGTCCCCGCTCCCCCACACACAGTATATAGCCAAGCTCCCCGCTCCCCCACACAAAGTATATAGCCAGGTCCCCGCTCCCCTACACAAAGTATATAGCCAAGGTCCCCTCCTCCATGTATAGCATATTTATCCAGGTCCCCGCTCCCCCACACAAAGTATATAGACAAGGTCCCCGCTCCCCCACACAAAGTATATAGTCAGGTCCCCGCTCCCCCACACAAAGTATATAGCCAGGTCCCCGCTCCCCCACACAAAGTATATAGCCAGGTCCCCGCTCCCCCACACAAAGTATAGAGCCAAGGTCCCCGCTCCCCCACACAAAGTATATATCCAGGTCCCCGCTCCCCCACACAAAGTATATATCCAGGTCCCCGCTCCCCCACACAAAGTATATAGCCAAGCTCCCCGCTCCCCCACACAAAGTATATAGCCAGGTCCCCGCTCCCCCACACAAAGTATATAGCCAGGTCCCCGCTCCCCCACACACAGTATATAGCCAAGATCCCCTCCTCTATGTATAGCATATTTACCCAGGTCCCCGCTCCCCCACACAAAATATATAGCCAAGATCCCCTCCTCCATGTATAGCATATTTATCCAGGTCTCCCTCCCCCACATATAGCAAAGAGAACCAAGTCCAGCACCCCCTCCCCCACCACACAGCATACGGTATATAGACAAGACCCCCACACACAGCATACGGTATATAGACAAGTCCCCCACACAAAGCATACGGTATATAGACAAGTCCCCCACACACAGCATACGGTATATAGACAAGTCCCCCACACACAGCATACAGTATATAGACAAGTCCCCCCACACAGCATACAGTATATAGACAAGTCCCCCCACACAGCATACGATATATAGACAAGTCCCCCACACACAGCATACGGTATATAGACAAGTCCCCCCACACAGCATACGGTATATAGACAAGTCCCCCACACACAGCATACGGTATATAGACAAGTCCCCCCCACACAGCATACAGTATATAGACAAGTACCCCCACACAGCATACAGTATATAGACAAGTCCCCCCACACAGCATACGGTATATAGACAAGTCCCCCACACACAGCATACAGTATATAGACAAGTCCCCCCCACACAGCATACGGTATATAGACAAGTCCCCCACACACAGAATACAGTATATAGACAAGCCCCCACACACAGCATACAGTATATAGACAAGTCCCCCCACACAGCATACAGTATATAGACAAGTCCCCCACACACAGAATACAGTATATAGACAAGTCCCCCCACACAGCATACAGTATATAGACAAGTCCCCCACACACAGCATACAGTATATAGACAAGTCCCCCACACACAGCATACAGTATATAGACAAGTCACCCCCACACAGCATACGGTATATAGACAAGTCCCCCCCACACAGCATACGGTATATAGACAAGTCCCCCCCACACAGCATACAGTATATAGACAAGTCCCCCATACACAGCATAAGGTATATAGACAAGTCCCCCATACACAGCATAAGGTATATAGACAAGTCCCCCACACAGCATACGGTATATAGACAAGTCCCCCCCACACAGCATACGGTATATAGACAAGTCCCCCACACACAGCATACGGTATATAGACAAGTCCCCCCACACACAGCATACGGTATATAGACAAGTCCCCCATACACAGCATACGGTATATAGACAAGTCCCCCATACACAGCATACAGTATATAGACAAGTCCCCCACACACAGCATACGGTATATAGACAAGTCCCCCATACACAGCATATGGTATATAGACAAGTCCCCCCACACAGCATACAGTATATAGACAAGTCCCCCCCACACCCCCACACAGCATACGGTATATAGACAAGTCCCCCACACACAGCATACTGTATATAGACAAGTCCCCCCCACACAGCATACAGTATATAGACAAGTCCCCCCCACACAGCATACAGTATATAGACAAGTCCCCCACACACAGCATACAGTATATAGACAAGTCCCCCACACACAGCATACAGTATATAGACAAGTCCCCCACACACAGCATACGGTATATAGACAAGTCCCCCCCACACAGCATACAGTATATGGACAAGTCCCCCACACACAGCATACGGTATATAGACAAGTCCCCCACACACAGCTTACGGTATATAGACAAGTCCCTCCCACACAGCATACGGTATATAGACAAGTCCCCCACACACAGCATACGGTATATAGACAAGTCCCCCACACACAGCATACGGTATATAGACAAGTCCCCCCACACAGCATACAGTATATAGACAAGTCCCCCCACACAGCATACGGTATATAGACAAGTCCCCCACACACAGCATACGGTATATAGACAAGTCCCCCACACACAGCATACGGTATATAGACAAGTCCCCCCACACACAGCATAAGGTATATAGACAAGTCCCCTCACACACAGCATACGGTATATAGACAAGTCCCCCACACACAGCATACGGTATATAGACAAGTCCCCCACACACAGCATACGGTATATAGACAAGTCCCCTCACACACAGCATACAGTATATAGACAAGTCCCCCACACACAGCATACGGTATATAGACAAGTCCCCCCACACACAGCATAAGGTATATAGACAAGTCCCCCATACACAGCATAAGGTATATAGACAAGTCCCCCATACACAGCATACAGTATGAGAGAAAGAATTAGAACCGAGTACTAAGTTGCTAAATATGATTAAATATCCAATATATACATCATACATTTTGCAACCTACTCATGGACATATGTCTCTGACCACTCGTTTAAATCAGTTTTATAGGAAGGATGCCGAAGCAAAAACAACGAGTCTAAGGCCCATTATATGAAAAAAATAGAAAATATTTTATTAGACATTATTGTTTAAACAGTATCCGGAGTGACGCAAATATGCAACCAATACGTGAGTGAGTTAAAACATACTAAAAACATATATGAGTATTACAGCAGATCACCACAGGTAACCGGTGTATATCTCACTGATATCCCCATTTCACCACTCATTATCACATAGAAAAAAATACACATAAGGGGAAAAAGGAGAAACCATCCAAATATCACAGATTGTCATATCCAATGACTCCCAAATATACTGTGTTCTCCCTCTCCTCCCTAAAAGCAAATGAAGAGTAGAATCTAGTTACCTTTGTAGCGTGGCACCGGTACTCTATGTGATTCCACAGCATACAGTATATAGACAAGTCCCCCACACACAGCATACAGTATATAGACAAGTCCCCCACACACAGCATACGGTATATAGACAAGTCCCCCACACACAGCATACAATATATAGACAAGTCCCCCACACAGCACACGGTAAATAGACAAGTCCCCCACACACAGCATACAGTATATAGACAAGTCCCCCACACACAGCATATGGTATATAGACAAGTCCCCCACACACAGCATCCGGTATATAGACAAGTCCCCCACACACAGCATACGGTATATAGACAAGTCCCCCACACACAGCATGCGGTATATAGACAAGTCCCCCACACACAGCATACGGTATATAGACAAGTCCCCCCACACAGCATACAGTATATAGACAAGTCCCCCACACAGCATACGGTATATAGACAAGTCCCCCACACACAGCATACGGTATATAGACAAGTCCCCCACACACAGCATACAATATATAGACAAGTCCCCCACACAGCATACAGTATATAGACAAGTCCCCCACACACAGCATACGATATATAGACAAGTCCCCCACACACAGCATAAGGTATATAGACAAGTCCCCCACACAGCATACGGTATATAGACAAGTCCCCCCCACACAGCATACGGTATATAGACAAGTCCCCCACACACAGCATAAGGTATATAGACAAGTCCCCCACACAGCATACGGTATATAGACAAGTCCCCCACACACAGCATACGATATATAGACAAGTCCCCCACACACAGCATAAGGTATATAGACAAGTCCCCCACACAGCATACGGTATATAGACAAGTCCCCCACACACAGCATACGATATATAGACAAGTCCCCCACACACAGCATAAGGTATATAGACAAGTCCCCCACACAGCATACGGTATATAGACAAGTCCCCCACACACAGCATACGATATATAGACAAGTCCCCCACATAGCATACAGTATATAGACAAGTCCCCCCCACACAGCATACGGTATATAGACAAGTCCCCCACACACAGCATACAGTATATAGACAAGTCCCCCACACACAGCATACGGTATATAGACAAGTCCCCCCCACACAGCATACGGTATATAGACAAGTCCCCCACACACATCATACAGTATATAGACAAGTCCCCCATACACAGCATACGGTATATAGACAAGTCCCCCACACACAGCATACAGTATATACACAAGTCCCCCCCACACAGCATACGGTATATAGACAAGTCCCCCACACACAGCATACAGTATATAGACAAGTCCCCCACACACAGCATACGGTATATAGACAAGTCCCCCACACACATCATACAGTATATAGACAAGTCCCCCATACACAGCATACGGTATATAGACAAGTCCCCCACACACAGCATACAGTATATACACAAGTCCCCCCCACACAGCATACGGTATATAGACAAGTCCCCCACACACAGCATACAGTATATAGACAAGTCCCCCACACACAGCATACGGTATATAGACAAGTCCCCCACACACAGCATACGGTATATAGACAAGTCCCCCACACACAGCATACAGTATATAGACAAGTCCCCCACACACAGCATACAGTATATAGACAAGTCCCCCACACACAGCATACAGTATATACACAAGTCCCCCCCACACAGCATACGGTATATAGACAAGTCCCCCACACACAGCATACGGTATATAGACAAGTCCCCTACACACAGCATACGGTATATAGACAAGTCCCCCACACACAGCATACAGTATATAGACAAGTCCCCCACACACAGCATACGGTATATAGACAAGTCCCCCACACACAGCATACAGTATATACACAAGTACCCCCCACACAGCATACGGTATATAGACTAGTCCCCCACACACACAGCATACAGTATATACACAAGTACCCCCCACACAGCATACGGTATATAGACAAGTCCCCCACACACAGCATAAGGTATATAGACAAGTCCCCCCCACACAGCATACAGTATATAGACAAGTCCCCCACACACAGCATACGGTATATAGACAAGTCCCCCACACACAGCATACGGTATATAGACAAGTCCCCCACACACAGCATACAGTATATAGACAAGTCCCCCACACACAGCATACAGTATATAGACAAGTCCCCCACACACAGCATACAGTATATACACAAGTCCCCCCCACACAGCATACGGTATATAGACAAGTCCCCCACACACATCATACAGTATATAGACAAGTCCCCCACACACAGCATACAGTATATACACAAGTCCCCCCACACAGCATACAGTATATAGACAAGTCCCCCACACAGCATACGGTATATAGACAAGTCCCCCACACACAGCATACGGTATATAGACAAGTCCCCCACACACAGCATACAATATATAGACAAGTCCCCCACACAGCATACAGTATATAGACAAGTCCCCCACACACAGCATACGATATATAGACAAGTCCCCCACACACAGCATAAGGTATATAGACAAGTCCCCCACACAGCATACGGTATATAGACAAGTCCCCCACACACAGCATACGATATATAGACAAGTCCCCCACATAGCATACAGTATATAGACAAGTCCCCCCCACACAGCATACGGTATATAGACAAGTCCCCCACACACAGCATACAGTATATAGACAAGTCCCCCACACACAGCATACGGTATATAGACAAGTCCCCCCCACACAGCATACGGTATATAGACAAGTCCCCCACACACATCATACAGTATATAGACAAGTCCCCCACACACAGCATACAGTATATACACAAGTCCCCCCCACACAGCATACGGTATATAGACAAGTCCCCCACACACAGCATACAGTATATAGACAAGTCCCCCACACACAGCATACGGTATATAGACAAGTCCCCCACACACAGCATACGGTATATAGACAAGTCCCCCACACACAGCATACAGTATATAGACAAGTCCCCCACACACAGCATACAGTATATAGACAAGTCCCCCACACACAGCATACAGTATATACACAAGTCCCCCCCACACAGCATACGGTATATAGACAAGTCCCCCACACACAGCATACAGTATATAGACAAGTCCCCCACACACAGCATACAGTATATACACAAGTCCCCCCCACACAGCATACGGTATATAGACAAGTCCCCCACACACAGCATAAGGTATATAGACAAGTCCCCCCCACACAGCATACAGTATATAGACAAGTCCCCCACACAGCATAAGGTATATAGATAAGTCCCCCCCAACACAGCATACAGTATATAGACAAGTCCCCCCCACACAGCATACGGTATATAGACAAGTCCCCCCACACAGCATACAATATATAGACAAGTCCCCCCCACACAGGATACGGTATATAGACAAGTCCCCCACACACAGCATACAGTATATAGACAAGTCCCCCACACAGCATACGGTATATAGACAAGTCCCCCACACACAGCATACGGTATATAGACAAGTCCCCCACACACAGCATACGGTATATAGACAAGTCCCCCACACACAGCATACGGTATATAGACAAGTCCCCCACACACAGCATACGGTATATAGACAAGTCCCCCACACACAGCATACAGTATATACACAAGTCCCCCCCACACAGCATACGGTATATAGACAAGTCCCCCACACACAGCATACAGTATATAGACAAGTCCCCCCCACACAGCATACGGTATATAGACAAGTCCCCCACACACAGCATACAGTATATAGACAAGTCCCCCACACACAGCTTACGGTATATAGACAAGTCCCCCCCATACGGTATATAGACAAGTCCCCCCCACACAGCATACAGTATATACACAAGTCCCCCCCACACAGCATACGGTATATAGACAAGTCCCCCACACACAGGATACAGTATATAGACAAGTCCCCCACACACAGCATACGGTATATAGACAAGTCCCCCACACAGCATACAGTATATAGACAAGTCCTCCACACACAGCATACGGTATATAGACAAGTCCCCCCCACACAGCATACGGTATATAGACAAGTCCCCCACACACATCATACAGTATATAGACAAGTCCCCCACACACAGCATACAGTATATAGACAAGTCCCCCACACACAGCATACAGTATATAGACAAGTCCCCCACACACAGCATACAGTATATAGACAAGTCCCCCACACACAGCATACAGTATATACACAAGTCCCCCCCACACAGCATACGGTATATAGACAAGTCCCCCACACACAGCATACAGTATATAGACAAGTCCCCCACACACAGCATACAGTATATAGACTAGTCCCCCACACACACAGCATACAGTATATACACAAGTCCCCCCCACACAGCATACGGTATATAGACAAGTCCCCCACACACAGCATACAGTATATAGACAAGTCCCCCACACACAGCATACGGTATATAGACAAGTCCCCCCCACACAGCATACGGTATATAGACAAGTCCCCCACACAGCATACAGTATATAGACTAGTCCCCCACACACACAGCATACAGTATATACACAAGTCCCCCCCACACAGCATACGGTATATAGACAAGTCCCCCACACACAGCATACAGTATATAGACAAGTCCCCCCCACACAGCATACGGTATATAGACAAGTCCCCCACACACAGCATACAGTATATAGACAAGTCCCCCACACACAGCTTACGGTATATAGACAAGTCCCCCCCATACGGTATATAGACAAGTCCCCCCCACACAGCATACGGTATATAGACAAGTCCCCCCCCCACACAGCATACGGTATATAGACAAGTCCCCCCCACACAGCATACAGTATATAGACAAGTCCCCCACACACAGCATACGGTATATAGACAAGTCCCCCCCACACAGCATACGGTATATAGACAAGTCCCCCACACACAGCATACGGTATATAGACAAGTCCCCCACACACAGCATATGGTATATAGACAAGTCCCCCACACACAGCATATGGTATATAGACAAGTCCCCCACACACAGCATACGGTATATAGACAAGTCCCCCACACACAGCATACGGTATATAGAAAAGTCCCCCACACATAGCATACAGTATATAGACAAGTCCCCCACACACAGCATACGGTATATAGACAAGTCCCCCACACACAGCATACAGTATATACACAAGTCCCCCCCACACAGCATACGGTATATAGACAAGTCCCCCACACACAGCATACAGTATATAGACAAGTCCCCCACACACAGCATACGGTATATAGACAAGTCCCCCACACACAGCATACGGTATATAGACAAGTCCCCCACACACAGCATACAGTATATAGACAAGTCCCCCACACACAGCATACAGTATATAGACAAGTCCCCCACACACAGCATACAGTATATACACAAGTCCCCCCCACACAGCATACGGTATATAGACAAGTCCCCCACACACAGCATACAGTATATAGACAAGTCCCCCACACACAGCATACAGTATATACACAAGTCCCCCCCACACAGCATACGGTATATAGACAAGTCCCCCACACACAGCATAAGGTATATAGACAAGTCCCCCCCACACAGCATACAGTATATAGACAAGTCCCCCACACAGCATAAGGTATATAGATAAGTCCCCCCCAACACAGCATACAGTATATAGACAAGTCCCCCCCACACAGCATACGGTATATAGACAAGTCCCCCCACACAGCATACAATATATAGACAAGTCCCCCCCACACAGGATACGGTATATAGACAAGTCCCCCACACACAGCATACAGTATATAGACAAGTCCCCCACACAGCATACGGTATATAGACAAGTCCCCCACACACAGCATACGGTATATAGACAAGTCCCCCACACACAGCATACGGTATATAGACAAGTCCCCCACACACAGCATACGGTATATAGACAAGTCCCCCACACACAGCATACGGTATATAGACAAGTCCCCCACACACAGCATACAGTATATACACAAGTCCCCCCCACACAGCATACGGTATATAGACAAGTCCCCCACACACAGCATACAGTATATAGACAAGTCCCCCCCACACAGCATACGGTATATAGACAAGTCCCCCACACACAGCATACAGTATATAGACAAGTCCCCCACACACAGCTTACGGTATATAGACAAGTCCCCCCCATACGGTATATAGACAAGTCCCCCCCACACAGCATACAGTATATACACAAGTCCCCCCCACACAGCATACGGTATATAGACAAGTCCCCCACACACAGGATACAGTATATAGACAAGTCCCCCACACACAGCATACGGTATATAGACAAGTCCCCCACACAGCATACAGTATATAGACAAGTCCTCCACACACAGCATACGGTATATAGACAAGTCCCCCCCACACAGCATACGGTATATAGACAAGTCCCCCACACACATCATACAGTATATAGACAAGTCCCCCACACACAGCATACAGTATATAGACAAGTCCCCCACACACAGCATACAGTATATAGACAAGTCCCCCACACACAGCATACAGTATATAGACAAGTCCCCCACACACAGCATACAGTATATACACAAGTCCCCCCCACACAGCATACGGTATATAGACAAGTCCCCCACACACAGCATACAGTATATAGACAAGTCCCCCACACACAGCATACAGTATATAGACTAGTCCCCCACACACACAGCATACAGTATATACACAAGTCCCCCCCACACAGCATACGGTATATAGACAAGTCCCCCACACACAGCATACAGTATATAGACAAGTCCCCCACACACAGCATACGGTATATAGACAAGTCCCCCCCACACAGCATACGGTATATAGACAAGTCCCCCACACAGCATACAGTATATAGACTAGTCCCCCACACACACAGCATACAGTATATACACAAGTCCCCCCCACACAGCATACGGTATATAGACAAGTCCCCCACACACAGCATACAGTATATAGACAAGTCCCCCCCACACAGCATACGGTATATAGACAAGTCCCCCACACACAGCATACAGTATATAGACAAGTCCCCCACACACAGCTTACGGTATATAGACAAGTCCCCCCCATACGGTATATAGACAAGTCCCCCCCACACAGCATACGGTATATAGACAAGTCCCCCCCCCACACAGCATACGGTATATAGACAAGTCCCCCCCACACAGCATACAGTATATAGACAAGTCCCCCACACACAGCATACGGTATATAGACAAGTCCCCCCCACACAGCATACGGTATATAGACAAGTCCCCCACACACAGCATACGGTATATAGACAAGTCCCCCACACACAGCATATGGTATATAGACAAGTCCCCCACACACAGCATATGGTATATAGACAAGTCCCCCACACACAGCATACGGTATATAGACAAGTCCCCCACACACAGCATACGGTATATAGAAAAGTCCCCCACACATAGCATACAGTATATAGACAAGTCCCCCACACACAGCATACGGTATATAGACAAGTCCCCCACACACAGCATACGGTATATAGACAAGTCCCGCACACACAGCATACAGTATATAGACAAGACCCCCACACAGCATACAGTATATAGACAAGTCCCCCACACACAGCATACGGTATATAGACAAATCCCCCATACACAGCATACGGTATATAGACAAGTCCCCCACATAGCATACGGTATATAGACAAGTCCCCCCTACACAGCATACGGTATATAGACAAGTCCCCCCCACACAGCATACGGTATATAGACAAGTCCCCCACATAGCATACGGTATATAGACAAGTCCCCCACATAGCATACGGTATATAGACAAGTCCCCCACACACAGCATACGGTATATAGACAAGTCCCCCCAACACAGCATACGGTATATAGACAAGTCCCCCCCCCACACACACAGCATACGGTATATAGACAAGTCCCCCCCCACACACACAGCATACAGTATATAGACAAGTCCCCCACACACAGCATAGAGTATATAGACAAGTCCCCCACACACACAGCATACAGTATATAGACAAGTCCCCCACACACAGCATACTGTGTATAGACAAGTCCCCCACACACAGCATACAGTATATAGACAAGTCCCCCACACGCAGCATATGGTATATACACAAGTCCCCCACACACAGCATACAGTATACAGACAAGTCCCCCACACGCAGCATACGGTATATACACAAGTCCCCCACACACAGCATACGGAATATAGACAAGTCCCCCACATACAGCATACAGTATATAGACAAGTCCCCCACACACAGCATACAGTATACAGACAAGTCCCCCACACACAGCATACGGTATATAGACAAGTCCCCCACACACAGCATACGGAATATAGACAAGTCCCCCACATACAGCATACAGTATATAGACAAGTCCCCCACACACAGCATACGGTATATAGACAAGTACCCCACACACAGCATACGGTATATAGACAAGTCCCCCACACACAGCATACGGTATATAGACAAGTCCCCCACACACAGCATACAGTATATAGACAAGTCCCCCATACACAGCATACGGTATATAGACAAGTCCCCCACACACAGCATACGGTATATAGACAAGTCCCCCACACACACCATACAGTATATAGATAAGTCCCCCACACACAGCATACGGTATATAGACAAGTCCCCCACACACAGCATACGGTACATAGACAAGTCCCCCACACACAGCATACGGTATATAGACAAGTCCCCCACACACAGCATACGGTATATAGACAAGTCCCCCACACACAGCATACGGTATATAGACAAGTCCCCCACACACAGCATACGGTATATAGACAAGTCCCCCCCCACACAGCATACAGTATATAGACAAGTCCCCCCCACACAGCATACAGTATATAGATAAGTCCCCCACACACAGCATACGGTATATAGACAAGTCCCCCACACACAGCATACGGTACATAGACAAGTCCCCCACACACAGCATACGGTATATAGACAAGTCCCCCACACACAGCATACAGTATATAGACAAGTCCCCCCCCACACACACAGCATACGGTATATAGACAAGTCCCCCACACACAGCATACAGTATATAGACAAGTCCCCCACATACAGCATACGGTATACAGACAAGTCCCCCCCACACACAGCATACAGTATATAGACAAGTGCATAGCTGTGCTAGGGTAGGAGTGGGAGGAGCCTTCCTTCTCTTGTCAGTGCTGGCCCTGCAGTGGAGCCCACCAGGGAATTCCCCAGCAGGCCAGTCCGAGCCTGGTCACATGCTGACTAGAGTCTCAGACACCTCTCTGAGTAGCCCACTGATAGAAGTGGATGAGAATCTAGTCGGCATTTGACCTCAACTATTACATCATAACACCGGCTTTATCTTTTTAAAGCTTTGTAACCTTTACTCACTTTCTGAATCAGCCATAGATAAAACTCAATAAGGATGGGTTGCTACTGTGTGCAATTTGCCAGCCAGCCCAGAACAGCGGTGACCTGAGCCGACAGCAGCGACTTGAGTAGACTGTGGCCACCTGAGCCAACAGCAGCATTTAAATTGAGCTATCGCCAGGAAATGGATGACAATGGCAGTCAGGGGAATGGTGAAGGCCTGCATGGCTGCCATCTTGGTACTCCTGTGAAGTTCATCCACAGTCTGGACTTAATCTTATAAACTGTATACTGCATTACTAGAGGATTACTGTATATAGAATAAGCAGTCAAGAGATTGCAGGTTCAAGTGCCCTAAGGGGACATAAAAAAATAAAGTAAAAATGGAAAAAAAAGAAAAAAGTTTTATAAAGGAAAAAAAATAAACAAAAATGTTAAATCACCCCTATTTTCCGAGGTAAAAAAAAAGAAATTAAAAAAGAAACATTTTATATTGTCGTGTCTGTAAAAGTCCGACCTATCAAAGCCCAAATTATTTAAACCGCACGTTAAATAGCGGAAAAATAAATTAAGAAGCCAGAATTGCCGTATTATGGTGTCACCAAACAGTAATAAATAACCCGGTATTGTGTCACCATTTTGTGAGACCCTGCATTTGTTCCATGTTTCTGCTGATGAATCTGTGCGAGGTTCGCTTTCTGCTCGCCGACCTGCGGGGGTTATTGATGCCATTCTCTGCTGTCTACAAACTTTTCATCTCTTTTTGATGCATTTTTTGGGAGGTAAAATTACCCAAAAAGAAAAAAAAATTGGGTGTTTAGATTATCTTTGCTGTTGGGCATTTGCTGTAGGGGTTAATATATTTATGATTTGATAGATCGGACTTTTTGTCAGTGTGTCAATACTAAATAAATAAATATATATATATAATCTTTTAGTCTTGCTTTGTATTGACAAATGGAGGGAGGAAATTTAAAAGGATTTTTTTTATATATATTTAAATTTCAATTTTAATCCTTTTCTATCACATTATTTTTTGGTCCCGTTGGGCAACTTGAATCAAAAATCCACAACTCATTGGAATTGCGACACTTAAATTCTGCGGATGTCAGGAAGGGGATAAAGAGAATAAAGTAACTTTGCAGAAGGCTTCCGTTTTGTGTACACAGCTCCTGTGCTGACTTAGTGTTCTCTTTGGTTACACCACACACCCATTCTGTGTCCGGCCCCCACAGATCGCCATCTCCATATATATGGGGGGATTTCCTCATGTGACGACCCCTCTGCCGATGTATACAGATCACATGTGGCTTCACCTTCAGCTTTGATCTCCGCAGTCTTCAGTTCCGGATCCTCCAGGATGAGGATAAATCTTTCTTGCTCTTCATTCCCCTCCGTGGCTGATACAGCAGCTCCACCGCGCCGACGTTCCCCTCATAGGGAGGAATCGCTCCGCAAAGACTGTTCTCAGCCACAGGACGATCCGCCGGATACAGGAGGAAAGTTCTCCTCTCTGCAATGAAGGATTATTCCACTTTTCTGCCATTTGTAAGATCTCTGCTTGTTGTCTGAGAATAAAAACATTCTTGTTAATATCCAGAACCTGAAAAAAATCTAATCCTGACAGCAGCGGAGCATTTATTACAATGGTATTCAGTCTAGACGATCCCCCTCCTGTCCTGACCGTTTGCTACAATGTATCAGTGCAGGGAAAATCTATCAGTTTGGACTTGGTTTCCCTTACAGAGGATTGTCCAGGCCAGACACCATTGTACCCAGTGGCGTCCCGCCAAGGGCGGCAGGCCACGCGACTGCTATGGGGCCCGTGAGCTGGGGGGCCCCATAGCAGTCGCCTGCACTGTGTACCCCCGCATCGGGTCCCCCTCCTGCACCCAGGCAAGCGGCGGGGCCCTGAGCAGGCGGGGGGCTTACTCGCCGTCGGGCATCCCAGCGCACTATGGGCCACCCCCGCCTGCTCAGGGCCCCGGCCGGCACAATACTTACCTCTTCCGGTGCCCTAGACGCTAGAATGTATGGGATCCTTCCAGGTGTGATGTCATTTCCGGGGGCGTGTTCTAGTTCAGCACCAGACGCCAGAGTCTCATGCAGAGACTGAGCTGCCGGTGAAGCTGCAGGAGGAGGTCAGTATCCTAAGCTGAGAAACAGGAGATTGTTCTATTAATTGCTGGTCTGATGTCTTTTCTTCTTGTTGTTTTTGGGGTGAGGGGGCTTGATACTTGCGAGTGAGGGATTTGGGGGGGTTAATGCTGGAGGGCAGTCTGGTGGGGTTAATTAATGCTTGTGGAGATCTTAGGGGGCTCTGGGGAATAATGTAGGGATAATGCGTGCTTGTGGGGGCCCTAAGGGAATGCTGCGGGCTTATGAGGGCTCTGGGGGGGATGCTGCGGGCTTGTGCGGGCCTTGGGGGGGGGATGATGCGAGCTTGTGGGGCCCTGGGGTGGGGGATGCTGCGGGCTTGTGGGGGCTCTGGGGGCGGAATGCTGTGGGCTTGTGAGGCCCTGGGGGGGATGCTGTGGGCTTGTGGGGACCTGGGGGGGAAGCTGTGGGTTTGTGGGTGCTCTGAGGGGGATGGTGTGGGCTTGTGGGGCCCTGGGCGGGATGCTGTGGGCTTATGGGGGCCCTAGGGGGGATGCTGTTGGCTTGTGGGGCCCTGGGGGGGATGCTGTGGGCTTGTGGGGGCCCTTGGTGGGATACTGCGGGCTTGTGGGTGCTCTGGGGGGGATGCAGTGGGCTTGTGGGACCCTGGGGGGGATGCTGCGGGCTTGTGGGGCCCTGGGAGGGATGCTGTGGGCTTGTGGGTGCTCTGGGGGAGGATGCTGCGGGCTTGTGGGTGCTCTGGGGGGATGCTGCGGGCTTGTGGGGGCTCTGGGGGGGATGCTGCGGGCTTGTGGGAGCTCTGGGGGGATGCTGCAGGCTTGTGGAAGCTCTGGGGGGGGGGTGCTGCAGGCTTGTGGGGGCTCCAGGGGGATGCAGCAGGCTTGTGGGGGCCCCGGGGGGGATGCAGCGGGCTTGTGGGGCCTCTGTATGGGGTCCAGCCTGCATATGGCATTACATGGGGACCAGGCAGTATTCTCTATGGTGAATTATATGGGGTCCAGCATTTTGTATGGAGCATTATATGGGGCTCATAATACTGTATGGAGGACTATGTGGTGCCCATAATATTGTATGGAGGACTTAGTGGTGCCATAACACTGTATGGAGGACTATACTGTCCGGTCTGCACTGTGCGCTGTCAGGATTCACCGGTTTCTGAGCTATTGTAGAATTTACAATAGATATCACTCATGAAATGTAAGAAGTCAGTGACATTTTTGGCATTGTACTATATCTATATCTATAATTTCTCTGCTGTATCTGTGCATCATGAATGGTTGGATGTGTTAAAGGGGCCACTGAGACTCTTTCGCCCGGGGCCCACGAAAACCTGGAGGAGGGAGCATCATGTGACACTCCCTCTCCCATCATTCCTCCTCTGCGTCTGACGCAGCGGCATGATGACGCGCCACGCTGTGTCAGACAGTGGAGCTGGCAGCTGCTGAGGTGATCAGCTGCAGAGACTGAAGCAGCGGGGAACGAGGAGCGGTAAGTATGTATTTATTTTTAAATCAGTGTGTACTGATAATACTGGAGGACTGGGGCTGCATTTTACCGTACGGGTGGGGGGGGGCTGCATTTTACGCTATGGGGGGCTGCATTATACTGCGTACAGGACCATGGGGGAATGCATTATACTGAGTGGAGAACCATGGCGAGTGTCTTATACTGTGTGGAGGACCATGGGGGAGTGCATTGTACTGTGTGGAGGACCATGGGGGAGTGCATTATACTGCGTGGAGGACCACGGGGAGTGCATTATACTGCGTGGAGGACCAGGAGGGAGTGCATTATACTGTGTGGAGGACCACGAGGGAGTGCATTATACTGCGTGGAGGACCATGGCGAGTGTATTATACTGCGTGGAGGACCATGGCGAGAGTCTTATACTGTGTGGAGGACCATGGGGGAGTGCATTGTACTGTGTGGAGGACCATGGGGGAGTGCATTGTACTGTGTGGAGGACCATGGGGGAGTGCATTGTACTGTGTGGAGGACCATGGGGGAGTGCATTGTACTGTGTGGAGGACCATGGGGGAGTGCATTATACTGTGTGGAGGACCACAGGGAGTGCATTGTACTGTGTGGAGGACCACGTGGGAGTGCATTATACTGCGTGGAGGACCACGAGGGAGTGCATTATTCTGCGTGGAGGACCACGAAGTTCTGCATTATACTGTGTGGAGGACCATGGGGAGTGTATTATACTGCGTGGAGGACCATGACGAGTGCCTTATACTGTGTGGAGGACCATGGCGAGAGTCTTATACTGTGTGGAGGACCATGGCGAGTGCATTATACTCTATGGAGTATGGAGAGGTGTGGGGCAGTTGGGGGATCATACTTTACCCTGGGAGTTGAGGTGGGGTACAGTAGGGTCATTATACTGCGCATATGGAGGAATTCACCATGGGGGTATCATACCATGTTTGGGGGGCACTTTTGTTGGCACCACACTTTATGGGCAATGAAAAAGGGATCTAGGACTTCAGCAGGAGGAAAATTACTATGTAAAGGTTGGAAGGTTGTGAGATCTGATCTTCTGCGACCCCGACAATTATTTACATTTTTGTTGCTGGGGGGGGCCCAATTAGAACTTCTGCTATGGGGCCCCATGATTCCTATGTACGCCCCTGATTGTACCAAATCCTCAGCTGTGCTGGTACTAAGGATATGGACACTCAGACATTTTGGGCTAAATATATACATACAAATATTTTTTCAATAACGTTTCATAAACAATTTGGCTTTTTTATTTCCTTTGCATTGCTAGTTGCAGAATGAGCTCACTGAGAATTTATCAGTGAGCTCATTCTGACCTTCTCTGTGCTGATTATGTTCACAGACCAGCATGAAAGTTGGGCTGATCTCTGATGCAGTCATAAATCATGGCAGAAATAAAAGCGCTGGAAACTCCACATCGTAAGGAGCTCACTGACTGAATCTCAAGTTAACTCATTCTGCAGCCATCAATGTGCTGCTGGGAAACAAAAAGCTGGTAAAGGCCGAACAGAGCAAATGTTACATGAAGCAAAATAGTAAAAAGTATTTTTAGACCAATATACATGTATTTAAAGGGATTGTCCGGTGTGAAGCTGAAGGCTGCAGTCATCTGTGTGACTCTCTGTGACTGCAGACTTGTAATCCTCACATCATGTAGACTGCGCGCTGCCAGCATTATTCTCAGCCCAGAGATGGCAGAAGCCCCTGTATCATGTGTACAGGAATTGTGCCCCCTGTCCCCGAGGAGCAGCAGTGCCTCGTCCTCCAGATACATGAGGGTCCCATCGGGGAGATCCGCATGTACCGGCCATGATGTCATCTCCATGGATACGGCATCAATGTGCAGAGCAGAAGACCCCTGTAAGGGAGAGCTCAGACGTGGGGGGATTGATGTGGATGTGAGGAGCAGATCCCCCCCATATTCACAGATTATCGCACAATACATGTGGCCTTGCACAGGAAAAACTGTGAGGAAAGAAGAAATCAGATTTCTTACAATATAGAATAATGTCCTCCTGCCCTCGCTCATGTCCAGTATTATTTATCCCCTGACCTTTTGGGTGGGGAACCCCTCCTGAGCCCCCTCCATTATATAGGAGCCATATATCTGCTCCATTACTGGCAGAAGGTAAGGAGCCAATCACACTGCACGGCTTCTACTTCCTGCTCTAAGCCCCGCCCACCTGCCTTCCCTTGAGATCTCCATGACAACCCTTGTGTGACTACAGTGACAGGCCACGCCCCCGAGGATTCTGATCAGTGCGGATGTCTCCATATTGCTGAGGACTGTGAGCGGCTGATGGGCGGAGCCAGCAGCAATGTGAGGGGCAGAGCCAGCAGCGATGTGAGGGGCGGAGCCAGCAGCGATATGAGGGGCGGAGCCAGCAGCGATATGAGGGGCGGAGCCAGCAGCGATGTGAGGGGCGGAGCCATCAGCGATGTGAGGGGCGGAGCCAACAGCGACATGAGGGGCGGAGCCAGCAGCGATATGAGGGGCGGAGCCAGCAGCGATATGAGGGCCGCTCACGGCACTGACAGGAGCAGGTGTGTGTGCAGCCAGTTCCTCTGCTGTGGGTGTTGTGGTGTGTGAGCTTCGCCGTGTATATAATATCCACATATATATATATATATATATATATATATATATATATATATATATACACACAGTTGAAATCAGAAGTTTCCATACACTGTATAAATAGACACATCTGCAGGTTTTTCTCAATATCTGACATGAAATCAGAATAAACCTTTCCCATTTTAGGACAATTAGGATTACCATCATTTTTAATATTTGCCAAATGCCAGAATAATGAGAGAGAGAGAATGTTTTAGGACATTTTTATTACTTACTGCTAAGTCAAAAGTTTCCCTCTTTCCCTCTCCTCATTCATTGGGAGTGGGGCGCGGAGGATGCTGGGTGGGACGCGCGGGGTAACCCCCGCCCACAGCCCAGCATGCACCGCGGGTTCCGCGACACTAATGTTACGCCTCATTTGACGTGACATCAGCGGAAGAAAGAGCCGGCTGCAGCCGGGGGGTCACGTGATGCCTGTGAGTGGCGCTATCGCCAGTCCCTCCTACAGGAAATCAACCCCACATGATGCTGCCACCCCCATGTTTCACAGTTGGGATGGTGTTCTTAGGCTTCCAAGCTTCTCCTTTTTTCTTCCAAAAGTAACGATGGTCATTATGCCCAGAAAGTTCAGTTTTAGTTTCATCAGACCACGGGACATGTCTCCAAAAATTAAGGTCTTTGTTCCTGTGTGCATTTGCAAACATTAATCTGGCTTTTTTATCTTTCTTTTGGAGTAATGGCTTCTTCCTGGCACAGTGGCCTTTCAGCCTATATTGATACAGTACTCATTTCACTGTGGATATTGACACAATCTTATCAGCTTCCCCTATCATCTTCACAAGATCTTTTGCTTTTGTCCTTGATATGCACATATCGGACCAAAGCACGTTCATCTCTGGGACACAGAACCCGTCTCCTTCCTGAGCGGTATGATGGCTGGACATTCCCATCTTGTTTGTACTTGCATATAATTGTTTGTACAGATTAACGAGACACCTTCAGGTATCTTGAAATTGTACCCAAGGATGAGCCAGACTTGTGCAAGTCCACAATTCTCTTCCTGATATCTTGGTTGATTTCTTTAGACTTTCCCATGATGCTACACAAAGAAGCAGTGTGTTTCAGGTGTGCATTAAAATACATCCACTGGTGTGTCTCTAATTAACTGAGATGTTGCCAAAAAAGCTATCAGAAGTTTCCAAACACACGACATCATCATATGGGCAGTCCAGAATTTGTTAAAGGTATAGCAATATTAGTGTATGTAAACTTATGACTTTGCAGTAAGTAATAAAAATGCTTTAAAACATTCTCTCTCTCTCTTATTATTCTGGCATTTGGCAAATCTTAAAAATTATGGTAATCCTAATTGACCTAAAACGTGAAGGTTTATTCTGATTTCATGTCAGATATTGAGAAAAACATGCAGATGTGTCTTTTTATTGTTATGATCTGCAACAAGTACTAAGGAAAGAAGGGAGAAAGCTATCCCTACAGTAAGACTAAGCTGAATCCCTACGATGTAGCGGCTGCCTGTTCCTAGCGAACAGACCCGCCTTAGTCCTCGGCTAGTCTGAACGAAGACCTATAGCATAAAGGAGAGGGGTCCCTAAAAGAACTAAGGACTGGAACAAAAATGGGACATCTCCTAAACAGAGAAGTTGTTACAGAACACAAAAAGATAAACTGACAAAAAGGTACTAGAGGTCCCAGAAGGACCAAGCAAACTGACAGAGAAAGGCACAGAAGCACTTGGCTAGCAAAGCAGTCAAACAACACTGAAGTCCAACACAGCCAAAAGGGCGGAGCTGGAATATAAAGGCAGATGGTCACATGACCGCAAAACACAAGATGGAAAAACAAACAGGAGGGTTCTAACATTTATATAGTGTATGTAAATTTCTGGTTTCAACCGTGTATACAGGTGACAGGAGCAGGTGTGTGTGCAGCCAGGTCCGCTCTTTTTGTGGCGCCGCAGCGGAGCGTGTTGTGGTGTGTGAGCTCTGCCGTGTATATAGTACAGAGGAGTATATATATATGTGTATGTATATATATATACATACACACACACACACGGGGCATGCAGGTGTTTTTAGTTTACCAGTTTGGGTCCATGCGGAGCAGCTATAGGATTCACTGGGAACATTTTGGGGAACAAAGTTTTTATAATTTTTATTCCATTTTTCTTTTGCGTGAGATTAATAAAAAAACAATTCTGCTGATGTTTTTTTATTTTTTCCAGCATTCAATGGCAAAACCCCAGGAATGGTTCTTATATTTTTTCTTTCCAGCGTTTATCGTGCAGTATAGAGACAAAATGAACAAAAGCTACAATTTTGCCATTAATTATTACTATTGTATTCTTGATGCTGTTTTTCGTGCCGGATAAATCATGTGATCGTTGTACTGTTTGGGTTGTTGTTCTTTGCGATGTTAATCAGGTTTAGTTTTTTTGTTCTTGTTTTTTGGGGGTTTATTTTAATAAAATCAAGTTTTAATGTAAGAAAAAAAATTATATTTGAGTTTTTACTTTGTATATTTCCAAATATTTTATTGAAATGGAGTAAAGGAAAGAAGGATGAACTAGTGGGAGAGCAACTGTAAAGGACCCCTGCCAGTCCCTAAAACTAAAGGGGCCTGTGACGACACAGCATTTAATCGTAATTATCCAGATGTAAATTCCATAGGCCCAGAATGATAGACTATTGCCTGAATTATTAACTATTGAATTTATGTGTTTCTTTCTTCGGTTGGTTAACGCACATGATCTTTTGTCATTAGTCTGAATGTTGACTCATCTTGTAGGTTGAGGTGATATTTGTTCATTGATAAATGGTTATTTACCTCTTATATCAACTCTTCTGGTTTATTGTACTGTTATCTTTACAATACAGGGACGCAGGCTCTTTGAACAATGGATGTTTGCTAAATATGTTGATTACCATTTTATAAGTCCATGCAATTTGTTGACTTGCATTGTTTCGGAATTTATAGTTTATCCTTCAATGTTTGCAATGTTTGCAAGTCAACATTGGGGGATGAACTGTGGATGCTCCAGTATTGCGAATTAGTAACACCACCCCTTTCTCTTGACCTGTGGATGAAGTCATGAAGAAGGACAGTTGTGAACTACATAAAGGAGTCTTTTTACAAAACCACTGCCAGGAACACTCTATGGGACAGCTCTACAGAACACCATGAATCCATTAAGAGGGACACAGATTTGGTTTCTACAGGATGCCAGCTTAAGGGACCACAGCCCTGGCTGGAGGAATACAGATCTGCTCCATTGACTACCACAGAACCCATGGATACATCTGGGAAAACCAGGTTGGGACCCACCAGTCACCTGGTCCCATGGAGATGTTTGGAGTAGCCAGGTTGGGACACTCCGGCCACCTGGAACTCGTGAATATGCTCGGAAAAAGCCAAGTCGGGACCTTCCGATCACCTAGTTCCATGGATATGTTCGGAGAAGCCAGGTTGGAACTTTCTGGTCTCCTGGCCACATACCTCAATGGACTGTCAGCTTTCTAAGCTTGTTGTTACCTCCTCTTTGTGGGTGCTCTTTGGTGGGGGTGCCATTGGTGGGGGTAGTCAGCCCCATAAGCCCCTCAGATTGGCAGCTGCTTTAATCCCGGCGAGTCAGCGGAAGGGTGAGACTCTGTAATTTGCACCATATTAGGTATTTGCTGGGACTGTTCGATATGTTTATTGTGTGTTTGGTGGCTCAATAAAATATTGCCTCACTGTTTTACAATCATCCTGTATTGTTGTTTATGTATCTTCTATCAGTGATGGATTATAATGAGTGTGATCTGCTCCACCATGAGGGGCCCGATCCTCCCGGGGGCCCACGTTCAAAGATCCCAGCACGGCTCAGGACGGATTCTTGTAGTGCTGATGTTTGATAAATAGGATAATAGAGCGCTCATAGAAAATAAATGTCTGACCTCTTCTTTCTGATGGGCATTTTAGAGCGAGGAGCTGCGCTCTGGACTCACCGCTGCACTCCCCATGCCATTGCGGTGGCCATCTTAATATCGATCTGTGCGGAGGAGACTGTGGGAGTCAGACGGAGGTGTCAAATGTACGTACCCTTTTAATCACAGGATGGAGGGTCACTGTGAATATTAATTCATGAACCACTGTGCATAGTGACTCGCCCCCAGGGCCGTGGGGCACTCGGCAGCCGGGCCTCTGGTTGCCGGGGGATATCACGGTGGCTGGCCCGGTCCGTGGCTCAGGGCGGTCACTCAAAAGGGGGGGAATGCTTATAGGGGAATTTGTCGTGACGCCACCTGTGGATTCTGGTAAGAGGTTACCAGCGCTGCGACAGTCCACTGAGGCTGATGTTAGGGGCAGCTATGATGGGACGGCTCCCCACAGGTAGAGCAGGCCTCAGGGCAGTGTAGAGGTGTAGAAAGATGGTGGAAGCAGGAGGGAGACGGCAGGACGGTCCCAGAGGAAGTACAGGCACACACACAAGGGTAAACTTCAATACCTTTACTGGTGGTGATGCAGGAACGGTCCAGGGCTTGTGGGGGCCATGGGGGGATGCTGCAGGATTGTGGGGGCCCTAAGGGGATGCTGTGGGCTTGTGGGGCCCTGGGGGGGATTCTGCGGGCTTGTGGGTGCTCTAGGGGGGAATGCTGCGGGCTTGTGGGTGCTCTGGGGGGGATGCTGCAGGCTTGTGGGGTCTCTGGGGGGGATGCTGCAGGCTTGTGGGGGCTCTGGGGTGGGGTGCTGCAGGCTTGTGGGGGCCCCGGGGGTATGCAGCCGGCTTGTGGGGGCCCCGGAGAGGATGCAGCGGGCTTGTGGGGCCTCTGTATGGGGTCCAGCCTGCATATGGCATTACATGGGGACCAGGCAGTATTCTCTATGGTGAATTATATGGGATCCAGTATTTTGTATGGAGCATTATATGGGGCTCATAATACTGTATGGAGGACTATGTGGTGCCCATAATATTGTATGGAGGACATAGTGGTGCCATAACACTGTATGGAGGACTATACTGTCCGGTCTGCACTATGCGCTGTGAGGATTCACCGGTTTCTGAGCTATTGTAGAATTTACAGTAGATATCACTCATGAAATGTAAGAAGTCAGTGACATTTTTGGCATTGTACTATATCTATATCTATAATTTCTCTGCTGTATCTGTGCATCATGAATGGTTGGATGTGTTAAAGGGGCCACTGAGACTCTTTCGCCCGGGGCCCACGAAAACCTGGAGGAGGGAGCATCATGTGACACTCCCTCTCCCATCATTCCTCCTCTGCGTCTGACGCAGCGGCATGATGACGCGCCACGCTGTGTCAGACAGTGGAGCTGGCAGCTGCTGAGGTGATCAGCTGCAGAGACTGAAGCAGCGGGGAACGAGGAGCGGTAAGTATGTATTTATTTTTTAAATCAGTGTGTACTGATAATACTGGAGGACTGGGGCTGCATTTTACCCTACAGTGGGGGGGGGGCTGCATTTTACCCTACGGGTGGGGGGTGGGGCTGCATTTTACCCTATGGGGGACTGCATTATACTGCGTACAGGACCATGGAGGAGTGCATTATACTGAGTGGAGGACCATGGGGGAGTGCATTGTACTGTGTGGAGGACCATGGGGGAGTGCATTGTACTGTGTGAAGGACCATGGGGGAGTGCATTGTACTGTGTGGAGGACCACGTGGGAGTGCATTATACTGCGTGGAGGACCACGAGGGAGTGCATTATACTGCGTGGAGGACCACGAGGGAGTGCATTATACTGCGTGGAGAACCATGGCGAGAGTCTTATACTGTGTGGAGGACCATGGCGAATGCATTATACTCTATGGAGTGTGGAGAGGTGTGGGGCAGTTGGGGGATCATACTTTACCCTGGGAGTTGAGGTCGGGTACAGTAGGATCATTATACTGCGCATATGGAGGAATTCACCATGGGGGTATCATAGCATGTTTGGGGGGCACTTTTGTTGGCACCACACTTTATGGGCAATGAAAAAGGGATGTAGGACTTCAGCAGGAGGAAAATTACTATGTAAAGGTTGGAAGGTTGTGAGATCTGATCTTCTGTGACTCCGACAATTATTTACATTTTTAAAAAAAAAATTTCGGGGGGGGGGCCCAATTAGAACTTCTGCTATGGGGCCCCATGATTCCTATGTACGCCCCTGATTGTACCAAATCCTCAGCTGTGCTGGTACTAAGGATATGGACACTCAGACATTTTGGGCTAAATATATACATACAAATATTTTTTCAATAACGTTTCATAAACAATTTGGCTTTTTTATTTCCTTTGCATTGCTAGTTGCAGATTGAGCTCACTGAGAATTTATCAGTGAGCTCATTCTGACCTTCTCTGTGCTGATTATGTTCACAGACCAGCATGAAAGTTGGGCTGATCTCTGATTCAGTCATAAATCATCGCAGAAATAAAAGAGCTGGAAACTCCACATCATAAGGAGCTCACTGACTGAATCTCAAGTTAACTCATTCTGCAGCCATCAATGTGCTGCTGGGAAACAAAAAGCTGGTAAAGGCCGAACAGAGCAAATGTTACATGAAGAGAAATAGTAAAAAGTCTTTTTAGAGCAATATACATGTATTTAAAGGGATTGTCCGGTGTGAAGCTGAAGGCCTGCAGTCACCTGTGTGACTCTCTGTGACTGCAGACTTGTAATCCTCACATCATGTAGACTGCGCGCTGCCAGCATTATTCTCAGCCCAGAGATGGCAGAAGCCCCTGTATCATGTGTACAGGAATTGTGCCCCCTCTCCCCGAGGAGCAGCAGTGCCTCGTCCTCCAGATACATGAGGGTCCCATCGGGGAGATCCGCATGTACCGGCCATGATGTCATCTCCATGGATACGGCATCAATGTGCAGAGCAGAAGACCCTGTAAGGGAGAGCTCAGACGTGGGGGGATTGATGTGGATGTGAGGAGCAGATCCCCCCCATATTCACAGATTATCGCACAATACATGTGGCCTTGCACAGGAAAAACTGTGAGGAAAGAAGAAATCAGATTTCTTACAATATAGAATAATGTCCTCCTGCCCTCGCTCATGTCCAGTATTATTTATCCCCTGACCTTTAGGGTGGGGAACCCCTCCTGAGCCCCCTCCATTATATAGGAGCCATATATCTGCTCCATTACTGGCAGAAGGTAAGGAGCCAATCACACTGCACGGCGTCTACTTCCTGCTCTAAGCCCCGCCCACCTGCCTTCCCTTGAGATCTCCATGACAACCCTTGTGTGACTACAGTGACAGGCCACGCCCCCGAGGATTCTGATCAGTGCGGATGTCTCCATATTGCTGAGGACTGTGAGCGGCTGATGGGCGGAGCCAGCAGCAATGTGAGGGGCGGAGCCAGCAGCAATATGAGGGGCGGAGCGCCAGCAGCGACATGAGGGGCGGAGCCAGCAGCGACATGAGGGGCGGAGCCAGCAGCGATATGAGGGGCGGAGCCAACAGCGATGTGAGGGGCGGAGCCAGCAGCGATATGAGGGGTGGAGCCAACAGCGACACGAGGGGCGGAGCCAACAGCGATGTGAGGGGTGGAGCCAGCAGCGACATGAGGGGCGGAGCCAGCAGCGATATGAGGGGCGCTCACAGCACTGACAGGAGCAGGTGTGTGTGCAGCCCGTTCCTCTGCTGTGGGTGTTGTGGTGTGTGAGCTTCGCCGTGTATATAATATATACACATATACATATATATATATACAGTTGAAATCAGAAGTTTCCATACACTGTATAAATAGACACATCTGCATGTTTTTCTCAATATCTGACATGAAATCAGAATAAACCTTTCCCATTTTAGGTCAATTAGGATTACCATAATTTTTAATATTTGCCAAATGCCAGAATAATGAGCGTCTCTTTTAAGGGGCTTTAAAAGCGTCTTGCTATACCACTCTGACCTCCGCGTCTCTTCTGAGGGCCATTAAAAGAGTCTTGTTATACCACTCTGACCTCCACATCTCTTGTAAGGGGCATTAAAACCATCTTGTTATACCACTCTGACCTCCACGTCTCTTCTGAGGGGCATTAAAACCATCTTATTATACCACTCTGACCTCCACGTCTCTTGTAAGGGGCATTAAAACCGTCTTGTTATACCACTCTGACCTCCACGTCTCTTCTGAGGGGCATTAAAAGCGTCTTGTTATACCACTCTGACCTCCAGTTGTCTTGTAAGGGGCATTAAAAGCGTCTTGTTATACCACTCTGACCTCCACGTGTCTTGTAAGGGGCATTAAAAGCGTCTTGTTATACCACTCTGTCATCCACGTCTCTTCTGAGGGGCATTAAAAGCGTCTTGTTAAGCTACTGGAACCTCCACGACTCTTCGAACGGGCATTGCATTTCCTCATAATTTTTGGAAGCTTTTGCTTGGAAGGCATAAGCAAATACTATGGGAGACCCACTCCCCAATAATGGGAATAATGTTTTTAAGATGCTGTACTGTATGGCTCTTGTAAGGGGCATTAAAACCATCTTGTTAAGCTACTGTGACCTCCACGTCTCTTCAAAGGGGCATTAAAAGCGTCTTCTTAAGCCACTCTGAACTGCACAGCTCTTCCAAGGGGCATTGAAATGTTGTTTTTAATTACCTTACCTCTAATCTCCACGACTCTTCCAACGGGCATTGCATTTCCTCCTAATTTTAGTCAGCTTTTGCTTTTCAATGCAAAGGTGAAAACTAAGGGAAACACACTCCCCAATAATGGGTAGAAGGTTTTTAGTATTCTGTAATCCACGTCTGTTTCAAGGGGCATTGCAGTTCCTCATAATTTTTGGAAAGCCTTCCATTCACTGCTTAGGCCAACAGTGTACAGGAGACCCAGTTGCTATAAATGGAAAAACGGTTTAGTTAAGGCCCTCTGATCTCCATGTCATTTCCAAGGGGCATTGCAGTTCCTCATAATTTTGGAAAGCCTTCCATTCACTGCTTAGGCCAACAGTGCACAGGAGACCCAGTTGCTATAAATGGAAAAAAAGGTTTAGTTAAGGCCCTCTGACCTCCATGTCATTTCCAAGGGGCATTGGAGTGCCTCAAAAGTTTTGGTAGGCATTGCACTCACTGTATGCCCTATAACTGTGTAGCCGAACCGCTCTTTTTATTACAGAAACATATCCTACAAGACATATGTGGTTGACTGGCCTGATATTGATGTGAATGGTCCCTGTTCCTCCTGCTCTTTCTCCTTTGCCACTACCTCATCCATCATTTATCACTTGAAGCTTTGTTTTAACGAGAGTCATAGAACTTGGATAGTAGCAGGAAAACATCCAGCAATCCTCAGAGGAGGTAGGATATGCACCAAAACGCTGACCACCTCAGGCCTAGCCGCTACTACATACATGCGCTTGCATTCCTTGAAAACAAAGCAGATGCTAACTTCTATCATCCTCATCATGCTCCTCACCTTGGCACTCTCAACTCCCCTGATAGAGAAGCCGGGGCCCACCGGAGAAGTCGGGTTCTCTGGTGGGCTCGTCCAATGCTGCCCTAAAGCAGGCCAGTCTAAGAAAAGTGTGTGGGGATGTTCCGCGGTGAAATCGGGGCGGCTGGGGACCGTTTATGGACACCTGGCCGCGGGGCGGCTGGGGACCGAGTGTGGACACCCGGCCGCCCCCTGGCGACTGGGGACCGTGCGTGGACACCCAGCCGCCGGGCGGCTGGGGACTGAGTATGGATACCTCGCTGCCGCAGCAGCCATGAGGTAGTGGCCAGCTTCGGCCTCCACATGCCTAAAAGGCCCAATTTCAAGTGCACGCAAGCTAGCAGTATGGTATTGCAGCCTGGGGGTGGGTTGGTGGCAGGTTGCACACTTATGCTTGCATTCCAACAAAACAATGCAGATGCTAACTTCTATCATCATCATGCTCCTCACCTTGACACTCTCACCTCCCCTGATGGAGTCGGGTTCTCTAGTGGGCTCGTCCAATGCTGCCCTAAAGCAGGCCAGTCTAAGAAAAGTGTGTGGGGATGTTCCGCGGAGAAATCGGGGTGGCTGGGGACTGTCTATGGACACCCCGCTGCCCCCAGGCGGCTGGGGACCAGGTGTGGACACCCAGCCGCGGGGCGGCTGGGGACCGAGTGTGGACACCCGGCCGCCGGGCGGCTGGGGACTGAGTATGGATACCTCGCTGCCGAAGCAGCCATGAGGTAGTGGCCAGCTTCGGCCTCCTCAAAACTAAAAGGCCCCATTTCAAGTGCAAGCTAGCAGTATGGTATTGCAGCCTGGGGGTGGGTGGTTGGCTGCATTTTTGCGCTTGCATTGCAAGGAATGGGGGAGGTACAATTGAACACTGCCCTGGGACAAGGACTTGCACGGGGATAGTTGCAAGTCTGCATCTTCTGATGCGGCAAGGATCACATCTGATGGGCACACTTAGGCAGTGACCTGGGAGTCAGAGATGCTTCCCCATGCTGTTCCCATGTCTTTTCAGCACTGTATGCATGTGTCACACAGCACATGGCCAGATAAGGTTGTAAAATGTTTAAATGACATTTCCCAGTGAATGCATTTGTCACAGTTGAAAGCAATACAAAAGTGCAAAAACGCATAAAAAATGCTACTTGTGAACATAGCCCAAGGTGTGGAGGAGTATTTTTGTTTTTGGTTATTTATTTTACCTTATACACAAGTCTTTACCCTGGAAAGGATGTTCCTTAACATATTTCACAGGAAAAAAGTTTCACTTTCGTTTTTGAACGTTTTCTTATGAGCCTGTAAAAGTGGCTTAATACCTCTGAACACATAGTTGACAACAGTGACCTGGGGGTCATAAATGCTTCCTGGGGCGATCCCCATGCTGTCCCCATGTCATCTGAGCACTGTCACTATCATTTTGGGCACTTTTTAGGCTTTCTACAGACTGCCGGGGGTGCCGCCGCAAAAATGCTCGGGTCTCCCATAGACTAACATGGGCTCGTTGCTCAGGTCGAGCACCCGAGTATCACGGCGAGCTTGGGCCGAGCTTCGAGCACCCGAGCATTTTAGTGCTCGCTCAACACTATTTATAACGGGGGCACAAGCTAGTGACTGATTTATATTCTCAGTGGAGCAGACTTCATTGCGGTGAATGATATACTCATGGGCACAGTGTGGCACATATTTGCATTTGGTGGCACAGTGGGTGGCATTATTTATTTAAGTCGCTTATATTTGTAACATTTTTGTTTTTCAGGAGTGCGGTGATCTGCTGAAAAGTGCGGAGCAGCCGAAACCTGGACAGCAAACTGCAAAGACGAATCATGGCGGGAAGTCGTCACGAAAGACTGGACTAGGTAAAGAAGAGAAGAAAGAGAGCGACTGCAGTGTATAAACTGGAGGGTTAGGTGGGGCCCATTATATTATAATAAATCTATGTGGGGCCCATTATATTATAATAAATCTATGTGGGGCCCATTATATTATAATAAATCTATGTGGGGCCCATTATATTATAACAAATCTATGTGGGGTCCATAATATTAAAGGGACGGATATGTGGGGCCCATTATATAATAATAAAATCTATGTGGTGCCCATTATATTAAAGGGAAAGCTATGTGGGGCCCAATATATTAAAGATAAAGCTATATGGGGCCAATTATATTAAAGGGAAAGCTATGTGGGGCCAATTATATTAAGGGGAAAGCTATGAGGGGCCCAATATATTAAAGATAAAGCTATGTGGGGCCCATTATATTAAAGGGAAAGCTATGTGGGGCCCATTATATTAAAGGGAAAGCTATGTGGGGCCCATTATATTAAAGAGAAAGCTATGTGGGGCCCATTATATTAAAGAGAAAGCTATGTGGGGCCCATTATATTAAAGAGAAAGCTATGTGGGGCCCATTATGTTAAAGAGAAAGCTATGTGGGGCCAATTATATTAAAGAGAAAGCTATGTGGGGCCCATTATATTAAAGGGAAAGCTATGTGGGGCCCATTATATTAAAGAGAAAGCTATGTGGGGCCCATTATATTAAAGGGAAAGCTATGTGGGGCCCATTATATTAAAGAGAAAGCTATGTGGGGCCCATTATATTAAAGAGAAAGCTATGTGGGGCCCATTATATTAAAGAGAAAGCTATGTGGGGCCCATTATATTAAGGGGAAAGCTATGTGGGGCCCAATATATTAAAGATAAAGCTATATGGGGCCAATTATATTAAAGGGAAAGCTATGTGGGGCCAATTATATTAAGGGGAAAGCTATGTGGGGCCCAATATATTAAAGATAAAGCTATGTGGGGCCCATTATATTAAAGGGAAAGCTATGTGGGGCCCATTATATTAAAGGGAAAGCTATGTGGGGCCCATTATATTAAAGAGAAAGCTATGTGGGGCCCATTATATTAAAGAGAAAGCTATGTGGGGCCCATTATATTAAAGAGAAAGCTATGTGGGGCCCATTATGTTAAAGAGAAAGCTATGTGGGGCCAATTATATTAAAGAGAAAGCTATGTGGGGCCCATTATATTAAAGGTAAAGCTATGTGGGGCCCATTATATTAAAGAGAAAGCTATGTGGGGCCCATTATATTAAAGGGAAAGCTATGTGGGGCCCATTATATTAAAGAGAAAGCTATGTGGGGCCCATTATATTAAAGAGAAAGCTATGTGGGGCCCATTATATTAAAGAGAAAGCTATGTGGGGCCCATTATATTAAAGAGAAAGCTATGTGGGGCCCATTATATTAAAGGGAAAGCTATGTGGGGCCCATTATATTAAAGGGATAGCTATGTGGGGCCCATTATATTAAAGAGAAAGCTATGTGGGGCCCATTATATTAAAGGGAAAGCTATGTGGGGCCCATTATATTAAAAGGAAAGCTATGTGGGGCCCATTATATAATAATAAAATCTATGTGGTGCCCATTATATTAAAGGGAAAGCTATGTGGGGCCCATTATATTAAAGAGAAAGCTATGTGGGGCCCATTATATTAAAGGGAAAGCTATGTGGGGCCCATTATATTAAAGAGAAAGCTATGTGGGGCCCATTATATTAAAGGGAAAGCTATGTGGGGCCCATTATATTAAAGAGAAAGCTATGTGGGCCCATTATATTAAAGGGAAAGCTATGTGGGGCCCATTATATTAAAGAGAAAGCTATGTGGGGCCTATTATATTAAAGGGAAAGCTATGTGGGGCCCATTATATTAAAGGGAAAGCTATGTGGGGCCCGTTATCTTAAAGGGACATCTACGTAGGGCCCATTATATTAAATGGATGGCTATGTGGGGCCCATTATATTAAAGAGAGAGCTACGTATGGCCCATTATAATAAATGTATGACTATATGGGGCCCATTATATTAAATGGATGACTATGTGTGTTCCATTATATTTAATGGAAGGCTATGCGGGGCCCATTTAATTATGATAAATTCTATGTGGGGCACATGATATTAAATGGAAGGCTATGTGGAGCCCATTATATTTAATAGAGGGCTATGTGGGGACCAATACATTAAAAAGAAAGCTATATTGGGGCCCACTATGTTATCTGGAAGGTTTTGTGGGGCCCTCTGTATTAAATTGAGGGCTATGTGAGGCCTATTAAATTAAATGGAAAGCGTTGCGGAGCCCATAATATTATATGGAGGGCTATGTGAGGCACATTTATCAAATAAAGGGCTATGTAGCGCCAATTATATTAAATGGAAGCCTATGTTTTGTCCATTATATTAAATAGAGATGTATCTTGCCTCCATTATAATAAATGGAAGGCAATGTGGGGACCATTATATTAAATGGAGGGTTATGTGGGGCCCATTATATTAAATGGAAGCCTATATGGAGCCCAGTAAATTAAATGTAAAGCTATGTGGGGCCCAATATTTTAAATGGAAGGTTAAGTGGGGCCAATTGTATTAAATAGAGGGCTATGTGGTGCCCAATATAAAACATGGAAGGCTTTTTGGTGCCCATTATATTAAATAGAGGGATATTTTGGCCCCATTTTATTAAATGGAAGGCTATGTCAGGTCCAATATATTAAATGGAGTCCAGTGCGGCCTATTATATTAAATTGAAGGTTATATGGGGTTCAATAAATTAAATGAAAAGCTATGTGGAGCCCAATAAATTAAATTATAGTACATGGAAGGCAATGTGCGGCTCATTATACTATATAGAGGGCTATGTGGGGGCCATTATACTTTATAGAATTCTATGTGGGGGTCCATTATAATTTTGCCAATGGCAAATTGTGTGCTCCGGTGGCACTCCAAAGGTAAAGGGTGTGCTCCGGTGGCACTCCAACGTCATAGGGTGTGCTCTGGTGGCACACCAATGGCAAAAAGGCCAAAGAGTAGACCCTGGTGGCAGACTGAGCAGCCCTAGAATGCGCCCCAGTGGTAAGCAATAGGGGCCAAAGAATGCACCCTGGTGGCAGGCTAAAAAGCCCTAGAGTGCGCCCCAGTGGTAAGCAATAAGGCCAAAAAGTGCACTCCGGTAGCAGGCTAAAAAAGCCTAAGAGTGCCCCGGTGGTAAGCAAAATGGTCAGAGTGTACCCCGGTCGCAGTTAAAAAGCCCAAGATGGGTGCCCCGGTGGTAAGCTAAAAGGCCAAAGAGTGCACCCCGGTGGAAGCTAAAAAGCTCAAGATGGGTGCCCCAGTGGTAAGCAAAAAAGGTCACAGATTGGGCCCCTCTGGTAGGCCTACGGGAAATAGAGTTCTCCGATGGCACGCCAACGGTAAAGGGTGTGCCCGATGGTACTCCAATGGTAAAGGGTGTGCTTCAGTGGCATGCCAGTGGCAAAAAGTGTACTCCGGTGGCATGCTAATGGTGAAAGGTGTGCTCTGTTGGCACCCCAACTGTAAAGAGTGTGTTCCAGTGGCACCCCAGCAGCCAATGGTGTACTTCGGTGGCAGACCATCGGGAAATGGTGTGATATGTAAGGCTCATGATAACAAAAGGGAGGGCTATGTGGGACCCATTATTTTATATGGAAAGCAAGGTGGGGCCCATTATATTAATTAGGGGCTTATGTGGGGCTCTTTATATTAAATAAAAACATGTGTGGGCCCCATTAAATTAAATGGAAGGCTATGAGGACACCATTAAATTAAATGGAAGGCTATGTGGACCCCATTAAATTAAATGGAAGGCTATGTGGGGCCCATTATATTAAATGGAAGCCTATATGGGGCCCAATAAATTAAATGAAAAGCTACAGTATGTACAGCAATAATAAAAATGGTAATAATACAGGGTGGGCTATTTATATGGATACACCTAAATTAAATGGGAATGGTTGGTGATGTCAACTTCCTGTTTATGACACATTAGTATATGGGAGGGGGAAACTTTTCCAGATGGGTGGTGACTATGGCGGCCATTTTGAAGTCGGCCATTTTGGATCTAACTTTATTTTTTTCAATGGGAAGAGGGTCATGTGACACATCAAACTCATTGAGATTTTCATAAGAAAATACAATGGCGTGCTTGGTTTTAACATAACTTTATTCTTTCATGAATTTTTTACAAGTTTATGACCACTTATAAAATGTGTTTAAAGTGCTGCCCATTGTGTTGGATTGTCAATGCAACCCTCTTCTCCCACTCTTGACACACTGATAGCAACACCGCAGAAGAAATGCTAGCACAGGCTTTCAGTATCCGTTGTTTCAGATGCTGAAAGGTTATATGGGGCCTATTAAAATAAATGGAAGACTATGCAAGACCTCTTGTAATAACTAGAAGGCAATTTGTGACCCATTATATTAAAGTAGATGGTGGCCCGATTCTAACTCATCGGTTATTCTAGAATATGTATGCGGCCGGCCGCGACCAATCAGCGAACCGTGTTAGTGAGGACCGGAGAGCATGTTTAAATTTGGCGCCAAAACCGGTGATTGGTCACGGACGGCGGCCGCGACCAATCAGCGAATCGTATTAGTGAGAACCGGGGAGCGGGTACTTCCACTGTGAGCAGCCGGGAGATGACCGGCTGCTCGCAGCAGAAGTATCCCAACCGGCGGCGCCGCTCCCCGGTCCTCCCTTCACACTTGCCGTCGGGAGATAAGCGGCCCTAGCCACTGATCTAGCGACGGTAGCCGCATGGAGGTCAGCGGCGCCGCCGGTCGGGGTACTTTTGCTGCGAGCAGCTGGGAGATGACCGGCTGCATCGCCACTGACCTCTGTGCAGAGCGGTGTTTAAATTTGGAGCCAATATCGCTGATTGGTCGCGGCCGCCGAATCGTATTAGTGAGGACAGGGGAGCGGCGCTGCCTGTGCGGGTACTTCCGCTGCGAGCAGCCGGGAGATGACCGGCTGCTCGCAGCAGAAGTATCCCGACCGGTGGCGCCGCTCCCCGATCCTCCCTTCACACTTGCCGTCGGAAGATCAGCAGCCCTAACCGCTGATTTCCCGATGGTAGCCGCATGGAGGTCAGCGGCGCCGCCGGTCGGGGTACTTCTGCTGCGAGCCGGAAGTTGACCGCTAGCGCCGGTCATCTCCCGGCTTCATCGCCGCTGACCTCCGTGCGGCAGATGAGCCGCTAATGGCCGCCATCTTTTTCTGAAATCCCACGTCGCTGATTGACCACGGTCGGACCAATCAGCGACGCAGGACTTCCTGGACAGAAGGACAGACAGACAGACATGATAAGACGATTATATATATTAAATGTAAGGTTATGTGGGGCCCAATATATTCAATGAAAAACTATATGGGCCCATTATATAAAAGAAAAAGCTAAGTGTGGCCCATTTTATTAAATGGATGATGGTGTGCTCCGGTGGCAAGCCAGCGGGAAAGTGGTGTGCTCCGGTGGCAAGCCAACGGGAAAGTGGCGTGCTTCGGTGGCAAGCCAACGGGAAAGTGGCGTGCTCCGGTGGCAAGCCAACGGGAAAGTGGCGTGCTTCGGTGGCAAGCCAACGGGAAAGTGGCGTGCTCCGGTGGCAAGCCAACGGGAAAGTGGCGTGCTCCGGTGGAAAGCCAACGGGAAAGTGGCGTGCTCCGGTGGCAAGCCAACGGGGAAGTGGCGTGCTCCGGTGGCAAGCCAACGGGAAAGTGGCGTGCTCCTGTGGCAAGCCAACGGGAAAGTGGCGTGCTCCGGTGGCAAGCCAACGGGAAAGTGGCGTGCTCCGGTGGCAAGCCAACGGGAAAGTGGCGTGATCCAGTGGCAAGCCAACGGGACTGTGGCGTGCTCCGGTGGCAAGCCAACGGGACTGTGGCGTGCTCCGGTGGCAAGCCAACGGGACTGTGGAGTGCTCCGGTGGCAAGCCAACGGGATTGTGGCGTGCTCCGGTGGCAAGCCAACGGGACTGTGGCGTGCTCCGGTGGCAAGCCAACGGGAAAGTGGCGTGCTCCGGTGGCAAGCCAACGGGAAAGTGGCGTGCTCCGGTGGCAAGCCAACGGGAGAGTGGCGTGCTCCGGTGGCAAGCCAACGGGAAAGTGGCGTGCTCCGGTGGCAAGCCAACGGGAAAGTGGTGTGCTCCGGTGGCAAGCCAACGGGAAAGTGGCGTGCTCCGGTGGCAAGCCAACGGGAAAGTGGCGTGCTCCGGTGGCAAGCCAACGGGAAAGTGGCGTGCTCCGGTGGCAAGCCAACGGGACTGTGGCGTGCTCCGGTGGCAAGCCAACGGGACTGTGGCGTGCTCCGGTGGCAAGCCAAGGGGGAAGTGGCGTGCTCCGGTGGCAAGCCAACGGGGAAGTGGCGTGCTCCGGTGGCAAGCCAACGGGGAAGTGGCGTGCTCCGGTGGCAAGCCAACGGGAAAGTGGCGTGCTCCGGTGGCAAGCCAACGGGAAAGTGGCGTGCTCCGGTGGCAAGCCAACGGGAAAGTGGCGTGCTCCGGTGGCAAGCCAACGGGAAAGTGGCGTGCTCCGGTGGCAAGCCAACGGGAAAGTGGCGTGCTCCGGTGGCAAGCCAACGGGAAAGTGGCGTGCTCCGGTGGCAAGCCAAGGGGAAAGTGGCGTGCTCCGGTGGCAAGCCAACGGGAAAGTGGCGTGCTCCGGTGGCAAGCCAACGGGACTGTGGCGTGCTCCGGTGGCAAGCCAACGGGACTGTGGCGTGCTCCGGTGTCAAGCCAACGGGACTGTGGCGTGCTCCGGTGGCAAGCCAACGGGACTGTGGCGTGCTCCGGTGGCAAGCCAACGGGAAAGTGGCGTGCTCCGGTGGCAAGCCAACGGGAAAGTGGCGTGCTCCGGTGGCAAGCCAACGGGAAAGTGGCGTGCTCCGGTGGCAAGCCAACGGGAAAGTGGCGTGCTCCGGTGGCAAGCCAACGGGAAAGTGGCGTGCTCCGGTGGCAAGCCAACGGGAAAGTGGCGTGCTGCGGTGGCAAGCCAATGGGAAAGTGGCGTGCTGCGGTGGCAAGCCAACGGGAAAGTGGCGTGCTCCGGTGGCAAGCCAACGGGAAAGTGGCGTGCTCCGGTGGCAAGCCAACGGGAAAGTGGCGTGCTCCGGTGGCAAGCCAACGGGAAAGTGGCGTGCTCCGGTGGCAAGTCAACGGGAAAGTGGCGTGCTCCGGTGGCAAGCCAACGGGAAAGTGGCGTGCTGCGGTGGCAAGCCAACGGGAAAGTGGCGTGCTGCGGTGGCAAGCCAACGGGAAAGTGGCGTGCTCCGGTGGCAAGCCAACGGGAAAGTGGCGTGCTCCGGTGGCAAGCCAACGGGAAAGTGGCGTGCTGCGGTGGCAAGCCAACGGGAAAGTGGCGTGCTCCGGTGGCAAGCCAACGGGAAAGTGGCGTGCTCCGTGGCAAGCCAACGGGAAAGTGGCGTGCTCCGGTGGCAAGCCAATGGGAAAGTGGCGTGCTCCGGTGGCAAGCCAACGGGAAAGTGGCGTGCTCCGGTGGCAATCCAACGGGAAAGTGGCGTGCTCCGGTGGCAAGCCAACGGGAAAGTGGCGTGCTCCGGTGGCAAGCCAACGGGACTGTGGCGTGCTCCGGTGGCAAGCCAACGGGACTGTGGCGTGCTCCGGTGGCAAGCCAACGGGAAAGTGGCGTGCTCCGGTGGCAAGCCAACGAGGAAGTGGCGTGCTCCGGTGGCAAGCCAACGGGGACGTGGCGTGCTCTGGTGGCAAGCCAACTGGGAAGTGGCGTGCTCCGGTGGCAAGCCAACTGGGAAGTGGCGTGCTCCGGTGGCAAGCCAATGGGAAAGTGGCGTGCTCCGGTGGCAAGCCAACGGGAAAGTGGCGTGCTCCGGTGGCAAGCCAACGGGAAAGTGGCGTGCTCCGGTGGCAAGCCAACGGGAAAGTGGCGTGCTCCGGTGGCAAGCCAACGGGAAAGTGGCGTGCTCCGGTGGCAAGCCAACGGGAAAGTGGCGTGCTGCGGTGGCAAGCCAACGGGAAAGTGGCGTGCTGCGGTGGCAAGCCAACGGGAAAGTGGCGTGCTCCGGTGGCCAGCCAACGGGAAAGTGGCGTGCTCCGGTGGCCAGCCAACGGGAAAGTGGCGTGCTCCGGTGGCAAGCCAACGGGAAAGTGGCGTGCTCCGGTGGCAAGCCAACGGGAAAGAGGCGTGCTCCGGTGGCAAGCCAACGGGAAAGAGGCGTGCTCCGGTGGCAAGCCAACGGGAAAGTGGCGTGCTGCGGTGGCAAGCCAACGGGAAAGTGGCGTGCTCCGGTGGCAACCAAACGGGAAAGTGGCGTGCTCCGGTGGCAAGCCAACGGGGAAGTGGCGTGCTCCGGTGGCAAGCCAACGGGGAAGTGGCGTGCTCCGGTGGCAAGCCAACTGGGAAGTGGCGTGCTCCGGTGGCAAGCCAACGGGAAAGTGGCGTGCTCCGGTGGCATGCTAATGGTAAAGGTGTGCTCCGGTGGCATGCTAACGGTAAAGGTGTGCTCCGGTCACATGCTAATGGTAAAGGTGTGCTCCGGTGGCATGCTAACGGGAATAGGTGTGCCCGGTGGCATACTAACGGGAAAAGGTGTGCTACGGTGGCATGCTAGCGGGAAATGGTGTGCTTCGGGGGCATGATAATGAGAAAAGGGGTACTCCATTGGCACCACAATGGTAAAGGGACTTGGAAATGTCACATGTGAAGTCATACTCGCATAGTGTCTGTTGTTGCAGGGATCAAAAGAGCGACCCGGTGGAACAAGATGTGGACTCTGTGCGGCAGATGGTGGTTTAAGGACAGCAAAAAAGCAAAATAAGACCAAGTAACAGCAAGAAAACAATCCAAGAATTACAGCAGCAGACAAGTAAGTGATTGTGATTCTTTTAAACGGTGATGTATGATCAGATGAAGTGGAATGCAGTAAGTTTGGAAATATGATTAACAAGTTAATAAAGTGTCTGAAATGTATGAGCGAGAAAGAGAAAAAGGTGGATTGTTACAGGGGGACAGCTGAGAGTAGGGAGTTGCAGAGAAAGTCCTTGTGACAGGTTTAGGATGTATACGGCTGTTTATTGCCTCCTCCACATACAAAGGCAGGAGATGAGACTATCAAACTATTGAACTTGGAGTTGTCAGTAATGTTGGAGGAGAAATTAATAAAGGAAGTAAAATGGGAAAGAAAATAAGGGGTTGTATGTTTGCCTGGTCAGAGGGATGTTTGCCTGGTCAGAGGGATGTTTGCCTGGTCAGGGGGATGTTTGCCTGGTCAGGGGAATGTTTGCCTGGTCAGGGGGATGTTTGCCTGGTCAGGGGGATGTTTGTCTGGTCAGAGGGATGTTTGTCTGGTCAGAGGGATGTTTGCTTCACGTTGGGGAAGAGGGAAAGGACTGAATGATCCGGCACCTGTCCTATCCACAGGATGGTCAGCTAGTGCCGCCATAGGGAAAGAGCTGACCTAGTGTCACTATCAATCATCTGAGTCTGCAGTACAACTGATTAGGGGTCCAGCAGGGGGGCGCTGATGACACAGGTGGACCTTGGGGCGGTTTTCCGGTTGCCGACGCTGCACCTAGAGGGTTTTCTTCATGTAATTATCCTCCTCACATTGCAGACTTGTGAACTTTATAAATTTTCTTCATTTGCTTATTTTCTTCCTTCTCTCCCAAACACGTTGCTGAAGTGCTGTCTCACCCCCACTGCCCCCATCCAGAAGCTTCTTGTGGCTGCTGTTCAGTGAGATTTGTCCTCTATATACCAGCAGTCTGTGTATGGGCCTGTCCCTGTCTGATCCTCTCTGCTCTCCACCCCTGCACTCAGACATGGGAAACCCTGTACTCGGATTACTTCACATCTTGGTGAATAACAGCTGAAAGGACCCTATAAAGGAGCCTGTACCAGGCAGGTGACAGCGGTGCAGCATTGTGCTTGTGGGGGCAATCGGGCGGTGGAGTCAGAAATTGGGGAATACTTGGGTGCTCTCTGGACGGACAATATTAGTGCTGCAGTAATTTCCCACAAGTTTTTGCACAGAGCGGCCACTAATATAGAATAAAGTAAAACAATTGTGCTCTGTAAATAATGGCTGTGCTTTGCTACAAATGCTTCATGTTTGCAGGAGGTTTTTTTTTCTTTAATAAATTTTATTTAGTTTATAATTGATTTTTTCTCTTTCTGCTAGATATCAGCACATGATAGAGGCCGTACGGGACTGGTATAAGAAGTTCTTGGCTGAGAAGGAAAGAAGCTTCATTCCTCCATGAGCTGCAGTTCTTTGTGTCCAGTCGGGAGCTCTATTAGTAAGTAGATTTTATCACCGGCGCAGACATTTCCGGGAAGGTTCCAATTGGCCAAATACAAGACGTTCATTAAACTCTTCATTAGAAATAAACGTCTGGTTATCATCCACAATACTTAATACCGGTCACTTGTCACAAATTTGTATATTTTTTACTTGTTATAAAATGCTGCTGATCCCTTGAATCTTTTCTTTTTTTTTGTCATTTTAGACAAAACATTACATATTCCTGACAAGTCCCAGGTCTTTTCACACCACTCGTTTTGCAGGTTCTTTAATACTACAGCACTTACGTTATTGGGGTCATTTTTGTGCAGTTTGCAGTTACATGATTTTTTATACATGTTTTTTTTTTAGGTTTGTCTTGTTATTACATCACATTCATCTTTTTCCTCTCTTGCTTTCCTGGACTGAAGGAAACATATCTCCAAGTCATTCTGAGCTGCCGGCAGGAGAGATGGACCCTCAGGAGCCTCCTAGTCTTCAGAATCCACATGAAGGAGAAGTCCAAGCACAAGAAAGGCCTCCGACAGCAGAGCAACCTGTCCGCCTAAAAGTCCCAGAAGAAGAAGCGATGGTCCCGCAGCTCATCTGTGTTTTTCCTAAATGTGGTTTATACTTTTACTGATTGTAATTTTCTTGGTCGATACCAGATAAAGTTTTGGATGACAACTGTCTGGACTTGTGTCTTATTTTACATTTCTCCTTTTTTCTTCTTGCTTCCCCTCCAGTGAGATCTGGCTTAGGTGATAAAAGCCTTTCTCTATCCGGCATTTTTGCAGCAGGCTGGAGAATGACTTTCTGGATGATAACTTGCCTTAGTCTCAGGTGCCCATACACTAGTTAGTTTTAGACCGGACGCTTGTCCACACAACACATCCCGACTCCCCCATATACATGAATGTGGTTATATGTGTGGGGGAGATGGCCCCATACACAGCACATGGTCGGCTGCTCCAGCAAAAATCCTTAGGTTTGACCTACCTTCCTGTAATATATATGGGGGGCCATTAGTTGGATGTTTGCAGGACCCCTCTTTGTCCAACAGCTTCCCTCCCCCACACATAGCAAGCAGTGTACAGACAAGCTCCCTTCCCGCACATACAGCATATATAGCATATAAAGAAAAAACCTAGAAGTCTGAACTGAAACATAAATTGATGTGCATGGAAAATGTAAATGCATGTTCTCACAAGGCCACTAGACAAAGAAAAACCAAAGACAAGCAAAATACCCAAGTAACCGGAAGTGAATGGGTAAATCGCAAAGTGCAAAAATAATAAATAATGAAGGGTATTTAGTTAACATAATTTTGATAAAAATAATGTAAAAGCTATCCTGCCACATCACGGCAACCCTTATGGGACAGTCCTAACGCTAATATTAAAACCTTACCATTTGTCAAGTGACGTACATATGGCTAAGGGCAGAGAGACTGACCCCCTAGTAGAAGCATAGACCTGAGGCAGAATAAACATTTCAGCTCAGACAAAGGGTGGCCACACCCTAATATGTACTAAAGCACACTGAACTACAAAGAAAAAACCTAGAAGTCTGAACTGAAACATAAATTGATGTGCATGCAAAATGTAAATGCATGTTCACACAAGGCCACTAGACAAAGAAAAACCAACAGCAAGCAAAATACCCAAGTAACTGGAAGTAAATGGGTAAATCGCAAAGTGCAAAAATAATAAATAATGAAGGGTATTTAGTAGTGAAGAGCGAGCACTAAAATGCTCGGGTGCTCAAAGCTCGGGCCGAGCTCGCCATGATACTCGGTTGCTCGACCTGAGCCACGAGCCCAATGTTAGTCTATGGGAGACCCGAGCATTTTCGCGGCGGCATCCTCGGCTGTCTTTTAAAAGCCTAACAAGTGCCCAAAACGATAGTGACAGTGCTCAAATGACATGGGGACAGCATGGGGATCGCCCCAGGAAGCATTTCTGACCCCCAGGTCACTGCTGCCAACAACGTGGTCAGAGGTATTAAGCCACTTTTAAGGGCTCACAATAAAACGTTCAAAAACTAAACTGAAACTGCTTTCCTGTGAAATATGTTAAGGAAGTTCCTTTCCAGGGTAAAGACTTGTGTATAAGGTAAAATAAATAACAAAAAAAATAAATACTCCTCCACACCTTGGGCTATGTTCACAAGTAGCATTTTTAATGCGTTTTTGCACTTTTGTATTGCTTCAACCGTGACAAATGCATTCACCGGGAAATGTCATTTTAACATTTTACAACCTTATCTGGCCATGTGCTGTGTGACACATGCATACAGTGCTGAAAAGACATGGGGACAGCATGGGGAAGACCCCTGGAAGCATCTCTGACTCCCCGGTCACTGCCTAAAAGTGTGCCCATCAGAAGTCATCCTTGCCGCATCAGAAGATGCAGACTTGCAACTATCCCCGTGCAAGTTCTTGTCCCAGGGCAGTGTTCAATTGTACCTCCCCCATTCCTTGCAATGCAAGCGCAAATATGCAGCCAACCACCCACCCACCCCCAGGCTGCAATACCATACTGCTTGCTTGCACTTGAAATTGGGCCTTTTAGGCATGTGGAGGCGGAATCTGGCCACCATGTCATGGCAGCGTTGGCGGCCTGGTATCCAGTCCCCAGCCGCCCGGCGGCGGGGTGTCCACACTCGGTCCCCAACCGCCAGGGGGCGGCCGGGTGTCCATACTCGGTCCCCAGCCACCTGGGGGCAGCCGGGTGTCCATAAATGGTCCCTAGCCGCCCCTCTTTCTCCTTGGAACATCCCCCCACACACTTTTCTTAGCCTGGCCTGCTTTAGGGCAGCATTGGACGAGCCCACCAGAGAACCAGACTCCTCCGGTGGGCCCTGGCTTCTCCATCAGGGGAGTTGAGAGTGACAAGGTGAGGACCATGATGATGATGATACAAGTTAGCATCTGCTTTGTTTTCTTGGAATGCAAGCGTAAGTGTGCAGCCTGCCACCCACCCACCGCCAGGCTGCAATACCATACTGCTTGCTTGCTTGCACTTGAAATTGGGCCTTTTTAGGCACGTGGAGGCGGAATCTGACCACCGCGTCATGGCAGCATTGGCGGCCTGGAATCCATACTCAGTCCCCAGCCGCCCGGCTGCCGGGTGTCCATACTCGGTCCCCAGCCGCCCCGCGGCCGGGTGTTCACACACGGTCCCCAGCCGCCTGGGGGCAGCCGGGTGTCCATAAATGGTCCCCAGCCGCCCCTATTTCTCCTTGGAACATCCCCCCACACACTTTTCTTAGCCTGGCCTGCTTTAGGGCAGCATTGGACGAGCCCACCAGAGAACCAGACTCCTCCGGTGGGCCCTGGCTTCTCCATCAGGGGAGTTGAGAGTGCCAAGGTGAGGACCATGATGATGATGATACAAGTTAGCATCTGCTTTGTTTTGTTGGAATGCAAGCGCATGTATGTAGTAGCGGCTAGGCCTGAGGTGGTCAGCGTTTTGGCGCATATCCTACCTCTCCTTTGGAAGTGCATTGAGGTGAAGGGTACATTGCTGGAAAAGGAAAAAAAAAAAAAAAAAAAAACTCTTTAAATCTCTTAGTTTGCGAGTGTGAACGAGCTGCGTGTGTCCGGAGCGTAAGTGCGAACGAAAGTAAGTGTGTGACTTGTTTTTCAGTGAAGAGGTATTTGGGAATCCTGCAGAAAATACCTGTGTGAATTGCGGTGAGTGGCTGCATTGTGACCTTCTGAGTGCTTTTCTACCTGTTTAGATTTATTGGGATTTTTAAAATCTATTTTCTCATTACAGTTTTAGTTTCTTAGTTTACTACCTGTGTATTTAAGGGTTAACTACATTGCACTAAAATCCTGAGGTGTAGATTTACTCACAAGGGGTTAATTAAGGGGAAGGGGTCATAATTAAGGGTTTATAAGGGACAGCTGGTTGGGCATCAAGTCCTTTGGAAGTGCATTGAGGTGAAGGGTACATTGCTGGAAAAGGAAAAAAAAACAAAAAAACAACAACAAAAAACTCTTTAAATCTCTTAGTTTGTGAGTGTGAACGAGCTGCGTGTGTCCGGAACGTAAGTGCGAACGAAAGTAAGTGTGTGACTTGTTTTTCAGTGACTTTGTTTTCAGGGAGTTTGGAAGGAAGGACTTTGGACTGAATTGCTGACTGTATTTCATTAATTTCTTTACTTTACTTTTTACTTGATTAATCCACCTGACCTACTTAGCTGATTTCCCCATCCATACTTGATACTTAATTGATCCCCCGTCCATACTTAACTGATCCCCCACCGATATCTAATTGATACACCTGCACATCCCTAATTGATCCCCGTCCATACACCTATATATAAATAATTGTGTTTTGTACTTGTATATATATACTGACTGTATCCCCATATTTAGAATGACGTCCATGTTGGCCGGAGCCGTGCAGTGTACATCTTGCGCAATGTATGCATTCCGTGAGCATCCGCTCGAGGATCCATACTGCTGCGAGAGATGTGAGCATATCGTGCACTTGGAAGCCCAAATTCTGGATCTAAGTGCTCAGATAGCGGTACTGAGGAGCATCGACAACATGGAACGGAGTTTGCTGCTCACCGAGCAGACACTCAATGGGTCAATACTGGGGGTGGAGCATAGAGGGGAAGTGCAGGCTGAACAGGCAGGGAGCTGGATAACAGTTAGGAGGGATAGAAGGAAGAAGTATAGGAAGGCTGGTTCAGAACCGGCATTATTGGAGCACGACAGATCCTCTGACCGCCGGGGGAGTGTATGCTCCAGTAATGAGGGGGAGGGGGGAAGTGTAGGGCAGGCAAGACAGGTTCTGGTAGTGGGTGACTCTATTATTAGGGGGACAGACAGGGCAATCTGTCACAAAGACCGGGATCGCCGAACGGTGTGCTGCCTCCCTGGCGCTCGAGTCCGGCACATCGCGGATCGGGTTGACAGGTTACTGGGTGGGGCTGGCGAAGACCCAGCGGTCATGGTCCACATCGGCACCAATGACAAAGTGAGTGGTAGATGGAGGGTCCTTAAAAATGATTTCAGGGACCTAGGTAGGAAGCTTAGGGCAAGGACCTCCAAGGTAGGTGTCTCAGAAATACTACCAATCCCGCGAGCCACACAGGAGCGCCAACGGGAGGTTAGGGAGGTGAATAAGTGGCTAAAGAGTTGGTGCAAGGCAGAAGGGTTTGGGTTCATGGAGAACTGGGCCGACTTCGCGGTCGGCTACAGGCTCTACCGTAGGGACGGGCTGCACCTCAATGGGGAGGGTGCAGCGGTGCTGGGGAAGAAGATGGCTAATAGGTTGGAGGAGTTTTTAAACTAGAGATGGGGGGGGGACCAAGGAAATAGGTGGGATGTGAGGCAAGCAAGGGGGAACGGGAGAAGTGAATATAATGAGGGTGGAGAGGGGGGTGGGGATAGTACAGTTAGATCGTTAGAGAAGAATAGGATGCTAAATAACCCCAAAGTTTTATCTTGCATGCTGACCAACGCAAGAAGCCTGACCAATAAGGCGGATGAGCTGCGGGCGCTTATATCGGAGGAGAGGTATGACATCGTAGGTATAACAGAGACTTTATATGTAAAGTCATGTCTAAAGCCCAGACTAAGGGAATATATAGGAGAGGGAGAAGAGGGGGTCGAGTCCATGTGGGTAGAGATAGAGGGGGCAAAAAATAATAATAAAATATTACTGGGGGTCTGCTATAAGCCACCAAATATAACAGAGGAGAATGAGAATCTGCTATTAGGACAAATAGACAAAGTAGCAAAACATAATGAAGTGATTGTTATGGGGGACTTCAACTACCCGGATATTGACTGGGAAACAGAAACCTGTAGCTCTCAGAAAGGAAAAAGGTTCTTGACAAATATTAAGGATAATTATCTCTCCCAACTAGTGCAGGAACCAACGAGAGGGAAGGCCGTGTTGGACTTAATATTGACTAATAGGCCTGATAGAATAACTGAGGTACAGATAGGGGGGCACCTAGGTAATAGCGACCATAATATTATCGACTTCAAAATGCCCTTCAGTAGGGTTATCAATAAGGGAACAACAAAAACATTAAACTTTAGGAGGGCGAAGTTTGATCAGCTGAAAGAAAGCCTTCATCTTATTGACTGGGACAAAATTCTTAATCAAAGGAATACGAAAAGTAAATGGGAAACCTTCAAAAGAATTCTGAATACTCAGTGCGAGAGGTATATACCGTATGGGAATAAAAGGGCCAGAAATAAGAGGAAACCAATATGGTTGAACAAGAACGTAAAAGGGGCGTTAAATAGCAAAAAAGAGGCATTCAAGAGATTAAAACAGGAAAACAGTAAGGAGGCACTAATGTGTTACAAGGAAAAAACGAGAACCTGTAAAAAACAAATAAAAATAGCGAAGGAGGAAACAGAGAGACGTATTGCTAGGGAAAGTAGATCAAATCCCAAACTGTTCTTTACGTATATAAATAGTAAAAGGATTAAATCGGATAATATTGGACCAATAAAAAGTGAGGAAGGCAAAATCATAGAGAAAGATGAGGATAAAGCTAATCTATTAAATAATTTTTTTTCGACAACTTTCACAAAGAAAATCGAACTAACAGGAGAAATGAGAAGTGACAAGCTTAATCCTCCACTAAGTATGACAAATCTAACCCAAGCTGGGGTACAGAAACGCCTCAGTAACATTAAAATAAACAAATCACCAGGACCTGATGGCATACACCCACGGGTACTAAGGGAACTAAGTAATGTGATAGACAGACCGTTATATCTTATATTTAAGGACTCTGTTGAGACTGGGTCTGTGCCACTTGATTGGCGACAGGCGAATGTAGTGCCAATATTCAAAAAGGGAGCAAAAAGTGAAGCCGGAAACTATCGGCCGGTGAGTCTGACGTCCGTTGTGGGCAAAATTTTTGAAAGCTTCATTAAAGAGGCGATTGCGGAGCATCTTGATGCTAATAATCTTTTAATCCCGAACCAACATGGATTCATGAGGAATCGCTCCTGCCAAACAAACCTGATTGACTTCTACGAGGAGGTTAGCTCTCGAGTAGATCAGGGGGAACCAGTGGATGTCGTGTATCTCGACTTCTCAAAAGCTTTCGATAGCGTGCCACATAATAGGTTGGTATACAAAATGAGAATGATGGGGCTGGGGGAAAATGTCTGCAAGTGGGTAGCTAACTGGCTAAGGGATAGAAGGCAGAGGGTGGTTATAAATGGAATATACTCAGATTGGGTAAGCGTCACTAGTGGGGTACCACAGGGGTCTGTACTAGGCCCAATGTTATTTAATATCTTTATTAACGACATAGTCAACGGGATAAATAGTAAAATATCAATATTTGCAGATGACACAAAGTTATGTAAAACAATTAATACAAAAGAGGACAGTGCAGACCTACAGAGGGATTTGGATAAGCTGGGTAGGTGGAGCATTAAATGGCAAATGAGGTTTAACGAGGAGAAATGTAAGGTCATACATATGGGAAGGAAAAATGGAAGTCACCAGTATTCACTGAATGGGAAATCATTGGGGAATTCAGAGATGGAGAAGGACTTGGGCATCTTAATTGATGGCAAACTAAATTGGAGTGCCCAAAGTCAGGCCGCTGCTGTAAGGGCAAACAGGGTAATGGGATGTATCAGAAGAGGTATAGCTGCAAAGGATGAGAACATTGTTCTTCCACTGTACAAAGCTCTGGTCAATCCACACTTGGAATACTGTGCTCAGTTATGGGCCCCAATATATAGAAAAGATATAAATGAGCTTGAAAAGGTACAAAGGAGGGCAACAAAATTAATAAAGGGAATGGAGGGACTGCAATACCCAGAGAGGTTGGCAAAACTAGGACTATTCAGCCTGGAAAAGAGAAGGTTGAGGGGGGACATAATAAATGTGTACAAATATGTTAGGGGACAGTATAGAGACCGTGCCAGGGATTTGTTCAAAAGGAGGGATATTACGGTAACAAGAGGGCATTCACTAAGACTGGAAGAGAAAAGGTTTCAGCACCAGCATAGGAAGGGGTTCTTTACGGTAAGAGCAGTGAGAATATGGAATTCACTGAGTGAGGAGACGGTGATGTCAGATTCACTACACCAGTTCAAGCGGGGACTGGATGCATTTCTAGATACCAGGCAGATTTCAGCATATACTTAAAAATAAAATAAAATAGTAGGTTGATACAGGGATTTATTCTGACTGCTGGTTTCAGAGTCAGGAGGGAATTTTTCTTCAGGTGAAGATTGGCCAAATCATTTGGGGTTTTTGCCCTCCTCTGGATCAACTTTAGCAATTACAGAACTAACAGGTCGAACTTGATGGACGCAAGTCTTTATTCGGCTTTTACTAACTATGTTTACAAACTATGTTACTATGTTTTGGAAGAATGTTCTCTGGTCAGATGAGACAAAAGTCGAGCTTTTTGGGAAAAACCATCAACATAGAGTGTACAGGAAAAAAAAAGAGGCATTCAAAGAAAAGAACATGGTCCCTACAGTCAAACATGGCGGAGGTTCCCTGATGTTTTGGGGTTGCTTTGCTGCCTCTGGCACTGGACTGCTTGACCGTGTGCATGGCATTATGAAGTCTGAAGACTACCAACAAATTTTGCAGCATAATGTAGGGCCCAGTGTGAGAAAGCTGGGTCGCCCTTAGAGGTCATGGGTCTTCCAGCAGGACAATGACCCAAAACACACTTCCAAAAGCACTATAAAATGGTTTTAGAGAAAGCACTGGAGACTTCTAAGGTGGCCAGCAATGAGTCCAGACCTGAGTCCCATAGAACACCTGTGGAGAGATCACAAAATGGCAGTTTGGAGAAGGCTCCCTTGAAATATCAGGGACCTGGAGCAGTTTGCCAAAGAAGAATGGTCTACGATTCCAGCAGAGCATTGTAAGAAACTCATTGATGGTTACCGGAAGCGGTTGTTCGCAGTTATTTTGGCTAAAGGTTGTGCAACCAAGTATTAGGCTGAGGGTGCCAATACTTTTGTCTGGCCCATTTTTGGAGTTTTGTGTGAAATGATCAAGGTTTTGATTTTTGCTTCATTCTCTTTTGTGTTTTTTCCTTGCAAGCAAATTAAATGAAGATAATAATACCAAAGAATTTGTGATTGCAATCATTTTCAGGAAGAAACTGAGTATTATCTGTCAGAATTGCAGGGGTGCCAATACTTTTGGCCACCACTGTAATAAGTGAGCTGTCATTTATTCATAAGACGTTCTATTCTTCAGAGCTGAGACTGTAAAATAAAAAGTGAACAATAAAATATCTGATGACTGTTCTTTCACTGTGAGTAAGAAACAGATAATAAAATTAAAGGAAAAAATAACTGAGGGGAGAACCCTGCAGGTTTATTGTCCTTCTATAGCTGTATGGTGGCAGGATGGTGACACTGCTGGAGTCCTGGTGAGGATCTGCATGATATTCATTTCTGTTGACTTTTTATTGCCAACATATTCTGCAGTGATGTACATATAGTCCCTGCCCACAATGCGGTACACATGAGGGACAATTTCATATTAAGCCAAGTAACCTATGATGTCAAGGTCTCATATTTACAAGGTGCTTATTGGCAATCTGAGCCGGCGAATGGCTCTGTGTCCGTATATTCGCTATATACTGCCCGCAATATCTTGTAGAAAGCTCACAGTGACTAAAATGTATAAATAGTTCTCTTTGGAGAATTTAATTAGATCCATTCATACCTTACCTTATAATGAGGACTTAAAGGGCTTTTATAACTAGGTAAAACAAGCTTAACGGGACTGTCCAGGACTTATATATTAATGACCGATTTTAGGATAAGTCATCAACAGGGTGGGACTGGGCTGGCGGGGTACCCTTCTGCAGAGGAGAGGGGGAGAAGAGAATGAAAAAATAAAAAAACCTGCGGTTTTAAGGGGCACGGGCCCTTTAAAAGCGCAGGCACAGTGTATGCAGGGACGCGCTCACGCGGCGTTCATTACCTGAACCGCCGTGACACACGTCCCAGTGAAGCAGCTGAAGCTGCGCGTCTCCCTTCCCCGGCCGGCGTATGACGTCATCGTCATGCTCCTGCAGTGAAGGAGGCGCGCAACTCAGCCGCCGGAGAAGGAGGACACCGCACGGGAGAGCAGGAAGGTAAGAGGTGTCTGTGTGTGTGTCTGTGTGTATATGAGTGGATGCAGAATGGGATGGGCCCCTGGCTGGACACACAAGGGGGGGCCCGGCTAGACACACAAGGGGGGACCCTGGCTGGACACACAAGGGGGGGACCGGATGGACACACAAGGGGGGCCTTGCTGGACACACAAGGGGGAGCCCTGGCTGGACACACAAGGGGGAACCCTGGCTGGACACACAAGGGGGAGCCCTGGCTGGACACACAAGGAGAAGCCCTGGCTGGACACACAAGGGGGAGCCCTGACTGGACACACAAGGGGGAGCCCTGGCTGGACACACAAGGGGGGAGCTGGATGGACACACAAGGGGGAACCCTGGCTGGACCCACAAGGGGGAGCCCTGGCTGGACACACAAGGGGAAGCCCTGACTGGACACACAAGAGGGAACCCTGGCTGGACACACAAGGGGGAACCCTGGCTGGACACACAAGGGGGAACACTGGCTGGACACACAAGGGTGAGAGCCTGGCTGGACACACAAGGGGGAACCCTGGCTGGACACACAAGGGTGTGAGCCTGGCTGGACACACAAGGGGGAACCCTGGCTGGACACACAAGGGGGGGAGCCTGGCTGGACACATAAGGGGGAGCCTGGCTGGACACATGGGAAAGGGTGGGCAGGATGGCTATATGGTGGGGCAGGCTGGACACATGGAGGCCAGGATGGATATGTGAGGGGGATGGATATATGGGGGGCCGGATATATGGGGGGCGGGGCAGGCTGGACACATGATGGCCAGGATGGATATGTGGGGGGCAGTCTGGACACATGGGGGGCTAGGATAGGTATGTGGGGGGGCAGGCTCGATACACGTGGGCTAGGATAAATATATGGAGGGGCCACGCTGGACATATGGGGGCCAGTATGGATATATGGGGGGGTGTCAGGATGGATATATGCTGGGGGGAAGGGCAGGATGGATATATGAGGGGGCAGGCTGGACACATGGAGGCCAGGATGGATATATGGGGGGCAGGCTGGAAACATGGAGGCCAGGATGGATATATTGGGGGGGGCAGGCTGGACACATGGAGGCCAGGATGGATATGTAGGGGGGGCATGCTGGACACATGGAGGCCAGGATGGATATATGGGGGGGCAGGCTTGACACATGGGGCTTTAGGACAGATATATGGGAGGGGGCAGGCTGGACACATGGAGGCCAGGACAGATATATGGAGGAGCAGGCTGGAAACATGGAGGCCAGGATGGATATGTGGGGGGGCAGGCTGGACACATGGAGGCCAGGATGGATATATGGGGGGAACAGGAGGGCCACATGGGGGACTAGGATGGGTATATGGGAGGGGGCAGGCTCGATACACGTGGGCTAGGATAAATATATGGAGGGGTCACACTGGATATATGGGGGCCAGAAGGGATATATGGGGGGTGTCAGGATGGATATATGCAGGGAAGGGGGGGCCAGGATGGATATATGGGGGTGCCAGGCTGAACAAGGGACTTAATTACTGTTTGGGGCCAGATTGAGGAACATACTTTATTAGTTTATGGTGGCCAGTGAGGAACATTATTATTTTAGAGTCCAATTAGAGACATTATTACTTCTGTAATATAATTTACTTTTTAGGAAATTGTTTTCCATGGGATAGGACAAAAGCGGGCTCCTGTTACTGTGCAGGGCGGCACTATATCGCTTTTTTTCTTCAACTGGTGTAGTGTAGAAGTCGGGGGGTGGAGTGGGAATATTCCCTAGAAGAGATCAGTTATTGATAACTGTGTGTTATTTTCTGCAGAGATGATTCCTGGCTGGAAGAAGTGATGGCCGTCTGTGCCAGATGAAGAAGAAAGCGAAGATGAAGGACTTCACCTAGAGACGTCACTGGTGAGTCAGTGTATTACATGTGACTCGCCCCCTGGGCCGTGGGGCACTCGGATCCGTGCAATAGGGAGACGATGGGGGTAGTAGTGGCGACCCGGTTCTGTGGCTTAGGGTGGTCAGGCCAATGGTAGTCTGCTATGTTCTGCTGATAATGTCCGACTACGCCACCCGTGGATTGCGGTTATTAGGAACCGCCGCTGCATGCAGACCGCTGGGGCTGATGAGGTGTGCAGCTAGGGTAGTGTGACTCTCCACGGGAAGAGTGCGGCCCCAGGGCAGTATAATGGATGTTGGGAGTGATGGTAGTGGGAGTCCCAGTGCTGATTGTGCTGGAGGAGCAAGGAGCACACAGACAACAGGTTGCAGTCCAGGGTCTTTACTAAACAGGTAAACTGACCCACAAACAGTCCCGGCTAGGAGGGGACCTGGATGTCTGAGAGCAACGGGGAAATTGGCCCTGGTCAGGGTGAGGGTGTAGGCCTACCGTGCTTTCTGCACTCCTTCTGGCTATCTCCTCCTGATAGGGTAACAGCCCACGTTTCCGAGCTTTCCGTGTTTTCTCGCCTGTATGGCCTGCGACGTGGGTTCCTTTCTGCTCCCAGCCTTGTATGGCTTTACTGGTCCCTTCTGTTGTGGCAGGGCCTCCAGGCTTCTTAGGCCAAGGAATATACAGTCCCTTGCGGACTGGTTCTCTGCTGGGGGATGTGGAATCCTTCCAGCCTCAGACACCAAAGTCTGGTAGATTAAGTCTGTTATCTGCCAAGACAGGCTTGCTTCGCCTCTTGTCTCTGGCTTGTGGCTCTCCTCCTGCCACACTTCCTCTTAGGTGCAGTGCAACTGTCTGTCCCTGCTCTGCTGAGACACGTCTCAGTCCTGAGACAGGTCATCTGGGTTCTCTCTAACCCTGCCCCCAGCACCAGCTTTTATAGGGGCAGCCTGCTCCCCCTACTGGCCTGAGACAGGAGGCATTGCATGCTAATGTTCCCCTGACTAGAGAACCTCCCCCCTGCTCTCAGACACAGCTTTAATTACACTTGTGGCATCCAGGCCAGGGTGACACATTCCCCCCTAGTGAAATTTAGTACTCCGGGACTAAACAGTAAACAAAGACAATATGCATAACAATAAAACATTAATAGACAGACGACGCACAAATTGAGTTCTTAAGGTCACAGTGTGGCCTGTGACCGGGTGTCCATATCACCAGCACAACGGGGAGCCTTAACCAGGTGGGGGTCTGTCCTACCCCAAGTCCTTCACAGTCTTAGTTCATTCCTGGGTTAGGCTCTGAACGCAGTCCATACAAGGTCCCGGTTATAAAAAGTCCATAACCTGTGAGTCCTTACGGTAGCTGCAAGAAACTGAAACAGAGTATTACCAAACATGCATGTAACTTTGCAAACAATTCAACATTTGGCAACAGGGTTATTTACAATTTTAGTACACTCTATATTCTCCAGCGAGCGGGTATCTGTCCCTTTGTGCTCCTGGTTGACCTACGTAGCCCACTGTCTGGTGGTGGACTGACTTGGCTTTCCCCACTAGCGTTAGGGGTGCAGCTACCAGCTGGGTGTACAGGTAGGGCAGGCAGCTGTCTGCGGGTCCTTTGGCTTACCGCAGGCATGGCAGGCTCACTGTCAGCAGATTGTTGACTCTCCTGGGCTGCTGGTACAGGCTCTTCTGCCTCTGGAACTGCTTGCTCCTCTTCACCTTCCGGCTCTGGTGTTGGTTGTTGCTGTGCCGGTTGCAGGAAATGCAGGACAGGTACCACTATGGCATCATTTATGCGAGTCCAGGACTGAGGGAACTCTCCGAGAACGGTGCTGATCATTTCTTCTTTGTCCTCTGCGGGTTCAAGGTCACTCTGATCCTCTTCTGCACTACGGAGTTGCTCAGGGCACCTTTTGAGATGGTCTCTGGAGACGACACTAGTGGTTTCTCCTCCGTCCTTGGTGATTACGCACACCTTTGGGTTGTCGTGGTCAGACTGCAGTACGGTGTAGGGTTCCCTTTCCCACTGGTCGTCCAACTTATGTAGCCTTCTTTTTCGCTTTAGGACTTGCTCACCAGGTTCTAGGGGACTAGCAGGGGCGTGTTTATTGAAGAGTCTTTCTTGCTTCTCTCTCACCTGGGCCAGGCTCTTCTCCACACTCTCCTGTACCTTCTTGTACTGCAGTTGCCTTTCCGTATCCCAGTCCGCATCCGGGGAGGTGTCCTCAGGTATTAGGACTCCCATCTCCAGGTCTACGGGCAGCTTTCCTGGTCTAGCTCGCATCAGGTAAGCCGGGGTGCAGTTTGTAGCATTCACCGGGATATTTTTATATAGGTCTATCAGGTCCGGCAGTTTTTCTGGCCACAGGCTGCGTTCCTCCAGGGGCAACGTCTTCAGGAGATCAATGACTATATTGTTCATCTTCTCACACATCCCGTTGGTTTGGGGGTGGTAAGGCGTTGTACGAATCTTCTTACAGCCATAGAGGTTGCAGAACTCCTGGAAGATTTCAGCCTCGAACGCTGGACCCTGGTCTGTCAGGACCTGTTCCGGATACCCGTGTGGACGGCAGAAATATTGCTGGAAGGCTCTGGCCGCTGTTTGGGCTGTCAAGTCCTTTACCGGGACCACCACTAGAAAACGGGAATAGTGGTCCACGATTGTCAGGGCATAGATGTATCCTGACCGGCTGGGAGCCAATTTGACATGGTCCAGAGCTACCAGCTCAAGAGGCTGCGTGGTGACGATGGGCCTCAAGGGTGTCTTCTGGCTGGCACGGTCCTTCCTCCTTAGGTGACAAGGGCCACAGTCTCTGCACCATTTTTCTACAGCTCCTCTCATGCCGACCCAAAAGAATCTTCCTCTTAGTAGGAACTCCAGTTTCTTCCAACCGAAGTGTCCCGCTCTGTCATGGTAAGCCCCCAGGACCATAGCTGCATCCCTCCTTGGGACCACGACTTGCCAGGTCAGCTCGTGCGTCCGGTGGTTGACAATCCTTCTGCACAACTTGCCTTCGTAGAGGAACAGCTTGCTCTTCTCCTTCCATAGCTGCTTGGCTTCCTCTGGGGCATCTGGATCTAAGCGGGCGTCTTCCCGGGTCAACAGATCTTTCACCAGGCGGACTGCAGGGTCACTATCTTGGGTCTCGGCCCAGCTGTGGTGAGGTAGGGGATTCATCATCACAGTTGTTAGATCCTCCTCCTTCACGCGGTGAGAGTGTTGAGCGGCTCCATACCGGTGAAACGCGGGGAGTTCTACCTCCTCCAGCTCTTCTGGGTCTTCGTCACCTTCAGGTAAGTGAGGCATCCTTGATAGGGCGTCCGCGTTGGCGTTGGTTTTGCCTGCCCGGTACTTGATCACGAAGTCATAGTTGGAGAGACGGGCCATCCACCGCTGTTCCAGGGCACCCAGTCTTGCATTGTCCAGGTGTGTCAACGGGTTGTTGTCCGTGTACACGGTGAACTTTGCGGAGGCCAGGTAATGCTTGAAGCGTTCCGTCACGGCCCACACCACCGCCAAGAATTCTAGCTTGAAGGAGCTGTAATTCTCCGGGTTCCTTTCGGTGGGCCTCAGCTTCCGGCTGGCGTATGCGATCACCTGTTATCTGCCCTGTTGGTTTTGGGACAATACGGCTCCCAGTCCCACATTACTGGCATCTGTGTGGAGAATGAAAGGCTGGCCATAATCAGGGTAGGCCAGGATCTCATCCCCTGTGAGGGCCATCTTTAGCTGGCGGAAGGACTCCTCTTCCGGTTTATCCCACTTGAAGGGCGGCTTTTGGCTCCTGGACTTAGACTGTCCGATCAGGAGGTCCTGCATAGGAGCTGCCATCTTGGTGAACCCGGGGATGAATCTTCGGTAGTAGCCTACCAACCCGAGAAACTGTCTCACCTCTTTGATGTTCGAGGGGCTTGGCCAGCTCTTGATTGCCGTGACCTTGTCAGGGTCGGGGGCCACTCCTTCCGCGCTTACCACGTGCCCTAGGTACTGGACCTTTGGTTTCAGCAGGTGACACTTCGATGGTTTCACCTTCAGGCCATAGCCTGCCAGGGCTTCGAACACCTCGGCCAGGTGCTTCAGATGGTCCTCGTAGGTCTTCGAATAGACGATCACGTCGTACAGGTAAAGGAGGACCGTCTCGAAGTTTCGGTGCCCTAGACAGCATTCCATCAGCCGCTGGAAGGTCCCTGGTGCGTTGCAGAGCCCGAAAGGCATGCAGTTGAATTCGCTCAGTCCCATCGGGGTGGTGAAGGCGGTCTTCTCCTTGTCAGCCTCTGCCACAGGAACCTGCCAGTACCCGCTAGTAAGGTCCAAAGTAGAAAAGAAGTTAGCTGATTTTAGTGCGGCTAAAGACTCCTCTATTCTAGGCAGCGGATATGCGTCTTTGTGAGTGATACGGTTGATTTGTCTATAGTCGACGCACATTCTCATGGTGCCGTCTTTCTTTTTGACCAGAACCAAGGGGGCTGCCCAGGGGCTACAGCTGTCTCTAATAACCCCAGCTTCTTTCATCTCTCTTAGCATGCCCCTTGCGTTCTGATAATGTGCAGGGGGTACAGGTCTGTGCCTCTCTTTTATCGGTGGGTGGCTCCCTGTGGGGATGTGGTGTTCTATCCCCTTTACTCTGCCGAAGTCTAGCGGGTGCTTACTAAAGACTCTCTCGTACTCCTGTACCACCCGGTAGACTCCTTGTTTTTGGTGCAGGGGAGTGGAGTCAGCACCCACGTGGAGTTTCTGGCACCAGTCCTCCTTTTGTTTCTGGGAGCCATTACTCTCCGCCTGTGGAGATGGAGGCAAAGGTTCCACGGCCCTGATAGCTTTGTGTTCGACCACAAACAGCTTGGCAAGTGTAGCGTACCTGGGTAAGTGTACCTCCCTCTCCCCAATGTTGAGGATGCGGACGGGCACCCTCCCATGACGGACATCAACCACCCCCCGGGCTGTCAAAATGGTGGGCCTGCTGTCTGAGTACACGGGTTCTACCATGTCTTGGTAGTCTCTACCTCTCAACCCGATTGCAGTCCGACACCAGATCATCATTTCACTTTTGGGAGGCATGGAAATGGGGAATGGGTCACTCAGTCTTACGCTACCGATCTCACCACCAGACAGTTCTACCTGCTGCCGTCTCATCAGGGCCTTTATCTCCTTGTTGAGGATTCTCTGTTGGCTGGAACTAGCATTCACCGCCACCTGTTGTAAGATTACAATTACCTCTGAAAGACAATTTTCAATTACGTTAGTACCCACAGTTATTTTAGGGTGACTTTCATGACGGTCAATGTCCACAATAATCACTCCCTGTGCCGGTAGTTCAACTTTACCAATCTTAATGGTCATCTCCTTGAACCCCATCTGCGGCACGGGTAAGCCATTACTGGCGATGATGCTCAAGTTACTGGATACCGTGTGATATCAGCATCAGTCCAATACTGCTTAAAAAGTACATAAGGGATAGTGGTTACTTGTGACCCAGTATCCAGCAAGGCGCTCATGGGGATACCGTCCAGCACCACGGGTAAAACCGGGCGCCCCCCAACGTACTTATTACGCCAATTGTAAGGGCCTGGTGATCTTATGCCTGGGGGTTGGCCCTCTGCCCCAGGTTGGACCCGTTTAAATTACAGTACCTGGAAATGTGTCCGGGCTGGTTGCATCGACGGCAAATGGGCTGTCCATCCTCTGCGTAGCGGTCTGTGGGCCTCCCTCGGAACGACGGGATCCTCCTCTGTCGACGCCATGGGACATTCTCCGGACTTGAAGCCAGCTCGATGGGTCTTGACGGGTCCACTTGCAACGCCTGGACGGTCCTGGTCAATGCCGCGATGCTCCTGGTCAGTTCCTGGACTTGGTGGTGCAGATCTTTCGACGGGGCTTGGTTCAGGGCCTGTGCATCAGCCTCCACGGAGTCCATAGAGGAGGGCGCCGCCTCCTGGTGATAAGTGATAGCAGGGCGCCGGGGGTTTATAGCGCTACTGGTTGCAGATTCATGGAGCACCCTTATGGCCCTGTCCTTAAATTGGGCAAAGGTCAGGTCGGGGTTCTGAAAGAACATGAGGCGCAGTTGGGCCCTGTGGGCGCTAGACAGCAGACCTTCTATGAATTGTTCTGTTAGCAGCTTATCCGTTTCCTGCACACTGCCAGGGTCAGTTTGTTGAATAGCCCTCAAGGCTTCCTGCAGATTTAGGGCATAGTCTCTGATGCTGTCCTGTGCCCGCTGCTTACATCCATAGAACCTCATTTTAATCTCAGCGGAGGTACGTGTGTCAAAGGTACCCCGCAGCCGGGCCAGAATACCCTTCACAGTCCTTTTCTCCTCAGTGGGCCATGATTTTACCTCCCGCTGGGCTGCGCCAGTTAACTGCCCTGTTAATATGCTGACCTTCTGTGTCAGGGGGTAAACGTGGAACAAACTGTATAGCCTTTCCTTGAAGTCAGTTAGGGCATGGGGCTCCCCTGAATATTTGGGCAGCCAGGCCGCTCCAGGGATGTAGGGCAAGGAAAAGGGCATCACCGCTGCTGCAGCTGCGTTGGTGGTAGTGGGCGCCTCTGTGTCCGTCATCTTCCTCCCCCCCTAGTTACGCGTGGCCTACCTTCCGACGATCCTCTTCTGTAGGCCGCGGCTCCGCTGCTGCTGCTATGGACGAGGACCTGGCGTCGCGTCCTGATGACGTCAGCGTCGCTCTCTCTCCCTTCCAGGACCTTGCGCAGCGTCGGTGCGTGGGGCGGAGCTTCGGATCTCGCGCGGTTTTGACGTCCACGCCCATCTTCTTCCCGCGCGGCGTCCTGAAGATGGCGTCCGATGGCGGGAAGCAGCTGCGGATGGTGGGAAGGCGGCAGAAGACGGCGGGAAACGGTCCAAGATGGCGTCCGATGGCGGGAATCGGCTCCGGATGGCGGGAAACGACTCCGGACGGCGGGAAACTTTGCCACAGGTAAGTTACAAAAGTCTTTTTCAGGCACGCAGTACCCGGTGGTTGCGGGCACGAAATCCTGCCGACTACGCCAAAGCTGACTCGCCCCCTGGGCCGTGGGGCACTCGGATCCGGGCAATAGGGAGACGATGGGGGTAGTAGTGGCGACCCGGTTCCGTGGCTCAGGGTGGTCAGGCCAATGGTAGTCTGCTATGTTCTGCTGATAATGTCCGACTACGCCACCCGTGGATTGCGGTTATTAGGAACCGCCGCTGCATGCAGACCGCTGGGGCTGATGAGGTGTGCAGCTAGGGTAGTGTGACTCTCCACGGGAAGAGTGCGGCCCCAGGGCAGTATAATGGATGTTGGGAGTGATGGTAGTGGGAGTCCCAGTGCTGATAGTGCTGGAGGAGCAAGGAGCACACAGACAACAGGTTGCAGTCCAGGGTCTTTACTAAACAGGTAAACTGACCCACAAACAGTCCCGGCTAGGAGGGGACCTGGATGTCTGAGAGCAACGGGGAAATTGGCCCTGGTCAGGGTGAGGGTGTAGGCCTACCGTGCTTTCTGCGCTCCTTCTGGCTATCTCCTCCTGATAGGGTAACAGCCCACGTTTCCGAGCTTTCCGTGTTTTCTCGCCTGTATGGCCTGCGACGTGGGTTCCTTTCTGCTCCCAGCCTTGTATGGCTTTACTGGTCCCTTCTGTTGTTGCAGAGCCTCCAGGCTTCTTAGGCCAAGGAATATACAGTCCCTTGCGGACTGGTTCTCTGCTGGGGGATGTGGAATCCTTCCAGCCTCAGACACCAAAGTCTGGTAGATTAAGTCTGTTATCTGCCAAGACAGGCTCTCTTCGCCTCTTGTCTCTGGCTTGTGGCTCTCCTCCTGCCACACTTCCTCTTAGGTGCAGTGCAACTGTCTGTCCCTGCTCTGCTGAGACACGTCTCAGTCCTGAGACAGGTCATCTGGGTTCTCTCTAACCCTGACCTCAGCACCAGCTTTTATAGGGGCAGCCTGCTCCCCCTACTGGCCTGAGACAGGAGGCATTGCATGCTAATGTTCCCCTGACTAGAGAACCTCCCCCCTGCTCTCAGACACAGCTTTAATTACACTTGTGGCATCCAGGCCAGGGTGACACACATGTACACTTACACTACACACGTGGTCAAAACTGTTGGTACCCCTCGTTTAATGAAAGAAAAACCCACAATGGTCACAGAAATAACTTGAATCTGACAAAAGTAATAATAAATTAAAAATCTATGAAAATGAACAAATGAAAGTCAGACATTGCTTTTCTGCTTCCACAGAATAAAAAAAATAAAATAAACTGATGAAACAGGCCTGGACAGAAATGATGGTTCTTCTTAACTTAATATTTTGCTGAACAACCTTTTGAGGCAATCACTGCAATCAAACGACTCCTGTAACTGTCAATGAGACTTCTGCACCTCTCCACAGGTATTTTGGCCACTCCTCATGAGCAAACTGCTCCAGTTGTCTCATGGTTGAAGGTTGCCTTTTCCAGACGTCATGTTTCAGCTCTTTCCAAAGATGCTCAATAGGATTTAGGTCAGGGCTCATAGAAGGTCACTTCAGAATAGTCCAATGTTTTCCTCTTAGCCATTGTTGGGTGTTTTTAGCTGTGTGTTTTGGGTCATAATACTGTTGCAAGACCCATGACCTGCGACTGAGACCACGCTTTCTGACACTGAGCAGCACATTTCTCTCTAGAATCCCTTGATAGTCTTGAGATTTCATTGTACCCTGCACAGATTCAAGACACCCTGTGCCAGATGCAGCAGACCAGCCCCAAAACATAAAAGAGACTCCTCCATGTTTCACAGTAGGGACAGTGTTCTTATCTTGATATGCTTAATTTTTCCATCTGTGAACATAGATCTGATGTGCCTTGCCAAAAACTTCCATTTTTGTCTCATCTGTCCATAGGGCATTCTCCTAAAAGCTTTGTGACTTGTGAACATGTAGTTTGGCAAATTCCAGTCTGGCTTTTTTATGATTTTTTTTCAACAATGGTGTACTCCTTGGTCGTCTCCCATGAAGTCCACTTTAGATCAAACAACGACGGATGGTGCGATCTGACACTGATGTTCCTTGAGCTTGAAGTTCACCTTTAATCTCTTTAGAAGTTTTCCTGGGCTCTTTTGTTACCATTCATATTATTCGTCTCTTTGATTTGTTATCAATTTTCCTCCTGCGGCCACGTCCAGGGAGGTTGGCTACAGTCCCATGGATCTTAAATTTCTGAATAATATGTGCAACTGTAGTTACAGGAACATCAAGCTGCTTGGAGATGGTCTTATAACCTTTACCTTTAACATGCTTGTCTATAATTTTCTTTCTAATCTCCTGAGACAACTCTTTCCTTTGCTTCCTTTGGTCCATGTTGAGTGTGGTACACACCATGTCACCAAACAGCACAGTGAGTATCTGTAGCCCTATATACAGGCCCACTGACTGATTACAAGATTGTAGACACCTGTGATGCTAATTAGTGGACACAACTTGATTTAACATGTCCCTTTTGTCACATTATTTTCAGGGGTACCATCATTTCTGTCCAGGCCTATTTCAAGAGTTTAATTTTTTTTCAATTCTGTGGAAGCAGGGTTGAAAAGCAATGTCTGTCTTTCATTTGTTCATTTTCATCGATTTTTAATTTATTATTACTTTTGTCAGATTCAAGTTTTTTCTGTGACCATTGTGGGTTTTTCTTTCATTAAACGAGGGGTACCAACAATTTTGACCACGTGTGTATATAGTATATACAGAGCTCCTGTGTATGTCACTGGTGATCACTGTATTACCTATACACTATATACAGAGCTCCTGTCTATAATGTCACTGGTGATCACTGTGTTACCTGTACACTGACACTATATACAGAGCTCCTGTGTATAATGTCACTGGTGGTAATAACAGTGTTGTTAGTATTGTGGTTTTGTATTCATGATCAGTACTGTAGTATTTGGTCACCTTGGGGTGGTAATATATGGTCTGGTCATAGTTTGGCCATATTTGTTCCTTGTATGTGGTATTATTCAGTCACTATGTAGTGGTAATATGTGATCTAGTCAAGGTGTGGCGATATTTGTCCCTTTTGTATGTGGTATTATTGGTGTTGATATAGTGGACTGTGCTGTGTATGGCGGTCATTTTGTTCTCGCTGATCTTAACTAGGAAAAGATTTTTTTCCATTAGGCCACAGCCCCACCATCAGTATTTGGTCAGTATTTTTCTCAGGAGTGGCTGCCGAAACCAGGAATGGTTGATAAATGCAGAATTGGTGACTTGTTTCTATTATACCTTTTCTCTGATTGTTCATCACCTGTTTTGGCTCCCACTCCTGAGAAAAAATACTGACTGGATACTGACTGAATACTGATAGTAGGGCCGTGGCCTTAGCGATTAAATACTTGGACCAGAGCGGCAGAGATGCACTTACAGGGGTTCTCCGGTGAAAACAAGTAATCACCTCTCCACAGGATCAGTGATAATATTGATTGGTGGGGGTCTGACTGCTTGCACACACCGGCAGAATGTGGAGCTTTTCTCCCCATTAGACTGGAGCGGCATGTGAGATGCGACCACTGATCCATTCATTCTCTCAGTGGCTGTGAGCGCTGCTCTTTTTTGCAAGTCTCTAAGAGAATGAATAGAGCTGCGGTCAGACGTCCCACCTGCCGCAGCATTTTAAAATAGGGATAAGTGTTCTGTCAGGGATAAAACTTCCCCATTCTTCCGATAGGTGCGTTTTCCAATGTTCGGACACAAATGCTCAATAAGTGATCACCTATCCTGTAGAGCCCATGGATCGGTGATAACTTGTTTTAACTAGTGTTGAGCGAGTATGTTCTGTCCGAGTATGCTTGGGCCGAGCGCCGAGTATTTACAGCTGCTCGGTGATATGGTTGAATCGCTCCCGTGTGCATGATTTGCAACTGTTTGACAGCTTTAACCCCTTAACGACATGTCACGTATTAGTACGCGCATGTCGTTATCCTCCGGTTCAGTGAGGGCTCCGGCGCTGAGCCCGCACTGAACCAAGCACATGTCAGCTGATTCTTACAGCTGACATGTGCCCGCAACAGGCGCGGGTGGAATTGCTATGAGCGCCATCTAGTGGTCGGTGCTCATAGGACAGGACCATTTCTGCTGCATACAGGGGATCTGCTGGTTCCCTGTATGTAGCAGAGGTGATCGGACAGTTGCTGCTTCAAGTCTCCTATGTAGAGTACAGAAGCAAGCAAAAAGTGAAAAAAAAAGTTTTAAAAAATATGAAAAAAAATAAAAAATTTAAAAGTTTAAATCACCCCCCTTTCGCCCCATTCAAAATAAAATCATAAAATAAACCCCACATACACATATTTGGTATTGCCGCGTTCAGAATCGCCTGATCTATCAATATAAAAATAGAATTAATGCGATCGGTAAATGGCGTAATGAGAAAAAAATTCTAAACGCCAGAATTACGTTTTTTGGTCACCGTAAAATTGCAATAAAATGCAATAACGGACGATCAAAACATCGGATCTACCCCAAAATAGCATCTATAAAAACTTCAGCTCGGTTCACAAAAAATAAGCCCTCACCCTGCCCCAGATCCCGAAAAATGGAGACGCTACGGGTCTCGGAAAATGGCACCATTTTTTTTTTTTTTTTTACCAAACTTTGGATTTTTTTTTCATCACTTAAATAAAAAAGAACCTATACATGTTTGGTGTCTACGAGCTCTTAATGACCTGGAGAATAATAATGGCAGGTCAGTTTTAGCATTCAGTGAACGTGGTAAAAAAAATAAAAAAAAACCTCAGTCGTATTGCACTTTTTTTGCAATTTCACGGCGCTTGGAATTTTTTTCCCGTTTTCCCGTACACGGCATGGTAAAACTAGTAATGGCGTTGAAAAGTACAACTCGTCCCGCAAAAAATAAGCCCTAACATGGCCATATTGACCAAAAAATAAAAACGCTATGGCTCTGGGAACAAGTGGAGCAAAAAGCGAAAATGCAAAAACGGAAAATGCTCCGCGGCTTAAGGGGTTAATACATGTGAGGAATGTCTATTTCTTACACATTCCTCACATGTATTAAAACCGTCAAACAGTCGCAAATCATGCACACGGGAGCGATTCAACCATATCACCGAGCAGCTATAAATACTCGGAGCTCGGCCCGAGCATACTCGCCGAAAGGGTTAACAGAACATACTCGCTCAACACTAGTTTTAACCAAAGAAGCCCTTTAATGCAAACATGTCCATCCCAGTTAGAGTGTCGCCCAGTAGATGTGCAGGAGCCGCCAGTCAATGCTCCACTATAACAGCGAGAGCGGATAACAGATATTTGCATCTTGCTGTAGGTGGGCCCCTAGAGTTAATTTCCCCTGTGGGCCCCAGACACCGCAGTCCGACCCTGGTCATCAATATCAGATCAGTGAGGTTCCAACACACGGCCCCCTCACCAATAAGACAGCAGCTGGAAATACTCAGCGTAGAGAGCCCAAACAGCACAGCGCTGTACACTGTGTAGTGGCCGATCTTGGTACTGCAGCTCCTATTGAAATGATTGTGATCTGAGCTGTAGTACCCGAAACCAGCCATTGCACAGTGTGCGGAGCTGTGCTATTCCAGCTCTTAACACTGTGTACATCATCTTGCAGAAGTAGCTGATGTCTGGGGATTTCAGGTGTCAGACCCCCACTAATCACTGTATGAGTTCTGCTCTACTCCTTCATTAAAGGGGTGGTCTTGTGTTCCTCTCATCAGAAGCTGAAGATTTACAGTTCTGGCCGGTGGCTTGGCTGAGCCGCTTGTCTGAATTGTGCCCTCTTGCATTCTGCGGGCAGAGGCGGCTTTGCCTCTGCAGAATGGGACAGGCACAGGGGCGCTGAAGTCCACCAGTCTGCAAGTGAGCGCTTCTTGCCAAGGAGACCAGCCACTTCTCAGGTGGTCAGTAACCATAGCAATGAGCTGTACACTGCAGAATTAAAAATCTTTTCCTTCTTGAGAACAGAGAAGATTTTGAATAAGAAGGAAATTGCAAAGTTTCTTGTTTTTACAAGCTCTTTGCAATCTTAGCCTTTTAATACATTCATTTTATTTAGTTATATATTTATTTTACTCTCTTATATAGCGCCGTTAGATTTTGTAGCACCTTACAGACATTATCATCACTGTCCCCATTGGGGCTCACAATATGAATTCCCTATCAGTATGTCTTTGGAGTGTGGGAGGAAACCGGAGAACCCGGAGGAAACCCATACAAACACGGGGAGAACATACAAACTCCTTGCAGATGTTGTCCTTGCTATTATATGAACCCAGCCCCACAGCGTTAATCATTGACCCACCATGTTGCCCACATTCCTCGGCTTTTTTAAGATTTTCTGCAATGAATAAGAACACTGAAGAAAATCTAGATTGATCAACATTTCCTATCACAAATGCAGTTGCTGCAAAACTTGTCCATAGTCCTGTTCCCAGCTGAAAATTGGATACAATTGTATCTTGTGTAGACAATGCTCTGTGAGCTAAATAGCCGGGATCCACTGCTACAAGGCAGGAAACAGACAGATTCTGCTGATGGGTTCTGCTCCCAGAGCATTATTCAGCCCGGACATCTCAGCTCAGAGCAAAACCAGCTATAAGGCTGTGTGCACACCTAGCAGATTTGATGCAGATTTACATGCGTTTTTTCTGCCAGAGAGAAGCGTTTTCACATGCGTTTTTTCAAGCACTTTTCCAAGCAATTTTGAGCATCACTTGGAAAAGTGCTTGACAAGTTGATCACACAATATAAATCCATGCAACCGACATGGATCTATAATGTGTGAACAACTTAGATGCTTTAAATGCAGCATCTATAGTAAAAAAAAGAAAACGTTAATAAATAAAAAAAAACAACGGTATATTCACCTCTCCGGCGGCCCCCGGTCTGCTCTCCGGTCTCCTCCGGTCTGCTCCCGGCCGCGTCTTCTCTCTTCAGCGTCCTGCAGTGTACGGTCAGGACCTGCGGTGACGTCATTTAGTCAGCTGATGGTCACGCGACCATCACCTGATGCCGACGTCAGCTGTCATGCAACCATCACCTGACTAAATGACGTCACCGCAGGTCCTGACAGTACAGACAGCAGACCGGAGGAGACCGGAGAGCAGAGCGGGGGCCGCCGGAGAGGTGAATATACAGGTTTTGTTTGTTTTTAACTTTTTTATTTCTTTTTTTCACCGCGTGGTAGCCGGGATGAAGAGGAGTTGTAGTCTCGTCTTCCTCCCAGATACCACACGCATCGTGAATAAGCTTCAGCGTAATCGCAGTAGAAATGGTCATGCTGCGTTTTGCAAAGTAATGCGAATTCGGCGCGCAAATTAGCGCATCATGTGCACAGCACATCCGAATTCACATGGCTTTGCATGGCAGACTGTTCTACAAACGTTTTCGCGGCCGTAAAAATGCCGCAAAAATGCTACAAAAACGCTGCGTGGGCACATGGCCTAAGGCTGTGTGCCCACAATGCGTTTTTTAAGCGTTTCGGCATGGCAAAAACGCTGCAGAAACGCTTAAAAACGCATGTTAGAAGGTCTGCCATGTTCCCCAATGATAGTCCGCATGTGCTGTGCACATGCTGCGGAAATTTCCACTGCGGATTATCATTGCGGAAAAAAACGCAGCACTACCAATTATTTCGCATAAGCGCTGCTTTTTCGCCGCCATTGACTTGCATTGGAACAAATGGATTCCGCTTCACTAGATAAGCACATGCGGAATACATGCGTTCAATGTGCGGATGGTACCCGCGTGTGGAGGATGGGAGACTCTCCTCCGGACCCAGGTACCATAGAACCTGTCAAAAAAAAGAATAAAATATAAAATAAATGTTATATTTACCTTCTGACGGCCCCCGCTGCGCTCGTCCTCCCATGCCGGCAGCTCGCGATGGACTGAAGGACCTGCGCTGACGTCATAGTCATGTGACAGCAGGTCCTTCAGTGTACCGCGATCTGCCGGCAGCCAGGACGGAGCGAAGCAAGACTGCGGGGGCCATCGGAAGTTAAGTATAGATTTATAGATGGTGGCCTGATTCTAACGCATCGGGTATTCTAGAATATGTATGCGGCAGACCGGGCGCAATCAGCAGAGCGGTGTTTAAATTTGGCGCCAAAATCGCTGATTGGTCGCGGCCAACAACCGCGACCAATCAGCAAAGCGGTGTTGAAATTTGGCGGCTATATCGCTGATTGGTCACGGCCGGCAGTCGCGACTAATCAGCAGGGCGGGGTTTAAATTTTGCGCCAATAATGCTGATTGGTCGCGGCCAGCGAACGTGACCAATCAGCAGAGCGGGGTTTAAATTTTGCGCCAATAATGCTGATTGGTTGCAGCCGCCGGTCGCGACCAATCAGCAAAGCGGTGTTTAAATTTGGCGCCAATAGTGGTGACTGGTCACGGCCACGACCATTCAGCAGAGCGGTGTTTAAATTTGGCGGCAATAATGCTGATTAGTCAAGGCCGGCAATTTGGCGCCAACAATACTGATTAGTCGCGGCCGGCAACCGCGACCAATCAGCAGAGCGGGGTTTAAGTTTGGCGCCAAAATTGCTGATTGGTGGCGGCCGGCTGTCTCGACCAATCAGCAGAGCGGGGTTTAAATTTGGCGCCAAGATCACTGATTGGTCGCGTGTGGAGAGCGAGACCAATCAGCGAATCGTATTGGTGAGGACCGGGGAGCGGAATCGTATTAGTGAGGACCGGGGAGCGCCGCTGCCTGTGCGGCTACTTCCGCTGCGAGAAGCCGGGAGATGAGCGACTGCTCGCAGCTGAAGTATCCGGACCCGCAGCGCCGCTCCCCGGTCCTCCCTTGACACCCTAGCCGCTGATGTCCCCACAGTATCCGCATGGTGTTACAAAGGTCCGGACATTTGTGTTAAAAATCGGTGATTGGTCGCTGGCGCTGCCCGCGACCAATCACCGATTTGGGCGCCAAATTTAAATATCGGCCGTGACCAATCACCGATCTTGGCTCCAAATTTAAACACCGCTGTGCTGATTGGTCGCCGACGCTTGGCGCGACCAATCACCGATTTTGGCGCCACATTTAAATAGCGTCCGCGACCAATCAGTACAGCGGTGTTTAAATGTGGAGCCAAGATCGGTGATTGGTCGCGGCCGATATTTAAATTTGGCGCCCAAATCGGTGATTGGTCGCGGGCAGCGTCCGCGACCAATCAGCACAGTAGTGTTTAACTTTTGCGGCAAGATCAGTGATTGGTCGCGGGCCAAGACCGCGACCAATCACCGATTTGTGCGGCACATTTAAATAGCGGCTGCGACCAATTGGATGTCAGCGCCGCTCCCCGGTCCTCCCTTCACACCCTAGCCGCTGATGTCCCCACAGTATCCGCATGGTGTTACAAAGGTCCGGACAATTGTGTTAAAAATCGCTGATTGGTCGCCGACGCTGGGCGCGACCAATCACCGATTTTGGCGCCACATTTAAATAGCGTCGGCGACCAATCAGCGATTTTTAACACAAATGTCCGGACCTTTGTAACACCATGCAGATACTGTGGGGACATCAGCGGCTAGGGTGTGAAGGGAGGACCGGGGAGCGGCGCTGACATCCATGCGGCTAGGGTGTGAAGGGAGGACCGGGGAGCGGCGCTGACATCCATGCGGCTAGGGGGTGAAGGGAGGACCGGGGAGCGGCGCTGACATCCATGCGACTAGGGTGTGAAGGGAGGACCGGGGAGCGGCGCTGACATCCATGCGGCTAGGGGGTGAAGGGAGGACCGGGGAGCGGCGCTGACATCCAATTGGTCGCGGCCGCTATTTAAATGTGCCGCACAAATCGGTGATTGGTCACGGTCTTGGCCCGCGACCAATCACTGATCTTGCCGCAAAAGTTAAACACTACTGTACTGATTGGTCGCGGACGCTGCCCGCGACCAATCACCGATTTGGGCGCCAAATTTAAATATCGGCCGCGACCAATCACCGATCTTGGCTACACGATTTTGACTCCCGGCTGCATCTCCGTCCCGCAGATGGGTCCGGCGGTCGATGTCCTTCTGCTGGTACCGGCCGGGAGATGAGCGCCTCGCGGCGCTCATCTCCCGGCTGCATCGCCGCTGAGCTCCGTCCCGCAGATGAGCCGCTAACGGCCGCCATCTTTTTTCAGAAATCCCGCGGCGCTGATTGGCCGCTGCCGGACCAATGAGCGACGCGGGATTTCCAGGACAGACGGACAAACAGACAGACAGACAGATGGGATAAGACAATTATACAGTAGATTTTTTTATTTTTAACCAGTCTTTGGGGTCACACTATATAAATCCATGCCGTTTTCATGGATTTCTATAGTGTGACCAAATTGACAAGCACTTTCCAAGTGATGCTAAAATCGCTTGTAAAGCGCTTGTCAACCCGCATGTGGAAATGCATGTGAAGAACGCTTCACTTCTGCATGTCCCTGGCAGGAAAAACGCATGTACAATCCGCATGTACAATCCACATGTACAATCCGCATGTACAATCCGCATGTACGATCCGCATGTACAATCCGCATGTACAATCCGCATGTACAATCCGCATATACAGTACAGACCAAAAGTTTGGACACACCTTCTCATTTAAAGATTTTTCTGTATTTTCATGACTATGAAAATTGTACATTCACACTGAAGGCATCAAAACTATGAATTAACACATGTGGAATTATATACTTAACAAAAAAGTGTGAAACAACTGAAAATATGTCTTATATTCTAGGTTCTTCAAAGTAGCCACCTTTTGCTTTGATGACTGCTTTGCACACTCTTGGCTTTCTCTTCATGAGCTTCAAGAGGTAGTCACCGGAAATGGTTTTCACTTCACAGGTGTGCCCTGTCAGGTTTAATAAGTGTGATTTCTTGCCTTATAAATGGGGTTGGGACCATCAGTTGTGTTGTGCAGAAGTCTGGTGGATACACAGCTGATAGTTCTACTGAATAGACTGTTAGAATTTGTATTATGGCAAGAAAAAAGCAGCTAAGTAAAGAAAAACGAGTGGCCATCATTACTTTAAGAAATGAAGGTCAGTCAGTCCGAAAAATTGGGCAAACTTTGAAAGTGTCCCCAAGTGCAGTTGCAAAAACCATCAAGCGCTACAAAGAAACTGGCTCACATGAGGACCGACCCAGGAAAGGAAGACCAAGAGTCACCTCTGCTTCTGAGGATAAGTTTATCCGAGTCACCAGCCTCAGAAATCGCAGGTTAACTGCAGCTCAGATTAGAGACCAGGTCAATGCCACACAGAGTTCTAGCAGCAGACACATCTCTACAACAACTGTTAAGAGGAGACTTTGTGCAGCAGGCCTTCATGGTAAAATAGCTGCTAGGAAACCACTGCTAAGGACAGGCAACAAGCAGAAGAGGCTTGTTTGGGCTAAAGAACACAAGGAATGGACATTAGACCAGTGAAAATCTGTGCTTTGGTCTGATGAGTCCAAATTTGAGATCTTTGGTTCCAACTACCGTGTCTTTGTTTGACGCAGTAAGGGTCAACGGATGGACTCTACATGCCTGGTTCCCACCGTGAAGCATGGAGGAGGAGGTGTGATGGTGTGGGGGTGCTTTTCTGGTGACACTGTTGGGGAATTATTCAAAATTGAAGGCATACTGAACCAGCATGGCTACCACAGCATCTAGCAGCGGCATATTATTCCATCCGGTTTGCGTTTAGTTGGACCATCATTTCTTTTTCAACAGGACAATGACCCCAAACACACCTCCAGGCTGTGTAAGGGCTATTTGACCAAGAAGGAGAGTGATGGGGTGCTACGCCAGATGACATGGCCTCCACAGTCACCAGACCTGAACCCAATCAAGATGGTTTGGGGTGAGCTGGACCGCAGAGTGAAGGCAAAAGGGCCAACAAGTGCTAAGCATCTCTGGGAACTCCTTCAAGATTGTTGGAAGACCATTTCAGGAGACTACCTCTTGAAGCTCATCAAGAGAATGCCAAGAGTGTGCAAAGCAGTCATCAAAGCAAAAGTTGGCTACTTTGAAGAACCTAGATTATAAGACATATTTTCAGTTGTTTCACACCTTTTTGTTAAGTATATAATTCCACATGTGTTAATTCATAGTTTTGATGCCTTCAGTGTGAACGTACAATTTTCATAGTCATGAAAATACAGAAAAATCTTTAAATGAGAAGGTGTGTCCAAACTTTTGGTCTGTACTGTACAATCCGCATGTACAATCCGCATATACAATCCGCATGTACAATCCGCATGTACAATCCGCATGTACAATCCGCATATACAATCCGCATGTATAATCCGCATATACAATCCGCATATACAATCCGCATATACAATCCGCATGTACAATCCGCATATACAATCCGCATATACAATCCGCATGTACAATCCGCATATACAATCCGCATGTACAATCCGTGTGTACAATCCGCATATACAATCCGCATATACAATCCGCATGTACAATCCGCATATACAATCCGCATGTACAATCCGCATATACAATCCGCATGCGTTTTTTCTGCCAGGGAGATGCAGAAACGCTCAGGAAAAATCCGGAGCTTTTGTGCATCGTGGGCACATAGCCTAAGTCTCTGCATTTGTCTGCTTACACATCTGTACATTTCTGAACACATTCAGCAAAAATTGCAGTACATTTGTTAAAATTGGGCATATAGCATACTATAGGTGCTTCTCACAAAATTAGAATATCATCAAAAAGTTAATTTATTTCAGTTCTTCAATACAAAAAGTAAAACTCATATTATATAGAGTCATTACAGACAGAGTGATCTATTTTAAGTGTTTATTTCTGTTAATGCTATTATCTCAGTAAATTAGAATACTTTATAACACCAGCTTGAAAAATGTTTTTAAAATCTGAAATGTTGTCCTACTGAAATGTATGTTCAGTAAATGCCCTCAATACTTGGTCGAGGCTCCTTTTGCATCAATTACTGCATCAATGCGGCAATGTGGCATGGAGGCGATCAGCCTGTGACACTGCTGAGGGGTTATGGAAGCCCAGGTGGCTTTGATAGCAGCCTTCAGCTCGTCTGCATTGTTGGGTCTGGTGTCTCTCATCTTTCTCTTGACAATACCCCATAGATTCTCTATAATAGATTCTCTATGGGGTTAAGGTCAGGTGAGTTTGCTGCCAATCAAGCACAGTGATACTGTTGTGTAAACCAGGTATTGGTACTTTTGGCCGTGTGGACAGGTGCCAAGTCCTGCTGGAAAATGACATTTCCATCTCCATAAAGCTTGTCGGCAGAGGGAAGCATGAAGTGCTCTACAATGTCCTGGTAGACGGGTGCGCTGACTTTGGTCTTGATAAAACACAGTGGACCTACACCAGCAGATGACATGGCTCCCCAAACCATCACCGATTGTGGAAACTTCACACGAGACCTCCAGCAGCTTGGATTGTGGCCTCTCCACTCTTCCTCCAGACTCTGGGACCTTGATTTCCAAATTAAATGCAAAATTTACTTTCATCGGAAAACAACACCTTGGACCACTGAGCAACAGTCCAGGTGTTTTTCTCCTTGGCCCAGGTAAGATGCTTCTGGCGTTGTCTATTGGTCATGAGTGGCTCGACACAAGGAATGTGACACTTGTAGCCCATGTCCTGGATACGTCTGTGTGTGATGGCTCTTGAAGCAATGACTCCAGCAGCAGTCCACTCCTTGTGAATCTTCCCCAAATGTTTGAATGGCCTTTCCTTAACAATCTTTTCAAGGCTGCGGTTATCCCGGTTGCTTGTGCACCTCTTCCTACCACACTTTTTCTTTCCACTCAACTTTCCATAAATATGCTTGGATACAGCACTCTGTTAACAGCCAGCTTTTTTAGCAATGACCTTTTGTGGTTTACACTCCTTGTGGAGTGTGTCAATGACTGCCTTCTGGACATCTGTCAAGTCAGCAGTCTTCCCCATGATTGTGGAGCCTACTGAAACAGACAAAGGGACCTTTTTAAATGCGTAAGAAGCCTTTGCAGGTGATTTTTGTTAATTATTCTAATTTACTGAGATAATGACTTTGTGTTTTCATTGGCTGTAAGCCATCATTATCAACATTAACAGAAATAAACACTTGAAATAGATCACTCTGTAATGACTCTGTATAATATATGAGTTTTACATTTTGGATTGAAGAACTGAAATAAATTAACTTTTTGATGATATTCTAATTTTGTGAGAAGCACCTATATGTTTGATGCATCTCATTAGCTAAGCTCAACCTCTTCCTTGCTTCACCTCAATTTGAGCCATAAATTGTGATATTTCATTTTGGTGCATTTTATGACTCCTTTTCGTCACACTTTTCTCATAACTATTTTTTTTATAACTGAGGGAAAATAACAAAATCTTATTTGTTGTACTCAAGTTTTCACAGAAACATCTGATAAAGTGTTGACTTATTTTTCTGAGTTAAACTCTTCCTTTTGGCCCTCTATATATTTGAGTTTGACAGCCCTGATGTAGATGGATGATGATGTGGCAAGAAGGGGCAGAGGGGCAGAGCCTCCTGGCTCTCAGCTTCGCTCTCCACTGCTCACAGGAGACAGCAGTTACTTCACAAATGTAACTGATAGAAAAGATGTCACGTAAGAGGGGGTCAGGGGAGCGATGTGCTGCAGGAGGGGGAAGATTAGCCAGAGGAATGGTGTGCTGCAGGAAGGGGAGGGGATTAGGCAGGGGTGCGATGTGCTGCAGGAGGGGGAAGATTAGCCAGGGGAGTGGTGTAATGCAGGATAGGGAGAATCATGCAGGGAGCGATGTGCTGCAGGAAGAGGAGGATTATGCAGGGGAGTGATGTAATGCAGGATAGGGAGAATCATGCAGGGAGCGATGTGCTGCAGGAAGAGGAGGATTAGGCAAGGAGCGCTGTGCTGCAGGAAGAGGAGGATTAGGCAGGGGAGTGATGTAATGCAGGAGGGGGAGGCTTAGGCAGGGAAGCGATGTGCTGCAGGAAGAGGTGGCTTATGCAGGGGAGTGATGTAATGCAATAGGAGAGGATTAGGCAGGGAGCGATATGCTGCAGGAAGTGCAGGATTTGGCAGTGGGCGATGTGGTGCAAGAGGGGATTTGGCAGTGGGTGATGTGGTGCAGGAAGGGGGAGATTTAGAAAGGGCACAATGTGCTGCAAGGAGGGGAGGATTAGACGGGAGCAATGTGCCGCAAGAGGGGGAGGTTTAGACAGGGGAGTGATGTGCTGCAGGAGTGGGAGAATTAAGCGGTGAGAAACATGCTGCAGGACGGGGAGGGTTAGGCAGGGGAGCAATGTGCTGCAGGTGGAAGGAGAATCTGTGACTACAGCCCAGTGTTTAAGGTTTATTGGAGCCTGTCTTTTATATATTTTATTGGTTTTTTTTCTGACAAAACTGCATAACATCTGACATGAAGTCCGCTTAGCAGTCACAGTCCCTGTAGATTGTTACTGTCCAGGTTCACCGCGGTCTCTTTTTGTTTTTAGTGCCAATCTGACAGCAGTGAAGGTTCCGCTGATAATGGCGGTCGGGTTCCGAATAGAATGTTCATGTCTGTTCTCATTGTAGTAACATCACGGAATATGCTAATTTCTTCTGACCACACCCGATGACTGAATAAAGGCGCCTCACCCACTTGTCTATGTCATCACTTTGTGGTGTCACAATGATCTAAGGGGATAAAAAAACGCTCCTGGCAGCTTTACAGTCGTCCCTTCGTGTTAAAGGAGCAGGATGATAGAGCCGCACCATGCCAGCCAGAAGAAAAGAAAGTGGAGCCCTTCAAGATGATGAAGCAAGAAAGCAGACTGTGGAAGGCCATCCAGGACCAAGAGCATCATGAGGGCCTGGTAACGTATACTACACAACTGTTCTGTATATGCTCATGCCATGTAAACCTATGGTGGCCGATTCATCAAGGCTGGTGGATTTCTATACCAGCATTCATGAAGCGCCTATTGGAGGAACGTGCACCAAATTCATTAAAAAGACTAAACCTCTTAATGAACTTGACTCATCCTTAAAGGGGTTGTTCCCTTTCAATAAATGAATGTCCCTAGCTGCAGGTCATTTAATTAAAAAAAAGAGGTTCCACCATCTCAGTGCTGCAGCAGCTCAGTGCGCTCAGCTGGGCAGTCCGTCTGATTACATTTGTTGGCTGCGGCAGTATTGAGGTGATGTCAGTGCCATACACAATCCCAGGAATGGGTCAGGACAGCACAGTTTGATTCTTTATACCTGCAGCCAGGGTCATTCATTTATTGAAATATCCCCTTAAAGCTGACGTACTACACCTCAAGAAATGTACTCCAGTCAAAAGATGGAGTCAATTTCAGTCCTAATTTACACCACTTTTCCAGCCTAATTTGTAATAAGTTTTCAGGTAAAGCTAAGCCACAAGCGGTCCAGATAAGCTCTGTTCACTATTTAAGAAGTTAAAAGAGTGGGTGTAAAAAGGTCAGAGTATTTAAATGTAAGTTGCGCAGGAATTTACTGAGATTCAAACAGTTGTGCAACACATTTCCGGTGAAAACTGCTTGATGAAAAATGTTCCTTGAATAATATAACATTTCAGGTTAGTGGTAATAGATTTTATTATGGGACGTTGATCCAGGGAACTAGTCTGATTGCCATATGTGGAGTCGGGAAGGAATTTTTCCCCTAAAATGGGGCAATTAGCATCTGCCTCATGGGGTTTTTGCCTTCCTCTGGATCAACACATTAGCTTTTAGGTTGAACTTGATGGACTTGTGTCTTTCAACCTTAAAACTATGAAACTGTCCCTGTATTGAGGTTCAAGGGTGAAGCCCAGGGTTCATTTGGAACCATCAGAAATGGTGTGTTTTGCGCCCAGTCTGTCCAAGGAAGCCTGTTTGAGCCAACGGCCTCAGAAATATCCTAATATTTCAGAAAGTAGCAATAGTTAGGGTGGCTGAACCATTCTAGCCTTAAGTTTGCCCCTCCAGTCAGCATCTACTATGTAGATGCAATCAAGGCCATGTAATAAGTCTTTATCGCTGTACAGGGCTGTAAGAGTGAAGGCCAGAGTTCCTTTGGAACCTGTAGGATAGACTGGCTTTTGCCAAGTCTTTCCAAAGAAGCTTTTTTGAGCCATAGGCCTCAGACAGGTCCTAACAAGAAAGTGGCATTAGATAGCTTTTTCTTTAGTTAGGATTGATTCAACTACTCAAGCCTCAAGCGCACTCCTCCGGCCAGCAGCTACTCTGTAGATGCAACCCTGGGCCTATGGTAAGTATCTATCCCTGTACAGGGGTGTAATGGTAAAAACCTGGGTTCCCTTGGGATCTGCAGAATGGAGTAGCTTGCGCCAAGTCTGTCCGAGGAAGTCTGTTTGAGCCAACAGCCTTAAACAGATCCCAGTATTTAGGAAAAAAAAAAGCTTCAGTTAGAGTTGAATCAACCACTATAGCCTCAAGCTCGCTCCTCCGGCCAGCAGCTACTCTGTAGATGCAGCCCTGGGCCTATGGTAAGTATCTATCCATGTACAGGCGTGTAATGGTAAAGGCCAGGGTTCCCTTGGGATCTGCAAAATGGAGTAGCTTGCGCCAAGTCTGTCCGAGAAAGCCTTTTTGAGCTGATGGATTTAAACAAATTTCAACATTTAGGAAAAAAACATTAATCTATTTCAGTTAGAGTTAATTCAATTACTCTAGCATAAAGATCCTAATTCACTTTGTCTAAAGGAAGTTAGTTGGCAAATTTTTATTGTGTGAGCAATGAGGTTATGGAACTCTCTACCACATGAACTTGAAATAGTTAATTTTCTAAAAAAAATTCAAGGAGGGCATATGTGTGCCTTTCTTGAATAATATAAAATTGCAGGTTATCCGTACTAGATTTTGTTATGGGACGTTGATCCAGGGAACTAGTCTGATTGCCATATGTGGAGTCGGGAAGGAATTTTTCCTCTAATATGGGGCAATTAGCATCTGCCTCATGGGGTTTTTGCCTTCCTCTGGATCAACACATTAGCTTTTAGGTTGAACTTGATGGACTTGTGTCTTTCAACCTTAAAACTATGAAACTGTCCATGTATTGAGGTTCAAGGGTGAAGCCCAGGGTTCATTTGGAACCATCAGAAATGGTGTGTTTTGCACCCAGTCTGTCCAAGGAAGCCTGTTTGAGCCAACGGCCTCAGAAATATCCTAACATTTAAGAAAGTAGCAATAGTTAGGGTTGGCTGAACCATTCTAGCCTTAAGTTTGCCCCTCCAGTCAGTATCTACTATGTAGATGCAATCAAGGCCCTGCAATAAGTCTTTATCGCTGTACAGAGCTGAAAGAGTGAAGGCCAGAGTTCCTTTGGAACCTGTAGGATAGACTGGCTTTTGCCAAGTCTTTCCAAAGAAGTTTTTTTGAGCCATAGGCCTCAGACAGGTCCTAACAAGAAAGTGGCATTAGATAGGTTTTTCTTTAGTTAGGATTGATTCAACTACTCAAGCTTCAAGCGCACTCCTCCGGCCAGCAGCTACTCTGTAGATGCAACCCTGGGCCTATGGTAAGTATCTATCCCTGTACAGGGGTGTAATGGTAAAAACCAGGGTTCCCTTGGGATCTGCAGAATGGAGTAGCTTGCGCCAAGTTTGTCCGAGGAAGTCTGTTTGAGCCAACAGCCTTAAACAGATCCCAGTATTTAGGAAAAAAAAGCTTTAGTTAGAGTTGAATCAACCACTATAGCCTCAAGCTCGCTCCTCCGGCCAGCAGCTACTCTGTAGATGCAGCCCTGGGCCTATGGTAAGTATCTATCCCTGTACAGGGGTGTAATGGTAAAGGCCAGGGTTCCCTTGGGATCTGCAGAATGGAGTAGCTTGCGCCAAGTCTGTCCGAGAAAGCCTTTTTGAGCTGATGGATTTAAACAAATTTCAACATTTAGGAAAAAAGCATTAATCTATTTCAGTTAGAGTTAATTCAATTACTCTAGCATAAAGATCCTAATTCACTTTGTCTAAAGGAAGTTAGTTGGCAAATTTTTATTGTGTGAGCAATGAGGTTATGAAACTCTCTACCACATGAAATTGAAATACTTAATTTTCTAAAAAAAATTCAAGGAGGGCATGTGTGTGCCTTTCTTGAATAATATAAAATTGCAGGTTATCCGTACTAGATTTTGTTATGGGACGTTGATCCAGGGAACTAGTCTGATTGCCATATGTGGAGTCGGGAAGGAATTTTTCCCCTAATATGGGGCAATTAGCATCTGCCTCATGGGGTTTTTGCCTTCCTCTGGATCAACACATTAGCTTTTAGGTTGAACTTGATGGACTTGTGTCTTTCAACCTTAAAACTATGAAACGGTCCCTGTATAGAGGTTCAAGGGTGAAGCCCAGGGTTCATTTGGAAACATCAGAAATGGTGTGTTTTGCGCCCAGTCTGTCCAAGGAAGTCTGTTTCAGCCAACGGCCTCAGAAATATCTTAACATTTAAGAAAGTAGCAATAGTTAGGGTTGGCTGAATCATTCTAGCCTTAAGTTTGCCCCTCCAGTCAGCATCTACTATGTAGATGCAATCAAGGCCCTGTAATAAGTCTTTATCGCTGTACAGGGCTGTAAGAGTGAAGGCCAGAGTTCCTTTGGAACCTGTAGGATAGACTGGCTTTTGCCAAGTCTTTCCAAAGAAGCTTTTTTGAGCCATAGGCCTCAGACAGGTCCTAACAAGAAAGTGGCATTAGATAGGTTTTTCTTTAGTTAGGATTGATTCAACTACTCAAGCCTCAAGCGCACTCCTCCGGCCAGCAGCTACTCTGTAGATGCAACCCTGGGCCTATGGTAAGTATCTATCCCTGTACAGGGGTGTAATGGTAAAAACCAGGGTTCCCTTGGGATCTGCAGAATGGAGTAGCTTGCGCCAAGTCTGTCCGAGGAAGTCTGTTTGAGCCAACAGCCTTAAACAGATCCCAGTATTTAGGAAAAAAAAGCTTTAGTTAGAGTTGAATCAACCACTATAGCCTCAAGCTCGCTCCTCCGGCCAGCAGCTACTCTGTAGATGCAGCCCTGGGCCTATGGTAAGTATCTATCCCTGTACAGGGGTGTAATGGTAAAGGCCAGGGTTCCCTTGGGATCTGCAGAATGGAGTAGCTTGCGCCAAGTCTGTCCGAGAAAGCCATTTTGAGCTGATGGATTTAAACAAATTTCAACATTTAGGAAAAAAGCATTAATCTATTTCAGTTAGAGTTAATTCAATTACTCTAGCATAAAGATCCTAATTCACTTTGTCTAAAGGAAGTTAGTTGGCAAATTTTTATTGTGTGAGCAATGAGGTTATGAAACTCTCTACCACATGAAATTGAAATACTTAATTTTCTAAAAAAAATTCAAGGAGGGCATGTGTGTGCCTTTCTTAAATAATATAAAATTGCAGGTTATCCGTATTAGATTTTGTTATGGGACGTTGATCCAGGGAACTCGTCTGATTGCCATATGTGGAGTCGGGAAGGAATTTTTCCCCTAATATGGGGCAATTAGCATCTGCCTCATGGGGTTTTTGCCTTCCTCTGGATCAACACATTAGCTTTTAGGTTGAACTTGACAGACTTGTGTCTTTCAACCTTAAAACTATGAAACAGTCCCTGTATAGAGGTTCAAGGGTGAAGCCCAGGGTTCATTTGGAAACATCAGAAATGGTGTGTTTTGCGCCAAGTCTGTCCAAGGAAGCCTGTTTGAGCCAATGGCCTCAGAAATATCCTAACATTTAAGAAAGTAGCAATAGTTAGGGTTGGCTGAACCATTCTAGCCTTAAGTTTGCCCCTCCAGTCAGCATCTACTATGTAGATGCAATCAAGGCCCTGTAATAAGTCTTTATCACTGTACAGGGCTGTAAGAGTGAAGGCCAGAGTTCCTTTGGAACCTGTAGGATAGACTGGCTTTTGCCAAGTCTTTCCAAAGAAGCTTTTTTGAGCCATAGGCCTCAGACAGGTCCTAACAAGAAAGTGTCATTAGATAGGTTTTTCTTTAGTTAGGATTGATTCAACTACTCAAGCCTCAAGCGCACTCCTCCGGCCAGCAGCTACTCTGTAGATGCAACCCTGGGCCTATGGTAAGTATCTATCCCTGTACAGGTGTGTAATGGTAAAAACCAGGGTTCCCTTGGGATCTGCAGAATGGAGTAGCTTGCGCCAAGTCTGTCCGAGGAAGTCTGTTTGAGCCAACAGCCTTAAACAGATCCCAGTATTTAGGAAAAAAAAGCTTTAGTTAGAGTTGAATCAACCACTATAGCCTCAAGCTCGCTCCTCCGGCCAGCAGCTACTCTGTAGATGCAGCCCTGGGCCTATGGTAAGTATCTATCCCTGTACAGGGGTGTAAAGGTAAAGGCCAGGGTTCACTTGGGATCTGCAGAATGGAGTAGCTTGCGCCAAGTCTGTCCGAGAAAGCCTTTTTGAGCTGATGGATTTAAACAAATTTCAACATTTAGGAAAAAAGCATTAATCTATTTCAGTTAGAGTTAATTCAATTACTCTAGCATAAAGATCCTAATTCACTTTGTCTAAAGGAAGTTAGTTGGCAAATTTTTATTGTGTGAGCAATGAGGTTATGAAACTCTCTACCACATGAAATTGAAATACTTAATTTTCTAAAAAAAATTCAAGGAGGGCATGTGTGTGCCTTTCTTGAATAATATAAAATTGCAGGTTATCCGTACTAGATTTTGTTATGGGACGTTGATCCAGAGAACTAGTCTGATTGCCATATGTGGAGTCGGGAAGGAATTTTTCCCCTAATATGGGGCAATTAGCATCTGCCTCATGCGGTTTTTGCCTTCCTCTGGATCAACACATTAGCTTTTAGGTTGAACTTGATGGACTTGTGTCTTTCAACCTTAAAACTATGAAACGGTCCCTGTATAGAGGTTCAAGGGTGAAGCCCAGGGTTCATTTGGAAACATCAGAAATGGTGTGTTTTGCGCCAAGTCTGTCCAAGGAAGCCTGTTTGAGCCAACGGCCTCAGAAATATCCTAACATTTAAGAAAGTATCAATAGTTAGGGTTGGCTGAACCATTCTAACCTTAAGTTTGCCCCTCCAGTCAGCATCTACTATGTAGATGCAATCAAGGCCCTGTAATAAGTCTTTATCACTGTACAGGGCTGTAAGAGTGAAGGTCAGAGTTCCTTTGGAACCTGTAGGATAGACTGGCTTTTGCCAAGTTTTTCCAAAGAAGCTTTTTTGAGCCATAGGCCTCAGACAGGTCCTAACAAGAAAGTGTCATTAGATAGGTTTTTCTTTAGTTAGGATTGACTCAACTACTCAAGCCTCAAGCGCACTCCTTCGGCCAGCAGCTACTCTGTAGATGCAACCCTGGGCCTATGGTAAGTATCTATCCCTGTACAGGGGTGTAATGGTAAAAACCAGGGTTCCCTTGGGATCTGCAGAATGGAGTAGCTTGCGCCAAGTCTGTCCGAGGAAGTCTGTTTGAGCCAACAGCCTTAAACAGATCCCAGTATTTAGGAAAAAAAAGCTTTAGTTAGAGTTGAATCAACCACTATAGCCTCAAGCTCGCTCCTCCGGTCAGCAGCTACTCTGTAGATGCAACTCTGGGCCTATGGTAAGTATCTATCCCTGTACAGGGGTGTAATGGTAAAGGCCAGGGTTCCCTTGGGATCTGCAGAATGGAGTAGCTTGCGCCAAGTCTGTCCGAGGAAGCCTTTTTGAGCCAATGGCCTTAGACAGAACCCATCATTTAGTAATAAAAAAACTTTAGTTAGAGTTATAGCCTCAAGCTCGCTCCTCTGGCCAGCAGCTACTCTGTAGATGCAACCCTGAGCATGTGGTAAGTCTCCATTCCTGTAAAGGGGTGTAATGGTAAAGATCAGGGTTCCTTTTGACCTGCTTATGCCAAGTCTGTCAAAGGAAGCCTTTTTGAGCTGATGGCTCTACACAGATCCTAATGTTTAGGAAAAAAGCTTATGTGTATTTCAGTTAGATTAAAAGTAAAGCCAACAAAAGAGAATTTAACTTTCCTCAAAAAATCAATTATTAATATAGCATTTACCTGCCCAGATCTCAGAACTAATGCACTATTAGGATGTAGCAATCCCATATAATTTTGTGTGCAGTTTTAATACTATGTAATCACCCCCCTCCATTAATTGGTAATATGTGAGTGGTTGTCACATCAGTATTTTGCACCTGTGTTGCTGTCATCGTTATTATATGGTATGATTAGTACTGAGACCTAGGCAGGTAAACACTGTTGCCCTTTTTTCCTGTGTTAATTCTTGAATTTTGGTGGGAATTTAAATTTGTCTTTGCTTTTAATGTTAGTGTAGGGACTCGCAAGTATGAGGACCCTTGACGCGGGTTGCGAGCTTGTGTATTTTGGCCAAAATATTTACTAATACCTCATATATATCATATATATCATATATATTTTTTGCACGTTATTTTTATTCAGGGTGCAGCCAGACCCATCAATGTTGGCCTTGTAAACTAGGGTGTCTGTCTTCATGGAGTGTACTTAAAAAGTGCTGGGCAGCCCGCCTAATAGTTTGGGCTTCACTAATAGGCTGTAAGCCAGACATTGTGCACTACCTGTGTGTGACCAGTGCCCTATACAAGGCTTATTTGTGTGCAGTTTTAATACTAAGCAATCACCCCCTCCATGAATTGGTAGGTTGTGAGTGGTTGTCTCATCAATATTTTGCACCTGTGTTGCTGACTTCTTCATTATATGGGTTTGCTGCATCCTTGTAATTATTGTTGCTGTATTTGCTGTGTTAATTCTTGAATTTTGGTGGGAACTTTAATTCCTTGTTTTGTGACTTTGCTTTTAATGTTAGTGTAGGGACTCGCAAGTATGAGGACCCTTGAGCAGGTTGCGAGCTTGTATATTTTGGCCAAAATATCGACCAATACCTCATATATATCATATATATTTTTTACATGCTATTTTTATTCAGGGTGCAGCCAAGCCCATCTACAGGTGCATCTCACAAAATTAGAATATCACCAGAAAAGTTAATTTATTTCAGTTCTTCAATACAAAACGTGAAACTCATATATTATATAGAGCCATTACACACAGAGTGATCTATTTCACGTGTTTATTTCTGTTAATGTTGATGATTATGGCTTACAGCCAATGAAAACTCAAAAGTCATTATTTCAATTAATTAGAATACCTTATAACAACAGCTTGAAAAATGTTTTCAAAATCCAAAATGTTATCCTACTGAAATGTATGTTCAATAAATGCCCTCAATACTTGGTCGGGGATCCTTTTACATCAATTACTGCATCAATGCGGCAATGTGGCATGGAGGCGATCAGCCTGTGGCACTGCTGAGGGGTTATGGAAGCCCAGGTGGCTTTGATAGAAGCCTTCAGCTCGTCTGCATTGTTGGGTCTGGTGTCTCTCATTTTCCTCTTGACAATACCCCATAGATTCTTTATGGGGTTAAGGTCAGGCGAGTTTGCTGCCAATCAAGCACAGTGATACTGTTGTTTTAAACCAGGTATTAGTACTTTTGTCAGTGTGGACAGGGGCCAAGTCCTGCTGGAGAATGAAATTTCCATCTCCAAAAAGCTTGGCGTAGCTAAGGTTTTGGTTCAGGGGGCCGAAACTTCTGAGTGGGCCTCTAACCAGGTAACCCTGATTCCAACTATAGCGGCGCACCCAGATAGTTGATGTAGGAAAACCTCAGCAGATGACCGCGCTGTTACTAAAAATAATCTCTATACAAAGACCAGCACTGATATTACCGCCATATGGTGACATATATTGATAGATGCCAGTCCTGCAGAACATATAAGAGATCACAGCTCAGTTATATATAGTACCTTACAGCTGACGTTCTTTCTGATTAAATTGTTCACTTTTCCCGTCTTTTCCATCTGGCCCAGACCGACACGACAACTTCTCCAGCCAGGGCTCAGAGTCTCAGGTCTGCAGAGATCACAACAAAGACACATTTGACTCCTTACATTTCAGGCACTGACCACATCTATCCCCAACCTGCACAAACTTCTCATCCTGCTGATACCCCAATACTGAGCCTCTGCTGCAAAATGTGTCCCTATTACTGCACCTACTGTGTGCCCTCTAGATGGTAAAACAAACCTCTAAAATAAAGTAATGCCGTGTGCAAGTGTCCTAGAAAACAGTGCCCACATTGTGCCCCCTAGAAAGTAATAATGCCCCTTCGACAGTCACGATAACCTGAGTTCCCCTATAACAATAAGTGCCCACCTAAGATTTAATAATGTCCTGAGTCTCCCCCCATGTAGAGCTCCGCTCTAACCAGTATGATGTTCTCCTATTCACGATATAATTCCCCCTCACTGTATAGTACCCCCACAAAGTATACTGACCCCTTAGTAGCCCCCAAGCTGATGGCTCCAACACTGTATGATGGCCTCCACACTATACAAAGACCCCACATTATCTCCCACACTGTATGATGGCCCCCACGCTGTTCAAAGAACCCACATTATCTCCCACACTGTATAAATAGCCTACATATAGTATAATGCACCAGATAGTCCTCAATATAGTATAATGCACTCCCCATAGTCCTTCGTATAGTATAATGCGCCCCTATAGGCAGAGTCTGTAGTAAAATGCTCCCCCCATTGACAGAGTCTGTAGTATAAAGCTCCCCCCCATAGGCATAGTCTGTAGTATAATGCTCCCCCCCTCCTCATAGGCAGAGTCTGTGGTATAATGCCCCCCCATAGGCAGAGTCTGCAGTATAATGCCCCCCCCATAGGCAGAGTCTGTAGTATAATGCTCCCCCCCTCCTCATAGGCAGAGTCTGTGGTATAATGCCCCCCCATAGGCAGAGTCTGTAGTATAATGCTCCCCCCTCCTCATAGGCAGAGTCTGTAGTATAATGCCCCCCCCTCCTCATAGGCAGAATCTGTAGTATAATGCCCCCCCCATCTCATAGGCAGAGTCTGTAGTGTAATGTGCCCCCCCTCCTCATAGGCAGAGTCTGTGGTATAATGCCCCCCCCCATCTCATAGGCAGCGTCTGTAGTATAATGCCCCACCTATAGGCAGAGTCTGTAGTAAAATGCACCCCCCATAGGCAGAGTCTGTAGTATAATGGTCCCCCTCTTATAGGCAGAGTCTGTAGTACAATGTCCCCCCCATAGGCAGAGTCTGTAGTATAATGCTCCCCCCCTCCTCATAGGCAGAGTCTGTAGTATAATGCCCCCCCATAGGCAGAGTCTGCAGTATAATGCCCCCCCATAGGCAAAGTCTGTAGTATAATGCTCCCCCCTCCTCATAGTCAGAGTCTGTAGTATAATCCCCCCCCCTCCTCATAGTCAGAATCTGTAGTATATTGCCCCCCCATCTCATAGGCAGAGTCTGTAGTATAATGTGCCCCCCCTCCTCATAGGCAGAGTCTGTGATATAATACCCCCCCATCTCATAGGCAGCGTCTGTAGTATAATGCCCCACCTATAGGCAGAGTCTGTAGTAAAATGCACCCCCCATAGGCAGAGTCTGTAGTATAATGCTCCCCCTCTTATAGGCAGAGTCTGTAGTACAATGTCCCCCCATAGGCAGAGTCTGTAGTCTACTGCTCTCCCCTGCTCATAAACAGAGTCTGTAGTATAATGCCCCCCATAGGCAGAGTCTGTAGTAGAATGCCCCCCATAGACAGAGGCTTTAGTATAATGCTCCCCCCCTCCCCATAGACAGTCTGTAGTATAATGCCCCCCCTCCCCATAGGCAGAGTCTTTAGTATAATGCCCCCCCTCTCTGTGGGCAGAGTCTTTAGGATAATGCTCCCCCATAGGCAGAGTCTGTAGTATAATGCACCTCCCCCTTCCCATAGGCAGAGTCTGTAATATAATGCCGCCCCCCACCCGGCAAAAAATAAATAAACAGTACTCATCTCTCCTCCTGGTTCCCTCGCTGCTCAGAGCACCCAGCACGCACACATCTTCAGCACAGCGGGCTGGGCGCCAAGTGATGATGTCAGAGACGTCAGTCACAGAAGGGACTAATGGGAGAGAGATCCGCGCTCCCTCTCTCATCAGTAAACTTGCGGCGGTGGCGGGCAGTGGGGCCCGATGCTGGCACCAGGGGCATGCTAGATACAGTTACACTGGCGTAGCCCTGGATGGGCCCCCTAAGAGCGAGGGGCCCGGGGCCACCGCCCCCTTTGCCCCCCTGGTAGCTTGATACTGTGGCAGAGGGAAGCATGAAGTGCTCTAAAATTTCCTGGTAGACGGCTGCGCTGACTTTGGTGTTGAAAAAACACAGTGGACCTACACCAGCAGATGACACGGCTCCCCAAACCATCACTGATTGTGGAAACTTCACACTAGACCTCAAGCAGCTTGGATTGTGGCCTCTCCACTCTTCTTCCAGATTCTGGGACCTTGATTTCAAATGAAAATTGGAACTCTGGACATCTGTCAAGTCAGCAGTCTTCACCATGATTGTCATGATTGTGGAGCCTACTAAAACAGACTAAGGGACCTTTTTAAATGCTTAGGAAGTCTTTGCAGGTGTTTTTTATTAATTATTTTAATTTACTGAGTTAATGACTTTTGTGTTTTCATTGGCTATAAGCCATAATCATCAACATTAACAGAAATAAACACTTGAAATAGATCACTGTGTTTGTAATGACTCTATATAATATATGAGGTTCACTTTTTGCATTGAAGAACTGAAATAAATTAACTTTTTGATGATATTCTAATTTTGTGAGATGCACCTATATGTTATGGCCTTGTAAATTAGAGTGTCTATCTTCATGGGGTGCACTTAAATAGTGCTGGGCAGCCCGTGTTCTTGCCTCAGCAGCGAATTTAGCTATCCAGGGAATCTAGTCACTTTATGTGTATATCAGTTCTGACATTATGTTGCTTGCATTTGAATCCTGTCTCTTTTTTATTGTTTGATAACGGCACTGTCTGCTAGTGATTTAATGTATTTGCTCTAGTTTCAATTTGCAATGCATTATGGGAAAGTTCCAAGAGCATTGTGAGACAGTTCTTGTTGCATTGTGGTCCTGTTCTTGTCACAGTTTGGGCAGCGACCATTATTTCCTCTTCTCTTCTGATGGAGAAGTTCCCTTATCACTCATCTTGTAAAGTGGCACAGAGCGGTAGTCGTGACTGAACGTCGGTCTGATTTCGCTCTGGCACTTTACAGACAATGGGTGTCCCAGTCCCAGTGTGCTCTAGGGTGTGGGGTGCAGCACACTCTCTTGTAGGCCGCAGGCCTCCACTGCCTTCAGGCTTCTGTCCTCAGAAGCCGCCGCTCACAATTTAGGGAACACGAAGTTCTTTGTAACAGTCAAACATATACTTGACAGTTCAAGTTCATCAGGTGGGTACAGATGGGATAAGGCACAGCAATTCACATTATCCTCCTTCTTAGCATAACTCCTCTTCAGCCCTGTTGCTAGCTCATCCTGTATTTCTCGTCCACCTCTGCAGTGCACCCGGGACTGGCCTTCAACTTCCATCTATGCAGGTCCCTGTCCATCTTCCTTTGTACTTCAGAGCACACAAAGTGTCCGGCAGCTCCTATGCCAGACCTTAGGCTCTGGACGTGACTGGAGCGACTGCTCTGGATCCCAGTAATGCCTCCCACTGCCTGGAACATTGAGTACTATATACAGTGGGTACGGAAAGCATTCAGACCCCTTTACATCTTTCACTCTTTGTTTCATTGCAGCCATTTGGTAAATTCTAAAAAGTTATTTTTTTCTTCTCATTAAAGTACACTGTGCACCCCATCTTGACTGAAAAAAAAACAGAAATGTAGAAATTTTTGCAAATTTATTAAAAAAGGAAAACTGAAATATCACATGGTCATAAGTATTCAGACCCTTTGCTCATATTTAAGTCACATGCTGTCCATTTCTTGTGATCCTCCTTGAGATGGTTCTACTCTTTCATTGGAGTCCAGCTGTGTTTAATTAAACTGATAGGACTTGATTTGGAAAGGCACACACCTGTCTATATAAGACCTCACAGCTCACAGTGCATGTCAGACCAAATGAGAATCATGAGCTCAAAGGAACTGCCTGTTACGATGTTAGTAGATACCCTGAAGTCCAATGGCGTGGGCCAAAAGCAGAGACTGAGACAAGAGTAGTGTGAAAGTCTATTTTAAACTCAAGTGCAAAAGATCACAGCAAACAGTTTATGAAGGTAAGTTCATTCCAAACAATACTTCTTAGAACCTAATCTGTAAGGCACGGCCTTCATTACTATTAGGGTATGTAAACGTTAACGATAGTCCAAGTTTACTTAGGTACAGTAATATGCAAACAGAAATAAGGATAGTAAGCAGACGTAGGTATTCCTCAGTTGATTGTGGACTCACGTAGTGCAGAAGAGAAGACAAACTGGAATATGGATCTGGATATTGAAGAATGCAGGAGGTGCAGCGGAGGAAACAGCGATGTCTTAAGCAGAGCTGGAGCCGGGTATTTAAACACAGAGCAAGATGGTGACTATACCAGAGGTGTAGAGATCCAGGAGAAGTTTTCTTCAGGAAGACAAAAGTTCAGAGATCCCAGCGTGAGTGAACAACAGCCAGTGGTTCCTTTCAGCAGAAGTCCCCTTAGCAGAGGATTCAGGCAGCAATCCTTTCAGCGGATGACTAGGAGTAAACACAAGGTCAGCAAGACTCTATTCAGAGGGCTAGCACAGGTGAGTAGAAAGCTAAAAGCACACAATACTCAGGCAAGGCATGATTGCAACACATGCAGTTTAAGTAGGTCCACAGGCAGGAAACACATGACCCCAGTGAGGCAATGGAAGCCATCTTGGCTAAGGGAAAAACTACTGGCAAAGTAAAATTAAACCTGGCATCCTGACACTGCCCAAGGAGCTTAGAGACAGAATTGTGGCAAGGCACAGATCTGGCCAAGTTTACAAAAGAATTTCTGCATTAGTCAAGGGTCCTAAGAACACAGTGGCCTCCATAATCCTTAAGTGGAAGAAGTTTGGGACCACCAGAAGTCTTCCTAGACCTGGCCGTCCAGCTAAACTGAGCAATCGTGGGAGAAGAGCCTTGGTGAGAGAGGTAAAGATGAACCCCAAGATCACTGTGGCTCAGCTCCAAAGATGCAGTAGGGAGATGGGAGAAAGTTGCATAAAGTCAACTATCACTGCAGCCCTCCACAAGTCGAGCCTTTATGGCAGAGTGGCCCAACGGAAGCCTCTCCTCAGTGCAAGACATATGAAAGCCTGCACAGAGTTTGCTTAAAAACACATGAAGGACTCCCAGTCTATGAGAAATAAGATTCTTTGGTCTGATGAGACTAAGATAGAACTTTTTGGTGATAATTCTAAGGGGTATGTGTGGAAAAAAACAGGCACTGCTCATCACCTGCCCAATACAATCCCAACAGTGAAACATGGTGGTGGCAGCATCATGGGGGTGTTTTTCAGCTGCAGGGACAGGACGACTGGTTGGAATTGAAAGAAACATGAATGCGGCCAAGTACACAGATATCCTGGATGAAAACCTCTTCCAGAGTGCTCTGGACCTCAGACTTGGCCGAAGGTTCACCTTCCAACAAGACAATGACCCTAAGCACACAGTTAAAATAACAAAGGAGTGGCTTCAGAACAACTCTGTGACCATTCTAGACTGGCCCAGCCAGAGCCCTGACCTAAACCCAATTGAACATCTCTGGAGAGACCTGAAAATGGCTGTCCACCAACGTTCACCATCCAACCTGACAGAACTGGAGAGGATCTGCAAGGAAGAATGGCAGAGGAACCCCAAATCCAGGTGTGAAAAACTTGTTGCATCATTCCCAAGAAGACTCATGGATGCACTAGCTCAAAAGGGGGCTTCTACTCAATACTGGTCATTTGGTCTGACATGCACTGTGAGCTGTGAGGTCTTATATAGACAGGTGTGTGCCTTTCCAAATCAAGTCCTATCAGTTTAATTAAACACAGCTGGACTCCAATGAAAGAGTAGAACCATCTCAAGGAGGATCACAAGGAAATGGACAGCATGTTGTAGTGCCGGCGTCCCTGCCCTCTGCTAGGCAGGGACGCTGTTCCCCTCACCGCTCTGCTCCGTGCCCGGCGTCCCTCTCCCGCTCTGCTGGCAGCGCGCGCTCCTTCCCGGCCACTGTGCTTAGGGCGCGCGCGCGCGCCCTCCCTCCCTCTTAAAGGGGCCGCGCGCGCCGTCCTAAGGAGTCCCCGGCCAATGGCCGGAGGACTTTACCATATATAAGGCACCTCCTCCAAAATGGAGGTGCCCGAGCAATGTTGTTGCACCGTTCTACTCTGCTTCAGCCCTCAGGTCCCGTTGCCAGTTACCTGCCAGATTCCTGCCAGCTTGCTGTCCTAATCCTGCCTGATTTCCTGTTACCTGCCTGCCTGCCTGAGGTCCGACGGTCTGCCTTACAACTCCGGTCAGTCTGTCTAAGGACCAACTTGCCCGCTCACCTGGGAGCGCACATCAGCTACCTGCCTGCTTGCCTGAGGTCCGACGGTCTGCCTTACAACTCCGGTCAGTCTGTCTATGGACCAGCTTGCCCGCTCACCTGGGAGCGCTTCTCCGCTACCTGCCTGCTTGCCTGCCCGGAGGCTCCGCTGTCACGTGCTGTGACCACCAGCTATTCCAGACTCTTGCTCGCTCACCTGGGAGCGCTTCTCCGCTACCTGCCTGCTTGCCAGCCCGGAGGCTCCGCTGTCACGTGCTGTGACCACCAGCTATTCCAGACTCTTGCCCGCTCACCTGGGAGCGCTTCTCCGCTACCTGCCTGCTTGCCAGCCCGGAGGCTCCGCTGTCACGTGCTGTGACCACCAGCTATTCCAGAGACTCTTGCCCGCTCACCTGGGAGCGCTTCTCCGCTACCTGCCTGCTTGCCTACCTGGAGGCTCCGCCGTCACGTGCTGTGACCACCTGCTATTCCAGAGACTCTCGCTTGCTCACCTGGGAGCACACATCCTCCATCTGCCTTGCTAGCCTACCTGGAGGTTCAGCCATCACAGGTCGTACCTACCCTTTACCTAGAGACTGCCCCGGTCACTTGCCGTGACCTCCAGCCCGTTCTTCCAGAGACTGCCCGGTCACTTGCCGTGACCTCCAGCCCGTTCTTCCAGAGACTGCCTCGATCACTTGCCGTGACCTCCTGCCCGTACACCCAGAGACTGTCCCGGTCACCTGCTGTGATTGCCTGCCTGGTCGCCACCCACTCCCTTACAAGGACCACCCCCTTGTATAGTAGCCCAGAGGTTCCGCCTCCCAGACCCGTTACAGTTTGCTCGGGCCATGGAACCCGGTGGCACCCAAGCTCCCTCGCTCTCGGACCTTTGTCATGAACTGTCCCGTCAAAGGTCCCAACAGGAGTCCATCCTGGGTCACCTGCGGAATGTCAATACTCGCCTGGACACTCTGACTGCTCCACCAACAACCTCCGCCAGTGCCATGTCTCGCAATCCGGCAGCTCCGCTGTCCACTAACACCATGATATCCTACCCCGGACCTCGGCTTTCTGCACCTCCTCGCTTCGGAGGCGACTCAGCCCAGGCTCGGGGCTTCATAAATCAGTGCACCCTGCACTTTGAACTATTGTCCCACCAGTTTAACTCCGACCGAGCCAAAATTGCATTCATCATGTCCCATCTCACCGGGGAGGCCCTGGCCTGGCTAAATCCTCTATGGGAGAGAGGAGACCCCCTGGTGTCCAACTTGCCTGCTTTTCTCACGGCTTTCCGGAAAGTCTTCGACGAACCCGGACGGAAGACCTCATCCGCATCATCGCTGCTACGCCTCCGTCAGGAAAGTCTCACCGTGGGCCAATATGCCATACGGTTCCGTACCCTTGCCTCGGAGCTGGCCTGGGATAACGACGCTCTGGTTTCCGTCTTCTGGGAGGGTCTGTCCGGCCGTATTAAAGATGAACTTGCCGGTCGGGACATTCCTACCACTCTCGATGACTTAATAACTCTTGCCACCCGGATTGACCTACGGTTCCAGGAGCGTGCCAGAGAGGTCACCCGTGAGAGGAGGTTACCACGTCTAGCTCCTACTTTTCAGAAACCCGTCACTCCTTCTGTCTCTAACCAGGTACACCCTCCTGAGCCTATGCAGGTCGACCAGACCAAGATGGTCAAGACCCGTCAGGACTTACGCCGTGCCGAGGGGACCTGCTTCTACTGTGGCAGTAAGGAGCACCGGATCCGTGCCTGCCCGGAGAGGTCGGGAAACGCCTGTGTCTAGGTTCGCTCAGAGAGGTCCACCTAGACAAGAATAAATCCTCTCCATCCCTGCTGTTGTCAGTTTCAATCGTCTACGGGGAGAACCGTTATTTCGAACTAGCCCAACTGGACTCTGGAGCAGCCGGGAATCTTATTTCACAGTCCCTGGTAGAGAAATACCGCATCCCCACCAAACCTCTGGCTGTACCCTTGTCTGTTGCTGCCGTGGATGGGGGGCTCTTACCACGCCCCATCCAACTCATCACCGAATCCATTACTCTGCAGGTGGGAATGCTGCATTCTGAAAGTTTCTCCTTCCATGTTCTGCCTGGACTCTCTCACGCCCTCTTGCTAGGCCTACCTTGGCTCCAGAAACATGCACCCGTTCTTGACTGGCAGACCGGAGAAGTCCTTCGCTGGGGACAGGGCTGCCATAAGACCTGTCTGGTTCCCGTTCATCCCGTCCGTCCTTCTCCTACCCCAGCTAATCTACCTGGACTTCCGATTCCTTATTGGTCTTATGCTGATGTCTTTAATAAAAAGGAGGCAGAGACACTACCCCCTCATAGACCATACGACTGCCCTATCGACCTGTTACCTGGTACTTCTCCCCGTGGGCGTATTTATCCATTATCCGCTGCTGAGACCCGGTCGATGTCCGAATATATTGAGGAGAATCTGGCCAGGGGATTCATCCGGAAATCTACCTCCCCGGCGGGAGCAGGCTTCTTTTTCGTCAAAAAGAAGGACGGCTCTCTCCGTCCCTGTATAGACTATAGAGGCCTTAACCAGATCACGGTGAAGAATAAGTACCCCCTTCCGCTCATTCTGGAGTTATTTGATCGTCTGAGGGGGGCTAGAATCTTCACCAAACTGGATCTCCGTGGGGCGTACAACCTGGTTCGTATCCGTCAGGGGGATGAATGGAAGACGGCATTCAACACCCGGGACGGCCACTATGAATATCTGGTAATGCCCTTTGGCCTCTGTAACGCTCCTGCCGTCTTTCAAGAGTTGGTCAATGACATCTTCCGGGACCTTCTCTACTCCTGCATAGTGGTGTACCTGGACGACATCTTGGTCTTCTCTCCGGATCTCCAGACTCACCGGAGGGATGTTCGTCAGGTCCTGCTCAGGCTCAGGCAGAACCATCTCTACGCTAAATATGAGAAGTGCCTCTTTGAGCAGACCTCGCTTCCGTTTCTGGGCTACATTATCTCTCAGACTGGCCTACAAATGGATCCTGAGAAACTGTCTGCCATCGAGAAATGGCCCCGACCAGAGGGGTTGAAGGCTATTCAACGGTTCCTGGGCTTCGCCAACTATTACCGCCTCTTCATCCCGCACTTCTCTTCCCGGACTGCCCCAATTTCCACGCTCACCCGTAAGGGTACTAATCCCAAAGAGTGGCCGCCCGAAGCAGAGGAGGCCTTTCTTTCCCTAAAACAGGCCTTCTCTTCCGCCCCGGTGCTGCATCGCCCGGACGGCAACAAGCAGTTCTTCCTGGAAGTTGACGCCTCCTCCTCTGGAGCCGGAGCGGTACTTACTCAAAAATCATCTTCCGGGAGAATGGTAACTTGTGGCTTCTTTTCCAAACTCTTCTCCTCTTCTGAGCGCAACTATTCCATAGGAGACCGAGAGTTATTGGCCATCAAGCTGGCGTTGGAGGAGTGGCGTTACCTACTCGAGGGGGCTCTTCATCCGGTAATAATTTACACTGACCACAAGAACTTGGCTTACCTCCAGCATGCCCAGAGACTTAACCCGCGCCAAGCCCGGTGGTCCTTGTTTTTTGCTCGCTTTGATTTTGTTCTTCATTTTCGCCCGGCTGACAAAAACGTCAAAGCAGACGCCTTGTCCCGATCCTTTCTGGTGTCCGATCTCGAGGAAGAACCTAAACATATCATCGATCCCGCCAGAGTAATGCAGGTGGCTCCTGTGAGTCTAAATCGTCTCCCTCCCGGTAAGACGTTTGTTTCAGTACCTGATCGGGAGAAGATCCTACACTGGGGCCATTCGTCTAAACTAGCTGGCCACGCCGGTCAGAAAAAGACCCTCCAGCTTATTGCCCGGCACTATTGGTGGCCTACCCTGCACAAGGACATAATAGACTTTGTTTCTGCCTGTGTGTCCTGCGCCCGCAACAAAGTCCCGAGACATCTGCCAGCCGGACGCCTCCTTCCGCTTCCTGTACCTGCTGCCCCCTGGCAGCATATAGCAATGGACTTTATAACTGATCTCCCCGTCTCTGCCGGTTGTACGGTCATTTGGGTGGTCGCTGACCGCTTTTCCAAGATGGCTCACTTTATTCCCCTGCCAGGCCTTCCGTCTGCACCCGAGCTGGCTAAAGACTTTATCCGCCACATCTTCCGTCTTCATGGCCTGCCCCTCCACATCGTGTCGGATCGTGGGGTACAGTTCACCTCACGTTTCTGGAGAGCCACTTGTAAACTACTAGACGTCACCCTGGACTTCTCTTCCGCTTACCACCCACAGTCCAATGGTCAAGTGGAGCGGATCAATCAGAACCTGACCAGTTACCTCCGGCACTTCGTTAATGCCCACCATTCTGACTGGGTGGATCTCCTACCATGGGCCGAGTTCTCTTATAATAATCACGAGAGCGAATCCTCCTCCAAATCCCCGTTTTTTGTAGTCTTTGGTCAGCATCCTCGGATTCCTTTTCCTGTCTCCACCTCTGTGGACAACCCGGCTGCGGAATCTCTCGTTAGCAAATTTTCCTCCATATGGGAGAGTACCCGGTCCGCACTCCTTCTGTCATCCGAGCGTATGAAAAGACACGCTGACAAAAAACGCCTGGATCCTCCACAATTTCGTCCAGGAGATAAAGTCTGGCTCTCATCTAAATATGTTCGACTCAAGATACCTTCTTACAAGTTAGGGCCTCGGTTCATCGGTCCTCTGGAGGTCATCAGTCAGATCAACCCGGTGGCCTATAAATTGAAACTCCCGGCCAACTTACGGATCCCTAACTCCTTCCATGTATCTCTCCTCAAACCCGTGGTGCTTAACTCTTTTTCCAAGTCTACAGGTGCGCCTCCTGCTCCGGTTTCTGCTGAGGACGAGTTTGAGGTAGAGAACATTCTTGCCACCAAAAGGGTAAGAGGAAAGACCTTTTTTTTGGTAGATTGGAAGGGGTTTGGTCCTGAGGAGAGAACGTGGGAGCCCCGGGAGAACATCCATGCCCCTCTCATCCTAGCTAAATTTCTATCTGGCCTAAAAAAGGGGGGGCCTAAAGGGGGGGGTACTGTAGTGCCGGCGTCCCTGCCCTCTGCTAGGCAGGGACGCTGTTCCCCTCACCGCTCTGCTCCGTGCCCGGCGTCCCTCTCCCGCTCTGCTGGCAGCGCGCGCTCCTTCCCGGCCACTGTGCTTAGGGCGCGCGCGCGCGCCCTCCCTCCCCCTTAAAGGGGCCGCGCGCGCCGTCCTAAGGAGTCCCCGGCCAATGGCCGGAGGACTTTACCATATATAAGGCACCTCCTCCAAAATGGAGGTGCCCGAGCAATGTTGTTGCACCGTTCTACTCTGCTTCAGCCCTCAGGTCCCGTTGCCAGTTACCTGCCAGTTACCTGCCAGATTCCTGCCAGCTTGCTGTCCTAATCCTGCCTGATTTCCTGTTACCTGCCTGCCTGCCTGAGGTCCGACGGTCTGCCTTACAACTCCGGTCAGTCTGTCTAAGGACCAACTTGCCCGCTCACCTGGGAGTGCACATCAGCTACCTGCCTGCTTGCCTGAGGTCCGACGGTCTGCCTTACAACTCCGGTCAGTCTGTCTATGGACCAGCTTGCCCGCTCACCTGGGAGCGCTTCTCCGCTACCTGCCTGCTTGCCTGCCCGGAGGCTCCGCTGTCACGTGCTGTGACCACCAGCTATTCCAGACACTTGCCCGCTCACCTGGGAGCGCTTCTCCACTACCTGCCTGCTTGCCAACCCGGAGGCTCCGCTGTCACGTGCTGTGACCACCAGCTATTCCAGACTCTTGCCCGCTCACCTGGGAGCGCTTCTCCGCTACCTGCCTGCTTGCCAGCCCGGAGGCTCCGCTGTCACGTGCTGTGACCACCAGCTATTCCAGAGACTCTTGCCCGCTCACCTGGGAGCGCTTCTCCGCTACCTGCCTGCTTGCCTACCTGGAGGCTCCGCCGTCACGTGCTGTGACCACCTGCTATTCCAGAGACTCTCGCTTGCTCACCTGGGAGCACACATCCTCCATCTGCCTTGCTAGCCTACCTGGAGGTTCAGCCATCACAGGTCGTACCTACCCTTTACTTAGAGACTGCCCCGGTCACTTGCCGTGACCTCCAGCCCATTCTTCCAGAGACTGCCCGGTCACTTGCCGTGACCTCCAGCCCGTTCTTCCAGAGACTGCCTCGATCACTTGCCGTGACCTCCTGCCCGTACACCCAGAGACTGTCCCGGTCACCTGCTGTGATTGCCTGCCTGGTCGCCACCCGCTCCCTTACAAGGACCACCCCCTTGTATAGTAGCCCAGAGGTTCCGCCTCCCAGACCCGTTACACATGTGACTTAAATATGAGCAAAGGGTCTGAATACTTATGACCATGTGATATTTCAGTTTTCCTTTTTTAATAAATTTGCAAAAATTTCTACATTTCTGTTTTTTTCAGTCAAGATGGGGTGCAGAGTGTACTTTAATGAGAAAAAAATGAACTTTTTAGAATTTACCAAATGGCTGCAATGAAACAAAGAGTGAAAAATTTAAAGGGGTCTGAATGCTTTCCGTACCCACTGTACTTCAATAAAACTCACCCTATAGATACCCTAGCCTGAACCTGCATGTCAACGGAGATGGGCATCCTACATATAGATGACAATGGCACCCTTGCTGAACGGCAGCTGCCCCTAGACCCTAAAAGTCCCTTATTCGTACTTATGACGCGCCCCTGGGCCTGTGTCGCGCAGCGTTGCGCACGCGGGAGCTTACCCGGAGCCGGATCTGGTGAGGGTTGTAGTCTCGTGGCGGTGACCCGGTCCGTGCCCAGGGAGTCAGACTAAGTGGCGCTGTATTAGCGGTAGATGTTGGACGACTACGCCACCCGTTGAGTGCAGCTAAGGAGCTGCTGCTGCAGGGCAGACCGCTGAGGCCGGTGGTAGGATTGTGCAGCGTGATAGTATAACCCCCAACGGGAGGGGTATGGCCTCAGGGCAGCCGACGTGGATGATGGGGGTAGCAGGAACCACTCGGAGACGGTACGGTGTAGTTCAGGGTCTTTACTGGTGACAAAGACAGACCCTCCCGGAGTACTGGCTAGCGATTGGGGCCTGGTCAGTCCTTGAGCAGATGGGATCTCCCCTGGCCAGGCGGAGTTGTAGGCCTCCCAAACTAACGTTACTCTTCTGGCTACCTTGCTAGAGGCGGGTATAAGTAGCCCACGTCCCTGAGTGTACCGTGTGGTGCTCACCCGTATGGCCGGTGACTCGGGGCCTTCTAGTAGCTTCCGCTCCACGACGGCGGTGCTGGTCCCACGCGTGTGACCGTGCCTTCGGGTTTCTGGGCCAGAGGACCTGCAATCCCCTGCCGGTCGGTTTCTGCTGCTGGATAGGAGTTAGTCCCCACAGCCTCGGACTCCGGGTCCGGTGATAGCTTCTCAGTCAGGGCGAGCTCTGCAGCTGCCAGCCCCTGACTCCTTGTAGCACTGCTCCACAGAGCTCCTGTTGTTTCTTCCCATAGCTGCTTCTCTTCTCTGTCTCTACTTCTGGCATGGCCCAGGAGCTGGGCCCAGCCGGAGCCACAGCTCCCTGTCAGCCCTCCTGGCTGAACTCTCCCTTTGAACTCTCTAACCCTGCCTCAGCCCCAGGTTTATATAGGGGAAGTCCTTCCCCTCCCAGGACTGGGCAGGAGGTGTGGCATGCATAGGATTCCTGACCAAGAGACCTCCCACCTGCTCTCAGACATAACATTGCTGTTACTGTGGAAACCAGACCCCTGGGGTGCCACATTCCCCCCTAGTGAAATTTAGTACTCTGGGACTAAACAATTTTTTTTTTGAAAAACATAATAAGGTATAAACAATAATAATACAACAAGAAAAACACATAAAGATGGTCACGGCGTGTCCGCAACCGGGTGCAGTCTTTGAAGAAAAGCAAGGTGTCCATTTCACCAAAACAGGGAGACGTAACCAGGTAGGGGTCTGTCCTGCCCCGAGTCCTTAACAGTCTTTAGTCCATCCCTAGGTTACGCTCCAACTATGTACACAGGATTCCCGGTAAATCCACCAAAGACTCCTATAAATTACTAGAGACACATAATTATTTACAAGATATGGCCGCTCTCAGTCCTCGGCCAGTGGGGATAAGGATTGGCTGCTCACAGTCCTCAGCCTGGTAAGGGATAGGGGATGGCTGCTCACAGTCCTCAGCCTGGTAAGGGATAGGGACACACGGGGAACAATTCACTAATCCCAACGGGGACCATATTTTAATTAGCATCAGTTCTCATACCCTGACGGGTAACGATATACAGTTCTTTGTTTATGCTACTTCCCTTCAGTAGCGGTGTCCTCTTTGTGCTCCCTCCTGAGGGTAGTCCTCAGACCCGTCCGGGTCCTCTTGGCTTTCCTCGTATTGGTAGCACTGCAGCCCCTCCTTGGTTAGCCGGGCTAGTATCTCTGCGACAGTCCTCCTCCCAGGTGGCCAGGACTTTACCTCCCTTTGGGCTGCCCCGGTTAATTGGGCCACCAGGATGCTCACTTTTTGCTCTTCTGTGAGGGGGTACACCTGGAAGAGGCTATCCAGCTTTTCTCTAAAGTCCTGCAGGGTATGTGACTCCCCTGAGTACTGGGGTAGCCAGGCTGCCCCCGGGATATAGGGCATGGTGAAAGGCATGACCGCAACAGCGGTGGCGCTGGTGGGGGTTGGAGCGGTGAAGCTCTCCTCCGTATCCGACATCCTTCTCCCCCCTAGTGGACCGTGGCCTACCTTGCGATGATCCTCTTCCGTAGGCCGCGGCTCCGCAGTGGATCGTCAGGGTTGAGGACCTTCCGTCGCGCTCCTGTGACGTCGGCGTCTGCTGGGCTCCTTCCAGGACCTTACGCAACGTCCGGACGTGAGGCGGGGCTTCAGTTCTCGCGCGCTTTCGGAGTCCACGCCCCTCTTCTTCCCGCGCGGCGTCCTCAAGATGGCGTCCAATGGCGGGAAACCTCCACGGAGGGCGGGAAGAAGGCCGAAGATGGCGCCGGATGGCGGGAATCTTCACCACTGGTAAGTTTGAACAGTCTTTTTCAGGCACGCAGTACCCGGTGGTTGCGGGCACGAGATCCTGCCGACTACGCCAAAAGTTGACGCGCCCCTGGGCCTGTGTCGCGCAGCGTTGCGCACGCGGGAGCTTACCCGGAGCCGGATCTGGTGAGGGTTGTAGTCTCGTGGCGGTGACCCGGTCCGTGCCCAGGGAGTCAGACTAAGTGGCGCTGTATTAGCGGTAGATGTTGGACGACTACGCCACCCGTTGAGTGCAGCTAAGGAGCTGCTGCTGCAGGGCAGACCGCTGAGGCCGGTGGTAGGATTGTGCAGCGTGATAGTATAACCCCCAACGGGAGGGGTATGGCCTCAGGGCAGCCGACGTGGATGATGGGGGTAGCAGGAACCACTCGGAGACGGTACGGTGTAGTTCAGGGTCTTTACTGGTGACAAAGACAGACTCTCCCGGAGTACTGGCTAGCGATTGGGGCCTGGTCAGTCCTTGAGCAGATGGGATCTCCCCTGGCCAGGCGGAGTTGTAGGCCTCCCAAACTAACGTTACTCTTCTGGCTACCTTGCTAGAGGCGGGTATAAGTAGCCCACGTCCCTGAGTGTACCGTGTGGTGCTCACCCGTATGGCCGGTGACTCGGGGCCTTCTAGTAGCTTCCGCTCCACGACGGCGGTGCTGGTCCCACGCGTGTGACCGTGCCTTCGGGTTTCTGGGCCAGAGGACCTGCAATCCCCTGCCGGTCGGTTTCTGCTGCTGGATAGGAGTTAGTCCCCACAGCCTCGGACTCCGGGTCCGGTGATAGCTTCTCAGTCAGGGCGAGCTCTGCAGCTGCCAGCCCCTGACTCCTTGTAGCACTGCTCCACAGAGCTCCTGTTGTTTCTTCCCATAGCTGCTTCTCTTCTCTGTCTCTACTTCTGGCATGGCCCAGGAGCTAGGCCCAGCCGGAGCCACAGCTCCCTGTCAGCCCTCCTGGCTGAACTCTCCCTTTGAACTCTCTAACCCTGCCTCAGCCCCAGGTTTATATAGGGGAAGTCCTTCCCCTCCCAGGACTGGGCAGGAGGTGTGGCATGCATAGGATTCCTGACCAAGAGACCTCCCACCTGCTCTCAGACATAACATTGCTGTTACTGTGGAAACCAGACCCCTGGGGTGCCACACTTACATAGACCAAAGATCTAACAGTCTACCAGAAACTGGTACAGATATCACATCAAACAATCAATCCTCAGTGTGTACTAAATGATTAAAGTGACAACAGTGAATAAAGTGACAATGTGCAAATTTATAAAAACACCCAAGAACGTTCCTAATATCTTTGGACCTCCAAGCCAAAGGATACATTCGGGCATCCAAACAAAGGCTACAATCAGCCCTGTTCAACACCCTAGATGCTGATTACCTGCCTTATAGTGGAGGGTGACACCCTAGTTAATGTTGACACTGTGGCGCCCCCGCTCCACGGCGGCTATCCCTGGATAACCCTAGCCAGCCCTGGAATTAATCACCCATAGAGGTATCAATGACATAAATGATCACAAGACTAAACAATAAAAGGAACTTATCTTGATAAAGTGCAATACTGATGCGTATCATCTTTATGCCGCATGTCCCGATTTTAAAGAGATTTAATAAAATTTGTATTTTAGGGTTTATGTTATACTTATGTCTTATGGTATCCTAAGCTTATCTTATGCTATACTCACATTATGCATTAACACTTCACATGCTGTTACATCACCATTATACATTACATAAGACACATATCACTTTTAGATATAAAACCGCAAGACAGTATTCACATGACGCGTTTGTTGTCTTCAGGGGCAGGAACAGGGTAAGACAGTCCACATCCCTACAGTTTTGTATCTTGAGCTCTGTGCACACAGCCTGCTCCAAGCTTAGCCGGTAAGAGCCCTATCTATGTGGTACAATACTGGGGTTCATCGTATGTTTTCCGCATCTACTGTATGGAGGTTTCTCTACTATCAATAAAGAGAAGGTTTTTCGCAGCCTTATTCTTAAGCAGACAGGGGGTTTAGCTCCATGTCACACTACACACCGTGGTAAGGTGTATGAGGGGAGCATAGCCTGCCTAATCTAATAGTATGGGCGTCACTAATAGGCTGTAAACCAGACACTGTGCGTGACCAGCGCCAAAATATCTACCAGTACCTCATATATAGATTTTGCACGTTATTTTTATTCAGGGTTCAGACAAGCCCATCAATGCTGGATTTGTAAACTAGGGGGTTTGTCCTCATGGGGTGCACTTAGATAGTGCTTTGCAGCCTGCCTAATCTAACAGTATGAGGGTCACTAATAGGCTGTAAGCCCTATATTGAGCACTATCTGTGTTAGGCGTCAGGTGTTTTCTGGATCCGAAATGGGTTCAGAATCATCAGTGGATTCTGTGGTCTCCCATTCCGGTCCAGATGCTTCTCAGCATCATCGTCAGTCCCAACGCCTAGCTGGTGCACGAGATGTACAAGTTGTCTCTCGGGTCTTTGTTCCTAGCAACATGAAGGATAGGTTGCGGAGGGAAACAGGGCTGTTACAGCCTAAGTCCAGGATACACTGCACTGAGCATGCCCGTGACATGGCGGACCGTGATTGGTGGTTTGGGAGTCAGCTGATCCGGTGACCTGGCACCGCCTGATTGGTCGCGGGTGACGTCACCAATAATGTGACGATGGGCAGGGCTTAATATTTAAATAGCACGCCCACAAACATGGCGGCGCACTCTGATCATTGAGCTGAGTTGGTGTTATTGTGTGGACGCTTGGTCGTTTCGGCTCCACGTGTGCTTTTGCTGTTATAGCTTCTGACAGGCAGGTTTAGCAGGGGATAGACAGCCTTAGATGGAGGGAGGCAGGTAGCTTCGTCTGACACTCTGGCTCCAACAAGGGGGTCGCTATACACCCCGAGCAGACTGCGGACTCCGTATTCCCGGCACCGCCTGTTAGCCACGTGGAGAGATACTCCTCAGTCCGGTAGCAAGCCGGCTGGGAGCACGTATAAGCCGGCGTGAATCACACACGCATCCGAGCGCCTGCTGCGTAGCCTCTGTGCAGTTAACAGGGCTACGGCTCCATTATTTGTCGCACATCTCTCGTGCAGTTAATGGAGATAGTGCGAATCCCTATTCCCGTTCCGGTGTGCAGTAACACGGGGGGGATTGTTATTTCAGTTGGTTGTTTTACCTTCTTACCCGGAAGGTGTTCGTCCACAGTCCTCCAGGCTGCATCACGGACCCCGGGTTCGTTTGCTTTCCATTATTTAATAAAGTTGTTTGCAACCATTCCCCTAACAATCTGTGTGTGACCAGTGACCTATACAAGCCATTTTTTTGTGTGCAGTTTTAATACTAAGCAATGACCCCCTCCAAGAATTGGTAGGTTATGAGTTGGTTGTCTCATCAGTATTTTGCACCTGTGCTGCCCCTGCCTTTATTATATGGTTTGCTTCATCCTGATTAGTGCATTAGTTTTGAGACCTGGGCTGGAGAATAAATACTGTTCCTCTTTTTTGCTGTGTTAATAATTTTTTTCAGTTTTAATTCAACTACTCTAGCATCAAGCTCCTAATTCGCTTTGTCTAAAGGAAGTTAGATGGCAATGTTTTATTGTGTGAGGTATGGAACTCTCTACCACATGACCTTGTAATACTTAATTCTCTAAAAAAAAGTTCAAGGAGGTCCTGTGTGACTTTCTTGAATAACATTACAGGTTATTCATACTAGATTTTATTATGGGACGTTGATCCAAGCAACTAGTCTGATTGCCATATGTGGAGTCGGGAAGGAATTTTTCCCCTAATTTTGGGCAAGCAGCATCTGCCTCATGGTTTTTTTTTACTTCCTCTGGATCAACACATAAGCTTTTCACAGGTCTCTATATATAGTGTGATGGCTCCCACAGCTCTTTATATACAGTACTAGATGGTGGCCCGATTCTAACGCATCGGGTATTCTAGAATCTGTATGCGGCCGACCAGGCGCAATCAACAGAGTGGTGTTTAAATGTGGCGCCAAAATCGCTGATTGGTCGCGGCCGCCAGCCACGACCAATCAGCAGAGAGGTGTTTAAATTTGGCGCCAGTATCGCTGATTGGTCGCGGCGCCAATATCGCTGATTCCGACCAATCAGCGAATCGTATTACTGAGGACCGGGCAGCGACGCTACCTGTGCGGGTACTTCCGCTGCAAGGAACCGGGAGATGGCCGGCTGCTCACAGCCGAAGTATCCCGACTGGCGGCGCCGCTCCCCGGTCCTCGCTTCACACTTGCCGTCGGGAGATCAGCGGCGCCGCCGGTCGCGGTACTTCTGCTGCGAGCAGCCGGGAGAAGAGCGGCTAGCGCCGGTCATCTCCCGGCTGCATCGCCGCTGACCTCCGTGCGGCAGATGAGCTGCTAACGGCCGCCATCTTTTTCTGAAATCCCGCGTCGCTGATTGGCCGCGGCTGGACCAATCAGCGACGCAGGATTTCCTGGACAGAAGGACAGACAGACAGACGGGATAAGACGATTATATACAGTACAGACCAAAAGTTTGGACACACCTTCTCATTTCAAGATTTTTCTGTATTTTCATGACTATGAAAATTGTACATTCACACTGAAGGCATCAAAACTATGAATTAACACATGTGGAATTATATACTTAACAAAAAAGTGTGAAACAACTGAAAATATGTCTTATATTCTAGGTTCTTCAAAGTAGCCACCTTTTGCTTTGATGACTGCTTTGCACACTCTTGGCATTCTCTTGATGAGCTTCAAGAGGTAGTCAATGGAAATGGTCTTCCAACAATCTTGAAGGAGTTCCCAGAGATGCTTAGCACTTGTTGGCCCTTTTGCCTTCACTCTGCGGTCCAGCTCACCCCAAATCATCTCGATTGGGTTCAGGTCTGGTGACTGTGGAGGCCAGGTCATCTGGCGTAGCACCCCATCATTCTCCTTCTTGGTCAAATAGCCCTTACACAGCCTGGAGGTGTGTTTGGGGTCATTGTCCTGTTGAAAAATAAATGATGGTCCAACTAAACGCAAACCGGATGGAATAGCATGCCGCTGCAAGATGCTGTTGTAGCCATGCTGGTTCAGTATGCCTTCAATTTTGAATAAATCCCCAACAGTGTCACCAGCAAAGCACCCCCACACCATCACACCTCCTCCTCCATGCTTCTCGGTGGGAACCAGACATGTAGAGTCCATCCGTTCACCTTTTCTGCATCGCACAAAGACACGGTGGTTGGAACCAAAGATCTCAAATTTAGACTCATCAGACCAAAGCACAGATTTCCACTGGTCTAATGTCCATTCCTTGTGTTCTTTAGCCCAAATAAGTCTCTTCTGCTTGTTGCCTGTCCTTAGCAGTGGTTTCCTAGCAGCTATTTTACCATGAAGGCCTGCTGCACAAAGTCTCCTCTTAACAGTTGTTGAAGAGATGTGTCTGCTGCTAGAACTCTGTGTGGCATTGACCTGGTCTCTAATCTGAGCTGCTGTTAACCTGCGATTTCTGAGGCTGGTGACTCGGATAAACTTATCCTCAGAAGCAGAGGTGACTCTTGGTCTTCCTTTCCTGGGGCAGTCCTCATGTGAGCCAGTTTCTTGCAGCGCTTGATGGTTTTTGCATCTGCACTTGGGGACACTTTCAAAGTTTTACCAATTTTTTGCATTGACTGACCTTCATTTCTTAAAGTAATGATGGCCACTCATTTTTCTTTACTTAGCTGCTTTTTTCTTGCCATAATACAAATTCTAACAGTCTATTTAGTAGGACTATCAGCTGTGTATCCACCAGACTTCTGCACAACACAGCTGATGATCCGAACCCCATTTATAAGGCAAGAACTCCCACTTATTAAACCTGACAGGGCACACCTGTGAAGTGAAAACCATTTCCGGTGACTACCTCTTGAAGCTCATCAAGAGAATGCCAAGAGTGTGCAAAGCAGTCATCAAAGCAAAAGGTGGCTACTTTGAAGAACCTAGAATATAAGACATATTTTCAGTTGTTTCACACTTTTTTTGTTAAGTATATAATTCCACATGTGGTAATTCATAGTTTTGATGCCTTCAGTGTGAATGTACAATTTTCATAGTCATGAAAATACAGAAAAATCTTTAAATGAGAAGGTGTGTCCAAACTTTTGGTCTGTACTGTATATTAGATGATGACCCCACAGACCCTTTACACAGCATTATGTTTCCACAGCTCCTTGTATACAGTATGATTCCCTCATTGTTCCCTAAATACAGTATGATGTGCTCACAGCTCCATATACACCGTATGATGTCCCCACACATGCAGATACACAATATGATACCTATACACAATATGATGCCCCTACATCTCCCTATACACAATATGATGCCCCTACATCTCCCTCCATCTGAACAAGTCTCTCCAGCTTCAGAAAGATTATGGACGCATCACATTTTTTTTTACGGACAGGGAAAAAAGTGCCCTATTTTTATGGACTGTCCAAGAATTTCTGGACAGTTGGCAACCCTGCTATTAGTTCCACTGGGGTGGCAGCCTAGGTGGATGCTGGAAGCACAACCGTCTCTCCCTAAGATTCGGAGAGGGAAGGCCACCGATTCCTGACCCTTGCTGTGGCCTTTTCGTTGAGAGGGATGGTTTATTGAGGGCCCATATATACACACAGTCATGGCTGGAAGTGTTTAGCAACCTTGAGATTGTTCCAGAAAGTGAAGTATTTCTCCCAGAAAATTATTACAATTACACGTTTTGTTATACATTTGTTATAATATTTATTTCCTTTGTGTGTATTGAAACAGCACAAAAAATGGGAAAAAAAGGCAAATTGGACATAATTTCACACAAAACTCCAAAAATGGGCCGGACAAAATTGTTGGCACTTTTCCAAAATTGTGGAAAAACAACTTTGCTTCAAGCATGTGATGCTCGTTAAAACTCACCTGTGGCAAGTAACAGTCGTGGGTAATATGAAAGTCATACCTGAGACCAGATAAAAAGTGGAGAAGATAGATAGATATGAGATTGATAGATAGATAGATATGAGATAGATAGATGGATATGTGGCACCCCAGGGTCTGGTTACCACTGTAATAGAAATATTATGTCTGAGAGCAAGTGGGAGGTTTCCTGGTTCGGAGCCCTTAAACATGCAACACCTCCTGTCCCAGACCAGATAAGGGAGGAACCTGCCCTATATAAACTGGATCTGGGGCGGGGTTAGTGAAGTCAGAGCCTGGAGTTAGTTCCAGACACAGGGAAAGTAACAGCGAGGAGCTCTGTAGGAGCAGGAGCTGAAGACCAGGGACTTGAGCTAAGCGGAGTTCGTCCTGGCAGAAGACTCTGAGAACCGGACACAGGAGTCCGAGGTTGCGGGGACTTATATATACCCAGCAGCAGAAACCCGCCGGCAGGGGATTTCAAGTCTTCTGGCCATAGAAGCCCGGAGGCTCAGTCACGAGCAAGGGACCAGCACTGCAATCGAGGAGCGGGGGCTATCAGAAGGCCCCAAGTCACCAGCCATACAGGTGAGCACCACACGGAACACTCAGGGACGTGGGCTACTTCCACTCGCTTACAGCAAGGTAGCCAGGAAGAGTGCAGATAGTCGGGGAGGCCTACAACTCCACCTGGCCAGGGGAACTCCAGTTTGCTCACAGACTGACCAGGCCTCTTATGCTAGCCAGTACTCCCGGGAGGGTCTGCCTTATCACCATCAGTAAAGACCCTGAACTGCACTGCAAAGCCTCTGAGTCGTTCCTGCTGCGCTCGTGCACCATCACTCCTATCATCCACACTCACTAGCCTGAGGCTATACTCCTCCCGTGGGGAGTTATACTACACTCTGCTGCCCTCACAACATCAGCCTCAGAGGTCTGCTCAGCAGCGGCGGTTCTTATTGACCGCAATCCACGGGTGGCGTAGTCGGACATTGCATTATACTGATACAGAGACTGCCACAATATTGGTCTGGCCACCCTGAGCCACGGGACCGGGTCGCCACTACTACTCCCAGCATTGCCCTGAAGTCCGGTCCCGGGTGCCCCATGGCCCAGGGGGCGCGTCATATAGATAATAGATAGATGATAGATAGTCCTATGATATGAGATAGAGGTCGTTATAGACAGGTTTATACACTCTCTCCCGAAGTCGGTAAAATCCTGGGTTGCCCAGGGAGATCCCTATAATGCTGATGACTTGGTGGGGTTGGTGGAAAGATACCAGGCGGTTGAGAGTCCGTTGGGAAAACAAGGGGTCGTAGCCTCTCAATACTGGGGTTCCCAAAAGGTGGCGGACACCCAAAAGAAGCGAGCTAGCGCCACACCTGGGGGGCATCCTAGAGTTCAGGAGGGGTCTGAGTTGCTGCCCAAGGTCCCACCCCATAATATAGTGTGTTGGAGATGTCATACCCCTGGCCATATTGCCTCCCGGTGTCCCATAACCTCTGAACCAATGGACTGTAACATGGGCCGGCGTTGCTCTTATTTTGCCTACCCCGCCTGCAGCGCGGTTCGTCAACATGGCGAGGGCCCTCAGGCATGCTCAGTGTCAGTTAACGGGGCACAAGTCTCTGGACTATTGGTCTCAGGAAGTTTGGTGACCCTGATAAGGGCCACACTCCCTCATCGGCTGGTTTCTGGGAAGGTGGTGGATGTCCGGTGTATCCATGGGGACGCTAAGAACTATCCTGTGGCCCAGGTGGATGTAAACACAGACTGTGGCACCACATCTCATGAAGTGGCGGTCGTTAAGGACCTATTGCATCCCATAATAATTGGACGTTACTTTGCATTATTCTGGGAAATGTGGGGGAAAGCGGGGACACCTGGTTGCTTGGACGACAGCCAGATCGCCCCTAAGGAAACTTACCCGCAGAACATGGTAGATGAGTTTCCCATGTGTGTGCTGGTGGGCAACGAGGATGAAGTAGCATCCCCTGAGTCCAATATCCCTGAGCTGGAGGTGTCCGAGGGAAACTTTGGAACTGCCCAACTCAGGGATTTAACTCTGAAAGGGGCCTTTGAAAATGTTACTGTGTTAAATGGGGTGCCTCAGGAACCGGGGGCTGACACTCGGTTCCCTGATTTTGCTGTGAATGGGGATTTGCTGTACAGAATAACCAAGCCAAGGGGTGAGGTAATAGAACAGTTGCTGGTGCCAGGGCCCTATAGACGCAGGGTGTTAGACATGGCTCATTCTCATGTGTTGGGTGGTCACCTGGGTGCAGACAAGATTCAAGAACGGATCCTCCAAAGATTCTACTGGCCAGGTTGCTATAGAGAAATATAGAGTTATTGTCGTTCCTGCCCCACATGCCAGATAACCTCCCCAGTGGCCCACTTCCGCAGTCCCCTAGTGCCACTACCAGTCATCGAGGTTCCATTCGAACGCATAGCAATGGATCTAGTGGGGCCTCTGGTCAAGTCCGCCCAAGGGCATCAGTATATCCTGGTGGTATTAGATTATGCTACATGGTATCTGGAGGCCGTACCACTACGAAACTCCTCCACCAGGTGTATAGCCCGGGAGTTAGTCCACATGTTTTCAAGAACCGGGTTGCCTAACGAGATCCTAACAGACCAAGGAACTCCATTTATGTCGAAGGTCATGAGGGAATTGTGCAAGACACTGCAGATTGCACAACTGAGAACCTCCGTGTACTCTCCCCAGACGGACGGACTGGTAGAGAGGTTTAACAAAACCTTGAAAGCAATGTTGAGGAAAGCAGTGGAAAAGGATGGCCGAGACTGGGACTATATGTTGTTCGCCATGAGGGAAGTTCTCAAAGCTTCCACAGGTTTCTCCCCGTTTGAACCACTCTATGGACGACACCCTCAGGACTCCTGGAGGTGGAGAAAGAGTCCTGGGAAGCTGAGACCACTCCCTATAGGAGAGTGGTGGAGCACGTTGCCCAGATGCAAGAGAGGATTGCCCATATGATGCCCATTGTGAGGGAGCACCTCCTCAAGGCACAAGAGGCACAGTCCAGGGTGTATAATAGGTCGGCCAGGGTGAGATCGTTCAACCCAGGAGATCAAGTGCTTGTGCTAGTCCCACAGTGGAGAGCAAGTTCATGGCCAAGTGGCAGGGCCCCTATGAGGTGGTAGAGAAAGTGGGGGAAGTCAACTTTAAGATCCACCAACCAGGGAAGAGGAAGCCCTACCAAATTTACCATGTTAACTTGATTAAGCCATGGCAAGATAGAGAGCCTGCGGAAGCTCCCTGTTTAGTGGCTGAGGCTGAGGCCGATGTGAAAGAGGTCAAGGTGGCAGAGTCACTGTCACATGCCCAAAAGCAACAGTGCAAAGAGTTGTTACAGCGAAATAAAGACATGTTTTCGGAGTTGCCAGGACTCACTCAGGTCATAGAGCATGAGGTTCTCACAGAGCCTCATGTTCGCGTCAATCTAAAACCATACCGGATCCCCGAAGCCCGCAGAGAGGTGATCTCTAAAGAAGTAAGGCGGATGCTAAACCTGGGAGTCATTGAAGAGTCCAAAAGTGGATGGTCCAGTCCTATAGTCTTAGTGCCGAAACCAGATGGGGAATGGCGGTTTTGCAACGACTATAGGAAGCTGAAGGAGGTCTCAAAGTTCGACGCCTACCCAATGCCTAGGGTAGATGAGCTTATCGAAAGGCTAGGACGGGCTCGGTACATCACCACTCTGGACCTCACCAAAGGATATTGGCAAATTCCCCTGTCCAAAGAGGCTAAGGAGAAGACAGCCTTCTCGACGCCAATACGTCAGGATGCCGTTTGGGTTGAAGGGAGCTCCGGCCACCTTCCAGAGAGCCATGGACCGGATCTTAGCACCCCACAAACAGTATGCAGCGGCCTACCTAGATGCTATCGTCATATTTAGCCAGGACTGGGAAAGTCATCTGGACAAAGTTCAAGCCATACTTGATGCCCTAAGGAAGGCGGGCTTTACTATCAACCCGAAGAAATGTGCCATGGGGATGGAGGAAGCCAAGTACCTAGGGTACGTGGTTGGTAGAGGGGAAATAAAACCACAAATAAATAAGGTCGAGGCGATCTTGAACTGGCCACAGCCCCTCTCGAAGAAGCAGGTCAGGGCGTTTCTAGGCATTGTGGGCTACTATCGAAGATTTGTCCCTAACTTTGCCCTGATAGCAGCCCCACTGATGGATCTTCTGAAAGGGATGAAGTCAGCTATGGCCAAGTGGTCCCCGGAAGCAGAAGCGACCTGCCAGGAATTGAAACTGGTCCTCTGTAAACAACCAGTCTTGGTGGCACCCAGCTTCTCCAAGGAGTTTGTGGTCCAGATGGATGCATCGGATGTCGGGCTGGGAGCAGTCTTGTCCCAGGAGATTAACGGAGAAGAACACCCTGTAAAATACCTCAGTCTGAAGCTCTCCGCTTGTGAGAAGGACTACTCCATTGTAGAAAAAGAATGTTTGGCCATTAAGTGGGCGTTAGACACTCTGAGGTATTACCTATTAGGTAGAAGGTTCAGGTTAGTGTCAGACCATGCCCCATTGAGGTGGATGCGAGAAAAGAAGGGAAACAATGCCAGAGTGACTAGGTGGTTCCTGGCTCTACAAGATTTTAGTTTCCAGGTAGAGCATAGGCCTGGGAAACAACATGGGAATGCCGCTGCCTTGTCAAGGATTTATTGTATGGTGACAGAAGGTGCCAAGCCCTACGGCTTTGGACAGAGGGGGGGTGTATGTAAGGTTGCTGCCGGACAGATCGTGGACGGGAGGTATGTGTCCTCGAAGTGCCATGCTTCGGTGATGTAGGATCCGGAGAAGCAGGCTCCAGCACACATAGTGCTGAGAGGAATTTAATGGGTCCGGATTACAGGGCCGGGTTTTATGAGCAGCTGAAAGAGCTGGGGGGGAACAGCTGCTCACTTACCTCCAGTCCGGTCTTGGAAGGCTAATTTAAGACAGCTGCGCCTGTCTCTGTCTGTCTGTGTTTGCTGGGCAAGGTGAGCAGACCTTGCAGGTGCTTCTTAGACTCTGCAGGAGGCAGAGAAAAGCACCTTGTTTAAACGGCTGAATCCGTGCTGCATGGACTTGTTATTTTGAGCTTTGTTCTGTTATTCCTTTTTGTGCCAGGAAAAGGCTGTAACTTTTGTTTCTTAACTGGTGTATGGACACTAAAATAAGCCACCAGTTTGTTTGAACCCGTGGACTGCATCACTGTGTGAACCTGTGCCTACCTCCAACGCGGCTCAGTGAGTACAAATCCCTACACTATCTATCTATCTATTTATCTATCTATCCATCTATCTATCCATCTATTTATTCATCTATCCATCTATCTATCCATCCATCATACATGGATAGATAGAAAGATAGATAGATACATATATGGATAGATAGATGGATAGATAGATATGAAATAGAGAATATAAGGATAGATAGATGATAGATAATCCTATGATATGATAGGTTTGATCGTGCATTTCCAATGTCTCTTACCACTGCGGCCATGATAGAGCATTTTCTACACTTTCTCGGTTCCCTCTTCCATTGCTGGAGGCTAACTTCTGCCGCATGAAATACAGTGGTGGCCAAAAGTATTGGCACCCCGGCAATTCTGTCAGATAATACTCAGTTTCTTCCTGAAAATGATTGCAATCACAAATTCTTTGGTATTATTATCTTCATTTAATTTGTCTTCAATGAAAAAACACAAATAGAATTGTCCTAAAGCCAAATTGGATATAATTCCACATCAAACCTAAAAAAGGGGATGGACAAAAGTATTGGCACTGTTTGAAAAATCATGTGATGCTTCTCTAATTTGTGTAATTAACAGCACCTGTAACTTACCTGTGGCACCTAACAGGTGTTGGCAATAACTAAATCACACTTGCAGCCAGTTAACATGGATTAAAGTTGACTCAACCTCTGTCCTGTGTCCTTGTGTATACCACATTGAGCATGGAGAAAAGAAAGAAGACCAAAGAATTGTCTGAGGACTTGTGAAACCAAATTGTGAGGAAGCATGAGCAATCTGAAGGCTACAAGTCCGTCTCCAAAGACCTGAATGTTCCTGTGTCTTCCGTGCGCAGTGTCATCAAGAAATTTAAAGCCCATGGCACTGTGGCTAACCTCCCTACATGTGGACGGAAAAGAAAAATTGACGAGAGATTTCAGCGCAAGATTGTGCGGATGGTGGATAAAGAACCTCGACTAACATCCAAACAAGTTCAAGCTGCCCTGCAGTCTGAGGGTACAACAGTGTCAACCCGTACTATCCGTCGGCGTCTGAATGAAAAGGGACTGTATGGTAGGATACCCAGGAAGACCCCACTTCTTACCCCGAGACATAAAAAAGCCAGGCTGGAGTTTGCCAAAACTTACCTGATAAAGCCTAGAACTGGAAGTGCATTGAGGTGAAGGTGAAGAGGTATTGGGAATCCTGCAGAAAATACCTGTGTGAATTGCGTGAAGAGGTATTGGGAATCCTGCAGAAAATACCTGTGTGAATTGCGTGAAGAGGTATTGGGAATCCTGCAGAAAATACCTGTGTGAATTGCGTGAAGAGGTATTGGGAATCCTGCAGAAAATACCTGTGTGAATTGCGGTGAGTGCTGCATTGTGATCTGCTGAGTGCTTTTCTACCTGTTTAGATTTATTGGGCTTTTTAAAATCTATTTTCTCACTACAGTTTTAGTTTCTTAGTTTACTACCTGTGTATTTAAAGGTTAACTACATTGCACTAAAATCCTGAGGTGTAGATTTACTCACAAGGGGTTAATTAAGGGGAAGGGGTCATAATTAAGGGTTTATAAGGGGCAGCTGGTTGGGCATAAAGTCCTTTGGAAGTGCATTGAGGTGAAGGGTACATTGCTGGAAAAGGAAAAAAAAAAAAAAACACTTTAAATCTCTTAGTTTGCGAGTGTGAACGAGCTGCGTGTGTCCGGAGCGTAAGTGCGAACGAAAGTAAGTGTGTGACTTGTTTTTCAGTGACTTTGGATTCAGGGAGTTTGGAAGGGAGGACTTAGGACTGAATTGCTGACTGTATTTCATTCTTTCTTTACTTTACTTTTTACTTAATTAATCCACCTGACCTACTTAGCTGATTCCCCCGTCCATACTTGATGCTTAATTGATCCCCCGTCCATACTTAACTGATCCCCTGTCAATATCTAATTGATACACTTGCACATCCCTAATTGATCCCCGTCCATACACCTATATATAAATAATTGTGTTTTGTACTTGTATATATATACTGACTGTATCCCCATATTTAGAATGACGTCCATGTTGGACGGAGCCGTGCAGTGTACATCTTGCGCAATGTATGCATTCCGTGAGCACCCACTCGAGGATCCATACTGCTGCGAGAGATGTGAGCATATCGTGCACTTGGAAGCCCAAATTCTGGATCTAAGTGCTCAGATAGCGGTACTGAGGAGCATCGACAACATAGAACGGAGTTTGCTGCTCACCGAGCAGACACTCAATGGGTCAATACTGGGGGTGGAGCATAGAGGGGAAGTGCAGGCTGAACAGGCAGGGAGCTGGATAACAGTAAGGAGGGATAGAGGGAAGAAGTATAGGAAGGCTGGTTCAGAACCGGCATTATTGGAGCATGACAGATCCTCTGACCGCCGGGGGAGTGTATGCTCCAGTAATGAGGGGGAGGGGGGAAGTGTAGGGCAGGCAAGACAGGTTCTGGTAGTGGGTGACTCTATTATTAGGGGGACAGACAGGGCAATCTGTCACAAAGACCGGGATCGCCGAACGGTGTGCTGCCTCCCTGGCGCTCGAGTCCGGCACATCGCGGATCGGGTTGACAGGTTACTGGGTGGGGCTGGCGAAGACCCAGCGGTCATGGTCCACATCGGCACCAATGACAAAGTGAGTGGTAGATGGAGGGTCCTTAAAAATGATTTCAGGGACCTAGGTAGGAAGCTTAGGGCAAGGACCTCCAAGGTAGTTTTCTCAGAAATACTACCAATCCCGCGAGCCACACAGGAGCGCCAACAGGAAGTTAGGGAGGTGAATAAGTGGCTAAAGAGTTGGTGCAAGGCAGAAGGGTTTGGGTTCATGGAGAACTGGGCCGACTTCGCGGTCGGATACAGGCTCTACCGTAGGGACGGGCTGCACCTCAATGGGGAGGGTGCAGCGGTGCTGGGGAAGAAGATAGCTAATAGGTTGGAGGAGTTTTTAAACTAGAGACGGGGGGGGGAAACCAAGGAAATAGGTGGGATGTGAGGCAAGCAAGGGGGAAGGGGAGAAGTGAATATAATGAGGGTGGAGAGGGGAGTGGGGATAGTACAGTTAGATCGTTAGAGAAGAATAGGATGCTAAATAACCCCAAAGTTTTATCTTGCATGCTGACCAACGCAAGAAGCCTGACCAATAAGGCGGATGAGCTGCGGGCGCTTATATGGGAGGAGAGGTATGACATCGTAGGTATAACAGAGACTTGGCTAGACGATAGCTACGACTGGGCGGTAAATTTATTAGATTATAGTTTATTTAGAAGGGACCAGAAACAGGGGAAAGGCGGAGGAGTCTGCTTATATGTAAAGTCATGTCTAAAACCCAGACTAAGGGAAGATATAGGAGAGGGAGAAGAGGGGGTCGAGTCCATGTGGGTAGAGATAGAGGGAACTAAAAATAATAATAAAATATTACTGGGGGTCTGCTATAAGCCACCCAATATAACAGAGGAGAATGAGAATCTGCTATTAGGACAAATAGACAAAGTAGCAAAACATAATGAAGTGATTGTAATGGGGGATTTCAACTACCCGGATATTGACTGGGAAACAGAAACCTGTAGATCTCAGAAAGGAAAAAGGTTCTTGACAAATATTAAGGATAATTATCTCTCCCAACTAGTGCAGGAACCAACGAGAGGGAAGGCCGTGTTGGACTTAATATTGACTAATAGGCCTGATAGAATAACTGAGGTACAGATAGGGGGGCACCTAGGTAATAGCGACCATAATATTATCGACTTCAAAATGCCCTTCAGTAGGGTTATCAATAAGGGAACAACAAAAACATTAAACTTTAGGAGGGCGAAGTTTGATCAGCTGAAAGAAAGCCTTCAACTTATTGACTGGGACAAAGTACTTAATCAATGGAATACGAATAGTAAATGGGAAACCTTCAAAAGAATTCTGAATACTCAGTGCGAGAGGTATATACCGTATGGGAATAAAAGGGCCAGAAATAAGAGGAAACCAATATGGTTGAACAAGAACGTAAAAGGGGCGTTAAATAGCAAAAAAGAGGCATTCAAGAGATTAAAACAGGAAAACAGTAAGGAGGCACTAATGTGTTACAAGGAAAAAACGAGAACCTGTAAAAAACAAATAAAAATAGCGAAGGAGGAAACAGAGAGACGTATTGCTAGGGAAAGTAGATCAAATCCCAAACTGTTCTTTACGTATATAAATAGTAAAAGGATTAAATCGGATAATATTGGACCAATAAAAAGTGAGGAAGGCAAAATCATAGAGAAAGATGAGGATAAAGCTAATCTATTAAATAATTTTTTTTTCGACAACTTTCACAAAGGAAATCAAACTAACAGGAGAAATGAGAAGTGACAAGCTTAATCCTCCACTAAGTATGACAAATCTAACCCAAGTTGAGGTACAGAAACGCCTCAGTAACATTAAAATAAACAAATCACCAGAACCTGATGGCATACACCCACGGGTACTAAGGGAACTAAGTAATGTGATAGACAGACCGTTATATCTTATATTTAAGGACTCTGTTGAGACTGGGTCTGTGCCACTTGATTGGCGACAGGTGAATGTAGTGCCAATATTCAAAAAGGGAGCGAAAAGTGACGCCGGAAACTATCGGCCGGTGAGTCTGACGTCCGTTGTGGGCAAAATTTTTGAAAGCTTCATTAAAGAGGCAATTACGGAGCATCTTGATGCTAATAATCTTTTAATCCCGAACCAACATGGATTCATGAGGAATCGCTCCTGCCAAACAAACCTGATTGACTTCTACGAGGAGGTGAGCTCTCGAGTAGATCAGGGGGAACCAGTGGATGTCGTGTATCTCGACTTCTCAAAAGCTTTCGATAGCGTGCCACATAATAGGTTGGTATACAAAATGAGAATGATGGGGCTGGGGGAAAATGTCTGCAAGTGGGTAGCTAACTGGCTAAGGGATAGAAGGCAGAGGGTGGTTATAAATGGAATATACTCAGATTGGGTAAGCGTCACTAGAGGCGTTCTTTACGGTAAGAGCAGTGAGAATATGGATTTCACAGAGTGAGGAGACGGTGATGTCAGATTCACTACACCAGTTCAAGCGGGGACTGGATGCATTTCTAGATACCAGGCAGATTTCAGCATATACTTAAAAATAAAATAAAATAGTAAGTTGATACAGGGATTTATTCTGACTGCTGGTTTCAGAGTCAGGAGGGAATTTTTCCTCAGGTGAAGATTGGCCAAATCATTTGGGGTTTTTGCCCTCCTCTGGATCAACTTTACCAATTACAGAACTAACAGGTCGAACTTGATGGACGCAAGTCTTTATTCGGCTTTACTAACTATGTTTACAAACTATGTTACTATGTTTTGGAAGAATGTTCTCTGGTCAGATGAGACAAAAGTCGAGCTTTTTGGGAAAAACCATCAACATAGAGTGTACAGGAAAAAAAAAGAGGCATTAAAAGAAAAGAACATGGTCCCTACAGTCAAACATGGCGGAGGTTCCCTGATGTTTTGGGGTTGCTTTGCTGCCTCTGGCACTGGACTGCTTGACCGTGTGCATGGCATTATGAAGTCTGAAGACTACCAACAAATTTTGCAGCATAATGTAGCGCCCAGTGTGAGAAAGCTGGGTCGCCCTTAGAGGTCATGGGTCTTCCAGCAGGACAATGACCCAAAACACACTTCCAAAAGCACTATAAAATGGTTTTAGAGAAAGCACTGGAGACTTCTAAGGTGGCCAGCAATGAGTCCAGACCTGAATCCCATAGAACACCTGTGGAGAGATCACAAAATGGCAGTTTGGAGAAGGCACCCTTCAAATATCAGGGACCTGGAGCAGTTTTCCAAAGAAGAATGGTCTACAATTCCAGCAGAGCATTGTAAGAAACTCATTGATGGTTACCGGAAGTGGCTGTTCGCAGTTATTTTGGCTAAAGGTTGTGCAACCAAGTATTAGGCTGAGGGTGCCAATACTTTTGTCTGGCCCATTTTTGGAGTTTTGTGTGAAATGATCAATGATTTGATTTTTGCTTCATTCTCTTTTGTGTTTTTTCCTTGCAAGCAAATTAAATGAAGATAATAATACCAAAGAATTTGTGATTGCAATCATTTTCAGGAAGAAACTGAGTATTATCTGATAGAATTGCAGGGGTGCCAATACTTTTGGCCACCACTGTAATAAGTGAGCTGTCATTTATTCATAAGACGTTCTATTCTTCAGAGCTGAGACTGTAAAATAAAAAGTGAAGAATAAAATATCTGATGACTGTTCTTTCACTGTGAGTAAGAAACAGATAATAAAATTAAAGGAAAAATAACTGAGGGGAGAACCCTGCAGGTTTATTGTCCTTCTATAGCTGTATGGTGGCAGGATGGTGACACTGCTGGAGTCCTGGTGAGGATCTGCATGATATTAATTTCTGTTGACTTTTTATTGCCAACATATTCTGCAGTGATGTACATATAGTCCCTGCCCACAATGCGGTACACATGAGGGACAATTTCATATTAAGCCAAGTAACCTATGATGTCAAGGTCTCATATTTACAACGTGCTTATTGGCAATCTGAGCCGGCGAATGGCTCTGTGTCCGTATATTCGCTATATACTGCCCGCAATATCTTGTAGAAAGCTCACAGTGACTAAAATGTATAAATAGTTCTCTTTGGAGAATTTAATTAGATCCATTCATACCTTACCTTATAATGAGGACTTAAAGGGCTTTTATAACTAGGTAAAACAAGCTTAACGGGACTGTCCAGGACTTATATATTAATGACCGATTTTAGGATAAGTCATCAACAGGGTGGGACTGGGCTGGCGGGGTACCCTTCTGCAGAGGAGAGGGGGAGAAGAGAATGAAAAAATAAAAAAACCTGCGGTTTTAAGGGGCACGGGCCCTTTAAAAGCGCTGGCACAGTGTATGCAGGGACGCGCGTACGCGGCGTTCATTACCTGAACCGCCGCGACACACGTCCCAGTGAAGCAGCTGAAGCTGCGCGTCTCCCTTCCCCGGCCGGCGTATGACGTCACCGGAGAAGGAGGACACCGCACGGGAGAGCAGGAAGGTAAGAGGTGTCTGTGTGTGTGTCTGTGTGTATATGAGTGGATGCAGAATGGGATGGGCCCCTGGCTGGACACACAAGGGGGGGCCCGGCTAGACACACAAGGGGGGACCCTGGCTGGACACACAAGGGGGGGCCCGGATGGACACACAAGGGGGGCCTTGCTGGACACACAAGGGGGAGCCCTGGCTGGACACACAAGGGGGAGCCCTGGCTGGACACACAAGGAGAAGCCCTGGCTGGACACACAAGGGGGAGCCCTGACTGGACACACAAGGGGGAGCCCTGACTGGACACACAAGAGGGAACCCTGGCTGGACACACAAGGGGGAGCCCTGGCTGGACACACAAGGGGGAGCCCTGGCTGGACACACAAGGGGGAGCCCTGACTGGACACACAAGGGGGAGCCCTGGCTGGACACACAAGGGGGGAGCTGGATGGACACACAAGGGGGAACCCTGGCTGGACCCACAAGGGGGAGCCCTGGCTGGACACACAAGGGGAAGCCCTGGCTGGACACACAAGAGGGAACCCTGGCTGGACACACAAGGGGGAACCCTGGCTGGACACACAAGGGGGAACACTGGCTGGACACACAAGGGTGAGAGCCTGGCTGGACACACAAGGGGGAACCCTGGCTGGACACACAAGGGGGGGAGCCTGGCTGGACACATAAGGGGGGGAGCCTGGCTGGACACATGGGAAAGGGTGGGCAGGATGGCTATATGGTGGGGCAGGCTGGACACATGGAGGCCAGGATGGATATGTGAGGGGGATGGATATATGGGGGGGCCGGATATATGGGGGGCGGGGCAGGCTGGACACATGATGGCCAGGATGGATATGTGGGGGGCAGGCTGGACACATGGGGGGCTAGGATAGATATGTGGAGGGGCAGGCTCGATACACGTGGGCTAGGATAAATATATGGAGGGGCCACGCTGGACATATGGGGGCCAGTATGGATATATGTGGGGGTGTCAGGATGGATATATGCAGGGGGGAAGGGCAGGATGGATATATGAGGGGGAGGCTGGACACATGGAGGCCAGGATGGATATATGGGGGGCAGGCTGGAAACATGGAGGCCAGGATGGATATATTGTGGGGGGCAGGCTGGACACATGGAGGCCAGGAAGGATATGTTGGGGGGGCATGCTGGACACATGGAGGCCAGGATGGATATATGGGGGGCAGGCTTGACACATGGGGCTTTAGGACAGATATATGGGAGGGGGCAGGCTGGACACATGGAGGCCAGGACAGATATATGGGGGGGCAGGCTGGAAACATGGAGGCCAGGATGGATATGTGGGGGGGCAGGCTGGACACATGGAGGCCAGGATGGATATATGGGGGGAACAGGAGGGCCACATGGGGGACTAGGATGGGTATATGGGAGGGGGCAGGCTCGATACATGTGGGCTAGGATAAATATATGGAGGGGTCACACTGGACATATGGGGGCCAGAAGGGATATATGGGGGGTGTCAGGATGGATATATGCAGGGAAGGGGGGGCCAGGATGGATATATGGGGGTGCCAGGCTGAACAAGGGACTTAATTACTGTTTGGGGCCAGATTGAGGAACATACTTTATTAGTTTATGGTGGCCAGTGAGGAACATTATTATTTTAGAGTCCAATTAGAGACATTATTACTTCTGTAATATAATTTACTTTTTAGGAAATTGTTTTCCATGGGATAGGACAAAAGCGGGCTCCTGTTACTGTGCAGGGCGGCACTATATCGCTTTTTTTCTTCAACTGGTGTAGTGTAGAAGTCGGGGGGTGGAGTGGGAATATTCCCTAGAAGAGATCAGTTATTGATAACTGTGTGTTATTTTCTGCAGAGATGATTCCTGGCTGGAAGAAGTGATGGCCGTCTGTGCCAGATGAAGAAGAAAAGCGAAGATGAAGGACTTCACCTAGAGACGTCACTGGTGAGTCAGTGTATTACATGTGACTCGCCCCCTGGGCCGTGGGGCACTCGGATCCGGGCAATAGGGAGACGATGGGGGTAGTAGTGGCGACCCGGTTCCGTGGCTCAGGGTGGTCAGGCCAATGGTAGTCTGCTATGTTCTGCTGATAATGTCCGACTACGCCACCCGTGGATTGCGGTTATTAGGAACCGCCGCTGCATGCAGACCGCTGGGGCTGATGAGGTGTGCAGCTAGGGTAGTGTGACTCTCCACGGGAAGAGTGCGGCCCCAGGGCAGTATAATGGATGTTGGGAGTGATGGTAGTGGGAGTCCCAGTGCTGATAGTGCTGGAGGAGCAAGGAGCACACAGACAACAGGTTGCAGTCCAGGGTCTTTACTAAACAGGTAAACTGACCCACAAACAGTCCCGGCTAGGAGGGGACCTGGATGTCTGAGAGCAACGGGGAAATTGGCCCTGGTCAGGGTGAGGGTGTAGGCCTACCGTGCTTTCTGCGCTCCTTCTGGCTATCTCCTCCTGATAGGGTAACAGCCCACGTTTCCGAGCTTTCCGTGTTTTCTCGCCTGTATGGCCTGCGACGTGGGTTCCTTTCTCCTCCCAGCCTTGTATGGCTTTACTGGTCCCTTCTGTTGTGGCAGGGCCTCCAGGCTTCTTAGGCCAAGGAATATACAGTCCCTTGCGGACTGGTTCTCTGCTGGGGGATGTGGAATCCTTCCAGCCTCAGACACCAAAGTCTGGTAGATTAAGTCTGTTATCTGCCAAGACAGGCTTGCTTCGCCTCTTGTCTCTGGCTTGTGGCTCTCCTCCTGCCACACTTCCTCTTAGGTGCAGTGCAACTGTCTGTCCCTGCTCTGCTGAGACACGTCTCAGTCCTGAGACAGGTCATCTGGGTTCTCTCTAACCCTGCCCCCAGCACCAGCTTTTATAGGGGCAGCCTGCTCCCCCTACTGGCCTGAGACAGGAGGCATTGCATGCTAATGTTCCCCTGACTAGAGAACCTCCCCCCTGCTCTCAGACACAGCTTTAATTACACTTGTGGCATCCAGGCCAGGGTGACACATTCCCCCCTAGTGAAATTTAGTACTCCGGGACTAAACAGTAAACAAAGACAATATGCAAAACAATAAAACATTAATAGACAGACGACGCACAAATTGAGTTCTTAAGGTCACAGTGTGGCCTGTGACCGGGTGTCCATATCACCAGCACAACGGGGAACCTTAACCAGGTGGGGGTCTGTCCTACCCCAAGTCCTTCACAGTCTTAGTTCATTCCTGGGTTAGGCTCTGAACGCAGTCCATACAAGGTCCCGGTTATAAAAAGTCCATAACCTGTGAGTCCTTACGGTAGCTGCAAGAAACTGAAACAGAGTATTACCAAACATGCATGTAACTTTGCAAACAATTCAACATTTGGCAACAGGGTTATTTACAATTTTAGTACACTATATTCTCCAGCGAGCGGGTATCTGTCCCTTTGTGCTCCTGGTTGACCTACGTAGCCCACTGTCTGGTGGTGGACTGACTTGGCTTTCCCCACTAGCGTTAGGGGTGCAGCTACCAGCTGGGTGTACAGGTAGGGCAGGCAGCTGTCTGCGGGTCCTTTGGCTTACCGCAGGCATGGCAGGCTCACTGTCAGCAGAGGGTTGACTCTCCTGGGCTGCTGGTACAGGCTCTTCTGCCTCTGGAACTGCTTGCTCCTCTTCACCTTCCGGCTCTGGTGTTGGTTGTTGCTGTGCCGGTTGCAGGAAATGCAGGACAAGTACCACTATGGCATCATTTATGCGAGTCCAGGACTGAGGAAACTCTCCGAGAACGGTGCTGATCATTTCTTCCTTGTCCTCTGCGGGTTCAAGGTCACTCTGATCCTCTTCTGCACTACGGAGTTGCTCGGGGCACCTTTTGAGATGGTCTCTGGAGACGACACTAGTGGTTTCTCCTCCGTCCTTGGTGATTACGCACACCTTTGGGTTGTCGTGGTCAGACTGCAGTACGGTGTAGGGTTCCCTTTCCCACTGGTCGTCCAACTTATGTAGCCTTCTTTTTCGCTTTAGGACTTGCTCAGCAGGTTCTAGGGGACTAGCAGGGGCGTGTTGATTGAAGAGTCTTTCTTGCTTCTCTCTCACCTGGGCCAGGCTCTTCTCCACACTCTCCTGTACCTTCTTGTACTGCAGTTGCCTTTCCGTATCCCAGTCCGCATCCGGGGAGGTGTCCTCAGGTATTAGGACTCCCATCTCCAGGTCTACGGGCAGCTTTCCTGGTCTAGCTCGCATCAGGTAAGCCGGGGTGCAGTTTGTAGCATTCACCAGGATATTGTTGTATAGGTCTATCAGGTCCGGCAGTTTTTCTGGCCACAGGCTGCGTTCCTCCAGGGGCAACGTCTTCAGGAGATCAATGACTATATTGTTCATCTTCTCACACATCCCGTTGGTTTGGGGGTGGTAAGGCGTTGTACGAATCTTCTTACAGCCATAGAGGTTGCAGAACTCCTGGAAGATTTCAGCCTCGAACGCTGGACCCTGGTCTGTCAGGACCTGTTCCGGATACCCGTGTGGACGGCAGAAATATTGCTGGAAGGCTCTGGCCGCTGTTTGGGCTGTCAAGTCCTTTACCGGGACCACCACTAGAAAACGGGAATAGTGGTCCACGATTGTCAGGGCATAGATGTATCCTGACCGGCTGGGAGCCAATTTGACATGGTCCAGAGCTACCAGCTCAAGAGGCTGCGTGGTGATGATGGGCCTCAAGGGTGTCTTCTGGCTGGCACGGTCCTTCCTCCTTAGGTGACAAGGGCCACAGTCTCTGCACCATTTTTCTACAGCTCCTCTCATGCCGACCCAAAAGAATCTTCCTCTTAGTAGGAACTCCAGTTTCTTCCAACCGAAGTGTCCCGCTCTGTCATGGTAAGCCCCCAGGACCATAGCTGCATCCCTCCTTGGGACCACGACTTGCCAGGTCAGCTCGTGCGTCCGGTGGTTGACAATCCTTCTGCACAACTTGCCTTCGTAGAGGAACAGCTTGCTCTTCTCCTTCCATAGCTGCTTGGCTTCCTCTGGGGCATCTGGATCTAAGCGGGCGTCTTCCCGGGTCAGCAGATCTTTCACCAGGCGGACTGCAGGGTCACTATCTTGGGTCTCGGCCCAGCTGTGGTGAGGTAGGGGATTCATCATCACAGTTGTTAGATCCTCCTCCTTCACGCGGTGAGAGTGTTGAGCGGCTCCATACCGGTGAAACGCGGGGAGTTCTACCTCCTCCAGCTCTTCTGGGTCTTCGTCACCTTCAGGTAAGTGAGGCATCCTTGATAGGGCGTCCGCGTTGGAGTTGGTTTTGCCTGCCCGGTACTTGATCACGAAGTCATAGTTGGAGAGACGGGCCATCCACCGCTGTTCCAGGGCACCCAGTCTTGCATTGTCCAGGTGTGTCAACGGGTTGTTGTCCGTGTACATGGTGAACTTTGCGGAGGCCAGGTAATGCTTGAAGCGTTCCGTCACGGCCCACACCACCGCCAAGAATTCTAGCTTGAAGGAGCTGTAATTCTCCGGGTTCCTCTCGGTGGGCCTCAGCTTCCGGCTGGCGTATGCAATCACCCGTTCTCTGCCCTGTTGGTTTTGGGACAATACGGCTCCCAGTCCCACATTACTGGCATCTGTGTGGAGAATGAAAGGCTGGCCATAATCAGGGTAGGCCAGGATCTCATCCCCTGTGAGGGCCATCTTTAGCTGGCGGAAGGACTCCTCTTCCGGTTTATCCCACTTGAAGGGCGGCTTTTGCCTCCTGGACTTAGACTGTCCGATCAGGAGGTCCTGCATAGGAGCTGCCATCTTGGTGAACCCGGGGATGAATCTTCGGTAGTAGCCTACCAACCCGAGAAACTGTCTCACCTCTTTGATGTTCGAGGGGCTTGGCCAGCTCTTGATTTCCGCGACCTTGTCAGGGTCGGGGGCCACTCCTTCCGCGCTTACCACGTGCCCTAGGTACTGGACCTTTGGTTTCAGCAGGTGACACTTCGATGGTTTCACCTTCAGGCCATAGCCTGCCAGGGCTTCGAACACCTCGGCCAGGTGCTTCAGATGGTCCTCGTAGGTCTTCGAATAGACGATCACGTCGTCCAGGTAAAGGAGGACCGTCTCGAAGTTTCGGTGCCCTAGACAGCATTCCATCAGCCGCTGGAAGGTCCCTGGTGCGTTGCAGAGCCCGAAAGGCATGCAGTTGAATTCGCTCAGTCCCATCGGGGTGGTGAAGGCGGTCTTCTCCTTGTCAGCCTCTGCCACAGGAACCTGCCAGTACCTGCTAGTAAGGTCCAAAGTAGAAAAGAAGTTAGCTGATTTTAGTGCGGCTAAAGACTCCTCTATTCTAGGCAGCGGATATGCGTCTTTGTGAGTGATACGGTTGATTTGTCTATAGTCGACGCACATTCTCATGGTGCCGTCTTTCTTTTTGACCAGAACCAAGGGGGCTGCCCAGGGGCTACAGCTGTCTCTAATAACCCCAGCTTCTTTCATCTCTCTTAGCATGCCCCTTGCGTTCTGATAATGTGCAGGGGGTACAGGTCTGTGCCTCTCTTTTATCGGTGGGTGGCTCCCTGTGGGGATGTGGTGTTCTATCCCCTTTACTCTGCCGAAGTCTAGCGGGTGCTTACTAAAGACTCTCTCGTACTCCTGTACCACCCGGTAGACTCCTTGTTTTTGGTGCAGGGGAGTGGAGTCAGCACCCACGTGGAGTTTCTGGCACCAGTCCTCCTTTTGTTTCTGGGAGCCATTACCCTCCGCCTGAGGAGATGGAGGCAAGGGTTCCACGGCCCTGATAGCTTTGTGTTCGACCACAAACAGCTTGGCGAGTGTAGCGTACCTGGGTAAGTGTACCTCCCTCTCCCCAATGTTGAGAATGCGGACGGGCACCCTCCCAAGACGGACATCAACCACCCCCCGGGCTGTCAAAATGGTGGGCCTGCTGTCTGAGTACACGGGTTCTACCATGGCTTGGTAGTCTCTACCTCTCAACCCGATTGCAGTCCGACACCAGATCATCATTTCACTTTTGGGAGGCATGGAAATGGGGAATGGGTCACTCAGTCTTACGCTACCGATCTCACCACCAGACAGTTCTACCTGCTGCCGTCTCATCAGGGCTTTTATCTGCTTGTTGAGGACTCTCTGTTGGCTGGAACTAGCATTCACCGCCACCTGTTGTAAGATTACAATTACCTCTGAAAGACAATTTTCAATTACATTAGTACCCACAGTTATTTTAGGGTGACTTTCACGACGGTCAATGTCCACAATAATCACTCCCTGTGCCGGTAGTTCAACTTTACCAATCTTAATGGTCATCTCCTTGAACCCCATCTGCGGCACGGGTAAGCCATTACTGGCGATGATGCTCAAGTTACCGTCTGGATACCGTGTGATATCAGCATCAGTCCAATACTGCTTAAAAAGTACATAAGGGATAGTGGTTACTTGTGACCCAGTATCCAGCAAGGCGCTCATGGGGATACCGTCCAGCACCACGGGTAAAACCGGGCGCCCCCCAACGTACTTATTACGCCAATTGTAAGGGCCTGGTGATCTTATGCCTGGGGGTTGGCCCTCTGCCCCAGGTTGGACCCGTTTAAATTACAGTACCTGGAAATGTGTCCGGGCTGGTTGCATCGACAGCAAATGGGCTGTCCATCCTCTGCGTAGCGGTCTGTGGGCCTCCCTCGGAACGACGGGATCCTCCTCTGTCGACGCTATGGGACATCCTCCGGACTTGAAGCCAGCTCGATGGGTTTTGACGGGTCCACTTGCAACGCCTGGACGGTCCTGGTCAACGCCGCGACGCTCCTGGTCAGCTCCTGGACTTGTTGGTGCAGATCTTTCGACGGGGCTTGGTTCAGGGCCTGTGCATCAGCCTCCACGGAGTCCATAGAGGAGGGCGCCGCCTCCTGGTGGTAAGTGATAGCAGGGCGCCGGGGGTTTATAGCGCCACTGGTTGCAGATTCACGGAGCACCCTTATGGCCCTGTCCTTAAATTGGGCAAAGGTAAGGTCGAGGTTCTGAAAGAACATGAGGCGCAGTTGGGCCCTGTGGGCGCTAGACAGCAGACCTTCTATGAATTGTTCTGTTAGCAGCTTATCCGTTTCCTGCACACTGCCAGGGTCAGTTTGTTGAATAGCCCTCAAGGCTTCCTGCAGATTTAGGGCATAGTCTCTGATGCTGTCCTGTGCCCGCTGCTTACATCCATAGAACCTCATTTTAATCTCAGCGGAGGTACGTGTGTCAAAGGTACCCCGCAGCCGGGCCAGAATACCCTTCACAGTCCTTTTCTCCTCAGTGGGCCATGATTTTACCTCCCGCTGGGCTGCGCCAGTTAACTGCCCTGTTAATATGCTGACCTTCTGTTCCTCTGTCAGGGGGTAAACGTGGAACAAACTGTATAGCCTTTCCTTGAAGTCAGTTAGGGCATGGGGCTCCCCTGAGTATTTGGGCAGCCAGGCCGCTCCAGGGATGTAGGGCAAGGAAAAGGGCATCACCGCTGCTGCAGTTGCGTTGGTGGTAGTGGGCGCCTCTGTGTCCGTCATCTTCCTCCCCCGCTAGTTACGCGTGGCCTACCTTCCGACGATCCTCTTCTGTAGGCCGCGGCTCCGCTGCTGCTGCTATGGACGAGGACCTGGCGTCGCGTCCTGATGACGTCAGCGTCGCTCTCTCTCCCTTCCAGGACCTTGCGCAGCGTCGGTGCGTGAGGCGGAGCTTCGGATCTCGCGCGGTTTTGACGTCCACGCCCCTCTTCTTCCCGCGCGGCGTCCTGAAGATGGCGTCCGATGGCGGGAAGCAGCTGCGGATGGCGGGAAGGCGGCAGAAGACGGCGGGAAACGGTCCAAGATGGCGTCCGATGGCGGGAATCGGCTCCGGATGGCGGGAAAAGACTCCGGACGGCGGGAAACTTTGCCACAGGTAAGTTACAAAAGTCTTTTTCAGGCACGCAGTACCCGGTGGTTGCGGGCACGAAATCCTGCCGACTACGCCAAAGCTGACTCGCCCCCTGGGCCGTGCGGCACTCGGATCCGGGCAATAGGGAGATGATGGGGGTAGTAGTGGCGACCCGGTTCCGTGGCTCAGGGTGGTCAGGCCAATGGTAGTCTGCTATGTTCTGCTGATAATGTCCGACTACGCCACCCATGGATTGCGGTTATTAGGAACCGCCGCTGCATGCAGACCGCTGGGGCTGATGAGGTGTGCAGCTAGGGTAGTGTGACTCTCCACGGGAAGAGTGCGGCCCCAGGGCAGTATAATGGATGTTGGGAGTGATGGTAGTGGGAGTCCCAGTGCTGATAGTGCTGGAGGAGCAAGGAGCACACAGACAACAGGTTGCAGTCTAGGGTCTTTACTAAACAGGTAAACTGACCCACAAACAGTCCCGGCTAGGAGGGGACCTGGATGTCTGAGAGCAACGGGGAAATTGGCCCTGGTCAGGGTGAGGGTGTAGGCCTACCGTGCTTTCTGCGCTCCTTCTGGCTATCTCCTCCTGATAGGGTAACAGCCCACGTTTCCGAGCTTTCCATGTTTTCTCGCCTGTATGGCCTGCGACGTGGGTTCCTTTCTGCTCCCAGCCTTGTATGGCTTTACTGGTCCCTTCTGTTGTGGCAGGGCCTCCAGGCTTCTTAGGCCAAGGAATATACAGTCCCTTGCGGACTGGTTCTCTGCTGGGGGATGTGGAATCCTTCCAGCCTCAGACACCAAACTCTGGTAGATTAAGTCTGTTATCTGCCAAGACAGGCTCTCTTCGCCTCTTGTCTCTGGCTTGTGGCTCTCCTCCTGCCACACTTCCTCTTAGGTGCAGTGCAACTGTCTGTCCCTGCTCTGCTGAGACACGTCTCAGTCCTGAGACAGGTCATCTGGGTTCTCTCTAACCCTGCCCTCAGCACCAGCTTTTATAGGGGCAGCCTGCTCCCCCTACTGGCCTGAGACAGGAGGCATTGCATGCTAATGTTCCCCTGACTAGAGAACCTCCCCCCTGCTCTCAGACACAGCTTTAATTACACTTGTGGCATCCAGGCCAGGGTGACACACATGTACACTTACACTACACACGTGGTCAAAACTGTTGGTACCCCTCGTTTAATGAAAGAAAAACCCACAATGGTTACAGAAATAACTTGAATCTGACAAAAGTAATAATAAATTAAAAATCTATGAAAATGAACAAATGAAAGTCAGACATTGCTTTTCTGCTTCCACAGAATAAAAAAAAAAAAATAAACTGATAAAACAGGCCTGGACAGAAATGATGGTTCTTCTTAACTTTATATTTTGCTGAACAACCTTTTGAGGCAATCACTGCAATCAAACGACTCCTGTAACTGTCAATGAGACTTCTGCACCTCTCCACAGGTATTTTGGCCACTCCTCATGAGCAAACTGCTCCAGTTGTCTCATGGTTGAAGGTTGCCTTTTCCAGACGGCATGTTTCAGCTCTTTCCAAAGATGCTCAATAGGATTTAGGTCAGGGCTCATAGAAGGTCACTTCAGAATAGTCCAATGTTTTCCTCTTAGCCATTGTTGGGTGTTTTTAGCTGTGTGTTTTGGGTCATAATACTGTTGCAAGACCCATGACCTGCGACTGAGACCACGCTTTCTGACACTGGGCAGCACATTTCTCTCTAGAATCCCTTGATAGTCTTGAGATTTCATTGTACCCTGCACAGATTCAAGACACCCTGTGCCAGATGCGGCAGACCAGCCCCAAAACATAAAAGAGACTCCTCCGTGTTTCACAGTAGGGACAGTGTTCTTATCTTGATATGCTTCATTTTTCCATCTGTGAACATAGATCTGATGTGCCTTGCCAAAAACTTCCATTTTTGTCTCATCTGTCCATAGGGCATTCTCCTAAAAGCTTTGTGACTTGTGAACATGTAGTTTGGCAAATTCCAGTCTGGCTTTTTTATGATTTTTTTTCAACAATGGTGTACTCCTTGGTCGTCTCCCATGAAGTCCACTTTAGATCAAACAACGACGGATGGTGCGATCTGACACTGATGTTCCTTGAGCTTGAAGTTTACCTTTAATCTCTTTAGAAGTTTTCCTGGGCTCTTTTGTTACCATTCATATTATTCGTCTCTTTGATTTGTTATCAATTTTTCTCCTGCGGCCACGTCCAGGGAGGTTGGCTACAGTCCCATGGATCTTAAATTTCTGAATAATATGTGCAACTGTAGTTACAGGAACATCAAGCTGCTTGGAGATGGTCTTATAACCTTTACCTTTAACATGCTTGTCTATAATTTTCTTTCTAATCTCCTGAGACAACTCTTTCCTTTGCTTCCTTTGGTCCATGTTGAGTGTGGTACACACCATGTCACCAAACAGCACAGTGAGTATCTGTAGCCCTATATACAGGCCCACTGACTGATTACAAGATTGTCGACACCTGTGATGCTAATTAGTGGACACAACTTGATTTAACATGTCCCTTTTGTCACATTATTTTCAGGGGTACCATCATTTCTGTCCAGGCCTATTTCAAGAGTTTAATTTTTTTTTAAATTCTGTGGAAGCAGGGTTGAAAAGCAATGTCTGACTTTCATTTGTTCATTTTCATCGATTTTTAATTTATTATTACTTTTGTCAGATTCAAGTTTTTTCTGTGACCATTGTGGGTTTTTCTTTCATTAAACGAGGGGTACCAACAATTTTGACCACGTGTGTATATAGTATATACAGAGCTCCTGTGTATGTCACTAGTGATCACTGTATTACCTATACACTATATACAGAGCTCCTGTCTATAATGTCACTGGTGATCACTGTGTTACCTGTACACTGACACTATATACAGAGCTCCTGTGTATAATGTTGCTGGTGGTAATAACAGTGTTGTTAGTATTGTGGTTTTGTATTCATGATCAGTATTGTAGTATTTGGTCACCTTGGGGTGGTAATATATGGTCTGGTCATAGTTTGGCCATATTTGTTCCTTGTATGTGGTATTATTCGGTCACTATGTAGTGGTAATATGTGATCTAGTCAAGGTGTGGCGATATTTGTCCCTTTTGTATGTGGTATTATTGGTGTTGATATAGTGGACTGTGTTGTGTATGGCGGTCATTTTATTCTCGCTGATCTTAACTAGGAAAAGATTTTTTTCCATTAGGCCACAGCCCCACCATCAGTATTTGGTCAGTATTTTTCTCAGGAGTGGCTGCCGAAACCAGGAATGGTTGATTAATGCAGAATTGGTGACTTGTTTCTATTATACCTTTTCTCTGATTGTTCATCACCTGTTTTGGCTCCCACTCCTGAGAAAAAATACTGACTGGACACTGACCGAATACTGATAGTAGGGCCAGAGCGGCAGAGATGCACTTACAGGGGTTCTCCGGTGAAAACAAGTAATCACCTCTCCACAGGATCATTGATAATATTGATTGGTGGGGGTCTGACTGCTTGCACACACCGGCAGAATGTGGAGCTTTTCTCCCCATTAGACTGGAGCGGCATGTGAGATGCGACCACTGATCCATTCATTCTCTCAGTGGCTGTGAGCGCTGCTCTTTTTTGCAAGTCTCTAAGAGAATGAATAGAGCTGCGGTCAGACGTCCCACCTGCCGCAGCATTTTAAAATAGGGATAAGTGTTCTGTCAGGGATAAAACTTCCCCATTCTTCCGATAGGTGCGTTTTCCAATGTTCGGACACAAATGCTCAATAAGTGATCACCTATCCTGTAGAGCCCATGGATCGGTGATAACTTGTTTTAACTAGTGTTGAGCGAGTATGTTCTGTCCAAGTATGCTCGGCCCGAGCTCCGAGTATTTACAGCTGCTCGGTGATATGGTTGAATCGCTCCCGTGTGCATGATTTGCAACTGTTTGACAGCTTTAACCCCTTAACGACATGTCACGTATTAGTACGCGCATGTCGTTATCCTCCGGTTCAGTGAGGGCTCCGGCGCTGAGCCCGCACTGAACCAAGCACATGTCAGCTGATTATTACAGCTGACATGTGCCCGCAACAGGCGCGGGTGGAATCGTGATCTACCAGCGGCTGTTAACATATTAAATGCCGCTGTCAATCTCTGACAGCGGCATTTAATGCGCGCTTCCTGGAAGCGCGTCACTTACCCCTCCCATCGGCAACCCCGTCACATGATCGTGGGTCGCCGATGGGTGGTCATGACAACCCTGGGTCTGCAGCAGACACCAGTGGTTGTAATGATCCTGTCGCTGTGAGCGCCACCTAGTGGTCGGCGCTCATAGCACAGGACCATTTCTGCTGCATACAGGGGATCTGATCGTCCCCTGTATGTAGCAGAGGCGATCGGACAGTTGCTGCTTCTAGTCTCCTATGGAAACTACAGAAGCAAGCAAAAAGTGAAAAAAAAAGTTTTAAAAAATATGAAAAAAAATAAAAAAATATAAAAGTTTAAATCACCCCCCTTTCGCCTCATTCAAAATAAAATCATAAAAAAAAAACCCTACATACACATATTTGGTATTGCCGCATTTAGAATTGCCCTATCTATCAATATAAAAAAAGAATTAATGCGATCGGTAAATGGCGTAATGAGAAAAAAATTCTAAACGACAGAATTACGTTTTTTGGTCGCCGTAAAATTGCAATAAAATGCAATAACGGGCGATCAAAACATTGGATCTACCCCAAAATAGCATCTATAAAAACTTCAGCTCGGTTCACAAAAAATAAGCCCTCACCCTGTCCCAGATCCCGAAAAATGGAGACGCTACGGGTCTCGGAAAATGGCACCATTTTTTTTTTTTACCAAACTTTGGAATTTTTTTTCATCACTTAAATAAAAAAGAACCTATACATGTTTGGTGTCTTTGAACTCTTAATGACCTGGAGAATAATAATGGCAGGTCAGTTTTAGCATTCAGTGAACGTGGTAAAAAAAAATTAAAAAAAACCTCAGTGGTATTGCACTTTTTTTGGAATTTCACGGCGCTTGGAATTTTTTTCCCGTTTTCCCGTACACGGCATGGTAAAACTAGTAATGGCGTTGAAAAGTACAACTCGTCCCGCAAAAAATAAGCGCTAACATGGCCATATTGACCAAAAAATAAAAACGCTATGGCTCTGGGAACAAGTGGAGCAAAAAGCGAAAATGCAAAAACGGAAAATGCTCCGCGGCTTAAGGGGTTAATACATGTGAGGAATGTCTATTTCTTACACATTCCTCACATGTATTAAAACCGTCAAACAGTCGCAAATCATGCACACGGGAGCGATTCAACCATATCACCGAGCAGCTATAAATACTCGGAGCTCGGCCCGAGCATACTCGCCGAAAGGGTTAACAGAACATACTCGCTCAACACTAGTTTTAACCAAAGAAGCCCTTTAATGCAAACATGTCCATCCCAGTTAGAGTGTCGCCCAGTAGATGTGCAGGAGCCGCCAGTCAATGCTCCACTATAACAGGGAGAGCGGATAACAGATATTTGCATCTTGCTGTAGGTGGGCCCCTAGAGTTAATTTCCCCTGTGGGCCCCAGACACCGCAGTCCGACCCTGGTCATCAATATCAGATCAGTGAGGTTCCAACACACGGCCCCCTCACCAATAAGACAGCAGCTGGAAATACTCAGCGTAGAGCCCAAACAGCACAGCGCTGTACACTGTGTAGTGGCCGATCTTGGTACTGCAGCTCCTATTGAAATGATTGTGATCTGAGCTGTAGTACCTGAAACCAGCCATTGCACAGTGTGCGGAGCTGTGCTATTCCAGCTCTTAACACTGTGTACATCATCTTGCAGAAGTAGCTGATGTCTGGGGATTTCAGGTGTCAGACCCCCACTAATCACTGTATGAGTTCTGCTCTACTCCTTTATTAAAGGGGTGGTCTTGTGTTCCTCTCATCAGAAGCTGAAGATTTACAGTTCTGGCCGGTGGCTTGGCTGAGCCGCTTGTCTGAATTGTGCCCTCTTGCATTCTGCGGGCAGAGGCGGCTTTGCCTCTGCAGAATGGGACAGGCACAGGGGCACTGAAGTCCACCAGTCTGCAAGTGAGCGCTTCTTGCCAAGGAGACCGGCCACTTCTCAGGTGGTCAGTAACCATAGCAATGAGCTGTACACTGCAGAATTAAAAATCTTTTTCTTCTTGAGAACAGAGAAGATTTTGAATAAGAAGGAAATTGCAAAGTTTCTTGTTTTTACAAGCTCTTTGCAATCTTAGCCTTTTAATACATTCATTTTATTTAGTTATATATTTATTTTACTCTCTTATATAGCGCCGTTAGATTTTGTAGCACCTTACAGACATTATCATCACTGTCCCCATTGGGGCTCACAATATGAATTCCCTATCAGTATGTCTTTGGAGTGTGGGAGGAAACCGGAGAACCCGGAGGAAACCCACACAAACACGGGGAGAACATACAAACTCCTTGCAGATGTTGTCCTTGCTATTATATGAACCCAGCCCCACAGCGTTAATCATTGACCCACCATGTTGCCCACATTCCTCGGCTTTTTTAAGATTTTCTGCAATGAATAAGAACACTGAAGAAAATCTAGATTGATCAACATTTCCTATCACAAATGCAGTTGCTGCAAAACTTGTCCATAGTCCTGTTCCCAGCTGAAAATTGGATACAATTGTATCTTGTGTAGACAATGCTCTGTGAGCTAAATAGCCGGGATCCACTGCTACAAGGCAGGAAACAGACAGATTCTGCTGATGGGTTCTGCTCCCAGAGCATTATTCAGCCTGGACATCTCAGCTCAGAGCAAAACCAGCTATAAGGCTGTGTGCACACCTAGCAGATTTGATGCAGATTTACATGCGTTTTTTTTGCCAGAGAGAAGCGTTTTCACATGCATTTTTTCAAGCAATTTTCCAAGCGATTTTGAGCATCACTTGGAAAAGTGCTTGACAAGTTGATCACACAATATAAATCCATGCAACCGAAATGGATCTATAATGTGTGAACAACTTAGATGCTTTAAATGCAGCATCTATAGTAAAAAAAAGAATCAAAACGTTAATAAATAAAAAAAAACAACTGTATATTCACCTCTCCGGCGGCCCCCGGTCTGCTCTCCGGTCTCCTCCGGTCTGCTCCCGGCCGCGTCTTCTCTCTTCAGCGTCCCGCAGTGTACGGTCAGGACCTGCGGTGACGTCATTTAGTCAGCTGATGGCCACGCGACCATCACCTGATGCCGACGTCAGCGGTCATGCGACCATCACCTGACTAAATGACGTCACCGCAGGTCCTGACAGTACAGACAGCAGACCGGAGGAGACCGGAGAGCAGAGCGGGGGCCGCCGGAGAGGTGAATATACAGGTTTTGTTTGTTTTTAACTTTTTTATTTCTTTTTTTCACCGCGTGGTAGCCGGGATGAAGAGGAGTTGTAGTCTCGTCTTCCTCCCAGATACCACACGCATCGCGAATAAGCTTCAGCGTAATCGCAGTAGAAATGGTCATGCTGCGTTTTGCAAAGTAATGCGAATTCGGCGCGCAAATTAGCGCATCATGTGCACAGCACATCCGAATTCACATGGCTTTGCATGGCAGACTGTTTTACAAACGTTTTCGTGGCCGTAAAAACGCCGCAAAAACGCTACAAAAACGCTACGTGGGCACATAGCCTAAGGCTGTGTGCCCACGACGCGTATTTTAAGCGTTTCCGCATGGCAAAAACGCTGCAGAAACGCTTAAAGACGCATGTTAGAAGGTCGGCCATGTTCCCCAATGATAGTCCGCATGTGCTGTGCACATGCTGCGGAAATTTCCGCTGCGGATTATCATTGCGGAAAAAAACGCAGCACTACCAATTATTTTGCGGAAGCGCAGCGTTTTCCTGGCCATTGACTTGCATTGGAACGCATGGATTCCGCTTCACTAGATAAGCACATGCGGAATACATGCGTTCAATGTGCGGATGGTACCCGCGTGTGGAGGATGGGAGACTCTCCTCCGGACCCGGGTACCATAGAACCTGTCAAAATAAAGAATAAAATAAAAAATAAATGTTATATTTACCTTCTGACGGCCCCCGCTGCGCTCGTCCTCCCATGTCGGCAGCTCGCGATGGACTGAAGGACCAGCGCTGACGTCATAGTCATGTGACGGCAGGTCCTTCAGTGTACCGCGATCTGCCGGCAGCCAGGACGGAGCGAAGCGAGACTGCGGGGGCCATCGGAAGGTAAGTATAGATTTATTTTTTTATTTTTAACCAGTCGTTGGGGTCACACTATATAAATCCATGCCGTTTTCATGGATTTCTATAGTGTGACCAAGTTGACAAGCACTTTCCAAGTGATGCTAAAATCGCTTGTAAAGCGCTTGTCAACCCGCATGCGGAAATGCATGTGAAGAACGCTCCACTTCTGCATGTCCCTGGCAGGAAAAACGCATGTACAATCCGCATATACAATCCGCATGTACAATCCGCATGTACAATCCGCGTGCACAATCCGCATATACAATCCGCGTGTACAATCCGCGTGTACAATCCGCGTGTACAATCCGCATGTACAATCCGCATGTACAATCCGCATGCGTTTTTTCTGCCAGCGAGATGCAGAAACGCTCAGGAAAAATCCGGAGCATTTCTGCATCGTGGGCACATAGCCTAAGTCTCTGCATTTGTCTGCTTACACATCAGTACATTTCTGAACACATTCAGCAAAAATTGCAGTACATTTGTTAAAATTGGGCATATAGCATACTATAGGTGCTTCTCACAAAATTAGAATATCATCAAAAAGTTAATTTATTTCAGTTCTTCAATACAAATAGTAAAACTCATATTATATAGAGTCATTACAGACAGAGGGATCTATTTCAAGTGTTTATTTCTGTTAATGTTATTATCTCAGTAAATTAGAATACTTTATAACACCAGCTTGAAAAATGTTTTTAAAATCTGAAATGTTGTCCTACTGAAATGTATGTTCAGTAAATGCCCTCAATACTTGGCCAGGCTCCTTTTGCATCAATTACTGCATCAATGCGGCAATGTGGCATGGAGGCGATCAGCCTGTGGCACTGCTGAGGTGTTATGGAAGCCCAGGTGGCTTTGATAGAAGCCTTCAGCTCGTCTGCATTGTTGGGTCTGGTGTCTCTCATCTTCCTCTTGACAATACCCCATAGATTCTCTATAATAGATTCTCTATGGGGTTAAGGTCAGGTGAGTTTGCTGCCAATCAAGCACAGTGATACTGTTGTGTAAACCAGGTATTGGTACTTTTGGCAGTGTGGACAGGGGCCAAGTCCTGCTGGAGAATGACATTTCCATCTCCAAAAAGCTTGTGGGCAGAGGGAAGCATGAAGGGCTCTACAATGTCCTGGTAGACGGGTGCGCTGACTTTGGTCTTGATAAAACACAGTGGACCTACACCAGCAGATGACATGGCTCCCCAAACCATCACCGATTGTGGAAACTTCACACGAGACCTCAAGCAGCTTGGATTGTGGCCTCTCCACTCTTCCTCCAGACTCTGGGACCTTGATTTCCAAATTAAATGCAAAATTTACTTTCATCGGAAAACAACACCTTGGACCACTGAGCAACAGTCCAGGTGTTTTTCTCCTTGGCCCAGGTAAGATGCTTCTGGCGTTGTCTATTGGTGATGAGTGGCTCGACACAAGGAATGTGACACTTGTAGCCCATGTCCTGGATACGTCTGTGTGTGGTGGCTCTTGAAGCAATGACTCCAGCAGCAGTCCACTCCTTGTGAATCTCCCCCAAATGTTTGAATGGCCTTTCCTTAACAATCTTTTCAAGGCTGCGGTTATCCCGGTTGCTTGTGCACCTCTTCCTACCACACTTTTTCTTTCCACTCAACTTTCCATAAATATGCTTGGATACAGCACTCTGTTAACAGCCAGCTTCTTTAGCAATGACCTTTTGTGGTTTACACTCCTTGTGGAGTGTGTCAATGACTGCCTTCTGGACATCTGTCAAGTCATCAGTCTTCCCCATGATTGTGGAGCCTACTGAAACAGACAAAGGGACCTTTTTAAATGCGTAAGAAGCCTTTGCAGGTGTTTTTTGTTAATTATTCTAATTTACTGAGATAATGACTTTTGTGTTTTCATTGGCTGTAAGCCATCATTATCAACATTAACAGAAATAAACACTTGAAATAGATCACTCTGTAATGACTCTGTATAATATATGAGTTTCACTTTTTGGATTGAAGAACTGAAATAAATAAACTTTTTGATGATATTCTAATTTTGTGAGAAGCACCTGTATGTTTGATGCATCTCATTAGCTAAGCTCAACCTCTTCCTTGCTTCACCTCAATTTGAGCCATAAATTGTGATATTTCATTTTGGTGCATTTTATGACTCCTTTTTGTCACACTTTTCTCATAACTATTTTTTTTATAACTGAGGGAAAATAACAAAATCTTATTTGTTGTACTCAAGTTTTCACAGAAACATCTGATAAAGTGTTGACTTATTTTTCTGAGTTAAACTCTTCCTTTTGGCCCTCTATATATTTGAGTTTGACAGCCCTGATGTAGATGGATGATGATGTGGCAAGAAGGGGCAGAGGGGCAGAGCCTCCTGGCTCTCAGCTTCGCTCTCCACTGCTCACAGGAGACAGCAGTTACTTCACAAATGTAACTGATAGAAAAGATGTCACGTAAGAGGGGATCAGGGGAGCGATGTGCTGCAGGAGGGGGAAGATTAGCCAGGGGAGTGGTGTGCTGCAGGAAGGGGAGGGGATTAGGCAGGGGTGCGATGTGCTGCAGGAGGGGGAAGATTAGCCAGGGGAGTGGTGTAATGCAGGATAGGGAGAATCATGCAGGGAGCGATGTGCTGCAGGAAGAGGAGGATTAGGCAGGGAGCGCTGTGCTGCAGGAAGAGGAGGATTAGGCAGGGGAGTGATGTAATGCAGGAGGGGGAGGCTTAGGCAGGGAAGCGATGTGCTGCAGGAAGAGGTGGCTTATGCAGGGGAGTGATGTAATGCAATAGGAGAGGATTAGGCAGGGAGCGATATGCTGCAGGAAGTGCAGGATTTGGCAGTGGGCGATGTGGTGCAAGAGGGGATTTGGCAGTGGGTGATGTGGTGCAGGAAGGGGGAGATTTAGAAAGGGCACAATGTGCTGCAAGGAGGGGAGGATTAGACGGGAGCAATGTGCCGCAAGAGGGGGAGGTTTAGACAGGGGAGCGATGTGCTGCAGGAGTGGGAGAATTAAGCGGTGAGAAACATGCTGCAGGACGGGGAGGGTTAGGCAGGGGAGCAATGTGCTGCAGGTGGAAGGAGAATCTGTGACTACAGCCCAGTGTTTAAGGTTTATTGGAGCCTGTCTTTTATATATTTTATTGTTTTTTTTCTGACAAAACTGCATAACATCTGACATGAAGTCCGCTTAGCAGTCACAGTCCCTGTAGATTGTTACTGTCCAGGTTCACCGCTGTCTCTTTTTGTTTTTAGTGCCAATCTGACAGCAGTGAAGGTTCCGCTGATAATGGCGGTCGGGTTCCGAATAGAATGTTCATGTCTGTTCTCATTGTAGCAACATCACGGAATATGCTAATTTCTTCTGACCACACCCGATGACTGAATAAAGGCGCCTCACCCACTTGTCTATGTCATCACTTTGTGGTGTCACAATGATCTAAGGGGATAAAAAAACGCTCCTGGCAGCTTTACAGTCGTCCCTTCGTGTTAAAGGAGCAGGATGATAGAGCCGCACCATGCCAGCCAGAAGAAAAGAAAGTGGAGCCCTTCAAGATGATGAAGCAAGAAAGCAGACTGTGGAAGGCCATCCAGGACCAAGAGCATCATGAGGGCCTGGTAACGTATACTACACAACTGTTCTGTATATGCTCATGCCATGTAAACCTATGGTGGCCGATTCATCAAGGCTGGTGGATTTCTATACCAGCATTCATGAAGCGCCTATTGGAGGAACGTGCACCAAATTCATTAAAAAGACTAAACCTCTTAATGAACTTGACTCATCCTTAAAGGGGTTGTTCCCTTTCAATAAATGAATGTCCCTAGCTGCAGGTCATTTAATTAAAAAAAAGAGCTTCCACCATCTCAGAGCTGCAGCAGCTCAGTGCGCTCAGCTGGGCAGTCCGTCTGGATACATTTGTTGGCTGCGGCAGTATTGAGGTGATGTCAGTGCCATACACAATCCCAGGAATGGGTCAGGACAGCACAGTTTGATTCTTTATACCTGCAGCCAGGGTCATTCATTTATTGAAATATCCCCTTAAAGCTGACGTACTACACCTCAAGAAATGTACTCCAGTCAAAAGATGGAGTCCATTTCAGTCCTATTTTACACCACTTTTCCAGCCTAATTTGTAATAAGTTTTCAGGTAAAGCTAAGCCACAAGCGGTCCAGATAAGCTCTGTTCACTATTTAAGAAGTTAAAAGAGTGGGTGTAAAAAGGTCAGAGTATTTAAATGTAAGTTGTGCAGGAATTTACTGAGATTCAAATAGTTGTGCAACACATTTCCGGTGAAAACTGCTTGATGAAAAATGTTCCTTGAATAATATAACATTTCAGGTTAGTGGTAATAGATTTTATTATGGTACGTTGATCCAGGGAAGTAGTCTGATTGCCATATGTGGAGTCGGGAAGGAATTTTTCCCCTAAAATGGGGCAATTAGCATCTGCCTCATGGGGTTTTTGCCTTCCTCTGGATCAACACATTAGCTTTTAGGTTGAACTTGATGGACTTGTGTCTTTCAACCTTAAAACTATGAAACTGTCCCTGTATTGAGGTTCAAGGGTGAAGCCCAGGGTTCATTTGGAACCATCAGAAATGGTGTGTTTTGCGCCCAGTCTGTCCAAGGAAGCCTGTTTGAGCCAACGGCCTCAGAAATATCCTAACATTTCAGAAAGTAGCAATAGTTAGGGTGGCTGAACCATTCTAGCCTTAAGTTTGCCCCTCCAGTCAGCATCTACTATGTAGATGCAATCAAGGCCATGTAATAAGTCTTTATCGCTGTACAGCGCTGTAAGAGTGAAGGCCAGAGTGCCTTTGGAACCTGTAGGATAGACTGGCTTTTGCCAAGTCTTTCCAAAGAAGCTTTTTTGAGCCATAGGCCTCAGACAGGTCCTAACAAGAAAGTGGCATTAGATAGGTTTTTCTTTAGTTAGGATTGATTCAACTACTCAAGCCTCAAGCGCACTCCTCCGGCCAGCAGCTACTCCGTAGATGCAACCCTGGGCCTATGGTAAGTATCTATCCCTGTACAGGGGTGTAATGGTAAAAACCTGGGTTCCCTTGGGATCTGCAGAATGGAGTAGCTTGCGCCAAGTCTGTCCGAGGAAGTCTGTTTGAGCCAACAGCCTTAAACAGATCCCAGTATTTAGGAAAAAAAAAAGCTTCAGTTAGAGTTGAATCAACCACTATAGCCTCAAGCTTCGCTCCTCCGGCCAGCAGCTACTCTGTAGATGCAGCCCTGGGCCTATGGTAAGTATCTATCCATGTACAGGCGTGTAATGGTAAAGGCCAGGGTTCCCTTGGGATCTGCAGAATGGAGTAGCTTGCGCCAAGTCTGTCCGAGAAAGCCTTTTTGAGCTGATGGATTTAAACAAATTTCAACATTTAGGAAAAAAGCATTAATCTATTTCAGTTAGAGTTAATTCAATTACTCTAGCATAAAGATCCTAAATCACTTTGTCTAAAGGAAGTTAGTTGGCAAATTTTTATTGTGTGAGCAATGAGGTTATGGAACTCTCTACCACATGAACTTGAAATACTTAATTTTCTAAAAAAAATTCAAGGAGGGCATATGTGTGCCTTTCTTGAATAATTTAAAATTGCAGGTTATCCGTACTAGATTTTGTTATGGGACGTTGATCCAGGGAACTAGTCTGATTGCCATATGTGGAGTCGGGAAGGAATTTTTCCTCTAATATGGGGCAATTAGCATCTGCCTCATGGGGTTTTTGCCTTCCTCTGGATCAACACATTAGCTTTTAGGTTGAACTTGATGGACTTGTGTCTTTCAACCTTAAAACTATAAAACTGTCCATGTATTGAGGTTCAAGGGTGAAGCCCAGGGTTCATTTGGAAACATCAGAAATGGTGTGTTTTGCGCCCAGTATGTCCAAGGAAGCCTTTTTGAGCCAATTGCCTCAGAAATATCCTAACATTTAAGAAAGTAGCAATAGTTAGGGTTGGCTGAACCATTCTAGCCTTAAGTTTGCCCCTCCAGTCAGTATCTACTATGTAGATGCAATCAAGGCCCTGCAATAAGTCTTTATCGCTGTACAGAGCTGAAAGAGTGAAGGCCAGAGTTCCTTTGGAACCTGTAGGATAGACTGGCTTTTGCCAAGTCTTTCCAAAGAAGCTTTTTTGAGCCATAGGCCTCAGACAGGTCCTAACAAGAAAGTGGCATTAGATAGGTTTTTCTTTAGTTGGGATTGATTCAACTACTCAATCCTCAAGCGCACTCCTCCGGCCAGCAGCTACTCTGTAGATGCAACCCTGGGCCTATGGTAAGTATCTATCCCTGTACAGGGGTGTAATGGTAAAAAACAGGGTTCCCTTGGGATCTGCAGAATGGAGTAGCTTGCGCCAAGTCTGTCCGAGAAAGTCTGTTTGAGCCAACAGCCTTAAACAGATCCCAGTATTTAGGAAAAAAAAGCTTTAGTTAGAGTTGAATCAACCACTATAGCCTCAAGCTCGCTCCTCCGGCCAGCAGCTACTCTGTAGATGCAGCCCTGGGCCTATGGTAAGTATCTATCCCTGTACAGGGGTGTAATGGTAAAGGCCAGGGTTCCCTTGGGATCTGCAGAATGGAGTAGCTTGCGCCAAGTCTGTCCGAGAAAGCCTTTTTGAGCTGATGGATTTAAACAAATTTCAACATTTAGGAAAAAAAGCATTAATCTATTTCAGTTAGAGTTAATTCAATTATTCTAGCATAAAGATCCTAATTCACTTTGTCTAAAGGAAGTTAGTTGGCAAATTTTTATTGTGTGAGCAATGAGGTTATGAAACTCTCTACCACATGAAATTGAAATACTTAATTTTCTAAAAAAAATTCAAGGAGGGCATGTGTGTGCCTTTCTTGAATAATATAAAATTGCAGGTTATCCGTACTAGATTTTGTTATGGGACGTTGATCCAGGGAACTAGTCTGATTGCCATATGTGGAGTCGGGAAGGAATTTTTCCCCTAATATGGGGCAATTAGCATCTGCCTCATGGGGTTTTTGCCTTCCTCTGGATCAACACATTATCTTTTAGGTTGAACTTGATGGACTTGTGTCTTTCAACCTTAAAACTATGAAACGGTCCCTGTATAGAGGTTCAAGGGTGAAGCCCAGGGTTCATTTGGAAACATCAGAAATGGTGTGTTTTGCGCCCAGTCTGTCCAAGGAAGCCTGTTTGAGCCAACGGCCTCAGAAATATCTTAACATTTAAGAAAGTAGCAATAGTTAGGGTTGGCTGAACCATTCTAGCCTTAAGTTTGCCCCTCCAGTCAGCATCTACTATGTAGATGCAATCAAGGCCCTGTAATAAGTCTTTATCGCTGTACAGGGCTGTAAGAGTGAAGGCCAGAGTTCCTTTGGAACCTGTAGGATAGACTGGCTTTTGCCAAGTCTTTCCAAAGAAGCTTTTTTGAGCCATAGGCCTCAGACAGGTCCTAACAAGAAAGTGGCATTAGATAGGTTTTTCTTTAGTTAGGATTGATTCAACTACTCAAGCCTCAAGCGCACTCCTCCGGCCAGCAGCTACTCTGTAGATGCAACCCTGGGCCTATGGTAAGTATCTATCCCTGTACAGGGGTGTAATGGTAAAAACCAGGGTTCCCTTGGGATCTGCAGAATGGAGTAGCTTGCGCCAAGTCTGTCCGAGGAAGTCTGTTTGAGCCAACAGCCTTAAACAGATCCCAGTATTTAGGAAAAAAAAGCTTTAGTTAGAGTTGAATCAACCACTATAGCCTCAAGCTCGCTCCTCCGGCCAGCAGCTACTCTGTAGATGCAGCCCTGGGCCTATGGTAAGTATCTATCCCTGTACAGGGGTGTAATGGTAAAGGCCAGGGTTCCCTTGGGATCTGCAGAATGGAGTAGCTTGCGCCAAGTCTGTCCGAGAAAGCCTTTTTGAGCTGATGGATTTAAACAAATTTCAACATTTAGGAAAAAAGCATTAATCTATTTCAGTTAGAGTTAATTCAATTACTCTAGCATAAAGATCCTAATTCACTTTGTCTAAAGGAAGTTAGTTGGCAAATTTTTATTGTGTGAGCAATGAGGTTATGAAACTCTCTACCACATGAAATTGAAATACTTAATTTTCTAAAAAAAATTCAAGGAGGGCATGTGTGTGCCTTTCTTAAATAATATAAAATTGCAGGTTATCCGTACTAGATTTTGTTATGGGACGTTGATCCAGGGAACTAGTCTGATTGCCATATGTGGAGTCGGGAAGGAATTTTTCCCCTAATATGGGGCAATTAGCATCTGCCTCATGGGGTTTTTGCCTTCCTCTGGATCAACACATTAGCTTTTAGGTTGAACTTGACAGACTTGTGTCTTTCAACCTTAAAACTATGAAACGGTCCCTGTATAGAGGTTCAAGGGTGAAGCCCAGGGTTCATTTGGAAACATCAGAAATGGTGTGTTTTGCGCCAAGTCTGTCCAAGGAAGCCTGTTTGAGCCAATGGCCTCAGAAATATCCTAACATTTAAGAAAGTAGCAATAGTTAGGGTTGGCTGAACCATTCTAACTTTAAGTTTGCCCCTCCAGTCAGCATCTACTATGTAGATGCAATCAAGGCCCTGTAATAAGTCTTTATCACTGTACAGGGCTGTAAGAGTGAAGGCCAGAGTTCCTTTGGAACCTGTAGGATAGACTGGCTTTTGCCAAGTCTTTCCAAAGAAGCTTTTTTGAGCCATAGGCCTCAGACAGGTCCTAACAAGAAAGTGTCATTAGATAGGTTTTTCTTTAGTTAGGATTGATTCAACTACTCAAGCCTCAAGCGCACTCCTCCGGCCAGCAGCTACTCTGTAGATGCAACCCTGGGCCTATGGTAAGTATCTATCCCTGTACAGGTGTGTAATGGTAAAAACCAGGGTTTCCTTGGGATCTGCAGAATGGAGTAGCTTGCGCCAAGTCTGTCCGAGGAAGTCTGTTTGAGCCAACAGCCTTAAACAGATCCCAGTATTTAGGAAAAAAAAGCTTTTGTTAGAGTTGAATCAACCACTATAGCCTCAAGCTCGCTCCTCCGGCCAGCAGCTACTCTGTAGATGCAGCCCTGGGCCTATGGTAAGTATCTATCCCTGTACAGGGGTGTAATGGTAAAGGCCAGGGTTCCCTTGGGATCTGCAGAATGGAGTAGCTTGCGCCAAGTCTGTCCGAGAAAGCCTTTTTGAGCTGATGGATTTAAACAAATTTCAACATTTAGGAAAAAAGCATTAATCTATTTCAGTTAGAGTTAATTCAATTACTCTAGCATAAAGATCCTAATTCACTTTGTCTAAAGGAAGTTAGTTGGCAAATTTTTATTGTGTGAGCAATGAGGTTATGAAACTCTCTACCACATGAAATTGAAATACTTAATTTTCTAAAAAAAATTCAAGGAGGGCATGTGTGTGCCTTTCTTGAATAATATAAAATTGCAGGTTATCCGTACTAGATTTTGTTATGGGACGTTGATCCAGGGAACTAGTCTGATTGCCATATGTGGAGTCGGGAAGGAATTTTTCCCCTAATATGGGGCAATTAGCATCTGCCTCATGGGGTTTTTGCCTTCCTCTGGATCAACACATTATCTTTTAGGTTGAACTTGATGGACTTGTGTCTTTCAACCTTAAAACTATGAAACGGTCCCTGTATAGAGGTTCAAGGGTGAAGCCCAGGGTTCATTTGGAAACATCAGAAATGGTGTGTTTTGCGCCCAGTCTGTCCAAGGAAGCCTGTTTGAGCCAACGGCCTCAGAAATATCTTAACATTTAAGAAAGTAGCAATAGTTAGGGTTGGCTGAACCATTCTAGCCTTAAGTTTGCCCCTCCAGTCAGCATCTACTATGTAGATGCAATCAAGGCCCTGTAATAAGTCTTTATCGCTGTACAGGGCTGTAAGAGTGAAGGCCAGAGTTCCTTTGGAACCTGTAGGATAGACTGGCTTTTGCCAAGTCTTTCCAAAGAAGCTTTTTTGAGCCATAGGCCTCAGACAGGTCCTAACAAGAAAGTGGCATTAGATAGGTTTTTCTTTAGTTAGGATTGATTCAACTACTCAAGCCTCAAGCGCACTCCTCCGGCCAGCAGCTACTCTGTAGATGCAACCCTGGGCCTATGGTAAGTATCTATCCCTGTACAGGGGTGTAATGGTAAAAACCAGGGTTCCCTTGGGATCTGCAGAATGGAGTAGCTTGCGCCAAGTCTGTCCGAGGAAGTCTGTTTGAGCCAACAGCCTTAAACAGATCCCAGTATTTAGGAAAAAAAAGCTTTAGTTAGAGTTGAATCAACCACTATAGCCTCAAGCTCGCTCCTCCGGCCAGCAGCTACTCTGTAGATGCAGCCCTGGGCCTATGGTAAGTATCTATCCCTGTACAGGGGTGTAATGGTAAAGGCCAGGGTTCCCTTGGGATCTGCAGAATGGAGTAGCTTGCGCCAAGTCTGTCCGAGAAAGCCTTTTTGAGCTGATGGATTTAAACAAATTTCAACATTTAGGAAAAAAGCATTAATCTATTTCAGTTAGAGTTAATTCAATTACTCTAGCATAAAGATCCTAATTCACTTTGTCTAAAGGAAGTTAGTTGGCAAATTTTTATTGTGTGAGCAATGAGGTTATGAAACTCTCTACCACATGAAATTGAAATACTTAATTTTCTAAAAAAAATTCAAGGAGGGCATGTGTGTGCCTTTCTTAAATAATATAAAATTGCAGGTTATCCGTACTAGATTTTGTTATGGGACGTTGATCCAGGGAACTAGTCTGATTGCCATATGTGGAGTCGGGAAGGAATTTTTCCCCTAATATGGGGCAATTAGCATCTGCCTCATGGGGTTTTTGCCTTCCTCTGGATCAACACATTAGCTTTTAGGTTGAACTTGACAGACTTGTGTCTTTCAACCTTAAAACTATGAAACGGTCCCTGTATAGAGGTTCAAGGGTGAAGCCCAGGGTTCATTTGGAAACATCAGAAATGGTGTGTTTTGCGCCAAGTCTGTCCAAGGAAGCCTGTTTGAGCCAATGGCCTCAGAAATATCCTAACATTTAAGAAAGTAGCAATAGTTAGGGTTGGCTGAACCATTCTAACTTTAAGTTTGCCCCTCCAGTCAGCATCTACTATGTAGATGCAATCAAGGCCCTGTAATAAGTCTTTATCACTGTACAGGGCTGTAAGAGTGAAGGCCAGAGTTCCTTTGGAACCTGTAGGATAGACTGGCTTTTGCCAAGTCTTTCCAAAGAAGCTTTTTTGAGCCATAGGCCTCAGACAGGTCCTAACAAGAAAGTGTCATTAGATAGGTTTTTCTTTAGTTAGGATTGATTCAACTACTCAAGCCTCAAGCGCACTCCTCCGGCCAGCAGCTACTCTGTAGATGCAACCCTGGGCCTATGGTAAGTATCTATCCCTGTACAGGTGTGTAATGGTAAAAACCAGGGTTTCCTTGGGATCTGCAGAATGGAGTAGCTTGCGCCAAGTCTGTCCGAGGAAGTCTGTTTGAGCCAACAGCCTTAAACAGATCCCAGTATTTAGGAAAAAAAAGCTTTTGTTAGAGTTGAATCAACCACTATAGCCTCAAGCTCGCTCCTCCGGCCAGCAGCTACTCTGTAGATGCAGCCCTGGGCCTATGGTAAGTATCTATCCCTGTACAGGGGTGTAATGGTAAAGGCCAGGGTTCCCTTGGGATCTGCAGAATGGAGTAGCTTGCGCCAAGTCTGTCCGAGAAAGCCTTTTTGAGCTGATGGATTTAAACAAATTTCAACATTTAGGAAAAAAGCATTAATCTATTTCAGTTAGAGTTAATTCAATTACTCTAGCATAAAGATCCTAATTCACTTTGTCTAAAGGAAGTTAGTTGGCAAATTTTTATTGTGTGAGCAATGAGGTTATGAAACTCTCTACCACATGAAATTGAAATACTTAATTTTCTAAAAAAAATTCAAGGAGGGCATGTGTGTGCCTTTCTTGAATAATATAAAATTGCAGGTTATCCGTACTAGATTTTGTTATGGGACGTTGATCCAGGGAACTAGTCTGATTGCCATATGTGGAGTCGGGAAGGAATTTTTCCCCTAATATGGGGCAATTAGCATCTGCCTCATGGGGTTTTTGCCTTCCTCTGGATCAACACATTAGCTTTTAGGTTGAACTTGATGGACTTGTGTCTTTCAACCTTAAAACTATGAAACGGTCCCTGTATAGAGGTTCAAGGGTGAAGCCCAGGGTTCATTTGGAAACATCAGAAATGGTGTGTTTTGCGCCCAGTCTGTCCAAGGAAGCCTGTTTGAGCCAACGGCCTCAGAAATATCTTAACATTTAAGAAAGTAGCAATAGTTAGGGTTGGCTGAACCATTCTAGCCTTAAGTTTGCCCCTCCAGTCAGCATCTACTATGTAGATGCAATCAAGGCCCTGTAATAAGTCTTTATCGCTGTACAGGGCTGTAAGAGTGAAGGCCAGAGTTCCTTTGGAACCTGTAGGATAGACTGGCTTTTGCCAAGTCTTTCCAAAGAAGCTTTTTTGAGCCATAGGCCTCAGACAGGTCCTAACAAGAAAGTGGCATTAGATAGGTTTTTCTTTAGTTAGGATTGATTCAACTACTCAAGCCTCAAGCGCACTCCTCCGGCCAGCAACTACTCTGTAGATGCAACCCTGGGCCTATGGTAAGTATCTATCCCTGTACAGGTGTGTAATGGTAAAAACCAGGGTTCCCTTGGGATCTGCAGAATGGAGTAGCTTGCGCCAAGTCTGTCCGAGGAAGTCTGTTTGAGCCAACAGCCTTAAATAGATCCCAGTATTTAGGAAAAAAAAGCTTTAGTTAGAGTTGAATCAACCAATATAGCCTCAAGCTCGCTCCTCCGGCCAGCAGCTACTCTGTAGATGCAACCCTGGGCCTATGGTAAGTATCTATCCCTGTACAGGGGTGTAATGGTAAAGGCCAGGGTTCCCTTGGGATCTGCAGAATGGAGTAGCTTGCGCCAAGTCTGTCCGAGGAAGTCTTTTTGAGCCAATGGCCTTAGACAGAACCCATCATTTAGTAATAAAAAAGCTTTAGTTAGAGTTATAGCCTTAAGCTCGCTCCTCTGGCCAGCAGCTACTCTGTAGATGCAACCCTGAGCATGTGGTAAGTCTCCATTCCTGTAAAGGGGTGTAATGGTAAAGATCAGGGTTCCTTTTGACCTGGTTATGCCAAGTCTGTCAAAGGAAGCCTTTTTGAGCTGATGGCTCTAAACAGATCCTAATGTTTAGGAAAAAAGCTTATGTGTATTTCAGTTAGATTAAAAGTAAAGCCAACAAAAGAGAATTTAACTTTCCCCAAAAAATCAATTATTAATATAGCATTTACCTGCCCAGATCTCAGAACTAATGCACTATTAGGATGTAGCAATCCCATATAATTTTGTGTGCAGTTTTAATACTATGTAATCACCCCCCTCCATTAATTGGTAATATGTGAGTGGTTGTCGCATCAATATTTTGCACCTGTATTGCTGTCATCGTTATTATATGGTATGATTAGTACTGAGACCTAGGCAGGTAGACAATGTTGCCCTTTTTTCTTGTGTTAATTCTTGAATTTTGGTGGGAATTTAAATTTGTCTTTGCTTTTAATGTTAGTGTAGGGACTCGCAAGTATGAGGACCCTTGACGCGGGTTGCGAGCTTGTGTATTTTGGCCAAAATATTTACTAATACCTCATATATATCATATATATTTTTTGCACGTTATTTTTATTCAGGGTGCAGCCAGACCCATCAATGTTGGCCTTGTAAACTAGGGTGTCTGTCTTCATGGGGTGTACTTAAAAAGTGCTGGGCAGCCCGCCTAATCTAATAGTTTGGGCTTCACTAATAGGCTGTAAGCCAGACATTGTGCACTACCTATGTGTGACCAGTGCCCTATACAAGGCTTGTGTGCAGTTTTAATACTAAGCAATCACCCCCTCCATGAATTGGTAGGTTGTGAGTGGTTGTCTCATCAATATTTTGCACCTGTGTTGCTGACTTCTTCATTATATGGGTTTGCTGCATCCTTGTAATTATTGTTGCTGTATTTGCTGTGTTAATTCTTGAATTTTGGTGGGAACTTTAATTCCTTGTTTTTGTGACTTTGCTTTTAATGTTAGTGTAGGGACTCGTAAGTATGAGGACCCTTGAGCAGGTTGCGAGCTTGTATATTTTGGCCAAAATATCGACCAATACCTCATATATATCATATATATTTTTTACATGCTATTTTTATTCAGGGTGCAGCCAAGCCCATCTACAGGTGCATCTCCCAAAATTAGAATATCACCAGAAAAGTTAATTTATTTCAGTTCTTCAATACAAAACGTGAAACTCATATATTATATAGAGCCATTACACACAGAGTGATCTATTTCACGTGTTTATTTCTGTTAATATTGATGATTATGGCTTACAGCCAATGAAAACTCAAAAGTCATTATTTCAATTAATTAGAATACCTTATAACAACAGCTTGAAAAATGTTTTCAAAATCCAAAATGTTATCCTACTGAAATGTATGTTCAATAAATGCCCTCAATACTTGGTCGGGGATCCTTTTACATCAATTACTGCATCAATGCGGCAATGTGGCATGGAGGGATCAGCCTGTGGCACTGCTGAGGGGTTATGGAAGCCCAGGTGGCTTTGATAGAAGCCTTCAGGTCGTCTGCATTGTTGGGTCTGGTGTCTCTCATTTTCCTCTTGACAATACCCCATAGATTCTTTATGGGGTTAAGGTCAGGTGAGTTTGCTGCCAATCAAGCACAGTGATACTGTTGTTTTAAACCAGGTATTAGTACTTTTGTCAGTGTGGACAGGGGCCAAGTCCTGCTGGAGAATGAAATTTCCATCTCCAAAAAGCTTGGCGTAGCTAAGGTTTTGTTTCAGGGGGCCGAAACTTCTGAGTGGGCCTCTAACCAGGTAACCCTGATTCCAACTATAGCGGCGCACCCAGATAGTTGATGTAGGAAAACCTCAGCAGATGACCGCGCTGTTACTAAAAATAATCTCTATACAAAGACCAGCACTGATATTACCGCCATATGGTGACATATATTGATAGATGCCAGTCCTGCAGAACATATAAGAGATCACAGCTCAGTTATATATAGTACCTTACAGCTGACGTTCTTTCTGATTAAATTGTTCACTTTTCCCGTCTTTTCCATCTGGCCCAGACCGACACGACTACTTCTCCAGCCAGGGCTCAGAGTCTCAGGTATGCAGAGATCACAACAAAGACACATTTGACTCCTTACATTTCAGGCACTGACCACATCTATCCCCAACCTGCACAAACTTCTCGTCCTGCTGATACCCCAATACTGAGCCTCTGCTGCAAAATGTGTCCCTATTACTGCACCTACTGTGTGCCCTCTAGATGGTAAAACAAACCTCTAAAATAAAGTAATGCCGTGTGCAAGTGTCCTAGAAAACAGTGCCCGCATTGTGCCCCCTAGAAAGTAATAGTGCCCCTTCGACAGTCACGATAACCTGAGTTCCCCTATAAGAATAAGTCCCCACCTAAGATTTAATAATGTCCTGAGTCTCCCCCCATGTAGAGCTCCGCTCTAACCAGTATGATGTTCTCCTATTCACGATATAATTCCCCCTCACTGTATAGTACCCCCACAAAGTATACTGACCCCTTAGTAGCCCCCAAGCTGATGGCTCCAACACTGTATGATGGCCTCCACACTATACAAAGACCCCACATTATCTCCCACACTGTATGATGGCCCCCACGCTGTTCAAAGAACCCACATTATCTCCCACACTGTATAAATAGCCTACATATAGTATAATGCACCAGATAGTCCTCAATATAGTATAATGCACTCCCCATAGTCCTTCGTATAGTATAATGCGCCCCTATAGGCAGAGTCTGTAGTAAAATGCTCCCCCCATTGACAGAGTCTGTAGTATAAAGCTCCCCCCCATAGGCAGAGTCTGTAGTATAATGCTCCCCCCCTCCTCATAGGCAGAGTCTGTGGTATAATGCCCCCCCATAGGCAGAGTCTGCAGTATAATGCCCCCCCCATAGGCAGAGTCTGTAGTATAATGCTCCCCCCTCCTCATAGGCAGAGTCTGTAGTATAATGCCCCCCCCCTCCTCATAGGCAGAATCTGTAGTATAATGCCCCCCCCATCTCATAGGCAGAGTCTGTAGTGTAATGTGCCCCCCCTCCTCATAGGCAGAGTCTGTGGTATAATGCCCCCCCCATCTCATAGGCAGCGTCTGTAGTATAATGCCCCACTTATAGGCAGAGTCTGTAGTAAAATGCACCCCCCATAGGCAGAGTCTGTAGTATAATGCTCCCCCTCTTATAGGCAGAGTCTGTAGTACAATGTCCCCCCCATAGGCAGAGTCTGTAGTATAATGCTCCCCCCCTCCTCATAGGCAGAGTCTGTGGTATAATGCCCCCCCATAGGCAGAGTCTGCAGTATAATGCCCCCCCCATAGGCAGAGTCTGTAGTATAATGCTCCCCCCTACTCTTAGTCAGAGTCTGTAGTATAATCCCCCCCTCCTCATAGGCAGAATCTGTAGTATAATGCCCCCCCATCTCATAGGCAGAGTCTGTAGTATAATGTGCCCCCCCTCCTAATAGGCAGAGTCTGTGATATAATGCCCCCCCCATCTCATAGGCAGCGTCTGTAGTATAATGCCCCACCTATAGGCAGAGTCTGTAGTAAAATGCACCCCCCATGGGCAGAGTCTGTAGTATAATGCTCCCCCTCTTATAGGCAGAGTCTGTAGTACAATGTCCCCCCATAGGCAGAGTCTGTAGTCTACTGCTCTCCCCTGCTCATAAACAGAGTCTGTAGTATAATGCCCCCCATAGGCAGAGTCTGTAGTAGAATGCCCCCCCATAGACAGAGGCTTTAGTATAATGCTCCCCCCCTCCCCATAGACAGTCTGTAGTATAATGCCCCCCCTCCCCATAGGCAGAGTCTTTAGTATAATGCCCCCCCTCTCTGTGGGCAGAGTCTTTAGGATAATGCTCCCCCATAGGCAGAGTCTGTAGTATAATGCACCTCCCCCTTCCCATAGGCAGAGTCTGTAATATAATGCCGCCCCCCACCCGGCAAAAAATAAATAAACAGTACTCATCTCTCCTCCTGGTTCCCTCGCTGCTCAGAGCACCCAGCACGCACACATCTTCAGCACAGCGGGCTGGGCGCCAAGTGATGATGTCAGAGACGTCAGTCACAGAAGGGACTAATGGGAGAGAGATCCGCGCTCCCTCTCTCATCAGTAAACTTGCGGCGGTGGCAGGCAGTGGGGCCCGATGCTGGCACCAGGGGCATGCTAGATACAGTTACACTGGCGTAGCCCTGGATGGGCCCCCTAAGAGCGAGGGGCCCGGGGCCACCGCCCCCTTTGCCCCCCTGGTAGCTTGATACTGTGGCAGAGGGAAGCATGAAGTGCTCTAAAATTTCCTGGTAGACGGCTGCGCTGACTTTTGTGTTGAAAAAACACAGTGGACCTACACCAGCAGATGACACGGCTCCCCAAACCATCACTGATTGTGGAAACTTCACACTAGACCTCAAGCAGCTTGGATTGTGGCCTCTCCACTCTTCTTCCAGACTCTGGGACCTTGATTTCAAATGAAAATTGGAACTCTGGACATCTGTCAAGCCAGCAGTCTTCATCATGATTGTCATGATTGTGGAGCCTACTAAAACAGACTAAGGGACCTTTTTAAATGCTTAGGAAGTCTTTGCAGGTGTTTTTTGTTAATTATTTTAATTTACTGAGTTAATGACTTTTGTGTTTTCATTGGCTATAAGCCATAATCATCAACATTAACAGAAATAAACACTTGAAATAGATCACTCTGTTTGTAATGACTCTATATAATATATGAGGTTCACTTTTTGCATTGAAGAACTGAAATAAATTAACTTTTTGATGATATTCTAATTTTGTGAGATGCACCTATATGTTATGGCCTTGTAAATTAGAGTGTCTATCTTCATGGGGTGCACTTAAATAGTGCTGGGCAGCCCGTGTTCTGGCCTCAGCAGCGAATTTAGCTATCCAGGGAATCTAGTCACTTTATGTGTATATCAGTTCTGACATTATGTTGCTTGCATTTGAATCCTGTCTCTTTTTTATTGTTTGATAACGGCACTGTCTGCTAGTGATTTAATGTATTTGCTCTAGTTTCAATTTGCAATGCATTATGGGAAAGTTCCAAGAGCATTGTGAGACAGTTCTTGTTGCATTGTGGTCCTGTTCTTGTCACAGTTTGGGCAGCGACCATTATTTCCTCTTCTCTTCTGATGGAGAAGTTCCCTTATCACTCATCTTGTAAAGTGGCACAGAGCGGTAGTCGTGACTGAACGTCGGTCTGATTTCGCTCTGGCACTTTACAGACAATGGGTGTCCCAGTCCCAGTGTGCTCTAGGGTGTGGGGTGCAGCACACTCTCTTGTAGGCCGCAGGCCTCCACTGCCTTCAGGCCTCTGTCCTCAGAAGCCGCCGCACACAATTTAGGGGACACAAAGTTCTTTGTAACAGTCAAACATATATTTGACAGTTCAAGTTCATCAGGTGGGTACAGATGGGATAAGGCACAGCAATTCACATTATCCTCCTTCTTAGCATAACTCCTCTTCAGCCCTGTTGCTAGCTCATCCTGTATTTCTCGTCCACCTCTGCAGTGCACCCGGGACTGGCCTTCAACTTCCATCTATGCAGGTCCCTGCCCATCTTCCTTTGTACTTCAGAGCACACAAAGTGTCCGGCAGCTCCTATGCCAGACCTTAGGCTCTGGACGTGACTGGAGCGACTGCTCTGGATCCCAGTAATGCCTCCCACTGCCTGGAACATTGAGTACTATATACAGTGGGTACGGAAAGCATTCAGACCCCTTTACATCTTTCACGCTTTGTTTCATTGCAGCCATTTGGTAAATTCTAAAAAGTTCATTTTTTTTCTCATTAAAGTACACTCTGCACCCCATCTTGACTGAAAAAAAACAGAAATGTAGAAATTTTTGCAAATTTATTAAAAAAGGAAAACTGAAATATCACATGGTCATAAGTATTCAGACCCTTTGCTCATATTTAAGTCACATGCTGTCCATTTCTTGTGATCCTCCTTGAGATGGTTCTACTCTTTCATTGGAGTCCAGCTGTGTTTAATTAAACTGATAGGACTTGATTTGGAAAGGCACACACCTGTCTATATAAGACCTCACAGCTCACAGTGCATGTCAGACCAAATGAGAATCATGAGCTCAAAGGAACTGCCTGTTACGATGTTAGTAGATACCCTGAAGTCCAATGGCGTGGGCCAAAAGCAGAGACTGAGACAAGAGTAGTGTGAAAGTCTATTTTAAACTCAAGTGCAAAAGATCACAGCAAACAGTTTATGAAGGTAAGTTCATTCCAAACAATACTTCTTAGAACCTAATCTGTAAGGCACGGCCTTCATTACTATTAGGGTATGTAAACGTTAACGATAGTCCAAGTTTACTTAGGTACAGTAATATGCAAACAGAAATAAGGATAGTAAGCAGACGTAGGTATTCCTCAGTTGATTGTGGACTCACGTAGTGCAGAAGAGAAGACAAACTGGAATATGGATCTGGATATTGAAGAATGCAGGAGGTGCAGCGGAGGAAACAGCGATGTCTTAAGCAGAGCTGGAGCCGGGTATTTAAACACAGAGCAAGATGGTGACTATACCAGAGGTGTAGAGATCCAGGAGAAGTTTTCTTCAGGAAGACAAAAGTTCAGAGATCCCAGCGTGAGTGAACAACAGCCAGTGGTTCCTTTCAGCAGAAGTCCCCTTAGCAGAGGATTCAGGCAGCAATCCTTTCAGCGGATGACTAGGAGTAAACACAAGGTCAGCAAGACTCTATTCAGAGGGCTAGCACAGGTGAGTAGAAAGCTAAAAGCACACAATACTCAGGCAAGGCATGATTGCAACACATGCAGTTTAAGTAGGTCCACAGGCAGGAAACACATGACCCCAGTGAGGCAATGGAAGCCATCTTGGCTAAGGGAAAAACTACTGGCAAAGTAAAATTAAACCTGGCATCCTGACACTGCCCAAGGAGCTTAGAGACAGAATTGTGGCAAGGCACAGATCTGGCCAAGTTTACAAAAGAATTTCTGCATTAGTCAAGGGTCCTAAGAACACAGTGGCCTCCATAATCCTTAAGTGGAAGAAGTTTGGGACCACCAGAAGTCTTCCTAGACCTGGCCGTCCAGCTAAACTGAGCAATCGTGGGAGAAGAGCCTTGGTGAGAGAGGTAAAGATGAACCCCAAGATCACTGTGGCTCAGCTCCAAAGATGCAGTAGGGAGATGGGAGAAAGTTGCATAAAGTCAACTATCACTGCAGCCCTCCACAAGTCGAGCCTTTATGGCAGAGTGGCCCAACGGAAGCCTCTCCTCAGTGCAAGACATATGAAAGCCTGCACAGAGTTTGCTTAAAAACACATGAAGGACTCCCAGTCTATGAGAAATAAGATTCTTTGGTCTGATGAGACTAAGATAGAACTTTTTGGTGATAATTCTAAGGGGTATGTGTGGAGAAAACCAGGCACTGCCCAATACAATCCCAACAGTGAAACATGGTGGTGGCAGCATCATGGGGGTGTTTTTCAGCTGCAGGGACAGGACGACTGGTTGGAATTGAAAGAAACATGAATGCGGCCAAGTACACAGATATCCTGGATGAAAACCTCTTCCAGAGTGCTCTGGACCTCAGACTTGGCCGAAGGTTCACCTTCCAACAAGACAATGACCCTATGCACACAGTTAAAATAACAAAGGAGTGGCTTCAGAACAACTCTGTGACCATTCTAGACTGGCCCAGCCAGAGCCCTGACCTAAACCCAATTGAACATCTCTGGAGAGACCTGAAAATGGCTGTCCACCAACGTTCACCATCCAACCTGACAGAACTGGAGAGGATCTGCAAGGAAGAATGGCAGAGGAACCCCAAATCCAGGTGTGAAAAACTTGTTGCATCATTCCCAAGAAGACTCATGGATGCACTAGCTCAAAAGGGGGCTTCTACTCAATACTGGTCATTTGGTCTGACATGCACTGTGAGCTGTGAGGTCTTATATAGACAGGTGTGTGCCTTTCCAAATCAAGTCCTATCAGTTTAATTAAACACAGCTGGACTCCAATGAAAGAGTAGAACCATCTCAAGGAGGATCACAAGGAAATGGACAGCATGTGACTTAAATATGAGCAAAGGGTCTGAATACTTATGACCATGTGATATTTCAGTTTTCCTTTTTTAATAAATTTGCAAAAATTTCTACATTTCTGTTTTTTTCAGTCAACATGGGGTGCAGAGTGTACTTTAATGAGAAAAAAATGAACTTTTTAGAATTTACCAAATGGCTGCAATGAAACAAAGAGTGAAAAATTTAAAGGGGTCTGAATGCTTTCCGTACCCACTGTACTTCAATAAAACTCACCCTATAGATACCCTAGCCTGAACCTGCATGTCAATGGAGATGGGCATCCTACATATAGATGACAATGGCACCCTTGCTGAACGGCAGCTGCCCCTAGACCCTAAAAGTCCCTTATTCGTACTTACATAGACCAAAGATCTGACAGTCTACCAGAAACTGGTACAGATATCACATCAAACAATCAATCCTCAGTGTGTACTAAATGATTAAAGTGACAACAGTGAATAAAGTGACAATGTGCAAATTTATAAAAACACCCAAGAACGTTCCTAATATCTTTGGACCTCCAAGCCAAAGGATACATTCGGGCATCCAAACAAAGGCTACAATCAGCCCTGTTCAACACCCTAGATGCTGATTACCTGCCTTATAGTGGAGGGTGACACCCTAGTTAATGTTGACACTGTGGCGCCCCGCTCCACGGCGGCTATCCCTGGATAACCCTAGCCAGCCCTGGAATTAATCACCCATAGAGGTATCAATGACATAAATGATCACAAGACTAAACAATAAAAGGAACTTATCTTGATAAAGTGCAATACTGATGCGGATCATCTTTATGCCGCATGTCCCGATTTTAAAGAGATTTAATAAAATTTGTATTTTAGGGTTTATGTTATACTTATGTCTTATGGTATCCTAAGCTTATCTTATGCTATACTCACATTATGCATTAACACTTCACATGCTGTTACATCACCATTATACATTACATAAGACACATATCACTTTTAGATATAAAACCGCAAGACAGTATTCACATGACGCGTTTGTTGTCTTCAGGGGCAGGAACAGGGTAAGACAGTCCACATCCCTACAGTTTTGTATCTTGGGCTCTGTGCACACAGCCTGCTCCAAGCTTAGCCGGTAAGAGCCCTATCTATGTGGTACAATACTGGGGTTCATCGTATGTTTTCCGCATCTACTGTATGGAGGTTTCTCTACTATCAATAAAGAGAAGGTTTTTCGCAGCCTTATTCTTAAGAAGACAGGGGGTTTAGCTCCATGTCACACTACACACCGTGGTAAGGTGTATGAGGGGAGCATAGCCTGCCTAATCTAATAGTATGGGCGTCACTAATAGGCTGTAAACCAGACACTGTGCGTGACCAGCGCCAAAATATTTACCAGAACCTCATATATAGATTTTGCACGTTATTTTTATTCAGGGTTCAGACAAGCCCATCAATGCTGGATTTGTAAACTAGGGGGTCTGTCCTCATGGGGTGCACTTAGATAGTGCTTTGCAGCCTGCCTAATCTAACAGTATGAGGGTCACTAATAGGCTGTAAGCCCTATATTGAGCACTATCTGTGTTAGGCGTCAGGTGTTTTCTGGATCTGAAATGGGTTCAGAATCATCAGTGGATTCTGTGGTCTCCCATTCCGGTCCAGATGCTGCTCAGCATCATCGTCAGTCCCAACGCCTAGCTGGTGCACGAGATGTACAAGTTGTCTCTTGGGTCTTTGTTCCTAGCAACATGAAGGATAGGTTGCGGAGGGAAACAGGGCTGTTACAGCCTAAGTCCAGAATACACTGCACTGAGCATGCCCGTGACATGGCGGACCGTGATTAGTGGTTTGGGAGTCAGCTGATCCGGTGACCTGGCACCGCCTGATTGGTCGCGGGTGACGTCACCAATAATGTGACGGTGGGCAGGGCTTAATATTTAAATAGCACGCCCACAAACATGGCGGCGCGCTCTGATCATTGAGCTGAGTTGGTGTTATTGTGTGGACGCTTGGTCGTTTCGGCTCCACGTGTGCTTTTGCTGTTATAGCTTCTGACAGGCAGGTTTAGCAGGGGATAGACAGCCTTAGATGGAGGGAGGCAGGTAGCTTCGTCTGACACTCTGGCTCCAACAAGGGTGTCGCTATACACCCCGAGCAGACTGCGGACTCCGTATTCCCGTCACCGCCTGTTAGCCACGTGGAGAGATACTCCTCAGTCCGGTAGCAAGCCGGCTGGGAGCATGTATACGCCGGCGTGAATCACACACGCATCCGAGCGCCTGCTGCATAGCCTCTGTGCAGTTAACAGGGCTACGGCTCCATTATTTGTCGCACATCTCTCGTGCAGTTAACGGAGATAGTGCGAATCCCTATTCCCGTTCCGGTGTGCAGTAACACGGGGGGGATTGTTATTTCAGTTGGTTGTTTTACCTTCTTACCCGGAAGGTGTTCGTCCACAGTCCTCCAGGCTGCATCACGGACCCCGGGTTCGTTTGCTTTCCATTATTTAATAAAGTTGTTTGCAACCATTCCCCTAACAATCTGTGTGTGACCAGTGACCTATACAAGCCATTTTTTGTGTGCAGTTTTAATACTAAGCAATGACCCCCTCCAAGAATTGGTAGGTTATGAGTTGGTTGTCTCATCAGTATTTTGCACCTGTGCTGCCCCTGCCTTTATTATATGGTTTGCTTCATCCTGATTAGTGCATTAGTTTTGAGACCTGGGCTGGAGAATAAATACTGTTCCTCTTTTTTGCTGTGTTAATAATTTTTTTCAGTTTTAATTCAACTACTCTAGCATCAAGCTCCTAATTCGCTTTGTCTAAAGGAAGTTAGATGGCAATGTTTTATTGTGTGAGGTATGGAACTCTCTACCACATGACCTTGTAATACTTAATTCTCTAAAAAAAAGTTCAAGGAGGTCCTGTGTGACTTTCTTGAATAACATTACAGGTTATTCATACTAGATTTTGTTATGGGACGTTGATCCAAGCAACTAGTCTGATTGCCATATGTGGAGTCGGGAAGGAATTTTTCCCCTAATTTTGGGCAAGCAGCATCTGCCTCATGGGGTTTTTTGACTTCCTCTGGATCAACACATTAGCTTTTCACAGGTCTCTATATATAGTGTGATGGCTGCCACAGCTCTTTATATACAGTACTAGATGGTGTCCCGATTCTAACGCATCGGGTATTCTAGAATCTGTATGCGGCCGACCAGGCGCAATCAACAGAGTGGTGTTTAAATGTGGCGCCAAAATCGCTGATTGGTCGCGGCCGCCGGCCACGACCAATCAGCAGAGCGGTGTTTAAATTTGGCGCCAGTATCGCTGATTGGTCGCGGCGCCAATATCGCTGATTCCGACCAATCAGCGAATCGTATTACTGAGGACCGGGCAGCGACGCTACCTGTGCGGGTACTTCCGCTGCGAGGAACCGGGAGATGGCCGGCTGCTCACAGCCGAAGTATCCTGACTGGCGGCGCCGCTCCCCGGTCCTCGCTTCACACTTGCCGTCGGGAGATCAGCGGCCCTAGCCATTGATCTCCCGACGGTAGCCGCATGGAGGTCAGCAGCGCCGCCGGTCGCGGTACTTCTGCTGCGAGCAGCCGGGAGATGAGCGGCTAGCGCCGGTCATCTCCCGGCTGCATCGCCGCTGACCTCCGTGCGGCAGATGAGCTGCTAACGGCCGCCATCTTTTTCTGAAATCCCGCGTCGCTGATTGGCCGCGGCTGGACCAATCAGCGACGCAGGATTTCCTGGACAGAAGGACAGACAGACAGACGGGATTAGACGATTATATACAGTACAGACCAAAAGTTTGGACACACCTTCTCATTTCAAGATTTTTCTGTATTTTCATGACTATGAAAATTGTACATTCACACTGAAGGCATCAAAACTATGAATTAACACATGTGGAATTATATACTTAACAAAAAAGTGTGAAACAACTGAAAATATGTCTTATATTCTAGGTTCTTCAAAGTAGCCACCTTTTGCTTTGATGACTGCTTTGCACACTCTTGGCATTCTCTTGATGAGCTTCAAGAGGTAGTCAATGGAAATGGTCTTCCAACAATCTTGAAGGAGTTCCCAGAGATGCTTAGCACTTGTTGGCCCTTTTGCCTTCACTCTGCGGTCCAGCTCACCCCAAATCATCTCGATTGGGTTCAGGTCTGGTGACTGTGGAGGCCAGGTCATCTGGCGTTGCACCCCATCATTCTCCTTCTTGGTCAAATAGCCCTTACACAGCCTGGAGGTGTGTTTGGGGTCATTGTCCTGTTGAAAAATAAATGATGGTCCAACTAAACGCAAACCGGATGGAATAGCATGCCGCTGCAAGATGCTGTTGTAGCCAAGCTGGTTCAGTATGCCTTCAATTTTGAATAAATCCCCAACAGTGTCACCAGCAAAGCACCCCCACACCATCACACCTCCTCCTCCATGCTTCTCGGTGGGAACCAGACATGTAGAGTCCATCCGTTCACCTTTTCTGCATCGCACAAAGACACGGTGGTTGGAACCAAAGATCTCAAATTTAGACTCATCAGACCAAAGCACAGATTTCCACTGGTCTAATGTCCATTCCTTGTGTTCTTTGGCCCAAATAAGTCTCTTCTGCTTGTTGCCTGTCCTTAGCAGTGGTTTCCTAGCAGCTATTTTACCATGAAGGCCTGCTGCACAAAGTCTCCTTAACAGTTGTTGAAGAGATGTGTCTGCTGCTAGAACTCTGTGTGGCATTGACCTGGTCTCTAATCTGAGCTGCTGTTAACCTGCGATTTCTGAGGCTGGTGACTCGGATAAACTTATCCTCAGAAGCAGAGGTGACTCTTGGTCTTCCTTTCCTGGGGCAGTCCTCATGTGAGCCAGTTTCTTGCAGCGCTTGATGGTTTTTGCATCTGCACTTGGGGACACTTTCAAAGTTTTACCAATTTTTTGCATTGACTGACCTTCATTTCTTAAAGTAATGATGGCCACTCATTTTTCTTTACTTAGCTGCTTTTTTCTTGCCATAATACAAATTCTAACAGTCTATTTAGTAGGACTATCAGCTGTGTATCCACCAGACTTCTGCACAACACAGCTGATGATCCGAACCCCATTTATAAGGCAAGAACTCCCACTTATTAAACCTGACAGGGCACACCTGTGAAGTGAAAACCATTTCCGGTGACTACCTCTTGAAGCTCATCAAGAGAATGCCAAGAGTGTGCAAAGCAGTCATCAAAGCAAAAGGTGGCTACTTTGAAGAACCTAGAATATAAGACATATTTTCAGTTGTTTCACACTTTTTTTGTTAAGTATATAATTTCACATGTGTTAATTCATAGTTTTGATGCCTTCAGTGTGAATGTACAATTTTCATAGTCATGAAAATACAGAAAAATCTTGAAATGAGAAGGTGTGTCCAAACTTTTGGTCTGTACTGTATATTAGATGATGACCCCACAGACCCTTTACACAGCATTATGTTTCCACAGCTCCTTGTATACAGTATGATTCCCTCATTGTTCCCTAAATACAGTATGATGTGCTCACAGCTCCATATACACCGTATGATGTCCCCACACATGCAGATACACAATATGATACCTATACACAATATGATGCCCCTACATCTCCCTATACACAATATGATGCCCCTACATCTCCCTCCATCTGAACAATTCTCTCCAGCTTCAGAAAGATTATGGACGCATCACATTTTTTTTTACGGACAGGGAAAAAAGTGCCCTATTTTTATGGACTGTCCAAGAATTTCTGGACAGTTGGCTACCCTGCTATTAGTTCCACTGGGGTGGCAGCCTAGGTGGATGCTGGAAGCACAACCGTCTCTCCCTAAGATTCGGAGAGGGAAGGCCACCGATTCCTGACCCTTGCTGTGAGAGGGATGGTTTATTGAGGGCCCATATATACACACAGTCATGGCCGGAAGTGTTTAGCAACCTTGAGATTGTTCCAGAAAGTGAAGTATTTCTCCCAGAAAATTATTACAATTACACATGTTTTGTTATACATTTGTTATAATATTTATTTCCTTTGTGTGTATTGAAACAGCACAAAAAAATGGGGAAAAAAGGCAAATTGGACATAATTTCACACAAAACTCCAAAAATGGGCCGGACAAAATTGTTGGCACTTTTCCAAAATTGTGGAAAAACAACTTTGCTTCAAGCATGTGATGCTCGTTAAAACTCACCTGTGGCAAGTAACAGTCGTGGGTAATATGAAAGTCATACCTGAGACCAGATAAAAAGTGGAGAAGATAGATAGATATGAGATTGATAGATAGATAGATATGAGATAGATAGATGGATATGTGGCACCCCAGGGTCTGGTTACCACTGTAATAGAAATATTATGTCTGAGAGCAAGTGGGAGGTTTCCTGGTTCGGAGCCCTTAAACATGCAACACCTCCTGTCCCAGACCAGATAGGGGAGGAACCTGCCCTATATAAACTGGATCTGGGGCGGGGTTAGTGAAGTCAGAGCCTGGAGTTAGTTCCAGACACAGGGAAAGTAACAGCGAGGAGCTCTGTAGGAGCAGGAGCTGAAGACCAGGGACTTGAGCTAAGCGGAGTTCGTCCTGGCAGAAGACTCTGAGAACCGGACACAGGAGTCCGAGGTTGCGGGGACTTATATATACCCAGCAGCAGAAACCCGCCGGCAGGGGATTTCAAGTCCTCTGGCCATAGAAGCCCGGAGGCTCAGTCACGAGCAAGGGACCAGCACTGCAATCGAGGAGCGGGGGCTATCAGAAGGCCCCAAGTCACCAGCCATACAGGTGAGCACCACACGGAACACTCAGGGACGTGGGCTACTTCCACTCGCTTACAGCAAGGTAGCCAGGAAGAGTGCAGATAGTCGGGGAGGCCTACAACTCCACCTGGCCAGGGGAACTCCAGTTTGCTCACAGACTGACCAGGCCTCTTATGCTAGCCAGTACTCCCGGGAGGGTCTGCCTTATCACCATCAGTAAAGACCCTGAACTGCACTGCAAAGCCTCTGAGTCGTTCCTGCTGCGCTCGTGTACCATCACTCCTATCATCCACACTCACTAGCCTGAGGCTATACTCCTCCCGTGGGGAGTTATACTACACTCTGCTGCCCTCACAACATCAGCCTCAGAGGTCTGCTCAGCAGCGGCGGTTCTTATTGACCGCAATCCACGGGTGGCGTAGTCGGACATTGCATTATACTGATACAGAGACTGCCACAATATTGGTCTGGCCACCCTGAGCCACGGGACCAGGTCGCCACAACTACTCCCAGCATTGCCCTGAAGTCCGGTCCCGGGTGCCCCATGGCCCAGGGGGCGCGTCATATAGATAATAGATAGATGATAGATAGTCCTATGATATGAGATAGAGGTCGTTATAGACAGGTTTATACACTCTCTCCCGAAGTCGGTAAAATCCTGGGTTGCCCAGGGAGATCCCTATAATGCTGATGACTTGGTGGGGTTGGTGGAAAGATACCAGGCGGTTGAGAGTCCGTTGGGAAAACAAGGGGTCGTAGCCTCTCAATACTGGGGTTCCCAAAAGAAGGGAGCTAGCGCCACACCTGGGGGGCATCCTAGAGTTCAGGAGGGGTCTGAGTTGCTGCCCAAGGTCCCACCCCATAATATAGTGTGTTGGAGATGTCATACCCCTGGCCATATTGCCTCCCGGTGTCCCATAACCTCTGAACCAATGGACTGTAACATGGGCCGGCGTTGCTCTTATTTTGCCTACCCCGCCTGCAGCGCGGTTCGTCAACATGGCGAGGGCCCTCAGGCATGCTCAGTGTCAGTTAACGGGGCACAAGTCTCTGGACTATTGGTCTCAGGAAGTTTGGTGACCCTGATAAGGACCACACTCCCTCATCGGCTGGTTTCTGGGAAGGTGGTGGGTGTCCGGTGTATCAATGGGGACGCTAAGAACTATCCTGTGGCCCAGGTGGATGTAAACACAGACTGTGGCACCACATCTCATGAAGTGGCGGTCGTTAAGGACCTATTGCATCCCATAATAATTGGACGTTACTTTGCATTATTCTGGGAAATGTGGGGGAAAGCGGGGACACCTGGTTGCTTGGACGACAGCCAGATCGCCCCTAAGGAAACTTACCCGCAGAACATAGTAGATGAGTTTCCCATGTGTGTGCTGGTGGGCAATGAGGCTGAAGTAGCATCCCCTGAGTCCAATATCCCTGAGCTTTAGGTGTCCGAGGGAAACTTTGGAACTGCCCAACTCAGGGATTTAACTCTGAAAGGGGCCTTTGAAAATGTTACTGTGTTAAATGGGGTGCCTCAGGAACCGGGGGCTGACAGTCGGTTCCCTCATTTTGCTGTGAATGGGGATTTGCTGTACAGAATAACCAAGCCAAGGGGTGAGGTAATAGAACAGTTGCTGGTGCCAGGGCCCTATAGACGCAGGGTGTTAGACATGGCTCATTCTCATGTGTTGGGTGGTCACCTGGGTGCAGACAAGATTCAAGAACGGATCCTCCAAAGATTCTACTGGCCAGGTTGCTATAGAGAAATATAGAGTTATTGTCGTTCCTGCCCCACATGCCAGATAACCTCCCCAGTGGCCCACTTCCGCAGTCCCCTAGTGCCACTACCAGTCATCGAGGTTCCATTCGAACGCATAGCAATGGATCTAGTGGGGCCTCTGGTCAAGTCCGCCCAACTGCATCAGTATATCCTGGTGGTATTAGATTATGCTACATGGTATCTGGAGGCCGTACCACTACGAAACTCCTCCACCAGGTGTATAGCCCGGGAGTTAGTCCACATGTTTTCAAGAACTGGGTTGCCTAACGAGATCCTAACAGACCAAGGAACTCCATTTATGTCGAAGGTCATGAGGGAATTGTGCAAGACACTGCAGATTGCACAACTGAGAACCTCCGTGTACTCTCCCCAGACGGACGGACTGGTAGAGAGGTTTAACAAAACCTTGAAAGCAATGTTGAGGAAAGCAGTGGAAAAGGATGGCCGAGACTGGGACTATATGTTGTTCTCCATGAGGGAAGTTCCCAAAGCTTCCACAGGTTTCTCCCCGTTTGAACCACTCTATGGACGACACCCTCAGGACTCCTGGAGGTGGAGAAAGAGTCCTGGGAAGCTGAGACCACTCCCTATAGGAGAGTGGTGGAGCACGTTGCCCAGATGCAAGAGAGGATTGCCCATGTGATGCCCATTGTGAGGGAGCACCTCCTTAAGGCACAAGAGGCACATTCCAGGGTGTATAATAGGTCGGCCAGGGTGAGATCGTTCAACCCAGGAGATCGAGTGCTTGTGCTAGTCCCACAGTGGAGACAAGTTCATGGCCAAGTGGCAGGGCCCCTATGAGGTGGTAGAGAAAGTGGGGGAAGTCAACTTTAAGATCCACCAACCAGGGAAGAGGAAGCCCTACCAAATTTACCATGTTAACTTGATTAAGCCATGGCAAGATAGAGAGCCTGCGGAAGCTCCCTGTTTAATGGCTGAGGCTGAGGCCGATGTGAAAGAGGTCAAGGTGGCAGAGTCACTGTCACATGCCCAAAAGCAACAGTGCAAAGAGTTGTTACTGCGAAATAAAGACATGTTTTCGGAGTTGCCAGGACTCACTCAGGTCATAGAGCATGAGGTTCTCACAGAGCCTCATGTTCGCGTCAATCTAAAACCATACCGGATCCCCGAAGCCCGCAGAGAGGTGATCTCTAAAGAAGTAAGGCGGATGCTAAACCTGGGAGTCATTGAAGAGTCCAAAAGTGGATGGTCCAGTCCTATAGTCTTAGTGCCAAAACCAGATGGGGAATGGCGGTTTTGCAACGACTATAGGAAGCTGAACGAGGTCTCAAAGTTCGACGCCTACCCAATGCCTAGGGTAGATGAGCTTATCGAAAGGCTAGGAACCGCTCGGTACATCACCACTCTGGACCTCACCAAAGGATATTGGCAAATTCCCCTGTCCAAAGAGGCTAAGGAGAAGACAGCCTTCTCGACGCCAATACGTCAGGATGCCGTTTGGGTTGAAGGGAGCTCCGGCCACCTTCCAGAGAGCCATGGACCGGATCTTAGCACCCCACAAACAGTATGCAGCGGCCTACCTAGATGCCATCGTCATATTTAGCCAGGACTGGGAAAGTCATCTGGACAAAGTTCAAGCCATACTTGATGCCCTAAGGAAGGCGGGCTTTACTATCAACCCGAAGAAATGTGCCATGGGGATGGAGGAAGCCAAGTACCTAGGGTACGTGGTTGGTAGAGGGGAAATAAAACCACAAATAAATAAGGTCGAGGCGATCTTGAACTGGCCACAGCCCCTCTCGAAGAAGCAGGTCATGGCGTTTCTAGGCATTGTGGGCTACTATCGAAGATTTGTCCCTAACTTTGCCCTGATAGCAGCCCCACTGATGGATCTTCTGAAAAGGATGAAGTCAGCTATGGCCAAGTGGTCCCCGGAAGCAGAAGCCAGGAATTGAAACTGGTCCTCTGTAAACAACCAGTCTTGGTGGCACCCAGCTTCTCCAAGGAGTTTGTGGTCCAGATGGATGCATCGGATGTCGGGCTGGGAGCAGTCTTGTCCCAGGAGATTAACGGAGAAGAACACCCTGTAAAATACCTCAGTCTGAAGCTCTCCGCTTGTGAGAAGGACTACTCCATTGTAGAAAAAGAATGTTTGGCCATTAAGTGGGCGTTAGACACTCTGAGGTATTACCTATTAGGTAGAAGGTTCAGGTTAGTGTCAGACCATGCCCCATTGAGGTGGATGCGAGAAAAGAAGGGAAACAATGCCAGAGTGACTAGGTGGTTCCTGGCTCTACAAGATTTTAGTTTCCGGGTAGAGCATAGGCCTGGGAAACAACATGGGAATGCCACTGCCTTGTCAAGGATTTATTGTATGGTGACAGAAGGTGCCAAGCCCTACGGCTTTGGACAGAGGGGGGGTGTATGTAAGGTTGCTGCCGGACAGATCGTGGACGGGAGGTATGTGTCCTCGAAGTGCCATGCTTCCGTGATGTAGGATCCGGAGAAGGAGGCTCCAGCACACATAGTGCTGAGAGGAATTTAATGGGTCCGGATTACAGGGCCGGGTTTTATGAGCAGCTGAAAGAGCTGGGGGGAACAGCTTCTCACTTACCTCCAGTCCAGGTCTTGGAAGGCTAATTTAAGACAGCTGCGCCTGTCTCTGTCTGTCTGTGTTTGCTGGGCAAGGTGAGCAGACCTTGCAGGTGCTTCTTAGACTCTGCAGGAGGCAGAGAAAAGCACCTTGTTTAAACGGCTGAAGCCGTGCTGCATGGACTTGTTATTTTGAGCTTTGTTCTGTTATTCCTTTTTGTGCCAGGAAAAGGCTGTAACTTTTGTTTCTTAACTGGTGTATGGACACTAAAATAAGCCACCAGTTTGTTTGAACCCGTGGACTGCATCACTGTGTGAACCTGTGCCTACCTCCAACGCGGCTCAGTGAGTACAAATCCCTACACTATCTATCTATCTATTTATCTATCTATCTATCTATCTATCCATCTATTTATTCATCTATCCATCTATCTATCTATCCATCCATCATACATGGATAGATAGAAAGATACAGTACAGACCAAAAGTTTGGACACACCTTCTCATTTAAAGATTTTTCTGTATTTTCATGACTAGGAAAATTGTACATTCACACTGAAGGCATCAAAACTATGAATTACCACATGTGGAATTATATACTTAACAAAAAAGTGTGAAACAACTGAAAATATGTCTTATATTCTAGGTTCTTCAAAGTAGCCACCTTTTGCTTTGATGACTGCTTTGCACACTCTTGGTATTCTCTTGATGAGCTTCAAGAGGTAGTCACCGGAAATGGTTTTCACTTCACAGGTGTGCCCTGTCAGGTTTAATAAGTGGGATTTCTTGCCTTATAAATGACGTTGGGACCATCAGTTGTGTTGTGCAGAAGTCTGGTGGATACACAGCTAATAGTCCTACTGAATAGACTGTTAGAATTTGTATTATGACAAGAAAAAAGCAGCTAAGAAAAGAAAAACGAGTGGCCATCATTACTTTAAGAAATGAAGGTCAGTCAGTCCGAAAAATTGGGCAAACTTTGAAAGTGTCCCCAAGTGCAGTTGCAAAAACCATCAAGCGCTACAAAGAAACTGGCTCACATGAGGACCGCCCCAGGAATGGAAGACCAAGAGTCACCTCTGCTTCTGAGGATAAGCTTATCCGAGTCACCAGCCTCAGAAATCACAGGTTAACAGCAGCTCAGATTAGAGACCAGGTCAATGCCACACAGAGTTCTAGCAGCAGACACATCTCTACAACAACTGTTAAGAGGAGACTTTGTGCAGCAGGCCTTCATGGTAAAATAGCTGCTAGGAAACCACTGCTAAGGACAGGCAACAAACAGAAGAGACTTGGTTGGGCTAAAGAACACAAGGAATGGACATTAGACCAGTGGAAATCTGTGCTTTGGTCTGATGAGTCCAAATTTGAGATCTTTGGTTCCAACCACCGTGTCTTTCTGCGACGCATGACTCTACATGCCTGGTTCCCACCGTGAAGCATGGAGGAGGAGGAGGTGTGATGGTGTGGGGGGGCTTTGTTGGTGACACTGTTGGGGATTTATTCAAAATTGAAGGCATACTGAACCAGCATGGCTACCACAGCATCTTGCAGCGGCATGCTATTCCATCCGGTTTGCGTTTAGTTGGACCATCATTTATTTTTCAACAGGACAATGATCCCAAACACACCTCCAGGCTGTGTAAGGGCTATTTGACCAAGAAGGAGAGTGATGGGGTGCTACGCCAGATGACCTGGCCTCCACAGTCACCAGACCTGAACCCAATCGAGATGATTTGGGGTGAGCTGGACCGCAGAGTGAAGGCAAAAGGGCCAACAAGTGCTAAGCATCTCTGGGAACTCCTTCAAGATTGTTGGAAGACCATTTCCGGCGACTACCTCTTGAAGCTCATCAAGAGTGTGCAAACCAGTCATCAAAGCAAAAGGTGGCTACTTTGAAGAACCTAGAATATAACACATATTTTCAGTTGTTTCACACTTTTTTGTTAAGTATATAATTCCACATGTGTTAATTCATAGTTTTGATGCCTTCAGTGTGAATGTACAATTTTCCTAGTCATGAAAATACAGAAAAATCTTTAAATGAGAAGGTGTGTCCAAACTTTTGGTCTGTACTGTAGATAGATACATATATGGATAGATAGATGGATAGATAGATATGAAATAGAGTATATAAGGATAGATAGATGATAGATAATCCTATGATATGATAGGTTTGACCGTGCATTTCCAATATCTCTTACCACTGCTGCCATGATAGAGCATTTTCTACACTTTCTCGGTTCCCTCTTCCATTGCTGGAGGCTAACTTCTGCCGCATGAAATACAGTGGTGGCCAAAAGTATTGGCACCCCGGCAATTCTGTCAGATAATACTCAGTTTCTTCCTGAAAATGATTGCAATCACAAATTCTTTGGTATTATTATCTTCATTTAATTTGTCTTCAATGAAAAAACACAAATAGAATTGTCCCAAAGCCAAATTGGATATAATTCCACATCAAACCTAAAAAAGGGGATGGACAAAAGTATTGGCACTGTTTGAAAAATCATGTGATGCTTCTCTAATTCGTGTAATTAACAGCACCTGTAACTTACCTGTGGCACCTAACAGGTGTTGGCAATAACTAAATCACACTTGCAGCCAGTTAACATGGATTAAAGTTGACTCAACCTCTGTCCTGTGTCCTTGTGTGTACCACATTGAGCATGGAGAAAAGAAAGAAGACCAAAGAATTGTCTGAGGACTTGTGAAACCAAATTGTGAGGAAGCATGAGCAATCTGAAGGCTACAAGTCCGTCTCCAAAGACCTGAATGTTCCTGTGTCTTCCGTGCGCAGTGTCATCAAGAAATTTAAAGCCCATGGCACTGTGGCTAACCTCCCTACATGTGGACGGAAAAGAAAAATTGACGAGAGATTTCAACGCAAGGTTGTGCGGATGGTGGATAAAGAACCTCGACTAACATCCAAACAAGTTCAAGCTGCCCTGCAGTCTGAGGGTACAACAGTGTCAACCCGTACTATCCGTCGGCGTCTGAATGAAAAGGGACTGTATGGTAGGATACCCAGGAAGACCCCACTTCTTACCCCGAGACATAAAAAAGCCAGGCTGGAGTTTGCCAAAACTTACCTGATAAAGCCTAGAACTGGAAGTGCATTGAGGTGAAGGTGAAGAGGTATTGGGAATCCTGCAGAAAATACCTGTGTGAATTGCGTGAAGAGGTATTGGGAATCCTGCAGAAAATACCTGTGTGAATTGCGTGAAGAGGTATTGGGAATCCTGCAGAAAATACCTGTGTGAATTGCGGTGAGTGCTGCATTGTGATCTGCTGAGTGCTTTTCTACCTGTTTAGATTTATTGGGCTATTAAAAATCTATTTTCTCACTACAGTTTTAGTTTCTTAGTTTACTACCTGTGTATTTAAGGGTTAACTACATTGCACTAAAATCCTGAGGTGTAGATTTACTCACAAGGGGTTAATTAAGGGGAAGGGGTCATAATTAAGGGTTTATAAGGGGCAGCTGGTTGGGCATCAAGTCCTTTGGAAGTGCATTGAGGTGAAAGGGTACATTGCTGGAAAAGGAAAAAAAAACAAACAAAAAAAAAACACTTTAAATCTCTTAGTTTGCGAGTGTGAACGAGCTGTGTGTGTCCGGAGCGTAAGTGCGAACGAAAGTAAGTGTGTGACTTGTTTTTCAGTGACATTGGATTCAGGGAGTTTGGAAGGGAGGACTTAGGACTGAATTGCTGACTGTATTTCATTCTTTCTTTACTTTACTTTTTACTTAATTAATCCACCTGACCTACTTAGCTGATTCCCCCGTCCATACTTGATACTTAATTGATCCCCCGTCCATACTTAACTGATCCCCTGCCAATATCTAATTGATACACTTGCACATCCCTAATTGATCCCCGTCCATACACCTATATATAAATAATTGTGTTTTGTACTTGTATATATATACTGACTGTATCCCCATATTTAGAATGACGTCCATGTTGGACGGAGCCGTGCAGTGTACATCTTGCGCAATGTATGCATTCCGTGAGCACCCACTCGAGGATCCATACTGCTGCGAGAGATGTGAGCATATCGTGCACTTGGAAGCCCAAATTCTGGATCTAAGTGCTCAGATAGCGGTACTGAGGAGCATCGACAACATAGAACGGAGTTTGCTGCTCACCGAGCAGACACTCAATGGGTCAATACTGGGGGTGGAGCATAGAGGGGAAGTGCAGGCTGAACAGGCAGGGAGCTGGATAACAGTAAGGAGGGATAGAGGGAAGAAGTATAGGAAGGCTGGTTCAGAACCGGCATTATTGGAGCATGACAGATCCTCTGACCGCCGGGGGAGTGTATCCTCCAGTAATGAGGGGGAGGGGGGAAGTGTAGGCCGGCAAGACAGGTTCTGGTAGTGGGTGACTATTATTAGGGGGACAGACAGGGCAATCTGTCACAAAGACCGGGATCGCCGAACGGTGTGCTGCCTCCCTGGCGCTCGAGTCCGGCACATCGCGGATCGGGTTGACAGGTTACTGGGTGGGGCTGGCGAAGACCCAGCGGTCATGGTCCACATCGGCACCAATGACAAAGTGAGTGGTAGATGGAGGGTCCTTAAAAATGATTTCAGGGACCTAGGTAGGAAGCTTAGGGCAAGGACCTCCAAGGTAGTTTTCTCAGAAATACTACCAATCCCGCGAGCCACACAGGAGCGCCAACAGGAAGTTAGGGAGGTGAATAAGTGGCTAAAGAGTTGGTGCAAGGCAGAAGGGTTTGGGTTCATGGAGAACTGGGCCGACTTCGCGGTCGGATACAGGCTCTACCGTAGGGACGGGCTGCACCTCAATGGGGAGGGTGCAGCGGTGCTGGGGAAGAAGATAGCTAATAGGTTGGAGGAGTTTTTAAACTAGAGACGGGGGGGGGGAAACCAAGGAAATAGGTGGGATGTGAGGCAAGCAAGGGGGAAGGGGAGAAGTGAATATAATGAGGGTGGAGAGGGGGGTGGGGATAGTACAGTTAGATCGTTAGAGAAGAATAGGATGCTAAATAAACCCAAAGTTTTATCTTGCATGCTGACCAACGCAAGAAGCCTGACCAATAAGGCGGATGAGCTGCGGGCGCTTATATGGGAGGAGAGGTATGACATCGTAGGTATAACAGAGACTTGGCTAGACGATAGCTACGACTGGGCGGTAAATTTATTAGATTATAGTTTATTTAGAAGGGACCGGAAACAGGGGAAAGGCGGAGGAGTCTGCTTATATGTAAAGTCATGTCTAAAACCCAGACTAAGGGAAGATATAGGAGAGGGAGAAGAGGGGGTCGAGTCCATGTGGGTAGAGATAGAGGGAACTAAAAATAATAATAAAATATTACTGGGGGTCTGCTATAAGCCACCCAATATAACAGAGGAGAATGAGAATCTGCTATTAGGACAAATAGACAAAGTAGCAAAACATAATGAAGTGATTGTAATGGGGGATTTCAACTACCCGGATATTGACTGGGAAACAGAAACCTATAGATCTCAGAAAGGAAAAAGGTTCTTGACAAATATTAAGGATAATTATCTCTCCCAACTAGTGCAGGAACCAACGAGAGGGAAGGCCGTGTTGGACTTAATATTTACTAATAGGCCTGATAGAATAACTGAGGTACAGATAGGGGGGCACCTAGGTAATAGCGACCATAATATTATCGACTTCAAAATGCCCTTCAGTAGGGTTATCAATAAGGGAACAACAAAAACATTAAACTTTAGGAGGGCGAAGTTTGATCAGCTGAAAGAAAGCCTTCAACTTATTGACTGGGACAAAGTTCTTAATCAAAGGAATACGAATAGTAAATGGGAAACCTTCAAAAGAATTCTGAATACTCAGTGCGAGAGGTATATACCGTATGGGAATAAAAGGGCCAGAAATAAGAGGAAACCAATATGGTTGAACAAGAACGTAAAAGGGGCGTTAAATAGCAAAAAAGAGGCATTCAAGAGATTAAAACAGGAAAACAGTAAGGAGGCACTAATGTGTTACAAGGAAAAAACGAGAACCTGCAAAAAACAAATAAAAATAGCGAAGGAGGAAACAGAGAGACGTATTGCTAGGGAAAGTAGATCAAATCCCAAACTGTTCTTTACGTATATAAATAGTAAAAGGATTAAATCGGATAATATTGGACCAATAAAAAGTGAGGAAGGCAAAATCATAGAGAAAGATGAGGATAAAGCTAATCTATTAAATAATTTTTTTTCGACAACTTTCACAAAGGAAATCAAACTAACAGGAGAAATGAGAAGTGACAAGCTTAATCCTCCACTAAGTATGACAAATCTAACCCAAGCTGGGGTACAGAAACGCCTCAGTAACATTAAAATAAACAAATCACCAGAACCTGATGGCATACACCCACGGGTACTAAGGGAACTAAGTAATGTGATAGACAGACCGTTATATCTTATATTTAAGGACTCTGTTGAGACTGGGTCTGTGCCACTTGATTGGCGACAGGCGAATGTAGTGCCAATATTCAAAAAGGGAGCGAAAAGTGACGCCGGAAACTATCGGCGGGTGAGTCTGACGTCCGTTGTGGGCAAAATTTTTGAAAGCTTCATTAAAGAGGCAATTACGGAGCATCTTGATGCTAATAATCTTTTAATCCCGAACCAACATGGATTCATGAGGAATCGCTCCTGCCAAACAAACCTGATTGACTTCTACGAGGAGATTAGCTCTCGAGTAGATCAGGGGGAACCAGTGGATGTCGTGTATCTCGACTTCTCAAAAGCTTTCGATAGCGTGCCACATAATAGGTTGGTATACAAAATGAGAATGATGGGGCTGGGGGAAAATGTCTGCAAGTGGGTAGCTAACTGGCTAAGGGATAGAAGGCAGAGGGTGGTTATAAATGGAATATACTCAGATTGGGTAAGCGTCACTAGAGGGGTTCTTTACGGTAAGAGCAGTGAGAATATGGAATTCACAGAGTGAGGAGACGGTGATGTCAGATTCACTACACCAGTTCAAGCGGGGACTGGATGCATTTCTAGATACCAGGCAGATTTCAGCATATACTTAAAAATAAAATAAAATAGTAAGTTGATACAGGGATTTATTCTGACTGGTTTCAGAGTCAGGAGGGAATTTTTCCTCAGGTGAAGATTGGCCAAATCATTTGGGGTTTTTGCCCTCCTCTGGATCAACTTTACCAATTACAGAACTAACAGGTCGAACTTGATGGACGCAAGTCTTTATTCGGCTTTACTAACTATGTTTACAAACTATGTTACTATGTTTTGGAAGAATGTTCTCTGGTCAGATGAGACAAAAGTCGAGCTTTTTGGGAAAAACCATCAACATAGAGTGTACAGGAAAAAAAAAGAGGCATTCAAAGAAAAGAACATGGTCCCTACAGTCAAACATGGCGGAGGTTCCCTGATGTTTTGGGGTTGCTTTGCTGCCTCTGGCACTGGACTGCTTGACAGTGTGCATGGCATTATGAAGTCTGAAGACTACCAACAAATTTTGCAGCATAATGTAGGGCCCAGTGTGAGAAAGCTGGGTCACCCTTAGAGGTCATGGGTCTTCCAGCAGGACAATGACCCAAAACACACTTCCAAAAGCACTATAAAATGGTTTTAGAGAAAGCACTGGAGACTTCTAAGGTGGCCAGCAATGAGTCCAGACCTGAATCCCATAGAACACCTGTGGAGAGATCACAAAATGGCAGTTTGGAGAAGGCACCCTTCAAATATCAGGGACCTGGAGCAGTTTGCCAAAGAAGAATGGTCTACAATTCCAGCAGAGCATTGTAAGAAACTCATTGATGGTTACCGGAAGTGGCTGTTCGCAGTTATTTTGGCTAAAGGTTGTGCAACCAAGTATTAGGCTGAGGGTGCCAATACTTTTGTCTGGCCCATTTTTGGAGTTTTGTGTGAAATGATCAATGATTTGATTTTTGCTTCATTCTCTTTTGTGTTTTTTCCTTGCAAGCAAATTAAATGAAGATAATAATACCAAAGAATTTGTGATTGCAATCATTTTCAGGAAGAAACTGAGTATTATCTGATAGAATTGCAGGGGTGCCAATACTTTTGGCCACCACTGTAATAAGTGAGCTGTCATTTATTCATAAGACGTTCTATTCTTCAGAGCTGAGACTGTAAAATAAAAAGTGAAGAATAAAATATCTGATGACTGTTCTTTCACTGTGAGTAAGAAACAGATAATAAAATTAAAGGAAAAATAACTGAGGGGAGAACCCTGCAGGTTTATTGTCCTTCTATAGCTGTATGGTGGCAGGATGGTGACACTGCTGGAGTCCTGGTGAGGATCTGCATGATATTCATTTCTGTTGACTTTTTATTGCCAACATATTCTGCAGTGATGTACATATAGTCCCTGCCCACAATGCGGTACACATGAGGGACAATTTCATATTAAGCCAAGTAACCTATGATGTCAAGGTCTCATATTTACAAGGTGCTTATTGGCAATCTGAGCCGGCGAATGGCTCTGTGTCCGTATATTCGCTATATACTGCCCGCAATATCTTGTAGAAAGCTCACAGTGACTAAAATGTATAAATAGTTCTCTTTGGAGAATTTAATTAGATCCATTCATACCTTACCTTATAATGAGGACTTAAAGGGCTTTTATAACTAGGTAAAACAAGCTTAACGGGACTGTCCAGGACTTATATATTAATGACCGATTTTAGGATAAGTCATCAACAGGGTGGGACTGGGCTGGCGGGGTACCCTTCTGCAGAGGAGAGGGGGAGAAGAGAATGAAAAAATAAAAAAACCTGCGGTTTTAAGGGGCACGGGCCCTTTAAAAGCGCAGGCACAGTGTATGCAGGGACGCGCGCACGCGGCGTTCATTACCTGAACCGCCGCGACACACGTCCCAGTGAAGCAGCTGAAGCTGCGCGTCTCCCTTCCCCGGCCGGCGTATGACGTCACCGGAGAAGGAGGACACCGCACGGGAGAGCAGGAAGGTAAGAGGTGTCTGTGTGTGTGTCTGTGTGTATATGAGTGGATGCAGAATGGGATGGGCCCCTGGCTGGACACACAAGGGGGGGCCCGGCTAGACACACAAGGGGGGACCCTGGCTGGACACACAAGGGGGGGCCCGGATGGACACAAGGGGGGCCTTGCTGGACACACAAGGGGGAGCCCTGGCTGGACACACAAGGGGGAGCCCTGGCTGGACACACAAGGGGAAGCCCTGGCTGGACACACAAGGGGGAGCCCTTACTGGACACACAAGGGGGAGCCCTGACTGGACACACAAGAGGGAACCCTGGCTGGACACACAAGGGGGAGCCCTGGCTGGACACACAAGGGGGAGCCCTGGCTGGACACACAAGGGGGAGCCCTGACTGGACACACAAGGGGGAGCCCTGGCTGGACACACAAGGGGGGAGCTGGATGGACACACAAGGGGGAACCCTGGCTGGACCCACAAGTGGGAGCCCTGGCTGGACACACAAGGGGAAGCCCTGACTGGACACACAAGAGGGAACCCTGGCTGGACACACAAGGGGGAACACTGGCTGGACACACAAGGGTGAGAGCCTGGCTGGACACACAAAGGGGAACCCTGGCTGGACACACAAGGGGGGGAGCCTGGCTGGACACATAAGGGGGAGCCTGGCTGGACACATGGGAAAGGGTGGGCAGGATGGCTATATGGTGGGGCAGGCTGGACACATGGAGGCCAGGATGGATATGTGAGGGGGATGGATATATGGGGGGGCCGGATATATGGGGGGCGGGGCAGGCTGGACACATGATGGCCAGGATGGATATGTGGGGGGCAGGCTGGACACATGGGGGGCTAGGATAGATATGTGGAGGGGCAGGCTCGATACACGTGGGCTAGGATAAATATATGGAGGGGCCACGCTGGACATATGGGGGCCAGTATGGATATATGGGGGGGTGTCAGGATGGATATATGCAGGGGGGAAGGGCAGGATGGATATATGAGGGGGCAGGCTGGACACATGGAGGCCAGGATGGATATATGGGGGGCAGGCTGGAAACATGGAGGCCAGGATGGATATATTTTGGGGGGCAGGCTGGACACATGGAGGCCAGGAAGGATATGTAGGGGGGGCATGCTGGACACATGGAGGCCAGGATGGATATATGGGGGGCAGGCTTGACACATGGGGCTTTAGGACAGATATATGGGAGGGGGCAGGCTGGACACATGGAGGCCAGGACAGATATATGGGGGGGCAGGCTGGAAACATGGAGGCCAGGATGGATATATGGGGGGGAAGGCTGGACACATGGAGGCCAGGATGGATATATGGGGGGAACAGGAGGGCCACATGGGGGACTAGGATGGGTATATGGGAGGGGGCAGGCTCGATACACGTGGGCTAGGATAAATATATGGAGGGGTCACACTGGACATATGGGGGCCAGAAGGGATATATGGGGGGTGTCAGGATGGATATATGCAGGGAAGGGGGGGCCAGGATGGATATATGGGGGTGCCAGGCTGAACAAGGGACTTAATTACTGTTTGGGGCCAGATTGAGGAACATACTTTATTAGTTTATGGTGGCCAGTGAGGAACATTATTATTTTAGAGTCCAATTAGAGACATTATTACTTCTGTAATATAATTTACTTTTTAGGAAATTGTTTTCCATGGGATAGGACAAAAGCGGGCTCCTGTTACTGTGCAGGGCGGCACTATATCGCTTTTTTTCTTCAACTGGTGTAGTGTAGAAGTCGGGGGGTGGAGTGGGAATATTCCCTAGAAGAGATCAGTTATTGATAACTGTGTGTTATTTTCTGCAGAGATGATTCCTGGCTGGAAGAAGTGATGGCCGTCTGTGCCAGATGAAGAAGAAAAGCGAAGATGAAGGACTTCACCTAGAGACGTCACTGGTGAGTCAGTGTATTACATGTGACTCGCCCCCTGGGCCGTGGGGCACTCGGATCCGGGCAATAGGGAGACGATGGGGGTAGTAGTGGCGACCCGGTTCCGTGGCTCAGGGTGGTCAGGCCAATGGTAGTCTGCTATGTTCTGCTGATAATGTCCGACTACGCCACCCGTGGATTGCGGTTATTAGGAACCGCCGCTGCATGCAGACCGCTGGGGCTGATGAGGTGTGCAGCTAGGGTAGTGTGACTCTCCACGGGAAGAGTGCGGCCCCAGGGCAGTATAATGGATGTTGGGAGTGATGGTAGTGGTAGTCCCAGTGCTGATAGTGCTGGAGGAGCAAGGAGCACACAGACAACAGGTTGCAGTCCAGGGTCTTTACTAAACAGGTAAACTGACCCACAAACAGTCCCGGCTAGGAGGGGACCTGGATGTCTGAGAGCAATGGGGAAATTGGCCCTGGTCAGGGTGAGGGTGTAGGCCTACCGTGCTTTCTGCGCTCCTTCTGGCTATCTCCTCCTGATAGGGTAACAGCCCACGTTTCCGAGCTTTCCGTGTTTTCTCGCCTGTATGGCCTGCGACGTGGGTTCCTTTCTGCTCCCAGCCTTGTATGGCTTTACTGGTCCCTTCTGTTGTGGCAGGGCCTCCAGGCTTCTTAGGCCAAGGAATATACAGTCCCTTGCGGACTGGTTCTCTGCTGGGGGATGTGGAATCCTTCCAGCCTCAGACACCAAAGTCTGGTAGATTAAGTCTGTTATCTGCCAAGACAGGCTTGCTTCGCCTCTTGTCTCTGGCTTGTGGCTCTCCTCCTGCCACACTTCCTCTTAGGTGCAGTGCAACTGTCTGTCCCTGCTCTGCTGAGACACGTCTCAGTCCTGAGACAGGTCATCTGGGTTCTCTCTAACCCTGCCCCCAGCACCAGCTTTTATAGGGGCAGCCTGCTCCCCCTACTGGCCTGAGACAGGAGGCATTGCATGCTAATGTTCCCCTGACTAGAGAACCTCCCCCCTGCTCTCAGACACAGCTTTAATTACACTTGTGGCATCCAGGCCAGGGTGACACATTCCCCCCTAGTGAAATTTAGTACTCCGGGACTAAACAGTAAACAAAGACAATATGCATAACAATAAAACATTAATAGACAGACGACGCACAAATTGAGTTCTTAAGGTCACAGTGTGACCGGGGTCCATATCACCAGCACAACGGGGAGCCTTAACCAGGTGGGGGTCTGTCCTACCCCAAGTCCTTCACAGTCTTAGTTCATTCCTGGGTTAGGCTCTGAACGCAGTCCATACAAGGTCCCGGTTATAAAAAGTCCATAACCTGTGAGTCCTTACGGTAGCTGCAAGAAACTGAAACAGAGTATTACCAAACATACATGTAACTTTGCAAACAATTCAACATTTGGCAACAGGGTTATTTACAATTTTAGTACACTCTATATTCTCCAGCGAGCGGGTATCTGTCCCTTTGTGCTCCTGGTTGACCTACGTAGCCCACTGTCTGGTGGTGGACTGACTTGGCTTTCCCCACTAGCGTTAGGGGTGCAGCTACCAGCTGGGTGTACAGGTAGGGCAGGCAGCTGTCTGCGGGTCCTTTGGCTTACCGCAGGCATGGCAGGCTCACTGTCAGCAGAGGGTTGACTCTCCTGGGCTGCTGGTACAGGCTCTTCTGCCTCTGGAACTGCTTGCTCCTCTTCACCTTCCGGCTCTGGTGTTGGTTGTTGCTGTGCCGGTTGCAGGAAATGCAGGACAGGTACCACTATGGCATCATTTATGCGAGTCCAGGACTGAGGAAATTCTCCGAGAACGGTGCTGATCATTTCTTCCTTGTCCTCTGCGGGTTCAAGGTCACTCTGATCCTCTTCTGCACTACGGAGTTGCTCGGGGCACCTTTTGAGATGGTCTCTGGAGACGACACTAGTGGTTTCTCCTCCGTCCTTGGTGATTACGCACACCTTTGGGTTGTCGTGGTCAGACTGCAGTACGGTGTAGGGTTCCCTTTCCCACTGGTCGTCCAACTTATGTAGCCTTCTTTTTCGCTTTAGGACTTGCTCACCAGGTTCTAGGGGACTAGCAGGGTCGTGTTGATTGAAGAGTCTTTCTTGCTTCTCTCTCACCTGGGCCAGGCTCTTCTCCACACTCTCCTGTACCTTCTTGTACTGCAGTTGCCTTTCCGTATCCCAGTCCGCATCCGGGGAGGTGTCCTCAGGTATTAGGACTCCCATCTCCAGGTCTACGGGCAGCTTTCCTGGTCTAGCTCGCATCAGGTAAGCCGGGGTGCAGTTTGTAGCATTCACCGGGATATTGTTGTATAGGTCTATCAGGTCCGGCAGTTTTTCTGGCCACAGGCTGCGTTCCTCCAGGGGCAACGTCTTCAGGAGATCAATGACTATATTGTTCATCTTCTCACACATCCCGTTGGTTTGGGGGTGGTAAGGCGTTGTACGAATCTTCTTACAGCCATAGAGGTTGCAGAACTCCTGGAAGATTTCAGCCTCGAACGCTGGACCCTGGTCTGTCAGGACCTGTTCCGGATACCCGTGTGGACGGCAGAAATATTGCTGGAAGGCTCTGGCCGCTGTTTGGGCTGTCAAGTCCTTTACCGGGACCACCACTAGAAAACGGGAATAGTGGTCCACGATTGTCAGGGCATAGATGTATCCTGACCGGCTGGGAGCCAATTTGACATGGTCCAGAGCTACCAGCTCAAGAGGCTGCGTGGTGATGATGGGCCTCAAGGGTGTCTTCTGGCTGGCACGGTCCTTCCTCCTTAGGTGACAAGGGCCACAGTCTCTGCACCATTTTTCTACAGCTCCTCTCATGCCGACCCAAAAGAATCTTCCTCTTAGTAGGAACTCCAGTTTCTTCCAACCGAAGTGTCCCGCTCTGTCATGGTAAGCCCCCAGGACCATAGCTGCATCCCTCCTTGGGACCACGACTTGCCAGGTCAGCTCGTGCGTCCGGTGGTTGACAATCCTTCTGCACAACTTGCCTTCGTAGAGGAACAGCTTGCTCTTCTCCTTCCATAGCTGCTTGGCTTCCTCTGGGGCATCTGGATCTAAGCGGGCGTCTTCCCGGGTCAGCAGATCTTTCACCAGGCGGACTGCAGGGTCACTATCTTGGGTCTCGGCCCAGCTGTGGTGAGGTAGGGGATTCATCATCACAGTTGTTAGATCCTCCTCCTTCACGCGGTGAGAGTGTTGAGCGGCTCCATACCGGTGAAACGCGGGGAGTTCTACCTCCTCCAGCTCTTCTGGGTCTTCGTCACCTTCAGGTAAGTGAGGAATCCTTGATAGGGCGTCCGCGTTGGAGTTGGTTTTGCCTGCCCGGTACTTGATCACGAAGTCATAGTTGGAGAGACGGGCCATCCACCGCTGTTCCAGGGCACCCAGTCTTGCATTGTCCAGGTGTGTCAACGGGTTGTTGTCCGTGTACACGGTGAACTTTGCGGAGGCCAGGTAATGCTTGAAGCGTTCCGTCACGGCCCACACCACCGCCAAGAATTCTAGCTTGAAGGAGCTGTAATTCTCCGGGTTCCTCTCGGTGGGCCTCAGCTTCCGGCTGGCGTATGCGATCACCCGTTCTCTGCCCTGTTGGTTTTGGGACAATACGGCTCCCAGTCCCACATTACTGGCATCTGTGTGGAGAATGAAAGGCTGGCCATAATCAGGGTAGGCCAGGATCTCATCCCCTGTGAGGGCCATCTTTAGCTGGCGGAAGGACTCCTCTTCCGGTTTATCCCACTTGAAGGGCGGCTTTTGCCTCCTGGACTTAGACTGTCCGATCAGGAGGTCCTGCATAGGAGCTGCCATCTTGGTGAACCCGGGGATGAATCTTCGGTAGTAGCCTACCAACCCGAGAAACTGTCTCACCTCTTTGATGTTCGAGGGGCTTGGCCAGCTCTTGATTGCCGTGACCTTGTCATGGTCGGGGGCCACTCCTTCCGCGCTTACCACGTGCCCTAGGTACTGGACCTTTGGTTTCAGCAGGTGACACTTCGATGGTTTCACCTTCAGGCCATAGCCTGCCAGGGCTTCGAACACCTCGGCCAGGTGCTTCAGATGGTCCTCGTAGGTCTTCGAATAGACGATCACGTCGTCCAGGTAAACGAGGACCGTCTCGAAGTTTCGGTGCCCTAGACAGCATTCCATCAGCCGCTGGAAGGTCCCTGGTGCGTTGCAGAGCCCGAAAGGCATGCAGTTGAATTCGCTCAGTCCCATCGGGGTGGTGAAGGCGGTCTTCTCCTTGTCAGCCTCTGCCACAGGAACCTGCCAGTACCCGCTAGTAAGGTCCAAAGTAGAAAAGAAGTTAGCTGATTTTAGTGCGGCTAAAGACTCCTCTATTCTAGGCAGCGGATATGCGTCTTTGTGAGTGATACAGTTGATTTGTCTATAGTCGACGCACATTCTCATGGTGCCGTCTTTCTTTTTGACCAGAACCAAGGGGGCTGCCCAGGGGCTACAGCTGTCTCTAATAACCCCAGCTTCTTTCATCTCTCTTAGCATGCCCCTTGCGTTCTGATAATGTGCAGGGGGTACAGGTCTGTGCCTCTCTTTTATCGGTGGGTGGCTCCCTGTGGGGATGTGGTGTTCTATCCCCTTTACTCTGCCGAAGTCTAGCGGGTGCTTACTAAAGACTCTCTCGTACTCCTGTACCACCCGGTAGACTCCTTGTTTTTGGTGCAGGGGAGTGGAGTCAGCACCCACGTGGAGTTTCTGGCACCAGTCCTCCTTTTGTTTCTGGGAGCCATTACCCTCCGCCTGAGGAGATGGAGGCAAGGGTTCCACGGCCCTGATAGCTTTGTGTTCGACCACAAACAGCTTGGCGAGTGTAGCGTACCTGGGTAAGTGTACCTCCCTCTCCCCAATGTTGAGGATGCGGACGGGCACCTTCCCATGACGGACATCAACCACCCCCCGGGCTGTCAAAATGGTGGGCCTGCTGTCTGAGTACACGGGTTCTACCATGGCTTGGTAGTCTCTACCTCTCAACCCGATTGCAGTCCGACACCAGATCATCATTTCACTTTTGGGAGGCATGGAAATGGGGAATGGGTCACTCAGTCTTACGCTACCGATCTCACCACCAGACAGTTCTACCTGCTGCCGTCTCATCAGGGCCTTTATCTCCTTGTTGAGAACTCTCTGTTGGCTGGAACTAGCATTCACCGCCACCTGTTGTAAGATTACAATTACCTCTGAAAGACAATTTTCAATTACATTAGTACCCACAGTTATTTTAGGGTGACTTTCACGATGGTCAATGTCCACAATAATCACTCCCTGTGCCGGTAGTTCAACTTTACCAATCTTAATGGTCATCTCCTTGAACCCCATCTGCGGCACGGGTAAGCCATTACTGGCGATGATGCTCAAGTTACCGTCTGGATACCGTGTGATATCAGCATCAGTCCAATACTGCTTAAAAAGTACATAAGGGATAGTGGTTACTTGTGACCCAGTATCCAGCAAGGCGCTCATGGGGATACCGTCCAGCACCACGGGTAAAACCGGGCGCCCCCCAACGTACTTATTACGCCAATTGTAAGGGCCTGGTGATCTTATGCCTGGGGGTTGGCCCTCTGCCCCAGGTTGGACCCGTTTAAATTACAGTACCTGGAAATGTGTCCGGGCTGGTTGCATCGACGGCAAATGGGCTGTCCATCCTCTGCATAGCGGTCTGTGGGCCTCCCTCGGAACGACGGGATCCTCCTCTGTCGACGCCATGGGACATCCTCCGGACTTGAAGCCAGCTCGATGGGTCTTGACGGGTCCACTTGCAACGCCTGGACGGTCCTGGTCAACGCCACGACGCTCCTGGTCAGCTCCTGGACTTGTTGGTGCAGATCTTTCGACGGGGCTTGGTTCAGGGCCTGTGCATCAGCCTCCACGGAGTCCATAGAGGAGGGCGCCGCCTCCTGGTGGTAAGTGATAGCAGGGCGCCGGGGGTTTATAGCGCCACTGGTTGCAGATTCACGGAGCACCCTTATGGCCCTGTCCTTAAATTGGGCAAAGGTCAGGTCGAGGTTCTGAAAGAACATGAGGCGCAGTTGGGCCCTGTGGGCGCTAGACAGCAGACCTTCTATGAATTGTTCTGTTAGCAGCTTATCCGTTTCCTGCACACTGCCAGGGTCAGTTTGTTGAATAGCCCTCAAGGCTTCCTGCAGATTTAGGGCATAGTCTCTGATGCTGTCCTGTGCCCGCTGCTTACATCCTTAGAACCTCATTTTAATCTCAGCGGAGGTACGTGTGTCAAAGGTACCCCGCAGCCGGGCCAGAATACCCTTCACAGTCCTTTTCTCCTCAGTGGGCCATGATTTTACCTCCCGCTGGGCTGCGCCAGTTAACTGCCCTGTTAATATGCTGACCTTCTGTTCCTCTGTCAGGGGGTAAACGTGGAACAAACTGTATAGCCTTTCCTTGAAGTCAGTTAGGGCATGGGGCTCCCCTGAGTATTTGGGCAGCCAGGCCGCTCCAGGGATGTAGTGCAAGGAAAAGGGCATCACCGCTGCTGCAGTTGCGTTGGTGGTAGTGGGCGCCTCTGTGTCCGTCATCTTCCTCCCCTCCTAGTTACGCGTGGCCTACCTTCCGACGATCCTCTTCTGTAGGCCGCGGCTCCGCTGCTGCTGCTATGGACGAGGACCTGGCGTCGCGTCCTGATGACGTCAGCGTCGCTCTCTCTCCCTTCCAGGACCTTGCGCAGCGTCGGTGCGTGGGGCGGAGCTTCGGATCTCGCGCGGTTTTGACGTCCACGCCCCTCTTCTTCCCGCGCGGCGTCCTGAAGATGGCGTCCGATGGCGGGAAGCAGCTGCGGATGGCGGGAAGGCGGCAGAAGATGGCGGGAAACGGTCCAAGATGGCGTCCGATGGCGGGAATCGGCTCCGGATGGCGGGAAAAGACTCCGGACGGCGGGAAACTTTGCCACAGGTAAGTTACAAAAGTCTTTTTCAAGCACGCAGTACCCGGTGGTTGCGGGCAGGAAATCCTGCTGACTACGCCAAAGCTGACTCGCCCCCTGGGCCGTGCGGCACTCGGATCCGGGCAATAGGGAGACGATGGGGGTAGTAGTGGCGACCCGGTTCCGTGGCTCAGGGTGGTCAGGCCAATGGTAGTCTGCTATGTTCTGCTGATAATGTCCGACTACGCCACCCATGGATTGCGGTTATTAGGAACCGCCGCTGCATGCAGACCGCTGGGGCTGATGAGGTGTGCAGCTAGGGTAGTGTGACTCTCCACGGGAAGAGTGCGGCCCCAGGGCAGTATAATGGATGTTGGGAGTGATGGTAGTGGGAGTCCCAGTGCTGATAGTGCTGGAGGAGCAAGGAGCACACAGACAACAGGTTGCAGTCTAGGGTCTTTACTAAACAGGTAAACTGACCCACAAACAGTCCCGGCTAGGAGGGGACCTGGATGTCTGAGAGCAACGGGGAAATTGGCCCTGGTCAGGGTGAGGGTGTAGGCCTACCGTGCTTTCTGCGCTCCTTCTGGCTATCTCCTCCTGATAGGGTAACAGCCCACGTTTCCGAGCTTTCCGTGTTTTCTCGCCTGTATGGCCTGCGACGTGGGTTCCTTTCTGCTCCCAGCCTTGTATGGCTTTACTGGTCCCTTCTGTTGTGGCAGGGCCTCCAGGCTTCTTAGGCCAAGGAATATACAGTCCCTTGCGGACTGGTTCTCTGCTGGGGGATGTGGAATCCTTCCAGCCTCAGACACCAAACTCTGGTAGATTAAGTCTGTTATCTGCCAAGACAGGCTCTCTTCGCCTCTTGTCTCTGGCTTGTGGCTCTCCTCCTGCCACACTTCCTCTTAGGTGCAGTGCAACTGTCTGTCCCTGCTCTGCTGAGACACGTCTCAGTCCTGAGACAGGTCATCTGGGTTCTCTCTAACCCTGCCCTCAGCACCAGCTTTTATAGGGTCAGCCTGCTCCCCCTACTGGCCTGAGACAGGAGGCATTGCATGCTAATGTTCCCCTGACTAGAGAACCTCCCCCCTGCTCTCAGACACAGCTTCAATTACACTTGTGGCATCCAGGCCAGGGTGACACACATGTACACTTACACTACACACGTGGTCAAAACTGTTGGTACCCCTCGTTTAATGAAAGAAAAACCCACAATGGTCACAGAAATAACTTGAATCTGACAAAAGTAATAATAAATTAAAAATCTATGAAAATGAACAAATGAAAGTCAGACATTGCTTTTCTGCTTCCACAGAATAAAAAAAAATAAATAAACTGATGAAACAGGCCTGGACAGAAATGATGGTTCTTCTTAACTTTATATTTTGCTGAACAACTTTTTGACGCAATCACTGCAATCAAACGACTCCTGTAACTGTCAATGAGACTTCTGCACCTCTCCACAGGTATTTTGGCCACTCCTCATGAGCAAACTGCTCCAGTTGTCTCATGGTTGAAGGTTGCCTTTTCCAGACGGCATGTTTCAGCTCTTTCCAAAGATGCTCAATAGGATTTAGGTCAGGGCTCATAGAAGCCACTTCAGAATAGTCCAATGTTTTCCTCTTAGCCATTGTTGGGTGTTTTTAGCTGTGTGTTTTGGGTCATAATACTGTTGCAAGACCCATGACCTGCGACTGAGACCACGCTTTCTGACACTGGGCAGCACATTTCTCTCTAGAATCCCTTGATAGTCTTGAGATTTCATTGTACCCTGCACAGATTCAAGACACCCTGTGCCAGATGCGGCAGACCAGCCCCAAAACATAAAAGAGACTCCTCCATGTTTCACAGTAGGGACAGTGTTCTTATCTTGATATGCTTCATTTTTCCATCTGTGAACATAGATCTGATGTGCCTTGCCAAAAACTTCCATTTTTGTCTCATCTGTCCATAGGGCATTCTCCTAAAAGCTTTGTGACTTGTGAACATGTAGTTTGGCAAATTCCAGTCTGGCTTTTTTATGATTTTTTTTCAACAATGGTGTACTCCTTGGTCGTCTCCCATGAAGTCCACTTTAGATCAAACAACGACGGATGGTGCGATCTGACACTGATGTTCCTTGAGCTTGAAGTTCACCTTTAATCTCTTTAGAAGTTTTCCTGGGCTCTTTTGTTACCATTCATATTATTCGTCTCTTTGATTTGTTATCAATTTTCCTCCTGCGGCCACGTCCAGGGAGGTTGGCTACAGTCCCATGGATCTTAAATTTCTGAATAATATGTGCAACTGTAGTTACAGGAACATCAAGCTGCTTGGAGATGGTCTTATAACCTTTACCTTTAACATGCTTGTCTATAATTTTCTTTCTAATCTCCTGAGACAACTCTTTCCATTGCTTCCTTTGGTCCATGTTGAGTGTGGTACACACCATGTCACCAAACAGCACAGTGAGTATCTGTAGCCCTATATACAGGCCCACTGACTGATTACAAGATTGTCGACACCTGTGATGCTAATTAGTGGACACAACTTGATTTAACATGTCCCTTTTGTCACATTATTTTCAGGGGTACCATCATTTCTGTCCAGGCCTATTTCAAGAGTTTAATTTTTTTTTAAATTCTGTGGAAGCAGGGTTGAAAAGCAATGTCTGTCTTTCATTTGTTAATTTTCATCGATTTTTAATTTATTATTACTTTTGTCAGATTCAAGTTTTTTCTGTGACCATTGTGGGTTTTTCTTTCATTAAACAAGGGGTACCAACAATTTTGACCACGTGTGTATATAGTATATACAGAGCTCCTGTGTATGTCACTGGTGATCACTGTATTACCTATACACTATATACAGAGCTCCTGTCTATAATGTCACTGGTGATCACTGTGTTACCTGTACACTGACACTATATACAGAGCTCCTGTGTATAATGTTGCTGGTGGTAATAACAGTGTTGTTAGTATTGTGGTTTTGTATTCATGATCAGTATTGTAGTATTTGGTCACCTTGGGGTGGTAATATATGGTCTGGTCATAGTTTGGCCATATTTGTTCCTTGTATGTGGTATTATTCGGTCACTATGTAGTGGTAATATGTGATCTAGTCAAGGTGTGGCGATATTTGTCCCTTTTGTATGTGGTATTATTGGTGTTGATATGTAGCACCCTGAGGATTCGGCTGCTACAGGGGTATTGCACCTCAACCCAGAGGTGTGATATTCCACTCCCGGGTAAGGATGGAGTGTGGAACTGAGCTCAGTAGGCTGCATGCACTACATACATCCCATTTCCGGAGGACAGATCGATGGTACTCCCACTAGATAAATGTGCAGGTACGACAGTGTCTGTCCCTGGCTGGAGTGGGAGGGGGGTGGAACATCCCAGTAGTGTAGGGGCAGATAGGGGGAGCAGTCTGGGTAAAGCTAGGAGCTCATTGGGTGCTGGTCACCTGAGCTCACACATAGAGGGAGTATATAAGGTGGGTACCATCTTAGATCAGGGTCAGTCAGTCTTTTGTAGAGGTTTGGTCAGACAGTCAACAGCCAGTCTTTGTAGAGAAGAAGAGAGCAGAGAGACTCAGCCAGCTCCAAGGTCCAGAGTGAGAGAGAGGAGAAGTGAAGGACCCAGAGGGGGAGAAGAAGGAACCCCAAGAGCCCAAATACAAGCAGAAGGGTGAAGGGTTGGCACAAGGGTACCGGATCCCAAGCTGGTGGAGGCCACTAATCCTCAGCCAGAGACCGGAGGTCGTGGGCAGGATCTGCCACGACCCCCCCACTAAATCCACTGCGAAGGCACACCGAGTATAGGGTCAGGGAACCCAGAGACAAGGGTTTAACCACCAAGAGGCCCGAGGGAGCCGGACATAAGTGGATCCCTGGTGGGGAAGGCCAGAGAAAAGGCACGTCAGAAAGGGAGCTCAGGACCACGCTCCAGAATTACTTGGGGGTTGGCCGAGTCCAGGACCTGGTGGACGCAGCACGGCTCGGGTGGTCACTCAAGGCCAGAGTGACCAATACAACAGCAGTAAGTAAAAACCCTGAACTGCACAGCCCGACTCTGCGTCTTATTACCATCCTCCCTGCACCTCCACAACCACCATCCTCTACACCTGACCCCCTGAGGCTATACCCCTCCCGTTGGGGGTTATACTACCAGAGCTGCACACACACCACCGGCCTCAGCGGACCCTTGTGCAGCGGCGGCCCTTTGACCGCAAATCAACGGGTGGCGTAGTCGACACAAAGAACATTTATAACATCTGTAAAGACTGCCACACTCTGAGCTTGACACCCTGGGCACGGACCGGGTCACCGCCACTCGGAGACTACAACCCCCATCTGATCCGGCTCCGGGTATTCCCCCTAAGAACATGGCCCAGGGGCGCGTCAACTTTGGCGTAGTCGGCAGGATAACGTGCCCGCAACAACCGGGTACTGCGTGCCTGAAGAAAAGTTCACCGTTACCTCAAAAAGAAGTCTCCCGCCGGTTCCGGAGGGTCCCCGCCATCGGACCCCATCACAAGTCGTTTCCCGCCGGTTGTCCGCCATTTGCAGCTTTTTCCCGCCATCCACGGAGTTTCCCGCCACTGGGAGACGATTCCCGCCATTTCCGAAGATTTCCCGCCTTGGAAGAGCGGACGCCATTATGGGCGTGCCAGAGGGTGGCAAGAGGCCACCTCCCATCGTGGGCCAGGTCGAAGAATGGCGCCAAAAGCGGAAACCGCCCCCACCAACAGAGACTGTGATGTTAGAGGTGTCCATCAGCGTGAAAGAACTGCCCCTAGAACTGACAATCACCAAGTTGCCCCGGGACCGCCCTCAATGTGGGAGGAGACAGAACAAAAGAGCGAAGATGGGTGCCGCCTGGAGCAGTCTGGAGAGAGCGCACCCGGAGACAAGAAGTCTGGAGAGGAGTATGGAGAGAACACACCCGGAGATGGAGGGAGAGACAGGCAGCACCGACCCAGTGGTCAGGAGCCTGCTACAAGCCACAACCCCACTAGGCCTAGTGGAGGTCCTGGCGCAGCTCCCCCGAGACCGGGAGTGTGCACAGACCGCGCTGGAGGGCCTCGCACGGAGGATGGCCCAGGTGCAGCGAGAGACGTTGGCGGAGTGGAGCCGAGAGATGGCCCAGCAGACCGAAACCCGTCAGCGGAGCACGCCACCCGAGACGAGGAGACAGACCGCCTCTGAGGATGGTGCAGGAGGAATCAAGGCCGGAGACGGCGCCGAGAAGGGAGCTGAACGGACGGAGGCAGGTAAAGGGGACGTCTCTACCCCGAGCCGGAAAACCGCGTGCCTGCCCCAGCTCCCCGTCGCAGAGCCCGAAGTTCCCCCTGCCGTGCCCGTCGCTGCATCGTCACCGCCGCAGACTAGGCCTCAACCGGAAACCGCGGCTGCAACCCCTGTGACGTCACGCGCTTCGACCCTGAGCGCGGCCAAGCAGGAAATACCATCGGCCTGGTCGCAAGGTCTAGCACACCCGGGCGCCGCAATTCCAACAGCGCCCCCTACCTCCGCGGAGCCACCGGCCTGGTCGCAGGGCCGAGTAACCACGGGCGCCGCCGTTCTTACGGTGCCCTTTACCTTTAGGGTGCCCCAAGCCTGGTCGCAAGGCCTGGTCAACCCGGGCGCCGCTACCACCACTGCGCCCATAACATCTAGAGTGCCGCACCTGGGTGAAGACCTGTTCGCCCAGCATACGTGCCCGGATGGGCAGCCCTTCATATGGCCTCAGGAGTACTACGAACTGGAACTCCAAAGGGCAAGGCCCCTGTGTGAGCCGCTGATTCCGGCTCCGAAGCCCGCTAGGAGGACCCCGCCCCCGCTGGAGGAGGCACAGTTCGAGTGGGACCCCACCGAAGAAGACCTCATGGGGTTCACTCAGGAAACTCAGGCGGCCGCAGCGGAGCGTGCAGAGTGCTGCCGGCAGCAGCTCGAGGTCTTCGAGAGGGAGCGGAGAGAGAGGCGGGTCCGGGAACAGCAAACACAGATAAGGAGCGCGGAGCAGAAGAGCCGGACCAGGAGAGATCCCCGTGCAGCGCATGGTCCCCGTACCACCGGGACTGTGATAAAATTCAATATGCAGCACGGATGGGGCTTTATTAGAGACCATCATACCCCCGGCGACGTCTTTGTCACCCGCAGAGACGTAGAAAGCCATCTGCCGGAGGGACACAGAGGTCGTGACCTGTATGTAGGGGACGAGGTCACCTTCACCCGGCACAAGTGTGCCAAAGGACCCTACGCCCTCCATGTACATCGCCTGACGGAGGAGGAGCTGCGGTGTGAGGAGGAGCAAGAGGACCCGGACGGGTCTGAAACTTACCAACAAGAAAGAGCAGGAGGACGCCGTCATTGAAGTACGGTAGAGAGAGACTGTAAATAGTTACCCGTCGGGGTACCAGAACTGTTGCTGAGTTAAATATGTTCCCCGTTGGGACAAAAGTGTGAACTGTTACCCGTGTGTCCCTATTTCCTAATACCTGGCCGAGGACTGAGAGCGGCCACTTCCCCTTGTATATAGTTGCGCTTCCTAAAGCGCCCCCTACTGGTTTTATAAGGAAACTGTTTTTCCCAAGATTTTCCAGAACAGACTGTCGCACTTTATCCGGTCACAAGTTGCACCGTGGCCGGAGGAGCAAGAATGTTTATGGAAAAAAAAAAAGTTTTATTGATATATATATGATGTTTTATATGTTTCATGAAAAAAAAATTGTATGTTTGATGTTTTTATTCTCTTACAGCCCGAGGACGTGCTGTGATTTACCAGGGGGGAATGTAGCACCCTGAGGATTCGGCTGCTACAGGGGTATTGCACCTCAACCCAGAGGTGTGATATTCCACTCCCGGGTAAGGATGGAGTGTGGAACTGAGCTCAGTAGGCTGCATGCACTACATACATCCCATTTCCGGGGGACAGATCGATGGTACTCCCACTAGATAAATGTGCAGGTACGACAGTGTCTGTCCCTGGCTGGAGTGGGAGGGGGGTGGAACATCCCAGTAGTGTAGGGGCAGATAGGGGGAGCAGTCTGGGTAAAGCTAGGAGCTCATTGGGTGCTGGTCACCTGAGCTCACACATAGAGGGAGTATATAAGGTGGGTACCATCTTAGATCAGGGTCAGTCAGTCTTTTGTAGAGGTTTGGTCAGACAGTCAACAGCCAGTCTTTGTAGAGAAGAAGAGAGCAGAGAGACTCAGCCAGCTCCAAGGCCCAGAGTGAGAGAGAGGAGAAGTGAAGGACCCAGAGGGGGAGAAGAAGGAACCCCAAGAGCCCAAATACAAGCAGAAGGGTGAAGGGTTGGCACAAGGGTACCGGATCCCAAGCTGGTGGAGGCCACTAATCCTCAGCCAGAGACCGGAGGTCGTGGGCAGGATCTGCCACGACCCCCCCACTAAATCCACTGCGAAGGCACACCGAGTATAGGGTCAGGGAACCCAGAGACAAGGGTTTAACCACCAAGAGGCCCGAGGGAGCCGGACATAAGTGGATCCCTGGTGGGGAAGGCCAGAGAAAAGGCACGTCAGAAAGGGAGCTCAGGACCACGCTCCAGAATTACTTGGGGGTTGGCCGAGTCCAGGACCTGGTGGACGCAGCACGGCTCGGGTGGTCACTCAAGGCCAGAGTGACCAATACAACAGCAGTAAGTAAAAACCCTGAACTGCACAGCCCGACTCTGCGTCTTATTACCATCCTCCCTGCACCTCCACAACCACCATCCTCTACACCTGACCCCCTGAGGCTATACCCCTCCCGTTGGGGGTTATACTACCAGAGCTGCACACACACCACCGGCCTCAGCGGACCCTTGTGCAGCGGCGGCCCTTTGACCGCAAATCAACGGGTGGCGTAGTCGACACAAAGAACATTTATAACATCTGTAAAGACTGCCACACTCTGAGCTTGACACCCTGGGCACGGACCGGGTCACCGCCACTCGGAGACTACAACCCCCATCTGATCCGGCTCCGGGTATTCCCCCTAAGAACATGGCCCAGGGGGCGCGTCAGATATAGTGGACTGTGTTGTGTATGGCGGTCATTTTATTCTCGCAGATCTTAACTAGGAAAAGATTTTTTTCCATTAGGCCACAGCCCCACCATCAGTATTTGGTCAGTATTTTTCTCAGGAGTGGCTGCCGAAACCAGGAATGGTTGATTAATGCAGAATTGGTGACTTGTTTCTATTATACCTTTTCTCTGATTGTTCATCACCTGTTTTGGCTCCCACTCCTGAGAAAAAATACTGACTGGACACTGACCGAATACTGATAGTAGGGCCGTGGCCTTAGCGATTAAATACTTGGACCAGAGCGGCAGAGATGCACTTACAGGGGTTCTCCGGTGAAAACAAGTAATCACCTCTCCACAGGATCATTGATAATATTGATTGGTGGGGGTCTGACTGCTTGCACACACCGGCAGAATGTGGAGCTTTTCTCCCCATTAGACTGGAGCGGCATGTGAGATGCGACCACTGATCCATTCATTCTCTCAGTGGCTGTGAGCGCTGCTCTTTTTTGCAAGTCTCTAAGAGAATGAATAGAGCTGCGGTCAGACGTCCCACCTGCCGCAGCATTTTAAAATAGGGATAAGTGTTCTGTCAGGGATAAAACTTCCCCATTCTTCCGATAGGTGCGTTTTCCAATGTTCGGACACAAATGCTCAATAAGTGATCACCTATCCTGTAGAGCCCATGGATCGTTGATAACTTGTTTTAACTAGTGTTGAGCGAGTATGTTCTGTCCGAGTATGCTCGGGCCGAGCGCCGAGTATTTACAGCTGCTCGGTGATATGGTTGAATCGCTCCCGTGTGCATGATTTGCAACTGTTTGACAGCTTTAACCCCTTAACGACATGTCACGTATTAGTACGCGCATGTCGTTATCCTCCGGTTCAGTGAGGGCTCCGGCGCTGAGCCCGCACTGAACCAAGCACATGTCAGCTGATTATTACAGCTGACATGTGCCCGCAACAGGCGCGGGTGGAATCGCGATCCACCAGCGGCTGTTAACATATTAAATGCCGCTGTCAATCTCCGACAGCGGCATTTAATGCGCGCTTCCTGGAAGCGCGTCACTTACCCCGCCCATCGGCGACCCCGTCACATGATCGCGGGTCGGCGATGTGTGGTCATGACAACCCTGGGTCTACAGCAGACACCAGTGGTTGTAATGATCCTGTCGCTATGAGCGCCATCTAGTGGTCGGCGCTCATAGGACAGGACCATTTCTGCTGCATACAGGGGAACTGCTGGTCCCCTGTATGTAGCAGAGGCGATCGGACAGTTGCTGCTTCAAGTCTCCTATGGAGACTACAGAAGCAAGCAAAAAGTGAAAAAAAAAAGTTTTAAAAAATATGAAAAAAAATAAAAAAATGTAAAAGTTTAATTCACCCCCTAAAATCATAAAATAAACCCCACATACACATATTTGGTATTTCTATCAATATAAAAATAGAATTAATGCGATCGGTAAATGGCGTAATGAGAAAAAAATTCTAAACGCCAGAATTACGTTTTTTGGTCACCGTAAAATTGCAATAAAATGCAATAACGGGCGATCAAAACATCGGATCTACCCCAAAATAGCATCTATAAAAACTTCAACTCATTTCACAAAAAATAAGCCCTCACCCTGCCCCAGATCCCGAAAAATGGAGACGCTACGGGTCTCGGAAAATGGCACCATTTTTTTTACCAAACTTTGGAATTTTTTTTCATCACTTAAATAAAAAAGAACCTATACATGTTTGGTGTCTACGAACTCGTAATGACCTGGAGAATAATAATGGCAGGTCAGTTTTAGCATTCAGTGAACGTGGTAAAAAAAATAAAAAAAAACCTCAGTGGTATTGCACTTTTTTTGCAATTTCACGGCGCTTGGAATTTTTTTCCCGTTTTCCCGTACACGGCATGGTAAAACTAGTAATGGCGTTAAAAAGTACAACTCGTCCCGCAAAAAATAAGCCCTAACATGGCCATATTGACTAAAAAATAAAAACGCTATGGCTCTGGGAACAAGTGGAGCAAAAAGCGAAAATGCAAAAACGGAAAATGCTCCGCGGCTTAAGGGGTTAATACATGTGAGGAATGTCTATTTCTTACACATTCCTCACATGTATTAAAACCGTCAAACAGTCGCAAATCATGCACACGGGAGCGATTCAACCATATCACCGAGCAGCTATAAATACTCGGAGCTCGGCCCGAGCATACTCGCCGAAAGGGTTAACAGAACATACTCGCTCAACACTAGTTTTAACCAAAGAAGCCCTTTAATGCAAACATGTCCATCCCAGTTAGAGTGTCGCCCAGTAGATGTGCAGGAGCCGCCAGTCAATGCTCCACTATAACAGGGAGAGCGGATAACAGATATTTGCATCTTGCTGTAGGTGGGCCCCTAGAGTTAATTTCCCCTGTGGGCCCCAGACACCGCAGTCCGACCCTGGTCATCAATATCAGATCAGTGAGGTTCCAACACACGGCCCCCTCACCAATAAGACAGCAGCTGGAAATACTCAGCGTAGAGACCAAACAGCACAGCGCTGTACACTGTGTAGTGGCCGATCTTGGTACTGCAGCTCCTATTGAAATGATTGTGATCTGAGCTGTAGTACCTGAAACCAGCCATTGCACAGTGTGCGGAGCTGTGCTATTCCAGCTCTTAACACTGTGTACATCATCTTGCAGAAGTAGCTGATGTCTGGGGATTTCAGGTGTCAGACCCCCACTAATCACTGTATGAGTTCTGCTCTACTCCTTTATTAAAGGGGTGGTCTTGTGTTCCTCTCATCAGAAGCTGAAGATTTACAGTTCTGGCCGGTGGCTTGGCTGAGCCGCTTGTCTGAATTGTGCCCTCTTGCATTCTGCGGGCAGAGGCGGCTTTGCCTCTGCAGAATGGGACAGGCACAGGGGCGCTGAAGTCCACCAGTCTGCAAGTGAGCGCTTCTTGCCAAGGAGACCGGCCACTTCTCAGGTGGTCAGTAACCATAGCAATGAGCTGTACACTGCAGAATTAAAAATCTTTTCCTTCTTGAGAACAGAGAAGATTTTGAATAAGAAGGAAATTGCAAAGTTTCTTGTTTTTACAAGCTCTTTGCAATCTTAGCCTTTTAATACATTCATTTTATTTAGTTATATATTTATTTTACTCTCTTATATAGCGCCGTTAGATTTTGTAGCACCTTACAGACATTATCATCACTGTCCCCATTGGGGCTCACAATATGAATTCCCTATCAGTATGTCTTTGGAGTGTGGGAGGAAACCGGAGAACCCGGAGGAAACCCACACAAACACGGGGAGAACATACAAACTCCTTGCAGATGTTGTCCTTGCTATTATATGAACCCAGCCCCACAGCGTTAATCATTGACCCACCATGTTGCCCACATTCCTCGGCTTTTTTAAGATTTTCTGCAATGAATAAGAACACTGAAGAAAATCTAGATTGATCAACATTTCCTATCACAAATGCAGTTGCTGCAAAACTTGTCCATAGTCCTGTTCCCAGCTGAAAATTGGATACAATTGTATCTTGTGTAGACAATGCTCTGTGAGCTAAATAGCCGGGATCCACTGCTACAAGGCAGGAAACAGACAGATTCTGCTGATGGGTTCTGCTCCCAGAGCATTATTCAGCCTGGACATCTCAGCTCAGAGCAAAACCAGCTATAAGGCTGTGTGCACACCTAGCAGATTTGATGCAGATTTACATGCGTTTTTTCTGCTAGAGAGAAGCGTTTTCACATGCATTTTTTCAAGCAATTTTCCAAGCGATTTTGAGCATCACTTGGAAAAGTGCTTGACAAGTTGATCACACAATATAAATCGATGCAACCGACATGGATCTATAATGTGTGAACAACTTAGATGCTTTAAATGCAGCATCTATAGTAAAAAAAAAGAATCAAAACGTTAATAAATAAAAAAAAACAACTGTATATTCACCTCTCCGGCGGCCCCCGGTCTGCTCTCCGGTCTCCTCCGGTCTGCTCCCGGCCGCGTCTTCTCTCTTCAGCGTCCCGCAGTGTACGGTCAGGACCTGCGGTGACGTCATTTAGTCAGCTGATGGCCACGCGACCATCACCTGATGCCGACGTCAGCGGTCATGCGACCATCACCTGACTAAATGACGTCAGCGCAGGTCCTGACAGTACAGACAGCAGACCGGAGGAGACCGGAGAGCAGACCGGGGGCCGCCGGAGAGGTGAATATACAGGTTTTGTTTATTTTTAACTTTTTTATTTCTTTTTTTCACCGCGTGGTAGCCGGGATGAAGAGGAGTTGTAGTCTCGTCTTCCTCCCAGATACCACACGCATCGCGAATAAGCTTCAGCGTAATCGCAGTAGAAATGATCATGCTGCGTTTTGCAAAGTAATGCGAATTCGGCGCGCAAATTAGCGCATCATGTGCACAGCACATCCGAATTCACATGGCTTTGCATGGCAGACTGTTTTACAAGCGTTTTCGCGGCTGTAAAAACGCCGCAAAAACGCTACAAAAACGCTACGTGGGCACATAGCCTAAGGCTGTGTGCCCACGACGCGTATTTTAAGCGTTTCCGCATGGCAAAAACGCTGCAGAAATGCTTAAAGACGCATGTTAGAAGGTCTGCCATGTTCCCCAATGATAGTCCGCATGTGCTGTGCACATGCTGCGGAAATTTCCGCTGCGGATTATCATTGCGGAAAAAAACGCAGCACTACCAATTATTTTGCGGAAGCGCAGCGTTTTCCTGGCCATTGACTTGCATTGGAACGCATGGATTCCGCTTCACTAGATAAGCACATGCGGAATACATGCGTTCAATGTGCGGATGGTACCCGGGTGTGGAGGATGGGAGACTCTCCTCCGGACCCGGGTACCATAGAACCTGTCAAAATAAAGAATAAAATAAAAAATAAATGTTATATTTACCTTCTGACGGCCCCCGCTGCGCTCGTCCTCCCATGTCGGCAGCTCGCGATGGACTGAAGGACCAGCGCTGACGTCATAGTCATGTGACGGCAGGTCCTTCAGTGTACCGCGATCTGCCGGCAGCCAGGACGGAGCGAAGCGAGACTGCGGGGGCCATCGGAAGGTAAGTATAGATTTATTTTTTTATTTTTAACCAGTCGTTGGGGTCACACTATATAAATCCATGCCGTTTTCATGGATTTCTATAGTGTGACCAAGTTGACAAGCACTTTCCAAGTGATGCTAAAATCGCTTGTAAAGCGCTTGTCAACCCGCATGCGGAAATGCATGTGAAGAACGCTCCACTTCTGCATGTCCCTGGCAGGAAAAACGCATGTACAATCCGCATATACAATCCGCATGTACAATCCGCGTGTACAATCCGCATATACAATCCGCATGTACAATCCGCATGTACAATCCGCATGTACGATCCGCATGTACGATCCGCATGTACAATCCGCATGTACAATCCGCATGTACAATCTGCATGTACAATCCGCGTGTACAATCCGCATGTACAATCCGCGTGTACAATCCGCATGTACAATCCGCATATACAATCCGCATGTACAATCCGCATATACAATCCGCATGTACAATCCGCGTGTACAATCCGCATATACAATCCGCATGTACAATCCGCATGTACAATCCGCGTGTACAATCCGCGTGTACAATCCGCGTGTACAATCCGCATATACAATCCGCATGTACAATCCGCGTGTACAATCCGCATATACAATCCGCATGTACAATCCGCGTGTACAATCCGCATATACAATCCGCATGTACAATCCGCGTGTACAATCCGCGTGTACAATCCGCGTGTACAATCCGTATGTACAATCCGCATGTACAATCCGCATGTACAATCCGCATGTACAATCCGCATGTACAATCCGCGTGTACAATCCGCATGCGTTTTTTCTGCCAGCGAGATGCAGAAACGCTCAGGAAAAATCCGGAGCATTTCTGCATCGTGGGCACATAGCCTAAGTCTCTGCATTTTTCTGCTTACACATCAGTACATTTCTGAACACATTCAGCAAAAATTGCAGTACATTTGTTAAAATTGGGCATATAGCATACTATAGGTGCTTCTCATAAAATTAGAATATCATCAAAAAGTTAATTTATTTCAGTTCTTCAATACAAATAGTAAAACTCATATTATATAGAGTCATTACAGACAGAGTGATCTATTTCAAGTGTTTATTTCTGTTAATGTTATTATCTCAGTAAATTAGAATACTTTATAACACCAGCTTGAAAAATGTTTTTAAAATCTGAAATGTTGTCCTACTGAAATGTATGTTCAGTAAATGCCCTCAATACTTGGCCAGGCTCCTTTTGCATCAATTACTGCATCAATGCGGCAATGTGGCATGGAGGCGATCAGCCTGTGACACTGCTGAGGGGTTATGGAAGCCCAGGTGGCTTTGATAGAAGCCTTCAGCTCGTCTGCATTGTTGGGTCTGATGTCTCTCATCTTTCTCTTGACAATACCCCATAGATTCTCTATAATAGATTCTCTATGGGGTTAAGGTCAGGTGAGTTTGCTGCCAATCAAGCACAGTGATACTGTTGTGTAAACCAGGTATTGGTACTTTTGGCAGTGTGGACAGGGGCCAAGTCCTGCTGGAAAATGACATTTCCATCTCCAAAAAGCTTGTGGGCAGAGGGAAGCATGAAGTGCTCTACAATGTCCTGGTAGACGGGTGCGCTGACTTTGGTCTTGATAAAACACAGTGGACCTACACCAGCAGATGACATGGCTCCCCAAACCATCACCGATTGTGGAAACTTCACACGAGACCTCAAGCAGCTTGGATTGTGGCCTCTCCACTCTTCCTCCAGACTCTGGGACCTTGATTTCCAAATTAAATGCAAAATTTACTTTCATCGGAAAACAACACCTTGGACCACTGAGCAACAGTCCAGGTGTTTTTCTCCTTGGCCCAGGTAAGATGCTTCTGGCGTTGTCTATTGGTGATGAGTGGCTCGACACAAGGAATGTGACACTTGTAGCCCATGTCCTGGATACGTCTGTGTGTGGTGGCTCTTGAAGCAATGACTCCAGCAGCAGTCCACTCCTTGTGAATCTTCCCCAAATGTTTGAATGGCCTTTCCTTAACAATCTTTTCAAGGCTGCGGTTATCCCGGTTGCTTGTGCACCTCTTCCTACCACACTTTTTCTTTCCACTCAACTTTCCATAAATATGCTTGGATACAGCACTCTGTTAACAGCCAGCTTCTTTAGCAATGACCTTTTGTGGTTTACACTCCTTGTGGAGTGTGTCAATGACTGCCTTCTGGACATCTGTCAAGTCATCAGTCTTCCCCATGATTGTGGAGCCTACTGAAACAGACAAAGGGACCTTTTTAAATGCGTAAGAAGCCTTTGCAGGTATTTTTTGTTAATTATTCTAATTTACTGAGATAATGACTTTGTGTTTTCATTGGCTGTAAGCCATCATTATCAACATTAACAGAAATAAACACTTGAAATAGATCACTCTGTAATGACTCTGTATAATATATGAGTTTCACTTTTTGGATTGAAGAACTGAAATAAATAAACTTTTTGACGATATTCTAATTTTGTGAGAAGCACCTGTATGTTTGATGCATCTCATTAGCTAAGCTCAACCTCTTCCTTGCTTCACCTCAATTTGAGCCATAAATTGTGATATTTCATTTTGGTGCATTTTATGACTCCTCTTTGTCACACTTTTCTCATAACTATTTTTTTTATAACTGAGGGAAAATAACAAAATCTTATTTGTTGTACTCAAGTTTTCACAGAAACATCTGATAAAGTGTTGACTTATTTTTCTGGGTTAAACTCTTCCTTTTGGCCCTCTATATATTTGAGTTTGACAGCCCTGATGTAGATGGATGATGATGTGGCAAGAAGGGGCAGAGGGGCAGAGCCTCCTGGCTCTCAGCTTCGCTCTCCACTGCTCACAGGAGACAGCAGTTACTTCACAAATGTAACTGATAGAAAAGATGTCACGTAAGAGGGGGTCAGGGGAGCGATGTGCTGCAGGAAGAGGAGGATTAGGCAGGGAGCGCTGTGCTGCAGGAAGAGGAGGATTAGGCAGGGGAGTGATGTAATGCAGGAGGGGGAGGCTTAGGCAGGGAAGCGATGTGCTGCAGGAAGAGGTGGCTTATGCAGGGGAGTGATGTAATGCAATAGGAGAGGATTAGGCAGGGAGCGATGTGCTGCAGGAAGTGCAGGATTTGGCAGTGGGCGATGTGGTGCAAGAGGGGATTTGGCAGTGGGTGATGTGGTGCAGGAAGGGGGAGATTTAGAAAGGGCACAATGTGCTGCAAGGAGGGGAGGATTAGACGGGAGCAATGTGCCGCAAGAGGGGGAGGTTTAGACAGGGGAGTGATGTGCTGCAGGAGTGGGAGAATTAAGCGGTGAGAAACATGCTGCAGGACGGGGAGGGTTAGGCAGGGGAGCAATGTGCTGCAGGTGGAAGGAGAATCTGTGACTACAGCCCAGTGTTTAAGGTTTATTGGAGCCTGTCTTTTATATATTTTATTGTTTTTTTTTCTGACAAAACTGCATAACATCTGACATGAAGTCCGCTTAGCAGTCACTGTCCCTGTAGATTGTTACTGTCCAGGTTCACCGCGGTCTCTTTTTGTTTTTAGTGCCAATCTGACAGCAGTGAAGGTTCCGCTGATAATGGCGGTCGGGTTCCGAATAGAATGTTCATGTCTGTTCTCATTGTAGTAACATCACGGAATATGCTAATTTCTTCTGACCACACCCGATGACTGAATAAAGGCGCCTCACCCACTTGTCTATGTCATCACTTTGTGGTGTCACAATGATCTAAGGGGATAAAAAAACGCTCCTGGCAGCTTTACAGTCGTCCCTTCGTGTTAAAGGAGCAGGATGATAGAACCGCACCATGCCAGCCAGAAGAAAAGAAAGTGGAGCCCTTCAAGATGATGAAGCAAGAAAGCAGACTGTGGAAGGCCATCCAGGACCAAGAGCATCATGAGGGCCTGGTAACGTATACTACACAACTGTTCTGTATATGCTCATGCCATGTAAACCTATGGTGGCCGATTCATCAAGGCTGGTGGATTTCTATACCAGCATTCATGAAGCGCCTATTGGAGGAACGTGCACCAAATTCATTAAAAAGACTAAACCTCTTAATGAACTTGACTCATCCTTAAAGGGGTTGTTCCCTTTCAATAAATGAATGTCCCTAGCTGCAGGTCATTTAATTAAAAAAAAGAGGTTCCACCATCTCAGAGCTGCAGCAGCTCAGTGCGCTCAGCTGGGCAGTCCGTCTGATTACATTTGTTGGCTGCGGCAGTATTGAGGTGATGTCAGTGCCATACACAATCCCAGGAATGGGTCAGGACAGCACAGTTTGATTCTTTATACCTGCAGCCAGGGTCATTCATTTATTGAAATATCCCCTTAAAGCTGACGTACTACACCTCAAGAAATGTACTCCAGTCAAAAGATGGAGTCCATTTCAGTCCTATTTTACACCACTTTTCCAGCCTAATTTGTAATAAGTTTTCAGGTAAAGCTAAGCCACAAGCGGTCCAGATAAGCTCTGTTCACTATTTAAGAAGTTAAAAGAGTGGGTGTAAAAAGGTCAGAGTATTTAAATGTAAGTTGTGCAGGAATTTACTGAGATTCAAACAGTTGTGCAACACATTTCCGGTGAAAACTGCTTGATGAAAAATGTTCCTTGAATAATATAACATTTCAGGTTAGTGGTAATAGATTTTATTATGGGACGTTGATCCAGGGAACTAGTCTGATTGCCATATGTGGAGTCGGGAAGGAATTTTTCCCCTAAAATGGGGCAATTAGCATCTGCCTCATGGGGTTTTTGCCTTCCTCTGGATCAACACAATAGCTTTTAGGTTGAACTTGATGGACTTGTGTCTTTCAACCTTAAAACTATGAAACTGTCCCTGTATTGAGGTTCAAAGGTGAAGCCCAGGGTTCATTTGGAACCATCAGAAATGGTGTGTTTTGCGCCCAGTCTGTCCAAGGAAGCCTGTTTGAGCCAACGGCCTCAGAAATATCCTAACATTTAAGAAAGTAGCAATAGTTAGGGTGGCTGAACCATTCTAGCCTTAAGTTTGCCCCTCCAGTCAGCATTTACTATGTAGATGCAATCAAGGCCATGTAATAAGTCTTTATCGCTGTACAGGGCTGTAAGAGTGAAGGCCAGAGTTCTTTTGGAACCTGTAGGATAGACTGGCTTTTGCCAAGTCTTTCCAAAGAAGCTTTTTTGAGCCATAGGCCTCAGACAGGTCCTAACAAGAAAGTGGCATTAGATAGGTTTTTCTTTAGTTAGGATTGATTCAACTACTCAAGCCTCAAGCGCACTCCTCCGGCCAGCAGCTACTCTGTAGATGCAACCCTGGGCCTATGGTAAGTATCTATCCCTGTACAGGGGTGTAATGGTAAAAACCTGGGTTCCCTTGGGATCTGCAGAATGGAGTAGCTTGCACCAAGTCTGTCCGAGGAAGTCTGTTTGAGCCAACAGCCTTAAACAGATCCCAGTATTTAGGAAAAAAAAAAAGCTTCAGTTAGAGTTGAATCAACCACTATAGCCTCAAGCTCGCTCCTCCGGCCAGCAGCTACTCTGTAGATGCAGCCCTGGGCCTATGGTAAGTATCTATCCATGTACAGGCGTGTAATGGTAAAGGCCAGGGTTCCCTTGGGATCTGCAGAATGGAGTAGCTTGCGCCAAGTCTGTCCGAGAAAGCCTTTTTGAGCTGATGGATTTAAACAAATTTCAACATTTAGGAAAAAAGCATTAATCTATTTCAGTTAGAGTTAATTCAATTACTCTAGCATAAAGATCCTAATTCACTTTGTCAAAAGGAAGTTAGTTGGCAAATTTTTATTGTGTGAGCAATGAGGTTATGGAACTCTCTACCACATGAACTTGAAATACTTAATTTTCTAAAAAAAATTCAAGGAGGGCATATGTGTGCCTTTCTTGAATAATGTAAAATTGCAGGTTATCCGTACTAGATTTTGTTATGGGACGTTGATCCAGGGAACTAGTCTGATTGCCATATGTGGAGTCGGGAAGGAATTTTTCCTCTAATATGGGGCAATTAGCATCTGCCTCATGGGGTTTTTGCCTTCCTCTGGATCAACACATTAGCTTTTAGGTTGAACTTGATGGACTTGTGTCTTTCAACCTTAAAACTATGAAACTGTCCATGTATTGAGGTTCAAGGGTGAAGCCCAGGGTTCATTTGGAAACATCAGAAATGGTGTGTTTTGCGCCCAGTCTGTCCAAGGAAGCCTGTTTGAGCCAACGGCCTCAGAAATATCCTAACATTTAAGAAAGTAGCAATAGTTAGGGTTGGCTGAACCATTCTAGCCTTAAGTTTGCCCCTCCAGTCAGTATCTACTATGTAGATGCAATCAAGGCCCTGCAATAAGTCTTTATCGCTGTACAGAGCTGAAAGAGTGAAGGCCAGAGTTCCTTTGGAACCTGTAGGATAGACTGGCTTTTGCCAAGTCTTTCCAAAGAAGCTTTTTTGAGCCATAGGCCTCAGACAGGTCCTAACAAGAAAGTGGCATTAGATAGGTTTTTCTTTAGTTAGCATTGATTCAACTACTCAAGCCTCAAGCGCACTCCTCCGGCCAGCAGCTACTCTGTAGATGCAACCCTGGGCCTATGGTAAGTATCTATCCCTGTACAGGGGTGTAATGGTAAAAAATAGGGTTCCCTTGGGATCTGCAGAATGGAGTAGCTTGCGCCAAGTCTGTCCGAGGAAGTCTGTTTGAGCCAACAGCCTTAAACAGATCCCAGTATTTAGGAAAAAAAAGCTTTAGTTAGAGTTGAATCAACCACTATAGCCTCAAGCTCGCTCCTCCGGCCAGCAGCTACTCTGTAGATGCAGCCCTGGGTCTATGGTAAGTATCTATACCTGTACAGGGGTGTAATGGTAAAGGCCAGGGTTCCCTTGGGATCTGCAGAATGGAGTAGCTTGCGCCAAGTCTGTCCGAGAAAGCCTTTTTGAGCTGATGGATTTAAACAAATTTCAACATTTAGGAAAAAAGCATTAATCTATTTCAGTTAGAGTTAATTCAATTACTCTAGCATAAAGATCCTAATTCACTTTGTCTAAAGGAAGTTAGTTGGCAAATTTTTATTGTGTGAGCAATGAGGTTATGAAACTCTCTACCACATGAAATTGAAATACTTAATTTTCTAAAAAAAATTCAAGGAGGGCATGTGTGTGCCTTTCTTGAATAATATAAAATTGCAGGTTATCCGTACTAGATTTTGTTATGGGACGTTGATCCAGGGAACTAGTCTGATTGCCATATGTGGAGTCGGGAAGGAATTTTTCCCCTAATATGGGGCAATTAGCATCTGCCTCATGGGGTTTTTGCCTTCCTCTGGATCAACACATTAGCTTTTAGGTTGAACTTGATGGACTTGTGTCTTTCAACCTTAAAACTATGAAACGGTCCCTGTATAGAGGTTCAAGGGTGAAGCCCAGGGTTCATTTGGAAACATCAGAAATGGTGTGTTTTGCGCCCAGTCTGTCCAAGGAAGCCTGTTTGAGCCAACGGCCTCAGAAATATCTTAACATTTAAGAAAGTAGCAATAGTTAGGGTTGGCTGAACCATTCTAGCCTTAAGTTTGCCCCTCCAGTCAGCATCTACTATGTAGATGCAATCAAGGCCCTGTAATAAGTCTTTATCGCTGTACAGGGCTGTAAGAGTGAAGGCCAGAGTTCCTTTGGAACCTGTAGTATAGACTGGCTTTTGCCAAGTCTTTCCAAAGAAGCTTTTTTGAGCCATAGGCCTCAGACAGGTCCTAACAAGAAAGTGGCATTAGATAGGTTTTTCTTTAGTTAGGATTGATTCAACTACTCAAGCCTCAAGCGCACTCCTCCGGCCAGCAGCTACTCTGTAGATGCAACCCTGGGCCTATGGTAAGTATCTATCCCTGTACAGGGGTGTAATGGTAAAAACCAGGGTTCCCTTGGGATCTGCAGAATGGAGTAGCTTGCGCCAAGTCTGTCCGAGGAAGTCTATTTGAGCCAACAGCCTTAAATAGATCCCAGTATTTAGGAAAAAAAGCTTTAGTTAGAGTTGAATCAACCACTATAGCCTCAAGCTCGCTCCTCCGGCCAGCAGCTACTCTGTAGATGCAGCCCTGGGCCTATGGTAAGTATCTATCCCTGTACAGGGGTGTAATGGTAAAGGCCAGGGTTCCCTTGGGATCTGCAGAATGGAGTAGCTTGCGCCAAGTCTGTCCGAGAAAGCCTTTTTGAGCTGATGGATTTAAACAAATTTCAACATTTAGGAAAAAAGCATTAATCTATTTCAGTTAGAGTTAATTCAATTACTCTAGAATAAAGATCCTAATTCACTTTGTCTAAAGGAAGTTAGTTGGCAAATTTTTATTGTGTGAGCAATGAGGTTATGAAACTCTCTACCACATGAAATTGAAATACTTAATTTTCTAAAAAAAATTCAAGGAGGGCATGTGTGTGCCTTTCTTAAATAATATAAAATTGCAGGTTATCCATACTAGATTTTGTTATGGGACGTTGATCCAGGGAACTAGTCTGATTGCCATATGTGGAGTCGGGAAGGAATTTTTCCCCTAATATGGGGCAATTAGCATCTGCCTCATGGGGTTTTTGCCTTCCTCTGGATCAACACATTAGCTTTTAGGTTGAACTTGACAGACTTGTGTCTTTCAACCTTAAAACTATGAAACGGTCCCTGTATAGAGGTTCAAGGGTGAAGCCCAGGGTTCATTTGGAAACATCAGAAATGGTGTGTTTTGCGCCAAGTCTGTCCAAGGAAGCCTGTTTAAGCCAATGGCCTCAGAAATATCCTAACATTTAAGAAAGTAGCAATAGTTAGGGTTGGCTGAACCATTCTAACTTTAAGTTTGCCCCTCCAGTCAGCATCTACTATGTAGATGCAATCAAGGCCCTGTAATAAGTCTTTATCACTGTACAGGGCTGTAAGAGTGAAGGCCAGAGTTCCTTTGGAACCTGTAGGATAGACTGGCTTTTGCCAAGTCTTTCCAAAGAAGCTTTTTTGAGCCATAGGCCTCAGACAGGTCCTAACAAGAAAGTGTCATTAGATAGGTTTTTCTTTAGTTAGGATTGATTCAACTACTCAAGCCTCAAGCGCACTCCTCCGGCCAGCAGCTACTCTGTAGATGCAACCCTGGGCCTATGGTAAGTATCTATCCCTGTACAGGGGTGTAATGGTAAAAACCTGGGTTCCCTTGGGATCTGCAGAATGGAGTAGCTTGCACCAAGTCTGTCCGAGGAAGTCTGTTTGAGCCAACAGCCTTAAACAGATCCCAGTATTTAGGAAAAAAAAAAAGCTTCAGTTAGAGTTGAATCAACCACTGTAGCCTCAAGCTCGCTCCTCCGGCCAGCAGCTACTCTGTAGATGCAGCCCTGGGCCTATGGTAAGTATCTATCCATGTACAGGCGTGTAATGGTAAAGGCCAGGGTTCCCTTGGGATCTGCAGAATGGAGTAGCTTGCGCCAAGTCTGTCCGAGAAAGCCTTTTTGAGCTGATGGATTTAAACAAATTTCAACATTTAGGAAAAAAGCATTAATCTATTTCAGTTAGAGTTAATTCAATTACTCTAGCATAAAGATCCTAATTCACTTTGTCTAAAGGAAGTTAGTTGGCAAATTTTTATTGTGTGAGCAATGAGGTTATGGAACTCTCTACCACATGAACTTGAAATACTTAATTTTCTAAAAAAAATTCAAGGAGGGCATATGTGTGCCTTTCTTGAATAATGTAAAATTGCAGGTTATCCGTACTAGATTTTGTTATGGGACGTTGATCCAGGGAACTAGTCTGATTGCCATATGTGGAGTCGGGAAGGAATTTTTCCTCTAATATGGGGCAATTAGCATCTGCCTCATGGGGTTTTTGCCTTCCTCTGGATCAACACATTAGCTTTTAGGTTGAACTTGATGGACTTGTGTCTTTCAACCTTAAAACTATGAAACTGTCCATGTATTGAGGTTCAAGGGTGAAGCCCAGGGTTCATTTGGAAACATCAGAAATGGTGTGTTTTGCGCCCAGTCTGTCCAAGGAAGCCTGTTTGAGCCAACGGCCTCAGAAATATCCTAACATTTAAGAAAGTAGCAATAGTTAGGGTTGGCTGAACCATTCTAGCCTTAAGTTTGCCCCTCCAGTCAGTATCTACTATGTAGATGCAATCAAGGCCCTGCAATAAGTCTTTATCGCTGTACAGAGCTGAAAGAGTGAAGGCCAGAGTTCCTTTGGAACCTGTAGGATAGACTGGCTTTTGCCAAGTCTTTCCAAAGAAGCTTTTTTGAGCCATAGGCCTCAGACAGGTCCTAACAAGAAAGTGGCATTAGATAGGTTTTTCTTTAGTTAGGATTGATTCAACTACTCAAGCCTCAAGCGCACTCCTCCGGCCAGCAGCTACTCTGTAGATGCAACCCTGGGCCTATGGTAAGTATCTATCCCTGTACAGGGGTGTAATGGTAAAAAATAGGGTTCCCTTGGGATCTGCAGAATGGAGTAGCTTGCGCCAAGTCTGTCCGAGGAAGTCTGTTTGAGCCAACAGCCTTAAACAGATCCCAGTATTTAGGAAAAAAAAGCTTTAGTTAGAGTTGAATCAACCACTATAGCCTCAAGCTCGCTCCTCCGGCCAGCAGCTACTCTGTAGATGCAGCCCTGGGTCTATGGTAAGTATCTATCCCTGTACAGGGGTGTAATGGTAAAGGCCAGGGTTCCCTTGGGATCTGCAGAATGGAGTAGCTTGCGCCAAGTCTGTCCGAGAAAGCCTTTTTGAGCTGATGGATTTAAACAAATTTCAACATTTAGGAAAAAAGCATTAATCTATTTCAGTTAGAGTTAATTCAATTACTCTAGCATAAAGATCCTAATTCACTTTGTCTAAAGGAAGTTAGTTGGCAAATTTTTATTGTGTGAGCAATGAGGTTATGAAACTCTCTACCACATGAAATTGAAATACTTAATTTTCTAAAAAAAATTCAAGGAGGGCATGTGTGTGCCTTTCTTGAATAATATAAAATTGCAGGTTATCCGTACTAGATTTTGTTATGGGACGTTGATCCAGGGAACTAGTCTGATTGCCATATGTGGAGTCGGGAAGGAATTTTTCCCCTAATATGGGGCAATTAGCATCTGCCTCATGGGGTTTTTGCCTTCCTCTGGATCAACACATTAGCTTTTAGGTTGAACTTGATGGACTTGTGTCTTTCAACCTTAAAACTATGAAACGGTCCCTGTATAGAGGTTCAAGGGTGAAGCCCAGGGTTCATTTGGAAACATCAGAAATGGTGTGTTTTGCGCCCAGTCTGTCCAAGGAAGCCTGTTTGAGCCAACGGCCTCAGAAATATCTTAACATTTAAGAAAGTAGCAATAGTTAGGGTTGGCTGAACCATTCTAGCCTTAAGTTTGCCCCTCCAGTCAGCATCTACTATGTAGATGCAATCAAGGCCCTGTAATAAGTCTTTATCGCTGTACAGGGCTGTAAGAGTGAAGGCCAGAGTTCCTTTGGAACCTGTAGTATAGACTGGCTTTTGCCAAGTCTTTCCAAAGAAGCTTTTTTGAGCCATAGGCCTCAGACAGGTCCTAACAAGAAAGTGGCATTAGATAGGTTTTTCTTTAGTTAGGATTGATTCAACTACTCAAGCCTCAAGCGCACTCCTCCGGCCAGCAGCTACTCTGTAGATGCAACCCTGGGCCTATGGTAAGTATCTATCCCTGTACAGGGGTGTAATGGTAAAAACCAGGGTTCCCTTGGGATCTGCAGAATGGAGTAGCTTGCGCCAAGTCTGTCCGAGGAAGTCTGTTTGAGCCAACAGCCTTAAACAGATCCCAGTATTTAGGAAAAAAAAGCTTTAGTTAGAGTTGAATCAACCACTATAGCCTCAAGCTCGCTCCTCCGGCCAGCAGCTACTCTGTAGATGCAGCCCTGGGCCTATGGTAAGTATCTATCCCTGTACAGGGGTGTAATGGTAAAGGCCAGGGTTCCCTTGGGATCTGCAGAATGGAGTAGCTTGCGCCAAGTCTGTCCGAGAAAGCCTTTTTGAGCTGATGGATTTAAACAAATTTCAACATTTAGGAAAAAAGCATTAATCTATTTCAGTTAGAGTTAATTCAATTACTCTAGAATAAAGATCCTAATTCACTTTGTCTAAAGGAAGTTAGTTGGCAAATTTTTATTGTGTGAGCAATGAGGTTATGAAACTCTCTACCACATGAAATTGAAATACTTAATTTTCTAAAAAAAATTCAAGGAGGGCATGTGTGTGCCTTTCTTAAATAATATAAAATTGCAGGTTATCCATACTAGATTTTGTTATGGGACGTTGATCCAGGGAACTAGTCTGATTGCCATATGTGGAGTCGGGAAGGAATTTTTCCCCTAATATGGGGCAATTAGCATCTGCCTCATGGGGTTTTTGCCTTCCTCTGGATCAACACATTAGCTTTTAGGTTGAACTTGACAGACTTGTGTCTTTCAACCTTAAAACTATGAAACGGTCCCTGTATAGAGGTTCAAGGGTGAAGCCCAGGGTTCATTTGGAAACATCAGAAATGGTGTGTTTTGCGCCAAGTCTGTCCAAGGAAGCCTGTTTGAGCCAACGGCCTCAGAAATATCTTAACATTTAAGAAAGTAGCAATAGTTAGGGTTGGCTGAACCATTCTAACCTTAAGTTTGCCCCTCCAGTCAGCATCTACTATGTAGATGCAATCAAGGCCCTGTAATAAGTCTTTATCACTGTACAGGGATGTAAGAGTGAAGGTCAGAGTTCCTTTGGAACCTGTAGGATAGACTGGCTTTTGCCAAGTTTTTCCAAAGAAGCTTTTTTGAGCCATAGGCCTCAGACAGGTCCTAACAAGAAAGTGTCATTAGATAGGTTTTTCTTTAGTTAGGATTGACTCAACTACTCAAGCCTCAAGCGCACTCCTCCGGCCAGCAGCTACTCTGTAGATGCAACCCTGGGCCTATGGTAAGTATCTATCCCTGTACAGGGGTGTAATGGTAAAAAACAGGGTTCCCTTGGGATCTGCAGAATGGAGTAGCTTGCGCCAAGTCTGTCCGAGGAAGTCTGTTTGAGCCAACAGCCTTAAACAGATCCCAGTATTTAGGAAAAAAAAGCTTTAGTTAGAGTTGAATCAACCACTATAGCCTCAAGCTCGCTCCTCCGGCCAGCAGCTACTCTGTAGATGCAACCCTGGGCCTATGGTAAGTATCTATCCCTGTACAGGGGTGTAATGGTAAAGGCCAGGGTTCCCTTGGGATCTGCAGAATGGAGTAGCTTGCGCCAAGTCTGTCCGAGAAAGCCTTTTTGAGCTGATGGATTTAAACAAATTTCAACATTTAGGAAAAAAGCATTAATCTATTTCAGTTAGAGTTAATTCAATTACTCTAGCATAAAGATCCTAATTCACTTTGTCTAAAGGAAGTTAGTTGGCAAATTTTTATTGTGTGAGCAATGAGGTTATGAAACTCTCTACCACATGAAATTGAAATACTTAATTTTCTAAAAAAAATTCAAGGAGGGCATGTGTGTGCCTTTCTTGAATAATATAAAATTGCAGGTTATCCGTACTAGATTTTGTTATGGGACGTTGATCCAGGGAACTAGTCTGATTGCCATATGTGGAGTCGGGAAGGAATTTTTCCCCTAATATGGGGCAATTAGCATCTGCCTCATGGGGTTTTTGCCTTCCTCTGGATCAACACATTAGCTTTTAGGTTGAACTTGATGGACTTGTGTCTTTCAACCTTAAAACTATGAAACGGTCCCTGTATAGAGGTTCAAGGGTGAAGCCCAGGGTTCATTTGGAAACATCAGAAATGGTGTGTTTTGTGCCCAGTCTGTCCAAGGAAGCCTGTTTGAGCCAACGGCCTCAGAAATATCTTAACATTTGAGAAAGTAGCAATAGTTAGGGTTGGCTGAACCATTCTAGCCTTAAGTTTGCCCCTCCAGTCAGCATCTACTATGTAGATGCAATCAAGGCCCTGTAATAAGTCTTTATCGCTGTACAGGGCTGTAAAAGTGAAGGCCAGAGTTCCTTTGGAACCTGTAGGATAGACTGGCTTTTGCCAAGTCTTTCCAAAGAAGCTTTTTTGAGCCATAGGCCTCAGACAGGTCCTAACAAGAAAGTGGCATTAGATAGGTTTTTCTTTAGTTAGGATTGATTCAACTACTCAAGCCTCAAGCGCACTCCTCCGGCCAGCAGCTACTCTGTAGATGCAACCTTGGGCCTATGGTAAGTATCTATCCCTGTACAGGGGTGTAATGGTAAAAACCAGGGTTCCCTTGGGATCTGCAGAATGGAGTAGCTTGCGCCAAGTCTGTCCGAGGAAGTCTGTTTGAGCCAACAGCCTTAAACAGATCCCAGTATTTAAGAAAAAAAAAGCTTTAGTTAGAGTTGAATCAACCACTATAGCCTCAAGCTCGCTCCTCCGGCCAGCAGCTACTCTGTAGATGCAGCCCTGGGCCTATGGTAAGTATCTATCCCTGTACAGGGGTGTAATGGTAAAGGCCAGGGTTCCCTTGGGATCTGCAGAATGGAGTAGCTTGCGCCAAGTCTGTCCGAGAAAGCCTTTTTGAGCTGATGGATTTAAACAAATTTCAACATTTAGGAAAAAAGCTTTAATCTATTTCAGTTAGAGTTAATTCAATTACTCTAGCATAAAGATCCTAATTCACTTTGTCTAAAGGAAGTTAGTTGGCAAATTTTTATTGTGTGAGCAATGAGGTTATGAAACTCTCTACCACATGAAATTGAAATACTTAATTTTCTAAAAAAAATTCAAGGAGGGCATGTGTGTGCCTTTCTTGAATAACATAAAATTGCAGGTGATCCGTACTAGATTTTGTTATGGGACGTTGATCCAGGGAACTAGTCTGATTGCCATATGTGGAGTCGGGAAGGAATTTTTCCCCTAATATGGGGCAATTAGCATCTGCCTCATGGGGTTTTTGCCTTCCTCTGGATCAACACATTAGCTTTTAGGTTGAACTTGATGGACTTGTGTCTTTCAACCTTAAAACTATGAAACGGTCCCTGTATAGAGGTTCAAGGGTGAAGCCCAGGGTTCATTTGGAAACATCAGAAATGGTGTGTTTTGCGCCCAGTCTGTCCAAGGAAGCCTGTTTGAGCCAACGGCCTCAGAAATATCTTAACATTTAAGAAAGTAGCAATAGTTAGGGTTGGCTGAACCATTCTAGCCTTAAGTTTGCCCCTCCAGTCAGCATCTACTATGTAGATGCAATCAAGGCCCTGTAATAAGTCTTTATCGCTGTACAGGGCTGTAAGAGTGAAGGCCAGAGTTCCTTTGGAACCTGTAGTATAGACTGGCTTTTGCCAAGTCTTTCCAAAGAAGCTTTTTTGAGCCATAGGCCTCAGACAGGTCCTAACAAGAAAGTGGCATTAGATAGGTTTTTCTTTAGTTAGGATTGATTCAACTACTCAAGCCTCAAGCGCAGTCCTCCGGCCAGCAGCTACTCTGTAGATGCAACCCTGGGCCTATGGTAAGTATCTATCCCTGTACAGGGGTGTAATGGTAAAAACCAGGGTTCCCTTGGGATCTGCAGAATGGAGTAGCTTGCGCCAAGTCTGTCCGAGGAAGTCTGTTTGAGCCAACAGCCTTAAACAGATCCCAGTATTTAGGAAAAAAAAGCTTTAGTTAGAGTTGAATCAACCACTATAGCCTCAAGCTCGCTCCTCCGGCCAGCAGCTACTCTGTAGATGCAGCCCTGGGCCTATGGTAAGTATCTATCCCTGTACAGGGGTGTAATGGTAAAGGCCAGGGTTCCCTTGGGATCTGCAGAATGGAGTAGCTTGCGCCAAGTCTGTCCGAGAAAGCCTTTTTGAGCTGATGGATTTAAACAAATTTCAACATTTAGGAAAAAAGCATTAATCTATTTCAGTTAGAGTTAATTCAATTACTCTAGAATAAAGATCCTAATTCACTTTGTCTAAAGGAAGTTAGTTGGCAAATTTTTATTGTGTGAGCAATGAGGTTATGAAACTCTCTACCACATGAAATTGAAATACTTAATTTTCTAAAAAAAATTCAAGGAGGGCATGTGTGTGCCTTTCTTAAATAATATAAAATTGCAGGTTATCCATACTAGATTTTGTTATGGGACGTTGATCCAGGGAACTAGTCTGATTGCCATATGTGGAGTCGGGAAGGAATTTTTCCCCTAATATGGGGCAATTAGCATCTGCCTCATGGGGTTTTTGCCTTCCTCTGGATCAACACATTAGCTTTTAGGTTGAACTTGACAGACTTGTGTCTTTCAACCTTAAAACTATGAAACGGTCCCTGTATAGAGGTTCAAGGGTGAAGCCCAGGGTTCATTTGGAAACATCAGAAATGGTGTGTTTTGCGCCAAGTCTGTCCAAGGAAGCCTGTTTGAGCCAACGGCCTCAGAAATATCTTAACATTTAAGAAAGTAGCAATAGTTAGGGTTGGCTGAACCATTCTAACCTTAAGTTTGCCCCTCCAGTCAGCATCTACTATGTAGATGCAATCAAGGCCCTGTAATAAGTCTTTATCACTGTACAGGGATGTAAGAGTGAAGGTCAGAGTTCCTTTGGAACCTGTAGGATAGACTGGCTTTTGCCAAGTTTTTCCAAAGAAGCTTTTTTGAGCCATAGGCCTCAGACAGGTCCTAACAAGAAAGTGTCATTAGATAGGTTTTTCTTTAGTTAGGATTGACTCAACTACTCAAGCCTCAAGCGCACTCCTCCGGCCAGCAGCTACTCTGTAGATGCAACCCTGGGCCTATGGTAAGTATCTATCCCTGTACAGGGGTGTAATGGTAAAAAACAGGGTTCCCTTGGGATCTGCAGAATGGAGTAGCTTGCGCCAAGTCTGTCCGAGGAAGTCTGTTTGAGCCAACAGCCTTAAACAGATCCCAGTATTTAGGAAAAAAAAGCTTTAGTTAGAGTTGAATCAACCACTATAGCCTCAAGCTCGCTCCTCCGGCCAGCAGCTACTCTGTAGATGCAACCCTGGGCCTATGGTAAGTATCTATCCCTGTACAGGGGTGTAATGGTAAAGGCCAGGGTTCCCTTGGGATCTGCAGAATGGAGTAGCTTGCGCCAAGTCTGTCCGAGAAAGCCTTTTTGAGCTGATGGATTTAAACAAATTTCAACATGTAGGAAAAAAGCATTAATCTATTTCAGTTAGAGTTAATTCAATTACTCTAGCATAAAGATCCTAATTCACTTTGTCTAAAGGAAGTTAGTTGGCAAATTTTTATTGTGTAAGCAATGAGGTTATGAAACTCTCTACCACATGAAATTGAAATACTTAATTTTCTAAAAAAAATTCAAGGAGGGCATGTGTGTGCCTTTCTTGAATAATATAAAATTGCAGGTTATCCGTACTAGATTTTGTTATGGGACGTTGATCCAGGGAACTAGTCTGATTGCCATATGTGGAGTCGGGAAGGAATTTTTCCCCTAATATGGGGCAATTAGCATCTGCCTCATGGGGTTTTTGCCTTCCTCTGGATCAACACATTAGCTTTTAGGTTGAACTTGATGGACTTGTGTCTTTCAACCTTAAAACTATGAAACGGTCCCTGTATAGAGGTTCAAGGGTGAAGCCCAGGGTTCATTGGAAACATCAGAAATGGTGTGTTTTGTGCCCAGTCTGTCCAAGGAAGCCTGTTTGAGCCAACGGCCTCAGAAATATCTTAACATTTGAGAAAGTAGCAATAGTTAGGGTTGGCTGAACCATTCTAGCCTTAAGTTTGCCCCTCCAGTCAGCATCTACTATGTAGATGCAATCAAGGCCCTGTAATAAGTCTTTATCGCTGTACAGGGCTGTAAGAGTGAAGGCCAGAGTTCCTTTGGAACCTGTAGGATAGACTGGCTTTTGCCAAGTCTTTCCAAAGAAGCTTTTTTGAGCCATAGGCCTCAGACAGGTCCTAACAAGAAAGTGGCATTAGATAGGTTTTTCTTTAGTTAGGATTGATTCAACTACTCAAGCCTCAAGCGCACTCCTCCGGCCAGCAGCTACTCTGTAGATGCAAACCTGGGCCTATGGTAAGTATCTATCCCTGTACAGGGGTGTAATGGTAAAAACCAGGGTTCCCTTGGGATCTGCAGAATGGAGTAGCTTGCGCCAAGTCTGTCCGAGGAAGTCTGTTTGAGCCAACAGCCTTAAACAGATCCCAGTATTTAAGAAAAAAAAAGCTTTAGTTAGAGTTGAATCAACCACTATAGCCACAAGCTCGCTCCTCCGGCCAGCAGCTACTCTGTAGATGCAGCCCTGGGCCTATGGTAAGTATCTATCCCTGTACAGGGGTGTAATGGTAAAGGCCAGGGTTCCCTTGGGATCTGCAGAATGGAGTAGCTTGCGCCAAGTCTGTCCGAGAAAGCCTTTTTGAGCTGATGGATTTAAACAAATTTCAACATTTAGGAAAAAAGCTTTAATCTATTTCAGTTAGAGTTAATTCAATTACTCTAGCATAAAGATCCTAATTCACTTTGTCTAAAGGAAGTTAGTTGGCAAATTTTTATTGTGTGAGCAATGAGGTTATGAAACTCTCTACCACATGAAATTGAAATACTTAATTTTCTAAAAAAAATTCAAGGAGGGCATGTGTGTGCCTTTCTTGAATAATATAAAATTGCAGGTGATCCGTACTAGATTTTGTTATGGGATGTTGATCCAGGGAACTAGTCTGATTGCCATATGTGGAGTCGGGAAGGAATTTTTCCCCTAATATGGGGCAATTAGCATCTGCCTCATGGGGTTTTTGCCTTCCTCTGGATCAACACATTAGCTTTTAGGTTGAACTTGATGGACTTGTGTCTTTCAACCTTAAAACTATGAAACGGTCCCTGTATAGAGGTTCAAGGGTGAAGCCCAGGGTTCATTTGGAAACATCAGAAATGGTGTGTTTTGCGCCCAGTCTGTCCAAGGAAGCCTGTTTGAGCCAACGGCCTCAGAAATATCTTAACATTTAAGAAAGTAGCAATAGTTAGGGTTGGCTGAACCATTCTAGCCTTAAGTTTGCCCCTCCAGTCAGCATCTACTATGTAGATGCAATCAAGGCCCTGTAATAAGTCTTTATCGCTGTACAGGGCTGTAAGAGTGAAGGCCAGAGTTCCTTTGGAACCTGTAGTATAGACTGGCTTTTGCCAAGTCTTTCCAAAGAAGCTTTTTTGAGCCATAGGCCTCAGACAGGTCCTAACAAGAAAGTGGCATTAGATAGGTTTTTCTTTAGTTAGGATTGATTCAACTACTCAAGCCTCAAGCGCACTCCTCCGGCCAGCAGCTACTCTGTAGATGCAACCCTGGGCCTATGGTAAGTATCTATCCCTGTACAGGGGTGTAATGGTAAAAACCAGGGTTCCCTTGGGATCTGCAGAATGGAGTAGCTTGCGCCAAGTCTGTCCGAGGAAGTCTGTTTGAGCCAACAGCCTTAAACAGATCCCAGTATTTAGGAAAAAAAAGCTTTAGTTAGAGTTGAATCAACCACTATAGCCTCAAGCTCGCTCCTCCGGCCAGCAGCTACTCTGTAGATGCAGCCCTGGGCCTATGGTAAGTATCTATCCCTGTACAGGGGTGTAATGGTAAAGGCCAGGGTTCCCTTGGGATCTGCAGAATGGAGTAGCTTGCGCCAAGTCTGTCCGAGAAAGCCTTTTTGAGCTGATGGATTTAAACAAATTTCAACATTTAGGAAAAAAGCATTAATCTATTTCAGTTAGAGTTAATTCAATTACTCTAGAATAAAGATCCTAATTCACTTTGTCTAAAGGAAGTTAGTTGGCAAATTTTTATTGTGTGAGCAATGAGGTTATGAAACTCTCTACCACATGAAATTGAAATACTTAATTTTCTAAAAAAAATTCAAGGAGGGCATGTGTGTGCCTTTCTTAAATAATATAAAATTGCAGGTTATCCATACTAGATTTTGTTATGGGACGTTGATCCAGGGAACTAGTCTGATTGCCATATGTGGAGTCGGGAAGGAATTTTTCCCCTAATATGGGGCAATTAGCATCTGCCTCATGGGGTTTTTGCCTTCCTCTGGATCAACACATTAGCTTTTAGGTTGAACTTGACAGACTTGTGTCTTTCAACCTTAAAACTATGAAACGGTCCCTGTATAGAGGTTCAAGGGTGAAGCCCAGGGTTCATTTGGAAACATCAGAAATGGTGTGTTTTGCGCCAAGTCTGTCCAAGGAAGCCTGTTTGAGCCAACGGCCTCAGAAATATCTTAACATTTAAGAAAGTAGCAATAGTTAGGGTTGGCTGAACCATTCTAACCTTAAGTTTGCCCCTCCAGTCAGCATCTACTATGTAGATGCAATCAAGGCCCTGTAATAAGTCTTTATCACTGTACAGGGATGTAAGAGTGAAGGTCAGAGTTCCTTTGGAACCTGTAGGATAGACTGGCTTTTGCCAAGTTTTTCCAAAGAAGCTTTTTTGAGCCATAGGCCTCAGACAGGTCCTAACAAGAAAGTGTCATTAGATAGGTTTTTCTTTAGTTAGGATTGACTCAACTACTCAAGCCTCAAGCGCACTCCTCCGGCCAGCAGCTACTCTGTAGATGCAACCCTGGGCCTATGGTAAGTATCTATCCCTGTACAGGGGTGTAATGGTAAAAACCAGGGTTCCCTTGGGATCTGCAGAATGGAGTAGCTTGCGCCAAGTCTGTCCGAGGAAGTCTGTTTGAGCCAACAGCCTTAAACAGATCCCAGTATTTAGGAAAAAAAAGCTTTAGTTAGAGTTGAATCAACCACTATAGCCTCAAGCTCGCTCCTCCGGCCAGCAGCTACTCTGTAGATGCAACCCTGGGCCTATGGTAAGTATCTATCCCTGTACAGGGGTGTAATGGTAAAAGCCAGGGTTCCCTTGGGATCTGCAGAATGGAGTAGCTTGCGCCAAGTCTGTCCGAGAAAGCCTTTTTGAGCTGATGGATTTAAACAAATTTCAACATTTAGGAAAAAAGCATTAATCTATTTCAGTTAGAGTTAATTCAATTACTCTAGCATAAAGATCCTAATTCACTTTGTCTAAAGGAAGTTAGTTGGCAAATTTTTATTGTGTGAGCAATGAGGTTATGAAACTCTCTACCACATGAAATTGAAATACTTAATTTTCTAAAAAAAATTCAAGGAGGGCATGTGTGTGCCTTTCTTGAATAATATAAAATTGCAGGTTATCCGTACTAGATTTTGTTATGGGACGTTGATCCAGGGAACTAGTCTGATTGCCATATGTGGAGTCGGGAAGGAATTTTTCCCCTAATATGGGGCAATTAGCATCTGCCTCATGGGGTTTTTGCCTTCCTCTGGATCAACACATTAGCTTTTAGGTTGAACTTGATGGACTTGTGTCTTTCAACCTTAAAACTATGAAACGGTCCCTGTATAGAGGTTCAAGGGTGAAGCCCAGGGTTCATTTGGAAACATCAGAAATGGTGTGTTTTGTGCCCAGTCTGTCCAAGGAAGCCTGTTTGAGCCAACGGCCTCAGAAATATCTTAACATTTGAGAAAGTAGCAATAGTTAGGGTTGGCTGAACCATTCTAGCCTTAAGTTTGCCCCTCCAGTCAGCATCTACTATGTAGATGCAATCAAGGCCCTGTAATAAGTCTTTATCGCTGTACAGGGCTGTAAGAGTGAAGGCCAGAGTTCCTTTGGAACCTGTAGGATAGACTGGCTTTTGCCAAGTCTTTCCAAAGAAGCTTTTTTGAGCCATAGGCCTCAGACAGGTCCTAACAAGAAAGTGGCATTAGATAGGTTTTTCTTTAGTTAGGATTGATTCAACTACTCAAGCCTCAAGCGCACTCCTCCGGCCAGCAGCTACTCTGTAGATGCAACCCTGGGCCTATGGTAAGTATCTATCCCTGTACAGGGGTGTAATGGTAAAAACCAGGGTTCCCTTGGGATCTGCAGAATGGAGTAGCTTGCGCCAAGTCTGTCCGAGGAAGTCTGTTTGAGCCAACAGCCTTAAACAGATCCCAGTATTTAGGAAAAAAAAGCTTTAGTTAGAGTTGAATCAACCACTATAGCCTCAAGCTCGCTCCTCCGGCCAGCATCTACTCTGTAGATGCAGCCCTGGACCTATGGTAAGTATCTATCCCTGTACAGGGGTGTAATGGTAAAGGCCAGGGTTCCCTTGGGATCTGCAGAATGGAGTAGCTTGCGCCAAGTCTGTCCGAGAAAGCCTTTGTGAGCTGATGGATTTAAACAAATTTCAACATTTAGGAAAAAAGCATTAATCTATTTCAGTTAGAGTTAATTCAATTACTCTAGCATAAAGATCCTAATTCACTTTGTCTAAAGGAAGTTAGTTGGCAAATTTTTATTGTGTGAGCAATGAGGTTATGAAACTCTCTACCACATGAAATTGAAATACTTAATTTTCTAAAAAAAATTCAAGGAGGGCATGTGTGTGCCTTTCTTAAATAATATAAAATTGCAGGTTATCTGTACTAGATTTTGTTATGGGACGTTGATCCAGGGAACTAGTCTGATTGCCATATGTGGAGTCGGGAAGGAATTTTTCCCCTAATATGGGGCAATTAGCATCTGCCTCATGGGGTTTTTGCCTTCCTCTGGATCAACACATTAGCTTTTAGGTTGAACTTGACAGACTTGTGTCTTTCAACCTTAAAACTATGAAACGGTCCCTGTATAGAGGTTCAAGGGTGAAGCCCAGGGTTCATTTGGAAACATCAGAAATGGTGTGTTTTGCGCCAAGTCTGTCCAAGGAAGCCTGTTTGAGCCAATGGCCTCAGAAATATCCTAACATTTAAGAAAGTAGCAATAGTTAGGGTTGGCTGAACCATTCTAACTTTAAGTTCGCCCCTCCAGTCAGCATCTACTATGTAGATGCAATCAAGGCCCTATAATAAGTCTTTATCACTGTACAGGGCTGTAAGAGTGAAGGCCAGAGTTCCTTTGGAACCTGTAGGATAGACTGGCTTTTGCCAAGTCTTTCCAAAGAAGCTTTTTTGAGCCATAGGCCTCAGACAGGTCCTAACAAGAAAGTGTCATTAGATAGGTTTTTCTTTAGTTAGGATTGATTCAACTACTCAAGCCTCAAGCGCACTCCTCCGGCCAGCAGCTACTCTGTAGATGCAACCCTGGGCCTATGGTAAGTATCTATCCCTGTACAGGTGTGTAATGGTAAAAACCAGGGTTCCCTTGGGATCTGCAGAATGGAGTAGCTTGCGCCAAGTCTGTCCGAGGAAGTCTGTTTGAGCCAACAGCCTTAAACAGATCCCAGTATTTAAGAAAAAAAAAGCTTTAGTTAGAGTTGAATCAACCACTATAGCCTCAAGCTCGCTCCTCCGGCCAGCAGCTACTCTGTAGATGCAGCCCTGGGCCTATGGTAAGTATCTATCCCTGTACAGGGGTGTAATGGTAAAGGCCAGGGTTCCCTTGGGATCTGCAGAATGGAGTAGCTTGCGCCAAGTCTGTCCGAGAAAGCCTTTTTGAGCTGATGGATTTAAACAAATTTCAACATTTAGGAAAAAAGCATTAATCTATTTCAGTTAGAGTTAATTCAATTACTCTAGCATAAAGATCCTAATTCACTTTGTCTAAAGGAAGTTAGTTGGCAAATTTTTATTGTGTGAGCAATGAGGTTATGAAACTCTCTACCACATGAAATTGAAATACTTAATTTTCTAAAAAAAATTCAAGGAGGGCATGTGTGTGCCTTTCTTGAATAATATAAAATTGTAGGTGATCCGTACTAGATTTTGTTATGGGACGTTGATCCAGGGAACTAGTCTGATTGCCATATGTGGAGTCGGGAAGGCATTTTTCCCCTAATATGGGGCAATTAGCATCTGCCTCATGGGGTTTTTGCCTTCCTCTGGATCAACACATTAGCTTTTAGGTTGAACTTGATGGACTTGTGTCTTTCAACCTTAAAACTATGAAACGGTCCCTGTATAGAGGTTCAAGGGTGAAGCCCAGGGTTCATTTGGAAACATCAGAAATGGTGTGTTTTGCGCCAAGTCTGTCCAAGGAAGCCTGTTTGAGCCAACGGCCTCAGAAATATCCTAACATTTAAGAAAGTAGCAATAGTTAGGGTTGGCTGAACCATTCTAACCTTAAGTTTGCCCCTCCAGTCAGCATCTACTATGTAGATGCAATCAAGGCCCTGTAATAAGTCTTTATCACTGTACAGGGCTGTAAGAGTGAAGGTCAGAGTTCCTTTGGAACCTGTAGGATAGACTGGCTATTGCCAAGTGTTTCCAAAGTTGCTTTTTTGAGCCATAGGCCTCAGACAGGTCCTAACAAGAAAGTGTCATTAGATAGGTTTTTCTTTAGTTAGGATTGATTCAACTACTCAAGCCTCAAGCGCACTCCTCCGGCCAGCAGCTACTCTGTAGATGCAACCCTGGGCCTATGGTAAGTATCTATCCCTGTACAGGTGTGTAATGGTAAAAACCAGGGTTCCCTTGGGATCTGCAGAATGGAGTAGCTTGCGCCAAGTCTGTCCGAGGAAGTCTGTTTGAGCCAACAGCCTTAAACAGATCCCAGTATTTAGGAAAAAAAAGCTTTAGTTAGAGTTGAATCAACCACTATAGCCTCAAGCTCGCTCCTCCGGCCAGCAGCTACTCTGTAGATGCAGCCCTGGGCCTATGGTAAGTATCTATCCCTGTACAGGGGTGTAATGGTAAAGGCCAGGGTTCCCTTGGGATCTGCAGAATGGAGTAGCTTGCGCCAAGTCTGTCCGAGAAAGCCTTTTTGAGCTGATGGATTTAAACAAATTTCAACATTTAGGAAAAAAGCATTAATCTATTTCAGTTAGAGTTAATTCAATTACTCTAGCATAAAGATCCTAATTCACTTTGTCTAAAGGAAGTTAGTTGGCAAATTTTTATTGTGTGAGCAATGAGGTTATGAACCTCTCTACCACATGAAATTGAAATACTTAATTTTCTAAAAAAAATTCAAGGAGGGCATGTGTGTGCCTTTCTTGAATAATATAAAATTGCAGGTTATCCGTACTAGATTTTGTTATGGGACGTTGATCCAGGGAACTAGTCTGATTGCCATATGTGGAGTCGGGAAGGAATTTTTCCCCTAATATGGGGCAATTAGCATCTGCCTCATGGGGTTTTTGCCTTCCTCTGGATCAACACATTAGCTTTTAGGTTGAACTTGATGGACTTGTGTCTTTCAACCTTAAAACTATGAAACGGTCCCTGTATAGAGGTTCAAGGGTGAAGCCCAGGGTTCATTTGGAAACATCAGAAATGGTGTGTTTTGCGCCAAGTCTGTCCAAGGAAGCCTGTTTGAGCCAACGGCCTCAGAAATATCCTAACATTTAAGAAAGTAGCAATAGTTAGGGTTGGCTGAACCATTCTAACCTTAAGTTTGCCCCTCCAGTCAGCATCTACTATGTAGATGCAATCAAGGCCCTGTAATAAGTCTTTATCACTGTACAGGGCTGTAAGAGTGAAGGTCAGAGTTCCTTTGGAACCTGTAGGATAGACTGGCTTTTGCCAAGTGTTTCCAAAGTTGCTTTTTTGAGCCATAGGCCTCAGACAGGTCCTAACAAGAAAGTGTCATTAGATAGGTTTTTCTTTAGTTAGGATTGATTCAACTACTCAAGCCTCAAGCGCACTCCTCCGGCCAGCAGCTACTCTGTAGATGCAACCCTGGGCCTATGGTAAGTATCTATCCCTGTACAGGTGTGTAATGGTAAAAACCAGGGTTCCCTTGGGATCTGCAGAATGGAGTAGCTTGCGCCAAGTCTGTCCGAGGAAGTCTGTTTGAGCCAACAGCCTTAAACAGATCCCAGTATTTAGGAAAAAAAAGCTTTAGTTAGAGTTGAATCAACCACTATAGCCTCAAGCTCGCTCCTCCGGCCAGCAGCTACTCTGTAGATGCAACCCTGGGCCTATGGTAAGTATCTATCCCTGTACAGGGGTGTAATGGTAAAGGCCAGGGTTCCCTTGGGATCTGCAGAATGGAGTAGCTTGCGCCAAGTCTGTCCGAGGAAGTCTTTTTGAGCCAATGGCCTTAGACAGAACCCATCATTTAGTAATAAAAAAGCTTTAGTTAGAGTTATAGCCTCAAGCTCGCTCCTCTGGCCAGCAGCTACTCTGTAGATGCAACCCTGAGCATGTGGTAAGTCTCCATTCCTGTAAAGGGGTGTAATGGTAAAGATCAGGGTTCCTTTTGACCTGCTTATGCCAAGTCTGTCAAAGGAAGCCTTTTTGAGCTGATGGCTCTAAACAGATCCTAATGTTTAGGAAAAAAGCTTATGTGTATTTCAGTTAGATTAAAAGTAAAGCCAACAAAAGAGAATTTAACTTTCCCCAAAAAATCAATTATTAATATAGCATTTACCTGCCCAGATCTCAGAACTAATGCACTATTAGGATGTAGCAATCCCATATAATTTTGTGTGCAGTTTTAATACTATGTAATCACCCCCCTCCATTAATTGGTAATATGTGAGTGGTTGTCGCATCAGTATTTTGCACCTGTATTGCTGTCATCGTTATTATATGGTATGATTAGTACTGAGACCTAGGCAGGTAAACACTGTTGCCCTTTTTTCCTGTGTTAATTCTTGAATTTTGGTGGGAATTTAAATTTGTCTTTGCTTTTAATGTTAGTGTAGGGACTCGCAAGTATGAGGACCCTTGACGCGGGTTGCGAGCTTGTGTATTTTGGCCAAAATATTTACTAATACCTCATATATATCATATATATTTTTTGCACGTTATTTTTATTCAGCGTGCAGCCAGACCCATCAATGTTGGCCTTGTAAACTAGGGTGTCTGTCTTCATGGGGTGTACTTAAAAAGTGCTGGGCAGCCCGCCTAATCTAATAGTTTGGGCTTCACTAATAGGCTGTAAGCCAGACATTGTGCACTACCTATGTGTGACCAGTGCCCTATACAAGGCTTATTTGTGTGCAGTTTTAATACTAAGCAATCACCCCCTCCATGAATTGGTAGGTTGTGAGTGGTTGTCTCATCAATATTTTGCACCTGTGTTGCTGACTTCTTCATTATATGGGTTTGCTGCATCCTTGTAATTATTGTTGCTGTATTTGCTGTGTTAATTCTTGAATTTTGGTGGGAACTTTAATTCCTTGTTTTTGTGACTTTGCTTTTAATGTTAGTGTAGGGACTCGCAAGTATGAGGACCCTTGAGCAGGTTGCGAGCTTGTATATTTTGGCCAAAATATCGACCAATACCTCATATATATCATATATATTTTTTACATGCTATTTTTATTCAGGGTGCAGCCAAGCCCATCTACAGGTGCATCTCACAAAATTAGAATATCACCAGAAAAGTTAATTTATTTCAGTTCTTCAATACAAAACGTGAAACTCATATATTATATAGAGCCATTACACACAGAGTGATCTATTTCACGTGTTTATTTCTGTTAATATTGATGATTATGGCTTACAGCCAATGAAAACTCAAAAATCATTATTTCAATTAATTAGAATAGCTTATAACAACAGCTTGAAAAATGTTTTCAAAATCCAAAATGTTATCCTACTGAAATGTATGTTCAATAAATGCCCTCAATACTTGGTCGGGGATCCTTTTACATCAATTACTGCATCAATGCGGCAATGTGGCATGGAGGCGATCAGCCTGTGACACTGCTGAGGGGTTATGGAAGCCCAGGTGGCTTTGATAGAAGCCTTCAGGTCGTCTGCATTGTTGGGTCTGGTGTCTCTCATTTTCCTCTTGACAATACCCCATAGATTCTTTATGGGGTTAAGGTCAGGTGAGTTTGCTGCCAATCAAGCACAGTGATACTGTTGTTTTAAACCAGGTATTAGTACTTTTGTCAGTGTGGACAGGGGCCAAGTCCTGCTGGAGAATGAAATTTCCATCTCCAAAAAGCTTGGCGTAGCTAAGGTTTTGGTTCAGGGGACCGAAACTTCTGAGTGGGCCTCTAACCAGGTAACCCTGATTCCAACTATAGCGGCGCACCCAGATAGTTGATGTAGGAAAACCTCAGCAGATGACCGCGCTGTTACTAAAAATAATCTCTATACAAAGACCAGCACTGATATTACCGCCATATGGTGACATATATTGATAGATGCCAGTCCTGCAGAACATATAAGAGATCACAGCTCAGTTATATATAGTACCTTACAGCTGACGTTCTTTCTGATTAAATTGTTCACTTTTCCCGTCTTTTCCATCTGGCCCAGATCGACACGACAACTTCTCCAGCCAGGGCTCAGAGTCTCAGGTATGCAGAGATCACAACAAAGACACATTTGACTCCTTACATTTCAGGCACTGACCACATCTATCCCCAACCTGCACAAACTTCTCATCCTGCTGATACCCCAATACTGAGCCTCTGCTGCAAAATGTGTCCCTATTACTGCACCTACTGTGTGCCCTCTAGATGGTAAAACAAACCTCTAAAATAAAGTAATGCCGTGTGCAAGTGTCCTAGAAAACAGTGCCCACATTGTGCCCCCTAGAAAGTAATAGTGCCCCTTCGACAGTCACGATAACCTGAGTTCCCCTATAACAATAAGTGCCCACCTAAGATTTAATAATGTCCTGAGTCTCCCCCCATGTAGAGCTCCGCTCTAACCAGTATGATGTTCTCCTATTCACGATATAATTCCCCCTCACTGTATAGTACCCCCACAAAGTATACTGACCCCTTAGTAGCCCCCAAGCTGATGGCTCCAACACTGTATGATGGCCTCCACACTATACAAAGACCCCACATTATCTCCCACACTGTATGATGGCCCCCACGCTGTTCAAAGAACCCACATTATCTCCCACACTGTATAAATAGCCTACATATAGTATAATGCACCAGATAGTCCTCAATATAGTATAATGCACTCCCCATAGTCCTTCGTATAGTATAATGCGCCCCTATAGGCAGAGTCTGTAGTAAAATGCTCCCCCCATTGACAGAGTCTGTAGTATAAAGCTCCCCCCCATAGGCAGAGTCTGTAGTATAATGCTCCCCCCCTCCTCATAGGCAGAGTCTGTGGTATAATGCCCCCCCATAGGCAGAGTCTGCAGTATAATGCCCCCCCCATAGGCAGAGTCTGTAGTATAATGCTCCCCCCTCCTCATAGGCAGAGTCTGTAGTATAATGCCCCCCCCCTCCTCATAGGCAGAATCTGTAGTATAATGCCCCCCCCCATCTCATAGGCAGAGTCTGTAGTGTAATGTGCCCCCCCTCCTCATAGGCAGAGTCTGTGGTATAATGCCCCCCCCATCTCATAGGCAGCGTCTGTAGTATAATGCCCCACTTATAGGCAGAGTCTGTAGTAAAATGCACCCCCCATAGGCAGAGTCTGTAGTATAATGCTCCCCCTCTTATAGGCAGAGTCTGTAGTACAATGTCCCCCCCATAGGCAGAGTCTGTAGTATAATGCCCCCCCCCTCCTCATAGGCAGAGTCTGTAGTATAATGCCCCCCCATAGGCAGAGTCTGCAGTATAATGCCCCCCCATAGGCAGAGTCTGTAGTATAATGCTCCCCCCTCCTCATAGTCAGAGTCTGTAGTATAATCCCCCCCCCTCCTCATAGGCAGAATCTGTAGTATAATGCCCCCCCATCTCATAGGCAGAGTCTGTAGTATAATGTGCCCCCCCTCCTCATAGGCAGAGTCTGTGATATAATGCCCCCCCCATCTCATAGGCAGCGTCTGTAGTATAATGCCCCACCTATAGGCAGAGTCTGTAGTAAAATGCACCCCCCATAGGCAGAGTCTGTAGTATAATGCTCCCCCTCTTATAGGCAGAGTCTGTAGTACAATGTCCCCCCATAGGCAGAGTCTGTAGTCTACTGCTCTCCCCTGCTCATAAACAGAGTCTGTAGTATAATGCCCCCCATAGGCAGAGTCTGTAGTAGAATGCCCCCCCATAGACAGAGGCTTTAGTATAATGCTCCCCCCCTCCCCATAGACAGTCTGTAGTATAATGCCCCCCCTCCCCATAGGCAGAGTCTTTAGTATAATGCCCCCCCTCTCTGTGGGCAGAGTCTTTAGGATAATGCTCCCCCATAGGTAGAGTCTGTAGTATAATGCACCTCCCCCTTCCCATAGGCAGAGTCTGTAATATAATGCCGCCCCCCACCCGGCAAAAAATAAATAAACAGTACTCATCTCTCCTCCTGGTTCCCTCGCTGCTCAGAGCACCCAGCACGCACACATCTTCAGCACAGCGGGCTGGGTGCCAAGTGATGATGTCAGAGACGTCAGTCACAGAAGGGACTAATGGGAGAGAGATCCGCGCTCCCTCTCTCATCAGTAAACTTGCGGCGGTGGCGGGCAGTGGGGCCCGATGCTGGCACCAGGGGCATGCTAGATACAGTTACACTGGCGTAGCCCTGGATGGGCCCCCTAAGAGCGAGGGGCCCGGGGCCACCGCCCCCTTTGCCCCCCTGGTAGCTTGATACTGTGGAAGAGGGAAGCATGAAGTGCTCTAAAATTTCCTGGTAGACGGCTGCGCTGACTTTTGTGTTGAAAAAACACAGTGGACCTACACCAGCAGATGACACGGCTCCCCAAACCATCACTGATTGTGGAAACTTCACACTAGACCTCAAGCAGCTTGGATTGTGGCCTCTCCACTCTTCTTCCAGACTCTGGGACCTTGATTTCAAATGAAAATTGGAACTCTGGACATCTGTCAAGCCAGCAGTCTTCATCATGATTGTCATGATTGTGGAGCCTACTAAAACAGACTAAGGGACCTTTTTAAATGCTTAGGAAGTCTTTGCAGGTGTTTTTTGTTAATTATTTTAATTTACTGAGTTAATGACTTTTGTGTTTTCATTGGCTATAAGCCATAATCATCAACATTAACAGAAATAAACACTTGAAATAGATCACTGTGTTTGTAATGACTCTATATAATATATGAGGTTCACTTTTTGCATTGAAGAACTGAAATAAATTAACTTTTTGATGATATTCTAATTTTGTGAGATGCACCTATATGTTATGGCCTTGTAAATTAGAGTGTCTATCTTCATGGGGTGCACTTAAATAGTGCTGGGCAGCCCGTGTTCTTGCCTCAGCAGCGAATTTAGCTATCCAGGGAATCTAGTCACTTTATGTGTATATCAGTTCTGACATTATGTTGCTTGCATTTGAATCCTGTCTCTTTTTTATTGTTTGATAACTGCACTGTCTGCTAGTGATTTAATGTATTTGCTCTAGTTTCAATTTGCAATGCATTATGGGAAAGTTCCAAGAGCATTGTGAGACAGTTCTTGTTGCATTGTGGTCCTGTTCTTGTCACAGTTTGGGCAGCGACCATTATTTCCTCGTCTCTTCTGATGGAGAAGTTCCCTTATCACTCATCTTGTAAAGTGGCACAGAGCGGTAGTCGTGACTGAACGTCGGTCTGATTTCGCTCTGGCACTTTACAGACAATGGGTGTCCCAGTCCCAGTGTGCTCTAGGGTGTGGGGTGCAGCACACTCTCTTGTAGGCCGCAGGCCTCCACTGCCTTCAGGCTTCTGTCCTCAGAAGCCGCCGCACACAATTTAGGGGACACGAAGTTCTTTGTAACAGTCAAACATATACTTGACAGTTCAAGTTCATCAGGTGGGTACAGATGGGATAAGGCACAGCAATTCACATTATCCTCCTTCTTAGCATAACTCCTCTTCAGCCCTGTTGCTAGCTCATCCTGTATTTCTCGTCCACCTCTGCAGTGCACCCGGGACTGGCCTTCAACTTCCATCTATGCAGGTCCCTGTCCATCTTCCTTTGTACTTCAGAGCACACAAAGTGTCCGGCAGCTCCTATGCCAGACCTTAGGCTCTGGACGTGACTGGAGCGACTGCTCTGGATCCCAGTAATGCCTCCCACTGCCTGGAACATTGAGTACTATATACAGTGGGTACGGAAAGCATTCAGACCCCTTTACATCTTTCACTCTTTGTTTCATTGCAGCCATTTGGTAAATTCTAAAAAGTTCTTTTTTTCTTCTCATTAAAGTACACTGTGCACCCCATCTTGACTGAAAAAAAAACAGAAATGTAGAAATTTTTGCAAATTTATTAAAAAAGGAAAACTGAAATATCACATGGTCATAAGTATTCAGACCCTTTGCTCATATTTAAGTCACATGCTGTCCATTTCTTGTGATCCTCCTTGAGATGGTTCTACTCTTTCATTGGAGTCCAGCTGTGTTTAATTAAACTGATAGGACTTGATTTGGAAAGGCACACACCTGTCTATATAAGACCTCACAGCTCACAGTGCATGGCAGACCAAATGAGAATCATGAGCTCAAAGGAACTGCCTGTTACGATGTTAGTAGATACCCTGAAGTCCAATGGCGTGGGCCAAAAGCAGAGACTGAGACAAGAGTAGTGTGAAAGTCTATTTTAAACTCAAGTGCAAAAGATCACAGCAAACAGTTTATGAAGGTAAGTTCATTCCAAACAATACTTCTTAGAACCTAATCTGTAAGGCACGGCCTTCATTACTATTAGGGTATGCAAAAGTTAACCATAGTTCAAGTTTACTTAGGTACAGTAATATGCAAACAGAAATAAGGATAGTAAGCAGACGTAGGCATTCCTCAGTTGATTGTGGACTCACGTAGTGCAGAAGAGAAGACAAACTGGAATATGGATCTGGATATTGAAGAATGCAGGAGGTGCAGTGGAGGAAACAGCGATGTCTTAAGCAGAGCTGGAGCCGGGTATTTAAACACAGAGCAAGATGGTGACTATACCAGAGGTGTAGAGATCCAGGAGAAGTTTTCTTCAGGAAGACAAAAGTTCAGAGATCCCAGCGTGAGTGAACAACAGCCAGCGGTTCCTTTCAGCAGAAGTCCCCTTAGCAGAGGATTCAGGCAGCAATCCTTTCAGCGGATGACTAGGAGTAAACACAAAGTCAGCAAGACTCTATTCAGAGGGCTAGCACAGGTGAGTAGAAAGCTAAAAGCACACAATACTCAGGCAAGGCATGATTGCAACACATGCAGTTTAAGTAGGTCCACAGGCAGGAAACACATGACCCCAGTGAGGCAATGGAAGCCATCTTGGCTAAGGGAAAAACTACTGGCAAAGTAAAATTAAACCTGGCATCCTGACACTGCCAAAGGAGCTTAGAGACAGAATTGTGGCAAGGCACAGATCTGGCCAAGTTTACAAAAGAATTTCTGCATTAGTCAAGGGTCCTAAGAACACAGTGGCCTCCATAATCCTTAAGTGGAAAAAGTTTGGGACCACCAGAAATCTTCCTAGACCTGGCCGTCCAGCTCAACTGAGCAATCGTGGGAGAAGAGCCTTGGTGAGAGAGGTAAAGATGAACCCCAAGATCACTGTGGCTGAGCTCCAAAGATGCAGTAGGGAGATGGGAGAAAGTTGCATAAAGTCAACTATCACTGCAGCCCTCCACAAGTCGAGCCTTTATGGCAGAGTGGCCCAACGGAAGCCTCTCCTCAGTGCAAGACATATGAAAGCCTGCACAGAGTTTGCTTAAAAACACATGAAGGACTCCCAGTCTATGAGAAATAAGATTCTTTGGTCTGATGAGACTAAGATAGAACTTTTTGGTGATAATTCTAAGGGGTATGTGTGGAGAAAACCAGGCCCTGCTCATCACCTGCCCAATACAATCCCAACAGTGAAACATGGTGGTGGCAGCATCATGGGGGTGTTTTTCAGCTGCAGGGACAGGACGACTGGTTGGAATTGAAAGAAACATGAATGTGGCCAAGTACACAGATATCCTGGATGAAAACCTCTTCCAGAGTGCTCTGGACCTCAGACTTGGCCGAAGGTTCACCTTCCAACAAGACAATGACCCTATGCACACAGTTAAAATAACAAAGGAGTGGCTTCAGAACAACTCTGTGACCATTCTAGACTGGCCCAGCCAGAGCCCTGACCTAAACCCAATTGAACATCTCTGGAGAGACCTGAAAATGGCTGTCCACCAACGTTCACCATCCAACCTGACAGAACTGGAGAGGATCTGCAAGGAAGAATGGCAGAGGAACCCCAAATCCAGGTGTGAAAAACTTGTTGCATCATTCCCAAGAAGACTCATGGATGCACTAGCTCAAAAGGGGGCTTCTACTCAATACTGGTCATTTGGTCTGACATGCACTGTGAGCTGTGAGGTCTTATATAGACAGGTGTGTGCCTTTCCAAATCAAGTCCTATCAGTTTAATTAAACACAGCTGGACTCCAATGAAAGAGTAGAACCATCTCAAGGAGGATCACAAGGAAATGGACAGCATGTGACTTAAATATGAGCAAAGGGTCTGAATACTTATGACCATGTGATATTTCAGTTTTCCTTTTTTAATAAATTTGCAAAAATTTCTACATTTCTGTTTTTTTCAGTCAACATGGGGTGCAGAGTGGACTTTAATGAGAAAAAAATGAACTTTTTAGAATTTACCAAATGGCTGCAATGAAACAAAGAGTGAAAGATGTAAAGGGGTCTGAATGCTTTCCGTACCCACTGTACTTCAATAAAACTCACCCTATAGATACCCTAGCCTGAACCTGCATGTCAATGGAGATGGGCATCCTACATATAGATGACAATGGCACCCTTGCTGAACGGCAGCTGCCCCTAGACCCTAAAAGTCCCTTATTCGTACTTACATAGACCAAAGATCTGACAGTCTACCAGAAACTGGTACAGATATCACATCAAACAATCAATCCTCAGTGTGTACTAAATGATTAAAGTGACAACAGTGAATAAAGTGACAATGTGCAAATTTATAAAAACACCCAAGAACGTTCCTAATATCTTTGGACCTCCAAGCCAAAGGATACATTCGGGCATCCAAACAAAGGCTACAATCAGCCCTGTTCAACACCCTAGATGCTGATTACCTGCCTTATAGTGGAGGGTGACACCCTAGTTAATGTTGACACTGTGGCGCCCCCGCTCCACGGCGGCTATCCCTGGATAACCCTAGCCAGCCCTGGAATTAATCACCCATAGAGGTATCAATGACATAAATGATCACAAGACTAAACAATGAAAGGAACTTATCTTGATAAAGTGCAATACTGATGCGGATCATCTTTATGCCGCATGTCCCGATTTTAAAGAGATTTAATAAAATTTGTATTTTAGGGTTTATGTTATACTTATGTCTTATGGTATCCTAAGCTTATCTTATGCTATACTCACATTATGCATTAACACTTCACATGCTGTTACATCACCATTATACATTACATAAGACACATATCACTTTTAGATATAAAACTGCAAGACAGTATTCACATGACGTGTTTGTTGTCTTCAGGGGCAGGAACAGGGTAAGACAGTCCACATCCCTACAGTTTTGTATCTTGGGCTCTGTGCACACAGCCTGCTCCAAGCTTAGCCGGTAAGAGCCCTATCTATGTGGTACAATACTGGGGTTCATCGTATGTTTTCCGCATCTACTGTATGGAGGTTTCTCTACTATCAATAAAGAGAAGGTTTTTCGCAGCCTTATTCTTAAGAAGACAGGGGGTTTAGCTCCATGTCACACTACACACCGTGGTAAGGTGTATGAGGGGAGCATAGCCTGCCTAATCTAATAGTATGGGCGTCACTAATAGGCTGTAAACCAGACACTGTGCGTGACCAGCGCCAAAATATTTACCAGAACCTCATATATAGATTTTGCATGTTATTTTTATTCAGCGTTCAGACAAGCCCATCAATGCTGGATTTGTAAACTAGGGGGTCTGTCCTCATGGGGTGCACTTAGATAGTGCTTTGCAGCCTGCCTAATCTAACAGTATGAGGGTCACTAATAGGCTGTAAGCCCTATATTGAGCACTATCTGTGTTAGGCGTCAGGTGTTTTCTGGATCTGAAATGGGTTCAGAATCATCAGTGGATTCTGTGGTCTCCTATTACAGTCCAGCCAGGGCAGATGCTGCTCAGCATCGTCATTGGTCCCAATGCCTAGCTGGTGCACGAGATGTACAAGCTGTCTCTTGGGTCTTTGTTCCTAGCAACATGAAGGATAGGTTGCGGAGGGAAACAGGGCTGTTACAGCCTAAGTCCAGGATACACTGCACTGAGCATGCCCGTGACATGGCGGACCGTGATTAGTGGTTTGGGAGTCAGCTGATCCGGTGACCTGGCACCGCCTGATTGGTCGCGGGTGACGTCACCAATAATGTGACGATGGGCAGGGCTTAATATTTAATATTTAAATAGCACGCCCACAAACATGGCGGCGCGCTCTGATCATTGAGCTGAGTTGGTGTTATTGTGTGGACGCTTGGTCGTTTCGGCTCCACGTGTGCTTTTGCTGTTATAGCTTCTGACAGGCAGGTTTAGCAGGGGATAGACAGCCTTAGATGGAGGGAGGCAGGTAGCTTCGTCTGACACTCTGGCTCCAACAAGGGGGTCGCTATACACCCCGAGCAGACTGCGGACTCCGTATTCCCGGCACCGCCTGTTAGCCACGTGGAGAGATACTCCTCAGTCCGGTAGCAAGCCGGCTGGGAGCACGTATAAGCCGGCGTGAATCACACACGCATCCGAGCGCCTGCTGCGTAGCCTCTGTGCAGTTAACAGGGCTACGGCTCCATTATTTGTCGCACATCTCTCGTGCAGTTAACGGAGCGAATGCCTATTCCCGTTCCGGTGTGCAGTAACACGGGGGGGATTGTTATTTCAGTTGGTTGTTTTACCTTCTTACCCGGAAGGTGTTCGTCCGCAGTCCTCCAGGCTGCATCACGGACCCCGGGTTCGTTTGCTTTCCATTATTTAATAAAGTTGTTTGCAACCATTCCCCTAACAATCTGTGTGTGAACAGTGACCTATACAAGCCATTTTTTGTGTGCAGTTTTAATACTAAGCAATGACCCCCTCCAAGAATTGGTAGGTTATGAGTTGGTTGTCTCATCAGTATTTTGCACCTGTGCTGCCCCTGCCTTTATTATATGGTTTGCTTCATCCTGATTAGTGCATTCGTTTTGAGACCTGGGCTGGAGAATAAATACTGTTCCTCTTTTTTGCTGTGTTAATAATTTTTTTCAGTTTTAATTCAACTACTCTAGCATCAAGCTCCTAATTCGCTTTGTCTAAAGGAAGTTAGATGGCAATGTTTTATTGTGTGAGGTATGGAACTCTCTACCACATGACCTTGTAATACTTAATTCTCTAAAAAAAAGTTCAAGGAGGTCCTGTGTGACTTTCTTGAATAACATTACAGGTTATTCATACTAGATTTTGTTATGGGACGTTGATCCAAGCAACTAGTCTGATTGCCATATGTGGAGTCAGGAAGGAATTTTTCCCCTAATTTTGGGCAAGCAGCATCTGCCTCATGGTTTTTTTTTACTTCCTCTGGATCAACACATAAGCTTTTCACAGGTCTCTATATATAGTGTGATGGCTCCCACAGCTCTTTATATACAGTACTAGATGGTGGCCCGATTCTAACGCATCGGGTATTCTAGAATCTGTATGCGGCCGACCAGGCGCAATCAACAGAGTGGTGTTTAAATGTGGCGCCAAAATCGCTGATTGGTCGCGGCCGCCGGCCACGACCAATCAGCAGAGCGGTGTTTAAATTTGGCGCCAGTATCGCTGATTGGTCGCGGCGCCAATATCGCTGATTCCGACCAATCAGCGAATCGTATTACTGAGGACCGGGCAGCGACGCTACCTGTGCGGGTACTTCCGCTGCAAGGAACCGGGAGATGGCCGGCTGCTCACAGCCAAAGTATCCCGACTGGCGGCGCCGCTCCCCGGTCCTCGCTTCACACTTGCCGTCGGGAGATCAGCGGCCCTAGCCATTGATCTCCCGACGGTAGCCGCATGGAGGTCAGCGGCGCCGCCGGTCGCGGTACTTCTGCTGCGAGCAGCCGGGAGATGAGCGGCTAGTGCCGGTCATCTCCCGGCTGCATCGCCACTGACCTCCATGCGGCAGATGAGCTGCTAACGGCCGCCATCTTTTTCTGAAATCCCGCGTCGCTGATTGGCCGCGGCTGGACCAATCAGCGACGCAGGATTTCCTGGACAGAAGGACAGACAGACAGACGGGATAAGACGATTATATACAGTACAGACCAAAAGTTTGGACACACCTTCTCATTTCAAGATTTTTCTGTATTTTCATGACTATGAAAATTGTACATTCACACTGAAGGCATCAAAACTATGAATTAACACATGTGGAATTATATACTTAACAAAAAAGTGTGAAACAACTGAAAATATGTCTTATATTCTAGGTTCTTCAAAGTAGCCACCTTTTGCTTTGATGACTGCTTTGCACACTCTTGGCATTCTCTTGATGAGCTTCAAGAGGTAGTCAATGGAAATGGTCTTCCAACAATCTTGAAGGAGTTCCCAGAGATGCTTAGCACTTGTTGGCCCTTTTGCCTTCACTCTGCGGTCCAGCTCACCCCAAATCATCTCGATTGGGTTCAGGTCTGGTGACTGTGGAGGCCAGGTCATCTGGCGTAGCACCCCATCATTCTCCTTCTTGGTCAAATAGCCCTTACACAGCCTGGAGGTGTGTTTGGGGTCATTGTCCTATTGAAAAATAAATGATGGTCCAACTAAACGCAAACCGGATGGAATAGCATGCCGCTGCAAGATGCTGTTGTAGCCATGCTGGTTCAGTATGCCTTCAATTTTGAATAAATCCCCAACAGTGTCACCAGCAAAGCACCCCCACACCATCACACCTCCTCCTCCATGCTTCTCGGTGGGAACCAGACATGTAGAGTCCATCCGTTCACCTTTTCTGCATCGCACAAAGACACGGTGGTTGGAACCAAAGATCTCAAATTTAGACTCATCAGACCAAAGCACAGATTTCCACTGGTCTAATGTCCATTCCTTGTGTTCTTTAGCCCAAATAAGTCTCTTCTGCTTGTTGCCTGTCCTTAGCAGTGGTTTCCTAGCAGCTATTTTACCATGAAGGCCTGCTGCACAAAGTCTCCTCTTAACAGTTGTTGAAGAGATGTGTCTGCTGCTAGAACTCTGTGTGGCATTGACCTGGTCTCTAATCTGAGCTGCTGTTAACCTGCGATTTCTGAGGCTGGTGACTCGGATAAACTTATCCTCAGAAGCAGAGGTGACTCTTGGTCTTCCTTTCCTGGGGCAGTCCTCATGTGAGCCAGTTTCTTGCAGCGCTTGATGGTTTTTGCATCTGCACTTGGGGACACTTTCAAAGTTTTACCAATTTTTTGCATTGACTGACCTTCATTTCTTAAAGTAATGATGGCCACTCATTTTTCTTTACTTAGCTGCTTTTTTCTTGCCATAATACAAATTCTAACAGTCTATTTAGTAGGACTATCAGCTGTGTATCCACCAGACTTCTGCACAACACAGCTGATGATCCGAACCCCATTTATAAGGCAAGAACTCCCACTTATTAAACCTGACAGGGCACACCTGTGAAGTGAAAACCATTTCCGGTGACTACCTCTTGAAGCTCATCAAGAGAATGCCAAGAGTGTGCAAAGCAGTCATCAAAGCAAAAGGTGGCTACTTTGAAGAACCTAGAATATAAGACATATTTTCAGTTGTTTCACACTTTTTTTGTTAAGTATATAATTCCACATGTGTTAATTCATAGTTTTGATGCCTTCAGTGTGAATGTACAATTTTCATAGTCATGAAAATACAGAAAAATCTTTAAATGAGAAGGTGTGTCCAAACTTTTGGTCTGTACTGTATATTAGATGATGACCCCACAGACCCTTTACACAGCATTATGTTTCCACAGCTCCTTGTATACAGTATGATTCCCTCATTGTTCCCTAAATACAGTATGATGTGCTCACAGCTCCATATACACCGTATGATGTCCCCACACATGCAGATACACAATATGATACCTATACACAATATGATGCCCCTACATCTCCCTATACACAATATGATGCCCCTACATCTCCCTCCATCTGAACAAGTCTCTCCAGCTTCAGAAAGATTATGGACGCATCACATTTTTTTTTACGGACAGGGAAAAAAGTGCCCTATTTTTATGGACTGTCCAAGAATTTCTGGACAGTTGGCTACCCTGCTATTAGTTCCACTGGGGTGGCAGCCTAGGTGGATGCTGGAAGCACAACCGTCTCTCCCTAAGATTCGGAGAGGGAAGGCCACCGATTCCTGACCCTTGCTGTGGCCTTTTCGTTGAGAGGGATGGTTTATTGAGGGCCCATATATACACACAGTCATGGCCGGAAGTGTTTAGCAACCTTGAGATTGTTCCAGAAAGTGAAGTATTTCTCCCAGAAAATTATTACAATTACACATGTTTTGTTATACATTTGTTATAATATTTATTTCCTTTGTGTGTATTGAAACAGCACAAAAAAAATGGGAAAAAAAGGCAAATTGGACATAATTTCACACAAAACTCCAAAAATGGGCCGGACAAAATTGTTGGCACTTTTCCAAAATTGTGGAAAAACAACTTTGCTTCAAGCATGTGATGCTCGTTAAAACTCACCTGTGGCAAGTAACAGTCGTGGGTAATATGAAAGTCATACCTGAGACCAGATAAAAAGTGGAGAAGATAGATAGATATGAGATTGATAGATAGATAGATATGAGATAGATAGATGGATATGTGGCACCCCAGGGTCTGGTTACCACTGTAATAGAAATATTATGTCTGAGAGCAAGTGGGAGGTTTCCTGGTTCGGAGCCCTTAAACATGCAACACCTCCTGTCCCAGACCAGATAGGGGAGGAACCTGCCCTATATAAACTGGATCTGGGGCGGGGTTAGTGAAGTCAGAGCCTGGAGTTAGTTCCAGACACAGGGAAAGTAACAGCGAGGAGCTCTGTAGGAGCAGGAGCTGAAGACCAGGGACTTGAGCTAAGCGGAGTTCGTCCTGGCAGAAGACTCTGAGAACCGGACACAGGAGTCCGAGGTTGCGGGGACTTATATATACCCAGCAGCAGAAACCCGCCGGCAGGGGATTTCAAGTCCTCTGGCCATAGAAGCCCGGAGGCTCAGTCACGAGCAAGGGACCAGCACTGCAATCGAGGAGCGGGGGCTATCAGAAGGCCCCAAGTCACCAGCCATACAGGTGAGCACCACATGGAACACTCAGGGACGTGGGCTACTTCCACTCGCTTACAGCAAGGTAGCCAGGAAGAGTGCAGATAGTCAGGGAGGCCTACAACTCCACCTGGCCAGGGGAACTCCAGTTTGCTCACAGACTGACCAGGCCTCTTATGCTAGCCAGTACTCCCGGGAGGGTCTGCCTTATCACCATCAGTAAAGACCCTGAACTGCACTGCAAAGCCTCTGAGTCATTCCTGCTGCGCTCGTGCACCATCACTCCTATCATCCACACTCACTAGCCTGAGGCTATACTCCTCCCGTGGGGAGTTATACTACACTCTGCTGCCCTCACAACATCAGCCTCAGAGGTCTGCTCAGGTCTGCTCAGCAGCGGCGGTTCTTATTGACCGCAATCCACGGGTGGCGTAGTCGGACATTGCATTATACTGATACAGAGACTGCCACAATATTGGTCTGGCCACCCTGAGCCACGGGACTGGGTCGCCACTACTACTCCCAGCATTGCCCTGAAGTCCGGTCCCGGGTGCCCCATGGCCCAGGGGGCGCGTCATATAGATAATAGATAGATGATAGATTGTCCTATGATATGAGATAGAGGTCGTTATAGACAGGTTTATACACTCTCTCCCGAAGTCGGTAAAATCCTGGGTTGCCCAGGGAGATCCCTATAATGCTGATGACTTGGTGGGGTTGGTGGAAAGATACCAGGCGGTTGAGAGTCCGTTGGGAAAACAAGGGGTCGTAGCCTCTCAATACTGGGGTTCCCAAAAGGTGGCGGACACCCAAAAGAAGCAAGCTAGCGCCACACCTGGGGGGCATCCTAGAGTTCAGGAGGGGTCTGAGTTGCTGCCCAAGGTCCCACCCCATAATATAGTGTGTTGGAGATGTCATACCCCTGGCCATATTGCCTCCCGGTGTCCCATAACCTCTGAACCAATGGACTGTAACATGGGCCGGCGTTGCTCTTATTTTGCCTACCCCGCCTGCAGCGCGGTTCGTCAACATGGCGAGGGCCCTCAGGCATGCTCAGTGTCAGTTAACGGGGCACAAGTCTCTGGACTATTGGTCTCAGGAAGTTTGGTGACCCTGATAAGGGCCACACTCCCTCATCGGCTGGTTTCTGGGAAGGTGGTGGATGTCCGGTGTATCCATGGGGACGCTAAGAACTATCCTGTGGCCCAGGTGGATGTAAACACAGACTGTGGCACCACATCTCATGAAGTGGCGGTCGTTAAGGACCTATTGCATCCCATAATAATTGGACGTTACTTTGCATTATTCTGGGAAATGTGGGGGAAAGCGGGGACACCTGGTTGCTTGGACGACAGCCAGATCGCCCCTAAGGAAACTTACCCGCAGAACATAGTAGATGAGTTTCCCATGTGTGTGCTGGTGGGCAATGAGGATGAAGTAGCATCCCCTGAGTCCAATATCCATGAGCTGGAGGTGTCCGAGGGAAACTTTGGAACTGCCCAACTCAGGGATTTAACTCTGAAAGGGGCCTTTGAAAATGTTACTGTGTTAAATGGGGTGCCTCAGGAACCGGGGGCTGACACTCGGTTCCCTCATTTTGCTGTGAATGGGGATTTGCTGTACAGAATAACCAAGCCAAGGGGTGAGGTAATAGAACAGTTGCTGGTGCCAGGGCCCTATAGACGCAGGGTGTTAGACATGGCTCATTCTCATGTGTTGGGTGGTCACCTGGGTGCAGACAAGATTCAAGAACGGATCCTCCAAAGATTCTACTGGCCAGGTTGCTATAGAGAAATATAGAGTTATTGTCGTTCCTGCCCCACATGCCAGATAACCTCCCCAGTGGCCCACTTCCGCAGTCCCCTAGTGCCACTACCAGTCATCGAGGTTCCATTCGAACGCATAGCAATGGATCTAGTGGGGCCTCTGGTCAAGTCCGCCCAAGGGCATCAGTATATCCTGGTGGTATTAGATTATGCTACATGGTATCTGGAGGCCGTACCACTACGAAACTCCTCCACCAGGTGTATAGCCCGGGAGTTAGTCCACATGTTTTCAAGAACCGGGTTGCCTAACGAGATCCTAACAGACCAAGGAACTCCATTTATGTCGAAGGTCATGAGGGAATTGTGCAAGACACTGCAGATTGCACAACTGAGAACCTCCGTGTACTCTCCCCAGACGGACGGACTGGTAGAGAGGTTTAACAAAACCTTGAAAGCAATGTTGAGGAAAGCAGTGGAAAAGGATGGCCGAGACTGGGACTATATGTTGTTCGCCATGAGGGAAGTTCCCAAAGCTTCCACAGGTTTCTCCCCGTTTGAACCACTCTATGGACGACACCCTCAGGACTCCTGGAGGTGGAGAAAGAGTCCTGGGAAGCTGAGACCACTCCCTATAGGAGAGTGGTGGAGCACGTTGCCCAGATGCAAGAGAGGATTGCCCATGTGATGCCCATTGTGAGGGAGCACCTCCTCAAGGCACAAGAGGCACAGTCCAGGGTGTATAATAGGTTGGCCAGGGTGAGATCGTTCAACCCAGGAGATCGAGTGCTTGTGCTAGTCCCACAGTGGAGAGCAAGTTCATGGCCAAGTGGCAGGGCCCCTATGAGGTGGTAGAGAAAGTGGGGGAAGTCAATTTTAAGATCCACCAACCAGGGAAGAGGAAGCCCTACCAAATTTACCATGTTAACTTGATTAAGCCATGGCAAGATAGAGAGCCTGCGGAAGCTCCCTGTTTAGTGGCTGAGGCTGAGGCCGATGTGAAAGAGGTCAAGGTGGCAGAGTCACTGTCACATGCCCAAAAGCAACAGTGCAAAGAGTTGTTACAGCGAAATAAAGACATGTTTTCGGAGTTGCCAGGACTCACTCAGGTCATAGAGCATGAGTTTCTCACAGAGCCTCATGTTCGCGTCAATCTAAAACCATACCGGATCCCCGAAGCCCGCAGAGAGGTGATCTCTAAAGAAGTAAGGCGGATGCTAAACCTGGGAGTCATTGAAGAGTCCAAAAGTCGATGGTCCAGTCCTATAGTCTTAGTGCCGAAACCAGATGGGGAATGGCGGTTTTGCAACGACTATAGGAAGCTGAAGGAGGTCTCAAAGTTCGACGCCTACCCAATGCCTAGGGTAGATGAGCTTATCGAAAGGCTAGGACCCGCTCGGTACATCACCACTCTGGACTTCACCAAAGGATATTGGCAAATTCCCCTGTCCAAAGAGGCTAAGGAGAAGACAGCCTTCTCAACGCCAATACGTCAGGATGCCGTTTGGGTTGAAGGGAGCTCCGGCCACCTTCCAGAGAGCCATGGACCGGATCTTAGCACCCCACAAACAGTATGCAGCGGCCTACCTAGATGCTATCGTCATATTTAGCCAGGACTGGGAAAGTCATCTGGACAAAGTTCAAGCCATACTTGATGCCCTAAGGAAGGCGGGCTTTACTATCAACCCGAAGAAATGTGCCATGGGGATGGAGGAAGCCAAGTACCTAGGGTACGTGGTTGGTAGAGGGGAAATAAAACCACAAATAAATAAGGTCGAGGCGATCTTGAACTGGCCACAGCCCCTCTCGAAGAAGCAGGTCAGGGCGTTTCTAGGCATTGTGGGCTACTATCGAAGATTTGTCCCTAACTTTGCCCTGATAGCAGCCCCACTGATGGATCTTCTGAAAGGGATGAAGTCAACTATGGCCAAGTGGTCCCCGGAAGCAGAAGCGACCTGCCAGGAATTGAAACTGGTCCTCTGTAAACAACCAGTCTTGGTGGCACCCAGCTTCTCCAAGGAGTTTGTGGTCCAGATGGATGCATCGGATGTCGGGCTGGGAGCAGTCTTGTCCCAGGAGATTAACGGAGAAGAACACCCTGTAAAATACCTCAGTCTGAAGCTCTCCGCTTGTGAGAAGGACTACTCCATTGTAGAAAAAGAATGTTTGGCCATTAAGTGGGCGTTAGACACTCTGAGGTATTACCTATTAGGTAGAAGGTTCAGGGTAGTGTCAGACCATGCCCCATTGAGGTGGATGCGAGAAAAGAAGGGAAACAATGCCAGAGTGACTAGGTGGTTCCTGGCTCTACAAGATTTTAGTTTCCGGGTAGAGCATAGGCCTGGGAAACAACATGGGAATGCCGCTGCCTTGTCAAGGATTTATTTTATGGTGACAGAAGGTGCCAAGCCCTACGGCTTTGGACAGAGGGGGGGGTGTATGTAAGGTTGCTGCCGGACAGATCGTGGACGGGAGGTATGTGTCCTCGAAGTGCCATGCTTCGGTGATGTAGGATCCGGAGAAGGAGGCTCCAGCACACATAGTGCTGAGAGGAATTTAATGGGTCCGGATTACACGGCCGGGTTTTATGAGCAGCTGAAAGAGCTGGGGGGAACAGCTGCTCACTTACCTCCAGTCCAGGTCTTGGAAGGCTAATTTAAGACAGCTGCGCCTGTCTCTGTCTGTCTGTGTTTGCTGGGCAAGGTGAGCAGACCTTGCAGGTGCTTCTTAGACTCTGCAGGAGGCAGAGAAAAGCACCTTGTTTAAACGGCTGAAGCCGTGCTGCATGGACTTGTTATTTTGAGCTTTGTTCTGTTATTCCTTTTTGTGCCAGGAAAAGGCTGTAACTTTTGTTTCTTAACTGGTGTATGGACACTAAAATAAGCCACCAGTTTGTTTGAACCCGTGGACTGCATCACTGTGTGAACCTGTGCCTACCTCCAACGCGGCTCAGTGAGTACAAATCCCTACACTATCTATCTATTTATCTATCTATCCATCTATCTATCCATCTATTTATTCATCTATCCATCTATCTATCCATCCATCATACATGGATAGATAGAAAGATAGATAGATACATATATGGATAGATAGATGGATAGATAGATATGAAATAGAGTATATAAGGATAGATAGATGATAGATAATCCTATGATATGATAGGTTTGATCGTGCATTTCCAATGTCTCTTACCACTGCTGCCATGATAGAGCATTTTCTACACTTTCTCGGTTCCCTCTTCCATTGCTGGAAGCTAACTTCTGCCGCATGAAATACAGTGGTGGCCAAAAGTATTGGCACCCCGGCAATTCTGTCAGATAATACTCAGTTTCTTCCTGAAAATGATTGCAATCACAAATTCTTTGGTATTATTATCTTCATTTAATTTGTCTTCAATGAAAAAACACAAATAGAATTGTCCTAAAGCCAAATTGGATATAATTCCACATCAAACCTAAAAAAGGGGATGGACAAAAGTATTGGCACTGTTTGAAAAATCATGTGATGCTTCTCTAATTCGTGTAATTAACAGCACCTGTAACTTACCTGTGGCACCTAACAGGTGTTGGAAATAACTAAATCACACTTGCAGCCAGTTAACATGGATTAAAGTTGACTCAACCTCTGTCCTGTGTCCTTGTGTATACCACATTGAGCATGGAGAAAAGAAAGAAGACCAAAGAATTGTCTGAGGACTTGTGAAACCAAATTGTGAGGAAGCATGAGCAATCTGAAGGCTACAAGTCCGTCTCCAAAGACCTGAATGTTCCTGTGTCTTCCGTGCGCAGTGTCATCAAGAAATTTAAAGCCCATGGCACTGTGGCTAACCTCCCTACATGTGGACGGAAAAGAAAAATTGACGAGAGATTTCAACGCAAGATTGTGCGGATGGTGGATAAAGAACCTCGACTAACATCCAAACAAGTTCAAGCTGCCCTGCAGTCCGAGGGTACAACAGTGTCAACCCGTACTATCGGTCGGCGTCTGAATGAAAAGGGACTGTATGGTAGGATACCCAGGAAGACCCCACTTCTTACCCCGAGACATAAAAAAGCCAGGCTGGAGTTTGCCAAAACTTACCTGATGAAGCCTAGAACTGGAAGTGCATTGAGGTGAAGGTGAAGAGGTATTGGGAATCCTGCAGAAAATACCTGTGTGAATTGCGTGAAGAGGTATTGGGAATCCTGCAAAAAAAACCTGTGTGAATTGCGTGAAGAGGTATTGGGAATCCTGCAGAAAATACCTGTGTGAATTGCGTGAAGAGGTATTGGGAATCCTGCAGAAAATACCTGTGTGAATTGCGGTGAGTGCTGCATTGTGATCTGCTGAGTGCTTTTCTACCTGTTTAGATTTATTGGGCTTTTTAAAATCTATTTTCTCACTACAGTTTTAGTTTCTTAGTTTACTACCTGTGTATTTAAAGGTTAACTACATTGCACTAAAATCCTGAGGTGTAGATTTACTCACAAGGGGTTAATTAAGGGGAAGGGGTCATAATTAAGGGTTTATAAGGGGCAGCTGGTTGGGCATAAAGTCCTTTGGAAGTGCATTGAGGTGAAGGGTACATTGCTGGAAAAGGAAAAAAAAAAAAAAAAAAAAAACACTTTAAATCTCTTAGTTTGCGAGTGTGAACGAGCTGCGTGTGTCCGGAGCGTAAGTGCGAACGAAAGTAAGTGTGTGACTTGTTTTTCAGTGACTTTGGATTCAGGGAGTTTGGAAGGGAGGATTTAGGACTGAATTGCTGACTGTATTTCATTCTTTCTTTACTTTACTTTTTACTTAATTAATCCACCTGACCTACTTAGCTGATTCCCCCGTCCATACTTGATACTTAATTGATCCCCCGTCCATACTTAACTGATCCCCTGCCAATATCTAATTGATACACTTGCACATCCCTAATTGATCCCCGTCCATACACCTATATATAAATAATTGTGTTTTGTACTTGTATATATATACTGACTGTATCCCCATATTTAGAATGACGTCCATGTTGGACGGAGCCGTGCAGTGTACATCTTGCGCAATGTATGCATTCCGTGAGCACCCACTCGAGGATCCATACTGCTGCGAGAGATGTGAGCATATCGTGCACTTGGAAGCCCAAATTCTGGATCTAAGTGCTCAGATAGCGGTACTGAGGAGCATCGACAACATAGAACGGAGTTTGCTGCTCACCGAGCAGACACTCAATGGGTCAATACTGGGGGTGGAGCATAGAGGGGAAGTGCAGGCTGAACAGGCAGGGAGCTGGATAACAGTAAGGAGGGATAGAGGGAAGAAGTATAGGAAGGCTGGTTCAGAACCGGCATTATTGGAGCATGACAGATCCTCTGACCGCCGGGGGAGTGTATCCTCCAGTAATGAGGGGGAGGGGGGAAGTGTAGGGCAGGCAAGACAGGTTCTGGTAGTGGGTGACTCTATTATTAGGGGGACAGACAGGGCAATCTGTCACAAAGACCGGGATCGCCGAACGGTGTGCTGCCTCCCTGGCGCTCGAGTCCGGCACATCGCGGATCGGGTTGACAGGTTACTGGGTGGGGCTGGCGAAGACCCAGCGGTCATGGTCCACATCGGCACCAATGACAAAGTGAGTGGTAGATGGAGGGTCCTTAAAAATGATTTCAGGGACCTAGGTAGGAAGCTTAGGGCAAGGACCTCCAAGGTAGTTTTCTCAGAAATACTACCAATCCCGCGAGCCACACAGGAGCGCCAACAGGAAGTTAGGGAGGTGAATAAGTGGCTAAAGAGTTGGTGCAAGGCAGAAGGGTTTGGGTTCATGGAGAACTGGGCCGACCTCGCGGTCGGATACAGGCTCTACCGTAGGGACGGGCTGCACCTCAATGGGGAGGGTGCAGCGGTGGTGGGGAAGAAGATAGCTAATAGGTTGGAGGAGTTTTTAAACTAGAGACGGGGGGGGGGAACCAAGGAAATAGGTGGGATGTGAGGCAAGCAAGGGGGAAGGGGAGAAGTGAATATAATGAGGGTGGAGAGGGGGGTGGGGATAGTACAGTTAGATCGTTAGAGAAGAATAGGATGCTAAATAAACCCAAAGTTTTATCTTGCATGCTGACCAACGCAAGAAGCCTGACCAATAAGGCGGATGAGCTGCGGGCGCTTATATGGGAGGAGAGGTATGACATCGTAGGTATAACAGAGACTTGGCTAGACGATAGCTACGACTGGGCGGTAAATTTATTAGATTATAGTTTATTTAGAAGGGACCGGAAACAGGGGAAAGGCGGAGGAGTCTGCTTATATGTAAAGTCATGTCTAAAACCCAGACTAAGGGAAGATATAGGAGAGGGAGAAGAGGGGGTCGAGTCCATGTGGGTAGAGATAGAGGGAACTAAAAATAATAATAAAATATTACTGGGGGTCTGCTATAAGCCACCCAATATAACAGAGGAGAATGAGAATCTGCTATTAGGACAAATAGACAAAGTAGCAAAACATAATGAAGTGATTGTAATGGGGGATTTCAACTACCCAGATATTGACTGGGAAACAGAAACCTGTAGATCTCAGAAAGGAAAAAGGTTCTTGACAAATATTAAGGATAATTATCTCTCCCAACTAGTGCAGGAACCAACGAGAGGGAAGGCCGTGTTGGACTTAATATTGACTAATAGGCCTGATAGAATAACTGAGGTACAGATAGGGGGGCACCTAGGTAATAGCGACCATAATATTATCGACTTCAAAATGCCCTTCAGTAGGGTTATCAATAAGGGAACAACAAAAACATTAAACTTTAGGAGGGCGAAGTTTGATCAGCTGAAAGAAAGCCTTCAACTTATTGACTGGGACAAAGTTCTTAATCAAAGGAATACGAATAGTAAATGGGAAACCTTCAAAAGAATTCTGAATACTCAGTGCGAGAGGTATATACCGTATGGGAATAAAAGGGCCAGAAATAAGAGGAAACCAATATGGTTGAACAAGAACGTAAAAGGGGCGTTAAATAGCAAAAAAGAGGCATTCAAGAGATTAAAACAGGAAAACAGTAAGGAGGCACTAATGTGTTACAAGGAAAAAACGAGAACCTGTAAAAAACAAATAAAAATAGCGAAGGAGGAAACAGAGAGACGTATTGCTAGGGAAAGTAGATCAAATCCCAAACTGTTCTTTACGTATATAAATAGTAAAAGGATTAAATCGGATAATATTGGACCAATAAAAAGTGAGGAAGGCAAAATCATAGAGAAAGATGAGGATAAAGCTAATCTATTAAATAATTTTTTTTCGACAACTTTCACAAAGGAAATCAAACTAACAGGAGAAATGAGAAGTGACAAGCTTAATCCTCCACTAAGTATGACAAATCTAACCCAAGCTGGGGTACAGAAACGCCTCAGTAACATTAAAATAAACAAATCACCAGAACCTGATGGCATACACCCACGGGTACTAAGGGAACTAAGTAATGTGATAGACAGACCGTTATATCTTATATTTAAGGACTCTGTTGAGACTGGGTCTGTGCCACTTGATTGGCGACAGGCGAATGTAGTGCCAATATTCAAAAAGGGAGCGAAAAGTGACGCCGGAAACTATCGGCCGGTGAGTCTGACGTCCGTTGTGGGCAAAATTTTTGAAAGCTTCATTAAAGAGGCAATTACGGAGCATCTTGATGCTAATAATCTTTTAATCCCGAACCAACATGGATTCATGAGGAATCGCTCCTGCCAAACAAACCTGATTGACTTCTACGAGGAGATTAGCTCTCGAGTAGATCAGGGGGAACCAGTGGATGTCGTGTATCTCGACTTCTCAAAAGCTTTCGATAGCGTGCCACATAATAGGTTGGTATACAAAATGAGAATGATGGGGCTGGGGGAAAATGTCTGCAAGTGGGTAGCTAACTGGCTAAGGGATAGAAGGCAGAGGGTGGTTATAAATGGAATATACTCAGATTGGGTAAGCGTCACTAGAGGGGTTCTTTACGGTAAGAGCAGTGAGAATATGGAATTCACAGAGTGAGGAGACGGTGATGTCAGATTCACTACACCAGTTCAAGCGGGGACTGGATGCATTTCTAGATACCAGGCAGATTTCAGCATATACTTAAAAATAAAATAAAATAGTAAGTTGATACAGGGATTTATTCTGACTGCTGGTTTCAGAGTCAGGAGGGAATTTTTCCTCAGGTGAAGATTGGCCAAATCATTTGGGGTTTTTGCCCTCCTCTGGATCAACTTTACCAATTACAGAACTAACAGGTCGAACTTGATGGACGCAAGTCTTTATTCGGCTTTACTAACTATGTTTCCAAACTATGTTACTATGTTTTGGAAGAATGTTCTCTGGTCAGATGAGACAAAAGTCGAGCTTTTTGGGAAAAACCATCAACATAGAGTGTACAGGAAAAAAAAAGAGGCATTCAAAGAAAAGAACATGGTCCCTACAGTCAAACATGGCGGAGGTTCCCTGATGTTTTGGGGTTGCTTTGCTGCCTCTGGCACTGGACTGCTTGACAGTGTGCATGGCATTATGAAGTCTGAAGACTACCAACAAATTTTGCAGCATAATGTAGGGCCCAGTGTGAGAAAGCTGGGTCGCCCTTAGAGGTCATGGGTCTTCCAGCAGGACAATGACCCAAAACACACTTCCAAAAGCACTATAAAATGGTTTTAGAGAAAGCACTGGAGACTTCTAAGGTGGCCAGCAATGAGTCCAGACCTGAATCCCATAGAACACCTGTGGAGAGATCACAAAATGGCAGTTTGGAGAAGGCACCCTTCAAATATCAGGGACCTGGAGCAGTTTGCCAAAGAAGAATGGTCTACAATTCCAGCAGAGCATTGTAAGAAACTCATTAATGGTTACCGGAAGTGGCTGTTCGCAGTTATTTTGGCTAAAGGTTGTGCAACCAAGTATTAGGCTGAGGGTGCCAATACTTTTGTCTGGCCCATTTTTGGAGTTTTGTGTGAAATGATCAATGATTTGATTTTTGCTTCATTCTCTTTTGTGTTTTTTCCTTGCAAGCAAATTAAATGAAGATAATAATACCAAAGAATTTGTGATTGCAATCATTTTCAGGAAGAAACTGAGTATTATCTGATAGAATTGCAGGGGTGCCAATACTTTTGGCCACCACTGTAATAAGTGAGCTGTCATTTATTCATAAGACGTTCTATTCTTCAGAGCTGAGACTGTAAAATAAAAAGTGAAGAATAAAATATCTGATGACTGTTCTTTCACTGTGAGTAAGAAACAGATAATAAAATTAAAGGAAAAATAACTGAGGGGAGAACCCTGCAGGTTTATTGTCCTTCTATAGCTGTATGGTGGCAGGATGGTGACACTGCTGGAGTCCTGGTGAGGATCTGCATGATATTCATTTCTGTTGACTTTTTATTGCCAACATATTCTGCAGTGATGTACATATAGTCCCTGCCCACAATGCGGTACACATGAGGGACAATTTCATATTAAGCCAAGTAACCTATGATGTCAAGGTCTCATATTTACAAGGTGCTTATTGGCAATCTGAGCCGGCGAATGGCTCTGTGTCCGTATATTCGCTATATACTGCCCGCAATATCTTGTAGAAAGCTCACAGTGACTAAAATGTATAAATAGTTCTCTTTGGAGAATTTAATTAGATCCATTCATACCTTACCTTATAATGAGGACTTAAAGGGCTTTTATAACTAGGTAAAACAAGCTTAACGGGACTGTCCAGGACTTATATATTAATGACCGATTTTAGGATAAGTCATCAACAGGGTGGGACTGGGCTGGCGGGGTACCCTTCTGCAGAGGAGAGGGGGAGAAGAGAATGAAAAAATAAAAAAACCTGCGGTTTTAAGGGGCACGGGCCCTTTAAAAGCGCAGGCACAGTGTATGTGACGCGCCCCTGGGCCTGTGTCGCGCTGCGTTGCGCACGCGGGAGCTTACCCGGAGCCGGATCAGATGAGGGTAGTAGTCTTGTGGCGGTGACCCGGTCCGAGCCCAGGGAGTCAGACTAAGTGGCGGTAAATTAGCAGTGGATGTTGGATGACTACGCCACCCGTTGAATGCAGCTATGGAGCTGCCGCTGCAGGGCAGACTGCTGAGGCCGGTGGAAGGATGGTGCAGCGTGGATGGTATAACCCCCAACGGGAGGGGTATGGCCTCAGGGCAGCCGACGTGGATGATGGGGGTAGCAGGAACCACTCAGAGACGATGCGGTGTAGTTCAGGGTCTTTACTGGTGACAAAGATAGACCCTCCCGGAGTACTTGCTAGCAATCGGGGCCTGGTCAGTCCTTGAGCAGATGGGATCTCCCCTGGCCAGGCGGAGTTGTAGGCCTTCCCAACTAACTGTACTCTTCTGGCTACCTTGCTAGAGGCGGGTAAAAGTAGCCCACGTCCCTGAGTGTACCGTGTGGTGCTCACCCGTATGGCCGGTGACTCGGGGCCTTCTAATGGCTTCCGCTCCACGATGGCGGTGCTGGTCCCACGCGTGTGACCGTGCCTTCGGGTTTCTGGGCCAGAGGACCTGCAATCCCCTGCCGGTCGGTTTCTGCTGCTGGGTAGGAGTTAGTCCCCACAGCCTCGGACTCCGGGTCCGGTAAGAAATCTTCTCAGTCAGGGCGAGCTCTGCAGCTGCCAGCCCCTGACTCGTAGTAGTACTGCTTCTGCTGTCTCTTCCTATGACTGTTTCTCGTCTCTACTCTCCTTGACTGCCTAACCCTGCCTCAGCCCCGGGTTTATATAGGGGAAGTCCTTCCCCTCCCAAGACTGGGCAGGAGGTGTGGCATGCACAGGATCCCTGACCAAAGGACCTCCCACCTGCTCTCAGACATAACATTACATTACTGTGGAAACCAGACCCCTGGGGTGCCACATTCCCCCCTAGTGAAATTTAGTACTCCGGGACTAAACATATTTTTGGAAAAACATAACAGAGTACAACCAAAACATTATAATAAAGAGACACATAACGATGGTCACGGCGTGTCCGCAACCGGGTGCAGTCTTTGAGGGAAAGCAAGGTGTCCATTTCACCAAAACAGGGAGACGTAACCAGGTAGGGGCCTGTCCTGCCCCGAGTCCTTAACAGTCTTTAGTCCATCCTGGGTTACGCTCCAACTAATTGTACAAGGATTCCCGGTAAATCCACCAAGGACTCCTAAAAATAACTAGAAACACAAAATTATACACAAGCAACTATAAACAGGTAAACATTATAAGATAGCTTAAACATTTAGATCCTCCAACGTGTGGGTAACTGGCCTCTAGTGGCCCTAGTGGACCTACGGAGCTGACTGTCTGGCCCTGAACTACAGGGTGTAGGAGCTGTCAAGGGTAAACTGGGCCGCTGTCTATGGGCCCTCTGGCTCACTAGGGGTATGGCAGGCTCACTATAAGCAGAGGGTTGATTTTCCGGGTCTGCTTGTGTAGAGTCTTCTGCCTCCTGGACCGGCTGTTCTTCCAGCTCTACCGGTTGCTCCGTAGGTACTTGGGATGATGGTTGGAGGAAGGTGAGTACGGGTACCACAACTGCACCATTGACTTGAGTCCAAGACCGAGGGAAGTCCCCGAGCACGGTACTAACCATATCTTCCCTTTCCTCTACGGGTCGATGGTCTTCTTGTTCCTCTTCAGGGTTCCTCAGTTGTTCGGGACACTTCTTCAGGTGGTCCCGGGATACAATGGCTGTGGTCTCCCCTCCGTCTTTACTGATGGTACAGACCTTCGGGTTCTCGTGGCTTGAGGGCAGTACGGTGTACGGGTCCTTCTCCCACTGGTCGTCCAACTTGTGGAGCCGTCTTTTCCTCTTCAAGACCTGCTCTCCGGGTACCAGGGGAACAGCGGGAGCATACTGGTTGTAAGTTTTCTCTTGCCTTTCCCTAGCCTGACAGAGACTTCGCTCCACGCTCTCCTGTACTTTCCGGTACTGCTGTTGCCTCTCTGTGTCCCAGTCTGCTTCTGGTGAAGTGTCCTCAGGTGTCAGGACTCCCATTTCCAGGTCAACAGGTAACTTACCAGGTCTCGCCCTCATTAGGTAAGCCGGGGTACAGTTGGTGGAACCTACCGGGATGTGGTTGTATAGGTCCACCAGATCGGGCAACTTCTCAGGCCACAGACTGCGTTCTTCCAGGGGCAACGTTTTTAGAAGATCCATTACCACCTGGTTCATTTTTTCACAAAGTCCATTAGTTTGCGGATGGTAGGGTATCGTCCTTATCTTCCGGCAGCCATACAGATTGCAGAATTCCTGGAAGACCTCCGCTTCAAAGGCAGGTCCCTGGTCCGTCAGCACTTGGTCCGGGTACCCGTGTGGACGGCAGAAGTGCTGCTGGAAGGCTCTAGCTGCTGTTTGAGCCGTTAAGTCCTTGACGGGGACGACAACCAAGAACCGGGAGTAATGATCCACGATGGTTAACGCGTAGACGTAGCCACTTCTGCTTGGGGTCAGTTTTACATGATCCAAGGCTACCAGTTCCAACGGTTGCCGGGTGATGATAGATTGCAGGGGAGTCTTCTGGCTGGCCCGGTCCTTCCTTCTCAGATTGCACGGGCCACAGTCCCTGCACCACTTCTCGATGGTTCCCCTCATGCCTACCCAGTGGAACCGCTCGCGCAGCAGGAACTCCAGCTTCTTCCACCCGAAGTGTCCAGCTCCGTCGTGGTATGCCTCCATCACCATGGCTGCGTCTCTTCGTGGCACCACTACTTGCCAGAGTAGTTCATGCGTCCGGGAGTTGACCATTCTGCGGCACAACTTCCCCTTGTAAAGGAACAGTCGACTCTTCTCCGCCCATAGTTGTTTGGCTTCCTCCGGAGCGTCTGGTTCAAGGCGAGCCTCCGGCCGAGTCAGCATCTCCTTCACCAGTCGGACGGCAGGGTCGCTGTCTTGCGTTTCCGCCCAGTTGTGGTGAGGTAAGGGGTTCAACGTAGCAGCCTGCTTACTCCTTACCCGGTGGGAATACTGGATAGTCCCATGACGGTGGAACGCAGGGAGTTCAATTTCTTCCAGTCCCTCCGGATCTTCTCCTTCGTCCGGCAGGTTGGGGATCCTGGACAGGGCGTCCGCGTTAGTATTGGAGCGCCCTGCCCGGTATTTGATTGTGAACTCGTAGTTGGACAGACGGGCCATCCACCTCTGCTCCAGGGCACCGAGTCTTGCCGTGTCCAGGTGTGTCAACGGGTTGTTATCCGTGTACACGGTGAACCGGGAAGAAGCAAGGTAATGCTTAAAGCGCTCAGTGACTGCCCATACCACGGCCAGGAACTCTAGCTTAAATGAGCTATAATTCTCGGGGTTCCTTTCGGTGGGTCGCAGTTTTCGGCTGGCGTAGGCGATTACTCGTTCTTTCCCCTGCTGGATCTGGGACAGTACGGCTCCTAGCCTGATGTTACTGGCGTCGGTGTAGAGGATGAAGGGCTTGCTATAATCCGGGTACGCCAAGATTTCATCCCCCGTGAGGGCCATCTTCAGCTGGCGGAAGGACTCTTCTTCTAGCTCCTCCCATTTGAAGGGCGGCTTCTGGTTCTTGGCCTTCCGGGACTGGCCTATCAGGAGGTCCTGCATAGGCGCTGCCTTTTTGGTGAAACCGGGAATAAACCTTCGGTAGTAGCCTACCAACCCGAGGAACTGCCGCACTTCTTTTACGCTGGAGGGGCTTGGCCATCCCTTAATTGCGGTGATCTTATCAGGGTCGGGAGCCACTCCGTCAGCGCTCACCACGTGTCCCAGGTACTGCACCTTTGGTTTCAGGAGGTGACACTTGGAGGGTTTCACCTTTAGGCCGTAACTCGCCAGAGCTTCGAACACCTCCGCCAGGTGTTTCAGGTGGTCCTCATAAGTCTTGGAGTATACGATGACATCGTCCAGGTACAACAGGACCGTCTCGAAGTTTCTGTGGCCCAGACAGCACTCCATTAATCGTTGGAAGGTTCCTGGGGCGTTGCAGAGTCCGAACGGCATGCAGGTGAACTCGCTAAGTCCCATCGGGGTGGTGAATGCGGTCTTCTCCCGGTCCGCCTCTGCTACAGGAACCTGCCAGTACCCGCTAGTGAGATCCAAGGTAGAGAAGAAGTTAGCAGATCTTAAAGCAGCCAATGACTCCTCTATCCTTGGTAAGGGGTACGCATCCTTGTGTGTGATACGGTTGATTTTCCGGTAATCTATACACATCCTCATGGTGTTGTCTTTCTTTTTGACTAAAACTAGTGGGGCTGCCCAGGGGCTACAGCTATCCCGGATTACCCCAGCCTCCTTCATGTCTCTAAGCATCCCCTTGGCGTGTTGGTAATGTGCAGGGGGTACGGGTCGATGCCTCTCTTTTATGGGAGGATGATCTCCCGTGGGGATGCGGTGTTCTACCCCCTTGACTCGCCCGAAGTCTAACGGGTGTTTACTAAACACTCTCTTATACTCTTGAACCACCCGGTAGACTCCCTGTTTCTGGTGGGAGGGAGTGGCGTCAGTTCCCAAGTGTAGTTGCTGACACCAATCCTCCATTACTTTCTTAGAGCCGTTACCTTCCTCCGGGTGAGATGGAGGCAAGGGTTCCACAGACTGTATAGAGTTTTGGTTGATGGTATATAATTTGGCTAGCGTGGCATACCGGGGCAGGTACACTTCCCTCTCCCCGATATTGATTATGCGAACGGGCACCCTCCCATGGCGTACATTGACCACCCCCCGTGCTGTCAAAATGGTGGGCCTACTGTCTGAGTAAACTGGTTCTACCATTGCCTGGTAATCTCTACCTCTCAGACCAATAGCTGCCCGGCACCAAATCATCATTTCACTTTTTGGGGGCATGGCAATAGGGAAAGGGTCACACATTGTTACGCTACCAATCTCACCGCCGGAGAGTTCCACCTGTTGCCGTCGCATCAGTGCCCGGATCTCTTTCTGGAGCACTCGCTGCTCGCCGGAGCTGGCGTTCTTGGCAACCTGCTGTAGAAGGAAAATCACCTCTGCAAGACAATTTTCAATTACATTAGTTCCTAGAGTTATTTTTGGGTGGCTCTCATGTTTGTCAATGTCTACAATGATCAGTCCCTGTGCTGCCAGTTCGACTCTACCGATTTTGATGGTCACCTCTTTAAATCCGATCTGTGGCACGGGCTGGCCATTGCTGGCGATGATACTCAAGTCGTCGTCAGGGTAGCGGGTAATATCCGAGTCATTCCAGTACTGCTTAAAGAGCACGTACGGGATGGTGGTGACCTGTGACCCGGTGTCCAGTAGGGCACTCATGGGAATGCCATCCAGTACCACAGGCAAGACTGGACGTCCTCCCACATATCTGTCGCACCAGTTCGATGGGCCTGGTGATCTTTTTCCTGGGGGTTGGCCCTCTACCCCAGGTTGTGCCCGTTTAAAGAACAGTACCTTGCCATATGTCCGGGTTGATTGCAGTGGCGGCAGATGGGTCGTCCGTCCTCGCTGTATCGGTCACTGGGTCTTCCTCTGGCCGGTGGGGTCCTCCTTGGTCGACGCCACGGGATGTCCTCCGGTCCGGATGCCAGCTGGATCTTCCCTGGAGTGGAAGCCTGTAAAGACTGCACAGTTCGGGTTAGCGCAGCAACGCTCTTAGCTAGCTCTTGGACCTGATGGTGTAGGTCTGGAGCCGGGTCATTGTCCAAAGCCTGTGCATCAGCTCCCACAGGCCCTGCCGACAAGGGCGCCGCCTCCTGGTGGTAAGTGATAGCAGGGCGCCTGTGGGTCACAACGCCACCCGGTGCCGGTTCTCGGAGCACCCGGATGGCTCTGTCCTTGAACTGTGCAAAGCCCAGATGGGGATCCTGTAAAGCCATTGCCCGCAACTGGGTTCGGTGGGTATTACAATATAGTCCCTCTATAAACTGTTCGGTCAACAGCCTGTCCTCATCTCCCACTCCATCAGGGTCGGTCTGCTTAATGGCCCTCAGGGCCTCTTGTAGGTTTAGTGCATAGTCCCTTATACTCTCATGCGCTCGCTGCTTGCACCCGTAGAATCTAAGCTTAATCTCGGCTGAGGTGCGGGTATCAAAGGTGTCCTTCAGCCGGGTTAGTATCCCTGCGACAGTCTTCCTCCCAGGTGGCCAGGATTTTACTTCCCTTTTGGCTGCCCCGGTTAGTTGGGCCACCAGGATGCTCACTTTTTGCTCTTCTGTGAGGGGGTACACCTGGAAGAGGCTATCCAGCTTCTCTCTAAAGTCATGCAGGGTATGCGACTCCCCTGAGTACTGGGGTAGCCAAGCTGCTCCCGGGATATAGGGCATGGTGAAGGGCATAACTGCAGCAGCGGTAGCGCTGGCGGGGGTTGAGGCAGTGAAGCTCTCCTCCGTATCCGACATCTTCCTCCCCCCTAGTGGACCGTGGCCTACCTTGCGATGATCCTCTTCCGTAGGCCGCGGCTCCGCAGTGGATCGTCAGGGTTGAGGACCTTCCGTCGCGCTCCTGTGACGTCGGCGTCTGCTGGGCTCCTTCCAGGACCTTACGCAACGTCCGGACGTGAGGCGGGGCTTCAGTTCTCGCGCGCTTTCGGAGTCCACGCCCCTCTTCTTCCCGCGCGGCGTCCTCAAGATGGCGTCCAATGGCGGGAAAACTCCACGGATGGCGGGAAGAAGGCTGAAGATGGCGCCGGATGGCGGGAATCTTCACCGATGGCGGGAAGAAGGCTGAAGATGGCGCCGGATGGCGGGAAACTTCACCGATGGCGGGAAGAAGGCTGAAGATGGCGCCGGATGGCGGGAATCTTCACCACAGGTAAGTTTGAAAAGTCTCTTTTTCAGGCACGCAGTACCCGGTGGTTGCGGGCACGAAATCCTGCCGACTACGCCAAAAGTTGACGCGCCCCTGGGCCTGTGTCGCGCTGCGTTGCGCACGCGGGAGCTTACCCGGAGCCGGATCAGATGAGGGTAGTAGTCTTGTGGCGGTGACCCGGTCCGTGCCCAGGGAGTCAGACTAAGTGGCGGTAAATTAGCAGTGGATGTTGGATGACTACGCCACCCGTTGAATGCAGCTATGGAGCTGCCGCTGCAGGGCAGACCGCTGAGGCCGGTGGAAGGATGGTGCAGCGTGGATGGTATAACCCCCAACGGGAGGGGTATGGCCTCAGGGCAGCCGACGTGGATGATGGGGGTAGCAGGAACCACTCAGAGACGATGCGGTGTAGTTCAGGGTCTTTACTGGTGACAAAGATAGACCCTCCCGGAGTACTTGCTAGCAATCGGGGCCTGGTCAGTCCTTGAGCAGATGGGATCTCCCCTGGCCAGGCGGAGTTGTAGGCCTTCCCAACTAACTGTACTCTTCTGGCTACCTTGCTAGAGGCGGGTAAAAGTAGCCCACGTCCCTGAGTGTACCGTGTGGTGCTCACCTGTATGGCCGGTGACTCGGGGCCTTCTAATGGCTTCCGCTCCACGATGGCGGTGCTGGTCCCACGCGTGTGACCGTGCCTTCGGGTTTCTGGGCCAGAGGACCTGCAATCCCCTGCCGGTCGGTTTCTGCTGCTGGGTAGGAGTTAGTCCCCACAGCCTCGGACTCCGGGTCCGGTAAGACATCTTCTCAGTCAGGGCGAGCTCTGCAGCTGCCAGCCCCTGACTCGTAGTAGTATTGCTTCTGCTGTCTCTTCCTATGACTGTTTCTCGTCTCTACTCTCCTTGACTGCCTAACCCTGCCTCAGCCCCGGGTTTATATAGGGGAAGTCCTTCCCCTCCCAAGACTGGGCAGGAGGTGTGGCATGCACAGGATCCCTGACCAAAGGACCTCCCACCTGCTCTCAGACATAACATTACATTACTGTGGAAACCAGACCCCTGGGGTGCCACATATGCAGGGACACGCGCACGCGGCGTTCATTACCTGAACCGCCGCGACACACGTCCCAGTGAAGCAGCTGAAGCTGCGCGTCTCCCTTCCCCGGCCGGCGTATGACGTCACCGGAGAAGGAGGACACCACACGGGAGAGCAGGAAGGTAAGAGGTGTCTGTGTGTGTGTCTATGTGTATATGAGTGGATGCAGAATGGGATGGGCCCCTGGCTGGACACACAAGGGGGGGCCCTTCTAGACACACAAGGGGGGACCTTGGCTGGACACACAAGGGGGGGCCCGGATGGACACACAAGGGGGGCCTTGCTGGACACACAAGGGGGAGCCCTGGCTGGACACACAAGGGGGAGCCCTGGCTGGACACACAAGGGGAAGCCCTGGCTGGACACACAAGGGGGAGCCCTGACTGGACACACAAGGGGGAGCCCTGACTGGACACACAAGAGGGAACCCTGGCTGGACACACAAGGGGGAGCCCTGGCTGGACACACAAGGGGGAGCCCTGGCTGGACACACAAGGGGGGAGCTGGATGGACACACAAGGGGGAACCCTGGCTGGACCCACAAGGGGGAGCCCTGGCTGGACACACAAGGGGAAGCCCTGACTGGACACACAAGAGGGAACCCTGGCTGGACACACAAGGGGGAACCCTGGCTGGACACACAAGGGGGAACACTGGCTGGACACACAAGGGTGAGAGCCTGGCTGGACACACAAAGGGGAACCCTGGCTGGACACACAAGGGGGGGAGCCTGGCTGGACACATAAGGGGGAGCCTGGCTGGACACATGGGAAAGAGTGGGCAGGATGGCTATATGGTGGGGCAGGCTGGACACATGGAGGCCAGGATGGATATGTGAGGGGGATGGATATATGGGGGGGGCAGGGCAGGCTGGACACATGATGGCCAGGATGGATATGTGGGGGGCAGGCTGGACACATGGGGGGCTAGGATAGATATGTGGAGGGGCAGGCTCGATACACGTGGGCTAGGATAAATATATGGAGGGGCCACGCTGGACATATGGGGGCCAGTATGGATATATGGGGGGGTGTCAGGATGGATATATGCAGGGGGGAAGGGCAGGATGGATATATGAGGGGGCAGGCTGGACACATGGAGGTCAGGATGGATATATGGGGGGCAGGCTGGAAACATGGAGGCCAGGATGGATATATTGTGGGGGGCAGGCTGGACACATGGAGGCCAGGAAGGATATGTAGGGGGGGCATGCTGGACACATGGAGGCCAGGATGGATATATGGGGGGCAGGCTTGACACATGGGGCTTTAGGACAGATATATGGGAGGGGGCAGGCTGGACACATGGAGGCCAGGACAGATATATGGGGGGGCAGGCTGGAAACATGGAGGCCAGGATGGATATGTGGGGGGACAGGCTGGACACATGGAGGCCAGGATGGATATATGGGGGGAACAGGAGGGCCACATGGGGGACTAGGATGGGTATATGGGAGGGGGCAGGCTCGATACACGTGGGCTAGGATAAATATATGGAGGGGTCACACTGGACATATGGGGCCAGAAGGGATATATGGGGGGTGTCAGGATGGATATATGCAGGGAAGGGGGGGCCAGGATGGATATATGGGGGTGCCAGGCTGAACAAGGGACTTAATTACTGTTCGGGGCCAGATTGAGGAACATACTTTATTAGTTTATGGTGGCCAGTGAGGAACATTATTATTTTAGAGTCCAATTAGAGACATTATTACTTCTGTAATATAATTTACTTTTTAGGAAATTGTTTTCCATGGGATAGGACAAAAGCGGGCTCCTGTTACTGTGCAGGGCGGCACTATATCGCTTTTTTTCTTCAACTGGTGTAGTGTAGAAGTCGGGGGGTGGAGTGGGAATATTCCCTAGAAGAGATCAGTTATTGATAACTGTGTGTTATTTTCTGCAGAGATGATTCCTGGCTGGAAGAAGTGATGGCCGTCTGTGCCAGATGAAGAAGAAAAGCAAAGATGAAGGACTTCACCTAGAGACGTCACTGGTGAGTCAGTGTATTACATGTGACTCGCCCCCTGGGCCGTGGGGCACTCGGATCCGGGCAATAGGGAGACGATGGGGGTAGTAGTGGCGACCCGGTTCCGTGGCTCAGGGTGGTCAGGCCAATGGTAGTCTGCTATGTTCTGCTGATAATGTCCGACTACGCCACCCGTGGATTGCGGTTATTAGGAACCGCCGCTGCATGCAGACCGCTGGGGCTGATGAGGTGTGCAGCTAGGGTAGTGTGACTCTCCACGGGAAGAGTGCGGCCCCAGGGCAGTATAATGGATGTTGGGAGTGATGGTAGTGGGAGTCCCAGTGCTGATAGTGCTGGAGGAGCAAGGAGCACACAGACAACAGGTTGCAGTCCAGGGTCTTTACTAAACAGGTAAACTGACCCACAAACAGTCCCGGCTAGGAGGGGACCTGGATGTCTGAGTGCAACGGGGAAATTGGCCCTGGTCAGGGTGAGGGTGTAGGCCTACCGTGCTTTCTGCGCTCCTTCTGGCTATCTCCTCCTGATAGGGTAACAGCCCACGTTTCCGAGCTTTCCGTGTTTTCTTGCCTGTATGGCCTGCGACGTGGGTTCCTTTCTGCTCCCAGCCTTGTATGGCTTTACTGGTCCCTTCTGTTGTGGCAGGGCCTCCAGGCTTCTTAGGCCAAGCAATATACAGTCCCTTGCGGACTGGTTCTCTGCTGGGGGATGTGGAATCCTTCCAGCCTCAGACACCAAAGTCTGGTAGATTAAGTCTGTTATCTGCCAAGACAGGCTTGCTTCGCCTCTTGTCTCTGGCTTGTGGCTCTCCTCCTGCCACACTTCCTCTTAGGTGCAGTGCAACTGTCTGTCCCTGCTCTGCTGAGACACGTCTCAGTCCTGAGACAGGTCATCTGGGTTCTCTCTAACCCTGCCCCCAGCACCAGCTTTTATAGGGGCAGCCTGCTCCCCCTACTGGCCTGAGACAGGAGGCATTGCATGCTAATGTTCCCCTGACTAGAGAACCTCCCCCCTGCTCTCAGACACAGCTTTAATTACACTTGTGGCATCCAGGCCAGGGTGACACATTCCCCCCTAGTGAAATTTAGTACTCCTGGACTAAACAGTAAACAAAGACAATATGCATAACAATAAAACATTAATAGACAGACGACGCACAAATTGAGTTCTTAAGGTCACAGTGTGGCCTGTGACCGGGTGTCCATATCACCAGCACAACGGGGAGCCTTAACCAGGTGGGGGTCTGTCCTACCCCAAGTCCTTCACAGTCTTAGTTCATTCCTGGGTTAGGCTCTGAACGCAGTCCATACAAGGTCCCGGTTATAAAAAGTCCATAACCTGTGAGTCCTTACGGTAGCTGCAAGAAACTGAAACAGAGTATTACCAAACATGCATGTAACTTTGCAAACAATTCAACATTTGGCAACAGGGTTATTTACAATTTTAGTACACTCTATATTCTCCAGCGAGCGGGTATCTGTCCCTTTGTGCTCCTGGTTGACCTACGTAGCCCACTGTCTGGTAGTGGACTGACTTGGCTTTCCCCACTAGCGTTAGGGGTGCAGCTACCAGCTGGGTGTACAGGTAGGGCAGGCAGCTGTCTGCGAGTCCTTTGGCTTACCGCAGGCATGGCAGGCTCACTGTCAGCAGAGGGTTGACTCTCCTGGGCTGCTGGTACAGGCTCTTCTGCCTCTGGAACTGCTTGCTCCTCTTCACCTTCCGGCTCTGGTGTTGGTTGTTGCTGTGCCGGTTGCAGGAAATGCAGGACAGGTACCACTATGGCATCATTTATGCGAGTCCAGGACTGAGGAAACTCTCCGAGAACGGTGCTGATCATTTCTTCCTTGTCCTCTGCGGGTTCAAGGTCACTCTGATCCTCTTCTGCACTACGGAGTTGCTCGGGGCACCTTTTGAGATGGTCTCTGGAGACGACACTAGTGGTTTCTCCTCCGTCCTTGGTGATTACGCACACCTTTGGGTTGTCGTGGTCAGACTGCAGTACGGTGTAGGGTTCCCTTTCCCACTGGTCGTCCAACTTATGTAGCCTTCTTTTTCGCTTTAGGACTTGCTCACCAGGTTCTAGGGGACTAGCAGGGGCGTGTTGATTGAAGAGTCTTTCTTGCTTCTCTCTCACCTGGGCCAGGCTCTTCTCCACACTCTCCTGTACCTTCTTGTACTGCAGTTGCCTTTCCGTATCCCAGTCCGCATCCGGGGAGGTGTCCTCAGGTATTAGGACTCCCATCTCCAGGTCTACGGGCAGCTTTCCTGGTCTAGCTTGCATCAGGTAAGCCGGGGTGCAGTTTGTAGCATTCACCGGGATATTGTTGTATAGGTCTATCAGGTCCGGCAGTTTTTCTGGCCACAGGCTGCGTTCCTCCAGGGGCAACGTCTTCAGGAGATCAATGACTATATTGTTCATCTTCTCACACATCCCGTTGGTTTGGGGGTGGTAAGGCGTTGTACGAATCTTCTTACAGCCATAGAGGTTGCAGAACTCCTGGAAGATTTCAGCCTCGAACGCTGGACCCTGGTCTGTCAGGACCTGTTCCGGATACCCGTGTGGACGGCAGAAATATTGCTGGAAGGCTCTGGCCGCTGTTTGGGCTGTCAAGTCCTTTACCGGGACCACCACTAGAAAATGGGAATAGTGGTCCACGATTGTCAGGGCATAGATGTATCCTGACCGGCTGGGAGCCAATTTGACATGGTCCAGAGCTACCAGCTCAAGAGGCTGCGTGGTGATGATGGGCCTCAAGGGTGTCTTCTGGCTGGCACGGTCCTTCCTCCTTAGGTGACAAGGGCCACAGTCTCTGCACCATTTTTCTACAGCTCCTCTCATGCCGACCCAAAAGAATCTTCCTCTTAGTAGGAACTCCAGTTTCTTCCAACCGAAGTGTCCCGCTCTGTCATGGTAAGCCCCCAGGACCATAGCTGCATCCCTCCTTGGGACCACGACTTGCCAGGTCAGCTCGTGCGTCCGGTGGTTGACAATCCTTCTGCACAACTTGCCTTCGTAGAGGAACAGCTTGCTCTTCTCCTTCCATAGCTGCTTGGCTTCCTCTGGGGCATCTGGATCTAAGCGGGCGTCTTCCCGGGTCAGCAGATCTTTCACCAGGCGGACTGCAGGGTCACTATCATGGGTCTCGGCCCAGCTGTGGTGAGGTAGGGGATTCATCATCACAGTTGTTAGATCCTCCTCCTTCACGCGGTGAGAGTGTTGAGCGGCTCCATACCGGTGAAACGCGGGGAGTTCTACCTCCTCCAGCTCTTCTGGGTCTTCGTCACCTTCAGGTAAGTGAGGCAGCCTTGATAGGGCGTCCGCGTTGGAGTTGGTTTTGCCTGCCCGGTACTTGATCACGAAGTCATAGTTGGAGAGACGGGCCATCCACCGCTGTTCCAGGGCACCCAGTCTTGCATTGTCCAGGTGTGTCAACGGGTTGTTGTCCGTGTACACGGTGAACTTTGCGGAGGCCAGGTAATGCTTGAAGCGTTCCGTCACGGCCCACACCACCGCCAAGAATTCTAGCTTGAAGGAGCTGTAATTCTTCGGGTTCCTCTCGGTGGGCCTCAGCTTCCGGCTGGCGTATGCGATCACCCGTTCTCTGCCCTGTTGGTTTTGGGACAATACGGCTCCCAGTCCCACATTACTGGCATCTGTGTGGAGAATGAAAGGCTGGCCATAATCAGGGTAGGCCAGGATCTCATCCCCTGTGAGGGCCATCTTTAGCTGGCGGAAGGACTCCTCTTCCGGTTTATCCCACTTGAAGGGCGGCTTTTGCCTCCTGGACTTAGACTGTCCGATCAGGAGGTCCTGCATAGGAGCTGCCATCTTGGTGAACCCGAGGATGAATCTTCGGTAGTAGCCTACCAACCCGAGAAACTGTCTCACCTCTTTGATGTTCGAGGGGCTTGGCCAACTCTTGATTGCCGTGACCTTGTCAGGGTCGGGGGCCACTCCTTCCGCGCTTACCACGTGCCCTAGGTACTGGACCTTTGGTTTCAGCAGGTGACACTTCGATGGTTTCACCTTCAGGCCATAGCCTGCCAGGGCTTCGAACACCTCGGCCAGGTGCTTCAGATGGTCCTCGTAGGTCTTCGAATAGACGATCACGTCGTCCAGGTAAAGGAGGACCGTCTCGAAGTTTCGGTGCCCTAGACAGCATTCCATCAGCCGCTGGAAGGTCCCTGGTGCGTTGCAGAGCCCGAAAGGCATGCAGTTGAATTCGCTCAGTCCCATCGGGGTGGTGAAGGCGGTCTTCTCCTTGTCAGCCTCTGCCACAGGAACCTGCCAGTACCCGCTAGTAAGGTCCAAAGTAGAAAAGAAGTTAGCTGATTTTAGTGCGGCTAAAGACTCCTCTATTCTAGGCAGCGGATATGCGTCTTTGTGAGTGATACGGTTGATTTGTCTATAGTCGACGCACATTCTCATGGTGCCGTCTTTCTTTTTGACCAGAACCAAGGGGGCTGCCCAGGGGCTACAGCTGTCTCTAATAACCCCAGCTTCTTTCATCTCTCTTAGCATGCCCCTTGCGTTCTGATAATGTGCAGGGGGTACAGGTCTGTGCCTCTCTTTTATCGGTGGGTGGCTCCCTGTGGGGATGTGGTGTTCTATCCCCTTTACTCTGCCGAAGTCTAGCGGGTGCTTACTAAAGACTCTCTCGTACTCCTGTACCACCCGGTAGACTCCTTGTTTTTGGTGCAGGGGAGTGGAGTCAGCACCCACGTGGAGTTTCTGGCACCAGTACTCCTTTTGTTTCTGGGAGCCATTACCCTCCGCCTGAGGAGATGGAGGCAAGGGTTCCACGGCCCTGATAGCTTTGTGTTCGACCACAAACAGCTTGGCGAGTGTAGCGTACCTGGGTAAGTGTACCTCCCTCTCCCCAATGTTGAGGATGCGGACGGGCACCCTCCCATGACGGACATCAACCACCCCCCGGGCTGTCAAAATGGTGGGCCTGCTGTCTGAGTACACGGGTTCTACCATGGCTTGGTAGTCTCTACCTCTCAACCTGATTGCAGTCCGACACCAGATCATCATTTCACTTTTGGGAGGCATGGAAATGGGGAATGGGTCACTCAGTCTTACGCTACCGATCTCACCACCAGACAGTTCTACCTGCTGCCGTCTCATCAGGGCCTTTATCTCCTTGTTGAGAACTCTCTGTTGGCTGGAACTAGCATTCACCGCCACCTGTTGTAAGATTACAATTACCTCTGAAAGACAATTTTCAATTACATTAGTACCCACAGTTATTTTAGGGTGACTTTCACGACGGTCAATGTCCACAATAATCACTCCCTGTGCTGGTAGTTCAACTTTACCAATCTTAATGGTCATCTCCTTGAACCCCATCTGCGGCACGGGTAAGCCATTACTGGCGATGATGCTCAAGTTACCGTCTGGATACCGTGTGATATCAGCATCAGTCCAATACTGCTTAAAAAGTACATAAGGGATAGTGGTTACTTGTGACCCAGTATCCAGCAAGGCGCTCATGGGGATACCGTCCAGCACCACGGGTAAAACCGGGCGCCCCCCAACGTACTTATTACGCCAATTGTAAGGGCCTGGTGATCTTATGCCTGGGGGTTGGCCCTCTGCCCCAGGTTGGACCCGTTTAAATTACAGTACCTGGAAATGTGTCCGGGCTGGTTGCATCGACGGCAAATGGGCTGTCCATCCTCTGCGTAGCGGTCTGTGGGCCTCCCTCGGAACGACGGGATCCTCCTCTGTCGACGCCATGGGACATCCTCCGGACTTGAAGCCAGCTCGATGGGTCTTGACGGGTCCACTTGCAACGCCTGGACGGTCCTGGTCAACGCCGCGACGCTCCTGGTCAGCTCCTGGACTTGTTGATGCAGATCTTTCGACGGGGCTTGGTTCAGGGCCTGTGCATCAGTCTCCACAGAGTCCATAGAGGAGGGCGCTGCCTCCTGGTGGTAAGTGATAGCAGGGCGCCGGGGGTTTATAGCGCCACTGGTTGCAGATTCACGGAGCACCCTTATGGCCCTGTCCTTAAATTGGGCAAAGGTCAGGTCGAGGTTCTGAAAGAACATGAGGCGCAGTTGGGCCCTGTGGGCGCTAGACAGCAGACCTTCTATGAATTGTTCTGTTAGCAGCTTATCCGTTTCCTGCACACTGCCAGGGTCAGTTTGTTGAATAGCCCTCAAGGCTTCCTGCAGATTTAGGGCATAGTCTCTGATGCTGTCCTGTGCCCGCTGCTTACATCCATATAACCTCATTTTAATCTCAGCGGAGGTACGTGTGTCAAAGGTACCCCGCAGCCGGGCCAGAATACCCTTCACAGTCCTTTTCTCCTCAGTGGGCCATGATTTTACCTCCCGCTGGGCTGCGCCAGTTAACTGCCCTGTTAATATGCTGACCTTCTGTTCCTCTGTCAGGGGGTAAACGTGGAACAAACTGTATAGCCTTTCCTTGAAGTCAGTTAGGGCATGGGGCTCCCCTGAGTATTTGGGCAGCCAGGCCGCTCCAGGGATGTAGGGCAAGGAAAAGGGCATCACCGCTGCTGCAGTTGCGTTGGTGGTAGTGGGCGCCTCTGTGTCCGTCATCTTCCTCCTCCCCTAGTTACGCGTGGCCTACCTTCCGACGATCCTCTTCTGTAGGCCGCGGCTCCGCTGCTGCTGCTATGGACGAGGACCTGGCGTCGCGTCCTGATGACGTCAGCGTCGCTCTCTCTCCCTTCCAGGACCTTGCGCAGCGTCGGTGCGTGGGGCGGAGCTTCGGATCTCGCGCGGTTTTGACGTCCACGCCCCTCTTCTTCCCGCGCGGCGTCCTGAAGATGGCGTCCGATGGCGGGAAGCAGCTGCGGATGGCGGGAAGGCGGCAGAAGATGGCGGGAAACGGTCCAAGATGGCGTCCGATGGCGGGAATCGGCTCCGGATGGCGGGAAAAGACTCCGGACGGCGGGAAACTTTGCCACAGGTAAGTTACAAAAGTCTTTTTCAGGCACGCAGTACCCGGTGGTTGCGGGCACGAAATCCTGCCGACTACGCCAAAGCTGACTCGCCCCCTGGGCCGTGCGGCACTCGGATCCGGGCAATAGGGAGACGATGGGGGTAGTAGTGGCGACCCGGTTCCGTGGCTCAGGGTGGTCAGGCCAATGGTAGTCTGCTATGTTCTGCTGATAATGTCCGACTACGCCACCCATGGATTGCGGTTATTAGGAACCGCCGCTGCATGCAGACCGCTGGGGCTGATGAGGTGTGCAGCTAGGGTAGTGTGACTCTCCACGGGAAGAGTGCGGCCCCAGGGCAGTATAATGGATGTTGGGAGTGATGGTAGTGGGAGTCCCAGTGCTGATAGTGCTGGAGGAGCAAGGAGCACACAGACAACAGGTTGCAGTCTAGGGTCTTTACTAAACAGGTAAACTGACCCACAAACAGTCCCGGCTAGGAGGGGACCTGGATGTCTGAGAGCAACGGGGAAATTGGCCCTGGTCAGGGTGAGGGTGTAGGCCTACCGTGCTTTCTGCGCTCCTTCTGGCTATCTCCTCCTGATAGGGTAACAGCCCACGTTTCCGAGCTTTCCATGTTTTCTCGCCTGTATGGCCTGCGACATGGGTTCCTTTCTGCTCCCAGCCTTGTATGGCTTTACTGGTCCCTTCTGTTGTGGCAGGGCCTCCAGGCTTCTTAGGCCAAGGAATATACAGTCCCTTGCGGACTGGTTCTCTGCTGGGGGATGTGGAATCCTTCCAGCCTCAGACACCAAACTCTGGTAGATTAAGTCTGTTATCTGCCAAGACAGGCTCTCTTCGCCTCTTGTCTCTGGCTTGTGGCTCTCCTCCTGCCACACTTCCTCTTAGGTGCAGTGCAACTGTCTGTCCCTGCTCTGCTGAGACACGTCTCAGTCCTGAGACAGGTCATCTGGGTTCTCTCTAACCCTGACCTCAGCACCAGCTTTTATAGGGGCAGCCTGCTCCCCCTACTGGCCTGAGACAGGAAGCATTGCATGCTAATGTTCCCCTGACTAGAGAACCTCCCCCCTGCTCTCAGACACAGCTTTAATTACACTTGTGGCATCCAGGCCAGGGTGACACACATGTACACTTACACTACACACGTGGTCAAAACTGTTGGTACCCCTCGTTTAATGAAAGAAAAACCCACAATGGTCACAGAAATAACTTGAGATCTGACAAAAGTAATAATAAATTAAAAATCTATGAAAATGAACAAATGAAAGTCAGACATTGCTTTTCTGCTTCCACAGAATAAAAAAAAATAAATAAACTGATGAAACAGGCCTGGACAGAAATGATGGTTCTTCTTAACTTTATATTTTGCTGAACAACCTTTTGAGGCAATCACTGCAATCAAACGACTCCTGTAACTGTCAATGAGACTTCTGCACCTCTCCACAGGTATTTTGGCCACTCCTCATGAGCAAACTGCTCCAGTTGTCTCATGGTTGAAGGTTGCCTTTTCCAGACGGCATGTTTCAGCTCTTTCCAAAGATGCTCAATAGGATTTAGGTCAGGGCTCATAGAAGCCACTTCAGAATAGTCCAATGTTTTCCTCTTAGCCATTGTTGGGTGTTTTTAGCTGTGTGTTTTGGGTCATAATACTGTTGCAAGACCCATGACCTGCGACTGAGACCACGCTTTCTGACACTGGGCAGCACATTTCTCTCTAGAATCCCTTGATAGTCTTGAGATTTCATTGTACCCTGCACAGATTCAAGACACCCTGTGCCAGATGCGGCAGACCAGCCCCAAAACATAAAAGAGACTCCTCCATGTTTCACAGTAGGGACAGTGTTCTTATCTTGATATGCTTCATTTTTCCATCTGTGAAAATAGATCTGATGTGCCTTGCCAAAAACTTCCATTTTTGTCTCATCTGTCCATAGGGCATTCTCCTAAAAGCTTTGTGACTTGTGAACATGTAGTTTGGCAAATTCCAGTCTGGCTTTTTTATGATTTTTTTTCAACAATGGTGTACTCCTTGGTCGTCTCCCATGAAGTCCACTTTAGATCAAACAACGACGGATGGTGCGATCTGACACTGATGTTCCTTGAGCTTGAAGTTCACCTTTAATCTCTTTAGAAGTTTTCCTGGGCTCTTTTGTTACCATTCATATTATTCGTCTCTTTGATTTGTTATCAATTTTCCTCCTGCGGCCACGTCCAGGGAGGTTGGCTACAGTCCCATGGATCTTAATTTCTGAATAATATGTGCAACTGTAGTTACAGGAACATCAAGCTGCTTGGAGATGGTCTTATAACCTTTACCTTTAACAAGCTTGTCTATAATTTTCTTTCTAATCTCCTGAGACAACTCTTTCCTTTGCTTCCTTTGGTCCATGTTGAGTGTGGTACACACCATGTCACCAAACAGCACAGTGGGTATCTGTAGCCCTATATACAGGCCCACTGACTGATTACAAGATTGTAGACACCTGTGATGCTAATTAGTGGACACAACTTGATGTAACATGTCCCTTTTGTCACATTATTTTCAGGGGTACCATCATTTCTGTCCAGGCCTATTTCAAGAGTTTAATTTTTTTTTAAATTCTGTGGAAGCAGGGTTGAAAAGCAATGTCTGTCTTTCATTTGTTCATTTTCATCGATTTTTAATTTATTATTACTTTTGTCAGATTCAAGTTTTTTCTGTGACCATTGTGGGTTTTTCTTTCATTAAACGAGGGGTACCAACAATTTTGACCACGTGTGTATATAGTATATACAGAGCTCCTGTGTATGTCACTGGTGATCACTGTATTACCTATACACTATATACAGAGCTCCTGTCTATAATGTCACTGGTGATCACTGTGTTACCTGTACACTGACACTATATACAGAGCTCCTGTGTATAATGTTCCTGGTGGTAATAACAGTGTTGTTAGTATTGTGGTTTTGTATTCATGATCAGTATTGTAGTATTTGGTCACCTTGGGGTGGTAATATATGGTCTGGTCATAGTTTGGCCATATTTGTTCCTTGTATGTGGTATTATTCGGTCACTATGTAGTGGTAATATGTGATCTAGTCAAGGTGTGGCGATATTTGTCCCTTTTGTATGTGGTATTATTGGTGTTGATATAGTGGACTGTGTTGTGTATGACGGTCATTTTATTCTCGCTGATCTTAACTAGGAAAAGATTTTTTTCCATTAGGCCACAGCCCCACCATCAGTATTTGGTCAGTATTTTTCTCAGGAGTGGCTGCCGAAACCAGGAATGGTTGATTAATGCAGAATTTGTGACTTGTTTCTATTATACCTTTTCTCTGATTGTTCATCACCTGTTTTGGCTCCCACTCCTGAGAAAAAATACTGACTGGACACTGACCGAATACTGATAGTAGGGCCGTGGCCTTAGCGATTAAATACTTGGACCAGAGCGGCAGAGATGCACTTACAGGGGTTCTCCGGTGAAAACAAGTAATCACCTCTCCACAGGATCATTGATAATATTGATTGGTGGGGGTCTGACTGCTTGCACACACCGGCAGAATGTGGAGCTTTTCTCCCCATTAGACTGGAGCGGCATGTGAGATGCGACCACTGATCCATTCATTCTCTCAGTGGCTGTGAGCGCTGCTCATTTTTGCAAGTCTCTAAGAGAATGAATAGAGCTGCGGTCAGACGTCCCACCTGCCGCAGCATTTTAAAATAGGGATAAGTGTTCTGTCAGGGATAAAACTTCCCCATTCTTCCGATAGGTGCGTTTTCCAATGTTCGGACACAAATGCTCAATAAGTGATCACCTATCCTGTAGAGCCCATGGATCGTTGATAACTTGTTTTAACTAGTGTTGAGCGAGTATGTTCTGTCCGAGTATGCTCGGGCCGAGCGCCGAGTATTTACAGCTGCTCGGTGATATGGTTGAATCGCTCCCGTGTGCATGATTTGCAACTGTTTGACAGCTTTAACCCCTTAACGACATGTCACGTATTAGTACGCGCATGTCGTTATCCTCCGGTTCAGTGAGGGCTCCGGCGCTGAGCCCGCACTGAACCAAGCACATGTCAGCTGATTATTACAGCTGACATGTGCCCGCAACAGGCGCATGTGGAATCGCGATCCACCAGCGGCTGTTAACATATTAAATGCCGCTGTCAATCTCCGACAGCGGCATTTAATGCGCGCTTCCTGGAAGCGCGTCACTTACCCCGCCCATCGGCGACCCCGTCACATGATCGCGGGTCGGCGATGTGTGGTCATGACAACCTTGGGTCTGCAGCAGACACCAGTGGTTGTAATGATCCTGTCGCTATGAGCGCCATCTAGTGGTCGGCGCTCATAGGACAGGACCATTTCTGCTGCATACAGGGGAACTGCTGGTCCCCTGTATGTAGCAGAGGCGATCGGACAGTTGCTGCTTCAAGTCTCCTATGGAGACTACAGAAGCAAGCAAAAAGTGAAAAAAAAAAGTTTTAAAAAATATGAAAAAAAATAAAAAAATGTAAAAGTTTAAATCACCCCCTAAAATCATAAAATAAACCCCACATACACATATTTGGCATTGCCGCGTTCAGAATCGCCTGATCTATCAATATAAAAATAGAATTAATGCGATCGGTAAATGGCGTAATGAGAAAAAAATTCTAAACGCCAGAATTACGTTTTTTGGTCACCATAAAATTGCAATAAAATGCAATAACGGGCGATCAAAACATCGGATCTACCCCAAAATAGCATCTATAAAAACTTCAGCTCGGTTCACAAAAAATAAGCCCTCACCCTGCCCCAGATCCCGAAAAATGGAGACGCTACGGGTCTCGGAAAATGGCACCATTTTTTTTTTTTTTTACCAAACTTTGGAATTTTTTTTCATCACTTAAATAAAAAAGAACCTATACATGTTTGGTGTCTACGAACTCGTAATGACCTGGAGAATAATAATGGCAGGTCAGTTTTAGCATTCAGTGAACGTGGTAAAAAAAATAAAAAAAAACCTCAGTGGTATTGCACTTTTTTTGCAATTTCACGGCGCTTGGAATTTTTTTCCCGTTTTCCCGTACACGGCATGGTAAAACTAGTAATGGCGTTAAAAAGTACAACTCGTCCCGCAAAAAATAAGCCCTAACATGGCCATATTGACTAAAAAATAAAAACGCTATGGCTCTGGGAACAAGTGGAGCAAAAAGCGAAAATGCAAAAACGGAAAATGCTCCGCGGCTTAAGGGGTTAATACATGTGAGGAATGTCTATTTCTTACACATTCCTCACATGCAGGGTCGGACTGGGGTGTCTGGGGCCCACAGGGAGAACTGACTCTAGGGGCCCACCTACAGCCATATGCAAATATCTGTTTTCCGCTATCCCTGTTATAGTGGAGCATTGACTGGCGGCTCCTGCACATCTACTGTGCACCACTATAACTGGGATGTGCAATTACGGTAGTTTGCATTAAAGGGCTTCTTTGGTTAAAACAAGTTATCACCGATCCATGGGATCCACAGGATCGGTGATCACTTATTGATCGTTTGGGTCCGAACATTGGAAAAGGCGCCTATCAGAAGAATGGGGAAGTTTCATCCCTGACAGGACACTTATCCCCATTTTAAAATGCAGCTTCCAAAAAAGAGCAGCGCTCACAGTCACTGAGGGAATGACTGGATGAGTGGTCGCATCTCACATGCCGCTCCAGTCTAATGGGGAGAAAAGCTCCACATTCTGCCGATTGTGTCCCAGCAGTCAGACCCCCACCAATCAATATCATCACTGATCCTGTGGAGAGGTGATTACTTGTTTTCACCAGAGAACCCCTGTAAGTGCATCTCTGCCGCTCTGGTCCAAGTATTTAATCTCTAAGGCTGCGGCCCTACTATCAGTATTTGGTCAGTATTCAGTCAGTATTTTTTCTCAGGAGTGGGAGCCAAAACCAGGTGAGGAACAATCAGAGAAAAGGTATAATAGAAACAAGTCACCAATTCTGTATTTATCACCCACTCCTGGTTTTGGCAGCTACTCCTGAGAAAAAATACTGACCGAATACTGATGGTGGGGCTGTGGCCTAATGGAAAAAAATCTTTTCCTAGTTAATATCAGCAAGAACAAAATGACTGCCATACACAACACAGTCCACTATATCAACACCAATAATACCACATACAAAAGAGACAAATATCGCCACACCATGACTAGATCACATATTACCACCACATAGTGACCGAATAATGCTACATACAAGGAACAAATACGGCCACACCATGACCAGACCACATATTACCACCCCAAAGTGACCAAATACTACAATACTGATCATGAATACAAACCACAATACTAACAACACTGTTATTACCACCAGTGACATTATACACAGGAGCTCTGTATATAGTGTCAGTGTACAGGTAATACAGGGATCACCAGTGACATTATACACAGGAGCTCTGTATATAGTGTCAGTGTACAGGTAATACAGGGATCACCAGTGACATTATACACAGGAGCTCTGTATATAGTGTACAGTGTACAGGCAATACAGTGACCACCAGTGACATTATACACTGGAGCTCAGTATATAGTGTCAGTGTACAGGTAATACAGGGTTCACCAGTGACATTATACACAGGAGCTCTGTATAGAGTGTCAGTGTACAGGTAATACAGTGATCACCAGTGACATTATACACTGGAGCTCTGTATTTAGTGTACAGGTATTACAGTGGTCACCAGTGACATTATACACAGGAGCTCTGTATATAGTGTACAGGTAATACAGTGGTCACCAGTGACATTATACACAGGAGCTTTGTATATATTGCACAGGTAATACAGTGGTCACAAGTGACATTATACACAGAAGCTCTGTATATAGTGTATACATAATATAGTGATCACCAGAGACATACACAGGAGTTCTGTATATACTATATACACACACGTGGTCAGAATTGTTGGTACCCCTCGTTTAATGAAAGAAAAACCCACAATGGTCACAGAAATAACTTGAATCTGACAAAAGTAATAATAAATTAAAAATCTATGAAAATGAACAAATGAAAGTCAGACATTGCTTTTCTGCTTCCACTGAATTAAAAAAAAAAATTAAACTCATGAAATCGGCCTGGACAGAAATGATGGTACCCCTGAAAATAATGTGACAAAAGGGACATGTTAAATAAAGTTGTGTCCACTAATTAGCATCACAGGTGTCTACAATCTTGTAATCAGTCAGTGGGCCTGTATATAGGGCTACAGATACTCACTGTGCTATATATAGGGCTGCAGATACTCACTGTGCCTGTATATAGGGCTACAGATACTCACTGTGCCTGTATATAGGGTTACAGATACTCACTGTGCCTGTATATAGGGTTACAGATACTCACTGTGCCTGTATATAGGGTTACAGATACTCACTGTGCCTGTATATAGGGTTACAGATATTCACTGTGCCTGTATATAGGGTTACAGATACTCACTGTGCTTGTATATAGGGTTACAGATACTCACTGTGCCTGTATATAGGGTTACGGATATTCACTGTGCCTGTATATAGGGTTACAGATACTCACTGTGCTTGTATATAGGGCTACAGATACTCACTGTGCTTGTATATAGGGCTACAGATACTCACTGTGTTGTTTGGTGACATGGTGTGTACCACACTCAACATGGACCAGAAGAAGCAAAGGAAAGAGCTGTCTCAGGAGATTAGAAAGAAAATTATAGAAAAGCATGTTAAAAGGTAAAGGTTATAAGACCATCTCCAAGCAGCTTGATGTTTCTGTGACTACAGGTGCACATATTATTCAGAAATTTAAGATCCATGGGACTGTAGCCAACCTCCCTGGACGTGGCTGCAGGAGGAAAATTGATGACAAATCAAAGAGACGGATAATATGAATGGTAACAAAAGAGCCCAGAATAACTTCTAAAGAGATTAAAGGTGAACTTCAAGCTCAAGGAACATCAGTGTCAGATCGTACTATCCACCGTTGTTTGATCCAAAGTGAACTTCATGTAAGACGACCAAGGAGAACACCATTGTTGAAAAAAAAAATAGTAAAAAAGCCAGACTGGAATTTGCCAAACTACATGTTGACAAGCCACAAAGCTTCTGGGAGAATGTACTATGGACAGATGAGACAAAAATTGAAGTTTTTGGCAAGGCACATCAGCTCTATGTTCACAGATGGAAAAATATCAAGAAAAGAACACTGTCCCTACTGTGAAACATGGTGGAGGCTCTGTTATGTTCTGGGGCTGCTTTGCTGCACCTGGCACAGGGTGTCTTGAATCTGTGCAGGGTACAATGAAATCTCAAGACTATCAAGGGATTCTAGAGAGAAATGTGCTGCCCAGTGTCAGAAAGCTTGGTCTCAGTCGCAGGTCTAGCAACAGGATAATGACCCAAAACACACACAGCTAAAAACACCCAAGAATGGCTAAGAGGAAAACATTGGACTATTCTGAAGTGGCTTCTATGAGCCCTGACCTAAATCCTATTGAGCATCTTTGGAAAGAGCTGAAATATTCTGGAAAAGGCAACCTTCAAACACGAGACAACTGGAGCAGTTTGCTCATGAAGAGTCGGCCAAAATACCTGTCGAGAGGCGCAGAAGTCTCATTGACAGTTACAGGAATCGTTTGATTGCAGTGATTGCCTCAAAAGGTTCAACAAAATATTAAGTTAAGAAGAAGAACCATCATTTCTGTCCAGGCCGATTTCATGAGGTTAATTTTTTTTTAAATTCTGTGGAAGCAGAAAATCAATGTCTGACCTTCATCTCTTCATTTTCAAAAATTTGTAATTTATCAGATTGAAGTTATTTCTGTGACCATTGTGGGTTTTTCTTTCATTAAACGAGGGGTACCAACAATTTTGACCACGTGTGTAGTGTAAGTGTACATGTAAAACACTGACTCACCAGTGATGTCTCTAGGTGAAGTCCTTCATCTTCGCTTTTCTTCTTCATCTGGCACAGACGGCCATCACTTCTTCCAGCCAGGAATCATCTCTGCAGAAAATAACACACAGTTATTAATAACTGATCTCTTCTAGAGAATATTCCCACTTCCCCCCCCCGACCTCTACACTACACCAGTTGAAGAAAAAAAGCAACATAGTGCCGTCCTGCACAGTAACAGGACTCCTCTTTTGTCCCATCCCATGGAAAACAATTTCCTAAAAAGTAAATTATATTACAGAAGTAATAATGTAATAATAATTGGAATCTAAAGTAATAATGTTCCCCACTGGTCACCATAAACTAATAAAGTATGTTCCTCAATCTGGCTCCCAAACAGTAATTAAGTCCCTTGTCTAGCCAGGCACCCCCATATGTCCCTTCTGGCCACCATTTGTCTAGTGTGACCCCTCCATATATTTATCCTAGCACATGTGTATCGAGCCTGCCCCCTCCCATATACCCATCCTAGCCCCCCATGTGCCAGTCTGCCCCCCCACATATCCATCCTTGCTTCCATGTTTCCAGCCTGCGCCCCCATATGTCCCCCCCATATATCCTCCATGTGTCCAGCCTGCCCTCTACATATTCATCCTGGCCTCCATGTGTCCAGCCTCTCCCCTCATATATCCATACTGCCCTTACCCCCTGCATATATCCATCCTGACACCCCCCATATATCCAGCGTGCCCCTCCATATATTTATGCTAGCCCATGTGTATCGAGCCCGCCCCCCCCACATATTCATCCTAGCTCCCCATGTGTCCAGCCTGTCCCCCCCCATATATCCATCCTGGCCTCCATGTGTTCAGCCTGCCCCCCCTCCCCCATATATCCATCCTGGCCTCCATAAGTCCAGCTTGCCCCCCCCCATATATCCATCCTGGCCTCCATATATCCATCTTGCCCCCCCATATATCCATCCTGCCCCCCCATATATCCATCCTGCCCCCCATATATCCATCCTGGCCTCCATGTGTCCAGCCTGCCCCCCATATACCCATCCTGCCACCCCCCTTTGCCTGGGTCCACCTTGGTTCCCCCTTGTGTGTCCTGCCAGGGCTCCCCCTTGTGTGTCCAGCCAGGGCTCCCCTCCCTTGCGTGTCCAGCCAGGGCTCCCCCCTTGCGTGTCCAGCCAAGGCTCCCCCCCTTGCGTGTCCAGCCAGGGCCCCCCCCCTTGCGTGTCCAGCCAGGGTTCCCCCCTCGTGTGTCCAGCTGGGCCCCCCCTCGTGTGTCCGTCCAGCTGGGCCCCCCCTCGTGTGTCCGTCCAGCTGGGCCCCCCCTCGTGTGTCCGTCCAGCTGGGCCCCCCCTCGTGTGTCTGTCCAGCTGGGCCCCCCCTCGTGTGTCTGTCCAGCTGGGCCCCCCCTCGGGTGTCTGTCCAGCTGGGCCCCCCCTCGTGTGTCTGTCCAGCTGGGTCCCCCCTCGTGTGTCTGTCCAGCTGGGCCCCCCCTTGTGTGTCTGTCCAGCTGGGCCCCCCCCTTGTGTGTCTGTCCAACTTGGCCCCCCCTTGTGTGTCTGTCCAGCTTGGCCCCCCCTTGTGTGTCTGTCCAGCTGGGCCCCCCTTGTGTGTCTGTCCAGCTGGGCCCCCCTTGTGTGTCTGTCCAGCTGGGCCCCCCTTGTGTGTCTGTCCAGCTGGGCCCCCCCTTGTGTGTCTGTCCAGCTGGGCCCCCCCTTGTGTGTCTGTCCAGCTGGGCCCCCCCTTGTGTGTCTGTCCAGCTGGGCCCCCCCTTGTGTGTCTGTCCAGCTGGGCCCCCCCTTGTGTGTCTGTCCAGCTGGGCCCCCCCTTGTGTGTCTGTCCAGCTGGGCCCCCCCTTGTGTGTCTGTCCAGCTGGGCCCCCCCTTGTGTGTCTGTCCAGCTGGGCCCCCCCTTGTGTGTCTGTCCAGCTGGGCCCCCCCTTGTGTGTCTGTCCAGCTGGCCCACCCCTTGTGTGTCTGTCCAGCTTGGCCCCCCCTTGTGTGTCTGTCCAGCTGGGCCCCCCCTTGTGTGTCTGTCCAGCTGGGCCCCCCCCTTGTGTGTCTGTCCAGCTGGGCCCCCCCTTGTGTGTCTGTCCAACTTGGCCCCCCCTTGTGTGTCTGTCCAGCTGGGCCCCCCCCTTGTGTGTCTGTCCAGCTGGGCCCCCCCTTGTGTGTCTGTCCAACTTGGCACCCCCTTGTGTGTCTGTCCAGCTGGCCCCCCCCTTGTGTGTCTGTCCAACTTGGCCCCCCCCTTGTGTGTCTGTCCAACTTGGCCCCCCCCTTGTGTGTCTGTCCAGCTGGGCCCCCCCTTGTGTGTCTGTCCAGCTGGGCCCCCCCCTTGTGTGTCTGTCCAACTTGGTCCCCCCTTGTGTGTCTGTCCAGCTGGGCCCCCCCTTGTGTGTCTGTCCAGCTGGGCCCCCCCCCTTGTGGGTCTGTCCAGCTGGGCCCCCCCTTGTGTGTCCTGCTGGCCCCCGCCTTGTGTGTCCAGACCATTACACACACACACACACATACACACACACACACACACACACACACACACACCTCTTACCTTCCTGCGATCCCGTGCGGTGTCCTCCTTCTCCTGAGTTGCGCGCCTCCTTCACAGCAGGCGCATGACGATGACGTCATACGCCGGCCGGCGAAGGGAGACACGCAGCTTCAGCTGCTTCACAGGGACGTGCGCCGCGGTGGTTCAGGTAATGAACGCTGCGTGCGCGCGTCCCTGCATACACTATGCCTGCGCTTTTAAAGGGCCCGTGCCCCTTAAAACCGCAGGATTTTTTTTTGTTCTCTTCTCCCCCCTCTACTCTGCAGCAGGGGGCGGGGCCCACCGGGAAATTTCCCGGTATCCCGCCAGCCCAGACCGACCCTGCTCACATGTATTAAAACCGTCAAACAGTCGCAAATCATGCACACGGGAGCGATTCAACCATATCACCGAGGAGCTATGAATACTCGGAGCTCGGCCCGAGCATACTCGCCGAAAGGGTTAACAGAACATACTCGCTCAACACTAGTTTTAACCAAAGAAGCTCTTTAATGCAAACATGTCCATCCCAGTTAGAGTGTCGCCCAGTAGATGTGCAGGAGCCGCCAGTCAATGCTCCACTATAACAGGGAGAGCGGATAACAGATATTTGCATCTTGCTGTAGGTGGGCCCCTAGAGTTAATTTCCCCTGTGGGCCCCAGACACCGCAGTCCGACCCTGGTCATCAATATCAGATCAGTGAGGTTCCAACACACGGCCCCCTCACCAATAAGACAGCAGCTGGAAATACTCAGCGTAGAGACCAAACAGCACAGCGCTGTACACTGTGTAGTGGCCGATCTTGGTACTGCAGCTCCTATTGAAATGATTGTGATCTGAGCTGTAGTACCCGAAACCAGCCATTGCACAGTGTGCGGAGCTGTGCTATTCCAGCTCTTAACACTGTGTACATCATCTTGCAGAAGTAGCTGATGTCTGGGGATTTCAGGTGTCAGACCCCCACTAATCACTGTATGAGTTCTGCTCTACTCCTTTATTAAAGGGGTGGTCTTGTGTTCCTCTCATCAGAAGCTGAAGATTTACAGTTCTGGCCGGTGGCTTGGCTGAGCCGCTTGTCTGAATTGTGCCCTCTTGCATTCTGCGGGCAGAGGCAGCTTTGCCTCTGCAGAATGGGACAGGCACAGGGGCGCTGAAGTCCACCAGTCTGCAAGTGAGCGCTTCTTGCCAAGGAGACCAGCCACTTCTCAGGTGGTCAGTAACCATAGCAATGAGCTGTACACTGCAGAATTAAAAATCTTTTCCTTCTTGAGAACAGAGAAGATTTTGAATAAGAAGGAAATTGCAAAGTTTCTTGTTTTTACAAGCTCTTTGCAATCTTAGCCTTTTAATACATTCATTTTATTTAGTTATATATTTATTTTACTCTCTTATATAGCGCCGTTAGATTTTGTAGCACCTTACAGACATTATCATCACTGTCCCCATTGGGGCTCACAATATGAATTCCCTATCAGTATGTCTTTGGAGTGTGGGAGGAAACCGGAGAACCCGGAGGAAACCCACACAAACACGGGGAGAACATACAAACTCCTTGCAGATGTTGTCCTTGCTATTATATGAACCCAGCCCCACAGCGTTAATCATTGACCCACCATGTTGCCCACATTCCTCGGCTTTTTTAAGATTTTCTGCAATGAATAAGAACACTGAAGAAAATCTAGATTGATCAACATTTAATATCACAAATGCAGTTGCTGCAAAACTTGTCCATAGTCCTGTTCCCAGCTGAAAATTGGATACAATTGTATCTTGTGTAGACAATGCTCTGTGAGCTAAATAGCCGGGATCCACTGCTACAAGGCAGGAAACAGACAGATTCTGCTGATGGGTTCTGCTCCCAGAGCATTATTCAGCCTGGACATCTCAGCTCAGAGCAAAACCAGCTATAAGGCTGTGTGCACACCTAGCAGATTTGATGCAGATTTACATGCGTTTTTTCTGCTAGAGAGAAGCGTTTTCACATGCATTTTTTAAAGCAATTTTCCAAGCGATTTTGAGCATCACTTGGAAAAGTGCTTGATAAGTTGATCACACAATATAAATCCATGCAACCGAAATGGATCTATAATGTGTGAACAACTTAGATGCTTTAAATGCAGCATCGATAGTAAAAAAAAGAATCAAAACGTTAATAAATAAAAAAAAACAACTGTATATTCACCTCTCCGGCGGCCCCCGGTCTGCTCTCCGGTCTCCTCCGGTCTGCTCCCGGCCGCGTCTTCTCTCTTCAGCGTCCCGCAGTGTACGGTCAGGACCTGCGGTGACGTCATTTAGTCAGCTGATGGCCACGCGACCATCACCTGATGCCGACGTCAGCTGTCATGCGACCATCACCTGACTAAATGACGTCAGCGCAGGTCCTGACAGTACAGACAGCAGACCGGAGGAGACCGGAGAGCAGACCGGGGGCCGCCGGAGAGGTGAATATACAGGTTTTGTTTGTTTTTAACTTTTTTATTTCTTTTTTTCACCGCGTGGTAGCCGGGATGAAGAGGAGTTGTAGTCTCGTCTTCCTCCCAGATACCACACGCATCGCGAATAAGCTTCAGCGTAATCGCAGTAGAAATGGTCATGCTGCGTTTTGCAAAGTAATGCGAATTCGGCGCGCAAATTAGCGCATCATGTGCACAGCACATCCGAATTCACATGGCTTTGCATGGCAGACTGTTTTACAAGCGTTTTCGCGGCCGTAAAAACGCCGCAAAAACGCTACAAAAACGCTACGTGGGCACATAGCCTAAGGCTGTGTGCCCACGACGCGTATTTTAAGCGTTTCCGCATGGCAAAAACGCTGCAGAAACGCTTAAAGACGCATGTTAGAAGGTCTGCCATGTTCCCCAATGATAGTCCGCATGTGCTGTGCACATGCTGCGGAAATTTCCGCTGCGGATTATCATTGCGGAAAAAAACGCAGCACTACCAATTATTTTGCGGAAGCGCAGCGTTTTCCTGGCCATTGACTTGCATTGGAACGCATGGATTCCGCTTCACTAGATAAGCACATGCGGAATACATGCGTTCAATGTGCGGATGGTACCCGCGTGTGGAGGATGGGAGACTCTCCTCCGGACCCGGGTACCATAGAACCTGTCAAAATAAAGAATAAAATAAAAAATAAATGTTATATTTACCTTCTGACGGCCCCCGCTGCGCTCGTCCTCCCATGTCGGCAGCTCGCGATGGACTGAAGGACCAGCGCTGACGTCATAGTCATGTGACGGCAGGTCCTTCAGTGTACTGCGATCTGCCGGCAGCCAGGACGGAGCGAAGCGAGACTGCGGGGGCCATCGGAAGGTAAGTATAGATTTATTTTTTTATTTTTAACCAGTCGTTGGGGTCACACTATATAAATCCATGCCGTTTTCATGGATTTCTATAGTGTGACCAAGTTGACAAGCACTTTCCAAGTGATGCTAAAATCGCTTGTAAAGCGCTTGTCAACCCGCATGCGGAAATGCATGTGAAGAACGCTCCACTTCTGCATGTCCCTGGCAGGAAAAACGCATGTACAATCCGCATATACAATCCGCATGTACAATCCGCGTGTACAATCCGCATATACAATCCGCATGTACAATCCGCATGTACAATCCGCGTGTACAATCCGCGTGTACAATCCGCATATACAATCCGCATGTACAATCCGCGTGTACAATCCGCATATACAATCCGCATGTACAATCCGCGTGTACAATCCGCATATACAATCCGCATGTACAATCCGCGTGTACATTCCGCGTGTACAATCCGCGTGTACAATCCGCATGTACAATCCGCATGTACAATCCGCATGCGTTTTTTCTGCCAGCGAGATGCAGAAACGCTCAGGAAAAATCCGGAGCATTTCTGCATCGTGGGCACATAGCCTAAGTCTCTGCATTTTTCTGCTTACACATCAGTACATTTCTGAACACATTCAGCAAAAATTGCAGTACATTTGTTAAAATTGGGCATATAGCATACTATAGGTGCTTCTCATAAAATTAGAATATCATCAAAAAGTTAATTTATTTCAGTTCTTCAATACAAATAGTAAAACTCATATTATATAGAGTCATTACAGACAGAGTGATCTATTTCAAGTGTTTATTTCTGTTAATGTTATTATCTCAGTAAATTAGAATACTTTATAACACCAGCTTGAAAAATGTTTTTAAAATCTGAAATATTGTCCTACTGAAATGTATGTTCAGTAAATGCCCTCAATACTTGGTCGGGGCTCCTTTTGCATCAATTACTGCATCAATGCGGCAATGTGGCATGGAGGCGATCAGCCTGTGACACTGCTGAGGTGTTATGGAAGCCCAGGTGGCTTTGATAGAAGCCTTCAGCTCGTCTGCATTGTTGGGTCTGGTGTCTCTCATCTTTCTCTTGACAATACCCCATAGATTCTCTATAATAGATTCTCTATGGGGTTAAGGTCAGGCGAGTTTGCTGCCAATCAAGCACAGTGATACTGTTGTGTAAACCAGGTATTGGTACTTTTGGCAGTGTGGACAGGGGCCAAGTCCTGCTGGAAAATGACATTTCCATCTCCAAAAAGCTTGTGGGCAGAGGGAAGCATGAAGGGCTCTACAATGTCCTGGTAGACGGGTGTGCTGACTTTGGTCTTGATAAAACACAGTGGACCTACACCAGCAGATGACATGGCTCCCCAAACCATCACCGATTGTGGAAACTTCACACGAGACCTCAAGCAGCTTGGATTGTGGCCTCTCCACTCTTCCTCCAGACTCTGGGACCTTGATTTCCAAATTAAATGCAAAATTTACTTTCATCGGAAAACAACACCTTGGACCACTGAGCAACAGTCCAGGTGTTTTTCTCCTTGGCCCAGGTAAGATGCTTCTGGCGTTGTCTATTGGTGATGAGTGGCTCGACACAAGGAATGTGACACTTGTAGCCCATGTCCTGGATACGTCTGTGTGTGGTGGCTCTTGAAGCAATGACTCCAGCAGCAGTCCACTCCTTGTGAATCTTCCCCAAATGTTTGAATGTCCTTTCCTTAACAATCTTTTCAAGGCTGCGGTTATCCCGGTTGCTTGTGCACCTCTTCCTACCACACTTTTTCTTTCCACTCAACTTTCCATAAATATGCTTGGATACAGCACTCTGTTAACAGCCAGCTTCTTTAGCAATGACCTTTTGTGGTTTACACTCCTTGTGGAGTGTGTCAATGACTGCCTTCTGGACATCTGTCAAGTCATCAGTCTTCCCCATGATTGTGGAGCCTACTGAAACAGACAAAGGGACCTTTTTAAATGTGTAAGAAGCCTTTGCAGGTGTTTTTTGTTAATTATTCTAATTTACTGAGATAATGACTTTGTGTTTTCATTGGCTGTAAGCCATCATTATCAACATTAACAGAAATAAACACTTGAAATAGATCACTCTGTAATGACTCTGTATAATATATGAGTTTCACTTTTTGGATTGAAGAACTGAAATAAATAAACTTTTTGATGATATTCTAATTTTGTGAGAAGCACCTGTATGTTTGATGCATCTCATTAGCTAAGCTCAACCTCTTCCTTGCTTCACCTCAATTTGAGCCATAAATTGTGATATTTCATTTTGGTGCATTTTATGACTCCTCTTTGTCACACTTTTCTCATAACTATTTTTTTTATAACTGAGGGAAATTAACAAAATCTTATTTGTTGTACTCAAGTTTTCACAGAAACATCTGATAAAGTGTTGACTTATTTTTCTGAGTTAAACTCTTCCTTTTGGCCCTCTATATATTTGAGTTTGACAGCCCTGATGTAGATGGATGATGATGTGGCAAGAAGGGGCAGAGGGGCAGAGCCTCCTGGCTCTCAGCTTCGCTCTCCACTGCTCACAGGAGACAGCAGTTACTTCACAAATGTAACTGATAGAAAAGATGTCACGTAAGAGGGGGTCAGGGGAGCGATGTGCTGCAGGAAGAGGAGGATTAGGCAGGGAGCGCTGTGCTGCAGGAAGAGGAGGATTAGGCAGGGGAGTGATGTAATGCAGGAGGGGGAGGCTTAGGCAGGGAAGCGATGTGCTGCAGGAAGAGGTGGCTTATGCAGGGGAGTGATGTAATGCAATAGGAGAGGATTAGTCAGGGAGCGATGTGCTGCAGGAAGTGCAGGATTTGGCAGTGGGCGATGTGGTGCAAGAGGAGATTTGGCAGTGGGTGATGTGGTGCAGGAAGGGGGAGATTTAGAAAGGGCACAATGTGCTGCAAGGAGGGGAGGATTAGACGGGAGCAATGTGCCGCAAGAGGGGGAGGTTTAGACAGGGGAGTGATGTGCTGCAGGAGTGGGAGAATTAAGCGGTGAGAAACATGCTGCAGGACGGGGAGGGTTAGGCAGGGGAGCAATGTGCTGCAGGTGGAAGGAGAATCTGTGACTACAGCTCAGTGTTTAAGGTTTATTGGAGCCTGTCTTTTATATATTTTATTGTTTTTTTTTCTGACAAAACTGCATAACATCTGACATGAAGTCCGCTTAGCAGTCACTGTCCCTGTAGATTGTTACTGTCCAGGTTCACCGCTGTCTCTTTTTGTTTTTAGTGCCAATCTGACAGCAGTGAAGGTTCCGCTGATAATGGCGGTCGGGTTCCGAATAGAATGTTCATGTCTGTTCTCATTGTAGTAACATCACGGAATATGCTAATTTCTTCTGACCACACCCGATGACTGAATAAAGGCGCCTCACCCACTTGTCTATGTCATCACTTTGTGGTGTCACAATGATCTAAGAGGATAAAAAAACGCTCCTGGCAGCTTTACAGTCGTCCCTTCGTGTTAAAGGAGCAGGATGATAGAGCCGCACCATGCCAGCCAGAAGAAAAGAAAGTGGAGCCCTTCAAGATGATGAAGCAAGAAAGCAGACTGTGGAAGGCCATCCAGGACCAAGAGCATCATGAGGGCCTGGTAACGTATACTACACAACTGTTCTGTATATGCTCATGCCATGTAAACCTATGGTGGCCGATTCATCAAGGCTGGTGGATTTCTATACCAGCATTCATGAAGCGCCTATTGGAGGAACGTGCACCAAATTCATTAAAAAGACTAAACCTCTTAATGAACTTGACTCATCCTTAAAGGGGTTGTTCCCTTTCAATAAATGAATGTCCCTAGCTGCAGGTCATTTAATTAAAAAAAAGAGGTTCCACCATCTCAGAGCTGCAGCAGCTCAGTGCGCTCAGCTGGGCAGTCCGTCTGATTACATTTGTTGGCTGCGGCAGTATTGAGGTGATGTCAGTGCCATACACAATCCCAGGAATGGGTCAGGACAGCACAGTTTGATTCTTTATACCTGCAGCCAGGGTCATTCATTTATTGAAATATCCCCTTAAAGCTGACGTACTACACCTCAAGAAATGTACTCCAGTCAAAAGATGGAGTCCATTTCAGTCCTATTTTACACCACTTTTCCAGCCTAATTTGTAATAAGTTTTCAGGTAAAGCTAAGCCACAAGCGGTCCAGATAAGCTCTGTTCACTATTTAAGAAGTTAAAAGAGTGGGTGTAAAAAGGTCAGAGTATTTAAATGTAAGTTGCGCAGGAATTTACTGAGATTCAAACAGTTGTGCAACACATTTCCGGTGAAAACTGCTTGATGAAAAATGTTCCTTGAATAATATAACATTTCAGGTTAGTGGTAATAGATTTTATTATGGGACGTTGATCCAGGGAACTAGTCTGATTGCCATATGTGGAGTCGGGAAGGAATTTTTCCCCTAAAATGGGGCAATTAGCATCTGCCTCATGGGGTTTTTGCCTTCCTCTGGATCAACACATTAGCTTTTAGGTTGAACTTGATGGACTTGTGTCTTTCAACCTTAAAACTATGAAACTGTCCCTGTATTGAGGTTCAAGGGTGAAGCCCAGGGTTCATTTGGAACCATCAGAAATGGTGTGTTTTGCGCCCAGTCTGTCCAAGGAAGCCTGTTTGAGCCAACGGCCTCAGAAATATCCTAACATTTCAGAAAGTAGCAATAGTTAGGGTGGATGAACCATTCTAGCCTTAAGTTTGCCCCTCCAGTCAGCATCTACTATGTAGATGCAATCAAGGCCATGTAATAAGTCTTTATCGCTGTACAGGGCTGTAAGAGTGAAGGCCAGAGTTCCTTTGGAACCTGTAGGATAGACTGGCTTTTGCCAAGTCTTTCCAAAGAAGCTTTTTTGAGCCATAGGCCTCAGACAGGTCCTAACAAGAAAGTGGCATTAGATAGGTTTTTCTTTAGTTAGGATTGATTCAACTACTCAAGCCTCAAGCGCACTCCTCTGGCCAGCAGCTACTCTGTAGATGCAACCCTGGGCCTATGGTAAGTATCTATCCCTGTACAGGGGTGTAATGGTAAAAACCTGGGTTCCCTTGGGATCTGCAGAATGGAGTAGCTTGCGCCAAGTCTGTCCGAGGAAGTCTGTTTGAGCCAACAGCCTTAAACAGATCCCAGTATTTAGGAAAAAAAAAGCTTTAGTTAGAGTTGAATCAGCCACTATAGCCTCAAGCTCGCTCCTCCGGCCAGCAGCTACTCTGTAGATGCAGCCCTGGGCCTATGGTAAGTATCTATCCCTGTACAGGGGTGTAATGGTAAAGGCCAGGGTTCCCTTGGGATTTGCAGAATGGAGTAGCTTGCGCCAAGTCTGTCCGAGAAAGCCTTTTTGAGCTGATGGATTTAAACAAATTTCAACATTTAGGAAAAAAGCATTAATCTATTTCAGTTAGAGTTAATTCAATTACTCTAGCATAAAGATCCTAATTCACTTTGTCTAAAGGAAGTTAGTTGGCAAATTTTTATTGTGTGAGCAATGAGGTTATGAAACTCTCTACCACATGAAATTGAAATACTTAATTTTCTAAAAAAAATTCAAGGAGGGCATGTGTGTGCCTTTCTTGAATAATATAAAATTGCAGGTTATCCGTACTAGATTATGTTATGGGACGTTAATCCAGGGAACTAGTCTGATTGCCATATGTGGAGTCGGGAAGGAATTTTTCCCCTAATATGGGGCAATTAGCATCTGCCTCATGGGGTTTTTGCCTTCCTCTGGATCAACACATTAGCTTTTAGGTTGAACTTGATGGACTTGTGTCTTTCAACCTTAAAACTATGAAACGGTCCCTGTATAGAGGTTCAAGGGTGAAGCCCAGGGTTCATTTGGAAACATCAGAAATGGTGTGTTTTGCGCCCAGTCTGTCCAAGGAAGCCTGTTTGAGCCAACGGCCTCAGAAATATCTTAACATTTAAGAAAGTAGCAATAGTTAGGGTTGGCTGAACCATTCTAGCCTTAAGTTTGCCCCTCCAGTCAGCATCTACTATGTAGATGCAATCAAGGCCCTGTAATAAGTCTTTATCGCTGTACAGGGCTGTAAGAGTGAAGGCCAGAGTTCCTTTGGAACCTGTAGGATAGACTGGCTTTTGCCAAGTCTTTCCAAAAAAGCTTTTTTGAGCCATAGGCCTCAGACAGGTCCTAACAAGAAAGTGGCATTAGATAGGTTTTTCTTTAGTTAGGATTGATTCAACTACTCAAGCCTCAAGCGCACTCCTCCGGCCAGCAGCTACTCTGTAGATGCAACTCTGGGCCTATGGTAAGTATCTATCCCTGTACAGGGGTGTAATGGTAAAAACCAGGGTTCCCTTGGGATCTGCAGAATGGAGTAGCTTGCGCCAAGTCTGTCCGAGGAAGTCTGTTTGAGCCAACAGCCTTAAACAGATCCCAGTATTTAGGAAAAAAAAGCTTTAGTTAGAGTTGAGTCAACCACTATAGCCTCAAGCTCGCTCCTCCGGCCAGCAGCTACTCTGTAGATGCAGCCCTGGGCCTATGGTAAGTATCTATCCCTGTACAGGGGTGTAATGGTAAAGGCCAGGGTTCCCTTGGGATCTGCAGAATGGAGTAGCTTGCGCCAAGTCTGTCCGAGAAAGCCTTTTTGAGCTGATGGATTTAAACAAATTTCAACATTTAGGAAAAAAGCATTAATCTATTTCAGTTAGAGTTAATTCAATTACTCTAGCATAAAGATCCTAATTCACTTTGTCTAAAGGAAGTTAGTTGGCAAATTTTTATTGTGTGAGCAATGAGGTTATGAAACTCTCTACCACATGAAATTGAAATACTTAATTTTCTAAAAAAAATTCAAGGAGGGCATGTGTGTGCCTTTCTTAAATAATATAAAATTGCAGGTTATCCGTACTAGATTTTGTTATGGGACGTTGATCCAGGGAACTAGTCTGATTGCCATATGTGGAGTCGGGAAGGAATTTTTCCCCTAATATGGGGCAATTAGCATCTGCCTCATGGGGTTTTTGCCTTCCTCTGGATCAACACATTAGCTTTTAGGTTGAACTTGACAGACTTGTGTCTTTCAACCTTAAAACTATGAAACGGTCCCTGTATAGAGGTTCAAGGGTGAAGCCCAGGGTTCATTTGGAAATATCAGAAATGGTGTGTTTTGCGCCAAGTCTGTCCAAGGAAGCCTGTTTGAGCCAATGGCCTCAGAAATATCCTAACATTTAAGAAAGTAGCAATAGTTAGGGTTGGCTGAACCATTCTACCCTTAAGTTTGCCCCTCCAGTCAGCATCTACTATGTAGATGCAATCAAGGCCCTGTAATAAGTCTTTATCACTGTACAGGGCTGTAAGAGTGAAGGCCAGAGTTCCTTTGGAACCTGTAGGATAGACTGGGTTTTGCCAAGTCTTTCCAAAGAAGCTTTTTTGAGCCATAGGCCTCAGACAGGTCCTAACAAGAAAGTGTCATTAGATAGGTTTTTCTTTAGTTAGGATTGATTCAACTACTCAAGCCTCAAGCGCACTCCTCCGGCCAGCAGCTACTCTGTAGATGCAACCCTGGGCCTATGGTAAGTATCTATCCCTGTACAGGTGTGTAATGGTAAAAACCTGGGTTCCCTTGGGATCTGCAGAATGGAGTAGCTTGCGCCAAGTCTGTCCGAGGAAGTCTGTTTGAGCCAACAGCCTTAAACAGATCCCAGTATTTAGGAAAAAAAAGCTTTAGTTAGAGTTGAATCAACCACTATAGCCTCAAGCTCGCTCCTCCGGCCAGCAGCTACTATGTAGATGCAGCCCTGGGCCTATGGTAAGTATCTATCCCTGTACAGGGGTGTAATGGTAAAGGCCAGGGTTCCCTTGGGATCTGCAGAATGGAGTAGCTTGCGCCAAGTCTGTCCGAGAAAGCCTTTTTGAGCTGATGGATTTAAACAAATTTCAACATTTAGGAAAAAAGCATTAATCTATTTCAGTTAGAGTTAATTCAATTACTCTAGCATAAAGATCCTAATTCACTTTGTCTAAAGGAAGTTAGTTGGCAAATTTTTATTGTGTGAGCAATGAGGTTATGAAACTCTCTACCACATGAAATTGAAATACTTAATTTTCTAAAAAAAATTCAAGGAGGGCATGTGTGTGCCTTTCTTGAATAATATAAAATTGCAGGTTATCCGTACTAGATTTTGTTATGGGACGTTGATCCAGGGAACTAGTCTGATTGCCATATGTGGAGTCGGGAAGGAATTTTTCCCCTAATATGGGGCAATTAGCATCTGCCTCATGGGGTTTTTGCCTTCCTCTGGATCAACACATTAGCTTTTAGGTTGAACTTGATGGACTTGTGTCTTTCAACCTTAAAACTATGAAACGGTTCCTGTATAGAGGTTCAAGGGTGAAGCCCAGGGTTCATTTGGAAACATCAGAAATGGTGTGTTTTGCGCCCAGTCTGTCCAAGGAAGCCTGTTTGAGCCAACGGCCTCAGAAATATCTTAACATTTAAGAAAGTAGCAATAGTTAGGGTTGGCTGAACCATTCTAGCCTTAAGTTTGCCCCTCCAGTCAGCATCTACTATGTAGATGCAATCAAGGCCCTGTAATAAGTCTTTATCGCTGTACAGGGCTGTAAGAGTGAAGGCCAGAGTTCCTTTGGAACCTGTAGGATAGACTGGCTTTTGCCAAGTCTTTCCAAAAAAGCTTTTTTGAGCCATAGGCCTCAGACAGGTCCTAACAAGAAAGTGGCATTAGATAGGTTTTTCTTTAGTTAGGATTGATTCAACTACTCAAGCCTCAAGCCCACTCCTCCGGCCAGCAGCTACTCTGTAGATGCAACTCTGGGCCTATGGTAAGTATCTATCCCTGTACAGGGGTGTAATGGTAAAAACCAGGGTTCCCTTGGGATCTGCAGAATGGAGTAGCTTGCGCCAAGTCTGTCCGAGGAAGTCTGTTTGAGCCAACAGCCTTAAACAGATCCCAGTATTTAGGAAAAAAAGGCTTTAGTTAGAGTTGAGTCAACCACTATAGCCTCAAGCTCGCTCCTCCGGCCAGCAGCTACTCTGTAGATGCAGCCCTGTGCCTATGGTAAGTATCTATCCCTGTACAGGGGTGTAATGGTAAAGGCCAGGGTTCCCTTGGGATCTGCAGAATGGAGTAGCTTGCGCCAAGTCTGTCCGAGAAAGCCTTTTTGAGCTGATGGATTTAAACAAATTTCAACATTTAGGAAAAAAGCATTAATCTATTTCAGTTAGAGTTAATTCAATTACTCTAGCATAAAGATCCTAATTCACTTTGTCTAAAGGAAGTTAGTTGGCAAATTTTTATTGTGTGAGCAATGAGGTTATGAAACTCTCTACCACATGAAATTGAAATACTTAATTTTCTAAAAAAAATTCAAGGAGGGCATGTGTGTGCCTTTCTTGAATAATATAAAATTGCAGGTTATCCGTACTAGATTTTGTTATGGGACGTTGATCGAGGGAACTAGTCTGATTGCCATATGTGGAGTCGGGAAGGAATTTTTCCCCTAATATGGGGCAATTAGCATCTGCCTCATGGGGTTTTTGCCTTCCTCTGGATCAACACATTAGCTTTTAGGTTGAACTTGATGGACTTGTGTCTTTCAACCTTAAAACTATGAAACGGTCCCTGTATAGAGGTTCAAGGGTGAAGCCCAGGGTTCATTTGGAAACATCAGAAATGGTGTGTTTTGCGCCAAGTCTGTCCAAGGAAGCCTGTTTGAGCCAACGGCCTCAGAAATATCCTAACATTTAAGAAAGTAGCAATAGTTAGGGTTGGCTGAACCATTCTAACCTTAAGTTTGCCCCTCCAGTCAGCATCTACTATGTAGATGCAATCAAGGCCCTGTAATAAGTCTTTATCACTGTACAGGGCTGTAAGAGTGAAGGTCAGAGTTCCTTTGGAACCTGTAGGATAGACTGGCTTTTGCCAAGTTTTTCCAAAGAAGCTTTTTTGAGCCATAGGCCTCAGAAAGGTCCTAACAAGAAAGTGTCATTAGATAGGTTTTTCTTTAGTTAGGATTGACTCAACTACTCAAGCCTCAAGCGCACTCCTCCGGCCAGCAGCTACTCTGTAGATGCAACCCTGAGCCTATGGTAAGTATCTATCCCTGTACAGGGGTGTAATGGTAAAAACCAGGGTTCCCTTGGGATCTGCAGAATGGAGTAGCTTGCGCCAAGTCTGTCCGAGGAAGTCTGTTTGAGCCAACAGCCTTAAACAGATCCCAGTATTTAGGAAAAAAAAGCTTTAGTTAGAGTTGAATCAACCACTATAGCCTCAAGCTCGCTCCTCCGGCCAGCAGCTACTCTGTAGATGCAACCCTGGGCCTATGGTAAGTATCTATCCCTGTACAGGGGTGTAATGGTAAAGGCCAGGGTTCCCTTGGGATCTGCAGAATGGAGTAGCTTGCGCCAAGTCTGTCCGAGGAAGCCTTTTTGAGCCAATGGCCTTAGACAGAACCCATCATTTAGTAATAAAAAAGCTTTAGTTAGAGTTATAGCCTCAAGCTCGCTCCTCTGGCCAGCAGCTACTCTGTAGATGCAACCCTGAGCATGTGGTAAGTCTCCATTCCTGTAAAGGGGTGTAATGGTAAAGATCAGGGTTCCTTTTGACCTGCTTATGCCAAGTCTGTCAAAGGAAGCCTTTTTGAGCTGATGGCTCTACACAGATCCTAATGTTTAGGAAAAAAGCTTATGTGTATTTCAGTTAGATTAAAAGTAAAGCCAACAAAAGAGAATTTAACTTTCCTCAAAAAATCAATTATTAATATAGCATTTACCTGCCCAGATCTCAGAACTAATGCACTATTAGGATGTAGCAATCCCATATAATTTTGTGTGCAGTTTTAATACTATGTAATCACCCCCCTCCATTAATTGGTAATATGTGAGTGGTTGTCGCATCAGTATTTTGCACCTGTATTGCTGTCATCGTTATTATATGGTATGATTAGTACTGAGACCTAGGCAGGTAAACACTGTTGCCCTTTTTTCCTGTGTTAATTCTTGAATTTTGGTGGGAATTTAAATTTGTCTTTGCTTTTAATGTTAGTGTAGGGACTCGCAAGTATGAGGACCCTTGACGCGGGTTGCGAGCTTGTGTATTTTGGCCAAAATATTTACTAATACCTCATATATATCATATATATTTTTTGCACGTTATTTTTATTCAGGGTGCAGCCAGACCCATAAATGTTGGCCTTGTAAACTAGGGTGTCTGTCTTCATGGGGTGTACTTAAAAAGTGCTGGGCAGCCCGCCTAATCTAATAGTTTGGGCTTCACTAATAGGCTGTAAGCCAGACATTGTGCACTACCTATGTGTGACCAGTGCCCTATACAAGGCTTATTTGTGTGCAGTTTTAATACTAAGCAATCACCCCCTCCATGAATTGGTAGGTTGTGAGTGGTTGTCTCATCAATATTTTGCACCTGTGTTGCTGACTTCTTCATTATATGGGTTTGCTGCATCCTTGTAATTATTGTTGCTGTATTTGCTGTGTTAATTCTTGAATTTTGGTGGGAACTTTAATTCCTTGTTTTTGTGACTTTGCTTTTAATGTTAGTGTAGGGACTCGCAAGTATGAGGACCCTTGAGCAGGTTGCGAGCTTGTATATTTTGGCCAAAATATCGACCAATACCTCATATATATCATATATATTTTTTACATGCTATTTTTATTCAGGGTGCAGCCAAGCCCATCTACAGGTGCATCTCACAAAATTAGAATATCACCAGAAAAGTTAATTTATTTCAGTTCTTCAATACAAAACGTGAAACTCATATATTATATAGAGCCATTACACACAGAGTGATCTATTTCACGTGTTTATTTCTGTTAATGTTGATGATTATGGCTTACAGTCAATGAAAACTCAAAAGTCATTATTTCAATTAATTAGAATACCTTATAACAACAGCTTGAAAAATGTTTTCAAAATCCAAAATGTTATCCTACTGAAATGTATGTTCAATAAATGCCCTCAATACTTGGTCGGGAATCCTTTTACATCAATTACTGCATCAATGCGGCAATATGGCATGGAGGGATCAGCCTGTGGCACTGCTGAGGGGTTATGGAAGCCCAGGTGGCTTTGATAGAAGCCTTCAGCTCGTCTGCATTGTTGGGTCTGGTGTCTCTCATTTTCCTCTTGACAATACCCCATAGATTCTTTATGGGGTTAAGGTCAGGTGAGTTTGCTGCCAATCAAGCACAGTGATACTGTTGTGTTTAAACCAGGTATTAGTACTTTTGTCAGTGTGGACAGGGGCCAAGTCCTGCTGGAGAATGAAATTTCCATCTCCAAAAAGCTTGGCGTAGCTAAGGTTTTGTTTCAGGGGGCCGAAACTTCTGAGTGGGCCTCTAACCAGGTAACCCTGATTCCAACTATAGCGGCGCACCCAGATAGTTGATGTAGGAAAACCTCAGCAGATGACCGCGCTGTTACTAAAAATAATCTCTATACAAAGACCAGCACTGATATTACCGCCATATGGTGACATATATTGATAGATGCCAGTCCTGCAGAACATATAAGAGATCACAGCTCAGTTATATATAGTACCTTACAGCTGACGTTCTTTCTGATTAAATTGTTCACTTTTCCCGTCTTTTCCATCTGGCCCAGACCGACACGACAACTTCTCCAGCCAGGGCTCAGAGTCTCAGGTATGCAGAGATCACAACAAAGACACATTTGACTCCTTACATTTCAGGCACTGACCACATCTATCCCCAACCTGCACAAACTTCTCATCCTGCTGATACCCCAATACTGAGCCTCTGCTGCAAAATGTGTCCCTATTACTGCACCTACTGTGTGCCCTCTAGATGGTAAAACAAACCTCTAAAATAAAGTAATGCCGTGTGCAAGTGTCCTAGAAAACAGTGCCCACATTGTGCCCCCTAGAAAGTAATAGTGCCCCTTCGACAGTCACGATAACCTGAGTTCCCCTATAACAATAAGTGCCCACCTAAGATTTAATAATGTCCTGAGTCTCCCCCCATGTAGAGCTCCGCTCTAACCAGTATGATATTCTCCAATTCACGATATAATTCCCCCTCACTGTATAGTACCCCCACAAAGTGACCCCTTAGTAGCCCCCAAGCTGATGGCTCCAACACTGTATGATGGCCTCCACACTATACAAAGACCCCACATTATCTCCCACAATGTATGATGGCCCCCACGCTGTTCAAAGAACCCACATTATCTCCCACACTGTATAAATAGCCTACATATAGTATAATGCACCAGATAGTCCTCAATATAGTATAATGCACTCCCCATAGTCCTTCGTATAGTATAATGCGCCCCTATAGGCAGAGTCTGTAGTAAAATGCTCCCCCCATTGACAGAGTCTGTAGTATAAAGCTCCCCCCCATAGGCAGAGTCTGTAGTATAATGCTCCCCCCCTCCTCATAGGCAGAGTCTGTGGTATAATGCCCCCCCATAGGCAGAGTCTGCAGTATAATGCCCCCCCCATAGGCAGAGTCTGTAGTATAATGCTCCCCCCTCCTCATAGGCAGAGTCTGTAGTATAATGTCCCCCCTCCTCATAGGCAGAATCTGTAGTATAATGCCCCCCCCCCATCTCATAGGCAGAGTCTGTAGTGTAATGTGCCCCCCCTCCTCATAGGCAGAGTCTGTGGTATAATGCCCCCCCCATCTCATAGGCAGCGTCTGTAGTATAATGCCCCACCTATAGGCAGAGTCTGTAGTAAAATGCACCCCCCATAGGCAGAGTCTGTAGTATAATGCTCCCCCTCTTATAGGCAGAGTCTGTAGTACAATGTCCCCCCCATAGGCAGAGTCTGTAGTATAATGCTCCCCCCCTCCTTATAGGCAGAGTCTGTAGTATAATGCCCCCCCATAGGCAGAGTCTGCAGTATAATGCCCCCCCATAGGCAGAGTCTGTAGTATAATGCTCCCCCCTCCTCATAGTCAGAGTCTGTAGTATAATCCCCCCCCCTCCTCATAGGCAGAATCTTTAGTATAATGCCCCCCCATCTCATAGGCAGAGTCTGTAGTATAATGTGCCCCCCCTCCTCATAGGCAAAGTCTGTGATATAATGCCCCCCCCATCTCATAGGCAGCGTCTGTAGTATAATGCCCCACCTATAGGCAGAGTCTGTAGTAAAATGCACCCCCCATAGGCAGAGTCTGTAGTATAATGCTCCCCCTCTTATAGGCAGAGTCTGTAGTACAATGTCCCCCCATAGGCAGAGTCTGTAGTCTACTGCTCTCCCCTGCTCATAAACAGAGTCTGTAGTATAATGCCCCCCATAAGCAGAGTCTGTAGTAGAATGCCCCCCCATAGACAGAGGCTTTAGTATAATGCTCCCCCCCTCCCCATAGACAGTCTGTAGTATAATGCCCCCCCTCCCCATAGGCAGAGTCTTTAGTATAATGCCCCCCCTCTCTGTGGGCAGAGTCTGTAGTATAATGCACCTCCCCTTTCCCATAGGCAGAGTCTGTAATATAATGCCGCCCCCCACCCAGCAAAAAATAAATAAACAGTACTCATCTCTCCTCCTGGTTCCCTCGCTGCTCAGAGCACCCAGCACGCACACATCTTCAGCACAGCGGGCTGGGCGCCAAGTGATGATGTCAGAGACGTCAGTCACAGAAGGGACTAATGGGAGAGAGATCCGCGCTCCCTCTCTCATCAGTAAACTTGCGGCGGTGGCGGGCAGTGGGGCCCGATGCTGGCACCAGGGGCATGCTAGATACAGTTACACTGGCGTAGCCCTGGATGGGCCCCCTAAGAGCGAGGGGCCCGGGGCCACCGCCCCCTTTGCCCCCCTGGTAGCTTGATACTGTGGCAGAGGGAAGCATGAAGTGCTCTAAAATTTCCTGGTAGACGGCTGCGCTGACTTTGGTGTTGAAAAAACACAGTGGACCTACACCAGCAGATGACACGGCTCCCCAAACCATCAATGATTGTGGAAACTTCACACTAGACCTCAAGCAGCTTGGATTGTGGCCTCTCCACTCTTCTTCCAGACTCTGGGACCTTGATTTCAAATGAAAATTGGAACTCTGGACATCTGTCAAGTCAGCAGTCTTCACCATGATTGTCATGATTGTGGAGCCTACTAAAACAGACTAAGGGACCTTTTTAAATGCTTAGGAAGTCTTTGCAGGTGTTTTTTGTTAATTATTTTAATTTACTGAGTTAATGACTTTTGTGTTTTCATTGGCTATAAGCCATAATCATCAACATTAACAGAAATAAACAATTGAAATAGATCACTGTGTTTGTAATGACTCTATATATATATGAGGTTCACTTTTTGCATTGAAGAACTGAAATAAATTAACTTTTTGATGATATTCTAATTTTGTGAGATGCACCTATATGTTATGGCCTTGTAAATTAGAGTGTCTATCTTCATGGGGTGCACTTAAATAGTGCTGGGCAGCCCGTGTTCTTGCCTCAGCAGCGAATTTAGCTATCCAGGGAATCTAGTCACTTTATGTGTATATCAGTTCTGACATTATGTTGCTTGCATTTGAATCCTGTCTCTTTTTTATTGTTTGATAACTGCACTGTCTGCTAGTGATTTAATGTATTTGCTCTAGTTTCAATTTGCAATGCATTATGGGAAAGTTCCAAGAGCATTGTGAGACAGTTCTTGTTGCATTGTGGTCCTGTTCTTGTCACAGTTTGGGCAGCGACCATTATTTCCTCTTCTCTTCTGATGGAGAAGTTCCCTTATCACTCATCTTGTAAAGTGGCACAGAGCGGTAGTCGTGACTGAACGTCGGTCTGATTTCGCTCTGGCACTTTACAGACAATGGGTGTCCCAGTCCCAGTGTGCTCTAGGGTGTGGGGTGCAGCACACTCTCTTGTAGGCCGCAGGCCTCCACTGCCTTCAGGCTTCTGTCCTCAGAAGCCGCCGCTCACAATTTAGGGGACACAAAGTTCTTTGTAACAGTCAAACATATATTTGACAGTTCAAGTTCATCAGGTGGGTACAGATGGGATAAGGCACAGCAATTCACATTATCCTCCTTCTTAGCATAACTCCTCTTCAGCCCTGTTGCTAGCTCATCCTGTATTTCTCGTCCACCTCTGCAGTGCACCCGGGACTGGCCTTCAACTTCCATCTATGCAGGTCCATGTCCATCTTCCTTTGTACTTCAGAGCACACAAAGTGTCCGGCAGCTCCTATGCCAGACCTTAGGCTCTGGACGTGACTGGAGCGACTGCTCTGGATCCCAGTAATGCCTCCCACTGCCTGGAACATTGAGTACTATATACAGTGGGTACGGAAAGCATTCAGACCCCTTTACATCTTTCACTCTTTGTTTCATTGCAGCCATTTGGTAAATTCTAAAAAGTTCTTTTTTTTTTCTCATTAAAGTACACTGTGCACCCCATCTTGACTGAAAAAAAAACAGAAATGTAGAAATTTTTGCAAATTTATTAAAAAAGGAAAACTGAAATATCACATGGTCATAAGTATTCAGACGCTTTGCTCATATTTAAGTCACATGCTGTCCATTTCTTGTGATCCTCCTTGAGATGGTTCTACTCTTTCATTGGAGTCCAGCTGTGTTTAATTAAACTGATAGGACTTGATTTGGAAAGGCACATGACGCGCCCCTGGGCCTGAGTCGCGCAGCGTTGCGCACGCGGGAGCCTACCCGGAGCCGGATCAGATGGGGGTAGTAGTCTCGTGGCGGTGACCCGGTCCGTGCCCAGGGAGTCAGACTAAGTGGCAGTCTATTAGCAGTAGATGGTGGATGACTACGCCACCCGTTGAATGCAGCTATGGAGCTGCCGCTGCAGGGCAGACCGCTGAGGCCGGTGGAAGGATGGTGCAGCGTGGATGGTATAACCCCCAACGGGAGGGGTATGGCCTCAGGGCAGCCGACGTGGATGATGGGGGTAGCAGGAACCACTCAGAGACGATGCGGTGTAGTTCAGGGTCTTTACTGGTGACAAAGATAGACCCTCCCGGAGTACTTGCTAGCGATCGGGGCCTGGTCAGTCCTTGAGCAGATGGGATCTCCCCTGGCCAGGCGGAGTTGTAGGCCTTCCCAACTAACTGTACTCTTCTGGCTACCTTACTAGAGGCGGGTAAAAGTAGCCCACGTCCCTGAGTGTACCGTGTGGTGCTCACCCGTATGGCCGGTGACTCGGGGCCTTCTAATGGCTTCCGCTCCACGATGGCGGTGCTGGTCCCATGCGTGTGACCGTGCCTTCGGGTTTCTTGGCCAGAGGACCTGAAATCCCCTGCCTGACGGATTCTGCTGCTGGGTAGGAGTTAGTCCCCACAGCCTCGGACTCCGGGTCCGGTAAGAAATCTTCTCAGTCAGGGCGAGCTCTGCAGCTGCCAGCCCCTGACTCCTTGTAACACTGTTCCACAGAGCTCCTGATGTTCTGTTCCTATATTTGCTTCTTTTCTCTGTCTCTACTCCTGGCATGGCCCAGGAGCTGGGCCCAGCCGGAGCCACAGCTCCCTGTCAGCCCTCCTGGCTGAACTCTCCCTCTCAACTCCCTAACCCTGCCTCAGCCCCAGGTTTAAATAGGGGAAGTCCTTCCCCTCCCAGGACTGGGCAGGAGGTGTGGCATGCACAGGATCCCTGACCAAGAGACCTCCCACCTGCTCTCAGACATAACATTGCTGTTACTGTGGAAACCAGACCCCTGGGGTGCCACATTCCCCCCTAGTGAAATTTAGTACTCCGGGACTAAACATATTTTTAGAAAAACATAACAAGGTATAAACAATAATAATACAATAAGAAAACCACATAAAGATGGTCACGGCGTGTCCGCAACCGGGTGCAGTTTTTGAAGAAAAGCAAGGTGTCCATTTCACCAAAACAGGGAGACGTAACCAGGTAGGGGTCTGTCCTGCCCCGAGTCCTTAACAGTCTTTTAGTCCGTCCTGGGTTACACTCCAACTATGTACAAAGGATTCCCGGTAAATCCACCAAGGACTCCTATAAATTACTAGAAACACATAATTATTTACAGGATATGGCCGCTCTCAGTCCTCGGCCAGTGGGGATAAGGATTGGCTGCTCACAGTCCTCAGCCTGGTAAGGGATAGGGGATGGCTGCTCACAGTCCTCAGCCTGGTAAGGGATAGGGACACACGGGGAACAATTCACTAATCCCAACGGGGACCATATTTTAATTAGCAACAGTTCTCATACCCTGACGGGTAACTATATACAGTTCTTTGTTTATGCTACTTCCCTTCAGTAGCGGTGTCCTCTTTGTGCTCCCTCCTGAGGGTAGTCCTCAGACCCGTCCGGGTCCTCTTGGCTTTCCTCGTATTGGTAGCACTGCAGCTCCTCCTCGGTTAGCCGGGCTAGTATCTCTGCGACAGTCCTCCTCCCAGGTGGCAAGGACTTTACCTCCCTTTGGGCTGCCCCGGTTAATTGGGCCACCAGGATGCTCACTTTTTGCTCTTCTGTGAGGGGGTACACCTGGAAGAGGCTATCCAGCTTTTCTCTAAAGTCCTGCAGGGTATGTGACTCCCCTGAGTACTGGGGTAGCCAGGCTGCCCCCGGGATATAGGGCATGGTGAAAGACATGACCGCAACAGCGGTGGCGCTGGCGGGGGTTGCAGCGGTGAAGCTCTCCTCCGTATCCGACATCCTTCTCCCCTCTAGTGGACCGTGGCCTACCTTGCGATGATCCTCTTCCATAGGCCGTGGCTCCGCAGTGGATCGTCAGGGTTGAGGACCTTCCGTCGCGCTCCTGTGACGTCGGCGTCTGCTGGGCTCCTTCCAGGACCTTACGCAACGTCCGGACGTGAGGCGGGGCTTCAGTTCTCGCGCGCTTTCGGAGTCCACGCCCCTCTTCTTCCCGCGCGGCGACCTCAAGATGGCGTCCAACGGTGGGAAAACTCCACGGATGGCGGGAAGAAGGCCGAAGATGGCGCCGGATGGCGGGAAAACCACCGATGGCGGGAAGAAAGCGGAAGATGGCGCCGGATGGCGGGAATCTTCACCACAAGTAAGTTTGAACAGTCTTTTTCAGGCACGCAGTACCCGGTGGTTGCGGGCACGAAATCCTGCCGACTACGCCAAAAGTAGACGCGCCCCTGGGCCTGAGTCGCGCAGCGTTGCGCACGCGGGAGCCTACCTGGAGCCGGATCAGATGGGGGTAGTAGTCTCGTGGCGGTGACCCGGTCCGTGCCCAGGGAGTCAGACTAAGTGGCAGTCTATTAGCAGTAGATGGTGGATGACTACGCCACCCGTTGAATGCAGCTATGGAGCTGCCGCTGCAGGGCAGACCGCTGAGGCCGGTGGAAGGATGGTGCAGCGTGGATGGTATAACCCCCAACGGGAGGGGTATGGCCTCAGGGCAGCCGACGTGGATGATGGGGGTAGCAGGAACCACTCAGAGACGATGCGGTGTAGTTCAGGGTCTTTACTGGTGACAAAGATAGACCCTCCCGGAGTACTTGCTAGCGATCGGGGCCTGGCCAGTCCTTGAGCAGATGGGATCTCCCCTGGCCAGGCGGAGTTGTAGGCCTTCCCAACTAACTGTACTCTTCTGGCTACCTTGCTAGAGGCGGGTAAAAGTAGCCCACGTCCCTGAGTGTACCGTGTGGTGCTCACCCGTATGGCCGGTGACTCGGGGCCTTCTAATGGCTTCCGCTCCACGATGGCGGTGCTGGTCCCATGCGTGTGACCGTGCCTTCGGGTTTCTTGGCCAGAGGACCTGAAATCCCCTGCCTGACGGATTCTGCTGCTGGGTAGGAGTTAGTCCCCACAGCCTCGGACTCCGCGTCCGGTAAGAAATCTTCTCAGTCAGGGCGAGCTCTGCAGCTGCCAGCCCCTGACTCCTTGTAACACTGCTCCACAGAGCTCCTGATGTTCTGTTCCTATATTTGCTTCTTTTCTCTGTCTCTACTCCTGGCATGGCCCAGGAGCTGGGCCCAGCCGGAGCCACAGCTCCCTGTCAGCCCTCCTGGCTGAACTCTCCCTCTCAACTCCCTAACCCTGCCTCAGCCCCAGGTTTAAATAGGGGAAGTCCTTCCCCTCCCAGGACTGGGCAGGAGGTGTGGCATGCATAGGATTCCTGACCAAGAGACCTCCCACCTGCTCTCAGACATAACATTGCTGTTACTGTGGAAACCAGACCCCTGGGGTGCCACACACACACCTGTCTATATAAGACCTCACAGCTCACAGTGCATGTCAGACCAAATGAGAATCATGAGCTCAAAGGAACTGCCTGTTACGATGTTAGTAGATACCCTGAAGTCCAATGGCGTGGGCCAAAAGCAGAGACTGAGACAAGAGTAGTGTGAAAGTCTATTTTAAACTCAAGTGCAAAAGATCACAGCAAACAGTTTATGAAGGTAAGTTCATTCCAAACAATACTTCTTAGAACCTAATCTGTAAGGCACGGCCTTCATTACTATTAGGGTATGTAAACGTTAACGATAGTCCAAGTTTACTTAGGTACAGTAATATGCAAACAGAAATAAGGATAGTAAGCAGACGTAGGTATTCCTCAGTTGATTGTGGACTCACGTAGTGCAGAAGAGAAGACAAACTGGAATATGGATCTGGATATTGAAGAATGCAGGAGGTGCAGCGGAGGAAACAGCGATGTCTTAAGCAGAGCTGGAGCCGGGTATTTAAACACAGAGCAAGATGGTGACTATACCAGAGGTGTAGAGATCCAGGAGAAGTTTTCTTCAGGAAGACAAAAGTTCAGAGATCCCAGCGTGAGTGAACAACAGCCAGTGGTTCCTTTCAGCAGAAGTCCCCTTAGCAGAGGATTCAGGCAGCAATCCTTTCAGCGGATGACTAGGAGTAAACACAAGGTCAGCAAGACTCTATTCAGAGGGCTAGCACAGGTGAGTAGAAAGCTAAAAGCACACAATACTCAGGCAAGGCATGATTGCAACACATGCAGTTTAAGTAGGTCCACAGGCAGGAAACACATGACCCCAGTGAGGCAATGGAAGCCATCTTGGCTAAGGGAAAAACTACTGGCAAAGTAAAATTAAACCTGGCATCCTGACACTGCCCAAGGAGCTTAGAGACAGAATTGTGGCAAGGCACAGATCTGGCCAAGTTTACAAAAGAATTTCTGCATTAGTCAAGGGTCCTAAGAACACAGTGGCCTCCATAATCCTTAAGTGGAAGAAGTTTGGGACCACCAGAAGTCTTCCTAGACCTGGCCGTCCAGCTAAACTGAGCAATCGTGGGAGAAGAGCCTTGGTGAGAGAGGTAAAGATGAACCCCAAGATCACTGTGGCTCAGCTCCAAAGATGCAGTAGGGAGATGGGAGAAAGTTGCATAAAGTCAACTATCACTGCAGCCCTCCACAAGTCGAGCCTTTATGGCAGAGTGGCCCAACGGAAGCCTCTCCTCAGTGCAAGACATATGAAAGCCTGCACAGAGTTTGCTTAAAAACACATGAAGGACTCCCAGTCTATGAGAAATAAGATTCTTTGGTCTGATGAGACTAAGATAGAACTTTTTGGTGATAATTCTAAGGGGTATGTGTGGAAAAAACCAGGCACTGCTCATCACCTGCCCAATACAATCCCAACAGTGAAACATGGTGGTGGCAGCATCATGGGGGTGTTTTTCAGCTGCAGGGACAGGACGACTGGTTGGAATTGAAAGAAACATGAATGCGGCCAAGTACACAGATATCCTGGATGAAAACCTCTTCCAGAGTGCTCTGGACCTCAGACTTGGCCGAAGGTTCACCTTCCAACAAGACAATGACCCTAAGCACACAGTTAAAATAACAAAGGAGTGGCTTCAGAACAACTCTGTGACCATTCTAGACTGGCCCAGCCAGAGCCCTGACCTAAACCCAATTGAACATCTCTGGAGAGACCTGAAAATGGCTGTCCACCAACGTTCACCATCCAACCTGACAGAACTGGAGAGGATCTGCAAGGAAGAATGGCAGAGGAACCCCAAATCCAGGTGTGAAAAACTTGTTGCATCATTCCCAAGAAGACTCATGGATGCACTAGCTCAAAAGGGGGCTTCTACTCAATACTGGTCATTTGGTCTGACATGCACTGTGAGCTGTGAGGTCTTATATAGACAGGTGTGTGCCTTTCCAAATCAAGTCCTATCAGTTTAATTAAACACAGCTGGACTCCAATGAAAGAGTAGAACCATCTCAAGGAGGATCACAAGGAAATGGACAGCATGTGACTTAAATATGAGCAAAGGGTCTGAATACTTATGACCATGTGATATTTCAGTTTTCCTTTTTTAATAAATTTGCAAAAATTTCTACATTTCTGTTTTTTTCAGTCAACATGGGGTGCAGAGTGTACTTTAATGAGAAAAAAAATGAACTTTTTAGAATTTACCAAATGGCTGCAATGAAACAAAGAGTGAAAAATTTAAAGGGGTCTGAATGCTTTCCGTACCCACTGTACTTCAATAAAACTCACCCTATAGATACCCTAGCCTGAACCTGCATGTCAACGGAGATGGGCATCCTACATATAGATGACAATGGCACCCTTGCTGAACGGCAGCTGCCCCTAGACCCTAAAAGTCCCTTATTCGTATTTACATAGACCAAAGATCTGACAGTCTACCAGAAACTGGTACAGATATCACATCAAACAATCAATCCTCAGTGTGTACTAAATGATTAAAGTGACAACAGTGAATAAAGTGACAATGTGCAAATTTATAAAAACACCCAAGAACGTTCCTAATATCTTTGGACCTCCAAGCCAAAGGATACATTCGGGCATCCAAACAAAGGCTACAATCAGCCCTGTTCAACACCCTAGATGCTGATTACCTGCCTTATAGTGGAGGGTGATGACGCGCCCCCTGGGACATATTCCTTTCTGAGGGGAATACCCGGCACCGGATCAGATGGGGGGTTGTAGTCTCCGAGCGGCTGTGACCCGGTCCCGTGCCCAGGGCGTCAAGCTCAGTGTTATGTGGCAGTCCTTACTGATGTTATTAAAGTTCGTTGTGTCGACTACGCCACCCGTTGTGATGCGGTCACTGTGGCCGCCGCTGCTGCAGGGTCCGCTGAGGCTGATGGTGGGTGCGCAGCTTGGTGGGATAACCCCCAACGGGAGGGGTATAGCCTCAGAGGGGACAGGCGCAGAGGATGGGGGTTGTGGTGGTGCGATGCAGCCGGTAATGATGACAGACTCGGGTTGTGCAGTTAAGGGTCTTTACTTACTGCAGATGTTCCTGGTCACTCTAGCTCCAAGTGACCTCCCGAGCCGTGCTGCGTCCACCAGGTCCTGGATCCAGCCAACCCCCAAACAAGTCCGGAGCGTGGCCCTGAGCTCTCCCTCTGTCCTTTCTTCAGCCGTCCCCACCAGTGATTCACCTAAATCCAGCTCCCTCGGGCCTTCTGTTGGGCAACCTTTGGCCTAAGGTTCCCTGACCCTCCATGTGGTGTGCCTTCAGGGTGAATGTAGTGGGTGACCGTGACAGACACTGCCCACGGTCTCCGGTCTCTGGCTGGGGAATGTCTTTGCCCCCACCAGCTTGGGTTCCGGTACCCTTCTGCTGACTCCTCACCCGGTGTTCTTATTTGGGTTCTTGGGTCCCTTCTTTGTCCCCCTCTGGGTCTTTCTGCACTCCACTCTCTCTCTCCAGGGCTGTTGTTTCTTTCTCTCTCTTGCTGCAGGCTTGTCCTCTGCATCTGACTTCCTCTCTGCGTCTGACCCTGATCTTTGATGGTGCCCACCTTATATACACCCTCTATGTGTGAGCTCAGGTGACCAGCACCCAATGAGCTCCTATCACTACCCAGACTGCTCCCCCTTTCTGCCCCTACACTACATGGGATGTTCCTCCCCCCTCCCACTCCAGCCAGGAACAGGCTCGGTCGCACCTGCACATTTCTAAGTGGGAGTGCCGTCGGCCTGCTCCTCTGGAATGGGATGTATGTAGTGCATGCAGTCTATCTGAGCTCAGTTCCACACTCCTTCCTTACCCGGGAGTGGAATATCACACCTCTGGGTTGAGGTGCAATACCCCTGTAGCAGCCGAATCCTCAGGGTGCTACATTCCCCCCTGGTAAACCACAGCACGTCCTCGGGCTGCAAGACATAAAACACCAAAACATACAAATTTTTATAAACATATAAAACACATAAAACATATATATATAAAACTTTCTCGTCGTCTTTTTCTTTCTTCCTCCTCTGGTCACCGTGCAACTCGTGACCAGGTAAAGTGCGACAGTCTTTTGAAAAACAGTTTCTCATATAAAACCGGTAGGGGGCGCCTTAGGAAGCGCAACTATGTACAGGGAAATTTTGGCCGTTCTCAGTCCCCGGCCAGGTAAAGGGAAAGGGATGGCTGCTCACAGTCCTCAGCCTGGTATGGAAGGGGTCACACAGGTAAACAGTTCACTGGTCCCAACGGGGACTAAACTTTAAAGCAGCCACGGTTACTTGGGTACCCCGACAGGTAACTATATACAGTCCTTTGTACTATTTCAGTCATAGTACCTTCTAGCCTTGAACCCGTCCGGGTCTTCTGGCTCCTCCTCCCTACACCGCAACTCCTCCTCCGTCAGGCGGTGCACGTGGAGGGCATAAGGTCCCTTGGCACACTTGTGCCGGGTGAACGTTACCTCGTCACCGACGTAGAGGTCACGACCTTTGTGACCCTCTGGAAGGTGGGACTCGACGTCCCGTCGAGTAACGAAGACGTCACCCATGGTGTTCCGGTCCCTTATGAAGCCCCACCCATGCTGCGCATTAAACTTTATTACCGTCCCGATGGTACGGGGACGATCTGCTGCATAGGGGTCCCTTCTGGTCCGACTCTTTTGCTCCGCGCTGCGGGTCCGGGCCCATTGCTCTCTGGCCCGCCTCTCCTCCCGCTCTCTCTTGAACTCTGCCAGCTGTTGACGGCAACACTCGGTACGCTCTGCTGCAGCTGCCCGAGTCTCTCCGGTGAACCCCATCAAATCTTCTCCCGTGGGGTCCCACACGAACTGGGCTTCCTCGAGTGGAGGCGAGACCCGAGTCACGGGTTTCGGAGCCGGGATTAGGGGCTCACACAAGGGCCCCAACTTCTTTTGTCGCTCCAGTTCCAAGAATTCTTTGGGCCAGATGAAAGGCCGCCCGTCCGGCCACGTTAGCTGGCTGAAGGGGTCCTCTCCCAGATATGGCACCCTTGGTGTTGCGGGTGCGGGCGCGATGGTGGGGGCACCCAGGTTGCCCAGGCCTTGCGGCCAGTCCGGGGGCATCTGGAAGGTAAATGGAACTGTTAGGACGGCGGCGCCCTGGGCTACCTGGCCTTGCGACCAGGCCGGAGGCTCCGCGGAGGTAGATGGCTCTGCTGGGGATGCGGCGCCCGGAAACGCTAGGCCCTGCGACCAGGCCGGAGGCTCCTCCTTCTTCGCCACGCTCCGGGTCACGACGCGTGACGTCACCGGGGTCGCGACGGCGGCTTCCGGTCGGGGCCTAGTCGGTGGCGGTGTCATGGCGGTCTCGGGTACGGCCGGGGGACCTTCGGGCTCTGCGACGGGGAGCTGGGGCAGGTAGGCGGTCTTCCGGTATGGGGTATAGGCGTCCCCCTTACCTGCTGCCATGCGTCTCGCTCCCTCTTCTGCGCCGTCTCCGGCCTTGGGTCCTCCCGCGTCATCCGCAGAGGCAGTCGATGTCTTCTTCCAAGGGAGCGGGCTCCGTGGACGGGTTCCAGCTTGCTGGGCCATCTCCCGGCCCCACTCCGCCAGGATCTCCCTCTGCACTCGGGCCATCCTTCCCGCGAGGCCCTCCAGGGCACTCCGCGCGCACTCCCGGTCTCGGGGAAGCTGCGCCAGGATCTCCGCTAAGCCTAGCGGGGTTGTTGACTCCAGCAGGCTCCTGACCATCGGGTCGGTGCTGCTCTGCTCTCCTCCTTCTTCCTCCAGCAGGCTCCTGGCGAGCGGGCCGGTGCTGCTCTGCTGCCGCTCCATTCCCGGGTCTACTCTTTCTCTCCTCGACTCCGGGTGCTCTCGCTCTAGACACCTTGCCTCCGGGTGCGCTCGTTCTAGACTGCTCCAAGCGACACCCATCTTTTCTCTTTTCTTTCGTCTCCTCCTACTTCGAGGGCGGTCCCGGGGCAACTCGGTGACTGTCAGCTCCAGGGGTAGTTCTTTCACGCTGACAGACACCTCCAGCATCACAGTCTCTGTTGGTGGGGGCGGTTTCCCCTTTTGGCGCCATTTTCTGTCCCGGCCCACGATGGGAGGTGGCCTCTTGCTCTCCTTTGGCACGCCCATAATGGCGTCCGCTGCTCTTCCAAGGCGGGAAATCTGCGGTTTTGGCGGGAACAAGCTGGAAATGGCGGACAATCGGCGGGAAACGACTGGTGATGGAGTCCGATGGCGTGGACCCTCCGGAACCGGCAGGAGTCTTCTTTCTGAGGTAAACTTGCACTTTTCTTCAGGCACGCAGTACCCGGGTGTTGCGGGCACGTAATCCTGCCGACTACGCCAAAGTTGACGCGCCCCCTGGGACATATTCCTTTCTGAGGGGAATACCCGGCACCGGATCAGATGGGGGGTTGTAGTCTCCGAGCGGCTGTGACCCGGTCCCGTGCCCAGGGCGTCAAGCTCAGTGTTATGTGGCAGTCCTTACTGATGTTATTAAAGTTCGTTGTGTCGACTACGCCACCCGTTGTGATGCGGTCACTGTGGCCGCCGCTGCTGCAGGGTCCGCTGAGGCTGATGGTGGGTGCGCAGCTTGGTGGGATAACCCCCAACGGGAGGGGTATAGCCTCAGAGGGGACAGGCGCAGAGGATGGGGGTTGTGGTGGTGCGATGCAGCCGGTAATGATGACAGACTCGGGTTGTGCAGTTAAGGGTCTTTACTTACTGCAGATGTTCCTGGTCACTCTAGCTCCAAGTGACCTCCCGAGCCGTGCTGCGTCCACCAGGTCCTGGATCCAGCCAACCCCCAAACAAGTCCGGAGCGTGGCCCTGAGCTCTCCCTCTGTCCTTTCTTCAGCCGTCCCCACCAGTGATTCACCTAAATCCAGCTCCCTCGGGCCTTCTGTTGGGCAACCTTTGGCCTAAGGTTCCCTGACCCTCCATGTGGTGTGCCTTCAGGGTGAATGTAGTGGGTGACCGTGACAGACACTGCCCACGGTCTCCGGTCTCTGGCTGGGGAATGTCTTTGCCCCCACCAGCTTGGGTTCCGGTACCCTTCTGCTGACTCCTCACCCGGTGTTCTTATTTGGGTTCTTGGGTCCCTTCTTTGTCCCCCTCTGGGTCTTTCTGCACTCCACTCTCTCTCTCCAGGGCTGTTGTTTCTTTCTCTCTCTTGCTGCAGGCTTGTCCTCTGCATCTGACTTCCTCTCTGCGTCTGACCCTGATCTTTGATGGTGCCCACCTTATATACACCCTCTATGTGTGAGCTCAGGTGACCAGCACCCAATGAGCTCCTATCACTACCCAGACTGCTCCCCCTTTCTGCCCCTACACTACATGGGATGTTCCTCCCCCCTCCCACTCCAGCCAGGAACAGGCTCGGTCGCACCTGCACATTTCTAAGTGGGAGTGCCGTCGGCCTGCTCCTCTGGAATGGGATGTATGTAGTGCATGCAGTCTATCTGAGCTCAGTTCCACACTCCTTCCTTACCCGGGAGTGGAATATCACACCTCTGGGTTGAGGTGCAATACCCCTGTAGCAGCCGAATCCTCAGGGTGCTACAGTGACACCCTAGTTAATGTTGACACTGTGGCGCCCCCGCTCCACGGCGACTATCCCTGGATAACCCTAGCCAGCCCTGGAATTAATCACCCATAGAGGTATCAATGACATAAATGATCACAAGACTAAACAATAAAAGGAACTTATCTTGATAAAGTGCAATACTGATGCGGATCATCTTTATGCCGCATGTCCCGATTTTAAAGAGATTTAATAAAATTTGTATTTTAGGGTTTATGTTATACTTATGTCTTATGGTATCCTAAGCTTATCTTATGCTATACTCACATTATGCATTAACACTTCACATGCTGTTACATCACCATTATACATTACATAAGACACATATCACTTTTAGATATAAAACCGCAAGACAGTATTCACATGACGTGTTTGTTGTCTTCAGGGGCAGGAACAGGGTAAGACAGTCCACATCCCTACAGTTTTGTATCTTGGGCTCTGTGCACACAGCCTGCTCCAAGCTTAGCCGGTAAGAGCCCTATCTATGTGGTACAATACTGGGGTTCATCGTATGTTTTCCGCATCTACTGTATGGAGGTTTCTCTACTATCAATAAAGAGAAGGGTTTTCGCAGCCTTATTCTTAAGAAGACAGGGGGTTTAGCTCCATGTCACACTACACACCGTGGTAAGGTGTATGAGGGGAGCATAGCCTGCCTAATCTAATAGTATGGGCGTCACTAATAGGCTGTAAACCAGACACTGTGTGTGACCAGCGCCAAAATATCTACCAGTACCTCATATATAGATTTTGCACGTTATTTTTATTCAGGGTTCAGACAAGCCCATCAATGCTGGATTTGTAAACTAGGGGGTCTGTCCTCATGGGGTGCACTTAGATAGTGCTTTGCAGCCTGCCTAATCTAACAGTATGAGGGTCACTAATAGGCTGTAAGCCCTATATTGAGCACTATCTGTGTTAGGCGTCAGGTGTTTTCTGGATCCGAAATGGGTTCAGAATCATCAGTGGATTCTGTGGTCTCCCATTCCGGTCCAGATGCTTCTCAGCATCGTCATCGGTCCCAACGCCTAGCTGGTGCACGAGATGTACAAGCTGTCTCTCGGGTCTTTGTTCCTAGCAACATGAAGGATAGGTTGCGGAGGGAAACAGGGCTGTTACAGCCTAAGTCCAGGATACACTGCACTGAGCATGCCCGTGACATGGCGGACCGTGATTGGTGGTTTGGGAGTCAGCTGATCCGGTGACCTGGCACCGCCTGATTGGTCGCGGGTGACGTCACCAATAATGTGACGATGGGCAGGGCTTAATATTTAAATAGCACGCCCACAAACATGGCGGCGCACTCTGATCATTGAGCTGAGTTGGTGTTATTGTGTGGACGCTTGGTCGTTTCGGCTCCACGTGTGCTTTTGCTGTTATAGCTTCTGACAGGCAGGTTTAGCAGGGGATAGACAGCCTTAGATGGAGGGAGGCAGGTAGCTTCGTCTGACACTCTGGCTCCAACAAGGGGGTCGCTATACACCCCGAGCAGACTGCGGACTCCGTATTCCCGGCACCGCCTGTTAGCCACGTGGAGAGATACTCCTCAGTCCGGTAGCACGCCGGCTGGGAGCATGTATACGCCTGCGTGAATCACACACGCATCCGAGCGCCTGCTGCGTAGCCTCTGTGCAGTTAACAGGGCTACGGCTCCATTATTTGTCGCACATCTCTCGTGCAGTTAACGGAGATAGTGCGAATCCCTATTACCGTTCCGGTGTGCAGTAACACGGGGGGGATTGTTATTTCAGTTGGTCGTTTTACCTTCTTACCCGGAAGGTGTTCGTCCGCAGTCCTCCAGGCTGCATCACGGACCCCGGGTTCGTTTGCTTTCCATTATTTAATAAAGTTGTTTGCAACCATTCCCCTAACAATCTGTGTGTGACCAGTGACCTATACAAGCCATTTTTTGTGTGCAGTTTTAATACTAAGCAATGACCCCCTCCAAGAATTGGTAGGTTATGAGTTGGTTGTCTCATCAGTATTTTGCACCTGTGCTGCCCCTGCCTTTATTATATGGTTTGCTTCATCCTGATTAGTGCATTAGTTTTGAGACCTGGGCTGGAGAATAAATACTGTTCCTCTTTTTTGCTGTGTTAATAATTTTTTTCAGTTTTAATTCAACTACTCTAGCATCAAGCTCCTAATTCGCTTTGTCTAAAGGAAGTTAGATGGCAATGTTTTATTGTGTGAGGTATGGAACTCTCTACCACATGACCTTGTAATACTTAATTCTCTAAAAAAAAGTTCAAGGAGGTCCTGTGTGACTTTCTTGAATAACATTACAGGTTATTCATACTAGATTTTGTTATGGGACGTTGATCCAAGCAACTAGTCTGATTGCCATATGTGGAGTCGGGAAGGAATTTTTCCCCTAATTTTGGGCAAGCAGCATCTGCCTCATGGGTTTTTTTGACTTCCTCTGGATCAACACATAAGCTTTTCACAGGTCTCTATATATAGTGTGATGGCTCCCACAGCTCTTTATATACAGTACTAGATGGTGGCCCGATTCTAACGCATCGGGTATTCTAGAATCTGTATGCGGCCGACCAGGCGCAATCAACAGAGTGGTGTTTAAATGTGGCGCCAAAATCGCTGATTGGTCGCGGCCGCCGGCCACGACCAATCAGCAGAGCGGTGTTTAAATTTGGCGCCAGTATCGCTGATTGGTCGCGGCGCCAATATCGCTGATTCCGACCAATCAGCGAATCGTATTACTGAGGACCGGGCAGCGACGCTACCTGTGCGGGTACTTCCGCTGCAAGGAACCGGGAGATGGCCGGCTGCTCACAGCCGAAGTATCCCGACTGGCGGCGCCGCTCCCCGGTCCTCGCTTCACACTTGCCGTCGGGAGATCAGCGGCCCTAGCCATTGATCTCCCGACGGTAGCCGCATGGAGGTCAGCGGCGCCGCCGGTCGCGGTACTTCTGCTGCGAGCAGCCGGGAGATGAGCGGCTAGCGCCGGTCATCTCCCGGCTGCATCGCCGCTGACCTCCGTGCGGCAGATGAGCTGCTAACGGCCGCCATCTTTTTCTGAAATCCCGCGTCGCTGATTGGCCGCGGCTGGACCAATCAGCGACGCAGGATTTCCTGGACAGAAGGACAGACAGACAGACGGGATAAGACGATTATATACAGTACAGACCAAAAGTTTGGACACACCTTCTCATTTCAAGATTTTTCTGTATTTTCATGACTATGAAAATTGTACATTCACACTGAAGGCATCAAAACTATGAATTAACACATGTGGAATTATATACTTAACAAAAAAGTGTGAAACAACTGAAAATATGTCTTATATTCTAGGTTCTTCAAAGTAGCCACCTTTTGCTTTGATGACTGCTTTGCACACTCCTGGCATTCTCTTGATGAGCTTCAAGAGGTAGTCAATGGAAATGGTCTTCCAACAATCTTGAAGGAGTTCCCAGAGATGCTTAGCACTTGTTGGCCCTTTTGCCTTCACTCTGCGGTCCAGCTCACCCCAAATCATCTCGATTGGGTTCAGGTCTGGTGACTGTGGAGGCCAGGTCATCTGGCGTAGCACCCCATCATTCTCCTTCTTGGTCAAATAGCCCTTACACAGCCTGGAGGTGTGTTTGGGGTCATTGTCCTGTTGAAAAATAAATGATGGTCCAACTAAATGCAAACCGGATGGAATAGCATGCCGCTGCAAGATGCTGTTGTAGCCATGCTGGTTCAGTATGCCTTCAATTTTGAATAAATCCCCAACAGTGTCACCAGCAAAGCACCCCCACACCATCACACCTCCTCCTCCATGCTTCTCGGTGGGAACCAGACATGTAGAGTCCATCCGTTCACTTTTTCTGCATCGCACAAAGACACGGTGGTTGGAACCAAAGATCTCAAATTTAGACTCATCAGACCAAAGCACAGATTTCCACTGGTCTAATGTCCATTCCTTGTGTTCTTTAGCCCAAATAAGTCTCTTCTGCTTGTTGCCTGTCCTTAGCAGTGGTTTCCTAGCAGCTATTTTACCATGAAGGCCTGCTGCACAAAGTCTCCTCTTAACAGTTGTTGAAGAGATGTGTCTGCTGCTAGAACTCTGTGTGGCATTGACCTGGTCTCTAATCTGAGCTGCTGTTAACCTGCGATTTCTGAGGCTGGTGACTCGGATAAACTTATCCTCAGAAGCAGAGGTGACTCTTGGTCTTCCTTTCCTGGGGCAGTCCTCATGTGAGCCAGTTTCTTGCAGCGCTTGATGGTTTTTGCATCTGCACTTGGGGACACTTTCAAAGTTTTACCAATTTTTTGCATTGACTGACCTTCATTTCTTAAAGTAATGATGGCCACTCATTTTTCTTTACTTAGCTGCTTTTTTCTTGCCATAATACAAATTCTAACAGTCTATTTAGTAGGACTATCAGCTGTGTATCCACCAGACTTCTGCACAACACAGCTGATGATCCGAACCCCATTTATAAGGCAAGAACTCCCACTTATTAAACCTGACAGGGCACACCTGTGAAGTGAAAACCATTTCCGGTGACTACCTCTTGAAGCTCATCAAGAGAATGCCAAGAGTGTGCAAAGCAGTCATCAAAGCAAAAGGTGGCTACTTTGAAGAACCTAGAATATAAGACATATTTTCAGTTGTTTCACACTTTTTTTGTTAAGTATATAATTCCACATGTGTTAATTCATAGTTTTGATGCCTTCAGTGTGAATGTACAATTTTCATAGTCATGAAAATACAGAAAAATCTTTAAATGAGAAGGTGTGTCCAAACTTTTGGTCTGTACTGTATATTAGATGATGACCCCACAGACCCTTTACACAGCATTATGTTTCCACAGCTCCTTGTATACAGTATGATTCCCTCATTGTTCCCTAAATACAGTATGATGTGCTCACAGCTCCATATACACCGTATGATGTCCCCACACATGCAGATACACAATATGATACCTATACACAATATGATGCCCCTACATCTCCCTATACACAATATGATGCCCCTACATCTCCCTCCATCTGAACAAGTCTCTCCAGCTTCAGAAAGATTATGGACGCATCACATTTTTTTTTACGGACAGGGAAAAAAGTGCCCTATTTTTATGGACTGTCCAAGAATTTCTGGACAGTTGGCTACCCTGCTATTAGTTCCACTGGGGTGGCAGCCTAGGTGGATGCTGGAAGCACAACCGTCTCTCCCTAAGATTCGGAGAGGGAAGGCCACCGATTCCTGACCCTTGCTGTGGCCTTTTCGTTGAGAGGGATGGTTTATTGAGGGCCCATATATACACACAGTCATGGCCGGAAGTGTTTAGCAACCTTGAGATTGTTCCAGAAAGTGAAGTATTTCTCCCAGAAAATTATTACAATTACACATGTTTTGTTATACATTTGTTATAATATTTATTTCCTTTGTGTGTATTGAAGCAGCACAAAAAAATGGGAAAAAAAGGCAAATTGGACATAATTTCACACAAAACTCCAAAAATGGGCCGGACAAAATTGTTGGCACTTTTCCAAAATTGTGGAAAAACAACTTTGCTTCAAGCATGTGATGCTCGTTAAAACTCACCTGTGGCAAGTAACAGTCGTGGGTAATATGAAAGTCATACCTGAGACCAGATAAAAAGTGGAGAAGATAGATAGATATGAGATTGATAGATAGATAGATATGAGATAGATAGATGGATATGTGGCACCCCAGGGTCTGGTTACCACTGTAATAGAAATATTATGTCTGAGAGCAAGTGGGAGGTTTCCTGGTTCGGAGCCCTTAAACATGCAACACCTCCTGTCCCAGACCAGATAGGGGAGGAACCTGCCCTATATAAACTGGATCTGGGGCGGGGTTAGTGAAGTCAGAGCCTGGAGTTAGTTCCAGACACAGGGAAAGTAACAGCGAGGAGCTCTGTAGGAGCAGGAGCTGAAGACCAGGGACTTGAGCTAAGCGGAGTTCGTCCTGGCAGAAGACTCTGAGAACCGGACACAGGAGTCCGAGGTTGCGGGGACTTATATATACCCAGCAGCAGAAACCCGCCGGCAGGGGATTTCAAGTCCTCTGGCCATAGAAGCCCGGAGGCTCAGTCACGAGCAAGGGACCAGCACTGCAATCGAGGAGCGGGGGCTATCAGAAGGCCCCAAGTCACCAGCCATACAGGTGAGCACCACACGGAACACTCAGGGACGTGGGCTACTTCCACTCGCTTACAGCAAGGTAGCCAGGAAGAGTGCAGATAGTCAGGGAGGCCTACAACTCCACCTGGCCAGGGGAACTCCAGTTTGCTCACAGACTGACCAGGCCTCTTATGCTAGCCAGTACTCCCGGGAGGGTCTGCCTTATCACCATCAGTAAAGACCCTGAACTGCACTGCAAAGCCTCTGAGTCGTTCCTGCTGCGCTCGTGCACCATCACTCCTATCATCCACACTCACTAGCCTGAGGCTATACTCCTCCCGTGGGGAGTTATACTACACTCTGCTGCCCTCACAACATCAGCCTCAGAGGTCTGCTCAGCAGCGGCGGTTCTTATTGACCGCAATCCACGGGTGGCGTAGTCGGACATTGCATTATACTGATGCAGAGACTGCCACAATATTGGTCTGGCCACCCTGAGCCACGGGACCGGGTCGCCACTACTACTCCCAGCATTGCCCTGAAGTCCGGTCCCGGGTGCCCCATGGCCCAGGGGGCGCGTCATATAGATAATAGATAGATGATAGATAGTCCTATGATATGAGATAGAGGTCGTTATAGACAGGTTTATACACTCTCTCCCGAAGTCGGTAAAATCCTGGGTTGCCCAGGGAGATCCCTATAATGCTGATGACTTGGTGGGGTTGGTGGAAAGAGTTGGGAGTTGAGAGTCCGTTGGGAAAACAAGGGGTCGTAGCCTCTCAATACTGGGGTTCCCAAAAGGTGGCGGACACCCAAAAGAAGCGAGCTAGCGCCACACCTGGGGGGCATCCTAGAGTTCAGGAGGGGTCTGAGTTGCTGCCCAAGGTCCCACCCCATAATATAGTGTGTTGGAGATGTCATACCCCTGGCCATATTGCCTCCCGGTGTCCCATAACCTCTGAACCAATGGACTGTAACATGGGCCGGCGTTGCTCTTATTTTGCCTACCCCGCCTGCAGCGCGGTTCGTCAACATGGCGAGGGCCCTCAGGCATGCTCAGTGTCAGTTAACGGGGCACAAGTCTCTGGACTATTGGTCTCAGGAAGTTTGGTGACCCTGATAAGGGCCACACTCCCTCATCGGCTGGTTTCTGGGAAGGTGGTGGATGTCCGGTGTATCCATGGGGACGCTAAGAACTATCCTGTGGCCCAGGTGGATGTAAACACAGACTGTGGCACCACATCTCATGAAGTGGCGGTCGTTAAGGACCTATTGCATCCCATAATAATTGGACGTTACTTTGCATTATTCTGGGAAATGTGGGGGAAAGCGGGGACACCTGGTTGCTTGGACGACAGCCAGATCGCCCCTAAGGAAACTTACCCTCAGAACATAGTAGATGAGTTTCCCATGTGTGTGCTGGTGGGCAATGAGGATGAAGTAGCATCCCCTGAGTCCAATATCCCTGAGCTGGAGGTGTCCGAGGGAAACTTTGGAACTGCCCAACTCAGGGATTTAACTCTGAAAGGGGCCTTTGAAAATGTTACTGTGTTAAATGGGGTGCCTCAGGAACCGGGGGCTGACACTCAGTTCCCTCATTTTGCTGTGAATGGGGATTTGCTGTACAGAATAACCAAGCCAAGGGGTGAGGTAATAGAACAGTTGCTGGTGCCAGGGCCCTATAGACGCAGGGTGTTAGACATGGCTCATTCTCATGTGTTGGGTGGTCACCTGGGTGCAGACAAGATTCAAGAACGGATCCTCCAAAGATTCTACTGGCCAGGTTGCTATAGAGAAATATAGAGTTATTGTCGTTCCTGCCCCACATGCCAGATAACCTCCCCAGTGGCCCACTTCCGCAGTCCCCTAGTGCCACTACCAGTCATCGAGGTTCCATTCGAACGCATAGCAATGGATCTAGTGGGGCCTCTGGTCAAGTCCGCCCAAGGGCATCAGTATATCCTGGTGGTATTAGATTATGCTACATGGTATCTGGAGGCCGTACCACTACGAAACTCCTCCACCAGGTGTATAGCCCGGGAGTTAGTCCACATGTTTTCAAGAACCGGGTTGCCTAACGAGATCCTAACAGACCAAGGAACTCCATTTATGTCGAAGGTCATGAGGGAATTGTGCAAGACACTGCAGATTGCACAACTGAGAACCTCCGTGTACTCTCCCCAGACGGACGGACTGGTAGAGAGGTTTAACAAAACCTTGAAAGCAATGTTGAGGAAAGCAGTGGAAAAGGATGGCCGAGACTGGGACTATATGTTGTTCGCCATGAGGGAAGTTCCCAAAGCTTCCACAGGTTTCTCCCCGTTTGAACCACTCTATGGACGACACCCTCAGGACTCCTGGAGGTGGAGAAAGAGTCCTGGGAAGCTGAGACCACTCCCTATAGGAGAGTGGTGGAGCACGTTGCCCAGATGCAAGAGAGGATTGCCCATGTGATGCCCATTGTGAGGGAGCACCTCCTCAAGGCACAAGAGGCACAGTCCAGGGTGTATAATAGGTCGGCCAGGGTGAGATCGTTCAACCCAGGAGATCGAGTGCTTGTGCTAGTCCCACAGTGGAGAGCAAGTTCATGGCCAAGTGGCAGGGCCCCTATGAGGTGGTAGAGAAAGTGGGGGAAGTCAACTTTAAGATCCACCAACCAGGGAAGAGGAAGCCCTACCAAATTTACCATGTTAACTTGATTAAGCCATGGCAAGATAGAGAGCCTGCGGAAACTCCCTGTTTAGTGGCTGAGGCTGAGGCCGATGTGAAAGAGGTCAAGGTGGCAGAGTCACTGTCACATGCCCAAAAGCAACAGTGCAAAGAGTTGTTACAGCGAAATAAAGACATGTTTTCGGAGTTGCCAGGACTCACTCAGGTCATAGAGCATGAGGTTCTCACAGAGCCTCATGTTCGCGTCAATCTAAAACCATACCAGATCCCCGAAGCCCGCAGAGAGGTGATCTCTAAAGAAGTAAGGCGGATGCTAAACCTGGGAGTCATTGAAGAGTCCAAAAGTGGATGGTCCAGTCCTATAGTCTTAGTGCCGAAACCAGATGGGGAATGGCGGTTTTGCAACGACTATAGGAAGCTGAAGGAGGTCTCAAAGTTCGACGCCTACCCAATGCCTAGGGTAGATGAGCTTATGGAAAGGCTAGGACCCGCTCGGTACATCACCACTCTGGACCTCACCAAAGGATATTGGCAAATTCCCCTGTCCAAAGAGGCTAAGGAGAAGACAGCCTTCTCGACGCCAATACGTCAGGATGCCGTTTGGGTTGAAGGGAGCTCCGGCCACCTTCCAGAGAGCCATGGACCGGATCTTAGCACCCCACAAACAGTATGCTGCGGCCTACCTAGATGCTATCGTCATATTTAGCCAGGACTGGGAAAGTCATCTGGACAAAGTTCAAGCCATACTTGATGCCCTAAGGAAGGCGGGCTTTACTATCAACCCGAAGAAATGTGCCATGGGGATGGAGGAAGCCAAGTACTTAGGGTACGTGGTTGGTAGAGAGGAAATAAAACCACAAATAAATAAGGTCAAGTCGATCTTGAACTGGCCACAGCCCCTCTCGAAGAAGCAGGTCAGGGCGTTTCTAGGCATTGTGGGCTACTATCGAAGATTTGTCCCTAACTTTGCCCTGATAGCAGCCCCACTGATGGATCTTCTGAAAGGGATGAAGTCAGCTATGGCCAAGTGGTCCCCGGAAGCAGAAGCGACCTGCCAGGAATTGAAACTGGTCCTCTGTAAACAACCAGTCTTGGTGGCACCCAGCTTCTCCAAGGAGTTTGTGGTCCAGATGGATGCATCGGATGTCGGGCTGGGAGCAGTCTTGTCCCAGGAGATTAACGGAGAAGAACACCCTGTAAAATACCTCAGTCTGAAGCTCTCCGCTTGTGAGAAGGACTACTCCATTGTAGAAAAAGAATGTTTGGCCATTAAGTGGGCGTTAGACACTCTGAGGTATTACCTATTAGGTAGAAGGTTCAGGTTAGTGTCAGACCATGCCCCATTGAGGTGGATGCGAGAAAAGAAGGGAAACAATGCCAGAGTGACTAGGTGGTTCCTGGCTCTACAAGATTTTAGTTTCCGGGTAGAGCATAGGCCTGGGAAACAACATGGGAATGCCACTGCCTTGTCAAGGATTTATTGTATGGTGACAGAAGGTGCCAAGCCCTACGGCTTTGGACAGAGGGGGGGTGTATGTAAGGTTGCTGCCGGACAGATCGTGGACGGGAGGTATGTGTCCTCGAAGTGCCATGCTTCGGTGATGTAGGATCCGGAGAAGGAGGCTCCAGCACACATAGTGCTGAGAGGAATTTAATGGGTCCGGATTACAGGGCCGGGTTTTATGAGCAGCTGAAAGAGCTGGGGGGAACAGCTTCTCACTTACCTCCAGTCCAGGTCTTGGAAGGCTAATTTAAGACAGCTGCGCCTGTCTCTGTCTGTCTGTGTTTGCTGGGCAAGGTGAGCAGACCTTGCAGGTGCTTCTTAGACTCTGCAGGAGGCAGAGAAAAGCACCTTGTTTAAACGGCTGAATCCGTGCTGCATGGACTTGTTATTTTGAGCTTTGTTCTGTTATTCCTTTTTGTGCCAGGAAAAGGCTGTAACTTTTGTTTCTTAACTGGTGTATGGACACTAAAATAAGCCACCAGTTTGTTTGAACCCGTGGACTGCATCACTGTGTGAACCTGTGCCTACCTCCAACGCGGCTCAGTGAGTACAAATCCCTACACTATCTATCTATCTATTTATCTATCTATCTATCTATCTATCTATCCATCTATTTATTCATCTATCCATCTATCTATCTATCCATCCATCATACATGGATAGATAGAAAGATACAGTACAGACCAAAAGTTTGGACACACCTTCTCATTTAAAGATTTTTCTGTATTTTCATGACTAGGAAAATTGTACATTCACACTGAAGGCATCAAAACTATGAATTACCACATGTGGAATTATATACTTAACAAAAAAGTGTGAAACAACTGAAAATATGTCTTATATTCTAGGTTCTTCAAAGTAGCCACCTTTTGCTTTGATGACTGCTTTGCACACTCTTGGTATTCTCTTGATGAGCTTCAAGAGGTAGTCACCGGAAATGGTTTTCACTTCACAGGTGTGCCCTGTCAGGTTTAATAAGTGGGATTTCTTGCCTTATAAATGACGTTGGGACCATCAGTTGTGTTGTGCAGAAGTCTGGTGGATACACAGCTAATAGTCCTACTGAATAGACTGTTAGAATTTGTATTATGACAAGAAAAAAGCAGCTAAGAAAAGAAAAACGAGTGGCCATCATTACTTTAAGAAATGAAGGTCAGTCAGTCCGAAAAATTGGGCAAACTTTGAAAGTGTCCCCAAGTGCAGTTGCAAAAACCATCAAGCGCTACAAAGAAACTGGCTCACATGAGGACCGCCCCAGGAATGGAAGACCAAGAGTCACCTCTGCTTCTGAGGATAAGCTTATCCGAGTCACCAGCCTCAGAAATCACAGGTTAACAGCAGCTCAGATTAGAGACCAGGTCAATGCCACACAGAGTTCTAGCAGCAGACACATCTCTACAACAACTGTTAAGAGGAGACTTTGTGCAGCAGGCCTTCATGGTAAAATAGCTGCTAGGAAACCACTGCTAAGGACAGGCAACAAACAGAAGAGACTTGGTTGGGCTAAAGAACACAAGGAATGGACATTAGACCAGTGGAAATCTGTGCTTTGGTCTGATGAGTCCAAATTTGAGATCTTTGGTTCCAACCACCGTGTCTTTCTGCGACGCATGACTCTACATGCCTGGTTCCCACCGTGAAGCATGGAGGAGGAGGAGGTGTGATGGTGTGGGGGGGCTTTGTTGGTGACACTGTTGGGGATTTATTCAAAATTGAAGGCATACTGAACCAGCATGGCTACCACAGCATCTTGCAGCGGCATGCTATTCCATCCGGTTTGCGTTTAGTTGGACCATCATTTATTTTTCAACAGGACAATGATCCCAAACACACCTCCAGGCTGTGTAAGGGCTATTTGACCAAGAAGGAGAGTGATGGGGTGCTACGCCAGATGACCTGGCCTCCACAGTCACCAGACCTGAACCCAATCGAGATGATTTGGGGTGAGCTGGACCGCAGAGTGAAGGCAAAAGGGCCAACAAGTGCTAAGCATCTCTGGGAACTCCTTCAAGATTGTTGGAAGACCATTTCCATTGACTACCTCTTGAAGCTCATCAAGAGTGTGCAAACCAGTCATCAAAGCAAAAGGTGGCTACTTTGAAGAACCTAGAATATAACACATATTTTCAGTTGTTTCACACTTTTTTGTTAAGTATATAATTCCACATGTGTTAATTTATAGTTTTGATGCCTTCAGTGTGAATGTACAATTTTCCTAGTCATGAAAATACAGAAAAATCTTTAAATGAGAAGGTGTGTCCAAACTTTTGGTCTGTACTGTAGATAGATACATATATGGATAGATAGATGGATAGATAGATATGAAATAGAGTATATAAGGATAGATAGATGATAGATAATCCTATGATATGATAGGTTTGATCGTGCATTTCCAATATCTCTTACCACTGCTGCCATGATAGAGCATTTTCTACACTTTCTCGGTTCCCTCTTCCATTGCTGGAGGCTAACTTCTGCCGCATGAAATACAGTGGTGGCCAAAAGTATTGGCACCCCGGCAATTCTGTCAGATAATACTCAGTTTCTTCCTGAAAATGATTGCAATCACAAATTCTTTGGTATTATTATCTTCATTTAATTTGTCTTCAATGAAAAAACACAAATAGAATTGTCCCAAAGCCAAATTGGATATAATTCCACATCAAACCTAAAAAAGGGGATGGACAAAAGTATTGGCACTGTTTGAAAAATCATGTGATGCTTCTCTAATTCGTGTAATTAACAGCACCTGTAACTTACCTGTGGCACCTAACAGGTGTTGGCAATAACTAAATCACACTTGCAGCCAGTTAACATGGATTAAAGTTGACTCAACCTCTGTCCTGTGTCCTTGTGTGTACCACATTGAGCATGGAGAAAAGAAAGAAGACCAAAGAATTGTCTGAGGACTTGTGAAACCAAATTGTGAGGAAGCATGAGCAATCTGAAGGCTACAAGTCCGTCTCCAAAGACCTGAATGTTCCTGTGTCTTCCGTGCGCAGTGTCATCAAGAAATTTAAAGCCCATGGCACTGTGGCTAACCTCCCTACATGTGGACGGAAAAGAAAAATTGACGAGAGATTTCAACGCAAGGTTGTGCGGATGGTGGATAAAGAACCTCGACTAACATCCAAACAAGTTCAAGCTGCCCTGCAGTCTGAGGGTACAACAGTGTCAACCCGTACTATCCGTCGGCGTCTGAATGAAAAGGGACTGTATGGTAGGATACCCAGGAAGACCCCACTTCTTACCCCGAGACATAAAAAAGCCAGGCTGGAGTTTGCCAAAACTTACCTGATAAAGCCTAGAACTGGAAGTGCATTGAGGTGAAGGTGAAGAGGTATTGGGAATCCTGCAGAAAATACCTGTGTGAATTGCGTGAAGAGGTATTGGGAATCCTGCAGAAAATACCTGTGTGAATTGCGTGAAGAGGTATTGGGAATCCTGCAGAAAATACGTGTGTGAATTGCGTGAAGAGGTATTGGGAATCCTGCAGAAAATACCTGTGTGAATTGCGGTGAGTGCTGCATTGTGATCTGCTGAGTGCTTTTCTACCTGTTTAGATTTATTGGGCTTTTTAAAATCTATTTTCTCACTACAGTTTTAGTTTCTTAGTTTACTACCTGTGTATTTAAAGGTTAACTACATTGCACTAAAATCCTGAGGTGTAGATTTACTTACAAGGGGTTAATTAAGGGGAAGGGGTCATAATTAAGGGTTTATAAGGGGCAGCTGGTTGGGCATAAAGTCCTTTGGAAGTGCATTGAGGTGAAGGGTACATTGCTGGAAAAGGAAAAAAAAAAAAAAACACTTTAAATCTCTTAGTTTGCGAGTGTGAACGAGCTGCGTGTGTCCGGAGCGTAAGTGCGAACGAAAGTAAGTGTGTGACTTGTTTTTCAGTGACTTTGGATTCAGGGAGTTTGGAAGGGAGGACTTAGGACTGAATTGCTGACTGTATTTCATTCTTTCTTTACTTTACTTTTTACTTAATTAATCCACCTGACCTACTTAGCTGATTCCCCCGTCCATACTTGATACTTAATTCATCCCCCGTCCATACTTAACTGATCCCCTGCCAATATCTAATTGATACACTTGCACATCCCTAATTGATCCCCGTCCATACACCTATATATAAATAATTGTGTTTTGTACTTGTATATATATACTGACTGTATCCCCATATTTAGAATGACGTCCATGTTGGACGGAGCCGTGCAGTGTACATCTTGCGCAATGTATGCATTCCGTGAGCACCCACTCGAGGATCCATACTGCTGCGAGAGATGTGAGCATATCGTGCACTTGGAAGCCCAAATTCTGGATCTAAGTGCTCAGATAGCGGTACTGAGGAGCATCGACAACATAGAACGGAGTTTGCTGCTCACCGAGCAGACACTCAATGGGTCAATACTGGGGGTGGAGCATAGAGGGGAAGTGCAGGCTGAACAGGCAGGGAGCTGGATAACAGTAAGGAGGGATAGAGGGAAGAAGTATAGGAAGGCTGGTTCAGAACCGGCATTATTGGAGCATGACAGATCCTCTGACCGCCGGGGGAGTGTATCCTCCAGTAATGAGGGGGAGGGGGGAAGTGTAGGGCAGGCAAGACAGGTTCTGGTAGTGGGTGACTCTATTATTAGGGGGACAGACAGGGCAATCTGTCACAAAGACCGGGATCGCCGAACGGTGTGCTGCCTCCCTGGCGCTCGAGTCCGGCACATCGCGGATCGGGTTGACAGGTTACTGGGTGGGGCTGGCGAAGACCCAGCGGTCATGGTCCACATCGGCACCAATGACAAAGTGAGTGGTAGATGGAGGGTCCTTAAAAATGATTTCAGGGACCTAGGTAGGAAGCTTAGGGCAAGGACCTCCAAGGTAGTTTTCTCAGAAATACTACCAATCCCGCGAGCCACACAGGAGCGCCAACAGGAAGTTAGGGAGGTGAATAAGTGGCTAAAGAGTTGGTGCAAGGCAGAAGGGTTTGGGTTCATGGAGAACTGGGCCGACTTCGCGGTCGGATACAGGCTCTACCGTAGGGACGGGCTGCACCTCAATGGGGAGGGTGCAGCGGTGCTGGGGAAGAAGATAGCTAATAGGTTGGAGGAGTTTTTAAACTAGAGACGGGGGGGGGGAAACCAAGGAAATAGGTGGGATGTGAGGCAAGCAAGGGGGAAGGGGAGAAGTGAATATAATGAGGGTGGAGAGGGGGGTGGGGATAGTACAGTTAGATCGTTAGAGAAGAATAGGATGCTAAATAACCCCAAAGTTTTATCTTGCATGCTGACCAACGCAAGAAGCCTGACCAATAAGGCGGATGAGCTGCGGGCGCTTATATCGGAGGAGAGGTATGACATCGTAGGTATAACAGAGACTTGGCTAGACGATAGCTACGACTGGGCGGTAAATTTATTAGATTATAGTTTATTTAGAAGGGACCGGAAACAGGGGAAAGGCGGAGGAGTCTGCTTATATGTAAAGTCATGTCTAAAACCCAGACTAAGGGAAGATATAGGAGAGGGAGAAGAGGGGGTCGAGTCCATGTGGGTAGAGATAGAGGGAACTAAAAATAATAATAAAATATTACTGGGGGTCTGCTATAAGCCACCCAATATAACAGAGGAGAATGAGAATCTGCTATTAGGACAAATAGACAAAGTAGCAAAACATAATGAAGTGATTGTAATGGGGGATTTCAACTACCCGGATATTGACTGGGAAACAGAAACCTGTAGATCTCAGAAAGGAAAAAGGTTCTTGACAAATATTAAGGATAATTATCTCTCTCAACTAGTGCAGGAACCAACGAGAGGGAAGGCCGTGTTGGACTTAATATTGACTAATAGGCCTGATAGAATAACTGAGGTACAGATAGGGGGGCACCTAGGTAATAGCGACCATAATATTATCGACTTCAAAATGCCCTTCAGTAGGGTTATCAATAAGGGAACAACAAAAACATTAAACTTTAGGAGGGCGAAGTTTGATCAGCTGAAAGAAAGCCTTCAACTTATTGACTGGGACAAAGTTCTTAATCAAAGGAATACGAATAGTAAATGGGAAACCTTCAAAAGAATTCTGAATACTCAGTGCGAGAGGTATATACCATATGGGAATAAAAGGGCCAGAAATAAGAGGAAACCAATATGGTTGAACAAGAACGTAAAAGGGGCGTTAAATAGCAAAAAAGAGGCATTCAAGAGATTAAAACAGGAAAACAGTAAGGAGGCACTAATGTGTTACAAGGAAAAAACGAGAACCTGTAAAAAACAAATAAAAATAGCGAAGGAGGAAACAGAGAGACGTATTGCTAGGGAAAGTAGATCAAATCCCAAACTGTTCTTTACGTATATAAATAGTAAAAGGATTAAATCGGATAATATTGGACCAATAAAAAGTGAGGAAGGCAAAATCATAGAGAAAGATGAGGATAAAGCTAATCTATTAAATAATTTTTTTTCGACAACTTTCACAAAGGAAATCAAACTAACAGGAGAAATGAGAAGTGACAAGCTTAATCCTCCACTAAGTATGACAAATCTAACCCAAGCTGGGGTACAGAAACGCCTCAGTAACATTAAAATAAACAAATCACCAGAACCTGATGGCATACACCCACGGGTACTAAGGGAACTAAGTAATGTGATAGACAGACCGTTATATCTTATATTTAAGGACTCTGTTGAGACTGGGTCTGTACCACTTGATTGGCGACAGGCGAATGTAGTGCCAATATTCAAAAAGGGAGCGAAAAGTGACGCCGGAAACTATCGGCCGGTGAGTCTGACGTCCGTTGTGGGCAAAATTTTTGAAAGCTTCATTAAAGAGGCAATTACGGAGCATCTTGATGCTAATAATCTTTTAATCCCGAACCAACATGGATTCATGAGGAATCGCTCCTGCCAAACAAACCTGATTGACTTCTACGAGGAGATTAGCTCTCGAGTAGATCAGGGGGAACCAGTGGATATCGTGTATCTCGACTTCTCAAAAGCTTTCGATAGCGTGCCACATAATAGGTTGGTATACAAAATGAGAATGATGGGGCTGGGGGAAAATGTCTGCAAGTGGGTAGCTAACTGGCTAAGGGATAGAAGGCAGAGGGTGGTTATAAATGGAATATACTCAGATTGGGTAAGCGTCACTAGAGGGGTTCTTTACGGTAAGAGCAGTGAGAATATGGAATTCACAGAGTGAGGAGACGGTGATGTCAGATTCACTACACCAGTTCAAGCGGGGACTGGATGCATTTCTAGATACCAGGCAGATTTCAGCATATACTTAAAAATAAAATAAAATAGTAAGTTGATACAGGGATTTATTCTGACTGCTGGTTTCAGAGTCAGGAGGGAGTTTTTCCTCAGGTGAAGATTGGCCAAATCATTTGGGGTTTTTGCCCTCCTCTGGATCAACTTTACCAATTACAGAACTAACAGGTCGAACTTGATGGACGCAAGTCTTTATTCGGCTTTACTAACTATGTTTACAAACTATGTTACTATGTTTTGGAAGAATGTTCTCTGGTCAGATGAGACAAAAGTCGAGCTTTTTGGGAAAAACCATCAACATAGAGTGTACAGGAAAAAAAAAGAGGCATTCAAAGAAAAGAACATGGTCCCTACAGTCAAACATGGCGGAGGTTCCCTGATGTTTTGGGGTTGCTTTGCTGCCTCTGGCACTGGACTGCTTGACAGTGTGCATGGCATTATGAAGTCTGAAGACTACCAACAAATTTTGCAGCATAATGTAGGGCCCAGTGTGAGAAAGCTGGGTCGCCCTTAGAGGTCATGGGTCTTCCAGCAGGACAATGACCCAAAACACACTTCCAAAAGCACTATAAAATGGTTTTAGAGAAAGCACTGGAGACTTCCAAGGTGGCCAGCAATGAGTCCAGACCTGAATCCCATAGAACACCTGTGGAGAGATCACAAAATGGCAGTTTGGAGAAGGCACCCTTCAAATATCAGGGACCTGGAGCAGTTTGCCAAAGAAGAATGGTCTACAATTCCAGCAGAGCATTGTAAGAAACTCATTGATGGTTACCGGAAGTGGCTGTTCGCAGTTATTTTGGCTAAAGGTTGTGCAACCAAGTATTAGGCTGAGGGTGCCAATACTTTTGTCTGGCCCATTTTTGGAGTTTTGTGTGAAATGATCAATGATTTGATTTTTGCTTCATTCTCTTTTGTGTTTTTTCCTTGCAAGCAAATTAAATGAAGATAATAATACCAAAGAATTTGTGATTGCAATCATTTTCAGGAAGAAACTGAGTATTATCTGATAGAATTGCAGGGGTGCCAATACTTTTGGCCACCACTGTAATAAGTGAGCTGTCATTTATTCATAAGACGTTCTATTCTTCAGAGCTGAGACTGTAAAATAAAAAGTGAAGAATAAAATATCTGATGACTGTTCTTTCACTGTGAGTAAGAAACAGATAATAAAATTAAAGGAAAAATAACTGAGGGGAGAACCCTGCAGGTTTATTGTCCTTCTATAGCTGTATGGTGGCAGGATGGTGACACTGCTGGAGTCCTGGTGAGGATCTGCATGATATTCATTTCTGTTGACTTTTTATTGCCAACATATTCTGCAGTGATGTACATATAGTCCCTGCCCACAATGCGGTACACATGAGGGACAATTTCATATTAAGCCAAGTAACCTATGATGTCAAGGTCTCATATTTACAAGGTGCTTATTGGCAATCTGAGCCGGCGAATGGCTCTGTGTCCGTATATTCGCTATATACTGCCCGCAATATCTTGTAGAAAGCTCACAGTGACTAAAATGTATAAATAGTTCTCTTTGGAGAATTTAATTAGATCCATTGATACCTTACCTTATAATGAGGACTTAAAGGGCTTTTACAACTAGGTAAAACAAGCTTAACGGGACTGTTCAGGACTTATATATTAATGACCGATTTTAGGATAAGTCATCAACAGGGTGGGACTGGGCTGGCGGGGTACCCTTCTGCAGAGGAGAGGGGGAGAAGAGAATGAAAAAATAAAAAAACCTGCGGTTTTAAGGGGCACGGGCCCTTTAAAAGCGCAGGCACAGTGTATGCAGGGACGCGCGCACGCGGCGTTCATTACCTGAACCGCCGCGACACACGTCCCAGTGAAGCAGCTGAAGCTGCGCGTCTCCCTTCCCCGGCCGGCGTATGACGTCACCGGAGAAGGAGGACACCTCACGGGAGAGCAGGAAGGTAAGAGGTGTCTGTGTGTGTGTCTGTGTGTATATGAGTGGATGCAGAATGGGATGGGCCCCTGGCTGGACACACAAGGGGGGGCCCGGCTAGACACACAAGGGGGGACCCTGGCTGGACACACAAGGGGGGGCCCGGATGGACACACAAGGGGGGCCTTGCTGGACACAAAAGGGGGAGCCCTGGCGGAACACACAAGGGGGAGCCCTGGCTGGACACACAAGGGGGAGCCCTGACTGGACACACAAGGGGGAGCCCTGACTGGACACACAAGAGGGAACCCTGGCTGGACACACAAGGGGGAGTCCTGGCTGGACACACAAGGGGGAGCCCTGGCTGGACACACAAGGGGGAGCCCTGACTGGACACACAAGGGGGAGCCCTGGCTGGACACACAAGGGGGGAGCTGGATGGACACACAAGGGGGAACCCTGGCTGGACCCACAAGGGGGAGCCCTGGCTGGACACACAAGGGGAAGCCCTGACTGGACACACAAGAGGGAACCCTGGCTGGACACACAAGGGGGAACCCTGGCTGGACACACAAGGGGGAACACTGGCTGGACACACAAGGGTGAGAGCCTGGCTGGACACACAAGGGGGAACCCTGGCTGGACACACAAGGGGGGAGCCTGGATGGACACATAAGGGGGAGCCTGGCTGGACACATGGGAAAGGGTGGGCAGGATGGCTATATGGTGGGGCAGGCTGGACACATGGAGGCCAGGATGGATATGTGAGGGGGATGGATATATGGGGGGGCCGGATATATGGGGGGCGGGGCAGGCTGGACACATGATGGCCAGGATGGATATGTGGGGGGCAGGCTGGACACATGGGGGGCTAGGATAGATATGTGGAGGGGCAGGCTCGATACACGTGGGCTAGGATAAATATATGGAGGGGCCACGCTGGACATATGGGGGCCAGTATGGATATATGGGGGGGTGTCAGGATGGATATATGCAGGGGGGAAGGGCAGGATGGATATATGAGGGGGCAGGCTGGACACATGGAGGCCAGGATGGATATATGGGTGGCAGGCTGGAAACATGGAGGCCAGGATGGATATATTGTGGGGGGCAGGCTGGACACATGGAGGCCAGGAAGGATATGTAGGGGGGGCATTCTGGACACATGGAGGCCAGGATGGATATATGGGGGGCAGGCTTGACACATGGGGCTTTAGGACAGATATATGGGAGGGGGTAGGCTGGACACATGGAGGCCAGGACAGATATATGGGGGGGCAGGCTGGAAACATGGAGGCCAGGATGGATATGTGGGGGAGCAGGCTGGACACATGGAGGCCAGGATGGATATATGGGGGGAACAGGAGGGCCACATGGGGGACTAGGATGGGTATATGGGAGGGGGCAGGCTCGATACACGTGGGCTAGGATAAATATATGGAGGGGTCACACTGGACATATGGGGGCCAGAAGGGATATATGGGGGGTGTCAGGATGGATATATGCAGGAAAGGGGGGGCCAGGATGGATATATGGGGGTGCCAGGCTGAACAAGGGACTTAATTACTGTTTGGGGCCAGATTGAGGAACATACTTTATTAGTTTATGGTGGCCAGTGAGGAACATTATTATTTTAGAGTCCAATTAGAGACATTATTACTTCTGTAATATAATTTACTTTTTAGGAAATTGTTTTCCATGGGATAGGACAAAAGCGGGCTCCTGTTACTGTGCAGGGCGGCACTATATCGCTTTTTTTCTTCAACTGGTGTAGTGTAGAAGTCGGGGGGTGGAGTGGGAATATTCCCTAGAAGAGATCAGTTATTGATAACTGTGTGTTATTTTCTGCAGAGATGATTCCTGGCTGGAAGAAGTGATGGCCGTCTGTGCCAGATGAAGAAGAAAAGCGAAGATGAAGGACTTCACCTAGAGACGTCACTGGTGAGTCAGTGTATTACATGTGACTCGCCCCCTGGGCCGTGGGGCACTCGGATCCGGGCAATAGGGAGACGATGGGGGTAGTAGTGGCGACCCGGTTCCGTGGCTCAGGGTGGTCAGGCCAATGGTAGTCTGCTATGTTCTGCTGATAATGTCCGACTACGCCACCCGTGGATTGCGGTTATTAGGAACCGCCGCTGCATGCAGACCGCTGGGGCTGATGAGGTGTGCAGCTAGGGTAGTGTGACTCTCCACGGGAAGAGTGCGGCCCCAGGGCAGTATAATGGATGTTGGGAGTGATGGTAGTGGGAGTCCCAGTGCTGATAGTGCTGGAGGAGCAAGGAGCACACAGACAACAGGTTGCAGTCCAGGGTCTTTACTAAACAGGTAAACTGACCCACAAACAGTCCCGGCTAGGAGGGGACCTGGATGTCTGAGAGCAACGGGGAAATTGGCCCTGGTCAGGGTGAGGGTGTAGGCCTACCGTGCTTTCTGCGCTCCTTCTGGCTATCTCCTCCTGATAGGGTAACAGCCCACGTTTCCGAGCTTTCCGTGTTTTCTCGCCTGTATGGCCTGCGACGTGGGTTCCTTTCTGCTCCCATCCTTGTATGGCTTTACTGGTCCCTTCTGTTGTGGCAGGGCCTCCAGGCTTCTTAGGCCAAGGAATATACAGTCCCTTGCGGACTGGTTCTCTGCTGGGGGGTGTGGAATCCTTCCAGCCTCAGACACCAAAGTCTGGTAGATTAAGTCTATTATCTGCCAAGACAGGCTTGCTTCGCCTCTTGTCTCTGGCTTGTGGCTCTCCTCCTGCCACACTTCCTCTTAGGTGCAGTGCAACTGTCTTTCCCTGCTCTGCTGAGACACGTCTCAGTCCTGAGACAGGTCATCTGGGTTCTCTCTAACCCTGCCCCCAGCACCAGCTTTTATAGGGGCAGCCTGCTCCCCCTACTGGCCTGAGACAGGAGGCATTGCATGCTAATGTTCCCCTGACTAGAGAACCTCCCCCCTGCTCTCAGACACAGCTTTAATTACACTTGTGGCATCCAGGCCAGGGTGACACATTCCCCCCTAGTGAAATTTAGTACTCCGGGACTAAACAGTAAACAAAGACAATATGCATAACAATAAAACATTAATAGACAGACGACGCACAAATTGAGTTCTTAAGGTCACAGTGTGGCCTGTGACCGGGTGTCCATATCACCAGCACAACGGGGAGCCTTAACCAGGTGGGGGTCTGTCCTACCCCAAGTCCTTCACAGTCTTAGTTCATTCCTGGGTTAGGCTCGGAACGCAGTCCATACAAGGTCCCGGTTATAAAAAGTCCATAACCTGTGAGTCCTTACGGTAGCTGCAAGAAACTGAAACAGAGTATTACCAAACATGCATGTAACTTTGCAAACAATTCAACATTTGGCAACAGGGTTATTTACAATTTTAGTACACTCTATATTCTCCAGCGAGCGGGTATCTGTCCCTTTGTGCTCCTGGTTGACCTACGTAGCCCACTGTCTGGTGGTGGACTGACTTGGCTTTCCCCACTAGCGTTAGGGGTGCAGCTACCAGCTGGGTGTACAGGTAGGGCAGGCAGCTGTCTGCGGGTCCTTTGGCTTACCGCAGGCATGGCAGGCTCACTGTCAGCAGAGGGTTGACTCTCCTGGGCTGCTGGTACAGGCTCTTCTGCCTCTGGAACTGCTTGCTCCTCTTCACCTTCCGGCTCTGGTGTTGGTTGTTGCTGTGCCGGTTGCAGGAAATGCAGGACAGGTACCACTATGGCATCATTTATGCGAGTCCAGGACTGAGGAAACTCTCCGAGAACGGTGCTGATCATTTCTTCCTTGTCCTCTGCGGGTTCAAGGTCACTCTGATCCTCTTCTGCACTACGGAGTTGCTCGGGGCACCTTTTGAGATGGTCTCTGGAGACGACACTAGTGGTTTCTCCTCCGTCCTTGGTGATTACGCACACCTTTGGGTTGTCGTGGTCAGACTGCAGTACGGTGTAGGGTTCCCTTTCCCACTGGTCGTCCAACTTATGTAGCCTTCTTTTTCGCTTTAGGACTTGCTCACCAGGTTCTAGGGGACTAGCAGGGGCGTGTTGATTGAAGAGTCTTTCTTGCTTCTCTCTCACCTGGGCCAGGCTCTTCTCCACACTCTCCTGTACCTTCTTGTACTGCAGTTGCCTTTCCGTATCCCAGTCCGCATCCGGGGAGGTGTCCTCAGGTATTAGGACTCCCATCTCCAGGTCTACGGGCAGCTTTCCTGGTCTAGCTCGCATCAGGTAAGCCGGGGTGCAGTTTGTAGCATTCACTGGGATATTGTTGTATAGGTCTATCAGGTCCGGCAGTTTTTCTGGCCACAGGCTGCGTTCCTCCAGGGGCAACGTCTTCAGGAGATCAATGACTATATTGTTCATCTTCTCACACATCCCGTTGGTTTGGGGGTGGTAAGGCGTTGTACGAATCTTCTTACAGCCATAGAGGTTGCAGAACTCCTGGAAGATTTCAGCCTCGAACGCTGGACCCTGGTCTGTCAGGACCTGTTCCGGATACCCGTGTGGACGGCAGAAATATTGCTGGAAGGCTCTGGCCGCTGTTTGGGCTGTCAAGTCCTTTACCGGGACCACCACTAGAAAATGGGAATAGTGGTCCACGATTGTCAGGGCATAGATGTATCCTGACCGGCTGGGAGCCAATTTGACATGGTCCAGAGCTACCAGCTCAAGAGGCTGCGTGGTGATGATGGGCCTCAAGGGTGTCTTCTGGCTGGCACGGTCCTTCCTCCTTAGGTGACAAGGGCCACAGTCTCTGCACCATTTTTCTACAGCTCCTCTCATGCCGACCCAAAAGAATCTTCCTCTTAGTAGGAACTCCAGTTTCTTCCAACCGAAGTGTCCCGCTCTGTCATGGTAAGCCCCCAGGACCATAGCTGCATCCCTCCTTGGGACCACGACTTGCCAGGTCAGCTCGTGCGTCCGGTGGTTGACAATCCTTCTGCACAACTTGCCTTCGTAGAGGAACAGCTTGCTCTTCTCCTTCCATAGCTGCTTGGCTTCCTCTGGGGCATCTGGATCTAAGCGGGCGTCTTCCCGGGTCAGCAGATCTTTCACCAGGCGGACTGCAGGGTCACTATCTTGGGTCTCGGCCCAGCTGTGGTGAGGTAGGGGATTCATCATCACAGTTGTTAGATCCTCCTCCTTCACGCGGTGAGAGTGTTGAGCGGCTCCATACCGGTGAAACGCGGGGAGTTCTACCTCCTCCAGCTCTTCTGGGTCTTCGTCACCTTCAGGTAAGTGAGGCATCCTTGATAGGGCGTCCGCGTTGGAGTTGGTTTTGCCTCCCCGGTACTTGATCACGAAGTCATAGTTGGAGAGACGGGCCATCCACCGCTGTTCCAGGGCCCCCAGTCTTGCATTGTCCAGGTGTGTCAACGGGTTGTTGTCCGTGTACACGGTGAACTTTGCGGAGGCCAGGTAATGCTTGAAGCGTTCCGTCACGGCCCACACCACCGCCAAGAATTCTAGCTTGAAGGAGCTGTAATTCTCCGGGTTCCTCTCGGTGGGCCTCAGCTTCTGGTTGGCGTATGCGATCACCCGTTCTCTGCCCTGTTGGTTTTGGGACAATACGGCTCCCAGTCCCACATTACTGGCATCTGTGTGGAGAATGAAAGGCTGGCCATAATCAGGGTAGGCCAGGATCTCATCCCCTGTGAGGGCCATCTTTAGCTGGCGGAAGGACTCCTCTTCCGGTTTATCCCACTTGAAGGGCGGCTTTTGCCTCCTGGACTTAGACTGTCCGATCAGGAGGTCCTGCATAGGAGCTGCCATCTTGGTGAACCCGGGGATGAATCTTCGGTAGTAGCCTACCAACCCGAGAAACTGTCTCACCTCTTTGATGTTCGAGGGGCTTGGCCAGCTCTTGATTGCCGTGACCTTGTCAGGGTCGGGGGCCACTCCTTCCGCGCTTACCACGTGCCCTAGGTACTGGACCTTTGGTTTCAGCAGGTGACACTTCGATGGTTTCACCTTCAGGCCATAGCCTGCCAGGGCTTCGAACACCTCGGCCAGGTGCTTCAGATGGTCCTCGTAGGTCTTCGAATAGACGATCACGTCGTCCAGGTAAAGGAGGACCGTCTCGAAGTTTCGGTGCCCTAGACAGCATTCCATCAGCCGCTGGAAGGTCCCTGGTGCGTTGCAGAGCCCGAAAGGCATGCAGTTGAATTCGCTCAGTCCCATCGGGGTGGTGAAGGCGGTCTTCTCCTTGTCAGCCTCTGCCACAGGAACCTGCCAGTACCCGCTAGTAAGGTCCAAAGTAGAAAAGAAGTTAGCTGATTTTAGTGCGGCTAAAGACTCCTCTATTCTAGGCAGCGGATATGCGTCTTTGTGAGTGATACGGTTGATTTGTCTATAGTCGACGCACATTCTCATGGTGCCGTCTTTCTTTTTGACCAGAACCAAGGGGGCTGCCCAGGGGCTACAGCTGTCTCTAATAACCCCAGCTTCTTTCATCTCTCTTAGCATGCCCCTTGCGTTCTGATAATGTGCAGGGGGTACAGGTCTGTGCCTCTCTTTTATCGGTGGGTGGCTCCCTGTGGGGATGTGGTGTTCTATCCCCTTTACTCTGCCGAAGTCTAGCGGGTGCTTACTAAAGACTCTCTCGTACTCCTGTACCACCCGGTAGACTCCTTGTTTTTGGTGCAGGGGAGTGGAGTCAGCACCCACGTGGAGTTTCTGGCACCAGTCCTCCTTTTGTTTCTGGGAGCCATTACCCTCCGCCTGAGGAGATGGAGGCAAGGGTTCCACGGCCCTGATAGCTTTGTGTTCGACCACAAACAGCTTGGCGAGTGTAGCGTACCTGGGTAAGTGTACCTCCCTCTCCCCAATGTTGAGGATGCGGACGGGCACCCTCCCATGACGGACATCAACCACCCCCCGGGCTGTCAAAATGGTGGGCCTGCTGTCTGAGTACACGGGTTCTACCATGGCTTGGTAGTCTCTACCTCTCAACCCGATTGCAGTCCGACACCAGATCATCATTTCACTTTTGGGAGGCATGGAAATGGGGAATGGGTCACTCAGTCTTACGCTACCGATCTCACCACCAGACAGTTCTACCTGCTGCCGTCTCATCAGGGCCTTTATCTCCTTGTTGAGAACTCTCTGTTGGCTGGAACTAGCATTCACCGCCACCTGTTGTAAGATTACAATTACCTCTGAAAGACAATTTTCAATTACATTAGTACCCACAGTTATTTTAGGGTGACTTTCACGACGGTCAATGTCCACAATAATCACTCCCTCTGCCGGTAGTTCAACTTTACCAATCTTAATGGTCATCTCCTTGAACCCCATCTGCGGCACGGGTAAGCCATTACTGGCGATGATGCTCAAGTTACCGTCTGGATACCGTGTGATATCAACATCAGTCCAATACTGCTTAAAAAGTACATAAGGGATAGTGGTTACTTGTGACCCAGTATCCAGCAAGGCGCTCATGGGGATACCGTCCAGCACCACGGGTAAAACTGGGCGCCCCCCAACGTACTTATTACGCCAATTGTAAGGGCCTGGTGATCTTATGCCTGGGGGTTGGCCCTCTGCCCCAGGTTGGACCCGTTTAAATTACAGTACCTGGAAATGTGTCCGGGCTGGTTGCATCGACGGCAAATGGGCTGTCCATCCTCTGCGTAGCGGTCTGTGGGCCTCCCTCGGAACGACGGGATCCTCCTCTGTCGACGCCATGGGACATCCTCCGGACTTGAAGCCAGCTCGATGGGTCTTGACGGGTCCACTTGCAACGCCTGGACGGTCCTGGTCAACGCCGCGACGCTCCTGGTCAGCTCCTGGACTTGTTGGTGCAGATCTTTCGACGGGGCTTGGTTCAGGGCCTGTGCATCAGCCTCCACGGAGTCCATAGAGGAGGGCGCCGCCTCCTGGTGGTAAGTGATAGCAGGGCGCCGGGGGTTTATAGCGCCACTGGTTGCAGATTCACGGAGCACCCTTATGGCCCTGTCCTTAAATTGGGCAAAGGTCAGGTCGAGGTTCTGAAAGAACATGAGGCGCAGTTGGGCCCTGTGGGCGCTAGACAGCAGACCTTCTATGAATTGTTCTGTTAGCAGCTTATCCGTTTCCTGCACACTGCCAGGGTCAGTTTGTTGAATAGCCCTCAAGGCTTCCTGCAGATTTAGGGCATAGTCTCTGATGCTGTCCTGTGCCCGCTGCTTACATCCATAGAACCTCATTTTAATCTCAGCAGAGGTACGTGTGTCAAAGGTACCCCGCAGCCGGGCCAGAATACCCTTCACAGTCCTTTTCTCCTCAGTGGGCCATGATTTTACCTCCCGCTGGGCTGCGCCAGTTAACTGCCCTGTTAATATGCTGACCTTCTGTTCCTCTGTCAGGGGGTAAACGTGGAACAAACTGTATAGCCTTTCCTTGAAGTCAGTTAGGGCATGGGGCTCCCCTGAGTATTTGGGCAGCCAGGCCGCTCCAGGGATGTAGGGCAAGGAAAAGGGCATCACCGCTGCTGTAGTTGCGTTGGTGGTAGTGGGCGCATCTGTGTCCGTCATCTTCCTCCCCCCCTAGTTACGCGTGGCCTACCTTCCGACGATCCTCTTCTGTAGGCCGCGGCTCCGCTGCTGCTGCTATGGACGAGGACCTGGCGTCGCGTCCTGATGACGTCAGCGTCGCTCTCTCTCCCTTCCAGGACCTTGCGCAGCGTCGGTGCGTGGGGCGGAGCTTCGGATCTCGCGCGGTTTTGACGTCCACGCCCCTCTTCTTCCCGCGCGGCGTCCTGAAGATGGCGTCCGATGGCGGGAAGCAGCTGCGGATGGCGAGAAGGCGGCAGAAGATGGCGGGAAACGGTCCAAGATGGCGTCCGATGGCGGGAATCGGCTCCGGATGGCGGGAAAAGACTCCGGACGGCGGGAAACTTTGCCACAGGTAAGTTACAAAAGTCTTTTTCAGGCACGCAGTACCCGGTGGTTGCGGGCACGAAATCCTGCCGACTACGCCAAAGCTGACTCGCCCCCTGGGCCGTGCGGCACTCGGATCCGGGCAATAGGGAGACGATGGGGGTAGTAGTGGCGACCCGGTTCCGTGGCTCAGGGTGGTCAGGCCAATGGTAGTCTGCTATGTTTTGCTGATAATGTCTGACTACGCCACCCATGGATTGCGGTTATTAGGAACCGCCGCTGCCTGCAGACCGCTGGGACTGATGAGGTGTGCAGCTAGGGTAGTGTGACTCTCCACGGGAAGAGTGCCGCCCCAGGGCAGTATAATGGATGTTGGGAGTGATGGTAGTGGGAGTCCCAGTGCTGATAGTGCTGGAGGAGCAAGGAGCACACAGACAACAGGTTGCAGTCTAGGGTCTTTACTAAACAGGTAAACTGACCCACAAACAGTCCCGGCTAGGAAGGGACCTGGATGTCTGAGAGCAACGGGGAAATTGGCCCTGGTCAGGGTGAGGGTGTAGGCCTACCGTGCATTCTGCGCTCCTTCTGGCTATCTCCTCCTGATAGGGTAACAGCCCACGTTTCCGAGCTTTCCATGTTTTCTTGCCTGTATGGCCTGCGACGTGGGTTCCTTTCTGCTCCCAGCCTTGTATGGCTTTACTGGTCCCTTCTGTTGTGGCAGGGCCTCCAGGCTTCTTAGGCCAAGGAATATACAGTCCCTTGCGGACTGGTTCTCTGCTGGGGGATGTGGAATCCTTCCAGCCTCAGACACCAAACTCTGGTAGATTAAGTCTGTTATCTGCCAAGACAGGCTCTCTTCGCCTCTTGTCTCTGGCTTGTGGCTCTCCTCCTGCCACACTTCCTCTTAGGTGCAGTGCAACTGTCTGTCCCTGCTCTGCTGAGACACGTCTCAGTCCTGAGACAGGTCATCTGGGTTCTCTCTAACCCTGCCCTCAGCACCAGCTTTTATAGGGGCAGCCTGCTCCCCCTACTGGCCTGAGACAGGAGGCATTGCATGCTAATGTTCCCCTGACTAGAGAACCTCCCCCCTGCTCTCAGACACAGCTTTAATTACACTTGTGGCATCCAGGCCAGGGTGACACACATGTACACTTACACTACACACGTGGTCAAAACTGTTGGTACCCCTCGTTTAATGAAAGAAAAACCCACAATGGTCACAGAAATAACTTGAATCTGACAAAAGTAATAATAAATTAAAAATCTATGAAAATGAACAAATGAAAGTCAGACATTGCTTTTCTGCTTCCACAGAATAAAAAAAAATAAATAAACTGATGAAACAGGCCTGGACAGAAATGATGGTTCTTCTTAACTTTATATTTTGCTGAACAACCTTTTGAGGCAATCACTGCAATCAAACGACTCCTGTAACTGTCAATGAGACTTCTGCACCTCTCCACAGGTATTTTGGCCACTCCTCATGAGCAAACTGCTCCAGTTGTCTCATGCTTGAAGGTTGCCTTTTCCAGACGGCATGTTTCAGCTCTTTCCAAAGATGCTCAATAGGATTTAGGTCAGGGCTCATAGAAGCCACTTCAGAATAGTCCAATGTTTTCCTCTTAGCCATTGTTGGGTGTTTTTAGCTGTGTGTTTTGGGTCATAATACTGTTGCAAGACCCATGACCTGCGACTGAGACCACGCTTTCTGACACTGGGCAGCACATTTCTCTCTAGAATCCCTTGATAGTCTTGAGATTTCATTGTACCCTGCACAGATTCAAGACACCCTGTGCCAGATGCGGCAGACCAGCCCCAAAACATAAAAGAGACTCCTCCATGTTTCACAGTAGGGACAGTGTTCTTATCTTGATATGCTTCATTTTTCCATCTGTGAACATAGATCTGATGTGCCTTGCCAAAAACTTCCATTTTTGTCTCATCTGTCCATAGGGCATTCTCCTAAAAGCTTTGTGACTTGTGAACATGTAGTTTGGCAAATTCCAGTCTGGCTTTTTTATGATTTTTTTTCAACAATGGTGTACTCCTTGGTCGTCTCCCATGAAGTCCACTTTAGATCAAACAACGACGGATGGTGCGATCTGACACTGATGTTCCTTGAGCTTGAAGTTCACCTTTAATCTCTTTAGAAGTTTTCCTGGGCTCTTTTGTTACCATTCATATTATTCGTCTCTTTGATTTGTTATCAATTTTCCTCCTGCGGCCACGTCCAGGGAGGTTGGCTACAGTCCCATGGATCTTAAATTTCTGAATAATATGTGCAACTGTAGTTACAGGAACATCAAGCTGCTTGGAGATGGTCTTATAACCTTTACCTTTAACATGCTTGTCTATAATTTTCTTTCTAATCTCCTGAGACAACTCTTTCCTTTGCTTCCTTTGGTCCATGTTGAGTGTGGTACACACCATGTCACCAAACAGCACAGTGAGTATCTGTAGCCCTATATACAGGCCCACTGACTGATTACAAGATTGTCGACACCTGTGATGCTAATTAGTGGACACAACTTGATTTAACATGTCCCTTTTGTCACATTATTTTCAGGGGTACCATCATTTCTGTCCAGGCCTATTTCAAGAGTTTAATTTTTTTTAAAATTCTGTGGAAGCAGGGTTGAAAAGCAATGTCTGTCTTTCATTTGTTCATTTTCATCGATTTTTAATTTATTATTACTTTTGTCAGATTCAAGTTTTTTCTGTGACCATTGTGGGTTTTTCTTTCGTTAAACGAGGGGTACCAACAATTTTGACCACGTGTGTATATAGTATATACAGAGCTCCTGTGTATGTCACTGGTGATCACTGTATTACCTATACACTATATACAGAGCTCCTGTCTATAATGTCACTGGTGATCACTGTGTTACCTGTACACTGACACTATATACAGAGCTCCTGTGTATAATGTTGCTGGTGGTAATAACAGTGTTGTTAGTATTGTGGTTTTGTATTCATGATCAGTATTGTAGTATTTGGTCACCTTGGGGTGGTAATATATGGTCTGGTCATAGTTTGGCCATATTTGTTCCTTGTATGTGGTATTATTCGGTCACTATGTAGTGGTAATATGTGATCTAGTCAAGGTGTGGCGATATTTGTCCCTTTTGTATGTGGTATTATTGGTGTTGATATAGTGGACTGTGTTGTGTATGGCGGTCATTTTATTCTCGCTGATCTTAACTAGGAAAAGATTTTTTTCCATTAGGCCACAGCCCCACCATCAGTATTTGGTCAGTATTTTTCTCAGGAGTGGCTGCCGAAACCAGGAATGGTTGATTAATGCAGAATTGGTGACTTGTTTCTATTATACCTTTTCTCTGATTGTTCATCACCTGTTTTGGCTCCCACTCCTGAGAAAAAATACTGACTGGACACTGACCGAATACTGATAGTAGGGCCGTGGCCTTAGCGATTAAATACTTGGACCAGAGCGGCAGAGATGCACTTACAGGGGTTCTCCGGTGAAAACAAGTAATCACCTCTCCACAGGATCATTGATAATATTGATTGGTGGGGGTCTGACTGCTTGCACACACCGGCAGAATGTGGAGCTTTTCTCCCCATTAGACTGGAGCGGCATGTGAGATGCGACCACTGATCCATTCATTCTCTCAGTGGCTGTGAGCGCTGCTCTTTTTTGCAAGTCTCTAAGAGAATGAATAGAGCTGCGGTCAGACGTCCCACCTGTCGCTGCATTTTAAAATAGGGATAAGTGTTCTGTCAGGGATAAAACTTCCCCATTCTTCCGATAGGTGCGTTTTCCAATGTTCGGACACAAATGCTCAATAAGTGATCACCTATCCTGTAGAGCCCATGGATCGTTGATAACTTGTTTTAACTAGTGTTGAGCGAGTATGTTCTGTCCGAGTATGCTCGGGCCGAGCGCCGAGTATTTACAGCTGCTCGGTGATATGGTTGAATCGCTCCCGTGTGCATGATTTGCAACTGTTTGACAGCTTTAACCCCTTAACGACATGTCACGTATTAGTACGCGCATGTCGTTATCCTCCGGTTCAGTGAGGGCTCCGGCGCTGAGCCCGCACTGAACCAAGCACATGTCAGCTGATTATTACAGCTGACATGTGCGCGCAACAGGCGCGGGTGGAATCGCGATCCACCAGCGGCTGTTAACATATTAAATGCCGCTGTCAATCTCCGACAGCGGCATTTAATGCGCGCTTCCTGGAAGCGCGTCACTTACCCCGCCCATCGGCGACCCCGTCACATGATCGCGGGTCGGCGATGTGTGGTCATGACAACCCTGGGTCTGCAGCAGACACCAGTGGTTGTAATGATCCTGTCGCTATGAGCGCCATCTAGTGGTCGGCGCTCATAGGACAGGACCATTTCTGCTGCATACAGGGGAACTGCTGGTCCCCTGTATGTAGCAGAGGCGATCGGACAGTTGCTGCTTCAAGTCTCCTATGGAGACTACAGAAGCAAGCAAAAAGTGAAAAAAAAAAGTTTTAAAAAATATGAAAAAAAATAAAAAAATATAAAAGTTTAAATCACCCCCTAAAATCATAAAATAAACCCCACATACACATATTTGGCATTGCCGCGTTCAGAATCGCCTGATCTATCAATATAAAAATAGAATTAATGCGATCGGTAAATGGCGTAATGAGAAAAAAATTCTAAACGCCAGAATTACGTTTTTTGGTCACCGTAAAATTGCAATAAAATGCAATAACGGGCGATCAAAACATCGGATCTACCCCAAAATAGCATCTATAAAAACTTCAGCTCGGTTCACAAAAAATAAGCCCTCACCCTGCCCCAGATCCCGAAAAATGGAGACGCTACGGGTCTCGGAAAATGGCACCATTTTTTTTTTTTTTACCAAACTTTGGAATTTTTTTTCATCACTTAAATAAAAAAGAACCTATACATGTTTGGTGTCTACGAACTCGTAATGACCTGGAGAATAATAATGGCAGGTCAGTTTTAGCATTCAGTGAACGTGGTAAAAAAAATAAAAAAAAACCTCAGTGGTATTGCACTTTTTTTGCAATTTCACGGCGCTTGGAATTTTTTTCCCGTTTTCCCGTACACGGCATGGTAAAACTAGTAATGGCGTTAAAAAGTACAACTCGTCCCGCAAAAAATAAGCCCTAACATGGCCATATTGACTAAAAAATAAAAACGCTATGGCTCTGGGAACAAGTGGAGCAAAAAGCGAAAATGCAAAAACGGAAAATGCTCCGCGGCTTAAGGGGTTAATACATGTGAGGAATGTCTATTTCTTACACATTCCTCACATGCAGGGTCGGACTGGGGTGTCTGGGGCCCACAGGGAGAACTGACTCTAGGGGCCCACCTACAGCCATATGCAAATATCTGTTTTCCGCTATCCCTGTTATAGTGGAGCATTGACTGGCGGCTCCTGCACATCTACTGTGCACCACTATAACTGGGATGTGCAATTACGGTAGTTTGCATTAAAGGGCTTCTTTGGTTAAAACAAGTTATCACCGATCCATGGGATCCACAGGATCGGTGATCACTTATTGATCGTTTGGGTCCGAACATTGGAAAAGGCGCCTATCAGAAGAATGGGGAAGTTTCATCCCTGACAGGACACTTATCCCCATTTTAAAATGCAGCTTCCAAAAAAGAGCAGCGCTCACAGTCACTGAGGGAATGACTGGATGAGTGGTCGCATCTCACATGCCGCTCCAGTCTAATGGGGAGAAAAGCTCCACATTCTGCCGATTGTGTCCCAGCAGTCAGACCCCCACCAATCAATATCATCACTGATCCTGTGGAGAGGTGATTACTTGTTTTCACTAGAGAACCCCTGTAAGTGCATCTCTGCCGCTCTGGTCCAAGTATTTAATCTCTAAGGCTGCGGCCCTACTATCAGTATTTGATCAGTATTCAGTCAGTATTTTTTCTCAGGAGTGGGAGCCAAAACCAGGTGAGGAACAATCAGAGAAAAGGTATAATAGAAACAAGTCACCAATTCTGTATTTATCACCCACTCCTGGTTTTGGCAGCTACTCCTGAGAAAAAATACTGACCGAATACTGATGGTGGGGCTGTGGCCTAATGGAAAAAAATCTTTTCCTAGTTAATATCAGCAAGAACAAAATGACTGCCATACACAACACAGTCCACTATATCAACACCAATAATACCACATACAAAAGAGACAAATATCGCCACACCATGACTAGATCACATATTACCACCACATAGTGACCGAATAATACTACATACAAGGAACAAATACGGCCACACCATGACCAGACCACATATTACCACCCCAAAGTGACCAAATACTACAATACTGATCATGAATACAAACCACAATACTAACAACACTGTTATTACCACCAGTGACATTATACACAGGAGCTCTGTATATAGTGTCAGTGTACAGGTAATACAGGGATCACCAGTGACATTATACACTGGAGCTCAGTATATAGTGTCAGTGTACAGGTAATACAGGGTTCACCAGTGACATTATACACAGGAGCTCTGTATAGAGTGTCAGTGTACAGGTAATACAGTGATCACCAGTGACATTATACACTGGAGCTCTGTATTTAGTGTACAGGTATTACAGTGGTCACCAGTGACATTATACACAGGAGCTCTGTATATAGTGTACAGGTAATACAGTGGTCACCAGTGACATTATACACAGGAGCTCTGTATATATTGCACAGGTAATACAGTGGTCACAAGTGACATTATACACAGAAGCTCTGTATATAGTGTATACATAATATAGTGATCACCAGTGACATACACAGGAGTTCTGTATATACTATATACACACACGTGGTCAGAATTGTTGGTACCCCTCGTTTAATGAAAGAAAAACCCACAATGGTCACAGAAATAACTTGAATCTGACAAAAGTAATAATAAATTAAAAATCTATGAAAATGAACAAATGAAAGTCAGACATTGCTTTTCTGCTTCCACTGAATTAAAAAAAAAAATTAAACTCATGAAATCAGCCTGGACAGAAATGATGGTACCCCTGAAAATAATGTGACAAAAGGGACATGTTAAATAAAGTTGTGTCCACTAATTAGCATCACAGGTGTCTACAATCTTGTAATCAGTCAGTGGGCCTGTATATAGGGCTACAGATACTCACTGTGCTATATATAGGGCTGCAGATACTCACTGTGCCTGTATATAGGGCTACAGATACTCACTGTGCCTGTATATAGGGTTACAGATACTCACTGTGCCTGTATATAGGGTTACAGATACTCACTGTGCCTGTATATAGGGTTACAGATATTCACTGTGCCTGTATATAGGGTTACAGATACTCACTGTGCTTGTATATAGGGATACAGATACTCACTGTGCCTGTATATAGGGTTACAGATATTCACTGTGCCTGTATATAGGGTTACAGATACTCACTGTGCTTGTATATAGGGCTACAGATACTCACTGTGCTTGTATATAGGGCTACAGATACTCACTGTGTTGTTTGGTGACATGGTGTGTACCACACTCAACATGGACCAGAAGAAGCAAAGGAAAGAGCTGTCTCAGGAGATTAGAAAGAAAATTATAGAAAAGCATGTTAAAAGGTAAAGGTTATAAGACCATCTCCAAGCAGCTTGATGTTTCTGTGACTACAGGTGCACATATTATTCAGAAATTTAAGATCCATGGGACTGTAGCCAACCTCCCTGGACGTGGCTGCAGGAGGAAAATTGATGACAAATCAAAGAGACGGATAATATGAATGGTAACAAAAGAGCCCAGAATAACTTCTAAAGAGATTAAAGGTGAACTTCAAGCTCAAGGAACATCAGTGTCAGATCGTACTATCCACCGTTGTTTGATCCAAAGTGAACTTCATGTAAGACGACCAAGGAGAACACCATTGTTGAAAAAAAAAATAGTAAAAAAGCCAGACTGGAATTTGCCAAACTACATGTTGACAAGCCACAAAGCTTCTGGGAGAATGTACTATGGACAGATGAGACAAAAATTGAAGTTTTTGGCAAGGCACATCAGCTCTATGTTCACAGATGGAAAAATATCAAGAAAAGAACACTGTCCCTACTGTGAAACATGGTGGAGGCTCTGTTATGTTCTGGGGCTGCTTTGCTGCACCTGGCACAGGGTGTCTTGAATCTGTGCAGGGTACAATGAAATCTCAAGACTATCAAGGGATTCTAGAGAGAAATGTGCTGCCCAGTGTCAGAAAGCTTGGTCTCAGTCGCAGGTCTAGCAACAGGATAATGACCCAAAACACACACAGCTAAAAACACCCAAGAATGGCTAAGAGGAAAACATTGGACTATTCTGAAGTGTCTTCTATGAGCCCTGACCTAAATCCTATGGAGCATCTTTGGAAAGAGCTGAAACATTCTGGAAAAGGCAACCTTCAAACACGAGACAACTGGAGCAGTTTGCTCATGAGGAGTCGGCCAAAATACCTGTCGAGAGGCGCAGAAGTCTCATTGACAGTTACAGGAATCGTTTGATTGCAGTGATTGCCTCAAAAGGTTCAACAAAATATTAAGTTAAGAAGAAGAACCATCATTTCTGTCCAGGCCGATTTCATGAGGTTAATTTTTTTTTAAATTCTGTGGAAGCAGAAAATCAATGTCTGACCTTCATCTCTTCATTTTCAAAAATTTGTAATTTATCAGATTGAAGTTATTTCTGTGACCATTGTGGGTTTTTCTTTCATTAAACGAGGGGTACCAACAATTTTGACCACGTGTGTAGTGTAAGTGTACATGTAATACACTGACTCACCAGTGATGTCTCTAGGTGAAGTCCTTCATCTTCGCTTTTCTTCTTCATCTGGCACAGACGGCCATCACTTCTTCCAGCCAGGAATCATCTCTGCAGAAAATAACACACAGTTATTAATAACTGATCTCTTCTAGAGAATATTCCCACTTTCCCCCCCCGACCTCTACACTACACCAGTTGAAGAAAAAAAGCAACATAGTGCCGTCCTGCACAGTAACAGGACTCCTCTTTTGTCCCATCCCATGGAAAACAATTTCCTAAAAAGTAAATTATATTACAGAAGTAATAATGTAATAATAATTGGAATCTAAAGTAATAATGTTCCCCACTGGTCACCATAAACTAATAAAGTATGTTCCTCAATCTGGCTCCCAAACAGTAATTAAGTCCCTTGTCTAGCCAGGCACCCCCATATGTCCCTTCTGGCCACCATTTGTCTAGTGTGACCCCTCCATATATTTATCCTAGCACATGTGTATCGAGCCTGCCCCCTCCCATATACCCATCCTAGCCCCCCCATGTGCCAGTCTGCCCCCCCACATATCCATCCTTGCTTCCATGTTTCCAGCCTGCGCCCCCATATGTCCCCCCCATATATCCTCCATGTGTCCAGCCTGCCCTCTACATATTCATCCTGGCCTCCATGTGTCCAGCCTCTCCCCTCATATATCCATACTGCCCTTACCCCCTGCATATATCCATCCTGACACCCCCCATATATCCAGCGTGCCCCTCCATATATTTATGCTAGCCCATGTGTATCGAGCCCGCCCCCCCACATATTCATCCTAGCTCCCCATGTGTCCAGCCTGTCCCCCCCCATATATCCATCCTGGCCTCCATGTGTTCAGCCTGCCCCCCCTCCCCCATATATCCATCCTGGCCTCCATAAGTCCAGCTTGCCCCCCCCCATATATCCATCCTAGCCTCCATATATCCATCTTGCCCCCCCATATATCCATCCTGCCCCCCCCATATATCCATCCTGCCCCCCATATATCCATCCTGGCCTCCATGTGTCCAGCCTGCCCCCATATACCCATCCTGCCCACCCCCCTTTGCCTGGGTCCACCTTGGTTCCCCCTTGTGTGTCCTGCCAGGGCTCCCCCTGGTGTGTCCAGCCAGGGCTCCCCTCCCTTGCGTGTCCAGCCAGGGCTCCCCCCTTGCGTGTCCAGCCAAGGCTCCCCCCCTTGCGTGTCCAGCCAGGGCCCCCCCCTTGCGTGTCCAGCCAGGGTTCCCCCCTCGTGTGTCCAGCTGGGCCCCCCCTCGTGTGTCCGTCCAGCTGGGCCCCCCCTCGTGTGTCCGTCCAGCTGGGCCCCCCCTCGTGTGTCCGTCCAGCTGGGCCCCCCCTCGTGTGTCCGTCCAGCTGGGCCCCCCCTCGTGTGTCCGTCCAGCTGGGCCCCCCCTCGTGTGTCTGTCCAGCTGGGCCCCCCCTCGTGTGTCTGTCCAGCTGGGCCCCCCCTCGTGTGTCTGTCCAGCTGGGTCCCCCCTCGTGTGTCTGTCCAGCTGGGCCCCCCCTTGTGTGTCTGTCCAGCTGGGCCCCCCCCTTGTGTGTCTATCCAACTTGGCCCCCCCTTGTGTGTCTGTCCAGCTTGGCCCCCCCTTGTGTGTCTGTCCAGCTGGGCCCCCCTTGTGTGTCTGTCCAGCTGGGCCCCCCTTGTGTGTCTGTCCAGCTGGGCCCCCCTTGTGTGTCTGTCCAGCTGGGCCCCCCCTTGTGTGTCTGTCCAGCTGGGCCCCCCCTTGTGTGTCTGTCCAGCTGGGCCCCCCCTTGTGTGTCTGTCCAGCTGGGCCCCCCCTTGTGTGTCTGTCCAGCTGGGCCCCCCCTTGTGTGTCTGTCCAGCTGGGCCCCCCCTTGTGTGTCTGTCCAGCTGGGCCCCCCCTTGTGTGTCTGTCCAGCTGGGCCCCCCCTTGTGTGTCTGTCCAGCTGGGCCCCCCCTTGTGTGTCTGTCCAGCTGGGCCCACCCCTTGTGTGTCTGTCCAGCTTGGCCCCCCCTTGTGTGTCTGTCCAGCTGGGCCCCCCCTTGTGTGTCTGTCCAGCTGGGCCCCCCCTTGTGTGTCTGTCCAGCTGGGCCCCCCCTTGTGTGTCTGTCCAACTTGGCCCCCCCTTGTGTGTCTGTCCAGCTGGGCCCCCCCCTTGTGTGTCTGTCCAGCTGGGCCCCCCCTTGTGTGTCTGTCCAACTTGGCCCCCCCTTGTGTGTCTGTCCAGCTGGGCCCCCCCCTTGTGTGTCTGTCCAACTTGGCCCCCCCCTTGTGTGTCTGTCCAACTTGCCCCCCCCCTTGTGTGTCTGTCCAGCTGGGCCCCCCCTTGTGTGTCTGTCCAGCTGGGCCCCCCCCTTGTGTGTCTGTCCAACTTGGTCCCCCCTTGTGTGTCTGTCCAGCTGGGCCCCCCCTTGTGTGTCTGTCCAGCTGGGCCCCCCCCCTTGTGGGTCTGTCCAGCTGGGCCCCCCCTTGTGTGTCCTGCTGGCCCCCGCCTTGTGTGTCCAGACCATTACACACACACACACACACACACACACACACACACACACCTCTTACCTTCCTGCGATCCCGTGCGGTGTCCTCCTTCTCCTGAGTTGCGCGCCTCCTTCACAGCAGGCGCATGACGATGACGTCATACGCCGGCCGGCGAAGGGAGACACGCAGCTTCAGCTGCTTCACAGGGACGTGCGCCGCGGTGGTTCAGGTAATGAACGCTGCGTGCGCGCGTCCCTGCATACACTATGCCTGCGCTTTTAAAGGGCCCGTGCCCCTTAAAACCGCAGGATTTTTTTTTGTTCTCTTCTCCCCCCTCTACTCTGCAGCAGGGGGCGGGGCCCACCGGGAAATTTCCCGGTATCCCGCCAGCCCAGACCGACCCTGCTCACATGTATTAAAACCGTCAAACAGTCGCAAATCATGCACATGGGAGCGATTCAACCATATCACCGAGGAGCTATAAATACTCGGAGCTCGGCCCGAGCATACTCGCCGAAAGGGTTAACAGAACATACTCGCTCAACACTAGTTTTAACCAAAGAAGCCCTTTAATGCAAACATGTCCATCCCAGTTAGAGTGTCGCCCAGTAGATGTGCAGGAGCCGCCAGTCAATGCTCCACTATAACAGGGAGAGCGGATAACAGATATTTGCATCTTGCTGTAGGTGGGCCCCTAGAGTTAATTTCCCCTGTGGGCCCCAGACACCGCAGTCCGACCCTGGTCATCAATATCAGATCAGTGAGGTTCCAACACACGGCCCCCTCACCAATAAGACAGCAGCTGGAAATACTCAGCGTAGAGAGCCCAAACAGCACAGCTCTGTACACTGTGTAGTGGCCGATCTTGGTACTGCAGCTCCTATTGAAATGATTGTGATCTGAGCTGTAGTACCCGAAACCAGCCATTGCACAGTGTGCGGAGCTGTGCTATTCCAGCTCTTAACACTGTGTACATCATCTTGCAGAAGTAGCTGATGTCTGGGGATTTCAGGTGTCAGACCCCCACTAATCACTGTATGAGTTCTGCTCTACTCCTTTATTAAAGGGGTGGTCTTGTGTTCCTCTCATCAGAAGCTGAAGATTTACAGTTCTGGCCGGTGGCTTGGCTGAGCCGCTTGTCTGAATTGTGCCCTCTTGCATTCTGCGGGCAGAGGCAGCTTTGCCTCTGCAGAATGGGACAGGCACAGGGGCGCTGAAGTCCACCAGTCTGCAAGTGAGCGCTTCTTGCCAAGGAGACCAGCCACTTCTCAGGTGGTCAGTAACCATAGCAATGAGCTGTACACTGCAGAATTAAAAATCTTTTCCTTCTTGAGAACAGAGAAGATTTTGAATAAGAAGGAAATTGCAAAGTTTCTTGTTTTTACAAGCTCTTTGCAATCTTAGCCTTTTAATACATTCATTTTATTTAGTTATATATTTATTTTACTCTCTTATATAGCGCCGTTAGATTTTGTAGCACCTTACAGACATTATCATCACTGTCCCCATTGGGGCTCACAATATGAATTCCCTATCAGTATGTCTTTGGAGTGTGGGAGGAAACCGGAGAACCCGGAGGAAACCCACACAAACACGGGGAGAACATACAAACTCCTTGCAGATGTTGTCCTTGCTATTATATGAACCCAGCCCCACAGCGTTAATCATTGACCCACCATGTTGCCCACATTCCTCGGCTTTTTTAAGATTTTCTGCAATGAATAAGAACACTGAAGAAAATCTAGATTGATCAACATTTAATATCACAAATGCAGTTGCTGCAAAACTTGTCCATAGTCCTGTTCCCAGCTGAAAATTGGATACAATTGTATCTTGTGTAGACAATGCTCTGTGAGCTAAATAGCCGGGATCCACTGCTACAAGGCAGGAAACAGACAGATTCTGCTGATGGGTTCTGCTCCCAGAGCATTATTCAGCCCGGACATCTCAGCTCATAGCAAAACCAGCTATAAGGCTGTGTGCACACCTAGCAGATTTGATGCAGATTTACATGCGTTTTTTCTGCTAGAGAGAAGCGTTTTCACATGCATTTTTTCAAGCAATTTTCCAAGCGATTTTGAGCATCACTTGGAAAAGTGCTTGATAAGTTGATCACACAATATAAATCCATGCAACCGAAATGGATCTATAATGTGTGAACAACTTAGATGCTTTAAATGCAGCATCTATAGTAAAAAAAAGAATCAAAACGTTAATAAATAAAAAAAAACAACTGTATATTCACCTCTCCGGCGGCCCCCGGTCTGCTCTCCGGTCTCCTCCGGTCTGCTCCCGGCCGCGTCTTCTCTCTTCAGCGTCCCGCAGTGTACGGTCAGGACCTGCGGTGACGTCATTTAGTCAGCTGATGGCCACGCGACCATCACCTGATGCCGACGTCAGCGGTCATGCGACCATCACCTGACTAAATGACGTCAGCGCAGGTCCTGACAGTACAGACAGCAGACCGGAGGAGATCGGAGAGCAGACCGGGGGCCGCCGGAGAGGTGAATATACAGGTTTTGTTTGTTTTTAACTTTTTTATTTCTTTTTTTCACCGCGTGGTAGCCGGGATGAAGAGGAGTTGTAGTCTCGTCTTCCTCCCAGATACCACACGCATCGCGAATAAGCTTCAGCGTAATCGCAGTAGAAATGGTCATGCTGCGTTTTGCAAAGTAATGCGAATTCGGCGCGCAAATTAGCGCATCATGTGCACAGCACATCCGAATTCACATGGCTTTGCATGGCAGACTGTTTTACAAGCGTTTTCGCGGCCGTAAAAACGCCGCAAAAACGCTACAAAAACGCTACGTGGGCACATAGCCTAAGGCTGTGTGCCCACGACGCGTATTTTAAGCGTTTCCGCATGGCAAAAACGCTGCAGAAACGCTTAAAGACGCATGTTAGAAGGTCTGCCATGTTCCCCAATGATAGTCCGCATGTGCTGTGCACATGCTGCGGAAATTTCCGCTGCGGATTATCATTGCGGAAAAAAACGCAGCACTACCAATTATTTTGCGGAAGCGCAGCGTTTTCCTGGCCATTGACTTGCATTGGAACGCATGGATTCCGCTTCACTAGATAAGCACATGCGGAATACATGCGTTCAATGTGCGGATGGTACCCGGGTGAGGAGGATGGGAGACTCTCCTCCGGACCCGGGTACCATAGAACCTGTCAAAATAAAGAATAAAATAAAAAATAAATGTTATATTTACCTTCTGACGGCCCCCGCTGCGCTCATCCTCCCATGTCGGCAGCTCGCGATGGACTGAAGGACCAGCGCTGACGTCATAGTCATGTGACGGCAGGTCCTTCAGTGTACCGCGATCTGCCGGCAGCCAGGACGGAGCGAAGCGAGACTGCGGGGGCCATCGGAAGGTAAGTATAGATTTATTTTTTTATTTTTAACCAATCGTTGAGGTCACACTATATAAATCCATGCCGTTTTCATGGATTTCTATAGTGTGACCAAGTTGACAAGCACTTTCCAAGTGATGCTAAAATCGCTTGTAAAGCGCTTGTCAACCCGCATGCGGAAATGCATGTGAAGAACGCTCCACTTCTGCATGTCCCTGGCAGGAAAAACGCATGTACAATCCGCATATACAATCCGCATGTACAATCCGCGTGTACAATCCGCATATACAATCCGCATGTACAATCCGCATGTACAATCCGCGTGTACAATCCGCGTGTACAATCCGCATATACAATCCGCATGTACAATCCGCGTGTACAATCCGCATATACAATCCGCATGTACAATCCGCGTGTACAATCCGCATATACAATCCGCGTGTACAATCCGCGTGTACAATCCGCGTGTACAATCCGCATGTACAATCCGCATGTACAATCCGCATGCGTTTTTTCTGCCAGGGAGATGCAGAAACGCTCAGGAAAAATCCGGAGCATTTCTGCATCGTGGGCACATAGCCTAAGTCTCTGCATTTTTCTGCTTACACATCTGTACATTTCTGAACACATTCAGCAAAAATTGCAGTACATTTGTTAAAATTGGGCATATAGCATACTATAGGTGCTTCTCACAAAATTAGAATATCATCAAAAAGTTAATTTATTTCAGTTCTTCAATACAAATAGTAAAACTCATATTATATAGAGTCATTACAGACAGAGTGATCTATTTCAAGTGTTTATTTCTGTTAATGTTATTATCTCAGTAAATTAGAATACTTTATAACACCAGCTTGAAAAATGTTTTTAAAATCTGAAATGTTGTCCTATTGAAATGTATGTTCAGTAAATGCCCTCAATACTTGGCCAGGCTCCTTTTGCATCAATTACTGCATCAATGCGGCAATGTGGCATGGAGGCGATCAGCCTGTGACACTGCTGAGGTGTTATGGAAGCCCAGGTGGCTTTGATAGAAGCCTTCAGCTCGTCTGCATTGTTGGGTCTGGTGTCTCTCATCTTCCTCTTGACAATACCCCATAGATTCTCTATAATAGATTTTCTATGGGGTTAAGGTCAGGTGAGTTTGCTGCCAATCAAGCACAGTGATACTGTTGTGTAAACCAGGTATTGGTACTTTTGGCAGTGTGGACAGGGGCCAAGTCCTGCTGGAAAATGACATTTCCATCTCCAAAAAGCTTGTGGGCAGAGGGAAGCATGAAGGGCTCTACAATGTCCTGGTAGACGGGTGCGCTGACTTTGGTCTTGATAAAACACAGTGGACCTACACCAGCAGATGACATGGCTCCCCAAACCATCACCGATTGTGGAAACTTCACACGAGACCTCAAGCAGCTTGGATTGTGGCCTCTCCACTCTTCCTCCAGACTCTGGGACCTTGATTTCCAAATTAAATGCAAAATTTACTTTCATCGGAAAACAACACCTTGGACCACTGAGCAACAGTCCAGGTGTTTTTCTCCTTGGCCCAGGTAAGATGCTTCTGGCGTTGTCTATTGGTGATGAGTGGCTCAACACAAGGAATGTGACACTTGTAGCCCATGTCCTGGATACGTCTGTGTGTGGTGGCTCTTGAAGCAATGACTCCAGCAGCAGTCCACTCCTTGTGAATCTTCCCCAAATGTTTGAATGGCCTTTCCTTAACAATCTTTTCAAGGCTGCGGTTATCCCGGTTGCTTGTGCACCTCTTCCTACCACACTTTTTCTTTCCACTCAACTTTCCATAAATATGCTTGGATACAGCACTCTGTTAACAGCCAGCTTCTTTAGCAATGACCTTTTGTGGTTTACACTCCTTGTGGAGTGTGTCAATGACTGCCTTCTGGACATCTGTCAAGTCATCAGTCTTCCCCATGATTGTGGAGCCTACTGAAACAGACAAAGGGACCTTTTTAAATGCGTAAGAAGCCTTTGCAGGTGTTTTTTGTTAATTATTCTAATTTACTGAGATAATAACTTTGTGTTTTCATTGGCTGTAAGCCATCATTATCAACATTAACAGAAATAAACACTTGAAATAGATCACTCTGTAATGACTCTGTATAATATATGAGTTTCACTTTTTGGATTGAAGAACTGAAATAAATAAACTTTTTGATGATATTCTAATTTTGTGAGAAGCACCTGTATGTTTGATGCATCTCATTAGCTAAGCTCAACCTCTTCCTTGCTTCACCTCAATTTGAGCCATAAATTGTGATATTTCATTTTGGTGCATTTTATGACTCCTTTTCGTCACACTTTTCTCATAACTATTTTTTTTATAACTGAGGGAAAATAACAAAATCTTATTTGTTGTACTCAAGTTTTCACAGAAACATCTGATAAAGTGTTGACTTATTTTTCTGAGTTAAACTCTTCCTTTTGGCCCTCTATATATTTGAGTTTGACAGCCCTGATGTAGATGGATGATGATGTGGCAAGAAGGGGCAGAGGGGCAGAGCCTCCTGGCTCTCAGCTTCGCTCTCCACTGCTCACAGGAGACAGCAGTTACTTCACAAATGTAACTGATAGAAAAGATGTCACGTAAGAGGGGGTCAGGGGAGCGATGTGCTGCAGGAAGAGGAGGATTAGGCAGGGAGCGCTGTGCTGCAGGAAGAGGAGGATTAGGCAGGGGAGTGATGTAATGCAGGAGGGGGAGGCTTAGGCAGGGAAGCGATGTGCTGCAGGAAGAGGTGGCTTATGCAGGGGAGTGATGTAATGCAATAGGAGAGGATTAGGCAGGGAGCGATGTGCTGCAGGAAGTGCAGGATTTGGCAGTGGGCGATGTGGTGCAAGAGGGGATTTGGCAGTGGGTGATGTGGTGCAGGAAGGGGGAGATTTAGAAAGGGCACAATGTGCTGCAAGGAGGGGAGGATTAGACGGGAGCAATGTGCCGCAAGAGGGGGAGGTTTAGACAGGGGAGTGATGTGCTGCAGGAGTGGGAGAATTAAGCGGTGAGAAACATGCTGCAGGACGGGGAGGGTTAGGCAGGGGAGCAATGTGCTGCAGGTGGAAGGAGAATCTGTGACTACAGCCCAGTGTTTAAGGTTTATTGGAGCCTGTCTTTTATATATTTTATTGTTTTTTTTTCTGACAAAACTGCATAACATCTGACATGAAGTCCGCTTAGCAGTCACTGTCCCTGTAGATTGTTACTGTCCAGGTTCACCGCGGTCTCTTTTTGTTTTTAGTGCCAATCTGACAGCAGTGAAGGTTCCGCTGATAATGGCGGTCGGGTTCCGAATAGAATGTTCATGTCTGTTCTCATTGTAGTAACATCACGGAATATGCTAATTTCTTCTGACCACACCCGATGACTGAATAAAGGCGCCTCACCCACTTGTCTATGTCATCACTTTGTGGTGTCACAATGATCTAAGGGGATAAAAAAACGCTCCTGGCAGCTTTACAGTCGTCCCTTCGTGTTAAAGGAGCAGGATGATAGAGCCGCACCATGCCAGCCAGAAGAAAAGAAAGTGGAGCCCTTCAAGATGATGAAGCAAGAAAGCAGACTGTGGAAGGCCATCCAGGACCAAGAGCATCATGAGGGCCTGGTAACGTATACTACACAACTGTTCTGTATATGCTCATGCCATGTAAACCTATGGTGGCCGATTCATCAAGGCTGGTGGATTTCTATACCAGCATTCATGAAGCGCCTATTGGAGGAACGTGCACCAAATTCATTAAAAAGACTAAACCTCTTAATGAACTTGACTCATCCTTAAAGGGGTTGTTCCCTTTCAATAAATGAATGTCCCTAGCTGCAGGTCATTTAATTAAAAAAAAGAGGTTCCACCATCTCAGAGCTGCAGCAGCTCAGTGCGCTCAGCTGGGCAGTCCGTCTGATTACATTTGTTGGCTGCGGCAGTATTGAGGTGATGTCAGTGCCATACACAATCCCAGGAATGGGTCAGGACAGCACAGTTTGATTCTTTATACCTGCAGCTAGGGTCATTCATTTATTGAAATATCCCCTTAAAGCTGACGTACTACACCTCAAGAAATGTACTCCAGTCAAAAGATGGAGTCAATTTCAGTCCTAATTTACACCACTTTTCCAGCCTAATTTGTAATAAGTTTTCAGGTAAAGCTAAGCCACAAGCGGTCCAGATAAGCTCTGTTCACTATTTAAGAAGTTAAAAGAGTGGGTGTAAAAAGGTCAGAGTATTTAAATGTAAGTTGTGCAGGAATTTACTGAGATTCAAACAGTTGTGCAACACATTTCCGGTGAAAACTGCTTGATGAAAAATGTTCCTTGAATAATATAACATTTCAGGTTAGTGGTAATAGATTTTATTATGGGACGTTGATCCAGGGAACTAGTCTGATTGCCATATGTGGAGTCGGGAAGGAATTTTTCCCCTAAAATGGGGCAATTAGCATCTGCCTCATGGGGTTTTTGCCTTCCTCTGGATCAACACATTAGCTTTTAGGTTGAACTTGATGGACTTGTGTCTTTCAACCTTAAAACTATGAAACTGTCCCTGTATTGAGGTTCAAGGGTGAAGCCCAGGGTTCATTTGGAACCATCAGAAATGGTGTGTTTTGCGCCCAGTCTGTCCAAGGAAGCCTGTTTGAGCCAACGGCCTCAGAAATATCCTAACATTTCAGAAAGTAGCAATAGTTAGGGTGGCTGAACCATTCTAGCCTTAAGTTTGCCCCTCCAGTCAGCATCTACTATGTAGATGCAATCAAGGCCATGTAATAAGTCTTTATCGCTGTACAGGGCTGTAAGAGTGAAGGCCAGAGTTCCTTTGGAACCTGTAGGATAGACTGGCTTTTGCCAAGTCTTTCCAAAGAAGCTTTTTTGAGCCATAGGCCTCAGACAGGTCCTAACAAGAAAGTGGCATTAGATAGGTTTTTCTTTAGTTAGGATTGATTCAACTACTCAAGCCTCAAGCGCACTCCTCCGGCCAGCAGCTACTCTGTAGATGCAACCCTGGGCCTATGGTAAGTATCTATCCCTGTACAGGGGTGTAATGGTAAAAACCTGGGTTCCCTTGGGATCTGCAGAATGGAGTAGCTTGCGCCAAGTCTGTCCGAGGAAGTCTGTTTGAGCCAACAGCGTTAAACAGATCCCAGTATTTAGGGAAAAAAAAAGCTTCAGTTAGAGTTGAATCAACCACTATAGCCTCAAGCTCGATCCTCCGGCCAGCAGCTACTCTGTAGATGCAGCCCTGGGCCTATGGTAAGTATCTATCCATGTACAGGCGTGTAATGGTAAAGGCCAGGGTTCCCTTCGGATCTGCAGAATGGAGTAGCTTGCGCCAAGTCTGTCCGAGAAAGCCTTTTTGAGCTGATGGATTTAAACAAATTTCAACATTTAGGAAAAAAGCATTAATCTATTTCAGTTAGAGTTAATTCAATTACTCTAGCATAAAGATCCTAATTCACTTTGTCTAAAGGAAGTTAGTTGGCAAATTTTTATTGTGTGAGCAATGAGGTTATGGAACTCTCTACCACATTAACTTGAAATACTTAATTTTCTAAAAAAAATTCAAGGAGGGCATATGTGTGCCTTTCTTGAATAATATAAAATTGCAGGTTATCCGTACTAGATTTTGTTATGGGACGTTGATCCAGGGAACTAGTCTGATTGCCATATGTGGAGTCGGGAAGGAATTTTTCCTCTAATATGGGGCAATTAGCATCTGCCTCATGGGGTTTTTGCCTTCCTCTGGATCAACACATTAGCTTTTAGGTTGAACTTGATGGACTTGTGTCTTTCAACCTTAAAACTATGAAACTGTCCATGTATTGAGGTTCAAGGGTGAAGCCCAGGGTTCATTTGGAAACATCAGAAATGGTGTGTTTTGCGCCCAGTCTGTCCAAGGAAGCCTGTTTGAGCCAACGGCCTCAGAAATATCCTAACATTTAAGAAAGTAGCAATAGTTAGGGTTGGCTGAACCATTCTAGCCTTAAGTTTGCCCCTCCAGTCAGTATCTACTATGTAGATGCAATCAAGGCCCTGCAATAAGTCTTTATCGCTGTACAGAGCTGAAAGAGTGAAGGCCAGAGTTCCTTTGGAACCTGTAGGATAGACTGGCTTTTGCCAAGTCTTTCCAAAGAAGCTTTTTTGAGCCATAGGCCTCAGACAGGTCCTAACAAGAAAGTGGCATTAGATAGGTTTTTCTTTAGTTAGGATTGATTCAACTACTCAAGCCTCAAGCGCACTCCTCCGGCCAGCAGCTACTCTGTAGATGCAACCCTGGGCCTATGGTAAGTATCTATCCCTGTACAGGGGTGTAATGGTAAAAAACAGGGTTCCCTTGGGATCTGCAGAATGGAGTAGCTTGCGCCAAGTCTGTCCGAGGAAGTCTGTTTGAGCCAACAGCCTTAAACAGATCCCAGTATTTAGGAAAAAAAAGCTTTAGTTAGAGTTGAATCAACCACTATAGCCTCTAGCTCGCTCCTCCGGCCAGCAGCTACTCTCTAGATGCAGCCCTGGGCCTATGGTAAGTATCTATCCCTGTACAGGGGTGTAATGGTAAAGGCCAGGGTTCCCTTGGGATCTGCAGAATGGAGTAGCTTGCGCCAAGTCTGTCCGAGAAAGCCTTTTTGAGCTGATGGATTTAAACAAATTTCAACATTTAGGAAAAAAGCATTAATCTATTTCAGTTAGAGTTAATTCAATTACTCTAGCATAAAGATCCTAATTCACTTTGTCTAAAGGAAGTTAGTTGGCAAATTTTTATTGTGTGAGCAATGAGGTTATGAAACTCTCTACCACATGAAATTGAAATACTTAATTTTCTAAAAAAAATTCAAGGAGGGCATGTGTGTGCCTTTCTTGAATAATATAAAATTGCAGGTTATCCGTACTAGATTTTGTTATGGGACGTTGATCCAGGGAACTAGTCTGATTGCCATATGTGGAGTCGGGAAGGAATTTTTCCCCTAATATGGGGCAATTAGCATCTGCCTCATGGGGTTTTTGCCTTCCTCTGGATCAACACATTAGCTTTTAGGTTGAACTTGATGGACTTGTGTCTTTCAACCTTAAAACTATGAAACGGTCCCTGTATAGAGGTTCAAGGGTGAAGCCCAGGGTTCATTTGGAAACATCAGAAATGGTGTGTTTTGCGCCCAGTCTGTCCAAGGAAGCCTGTTTGAGCCAACGGCCTCAGAAATATCTTAACATTTAAGAAAGTAGCAATAGTTAGGGTTGGCTGAACCATTCTAGCCTTAAGTTTGCCCCTCCAGTCAGCATCTATTATGTAGATGCAATCAAGGCCCTGTAATAAGTCTTTATCGCTGTACAGGGCTGTAAGAGTGAAGGCCAGAGTTCCTTTGGAACCTGTAGGATAGACTGGCTTTTGCCAAGTCTTTCCAAAGAAGCTTTTTTGAGCCATAGGCCTCAGACAGGTCCTAACAAGAAAGTGGCATTAGATAGATTTTTCTTTAGTTAGGATTGATTCAACTACTCAAGCCTCAAGCGCACTCCTCCGGCCAGCAGCTACTCTGTAGATGCAACCCTGGGCCTATGGTAAGTATCTAGCCCTGTACAGGGGTGTAATGGTAAAAACCAGGGTTCCCTTGGGATCTGCAGAATGGAGTAGCTTGCGCCAAGTCTGTCCGAGGAAGTCTGTTTGAGCCAACAGCCTTAAACAGATCCCAGTATTTAGGAAAAAAAAGCTTTAGTTAGAGTTGAATCAACCACTATAGCCTCAAGCTCGCTCCTCCGGCCAGCAGCTACTCTGTAGATGCAGCCCTGGGCCTATGGTAAGTATCTATCCCTGTACAGGGGTGTAATGGTAAAGGCCAGGGTTCCCTTGGGATCTGCAGAATGGAGTAGCTTGCGCCAAGTCTGTCCGAGAAAGCCTTTTTGAGCTGATGGATTTAAACAAATTTCAACATTTAGGAAAAAAGCATTAATCTATTTCAGTTAGAGTTAATTCAATTACTCTAGCATAAAGATCCTAATTCACTTTGTCTAAAGGAAGTTAGTTTGCAAATTTTTATTGTGTGAGCAATGAGGTTATGAAACTCTCTACCACATGAAATTGAAATACTTAATTTTCTAAAAAAAATTCAAGGAGGGCATGTGTGTGCCTTTCTTAAATAATATAAAATTGCAGGTTATCCGTACTAGATTTTGTTATGGGCGTTGATCCAGGGAACTAGTCTGATTGCCATATGTGGAGTCGGGAAGGAATTTTTCCCCTAATATGGGGCAATTAGCATCTGCCTCATGGGGTTTTTGCCTTCCTCTGGATCAACACATTAGCTTTTAGGTTGAACTTGATGGACTTGTGTCTTTCAACCTTAAAACTATGAAACTGTCCCTGTATTGAGGTTCAAGGGTGAAGCCCAGGGTTCATTTGGAACCATCAGAAATGGTGTGTTTTGCGCCCAGTCTGTCCAAGGAAGCCTGTTTGAGCCAACGGCCTCAGAAATATCCTAACATTTCAGAAAGTAGCAATAGTTAGGGTGGCTGAACCATTCTAGCCTTAAGTTTGCCCCTCCAGTCAGCATCTACTATGTAGATGCAATCAAGGCCATGTAATAAGTCTTTATCGCTGTACAGGGCTGTAAGAGTGAAGGCCAGAGTTCCTTTGGAACCTGTAGGATAGACTGGCTTTTGCCAAGTCTTTCCAAAGAAGCTTTTTTGAGCCATAGGCCTCAGACAGGTCCTAACAAGAAAGTGGCATTAGATAGGTTTTTCTTTAGTTAGGATTGATTCAACTACTCAAGCCTCAAGCGCACTCCTCCGGCCAGCAGCTACTCTGTAGATGCAACCCTGGGCCTATGGTAAGTATCTATCCCTGTACAGGGGTGTAATGGTAAAAACCTGGGTTCCCTTGGGATCTGCAGAATGGAGTAGCTTGCGCCAAGTCTGTCCGAGGAAGTCTGTTTGAGCCAACAGCGTTAAACAGATCCCAGTATTTAGGGAAAAAAAAAGCTTCAGTTAGAGTTGAATCAACCACTATAGCCTCAAGCTCGATCCTCCGGCCAGCAGCTACTCTGTAGATGCAGCCCTGGGCCTATGGTAAGTATCTATCCATGTACAGGCGTGTAATGGTAAAGGCCAGGGTTCCCTTCGGATCTGCAGAATGGAGTAGCTTGCGCCAAGTCTGTCCGAGAAAGCCTTTTTGAGCTGATGGATTTAAACAAATTTCAACATTTAGGAAAAAAGCATTAATCTATTTCAGTTAGAGTTAATTCAATTACTCTAGCATAAAGATCCTAATTCACTTTGTCTAAAGGAAGTTAGTTGGCAAATTTTTATTGTGTGAGCAATGAGGTTATGGAACTCTCTACCACATTAACTTGAAATACTTAATTTTCTAAAAAAAATTCAAGGAGGGCATATGTGTGCCTTTCTTGAATAATATAAAATTGCAGGTTATCCGTACTAGATTTTGTTATGGGACGTTGATCCAGGGAACTAGTCTGATTGCCATATGTGGAGTCGGGAAGGAATTTTTCCTCTAATATGGGGCAATTAGCATCTGCCTCATGGGGTTTTTGCCTTCCTCTGGATCAACACATTAGCTTTTAGGTTGAACTTGATGGACTTGTGTCTTTCAACCTTAAAACTATGAAACTGTCCATGTATTGAGGTTCAAGGGTGAAGCCCAGGGTTCATTTGGAAACATCAGAAATGGTGTGTTTTGCGCCCAGTCTGTCCAAGGAAGCCTGTTTGAGCCAACGGCCTCAGAAATATCCTAACATTTAAGAAAGTAGCAATAGTTAGGGTTGGCTGAACCATTCTAGCCTTAAGTTTGCCCCTCCAGTCAGTATCTACTATGTAGATGCAATCAAGGCCCTGCAATAAGTCTTTATCGCTGTACAGAGCTGAAAGAGTGAAGGCCAGAGTTCCTTTGGAACCTGTAGGATAGACTGGCTTTTGCCAAGTCTTTCCAAAGAAGCTTTTTTGAGCCATAGGCCTCAGACAGGTCCTAACAAGAAAGTGGCATTAGATAGGTTTTTCTTTAGTTAGGATTGATTCAACTACTCAAGCCTCAAGCGCACTCCTCCGGCCAGCAGCTACTCTGTAGATGCAACCCTGGGCCTATGGTAAGTATCTATCCCTGTACAGGGGTGTAATGGTAAAAAACAGGGTTCCCTTGGGATCTGCAGAATGGAGTAGCTTGCGCCAAGTCTGTCCGAGGAAGTCTGTTTGAGCCAACAGCCTTAAACAGATCCCAGTATTTAGGAAAAAAAAGCTTTAGTTAGAGTTGAATCAACCACTATAGCCTCTAGCTCGCTCCTCCGGCCAGCAGCTACTCTCTAGATGCAGCCCTGGGCCTATGGTAAGTATCTATCCCTGTACAGGGGTGTAATGGTAAAGGCCAGGGTTCCCTTGGGATCTGCAGAATGGAGTAGCTTGCGCCAAGTCTGTCCGAGAAAGCCTTTTTGAGCTGATGGATTTAAACAAATTTCAACATTTAGGAAAAAAGCATTAATCTATTTCAGTTAGAGTTAATTCAATTACTCTAGCATAAAGATCCTAATTCACTTTGTCTAAAGGAAGTTAGTTGGCAAATTTTTATTGTGTGAGCAATGAGGTTATGAAACTCTCTACCACATGAAATTGAAATACTTAATTTTCTAAAAAAAATTCAAGGAGGGCATGTGTGTGCCTTTCTTGAATAATATAAAATTGCAGGTTATCCGTACTAGATTTTGTTATGGGACGTTGATCCAGGGAACTAGTCTGATTGCCATATGTGGAGTCGGGAAGGAATTTTTCCCCTAATATGGGGCAATTAGCATCTGCCTCATGGGGTTTTTGCCTTCCTCTGGATCAACACATTAGCTTTTAGGTTGAACTTGATGGACTTGTGTCTTTCAACCTTAAAACTATGAAACGGTCCCTGTATAGAGGTTCAAGGGTGAAGCCCAGGGTTCATTTGGAAACATCAGAAATGGTGTGTTTTGCGCCCAGTCTGTCCAAGGAAGCCTGTTTGAGCCAACGGCCTCAGAAATATCTTAACATTTAAGAAAGTAGCAATAGTTAGGGTTGGCTGAACCATTCTAGCCTTAAGTTTGCCCCTCCAGTCAGCATCTACTATGTAGATGCAATCAAGGCCCTGTAATAAGTCTTTATCGCTGTACAGGGCTGTAAGAGTGAAGGCCAGAGTTCCTTTGGAACCTGTAGGATAGACTGGCTTTTGCCAAGTCTTTCCAAAGAAGCTTTTTTGAGCCATAGGCCTCAGACAGGTCCTAACAAGAAAGTGGCATTAGATAGATTTTTCTTTAGTTAGGATTGATTCAACTACTCAAGCCTCAAGCGCACTCCTCCGGCCAGCAGCTACTCTGTAGATGCAACCCTGGGCCTATGGTAAGTATCTAGCCCTGTACAGGGGTGTAATGGTAAAAACCAGGGTTCCCTTGGGATCTGCAGAATGGAGTAGCTTGCGCCAAGTCTGTCCGAGGAAGTCTGTTTGAGCCAACAGCCTTAAACAGATCCCAGTATTTAGGAAAAAAAAGCTTTAGTTAGAGTTGAATCAACCACTATAGCCTCAAGCTCGCTCCTCCGGCCAGCAGCTACTCTGTAGATGCAGCCCTGGGCCTATGGTAAGTATCTATCCCTGTACAGGGGTGTAATGGTAAAGGCCAGGGTTCCCTTGGGATCTGCAGAATGGAGTAGCTTGCGCCAAGTCTGTCCGAGAAAGCCTTTTTGAGCTGATGGATTTAAACAAATTTCAACATTTAGGAAAAAAGCATTAATCTATTTCAGTTAGAGTTAATTCAATTACTCTAGCATAAAGATCCTAATTCACTTTGTCTAAAGGAAGTTAGTTTGCAAATTTTTATTGTGTGAGCAATGAGGTTATGAAACTCTCTACCACATGAAATTGAAATACTTAATTTTCTAAAAAAAATTCAAGGAGGGCATGTGTGTGCCTTTCTTAAATAATATAAAATTGCAGGTTATCCGTACTAGATTTTGTTATGGGCGTTGATCCAGGGAACTAGTCTGATTGCCATATGTGGAGTCGGGAAGGAATTTTTCCCCTAATATGGGGCAATTAGCATCTGCCTCATGGGGTTTTTGCCTTCCTCTGGATCAACACATTAGCTTTTAGGTTGAACTTGACAGACTTGTGTCTTTCAACCTTAAAACTATGAAACGGTCCCTGTATAGAGGTTCAAGGGTGAAGCCCAGGGTTCATTTGGAAACATCAGAAATGGTGTGTTTTGCGCCAAGTCTGTCCAAGGAAGCCTGTTTGAGCCAATGGCCTCAGAAATATCCTAACATTTAAGAAAGTAGCAATAGTTAGGGTTGGCTGAACCATTCTAACTTTAAGTTTGCCCTTCCAGTCAGCATCTACTATGTAGATGCAATCAAGTCCCTGTAATAAGTCTTTATCACTGTACAGGGCTTTAAGAGTGAAGGCCAGAGTTCCTTTGGAACCTGTAGGATAGACTGGCTTTTGCCAAGTCTTTCCAAAGAAGCTTTTTTGAGCCATAGGCCTCAGACAGGTCCTAACAAGAAAGTGTCATTAGATAGGTTTTTCTTTAGTTAGGATTGATTCAACTACTCAAGCCTCAAGCGCACTCCTCCGGCCAGCAGCTACTCTGTAGATGCAACCCTGGGCCTATGGTAAGTATCTATCCCTGTACAGGGGTGTAATGGTAAAAAACAGGGTTCCCTTGGGATCTGCAGAATGGAGTAGCTTGCGCCAAGTCTGTCCGAGGAAGTCTGTTTGAGCCAACAGCCTTAAACAGATCCCAGTATTTAGGAAAAAAAAGCTTTAGTTAGAGTTGAATCAACCACTATAGCCTCAAGCTCGCTCCTCCGGCCAGCAGCTACTCTCTAGATGCAGCCCTGGGCCTATGGTAAGTATCTATCCCTGTACAGGGGTGTAATGGTAAAGGCAAGGGTTCCCTTGGGAGCTGCAGAATGGAGTAGCTTGCGCCAAGTCTGTCCGAGAAAGCCTTTTTGAGCTGATGGATTTAAACAAATTTCAACATTTAGGAAAAAAGCATTAATCTATTTCAGTTAGAGTTAATTCAATTACTCTAGCATAAAGATCCTAATTCACTTTGTCTAAAGGAAGTTAGTTGGCAAATTTTTATTGTGTGAGCAATGAGGTTATGAAACTCTCTACCACATGAAATTGAAATACTTAATTTTCTAAAAAAAATTCAAGGAGGGCATGTGTGTGCCTTTCTTGAATAATATAAAATTGCAGGTTATCCGTACTAGATTTTGTTATGGGACGTTGATCCAGGGAACTAGTCTGATTGCCATATGTGGAGTCGGGAAGGAATTTTTCCCCTAATATGGGGCAATTAGCATCTGCCTCATGGGGTTTTTGCCTTCCTCTGGATCAACACATTAGCTTTTAGGTTGAACTTGATGGACTTGTGTCTTTCAACCTTAAAACTATGAAACGGTCCCTGTATAGAGGTTCAAGGGTGAAGCCCAGGGTTCATTTGGAAACATCAGAAATGGTGTGTTTTGCGCCCAGTCTGTCCAAGGAAGCCTGTTTGAGCCAACGGCCTCAGAAATATCTTAACATTTAAGAAAGTAGCAATAGTTAGGGTTGGCTGAACCATTCTAGCCTTAAGTTTGCCCCTCCAGTCAGCATCTACTATGTAGATGCAATCAAGGCCCTGTAATAAGTCTTTATCGCTGTACAGGGCTGTAAGAGTGAAGGCCAGAGTTCCTTTGGAACCTGTAGGATAGACTGGCTTTTGCCAAGTCTTTCCAAAGAAGCTTTTTTGAGCCATAGGCCTCAGACAGGTCCTAACAAGAAAGTGGCATTAGATAGATTTTTCTTTAGTTAGGATTGATTCAACTACTCAAGCCTCAAGCGCACTCCTCCGGCCAGCAGCTACTCTGTAGATGCAACCCTGGGCCTATGGTAAGTATCTAGCCCTGTACAGGGGTGTAATGGTAAAAACCAGGGTTCCCTTGGGATCTGCAGAATGGAGTAGCTTGCGCCAAGTCTGTCCGAGGAAGTCTGTTTGAGCCAACAGCCTTAAACAGATCCCAGTATTTAGGAAAAAAAAGCTTTAGTTAGAGTTGAATCAACCACTATAGCCTCAAGCTCGCTCCTCCGGCCAGCAGCTACTCTGTAGATGCAGCCCTGGGCCTATGGTAAGTATCTATCCCTGTACAGGGGTGTAATGGTAAAGGCCAGGGTTCCCTTGGGATCTGCAGAATGGAGTAGCTTGCGCCAAGTCTGTCCGAGAAAGCCTTTTTGAGCTGATGGATTTAAACAAATTTCAACATTTAGGAAAAAAGCATTAATCTATTTCAGTTAGAGTTAATTCAATTACTCTAGCATAAAGATCCTAATTCACTTTGTCTAAAGGAAGTTAGTTTGCAAATTTTTATTGTGTGAGCAATGAGGTTATGAAACTCTCTACCACATGAAATTGAAATACTTAATTTTCTAAAAAAAATTCAAGGAGGGCATGTGTGTGCCTTTCTTAAATAATATAAAATTGCAGGTTATCCGTACTAGATTTTGTTATGGGACGTTGATCCAGGGAACTAGTCTGATTGCCATATGTGGAGTCGGGAAGGAATTTTTCCCCTAATATGGGGCAATTAGCATCTGCCTCATGGGGTTTTTGCCTTCCTCTGGATCAACACATTAGCTTTTAGGTTGAACTTGACAGACTTGTGTCTTTCAACCTTAAAACTATGAAACGGTCCCTGTATAGAGGTTCAAGGGTGAAGCCCAGGGTTCATTTGGAAACATCAGAAATGGTGTGTTTTGCGCCCAGTCTGTCCAAGGAAGCCTGTTTGAGCCAATGGCCTCAGAAATATCCTAACATTTAAGAAAGTAGCAATAGTTAGGGTTGGCTGAACCATTCTAGCCTTAAGTTTGCCCCTCCAGTCAGCATCTACTATGTAGATGCAATCAAGGCCCTGTAATAAGTCTTTATCGCTGTACAGGGCTGTAAGAGTGAAGGCCAGAGTTCCTTTGGAACCTGTAGGATAGACTGGCTTTTGCCAAGTCTTTCCAAAGAAGCTTTTTTGAGCCATAGGCCTCAGACAGGTCCTAACAAGAAAGTGTCATTAGATAGGTTTTTCTTTAGTTAGGATTGATTCAACTACTCAAGCCTCAAGCGCACTCCTCCGGCTAGCAGCTACTCTGTAGATGCAACCCTGGGCCTATGGTAAGTATCTATCCCTGTACAGGGGTGTAATGGTAAAAACCAGGGTTCCCTTGGGATCTGCAGAATGGAGTAGCTTGCGCCAAGTCTGTCCGAGGAAGTCTGTTTGAGCCAACAGCCTTAAACAGATCCCAGTATTTAGGAAAAAAAAGCTTTAGTTAGAGTTGAATCAACCACTATAGCCTCAAGCTCGCTCCTCCGGCCAGCAGCTACTCTGTAGATGCAGCCCTGGACCTATGGTAAGTATCTATCCCTGTACAGGGGTGTAATGGTAAAGGCCAGGGTTCCCTTGGGATCTGCAGAATGGAGTAGCTTGCGCCAAGTCTGTCCGAGAAAGCCTTTTTGAGCTGATGGATTTAAACAAATTTCAACATTTAGGAAAAAAGCATTAATCTATTTCAGTTAGAGTTAATTCAATTACTCTAGCATAAAGATCCTAATTCACTTTGTCTAAAGGAAGTTAGTTGGCAAATTTTTATTGTGTGAGCAATGAGGTTATGAAACTCTCTACCACATGAAATTGAAATACTTAATTTTCTAAAAAAAATTCAAGGAGGGCATGTGTGTGCCTTTCTTAAATAATATAAAATTGCAGGTTATCCGTACTAGATTTTGTTATGGGACGTTGATCCAGGGAACTAGTCTGATTGCCATATGTGGAGTCGGGAAGGAATTTTTCCCCTAATATGGGGCAATTAGCATCTGCCTCATGGGGTTTTTGCCTTCCTCTGGATCAACACATTAGCTTTTAGGTTGAACTTGACAGACTTGTGTCTTTCAACCTTAAAACTATGAAACGGTCCCTGTATAGAGGTTCAAGGGTGAAGCCCAGGGTTCATTTGGAAACATCAGAAATGGTGTGTTTTGCGCCAAGTCTGTCCAAGGAAGCCTGTTTGAGCCAATGGCCTCAGAAATATCCTAACATTTAAGAAAGTAGCAATAGTTAGGGTTGGCTGAACCATTCTAACTTTAAGTTTGCCCTTCCAGTCAGCATCTACTATGTAGATGCAATTAAGTCCCTGTAATAAGTCTTTATCACTGTACAGGGCTTTAAGAGTGAAGGCCAGAGTTCCTTTGGAACCTGTAGGATAGACTGGCTTTTGCCAAGTCTTTCCAAAGAAGCTTTTTTGAGCCATAGGCCTCAGACAGGTCCTAACAAGAAAGTGTCATTAGATAGGTTTTTCTTTAGTTAGGATTGATTCAACTACTCAAGCCTCAAGCGCACTCCTCCGGCCAGCAGCTACTCTGTAGATGCAACCCTGGGCCTATGGTAAGTATCTATCCCTGTACAGGGGTGTAATGGTAAAAAACAGGGTTCCCTTGGGATCTGCAGAATGGAGTAGCTTGCGCCAAGTCTGTCCGAGGAAGTCTGTTTGAGCCAACAGCCTTAAACAGATCCCAGTATTTAGGAAAAAAAAGCTTTAGTTAGAGTTGAATCAACCACTATAGCCTCAAGCTCGCTCCTCCGGCCAGCAGCTACTCTCTAGATGCAGCCCTGGGCCTATGGTAAGTATCTATCCCTGTACAGGGGTGTAATGGTAAAGGCAAGGGTTCCCTTGGGATCTGCAGAATGGAGTAGCTTGCGCCAAGTCTGTCCGAGAAAGCCTTTTTGAGCTGATGGATTTAAACAAATTTCAACATTTAGGAAAAAAGCATTAATCTATTTCAGTTAGAGTTAATTCAATTACTCTAGCATAAAGATCCTAATTCACTTTGTCTAAAGGAAGTTAGTTGGCAAATTTTTATTGTGTGAGCAATGAGGTTATGAAACTCTCTACCACATGAAATTGAAATACTTAATTTTCTAAAAAAAATTCAAGGAGGGCATGTGTGTGCCTTTCTTGAATAATATAAAATTGCAGGTTATCCGTACTAGATTTTGTTATGGGACGTTGATCCAGGGAACTAGTCTGATTGCCATATGTGGAGTCGGGAAGGAATTTTTCCCCTAATATGGGGCAATTAGCATCTGCCTCATGGGGTTTTTGCCTTCCTCTGGATCAACACATTAGCTTTTAGGTTGAACTTGATGGACTTGTGTCTTTCAACCTTAAAACTATGAAACGGTCCCTGTATAGAGGTTCAAGGGTGAAGCCCAGGGTTCATTTGGAAACATCAGAAATGGTGTGTTTTGCGCCCAGTCTGTCCAAGGAAGCCTGTTTGAGCCAACGGCCTCAGAAATATCTTAACATTTAAGAAAGTAGCAATAGTTAGGGTTGGCTGAACCATTCTAGCCTTAAGTTTGCCCCTCCAGTCAGCATCTACTATGTAGATGCAATCAAGGCCCTGTAATAAGTCTTTATCGCTGTACAGGGCTGTAAGAGTGAAGGCCAGAGTTCCTTTGGAACCTGTAGGATAGACTGGCTTTTGCCAAGTCTTTCCAAAGAAGCTTTTTTGAGCCATAGGCCTCAGACAGGTCCTAACAAGAAAGTGGCATTAGATAGATTTTTCTTTAGTTAGGATTGATTCAACTACTCAAGCCTCAAGCGCACTCCTCCGGCCAGCAGCTACTCTGTAGATGCAACCCTGGGCCTATGGTAAGTATCTAGCCCTGTACAGGGGTGTAATGGTAAAAACCAGGGTTCCCTTGGGATCTGCAGAATGGAGTAGCTTGCGCCAAGTCTGTCCGAGGAAGTCTGTTTGAGCCAACAGCCTTAAACAGATCCCAGTATTTAGGAAAAAAAAGCTTTAGTTAGAGTTGAATCAACCACTATAGCCTCAAGCTCGCTCCTCTGGCCAGCAGCTACTCTGTAGATGCAGCCCTGGGCCTATGGTAACTATCTATCCCTGTACAGGGGTGTAATGGTAAAGGCCAGGGTTCCCTTGGGATCTGCAGAATGGAGTAGCTTGCGCCAAGTCTGTCCGAGAAAGCCTTTTTGAGCTGATGGATTTAAACAAATTTCAACATTTAGGAAAAAAGCATTAATCTATTTCAGTTAGAGTTAATTCAATTACTCTAGCATAAAGATCCTAATTCACTTTGTCTAAAGGAAGTTAGTTGGCAAATTTTTATTGTGTGAGCAATGAGGTTATGAAACTCTCTACCACATGAAATTGAAATACTTAATTTTCTAAAAAAAATTCAAGGAGGGCATGTGTGTGCCTTTCTTGAATAATATAAAATTGCAGGTTATCCGTACTAGATTTTGTTATGGGACGTTGATCCAGGGAACTAGTCTGATTGCCATATGTGGAGTCGGGAAGGAATTTTTCCCCTAATATGGGGCAATTAGCATCTGCCTCATGGGGTTTTTGCCTTCCTCTGGATCAACACATTAGCTTTTAGGTTGAACTTGATGGACTTGTGTCTTTCAACCTTAAAACTATGAAACGGTCCCTGTATAGAGGTTCAAGGGTGAAGCCCAGGGTTCATTTGGAAACATCAGAAATGGTGTGTTTTGCGCCCAGTCTGTCCAAGGAAGCCTGTTTGAGCCAACGGCCTCAGAAATATCTTAACATTTAAGAAAGTAGCAATAGTTAGGGTTGGCTGAACCATTCTAGCCTTAAGTTTGCCCCTCCAGTCAGCATCTACTATGTAGATGCAATCAAGGCCCTGTAATAAGTCTTTATCGCTGTACAGGGCTGTAAGAGTGAAGGCCAGAGTTCCTTTGGAACCTGTAGGATAGACTGGCTTTTGCCAAGTCTTTCCAAAGAAGCTTTTTTGAGCCATAGGCCTCAGACAGGTCCTAACAAGAAAGTGGCATTAGATAGATTTTTCTTTAGTTAGGATTGATTCAACTACTCAAGCCTCAAGCGCACTCCTCCGGCCAGCAGCTACTCTGTAGATGCAACCCTGGGCCTATGGTAAGTATCTAGCCCTGTACAGGGGTGTAATGGTAAAAACCAGGGTTCCCTTGGGATCTGCAGAATGGAGTAGCTTGCGCCAAGTCTGTCCGAGGAAGTCTGTTTGAGCCAACAGCCTTAAACAGATCCCAGTATTTAGGAAAAAAAAGCTTTAGTTAGAGTTGAATCAACCACTATAGCCTCAAGCTCGCTCCTCTGGCCAGCAGCTACTCTGTAGATGCAGCCCTGGGCCTATGGTAACTATCTATCCCTGTACAGGGGTGTAATGGTAAAGGCCAGGGTTCCCTTGGGATCTGCAGAATGGAGTAGCTTGCGCCAAGTCTGTCCGAGAAAGCCTTTTTGAGCTGATGGATTTAAACAAATTTCAACATTTAGGAAAAAAGCATTAATCTATTTCAGTTAGAGTTAATTCAATTACTCTAGCATAAAGATCCTAATTCACTTTGTCTAAAGGAAGTTAGTTTGCAAATTTTTATTGTGTGAGCAATGAGGTTATGAAACTCTCTACCACATGAAATTGAAATACTTAATTTTCTAAAAAAAATTCAAGGAGGGCATGTGTGTGCCTTTCTTAAATAATATAAAATTGCAGGTTATCCGTACTAGATTTTGTTATGGGACGTTGATCCAGGGAACTAGTCTGATTGCCATATGTGGAGTCGGGAAGGAATTTTTCCCCTAATATGGGGCAATTAGCATCTGCCTCATGGGGTTTTTGCCTTCCTCTGGATCAACACATTAGCTTTTAGGTTGAACTTGACAGACTTGTGTCTTTCAACCTTAAAACTATGAAACGGTCCCTGTATAGAGGTTCAAGGGTGAAGCCCAGGGTTCATTTGGAAACATCAGAAATGGTGTGTTTTGCGCCCAGTCTGTCCAAGGAAGCCTGTTTGAGCCAATGGCCTCAGAAATATCCTAACATTTAAGAAAGTAGCAATAGTTAGGGTTGGCTGAACCATTCTAGCCTTAAGTTTGCCCCTCCAGTCAGCATCTACTATGTAGATGCAATCAAGGCCCTGTAATAAGTCTTTATCGCTGTACAGGGCTGTAAGAGTGAAGGCCAGAGTTCCTTTGGAACCTGTAGGATAGACTGGCTTTTGCCAAGTCTTTCCAAAGAAGCTTTTTTGAGCCATAGGCCTCAGACAGGTCCTAACAAGAAAGTGTCATTAGATAGGTTTTTCTTTAGTTAGGATTGATTCAACTACTCAAGCCTCAAGTGCACTCCTCCGGCTAGCAGCTACTCTGTAGATGCAACCCTGGGCCTATGGTAAGTATCTATCCCTGTACAGGGGTGTAATGGTAAAAACCAGGGTTCCCTTGGGATCTGCAGAATGGAGTAGCTTGCGCCAAGTCTGTCCGAGGAAGTCTGTTTGAGCCAACAGCCTTAAACAGATCCCAGTATTTAGGAAAAAAAAGCTTTAGTTAGAGTTGAATCAACCACTATAGCCTCAAGCTCGCTCCTCCGGCCAGCAGCTACTCTGTAGATGCAGCCCTGGACCTATGGTAAGTATCTATCCCTGTACAGGGGTGTAATGGTAAAGGCCAGGGTTCCCTTGGGATCTGCAGAATGGAGTAGCTTGCGCCAAGTCTGTCCGAGAAAGCCTTTTTGAGCTGATGGATTTAAACAAATTTCAACATTTAGGAAAAAAGCATTAATCTATTTCAGTTAGAGTTAATTCAATTACTCTAGCATAAAGATCCTAATTCACTTTGTCTAAAGGAAGTTAGTTGGCAAATTTTTATTGTGTGAGCAATGAGGTTATGAAACTCTCTACCACATGAAATTGAAATACTTAATTTTCTAAAAAAAATTCAAGGAGGGCATGTGTGTGCCTTTCTTAAATAATATAAAATTGCAGGTTATCCGTACTAGATTTTGTTATGGGACGTTGATCCAGGGAACTAGTCTGATTGCCATATGTGGAGTCGGGAAGGAATTTTTCCCCTAATATGGGGCAATTAGCATCTGCCTCATGGGGTTTTTGCCTTCCTCTGGATCAACACATTAGCTTTTAGGTTGAACTTGACAGACTTGTGTCTTTCAACCTTAAAACTATGAAACGGTCCCTGTATAGAGGTTCAAGGGTGAAGCCCAGGGTTCATTTGGAAACATCAGAAATGGTGTGTTTTGCGCCAAGTCTGTCCAAGGAAGCCTGTTTGAGCTAATGGCCTCAGAAATATCCTAACATTTAAGAAAGTAGCAATAGTTAGGGTTGGCTGAACCATTCTAACTTTAAGTTTGCCCCTCCAGTCAGCATCTACTATGTAGATGCAATCAAGGCCCTGTAATAAGTCTTTATCACTGTACAGGGCTGTAAGAGTGAAGGACAGAGTTCCTTTGGAACCTGTAGGATAGACTGGCTTTTGCCAAGTCTTTCCAAAGAAGCTTTTTTGAGCCATAGGCCTCAGACAGGTCCTAACAAGAAAGTGTCATTAGATAGGTTTTTCTTTAGTTAGGATTGATTCAACTACTCAAGCCTCAAGCGCACTCCTCCGGCCAGCAGCTACTCTGTAGATGCAACCCTGGGCCTATGGTAAGTATCTATCCCTGTACAGGTGTGTAATGGTAAAAACCAGGGTTCCCTTGGGATCTGCAGAATGGAGTAGCTTGCGACAAGTCTGTCCGAGGAAGTCTGCTTGAGCCAACAGCCTTAAACAGATCCCAGTATTTAGGAAAAAAAAGCTTTAGTTAGAGTTGAATCAACCACTATAGCCTCAAGCTCGCTCCTCCGGCCAGCAGCTACTCTGTAGATGCAGCCCTGGGCCTATGGTAAGTATCTATCCCTGTACAGGGGTGTAATGGTAAAGGCCAGGGTTCCCTTGGGATCTGCAGAATGGAGTAGCTTGCGCCAAGTCTGTCCGAGAAAGCCTTTTTGAGCTGATGGATTTAAACAAATTTCAACATTTAGGAAAAAAGCATTAATCTATCTCAGTTAGAGTTAATTCAATTACTCTAGCATAAAGATCCTAATTCACTTTGTCTAAAGGAAGTTAGTTGGCAAATTTTTATTGTGTGAGCAATGAGGTTATGAAACTCTCTACCACATGAAATTGAAATACTTAATTTTCTAAAAAAAATTCAAGGAGGGCATGTGTGTGCCTTTCTTAAATAATATAAAATTGCAGGTTATCCGTACTAGATTTTGTTATGGGACGTTGATCCAGGGAACTAGTCTGATTGCCATATGTGGAGTCGGGAAGGAATTTTTCCCCTAATATGGGGCAATTAGCATCTGCCTCATGGGGTTTTTGCCTTCCTCTGGATCAACACATTAGCTTTTAGGTTGAACTTGATGGACTTGTGTCTTTCAACCTTAAAACTATGAAACGGTCCCTGTATAGAGGTTCAAGGGTGAAGCCCAGGGTTCATTTGGAAACATCAGAAATGGTGTGTTTTGCGCCCAGTCTGTCCAAGGAAGCCTGTTTGAGCCAACGGCCTCAGAAATATCTTAACATTTAAGAAAGTAGCAATAGTTAGGGTTGGCTGAACCATTCTAGCCTTAAGTTTGCCCCTCCAGTCAGCATCTACTATGTAGATGCAATCAAGGCCCTGTAATAAGTCTTTATCGCTGTACAGGGCTGTAAGAGTGAAGGCCAGAGTTCCTTTGGAACCTGTAGGATAGACTGGCTTTTGCCAAGTCTTTCCAAAGAAGCTTTTTTGAGCCATAGGCCTCAGACAGGTCCTAACAAGAAAGTGGCATTAGATAGATTTTTCTTTAGTTAGGATTGATTCAACTACTCAAGCCTCAAGCGCACTCCTCCGGCCAGCAGCTGCTCTGTAGATGCAACCCTGGGCCTATGGTAAGTATCTAGCCCTGTACAGGGGTGTAATGGTAAAAACCAGGGTTCCCTTGGGATCTGCAGAATGGAGTAGCTTGCGCCAAGTCTGTCCGAGGAAGTCTGTTTGAGCCAACAGCCTTAAACAGATCCCAGTATTTAGGAAAAAAAAGCTTTAGTTAGAGTTGAATCAACCACTATAGCCTCAAGCTCGCTCCTCTGGCCAGCAGCTACTCTGTAGATGCAGCCCTGGGCCTATGGTAAGTATCTATCCCTGTACAGGGGTGTAATGGTAAAGGCCAGGGTTCCCTTGGGATCTGCAGAATGGAGTAGCTTGCGCCAAGTCTGTCCGAGAAAGCCTTTTTGAGCTGATGGATTTAAACAAATTTCAACATTTAGGAAAAAAGCATTAATCTATTTCAGTTAGAGTTAATTCAATTACTCTAGCATAAAGATCCTAATTCACTTTGTCTAAAGGAAGTTAGTTGGCAAATTTTTATTGTGTGAGCAATGAGGTTATGAAACTCTCTACCACATGAAATTGAAATACTTAATTTTCTAAAAAAAATTCAAGGAGGGCATGTGTGTGCCTTTCTTAAATAATATAAAATTGCAGGTTATCCGTACTAGATTTTGTTATGGGACGTTGATCCAGGGAACTAGTCTGATTGCCATATGTGGAGTCGGGAAGGAATTTTTCCCCTAATATGGGGCAATTAGCATCTGCCTCATGGGGTTTTTGCCTTCCTCTGGATCAACACATTAGCTTTTAGGTTGAACTTGACAGACTTGTGTCTTTCAACCTTAAAACTATGAAACGGTCCCTGTATAGAGGTTCAAGGGTGAAGCCCAGGGTTCATTTGGAAACATCAGAAATGGTGTGTTTTGTGCCCAGTCTGTCCAAGGAAGCCTGTTTGAGCCAATGGCCTCAGAAATATCCTAACATTTAAGAAAGTAGCAATAGTTAGGGTTGGCTGAACCATTCTAGCCTTAAGTTTGCCCCTCCAGTCAGCATCTACTATGTAGATGCAATCAAGGCCCTGTAATAAGTCTTTATCGCTGTACAGGGCTGTAAGAGTGAAGGCCAGAGTTCCTTTGGAACCTGTAGGATAGACTGGCTTTTGCCAAGTCTTTCCAAAGAAGCTTTTTTGAGCCATAGGCCTCAGACAGGTCCTAACAAGAAAGTGTCATTAGATAGGTTTTTCTTTAGTTAGGATTGATTCAACTACTCAAGCCTCAAGCGCACTCCTCCGGCTAGCAGCTACTCTGTAGATGCAACCCTGGGCCTATGGTAAGTATCTATCCCTGTACAGGGGTGTAATGGTAAAAACCAGGGTTCCCTTGGGATCTGCAGAATGGAGTAGCTTGCGCCAAGTCTGTCCGAGGAAGTCTGTTTGAGCCAACAGCCTTAAACAGATCCCAGTATTTAGGAAAAAAAAGCTTTAGTTAGAGTTGAATCAACCACTATAGCCTCAAGCTCGCTCCTCCGGCCAGCAGCTACTCTGTAGATGCAGCCCTGGACCTATGGTAAGTATCTATCCCTGTACAGGGGTGTAATGGTAAAGGCCAGGGTTCCCTTGGGATCTGCAGAATGGAGTAGCTTGCGCCAAGTCTGTCCGAGAAAGCCTTTTTGAGCTGATGGATTTAAACAAATTTCAACATTTAGGAAAAAAGCATTAATCTATTTCAGTTAGAGTTAATTCAATTACTCTAGCATAAAGATCCTAATTCACTTTGTCTAAAGGAAGTTAGTTGGCAAATTTTTATTGTGTGAGCAATGAGGTTATGAAACTCTCTACCACATGAAATTGAAATACTTAATTTTCTAAAAAAAATTCAAGGAGGGCATGTGTGTGCCTTTCTTAAATAATATAAAATTGCAGGTTATCCGTACTAGATTTTGTTATGGGACGTTGATCCAGGGAACTAGTCTGATTGCCATATGTGGAGTCGGGAAGGAATTTTTCCCCTAATATGGGGCAATTAGCATCTGCCTCATGGGGTTTTTGCCTTCCTCTGCATCAACACATTAGCTTTTAGGTTGAACTTGACAGACTTGTGTCTTTCAACCTTAAAACTATGAAACGGTCCCTGTATAGAGGTTCAAGGGTGAAGCCCAGGGTTCATTTGGAAACATCAGAAATGGTGTGTTTTGCGCCAAGTCTGTCCAAGGAAGCCTGTTTGAGCTAATGGCCTCAGAAATATCCTAACATTTAAGAAAGTAGCAATAGTTAGGGTTGGCTGAACCATTCTAACTTTAAGTTTGCCCCTCCAGTCAGCATCTACTATGTAGATGCAATCAAGGCCCTGTAATAAGTCTTTATCACTGTACAGGGCTGTAAGAGTGAAGGACAGAGTTCCTTTGGAACCTGTAGGATAGACTGGCTTTTGCCAAGTCTTTCCAAAGAAGCTTTTTTGAGCCATAGGCCTCAGACAGGTCCTAACAAGAAAGTGTCATTAGATAGGTTTTTCTTTAGTTAGGATTGATTCAACTACTCAAGCCTCAAGCGCACTCCTCCGGCCAGCAGCTACTCTGTAGATGCAACCCTGGGCCTATGGTAAGTATCTATCCCTGTACAGGTGTGTAATGGTAAAAACCAGGGTTCCCTTGGGATCTGCAGAATGGAGTAGCTTGCGACAAGTCTGTCCGAGGAAGTCTGTTTGAGCCAACAGCCTTAAACAGATCCCAGTATTTAGGAAAAAAAAACTTTAGTTAGAGTTGAATCAACCACTATAGCCTCAAGCTCGCTCCTCCGGCCAGCAGCTACTCTGTAGATGCAGCCCTGGGCCTATGGTAAGTATCTATCCCTGTACAGGGGTGTAATGGTAAAGGCCAGGGTTCCCTTGGGATCTGCAGAATGGAGTAGCTTGCGCCAAGTCTGTCCGAGAAAGCCTTTTTGAGCTGATGGATTTAAACAAATTTCAACATTTAGGAAAAAAGCATTAATCTATTTCAGTTAGAGTTAATTCAATTACTCTAGCATAAAGATCCTAATTCACTTTGTCTAAAGGAAGTTAGTTGGCAAATTTTTATTGTGTGAGCAATGAGGTTATGAAACTCTCTACCACATGAAATTGAAATACTTAATTTTCTAAAAAAAATTCAAGGAGGGCATGTGTGTGCCTTTCTTAAATAATATAAAATTGCAGGTTATCCGTACTAGATTTTGTTATGGGACGTTGATCCAGGGAACTAGTCTGATTGCCATATGTGGAGTCGGGAAGGAATTTTTCCCCTAATATGGGGCAATTAGCATCTGCCTCATGGGGTTTTTGCCTTCCTCTGGATCAACACATTAGCTTTTAGGTTGAACTTGACAGACTTGTGTCTTTCAACCTTAAAACTATGAAACGGTCCCTGTATAGAGGTTCAAGGGTGAAGCCCAGGGTTTATTTGGAAACATCAGAAATGGTGTGTTTTGCGCCAAGTCTGTCCAAGGAAGCCTGTTTGAGCTAATGGCCTCAGAAATATCCTAACATTTAAGAAAGTAGCAATAGTTAGGGTTGGCTGAACCATTCTAACTTTAAGTTTGCCCCTCCAGTCAGCATCTACTATGTAGATGCAATCAAGGCCCTGTAATAAGTCTTTATCACTGTACAGGGCTGTAAGAGTGAAGGACAGAGTTCCTTTGGAACCTGTAGGATAGACTGGCTTTTGCCAAGTCTTTCCAAAGAAGCTTTTTTGAGCCATAGGCCTCAGACAGGTCCTAACAAGAAAGTGTCATTAGATAGGTTTTTCTTTAGTTAGGATTGATTCAACTACTCAAGCCTCAAGCGCACTCCTCCGGCCAGCAGCTACTCTGTAGATGCAACCCTGGGCCTATGGTAAGTATCTATCCCTGTACAGGTGTGTAATGGTAAAAACCAGGGTTCCCTTGGGATCTGTAGAATGGAGTAGCTTGCGCCAAGTCTGTCCGAGGAAGTCTGTTTGAGCCAACAGCCTTAAACAGATCCCAGTATTTAGGAAAAAAAAACTTTAGTTAGAGTTGAATCAACCACTATAGCCTCAAGCTCGCTCCTCCGGCCAGCAGCTACTCTGTAGATGCAGCCCTGGGCCTATGGTAAGTATCTATCCCTGTACAGGGGTGTAATGGTAAAGGCCAGGGTTCCCTTGGGATCTGCAGAATGGAGTAGCTTGCGCCAAGTCTGTCCGAGAAAGCCTTTTTGAGCTGATGGATTTAAACAAATTTCAACATTTAGGAAAAAAGCATTAATCTATTTCAGTTAGAGTTAATTCAATTACTCTAGCATAAAGATCCTAATTCACTTTGTCTAAAGGAAGTTAGTTGGCAAATTTTTATTGTGTGAGCAATGAGGTTATGAAACTCTCTACCACATGAAATTGAAATACTTAATTTTCTAAAAAAAATTCAAGGAGGGCATGTGTGTGCCTTTCTTAAATAATATAAAATTGCAGGTTATCCGTACTAGATTTTGTTATGGGACGTTGATCCAGGGAACTAGTCTGATTGCCATATGTGGAGTCGGGAAGGAATTTTTCCCCTAATATGGGGCAATTAGCATCTGCCTCATGGGGTTTTTGCCTTCCTCTGGATCAACACATTAGCTTTTAGGTTGAACTTGACAGACTTGTGTCTTTCAACCTTAAAACTATGAAACGGTCCCTGTATAGAGGTTCAAGGGTGAAGCCCAGGGTTTATTTGGAAACATCAGAAATGGTGTGTTTTGCGCCAAGTCTGTCCAAGGAAGCCTGTTTGAGCTAATGGCCTCAGAAATATCCTAACATTTAAGAAAGTAGCAATAGTTAGGGTTGGCTGAACCATTCTAACTTTAAGTTTGCCCCTCCAGTCAGCATCTACTATGTAGATGCAATCAAGGCCCTGTAATAAGTCTTTATCACTGTACAGGGCTGTAAGAGTGAAGGACAGAGTTCCTTTGGAACCTGTAGGATAGACTGGCTTTTGCCAAGTCTTTCCAAAGAAGCTTTTTTGAGCCATAGGCCTCAGACAGGTCCTAACAAGAAAGTGTCATTAGATAGGTTTTTCTTTAGTTAGGATTGATTCAACTACTCAAGCCTCAAGCGCACTCCTCCGGCCAGCAGCTACTCTGTAGATGCAACCCTGGGCCTATGGTAAGTATCTATCCCTGTACAGGTGTGTAATGGTAAAAACCAGGGTTCCCTTGGGATCTGTAGAATGGAGTAGCTTGCGCCAAGTCTGTCCGAGGAAGTCTGTTTGAGCCAACAGCCTTAAACAGATCCCAGTATTTAGGAAAAAAAAGCTTTAGTTAGAGTTGAATCAACCACTATAGCCTCAAGCTCGCTCCTCCGGCCAGCAGCTACTCTGTAGATGCAGCCCTGGGCCTATGGTAAGTATCTATCCCTGTACAGGGGTGTAATGGTAAAGGCCAGGGTTCCCTTGGGATCTGCAGAATGGAGTAGCTTGCGCCAAGTCTGTCCGAGAAAGCATTTTTGAGCTGATGGATTTAAACAAATTTCAACATTTAGGAAAAAATCATTAATCTATTTCAGTTAGAGTTAGTTCAATTACCCTAGCATAATGATCCTAATTCACTTTGTCTAAAGGAAGTTAGTTGGCAAATTTTTATTGTGTGAGCAATGAGGTTATGAAACTCTCTACCACATGAAATTGAAATACTTAATTTTCTAAAAAAAAATTCAAGGAGGGCATGTGTGTGCCTTTCTTGAATAATATAAAATTGCAGGTGATCCGTACTGGATTTTGTTATGGGACGTTGATCCAGGGAACTAGTCTGATTGCCATATGTGGAGTCGGGAAGGAATTTTTCCCCTAATATGGGGCAATTAGCATCTGCCTCATGGGGTTTTTGCCTTCCTCTGGATCAACACATTAGCTTTTAGGTTGAACTTGATGGACTTGTGTCTTTCAACCTTAAAACTATGAAACGGTCCCTGTATAGAGGTTCAAGGGTGAAGCCCAGGGTTCATTTGGAAACATCAGAAATGGTGTGTTTTGCGCCAAGTCTGTCCAAGGAAGCCTGTTTGAGCCAACGGCCTCAGAAATATCCTAACATTTAAGAAAGTAGCAATAGTTAGGGTTGGCTGAACCATTCTAACCTTAAGTTTGCCCCTCCAGTCAGCATCTACTATGTAGATGCAATCAAGGCCCTGTAATAAGTCTTTATCACTGTACAGGGCTGTAAGAGTGAAGGTCAGAGTTCCTTTGGAACCTGTAGGATAGACTGGCTTTTGCCAAGTTTTTCCAAAGAAGCTTTTTTGAGCCATAGGCCTCAGACAGGTCCTAACAAGAAAGTGTCATTAGATAGGTTTTTCTTTAGTTAGGATTGTCTCAACTACTCAAGCCTCAAGCGCACTCCTCCGGCCAGCAGCTACTCTGTAGATGCAACCCTGGGCCTATGGTAAGTATCTATCCCTGTACAGGGGTGTAATGGTAAAAACCAGGGTTCCCTTGGGATCTGCAGAATGGAGTAGCTTGCGCCAAGTCTGTCCGAGGAAGTCTGTTTGAGCCAACAGCCTTAAACAGATCCCAGTATTTAGGAAAAAAAAGCTTTAGTTAGAGTTGAATCAACCACTATAGCCTCAAGCTCGCTCCTCCGGCCAGCAGCTACTCTGTAGATGCAACCCTGGGCCTATGGTAAGTATCTATCCCTGTACAGGGGTGTAATGGTAAAGGCCAGGGTTCCCTTGGGATCTGCAGAATGGAGTAGCTTGCGCCAAGTCTGTCCGAGGAAGTCTTTTTGAGCCAATGGCCTTAGACAGAACCCATCATTTAGTAATAAAAAAGCTTTAGTTAGAGTTATAGCCTCAAGCTCGCTCCTCTGGCCAGCAGCTACTCTGTAGATGCAACCCTGAGCATGTGGTAAGTCTCCATTCCTGTAAAGGGGTGTAATGGTAAAGATCAGGGTTCCTTTTGACCTGCTTATGCCAAGTCTGTCAAAGGAAGCCTTTTTGAGCTGACGGCTCTAAACAGATCCTAATGTTTAGGAAAAAAGCTTATGTGTATTTCAGTTAGATTAAAAGTAAAGCCAACAAAAGAGAATTTAACTTTCCCCAAAAAATCAATTATTAATATAGCATTTACCTGCCCAGATCTCAGAACTAATGCACTATTAGGATGTAGCAATCCCATATAATTTTGTGTGCAGTTTTAATACTATGTAATCACCCCCCTCCATTAATTGGTAATATGTGAGTGGTTGTCGCATCAGTATTTTGCACCTGTATTGCTGTCATCGTTATTATATGGTATGATTAGTACTGAGACCTAGGCAGGTAAACACTGTTGCCCTTTTTTCCTGTGTTAATTCTTGAATTTTGGTGGGAATTTAAATTTGTCTTTGCTTTTAATGTTAGTGTAGGGACTCGCAAGTATGAGGACCCTTGACGCGGGTTGCGAGCTTGTGTATTTTGGCCAAAATATTTACTAATACCTCATATATATCATATATATTTTTTGCACGTTATTTTTATTCAGGGTGCAGCCAGACCCATCAATGTTGGCCTTGTAAACTAGGGTGTCTGTCTTCATGGGGTGTACTTAAAAAGTGCTGGGCAGCCCGCCTAATCTAATAGTTTGGGCTTCACTAATAGGCTGTAAGCCAGACATTGTGCACTACCTATGTGTGACCAGTGCCCTATACAAGGCTTATTTGTGTGCAGTTTTAATACTAAGCAATCACCCCCTCCATGAATTGGTAGGTTGTGAGTGGTTGTCTCATCAATATTTTGCACCTGTGTTGCTGACTTCTTCATTATATGGGTTTGCTGCATCCTTGTAATTATTGTTGCTGTATTTGCTGTGTTAATTCTTGAATTTTGGTGGGAACTTTAATTCCTTGTTTTTGTGACTTTGCTTTTAATGTTAGTGTAGGGACTCGTAAGTATGAGGACCCTTGAGCAGGTTGCGAGCTTGTATATTTTGGCCAAAATATCGACCAATACCTCATATATATCATATATATTTTTTACATGCTATTTTTATTCAGGGTGCAGCCAAGCCCATCTACAGGTGCATCTCACAAAATTAGAATATCACCATAAAAGTTAATTTATTTCAGTTCTTCAATACAAAACGTGAAACTCATATATTATATAGAGCCATTACACACAGAGTGATCTATTTCACGTGTTTATTTCTGTTAATGTTGATGATTATGGCTTATAGCCAATGAAAACTCAAAAGTCATTATTTCAATTAATTAGAATACCTTATAACAACAGCTTGAAAAATGTTTTCAAAATCCAAAATGTTATCCTACTGAAATCTATGTTCAATAAATGCCCTCAATACTTGGTCGGGGATCCTTTTACATCAATTACTGCATCAATGCGGCAATATGGCATGGAGGGATCAGCCTGTGGCACTGCTGAGGGGTTATGGAAGCCCAGGTGGCTTTGATAGAAGCCTTCAGGTCGTCTGCATTGTTGGGTCTGGTGTCTCTCATTTTCCTCTTGACAATACCCCATAGATTCTTTATGGGGTTAAGGTCAGGTGAGTTTGCTGCCAATCAAGCACAGTGATACTGTTGTTTTAAACCAGGTATTAGTACTTTTGTCAGTGTGGACAGGGGCCAAGTCCTGCTGGAGAATGAAATTTCCATCTCCAAAAAGCTTGGCGTAGCTAAGGTTTTGTTTCAGGGGGCCGAAACTTCTGAGTGGGCCTCTAACCAGGTAACCCTGATTCCAACTATAGCGGCGCACCCAGATAGTTGATGTAGGAAAACCTCAGCAGATGACCGCGCTGTTACTAAAAATAATCTCTATACAAAGACCAGCACTGATATTACCGCCATATGGTGACATATATTGATAGATGCCAGTCCTGCAGAACATATAAGAGATCACAGCTCAGTTATATATAGTACCTTACAGCTGACGTTCTTTCTGATTAAATTGTTCACTTTTCCCGTCTTTTCCATCTGGCCCAGACCGACACGACTACTTCTCCAGCCAGGGCTCAGAGTCTCAGGTATGCAGAGATCACAACAAAGACACATTTGACTCCTTACATTTCAGGCACTGACCACATCTATCCCCAACCTGCACAAACTTCTCATCCTGCTGATACCCCAATACTGAGCCTCTGCTGCAAAATGTGTCCCTATTACTGCACCTACTGTGTGCCCTCTAGATGGTAAAACAAACCTCTAAAATAAAGTAATGCCGTGTGCAAGTGTCCTAGAAAACAGTGCCCGCATTGTGCCCCCTAGAAAGTAATAGTGCCCCTTCGACAGTCACGATAACCTGAGTTCCCCTATAAGAATAAGTGCCCACCTAAGATTTAATAATGTCCTGAGTCTCCCCCCATGTAGAGCTCCGCTCTAACAAGTATGATGTTCTCCTATTCACGATATAATTCCCCCTCACTGTATAGTTCCCCCACAAAGTATACTGACCCCTTAGTAGCCCCCAAGCTGATGGCTCCAACACTGTATGATGGCCTCCACACTATACAAAGACCCCACATTATCTCCCACACTGTATGATGGCCCCCATGCTGTTCAAAGAACCCACATTATCTCCCACACTGTATAAATAGCCTACATATAGTATAATGCACCAGATAGTCCTCAATATAGTATAATGCACTCCCCATAGTCCTTCGTATAGTATAATGCGCCCCTATAGGCAGAGTCTGTAGTAAAATGCTCCCCCCATTGACAGAGTCTGTAGTATAAAGCTCCCCCCCATAGGCAGAGTCTGTAGTATAATGCTCCCCCCCTCCTCATAGGCAGAGTCTGTGGTATAATGCCCCCCCATAGGCAGAGTCTGCAGTATAATGCCCCCCCCCATAGGCAGAGTCTGTAGTATAATGCTCCCCCCTCCTCATAGGCAGAGTCTGTAGTATAATGCCTCCCCCCCTCCTCATAGGCAGAATCTGTAGTATAATGCCCCCCCCCGATCTCATAGGCAGAGTCTGTAGTGTAATGTGCCCCCCCTCCTCATAGGCAGAGTCTGTGTTATAATGCCCCCCCCATCTCATAGGCAGCGTCTGTAGTATAATGCCCCACTTATAGGCAGAGTCTGTAGTAAAATGCACCCCCCATAGGCAGAGTCTGTAGTATAATGCTCCCCCTCTTATAGGCAGAGTCTGTAGTACAATGTCCCCCCCATAGGCAGAGTCTGTAGTATAATGCTCCCCCCCTCCTCATAGGCAGAGTCTGCAGTATAATGCCCCCCCCATAGGCAGAGTCTGTAGTATAATGCTCCACCCTCCTCATAGTCAGAGTCTGTAGTATAATCCCCCCCCCTCCTCATAGGCAGAATCTGTAGTATAATGCCCCCCCATCTCATAGGCAGAGTCTGTAGTATAATGCACCTCCCCCTTCCCATAGGCAGAGTCTGTAATATAATGCCGCCCCCCACCCGGCAAAAAATAAATAAACAGTACTCATCTCTCCTCCTGGTTCCCTCGCTGCTCAGAGCACCCAGCACGCACACATCTTCAGCACAGCGGGCTGGGCGCCAAGTGATGATGTCAGAGACGTCAGTCACAGAAGGGACTAATGGGAGAGAGATCCGCGCTCCCTCTCTCATCAGTAAACTTGCGGCGGTGGCGGGCAGTGGGGCCCGATGCTGGCACCAGGGGCATGCTAGATACAGTTACACTGGCGTAGCCCTGGATGGGCCCCCTAAGAGCGAGGGGCCCGGGGCCACCGCCCCCTTTGCCCCCCTGGTAGCTTGATACTGTGGCAGAGGGAAGCATGAAGTGCTCTAAAATTTCCTGGTAGACGGCTGCGCTGACTTTTGTGTTGAAAAAACACAGTGGACCTACACCAGCAGATGACACGGCTCCCCAAACCATCACTGATTGTGGAAACTTCACACTAGACCTCAAGCAGCTTGGATTGTGGCCTCTCCACTCTTCTTCCAGACTCTGGGACCTTGATTTCAAATGAAAATTGGAACTCTGGACATCTGTCAAGCCAGCAGTCTTCATCATGATTGTCATGATTGTGGAGCCTACTAAAACAGACTAAGGGACCTTTTTAAATGCTTAGGAAGTCTTTGCAGGTGTTTTTTGTTAATTATTTTAATTTACTGAGTTAATGACTTTTGTGTTTTCATTGGCTATAAGCCATAATCATCAACATTAACAGAAATAAACACTTGAAATAGATCACTGTGTTTGTAATGACTCTATATAATATATGAGGTTCACTTTTTGCATTGAAGAACTGAAATAAATTAACTTTTTGATGATATTCTAATTTTGTGAGATGCACCTATATGTTATGGCCTTGTAAATTAGAGTGTCTATCTTCATGGGGTGCACTTAAATAGTGCTGGGCAGCCCGTGTTCTTGCCTCAGCAGCGAATTTAGCTATCCAGGGAATCTAGTCACTTTATGTGTATATCAGTTCTGACATTATGTTGCTTGCATTTGAATCCTGTCTCTTTTTTATTGTTTGATAACTGCACTGTCTGCTAGTGATTTAATGTATTTGCTCTAGTTTCAATTTGCAATGCATTATGGGAAAGTTCCAAGAGCATTGTGAGACAGTTCTTGTTGCATTGTGGTCCTGTTCTTGTCACAGTTTGGGCAGCGACCATTATTTCCTCTTCTCTTCTGATGGAGAAGTTCCCTTATCACTCATCTTGTAAAGTGGCACAGAGCGGTAGTCGTGACTGAACGTCGGTCTGATTTCGCTCTGGCACTTTACAGACAATGGGTGTCCCAGTCCCAGTGTGCTCTAGGGTGTGGGGTGCAGCACACTCTCTTGTAGGCCGCAGGCCTCCACTGCCTTCAGGCCTCTGTCCTCAGAAGCCGCCGCACACAATTTAGGGGACACAAAGTTCTTTGTAACAGTCAAACATATATTTGACAGTTCAAGTTCATCAGGTGGGTACAGATGGGATAAGGCACAGCAATTCACATTATCCTCCTTCTTAGCATAACTCCTCTTCAGCCCTGTTGCTAGCTCATCCTGTATTTCTCGTCCACCTCTGCAGTGCACCCGGGACTGGCCTTCAACTTCCATCTATGCAGGTCCCTGTCCATCTTCCTTTGTACTTCAGAGCACACAAAGTGTCCGGCAGCTCCTATGCCAGACCTTAGGCTCTGGACGTGACTGGAGCGACTGCTCTGGATCCCAGTAATGCCTCCCACTGCCTGGAACATTGAGTACTATATACAGTGGGTACGGAAAGCATTCAGACCCCTTTACATCTTTCACTCTTTGTTTCATTGCAGCCATTTGGTAAATTCTAAAAAGTTCATTTTTTTTCTCATTAAAGTACACTGTGCACCCCATCTTGACTGAAAAAAAACAGAAATGTAGAAATTTTTGCAAATTTATTAAAAAAGGAAAACTGAAATATCACATGGTCATAAGTATTCAGACCCTTTGCTCATATTTAAGTCACATGCTGTCCATTTCTTGTGATCCTCCTTGAGATGGTTCTACTCTTTCATTGGAGTCCAGCTGTGTTTAATTAAACTGATAGGACTTGATTTGGAAAGGCACACACCTGTCTATATAAGACCTCACAGCTCACAGTGCATGGCAGACCAAATGAGAATCATGAGCTCAAAGGAACTGCCTGTTACGATGTTAGTAGATACCCTGAAGTCCAATGGCGTGGGCCAAAAGCAGAGACTGAGACAAGAGTAGTGTGAAAGTCTATTTTAAACTCAAGTGCAAAAGATCACAGCAAACAGTTTATGAAGGTAAGTTCATTCCAAACAATACTTCTTAGAACCTAATCTGTAAGGCACGGCCTTCATTACTATTAGGGTATGCAAAAGTTAACCATAGTTCAAGTTTACTTAGGTACAGTAATATGCAAACAGAAATAAGGATAGTAAGCAGACGTAGGCATTCCTCAGTTGATTGTGGACTCACGTAGTGCAGAAGAGAAGACAAACTGGAATATGGATCTGGATATTGAAGAATGCAGGAGGTGCAGCGGAGGAAACAGCGATGTCTTAAGCAGAGCTGGATCCGGGTATTTAAACACAGAGCAAGATGGTGACTATACCAGAGGTGTAGAGATCCAGGAGAAGTTTTCTTCAGGAAGACAAAAGTTCAGAGATCCCAGCGTGAGTGAACAACAGCCAGTGGTTCCTTTCAGCAGAAGTCCCCTTAGCAGAGGATTCAGGCAGCAATCCTTTCAGCGGATGACTAGGAGTAAACACAAAGTCAGCAAGACTCTATTCAGAGGGCTAGCACAGGTGAGTAGAAAGCTAAAAGCACACAATACTCAGGCAAGGCATGATTGCAACACATGCAGTTTAAGTAGGTCCACAGGCAGGAAACACATGACCCCAGTGAGGCAATGGAAGCCATCTTGGCTAAGGGAAAAACTACTGGCAAAGTAAAATTAAACCTGGCATCCTGACACTGCCAAAGGAGCTTAGAGACAGAATTGTGGCAAGGCACAGATCTGGCCAAGTTTACAAAAGAATTTCTGCATTAGTCAAGGGTCCTAAGAACACAGTGGCCTCCATAATCCTTAAGTGGAAAAAGTTTGGGACCACCAGAAGTCTTCCTAGACCTGGCCGTCCAGCTCAACTGAGCAATCGTGGGAGAAGAGCCTTGGTGAGAGAGGTAAAGATGAACCCCAAGATCACTGTGGCTGAGCTCCAAAGATGCAGTAGGGAGATGGGAGAAAGTTGCATAAAGTCAACTATCACTGCAGCCCTCCACAAGTCGAGCCTTTATGGCAGAGTGGCCCAACGGAAGCCTCTCCTCAGTGCAAGACATATGAAAGCCTGCACAGAGTTTGCTTAAAAACACATGAAGGACTCCCAGTCTATGAGAAATAAGATTCTTTGGTCTGATGAGACTAAGATAGAACTTTTTGGTGATAATTCTAAGGGGTATGTGTGGAGAAAACCAGGCACTGCTCATCACCTGCCCAATACAATCCCAACAGTGAAACATGGTGGTGGCAGCATCATGGGGGTGTTTTTCAGCTGCAGGGACAGGACGACTGGTTGGAATTGAAAGAAACATGAATGTGGCCAAGTACACAGATATCCTGGATGAAAACCTCTTCCAGAGTGCTCTGGACCTCAGACTTGGCCGAAGGTTCACCTTCCAACAAGACAATGACCCTATGCACACAGTTAAAATAACAAAGGAGTGGCTTCAGAACAACTCTGTGACCATTCTAGACTGGCCTAGCCAGAGCCCTGACCTAAACCCAATTGAACATCTCTGGAGAGACCTGAAAATGGCTGTCCACCAACGTTCACCATCCAACCTGACAGAACTGGAGAGGATCTGCAAGGAAGAATGGCAGAGGAACCCCAAATCCAGGTGTGAAAAACTTGTTGCATCATTCCCAAGAAGGCTCATGGATGCACTAGCTCAAAAGGGGGCTTCTACTCAATACTGGTCATTTGGTCTGACATGCACTGTGAGCTGTGAGGTCTTATATAGACAGGTGTGTGCCTTTCCAAATCAAGTCCTATCAGTTTAATTAAACACAGCTGGACTCCAATGAAAGAGTAGAACCATCTCAAGGAGGATCACAAGGAAATGGACAGCATGTGACTTAAATATGAGCAAAGGGTCTGAATACTTATGACCATGTGATATTTCAGTTTTCCTTTTTTAATAAATTTGCAAAAATTTCTACATTTCTGTTTTTTTCAGTCAACATGGGGTGCAGAGTGGACTTTAATGAGAAAAAAATGAACTTTTTAGAATTTACCAAATGGCTGCAATGAAACAAAGAGTGAAAAATTTAAAGGGGTCTGAATGCTTTCCGTACCCACTGTACTTCAATAAAACTCACCCTATAGATACCCTAGCCTGAACCTGCATGTCAATGGAGATGGGCATCCTACATATAGATGACAATGGCACCCTTGCTGAACGGCAGCTGCCCCTAGACCCTAAAAGTCCCTTATTCGTACTTACATAGACCAAAGATCTGACAGTCTACCAGAAACTGGTACAGATATCACATCAAACAATCAATCCTCAGTGTGTACTAAATGATTAAAGTGACAACAGTGAATAAAGTGACAATGTGCAAATTTATAAAAACACCCAAGAACGTTCCTAATATCTTTGGACCTCCAAGCCAAAGGATACATTCGGGCATCCAAACAAAGGCTACAATCAGCCCTGTTCAACACCCTAGATGCTGATTACCTGCCTTATAGTGGAGGGTGACACCCTAGTTAATGTTGACACTGTGGCGCCCCCGCTCCACGGCGGCTATCCCTGGATAACCCTAGCCAGCCCTGGAATTAATCACCCATAGAGGTATCAATGACATAAATGATCACAAGACTAAACAATAAAAGGAACTTATCTTGATAAAGTGCAATACTGATGCGGATCATCTTTATGCCGCATGTCCCGATTTTAAAGAGATTTAATAAAATTTGTATTTTAGGGTTTATGTTATACTTATGTCTTATGGTATCCTAAGCTTATCTTATGCTATACTCACATTATGCATTAACACTTCACATGCTGTTACATCACCATTATACATTACATAAGACACATATCACTTTTAGATATAAAACCGCAAGACAGTATTCACATGACGTGTTTGTTGTCTTCAGGGGCAGGAACAGGGTAAGACAGTCCACATCCCTACAGTTTTGTATCTTGGGCTCTGTGCACACAGCCTGCTCCAAGCTTAGCCGGTAAGAGCCCTATCTATGTGGTACAATACTGGGGTTCATCGTATGTTTTCCGCATCTACTGTATGGAGGTTTCTCTACTATCAATAAAGAGAAGGGTTTTCGCAGCCTTATTCTTAAGAAGACAGGGGGTTTAGCTCCATGTCACACTACACACCGTGGTAAGGTGTATGAGGGGAGCATAGCCTGCCTAATCTAATAGTATGGGCGTCACTAATAGGCTGTAAACCAGACACTGTGCGTGACCAGCGCCAAAATATCTACCAGTACCTCATATATAGATTTTGCACGTTATTTTTATTCAGGGTTCAGACAAGCCCATCAATGCTGGATTTGTAAACTAGGGGGTCTGTCCTCATGGGGTGCACTTAGATAGTGCTTTGCAGCCTGCCTAATCTAACAGTATGAGGGTCACTAATAGGCTGTAAACCCTATATTGAGCACTATCTGTGTTAGGCGTCAGGTGTTTTCTGGATCTGAAATGGGTTCAGAATCATCAGTGGATTCTGTGGTCTCCCATTCCGGTCCAGATGCTTCTCAGCATCATCGTCAGTCCCAACGCCTAGCTGGTGCACGAGATGTACAAGCTGTCTCTTGGGTCTTTGTTCCTAGCAACATGAAAGATAGGTTGCGGAGGGAAACAGGGCTGTTACAGCCTAAGTCCAGGATACACTGCACTGAGCATGCCCGTGACATGGCGGACCGTGATTAGTGGTTTGGGAGTCAGCTGATCCGGTGACCTGGCACCGCCTGATTGGTCGCGGGTGACGTCACCAATAATGTGACGATGGGCAGGGCTTAATATTTAATATTTAAATAGCACGCCCACAAACATGGCGGCGCACTCTGATCATTGAGCTGAGTTGGTGTTATTGTGTGGACGCTTGGTCGTTTCGGCTCCACGTGTGCTTTTGCTGTTATAGCTTCTGACAGGCAGGTTTAGCAGGGGATAGACAGCCTTAGATGGAGGGAGGCAGGTAGCTTCGTCTGACACTCTGGCTCCAACAAGGGGGTCGCTATACACCCCGAGCAGACTGCGGACTCCGTATTCCCGGCACCGCCTGTTAGCCACGTGGAGAGATACTCCTCAGTCCGGTAGCAAGCCGGCTGGGAGCACGTATAAGCCGGCGTGAATCACACACGCATCCGAGCGCCTGCTGCGTAGCCTCTGTGCAGTTAACAGGGCTACGGCTCCATTATTTGTCGCACATCTCTCGTGCAGTTAACGGAGCGAATCCCTATTCCCGTTCCGGTGTGCAGTAACATGGGGGGGATTGTTATTTCAGTTGGTTGTTTTACCTTCTTACCCGGAAGGTGTTCGTCCGCAGTCCTCCAGGCTGCATCACGGACCCCGGGTTCGTTTGCTTTCCATTATTTAATAAAGTTGTTTGCAACCATTCCCCTAACAATCTGTGTGTGATCAGTGACCTATACAAGCCATTTTTTGTGTGCAGTTTTAATACTAAGCAATGACCCCCTCCAAGAATTGGTAGGTTATGAGTTGGTTGTCTCATCAGTATTTTGCACCTGTGCTGCCCCTGCCTTTATTATATGGTTTGCTTCATCCTGATTAGTGCATTCGTTTTGAGACCTGGGCTGGAGAATAAATACTGTTCCTCTTTTTTGCTGTGTTAATAATTTTTTTCAGTTTTAATTCAACTACTCTAGCATCAAGCTCCTAATTCGCTTTGTCTAAAGGAAGTTAGATGGCAATGTTTTATTGTGTGAGGTATGGAACTCTCTACCACATGACCTTGTAATACTTAATTCTCTAAAAAAAAGTTCAAGGAGGTCCTGTGTGACTTTCTTGAATAACATTACAGGTTATTCATACTAGATTTTGTTATGGGACGTTGATCCAAGCAACTAGTCTGATTGCCATATGTGGAGTCGGGAAGGAATTTTTCCCCTAATTTTGGGCAAGCAGCATCTGCCTCATGGGTTTTTTTGACTTCCTCTGGATCAACACATAAGCTTTTCACAGGTCTCTATATATAGTGTGATGGCTCCCACAGCTCTTTATATACAGTACTAGATGGTGGCCCGATTCTAACGCATCGGGTATTCTAGAATCTGTATGCGGCCGACCAGGCGCAATCAACAGAGTGGTGTTTAAATGTGGCGCCAAAATCGCTGATTGGTCGCGGCCGCCGGCCACGACCAATCAGCAGAGCGGTGTTTAAATTTGGCGCCAGTATCGCTGATTGGTCGCGGCGCCAATATCGCTGATTCCGACCAATCAGCGAATCGTATTACTGAGGACCGGGCAGTGACGCTACCTGTGCGGGTACTTCCGCTGCAAGGAACCGGGAGATGGCCGGCTGCTCACAGCCAAAGTATCCCGACTGGCGGCGCCGCTCCCCGGTCCTCGCTTCACACTTGCCGTCGGGAGATCAGCGGCCCTAGCCATTGATCTCCCGACGGTAGCCGCATGGAGGTCAGCGGCGCCGCCGGTCGCGGTACTTCTGCTGCGAGCAGCCGGGAGATGAGCGGCTAGCGCCGGTCATCTCCCGGCTGCATCGCCGCTGACCTCCATGCGGCAGATGAGCTGCTAACGGCCGCCATCTTTTTCTGAAATCCCGCGTCGCTGATTGGCCGCGGCTGGACCAATCAGCGACGCAGGATTTCCTGGACAGAAGGACAGACAGACAGACGGGATAAGACGATTATATACAGTACAGACCAAAAGTTTGGACACACCTTCTCATTTCAAGATTTTTCTGTATTTTCATGACTATGAAAATTGTACATTCACACTGAAGGCATCAAAACTATGAATTAACACATGTGGAATTATATACTTAACAAAAAAGTGTGAAACAACTGAAAATATGTCTTATATTCTAGGTTCTTCAAAGTAGCCACCTTTTGCTTTGATGACTGCTTTGCACACTCTTGGCATTCTCTTGATGAGCTTCAAGAGGTAGTCAATGGAAATGGTCTTCCAACAATCTTGAAGGAGTTCCCAGAGATGCTTAGCACTTGTTGGCCCTTTTGCCTTCACTCTGCGGTCCAGCTCACCCCAAATCATCTCGATTGGGTTCAGGTCTGGTGACTGTGGAGGCCAGGTCATCTGGCGTAGCACCCCATCATTCTCCTTCTTGGTCAAATAGCCCTTACACAGCCTGGAGGTGTGTTTGGGGTCATTGTCCTATTGAAAAATAAATGATGGTCCAACTAAACGCAAACCGGATGGAATAGCATGCCGCTGCAAGATGCTGTTGTAGCCATGCTGGTTCAGTATGCCTTCAATTTTGAATAAATCCCCAACAGTGTCACCAGCAAAGCACCCCCACACCATCACACCTCCTCCTCCATGCTTCTCGGTGGGAACCAGACATGTAGAGTCCATCCGTTCACCTTTTCTGCATCGCACAAAGACACGGTGGTTGGAACCAAAGATCTCAAATTTAGACTCATCAGACCAAAGCACAGATTTCCACTGGTCTAATGTCCATTCCTTGTGTTCTTTAGCCCAAATAAGTCTCTTCTGCTTGTTGCCTGTCCTTAGCAGTGGTTTCCTAGCAGCTATTTTACCATGAAGGCCTGCTGCACAAAGTCTCCTCTTAACAGTTGTTGAAGAGATGTGTCTGCTGCTAGAACTCTGTGTGGCATTGACCTGGTCTCTAATCTGAGCTGCTGTTAACCTGCGATTTCTGAGGCTGGTGACTCGGATAAACTTATCCTCAGAAGCAGAGGTGACTCTTGGTCTTCCTTTCCTGGGGCAGTCCTCATGTGAGCCAGTTTCTTGCATCGCTTGATGGTTTTTGCATCTGCACTTGGGGACACTTTCAAAGTTTTACCAATTTTTTGCATTGACTGACCTTCATTTCTTAAAGTAATGATGGCCACTCATTTTTCTTTACTTAGCTGCTTTTTTCTTGCCATAATACAAATTCTAACAGTCTATTTAGTAGGACTATCAGCTGTGTATCCACCAGACTTCTGCACAACACAGCTGATGATCCGAACCCCATTTATAAGGCAAGAACTCCCACTTATTAAACCTGACAGGGCACACCTGTGAAGTGAAAACCATTTCCGGTGACTACCTCTTGAAGCTCATCAAGAGAATGCCAAGAGTGTGCAAAGCAGTCATCAAAGCAAAAGGTGGCTACTTTGAAGAACCTAGAATATAAGACATATTTTCAGTTGTTTCACACTTTTTTTGTTAAGTATATAATTCCACATGTGTTAATTCATAGTTTTGATGCCTTCAGTGTGAATGTACAATTTTCATAGTCATGAAAATACAGAAAAATCTTTAAATGAGAAGGTGTGTCCAAACTTTTGGTCTGTACTGTATATTAGATGATGACCCCACAGACCCTTTACACAGCATTATGTTTCCACAGCTCCTTGTATACAGTATGATTCCCTCATTGTTCCCTAAATACAGTATGATGTGCTCACAGCTCCATATACACCGTATGATGTCCCCACACATGCAGATACACAATATGATACCTATACACAATATGATGCCCCTACATCTCCCTATACACAATATGATGCCCCTACATCTCCCTCCATCTGAACAAGTCTCTCCAGCTTCAGAAAGATTATGGACGCATCACACTTTTTTTTACGGACAGGGAAAAAAGTGCCCTATTTTTATGGACTGTCCAAGAATTTCTGGACAGTTGGCTACCCTGCTATTAGTTCCACTGGGGTGGCAGCCTAGGTGGATGCTGGAAGCACAACCGTCTCTCCCTAAGATTCGGAGAGGGAAGGCCACCGATTCCTGACCCTTGCTGTGGCCTTTTCGTTGAGAGGGATGGTTTATTGAGGGCCCATATATACACACAGTCATGGCCGAAAGTGTTTAGCAACCTTGAGATTGTTCCAGAAAGTGAAGTATTTCTCCCAGAAAATTATTACAATTACACATGTTTTGTTATACATTTGTTATAATATTTATTTCCTTTGTGTGTATTGAAACAGCACAAAAAAATGGGAAAAAAAGGCAAATTGGACATAATTTCACATAAAACTCCAAAAATGGGCCGGACAAAATTGTTGGCACTTTTCCAAAATTGTGGAAAAACAACTTTGCTTCAAGCATGTGATGCTCGTTAAAACTCACCTGTGGCAAGTAACAGTCGTGGGTAATATGAAAGTCATACCTGAGACCAGATAAAAAGTGGAGAAGATAGATAGATATGAGATTGATAGATAGATAGATATGAGATAGATAGATGGATATGTGGCACCCCAGGGTCTGGTTACCACTGTAATAGAAATATTATGTCTGAGAGCAAGTGGGAGGTTTCCTGGTTCGGAGCCCTTAAACATGCAACACCTCCTGTCCCAGACCAGATAGGGGAGGAACCTGCCCTATATAAACTGGATCTGGGGCGGGGTTAGTGAAGTCAGAGCCTGGAGTTAGTTCCAGACACAGGGAAAGTAACAGTGAGGAGCTCTGTAGGAGCAGGAGCTGAAGACCAGGGACTTGAGCTAAGCGGAGTTCGTCCTGGCAGAAGACTCTGAGAACCGGACACAGGAGTCCGAGGTTGCGGGGACTTATATATACCCAGCAGCAGAAACCCGCCGGCAGGGGATTTCAAGTCCTCTGGCCATAGAAGCCCGGAGGCTCAGTCACGAGCAAGGGACCAGCACTGCAATCGAGGAGCGGGGGCTATCAGAAGGCCCCAAGTCACCAGCCATACAGGTGAGCACCACACGGAACACTCAGGGACGTGGGCTACTTCCACTCGCTTACAGCAAGGTAGCCAGGAAGAGTGCAGATAGTAAGGGAGGCCTACAACTCCACCTGGCCAGGGGAACTCCAGTTTGCTCACAGACTGACCAGGCCTCTTATGCTAGCCAGTACTCCCGGGAGGGTCTGCCTTATCACCATCAGTAAAGACCCTGAACTGCACTGCAAAGCCTCTGAGTCATTCCTGCTGCGCTCGTGCACCATCACTCCTATCATCCACACTCACTAGCCTGAGGCTATACTCCTCCCGTGGGGAGTTATACTACACTCTGCTGCCCTCACAACATCAGCCTCAGAGGTCTGCTCAGGTCTGCTCAGCAGCGGCGGTTCTTATTGACCGCAATCCACGGGTGGCGTAGTCGGACATTGCATTATACTGATACAGAGACTGCCACAATATTGGTCTGGCCACCCTGAGCCACGGGACCGGGTCGCCACTACTACTCCCAGCATTGCCCTGAAGTCCGGTCCCGGGTGCCCCATGGCCCAGGGGGCGCTTCATATAGATAATAGATAGATGATAGATTGTTCTATGATATGAGATAGAGGTCGTTATAGACAGGTTTATACACTCTCTCCCGAAGTCGGTAAAATCCTGGGTTGCCCAGGGAGATCCCTATAATGCTGATGACTTGGTGGGGTTGGTGGAAAGAGTTGGGAGTTGAGAGTCCGTTGGGAAAACAAGGGGTCGTAGCCTCTCAATACTGGGGTTCCCAAAAGGTGGCGGACACCCAAAAGAAGCGAGCTAGCGCCACACCTGGGGGGCATCCTAGAGTTCAGGAGGGGTCTGAGTTGCTGCCCAAGGTCCCACCCCATAATATAGTGTGTTGGAGATGTCATACCCCTGGCCATATTGCCTCCCGGTGTCCCATAACCTCTGAACCAATGGACTGTAACATGGGCCGGCGTTGCTCTTATTTTGCCTACCCCGCCTGCAGCGCGGTTCGTCAACATGGCGAGGGCCCTCAGGCATGCTCAGTGTCAGTTAACGGGGCACAAGTCTCTGGACTATTGGTCTCAGGAAGTTTGGTGACCCTGATAAGGGCCACACTCCCTCATCGGCTGGTTTCTGGGAAGGTGGTGGATGTCCGGTGTATCCATGGGGACGCTAAGAACTATCCTGTGGCCCAGGTGGATGTAAACACAGACTGTGGCACCACATCTCATGAAGTGGCGGTCGTTAAGGACCTATTGCATCCCATAATAATTGGACGTTACTTTGCATTATTCTGGGAAATGTGGGGGAAAGCGGGGACACCTGGTTGCTTGGACGACAGCCAGATCGCCCCTAAGGAAACTTACCCGCAGAACATAGTAGATGAGTTTCCCATGTGTGTGCTGGTGGGCAATGAGGATGAAGTAGCATCCCCTGAGTCCAATATCCCTGAGCTGGAGGTGTCCGAGGGAAACTTTAGAACTGCCCAACTCAGGGATTTAACTCTGAAAGGGGCCTTTGAAAATGTTACTGTGTTAAATGGGGTGCCTCAGGAACCGGGGGCTGACACTCGGTTCCCTCATTTTGCTGTGAATGGGGATTTGCTGTACAGAATAACCAAGCCAAGGGGTGAGGTAATAGAACAGTTGCTGGTGCCAGGGCCCTATAGACGCCGGGTGTTAGACATGGCTCATTCTCATGTGTTGGGTGGTCACCTGGGTGCAGACAAGATTCAAGAACGGATCCTCCAAAGATTCTACTGGCCAGGTTGCTATAGAGAAATATAGAGTTATTGTCGTTCCTGCCCCACATGCCAGATAACCTCCCCAGTGGCCCACTTCCGCAGTCCCCTAGTGCCACTACCAGTCATCGAGGTTCCATTCGAACGCATAGCAATGGATCTAGTGGGGCCTCTGGTCAAGTCCGCCCAAGGGCATCAGTATATCCTGGTGGTATTAGATTATGCTACATGGTATCTGGAGGCCGTACCACTACGAAACTCCTCCACCAGGTGTATAGCCCGGGAGTTAGTCCACATGTTTTCAATAACCGGGTTGCCTAACGAGATCCTAACAGACCAAGGAACTCCATTTATGTCGAAGGTCATGAGGGAATTGTGCAAGACACTGCAGATTGCACAACTGAGAACCTCCGTGTACTCTCCCCAGACGGACGGACTGGTAGAGAGGTTTAACAAAACCTTGAAAGCAATGTTGAGGAAAGCAGTGGAAAAGGATGGCCGAGACTGGGACTATATGTTGTTCGCCATGAGGGAAGTTCCCAAAGCTTCCACAGGTTTCTCCCCGTTTGAACCACTCTATGGACGACACCCTCAGGACTCCTGGAGGTGGAGAAAGAGTCCTGGGAAGCTGAGACCACTCCCTATAGGAGAGTGGTGGAGCACGTTGCCCAGATGCAAGAGAGGATTGCCCATGTGATGCCCATTGTGAGGGAGCACCTCCTCAAGGCACAAGAGGCACAGTCCAGGGTGTATAATAGGTCGGCCAGGGTGAGATCGTTCAACCCAGGAGATCGAGTGCTTGTGCTAGTCCCACAGTGGAGAGCAAGTTCATGGCCAAGTGGCAGGGCCCCTATGAGGTGGTAGAGAAAGTGGGGGAAGTCAACTTTAAGATCCACCAACCAGGGAAGAGGAAGCCCTACCAAATTTACCATGTTAACTTGATTAAGCCATGGCAAGATAGAGAGCCTGCGGAAGCTCCCTGTTTAGTGGCTGAGGCTGAGGCCGATATGAAAGAGGTCAAGGTGGCAGAGTCACTGTCACATGCCCAAAAGCAACAGTGCAAAGAGTTGTTACAGCGAAATAAAGACATGTTTTCGGAGTTGCCAGGACTCACTCAGGTCATAGAGCATGAGGTTCTCACAGAGCCTCATGTTCGCGTCAATCTAAAACCATACCGGATCCCCGAAGCCCGCAGAGAGGTGATCTCTAAAGAAGTAAGGCGGATGCTAAACCTGGGAGTCATTGAAGAGTCCAAAAGTCGATGGTCCAGTCCTATAGTCTTAGTGCCGAAACCAGATGGGGAATGGCGGTTTTGCAACGACTATAGGAAGCTGAAGGAGGTCTCAAAGCTCGACGCCTACCCAATGCCTAGGGTAGATGAGCTTATCGAAAGGCTAGGACCCACTCGGTACATCACCACTCTGGACTTCACCAAAGGATATTGGCAAATTCCCCTGTCCAAAGAGGCTAAGGAGAAGACAGCCTTCTCGACGCCAATACGTCAGGATGCCGTTTGGGTTGAAGGGAGCTCCGGCCACCTTCCAGAGAGCCATGGACCGGATCTTAGCACCCCACAAACAGTATGCAGCGGCCTACCTAGATGCTATCGTCATATTTAGCCAGGACTGGGAAAGTCATCTGGACAAAGTTCAAGCCATACTTGATGCCCTAAGGAAGGCGGGCTTTACTATCAACCCGAAGAAATGTGCCATGGGGATGGAGGAAGCCAAGTACCTAGGGTACGTGGTTGGTAGAGGGGAAATAAAACCACAAATAAATAAGGTCAAGGCGATCTTGAACTGGCCACAGCCCCTCTCGAAGAAGCAGGTCAGGGCGTTTCTAGGCATTGTGGGCTACTATCGAAGATTTGTCCCTAACTTTGCCCTGATAGCAGCCCCACTGATGGATCTTCTGAAAGGGATGAAGTCAGCTATGGCCAAGTGGTCCCCGGAAGCAGAAGCGACCTGCCAGGAATTGAAACTGGTCCTCTGTAAACAACCAGTCTTGGTGGCACCCAGCTTCTCCAAGGAGTTTGTGGTCCAGATGGATGCATCGGATGTCGGGCTGGGAGCAGTCTTGTCCCAGGAGATTAACGGAGAAGAACACCCTGTAAAATACCTCAGTCTGAAGCTCTCCGCTTGTGAGAAGGACTACTCCATTGTAGAAAAAGAATGTTTGGCCATTAAGTGGGCGTTAGACACTCTGAGGTATTACCTATTAGGTAGAAGGTTCAGGGTAGTGTCAGACCATGCCCCATTGAGGTGGATGCGAGAAAAGAAGGGAAACAATGCCAGAGTGACTAGGTGGTTCCTGGCTCTACAAGATTTTAGTTTCCGGGTAGAGCATAGGCCTGGGAAACAACATGGGAATGCCGCTGCCTTGTCAAGGATTTATTGTATGGTGACAGAAGGTGCCAAGCCCTACGGCTTTGGACAGAGGGGGGGTGTATGTAAGGTTGCTGCCGGACAGATCGTGGACGGGAGGTATGTGTCCTCGAAGTGCCATGCTTCGGTGATGTAGGATCCGGAGAAGCAGGCTCCAGCACACATAGTGCTGAGAGGAATTTAATGGGTCCGGATTACAGGGCCGGGTTTTGTGAGCAGCTGAAAGAGCTGGGGGGAACAGCTGCTCACTTACCTCCAGTCCAGGTCTTGGAAGGCTAATTTAAGACAGCTGCGCCTGTCTCTGTCTGTCTGTGTTTGCTGGGCAAGGTGAGCAGACCTTGCAGGTGCTTCTTAGACTCTGCAGGAGGCAGAGAAAAGCACCTTGTTTAAGCGGCTGAAGCCGTGCTGCATGGACTTGTTATTTTGAGCTTTGTTCTGTTATTCCTTTTTGTGCCAGGAAAAGGCTGTAACTTTTGTTTCTTAACTGGTGTATGGACACTAAAATAAGCCACCAGTTTGTTTGAACCCGTGGACTGCATCACTGTGTGAACCTGTGCCTACCTCCAACGCGGCTCAGTGAGTACAAATCCCTACACTATCTATCTATCTATTTATCTATCTATCCATCTATCTATCCATCTATTTATTCATCTATCCATCTATCTATCCATCCATCATACATGGATAGATAGAAAGATAGATAGATACATATATGGATAGATAGATGGATAGATAGATATGAAATAGAGTATATAAGGATAGATAGATGATAGATAATCCTATGATATGATAGGTTTGATCGTGCATTTCCAATGTCTCTTACCACTGCTGCCATGATAGAGCATTTTCTACACTTTCTCGGTTCCCTCTTCCATTGCTGGAGGCTAACTTCTGCCGCATGAAATACAGTGGTGGCCAAAAGTATTGGCACCCCGGCAATTCTGTCAGATAATACTCAGTTTCTTCCTGAAAATGATTGCAATCACAAATTCTTTGGTATTATTATCTTCATTTAATTTGTCTTCAATGAAAAAACACAAATAGAATTGTCCTAAAGCCAAATTGGATATAATTCCACATCAAACCTAAAAAAGGGGATGGACAAAAGTATTGGCACTGTTTGAAAAATCATGTGATGCTTCTCTAATTTGTGTAATTAACAGCACCTGTAACTTACCTGTGGCACCTAACAGGTGTTGGCAATAACTAAATCACACTTGCAGCCAGTTAACATGGATTAAAGTTGACTCAACCTCTGTCCTGTGTCCTTGTGTATACCACATTGAGCATGGAGAAAAGAAAGAAGACCAAAGAATTGTCTGAGGACTTGTGAAACCAAATTGTGAGGAAGCATGAGCAATCTGAAGGCTACAAGTCCGTCTCCAAAGACCTGAATGTTCCTGTGTCTTCCGTGCGCAGTGTCATCAAGAAATTTAAAGCCCATGGCACTGTGGCTAACCTCCCTACATGTGGACGGAAAAGAAAAATTGACGAGAGATTTCAACGCAAGATTGTGCGGATGGTGGATAAAGAACCTCGACTAACATCCAAACAAGTTCAAGCTGCCCTGCAGTCCAAGGCTACAACAGTGTCAACCCGTACTATCGGTCGGCGTCTGAATGAAAAGGGACTGTATGGTAGGATACCCAGGAAGACCCCACTTCTTACCCCGAGACATAAAAAAGCCAGGCTGGAGTTTGCCAAAACTTACCTGATAAAGCCTAGAACTGGAAGTGCATTGAGGTGAAGGTGAAGAGGTATTGGGAATCCTGCAGAAAATACCTGTGTGAATTGCGTGAAGAGGTATTGGGAATCCTGCAAGAAAAACCTGTGTGAATTGCGTGAAGAGGTATTGGGAATCCTGCAGAAAATACCTGTGTGAATTGCGTGAAGAGGTATTGGGAATCCTGCAGAAAATACCTGTGTGAATTGCGGTGAGTGCTGCATTGTGATCTGCTGAGTGCTTTTCTACCTGTTTAGATTTATTGGGCTTTTTAAAATCTATTTTCTCACTACAGTTTTAGTTTCTTAGTTTACTACCTGTGTATTTAAAGGTTAACTACATTGCACTAAAATCCTGAGGTGTAGATTTACTCACAAGGGGTTAATTAAGGGGAAGGGGTCATAATTAAGGGTTTATAAGGGGCAGCTGGTTGGGCATAAAGTCCTTTGGAAGTGCATTGAGGTGAAGGGTACATTGCTGGAAAAGGAAAAAAAAAAAAAAAAAAAACACTTTAAATCTCTTAGTTTGCGAGTGTGAACGAGCTGCGTGTGTCCGGAGCGTAAGTGCGAACGAAAGTAAGTGTGTGACTTGTTTTTCAGTGACTTTGGATTCAGGGAGTTTGGAAGGGAGGACTTAGGACTGAATTGCTGACTGTATTTCATTCTTTCTTTACTTTACTTTTTACTTAATTAATCCACCTGACCTACTTAGCTGATTCCCCCGTCCATACTTGATACTTAATTGATCCCCCGTCCATACTTAACTGATCCCCTGCCAATATCTAATTGATACACTTGCACATCCCTAATTGATCCCCGTCCATACACCTATATATAAATAATTGTGTTTTGTACTTGTATATATATACTGACTGTATCCCCATATTTAGAATGACGTCCATGTTGGACGGAGCCGTGCAGTGTACATCTTGCGCAATGTATGCATTCCGTGAGCACCCACTCGAGGATCCATACTGCTGCGAGAGATGTGAGCATATCGTGCACTTGGAAGCCCAAATTCTGGATCTAAGTGCTCAGATAGCGGTACTGAGGAGCATCGACAACATAGAACGGAGTTTGCTGCTCACCGAGCAGACACTCAATGGGTCAATACTGGGGGTGGAGCATAGAGGGGAAGTGCAGGCTGAACAGGCAGGGAGCTGGATAACAGTAAGGAGGGATAGAGGGAAGAAGTATAGGAAGGCTGGTTCAGAACCGGCATTATTGGAGCATGACAGATCCTGTGACCGCCGGGGGAGTGTATCCTCCAGTAATGAGGGGGAGGGGGGAAGTGTAGGTCAGGCAAGACAGGTTCTGGTAGTGGGTGACTCTATTATTAGGGGGACAGACAGGGCAATCTGTCACAAAGACCGGGATCGCCGAACGGTGTGCTGCCTCCCTGGCGCTCGAGTCCGGCACATCGCGGATCGGGTTGACAGGTTACTGGGTGGGGCTGGCGAAGACCCAGCGGTCATGGTCCACATCGGCACCAATGACAAAGTGAGTGGTAGATGGAGGGTCCTTAAAAATGATTTCAGGGACCTAGGTAGGAAGCTTAGGGCAAGGACCTCCAAGGTAGTTTTCTCAGAAATACTACCAATCACGCGAGCCACACAGGAGCGCCAACAGGAAGTTAGGGAGGTGAATAAGTGGCTAAAGAGTTGGTGCAAGGCAGAAGGGTTTGGGTTCATGGAGAACTGGGCCGACTTCGCGGTCGGATACAGGCTCTACCGTAGGGACGGGCTGCACCTCAATGGGGAGGGTGCAGCGGTGCTGGGGAAGAAGATAGCTAATAGGTTGGAGGAGTTTTTAAACTAGAGATGGGGGGGGGAAACCAAGGAAATAGGTGGGATGTGAGGCAAGCAAGGGGGAAGGGGAGAAGTGAATATAATGAGGGTGGAGAGGGGGGTGGGGATAGTACAGTTAGATCGTTAGAGAAGAATAGGATGCTAAATAAACCCAAAGTTTTATCTTGCATGCTGACCAACGCAAGAAGCCTGACCAATAAGGCGGATGAGCTGCGGGCGCTTATATGGGAGGAGAGGTATGACATCGTAGGTATAACAGAGACTTGGCTAGACGATAGCTACGACTGGGCGGTAAATTTATTAGATTATAGTTTACTTAGAAGGGACCGGAAACAGGGGAAAGGCGGAGGAGTCTGCTTATATGTAAAGTCATGTCTAAAACCCAGACTAAGGGAAGATATAGGAGAGGGAGAAGAGGGGGTCGAGTCCATGTGGGTAGAGATAGAGGGAACTAAAAATAATAATAAAATATTACTGGGGGTCTGCTATAAGCCACCCAATATAACAGAGGAGAATGAGAATCTGCTATTAGGACAAATAGACAAAGTAGCAAAACATAATGAAGTGATTGTAATGGGGGATTTCAACTACCCGGATATTGACTGGGAAACAGAAACCTGTAGATCTCAGAAAGGAAAAAGGTTCTTGACAAATATTAAGGATAATTATCTCTCCCAACTAGTGCAGGAACCAACGAGAGGGAAGGCCGTGTTGGACTTAATATTGACTAATAGGCCTGATAGAATAACTGAGGTACAGATAGGGGGGCACCTAGGTAATAGCGACCATAATATTATCGACTTCAAAATGCCCTTCAGTAGGGTTATCAATAAGGGAACAACAAAAACATTAAACTTTAGGAGGGCGAAGTTTGATCAGCTGAAAGAAAGCCTTCAACTTATTGACTGGGACAAAGTTCTTAATCAAAGGAATATGAATAGTAAATGGGAAACCTTCAAAAGAATTCTGAATACTCAGTGCGAGAGGTATATACCGTATGGGAATAAAAGGGCCAGAAATAAGAGGAAACCAATATGGTTGAACAAGAACGTAAAAGGGGCGTTAAATAGCAAAAAGAGGCATTCAAGAGATTAAAACAGGAAAACAGTAAGGAGGCACTAATGTGTTACAAGGAAAAAACGAGAACCTGTAAAAAACAAATAAAAATAGCGAAGGAGGAAACAGAGAGACGTATTGCTAGGGAAAGTAGATCAAATCCCAAACTGTTCTTTACGTATATAAATAGTAAAAGGATTAAATCGGATAATATTGGACCAATAAAAAGTGAGGAAGGCAAAATCATAGAGAAAGATGAGGATAAAGCTAATCTATTAAATAATTTTTTTTCGACAACTTTCACAAAGGAAATCAAACTAACAGGAGAAATGAGAAGTGACAAGCTTAATCCTCCACTAAGTATGACAAATCTAACCCAAGCTGGGGTACAGAAACGCCTCAGTAACATTAAAATAAACAAATCACCAGAACCTGATGGCATACACCCACGGGTACTAAGGGAACTAAGTAATGTGATAGACAGACCGTTATATCTTATATTTAAGGACTCTGTTGAGACTGGGTCTGTGCCACTTGATTGGCGACAGGCGAATGTAGTGCCAATATTCAAAAAGGGAGCGAAAAGTGACGCCGGAAACTATCGGCCGGTGAGTCTGACGTCCGTTGTGGGCAAAATTTTTGAAAGCTTCATTAAAGAGGCAATTACGGAGCATCTTGATGCTAATAATCTTTTAATCCCGAACCAACATGGATTCATGAGGAATCGCTCCTGCCAAACAAACCTGATTGACTTCTACGAGGAGATTAGCTCTCGAGTAGATCAGGGGGAACCAGTGGATGTCGTGTATCTCGACTTCTCAAAAGCTTTCGATAGCGTGCCACATAATAGGTTGGTATACAAAATGAGAATGATGGGGCTGGGGGAAAATGTCTGCAAGTGGGTAGCTAACTGGCTAAGGGATAGAAGGCAGAGGGTGGTTATAAATGGAATATACTCAGATTGGGTAAGCGTCACTAGAGGGGTTCTTTACGGTAAGAGCAGTGAGAATATGGATTTCACAGAGTGAGGAGACGGTGATGTCAGATTCACTACACCAGTTCAAGCGGGGACTGGATGCATTTCTAGATACCAGGCAGATTTCAGCATATACTTAAAAATAAAATAAAATAGTAAGTTGATACAGGGATTTATTCTGACTGCTGGTTTCAGAGTCAGGAGGGAATTTTTCCTCAGGTGAAGATTGGCCAAATCATTTGGGGTTTTTGCCCTCCTCTGGATCAACTTTACCAATTACAGAACTAACAGGTCGAACTTGATGGACGCAAGTCTTTATTCGGCTTTACTAACTATGTTTACAAACTATGTTACTATGTTTTGGAAGAATGTTCTCTGGTCAGATGAGACAAAAGTCGAGCTTTTTGGGAAAAACCATCAACATAGAGTGTACAGGAAAAAAAAGAGGCATTCAAAGAAAAGAACATGGTCCCTACAGTCAAACATGGCGGAGGTTCCCTGATGTTTTGGGGTTGCTTTGCTGCCTCTGGCACTGGACTGCTTGACAGTGTGCATGGCATTATGAAGTCTGAAGACTACCAACAAATTTTGCAGCATAATGTAGGGCCCAGTGTGAGAAAGCTGGGTCGCCCTTAGAGGTCATGGGTCTTCCAGCAGGACAATGACCCAAAACACACTTCCAAAAGCACTATAAAATGGTTTTAGAGAAAGCACTGGAGACTTCTAAGGTGGCCAGCAATGAGTCCAGACCTGAATCCCATAGAACACCTGTGGAGAGATCACAAAATGGCAGTTTGGAGAAGGCACCCTTCAAATATCAGGGACCTGGAGCAGTTTGCCAAAGAAGAATGGTCTACAATTCCAGCAGAGCATTGTAAGAAACTCATTGATGGTTACCGGAAGTGGCTGTTCGCAGTTATTTTGGCTAAAGGTTGTGCAACCAAGTATTAGGCTGAGGGTGCCAATACTTTTGTCTGGCCCATTTTTGGAGTTTTGTGTGAAATGATCAATGATTTGATTTTTGCTTCATTCTCTTTTGTGTTTTTTCCTTGCAAGCAAATTAAATGAAGATAATAATACCAAAGAATTTGTGATTGCAATCATTTTCAGGAAGAAACTGAGTATTATCTGATAGAATTGCAGGGGTGCCAATACTTTTGGCCACCACTGTAATAAGTGAGCTGTCATTTATTCATAAGACGTTCTATTCTTCAGAGCTGAGACTGTAAAATAAAAAGTGAAGAATAAAATATCTGATGACTGTTCTTTCACTGTGAGTAAGAAACAGATAATAAAATTAAAGGAAAAATAACTGAGGGGAGAACCCTGCAGGTTTATTGTCCTTCTATAGCTGTATGGTGGCAGGATGGTGACACTGCTGGAGTCCTGGTGAGGATCTGCATGATATTCATTTCTGTTGACTTTTTATTGCCAACATATTCTGCAGTGATGTACATATAGTCCCTGCCCACAATGCGGTACACATGAGGGACAATTTCATATTAAGCCAAGTAACCTATGATGTCAAGGTCTCATATTTACAAGGTGCTTATTGGCAATCTGAGCCGGCGAATGGCTCTGTGTCCGTATATTCGCTATATACTGCCCGCAATATCTTGTAGAAAGCTCACAGTGACTAAAATGTATAAATAGTTCTCTTTGGAGAATTTAATTAGATCCATTCATACCTTACCTTATAATGAGGACTTAAAGGGCTTTTATAACTAGGTAAAACAAGCTTAACGGGACTGTCCAGGACTTATATATTAATGACCGATTTTAGGATAAGTCATCAACAGGGTGGGACTGGGCTGGCGGGGTACCCTTCTGCAGAGGAGAGGGGGAGAAGAGAATGAAAAAATAAAAAAACCTGCGGTTTTAAGGGGCACGGGCCCTTTAAAAGCGCAGGCACAGTGTATGTGACGCGCCCCTGGGCCTGTGTCGCGCTGCGTTGCGCACGCGGGAGCTTACCCGGAGCCGGATCAGATGAGGGTAGTAGTCTTGTGGCGGTGACCCGGTCCGTGCCCAGGGAGTCAGACTAAGTGGCGGTAAATTAGCAGTGGATGTTGGATGACTACGCCACCCGTTGAATGCAGCTATGGAGCTGCCGCTGCAGGGCAGACTGCTGAGGCCGGTGGAAGGATGGTGCAGCGTGGATGGTATAACCCCCAACGGGAGGGGTATGGCCTCAGGGCAGCCGACGTGGATGATGGGGGTAGCAGGAACCACTCAGAGACGATGCGGTGTAGTTCAGGGTCTTTACTGGTGACAAAGATAGACCCTCCCGGAGTACTTGCTAGCAATCGGGGCCTGGTCAGTCCTTGAGCAGATGGGATCTCCCCTGGCCAGGCGGAGTTGTAGGCCTTCCCAACTAACTGTACTCTTCTGGCTACCTTGCTAGAGGCGGGTAAAAGTAGCCCACGTCCCTGAGTGTACCGTGTGGTGCTCACCCGTATGGCCGGTGACTCGGGGCCTTCTAATGGCTTCCGCTCCACGATGGCGGTGCTGGTCCCACGCGTGTGACCGTGCCTTCGGGTTTCTGGGCCAGAGGACCTGCAATCCCCTGCCGGTCGGTTTCTGCTGCTGGGTAGGAGTTAGTCCCCACAGCCTCGGACTCCGGGTCCGGTAAGAAATCTTCTCAGTCAGGGCGAGCTCTGCAGCTGCCAGCCCCTGACTCGTAGTAGTACTGCTTCTGCTGTCTCTTCCTATGACTGTTTCTCGTCTCTACTCTCCTTGACTGCCTAACCCTGCCTCAGCCCCGGGTTTATATAGGGGAAGTCCTTCCCCTCCCAAGACTGGGCAGGAGGTGTGGCATGCACAGGATCCCTGACCAAAGGACCTCCCACCTGCTCTCAGACATAACATTACATTACTGTGGAAACCAGACCCCTGGGGTGCCACATTCCCCCCTAGTGAAATTTAGTACTCCGGGACTAAACATATTTTTGGAAAAACATAACAGAGTACAACCAAAACATTATAATAAAGAGACACATAACGATGGTCACGGCGTGTCCGCAACCGGGTGCAGTCTTTGAGGGAAAGCAAGGTGTCCATTTCACCAAAACAGGGAGACGTAACCAGGTAGGGGCCTGTCCTGCCCCGAGTCCTTAACAGTCTTTAGTCCATCCTGGGTTACGCTCCAACTAATTGTACAAGGATTCCCGGTAAATCCACCAAGGACTCCTAAAAATAACTAGAAACACAAAATTATACACAAGCAACTATAAACAGGTAAACATTATAAGATAGCTTAAACATTTAGATCCTCCAACGTGTGGGTAACTGGCCTCTAGTGGCCCTAGTGGACCTACGGAGCTGACTGTCTGGCCCTGAACTACAGGGTGTAGGAGCTGTCAAGGGTAAACTGGGCCGCTGTCTATGGGCCCTCTGGCTCACTAGGGGTATGGCAGGCTCACTATAAGCAGAGGGTTGATTTTCCGGGTCTGCTTGTGTAGAGTCTTCTGCCTCCTGGACCGGCTGTTCTTCCAGCTCTACCGGTTGCTCCGTAGGTACTTGGGATGATGGTTGGAGGAAGGTGAGTACGGGTACCACAACTGCACCATTGACTTGAGTCCAAGACCGAGGGAAGTCCCCGAGCACGGTACTAACCATATCTTCCCTTTCCTCTACGGGTCGATGGTCTTCTTGTTCCTCTTCAGGGTTCCTCAGTTGTTCGGGACACTTCTTCAGGTGGTCCCGGGATACAATGGCTGTGGTCTCCCCTCCGTCTTTACTGATGGTACAGACCTTCGGGTTCTCGTGGCTTGAGGGCAGTACGGTGTACGGGTCCTTCTCCCACTGGTCGTCCAACTTGTGGAGCCGTCTTTTCCTCTTCAAGACCTGCTCTCCGGGTACCAGGGGAACAGCGGGAGCATACTGGTTGTAAGTTTTCTCTTGCCTTTCCCTAGCCTGACAGAGACTTCGCTCCACGCTCTCCTGTACTTTCCGGTACTGCTGTTGCCTCTCTGTGTCCCAGTCTGCTTCTGGTGAAGTGTCCTCAGGTGTCAGGACTCCCATTTCCAGGTCAACAGGTAACTTACCAGGTCTCGCCCTCATTAGGTAAGCCGGGGTACAGTTGGTGGAACCTACCGGGATGTGGTTGTATAGGTCCACCAGATCGGGCAACTTCTCAGGCCACAGACTGCGTTCTTCCAGGGGCAACGTTTTTAGAAGATCCATTACCACCTGGTTCATTTTTTCACAAAGTCCATTAGTTTGCGGATGGTAGGGTGTCGTATTTATCTTCCGGCAGCCATACAGATTGCAGAATTCCTGGAAGACCTCCGCTTCAAAGACAGGTCCCTGGTCCGTCAGCACTTGGTCCGGGTACCCGTGTGGACGGCAGAAGTGCTGCTGGAAGGCTCTAGCTGCTGTTTGTGCCGTTAAGTCCTTGACGGGGACGACAACCAAGAACCGGGAGTAATGATCCACGATGGTTAACGCGTAGACGTAGCCACTTCTGCTTGGGGTCAGTTTTACATGATCCAAGGCTACCAGTTCCAACGGTTGCCGGGTGACGATAGATTGCAGGGGAGTCTTCTGGCTGGCCCGGTCCTTCCTTCTCAGATTGCACGGGCCACAGTCCCTGCACCACTTCTCGATGGTTCCCCTCATGCCTACCCAGTGGAACCGCTCGCGCAGCAGGAACTCCAGCTTCTTCCACCCGAAGTGTCCAGCTCCGTCGTGGTATGCCTCCATCACCATGGCTGCGTCTCTTCGTGGCACCACTACTTGCCAGAGTAGTTCATGCGTCCGGGAGTTGACCATTCTGCGGCACAACTTCCCCTTGTAAAGGAACAGTCGACTCTTCTCCGCCCATAGTTGTTTGGCTTCCTCCGGAGCGTCTGGTTCAAGGCGAGCCTCCGGCCGAGTCAGCATCTCCTTCACCAGTCGGACGGCAGGGTCGCTGTCTTGCGTTTCCGCCCAGTTGTGGTGAGGTAAGGGGTTCAACGTAGCAGCCTGCTTACTCCTTACCCGGTGGGAATACTGGATAGTCCCATGACGGTGGAACGCAGGGAGTTCAATTTCTTCCAGTCCCTCCGGATCTTCTCCTTCGTCCGGCAGGTTGGGCATCCTGGACAGGGCGTCCACGTTAGTATTGGAGCGCCCTGCCCGGTATTTGATTGTGAACTCGTAGTTGGACAGACGGGCCATCCACCTCTGCTCCAGGGCACCGAGTCTTGCCGTGTCCAGGTGTGTCAACGGGTTGTTATCCGTGTACACGGTGAACCGGGAAGAAGCAAGGTAATGCTTAAAGCGCTCAGTGACTGCCCATACCACGGCCAGGAACTCTAGCTTAAATGAGCTATAATTCTCGGGGTTCCTTTCGGTGGGTCGCAGTTTTCGGCTGGTGTAGGCGATTACTCGTTCTTTCCCCTGCTGGATCTGGGACAGTACAGCTCCTAGCCCGATGTTACTGGCGTCGGTGTAGAGGATGAAGGGCTGGCTATAATCCGGGTATGCCAAGATTTCATCCCCCGTGAGGGCCATCTTCAGCTGGCGGAAGGACTCTTCTTCTAGCTCCTCCCATTTGAAGGGCGGCTTCTGGTTCTTGGCCTTCCGGGACTGGCCTATCAGGAGGTCCTGCATAGGCGCTGCCTTTTTGGTGAAACCGGGAATAAACCTTCGGTAGTAGCCTACCAACCCGAGGAACTGCCGCACTTCTTTTACGCTGGAGGGGCTTGGCCATCCCTTAATTGCGGTGATCTTATCAGGGTCGGGAGCCACTCCGTCAGCGCTCACCACGTGTCCCAGGTACTGCACCTTTGGTTTCAGGAGGTGACACTTGGAGGGTTTCACCTTTAGGCCGTAACTCGCCAGAGCTTCGAACACCTCCGCCAGGTGTTTCAGGTGGTCCTCATAAGTCTTGGAGTATACAATGACATCGTCCAGGTACAACAGGACCGTCTCGAAGTTTCTGTGGCCCAGACAGCACTCCATTAATCGTTGGAAGGTTCCTGGGGCGTTGCAGAGTCCGAACGGCATGCAGGTGAACTCGCTAAGTCCCATCGGGGTGGTGAATGCGGTCTTCTCCCGGTCCGCCTCTGCTACAGGAACCTGCCAGTACCCGCTAGTGAGATCCAAGGTAGAGAAGAAGTTAGCAGATCTTAAAGCAGCCAATGACTCCTCTATCCTTGGTAAGGGGTACGCATCCTTGTGTGTGATACGGTTGATTTTCCGGTAATCTACACACATCCTCATGGTGTTGTCTTTCTTTTTGACTAAAACTAGTGGGGCTGCCCAGGGGCTACAGCTATCCCGGATTACCCCAGCCTCCTTCATGTCTCTAAGCATCCCCTTGGCGTGTTGGTAATGTGCAGGGGGTACGGGTCGATACCTCTCTTTTATGGGAGGATGATCTCCCGTGGGGATGCGGTGTTCTACCCCCTTGACTCGCCCGAAGTCTAACGGGTGTTTACTAAACACTCTCTCATACTCTTGAACCACCCGGTAGACTCCCTGTTTCTGGTGGGAGGGAGTGGCGTCAGTTCCCAAGTGTAGTTGCTGACACCAATCCTCCATTACTTTCTTAGAGCCGTTACCTTCCTCCGGGTGAGATGGAGGCAAGGGTTCCACAGACTGTATAGAGTTTTGGTTGATGGTATATAATTTGGCTAGCGTGGCATACCGGGGCAGGTACACTTCCCTCTCCCCGATATTGATTATGCGAACGGGCACCCTCCCATGGCGTACATTGACCACCCCCCGTGCTGTCAAAATGGTGGGCCTACTGTCTGAGTAAACTGGTTCTACCATTGCCTGGTAATCTCTACCTCTCAGACCAATAGCTGCCCGGCACCAAATCATCATTTCACTTTTTGGGGGCATGGCAATAGGGAAAGGGTCACACATTCTTACGCTACCAATCTCACCGCCGGAGAGTTCCACCTGTTGCCGTCGCATCAGTGCCCGGATCTCTTTCTGGAGCACTCGCTGCTCGCCGGAGCTGGCGTTCTTGGCAACCTGCTGTAGAAGGAAAATCACCTCTGCAAGACAATTTTCAATTACATTAGTTCCTAGAGTTATTTTTGGGTGGCTCTCATGTTTGTCAATGTCTACAATGATCAGTCCCTGTGCTGCCAGTTCGACTCTACCGATTTTGATGGTCACCTCTTTAAATCCGATCTGTGGCACGGGCTGGCCATTGCTGGCGATGATACTCAAGTCGTCGTCAGGGTAGCGGGTAATATCCGAGTCATTCCAGTACTGCTTAAAGAGCACGTACGGGATGGTGGTGACCTGTGACCCGGTGTCCAGTAGGGCACTCATGGGAATGCCATCCAGTACCACAGGCAAGACTGGACGTCCTCCCACATATCTGTCGCACCAGTTCGATGGGCCTGGTGATCTTTTTCCTGGGGGTTGGCCCTCTACCCCAGGTTGTGCCCGTTTAAAGAACAGTACCTTGCCATATGTCCGGGTTGATTGCAGTGGCGGCAGATGGGTCGTCCGTCCTCGCTGTATCGGTCACTGGGTCTTCCTCTGGCCGGTGGGGTCCTCCTTGGTCGACGCCACGGGATGTCCTCCGGTCCGGATGCCAGCTGGATCTTCCCTGGAGTGGAAGCCTGTAAAGACTGCACAGTTCGGGTTAGCGCAGCAACGCTCTTAGCTAGCTCTTGGACCTGATGGTGTAGGTCTGGAGCCGGGTCATTGTCCAAAGCCTGTGCATCAGCTCCCACAGGCCCTGCCGACAAGGGCGCCGCCTCCTGGTGGTAAGTGATAGCAGGGCGCCTGTGGGTCACAACGCCACCCGGTGCCGGTTCTCGGAGCACCCGGATGGCTCTGTCCTTGAACTGTGCAAAGCCCAGATGGGGATCCTGTAAAGCCATTGCCCGCAACTGGGTTCGGTGGGTATTACAATATAGTCCCTCTATAAACTGTTCGGTCAACAGCCTGTCCTCATCTCCCACTCCATCAGGGTCGGTCTGCTTAATGGCCCTCAGGGCCTCTTGTAGGTTTAGTGCATAGTCCCTTATACTCTCATGCGCTCGCTGCTTGCACCCGTAGAATCTAAGCTTAATCTCGGCTGAGGTGCGGGTATCAAAGGTGTCCTTCAGCCGGGTTAGTATCCCTGCGACAGTCTTCCTCCCAGGTGGCCAAGATTTTACTTCCCTTTTGGCTGCCCCGGTTAGTTGGGCCACCAGGATGCTCACTTTTTGCTCTTCTGTGAGGGGGTACACCTGGAAGAGGCTATCCAGCTTCTCTCTAAAGTCATGCAGGGTATGCGACTCCCCTGAGTACTGGGGTAGCCAGGCTGCCCCCGGGATATAGGGCATGGTGAAGGGCATAACTGCAGCAGCGGTAGCGCTGGCGGGGGTTGAGGCAGTGAAGCTCTCCTCCGTATCCGACATCTTCCTCCCCCCTAGTGGACCATGGCCTACCTTGCGATGATCCTCTTCCGTAGGCCGCGGCTCCGCAGTGGATCGTCAGGGTTGAGGACCTTCCGTCGCGCTCCTGTGACGTCGGCGTCTGCTGGGCTCCTTCCAGGACCTTACGCAACGTCCGGACGTGAGGCGGGGCTTCAGTTCTCGCGCGCTTTCGGAGTCCACGCCCCTCTTCTTCCCGCGCGGCGTCCTCAAGATGGCGTCCAATGGCGGGAAAACTCCACGGATGGCGGGAAGAAGGCTGAAGATGGCGCCGGATGGCGGGAATCTTCACCGATGGCGGGAAGAAGGCTGAAGATGGCGCCGGATGGCGGGAAACTTCACCGATGGCGGGAAGAAGGCTGAAGATGGCGCCGGATGGCGGGAATCTTCACCACAGGTGAGTTTGAAAAGTCTCTTTTTCAGGCACGCAGTACCCGGTGGTTGCGGGCACGAAATCCTGCCGACTACGCCAAAAGTTGACGCGCCCCTGGGCCTGTGTCGCGCTGCGTTGCGCACGCGGGAGCTTACCCGGAGCCGGATCAGATGAGGGTAGTAGTCTTGTGGCGGTGACCCGGTCCGTGCCCAGGGAGTCAGACTAAGTGGCGGTAAATTAGCAGTGGATGTTGGATGACTACGCCACCCGTTGAATGCAGCTATGGAGCTGCCGCTGCAGGGCAGACCGCTGAGGACGGTGGAAGGATGGTGCAGCGTGGATGGTATAACCCCCAACGGGAGGGGTATGGCCTCAGGGCAGCCGACGTGGATGATGGGGGTAGCAGGAACCACTCAGAGACGATGCGGTGTAGTTCAGGGTCTTTACTGGTGACAAAGATAGACCCTCCCGGAGTACTTGCTAGCAATCGGGGCCTGGTCAGTCCTTGAGCAGATGGGATCTCCCCTGGCCAGGCGGAGTTGTAGGCCTTCCCAACTAACTGTACTCTTCTGGCTACCTTGCTAGAGGCGGGTAAAAGTAGCCCACGTCCCTGAGTGTACCGTGTGGTGCTCACCCGTATGACCGGTGACTGGGGGCCTTCTAATGGCTTCCACTCCACGATGGCGGTGCTGGTCCCACGCGTGTGACCGTGCCTTCGGGTTTCTGGGCCAGAGGACCTGCAATCCCCTGCCGGTCGGTTTCTGCTGCTGGGTAGGAGTTAGTCCCCACAGCCTCGGACTCCGGGTCCGGTAAGAAATCTTGTCAGTCAGGGCAAGCTCTGCAGCTGCCAGCCCCTGACTCGTAGTAGTATTGCTTCTGCTGTCTCTTCCTATGACTGTTTCTCGTCTCTACTCTCCTTGACTGCCTAACCCTACCTCAGCCCCGGGTTTATATAGGGGAAGTCCTTCCCCTCCCAAGACTGGGCAGGAGGTGTGGCATGCACAGGATCCCTGACCAAAGGACCTCCCACCTGCTCTCAGACATAACATTACATTACTGTGGAAACCAGACCCCTGGGGTGCCACATATGCAGGGACGCGCGCACGCGGCGTTCATTACCTGAACCGCCGCGACACACGTCCCAGTGAAGCAGCTGAAGCTGCGCGTCTCCCTTCCCCGGCCGGCGTATGACGTCACCGGAGAAGGAGGACACCGCACGGGAGAGCAGGAAGGTAAGAGGTGTCTGTGTGTGTGTCTGTGTGTATATGAGTGGATGCAGAATGGGATGGGCCCCTGGCTGGACACACAAGGGGGGGCCCGGCTAGACACACAAGGGGGGACCCTGGCTGGACACACAAGGGGGGGCCCGGATGGACACACAAGGGGGGCCTTGCTGGACACACAAGGGGGAGCCCTGGCTGGACACACAAGGGGGAGCCCTGGCTGGACACACAAGGGGAAGCCCTGGCTGGACACACAAGGGGGAGCCCTGACTGGACACACAAGGGGGAGCCCTGACTGGACACACAAGAGGGAACCCTGGCTGGACACACAAGGGGGAGCCCTGGCTGGACACACAAGGGGAAGCCCTGGCTGGACACACAAGGGGGAGCCCTGACTGGACACACAAGGGGGAGCCCTGGCTGGACACACAAGGGGGGAGCTGGATGGACACACAAGGGGGAACCCTGGCTGGACCCACAAGGGGGAGCCCTGGCTGGACACACAAGGGGAAGCCCTGACTGGACACACAAGAGGGAACCCTGGCTGGACACACAAGGGGGAACCCTGGCTGGACACACAAGGGGGGACACTGGCTGGACACACAAGGGTGAGAGCCTGGCTGGACACACAAAGGGGAACCCTGGCTGGACACACAAGGGGGGGAGCCTGGCTGGACACATAAGGGGGAGCCTGGCTGGACACATGGGAAAGGGTGGGCAGGATGGCTATATGGTGGGGCAGGCTGGACACATGGAGGCCAGGATGGATATGTGAGGGGGATGGATATATGGGGGGGCCGGATATATGGGGGGCGGGGCAGGCTGGACACATGATGGCCAGGATGGATATGTGGGGGGCAGGCTGGACACATGGGGGGCTAGGATAGATATGTGGAGGGGCAGGCTCGATACACATGGGCTAGGATAAATATATGGAGGGGCCACGCTGGACATATGGGGGCCAGTATGGATATATGGGGGGGTGTAAGGATGGATATATGCAGGGGGGAAGGGCAGGATGGATATATGAGGGGGCAGGCTGGACACATGGAGGTCAGGATGGATATATGGGGGGCAGGCTGGAAACATGGAGGCCAGGATGGATATATTGTGGGGGGCAGGCTGGACACATGGAGGCCAGGAAGGATATGTAGGGGGGGCATGCTGGACAAATGGAGGCCAGGATGGATATATGGGGGGCAGGCTTGACACATGGGGCTTTAGGACAGATATATGGGAGGGGGCAGGCTGGACACATGGAGGCCAGGACAGATATATGGGGGGGCAGGCTGGAAACATGGAGGCCAGGATGGATATGTGGGGGGGCAGCCTGGACACATGGAGGCCAGCATGGATATATGGGGGGAACAGGAGGGCCACATGGGGGACTAGGATGGGTATATGGGAGGGGGCAGGCTCGATACACGTGGGCTAGGATAAATATATGGAGGGGTCACACTGGACATATGGGGGCCAGAAGGGATATATGGGGGGTGTCAGGATGGATATATGCAGGAAAGGGGGGGCCAGGATGGATATATGGGGGTGCCAGGCTGAACAAGGGACTTAATTACTGTTTGGGGCCAGATTGAGGAACATACTTTATTAGTTTATGGTGGCCAGTGAGGAACATTATTATTTTAGAGTCCAATTAGAGACATTATTACTTCTGTAATATAATTTACTTTTTAGGAAATTGTTTTCCATGGGATAGGACAAAAGCGGGCTCCTGTTACTGTGCAGGGCGGCACTATATCGCTTTTTTTCTTCAACTGGTGTAGTGTAGAAGTCGGGGGGGTGGAGTGGGAATATTCCCTAGAAGAGATCAGTTATTGATAACTGTGTGTTATTTTCTGCAGAGATGATTCCTGGCTGGAAGAAGTGATGGCCGTCTGTGCCAGATGAAGAAGAAAAGCGAAGATGAAGGACTTCACCTAGAGACGTCACTGGTGAGTCAGTGTATTACATGTGACTCGCCCCCTGGGCCGTGGGGCACTCGGATCCGGGCAATAGGGAGACGATGGGGGTAGTAGTGGTGACCCGGTTCCGTGGCTCAGGGTGGTCAGGCCAATGGTAGTCTGCTATGTTCTGCTGATAATGTCCGACTACGCCACCCGTGGATTGCGGTTATTAGGAACCGCCGCTGCATGCAGACCGCTGGGGCTGATGAGGTGTGCAGCTAGGGTAGTGTGACTCTCCACGGGAAGAGTGCGGCCCCAGGGCAGTATAATGGATGTTGGGAGTGATGGTAGTGGGAGTCCCAGTGCTGATAGTGCTGGAGGAGCAAGGAGCACACAGACAACAGGTTGCAGTCCAGGGTCTTTACTAAACAGGTAAACTGACCCACAAACAGTCCCGGCTAGGAGGGGACCTGGATGTCTGAGAGCAACGGGGAAATTGGCCCTGGTCAGGGTGAGGGTGTAGGCCTACCGTGCTTTCTGCGCTCCTTCTGGCTATCTCCTCCTGATAGGGTAACAGCCCACGTTTCCGAGCTTTCCGTGTTTTCTCGCCTGTATGGCCTGCGACGTGGGTTCCTTTCTGCTCCCAGCCTTGTATGGCTTTACTGGTCCCTTCTGTTGTGGCAGGGCCTCCAGGCTTCTTAGGCCAAGGAATATACAGTCCCTTGCGGACTGGTTCTCTGCTGGGGGATGTGGAATCCTTCCAGCCTCAGACACCAAAGTCTGGTAGATTAAGTCTGTTATCTGCCAAGACAGGCTTGCTTCGCCTCTTGTCTCTGGCTTGTGGCTCTCCTCCTGCCACACTTCCTCTTAGGTGCAGTGCAACTGTCTGTCCCTGCTCTGCTGAGACACGTCTCAGTCCTGAGACAGGTCATCTGGGTTCTCTCTAACCCTGCCCCCATCACCAGCTTTTATAGGGGCAGCCTGCTTCCCCTACTGGCCTGAGACAGGAGGCATTGCATGCTAATGTTCCCCTGACTAGAGAACCTCCCCCCTGCTCTCAGACACAGCTTTAATTACACTTGTGGCATCCAGGCCAGGGTGACACATTCCCCCCTAGTGAAATTTAGTACTCCGGGACTAAACAGTAAACAAAGACAATATGCATAACAATAAAACATTAATAGACAGACGACGCACAAATTGAGTTCTTAAGGTCACAGTGTGGCCTGTGACCGGGTGTCCATATCACCAGCACAACGGGGAGCCTTAACCAGGTGGGGGTCTGTCCTACCCCAAGTCCTTCACAGTCTTAGTTCATTCCTGGGTTAGGCTCTGAACGCAGTCCATACAAGGTCCCGGTTATAAAAAGTCCATAACCTGTGAGTCCTTACGGTAGCTGCAAGAAACTGAAACAGAGTATTACCAAACATGCATGTAACTTTGCAAACAATTCAACATTTGGCAACAGGGTTATTTACAATTTTAGTACACTCTATATTCTCCAGCGAGCGGGTATCTGTCCCTTTGTGCTCCTGGTTGACCTACGTAGCCCACTGTCTGGTAGTGGACTGACTTGGCTTTCCCCACTAGCGTTAGGGGTGCAGCTACCAGCTGGGTGTACAGGTAGGGCAGGCAGCTGTCTGCGAGTCCTTTGGCTTACCACAGGCATGGCAGGCTCACTGTCAGCAGAGGGTTGACTCTCCTGGGCTGCTGGTACAGGCTCTTCTGCCTCTGGAACTGCTTGCTCCTCTTCACCTTCCGGCTCTGGTGTTGGTTGTTGCTGTGCCGGTTGCAGGAAATGCAGGACAGGTTCACTATGGCATCATTTATGCGAGTCCAGGACTGAGGAAACTCTCCGAGAACGGTGCTGATCATTTCTTCCTTGTCCTCTGCGGGTTCAAGGTCACTCTGATCCTCTTCTGCACTACGGAGTTGCTCGGGGCACCTTTTGAGATGGTCTCTGGAGACGACACTAGTGGTTTCTCCTCCGTCCTTGGTGATTACGCACACCTTTGGGTTGTCGTGGTCAGACTGCAGTACGGTGTAGGGTTCCCTTTCCCACTGGTCGTCCAACTTATGTAGCCTTCTTTTTCGCTTTAGGACTTGCTCACCAGGTTCTAGGGGACTAGCAGGGGCGTGTTGATTGAAGAGTCTTTCTTGCTTCTCTCTCACCTGGGCCAGGCTCTTCTCCACACTCTCCTGTACCTTCTTGTACTGCAGTTGCCTTTCCGTATCCCAGTCCGCATCCGGGGAGGTGTCCTCAGGTATTAGGACTCCTATCTCCAGGTCTACGGGCAGCTTTCCTGGTCTAGCTTGCATCAGGTAAGCCGGGGTGCAGTTTGTAGCATTCACCGGGATATTGTTGTATAGGTCTATCAGGTCCGGCAGTTTTTCTGGCCACAGGCTGCGTTCCTCCAGGGGCAACGTCTTCAGGAGATCAATGACTATATTGTTCATCTTCTCACACATCCCGTTGGTTTGGGGGTGGTAAGGCGTTGTACGAATCTTCTTACAGCCATAGAGGTTGCAGAACTCCTGGAAGATTTCAGCCTCGAACGCTGGACCCTGGTCTGTCAGGACCTGTTCCGGATACCCGTGTGGACGGCAGAAATATTGCTGGAAGGCTCTGGCCGCTGTTTGGGCTGTCAAGTCCTTTACCGGGACCACCACTAGAAAACGGGAATAGTGGTCCACGATTGTCAGGGCATAGATGTATCCTGACCGGCTGGGAGCCAATTTGACATGGTCCAGAGCTACCAGCTCAAGAGGCTGCGTGGTGATGATGGGCCTCAAGGGTGTCTTCTGGCTGGCACGGTCCTTCCTCCTTAGGTGACAAGGGCCACAGTCTCTGCACCATTTTTCTACAGCTCCTCTCATGCCGACCCAAAAGAATCTTCCTCTTAGTAGGAACTCCAGTTTCTTCCAACCGAAGTGTCCCGCTCTGTCATGGTAAGCCCCCAGGACCATAGCTGCATCCCTCCTTGGGACCACGACTTGCCAGGTCAGCTCGTGCGTCCGGTGGTTGACAATCCTTCTGCACAACTTGCCTTCGTAGAGGAACAGCTTGCTCTTCTCCTTCCATAGCTGCTTGGCTTCCTCTGGGGCATCTGGATCTAAGCGGGCGTCTTCCCGGGTCAGCAGATCTTTCACCAGGCGGACTGCAGGGTCACTATCTTGGGTCTCGGCCCAGCTGTGGTGAGGTAGGGGATTCATCATCACAGTTGTTAGATCCTCCTCCTTCGCGCGGTGAGAGTGTTGAGCGGCTCCATACCGGTGAAACGCGGGGAGTTCTACCTCCTCCAGCTCTTCTGGGTCTTTGTCACCTTCAGGTAAGTGAGGCATCCTTGATAGGGCGTCCGCGTTGGAGTTGGTTTTGCCTGCCCGGTACTTGATCACGAAGTCATAGTTGGAGAGACGGGCCATCCACCGCTGTTCCAGGGCACCCAGTCTTGCATTGTCCAGGTGTGTCAACGGGTTGTTGTCCGTGTACACGGTGAACTTTGCGGAGGCCAGGTAATGCTTGAAGCGTTCCGTCACGGCCCACACCACCGCCAAGAATTCTAGCTTGAAGGAGCTGTAATTCTCCGGGTTCCTCTCGGTGGGCCTCAGCTTCCGGCTGGCGTATGCGATCACCCGTTCTCTGCCCTGTTGGTTTTGGGACAATACGGCTCCCAGTCCCACATTACTGGCATCTGTGTGGAGAATGAAAGGCTGGCCATAATCAGGGTAGGCCAGGATCTCATCCCCTGTGAGGGCCATCTTTAGCTGGCGGAAGGACTCCTCTTCCGGTTTATCCCACTTGAAGGGCGGCTTTTGCCTCCTGGACTTAGACTGTCCGATCAGGAGGTCCTGCATAGGAGCTGCCATCTTGGTGAACCCGGGGATGAATCTTCGGTAGTAGCCTACCAACCCGAGAAACTGTCTCACCTCTTTGATGTTCGAGGGGCTTGGCCAGCTCTTGATTGCCGTGACCTTGTCAGGGTCGGGGGCCACTCCTTCCGCGCTTACCACGTGCCCTAGGTACTGGACCTTTGGTTTCAGCAGGTGACACTTCGATGGTTTCACCTTCAGGCCATAGCCTGCCAGGGCTTCGAACACCTCGGCCAGGTGCTTCAGATGGTCCTCGTAGGTCTTCGAATAGACGATCACGTCGTCCAGGTAAAGGAGGACCGTCTCGAAGTTTCGGTGCCCTAGACAGCATTCCATCAGCCGCTGGAAGGTCCCTGGTGCGTTGCAGAGCCCGAAAGGCATGCAGTTGAATTCGCTCAGTCCCATCGGTGTGGTGAAGGCGGTCTTCTCCTTGTCAGCCTCTGCCACAGGAACCTGCCAGTACCCGCTAGTAAGGTCCAAAGTAGAAAAGAAGTTAGCTGATTTTAGTGCGGCTAAAGACTCCTCTATTCTAGGCAGCGGATATGCGTCTTTGTGAGTGATACGGTTGATTTGTCTATAGTCGACGCACATTCTCATGGTGCCGTCTTTCTTTTTGACCAGAACCAAGGGGGCTGCCCAGGGGCTACAGCTGTCTCTAATTACCCCAGCTTCTTTCATCTCTCTTAGCATGCCCCTTGCGTTCTGATAATGTGCAGGGGGTACAGGTCTGTGCCTCTCTTTTATCGGTGGGTGGCTCCCTGTGGGGATGTGGTGTTCTATCCCCTTTACTCTGCCGAAGTCTAGCGGGTGCTTACTAAAGACTCTCTCGTACTCCTGTACCACCCGGTAGACTCCTTGTTTTTGGTGCAGGGGAGTGGAGTCAGCACCCACGTGGAGTTTCTGGCACCAGTCCTCCTTTTGTTTCTGGGAGCCATTACCCTCCGCCTGAGGAGATGGAGGCAAGGATTCCACGGCCCTGATAGCTTTGTGTTCGACCACAAACAGCTTGGCGAGTGTAGCGTACCTGGGTAAGTGTACCTCCCTCTCCCCAATGTTGAGGATGCGGACGGGCACCCTCCCATGACGGACATCAACCACCCCCCGGGCTGTCAAAATGGTGGGCCTGCTGTCTGAGTACACGGGTTCTACCATGGCTTGGTAGTCTCTACCTCTCAACCCGATTGCAGTCCGACACCAGATCATCATTTCACTTTTGGGAGGCATGGAAATGGGGAATGGGTCACTCAGTCTTACGCTACCGATCTCACCACCAGACAGTTCTACCTGCTGCCGTCTCATCAGGGCCTTTATCTCCTTGTTGAGAACTCTCTGTTGGCTGGAACTAGCATTCACCGCCACCTGTTGTAAGATTACAATTACCTCTGAAAGACAATTTTCAATTACATTAGTACCCACAGTTATTTTAGGGTGACTTTCACGACGGTCAATGTCCACAATAATCACTCCCTGTGCCGGTAGTTCAACTTTACCAATCTTAATGGTCATCTCCTTGAACCCCATCTGCGGCACGGGTAAGCCATTACTGGCGATGATGCTCAAGTTACCGTCTGGATACCGTGTGATATCAGCATCAGTCCAATACTGCTTAAAAAGTACATAAGGGATAGTGGTTACTTGTGACCCAGTATCCAGCAAGGCGCTCATGGGGATACCGTCCAGCACCACGGGTAAAACCGGGCGCCCCCCAACGTACTTATTACGCCAATTGTAAGGGCCTGGTGATCTTATGCCTGGGGGTTGGCCCTCTGCCCCAGGTTGGACCCGTTTAAATTACAGTACCTGGAAATGTGTCCGGGCTGGTTGCATCGACGGCAAATGGGCTGTCCATCCTCTGCGTAGCGGTCTGTGGGCCTCCCTCGGAACGACGGGATCCTCCTCTGTCGACGCCATGGGACATCCTCCGGACTTGAAGCCAGCTCGATGGGTCTTGACGGGTCCACTTGCAATGCCTGGACGGTCCTGGTCAACGCCGCGACGCTCCTGGTCAGCTCCTGGACTTGTTGGTGCAGATCTTTCGACGGGGCTTGGTTCAGGGCCTGTGCATCAGTCTCCACAGAGTCCATAGAGGAGGGCGCCGCCTCCTGGTGGTAAGTGATAGCAGGGCGCCGGGGGTTTATAGCGCCACTGGTTGCAGATACACGGAGCACCCTTATGGCCCTGTCCTTAAATTGGGCAAAGGTCAGGTCGAGGTTCTGAAAGAACATGAGGCGCAGTTGGGCCCTGTGGGCGCTAGACAGCAGACCTTCTATGAATTGTTCTGTTAGCAGCTTATCCGTTTCCTGCACACTGCCAGGGTCAGTTTGTTGAATAGCCCTCAAGGCTTCCTGCAGATTTAGGGCATAGTCTCTGATGCTGTCCTGTGCCCGCTGCTTACATCCATATAACCTCATTTTAATCTCAGCGGAGGTACGTGTGTCAAAGGTACCCCGCAGCCGGGCCAGAATACCCTTCACAGTCCTTTTCTCCTCAGTGGGCCATGATTTTACCTCCCGCTGGGCTGCGCCAGTTAACTGCCCTGTTAATATGCTGACCTTCTGTTCCTCTGTCAGGGGGTAAACGTGGAACAAACTGTATAGCCTTTCCTTGAAGTCAGTTAGGGCATGGGGCTCCCCTGAGTATTTGGGCAGCTAGGCCGCTCCAGGGATGTAGGGCAAGGAAAAGGGCATCACCGCTGCTGCAGTTGCGTTGGTGGTAGTGGGCGCCTCTGTGTCCGTCATCTTCCTCCTCCCCTAGTTACGCGTGGCCTACCTTCCGACGATCCTCTTCTGTAGGCCGCGGCTCCGCTGCTGCTGCTATGGACGAGGACCTGGCGTCGCGTCCTGATGACGTCAGCGTCGCTCTCTCTCCCTTCCAGGACCTTGCGCAGCGTCGGTGCGTGGGGCGGAGCTTCGGATCTCGCGCGGTTTTGACGTCCACGCCCCTCTTCTTCCCGCGCGGCGTCCTGAAGATGGCGTCCGATGGCGGGAAGCAGCTGCGGATGGCGGGAAGGCGGCAGAAGATGGCGGGAAACGGTCCAAGATGGCGTCCGATGGCGGGAATCGGCTCCGGATGGCGGGAAAAGACTCCGGACGGCGGGAAACTTTGCCACAGGTAAGTTACAAAACTCTTTTTCAGGCACGCAGTACCCGGTGGTTGCAGGCACGAAATCCTGCCGACTACGCCAAAGCTGACTCGCCCCCTGGGCCATGCGGCACTCGGATCCGGGCAATAGGGAGACGATGGGGGTAGTAGTGGCGACCCGGTTCCGTGGCTCAGGGTGGTCAGGCCAATGGTAGTCTGCTATGTTCTGCTGATAATGTTCGACTACGCCACCCATGGATTGCGGTTATTAGGAACCGCCGCTGCATGCAGACCGCTGGGGCTGATGAGGTGTGCAGCTAGGGTAGTGTGACTCTCCACGGGAAGAGTGCGGCCCCAGGGCAGTATAATGGATGTTGGGAGTGATGGTAGTGGGAGTCCCAGTGCTGATAGTGCTGGAGGAGCAAGGAGCACACAGACAACAGGTTGCAGTCTAGGGTCTTTACTAAACAGGTAAACTGACCCACAAACAGTCCCGGCTAGGAGGGGACCTGGATGTCTGAGAGCAACGGGGAAATTGGCCCTGGTCAGGGTGAGGGTGTAGGCCTACCGTGCTTTCTGCGCTCCTTCTGGCTATCTCCTCCTGATAGGGTAACAGCCCACGTTTCCGAGCTTTCCATGTTTTCTCGCCTGTATGGCCTGCGACGTGGGTTCCTTTCTGCTCCCAGCCTTGTATGGCTTTACTGGTCCCTTCTGTTGTGGCAGGGCCTCCAGGCTTCTTAGGCCAAGGAATATACAGTCCCCTGCGGACTGGTTCTCTGCTGGGGGATGTGGAATCCTTCCAGCCTCAGACACCAAAGTCTGGTAGATTAAGTCTGTTATCTGCCAAGACAGGCTCTCTTCGCCTCTTGTCTCTGGCTTGTGGCTCTCCTCCTGCCACACTTCCTCTTAGGTGCAGTGCAACTGTCTGTCCCTGCTCTGCTGAGACACGTCTCAGTCCTGAGACAGGTCATCTGGGTTCTCTCTAACCCTGACCTCAGCACCAGCTTTTATAGGGGCAGCCTGCTCCCCCTACTGGCCTGAGACAGGAAGCATTGCATGCTAATGTTCCCCTGACTAGAGAACCTCCCCCCTGCTCTCAGACACAGCTTTAATTACACTTGTGGCATCCAGGCCAGGGTGACACACATGTACACTTACACTACACACGTGGTCAAAACTGTTGGTACCCCTCGTTTAATGAAAGAAAAACCCACAATGGTCACAGAAATAACTTGAATCTGACAAAAGTAATAATAAATTAAAAATCTATGAAAATGAACAAATGAAAGTCAGACATTGCTTTTCTGCTTCCACAGAATAAAAAAAAATAAATAAACTGATGAAACAGGCCTGGACAGAAATGATGGTTCTTCTTAACTTTATATTTTGCTGAACAACCTTTTGAGGCAATCACTGCAATCAAACGACTCCTGTAACTGTCAATGAGACTTCTGCACCTCTCCACAGGTATTTTGGCCACTCCTCATGAGCAAACTGCTCCAGTTGTCTCATGGTTGAAGGTTGCCTTTTCCAGACGGCATGTTTCAGCTCTTTCCAAAGATGCTCAATAGGATTTAGGTCAGGGCTCATAGAAGCCACTTCAGAATAGTCCAATGTTTTCCTCTTAGCCATTGTTGGGTGTTTTTAGCTGTGTGTTTTGGGTCATAATACTGTTGCAAGACCCATGACCTGCGACTGAGACCACGCTTTCTGACACTGGGCAGCACATTTCTCTCTAGAATCCCTTGATAGTCTTGAGATTTCATTGTACCCTGCACAGATTCAAGACACCCTGTGCCAGATGCGGCAGACCAGCCCCAAAACATAAAAGAGACTCCTCCATGTTTCACAGTAGGGACAGTGTTCTTATCTTGATATGCTTCATTTTTCCATCTGTGAACATAGATCTGATGTGCCTTGCCAAAAACTTCCATTTTTGTCTCATCTGTCCATAGGGCATTCTCCTAAAAGCTTTGTGACTTGTGAACATGTAGTTTGGCAAATTCCAGTCTGGCTTTTTTATGATTTTTTTTTCAACAATGGTGTACTCCTTGGTCGTCTCCCATGAAGTCCACTTTAGATCAAACAACGACGGATGGTGCGATCTGACACTGATGTTCCTTGAGCTTGAAGTTCACCTTTAATCTCTTTAGAAGTTTTCCTGGGCTCTTTTGTTACCATTCATATTATTCGTCTCTTTGATTTGTTATCAATTTTCCTCCTGCGGCCACGTCCAGGGAGGTTGGCTACAGTCCCATGGATCTTAAATTTCTGAATAATATGTGCAACTGTAGTTACAGGAACATCAAGCTGCTTGGAGATGGTCTTATAACCTTTACCTTTAACATGCTTGTCTATAATTTTCTTTCTAATCTCCTGAGACAACTCTTTCCTTTGCTTCCTTTGGTCCATGTTGAGTGTGGTACACACCATGTCACCAAACAGCACAGTGAGTATCTGTAGCCCTATATACAGGCCCACTGACTGATTACAAGATTGTCGACACCTGTGATGCTAATTAGTGGACACAACTTGATGTAACATGTCCCTTTTGTCACATTATTTTCAGGGGTACCATCATTTCTGTCCAGGCCTATTTCAAGAGTTTAATTTTTTTTTAAATTCTGTGGAAGCAGGGTTGAAAAGCAATGTCTGTCTTTCATTTGTTCATTTTCATCGATTTTTAATTTATTATTACTTTTGTCAGATTCAAGTTTTTTCTGTGACCATTGTGAGTTTTTCTTCCATTAAACGAGGGGTACCAACAATTTTGACCACGTGTGTATATAGTATATACAGAGCTCCTGTGTATGTCACAGGTGATCACTGTATTACCTATACACTATATACAGAGCTCCTGTCTATAATGTCACTGGTGATCACTGTGTTACCTGTACACTGACACTATATACAGAGCTCCTGTGTATAATGTTCCTGGTGGTAATAACAGTGTTGTTAGTATTGTGGTTTTGTATTCATGATCAGTATTGTAGTATTTGGTCACCTTGGGGTGGTAATATATGGTCTGGTCATAGTTTGGCCATATTTGTTCCTTGTATGTGGTATTATTCGGTCACTATGTAGTGGTAATGTGTGATCTAGTCAAGGTGTGGCGATATTTGTCCCTTTTGTATGTGGTATTATTGGTGTTGATATAGTGGACTGTGTTGTGTATGGCGGTCATTTTATTCTCGCTGATCTTAACTAGGAAAAGATTTTTTTCCATTAGGCCACAGCCCCACCATCAGTATTTGGTCAGTATTTTTCTCAGGAGTGGCTGCCGAAACCAGGAATGGTTGATTAATGCAGAATTGGTGACTTGTTTCTATTATACCTTTTCTCTGATTGTTCATCACCTGTTTTGGCTCCCACTCCTGAGAAAAAATACTGACTGGACACTGACCGAATACTGATAGTAGGGCCGTGGCCTTAGCGATTAAATACTTGGACCAGAGCAGCAGAGATGCACTTACAGGGGTTCTCCGGTGAAAACAAGTAATCACCTCTCCACAGGATCATTGATAATATTGATTGGTGGGGGTCTGACTGCTTGCACACACCGGCAGAATGTGGAGCTTTTCTCCCCATTAGACTGGAGCGGCATGTGAGATGCGACCACTGATCCATTCATTCTCTCAGTGGCTGTGAGCGCTGCTCTTTTTTGCAAGTCTCTAAGAGAATGAATAGAGCTGCGGTCAGACGTCCCACCTGCTGCAGCATTTTAAAATAGGGATAAGTGTTCTGTCAGGGATAAAACTTCCCCATTCTTCCGATAGGTGCGTTTTCCAATGTTCGGACACAAATGCTCAATAAGTGATCACCTATCCTGTAGAGCCCATGGATCGTTGGTAACTTGTTTTAACTAGTGTTGAGCGAGTATGTTCTGTCCGAGTATGCTCGGGCCGAGCGCCGAGTATTTACAGCTGCTCGGTGATATGGTTGAATCGCTCCCGTGTGCATGATTTGCAACTGTTTGACAGCTTTAACCCCTTAACGACATGTCACGTATTAGTACGCGCATGTCGTTATCCTCCGGTTCAGTGAGGGCTCCGGCGCTGAGCCCGCACTGAACCAAGCACATGTCAGCTGATTATTACAGCTGACATGTGCCCGCAACAGGCGCGGGTGGAATCGCGATCCACCAGCGGCTGTTAACATATTAAATGCCGCTGTCAATCTCCGACAGCGGCATTTAATGCGCGCTTCCTGGAAGCGCGTCACTTACCCCGCCCATCGGCGACCCCGTCACATGATCGCGGGTCGGCGATGTGTGGTCATGACAACCCTGGGTCTGCAGCAGACACCAGTGGTTGTAATGATCCTGTCGCTATGAGCGCCATCTAGTGGTCGGCGCTCATAGGACAGGACCATTTCTGCTGCATACAGGGGAACTGCTGGTCCCCTGTATGTAGCAGAGGCGATCGGACAGTTGCTGCTTCAAGTCTCCTATGGAGACTACAGAAGCAAGCAAAAAGTGAAAAAAAAAAGTTTTAAAAAATATGAAAAAAAATAAAAAAATGTAAAAGTTTAAATCACCCCCTAAAATCATAAAATAAACCCCACATACACATATTTGGCATTGACGCGTTCAGAATCGCCTGATCTATCAATATAAAAATAGAATTAATGCGATCGGTAAATGGCGTAATGAGAAAAAAATTCTAAACGCCAGAATTACGTTTTTTGGTCACCGTAAAATTGCAATAAAATGCAATAACGGGCGATCAAAACATCGGATCTACCCCAAAATAGCATCTATAAAAACTTCAGCTCGGTTCACAAAAAATAAGCCCTCACCCTGCCCCAGATCCCGAAAAATGGAGACGCTACGGGTCTCGGAAAATGGCACCATTTTTTTTTTTTTTACCAAACTTTGGAATTTTTTTTCATCACTTAAATAAAAAAGAACCTATACATGTTTGGTGTCTACGAACTCGTAATGACCTGGAGAATAATAATGGCAGGTCAGTTTTAGCATTCAGTGAACGTGGTAAAAAAAATAAAAAAAAACCTCAGTGGTATTGCACTTTTTTTGCAATTTCACGGCGCTTGGAATTTTTTTCCCGTTTTCCCGTACACGGCATGGTAAAACTAGTAATGGCGTTAAAAAGTACAACTCGTCCCGCAAAAAATAAGCCCTAACATGGCCATATTGACTAAAAAATAAAAACGCTATGGCTCTGGGAACAAGTGGAGCAAAAAGCGAAAATGCAAAAACGGAAAATGCTCCGCGGCTTAAGGGGTTAATACATGTGAGGAATGTCTATTTCTTACACATTCCTCACATGCAGGGTCGGACTGGGGTGTCTGGGGCCCACAGGGAGAACTGACTCTAGGGGCCCACCTACAGCCATATGCAAATATCTGTTTTCCGCTATCCCTGTTATAGTGGAGCATTGACTGGCGGCTCCTGCACATCTACTGTGCACCACTATAACTGGGATGTGCAATTACGGTAGTTTGCATTAAAGGGCTTCTTTGGTTAAAACAAGTTATCACCGATCCATGGGATCCACAGGATCGGTGATCACTTATTGATCGTTTGGGTCCGAACATTGGAAAAGGCGCCTATCAGAAGAATGGGGAAGTTTCATCCCTGACAGGACACTTATCCCCATTTTAAAATGCAGCTTCCAAAAAAGAGCAGCGCTCACAGTCACTGAGGGAATGACTGGATGAGTGGTCGCATCTCACATGCCGCTCCAGTCTAATGGGGAGAAAAGCTCCACATTCTGCCGATTGTGTCCCAGCAGTCAGACCCCCACCAATCAATATCATCACTGATCCTGTGGAGAGGTGATTACTTGTTTTCACCGGAGAACCCCTGTAAGTGCATCTCTGCCGCTCTGGTCCAAGTATTTAATCTCTAAGGCTGCGGCCCTACTATCAGTATTTGGTCAGTATTCAGTCAGCATTTTTTCTCAGGAGTGGGAGCCAAAACCAGGTGAGGAACAATCAGAGAAAAGGTATAATAGAAACAAGTCACCAATTCTGTATTTATCACCCACTCCTGGTTTTGGCAGCTACTCCTGAGAAAAAATACTGACCGAATACTGATGGTGGGGCTGTGGCCTAATGGAAAAAAATCTTTTCCTAGTTAATATCAGCAAGAACAAAATGACTGCCATACACAACACAGTCCACTATATCAACACCAATAATACCACATACAAAAGAGACAAATATCGCCACACCATGACTAGATCACATATTACCACCACATAGTGACCGAATAATACTACATACAAGGAACAAATACGGCCACACCATGACCAGACCACATATTACCACCCCAAAGTGACCAAATACTACAATACTGATCATGAATACAAACCACAATACTAACAACACTGTTATTACCACCAGTGACATTATACACAGGAGCTCTGTATATAGTGTCAGTGTACAGGTAATACAGGGATCACCAGTGACATTATACACAGGAGCTCTGTATATAGTGTCAGTGTACAGGTAATACAGGGATCACCAGTGACATTATACACAGGAGCTCTGTATATAGTGTACAGTGTACAGGCAATACAGTGACCACCAGTGACATTATACACTGGAGCTCAGTATATAGTGTCAGTGTACAGGTAATACAGGGTTCACCAGTGACATTATACACAGGAGCTCTGTATAGAGTGTCAGTGTACAGGTAATACAGTGATCACCAGTGACATTATACACTGGAGCTCTGTATTTAGTGTACAGGTATTACAGTGGTCACCAGTGACATTATACACAGGAGCTCTGTATATAGTGTACAGGTAATACAGTGGTCACCAGTGACATTATACACAGGAGCTCTGTATATATTGCACAGGTAATACAGTGGTCACAAGTGACATTATACACAGAAGCTCTGTATATAGTGTATACATAATATAGTGATCACCAGTGACATACACAGGAGTTCTGTATATACTATATACACACACGTGGTCAGAATTGTTGGTACCCCTCGTTTAATGAAAGAAAAACCCACAATGGTCACAGAAATAACTTGAATCTGACAAAAGTAATAATAAATTAAAAATCTATGAAAATGAACAAATGAAAGTCAGACATTGCTTTTCTGCTTCCACTGAATTAAAAAAAAAAATTAAACTCATGAAATCGGCCTGGACAGAAATGATGGTACCCCTGAAAATAATGTGACAAAAGGGACATGTTAAATAAAGTTGTGTCCACTAATTAGCATCACAGGTGTCTACAATCTTGTAATCAGTCAGTGGGCCTGTATATAGGGCTACAGATACTCACTGTGCTATATATAGGGCTGCAGATACTCACTGTGCCTGTATCTAGGGCTACAGATACTCACTGTGCCTGTATATAGGGTTACAGATACTCACTGTGCCTGTATATAGGGTTACAGATACTCACTGTGCCTGTATATAGGGTTACAGATATTCACTGTGCCTGTATATAGGGTTACAGATACTCACTGTGCTTGTATATAGGGTTACAGATACTCACTGTGCCTGTATATAGGGTTACAGATATTCACTGTGCCTGTATATAGGGTTACAGATACTCACTGTGCTTGTATATAGGGCTACAGATACTCACTGTGCTTGTATATAGGGCTACAGATACTCACTGTGTTGTTTGGTGACATGGTGTGTACCACACTCAACATGGACCAGAAGAAGCAAAGGAAAGAGCTGTCTCAGGAGATTAGAAAGAAAATTATAGAAAAGCATGTTAAAAGGTAAAGGTTATAAGACCATCTCCAAGCAGCTTGATGTTTCTGTGACTACAGGTGCACATATTATTCAGAAATTTAAGATCCATGGGACTGTAGCCAACCTCCCTGGACGTGGCTGCAGGAGGAAAATTGATGACAAATCAAAGAGACGGATAATATGAATGGTAACAAAAGAGCCCAGAATAACTTCTAAAGAGATTAAAGGTGAACTTCAAGCTCAAGGAACATCAGTGTCAGATCGTACTATCCACCGTTGTTTGATCCAAAGTGAACTTCATGTAAGACGACCAAGGAGAACACCATTGTAGAAAAAAAAAATAGTAAAAAGGCCAGACTGGAATTTGCCAAACTACATGTTGACAAGCCACAAATCTTCTGGGAGAATGTACTATGGACAGATGAGACAAAAATTGAAGTTTTTGGCAAGGCACATCAGCTCTATGTTCACAGATGGAAAAATATCAAGAAAAGAACACTGTCCCTACTGTGAAACATGGTGGAGGCTCTGTTATGTTCTGGGGCTGCTTTGCTGCACCTGGCACAGGGTGTCTTGAATCTGTGCAGGGTACAATGAAATCTCAAGACTATCAAGGGATTCTAGAGAGAAATGTGCTGCCCAGTGTCAGAAAGCTTGGTCTCAGTCGCAGGTCTAGCAACAGGATAATGACCCAAAACACACACAGCTAAAAACACCCAAGAATGGCTAAGAGGAAAACATTGGACTATTCTGAAGTGGCTTGTATGAGCCCTGAACTAAATCCTATGGAGCATCTTTGGAAAGAGCTGAAACATTCTGGAAAAGGCAACCTTCAAACACGAGACAACTGGAGCAGTTTGCTCATGAGGAGTCGGCCAAAATACCTGTCGAGAGGCGCAGAAGTCTCATTGACAGTTACAGGAATCGTTTGATTGCAGTGATTGCCTCAAAAGGTTCAACAAAATATTAAGTTAAGAAGAAGAACCATCATTTCTGTCCAGGCCGATTTCATGAGGTTAATTTTTTTTTAAATTCTGTGGAAGCAGAAAATCAATGTCTGACCTTCATCTCTTCATTTTCAAAAATTTGTAATTTATCAGATTGAAGTTATTTCTGTGACCATTGTGGGTTTTTCTTTCATTAAACGAGGGGTACCAACAATTTTGACCACGTGTGTAGTGTAAGTGTACATGTAATACACTGACTCACCAGTGATGTCTCTAGGTGAAGTCCTTCATCTTCGCTTTTCTTCTTCATCTGGCACAGACGGCCATCACTTCTTCCAGCCAGGAATCATCTCTGCAGAAAATAACACACAGTTATTAATAACTGATCTCTTCTAGAGAATATTCCCACTTTCCCTCCCCCGACCTCTACACTACACCAGTTGAAGAAAAAAAGCAACATAGTGCCGTCCTGCACAGTAACAGGACCTCTCTTTTGTCCCATCCCATGGAAAACAATTTCCTAAAAAGTAAATTATATTACAGAAGTAATAATGTAATAATAATTGGAATCTAAAGTAATAATGTTCCCCACTGGTCACCATAAACTAATAAAGTATGTTCCTCAATCTGGCTCCCAAACAGTAATTAAGTCCCTTGTCTAGCCAGGCACCCCCATATGTCCCTTCTGGCCACCATTTGTCTAGTGTGACCCCTCCATATATTTATCCTAGCACATGTGTATCGAGCCTGCCCCCTCCCATATACCCATCCTAGCCCCCCCATGTGCCAGTCTGCCCCCCCACATATCCATCCTTGCTTCCATGTTTCCAGCCTGCGCCCCCATATGTCCCCCCCATATATCCTCCATGTGTCCAGCCTGCCCTCTACATATTCATCCTGGCCTCCATGTGTCCAGCCTCTCCCCTCATATATCCATACTGCCCTTACCCCCTGCATATATCCATCCTGACACCCCCCATATATCCAGCGTGCCCCTCCATATATTTACGCTAGCCCATGTGTATCGAGCCCGCCCCCCCCACATATTCATCCTAGCACCCCATGTGTCCAGCCTGTCCCCCCCCATATATCCATCCTGGCCTCCATGTGTTCAGCCTGCCCCCCCTCCCCCATATATCCATCCTGGCCTCCATAAGTCCAGCTTGCCCCCCCCCATATATCCATCCTGGCCTCCATATATCCATCTTGCCCCCCCATATATCCATCCTGCCCCCCCATATATCCATCCTGCCCCCCATATATCCATTCTGGCCTCCATGTGTCCAGCCTGCCCCCCATATACCCATCCTGCCCACCCCCCTTTGCCTGGGTCCACCTTGGTTCCCCCTTGTGTGTCCTGCCAGGGCTCCCCCTTGTGTGTCCAGCCAGGGCTCCTCTCCCTTGCGTGTCCAGCCAGGGCTCCCCCCTTGCATGTCCAGCCAAGGCTCCCCCCCTTGCGTGTCCAGCCAGGGCCCCCCCCCTTGCGTATCCAGCCAGGGTTCCCCCCTCGTGTGTCCAGCTGGGCCCCCCCTCGTGTGTCCGTCCAGCTGGGCCCCCCCTCGTGTGTCCGTCCAGCTGGGCCCCCCCTCGTGTGTCCGTCCAGCTGGGCACCCCCTCGTGTGTCCGTCCAGCTGGGCCCCCCCTCGTGTGTCCGTCCAGCTGGGCCCCCCTTCGTGTGTCTGTCCAGCTGGGCCCCCCCTCGTGTGTCTGTCCAGCTGGGCCCCCCCTCGTGTGTCTGTCCAGCTGGGTCCCCCCTCGTGTGTCTGTCCAGCTGGGCCCCCCCTTGTGTGTCTGTCCAGCTGGGCCCCCCCCTTGTGTGTCTGTCCAACTTGGCCCCCCCTTGTGTGTCTGTCCAGCTTGGCCCCCCCTTGTGTGTCTGTCCAGCTGGGCCCCCCCTCGTGTGTCCGTCCAGCTGGGCCCCCCCTCGTGTGTCCGTCCAGCTGGGCCCCCCCTCGTGTGTCTGTCCAGCTGGGCCCCCCCTCGTGTGTCTGTCCAGCTGGGCCCCCCCTCGTGTGTCTGTCCAGCTGGGTCCCCCCTCGTGTGTCTGTCCAGCTGGGCCCCCCCTTGTGTGTCTGTCCAGCTGGGCCCCCCCCTTGTGTGTCTGTCCAACTTGGCCCCCCCTTGTGTGTCTGTCCAGCTTGGCCCCCCCTTGTGTGTCTGTCCAGCTGGGCCTCCCTTGTGTGTCTGTCCAGCTGGGCCCCCCTTGTGTGTCTGTCCTGCTGGGCCCCCCTTGTGTGTCTGTCCAGCTGGGCCCCCCCTTGTGTGTCTGTCCAGCTGGGCCCCCCCTTGTGTGTCTGTCCAGCTGGGCCCCCCCTTGTGTGTCTGTCCAGCTGGGCCCCCCCTTGTGTGTCTGTCCAGCTGGGCCCCCCCTTGTGTGTCCGTCCAGCTGGGCCCCCCTTCGTGTGTCTGTCCAGCTGGGCCCCCCCTCGTGTGTCTGTCCAGCTGGGCCCCCCCTCGTGTGTCTGTCCAGCTGGGTCCCCCCTCGTGTGTCTGTCCAGCTGGGCCCCCCCTTGTGTGTCTGTCCAGCTGGGCCCCCCCTTGTGTGTCTGTCCAACTTGGCCCCCCCTTGTGTGTCTGTCCAGCTTGGCCCCCCCTTGTGTGTCTGTCCAGCTGGGCCCCCCCTCGTGTGTCCGTCCAGCTGGGCCCCCCCTCGTGTGTCCGTCCAGCTGGGCCCCCCCTCGTGTGTCTGTCCAGCTGGGCCCCCCCTCGTGTGTCTGTCCAGCTGGGCCCCCCCTCGTGTGTCTGTCCAGCTGGGTCCCCCCTCGTGTGTCTGTCCAGCTGGGCCCCCCCTTGTGTGTCTGTCCAGCTGGGCCCCCCCCTTGTGTGTCTGTCCAACTTGGCCCCCCCTTGTGTGTCTGTCCAGCTTGGCCCCCCCTTGTGTGTCTGTCCAGCTGGGCCTCCCTTGTGTGTCTGTCCAGCTGGGCCCCCCTTGTGTGTCTGTCCTGCTGGGCCCCCCTTGTGTGTCTGTCCAGCTGGGCCCCCCCTTGTGTGTCTGTCCAGCTGGGCCCCCCCTTGTGTGTCTGTCCAGCTGGGCCCCCCCTTGTGTGTCTGTCCAGCTGGGCCCCCCCTTGTGTGTCTGTCCAGCTGGGCCCCCCCTTGTGTGTCTGTCCAGCTGGGCCCCCCTTGTGTGTCTGTCCAGCTGGGCCCCCCCTTGTGTGTCTCTCCAGCTGGGCCCCCCCTTGTGTGTCTGTCCAGCTGGGCCCCCCCTTGTGTGTCTGTCCAGCTGGGCCCCCCCTTGTGTGTCTGTCCAGCTGGGCCCACCCCTTGTGTGTCTGTCCAGCTTGGCCCCCCCTTGTGTGTCTGTCCAGCTGGGCCCCCCCTTGTGTGTCTGTCCAGCTGGGCCCCCCCCTTGTGTGTCTGTCCAGCTGGGCCCCCCCTTGTGTGTCTGTCCAACTTGGCCCCCCCTTGTGTGTCTGTCCAGCTGGGCCCCCCCCTTGTGTGTCTGTCCAGCTGGGCCCCCCCTTGTGTGTCTGTCCAGCTGGGCCCCCCTTGTGTGTCTGTCCAGCTGGGCCCCCCCTTGTGTGTCTGTCCAGCTGGGCCCCCACTTGTGTGTCTGTCCAGCTGGGCCCCCCCTTGTGTGTCTGTCCAGCTGGGCCCCCCCTTGTGTGTCTGTCCAGCTGGGCCCCCCTTGTGTGTCTGTCCAGCTGGGCCCCCCCTTGTGTGTCTGTCCAGCTGGGCCCCCCCTTGTGTGTCTGTCCAGCTGGGCCCCCCCTTGTGTGTCTGTCCAGCTGGGCCCCCCCTTGTGTGTCTGTCCAGCTGGGCCCCCCCTTGTGTGTCTGTCCAGCTGGGCCCACCCCTTGTGTGTCTGTCCAGCTTGGCCCCCCCTTGTGTGTCTGTCCAGCTGGGCCCCCCCCTTGTGTGTCTGTCCAGCTGGGCCCCCCCTTGTGTGTCTGTCCAGCTGGGCCCCCCCTTGTGTGTCTGTCCAACTTGGCCCCCCCTTGTGTGTCTGTCCAGCTGGGCCCCCCCCTTGTGTGTCTGTCCAGCTGGGCCCCCCCTTGTGTGTCTGTCCAACTTGGCCCCCCCTTGTGTGTCTGTCCAGCTGGGCCCCCCCCTTGTGTGTCTGTCCAACTTGGCCCCCCCCTTGTGTGTCTGTCCAACTTGGCCCCCCCCTTGTGTGTCTGTCCAGCTGGGCCCCCCCTTGTGTGTCTGTCCAGCTGGGCCCCCCCCTTGTGTGTCTGTCCAACTTGGTCCCCCCTTGTGTGTCTGTCCAACTTGGTCCCCCCTTGTGTGTCTGTCCAGCTGGGCCCCCCCTTGTGTGTCTGTCCAGCTGGGCCCCCCCCCTTGTGGGTCTGTCCAGCTGGGCCCCCCCTTGTGTGTCCTGCTGGCCCCCGCCTTGTGTGTCCAGACCATTACACACACACACACACACACACACACACACCTCTTACCTTCCTGCGATCCCGTGCGGTGTCCTCCTTCTCCTGAGTTGCGCGCCTCCTTCACAGCAGGCGCATGACGATGACGTCATACGCCGGCCGGCGAAGGGAGACACGCAGCTTCAGCTGCTTCACAGGGACGTGCGCCGCGGTGGTTCAGGTAATGAACGCTGCATGCGCGCGTCCCTGCATACACTATGCCTGCGCTTTTAAAGGGCCCGTGCCCCTTAAAACCGCAGGATTTTTTTTTGTTCTCTTCTCCCCCCTCTACTCTGCAGCAGGGGGCGGGGCCCACCGGGAAATTTCCCGGTATCCCGCCAGCCCAGACCGACCCTGCTCACATGTATTAAAACCGTCAAACAGTCGCAAATCATGCACACGGGAGCGATTCAACCATATCACCGAGGAGCTATAAATACTCGGAGCTCGGCCCGAGCATACTCGCCGAAAGGGTTAACAGAACATACTCGCTCAACACTAGTTTTAACCAAAGAAGCCCTTTAATGCAAACATGTCCATCCCAGTTAGAGTGTCGCCCAGTAGATGTGCAGGAGCCGCCAGTCAATGCTCCACTATAACAGGGAGAGCGGATAACAGATATTTGCATCTTGCTGTAGGTGGGCCCCTAGAGTTAATTTCCCCTGTGGGCCCCAGACACCGCAGTCCGACCCTGGTCATCAATATCAGATCAGTGAGGTTCCAACACACGGCCCCCTCACCAATAAGACAGCAGCTGGAAATACTCAGCGTAGAGACCAAACAGCACAGCGCTGTACACTGTGTAGTGGCCGATCTTGGTACTGCAGCTCCTATTGAAATGATTGTGATCTGAGCTGTAGTACCTGAAACCAGCCATTGCACAGTGTGCGGAGCTGTGCTATTCCAGCTCTTAACACTGTGTACATCATCTTGCAGAAGTAGCTGATGTCTGGGGATTTCAGGTGTCAGACCCCCACTAATCACTGTATGAGTTCTGCTCTACTCCTTTATTAAAGGGGTGGTCTTGTGTTCCTCTCATCAGAAGCTGAAGATTTACAGTTCTGGCCGGTGGCTTGGCTGAGCCGCTTGTCTGAATTGTGCCCTCTTGCATTCTGCGGGCAGAGGCGGCTTTGCCTCTGCAGAATGGGACAGGCACAGGGGCGCTGAAGTCCACCAGTCTGCAAGTGAGCGCTTCTTGCCAAGGAGACCAGCCACTTCTCAGGTGGTCAGTAACCATAGCAATGAGCTGTACACTGCAGAATTAAAAATCTTTTCCTTCTTGAGAACAGAGAAGATTTTGAATAAGAAGGAAATTGCAAAGTTTCTTGTTTTTACAAGCTCTTTGCAATCTTAGCCTTTTAATACATTCATTTTATTTAGTTATATATTTATTTTACTCTCTTATATAGCGCCGTTAGATTTTGTAGCACCTTACAGACATTATCATCACTGTCCCCATTGGGGCTCACAATATGAATTCCCTATCAGTATGTCTTTGGAGTGTGGGAGGAAACCGGAGAACCCGGAGGAAACCCACACAAACACGGGGAGAACATACAAACTCCTTGCAGATGTTGTCCTTGCTATTATATGAACCCAGCCCCACAGCGTTAATCATTGACCCACCATGTTGCCCACATTCCTCGGCTTTTTTAAGATTTTCTGCAATGAATAAGAACACTGAAAATCTAGATTGATCAACATTTAATATCACAAATGCAGTTGCTGCAAAACTTGTCCATAGTCCTGTTCCCAGCTGAAAATTGGATAGAATTGTATCTTGTGTAGACAATGCTCTGTGAGCTAAATAGCCGGGATCCACTGCTACAAGGCAGGAAACAGACAGATTCTGCTGATGGGTTCTGCTCCCAGAGCATTATTCAGCCTGGACATCTCAGCTCAGAGCAAAACCAGCTATAAGGCTGTGTGCACACCTAGCAGATTTGATGCAGATTTACATGCGTTTTTTCTGCTAGAGAGAAGCGTTTTCACATGCATTTTTTCAAGCAATTTTCCAAGCGATTTTGAGCATCACTTGGAAAAGTGCTTGATAAGTTGATCACACAATATAAATCCATGCAACCGACATGGATCTATAATGTGTGAACAACTTAGATGCTTTAAATGCAGCATCTATAGTAAAAAAAAGAATCAAAACGTTAATAAATAAAAAAAAACAACTGTATATTCACCTCTCCGGCGGCCCCCGGTCTGCTCTCCGGTCTCCTCCGGTCTGCTCCCGGCCGCGTCTTCTCTCTTCAGCGTCCCGCAGTGTACGGTCAGGACCTGCGGTGACGTCATTTAGTCAGCTGATGGCCACGCGACCATTACCTGATGCCGACGTCAGCGGTCATGCGACCATCACCTGACTAAATGACGTCAGCGCAGGTCCTGACAGTACAGACAGCAGACCGGAGGAGACCGGAGAGCAGACCGGGGGCCGCCGGAGAGGTGAATATACAGGTTTTGTTTGTTTTTAACTTTTTTATTTCTTTTTTTCACCGCGTGGTAGCCGGGATGAAGAGGAGTTGTAGTCTCGTCTTCCTCCCAGATACCACACGCATCGCGAATAAGCTTCAGCGTAATCGCAGTAGAAATGGTCATGCTGCGTTTTGCAAAGTAATGCGAATTCGGTGCGCAAATTAGCGCATCATGTGCACAGCACATCCGAATTCACATGGCTTTGCATGGCAGACTGTTTTACAAGCATTTTCGCGGCCGTAAAAACGCCGCAAAAACGCTACAAAAACGCTACGTGGGCACATAGCCTAAGGCTGTGTGCCCACGACGCGTATTTTAAGCGTTTCCGCATGGCAAAAACGCTGCAGAAACGCTTAAAGACGCATGGTAGAAGGTCTGCCATGTTCCCCAATGATAGTCCGCATGTGCTGTGCACATGCTGCGGAAATTTCCGCTGCGGATTATCATTGCGGAAAAAAACGCAGCACTACCAATTATTTTGCGGAAGCGCAGCGTTTTCCTGGCCATTGACTTGCATTGGAACGCATGGATTCCGCTTCACTAGATAAGCACATGCGGAATACATGCGTTCAATGTGCGGATGGTACCCGCGTGTGGAGGATGGGAGACTCTCCTCCGGACCCGGGTACCATAGAACCTGTCAAAATAAAGAATAAAATAAAAAATAAATGTTATATTTACCTTCTGACGGCCCCCGCTGCGCTCGTCCTCCCATGTCGGCAGCTCGCGATGGACTGAAGGACCAGCGCTGACGTCATAGTCATGTGACGGCAGGTCCTTCAGTGTACCGCGATCTGCCGGCAGCCAGGACGGAGCGAAGCGAGACTGCGGGGGCCATCGGAAGGTAAGTATAGATTTATTTTTTTATTTTTAACCAGTCGTTGGGGTCACACTATATAAATCCATGCCGTTTTCATGGATTTCTAAAGTGTGACCAAGTTGACAAGCACTTTCCAAGTGATGCTAAAATCGCTTGTAAAGCGCTTGTCAACCCGCATGCGGAAATGCATGTGAAGAACGCTCCACTTCTGCATGTCCCTGGCAGGAAAAACGCATGTACAATCCGCATATACAATCCGCATGTACAATCCGCGTGTACAATCCGCATATACAATCCGCATGTACAATCCGCATGTACAATCCGCGTGTACAATCCGCGTGTACAATCCGCATGTACAATCCGCATATACAATCCGCGTGTACAATCCGCATGTACAATCCGCGTGTACAATCCGCATGTACAATCCGCATGTACAATCCGCATATACAATCCGCATGTACAATCCGCGTGTACAATCCGCATATACAATCCGCATGTACAATCCGCATGTACAATCCGCGTGTACAATCCGCGTGTACAATCCGCATATACAATCCCCATGTACAATCCGCGTGTACAATCCGCATATACAATCCGCATGTACAATCCGCGTGTACAATCCGCATATACAATCCGCATGTACAATCCGCGTGTACATTCCGCGTGTACAATCCGCGTGTACAATCCGCATGTACAATCCGCATGTACAATCCGCATGCGTTTTTTCTGCCAGCGAGATGCAGAAACGCTCAGGAAAAATCCGGAGCATTTCTGCATCGTGGGCACATAGCCTAAGTCTCTGCATTTGTCTGCTTACACATCAGTACATTTCTGAACACATTCAGCAAAAATTGCAGTACATTTGTTAAAATTGGGCATATAGCATACTATAGGTGCTTCTCACAAAATTAGAATATCATCAAAAAGTTAATTTATTTCAGTTCTTCAATACAAATAGTAAAACTCATATTATATAGAGTCATTACAGACAGAGTGATCTATTTCAAGTGTTTATTTCTGTTAATGTTATTATCTCAGTAAATTAGAATACTTTATAACACCAGCTTGAAAAATGTTTTTAAAATCTGAAATGTTGTCCTACTGAAATGTATGTTCAGTAAATGCCCTCAATACTTGGTCGAGGCTCCTTTTGCATCAATTACTGCATCAATGCAGCAATGTGGCATGGAGGCGATCAGCCTGTGACACTGCTGAGGTGTTATGGAAGCCCAGGTGGCTTTGATAGAAGCCTTCAGCTCGTCTGCATTGTTGGGTCTGGTGTCTCTCATCTTTCTCTTGACAATACCCCATAGATTCTCTATAATAGATTCTCTATGGGGTTAAGGTCAGGTGAGTTTGCTGCCAATCAAGCACAGTGATACTGTTGTGTAAACCAGGTATTGGTACTTTTGGCAGTGTGGACAGGGGCCAAGTCCTGCTGGAAAATGACATTTCCATCTCCAAAAAGCTTGTGGGCAGAGGGAAGCATGAAGGGCTCTACAATGTCCTGGTAGACGGGTGCGCTGACTTTGGTCTTGATAAAACACAGTGGACCTACACCAGCAGATGACACGGCTCCCCAAACCATCACCGATTGTGGAAACTTCACACGAGACCTCAAGCAGCTTGGATTGTGGCCTCTCCACTCTTCCTCCAGACTCTGGGACCTTGATTTTCAAATTAAATGCAAAATTTACTTTCATCGGAAAACAACACCTTGGACCACTGAGCAACAGTCCAGGTGTTTTTCTCCTTGGCCCAGGTAAGATGCTTCTGGCGTTGTGTATTGGTGATGAGTGGCTCGACACAAGGAATGTGACACTTGTAGCCCATGTCCTGGATACGTCTGTGTGTGGTGGCTCTTGAAGCAATGACTCCAGCAGCAGTCCACTCCTTGTGAATCTTCCCCAAATGTTTGAATGGCCTTTCCTTAACAATCTTTTCAAGGCTGCGGTTATCCCGGTTGCTTGTGCACCTCTTCCTACCACACTTTTTCTTTCCACTCAACTTTCCATAAATATGCTTGGATACAGCACTCTGTTAACAGCCAGCTTCTTTAGCAATGACCTTTTGTGGTTTACACTCCTTGTGGAGTGTGTCAATGACTGCCTTCTGGACATCTGTCAAGTCATCAGTCTTCCCCATGATTGTGGAGCCTACTGAAACAGACAAAGGGACCTTTTTAAATGTGTAAGAAGCCTTTGCAGGTGTTTTTTGTTAATTATTCTAATTTACTGAGATAATGACTTTGTGTTTTCATTGGCTGTAAGCCATCATTATCAACATTAACAGAAATAAACACTTGAAATAGATCACTCTGTAATGACTCTGTATAATATATGAGTTTCACTTTTTGGATTGAACTGAAATAAATAAACTTTTTGATGATATTCTAATTTTGTGAGAAGCACCTGTATGTTTGATGCATCTCATTAGCTAAGCTCAACCTCTTCCTTGCTTCACCTCAATTTGAGCCATAAATTGTGATATTTCATTTTGGTGCATTTTATGACTCCTCTTTGTCACACTTTTCTCATAACTATTTTTTTTATAACTGAGGGAAAATAACAAAATCTTATTTGTTGTACTCAAGTTTTCACAGAAACATCTGATAAAGTGTTGACTTATTTTTCTGGGTTAAACTCTTCCTTTTGGCCCTCTATATATTTGAGTTTGACAGCCCTGATGTAGATGGATGATGATGTGGCAAGAAGGGGCAGAGGGGCAGAGCCTCCTGGCTCTCAGCTTCGCTCTCCACTGCTCACAGGAGACAGCAGTTACTTCACAAATGTAACTGATAGAAAAGATGTCACGTAAGAGGGGGTCAGGGGAGCGATGTGCTGCAGGAAGAGGAGGATTAGGCAGGGAGCGCTGTGCTGCAGGAAGAGGAGGATTAGGCAAGGGAGTGATGTAATGCAGGAGGGGGAGGCTTAGGCAGGGAAGCGATGTGCTGCAGGAAGAGGTGGCTTATGCAGGGGAGTGATGTAATGCAATAGGAGAGGATTAGTCAGGGAGCGATGTGCTGCAGGAAGTGCAGGATTTGGCAGTGGGCGATGTGGTGCAAGAGGGGATTTGGCAGTGGGTGATGTGGTGCAGGAAGGGGGAGATTTAGAAAGGGCACAATGTGCTGCAAGGAGGGGAGGATTAGACGGGAGCAATGTGCCGCAAGAGGGGGAGGTTTAGACAGGGGAGTGATGTGCTGCAGGAGTGGGAGAATTAAGCGGTGAGAAACATGCTGCAGGACGGGGAGGGTTAGGCAGGGGAGCAATGTGCTGCAGGTGGAAGGAGAATCTGTGACTACAGCCCAGTGTTTAAGGTTTATTGGAGCCTGTCTTTTATATATTTTATTGTTTTTTTTCTGACAAAACTGCATAACATCTGACATGAAGTCCGCTTAGCAGTCACTGTCCCTGTAGATTGTTACTGTCCAGGTTCACCGCTGTCTCTTTTTGTTTTTAGTGCCAATCTGACAGCAGTGAAGGTTCCGCTGATAATGGCGGTCGGGTTCCGAATAGAATGTTCATGTCTGTTCTCATTGTAGTAACATCACGGAATATGCTAATTTCTTCTGACCACACCCGATGACTGAATAAAGGCGCCTCACCCACTTGTCTATGTCATCACTTTGTGGTGTCACAATGATCTAAGGGGATAAAAAAAACGCTCCTGGCAGCTTTACAGTCGTCCCTTCGTGTTAAAGGAGCAGGATGATAGAGCCGCACCATGCCAGCCAGAAGAAAAGAAAGTGGAGCCCTTCAAGATGATGAAGCAAGAAAGCAGACTGTGGAAGGCCATCCAGGACCAAGAGCATCATGAGGGCCTGGTAACGTATACTACACAACTGTTCTGTATATGCTCATGCCATGTACACCTATGGTGGCCGATTCATCAAGGCTGGTGGATTTCTATACCAGCATTCATGAAGCGCCTATTGGAGGAACGTGCACCAAATTCATTAAAAAGACTAAACCTCTTAATGAACTTGACTCATCCTTAAAGGGGTTGTTCCCTTTCAATAAATGAATGTCCCTAGCTGCAGGTCATTTAATTAAAAAAAAGAGGTTCCACCATCTCAGAGCTGCAGCAGCTCAGTGCGCTCAGCTGGGCAGTCCGTCTGATTACATTTGTTGGCTGCGGCAGTATTGAGGTGATGTCAGTGCCATACACAATCCCAGGAATGGGTCAGGACAGCACAGTTTGATTCTTTATACCTGCAGCCAGGGTCATTCATTTATTGAAATATCCCCTTAAAGCTGACGTACTACACCTCAAGAAATGTACTCCAGTCAAAAGATGGAGTCAATTTCAGTCCTATTTTACACCACTTTTCCAGCCTAATTTGTAATAAGTTTTCAGGTAAAGCTAAGCCACAAGCGGTCCAGATAAGCTCTGTTCACTATTTAAGAAGTTAAAAGAGTGGGTGTAAAAAGGTCAGAGTATTTAAATGTAAGTTGTGCAGGAATTTACTGAGATTCAAATAGTTGTGCAACACATTTCCGGTGAAAACTGCTTGATGAAAAATGTTCCTTGAATAATATAACATTTCAGGTTAGTGGTAATAGATTTTATTATGGGACGTTGATCCAGGGAACTACTCTGATTGCCATATGTGGAGTCGGGAAGGAATTTTTCCCCTAAAATGGGGCAATTAGCATCTGCCTCATGGGGTTTTTGCCTTCCTCTGGATCAACACATTAGCTTTTAGGTTGAACTTGATGGACTTGTGTCTTTCAACCTTAAAACTATGAAACTGTCCTTGTATTGAGGTTCAAGGGTGAAGCCCAGGGTTCATTTGGAACCATCAGAAATGGTGTGTTTTGCACCCAGTCTGTCCAAGGAAGCCTGTTTGAGCCAACGGCCTCAGAAATATCCTAACATTTCAGAAAGTAGCAATAGTTAGGGTGGCTGAACCATTCTAGCCTTAAGTTTGCCCCTCCAGTCAGCATCTACTATGTAGATGCAATCAAGGCCATGTAATAAGTCTTTATCGCTGTACAGGGCTGTAAGAGTGAAGGCCAGAGTTCCTTTGGAACCTGTAGGATAGACTGGCTTTTGCCAAGTCTTTCCAAAGAAGCTTTTTTGAGCCATAGGCCTCAGACAGGTTCTAACAAGAAAGTGGCATTAGATAGGTTTTTCTTTAGTTAGGATTGATTCAACTACTCAAGCCTCAAGCGCACTCCTCCGGCCAGCAGCTACTCTGTAGATGCAACCCTGGGCCTATGGTAAGTATCTATCCCTGTACAGGGGTGTAATGGTAAAAACCTGGGTTCCCTTGGGATCTGCAGAATGGAGTAGCTTGCGCCAAGTCTGTCCGAGGAAGTCTGTTTGAGCCAACAGCCTTAAACAGATCCCAGTATTTAGGGAAAAAAAAAGCTTCAGTTAGAGTTGAATCAACCACTATAGCCTCAAGCTCGCTCCTCCGGCCAGCAGCTACTCTGTAGATGCAGCCCTGGGCCTATGGTAAGTATCTATCCATGTACAGACGTGTAATGGTAAAGGCCAGGGTTCCCTTGGGATCTGCAGAATGGAGTAGCTTGCGCCAAGTCTGTCCGAGAAAGCCTTTTTGAGCTGATGGATTTAAACAAATTTCAACATTTAGGAAAAAAGCATTAATCTATTTCAGTTAGAGTTAATTCAATTACTCTAGCATAAAGATCCTAATTCACTTTGTCTAAAGGAAGTTAGTTGGCAAATTTTTATTGTGTGAGCAATGAGGTTATGGAACTCTCTACCACATTAACTTGAAATACTTAATTTTCTAAAAAAAATTCAAGGAGGGCATATGTGTGCCTTTCTTGAATAATATAAAATTGCAGGTTATCCGTACTAGATTTTGTTATGGGACGTTGATCCAGGGAACTAGTCTGATTGCCATATGTGGAGTCGGGAAGGAATTTTTCCTCTAATATGGGGCAATTAGCATCTGCCTCATGGGGTTTTTGCCTTCCTCTGGATCAACACATTAGCTTTTAGGTTGAACTTGATGGACTTGTGTCTTTCAACCTTAAAACTATGAAACTGTCCATGTATTGAGGTTCAAGGGTGAAGCCCAGGGTTCATTTGGAAACATCAGAAATGGTGTGTTTTGCGCCCAGTCTGTCCAAGGAAGCCTGTTTGAGCCAACGGCCTCAGAAATATCCTAACATTTAAGAAAGTAGCAATAGTTAGGGTTGGCTGAACAATTTTAGCCTTAAGTTTGCCCCTCCAGTCAGTATCTACTATGTAGATGCAATCAAGGCCCTGCAATAAGTCTTTATCGCTGTACAGAGCTGAAAGAGTGAAGGCCAGAGTTCCTTTGGAACCTGTAGGATAGACTGGCTTTTGCCAAGTCTTTCCAAAGAAGCTTTTTTGAGCCATAGGCCTCAGACAGGTCCTAACAAGAAAGTGGCATTAGATAGGTTTTTCTTTAGTTAGGATTGATTCAACTACTCAAGCCTCAAGCGCACTCCTCCGGCCAGCAGCTACTCTGTAGATGCAACCCTGGGCCTATGGTAAGTATCTATCCCTGTACAGGGGTGTAATGGTAAAAAACAGGGTTCCCTTGGGATCTGCAGAATGGAGTAGCTTGCGCCAAGTCTGTCCGAGGAAGTCTGTTTGAGCCAACAGCCTTAAACAGATCCCAGTATTTAGGAAAAAAAAGCTTTAGTTAGAGTTGAATCAACCACTATAGCCTCAAGCTCGCTCCTCCGGCCAGCAGCTACTCTGTAGATGCAGCCCTGGGCCTATGGTAAGTATCTATCCCTGTACAGGGGTGTAATGGTAAAGGCCAGGGTTCCCTTGGGATCTGCAGAATGGAGTAGCTTGCGCCAAGTCTGTCCGAGAAAGCCTTTTTGAGCTGATGGATTTAAACAAATTTCAACATTTAGGAAAAAAGCATTAATCTATTTCAGTTAGAGTTAATTCAGTTACTCTAGCATAAAGATCCTAATTCACTTTGTCTAAAGGAAGTTAGTTGGCAAATTTTTATTGTGTGAGCAATGAGGTTATGAAACTCTCTACCACATGAAATTGAAATACTTAATTTTCTAAAAAAAATTCAAGGAGGGCATGTGTGTGCCTTTCTTAAATGATATAAAATTGCAGGTTATCCGTACTAGATTTTGTTATGGGACGTTGATCCAGGGAACTAGTCTGATTGCCATATGTGGAGTCGGGAAGGAATTTTTCCCCTAATATGGGGCAATTAGCATCTGCCTCATGGGGTTTTTGCCTTCCTCTGGATCAACACATTAGCTTTTAGGTTGAACTTGACAGACTTGTGTCTTTCAACCTTAAAACTATGAAACAGTCCCTGTATAGAGGTTCAAGGGTGAAGCCCAGGGTTCATTTGGAAACATCAGAAATGGTGTGTTTTGCGCCAAGTCTGTCCAAGGAAGCCTGTTTGAGCCAATGGCCTCAGAAATATCCTAACATTTAAGAAAGTAGCAATAGTTAGGGTTGGCTGAACCATTCTAACTTTAAGTTTGCCCCTCCAGTCAGCATCTACTATGTAGATGCAATCAAGGCCCTGTAATAAGTCTTTATCACTGTACAGGGCTTTAAGAGTGAAGGCCAGAGTTCCTTTGGAACCTGTAGGATAGACTGGCTTTTGCCAAGTCTTTCCAAAGAAGCTTTTTTGAGCCATAGGCCTCAGACAGGTTCTAACAAGAAAGTGGCATTAGATAGGTTTTTCTTTAGTTAGGATTGATTCAACTACTCAAGCCTCAAGCGCACTCCTCCGGCCAGCAGCTACTCTGTAGATGCAACCCTGGGCCTATGGTAAGTATCTATCCCTGTACAGGGGTGTAATGGTAAAAACCTGGGTTCCCTTGGGATCTGCAGAATGGAGTAGCTTGCGCCAAGTCTGTCCGAGGAAGTCTGTTTGAGCCAACAGCCTTAAACAGATCCCAGTATTTAGGGAAAAAAAAAGCTTCAGTTAGAGTTGAATCAACCACTATAGCCTCAAGCTCGCTCCTCCGGCCAGCAGCTACTCTGTAGATGCAGCCCTGGGCCTATGGTAAGTATCTATCCATGTACAGACGTGTAATGGTAAAGGCCAGGGTTCCCTTGGGATCTGCAGAATGGAGTAGCTTGCGCCAAGTCTGTCCGAGAAAGCCTTTTTGAGCTGATGGATTTAAACAAATTTCAACATTTAGGAAAAAAGCATTAATCTATTTCAGTTAGAGTTAATTCAATTACTCTAGCATAAAGATCCTAATTCACTTTGTCTAAAGGAAGTTAGTTGGCAAATTTTTATTGTGTGAGCAATGAGGTTATGGAACTCTCTACCACATTAACTTGAAATACTTAATTTTCTAAAAAAAATTCAAGGAGGGCATATGTGTGCCTTTCTTGAATAATATAAAATTGCAGGTTATCCGTACTAGATTTTGTTATGGGACGTTGATCCAGGGAACTAGTCTGATTGCCATATGTGGAGTCGGGAAGGAATTTTTCCTCTAATATGGGGCAATTAGCATCTGCCTCATGGGGTTTTTGCCTTCCTCTGGATCAACACATTAGCTTTTAGGTTGAACTTGATGGACTTGTGTCTTTCAACCTTAAAACTATGAAACTGTCCATGTATTGAGGTTCAAGGGTGAAGCCCAGGGTTCATTTGGAAACATCAGAAATGGTGTGTTTTGCGCCCAGTCTGTCCAAGGAAGCCTGTTTGAGCCAACGGCCTCAGAAATATCCTAACATTTAAGAAAGTAGCAATAGTTAGGGTTGGCTGAACAATTTTAGCCTTAAGTTTGCCCCTCCAGTCAGTATCTACTATGTAGATGCAATCAAGGCCCTGCAATAAGTCTTTATCGCTGTACAGAGCTGAAAGAGTGAAGGCCAGAGTTCCTTTGGAACCTGTAGGATAGACTGGCTTTTGCCAAGTCTTTCCAAAGAAGCTTTTTTGAGCCATAGGCCTCAGACAGGTCCTAACAAGAAAGTGGCATTAGATAGGTTTTTCTTTAGTTAGGATTGATTCAACTACTCAAGCCTCAAGCGCACTCCTCCGGCCAGCAGCTACTCTGTAGATGCAACCCTGGGCCTATGGTAAGTATCTATCCCTGTACAGGGGTGTAATGGTAAAAAACAGGGTTCCCTTGGGATCTGCAGAATGGAGTAGCTTGCGCCAAGTCTGTCCGAGGAAGTCTGTTTGAGCCAACAGCCTTAAACGGATCCCAGTATTTAGGAAAAAAAAGCTTTAGTTAGAGTTGAATCAACCACTATAGCCTCAAGCTCGCTCCTCCGGCCAGCAGCTACTCTGTAGATGCAGCCCTGGGCCTATGGTAAGTATCTATCCCTGTACAGGGGTGTAATGGTAAAGGCCAGGGTTCCCTTGGGATCTGCAGAATGGAGTAGCTTGCGCCAAGTCTGTCCGAGAAAGCCTTTTTGAGCTGATGGATTTAAACAAATTTCAACATTTAGGAAAAAAGCATTAATCTATTTCAGTTAGAGTTAATTCAATTACTCTAGCATAAAGATCCTAATTCACTTTGTCTAAAGGAAGTTAGTTGGCAAATTTTTATTGTGTGAGCAATGAGGTTATGAAACTCTCTACCACATGAAATTGAAATACTTAATTTTCTAAAAAAAATTCAAGGAGGGCATGTGTGTGCCTTTCTTAAATGATATAAAATTGCAGGTTATCCGTACTAGATTTTGTTATGGGACGTTGATCCAGGGAACTAGTCTGATTGCCATATGTGGAGTCGGGAAGGAATTTTTCCCCTAATATGGGGCAATTAGCATCTGCCTCATGGGGTTTTTGCCTTCCTCTGGATCAACACATTAGCTTTTAGGTTGAACTTGACAGACTTGTGTCTTTCAACCTTAAAACTATGAAACAGTCCCTGTATAGAGGTTCAAGGGTGAAGCCCAGGGTTCATTTGGAAACATCAGAAATGGTGTGTTTTGCGCCAAGTCTGTCCAAGGAAGCCTGTTTGAGCCAATGGCCTCAGAAATATCCTAACATTTAAGAAAGTAGCAATAGTTAGGGTTGGCTGAACCATTCTAACTTTAAGTTTGCCCCTCCAGTCAGCATCTACTATGTAGATGCAATCAAGGCCCTGTAATAAGTCTTTATCACTGTACAGGGCTTTAAGAGTGAAGGCCAGAGTTCCTTTGGAACCTGTAGGATAGACTGGCTTTTGCCAAGTCTTTCCAAAGAAGCTTTTTTGAGCCATAGGCCTCAGACAGGTCCTAACAAGAAAGTGTCATTAGATAGGTTTTCCTTTAGTTAGGATTGATTCAACTACTCAAGCCTCAAGCGCACTCCTCCGGCCAGCAGCTACTCTGTAGATGCAACCCTGGGCCTATGGTAAGTATCTATCCCTGTACAGGTGTGTAATGGTAAAAACCAGGGTTCCCTTGGGATCTGCAGAATGGAGTAGCTTGCGCCAAGTCTGTCCGAGGAAGTCTGTTTGAGCCAACAGCCTTAAACAGATCCCAGTATTTAGGAAAAAAAAGCTTTAGTTAGAGTTGAATCAACCACTATAGCCTCAAGCTCGCTCCTCCGGCCAGCAGCTACTCTGTAGATGCAGCCCTGGGCCTATGGTAAGTATCTATCCCTGTACAGGGGTGTAATGGTAAAGGCCAGGGTTCCCTTGGGATCTGCAGAATGGAGTAGCTTGCGCCAAGTCTGTCCGAGAAAGCCTTTTTGAGCTGATGGATTTAAACAAATTTCAACATTTAGGAAAAAAGCATTAATCTATTTCAGTTAGAGTTAATTCAATTACTCTAGCATAAAGATCCTAATTCACTTTGTCTAAAGGAAGTTAGTTGGCAAATTTTTATTGTGTGAGCAATGAGGTTATGAAACTCTCTACCACATGAAATTGAAATACTTAATTTTCTAAAAAAAATTCAAGGAGGGCATGTGTGTGCCTTTCTTGAATAATATAAAATTGCAGGTTATCCGTACTAGATTTTGTTATGGGACGTTGATCCAGGGAACTAGTCTGATTGCCATATGTGGAGTCGGGAAGGAATTTTTCCCCTAATATGGGGCAATTAGCATCTGCCTCATGGGGTTTTTGCCTTCCTCTGGATCAACACATTAGCTTTTAGGTTGAACTTGATGGACTTGTGTCTTTCAACCTTAAAACTATGAAACGGTCCCTGTATAGAAGTTCAAGGGTGAAGCCCAGGGTTCATTTGGAAACATCAGAAATGGTGTGTTTTGAGCCCAGTCTGTCCAAGGAAGCCTGTTTGAGCCAACGGCCTCAGAAATATCTTAACATTTAAGAAAGTAACAATAGTTAGGGTTGGCTGAACCATTCTAGCCTTAAGTTTGCCCCTCCAGTCAGCATCTACTATGTAGATGCAATCAAGGCCCTGTAATAAGTCTTTATCACTGTACAGGGCTTTAAGAGTGAAGGCCAGAGTTCCTTTGGAACCTGTAGGATAGACTGGCTTTTGCCAAGTCTTTCCAAAGAAGCTTTTTTGAGCCATAGGCCTCAGACAGGTCCTAACAAGAAAGTGGCATTAGATAGGTTTTTCTTTAGTTAGGATTGATTCAACTACTCAAGCCTCAAGCGCACTCCTCCGGCCAGCAGCTACTCTGTAGATGCAACCCTGGGCCTATGGTAAGTATCTATCCCTGTACAGGTGTGTAATGGTAAAAACCAGGGTTCCCTTGGGATCTGCAGAATGGAGTAGCTTGCGCCAAGTCTGTCCGAGGAAGTCTGTTTGAGCCAACAGCCTTAAACAGATCCCAGTATTTAGGAAAAAAAAGCTTTAGTTAGAGTTGAATCAACCACTATAGCCTCAAGCTCGCTCCTCCGGCCAGCAGCTACTCTGTAGATGCAGCCCTGGGCCTATGGTAAGTATCTATCCCTGTACAGGGGTGTAATGGTAAAGGCCAGGGTTCCCTTGGGATCTGCAGAATGGAGTAGCTTGCGCCAAGTCTGTCCGAGAAAGCCTTTTTGAGCTGATGGATTTAAACAAATTTCAAGATTTAGGAAAAAAGCATTAATCTATTTCAGTTAGAGTTAATTCAATTACTCTAGCATAAAGATCCTAATTCACTTTGTCTAAAGGAAGTTAGTTGGCAAATTTTTATTGTGTGAGCAATGAGGTTATGAAACTCTCTACCACATGAAATTGAAATACTTAATTTTCTAAAAAAATTCAAGGAGGGCATGTGTGTGCCTTTCTTGAATAATATAAAATTGCAGGTTATCCGTACTAGATTTTGTTATGGGACGTTGATCCAGGGAACTAGTCTGATTGCCATATGTGGAGTCGGGAAGGAATTTTTCCCCTAATATGGGGCAATTAGCATCTGCCTCATGGGGTTTTTGCCTTCCTCTGGATCAACACATTAGCTTTTAGGTTGAACTTGACAGACTTGTGTCTTTCAACCTTAAAACTATGAAACGGTCCCTGTTTAAAGGTTCAAGGGTGAAGTCCAGGGTTCATTTGGAAACATCAGAAATGGTGTGTTTTGCGCCAAGTCTGTCCAAGGAAGCCTGTTTGAGCTAATGGCCTCAGAAATATCCTAACATTTAAAAAAGTAGCAATAGTTAGGGTTGGCTGAACCATTCTAACTTTAAGTTTGCCCCTCCAGTCAGCATCTACTATGTAGATGCAATCAAGGCCCTGTAATAAGTCTTTATCACTGTACAGGGCTGTAAGAGTGAAGGACAGAGTTCCTTTGGAACCTGTAGGATAGACTGGCTTTTGCCAAGTCTTTCCAAAGAAGCTTTTTTGAGCCATAGGCCTCAGACAGGTCCTAACAAGAAAGTGGCATTAGATAGGTTTTTCTTTAGTTAGGATTGATTCAACTACTCAAGCCTCAAGCGCACTCCTCCGGCCAGCAGCTACTGTGTAGATGCAACCCTGGGCCTATGGTAAGTATCTATCCCTGTACAGGTGTGTAATGGTAAAAACCAGGGTTCCCTTGGGATCTGCAGAATGGAGTAGCTTGCGCCAAGTCTGTCCGAGGAAGTCTGTTTGAGCCAACAGCCTTAAACAGATCCCAGTATTTAGGAAAAAAAAGCTTTAGTTAGAGTTGAATCAACCACTATAGCCTCAAGCTCGCTCCTCCGGCCAGCAGCTACTCTGTAGATGCAGCCCTGGGCCTATGGTAAGTATCTATCCCTGTACAGGGGTGTAATGGTAAAGGCCAGGGTTCCCTTGGGATCTGCAGAATGGAGTAGCTTGCGCCAAGTCTGTCCGAGAAAGCCTTTTTGAGCTGATGGATTTAAACAAATTTCAACATTTAGGAAAAAAGCATTAATCTATTTCAGTTAGAGTTAGTTCAATTACTCTAGCATAAAGATCCTAATTCACTTTGTCTAAAGGAAGTTAGTTGGCAAATTTTTATTGTGTGAGCAATGAGGTTATGAAACTCTCTACCACATGAAATTGAAATACTTAATTTTCTAAAAAAAAATTCAAGGAGGGCATGTGTGTGCCTTTCTTGAATAATATAAAATTGCAGGTGATCCGTACTAGATTTTGTTATGGGACGTTGATCCAGGGAACTAGTCTGATTGCCATATGTGGAGTCGGGAAGGAATTTTTCCCCTAATATGGGGCAATTAGCATCTGCCTCATGGGGTTTTTGCCTTCCTCTGGATCAACACATTAGCTTTTAGGTTGAACTTGATGGACTTGTGTCTTTCAACCTTAAAACTATGAAACGGTCTCTGTATAGAGGTTCAAGGGTGAAGCCCAGGGTTCATTTGGAAACATCAGAAATGGTGTGTTTTGCGCCAAGTCTGTCCAAGGAAGCCTGTTTGAGCCAACGGCCTCAGAAATATCCTAACATTTAAGAAAGTAGCAATAGTTAGGGTTGGCTGAACCATTCTAACCTTAAGTTTGCCCCTCCAGTCAGCATCTACTATGTAGATGCAATCAAGGCCCTGTAATAAGTCTTTATCACTGTACAGGGCTGTAAGAGTGAAGGTCAGAGTTCCTTTGGAACCTGTAGGATAGACTGGCTTTTGCCAAGTTTTTCCAAAGAAGCTTTTTTGAGCCATAGGCCTCAGACAGGTCCTAACAAGAAAGTGTCATTAGATAGGTTTTTCTTTAGTTAGGATTGACTCAACTACTCAAGCCTCAAGCGCACTCCTCCGGCCAGCAGCTACTCTGTAGATGCAACCCTGGGCCTATGGTAAGTATCTATCCCTGTACAGGGGTGTAATGGTAAAAACCAGGGTTCCCTTGGGATCTGCAGAATGGAGTAGCTTGCGCCAAGTCTGTCCGAGGAAGTCTGTTTGAGCCAACAGCCTTTAACAGATCCCAGTATTTAGGGAAAAAAAGCTTTAGTTAGAGTTGAATCAACCACTATAGCCTCAAGCTCGCTCCTCCGGCCAGCAGCTACTCTGTAGATGCAACCCTGGGCCTATGGTAAGTATCTATCCCTGTACAGGGGTGTAATGGTAAAGGCCAGGGTTCCCTTGGGATCTGCAGAATGGAGTAGCTTGCGCCAAGTCTGTCCGAGGAAGTCTTTTTGAGCCAATGGCCTTAGACAGAACCCATCATTTAGTAATAAAAAAGCTTTAGTTAGAGTTATAGCCTCAAGCTCGCTCCTCTGGCCAGCAGCTACTCTGTAGATGCAACCCTGAGCATGTGGTAAGTCTCCATTCCTGTAAAGGGGTGTAATGGTAAAGATCAGGGTTCCTTTTGACCTGCTTATGCCAAGTCTGTCAAAGGAAGCCTTTTTGAGCTGATGGCTCTAAACAGATCCTAATGTTTAGGAAAAAAGCTTATGTGTATTTCAGTTAGATTAAAAGTAAAGCCAACAAAAGAGAATTTAACTTTCCCCAAAAAATCAATTATTAATATAGCATTTACCTGCCCAGATCTCAGAACTAATGCACTATTAGGATGTAGCAATCCCATATAATTTTGTGTGCAGTTTTAATACTATGTAATCACCCCCCTCCATTAATTGGTAATATGTGAGTGGTTGTCGCATCAGTATTTTGCACCTGTATTGCTGTCATCGTTATTATATGGTATGATTAGTACTGAGACCTAGGCAGGTAAACACTGTTGCCCTTTTTTCCTGTGTTAATTCTTGAATTTTGGTGGGAATTTAAATTTGTCTTTGCTTTTAATGTTAGTGTAGGGACTCGCAAGTATGAGGACCCTTGACGCGGGTTGCGAGCTTGTGTATTTTGGCCAAAATATTTACTAATACCTCATATATATCATATATATTTTTTGCACATTATTTTTATTCAGGGTGCAGCCAGACCCATCAATGTTGGCCTTGTAAACTAGGGTGTCTGTCTTCATGGGGTGTACTTAAAAAGTGCTGGGCAGCCCGCCTAATCTAATAGTTTGGGCTTCACTAATAGGCTGTAAGCCAGACATTGTGCACTACCTATGTGTGACCAGTGCCCTATACAAGGCTTATTTGTGTGCAGTTTTAATACTAAGCAATCACCCCCTCCATGAATTGGTAGGTTGTGAGTGGTTGTCTCATCAATATTTTGCACCTGTGTTGCTGACTTCTTCATTATATGGGTTTGCTGCATCCTTGTAATTATTGTTGCTGTATTTGCTGTGTTAATTCTTGAATTTTGGTGGGAACTTTAATTCCTTGTTTTTGTGACTTTGCTTTTAATGTTAGTGTAGGGACTCGTAAGTATGAGGACCCTTGAGCAGGTTGCGAGCTTGTATATTTTGGCCAAAATATCGACCAATACCTCATATATATCATATATATTTTTTACATGCTATTTTTATTCAGGGTGCAGCCAAGCCCATCTACAGGTGCATCTCACAAAATTAGAATATCACCATAAAAGTTAATTTATTTCAGTTCTTCAATACAAAACGTGAAACTCATATATTATATAGAGCCATTACACACAGAGTGATCTATTTCACGTGTTTATTTCTGTTAATGTTGATGATTATGGCTTACAGCCAATGAAAACTCAAAAGTCATTATTTCAATTAATTAGAATACCTTATAACAACAGCTTGAAAAATGTTTTCAAAATCCAAAATGTTATCCTACTGAAATCTATGTTCAATAAATGCCCTCAATACTTGGTCGGGGATCCTTTTACATCAATTACTGCATCAATGCGGCAATATGGCATGGAGGGATCAGCCTGTGGCACTGCTGAGGGGTTATGGAAGCCCAGGTGGCTTTGATAGAAGCCTTCAGGTCGTCTGCATTGTTGGGTCTGGTGTCTCTCATTTTCCTCTTGACAATACCCCATAGATTCTTTATGGGGTTAAGGTCAGGTGAGTTTGCTGCCAATCAAGCACAGTGATACTGTTGTTTTAAACCAGGTATTAGTACTTTTGTCAGTGTGGACAGGGGCCAAGTCCTGCTGGAGAATGAAATTTCCATCTCCAAAAAGCTTGGCGTAGCTAAGGTTTTGTTTCAGGGGGCCGAAACTTCTGAGTGGGCCTCTAACCAGGTAACCCTGATTCCAACTATAGCGGCGCACCCAGATAGTTGATGTAGGAAAACCTCAGCAGATGACCGCGCTGTTACTAAAAATAATCTCTATACAAAGACCAGCACTGATATTACCGCCATATGGTGACATATATTGATAGATGCCAGTCCTGCAGAACATATAAGAGATCACAGCTCAGTTATATATAGTACCTTACAGCTGACGTTCTTTCTGATTAAATTGTTCACTTTTCCCGTCTTTTCCATCTGGCCCAGACCGACACGACAACTTCTCCAGCCAGGACTCAGAGTCTCAGGTATGCAGAGATCACAACAAAGACACATTTGACTCCTTACATTTCAGGCACTGACCACATCTATCCCCAACCTGCACAAACTTCTCATCCTGCTGATACCCCAATACTGAGCCTCTGCTGCAAAATGTGTCCCTATTACTGCACCTACTGTGTGCCCTCTAGATGGTAAAACAAACCTCTAAAATAAAGTAATGCCGTGTGCAAGTGTCCTAGAAAACAGTGCCCGCATTGTGCCCCCTAGAAAGTAATAGTGCCCCTTCGACAGTCACGATAACCTGAGTTCCCCTATAACAATAAGTGCCCACCTAAGATTTAATAATGTCCTGAGTCTCCCCCCATGTAGAGCTCCGCTCTAACCAGTATGATGTTCTCCTATTCACGATATAATTCCCCCTCACTGTATAGTACCCCCACAAAGTATACTGACCCCTTAGTAGCCCCCAAGCTGATGGCTCCAACACTGTATGATGGCCTCCACACTATACAAAGACCCCACATTATCTCCCACACTGTATGATGGCCCCCACGCTGTTCAAAGAACCCACATTATCTCCCACACTGTATAAATAGCCTACATATAGTATAATGCGCCAGATAGTCCTCAATATAGTATAATGCACTCCCCATAGTCCTTCGTATAGTATAATGCGCCCCTATAGGCAGAGTCTGTAGTAAAATGCTCCCCCCATTGACAGAGTCTGTAGTATAAAGCTCCCCCCCATAGGCAGAGTCTGTAGTATAATGCTCCCCCCCTCCTCATAGGCAGAGTCTGTGGTATAATGCCCCCCCATAGGCAGAGTCTGCAGTATAATGCCCCCCCCATAGGCAGAGTCTGTAGTATAATGCTCCCCCCTCCTCATAGGCAGAGTCTGTAGTATAATGCCCCCCCCTCCTCATAGGCAGAATCTGTAGTATAATGCCCCCCCCCATCTCATAGGCAGAGTCTGTAGTGTAATGTGCCCCCCCTCCTCATAGGCAGAGTCTGTGGTATAATGCCCCCCCATCTCATAGGCAGCGTCTGTAGTATAATGCCCCACTTATAGGCAGAGTCTGTAGTAAAATGCACCCCCCATAGGCAGAGTCTGTAGTATAATGCTCCCCCTCTTATAGGCAGAGTCTGTAGTACAATGTCCCCCCCATAGGCAGAGTCTGTAGTATAATGCTCCCCCCCTCCTCATAGGCAGAGTCTGTAGTATAATGCCCCCCCATAGGCAGAGTCTGCAGTATAATGCCCACCCATAGGCAGAGTCTGTAGTATAATGCTCCCCCCTCCTCATAGTCAGAGTCTGTAGTATAATCCCCCCCCTCCTCATAGGCAGAATCTGTAGTATAATGCCCCCCCATCTCATAGGCAGAGTCTGTAGTATAATGTGCCCCCCCTCCTCATAGGCAGAGTCTGTGATATAATGCCCCCCCCATCTCATAGGCAGCGTCTGTAGTATAATGCCCCACCTATAGGCAGAGTCTGTAGTAAAATGCACCCCCCATAGGCAGAGTCTGTAGTATAATGCTCCCCCTCTTATAGGCAGAGTCTGTAGTACAATGTCCCCCCATAGGCAGAGTCTGTAGTCTACTGCTCTCCCCTGCTCATAAACAGAGTCTGTAGTATAATGCCCCCCATAGGCAGAGTCTGTAGTAGAATGCCCCCCCATAGACAGAGGCTTTAGTATAATGCTCCCCCCCTCCCCATAGACAGTCTGTAGTATAATGCCCCCCCTCCCCATAGGCAGAGTCTTTAGTATAATGCCCCCCCTCTCTGTGGGCAGAGTCTTTAAGATAATGCTCCCCCATAGGCAGAGTCTGTAGTATAATGCACCTCCCCCTTCCCATAGGCAGAGTCTGTAATATAATGCCGCCCCCCACCCGGCAAAAAATAAATAAACAGTACTCATCTCTCCTCCTGGTTCCCTCGCTGCTCAGAGCACCCAGCACGCACACATCTTCAGCACAGCGGGCTGGGCGCCAAGTGATGATGTCAGAGACGTCAGTCACAGAAGGGACTAATGGGAGAGAGATCCGCGCTCCCTCTCTCATCAGTAAACTTGCGGCGGTGGCGGGCAGTGGGGCCCGATGCTGGCACCAGGGGCATGCTAGATACAGTTACACTGGCGTAGCCCTGGATGGGCCCCCTAAGAGCAAGGGGCCCGGGGCCACCGCCCCCTTTGCCCCCCTGGTAGCTTGATACTGTGGCAGAGGGAAGCATGAAGTGCTCTAAAATTTCCTGGTAGACGGCTGCGCTGACTTTTGTGTTGAAAAAACACAGTGGACCTACACCAGCAGATGACACGGCTCCCCAAACCATCACTGATTGTGGAAACTTCACACTAGACCTCAAGCAGCTTGGATTGTGGCCTCTCCACTCTTCTTCCAGACTCTGGGACCTTGATTTCAAATGAAAATTGGAACTCTGGACATCTGTCAAGCCAGCAGTCTTCATCATGATTGTCATGATTGTGGAGCCTACTAAAACAGACTAAGGGACCTTTTTAAATGCTTAGGAAGTCTTTGCAGGTGTTTTTTGTTAATTATTTTAATTTACTGAGTTAATGACTTTTGTGTTTTCATTGGCTATAAGCCATAATCATCAACATTAACAGAAATAAACACTTGAAATAGATCACTGTGTTTGTAATGACTCTATATAATATATGAGGTTCACTTTTTGCATTGAAGAACTGAAATAAATTAACTTTTTGATGATATTCTAATTTTGTGAGATGCACCTATATGTTATGGCCTTGTAAATTAGAGTGTTTATCTTCATGGGGTGCACTTAAATAGTGCTGGGCAGCCCGTGTTTTTGCCTCAGCAGCGAATTTAGCTATCCAGGGAATCTAGTCACTTTATGTGTATATCAGTTCTGACATTATGTTGCTTGCATTTGAATCCTGTCTCTTTTTTATTGTTTGATAACGGCACTGTCTGCTAGTGATTTAATGTATTTGCTCTAGTTTCAATTTGCAATGCATTATGGGAAAGTTCCAAGAGCATTGTGAGACAGTTCTTGTTGCATTGTGGTCCTGTTCTTGTCACAGTTTGGGCAGCGACCATTATTTCCTCTTCTCTTCTGATGGAGAAGTTCCCTTATCACTCATCTTGTAAAGTGGCACAGAGCGGTAGTCGTGACTGAACGTCGGTCTGATTTCGCTCTGGCACTTTACAGACAATGGGTGTCCCAGTCCCAGTGTGCTCTAGGGTGTGGGGTGCAGCACACTCTCTTGTAGGCCGCAGGCCTCCACTGCCTTCAGGCTTCTGTCCTCAGAAGCCGCCGCACACAATTTAGGGGACACGAAGTTCTTTGTAACAGTCAAACATATACTTGACAGTTCAAGTTCATCAGGTGGGTACAGATGGGATAAGGCACAGCAATTCACATTATCCTCCTTCTTAGCATAACTCCTCTTCAGCCCTGTTGGTAGCTCATCCTGTATTTCTCGTCCACCTCTGCAGTGCACCCGGGACTGGCCTTCAACTTCCATCTATGCAGGTCCCTGTCCATCTTCCTTTGTACTTCAGAGCACACAAAGTGTCCGGCAGCTCCTATGCCAGACCTTAGGCTCTGGACGTGACTGGAGCGACTGCTCTGGATCCCAGTAATGCCTCCCACTGCCTGGAACATTGAGTACTATATACAGTGGGTACGGAAAGCATTCAGACCCCTTTACATCTTTCACTCTTTGTTTCATTGCAGCCATTTGGTAAATTCTAAAAAGTTCATTTTTTTTCTCATTAAAGTACACTGTGCACCCCATCTTGACTGAAAAAAAACAGAAATGTAGAAATTTTTGCAAATTTATTAAAAAAGGAAAACTGAAATATCACATGGTCATAAGTATTCAGACCCTTTGCTCATATTTAAGTCACATGCTGTCCATTTCTTGTGATCCTCCTTGAGATGGTTCTACTCTTTCATTGGAGTCCAGCTGTGTTTAATTAAACTGATAGGACTTGATTTGGAAAGGCACACACCTGTCTATATAAGACCTCACAGCTCACAGTGCATGGCAGACCAAATGAGAATCATGAGCTCAAAGGAACTGCCTGTTACGATGTTAGTAGATACCCTGAAGTCCAATGGCGTGGGCCAAAAGCAGAGACTGAGACAAGAGTAGTGTGAAAGTCTATTTTAAACTCAAGTGCAAAAGATCACAGCAAACAGTTTATGAAGGTAAGTTCATTCCAAACAATACTTCTTAGAACCTAATCTGTAAGGCACGGCCTTCATTACTATTAGGGTATGTAAACGTTAACGATAGTCCAAGTTTACTTAGGGACAGTAATATGCAAACAGAAATAAGGATAGTAAGCAGACGTAGGTATTCCTCAGTTGATTGTGGACTCACGTAGTACAGAAGAGAAGACAAACTGGAATATGGATCTGGATATTGAAGAATGCAGGAGGTGCAGCGGAGGAAACAGCGATGTCTTAAGCAGAGCTGGAGCCGGGTATTTAAACACAGAGCAAGATGGTGACTATACCAGAGGTGTAGAGATCCAGGAGAAGTTTTCTTCAGGAAGACAAAAGTTCAGAGATCCCAGCGTGAGTGAACAACAGCCAGCGGTTCCTTTCAGCAGAAGTCCCCTTAGCAGAGGATTCAGGCAGCAATCCTTTCAGCGGATGACTAGGAGTAAACACAAAGTCAGCAAGACTCTATTCAGAGGGCTAGCACAGGTGAGTAGAAAGCTAAAAGCACACAATACTCAGGCAAGGCATGATTGCAACACATGCAGTTTAAGTAGGTCCACAGGCAGGAAACACATGACCTCAGTGAGGCAATGGAAGCCATCTTGGCTAAGGGAAAAACTACTGGCAAAGTAAAATTAAACCTGGCATCCTGACACTGCCAAAGGAGCTTAGAGACAGAATTGTGGCAAGGCACAGATCTGTCCAAGTTTACAAAAGAATTTCTGCATTAGTCAAGGGTCCTAAGAACACAGTGGCCTCCATAATCCTTAAGTGGAAAAAGTTTGGGACCACCAGAAGTCTTCCTAGACCTGGCCGTCCAGCTCAACTGAGCAATCGTGGGAGAAGAGCCTTGGTGAGAGAGGTAAAGATGAACCCCAAGATCACTGTGGCTGAGCTCCAAAGATGCAGTAGGGAGATGGGAGAAAGTTGCATAAAGTCAACTATCACTGCAGCCCTCCACAAGTCGAGCCTTTATGGCAGAGTGGCCCAACGGAAGCCTCTCCTCAGTGCAAGACATATGAAAGCCTGCACAGAGTTTGCTTAAAAACACATGAAGGACTCCCAGTCTATGAGAAATAAGATTCTTTGGTCTGATGAGACTAAGATAGAACTTTTTGGTGATAATTCTAAGGGGTATGTGTGGAGAAAACCAGGCACTGCTCATCACCTGCCCAATACAATCCCAACAGTGAAACATGGTGGTGGCAGCATCATGGGGGTGTTTTTCAGCTGCAGGGACAGGACGACTGGTTGGAATTGAAAGAAACATGAATGTGGCCAAGTACACAGATATCCTGGATGAAAACCTCTTCCAGAGTGCTCTGGACCTCAGACTTGGCCGAAGGTTCACCTTCCAACAAGACAATGAGCCTATGCACACAGTTAAAATAACAAAGGAGTGGCTTCAGAACAAATCTGTGACCATTCTAGACTGGCCTAGCCAGAGCCCTGACCTAAACCCAATTGAACATCTCTGGAGAGACCTGAAAATGGCTGTCCACCAACGTTCACCATCCAACCTGACAGAACTGGAGAGGATCTGCAAGGAAGAATGGCAGAGGAACCCCAAATCCAGGTGTGAAAAACTTGTTGCATCATTCCCAAGAAGACTCATGGATGCACTAGCTCAAAAGGGGGCTTCTACTCAATACTGGTCATTTGGTCTGACATGCACTGTGAGCTGTGAGGTCTTATATAGACAGGTGTGTGCCTTTCCAAATCAAGTCCTATCAGTTTAATTAAACACAGCTGGACTCCAATGAAAGAGTAGAACCATCTCAAGGAGGATCACAAGGAAATGGACAGCATGTGACTTAAATATGAGCAAAGGGTCTGAATACTTATGACCATGTGATATTTCAGTTTTCCTTTTTTAATAAATTTGCAAAAATTTCTACATTTCTGTTTTTTTCAGTCAACATGGGGTGCAGAGTGGACTTTAATGAGAAAAAAATGAACTTTTTAGAATTTACCAAATGGCTGCAATGAAACAAAGAGTGAAAAATTTAAAGGGGTCTGAATGCTTTCCGTACCCACTGTACTTCAATAAAACTCACCCTATAGATACCCTAGCCTGAACCTGCATGTCAACGGAGATGGGCATCCTACATATAGATGACAATGGCACCCTTGCTGAACGGCAGCTGCCCCTAGACCCTAAAAGTCCCTTATTCGTACTTACATAGACCAAAGATCTGACAGTCTACCAGAAACTGGTACAGATATCACATCAAACAATCAATCCTCAGTGTGTACTAAATGATTAAAGTGACAACAGTGAATAAAGTGACAATGTGCAAATTTATAAAAACACCCAAGAACGTTCCTAATATCTTTGGACCTCCAAGCCAAAGGATACATTCGGGCATCCAAACAAAGGCTACAATCAGCCCTGTTCAACACCCTAGATGCTGATTACCTGCCTTATAGTGGAGGGTGACACCCTAGTTAATGTTGACACTGTGGCGCCCCCGCTCCACGGCGGCTATCCCTGGATAACCCTAGCCGGCCCTGGAATTAATCACCCATAGAGGTATCAATGACATAAATGATCACAAGACTAAACAATGAAAGGAACTTATCTTGATAAAGTGCAATACTGATGCGGATCATCTTTATGCCGCATGTCCCGATTTTAAAGAGATTTAATAAAATTTGTATTTTAGGGTTTATGTTATACTTATGTCTTATGGTATCCTAAGCTTATCTTATGCTATACTCACATTATGCATTAACACTTCACATGCTGATACATCACCATTATACATTACATAAGACACATATCACTTTTAGATATAAAACCGCAAGACAGTATTCACATGACGTGTTTGTTGTCTTCAGGGGCAGGAACAGGGTAAGACAGTCCACATCCCTACAGTTTTGTATCTTGGGCTCTGTGCACACAGCCTGCTCCAAGCTTAGCCGGTAAGAGCCCTATCTATGTGGTACAATACTGGGGTTCATCGTATGTTTTCCGCATCTACTGTATGGAGGTTTCTCTACTATCAATAAAGAGAAGGTTTTTCGCAGCCTTATTCTTAAGAAGACAGGGGGTTTAGCTCCATGTCACACTACACACCGTGGTAAGGTGTATGAGGGGAGCATAGCCTGCCTAATCTAATAGTATGGGCGTCACTAATAGGCTGTAAACCAGACACTGTGTGTGACCAGCGCCAAAATATCTACCAGTACCTCATATATAGATTTTGCATGTTATTTTTATTCAGCGTTCAGACAAGCCCATCAATGCTGGATTTGTAAACTAGGGGGTCTGTCCTCATGGGGTGCACTTAGATAGTGCTTTGCAGCCTGCCTAATCTAACAGTATGAGGGTCACTAATAGGCTGTAAGCCCTATATTGAGCACTATCTGTGTTAGGCGTCAGGTGTTTTCTGGATCTGAAATGGGTTCAGAATCATCAGTGGATTCTGTGGTCTCCCATTCCGGTCCAGATGCTGCTCAGCATCATCGTCAGTCCCAACGCCTAGCTGGTGCACGAGATGTACAAGCTGTCTCTTGGGTCTTTGTTCCTAGCAACATGAAGGATAGGTTGCGGAGGGAAACAGGGCTGTTACAGCCTAAGTCCAGGATACACTGCACTGAGCATGCCCGTGACATGGCGGACCGTGATTAGTGGTTTGGGAGTCAGCTGATCCGGTGACCTGGCACCGCCTGATTGGTCGCGGGTGACGTCACCAATAATGTGACGATGGGCAGGGCTTAATATTTAAATAGCACGCCCACAAACATGGCGGCGCACTCTGATCATTGAGCTGAGTTGGTGTTATTGTGTGGACGCTTGGTCGTTTCGGCTCCACGTGTGCTTTTGCTGTTATAGCTTCTGACAGGCAGTTTTAGCAGGGGATAGACAGCCTTAGATGGAGGGAGGCAGGTAGCTTCGTCTGACACTCTGGCTCCAACAAGGGGGTCGCTATACACCCCGAGCAGACTGCGGACTCCGTATTCCCGGCACCGCCTGTTAGCCACGTGGAGAGATACTCCTCAGTCCGGTAGCACGCCGGCTGGGAGCACGTATAAGCCGGCGTGAATCACACACGCATCCGAGCGCCTGCTGCGTAGCCTCTGTGCAGTTAACAGGGCTACGGCTCCATTATTTGTCGCACATCTCTCGTGCAGTTAACGGAGCGAATCCCTATTCCCGTTCCGGTGTGCAGTAACACGGGGGGGATTGTTATTTCAGTTGGTTGTTTTACCTTCTTACCCGGAAGGTGTTCGTCCGCAGTCCTCCAGGCTGCATCACGGACCCCGGGTTCGTTTGCTTTCCATTATTTAATAAAGTTGTTTGCAACCATTCCCCTAACAATCTGTGTGTGACCAGTGACCTATACAAGCCATTTTTTGTGTGCAGTTTTAATACTAAGCAATGACCCCCTCCAAGAATTGGTAGGTTATGAGTTGGTTGTCTCATCAGTATTTTGCACCTGTGCTGCCCCTGCCTTTATTATATGGTTTGCTTCATCCTGATTAGTGCATTCGTTTTGAGACCTGGGCTGGAGAATAAATACTGTTCCTCTTTTTTGCTGTGTTAATAATTTTTTTCAGTTTTAATTCAACTACTCTAGCATCAAGCTCCTAATTCGCTTTGTCTAAAGGAAGTTAGATGGCAATGTTTTATTGTGTGAGGTATGGAACTCTCTACCACATGACCTTGTAATACTTAATTCTCTAAAAAAAAGTTCAAGGAGGTCCTGTGTGACTTTCTTGAATAACATTACAGGTTATTCATACTAGATTTTGTTATGGGACGTTGATCCAAGCAACTAGTCTGATTGCCATATGTGGAGTCGGGAAGGAATTTTTCCCCTAATTTTGGGCAAGCAGCATCTGCCTCATGGGTTTTTTTGACTTCCTCTGGATCAACACATAAGCTTTTCACAGGTCTCTATATATAGTGTGATGGCTCCCACAGCTCTTTATATACAGTACTAGATGGTGGCCCGATTCTAACGCATCGGGTATTCTAGAATCTGTATGCGGCCGACCAGGCGCAATCAACAGAGTGGTGTTTAAATGTGGCGCCAAAATCGCTGATTGGTCGCGGCCGCCGGCCACGACCAATCAGCAGAGCGGTGTTTAAATTTGGCGCCAGTATCGCTGATTGGTCGCGGCGCCAATATCGCTGATTCCGACCAATCAGCGAATCGTATTACTGAGGACCGGGCAGCGACGCTACCTGTGCGGGTACTTCCGCTGCAAGGAACCGGGAGATGGCCGGCTGCTCACAGCCAAAGTATCCCGACTGGCGGCGCCGCTCCCCGGTCCTCGCTTCACACTTGCCGTCGGGAGATCAGCGGCCCTAGCCATTGATCTCCCGACGGTAGCCGCATGGAGGTCAGCGGCGCCGCCGGTCGCGGTACTTCTGCTGCGAGCAGCCGGGAGATGAGCGGCTAGCGCCGGTCATCTCCCGGCTGCATCGCCGCTGACCTCCATGCGGCAGATGAGCTGCTAACGGCCGCCATCTTTTTCTGAAATCCCGCGTCGCTGATTGGCCGCGGCTGGACCAATCAGCGACGCAGGATTTCCTGGACAGAAGGACAGACAGACAGACGGGATAAGACGATTATATACAGTACAGACCAAAAGTTTGGACACACCTTCTCATTTCAAGATTTTTCTGTATTTTCATGACTATGAAAATTGTACATTCACACTGAAGGCATCAAAACTATGAATTAACACATGTGGAATTATATACTTAACAAAAAAGTGTGAAACAACTGAAAATATGTCTTATATTCTAGGTTCTTCAAAGTAGCCACCTTTTGCTTTGATGACTGCTTTGCACACTCTTGGCATTCTCTTGATGAGCTTCAAGAGGTAGTCAATGGAAATGGTCTTCCAACAATCTTGAAGGAGTTCCCAGAGATGCTTAGCACTTGTTGGCCCTTTTGCCTTCACTCTGCGGTCCAGCTCACCCCAAATCATCTCGATTGGGTTCAGGTCTGGTGACTGTGGAGGCCAGGTCATCTGGCGTAGCACCCCATCATTCTCCTTCTTGGTCAAATAGCCCTTACACAGCCTGGAGGTGTGTTTGGGGTCATTGTCCTATTGAAAAATAAATGATGGTCCAACTAAACGCAAACCGGATGGAATAGCATGCCGCTGCAAGATGCTGTTGTAGCCATGCTGGTTCAGTATGCCTTCAATTTTGAATAAATCCCCAACAGTGTCACCAGCAAAGCACCCCCACACCATCACACCTCCTCCTCCATGCTTCTCGGTGGGAACCAGACATGTAGAGTCCATCCGTTCACCTTTTCTGCATCGCACAAAGACACGGTGGTTGGAACCAAAGATCTCAAATTTAGACTCATCAGACCAAAGCACAGATTTCCACTGGTCTAATGTCCATTCCTTGTGTTCTTTAGCCCAAATAAGTCTCTTCTGCTTGTTGCCTGTCCTTAGCAGTGGTTTCCTAGCAGCTATTTTACCATGAAGGCCTGCTGCACAAAGTCTCCTCTTAACAGTTGTTGAAGAGATGTGTCTGCTGCTAGAACTCTGTGTGGCATTGACCTGGTCTCTAATCTGAGCTGCTGTTAACCTGCGATTTCTGAGGCTGGTGACTCGGATAAACTTATCCTCAGAAGCAGAGGTGACTCTTGGTCTTCCTTTCCTGGGGCAGTCCTCATGTGAGCCAGTTTCTTGCAGCGCTTGATGGTTTTTGCATCTGCACTTGGGGACACTTTCAAAGTTTTACCAATTTTTTGCATTGACTGACCTTCATTTCTTAAAGTAATGATGGCCACTCATTTTTCTTTACTTAGCTGCTTTTTTCTTGCCATAATACAAATTCTAACAGTCTATTTAGTAGGACTATCAGCTGTGTATCCACCAGACTTCTGCACAACACAGCTGATGATCCGAACCCTATTTATAAGGCAAGAACTCCCACTTATTAAACCTGACAGGGCACACCTGTGAAGTGAAAACCATTTCCGGTGACTACCTCTTGAAGCTCATCAAGAGAATGCCAAGAGTGTGCAAAGCAGTCATCAAAGCAAAAGGTGGCTACTTTGAAGAACCTAGAATATAAGACATATTTTCAGTTGTTTCACACTTTTTTTGTTAAGTATATAATTCCACATGTGTTAATTCATAGTTTTGATGCCTTCAGTGTGAATGTACAATTTTCATAGTCATGAAAATACAGAAAAATCTTTAAATGAGAAGGTGTGTCCAAACTTTTGGTCTGTACTGTATATTAGATGATGACCCCACAGACCCTTTACACAGCATTATGTTTCCACAGCTCCTTGTATACAGTATGATTCCCTCATTGTTCCCTAAATACAGTATGATGTGCTCACAGCTCCATATACACCGTATGATGTCCCCACACATGCAGATACACAATATGATACCTATACACAATATGATGCCCCTACATCTCCCTATACACAATATGATGCCCCTACATCTCCCTCCATCTGAACAAGTCTCTCCAGCTTCAGAAAGATTATGGACGCATCACATTTTTTTTTACGGACAGGGAAAAAAGTGCCCTATTTTTATGGACTGTCCAAGAATTTCTGGACAGTTGGCTACCCTGCTATTAGTTCCACTGGGGTGGCAGCCTAGGTGGATGCTGGAAGCACAACCGTCTCTCCCTAAGATTCGGAGAGGGAAGGCCACCGATTCCTGACCCTTGCTGTGGCCTTTTCGTTGAGAGGGATGGTTTATTGAGGGCCCATATATACACACAGTCATGGCCGGAAGTGTTTAGCAACCTTGAGATTGTTCCAGAAAGTGAAGTATTTCTCCCAGAAAATTATTACAATTACACATGTTTTGTTATACATTTGTTATAATATTTATTTCCTTTGTGTGTATTGAAACAGCACAAAAAAATGGGAAAAAAAGGCAAATTGGACATAATTTCACACAAAACTCCAAAAATGGGCCGGACAAAATTGTTGGCACTTTTCCAAAATTGTGGAAAAACAACTTTGCTTCAAGCATGTGATGCTCGTTAAAACTCACCTGTGGCAAGTAACAGTCGTGGGTAATATGAAAGTCATACCTGAGACCAGATAAAAAGTGGAGAAGATAGATAGATATGAGATTGATAGATAGATAGATATGAGATAGATAGATGGATATGTGGCACCCCAGGGTCTGGTTACCACTGTAATAGAAATATTATGTCTGAGAGCAAGTGGGAGGTTTCCTGGTTCGGAGCCCTTAAACATGCAACACCTCCTGTCCCAGACCAGATAGGGGAGGAACCTGCCCTATATAAACTGGATCTGGGGTGGGGTTAGTGAAGTCAGAGCCTGGAGTTAGTTCCAGACACAGGGAAAGTAACAGCGAGGAGCTCTGTAGGAGCAGGAGCTGAAGACCAGGGACTTGAGCTAAGCGGAGTTCGTCCTGGCAGAAGACTCTGAGAACCGGACACAGGAGTCCGAGGTTGCGGGGACTTATATATACCCAGCAGCAGAAACCCGCCGGCAGGGGATTTCAAGTCCTCTGGCCATAGAAGCCCGGAGGCTCAGTCACGAGCAAGGGACCAGCACTGCAATCGAGGAGCGGGGGCTATCAGAAGGCCCCAAGTCACCAGCCATACAGGTGAGCACCACACGGAACACTCAGGGACGTGGGCTACTTCCACTCGCTTACAGCAAGGTAGCCAGGAAGAGTGCAGATAGTCAGGGAGGCCTACAACTCCACCTGGCCAGGGGAACTCCAGTTTGCTCACAGACTGACCAGGCCTCTTATGCTAGCCAGTACTGCCGGGAGGGTCTGCCTTATCACCATCAGTAAAGACCCTGAACTGCACTGCAAAGCCTCTGAGTCATTCCTGCTGCGCTCGTGCACCATCACTCCTATCATCCACACTCACTAGCCTGAGGCTATACTCCTCCCGTGGGGAGTTATACTACACTCTGCTGCCCTCACAACATCAGCCTCAGAGGTCTGCTCAGGTCTGCTCAGCAGCGGCCGTTCTTATTGACCGCAATCCACGGGTGGCGTAGTCGGACATTGCATTATACTGATACAGAGACTGCCACAATATTGGTCTGGCCACCCTGAGCCACGGGACCGGGTCGCCACTACTACTCCCAGCATTGCCCTGAAGTCCGGTCCCGGGTGCCCCATGGCCCAGGGGGCGCGTCATATAGATAATAGATAGATGATAGATTGTCCTATGATATGAGATAGAGGTCGTTATAGACAGGTTTATACACTCTCTCCCGAAGTCGGTAAAATCCTGGGTTGCCCAGGGAGATCCCTATAATGCTGATGACTTGGTGGGGTTGGTGGAAAGATACCAGGCGGTTGAGAGTCCGTTGGGAAAACAAGGGGTCGTAGCCTCTCAATACTGGGGTTCCCAAAAGGTGGCGGACACCCAAAAGAAGCAAGCTAGCGCCACACCTGGGGGGCATCCTAGAGTTCAGGAGGGGTCTGAGTTGCTGCCCAAGGTCCCACCCCATAATATAGTGTGTTGGAGATGTCATACCCCTGGCCATATTGCCTCCCGGTGTCCCATAACCTCTGAACCAATGGACTGTAACATGTGCCGGCGTTGCTCTTATTTTGCCTACCCCGCCTGCAGCGCGGTTCGTCAACATGGCGAGGGCCCTCAGGCATGCTCAGTGTCAGTTAACGGGGCACAAGTCTCTGGACTATTGGTCTCAGGAAGTTTGGTGACCCTGATAAGGGCCACACTCCCTCATCGGCTGGTTTCTGGGAAGGTGGTGGATGTCCGGTGTATCCATGGGGACGCTAAGAACTATCCTGTGGCCCAGGTGGATGTAAACACAGACTGTGGCACCACATCTCATGAAGTGGCGGTCGTTAAGGACCTATTGCATCCCATAATAATTGGACGTTACTTTGCATTATTCTGGGAAATGTGGGGGAAAGCGGGGACACCTGGTTGCTTGGACGACAGCCAGATCGCCCCTAAGGAAACTTACCCGCAGAACATAGTAGATGAGTTTCCCATGTGTGTGCTGGTGGGCAATGAGGATGAAGTAGCATCCCCTGAGTCCAATATCCCTGAGCTGGAGGTGTCCGAGGGAAACTTTGGAACTGCCCAACTCAGGGATTTAACTCTGAAAGGGGCCTTTGAAAATGTTACTGTGTTAAATGGGGTGCCTCAGGAACCGGGGGCTGACACTCGGTTCCCTCATTTTGCTGTGAATGGGGATTTGCTGTACAGAATAACCAAGCCAAGGGGTGAGGTAATAGAACAGTTGCTGGTGCCAGGGCCCTATAGACGCAGGGTGTTAGACATGGCTCATTCTCATGTGTTGGGTGGTCACCTGGGTGCAGACAAGATTCAAGAACGGATCCTCCAAAGATTCTACTGGCCAGGTTGCTATAGAGAAATATAGAGTTATTGTCGTTCCTCCCCCACATGCCAGATAACCTCCCCAGTGGCCCACTTCCGCAGTCCCCTAGTGCCACTACCAGTCATCGAGGTTCCATTCGAACGCATAGCAATGGATCTAGTGGAGCCTCTGGTCAAGTCCGCCCAAGGGCATCAGTGTATCCTGGTGGTATTAGATTATGCTACATGGTATCTGGAGGCCGTACCACTACGAAACTCCTCCACCAGGTGTATAGCCCGGGAGTTAGTCCACATGTTTTTAAGAACCGGGTTGCCTAACGAGATCCTAACAGACCAAGGAACTCCATTTATGTCGAAGGTCATGAGGGAATTGTGCAAGACACTGCAGATTGCACAACTGAGAACCTCCGTGTACTCTCCCCAGACGGACGGACTGGTAGAGAGGTTTAACAAAACCTTGAAAGCAATGTTGAGGAAAGCAGTGGAAAAGGATGGCCGAGACTGGGACTATATGTTGTTCGCCATGAGGGAAGTTCCCAAAGCTTCCACAGGTTTCTCCCCGTTTGAACCACTCTATGGACGACACCCTCAGGACTCCTGGAGGTGGAGAAAGAGTCCTGGGAAGCTGAGACCACTCCCTATAGGAGAGTGGTGGAGCACGTTGCCCAGATGCAAGAGAGGATTGCCCATGTGATGCCCATTGTGAGGGAGCACCTCCTCAAGGCACAAGAGGCACAGTCCAGGGTGTATAATAGGTCGGCCAGGGTGAGATCGTTCAACCCAGGAGATCGAGTGCTTGTGCTAGTCCCACAGTGGAGAGCAAGTTCATGGCCAAGTGGCAGGGCCCCTATGAGGTGGTAGAGAAAGTGGGGGAAGTCAACTTTAAGATCCACCAACCAGGGAAGAGGAAGCCCTACCAAATTTACCATGTTAACTTGATTAAGCCATGGCAAGATAGAGAGCCTGCGGAAGCTCCCTGTTTAGTGGCTGAGGCTGAGGCCGATGTGAAAGAGGTCAAGGTGGCAGAGTCACTGTCACATGCCCAAAAGCAACAGTGCAAAGAGTTGTTACAGCGAAATAAAGACATGTTTTCGGAGTTGCCAGGACTCACTCAGGTCATAGAGCATGAGGTTCTCACAGAGCCTCATGTTCGCGTCAATCTAAAACCATACCGGATCCCCGAAGCCCGCAGAGAGGTGATCTCTAAAGAAGTAAGGCGGATGCTAAACCTGGGAGTCATTGAAGAGTCCAAAAGTCGATGGTCCAGTCCTATAGTCTTAGTGCCGAAACCAGATGGGGAATGGCGGTTTTGCAACGACTATAGGAAGCTGAAGGAGGTCTCAAAGTTCGACGCCTACCCAATGCCTAGGGTAGATGAGCTTATCGAAAGGCTAGGACCCGCTCGGTACATCACCACTCTGGACTTCACCAAAGGATATTGGCAAATTCCCCTGTCCAAAGAGGCTAAGGAGAAGACAGCCTTCTCGACGCCAATACGTCAGGATGCCGTTTGGGTTGAAGGGAGCTCCGGCCACCTTCCAGAGAGCCATGGACCGGATCTTAGCACCCCACAAACAGTATGCAGCGGCCTACCTAGATGCTATCGTCATATTTAGCCAGGACTGGGAAAGTCATCTGGACAAAGTTCAAGCCATACTTGATGCCCTAAGGAAGGCGGGCTTTACTATCAACCCGAAGAAATGTGCCATGGGGATGGAGGAAGCCAAGTACCTAGGGTACGTGGTTGGTAGAGGGGAAATAAAACCACAAATAAATAAGGTCGAGGCGATCTTGAACTGGCCACAGCCCCTCTCGAAGAAGCAGGTCAGGGCGTTTCTAGGCATTGTGGGCTACTATCGAAGATTTGTCCCTAACTTTGCCCTGATAGCAGCCCCACTGATGGATCTTCTGAAAGGGATGAAGTCAGCTATGGCCAAGTGGTCCCCGGAAGCAGAAGCGACCTGCCAGGAATTGAAACTGGTCCTCTGTAAACAACCAGTCTTGGTGGCACCCAGCTTCTCCAAGGAGTTTGTGGTCCAGATGGATGCATCGGATGTCGGGCTGGGAGCAGTCTTGTCCCAGGAGATTAACGGAGAAGAACACCCTGTAAAATACCTCAGTCTGAAGCTCTCCGCTTGTGAGAAGGACTACTCCATTGTAGAAAAAGAATGTTTGGCCATTAAGTGGGCGTTAGACACTCTGAGGTATTACCTATTAGGTAGAAGGTTCAGGGTAGTGTCAGACCATGCCCCATTGAGGTGGATGCGAGAAAAGAAGGGAAACAATGCCAGAGTGACTAGGTGGTTCCTGGCTCTACAAGATTTTAGTTTCCGGGTAGAGCATAGGCCTGGGAAACAACATGGGAATGCCGCTGCCTTGTCAAGGATTTATTGTATGGTGACAGAAGGTGCCAAGCCCTACGGCTTTGGACAGAGGGGGGGTGTATGTAAGGTTGCTGCCGGACAGATCGTGGACGGGAGGTATGTGTCCTCGAAGTGCCATGCTTCGGTGATGTAGGATCCGGAGAAGCAGGCTCCAGCACACATAGTGCTGAGAGGAATTTAATGGGTCCGGATTACAGAGCCGGGTTTTATGAGCAGCTGAAAGAGCTGGGGGGAACAGCTGCTCACTTACCTCCAGTCCAGGTCTTGGAAGGCTAATTTAAGACAGCTGCGCCTGTCTCTGTCTGTCTGTGTTTGCTGGGCAAGGTGAGCAGACCTTGCAGGTGCTTCTTAGACTCTGCAGGAGGCAGAGAAAAGCACCTTGTTTAAACGGCTGAAGCCGTGCTGCATGGACTTGTTATTTTGAGCTTTGTTCTGTTATTCCTTTTTGTGCCAGGAAAAGGCTGTAACTTTTGTTTCTTAACTGGTGTATGGACACTAAAATAAGCCACCAGTTTGTTTGAACCCGTGGACTGCATCACTGTGTGAACCTGTGCCTACCTCCAAATCCCTACACTATCTATCTATCTATTTATCTATCTATCCATCTATCTATCCATCTATTTATTCATCTATCCATCTATCTATCCATCCATCATACATGGATAGATAGAAAGATAGATAGATACATATATGGATAGATAGATGGATAGATAGATATGAAATAGAGTATATAAGGATAGATAGATGATAGATAATCCTATGATATGATAGGTTTGATCGTGCATTTCCAATGTCTCTTACCACTGCTGCCATGATAGAGCATTTTCTACACTTTCTCGGTTCCTTCTTCCATTGCTGGAGGCTAACTTCTGCCGCATGAAATACAGTGGTGGCCAAAAGTATTGGCACCCCGGCAATTCTGTCAGATAATACTCAGTTTCTTCCTGAAAATGATTGCAATCACAAATTCTTTGGTATTATTATCTTCATTTAATTTGTCTTCAATGAAAAAACACAAATAGAATTGTCCTAAAGCCAAATTGGATATAATTCCACATCAAACCTAAAAAAGGGGATGGACAAAAGTATTGGCACTGTTTGAAAAATCATGTGATGCTTCTCTAATTTGTGTAATTAACAGCACCTGTAACTTACCTGTGGCACCTAACAGGTGTTGGCAATAACTAAATCACACTTGCAGCCAGTTAACATGGATTAAAGTTGACTCAACCTCTGTCCTGTGTCCTTGTGTATACCACATTGAGCATGGAGAAAAGAAAGAAGACCAAAGAATTGTCTGAGGACTTGTGAAACCAAATTGTGAGGAAGCATGAGCAATCTGAAGGCTACAAGTCCGTCTCCAAAGACCTGAATGTTCCTGTGTCTTCCGTGCGCAGTGTCATCAAGAAATTTAAAGCCCATGGCACTGTGGCTAACCTCCCTACATGTGGACGGAAAAGAAAAATTGACGAGAGATTTCAGCGCAAGATTGTGCGGATGGTGGATAAAGAACCTCGACTAACATCCAAACAAGTTCAAGCTGCCCTGCAGTCTGAGGGTACAACAGTGTCAACCCGTACTATCCGTCGGCGTCTGAATGAAAAGGGACTGTATGGTAGGATACCCAGGAAGACCCCACTTCTTACCCCGAGACATAAAAAAGCCAGGCTGGAGTTTGCCAAAACTTACCTGATAAAGCCTAGAACTGGAAGTGCATTGAGGTGAAGGTGAAGAGGTATTGGGAATCCTGCAGAAAATACCTGTGTGAATTGCGTGAAGAGGTATTGGGAATCCTGCAGAAAATACCTGTGTGAATTGCGTGAAGAGGTATTGGGAATCCTGCAGAAAATACCTGTGTGAATTGCGTGAAGAGGTATTGGGAATCCTGCAGAAAATACCTGTGTGAATTGCGGTGAGTGCTGCATTGTGATCTGCTGAGTGCTTTTCTACCTGTTTAGATTTATTGGGCTTTTTAAAATCTATTTTCTCACTACAGTTTTAGTTTCTTAGTTTACTACCTGTGTATTTAAAGGTTAACTACATTGCACTAAAATCCTGAGGTGTAGATTTACTCACAAGGGGTTAATTAAGGGGAAGGGGTCATAATTAAGGGTTTATAAGGGGCAGCTGGTTGGGCATAAAGTCCTTTGGAAGTGCATTGAGGTGAAGGGTACATTGCTGGAAAAGGAAAAAAAAAAAAAAAAAAACACTTTAAATCTCTTAGTTTGCGAGTGTGAACGAGCTGCGTGTGTCCGGAGCGTAAGTGCGAACGAAAGTAAGTGTGTGACTTGTTTTTCAGTGACTTTGGATTCAGGGAGTTTGGAAGGGAGGACTTAGGACTGAATTGCTGACTGTATTTCATTCTTTCTTTACTTTACTTTTTACTTAATTAATCCACCTGACCTACTTAGCTGATTCCCCCGTCCATACTTGATACTTAATTGATCCCCCGTCCATACTTAACTGATCCCCTGCCAATATCTAATTGATACACTTGCACATCCCTAATTGATCCCCGTCCATACACCTATATATAAATAATTGTGTTTTGTACTTGTATATATATACTGACTGTATCCCCATATTTAGAATGACGTCCATGTTGGACGGAGCCGTGCAGTGTACATCTTGCGCAATGTATGCATTCCGTGAGCACCCACTCGAGGATCCATACTGCTGCGAGAGATGTGAGCATATCGTGCACTTGGAAGCCCAAATTCTGGATCTAAGTGCTCAGATAGCGGTACTGAGGAGCATCGACAACATAGAACGGAGTTTGCTGCTCACCGAGCAGACACTCAATGGGTCAATACTGGGGGTGGAGCATAGAGGGGAAGTGCAGGCTGAACAGGCAGGGAGCTGGATAACAGTAAGGAGGGATAGAGGGAAGAAGTATAGGAAGGCTGGTTCAGAACCGGCATTATTGGAGCATGACAGATCCTCTGACCGCCGGGGGAGTGTATCCTCCAGTAATGAGGGGGAGGGGGGAAGTGTAGGGCAGGCAAGACAGGTTCTGGTAGTGGGTGACTCTATTATTAGGGGGACAGACAGGGCAATCTGTCACAAAGACCGGGATCGCCGAACGGTGTGCTGCCTCCCTGGCGCTCGAGTCCGGCACATCGCGGATCGGGTTGACAGGTTACTGGGTGGGGCTGGCGAAGACCCAGCGGTCATGGTCCACATCGGCACCAATAACAAAGTGAGTGGTAGATGGAGGGTCCTTAAAAATGATTTCAGGGACCTAGGTAGGAAGCTTAGGGCAAGGACCTCCAAGGTAGTTTTCTCAGAAATACTACCAATCCCGCGAGCCACACAGGAGCGCCAACAGGAAGTTAGGGAGGTGAATAAGTGGCTAAAGAGTTGGTGCAAGGCAGAAGGGTTTGGGTTCATGGAGAACTGGGCCGACTTCGCGGTCGGATACAGGCTCTACCGTAGGGACGGGCTGCACCTCAATGGGGAGGGTGCAGCGGTGCTGGGGAAGAAGATAGCTAATAGGTTGGAGGAGTTTTTAAACTAGAGACGGGGGGGGGGGAAACCAAGGAAATAGGTGGGATGTGAGGCAAGCAAGGGGGAAGGGGAGAAGTGAATATAATGAGGGTGGAGAGGGGGGTGGGGATAGTACAGTTAGATCGTTAGAGAAGAATAGGATGCTAAATAAACCCAAAGTTTTATCTTGCATGCTGACCAATGCAAGAAGCCTGACCAATAAGGCGGATGAGCTGCGGGCGCTTATATGGGAGGAGAGGTATGACATCGTAGGTATAACAGAGACTTGGCTAGACGATAGCTACGACTGGGCGGTAAATTTATTAGATTATAGTTTATTTAGAAGGGACCGGAAACAGGGGAAAGGCGGAGGAGTCTGCTTATATGTAAAGTCATGTCTAAAACCCAGACTAAGGGAAGATATAGGAGAGGGAGAAGAGGGGGTCGAGTCCATGTGGGTAGAGATAGAGGGAACTAAAAATAATAATAAAATATTACTGGGGGTCTGCTATAAGCCACCCAATATAACAGAGGAGAATGAGAATCTGCTATTAGGACAAATAGACAAAGTAGCAAAACATAATGAAGTGATTGTAATGGGGGATTTCAACTACCCGGATATTGACTGGGAAACAGAAACCTGTAGATCTCATAAAGGAAAAAGGTTCTTGACAAATATTAAGGATAATTATCTCTCCCAACTAGTGCAGGAACCAACGAGAGGGAAGGCCGTGTTGGACTTAATATTGACTAATAGGCCTGATAGAATAACTGAGGTACAGATAGGGGGGCACCTAGGTAATAGCGACCATAATATTATCGACTTCAAAATGCCCTTCAGTAGGGTTATCAATAAGGGAACAACAAAAACATTAAACTTTAGGAGGGCGAAGTTTGATCAGCTGAAAGAAAGCCTTCAACTTATTGACTGGGACAAAGTTCTTAATCAAAGGAATACGAATAGTAAATGGGAAACCTTCAAAAGAATTCTGAATACTCAGTGCGAGAGGTATATACCGTATGGGAATAAAAGGGCCAGAAATAAGAGGAAACCAATATGGTTGAACAAGAACGTAAAAGGGGCGTTAAATAGCAAAAAAGAGGCATTCAAGAGATTAAAACAGGAAAACAGTAAGGAGGCACTAATGTGTTACAAGGAAAAAACGAGAACCTGTAAAAAACAAATAAAAATAGCGAAGGAGGAAACAGAGAGACGTATTGCTAGGGAAAGTAGATCAAATCCCAAACTGTTCTTTACGTATATAAATAGTAAAAGGATTAAATCGGATAATATTGGACCAATAAAAAGTGAGGAAGGCAAAATCATAGAGAAAGATGAGGATAAAGCTAATCTATTAAATAATTTTTTTTCGACAACTTTCACAAAGGAAATCAAACTAACAGGAGAAATGAGAAGTGACAAGCTTAATCCTCCACTAAGTATGACAAATCTAACCCAAGCTGGGGTACAGAAACGCCTCAGTAACATTAAAATAAACAAATCACCAGAACCTGATGGCATACACCCACGGGTACTAAGGGAACTAAGTAATGTGATAGACAGACCGTTATATCTTATATTTAAGGACTCTGTTGAGACTGGGTCTGTGCCACTTGATTGGCGACAGGCGAATGTAGTGCCAATATTCAAAAAGGGAGCGAAAAGTGACGCCGGAAACTATCGGCCGGTGAGTCTGACGTCCGTTGTGGGCAAAATTTTTGAAAGCTTCATTAAAGAGGCAATTACGGAGCATCTTGATGCTAATAATCTTTTAATCCCGAACCAACATGGATTCATGAGGAATCGCTCCTGCCAAACAAACCTGATTGACTTCTACGAGGAGATTAGCTCTCGAGTAGATCAGGGGGAACCAGTGGATGTCGTGTATCTCGACTTCTCAAAAGCTTTCGATAGCGTGCCACATAATAGGTTGGTATACAAAATGAGAATGATGGGGCTGGGGGAAAATGTCTGCAAGTGGGTAGCTAACTGGCTAAGGGATAGAAGGCAGAGGGTGGTTATAAATGGAATATACTCAGATTGGGTAAGCGTCACTAGAGGGGTTCTTTACGGTAAGAGCAGTGAGAATATGGAATTCACAGAGTGAGGAGACGGTGATGTCAGATTCACTACGCCAGTTCAAGCGGGGACTGGATGCATTTCTAGATACCAGGCAGATTTCAGCATATACTTAAAAATAAAATAAAATAGTAAGTTGATACAGGGATTTATTTTGACTGCTGGTTTCAGAGTCAGGAGGGAATTTTTCCTCAGGTGAAGATTGGCCAAATCATTTGGGGTTTTTGCCCTCCTCTGGATCAACTTTACCAATTACAGAACTAACAGGTCGAACTTGATGGACGCAAGTCTTTATTCGGCTTTACTAACTATGTTTACAAACTATGTTACTATGTTTTGGAAGAATGTTCTCTGGTCAGATGAGACAAAAGTCGAGCTTTTTGGGAAAAACCATCAACATAGAGTGTACAGGAAAAAAAAAGAGGCATTCAAAGAAAAGAACATGGTCCCTACAGTCAAACATGGCGGAGGTTCCCTGATGTTTTGGGGTTGCTTTGCTGCCTCTGGCACTGGACTGCTTGACAGTGTGCATGGCATTATGAAGTCTGAAGACTACCAACAAATTTTGCAGCATAATGTAGGGCCCAGTGTGAGAAAGCTGGGTCGCCCTTAGAGGTCATGGGTCTTCCAGCAGGACAATGACCCAAAACACACTTCCAAAAGCACTATAAAATGGTTTTAGAGAAAGCACTGGAGACTTCTAAGGTGGCCAGCAATGAGTCCAGACCTGAATCCCATAGAACACCTGTGGAGAGATCACAAAATGGCAGTTTGGAGAAGGCACCCTTCAAATATCAGGGACCTGGAGCAGTTTGCCAAAGAAGAATGGTCTACAATTCCAGCAGAGCATTGTAAGAAACTCATTGATGGTTACCGGAAGTGGCTGTTCGCAGTTATTTTGGCTAAAGGTTGTGCAACCAAGTATTAGGCTGAGGGTGCCAATACTTTTGTCTGGCCCATTTTTGGAGTTTTGTGTGAAATGATCAATGATTTGATTTTTGCTTCATTCTCTTTTGTGTTTTTTCCTTGCAAGCAAATTAAATGAAGATAATAATACCAAAGAATTTGTGATTGCAATCATTTTCAGGAAGAAACTGAGTATTATCTGATAGAATTGCAGGGGTGCCAATACTTTTGGCCACCACTGTAATAAGTGAGCTGTCATTTATTCATAAGACGTTCTATTCTTCAGAGCTGAGACTGTAAAATAAAAAGTGAAGAATAAAATATCTGATGACTGTTCTTTCACTGTGAGTAAGAAACAGATAATAAAATTAAAGGAAAAATAACTGAGGGGAGAACCCTGCAGGTTTATTGTCCTTCTATAGCCGTATGGTGGCAGGATGGTGACACTGCTGGAGTCCTGGTGAGGATCTGCATGATATTCATTTCTGTTGACTTTTTATTGCCAACATATTCTGCAGTGATGTACATATAGTCCCTGCCCACAATGCGGTACACATGAGGGACAATTTCATATTAAGCCAAGTAACCTATGATGTCAAGGTCTCATATTTACAAGGTGCTTATTGGCAATCTGAGCCGGCGAATGGCTCTGTGTCCGTATATTCGCTATATACTGCCCGCAATATCTTGTAGAAAGCTCACAGTGACTAAAATGTATAAATAGTTCTCTTTGGAGAATTTAATTAGATCCATTCATACCTTACCTTATAATGAGGACTTAAAGGGCTTTTATAACTAGGTAAAACAAGCTTAACGGGACTGTCCAGGACTTATATATTAATGACCGATTTTAGGATAAGTCATCAACAGGGTGGGACTGGGCTGGCGGGGTACCCTTCTGCAGAGGAGAGGGGGAGAAGAGAATGAAAAAATAAAAAAACCTGCGGTTTTAAGGGGCACGGGCCCTTTAAAAGCGCAGGCACAGTGTATGTGACGCGCCCCTGGGCCTGTGTCGCGCTGCGTTGCGCACGCGGGAGCTTACCCGGAGCCGGATCAGATGAGGGTAGTAGTCTTGTGGCGGTGACCCGGTCCGTGCCCAGGGAGTCAGACTAAGTGGCGGTAAATTAGCAGTGGATGTTGGATGACTACGCCACCCGTTGAATGCAGCTATGGAGCTGCCGCTGCAGGGCAGACCGCTGAGGCCGGTGGAAGGATGGTGCAGCGTGGATGGTATAACCCCCAACGGGAGGGGTATGGCCTCAGGGCAGCCGACGTGGATGATGGGGGTAGCAGGAACCACTCAGAGACGATGCGGTGTAGTTCAGGGTCTTTACTGGTGACAAAGATAGACCCTCCCGGAGTACTTGCTAGCAATCGGGGCCTGGTCAGTCCTTGAGCAGATGGGATCTCCCCTGGCCAGGCGGAGTTGTAGGCCTTCCCAACTAACTGTACTCTTCTGGCTACCTTGCTAGAGGCGGGTAAAAGTAGCCCACGTCCCTGAGTGTACCGTGTGGTGCTCACCCGTATGGCCGGTGACTCGGGGCCTTCTAATGGCTTCCGCTCCACGATGGCGGTGCTGGTCCCACGCGTGTGACCGTGCCTTCGGGTTTCTGGGCCAGAGGACCTGCAATCCCCTGCCGGTCGGTTTCTGCTGCTGGGTAGGAGTTAGTCCCCACAGCCTCGGACTCCGGGTCCGGTAAGAAATCTTCTCAGTCAGGGCGAGCTCTGCAGCTGCCAGCCCCTGACTCGTAGTAGTACTGCTTCTGCTGTCTCTTCCTATGACTGTTTCTCGTCTCTACTCTCCTTGACTGCCTAACCCTGCCTCAGCCCCGGGTTTATATAGGGGAAGTCCTTCCCCTCCCAAGACTGGGCAGGAGGTGTGGCATGCACAGGATCCCTGACCAAAGGACCTCCCACCTGCTCTCAGACATAACATTACATTACTGTGGAAACCAGACCCCTGGGGTGCCACATTCCCCCCTAGTGAAATTTAGTACTCCGGGACTAAACATATTTTTGGAAAAACATAACAGAGTACAACCAAAACATTATAATAAAGAGACACATAACGATGGTCACGGCGTGTCCGCAACCGGGTGCAGTCTTTGAGGGAAAGCAAGGTGTCCATTTCACCAAAACAGGGAGACGTAACCAGGTAGGGGCCTGTCCTGCCCCGAGTCCTTAACAGTCTTTAGTCCATCCTGGGTTACGCTCCAACTAATTGTACAAGGATTCCCGGTAAATCCACCAAGGACTCCTAAAAATAACTAGAAACACAAAATTATACACAAGCAACTATAAACAGGTAAACATTATAAGATAGCTTAAACATTTAGATCCTCCAACGTGTGGGTAACTGGCCTCTAGTGGCCCTAGTGGACCTACGGAGCTGACTGTCTGGCCCTGAACTACAGGGTGTAGGAGCTGTCAAGGGTAAACTGGGCCGCTGTCTATGGGCCCTCTGGCTCACTAGGGGTATGGCAGGCTCACTATAAGCAGAGGGTTGATTTTCCGGGTCTGCTTGTGTAGAGTCTTCTGCCTCCTGGACCGGCTGTTCTTCCAGCTCTACCGGTTGCTCCGTAGGTACTTGGGATGATGGTTGGAGGAAGGTGAGTACGGGTACCACAACTGCACCATTGACTTGAGTCCAAGACCGAGGGAAGTCTCCGAGCACGGTACTAACCATATCTTCCCTTTCCTCTACGGGTCGATGGTCTTCTTGTTCCTCTTCAGGGTTCCTCAGTTGTTCGGGACACTTCTTCAGGTGGTCCCGGGATACAATGGCTGTGGTCTCCCCTCCGTCTTTACTGATGGTACAGACCTTCGGGTTCTCGTGGCTTGAGGGCAGTACGGTGTACGGGTCCTTCTCCCACTGGTCGTCCAACTTGTGGAGCCGTCTTTTCCTCTTCAAGACCTGCTCTCCGGGTACCAGGGGAACAGCGGGAGCATACTGGTTGTAAGTTTTCTCTTGCCTTTCCCTAGCCTGACAGAGACTTCGCTCCACGCTCTCCTGTACTTTCCGGTACTGCTGTTGCCTCTCTGTGTCCCAGTCTGCTTCTGGTGAAGTGTCCTCAGGTGTCAGGACTCCCATTTCCAGGTCAACAGGTAACTTACCAGGTCTCGCCCTCATTAGGTAAGCCGGGGTACAGTTGGTGGAACCTACCGGGATGTGGTTGTATAGGTCCACCAGATCGGGCAACTTCTCAGGCCACAGACTGCGTTCTTCCAGGGGCAACGTTTTTAGAAGATCCATTACCACCTGGTTCATTTTTTCACAAAGTCCATTAGTTTGCGGATGGTAGGGTGTCGTCCTTATCTTCCGGCAGCCATACAGATTGCAGAATTCCTGGAAGACCTCCGCTTCAAAGGCAGGTCCCTGGTCCGTCAGCACTTGGTCCGGGTACCCGTGTGGACGGCAGAAGTGCTGCTGGAAGGCTCTAGCTGCTGTTTGAGCTGTTAAGTCCTTGACGGGGACGACAACCAAGAACCGGGAGTAATGATCCACGATGGTTAACGCGTAGACGTAGCCACTTCTGCTTGGGGTCAGTTTTACATGATCCAAGGCTACCAGTTCCCATGGTTGCCGGGTGACGATAGATTGCAGGGGAGTCTTCTGGCTGGCCCGGTCCTTCCTTCTCAGATTGCACGGGCCACAGTCCCTGCACCACTTCTCGATGGTGCCCCTCATGCCTACCCAGTGGAACCGCTCGCGCAGCAGGAACTCCAGCTTCTTCCACCCGAAGTGTCCAGCTCCGTCGTGGTATGCCTCCATCACCATGGCTGCGTCTCTTCGTGGCACCACTACTTGCCAGAGTAGTTCATGCGTCCGGGAGTTGACCATTCTGCGGCACAACTTCCCCTTGTAAAGGAACAGTCGACTCTTCTCCGCCCATAGTTGTTTGGCTTCCTCCGGAGCGTCTGGTTCAAGGCGAGCCTCCGGCCGAGTCAGCATCTCCTTCACCAGTCGGACGGCAGGGTCGCTGTCTTGCGTTTCCGCCCAGTTGTGGTGAGGTAAGGGGTTCAACGTAGCAGCCTGCTTACTCCTTACCCGGTGGGAATACTGGATAGTCCCATGACGGTGGAACGCAGGGAGTTCAATTTCTTCCAGTCCCTCCGGATCTTCTCCTTCGTCCGGCAGGTTGGGCATCCTGGACAGGGCGTCCGCGTTAGTATTGGAGCGCCCTGCCCGGTATTTGATTGTGAACTCGTAGTTGGACAGACGGGCCATCCACCTCTGCTCCAGGGCACCGAGTCTTGCCGTGTCCAGGTGTGTCAACGGGTTGTTATCCGTGTACACGGTGAACCGGGAAGAAGCAAGGTAATGCTTAAAGCACTCAGTGACTGCCCATACCACGGCCAGGAACTCTAGCTTAAATGAGCTATAATTCTCGGGGTTCCTTTCGGTGGGTCGCAGTTTTCGGCTGGCGTAGGCGATTACTCGTTCTTTCCCCTGCTGGATCTGGGACAGTACGGCTCCTAGCCCGATGTTACTGGCGTCGGTGTAGAGGATGAAGGGCTGGCTATAATCCGGGTACGCCAAGATTTCATCCCCCGTGAGGGCCATCTTCAGCTGGCGGAAGGACTCTTCTTCTAGCTCCTCCCATTTGAAGGGCGGCTTCTGGTTCTTGGCCTTCCGGGACTGGCCTATCAGGAGGTCCTGCATAGGCGCTGCCTTTTTGGTGAAACCGGGAATAAACCTTCGGTAGTAGCCTACCAACCCGAGGAACTGCCGCACTTCTTTTACGCTGGAGGGGCTTGGCCATCCCTTAATTGCGGTGATCTTATCAGGGTCGGGAGCCACTCCGTCAGCGCTCACCACGTGTCCCAGGTACTGCACCTTTGGTTTCAGGAGGTGACACTTGGAGGGTTTCACCTTTAGGCCGTAACTCGCCAGAGCTTCGAACACCTCCGCCAGGTGTTTCAGGTGGTCCTCATAAGTCTTGGAGTATACGATGACATCGTCCAGGTACAACAGGACCGTCTCGAAGTTTCTGTGGCCCAGACAGCACTCCATTAATCGTTGGAAGGTTCCTGGGGCGTTGCAGAGTCCGAACGGCATGCAGGTGAACTCGCTAAGTCCCATCGGGGTGGTGAATGCGGTCTTCTCCCGGTCCGCCTCTGCTACAGGAACCTGCCAGTACCCGCTAGTGAGATCCAAGGTAGAGAAGAAGTTAGCAGATCTTAAAGCAGCCAATGACTCCTCTATCCTTGGTAAGGGGTACGCATCCTTGTGTGTGATACGGTTGATTTTCCGGTAATCTACACACATCCTCATGGTGTTGTCTTTCTTTTTGACTAAAACTAGTGGGGCTGCCCAGGGGCTACAGCTATCCCGGATTACCCCAGCCTCCTTCATGTCTCTAAGCATCCCCTTGGCGTGTTGGTAATGTGCAGGGGGTACGGGTCGATACCTCTCTTTTATGGGAGGATGATCTCCCGTGGGGATGCGGTGTTCTACCCCCTTGACTCGCCCGAAGTCTAACGGGTGTTTACTAAACACTCTCTCATACTCTTGAACCACCCGGTAGACTCCCTGTTTCTGGTGGGAGGGAGTGGCGTCAGTTCCCAAGTGTAGTTGCTGACACCAATCCTCCATTACTTTCTTAGAGCCGTTACCTTCTTCCGGGTGAGATGGAGGCAAGGGTTCCACAGACTGTATAGAGTTTTGGTTGATGGTATATAATTTGGCTAGCGTGGCATACCGGGGCAGGTACACTTCCCTCTCCCCGATATTGATTATGCGAACGGGCACCCTCCCATGGCGTACATTGACCACCCCCCGTGCTGTCAAAATGGTGGGCCCACTGTCTGAGTAAACTGGTTCTACCATTGCCTGGTAATCTCTACCTCTCAGACCAATAGCTGCCCGGCACCAAATCATCATTTCACTTTTTGGGGGCATGGCAATAGGGAAAGGGTCACAGATTCTTACGCTACCAATCTCACCGCCGGAGAGTTCCACCTGTTGCCGTCGCATCAGTGCCCGGATCTCTTTCTGGAGCACTCGCTGCTCGCCGGAGCTGGCGTTCTTGGCAACCTGCTGTAGAAGGAAAACCACCTCTGCAAGACAATTTTCAATTACATTAGTTCCTAGAGTTATTTTTGGGTGGCTCTCATGTTTGTCAATGTCTACAATGATCAGTCCCTGTGCTGCCAGTTCGACTCTACCGATTTTGATGGTCACCTCTTTAAATCCGATCTGTGGCACGGGCTGGCCATTGCTGGCGATGATACTCAAGTCGTCGTCAGGGTAGCGGGTAATATCCGAGTCATTCCAGTACTGCTTAAAGAGCACGTACGGGATGGTGGTGACCTGTGACCCGGTGTCCAGTAGGGCACTCATGGGAATGCCATCCAGTACCACAGGCAAGACTGGACGTCCTCCTACATATCTGTCGCGCCAGTTCGATGGGCCTGGTGATCTTTTTCCTGGGGGTTGGCCCTCTACCCCAGGTTGTGCCCGTTTAAAGAACAGTACCTTGCCATATGTCCGGGTTGATTGCAGTGGCGGCAGATGGGTCGTCCGTCCTCACTGTATCGGTCACTGGGTCTTCCTCTGGCCGGTGGGGTCCTCCTTGGTCGACGCCACGGGATGTCCTCCGGTCCGGATGCCAGCTGGATCTTCCCTGGAGTGGAAGCCTGTAAAGACTGCACAGTTCGGGTTAGCGCAGCAACGCTCTTAGCTAGCTCTTGGACCTGATGGTGTAGGTCTGGAGCCGGGTCATTGTCCAAAGCCTGTGCATCAGCTCCCACAGGCCCTGCCGACAAGGGCGCCGCCTCCTGGTGGTAAGTGATAGCAGGGCGCCTGTGGGTCACAACGCCACCCGGTGCCGGTTCTCGGAGCACCCGGATGGCTCTGTCCTTGAACTGTGCAAAGCCCAGATGGGGATCCTGTAAAGCCATTGCCCGCAACTGGGTTCGGTGGGTATTACAATATAGTCCCTCTATAAACTGTTCGGTCAACAGCCTGTCCTCATCTCCCACTCCATCAGGGTCGGTCTGCTTAATGGCCCTCAGGGCCTCTTGTAGGTTTAGTGCATAGTCCCTTATACTCTCATGCGCTCGCTGCTTGCACCCGTAGAATCTAAGCTTAATCTCGGCTGAGGTGCGGGTATCAAAGGTGTCCTTCAGCCGGGTTAGTATCCCTGCGACAGTCTTCCTCCCAGGTGGCCAGGATTTTACTTCCCTTTTGACTGCCCCGGTTAGTTGGGCCACCAGGATGCTCACTTTTTGCTCTTCTGTGAGGGGGTACACCTGGAAGAGGCTATCCAGCTTCTCTCTAAAGTCATGCAGGGTATGCGACTCCCCTGAGTACTGGGGTAGCCAAGCTGCTCCCGGGATATAGGGCATGGTGAAGGGCATAACTGCAGCAGCGGTAGCGCTGGCGGGGGTTGAGGCAGTGAAGCTCTCCTCCGTATCCGACATCTTCCTCCCCCCTAGTGGACCGTGGCCTACCTTGCGATGATCCTCTTCCGTAGGCCGCGGCTCCGCAGTGGATCGTCAGGGTTGAGGACCTTCCGTCGCGCTCCTGTGACGTCGGCGTCTGCTGGGCTCCTTCCAGGACCTTACGCAACGTCCGGACGTGAGGCGGGGCTTCAGTTCTCGCGCGCTTTCGGAGTCCACGCCCCTTTTCTTCCCGCGCGGCGTCCTCAAGATGGCGTCCAATGGCGGGAAAACTCCACGGATGGCGGGAAGAAGGCTGAAGATGGCGCCGGATGGCGGGAATCTTCACCGATGGCGGGAAGAAGGCTGAAGATGGCGCCGGATGGCGGGAAACTTCACCGATGGCGGGAAGAAGGCTGAAGATGGCGCCGGATGGCGGGAATCTTCACCACAGGTAAGTTTGAAAAGTCTCTTTTTCAGGCACGCAGTACCCGGTGGTTGCGGGCACGAAATCCTGCCGACTACGCCAAAAGTTGACGCGCCCCTGGGCCTGTGTCGCGCTGCGTTGCGCACGCGGGAGCTTACCCGGAGCCGGATCAGATGAGGGTAGTAGTCTTGTGGCGGTGACCCGGTCCGTGCCCAGGGAGTCAGACTAAGTGGCGGTAAATTAGCAGTGGATGTTGGATGACTACGCCACCCGTTGAATGCAGCTATGGAGCTGCCGCTGCAGGGCAGACCGCTGAGGCCGGTGGAAGGATGGTGCAGCGTGGATGGTATAACCCCCAACGGGAGGGGTATGGCCTCAGGGCAGCCGACGTGGATGATGGGGGTAGCAGGAACCACTCAGAGACGATGCGGTGTAGTTCAGGGTCTTTACTGGTGACAAAGATAGACCCTCCCGGAGTACTTGCTAGCAATCGGGGCCTGGTCAGTCCTTGAGCAGATGGGATCTCCCCTGGCCAGGCGGAGTTGTAGGCCTTCCCAACTAACTGTACTCTTCTGGCTACCTTGCTAGAGGCGGGTAAAAGTAGCCCACGTCCCTGAGTGTACCGTGTGGTGCTCACCCGTATGGCCGGTGACTCGGGGCCTTCTAATGGCTTCCGCTCCACGATGGCGGTGCTGGTCCCACGCGTGTGACCGTGCCTTCGGGTTTCTGGGCCAGAGGACCTGCAATCCCCTGCCGGTCGGTTTCTGCTGCTGGGTAGGAGTTAGTCCCCACAGCCTCGGACTCCGGGTCCGGTAAGAAATCTTCTCAGTCAGGGCGAGCTCTGCAGCTGCCAGCCCCTGACTCGTAGTAGTATTGCTTCTGCTGTCTCTTCCTATGACTGTTTCTCGTCTCTACTCTCCTTGACTGCCTAACCCTGCCTCAGCCCCGGGTTTATATAGGGGAAGTCCTTCCCCTCCCAAGACTGGGCAGGAGGTGTGGCATGCACAGGATCCCTGACCAAAGGACCTCCCACCTGCTCTCAGACATAACATTACATTACTGTGGAAACCAGACCCCTGGGGTGCCACATATGCAGGGACGCGCGCACGCGGCGTTCATTAACTGAACCGCCGCGACACACGTCCCAGTGAAGCAGCTGAAGCTGCGCGTCTCCCTTCCCCGGCCGGCGTATGACGTCACCGGAGAAGGAGGACACCGCACGGGAGAGCAGGAAGGTAAGAGGTATCTGTGTGTGTGTCTGTGTGTATATGAGTGGATGCAGAATGGGATGGGCCCCTGGCTGGACACACAAGGGGGGGCCCGGCTAGACACACAAGGGGGGACCCTGGCTGGACACACAAGGGTGGGCCCGGATGGACACACAAGGGGGGCCTTGCTGGACACACAAGGGGGAGCCCTGGCTGGACACACAAAGGGGAGCCCTGGCTGGACACACAAGTGGAAGCCCTGGCTGGACACACAAGGGGGAGCCCTGACTGGACACACAAGGGGGAGCCCTGACTGGACACACAAGAGGGAACCCTGGCTGGACACACAAGGGGGAGCCCTGGCTGGACACACAAGGGGGAGCCCTGGCTGGACACACAAGGGGGAGCCCTGACTGGACACACAAGGGGGAGCCCTGGCTGGACACACAAGGAGGAGCTGGATGGACACACAAGGGGGAACCCTGGCTGGACCCACAAGGGGGAGCCCTGGCTGGACACACAAAGGGAAGCCCTGACTGGACACACAAGAGGGAACCCTGGCTGGACACACAAGGGGGAACCCTGCTGGACACACAAGGGGGAACACTGGCTGGACACACAAGGGTGAGAGCCTGGCTGGACACACAAAGGGGAACCCTGGCTGGACACACAAGGGGGGGAGCCTGGCTGGACACATAAGGGGGAGCCTGGCTGGACACATTTGAAAGGGTGGGCAGGATGGCTATATGGTGGGGCAGGCTGGACACATGGAGGCCAGGATGGATATGTGAGGGGGATGGATATATGGGGGGGCCGGATATATGGGGGGCGGGGCAGGCTGGACACATGATGGCCAGGATGGATATGTGGGGGGCAGGCTGGACACATGGGGGGCTAGGATAGATATGTGGAGGGGCAGGCTCGATACACGTGGGCTAGGATAAATATATGGAGGGGCCACGCTGGACATATGGGGGCCAGTATGGATATATGGGGGGGTGTCAGGATGGATATATGCAGGGGGGAAGGGCAGGATGGATATATGAGGGGGCAGGCTGGACACATGGAGGTCAGGATGGATATATGGGGGGCAGGCTGGAAACATGGAGGCCAGGATGGATATATTGTGGGGGGCAGGCTGGACACATGGAGGCCAGGAAGGATATGTAGGGGGGGCATGCTGGACACATGGAGGCCAGGATGGATATATGGGGGGCAGGCTTGACACATGGGGCTTTAGGACAGATATATGGGAGGGGGCAGGCTGGACACATGGAGGCCAGGACAGATATATGGGGGAGCAGGCTGGAAACATGGAGGCCAGGATGGATATGTGGGGGGGCAGGCTGGACACATGGAGGCCAGGATGGATATATGGGGGGAACAGGAGGGCCACATGGGGGACTAGGATGGGTATATGGGAGGGGGCAGGCTCGATACACGTGGGCTAGGATAAATATATGGAGGGGTCACACTGGACATATGGGGGCCAGAAGGGATATATGGGGGGTGTCAGGATGGATATATGCAGGGAAGGGGGGGCCAGGATGGATATATGGGGGTGCCAGGCTGAACAAGGGACTTAATTACTGTTTGGGGCCAGATTGAGGAACATACTTTATTAGTTTATGGTGGCCAGTGAGGAACATTATTATTTTAGAGTCCAATTAGAGACATTATTACTTCTGTAATATAATTTACTTTTTAGGAAATTGTTTTCCATGGGATAGGACAAAAGCGGGCTCCTGTTACTGTGCAGGGCGGCACTATATCGCTTTTTTTCTTCAACTGGTGTAGTGTAGAAGTCGGGGGGTGGAGTGGGAATATTCCCTAGAAGAGATCAGTTATTGATAACTGTGTGTTATTTTCTGCAGAGATGATTCCTGGCTGGAAGAAGTGATGGCCGTCTGTGCCAGATGAAGAAGAAAAGCGAAGATGAAGGACTTCACCTAGAGACGTCACTGGTGAGTCAGTGTATTACATGTGACTCGCCCCCTGGGCCGTGGGGCACTCGGATCCGGGCAATAGGGAGACGATGGGGGTAGTAGTGGCGACCCGGTTCCGTGGCTCAGGGTGGTCAGGCCAATGGTAGTCTGCTATGTTCTGCTGATAATGTCCGACTACGCCACCCGTGGATTGCGGTTATTAGGAACCGCCGCTGCATGCAGACCGCTGGGGCTGATGAGGTGTGCAGCTAGGGTAGTGTGACTCTCCACGGGAAGAGTGCGGCCCCAGGGCAGTATAGTGGATGTTGGGAGTGATGGTAGTGGGAGTCCCAGTGCTGATAGTGCTGGAGGAGCAAGGAGCACACAGACAACAGGTTGCAGTCCAGGGTCTTTACTAAACAGGTAAACTGACCCACAAACAGTCCCGGCTAGGAGGGGACCTGGATGTCTGAGAGCAACGGGGAAATTGGCCCTGGTCAGGGTGAGGGTGTAGGCCTACCGTGCTTTCTGCGCTCCTTCTGGCTATCTCCTCCTGATAGGGTAACAGCCCACGTTTCTGAGCTTTCCGTGTTTTCTCGCCTGTATGGCCTGCGACGTGGGTTCCTTTCTGCTCCCAGCCTTGTATGGCTTTACTGGTCCCTTCTGTTGTGGCAGGGCCTCCAGGCTTCTTAGGCCAAGGAATATACAGTCCCTTGCGGACTGGTTCTCTGCTGGGGGATGTGGAATCCTTCCAGCCTCAGACACCAAAGTCTGGTAGATTAAGTCTGTTATCTGCCAAGACAGGCTTGCTTCGCCTCTTGTCTCTGGCTTGTGGCTCTCCTCCTGCCACACTTCCTCTTAGGTGCAGTGCAACTGTCTGTCCCTGCTCTGCTGAGACACGTCTCAGTCCTGAGACAGGTCATCTGGGTTCTCTCTAACCCTGCCCCCAGCACCAGCTTTTATAGGGGCAGCCTGCTCCCCGTACTGGCCTGAGACAGGAGGCATTGCATGCTAATGTTCCCCTGACTAGAGAACCTCCCCCCTGCTCTCAGACACAGCTTTAATTACACTTGTGGCATCCAGGCCAGGGTGACACATTCCCCCCTAGTGAAATTTAGTACTCCGGGACTAAACAGTAAACAAAGACAATATGCATAACAATAAAACATTAATAGACAGACGACGCACAAATTGAGTTCTTAAGGTCACAGTGTGGCCTGTGACCGGGTGTCCATATCACCAGCACAACGGGGAGCCTTAACCAGGTGGGGGTCTGTCCTACCCCAAGTCCTTCACAGTCTTAGTTCATTCCTGGGTTAGGCTCTGAACGCAGTCCATACAAGGTCCCGGTTATAAAAAGTCCATAACCTGTGAGTCCTTACGGTAGCTGCAAGAAACTGAAACAGAGTATTACCAAACATGCATGTAACTTTGCAAACAATTCAACATTTGGCAACAGGGTTATTTACAATTTTAGTACACTCTATATTCTCCAGCGAGCGGGTATCTGTCCCTTTGTGCTCCTGGTTGACCTACGTAGCCCACTGTCTGGTGGTGGACTGACTTGGCTTTCCCCACTAGCGTTAGGGGTGCAGCTACCAGCTGGGTGTACAGGTAGGGCAGGCAGCTGTCTGCGGGTCCTTTGGCTTACCGCAGGCATGGCAGGCTCACTGTCAGCAGAGGGTTGACTCTCCTGGGCTGCTGGTACAGGCTCTTCTGCCTCTGGAACTGCTTGCTCCTCTTCACCTTCCGGCTCTGGTGTTGGTTGTTGCTGTGCCGGTTGCAGGAAATGCAGGACAGGTACCACTATGGCATCATTTATGCGAGTCCAGGACTGAGGAAACTCTCCGAGAACGGTGCTGATCATTTCTTCCTTGTCCTCTGCGGGTTCAAGGTCACTCTGATCCTCTTCTGCACTACGGAGTTGCTCGGGGCACCTTTTGAGATGGTCTCTGGAGACGACACTAGTGGTTTCTCCTCCGTCCTTGGTGATTACGCACACCTTTGGGTTGTCGTGGTCAGACTGCAGTACAGTGTAGGGTTCCCTTTCCCACTGGTCGTCCACCTTATGTAGCCTTCTTTTTCGCTTTAGGACTTGCTCACCAGGTTCTAGGGGACTAGCAGGGGCGTGTTGATTGAAGAGTCTTTCTTGCTTCTCTCTCACCTGGGCCAGGCTCTTCTCCACACTCTCCTGTACCTTCTTGTACTGCAGTTGCCTTTCCGTATCCCAGTCCGCATCCGGGGAGGTGTCCTCAGGTATTAGGACTCCCATCTCCAGGTCTACGGGCAGCTTTCCTGGTCTAGCTTGCATCAGGTAAGCCGGGGTGCAGTTTGTAGCATTCACCGGGATATTGTTGTATAGGTCTATCAGGTCCGGCAGTTTTTCTGGCCACAGGCTGCGTTCCTCCAGGGGCAACGTCTTCAGGAGATCAATGACTATATTGTTCATCTTCTCACACATCCCGTTGGTTTGGGGGTGGTAAGGCATTGTACGAATCTTCTTACAGCCATAGAGGTTGCAGAACTCCTGGAAGATTTCAGCCTCGAACGCTGGACCCTGGTCTGTCAGGACCTGTTCCGGATACCCGTGTGGACGGCAGAAATATTGCTGGAAGGCTCTGGCCGCTGTTTGGGCTGTCAAGTCCTTTACCGGGACCACCACTAGAAAACGGGAATAGTGGTCCACGATTGTCAGGGCATAGATGTATCCTGACCGGCTGGGAGCCAATTTGACATGGTCCAGAGCTACCAGCTCAAGAGGCTGCGTGGTGATGATGGGCCTCAAGGGTGTCTTCTGCCTGGCACGGTCCTTCCTCCTTAGGTGACAAGGGCCACAGTCTCTGCACCATTTTTCTACAGCTCCTCTCATGCCGACCCAAAAGAATCTTCCTCTTAGTAGGAACTCCAGTTTCTTCCAACCGAAGTGTCCCGCTCTGTCATGGTAAGCCCCCAGGACCATAGCTGCATCCCTCCTTGGGACCACGACTTGCCAGGTCAGCTCGTGCGTCCGGTGGTTGACAATCCTTCTGCACAACTTGCCTTCGTAGAGGAACAGCTTGCTCTTCTCCTTCCATAGCTGCTTGGCTTCCTCTGGGGCATCTGGATCTAAGCGGGCGTCTTCCCGGGTCAGCAGATCTTTCACCAGGCGGACTGCAGGGTCACTATCTTGGGTCTCGGCCCAGCTGTGGTGAGGTAGGGGATTCATCATCACAGTTGTTAGATCCTCCTCCTTCACGCGGTGAGAGTGTTGAGCGGCTCCATACCGGTGAAACGCGGGGAGTTCTACCTCCTCCAGCTCTTCTGGGTCTTCGTCACCTTCAGGTAAGTGAGGCATCCTTGATAGGGCGTCCGCGTTGGAGTTGGTTTTGCCTGCCCAGTACTTGATCACGAAGTCATAGTTGGAGAGACGGGCCATCCACCGCTGTTCCAGGGCACCCAGTCTTGCATTGTCCAGGTGTGTCAACGGGTTGTTGTCCGTGTACACGGTGAACTTTGCGGAGGCCAGGTAATGCTTGAAGCGTTCCGTCACGGCCCACACCACCGCCAAGAATTCTAGCTTGAAGGAGCTGTAATTCTCCGGGTTCCTCTCGGTGGGCCTCAGCTTCCGGCTGGCGTATGCGATCACCCGTTCTCTGCCCTGTTGGTTTTGGGACAATACGGCTCCCAGTCCCACATTACTGGCATCTGTGTGGAGAATGAAAGGCTGGCCATAATCAGGGTAGGCCAGGATCTCATCCCCTGTGAGGGCCATCTTTAGCTGGCGGAAGGACTCCTCTTCCGGCTTATCCCACTTGAAGGGCCGCTTTTGCCTCCTGGACTTAGACTGTCCGATCAGGAGGTCCTGCATAGGAGCTGCCATCTTGGTGAACCCGGGGATGAATCTTCGGTAGTAGCCTACCAACCCGAGAAACTGTCTCACCTCTTTGATGTTCGAGGGGCTTGGCCAGCTCTTGATTGCCGTGACCTTGTCAGGGTCGGGGGCCACTCCTTCCGCGCTTACCACGTGCCCTAGGTACTGGACCTTTGGTTTCAGCAGGTGACACTTCGATGGTTTCACCTTCAGGCCATAGCCTGCCAGGGCTTCGAACACCTCGGCCAGGTGCTTCAGATGGTCCTCGTAGGTCTTCGAATAGACGATCACGTCGTCCAGGTAAAGGAGGACCGTCTCGAAGTTTCGGTGCCCTAGACAGCATTCCATCAGCCGCTGGAAGGTCCCTGGTGCGTTGCAGAGCCCGAAAGGCATGCAGTTGAATTCGCTCAGTCCCATCGGGGTGGTGAAGGCGGTCTTCTCTTTGTCAGCCTCTGCCACAGGAACCTGCCAGTACCCGCTAGTAAGGTCCAAAGTAGAAAAGAAGTTAGCTGATTTTAGTGCGGCTAAAGACTCCTCTATTCTAGGCAGCGGATATGCGTCTTTGTGAGTGATACGGTTGATTTGTCTATAGTCGACGCACATTCTCATGGTGCCGTCTTTCTTTTTGACCAGAACCAAGGGGGCTGCCCAGGGGCTACAGCTGTCTCTAATAACCCCAGCTTCTTTCATCTCTCTTAGCATGCCCCTTGCGTTCTGATAATGTGCAGGGGGTACAGGTCTGTGCCTCTCTTTTATCGGTGGGTGGCTCCCTGTGGGGATGTGGTGTTCTATCCCCTTTACTCTGCCGAAGTCTAGCGGGTGCTTACTAAAGACTCTCTCGTACTCCTGTACCACCCGGTAGACTCCTTGTTTTTGGTGCAGGGGAGTGGAGTCAGCACCCACGTGGAGTTTCTGGCACCAGTCCTCCTTTTGTTTCTGGGAGCCATTACCCTCCGCCTGAGGAGATGGAGGCAAGGGTTCCACGGCCCTGATAGCTTTGTGTTCGACCACAAACAGCTTGGCGAGTGTAGCGTACCTGGGTAAGTGTACCTCCCTCTCCCCAATGTTGAGGATGCGGACGGGCACCCTCCCATGACGGACATCAACCACCCCCCGGGCTGTCAAAATGGTGGGCCTGCTGTCTGAGTACACGGGTTCTACCATGGCTTGGTAGTCTCTACCTCTCAACCCGATTGCAGTCCGACACCAGATCATCATTTCACTTTTGGGAGGCATGGAAATGGGGAATGGGTCACTCAGTCTTACGCTACCGATCTCACCACCAGACAGTTCTACCTGCTGCCGTCTCATCAGGGCTTTTATCTCCTTGTTGAGAACTCTCTGTTGGCTGGAACTAGCATTCACCGCCACCTGTTGTAAGATTACAATTACCTCTGAAAGACAATTTTCAATTACATTAGTACCCACAGTTATTTTAGGGTGACTTTCACGACGGTCAATGTCCACAATAATCACTCCCTGTGCCGGTAGTTCAACTTTACCAATCTTAATGGTCATCTCCTTGAACCCCATCTGCGGCACGGGTAAGCCATTACTGGCGATGATGCTCAAGTTACCGTCTGGATACCGTGTGATATCAGCATCAGTCCAATACTGCTTAAAAAGTACATAAGGGATAGTGGTTACTTGTGACCCAGTATCCAGCAAGGCGTTCATGGGGATACCGTCCAGCACCACGGGTAAAACCGGGCGCCCCCCAACGTACTTATTACGCCAATTGTAAGGGCCTGGTGATCTTATGCCTGGGGGTTGGCCCTCTGCCCCAGGTTGGACCCGTTTAAATTACAGTACCTGGAAATGTGTCCGGGCTGGTTGCATCGACGGCAAATGGGCTGTCCATCCTCTGCGTAGCGGTCTGTGGGCCTCCCTCGGAACGACGGGATCCTCCTCTGTCGACGCCATGGGACATCCTCCGGACTTGAAGCCAGCTCGATGGGTCTTGACGGGTCCACTTGCAACGCCTGGACGGTCCTGGTCAACGCCGCGACGCTCCTGGTCAGCTCCTGGACTTGTTGGTGCAGATCTTTCGACGGAGCTTGGTTCAGGGCCTGTGCATCAGCCTCCACAGAGTCCATAGAGGAGGGCGCCGCCTCCTGGTGGTAAGTGATAGCAGGGCGCCGGGGGTTTATAGCGCCACTGGTTGCAGATTCACGGAGCACCCTTAAGGCCCTGTCCTTAAATTGGGCAAAGGTCAGGTCGAGGTTCTGAAAGAACATGAGGCGCAGTTGGGCCCTGTGGGCGCTAGACAGCAGACCTTCTATGAATTGTTCTGTTAGCAGCTTATCCGTTTCCTGCACACTGCCAGGGTCAGTTTGTTGAATAGCCCTCAAGGCTTCCTGCAGATTTAGGGCATAGTCTCTGATGCTGTCCTGTGCCCGCTGCTTACATCCATATAACCTCATTTTAATCTCAGCGGAGGTACGTGTGTCAAAGGTACCCCGCAGCCGGGCCAGAATACCCTTCACAGTCCTTTTCTCCTCAGTGGGCCATGATTTTACCTCCCGCTGGGCTGCGCCAGTTAACTGCCCTGTTAATATGCTGACCTTCTGTTCCTCTGTCAGGGGGTAAACGTGGAACAAACTGTATAGCCTTTCCTTGAAGTCAGTTAGGGCATGGGGCTCCCCTGAGTATTTGGGCAGCCAGGCCGCTCCAGGGATGTAGGGCAAGGAAAAGGGCATCACCGCTGCTGCAGTTGCGTTGGTGGTAGTGGGCGCCTCTGTGTCCGTCATCTTCCTCCTCCCCTAGTTACGCGTGGCCTACCTTCCGACGATCCTCTTCTGTAGGCCGCGGCTCCGCTGCTGCTGCTATGGACGAGGACCTGGCGTCGCGTCCTGATGACGTCAGCGTCGCTCTCTCTCCCTTCCAGGACCTTGCGCAGCGTCGGTGCGTGGGGCGGAGCTTCGGATCTCGCGCGGTTTTGACGTCCACGCCCCTCTTCTTCCCGCGCGGCATCCTGAAGATGGCGTCCGATGGCGGGAAGCAGCTGCGGATGGCGGGAAGGCGGCAGAAGATGGCGGGAAACGGTCCAAGATGGCGTCTGATGGCGGGAATCGGCTCCGGATGGCGGGAAAAGACTCCGGACGGCGGGAAACTTTGCCACAGGTAAGTTACAAAAGTCTTTTTCAGGCACGCAGTACCCGGTGGTTGCGGGCACGAAATCCTGCCGACTACGCCAAAGTTGACTCGCCCCCTGGGCCGTGCGGCACTCGGATCCGGGCAATAGGGAGACGATGGGGGTAGTAGTGGCGACCCGGTTCCGTGGCTCAGGGTGGTCAGGCCAATGGTAGTCTGCTATGTTCTGCTGATAATGTCCGACTACGCCACCCATGGATTGCGGTTATTAGGAACCGCCGCTGCATGCAGACCGCTGGGGCTGATGAGGTGTGCAGCTAGGGTAGTGTGACTCTCCACGGGAAGAGTGCGGCCCCAGGGCAGTATAATGGATGTTGGGAGTGATGGTAGTGGGAGTCCCAGTGCTGATAGTGCTGGAGGAGCAAGGAGCACACAGACAACAGGTTGCAGTCTAGGGTCTTTACTAAACAGGTAAACTGACCCACAAACAGTCCCGGCTAGGAGGGGACCTGGATGTCTGAGAGCAACGGGGAAATTGGCCCTGGTCAGGGTGAGGGTGTAGGCCTACCGTGCTTTCTGCGCTCCTTCTGGCTATCTCCTCCTGATAGGGTAACAGCCCACGTTTCCGAGCTTTCCATGTTTTCTCGCCTGTATGGCCTGCGACATGGGTTCCTTTCTGCTCCCAGCCTTGTATGGCTTTACTGGTCCCTTCTGTTGTGGCAGGGCCTCCAGGCTTCTTAGGCCAAGGAATATACAGTCCCTTGCGGACTGGTTCTCTGCTGGGGGATGTGGAATCCTTCCAGCCTCAGACACCAAACTCTGGTAGATTAAGTCTGTTATCTGCCAAGACAGGCTCTCTTCGCCTCTTGTCTCTGGCTTGTGGCTCTCCTCCTGCCACACTTCCTCTTAGGTGCAGTGCAACTGTCTGTCCCTGCTCTGCTGAGACACGTCTCAGTCCTGAGACAGGTCATCTGGGTTCTCTCTAACCCTGACCTCAGCACCAGCTTTTATAGGGGCAGCCTGCTCCCCCTACTGGCCTGAGACAGGAGGCATTGCATGCTAATGTTCCCCTGACTAGAGAACCTCCCCCCTGCTCTCAGACACAGCTTTAATTACACTTGTGGCATCCAGGCCAGGGTGACACACATGTACACTTACACTACACACGTGGTCAAAACTGTTGGTACCCCTCGTTTAATGAAAGAAAAACCCACAATGGTCACAGAAATAACTTGAATCTGACAAAAGTAATAATAAATTAAAAATCTATGAAAATGAACAAATGAAAGTCAGACATTGCTTTTCTGCTTCCACAGAATAAAAATAAATAAATAAACTGATGAAACAGGCCTGGACAGAAATGATGGTTCTTCTTAACTTTATATTTTGCTGAACAACCTTTTGAGGCAATCACTGCAATCAAACGACTCCTGTAACTGTCAATGAGACTTCTGCACCTCTCCACAGGTATTTTGGCCACTCCTCATGAGCAAACTGCTCCAGTTGTCTCATGGTTGAAGGTTGCCTTTTCCAGACGGCATGTTTCAGCTCTTTCCAAAGATGCTCAATAGGATTTAGGTCAGGGCTCATAGAAGCCACTTCAGAATAGTCCAATGTTTTCCTCTTAGCCATTGTTGGGTGTTTTTAGCTGTGTGTTTTGGGTCATAATACTGTTGCAAGACCCATGACCTGCGACTGAGACCACGCTTTCTGACACTGGGCAGCACATTTCTCTCTAGAATCCCTTGATAGTCTTGAGATTTCATTGTACCCTGCACAGATTCAAGACACCCTGTGCCAGATGCGGCAGACCAGCCCCAAAACATAAAAGAGACTCCTCCATGTTTCACAGTAGGGACAGTGTTCTTATCTTGATATGCTTCATTTTTCCATCTGTGAACATAGATCTGATGTGCCTTGCCAAAAACTTCCATTTTTGTCTCATCTGTCCATAGGGCATTCTCCTAAAAGCTTTGTGACTTGTGAACATGTAGTTTGGCAAATTCCAGTCTGGCTTTTTTATGATTTTTTTTCAACAATGGTGTACTCCTTGGTCGTCTCCCATGAAGTCCACTTTAGATCAAACAACGACGGATGGTGCGATCTGACACTGATGTTCCTTGAGCTTGAAGTTCACCTTTAATCTCTTTAGAAGTTTTCCTGGGCTCTTTTGTTACCATTCATATTATTCGTCTCTTTGATTTGTTATCAATTTTCCTCCTGCGGCCACGTCCAGGGAGGTTGGCTACAGTCCCATGGATCTTAAATTTCTGAATAATATGTGCAACTGTAGTTACAGGAACATCAAGCTGCTTGGAGATGGTCTTATAACCTTTACCTTTAACATGCTTGTCTATAATTTTCTTTCTAATCTCCTGAGACAACTCTTTCCTTTGCTTCCTTTGGTCCATGTTGAGTGTGGTACACACCATGTCACCAAACAGCACAGTGAGTATCTGTAGCCCTATATACAGGCCCACTGACTGATTACAAGATTGTCGACACCTGTGATGCTAATTAGTGGACACAACTTGATGTAACATGTCCCTTTTGTCACATTATTTTCAGGGGTACCATCATTTCTGTCCAGGCCTATTTCAAGAGTTTAATTTTTTTTTAAATTCTGTGGAAGCAGGGTTGAAAAGCAATGTCTGTCTTTCATTTGTTCATTTTCATCGATTTTTAATTTATTATTACTTTTGTCAGATTCAAGTTTTTTCTGTGACCATTGTGGGTTTTTCTTTCATTAAACGAGGGGTACCAACAATTTTGACCACGTGTGTATATAGTACATACAGAGCTCCTGTGTATGTCACTGGTGATCACTGTATTACCTATACACTATATACAGAGCTCCTGTCTATAATGTCACTGGTGATCACTGTGTTACCTGTACACTGACACTATATACAGAGCTCCTGTGTATAATGTTCCTGGTGGTAATAACAGTGTTGTTAGTATTGTGGTTTTGTATTCATGATCAGTATTGTAGTATTTGGTCACCTTGGGGTGGTAATATATGGTCTGGTCATAGTTTGGCCATATTTGTTCCTTGTATGTGGTATTATTCGGTCACTATGTAGTGGTAATATGTGATCTAGTCAAGGTGTGGCGATATTTGTCCCTTTTGTATGTGGTATTATTGGTGTTGATATAGTGGACTATGTTGTGTATGGCGGTCATTTTATTCTCGCTGATCTTAACTAGGAAAAGATTTTTTTCCATTAGACCACAGCCCCACCATCAGTATTTGGTCAGTATTTTTCTCAGGAGTGGCTGCCGAAACCAGGAATGGTTGATTAATGCAGAATTGGTGACTTGTTTCTATTATACCTTTTCTCTGATTGTTCATCACCTGTTTTGGCTCCCACTCCTGAGAAAAAATACTGACTGGACACTGACCGAATACTGATAGTAGGGCCGTGGCCTTAGCGATTAAATACTTGGACCAGAGCGGCAGAGATGCACTTACAGGGGTTCTCCGGTGAAAACAAGTAATCACCTCTCCACAGGATCATTGATAATATTGATTGGTGGGGGTCTGACTGCTTGCACACACCGGCAGAATGTGGAGCTTTTCTCCCCATTAGACTGGAGCGGCATGTGAGATGCGACCACTGATCCATTCATTCTCTCAGTGGCTGTGAGCGCTGCTCTTTTTTGCAAGTCTCTAAGAGAATGAATAGAGCTGCGGTCAGACGTCCCACCTGCCGCAGCATTTTAAAATAGGGATAAGTGTTCTGTCAGGGATAAAACTTCCCCATTCTTCCGATAGGTGCGTTTTCCAATGTTCGGACACAAATGCTCAATAAGTGATCACCTATCCTGTAGAGCCCATGGATCGTTGATAACTTGTTTTAACTAGTGTTGAGCGAGTATGTTCTGTCCGAGTATGCTCGGGCCGAGCGCCGAGTATTTACAGCTGCTCGGTGATATGGTTGAATCGCTCCCGTGTGCATGATTTGCAACTGTTTGACAGCTTTAACCCCTTAACGACATGTCACGTATTAGTACGCGCATGTCGTTATCCTCCGGTTCAGTGAGGGCTCCGGCGCTGAGCCCGCACTGAACCAAGCACATGTCAGCTGATTATTACAGCTGACATGTGCCCGCAACAGGCGCGGGTGGAATCGCGATCCACCAGCGGCTGTTAACATATTAAATGCCGCTGTCAATCTCCGACAGCGGCATTTAATGCGCACTTCCTGGAAGCGCGTCACTTACCCCGCCCATCGGCGACCCCGTCACATGATCGCGGGTCGGCGATGTGTGGTCATGACAACCCTGGGTCTGCAGCAGACACCAGTGGTTGTAATGATCCTGTCGCTATGAGCGCCATCTAGTGGTCGGCGCTCATAGGACAGGACCATTTCTGCTGCATACAGGGGAACTGCTGGTCCCCTGTATGTAGCAGAGGCGATCGGACAGTTGCTGCTTCAAGTCTCCTATGGAGACTACAGAAGCAAGCAAAAAGTGAAAAAAAAAAGTTTTAAAAAATATGAAAAAAAATAAAAAAATGTAAAAGTTTAAATCACCCCCTAAAATCATAAAATAAACCCCACATACACATATTTGGCATTGCCGCGTTCAGAATCGCCTGATCTATCAATATAAAAATAGAATTAATGCGATCGGTAAATGGCGTAATGAGAAAAAAATTCTAAACGCCAGAATTACGTTTTTTGGTCACCGTAAAATTGCAATAAAATGCAATAACGGGCGATCAAAACATCGGATCTACCCCAAAATAGCATCTATAAAAACTTCAGCTCGGTTCACAAAAAATAAGCCCTCACCCTGCCCCAGATCCCGAAAAATGGAGACGCTACGGGTCTCGGAAAATGGCACCATTTTTTTTTTTTTTACCAAACTTTGGAATTTTTTTTCATCACTTAAATAAAAAAGAACCTATACATGTTTGGTGTCTACGAACTCGTAATGACCTGGAGAATAATAATGGCAGGTCAGTTTTAGCATTCAGTGAACGTGGTAAAAAAAATAAAAAAAAACCTCAGTGGTATTGCACTTTTTTTGCAATTTCACGGCTCTTGGAATTTTTTTCCCGTTTTCCCGTACACGGCATGGTAAAACTAGTAATGGCGTTAAAAAGTACAACTCGTCCCGCAAAAAATAAGCCCTAACATGGCCATATTGACTAAAAAATAAAAACGCTATGGCTCTGGGAACAAGTGGAGCAAAAAGCGAAAATGCAAAAACGGAAAATGCTCCGCGGCTTAAGGGGTTAATACATGTGAGGAATGTCTATTTCTTACACATTCCTCACATGCAGGGTCGGACTGGGGTGTCTGGGGCCCACAGGGAGAACTGACTCTAGGGGCCCACCTACAGCCATATGCAAATATCTGTTTTCCGCTATCCCTGTTATAGTGGAGCATTGACTGGCGGCTCCTGCACATCTACTGTGCACCACTATAACTGGGATGTGCAATTACGGTAGTTTGCATTAAAGGGCTTCTTTGGTTAAAACAAGTTATCACCGATCCATGGGATCCACAGGATCGGTGATCACTTATTGATCGTTTGGGTCCGAACATTGGAAAAGGCGCCTATCAGAAGAATGGGGAAGTTTCATCCCTGACAGGACACTTATCCCCATTTTAAAATGCAGCTTCCAAAAAAGAGCAGCGCTCACAGTCACTGAGGGAATGACTGGATGAGTGGTCGCATCTCACATGCCGCTCCAGTCTAATGGGGAGAAAAGCTCCACATTCTGCCGATTGTGTCCCAGCAGTCAGACCCCCACCAATCAATATCATCACTGATCCTGTGGAGAGGTGATTACTTGTTTTCACCAGAGAACCCCTGTAAGTACATCTCTGCCGCTCTGGTCCAAGTATTTAATCTCTAAGGCTGCGGCCCTACTATCAGTATTTGGTCAGTATTCAGTCAGTATTTTTTCTCAGGAGTGGGAGCCAAAACCAGGTGAGGAACAATCAGAGAAAAGGTATAATAGAAACAAGTCACCAATTCTGTATTTATCACCCACTCCTGGTTTTGGCAGCTACTCCTGAGAAAAAATACTGACCGAATACTGATGGTGGGGCTGTGGCCTAATGGAAAAAAATCTTTTCCTAGTTAATATCAGCAAGAACAAAATGACTGCCATACACAACACAGTCCACTATATCAACACCAATAATACCACATACAAAAGAGACAAATATCGCCACACCATGACTAGATCACATATTACCACCACATAGTGACCGAATAATACTACATACAAGGAACAAATACGGCCACACCATGACCAGACCACATATTACCACCCGAAAGTGACCAAATACTACAATACTGATCATGAATACAAACCACAATACTAACAACACTGTTATTACCACCAGTGACATTATACACAGGAGCTCTGTATATAGTGTCAGTGTACAGGTAATACAGGGATCACCAGTGACATTATACACAGGAGCTCTGTATATAGTGTCAGTGTACAGGTAATACAGGGATCACCAGTGACATTATACACAGGAGCTCTGTATATAGTGTACAGTGTACAGGCAATACAGTGACCACCAGTGACATTATACACTGGAGCTCAGTATATAGTGTCAGTGTACAGGTAATACAGGGTTCACCAGTGACATTATACACAGGAGCTCTGTATAGAGTGTCAGTGTACAGGTAATACAGTGATCACCAGTGACATTATACACTGGAGCTCTGTATTTAGTGTACAGGTATTACAGTGGTCACCAGTGACATTATACACAGGAGCTCTGTATATAGTGTACAGGTAATACAGTGGTCACCAGTGACATTATACACAGGAGCTCTGTATATATTGCACAGGTAATACAGTGGTCACAAGTGACATTATACACAGAAGCTCTGTATATAGTGTATACATAATATAGTGATCACCAGTGACATACACAGGAGTTCTGTATATACTATATACACACACGTGGTCAGAATTGTTGGTACCCCTCGTTTAATGAAAGAAAAACCCACAATGGTCACAGAAATAACTTGAATCTGACAAAAGTAATAATAAATTAAAAATCTATGAAAATGAACAAATGAAAGTCAGACATTGCTTTTCTGCTTCCACTGAATTAAAAAAAAAAATTAAACTCATGAAATCGGCCTGGACAGAAATGATGGTACCCCTGAAAATAATGTGACAAAAGGGACATGTTAAATAAAGTTGTGTCCACTAATTAGCATCACAGGTGTCTACAATCTTGTAATCAGTCAGTGGGCCTGTATATAGGGCTACAGATACTCACTGTGCTATATATAGGGCTGCAGATACTCACTGTGCCTGTATATAGGGCTACAGATACTCACTGTGCCTGTATAGAGGGTTACAGATACTCACTGTGCCTGTATATAGGGTTACAGATACTCACTGTGCCTGTATAAAGGGTTACAGATATTCACTGTGCCTGTATATAGGGTTACAGATACTCACTGTGCTTGTATATAGGGTTACAGATACTCACTGTGCCTGTATATAGGGTTACAGATATTCACTGTGCCTGTATATAGGGTTACAGATACTCACTGTGCTTGTATATAGGGCTACAGATACTCACTGTGCTTGTATATAGGGCTACAGATACTCACTGTGTTGTTTGGTGACATGGTGTGTACCACACTCAACATGGACCAGAAGAAGCAAAGGAAAGAGCTGTCTCAGGAGATTAGAAAGAAAATTATAGAAAAGCATGTTAAAAGGTAAAGGTTATAAGACCATCTCCAAGCAGCTTGATGTTTCTGTGACTACAGGTGCACATATTATTCAGAAATTTAAGATCCATGGGACTGTAGCCAACCTCCCTGGACGTGGCTGCAGGAGGAAAATTGATGACAAATCAAAGAGACGGATAATATGAATGGTAACAAAAGAGCCCAGAATAACTTCTAAAGAGATTAAAGGTGAACTTCAAGCTCAAGGAACATCAGTGTCAGATCGTACTATCCACCGTTGTTTGATCCAAAGTGAACTTCATGTAAGACGACCAAGGAGAACACCATTGTTGAAAAAAATAGTAAAAAAGCCAGACTGGAATTTGCCAAACTACATGTTGACAAGCCACAAAGCTTCTGGGAGAATGTACTATGGACAGATGAGACAAAAATTTAAGTTTTTGGCAAGGCACATCAGCTCTATGTTCACAGATGGAAAAATATCAAGAAAAGAACACTGTCCCTACTGTGAAACATGGTGGAGGCTCTGTTATGTTCTGGGGCTGCTTTGCTGCACCTGGCACAGGGTGTCTTGAATCTGTGCAGGGTACAATGAAATCTCAAGACTATCAAGGGATTCTAGAGAGAAATGTGCTGCCCAGTGTCAGAAAGCTTGGTCTCAGTCGCAGGTCTAGCAACAGGATAATGACCCAAAACACACACAGCTAAAAACACCCAAGAATGGCTAAGAGGAAAACATTGGACTATTCTGAAGTGGCTTCTATGAGCCCTGACCTAAATCCTATTGAGCATCTTTGGAAAGAGCTGAAACATTCTGGAAAAGGCAACCTTCAAACACGAGACAACTGGAGCAGTTTGCTCATGAGGAGTCGGCCAAAATACCTGTCGAGAGGCGCAGAAGTCTCATTGACAGTTACAGGAATCGTTTGATTGCAGTGATTGCCTCAAAAGGTTCAACAAAATATTAAGTTAAGAAGAAGAACCATCATTTCTGTCCAGGCCGATTTCATGAGGTTAATTTTTTTTTTAATTCTGTGGAAGCAGAAAATCAATGTCTGACCTTCATCTCTTCATTTTCAAAAATTTGTAATTTATCAGATTGAAGTTATTTCTCTGACCATTGTGGGTTTTTCTTTCATTAAACGAGGGGTACCAACAATTTTGACCACGTGTGTAGTGTAAGTGTACATGTAATACACTGACTCACCAGTGATGTCTCTAGGTGAAGTCCTTCATCTTCGCTTTTCTTCTTCATCTGGCACAGACGGCCATCACTTCTTCCAGCCAGGAATCATCTCTGCAGAAAATAACACACAGTTATTAATAACTGATCTCTTCTAGAGAATATTCCCACTCCCCCCCCCCCGACCTCTACACTACACCAGTTGAAGAAAAAAAGCAACATAGTGCCGTCCTGCACAGTAACAGGACTCCTCTTTTGTCCCATCCCATGGAAAACAATTTCCTAAAAAGTAAATTATATTACAGAAGTAATAATGTAATAATAATTGGAATCTAAAGTAATAATGTTCCCCACTGGTCACCATAAACTAATAAAGTATGTTCCTCAATCTGGCTCCCAAACAGTAATTAAGTCCCTTGTCTAGCCAGGCACCCCCATATGTCCCTTCTGGCCACCATTTGTCTAGTGTGACCCCTCCATATATTTATCCTAGCACATGTGTATCGAGCCTGCCCCCTCCCATATACCCATCCTAGCCCCCCCATGTGCCAGTCTGCCCCCCCACATATCCATCCTTGCTTCCATGTTTCCAGCCTGCGCCCCCATATGTCCCCCCCATATATCCTCCATGTGTCCAGCCTGCCCTCTACATATTCATCCTGGCCTCCATGTGTCCAGCCTCTCCCCTCATATATCCATACTGCCCTTACCCCCTGCATATATCCATCCTGACACCCCCCATATATCCAGCGTGCCCCTCCATATATTTACGCTAGCCCATGTGTATCGAGCCCGCCCCCCCCACATATTCATCCTAGCACCCCATGTGTCCAGCCTGTCCCCCCCCATATATCCATCCTGGCCTCCATGTGTTCAGCCTGCCCCCCCTCCCCCATATATCCATCCTGGCCTCCATAAGTCCAGCTTGCCCCCCCCATATATCCATCCTGGCCTCCATATATCCATCTTGCCCCCCCATATATCCATCCTGCCCCCCCATATATCCATCCTGCCCCCCATATATCCATCCTGGCCTCCATGTGTCCAGCCTGCCCCCCATATACCCATCCTGCCCACCCCCCTTTGCCTGGGTCCACCTTGGTTCCCCCTTGTGTGTCCTGCCAGGGCTCCCCCTTGTGTGTCCAGCCAGGGCTCCCCTCCCTTGCGTGTCCAGCCAGGGCTCCCCCCTTGCGTGTCCAGCCAAGGCTCCCCCCCTTGCGTGTCCAGCCAGGGCCCCCCCCCTTGCGTGTCCAGCCAGGGTTCCCCCCTCGTGTGTCCAGCTGGGCCCCCCCTCGTGTGTCCGTCCAGCTGGGCCCCCCCTCGTGTGTCCGTCCAGCTGGGCCCCCCCTCGTGTGTCCGTCCAGCTGGGCCCCCCCTCGTGTGTCCGTCCAGCTGGGCCCCCCCTCGTGTGTCTGTCCAGCTGGGCCCCCCCTCGTGTGTCTGTCCAGCTGGGCCCCCCCTCGTGTGTCTGTCCAGCTGGGTCCCCCCTCGTGTGTCTGTCCAGCTGGGCCCCCCCTTGTGTGTCTGTCCAGCTGGGCCCCCCCCTTGTGTGTCTGTCCAACTTGGCCCCCCCTTGTGTGTCTGTCCAGCTTGGCCCCCCCTTGTGTGTCTGTCCAGCTGGGCCCCCCTTGTGTGTCTGTCCAGCTGGGCCCCCCTTGTGTGTCTGTCCAGCTGGGCCCCCCTTGTGTGTCTGTCCAGCTGGGCCCCCCCTTGTGTGTCTGTCCAGCTGGGCCCCCCCTTGTGTGTCTGTCCAGCTGGGCCCCCCCTCGTGTGTCTGTCCAGCTGGGCCCCCCCTTGTGTGTCTGTCCAGCTGGGCCCCCCCTTGTGTGTCTGTCCAGCTGGGCACCCCCTTGTGTGTCTGTCCAGCTGGGCCCCCCCTTGTGTGTCTGTCCAGCTGGGCCCACCCCTTGTGTGTCTGTCCAGCTTGCCCCCCCTTGTGTGTCTGTCCAGCTGGGCCCCCCCTTGTGTGTCTGTCCAGCTGGGCCCCCCCCTTGTGTGTCTGTCCAGCTGGGCCCCCCCTTGTGTGTCTGTCCAACTTGGCCCCCCCTTGTGTGTCTGTCCAGCTGGGCCCCCCCCTTGTGTGTCTGTCCAGCTGGGCCCCCCCTTGTGTGTCTGTCCAACTTGGCCCCCCCTTGTGTGTCTGTCCAGCTGGGCCCCCCCTTGTGTGTCTGTCCAACTTGGCCCCCCCTTGTGTGTCTGTCCAACTTGGCCCCCCCCTTGTGTGTCTGTCCAGCTGGGCCCCCCCTTGTGTGTCTGTCCAGCTGGGCCCCCCCTTGTGTGTCTGTCCAACTTGGTCCCTCCTTGTGTGTCTGTCCAGCTGGGCCCCCCCTTGTGTGTCTGTCCAGCTGGGCCCCCCCCCCTTGTGGGTCTGTCCAGCTGGACCCCCCTTGTGTGTCCTGCTGGCCCCCGCCTTGTGTGTCCAGACCATTACACACACACACACACATACACACACACACACACACACACACACACACACACACCTCTTACCTTCCTGCGATCCCGTGCGGTGTCCTCCTTCTCCTGAGTTGCGCGCCTCCTTCACAGCAGGCGCATGACGATGACGTCATACGCCGGCCGGCGAAGGGAGACACGCAGCTTCAGCTGCTTCACAGGGACGTGCGCCGCGGTGGTTCAGGTAATGAACGCTGCGTGCGCGCGTCCCTGCATACACTATGCCTGCGCTTTTAAAGGGCCCGTGCCCCTTAAAACCGCAGGATTTTTTTTTGTTCTCTTCTCCCCCCTCTACTCTGCAGCAGGGGGCGGGGCCCACCGGGAAATTTCCCGGTATCCCGCCAGCCCATACCGACCCTGCTCACATGTATTAAAACCGTCAAACAGTCGCAAATCATGCACATGGGAGCGATTCAACCATATCACCGAGGAGCTATAAATACTCGGAGCTCGGCTTGAGCATACTCGCCGAAAGGGTTAACAGAACATACTCGCTCAACACTAGTTTTAACCAAAGAAGCTCTTTAATGCAAACATGTCCATCCCAGTTAGAGTGTCGCCCAGTAGATGTGCAGGAGCCGCCAGTCAATGCTCCACTATAACAGGGAGAGCGGATAACAGATATTTGCATCTTGCTGTAGGTGGGCCCCTAGAGTTAATTTCCCCTGTGGGCCCCAGACACCGCAGTCCGACCCTGGTCATCAATATCAGATCAGTGAGGTTCCAACACACGGCCCCCTCACCAATAAGACAGCAGCTGGAAATACTCAGCGTAGAGAGCCCAAACAGCACAGCTCTGTACACTGTGTAGTGGCCGATCTTGGTACTGCAGCTCCTATTGAAATGATTGTGATCTGAGCTGTAGTACCCGAAACCAGCCATTGCACAGTGTGCGGAGCTGTGCTATTCCAGCTCTTAACACTGTGTACATCATCTTGCAGAAGTAGCTGATGTCTGGGGATTTCAGGTGTCAGACCCCCACTAATCACTGTATGAGTTCTGCTCTACTCCTTTATTAAAGGGGTGGTCTTGTGTTCCTCTGATCAGAAGCTGAAGATTTACAGTTCTGGCCGGTGGCTTGGCTGAGCCGCTTGTCTGAATTGTGCCCTCTTGCATTCTGCGGGCAGAGGCGGCTTTGCCTCTGCAGAATGGGACAGGCACAGGGGCGCTGAAGTCCACCAGTCTGCAAGTGAGCGCTTCTTGCCAAGGAGACCAGCCACTTCTCAGGTGGTCAGTAACCATAGCAATGAGCTGTACACTGCAGAATTAAAAATCTTTTCCTTCTTGAGAACAGAGAAGATTTTGAATAAGAAGGAAATTGCAAAGTTTCTTGTTTTTACAAGCTCTTTGCAATCTTAGCCTTTTAATACATTCATTTTATTTAGTTATATATTTATTTTACTCTCTTATATAGCGCCGTTAGATTTTGTAGCACCCTTACAGACATTATCATCACTGTCCCCATTGGGGCTCACAATATGAATTCCCTATCAGTATGTCTTTGGAGTGTGGGAGGAAACCGGAGAACCCGGAGGAAACCCACACAAACACGGGGAGAACATACAAACTCCTTGCAGATGTTGTCCTTGCTATTATATGAACCCAGCCCCACAGCGTTATCATTGACCCACCATGTTGCCCACATTCCTCGGCTTTTTTAAGATTTTCTGCAATGAATAAGAACACTGAAGAAAATCTAGATTGATCAACATTTAATATCACAAATGCAGTTGCTGCAAAACTTGTCCATAGTCCTGTTCCCAGCTGAAAATTGGATACAATTGTATCTTGTGTAGACAATGCTCTGTGAGCTAAATAGCCGGGATCCACTGCTACAAGGCAGGAAACAGACAGATTCTGCTGATGGGTTCTGCTCCCAGAGCATTATTCAGCCTGGACATCTCAGCTCAGAGCAAAACCAGCTATAAGGCTGTGTGCACACCTAGCAGATTTGATGCAGATTTACATGCGTTTTTTCTGCTAGAGAGAAGCGTTTTCACATGCATTTTTTAAAGCAATTTTCCAAGCGATTTTGAGCATCACTTGGAAAAGTGCTTGATAAGTTGATCACACAATATAAATCCATGCAACCGAAATGGATCTATAATGTGTGAACAACTTAGATGCTTTAAATGCAGCATCTATAGTAAAAAAAAGAATCAAAACGTTAATAAATAAAAAAAAACAACTGTATATTCACCTCTCCGGCGGCCCCCGGTCTGCTCTCCGGTCTCCTCCGGTCTGCTCCCGGCCGCGTCTTCTCTCTTCAGCGTCCCGCAGTGTACGGTCAGGACCTGCGGTGACGTCATTTAGTCAGCTGATGGTCACGCGACCATCACCTGATGCCGACGTCAGCGGTCATGCGACCATCACCTGACTAAATGACGTCAGCGCAGGTCCTGACAGTACAGACAGCAGACCGGAGGAGATCGGAGAGCAGACCGGGGGCCGCCGGAGAGGTGAATATACAGGTTTTGTTTGTTTTTAACTTTTTTATTTCTTTTTTTCACCGCGTGGTAGCCGGGATGAAGAGGAGTTGTAGTTTCGTCTTCCTCCCAGATACCACACGCATCGCGAATAAGCTTCAGCGTAATCGCAGGAGAAATGGTCATGCTGCGTTTTGCAAAGTAATGCGAATTCGGCGCGCAAATTAGCGCATCATGTGCAGAGCACATCCGAATTCACATGGCTTTGCATGGCAGACTGTTTTACAAGCGTTTTCGCGGCTGTAAAAACGCCGCAAAAACGCTACAAAAACGCTACGTGGGCACATAGCCTAAGGCTGTGTGCCCACGACGCGTATTTTAAGCGTTTCCGCATGGCAAAAACGCTGCAGAAACGCTTAAAGACGCATGTTAGAAGGTCTGCCATGTTCCCCAATGATAGTCCGCATGTGCTGTGCACATGCTGCGGAAATTTCCGCTGCGGATTATCATTGCGGAAAAAAACGCAGCACTACCAATTATTTTGCGGAAGCGCAGCGTTTTCCTGGCCATTGACTTGCATTGGAACGCATGGATTCCGCTTCACTAGATAAGCACATGCGGAATACATGCGTTCAATGTGCGGATGGTACACGGGTGAGGAGGATGGGAGACTGTCCTCCGGACCCGGGTACCATAGAACCTGTCAAAATAAAGAATAAAATAAAAAATAAATGTTATATTTACCTTCTGACGGCCCCCGCTGCGCTCGTCCTCCCATGTCGGCAGCTCGTGATGGACTGAAGGACCAGCGCTGACGTCATAGTCATGTGACGGCAGGTCCTTCAGTGTACTGCGATCTGCCGGCAGCCAGGACGGAGCGAAGCGAGACTGCGGGGGCCATCGGAAGGTAAGTATAGATTTATTTTTTTATTTTTAACCAGTCGTTGGGGTCACACTATATAAATCCATGCCGTTTTCATGGATTTCTATAGTGTGACCAAGTTGACAAGCACTTTCCAAGTGATGCTAAAATCGCTTGTAAAGCGCTTGTCAACCCGCATGCGGAAATGCATGTGAAGAACGCTTCACATTCGCTTGTCCCTGGCAGGAAAAACGCATGTACAATCCGCATATACAATCCGCATGTACAATCCGCGTGTACAATCCGCATATACAATCCCCATGTACAATCCGCATGTACAATCCGCGTGTACAATCCGCGTGTACAATCCGCATATACAATCCGCATGTACAATCCGCGTGTACAATCCGCATGTACAATCCGCATGTACAATCCGCGTGTACAATCCGCATATACAATCCGCATGTACAATCCGCGTGTACAATCCGCGTGTACAATCCGCGTGTACAATCCGCATGTACAATCCGCATGTACAATCCGCATGCGTTTTTTCTGCCAGCGAGATGCAGAAACGCTCAGGAAAAATCCGGAGCATTTCTGCATCGTGGGCACATAGCCTAAGTCTCTGCATTTTTCTGCTTACACATCAGTACATTTCTGAACACATTCAGCAAAAATTGCAGTACATTTGTTAAAATTGGGCATATAGCATACTATAGGTGCTTCTCACAAAATTAGAATATCATCAAAAAGTTAATTTATTTCAGTTCTTCAATACAAATAGTAAAACTCATATTATATAGAGTCATTACAGACAGAGTGATCTATTTCAAGTGTTTATTTCTGTTACTGTTATTATCTCAGTAAATTAGAATACTTTATAACACCAGCTTGAAAAATGTTTTTAAAATCTGAAATGTCCTACTGAAATGTATGTTCAGTAAATGCCCTCAATACTTGGCCAGGCTCCTTTTGCATCAATTACTGCATCAATGCGGCAATGTGGCATGGAGGCGATCAGCCTGTGACACTGCTGAGGGGTTATGGAAGCCCAGGTGGCTTTGATAGAAGCCTTCAGCTCGTCTGCATTGTTGGGTCTGGTGTCTCTCATCTTCCTCTTGACAATACCCCATAGATTCTCTATAATAGATTCTCTATGGGGTTAAGGTCAGGTGAGTTTGCTGCCAATCAAGCACAGTGATACTGTTGTGTAAACCAGGTATTGGTACTTTTGGCAGTGTGGACAGGGGCCAAGTCCTGCTGGAAAATGACATTTCCATCTCCAAAAAGCTTGTGGGCAGAGGGAAGCATGAAGGGCTCTACAATGTCCTGGTAGACGGGTGCGCTGACTTTGGTCTTGATAAAACACAGTGGACCTACACCAGCAGATGACATGGCTCCCCAAACCATCACCGATTGTGGAAACTTCACACGAGACCTCAAGCAGCTTGGATTGTGGCCTCTCCACTCTTCCTCCAGACTCTGGGACCTTGATTTCCAAATTAAATGCAAAATTTACTTTCATCGGAAAACAACACCTTGGACCACTGAGCAACAGTCCAGGTGTTTTTCTCCTTGGCCCAGGTAAGATGCTTCTGGCGTTGTCTATTGGTGATGAGTGGCTCGACACAAGGAATGTGACACTTGTAGCCCATGTCCTGGATACGTCTGTGTGTGGTGGCTCTTGAAGCAATGACTCCAGCAGCAGTCCACTCCTTGTGAATCTTCCCCAAATGTTTGAATGGCCTTTCCTTAACAATCATTTCAAGGCTGCGGTTATCCCGGTTGCTTGTGCACCTCTTCCTACCACACTTTTTCTTTCCACTCAACTTTCCATAAATATGCTTGGATACAGCACTCTGTTAACAGCCAGCTTCTTTAGCAATGACCTTTTGTGGTTTACACTCCTTGTGGAGTGTGTCAATGACTGCCTTCTGGACATCTGTCAAGTCATCAGTCTTCCCCATGATTGTGGAGCCTACTGAAACAGACAAAGGGACCTTTTTAAATGTGTAAGAAGCCTTTGCAGGTGTTTTTTGTTAATTATTCTAATTTACTGAGATAATGACTTTGTGTTTTCATTGGCTGTAAGCCATCATTATCAACATTAACAGAAATAAACACTTGAAATAGATCACTCTGTAATGACTCTGTATAATATATGAGTTTCACTTTTTGGATTGAAGAACTGAAATTAATAAACTTTTTGATGATATTCTAATTTTGTGAGAAGCACCTGTATGTTTGATGCATCTCATTAGCTAAGCTCAACCTCTTCCTTGCTTCACCTCAATTTGAGCCATAAATTGTGATATTTCATTTTGGTGCATTTTATGACTCCTTTTTGTCACACTTTTCTCATAACTATTTTTTTTATAACTGAGGGAAAATAACAAAATCTTATTTGTTGTACTCAAGTTTTCACAGAAACATCTGATAAAGTGTTGACTTATTTTTCTGAGTTAAACTCTTCCTTTTGGCCCTCTATATATTTGAGTTTGACAGCCCTGATGTAGATGGATGATGATGTGGCAAGAAGGGGCAGAGGGGCAGAGCCTCCTGGCTCTCTGCTTCGCTCTCCACTGCTCACAGGAGACAGCAGTTACTTCACAAATGTAACTGATAGAAAAGATGTCACGTAAGAGGGGGTCAGGGGAGCGATGTGCTGCAGGAAGAGGAGGATTAGGCAGGGAGCGCTGTGCTGCAGGAAGAGGAGGATTAGGCAGGGGAGTGATGTAATGCAGGAGGGGGAGGCTTAGGCAGGGAAGCGATGTGCTGCAGGAAGAGGTGGCTTATGCAGGGGAGTGATGTAATGCAATAGGAGAGGATTAGGCAGGGAGCGATATGCTGCAGGAAGTGCAGGATTTGGCAGTGGGCGATGTGGTGCAAGAGGGGATTTGGCAGTGGGTGATGTGGTGCAGGAAGGGGGAGATTTAGAAAGGGCACAATGTGCTGCAAGGAGGGGAGGATTAGACGGGAGCAATGTGCCGCAAGAGGGGGAGGTTTAGACAGGGGAGTGATGTGCTGCAGGAGTGGGAGAATTAAGCGGTGAGAAACATGCTGCAGGACGGGGAGGGTTAGGCAGGGGAGCAATGTGCTGCAGGTGGAAGGAGAATCTGTGACTACAGCCCAGTGTTTAGGGTTTATTGGAGCCTGTCTTTTATATATTTTATTGGGGTTTTTTCTGACAAAACTGCATAACATCTGACATGAAGTCCGCTTAGCAGTCACTGTCCCTGTAGATTGTTACTGTCCAGGTTCAACGCTGTCTCTTTTTGTTTTTAGTGCCAATCTGACAGCAGTGAAGGTTCCGCTGATAATGGCGGTCGGGTTCCGAATAGAATGTTCATGTCTGTTCTCATTGTAGTAACATCACGGAATATGCTAATTTCTTCTGACCACACCCGATGACTGAATAAAGGCGCCTCACCCACTTGTCTATGTCATCACTTTGTGGTGTCACAATGATCTAAGGGGATAAAAAAACGCTCCTGGCAGCTTTACAGTCGTCCCTTCGTGTTAAAGGAGCAGGATGATAGAGCCGCACCATGCCAGCCAGAAGAAAAGAAAGTGGAGCCCTTCAAGATGATGAAGCAAGAAAGCAGACTGTGGAAGGCCATCCAGGACCAAGAGCATCATGAGGGCCTGGTAACGTATACTACACAACTGTTCTGTATATGCTCATGCCATGTAAACCTATGGTGGCCGATTCATCAAAGCTGGTGGATTTCTATACCAGCATTCATGAAGCGCCTATTGGAGGAACGTGCACCAAATTCATTAAAAAGACTAAACCTCTTAATGAACTTGACTCATCCTTAAAGGGGTTGTTCCCTTTCAATAAATGAATGTCCCTAGCTGCAGGTCATTTAATTAAAAAAAAGAGGTTCCACCATCTCAGAGCTGCAGCAGCTCAGTGCGCTCAGCTGGGCAGTCCGTCTGATTACATTTGTTGGCTGCGGCAGTATTGAGGTGATGTCAGTGCCATACACAATCCCAGGAATGGGTCAGGACAGCACAGTTTGATTCTTTATACCTGCAGCCAGGGTCATTCATTTATTGAAATATCCCCTTAAAGCTGACGTACTACACCTCAAGAAATGTACTCCAGTCAAAAGATGGAGTCAATTTCAGTCCTAATTTACACCACTTTTCCAGCCTAATTTGTAATAAGTTTTCAGGTAAAGCTAAGCCACAAGCGGTCCAGATAAGCTCTGTTCACTATTTAAGAAGTTAAAAGAGTGGGTGTAAAAAGGTCAGAGTATTCAAATGTAAGTTGCGCAGGAATTTACTGAGATTCAAACAGTTGTGCAACACATTTCCGGTGAAAACTGCTTGATGAAAAATGTTCCTTGAATAATATAACATTTCAGGTTAGTGGTAATAGATTTTATTATGGGACGTTGATCCAGGGAACTAGTCTGATTGCCATATGTGGAGTCGGGAAGGAATTTTTCCCCTAAAATGGGGCAATTAGCATCTGCCTCATGGGGTTTTTGCCTTCCTCTGGATCAACACATTAGCTTTTAGGTTGAACTTGATGGACTTGTGTCTTTCAACCTTAAAACTATGAAACTGTCCCTGTATTGAGGTTCAAGGGTGAAGCCCAGGGTTCATTTGGAACCATCAGAAATGGTGTGTTTTGCGCCCAGTCTGTCCAAGGAAGCCTGTTTGAGCCAACGGCCTCAGAAATATCCTAACATTTCAGAAAGTAGCAATAGTTAGGGTGGCTGAACCATTCTAGCCTTAAGTTTGCCCCTCCAGTCAGCATCTACTATGTAGATGCAATCAAGGCCATGTAATAAGTCTTTATCGCTGTACAGGGCTGTAAGAGTGAAGGCCAGAGTTCCTTTGGAACCTGTAGGATAGACTGGCTTTTGCCAAGTCTTTCCAAAGAAGCTTTTTTGAGCCATAGGCCTCAGACAGGTCCTAACAAGAAAGTGGCATTAGATAGGTTTTTCTTTAGTTAGGATTGATTCAACTACTCAAGCCTCAAGCGCACTCCTCTGGCCAGCAGCTACTCTGTAGATGCAACCCTGGGCCTATGGTAAGTATCTATCCCTGTACAGGGGTGTAATGGTAAAAACCAGGGTTCCCTTGGGATCTGCAGAATGGAGTAGCTTGCGCCAAGTCTGTCCGAGGAAGTCTGTTTGAGCCAACAGCCTTAAACAGATCCCAGTATTTAGGAAAAAAAAAAGCTTCAGTTAGAGTTGAATCAACCACTATAGCCTCAAGCTCGCTCCTCCGGCCAGCAGCTACTCTGTAGATGCAGCCCTGGGCCTATGGTAAGTATCTATCCATGTACAGGCGTGTAATGGTAAAGGCCAGGGTTCCCTTGGGATCTGCAGAATGGAGTAGCTTGCGCCAAGTCTGTCCGAGAAAGCCTTTTTGAGCTGATGGATTTAAACAAATTTCAACATTTTTGAAAAAAGCATTAATCTATTTCAGTTAGAGTTAATTCAATTACTCTAGCATAAAGATCCTAATTCACTTTGTCTAAAGGAAGTTAGTTGGCAAATTTTTATTGTGTGAGCAATGAGGTTATGGAACTCTCTACCACATGAACTTGAAATACTTAATTTTCTAAAAAAAATTCAAGGAGGGCATATGTGTGCCTTTCTTGAATAATATAAAATTGCAGGTTATCCATACTAGATTTTGTTATGGGACGTTGATCCAGGGAACTAGTCTGATTGCCATATGTGGAGTCGGGAAGGAATTTTTCCCCTAATATGGGGCAATTAGCATCTGCCTCATGGGGTTTTTGCCTTCCTCTGGATCAACACATTAGCTTTTAGGTTGAACTTGATGGACTTGTGTCTTTCAACCTTAAAACTATGAAACGGTCCCTGTATAGAGGTTCAAGGGTGAAGCCCAGGGTTCATTTGGAAATATCAGAAATGGTGTGTTTTGCGCCAAGTCTGTCCAAGGAAGCCTGTTTGAGCCAATGGCCTCAGAAATATCCTAACATTTAAGAAAGTAGCAATAGTTAGGGTTGGCTGAACCATTCTACCCTTAAGTTTGCCCCTCCAGTCAGCATCTACTATGTAGATGCAATCAAGGCCCTGTAATAAGTCTTTATCACTGTACAGGGCTGTAAGAGTGAAGGCCAGAGTTCCTTTGGAACCTGTAGGATAGACTGGCTTTTGCCAAGTCTTTCCAAAGAAGCTTTTTTGAGCCATAGGCCTCAGACAGGTCCTAACAAGAAAGTGTCATTAGATAGGTTTTTCTTTAGTTAGGATTGATTCAACTACTCAAGCCTCAAGCGCACTCCTCCGGCCAGCAGCTACTCTGTAGATGCAACCCTGGGCCTATGGTAAGTATCTATCCCTGTACAGGTGTGTAATGGTAAAAACCAGGGTTCCCTTGGGATCTGCAGAATGGAGTAGCTTGCGCCAAGTCTGTCCGAGGAAGTCTGTTTGAGCCAACAGCCTTAAACAGATCCCAGTATTTAGGAAAAAAAAGCTTTAGTTAGAGTTGAATCAACCACTATAGCCTCAAGCTCGCTCCTCCGGCCAGCAGCTACTATGTAGATGCAGCCCTGGGCCTATGGTAAGTATCTATCCCTGTACAGGGGTGTAATGGTAAAGGCCAGGGTTCCCTTGGGATCTGCAGAATGGAGTAGCTTGCGCCAAGTCTGTCCGAGAAAGCCTTTTTGAGCTGATGGATTTAAACAAATTTCAACATTTAGGAAAAAAGCATTAATCTATTTCAGTTAGAGTTAATTCAATTACTCTAGCATAAAGATCCTAATTCACTTTGTCTAAAGGAAGTTAGTTGGCAAATTTTTATTGTGTGAGCAATGAGGTTATGAAACTCTCTACCACATGAAATTGAAATACTTAATTTTCTAAAAAAAATTCAAGGAGGGCATGTGTGTGCCTTTCTTGAATAATATAAAATTGCAGGTTATCCGTACTAGATTTTGTTATGGGACGTTGATCCAGGGAACTAGTCTGATTGCCATATGTGGAGTCGGGAAGGAATTTTTCCCCTAATATGGGGCAATTAGCATCTGCCTCATGGGGTTTTTGCCTTCCTCTGGATCAACACATTAGCTTTTAGGTTGAACTTGATGGACTTGTGTCTTTCAACCTTAAAACTATGAAACGGTCCCTGTATAGAGGTTCAAGGGTGAAGCCCAGGGTTCATTTGGAAACATCAGAAATGGTGTGTTTTGCGCCAAGTCTGTCCAAGGAAGCCTGTTTGAGCCAACGGCCTCAGAAATATCCTAACATTTAAGAAAGTAGCAATAGTTAGGGTTGGCTGAACCATTCTAACCTTAAGTTTGCCCCTCCAGTCAGCATCTACTATGTAGATGCAATCAAGGCCCTGTAATAAGTCTTTATCACTGTACAGGGCTGTAAGAGTGAAGGTCAGAGTTCCTTTGGAACCTGTAGGATAGTCTGGCTTTTGCCAAGTTTTTCCAAAGAAGCTTTTTTGAGAAATAGGCCTCAGACAGGTCCTAACAAGAAAGTGTCATTAGATAGGTTTTTCTTTAGTTAGGATTGACTCAACTACTCAAGCCTCAAGCGCACTCCTCCGGCCAGCAGCTACTCTGTAGATGCAACCCTGAGCCTATGGTAAGTATCTATCCCTGTACAGGGGTGTAATGGTAAAAACCAGGGTTCCCTTGGGATCTGCAGAATGGAGTAGCTTGCGCCAAGTCTGTCCAAGGAAGTCTGTTTGAGCCAACAGCCTTAAACAGATCCCAGTATTTAGGAAAAAAAAGCTTTAGTTAGAGTTGAATCAACCACTATAGCCTCAAGCTCGCTCCTCCGGCCAGCAGCTACTCTGTAGATGCAACCCTGGGCCTATGGTAAGTATCTATCCCTGTACAGGGGTGTAATGGTAAAGGCCAGGGTTCCCTTGGGATCTGCAGAATGGAGTAGCTTGCGCCAAGTCTGTCCGAGGAAGCCTTTTTGAGCCAATGGCCTTAGACAGAACCCATCATTTAGTAATAAAAAAGCTTTAGTTAGAGTTATAGCCTCAAGCTCGCTCCTCTGGCCAGCAGCTACTCTGTAGATGCAACCCTGAGCATGTGGTAAGTCTCCATTCCTGTAAAGGGGTGTAATGGTAAAGATCAGGGTTCCTTTTGACCTGCTTATGCCAAGTCTGTCAAAGGAAGCCTTTTTGAGCTGATGGCTCTACACAGATCCTAATGTTTAGGAAAAAAGCTTATGTGTATTTCAGTTAGATTAAAAGTAAAGCCAACAAAAGAGAATTTAACTTTCCTCAAAAAATCAATTATTAATATAGCATTTACCTGCCCAGATCTCAGAACTAATGCACTATTAGGATGTAGCAATCCCATATAATTTTGTGTGCAGTTTTAATACTATGTAATCACCCCCCTCCATTAATTGGTAATATGTGAGTGGTTGTCGCATCAGTATTTTGCACCTGTATTGCTGTCATCGTTATTATATGGTATGATTAGTACTGAGACCTAGGCAGGTAAACACTGTTGCCCTTTTTTCCTGTGTTAATTCTTGAATTTTGGTGGGAATTTAAATTTGTCTTTGCTTTTAATGTTAGTGTAGGGACTCGCAAGTATGAGGACCCTTGACGCGGGTTGCGAGCTTGTGTATTTTGGCCAAAATATTTACTAATACCTCATATATATCATATATATTTTTTGCACGTTATTTTTATTCAGGGTGCAGCCAGACCCATCAATGTTGGCCTTGTAAACTAGGGTGTCTGTCTTCATGGGGTGTACTTAAAAAGTGCTGGGCAGCCCGCCTAATCTAATAGTTTGGGCTTCACTAATAGGCTGTAAGCCAGACATTGTGCACTACCTATGTGTGACCAGTGCCCTATACAAGGCTTATTTGTGTGCAGTTTTAATACTAAGCAATCACCCCCTCCATGAATTGGTAGGTTGTGAGTGGTTGTCTCATCAATATTTTGCACCTGTGTTGCTGACTTCTTCATTATATGGGTTTGCTGCATCCTTGTAATTATTGTTGCTGTATTTGCTGTGTTAATTCTTGAATTTTGGTGGGAACTTTAATTCCTTGTTTTTGTGACTTTGCTTTTAATGTTAGTGTAGGGACTCGCAAGTATGAGGACCCTTGAGCAGGTTGCGAGCTTGTATATTTTGGCCAAAATATCGACCAATACCTCATATATATCATATATATTTTTTACATGCTATTTTTATTCAGGGTGCAGCCAAGCCCATCTACAGGTGCATCTCACAAAATTAGAATATCACCAGAAAAGTTAATTTATTTCAGTTCTTCAATACAAAACGTGAAACTCATATATTATATAGAGCCATTACACACAGAGTGATCTATTTCACGTGTTTATTTCTGTTAATATTGATGATTATGGCTTACAGCCAATGAAAACTCAAAAGTCATTATTTCAATTAATTAGAATACCTTATAACAACAGCTTGAAAAATGTTTTCAAAATCCAAAATGTTATCCTACTGAAATGTATGTTCAATAAATGCCCTCAATACTTGGTCGGGAATTCTTTTACATCAATTACTGCATCAATGCGGCAATGTGGCATGGAGGCGATCAGCCTGTGGCACTGCTGAGGGGTTATGGAAGCCCAGGTGGCTTTGATAGAAGCCTTCAGCTCGTCTGCATTGTTGGGTCTGGTGTCTCTCATTTTCCTCTTGACAATACCCCATAGATTCTTTATGGGGTTAAGGTCAGGCCAGTTTGCTGCCAATCAAGCACAGTGATACTGTTGTGTTTAAACCAGGTATTAGTACTTTTGTCAGTGTGGACAGGGGCCAAGTCCTGCTGGAGAATGAAATTTCCATCTCCAAAAAGCTTGGCGTAGCTAAGGTTTTGGTTCAGGGGGCCGAAACTTCTGAGTGGGCCTCTAACCAGGTAACCCTGATTCCAACTATAGCGGCGCACCCAGATAGTTGATGTAGGAAAACCTCAGCAGATGACCGCGCTGTTACTAAAAATAATCTCTATACAAAGACCAGCACTGATATTACCGCCATATGGTGACATATATTGATAGATGCCAGTCCTGCAGAACATATAAGAGATCACAGCTCAGTTATATATAGTACCTTACAGCTGACGTTCTTTCTGATTAAATTGTTCACTTTTCCCGTCTTTTCCATCTGGCCCAGACCGACACGACAACTTCTCCAGCCAGGGCTCAGAGTCTCAGGTATGCAGAGATCACAACAAAGACACATTTGACTCCTTATATTTCAGGCACTGACCACATCTATCCCCAACCTGCACAAACTTCTCATCCTGCTGATACCCCAATACTGAGCCTCTGCTGCAAAATGTGTCCCTATTACTGCACCTACTGTGTGCCCTCTAGATGGTAAAACAAACCTCTAAAATAAAGTAATGCCGTGTGCAAGTGTCCTAGAAAACAGTGCCCACATTGTGCCCCCTAGAAAGTAATAGTGCCCCTTCGACAGTCACGATAACCTGAGTTCCCCTATAACAATAAGTGCCCACCTAAGATTTAATAATGTCCTGAGTCTCCCCCCATGTAGAGCTCCGCTCTAACCAGTATGATGTTCTCCTATTCACGATATAATTCCCCCTCACTGTATAGTACCCCCACAAAGTATACTGACCCCTTAGTAGCCCCCAAGCTGATGGCTCCAACACTGTATGATGGCCTCCACACTATACAAAGACCCCACATTATCTCCCACACTGTATGATGGCCCCCACGCTGTTCAAAGAACCCACATTATCTCCCACACTGTATAAATAGCCTACATATAGTATAATGCACCAGATAGTCCTCAATATAGTATAATGCACTCCCCATAGTCCTTCGTATAGTATAATGCGCCCCTATAGGCAGAGTCTGTAGTAAAATGCTCCCCCCATTGACAGAGTCTGTAGTATAAAGCTCCCCCCCATAGGCAGAGTCTGTAGTATAATGCTCCCCCCCTCCTCATAGGCAGAGTCTGTGGTATAATGCCCCCCCATAGGCAGAGTCTGCAGTATAATGCCCCCCCCATAGGCAGAGTCTGTAGTATAATGCTCCCCCCTCCTCATAGGCAGAGTCTGTAGTATAATGCCCCCCCCTCCTCATAGGGAGAATCTGTAGTATAATTCCCCCCCCCCATCTCATAGGCAGAGTCTGTAGTGTAATGTGCCCCCCCTCCTCATAGGCAGAGTCTGTGGTATAATGCCCCCCCCATCTCATAGGCAGCGTCTGTAGTATAATGCCCCACCTATAGGCAGAGTCTGTAGTAAAATGCACCCCCCATAGGCAGAGTCTGTAGTATAATGCTCCCCCTCTTATAGGCAGAGTCTGTAGTGCAATGTCCCCCCCATAGGCAGAGTCTGTAGTATAATGCTCCCCCCCTCCTTATAGGCAGAGTCTGTAGTATAATGCCCCCCCATAGGCAGAGTCTGCAGTATAATGCCCCCCCATAGGCAGAGTCTGTAGTATAATGCTCCCCCCTCCTCATAGTCAGAGTCTGTAGTATAATCCCCCCCCCTCCTCATAGGCAGAATCTTTAGTATAATGCCCCCCCATCTCATAGGCAGAGTCTGTAGTATAATGTGCCCCCCCTCCTCATAGGCAGAGTCTGTGATATAATGCCCCCCCATCTCATAGGCAGCGTCTGTAGTATAATGCCCCACCTATAGGCAGAGTCTGTAGTAAAATGCACCCCCCATAGGCAGAGTCTGTAGTATAATGCTCCCCCTCTTATAGGCAGAGTCTGTAGTACAATGTCCCCCCATAGGCAGAGTCTGTAGTCTACTGCTCTCCCCTGCTCATAAACAGAGTCTGTAGTATAATGCCCCCCATAGGCAGAGTCTGTAGTAGAATGCCCCCCATAGACAGAGGCTTTAGTATAATGCTCCCCCCCCTCCCCATAGACAGTCTGTAGTATAATGCCCCCCCTCCCCATAGGCAGAGTCTTTAGTATAATGCCCCCCCTCTCTGTGGGCAGAGTCTTTAGGATAATGCTCCCCCATAGGCAGAGTCTGTAGTATAATGCACCTCCCCCTTCCCATAGGCAGAGTCTGTAATATAATGCCGCCCCCCACCCGGCAAAAAATAAATAAACAGTACTCATCTCTCCTCCTGGTTCCCTCGCTGCTCAGAGCACCCAGCACGCACACATCTTCAGCACAGCGGGCTGGGCGCCAAGTGATGATGTCAGAGACGTCAGTCACAGAAGGGACTAATGGGAGAGAGATCCGCGCTCCCTCTCTCATCAGTAAACTTGCGGCGGTGGCGGGCAGTGGGGCCCGATGCTGGCACCAGGGGCATGCTAGATACAGTTACACTGGCGTAGCCCTGGATGGGCCCCCTAAGAGCGAGGGGCCCGGGGCCACCGCCCCCTTTGCCCCCCTGGTAGCTTGATACTGTGGCAGAGGGAAGCATGAAGTGCTCTAAAATTTCCTGGTAGACGGCTGCGCTGACTTTGGTGTTGAAAAAACACAGTGGACCTACACCAGCAGATGACACGGCTCCCCAAACCATCACTGATTGTGGAAACTTCACACTAGACCTCAAGCAGCTTGGATTGTGGCCTCTCCACTCTTCTTCCAGACTCTGGGACCTTGATTTCAAATGAAAATTGGAACTCTGGACATCTGTCAAGTCAGCAGTCTTCACCATGATTGTCATGATTGTGGAGCCTACTAAAACAGACTAAGGGACCTTTTTAAATGCTTAGGAAGTCTTTGCAGGTGTTTTTTGTTAATTTACTGAGTTAATGACTTTTGTGTTTTCATTGGCTATAAGCCATAATCATCAACATTAACAGAAATAAACACTTGAAATAGATCACTGTGTTTGTAATGACTCTATATATATATGAGGTTCACTTTTTGCATTGAAGAACTGAAATAAATTAACTTTTTGATGATATTCTAATTTTGTGAGATGCACCTATATGTTATGGCCTTGTAAATTAGAGTGTCTATCTTCATGGGGTGCACTTAAATAGTGCTGGGCAGCCCGTGTTCTTGCCTCAGCAGCGAATTTAGCTATCCAGGGAATCTAGTCACTTTATGTGTATATCAGTTCTGACATTATGTTGCTTGCATTTGAATCCTGTCTCTTTTTTATTGTTTGATAACTGCACTGTCTGCTAGTGATTTAATGTATTTGCTCTAGTTTCAATTTGCAATGCATTATGGGAAAGTTCCAAGAGCATTGTGAGACAGTTCTTGTTGCATTGTGGTCCTGTTCTTGTCACAGTTTGGGCAGCGACCATTATTTCCTCGTCTCTTCTGATCGAGAAGTTCCCTTATCACTCATCTTGTAAAGTGGCACAGAGCGGTAGTCGTGACTGAACGTCGGTCTGATTTCGCTCTGGCACTTTACAGACAATGGGTGTCCCAGTCCCAGTGTGCTCTAGGGTGTGGGGTGCAGCACACTCTCTTGTAGGCCGCAGGCCTCCACTGCCTTCAGGCCTCTGTCCTCAGAAGCCGCCGCACACAATTTAGGGGACACAAAGTTCTTTGTAACAGTCAAACATATATTTGACAGTTCAAGTTCATCAGGTGGGTACAGATGGGATAAGGCACAGCAATTCACATTATCCTCCTTCTTAGCATAACTCCTCTTCAGCCCTGTTGCTAGCTCATCCTGTATTTCTCGTCCACCTCTGCAGTGCACCCGGGACTGGCCTTCAACTTCCATCTATGCAGGTCCCTGTCCATCTTCCTTTGTACTTCAGAGCACACAAAGTGTCCGGCAGCTCCTATGCCAGACCTTAGGCTCTGGACCTGACTGGAGCGACTGCTCTGGATCCCAGTAATGCCTCCCACTGCCTGGAACATTGAGTACTATATACAGTGGGTACGGAAAGCATTCAGACCCCTTTACATCTTTCACTCTTTGTTTCATTGCAGCCATTTGGTAAATTCTAAAAAGTTCTTTTTTTTTCTCATTAAAGTACACTGTGCACCCCATCTTGACTGAAAAAAAAACAGAAATGTAGAAATTTTTGCAAATTTATTAAAAAAGGAAAACTGAAATATCACATGGTCATAAGTATTCAGACCCTTTGCTCATATTTAAGTCACATGCTGTCCATTTCTTGTGATCCTCCTTGAGATGGTTCTACTCTTTCATTGGAGTCCAGCTGTGTTTAATTAAACTGATAGGACTTGATTTGGAAAGGCACACACCTGTCTATATAAGACCTCACAGCTCACAGTGCATGGCAGACCAAATGAGAATCATGAGCTCAAAGGAACTGCCTGTTACGATGTTAGTAGATACCCTGAAGTCCAATGGCGTGGGCCAAAAGCAGAGACTGAGACAAGAGTAGTGTGAAAGTCTATTTTAAACTCAAGTGCAAAAGATCACAGCAAACAGTTTATGAAGGTAAGTTCATTCCAAACAATACTTCTTAGAACCTAATCTGTAAGGCACGGCCTTCATTACTATTAGGGTATGTAAACGTTAACGATAGTCCAAGTTTACTTAGGTACAGTAATATGCAAACAGAAATAAGGATAGTAAGCAGACGTAGGTATTCCTCAGTTGATTGTGGACTCACGTAGTGCAGAAGAGAAGACAAACTGGAATATGGATCTGGATATTGAAGAATGCAGGAGGTGCAGCGGAGGAAACAGCGATGTCTTAAGCAGAGCTGGAGCCGGGTATTTAAACACAGAGCAAGATGGTGACTATACCAGAGGTGTAGAGATCCAGGAGAAGTTTTCTTCAGGAAGACAAAAGTTCAGAGATCCCAGCGTGAGTGAACAACAGCCAGTGGTTCCTTTCAGCAGAAGTCCCCTTAGCAGAGGATTCAGGCAGCAATCCTTTCAGCGGATGACTAGGAGTAAACACAAGGTCAGCAAGACTCTATTCAGAGGGCTAGCACAGGTGAGTAGAAAGCTAAAAGCACACAATACTCAGGCAAGGCATGATTGCAACACATGCAGTTTAAGTAGGTCCACAGGCAGGAAACACATGACCCCAGTGAGGCAATGGAAGCCATCTTGGCTAAGGGAAAAACTACTGGCAAAGTAAAATTAAACCTGGCATCCTGACACTGCCCAAGGAGCTTAGAGACAGAATTGTGGCAAGGCACAGATCTGGCCAAGTTTACAAAAGAATTTCTGCATTAGTCAAGGGTCCTAAGAACACAGTGGCCTCCATAATCCTTAAGTGGAAGAAGTTTGGGACCACCAGAAGTCTTCCTAGACCTGGCCGTCCAGCTAAACTGAGCAATCGTGGGAGAAGAGCCTTGGTGAGAGAGGTAAAGATGAACCCCAAGATCACTGTGGCTCAGCTCCAAAGATGCAGTAGGGAGATGGGAGAAAGTTGCATAAAGTCAACTATCACTGCAGCCCTCCACAAGTCGAGCCTTTATGGCAGAGTGGCCCAACGGAAGCCTCTCCTCAGTGCAAGACATATGAAAGCCTGCACAGAGTTTGCTTAAAAACACATGAAGGACTCCCAGTCTATGAGAAATAAGATTCTTTGGTCTGATGAGACTAAGATAGAACTTTTTGGTGATAATTCTAAGGGGTATGTGTGGAAAAAAACAGGCACTGCTCATCACCTGCCCAATACAATCCCAACAGTGAAACATGGTGGTGGCAGCATCATGGGGGTGTTTTTCAGCTGCAGGGACAGGACGACTGGTTGGAATTGAAAGAAACATGAATGCGGCCAAGTACACAGATATCCTGGATGAAAACCTCTTCCAGAGTGCTCTGGACCTCAGACTTGGCCGAAGGTTCACCTTCCAACAAGACAATGACCCTAAGCACACAGTTAAAATAACAAAGGAGTGGCTTCAGAACAACTCTGTGACCATTCTAGACTGGCCCAGCCAGAGCCCTGACCTAAACCCAATTGAACATCTCTGGAGAGACCTGAAAATGGCTGTCCACCAACGTTCACCATCCAACCTGACAGAACTGGAGAGGATCTGCAAGGAAGAATGGCAGAGGAACCCCAAATCCAGGTGTGAAAAACTTGTTGCATCATTCCCAAGAAGACTCATGGATGCACTAGCTCAAAAGGGGGCTTCTACTCAATACTGGTCATTTGGTCTGACATGCACTGTGAGCTGTGAGGTCTTATATAGACAGGTGTGTGCCTTTCCAAATCAAGTCCTATCAGTTTAATTAAACACAGCTGGACTCCAATGAAAGAGTAGAACCATCTCAAGGAGGATCACAAGGAAATGGACAGCATGTGACTTAAATATGAGCAAAGGGTCTGAATACTTATGACCATGTGATATTTCAGTTTTCCTTTTTTAATAAATTTGCAAAAATTTCTACATTTCTGTTTTTTTCAGTCAAGATGGGGTGCACAGTGTACTTTAATGAGAAAAAAAATGAACTTTTTAGAATTTACCAAATGGCTGCAATGAAACAAAGAGTGAAAAATTTAAAGGGGTCTGAATGCTTTCCGTACCCACTGTACTTCAATAAAACTCACCCTATAGATACCCTAGCCTGAACCTGCATGTCAACGGAGATGGGCATCCTACATATAGATGACAATGGCACCCTTGCTGAACGGCAGCTGCCCCTAGACCCTAAAAGTCCCTTATTCGTATTTACATAGACCAAAGATCTGACAGTCTACCAGAAACTGGTACAGATATCACATCAAACAATCAATCCTCAGTGTGTACTAAATGATTAAAGTGACAACAGTGAATAAAGTGACAATGTGAAAATTTATAAAAACACCCAAGAACGTTCCTAATTAGTGTTGAGCGATACCTTCCGATATCGGGAAATATCGGATCGGATTGGATCGGACCGATACCGAAAAAGTATCGGATATCGCCGATTCCGATACCGGAAACCAATGCAAGTCAATGGGACATAAATATCGGAATTAAAATAAACCCTTTCTTTCCTTGTAGGTTATTTCTACATGAAGGAAAACAACTAAGAATAATGTAGAATGTATTGGGGGAGGTGGGGGAGACAATAAAGGCATAGAGGTTTAGCCCAGTCAAATGGAATAGCAGGAATTAATATTTTTTTATTATGTTCTGAGTTACGGAAATATTAACTATGTTAAGTATTTTTATATTTTGTCAGATATTTATGTTTCACTACTTCCATGCTCTTCACCTTCTTTTTTACTTCTCCCACACTTTCTCCTTCATCATCCTCAGCATCTTTTTCATCCACTTCTTCTTCACCTTCTTCTTCTTCACCTTCTTCGTATTATTCTTTTTTTTACATTCTTCATATTCTACTTCTTCATCTTCTTCATATTCTTCTTCTTCATCATATTCTTATTTGTGACAGGCATTCCTGTAGTTGTTATCTATAAAAGGTTGGACATTACACCTTTCGTTCTGCCCATCACAAAAGATTTACAACAGGATTTGTCCGCGTTCAGTTTGGCCTGCAGCAGCAGGTCTTTTCTAGGGGCACCACGAGGAGGAACGGACTCACCCCCATACACTGCTTAGTCATCTTCTGCTTATAATTTAGATATTATCTTTTGCTCTGATTTTTAGTCTTATGCTTAATGTTCTTCCGCTTTTTGTTCTGCAGCTTCTTGTATTTCTGCTTCTTGGTTTTCTGTCTCTTGTTTTTCTGTATCTTGGTGCTTGTCTTCTCTTCTTTGTCTTCTTGGTCAACTTCTTCAGGGTCATCTTCTTGGTCTTCTTCGGGGTGGTCTTCAGGGTCGTCGTCTTCGGGGGTCCTCGTCTTCGGGGTCCTCGTCTTCTTCGGGTTGGTCTTCTGGGTCCTCGTCTTCGGGGTCCTCGTCTTCTTCGGGGTGGTCTTCAGGGTCCTCGTCTTCTTCGGGGTGGTCTTCAGGGTCCTCGTCTTCTTCGGGGTGGTCTTCAGGGTCCTCGTCTTCAGGGTCATTGTCTTCGGGGTCCTCGTCTTCTTAGGGTTGGTCTTCAGGGTCCTCGTCTTCAGGGTCCTCGTCAGGGAGATCCAGAGTGATTACCAAGAACCATTTCAAAAAGCTTGAACTTGGAAATGTAGCAGAAGGTACAAGAAAGCTGAGGAACTACCGAGGACCAGCTGACGGTACTGGAACCCGGATGGATAGCAGAAGGTACAAGAGCCAATGGAACTACCGAGGACCAGCTGATGTTACTGGAACTCGGTTACTAAGCAGGAGGTACCTGTGCCAGAAAGCACTACCAAGGACCAGCAGACGTTGGTGGAACTTGGATACCGAGAAGGAGGCACCTAATCCAAAGGCACTGCCGAGAACCAGCTGACGGTACTGGAACCCGGATGGGTAGCAGAAGGTACAAGAGCCAATGGAACTACCGAGGACCAGCTGATGTTACTGGAACTCGGTTACTAAGCAGGAGGTACCTGTGCCAGAAAGCACTACCAAGGACCAGCAGACGTTGGTGGAACTTGGATACCGAGAAGGAGGCACCTAATCCAAAGGCACTGCCGAGAACCAGCTGACGGTACTGGAACCCGGATGGGTAGCAGAAGGTACCCATGTAAAAAAAAAGTTCAAGGCCGCGAGCCGGCCGCAGTTACCAAAACCCACAGTCCTACAGAGGGTGCTTGTCCTATTGGCACTATGGAACCAGCCTTCATTGCCAGATCCCGCAGCCCACATAGGAGTCACCTAAACTGCAGGCACCATAGAGTCGGCTAACCCGACCGCAACACGACAGGACAACGCATTGGAGGCAAAGTGACGTTGACACTACCCGGAAACAGCTGGCGTGCTGGAACCAGGCTGGGCAGGAGGGAGTACCCGTGCCAAAGACACTGCCGAGAACCAGCTGACGGTACTGGAACCCGGATGGGTAGCAGAAGATACAAGAGCAAATGGAACTACCGAGGACCAGCTGACGGTACTGGAACCCGGATGGGTAGCAGAAGGTACAAGAGCCAATGGAACTACCGAGGACCAGCTGATGTTACTGGAACTCGGTTACTAAGCAGGAGGTACCTGTGCCAGAAAGCACTACCAAGGACCAGCAGACGTTGGTGGAACTTGGATACCGAGAAGGAGGCACCTAATCCAAAGGCACTGCCGAGAACCAGCTGACGGTACTGGAACCCAGATGGGTAGCAGAAGATACAAGAGCAAATGGAACTACCGAGGACCAGCTGACGGTACTGGAACCCGGATGGGTAGCAGAAGGTACAAGAGCCAATGGAACTACCGAGGACCAGCTGATGTTACTGGAACTCGGTTACTAAGCAGGAGGTACCTGTGCCAGAAAGCACTACCAAGGACCAGCAGACGTTGGTGGAACTTGGATACCGAGAAGGAGGCACCTAATCCAAAGGCACTGCCGAGAACCAGCTGACGGTACTGGAACCCGGATGGGTAGCAGAAGATACAAGAGCAAATGGAACTACCGAGGACCAGCTGACGGTACTGGAACCCGGATGGGTAGCAGAAGATACAAGAGCAAATGGAACTACCGAGGACCAGCTGACGGTACTGGAACCCGGATGGGTAGCAGAAGGTACAAGAGCCAATGGAACTACCGAGGACCAGCTGATGTTACTGGAACTCGGTTACTAAGCAGGAGGTACCTGTGCCAGAAAGCACTACCAAGGACCAGCAGACGTTGGTGGAACTTGGATACCGAGAAGGAGGCACCTAATCCAAAGGCACTGCCGAGAACCAGCTGACGGTACTGGAACCCGGATGGGTAGCAGAAGGTACCCATGTAAAAAAAAAGTTCAAGGCCGCGAGCCGGCCGCAGTTACCAAAACCCACAGTCCTACAGAGGGTGCTTGTCCTATTGGCACTATGGAACCAGCCTTCATTGCCAGATCCCGCAGCCCACATAGGAGTCACCTAAACTGCAGGCACCATAGAGTCGGCTAACCCGACCGCAACACGACAGGACAACGCATTGGAGGCAAAGTGACGTTGACACTACCCGGAAACAGCTGGCGTGCTGGAACCAGGCTGGGCAGGAGGGAGTACCCGTGCCAAAGACACTGCCGAGAACCAGCTGACGGTACTGGAACCCGGATGGGTAGCAGAAGATACAAGAGCAAATGGAACTACCGAGGACCAGCTGACGGTACTGGAACCCGGATGGGTAGCAGAAGGTACAAGAGCCAATGGAACTACCGAGGACCAGCTGATGTTACTGGAACTCGGTTACTAAGCAGGAGGTACCTGTGCCAGAAAGCACTACCAAGGACCAGCAGACGTTGGTGGAACTTGGATACCGAGAAGGAGGCACCTAATCCAAAGGCACTGCCGAGAACCAGCTGACGGTACTGGAACCCGGATGGGTAGCAGAAGGTACCCATGTAAAAAAAAAGTTCAAGGCCGCGAGCCGGCCGCAGTTACCAAAACCCACAGTCCTACAGAGGGTGCTTGTCCTATTGGCACTATGGAACCAGCCTTCATTGCCAGATCCCGCAGCCCACATAGGAGTCACCTAAACTGCAGGCACCATAGAGTCGGCTAACCCGACCGCAACACGACAGGACAACGCATTGGAGGCAAAGTGACGTTGACACTACCCGGAAACAGCTGGCGTGCTGGAACCAGGCTGGGCAGGAGGGAGTACCCGTGCCAAAGACACTGCCGAGAACCAGCTGACGGTACTGGAACCCGGATGGGTAGCAGAAGGTACAAGAGCCAATGGAACTGCCGAGAACCAGCTGGCGGTGCTGGAGCCCAGGGTAAATACTAAAAACAGAAGAGCCAGAGGTGTATTTGGAGGAGGTTTTAAATCCGTACTACAGTGGATGTGGACAAAGCAGGAGAATTTGCCGGACACACAGCTGGGGATCAGCTGACGTTACTGAATCCCAATAACACTGGAGCAAGCGTTGACTGTGCAGACGGCACTTCCGAGCGCCAACTGGCGGTGCTGGAGCCCAGGGATAAGAATGAAAACAGAGGAGCCAGAGGTGTAATTGGAGCAACTTTAAAATCTGTAGTAGTGAGAATGTGGACAGAGCAGGAGAAATTGCCGTCCGCACAGCAGGGGAACAGCTGACGTTACCGAACCCCAATAACACCGCAGCAAGTGTTGACTGTGCAGACGGCACTTCCGAGCGCCAACTGGCGGTGCTGGAGCCCAGGGATAAGAATGAAAACAGAGGAGCCAGAGGTGTAATTCGAGCAACTTTAAAATGTGTAGTACAGTGGATGTGGACAAAGCAGGAGAAATTGCCGTCCGCACAGCAGGAGAACAGCTGACGTTACTGAACCCCAATAACACGGCAGCAAGTGTTGACTGTGCAGACAGCACTTCCGAGCGCCAACTGGCGGTGTTGGAGCCCAGGGTAAATACTAAAAACGGAGGAGCCAGAGGTGTAATTGGAGCAAGTTTTAAATAAGTAGCACAGTGAATATGGACAGAGCAGGAGAAATTGCCGTGAACACAGCAGGGGAACAGCTGACGTTACCGAACCCCAATAACACCGCAGCAAGTGTTGACTGTGCAGACGGCACTTCCGAGCGCCAACTGGCGGTGCTGGAGCCCAGGGATAAGAATGAAAACAGAGGAGCCAGAGGTGTAATTGGAGCAACTTTAAAATCTGTAGTAGTGAGAATGTGGACAGAGCAGGAGAAATTGCCGTCCGCACAGCAGGGGAACAGCTGACGTTACTGAACCCCAATAACATGGTAGCAAGTGTTGACTGTGCAGACAGCACTTCCGAGCGCCAACTGGCGGTGCTGGAGCCCAGGGATAAGAATGAAAACAGAGGAGCCAGAGGAGTAATTGGAGCAACTTTAAAATGTGTAGTACAGTGGATGTGGACAAATCAGGAGAAATTGCCGTCCGCACAGCAGGAGAACAGCTGACGTTACTGAACCCCAATAACACGGCAGCAAGTGTTGACTGTGCAGACGGCACTTCCGAGCGCCAACTGGCGGTGCTGGAGCCCAGGGATAAGAATGAAAACAGAGGAGCCAGAGGTGTAATTGGAGCAACTTTAAAATGTGTAGTACAGTGGATGTGGACAAATCAGGAGAAATTGCCGTCCGCACAGCAGGAGAACAGCTGACGTTACTGAACCCCAATAACACGGCAGCAAGTGTTGACTGTGCAGACGGCACTTCCGAGCGCCAACTGGCGGTGTTGGAGCTCAGGGATAATACTGAAAACAGAGGAGCCAGAGGTGTAATTGGAGCAACTTTAAAATCTGTAGTAGTGAGAATGTGGACAGAGCAGGAGAAATTGCCGTCCGCACAGCAGGGGAACAGCTGACGTTACTGAACCCCAATAACATGGTAGCAAGTGTTGACTGTGCAGACAGCACTTCCGAGCGCCAACTGGCGGTGCTGGAGCCCAGGGATAAGAATGAAAACAGAGGAGCCAGAGGAGTAATTGGAGCAACTTTAAAATGTGTAGTACAGTGGATGTGGACAAATCAGGAGAAATTGCCGTCCGCACAGCAGGAGAACAGCTGACGTTACTGAACCCCAATAACACGGCAGCAAGTGTTGACTGTGCAGACGGCACTTCCGAGCGCCAACTGGCGGTGTTGGAGCTCAGGGATTACAGTTCAGGTGGTAGAAACATGAACAGAACAGGAGACCTGGATACTGTTGCCAACCAATTATTTATTCTGGAAGAGGACTGGCAAATTCATGAGAGATCCAGGCCTTGTTCATTTTGAGAAAAGTAAGCCGGTCAACGTTATCGGAGGATAGTCGCATGCGACGGTCTGTTAGTACACCACCTGCGGCACTAAAGACGCGTTCCGATAATACACTAGCAGCAGGGCAAGCTAGCACCTCCAGTGCATACTGACTAAGCTCTGGCCATGTATCCAGCTTACAGACCCAAAACTTGAAGGGAGAAGAGCCGTCTGGGAGTACACTAAGAGGGCAAGACATGTAGTCTGTCACCATCTGACGGAAACGTTGCCTCCTGCTGACTGGAGCTGTCTGTGATGGTGTAGACATTTGTGGCGGCGGGGACACAAAACTTTGCCACATTTCGGCCATACTGGTCTTGCCTTGTGCTGAGGCGCTGCTTCTGCTCCCTCTTTGTGCAGAGCTTCCTCCACTGCCTCGACGCACTGAGCTGCTTTGTAAAGCACTAGCAGCACTGCTCTCGGTTGGAATGGAGAACATGATGGAATGCACCAGTGCGTCTTGGTACTCCCGCATTTTACGCTCCCGGTTCAATGGTGTTATGAGGCTTTGTAAGTTGTCCCGGTAGCGAGGATCTAGGAGGGTGGACACCCAATAATCAGCCGTGTTGAGAATGTGGGCGATGCGGCGGTCGTTTCTGAGGCACTGCAGCATGAAATCAACCATGTGCTGCAGACTGCCAACTGGCCAAGAAACGCTGTCCCCTGCTTGAGGCGTGATCTCTGCCTGCTCTGCATCACCCCACCCTCGCTCTAGATACTGACTACTAGAGCATTGTGTACCTCCCTCCTCTGGACAGATGTCTTCCTCATCCATTGACTCCTCCTCATCCTCCTCACAAAGTGTCCCCTGCCTAGGCCTTTGTGAGGAACCACGTTGCGCAGACTGTAGAGAAGCAGATGGCATTTGTGACTCCTCATCCTCCACCTCTTCCAAAACCTCGTCCCTTAGTGCTTGCAGTGTTTTTTCAAGCAGGCAGATAAGGGGGATAGTCATGCTGACTAGTGCATCATCTGCACTCGCCATCCGCGTGGAATAATCGAAGGCACGCAAAACGTGGCAAATGTCCTTCATAGAGGCCCACTCAGTGGTGGTGAAGTGTGAACGGCGCGCACTGCGACTTGTTTGCGCCTGCTGCAGCTGGTACTCCATTACTGCTGCCTGCTGCTCACACAACCTCTCCAACATATGTAACGTTGAATTCCACCTGGTGGGTAGGTCACATATGATGCGATGTTCCGGAAGACATAATCGGCGCTGCAGAGCTGCAATGCGTGATCTTGCATTGCTGGAACGCCGCAAGTGAGCGCACTCTATGCGGACCTTGTGAAGCAGTGCATCAAGATCCGGATAGTCCCTCAAAAAACTCTGCACGACCAAGTTGAGCACATGTGCCAGACATGGGATGTGAGTGAGGTTGCCTAGGCCCAGAGCTGCCACCAGATTTCGGCCATTGTCACACACTACCATGCCTGGCTGGAGATTCGCTGGCACAAACCACACGTCACTCTGCTGCTTGATGGCATTCCAGAGCTCCTGCGCTGTGTGGCTTCGATTCCCCAAAGAAATTAATTTTAATACGGCCTGTTGACGTTTGGCCACGGCTGTGCTCATATCGGTCATCATAACAGGTAACCGTTCACGGGTCGATGTGGAGGTAGACCGTGACGGCTCCTGCAGCGCTGATTCAGAGGAACTGGAGTATGAGGAGGAGTCAATGTGTACAGACTGGATTCCTGCAATCCTTGGAGTTGGCAGAACACGTACAGCGCCACTCTCAAGATCTGTACCCGGCTCCACAACATTTACCCAATGGGCAGTGAGGGAAAGGTATCGTCCCTGTCCATGCTTACTGGTCCACGCATCAGTGGTCAGGTGGACCTTGCTACTGACGGCGTTTTGTAGCGCATGTTTAATTTTTCCCTCCACATGATGTTGCAGGGCAGGGACGGCTTGCCTGCTGAAATAAAAGCGGCTGGGCACGTTGTATTGTGGGACTGCCAATGCCATAAAGTTACGGAATGTGTCAGTCTCCACCAGCCTGAATGATAGCATTTCAAGGGCCAGTAGTTTAGCAATGCCAGCATTCAGAGCCTGTGCTCGGGGGTGGTTTGCCGAGTATGGGCGCCTTTTCTCCCATGCCTGTGCTAACGATGGCTGTAGACTGGCCTGGGAGTGTGAGGATGACTGGGAAAGTGGTGCTGTGGGTGGAATTACACTGTGTCTCTGTACAACAGTGCCAGAGATTCTTCCATGGCGATCCTGTGAGGAAGCCGAACCAGCTGTGTGTGAGCTGGAGGAAGAGGCTACAACACGAGCTGAAGAGGTGGTAGGTGGCGCTGTAGGTTGGCCTAGGTCTTCAGTGTGTTTGTGTAACTCCACCACGTGCTTGGTCCGCACATGTTTCCACATATTTGTGGTATTGAGGTTGCTGACACTTTTCCCTCTTTTCACCTTCTGATTACACAGCTTGCATTTGACAAAGCAAATGTCATCTGCAACTGTGTCAAAAAAGGACCAGGCACTGCAAGTCTTGGGAGCGCCCGCTTTGGATTTTGGAAGAGCCATGCTCCTAATGGGTGCCGAAGTGGAGGCTACAGGCAACCAAGTCTGCCCCCTCCCTCTCCCTCCTTTTTGGGCCGTTCGGGGAATCTCTTCCTCAGAGCTGCTCCCACCACCTTCCTGTCCCTCACGCCATGATGGGTCAAGGACCTCATCATCTACACCACCCTCTTCAAACAACTGCTTCTCCTGGGTAGTCTCGACAGCACAGTACGCACCAGAAAGTGGCACCTGAGTCTCATCATCAGATGCGTACTGAGGTGTGCTGCTGACCATAGGCACTGGCCCACCCGCCTCTTCAGATTCAGAGAGACAAAACGGTTGCGCATCACTGCATACTACCTCTTCTTCAAATTCTCGAATTCTGCTTGGCTGGCCCCCTCTTTCCAAGCCAAGAGATTCAGAGAACAGAAGTAGAGATGGCTCCTGTCCAGGGCTCTCTGACTGCCTGGGCAATTTGGCAGGTGGTGAAGAGACAGATGGGTGCTCTTCAGTGCTCAGGACCTGAGAGGATCTGGAACTAATTGAAGTCGATGCGTTAGCTGCCATCCATCCGACAACGGCTTCAATTTGGTCCTCGCGCAGCAGTGGGGTACGGCTAGCTCCTACAAAGCTGCGCATAAAGGACTGTTCCCTGGTAAAACTGGGGGATGCTGAGTCACTGGTGCCCGCAGCAGGCACAGAATCCCCACGTCCTCTCCCTGCAGGCACAGAATCCTCACGTCCTCTCCCTGCAGAAACTCCACGCCCACGCCCACGACCACGACCACATGCCTTACTCCCTGCCTTCTTCATCTTGGTAGACTGATAAAGATAGGCAGAAAAGTACTAAGGGCTTAGTGTGCTTATTCCTGAACAGCTGCTAACAGGTATAAGAAACACTAATTTTATAAAGTGTGGACTAGACTTTAATATGAGCTAATGTGGCCTACACAACTGTAAAGTGGAGTGTTTGGTGAACTTTATTTAGGTTTTTTTTGTCACAAAAAGACACTGGATGTGCCTAAAGATGTAATAACGATAGTATCACAAACTTTTTGTAGCTATTACAATGTAGGAAGGTAACCTACAATGCAATAGATGAGGCTGCAAAAAATAGGCTAATACTAATCTGGCTGGGGCTGCAGGGCCCAATGCTGCAGAAAGGCTCCTCTATCTACTCCTATATAGTGTGTTTGGAATCAATTTAGCTGAATATGGATGGAACCACCACACTAATAGGAGATATCAGGAAAAATTATGAATTGGCAATAAAGGACAATGTATGAGGCAGTGACACACACTGAGTGCACTACAACCAGACGGGGTTGAAGCACACACTACAGGGTGAGCTGCACTCACACACCAGACCTTGCAGACAGCGGTGAACAGTACAGATGCAGAGCACTGTGCACTAGTGCTGCAAGACGGAAAAAAAATTCTCTATCTACTCCTATATAGTGTGTTTGGAACCAATTTAGCTGAATACAGATGGAACCACCACACTAATAGGAGATATCAGGAAAAATTATGAATTGGCAATAAAGGACAATGTATGAGGCAGTGACACACACTGAGTGCACTACAACCAGACGGGGTTGAAGCACACACTACAGGGTGAGCTGCACTCACACACCAGACCTTGCAGACAGCGGTGAACAGTACAGATGCAGAGCACTGTGCACTAGTGCTGCAAGACGGAAAAAAATTTCTCTATCTACTCCTATATAGTGTGTTTGGAACCAATTTAGCTGAATACAGATGGAACCACCACACTAATAGGAGATATCAGGAAAAATTATGAATTGGCAAAAAAGGACAATGTATGAGGCAGTGACACACACTGAGTGCACTACAACCAGACTTGGCTGAAGCACACACTACAGGGTGAGCTGCACTCACACACACAGACCTTGCAGATAGCGGTGAACAGCACAGGGAACTGTGCACTAGCACTGCAAGGCACAGTGATTTAGAAAGTAGCTTGGGTAAAGCAGTATAGAGCAAATAGGTAGCTAAAACTGTCCCTCAGAACAACAGCGTCCTATCCCTAACTGAATTCACAGCAGAGTGAGCTCAAAATGGCGGCGGTGGCTTTTATAGTGCATCATGACATCATTTCAGCAGCCAATCACAGCCATGCCATTAGTTAAGATGCCTACATGCCTAACAGGATGTGCCCACTCTTCTTAGGATCCTCATTGGCTGAATAAAATGAAAATGTCTCATTGCATTATGGGAACTTCCGATTCCGGTATACGATATTGCAATAGTATCGGAATTAAGTATCGGAATTCCGATACCGCGAATATCGGCCGATACCCGATATTTCAGTATCGGAATGCTCAACACTATTCCTAATATCTTTGGACCTCCAAGCCAAAGGATACATTCGGGCATCCAAACAAAGGCTACAATCAGCCCTGTTCAACACCCTAGATGCTGATTACCTGCCTTATAGTGGAGGGTGACACCCTAGTTAATGTTGACACTGTGGCGCCCCCGCTCCACGGCGGCTATCCCTGGATAACCCTAGCCAGCCCTGGAATTAATCACCCATAGAGGTATCAATGACATAAATGATCACAAGACTAAACAATAAAAGGAACTTATCTTGATAAAGTGCAATACTGATGCGGATCATCTTTATGCCGCATGTCCCGATTTTAAAGAGATTTAATAAAATTTGTATTTTAGGGTTTATGTTATACTTATGTCTTATGGTATCCTAAGCTTATCTTATGCTATACTCACATTATGCATTAACACTTCACATGCTGTTACATCACCATTATACATTACATAAGACACATATCACTTTTAGATATAAAACCGCAAGACAGTATTCACATGACGCGTTTGTTGTCTTCAGGGGCAGGAACAGGGTAAGACAGTCCACATCCCTACAGTTTTGTATCTTGGGCTCTGTGCACACAGCCTGCTCCAAGCTTAGCCGGTAAGAGCCCTATCTATGTGGTACAATACTGGGGTTCATCGTATGTTTTCCGCATCTACTGTATGGAGGTTTCTCTACTATCAATAAAGAGAAGGTTTTCGCAGCCTTATTCTTAAGAAGACAGGGGGTTTAGCTCCATGTCACACTACACACCGTGGTAAGGTGTATGAGGGGAGCATAGCCTGCCTAATCTAATAGTATGGGCGTCACTAATAGGCTGTAAACCAGACACTGTGCGTGACCAGCGCCAAAATATCTACCAGTACCTCATATATAGATTTTGCACGTTATTTTTATTCAGGGTTCAGACAAGCCCATCAATGCTGGATTTGTAAACTAGGGGGTCTGTCCTCATGGGGTGCACTTAGATAGTGCTTTGCAGCCTGCCTAATCTAACAGTATGAGGGTCACTAATAGGCTGTAAGCCCTATATTGAGCACTATCTGTGTTAGGCGTCAGGTGTTTTCTGGATCCGAAATGGGTTCAGAATCATCAGTGGATTCTGTGGTCTCCCATTCCGGTCCAGATGCTGCTCAGCATCGTCAGTCCCAACGCCTAGCTGGTGCACGAGATGTACAAGCTGTCTCTCGGGTCTTTGTTCCTAGCAACATGAAGGATAGGTTGCGGAGGGAAACAGGGCTGTTACAGCCTAAGTCCAGGATACACTGCACTGAGCATGCCCGTGACATGGCGGACCGTGATTGGTGGTTTGGAAGTCAGCTGATCCGGTGACCTGGCACCGCCTGATTGGTCGCGGGTGACGTCACCAATAATGTGACGATGGGCAGGGCTTAATATTTAAATAGCACGCCCACAAACATGGCGGCGCACTCTGATCATTGAGCTGAGTTGGTGTTATTGTGTGGACGCTTGGTCGTTTCGGCTCCACGTGTGCTTTTGCTGTTATAGCTTCTGACAGGCAGGTTTAGCAGGGGATAGACAGCCTTAGATGGAGGGAGGCAGGTAGCTTCGTCTGACACTCTGGCTCCAACAAGGGGGTCGCTATACACCCCGAGCAGACTGCGGACTCCGTATTCCCGGCACCGCCTGTTAGCCACGTGGAGAGATACTCCTCAGTCCGGTAGCAAGCCGGCTGGGAGCATGTATACGCCTGCGTGAATCACACACGCATCCTAGCGCCTGCTGCGTAGCCTCTGTGCAGTTAACAGGGCTACGGCTCCATTATTTGTCGCACATCTCTCGTGCAGTTAACGGAGATAGTGCGAATCCCTATTACCGTTCCGGTGTGCAGTAACACGGGGGGGATTGTTATTTCAGTTGGTTGTTTTACCTTCTTACCCGGAAGGTGTTCGTCCGCAGTCCTCCAGGCTGCATCACGGACCCCGGGTTCGTTTGCTTTCCATTATTTAATAAAGTTGTTTGCAACCATTCCCCTAACAATCTGTGTGTGACCAGTGACCTATACAAGCCATTTTTTGTGTGCAGTTTTAATACTAAGCAATGACCCCCTCCAAGAATTGGTAGGTTATGAGTTGGTTGTCTCATCAGTATTTTGCACCTGTGCTGCCCCTGCCTTTATTATATGGTTTGCTTCATCCTGATTAGTGCATTCGTTTTGAGACCTGGGCTGGAGAATAAATACTGTTCCTCTTTTTTGCTGTGTTAATAATTTTTTTCAGTTTTAATTCAACTACTCTAGCATCAAGCTCCTAATTCGCTTTGTCTAAAGGAAGTTAGATGGCAATGTTTTATTGTGTGAGGTATGGAACTCTCTACCACATGACCTTGTAATACTTAATTCTCTAAAAAAAAGTTCAAGGAGGTCCTGTGTGACTTTCTTGAATAACATTACAGGTTATTCATACTAGATTTTGTTATGGGACGTTGATCCAAGCAACTAGTCTGATTGCCATATGTGGAGTCGGGAAGGAATTTTTCCCCTAATTTTGGGCAAGCAGCATCTGCCTCATGGGTTTTTTTGACTTCCTCTGGATCAACACATAAGCTTTTCACAGGTCTCTATATATAGTGTGATGGCTCCCACAGCTCTTTATATACAGTACTAGATGGTGGCCCGATTCTAACGCATCGGGTATTCTAGAATCTGTATGCGGCCGACCAGGCGCAATCAACAGAGTGGTGTTTAAATGTGGCGCCAAAATCGCTGATTGGTCGCGGCCGCCGGCCACGACCAATCAGCAGAGCGGTGTTTAAATTTGGCGCCAGTATCGCTGATTGGTCGCGGCGCCAATATCGCTGATTCCGACCAATCAGCGAATCGTATTACTGAGGACCGGGCAGTGACGCTACCTGTGCGGGTACTTCCGCTGCAAGGAACCGGGAGATGGCCGGCTGCTCACAGCCAAAGTATCCCGACTGGCGGCGCCGCTCCCCGGTCCTCGCTTCACACTTGCCGTCGGGAGATCAGCGGCCCTAGCCATTGATCTCCCGACGGTAGCCGCATGGAGGTCAGCGGCGCCGCCGGTCGCGGTACTTCTGCTGCGAGCAGCCGGGAGATGAGCGGCTAGCGCCGGTCATCTCCCGGCTGCATCGCCGCTGACCTCCATGCGGCAGATGAGCTGCTAACGGCCGCCATCTTTTTCTGAAATCCCGCGTCGCTGATTGGCCGCGGCTGGACCAATCAGCGACGCAGGATTTCCTGGACAGAAGGACAGACAGACAGACGGGATAAGACGATTATATACAGTACAGACCAAAAGTTTGGACACACCTTCTCATTTCAAGATTTTTCTGTATTTTCATGACTATGAAAATTGTACATTCACACTGAAGGCATCAAAACTATGAATTAACACATGTGGAATTATATACTTAACAAAAAAGTGTGAAACAACTGAAAATATGTCTTATATTCTAGGTTCTTCAAAGTAGCCACCTTTTGCTTTGATGACTGCTTTGCACACTCTTGGCATTCTCTTGATGAGCTTCAAGAGGTAGTCAATGGAAATGGTCTTCCAACAATCTTGAAGGAGTTCCCAGAGATGCTTAGCACTTGTTGGCCCTTTTGCCTTCACTCTGCGGTCCAGCTCACCCCAAATCATCTCGATTGGGTTCAGGTCTGGTGACTGTGGAGGCCAGGTCATCTGGCGTAGCACCCCATCATTCTCCTTCTTGGTCAAATAGCCCTTACACAGCCTGGAGGTGTGTTTGGGGTCATTGTCCTGTTGAAAAATAAATGATGGTCCAACTAAACGCAAACCGGATGGAATAGCATGCCGCTGCAAGATGCTGTTGTAGCCATGCTGGTTCAGTATGCCTTCAATTTTGAATAAATCCCCAACAGTGTCACCAGCAAAGCACCCCCACACCATCACACCTCCTCCTCCATGCTTCTCGGTGGGAACCAGACATGTAGAGTCCATCCGTTCACCTTTTCTGCATCGCACAAAGACACGGTGGTTGGAACCAAAGATCTCAAATTTAGACTCATCAGACCAAAGCACAGATTTCCACTGGTCTAATGTCCATTCCTTGTGTTCTTTAGCCCAAATAAGTCTCTTCTGCTTGTTGCCTGTCCTTAGCAGTGGTTTCCTAGCAGCTATTTTACCATGAAGGCCTGCTGCACAAAGTCTCCTCTTAACAGTTGTTGAAGAGATGTGTCTGCTGCTAGAACTCTGTGTGGCATTGACCTGGTCTCTAATCTGAGCTGCTGTTAACCTGCGATTTCTGAGGCTGGTGACTCGGATAAACTTATCCTCAGAAGCAGAGGTGACTCTTGGTCTTCCTTTCCTGGGGCAGTCCTCATGTGAGCCAGTTTCTTGCAGCGCTTGATGGTTTTTGCATCTGCACTTGGGGACACTTTCAAAGTTTTACCAATTTTTTGCATTGACTGACCTTCATTTCTTAAAGTAATGATGGCCACTCATTTTTCTTTACTTAGCTGCTTTTTTCTTGCCATAATACAAATTTTAACAGTCTATTTAGTAGGACTATCAGCTGTGTATCCACCAGACTTCTGCACAACACAGCTGATGATCCGAACCCCATTTATAAGGCAAGAACTCCCACTTATTAAACCTGACAGGGCACACCTGTGAAGTGAAAACCATTTCCGGTGACTACCTCTTGAAGCTCATCAAGAGAATGCCAAGAGTGTGCAAAGCAGTCATCAAAGCAAAAGGTGGCTACTTTGAAGAACCTAGAATATAAGACATATTTTCAGTTGTTTCACACTTTTTTTGTTAAGTATATAATTCCACATGTGTTAATTCATAGTTTTGATGCCTTCAGTGTGAATGTACAATTTTCATAGTCATGAAAATACAGAAAAATCTTTAAATGAGAAGGTGTGTCCAAACTTTTGGTCTGTACTGTATATTAGATGATGACCCCACAGACCCTTTACACAGCATTATGTTTCCACAGCTCCTTGTATACAGTATGATTCCCTCATTGTTCCCTAAATACAGTATGATGTGCTCACAGCTCCATATACACCGTATGATGTCCCCACACATGCAGATACACAATATGATACCTATACACAATATGATGCCCCTACATCTCTCTATACACAACATGATGCCCCTACATCTCCCTCCATCTGAACAAGTCTCTCCAGCTTCAGAAAGATTATGGACGCATCACATTTTTTTTTACGGACAGGGAAAAAAGTGCCCTATTTTTATGGACTGTCCAAGAATTTCTGGACTGTTGGCTACCCTGCTATTAGTTCCACTGGGGTGGCAGCCTAGGTGGATGCTGGAAGCACAACCGTCTCTCCCTAAGATTCGGAGAGGGAAGGCCACCGATTCCTGACCCTTGCTGTGGCCTTTTCGTTGAGAGGGATGGTTTATTGAGGGCCCATATATACACACAGTCATGGCCGGAAGTGTTTAGCAACCTTGAGATTGTTCCAGAAAGTGAAGTATTTCTCCCAGAAAATTATTACAATTACACATGTTTTGTTATACATTTGTTATAATATTTATTTCCTTTGTGTGTATTGAAACAGCACAAAAAAATGGGAAAAAAAGGCAAATTGGACATAATTTCACACAAAACTCCAAAAATGGGCCGGACAAAATTGTTGGCACTTTTCCAAAATTGTGGAAAAACAACTTTGCTTCAAGCATGTGATGCTCGTTAAAACTCACCTGTGGCAAGTAACAGTCGTGGGTAATATGAAAGTCATACCTGAGACCAGATAAAAAGTGGAGAAGATAGATAGATATGAGATTGATAGATAGATAGATATGAGATAGATAGATGGATATGTGGCACCCCAGGGTCTGGTTACCACTGTAATAGAAATATTATGTCTGAGAGCAAGTGGGAGGTTTCCTGGTTCGGAGCCCTTAAACATGCAACACCTCCTGTCCCAGACCAGATAGGGGAGGAACCTGCCCTATATAAACTGGATCTGGGGCGGGGTTAGTGAAGTCAGAGCCTGGAGTTAGTTCCAGACACAGGGAAAGTAACAGCGAGGAGCTCTGTAGGAGCAGGAGCTGAAGACCAGGGACTTGAGCTAAGCGGAGTTCGTCCTGGCAGAAGACTCTGAGAACCGGACACAGGAGTCTGAGGTTGCGGGGACTTATATATACCCAGCAGCAGAAACCCGCCGGCAGGGGATTTCAAGTCCTCTGGCCATAGAAGCCCGGAGGCTCAGTCACGAGCAAGGGACCAGCACTGCAATCGAGGAGCGGGGGCTATCAGAAGGCCCCAAGTCACCAGCCATACAGGTGAGCACCACACGGAACACTCAGGGACGTGGGCTACTTCCACTCGCTTACAGCAAGGTAGCCAGGAAGAGTGCAGATAGTCAGGGAGGCCTACAACTCCACCTGGCCAGGGGAACTCCAGTTTGCTCACAGACTGACCAGGCCTCTTATGCTAGCCAGTACTCCCGGGAGGGTCTGCCTTATCACCATCAGTAAAGACCCTGAACTGCACTGCAAAGCCTCTGAGTCGTTCCTGCTGCGCTCGTGTACCATCACTCCTATCATCCACACTCACTAGCCTGAGGCTATACTCCTCCCGTGGGGAGTTATACTACACTCTGCTGCCCTCACAACATCAGCCTCAGAGGTCTGCTCAGCAGCGGCGGTTCTTATTGACCGCAATCCACGGGTGGCGTAGTCGGACATTGCATTATACTGATACAGAGACTGCCACAATATTGGTCTGCTTTGTAAATGTTTTTTCCCAGCGATATGCGCTCCTGAAGGATGATGATGGAACTTGATATTCGGATTCAAAGAATTTTTATTTCAAACTAAAATACAACCGGTTTCGACTTCTTTGAGTCTTCCTCAGGTATAACATCATGCATATAAACAGATCTATCTACACACTTTTTATAGCAGATATCCTTGCTTGTCATTTTGGGTGGAGACTGAAAGATCTGTTTTTCAGACACACCCAGATACTCAGATATGCAGGATTTTGCACTCTGAGGAATCTAACAAAACCCATATACTAAATGACTTTCATACAGTTTAAAAAAAAAAAAAAATTTTTACACACAAATTTTTTTTTTTTTTTTTTTTCTCCTTTCCTTCCTTCCTTCACACAGAAAGTATTTTCTTTTCTAAAAACACTATAAATATAATTATAATTTTACCATATATAAAATGTCTTCTAAAATGTTATTGAACATACTAAAAGTTTGATTTCATACAGAAATGTAAAATCCTGCAAAAATGTACATTATGACAAAATTTAAAACCTTTTCTTTCTTCATATTAAAACCATTATCAAATGCAATTTAGTAGAAAAAAAAAAAAAAAAAAAAAAAAATATATATATATATATATACATATACACATACACATATATATATATACATACATACACACACATACACATACATGCACACATGCATACATACACACGAAAAAATATATATATATATGCATGCACATGCATACCTGTCGACATTTGCATGTCAAATACCCTCTATAATATCATTTAATCCATCTGGGTATAATGTACCCAGACGGAAGATCCAATATGATTCTTTCCGGTTTAAATTACAAAATGACAAGCAAGGATATCTGCTATAAAAAGTGTGTAGATAGATCTGTTTATATGCATGATGTTATACCTGAGGAAGACTCAAAGAAGTCGAAACCGGTTGTATTTTAGTTTGAAATAAAAATTCTTTGAATCCGAATATCAAGTTCCATCATCATCCTTCAGGAGCGCATATTGCTGGGAAAAAACATTTACAAAGTGGTATTGCCTATGAAAGCTCTGTCCAGTGCTCTCATCAGCTCCCAGATTTCTGCAGCAAACTGAATGGAAAGAGGAATGGAGTGATCCACTGATTGGATTTACATGCTTTACCTCAAGATACCAAATAGGTGAGTGGATTTATACTGAGTATATACCCTTGGAATCTAACTACTACACTTAGAAGCCTGCGCTTCCTATTTTCTCTCCCTACAATCCCCTCTTGTTTCACACAATATTGGTCTGGCCACCCTGAGCCACGGGACCGGGTCGCCACTACTACTCCCAGCATTGCCCTGAAGTCCGGTCCCGGGTGCCCCATGGCCCAGGGGGCGCGTCATATAGATAATAGATAGATGATAGATAGTCCTATGATATGAGATAGAGGTCGTTATAGACAGGTTTATACACTCTCTCCCGAAGTCGGTAAAATCCTGGGTTGCCCAGGGAGATCCCTATAATGCTGATGACTTGGTGGGGTTGGTGGAAAGATACCAGGCGGTTGAGAGTCCGTTGGGAAAACAAGGGGTCGTAGCCTCTCAATACTGGGGTTCCCAAAAGGTGGCGGACACCCAAAAGAAGCGAGCTAGCGCCACACCTGGGGGGCATCCTAGAGTTCAGGAGGGGTCTGAGTTGCTGCCCAAGGTCCCACCCCATAATATAGTGTGTTGGAGATGTCATACCCCTGGCCATATTGCCTCCCGGTGTCCCATAACCTCTGAACCAATGGACTGTAACATGGGCCGGCGTTGCTCTTATTTTGCCTACCCCGCCTGCAGCGCGGTTCGTCAACATGGCGAGGGCCCTCAGGCATGCTCAGTGTCAGTTAACGGGGCACAAGTCTCTGGACTATTGGTCTCAGGAAGTTTGGTGACCCTGATAAGGGCCACACTCCCTCATCGGCTGGTTTCTGGGAAGGTGGTGGATGTCCGGTGTATCCATGGGGACGCTAAGAACTATCCTGTGGCCCAGGTGGATGTAAACACAGACTGTGGCACCACATCTCATGAAGTGGCGGTCGTTAAGGACCTATTGCATCCCATAATAATTGGACGTTACTTTGCATTATTCTGGGGAATGTGGGGGAAAGCGGGGACACCTGGTTGCTTGGACGACAGCCAGATCGCCCCTAAGGAAACTTACCCTCAGAACATAGTAGATGAGTTTCCCATGTGTGTGCTGGTGGGCAATGAGGATGAAGTAGCATCCCCTGAGTCCAATATCCCTGAGCTGGAGGTGTCCGAGGGAAACTTTGGAACTGCCCAACTCAGGGATTTAACTCTGAAAGGGGCCTTTGAAAATGTTACTGTGCTAAATGGGGTGCCTCAGGAACCGGGGGCTGACACTCAGTTCCCTCATTTTGCTGTGAATGGGGATTTGCTGTACAGAATAACCAAGCCAAGGGGTGAGGTAATAGAACAGTTGCTGGTGCCAGGGCCCTATAGACGCAGGGTGTTAGACATGGCTCATTCTCATGTGTTGGGTGGTCACCTGGGTGCAGACAAGATTCAAGAACGGATCCTCCAAAGATTCTACTGGCCAGGTTGCTATAGAGAAATATAGAGTTATTGTCGTTCCTGCCCCACATGCCAGATAACCTCCCCAGTGGCCCACTTCCGCAGTCCCCTAGTGCCACTACCAGTCATCGAGGTTCCATTCGAACGCATAGCAATGGATTTAGTGGGGCCTCTGGTCAAGTCCGCCCAAGGGCATCAGTATATCCTGGTGGTATTAGATTATGCTACATGGTATCTGGAGGCCGTACCACTACGAAACTCCTCCACCAGGTGTATAGCCCGGGAGTTAGTCCACATGTTTTCAAGAACCGGGTTGCCTAACGAGATCCTAACAGACCAAGGAACTCCATTTATGTCGAAGGTCATGAGGGAATTGTGCAAGACACTGCAGATTGCACAACTGAGAACCTCCGTGTACTCTCCCCAGACGGACGGACTGGTAGAGAGGTTTAACAAAACCTTGAAAGCAATGTTGAGGAAAGCAGTGGAAAAGGATGGCCGAGACTGGGACTATATGTTGTTCGCCATGAGGGAAGTTCCCAAAGCTTCCACAGGTTTCTCCCCGTTTGAACCACTCTATGGACGACACCCTCAGGACTCCTGGAGGTGGAGAAAGAGTCCTGGGAAGCTGAGACCACTCCCTATAGGAGAGTGGTGGAGCACGTTGCCCAGATGCAAGAGAGGATTGCCCATGTGATGCCCATTGTGAGGGAGCACCTCCTCAAGGCACAAGAGGCACAGTCCAGGGTGTATAATAGGTTGGCCAGGGTGAGATCGTTCAACCCAGGAGATCGAGTGCTTGTGCTAGTCCCACAGTGGAGAGCAAGTTCATGGCCAAGTGGCAGGGCCCCTATGAGGTGGTAGAGAAAGTGGGGGAAGTCAACTTTAAGATCCACCAACCAGGGAAGAGGAAGCCCTACCAAATTTACCATGTTAACTTGATTAAGCCATGGCAAGATAGAGAGCCTGCGGAAGCTCCCTGTTTAGTGGCTGAGGCTGAGGCCGATGTGAAAGAGGTCAAGGTGGCAGAGTCACTGTCACATGCCCAAAAGCAACAGTGCAAAGAGTTGTTACAGCGAAATAAAGACATGTTTTCGGAGTTGCCAGGACTCACTCAGGTCATAGAGCATGAGGTTCTCACACAGCCTCATGTTCGCGTCAATCTAAAACCATACCAGATCCCCGAAGCCCGCAGAGAGGTGATCTCTAAAGAAGTAAGGCGGATGCTAAACCTGGGAGTCATTGAAGAGTCCAAAAGTGGATGGTCCAGTCCTATAGTCTTAGTGCCGAAACCAGATGGGGAATGGCGGTTTTGCAACGACTATAGGAAGCTGAAGGAGGTCTCAAAGTTCGACGCCTACCCAATGCCTAGGGTAGATGAGCTTATCGAAAGGCTAGGACCCGCTCGGTACATCACCACTCTGGACCTCACCAAAGGATATTGGCAAATTCCCCTGTCCAAAGAGGCTAAGGAGAAGACAGCCTTCTCGACGCCAATACGTCAGGATGCCGTTTGGGTTGAAGGGAGCTCCGGCCACCTTCCAGAGAGCCATGGACCGGATCTTAGCACCCCACAAAGAGTATGCAGCGGCCTACCTAGATGCTATCGTCATATTTAGCCAGTGACTTTGGATTCAGGGAGTTTGGAAGGGAGGACTTAGGACTGAATTGCTGACTGTATTTCATTCTTTCTTTACTTTACTTTTTACTTAATTAATCCACCTGACCTACTTAGCTGATTCCCCCGTCCATACTTGATACTTAATTCATCCCCCGTCCATACTTAACTGATCCCCTGCCAATATCTAATTGATACACTTGCACATCCCTAATTGATCCCCGTCCATACACCTATATATAAATAATTGTGTTTTGTACTTGTATATATATACTGACTGTATCCCCATATTTAGAATGACGTCCATGTTGGACGGAGCCGTGCAGTGTACATCTTGCGCAATGTATGCATTCCGTGAGCACCCACTCGAGGATCCATACTGCTGCGAGAGATGTGAGCATATCGTGCACTTGGAAGCCCAAATTCTGGATCTAAGTGCTCAGATAGCGGTACTGAGGAGCATCGACAACATAGAACGGAGTTTGCTGCTCACCGAGCAGACACTCAATGGGTCAATACTGGGGGTGGAGCATAGAGGGGAAGTGCAGGCTGAACAGGCAGGGAGCTGGATAACAGTAAGGAGGGATAGAGGGAAGAAGTATAGGAAGGCTGGTTCAGAACCGGCATTATTGGAGCATGACAGATCCTCTGACCGCCGGGGGAGTGTATGCTCCAGTAATGAGGGGGAGGGGGGAAGTGTAGGGCAGGCAAGACAGGTTCTGGTAGTGGGTGACTCTATTATTAGGGGGACAGACAGGGCAATCTGTCACAAAGACCGGGATCGCCGAACGGTGTGCTGCCTCCCTGGCGCTCGAGTCCGGCACATCGCGGATCGGGTTGACAGGTTACTGGGTGGGGCTGGCGAAGACCCAGCGGTCATGGTCCACATCGGCACCAATGACAAAGTGAGTGGTAGATGGAGGGTCCTTAAAAATGATTTCAGGGACCTAGGTAGGAAGCTTAGGGCAAGGACCTCCAAGGTAGTTTTCTCAGAAATACTACCAATCCCGCGAGCCACACAGGAGCGCCAACAGGAAGTTAGGGAGGTGAATAAGTGGCTAAAGAGTTGTTGCAAGGCAGAAGGGTTTGGGTTCATGGAGAACTGGGCCGACTTCGCGGTCGGATACAGGCTCTACCGTAGGGACGGGCTGCACCTCAATGGGGAGGGTGCAGCGGTGCTGGGGAAGAAGATAGCTAATAGGTTGGAGGAGTTTTTAAACTAGAGACGGGGGGGGGGGAACCAAGGAAATAGGTGGGATGTGAGGCAAGCAAGGGGGAAGGGGAGAAGTGAATATAATGAGGGTGGAGAGGGGGGTGGGGATAGTACAGTTAGATCGTTAGAGAAGAATAGGATGCTAAATAACCCCAAAGTTTTATCTTGCATGCTGACCAACGCAAGAAGCCTGACCAATAAGGCGGATGAGCTGCGGGCGCTTATATGGGAGGAGAGGTATGACATCGTAGGTATAACAGAGACTTGGCTAGACGATAGCTACGACTGGGCGGTAAATTTATTAGATTATAGTTTATTTAGAAGGGACCGGAAACAGGGGAAAGGCGGAGGAGTCTGCTTATATGTAAAGTCATGTCTAAAACCCAGACTAAGGGAAGATATAGGAGAGGGAGAAGAGGGGGTCGAGTCCATGTGGGTAGAGATAGTGGGAACTAAAAATAATAATAAAATATTACTGGGGGTCTGCTATAAGCCACCCAATATAACAGAGGAGAATGAGAATCTGCTATTAGGACAAATAGACAAAGTAGCAAAACATAATGAAGTGATTGTAATGGGGGATTTCAACTACCCGGATATTGACTGGGAAACAGAAACCTGTAGATCTCAGAAAGGAAAAAGGTTCTTGACAAATATTAAGGATAATTATCTCTCTCAACTAGTGCAGGAACCAACGAGAGGGAAGGCCGTGTTGGACTTAATATTGACTAATAGGCCTGATAGAATAACTGAGGTACAGATAGGGGGGCACCTAGGTAATAGCGACCATAATATTATCGACTTCAAAATGCCCTTCAGTAGGGTTATCAATAAGGGAACAACAAAAACATTAAACTTTAGGAGGGCGAAGTTTGATCAGCTGAAAGAAAGCCTTCAACTTATTGACTGGGACAAAGTTCTTAATCAAAGGAATACGAATAGTAAATGGGAAACCTTCAAAAGAATTCTGAATACTCAGTGCGAGAGGTATATACCATATGGGAATAAAAGGGCCAGAAATAAGAGGAAACCAATATGGTTGAACAAGAACGTAAAAGGGGCGTTAAATAGCAAAAAAGAGGCATTCAAGAGATTAAAACAGGAAAACAGTAAGGAGGCACTAATGTGTTACAAGGAAAAAACGAGAACATGTAAAAAACAAATAAAAATAGCGAAGGAGGAAACAGAGAGACGTATTGCTAGGGAAAGTAGATCAAATCCCAAACTGTTCTTTACGTATATAAATAGTAAAAGGATTAAATCGGATAATATTGGACCAATAAAAAGTGAGGAAGGCAAAATCATAGAGAAAGATGAGGATAAAGCTAATCTATTAAATAATTTTTTTTCGACAACTTTCACAAAGGAAATCAAACTAACAGGAGAAATGAGAAGTGACAAGCTTAATCCTCCACTAAGTATGACAAATCTAACCCAAGCTGGGGTACAGAAACGCCTCAGTAACATTAAAATAAACAAATCACCAGGACCTGATGGCATACACCCACGTGTACTAAGGGAACTAAGTAATGTGATAGACAGACCGTTATATCTTATATTTAAGGACTCTGTTGAGACTGGGTCTGTGCCACTTGATTGGCGACAGGCGAATGTAGTGCCAATATTCAAAAAGGGAGCGAAAAGTGACGCCGGAAACTATCGGCCGGTGAGTCTGACGTCCGTTGTGGGCAAAATTTTTGAAAGCTTCATTAAAGAGGCAATTACGGAGCATCTTGATGCTAATAATCTTTTAATCCCGAACCAACATGGATTCATGAGGAATCGCTCCTGCCAAACAAACCTGATTGACTTCTACGAGGAGATTAGCTCTCGAGTAGATCAGGGGGAACCAGTGGATGTCGAGTATCTCGACTTCTCAAAAGCTTTCGATAGCGTGCCACATAATAGGTTGGTATACAAAATGAGAATGATGGGGCTGGGGGAAAATGTCTGCAAGTGGGTAGCTAACTGGCTAAGGGATAGAAGGCAGAGGGTGGTTATAAATGGAATATACTCAGATTGGGTAAGCGTCACTAGAGGGGTTCTTTACGGTAAGAGCAGTGAGAATATGGAATTCACAGAGTGAGGAGACGGTGATGTCAGATTCACTACACCAGTTCAAGCGGGGACTGGATGCATTTCTAGATACCAGGCAGATTTCAGCATATACTTAAAAATAAAATAAAATAGTAAGTTGATACAGGGATTTATTCTGACTGCTGGTTTCAGAGTCAGGAGAGAATTTTTCCTCAGGTGAAGATTGGCCAAATCATTTGGGGTTTTTGCCCTCCTCTGGATCAACTTTACCAATTACAGAACTAACAGGTCGAACTTGATGGACGCAAGTCTTTATTCGGCTTTACTAACTACGTTTACAAACTATGTTACTATGTTTTGGAAGAATGTTCTCTGGTCAGATGAGACAAAAGTCGAGCTTTTTGGGAAAAACCATCAACATAGAGTGTACAGGAAAAAAAAGAGGCATTCAAAGAAAAGAACATGGTCCCTACAGTCAAACATGGCGGAGGTTCCCTGATGTTTTGGGGTTGCTTTGCTGCCTCTGGCACTGGACTGCTTGACAGTGTGCATGGCATTATGAAGTCTGAAGACTACCAACAAATTTTGCAGCATAATGTAGGGCCCAGTGTGAGAAAGCTGGGTCGCCCTTAGAGGTCATGGGTCTTCCAGCAGGACAATGACCCAAAACACACTTCCAAAAGCACTATAAAATGGTTTTAGAGAAAGCACTGGAGACTTCCAAGGTGGCCAGCAATGAGTCCAGACCTGAATCCCATAGAACACCTGTGGAGAGATCACAAAATGGCAGTTTGGAGAAGGCACCCTTGAAATATCAGGGACCTGGAGCAGTTTGCCAAAGAAGAATGGTCTACAATTCCAGCAGAGCATTGTAAGAAACTCATTGATGGTTACCGGAAGCGGTTGTTCGCAGTTATTTTGGCTAAAGGTTGTGCAACCAAGTATTAGGCTGAGGGTGCCAATACTTTTGTCTGGCCCATTTTTGGAGTTTTGTGTGAAATGATCAATGATTTGATTTTTGCTTCATTCTCTTTTGTGTTTTTTCCTTGCAAGCAAATTAAATGAAGATAATAATACCAAAGAATTTGTGATTGCAATCATTTTCAGGAAGAAACTGAGTATTATCTGATAGAATTGCAGGGGTGCCAATACTTTTGGCCACCACTGTAATAAGTGAGCTGTCATTTATTCATAAGACGTTCTATTCTTCAGAGCTGAGACTGTAAAATAAAAAGTGAAGAATAAAATATCTGATGACTGTTCTTTCACTGTGAGTAAGAAACAGATAATAAAATTAAAGGAAAAATAACTGAGGGGAGAACCCTGCAGGTTTATTGTCCTTCTATAGCTGTATGGTGGCAGGATGGTGACACTGCTGGAGTCCTGGTGAGGATCTGCATGATATTCATTTCTGTTGACTTTTTATTGCCAACATATTCTGCAGTGATGTACATATAGTCCCTGCCCACAATGCGGTACACATGAGGGACAATTTCATATTAAGCCAAGTAACCTATGATGTCAAGGTCTCATATTTACAAGGTGCTTATTGGCAATCTGAGCCGGCGAATGGCTCTGTGTCCGTATATTCGCTATATACTGCCCGTAATATCTTGTAGAAAGCTCACAGTGACTAAAATGTATAAATAGTTCTCTTTGGAGAATTTAATTAGATCCATTCATACCTTACCTTATAATGAGGACTTAAAGGGCTTTTATAACTAGGTAAAACAAGCTTAACGGGACTGTTCAGGACTTATATATTAATGACCGATTTTAGGATAAGTCATCAACAGGGTGGGACTGGGCTGGCGGGGTACCCTTCTGCAGAGGAGAGGGGGAGAAGAGAATGAAAAAATAAAAAAACCTGCGGTTTTAAGGGGCACGGGCCCTTTAAAAGCGCAGGCACAGTGTATGCAGGGACGCGCGCACGCGGCGTTCATTACCTGAACCGCCGCGACACACGTCCCAGTGAAGCAGCTGAAGCTGCGCGTCTCCCTTCCCCGGCCGGCGTATGACGTCACCGGAGAAGGAGGACACCGCACGGGAGAGCAGGAAGGTAAGAGGTGTCTGTGTGTGTGTCTGTGTGTATATGAGTGGATGCAGAATGGGATGGGCCCCTGGCTGGACACACAAGGGGGGGCCCGGCTAGACACACAAGGGGGGACCCTGGCTGGACACACAAGGGGGGGCCCGGATGGACACACAAGGGGGGCCTTGCTGGACACACAAGGGGGAGCCCTGGCTGGACACACAAGGGGAAGCCCTGGCTGGACACACAAGGGGGAGCCCTGACTGGACACACAAGGGGGAGCCCTGACTGGACACACAAGAGGGAACCCTGGCTGGACACACAAGGGGGAGTCCTGGCTGGACACACAAGGGGGAGCCCTGGCTGGACACACAAGGGGGAGCCCTGACTGGACACACAAGGGGGAGCCCTGGCTGGACACACAAGGGGGGAGCTGGATGGACACACAAGGGGAAACCCTGGCTGGACCCACAAGGGGGAGCCCTGGCTGGACACACAAGGGGAAGCCCTGACTGGACACACAAGAGGGAACCCTGGCTGGACACACAAGGGGGAACCCTGGCTGGACACACAAGGGGGAACACTGGCTGGACACACAAGGGTGAGAGCCTGGCTGGACACACAAGGGGGAACCCTGGCTGGACACACAAGGGGGGGAGCCTGGCTGGACACATAAGGGGGAGCCTGGCTGGACACATGGGAAAGGGTGGGCAGGATGGCTATATGGTGGGGCAGGCTGGACACATGGAGGCCAGGATGGATATGTGAGGGGGATGGATATATGGGGGGGCCGGATATATGGGGGGCGGGGCAGGCTGGACACATGATGGCCAGGATGGATATGTGGGGGGCAGGCTGGACACATGGGGGGCTAGGATAGATATGTGGAGGGGCAGGCTCGATACACGTGGGCTAGGATAAATATATGGAGGGGCCACGCTGGACATATGGGGGCCAGTATGGATATATGGGGGGGTGTCAGGATGGATATATGCAGGGGGGAAGGGCAGGATGGATATATGAGGGGGCAGGCTGGACACATGGAGGCCAGGATGGATATATGGGGGGCAGGCTGGAAACATGGAGGCCAGGATGGATATATTGTGGGGGGCAGGCTGGACACATGGAGGCCAGGAAGGATATGTAGGGGGGGCATTCTGGACACATGGAGGCCAGGATGGATATATGGGGGGCAGGCTTGACACATGGGGCTTTAGGAAAGATATATGGGAGGGGGCAGGTTGGACACATGGAGGCCAGGACAGATATATGGGGGGGGCAGACTGGAAACATGGAGGCCAGGATGGATATGTGGGGGAGCAGGCTGGACACATGGAGGCCAGGATGGATATATGGGGGGAACAGGAGGGCCACATGGGGGACTAGGATGGGTATATGGGAGGGGGCAGGCTCGATACACGTGGGCTAGGATAAATATATGGAGGGGTCACACTGGACATATGGGGGCCAGAAGGGATATATGGGGGGTGTCAGGATGGATATATGCAGGGAAGGGGGGGCCAGGATGGATATATGGGGGTGCCAGGCTGAACAAGGGACTTAATTACTGTTTGGGGCCAGATTGAGGAACATACTTTATTAGTTTATGGTGGCCAGTGAGGAACATTATTATTTTAGAGTCCAATTAGAGACATTATTACTTCTGTAATATAATTTACTTTTTAGGAAATTGTTTTCCATGGGATAGGACAAAAGCGGGCTCCTGTTACTGTGCAGGGCGGCACTATATCGCTTTTTTTCTTCAACTGGTGTAGTGTAGAAGTCGGGGGGTGGAGTGGGAATATTCCCTAGAAGAGATCAGTTATTGATAACTGTGTGTTATTTTCTGCAGAGATGATTCCTGGCTGGAAGAAGTGATGGCCGTCTGTGCCAGATGAAGAAGAAAAGCGAAGATGAAGGACTTCACCTAGAGACGTCACTGGTGAGTCAGTGTATTACATGTGACTCGCCCCCTGGGCCGTGGGGCACTCGGATCCGGGCAATAGGGAGACGATGGGGGTAGTAGTGGCGACCCGGTTCCGTGGCTCAGGGTGGTCAGGCCAATGGTAGTCTGCTATGTTCTGCTGATAATGTCCGACTACGCCACCCGTGGATTGCGGTTATTAGGAACCGCCGCTGCATGCAGACCGCTGGGACTGATGAGGTGTGCAGCTAGGGTAGTGTGACTCTCCACGGGAAGAGTGCGGCCCCAGGGCAGTATAATGGATGTTGGGAGTGATGGTAGTGGGAGTCCCAGTGCTGATAGTGCTGGAGGAGCAAGGAGCACACAGACAACAGGTTGCAGTCCAGGGTCTTTACTAAACAGGTAAACTGACCCACAAACAGTCCCGGCTAGGAGGGGACCTGGATGTCTGAGAGCAACGGGGAAATTGGCCCTGGTCAGGGTGAGGGTGTAGGCCTACCGTGCTTTCTGCGCTCCTTCTGACTATCTCCTCCTGATAGGGTAACAGCCCACGTTTCCGAGCTTTCCGTGTTTTCTCGCCTGTATGGCCTGCGACGTGGGTTCCTTTCTGCTCCCAGCCTTGTATGGCTTTACTGGTCCCTTCTGTTGTGGCAGGGCCTCCAGGCTTCTTAGGCCAAGGAATATACAGTCCCTTGCGGACTGGTTCTCTGCTGGGGGGTGTGGAATCCTTCCAGCCTCAGACACCAAAGTCTGGTAGATTAAGTCTATTATCTGCCAAGACAGGCTTGCTTCGCCTCTTGTCTCTGGCTTGTGGCTCTCCTCCTGCCACACTTCCTCTTAGGTGCAGTGCAACTGTCTTTCCCTGCTCTGCTGAGACACGTCTCAGTCCTGAGACAGGTCATCTGGGTTCTCTCTAACCCTGCCCCCAGCACCAGCTTTTATAGGGGCAGCCTGCTCCCCCTACTGGCCTGAGACAGGAGGCATTGCATGCTAATGTTCCCCTGACTAGAGAACCTCCCCCCTGCTCTCAGACACAGCTTTAATTACACTTGTGGCATCCAGGCCAGGGTGACACATTCCCCCCTAGTGAAATTTAGTACTCCGGGACTAAACAGTAAACAAAGACAATATGCATAACAATAAAACATTAATAGACAGACGACGCACAAATTGAGTTCTTAAGGTCACAGTGTGGCCTGTGACCGGGTGTCCATATCACCAGCACAACGGGGAGCCTTAACCAGGTGGGGGTCTGTCCTACCCCAAGTCCTTCACAGTCTTAGTTCATTCCTGGGTTAGGCTCGGAACGCAGTCCATACAAGGTCCCGGTTATAAAAAGTCCATAACCTGTGAGTCCTTACGGTAGCTGCAAGAAACTGAAACAGAGTATTACCAAACATGCATGTAACTTTGCAAACAATTCAACATTTGGCAACAGGGTTATTTACAATTTTAGTACACTCTATATTCTCCAGCGAGCGGGTATCTGTCCCTTTGTGCTCCTGGTTGACCTACGTAGCCCACTATCTGGTGGTGGACTGACTTGGCTTTCCCCACTAGCGTTAGGGGTGCAGCTACCAGCTGGGTGTACAGGTAGGGCAGGCAGCTGTCTGCGGGTCCTTTGGCTTACCGCAGGCATGGCAGGCTCACTGTCAGCAGAGGGTTGACTCTCCTGGGCTGCTGGTACAGGCTCTTCTGCCTCTGGAACTGCTTGCTCCTCTTCACCTTCCGGCTCTGGTGTTGGTTGTTGCTGTGCCGGTTGCAGGAAATGCAGGACAGGTACCACTATGGCATCATTTATGCGAGTCCAGGACTGAGGAAACTCTCCGAGAACGGTGCTGATCATTTCTTCCTTGTCCTCTGCGGGTTCAAGGTCACTCTGATCCTCTTCTGCACTACGGAGTTGCTCGGGGCACCTTTTGAGATGGTCTCTGGAGACGACACTAGTGGTTTCTCCTCCGTCCTTGGTGATTACGCACACCTTTGGGTTGTCGTGGTCAGACTGCAGTACGGTGTAGGGTTCCCTTTCCCACTGGTCGTCCAACTTATGTAGCCTTCTTTTTCGCTTTAGGACTTGCTCACCAGGTTCTAGGGGACTAGCAGGGGCGTGTTGATTGAAGAGTCTTTCTTGCTTCTCTCTCACCTGGGCCAGGCTCTTCTCCACACTCTCCTGTACCTTCTTGTACTGCAGTTGCCTTTCCGTATCCCAGTCCGCATCCGGGGAGGTGTCCTCAGGTATTAGGACTCCCATCTCCAGGTCTACGGGCAGCTTTCCTGGTCTAGCTCGCATCAGGTAAGCCGGGGTGCAGTTTGTAGTATTCACCGGGATATTGTTGTATAGGTCTATCAGGTCCGGCAGTTTTTCTGGCCACAGGCTGCGTTCCTCCAGGGGCAACGTCTTCAGGAGATCAATGACTATATTGTTCATCTTCTCACACATCCCGTTGGTTTGGGGGTGGTAAGGCGTTGTACGAATCTTCTTACAGCCATAGAGGTTGCAGAACTCCTGGAAGATTTCAGCCTCGAACGCTGGACCCTGGTCTGTCAGGACCTGTTCCGGATACCCGTGTGGATGGCAGAAATATTGCTGGAAGGCTCTGGCCACTGTTTGGGCTGTCAAGTCCTTTACCGGGACCACCACTAGAAAACGGGAATAGTGGTCCACGATTGTCAGGGCATAGATGTATCCTGACCGGCTGGGAGCCAATTTGACATGGTCCAGAGCTACCAGCTCAAGAGGCTGCGTGGTGATGATGGGCCTCAAGGGTGTCTTCTGGCTGGCACGGTCCTTCCTCCTTAGGTGACAAGGGCCACAGTCTCTGCACCATTTTTCTACAGCTCCTCTCATGCCGACCCAAAAGAATCTTCCTCTTAGTAGGAACTCCAGTTTCTTCCAACCGAAGTGTCCCGCTCTGTCATGGTAAGCCCCCAGGACCATAGCTGCATCCCTCCTTGGGACCACGACTTGCCAGGTCAGCTCGTGCGTCCGGTGGTTGACAATCCTTCTGCACAACTTGCCTTCGTAGAGGAACAGCTTGCTCTTCTCCTTCCATAGCTGCTTGGCTTCCTCTGGGGCATCTGGATCTAAGCGGGCGTCTTCCCGGGTCAGCAGATCTTTCACCAGGCGGACTGCAGGGTCACTATCTTGGGTCTCGGCCCAGCTGTGGTGAGGTAGGGGATTCATCATCACAGTTGTTAGATCCTCCTCCTTCACGCGGTGAGAGTGTTGAGCGGCTCCATACCGGTGAAACGCGGGGAGTTCTACCTCCTCCAGCTCTTCTGGGTCTTCGTCACCTTCAGGTAAGTGAGGCATCCTTGATAGGGCGTCCGCGTTGGAGTTGGTTTTGCCTGCCCGGTACTTGATCACGAAGTCATAGTTGGAGAGACGGGCCATCCACCGCTGTTCCAGGGCACCCAGTCTTGCATTGTCCAGGTGTGTCAACGGGTTGTTGTCCGTGTACACGGTGAACTTTGCGGAGGCCAGGTAATGCTTGAAGCGTTCCGTCACGGCCCACACCACCGCCAAGAATTCTAGCTTGAAGGAGCTGTAATTCTCCGGGTTCCTCTCGGTGGGCCTCAGCTTCCGGTTGGCGTATGCGATCACCCGTTCTCTGCCCTGTTGGTTTTGGGACAATACGGCTCCCAGTCCCACATTACTGGCATCTGTGTGGAGAATGAAAGGCTGGCCATAATCAGGGTAGGCCAGGATCTCATCCCCTGTGAGGGCCATCTTTAGCTGGCGGAAGGACTCCTCTTCCGGTTTATCCCACTTGAAGGGCGGCTTTTGCCTCCTGGACTTAGACTGTCCGATCAGGAGGTCCTGCATAGGAGCTGCCATCTTGGTGAACCCGGGGATGAATCTTCGGTAGTAGCCTACCAACCCGAGAAACTGTCTCACCTCTTTGATGTTCGAGGGGCTTGGCCAGCTCTTGATTGCCGTGACCTTGTCAGGGTCGGGGGCCACTCCTTCCGCGCTTACCACGTGCCCTAGGTACTGGACCTTTGGTTTCAGCAGGTGACATTTCGATGGTTTCACCTTCAGGCCATAGCCTGCCAGGGCTTCGAACACCTCGGCCAGGTGCTTCAGATGGTCCTCGTAGGTCTTCGAATAGACGATCACGTCGTCCAGGTAAAGGAGGACCGTCTCGAAGTTTCGGTGCCCTAGACAGCATTCCATCAGCCGCTGGAAGGTCCCTGGTGCGTTCCAGAGCCCGAAAGGCATGCAGTTGAATTCGCTCAGTCCCATCGGGGTGGTGAAGGCGGTCTTCTCCTTGTCAGCCTCTGCCACAGGAACCTGCCAGTACCCGCTAGTAAGGTCCAAAGTAGAAAAGAAGTTAGCTGATTTTAGTGCGGCTAAAGACTCCTCTATTCTAGGCAGCGGATATGCGTCTTTGTGAGTGATACGGTTGATTTGTCTATAGTCGACACACATTCTCATGGTGCCGTCTTTCTTTTTGACCAGAACCAAGGGGGCTGCCCAGGGGCTACAGCTGTCTCTAATAACCCCAGCTTCTTTCATCTCTCTTAGCATGCCCCTTGCGTTCTGATAATGTGCAGGGGGTACAGGTCTGTGCCTCTCTTTTATCGGTGGGTGGCTCCCTGTGGGGATGTGGTGTTCTATCCCCTTTACTCTGCCGAAGTCTAGCGGGTGCTTACTAAAGACTCTCTCGTACTCCTGTACCACCCGGTAGACTCCTTGTTTTTGGTGCAGGGGAGTGGAGTCAGCACCCACGTGGAGTTTCTGGCACCAGTCCTCCTTTTGTTTCTGGGAGCCATTACCCTCCGCCTGAGGAGATGGAGGCAAGGGTTCCACGGCCCTGATAGCTTTGTGTTCGACCACAAACAGCTTGGCGAGTGTAGCGTACCTGGGTAAGTGTACCTCCCTCTCCCCAATGTTGAGGATGCGGACGGGCACCCTCCCATGACGGACATCAACCACCCCCCGGGCTGTCAAAATGGTGGGCCTGCTGTCTGAGTACACGGGTTCTACCATGGCTTGGTAGTCTCTACCTCTCAACCCGATTGCAGTCCGACACCAGATCATCATTTCACTTTTGGGAGGCATGGAAATGGGGAATGGGTCACTCAGTCTTACGCTACCGATCTCACCACCAGACAGTTCTACCTGCTGCCGTCTCATCAGGGCCTTTATCTCCTTGTTGAGAACTCTCTGTTGGCTGGAACTAGCATTCACCGCCACCTGTTGTAAGATTACAATTACCTCTGAAAGACAATTTTCAATTACATTAGTACCCACAGTTATTTTAGGGTGACTTTCACGACGGTCAATGTCCACAATAATCACTCCCTGTGCCGGTAGTTCAACTTTACCAATCTTAATGGTCATCTCCTTGAACCCCATCTGCGGCACGGGTAAGCCATTACTAGCGATGATGCTCAAGTTACCGTCTGGATACCGTGTGATATCAACATCAGTCCAATACTGCTTAAAAAGTACATAAGGGATAGTGGTTACTTGTGACCCAGTATCCAGCAAGGCGCTCATGGGGATACCGTCCAGCACCACGGGTAAAACCGGGCGCCCCCCAACGTACTTATTACGCCAATTGTAAGGGCCTGGTGATCTTATGCCTGGGGGTTGGCCCTCTGCCCCAGGTTAGACCCGTTTAAATTACAGTACCTGGAAATGTGTCCGGGCTGGTTGCATCGACGGCAAATGGGCTGTCCATCCTCTGCGTAGCGGTCTGTGGGCCTCCCTCGGAACGACGGGATCCTCCTCTGTCGATGCCATGGGACATCCTCCGGACTTGAAGCCAGCTCGATGGGTCTTGACGGGTCCACTTGCAACGCCTGGACGGTCCTGGTCAACGCCGCGACGCTCCTGGTCTGCTCCTGGACTTGTTGGTGCAGATCTTTCGACGGGGCTTGGTTCAGGGCCTGTGCATCAGCCTCCACGGAGTCCATAGAGGAGGGCGCCGCCTCCTGGTGGTAAGTGATAGCAGGGCGCCGGGGGTTTATAGCGCCACTGGTTGCAGATTCACAGAGCACCCTTATGGCCCTGTCCTTAAATTGGGCAAAGGTCAGGTCGAGGTTCTGAAAGAACATGAGGCGCAGTTGGGCCCTGTGGGCGCTAGACAGCAGACCTTCTATGAATTGTTCTGTTAGCAGCTTATCCGTTTCCTGCACACTGCCAGGGTCAGTTTGTTGAATAGCCCTCAAGGCTTCCTGCAGATTTAGGGCATAGTCTCTGATGCTGTCCTGTGCCCGCTGCTTACATCCATAGAACCTCATTTTAATCTCAGCGGAGGTACGTGTGTCAAAGGTACCCCGCAGCCGGGCCAGAATACCCTTCACAGTCCTTTTCTCCTCAGTGGGCCATGATTTTACCTCCCGCTGGGCTGCGCCAGTTAACTGCCCTGTTAATATGCTGACCTTCTGTTCCTCTGTCAGGGGGTAAACGTGGAACAAACTGTATAGCCTTTCCTTGAAGTCAGTTAGGGCATGGGGCTCCCCTGAGTATTTGGGCAGCCAGGCCGCTCCAGGGATGTAGGGCAAGGAAAAGGGCATCACCGCTGCTGCAGTTGCGTTGGTGGTAGTGGGCGCCTCTGTGTCCGTCATCTTCCTCCCCCCCTAGTTACGCGTGGCCTACCTTCCGACGATCCTCTTCTGTAGGCCGCGGCTCCGCTGCTGCTGCTATGGACGATGACCTGGCGTCGCGTCCTGATGACGTCAGCGTCGCTCTCTCTCCCTTCCAGGACCTTGCGCAGCGTCGGTGCGTGGGGCGGAGCTTCGGATCTCGCGCGGTTTTGACGTCCACGCCCCTCTTCTTCCCGCGCGGCGTCCTGAAGATGGCGTCCGATGGCGGGAAGCAGCTGCGGATGGCGGGAAGGCGGCAGAAGATGGCGGGAAACGGTCCAAGATGGCGTCCGATGGCGGGAATCGGCTCCGGATGGCGGGAAAAGACTCCGGACGGCGGGAAACTTTGCCACAGGTAAGTTACAAAAGTCTTTTTCAGGCACGCAGTACCCGGTGGTTGCGGGCACGAAATCCTGCCGACTACGCCAAAGCTGACTCGCCCCCTGGGCCGTGCGGCACTCGGATCCGGGCAATAGGGAGACGATGGGGGTAGTAGTGGCGACCCGGTTCCATGGCTCAGGGTGGTCAGGCCAATGGTAGTCTGCTATGTTCTGCTGATAATGTCCGACTACGCCACCCATGGATTGCGGTTATTAGGAACCGCCGCTGCCTGCAGACCGCTGGGACTGATGAGGTGTGCAGCTAGGGTAGTGTGACTCTCCACGGGAAGAGTGCGGCCCCAGGGCAGTATAATGGATGTTGGGAGTGATGGTAGTGGGAGTCCCAGTGCTGATAGTGCTGGAGGAGCAAGGAGCACACAGACAACAGGTTGCAGTCCAGGGTCTTTACTAAACAGGTAAACTGACCCACAAACAGTCCCGGCTAGGAGGGGACCTGGATGTCTGAGAGCAACGGGGAAATTGGCCCTGGTCAGGGTGAGGGTGTAGGCCTACCGTGCTTTCTGCGCTCCTTCTGGCTATCTCCTCCTGATAGGGTAACAGCCCACGTTTCCGAGCTTTCCATGTTTTCTCGCCTGTATGGCCTGCGACGTGGGTTCCTTTCTGCTCCCAGCCTTGTATGGCTTTACTGGTCCCTTCTGTTGTGGCAGGGCCTCCAGGCTTCTTAGGCCAAGGAATATACAGTCCCTTGCGGACTGGTTCTCTGCTGGGGGATGTGGAATCCTTCCAGCCTCAGACACCAAACTCTGGTAGATTAAGTCTGTTATCTGCCAAGACAGGCTCTCTTCGCCTCTTGTCTCTGGCTTGTGGCTCTCCTCCTGCCACACTTCCTCTTAGGTGCAGTGCAACTGTCTGTCCCTGCTCTGCTGAGACACGTCTCAGTCCTGAGACAGGTCATCTGGGTTCTCTCTAACCCTGCCCTCAGCACCAGCTTTTATAGGGGCAGCCTGCTCCCCCTACTGGCCTGAGACAGGAAGCATTGCATGCTAATGTTCCCCTGACTAGAGAACCTCCCCCCTGCTCTCAGACACAGCTTTAATTACACTTGTGGCATCCAGGCCAGGGTGACACACATGTACACTTACACTACACACGTGGTCAAAACTGTTGGTACCCCTCGTTTAATGAAAGAAAAACCCACAATGGTCACAGAAATAACTTGAATCTGACAAAAGTAATAATAAATTAAAAATCTATGAAAATGAACAAATGAAAGTCAGACATTGCTTTTCTGCTTCCACAGAATAAAAAAAAATAAATAAACTGATGAAACAGGCCTGGACAGAAATGATGGTTCTTCTTAACTTTATATTTTGCTGAACAACCTTTTGAGGCAATCACTGCAATCAAACGACTCCTGTAACTGTCAATGAGACTTCTGCACCTCTCCACAGGTATTTTGGCCACTCCTCATGAGCAAACTGCTCCAGTTGTCTCATGCTTGAAGGTTGCCTTTTCCAGACGGCATGTTTCAGCTCTTTCCAAAGATGCTCAATAGGATTTAGGTCAGGGCTCATAGAAGCCACTTCAGAATAGTCCAATGTTTTCCTCTTAGCCATTGTTGGGTGTTTTTAGCTGTGTGTTTTGGGTCATAATACTGTTGCAAGACCCATGACCTGCGACTGAGACCACGCTTTCTGACACTGGGCAGCACATTTCTCTCTAGAATCCCTTGATAGTCTTGAGATTTCATTGTACCCTGCACAGATTCAAGACACCCTGTGCCAGATGCGGCAGACCAGCCCCAAAACATAAAAGAGACTCCTCCATGTTTCACAGTAGGGACAGTGTTCTTATCTTGATATGCTTCATTTTTCCATCTGTGAACATAGATCTGATGTGCCTTGCCAAAAACTTCCATTTTTGTCTCATCTGTCCATAGGGCATTCTCCTAAAAGCTTTGTGACTTGTGAACAATGTAGTTTGGCAAATTCCAGTCTGGCTTTTTTATGATTTTTTTTCAACAATGGTGTACTCCTTGGTCGTCTCCCATGAAGTCCACTTTAGATCAAACAACGACGGATGGTGCGATCTGACACTGATGTTCCTTGAGCTTGAAGTTCACCTTTAATCTCTTTAGAAGTTTTCCTGGGCTCTTTTGTTACCATTCATATTATTCGTCTCTTTGATTTGTTATCAATTTTCCTCCTGCGGCCACGTCCAGGGAGGTTGGCTACAGTCCCATGGATCTTAAATTTCTGAATAATATGTGCAACTGTAGTTACAGGAACATCAAGCTGCTTGGAGATGGTCTTATAACCTTTACCTTTAACATGCTTGTCTATAATTTTCTTTCTAATCTCCTGAGACAACTCTTTCCTTTGCTTCCTTTGGTCCATGTTGAGTGTGGTACACACCATGTCACCAAACAGCACAGTGAGTATCTGTAGCCCTATATACAGGCCCACTGACTGATTACAAGATTGTCGACACCTGTGATGCTAATTAGTGGACACAACTTGATTTAACATGTCCCTTTTGTCACATTATTTTCAGGGGTACCATCATTTCTGTCCAGGCCTATTTCAAGAGTTAAATTTTTTTTTAAATTCTGTGGAAGCAGGGTTGAAAAGCAATGTCTGTCTTTCATTTGTTCATTTTCATCGATTTTTAATTTATTATTACTTTTGTCAGATTCAAGTTTTTTCTGTGACCATTGTGGGTTTTTCTTTCATTAAACGAGGGGTACCAACAATTTTGACCACTGGTGATCACTGTATTACCTATACACTATATACAGAGCTCCTGTCTATAATGTCACTGGTGATCACTGTGTTACCGGTACACTGACACTATATACAGAGCTCCTGTGTATAATGTTGCTGGTGGTAATAACAGTGTTGTTAGTATTGTGGTTTTGTATTCATGATCAGTATTGTAGTATTTGGTCACCTTGGGGTGGTAATATATGGTCTGGTCATAGTTTGGCCATATTTGTTCCTTGTATGTGGTATTATTCGGTCACTATGTAGTGGTAATATGTGATCTAGTCAAGGTGTGGCGATATTTGTCCCTTTTGTATGTGGTATTATTGGTGTTGATATAGTGGACTGTGTTGTGTATGGCGGTCATTTTATTCTCGCTGATCTTTCTCAGGAGTGGCTGCCGAAACCAGGAATGGTTGATTAATGCAGAATTGGTGACTTGTTTCTATTATACCTTTTCTCTGATTGTTCATCACCTGTTTTGGCTCCCACTCCTGAGAAAAAATACTGACTGGACACTGACCGAATACTGATAGTAGGGCCGTGGCCTTAGCGATTAAATACTTGGACCAGAGCGGCAGAGATGCACTTACAGGGGTTCTCCGGTGAAAACAAGTAATCACCTCTCCACAGGATCATTGATAATATTGATTGGTGGGGGTCTGACTGCTTGCACACACCGGCAGAATGTGGAGCTTTTCTCCCCATTAGACTGGAGCGGCATGTGAGATGCGACCACTGATCCATTCATTCTCTCAGTGGCTGTGAGCGCTGCTCTTTTTTGCAAGTCTCTAAGAGAATGAATAGAGCTGCGGTCAGACGTCCCACCTGCCGCAGCATTTTAAAATAGGGATAAGTGTTCTGTCAGGGATAAAACTTCCCCATTCTTCCGATAGGTGCGTTTTCCAATGTTCGGACACAAATGCTCAATAAGTGATCACCTATCCTGTAGAGCCCATGGATCGTTGATAACTTGTTTTAACTAGTGTTGAGCGAGTATGTTCTGTCCGAGTATGCTTGGGCCGAGCGCCGAGTATTTACAGCTGCTCGGTGATATGGTTGAATCGCTCCCGTGTGCATGATTTGCAACTGTTTGACAGCTTTAACCCCTTAACGACATGTCACGTATTAGTACGCGCATGTCGTTATCCTCCGGTTCAGTGAGGGCTCCGGCGCTGAGCCCGCACTGAACCAAGCACATGTCAGCTGATTATTACAGCTGACATGTGCCCGCAACAGGCGCGGGTGGAATCGCGATCCACCAGCGGCTGTTAACATATTAAATGCCGCTGTCAATCTCCGACAGCGGCATTTAATGCGCGCTTCCTGGAAGCGCGTCACTTACCCCGCCCATCGGCGACCCCGTCACATGATCGCGGGTCGGCGATGTGTGGTCATGACAACCCTGGGTCTGCAGCAGACACCAGTGGTTGTAATGATCCTGTCGCTATGAGCGCCATCTAGTGGTCGGCGCTCATAGGACAGGACCATTTCTGCTGCATACAGGGGAACTGCTGGTCCCCTGTATGTAGCAGAGGCGATCGGACAGTTGCTGCTTCAAGTCTCCTATGGAGACTACGGAAGCAAGCAAAAAGTGAAAAAAAAAAGTTTTAAAAAATATGAAAAAAAATAAAAAATGTAAAAGTTTAAATCACCCCCTAAAATCATAAAATAAACCCCACATACACATATTTGGCATTGCCGCGTTCAGAATCGCCTGATCTATCAATATAAAAATAGAATTAATGCGATCGGTAAATGGCGTAATGAGAAAAAAATTCTAAACGCCAGAATTACGTTTTTTGGTCACCGTAAAATTGCAATAAAATGCAATAACGGGCGATCAAAACATCGGATCTACCCCAAAATAGCATCTATAAAAACTTCAGCTCGGTTCACAAAAAATAAGCCCTCACCCTGCCCCAGATCCCGAAAAATGGAGACGCTACGGGTCTCGGAAAATGGCACCATTTTTTTTTTTTTTACCAAACTTTGGAATTTTTTTTCATCACTTAAATAAAAAAGAACCTATACATGTTTGGTGTCTACGAACTCGTAATGACCTGGAGAATAATAATGGCAGGTCAGTTTTAGCATTCAGTGAACGTGGTAAAAAAAATAAAAAAAAACCTCAGTGGTATTGCACTTTTTTTGCAATTTCACGGCGCTTGGAATTTTTTTCCCGTTTTCCCGTACACGGCATGGTAAAACTAGTAATGGCGTTAAAAAGTACAACTCGTCCCGCAAAAAATAAGCCCTAACATGGCCATATTGACCAAAAAATAAAAACGCTATGGCTCTGGGAACAAGTGGAGCAAAAAGCGAAAATGCAAAAACGGAAAATGCTCCGCGGCTTAAGGGGTTAATACATGTGAGGAATGTCTATTTCTTACACATTCCTCACATGTATTAAAACCGTCAAACAGTCGCAAATCATGCACACGGGAGCGATTCAACCATATCACCGAACAGCTATAAATACTCGGAGCTCGGCCCGAGCATACTCGCCGAAAGGGTTAACAGAACATACTCGCTCAACACTAGTTTTAACCAAAGAAGCCCTTTAATGCAAACATGTCCATCCCAGTTAGAGTGTCGCCCAGTAGATGTGCAGGAGCCGCCAGTCAATGCTCCACTATAACAGGGAGAGCGGATAACAGATATTTGCATCTTGCTGTAGGTGGGCCCCTAGAGTTAATTTCCCCTGTGGGCCCCAGACACCGCAGTCCGACCCTGGTCATCAATATCAGATCAGTGAGGTTCCAACACACGGCCCCCTCACCAATAAGACAGCAGCTGGAAATACTCAGCGTAGAGCCCAAACAGCACAGCGCTGTACACTGTGTAGTGGCCGATCTTGGTACTGCAGCTCCTATTGAAATGATTGTGATCTGAGCTGTAGTACCTGAAACCAGCCATTGCACAGTGTGCGGAGCTGTGCTATTCCAGCTCTTAACACTGTGTACATCATCTTGCAGAAGTAGCTGATGTCTGGGGATTTCAGGTGTCAGACCCCCACTAATCACTGTATGAGTTCTGCTCTACTCCTTTATTAAAGGGGTGGTCTTGTGTTCCTCTCATCAGAAGCTGAAGATTTACAGTTCTGGCCGGTGGCTTGGCTGAGCCGCTTGTCTGAATTGTGCCCTCTTGCATTCTGCGGGCAGAGGCGGCTTTGCCTCTGCAGAATGGGACAGGCACAGGGGCGCTGAAGTCCACCAGTCTGCAAGTGAGCGCTTCTTGCCAAGGAGACCAGCCACTTCTCAGGTGGTCAGTAACCATAGCAATGAGCTGTACACTGCAGAATTAAAAATCTTTTTCTTCTTGAGAACAGAGAAGATTTTGAATAAGAAGGAAATTGCAAAGTTTCTTGTTTTTACAAGCTCTTTGCAATCTTAGCCTTTTAATACATTCATTTTATTTAGTTATATATTTATTTTACTCTCTTATATAGCGCCGTTAGATTTTGTAGCACCTTACAGACATTATCATCACTGTCCCCATTGGGGCTCACAATATGAATTCCCTATCAGTATGTCTTTGGAGTGTGGGAGGAAACCGGAGAACCCGGAGGAAACCCACACAAACACGGGGAGAACATACAAACTCCTTGCAGATGTTGTCCTTGCTATTATATGAACCCAGCCCCACAGCGTTAATCATTGACCCACCATGTTGCCCACATTCCTCGGCTTTTTTAAGATTTTCTGCAATGAATAAGAACACTGAAGAAAATCTAGATTGATCAACATTTCCTATCACAAATGCAGTTGCTGCAAAACTTGTCCATAGTCCTGTTCCCAGCTGAAAATTGGATACAATTGTATCTTGTGTAGACAATGCTCTGTGAGCTAAATAGCCGGGATCCACTGCTACAAGGCAGGAAACAGACAGATTCTGCTGATGGGTTCTGCTCCCAGAGCATTATTCAGCCTGGACATCTCAGCTCAGAGCAAAACCAGCTATAAGGCTGTGTGCACACCTAGCAGATTTGATGCAGATTTACATGCGTTTTTTCTGCTAGAGAGAAGCGTTTTCACATGCATTTTTTCAAGCAATTTTCCAAGCGATTTTGAGCATCACTTGGAAAAGTGCTTGACAAGTTGATCACACAATATAAATCCATGCAACCGAAATGGATCTATAATGTGTGAACAACTTAGATGCTTTAAATGCAGCATCTATAGTAAAAAAAAGAATCAAAACGTTAATAAATAAAAAAAAAACAACTGTATATTCACCTCTCCGGCGGCCCCCGGTCTGCTCTCCGGTCTCCTCCGGTCTGCTCCCGGCCGCGTCTTCTCTCTTCAGCGTCCCGCAGTGTACGGTCAGGACCTGCGGTGACGTCATTTAGTCAGCTGATGGCCACGCGACCATCACCTGATGCCGACGTCAGCGGTCATGCGACCATCACCTGACTAAATGACGTCAGCGCAGGTCCTGACAGTACAGACAGCAGACCGGAGGAGACCGGAGAGCAGACCGGGGGCCGCCGGAGAGGTGAATATACAGGTTTTGTTTGTTTTTAACTTTTTTATTTCTTTTTTTCACCGCGTGGTAGCCGGGATGAAGAGGAGTTGTAGTCTCGTCTTCCTCCCAGATACCACACGCATCGCGAATAAGCTTCAGCGTAATCGCAGTAGAAATGGTCATGCTGCGTTTTGCAAAGTAATGCGAATTCGGCGCGCAAATTAGCGCATCATGTGCACAGCACATCCGAATTCACATGGCTTTGCATGGCAGACTGTTTTACAAGCGTTTTCGTGGCCGTAAAAATGCCGCAAAAACGCTACAAAAACGCTACGTGGGCACATAGCCTAAGGCTGTGTGCCCACGACGCGTATTTTAAGCGTTTCCGCATGGCAAAAACGCTGCAGAAACGCTTAAAGACGCATGTTAGAAGGTCTGCCATGTTCCCCAATGATAATCCGCATGTGCTGTGCACATGCTGCGGAAATTTCCGCTGCGGATTATCATTGCGGAAAAAAACGCAGCACTACCAATTATTTTGCGGAAGCGCAGCGTTTTCCTGGCCATTGACTTGCATTGGAACGCATGGATTCCGCTTCACTAGATAAGCACATGCGGAATACATGCGTTCAATGTGCGGATGGTACCCGCGTGTGGAGGATGGGAGACTCTCCTCCGGACCCGGGTACCATAGAACCTGTCAAAATAAAGAATAAAATAAAAAATAAATGTTATATTTACCTTCTGACGGCCCCCGCTGCGCTCGTCCTCCCATGTCGGCAGCTCGCGATGGACTGAAGGACCTGCGCTGACGTCATAGTCATGTGACGGCAGGTCCTTCAGTGTACCGCGATCTGCCGGCAGCCAGGACGGAGCGAAGCGAGACTGCGGGGGCCATCGGAAGGTAAGTATAGATTTATTTTTTTATTTTTAACCAGTCGTTGGGGTCACACTATATAAATCCATGCCGTTTTCATGGATTTCTATAGTGTGACCAAGTTGTCAAGCACTTTCCAAGTGATGCTAAAATCGCTTGTAAAGCGCTTGTCAACCCGCATGCGGAAATGCATGTGAAGAACGCTCCACTTCTGCATGTCCCTGGCAGGAAAAACGCATGTACAATCCGCATATACAATCCGCATGTACAATCCGCGTGTACAATCCGCATATACAATCCGCATGTACAATCCGCATGTACAATCCGCGTGTACAATCCGCGTGTACAATCCGCATATACAATCCGCATGTACAATCCGCATATACAATCCGCATGTACAATCCGCATGTACAATCCGCATATACAATCCGCATGTACAATCCGCGTGTACAATCCGCATATACAATCCGCATGTACAATCCGCATGTACAATCCGCATGTACAATCCGCATGTACAATCCGCGTGTACAATCCGCATGTATAATCCGCATGTACAATCCGCATGTACAATCCGCATGTACAATCCGCGTGTACAATCCGCATATACAATCCGCATGTACAATCCGCATGTACAATCCGCGTGTACAATCCGCGTGTACAATCCGCATATACAATCCGCATGTACAATCCGCGTGTACAATCCGCATATACAATCCGCGTGTACAATCCGCATATACAATCCGCGTGTACAATCCGCGTGTACAATCCGCGTGTACAATCCGCGTGTACAATCCGCATGTACAATCCGCATGTACAATCCGCATATACAATCCGCATGTACAATCCGCGTGTACAATCCGCATATACAATCCGCGTGTACAATCCGCATGTACAATCCGCGTGTACAATCCGCGTGTACAATCCGCATGTACAATCCGCATGTACAATCCGCATGTACAATCCGCATGTACAATCCGCATGCGTTTTTTCTGCCAGCGAGATGCAGAAACGCTCAGGAAAAATCCGGAGCTTTTGTGCATCGTGGGCACATAGCCTAAGTCTCTGCATTTGTCTGCTTACACATCAGTACATTTCTGAACACATTCAGCAAAAATTGCAGTACATTTGTTAAAATTGGGCATATAGCATACTATAGGTGCTTCTCATAAAATTAGAATATCATCAAAAAGTTAATTTATTTCAGTTCTTCAATACAAATAGTAAAACTCATATTATATAGAGTCATTACAGACAGAGTGATCTATTTCAAGTGTTTATTTCTGTTAATGCTATTATCTCAGTAAATTAGAATACTTTATAACACCAGCTTGAAAAATGTTTTTAAAATCTGAAATGTTGTCCTACTGAAATGTATGTTCAGTAAATGCCCTCAATACTTGGCCAGGCTCCTTTTGCATCAATTACTGCATCAATGCGGCAATGTGGCATGGAGGCGATTAGCCTGTGGCACTGCTGAGGTGTTATGGAAGCCCAGGTTGCTTTGATAGCAGCCTTCAGCTCGTCTGCATTGTTGGGTCTGGTGTCTCTCATCTTCCTCTTGACAATACCCGATAGATTCTCTGGCCAATCAAGCTCAGTGATACTGTTGTGTGTAAACCAGGTATTGGTACTTTTGGCAGTGTGGACAGGGGCCAAGTCCTGCTGGAAAATGACATTTCCATCTCCAAAAAGCTTGTGGGCAGAGGGAAGCATGAAGGGCTCTACAATGTCCTGGTAGACGGGTGCGCTGACTTTGGTCTTGATAAAACACAGTGGACCTACACCAGCAGATGACACGGCTCCCCAAACCATCACCGATTGTGGAAACTTCACACGAGACCTCAAGCAGCTTGGATTGTGGCCTCTCCACTCTTCCTCCAGACTCTGGGACCTTGATTTCCAAATTAAATGCAACATTTACTTTCATCGGAAAACAACACCTTGGACCACTGAGCAACAGTCCAGGTGTTTTTCTCCTTGGCCCAGGTAAGATGCTTCTGGCGTTGTCTATTGGTGATGAGTGGCTCGACACAAGGAATGTGACACTTGTAGCCCATGTCCTGGATACGTCTGTGTGTGGTGGCTCTTGAAGCAATGACTCCAGCAGCAGTCCACTCCTTGTGAATCTCCCCCAAATGTTTGAATGTCCTTTCCTTAACAATCTTTTCAAGGCTGCGGTTATCCCGGTTGCTTGTGCACCTCTTCCTACCACACTTTTTCATTCCACTCAACTTTCCATAAATATGCTTGGATACAGCACTCTGTTAACAGCCAGCTTCTTTAGCAATGACCTTTTGTGGTTTACACTCCTTGTGGAGTGTGTCAATGACTGCCTTCTGGACATCTGTCAAGTCAGCAGTCTTCCCCATGATTGTGGAGCCTACTGAAACAGACAAAGGGACCTTTTTAAATGCGTAAGAAGCCTTTGCAGGTGTTTTTTGTTAATTATTCTAATTTACTGAGATAATGACTTTTGTGTTTTCATTGGCTGTAAGCCATCATTATCAACATTAACAGAAATAAACACTTGAAATAGATCACTCTGTAATGACTCTGTATAATATATGAGTTTCACTTTTTGGATTGAAGAACTGAAATAAATAAACTTTTTGATGATATTCTAATTTTGTGAGAAGCACCTGTATGTTTGATGCATCTCATTAGCTAAGCTCAACCTCTTCCTTGCTTCACCTCAATTTGAGCCATAAATTGTGATATTTCATTTTGGTGCATTTTATGACTCCTCTTTGTCACACTTTTCTCATAACTATTTTTTTTCTAACTGAGGGAAAATAACAAAATCTTATTTGTTGTACTCAAGTTTTCACAGAAACATCTGATAAAGTGTTGACTTATTTTTCTGGGTTAAACTCTTCCTTTTGGCCCTCTATATATTTGAGTTTGACAGCCCTGATGTAGATGGATGATGATGTGGCAAGAAGGGGCAGAGGGGCAGAGCCTCCTGGCTCTCAGCTTCGCTCTCCACTGCTCACAGGAGACAGCAGTTACTTCACAAATGTAACTGATAGAAAAGATGTCACGTAATAGGGGGTCAGGGGAGCGATGTGCTGCAGGAGGGGGAAGATTAGCCAGGGGAGTGGTGTGCTGCAGGAAGGGGAGGGGATTAGGCAGGGGTGCGATGTGCTGCAGGAAGGGGAGGGGATTAGGCAGGGGTGCAATGTGCTGCAGAAAGGTGAGGGGATTAGGCAGGGGTGCGATGTGCTGCAGGAAGGGGAAGGGATTAGGCAGGGGTGCAATGTGCTGCAGGAGGGGGAGGCTTAGGCAGGGGAGCGATGTGCTGCAAGAAAAGGAGGAGTAGGCAGGCGACTGATGAAATGCAGGAGAGAGAGGATTAGGCAGGAAGCGATGTACTACAGGAGAGGGAGAATTAGGCAGGGTAGCAATGTGATGCAGGAGGAGGATTAAGCAGTTAGAGATGTGCTGCAGAAATAACCAGTATATAGATGAGTGGAGCGATGTACTGCAGCACGGTGCTGAGAGGAGTGATATACTGCAGTCAGTGGCTGTATAGGCAGACAGCGAAATGTTGCTGGAGGGGATTAGACAGGAGAGCGATGTGCTGCATGAGGAGAAGGCTTAGGCAGGAGAGAGATGAGCTGCAGGAGGTGGAGGATTAGGCAGTGAGCGATGTGCTGCAGGAGGGGGAGGATTAGGCAGGTGAGCGATGTGCCGCAGGAGAGGGAGGATTAGGCAGGGAGCGATATGCTGCAGGAGGTGGAGGATTTGGCAGTTGCCGATGTGGTGCAAGAGGGAATTTGGCAGTGGGCGATGTGGTGCAGGAAGGGGGAGATTTAGAAAGGGCACAATGTGCTGCAAGGAGGGGAGGATTAGATGGGAGCAATGTGCTGCAGGAGTGGGAGAATTAAGCGGTGAGAAATATGCTGCAGGACGGGGAGGGTTAGGCAGGGGAGCAATGTGCTGCAGGTGGAAGGAGAATCTGTGACTACAGCCCAGTGTTTAAGGTTTATTGGAGCCTGTCTTTTATATATTTTATTGTTTTTTTTCTGACAAAACTGCATAACATCTGACATGAAGTCCGCTTAGCAGTCACTGTCCCTGTAGATTGTTACTGTCCAGGTTCACCGCGGTCTCTTTTTGTTTTTAGTGCCAATCTGACAGCAGTGAAGGTTCCGCTGATAATGGCGGTCGGGTTCCGAATAGAATGTTCATGTCTGTTCTCATTGTAGTAACATCACGGAATATGCTAATTTCTTCTGACCACACCCGATGACTGAATAAAGGCGCCTCACCCACTTGTCTATGTCATCACTTTGTGGTGTCACAATGATCTAAGGGGATAAAAAAAACGCTCCTGGCAGCTTTACAGTCGTCCCTTCGTGTTAAAGGAGCAGGATGATAGAACCGCACCATGCCAGCCAGAAGAAAAGAAAGTGGAGCCCTTCAAGATGATGAAGCAAGAAAGCAGACTGTGGAAGGCCATCCAGGACCAAGAGCATCATGAGGGCCTGGTAACGTATACTACACAACTGTTCTGTATATGCTCATGCCATGTACACCTATGGTGGCCGATTCATCAAGGCTGGTGGATTTCTATACCAGCATTCATGAAGCGCCTATTGGAGGAACGTGCACCAAATTCATTAAAAAGACTAAACCTCTTAATGAATTTGACTCATCCTTAAAGGGGTTGTTCCCTTTCAATAAATGAATGTCCCTAGCTGCAGGTCATTTAATTAAAAAAAAGAGGTTCCACCATCTCAGAGCTGCAGCAGCTCAGTGCGCTCAGCTGGGCAGTCCGTCTGATTACATTTGTTGGCTGCGGCAGTATTGAGGTGATGTCAGTGCCATACACAATCCCAGGAATGGGTCAGGACAGCACAGTTTGATTCTTTATACCTGCAGCCAGGGTCATTCATTTATTGAAATATCCCCTTAAAGCTGACGTACTACACCTCAAGAAATGTACTCCAGTCAAAAGATGGAGTCAATTTCAGTCCTAATTTACACCACTTTTCCAGCCTAATTTGTAATAAGTTTTCAGGTAAAGCTAAGCCACAAGCGGTCCAGATAAGCTCTGTTCACTATTTAAGAAGTTAAAAGAGTGGGTGTAAAAAGGTCAGAGTATTTAAATGTAAGTTGCGCAGGAATTTACTGAGATTCAAACAGTTGTGCAACACATTTCCGGTGAAAACTGCTTGATGAAAAATGTTCCTTGAATAATATAACATTTCAGGTTAGTGGTAATAGATTTTGTTATGTTACGTTGATCCAGGGAACTAGTCTGATTGCCATATGTGGAGTCGGGAAGGAATTTTTCCCCTAATATGGGGCAATTAGCATCTGCCTCATGGGGTTTTTGCCTTCCTCTGGATCAACACATTAGCTTTTAGGTTGAACTTGATGGACTTGTGTCTTTCAACCTTAAAACTATGAAACTGTCCCTGTATTGAGGTTCAAGGGTGAAGCCCAGGGTTCATTTGGAACCATCAGAAATGGTGTGTTTTGCGCCCAGTCTGTCCAAGAAAGCCTGTTTGAGCCAATGGCCTCAGAAATATCCTAACATTTAAGAAAGTAGCAATAGTTAGGGTGGGTGATCCATTCTAGCCTTAAGTTCGCCCCTCCAGTCAGCATCTACTATGTAGATGCAATCCAAGGCCCTGTAATAAGTCTTTATCACTGTACAGGGCTGTAAGAGTGAAGGCCAGAGTTCCTTTGGAACCTGTAGGATAGACTGGCTTTTGCCAAGTCTTTCCAAAGAAGCTTTTTTGAGCCATAGGTCTTAGACAGGTCCTAACAAGAAAGTGGCATTACATAGGTTTTTCTTTAGTTAGGATTGATTCAACTACTCAAGCCTGAAGCGCACTCCTCCGGCCAGCAGCTACTCTGTAGATGCAACCCTGGGCCTATGGTAACTATCTATCCCAGTGCAGGGGTGTAATGGTAAAAACCAGGGTTCCCTTGGGATCTGCAGAATGGAGTAGCTTGCGCCAAGTCTGTCCGAGAAAGCCTTTTTGAGCTGATGGATTTAAACAAATTTCAACATTTAGGAAAAAAGCATTAATCTATTTCAGTTAGAGTTAATTCAATTACTCTGGCATAAAGATCTTAATTCACTTTGTCTAAAGGAAGTTAGTTGGCAAATTTTTATTGTGTGAACAATGAGGTTATGAAACTGTCTACCACATGAACTTGAAATACTTAATTTTCTAAAAAAAATTCAAGGAGGGCATGTGTGTGCCTTTCTTGAATAATATAAAATTGCAGGTTATTCGTACTAGATTTTGATATGGGACATTGATCCAGGGAACTAGTCTGATTGCCATATGTGAAGTCGGGAAGGAATTTTTCCCCTAATATGGGGCAATTAGCATCTGCCTCATGGGTTTTTTCCTTCCTCTGGATCAACACATTAGCTTTTAGGTTGAACTTGATGGACTTGTGTCTTTCAACCTTAAAACTATGAAACTGTCCCTGTATTGAGGTTCAAGGGTGAAGCCCAGGGTTCATTTGGAACCATCAGAAATGGTGTGTTTTGCGCCCAGTCTGTCCGAGGAAGCCTGTTTGAGCCAACAGCCTCAGAAATATCCTAACATTTAAGAAAGTAGCAATAGTTAGGGTTGGCTGAACTATTCTAGCCTTAAGTTTGCCCCTCCAGTCAGCATCTACTATGTAGATGCAATCAAGGCCCTGTAATAAGTCTTTATCGCTGTACAGGGCTGTAAGAGTGAAGGCCAGAGTTCCTTTGGAACCTGTAGGATAGACTGGCTTTTGCCAAGCCTTTCCAAAGAAGCTTTTTTGAGCCATAGGCCTCAGACAGGTCCTAACAAGAAAGTGTTATTACATAGGTTTTTCTTTAGTTAGGCTTGATTCACCTACTCAAGCCTCAAGCGCACTCCTCCGGCCAGCAGATACTCTGTAGATGCAACCCTGGGCCTATGGTAAGTATCTATCCCTGTACAGGGGTGTAATGGTAAAAACCAGGGTTCCCTTGGGATCTGCAGAATGCAGTAGCTTGCGCCAAGTCTGTCCGAGGAAGTCTGTTTGAGCCAACAGCCTTAAACAGATCCCAGTATTTAGGAAAAAAAAAGCTTTAGTTAGAGTTGAATCAACCACTATAGCCTCAAGCTCGCTCCTCCGGCCAGCAGCTACTCTTTAGATGCAGCCCTGGGCCTATGGTAAGTATCTATCCCTATACAGGGGTGTAATGGTAAAGGCCAGGGTTCCCTTGGGATCTGCAGAATGGAGTAGCTTGCGCCAAGTCTGTCCGAGAAAGCCTTTTTGAGCTGATGGATTTAAACAAATTTCAACATTTAGGAAAAAAGCATTCATTTATTTCAGTTAGAGTTAGTTCAATTACTGTAGCATAAAGATCCTCATTCACTTTGTCTACAGGAAGTTAGTTGGCAAATTTTTATTGTGTGAGCAATGAGGTTATGGAACTCTCTACCACATGAACTTGAAATACTTAATTTTCTAAAAAAAATTCAAGGAGGGCATGTGTGTGCCTTTCTTGAATAATATAGAATTGCAGGTTATCCGTACTAGATTTTGTTATGGGACATTGATCCAGGGAACTAGTCTGATTGCCATATGTGGAGTCGGGAAGGAATTTTTCCCCTAATATGGGGCAATTAGCATCTGCCTCATGGGGTTTTTGCCTTCCTCTGGATCAACACATTAGCTTTTAGGTTGAACTTGATGGACTTGTGTCTTTCAACCTTAAAACTATGAAACTGTCCCTGTATTGAGGTTCAAGGGTGAAGCCCAGGGTTCATTTGGAACCATCAGAAATGGTGTGTTTTGCGCCCAGTCTGTCCAAGGAAACCTGTTTGAGCCAACGGCCTCAGAAATATCTTAACATTTAAGAAAGTAGCAATAGTTAGGGTTGGCTGAACCATTCTAGCCTTAAGTTTGCCCCTCCAGTCAGCATCTACTATGTAGATGCATTCAAGGCCATGTAATAAGTCTTTATCGCTGTACAGGGCTGTAAGAGTGAAGGCCAGAGTTCCTTTGGAACCTGTAGGATAGACTGGCTTTTGCCAAGTCTTTCCAAATAAGCTTTTTTGAGCCATAGGCCTCAGACAGGTCCTAACAACAAAGTGTCATTAGATAGGATTATCTTTAGTTAGGATTGATTCAACTACTCAAGCCTCAAGCGCACTCCTCCGGCCAGCAGCTACTCTGTAGATGCAACCCTGGGCCTATGGTAAGTATCTATCCCTGTACAGGGGTGTAATGGTAAAAACCAGGGTTCCCTTGGGATCTGCAGAATGGAGTAGCTTGCGCCAAGTCTGTCCGAGGAAGTCTGTTTGAGCCAACAGCCTTAAACAGATCCCAGTATTTAAGGAAAAAAGAGCTTTAGTTAGAGTTGAATCAACCACTATAGCCTCAAGCTCGCTCCTCCGGCCAGCAGCTACTCTGTAGATGCAGCCCTGGGCCTATGGTAAGTATCTATCCCTATACAGGGGTGTAATGGTAAAGGCCAGGGTTCCCTTGGGATCTGCAGAATGGAGTAGCTTGCGCCAAGTCTGTCCGAGGAAGCCTTTTTGAGCCAATGGCCTTAGACAGAACCCATCATTTAGTAATAAAAAAGCTTTACTTAGAGTTATAGCCTCAAGCTCGCTCCTCTGGCAAGCAGCTACTCTGTAGATGCAACCATGAGCATGTGGTAAGTCTCCATTCCTGTACAGGGGTGTAATGGTAAAGGTCAGGGTTCCTTTTGACCTGCTTATGCCAAGTCTGTCCGAGGAAGCCGTTTTGAGCTGATGGCTCTACACAGATCCTAATGTTTAGGAAAAAAGCTTTTGTTTATTTCAGTTAGATTAAAAGTAAAGCCAACAAAAGAGAATTTAACTTTCCCCCAAAAATCAATTATTAATATAGCATTTACCTGCCCAGATCTCAGAACTAATGCACTATTAGGATGTAGCAATCCCATATAATTTTTGGGTAAAGTTTTAATACTATGTAATCACCCCCCTCCATTAATTGGTAATATGTGAGTGGTTGTCGCATCAGTATTTTGCACCTGTATTGCTGTCATCGTTATTATATGGTATGATTAGTACTGAGACCTAGGCAGGTAAACACTGTTGCCCTTTTTTTGCTGTGATAATTCCTGAATTTTGGTGGGAATTTAAATTTGTCTTTGCTTTTAATGTTAGTGTAGGGACTCGCAAGCATGAGGACCCTTGACGCGGGTTGCGAGCTTGTGTATTTTGGCCAAAATATTTACTAATACCTCATATATATCATATATATTTTTTGCACGTTATTTTTATTCAGGGTGCAGCCAGACCCATCAATGTTGGCCTTGTAAACTAGGGTGTCTGTCTTCATGGGGTGCACTTAAAAAGTGCTGGGCAGCCCGCCTAATCTAATAGTTTGGGCTTCACTAATAGGCTGTAAGCCAGACATTGTGCACTACCTGTGTGTGACCAGTGCCCTATACAAGGCTTATTTGTGTGCAGTTTTAATACTAAGCAATCACCCCCTCCATGAATTGGTAGGTTGTGAGTGGTTGTCTCATCAATATTTTGCACCTGTGTTGCTGACTTCTTCATTATATGGGTTTGCTGCATCCTTGTAATTATTGTTGCTGTATTTGCTGTGTTAATTCTTGAATTTTGGTGGGAACTTTAATTCCTTGTTTTTGTGACTTTGCTTTTAATGTTAGTGTAGGGACTCGTAAGTATGAGGACCCTTGAGCAGGTTGCGAGCTTGTATATTTTGGCCAAAATATCGACCAATACCTCATATATATCATATATATTTTTTACATGCTATTTTTATTCAGGGTGCAGCCAAGCCCATCTACAGGTGCATCTCACAAAATTAGAATATCACCAGAAAAGTTAATTTAATTCAGTTCTTCAATACAAAAAGTGAAACTCATATATTATATAGAGCCATTACACACAGAGTGATCTATTTCACGTGTTTATTTCTGTTAATGTTGATGATTATGGCTTACAGCCAATGAAAACTCAAAAGTCATTATTTCAATTAATTAGAATACCTTATAACAACAGCTTGAAAAATGTTTTCAAAATCCAAAATGTTATCCTACTGAAATCTATGTTCAATAAATGCCCTCAATACTTGGTCGGGGATCCTTTTACATCAATTACTGCATCAATGCGGCAATATGGCATGGAGGGATCAGCCTGTGGCACTGCTGAGGGGTTATGGAAGCCCAGGTGGCTTTGATAGAAGCCTTCAGCTCGTCTGCATTGTTGGGTCTGGTGTCTCTCATTTTCCTCTTGACAATACCCCATAGATTCTTTATGGGGTTAAGGTCAGGCGAGTTTGCTGCAAATCAAGCACAGTGATACTGTTGTGTGTAAACCAGGTATTAGTACTTTTGTCAGTGTGGACAGGGGCCAAGTCCTGCTGGAAAATGACATTTCCATCTCCAAAAAGCTTGGCGTAGCTAAGGTTTTGGTTCAGGGGGCCGAAACTTCTGAGTGGGCCTCTAACCAGGTAACCCTGATTCCAACTATAGCGGCGCACCCAGATAGTGGATGTAGGAAAACCTCAGCAGATGACCGCGCTGTTACTAAAAATAATCTCTATACAAAGACCAGCACTGATATTACCGCCATATGGTGACATATATTGATAGATGCCAGTCCTGCAGAACATATAAGAGATCACAGCTCAGTTATATATAGTACCTTACAGCTGACGTTCTTTCTGATTAAATTGTTCACTTTTCCCGTCTTTTCCATCTGGCCCAGACCGACACGACAACTTCTCCAGCCAGGGCTCAGAGTCTCAGGTATACAGAGATCACAACAAAGACACATTTGACTCCTTACATTTCAGGCACTGACCACATCTATCCCCAACCTGCACAAACTTCTCATCCTGCTGATACCCCAATACTGAGCCTCTGCTGCAAAATGTGTCCCTATTACTGCACCTACTGTGTGCCCTCTAGATGGTAAAACAAACCTCTAAAATAAAGTAATGCCGTGTGCAAGTGTCCTAGAAAACAGTGCCCACATTGTGCACCCTACAAAGTAATAGTGCCCCTTCGACAGTCACGATAACCTGAGTTCCCCTATAACAATAAGTGCCCACCTAAGATTTAATAATGTCCTGAGTCTCCCCCCCATGTAGAGCTCCGCTCTAACCAGTATGATGTTCTCCTATTCACTATATAATTCCCCCTCACTGTATAGTACCCCCACACAGTATACTGACCCCTTAGTAGCCCCCAAGCTGATGGCTCCAACACTGTATGATGGCCTCCACACCATACAAAGATCCCACATTATCTCCCACACTGTATGATGGCCCCCACACTGTTCAAAGAACCCACATTATCTCCCACACTGTATAAATAGCCTACATATAGTATAATGCACCAGATAGTCCTCAATATAGTATAATGCACTCCCCATAGTCCTTCATATAGTATAATGCACCCCCATAGGCAGAGTCTGTAGTATAATGCCCCCCATAGTATAATGCACCAGATAGTCCTCAATATAGTATAATGCACTCCCCATAGTCCTTCGTATAGTATAATGCGCCCCTATAGGCAGAGTCTGTAGTAAAATGCTCCCCCCATTGACAGAGTCTGTAGTATAAAGCTCCCCCCCATAGGCAGAGTCTGTAGTATAATGCTCCACCCATCATCATAGGCAGAGTCTGTGGTATAATGCCCCCCCATAGGCAGAGTCTGCAGTATAATGCCCCCCCCATAGGCAGAGTCTGTAGTATAATGCTCCCCCCTCCTCATAGGCAGAGTCTGTAGTATAATGCCCCCCCCTTCCTCATAGGCAGAATCTGTAGTATAATGCCCCCCCATCTCATAGGCAGAGTCTGTGGTATAATGCCCCCCCATCTCATAGGCAGCGTCTGTAGTATAATGCCCCACCTATAGGCAGAGTCTGTAGTAAAATGCACCCCCCATAGGCAGAGTCTGTAGTATAATGCTCCCCCTCTTATAGGCAGAGTCTGTAGTACAATGTCCCCCCCATAGGCAGAGTCTGTAGTATAATGCCCTCCCCTGCTCATAAACAGAGTCTGTAGTATAATGCCCCCCATAGGCAGAGTCTGTAGTATAATGCACCTCCCCCTTCCCATAGGCAGAGTCTGTAATATAATGCCGCCCCCCACCCGGCAAAAAATAAATAAACGGTACTCACCTCTCCTCCTGGTTCCCTCGCTGCTCAGAGCACCCAGCCCGCACACATCTTCAGCACAGCGGGCCGGGCGCCAAGTGATGATGCCAGAGACGTCAGTCACAGAAGGGACTAATGGGAGAGAGATCCGCGCTCCCTCTCTCATCAGTAAACTTGCGGCGGTGACGGGCGGTGGGGCCCGATGCTGGCACCAGGGGCATGCCAGATACAGTTACACTGGCGTAGCCCTGGATGGGCCCCCTAAGAGCGAGGGGCCCGGGGCCACCGCCCCTTTGCCGCCCTGGTAGCTATGATACTGTGGCGGAGGGAAGCATGAAATGCTCTAAAATTTCCTGGTAGACGGCTGCGCTGACTTTGGTGTTGAAAAAACACAGTGGACCTACACCAGCACATGACATGGCTCCCCAAACCATCACTGATTGTGGAAACTTCACACTAGACCTCAAGCAGCTTGGATCGTGGCCTCTCCACTCTTCTTCCAGACTCTGGGACCTTGATTTCAAATGAAAATTGGAACTCTGGGACCTTGTGGAGTGTGTCAATGACTGCCTTCTGGACATCTGTCAAGTCAGCAGTCTTCACCATGATTGTGGAGCCTACTGAAACAGACTAAGGGACCTTTTTAAATGCTTAGGAAGTCTTTGCAGGTGTTTTTTGTTAATTATTTTAATTTACTGAGTTAATGACTTTTGTGTTTTCATTGGCTGTAAGCCATAATCATCGACATTAACAGAAATAAACACTTGAAATAGATCACTGTGTTTGCAATGACTCTATATAATATATGAGGTTCACTTTTTGCATTGAAGAACTGAAATAAATTAACTTTTTGATGATATTCTAATTTTGTGAGATGCACCTATATGTTATGGCCTTGTAAATTAGAGTGTCTATCTTCATGGGTTGCACTTAAATAGTGCTGGGCAGCCCATGTTCTGGCCTCAGCAGCGAATTTAGCTATCCAGGGAATCTAGTCACTTAATGTGTATATCAGTTCTGACATTATGTTGCTTGCATTTGAATCCTGTCTATTTTTTATTGTTTGATAACTGCACTGTCTGCTAGTGATTTAATGTATTTGCTCTCGGGCACTCGGAGCCGGGCAATAGGGAGAAGATGGGGGTAGTGGTGGCAACCCGGTCCGTGGCTCAGGGTGGTCAGGCCAGTGGCAGTCCTTTATAAGTTTTAAGTAATGTCCGACTACGCCACCCGTGGATTGCGGTCAGTGCTAACCGCCGCTGCAGTGCAGACCTCTGGGGCAGATGTAAATGTGCAGCTCCGAATAGTACAACTCCCCACGGGAAGAGTAGGGCCCCAGGGTAGTGTATGATGGATGATGGAGGAGATGATTCCAACCGCATTAGCCAGGAAACGGAGGCCTCTTAAACAGTTCAGGGTCTTTATTAGAACAGGTAAAACGACCCAGAAACAGGCCCGGCTAGGAGGGGGCCTGGATGTCTGAGAGCAAGTGGGAAGCTGGCCCTGGTCAGAGTGAGGGTGTCGGCCTACCGTGCTCTCTGTGCTCCTTCTGGCTATTTCCCTTCTGGTAATGTAACAGCCCACATTCCTGAGCTCACCGTGTCCTCTCGCCCTTATGGCTTGCAACTTGGGTCCCTTGCTACTCCCGGCCTGGTACGGCTCTGCTGGTCCCTTCTGCTGTGGCGGAGCCTCCGGGCTTCTTAGGCCAAGGAACATACAGTCCCCTGCGGACTGGTTATCTGCTGTAGGATGTGGAATCCTCACAGCCTCAGACACCAAAGTCTGGAAGATTAGTTTCTTTATCTGCCAGGACAGACTCACTTCGCCTTTTGTCGCTGGCTCATGGCTCTCCTACTGCCACACGTCCTCTTAGGCTGCAACACAACTGTCTGTCCCTGCTCTGGGACACCTCTCAATCCAGAGACAGGTTGTCCAGTTCTCTCTAACCCTGCCCCCAGTTCCACCTTTTATAGGGGCAGCCTGCTCCCCCTACTGGCCTGTGACAGGAGGTATTGCATGCTAATGGCCCTTGACTAGAGGACCTCCCCCTTGCTCTCAGACACAGCTTTATTATACATTTGTGTTATCCAGGCCAGGGTGACACATTCCCCCCTAGTAAAATTTTGTACTCCGGGACTAAACAATAAACAAAGATCATATGCATGACCATAAAACATTATCAGGCAAGTGACGCACAGATTGAGTTCTTAAGGTCACAGTGTGGTCTGTGACCGGGTGTCCATTTTCACCAACACAACGGGGAGCCTTAACCAGGTGGGGGTCTGTCCTAGCCCCAAGTCCTTTACAGTCTTAGTTCATTCCTTGGTCAGGCTCCGAACGCAGTCCATACAAAGTCCCGGTTATTAAAAGTCCATAACCTTTGAGTCCGTACGGTAACTGTAAGAAACTGAAATACACAATTACTAATCATGCATGTAAATTTGCAAACATTTCAACACTTGGCAACAGGGTTATTTACAGTTTTAGTGCACCCTATATTCTCCAGCGAGCGGGTATCTGCCCCTTTGTGCTTCTGGTTGACCTGCGTAACCCACTGTCTGGTGGTGGACCAACCTGGTTTTCTTCACTAGCGTTAGGGGTAGAGCTACCAGCTTGGTGTACAGGTAGGGCAGGCAGCTGTCTACGGGTCCTTTGGCTCATCGCAGGCATGGCAGGCTCACTGTCAGCAGAGGGTTGATTCTCCTGGGCTGCTGGTACAGGCTCTTCTGCCTCTGGAACTGCTTGCTCTTCTTCACCTTCCGGCTCTGGTGTAGGTTGTTGCTGAGCCGGTTGCAGGAAATGCAGGACGGGTACCACTATGGCATCGTTTATTCGAGTCCAGGACTGAGGGAACTCTCAGAGAACGGTGCTGATCATTTCTTCCTTGTCCTCTGCGGGTTCAAGGTCACTTTGATCCTCTTCTGCACTACGGAGTTGTTCGGGGCACCTTTTTAGGTGGTCTCTGGAGACGGTACTAGTGGTTTCTCCTCCATCCTTGGTGATCACGCACACCTTCGAGTTGTCATGATCAGACTGCAGTACGGTGTAGGGTTCCCTTTCCCACTGGTCGTCCATCTTATGTAGCCTTCTCTTTCGCTTCAGGACCTGCTCACCAGGTTCTAGGGGACCAGCAGGGGCGTGTTGGTTGAAGAGTCTTTCTTGCCTTTCTCTCACCTGGGCCAGGCTCTTCTCCACACTCTCCTGTACATTCTTGTACTGCAGTCGCCTCTCCGAATCCCAGTCCGCATCCAGGGAGGTGTCCTCAGGTGTTAGGACTCCCATCTCCAGATCTAGGGGCAGCTTACCTGGTCTGGCTCGCATCAGGTAAGCCGGGGTGCAGTTTGTAGCGTTCACCGGGATATGGTTGTATAAGTCTATCAGGTCCGGCAGTTTTTCTGGCCACAGGCTGCATTCCTCCAGGGGCAACGTCTTCAGGAGATCAATGACTATATTGTTCATTTAATCACACATCCCATTGGTTTGTGGGCGGTAAGGCGTTGTCCGAATCTTCTTACAGCCATAGAGGTTGCAGAACTCTTGCAAGATTTCAGCTCCGAACGCTGGACCCTGGTCCGTCAGGACCTGTTCCGGATACCCGTGTGGACGGCAGAAGTATTGCTGGAAGGCTCTGGCCGCCGTTTGGGCTGTCAAGTCTTTTACCGGGACCACCACTAGAAAACGGGAATAGTGGTCCACGATTGTCAGGGCGTAGATGTATCCTGACCGGCTTGGAGCCAATTTGACGTGGTCCAGAGCTACCAGCTCAAGAGGCTGCTGGGTGACGATGGGCTTCAAGGGTGTCTTCTGGCTGGTGCGGTCTTTTCTCCTTAAGTTACAAGGGCCACAGTCCCTGCACCACTTCTCTACAGCCCCTCTCATGCCGACCCAAAAGAGCCGTCCTCTTAGCAGGAACTCCAGTTTCTTCCAACCGAAGTGCCCCGCTCTGTCATGGTAAGCCCGCAGGACCATAGCTGCATCCCGCCTTGGGACCACGACTTGCCAGGTCAGCTCTTGTGTCCGGTGGTTGACAAGTCTTCTGTACAGCTTGCCTTCATAGAGGAACAGCTTGCTCTTCTCTTTCCATAGCTGCTTGGCTTCCTCTGGAGCATCCGGATCTAAGCGGGCATCTTCCTGGGTCAGCAGATCTTTCACCAGGCGGATTGCAGGGTCACTATCTTGGGTCTCGGCCCAGCTGTGGTGAGGTAGGGGATTGATCATAACGGTTGTTAAATCTTCCTCCTTCACGCGGTGGGAGTATTGAGCGGCCCCATACCGGTGAAACGCGGGGAGTTCTACCTCCTCCAGCTCTTCTGGGTCTTCGTCACCTTCAGGTAAGTGAGGCATTCTCGATAGGGCATCAGCGTTGGCATTGGTTTTGCCTGCCCGGTACTTGATCACGAAGTCATAATTGGAGAGACGGGCCATCCACCGCTGTTCCAGGGCACCAAGTCTTGCACTGTCTAGGTGTGTTAACGGGTTGTTGTCCGTGTACACAGTGAACTTTGCGGAGGTCAGGTAATGCTTGAAGCGTTCCGTTAGGGCCCACACCACCGCCAAGAATTCTAGCTTGAAGGAGCTGTAATTCTCCGGGTTCCTCTCGGTGGGCCTCAGCTTCCGACTGGCGTACGCGATCACTCTTTCTCTGCCCTGTTGGTTTTGTGACAGTACGGCTCCCAGTCCCACATTACTGGCGTCTGTGTGGAGAATAAAAGGCTGGCCATAATCAGGGTAGGCCAGGATCTCATCCCCTGTGAGGGCCATCTTCAACTGACGGAAGGACTCCTCTTCCGGTTTATCCCACTTGAAGGGTGGCTTTTGGCTTCTGGACTTAGACTGTCCTATCAGGAAGTCCTGCATAGGAGCTGCCATCTTAGTGAACCCGGGGATGAACCTTCGGTAGTAGCCTACCAACCAGAGGAATTGCCTCACTTCCTTGATGTTCGAAGGGCTTGGCCAGCTCTTGATTGCCGTGACCTTCTCAGGGTCAGGGGCTACTCCTTCCGCACTTACCACGTGCCCTAGGTACTGGACCTTCGGTTTCAACAGGTGACACTTTGATGGTTTCACCTTCAGGCCATAGCCTGCCAGGGCTTCGAACACCTCGGCCAGGTGCTTTAGATGGTGCTCGTAAGTCTTCGAATAGACGATCACGTCGTCCAGGTAAAGGAGGACAGTCTCGAAGTTTCGGTGCCCTAGACAGCATTCCATCAGCCTCTGGAAGGTCCCTGGTGCGTTCCAGAGCCCGAAGGGCATACAGTTGAACTCGCTCAGTCCCATCGGGGTGGTGAAGGCGGTCTTCTCCTTGTCAGCCTCTGCCACAGGAACCTGCCAGTACCCGCTAGTAAGGTCCAAAGTAGAAAAGAAGTTAGCTGATTTTAGTGCGGCTAAAGACTCTTCTATTCTAGGCAGCGGATATGCGTCTTTGTGGGTGATACGGTTGATTTGTCTATAGTCCACGCACATTCTCATGGTGCCGTCTTTCTTTTTTACCAGAACCAGGGGGGCTGCCCAGGGGCTACAGCTATCTCTAATGTCCCCAGCTTCTTTCATTTCCCGCAGCATACCTTTGGCGTTCTGATAATGTGCAGGGGGTACAGGCCTGTGTCTCTCTTTTATTGGTGGGTGGCTCCCTGTGGGGATGTGGTGTTCTATCCCTTTTACTCTGCCGAAGTCTAGCGGGTGCTTACTAAAGACTCTCTCGTACTCCTGTACCACCCGGTAGACTCCTTGTTTTTGGTGCAGGGGAGTGGAGTCAGCACCCACATGGAGTTTCTGGCACCAGTCCTCCTTTTGTTTCTGGGAGCCATTACTCTCCGCCTGTGGAGAGGGAGGCAAAGGTTCCACGGCCCTGATAGCTTTGTGCTCAACAGCAAACAGTTTGGCAAGTGTAGCGTACCTGGGTAAGTGTACCTCCCTCTCCCCAATGTTGAGAATGTGAACGGGCACCCTCCCATGACGGACATCAACCACCCCCCAGGCTGTCAAAATGGTGGGCCTGCTGTCTGAGTACACGGGTTCTACCATGGCTTGGTAGTCTCTACCTCTCAACCCGATTGCAGTCCGACACCAGATCATCATTTCACTTTTGGGAGGCATGGAAATGGGGAATGGGTCACTCAGTCTTACGCTACCGATCTCACCACCAGACAGTTCTACCTGCTGCCGTCTCATCAGGGCTTTTATCTCCTTGTTGAGGACTCTCTGTTGGCTGGAACTAGCATTCACTGCCACCTGTTGTAGAATTACAATTACCTCTGAAAGACAATTTTCAATCACGTTAGTACCCACAGTTATTTTAGGGTGACTTTCACGACGGTCAATGTCCACAATAATCACTCCCTGTGCCGGTAGTTCAACTTTACCAATTTTAATGGTCATTTCCTTGAACCCCATCTGCGGCACGGGCAAGCCATTACTGGCGATGATGCTCAAGTCACTGTCTGGGTACCGTGTTATATCAGCATCAGTCCAATACTGCTTAAAAAGTACATAAGGGATAGTAGTTACTTGCGACCCGGTATCCAGCAAGGCGCTCATGGGGATACCGTTCAGCACCACGGGTAAAACCGGGCGCCCCCCCCAACGTACTTATCACGCCAATTATAAGGGCCTGGTGATCTTATGCCTGGGGGTTGGCTCTCTGCCCCAGGTTGGACCCGTTTAAATTACAGTACCTGGAAATGTGTCCGGGCTGGTTGCATCGACGGCAAATGGGCTGTCCATCCTCTGCGTAGCGATCTGTGGGCCTCCCTCGGAACGACGGGGTCCTCCTCTGTCGACGCCACGGGACATTCTCCGGACTTGAAGCCAACTCGATGGGTCTTGACGGGTCCACTTGTAACGCCTGGACGGTCCTGGTCAATGCCGCAACGCTCCTGGTCAGCTCCTGGACTTGGTGATGCAGATCTTTCGACGGGGCTTGGTTCAGGGCCTGTGCATCGTCCCCCACAGAGTCCACAGAGGAGGGCGCCGCCTTCTGGTGGTAGGTGAGAGCAGGGCGCCGGGGGTTTATAGCGCCACTTGTTGCGGGTTCACGGAGCACCCTTATGGCCCTGTCCTTGAATTGGGCAAAGGTCAGATCAGGGTTCTGAAAGAACATGAGGCGCAGCTGGGTCCTGTGGGCGCTAGACAGCAGACCTTCTATGAACTGTTCTGTTAGTAGCTTATCCGTATCCTGCACGCTGCCAGGGTCAGCTTGTTTGATCGCTCTCAAGGCTTCCTGCAAATTTAGGGCATAGTCTCTGATGCTGTCCTGTGCCCGCTGCTTACATCCGTAGAACCGCATTTTAATTTCAGCGGAGGTACGTGTATCAAAGGTACCCCGCAGCCGGGCCAGAATGTCCTTTACGGTCCTTTTCTCCTCAGCGGGCCATTACTTTACCTCCCGCTGGGCTGTGCCAGTTAACTGCCCTGTCAGTATGCTAATCTTCTGTTCCTCTGTCAGGGGGTAAACTTGGAACAAACTGTACAGCCTTTCCTTAAAGTCAGTTAGGGCATGGGGCTCCCCTGAATACTTAGGCAACCAGGCCCTCCATTGACGTAGGGCAGGGAAAATGGCATCACCGCTGCTGCAGCTGTGCTGGTGGTAGTGGGCGCCTCAGTGTCCGACATCTTCCTCCCCCCTAGTTAAGCGTGGTCTACCTTCTGACGATCCTCTTCTGTAGGCCGCGACTCCGCTGGTGCTGCTCCGGACGAGGACCTGCGTCGCGTCCTGATGACGTCAGCGTCGCTCTCTCTCCCTTCCAGGACCTTACGCAGCGTCGGTGCGTGGGGCGGAGATTCGGGTCTCGCGCGGTTTGGACGTCCACGCCCCTCCTCTTCCCGCGCAGCGTCCTGAAGATGGCATCCGTTGGCGGGAAAACGGCTGAAGATGGCGGGAACCGACGGAAGATGGCGGGAGACGGTTGAAAATGGCGGGAAACGGCTCCGGGTGGTGGAAAAACTCTTCTTCAGGTACGTGTACAGTCTTTTTCAGGCACGCAATACCCGTTTGTGGCGGGTTGGTTACAATCCTGCCGACTACGCCAAAGCTGACTCACCCCCTGGGCCGTGGGACACTCGGAGCCGGGCAATAGGGAGACGATGGGGGTAGTGGTGGCAACCCGGTCCGTGGCTTAGGGTGGTCAGGCCAGTGGCAGTCCTTTATAAGTTTTAAGTAATGTCCGACTACGCCACCCGTGGATTGCGGTCAGTGCTAACCGCCGCTGCAGTGCAGACCTCTGGGGCAGATGTAAATGTGCAGCTCCGAATAGTACAACTCCCCACGGGAAGAGTAGGGCCCCAGGGCAGTGTATGATGGATGATGGAGGGGATGATTCCAACCGCGTTAGCCAGGAAACGGAGGCCTCTTAAACAGTTCAGGGTCTTTATTAGAACAGGTAAAACGACCCAGAAACAGGCCCGGCTAGGAGGGGGCCTGGATGTCTGAGAGCAAGTGGGAAGCTGGCCCTGGTCAAGATGAGGGTGTCGGCCTACCGTGCTCTCTGTGCTCCTTCTGGCTATTTCCCTTCTGGTAATGTAACAGCCCACGTTCCTGAGCTCACCGTGTCCTCTCGCCCGTATGGCTTGCAACTTGGGTCCCTTGCTACTCCCGGCCTGGTACGGCTCTGTTGGTCCCTTCTGCTATGGCGGAGCCTCCGGGCTTCTTAGGCCAAGGAACATACAGTCCCCTGCGGACTGGTTATCTGCTGTAGGATGTGGAATCCTCACAGCCTCAGACACCAAAGTCTGGAAGATTAGTTTCTTTATCTGCCAGGACAGACTCACTTCGCCTTTTGTCGCTGGCTCGTGGCTCTCCTACTGCCACACGTCCTCTTAGGCTGCAACACAACTGTCTGTCCCGGCTCTGGGACACCTCTCAATCCAGAGACAGGTTGTCCAGTTCTCTCTAACCCTGCCCCCAGTTCCAGCTTTTATAGGGGCAGCCTGCTCCCCCTACTGGCCTGTGACAGGAGGTATTGCATGCTAATGGCCCTTGACTAGAGGACCTCCCCTTTGCTCTCAGACACAGCTTTATTATACATTTGTGGCATCCAGGCCAGGGTGACACACATTGTGGTCCTGTTCTTGTCACAGTTTGGGCAGCGACCATTATTTCCTCTTCTCTTCTGATCGAGAAGTTCCCTTATCACTCATCTTGTAAAGTGGCACAGAGCGGTAGTCGTGACTGAACGTCTGTCTGATTTCGCTCTGGCACTTTACAGACAATGGGTGTCCCAGTCCCAGTGTGGTCTAGGGTGTGGGGTGCAGCACATTCTCTTGTAGGCCGCAGGCCTCCACTGCCTTCAGGCTTCTTTCCTCAGAAGCCGCCGCACACAATTTAGGGGACACAAAGTTCTTTGTAACAGTCAAACATATACTTGACAGTTCTAGTTCATCAGGTGGGTACAGACAGGATAAGGCACAGCAATTCACATTATCCTCCTTCTTAGCATAACTCCTCTTCAGCCCTGTTGCTAGCTCATCCTGTATTTCTCGTCCACCTCTGCAGTGCACCCGGGACTGGCCTTCAACTTCCATCTATGCAGGTCCCTGTCCATCTTCCTTTGTACTTCAGAGTACACAAAGTATCCGGCAGCTCCTATACCAGACCTTAGGCTCTGGACGTGACTGGAGCGATTGCTCTGGATCCCAGTAATGCCTCCCACTGCCTGGAACAAGTGACACATGCTGCCCCTAGCAGCCCACCGCACCTGAACTTCACCTTCACTATGCACTTCACTAACTCTCACTGAACTCACACTATTCTGACTCCATGACTAAGCTGCAAGCATAGGGCGCTGTGAGACACCGTTTCTAGGCTGTCTCTTTACCGTACTCACACATAGTGATGTCTTCAGATAGTTTAACTCGACTGCAAGAAGCACATTGTTGAAGATTCAGAAGAAGATTTATTTTCTAGCAGAATACTCGATGATGTGCAAATGTACAGCAGGTAAAAAGACTTTTTTAGAAACGGGCTGGAAGCACATAAGCTTCTAACATGGCTGAAAATGGTGAATGAGGAAGAAGAATGGAGAAGAAGGGAGGGGTTACTGACATCACAGCTACATCTGAGAGAGACAGGGAGAGACAAAGGACAAACTTATAAGAAAGGAAAACCTAACTGCATAGCAACAAAACAGCAACTTAATGATAGTGCAATATGGTCTGTAAGATTCCCAAATCATGGGACATGGCGCACACTATCAGGAAATGCCCCTCTTTTTATTAACACTAGTGCCCATCCACTGCACTAGTTCTATCAATAACTATTTCCTATCTCATATACTAAACCTATTATCCTTATCCTATGTGTTATGCAATTCAAAAATTCTATAAACAAATTAGGAAATCCCAGAATTATAATAGAAACCCTAAAATACAAATGTTATTAAATCTCATTAAAAGCGGGACATATATCACCTTAAGTGAAAACAAATTAGTCACACCCCTAACGATAGACCCTTATTCAGACTGCCGGAAGAAGCACTTCTCAATCAGAGGCAGGCCACACCCATTGAGTACTATATACAGTGGGTACGGAAAGCATTCAGACCCCTTTACATTTTTCACTCCTTGTTTCATTGCAGCCATTTGGTAAATTCTAAAAAGTTCATTTTTTTTTCTCACTAAAGTACACTCTGCACCCCATCTTGACTGAAAAAAAACAGAAATGTAGAAATTTTTGCAAATTTATTAAAAAAGGAAAACTGAAATATCACATGGTCATAAATATTCAGACCCTTTGCTCATATTTAAGTCACATGCTGTCCATTTCCTTGTGATCCTCCTTGAGATGGTTCTACTCTTTCATTGGAGTCCAGCTGTGTTTAATTAAACTGATAGGACTTGATTTGGAAAGGCACACACCTGTCTATATAAGACCTCACAGCTCACAGTGCATGTCAGACCAAATGAGAATCATGAGCTCAAAGGAACTGCCTGTTACGATGTTAGTAGATACCCTGAAGTCCAATGGCGTGGGCCAAAAGCAGAGACTGAGACAAGAGTAGTGTGAAAGTCTATTTTAAACTCAAGTGCAAAAGATCACAGCAAACAGTTTATGAAGGTAAGTTCATTCCAAACAACACTTCTTAGAACCTAATCTGTAAGGCACGGCCTTCATTACTATTAGGGTATGTAAACGTTAACGATAGTCCAAGTTTACTTAGGTACAGTAATATGCAAACAGAAATAAGGATAGTAAGCAGACGTAGGCATTCCTCAGTTGATTGTGGACTCACGTAGTGCAGAAGAGAAGACAAACTGGAATATGGATCTGGATATTGAAGAATGCAGGAGGTGCAGCGGAGGAAACAGCGATGTCTTAAACCAGAATGAGGGAAATTATGCCAGAATAGGGACAATATGCCAGAGAGGAGCCCATGATGGGGGAAAATGTTATAGCATGAGGTCTGACCCAATTCCCAACTCCATTTGCTGAAATGCAGCCCCAAACTTACAGGACCCTTCACCGTGGTTATGCATCACTATTGACCACAGACACTCATTATTGTTCTGCTCTCCAGCCCTTCAGTGAACAAACTCCCTACAGTAACAACCACATTTTTCATATTTTGGCTCAACCGCGCACAACTTGCCAATCCCCCCCCCCTCCTTCCCCGTTTTCTCTGTTTTAATGCAGTGACTCAGCGTCACTTGGCCTTGTTTTGATGTGGAAGATATGGCTTTTTCACCATAATTCTGCTATGAAGACCACTTCTGGCCAGTCTTCTCTGAACAGTAGATGAGTGAAGCTGAGTCCCACTGGTTGCTGCCAGTTCTGAGCTGATGGCACTGCTGGACATCTTCCGCTTTTGAAGGAAAGTAACCATAATGTGTCATACATCTGCTGCACTAAGTTTCCTTGGCCGACCACTGCATCTATTGACCTCAACCTTGCACATTTTCTTGTGCTTCTTCACTAGTGCTTGAATGACACATCTTGAACCCTCAATCTGCTTTGAAATTTGTGCCTTAGAGACCTTGCTGATGTAGTATAACTTCCTTGTGTATTCTTGCTCAGTCTTGCCATGGTGTATGACCAGACACCTGACTGCATTATTACAAAATCCCTGACTTTGCGCAGGTGTACCTAGAAGAATTGACGCTGTTTTAAAGTGAAAAGTTGGTCACACCAAATATTGATTGGATCTAGATTTTTCGTTTGTTCATTCACTTGTATTTTGTTAATTGATTAAATAGATCATTAACATTTCTATTTTTGAAGCGTTCTTACTTTACAGCATTTTTTCTACACATTTCTAAAAATTATTTTTATGTGTCTTTTATTTGCTCATTAATAATCTGATATACCTTTTGGTATTTTGTGTATAGTTGTTTTTTTGCTGTTGGGGTAAATTGTAGGATATTGATTTCAGAGGGGTTTCCTGATCCTTTGATTGTAGGAATGAGTGGTATATATGTGCTAATAAATTAGGACAAACGTAGGAAATTTAGGAAAAAAATTGGACATATCGGCAGTAATAACATGCTGATTGTGATGTCATGAAGATGACTTGAATTTCCACCATTAAGAGAACAGCATTGCTGGTCATTTATATTAAGTAAATTGGATATTCATTCTTCTTGATTGTGATGTCATGAAGATGACTTGAATTTCAACCAATCAGAGATCAGCATGTTTCAGGTCACCCAGATAGAACAGTCCATGAAACATGAGTCACGGCCACTGTGAGGTCATAATGCTGATTAGAATTTCCACCAATCAGAAAACAGAATTGCCCAGAAGAACCACCCAGGAGGTATGAGTCATCGCCACTGTGAGGTCATAATGCTGACCAATCACAGAGCAGCCATGCCCAGATTTTCCACCAATCACAGAGCAGGCACCCCCAGATTTTCCACCAATCAGAGATAAGCAGTGGGTATAAATAGCAGCCACACCCAGATTTTCCACCAATCAGAGATCAGCAGTGGGTATAAATAGCTGCTGCCGCCTGCCCGGCTTAGCCTTGCACTGGTTGGGTCTCTCTCTTTTTCTCTCTCTTGGTATCTCCCGGTATCTATCCCTCCCCTCTCTCTCTCTCTCTCTTTGACCCAACGGCCCTCTTAAGGGCTACCCCAAATGTGTAAAAGATAGAACCAATATTTGTGTTGTTTGTCCGTTTTATGAGCCTGTGATTAACCCCTTCCCACTCTTTGCTATATATATATATATATATATATATATATATATATATATATATATATTTATTATGTGCAGGTGGGCCTTAAAGGGATTTTCCAGGACAAACATTTTGATGGCTTATCCCCTGGTTAGCTCATTAATATCAGATTTGTGGTGGTCCGGCACACGGCACCTCCACTAATCAGCTGTTTGCAGCTTCGGCCGAGGTCAGATGTAAACAGTGTTGAGGAGCTGAAAAATCACTGATCTGTTCACTCTGTAGTGGCCGCTCCCTGGTGCTGCAGATCAGCTCCTATTACATGAATATTAGCTGATCTGCAGGACCCACAGTACAGTGAATGGAGCTGTGATGTTCAATCTTCACACTATTTACACTTGAGCGCTGCAATCAGCTGATGGGTAGAGCCGGTGCCGCGTGTCGGAGCCCCACCGATCTGATATTGATAACCCATCCCCAGGATAAATCATCATTATTATACTACTCATACATGAAGAAAGCGAGGTGGCACACCGATTTAATAAAATCTTCTTTTATTCCATTTCCATTAAAAATACAGGGAAGCGGCGCCTTTTGCGGACGACGGCCGTTTCGCGTGTCTATCACGCTTCTACGGGTCGAGGCATATGGTCATGGGGGTGTGCAGGGGTTAAAATACTCCCGACCCCACCCCCTGCACCAAACAGCCATACAAAATGTTACAACAAAAAATACATTAAAAACAACCACCCAGGAGGTATGAGTCATCGCCACTGTGAGGTCATAATGCTGACCAATCACAGAGCAGCCACACCCAGTTTTTCCACCAATCAGAGCAGCCATACCCAGATTTTCCACCAATCAGAGATCAGCAGTGGGTATAAATAGCCGCTGCCGCCTGCCCGGCTTAGCCTTGCACTGGTTGGGTCTCTCTTTTTTCCCTCTCTTGGTATCTCCCGGTATCTCTCCCTTCCCTCTCTCTTCTCTCCCTCCCCTCTCTCTTCTCTCTCTCTCTTTGACCCAATGGCCCTCTTAAGGGCTACCCCAAATGTGTAAAAGATAGAACCAATATTTGTGTTGTTTGTCCGTTTTATGGATGGAGCGAGACATGATGTCCCAGATGTGTCCCGGATTCAGGTCTGGGGAACGGGCGGGCCAGTCCATAGCTTCAATGCCTTCATCTTGCAGGAACTGCTGACACACTCCAGCCACATGAGGTCTGGCATTGTCCGGCATTAGGAGGAACCCAGGGCCAACTGCACCAGCATATGGTCTCACAAGGGGTCTGAGGATCTCATCTCGGTACCTAATGGCAGTCAGGCTACCTCTGCCGAGCACAAGGAGGGCTGTGCGGCCATCCAAAGAAATGCCACAGAACACCAGGATTGGCAAAGTCGCCAGTCTGAGGATCTCATCTCGGTACCTAATGGCAGTCAGGCTACCTCTGCCGAGCACAAGGAGGGCTGTGCGGCCATCCAAAGAAATGCCACAGAACACCAGGATTGGCAAAGTCGCCACTGGCGCCCTGTGCTCTTCACAGATGAAAGCAGGTTCACACTGAGCACATGTAACAGACGTGACAGAGTCTGGAGACGCCGTGGAGAGCGATCTGCTGCCTGCAACATCCCTCAGCATGACCGGTTTGGTAGTGGGTCAGTAATGGTGTGGGGTGGCATTTGTTTGGAGGGCCGCACAGTTCCCTTTATTTTTTGAGCAGTGCATATACATATATAAAATGTTCCTCCCCCACCATGTGACATACTGCATACCTCATAGGGACAGCAGTCAGGAAGCACCAGTAGTACCAGCAGCTCCCACAGTACAATGCAAATGTAGCATTCTCAGCGTGTACTGACCAATGCTGTCCACCAGGTGGCATCAGCAGGAAATTACAGGGATGAGACAAGCACTGCATGACAGCCCCGCCCCAATCTGCCCTATACCAGACACGCCCCCTACCAACGCCCCACCCCCGCTGCCATGACAACCGAATTGTTTAATGGCAGAATGAGACCTTATATGAGCAAAGAAGTAGCGGCCGGAGAGCGGGGTCCGCACAGGTGAGCGCCCCCATAACACAGTGTATGTACTGCACGTCAGCTCTATGGCAGACTGTCACCTGTGCTGGATCCAGTACGTGTTACACTTATATCTGTACAGAGACACAGAGGACGCAGCGGGGCCCTGTTGCTATATATTTGTGTGTGTGTATATATACAGTATATATATATGTGTGTGTATATACAGTATATATATATATATATATATATATATGTGTGTCTATATACAATATATATATGTGTGTGTGTATATACAGTATATATGTGTGTGTGTCTATATACAGTATATATGTGTGTGTGTCTATATACAGTATATATATATATGTGTGTGTGTGTATATATACACAATATATATATGTGTTGTGTATATATACAATATATATATATATATATATATATATGTGTGTGTGTGTATATATATATATATATATGTGTGTGTATATATACAGTATATATATGTGTGTGTATATACAGTACAGAAAAAAGTTTGGACACACCTTCTCATTTAAAGATTTTTCTGGATTTTCATGACTTTGAAAATTGTACATTCACACTGAAAGCATCAAAACTATGAATTAACACATGTGGAATTATATACTTAACAAAAAAAGTGTGAAACAACTGAAAATATGTCTTATATTCTAGGTTCTTCAGAGTAGCCACCTTTTGGTTTGATGACTGCTTTGCACACTCTTGGCATTCTCTTGATGAGCTTCAAGAGGTAGTCACCGGAAATGGTCTTCCAACAATCTTGAAGGAGTTCCCAGAGATGCTTAGCACTTGTTGGCCCTTTTGACTTCACTCTGCGGTCCAGCTCACCCCAAACCATCTCGATTGGGTTCAGGTCTGGTGACTGTGGAGGCCAGGTCATCTGGCATAGCACCCCATGACTCTTCCTCTTAGTCCAATAGCCCTTACACAGCCTGGAGGTGTGTTTGGGGTCATTGTCCTGTTGAAAAATAAATGATGGTCCAACTAAACGCAAACCGGATGGAATAGCATGCCGCTGCAAGATGCTGTGGTAGCCATGCTGGATCAGTATGCCTTCAATTTTGAATAAATCCCCAACTGTGTCACCAGCAAAGCACCCCCACACCATCACACCTCCTCCTCCATGCTTCACAGTGGGAACCAGGCATGTAGAGTCCATCCGTTCACCTTTTCTGGGTCACACAAAGACACGGTGGTTGGAACCAAAGATCTCAAATTTGGACTCATCAGACCAAAGCACAGATTTCAACTGGTCTAATGTCCATTCCTTGTGTTCTTTAGCCCAAACAAGTCTCTTCTGCTTATTGCCTGTCCTTAGCAGTGGTTTCCTAGCAGCTATTTTACCATGAAGGCCTGCTGCACAAAGTCTCCTCTTAACAGTTGTTGTAGAGATGTGTCTGCTGCTAGAACTCTGTGTGTGTCATGGGTGTGTCGCCACGAAGATCGTCGCGACTACACAGCCTGACTTCTCGCAGCTGAGTTTTTGGTGCTTTGTTTTTTGTTGTTGTGAGGGAGTTAATTCTCTCTCTCTGTGCTTGACGAGGCTCAGCCTCGCCCAGCTGCAGTTAATGCTGCAGTATTGGGATTCCTTCAAATACCTGCTGGTCTGTTAGGGAAGTTGTCGGTGAAAGCATTTCTTGCAGACCTTCAGAGTGGATCGTTGTTTGGTGGAGTTCAGAGGAGTATGCGGTGTGGTTTGTTCCCTTCCTCCCTTTATCATTTATCTCCTAACCTGTTGTTGTTCCCTCTGTAATTGTGGTGTTAGTTTTTGTATGCAAGGTGGTTTTTGGTTTTCCCCTTGTACTGTCTCGTTTGTCTAGTACTGTGTTTTGGGCATTTTCTATCCTGTTTCCCATTGTTGTGATCGGGGTCCTTCTCAGGACTAGATTACTTAGGTTCAGGGATATTCAGAAGTTTATGGTTACGCTGGCGGCCTGGACCTCTGTACCATTAACAGTACCTCCAGGTTGAGGGATTAGTCAGGGCCCCCGTCTAGGGTCAGCTCAGGCCCCTGACCCCCCTGTACGCTCTGACAGCGTGACAGTGTGGCATTGACCTGGTCTCTAATCTGAGCTGCTGTTAACCTGCGATTTCTGAGGCTGGTGACTCGGATAAACTTATCCTCAGAAGCAGAGTTGACTCTTGGTCTTCCTTTCCTGGGGCAGTCCTCGTGAGCCAGTTTCTTTGTAGCGCTTGATGGTTTTTGCAACTGCACTTGGGGACACTTTCAAAGTTTGCCCAATCTTTCGCACTGACTGACCTTCATTTCTTAAAGTAATGATGGCCACTCGTTTTTCTTTACTTAGCTGCTTTTTTCTTGCCATAATACAAATTCTAACAGTCTATTCAGTAGGACTATCAGCTGTGTATCCACCAGACTTCTGCACAACACAACTGATGGTCCCAACCCCTTTTATAAGGCAAGAAATCCCACTTATTAAACCTGACAGGGCACACCTGTGAAGTGAAAACCATTTCCGGTGACTACCTCTTGAAGCTCATCAAGAGAATGCCAAGAGTGTGCAAAGCAGTCATCAAAGCAAAAGGTGGCTACTTTGAAGAACCTAGAATATAAGACATATTTTCAGTTGTTTCACACTTTTTTGCTAAGTATATAATTCCACATGTGTTAATTCATAGTTTTGATGCCTTCAGTGTGAATGTACAATTTTCATAGTCATGAAAATACAGAAAAATCTTTAAATGAGAAGGGGTGTCCAAACTTTTGGTCTGTACTGTATATATATATACATACATACACACGCTGCATATATACGTATAGTGGAAAAGATAAAAGAAAACTTACAAATAAAAAACTAATTTTTTTTGCGAATATTACCAATTCCCGTGGTCTAATAACTGCTGCAGGAGCTCGATAGGTGGCTGTGCTCCATATTTTTCTAATGCCGGCATGTTCATATCATCCACAAATATGACGCATTTCTTCCCCATCTGAGGTCGTACACGCCTTTCCGTCTTTTGTCCAGTCTGTCCATGATGATATTCTAGAATAAGATGCAAACTATGTGTCGGAAGATTCAATAGGTTGACCACTACTGCGGTGTCTCATTTTCAGGTAGAAAACATCACATGACCGCTGCAGCCAAATCAGCGGCTATTGATTGGCTTCAGAATTGATGTTTCATTCGACCTAGAAGAACTAGTCTTCTAGCTCTCTTTTCTGGCTCAGAAAGAAAGTCACCACTGCAGGCGATCATCTGACACTGGTTGGCTTCATTGACATCTCCTGGTCGAAAAGGAAGTGAAGAGACCGATGGGGACACAGGCGGCAGCGTGGAGAAGCGACAGGGTATTTTTTTTGTTTTAAGACACACATGGGTCCATCAACCCATTTAAATGTATGTCTGACCATCTAATACACAGATCTTCAGGGTCTGCGAGAGAGACCTCTGTTGTTTGTGGGTCTCCTCTCTGGCTCATAGCAGAGGGTCCTAAGTGGCGTATCCCCCCCAATGACATCTATATATCGTAATGAAGCAACCTCTTTCATTTGTCAGAAGGCAGGGTGATAAAAAGAAGACAAACCTGAATCTGATTGGCACTGGTGCGAGCAGAAAAGTTGATGAAGAAGGGAAAGAATTTTTTTTTGTCCAGATTGTTCATCAGTTTGTCTTTGACGTAAATAGATTTCTCTGTCCCCGTCAGTCCCACAAATAAGAGTGGTCTGCTAAAAAAGGAAAGTAGTTTGTAGGACAACCATAAAATCAAACATTTTACAGTGTTGAGAATAAAACTACTAATTTAGGCCCGAATTCAGACGTCCGATAAACACCATCCATGTACGGACCAAGATCTCCGGACCCAAACTCGCCAGCCTCATGGATGTCTATGAGGCTGTCAATTTCAGGTCAGGGGTCCCGCGGCCCGTCCGTCCATCGTGATATGTGTTTCCCGTCCTTAAGTAACTAGCAAACTATTTTCATTTATACAAACTGTATTTAGTACAGACATAAAACAGACAGGTGTGAATGGCGGCCAGTTTTCTGTGTATAGACCAATAGGGTTTCCTAATTCGACTCCACTATCCGAATGGTTTTCCCATACAATAAGTAATTGTGATGGCAAAATGGATAATTGTCAACAAGGTTTCCTAATAAGAGTCATTTTGTTACTCTTACTTGGTGTTTTTGATGCACATATCCATGAGGAAGGTGTATCTGACAGTATCCATAGTTGGCACAATGATATCTTGGATTTTGGTGCTTTTGTCCCACGTGGCTGTGCCTTTAATAAACTCATTCCAGTGAACCCAGCGCCCTCGGCCTTTTAACTTCAAAGAAAAAAAAAGTAGTTACAACTTTGATAAACCATATTCGGACACATTTGATGTAAGGATAAGAGAGCACTGACACATTACATAAGTTTGACATTTAGGTCCTGTTCACACTGCGTTTATGCAGCATGTCTATTACTTTGCCAGAGGATCTGACGGAATCCACTTAGGTCATTGGACTCCATGTCTCCTTCTGAATTCAGTTTTTCGGGGATTCAATCAGAACCTCTGGCAGAGTCATAGATATACGGCATAAACACAGTGTGAACATGTCCTAAGAGACCTAAGATAATAACCCAAAGGCCAAAGTTATAAGTTGCTGAGCATTAGGCTTGATTTCCATGAAGAAATCCCTTTACCTCGTACATGTAGTCATAGACCAGGCCTTTATCGTCCAAAGGACATTCCCATTTCCCCACGGAGGACAGGAAAGGGCTCTGATCGATCTTTCCTGTGACAATTTCTTTGAAAAAAAACATCAAACTTCACTCGGCTGTCGGTGTCACAACAGCCGCCAATGGACCAAACCAGGGAGAAAGCAAAACTGGCCTAAAAGAGAAGAAAAGGGATACAATATACAGCGGGCGAAATAAGTATTGAACACGTCACCAATTTTCTAAGTAAATATATTTCTAAAGGTGCTATTGACATGCAATTCTCAGCAGACGTCAGGAACCTGCCTCTAACAATCGCGGATGACGTGGTCGAGCTTCAAAGGAGACCGTGATTTTTGCTATATGCAGCAATGGTGTAGCATTGCTGTATATAGCACAAGCGATCAGACGATCGCAGCTTTAAGTTCCCTAAGGGGGCTAATAAATACAGAGAAAAGTTACAAAAAATGTTTTAAAAAGTATGAAAAAAAACAAAAAAAAAACCCATAAAACTTGAAATGGGTTTTTTCCCCCAGTAAAAACAGAGAAAATACGTTTTACAAAAAATACACATATGTGGTATCGCCGCATTCAGAAAAGTCCAATCTATCAAAATATAAAAATAATTAACCCGATCAGTAAACGGCGTAACGAGAAAAAAAATCAAGAACGACAAAATTATGTTTTTCTGGTTGATGCAGTATCACAAAAAATGCTGTAAGAAGCGATAAAAATGTAATATCTATCGCAATATGGTATCAACAAAAACATTGTCTCGTACCACAAAAAATAAGCTCTCAAACAGCTCCATCGACTAAAAAATGAAAACGTCACGGGTCTCGGAAAATGGTGACACAACCCAAAAAAATGTTTTTTCCCAAACCTCTAATTTTTTTTTTTCACTACCAATCTAATAAAAAAACTGGACATGTTTGGTATCGGTGTAATCGTACTGAGGAGTGAATCATATTGCTAAGTAATTTTACCACACAATGTACACCGTAAAAACAATTCCCAAAAAATAATGTCAGAATTGTGATATTTTCACAATTTCTCTCCACTTGGAATTATTTCCCCGTTTTCCAGGAGCATAGGAAAGCACTGTCTATACCTGCAGATGGATCAGCCACACTGTGTATGGGATCGGCAGATCTTCCACTTACCAGGATCCAGATACGAATGTTCTTATTATTCGGATCCTCTCTCACCACATCAAAAATCAGCATCTCCAATAATGGTGTGAGTGATATTACCACATTGCCATTGCTGGTTGTCACCAGATCCTATGAGGAAAGACATTAGGACACTGAGGGTAAATCTAGACTACAAACTTGCGCAATGCTCCTACAATTGAGAGGACACATGGCGCCCACCTTGCACTGCTTTCGGAGGAATCGAAGGGAAGGTTGGACGAGCCACTTAAAGAGTTCCTCTAGAAGAGCGAGGTGGTCCTTAGTCTTCAGTGCATCGGGAAGGGTGCTGAGCCAGGACCTCACCAGGGGCGCCCAGCCCAGTTGTTGGGGTTCCAGATAAATCATACCGCAGCGGCTAACAGTGGCGGGCTGGAGAGAGAGATATACTAAGTAGGGTTGCCCTAAGACACAAGCCCATCCAGTTATCTAATTATCTCGCTGGGTGGATGAAAAACAGTCTACAAAGTCGTTTCCAAGTGTCCTGACGTTTCCATCATCCATAGATTACATAGACATCCATTTATTTGAGTAGAAGCTATGTAACATTACATTTTCCCTACATTCAGTGCTGGTGTCAGGAACTGGATCCTCACCATTTAGATGATTGTTGTAGTAGCACCAGAATGAAAGGGACTGACAATCCCTTTAATTATAGCGACTAAAGTGAATGTAGAGATGACTGTCAGTAGCGTAACTAGAGTCCGATGGGCCCCCATTGCAACATTTGGACCCCCTGCATGTTGGTCAGATGTATGGGCCCTTATAGTGTTCTAAATCCTATAAGGACATACGTGTTGCACCTCCTACCCCATTATGTAGTAATATCCCCCATATTGGGCTCCTTCCTGGTATATATGTCCCCTGTTCTGGCCCCATCCTGGTATATATATCCCCCATCCTAGTGTACATGTCCCTTATCCTGGGCCCCACCTTGATATATATATCCCCCATCCTGGTATATATGTCCCTTATCCTGGGCCCCACCTTGATACATATATCCCCCATCCTGGTATATTTTTCCCCCATTCTGGTATATATATCCCCCATCCTAGTATATATATCCCCCATCCTGGTATATATATCCCCCATCCTAGTATATATATTCCCCATCCTGGTATATATATATATCCCCATCCTAGTATATATATCCCCCATCCTGGTATATGTCCCCCATTCTGCCGTTGTACTTTAATGCATAGGAAAAAAATAAATGATTCTGCTCTCTTTTCCTCCGCTCCCCCGCTGTGCGCCATCCTCTTCTGAAGCCAGCATCTGACTTCAGAGTGCAAGCTTCGGGAGCATATGATGTCACTGTCATGCACCCTCAGTCACGTGCACGCCGACATCAGCTGCTGGCTTCTGATTAGCCGGCAGCGTGCATTGTCGTGCACAGACCCAACAGGTCTCTGCGCCTCAATACACTTCGTCTGAATGTGCGTTCGGGGGTGCACATGCAGTTGAAGTTTGCGCTGATGTCGGCGGGCCCCTCACCTGCACAGGCCCAGTCGCGACCTCTGCAACCGCGATCATTACACCCCTGATGACTGTGTATGTAGGACTTCCAAATCGGTGAATGGAAGAGTTGCTCGTGCTGCCAAACTCTCCTTTCACAGCGGCACAAGATGGGGCCTCATATTCGAGAAAAGTTAGGGTGGGTGCCAGAGGAGAGACCCTCATCTATCAGACAATTATGGCCATTTTGTGGATATGCTTTAAAAGATGAGAATACCTCTAAAATTCAACCCTATAACTAAATCTGATTAGTTAGCATTAGATCCCCCGATGTACAAGTATATGGGAACTCCTCTCTTATAGGATGAGTGAAAACCTACCGACGCCTGGGAAAGGTCCATTGTTTCAAAAATCAGACTCATCTGAGGTGACATCTGAATGATCTCCCCACTCATCAAGCAACGCTAAAAATAACAGGACATATTTAAAACAATATTAAATGTTGAACAAATGAATAATAACTTAATCCACGGAGTCTGATCAGTAACCTCATAAAGGATCATTGTAAGCTTTAGTGGAGAAAGTACAATCATTATGTGCACAAATTAATATCTGAAAAAAGTGCAAAAATCTAGTAGCTGATTTATAATTGGAAGATGATCCTGCAATGAATATCTTTTAAAGCGTCTCTCTCCACATACAATACATAAGTCCTCTACTAAAGGCTTATTTCCATCTTCATGAATGGATATTGTCGGATAGTGTTAGGAAATACAAACAGTTTTTGCAATTTACTGCTAATTAAAGATATATAAAGATGCCATAAAATCTAATGTTTTCTATTCTCCATCATGGCTGTAGATATACATGGAGGATAACTTTTTGTATCACTTTTTGTTATGCTACATGGTGATGAAAACAGAAAAGGATATAAATAAAAAAAAAAAAGTTTTCACAAAGTAAAATAGAGAGTTACCTTTTTATTATCATCTAGGACGGTGTTCATACTTTCTATCCCTAGCGTATCAATAGGTCCATCAAAGATAACCCATTTTCTTTCCGGGGTCTCAGATAACGAAAACTCCCGGAAAGTATTAGCGACAATCCCATCGGTCCACTGCAAATGAAGAGAGGCATCAATAAAATTGCTCTTCCCATAAAATCCAGTACAATCCCACAATTGAACGGATTATTAAAGGGAATGCCTGGGATTATGATATTGATGATGCACATGTATTGACTACACGTGGCCCCTATTGAAGTGAACGTGGCGGCACCGGGAGAGACCGCAAGTAAGTGATTTGCATATACGCGGTCACATGCCAACTAGAAGTGCATGACCTCACTCAAAGCAAGTGTATTGAGTGAGGCCAGACACAGTCTATTCAGAATGTGGCTGGAAGTATGCAAATTTATGCTAATTTCTGGCATAAATAATACAATTTGTTGCTTCCATGTCTGATGGGGAAAATAAAACAGTTTCCAATTTTTGTGCAAACAGGGGGTAAGCAATAATAAAATGATTGTCCGGCAATGTATGGCTGGGATCTATGTCTCTGAAGGAACCCCATCTACCATGTCCATAAGCCATAAAAGGGGAGATTTTCCCATTTTCAGCAAAGATATTAGTATTATAAACAATAATTCCAATCATAGACGAACCTCATGTGACACTGGATCAAACTGCCCGAACAGCTGCCCCATGGTGATGGCTTTAGGGTTCACTGTCCGGTAAATCACTTTTTCTTCTTCGCACCCTCGCTCATTCATAAGAGACAGCGTATCAGCGAGGACGTGGAGGACCTTCGTTTTTCCAGAGAACGGCTCTCCAACCAACATAAAACTGCACGGGATAAACAAAACGCAGCATGGTCCATTGTATAAAATGGAAACCGCGAAGAATAAATCCCCCGTCCCATGGACTTCTGTAGTTCCAGCTTACCCGTGTCTGACAATCATCATCTCATACGTCTGGATCATGTCCTCCAGGAAGACCTTCTCGGGCTGGATGTTGTGTCCAGCACAGCTCTCCTGTGCGCATTCAAGGAAATCCTGAGCAAAAGGAAGGTAAAATATTTCATCAGTCTGTTTACAGTGGATCCAATTAGAGGTGGGAGAATACATTTTCAGGACCCAGATCAGTATTCTGTGGCCGCTGGACGGGACCCCTGAGAGCCGCCTCTTAGCTGCCGGCATCCCCGGCTCCTCTTCTGATTATATGGCCTGGTGTACATCATGCTGCAACCATAACATCATGCCAGGCCGGCTAATCTGAAGAAGAGCCGGGGGGCAGGAAGAAATAAGGTGGCTCTCAGGGGTCTCATTCAGTGCCCACTACTGACCTGATGTCACACACAGTGTAGGAAAGACAAAGTGCGACACAAAGGGATGAGGGGAAGGGAGCCCCGACACTAGGGAAAGGGGGAAATGGAGACCTCCTAGGCTGATCTGCAATCACCCTGTCTCCCCTACCGACTCTATATTGGTTCCTCACCAATTGCCGTACAGGAACCTATCCCTGTATTTCCTTAGCGTTTGGCCCTGGATAGGGAAGGGGGGGGGTGAGCACTAGTCGATCCCCACTGACAACTAAAGACAGCAAGGGGAGACAGACACGGGGGAAGTAGCTTAGCTTGAGTCGACTTCAGAGAGATGGCACACACATCCTCTTAGCACCAGAGAGGAAGTAAGAACTGTACTTGCTCCAAGCCTTCACAAGGGGTCATGTGAATATCACTGGCACCTCTGTGTAGCAACCAGGAAGTATTTAAACACCCAGGCCTGATTGTCAATTAGAGCAGGAGGGAGGTAGCCGCTGGGTCCTACAGTGAGACCGCTAAGAAGATGTCTGTAATGCCAAACGAAGGGATCTCCTGCAACCAACTGCAGGGCGACTGTCACATCTGACGCACCCATGACACCTGGCCATTGGATCAGTCTCCTGCAAATTGATTCATTCATCTAAAAAAAAATGTCTCCATAATCTACAACTAAACTAGCGATAAATCACTCACAGATGTTTCAACCATTTTTTTTCTACATCAGATCATCTTGCATTGGAGGTATAAGTGAGCCCCCTTACCGCTGGTGCCCCTGTGCAGCTGCCCAGGTTGCACTAATGGGACCGGACGATGAGTGACAAGGTCATGTAACCCAATTCCAAAGCAGTGGATCAGGATCGGGTGATTTCAATGGGATTGGTCTACCATCTACTGTGTATGGGGGCCTCATGACAGATTATGTTGGGGGACATAAAAATCGGCCGGTTGGAATTTAATCACCCGATCCTTACTTTCTGACCGTGAAATTAGCAGCTGCCATAAGATTCTGGCAGCGACTCTGTCATAGAGAAAACAGGAGCGAGCATTCCTGAATATGGGGGAGCCGGGAAAGACGGAAGGAAGGAAGGAAGGGAGACACAGATCCATTACTAGTGGGTTGGCGGAGCCCCACAGGGATAGTTCACCTCAGATTTATAAAAAAGTGACGACCGGCCCCTCCAACTTAAGCTCCTCCTACTCCCATGTTCTCCAGTCCGTACACAAGCTAAGGAAGAGCAGACAACACCAGCAGAACAGTACAACCCATTCTGAAAAATTCAGAAATGTGAGAAAACAGGTTATGCAAATAACAGCAAAAAAACACACAGTCCTAGGTACAACTCACTGGACCTGACAACTGCGATGAGCTGGCGATGCTGGAAAAGAGCCCTAGTGCGCCAACCCCAGACCAGATGACCGCCATCAGGAAAGGGTCGCGCCGCATCTAGAAACAAAAAAATACTTCTGCCATGGGAGGGTGCTGTGTCTCCCTTCCTTCCTTCGCTGAAAAGGATTTTACAGGTAAGTTCTTACCAAAATCCGTCTTTCAGCAGCAGAAGGGAAGGAAGGGAGACACAGATCCATTACTAGTGGGACGTCCCAAAGCAGTCCAAAATTCTAGGGTGGGAAATAGTGGCAGAATCTCCAACACACCAACAACTTAGGTAAGTGCGCAACCAGCGCCGAATAAAAAATAAAATAAAATAAAGAGGTAACTTAAACCACCGCCGCCTGCAGGACCCTGCGTCCCAAGGCCGCATCGGCGGAAGCACTCACGTCCACTTTATAAAATTTAGTAAAGGTGTGAACGGAGCGCCAGGTAGCCGCCCGGCAGAGCTGCGCTGCCGAGGTCCCCTGACGAAAAGCCCATGACGAACCAACAGCCCTCGTGGAATGAGCTCGAACTTTAACCGGACAAGGCTCGCCCTTGAGCCGGTACGCTTCCAGGATAGCCGAACGTATCCACCGAGCTATAGTGTCCTTGGAAGCACGCTGACCACGTCGACGACCAGCAGGAATCACAAAAAGAGAGTCCAATTTCCGAAAACCTTGCATGATTGTAAGATAGAACTTCAATGCCCGCACCAAATCCAACGAGTGCAAGGCCCACTCCTTTGGACTCTTCGGCTTCAGACAGAGAGAAGGTAACACGATGTCCTGATTGACGTGGAAATGCGACACCACTTTAGGTAAAAAATCTCCACGGGTACGAAGCACCACACGATCCGGAAGAAATTCCAGAAAAGGTGGCGAGCAAGACAGTGCCGCCAACTCCGAAACCCTTCTCAAAGAGGTGACCGCTACCAGGAAGGCCACCTTCCAAGAAAGCAAGTAAAGCGTAGCTGAATCCATACGCTCAAAAGGCTCATGCTGAAGAGCTTCCAGGAATAGATTAAGCCGCCAAGGAGCCACAACCGCCTCCCGAGGCGGAAACTGACGAGCAACCCCATGAAAAAAAGAACGCACGTCCCTACGTGAAGCAATAGCCCTTCGAAAAAGCGCGGATAGTGCAGATACCTGACCTCGTAAGGTACCAACTGCTAGACCCTTGGCCAAACCATATTGCAGAAAAGCCAAGAAGTTGGGGATGGAAAAAACCCTCGGGTTCCTTGACGATCCAGAACACCAAGAATAAAAAGACTCCCAAGTTCTGTGATAAATCCTAGTCGTGGCTGGACCTCTGGCAGAAATAACCTCGGACGAAAAACCACGACGGTTCAAGATCTCGGTCTCAAGTGCCACGCCGTCAAACAAAGTGACTTCAGGTCCGGATGACGAATGGGCTCTTGGATTAACAGGTCCGGGCGAAGAGGCAGTGGAAACGGAGGCGCCGCCAGAAGAGACACCAGCGTCGAACACCACGTCCTCCGTGGCCAATCCGGCGCTACCAAAATTGCTGATACTCTTTCCAGTTTGATCCGCCAAATCACCAAAGGAAGTAAGGATACTGGCGGAAACACATAGATCAGCTCGAACTGGTCCCACGGGGCCACTAGAGCATCTACCGCCACAGCCTCCGGGTCCCTGTACCTGGACATGAATGTCGGAACCCTGGCGTTCAGCCTGGATGCCATCAAATCCACCTGAGGAGTCCCCCACCGGGAGCACAGCAGTGCAAACACTTCCGGATGAAGACTCCATTCTCCGGGATCCACCTGCTTGCGACTGAGGAAGTCCGCCGAGATATTCAGCACACCTGGGATATGAATCGCGGAGATGGCTGGAACCCTGGACTCGGCCCAAACCAGGATCCGAGAGACCTCCATCATGAGTCTGGAACTCCTCGTCCCGCCCTGATGGTTGATATACGCGACAGCCGTCGCATTGTCCGACTGAATCCGGACCGGCAGACCGCTCAAAAGGACCGTCCAATGTCGGAGGCAGAGAAAAATTGCTCTCAACTCATGTTGATCGGTAGAGACGACTCCTCTGACGACCAGACCCCCTGAACCCAGAGGTCGTTCCAAACCCCCCCCCAGCCAGTCAGGCTGGCATCGGTGGAAATCACCGACCACCTTGGGAGAAGAAAGGATTTCCCCAGGGATAGAGTTTCCGGACGTAACCACCATCCAAGAGACTCTCGCACCCTGCGGGAGATAAAGACCGAGCGATCCAGTGAAGTCGGCGATCGATCCCAACTGGTCAGAATAAGATTTTGGAGATCCCGGGAATGAAATTGTGCAAACGGTACGGCTTCCATTGTCGCCACCATCAGACCCAGAAGGCGCATGCATTCCCGAAGGGACATTGCCATCGCCGACCTCATAGCCTGGACATGGCGACGAAGGTTCGTTTGTTTGTCCGGAGGCAGGGACACCACTGCCCGTACTGTGTCGAAATGCATCCCCAAGAACAGGATTGACTGCGTCGGTTTTAATGACGACTTCTTCCAATTGACCAGCCACCCGAAGTCCTCCAGGTGCTGGAGGGAGAGATCGCGAGCAGTCATCGCCTCCTCCGCTGTGGGCGACACAATCAACAGGTCGTCCAGGTTGGGTAGAATCATAACTCCTTGTTTTCGAAGAAGCGCCATGAGTGGCGCCAGAATCTTTGTAAAAACCCTGGGTGCCGAGGCCAACCCGAATGGTAGGGCCACAAACTGGTAATGGGCCTGACCTATGGCGAAACGCAGGAAACGCTGGTGAGCTCTGCCGATAGGGACATGCAAATAGGTGTCGCGGATGTCGATCGACACCAAGAAATCGTACTGCGACAGGGCCGCTACGACAGAGCGGAGAGACTCCATGCGGAATTTCCGGGTCCGGACATGCAGATTCAAATCTTTGAGATCCAGAATGGGGCGAAACTTGTCCTCCTTTTTGGTGACCACAAAAAGGTTGGAGTAAAACCCCTTTCCCCGGTCCTCTGGCGGAACCGGGACCACCACACCCTGCTGCAGAAGAGTGTCTACCTCCCGCAGCAGTGCTGCAGCCAGCTTGGGCTCGGACGGGGTGCGTGACTGACGAAACCTGTCCGGGGGACGAGAGTGAAACTCTATGAAATAGCCTGCCAACATAACTCGCGTCACCCAGGCGTCCGAAATGTGGGACGCCCAAATCGACCCGAATTGTAGCAGACGACCTACCACCCGAGAGCCCTCGAGCGGAATCCTGGCGTCAGTCCGCCTTAGCGGGCTTCTTGTCAACCTCCCGTTTGTCCTGACGGAAATGTTGCTTCCAGGAAATACGGGATTTCTGGGTGGACTTCTTACCGGAAGCCGAGGGACGACCCGATCCCCAAGAAGGCTGACCGAACCGCCCCCTGGTCCGAAAGGACCGACGACCACCACTGGCACTTGACCTGCCAGACGTGGAAGCCGCCGCCTTCCGCTGAGGCAAGGCAGCATCCTTAGCCTTGGCCTTAGCAATCAGCTCCGTGAGGTCCGAACCAAAAAGATGACCGCCTTTGTACGCTAGACTAAGCAAACCTTGTTTGGATACTGCGTCTCCAGTCCACTGTTTATGCCACAGTGCTCTCCTGACTGTGACGGCCGAAGATTGAGACCTGGACAGAATGGAAGTAGTATCCAGTACTGCGTCCCTGCCATAATGTGTCGCCTCTTCCAACAGCTGGAAAAGCCTTTCCACTTCCGACAGCGGAGTTCCATCCTGCCATGCCGTCCGCAGCTGGTCCAACCACCGCAGAGAAGCCTCACCGGCCCACATGGCCCCCAAGACTACACGGAATCCATGACCCGCGGCCTCGTAGATGGACTTCGCCGCTAACTCCGTTCTTCTGTCCAGAGGCTCCTGAAGACTGGCCTTCCCTTTAACAGGAAGCAAGGAAGATTTGCTAAGCTGAGACAGAGGAAGGTCCACTTCAGGGGAGGGAACCCAATTAGCGATCGTCTCCGTGGCGCAGGGATACAAGGCATAAAAAAAACGCATCCCCTGGAAGCATTTATCCGGACACCGGCGTTCTTTCTCCACTGCCTCGTTAAGTTCATCATGCGCCGGTAATGTTGAACGAGCCCGACGCGACTCCTGATACAGCCGGGCCGACTTGCCAGGCTTTGTCAGCTCTTCAGACAGCTGTAACGCTTCCCGCATGGCTCCAATAAGAGCATCCACGCGGCCCGAAAGCGAAGCAGGACGACTCTGCCGATCCTCATCCTCAGAATCGGAGATTTCACCAACCGAGCTTGTTGGTGAATCTGGAGCCTCCGATGCACCGCACGGAGGAGACAGCGCCACCCTCTGGCGCTTCTTGCCTCGTGGTGTCGGTTGCGACTTAGCTGACACCCAATGACCCAGGAGGTTAGAAAGACTGTCAATGGAGCGGGTGAGAGCCTCCACTTTAACATCACTAAGGGTCGAACTTGACGCCGTCGAAGACCTGGGTGTATCAGAAATGCGAGACCGATCCTGAAACGGATCGGGAGAGAGGTCCGCGCCCCCTGGTCCCTGATCCGTCATGCCTCCCACATCAGATGCCAGCATGTTAGAATGAGTATGGTAACCTAGGGTGTGCGAAAATAGCTAACACAGCCTGCTTCCACAAAAAAAAAATTCCCCCCTTTTTTTTTTTTTTTAACTTTTAAGGCACTGAAGGGTTAAAACTCTCCTCTAGAGAGAGTTACCCCAGCCCTGCAGAGCAAAAGTTAACCTAACAAACTGGGGAGAAGCGCCCTCTGAAACAGAAGTGTGCACCCCCAGAAAGAGTTAACAGCCCTGTTGAGCAGACGCCTTCAGAAGGGGTTAATGCTGCTGACACGCTAAATACCTCACTGCCTTAAGAGGTCAGAGAAGTGAGAGTGTCCAGAAAAGCGGTAGCGGCAAATAGCACCTTGCCTGCCTTAGCAGGTCAGCCAAGGTGCTCTGCAATGGAAAGAACAAAAAGGGAGCCTCTGCCTACAGGCAGAAACGACTCACCAGTGCCGCGGTGACTGCTCCTTCTGAGCTGTGAGGGCGGTGAACGGGGAGCAGAGAGCCGGAGGTGCACGTGGAGGGAAGCCGGAAGGAGGGAGAGGGGCGGAGAGCTCAGCGCGCGCTAAGCCAGGAGCTTCCTGTCAGAACTACAATGACAGGAAGCCGAACGACGCGAAGCCCGGCCCCCCGAGCTCACTCACAGAGCCCGCGCTCAGAGAGAAAGCGCGCGCTCTCCTGAAGGCTTCCTGCCTAAAAGTGACGGCAGGAAGCCAAGATAATAAAGCCACGCCCCCCGTTCCAACGGAGCCGTGCTCCTCCGTCCCTGCTCCCCAGCCCCCAGGGTCAGAGAATGCAGCGGTGATCCTCATACACCGTCTGCAAATACAGAAAAGCAGAAAATCACCACATGAAATAACGGCGGCGGCCGCACTCATACACAGAGCACTTACCCCGCTGTGCGCCACAGGGACCCCCAGGGATGTGTGGTGCTGTGACCCCACAGGCGGTGTGCGTCTCTGCCAGGAAGCGCCCTATGTACCCCGGGGCCGGCAGGTTACTGCGGGGACCTCCTTAAGGGGTACGCAGGTCTGCCAGGGGAGGGCAGGGGTCCCGGCAGCGCCGAGACCCCCTGAGACCTCTAGACCACGGGGGGTCCAGGTCTCCTTTGGTAAAAATAAAAAATCTTCTGAGGAGCTGCAAAGGCAGCGACTATCCTCTGCGACCTCAAATTTCAGACTGGAGAACATGGGAGTAGGAGGAGCTTAAGTTGGAGGGGCCGGCCGTCACTTTTTATAAATCTGAGGTGATCTATCCCTGTGGGGCTCCGCCAACCCACTAGTAATGGATCTGTGTCTCCCTTCCTTCCCTTCTGCTGCTGAAAGATAACTATCATCCAAATGATAGCTGGCCAGCTATATAGGAGCTATCACTTGCCATTAATATGCAATTTTATTACCTGGTGTAAATGCCGCTGTTCTCCTGAATCCGGTGCGGTTTTTCTTTTGCTCCTGCACCTCTCCATTCCTGAGATATAGCCTCTTTATAGAAATCTAGTTCATAATTTTTAATAGCCAAGTGGGCGTGGTCATCAAGTCCTCTCTGTGGGAGTCTTCAGGAAGGCCTTGCCCAGTTGGCTTAAAGGGCTAGAGGAGAGTGACAGATGTCAGGAACGGAGAGGAGCAGGAAGAAAAGAAAAACAATGCCGGAGTCAGGAGAACAGCGGCATTTACATATTTATGGCGAGGGACAAGTCCTCTTTAAGTCTTGGAAAACCCCTTTAAGACACTATTATATTTTAATACCTTATAGTCGGCTTCCGGAAGTTGAATGCCAGGGAACAGGTCACTGGTAATCCCATTGAACAGAGGAATATCATGAGACAAAAATTTGGGTTCGTTTACATCCTTAATTGACGGCAAGAGCTAAATAGAATGAAAAAGGATTAAATGATAAAATAATTCATATACAATATGACATGAAACAATATTAAAAGTGAAGAACCCCATTACAAAGGAGCAGTCAGCTCTTGTGGTATGTCTGTATTAGTAAAGAATAGTATTCTCCAAAAAATAAGTATGAAACCTCTTTTCCTAAAACTCTACATTGTATCGTCCCTCTGTTATACCTCCTGGAAATGTATGTGTAAATGACATATAATGTATATATAATCTATATAGGGGACAACCCTATACAATCTGACTGTGCCCAAACAGTGGTGACATTGTCAGACTGTGTAGGGTACTTGTTATTGCCAGATTTCAATTAATTCCTACATTTCCAGGAATGATAAAAGAGGAACGGAACGCTGCTGAGTTGCAGTAAATTATGCTGCAGAATTGTTTCTCCATAGGGAATAGATGTGGCCTCTGTGTTGCACTGTTAATTGCCGGCTGCAGAATGAGTTAAGTGAGATACTGTCAGTGAACTCGTTTTTGCTGGCTGACGGGGAGTTTGTAAATGTTTTATCTGTCTTTTTCTGAGCTCCTCTCAGTTTATTTATGACCACAGACCTTATCAAAATTGAATGTGCAGGGAATCAAAAAGCCGGTGAAAGCCAAGCGATGCAAAATTTTTAATAAAAAACAATTGTTAAGATGATTTTTAGCCTAAAATACATGCGTTTAAGTTAAAAATCAAACTGTCCCATAAGATGAACAAGCTACGTGTTTAACAACTATAGTTTTGACACTTTTGCACAGATGAGATCTAACAAGCCAGGAACAGTAATGTGCAGACATTATTTGCAAGTCTCTGTCTGCTATTATAAAATCAGACAGCTGTAATTTTTGTGATCCAAATGCTTCTCGGTAAGATGGTAATGCTGTCCTATACGAGATGTAAAGCGACCAACAGTTCAGAACTTACAAGAATCTCTTCATTTTCATGGGGGAATTTCAGCTTCAGATTGCCAGCAGCGGTCAGCACAGCCTTTACTGCACGCATCCCATAATCATAATGGAACTGGGACGAGAGCGGCTCCGAGCACAGCCGGGAAGTCATTACCATCTTCACCGAGAGAGGTTTAGCGTGCAGAAAAGCGTAAGAATAAAGGCCGATCTCCGCAATCAGAGCATAGTTGGGGACCATCATTGCTACAGTCCGGAAAAGAACCAGAAATGCGCAAACCAGATGGGTCAGTCAACAAATTAAACTAAATTACTGTAAACTAGGCAGAGAGCCGGGGAACCCATTCTGTCCATTTACACTATCCTCCACCTCAGACCTAAAAGTGATGTGTCTATTCCACATCAGAGGAAAGTCAGTCAAAGTGTGGTTAAAGGGGTATTCCCATCTCCAAGATCCAGTCCCAATATGTAATAGGGGTAATAATAATAATGTTTGCAAATATCTCCAATTAGAAATGTAGTATAGTTCTTCTGATTAGCTATGTTGCTTACCCCCATGTGCAGGACATTGCAGTAGCTTAGGTTTCCATGGTTACGACCACTCATAGTAACAGTTAGTTACTTGCTAGTGGTCGTAACCATGGATACCTAAGCTACTGCTATGTCCTGCACATGGGGTAAGCGACATAGCTAATCAGAAGAACTATACTACATTTCCAATTGGAGGTATTTGCTATTAATATTATTATTACACCTATTACATATTGGGATAGAATCTTGGAGATGGGAATACTCCTTTAACACTTTCCAAATCTCTCTCCACACCTCTACTGTGTCCATTTTGGAAAATAGGAGAATGGGACATCAATATTAAGGAGCTTGCAGAAATGAGGGCATCAGGTGTGGTGATTATACATAGGAAATGTGCAATCTCATATAGGTTTGGGGGAGAATAATCCCTTTGATGAAATCTTATGTTTCTTTTGTAAACCTAGCATTTACTTGAAAGTTTGTGAACCCCTCAAAAATTTCTGTATTACTGCATAAATTTGACTTAAAGCTACATCAGTCTGTGAGGTCACAAAGTAACTCAAGGTAACCGCTAAGCAACTAAAGGCCTCTCCTCACATTAGCTAATGTAATTGTTCATGAGTCCACCATCAGAAAGACAATGAACAACAATGGCGAGCATGGCAGGATTGCAAGGAGAAAGGCAATGCGATTTAAAATGTCACTGCTAAAACTCACCTGGGCACATCAATAGCTAACTGGAATAATGCTTTGTGGAAGGATGAGGCCAAGATAGAGATTTTAAGTGAGAAGCTATATGTTTGCAGAAAGAAAATACTGCATTACAGCATAAGAACCTCCTATCATCTATGAAACACAAAGATGGTAATCGTAACCTGCTTTGGGCCTGTTTTGCTGCACTTGGCCAAGGACGGCTGCCATCATTGATGGAACAATGAATTCTAAAATCTATCAGCAAATGCTAAAGGAAAATATCAGGATATCAGTTCATGTAATGAATCTCAAGAAAACGTGGGTCATGCAGCAAGACAATGGCCCAAAGACACAAGTCGCTCTACAAAAGAATGGTTGAATAAACATAAAGCTTTGGAATGGCCGAGTCATAGTCCTGAGCTTAATCCTATAGAAATGTTGTGGAAGGACCCGATGCAAGGCACTGGGACTCTTTACCTTGAGGTTATCCGGCAGCTCAGAACGTCCCGCGTAGCCAGGATTCATGGTAATGGCTAAGAAGCAATTTGGGTTAAGCTTCAGCTCTGTTCCTTCGAAGTTGAACATGTCCATCTTCGTCTGGATGGCTCTCTGGATGCGGAGAATCTGTTGGGCCACCACGGACAACACCTCCAGCTCAATATGGTTAAACTCATCAAAACACACCCATGTTCCCGATGATGCCAGCCCTTTGAAAAACTAAAAAAAAGTATATACAGTACAGACCAAAAGTTTGGACACACCTCATTTAAAGATTTTCTGCATTTACATGACTATGAAAATTGTACATTCACACTGAAGGCATCAAATTATTAATTAACACATGTGGAATTATATACTTAACAAAAAAGTGTGAAACAACTGAAAATATGTCTTATATTCTAGGTTCTTCAAAGTAGCCACCTTTTGCTTTGATGACTGCTTTGCACACTCTTGGCATTCTCTTGATGAGCTTCAAGAGGTAGTCACCGGAAATGGTCTTCCAACAATCTTGAAGGAGTTCCCAGAGATGCTTAGCACTTGTTGGCCCTTTTGCCTTCACTCTGCGGTTCAGCTCAACCCAAACCATCTCTATTGGGTTCAGGTCTGGTGACTGCAGTGCAGGTCATCTGGCGTAGCCCCCCATCACTCTCCCTCTTGGTCAAATAGCCCTTACACAGCCTGGAGGTGTGTTTGGGGTCATTGTCCCGTTGAAAAATAAATAGCATGCTGCTGCAAGATGCTGTGGTAGCCATGCTGGTTCATTATGCCTTCAATTTTGAATAAATCCCAAACAGTGTCACCAGCAAAGCACCCCCACACCATCACACCTCCTCCTCCATGCTTCACGGTGGGAACCAGGCATGTAGAGTCCATCCGTTCACTTTTTCTGCGTCGCACAAAGACACGGTGGCTGGAACCAAAGATCTCAAATTTGGACTCATCAGACCAAAGCACAATTTTCCACTGGTCTAATGTCCATTCCTTGTGTTCTTTAGCCCAAACAACTCTCTTCTGCTTGTTTCCTAGCAGCTATTTTACCATGAAGGCCTGCTGCACAAAGTCTCCTCTTAACAGTTGTTGTAGAGATGTGTCTGCTGCTAGAACTCTGTGTGGCATTGACCTGGTCTCTAATCTGAGCTGCTGTTAACCTGCGATTTCTGAGGCTGGTGACTCGGATAAACTTATCCTCAGAAGCAGAGGTGACTCTTGGTCTTCCTTTCTTGGGGCTGTCCTCATGTGAGCCAGTTTCTTAGTAGCGCTTGATGGTTTTTGCAACTGCACTTGGGGACACTTTCAAAGTTTTCCCAATTTTTCGCACTGACTGACCTTCATTTCTTAAAGTAATGATGGCCACTCGTTTTTCTTTACTTAGCTGCTTATTTCTTGCCATAATACAAATTCTAACAGTCTATTCAATAGGACTATCAGCTGTGTATCCACCATACTTCTGCACAACGCAACTGATGGTCCCAACACCATTTATAAGGCAAGAAATCCCACTTATTAAACCTGACAGGGCACACCTGTGAAGTGAAAACCATTTCCGGTGACTACCTCTTGAAGCTCATCAAGAGAACGCCAAGAGTGTGCAAAGCAGTCATCAAAGCAAAAGGTAGCTACTTTGAAGAACCTAGAATATAAGACATATTTTCTGTTATTTCACACGTTTTTGTTAAGTATATAATTCCACATGTGTTAATTCATAGTTTTGATGCTTTCAGTGTGAATGTACAATTTTCATAGTCATGAAAATACAGGAAAATCTTTAAATGAGAATGTGTGTCCAAACTTTTGGTCTGTACTATATAATCAAAAGATGTCAGCAGAACATCGGATGGAGTCAGTTTATTATCTGCAATGGAGCAGCTTAACATTGTATGTACCTTTCACATTGCTATGTAGTCCAAACCATCAGAGCAGTTAAAGACCACACACTGCACGGCCAGCGCCTTGGCCAAATCTTTGGTGGTCTCAGTTTTTCCTGTGCCGGCCGGACCTTCTGGAGCTCCACCAAGATTTAGATAAAAAGCACCGATCTACCAATGAAACATGAAAGAACTGGTATGAAATATCAATAATAATTGCTAATAAGTTTCATGCATCATACAAAAGTCAAAAACATTTCTGAGCATAACCCATCACATCATAGCAGAGTCCGCTAGCATCGGTCAGTGAGCGGAGTGATGACCAGGCGTGGGGAGCTGCCCAGGTACTCATAGGCGGACTTCACATTGCAGTTGATGATTCGCACTCTCGCATTCTCATTCTCCCAGTAATAGCGGAGTTGGGCAAGCCACCGGAAGTCTGTTCATGAGAAACTCCTGAGGAATGTAGGAAAAGATAGTCAACCTCTAAGACACTGCAGAATCACAAGGGAGAGTTTCTAAAGGGAAGGCAAATGCACATACATTATAGGACAAAACTCCTAGTCACCAAATTCTGCTTTTTTCATTTAGTCCCATTGCCCACGGTGTATAACATCCGGACTCTCAGCCCCCAGTTTATAAAATCCGGCCTCTCGCCTCCCCCGGTGTATAACATCCACCCCTCGCCCCTAGTTTAGTATAACATCTCTCCCCTCGCCCCCCCTCCAGTGTATAAAATCCATCCCCTCAACCCCACTGTATAACATCCAACCCCAAGCGCTCCATTGCATAACATCTGGCCCCCAGGGTATAACATCCGGCCCCCAGCCCCGGTGTATAACATCTGTCCCCTCGCTCCCTCCCCCCGGTGTATAACATCTGTCCCCTCGCTCCCTCCCCCTGGTGTATAACATCCGGCCTCTCGCCCCCCCGGTGTATAATATCCGTCCCCTTGCTCCTCAGTGTATAACATCCAGCCCTCGGACTTGTATAACATCTAGCCCCTCGTACCCCTAGGGTATAACATCTGGCCCCTCGGCCTTGTATAACATTAAGACTCTCGCCCCCCACCAGTGTATAACATCAATCCCCACGCCCCCGGTGTATAATATCCGTCCCCTCACCCCGGTATATAATATCCGTCCCCTTGCTCCTCAGTGTATAACATCCAGCCCTCGGACTTGTATAACATCTAGCCCCTCGTACCCCTAGGGTATAACATCTGGCCCCTCGGCCTTGTATAACATTAAGACTCTCGCCCCCCACCAGTGTATAACATCAATCCCCACGCCCCCCGGTGTATAACATCCGCCCTCCCATGCGGTGTGCTGTTACTAACATATGACAGAATGGCTGGTGGTGCAGAGCCCTCTGATACCAGCGCGGTCCTGTAATAGGAGCCACCGGGGTAACAAGTCTGGATATTACATTTCTTCCCTCCTAAATCTTCCCCCATCACATGTGAGTGATATTATTAAGGAGTGGAAGGAACTGCAGCAACTCAGGAGACCCCAGAACATTACAGAGCGGGGTCACTGAGTGCTGAGGAGCAGAGGGCAGAACGCTCTCCTGACTCCATAACTGCAGAGTCCAGATCTACTTTGGTAACAACATCACCACAAACACTGCGCCCCCGCCTGGAGCTTTATGGCCGAGCAGCTGCATGCAGCCTTACATCACCAAGCACGATGCCGAGCGTCGGATGGAGTGGTGTGAAGCCGCCACCACAGGACTCTGGAGGAGACCTGTTCTGTGCAGTGACGGATCACACTTCTCTATCTGGCATCTGATGGACGAGTCTGGATTTGGTGAATGCCAGGAGAACGTTACCCTATTAACTGCATTGTGCCCGCTGGGCAGTTTGGTGGTGGAGGTATGGCCTTGTTTTTAGGGGGTGGTCTAGGCCCCTTAGTTCCAGTGAAAAGATATCTTAATGCTTCAGCACAAGACATTTTGTTATGCACACGTCCGGGCTGAGCGGCGTGTGCGTGTGATTGTAGTGATTCCACTGGACCATGAACCGGAGAGTGCCTGGAGGGGCGTGACTAAGTATCTGGCCGATCCGACCAAGATGGCACGACGGCATACGACGCCAGTGCACCAGGGAGAAACCGGGCAGAGGGACCAGGTGCTACTCCAGGTCAAACTCCGGACACGGGGGTTGACCCACACAGGGATTACTGGATCAGGCTGGTTAGGCTGGCGCACAGACTGGAGGGTATAGGCAGGCACGACTGGTATGCAGGCAGGCGGGTAAAGGCAAGTGCAGCTAGAGTGCAGACAGGGAGGCACTAGCAGGTAGGAACACAGGCGGGATAGGACCCAGTACACACTGGGACTCAGGAACAATACAGGTAGAGGGGTACAGGCAAGCACAGCTAGAGTGCAGACAGGGAGGCACTAGCAGGTAGGAACACAGGCGGGATAGGACCCAGTACACACTGGGACTCAGGAACAGGCAGGTTAGGCTGGCACAGACTGGTGGATATAAGCAAACACGGCAGGTATGCAGATGGGTGGATACAGGCGAGTATGCAGGCAGGGAGGTACTGGCCGAAAGGACGGGCTGGAGCACAGAAAGGTTAAGACCCAGTACAGACTGGGTCACAGAACCGCAGATGCGGTAGACAACCACAGCAGAGAGGGAACGCCCGAAGCGGTGGGCAAGAACAGAGCAGGACAGGGCTGCAGGAGGAGCGAGCACAAGCAGGGCAGGACAGGACTGCCGGAGCAGCGGGCACAAGCAGGGCAGGACAGGACTGCCGGAGCAGCGGGCAGAAGCAGGGCAGGACAGGACTGCCGGAGCAGCGGGCAGAAGCAGGGCAGGACAGGACTGCCGGAGCAGCGGGCAGAAGCAGGGCAGGACAGGACTGCCGGAGCAGCGGGCAGAAGCAGAGCAGGCTAGAACCGCCGGAGTGGTAAGCAAAGGGGTCAGAGCAGACTAGAACCGCCGGAGCGGTGAGCAAGGAGTCAGAGCAGGCTAGAACCACCGGAGCAGTGAGCAAAGGAGTCAGAGCAGGCTAGAACCGCCGGAGCGGTGAGCAAAGGAGTCAGAGCAGGCTAGAACCGCCAGAGCGGTGAGCAAAGGAGTCAGAGCAGGCTAGGCTGAGTAGGGGGGACAGGGCTCTGTACACACGGAACAGACAGGAAGGGAAAGGCAGAGCCAGACACCCACAGGGTACTTGCAGTGAAGTAGCGAGTGGACCACAAACTCACAAACGGGAGTACAGAGACAACAAGCAGGAGTTAGGTACGAGTTCAGACTCTGCAGAAAAAGGAAGGGAACGGACATAGAGGCAAAACAGGTAAAGGATAGGAGAGAGTTCAGACTGGAACTGAGTGTACGGAGGAGACCGACACTGCAGCGGGATACAGGAGCGGGTCTGGGAATACGGCCCCCAGAGAGGCAGGACGAACAGGCAAGGAGCGTGTTCAGACAGGACAGACAAGATACAGGAACAGGTCTAGGTAATCGGCCCCTAGAAGGCAGGAGGAACAGGCTAGGAGCGTGTTCAGACAGGTCAGACAAGATACAGGAACAGGTCTAGGTAATCGGCCCCTAGAAGGCAGGAGGAACAGGCTAGGAGCGTGTTCAGACAGGCCTGGAAATACAGCCTCCAGGATAGGCAGACAAGAGAACACAGAACGGGACCTGGCACCTTCAGAGTGCAAGCACACACTGAAAGAAACACTATGCTCAGGCAGGGATAGATGGGCGCAGCTGAGCTATATACCAGGTGACAGACAGCAATAGGCTGAGGACGCACAAGAGGTGTGACCCACAGCAGGTACAAAAAGCAGGAAGTGATCGGGCGCCGCCCTTAAGCAGCAGAAACAGACACAAACAGACAGCATGGAGGGAAGCCAGAGAGACATTCTGGACAGGAGATCAAGTGCGCGCTCTTGCACAGTGGGAGATGGACCACTATGCAAGGACGCCGCCAGGTATGTTACACATTTTAAACAATTGTAGCTTCCAACCCTAAGGGAATAGAAGAGCAGAACTGTTTCCCACACGTTCTCAACCTCAACCCCACTAAACACCTTTAGGATGATTAATTAGAACAAATACTGGAGAATGGCAGCATAAATATGTCACCGCCACATAGGGAAGAACAATGTCAGGCACACATCAATTACATTGCCATATGTCTGCTCAGGCTTAGAATGGCTGACCACTCGGAGAATGACATAATACCTACAAAGAAACCGAACAAAAGGTCATTAAAGGAATTGACATAAAACCCCTTTATTAGTCCATCCATGGTTATAGAACGACACTGCACAGAGGAGGGCGCACACACCATTGATAGAAAATATTACAAACCGCACCTAGGCCATCCAAACCACTGACTATAAAGAAGATCAATTGTGGCAATGAGTCATATACAGGGGATGCCGACACATACAGATGCCAAAACATTCCTATATAGGGACCACCATCTCAATATGCAGAAATGACTACTGCCCCATAGACGTCATTGTAAGTACACCCCAAGATTGCTTTACTGTGACAAGATCAATTGTGTCCTATGAAAACTCAAAGAAAAGAGGGGGGAACATAACATAGATATGGAAAGAACATAGGAATATGGTGAAATGTATGAAGGTGCTCGGCATATTGAGCTGTGATATCTGTAGAGGGACGGACTCCATATTAACATCCTGGATATGGATTAGAATAGGAGGCCATAAAAGCCCCTGTAGGTGTAATGTGGAGGGGGCACAATACCTTTCTCCATGTAGTGTATAATAAATAGAACATGGTATTGGAAAGTTTGCTGCCAGCCATGATGTTTGCACAAACCTGTTTCGATCATTTCCCTGACCACGTCACGAGCGTGCCCCTCTATGGTGACGAGAGCCCCCAATGTGCTGCGAGTCTGCTGGGACAATTTGCCTCCTCGCAAATTGCTCCAAATACCCAGATGTACCTCTATAAAACCCTGCTACAAACAGCATGGAAAACTCAATGCAGATGGATTCATTTTATGCTGGTATTATGGGAAATCCCATACAATGTCTTCCCTTATTGGTAGATATGACGAGAGTAGAGATGAGTGAATGGATTTGCAGGACTCTGGTCCAACAGTCCGGTCAGTATTCCACGGCCGCAGGACCGGAGCCCCGTGAACCGGCATCTCCGGCTCCTCTTTTGATGTCGATGTCATAGTTGTGGTGTGAGGCACAAATGACATCACGCCTGGCCGGCTAATCAAAAGAGGAGCCAGGGATGCCGGCATGTAAGAGGCGGTTAGCAAGGCTCCCATCCAACAGCCACAGACTACTAACCTGCTCTCTTAGACCAAGGTCCTGCAAATTTAGTTGCGCATCTCTAGACAAGATGCATGAATCAATGCAAAATCCCAACAATACTATGGAGCCTTTTGGGTACCTTCAAGATATTGAGCCGCTGTACAACTGCAACCCCCAGGAGAAGACCCCTGGGCAAGAACACTACATGGGCTCTTTGCAGTCTAATAACGTACTGTGAAATAAGCTGCTTGCATCTTTGGATGTGAATGTGGGTCCCCTTACCTCTGTTGCACCAATGGTATATCCCCCCCTGGAAACTCCTATAAGCTGCGTCTCTGGGTATGACAGTCTATTAGCAGGAGAACTCATGAAGTCTGTCTATGAATGTATATATATGTATTTCTCCCAGAAAATTATTACAATTACACGTTTTGTTGTTCACATGTTTATTTCATTTGTGTATATTGGAACAACACAAAAAGAAGATATTAGTCAACAATTTTGGTTCTCAAGTCCTCAGACAGTTCTCTTCTCCTCTTTCTGTTCTCCCTGCTTAGTGTGGCACGTAACAACGCAAAGACTGAGTCAACTTTTCCCCTTTGTATCAGGTTTCAGGTGTGATTTTCATATTGCCCGCACCTTTTACTTGCCACAGGTGACTTTGAACGAGCATCACATGCTTGAAACAAAATTGTTTACCCACAATTTTGGAAAGATGCCAACAATTTTGTCCGACCCATTTATGGGGTTTTGTGTGAAATTATATCCAATTTGCCTTTTTTTGTGTTGTTCCAATACATACAAAGGAAATAAACATGTGTATAACAGAAAATACACATGCAATTTTTTATGGAAAAATACTTCATTTTCTGGAACAACTTCAAGGGTGCCAACACTTCCGGCCATGACTGTTTATAGTGAAGCAACCTTGATCAGTAAAGGAGCTTATGCCGTACCTCCGGGCCACTGCCGATAGCTTCATGCACTTCACTTGTCCAGAACATGAGACACACAGAGCACGACCTGTCCCGGCCATTCCCTCACCCAGTCTTTTCTTGCAGTCGCAGGGTATGCCTTTTAAAAAACAAAGTTAAATTACGTTGACAGAAGCATTTAAGAGAGGGACAACCTTACTAGTATTATCTAGCAAATTCATTTCTACCGATTGCAGGTAGAAGATCTGCTACCTGGCTCTATTGCAAGAGATACATCATCCACAAATCATTCACTGCCGCCAAATAATCTTATACAAATATAAAAGAACTAGATGGTGGCCCGATTCTAATGCATCGGGTATTCTAGAATAGGTATGCGGCCGACCGGGTGCAATCAGCAGAGCTGTGTTTAAATTTGGCGCCAAAATCGCTGATTGGTCGCGTTCGGCAACCGCGACCAATCAGCAAAGCGGTGTTTAAATTTGGCGGCTATATCGATGATTGGTCGCGGGCGGCGGCCGCGACCAATCAGCGAACCGTGTTAGTGAGGACTGGAGAGCGTGTTTAAATTTGGCACCAAAATCGCTGATTAGTCGCGACCAATCAGCCGAGCGGTGTTTAAATTTGGCGCCAATACTGCTGACTGGTCATGGCCGCCGACCGCGACCAATCAGCAGAGCGATGCAGAGCGGGGTTTAAATTCGGCGCCAAAATCACAGATTGGTCGCCGGCCGCGACCAAACAGCAGAGCATTCTTTAAATTTGGCGCCAAAATCGCTGATTGGTCGAGGCCGGCGACAGCGAACAATCAGCAGAGCGTTGTTTAAATTTGGCGCCAATCTCGCTGATTGGTCGCGGATGGCGGCCGCGACCAATCAGCAGAGCGGCGTTTAAATTTGGCGCCAATCTCGCTGATTGGTCGCGGCTGGCGGCCGCGACCAATCAGCAGTGCGGTGTTTAAATTTGGCACCAAAATCGCTGATGAGTCTTTGCCGGCGACCGCGACCAATCAGCACAGCGGGGTTTACATTTGGCCCCAATGCTGCTGATTGGTCTCGGCCGGCGACCGTGACCAATCAGCAGAGCGTTGTTTAAATTTGGCACCAAAAACGCAGATTGGTCGCGGCCGGTGGTTGCGACCAATCAGCAGAGTGAGGTTTAAATTTGGCGCCAATACTGCTGACTGGTCACGGCCGATAACCGCGACCAATCAGCAGAGCGTTGTTTAAATTTTGCGCCAATACTGCTGATTGATCTCGGCCAGCGACCGCGATCAATCAGCAGAGCGTTGCTTAAATTTGGCGCCAATCTCGTTGATTGGACGCGTCCGGCGTCCGCGTCCAATCAGCACAGCAGTGTTTAAATGTGGCGGCAAGATCGGTGAATGGTCGCGGCCGCTATTTAAATGTGGCGCCCAAATCGGTGATTGGTTGCGGGCAGCGGACGCGACCAATCAGCAGAGCGGTGTTTAACTTTAGCGCCAAGATCACTGATTGGTCGGGTGTGGAGAGCGCGACCAATCAGCGAATCGTATTGGTGAGGAGCGGGGAGCGGAATCGTATTAGAGAGGACAGGGGAGCGCCCCTGCCTGTGCGGCTACTTCCGCTGCGAGAACCCGGGACATGAGCGGGCGCTCGGAGCAGAAGTATCCTGACCCGCAGCGCCGCTCCCCGGTCCTCCCTTCACACCCTAGCCGCTGATGTCCCCACAGTATCCGCAGGGTGTTACAAAGGTCCGGACATTTGTGTTCAAAATCGCTGATTGGTCGCTGGCGCTGCCCGCGACCAATCACCGATTTGGGCGCCAATTTTAAATATCGGCCGCGACCAATCACCGATCTTGGCTCCACATTTAAACACCGCTGTGCTGATTGGTCGCCGACGCTGGGCGCAACCAATCACCGATTTTGGCGCCACATTTAAATTTAAATAGCGGCCGCGACCAATTGGATGTCAGCGCCGCTCCCCGGTCCTCCCTTCACACCCTAGCCGCATGGATGTCAGCGCCGCTGCCTGTGCGGATAGTTCCGCTGCAAGAACCCGGGACATGAGCGGGCGCTCGCAGCAGAAGTATCCGGACTCGCAGCGCCGCTCCCCGGTCCTCCCTTCACACCCTAGCCACTGATGTCCCCACAGTATCCGCATGGTGTTACAAAGGTCAGGACATCTGTGTTAAAAATCGCTGATTGGTCGCTGGCGCTGGCCGCGACCAATCACCGATCTTGGCGGCAAATTCAAACACCGCTGTGCTGATTGGTCGCCGACGCTGTGCGCGACCAATCACCAATTTTGGAGGCACATTTAAATAGCGTCCGCGACCAATCAGTACAGCGGTGTTTAAATGTTGAGCCAAGATCGGTGATTGGTCGCGGCCGATATTTAAATTTGGCGCCTAAATCGGTGATTGGTCGGCGGCAGCGTCAGCGACCAATCAGCGATTTTTAACACAAATGTCCGGACCTTTGTAACACCATGCGGATACTGTGGGGACATCAGCGGCTAGGGTGTGAAGGGAGGACCGGGGAGCGGCGCTGCGGGTCGGGATACTTCTGCTGCGAGCGCCCGCTCATGTCCCGGGTTCTCGGAGCGGAAGTATCCGCACAGGCAGCGGCGCTGACATCCATGCGGCTAGGGCGTGAAGGGAGCAACGGGGAGCGGCGCTGACATCCAATTGGTCGCGGCCGCTATTTAAATGTGCCGCACAAATCGGTGATTGGTCGCCGACTTGGCCCGCAACCAATCACTGATCTTGCGGCCAAAGTTAAACACTACGGTGCTAATTGGTCGCGGACGCTGACAGCGACCAATCACCGATTTGGGCGCCACATTCAAATATCGGCCGCGACCAATCACCGATCTTGGCTCCACATTTAAACACCGCTGTGCTGATTGGTCGCCGACGCTGGGCGCGACCAATCACCGATTTTGGTGCCACATTTAAATAGCGTCCGCGACCAATCCGCACAGCGGTGTTTAAATGTGGAGCCAAGATCGGTGATTGGTCGCGGCCGATATTTGAATGTGGCGCCCAAATCGGTGATTGGTCGCTGTCAGCGGCCGCGACCAATCAGCACCGTAGTGTTTAACTTTTGCGGCAAGATCCGTGATTGGTTGTGGGCCAAGACCGCGACCAATCACCGATTTGTGCGGCACTTTTAAATAGCGTCCGCGACCAATTGGATGTCAGCGCCGCTCCCCGTTCCTCCCTTCACACCCTAGCCGCATGGATGTCAGCGGCGCTGCCTGTGCGGATACTTCCGCTCCGAGAACCCGGGACATGAGCGGGCGCTCGGAGCAGAAGTATCCCGACCCGCAGCGCCGCTCCCCGGTCCTCCCTTCACACCCTAGCCGCTGATGTCCCCACAGTATCCGCATGGTGTTACAAAGGTCCGGACATTTGTGTTAAAAATCGCTGATTGGTCGCTGGCGCTGCCCGCGACCAATGACCGATTTGGGCGCCAAATTTAAATATCGGCCGCGACCAATCACCGATCTTGGCTCCACATTTAAACACCGCTGTGCTGATTGGTCGCGGCTGATATTTAAATTTGGCGCCCAAATCGGTGATTGGTCGCGGGCAGCGCCCGCGACCAATCAGCGATTTTTAACACAAATGTCCGGACCTTTGTAAGACCATGCGGATACTGTGGGGACATCAGCGGCTAGGGTGTGAAGGGAGGACCGGGGAGCGGCGCTGCGAGTCCAGATACTTCTGCTGCGAGCGCCCGCTCATGTCCCGGGTTTTCGGAGCGGAAGTATCCGCACAGGCAGCGCCGCTGACATCCATGCGGTTAGGGTGTGAAGGGAGGACCGGGGAGCGGCGCTGACATCCATGCGGCTAGGGTGTGAAGGGAGGACCGAGGAGTGGCGCTGACATCCAATTGGTCACGGACGCTATTTAAAAGTGCCGCACAAATCGGTGATTGGTCGCTGTCTTGGCCCGCGACCAATGACTGATCTTGGCGCCAAAGTTAAACACTATTGTGCTGATTGGTCGCGGACGCTGACCGCGACCAATCACCGATTTGGGCGCCAAATTGAAATATCGGCCGCGACCAATCACCGATTTTGGCGCCAAATTTAAATATCGGCCGCGACCAATCACCACAGCGGTGTTTAAATGTGGAGCCAAGATCGGTGATTGGTCGCGGGCAGCGTCGGCGACCAATCAGCACAGCGGTGTTTAAGTTTTGCGCTAAGATCAGTGATTGGTCGGGTCCGAAGACCGCGATCAATCATCGAATCGTCTTGGTGAGGACCGGGGAGCGGCGCTGCCTGTGCGGCTACTTCCGCTGCGAGAACCCGGGACATAGCGGGCGCTCACAGCAGAAGTATCCCGACCCGCAGCGCCGCTCCCCGGTCCTCCCTTCCGCATGGAGGTCAGCGACGCCGGCGGTCCTTCCGCTGCTACCGGCTGCATCTCCATCCCGCAGATGGGTCCGTCGGTCGGGTTCCTTCTGCTGTTGCCGGCCGGGAGATGAGCGCCTTGCGCCGGTCATCTCCCGGCTGCATCGCCGCTCAGCTCCGTCCCGCAGATGAGCCGCTAACGGCCGCCATCTTTTTTTAGAAATCCCCCGGCGCTGATTGGCCGCTGCCGGACCAATGAGCGACGCGGGATTTCCTGGACAGACAGACACACAGACAGACAGACAGACGGGATAAGACGATTATATATATAGACTAGATTAGTTCCAATTAATGCTTTTGGTCTGTAGGTAGATCCGTACCATTCGTAACCGAGCAATAACATCATGCACGCTCCTTAACATGACATCTTCCCCTTGGATGAGCCACTTCTCCACGGCCCCCCGAGCCTCGGAGGTGGAGATGGTCTGGATGAGCTCTACGCGTTCCCCCTCGGTGCTGTACATGGCTTTGATGTCCAGGTTAGGAAGGAACTCCAGCTTTGCGATGCCTTCAAAGCCCTTCTTTAGATGTGGTTGGACCCGCAGAGGGTCTTTAGTCTCAGAGAGAATTTCTAGCATTTCATCGTTGGACAGGAAGAAAAAGCTAAAGCGAAAATGCACAATATGATAAAGATGTCATTAAAGTATTGGGTCAGGCGCCATTTGTATTAGTGTCTATGTGAGAAAATAGAAAAGCAAAGCTTTAAAGTAAAGATTCAGTCCCCATACACATTGGATTAAAATAGTTTAAACCTGACGATTGCAGCAGGACCGGCCTACCCACTGATGTGTATGGGGGTCTCCTGACTCTCCCCCGATAGAGGATGTCAGGGCCAGAAGGATAGGGCAGATGGGATTTCAATACCCGGTCTTTTGGTTCTCAGGGGAGATAACCCGCTGCCGGAGGTGTCCAGTACCGACTTTCTCCTCTCTCCCCATTAAATCAGCAGAATAGGTGGGAGTCAGGAGAAATAGCCAAATAACCATTCAGACCACGGGTATCTCATATGTCATGCGTATGGTTAGCTTAAAGGGGCTATCCAGCTTTGGGAACTTTTTTTTATTTAACTGAAATGTGTATTCCCATCTCCAGGATTCTACCCCAATATGTAGTATGCGTAATAATAATAATATTAGCAAATACCTCCAATTAGAAGTTTAGTATAGTTCTTCTGATTTGTTTTGTCGCTTACCCCATGTGCAGGGCATTGCAGTAGCTTAGGTTACGACCACTAGCAAATAACTGTCACTATATGAGTGGTCGTAACCATGGATACCGAAGCTACTGCAATGCCTTGCACATGGGGAAAGCGACATAGTGAATCAGAAGAACTATACTACACTTCTAATTGGAGGTATTTGCTAATATTATTATTATTACTACGCCTACTACATATTGGGATAGGATCTTGGAGATGGGAATACCCATTTAATTGCGAGTATTTGCGACAATTCAGTTTCATTAAAAATGTTGCACCGTTAGGCTTTTTGTTTCCTGCACATTCAGCTTTGATGTGATCTGTGGTCATAAATCGGCTAAGAGGAGCTGAAAAAAGACAGATTAAAAATAAGTCCAATAGCCAGCGCAACACAGAGCCAATAGAAGGCAAACAGTGCAAAATTATTAATGAAATCCAATTACAAAAATGATTTCAATGCGTTTAAATAAGAAAAAAAAATATTTAAGGAATATATACAATCATTGCAACAAGTGAAACGACTATACGGTGGGAAAAAAGCCTCTTCTTCTCCAGCCCTTTCATGATTTTATCCAGAAGCACATTGCTGTCCTGAAGTTTCTCCAGAAGTCCGGTCAGAGAAGTGGCGCTTAAAACCTAAAACAAAGTAGATAGCCCATAAGTAAGATTCCATTACATAGTTATAGAGACTGAAAAAAGGTCACATTCATTGACTATTGTGCCAATAGTTTATATTAAAAGAAAAATTAGAACCTATTTGGATAGAAAATAGAAGATGCGGGAGGCTGGAGTCCAGGCAGTGCGGAGCCCCATAACCCGGGATCCTTGTGATGGAAGCATCAGGACACGGACTCTTGGAAAACATCAATCCTGGATGCAAGATGACCGTGCTTTCTTGTATCAGTCCACCATGAAGCATCCATTTACCTTCGGGTCTTTAACGCAATGTTTCATGATCTCTCTCCAGTTTCTGTCCACAGTCTGGAATAAGCGTCCTTCTTCAGGCATTTGCTGCATGATGTCCTCAGAAGAGAAGATTAAAGCCACTGGGTCGGCACCTTCAGCCATTCATCAATGGTTTCCTGGATCCTTATCAGTCGTTCCTCCCATTGCTTAAAGGAGGAGAGCAAAAAGTTAATTACACATAAAATGAAAAGGATAGAAAAAAAATGCTATCATTTTAGAAGATAAATTATCAATGGATATGAATTCTGAATTGTTGGACATTTGTAGGGAAAGTTTGGCGAGACTCCTTGATACCATCCCCTTTACATGTAAGCTGGAGCCGCATGTAACTTTAGCCTCGGAGATCCTAATGAAACCTTAGCTTCTGCTAATAAGCAAGTGAAGATTTTAAGCTGAGTGACAACATTTACTGTGGGTGGGAACTCCTTAATCCCTTCAGGACCGGATAATTTTTTGTTTTGCATTTTTTCCTTCCCTTCTTCAAAAAGCCATACATTTTTTAATTTTTCCATTGATATAGCTGCAAGAGGCTATGTAATGTGCTGTAGCTTAACCCCTTCCCAACATATGACATACTGTTAAGCCATATGCCATGTTCCTGCAGATGTGCAAAATTTGGACCTGGGCCCCCACCAGCATGTTGGTCAGATGTATGGGCCCTTATAGCATTCTAGATCCGATAATGATGCGCGTGTTCGTCCCTGCCTTGGATGTTTCCCATTGTAGCCCCATCCTATAATAATGTCTCTCATTCTAGGCCCCTTCCTGGTATAATGTTCCCCATCCTGCGCCCCTTCCTGTTATAATATCCCCGATCCTGGGCCTCTTCCTGTTATAATATCCACCTTCTGTGTATAATACCCCCCATCCTGAGCCCCTTTCAGCAATAACGTCCCAATCCTGGGCTCCTTCCTGGTATAATGTCCTTGGTCCTGGGCCTCTTACTGTAATAATGTCCCCCATCCTGGCCCCTTCCTGTAACAATGTCCCCAATCCTGGTACAATGTCCCCCATCCTATAACAATGTCCTCCATCCTGGTATCCTGTCCCCCATCCTAGGCCCCATTCTGGTATAATGACCTCCATCCTTGTGCCCTTCCTGGTGTAATGTCCTTCATCCTGGCCCATGTCATGGTATAATGACCCCCATTCTGGTATAATGCTCCCTATCCTGGGCCCTTTCCTTGTATAATGTTCCCCATCCTGGGCCCCTTTTTTATATAATGCTCCCCATCCTGGGCCCCTTCCTTGTCTAATTCTCCCCACCCTGAGCCCCTTCCTTGTCTAATGCTCCCCATCCTTGGCCCTTTCCTGGTATAATGTTCTGTTGTTCTTTTGTAATACATTAAATAAACAAAAATAAATGATTCTTCTTACCTTCCTGCGCTCCCACGACATGCGGCGTCTTCTTCTGTAGCTGATTTCAGTGTGCCGGCAAGGGCAGCGCATGACGTCACTTCCATGCGTCGCTCGTGACTGGCACGCCGACATCAGCTACTGGCCTTTGATTGGCTGGCGGCATGCATTGCAGCTCAGGGACCCGGCATGTCCCTGCGCAGCAATATACTTCAGCCGAATGTGCGTCCTCAGACTGTGGAAGTGCCATACATATATGAGATGGGAATACCACTCTGCCACTGTGCGCTCCTTTATGCACTTTACCCTCCTTTTTGGCACTCTTTGTGGTAAGAGACTACCTTAAAAAATGTTTTATGTGACATGTATCTGATTATTTGTGGGCAGGAGCATTATTTAGATGGATACCTGATGCATATGGCAAGTGTAAATCCAATGACTATGGAATACTTATGGATTACTTTTTGATATATTATTACACTCATTGGATTGTCTTGATATACTAACCTTATGCTATATTATCTATATTGCTCATGTCCCACTGTGACCATATGCGTGACCATATATGTATACTTTGTAACATATCTTGCTACATTGGTAATCTAATTAGTGTCTTTATACTATCCGTATTATGTCATTTCTCTTTTTACTATGTACGTTTTTTAACTTGATGGAATAAAAATTTATATTTTTTACGCCAATTAACTCTTTCTTCTCCTATGTACCCATGTGTTTCATGAGTTGGCTCAGTTTGGCAAATCTGGGATATATTTCCCCCCGGATATGCCAACTTTACCCCTATAGGGTCTATTTAGTTGTATCACTCTGAGTCTATGTCTGATCCAGAGATACAATAATGAACATGAATCCTTATATATCACGGATCTTGCAGCCGCCTTTACCTGCTTGGACATAAGTGTTACATAGTTACATAGTTTAAAAGGCCGAAAAAAGACAAGCGTCCATCCAGTTCAGCCTATTTCTTGTACACTGCAGCTATTCCGCAGCGTTGATCCAGGGGAAGGCAAAAAAAAACCATGCGGTATAGGCCAATTTACATCATTGAGGAAAAATTCACTTCCCGACTCCAATCTGGCAGTCAGATTAAATCCCTGGATTAATTAACTATCACTAAGCATAAGATGTAATTTTATTGTTCTCAAGAAAGGCGTCCAGTCCTCTCTTGAACTCATTAAGTGAGTTGGACATCACCACTTCCTCTCCCAGAGAATTCCAGAGTCTCACAGCTCTGACCGTAAAGAATCCCCTTCTATGCTGGTGCAGGAACCTCCTTTCCTCCAGACGCATAGTGTGCCCCCTCGTCTTTGTCACCATCCTTGGTATAAACAGGTCATGGGAGAGATCTCTGTACAGCCCCCTGATGTATTTATACATGTTTATGAGGTCTCCCCTAAGCCTTCTCTTTTCCAACGTAAATAGGCCTAATTTGGACAACCTCTCTGGGTATTCTAGTCCCTCCATTCCCTTTATTACCTTAGTCGCCCTCCTTTGTACCCTCTCTAGCTCCAATATGTCTTTCCTGAGTACCGGAGCCCAGAACTGTGCACAATATTCTAAGTGCGGCCTTACCAGCGCTTTATACAGAGGAAGAACAATGTTCTCATCATATGCCCCTATTCCTCTTCTGATGCATGCCATGACTCTATTTGCCTTCACAGCTGCTGCCTGACACTGGGCACTCCAATTTAATTTGCTGTTAACCAAGACGCCCAGGTCCTTCTCCATGTCAGATTTCCCCAACGGTTTCCCATTTAATATGTATGGGTGACTGCTGTTTTTCTTTCCCATGTGCATGACCTTACATTTATCGGCATTGAACCCCATTTGCCATTTTTTGGCCCAACTCCCCAATTTATCTAAATCCTCCTGTAGCTGTGCCCTATCCTCATCTGTATTAACTACGTTACAAAGTTTAGTATCATCTGCAAATATTGCTATTTTACTATGCAACCCTTCCACTAGATCATTAATAAGTATATTAAATAATATAGGGCCCAAGACAGACCCTTGAGGCACCCCGCTAGTCGAGACGCAGTTATAAAAGGAATCCAATTTGTCCGCATTAATCAACTGCAGGGCATCTTGATTGGCAAATAGATTGATCACGTTGGGGTACCAAGTGTTCAGCAACTTTTCTTCTGTCTTGGCACAAGCCAAGGATCCGCTGTTCCTCAGGGATTCACATGCTACAGGACCCCTGGACCTGACAAAGAATAAAGCACTTTATCATATTAAACCTGACAGGGCACACCTGTGAAGTGAAGACCATTTCCGGTGACTACCTCTAGAAGCTCATCAAGAGAATGCCAAGAGTGTGCAAAGCAGTCATCAAAGCAAAAGGTGGCTACTTTGAAGAACCTAGAATATAAGACATATTTTCAGTTGTTTCACACTTTTTTGTTAAGTATATAATTCCACATGTGTTAATTCATAGTTTTGATGCCTTCAGTGTGAATGTACAATTTTCATAGTCATGAAAATACAGAAAAAGCTTTAAATGAGAAGGTGTGTCCAAACTTTTGGTCTGTACTGTATATATCCACCCATATACAGTATACATATACACACATATACAGTATACATATATACACACCCATATACAGTATACATATATATACACACATATACAGTATACATATACACACCCATATACAGTATACATATATATACACACATATACAGTATACATATATACACACATATACAGTATACATATATACACACATATACAGTATGCATATATACACCCATATACAGTATACATATATACACACATATACCAGTATACATATATATACACCCATATACAGTATACATATATATACACACTTATACAGTATACATATATACACACCCAGTATACAGTATATATATATATACACACCCATATACTGTATATATATATATATATACACACCCATATACAGTATACATATATACACACATATACAGTATACATATATACACACATATACAGTATACATATATACACATATATACACACATATACACACACATACCAGTATACATATATATATACACACGCCCATATACAGTATACAGTGCTGGCCAAAAGTATTGGCACCCCTGCAATTCTGTCAGATAATGCTCAATTTCTTCCTGAAAATGATTGCAATCATAAATTCTTTGGTATTATTCTCTTCATTTAATTTGTCTTCAATGAAAAAAACACAAAAAGAATTGTCCTAAAGCCAGATTGGATATAATTCCACACCAAACCTAAAAAAGGGGGTGGACAAAAGTATTGGCACCCTTTGAAAAATCATGTGATGCTTCTCTAATTCGTGTAATTAACAGCACCTGTAACTTACCTGTGGCACCTAACAGGTGTTGGCAATAGCTAAATCACACTTGCAGCCAGTTAACATGGATTAAAGTTGACTCAGCCTCTGTCCTGTGTCCTTGTGTGTACCACATTGAGCATGGAGAAAAGAAAGAAGACCAAAGAACTGTCTGAGGACTTGAGAAACCAAATTGTGAGGAAGCATGAGCAATCTCAAGGCTACAAGTCCATCTCCAAAGACCTGAATGTTCCTGTGTCTTCCGTGCGCAGTGTCATCAAGAAGTGTAAAGCCCATGGCACTGTGGCTAACCTCCCTAGATGTGGACGGAAAAAAAAATTGACGAGAGATTTCAACGCAAGATTGTGCGGACGGTGGATAAAGAACCTCGACTAACATCCAAACAAGTTCAAGCTGCCCTGCAGTCCGAGGGTACAGCAGTGTCAACCCATACTATCCGTTGGCATCTGAATGAAAAGGGACTGTATGGTAGGATACCCAGGAAGACCCCACTTCTTACCCCGAGACATAAAAAAGCCAGGCTGGAGTTTGCCAAAACTTACCTGAGAAAGCCTAAAACGTTTTGGAAGAATGTTCTCTGGTCAGATGAGACAAAAGTAGAGCTTTTTGGGAAAAAGCATCAACATAGAGTGTACAGGAAAAAAAAAGAGGCATTCAAAGAAAAGAACACGGTCCCTACAGTCAAACATGGCGGAGGTTCCCTGATGTTTTGGGGTTGCTTTGCTGCCTCTGGCACTGGACTGCTTGACCGTGTGCATGGCATTATGAAGTCTGAAGACTACCAACAAATTTTGCAGCATAATGTAGGGCCCAGTGTGAGAAAGATGGGTTTCCCTCAGAGGTCATGGGTCTTCCAGCAGGACAATGACCCAAAACACACTTCCAAAAGCACTATAAAATGGTTTTAGAGAAAGCACTGGAGACTTCTAAGGTGGCCAGCAATGAGTCCAGACCTGAATCCCATAGAACACCTGTGGAGAGATCGCAAAATGGCAGTTTGGAGAAGGCTCCCTTCAAATATCAGGGACCTGGAGCAGTTTGAAGTGACCGCGGGCAAGGCCGCGCATTGGTATCTATGATCTGGCCCAGCAAGATCCCCACACACAGACTCTATCTTGACAACCGTATCTTTACTCGCATACATTTTTAACACAGCAAAGAAAAAAAAACAATAAATGACAACCGTAAATATGCACAGTAATAACGTGTACTGATAAGCTGACCCTCACTGTCCCTACTCACACGTTACCAGTCCTTTACTCCAGAAGGATGTGTCCCCCGTCGCAGGCCTGTCTGTCTTTGCAGGAAGGCGTCCCAGCCGGAAAAAAAAACAGGAACAGCAGAATTCGCGGAAACAAAGGAAGGGATACTTCGGCCTCTCGCCAGAGGTCCCGCTTACAGTCTCTCTGATCCGGATAGAAGCTCTGGTGGGTCCCCTTATGTAGTCCACACTCCAGTAGCAGGGAGTGTAACAGCTGAATCCTTCAGCAGTGCAGGAGCTGGGGAAGGCTCCGAGGATATGGTGTCAGATAGAAGAAATCACGTTGAGAGTCTCTCCTGCGCCACACACGAGGGCCTGCACACCGTCCTGGCTCTTTTCACAGACCACAGCAGACTCTGCGCGCGCTTTTTCCTGCTTCCCACTTTGGTCACGTGACTCTCTAGGGCGGGACACAGGAGGCTCAGTCTTTTTCTCTGTCATCACACCCTGCGCAGGTGCAACCTCTGGCCACAAGGTGGCAACATCATCCTGTGTAATCACTTCTGTAACAGGCTCTATATCAATTATCACAGAACAGCCAGAGACGGCCAGCTCACTACAAGTTTGCCAAAGAAGAATGGTCTACAATTCCAGCAGAGCATTGTAAGAAACTCATTGATGGTTACCGGAAGCGGTTGTTCGCAGTTATTTTGGCTAAAGGTTGTGCAACCAAGTATTAGGCTGAGGGTGCCAATACTTTTGTCCGGCCCATTTTTGGAGTTTTGTGTGAAATGATCAATGATTTTATTTTTGCTTCATTCTCTTTTGTGTTTTTCCTTGCAAGCAAATTAAATGAAGATAATAATACCAAAGAATTTGTGATTGCAATCATTTTCAGGAAGAAACTGAGTATTATCTGACAGAATTGCAGGGGTGCCAATACTTTTGGCCACCACTGTACATATATATATACACACACATACAGCATACATATATACACCCATATACAGTATACATATACACACATCTACAGTATACATATATATACACCTATATACAGTATACATATATACACACCCATATACAGTATACATATATACACAGTATAGATATACACACACATATACAGTATACATATATATACACACACATACAGTATACATATATACACACCCATATACAGTATACATATACACACCCATATACAGTATACATATATACACACCCATATACAGTATACATATACAGTACAGACCAAAAGTTTGGACACACCTTCTCATTTGAAGATTTTTCTGTATTTTCATGTCTTTGAAAATTGTACATTCACACTGAAGGCATCAAAACTATGAATTAACACATGTATAATTATATACTTAACAAAAAAGTGTGAAACAACTGAAAATATGTCTTATATTCTAGGTTCTTCAAAGTAGCCACCTTTTGCTTTGATGACTGCTTTGCACACTCTTGGCATTCTCTTGATGAGCTTCAAGAGGTAGTCACCGGAAATGGTTTTCACTTCACAGGTATGCCCTGTCAGGTTTAATAAGTGGGATTTCTTGCCTTATAAATGGGGTTGGGACCATCAGTTGTGTTGTGCAGAAGTCTGGTGGATTCACAACTGATAGTCCTACTGAATTGACTGTTAGCTGTTTTTTTCTTGCCATAATACAAATTCTAAGTAAAGAAAAACTAGTGGCCATCATTACTTTAAGAAATGAAGGTCTGTCAGTCCGAAAAATTGGGAAAACTTTGAAAGTGTCCCCAAATGCAGTTGCAAAAACCATCAAGCGCTACAAAGAAACTGGCTCACATGAGGACCGCCCCAGGAAAGGAAGACCAAGAGTCACCTCTGCTTCTGAGGATAAGTCTATCCGAGTCACCAGCCTCAGAAATCGCAGGTTAACAGCAGCTCAGATTAGAGACCAGGTCAATGCCACACAGAGTTCTAGCAGCAGACACATCTCTTTAACAACTGTTAAGAGGAGACTTTGTGCAGCAGGCCTTCATGGTTTAATAGCTGCTAGGAAACCACTGCTAAGGACAGGCAGCAAGCAGAAGAGACTTGTTTGGGCTAAAGAACACAAGGAATGAACATTAGACCAGTGGAAATCTGTGCTTTGGTCTGATGAGTCCAAATTTGAGATCTTTGGTTCCAACCACCGTGTCTTTGTGCGACGCAGAAAAGGTGAACGGATGGACTCTACATGCCTGGTTCCCACCGTGAAGCATGGAGGAGGAGGTGTGATAGTGTGGGGGTGCTTTGCTGGTGACACTGTTGGGGATTTATTCAAAATTGAAGGCATACTGAACCAGCATGGCTACCACAGCATCTCGCAGAAGCATGCTATTCCATCCTGTTTGCGCTTAGCTGGACCATCATTTATTTTTCAACAGGACAATGACCCCAAACACACCTCCAGGATGTGTAAGGGCTATTTGACCAAGAAGGAGACTGATGGGGTGCTACCTGGCCTCCACAGTCACCAGACCTGAACCCAATCCAGATGGAACTGGACCGCAGAGTGAAGGCAAAAGGGCCAACAAGTGCTAAGCATCTCTGGGAACTCCTTCAAGATTGTTGGAAGACCATTTCCGGTGACTACCTCTTGAAACTCATCAAGAGAATGCCAAGAGTGTGCAAAGCAGTCATCAAAGCAAAAGGTGGCTACTTTGAAGAACCTAGAATATAAGACATATTTTCAGTTGTTTCACACTTTTTTGTTAAGTATATAATTCCACATGTGTTAATTCATACTTTTGATGCCTTCAATGTGAAAGTACAATTTTCATAATCATGAAAATACAGAAAAATCTTTAAATAAGAGGTTGTGTCCAAACTTTTGGTCTGTACTGTATATATACATACAGTATGCATATACACATATACAGTATACATATATATATATATACATACATATAGAGTATCTATAATATAACGCTACAAGCGTCCCTCTGTCTGAAGCCTTTATAGTCTGCGCTAGTGCGACACGCCTGCACAGTCTGGCTCCAGACTGAAGAACGCATGGAGCCGTTACAGGTAAGAGGAGTGTATGGTGCTGGAGATCGAGGTATGCGTATACACTGAACACATACCGCGATCTCTGGCGCCATACTTACATACTTACCTGACCGGGATGAGCGCTACCGCGGCGCCTCTGTTCGGTCCAGAGTCCGGGGGAAGAGGGAGGCATTGAAATCGGCACATGCGCATAGCGCTATCCGGCGCCATTTTACTGAAGACACATTTGCAATGTGTCTTCAGCAAAATGGAGCCGGACAACGTGGTATGAGCACACGCGTACTTCGGCGCCGCACTCCTCCCCCGGCCTCCAGCAGAACGGGAAACAGCGCTGGAGCACAGGGAAGAAAGGTGAGTATAAGTGTTTATTTTCTTGTATGTGTGTGTAGCATGATAGGGATGAGGGGTGCCATACATACCAGGATTGGGGGGTGAGGGGTGCCATACATACCAGGATTGGGGGGTGAGGGGTGCCATACATACCAGGATTGGGGGGCGAGAGGACCATACATACCAGGATTGGCGGGTGAGGGGACTATCCATACCAGGATTGGGGGGTGAGGGGTGCCATGCATACCAGGATTGGGGGGTAAGGGGACCATGCATAACAGGATTGGGGGTGAGGGGACCATGCATAACAGGATTGGGGGTGAGGGGTGCCATGCATAACAGGATTGGGGGTGAGGGGTGCCATGCATATCAGGATAGGGATGAGGGGTACCATGCATACCAGGATTGGGGATGTGAGGGGGTACCATAGATACCAGAATAGGGATGAGGGGGTACCATGCATACCAGGATTGGGGGTGAGGGGTACCATGTATACCAGAATTGGGGGGTGAGGGGACCATGCATACCAGGATTGGGGCTGAGGGGTGCCATGTATACCAGAATTGGGGGGGGGACCATGCATACCAGGATTGGGGATGAGGGGTGCCATGCATACCAGGATTGGGGAATGAGGGGTGCCATGCATACCAGGATTGGGGAATGAGGGGTGCCATGCATACCAGGATTGGGGAATGAGGGGTGCCATGCATACCAGGATTGGGGGTGAGGGGTGCCATGCATACCAGGATTGGGGAATGAGGGGTGCCAAGTATACCAGGATTGGGGGTGAGGGGTGCCATGCATACCAGGATTGGGGGGTGAGGGGTGCCATGTATACCAGGATTGGGAGGTGAGGTGACCATGCATACCATGATTGGGGAATGAGGGATGCCATGTATACCAGAATTGGGGGGTGAGGGGACCATACATACCAGGATTGGGGGGTGAGGGGACCATGCATACCAGAATTAGGGGGTGAGGGGTGCCATGTATACCAGGATTGGGGAATGAGAGATGCCATGTATACCAGAATTGAGGGGTGAGGGGACCATGTATACCAGGATTGGGGGATGAGGGGTGCCATGTATACCAGGATTGGGGGTGAGGGGTGCCATGCATACCAGGATTGGAGAATGAGGGGTGCCATGTATACCAGGATTGGGGGGTGAGGGGACCATGCATACCAGGATTGGGGGGTGATGGGTGCCATGTATACCAGGATTGGGGAATGAGGGGTGCCATGCATACCAGGATTGGGGAATGAGGGGTGCCATGCATACCAGGATTGGGGAATGAGGGGTGCCATGCATACCAGGATTGGGGGTGAGGGGTGCCATGCATACCAGGATTGGGGGGTGAGGGGTGCCATGTATACCAGGATTGGGAGGTGAGGGGACCATGCATACCAGGATTGGGGAATGAGGTGTGCCATGCATACTAGGATTGGGGGGTGAGGGGACCATACATACCATGATTGGGGGGTGAGGTGTGTCATGCATACCAGGGTTGGGGGGTGAGGGGACCATACATACCATGATTGGGGAATGAGGTGTGCCATGTATACCAGGATTGGGGGGTGGAGGGACCATGCATACCACAATAGGATGGGGGCAGCACAAATACCAGGATGGGAGACCATATACCAATAAAAATGCTCGCCACCCGGGCGTAGAACGGGTTCAATAGCTAGTACATATATACACGCATATATACAGTAATACAGCATATACATACACATATATATACTGTATATCCCCACACACACACACATATATACAGTAATACAGCATATACATACACATATATACTGTATATACACACACACATATATATATATATATCTGGCGACAGGGCCCCGCTGCGTCCTCTGTGTCTCTGCACAGATATAAATAACACGTACTGGATCCAGCACAGGTGACAGTCTGCCATAGAGCTGACGTGCAGTACATACACTGTGTTATGGGGGCGCTCACCTGTGCGGACCCCGCGCTCCGGCCGCTACTTCTCTGCTCATATAAGGTCTCTCTTTCTGCCATTAAATAATTCGGTTGTCATGGCAGCGGAGGCGGGGCGTTGGTAGGGGGCGTGTCTGATATAGGACAGATTGGGGCGGGGCTGTCATGCAGTGCTTGTCTCATCGATGTAATTTCCTGCTGTTGCCACCTGGTGGACAGAATTGGTCAGTACACGCTGAGAATGCTCACATGGTGGGGGAGGGGCAGCTTATATATGTATATACACAGTCACAATGCAGTTAGGGTTATGTTCACACAGTGTTTATTTAAACGATTTTTTCCACATTATAAAACTCAGTGTTGTCAGGAAAAGCATTGCATGTATTTTTGATGTATGCCTCACACTAAATACATTTTTGAAGATTTTTTTTTAATCTTCCATCCTATACTCGGGCACTGGCTGTATATTGTTGTGGCCCCGGGACTTGCTTAGATCCGCTGGGTGGCATTGCCAGCTACATTGCAGTAAATGGGTGACCTGAAATCCCACATTTATCCTGTGACCAGTTAGGGACTGTTTTTTCTTAAAGAAGGGGCTCGAGTTATTAATCCCAGACAATCCATTAATGGAGTTTCCAGTAGTATAATAATGATGATTTATCCTGGGGATGGGTTATCAATATCAGATCGGTGGGGCTCCGACACGCGGCACCGGCTCTACCCATCAGCTGATTGCAGCGCTCAAGTGTAAATAGTGTGAAGATCTGAACATCACTGCTCCATTCACTGTACTGCGGGTCCTGCAAGTCAGCTAATATTCATGTAATAGGAGCTGATCTGCAGCACCAGGGAGCGGCCACTACACAGTGACCAGAGCTGTGATGTTCAGCTCCTCAACAATGTTTACATCTGATCTCGACCGAAGCTGCAAACAGCTGATTAGTGGAGGTGCCACGTGCCGGACCCCCACAAATCTGATATTAATGAGCTAACCAGGGGATAAGCCATCAATATGTTTGTCCTGGAAATTCCCTTTAAGGCCCACCTGCACATACTATGTATATAATATATATATATATATATGGCAAAGAGTGGGAAGGGGTTAATCAAAGGCTCATAAAACGGACAAACAACACGAATATTGGTTTCTATCTTTTACACATTTGGGGTAGCCCTTAAGAGGGCCGGAGAGAGAGAGAGAGAGAAAGAGAGAGAGAGAGAAGAGAGAGAGAAGAGAGAGAGAAGAGAGAGAGAGAAGAGAGAGAGAAGAGAGAGAGAAAGAGAGAGAGAGAAGAGAGAGAGAAGAGAGAGAGAGAAGAGAGAGAGAGGAGAGAGAGAGAAGAGAGAGAGAAGAGAGAGAGAGAGAGAGAGAGAGAAGAGAGAGAGAGAGACCAAGAGAGAGGAAAAAAAAGAGAGACCCAACCAGTGCAAGGCTAAGCCGGGCAGGTGGTAGCGGCTATTTATACCCACTGCTGATCTCTGATTGGTGGAAGATCTGGGTGTGGCTGCTCTCTGATTGGTGGAAAATCTGGGTGTGGCTGCTCTGTGATTGGTCAGCATTATGACCTCACAGTGGTGATGACTCATACCTCCTGGGTGGTTCTTCTGGGCGGTTCTGTTTTCTGACTGGTGGAAATTCTAATCAGCATTATGACCTCACAGTGGCCGTGACTCATGTTTCATGGACTGTTCTATCTGGGTGACCTGAAACATGCTGATCTCTGATTGGTGGAAATTCAAGTCATCTTCATGACATCACAATCAGCATGTTATTACTGCTGAGATGTTCAGTTTTTTCCTAAATTTCCTACGTTTTGTCCTAATTTATTAGCACATATATACCACTCATTCCTACAATCAAAGGATCAGGAAACCACTCTGAAATCAATATCCTACAATTTACCCCAACAGCAAAAAAACAACTATACACAAAATACCAAAAGAGATATCAGATTATTAATGAGCAAATAAAAGACACCATCACATAAAAATAATCTTTAGAAAGGTGTAGAAAAAATGCTGTAAAGTAAGAACGCTTCAAAAATAGAAATGTTAATGATTTATTTAATCAATTAACAAAATACAAAGTGAATGAACAAACGAAAAATCTAGATCCAATCAATATTTGGTGTGACCAACTTTTCACTTTAAAACAGCATCAATTATTCCAGGTACACCGGCGCAAAGTCAGGGATTTTGTAATAATACAGTCAGGTGTCTGGTCATACACCATGGCAAGACTGAGCAAGAATACACAAGGAAGTTATACTACAACAGCAAGGTCTCTAAGGCACAAATTTCAAAGCAGATTAAGGGTTCAAGATTAGAGATGAGCGTTGTTCTGCTCGAACTATTCGCCAATCTCAAATTCGAGCTGTTTTGGGCGGTGTTCGAGCCGGTCGGCGAACACGAACAATTTGAGAAAAATTCGGCTGTTCGAGGTTATGTTCGATAACTGTTCGTGCACCAAAATCATAACTGGATTTTTTCTCAGTAATGATGAAAATTAATGTTAATACGCAGTTTGAGTGTACAGCGGGGCGGGGGGAGGGGCAGGGGATGGATCTCTGCAGGAACAATGAAGATCTCCATTTTTTTTTCTCTTTCCCGCATTTGCAGTGGGGAGGTGCAATCTGTCAGCCTATCAGCAGCGCACACACGGAGCGAAGTGCTTTTTTTCACACAAGCAAGGGCATGTGTGATTGGCAGTGTATGTCACATGTCCTTGCCCTATAAGACCAAGCCATTTTCCCAGTCGCCACCATTTTCTCACTGCTGCAGCTGCGTGTTAGACGGCACCGCTGTTGCTGTGTGCGCTATACCTTGTTAATTTCAAGCCAATTTTCGCACAAATATACAGATAGCTTGGGAGTAGGGACTAGTTGTGATTGCAGTCCTTTTAAGGACTAGGTTACAGCATTTCCTACGACTTTTATCAGGCAGGTCTGTGCTCTTAAATAGATAGATTGTGGGAGTAAAGACTAATTGTAATTGGAGTCCTTTTCAGGACTAGGTTACATCAGTTCCTATCAGTTTTTGCCAGGCAGGTCTGTGCCAGTGCTGTGCAAGTTTTTTTCACAGCATTTGGCTGAATCTAGCAAAGCTAATCCTTTTTGGCCTATTGCAGAGTGTGTTAGTCAGTGGAGTAGCCTATCTGTGTTGCAAGATATACCACCTGTGTATATGTAGCACCCTGAGGATTCGGCTGCTACAGGGGTATTGCACCTCAACCCAGAGGTGTGATATTCCACTCCCGGGTAAGGATGGAGTGTGGACCTGAGCTCGGTAGGCTGCATGCACTACACACATCCCATTTCCGAGGAACAGACCAACGGTACTCCCACTTAGAAATGTGCAGGTACGACCGAGTCTGTTCCTGGCTGGAGTGGGAGGGGGGTGGTACATCCCAAGTAGTGTAGGGGCAGATAGGGGGAGCAGCCTGGGTAAAGATAGGAGCTCATTGGGTGCTGGTCACCTGAGCTCACACATAGAGGGTGTATATAAGGTGGGCACCAACTAAGAACAGGGTCAGTTGCAGAGAGAAAGTCAGCGAGCAGAGGAGAAGAGGGACCCAGAGTGAGAGAGGAGAAAGAGAGACCCAGAGGGGGAACCAGAAGAAAAGGACTCCAAGAACCCAACTTAAATCCCCGGGTGAAGAGTCGGCACAGGGTACCGGAACCCAAGCTGGTGGGGGCAAAAACACTCCCCAGCCAGAGACCGGAGACCGTGGGCAGCGTTTGTCACGGTCACCCACCACATCCACCACGAAGGCATACCACGAGGAGGGTCAGGGAACCCAAGGCCAAGGGTCTCCCAACAGAAGGCCCGAGGGAGCTGGACCTGGGTGGATCAATAGTGGGGACGGCCAGAGAAAGGACAGAAGGAGAGCTCAGGGTCACGCTCCGGACTTATTTGGGAGTTGGCTGGATCCAGAACCTGGTGGACGCAGCACGGCTCGGGAGGTCACTCGAAGCTGGAGTGACCAGAACATCAGCAGTGAGTAAACATCCTAAACTGCATAACCCGACTCTGTCTCTGATTGCCGTCTACACTGCATCACCACAACTCCCATCCTCTGCACCTGATCCCCCTGAGGCTATACCCCACCCGTTGGGGGTTATATCACCAAAGCTGCACCTACACCACCAGCCTCAGCGGACCCTGCTGCAGCGGCGGCCACAGTGACCGCAACACAACGGGTGGCGTAGTCGACATTAAGAACTTAGTAACATCTGTAGGACTGCCACATACAACTGAGTTTGACACCCTGGGCACGGACAGGGTCACAGCCACTCGGAAGACTACAACTCCCATCTGATCCGGCTCCGGATATTCCCCCTAAAGAATATGGCCCAGGGGGCGCGTCAACTTTGGCGTAGTCGGCAGGATCACGTGCCCGCAACACCCGGGTACTGCGTGCCTGAAGGAAAGTGCAAGTTTACCTCAAGAAGAAGTCTCCTGCCGGTTCCGGAGGGTCCCCGCCATTGGACCCCATCACCAGTCGATTCCCGCCGGTTGTCCGCCATTAACAGCTTTTTCCCGCCATCTGCAGAGTTTCCCGCCACTGGGAAGCGATTCCCGCCATTTCCAAAGGTTTCCCGCCTTGGAAGAGCGGACGCCATTATGGGCGTGCCAGAGGGTGGTGAGAGGCCACCTCCCATCGTGGGCCAGGACCGAAAATGGCGCCAAAAGTGGAAACCGCCCCCACCAACAGAGACTGTGATGCTGGAGGTGTCTGTCAGCGTGAAAGAACCGCCCCTGGAGCTGACAGTCACCCAGTGGCCCCGGGACCGCCCTCGAAGTGGGAGGAGACGAAAGAAAAGAACGAAGATGGGTGCCGCCTGGAGCAGTCTGGAGCGAGCGCACCCGGAGGCAGGAAGCCTGGAGAAGAGTAGCAGAGAAGCTCACCCGGAGATGGCGAGAGAGCAGAGCAGCACCGGCCCGCTGGCCAGGAGCCTGCTGGAAGAAGAGCAGAGCAGCACCGACCCGTTGGTCAGGAGCCTGCTAGAAACCACGACCCCACTAGGCCTAGTGGAGGTCCTTGCACAGCTCCCCCGAGACCGGGAGTGTGCACAGACTGCCCTGGAGGGCCTCGCACGGAGGATGGCCCGGGTACAGCGAGAGACATTGGCGGAGTGGAGCCGAGAGATGGCCCAGCAAACCAAGACCCGGAGCACGCCAGCCAAGATGAGGAGACAGACCGCCTCTGAGGACGGCGCGGGAGGACCCAAGGCCGGAGACGGCGCCGAGAAGGGAGCCGAACGCATGGAGGCAGGTAAAGGGGACGTCTATACCCCAAACAAGGACACCGCTTACCTGCCCCAGCTCCCCGTCGCAGAGCCCGAAAGTCCCCCTGCTGTGCCCGAAAACGCCGTGTCACCGACGCAGACTAGGCCCCAACCGGAAGCCGCCGCCGCGACCCCTGTGACGCCATGCGCACCGACCCCGAGCGTGGCAAAACAGGAAGTAACACCAGCCTGGTCGCAGGGCCTAGAATTCCCGGGAGTCGCAGCACCAACAGCGCCCCCTACCTCCGCGGAGCCTCCGGCCTGGCCGCAAGGCCAGGTGGCCCAGGGCGCCGCCGTCCTAACGGTGCCCTTCACCTTCCAGGTGCCCCAGGCCTGGCCGCAAGGCCTGGGCAACCCGGGCGCCACCACCACCGCGCCCGCACCCGTAAAACCAAGGGTGCCGCGTCTGGGAGAGGACTTGTTGGCTCAGCACACGTGGCCGGACGGGCAGCCTTTCATCTGGCCCCAGAGGTATTATGAACTGGAGCACCAGAGGAGAGTTGGGGCCATGTGTGCACCCCTGATTCCGGCTCCGAAGCCCGTGATAAGGATCTCGCCCCCGCTTGAAGAGACCCAATTTGAGTGGGACCCCACCGGAGAAGACCTAATGGGGTTCACTCAGGAAACCAGGGCAGCTGCAGCGGAGCGTGCTGAGTGTTGCCGACAGCAGCTCGAGGAGTTTGCGAGGGAGCGGAGAGAGAGGCGGGTCCGGGAACAACAGGCTCAAATAAGGAGCGCCGAGCAGAAGAGCCGAACCAGGAGGGACCCCCGTGCAGCGCACAGTCCCCGCACCACCGGGACTGTAATAAAGTTTAACCTGCAGCATGGGTGGGGCTTCATCAGAGACAACAACACCCCCGGCGACGTCTTTGTCACGCGCAGAGATGTGGAGTCCCATCTGCCGGAGGGGCACAGAGGTCGTGACCTTTATATCGGGGACGAGGTCACCTTTACCCGGCACAAGTGTGCCAAAGGACCTTACGCCCTCCATGTGCATCGCCTGACGGAGGAGGAGCTGCGATGTGAGGAGGAAGAGCAAGAGGATCCGGACGGGTCTGAAGCTGAGATCCCCAAAGAAGGAGCAGGAGGAAGACGCTGTTGAGTACAGCGGAGCAGGTGCTGTAAATAGTTACCCGATCGGGGTATAAAGAAACTGTTATTGCTAATATAGTCCCCGTTGGGACCAGCGGAGTGAACTGTTTACCCGTTTACCTTAACCCCACAGGCTGAGGACTGTGAGCAGCCATTCCCTTTCCCTCCTTACCTGGCCGAGGACTGAGAGCGGCCATACCCTTGTACATAGTTGCGCTTCCTAAAGCGCCCCCTACCGGTTTTATAGGAAAACCATTTTTCTAGAAAGACTGTCGCACTGTACCCGGTCACACGTTGCACAGTGACCGGAGGAGGAGCCAGAGGCGACGAGAAAGTTTTATATATATAATGTTTTATATATTTTATATGTTTATGAAAAATTTTGCATGTTATGTGATGTTTTTGTCTTACAGCCCGAGGACGTGCTGTGATTTACCAGGGGGGAATGTAGCACCCTGAGGATTCGGCTGCTACAGGGGTATTGCACCTCAACCCAGAGGTGTGATATTCCACTCCCGGGTAAGGATGGAGTGTGGACCTGAGCTCGGTAGGCTGCATGCACTACACACATCCCATTTCCGAGGAACAGACCAACGGTACTCCCACTTAGAAATGTGCAGGTACGACCGAGTCTGTTCCTGGCTGGAGTGGGAGGGGGGTGGTACATCCCAAGTAGTGTAGGGGCAGATAGGGGGAGCAGCCTGGGTAAAGATAGGAGCTCATTGGGTGCTGGTCACCTGAGCTCACACATAGAGGGTGTATATAAGGTGGGCACCAACTAAGAACAGGGTCAGTTGCAGAGAGAAAGTCAGCGAGCAGAGGAGAAGAGGGACCCAGAGTGAGAGAGGAGAAAGAGAGACCCAGAGGGGGAACCAGAAGAAAAGGACTCCAAGAACCCAACTTAAATCCCCGGGTGAAGAGTCGGCACAGGGTACCGGAACCCAAGCTGGTGGGGGCAAAAACACTCCCCAGCCAGAGACCGGAGACCGTGGGCAGCGTTTGTCACGGTCACCCACCACATCCACCACGAAGGCATACCACGAGGAGGGTCAGGGAACCCAAGGCCAAGGGTCTCCCAACAGAAGGCCCGAGGGAGCTGGACCTGGGTGGATCAATAGTGGGGACGGCCAGAGAAAGGACAGAAGGAGAGCTCAGGGTCACGCTCCGGACTTATTTGGGAGTTGGCTGGATCCAGAACCTGGTGGACGCAGCACGGCTCGGGAGGTCACTCGAAGCTGGAGTGACCAGAACATCAGCAGTGAGTAAACATCCTAAACTGCATAACCCGACTCTGTCTCTGATTGCCGTCTACACTGCATCACCACAACTCCCATCCTCTGCACCTGATCCCCCTGAGGCTATACCCCACCCGTTGGGGGTTATATCACCAAAGCTGCACCTACACCACCAGCCTCAGCGGACCCTGCTGCAGCGGCGGCCACAGTGACCGCAACACAACGGGTGGCGTAGTCGACATTAAGAACTTAGTAACATCTGTAGGACTGCCACATACAACTGAGTTTGACACCCTGGGCACGGACCGGGTCACAGCCACTCGGAAGACTACAACTCCCATCTGATCCGGCTCCGGATATTCCCCCTAAAGAATATGGCCCAGGGGGCGCGTCATATAGAATACCAATTTTTTTACTGCACCTAGTGAAGTAAAATCTTTTGGGCATAGCATCATTCTATTAGTCCATCTATACTGACCTCCATCAGGTTGCAAACTGAATATAATTTTTTTCTGCATCTAGCTCTGAAAAAATATTTGGGCTTCTAGCAGTGTGTGGGACTTGGTCTATTAGTCCATCTATACTGACCTCCATCAGGTTGCAAATTGAATAAAAAAAATTTCTGCATCTAGCTCTGAAAAAATATTTGGGCTTCTAGCGGTGTGTGGGACTTGGTCTATTAGTCCATCTATACTGACCTCCATCAGGTTGCAAATTAAAAATAATTTTTTTCTGCATCTAACCCAGCCAATAGTTTTGGCCTAATACCACAGTTTGGCCACTCAGCTCTGCTCGGTTACCATCCATTGTTTTTTTGTGCAAACAACTCCAGAGTTGTGAATTAGTTAACCACCAAAATGAGTGGAAAAAGGCCTGCTGCTGGTGGAAAGGGGAATAGGCGTGTTGGGAAGGGGAAAAAAGGTTGTGTCCGTGGGGTAGGTGCAGAAGAAAGACCATCTTCCAGCCAAACTAAAATGTCTACTTCTTTTAGCGGACAATGTGATAAGATCCCTTTCTTACGGCCACGCCAATCGCTACAAATTCCAGATGAGGCACAAAAACAGCAGGTGCTTCAACGGATATCAAGTGCTCCTTTAAGTGGGCTCTCCTCCACATCAACTTCAACATCACAAATACTCCAGTCCTCAAAGGTGTCACCCAAATCGCACTTGCTTCCTCACAGCTCCCAAATCTCCAGCTGCCCGTCTGAGTATGAGGTAGAACAGATGGTTGAGTCTGCAGAGCTGTTTACTCATACTATAGCCTGGGAATCAGAGGTCGACTCCAGCGCTTCTGTGAATCCAGACGAGGAAATGATCTGTACTGATGCCCAGAATCTTTATGAGTCGGATCCAGGACCAGACGCAGAAGGTTCTGACCATAATGTAGACCCTCATTCCCAAACTGTAACTCCTGTTGGTGGAGACAATGAGGAAGACGATGATAAGACTCAAATACCTGATTGGAGCGACAACTTTAGTTTTTTGTCAGGGCAGGAACAGGTTGGCTCTGAGGACGACGGGTGTGATAACGCACAGGGTGATGATGATGAGGTCGGAGATCCCACTTACTGTCAACCCACAGTCAGCCAAGAGATGAGGTCAGCAGAGGAGGTGGAGGAAGATGCTAGTGACGACGAGGTCAGGTTGCGCCTTCCTGGACAGAGACGTAGTACTGGAAGCACGTAAACAACTGCATCCTCAAACACAACTCTGCCTCTCACCACAAGTCGTGGTGGCTCTTCAGGTCGCATGGGTGCTAAGCCTTGCATAGCCTGGGCATTTTTTCAGATCGATAAAGATGACCCAACTCGTGTTATCTGTAACATTTGTCAGCAAAAGCTAAGTAGAGGCCAAAAAATACATAGTTTGAGTACTTCATGCATGAACCGGCACATGGACATGAAGCATAAGTTGCAGTGGGAAGCTCAGTGTGCTACAATGCGGTCTAGCCGGCCGGGCCAACCACCGTCTGCCATATCTTGTGCATCCGCGGCCTCTTCATCCTCTGTGACTGGGGGGACAGCAGTCACACCTGTTTTGGGGCGCAGACCTGCCACCTCTTTACCCGCAACAGCCAGCGTGATTGGCAGGTCATCATTTTCTTTGGAGGTGGTAACACCAGCTGGTCTTGAGCGCTGTCCGACATCGATAGCACCACCTTTGGATCAAGGCAACCTAACATGTCCGCCTGCATCTTCCTCACAGACCGGCAGTTTGCCGGGGACACCCTTATCAACCCCGTCTAAGCACAATAGCCAGCCCTCGGTCCCTCAGATGTGGACAAGTAAAAGACCATTTCCTCCTAGCCATGAGAAAGCTAAGAGGTTGAATTTCACCATCTGCAAGCTCTTGGCTACAGAAATGCTGCCTTTCCGCCTGGTGGACACAGAGGATTTTCGAGACCTTATGTCCGTCGCAGTGCCCCAGTACCAGATGCCCAGTCGGCACTACTTCTCAAAGAAAGGTGTGCCTGCGCTCCACCAGCATGTCGCACACAACATCACCGCTTCTTTGAGAAACTCTGTGTGTGACAGGGTGCATTTCACCACAGACACTTGGACGAGTAGGCATGGACAGGGGCGTTACATGTCGCTGACTGGGCACTGGGTAACTATGGTGACAGCAGGACAAGGGGCTGCTGTCCAAGTCTTGCCGTCCCCACGAGTTGTGCGTCAATCCTCTTTATGTCATTTTTCCTCCACTGCTTCTGCCTCCTCAACCTCCTCTCGGTCTTCCACCTGCACCCAAAGCCTGTCTGGTCATGCCACAAGCTTTCTAACTGCGCAGAAGGGATCCTGCACACCTCCTTACTATGCTGGCAGTAGGGCTCAACGTCATCAGGCGGTTTTTACATTGAAATGTCTGGGAAATGTGAGTCACACAGCTGAGGAGTTGTGGTCAGCTCTGGAGAACCAATTTCATGAATGGTTGTCTCCACTGGACCTGAAACCAGGGAAGGCCGTGTGCGACAATGCTGCAAACCTGGGTGCGGCCCTTCGCCGGGGCAATGTCACACACGTGCCTTGTATGGCTCACGTGTTGAACCTGGTTGTCCAGCAATTTTTAGCCCACTATCCCAGACTAGATGGCCTTCTGCAGAGGGCACGGTCGCTGTGTGCTCACTTCCGCCGTTCGCATCCCGCAGCTCAGCGACTTACATCTCTACAGAAGTCGTTGGGCCTGCCACTTCACCGGCTAAAATGCGATGTGCCTACCCGGTGGAATTCAACTCTGCACATGTTGCAGCGACTGTGGCAGCACCGACAAGCCCTGGTGCAATACGTTCTGACGTATAGCCTGGGCCAACGAGATTCAGAGGTGGGGCAAATCACGCTGGAGGAGTGGTCTCAGATCAGGGACCTATGCACCCTTCTGCACAGTTTTGAAATGGCGACGAAGATGTTTAGTGCTGACGATGCCATTATCAGCATGACTATTCCGGTGATTTACATGCTGGAGCACATGTTAAACAGAATTCGGAGTCAGGTGGTGGCACAAGAGGAGGTGGAGGAAGTAGAGGAGGAGGAGTTGTATGCGGAAGGGCTAACATCTGCAAGGTCCAGACGGTCGGCAGCACCAAGGCGGCAGGCATGTGAGGGTGGGGGAGATGATTTTACCAGGGCGCATGGTAGCAGCCAAACTAGTGAGGAAGGTGCAGGAGCCCAGGAAGAAGTGGAGGACGAACTGATGGAAGACTCATCAGATGAGGGAGACCTTGATCACATTTCTGTTGTGCGAGGTTGGGGGGAGAGGACAGAGGAAGGAAGCATGATTGCTACCTCGCCACCAACACAACAGGGACTTGGTGCTCCTGGATGCGCAACACACATGAGTGCCTTCTTGCTGCACTACCTGCAACATGACCCTCGAATTGTGAGAATTAGAAATAATCCTGACTACTGGGTTGCCACACTGTTAGATCCCCGGTACAAAAGTAAATTTGCAGAAATTATTCCTGCCATAGAAAGGGATGCACGCATGCAGGAGTATCAGCAGAGACTGTTGCAGAATCTTACATGTGCTTTTCCACAAAATACCAGTGGTGCACGTAGTGAATCTCACAGTTCCAACTTGCCAACCGTGGGACCGTCAAGTGTTCAGCACTCAAACCGTAACAGAACCACAGTATCTGCTGGTAACATCAATTTTGCGGAATCATTTCACCACTTTTTTAGCCCATCCTTTGCAAGGCCACAGGAGACAAGAAGTCTGACACATAGTCAACGCCTAGAGACGATGGTACAGGAGTATCTCCAAGTAAACATTGAAGCCACGACTGTGTCACTGGACCCTTGCTCTTTTTGGGCTTCCAATCTGGATAAATGGCCGGAGCTAGCCACTTACGCCTTGGAGATCTTGTCATGCCCCGCAGCCAGCGTTCTGTCTGAACGTGTGTTCAGCGCTGCTGGTGGTGTGCTGACAGATAAGCGCACGCGGCTCTCCACTGATAATGTAGACAGACTCACGTTCATAAAGATGAACAAATCATGGATCCGAAACGACTTTTCTACCCCTGTGTCATCCTGGGGAGAGTAAAAGCTTGATGATTGGTTAAAATCACCCTACCAACCGTTTTAAGCTTTCAAATTACTAATCATGTTTATCTGTATCTTGACTGGAAAATAATTTGGGCTTTGTAGCAGTGTGCAGCACTGATCCTATTAGGCCATCTATAATAAGCTTCACCAGATTTAAAATTAAAAATAATTTTTAGCTGCATCTAGCCCGGAAAATAATTTTGGGGCTCCGAGATGCGCAAGACACATAAGTGCCTTCTTGCTGCACTACCTGCAGCATGACCCTCATATTGTCAGAATTCGAAGTAATCATGACTACTGGGTTGCCACACTCTTAGATCCCCCAAACTTTTCGATCAACCTTTTCATTTTAATAAAGACCAAAAAAATGGTCATTTTTGAAATTATAAGCATTAGCAGGTTGTTAGAAACTGAAATCAAACAGTTTTCAACTCAAAACTTTATTGTAGGTGATGTTACATTTTCACATAGGACCCCTTGTTCGAAAGGAGCTTCTGAACTCTCTCGTCCATTGAATTTGTCAGGTTTTGGATGGTTTCTGCTTCAATTGTTTTGCATGAGGACAGAATACCCTCCCAGAGCTGTTGCTTAGATGTGAACTGCCTCCCGCCATCATAGACACTCCTTTTAATGATGCTCCAAAGGTTCTGAATGGGGTAGAGGTCAGGGGAGCATGGGGGTCACACCATAAGTTTGTCCCCTTTTATGCCCATATCAGCCAGAGATGCAGATGTTTTATGTGCAGCATGAGATGGTGCATTATCATGCAGAAAAATGATCTTGCTGTGAAATACACGGTTCTTCTTCTTGAACCATGGCAGGAAGTGCTGTTTGAGAAAATCCACATACATTATGGAGTTCATCTTTAGCGCCTTCAGGGATCCTAAAGGGGCCGACAATCTCTCTCCCCATGATTCCAGCCCAAAACATTACTCCACCTCCTCCTTGTTGGCGCTGTAGCCGTGTTTGCGTGGGGTGTCCATCAACCAGCCATCCTCCACTCCATCCATCTGGACCATCGAGCGCTGCACGGCACTCATCCATGAACAAAACAGTTTTGAAATCAGTCTTCATGTAATGTTTGGCCCACTGGAGCCGTTTCTGCTTGTGTGAAGTGGATAGAGGAGGTCGACAGGATGGCATATGCACAGCTGCAAACCTCTGAAGGACCCTGCATCTTGTTGTTCGGGGGACGTTGGAGGCACAAGCAGCTTCAAAAACTTGTCTGCTGCTATGACAAGGCTTTTTTGCCGCTGCTGTTTCAACCTGACGTAATTGCCTGTAGGAAAGAGTCCTCAATTTGCCCTTATCAGCACGCACACGTGTGTACTGTGAATCAGCTACATACTTCTTGATTGCCAAGACACTTCATCCTGATCATCGCACAATGTTGATTCTAGTCATGCCTTGACCTAAACACTCCACAATTTGTTGCTTCTCAGCAGCCGACACATCCTTTTTCTTTCCCATTTTGGCAGAAAATGTAGGCTGCTTAATAATGTGAGAGAGCCTTCTTAAGTAGTCTTGCCTTTCATTGGACACACCTGCCAAACTAATTAGCACAGGTGTCTGCAATTGCTTACAGTGATATAAAGAGCCCTGACACACATCACCATCAATGAGTTTAACTGACAAACAAACAAATTCTTCCCTTATCACTCCTAAACACTTTTTGCATAATAATTTGGAACGCGGTGTACATGTGCTTTTCCACAAAACACCAGTGGTTCACGTAGTGAATCTTACAGTTCTAACTTGCCAACCGTGGTCTGTATGGAGTTGTTCAATAAAGGGCCCAAAATTAAGATAACATAGATGGGAGAGGTCTCTATGAATAGGAATTCCTAAGTATTTGATACCCTGTGAGGGCCAGGCAAAGGGAAAGTTGGACTGGATGGAATCCTATATGGATTTGGGGAGGGAGACATCGAGGGCCTCAGACTTCGCTGCATTGATTTTAAAATTTTACCATGTAACAAAGTGATCTATTTCAGCCATAACAGCAGGGATGGATATATGTGATTGAGTGATATATACTAGGACATCATCAGCAAATAGAGAGCACTTGTACTCGGTGCCTCCCACCTCAATCCACCTAATATTGGGGTTATGGCGAATTGATGAGAGCAGGTGCTCCGTCACTAGGATGTATAAGAGAGGGGACAGAGGACATCCCTGCCTTGTCCCATTGGTGATTGTGAAAGGTGATGAAAATGTTCTGACGCACCCCCTGGGCCTTGGGACACCCGGAGCCGGACCCTTTTTGGTGGATGCTGGTGGTTGTAGTCTTCGTGGCGGCGATCCGGTTCCGTGGCTCAGGGCGGTCAAACCAGTGGCGGAACTATTTATGTGGTTTTGATGTTTAAATGTCCGACTACGCCACCCGTGGATTGCGGTCAGAGTGAACCGCCGCTACAGGGCAGACCGCTAAGGCTGGTGTTGTGGGTGCAGCAGAGCGTAGCATAACTCCCCACGGGAGGAGTATAGCCTCAGGGCAGTGTATGCGGAGGATGGGGGTGATGGTGCAGGGCAGCAGCAGTAACGACACGGAGTCAGTGATGCAGTTCAGGGCCTTTACTCACAGTTCTTATTATCCAGACCACGTCTGCAGGTAACGGCTGCCCACGTCGTACTGTGCTCACCAGGTGAGGGGCTCAGACAACTCCCAGATAACTTTGGAGCGCTTCACAGGACCCCCTTTGTGTGTCCTTTGTCTTGCCTTTCTTACCAACACTTCTGTCCGGCTGCCTCGGGCCTCCTCTTGGTAAACTTGGCGCCAGTTTCCCTGACCCTATGTGGTGCCTTCCTAGCGGGTGGAGCAAGGGGCTGCACCACATAAAATGTCAGAGCCTCCGGTTTCTAGCTGAGGGTCGTTTCCTGCCTCCACTAGTTCGGGGACCGGTCTCCCCCTTTGGCCTGACCCCTCCACGCAGGTGGATTCGGGCGTGCGGTGGCGACTCGCCCGTCCGCACCCCTGGGATCCCTTCATTCCTCGTTCCTGGAGCCTTCTCCGCTCCTCTTCCTTCCTTCTCCCTCTTGCAGGCCTGGGCCTCTGTTACTAGGCCCGCCTCCGGAGCAGAGCTCATGCAGAGCCCCTGCTGCCTGCCACTTCTGCTCAGACTTCTCTGCACTGAACTAAGATGGTGCCCACCTTTTATACTCCCTTCTCAATGCACCCAGGAACTGCTTCCTCCCTGCTCCTGCACTGCAGGGTTCCCCTTCCTCAGTGTTCCCTCCCCCCACTCCAGCCAGGGACAGGGACTGTCGTGCCCATCTCAGGGGCATATTGGTCGCCCTGCCCCACGGCAATGTGGTGTAATGCATGCAGGTGTCGGGTCCTGATCCACACTCCATCCTTATCTGAGAGTGAGATATCACACCTCTGGGTGAGGTGCAATACGTCTGTAGCAACCGAGCCCTCGGTGCTACAGTTCCATTTATCTTCAGCCTAGGTGACGTATTGTGATACAGGGCCGTGATTTTGGCTATAAAAGGGTCCCCTAGACCCCTACCCCAAGCTTTTTAAGAGAATCATATATGGCGTGCCAGGAGACTCTATGGAATGCTTTCTCAGCATCCAACGAGAGTATCTACTTACAAATTTTTAACTGCATCTAGCCCAGGAAATACTTTGTGCCTAGTAGCAGTGTCTGCTAGTCAGCGGATTATCCCGGCTGTTAAGCAAGCTACACCACCTGTAGTTTGGACACTTAATTTTTTCAAAGGAAATGCTTCGGGACCACGGGATACTTAGTGAAGAGCATCAGGAGGCACCCCAAGGCATAGGGGCTGGGACTGGCACTAGGATGCCTTGCGGTGGACAGCCGAGCTCGATCCTTATAAAAGCTTTTTAACTGCAGCAGCTTTAGTGGACGCTACTGGAGCTGGAATTACGCGGCTGCTGGCATGAGACTTGCCCTCCAATAGATCCTTGTAAATGGATTTAAAGTGTATTCATTCAAATTAGAGGGACAATTTAAATTAAAAAGCTTAGAGCTGCCTCCACCACAGGGGGGCTCTCTCGACCCACCAGCGGACAGGCACCAGTATTGGGAGAGGGGGGCTGGCCGTCAGGGTTCACCGCGGCTCTGGCACAAACCCGGCGACACGGAGGTGGCACGGGCAGGAGCGGACTGGCCGTCTCGGCTTCTCACTTTTTGGATTTTAGAAGGGCATGACATGCCTATATCTGTGTCTCCCCCTCCTTTTACTCCTCCACCTCTTTTCTTTTCGCATGACTATATGTACTTGTCACTTTTCCATGTGTTAGTTGTGTCTTCTGAGCAGTTTGTCAGCTTTTGGACACCTTTGAAGGTGTTTTCTATGTGTTTCTATGTGTTTTTGTTTGCCTGCCATTGGTTTTAACGGTGTTCGAAGGTGTTCGACGAACAGTTCGACGAACAGTTCGGCGAACACACGGGTGTTCGACGAACCGAACCGAACTCGAACACTACGGGGGTGGCTCAACACTAATAAGGACGTCCTCTGTACGGTAACTTCAATTTAGATGTCTCAGTACAGAGGTGACTAGATCAGAGTTGCTGTAGTGAGATTCATAGTTTGTGTGCACCGTACTGTGTATAAGGACGTCCTCTGTACAGTAACTTCAGTATAGATGTCTCAGTACAGAGGTGACTAGATCAGAGTTGCTGTACTGAGATTCATAGTTTCTGTGCACTGTACTGTGTATAAGGACGTCCTCTGTACAGTAACTTCAGTCTAGATGTCTCAGTACAGAGGTGACTAGTTGGGAGTTGCTGTACTGAGATTCATAGTTTGTGTGCACCGTACTGTGTATAAGGACGTCCTCTGTACAGTAACCTCAATCTAGATGTCTCAGTACAGAGGTGACTAGATCAGAGTTGCTGCACTGAGGTCCATGATTTCTGTGCACTGTACTGTGTATAAGGACGTCCTCTATACAGTAACTTCAGTCTAGTTGTCTCAGTACAGAGGTAACTAGATCAGAGTTGCTGCAGTAAGGTTCATGATCTCTGTGCATTGTACTGTGTATAAGAATGTCCTCTGTATGGTAACCTCAATCTAGATGTCTCAGTACAGAGGTGACTAGATGGGAGTTGCTGTACTGAGATTCATAGTTTCTGTGCACTGTACTGTGTATAAGGACGTCCTCTGTACAGTAACTTCAGTCTAGTTGTCTTAGTACAGAGGTAACTAGATCAGAGTTGCTGTACTGAGGTCCATGATTTCTGTGCACTGTACTATGTATAAGGACGTCCTCTATACAGTAACTTCAGTCTAGATGTCTCAGTACAGAGGTGACTAGATCGGAGTTGCTGTACTGAGGTCCATGATTTCTGTGCACTGTACTGTGTATAAGAACGTCCTCTGTACAGTAACCTCATTCTAGATGTCTCAGTACAGAGGTGACTAGATCAGAGTTGCTGTACTGAGATTCATAGTTTGTGTGCACCGTACTGTGTATAAGGACGTCCTCTGTACAGTAACTTCAGTATAGATGTCTCAGTACAGAGGTGACTGGATCGGAATTGCAGCACTGAGGTCCATGATCTCTGTGCACTGTACTGTGTATAAGGACGTCCTCTGTACAGTAACTCCATTCTAGATGTCTCAGTACAGAGGTGACTAGATCAGAGTTGCTGTAGTGAGATTCATAGTTTGTGTGCACCGTACTGTGTATAAGGACGTCATCTGTACAGTAACTTCAGTATAGATGTCTCAGTACAGAGGTGACTAGATCAGAGTTGCTGTAGTGAGATTCATAGTTTGTGTGCACCGTACTGTGTATAAGGACGTCCTCTGTACAGGTATTTCAGTATAGTTGTCTCAGTACAGAGGTAACTAGATCAGAGTTGCTGTACTGAGATACCTAGTTTGTGTGCACCGTACTGTGTATAAGGACGTCCCCTGTACGGTAACTTCAATTTAGATGTCTCAGTACAGAGGTGACTAGATCAGAGTTGCTGTAGTGAGATTCATAGTTTGTGTGCACCGTACTGTGTATAAAGACGTCCTCTGTACAGGTATTTCAGTATAGTTGTCTCAGTACAGAGGTAACTAGATCAGAGTTGCTGTACTGAGATTCATAGTTTGTGTGCACCGTACTGTGTATGAGGACGTCCTCTGTACATTAACCTCATTCTAGATGTCTCAGTACAGAGGTGACTAGATCGGAGTTGCTGTACTGAGGTCCATGATCTCTGTGTACTGTACTGTGTATAAGGACGTCCTCTGTACAGTAACTTCAATCTAGATGTCTCAGTACAAAGGTGATTAGATCAGAGTTGCTGCAGTAAGGTTCATGATCTCTGTGCACCGTACTGTGTATAAGGACGTCCTCTGTACGGTAACTTCAATTTAGATGTCTCAGTACAGAGGTGACTAGATCAGAGTTGCTGTACTGAGATTCATAGTTTGTGTGCACCGTACTGTGTATGAGGACGTCCTCTGTACATTAACCTCATTCTAGATGTCTCAGTACAGAGGTGACTAGATCGGAGTTGCTGTACTGAGGTCCATGATCTCTGTGTACTGTACTGTGTATAAGGACGTCCTCTGTACAGTAACTTCAATCTAGATGTCTCAGTACAAAGGTGATTAGATCAGAGTTGCTGCAGTAAGGTTCATGATCTCTGTGCACTGTACTGTGTATAAGGACGTCCTCTGTACAGTAACTTCAGTCTAGATGTCTCAGTACAGAGGTGACTAGATCAGAGTTGCTGTACTGAGATTCATAGTTTGTGTGCACCGTACTGTGTATAAGGACGTCCTCTGTACAGTAACTTCAGTCTAGTTGTCTTAGTAAAGAGGTGACTAGATCAGAGTTGCTGTACTGAGATTCATAGTTTGTGTGCACTGTACTGTGTATAAGGACGTCCTCTGTACAGTAAACTCAATCTAGATGTCTCAGTACAGAGGTGACTAGATCAGAGTTGCTGCAGTAAGTTTCATGATTTCTGTGCACTGTACTGTGTATAAGGACGTCCTCTGTGCAGTAACTTCAGTCTAGATGTCTCAGTACAGAGGTAACTAGATCAGAGTTGCTGTACTGAGATTCATAGTTTGTGTGCACCGTACTGTGTATAAGGACGTCCTCTATACAGTAACTTCAGTATAGATGTCTCAGTACAGAGGTGACTAGATCAGAGTTGCTGTAGTGAGATTCATAGTTTCTGTGCACCGTACTGTGTATAAGGACGTCCTCTGTACAGTAACCTTAGTCTAGATGTCTCAGTACAGAGGTGACTGGATCGGAGTTGCAGCACTGAGGTCCATGATCTCAGTGCACTGTACTGTGTATAAGGACGTCCTCTGTACAGTAACTTCAATTTAGATGTCTCAGTACAGAGGTGACTAGATCAGAGTTGCTGTAGTGAGATTCATAGTTTGTGTGCACCGTACTGTGTATAAGGACGTCATCTGTACAGTAACTTCAGTATAGATGTCTCAGTACAGAGGTGACTAGATCAGAGTTGCTGTACTGAGATTCATAGTTTCTGTGCACTGTACTGTGTATAAGGACGTCCTCTGTACAGTAACTTCAGTCTAGTTGTCTCAGTACAGAGGTTACTAGATCAGAGTTGCTGTACTGAGATTCATAGTTTGTGTGCACTGTACTGTGTATAAGGACGTCCTCTGTACAGTAACTTCAGTTTAGATGTCTCAGTACAGAGGTGACTAGTTGGGAGTTGCTGTACTGAGATTCATAGTTTGTGTGCACCGTACTGTGTATAAGGACGTTCTCTGTACAGTAACCTCAATCTAGATGTCTCAGTACAGAGGTGACTAGATCAGAGTTGCTGCACTGAGGTCCATGATTTCTGTGCACTGTACTGTGTATAAGGACGTCCTCTATACAGTAACTTCAGTCTAGTTGTCTCAGTACAGAGGTAACTAGATCAGAGTTGCTGCAGTAAGGTTCATGATCTCTGTGCATTGTACTGTGTATAAGAATGTCCTCTGTATGGTAACCTCAATCTAGATGTCTCAGTACAGAGGTGACTAGATGGGAGTTGCTGTACTGAGATTCATAGTTTCTGTGCACTGTACTGTGTATAAGGACGTCCTCTGTACAGTAACTTCAGTCTAGTTGTCTTAGTACAGAGGTAACTAGATCAGAGTTGCTGTATTGAGGTCCATGATTTCTGTGCACTGTACTATGTATAAGGACGTCCTCTATACAGTAACTTCAGTCTAGATGTCTCAGTACAGAGGTGACTAGATCGGAGTTGCTGTACTGAGGTCCATGATTTCTGTGCACTGTACTGTGTATAAGAACGTCCTCTGTACAGTAACCTCAATCTAGATGTCTCAGTACAGAGGTGACTAGATCAGAGTTGCTGTACTGAGATTCAAAGTTTGTGTGCACCGTACTGTTTATAAGGACGTCCTCTGTACAGTAACTTCAGTATAGATGTCTCAGTACAGAGGTGACTAGATCGGAGTTGCAGCACTGAGGTCCATGATCTCTGTGCACTGTACTGTGTATAAGGACGTCCTCTGTACAGTAACTCCATTCTAGATGTCTCAGTACAGAGGTAACTAGATCAGAGTTGCTGTACTGAGATTCATAGTTTGTGTGCACCGTACTGTGTATAAGGACGTCCTCTGTACGGTAACTTCAATTTAGATGTCTCAGTACAGAGGTGACTAGATCAGAGTTGCTGCAGTAAGGTTCATGATCTCTGTGCACTGTACTGTGTATAAGGACGTCCTCTGTACAGTAACTTCAGTCTAGTTGTCTCAGTACAGAGGTAACTAGATCAGAGTTGCTGTACTGAGATTCCTAGTTTGTGTGCACCGCACTGTGTATAAGGACGTCCTCTGTACAGGTATTTCAGTATAGTTGTCTCAGTACAGAGGTAACTAGATCAGAGTTGCTGTACTGAGATTCATAGTTTGTGTGCACCGTCCTGTGTATGAGGACGTCCTCTGTACAGTAACCTCAATCTAGATGTCTCAGTACAGAGGTGACTAGATCAGAGTTGCTGCAGTAAGGTTCATGATTCTGTGCACTGTACTGTGTATAAGGACTTCCTCTGTACAGTAACTTCAGTCTAGATGTCTCAGTACAGAGGTGACTAGATCAGAGTTGCTGCAGTAAGGTTCATGATTTCTGTGCACTGTACTGTGTATAAGGACGTCCTCTGTACAGTAACTTCAGTCTTGATGTCTCAGTACAGAGGTGACTAGATCGGAGTTGCTGTACTGAGGTCCATGATCTCTGTGTACTGTACTGTGTATAAGGACATCCTCTGTACAGTAACTTCAGTCTATTTGTCTCAGTACAGAGGTAACTAGATCAGAGTTGCTGTACTGAGATTCATAGTTTGTGTGCACTGTACTGTGTATAAGGACGTCCTCTGTACAGTAACTGCAGTCTAGATGTCTCAGTACAGAGGTGACCAGATCAGAGTTGCTGTACTGAGATTCATAGTTTGTGTGCACTGTACTGTTTATAAGGACGTCCTCTGTACAGTAACTTCAATGTAGATGTCTCAGTACAGAGGTGACTAGATCAGAGTTGCAGCACTGAGGTCCATGATCTCTGTGCACTGTACTGTGTATAAGGACGTCCTCTGTACGGTAACTTCAATTTAGATGTCTCAGTGCAGAGGTGACTAGATCAGAGTTGCTGTAGTGAGATTCATAGTTTGTGTGCACCGTACTGTGTATAAGGACGTCCTCTGTACAGTAACTTCAGTATAGATGTCTCAGTACAGAGGTGACTAGATCAGAGTTGCTGTACTGAGATTCATAGTTTCTGTGCACTGTACTGTGTATAAGGACGTCCTCTGTACAGTAACTTCAGTCTAGTTGTCTCAGTAGACATGTGACTAGATCAGAGTTGCTGTACTGAGATTCATAGTTTGTGTGCACTGTACTGTGTATAAGGACGTCCTCTGTACAGTAACTTCAGTCTAGTTATCTCAGTACAGAGGTTACTAGATCAGAGTTGCTGTACTGAGATTCATAGTTTGTGTGCACTGTACTGTGTATAAGGACGTCCTCTGTACAGTAACTTCAGTCTAGATGTCTCAGTACAGAGGTGACTAGTTGGGAGTTGCTGTACTGAGATTCATAGTTTGTGTGCACCGTACTGTGTATAAGGACGTCCTCTGTACAGTAACCTCAATCTAGATGTCTCAGTACAGAGGTGACTAGATCAGAGTTGCTGCACTGAGGTCCATGATTTCTGTGCACTGTACTGTGTATAAGGACGTCCTCTGTACAGTAACTTCAGTCTAGTTGTCTTAGTACAGAGGTAACTAGATCAGCGTTGCTGTACTGAGGTCCATGATTTCTGTGCACTGTACTATGTATAAGGACGTCCTCTATACAGTAACTTCAGTCTAGATGTCTCAGTACAGAGGTGACTAGATCAGAGTTGCTGCAGTAAGGTTCATGATTTCTGTGCACTGTACTGTGTATAAGGACGTCCTCTGTACAGTAACTTCAGTCTAGATGTCTCAGTACAGAGGTGACTAGATCGGAGTTGCTGTACTGAGGTCCATGATCTCTGTGTACTGTACTGTGTATAAGGACATCCTCTGTACAGTAACTTCAGTCTATTTGTCTCAGTACATAGGTAAGTAGATCAGAGTTGCTGTACTGAGATTCATAGTTTGTGTGCACTGTACTGTGTATAAGGACGTCCTCTGTACAGTAACTTCAATCTAGATGTCTCAGTACAGAGGTGACTAGATCGGAGTTGCTGTACTGAGGTCTATGATATCTGTGCACTGTACTGTGTATAAGGACGTCCTCTGTACAGTAACTTCAGTATATTTGTCTCAGTACAGAGGTAACTAGATCAGAGTTGCTGTACTGAGATTCATAGTTTGTGTGCACCCTACTGTGTATAAGGACGTCCTCTGTACAGTAACTTCAGTCTAGATGTCTCAGTACAGAGGTGACTAGATCGGAGTTGCTGTACTGAGGTCCATGATCTCTGTGCACCGTACTGTGTATAAGGACGTCCTCTGTACAGTAACTTCAGTCTAGATGTCTCAGTACAGAGGTGACTAGATCAGAGTTGCTGTACTGAGATTCATAGTTTGTGTGCACCCTACTGTGTATAAGGACGTCCTCTGTACATTAACCTCATTCTAGATGTCTCAGTACAGAGGTGACTAGATCGGAGTTGCTGTACTGAGGTCCATGATCTCTGTGCACCGTACTGTGTATAAGGACGTCCTATGTACAGTAACCTCAATTTAGATGTCTCAGTACAGAGGTGACTAGATCAGATTTGCTGCAGAAAGGTCCATGATCTCTGTGCACTGTACTGTGTATAAGGACGTCCTCTGTACAGTAACTTCAGTCTAGATGTCTCAGTACAGAGGTGACTAGATCAGAGTTGCTGTACTGAGATTCATAGTTTGTGTGCACTGTACTGTGTATAAGGACGTCCTCTGTACAGTAACTTCAATTTAGATGTCTCAGTACAGAGGTGACTAGATCAGAGTTGCAGCACTGAGGTCCATGATCTCTGTGCACCGTACTGTGTATAAGGACGTCCTCTGTACGGTAACTTCAATTTAGATGTCTCAGTACAGAGGTGACTAGATCAGAGTTGCTGTAGTGAGATTCATAGTTTCTGTGCACCGTACTGTGTATAAGGACGTCCTCTGTACAGTAACCTTAGTCTAGATGTCTCAGTACAGAGGTGACTGGATCGGAGTTGCAGCACTGAGGTCCATGATCTCTGTGCACTGTACTGTGTATAAGGACGTCCTCTGTACAGTAACTTCAATTTAGATGTCTCAGTACAGAGGTGACTAGATCAGAGTTGCTGTAGTGAGATTCATAGTTTGTGTGCACCGTACTGTGTATAAGGACGTCATCTGTACAGTAACTTCAGTATAGATGTCTCAGTACAGAGGTGACTAGATCAGAGTTGCTGTACTGAGATTCATAGTTTCTGTGCACTGTACTGTGTATAAGGACGTCCTCTGTACAGTAACTTCAGTCTAGTTGTCTCAGTACAGAGGTTACTAGATCAGAGTTGCTGTACTGAGATTCATAGTTTGTGTGCACTGTACTGTGTATAAGGACGTCCTCTGTACAGTAACTTCAGTTTAGATGTCTCAGTACAGAGGTGACTAGTTGGGAGTTGCTGTACTGAGATTCATAGTTTGTGTGCACCGTACTGTGTATAAGGACGTCCTCTGTACAGTAACCTCAATCTAGATGTCTCAGTACAGAGGTGACTAGATCAGAGTTGCTGCACTGAGGTCCATGATTTCTGTGCACTGTACTGTGTATAAGGACGTCCTCTATACAGTAACTTCAGTCTAGTTGTCTCAGTACAGAGGTAACTAGATCAGAGTTGCTGCAGTAAGGTTCATGATCTCTGTGCATTGTACTGTGTATAAGAATGTCCTCTGTATGGTAACCTCAATCTAGATGTCTCAGTACAGAGGTGACTAGATGGGAGTTGCTGTACTGAGATTCATAGTTTCTGTGCACTGTACTGTGTATAAGGACGTCCTCTGTACAGTAACTTCAGTCTAGTTGTCTTAGTACAGAGGTACCTAGATCAGAGTTGCTGTATTGAGGTCCATGATTTCTGTGCACTGTACTATGTATAAGGACGTCCTCTATACAGTAACTTCAGTCTAGATGTCTCAGTACAGAGGTGACTAGATCGGAGTTGCTGTACTGAGGTCCATGATTTCTGTGCACTGTACTGTGTATAAGAACGTCCTCTGTACAGTAACCTCAATCTAGATGTCTCAGTACAGAGGTGACTAGATCAGAGTTGCTGTACTGAGATTCAAAGTTTGTGTGCACCGTACTGTTTATAAGGACGTCCTCTGTACAGTAACTTCAGTATAGATGTCTCAGTACAGAGGTGACTAGATCGGAGTTGCTGTACTGAGGTCCATGATCTCTGTGCACTGTACTGTGTATAAGGACGTCCTCTGTACAGTAACTCCATTCTAGATGTCTCAGTACAGAGGTAACTAGATCAGAGTTGCTGTACTGAGATTCATAGTTTGTGTGCACCGTACTGTGTATAAGGACGTCCTCTGTACAGGTATTTCAGTATAGTTGTCTCAGTACAGAGGTAACTAGATCAGAGTTGCTGTACTGAGATTCATAGTTTGTGTGCACCGTCCTGTGTATGAGGACGTCCTCTGTACAGTAACCTCAATCTAGATGTCTCAGTACAGAGGTGACTAGATCAGAGTTGCTGCAGTAAGGTTCATGATTTCTGTGCACTGTACTGTGTATAAGGACTTCCTCTGTACAGTAACTTCAGTCTAGATGTCTCAGTACAGAGGTGACTAGATCAGAGTTGCTGCAGTAAGGTTCATGATTTCTGTGCACTGTACTGTGTATAAGGACGTCCTCTGTACAGTAACTTCAGTCTTGATGTCTCAGTACAGAGGTGACTAGATCGGAGTTGCTGTACTGAGGTCCATGATCTCTGTGTACTGTACTGTGTATAAGGACATCCTCTGTACAGTAACTTCAGTCTATTTGTCTCAGTACAGAGGTAACTAGATCAGAGTTGCTGTACTGAGATTCATAGTTTGTGTGCACTGTACTGTGTATAAGGACGTCCTCTGTACAGTAACTTCAGTCTAGATGTCTCAGTACAGAGGTGACCAGATCAGAGTTGCTGTACTGAGATTCATAGTTTGTGTGCACTGTACTGTTTATAAGGACGTCCTCTGTACAGTAACTTCAATGTAGATGTCTCAGTACAGAGGTGACTAGATCAGAGTTGCAGCACTGAGGTCCATGATCTCTGTGCACTGTACTGTGTATAAGGACGTCCTCTGTACGGTAACTTCAATTTAGATGTCTCAGTACAGAGGTGACTAGATCAGAGTTGCTGTAGTGAGATTCATAGTTTGTGTGCACCGTACTGTGTATAAGGACGTCCTCTGTACAGTAACTTCAGTATAGATGTCTCAGTACAGAGGTGACTAGATCAGAGTTGCTGTACTGAGATTCATAGTTTCTGTGCACTGTACTGTGTATAAGGACGTCCTCTGTACAGTAACTTCAGTATAGATGTCTCAGTACAGAGGTGACTAGATCAGAGTTGCTGTACTGAGATTCATAGTTTCTGTGCACTGTACTGTGTATAAGGACGTCCTCTGTACAGTAACTTCAGTCTAGTTGTCTCAGTAGACATGTGACTAGATCAGAGTTGCTGTACTGAGATTCATAGTTTGTGTGCACTGTACTGTGTATAAGGACGTCCTCTGTACAGTAACTTCAGTCTAGTTATCTCAGTACAGAGGTTACTAGATCAGAGTTGCTGTACTGAGATTCATAGTTTGTGTGCACTGTACTGTGTATAAGGACGTGCTCTGTACAGTAACTTCAGTCTAGATGTCTCAGTACAGAGGTGACTAGTTGGGAGTTGCTGTACTGAGATTCATAGTTTGTGTGCACCGTACTGTGTATAAGGACGTCCTCTGTACAGTAACCTCAATCTAGATGTCTCAGTACAGAGGTGACTAGATCAGAGTTGCTGCACTGAGGTCCATGATTTCTGTGCACTGTACTGTGTATAAGGACGTCCTGTATACAGTAACTTCAGTCTAGTTGTCTCAGTACAGAGGTAACTAGATCAGAGTTGCTGCAGTAACGTTCATGATCTCTGTGCATTGTACTGTGTATAAGAACGTCCTCTGTATGGTAACCTCAATCTAGATGTCTCAGTACAGAGGTGACTAGATGGGAGTTGCTGTACTGAGATTCATAGTTTCTGTGCACTGTACTGTGTATAAGGACGTCCTCTGTACAGTAACTTCAGTCTAGTTGTCTTAGTACAGAGGTAACTAGATCAGAGTTGCTGTACTGAGGTCCATGATTTCTGTGCACTGTACTATGTATAAGGACGTCCTCTATACAGTAACTTCAGTCTAGATGTCTCAGTACAGAGGTAACTAGTTCAGAGTTGCTGTACTGAGATTCATAGTTTGTGTGCACCGTACTGTGTATGAGGACGTCCTCTGTACAGTAACCTCAATCTAGATGTCTCAGTACAGAGGTGACTAGATCAGAGTTGCTGCAGTAAGGTTCATGATTTCTGTGCACTGTACTGTGTATAAGGACGTCCTCTGTACAGTAACTTCAGTCTAGATGTCTCAGTACAGAGGTGACTAGATCAGAGTTGCTGCAGTAAGGTTCATGATTTCTGTGCACTGTACTGTGTATAAGGACGTCCTCTGTACAGTAACTTCAGTCTAGATGTCTCAGTACAGAGGTGACTAGATCAGAGTTGTTGCAGTAAGGTTCATGATTTCTGTGCACTGTACTGTGTATAAGGACGTCCTCTGTACAGTAACTTCAGTCTAGATGTCTTAGTACAGAGGTGACTAGATCGGAGTTGCTGTACTGAGGTCCATGATCTCTGTGTACTGTACTGTGTATAAGGACATCCTCTGTACAGTAACTTCAGTCTATTTGTCTCAGTACATAGGTAAGTAGATCAGAGTTGCTGTACTGAGATTCATAGTTTGTGTGCACTGTACTGTGTATAAGGACGTCCTCTGTACAGTAACTTCAATCTAGATGTCTCAGTACAGAGGTGACTAGATCGGAGTTGCTGTACTGAGGTCTATGATATCTGTGCACTGTACTGTGTATAAGGATGTCCTCTGTACAGTAACTTCAGTATATTTGTCTAAGTACAGAGGTAACTAGATCAGAGTTGCTGTACTGAGATTCATAGTTTGTGTGCACCCTACTGTGTATAAGGACGTCCTCTGTACAGTAACTTCAGTCTAGATGTCTCAGTACAGAGGTGACTAGATCGGAGTTGCTGTACTGAGGTCCATGATCTCTGTGCACCGTACTGTGTATAAGGACGTCCTCTGTACAGTAACTTCAGTCTAGATGTCTCAGTACAGAGGTGACTAGATCAGAGTTGCTGTACTGAGATTCATAGTTTGTGTGCACCCTACTGTGTATAAGGACGTCCTCTGTACATTAACCTCATTCTAGATGTCTCAGTACAGAGGTGACTAGATCGGAGTTGCTGTACTGAGGTCCATGATCTCTGTGCACCGTACTGTGTATAAGGACGTCCTCTGTACAGTAACCTCAATTTAGATGTCTCAGTACAGAGGTGACTAGATCAGATTTGCTGCAGAAAGGTCCATGATCTCTGTGCACTGTACTGTGTATAAGGACGTCCTCTGTACAGTAACTTCAGTCTAGATGTCTCAGTACAGAGGTGACTAGATCAGAGTTGCTGTACTGAGATTCATAGTTTGTGTGCACTGTACTGTGTATAAGGACGTCCTCTGTACAGTAACCTCAATCTAGATGTCTCAGTACAGAGGTGACTAGATCAGAGTTGCTGTACTGAGGTCCATGATCTCTGTGCACTGTACTGTGTATAAGGACGTCCTCTGTACAGTAACTTCAATTTAGATGTCTCAGTACAGAGGTGACTAGATCAGAGTTGCAGCACTGAGGTCCATGATCTCTGTGCACTGTACTGTGTATAAGGACGTCCTCTGTACGGTAACTTCAATTTAGATGTCTCAGTACAGAGGTGACTAGATCAGAGTTGCTGTAGTGAGATTCATAGTTTGTGGGCACCGTACTGTGTATAAGGACGTCCTCTGTACAGTAACTTTAGTATAGATGTCTCAGTACAGAGGTGACTAGATCAGAGTTGCTGTACTGAGATTCATAGTTTCTGTGCACTGTACTGTGTATAAGGACGTCCTCTGTACAGTAACTTCAGTCTAGTTGTCTCAGTACACATGTGACTAGATCAGAGTTGCTGTACTGAGATTCATAGTTTGTGTGCACTGTACTGTGTATAAGGACGTCCTCTGTACAGTAACTTCAGTCTAGTTGTCTCAGTACAGAGGTTATTAGATCAGAGTTGCTGTACTGAGATTCATAGTTTGTGTGCACTGTACTGTGTATAAGGACGTCCTCTGTACAGTAACTTCAGTCTAGATGTCTCAGTACAGAGGTGACTAGATCAGAGTTGCTGCACTGAGGTCCATGATTTCTGTGCACTGTACTGTGTATAAGGACGTCCTCTATACAGTACCTTCAGTCTAGTTGTCTCAGTACAGAGGTAACTAGATCAGAGTTGCTGCAGTAGGGTTCATGATCTCTGTGCATTGTACTGTGTATAAGAACGTCCTCTGTATGGTAACCTCAATCTAGATGTCTCAGTACAGAGGTGACTAGATGGGAGTTGCTGTACTGAGATTCATAGTTTCTGTGCACTGTACTGTGTATAAGGACGTCCTCTGTACAGTAACTTCAGTCTAGTTGTCTTAGTACAGAGGTAACTAGATCAGAGTTGCTGTACTGAGGTCCATGATTTCTGTGCACTGTACTATGTATAAGGACGTCCTCTATACAGTAACTTCAGTCTAGATGTCTCAGTACAGAGGTGACTAGATTGGAGTTGCTATACTGAGGTCCATGATTTCTGTGCACTCTACTGTGTATAAGGACGTCCTCTGTACAGTAACCTCAATCTACATGTCTCAATACAGAGGTGACTAGATCAGAGTTGCTGTACTGAGATTCATAGTTTGTGTGCACCGTACTGTGTATAAGGACGTCCTCTGTACAGTAACTCCATTCTAGATGTCTCAGTACAGAGGTAACTAGATCAGAGTTGCTGTACTGAGATTCCTAGTTTGTGTGCACCGTACTGTGCATAAGGACGTCCTCTGTACGGTAACTTCAATTTAGATATCTCAGTACAGAGGTGACTAGATCAGAGTTGCTGTAGTGAGATTCATAGTTTGTGTGCACCGTACTGTGTATAAGGACGTCCTCTGTACAGTAACTTCAGTCTAGTTGTCTCATTACAGAGGTGACTAGATCAGAGTTGCTGCAGTAAGGTTCATGATCTCTGTGCACTGTACTGTGTATAAGGACGTCCTCTGTACAGTAACTTCAGTCTAGATGTCTCAGTACAGAGGTGACTAGATCAGAGTTGCTGTACTGAGATTTATAGTTTGTGTGCACCGTACTGTGTATAAGGACGTCCTCTGTACAGTAACTTCAGTCTAGTTGTCTCAGTACAGAAGTGACTAGATCAGAGTTGCTGTACTGATATTCATAGTTTGTGTGCACTGTACTGTGTATAAGGAGGTCCTCTGTACAGTAACTTCAGTCTAGTTGTCTCAGTACGGAGGTAACTAGATCAGAGTTGCTGTACTGATATTCATAGTTTGTGTGCACTGTACTGTGTATAAGGACGTCCTCTGTACAGTAACTTCAATCTAGATATCTCAGTACAGAGGTGACTAGATCAGAGTTGCAGCTGTAAGGTTCATGATCTCTGTGCACTGTACTGTGTATAAGGACGTCCTCTGTACAGTAACTTCAGTCTAGTTGTCTCAGTACAGAGGTAACTAGATCAGAGTTGCTGTACTGAGATTCCTAGTTTGTGTGTACCGTACTGTGTATAAGGACGTCCTCTGTACAGGTATTTCAGTATAGTTGTCTCAGTACAGAGGTAACTAGATCAGAGTTGCTGTACTGAGATTCATAGTTTGTGTGCACCGTACTGTGTATGAGGACGTCCTCTGTACAGTAACCTCAATCTAGATGTTTCAGTACAGAGGTGACTAGATCAGAGTTGCTGCAGTAAGGTTCATGATTTCTGTGCACTGTACTGTGTATAAGGACGTCCTCTGTACAGTAACTTCAGTCTAGATGTCTCAGTACAGAGGTGACTAGATCAGAGTTGCTGCAGTAAGGTTCATGATTTCTGTGCACTGTACTGTGTATAAGGACGTCCTCTGTACAGTAACTTCAGTCTAGATGTCTCAGTACAGAGGTTACTAGATCGGAGTTGCTGTACTGAGGTCCATGATCTCTGTGTACTGTACTGTGTATAAGGACGTCCTCTGTACAGTAACTTCAGTCTATTTGTCTCAGTACAGAGGTAACTAGATCAGAGTTGCTGTACTGAGATTCATAGTTTGTGTGCACTGTACTGTGTATAAGGACGTCCTCTGTACAGTAACTTCAATCTAGATGTCTCAGTACAGAGGTGACTAGATCGGAGTTGCTGTACTGAGGTCCATGATCTCTCTGCACTGTACTGTGTATAAGGACGTCCTCTGTACAGTAACTTCAGTCTATTTGTCTCAGTACAGAGGTAACTAGATCAGAGTTGCTGTACTGAGATTCATAGTTTGTGTGCACCCTACTGTGTATAAGGACGTCCTCTGTACAGTAACTTCAGTCTAGATGTCTCAGTACAGAGGTGACTAGATCGGAGTTGCTGCACTGAGGTCCATGATCTCTGTGCACCGTACTGTGTATAAGGACGTCCTCTGTACAGTAACTTCAGTCTAGATGTCTCAGTACAGAGGTGACTAGATCAGAGTTGCTGTACTGAGATTCATAGTTTGTGTGCACCCTACTGTGTATAAGGACGTCCTCTGTACATTAACCTCATTCTAGATGTCTCAGTACAGAGGTGACTAGATCGGAGTTGCTGTACTGAGGTCCATGATCTCTGTGCACCGTACTGTGTATAAGGACGTCCTCTGTACAGTAACCTCAATTTAGATGTCTCAGTACAGAGGTGACTAGATCAGATTTGCTGCAGAAAGGTCCATGATCTCTGTGCACTGTACTGTGTATAAGGACGTCCTCTGTACAGTAACTTCAGTCTAGATGTCTCAGTACAGAGGTGACTAGATCAGAGTTGCTGTACTGAGATTCATAGTTTGTGTGCACTGTACTGTGTATAAGAACGTCCTCTGTACAGTAACTTCAGTATAGATGTCTCAGTACAGAGGTGACTAGATCAGAGTTGCTGTACTGAGATTCATAGTTTCTGTGCACTGTACTGTGTATAAGGACGTCCTCTGTACAGTAACTTCAGTCTAGTTGTCTCAGTACAGAGGTGACTAGATCAGAGTTGCTGTACTGAGATTCATAGTTTGTGTGTACTGTACTGTGTATAAGGACGTCCTCTGTACAGTAACTTCAGTCTAGATGTCTCAGTACAGAGGTGACTAGTTGGGAGTTGCTGTACTGAGATTCATAGTTTGTGTGCACCGTACTGTGTATAAGGACGTCCTCTGTACAGTAACCTCAATCTAGATGTCTCAGTACAGAGGTGACTAGATCAGAGTTGCTGCACTGAGGTTCATAGTTTGTGTGCACTGTACTGTGTATAAGGACGTTCTCTGTACAGTAACTTCAGTATAGATGTCTCAGTACAGAGGTGACTAGATCGGAGTTGCAGCACTGAGGTCCATGATCTCTGTGTACTGTACTGTGTATAAGGACGTCCTCTGTACGGTAACTTCAATTTAGATGTCTCAGTACAGAGGTGACTAGATCAGAGTTGCTGTAGTGAGATTCATAGTTTGTGTGCACCGTACTGTGTATAAGGACGTCCTCTGTACGGTAACTTCAGTCTAGTTGTCTCAGTACAGAGCTAAGTAGATCAGAGTTGCTGTATTGAGATTCATAGTTTGTGTGCACCGTACTGTGTATAAGGACGTCCTCTGTACGGTAACTTCAGTCTAGTTGTCTCAGTACAGAGGTAACTAGATCAGAGTTGCTGTACTGAGATTCCTAGTTTGTGTGCACCGTACTGTGTATAAGGACGTCCTCTGTACAGTAACTTCAGTCTAGTTGTCTCATTACAGAGGTGACTAGATCAGAGTTGCTGCAGTAAGGTTCATGATCTCTGTGCACTGTACTGTGTATAAGGAAGTCCTCTGTACAGTAACTTCAGTCTAGATGTCTCAGTACAGAGGTGACTAGATCGGAGTTGCTGTAGTGAGATTCATAGTTTGTGTGCACTGTACTGTGTATAAGGACGTCCTCTGTACAGTAGCTTCAGTCTAGATGTCTCAGTACAGAGGTGACTAGATGGGAGTTGCTGTACTGAGATTCATAGTTTGTGTGCACCGTACTGTGTATAAGGACGTCCTCTATACAGTAACTTCAGTCTAGTTGTCTCAGTACAGAGGTGACTAGATCGGAGTTGCTGTACTGATATTCATAGTTTGTGTGCACTGTACTGTGTATAAGGACGTCCTCTGTACAGTAACTTCAATCTAGATGTCTCAGTACAGAGGTGACTAGATCAGAGTTGCTGCAGTAAGGTCCATGATTTCTGTGCACTGTACTGTGTATAAGGACGTGCTCTGTACAGTAACTTCAGTCTAGTTGTCTCAGTACAGAGGTAACTAGATCAGAGTTGCTGTACTGAGATTCATAGTTTGTGTGCACCGTACTGTGTATAAGGACGTCCTCTGTACAGTAACTTCAGTCTAGTTGTCTCAGTACAGAGGTGACTAGATCGGAGTTGCTGTACTGATATTCATAGTTTGTGTGCACTGTACTGTGTATAAGGACGTCCTCTGTACAGTAACCACAATCTAGATGTCTCAGTACAGAGGTGACTAGATCGGAGTTGCTGCAGTAAGGTTCATGATTTCTGTGCACTGTACTGTGTATAAGGACGTCCTCTGTGCAGTAACCTCAATCTAGATGTCTCAGTACAGAGGTGACTAGATCGGAGTTGCTGTACTGAGGTCAATGATCTCTGTGTACTGTACTGTGTATAAGGACGTCCTCTGTACAGTAACTTCAGTCTATTTGTCTCAGTACAGAGGTAACTAGATCAGAGTTGCTGTACTGAGATTCATAGTTTGTGTGGACTGCAGGATAGGATTAGATACACAGCTCAGTAGACAGTATCACACAGGATAGGATTAGATACACAGCTCAGCAGACAGTATCACACAGTTGAGGATTAGATACATCGCTCAGCAGACATTATCACACAGGAGAGGATTAGATACACAGCATGGGATTAGATACACAGCTCAGCAGACAGTATCACACAGGAGAGGATTAGATACACAGCTCAGCAGACAGTATCACACAGGAGAGGATTAGATACACAGCTCAGCAGACGGTATCACACATGAGAGGATTAGATACACAGCTCAGCACACAGTATCTCACAGGAGAAGATTAGATACACGGCTCAGCAGACAGTATCTCACAGGAGAGAATTAGATACATGACTCAGCAGACAGTATCACACAGGAGAGGATTAGATACACAGCTCAGCAGACAGTATCACACATTAGAGGATTAGATACACAGCTCAGCAGACAGTATCACACAGGGGAGGATTGGATACACAGCTCAGCAGACAGTATCACACAGGATGGGATTAGATAAACAGCTCAGCAGACAGTATCACACAGGATGGGATTAGATACACAGCTCAGCAGACAGTATCACACAGGAGAGAATTGGATACACAGCTCAGCAGACGGTATCACACAGGAGAGGATTAGATACACGGCTCAGCAGACAGTATCACACAGGAGAGGATTAGATACACAGCTCAGCAGACAGTATCACACAGGAGAGGATTGGATACACAGCTCAGCAGACAGTATCACACAGGAGAGGATTAGATACACAGCTCAGCAGACAGTATCACACAGGAGAGGATTATATACACAGCTCAGCAGACAGTATCGCACAGGAGAGGATTAGATACACGGCTCAGCAGACAGTATCACACAGGAGAGGATTAGATACACAGCTCAGCAGACAGTATCACACAGGAGAGGATTAGATACACAGCTCAGCAGACAGTACCACACAGGAGAAGATTAGATACACAGCTCAGCAGACGGTATCACACAGGAGAGGATTAGATACACAGCTCAGCAGACAGTATCACACAGGAGAGGATTAGATACATAGCTCAGCAGACTGTATCACACAGGAGAGGATTAGATACACAGCTCAGCAGACAGTATCACACAGGACAGGATTAGATACATAGCTCAGCAGACAGTATCACACAGGAGAGGATTAGATACACTGCTCAACAGACAGTATCACACAGGACAGGATTAGATACATAGCTCAGCAGACAGTATCACACAGGAGAGGATTAGATACACTGCTCAACAGACAGTATCACACAGGACAGGATTAGATACATAGCTCAGCAGACGGTATCACACATGAGAGGATTAGATACACTGCTCTGCAGACAGTATCACACAGGAGAGGATTAGATACACAGCTCAGCAGACAGTATCACACAGTAGAGGATTAGATACTTGGCTCAGCAGACAGTATCACACAGGAGAGGATTAGATACACAGCTCAGCAGACAGTATCGCACAGGAGAGGATTAGATACACCGCTCAGCAGACAGTATCACACAGGATAGGATTAGATACACGGCTCAGCAGACAGTATCACACAGGAGAGGATTAGATACACCGCTCAGCAGACAGTATCACACAGGACAGGATTAGATACACATCTCAGCAGACAGTATCACACAGGATAGGATTAGATACACATCTCAGCAGACAGTATTACACAGGAGAGGATTAGATACACAGCATAGGATTAGATACACAGCTCAGCAGACAGTATCACACAGCATAGGATTAGATACACAGCTCAGCAGACAGTATCACACAGGAGAGGATTAGATACACAGCTCAGCAGACAGTATCACACAGGAGAGGATTAGATACATGGCTCAGCAGACATTATCACACAGGAGAGGATTAGATACACAGCATAGGATTAGATACACAGCTCAGCAGACAGTATCACACAGGAGAGGATTAGATACACAGCTCAGCAGACAGTATCACACAGGAGAGGATTAGATACATGGCTCAGCAGACATTATCACACAGGAGAGGATTAGATACACAGCATAGGATTAGATACACAGCTCAGCAGACAGTATCACACAGGAGAGGATTAGATACACAGCTCAGCAGACAGTGTCACACAGGACAGGATTAGATACACAGCTCAGCAGACAGTATCTCACAGGAGGGGATTAGATACACAGCTCAGCAGACAGTATCACACAGGAGGGGATTAGATACACAGCTCAGCAGACAGTATCACACAGGATAAGATTAGATACACTGCTCAGCAGACGGTATCACACAGCATAGGATTAGATACACAGCTCAGCACACAGTATCTCACAGGAGAAGATTAGATACACAGCTCAGCAGACAGTATCACACAGGAGAAGATTAGATACACAGCTCAGCAGACAGTATCACACAGGATAAGATTAGATACACTGCTCAGCAGACGGTATCACACAGCATAGGATTAGATACACAGCTCAGCACACAGTATCTCACAGGAGAAGATTAGATACACAGCTCAGCAGACAGTATCACACAGGAGAGGATTAGATACACAGCTCAGCAGACAGTATCACACAGGATAAGATTAGATACACTGCTCAGCAGACGGTATCACACAGCATAGGATTAGATACACAGCTCAGCACACAGTATCTCACAGGAGAAGATTAGATACACGGCTCAGCAGACAGTATCACACAGGAGAAGATTAGATACACAGCTCAGCAGACAGTATCACACAGGAGAGGATTAGATACACAGCTCAGCAGACAGTATCACACAGGAGAGGATTAGATACACAGCTCAGCAGACAGTATCACACAGGAGAAGATTAGATACACAGCTCAGCAGACAGTATCACACAGGAGAGGAATAGATACACAGCTCAGCAGACAGTATCACACAGGAAGGGATTAGATACACAGCTCAGCAGACAGTATCACACAGGATAAGATTAGATACATAGCTCAGCAGACGGTATCACACATGAGAGGATTAGATACACAGCTCAGCACACAGTATCTCACAGGAGAGAATTAGATACATGACTCAGAAGACAGTATCACACAGGAGAGGATTAGATACACGGCTCAGCAGACAGTATCACACAGGAGAGGATTAGATACACAGCTCAGCAGACAGTATTGCAGAGGATAGGATTAGATACACAGCTCAGCAGACGGTATCACACAGGACAGGATTAGATACACTGCTCAGCAGACGGTATCACACAGAATAGGATTAGATACACAGCTCAGCAGACAGTATCACACAGGATAGGATTAGATAAACTGCTCATCAGACAGTATCACACAGGAGAGGATTAGATACACAGCTCAGCAGACAGTATCACACAGGAGAGGATGAGATACACGGTTCAGCAGACAGTATCACACAGGAGAGGATTAGATACACAGCTCAGCAGACAGTATCACACAGGAGAAGATTAGATACACGGCTCAGCAGACGGTATCACACAGGAGAGGATTAGATACACAGCTCAGCAGACAGTACCACACAGGAGAAGATTAGATACACGGCTCAGCAGACGGTATCACACAGGAGAGGATTAGATACACAGCTCAGCAGACAGTATCACACAGGAGAGGATTAGATACATAGCTCAGCAGACTGTATCACACAGGAGAGGATTAGATACACAGCTCAGCAGACAGTATTACACTGGAGAGGATTAGATAAACAGCATAGGATTAGATACACAGCTCAGCAGACAGTATCACACAGGACAGGATTAGATACACAGCTCAGCAGACAGTATCACACAGGAGAGGATTAGATACACTGCTCAACAGACAGTATCACACAGGACAGGATTAGATACATAGCTCAGCAGACAGTATCACACAGAATTGGATTAGATACACTGCTCAACAGACAGTATCACACAGGACAGGATTAGATACATAGCTCAGCAGACGGTATCACACATGAGAGGATTAGATACACTGCTCTGCAGACAGTATCACACAGGAGAGGATTAGATACACAACTCAGCACACAGTATCACACAGGAGAGGATTACATACACGGCTCTGCAGACAGTATCACACAGGAGAGGATTAGATACACGGCTCAGCAGATAGTATCACACTGGGGAGGATTAGATACACGGCTCAGCAGATAGTATCACACTGGGGAGGATTAGATACACGGCTCAGCAGATAGTATCACACTGGGGAGGATTAGATACACGGCTCAGTAGATAGTATCACACTGGGGAGGATTAGATACACAGCTCAGCAGACAGTATCGCACAGGAGAGGATTAAATACACGGCTCTGCAGACAGTATCACACAGGATAGGATTAGATACACGGCTCAGCAGATAGTATCACACTGGGGAGGATTAGATACACAGCTCAGCAGACAGTATCACACAGTAGAGGATTAGATACCTGGCTCAGCAGACAGTATCACACAGGAGAGGATTAGATACACAGCTCAGCAGACAGTATCACACAGGAGAGGATTAGATACACAGCTCAGCAGACAGTATCACACAGGAGAGGATTAGATACACGGCTCAGCAGACAGTATCACACAGTATAAGATTACATACACTGCTCAGCAGAGAGTATCACACAGGAGAGGATTAGATACACAGCTCAGCAGACAGTATCACACAGTAAAAGATTAGATACACGGCTCAGCAGACAGTATCACACAGGAGAGGATTAGATATACAGCTCAGCAGACAATATCACACAGGAGAGGCTTCGATACACAGCTCAGCAGACAGTATCACACAGGATAAGATTAGATACACTGCTCAGCAGACAGTATCACACAGGAGAGGATTAGATACACAGCTCAGCAGACAGTGTCACACAGGAGAAGATTAGTTACACGGCTCAGCAGACAGTATCACACAGTAAAAGATTAGATACACGGCTCAGCAGACAGTATCACACAGTAAAAGATTAGATACACTGCTCAGCAGACAGTATCACACAGCATAGGATTAGATACACAGCTCAGCAGACAGTATCACACAGTATAAGATTAGATACACTGCTCAGCAGACAGTATCACACAGGAGAGGATTAGATACACGGCTCAGCAGACAGTATCACACAGTATAAGATTAGATACACAGCTCAGCAGACAGTATCACACAGTATAGGATTAGATACACAGCTCAGCAGACAGTATCGCACAGGAGAGGATTAGATACACGGCTCTGCAGACAGTATCACACAGGATAGGATTAGAAACACGGCTCAGGAGATAGTATCACACTGGGGAGGATTAGATACACAGCTCAGCAGACAGTATCACACAGGAGAGGATTAGATACTTGGCTCAGCAGACAGTATCACACAGTAGAGGATTAGATACACTGCTCTGCAGATAGTATCACACAGGAGGGGATTAGATACACAGCTCAGCAGACAGTATAACACCGTATAAGATTAGATACACTGCTCAGCAGACAGTATCACACAGCATAGGATTAGATACACGGCTCAGCAGACAGTATCACACAGGACAGGATTAGATACACCGCTCAGCAGACAGTATCACACAGGATAGGATTAGATAAACCGCTCAGCAGACAGTATCACACAGGGGAGGATTAGATACACCACTCAGCAGACAGTATTACACAGGAGAGGATTAGATACACCGCTCAGCAGACAGTATCACACAGGATAGGATTAGATACACGGCTCAGCAGACAGTATCACACAGGAGAGGATTAGATACACCGCTCAGCAGACAGTATCACACAGGATAGGATTAGATACACATCTCAGCAGACAGTATCACACAGGATAGGATTAGATACACATCTCAGCAGACAGTATTACACAGGAGAGGATTAGATACACAGCATAGGATTAGATACACAGCTCAGCAGACAGTATCACACAGCATAGGATTAGATACACAGCTCAGCAGACAGTATCACACAGGAGAGGATTAGATACACAGCTCAGCAGACAGTATCACACAGGAGAGGATTAGATACATGGCTCAGCAGACATTATCACACAGGAGAGGATTAGATACACAGCATAGGATTAGATACACAGCTCAGCAGACAGTATCACACAGGAGAGGATTAGATACACAGCTCAGCAGACAGTGTCACACAGGAGAGGATTAGATACACAGCTCAGCAGACAGTATCACACAGGAGGGGATTAGATACACAGCTCAGCAGACAGTATCACACAGGAGGGGATTAGATACACAGCTCAGCAGACAGTATCACACAGGATAAGATTAGATACACTGCTCAGCAGACGGTATCACACAGCATAGGATTAGATACACAGCTCAGCACACAGTATCTCACAGGAGAAGATTAGATACACAGTTCAGCAGACAGTATCACACAGGATAGGATTAGATACACAGCTCAGCACACAGTGTCACACAGGAGAAGATTAGATACACAGCTCAGCAGACAGTATCACACAGGAGAGGATTAGATACACAGCTCAGCAGACAGTATCACACAGGATAAGATTAGATACACTGCTCAGCAGACGGTATCACACAGCATAGGATTAGATACACAGCTCAGCACACAGTATCTCACAGGAGAAGATTAGATACACGGCTCAGCAGACAGTATCACACAGGAGAAGATTAGATACACAGCTCAGCAGACAGTACCACACAGGAGAGGATTAGATACACAGCTCAGCAGACAGTATCACACAGGAGAGGATTAGATACACAGCTCAGCAGACAGTATCACACAGGAGAAGATTAGATACACAGCTCAGCAGACAGTATCACACAGGAGAGGATTAGATACACAGCTCAGCAGACAGTATCACACAGGAGGAGATTAGATACACAGCTCAGCAGACAGTATCACACAGGATAAGATTAGATACATAGCTCAGCAGACGGTATCACACATGAGAGGATTAGATACACAGCTCAGCAGACAGTATCACACAGGATAAGATTAGATACATAGCTCAGCAGACAGTATCACACAGGAGGGGATTAGATACACAGCTCAGCAGACAGTATCACACAGGAGAAGATTAGATACACGGCTCAGCAGACAGTATCTCACAGGAGAGAATTAGATACATGATTCAGAAGACAGTATCACACAGGAGAGGATTAGATACACGGCTCAGCAGACAGTATCACACAGGAGAGGATTAGATACACAGCTCAGCAGACAGTATTGCAGAGGATAGGATTAGATACACAGCTCAGCAGACGGTATCACACAGGACAGGATTAGATACACTGCTCAGCAGACGGTATCACACAGAATAGGATTAGATACACAGCTCAGCAGACAGTATCACACAGGATAGGATTAGATAAACTGCTCATCAGACAGTATCACACAGGAGAGGATTAGATACACAGCTCAGCAGACAGTATCACACAGGAGAGGATGAGATACACGGTTCAGCAGACAGTATCACACAGGGTAGGATTAGATACATTGCTCAGCAGACAGTATCACACAGTAGAGGATTAGATACACGGCTCAGCAGACAGTATCACACAGGATAGGATTAGATACACAGCTCAGCAGACAGTATCACACAGGACAGCATTAGATACACAGCTCAGCAGACAGTATTGCAGAGGATAGGATTAGATACACAGCTCAGCAGACAGTATCACACAGGATAGGTTTAGATACACAGCTCAGAAGACAGTATCACACAGGAGAGGATTAGATACACTGCTCAGCAGACGGTATCACACAGAATAGGATTAGATACACAGCTCAGCAGACAGTATCACACAGGAGAGGATTAGATACACGGCTCAGCAGACAGTATCACACAGGATAGGATTAGATACACAGCTCAGCAGACAGTATCACACAGGACAGCATTAGATACACAGCTCAGCAGACAGTATTGCAGAGGATAGGATTAGATACACAGCTCAGCAGACAGTATCACACAGGATAGGTTTAGATACACAGCTCAGAAGACAGTATCACACAGGAGAGGATTAGATACACTGCTCAGCAGACGGTATCACACAGAATAGGATTAGATACACAGCTCAGCAGACAGTATCACACAGGAGAGGATTAGATACACTGCTCAGCAGACAGTATCACACAGGAGAGGATTAGATACACAGCTCAGCAGACGGTATCACACAGGACAGGATTAGATACACAGCTCAGCAGACAGTATCACACAGGATAGGATTCTATACACTACTCAGCAGACGGTATCACACAGAAGAGGATTAGATACACAGCTCAGCACACAGTATCTCACAGGATTGGATTAGATACACTGCTCAACAGACAGTATCACACCGGATAGGATTAGATACACAGCTCAGCAGACAATATCACACAGGAGAGGATTAGATACACAGCTCAGCAGACAGTATCACCCAGGAGAGGATTAGAAACACAGCTCAGCAGACAGTATCACACAGGATAGGATTAAATACACAGTTCAGCAGATGGTATCACACAGGAGAAGATTAGATACACAGCTCAGCAGACAGTATCACACAGGGTAGGATTAGAGATACAGCTCAGCAGACACTATCACACAGGAGAGGATTAGATACACAGCTCAGCAGACAGTATCACACAGGAGAGGATTAGATACACAGCTCAGCAGACAGTATCACACAGGATAGGATTAGATACACAGCTCAGCAGACAGTATCACACAGGAGAAGATTAGATACACAGCTCAGCAGACAGTATCACACAGGAGAAGATTAGATACACAGCTCAGCAGACAGTATCACACAGGAGAGGATTAGTTACACGGCTCAGCAAACAGTATCACACAGTAAAAGATTAGATACACTGCTCAGCAGACAGTATCACACAGCATAGGATTAGTTACACGGCTCAGCAAACAGTATCACACAGTAAAAGATTAGATACACTGCTCAGCAGACAGTATCACACAGCATAGGATTAGATACACAGCTCAGCAGACAGTATCGCACAGGAGACGATAAGATACACGGCTCTGCAGACAGTATCGCACAGGAGAGGATTAGATATACGGCTCTGCAGACAGTATCACACTGGGGAGGATTAGATACACAGCTCAGCAGACAGTATCACACAGGACAGGATTAGATAAATTGCTCAGCAGACAGTATCACACAGGAGAGGATTAGATACACAGCTCAGCAGACAGCATCACACAGGAGAGGATTAGATACACAGCTCAGCAGACAGTATCACACAGGATAGGATTAGATACACAGCTCAGCAGACAGTATCACACAGGGTAGGATTAGATGCACAGCTCAGCAGACAGTATCACACAGGAGAGGATTAGATACACAGCTCAGCAGACAGTATCACACAGCATAGGATTAGTTACACGGCTCAGCAAACAGTATCACACAGTAAAAGATTAGATACACTGCTCAGCAGACAGTATCACACAGCATAGGATTAGTTACACGGCTCAGCAAACAGTATCACACAGTAAAAGATTAGATACACTGCTCAGCAGACAGTATCACACAGCATAGGATTAGATACACAGCTCAGCAGACAGTATCGCACAGGAGACGATAAGATACACGGCTCTGCAGACAGTATCGCACAGGAGAGGATTAGATATACGGCTCTGCAGACAGTATCACACTGGGGAGGATTAGATACACAGCTCAGCAGACAGTATCACACAGGAGAGGATTAGATACACAGCTCAGCAGACAGTATCACACAGGAGGGGATTAGATACACGGCTCAGCAGACAGTATCACACGGGAGTGGATTAGATACACGGCTCAGCAGACAGTATCGCACAGGGCGGGATTAGATACACGACTCAGCAGACAGTATCACACAGGAGAGGATTAGATACACAGCTCAGCAGATGGTATCACACAGGAGAGAATTGGATACACAGCTCAGCAGACGGTATCACACAGGAGAGGATTAGATACACGGCTCAGCAGAGAGTATCACACAGGAGAGGATTAGATACACAGCTCAGCAGACAGTATCACACAGGAGAGGATTGGATACACAGCTCAGCAGACAGTATCACACAGGAGAGGATTAGATACACAGCTCAGCAGACAGTATCGCACAGGAGAGGATTAGATACACGGCTCAGCAGACAGTATCACACAGGAGAGGATTAGATACACAGCTCAGCAGACAGTATCACACAGGAGAGGATTAGATACACAGCTCAGCAGACAGTACCACACAGCAGAAGATTAGATACACGGCTCAGCAGACGGTATCACACAGGAGAGGATTAGATACACAGCTCAGCAGACAGTATCACACAGGAGAGGATTAGATACATAGCTCAGCAGACGGTATCACACAGGAGAGGATTAGAGATACAGTTCAGCAGAGAGTATCACACAGGAGAGGATTAGATACACAGCTCAGCAGACAGTATTACACAGGAGAGGATTAGATAAACAGCATAGGATTAGATACACAGCTCAGCAGACAGTTTCACACAGGAGAGGATTAGATACACTGCTCAACAGACAGTATCACACAGGACAGGATTAGATACACAGCTCAGCAGACAGTATCACACAGGAGAGGATTAGATACACAGCTCAGCAGACAGTATCACACAGGAGAGGAATAGATACACTGCTCAACAGACAGTATCACACAGGACAGGATTAGATACATAGCTCAGCAGACAGTATCACACAGGATTGGATTAGATACACTGCTCAACAGACAGTATCACACAGGACAGGATTAGATACATAGCTCAGCAGACGGTATCACACATGAGAGGATTAGATACACTGCTCTGCAGACAATATCACACAGCATAGGATTAGATACACAGCTCAGCAGACAGTATCACACAGTATAAGATTAGATACACTGCTCAGCAGACAGTATCACACAGGAGAGGATTAGATACACAGCTCAGCAGACAGTATCACACAGGAGAGAATTAGATACACAGCTCAGCAGACAGTATCACACAGGAGAGGATTAGATACACAGCTCAGCAGACAGTATCACACAGGAGAGGATTAGATACACAGCTCAGCACACAGTATCACACAGGAGAGGATTAGATACACAGCTCAGCAGACAGTATCACACAGGAGAGGATTAGATACACAGCTCAGCAGACAATATCACACAGGAGAGGATTAGATACACAGCTCAGCAGACAGTATCACACAGGAGAGGATTAGATACACAGCTCAGCAGACAGTATCGCACAGGAGAGGATTAGATACACGGCTCTGCAGACAGTATCACACAGGATAGGATTAGATACACGGCTCAGCAGATAGTATCACACTGGGGAGGATTAGATACACAGCTCAGCAGACAGTATCACACAGGAGAGGATTAGATACACGGCTCAGCAGACAGTATCACACAGGAGAGGATTAGATACACGGCTCAGCAGATAGTATCACACTGGAGAGGATTAGATACACAGCTCAGCAGACAGTATCACACAGTAGAGGATTAGATACTTGGCTCAGCAGACAGTATCACACAGGAGAGGATTAGATACACAGCTCAGCAGACAGTATCACACAGGAGAGGATTAGATACAAAGCTCAGCAGACAGTATCACACAGGAGAGGATTAGATACACAGCTCAGCAGACAGTATCACACAGGAGAGGATTAATTACACGGCTCAGCAGACAGTATCACACAGTAAAAGATTAGATACACGGCTCAGTAGACAGTATCACACAGGAGAGGATTAGATATACAGCTCAGCAGACAATATCACACAGGAGAGGATTAGATACACAGCTCAGCAGACAGTATCACACAGGAGAGAATTAGATACACGGCTCAGCAGACAGTATCACACATTAGAAGATTAGATACACAGCTCAGCAGACAGTATCATACAGGAGAGGATTAGATACACAGCTCAGCAGACAGTGTCACACAGGAGAAGATTAGTTACACGGCTCAGCAGACAGTATCACACAGTAAAAGATTAGATACACGGCTCAGCAGACAGTATCACACAGTAAAATATTAGATACACTGCTCAGCAGACAGTATCACACAGCATAGGATTAGATACACAGCTCAGCAGACAGTATCACACAGTATAAGATTAGATACACTGCTCAGCAGACAGTATCACACAGGAGAGGATTAGATACACAACTCAGCAGACAGTATCACACAGGAGAGGATTAGATACACGGCTCTGCAGACAGTATCACCCAGGATAGGATTAGATACACGGCTCAGCAGATAGTATCACACTGGGGAGGATTAGATACACAGCTCAGCAGACAGTATCACACAGGAGAGGATTAGATACACGGCTCTGCAGACAGTATCACACAGGATAGGATTAGATACACGGCTCAGCAGATAGTATCACACTGGGGAGGATTAGATACACGGCTCAGCAGATAGTATCACACTGGGGAGGATTAGATACACGGCTCAGCAGATAGTATCACACTGGGGAGGATTAGATACACGGCTCAGCAGATAGTATCACACTGGGGAGGATTAGATACACAGCTCAGCAGACAGTATCGCACAGGAGAGGATTAGATACACGGCTCTGCAGACAGTATCACACAGGATAGGATTAGATACACGGCTCAGCAGATAGTATCACACTGGGGAGGATTAGATACACAGCTCAGCAGACAGTATCACACAGGAGAGGATTAGATACACAGCTCAGCAGACATGATCACACAGGAGAGGATTAGATACACAGCATAGGATTAGATACACAGCTCAGCAGACAGTATCACACAGCATAGGATTAGATACACAGCTCAGCAGACAGTATCACACAGGAGATGATTAGATACACGGCTCAGCAGACAGTATCACACAGGAGGGGATTAGATACACAGCATAGGATTAGATACACAGCTCAGCACACAGTATCACACAGAAGAGGATTAGATACATGGCTCAGCAGACATTATCACACAGGAGAGGATTAGATACATGGCTCAGCAGACATTATCACACAGGAGAGGATTAGATACACAGCATAGGATTAGATACACAGCTCAGCAGACAGTATCACACAGGAGAGGATTAGATACACAGCTCAGCAGACAGTATCACAGGATAAGATTATATACACTGCTCAGCAGACGGTATCACACAGGAGAGGATTAGATACACAGCTCAGCAGACAGTATCACACAGGAGAGGATTAGATACACAGCTCAGCAGACAGTATCACACAGGAGAAGATTAGATACACAGCTCAGCAGACAGTATCACACAGGAGAGGATTAGATACACAGCTCAGCAGACAGTATCACACAGGAGGGGATTAGATACACAGCTCAGCAGACAGTATCACACAGGATAAGATTAGATACACTGCTCAGCAGACAGAATCACACAGGAGAGGATTAGATACATAGCTCAGCAGACAGTATCACACAGGAGAGGATTAGATACACGGCTCAGCAGACAGTATCACACAGGAGAGGATTAGATACATAGCTCAGCAGACAGTATCACACAGGAGAGGATTAGATACACAGCTCAGCAGACAGTATCACACACGAGAGGATTAGATACACAGCTCAGCTGACAGTATCACACAGGAGAGGATTAGATACACAGCTCAGCACACAGTATCACACAGGAGAGGATTAGATACACGGCTCAGCAGACAGTATCACACAGGAGAGGATTAGATACACAGCTCATCAGACAGTATCACACAGGAGAGGATTAGATACACAGCTCAGCAGACAGTATCGCACAGGAGTGGATTAGATACACAGCTCAGCAGACAGTATCGCACAGGGCGGGATTAGATACACGGCTCAGCAGACAGTATGACACGCGATAGGATTAGATACACAGCTCAGCACACAGTATCACACAGGAGAGGATTAGATACACGGCTCAGCAGACAGTATCACACGCGATAGGATTAGATACACAGCTCAGCAGACAGTATCACACAGGAGAGGATTAGATACACGGCTCAGCAGACATTATCACACAGGAGAGGATTAGATACACAGCATAGGATTAGATACACAGCTCAGCAGACAGTATCACACAGCATAGGATTAGATACACAGCTCAGCAGACAGTATCACACAGGAGGGGATTAGATACACAGCTCAGCAGACAGTATCACACAGGAGAGGATTAGATACACAGCTCAGCAGACAGTATCACACAGGAGAGGATTAGATACACAGCTCAGCAGACAGTATCACACAGGAGAGGATTAGATACACTGCTCAGCAGACAGTATCACACAGGAGAGGATTAGATACACAGCTCAGCAGACAGTATCACACAGGATAGGATTAGATACACAGCTCAGCAGACAGCATCACACAGGAGAGGATTAGATACACAGCTCAGCACACAGTATCACACAGGATAGGATTAGATACATGGCTCAGCAGACAGTATCACACAGGAGAGGATTAGATACACAGCTCAGCAGACAGTATCACACAGGAGAGGATTAGATACATGGCTCAGCAGACAGCATCATACAGGAGAGGATTAGATACACGGCTCAGCAGACAGCATCACACAGGAGAGGATTAGATACACAGCTCAGCAGACAGTATCACACAGGAGAGGATTAGATACATGGCTCAGAAGACAGCATCACACAGGAGAGGATTAGATACACAGCTCAGCACACAGTATCACACAGGAGAGGATTAGATACACGGCTCAGCAGACAGTATCACACAGGAGAGGATTAGATACACAGCTCAGCAGACAGTATCACACAGGAGTGGATCAGATACACAGCTCAGCAGACAGTATCACACAGCATAGGATTAGATACACAGCTCAGCAGACAGTATCACACATGAGTGGATTAGATACACGGCTCAGCAAACAGTATCGCACAGGGCGGGATTAGATACAGGGCTCAGCAGACAGTATCACACATGATAGGATTAGATACACAGTTCATCAGACAGTATCACACAGGAGAGGATTAGATACACAGCTCAGCAGACAGTATCTCACAGGGCGGGATTAGATACACGGCTCAGCTGACAGTATCACACTGGATAGGATTAGATACACAGTTCATCAGACAGTGTCACACAGGAGAAGATTAGATACACAGCTCAGCAGACAGTATCACACATTAGAGGATTAGATACACAGCTCAGCAGACAGTATCACACAGGAGAGGATTAGATACACAGCTCAGCAGACAGTATCACACAGGATGGGATTAGATACACAGTTCATCAGACAGCATCACACAGGAGAGGATTAGATACACGGCTCAGCAGACAGTATCACACAGGAGAGGATTAGATACACAGCTCAGCAGACAGTATCACACAGGAGAGGATTAGATACACAGCTCAGCAGACAGTATCACACATTAGAGGATTAGATACACAGCTCAGCACACAGTTTCACACAGGAGAGGATTAGATACACGGCTCAGCAGACAGTATCACACAGGAGAGGATTAGATACACGGCTCAGCAGACAGTATCACACAGGACAGGACTAGAAACACAGTTCATCAGACAGTATCACACAGGAGAGGATTAGATACACGGCTCAGCAGACAGTATCACACAGGAGAGGATTAGATACACAGCTCAGCAGATGGTATCACACAGGATAGGATTAGATACACAGCTCAGCAGACAGTATCACACAGGATTAGATACACGGCTCAGCAGGCAGTATCACACAGGAGAGGATTAGATACGCAGCATAGGATTAGATATACAGCTCAGCAGACAGTATCACACAGCATAGGATTAGATACACGGCTCAGCAGACAGTATCACACGAGAGGATTAGATACACGGCTCAGCAGACAGTATCACACAGGAGAGGATTAGATACACAGTTCACCATCACTGCGTTATAATAGCACTGCAGTATGTGGTGAGGGACTACAACTCCCAGCAAGTGACAGCGCAGGCACCGATCATGTAACTAAACCATCACTGCGTCATAATAGCACTGCAGTATGTGGTGAGGGACTACAACTCCCAGCAAGTTTATTTCTTTTTATTTTACACGCTGCTGTTTTCCACAGTGAATTACCAGAAAGATCTGCACCATAATCATGGAGTGCAAATTTGCTGTTGTGGATTTTCTTGCGGATTTTTGCTAATTTGCTCTGATTTTCTATGGAAATCCTCCAGGAACAATCTGCCACATTTGAACAGATCTTCAGGCCTCATTCAGACATCTGTAGTTTTCTGGTACATTAAAAAAAAGCAAAAAAAAACAAAACTGATTTTCATCAAAGGGATCGATCTGAATTGTATCAATGTATGTTACTATATGCAAATAAAAATATATATATATATGGATATATGAACTGCCCCATAGATGATAAAGGTGCGTATTATGTCTGTCAATAACATGGATGTAAAAAAACAGACGTGTGAATGAGACGTTCACCCACAAGATCATCTAACAATAGTGCAGCTCTGACCTGACACATAGCATTCACAGAAAGGCTCCTGATCAGCACATATGATGTCTGTGATCTATAAAGAGTCCTCCACATTGTACCCACTACATATACATTCACAATAAAGCTGCCCCCGTAACATCAACTGCCCCACACCTACCACATATAGCCAGGTCCCCGCTCCCCCACACACAGTATATAGCCAGGTCCCCGCTCCCCCACACACAGTATATAGCCAGGTCCCCGCTCCCCCACACACAGTATATAGCCAAGGTCCCCGCTCCCCCACACACAGTATATAGCCAAGATCCCCGCTCCCCCACACACAGTATATAGCCAGGTCCCCGCTCCCCCACACACAGTATATAGCCAGGTCCCCGCTCCCCCACACAAAGTATATAGCCAGGTCCCCGCTCCCCCACACAAAGTATATAGCCAAGATCCCCGCTCCCCCACACAAAGTATATAGGCAAGCTCCCCGCTCCCCCACACACAGTATATAGCCAGGTCCCCGCTCCCCCACACAAAGTATATAGCCAAGATCCCCGCTCCCCCACACAAAGTATATAGCAAGGTCCCCGCTCCCCCACACACAGTATATAGACAAGATCCCCGCTCCCCCACACAAAGTATATAGCCAGGTCCCCGCTCCCCCACACAAAGTATATAGCCAGGTCCCCGCTCCCCCACACAAAGTATATAGCCAGGTCCCCGCTCCCCCACACAAAGTATATAGACAAGGTCCCCGCTCCCCCACACAAAGTATATAGACAAGATCCCCTCCTCCATGTATAGCATATTTATCCAGGTCCCCGCTCCCCCACACAAAGTATATAGCCAGGTCCCCGCTCCCCCACACAAAGTATATAGCCAGGTCCCCGCTCCCCCACACAAAGTATATAGCCAAGGTCCCCTCCTCCATGTATAGCATATTTATCCAGGTCCCCGCTCCCCCACATATAGCAAAGAGAACCAAGTCCAGCACCCCCTCCCCCACCACACAGCATACGGAATATAGACAAGACCCCCACACAGCATACGGTATATAGACAAGTCCCCCACACACAGCATACAGTATATAGATAAGTCCCCCACACACAGCATACAGTATATAGACAAGTCCCCCACACAGCATAAAGTATATAGACAAGTCCCCCCCCACACAGCATACAGTATATAGACAAGTCCCCCACACACAGCATACGGTATATAGACAAGTCCCCCACACACAGCATACAGTATATAGACAAGTCCCCCACACACAGCATACGGTATATAGACAAGTCCCCCACACACAGCATATGGTATATAGACAAGTCCCCCTCACACAGCATACGGTATATAGACAAGTCCCCCACACACAGCATACAGTATATAGACAAGTCCCTCCCACACAGCATACGGAATATAGACAAGTCCCCCACACACAGCATACGGAATATAGACAAGTCCCCCACACACAGCATACGGTATATAAACAAGTCCCCCACACACAGCATACGGTATATAGACAAGTCCCCCACACACAGCATACGGTATATAGACAAGTCCCCCACACACAGCATACAGTATATAGACAAGTCCCTCCCACACAGCATACGGAATATAGACAAGTCCCCCACACACAGCATACGGTATATAGACAAGTCCCCCACACACAGCATACAGTATATAGACAAGTCCCCCACACACAGCATACGGTATATAGACAAGTCCCCCCCACACAGCATACGGTATATAGACAAGTCCCCCACACACAGCATACAGTATATAGACAAGTCCCCCACACACAGCATACAGTATATAGACAAGTCCCCCCCACACAGCATACGGTATATAGACAAGTCCCCCACACACAGCATACGGTATATAGACAAGTCCCCCACACACAGCATACGGTATATAGACAAGTCCCCCCCACACAACATACAGAATATAGACAAGTCCCCCACACACAGCATACAGTATATAGACAAGTCCCCCACACACAGCATATGGTATATAGACAAGTCCCCCTCACACAGCATACGGTATATAGACAAGTCCCCCACACACAGCATACGGAATATAGACAAGTCCCCCACACACAGCATACGGTATATAGACAAGTCCCCCACACACAGCATACGGTATATAGACAAGTCCCCCACACACAGCATACGGAATATAGACAAGTCCCCCACACACAGCATACGGTATATAGACAAGTCCCCCACACACAGCATACAGTATATAGACAAGTCCCCCACACACAGCATACGGTATATAGACAAGTCCCCCACACACAGCATACAGTATATAGACAAGTCCCCCACACACAGCATACAGTATATAGACAAGTCCCCCCCACACAGCATACGGTATATAGACAAGTCCCCCACACACAGCATACGGTATATAGACAAGTCCCCCCCACACAACATACAGAATATAGACAAGTCCCCCACACACAGCATACAGTATATAGACAAGTCCCCCACACACAGCATACGGTATATAGACAAGTCCCCCACACACAGCATACGGTATATAGACAAGTCCCCCACACACAGCATACGGTATATAGACAAGTCCCCCACACACAGCATACGGTATATAGACAAGTCCCCCACACACAGCATATGGTATATAGACAAGTCCCCCTCACACAGCATACGGTATATAGACAAGTCCCCCACACACAGCATACGGAATATAGACAAGTCCCCCACACACAGCATACAGTATATAGACAAGTCCCCCACACACAGCATACAGTATATAGACAAGTCCCCCAAACACAGCATACGGTATATAGACAAGTCCCCCACACACAGCATACAGTATATAGACAAGTCCCCCACACACAGCATACGGTATATAGACAAGTCCCCCCCACACAACATACAGAATATAGACAAGTCCCCCACACACAGCATACAGTATATAGACAAGTCCCCCACACACAGCATACGGTATATAGACAAGTCCCCCACACACAGCATACGGTATATAGACAAGTCCCCCACACACAGCATACGGTATATAGACAAGTCCCCCACACACAGCATACAGTATATAGACAAGTCATAGAATCATAGAATGGTAGAGTTGGAAGGGACCTTCTGGGTCATCTGGTCCAACCCCCTGCTCAAAGCAGGATTCACTAAATCATCTCAGACAGATGTCTGTCCAGCCTCTGTTTGAAGACGTCCATTGAAGGGGAACTCACCACCTCTCGTGGCAGCCTGTTCCACTCATTAATCACCCTAACTGTCGAAAAGTTTTTTCTAATATCTAATCTGTGTCTCCTCCCATTTAGTTTCATCCCATTGCTTCTAGTCTTTCCTTGTGCAAATGAGAATAAAGAAGATCCTTCTACAATGTGACAGCCCTTGACATATTTGTAGACAGCTATTAAGTCTCCTCTCAGTCTTCTTTTTTGCAAGCTAAACATTCCCAAATCCTGCAACCGTTCCTCATAGGACATGGTTTGCAGACCAGTCACCATTCTGGTCGCTCTTCTCTGAACTTGCTCCAGTTTGTCGATGTCTTTTTTAAAATGTGGTGCCCAAAACTGTACACAGTATTCCAGATGAGGTCTGACCAAAGAGGAGTAAAGACCGATAATGACTTCACGTGATCTAGACTGTATGCTTCTGTTAATACATCCCAGAATTGTATTTGCCTTTTTTGCTGCTGCATCACACTGTTGACTCATGTTTAGTCTATGATCTATTAGTATACCTAAGTCTTTTTCACATGTACTGTTGCTTAGTTCTATTCCTCCCATTCTGTATATGCTTTTTTCATTTTTATTGCCCAGATGTAGTACTTTGCATTTTTCCCTGTTAAAAACCATTCTGTTGGTTGCTGCCCACTGCTCCCCCACACACAGCATACAGTATATAGACAAGTCCCCCACACACAGCATACGGTATATAGACAAGTCCCCCACAAACAACATACAGTATATAGACAAGTCCCCCACACACAGCATACAGTATATACACAAGTCCCCCACACACAGCATACAGTATATAGACAAGTCCCCCATACACAGCATACGGTATATAGACAAGTCCCCCACACACAGCATACGGTATATAGACAAGTCCCCCACACACAGCATACAGTATATAGACAAGTGCCCCACACACAGCATACAGTATATAGACAAGTCCCCCATACACAGCATACAGTATATAGACAAGTCCCCCACACACAGCATACAGTAAATAGACAAGTCCCCCTCACACACAGCATACGGTATATAGACAAGTCCCCCACACACAGCATACTGTATGTAACATACCTGGCGGCGTCCTTGCATAGTGGTCCATCTCCCACTGTGCAAGAGTGCGCACTTGATCTCCAGTCCAGTCTGCTAGTCTGGCTTCCCTCCGTGCTGTCTGTTAGCCTCTGCTTCTGCTGCTTAAGGGCGGCTCCCGATCAATTCTTGCTTTTTGTACCTGCTGCAGGCACACCCCTTGTGCGTCCTCAGCCTATTGCTGTCTATCATCTGGTATTTAAACCAGCTGCTCCAATTAACCCATGCCTGAGCATTGTGTTCTGTCAGTTGGCCTTTGGTTACTGATATGCCAGGTCCTGTTTATGTTTCCTGCCTTCGGTATCAGTTCCCGTGTCTGAACTGTGTCCTGTCTGTATTATCTTCTAGCCTGTTGTCTTCTGCCTATCCTGGAGGCTGTATTTCCAGGCCTGTGTGAAATTGCTCCTGCCTGTTCGTTCCGCCTTCTAGGGGCCGCATACCTAGACCCGCTCCTTTATCTTGCTGCTGTGTCTGTTCTTGTCTGAATACTCTCCTAGCTTGCTTTGTTTTTCTCTGTGTCCGTACCTTCCCTTTTTCTGCAGAGTCTGAACTCGTACCTAACTCCTGCTCGTTGTCACTGTACTTCCGTTTGTGAGTTTGTGGTCCACTCGCTACTTCTCTGCAAGTACCCTGTGGGTATCTGGTTCTGCCTTTCCCTTCTAGTCTGTTCCGTGTGAACAGAGCCCTGTCCCCTCCGCGTCTGCGGTTTCGCTTTGCTCTGCCCTGTCCCCCGCGTCTGCGGTTTCGCTTTGCTCTGCCCTGTCCCCCGCGTCTGCGGTTTCGCTTTGCTCTGCCCTGTCCCCCGCGTCTGCGGTTTCGCTTTGCTCTGCCCTGTCCCCCGCGTCTGCGGTTTCGCTTTGCTCTGCCCTGTCCCCCGCGTCTGCGGTTTCGCTTTGCTCTGCCCTGTCCCCCGCGTCTGCGGTTTCGCTTTGCTCTGCCCTGTCCCCCGCGTCTGCGGTTTCGCTTTGCTCTGCCCTGTCCCCCGCGTCTGCGGTTTCGCTTTGCTCTGCCCTGTCCCCCGCGTCTGCGGTTTCGCTTTGCTCTGCCCTGTCCCCCGCGTCTGCGGTTTCGCTTTGCTCTGCCCTGTCCCCCTCGTCTGCGGTTTCGCTTTGCTCTGCCCTGTCCCCCGCGTCTGCGGTTTCGCTTTGCTCTGCCCTGTCCTCCGCGTCTGCAGTTTCGCTTTGCTCTGCCCTGTCCCCCGCGTCTGCGGTTTCGCTTTGCTCTGCCCTGTCCCCCGCGTCTGCGGTTTCGCTTTGCTCTGCCCTGTCCCCCGCGTCTGCGGTTTCGAATTTGTCTCCCAGTCTGTACTGGACCCTACCCAGCCTGCGCTCTAGTCTGCCTGTTCCTGTATTCCCCGGTGTGGGTCAACAGCCGTGTCCAGAGTCTGACCTGGAGTAGACCCTGGTCCCTCTGATCAGTTCCTCCCTGGTGCACTGGCGTCGTATGCCGTCATGCGACCTTGGTCGGATCGGGCAGATACTTAGTTACGCCCCTCCAGGCACTCTCCGGTTCATGGCACAGTGGAATCACTACATACACACACGCACACGCCACTCAGCCCAGGCGTGTGCATTACACTGTATATAGACAAGTCCCCCCCACACACAGCATACAGTATATAGACAAGTCCCCCACGCACAGCATACAGTATATAGACAAGTCCCCCATACACAGCATATGGTATATAGACAAGTCCCCCCCCACACAGCATACGGTATATAGACAAGTCCCCCATACACAGCATACGGTATATAGACTAGTCCCCCACGCACAGCATACAGTATATAGACAAGTCATAGAATCATAGAATGGTAGAGTTGGAAGGGACCTCCTGGGTCATCTGGTCCAACCCCCTGCTCAAAGCAGGATTCACTAGATCATCTCAGACAGATGTCTGTCCAGCCTCTGTTTGAAGACGTCCATTGAAGGGGAACTCACCACCTCTCGTGGCAGCCTGTTCCACTCATTAATCACCCTAACTGTCAAAAAGTTTTTTCTAATATCTAATCTGTGTCTCCTCCCATTTAGTTTCATCCCATTGCTTCTAGTCTTTCCTTGTGCAAATGAGAATAAAGATGATCCTTCTACAATGTGACAGCCCTTGACATATTTGTAGACAGCTATTAAGTCTCCTCTCAGTCTTCTTTTTTGCAAGCTAAACATTCCCAAATCCTGCAACCGTTCCTCATAGGACATGGTTTGCAGACCAGTCACCATTCTGGTCGCTCTTCTCTGAACTTGCTCCAGTTTGTCTATGTCTTTTTTAAAATGTGGTGCCCAAAACTGTACACAGTATTCCAGATGAGGTCTGACCAAAGAGGAGTAAAGACCGATAATGACTTCACGTGATCTAGACTGTATGCTTCTGTTAATACATCCCAGAATTGTATTTGCCTTTTTTGCTGCTGCATCACACTGTTGACTCATGTTCAGTCTATGATCTATTAGTATACCTAAGTCTTTTTCACATGTACTGTTGCTTAGCTCTATTCCTCCCATTCTGTATATGCTTTTTTCATTTTTATTGCCCAGATGTAGTACTTTGCATTTTTCCCTGTTAAAAACCATTTTGTTGGTTGCTGCCCACTGCTCCAGTTTATTTAGGTCTTTTTGAATCCTCTCTCTCTCTTCTCTAGTATTAGCTATCCCTCCTAGCTTTGTGTCATCAGCAAATTTAATCAGTTTACCCTCAATTCCTTCATCTAAATCATTGATAAAGATGTTGAACAATAGAGGTCCCAGGACGGAGCTGGGACAAGTCCCCCCCCACAGCATATGGTATATAGACAAGTCCCCCACACACAGCATACTGTATATAGACAAGTCCCCCACACACAGCATACTGTATATAGACAAGTCCCCCACACACAGCATACAGTATATAGACAAGCCCCCACAAACAGCATACGGTATATAGACAAGTCCCCCCACACACAGCATACGGTATATAGACAAGTCCCCCCACACACAGCATACGGTATATAGACAAGTCCCCCCACACACAGCATACGGTATATAGACAAGTCCCCCCACACACAGCATACGGTATATAGACAAGTCCCCCCACACACAGCATACGGTATATAGACAAGTCCCCCCACACAGCATACAGTATATAGACAAGTCCCCCATACACAGCATACAGTATATAGACAAGTCCCCCACACACAGCATACTGTATATAGACAAGTCCCCCACACAGCATACGGTATATAGACAAGTCCCCCCCACACATAATATATAGACAAGTCCCCCCCCACACAGCATACGGTATATAGACAAGTCCCCCCCACACACAGCATACGGTATATAGACAAGTCCCCCCACACAGCATACGGTATATAGACAAGTCCCCCCACACACAGCATACGGTATATAGACAAGTCCCCCCACACACAGCATACGGTATATAGACAAGTCCCCCACACACAGAATACAGTATATAGACAAGTCCCCCCCACACAGCATACGGTATATAGACAAGTCCCCCCACACACAACATACGGTATATAGACAAGTCCCCCACACACAGCATACTGTATATAGACAAGTCCCCCACACACATAATATATAGACAAGTCCCCCCCCACACAGCATACGGTATATAGACAAGTCCCCCCCACACACACAGCATACGGTATATAGACAAGTCCCACACACAGCATACAGTATATACACTGTGTTCCAAATTATGTAAATAATATTTTCTCAGATTTTCCCAAATTACCTATATGAATTGAAGTCATTGTAATTTTCCAGTCAAATAACTATTAGAGTACAATTGAAAGGTTTTTGTACAAACTGCCTATGATAACAGTATATTTTTAAAAAAATAAAACACTCAAACTGCACTCAAAATGCATGTTCCAAATTATTATGCACAGCAGAGTTTTCAACCTTTTCATTTTAATAAAGAACAAAACAATGGTCATTTTTGAAATTATAAGCATTAGCAGGTTATTAGAAACTGAAATCAAACAGTTTTCAACTCAAAACTTTATTCGAGGTGATGTTACATTTGCACATAGGACCCCTTGTTCGAAAGGAGCTTCTGAACTCTCTCGTCCATTGAATTTGTCAGGTTTTGGATGGTTTCTGCTTCAATTGTTTTGCATGAGGACAGAATACCCTCCCAGAGCTGGTGCTTAGATGTGAACTGCCTCCCGCCATCATAGACACTCCTTCTGATGATGCTCCAGAGGTTCTCAATGGGGTTGAGGTCAGGGGAGCATGGGGGTCACACCATAAGTTTGTCCCCTTTTATGCCCATAGCAGCCAGAGATGCAGATGTGTTATGTGCAGCATGAGACGGGGCATTATCATGCATGAAATGATCTTGCTGCGGAATGCACGGTTCTTCTTCTTGAACCATGGCAGGAAGTGCTGTTTGAGAAACTCAACATACATTATGGAGTTCATCTTTACCCCTTCAGGGATCCTAAAGGGGCCGACAATCTCTCTCCCCATGATTCCAGCCCAAAACATTACTCCACCTCCTCCTTGTTGGTGCCGTAGCCGTGTTTGCATGGGGTGTCCATCAACCAGCCATCCTCCACTCCATCCATCTGGACCATCGAGATCATTTCATGCATGATAATGCCCCGTCTCATGCTGCACATAACACATCTGCATCTCTGGCTGCTATGGGCATAAAAGGGGACAAACTTATGGTGTGGCCCCCATGCTCCCCTGACCTCAACCCCATTGAGAACCTCTGGAGCATCATCACAAGGAGTGTCTATGATGGCGGGAGGCAGTTCACATCTAAGCAACAGCTCTGGGAGGGTAATCTGTCCTCATGCAAAACAATTGAAGCAGAAACCATCCAAAACCTGACAAAATCAATGGACGAGAGAGTTCAGAAGCTCCTTTCGAACAAGGGGTCCTATGTGCAAATGTAACATCACCTAGAATAAAGTTTTGAGTTGAAAACTGTTTGATTTCAGTTTGTAATAACTTGCTAATGCTTATAATTTCAAAAATGACCATTTTTTTGTTCTTTATTAAAATGAAAAGGTTGAAAACTCTGCTGTGCATAATAATTTGGAACATGCATTTTGAGTGCAGTTTGAGTATTTAATTTTTTTTAAAATCTACTGCTATCATAGGCAGTTTGTACAAAAACCTTTCAATTGTACTCTAATAGTTATTGGACTGGAAAATTACAATGACTGCAATTCATATAGGTAATTTGGGAAAATCTGAGAAAATATTATTTGCATAATAATTTTGAACACAATGTAGACAAGTGCATAGCTGTGCTAGGGTAGGAGTGGGAGGAGCCTTCCTTCTCTTGTCAGTGCTGGCCCTGCAGTCGGGCCCACCAGGGAATTCCCCAGCAGGCCAGTCCGAGCCTGGTCACATGCTGACTAGAGTCTCAGACACCTCTCTGAGTAGCCCACTGATAGAAGTGGATGAGAATCTAGTCGGCATTTGACCTCAACTATTACATCATAACACCGGCTTTATCTTTTTAAAGCTTTGTAACCTTTACTCACTTTATGAATCAGCCATAGATAAAACTCAGTAAGGATGGGTTGCTACTGTGTGCAATTTGCCAGCCAGCCCAGAACAGCGGTGACCTGAGCCGACAGCAGCGACTTGAGTAGACTGTGGCCACCTGAGCCAACAGCGGTATTTAAATTGAACTATCGCCAGGAAATGGATGACAATGGCAGTCAGGGGAATGGTGAAGGCCTGCATGGCTGCCATCTTGGTACTCCTGTGAAGTTCATCCACAGTCTGGACTTAATCTTATAAACTGTATACTGCATTACTAGAGGATTACTGTATATAGAATAAGCAGTCAAGAGATTGCAGGTTCAAGTGCCCTAGGCCTAAGGGGACATAAAAAAATAAAGTAAAAATGGAAAAAAAAGAAAAAAGTTTTACAAAGGAAAAAAAATAAACAAAAATGTTAAATCACCCCTTTTTTCCGAGGTAAAAAAAAAAGAAAATAAAAAAGAAACATTTTATATTGTCGTGTCTGTAAAAGTCCGACCTATCAAAGCCCAAATTATTTAAACCGCACGTTAAATAGCGGAAAAATAAATTAAGAAGCCAGAATTGCCGTATTATGGTGTCACCAAACAGTAATAAATAACCCGGTATTGTGTCACCATTTTGTGAGACCCTGCATTTGTTCCATGTTTCTGCTGATGAATCTGGGCGAGGTTCGCTTTCTGCTCGGCGACCTGCGGGGGTTATTGATGCCATTCTCTGCCGTCTACAAACTTTTCATCTCTTTTTGATGCATTTTTTGGGAGGTAAAATTACCCAAAAAGAAAAAAAAAACTGGGTGTTTAGATTATCTTTGCTGTTGGGCATTTGCTGTAGGGGTTAATATATTTATGATGTGATAGATCGGACTTTTTGTCAGTGTGCCAATACTAAATAAATAAATATATATATATAATCTTTTAGTCTTGCTTTGTATTGACAAATGGAGGTAGGAAATTTAAAAGGATTTTTTTTATATATATAAATTTCAATTTTAATACTTTTCTATCACATTATTTTTTGGTCCCGTTGGGCAACTTGAACCAAAAATCCACAACTCATTGGAATTGCGACACTTAAATTCTGTGGATGTCGGGAAGGGGATAAAGAGAATAAAGTAACTTTGCAGAATGCTTCCGTTTTGTGTACACAGCTCCTGTGCTGACTTAGTGTTCTCTTTGGTTACACCACACACCCATTCTGTGTCCGGCCCCCACAGATCGCCATCTCCATATATATGGGGGGATTTCCTCATGTGACGACCCCTCTGCCGATGTATACAGATCACATGTGGCTTCACCTTCAGCTTTGATCTCCGCAGTCTTCAGTTCCGGATCCTCCAGGATGAGGGATAAATCTTTCTTGCTCTTCATTCCCCTCCGTGGCTGATACAGCAGCTCCACCGCGCCGACGTTCCCCTCATAGGGAGGAATCGCTCCGCAAAGACTGTTCTCAGCCACAGGACGATCCGCCGGATACAGGAGGAAAGTTCTCCTCTCTGCAATGAAGGATTATTCCACTTTTCTGCCATTTGTAAGATCTCTGCTTGTTGTCTGAGAATAAAATCATTCTTGTTAATATCCAGAGCCTGAAAAAAATCTAATCCTGACAGCAGCGGAGCATTTATTACAATGGTATTCAGTCTAGACGATCCCCCTCCTGTCCTGACCGTTTGCTACAATGTATCAGTGCTGGGAAAATCTATCAGTTTGGACTTGGTTTCCCTTACAGAGGATTGTCCAGGCCAGACACCATTGTACCCAGTGGCGTCCCGCCAATGGCGGCAGGCCACGCGACTGCTATGGGGCCCGTGAGCTGGGGGGGCCCCATAGCAGTCGCCTGCACTGTGTACCCCTGCATCAGGTCCCCCTCCTGCACCCAGGCAAGCGGAGGGGCCCTGAGCAGGCGGGGGGCTTACTCGCCGTCGGGCATCCCGGCGCGCCATGGGCCACCCCCGCCTGCTCAGGGCACCGGCCGACACAATACTTACCTCTTCCGGTGCCCTAGACGCTAGAATGTATGGGATCCTTCCAGGTATGATGTCATTTCCGGGGGCGTGTTCTAGTTCAGCACCAGATGCCAGAGTCTCATGCAGAGACAGAGCTGCCGGTGAAGCTGCAGGAGGAGGTCAGTATCCTAAGCTGAGAAACAGGAGATTGTTCTATTAATTGCTGGTCTGATGTCTTTTCTTCTTGTTGTTTTTGGGGTGAGGGGGCTTGATACTTGCGAGTGAGGGATTTGGGGGGGTTAATGCTGGAGGGCAGTCTGGTGGGGTTAATTAATGCTTGTGGAGATCTTAGGGGGCTCTGGGGAATAATGCAGGGATAATGTGTGCTTGTGCGGGCCCTAAGGGGATGCTGTGGGCTTGTGAGGGCTCTGGGGGGGATGCTGCGGGCTTGTGGGGGCCCTAAGGGGGATTTTGCGGTCTTGTGGGGGCTCTGGGGGGGATGCTGCGAGCTTGTGGGGCCCTGGGGGAGATGCTGCGGGCTTGTGGGGCCCCGGGGAGGATGCTGTGGGCTTGTGGGTGCTCTGGGGGGGATGCTGCGGGCTTGTGGGGCCCTGGGGGGGATGCTGTGGGCTTGTGGGGGCCCTGGGGGTATGCTGTGGGCTTCTGGGGCCCTGGGGGGGATGCTGTGGGTTTGTGGGGGCCCTTGGGGGGATACTGTGGGCATGTGGGTGCTCTGGGTGGGATGCTGCGGGCTTGTGGGGCCCTGGGGGGGATGCTGTGGGCTTGTGGGTGCTCTGGGGGGGGGGTGCTGCAGGCTTGTGGGTGCTCTGGGGGGGGATGCTGCAGGCTTCTGGGTCCTCTGGGGGGGGTGCTGCAGGCTTGTGGGGGCCCCGGGGGGATGCAGAAGGCTTGTGGGGGCCCCGGGGGGGGATGCAGAAGGCTTGTGGGGGCCCCGTGGGGGATGCAGCGGGCTTGTGGGGCCTCTGTATGGGGTCCAGCCTGCATATGGCATTACATGGGGACCAGGCAGTATTCTCTACGGTGAATTATATGGGATCCAGTATTTTGTATGGAGCATTATATGGGGCTCATAATACTGTATGGAGGACTATGTGGTGCCCATAATATTGTATGGAGGACTTAGTGGTGCCATAACACTGTATGGAGGACTATACTGTCCGGTCTGCACTGTGCGCTGTGAGGATTCACCGGTTTCTGAGCTATTGTAGAATTTACAATAGATATCACTCATGAAATGTAAGGAGTCAGTGAAATGTTTGGCATTGTACTATATATATATCTATAATTTCTCTGCTGTATCTGTGTATCATGAATGGTTGGCTGTGTTAAAGGGGCCACTGAGACTCTTTCGCCCGGGGCCCACGAAAACCTGGAGGAGGGAGTATCATGTGACACTCCCTCTCCCATCATTCCTCCTCTGCGTCTGACGCAGCGGCATGATGACGCGCCACGCTGTGTCAGACAGTGGAGCTGGCAGCTGCTGAGGTGATCAGCTGCAGAGACTGAAGCAGCGGGGAACGAGGAGCGGTAAGTATGTATTTATTTATAAATCAGTGTGTACTGATAATACTGGAGGACTGGGGCTGCATTTTACCCTACGGGTGGGGGGGGCTGCATTTTACCCTATGGTGGGCTGCATTATACTGCGTACAGGACCATGGAGGAATGCATTATACTGAGTGGGGAGCCATGGCGAGTGTCTTATACTGTGTGGAGGACCATGGGGGAGTGCATTGTACTGTGTGGAGGACCATGGGGGAGTGCATTGTACTGTGTGGAGGACCATGGGGGAATGCATTGTACTGTGTGGAGGACCATGGGGGAGTGCATTGTACTGTGTGGAGGACCATGGGGGAGTGCATTGTACTGTGTGGAGGACCATGGGGGAGTGCATTGTACTGTGTGGAGGACCATGGGGGAATGCATTGTACTGTGTGGAGGACCATGGCGGAGTGCATTATACTGTGTGGAGGACCATGGGGGAGTACATTGTACTGTGTGGAGGACCATGGGGGAGTGCATTGTACTGTGTGGAGGACCATGGGGGAGTGCATTGTACTGTGTGGAGGACCATGGGGTAGTGCATTGAACTGTGTGAAGGACCATGGGGGAGTGCATTGTACTGTGTGGAGGACCATGGGGGAGTGCATTGTACTGTGTGGAGGACCATGGGGGAATGCATTGTACTGTGTGGAGGACCATGGCGGAGTGCATTATACTGTGTGGAGGACCATGGGGGAGTACATTGTACTGTGTGGAGGACCATGGGGGAGTGCATTGTACTGTGTGGAGGACCATGGGGTAGTGCATTGTACTGTGTGGAGGACCATGGGGGAGTGCATTGTACTGTGTGGAGGACCATGGGGTAGTGCATTGAACTGTGTGAAGGACCATGGGGGAGTGCATTGTACTGTGTGGAGGACCATGGGGGAGTGCATTGTACTGTGTGGAGGACCACGTGGGAGTGCATTATACTGCGTGGAGGACCACGAGGGAGTGCATTATACTGCGTGGAGGACCATGGCGAGTGCCTTATACTGTGTGGAGAACCATGGCGAGAGTCTTATACTCTATGGAGTGTGGAGAGGTGTGGGGCAGTTGGGGGATCATACTTTACACTGGGAGTTGAGGTCGGGTACAGTAGGGTCATTATACTGATTATGTTCACAGACCAGCATGAAAGTTGGGCTGATCTCTGATTCAGTCATAAATCATCGCAGAAATAAAAGAGCTGGAAACTCCACATCATAAGGAGCTCACTGACTGAATCTCAAGTTAACTCATTCTGCAGCCATCAATGTGCTGCTGGGAAACAAAAAGCTGGTAAAGGCCGAACAGAGCAAATGTTACATGAAGCAAAATAGTAAAAAGTATTTTTAGACCAATATACATGTATTTAAAGGGATTGTCCGGTGTGAAGCTGAAGGCTGCAGTCATCTGTGTGACTCTCTGTGACTGCAGACTTGTAATCCTCACATCATGTAGACTGCGCGCTGCCAGCATTATTCTCAGCCCAGAGATGGCAGAAGCCCCTGTATCATGTGTACAGGAATTGTGCCCCCTCTCCCCGAGGAGCAGCAGTGAATCGTCCTCCAGATACATGAGGGTCCCATCGGGGAGATCCGCATGTACCGGCCATGATGTCATCTCCATGGATACGGCATCAATGTGCAGAGCAGAAGACCCCTGTAAGGGAGAGCTCAGACGTGGGGGGATTGATGTGGATGTGAGGAGCAGATCCCCCCATATTCACAGATTATCGCACAATACATGTGGCCTTGCACAGGAAAAACTGTGAGGAAAGAAGAAATCAGATTTCTTACAATATAGAATAATGTCCTCCTGCCCTCGCTCATGTCCAGTATTATTTATCCCCTGACCTTTTCGGTGGGGAACCCCTCCTGAGCCCCCTCCATTATATAGGAGCCATATATCTGCTCCATTACTGGCAGAAGGTAAGGAGCCAATCACACTGCACGGCTTCTACTTCCTGCTCTAAGCCCCGCCCACCTGCCTTCCCTTGAGATCTCCATGACAACCCTTGTGTGACTACAGTGACAGGCCACGCCCCCGAGGATTCTGATCAGTGCGGATGTCTCCATATTGCTGAGGACTGTGAGCGGCTGATGGGCGGAGCCAGCAGCGATGTGAGGGGCGGAGCCAGCAGCGATATGAGGGGCGGAGCCAGCAGCGACATGAGGGGCGGAGCCAGCAGCGATATGAGGAGCGGAGCCAGCAGCGATATGAGAGGCGGAGCCAGCAGCGATGTGAGGGGCGGAGCCAGCAGCGATGTGAGGGGCGGAGCCAACAGCGACATGAGGGGCGGAGCCAGCAGCGATATGAGGGGCGCTCACAGCACTCACAGGAGCAGGTGTGTGTGCAGCCCGTTCCTCTGCTGTGGGTGTTGTGGTGTGTGAGCTTCGCCGTGTATATATATATATATATATATATATATATATATATATATATATATATATATACAGTTGAAATCAGAAGTTTCCATACACTGTATAAATAGACACATCTGCATGTTTTTCTCAATATCTGACATGAAATCAGAATAAACCTTTCCCATTTTAGGTCAATTAGGATTACCATAATTTTTAATATTGCCAAATGCCAGAATAATGAGCGTCTCTTGTAAGGGGCATTAACAGCGTCTTGTTATACCACTCTGACCTCCGCGTCTCTTCTGAGGGCCATTAAAAGAGTCTTGTTATACCACTCTGACCTCCACGTCTCTTGTAAGGGGCATTAAAACCGTCTTGTTATACCACTCTGACCTCCACGTGTCTTGTAAGGGGCATTAAAACCATCTTGTTATACCACTCTGACCTCCACGTCTCTTCTGAGGGGCATTAAAACCATCTTGTTATACCACTCTGACCTCCACGTCTCTTGTAAGGGGCATTAAAACCGTCTTGTTATACCACTCTGACCTCCACGTCTCTTCTGAGGGGCATTAAAAGCGTCTTGTTATACCACTCTGACCTCCACGTGTCTTGTAAGGGGCATTAAAAGCGTCTTGTTATACAACTCTGTCCTCCACGTCTCTTCTGAGGGGCATTAAAAGTGTCTTGTTAAGCTACTGGGACCTCCACGACTCTTCGAACGGGCATTGCATTTCCTCATAATTTTTGGAAGCTTTTGCTTGGAAGGCATAAGCAAATACTATGGGAGACCCACTCCCCAATAATGGGAATAATGTTTTTAAGATGCTGTACTGTATGGCTCTTGTAAGGGGCATTAAAACCGTCTTGTTAAGCTACTGTGACCTCCACGTCTCTTCAAAGGGGCATTAAAAGCGTCTTCTTAAGCCACTCTGAACTCCACAGGTCTTCCAAGGGGCATTGAAATGTTGTTTTTAATTACCTTACCTCTAATCTCCACGACTCTTCCAACGGGCATTGCATTTCCTCCTAATTATAGTCAGCTTTTGCTTTTCAATGCAAAGGTGAAAACTAAGGGAGACACACTCCCCAATAATGGGTAGAAGGTTTTTAGTATGCTGTAATCCACGTCTGTTTCAAGGGGCATTGCAGTTCCTCATAATTTTTGGAAAGCCTTCCATTCACTGCTTAGGCCAACAGTGTAAAGGAGACCCAGTTGCTATAAATGGAAAAACGGTTTAGTTAAGGCCCTCTGACCTCCATGTCATTTCCAAGGGGCATTGCAGTTCCTCATAATTTTTGGAAAGCCTTCCATTCACTGCTTAGGCCAACAATGCACAGGAGACCCAGTTGCTATAAATGGAAAAAAAAGTTTAGTTAAGGCCCTCTGACCGCCATGTCATTTCCAAGGGGCATTGGAGTGCCTCAAAAGTTTTGGTAGGCATTGCACTCACTGTATGCCCTATAACTGTGTAGCCGAACCGCTCCTTTTGTTACAGAAACATATCCTACAAGACATATGTGGTTGACTGGCCTGATATTGATGTGAACAGTCCCTGCTCCTCCTGCTCTTTCTCCTTTGCCACTACCTCATCCATCATTTATCACTTGAAGCTTTGTTTTAACGAGAGTCATAGAACTTGGATAGTAGCAGGAAAACATCCAGCAATCCTCAGAGGAGGTAGGATATGCACCAAAACGCTGACCACCTCAGGCCTAGCCGCTACTACATACATGCGCTTGCATTCCTTGAAAACAAAGCAGATGCTAACTTCTATCATCCTCATCATGCTCCTCACCTTGGCACTCTCAACTCCCCTGATAGAGAAGCCAGGGCCCACCGGAGAAGTCGGGTTCTCTGGTGGGCTCGTCCAATGCTGCCCTAAAGCAGGCCAGTCTAAGAAAAGTGTGTGGGGATGTTCCGCGGTGAAATCAGGGCGGCTGGGGACCGTTTATGGACACCTGGCCGCGGGGCGGCTGGGGACTGAGTGTGGACACCCGGCCGCCCCCTGGCGGCTTGGGACTGAGTATGGATACCTCGCTGCCGAAGCAGCCATGAGGTAGTGGCCACCTTCGGCCTCCACATGCCTAAAAGGCCCAATTTCAAGTGCACGCAAGCTAGCAGTATGGTATTGCAGCCTGGGGGTGGGTTGGTGGCAGGTTGCACACTTATGCTTGCATTCCAACAAAACAATGCAGATGCTAACTTCTATCATCATCATGCTCCTCACCTTGACACTCTCACCTCCCCTGATGGAGTCGGGTTCTCTAGTGGGCTCGTCCAATGCTGCCCTAAAGCAGGCCAGTCTAAGAAAAGTGTGTGGGGATGTTCCGCGGAGAAATCGGGGTGGCTGGGGACCGTCTATGGACACCCCGCCGCCCCCAGGCGGCTGGGGACCAGGTGTGGACACCCAGCCGCGGGGCGGCTGGGGACCGAGTGTGGACACCCGGCCGCCGGGCGGCTGGGGACTGAGTATGGATACCTCGCTGCCGAAGCAGCCATTAGGTAGTGGCCAGCTTCGGCCTCCTCAAAACTAAAAGGTCCCATTTCAAGTGCAAGCTAGCAGTATGGTATTGCAGCCTGGGGGTGGGTGGGTGGTTGGCTGCATATTTGCGCTTGCATTGCAAGGAATGGGGGAGGTACAATTGAACACTGCCCTGGGACAAGGACTTGCACGGGGATAGTTACAAGTCTGCATCTTCTGATGCGGCAAGGATCACTTCTGATGGGCACACTTTTAGGCAGTGACCTGGGAGTCAGAGATGCTTCCAGGGGTCTTCCCCATGCTGTTCCCATGTCTTTTCAGCACTGTATGCATGTGTCACACAGCACATGGCCAGATAAGGTTGTAAAATGTTAAAATTACATTTCCCGGTGAATGCATTTGTCACAGTTGAAAGCAATACAAAAGTGCAAAAACGCATAAAAAATGCTACTTGTGAACATAGCCCAAGGTGTGGAGGAGTATTTTTGTTTTTGGTTATTTATTTTACCTTATACACAAGTCTTTACCCTGGAAAGGATGTTCCTTAACATATTTCACAGGAAAAAAGTTTCACTTTCGTTTTTGAACGTTTTCTTATGAGCCTGTAAAAGTGCCTCTGAACACATAGTTGACAACAGTGACCTGGGGGTCATAAATGCTTCCTGGGGCGATCCCCATGCTGTCCCCATGTCATCTGAGCACGGTCACTATCATTTTGGGCACTTTTTAGGCTTTCTACAGACTGCCGGGGGTGCCGCCGCAAAAATGCTCGGGTCTCCCATAGACTAACATGGGCTCGTTGCTCGGGTCGAGCACTCGAGTATCACGGCGAGCTCGGGCCGAGCTTTGAGCACCCGAGCATTTTAGTGCTCGCTCAACACTATTTATAACGGGGGCACAAGCTAGCGACTGATTTATATTCTCAGTGGAGCAGACTTCAATGCGGTGAATGATATACTCATGGGCACAGTGTGGCACATATTTGCATTTGGTGGCACAGTGGGCGGCATTATTTATTTAAGTCGCTTATATTTGTAACATTTTTGTTTTTCAGGAGTGCGGTGATCTGCTGAAAAGTGCGGAGCAGCCGAAACCTGGACAGCAAACTGCAAAGACGAATCATGGCGGGAAGTCGTCACGAAAGACTGGACTAGGTAAAGAAGAGAAGAAAGAGAGCGACTGCAGTGTATAAACTGGAGGGTTAGGTGGGGCCCATTATATTATAATAAATCTATGTGGGGCCCATTATATTATAATAAATCTATGTGGGGTCCATAATATTAAAGGGACGGATATGTGGGGCCCATTATATAATAATAAAATCTATGTGGTGCCCATTATATTAAAGGGAAAGCTATGTGGGGCCAATTATATTAAGGGGAAAGCTATGTGGGGCCCAATATATTAAAGATAAAGCTATGTGGGGCCCATTATATTAAAGGGAAAGCTATGTGGGGCCCATTATATTAAAGGGAAAGCTATGTGGGGCCCATTATATTAAAGGGAAAGCTATGTGGGGCCAATTATATTAACGAGAAAGCTATGTGGGGCCCATTATGTTAAAGAGAAAGCTATGTGGGGCCCATTATGTTAAAGTAAAAGCTATGTGGGGCCCATTATATTAAAGGTATAGCTATGTGGGGCCCATTATATTAAAGGGAAAGCTATGTGCGGCCCATTATATTAAAGAGAAAGCTATGTGGGGCCCATTATATTAAAGGGAAAGCTATGTGGGGCCCATTATATAATAATAAAATCTATGTGGTGCCCATTATATTAAAGGGAAAGCTATGTGGGGCCCATTATATTAAAGAGAAAGCTATGTGGGGCCCATTATATTAAAGGGAAAGCTATGTGGGGCCCATTATATTAAAGAGAAAGCTATGTGGGGCCCATTATATTAAAGGGAAAGCTATGTGGGGCCCATTATATTAAAGAGAAAGCTATGTGGACCCATTATATTAAAGGGAAAGCTATGTGGGGCCCATTATATTAAAGAGAAAGCTATGTGGGGCCCATTATATTAAAGAGAAAGCTATGTGGGGCCCATTATATTAAAGAGAAAGCTATGTGGGGCCCATTATATTAAAGAGAAAGCTATGTGGGGCCCATTATATTAAAGAGAAAGCTATGTGGGGCCCATTATATTAAAGAGAAAGCTATGTGGGGCCCATTATATTAAAGAGAAAGCTGTGTGGGGCCCATTATATTAAAGTAAAAGCTATGTGGGGCCCATTATATTAAATGGATAGCTATGTGGGGCCCATTATAGTAAAGGGAAAGCTATGTGCGGCCCATTATATTAAAGAGAAAGCTATGTGGGGCCCATTATATTAAAGAGAAAGCTATGTGGGGCCCATTATATTAAAGGGAAAGCTATGTGGGGCCCATTATATAATAATAAAATCTATGTGGTGCCCATTATATTAAAGGGAAAGCTATGTGGGGCCCATTATATTAAAGAGAAAGCTATGTGGGGCCCATTATATTAAAGGGAAAGCTATGTGGGGCCCATTATATTAAAGAGAAAGCTATGTGGGGCCCATTATATTAAAGGGAAAGCTATGTGGGGCCCATTATATTAAAGAGAAAGCTATGTGGGCCCATTATATTAAAGGGAAAGCTATGTGGGGCCCATTATATTAAAGAGAAAGCTATATGGGGCCTATTATATTAAAGGGAAAGCTATGTGGGGCCCATTATATTAAAGGGAAAGCTATGTGGGGCCCATTATCTTAAAGGGACATCTACGTAGGGCCCATTATATTAAATGGATGGCTATGTGGGGCCCATTATATTAAAGAGAGAGCTACGTATGGCCCATTATAATAAATGTATGACTATATGGGGCCCATTATATTAAATGGATGACTATGTGTGTTCCATTATATTTAATGGAAGGCTATGCGGGGCCCATTTAATTATGATAAATTCTATGTGGGGCACATGATATTAAATGGAAGGCTATGTGGAGCCCATTATATTTAATAGAGGGCTATGTGGGGACCAATACATTAAAAAGAAAGCTATATTGGGGCCCACTATGTTATCTGGAAGGTTTTGTGGGGCCCTCTGTATTAAATTGAGGGCTATGTGAGGCCTATTAAATTAAATGGAAAGCGTTGCGGGGCCCATAATATTATATGGAGGGCTATGTGAGGCGCATTTATCAAATAAAGGGCTATGTAGCGCCAATTATATTAAATGGAAGCCTGTGTTTTGTCCATTATATTAAATAGAGATGTATCTTGGCTCCATTATAATAAATGGAAGGCAATGTGGGGACCATTATATTAAATGGAGGGTTATGTGGGGCCCATTATATTAAATGGAAGCCTATATGGAGCCCAGTAAATTAAATGTAAAGCTATGTGGGGCCCAATATTTTAAATGGAAGGTTAAGTGGGGCCAATTGTATTAAATAGAGGGCTATGTGGTGCCCAATATAAAACATGGAAGGCTTTTTGGTGCCCATTATATTAAATAGAGGGATATTTTGGCCCCATTTTATTACATGGAAGGCTATGTCAGGTCCAATATATTAAATGGAGTCCAGTGCGGCCTATTATATTAAATTGAAGGTTATGTGGGGTTCAATAAATTAAATGAAAAGCTATGTGGAGCCCAATAAATTAAATTATAGTACATGGAAGGCAATGTGCGGCTCATTATACTATATAGAGGGCTATGTGGGGGCCATTATACTTTATAGAATTCTATGTGGGGGTCCATTATACTTTTGCCAATGGCAAATTGTGTGTTCCGGTGGCACTCCAAAGTTAAAGGGTGTGCTCCGGTGGCACTCCAACGTCATAGGGTGTGCTCTGGTGGCACACCAATGGCAAAAAGGCCAAAGAGTAGACCCTGGTGGCAGACTGAGCAGCTCTAGAATGCGCCCCAGTGGTAAGCAATAGTTGCCAAAGAATGCACCCTGGTGGCAGGCTAAAAAGCTCTAGAGTGCGCCCCAGTGGTAAGCAATAAGGCCAAAAAGTGCACTCCGGTGGCAGGCTAAAAAAGCCTAAGAGTGCCCCGGTGGTAAGCAAAATGGTCAGAGTGTACCCCGGTCGCAGTTAAAAAGCCCAAGTTGGGTGCCCCGGTGGTAAGCTAAAAGGCCAAAGAGTGCACCCCGGTGGAAGCTAAAAAGCTCAAGATGGGTGCCCCGGTGGTAAGCAAAAAAGGTCACATATTGGGCCCCTCTGGTAGGCCTACGGGAAATAGAGTTCTCCGATGGCACGCCAACGGTAAAGGGTGTGCCCGATGGTACTCCAATGGTAAAGGGTGTGCTTCAGTGGCATGCCAGTGGCAAAAAGTGTACTCCGGTGGCATGCTAATGGTGAAAGGTGTGCTCTGTTGGCACCCCAACTGTAAAGAGTGTGTTCCAGTGGCACCCTAGCAGCCAATGGTGTACTTCGGTGGCAGACCATCGGGAAATGGTGTGATATGTAAGGCTCATGATAACAAAAGGGAGGGCTATGTGGGACCCATTATTTTATATGGAAAGCAAGGTGGGGCCCATTATATTAATTAGGGGCTTATGTGGGGCTCTTTATATTAAATAAAAACATATGTGGGCCCCATTAAATTAAATGGAAGGCTATGTGGACCCCATTAAATTATATGGAAGGCTATGTGGACCCCATTAAATTAAATGGAAGGCTATGTGGGGCCCATTATATTAAATGGAAGGCTATGTGGGGCCCATTATATTAAATGGAAGCCTGTATGGGGCCTAATAAATTAAATGAAAAGCTACAGTATGTACAGCAATAATAAAAATGGTAATAATACAGGGTGGGCAATTTATATGGATACACCTAAATTAAATGGGAATGGTTGGTGATGTCAACTTCCTGTTTATGGCACATTAGTATATGGGAGGGGGAAACTTTTCCAGATGGGTGGTGACTATGGCGGCCATTTTGAAGTCGGTCATTTTGGATCTAACTTTATTTTTTTCAATGGGAAGAGGGTCATGTGACACATCAAACTCATTGAGAATTTCATAAGAAAATACAATGGTGTGCTTGGTTTTAACATAACTTTATTCTTTCATGAATTTTTTACAAGTTTATGACCACTTATAAAATGTGTTCAAAGTACTGCCCATTGTGTTGGATTGTCAATGCAACCCTCTTCTCCCACTCTTGACACACTGATAGCAACACCGCAGAAGAAATGCTAGCACAGGCTTTCAGTATCCGTTGTTTCAGATGCTGAAAGGTTATATGGGGCCTATTAAAATAAATGGAAGACTATGCAGGACCTCTTGTAATAACTAGAAGGCAATTTGTGGCCCATTATATTAAACTAGATGGTGGCCCGATTCTAACTCATCGGGTATTCTAGAATATGTATGCGGCCGGCCGCGACCAATCAGCGAACCGTGTTAGTGAGGACCGGACAGCATGTTTAAATTTGGCGCCAAAACCGGTGATTGGTCACGGCCGGCGGCCGCGACCAATCAGCGAATCGTATTATTGAGAATCGGGGAGCGGGTACTTCCACTGTGAGCAGCCGGGAGATGACTGGCTGCTCGCAGCAGAAGTATCCCAACCGGCGGCGCCGCTCCCCGGTCCTCCCTTCACACTTGCCGTCGGGAGATAAGCGGCCCTAGCCACTGATCTAGCGACGGTAGCCGCATGGAGGTCAGCGGCGCCGCCGGTCGGGGTACTTCTGCTGCGAGCAGCTGGGAGATGACCGGCTGCATTGCCACTGACCTCTGTGCAGAGCGGTGTTTAAATTTGGAGCCAATATCGCTGATTGGTCGCGGCCGCCGAATCGTATTAGTGAGGACAGGGGAGCGGCGCTGCCTGTGCGGGTACTTCCGCTGCGAGCAGCCGGGAGATGACCGGCTGCTCGCAGCAGCAGTATCCCGACCGGTGGCGCCGCTCCCCGGTCCTCCCTTCACACTTGCCGTCGGAAGATCAGCAGCCCTAACCGCTGATTTCCCGATGGTAGCCGCATGGAGATCAGCGCCGCCGCCGGTCGGGGTACTTCTGCTGCGAGCCGGAAGTTGACCGGCTAGCGCCGGTCATCTCCCGGCTGCATCGCCGCTGACCTCCGTGCGGCAGATGAGCCGCTAATGGCCGCCATCTTTTTCTGAAATCCCACATCGCTGATTGACCACGGTCGGACCAATCAGCGACGCAGGACTTCCTGGACAGAAGGACAGACAGACAGACATGATATGACGATTATATATATTAAATGTAAGGTTATGTGGGGCCCAATATATTCAATGAAAAACTATATGGGCCCATTATATAAAAGAAAAAGCTAAGTGAGGCCCATTTTATTAAATGGATGATGGTGTCCTCCAGTGGCAAGCCAGCGGGAAAGTGGTGTGCTCCGGTGGCAAGCCAACGGGAAAGTGGCGTGCTTCGGTGGCAAGCCAACGGGAAAGTGGCATGCTCCGGTGGCAAGGCAACGGGAAAGTGGCGTGCTCCAGTGGCAAGGCAACGGGAAAGTGGCGTGCTCCGGTGGCAAGGCAACGGGAAAGTGGCGTGCTCCGGTGGCAAGCCAACGGGAAAGTGGCGTGCTGCGGTGGCAAGCCAACGGGAAAGTGGCGTGCTGCGGTGGCAAGCCAACGGGAAAGTGGCGTGCTGCGGTGGCAAGCCAACGGGAAAGTGGCGTGCTGCGGTGGCAAGCCAACGGGAAAGTGGCGTGCTGCGGTGGCAAGCCAACGGGAAAGTGGCGTGCTCCGGTGGCAAGCCAACGGGAAAGTGGCGTGCTCCGGTGGCAAGCCAACGGGAAACTGGCGTGCTCCGGTGGCAAGCCAACGGGGAAGTGGCGTGCTCCGGTGGCAAGCCAACAGGAAAGTGGCGTGCTCCGGTGGCAAGCCAACGGGAAAGTGGCATGCTCCGGTGGCAAGCCAACGGGAAAGTGGCGTGCTCCGGTGGCAAGCCAACGGGAAAGTGGCGTGCTCCGGTGGCAAGCCAACGGGAAAGTGGCGTGCTCCGGTGGCAAGCCAACGGGAAAGTGGCGTGCTCCGGTGGCAAGCCAACGGGAAAATGGCGTGCTCCGGTGGCAAGCCAACGGGAAAGTGGCGTGCTCCGGTGGCAAGCCAACGGGAAAATGGCGTGCTCCGGTGGCAAGCCAACGGGAAAGTGGCGTGCTCCGGTGGCAAGCCAACGGGAAAGTGGCGTGCTACGGTGGCAAGCCAACGGGAAAGTGGCGTGCTCCGGTGGCAAGCCAACGGGAAAGTTGCGTGCTCCGGTGGCAAGCCAACGGGAAAGTGGCGTGATCCGGTGGCAAGCCAACGGGAAAGTGGCGTGCTCCGGTGGCAAGCCAACGGGAAAGTGGCGTGCTCCGGTGGCAAGCCAACGGGGAAGTGGCGTGCTCCGGTGGCAAGCCAACGGAAAAGTGGCGTGCTCCGGTGGCAAGCCAACGGGAAAGTGGCGTGCTCCGGTGGCAAGCCAACGGGAAAGTGGCGTGCTCCGGTGGCAAGCCAACGGGAAAGTGGCGTGCTCCGGTGGCAAGCCAACGGGAAAGTGGCGTGCTCCGGTGGCAAGCCAACGGGAAAGTGGCGTGCTCCGGTGGCAAGCCAACGGGAAAGTGGCGTGCTCCGGTGGCAAGCCAACGGGAAAGTGGCGTGCTCCGGTGGCAAGCCACCGGGAAAGTGGCGTGCTCCGGTGGCAAGCCAACGAGAAAGTGGCGTGCTCCGGTGGCAAGCCAACGGGACTGTGGCGTGCTCCGGTGGCAAGCCAACGGGAAAGTGGCGTGCTCCGGTGGCAAGCCAACGGGAAAGTGGCGTGCTCCGGTGGCAAGCCAACGGGAAAGTGGCGTGCTCCGGTGGCAAGCCAACGGAAAAGTGGCGTGCTCCGGTGGCAAGCCAACGGGAAAGTGGCGAGCTCCGGTGGCAAGCCAACGGGAAAGTGTCGTGCTCCGGTGGCAAGCCAACGGGGAAGCGGCGTGCTCCGGTGGCAAGCCAACGGGAAAGCGGCGTGCTCCGGTAGCAAGCCAACGGGAAAGTGGCGTGCTCCGGTGGCAAGCCAACGGGGAAGTGGCGTGCTCCGGTGGCAAGCCAACGGGGAAGTGGCGTGCTCCGGTGGCAAGCCAACGGGAAAGTGGCGTGCTCCGGTGGCAAGCCAACGGGAAAGTGGCGTGCTCCGGTGGCAAGCCAACGGGAAAGTGGCGTGCTCCGGTGGCAAGCCAACGGGAAAGTGGCGTGCTCCGGTGGCAAGCCAACGGGAAAGTGGCATGCTCCGGTGGCAAGCCAACGGGAAAACGGCGTGCTCCGGTGGCAAGCCAACGGGAAAGCGGCGTGCTCCGGTGGCAAGCCAACGGGAAAGCGGCGTGCTCCGGTGGAAAGCCAACGGGAAAGTGGCGTGCTCCGGTGGCAAGCCAACGGGAAAGTGGCGTGCTTCGGTGGCAAGCCAACGGGAAAGTGGCGTGCTTCGGTGGCAAGCCAACGGGAAAGTGGCGTGCTCCGGTGGCAAGCCAACGGGAAAGTGCCGTGCTCCGGTGGCAAGCCAACGGGAAAGTGCCGTGCTCCGGTGGCAAGCCAACGGGAAAGTGGCGTGCTACAGTGGCAAGCCAACGGGAAAGAGGCGTGCTCCGGTGGCAAGCCAACGGGAAAGTGGCGTGCTTCGGTGGCAAGCCAACGAGAAAGTGGCGTGCTCCGGTGGCAAGCCAACGGGACTGTGGCGTGCTCCGGTGGCAAGCCAACGGGAAAGTGGCGTGCTCCAGTGGCAAGCCAACGGGAAAGTGGCGTGCTCCGGTGGCAAGCCAACGGGAAAGTGGCGTGCTCCGGTGGCAAGCCAACGGGAAAGTGGCGTGCTCCGGTGGCAAGCCAACGGGAAAGTGGCGTGCTCCGGTGGCAAGCCAACGGGAAAGTGGCGTGCTCCGGTGGCAAGCCAACGGGAAAGTGGCATGCTCCGGTGGCAAGCCAACGGGAAAACGGCGTGCTCCGGTGGCAAGCCAACGGGAAAGCGGCGTGCTCCGGTGGCAAGCCAACGGGAAAGCGGCGTGCTCCGGTGGAAAGCCAACGGGAAAGTGGCGTGCTCCGGTGGCAAGCCAACGGGAAAGTGGCGTGCTTCGGTGGCAAGCCAACGGGAAAGTGGCGTGCTTCGGTGGCAAGCCAACGGGAAAGTGGCGTGCTCCGGTGGCAAGCCAACGGGAAAGTGCCGTGCTCCGGTGGCAAGCCAACGGGAAAGTGCCGTGCTCCGGTGGCAAGCCAACGGGAAAGTGGCGTGCTACAGTGGCAAGCCAACGGGAAAGAGGCGTGCTCCGGTGGCAAGCCAACGGGAAAGTGGCGTGCTTCGGTGGCAAGCCAACGAGAAAGTGGCGTGCTCCGGTGGCAAGCCAACGGGACTGTGGCGTGCTCCGGTGGCAAGCCAACGGGAAAGTGGCGTGCTCCAGTGGCAAGCCAACGGGAAAGTGGCGTGCTCCGGTGGCAAGCCAACGGGAATGTGGCGTGCTCCGGTGGCAAGCCAACGGGAAAGAGGCGTGCTACGGTGGCAAGCCAACGGGACTGTGGCGTGCTCCGGTGGAAAGCCAACGGGAAAGTGGCGTGCTCCGGTGGCAAGCCAACGGGAAAGTGGCATGCTCCGGTGGCAAGCCAACGGGAAAGTGGCGTGCTCCGGTGGCAAGTCAAAGGGAAAGAGGCGTGCTACGGTGGCAAGCCAACGGGAAAGTGGCGTGCTCCGGTGGCAAGCCAACAGGAAATTGGCCTGCTCCCGTGGCAAGCCAACGGGAAAGTGGCGTGCTCCGGTGGCAAGCCAACGGGAAAGTGGCGTGCTCCGGTGGCAAGCCAACGGGAAAGTGGCGTGCACCGGTGGCAAGCCAACGGGACTGTGGCGTGCTCCGGTGGCAAGCCAACGGGACTGTGACGTGCTCCGGTGGCAAGCCAACGGGAAAGTGGCGTGCTCCGGTGGCAAGCCAACGGGAAAGTGGCGTGCTCCGGTGGCAAGCCAACGGGAAAGTGGCGTGCTCCGGTGGCAAGCCAACGGGAAAGTGGCGTGCTCCGGTGGCAAGCCAACGGGAAAGTGGCGTGCTCCGGTGGCAAGTCAACGGGACTGTGGCGTGCTCCGGTGGCAAGCCAACGGGAAAGTGGCGTGCTCCGGTGGCAAGCCAACGGGAAAGTGGCGTGCTCCGGTGGCAAGCCAACGGGAAAGTGGCGTGCTCCGGTGGCAAGCCAACGGGAAAGTGGCGTGCTCCGGTGGCAAGCCAGCGGGAAAGTGGCGTGCTCCGGTGGCAAGCCAACGGGACTGTGGCGTGCTCCGGTGGCAAGCCAACGGGAAAGTGGCGTGCTCCGGTGGCAAGCCAACGGGAAAGTGGCATGCTCCGTTGGCAAGCCAATGGGAAAGTGGCGTGCTCCGGTGGCAAGCCAACGGGAAAGTGGCGTGCTACAGTAGCAAGCCAATGGGAAAGTGGCGTGCTCCAGTGGCAAGCCAACGGGAAAGTGGCGTGATCCGGTGGCAAGCCAACGAGAAAGTGGCGTGCTCCGGTGGCAAGCCAACGGGACTGTGGCGTGCTCCGGTGGCAAGCCAACGGGAAAGTGGCGTGCTCCGGTGGCAAGCCAACGGGGAAGTGGCGTGCTCCGGTGGCAAGCCAACGGGAAAGTGGCGTGCTCCGGTGGCAAGCCAACGGGAAAGAGGCGTGCTACAGTGGCAAGCCAAAGGGACTGTGGCGTGCTCCGGTGGCAAGCCAACGGGAAAGTGGCGTGCTTCGGTGGCAAGCCAACGGGAAAGTGGCGTGCTCCGGTGGCAAGCCAACGGGAAAGTGGCGTGCTCCGGTGGCAAGCCAACGGGAAAGTGGCGTGCTCCGGTGGCAAGCCAATGGGAAAGTGGCGTGCTCCGGTGGCAAGCCAACGGGAAAGTGTCGTGCTCCGGTGGCAAGCCAACGGGAAAGTGCCGTGCTCCGGTGGCAAGCCAACGGGAAAGTGGCGTCCTCCGGTGGCAAGCCAAAGGGAAAGAGGCGTGCTCCGGTGGCAAGCCAACGGGAAAGTGGCGTGCTCCGGTGGCAAGCCAACGGGAAAGTGGCGTGCTGCGGTGGCAAGCCAACGGGAAAGTGGCGTGCTCCGGTGGCAAGCCAACGGGAAAAGGTGCGCTCCGGTGGCATGCTAACGGGAAACGATGTGCTCCGGTGGCATGCTAATGGGAAAAGGTGTGCTCCGGTGCGATGCTAACGGGAAAAGGTCTGCACCGGTGGCATGCTAATGGTAAAGGTGTGCTCCAGTGGCATGCTAACGGTAAAGGTGTGCTCCGGTCACATGCTAATGGTAAAGGTATGCTCCGGTGGCATGCTAACGGGAATAGGTGTGCTCCGATGGCATGCTAACGGGAATAGGTGTGCCCGGTGGCGTACTAACGGGAAAAGGCATGCTACGGTGGCATGCTAGCGGGAAATGGTGTGCTTCGGGGGCATGATAATGAGAAAAGGGGTACTCCATTGGCACCACAATGGTAAAGGGACTTGGAAATGTCACTTGTGAAGTCATACTCGCATAGTGTCTGTTGTTGCAGGGATTAAAAGAGCGACCCGCTGGAACAAGATGTGGACACTGTGCGGCAGATGGTGGTTTAAGGACAGCAAAAAAGCAAAATAAGACCAAGTAACAGCAAGAAAACAATCCAAGAATTACAGCAGCAGACAAGTAAGTGATTGTGATTCTTTTAAACGGTGATGTATGATCAGATGAAGTGGAATGCAGTAAGTTTGGAAATATGATTAACATGTTAATAAAGTGTCCGAAATGTATGAGCAAGAAAGAGAAAAAGGTGGATTGTTACAGGGGGACAGCTGAGAGTAGGGAGTTACAGAGAAAGTCCTTGTGACAGGTTTAGGATGTATACGGCTGTTTATTGCCTCCTCCACATACAAAGGCAGGAGATGAGACTATCAAACTATTGAACTTGGAGTTGTCAGTAATGTTGGAGGAGAAATTAATAAAGGAAGTAAAATGGGAAAGAAAATAAGGGGTTGTATTTTTGCCTGGTCATGGGGATGTTTGCCTGGTCATGGGGATGTTTGCCTGGTCAGAGGGATGTTTGCCTGGTCAGGGGGATGTTTGCCTGGTCAGGGGGATGTTTGCCTGGTCAGGGGGATGTTTGTCTGGTCAGGGGGATGTTTGTCTGGTCAGGGGGATGTTTGTCTGGTCAGGGGGATGTTTGTCTGGTCAGAGGGATGTTTGCTTCACGTTGGGGAAGAGGGAAAGGACTGAATGATCCGGCACCTGTCCTATCCACAGGATGGTCAGCTAGTGCCGCCATAGGGAAAGAGCTGACCTAGTGTCACTATCAATCATCAGAGTCTGCAGTACAACTGATTAGGGGTCCAGCAGGGGGGCGCTGATGACACAGGTGGACCTTGGGGCGGTTTTCCGGTTGCCGACGCTGCACCTAGAGGGTTTTCTTCATGTAATTATCCTCCTCACATTGCAGACTTGTGAACTTTATAAATTTTCTTCATTTGCTTATTTTCTTCCTTCTCTCCCAAACACGTTGCTGAAGTGCTGTCTCACCCCCACTGCCCCCATCCAGAAGCTTCTTGTGGCTGCTGTTCAGTGAGATTTGTCCTCTATATACCAGCAGTCTGTGTATGGGCCTGTCTCTGTCTGATCCTCTCTGCTCTCCACCCCTGCACTCAGACATGGGAAACCCTGTACTCGGATTACTTCACATCTTGGTGAACAACAGCTGAAAGGACCCTATAAAGGAGCCTGTACCAGGCAGGGGACAGCGGTGCAGCATTGTGCTTGTGGAGGCAATCGGGCGGTGGAGTCAGAAATTGGGGAATACTTGGGTGCTCTCTGGACGGACAATATTAGTGCTGCAGTAATTTCCCACAAGTTTTTGCACAGAGCGGCCACTAATATAGAATAAAGTAAAACAATTGTGCTGTGTAAATAATGGCTGTGCTTTGCTACAAATGCTTCATGTTCGCAGGAGGTTTTTTTTTCTTTAATAAATTTTATTTAGTTTATAATTGATTTTTTCTCTTTCTGCTAGATATCAGCACATGATAGAGGCCGTACGGGACTGGTATAAGAAGTTCTTGGCTGAGAAGGAAAGAAGCTTCATTCCTCCATGAGCTGCAGTTCTTTGTGTCCAGTCGGGAACTCTATTAGTAAGTAGATTTTATCACCGGTGCAGACATTTCCGGGAAGGTTCCAATTGGCCGAATACAAGACGTTCATTAAACTCTTCATTTGAAATAAACGTCTGGTTATCATCCACAATACTTAATACCGGTCACTTGTCACAAATTTGTATATTTTTTACTTGTTATAAAATGCTGCTCATCCCTTGAATCTTTTCTTTTTTTTTGTAATTTTAGACAAAACATTACATATTTCTGACAAGTCCCAGGTCTTTTCACACCACTCGTTTTGCAGATTCTTTAATACTACAGCACTTACGTTATTGGGGTCATTTTTGTGCAGTTTGCAGTTACATGATTTTTTATACATGGTTTTTTTTTAGGTTTGTCTTGTTATTACATCACATTCATCTTTTTCCTCTCTTGCTTTCCTGGAGTGAAGTAAACATATCTCCAAGTCACTCTGAGCTGCCGGCAGGAGAGATGGACCCTCAGGAGCCTCCTAGTCTTCAGAATCCACATGAAGGAGAAGTCCAAGAACAAGAAAGGCCTCCGACAGCAGAGCAACCTGTCCGCCAAAAAGTCCCAGAAGAAGAAGCGATGGTCCCGCAGCTCATCTGTGTTTTTCCTAAATGTGGATTATACTTTTACTGATTGTAATTTTCTTGGTCGATACCAGATAAAGTTTTGGATGACAACTGTCTGGACTTGTGTCTTATTTTACATTTCTCCTTTTTTCTTCTTGCTTCCCCTCCAGTGAGATCTGGCTTAGGTGATAAAAGCCTTTCTCTATCCGGCATTTTTTCAGCAGGCTGGAGAAAGACTTTCTGGATGATAACTTGCCTTAGTCTCAGGTGCCCATACACTAGTTAGCTTTAGACCGGACGCTTGTCCACACAACACATCCCGACTCCCCCATATACATGAATGTGGTTATATGTGTGGGGGAGATGGCCCCATACACAGCACATGGTCGGCTGCTCCAGCAAAAATCCTTGGGTTTGACCTACCTTCCTGTAATATATATGGGGGGCCATTAGTTGGATGTTTGCAGGACCCCTCTTTGTCCGACAGCTTCCCTCCCCCACACATAGCAAGCAGTGTACAGACAAGCTCCCTTCCCGCACATATAGCATATATAGCATATAAAGAAAAAACCTAGAAGTCTGAACTGAAACACAAATTGATGTGCATGCAAAATGTAAATGCATGTTCACACAAGGCCACTAGACAAAGAAAAACCAAAGACAAGCAAAATACCCAAGTAACCGGAAGTGAATGGGTAAATCGCAAAGTGCAAAAATAATAAATAATGAAGGGTATTTAGTTAACATAATTTTGATAAAAATAATGCAAAAACTATTCCGCCACATCACGGCAACCCTTATGGGACAGTCCTAACTCTAATATTAAAACCTTACCATTTGTCAAGTGACGTACATATGGATAAGGACAGAGAGACTGACCCCCTAGTAGAAGCATAGACCTGAGGCAGAATAAACATTTCAGCTCAGACAAAGGGCGGCCACACCCTTATATGTACTAAAGCACACTACAAAGAAAAAACCTAGAAGTCTGAACTGAAACATAAATTGATGTGCATGCAAAATGTAAATGCATGCTCACACAAGGACACTAGACAAAGAAAAACCAAAGGCAAGCAAAATACCCAAGTAAGTAGAAGTAAATGGGTAAATCGCAAAGTGCAAAAATAATAAATAATGAAGGGTATTTAGTAGTGAAGAGCGAGCACTAAAATGCTCGGGTGCTCAAAGCTCGGGCCGAGCTCGCCATGATACTCGGTTGCTCGACCTGAGCCACGAGCCCAATGTTAGTCTATGGGAGACCCGAGCATTTTCGCGGCGGCATCCCCGGCTGTCTTTTAAAAGCCTAACAAGTGCCCAAAACGATAGTGACAGTGCTAAAATGACATGGGGACAGCATGGGGATCGCCCCAGGAAGCATTTCTGACCCCCAGGTCACTTCTGTCAACAACGTGGTCAGAGGTATTAAGCCACTTTTAAGGGCTCACAATAAAACGTTCAAAAACTAAACTGAAACTGCTTTCCTGTGAAATATGTTAAGGAAGTTCCTTTCCAGGGTAAAGACTTGTGTATAAGGTAAAATAAATAACAAAAAAAAAAATACTCCTCCACACCCTGGGCTATGTTCACAAGTAGCATTTTTAATGTGTTTTTGCACTTTTGTATTGCTTCAACCGTGACAAATGCATTCACCGGGAAATGTCATTTTAACATTTTACAACCTTATCTGGCCATGTGCTGTGTGACACATGCATACAGTGCTGAAAAGACATGGGGACAGCATAGGGAAGACCCCTGGAAGCATCTCTGACTCCCCGGTCACTGCCTAAAAGTGTGCCCATCAGAAGTCATCCTTGCCGCATCAGAAGATGCAGACTTGCAACTATCCCCGTGCAAGTTCTTGTCCCAGGGCAGGGTTCAATTGTACCTCCCCCATTCCTTGCAATGCAAGTGCGAATATGCAGCCAACCACCCACCCACCCCCAGGCTGCAATACCATACTGCTTGCTTGCACTTGAAATTGGGCCTTTTAGGCATGTGGAGGCGGAATCTGGCCACCATGTCATGGCAGCGTTGGCGGCCTGGTATCCATACTCAGTCCCCAGCCGCCCGGCGGTGGGGTGTCCACACTCGGTCCCCAACCGCCAGGGGGCGGCCGGGTGTCCATATTCGGTCGCCAGCCGCCTGGGGGCAGCCGGGTGTCCATAAACGGTCCCCAGCCGCCCCTATTTCTCCTTGGAACATCCCCCCACACACTTTTCTTAGCCTGGCCTGCTTTAGGGCAGCATTGGACGAGCCCACCAGAGAACCAGACTCCTCCGGTGGGCCCTGGCTTCTCCATCAGGGGAGTTGAGAGTGCCAAGGTGAGGACCATGATGATGATACAAGTTAGCATCTGCTTTGTTTTGTTGGAATGCAAGCGCATGTATGTAGTAGCGGCAAGGCCTGAGGTGGTCAGCGTTTTGGCGCATATCCTACCTCCTCTGAGGATTGCTGGATGTTTTCCTGCTACTATCCCAGTTCTATGACTCCCATTAAAACAAAGCTTCAGGTGATGAATGATGGATGAGGTGGTGGCAAAGGAGAAAGAGCAGGAGGAACAGGGATCATTCACATCAATATCAGGCCAGTCAACCACATATGTCTTGTAGGATATGTTTCTGTAACAAAAGGAGCGGTTTGGCTACACAGTTATAGGGCATACAGTGAGTGCAATGCCTACCAAAAATTTCGAGGCACTCCAATGTACCTTGGAAATGACATGGAGGTCAGAGGGCCTTAACTAAACAGTTTTTTCCATTTATAGCAACTGGGTCTCCTGTACACTGTTGGCCTAAACAGTGAATGGAAGGCTTTCCAAAAATTATGAGGAACTGCAATGCCCCTTGAAACAGACGTGGATTACAGCGTACTAAAAACCTTCTACCCACTATTGGGGAGTGGGTCTCCCTTAGTATTAGCCTTTGCATTGAAAAGCAAAAGCTGACTAAAATTAGGAGGAAATGCAATGTCCGTTGAAAGAGTTGTGAAGGTTAGAGGTAATTAAAAACAACATTTCAATGCCCCTAGGAAGAGCTGTGGAGTTCAGAGTGGCTTAAGAAGACTGTTTTAATGTCCCTTTGAAGAGACATGGAGGTCACAGTAGCTTAACAAGATGGTTTCAATGCCCCTCGGAAAAGACGTGGAGGTCCCAGTAGCTTAACCAGACGGTTTGAATGCCCCTCGGAAGAGGGGCTTTTAATGCCCCTTCCAAGAGCCATACAGTACAGCATAGTACAAACATTATTCCCATTATTGGGGAGTGTGTATCCCATAGTCATTGCTTATGCCTTCCAAGCAAAAGCTGCCAAAAATTGGGACGGAGGAACTTGCAATGCCCCTTACAAGAGCCATGCAGTACAGCATATTCCAAACATTATTCCCATTATTGGGGAGTGGGTCTCCCATAGTATATGCTTATGCCTTCCAAGAAAAAGCTGCCAAAAATTAAGAGGAACTGCAATGCCCGTTCGAAGAGTCGTGGAGGTTAGAGTTAATTAAAAACAACATATCAATGCCCCTTGGAAGAGCTGTGGAGTTCAGAGTGGTTTAACAAGACGCTATTAATGCCCCTCAAAAGAGATGTGGAGGTCCCAGTAGCTTAACAAGACGGTTTTAATACCCCTTGGAAAAGTGGTGGAGGTCCCAGTAGCTTAACAAGACGGTTTTAATACCCCTCGGAAAAGTGGTGGAGGTCACAGTAGCTTAAGAAGACGCTTTTAATGCCCCTCAGAAGAAACGTGGAGATCCCAGTAGCTTAACAAGATGGTTTCAATGCCCCTTGGAAAAGTGGTGGAGGTCGCAGTAGCTTAACAAGACGCTATTAATGCCCCTCAGAAGAGACGTGGAGGTCCCAGCAGCTTAACAAGACGGTTTGAATGCCCCTTGGAAGAGACGTGGAGGTCACAGTAGCTTAACAAGACGCTATTAATGCCCCTCAGAAGAGACGTGGAGGTTCCAGCAGCTTAACATGACGGATTTAATGCTCCTCAGAAAAGTGGTGGAGGTCCCAGTAGCTTAACAAGATGGTTTTAATGCCCCTCAGAAACGTAGTGGAGGTCCCAGTAGCTTAACAAGACTGTTTGAATGCCCCTTGGAAGAGACGTGGAGGTCCCAGTAGCTTAACTGGCCGGTTTAAATGCCCCTTGGAAAAGTGGTGGAGGTCACAGTAGCTTAACAAAACGCTATTAATGCCTCTCAGAAGAGACGTGGAGGTCTTAGTAGCTTAACAAGACGGTTTTAATGCTCCTCAGAAAAGTGGTGGAGGTCCCAGTAGCTTAACAAGACGGTTTTAATGCCCCTTGGAAAAGTGGTGGAGGTCGCAGTAGCTTAACAAGACGGTTTGAATGCCCCTTGGAAGAGACGTGGAGGTCCCAGTAGCTTAACAAGACGGTTTTAATGCTCCTCAGAAAAGTGGTGGAGGTCCCAGTAGCTTAACAAGACGGTTTTAATACCCCTTGGAAAAGTGGTGGAGGTCGCAGTAGCTTAACAAGACGGTTTGAATGCCCCTTGGAAGAGACATGGAGGTCCCAGTAGCTTAACAAGACGGTTTGAATGCCCCTTGGAAGAGACGTGGAGGTCCCAGTAGCTTAACAAGATGCTTTTAATGCCCCTCGGAAAAGTGGTGGAGGTCACAGTAGCTTAACAAGACGCTTTTAATGCCCCTCGGAAGAGACGTGGAGGTCCAAGTAGCTTAACAAGACGGTTTGAATGCCCCTTGGAAGAGACGTGGAGGTCCCAGTAGCTTAACAAGACGGTTTGAATGCCCCTTGGAAGAGACGTGGAGGTCCCAGTAGCTTAACAAGACAGTTTTAATGCCCCTCGGAAAAGTTGTGGAGGTCACAGTAGCTTAACAAGATGCTTTTAATGCCTCTCAGAAGAGACGTGGAGGTCCCAGTAGCTTAACAAGATGGTTTGAATGCCCCTTGGAAGAGAAGTGGAGGTCCCAGTAGCTTAACAAGACGGTTTTAATGCTTTTCGGAAAAGTGGTGGAGGTCCCAGCAGCTTAAAAAGACGCTTTTACTGCCCCGTGAAAAAGTGGTGGAGGTCGCAGTAGCTTAACAAGACGGTTTGAATGCCCCTTGGTAGAGACGTGGAGGTCCCAGTAGCTTAACAAGACAGTTTGAATGCCCCTTGGAAGAGACGTGGACGTCCCAGTAGCTTAACAAGACGGTTTTAATGCCCCTCGGAAAAGTGGTGGAGGTCACAGTAGCTTAACAAGTCGCTTTTAATGCCCCTCAGAAGAGAAGTGGAGATCCCAGTAGCTTAACAAGACGGTTTGAATGCCCCTTGGAAGAGACGTGGAGGTCACAGTAGCTTAACAAGACGGTTAGAATGCCCCTTGGAAGAGACGTGGAGGTCCCAGTAGCTTAACAAGATGGTTTTAATGCTCCTCGGAAAAGTGGTGGAGGTCCCAGTAGCTTAACAAGATGCTTTTAATGCCCCTCGGAAAAGTGGTGGAGGTCCCAGTAGCTTAACAAGACGCTTTGAATGCCCCTTGGAAAAGTGGAGGTCCCAGTAGCTTAACAAGACGGTTTTAATGCCCCTTGGAAAAGTGGTGGAGGTCGTAGTAGCTTAACAAGACTGTTTGAATGCCCCTGGGAAAAGTGGTGCAGGTCCCAGTAGCTTAACAAGATGGTTTGAATGCCCCTTGGAAGAGACGTGGAGGTACCAGTAGCTTAAAAAGACGGTTTTAATGCCCCTCGGAAAAGTGGTGGAGGTCCCACTAGCTTAACAAGACGGTTTTAATGCCCCTCGGAAAAGTGGTGGAGGTCCCAGTAGCTTAAAAAGACGCTTTTACTGCCCCGTGAAAAAGTGGTGGAGGTCGCAGTAGCTTAACAAGACGGTTTGAATGCCCCTTGGTAGAGACGTGGAGGTCCCAGTAGCTTAACAAGACAGTTTGAATGCCCCTTGGAAGAGACGTGGACGTCCCAGTAGCTTAACAAGACGGTTTTAATGCCCCTCGGAAAAGTGGTGGAGGTCACAGTAGCTTAACAAGTCGCTTTTAATGCCCCTCAGAAGAGAAGTGGAGATCCCAGTAGCTTAACAAGACGGTTTGAATGCCCCTTGGAAGAGACGTGGAGGTCACAGTAGCTTAACAAGACGGTTAGAATGCCCCTTGGAAGAGACGTGGAGGTCCCAGTAGCTTAACAAGATGGTTTTAATGCTCCTCGGAAAAGTGGTGGAGGTCCCAGTAGCTTAACAAGATGCTTTTAATGCCCCTCGGAAAAGTGGTGGAGGTCCCAGTAGCTTAACAAGACGCTTTGAATGCCCCTTGGAAGAGACGTGGAGGTCACAGTAGCTTAACAAGATGGTTTTAATGCTCCTCGGAAAAGTGGTGGATGTCCCAGTAGCTTAACAAGATGCTTTTAATACCCCTCGGAAAAGTGGAGGTCCCAGTAGCTTAACAAGACGGTTTTAATGCCCCTTGGAAAAGTGGTGGAGGTCGTAGTAGCTTAACAAGACTGTTTGAATGCCCCTGGGAAAAGTGGTGCAGGTCCCAGTAGCTTAACAAGATGGTTTGAATGCCCCTTGGAAGAGACGTGGAGGTACCAGTAGCTTAAAAAGACGGTTTTAATGCCCCTCGGAAAAGTGGTGGAGGTCCCACTAGCTTAACAAGACGGTTTTAATGCCCCTCGGAAAAGTGGTGGAGGTCCCAGTAGCTTAACAATACGCTTTTAATGCCTCTCAGAAGAGACGTGGAGGTCCCAGTAGCTTAACAAGACGGTTTGAATGCCCCTTGGAAGAGACGTGGAGGTCCCAGTAGCTTAAGAAGACGGTTTGAATGCCCCTTGGAAGAGACGTGGAGGTCCCAGTAGCTTAACAAGACGGTTTTAATGCTTCTCGGAAAAGTGGTGGAGATCCCAGTAGCTTAATAAGACGCTTTTAATGCCCCTCGAAAAAGTGGTGGAGGTCGCAGTAGCTTACCAAGACGGTTTGAATGCCCCTTGGAAGAGATGTGGAGGTCCCAGTAGCTTAGCAAGACAGTTTGAATGCCCCTTGGAAGAGACGTGGAGGTCCCACTAGCTTAACAAGACGTTTTTAATGCCCCTCGGAAAAGTGGTGGACGTACCAGTAGCTTAATAAGACGCTTTTAATGCCCCTCAGAAAAGTGGTGGAGGTCCCAGTAGCTTAACAAGACGGTTTGAATGCCCCTTGGAAGAGATGTGGAAGTCCCAGTAGATTAACAAGACGGTTTTAATGCTCCTCGGAAAAGTGGTGGAGGTCGCAGTAGCTTAACAAGACGCTTTTAATGCCCCTTACAAGAGCCATACAGTACAGCATTTTAAAAATATTATTCTCATTATTGGGGAGTGGGTCTCCCACAGTCTTTGCTTATGCCTTCCAAGCAAAAGCTGACAAAAATAAGGACGGAGGAACTTTCAATAATGGCAACACGGACCACGGTCACCCTGGTGGTATAGTGGTGGTGGAGGCTGAGGATAAGGAGAAGAACATAAAACAGCCGAAATGAGGAAGCGTATACCCATGTGTGGGTGTGAAGCGGTGCATGTGAATACACCTTCCGAAATAACACAGTGGATTTGACTTTATGTTACTCTGCTGTCATTTGGTGGTGATGAGAAGTCTGGCCCAATCCAGCTACTGTTCATTTTGATAAGGGTCAGCTTGTCAGCATTGTCAGTTGACAGGCGAGTGCGCTTATCAGTTATAATTACCCCAGCAGCACTAAAAACACGCACCGATAACACGCTAGCGGCAGGGCAGGCCAGGACCTCCAAGGCGTACAGAGCGATTTCATTCCAAGTGTCCAGCTTGGATACCCAATAATTAAAAGGCACAGAGGAATCATGGAGGACGCTGGTACGGTCGGCAAGGTACTCCCTCACCATCTTTTGAAACTTTCCACTGCTTGTGAGGGTACCCCGCGCCTCAGGGCCTGTAAGCTGGGCAGGTCTCAGAAAACTGTCCCAGAATGTTGACAGTGTTCCCCTGCCTCTGCTGGATTGGAGTTGCCTCTCTCTCGCTTGTACGCCTTGGTTGGTCAACGAACTGTGACCTCTGCCGCTAGCGTGTTCAGATGGGAATTTTTTTTAACAGTTCTGCAGCAAGGGCCTTCTGGTACTGCCCCATTTTCGTAGACCTCTCCACCTCAGGAATAAGAGAGTGAAAGTTCTCCTTGTAGCGGGGGTCTAAAAGTGTCACCAACCAGTAATGACTGTCACCCAACATTTTGACAACGCGAGGGTCACGGTTAAGGCAGAGTAACATAAAGTCAGCCATGCGTGCCAGACTGGTAACGGGCAAGACTTCCGTGTCCTCACCAAGATGACGACTGACCATGCTCTCCTCCTCCTCCCCCCCCCCCCTCCTGTCCTCAGGCCACCCACGCTGAACTGACAGTATGACAGTTGTACAGGTACTACCGTCTACAGCGCATGATACAAGCTCCTGTTCTTCCTCCTCCTCCTCTCCCTCATTGTCCCCCAATGCACGTTGGGATGAGATGAGGCTGGGCTGTGTGTAATCGACCGCTACGGCTTCTTGATCCATTTCATCATACTCTGGCTGCAATGCCTCCTCTTTAATTCTCTGCAGAGAGCATTGCAAAAGACAGACAAGTGGAATGCTGACGCTAATGATGGCGTCATCGCCACTCACCATCTTGGTGGACTCCTCAAAGTTTGTCAAGATGGTACATACAGTACAGACCAAAAGTTTGGACACACCTTCTCATTTAAAGATTTTTCTGTATTTTCATGACTATGAAAATTGTACATTCACACTGAAGGCATCAAAACTATGAATTAACACATGTGGAATTATATACTTAACAAAAAAGTGTGAAACAACTGAAAATATGTCTTATATTCTAGGTTCTTCAAAGTAGCCACCTTTTGCTTTGATGACTGCTTTGCACACTCTTGAGAGACTGCCATAAAGACTGAGAGGAGGGGGCATCTTTGCATGCAGTATGGACAGGGGATTGCCATGCACACACAACAGGTGACACCCGCTGACACTGGTCATGGACCCTGGGGTTCGCCCCACAAAGTCGGGTGCTTTGCTGCCATGTGCCTGATCATGCTGGTGGTGGTCAGGCTGGTAGTTTTGTCACCCCTGCTGATGCTGGCATGGCAGGTGGTACAAATGGTCTTTTTGGGGATATCAGCAGAGTCTTTAAAAAAATTCCAGACTCTGGAAGACCTACAGGTTGTACTGGCAACGTCCCTCGTGTTGGTGTTACGGGGAACTGTTGCCGGCCTTCTGTGTGCGGCCACCACACTGCTTTTTTCTGCCTGTTGGGGTACTCTGCCTCCCTCACCCTGTCTGCTGCTGGCCTCGCTCTGCATGTCCTCCTGCCACATTGGGTCAGTTACTAGATCATCCAACACCTCCTCCTCTTCCACTTGCGCACCACGATCCTCCTCCTCACTTCCTGGCAATTGTGTCTCGTCATCGTCAACCTCTTGTGACAAATTGCCAGCGTTGACTTCCTCTGGCCGTGGCTGTTCAAATATTTCGGCATCTCTACATGGGATCTCCTCTTCCACCACTTCAAGCGGAGCAGGCGAGGGGCACAAATCTGGAAATGGACCAGTGAACAGCTCTTCAGAGTGTCCAAGTGTGGGATCAGTTGCTGTCTGACGACACTCGGCATGGTGGGAGGAAGGAGCATCAGGGTGAGGAGGAGTATGCGGTCGAGACTCACGGCTACTAAGAGTTGACCGTGTGGAAGACAGACCGGAAGTGGTGGTTTGCTATCCAATTAATAACCTGTTCACACTGATCAGTTCGCAATACTGGTGTTGTTCTGTGCTTCCCTAGTAATTCGGTCAAGAAGTGGGAGCGAGAAGATATGGCTGTTGGTTGTGGCACATTTTCACCTTGGCCACGGCCCCGTCCTCTGCATGTACCATCACCAGAACGTCCACTTCCATGTCCCTTGCCACGCGCCTTGCCCATTGTAAAGTAAGTAAAATAGCTTACACTCGCACCATCAATGGAAAAAGGGTAATAAAGTAGATTAGAACCGTGGAAGAGGAAAACCACAGTTCTATTTCTCTGGCCTACACCCGACTCTTTTAAACAATCTGAACAATCAGGGAGAAACTATTACTGTTTTTCTTTACGGAAAAAATACCAAAAGGTGAATAATAGAGATTTTTTACCGTGGAATGGCAAAACCACAGTTATTGTTTACTGGGGTATACCAGAAAATTTTAAATAGATATATTTGTGTCTGAACAATCAGGAGACAGTACTGTTTTTCTTTACAGCAAAAAATACAAAAAAGCAGGATAATACAGAGATTTGACCCGTGGAACTGCAAAACCACACTTGTATTTCTCGGGCCTACACCAGACTATTTTCAACAGATATATTTGTGTCTGAACAATCAGGAGACACTACTACTGTTTTTCTTTGCAGCAAAAAATGCCAAAAGCAGGATAATAGAGATTTTTTACCGTGGAACAGCAAAACCACAGTTATAATTTACTGGTGTATATCAGACTATTTTCAACAGATATATTTGTGTCTGAACAATCAGGAGACACTATTAGGTTTTTTTTTTACGGTGACACATATTACTATAACTTGCACCCATAGTGCAAAAAAAAACAAAAACCCCAAAAAAACACAATGGGTTCAACCGTACTCAAATTGTTAACTAGGAGCAATGATTAGTGTGAATAAAATAATATTTTGATTGGAGATGATCCAACCTCTGGTTCCACCACTGATCCTGAGAATGAAGGAATGGGGAACCTATCAGCTTTTTTTTTTCCTGCACAGCTGTGCTCCCAACCACCCACAGTGCAAAAAAAACCCTAAAAAAACAATAGGTATAACCGTACTCAAATTGATAATTGGGAGCAACGATTAGTGTGAAGGATATAATATTGTGATTGGCGATGTTCCATCCACTGATTCTGAGAAAGAAGGAATGGGGAACCTATCAGCTTTTTTTCCTGCACAGCTGTGCTCCCACCCATTGCGCAAAAATACCCTAAAAAAATGCACGTACTCAAATTGTTAATTGGGAGCAATGATGAGTGTGAAGGAATATAATATCTTGATTGGAGATGGTCCGACCTGTGGTTCCGCCACCGATCCCAAGAATGAAGGAATTGAGAACCTGTAAGCTTTTTTTTTCCTGCACAGCTGTGCTCCCAACCACCCACCCATAGTGCAAAAAATAAAAAAAACAATAGATCCAACTGTACTCAAATTGTTAAATTGGGAGCGTGAAAAAAATAATGCATCCACTTCTTTCTAAATCAGGCTGTCAGACCCCCAAGAATGACATCCTAGTAATATGCCATGACTTATACCTCTTTAAATGTATGCAAAGGATAAACCTGGATATCCAGGTATACGTTCTATTGATTGATTTCTATAAGGGCCTATTTACACATGTAAATGTGTATCTGCTACGGACATGAATGATCGGCTGCAGCCTTTCCACGTGCCAATTCAATGGATCCGCAAATCACAACAAGTAATTCAAGGAAATGGAAAAGTAAAAAAAAAAATTCTAGTAACATTGCATAGCGTACCGGTGATTGCGCTATTTAACTTGCCATCAGTGATTGACGGCATATAAATGGTTAAACAGCAGTGATTGACGCTTCGCTCTGGCCGCTGCTGTTACAGCAAGATGTCAGCTGTGTAGGATGGGGGCTCTGCTCCTGAGCCCACCCGAAACAGCAATCCAATGGACGGTTTCACACACCACATTATCCAGTGGTGTTTAATTTGCTTTTCTATTTAGGAAACAAAACCGTTTTAATAACGTTTTCCTTCTCTGGTATCTAGGAGCCATTTCAGCTATTTGTAAAGGGAATCTGTCAGCAGGTTTTTCTTGGCTATTCTGAGAGCAGCGTGATGGGGTGAGCGCCACACTAGGAGTAGGACCACCGAGCCCAGAGCTATTGCAAGACGTGCAGACAATATATACCAGGTATGAATGAATCCAATACAACATTATTGTTACTTGGGAATTAACCTACTTGGATATAATACATCCCTTGATATGTATATACCAAAAGGTCATTATCTTGGGAATGCCTATATTGGCTTTTATTATTTGGGATTATATCCTTTTACTATGTGACCTAGGATATACTATCAGTGTGCATTAGCACAATTGGAGCTACTACTATTTAGCCCTGGTGTCTGCAATTCAAATATTTACATTATACCTCCTCACTATTATATGGTATTACTATATATATGTGTGTGTGCTCTTTTCTTTCCCGCCATGTACCCAAATTGTTATAATAAAGGTCTTTTTTAACACATTGACCCCTTGTCGGATGTACTATATATTGGTTGTTGTTGAGAGCAGCATGATGTAGAGACAAAGACCCTGATTCTAGGGACGTCTCACTTACAGGGCTGCTGGTTGTAGTTTTGATAAAAATCACACTTTTATTAGCAGAAGATTATCACTAGAGGACTAGTAAACCTGCAGCCAGGTAGTCCAACCACGCCCCCCACCACTGATTGGCAGTTTATATACAGTGTACACAGAAAGCGGCCAATCAGTGGTGTGGGTGGGGTTATTATACAGAGCTCAGCATTCAGAGATCTGCATGAGAAAAAAAACCCTGCAATTTTATCAAAATAACACCAAGCAGCCCAGTAAGTGATACATCGTTGGAATCAGGGCCTCGGATTATGCTGCTCTCAAATGGGATAGCAAAAACCTGCTGACATATTCCATTTAAAGGGGCAGCTGCTACTAAATCCAGACATGGTGCAAAATGTAAATTCTGCTGCAGATTTACTGCTGTAGATTTTTAATTTCTAAAAATCCCTGTAGATTCAGAGGATCTCAACCTTTTCAATGCAAATTATTTTCAAGACTTATTCACAGATATTATGAAATATTACAGTAGAAATAAAAAAAAAAAAAAGCACAATACCTAAACCCCTTCCTTGGGAAAAATATACGGCAAGTATAAGAAAGACAAAAATTTATTCTGGAGTCATATTGAAGTCTAAATAGAATTGTAACCATACAATGTAAACAGCAGCAAATGTAAGTAGGATCCACTGGATCTATATAAGAGGAACGTTTTCCAAAGCTGATCTTCTGAGCCCACCGCTATGCTGGCTGGGCCGGCATTGTGATCGTCAGCACCTGGAATATACGTCACGTTTTACTGCAGCTCATAGAACCAAATGATAAGACGCAGAGCAGTGCGAGGCTTGTGACTCGCTATACACAAAATATACGACATGTTTGATGAATGGCATAAAGGAAAGCCGATGCATTCAGATGTCTCTGGGCAACTATATGTTGTGATAGATAAGTTCCTGTCAGGGTGAGGGGCAGCATCCTATCTGCTCACTCATCATGACAGGTTTACAACATGTTGACTCATGGACGTGATCAGTCAGTCAATCGATGACATAGATGCACGTTCTTGATTCCGACAGGTAGGTCAGAGAAGTCCGTCTCAAACAGTTTACTTTCACCCATCTAGGATGGATGGCTGCTGACATCGTTGGCCATTATGTCCATACACAATTATTATCCCCTAATTGTGATGTACAGTACAAATTTATATTGTGGTACCGTGTTAGCCAGAAAATTTGATGGAAATAATTTTATGCCCAAAAATGGCAAAAGTATTCTTCTTCAGGCAGGATTACAAATGTTATGAATTCATTTGTAATATTGCCTGAAGAAGGAGCCTCTGTGCTCTGAAAGCTTGCATATATATATTTTTTTTCTGGTTAGCCAATAAAGGTATCACTCCGAGAATACTTTTGCCATTTTTGGGCATAAAAGTATTCACATAGAATTATTCACTAATTAAAACAATTTATTTTTGCTAAATAAATGTATACATTTTTTAAAATTTTATTTTATACATTTTCTCAGAGAACCTCTTTAAGAAGGAGATTTCAGAATGGGCTATAAGACATGTCCAGCTTTGCTTAATTGTCTCACCTTACTGTCCTTGTTGAACTGAGCTCCACTTTGTTCTTGGATGATATTGTAAGGAATGGAGACGTCTAGATGATACAAATCGGGACGTCTGACTATTCTGTCTTCACCCAAGTCCAACACAAGAGATCTAGCAGAAGACTGTAAAGAGAAGACCAGCGTGGTAACAACGCTTATGTCGCTGAATGCTTCTGTACGGGAAAGAAAGTTGTAACCAACAAGTGCACAAAAATCTAAACTTTTATCTTGATACGTGGCCAACTAGAAGTTACTGTGTAGCTCCACACGTCTCATACATTAAATCTGACACGTGGAGGAACTGCTCACAGAAAATGCTGAAAAATATTTTTTAGGATTCACACTGCATTAAAAGGGGTTGTCCACCACTTTAATACTAATGGAATATCCTTAGGATAGGTCATCAATATTAAAGTGCCAGACAACCCCTTTAAGTGAGGCATAATGAATGGTACCAGAATTTCACATAATGTAGCCTTCATTAGGCAGAAGGCCCACTCGGTTATATGAAGAAATCTGGGGTCCCCAAAAGCAAACCCAGTAATCACCAGATTCCCGTGTGGTGACTACTTAATCTGCTTTTTGGGAAGACCAGAACTGACCCCTATATTTAACCAAGTGGGTCCCCTCAAGCTACATTATCCTGTCTGATGAAGGCTACATTAGCTGAAAAATTCTTAATCTTCATTATGCCTCATTTAACGCAATGTGAATCATGGACATGAGAAAAATCAAATTAAAAAATAAATACATTTAAAGCATTTTCTGTGCGATTCCTCCAAATGTCGCATTAATATAGAAAAAATAAAGAGCGGCGTGTTCTACACTATTGCAACAAGCCTCTTTCATCATTTCTATCATCATTATAACATCATTTATATGCACCAGCACCATGGAATCAATGGCACTATATAATTAAATAATAATAATAATATATACATCTTCCCACCAGCTTGTTTTCCCTCTATCTCCTCTCTGGATCTATGAAGCCAGAACTGTCAAAGAAGAGGTGATGGTGGAGATGGAGGGGAAACAAGCAGGGGGGGAGGCTTATATAAATGACTGGTCCCGCCGTGAAGCACTGGGCGTCTGTGCTTGGTTTGAACAGTCGTTCTCTGCTGACAGAGTCGTTTACAGAGATCTTCTTTCCCATTCCAACAGCTTGCAAACAACCCACCATGGTATGAAAAAAAAATTAGATCATCATCATCCAGCAAATGTGTCACAGCTGCCAGCAATTGGCTACTGTGGACACATCAAAGCTGTGATGATAAAAGTTGGCAGAGGAGGACCGGTAGCACGAGGTTGGCACAGACTTTTAATAAGGGAAGACTATTGGAAATCACATGACATACAAAAAGGTCACAATCCTAAACCACATCTAAGGGTCTCACCATTTTAGGTAAAGAGATTTCAGCCACCAGAAAACTTGGGTGTCCTACAGGAGGTTCCGCCACAATCATGTAATCTGGTTTCACGGGTGAACTGATAAAAAAAAGGAAGGCAGCAGTATATTGCAAGGGTACACCATCAATTTATGATCTGTTGGGGTCGATCTCTAATATAATAAAGGGGCACTGATGCTGGTAATGAGGAACAGCCCCTTTCACAGTCATTCCCTGCACATCGGCATCATGGCCTCCACTGTGCAGCGGAACGACAGCATAGATCCAGCAAAGTGAATGGGCTTAGCTGCAGTTCTCCTGCACAGTGAATATCCGGGTAGCTGCCCCACACCAGCATATTCTTTAAAAAGGGCAGCGGGGTTACTTCCAGGCTGCAGCCCCCTTATTCTTGGAGTCCAAGAAGTTGGATATCCTATATCTTTTGTAAGATGGGATTCTAAAAAAAGTAAATGCATGCATTAAACCTCAAAGTAACCCAAACCTTTCAACTTCTGAGATTAGGGACTTGCTTGGAGTTAGCTGGGAGGGTCTGTAGGAAAAAAATAAAGAACATAAAGGCATAATAGTTAAAACAAAAAAAAACAATGTCCACATTGTTCTTGCACCATAACAAGCCATTCTGCAACTTCCCCCATCTGTTGGGTTTAACCCATCACCACGAGGAGTGGGGCTCCCCCATCTGTTGGGTATATCCCATCACCACGAGGAGTGGCACTCCACCATCTGTTGGGTATAACCCATCACCACGAGGAGTGGCGCTCCCCCATCTGTTGGGTATAACCCATCACCTCAAGGAGTGAAGCTCCCCCATCTGTTGGGTGTAACCCATCACCACAAGGAGTGGAGCTCCCCCATCTGTTGGGTGCAGCCCATCACCACGAGAAGTGGCGCTCCCCCATCTGTTGGGTATAACCCATCACCATGAGGAGTGGCGCTCCCCCATCTGTTGGGTATAACCTATCACCTCAAGGAGTGGCGCTCCCCCATCTGTTGGGTATAACCCATCACCAAGAGGAGTGGAGCTCCCCCATCTGTTGGGTGTAACCCATCACCACGAGGAGTGGCGCTCCCCCATCTGTTGGGTGTAACCCATCACCACGAGGAGTGGCGCTGCCCCATCTGTTGGGTATAACCTATCACCAGGAGGAGTGGCGCTCGTCATACTTTGTGTCCCTAGGGGAAATGTGGTATTATAAGATATCCAATCAATTGAATGGCCGACTATGTACTGCATGGATGAGCGAGGAACATCAGAGAAGAAGCCGTCGATGCTCAACAGCACCCTACTCTGTCGTCTTTTACAGACTGTATGCCATAGACTTGTACCTTAGAGTTGGGACTTACCCCTATTATGAATCATCGGTTTTGATTTGGTTCTGATATTCTGTTCAAAAATGGATCCCAGGAACTTCCGATTTTTCAGCATTTTCCACTCTGAAGGGAAACCATAGATGATTAACAGGGTCGGACTGGAACTGAAACTCAGCCCTGGCATGTGAGAGGACGCAGGCCCGCCCGACGCGCGTTGAATGTGAAATATTTTCATGAATGATTTGGGTATATGTCACAATAAAAATTGCTGCAAACTGCACTTTATCATCGATAGACAAAAACTGACATAATGTAAAATATAAACTTCCCTCCAGGAAAATGTTAATTTCTTTCAACTGGAGGGACGGACATATTTGTAATATAGAGCTCCAAGTTCCCAAAAACGCTATGCTTGATAGTACCAGGAAAAGCAGGAAAAGTGAATCCTTGCAGATTTGAAGCAGTTTCATGTCTATTCTTTCAGTATTTTTGCAGCGTTTCTAAAGAAAGGGAAAAAAAAATCTCAAAAAACGCAACATCAACGGGATTTTCCTGCCGAGCGACACGTTTTTTGTGCAGAAATGTTCTTTCCTTTCTTTTTTGTTTATATTTTGTGTTATACACTAGTGGCCAAAATTGAGGCAACACTTTCAGTTTTTCACCATCACCAATATTTAATGGAGGATTTCACTGACCTACTTACTTGTACACACGCCCTCTTCTGCCATATGTATTCTATGTTGGTTTATAGTGACCTGGGTGTGGGTTGTAAGACAGATATTGTGCGATTAAAATGCGGTTTTTATATTTTAAAGCCAGTTTGTCATCAGAAGGTAAGCAATTACATGTTTTCGTTCTCAAAGTGTGTAAGCGGTTTCAAGAGACTGGTTCGATAAAGAATAAACCAGGTAGAGAAAGGAAGAAGGCTACAACTCCTCAGACTGATAGAAGAATTGTTAGAATCGCCCTAAATAACAGGAATTAAATGGCTGTTAACATCAACAAGGAGCTTGTCAACACCGGAGTGACAGTGTCTGATCGGACGGTTCGACGACGATTGGTAAACGCGGGGTTAAGAGCCAGAATACCAGGTAAAAAGCCATTTCTGAATGCCTCACAGCATCAGAAACGTCTGCAGGGGCCAAAGAACATTGTAAATGGACCATTGAACAATGGAGAAATGTTATATGGAGCGATGAGACACGCATATCCATCTTTGGCAGCGACGGTGTCCGCTACGTTCGACGACGACCTGGAGAGGACTGGTTGCCAGAGGGTACAGTACCCACCATGAAGCCTCCCCTGAGTGTTATGGTAGGGGGCTGCGTGTCCAGAGATGCAGGTGGTCGGCTGCAGGTAATTGAAGGAACAGTTAATGCTGAAAAGTACATCAAGGAAGTCCTTCAGCCTAAACTCATTCCTTCGGCACGTGATGTATTTAGTGAAGGGACACCGTTTATTTTAAGATGGAGCCCCATGCCATACAGCTAAAAAATGTCTCTCTTGGTTCAAGGACAAAAATGTCCAGCTATTGAATTGGCCAGGAAACAGCCCAGATCTCAATCCTATTGAGAATCTCTGGGCTCGGCTCAAAAGAGCGGTGTCAAAACAGCGGGCTTCACACAAGCAGGAACTCATTGCAGCCATCATCAAATCATGGCTTCATATCATCACACCATCTGATTTACACAAACTGGTAGATAGCATGCCAAGTAGATGCCAGGCAGTCATCAAGGCCGAGGGCTGTCCAACTGAGTATTAACATTTAGTGTTAGATATGAAAACAGGACAAATCAATGGCTTTTCTCCCACAGTCATCTGAGTGACAATAGTCTCCAATTTGTTGACAAATGAACAAATTTCCTGCTAATATTGTGTTTCTATATGAGATTTTATTTCTACTTAAAAACTTTACTGTGAAATCAAAAACATTCATGAAATTAGTATTTGTATTGGCAAAATGCTAAAAATTCATAAATCTTGGGGGTGTTGCCTCAATTTTGGCCACTAGTGTATAGAGATCCTCAGTATATTTATATGTTGTCCCCCGTCACCTTTTTCATCTCTCCTTACAAGTATGCCTTGTATCTTAGCTAAAACATGGTAGTAAGTAGCATATGAAACCCTTTTATAATGGGCAGTGTAGAATCGCTGCATATTTCAGGGTTATGCGCTCCTGAGGACTCATTAGTGCTGCCCTCCTCAGGCGAAACCTGGTTGTGACCTTGTATAATATGGGGCTAGCCGGTCTCACCTACCAGTTTGGGTCACAAACCCTTTTTCGTTTGCTTTGATGTTTTACTCATTGTTTATTACGTTTACACCCCAAATCTCTCCTAATCCTGGAGATCAAACCTATGAAAGCAATTTATGAATGATCGTAACACCTCTATGAAGGGTAATTATCATCTCCTTCATAAATATACATTTATATGTATAAATACATATGTGGTCAATGCATAGTACTGGCACATGACTTATCACTTTCCAGGACCTTACAAAGCACCAGGAACATTCATAACAAGCGGAGGTGAGGCGATTCTGGCAACTTAATAGGAAAGGATTCTTTACAGTTAGAGCAGTCAGACTGTGGAATGCCAACCACAAGATATAGTAATGGCAGATAGTATAACAGCATTTATAGAAGGGCTGGATACTTTTTTAACAAAACATGACATTGTGGGTTATAAATAATCTAGTAATAGAAAATGTATAACTTTGGAGATAGACCAAGGACATTAAAGTTAAAACTTTTTCAACCTATGTAACTATGCAAGTATGCAGAATGCACATTAGGAAAATGCTTGAAATGCAATTCCCTATAATATTATTTTACAAGTAATTTCCTCTTAATTTTCCGCTTTGTAAAGTGCTAGTTATAAGCCCAATCTATGGATCTAAAAAGTGCAAAACACTTCTGAAACACTTGTACGTATGTTCTATAATCTTTATTTCTTATGGTGCCTAAGGGAAGCCGTAATGATAAGACTCCTGCTTGGTAACAAGTGCAGTTATTTGCCTCCATAATGAAAGTGAATTACCAATGATGAAAGGGTTAATACTTGGACCCTGCATCAGTAATAGCCCTTGTAGTAACCATGACAACTATTGTGAGGGCATAAACAAGTGTCATAAAGAAGATTCCATAAAAGAATGCCGCGCTGCCATGATCAGCGCCATTACTGATGATGCGCCTGAGGACCTTGAGCTTGACCACCCCACGTAATGTGCCAATGTTGGTGTAATTTGGAGGTTCTAGCAGGGAAAGGGGTTGTCTTCTTAGACACCCCGGGGGGAAGGGAAGGTAACAGAGGGGGGGTCCCCAAAACAGGATCCCCTTCTGTTACTATGTACAAAGAGCTGCTCTTCTTTGGGAGTTCATAGATGGATCCTTGACTTTAATGGGTGATAAATTGGGAGGGGGAGGGGATACTCATCCTATTAGGGGTTATCCATAATGAGCAACCCCTGTAACCAAGTACCCAACATCTTGAGAGACGGAGCTGGATCTGTAAGGGAGAAGTGGTAGATCCACCTGGGAAATCAGATCAACTAAATTCGTTCCAGCAATAAATGTGGTGACAGATATCGCAGCCAGATCTCTCCCACATCCAGTTTATCACATTAATAGTCTATATTTGTTATGTCGTTCTCTGTAAATATGTAGAAATTCTAAAACTCCGTCATATATCGGCACTAACTCTCTAAGCCCAAGGGAAGGGCAGCCCTCCAGCCATGGTTCCCTAGAGGTTTCCTCCACAGGGGGTTTTCCTCTCCTGAGAGCTGGAGGGTGACTCTTCGTGAGTCGAGGGTTGTGCCATTTTCGGTGTCATGTAAATTTAAATAAAGTTGAGAACGTTTGACACCTAATTGCAATGATTTGTGTATTTATTTTGTATGTGTCTGATTCATTTTGTTTGGGAGTCGGGGTCCATCACACATCACTGAGTCATACGTCTGGACATCTGCCGCCAGAAGTTTTGCTCCAGGGGTTGCCCCTGCTCTGGGGAGTTTGATGGAGCAGAGAAGACAAGAATTACAGAACTCATCCTCAGAATAAGGACTTCTATTACAGTACTACAAGCAGCTTCCTCGTCTCATTCACACAGTGAGTATTTTGGGCACTAATTTACATCAGTATTTGTAAGCTGAAAACCAGAGGGGAACAAACACAGTGAAAAATAGTAACTGAAACACTTTCACCTCTTCTGTTTTGGATCCACTCCTGGCGTCTGCTAACAAATACTGATGCAAAATATCGCCATGGAAGTTCCCTAAATTCTTACTGACTGATTTGACTGTTTGAGTAGCAGTCAAGCAACAGAGGTTGCAAGCGTTAAAGGAGTTTTCTGGTATCAAAAACCCCTGTCCCCCTTGCCATTTTTCTCTATCCTGAACCTGTGCTTCCTGCCCTGATCTCGGACTGTCTGACCTAGTCCTTGTCTTCGCTCTCCTGAGTCTGGTACCCTGGTACCTCCGGAATGCTGCTGCAGTCCCGGGAACTGCACTGAAGTGGTACCTGGTGTCTACCGGAGGCCCAGTCTATCCTCACCACCAGAGGTTCTAGTGGAGACCCAGTAGACACCTAGTCACAACCCTCCCGTGGGGCAGTGGGTCCATATTCACCAGGGTTACACCCACATAGCAAATGTGGTACCAATATTCAAGAAGGGGATAACATCTGAGCCTGGAATTTATAGGTCGGTAAGTTTAACTTGTACTGTGGGCAACAACTTTGAGGGTTTTCTAAGAGATACTAACCTGGAGCACCTCAATAAGAATAACCTAAACATATGATTATGAGGGATCTGTCCTGCAAACTAATCTGAAAAGATTCTATGGGGAGGTAAGTTCAGGTTGGACCAGGGAAACTTAGTGGATGTTGTCTATCTGGACTTTTCAAAGGCATTTGATACGGTGCCATACAACAGGTTGGTACATAAAAATGTTCAATATATTATATGGTAAACTTGCTCCACGAAAGAACAAGTCCTTGTGTGGTCGATGGAAAAATCAAGGAAAATATCAGTGATGCGGTCGTTACCTCTTGACAGCTCCATTTCGTACTTGTTCTCTAGTCCCTCCATGGCCACGGTGATAAAAAATTCCCTGAAAAGCTCATTATTCTAATAAAAAAAATACAAAGTAAGGAGCTGACACAAAGGAGAGCAGACAGCTCGTATGTCGGAATAAGCAATTGCAGTTACCGTAATTTTCTCAAAGAAGGTGCCATTAATCACTATGTCGTACGCCGAGCAGCCGCCTCTACCTGTAGGACAAAGTGCACCAGGACTTAGATACTTTGCGGTGCCGACTCAATCCATTGACCTTAGTAGGGCTGCTATGAATAAGTGGTATAAGTTCTTAAAGGGGAATCCAAGTAGTGGACAATCCCTCTAAGTCCCAAATCTAAACCAAAAAAGTTCAAAAGTCAACAACAAGATGTCAAACTTTATTCCGCAGACTGGAAGTGGACCTACCAGAACCTGTGGAGATGGCACCTTTGACCATTGAGGATTAGTAAGTTGTAATACTTGCTATTTTAACCCCTTTAAGGATATCTCTGGACTATCCCTTTAAAAAGAGAAGCGCTGTATTAAAAAAAAACGTACTATTATCAACTTCAACGTGGGGCTCTCCAAGGCTCATGGGGACTCGATAGCCGGAGGGATCATCAGATTCCAGGATGCTGACTAACTCCTGCTCCGTCAGGTCCGGGGCCGCTGGGATCTGGTTCGACTTGCAGATGTTAATAAAGATTTTGGTATTTTTGGATGTGCGAGTTTTAATGCAGAAACCTAACACAGAAATAAAAACAAAAAGTGAACAAAAACACAATAAAATCGGCAAAAGCCAAGCAGCATTTACATGTAATCAACTGCATAAGAAATTATGTGACCCCCCACGTTGGTTGCATCATGTGACCGTTGCAGTCAATAAGACCCCACTGCCCCACTGTGGTATCTGTCACATAATATGCACAAAGTAATCTGGATAATAATCAGAGGACGCCCATCTCACCCGGCTGGGGTCTGATCTCTCAGCTTTCTGGTAAGTTCGGTATTCTGCTCTCCATCTCCTGTTTGGCCTGAAATGAGGCAACAAGTGAGAATCAGTGAGTAACATGAACAGGATGGGTCTGCAAACTGATTTTTCCTGCACCAAAATAGTACAACTGTGAGGGGTCTAAAGTCAACAATACACATTAGGTAAATGTTGGAGACTGCCGCGCTCCCGGCGGCTGACGGAGGAGACATTCACCCGGTGATTGCTGGCCTCTCCAATTCATCTTTCGTACCTTCATCAGCATCTGTTCATACAGTGCTTCCTCCATGTTTGTGTTCATTTCTGCAGACAGCAGCGACTTGTCAGAGGCCATTTTTTCGGTCAAAGACAGAAGCTCAGAGATCTTGTTTTATAAGAGAAAACCTGAAAAATGAAAATATGTATTAATCTTCTCCACAGACAACGACAAGGGGAGAGTGCGGGAGCCTGACAGCCGACGACACGAGGGGGTGCGGGAGCCTGACAGCCCTCGACACGAGGGGGTGCGGGAGCCTGGCAGCCCACGACAAGAGGGGGTGCGGGAGCCTGGCAGCCCACGACAAGATGGGGTGCGGGAGCCTGACAGCCCACGACACGAGGGGGTGCGGGAGCCTGACAGCCCACGACACGAGGGGGTGCGGGAGCCTGACAGCCCATGACACGACGGGGGGCGGGAGCCTGACAGCCCTCGACGCGAGGGGGTGCGGGAGCCTGGCAGCCCACGACACGAGGGGGTGCGGGAGCCTGACAGCCCACGACACGAGGGGGTGCGGGAGCCTGGCAGCCCACGACACGAGGGGGTGCGGGAGCCTGACAGCCCACGACACGAGGGGGTGCGGGAGCCTGACAGCCCACGACACAAGGGGGTGCGGGAGCCTGGCAGCCCACGACACGAGGGGGTGCGGGAGCCTGGCAGCCCACGACACGAGGGGGTACGGGAGCCTGACAGCCCACGACACGAGGGGGTGCGAGACCCTGACAATATTGGGAGTGGGATTCTGCACACCTACAGCTAGCTACTTATTGTCCTGAATGTAGTAATCACCTTGGCACATTCCCATCTTCTTACCTGTAGTGCAGACACCAAACACCACTACTCTGCCTGCAATCACCCAGCTACAGCGTCACCACGCCTCATCAACAGGGGAGCGTCTAGATTGGAGTTGATTTCTTGAGGGGGAGGAGTGATTTCATGGAATCATGATGTCACCGGAAGGGGCGGGGCCTTCTCAGTCCAGTGGACACTATTCCACCTGCAGCTGCAGCAGTGCGCACATTGTGCCGGGACAGGAGGACTGGTGATGAGGAGCTCGTGTTCTGCGTTGTGCTGTGAGGACTGAGGCGGGGAGAACACAATATTAATTATAATAATTTTTTTTAGGCTGTGTGCCCACTATGCGTTTTTTAAGCGTTTCCGCGGTGGCAATTCCGCTGCAGAAACGCTTAAAAACGCTTGATAGAAGGTCGGCCATGTTCCCCAATGATAATCCGCATGTGCTGTGCACATGCTGTGTAAATTTCCGCTGCGAATTATCATTGCGGAAAAATCCGCTGCACTACCAATTATTTTGCGGAAGCACGGCGCTTTCGCAGCCATTGACTTGCATTAGAACACAAGGAATCCGCATCACTGCATCTGTACATGCAGAATCCATGCGCTTCAATGTGCGGATGGTACCCGGGTGTGGAGGACAGGAGACTCTCCTCCGGACCCGGGTACCATAGAACCTGTAAAAAAAGAATAAAATAAAAAATAAATATTATACTTACCTTCTGATGGCCCCCGGTGTCTTTATCCGATGCGTCCTGGCTTGCCAGCAGCTCGCGATGGTCTGAAAAGGACCTGCCGTGACGTCATTTAGTCATGTGACGGGTCACGCGACCGCTGACGTCGGCAGGCCATCAGAAGGTAATTATATATTTATTTTTTACCATTCTTTTATGGTCACACTATATAAATCCATGCCGGTTGCATGTATTTATATAGTGTGACCAAGTTGTCAAGCACTTTCCAAGTGATGCTAAAATCGCTTAGAAAGCGCTTGTCAACCCGCATGCGGAAATGCAAGTGAAGAACGCTTCACATCAGCAAGTCCCAGGCAGGAAAAAAGCATGTACAATCCGCATGTACAATCCACATGCGTTTTTTCTGCCAGGGAGATGCGGAAACGCTCAAAAAAAATCCGGAGCATTTCTGCATCGTGGGCACATAGCCTTACATTAATTGTATGACTCAATATTGAGCACACGTAACCATCTATACACAGCTGGAGGCCGCACGTAGCCATCTATACACAGCAGGAGGCCGCACGTAGCCATCTATACACAGCGGGAGGCCGCACGTAGCCATCTATACACAGCGGGAGGCCGCACGTAGCCATCTATACACAGCGGGAGGCCGCACTAAGCCATCTATACACAGCGAGAGGCCGCACGTAGCCATCTATACACAGCGGGAGGCCGCACGTAGTCATCTATACACAGCGGGAGGCCGCACGTAGCCATCTATACACAGCGGGAGGCCACACGGCGCCACCTATACACAGCGGGAGGCCACACGGCGCCACCTATACACAGCGGGAGGCCCACAGCGCCCCCCCCCAGAGAGAGCAGGAGGCCGCACGGCGCAATCTATACATAGCGGGAGGCCGCACAGCGCCCCCCTCACAGAGACAGCAGGAGGCCGCACGGCGCCATCTATACTCAGCAGGAGGCCGCACGGCGCCCCCGACCCCAAAGACAGCAGGAGGCCGCACGGCGCCATCTATACTCAGCAGGAGGCCGCACGGCGTCACCTATACACAGCGGGAGGCCGCACGACGCCACCTATACACAGCGGGAGGCCGCACGGCGCCACCTATACACAGCGGGAGGCCGCACGGCGCCACCTATACACAGCAGGAGGCAGCACGGCGCCACCTATACACAGCGGGAGGCCGCACGGCGCCACCTATACACAGCGGGAGGCGCCACCTATACACAGCGGGAGGCCGCACGGCGCCACCTATGCACAGCGGGCGGCGCCACCTATACACAGCGGGAGGCTGCACGGCGCCACCTATACACAGCGGGAGGCCCCACGGCGCCACCTATAAACAGCGGAAGGCCGCACGATGCCATCTATACACAGGGGGCCGCACAATGCCATCTATACACAGCGGGAGGCCGCACGGCGCAATCTATACACAGCGGGAGGCTGCACGGCACCATATATACACAGCGGGAGGCTGCACGGCGCCCCCCCCCCAAGAGACAGCAGTAGGACGCACGGCGCCATCTATACACAGCGGGAGGCCGCACGGCGCCCCCCCCCAGAGACAGCAGGAGGCCGCACAGCGCCATCTATACACAGCGGGAGGCCGCACGGCGCCCCCCCAGAGACAGCAGGAGGCCGCATGGCGCCATCTATACTCAGCAGGAGGCCGCACGCAGTCACGCACACACAAACATATACAGACATATACATACACGCATAAACACATTTGAAACATAAAAATACATATAAACAGACATCACACAATGACATCTGACTGCACACACACACACATACATACATATACATACACACACACACACTCACCATCCCCCAACTCGGCTCCAGCTCTTTTCCGGTGCAGCACTGCAGGCCGGGTGCGCACTGCGTGACGTCACAGCTAGGAGACACGGCCGCGCACAGGGCTGTGTCTCCTAGCAGTGACGCGGCCGGGCCAGCACAGGGAAGTTAACTGCTGCAGTGCTGGCCCGGCCGAAGAAGAAGCAGCGGCTGTGTGCCGCTGCTGGGGGAGCGATCCTGGGCCCCCCCCCACTGTCTGCCGGTATGTGCCGTGGCGCCGCACATATAATGAGGACAATCTGGAGGTTCGGGGCCCCGGGCGGTAGCCCAGATCGTCCTCATTATAATCCGCCTATGCTTATATACATGTAACACTCACTACCCCCTATTCCTGTGTATTGCTGTAATATGTAACCTATACTCGTTATCCATCATTATAAATTAAGAAGATTTTCCACTTTATCCGATATATCCACACTCAATCAGTAGATTAGATGTCTGCTGAAGAGGCGATACACATGAACGTCTCCACATCATCCTCCCCGACTGTATCTATATGTGCCCCGTGACCCACGATCAAGTGTCTCCATCACGTGCTCGCAGCATCACAGGTCACATAGTTTCCTCGTAGCGTTGGTGCGCGTTGTGTATCGCGCCACGCCTCCTCAGCACCCATTGGTTGGTGGAGACATACCTCCATCCTGATTGGCTATAGTTGGCCGTTTAACTCTTAGCTCTTTCCGAATGATGCCACCCCCTGACGAAGACAAGAAGCCGAAACATACGTCGGGTGGACGCCATTCAGGAGTGGGATCTGCATCTGCTATAGCGTGAGTACAATGCACATGTGGTCACCTTTTTTAAAAATGCTTAAAGTGGATACAAATACATATCTGTCAACAGCACATATGCCCAAGTCAGTGCACTACTCTCTACAGGATTCACACCGACATCCAAATAATAAGGGACCAGCCCTTGTATATATACATACACAGGTGCATCTCACTAAAATAGAATATCATCAAAAAGTTACTTTATTTCAGTTCTTCAATACAAAAAAGTGAAACTCGTATAGCCATAATCATCAGCATTAACAGAAATAAACAATAACTGTTTGATTATATTCTAATTTAGTGAGAAACACCTGTATTTGTTCACATAGGAGATATATAATTTATGTAGATTTATTCTTTGGAGGCACTTGCACTTTATGTAAAGTTTATGATAATTAAACAATCATATGTACAGATATATCTAACTAATGATATGTATATATATTTTTATATACTGGATTAATTTGTGGCTTGATTCTCTGTATTATCCCTTTGCTGTTCTAATCATGATCCATTCCCACTGGTGTTAATTGTAATTCCTGTCTCGACGTCCCCTTTGCGTATAGTTTTTAATTCCCCCCTTCTTTTGCATTTCCTCCTCTTCCACCTGGTTATCAATATAATAATTATGTGCATCACCCACATGCCTGGACTCTTCTGGTCGATGTCTCCTTTCTGCTATACACTAGAGTGGTATACTATGTGCACAGATACATGGAGTGCCATATACTTCTCAGGAGGTGCGCAGCGTCCACCTCCTCACCGCACAGGCCCACAAGCTCCTCTCCGGCAGGAAGAAGATGCATTCAGGCGGCTCCTACCACTGCAGCAGACGGCAGTGCACAAGGATACAGGGTGCAGTGTGGATGTGTCTGCACCACTGGGATGTGGCCGACCTGCATATATACATATGCCCCTCTGCAGGGGCGGACTGGCCGACCGGAGGATCGGGAAAACCCCCGGGTCCCGATGGCCCCGCCCCCTACCCCCTGAACAGAGGGCCCCCCCCCGCGGTTCGCAGCACTGCCGATATGATTAGTGATGGGCCCTCTGCCTCCTCTGCGCAGCGCGACACTGCCGGCGCGTGCGCAGGAGGTCAGTCTCAGGGTGATGACGTCATTGCCCTGGGACTGCTTCCTGTGCGCGCTGTGGAGTACGGACCCTGCGTCGCTCCAGGCAGCGGCTGCAGCTCATCTCGACCCGTGAGTATGAAACGGGGAGGGGTGGGGGGAAGGGATAGGGGGGAGGGGTGACTGGGAGGACCCCTGGCCGGGGCTGGCAGTAAATACTACTGGACAATGGGCATGGTTCTCATCATGCCCATTGCCCAGCATGTCCTGCTGCCAGCCTCTGGTTACTGGTACTATGTCCAGCAGCATGTACTATTACCAGGGGCTGGCAGGACATAGTGGGTGGGCCTGATAGTACCAAGGAGGCTGGCAGGACATACTAGGCATGAATCATGCCCAGCATGTCCTGCCAGCCACTGGTGGTACCATCATGCATGCCCATTGCCCAGCCACTGGTGGTGTGGTACTATCATGCTAGTACTAACACCAGTGGCTGGCTGGCAGGACATGCCATGTGAGCTTGAATGCTAATACCACAGAGGCTGGCAGTACATACTGGGCAATGGGCATGATAGTACCACCAGTAGACTGACTACGCGGTCTCCAGGGCTCCGTCTCCCCTTCTCGCTGCTGTTAGGCTGGGTTAACATTGCGTTTATGCTGTGCGTTACAACGGATCTGACGCGCCCCTGGGCCTGTGTCGCGCTGCGTTGCGCACGCGGGAGCCTACCCGGAGCCGGATCAGTGGAGGGTTGTAGTCTCGTGGCGGTGACCCGGTCCGTGCCCAGGGAGTCAAACTAGACGGCAGTCTATTAGTAGTAAATAGTTGATGACTACGCCACCCGTTGAGTGCAGCCAGGAAGCTGCTGCTGCAGGACAGACCGCTGAGGCCGGTGGTAGGATTGTGCAGCGTGATAGTATAACCCCCAACGGGAGGGGTATGGCCTCAGGGCAGCCGACGTGGATGATGGGGGTAGCAGGAACCACTCAGAGACGGTACGGTGTAGTTCAGGGTCTTTACTGGTAACAACGACAGACCCTCCCGGAGTACTTGCTAGCAAACGGGGCCTGGTCAGTCTTTGAGCAGATGGGATCTCCCCTGGCCAGGCATAGTTGTAGGCCTCCCAAACTGACTGTACTCTTCTGGCTACCTTGCTAGAAGCTGATGTAAGTAGCCCACGTCCCTGAGTGTACCGTGTGGTGCTCACCCGTATGGCCGGTGACTCGGGGCCTTCTAATGGCTTCCGCTCCACGATGGCGGTGCTGGTCCCACGCGTGTGACCGTGCCTTCGGGCTTCTGGGCCAGAGGACCTGAAATCCCCTGCCTGACGGATTCTGCTGCTGGGTAGGAGTTAGTCCCCACAGCCTCGGACTCCGGGTCCGGTAAAGAATCTTCTTAGTCAGGGCGAGCTCTGCAGCTGCCAGCCCCTGACTCCTTGTAACTCTGCTGTTTCCTATGCTGCTTCTTGTCTCCACTCTCCTTGTCTGACTCTCCCTGCCTCAGCCCCGGGTTTATACAGGGGAAGTTCTTCCCCTCCCAAGACTGGGCAGGAGGTGTGGCATGCACAGGATCCCTGACCAAAGGACCTCCCACCTGCTCTCAGACATAACATTACATTACTGTGGAAAACCAGACCCCTGGGGTGCCACATTCCCCCCTAGTGAAATTTAGTACTCCGGGACTAAACACATTTAGAAAAACATAACAAAGTATAACAATAACAATACTATAAGAAAAACACATAAGATGGTTACGGCGTGTCCGCAACCGGATGCAGTCTTTGAAGAAAAGCAAAGGTGTCCATTTCACCAACACAGGGAGACGTAACCAGGTAGGGGTCTGTCCTACCCCGAGTCCTTAACAGTCTCTAGTCCATCCTGGGTTACGCTCCAACTATATACAAGGATTCCCGGTAAATCCACCAAGGTTTCCTAAAAACAACTGGAAACACAAAATTATACACAAGCAACAATACACAGATAAACATAAATAAAACTATTTTTACACTTCAAATTCTCCAGCGTGCGGGTAACTGGCCTCTAGTGGCCCTAGTGGACCTACGGAGCTGACTGTCTGGCCCTGAACTACAGGGTGTAGGAGCTGTCAAGGGTAAACTGGGCAGCTGTCTACCGGCTCTTTGTCTCACTAGGGGTACGGCAGGCTCACTATAAGCAGAGGGTTGATTCTCCTGTTCTACTCGTGTGGAGTCTTCTGCCTCCTGGACCGGCTGTTCTTCCAGCTCTACCCGTTGCTCCGTAGGTTCTTGGGATGATGGTTGGAGGAAGGTGAGTACGGGTACCACAACTGCACCATTGACTTGAGTCCAAGACCGAGGGAAGTCCCCGAGCACGGTACTAACCATATCTTCCCTTTCCTCTACGGGTCGATGGTCTTCTTGTTCTTCTTCAGGGTTCCTCAGTTGTTCGGGACACTTCTTCAGGTGGTCCCGGGATACAATGGCTGTGGTTTCCCCTCCGTCTTTACTGATGGTACAGACCTTCGGGTTCTCGTGGCTTGAGGGCAGTACGGTGTACGGGTCCTTCTCCCACTGGTCATCCAACTTGTGGAGCCGTCTTTTCCTCTTCAAGACCTGCTCTCCGGGTACCAGGGGAACAGCGGGAGCATACTGGTTGTAAGTCTTCTCTTGTCTTTCCCTAGCCTGACAGAGACTTCGCTCCACGCTCTCTTGTACTCTCCGGTACTGCTGCTGCCTCTCTGTGTCCCGGTCTGTTTCTGGTGAAGTGTCCTCAGGTGTCAGGACTCCCATTTCCAGGTCAACAGGTAACTTACCAGGTCTCGCCCTCATTAGGTAAGCCGGGGTACAGTTGGTGGAACCTACCGGGATGTGGTTGTATAGGTCCACCAGATCGGGCAACTTCTCAGGCCACAGACTGCGTTCTTCCAGGGGCAATGTTTTTAGAAGATCCATTACCACCTGGTTCATTTTTTCACAAAGTCCATTAGTTTGCGGATGGTAGGGTGTCGTCCTTATCTTCCGGCAGCCATACAGATTGCAGAATTCCTGGAAGACCTCCGCTTCAAAGGCAGGTCCCTGGTCCGTCAGCACTTGGTCCGGGTACCCGTGTGGACGGCAGAAGTGCTGCTGGAAGGCTCTAGCTGCTGTTTGAGCCGTTAAGTCCTTGACGGGGACGACAACCAAGAACCGGGAGTAATGATCCACGATGGTTAACGCGTAGACGTAGCCACTTCTGCTTGGGGTCAGTTTTACATGATCCAAGGCTACCAGTTCCAACGGTTGCCGGGTGACGATGGACTGCAGGGGAGTCTTCTGGCTGGCCCGGTCCTTCCTTCTCAGATTGCACGGGCCACAGTCTCTGCACCACTTCTCGATGGTTCCCCTCATGCCTACCCAGTGGAACCGCTCGCGCAGCAGGAACTCCAGCTTTTTCCACCCGAAGTGTCCAGCTCCGTCGTGGTATGCCTCCATCACCATGGCTGCGTCTCTTCGTGGCACCACTACTTGCCAGAGTAGTTCATGCGTCCGGGAGTTGACCATTCTGCGGCACAACTTCCCCTTGTAAAGGAATAGTCGACTCTTCTCCGCCCATAGTTGTTTGGCTTCCTCCGGAGCGTCTGGTTCAAGGCGAGCCTCCGGCCGAGTCAGCATCTCCTTCACCAGTCGGACGGCAGGGTCGCTGTCTTGCGTTTCCGCCCAGTTGTAGTGGGGTAAGGGGTTCAACGTAGCAGCCTGCTTACCCCTTACCCGGTGGGAATACTGGATAGTCCCATGACGGTGGAACGCAGGGAGTTCAACTTCTTCCAGTCCCTCCGGATCTTCTCCTTCGTCCGGCAGGTTGGGCATCCTGGACAGGGCATCCGCGTTAGTATTGGAGCGTCCTGCCCGGTATTTGATTGTGAACTCGTAGTTGGACAGACGGGCCATCCACCTCTGCTCCAGGGCACCGAGTCTTGCCGTGTCCAGGTGTGTCAACGGGTTGTTATCCGTGTATACGGTGAACCGGGAAGAAGCGAGGTAATGCCTAAAGCGCTCGGTGACTGCCCATACCACGGCCAGGAACTCTAGCTTAAATGAGCTGTAATTCTCGGGGTTCCTTTCGGTGGGTCGCAGTTTTCGGCTGGCATAGGAGATTACTCGTTCTCTCCCCTGCTGAATCTGGGACAGTACGGCTCCTAGCCCGATGTTACTGGCGTCGGTGTAGAGGATGAAGGGCTGGCTATAGTCCGGGTACGCCAAGATTTCATCCCCCGTGAGGGCCATCTTCAGCTGGCGGAAGGACTCTTCTTCTAGCTCTTCCCATTTGATGGGCGGCTTCTGGTTCTTGGCCTTTCGGGACTGGCCTATCAGGAGGTCCTGCATAGGCGCTGCCTTTTTGGTGAAACCGGGAATAAACCTTCGGTAGTAGCCTACCAACCCTAGGAACTGCCGCACTTCTTTTACGCTGGAGGGGCTTGGCCATCCCTTAATTGCGGTGATCTTATCGGGGTCGGGAGCCACTCCGTCAGCGCTCACCACGTGTCCCAGGTATTGCACCTTTGGTTTCAGGAGGTGACACTTGGAGGGTTTCACCTTTAGGCCGTAACTCGCCAGAGCTTCGAACACCTCCGCCAGGTGTTTCAGGTGGTCCTCATAAGTTTTGGAGTATACGATGACATCGTCCAGGTACAACAGGACCGTCTCGAAGTTTCTGTGGCCCAGACAGCACTCCATTAATCGTTGGAAGGTTCCTGGGGCGTTGCAGAGTCCGAACGGCATGCAGGTGAACTCGCTAAGTCCCATCGGGGTGGTGAATGCGGTCTTCTCCCGGTCCGCCTCTGCTACAGGAACCTGCCAGTACCCGCTAGTGAGATCCAAGGTAGAGAAGAAGTTAGCAGATCTTAAAGCAGCCAATGACTCCTCTATCCTTGGTAAGGGGTACGCATCCTTGTGTGTGATACGGTTGATTTTCCGGTAATCTACACACATCCTCATGGTGTTGTCTTTCTTTTTGACTAAAACTAGTGGGGCTGCCCAGGGGCTACAGCTATCCCGGATTACCCCAGCCTCCTTCATGTCTCTAAGCATCCCCTTGGCGTGTTGGTAATGTGCAGGGGGTACGGGTCGATACCTCTCTTTTATGGGAGGATGATCTCCCGTGGGGATGCGGTGTTCTACCCCCTTGACTCGCCCGAAGTCTAACGGGTGTTTACTAAACACTCTCTCATACTCTTGAACCACCCGATAGACTCCTTGTTTCTGATGTGAGGGAGTGGAATCAGTACCCAAATGTAGTTGCTGACACCAGTCCTCCATGTCTTTCTTAGAGCCGTTACCTTCCTCCGGGTGAGATGGAGGCAAGGGTTCCACAGATTGTATAGAATTTTGATTAGTGGTATATAATTTGGCTAGCGTGGCATACCGGGGCAGGTACACTTCCCTCTCCCCGATATTTATTATGCGAATGGGCACCCTCCCATGGCGTACATTGACCACCCCCCGTGCTGTCAAAATGGTGGGCCTACTGTCTGAGTAAACTGGTTCTACCATTGCCTGGTAATCTCTACCTCTCAGACCAATAGCTGCCCGGCACCAAATCATCATTTCACTTTTTGGGGGCATGGCAATAGGAAAAGGGTCACACATTCTTACGCTACCAATCTCACCGCCGGAGAGTTCCACTTGTTGCCGTTGCATCAGTGCCCGGATCTCTTTCTGGAGCACCCGCTGCTCGCCGGAGCTGGCGTTCTTGGCAACCTGCTGTAAAAGGAAAATCACCTCTGCAAGACAATTTTCAATTACGTTAGTTCCTAGAGTTATTTTTGGGTGACTCTCATGTTTATCAATATCTACAATGATCAGTCCCTGTGCGGCCAGTTCGACTCTACCGATTTTGAGGGTCACCTCTTTAAATCCGATCTGTGGCACGGGCTGGCCATTGCTGGCGATGATACTCAAGTCGTCGTCAGGGTAGCGGGTAATATCCGAGTCATTCCAGTACTGCTTGAAGAGCACGTACGGGATGGTGGTGACCTGTGACCCGGTATCCAGTAGGGCACTCATGGGAATGCCATCCAGTACCACAGGCAAGACTGGACGTCCTCCCACATATCTGTCGCGCCAGTTCGATGGGCCTGGTGATCTTTTTCCTGGGGGTTGGCCCTCTACCCCAGGTTGTGCCCGTTTAAAGAACAGTACCTATCCATATGTCCGGGTTGATTGCAGCGGCGGCAGATGGGTCGTCCGTCCTCGCTGTATCGGTCACTGGGTCTTCCTCTGGCCGGTGGGGTCCTCCTTGGTCGACGCCACGGGATGTCCTCCGGTCCGGATGCCAGCTGGATCTTCCCTGGGGTGGAAACCTGTAAAGACTGCACAGTTCGGGTTAGCGCAGCAACGCTCTTAGCTAGCTCTTGGACCTGATGGTGTAGGTCTGGAGCCGGGTCATTGTCCAAAGCCTGCGCATCAGCTCCCACAGGCCCTGCCGACAAGGGCGCCGCCTCCTGGTGGTAAGTGATAGCTGGGCGCCTGTGGGTAACAACGCCACCCGGTGCTGGTTCTCGGAGCACCCGGATAGCTCTATCCTTGAACTGTGCAAAGTCCAGATGGGGATCCTGTAAGGCCATTGCCCGCAACTGGGTTCGGTGGGCATTGCAATATAAACCCTCTATAAATTGTTCAGTCAATAGCCTGTCCTCGTTTCCCACCCCATCAGGGTCGGTCTGCTTTATGGCCCTCAGGGCCTCTTGTAGGTTTAGTGCATAGTCCCTTATACTCTCATGCGCTCGCTGCTTGCACCCGTAGAATCTAAGCTTAATCTCGGCTGAGGTGCGGGTATCAAAGGTGTCCTTCAGCCGGGTTAGTATCCCTGCGACAGTCTTCCTCCCAGGTGGCCAGGATTTTACTTCCCTTTTGGCTGCCCCGGTTAGTTGGGCCACCAGGATGCTCACTTTTTGCTCTTCTGTGAGGGGGTACACCTGGAAGAGGCTATCCAGCTTTTCTCTAAAGTCATGCAGGGTATGTGACTCCCCTGAGTACTGGGGTAGCCAAGCTGCTCCCGGGATATAGGGCATGGTGAAGGGCATAACTGCAGCAGCGGTAGCGCTGGCGGGGGTTGAGGCAGTGAAGCTCTCCTCCGTATCCGACATCTTCCTCCCCCCTAGTGGACCGTGGCCTACCTTGCGATGATCCTCTTCCGTAGGCCGCGGCTCCGCAGTGGATCGTCAGGGTTGAGGACCTTCCGTCGCGCTCCTGTGACGTCGGCGTCTGCTGGGCTCCTTCCAGGACCTTACGCAACGTCCGGACGTGAGGCGGGGCTTCAGTTCTCGCGCGCTTTCGGAGTCCACGCCCCTCTTCTTCCCGCGCGGCGTCCTCAAGATGGCGTCCAATGGCGGGAAAACTCCACGGATGGCGGGAAGAAGGTCGAAGATGGCGCCGGATGGCGGGAAAACTTCGCGGATGGCGGGAAGAAGGTAGAAGATGGCGCCGGATGGCGGGAAACCTTCACCACTGGTAAGTTTGAACAGTCTTTGCTTTTCAGGCACGCAGTACCCGGTGGTTGCGGGCACGAAATCCTGCCGACTACGCCAAAGTTGACGCGCCCCTGGGCCTGTGTCGCGCTGCGTTGCGCACGCGGGAGCCTACCCGGAGCCGGATCAGTGGAGGGTTGTAGTCTCGTGGCGGTGACCCGGTCCGTGCCCAGGGAGTCAAACTAGACGGCAGTCTATTAGTAGTAAATAGTTGATGACTACGCCACCCGTTGAGTGCAGCCAGGAAGCTGCTGCTGCAGGACAGACCGCTGAGGCCGGTGGTAGGATTGTGCAGCGTGATAGTATAACCCCCAACGGGAGGGGTATGGCCTCAGGGCAGCCGACGTGGATGATGGGGGTAGCAGGAACCACTCAGAGACGGTACGGTGTAGTTCAGGGTCTTTACTGGTAACAACGACAGACCCTCCCGGAGTACTTGCTAGCAAACGGGGCCTGGTCAGTCTTTGAGCAGATGGGATCTCCCCTGGCCAGGCGTAGTTGTAGGCCTCCCAAACTGACTGTACTCTTCTGGCTACCTTGCTAGAAGCTGATGTAAGTAGCCCACGTCCCTGAGTGTACCGTGTGGTGCTCATCCGTATGGCCGGTGACTCGGGGCCTTCTAATGGCTTCCGCTCCACGATGGCGGTGCTGGTCCCACGCGTGTGACCGTGCCTTCGGGCTTCTGGGCCAGAGGACCTGAAATCCCCTGCCTGACGGATTCTGCTGCTGGGTAGGAGTTAGTCCCCACAGCCTCGGACTCCGGGTCCGGTAAAGAATCTTCTTAGTCAGGGCGAGCTCTGCAGCTGCCAGCCCCTGACTCCTTGTAACTCTGCTGTTTCCTATGCTGCTTCTTGTCTCCACTCTCCTTGTCTGACTCTCCCTGCCTCAGCCCCGGGTTTATACAGGGGAAGTTCTTCCCCTCCCAAGACTGGGCAGGAGGTGTGGCATGCACAGGATCCCTGACCAAAGGACCTCCCACCTGCTCTCAGACATAACATTACATTACTGTGGAAAACCAGACCCCTGGGGTGCCACAGATCCATTGTAAATCAGTGCAGACGCAATGTACCGTAGACTTGCATTGCAAAAATAGGCATGTGTTTGAAAGTATGCATTATTTGCAACGCACAGGAAAACATGGTCGGCGGCTGGAGGCCAGCTGAGCACTTCTCTGACAACTGGGTTCTAGTGTTATTCTGTGCCTGCTCGTCTCTGTCAGCAGGCATATTTGTCTAATGGCAAAGATGTAGCAGAGCTGGAGACAGAAGATCCGTGGATTACGTCAGAGCGAGGATTTTGTTTTTAATTAAAGATGGAGTCCCTACATGTGTTTTGTGTTTTATTTTTATTAAAAAATTGTGTTGTGTTTTTTTCTGTTTACTGGAAATTCATGGTGGCCATGTGTAGTTTGGCGTGACGCCATGAATTTCAGGCTTAGTGCCAGCTGATAATACAAAGCTGGTATTAACTCCATTATTACCCAGCGTGCCACCCCCCACCAGGGCCGTTGGAAGAGCCGGATAAAGTGCCTGGAAATGGCGCTACGATGAATGCGCCAATTCCAGGGGTGGCTGCGGGCTGCCGTTTTCAGCGTGGGGGGCCCAGAATGCTTGGGCCCTACCATGCTGAGAATCCCAGCCCCCAGCCCCCCCGATCAAAATATGGCGGGAGCCCACGCATTTTTTTTTTAAATTATTTTTTTAAATAATTAAAAAAAAACATTGGGCTTTCCTGACTTTTGATCGCCAGTCAAGGTAAAACCAGGCAGATAAAGCAGACAGCTACGGGCTGCCACCTCTATCTGCGCTGAGAATCAAAATTTCTGTAGAGTGCTATGTCATTTTTGTTTTATTATTTATTTATTTTCACACTTCTATATGTGTGACAGTCCCAACAGCCAATCACAGACACTGACACAGAGAATGGGCGTCTGTGATTGGCTGCTTGAGTAACCTGAAAGCAGCCCATACATAGTACCATACTAGAATGTATGGGCTGATTGTACATTACTCAAACAGCCAATCACAGAAGCCCATCCTCTTTGACAGCATCTGCGATTGACTGTTGGGTCTGTCACATATAGAAGTGTGAAAAGAAAATTTTAAAAACGAATTTTTGATTCTCACCGCAGATAAAGCAGACAGCTACGTACTGCCACCCCCAGCTGCCTGGCTTTACCTTGGCTGGCGATCAAAAGACAGAGAAGCCGAATATTTGTTTTAAACTTAACTTTTTTTTTTCCCACCATATGTTGATCGCCAGCCAGATAAAACCAGGCTGCTGGGGGCTGGGATTCACAGCATGGTAAGGCCCAAGCGTTCTTGGCCCTCCACGCTGAAAATCGCAGCCCGCAGCCACCCCTGAAAATGGCGCATTCATCATGGCAGCATTTCTAGGTGCTTTACCCGGCTCTTCCAGCGGCCCTGGTGGTGAGTGGCACACTGGGTAATAATAGGGTTAGTACCAGGCCATCTTTGCCTTATCAGCTGGTACTAAGCCCGAAATTCATGGTTTCACGCCAAATTAGACATAGCCACCATCAATTTCTAGTAAACAGAAAAAAAAAAGACAGAATTTTTTTTTTTATTATTAAAAATAAAACACATTTAGGGACTCCATCTTTAATAAAGAAAAATCCTCACTCCCAACGTAATCCATAGGTCTTCTGTCTTCATCTCTCTTAGATCTTTGCCATCAGACAAATATGTCTGCTGACAGATGAGCAGGCACAGAATGACACTGGAGCACTGTTACTGTGTAGTGCAGTGCTATGTTTCTTTTTTTGTCATTTCATGCAGTGTAGAAATCTTGGGAAAAGTGTGGATTGTGCTCTGGAAGTGATCAGTTATAGCTAACTATGTTATTTTCTGCAGAGATAAGTCCTGTATAGAAGATGTGATATATCGGTCTGCAGTTAAAGAACTTCACCTAGAGACATCACTGGTGAGTATGTGTATTACCTATACACACACACACTGACACTATATACAGAGCTTCTGTGCATAATGTCACTGGTGATCACTGTATTACCTGTACACTGACACAATATACAGAGCTCCTGTGCATAATGTCACTGGTGATCACTGTATTACCTGTACACTGACACTATATAGAGAGCTCCTGTGTATAATGTCACTGGTGATCCCTGTATTTCCTATACACACACACACTGACACTATATTCAGAGCTGTGCATAATGTCACTGGTGATCCCTGTATTACCTGTACACTGACACCATACACAGAGCTCCTGTGTATAATGTCACTGGTGATCACTATATTACCTGTACACTGACACTATATACAGAGCTCCTGTGTATAATGTCACTGGTGATCACTATATTACCTGTACACTGACACTATATACAGAGCTCCTGTGCATAATGTCACTGGTGATCACTATATTACCTGTACACTGACACTATATACAGAGCTCCTATGCATAATGTCACTGGTGATCACTATATTACCTGTGCACTGACACTAAATACAGAGCTCCTGTGTATAATGTCACTGGTGAACACTGTATTACCTGTTCACTGACACCAAACACAGAGCTCCTGTGTATAATGTCACTGGTGATCCCTGTATTTCCTGTACACTGACACTATATACAGAGCTCCCATGTATAATGTCACTGGTGATCACTGTATTACCTGTACACTGACACTATATACAGAGCTCCTGTGTATAATGTCACTGGTGAACACTGTATTACCTGTACACTGACACCAAACACAGAGCTCCTGTGTATAATGTCACTGGTGATCCCTGTATTTCCTGTACACTTACACTATATACAGAGCTCCTGTGTATAATGTCACTGATAATCTCTACATTATCTGTACACTGACTCTATATACAGAGCTTTTTTACATTTTCATTATCAGTCACTATCTGGTGCCATTATGTGCCATGGTCATGGCGTGGCGGTATTTGTCCCTTGTATGTGGTATTATTCAGACAGTCACTATGTGGTGGTAATATGTGGTCTTCTCATGGTGTGGCAGTATATATACCTTGTACTTGGTAGTATTTGATCTCTATGTGGTGGTATGTGTTCTGGTCATGGTGTGGCGGTATTTCTCTCTTCTATATGGTATTATTAGTCTAGGTATAGTGGATGGTTGTCAGTCATTTGTTTTTTCGGATATTAAGAATGGGAACATTCTTTATTTGCAATACATATTAAATACTTGGATGTTTAACCTCTCCCTGTGTTGTGACTACTACACAGCAGCAGAGATTTATTGGTTAATAAAGTTGATTCATTTTGAAAGAGTTTGTGGACTTATGTTATTCCTATATACGGTAACTGCATGGTGCTGGTGGGTCCCAAGATTGATTTTTTCCTGGTGGGCCCCAGGTACTCCAGTCCGGCGCTGGTCCCAGACAGTGACCTCCTCATCTGTCCTGCTGCCGGCTGGGAGTCCTATACAGCGCAGCATGTAGTGTGATGTGAATGCCACACTATGGAGATGCTGCTCCTACTACTGCCAAGTGAGGATCTCACCTCCCCAGTATGGTGCCCTCAGGAGCTCCCACAGGGCATCACAGGCCTTAGTATGAAGCAATTCCACAAGTCTTCTAGTATTGCTTCATACTAAGGCCTGTGATGCCCTGTGAGAGCTCCCTGAGGAGGTGAGAGCCTCACCTCATACGGCCCCATGATCTCTATGTACGATCCCTGACTGGGCCCCATGATCTCTATGTACGATCCCTGACTGGGCCCCATGATCTCTATGTACTCCGCTGACTCGGCCCCATGATCTCTATGTACGATCCCTGACTGGGCCCCATGATCTCTATGTACGATCCCTGACTGGGCCACATGATCTCTATGTACGCCGCTGACTCGGCCTCATGATCTCTATGTACGCCGCTGACTGGGCCCCATGATCTCTTTGTACGCCGCTGACTGGGCCCCATGATCTCTATGTACTCCGCTGACTGGGCCCCATGATCTCTATGTACGCCGCTGAGGGGGCCCCATGATCTCTATGTACACCCCTAACCTGATTGGCCCCATGATCTCTATGTACGCCTCTGACTGGGCCCCATGATCTCTATGTACACCCCTAACCTGATTGGCCCCATGATTTCTGTATACGCCCCTGACTGGGCCACAAGATTTCTATGTACGATCCCTGACTGGGCCCCATAATCTCTGATCTCTCATGATGTTTTTTTTTTTATTAAAGATGGAGTCCCTAAATGTATTTTGTGTTTTATTTTTACTGTGTAGTGCGGCACTATGTTGCATTTTGTCATTTCATGCAGTGTAGAAATCTTGGGAAAAGTGTGGATTGTGCTCTGGAAGTGATCAGTTATAGCTAACTATGTTATTTTCTGCAGAGATAAGTCCTGCATAGAAGATGTGATATATCGGTCTGCAGATAAAGAACTTCACCTAGAGACATCACTGGTGAGTATGTGTATTACCTATACACACACACACTGACACTATATACAGAGCTCCTGTGTATAGTGTCACTGGTGATCACTATATTACCTGTACACTGACACTATATACAGAGCTCCTGTGTATAATGTCACTGGTGATCACTATATTACCTGTACACTGACACTATATACAGAGCTCCTGTGCATAATGTCACTGGTGATCACTATATTACCTGTACACAGACACTATATACAGAGCTCCTATGCATAATGTCACTGGTGATCACTATATTACCTGTACACTGACACTATATACAGAGCTCCTGTGTATAATGTCACTGGTGAACACTGTATTACCTGTACACTGACACCAAACACAGAGCTCCTGTGTATAATGTCACTGGTGATCCCTGTATTTCCTGTACACTGACACTATATACAGAGCTCCTATGTATAATGTCACTGGTGATCACTGTATTACCTGTACACTGACACTATATACAGAGCTCCTGTGTATAATGTCACTGGTGAACACTATATTACCTGTACACTGACACTATATACAGAGCTCCTGTGTATAATGTCACTGATGATCACTGTATTACCTCTACACTGACACTATATACAGAGCTCCTGTGTATAATGTCACTGGTGATCACTGTATTACCTCTACACTGACACTATATACAGAGCTCCTGTGTATAATGTCACTGATGATCACTTTATTACCTCTACACTGACACTATATACAGAGCTCCTATGTATAATGTCACTGGTGATCACTGTATTACCTCTACACTGACTCTATATACAGAGCTCCTGTGTATAATGTCACTGGTGATCACTGTATTACCTGTACACTGACACTATATACAGAGCTCCTGTGTATAATATCAATGGTGATCATTGCATTACCTGTACACTGACACTATATACAGAGCTTCTGTGTATAATGTCACTGGTGATGACTGTATAACCTGTACACTATATACAGAGCTCCTGTGCATAATGTCACTGGTGATCACTGTATAACCTGTACACTGACCCAATATACTGAGCTTTTTTACATTTTTATTATTTTAGCATTATTTGTCACTATGTGGTGGCATTATGTGCTTTGGTCATGACATGACGATATTTGTCCCTTCTATGTGGTATTATTCAGTCACTATGTGGTGGTAATATGTGGTCTCATGGTGTGTCAGTATTTATACCTTGTATCTGGTAGCATTTGATCACTATGTGGTGGTATTATGTGCTTTGGTCATGGTGTGGCGGTATTTGTGCCTTGTATGTGGCATTATTTGGGCACTATGTGGTGGTAATATGTGATCTGGTCACGGTGTGGTGGTATTTCTGCCTTCTATCTGGTAATATTGGTCTTGGTAGAGTGGATTGTGGTTAGTCATTTGTTTTATCTGATATCAATAAGGGGAAACCTCTTTATTTCCAATAGATATTAAATACTTGGATGTTTAACCCCTCCCTGCCCTGTGACTATTACACAGCAGCAGAAGTTCACCAGAGAAAGCAAGTTGGCATTTGGTGAGATTTTCACCTCTGTATTTATAAGACAAAACCAGGAGTGGGTGAGAAATGCATAAAACATGACCTCGGATTGCTCCACTCCTGGTTTTGTCTTATAAATACAGAGGTAAAAATCTCACCAAATACTCAAAGTGCCACAATCTTCTGACAGTGCGGATTCCACCAATAAATAAGTGATCACCTTCCCAACCTGTGCATCGCTGAGAACTTGTTTTCACCAATAAAAACCCTTTAATGCAAACTACAGTAATTGTACATCGCAGTTCTGGTGAGCGCACAGTGATGGGCAGGAGCCGCCAATATAATGGGTATAACGGCTAACAGGTATTTGCAAATAGCTGAAGGGTGGGTGGGCCCGGGTGGGCCCCTGGAGTCAATGTCCCTGGTGGGCCCCAGACACCCCAGCCCCTGATTTGTCACGCACGGACCCGAAGCGACTGTGCACTGCGATACACACATCCTGTTGAAATTTCTGCTGGCGTTTACAAGCCCCAACCCCCCCTGGGCCCGGTCGCAGTGACTGCCACTGCGACCGCGGACATTACGCCCCTGGGTACGTGAATCATATGTCCCATTTTGGTGCTCCTCACCATTTGCATGGCACAGTCATGCATGCTTCTCTATCACCATAGCATGCTGCAAACAATCAGGATGGCTTCTGCTACATCTCTATATAAAAAGATAGTACATCTGTATTTCTATGATACGTAGAGTGGATGGAAATCATACATCTTGCTAATATTTATTATATTACATTCATCTGATGCTCTGTAGTAACAATGTAAATTAAATTGGCGACTTAGTGCAGTTCTATTACTATTACTAAATGTGGCACCTTGTGTTCCACAGAATAGCTGAATATTACCTGAATATTTAATCTCAGCTAATGTTCATTTATCTCTTAAATATCATTGGTCAGATGCTGATCACATGACCAGTGGTGGTGCATGCATTATGATTCCATATGAAGTGCACTGAGTGACAGTTGGAAGTGACAGTTGGAATTGACCAACAACAGTGGAAGAGATGTCGGCTAACTCTAAGCAAAGCAATAATATGAATATAAAAGAGGAGGAGATTGTGGTGAGCAGAGAAAGAGTGAAGACACGAAGACCTTCCCATGACACATCTGATGATGAGAGGAAGTCTTCAGTCAACAGGACAAAACCACCAGTCCAGAAGAAAGAAGAAGTAGAGGAGAACGTGGTGAGGAGAGAAGCAGCGAAGAGACTAAGACCTTCCCATGACACATCTGATGATGAGAGGAAGTCTTCAGTCAACAGGACAAAACCACCAGTCCAGAAGAAAGAAGAAGTAGAGGAGAACGTGGTGAGGAGAGAAGGAGCGAAGAGACTAAGACCTTCCCATGACACATCTGATGATGAGAGGAAGTCTTCAGTCAACAGGACAAAACAACCAGTCCAGAAGAAAGAAGAAGTGGAAGAAAAGGAGAAGGTAGAAGGTCAGAAGATGGGAGCCAAGAAGAGGGGAGCCATCTTCATCTCATCAGGGGACAAAAAGGAGAAGAAAAGAAGAAGGATTACATCAGGACAGAAACCCATGGATCTAAAGCAGAAGGCTGAAGAAGCTGAAGGAAGCAGCGGTGTTCGGCCAACCGGCTCCAAAAGCACAGTCTCTGATACCATCAAGAGGAGATTATTATTCCATCAAGTGCTTGGCCGGGGATGCTATGGAACGGTCCTGCTGGCGGAAGATTCATCTACCCGCAAACATTTTGCTGTTAAGATCATCGGCAAAAGAGCCCTGCTTGCTGACGGTGATGAGCGTGTGATGCTGAAGCGACGGGTTTTACAGCTGGCATCTGGGAGCCCCTTCCTTGTCCACGCAGACTTTGCATTCCAGACCAAGGTACAGTATTGATTGCTCGATATTAGGAAATGTCACATGACGCGCCCCCTGGGCCATATTCTTTAGGGGGAATATCCGGAGCCGGATCAGATGGGGGTTGTAGTCTTCCGAGTGGCGGTGACCCGGTCCGTGCCCAGGGTGTCAAACTCAGTTGTATGTGGCAGTCCTACAGATGTTAATAAGTTCTTAATGTCGACTACGCCACCCGTTGTGTTGCGGTCACTATGGCCGCCGCTGCAGCAGGGTCCGCTGAGGCTGATGGTGTTGGTGCAGCTTTGGTGATATAACCCCCAACGGGTGGGGTATAGCCTCAGGGGGATCAGGTGCAGAGGATGGGAGTTGTGGTGATGCAGTGTAGACGGCAATCAGAGACAGAGTCGGGTTATGCAGTTTAGGATGTTTACTCACTGCTGATGTTCCGGTCACTCCAGCTTCGAGTGACCTCCCGAGCCGTGCTGCGTCCACCAGGTTCTGGATCCAGCCAACCCCCAAATAAGTCCGGAGCATGACCCTGAGCTCTCCTTCTGTCCTTTCTCTGGCCGTCCCCACTATTGATCCACCCAGGTCCAGCTCCCTCGGGCCTTCTGTTGGGAGACCCTTGGCCTTGGGTTCCCTGACCCTCCACGTGGTATGCCTTCGTGGTGGATGTGGTGGGTGGCCGTGGCAAACGCTGCCCACGGCCTCCGGTCTCTGGCTGGGGTGTGTTTTTGCCCCCACCAGCTTGGGTTCCGGTACCCTGTGCCGACTCTTCACCAGGGGATTTAGTTTGGGGTCTTAGAGTCCTCTTCTTCTGTTTCCCCCTCTGGGTCTCTCTTTCTCCTCTCTCACTCTGGGTCTCTTCTCCTCAGCTCGCTGACTTTCTCTCTGCAACTGACCCTGTTCTTAGTTGGTGCCCACCTTATATATCCCTCTATGTGTGAGCTCAGGTGACCAGCACCCAATGAGCTCCTATCTTTACCCAGGCTGCTCCCCCTATCTGCCCCTACACTACTTGGGATGTACCACCCCCCTCCCACTCCAGCCAGGAACAGACTCGGTTGTACCTGCACATTTCTAAGTGGGAGTACCGTCGGTCTGCTCCTCGGAAATGGGATGTGTGTAGTGCATGCAGCCTACCGAGCTCAGTTTCACACTCCTTCCTTACCCGGGAGTGGAATATCACACCTCTGGGTTGAGGTGCAATACCCCTGTAGCAGCCGAATCCTCAGGGTGCTACATTCCCCCCTGGTAAATCACAGCACGTCCTCGGGCTGTAAGACATAAACAACACCACAAACATACATTTTTTTTTTTCATAAACATATAAAACATATAAAACATCATATAAATTAGCAGCATCAATAAAACTTTTTATAATAAACATTCTCGTCGTCTCTTGTTCCTCCTTCGGTCACTGGGCAACTGTTGACCGGGCAAAGTGCGACAGTCTTTCTAGAAAAATGGTTTTCCTATAAAACCGGTAGGGGGCGCTTTAGGACGCGCAACTATATACAGGGATATGGCCGCTCTCAGTCCTCGGCCAGTTAAGGAGGGAAAGGGAATGGCTGCTCACAGTCCTCAGCCTGTGGGATTAAGGTAAACGGGTAAACAGTTCACTCAGCTGGTCCCAACGGGGACTATATTAGCAATAACAGTTTCTTTATACCCCGATCGGGTAACTATTTACAGCACCTACTCCGCTGTACTCAACAACGTCTTCCTCCTGCTCCTTCTTTGGGGATCTCAGCTTCAGACCCGTCCGGATCCTCTTGCTCTTCCTCCTCACATCGCAGCTCCTCCTCTGTCAGGCGATGCACATGGAGGGCGTAAGGTCCTTTGGCACACTTGTGCCGGGTAAAGGTGACCTCGTCCCCGATATAAAGGTCACGACCTCTGTGCCCCTCCGGCAGATGGGACTCCACATCTCTGCGCGTGACAAAGACGTCGCCGGGGGTGTTGTGGTCTCTGATGAAGCCCCACCCATGCTGCATATTGAACTTAATTACAGTCCCGGTGGTGCGGGGACTGTGCGCTGCACGGGGGTCCCTCCTGGTTCGGCTCTTCTGCTCGGCGCTCCTTATTTGGGCCTGTTGTTCCCGGACCCGCCTCTCTCTCCGCTCCCTCGCAAACTCCTCGAGCTGCTGTCGGCAGCACTCAGCACGCTCCGCTGCAGCTGCCCTGGTTTCCTGAGTGAACCCCATTAGGTCTTCTCCGGTGGGGTCCCACTCAAATTGGGTCTCTTCAAGCGGGGGCGAGATCCTTATCACGGGCTTCGGAGCCGGAATCAGGGGTGCACACATGGCCCCAACTCTCCTCTGGTGCTCCAGTTCATAATATTTCTGGGGCCAGATGAAAGGCTGCCCGTCCGGCCACGTGTGCTGGGCAAACAAGTCCTCTCCCAGACGCGGCACCCTTGGTTTTACGGGTGCGGGCGCGGTGGTGGTGGCGCCCGGGTTGCCCAGGCCTTGCGGCCAGGCCTGGGGCACCTAGAAGGTGAAGGGCACCGTTAGGACGGCGGCGCCCTGGGCTACCTGGCCTTGCGGCCAGGCCGGAGGCTCCGCGGAGGTAGGGGGCGCTGTTGGTGATGCGACGCCCGGAAATTCTAGGCCCTGCGACCAGGCTGGTGTTACTTCCTGTTTTGCCACGCTCGGGGTCGGTGCGCATGGCGTCACAGGGGTCGCGGCGGCGGCTTCCGGTTGGGGCCTAGTCTGCGTCGGTGACACGGCGTTTTTGGGCACAGCAGGGGGACTTTCGGGCTCTGCGACGGGGAGCTGGGGCAGGTAAGCGGTGTCCCGGTTTGGGGTATAGACGTCCCCTTTACCTGCCTCCATGCGTTCGGCTCCCTTCTCGGCGCCGTCTCCGGCCTTGGGTCCTCCCGCGCCATCCTCAGAGGCGGTCTGTCTCCTCATCTTGGCTGGCGCGCTCCGGGTCTTGGTTTGCTGGGCCATCTCTCGGCTCCACTCCGCCAATGTCTCTCGCTGTACCCGGGCCATCCTCCGTGCGAGGCCCTCCAGGGCAGTCTGTGCACACTCCCGGTCTCGGGGGAGCTGTGCAAGGACCTCCACTAGGCCTAGTGGGGTCGTGGTTTCCAGCAGGCTCCTGACCAACGGGTCGGTGCTGCTCTGCTCTTCTTCCAGCAGGCTCCTGGCCAGCGGGCCGGTGCTGCTCTGCTCTCTCGCCATCTCCGGGTGAGCTTCTCTGCTACTCTTCTCCAGGCTTCTTGCCTCCGGGTGCGCTCGCTCCAGACTGCTCCAGGCGGCACCCATCTTCGTTCTTTTCTTTCGTCTCCTCCCACTTCGAGGGCGGTCCCGGGGCCACTGGGTGACTGTCAGCTCCAGGGGCGGTTCTTTCACGCTGACAGACACCTCTAGCATCACAGTCTCTGTTGGTGGGGGCGGTTTCCACTTTTGGCGCCATTTTCGGTCCTGGCCCACGATGGGAGGTGGCCTCTCGCCACCCTCTGGCACGCCCATAATGGCGTCCGCTCTTCCAAGGCGGGAAACCTTTGGAAATGGCGGGAATCGCTTCCCAGTGGCGGGAAACTCTGCAGATGGCGGGAAAAAGTTGTTAATGGCGGACACCCGGCGGGAATCGACTGGTGATGGGGTCCGATGGCGGGGACCCTCCGGAACCGGCAGGAGACTTCGCTCTGAGGTAAATGCGATCTTTTCTTCAGGCACGCAGTACCCGGTTGTTGCGGGCACGTAATCCTGCCGACTACGCCAAAATTGACGCGCCCCCTGGGCCATATTCTTTAGGGGGAATATCCGGAGCCGGATCAGATGGGGGTTGTAGTCTTCCGAGTGGCGGTGACCCGGTCCGTGCCCAGGGTGTCAAACTCAGTTGTATGTGGCAGTCCTACAGATGTTAATAAGTTCTTAATGTCGACTACGCCACCCGTTGTGTTGCGGTCACTATGGCCGCCGCTGCAGCAGGGTCCGCTGAGGCTGATGGTGTTGGTGCAGCTTTGGTGATATAACCCCCAACGGGTGGGGTATAGCCTCAGGGGGATCAGGTGCAGAGGATGGGAGTTGTGGTGATGCAGTGTAGACGGCAATCAGAGACAGAGTCGGGTTATGCAGTTTAGGATGTTTACTCACTGCTGATGTTCCGGTCACTCCAGCTTCGAGTGACCTCCCGAGCCGTGCTGCGTCCACCAGGTTCTGGATCCAGCCAACCCCCAAATAAGTCCGGAGCGTGACCCTGAGCTCTCCTTCTGTCCTTTCTCTGGCCGTCCCCACTATTGATCCACCCAGGTCCAGCTCCCTCGGGCCTTCTGTTGGGAGACCCTTGGCCTTGGGTTCCCTGACCCTCCACGTGGTATGCCTTCGTGGTGGATGGGGTGGGTGGCCGTGGCAAACGCTGCCCACGGCCTCCGGTCTCTGGCTGGGGTGTGTTTTTGCCCCCACCAGCTTGGGTTCCGGTACCCTGTGCCGACTCTTCACCCGGGGATTTAGTTTGGGGTCTTAGAGTCCTCTTCTTCTGTTTCCCCCTCTGGGTCTCTCTTTCTCCTCTCTCACTCTGGGTCTCTTCTCCTCAGCTCGCTGACTTTCTCTCTGCAACTGACCCTGTTCTTAGTTGGTGCCCACCTTATATATCCCTCTATGTGTGAGCTCAGGTGACCAGCACCCAATGAGCTCCTATCTTTACCCAGGCTGCTCCCCCTATCTGCCCCTACACGACTTGGGATGTACCACCCCCCTCCCACTCCAGCCAGGAACAGACTCGGTCGTACCTGCACATTTCTAAGTGGGAGTACCGTCGGTCTGCTCCTCGGAAATGGCATGTGTGTAGTGCATGCAGCCTACCGAGCTCAGTTTCACACTCCATCCTTACCCGGGAGTGGAATATCACACCTCTGGGTTGAGGTGCAATACCCCTGTAGCAGCCGAATCCTCAGTGTGCTACATCACACGTACCACACACTGCTCTGCCTCATGGACCCCACTGATATCATCTTACATTTCAATATAGCATGTCCCAAGGTAACCGCAGACAATAAGATGAATGTGATGACTATACACATGGGATATTGTGGCCCCTACTGTAATCAATAACATTTATGGCGGGGCTTGGTACATTGGGAATCATTTATTAAAACAGCCTTTTTACTTATCCCAGCCAATCACAGAACAGCTTTCACTTTTCCAGGTCAGTTAAAACAACCTTAGCTGAGCTCTAATTGGTTAGTATGGGCAACTAGTTTTCTAGTGAGCAGATTTATTAATGAGGCCCAATGTACCCCGCTCTATAAATGATTGAAAATATTAGATGTCATCATAGAGGTCAATGAACTGTAGAAAATCACTTGCCCGGACCTCATGTGTCTAATTGGGTGACTGGTAATATTTGTATCATTTGCAGCATTAGCTGGGCATTATCTTGTTTGGAGTCATCATCGCCATGTAGTAGTCTCTAGCTCATTTCTTTGACACTGTAGAATTTTACATATTATTATCTTGTATAGACATGGGATTTCAGAATAGATTAAATGTATTTGTTATTTTTTGTTATTTCCTGGATGACATTGTATTTTGTGTATACCATGTGGGGGACGGGACCCTGTGTACACTATATGTCAGGGCTATTGACTTTTGTGCACTTTATATACAATTTGAAAATGTGTTAATATTTTTGTATACAAGTATTATCTGTATCTTAAAGGCTTTTTTTAATTAATGTTGGGACATTTTTATGCACGTGCATCTACTTGTTTTTCATTGCCATGTTTTCTATGTATAAATATACTGGAATAAAGTACAAAATCCACTGTCTTGGAGTGAAATTTCTTCTAACCTCACCAACTAATGAAAAAGATGGTATCATATTGACCAGGGGCGAGGTGGGCCAGAGGGGCACATGCCCTCCAGGCCGGTCGCCAAGCAGCTGCTTCTTTACAGACTGCAGGGCGGCCCTGTATCTTTCATTGTGTACATGTGCCAGCTGGGCATCTGCAGCCCAGAACAGCCGGCACAGGCCACGTTCTTATGTCTGCCGGAGAGAAGCTTCAGCCGCTGAGCAGTACGAGAGGGCAGACATCTTTGATTCTTGTAAGGCCACGACCCCACTATCAGTATTTGGTCAGTATTCGGTCAGTATTTTTTCTCAGGAGTTGGAGACAAAACCAGGAGTTGGTGATAAATGCAGAATTGGTGACTTGTTTCTATTATACCTTTTCTCTGATTGTTACTGACCTGGTTTTGGCTCCCACTCCTGAGAAAATATACTGACCAAATACTGATAGTGGGGCCGGATAGTGGTCAGGACAGGAGATTTATACTTTTTGTAGAGTGTGGAAGTGGCAGGACGCTGCTCACCTCCTGACAAGTCCAGGGCCAGATCCTGAATGTTATCTATGGTCGCTCTGCTGAGGATCAGAAAGATTTATTGTAGCAGATGGACCCTTCAAGCAGGTTGGGGTCGTGCTGTCAGTGTGAGATCATCGGCTCTCGATCTGTATGAATGTTCAAATCACATCGGACCTGAGATCGAGACACTTCAGATCTTACTATACAGACCCCTGCCCCAGACTGATCCTGCACCAGCTACAGGGCCAGAGCCGGCATAACCACCCATTGCACCAGGGCAAGTGCCAGGGCCCTGGGCAAGAGGGGGGGAGGCCCACTCACAGTTGGGGACACTGGAACGCTATTGGGCCTGTGAGTTGGGGGGGCCCGGTGTAACCCCCCCCGTGCTTTACGGTGTTTGAAATACTCACCTCTCGTCATACCCTGCTGGCCGCAGGTCCAGTCTCCTCTGCGTCTTCTGACTCTGTCACGTCTCAGTGTTGAAGAGACAGGACCTGTAGCCAGCAGGGTATGAGGAGAGGTGAGTATTTTATTATTTATTTTTTATGTATGGAGCCCATTCTCTATGGAGCATTATATGGGGCCCATTCTCTATGGAGCATTATACGGGGCCCATTCTCTATGGAGCATTATATGGGGCCCATTCTCTATGGTGCATTATATGGGGCCCATTCTCTATGGTGCATTATATGGGGCCCATTCTCTATGGAGCATTATATGGGGCCCATTCTCTAGGGAGCATTATATGGGGCCCATTATTCTGTATGGCATATTACATGACGCCCATTATTCTTCATGGAGTAATATATGGGGTCAATTATGGTGTAATGAGCATTATATGGGGTTCATTATTCTGTATAGAGCATTATATGGGGCCTATTATTCTGTATGGAACATTATATGGGGTCCATTATTCAGTATGGAGCCCATTCTGTATAGAGGACTATGTGGTGCCCATAATACTGTATGGAGTGCTATGTAGTGCCCATAATACTGTATGGAGGACTATGTGGTGTCCACAATACTGTATGGAGGACTATGTGGTGCTCATACTACTGTATGGAGGACTATAATGTACAGTCTAAAATGAAAACTTTTGAATCCCCCCATGACACGCCCCATGCACTGTGAGGATTCGCCGGTTTCTGAGCTATTATAGAATTTACAATAGATATCACTCATGTAATGTAAGAAGTACCGTATTTTTCGGACTATAAGATGCACCGGACCATAAGACGCACCTAGGTTTTAGAGGAGGAAAATAAAAATAAAAAAATTTAAGCCAAAAATGTGTTCCTGATGCACTTTTAAGGGGGAGGGGGTCTTCTGCTGACACTGGTATAGGGGTAATGTCCCCCAATTCTGACAATATCCCCCATCCTGGTATATATGCCCCCCCCCTTCCTTTTATACGTGGTCCCCATCCCCATCCTGGTATGCATGGCACCCCTCATCCCTATCCCGGTATGCATGGCACCCCTCATCCCTAACCCGGTATGCATGGCACCCCTCATCCCTGTCCCGGTATGCATGGCACCCCTCATCCCTGTCCCGGTATGCATGGCACCCCTCATCCCTGTCCCGGTATGCATGGCACCCCTCATCCCTGTCCCGGTATGCATGGCACCCCTCATCCCTGTCCCGGTATGCATGACACCCCTCATCCTTATCCTGGTATAGTGGTATGCATGGCACCCCTCATCCCTGTCCTGGTATAGTGGTATGCATGGCACCCCTCATCCCTGTCCTGGTATGTATGGCACCTCTAATCCCCATCATGCTGCACATGGCCCCCTCAGCGTTACCCTGGTATGTATGGCCTCCTCATCCCCCATCCTGGTATGCATGGCTCTCTCATCCCCAATCCTGGTATGCATGACTCTCTCATCCCCAATCCTGGTACATATGGCCTCCTCATCCCCCAATCCTGGTATGCATGGTTCCCTCATCCCCCAATCCTGGTATGCATGGTTCCCTCATCCCCCAATCCTGGTATGCATGGTCCCCTCATCCCCCAATCCAGGTATGCATGGTCCCCTCATCCCCCAATCCAGGTATGCATGGTACCCCTCATCCCTATTCTGGTATGCATAGAACCCCACTTTCCTATCCTTGTATGCATGGTACCCCTCACCCCCCAATCCTGGTATGTATGGCACCACTCACCCCCCAATCCTGGTATGTATGGCACCCCTCACCCCCAATCCTGGTTTTCATGGTTCAGTCACCCCCCAAATCCTGGTATGTATGGCACCCCTCACCCCCCAATCCTGGTATGTATGGCATCCCTCACCCCCCAATCCTGGTTTTCATGGTTCAGTCACCCCCCAAATCCTGGTATGCATTGTACCCCTCATCCCCCAATCCTGGTATGCATGGTCCCCTCACACCCCTTTCCTGGTTTGTATGGTACCCCTCACCCCCCATTCCTGGTATGTATGGCACCACTCACCCCCCAATCCTGGTATGTATGGCACCCCTCACCCCCAATCCTGGTTTTCATGGTTCAGTCACCCCCCAAATCCTGGTATGTATGGCACCCCTCACCCCCCAATCCTGGTATATATGGCACCCCTCACCCCCCAATCCTGGTATGTATGGCACCCCTCACCCCCCAATCCTGGTTTTCATGGTTCAGTCAGCCCCCAAATCCTGGTATGCATTGTACCCCTCACACCCCTTTCCTGGTATGTATGGTACCCTTCACACCCCATTGCTGGTATGTATGACACCCCTCATCCCTTTCACGGTGCACAGATACAAAAAAATAAACACATACTCACCTTTCTTCCCTGTGCTCCAGCGCTTCTGAATCCTGTTCTACCGGGGAGCAGTGCGGCGCCAGAGTACGCGTGTGACCATACCGTGCTGTTCAACGCCATTTTGCTGAAGACACACTGCAAATATGTCTTCAGTAAAATGGCGCCGGATAGAGCTATGCATATGTGCCGATTCCAACGCCTTCACTCCTGCCCTGGTCTCCGGCGAGAAGAGAAGCACCGCTGCAACGCTCCTCCCGGTCAGGTAAGTATGGCGCCGGAGATCGCGGTATGTGTTCAGTGTCTACGCATACCGCAATCTCCGGCGCCATACACACTCCTCTTACCTGTAACGTAATGGGTTCTTCTGTCTAGAGCCAGACTGCGCAGGCATGTAGCGCTTGCCAAGTCTTTAAAGGCTTCAGACAGAGGGAGGCTTGTAGTGTTATATTATATATACAGTACAGACCAAAAGTTTATTTAAAGATTTTTCTGTATTTTCATGACTCTGAATATTGTACATTCACACTGAAGGCATCAAAAGTATGAATTAACAAATGTGGAATTATATACTTAACAAAAAAGTGTGAAACAACTGAAAATATGTCTTATATTCTAGGTTCTTCAAAGTAGCCACCTTTTGCTTTGATGACTGCTTTGCACACTCTTGGCATTCTCTTGATGAGCTTCAAGAGGGAGTCACCGGAAATGGTCTTCCAACAATCTTGAAGGAGTTCCCAGAGATGCTTAGCACTTGTTGGCCTTTTTGCCTTCACTCTGCGGTCCAGCTCACCCCAAACCATCTCGATTGGGTTCAGGTCTGGTGACTGTGGAGGCCAGGTCATCTGGCGTAGCACCCCATCACTCTCCTTCTTGGTCAAATAGCCCTTACACAGCCTGGAGGTGTGTTTGGGGTCATTGTCCTGTTGAAAAATAAATGATGGTCCAACTAAACGCAAACCGGATGGAATAGCATGCCGCTGCAAGATGCTGTGGTAGCCATGCTGGTTCAGTATGCCTTAAATTTTGAATAAATCCCCAACAGTGTCACCAGCAAAGCACCCCCACACCATCACACCTCCTCCTCCATGCTTCACGGTGGGAACCAGGCATGTAGAGTCCATCCGTTCACCTTTTCTGCGTCGCACAAAAACACAGTGGTTGGAACCAAAGATCTCAAATTTGGACTTATCAGACCAAAGCACAGATTTCCACTGGTCTAATGTCCATTCCTTGTGTTCTTTAGCCCAAACAAGTCTCTTCTGCTTGTTGCCTGTCCTTAGCAGTGGTTTCCCAGCAGCTATTTTACCATGAAGGCCTGCTGCACAAAGTCTCCTCTTAACAGTTGTTGTAGAGATGTGTCTGCTGCTAGAACTCTGTGTGGCATTGACCTGGTCTCTAATCTGAGCTGCTGTTAACCTGCGATTTCTGAGGCTGGTGACTCGGATAAACTTATCCTCAGAAGCAGAGGTGACTCTTGGTCTTCCTTTCCTGGGGCGGTCCTCATGTGAGCCAGTTTCTTTGTTTTCTTGATGGGTTTTGCAACTGCACTTGGGGATACATTCAAAGTTTTCCCAATTTTTCGGACTGACAGACCTTAATTTCTTAAAGTAATGATGGCCACTCGTTTTTCTTTACTTAGAATTTGTATTATGGTAAGAAAAAAGCAGCTAACAGTCTATTCAGTAGGACTATCAGCTGTGTATCCAGCTGATTTCTGCACAACACAACTGATGGTCCCAACCCCATTTATAAGGCAAGAAATCCCACTTATTAAACCTGACAGGGCACACCTGTGAAGTGAAAACCATTTCCGGTGACTACCTCTTGAAGCTCATCAAGAGAATGCCAAGAGTGTGCAAAGCAGTCATCAAAGCAAAAGGTGGCTACTTTGAAGAACCTAGAATATAAGACATATTTTCAGTTGTTTCACACTTTTTTGTTAAGTATATAATTCCACATGTGTTAATTCATAGTTTTGATGCCTTCAGTGTGAATGTACAATTTTCATAGTCAAGAAAATACAGAAAAATCTTTAAATGAGAAGGTGTGTCCAAACTTTTGGTCTGTACTGTATATATATATGTGACTACTATGTCTCTATAAATGTGATACTCATGTGTTTGTGATCCTCCATTGCTCTACTCTGTACGATTGTCTTTTAATTTTTGCAATATTTAATAAAGATTTATTTTAGCGGCAATAAGCGCCTATTGTTTCATTTTGGTGGTATCTATAGTTTTGGTGTTGCCTGTAGTGATAAAGTCTTGGATTACTCATGCTCCTTATGTTGGTAGTCATATATATGACAGTGTATCTACTGTAAAACATCTGATGTCTGTATCACAGTATTTGATATACCAGTCACATATTATTGGCTGGCAAATTTTAGCCTGGGGGGCAAGCACAATGCAGCGGCCCATGAGTGTCGCGGCCATCTTTAGGCTTGAGTTTCATGTAGCACCTGATGAGTATAGCATGTGTGCGACCAAGGTACATCTGCTAACAACCCATTTCATAAAGATCACAGCTTTTTTCAGCTGTACTGGTAGAAATTAATTACAAATGGTTCACTTATTGTTAATGGCTGCACAGTTTTTGCAAAAGCATGCGGCCATTACCAAGAAACAAGCAATTTGCACTTAATATCTAATCATATAGTGGAAAAACAGTAGTTAAATGATTGGCAGTCAGCTCCTGTGCTTGGTTTGCACAGTCATGCTGAAAGAGTCCTATTAAAAGCCTAACTATAGCTTCCAAATTAGTTTTACATGTTGGATAAACCCTTTATTTGTCCTGATTATTCTTTTCTTTTAAACATCTTTTTATTAAGGTTTTTTTTAAAGAAGGTTAACAATTGAACAAAGAAAAGTCACATTGTTAATGAAACAAATCAAAGATAACGATATCACATAGATTATAAGAGCAGAAATTGACCAGACTGCATAAATTTCAGCCAAACATTGACACGTTTCGGAAGAGAAAAAAATATAAGAGAGGTTCAATTCTTTTGAACATGTCGTAGTACAAAATTGTGGTCACATAACATGTTATCATATTCAAGAAGGTTTATTGTGATATCCTGGAAATAAAAACTTCAGAAGAGAAAAAGAAAAAAAAAAAACCTGGAGAAGGGGGGGAGGTTGAAAGGGAAGTGGGATGAACGGGGAGATGAGATGGAGGGGGGGGGGACTACAAAGATATAGATGATGGGGGGGGGGGGACTACAAAGATATAGATGATGGGAGGGGGGGGGACTACAAAGATATAGATGATGGGAGGGGGGGGGGGGAGTTGGGATTAGAATGGGCTAGCGATCTGAGTATTTTAGGTTAGTATTGTGCGGTCTGTAATATATTTGTGCCAGGGACGCCATATCAACGAGAATTGTTTATGCCTTTTTTCATCCCAACTAGTCAATTCTTCTAGCCTGTATACTTGTTCAACCTTCATTTCCCAGAGTGAGATATTTGGGGTCTTCGCAGATTTCCATAAGGATGTCACAAGTAACTTAGCCGAGGCCAGGAGCTGTCTAAGAAGGGTTAATTTTATTTTAGGGAAGTTATCTAGGAACAGAAACAGAAGGCAGATCTCCGGCGAGGTCAAGAGTTGCAAGTTTAAAATTGTATTAATAGTTTGAATTATTTTTGTCCAGAAGGGCTTAATCAATGTACAGTTCCACCACATGTGGAGCATAGTGCCCACATCAGAAGAGCATCTCCAGCAGTTAGGATCAAGTCCTTTGTAACATTTCTGAAGTTTTGATGGAGTCATATACCACCTGGAGAGAACTTTATAGCCATTCTCTTGTACTCTAACACATCTAGAGGAGACTTTAGGTGCTAGTAGTAATCTTTTAATTTCAGATGGGGTGAAAGGCCTATTCAGATCCTGTTCCCACTTCATTACATATGGCAGTTTCTTAGGGGTTCTGGTTAGGCATAATTGTTTTTGTAGAGCTGATTACGTTCTTTTTTAGGGTTTTTTTGCAGCTATAAGTTTTTCAAAATCAGTCATTTCCCTAATATAATTTGGAGTTTTAAAGACTAGTTTTAAGTTAGACATAAATTTCTGGTACATAAAGGGGTGAAAAGAGATAGTATCTAGCATTTGATTGAGTTCTGCCAAGCAGGGCATGACCCCATTATCTGTAATTTTTTGGAGTGGTGTTATCAAGTTGCGAATTGAGTTGTGTATTGTGGCATTATGGGCCGGAGAAAGGAGAGAACTAGGTCTGTAACTTGTAGGAGAGGGGAGGGAAACGGGGAGCATATTTGTCTTATATGGGGATTGGACCAGATTTTAAAAGTAGTGGCGGTGAAAGGGTTTTTAATTGATGTATACCTAGTACTACTTGAGGGCGTGAGGATGAGCTGTCTAAGGGGGAATTTAAGGATTGTTTCTTCTACTTTAATCCATTGCTTCTGTGGTGGGAGCCTGATCCATCCACGACTCTTTGGAGATGAGTGGCTTGTTGAAGTATCTTTAGATCTGGCAGATCTATACCTCCTTCAGAGTGTGGGAGGGATAATATTTGTAAGGGAAGTCTGGGTTTTTGGTTGTGCCACAGAAAACGGCTGAGGAGTTTTCGTATGTCAATGAAAAAAGAATTAGGTAGGTGGATTGGAAGGGCTTGCACTAGATAAGTTATTTTTGGCCATATCATACATTTAAGGAGATTTTTCCTACCCAACCAGGAGATGTATGAGATATTCCAGTTGGGGGTAAGTTTCTGGATTTTCTGCAATAGCGGTGGGAAGTTTAACTTATAAAGTTCTTGTAGGTTTGGAAAAATCTCAACTCCCAAGAAACGTATTGATGGGGGGGACCAGGTAAAGGGGGACCCGATTGCCATTTGTGTTTTTTGTGGTTCTGGGATATTTATATTTAAGACTTGAGATTTGCTAAGATTCACCTTAAAATTTGATAGTGCACCGTATTCCTTGAGTAATGTCAGGATAACTGGGACAGATATTCTCGGGTTAGAGGTCATGATCAGTAGATCGTCTGCGTATGCTGCGATTTTATGTTCAGTACCAGCTGATTTGATGCCAACGATCCTCCCCTCCTCTCTGAGCTTTTGTAGTAAAGGTTCTAGTGTAAGAATAAAAAGGAGAGGGGAAAGCGGGCATCCCTGCCTGGTGCCGTTAGAAATATTAAAAGATGAAGACATAACATGAGAGAGGATTAGATACACTGCTCAGCAGACAGTATCACACCGGATAGGATTAGATACACAGCTCAGCAGACAGTATCACACCGGATAGGATTAGATACACAGCTCAGCAGACAGTATCACACAGGAGAAGATTAGATACACAGCTCAGCAGACAGTATCACACCGGATAGGATTAGATACACAGCTCAGCAGACAGTATCACACCGGATAGGATTAGATACACAGCTCAGCAGACAGTATCACACAGGAGAGGATTAGATACACAGCTCAGCAGACATTATAACACAGGAGAGGATTAGATACACAGCTCAGCAGACAGTATCACACAGGAGAGGATTAGATACACTGCTCAGCAGACAGTATCACACAGGAGAGGATTAGATACACAGCTCAGCAGACAGTATCACACCGGATAGGATTAGATACACTGCTCAGCAGACAGTATCACACCGGATAGGATTAGATACACAGCTCAGCAGACAGTATCACACAGGATAGGATTAGATACACAGCTCAGCAGACAGTATCACACCGGATAGGATTAGATACACTGCTCAGCAGACAGTATCACACCGGATAGGATTAGATACACTGCTCAGCAGACAGTATCACACCGGATAGGATTAGATACACAGCTCAGCAGACAGTATCACACAGGATAGGATTAGATACACAGCTCAGCAGACAGTATCACACCGGATAGGATTAGATACACAGCTCAGCAGACAGTATCACACAGGAGAGGATTAGATACACAGCTCAGCAGACAGTATCACACAGGAGAGGATTAGATACACAGCTCAGCAGACAGTATCACACCGGATAGGATTAGATACACTGCTCAGCAGACAGTATCACACCGGATAGGATTAGATACACAGCTCAGCAGACAGTATCACACCGGATAGGATTAGATACACAGCTCAGCAGACAGTATCACACAGGATAGGATTAGATACACAGCTCAGAAGACAGTATCACACCGGATAGGATTAGATACACAGCTCAGCAGACAGTATCACACCGGATAGGATTAGATACACAGCTCAGCAGACAGTATCACACAGGAGAAGATTAGATACACTGCTCAGCAGACAGTATCACACCGGATAGGATTAGATACACAGCTCAGCAGACAGTATCACACAGGAGAAGATTAGATACACAGCTCAGCAGACAGTATCACACAGGAGAGGATTAGATACACAGCTCAGCAGACAGTATCACACCGGATAGGATTAGATACACAGCTCAGCAGTCAGTATCACACCGGATAGGATTAGATACACAGCTCAGCAGACAGTATCACACAGGAGAGGATTAGATACACAGCTCAGCAGATAGTATCACACAGGAGAGGATTAGATACACAGCTCAGCAGACAGTATCACACCGGATAGGATTAGATACACTGCTCAGCAGACAGTATCACACCGGATAGGATTAGATACACAGCTCAGCAGACAGTATCACACCGGATAGGATTAGATACACAGCTCAGCAGACAGTATCACACAGGATAGGATTAGATACACAGCTCAGAAGACAGTATCACACCGGATAGGATTAGATACACTGCTCAGCAGACAGTATCACACCGGATAGGATTAGATACACAGCTCAGCAGACAGTATCACACAGGAGAGGATTAGATACACAGCTCAGCAGACAGTATCACACTGGAGAAGATTAGATACACTGCTCAGCAGACAGTATCACACCGGATAGGATTAGATACACAGCTCAGCAGACAGTATCACACCGGATAGGATTAGATACACAGCTCAGCAGACAGTATCACACAGGAGAAGATTAGATACACTGCTCAGCAGACAGTATCACACCGGATAGGATTAGATACACAGCTCAGCAGACAGTATCACACAGGAGAAGATTAGATACACAGCTCAGCAGACAGTATCACACAGGAGAGGATTAGATACACAGCTCAGCAGATAGTATCACACAGGAGAGGATTAGATACACAGCTCAGCAGACAGTATCACACCGGATAGGATTAGATACACTGCTCAGCAGACAGTATCACACCGGATAGGATTAGATACACAGCTCAGCAGACAGTATCACACCGGATAGGATTAGATACACAGCTCAGCAGACAGTATCACACAGGATAGGATTAGATACACAGCTCAGAAGACAGTATCACACCGGATAGGATTAGATACACTGCTCAGCAGACAGTATCACACCGGATAGGATTAGATACACAGCTCAGCAGACAGTATCACACAGGAGAGGATTAGATACACAGCTCAGCAGACAGTATCACACTGGAGAAGATTAGATACACTGCTCAGCAGACAGTATCACACCGGATAGGATTAGATACACAGCTCAGCAGACAGTATCACACCGGATAGGATTAGATACACAGCTCAGCAGACAGTATCACACAGGAGAAGATTAGATACACTGCTCAGCAGACAGTATCACACCGGATAGGATTAGATACACAGCTCAGCAGACAGTATCACACAGGAGAAGATTAGATACACAGCTCAGCAGACAGTATCACACAGGAGAGGATTAGATACACAGCTCAGCAGACAGTATCACACCGGATAGGATTAGATACACAGCTCAGCAGACAGTATCACACCGGATAGGATTAGATACACAGCTCAGCAGACAGTATCACACAGGAGAGGATTAGATACACAGCTCAGCAGACAGTATCACACAGGAGAGGATTAGATACACAGCTCAGCAGATAGTATCACACAGGAGAGGATTAGATACACAGCTCAGCAGACAGTATCACACCGGATAGGATTAGATACACTGCTCAGCAGACAGTATCACACCAGATAGGATTAGATACACAGCTCAGCAGACAGTATCACACCGGATAAGATTAGATACACAGCTCAGCAGACAGTATCACACAGGAGAGGATTAGATACACAGCTCAGCAGACAGTATCACACAGGATAGGATTAGATACACAGCTCAGAAGACAGTATCACACCGGATAGGATTAGATACACAGCTCAGCAGACAGTATCACACCGGATAGGATTAGATACACAGCTCAGCAGACAGTATCACACAGGAGAAGATTAGATACACTGCTCAGCAGACAGTATCACACCGGATAGGATTAGATACACAGCTCAGCAGACAGTATCACACAGGAGAAGATTAGATACACAGCTCAGCAGACAGTATCACACAGGAGAGGATTAGATACACAGCTCAGCAGACAGTATCACACCGGATAGGATTAGATACACAGCTCAGCAGTCAGTATCACACCGGATAGGATTAGATACACAGCTCAGCAGACAGTATCACACAGGAGAGGATTAGATACACAGCTCAGCAGATAGTATCACACAGGAGAGGATTAGATACACAGCTCAGCAGACAGTATCACACCGGATAGGATTAGATACACTGCTCAGCAGACAGTATCACACCGGATAGGATTAGATACACAGCTCAGCAGACAGTATCACACCGGATAGGATTAGATACACAGCTCAGCAGACAGTATCACACAGGATAGGATTAGATACACAGCTCAGAAGACAGTATCACACCGGATAGGATTAGATACACTGCTCAGCAGACAGTATCACACCGGATAGGATTAGATACACAGCTCAGCAGACAGTATCACACAGGAGAGGATTAGATACACAGCTCAGCAGACAGTATCACACTGGAGAAGATTAGATACACTGCTCAGCAGACAGTATCACACCGGATAGGATTAGATACACAGCTCAGCAGACAGTATCACACCGGATAGGATTAGATACACAGCTCAGCAGACAGTATCACACAGGAGAAGATTAGATACACTGCTCAGCAGACAGTATCACACCGGATAGGATTAGATACACAGCTCAGCAGACAGTATCACACAGGAGAAGATTAGATACACAGCTCAGCAGACAGTATCACACAGGAGAGGATTAGATACACAGCTCAGCAGACAGTATCACACCGGATAGGATTAGATACACAGCTCAGCAGACAGTATCACACCGGATAGGATTAGATACACAGCTCAGCAGACAGTATCACACAGGAGAGGATTAGATACACAGCTCAGCAGACAGTATCACACAGGAGAGGATTAGATACACAGCTCAGCAGATAGTATCAAACAGGAGAGGATTAGATACACAGCTCAGCAGACAGTATCACACCGGATAGGATTAGATACACTGCTCAGCAGACAGTATCACACCAGATAGGATTAGATACACAGCTCAGCAGACAGTATCACACCGGATAAGATTAGATACACAGCTCAGCAGACAGTATCACACAGGATAGGATTAGATACACAGCTCAGAAGACAGTATCACACCGGATAGGATTAGATACACTGCTCAGCAGACAGTATCACACCGGATAGGATTAGATACACAGCTCAGCAGACAGTATCACACAGGAGAGGATTAGATACACAGCTCAGCAGACAGTATCACACTGGAGAAGATTAGATACACTGCTCAGCAGACAGTATCACACCGGATAGGATTAGATACACAGCTCAGCAGACAGTATCACACCGGATAGGATTAGATACACAGCTCAGCAGACAGTATCACACAGGAGAAGATTAGATACACTGCTCAGCAGACAGTATCACACCGGATAGGATTAGATACACAGCTCAGCAGACAGTATCACACAGGAGAAGATTAGATACACAGCTCAGCAGACAGTATCACACAGGAGAGGATTAGATACACAGCTCAGCAGACAGTATCACACTGGATAGGATTAGATACACAGCTCAGCAGACAGTATCACACCGGATAGGATTAGATACACAGCTCAGCAGACAGTATCACACAGGATAGGATTAGATACACAGCTCAGCAGACAGTATCACACCGGATAGGATTAGATACACAGCTCTGCAGACAGTATCACACAGCAGAGGATTAGATACACAGCTCAGCAGACAGTATCACACAGGATAGGATTAGATACACAGCTCAGCAGACAGTATCACACCGGATAGGATTAGATACACAGCTCAGCAGACAGTATCACACCGGATAGGATTAGATACACAGCTCAGCAGACAGTATCACACAGGAGAGGATTAGATACACGGCTCAGCAGACAGTATGACACAGGAGAGGATTAGATACACGGCTCAGCAGACAGTATCACACAGGAGAGGATTAGATACACGGCTCAGCAGACAGTATCACACAGGAGAGGATTAGATACACGGCTCAGCAGACAGTATGACACAGGAGAGGATTAGATACACGGCTCAGCAGACAGTATCATACAGGGTAGGATTAGATACACAGCTCAGCAGACAGTATCACACAGGAGAGGATTAGATACACGGCTCAGCAGATAGTATCACACAGGATAGGATTAGATACACAGCTCAGCAGGCGGTATCACACAGGACAGGATTAGATACACAGCTCAGCAGACATTATCACACAGGAGAGGATTAGATACACAGCTCAGCAGACATTATCACATAGGAGGGGATTAGATACATACACAGCTCAGCAGACAGTATCACACAGGACAGGATTAGATACATAGCTCAGCAGACGGTATCACACAGGAGAGGATTAGATACACGGCTCAGCAGACAGTATCACACAGGAGGGGATTAGATACACAGCTCAGCAGACAGTACCACACAGTATAAGATTAGATACACTGCTCAGCAGACAGTATCACACAGGAGAGGATTAGATACACAGCTCAGCAGACAGTATCAAACAGGAGGGGATTAGATACACAGCTCAGAAGACAGTATCACACAGGAGAGGATTAGATACACAGCTCAGCAGACAGTATCACACCGGAGAGGATTAGATACACAGCTCAGCGGACAGTATCACACAGGAGAGGATTAAATACACGGTTGAGCAGACAGTATCACACAGGGTAGGATTAGAGATACAGCTCAGCAGACAGTATCACACAGCATAGGATTAGATACACAGCTCAGCAGACAGTATCACACAGCATAGGATTAGATACACAGCACAGCAGTCAGTATCACACAGGAGAGGATTTGATACACAGCTCAGCAGACAGTATCACACAGGAGAGGATTAGATACACGGCTCAGCAGACAGTATCACACAGGAGAGGATTAGATACACAGCTCAGCAGACAGTATCACACAGGAGAGGATTCGATACACGGCTCAGCAGACAGTATGACACAGGAGAGGATTAGATACACGGCTCAGCAGACAGTATCATACAGGGTAGGATTAGATACACAGCTCAGCAGACAGTATCACACAGGAGAGGATTAGATACACGGCTCAGCAGATAGTATCACACAGGATAGGATTAGATACACAGCTCAGCAGACGGTATCACACAGGACAGGATTAGATACACAGCTCAGCAGACATTATCACACAGGAGAGGATTAGATACACAGCTCAGCAGACATTATCACACAGGAGGGGATTAGATACATACACAGCTCAGCAGACAGTATCACACAGGACAGGATTAGATACATAGCTCAGCAGACGGTATCACACAGGAGAGGATTAGATACACGGCTCAGCAGACAGTATCACACAGGAGGGGATTAGATACACAGCTCAGCAGACAGTACCACACAGTATAAGATTAGATACACTGCTCAGCAGACAGTATCACACAGGAGAGGATTAGATACACAGCTCAGCAGACAGTATCAAACAGGAGGGGATTAGATACACAGCTCAGAAGACAGTATCACACAGTATAAGATTAGATACACTGCTCAGCAGATTATCACAGCATAGGATTAGATACACGGCTCAGCAGACAGTATCACACAGGAGAGGATTAGATACACAGCTCAGCAGACAGTATCACACCGGAGAGGATTAGATACACAGCTCAGCAGACAGTATCACACAGTATAAGATTAGATACACTGCTCAGCAGACAGTATCACACAGGAGAGGATTAGATACACTGCTCAGCAGACAGTATCACACAGGAGAGGATTAGATACACAGCTCAGCAGACAGTATCGCACAGGAGAGGATTAGATACACAGCTCAGCAGACGGTATCGCACAGGAGAGGATTAGATACACGGCTCCACAGACAGTATCACACAGGAGAGGATTAGATACACAGCTCAGCAGATGGTATCACACAGGAAAGGATTAGATACATAGCTCAGCAGATGGTATCACACAGGACAGGATTAGATGCACAGCTCAGCAGACAGTATCACACAGGAGAGGATTAGATACACAGCTCAGCTGACAGTATCACATAGGACAGGATTAGATACACAGTTCATCAGACAGTATCACACAGGAGTGGATTAGATACACGGCTCAGCAGACAGTATCACGAAAGATAGGATTAGATACGCAGTTCATCAGACAGTATCACACAGGAGACGATTAGATACACAGCTCAGCAGACAGTATCACACATTACATGATTAGATACACAGCTCAGCAGACAGTATCACACAGGATGGGATTAGATACACGGCTCAGCAGACAGTATCACACAGGAGAGGATTAGATACACAGCTCAGCAGACAGTAACGCACAGGAGAGGATTAGATACACAGCTCAGCACATAGTATCACACAGGAGAGGATTAGATACACAGCTCAGCAGACAGTATCACACAGGAGAGGATTAGATACACAGCTCAGCAGACAGTATCACACAGGATAGGATTAGATACACTGCTCTGCAGATAGTATCACACAGGATAGGATTAGATACACGGCTTAGCAGACAGTATCACACAGGAGAGGATTAGATACACGGCTCAGCAGACAGTATCACACAGGAGAGGATTAGACACACAGCTCAGCAGACAGTATCACACAGGAGAGGATTAGATACATAGCTCAGCAGACGGTATCACACAGGACAGGTTTAGATATACAGCTCAGCAGACAGTATCACACAGTAGGGGATTAGATACACAGCTCAGCAGACAGTACCACACAGTATAAGATTAGATACACTGCTCAGCAGACAGTATCACACAGGAGAGGATTAGATACACAGCTCAGCAGACAGTATCACACAGGAGGGGATTAGATACACAGCTCAGCAGACAGTATCACACAGGAGAGGATTCGATACACGGCTCAGCAGACAGTATGACACAGGAGAGGATTAGATACACGGCTCAGCAGACAGTATCATACAGGGTAGGATTAGATACACAGCTCAGCAGACAGTATCACACAGGAGAGGATTAGATACACGGCTCAGCAGATAGTATCACACAGGATAGGATTAGATACACAGCTCAGCAGACGGTATCACACAGGACAGGATTAGATACACAGCTCAGCAGACATTATCACACAGGAGAGGATTAGATACACAGCTCAGCAGACATTATCACACAGGAGGGGATTAGATACATACACAGCTCAGCAGACAGTATCACACAGGACAGGATTAGATACATAGCTCAGCAGACGGTATCACACAGGAGAGGATTAGATACACGGCTCAGCAGACAGTATCACACAGGAGGGGATTAGATACACAGCTCAGCAGACAGTACCACACAGTATAAGATTAGATACACTGCTCAGCAGACAGTATCACACAGGAGAGGATTAGATACACAGCTCAGCAGACAGTATCAAACAGGAGGGGATTAGATACACAGCTCAGAAGACAGTATCACACAGTATAAGATTAGATACACTGCTCAGCAGATTATCACAGCATAGGATTAGATACACGGCTCAGCAGACAGTATCACACAGGAGAGGATTAGATACACAGCTCAGCAGACAGTATCACACCGGAGAGGATTAGATACACAGCTCAGCAGACAGTATCACACAGTATAAGATTAGATACACTGCTCAGCAGACAGTATCACACAGGAGAGGATTAGATACACTGCTCAGCAGACAGTATCACACAGGAGAGGATTAGATACACAGCTCAGCAGACAGTATCGCACAGGAGAGGATTAGATACACAGCTCAGCAGACGGTATCGCACAGGAGAGGATTAGATACACGGCTCCACAGACAGTATCACACAGGAGAGGATTAGATACACAGCTCAGCAGATGGTATCACACAGGAAAGGATTAGATACATAGCTCAGCAGATGGTATCACACAGGACAGGATTAGATGCACAGCTCAGCAGACAGTATCACACAGGAGAGGATTAGATACACAGCTCAGCTGACAGTATCACATAGGACAGGATTAGATACACAGTTCATCAGACAGTATCACACAGGAGTGGATTAGATACACGGCTCAGCAGACAGTATCACGAAAGATAGGATTAGATACGCAGTTCATCAGACAGTATCACACAGGAGACGATTAGATACACAGCTCAGCAGACAGTATCACACATTACATGATTAGATACACAGCTCAGCAGACAGTATCACACAGGATGGGATTAGATACACGGCTCAGCAGACAGTATCACACAGGAGAGGATTAGATACACAGCTCAGCAGACAGTAACGCACAGGAGAGGATTAGATACACAGCTCAGCACATAGTATCACACAGGAGAGGATTAGATACACAGCTCAGCAGACAGTATCACACAGGAGAGGATTAGATACACAGCTCAGCAGACAGTATCACACAGGATAGGATTAGATACACTGCTCTGCAGATAGTATCACACAGGATAGGATTAGATACACGGCTTAGCAGACAGTATCACACAGGAGAGGATTAGATACACGGCTCAGCAGACAGTATCACACAGGAGAGGATTAGACACACAGCTCAGCAGACAGTATCACACAGGAGAGGATTAGATACATAGCTCAGCAGACGGTATCACACAGGACAGGTTTAGATATACAGCTCAGCAGACAGTATCACACAGTAGGGGATTAGATACACAGCTCAGCAGACAGTACCACACAGTATAAGATTAGATACACTGCTCAGCAGACAGTATCACACAGGAGAGGATTAGATACACAGCTCAGCAGACAGTATCACACAGGAGGGGATTAGATACACAGCTCAGCAGACAGTATCACACAGGAGGGGATTAGATACACAGCTCAGGAGACAGTATCACACAGTATAAGATTAGATACACTGCTCAGCAGACTATCACACAGCATAGGATTAGATACACGGCTCAGCAGACAGTATCACACAGGAGAGGATTAGATACACAGCTCAGCAGACAGTATCACACAGGAGGGGATTAGATACACAGCTCAGGAGACAGTATCACACAGTATAAGATTAGATACACTGCTCAGCAGACAGTATCACACAGGAGAGGATTAGATACACGGCTCAGCAGACAGTACCGCACAGGAGAGGATTAGATACACAGCTCAGCAGACAGTATCGCACAGGAAAGGATTAGACACACTGCTCAGCATACGGTATCGCACAGGAGAGGATTAGATACACGGCTCAGCAGACAGTACCGCACAGGAGAGGATTAGATACACAGCTCAGCAGACAGTATCACACAGGAAAGGATTAGATACATAGCTCAGCAGACGGTATCACACAGGACAGGATTAGATGCACAGCTCAGCAGACAGTATCACACAAGAGAGGATTAGATACACAGCTCAGCTGACAGTATCACATAGGACAGGATTAGATACACAGTTCATCAGACAGTATCACACAGGAGTGGATTAGATACACGACTCAGCAGACAGTATCGCACAGGGCGGGATTAGATATATGACACAGCAGACAGTATCACACAGGAGAGGATTAGATACACAGCTCAGCTGACAGTATCACATAGGACAGGATTAGATACACAGTTCATCAGACAGTATCACACAGGAGAGGATTAGATACACAGCTCAGCAGACAGTAACGCACAGGAGAGGATTAGATACACAGCTCAGCACACAGTATCACACAGGAGAGGATTAGATACACGGCTCAGCAGACAGTATCACACAGGAGAGGATTAGATACACAGCTCAGCAGACAGTATCACACAGGATAGGATTAGATACACAGCTCAGAACATAGTATCACACAGGAGAGGATTAGATACACAGCTCAGCAGACAGTATCACACAGGAGAGGATTAGATACACAGCTCAGCAGACAGTATCACACAGGATAGGATTAGATACACTGCTCTGCAGATAGTATCACACAGGTTAGGATTAGATACACGGCTTAGCAGACAGTATCACACAGGAGAGGATTAGATACACGGCTCAGCAGACAGTATCACACAGGAGAGGATTAGACACACAGCTCAGCAGACAGTATCACACAGGAGAGGATTAGATACATAGCTCAGCAGACGGTATCACACAGGACAGGTTTAGATATACAGCTCAGCAGACAGTATCACACAGTAGGGGATTAGATACACAGCTCAGCAGACAGTACCACACAGTATAAGATTAGATACACTGCTCAGTAGACAGTATCACACAGGAGAGGATTAGATACACAGCTCAGCAGACAGTATCACACAGGAGGGGATTAGATACACAGCTCAGCAGACAGTATCACACAGTATAAGATTAGATACACTGCTCAGCAGACTATCACACAGCATAGGATTAGATACACGGCTCAGCAGACAGTATCACACAGGAGAGGATTAGATACACAGCTCAGCAGACAGTATCACACAGGAGGGGATTAGATACACAGCTCAGGAGACAGTATCACACAGTATAAGATTAGATACACTGCTCAGCAGACAGTATCACACAGGAGAGGATTAGATACACAGCTCAGCAGACAGTATCGCACAGGAAAGGATTAGACACACTGCTCAGCAGACGGTATCGCACAGGAGAGGATTAGATACACGGCTCAGCAGACAGTACCGCACAGGAGAGGATTAGATACACAGCTCAGCAGACAGTATCACACAGGAAAGGATTAGATACATAGCTCAGCAGACGGTATCACACAGGACAGGATTAGATGCACAGCTCAGCAGACAGTATCACACAAGAGAGGATTAGATACACAGCTCATCTGACAGTATCACATAGGACAGGATTAGCTACACAGTTCATCAGACAGTATCACACAGGAGTGGATTAGATACACGACTCAGCAGACAGTATCGCACAGGGCGGGATTAGATATATGATACAGCAGACAGTATCACACAGGAGAGGATTAGATGCACAGCTCAGCTGACAGTATCACATAGGACAGGATTAGATACACAGTTCATCAGACAGTATCACACAGGAGAGGATTAGATACACAGCTCAGCAGACAGTAACGCACAGGAGAGGATTAGATACACAGCTCAGCACACAGTATCACACAGGAGAGGATTAGATACACGGCTCAGCAGACAGTATCACACAGGAGAGGATTAGATACACAGCTCAGCAGACAGTATCACACAGGATAGGATTAGATACACTGCTCAGCAGATGGTATTACACAGGATAGGATTAGATACACAGCTCAGCTGACAGTATCACACAGGATAGGATTAGATACACGGCTCAGCAGACATTATCACACAGGAGATGATTAGATACACAGCATAGGATTAGATACACAGCTCAGCAGACAGTATCACACAGCATAGGATTAGATACACTTCTCAGCAGACAGAATCACACAGGAGGGGATTAGATACACAGCTCAGCAGACAGTATCACAGGATAAGATTAGATACACTGCTCAGCAGACGGTATCACACAGGACAGGATTAGATGCATAGCTCAGCAGACGGTATCACACAGGACAAGATTAGATAAACAGCTCAGCAGACAGTATCACACAGGAGAGGATTAGATACACAGCTCAGCAGACAGTATCACACAGGAGTGGATTAGATACACGGCTCAGCAGACAGTATCGCACAGGGCGGGATTAGATACACGACTCAGCAGATGGTATCACACAAGATAGGATTAGATACACAGTTCATCAGACAGTATCACACAGGATAGGATAAGATACACGGCTCAGCAGACAGAGTCACACAGGAGAGGATTAGATACACAGCTCATCAGACAGTATCACACAGGAGAGGATTAGATACACGGCTCAGCAGACAGAGTCACACAGGAGAGGATTAGATACACAGCTCATCAGACAGTATCACACAGGAGAGGATTAGATACACAGCTCAGCAGACAGTATCACACAGGAGAGGATTAGATACACAGCTCAGCAGACAGTATCACACAGGAGAGGATTAGATACACAGCTCAGCTGACAGTATCACACAGGAGAGGATTAGATACACAGCTCAGCAGACAGTATCACACAGGAGAGGATTAGATATACAGCTCAGCAGACAGTATCACACAGCATAGGATTAGATACACAGCTCAGCAGACTGTATCACACGGGTGGATTAGATACACGGCTCAGCAGACAGTATCGCACAGGGCGGGATTAGATACACGGCTCAGCAGACAGTATCACACAGGATAGGATTAGATACACAGTTCATCAGACAGTATCACACAGGAGAGGATTAGATACACAGCTCAGCAGACAGTATCACACAGGAGAGGATTAGATACACAGCTCAGCACACAGTATCACACAGGAAAGGATTAGATACACAGCTCAGCAGAGAGTATCGCACAGGAGAGGATTAGATACACTGCTCAGCAGACGGTATCACACAGGAGAGGATTAGATACACGGTTGAGCAGACAGTATCACACAGGGTAGGATTAGAGATACAGCTCAGCAGACAGTATCACACAGCATAGGATTAGATACACAGCTCAGCAGACAGTATCACACAGCATAGGATTAGATACACAGCACAGCAGTCAGTATCACACAGGAGAGGATTTGATACACAGCTCAGCAGACAGTATCACACAGGAGAGGATTAGATACACGGATCAGCAGATGGTATCAAACAGGATGGAATTAGATACACTGCTCAGCAGACAGTATCACACAGGACAGGATTAGATACACAGCTCAGCAGACGGTATCACACAGGAGAGGATTAGATACACAGCTCAGCAGACAGTATCACACAGGAAAGGATTAGATACACAGCTCAGCAGATGGTATCACACAGGATAGGATTAGATACACAACTCAGCTGACAGTATCACACAGCACAGGATTAGATACAAAGCTCAGCAGATAGTATCACACAGGAGTGGATTAGATACACGGCTCAGCAGACAGTATCGCACAGGGCGGGATTCGATACACGGCTCAGCAGACAGTATCACACAGGATAGGATTAGATACACAGTTCATCAGACAGTATCACACAGGAGTGGATTAGATACACGGCTCAGCAGACAGTATCGCACAGGGCGGGATTAGATACACAGCTCAGCAGACAATATCACACAGGAGTGGATTAGATCCACGGCTCAGCAGACAGTATCGCACAGGGCGGGATTAGATACACGGCTCAGCAGACAGTATCACACAGGATAGGATTAGATACACTGCTCAGCAGATAGTATCACACAGGATAGGATTAGATGCACAGCTCAGCAGACAGTATCACACAGGAGAGGATTAGATACACAGCTCAGCAGACAATATCGCACAGGAGAGGATTAGATACATAGCTCAGCGGACTGTATCACACAGGACAGGATTAGATACACAGCTCAGCAGACAGTATCACACAGGAGAGGATTAGATACACGGCTCAGCAGACATTATCACACAGGAGAGGATTAGATACACAGCTCAGCAGATGGTATCACACAAGATAGGATTAGATACACTGCTCAGCAGATAGTATCACACAGTAGAGGATTAGATACACGGCTCAGCAGACAGTATCACACAGGAGAGGATTAGATACACTGATCAGCAGATAGTATCACACAGGAGAGGATTAGATACACAGCTCAGCAGCTGGTATCACACAGGATAGGTTTAGATACACTGCTCAGCAGATGGTATCACACAGGATATGATTAGATACAGGGCTCAGCAGACAGTATCACACAGGAGAGGATTAGTTACACGGCTCAGCAGATGGTATCACACAGGATAGGATTAGATACACAGCTCAGCAGACAGTATCACACAGGGCAGGATTAGATACACGGTTCAGCAGACAGTATCACACAGGGTAGGATTAGATACACAGCTCAGCTGACAGTATCACACAGGAGAGGATTTGATACACAGCTCAGCAGACAGTATCACACAGGAGAGGATTAGATACACAGCTCAGCAGATGGTATCACACAGGATAGAATTAGATACACTGCTCAGCAGACAGTATCACACAGGGCAGGATTAGATACACGGTTCAGCAGACAGTATCACACAGGGTAGGATTAGATACACGGCTCAGCAGACAGTATCACACAGGAGAGGATTAGATACACAGCTCAGCAGACAGTATCACACAGGAGAGGATTAGATACACGGCTCAGCAGACAGTATCACACAGGAGAGGATTAGATACACTGCTCAGCAGATAGTATCACACAGGAGAGGATTAGATGCACAGCTCAGCAGACAGTATCACACAGGAGAGGATTAGATACACGGCTCATCAGACAGTATCGCACAGGAGAGGATTAGATACATAGCTCATCAGACAGTATCACACAGGACAGGATTAGATACACAGCTCAGCAGACAGTATCGCACAGGAGAGGATTAGATACATAGCTCATCAGACAGTATCACACAGGACAGGATTAGATACACAGCTCAGCAGACAGTATCACACAGGAGAGGATTAGATACACAGCTCAGCAGACAGTATCACACAGGAGAGGATTAGATACACGGCTCATCAGACAGTATCGCACAGGAGAGGATTAGATACATAGCTCATCAGACAGTATCACACAGGACAGGATTAGATACACAGCTCAGCAGACAGTATCGCACAGGAGAGGATTAGATACATAGCTCATCAGACAGTATCACACAGGACAGGATTAGATACACAGCTCAGCTGACAGTATCACACAGGAGAGGATTAGATACACAGCTCAGCAGACAGTATCACACAGGAGAGGATTAGATACACAGCTCAGCTGACAGTATCACACAGGAGAGGATTAGATACACAGCTCAGCAGACAGTATCGCACAGGAGAGGATTAGATACACAGCTCAGCAGCCGGTATCACACAGGAGAGGATTAGATACACTGCTCAGCAGACGGTATCACACAGGAGAGGATTAGATACACGGTTGAGCAGACAGTATCACACAGGGTAGGATTAGAGATACAGCTCAGCAGACAGTATCACACAGCATAGGATTAGATACACAGCTCAGCAGACAGTATCACACAGCATAGGATTAGATACACAGCACAGCAGTCAGTATCACACAGGAGAGGATTTGATACACAGCTCAGCAGACAGTATCACACAGGAGAGGATTAGATACACAGCTCAGCAGACAGTATCACACAGGATAGGATTATATACATGGCTCAGCAGACAGTATCACACAGGATAGGCTTAGATACACAGCTCACCTGACAGTATCACACAGTAGAGGATTATATACATGGCTCAGCAGACAGTATCACACAGGATAGGCTTAGATACACAGCTCAGCAGGCAGTATCACACAGGAAAGGATTAGATACACAGCTCAGCAAACAGTATCACACAGTAGAGGATTAGATACATAGCTCAGCAGACAGTATCACACAGGAGAGGATTAGATACACAGCTCAGCAGACAGTATCGCACAGGAAAGGATTAGATACACAGCTCAGCAGATGGTATCACACAGGATAGGATTAGATACACAACTCAGCTGACAGTATCACACAGCACAGGATTAGATACAAAGCTCAGCAGATAGTATCACACACGAGTGGATTAGATACACGGCTCAGCAGACAGTATCGCACAGGGCGGGATTAGATACACGGCTCAGCAGACAGTATCACACAGGATAGGATTAGATACACAGTTCATCAGACAGTATCACACAGGAGTGGATTAGATACACGGCTCAGCAGACAGTATCACACAGGAGAGGATTAGATACACGGCTCAGCAGACAGTATGACACAGGAGAGGATTAGATACACGGCTCAGCAGACAGTATCATACAGGGTAGGATTAGATACACAGCTCAGCAGACAGTATCACACAGGAGAGGATTAGATACACGGCTCAGCAGATAGTATCACACAGGATAGGATTAGATACACAGCTCAGCAGGCGGTATCACACAGGACAGGATTAGATACACAGCTCAGCAGACATTATCACACAGGAGAGGATTAGATACACAGCTCAGCAGACATTATCACATAGGAGGGGATTAGATACATACACAGCTCAGCAGACAGTATCACACAGGACAGGATTAGATACATAGCTCAGCAGACGGTATCACACAGGAGAGGATTAGATACACGGCTCAGCAGACAGTATCACACAGGAGGGGATTAGATACACAGCTCAGCAGACAGTACCACACAGTATAAGATTAGATACACTGCTCAGCAGACAGTATCACACAGGAGAGGATTAGATACACAGCTCAGCAGACAGTATCAAACAGGAGGGGATTAGATACACAGCTCAGAAGACAGTATCACACAGGAGAGGATTAGATACACAGCTCAGCAGACAGTATCACACCGGAGAGGATTAGATACACAGCTCAGCAGACAGTATCACACAGTATAAGATTAGATACACTGCTCAGCAGACAGTATCACACAGGAGAGGATTAGATACACAGCTCAGCAGACAGTATCGCACAGGAGAGGATTAGATACACTGCTCAGCAGTCGGTATCACACAGGAGAGGATTAGATACACGGTTGAGCAGACAGTATCACACAGGGTAGGATTAGAGATACAGCTCAGCAGACAGTATCACACAGCATAGGATTAGATACACAGCTCAGCAGACAGTATCACACAGCATAGGATTAGATACACAGCACAGCAGTCAGTATCACACAGGAGAGGATTTGATACACAGCTCAGCAGACAGTATCACACAAGAGAGGATTAGATACACGGCTCAGCAGACAGTATCACACAGGAGAGGATTAGATACACAGCTCAGCAGACAGTATCACACAGGAGAGGATTAGATACACAGCTCAGCAGACAGTATGACACAGGAGAGGATTAGATACACGGCTCAGCAGACAGTATCATACAGGGTAGGATTAGATACACAGCTCAGCAGACAGTATCACACAGGAGAGGATTAGATACACGGCTCAGCAGATAGTATCACACAGGATAGGATTAGATACACAGCTCAGCAGACGGTATCACACAGGACAGGATTAGATACACAGCTCAGCAGACATTATCACACAGGAGAGGATTAGATACACAGCTCAGCAGACATTATCACACAGGAGGGGATTAGATACATACACAGCTCAGCAGATAGTATCACACAGGACAGGATTAGATACATAGCTCAGCAGACGGTATCACACAGGAGAGGATTAGATACACGGCTCAGCAGACAGTATCACACAGGAGGGGATTAGATACACAGCTCAGCAGACAGTACCACACAGTATAAGATTAGATACACTGCTCAGCAGACAGTATCACACAGGAGAGGATTAGATACACAGCTCAGCAGACAGTATCAAACAGGAGGGTATTAGATACACAGCTCAGAAGACAGTATCACACAGTATAAGATTAGATACACTGCTCAGCAGATTATCACAGCATAGGATTAGATACACGGCTCAGCAGACAGTATCACACAGGAGAGGATTAGATACACAGCTCAGCAGACAGTATCACACCGGAGAGGATTAGATACACAGCTCAGCAGACAGTATCACACAGTATAAGATTAGATACACTGCTCAGCAGACAGTATCACACAGGAGAGGATTAGATACACTGCTCAGCAGACAGTATCACACAGGAGAGGATTAGATACACAGCTCAGCAGACAGTATCGCACAGGAGAGGATTAGATACACAGCTCAGCAGACGGTATCGCACAGGAGAGGATTAGATACACGGCTCCACAGACAGTATCACACAGGAGAGGATTAGATACACAGCTCAGCAGATGGTATCACACAGGAAAGGATTAGATACATAGCTCAGCAGACGGTATCACACAGGACAGGATTAGATGCACAGCTCAGCAGACAGTATCACACAGGAGAGGATTAGATACACAGCTCAGCTGACAGTATCACATAGGACAGGATTAGATACACAGTTCATCAGACAGTATCACACAGGAGTGGATTAGATACACGGCTCAGCAGACAGTATCACGAAAGATAGGATTAGATACGCAGTTCATCAGACAGTATCACACAGGAGACGATTAGATACACAGCTCAGCAGACAGTATCACACATTACATGATTAGATACACAGCTCAGCAGACAGTATCACACAGGATGGGATTAGATACACGGCTCAGCAGACAGTATCACACAGGAGAGGATTAGATACACAGCTCAGCAGACAGTAACGCACAGGAGAGGATTAGATACACAGCTCAGCACATAGTATCACACAGGAGAGGATTAGATACACAGCTCAGCAGACAGTATCACACAGGAGAGGATTAGATACACAGCTCAGCAGACAGTATCACACAGGATAGGATTAGATACACTGCTCTGCAGATAGTATCACACAGGATAGGATTAGATACACGGCTTAGCAGACAGTATCACACAGGAGAGGATTAGATACACGGCTCAGCAGACAGTATCACACAGGAGAGGATTAGACACACAGCTCAGCAGACAGTATCACACAGGAGAGGATTAGATACATAGCTCAGCAGACGGTATCACACAGGACAGGTTTAGATATACAGCTCAGCAGACAGTATCACACAGTAGGGGATTAGATACACAGCTCAGCAGACAGTACCACACAGTATAAGATTAGATACACTGCTCAGCAGACAGTATCACACAGGAGAGGATTAGATACACAGCTCAGCAGACAGTATCACACAGGAGGGGATTAGATACACAGCTCAGCAGACAGTATCACACAGGAGGGGATTAGATACACAGCTCAGGAGACAGTATCACACAGTATAAGATTAGATACACTGCTCAGCAGACTATCACACAGCATAGGATTAGATACACGGCTCAGCAGACAGTATCACACAGGAGAGGATTAGATACACAGCTCAGCAGACAGTATCACACAGGAGGGGATTAGATACACAGCTCAGGAGACAGTATCACACAGTATAAGATTAGATACACTGCTCAGCAGACAGTATCACACAGGAGAGGATTAGATACACGGCTCAGCAGACAGTACCGCACAGGAGAGGATTAGATACACAGCTCAGCAGACAGTATCGCACAGGAAAGGATTAGACACACTGCTCAGCATACGGTATCGCACAGGAGAGGATTAGATACACGGCTCAGCAGACAGTACCGCACAGGAGAGGATTAGATACACAGCTCAGCAGACAGTATCACACAGGAAAGGATTAGATACATAGCTCAGCAGACGGTATCACACAGGACAGGATTAGATGCACAGCTCAGCAGACAGTATCACACAAGAGAGGATTAGATACACAGCTCAGCTGACAGTATCACATAGGACAGGATTAGATACACAGTTCATCAGACAGTATCACACAGGAGTGGATTAGATACACGACTCAGCAGACAGTATCGCACAGGGCGGGATTAGATATATGACACAGCAGACAGTATCACACAGGAGAGGATTAGATACACAGCTCAGCTGACAGTATCACATAGGACAGGATTAGATACACAGTTCATCAGACAGTATCACACAGGAGAGGATTAGATACACAGCTCAGCAGACAGTAACGCACAGGAGAGGATTAGATACACAGCTCAGCACACAGTATCACACAGGAGAGGATTAGATACACGGCTCAGCAGACAGTATCACACAGGAGAGGATTAGATACACAGCTCAGCAGACAGTATCACACAGGATAGGATTAGATACACAGCTCAGCACATAGTATCACACAGGAGAGGATTAGATACACAGCTCAGCAGACAGTATCACACAGGAGAGGATTAGATACACAGCTCAGCAGACAGTATCACACAGGATAGGATTAGATACACTGCTCTGCAGATAGTATCACACAGGTTAGGATTAGATACACGGCTTAGCAGACAGTATCACACAGGAGAGGATTAGATACACGGCTCAGCAGACAGTATCACACAGGAGAGGATTAGACACACAGCTCAGCAGACAGTATCACACAGGAGAGGAATAGATACATAGCTCAGCAGACGGTATCACACAGGACAGGTTTAGATATACAGCTCAGCAGACAGTATCACACAGTAGGGGATTAGATACACAGCTCAGCAGACAGTACCACACAGTATAAGATTAGATACACTGCTCAGTAGACAGTATCACACAGGAGAGGATTAGATACACAGCTCAGCAGACAGTATCACACAGGAGGGGATTAGATACACAGCTCAGCAGACAGTATCACACAGTATAAGATTAGATACACTGCTCAGCAGACTATCACACAGCATAGGATTAGATACACGGCTCAGCAGACAGTATCACACAGGAGAGGATTAGATACACAGCTCAGCAGACAGTATCACACAGGAGGGGATTAGATACACAGCTCAGGAGACAGTATCACACAGTATAAGATTAGATACACTGCTCAGCAGACAGTATCACACAGGAGAGGATTAGATACACAGCTCAGCAGACAGTATCGCACAGGAAAGGATTAGACACACTGCTCAGCAGACGGTATCGCACAGGAGAGGATTAGATACACGGCTCAGCAGACAGTACCGCACAGGAGAGGATTAGATACACAGCTCAGCAGACAGTATCACACAGGAAAGGATTAGATACATAGCTCAGCAGACGGTATCACACAGGACAGGATTAGATGCACAGCTCAGCAGACAGTATCACACAAGAGAGGATTAGATACACAGCTCATCTGACAGTATCACATAGGACAGGATTAGCTACACAGTTCATCAGACAGTATCACACAGGAGTGGATTAGATACACGACTCAGCAGACAGTATCGCACAGGGCGGGATTAGATATATGATACAGCAGACAGTATCACACAGGAGAGGATTAGATGCAAAGCTCAGCTGACAGTATCACATAGGACAGGATTAGATACACAGTTCATCAGACAGTATCACACAGGAGAGGATTAGATACACAGCTCAGCAGACAGTAACGCACAGGAGAGGATTAGATACACAGCTCAGCACACAGTATCACACAGGAGAGGATTAGATACACGGCTCAGCAGACAGTATCACACAGGAGAGGATTAGATACACAGCTCAGCAGACAGTATCACACAGGATAGGATTAGATACACTGCTCAGCAGATGGTATTACACAGGATAGGATTAGATACACAGCTCAGCTGACAGTATCACACAGGATAGGATTAGATACACGGCTCAGCAGACATTATCACACAGGAGATGATTAGATACACAGCATAGGATTAGATACACAGCTCAGCAGACAGTATCACACAGCATAGGATTAGATACACTTCTCAGCAGACAGAATCACACAGGAGGGGATTAGATACACAGCTCAGCAGACAGTATCACAGGATAAGATTAGATACACTGCTCAGCAGACGGTATCACACAGGACAGGATTAGATGCATAGCTCAGCAGACGGTATCACACAGGACAAGATTAGATAAACAGCTCAGCAGACAGTATCACACAGGAGAGGATTAGATACACAGCTCAGCAGACAGTATCACACAGGAGTGGATTAGATACACGGCTCAGCAGACAGTATCGCACAGGGCGGGATTAGATACACGACTCAGCAGATGGTATCACACAAGATAGGATTAGATACACAGTTCATCAGACAGTATCACACAGGATAGGATAAGATACACGGCTCAGCAGACAGAGTCACACAGGAGAGGATTAGATACACAGCTCATCAGACAGTATCACACAGGAGAGGATTAGATACACGGCTCAGCAGACAGAGTCACACAGGAGAGGATTAGATACACAGCTCATCAGACAGTATCACACAGGAGAGGATTAGATACACAGCTCAGCAGACAGTATCACACAGGAGAGGATTAGATACACAGCTCAGCAGACAGTATCACACAGGAGAGGATTAGATACACAGCTCAGCTGACAGTATCACACAGGAGAGGATTAGATACACAGCTCAGCAGACAGTATCACACAGGAGAGGATTAGATATACAGCTCAGCAGACAGTATCACACAGCATAGGATTAGATACACAGCTCAGCAGACTGTATCACACGGGTGGATTAGATACACGGCTCAGCAGACAGTATCGCACAGGGCGGGATTAGATACACGGCTCAGCAGACAGTATCACACAGGATAGGATTAGATACACAGTTCATCAGACAGTATCACACAGGAGAGGATTAGATACACAGCTCAGCAGACAGTATCACACAGGAGAGGATTAGATACATCGCTCATCAGACAGTATCACACAGAGGATTACATACACAGCTCAGCACACAGTATCACACAGGAAAGGATTAGATACACAGCTCAGCAGAGAGTATCGCACAGGAGAGGATTAGATACACTGCTCAGCAGACGGTATCACACAGGAGAGGATTAGATACACGGTTGAGCAGACAGTATCACACAGGGTAGGATTAGAGATACAGCTCAGCAGACAGTATCACACAGCATAGGATTAGATACACAGCTCAGCAGACAGTATCACACAGCATAGGATTAGATACACAGCACAGCAGTCAGTATCACACAGGAGAGGATTTGATACACAGCTCAGCAGACAGTATCACACAGGAGAGGATTAGATACACGGATCAGCAGATGGTATCAAACAGGATGGAATTAGATACACTGCTCAGCAGACAGTATCACACAGGACAGGATTAGATACACAGCTCAGCAGACGGTATCACACAGGAGAGGATTAGATACACAGCTCAGCAGACAGTATCACACAGGAAAGGATTAGATACACAGCTCAGCAGATGGTATCACACAGGATAGGATTAGATACACAACTCAGCTGACAGTATCACACAGCACAGGATTAGATACAAAGCTCAGCAGATAGTATCACACAGGAGTGGATTAGATACACGGCTCAGCAGACAGTATCGCACAGGGCGGGATTCGATACACGGCTCAGCAGACAGTATCACACAGGATAGGATTAGATACACAGTTCATCAGACAGTATCACACAGGAGTGGATTAGATACACGGCTCAGCAGACAGTATCGCACAGGGCGGGATTAGATACACAGCTCAGCAGACAATATCACACAGGAGTGGATTAGATCCACGGCTCAGCAGACAGTATCGCACAGGGCGGGATTAGATACACGGCTCAGCAGACAGTATCACACAGGATAGGATTAGATACACTGCTCAGCAGATAGTATCACACAGGATAGGATTAGATGCACAGCTCAGCAGACAGTATCACACAGGAGAGGATTAGATACACAGCTCAGCAGACAATATCGCACAGGAGAGGATTAGATACATAGCTCAGCGGACTGTATCACACAGGACAGGATTAGATACACAGCTCAGCAGACAGTATCACACAGGAGAGGATTAGATACACGGCTCAGCAGACATTATCACACAGGAGAGGATTAGATACACAGCTCAGCAGATGGTATCACACAAGATAGGATTAGATACACTGCTCAGCAGATAGTATCACACAGTAGAGGATTAGATACACGGCTCAGCAGACAGTATCACACAGGAGAGGATTAGATACACTGATCAGCAGATAGTATCACACAGGAGAGGATTAGATACACAGCTCAGCAGCTGGTATCACACAGGATAGGTTTAGATACACTGCTCAGCAGATGGTATCACACAGGATATGATTAGATACAGGGCTCAGCAGACAGTATCACACAGGAGAGGATTAGTTACACGGCTCAGCAGATGGTATCACACAGGATAGGATTAGATACACAGCTCAGCAGACAGTATCACACAGGGCAGGATTAGATACACGGTTCAGCAGACAGTATCACACAGGGTAGGATTAGATACACAGCTCAGCTGACAGTATCACACAGGAGAGGATTTGATACACAGCTCAGCAGACAGTATCACACAGGAGAGGATTAGATACACAGCTCAGCAGATGGTATCACACAGGATAGAATTAGATACACTGCTCAGCAGACAGTATCACACAGGGCAGGATTAGATACACGGTTCAGCAGACAGTATCACACAGGGTAGGATTAGATACACGGCTCAGCAGACAGTATCACACAGGAGAGGATTAGATACACAGCTCAGCAGACAGTATCACACAGGAGAGGATTAGATACACGGCTCAGCAGACAGTATCACACAGGAGAGGATTAGATACACTGCTCAGCAGATAGTATCACACAGGAGAGGATTAGATGCACAACTCAGCAGACAGTATCACACAGGAGAGGATTAGATACACGGCTCATCAGACAGTATCGCACAGGAGAGGATTAGATACATAGCTCATCAGACAGTATCACACAGGACAGGATTAGATACACAGCTCAGCAGACAGTATCGCACAGGAGAGGATTAGATACATAGCTCATCAGACAGTATCACACAGGACAGGATTAGATACACAGCTCAGCAGACAGTATCACACAGGAGAGGATTAGATACACAGCTCAGCAGACAGTATCACACAGGAGAGGATTAGATACACGGCTCATCAGACAGTATCGCACAGGAGAGGATTAGATACATAGCTCATCAGACAGTATCACACAGGACAGGATTAGATACACAGCTCAGCAGACAGTATCGCACAGGAGAGGATTAGATACATAGCTCATCAGACAGTATCACACAGGACAGGATTAGATACACAGCTCAGCTGACAGTATCACACAGGAGAGGATTAGATACACAGCTCAGCAGACAGTATCACACAGGAGAGGATTAGATACACAGCTCAGCTGACAGTATCACACAGGAGAGGATTAGATACACAGCTCAGCAGACAGTATCGCACAGGAGAGGATTAGATACACAGCTCAGCAGCCGGTATCACACAGGAGAGGATTAGATACACTGCTCAGCAGACGGTATCACACAGGAGAGGATTAGATACACGGTTGAGCAGACAGTATCACACAGGGTAGGATTAGAGATACAGCTCAGCAGACAGTATCACACAGCATAGGATTAGATACACAGCTCAGCAGACAGTATCACACAGCATAGGATTAGATACACAGCACAGCAGTCAGTATCACACAGGAGAGGATTTGATACACAGCTCAGCAGACAGTATCACACAGGAGAGGATTAGATACACAGCTCAGCAGACAGTATCACACAGGATAGGATTATATACATGGCTCAGCAGACAGTATCACACAGGATAGGCTTAGATACACAGCTCACCTGACAGTATCACACAGTAGAGGATTATATACATGGCTCAGCAGACAGTATCACACAGGATAGGCTTAGATACACAGCTCAGCAGGCAGTATCACACAGGAAAGGATTAGATACACAGCTCAGCAAACAGTATCACACAGGAGAGGATTAGATACATAGCTCAGCAGACAGTATCACACAGGAGAGGATTAGATACACAGCTCAGCAGACAGTATCGCACAGGAAAGGATTAGATACACAGCTCAGCAGATGGTATCACACAGGATAGGATTAGATACACAACTCAGCTGACAGTATCACACAGCACAGGATTAGATACAAAGCTCAGCAGATAGTATCACACACGAGTGGATTAGATACACGGCTCAGCAGACAGTATCGCACAGGGCGGGATTAGATACACGGCTCAGCAGACAGTATCACACAGGATAGGATTAGATACACAGTTCATCAGACAGTATCACACAGGAGTGGATTAGATACACGGCTCAGCAGACAGTATCGCACAGGGCGGGATTAGATACACAGCTCAGCAGACAGTATCACACAGGAGTGGATTAGATCCACGGCTCAGCAGACAGTATCGCACAGGGCGGGATTAGATACACGGCTCAGCAGACAGTATCACACAGGATAGGATTAGATACACTGCTCAGCAGATAGTATCACACAGGATAGGATTAGATGCACAGCTCAGCAGACAGTATCACACATGAGAGGATTAGATACACAGCTCAGCAGAGAATATCGCACAGGAGAGGATTAGATACATAGCTCAGCGGACTGTATCACACAGGACAGGATTAGATACACAGCTCAGCAGACAGTATCACACAGGAGAGGATTAGATACACGGCTCAGCAGACATTATCACACAGGAGATGATTAGATACACAGCTCAGCAGATGGTATCACACAGGAAAGGATTAGATACACAGCTCAGCAGACAGTATCACAAAGGATAGGATTAGATACACAGCTCAGCAGCTGGTATCACACAGGATAGGTTTAGATACACTGCTCAGCAGATGGTATCACACAGGATATGATTAGATACAGGGCTCAGCAGACAGTATCACACAGGAGAGGATTAGTTACACGGCTCAGCAGATGGTATCACACAGGATAGGATTAGATACACAGCTCAGCAGACAGTATCACACAGGAGAGGATTAGTTACACGGCTCAGCAGATGGTATCACACAGGATAGGATTAGATACACAGCTCAGCACACAGTATCACACAGGGCAGGATTAGATACACGGTTCAGCAGACAGTATCACACAGGGTAGGATTAGATACACGGCTCAGCAGACAGTATCACACAGGAGAGGATTTGATACACAGCTCAGCAGACAGTATCACACAGGAGATGATTAGATACACAGCTCAGCAGATGGTATCACACAGGATAGGATTAGATACACTGCTCAGCAGACAGTATCACACAGGGCAGGATTAGATACACGGTTCAGCAGACAGTATCACACAGGGTAGGTTTAGATACACGGCTCAGCAGACAGTATCACACAGGAGAGGATTTGATACACAGCTCAGCAGACAGTATCACACAGGAGAGGATTAGATACATAGCTCATCAGACAGTATCACATAGGAGTGGATTAGCTACACGGCTCAGCAGATGGTATCACACAGGATAGAATTAGATACACTGCTCAGCAGACAGTATCACACAGGGCAGGATTAGATACACGGTTCAGCAGACAGTATCACACAGGGTAGGATTAGATACACGGCTCAGCATACAGTATCACACAGGAGAGGATTAGATACACAGCTCAGCAGACAGTATCATACAGGAGAGGATTAGATACACAGCTCAGCAGACAATATCGCACAGGAGAGGATTAGATACATAGCTCAGCGGACTGTATCACACAGGACAGGATTAGATACACAGCTCAGCAGACAGTATCACACAGGAGAGGATTAGATACACGGCTCAGCAGACATTATCACACAGGAGAGGATTAGATACACAGCTCAGCAGATGGTATCACACAAGATAGGATTAGATACACTGCTCAGCAGATAGTATCACACAGTAGAGGATTAGATACACGGCTCAGCAGACAGTATCACACAGGAGAGGATTAGATACACTGATCAGCAGATAGTATCACACAGGAGAGGATTAGATACACAGCTCAGCAGCTGGTATCACACAGGATAGGTTTAGATACACTGCTCAGCAGATGGTATCACACAGGATATGATTAGATACAGGGCTCAGCAGACAGTATCACACAGGAGAGGATTAGTTACACGGCTCAGCAGATGGTATCACACAGGATAGGATTAGATACACAGCTCAGCAGACAGTATCACACAGGGCAGGATTAGATACACGGTTCAGCAGACAGTATCACACAGGGTAGGATTAGATACACGGCTCAGCAGACAGTATCACACAGGAGAGGATTTGATACACAGCTCAGCAGACAGTATCACACAGGAGAGGATTAGATACACAGCTCAGCAGATGGTATCACACAGGATAGGATTAGATACACTGCTCAGCAGACAGTATCACACAGGGCAGGATTAGATACACGGTTCAGCAGACAGTATCACACAGGGTAGGATTAGATACACAGCTCAGCAGACAGTATCACACAGGAGAGGATTTGATACACAGCTCAGCAGACAGTATCACACAGGAGAGGATTTGATACACAGCTCAGCAGACAGTATCACACAGGAGAGGATTAGATACACAGCTCAACAGATGGTATCACACAGGATAGAATTAGATACACTGCTCAGCAGACAGTATCACACAGGGCAGGATTAGATACACGGTTCAGCAGACAGTATCACACAGGGTAGGATTAGATACACGGCTCAGCAGACAGTATCACACAGGAGAGGATTAGATACACAGCTCAGCAGACAGTATCACACAGGAGATGATTAGATACACGGCTCAGCAGACAGTATCACACAGGAGAGGATTAGATACACTGCTCAGCAGATAGTATCACACAGGAGAGGATTAGATGCACAGCTCAGCAGACAGTATCACACAGGAGAGGATTAGATAGACGGCTCATCAGACAGTATCGCACAGGAGAGGATTAGATACATAGCTCATCAGACAGTATCACACAGGACAGGATTAGATACACAGCTCAGCAGACAGTATCGCACAGGAGAGGATTAGATACATAGCTCATCAGACAGTATCACACAGGACAGGATTAGATACACAGCTCAGCAGACAGTATCACACAGGAGAGGATTAGATACACAGCTCAGCAGACAGTATCACACAGGAGAGGATTAGATACACGGCTCATCAGACAGTATCGCACAGGAGAGGATTAGATACATAGCTCATCAGACAGTATCACACAGGACAGGATTAGATACACAGCTCAGCAGACAGTATCGCACAGGAGAGGATTAGATACATAGCTCATCAGACAGTATCACACAGGACAGGATTAGATACACAGCTCAGCTGACAGTATCACACAGGAGAGGATTAGACACACAGCTCAGCAGACAGTATCACACAGGAGAGGATTAGATACACAGCTCAGCTGACAGTATCACACAGGAGAGGATTAGATACACAGCTCAGCAGACAGTATCGCACAGGAGAGGATTAGATACACAGCTCAGCAGCCGGTATCACACAGGAGAGGATTAGATACACTGCTCAGCAGACGGTATCACACAGGAGAGGATTAGATACACGGTTGAGCAGACAGTATCACACAGGGTAGGATTAGAGATACAGCTCAGCAGACAGTATCACACAGCATAGGATTAGATACACAGCTCAGCAGACAGTATCACACAGCATAGGATTAGATACACAGCATAGCAGTCAGTATCACACAGGAGAGGATTTGATACACAGCTCAGCAGACAGTATCACACAGGATAGGATTAGATACACGGCTCAGCAGACAGTATCACACAGCATAGGATTAGATACACGGCTCAGCAGACAGTATCACACAGGATAGGATTAGATACACAGCTCAGCAGACAGTATCACACAGGAGAGGATTAGATACACAGCTCAGCAGACAGTATCACACAGGATAGGATTATATACATGGCTCAGCAGACAGTATCACACAGGATAGGCTTAGATACACAGCTCACCTGACAGTATCACACAGTAGAGGATTATATACATGGCTCAGCAGACAGTATCACACAGGATAGGCTTAGATACACAGCTCAGCAGGCAGTATCACACAGGAAAGGATTAGATACACAGCTCAGCAAACAGTATCACACAGGAGAGGATTAGATACATAGCTCAGCAGACAGTATCACACAGGAGAGGATTAGATACACAGCTCAGCAGACAGTATCACACAGGAAAGGATTAGATACACAGCTCAGCAGATGGTATCACACAGGATAGGATTAGATACACAACTCAGCTGACAGTATCACACAGCACAGGATTAGATACAAAGCTCAGCAGATAGTATCACACAGGAGTGGATTAGATACACGGCTCAGCAGACAGTATCGCACAGGGCGGGATTAGATACACGGCTCAGCAGACAGTATCACACAGGATAGGATTAGATACACAGTTCATCAGACAGTATCACACAGGAGTGGATTAGATACACGGCTCAGCAGACAGTATCGCACAGGGCGGGATTAGATACACAGCTCAGCAGACAGTATCACACAGGAGTGGATTAGATCCACGGCTCAGCAGACAGTATCGCACAGGGCGGGATTAGATACACGGCTCAGCAGACAGTATCACACAGGATAGGATTAGATACACTGCTCAGCAGATAGTATCACACAGGATAGGATTAGATGCACAGCTCAGCAGACAGTATCACACAGGAGAGGATTAGATACACAGCTCAGCAGAGAATATCGCACAGGAGAGGATTAGATACATAGCTCAGCGGACTGTATCACACAGGACAGGATTAGATACACAGCTCAGCAGACAGTATCACACAGGAGAGGATTAGATACACGGCTCAGCAGACATTATCACACAGGAGATGATTAGATACACAGCTCAGCAGATGGTATCACACAGGAAAGGATTAGATACACAGCTCAGCAGACAGTATCACAAAGGATAGGATTAGATACACAGCTCAGCAGCTGGTATCACACAGGATAGGTTTAGATACACTGCTCAGCAGATGGTATCACACAGGATATGATTAGATACAGGGCTCAGCAGACAGTATCACACAGGAGAGGATTAGTTACACGGCTCAGCAGATGGTATCACACAGGATAGGATTAGATACACAGCTCAGCAGACAGTATCACACAGGATAGGATTAGATACACAGCTCAGCAGACAGTATCACACAGGAGAGGATTAGTTACACGGCTCAGCAGATGGTATCACACAGGATAGGATTAGATACACAGCTCAGCAGACAGTATCACACAGGGCAGGATTAGATACACGGTTCAGCAGACAGTATCACACAGGGTAGGATTAGATACACGGCTCAGCAGACAGTATCACACAGGAGAGGATTTGATACACAGCTCAGCAGACAGTATCACACAGGAGATGATTAGATACACAGCTCAGCAGATGGTATCACACAGGATAGGATTAGATACACTGCTCAGCAGACAGTATCACACAGGATAGGATTAGATACACAGCTCAGCAGACAGTATCACACAGGGCAGGATTAGATACACGGTTCAGCAGACAGTATCACACAGGGTAGGATTAGATACACGGCTCAGCAGACAGTATCACACAGGAGAGGATTTGATACACAGCTCAGCAGACAGTATCACACAGGAGATGATTAGATACACAGCTCAGCAGATGGTATCACACAGGATAGGATTAGATACACTGCTCAGCAGACAGTATCACACAGGGCAGGATTAGATACACGGTTCAGCAGACAGTATCACACAGGGTAGGATTAGATACACGGCTCAGCAGACAGTATCACACAGGAGAGAATTTGATACACTGCTCAGCAGACAGTATCACACAGGAGAGGATTAGATACATAGCTCATCAGACAGTATCACATAGGAGTGGATTAGCTACACGGCTCAGCAGATGGTATCACACAGGATAGAATTAGATACACTGCTCAGCAGACAGTATCACACAGGGCAGGATTAGATACACGGTTCAGCAGACAGTATCACACAGGGTAGGATTAGATACACGGCTCAGCAGACAGTATCACACAGGAGAGGATTAGATACACAGCTCAGCAGACAGTATCACACAGGAGAGGATTAGATACATGGCTCAGCAGACAGTATCACACAGGAGAGGATTAGATACACTGCTCAGCAGATAGTATCACACAGGATAGGATTAGATGCACAGCTCAGCAGACAGTATCACACAGGAGAGGATTAGATACACGGCTCATCAGACAGTATCGCACAGGAGAGGATTAGATACATAGCTCATCAGACAGTATCACACAGGACAGGATTAGATACACAGCTCAGCAGACAGTATCACACAGGAGAGGATTAGATACACGGCTCATCAGACAGTATCGCACAGGAGAGGATTAGATACATAGCTCATCAGACAGTATCACACAGGACAGGATTAGATACACGGCTCAGCAGACAGTATCACACAGGAGAGGATTAGATACACAGCTCAGCTGACAGTATCACACAGGAGAGGATTAGATACACAGCTCAGCAGACAGTATCACACAGGAGAGGATTAGATACACAGCTCAGCAGATAGTATCACACAGGATAGGATTAGATATACAGCTCAGCAGACAGTATCACACAGCATAGGATTAGATACACAGCTCAGCAGATGGTATCACACAGGATAGGATTAGATGCACAGCTCAGTAGGCAGTATCACACAGGAGAGGATTAGATACACGGCTCAGCAGACAGTATCACACAGGAGAGGATCAGATACACAGCTCAGCTGACAGTATCACACAGGAGTGGATTAGATAGACGGCTCAGCAGACAGTATCGCACAGGGCGGGATTAGATACACGACTCAGCAGACAGTATCACACAGGATAGGATTAGATACACAGCTCAGTAGGCAGTATCACACAGGAGAGGATTAGATACACAGCTCATCAGACAGTATCACACAGGAGAGGATTAGATACACAGCTCAGCTGACAGTATCACACAGGAGTGGATTAGATACACGGCTCAGCAGACATTATCACACAGGAGAGGATTAGATACACAGCTCAGCAGACAGTATCACACAGGATAGGATTAGACACACAGCTCAGCAGACAGTATCACACAGGAGAGGATTAGATACATGGCTCAGCAGACAGCATCACACAGCATAGGATTAGATACACGGTTCAGCAGACAGTATCACACAGGAGGGGATTAGATACACAGCTCAGCAGACAGTATCACACAGGAGGGGATTAGATGCACAGCTCAGCAGACAGTATCACACAGGATAAGATTAGATACACTGTTCTGCGGATAGTATCACACAGGATAGGATTAGATGCACAGCTCAGCAGACAGAATCACACAGGATTAGATACATAGCTCAGCAGACAGTATCACACAGGAGAGGATTAGATACACAGCTCAGCAGACAGTATCAGACAGGAGAGGATGAGATACACAGCATATGTTTAGATACACAGCTCAGCAGACAGTATCACACAGCATAGGATTAGATACACGGCTCAACAGACAGTATCACACAGGAGGGGATTAGATACACAGCTCAGCAGACAGTATCACACAGGATAAGATTAGATACACAGCTCAGCAGACAGTATCACACAGGATAAGATTAGATACACAGCTCAGCAGACAGTATTACACAGGAGAGGATTAGATGCACAGCTCAGCAGACAGTAACACACAGGACAGGAATAGATACACAGCTCAGCAGACAGTATCACACAGGAGAGGATTAGATACGCAGCTCAGCAGACAGTATCTCACAGGAGAGGATTAGATACATGGCTCAGCAGACAGTATCACACAGCATAGGATTAGATACACGGCTCAGCAGACAGTATCACACAGGAGGGGATTAGATACACAGCTGAGGAGACAGTATCACACAGGAGAGGATTAGATACACTGCTCAGCATACAGTATCACACAGCATAGGATTAGATACACAGCTCAGCAGGCAGTATCACACAGTATAAGATTAGATACACAGCTCAGCAGACAGTATCACACAGCATAGGATTAGATACACGGCTCAGCAGACAGTATCACACAGGACAGGATTAGATACACAGCTCAGCAGACAGTATCACACAGGAGAGGATTAGATACACAGCTCAGCAGACAGTATCACACAGCGTAGGATTAGATACACAGCTCAGCAGACAGTATCACACAGGAGAGGATTAGATACACAGATCAGCAGACAGTATCACACAGCATAGGATTAGATACACAGCTCAGCAGACAGTATCGCACAGGGCGGGATTAGATACACGGTTCATCAGACAGTATCACACAGGAGAGTATTAGATACACTGCTCAGCAGACAGTATCACACAGGAGAGTATTAGATACACAGCTCAGCAGACGGTATCACACAGGAGAGAATTAGATACACAGCTCAGCAGACAGTATCACGCAGGATTAGATACATAGCTCAGCAGACAGTATCACACAGGAGAGGATTAGATACACAGCTCAGCAGACAGTATCACACAGGAGAGGATGAGATACACAGCATAGGTTTAGATACACAGCTCAGCAGGCAGTATCACACAGCATTGGATTAGATACACGGCTCAACAGACAGTATCACACAGGAGGGGATTAGATACACAGCTCAGCAGACAGTATCACACAGGAGGGGATTAGATACACAGCTGAGGAGACAGTATCACACAGCATAGGATTAGATACACAGCTCAGCAGGCAGTATCACACAGCATAGGATTCGATACACAGCTCAGTAGACAGTATCACACAGCATAGGATTAGATACACAGCTCAGCAGACAGTATCGCACAGCATAGGATTAGATACACGGCTCAGCAGACAGTATCACACAGGACAGGATTAGATACACAGCTCAGCAGACAGTATCACACAGGAGAGGATTAGATACACAGCTCAGCAGACAGTATCACACAGCATAGGATTAGATACACGGCTCAGCAGACAGTATCACACAGGACAGGATTAGATACACAGCTCAGCAGACAGTATCACACAGGACAGGATTAGATACACAGCTCAGCAGACAGTATCACACAGGAGAGGATTAGATACACAGCTCAGCAGACAGTATCACACAGCGTAGGATTAGATACACAGCTCAGCAGACAGTATCACACAGGAGAGGATTAGATACACAGATCAGCAGACAGTATCACACAGCATAGGATTAGATACACAGCTCAGCAGACAGTATCACACAGGAGTGGATTAGATACACGGCTGAGCAGACAGTATCGCACAGGGCGGGATTAGATACACGGTTCAGCAGACAGTATCACACAGGAGAGTATTAGATACACTGCTCAGCAGACAGTATCACACAGGAGAGTATTAGATACACACCTCAGCAGACGGTATCACACAGGAGAGAATTAGATACACAGCTCAGCAGACGGTATCACACAGGAGAGGATTAGATACACGGCTCAGCAGACAGTATCACACAGGATATGATTAGATACACGGCTCAGCAGACAGTATCACACAGGAGAGGTTTAGATACACAGCTCAGCAGACAGTATCACACAGGGGATGATTAGATACACTGTTTAGCAGATAGTATCACACGGGATAGGATTAGATGCACAGCTCAGCAGACAGTATCACACAGGACAGGATTAGATACACAGCTCAGCAGACAGTATCACACAGGATAGGATTAGATACACTGCTCAGCAGACAGTATCACTGTACAGGATTAGATACACAGCTCACCAGACAGTATCACACAGCATAGGATTAGATACACAGGTCAGCAAACAGTATCACACAGGATAGGATTAGATACACTGCTCAGCAGATGGTATCACACAGGATAGAATTAGATACACAGCTCAGCAGACAGTATCACACAGGATAGGATTAGATACACGGCTCAGCAGACAGTATCACAGGAGGGGATTAGATACACGGCTCAGTAGACAGTATCACACAGGAGAGGATTAGATACACATCATAGGATTAGATACACAGATCAGCAGACAGTATCACACAGGAGGGGATTAGATACACAGCTCAGCAGACAGTATCACACAGGATAAGATTAGATACACTGCTCAGCAGACAGTATCACACAGGAGAGGATTAGATACACGGCTCAACACACAGTATTACACAGAGGATTAGATACACGGCTCAGCAGACAGCATCACACAGGGCGGGATTAGATACATGGCTCAGCAAACAGTATCACACAGGATAGGATTAGATACACAGTTCACCATCACTGCGTCATAATAGCACTGCAGTATGTGGTGAGGGACTACAACTCCCAGCAAGTGACAGTGCAGGCACCGATCATGTAACTAAACCATTACTGCGTCATAATAGCACTGCAGTATGTGGTGAGGGACAACAACTCCCAGCAAGTGACAGCGCAGGCACTGGTCATGTAACTAAACCATCACTGCGTTATAATAGCACTGCAGTATGTGGTGAGGGACTACAACTCCCAGCAAGTGACAGAGCAGGCACCGATCATGTAACTAAACCATCACTGTGTCATAATAGCACTGCAGTATGTGGTGGGGGACTACAACTCCCAGCAAGTTTATTTCTTTTTATTTTACACGCTGCTGTTTTCCACAGTGAATTACCAGAAAGATCTGCACCATAATCATGGAGTGCAAATTTGCTGTTGTGGATTTTCTTGCGGATTCTTGCTAATTTGCTCTGATTTTCTATGGAAATCCTCCAGGAACAATCTGCCACATTTGAACAGATCTTCAGGCCTCATTCAGACATCTGTAGTTTTCTGGTACATTAAAAAAAAGGAAAAAAAACAAAACTGATTTTCATCAAAGGGATCGATCCGAATTGTATCAATGTTTGTTACTATATGCAAATAAAAAAATATATATATATATGGATATGTGAGCTGCCCCATAGATGATAAAGGTGCGTATTATGTCTGTCAATAACATGGATGTAAAAAAACAGACGTCTGAATGAGACGTTCACCCACAAGATCATCTAGCAATAGTGCAGCTCTGACCTGACACATAGCATTCACAGAAAGGCTCCTGATCAGCACATATGATGTCTGTGATCTATAAAGAGTCCTCCACATTGTACCCACTACATATACATTCACAATAAAGCTGCCCCCGTAACATCAACTGCCCCACACCTACCACATATAGCCAGGTCCCCGCTCCCCCACACAAAGTATATAGCCAAGATCCCCGCTCCCCCACACACAGTATATAGCCAAGGTCCCCGCTCCCCCACACACAGTATATAGCCAGGTCCCCGCTCCCCCACACACAGTATATAGCCAGGTCCCCGCTCCCCCACACAAAGTATATAGACAAGATCCCCGCTCCCCCACACACAGTATATAGCCAGGCCCCCGCTCCCCCACACACAGTATATAGCCAGGCCCCCGCTCCCCCACACACAGTATATAGCCAGGTCCCCGCTCCCCCACACACAGTATATAGCCAGGTCCCCGCTCCCCCACACAAAGTATATAGCCAGGTCCCCGCTCCCCCACACAAAGTATATAGCCAAGATCCCCGCTCCCCCACACAAAGTATATAGGCAAGCTCCCCGCTCCCCCACACAAAGTATATAGCCAAGCTCCCCGCTCCCCCACACACAGTATATAGCCAAGGTCCCCTCCTCCATGTATAACATATTTATCCAGGTCTCCGCTCCCCCACATATAGCAAAGAGAACCAAGTCCAGCACCCCCTCCCCCACCACACAGCATACGGTATATAGACAAGACCCCCCCACACAGCATATGGTATATAGACAAGTCCCCCACACACAGCATACAGTATATAGATAAGTCCCCCCCACACAGCATACAGTATATAGACAAGTCCCCCACACACAGCATATGGTATATAGACAAGGTCCCCACTCCCCCACACAAAGTATATAGCCAGGTCCCCGCTCCCCCACACAAAGTATATAGCCAAGGTCCCCGCTCCCCCACACAAAGTATATAGCCAAGGTCCCCGCTCCCCCACACAAAGTATATAGCCAAGGTCCCCGCTCCCCCACACAAAGTATATAGCCAAGGTCCCCGCTCCCCCACACAAAGTATATAGCCAGGTCCCCGCTCCCCCACACAAAGTATATAGCCAAGGTCCCCTCCTCCATGTATAACATATTTATCCAGGTCTCCCTCCCCCACATATAGCAACGAGAACCAAGTCCAGCACCCCCTCCCCCACCACACAGCATACGGTATATAGACAAGTCCCCCACACACAGCATACGGTATATAGACAAGTCCCCCACACACAGCATACGGTATATAGACAAGTCCCCCACACACAGCATACAGTATATAGACAAGTCCCCCACACACAGCATACGGTATATAGACAAGTCCCCCACACACAGCATACGGTATATAGACAAGTCCCCCACACACAGCATACAGTATATAGACAAGTCCCCCACACACAGCATACGGTATATAGACAAGTCCCCCACACACAGCATACGGTATATAGACAAGTCCCCCACACACAGCATACGGTATATAGACAAGTCCCCACACACAGCATACAGTATATAGACATGTCCCCCACACACAGCATACGGTATATAGACAAGTCCCCCACACACAGCATACAGTATATAGACAAGTCCCCACACACACAGCATACAGTATATAGACAAGTCCCCCACACACAGCATACGGTATATAGAGAAGCCCCCCACACAGCATACGGTATATAGACAAGTCCCCCACACACAGCATACGGTATATAGACAAGTCCCCCCCACACAGCATACAGTATATAGACAAGTCCCCCCACACAGCATACAGTATATAGACAAGTCCCCCCACACAGCATACGGTATATAGACAAGTCCCCCCCACACACAGCATACAGTATATAGACAAGTCCACCCCACACAGCATACGGTATATAGACAAGTCCCCCACACACAGAATACAGTATATAGACAAGCCCCCACACACAGCATACGGTATATAGACAAGTCCCCCACACACAGCATACAGTATATAGAGAAGCCCCCCACACAGCATACGGTATATAGACAAGTCCCCCACACACAGCATACGGTATATAGACAAGTCCCCCCCACACAGCATACAGTATATAGACAAGTCCCCCCACACAGCATACAGTATATAGACAAGTCCCCCCACACAGCATACGGTATATAGACAAGTCCCCCCCACACACAGCATACAGTATATAGACAAGTCCACCCCACACAGCATACGGTATATAGACAAGTCCCCCACACACAGAATACAGTATATAGACAAGCCCCCACACACAGCATACGGTATATAGACAAGTCCCCCACACACAGCATACAGTATATAGACAAGTCCCCCATACACAGCATACGGTATATAGACAAGTCCCCCACACACAGCATACGGTATATAGACAAGTCCCCCACACACAGAATACAGTATATAGACAAGCCCCCACACACAGCATACGGTATATAGACAAGTCCCCCATACACAGCATACGGTATATAGACAAGTCCCCCATACACAGCATACGGTATATAGACAAGTCCCCCACACACAGCATACAGTATATAGACAAGTCCCCCCCACACAACATACGGTATATAGACAAGTCCCCCACACACAGCATACGGTATATAGACAAGTCCCCCACACACAGAATACAGTATATAGACAAGCCCCCACACACAGCATACGGTATATAGACAAGTCCCCCACACACAGCATACAGTATATAGACAAGTCCCCCATACACAGCATACGGTATATAGACAAGTCCCCCACACACAGCATACGGTATATAGACAAGTCCCCCACACACAGCATACGGTATATAGACAAGTCCCCCATACACAGCATACGGTATATAGACAAGTCCCCCCCACAGCATACGGTATATAGACAAGTCCCCCACACACAGCATACAGTATATAGACAAGTCCCCCACACACAGCATACGGTATATAGACAAGTCCCCCCACACACAGCATACGGTATATAGACAAGTCCCCCATACACAGCATACGGTATATAGACAAGTCCCCCCCACAGCATACGGTATATAGACAAGTCCCCCACACACAGCATACGGTATATAGACAAGTCACCCACACACAGCATACAGTATATAGACAAGTCCCCCACACACAGCTTACGGTATATAGACAAGTCCCCCCACACAGCAACGGTATATAGACAAGTCCCCCATACACAGCATACGGTATATAGACAAGTCCCCCCCACAGCATACGGTATATAGACAAGTCCCCCACACACAGCATACAGTATATAGACAAGTCCCCCACACACAGCATACGGTATATAGACAAGTCCCCCCACACACAGCATACGGTATATAGACAAGTCCCCCCACACACAGCATACGGTATATAGACAAGTCCCCCATACACAGCATACGGTATATAGACAAGTCCCCCCCACAGCATACGGTATATAGACAAGTCCCCCACACACAGCATACAGTATATAGACAAGTCCCCCATACACAGCTTACGGTATATAGACAAGTCCCCCCACACACAGCATACGGTATATAGACAAGTCCCCCATACACAGCATACGGTATATAGACAAGTCCCCCATACACAGCATACGGTATATAGACAAGTCCCCCCACACAGCATACAGTATATAGACAAGTCCCCCATACACAGCATACGGTATATAGACAAGTCCCCCACACACAGCATACGGTATATAGACAAGTCCCCCACACACAGCATACAGTATATAGACAAGTCCCCCCACACACAGCATAAGGTATATAGACAAGTCCCCCATACACAGCATAAGGTATATAGACAAGTCCCCCATACACAGCATACAGTATATAGACAAGTCCCCCACACACAGCTTACGGTATATAGACAAGTCCCCCCCACACAGCATACGGTATATAGACAAGTCCCCCACACACAGCATACGGTATATAGACAAGTCCCCCCCCACACAGCATACAGTATAAAGACAAGTCCCCCACACACAGCATACGGTATATAGACAAGTCCCCCCCATACGGTATATAGACAAGTCCCCCACACACAGCATACGGTATATAGACAAGTCCCCCCACACAGCATAAGGTATATAGACAAGTCCCCCCCACACACAGCATACAGTATATAGACAAGTCCCCCCTACACAGCATACGGTATATAGACAAGTCCCCCCACACAGCATACAGTATATAGACAAGTCCCCCACACACAGCATATGGTATATAGACAAGTCCCCCCACACAGCATACGGTATATAGACAAGTCCCCCCCACACACAGCATACAGTATATAGACAAGTCCCCCACACACAGCATACGGTATATAGACAAGTCCCCCACACAGCATACGGTATATAGACAAGTCCCCCCCACACAGCATACAGTATATAGACAAGTCCCCCCACACAGCATACGGTATATAGACAAGTCCCCCCCACACACAGCATACGGTATATAGACAAGTCCCCCCCACACAGCATACGGTATATAGACAAGTCCCCCCCACACAGCATACAGTATATAGACAAGTCCCCCACATAGCATACGGTATATAGACAAGTCCCCCACACACAGCATACAGTATATAGACAAGTCCCCCACACAGCATACGGTATATAGACAAGTCCCCCACACACAGCATACGGTATATAGACAAGTCCCCCACACACATCATACGGTATATAGACAAGTCCCCCACACACAGCATACGGTATATAGACAAGTCCCCCCCACACATCATACGGTATATAGACAAGTCCCCCCCACACAGCATACAGTATATAGACAAGTCCCCCCCACACATCATACGGTATATAGACAAGTCCCCCACACATAGCATACGGTATATAGACAAGTCCCCCACACACAGCATACGGTATATAGACAAGTCCCCCCCACACACAGCATACGGTATATAGACAAGTCCCCCACACACAGCATACGGTATATAGACAAGTCCCCCCAACACAGCATACGGTATATAGACAAGTCCCCCACACACAGCATACGGTATATAGACAAGTCCCCCACACACAGCATACTGTATATAGACAAGTCCCCCACACACAGCATACAGTATATAGACAAGTCCCCCACACGCAGCATACTGTATATAGACAAGTCCCCCACACACAGCATACAGTATATAGACAAGTCCCCCACACAGCATACGGTATATAGACAAGTCCCCCACACACAGCATACAGTATATAGACAAGTCCCCCACACACAGCATACGGTATATAGACAAGTCCCCCACACACACCATACAGTATATAGATAAGTCCCCCACACACAGCATACGGTATATAGACAAGTCCCCCACACACAGCATACGGTATATAGACAAGTCCCCCACACACAGCATACGGTATATAGACAAGTCCCCCACACACAGCATACAGTATATAGATAAGTCCCCCACACACAGCATACGGTATATAGACAAGTCCCCCACACACAGCATACGGTATATAGACAAGTCCCCCCCACACACACAGCATACAGTATATAGACAAGTCCCCCCCACACACAGCATACGGTATATAGACAAGTCAAACCACACACCCCCACACACACAGCATACGATGTATAGACAAGTGCATAGCTGTGCTAGGGTTGGAGTGGGAGGAGCCTTCCTTCTCTTGTCAGTGCTGGCCCTGCAGTGGAGCCCACCGGGGAATTCCCCAGCAGGCCAGTCCGAGCCTGGTCACATGCTGACTAGAGTCTCAGACACCTCTCTGAGTAGCCCACTGATAGAAGTGGATGAGAATCTAGTCGGCATTTGACCTCAACTATTACATCATAACACCGGCTTTATCTTTTTAAAGCTTTGTAACCTTTACTCACTTTATGAATCAGCCACAGATAAAACTCAATAAGGATGGGTTGCTACTGTGTGCAATTTGCCAGCCAGCCCAGAACAGCGGTGGCCTGAGCCGACAGCAGCGACTTGAGTAGACTGTGGCCACCTGAGCCAACAGCGGCATTTAAATTGAGCTATCGCCAGGAAATGGATGACAATGGCAGTCAGGGGAATGGTGAAGGCCTGCATGGCTGCCATCTTGGTACTCCTGTGAAGTTCATCCACAGTCTGAACTTAATCTTATAAACTGTATACTGCATTACTAGAGGATTACTGTATATAGAATAAGCAGTCAAGAGATCGCAGGTTCAAGTGCCCTAAGGGGACATAAAAAAATAAAGTAAAAATGGAAAAAAAAGAAAAAGTTTTATAAAGGAAAAAAAATAAACAAAAATGTTAAATCACCCCTATTTTCCGAGGTAAAAAAAAAGAAATTAAAAAAGAAACATTTTATATTGTCGTGTCTGTAAAAGTCCGACCTATCAAAGCCCAAATTATTTAAACCGCACGTTAAATAGCGGAAAAATAAATTAAGAAGCCAGAATTGCCGTATTATGGTGTCACCAAACAGTAATAAATAACCCGGTACGCTGCCATCCAGCCTGTCATCCCGCAGACACTGAGAAGCGCAGGCATGCTTGCGCTCCTCAGTGTCTCTCTGATGAGGATGAGGTTGCTTTATTATTTTACTTTTATTGCAGGAGATCGTTGGCTTCAGCTGGAATGGGCGTGACTGTAAGTATAGTTTAATTTAGAACAATAAAGAATTGTGTCTTTATTTCAATTAAAGGACTTTTTTCTGGGTGTTTGTGTTTTTTTTAAATACTTTACTAGAAATTCATGGCGGTCATGTCTAATATTGGCGTGACCCCATGAATTTCGGGCTTAGGGCCAGCTGATAATGCCAAGCTGGCCTTAACCCCTTTATTACCCAGTGAGCCACCGCACCAGGGCCCTGGATGAGTTGGGTACAGCGCCAGAAGATGGCGCTTCTATGAACGCGCCATTTTCCGGGGCGGCTGCGGACTGCAATTTGCAGCGGGTGGGGCCCAGAAAGCTTGGGCCTCCCTGCGCTGCAGATTCCAGCCCCCAGCTGCCTAGTTGTACCTGGCTGGACACAAAAATAGGGCGAAGCGCCACACATTTTTTTTTTAATTATTTCATGAAATTCATGGAATAATTAAGAAAAAAAAGGGCTTCCCTATATTGTTGTGTCCGGCTAGGTACAAATAGGCAGCTGGGGGTTGGGGGCAGCCCGTTCCTGCCTGCTGTACCTGACTGGACACAAATATAGTGCGAAGCCCCATGTCAATTTTTTTTTAATTATTTCATGAAATAATTTAAAAAAAAGGGCTTCCCTATATTGTTGTGTCCGGCCAGGTACAAATAGGCAGCTGGTGGTTGGGGGCAGCCCGTTCCTGCCTGCTGTACCTGGCTGGACACAAATATAGGGCGAAGCCCCACATAATTTTTTTTTAATTATTTCATGAATTTCCTGAAATAATTAAAAAAAAATTGACGTGGGGCTTCACACTATATTTGTGTCCAGCCAGGTACAGCAGGCAGGAACGGGCTGCCCCCAACCACCAGCTGCCTATTTGTACCTGGCCAGACACAACAATATAGGGAAGCCCTTTTTTTCTTAATTATTCCATGAATTTCATGAAATAATTAAAAAAAAAAAAACGTGGAGCTTCTCCCTATTTTTGTGTCCAGCCAGGTACAACTAGGCAGCTGGGGGCTGGAATCTACAGCGCAGGGAGGCCCAAGCTTTCTGCCCCCCCCCCCCCCCCGCTGAAAATTGCAGTCCGCGGCCGCCCCGGAAAATGGCGCGTTCATAGAAGCTGGATGCTGTACCTGGCTGGCATACAAAAATATGGCGAAGCCCACGTCAAAAGTTTTGGGAAAAATTTATTAAAAAATAAATAATAATTTAGGGACTGCATCTTTATTAAGTCCTCAAATGTCATTTAGTGTTAAAATAAAGGATTTATTTAAAAAAAAAATGGCGTGGGATCCCCCATAATTTTAGTCTCTAGCGGAGGTTAAGCAGACGGGTGGGGCAGATGTTTGAAGCCTGGGAAGGGGGTAAAACCCACGGAGCTTCCCAGGCTACTAATATCAGCCCCCAGCTGAATACCTAGCCTTTACTAGCTATTAAAATGGGGGACCCCCCCAAAAAAAATGACGTGGGGTCCCCCCTATTTTAATAGCTAGCAAAGGCTAGGCAGACAGCTGGGGGCTGATATTAATAGCTCAGGAAGGGTGCCATGAATATTGGCCCCCTCCCAGGCTAGAAACACCAGCCGTCAGCCGCCCCAGAAATGGCGCATCCATAGGATGCGCCAATTCTGTCACTTAGCCTCGCTTTTCCACGCTGCCCTGGTGCGGTGGCAGGGGGTAATAGTGGTGGGGTTCATGTCAGCGCCAGCTGCCATGAAGCCCAGGTTAGTAATGATGGGCGTCTATAAGACACCCCCATTACTAACCTACAAAGTGTTAAAAAGAAAAAACACACTACACCCAGAAAAAAATAATTTATTTGAAATAAAACACACCATTTTATTTAATTCTTAGTTTACTAAAAAAAAATAGTTACCTGTCCACGTTCCTGCGCTGATCTCCCATGCACAGCTGTCACATCTGGAGATGGTGACAGCTGTCATGGCTGCTGTAAGCTCACGCTGCCGGGAACACGTCCGCTCCCGGCAGCGGGAGCCACTGACTGAGGTTACCGGAGTGCATTCAGGCAGCGCAGCTCCGGAGACCTCCTTTACGGCAGTGCTGTACCGTGGGAATTTCTCACGATACAGCAGTGCCGTAAAGGAGCTAACCGGAGCAGCGCTGCCTGAACTCTGGTGAACCCTTACGGCCCCGTCATTCTAGCGGCGGCAGCGGTTCAGAGCGGTCACATTCTATGTGGCTGCTCTGAACTGGAGATCTTCGTGGGACACTCGTGGACTACTACGGAGGGGTAAGGATAAGGTTGTGGTTTATTATTTTATATTTTATTACAGGAGATCGATGGCTTCGGGGAATTAGGTGTCTAGGTGAGTATAGGTGTAGTTTTTTATTTTTTACTTTATTTTAGGTGGCGATCGGCGGGGACAGGTAATGTATGAACTAATTTCTTTTAGGTAACCACTGGCCACCAATGACATGTATCTAACATTTATTGGGGACACAGTAGGGCAATTTATATAGCAGGATCAGTCTGATGGGAACTACTGCTCCCATCAAGCTGATCCTGCTGGCACGAGTGGACGGGGGACAGACATAGGCCGATGGGAGTAGTAGTGTCACATCGGCCTATGTCTGCCTGCACGCACAGACACCCCGCACACACACACACCCCGCGCACACACACACCCCGCACACACACACACCCCGCACACACTAATCATGACGGGTCTGGGAGGTGAGGCTGACCTGTGCGGCCGTGGGAAAGTTCATGTGAGTTCATGCAGTCAAGCATGAACTCACATGAACCCTCTGAGGGCACCGCGGCTACTTCAAATGAACAGCTGATCGGCATCACCTGATACCTCAGCTGTTCATTTGAAATAACCGGCGGGAAAGCGCAGCACAGAACGGGAAAGCCGGCGGTGAAGTCTTTTCACTGCCGGCTTCCCCGCCCGGGTCCTTCGCTCCTTGGTGCTGCGCTCCCCGCCCGGTCCTAATTTACGATTGGGATTGGAGGTGGCAAGGGGAGCGGAGGATCGGGGTGGGAGGCTGCGGGGAAGCAGTATGGGGCTGTGTGATTGTTTAAAAGCCGGCGGCTTTTTACCGCCCGCCGGCTTTTAAACAATCAGGAGAATTCTCCCACGCTGGGATGGCATTCTGATGACAAGCTGGATCGCAGCTGAGCGCTGCCATCCAGCTTGTCATCCTTCACAGACACTGCAGAGCGCAGGCATTATGGGAACTTCCGATTCCGGTATTCGATATTATAAAAGTATCGGAATTAAGTATCGGAATTCCGATACAGTGAATATCGGCCGATACCCGATATTTCAGTATCGGAATGCTCAACACTAATTTTAATCCTTTTCTATCACATTATTTTTTGGTCCCGTTGGGCAACTTGAACCAAAAATCCACAACTCATTGGAATTGCGACACTTAAATTCTGCGGATGTCGGAAAGGGGATAAAGAGAATAAAGTAACTTTGCAGAATGCTTCCGTTTTGTGTACACAGCTCCTGTGCTGACTTAGTGTTCTCTTTGGTTACACCACACACCCATTCTGTGTCCGGCCCCCACAGATCGCCATCTCCATATATATGGGGGGATTTCCTCATGTGACGACCCCTCTGCCGAAGTATACAGATCACATGTGGCTTCACCTTCAGCTTTGATCTCCGCAGTCTTCAGTTCCGGATCCTCCAGGATGAGGGATAAATCTTTCTTGCTCTTCATTCCCCTCCGTGGCTGATACAGCAGCTCCACCGCGCCGATGTTCCCCTCATAGGGAGGAATCGCTCCGCAAAGACTGTTCTCAGCCACAGGACGATCCGCCGGATACAGGAGGAAAGTTCTCCTCTCTGCAATGAAGGATTATTCCACTTTTCTGCCATTTGTAAGATCTCTGCTTGTTGTCTGAGAATATAATCATTCTTGTTAATATCCAGAACCTGAAAAAAATCTAATCCTGACAGCAGCGGAGCATTTATTACAATAGTATTCAGTCTAGACATCCCCCTCCTGTTCTGACCGTTTGCTACAATGTATCAGTGCAGGGAAAATCTATCAGTTCGGACTTGGTTTCCCTTACAGAGGATTGTCCAGGCCAGACACCATTGTACCCAGTGGCGTCCCACCAATGGCGGCAGGCCACGCGACTGCTATGGGGCCCGTGAGCTGGGGGGGCCCCATAGCAGTCGCCTGCACTGTGTACCCCCGCATCGGGTCCCCCTCCTGCACCCAGGCAAGCGGCGGGGCCCTGAGCAGGCGGGGGGCTTACTCGCCGTCGGGCATCCCGGCGCCCTATGGGCCACCCCCGCCTGCTCAGGGCCCCGGCCGGCACAATACTTACCTCTTCCCGTGCCCTAGACGCTAGAATGTATGGGATCCTTCCAGGTGTGATGTCATTTCCGGGGGCGTGTTCTAGTTCAGCACCAGACGCCAGAGTCTCATGCAGAGACAGAGCTGCCGGTGAAGCTGCAGGAGGAGGTCAGTATCCTAAGCTGAGAAACAGGAGATTGTTCTATTAATTGCTGGTCTGATGTCTTTTCTTCTTGTTGTTTTTGGGGTGAGGGGGCTTGATACTTGCGAGTGAGGGATTTGGGGGGGTTAATGCTGGAGGGCAGTCTGGTGGGGTTAATTAATGCTTGTGGAGATCTTAGGGGGCTCTGGGGAATAATGCAGGGATAATGTGTGCTTGTGGGGGCCCTAAGGGGATGCTGTGGGCTTGTGAGGGCTCTGGGGGGGATGCTGCGGGCTTGTGGGGCCCTAAGGGGGATTTTGCGGTCTTGTGGGGGCTCTGGGGGGGATGCTGCGAGCTTGTGGGGCCCTGGGGGAGATGCTGCGGGCTTGTGGGGCCCTGGGGGGGATGCTGTGGGCTTGTGCGTGCTCTGGGGGGGGATGCTGCGGGCTTGTGGGGCCCTGAAGGAGTGCTGTGGGCTTGTGGGGGCCCTGGGGGGTATGCTGTGGGCTTCTGGGGCCCTGGGGGGGATGCTGTGGGTTTGTGGGGGCCCTTGGGGGGATACTGTGGGCTTGTGGGTGCTCTGGGGGGATGCTGCTTGCTTGTGGGGGCCTGGGGGGGGATGCTGTGGGCTTGTGGGTGCTCTCGGGGGGATTCTGCAGGCTTGTGGGTGCTCTGGGGGGGATGCTGTGGGCTTGTGGGGGCTCTGGGGGGGATGCTGCAGGCTTCTGGGTCCTCTGCGGGGGGGGTGCTGCAGGCTTGTGGGGGCCCCGGGGGGAAGCAGAAGGCTTGTGGGGGCCCCGGGTGGGATGCAGCGGGCTTGTGGGGCCTCTGTATGGGGTCCAGCCTGCATATGGCATTACATGGGGACCAGGCAGTATTCTCTACGGTGAATTATATGGGATCCAGTATTTTGTATGGAGCATTATATGGGGCTCATAATACTGTATGGAGGACTATGTGGTGCCCATAATATTGTATGGAGGACATAGTGGTGCCATAACACTGTATGGAGGACTATACTGTCCGGTCTGCACTGTGCGCTGTGAGGATTCACCGGTTTCTGAGCTATTGTAGAATTTACAGTAGATATCACTCATGAAATGTAAGGAGTCAGTGACATTTTTGGCATTGTACTATGTCTATATCTATAATTTCTCTGCTGTATCTGTGCATCATGAATGGTTGGATGTGTTAAAGGGGCCACTGAGACTCTTTCGTCCGGGGCCCACGAAAACCTGGAGGAGGGAGCATCATGTGACACTCCCTCTCCCATCATTCCTCCTCTGCGTCTGACGCAGCGGCATGATGACGCGCCACGCTGTGCCAGACAGTGGAGCTGGCAGCTGCTGAGGTGATCAGCTGCAGAGACTGAAGCAGCGGGGAACAAGGAGCGGTAAGTATGTATTTATTTATAAATCAGTGTGTACTGATAATACTGGAGGACTGGGGCTGCATTTTACCCTACGGGTGTGGGGGGGGTGGGGCTGCATTTTACCCTATGGGGGGCTGCATTATACTGCGTACAGGACCATGGGGGAATGCATTATACTGAGTGGAGATCCATGGTGAGTGTCTTATACTGTGTGGAGGACCATGGGGGAGTGCATTGTACTGTGTGGAGGACCATGGGGGAGTGCATTGTACTGTGTGGAGGACCACGTGGGAGTGCATTATACTGCGTGGAGGACCACGGGAAGTGCATTGTACTGTGTGGAGGACCACGAGGGAGTGCATTATACTGCGTGGAGGACCACGAGGGAGTGCATTATACTGTGTGGAGGACCACGAGGGAGTGCATTATACTGCGTGGAGGACCATGGGGACTGTATTATACTGCGTGGAGGACCACGGCGAGTGCCTTATACTGTGTGGAGGACCATGGCGAGAGTCTTATACTGTGTGGAGGACCATGGCGAGTGCATTGTACTCTATGGAGTATGGAGAGGTGTGGGGCAGTTGGGGGATCATACTGTGTTGGTGTCATCATACTTTACCCTGGGAGTTGAGGTGGGGTACAGTAGGGTCATTATACTGCGCATATGGAGGAATTCACCATGGGGGTATCATACCGTGTTTGGGGGGCACTTTTGTTGGCACCACACTTTATGGGCAATGAAAAAGGGATCTAGGACTTCAGCAGGAGGAAAATTACTATGTATAGGCTGGAAGGTTGTGAGATCTGCTCTTCTGTGACCCCGACAATTATTTACATTTTTACATATTTTTGTTGGGGGGGGGGCCCAATTAGAACTTCTGCTATGGTGCCCAATGATTCCTATGTACGCCCCTGATTGTACCAAATCCTCAGCTGTGCTGGTACTAAGGATATGGACACTCAGACATTTTGGGCTAAATATATACATACAAATATTTTTTCAATAACGTTTCATAAACAATTTGGCTTTTTTATTTCCTTTGCATTGCTAGTTGCAGAATGAGCTCACTGAGAATTTATCAGTGAGCTCATTCTGACCTTCTCTGTGCTGATTATGTTCACAGACCAGCATGAAAGTTGGGCTGATCTCTGATGCAGTCATAAATCATCGCAGAAATAAAAGAGCTGGAAACTCCAGATCATAAGGAGCTCACTGACTGAATCTCAAGTTAACTCATTCTGCAGCCATCAATGTGCTGCTGGGAAACAAAAAGCTGGTAAAGGCCGAACAGAGCAAATGTTACATGAAGCAAAATAGTAAAAAGTATTTTTAGACCAATATACATGTATTTAAAGGGATTGTCCGGTGTGAAGCTGAAGGCTGCAGTCATCTGTGTGACTCTCTGTGACTGCAGACTTGTAATCCTCACATCATGTAGACTGCGCGCTGCCAGCATTATTCTCAGCCCAGAGATGGCAGAAGCCCCTGTATCATGTGTACAGGAATTGTGCCCCCTCTCCCCGAGGAGCAGCAGTGCCTCGTCCTCCAGATACATGAGGGTCCCATCGGGGAGATCCGCATGTACCGGCCATGATGTCATCTCCATGGATACGGCATCAATGTGCAGAGCAGAAGACCCCTGTAAGGGAGAGCTCAGACGTGGGGGGATTGATGTGGATGTGAGGAGCAGATCCCCCCCATATTCACAGATTATCGCACAATACATGTGGCCTTGCACAGGAAAAACTGTGAGGAAAGAAGAAATCAGATTTCTTACAATATAGAATAATGTCCTCCTGCCCTCGCTCATGTCCAGTATTATTTATCCCCTGACCTTTTGGGTGGGGAACCCCTCCTGAACCCCCTCCATTATATAGGAGCCATATATCTGCTCCATTACAGGCAGAAGGTAAGGAGCCAATCACACTGCACGGCTTCTACTTCCTGCTCTAAGCCCCGCCCACCTGCCTTCCCTTGAGATCTCCATGACAACCCTTGTGTGACTACAGTGACAGGCCACGCCCCCGAGGATTCTGATCAGTACGGATGTCTCCATATTGCTGAGGACTGTGAGCGGCTGATGGGCGGAGCCAGCAGCGATGTGAGGGGCGGAGCTAGCAGCGATATGAGGGGCTGAGCCAACAGCGACATGAGGGGCGGAGCCAGCAGCGATATGAGGGGCGGAGCCAGCAGCGATGTGAGGGGCAGAGCCAGCAGCGACATGAGGGGCGGAGCCAGCAGCGATATGAGGGGCGGAGCCAGCAGCGATATGAGGGGCTGAGCCAGCAGCGATATGATGGGCGGAGCCAGCAGCGATGTGAGGGATGGAGCCAGCAGCGATATGAGGGGCGGAGCCTGCAGCGATATGATGGGCGGAGCCAGCAGCGATATGAGGGGCGGAGCCAGCAGCGATATGAGGGGCGGAGCCAGCAGCGATGTGAGGGGCGGAGCCAGCAGCGATATGAGGGGCGGAGCCAGCAGCGATATGAGGGGCGGAGCCAGCAGCGATGTGAGGGGCGGAGCCAGCAGCGATATGAGGGGCGGAGCCAGCAGCGATATGAGGAGCGCTCACAGCACTGACAGGAGCAGGTGTGTGTGCAGCCAGTTCCTCTGCTGTGGGTGTTGTGGTGTGTGAGCTTTGCCGTGTATATATTATACACATATATATATATATATACAGAGTTGAAATCAGAAGTTTCCATACACTGTATAAATAGACACATCTGCAGGTTTTTCTCAATATCTGACATGAAATCAGAATAAACCTTTCCGTTTTAGGTCAATTAGGATTACCATCATTTTTAATATTTGCCAAATGCCAGAATAATGAGAGAGAGAGAATGTTTTAGGACATTTTTATTACTTACTGCTAAGTCAATAGTTTACCTCTTTCCCTCTCCTCATTCATTGGGAGTGGGGCGCGGAGGATGCTGGGTGGGACGCGCGGGGTAACCCCCGCCCACAGCCCAGCATCCACCGCGGGGTCCGCGACACTAATGTCACGCCTCATTTGACGTGACATCAGCGGAAGAAAGAGCCGGCTGCAGCCGGGGGGTCACGTGATGCCTGTGAGGGGCGCTATCGCCAGTCCCTCCTACAGGAAATCAACCCCACATGATGCTGCCTCCCCCGTGTTTCACAGTTGGGATGGTGTTCTTAGGCTTCCAAGCTTCTCCTTTTTTCTACCAAAAGTAACGATGGTCACTATGCCCAAAAAGTTCAATTTTAGTTTCATCAGACCACGGGACATGTCTCCAAAAATTAAGGTCTTTGTTCCTGTGTGCATTTGCAAACATTAATCTGGCTTTTTTATCTTTCTTTTGGAGTAATGGCTTCTTCCTGGCACAGTGGCCTTTCAGCCTATATTGATACAGTACTCATTTCACTGGGGATATTGACACAATCTTATCAGCTTTCCCTATCATCTTCACAAGATCTTTTGCTTTTGTCCTTGATATGCACATATCGGACCAAAGCACGTTCATGTCTGGGACACAGAACCCGTCTCCTTCCTGAGCGGTATGATGGCTGGACAGTCCCATCTTGTTTGTACTTGCATATAATTGTTTGTACAGATTAACGAGGCACCTTCAGGTATCTTGAAATTGTACCCAAGGATGAGCCAGACTTGTGCAAGTCCACAATTCTCTTCCTGATATCTTGGTTAATTTCTTTAGACTTTCCCATGATGCTACACAAAGAAGCAGTGTGTTTCAGGTGTGCATTAAAATACATCCACAGGTGTGTCTCTAATTAACTGAGATGTTGCCAAAAAAACTATCAGAAGTTTCCAAACACATGACATCATCATATGGGCAGTCCAGAATTGTTTAAAGGTATAGCAATATTAGTGTATGTAAACTTATGACTTTGCAGTAAGTAATAAAAATGCTTTAAAACATTCTCTCTCTCTCTTATTATTCTGGCATTTGGCAAATCTTAAAAATTATGGTAATCCTAATTGACCTAAAACGGGAAGGTTTATTCTGATTTCATGTCAGATATTGAGAAAAACATGCAGATGTGTCTTTTTATTGTTATGATCTGCAACAAGTACTAAGGAAAGAAAGGAGAAAGCTATCCCTACAGTAAGACTAAGCTGAATCCCTACGATGTAGCGGCTGCCTGTTCCTAGCGAACAGACCCGCCTTAGTCCTCGGCTAGTCTGAACGAAGACCTATAGCATAAAGGAGAGGGGTCCCAAAAAGAACTAAGGACTGGAACAAAAATGGGACATCTCCTAAACAGAGAAGTTGTTACAGAACACAAAAAGATAAACTGACAAAAAGGTACTAGAGGTCCCAGAAGGACCAAGCGAACTGACAGAGAAAGGCACAGAAGCACCTGGCTAGAAAAGCAGTCAAACAACACTGAAGTCCAACACAGCCAAAAGGGCGGAGCTGGAATATAAAGGCAGATGGTCTTGTGACCGCAAAACACAAGATGGAAAAAACAAACAGGAGGGTTCTAACATTTATATAGTGTATGTAAATTTCTGGTTTCAACTGTGTATACAGGTGACAGGAGCAGGTGTGTGTGCAGCCAGGTCCGCTCTTTTTGTGGCGCCGCCGCGGAGCGTGTTGTGGTGTGTGAGCTCTGCCGTGTATATAGTACAGAGGAGTATATATATATGTGTATGTATATATATATATATATATACATACACACACACGTGGCATGCAGGAGTTTTTAGTTTACCAGTTTGGGTCTATGCGGAGCAGCTATAGGATTCACTGGTAACATTTTGGGGAACAGACAACGTTTTTATAATTTTTATTCCATTTTTCTTTTGCGTGAGATTAATAAAAAAACAATTCTGCTGATGTTTTTTTATTTTTTCCAGCATTCAATGGCAAAACCCCAGGAATGGTTTTTATATTTTTTCTTTCCAGCGTTTATCGTGCAGTATAGAGACAAAATGAACAAAAGCTACAATTTTGCCATTAATTATTACTATTTTATTCTTGATGCTGTTTTTCGTGCCGGATAAATCATGTGATCGTTGTACAGTTTGGATTGTTGTTCTCTGCGATGTTAATCAGGTTTAGTTTTTTTGTTCTTGTTTTTTGGGGGTTTATTTTAATAAAATCAAGTTTTAATGTAAGAAAAAAAATTATATTTGAGTTTTTACTTTGTATATTTCCAAATATTTTATTGAAACGGAGTAAAGGAAAGAAGGATGAACTAGTGGGAGAGCAACTGTAAAGGACCCCTGCCAGTCCCTAAAACTAAAGGGGCCTGTGACGACACAGCATTTAATCGTAATTATCCAGATGTAAATTCCATAGGCCCAGAATGATAGACTATTGCCTGAATTATTAACTATTAAATTTATGTGTTTCTTTCTTCGGTTGGTCAACGCACATGATCTTTTGTCATTAGTCCGAATGTTGACTCATCTTGTAGGTTGAGGTGATATTTGTTCATTGATAAATGGTTATTTACCTCTTATATCAACTCTTCTGGTTTATTGTACTGTTATCTTTGCAATACAGGGACGCAGGCTCTTTGAACAATGGATGTTTGTTAAATATGTTGATTACCATTTTATAAGTCCATGCAATTTGTTGACTTGCATTGTTTCGGAATTTATAGTTTATCCTTCAATGTTTGCAATGTTTGCAAGTCAACATTGGGGGATGAACTGTGGATGCTCCAGTAATGGGAATTAGTAACACCACCCTTTTCTCTTGACCTGTGGATGAAGTCTTGAAGAAGGACAGTTGTGAACTACATAAAGGAGTCTTTTTACAAAACCACTGCCAGGAACACTCTATGGGACAGCTCTACAGAACACCATGAATCCATTAAGAGGGACATAGATTTGGTTTCTACAGGATGCCAGCTTAAGGGACCACAGCCCTGGCTGGAGGAATACAGATCTGCTCCATTGACTACTATAGAACCCATGGATACATCTGGGAAAACCAGGTTGGGACCCACCAGTCACCTGGTCCCATGGAGATGTTTGGAGTAGCCAGGTTGGGACACTCCGGCCACCTGGAACTCGTGAATATGCTCGGAAAAAGCCAAGTCGGGACCTTCCGGTCACCTAGTTCCATGGATATGTTCGGAGAAGCCAGGTTGGAACTTTCTGGTCTCCTGGCCACGTACCTCAATGGACTGTCAGCTTTCTAAGCTTGTTGTTACCTCCTCTTTGTGGGTGCTCTTTGGTGGGGGTGCCATTGGTGGGGGTAGTCAGCCCCAGAAGCCCCTCGGATTGGCAGCTGCTTTAATCCCAGCGAGTCAGCGGAAGGGTGAGACTCTGTAATTTGCACCATATTAGGTATTTGCTGGGACTGTTCGATATGTTTATTGTGTGTTTGGTGGCTCAATAAAATATTACCTCACTGTTTTACAATCATCCTGTGTTGTTGTTTATGTATCTTCTATCAGTGATGGATTATAATGAGTGTGATCTGCTCCACCATGAGGGGCCCGATCCTCCCGGGGGCCCACGTTCAAAGATCCCAGCACGGCTCAGGACGGATTCTTGTAGTGCTGATGTTTGATAAATAGGATAATAGAGCGCTCATAGAAAATAAATGTCTGACCTCTTCTTTCTGATGGGCATTTTAGAGCGAGGAGCTGCGCTCTGGACTCACCGCTGCACTCCCCATGCCATTGCGGTGGCCATCTTAATATCGATCTGTGCGGAGGAGACTGTGGGAGTCAGACGGAGGTGTCAAATGTACGGACCCTTTTAATCACAGGATGGAGGGTCACTGTGAATATTAATTCATGAACCACTGTGCATAGTGACTCGCCCCCAGGGCCGTGGGGCACTCGGAAGCCGGGCCTCTGGTTGCCAGGGGATATCACGGTGGCTGGCCCAGTCCGTGGCCCAGGGCGGTCACTCAAAGGGGGGGGGAATGCTTATAGGGGAAATTGTCGTGACGCCACCTGTGGATTCTGGTAAGAGGTTACCAGCGCTGCGACAGTCCACTGAGGCTGATGTTAGGGGCAGCTATGATGGGACGGCTCCCCACAGGTAGAGCAGGCCTCAGGGCAGTGTGGAGGTGTAGAAAGATGGTGGAAGCAGGAGGGAGATGGCAGGACGGTTCCAGAGGAAGTACAGGCACACACACAAGGGTAAACTTCAATACCTTTACTGGTGGTGATGCAGGTACGGTCCAGGGCTTGTGGGGGCCCCGGGGGGATGCTGCGGGCTTGTGGGGGCCCTAAGGGGATGCTGCGGGCTTGTGGGGCCCTGGGGGGGATTCTGCGGGCTTGTGGGGCCCTGGAGGGGATGCTGTGGGCTTGTGGGTGCTCTGGGGGGGATGCTGCAGGCTTGTGGGGTCTATGGGGGGGATGCTGCAGGCATGTGGGGGCTCTGGGGGGGGTGATGCAGGCTTGAGGGGGGCCCTGGGGGGATGCAGCCGGCTTGTGGGGGCCCCGGGGAGGATGCAGCGGGCTTATGGGGCCTCTGTATGAGGTCCAGCCTGCATATGGCATTACATGGGGACCAGGCAGTATTCTCTATGGTGAATTATATGGGATCCAGTATTTTGTATGGAGCATTATATAGGGCTCATAATACTGTATGGAGGACTATGTGGTGCCATAACACTGTATGGAGGACTATACTGTCCGGTCTGCACTGTGCGCTGTGAGGATTCACCGGTTTCTGAGCTATTGTAGAATTTACAGTAGATATCACTCATGAAATGTAAGAAGTCAGTGAAATTTTTGGCATTGTACTATATCTATATCTATAATTTATCTGCTGTATCTGTGTATCATGAATGGTTGGATGTGTTAAAGGGGCCACTGAGACTCTTTCGCCCGGGGCCCACGAAAACCTGGAGGAGGGAGCATCATGTGACACCCCCTCTCCCATCATTCCTCCTCTGCGTCTGACGCAGCAGCATGATGACGCGCCACGCTGTGTCAGACAGTGGAGCTGGCAGCGGCTGAGGTGATCAGCTGCAGAGACTGAAGCAGCGGGGAACGAGGAGCGGTAAGTATGTATTTATTTTTTAAATCATTGTGTACTGATAATACTGGAGGACTGGGGCTGCATTTTACCCTACGGGTGGGGGGGGGGCTGCATTTTACCCTATGGGGGGCTGCATTATACTGCGTACAGGACCATGGGGGAATGCATTATAATGAGTGGAGAACCATGGCGAGTGTCTTAAGGCCCCGTCACACTAAGCGATGCAGCAGCGATCCCGACAACGATACGACCTGTCAGGGATCGTTGCTGCATCGCTAATACATCGCTGGGGAGCTGTCAAACAGGCAGGCTCACCAGCGATCAGGGGAGCAGCGATATCGTGGAAAGAATCGTTCCACGATGTCCTGCTCCTGTTACCAGCCTGCTGCTTAAGCAGGAGCAGGCTGGTAACTATGGTAAACATCGGGTTACAAAGTGCGCGTGTGCCCCTAGTAACCCGCTGTTTATCATGGATACGACTCTGCTAAGGTGAACGGTAGCCTCCGCGCACCGTAGCAGAGTGGTATCCATGGTAAACAGCGGGTTACTAAGTGCGCGCGTGCCCCTAGTAACCCGATGTTTACCATGATTACCAGCCAGATCGTTGGTTCCGCTGGTCACACACAGCGATGTGTGCTGGCCAGCGGGAGGCCAACGACCAAAAAATGGTCCAGGACACTTTGCAGCGATCAGCAACCTCACAGCAGGGGCGTGATCGTTGCAAAGTGTCACACATAGCGACATCGCTGGTGAGGTCGCTGGTGAGTCACCAAAACCGTGACACAGCAGCGATCTCGCTAGCGATATCGCTATGTGAGACGGGGGCTTTATACTGTGTGGAGGACCATGGGGGAGTACATTGTACAGTGTGGAGGACCATGGGGGAGTGCATTGTACTGTGTGGAGGACCATGGGGGAGTGCATGGTACTGTGTGGAGGACCATGGGGGAGTGCATTATACTGTGTGGAGGACCACAGGGAGTGCATTGTACTGTGTGGAGGACCACGAGGGAGTGCATTATACGGCGTGGCGGACCACATGGGAGTGCATTATACTGCGTGGAGGACCACGAGGGAGTGCATTGTACTGTGTGGAGGACCACGTGGGAGTGCATTATACTGCGTGGAGGACCACGAGGGAGTGCATTATACTGCGTGGCGGACCACGTGGGAGTGCATTATACTGCGTGGAGGACCACGAGGGAGTGCATTATACTGCGTGGAGGACCATGGCGAGTGCCTTATACTGTGTGGAGAACCATGGCGAGAGTCTTATACTGAGTGCATTATACTCTATGGAGTGTGGAGAGGTGTGGGGCAGTTGGGGGATCATACTTTACCCTGGGAGTTGAGGTCGGGTACAGTAGGGTCATTATACTGCGCATATGGAGGAATTCACCATGGGGGTATCATACCGTGTTTGGGGGGCACTTTTGTTGGCACCACACTTTATGGGCAATGAAAAATGGATCTAGGACTTCAGCAGGAGGAAAATTACTATGTAAAGGCTGGAAGGTTGTGAGATCTGATCTTCTGCGACCCCGACAATTATTTACATTTTTGTTGCTGGGGGGGGGGGGCCCAATTAGAACTTCTGCGTCCTATGTACGCCCCTGATTATACCAAATCCTCAGCTGTGCTGGTACTAAGGATATGGACACTCAGACATTTTGGGCTAAATATATACATACAAATATTTTTTCAATAACGTTTCATAAACAATTTGGCTTTTTTATTTCCTTTGCATTGCTAGTTGCAGAATGAGCTCACTGAGAATTTATCAGTGCGCTCATTCTGACCTTCTCTGTGCTGATTATGTTCACAGACCAGCATGAAAGTTGGGCTGATCTCTGATGCAGTCATAAATCATCGCAGAAATAAAAGCGCTGGAAACTCCACATCATAAGGAGCTCACTGACTGAATCTCAAGTTAACTCATTCTGAAGCCATCAATGTGCTGCTGGGAAACAATATGCTGGTAAAGGCCGAACAGAGCAAATGTTACAAGAAGCAAAATAGTAAAAAGTCTTTTTAGACCAATATACATGTATTTAAAGGGATTGTCCGGTGTGAAGCTGAAGGTCTGCAGTCATCTGTGTGACTCTCTGTGACTGCAGACTTGTAATCCTCACATCATGTAGACTGCGCGCTGCCAGCATTATTCTCAGCCCAGAGATGGCAGAAGCCCCTGTATCATGTGTACAGGAATTGTGCCCCCTCTCCCCGAGGAGCAGCAGTGCCTCGTCCTCCAGATACATGAGGGTCCCATCGGGGAGATCCGCATGTACCGGCCATGATGTCATCTCCATGGATACGGCATCAATGTGCAGAGCAGAAGACCCCTGTAAGGGAGAGCTCAGACGTGGGGGGATTGATGTGGATGTGAGGAGCAGATCCCCCCCATATTCACAGATTATCGCACAATACATGTGGTCTTGCACAGGAAAAACTGTGAGGAAAGAAGAAATCAGATTTCTTACAATATAGAATAATGTCCTCCTGCCCTCGTTCATGTCCAGTATTATTTATCCCCTGACCTTTAGGGTGGGGAACCCCTCCTGAACCCCCTCCATTATATAGGAGCCATATATCTGCTCCATTACTGGCAGAAGGTAAGGAGCCAATCACACTGCACGGCTTCTACTTCCTGCTCTAAGCCCCGCCCACCTGCCTTCCCTTGAGATCTCCATGACAACCCTTGTGTGACTACAGTGACAGGCCACGCCCCCGAGGATTCTGATCAGTGCGGATGTCTCCATATTGCTGAGGACTGTGAGCGGCTGATGGGCGGAGCCAGCAGCGATGTGAGGGGCAGAGCCAGCAGCGATATGATGGGCGGAGCCAGCAGCGATGTGAGGGGCGGAGCCAGCAGCGATGTGAGGGGCAGAGCCAGCAGCGATATGAGGGGCGGAGCCAGCAGCGATGAGGGGCGGAGCCAGCAGCGATATGAGGGGCGGAGCCAGCAGCGACATGAGGAGCGCTCACAGCACTGACAGGAGCAGGTGTGTGTGCAGCCAGTTCCTCTGCTGTGGGTGTTGTGTTGTGTGAGCTTCGCCGTGTATATATTATACACATATATATATATATATATATATATATATACATACACAGTTGAAATCAGAAGTTTCCATACACTGTATAAATAGACACATCTGCAGGTTTTTCTCAATATCTGACATGAAATCAGAATAAACCTTTCCCATTTTAGGTCAATTAGGATTACCATCATTTTTAATATTTGCCAAATGCCAGAATAATGAGCGTCTCTTGTAAGGGGCATTAAAAGAGTCTTGTTATACCACTCTGACCTCCACGTGTCTTGTAAGGGGCATTAAAACCGTCTTGTTATACCACTCTGACCTCCACGTGTCTTGTAAAGGGCATTAAAACCGTCTTGTTATACCACTCTGACCTCCACGTCTCTTCAGAGGGGCATTAAAACCGTCTTGTTATACCACTCTGACCTCCACGTCTCTTCTGAGGGGCATTAAAACCATCTTGTTATACCACTCTGACCTCCACGTCTCTTGTAAGGGGCATTAAAACCATCTTGTTATACCACTCTGACCTCCACGTCTCTTCTGAGGGGCATTAAAAGCGTCTTGTTATACCACTCTGACCTCCACGTGTCTTGTAAGGGGCATTAAAACTGTCTTGTTATGCCACTCTGACCTCCACGTCTCTTGTGAGGGGCATTAAAAGCGTCTTGTTAAGCTACTGGGATCTCCACGACTCTTCGAATGGGCATTGCATTTCCTCATAATTTTTGGAAGCTTTTGCTTGGAAGGCATAAGCAAATACTATGGGAGACCCACTCCCCAATAATGGGAATAATGTTTTTAAGATGCTGTACTGTATGGCTCTTGTAAGGGGCATTAAAACCGTCTTGTTAAGCTACTGTGACCTCCACGTCTCTTCAAAGGGGCATTAAAAGCGTCTTCTTAAGCCACTCTGAACTCCACAGCTCTTCCAAGGGGCATTGAAATGTTGTTTTTAATTACCTTACCTCTAATCTCCACGACTCTTCCAACGGGCATTGCATTTCCTCCTAATTTTAGTCAGCTTTTGCTTTTCAATGCAAAGGTGAAAACTAAGGGAGACACACTCCCCAATAATGGGTAGAAGGTTTTTAGTACGCTGTAATCCACGTCTGTTTCCAGGGGCATTGCAGTTCCTTATAATTTTTGGAAAGCCTTCCATTCACTGCTTAGGCCAACAGTGCACAGGAGACCCAGTTGCCATAAATGGAAAAAAAGGTTTAGTTAAGGCCCTCTGACCTCCATGTCATTTCCAAGGGGCATTGGAGTGCCTCAAAAGTTTTGGTAGGCATTGCACTCACTGTATGCCCTATAACTGTGTAGCCAAACCGCTCCTTTTGTTACAGAAACATATCCTACAAGACATATGTGGTTGACTGGCCTGATATTGATGTGAATGGTCCCTGTTCCTCCTGCTCTTTCTCCTTTGCCACTACCTCATCCATCATTTATCACTTGAAGCTTTGTTTTAACGAGAGTCATAGAACTTGGATAGTAGCAGGAAAACATCCAGCAATCCTCGGAGGAGGTAGGATATGCGCCAAAACGCTGACCACCTCAGGCCTAGCCGCTACTACATACATGCGCTTGCATTCCTTGAAAACAAAGCAGATGCTAACTTCTATCATCCTCATCATGCTCCTCACCTTGGCACTCTCAACTCCCCTGATAGAGAAGCCAGGGCCCACCGGAGAAGTCGGGTTCTTTGGTGGGCTCGTCCAATGCTGCCCTAAAGCAGGCCAGTCTAAAAAAAGTGTGTGGGGATGTTCCGCGGAGAAATCGGGGCGGCTTGGAACCGTTTATGGACATCTGGCCGCGGGGCGGCTGGGGACCGAGTGTGGACACCCGGCCGCCCCCTGGCGGCTGGGGACCGAGCATGGAGTATCGATACCTCGCTGCCGAAGCAGCCATGAGGTAGTGGCCAGCTCTGGCCTCCACATGCCTAAAACGCCCAATTTCAAGTGCACGCATGCTAGCAGTATGGTATTGCAGCCTCGGGGTGGGTTGGTGGCAGGTTGCACACTTATGCTTGCATTCCAACAAAACAAAGCAGATGCTAACTTCTATCATCATCATGCTCCTCACCTTGGCATTCTCACCTCCCCTGATGGAGTCGGGTTCTCTAGTGGGCTCGTCCAATGCTGCCCTAAAGCAGGCCAGTCTAAGAAAAGTGTGTGGATGTTCCGCGGAGAAATCGGGGTGGCTGGGGACCGTCTATGGACACCCCGCCGCCCCCAGGCGGCTGGGGACCAGGTGTGGACACCCGGCCGCCGGGCGGCTGGGGACTGAGTATGGATACCTCGCTGCCGAAGCAGCCATGAGGTAGTGGCCAGCTTCGGCCTCCTCAAAACTAAAAGGCCCAATTTCAAGTGCAAGCTAGCAGTATGGTATTGCAGCCTGGGGGTGGGTGGGTGGTTGGCTGCATATTTGCGCTTGCATTGCAAGGAATGGGGGAGGTACAATTGAACACTGCCCTGGGACAAGGACTTGCACGGGGATAGTTGCAAGTCTGCATCTTCTGATGCGGCAAGGATCACTTCTGATGGGCACACTTTTAGGCAGTGACCTGGGAGTCAGAGATGCTTCCCCATGCTGTTCCCATGTCTTTTCAGCACTGTATGCATGTGTCACACAGCACATGGCCAGATAAGGTTGTAAAATGTTAAAATGACATTTCCCGGTGAATGCATTTGTCACAGTTGAAAGCAATACAAACGTGCAAAAACGCATAAAAAATGCTACTTGTGAACATAGCCCAAGGTGTGGAGGAGTATTTTTGTTTTTGGTTATTTATTTTACCTTATACACAAGTCTTTACCCTGGAAAAGAAATTCCTTAACATATTTCACAGGAAAAAAGTTTCACTTTCGTTTTTGAACATTTTCTTATGAGCCTGTAAAAGTGGCTTAATACCTCTGACCACGTTGTTGACAACAGTGACCTGGGGGTCAGAAATGCTTCCTGGGGCTATCCCCATGCTGTCCCCATGTCATCTGAGCACAGTCACTATCATTTTGGGCACTTTTTAGGCTTTCTACAGACTGCCGGGGGTGCCTCCGCAAAAATGCTCGGGTCTCCCATAGACTAACATGGGCTCGTTGCTCAGGTCGAGCACCCGAGTATCACGGCGAGCTCGGGCCGAGCTTCGAGCACCCGAGCATTTTAGTGCTCGCTCAACACTATTTATAATGGGAGCACAAGCTAGTGACTGATTTATATTCTCAGTGGAGCAGACTTCATTGCGGTGAATGATATACTCATGGGCACAGTGTGGCACATATTTGCATTTGGTGGCACAGTGGGCGGCATTATTTATTTAAGTCGCTTATATTTGTAACATTTTTGTTTTTCAGGAGTGCGGTGATCTGCTGAAAAGTGCGGAGCAGCCGAAACCTGGACAGCAAACTGCAAAGACGAATCATGGCGGGAAGTCGTCACGAAAGACTGGACTAGGTAAAGAAGAGAAGAAAGAGAGCGACTGCAGTGTATAAACTGGAGGGTTAGGTGGGGCCCATTATATTATAATAAATCTATGTGGGGCCCATTATATTATAATAAATCTATGTGGGGTCCATAATATTATAATAAATCTATGTGGTGCCCATTATATTAAAGGGAAAGCTATGTGGGGCCAATTATATTAAAGGGAAAGCTATGTGGGGCCAATTATATTAAGGGGAAAGCTATGTGGGGCCCGTTATATTAAAGGGAAAGCTATGTGGGGCCCATTATATTAAAGAGAAAGCTATGTGGGGCCCATTATATTAAAGAGAAAGCTATGTGGGGCCCATTATATTAAAGGGAAAGCTATGTGGGGCCCATTATATTAAAGAGAAAGCTATGTGGGGCCCATTATATTAAAGGGAAAGCTATGTGGGGCCCATTATGTTAAAGAGAAAGCTATGTGGGGCCCATTATATTAAAGAGAAAGCTATGTGGGGCCCATTATATTAAAGAGAAAGCTATGTGCGGCCCATTATATTAAAGAGAAAGCTATGTGGGGCCCATTATATTAAAGAGAAAGCTATGTGGGGCCCATTATATTAAAGAAAAAGCTATGTGGGGCCCATTATATTAAAGAAAAAGCTATGTGGGGCCCATTATATTAAAGGGAAAGCTATGTGGGGCCCATTATATTAAAGGGAAAGCTATGTGGGGCCCATTATATTAAAGGGAAAGCTATGTGCGGCCCATTATATTAAAGAGAAAGCTATGTGGGGCCCATTTTATTAAAGAGAAAGCTATGTGGGGCCCATTATATTAAAGAGAAAGCTATGTGGGGCCCATTATATTAAAGGGAAAGCTATGTGGGGCCCATTATATTAAAGAAAAAGCTATGTGGGGCCCATTATATTAAAGAAAAAGCTATGTGGGGCCCATTATATTAAAGGGAAAGCTATGTGGGGCCCATTATATTAAAGGGAAAGCTATGTGGGGCCCATTATATTAAAGGGAAAGCTATGTGGGGCCCATTATATTAAAGAGAAAGCTATGTGGGGCCCATTATATTAAAGGGAAAGCTATGTGGGGCCCATTATATTAAAGGGAAAGCTATGTGGGGCCCGTTATCTTAAAGGGACATCTACGTAGGGCCCATTATATTAAATGGATGGCTATGTGGGGCCCATTATATTAAAGAGAAAGCTATGTGGGGCCCATTATATTAAAGAGAAAGCTATGTGGGGCCCATTATATTAAAGAGAAAGCTATGTGGGGCCCATTATATTAAAGGGAAAGCTATGTGGGGCCCATTATATTAAAGAGAAAGCTATGTGGGGCCCATTATATTAAAGGGAAAGCTATGTGGGGCCCATTATATTAAAGGGAAAGCTATGTGTGGCCCATTATATTAAAGAGAAAGCTATGTGGGGCCCATTTTATTAAAGAGAAAGCTATGTGGGGCCCATTATATTAAAGAGAAAGCTATGTGGGGCCCATTATATTAAAGGGAAAGCTATGTGGGGCCCATTATATTAAAGAAAAAGCTATGTGGGGCCCATTATATTAAAGAAAAAGCTATGTGGGGCCCATTATATTAAAGGGAAAGCTATGTGGGGCCCATTATATTAAAGGGAAAGCTATGTGGGGCCCATTATATTAAAGGGAAAGCTATGTGGGGCCCATTATATTAAAGAGAAAGCTATGTGGGGCCCATTATATTAAAGGGAAAGCTATGTGGGGCCCATTATATTAAAGGGAAAGCTATGTGGGGCCCGTTATCTTAAAGGGACATCTACGTAGGGCCAATTATATTAAATGGATGGCTATGTGGGGCCCATTATATTAAAGAGAAAGCTATGTGGGGCCCATTATATTAAAGAGAAAGCTATGTGGGGCCCATTATATTAAAGAGAAAGCTATGTGGGGCCCATTATATTAAAGGGAAAGCTATGTGGGGCCCATTATATTAAAGAGAAAGCTATGTGGGGCCCATTATATTAAAGGGAAAGCTATGTGGGGCCCATTATATAATAATAAAATCTATGTGGGGCCCATTATATTAAAGGGAAAGCTATGTGGGGCCCGTTGTCTTAAAGGGACATCTACGTATATGATAAATTCTATATGGGGCCCATGATATTTAATGGAAGGCTATGTGAGGCCCATTATATTAAATAGAGAGCTATGTGGGGACCAATACATTAAAAAGAAAGCTATATTGGGGCCCACTATGTTATCTGGAAGGTTTTGTGGGGCCCTCTGTATTAAATTGAGGGCTATGTGAGGCCTATTAAATTAAATGGAAAGCGTTGCGGGGCCCATAATATTATATGGAGGGCTATGTGAGGCGCATTTATCAAATAAAGGGCTATGTAGCGCCAATTATATTAAATGGAAGCCTGTGTTTTGTCCATTATATTAAATAGAGATGTATCTTGGCTCCATTATAATAAATGGAAGGCAATGTGGGGACCATTATATTAAATGGAGGGTTATGTGGGGCCCATTATATTAAATGGAAGCCTATATGGAGCCCAGTAAATTAAATGTAAAGCTATGTGGGGCCCAATATTTTAAATGGAAGGTTAAGTGGGGCCAATTGTATTAAATAGAGGGCTATGTGGTGCCCAATATAAAACATGGAAGGCTTTTTGGTGCCCATTATATTAAATAGAGGGATATTTTGGCCCCATTTTATTAAATGGAAGGCTATGTCAGGTCCAATATATTAAATGGAGTCCAGTGCGGCCTATTATATTAAATTGACGGTTATGTGGGGTTCAATAAATTAAATGAAAAGCTATGTGGAGCCCAATAAATTAAATTATAGTACATGGAAGGCAATGTGCGGCTCATTATACTATATAGAGGGCTATGTGGGGGCCATTATACTTTATAGAATTCTATGTGGGGTCCATTATACTTTTGCCAATGGCAAATTGTGTGTTCCGGTGGCACTCCAAAGGTAAAGGGTGTGCTCCGGTGGCACTCCAACGTCATAGGGTGTGCTCTGGTGGCACACCAATGGCAAAAAGGCCAAAGAGTAGACTCTGGTGGCAGACTGAGCAGCCCTAGAGTGCGCCCCAGTGATAAGCAATAAGGCCAAAGAATGTACCCTGGTGGTAGGCTAAAAAGCCCTAGAGTGCGCCCCAGTGGTAAGCAATAAGGCCAAAAAGTGCACCCCGGTGGCAGACTAAAAAAGCCTAAAATGAGTGCCCCGGTGGTAAGCAAAATGGTCAGAGTGTACCCCGGTCGCAGTTAAAAAGCCCAAGTTGGGTGCCCCGGTGGTAAGCTAAAAGGCCAAAGAGTGCACCCCGGTGGAAGCTAAAAAGCCCAAGATGGGTGCCCCGGTGGTAAGCAAAAAAGGTCACATATTGGGCCCCTCTGGTAGGCCTACGGGAAATAGAGTTCTCCGATGGCACACCAATGGTAAAGGGTGTGCCCGATGGTACTCCAATGGCAAAGGGTGTGCTTCAGTGGCATGCCAGTGGCAAAAAGTGTACTCCGGTGGCATGCTAATGGTGAAAGGTGTGCTCTGTTAGCACCCCAACTGTAAAGAGTGTGTTCCAGTGGCACCCTAGCAGCCAATGGTGTACTTCGGTGGCAGATCATCGGGAAATGGTGTGATATGTAAGGCTCATCATAACAAAAGGGAGGGCTATGTGGGACCCATTATTTTATATGGAAAGCAAGGTGGGGCCCATTATATTAATTAGGGGCTTATGTGGGGCTCTTTATATTAAATAAAAACATATGTGGGTCCCATTAAATAAAATGGAAGGCTATGTGGACCCCATTAAATTAAATGGAAGGCTATGTGGACCCCATTAAATTAAATGGAAGGCTATGTGGGGCCCATTATATTAAATGGAAGCCTATATGGGGCCCAATAAATTAAATGAAAAGCTACAGTATGTACAGCAATAATAAAAATGGTAATAATACAGGGTGGGCTATTTATATGGATACACCTAAATTAAATGGGAATGGTTGGTGATGTCAACTACCTGTTTATGGCACATTAGTATATGGGAGGGGGAAACTTTTCCAGATGGGTGGTGACTATGGCGGCCATTTTGAAGTCGGCCATTTTGGATCTAACTTTATTTTTTTCAATGGGAAGAGGGTGATGTGACACATCAAACTCATTGAGAATTTCATAAGAAAATACAATGGTGTGCTTGGTTTTAACATAACTTTATTCTTTCATGAATTTTTTACAAGTTTATGACCACTTATAAAATGTGTTTAAAGTGCTGCCCATTGTGTTGGATTGTCAATGCAACCCTCTTCTCCCACTCTTGACACACTGATACCAACACCGCAGAAGAAATGCTAGCACAGGCTTTCAGTATCCGTTGTTTCAGATGCTGAAAGGTTATATGGGGCCTATTAAAATAAATGGAAGACTATGCAGGACCTCTTGTAATAACTAGAAGGCAATTTGTGGCCCATTATATTAAACTAGATGGTGGCCCGATTCTAACTCATCGGGTATTCTAGAATATGTATGCGGCCGGCCGCGACCAATCAGCGAACCGTGTTAGTGAGGACTGGAGAGCATGTTTAAATTTGGCGCCAAAACCGGTGATTGGTCACGGCTGGCGGCCGCGACCAATCAGCGAATCGTATTAGTGAGAACCGGGGAGCGGGTACTTCCACTGTGAGCAGCCGGGAGATGACCGGCTACTCGCAGCAGAAGTATCCCAACCGGCAGCGCCGCTCCCCGGTCCTCCCTTCACACTTGCCGTCGGGAGATCAGCGGCCCTAGCCGCTGATCTAGCGACGGTAGCCGCATGGAGGTCAGCGGCGCCGCAGGTCAGGGTACTTCTGCTGCAAGCAGCCGGGAGATGACCGGCTGCATCGCCACTGACCTCTGTGCAGAGCGGTGTTTAAATTTGGAGCCAATATCGCTGATTGGTCGTGGCCGCCGAATCGTATTAGTGAGGACAGGGGAGCGGCGCTGCCTGTGCGGGTACTTCCACTGCGAGCAGCCGGGAAATGACCGTCTGCTTGCAGCAGAAGTATCCCGACCGGTGGCGCCGCTCCCCGGTCCTCCCTTCACACTTTCCGTCGGAAGATCAGCGGCCCTAACCGCTGATCTCCCAACGGTAGCCGCATGGAGGTCAGCGGCGCCGCCGGTCGGGGTACTTCTGCTGCGAGCAACCGGGAGTTGACCGGCTAGCGTCGGTCATCTCCCGGCTACATCGCCGCTGACCTCCGTGCGGCAGATGAGCTGCTAATGGCCGCCATCTTTTTCTGAAATCCCACGTCGCTGATTGACCACGGTCGGACCAATCAGCGATGCAGGACTTCCTGGACAGAAGGACAGACAGACAGACATGATAAGACGATTATATATATTAAATGTAAGGTTATGTAAGGCCCAATATATTCAATGAAAAACTATATGGGCCCATTATATAAAAGAAAAAGCTAAGTGTGGCCCATTTTATTAAATGGATGATGGCGTGCTCCCTTGGCAAGCCAGCGGGAAAGTGGCGTGCTTCCGGTGGCAAGCCAGCGGGACAGTGGCGTGCTCCGGTGGCAAGCCAGCGGGAAAGTGGCGTGCTCCGGTGGCAAGCCAGCGGGAAAGTGCCGTGCTCCGGTGGCAAGCCAGCGGGATAGTGGCGTGCTGCGGTGGCAAGCCAGCGGGAAAGTGGCGTGCTCCGGTGGCAAGCCAGCGGGAAAGTGGCGTGCTCCGGTGGCAAGCCAGCGGGAAAGTGGCGTGCTCCGGTGGCAAGCCAGCGGGAAAGTGGCGTGCTCCGGTGGCAAGCCAGCGGGACAGTGGCGTGCTCCGGTGGCAAGCCAGCGGGACAGTGGCGTGCTCCGGTGGCAAGTCAGCGGGAAAGTGGCGTGCTCCGGTGGCAAGCCAACGGGAAAGTGGCGTGCTCCGGTGGCAAGCCAACGGGAAAGTGGCGTGCTCCGGTGGCAAGCCAACGGGAAAGTGGCGTGCTCCGGTGGCAAGCCAACGGGAAAGTGGCGTGCTCAGGTGGCAAGCCAACGGGACTGTGGCGTGCTCCGGTGGCAAGCCAACGGGAAAGTGGCGTGCTCCGGTGGCAAGCCAACGGGAAAGTGGCGTGCTCCGGTGGCAAGCCAACGGGAAAGTGGCGTGCTCCGGTGGCAAGCCAACGGGACAGTGGCGTGCTCCGGTGGCAAGCCAACGGGAAAGTGGCGTGCTCCGGTGGCAAGCCAACGGGAAAGTGGCGTGCTCCGGTGGCAAGCCAACGGAAAAGTGGCGTGCTCCGGTGGCAAGCCAACGGGAAAGTGGCGTGCTCCGGTGGCAAGCCAATGGGAAATGGCGTGCTCCGGTGGCAAGCCAACGGGAAAGTGGCGTGCTCCGGTGGCAAGCCAACGGGAAAGTGGCGTGCTCCGGTGGCAAGCCAACGGGAAAGTGGCGTGCTCCGGTGGCAAGCCAACGGGAAAGTGGCGTGCTCCGGTGGCAAGCCAACGGGAAAGTGGCGTGCTCCGGTGGCAAGCCAACGGGAAAGTGGCGTGCTCCGGTGGCAAGCCAACGGGAAAGTGGCGTGCTCCGGTGGCAAGCCAACGGGAAAGTGGCGTGCTCCGGTGGCAAGCCAACGGGACTGTGGCGTGCTCCGGTGGCAAGCCAACGGGAAAGTGGCGTGCTCCGGTGGCAAGCCAACGGGAAAGTGACGTGCTCCGGTGGCAAGCCAACGGGAAAGTGGCGTGCTCCGGTGGCAAGCCAACGGGAAAGTGGCTTGCTCCTGTGGCAAGCCAACAGGAAAGTGGCGTGCTCCGGTGGGAAGCCAACGGGAAAGTGGCGTGCTCCGGTGGCAAGCCAACGGGAAAGTGGCGTGCTCCGGTGGCAAGCCAACGGGAAAGTGGCGTGCTCCGGTGGCAAGCCAACGGGAAAGTGGCGTGCTCCGGTGGCAAGCCAACGGGAAAGTGGCGTGCTCCGGTGGCAAGCCAACGGGAAAGTGGCGTGCTCCGGTGGCAAGCCAACGGGAAAGTGGCGTGCTCCGGTGGCAAGCCAACGGGACTGTGGCGTGCTCCGGTGGCAAGCCAACGGGAAAGTGGCGTGCTCCGGTGGCAAGCCAACGGGAAAGTGGCGTGCTCCGGTGGCAAGCCAACGGGAAAGTGGCGTGCTCCGGTGGCAAGCCAACGGGAAAGTGGCGTGCTCCGGTGACAAGCCAGCGGGAAAGTGGCGTGCTCCGGTGGCAAGCCAGCGGGAAAGTGGCGTGCTCCGGTGGCAAGCCAACGGGAAAGTGGCGTGCTCCGGTGACAAGCCAACGGGAAAGTGGCGTGCTCCGGTGGCAAGCCAACGGGAAAGTGGCGTGCTCCGGTGGCAAGCCAACGGGAAAGTGGCGTGCTCCGGTGGCAAGCCAACGGGAAAGTGGCGTGCTCCGGTGGCAAGCCAACGGGAAAGTGGCGTGCTCCGGTGGCAAGCCAACGGGAAAGTGGCGTGCTCCGGTGGCAAGCCAACGGGAAAGTGGCGTGCTCCGGTGGCAAGCCAACGGGAAAGTGGCGTGCTCCGGTGGCAAGCCAACGGGAAAGTGACGTGCTCCGGTGGCAAGCCAACGGGAAAGTGGCGTGCTCCGGTGGCAAGCCAACGGGAAAGTGGCGTGCTCCTGTGGCAAGCCAACGGGAAAGTGGCGTGCTCCGGTGGCAAGCCAACGGGAAAGTGGCGTGCTCCGGTGGCAAGCCAACGGGAAAGTGGCGTGCTCCGGTGGCAAGCCAACGGGAAAGTGGCGTGCTCCGGTGGCAAGCCAACGGGAAAGTGGCGTGCTCCGGTGGCAAGCCAACGGGAAAGTGGCGTGCTCCGGTGGCAAGCCAACGGGAAAGTGGCGTGCTCCGGTGGCAAGCCAACGGGACTGTGGCGTGCTCCGGTGGCAAGCCAACGGGAAAGTGGCGTGCTCCGGTGGCAAGCCAACGGGAAAGTGGCGTGCTCCGGTGGCAAGCCAACGGGAAAGTGGCGTGCTCCGGTGGCAAGCCAACGGGAAAGTGGCGTGCTCCGGTGGCAAGCCAACGGGAAAGTGGCGTGCTCCGGTGGCAAGCCAACGGGAAAGTGACGTGCTCCGGTGGCAAGCCAACGGGACTGTGGCGTGCTCCGGTGGCAAGCCAACGGCAAAGTGGCGTGCTCCGGTGGCAAGCCAACGGGAAAGTGGCGTGCTCCGGTGGCAAGCCAACGGGAAAGTGGCGTGCTCCGGTGGCAAGCCAACGGGAAAGTGGCGTGCTCCGGTGGCAAGCCAACGGGAAAGTGGCGTGCTCCGGTGCCAAGCCAACGGGACTGTGGCGTGCTCCGGTGGCAAGCCAACGGGAAAGTGGCGTGCTCCGGTGGCAAGCCAACGGGAAAGTGGCGTGCTCCGGTGCCAAGCCAACGGGAAAGTGGCGTGCTCCGGTGGCAAGCCAACGGGACTGTGGCGTGCTCCGGTGGCAAGCCAACGGGAAAGTGGCGTGCTCCGGTGGCAAGCCAACGGGAAAGTGGCTTGCTCCGGTGGCAAGCCAACGGGAAAGTGGCGTGCTCCGGTGGCAAGCCAACGGGAAAGTGGCGTGCTCCGGTGGCAAGCCAACGGCACTGTGGCGTGCTCCGGTGGCAAGCCAACGGGAAAGTGGCGTGCTCCGGTGGCAAGCCAACGGGAAAGTGACGTGCTCCGGTGGCAAGCCAACGGGAAAGTGGCGTGCTCCGGTGGCAAGCCAACGGGAAAGTGGCGTGCTCCTGTGGCAAGCCAACGGCAAAGTGGCGTGCTCCGGTGGCAAGCCAACGGGAAAGTGGCGTGCTCCGGTGGCAAGCCAACGGGAAAGTGGCGTGCTCCGGTGGCAAGCCAACGGGAAAGTGGCGTGCTCCGGTGGCAAGCCAACGGGAAAGTGGCGTGCTCCGGTGGCAAGCCAACGGGACTGTGGCGTGCTCCGGTGGCAAGCCAACGGGAAAGTGGCGTGCTCCGGTGGCAAGCCAACGGGAAAGTGGCGTGCTCCGGTGGCAAGCCAACGGGACTGTGGCGTGCTCCGGTGGCAAGCCAACGGGAAAGTGGCGTGCTCCGGTGGCAAGCCAACGGGAAAGTGGCGTGCTCCGGTGGCAAGCCAACGGGAAAGTGGCGTGCTCCGGTGGCAAGCCAACGGGAAAGTGGCGTGCTCCGGTGGCAAGCCAACGGGACTGTGGCGTGCTCCGGTGGCAAGCCAACGGGAAAGTGGCGTGCTCCGGTGGCAAGCCAACGGGAAAGTGGCGTGCTCCGGTGGCAAGCCAACGGGAAAGTGGCGTGCTCCGGTGGCAAGCCAACGGGAAAGTGACGTGCTCCGGTGGCAAGCCAACGGGACTGTGGCGTGCTCCGGTGGCAAGCCAACGGGAAAGTGGCGTGCTCCTGTGGCAAGCCAACGGGAAAGTGACGTGCTCCGGTGGCAAGCCAACGGGAAAGTGGCGTGCTCCGGTGGCAAGCCAACGGGAAAGTGGCGTGCTCCTGTGGCAAGCCAACGGGAAAGTGGCGTGCTCCGGTGGCAAGCCAACGGCAAAGTGGCGTGCTCCGGTGGCAAGCCAACGGGAAAGTGGCGTGCTCCGGTGGCAAGCCAACGGGAAAGTGGCGTGCTCCGGTGGCAAGCCAACGGGAAAGTGGCGTGCTCCGGTAGCAAGCCAACGGGAAAGTGGCGTGCTCCGGTGGCAAGCCAACGGGAAAGTGGCGTGCTCCGGTGGCAAGCCAACGGGAAAGTGGCGTGCTCCGGTGGCAAGCCAACGGGACTGTGGCGTGCTCCGGTGGCAAGCCAACGGGAAAGTGGCGTGCTCCGGTGGCAAGCCAACGGGAAAGTGGCTTGCTCCGGTGGCAAGCCAACGGGAAAGTGGCGTGCTCCGGTGGCAAGCCAACGGGAAAGTGGCGTGCTCCGGTGGCAAGCCAACGGGAAAGTGGCGTGCTCCGGTGGCAAGCCAACGGGACTGTGGCGTGCTCCGGTGGCAAGCCAACGGCAAAGTGGCGTGCTCCGGTGGCAAGCCAACGGGAAAGTGGCGTGCTCCGGTGGCAAGCCAACGGGAAAGTGGCGTGCTCCGGTGGCAAGCCAACGGGAAAGTGGCGTGCTCCGGTGGCAAGCCAACGGGAAAGTGGCGTGCTCCGGTGGCAAGCCAACGGGACTGTGGCGTGCTCCGGTGGCAAGCCAACGGGAAAGTGGCGTGCTCCGGTGGCAAGCCAACGGGAAAGTGACGTGCTCCGGTGGCAAGCCAACGGGAAAGTGGCGTGCTCCGGTGGCAAGCCAACGGGAAAGTGGCGTGCTCCTGTGGCAAGCCAACGGCAAAGTGGCGTGCTCCGGTGGCAAGCCAACGGGAAAGTGGCGTGCTCCGGTGGCAAGCCAACGGGAAAGTGGCGTGCTCCGGTGGCAAGCCAACGGGAAAGTGGCGTGCTCCGGTGGCAAGCCAACGGGAAAGTGGCGTGCTCCGGTGGCAAGCCAACGGGACTGTGGCGTGCTCCGGTGGCAAGCCAACGGTAAAGTGGCGTGCTCCGGTGGCAAGCCAACGGGAAAGTGGCGTGCTCCGGTGGCAAGCCAACGGGACTGTGGCGTGCTCCGGTGGCAAGCCAACGGGAAAGTGGCGTGCTCCGGTGGCAAGCCAACGGGAAAGTGGCGTGCTCCGGTGGCAAGCCAACGGGAAAGTGGCGTGCTCCGGTGGCAAGCCAACGGGAAAGTGGCGTGCTCCGGTGGCAAGCCAACGGGAAAGTGGCGTGCTCCGGTGGCAAGCCAACGGGAAAGTGGCGTGCTCCGGTGGCAAGCCAACGGGACTGTGGCGTGCTCCGGTGGCAAGCCAACGGGAAAGTGGCGTGCTCCGGTGGCAAGCCAACGGGAAAGTGGCGTGCTCCGGTGGCAAGCCAACGGGAAAGTGGCGTGCTCCGGTGGCAAGCCAACGGGAAAGTGGCGTGCTCCGGTGGCAAGCCAACGGGACTGTGGCGTGCTCCGGTGGCAAGCCAACGGGAAAGTGGCGTGCTCCGGTGGCAAGCCAACGGGAAAGTGACGTGCTCCGGTGGCAAGCCAACGGGAAAGTGGCGTGCTCCGGTGGCAAGCCAACGGGAAAGTGGCGTGCTCCTGTGGCAAGCCAACGGGAAAGTGGCGTGCTCCGGTGGCAAGCCAACGGGAAAGTGGCGTGCTCCGGTGGCAAGCCAACGGGAAAGTGGCGTGCTCCGGTGGCAAGCCAACGGGAAAGTGGCGTGCTCCGGTGGCAAGCCAACGGGTAAGTGGCGTGCTCCGGTGGCAAGCCAACGGGAAAGTGGCGTGCTCCGGTGGCAAGCCAACGGGAAAGTGGCGTGCTCCGGTGGCAAGCCAACGGGAAAGTGGCATGCTCCGGTGGCAAGCCAACGGGACTGTGGCGTGCTCCGGTGGCAAGCCAACGGGACTGTGGCGTGCTCCGGTGGCAAGCCAACGGGAAAGTGGCGTGCTCCGGTGGCAAGCCAACGGGAAAGTGGCGTGCTCCGGTGGCAAGCCAACGGGAAAGTGGCGTGCTCCGGTGGCAAGCCAACGGGACTGTGGCGTGCTCCGGTGGCAAGCCAACGGGAAAGTGGCGTGCTCCGGTGGCAAGCCAACGGGAAAGTGGCGTGCTCCGGTGGCAAGCCAACGGGAAAGTGGCGTGCTCCGGTGGCAAGCCAACGGGAAAGTGGCGTGCTCCTGTGGCAAGCCAACGGGAAAGTGACGTGCTCCGGTGGCAAGCCAACGGGACTGTGGCGTGCTCCGGTGGCAAGCCAACGGGAAAGTGACGTGCTCCGGTGGCAAGCCAACGGGAAAGTGACGTGCTCCGGTGGCAAGCCAACGGGAAAGTGACGTGCTCCGGTGGCAAGCCAACGGGAAAGTGGCGTGCTCCGGTGGCAAGCCAACGGGACTGTGGCGTGCTCCGGTGGCAAGCCAACGGGAAAGTGGCGTGCTCCGGTGGCAAGCCAACGGGAAAGTGGCGTGCTCCGGTGGCAAGCCAACGGGAAAGTGGCGTGCTCCGGTGGCAAGCCAACGGGAAAGTGGCGTGCTCCGGTGGCAAGCCAACGGGAAAGTGGCTTGCTCCGGTGGCAAGCCAACGGGAAAGTGGCGTGCTCCGGTGGCAAGCCAACGGGAAAGTGGCGTGCTCCGGTGGCAAGCCAACGGGAAAGTGGCGTGCTCCGGTGGCAAGCCAACGGGAAAGTGGCGTGCTCCGGTGGCAAGCCAACGGGAAAGTGGCGTGCTCCGGTGGCAAGCCAACGGGAAAGTGGCGTGCTCCGGTGGCAAGCCAACGGGAAAGTGGCGTGCTCCGGTGGCAAGCCAACGGGAAAGTGGCGTGCTCCGGTGGCAAGCCAACGGGAAAGTGGCGTGCTCCTGTGGCAAGCCAACGGCAAAGTGGCGTGCTCCGGTGGCAAGCCAACGGGAAAGTGGCGTGCTCCGGTGGCAAGCCAACGGGAAAGTGGCGTGCTCCGGTGGCAAGCCAACGGGAAAGTGGCGTGCTCCGGTGGCAAGCCAACGGGAAAGTGGCGTGCTCCGGTGGCAAGCCAACGGGACTGTGGCGTGCTCCGGTGGCAAGCCAACGGGAAAGTGGCGTGCTCCGGTGGCAAGCCAACGGGAAAGTGGCGTGCTCCGGTGGCAAGCCAACGGGACTGTGGCGTGCTCCGGTGGCAAGCCAACGGGAAAGTGGCGTGCTCCGGTGGCAAGCCAACGGGAAAGTGGCGTGTTCCGGTGGCAAGCCAACGGGAAAGTGGCGTGCTCCGGTGGCAAGCCAACGGGACTGTGGCGTGCTCCGGTGGCAAGCCAACGGGAAAGTGGCGTGCTCCGGTGGCAAGCCAATGGGAAAGTGGCGTGCTCCGGTGGCAAGCCAACGGGAAAGTGGCGTGCTCCGGTGGCAAGCCAACGGGAAAGTGGCGTGCTCCGGTGGCAAGCCAACGGGACTGTGGCGTGCTCCGGTGGCAAGCCAACGGGAAAGTGGCGTGCTCCGGTGGCAAGCCAACGGGAAAGTGGCGTGCTCCGGTGGCAAGCCAACGGGAAAGTGGCGTGCTCCGGTGGCAAGCCAACGGGAAAGTGGCGTGCTCCTGTGGCAAGCCAACGGGAAAGTGGCGTGCTCCGGTGGCAAGCCAACGGGAAAGTGGCGTGCTCCGGTGGCAAGCCAACGGGAAAGTGGCGTGCTCCGGTGGCAAGCCAACGGGAAAGTGGCGTGCTCCGGTGGCAAGCCAACGGGTAAGTGGCGTGCTCCGGTGGCAAGCCAACGGGAAAGTGGCGTGCTCCGGTGGCAAGCCAACGGGAAAGTGGCGTGCTCCGGTGGCAAGCCAACGGGAAAGTGGCGTGCTCCGGTGGCAAGCCAACGGGACTGTGGCGTGCTCCGGTGGCAAGCCAACGGGACTGTGGCGTGCTCCGGTGGCAAGCCAACGGGAAAGTGGCGTGCTCCGGTGGCAAGCCAACGGGAAAGTGGCGTGCTCCGGTGGCAAGCCAACGGGAAAGTGGCGTGCTCCGGTGGCAAGCCAACGGGACTGTGGCGTGCTCCGGTGGCAAGCCAACGGGAAAGTGGCGTGCTCCGGTGGCAAGCCAACGGGAAAGTGGCGTGCTCCGGTGGCAAGCCAACGGGACTGTGGCGTGCTCCGGTGGCAAGCCAACGGGAAAGTGGCGTGCTCCGGTGGCAAGCCAACGGGAAAGTGACGTGCTCCGGTGGCAAGCCAACGGGAAAGTGGCGTGCTCCGGTGGCAAGCCAACGGGAAAGTGGCGTGCTCCTGTGGCAAGCCAACGGGAAAGTGGCGTGCTCCGGTGGCAAGCCAACGGGAAAGTGGCGTGCTCCGGTGGCAAGCCAACGGGAAAGTGGCGTGCTCCGGTGGCAAGCCAACGGGAAAGTGGCGTGCTCCGGTGGCAAGCCAACGGGAAAGTGGCGTGCTCCGGTGGCAAGCCAACGGGAAAGTGGCGTGCTCCGGTGGCAAGCCAACGGGAAAGTGGCGTGCTCCGGTGGCAAGCCAAAGGGACTGTGGCGTGCTCCGGTGGCAAGCCAACGGGAAAGTGGCGTGCTCCGGTGGCAAGCCAACGGGAAAGTGGCGTGCTCCGGTGGCAAGCCAACGGGACTGTGGCGTGCTCCGGTGGCAAGCCAACGGGAAAGTGGCGTGCTCCGGTGGCAAGCCAACGGGAAAGTGGCTTGCTCCGGTGGCAAGCCAACGGGAAAGTGGCGTGCTCCGGTGGCAAGCCAACGGGAAAGTGGCGTGCTCCGGTGGCAAGCCAACGGGAAAGTGGCGTGCTCCGGTGGCAAGCCAACGGGACTGTGGCGTGCTCCGGTGGCAAGCCAACGGGAAAGTGACGTGCTCCGGTGGCAAGCCAACGGGAAAGTGACGTGCTCCGGTGGCAAGCCAAGGGGAAAGTGACGTGCTCCGGTGGCAAGCCAACGGGAAAGTGGCGTGCTCCGGTGGCAAGCCAACGGGACTGTGGCGTGCTCCGGTGGCAAGCCAACGGGAAAGTGGCGTGCTCCGGTGGCAAGCCAACGGGAAAGTGGCTTGCTCCGGTGGCAAGCCAACGGGAAAGTGGCGTGCTCCGGTGGCAAGCCAACGGGAAAGTGGCGTGCTCCGGTGGCAAGCCAACGGGAAAGTGGCGTGCTCCGGTGGCAAGCCAACGGGAAAGTGGCGTGCTCCGGTGGCAAGGCAACGGGACTGTGGCGTGCTCCGGTGGCAAGCCAACGGGAAAGTGGCGTGCTCCGGTGGCAAGCCAACGGGAAAGTGACGTGCTCCGGTGGCAAGCCAACGGGAAAGTGGCGTGCTCCGGTGGCAAGCCAACGGTAAAGTGGCGTGCTCCTGTGGCAAGCCAACGGCAAAGTGGCGTGCTCCGGTGGCAAGCCAACGGGAAAGTGGCGTGCTCCGGTGGCAAGCCAACGGGAAAGTGGCGTGCTCCGGTGGCAAGCCAACGGGAAAGTGGCGTGCTCCGGTGGCAAGCCAACGGGAAAGTGGCGTGCTCCGGTGGCAAGCCAACGGGACTGTGGCGTGCTCCGGTGGCAAGCCAACGGGAAAGTGGCGTGCTCCGGTGGCAAGCCAAGGGGAAAGTGGCGTGCTCCGGTGGCAAGCCAACGGGACTGTGGCGTGCTCCGGTGGCAAGCCAACGGGAAAGTGGCGTGCTCCGGTGGCAAGCCAACGGGAAAGTGGCGTGCTCCGGTGGCAAGCCAACGGGAAAGTGGCGTGCTCCGGTGGCAAGCCAACGGGAAAGTGGCGTGCTCCGGTGGCAAGCCAACGGGAAAGTGGCGTGCTCCGGTGGCAAGCCAACGGGAAAGTGGCGTGCTCCGGTGGCAAGCCAACGGGACTGTGGCGTGCTCCGGTGGCAAGCCAACGGGAAAGTGGCGTGCTCCGGTGGCAAGCCAACGGGAAAGTGGCGTGCTCCGGTGGCAAGCCAACGGGAAAGTGGCGTGCTCCGGTGGCAAGCCAACGGGAAAGTGGCGTGCTCCGGTGGCAAGTCAACGGGACTGTGGCGTGCTCCGGTGGCAAGCCAACGGGAAAGTGGCGTGCTCCGGTGGCAAGCCAACGGGAAAGTGACGTGCTCCGGTGGCAAGCCAACGGGAAAGTGGCGTGCTCCGGTGGCAAGCCAACGGGAAAGTGGCGTGCTCCTGTGGCAAGCCAACGGGAAAGTGGCGTGCTCCGGTGGCAAGCCAACGGGAAAGTGGCGTGCTCCGGTGGCAAGCCAACGGGAAAGTGGCGTGCTCCGGTGGCAAGCCAACGGGAAAGTGGCGTGCTCCGGTGGCAAGCCAACGGGTAAGTGGCGTGCTCCGGTGGCAAGCCAACGGGAAAGTGGCGTGCTCCGGTGGCAAGCCAACGGGAAAGTGGCGTGCTCCGGTGGCAAGCCAACGGGAAAGTGGCGTGCTCCGGTGGCAAGCCAACGGGACTGTGGCGTGCTCCGGTGGCAAGCCAACGGGACTGTGGCGTGCTCCGGTGGCAAGCCAACGGGAAAGTGGCGTGCTCCGGTGGCAAGCCAACGGGAAAGTGGCGTGCTCCGGTGGCAAGCCAACGGGAAAGTGGCGTGCTCCGGTGGCAAGCCAACGGGACTGTGGCGTGCTCCGGTGGCAAGCCAACGGGAAAGTGGCGTGCTCCGGTGGCAAGCCAACGGGAAAGTGGCTTGCTCCGGTGGCAAGCCAACGGGAAAGTGGCGTGCTCCGGTGGCAAGCCAACGGGAAAGTGGCGTGCTCCGGTGGCAAGCCAACGGGAAAGTGGCGTGCTCCGGTGGCAAGCCAACGGGACTGTGGCGTGCTCCGGTGGCAAGCCAACGGGAAAGTGGCGTGCTCCGGTGGCAAGCCAACGGGAAAGTGACGTGCTCCGGTGGCAAGCCAACGGGAAAGTGGCGTGCTCCTGTGGCAAGCCAACGGGAAAGTGGCGTGCTCCTGTGGCAAGCCAACGGGAAAGTGGCGTGCTCCGGTGGCAAGCCAACGGCAAAGTGGCGTGCTCCGGTGGCAAGCCAACGGGAAAGTGGCGTGCTCCGGTGGCAAGCCAACGGGAAAGTGGCGTGCTCCGGTGGCAAGCCAACGGGAAAGTGGCGTGCTCCGGTGGCAAGCCAACGGGAAAGTGGCGTGCTCCGGTGGCAAGCCAACGGGACTGTGGCGTGCTCCGGTGGCAAGCCAACGGGAAAGTGGCGTGCTCCGGTGGCAAGCCAACGGGAAAGTGGCGTGCTCCGGTGGCAAGCCAACGGGAAAGTGGCGTGCTCCGGTGGAAAGCCAACGGGACTGTGGCGTGCTCCGGTGGCAAGCCAACGGGAAAGTGGTGTGCTCCGGTGGCAAGCCAATGGGAAAGTGGCGTGCTCCGGTGGCAAGCCAACGGGAAAGTGGCGTGCTCCGGTGGCAAGCCAACGGGAAAGTGGCGTGCTCCGGTGGCAAGCCAACGGGACAGTGGCGTGCTCCGGTGGCAAGCCAACGGGACAGTGGCGTGCTCCGGTGGCAAGCCAACGGGACAGTGGCATGCTCCGGTGGCAAGCCAACGGGAAAGTGGCGTGCTCCGGTGGCAAGCCAACGGGAAAGTGGCGTGCTCCGGTGGCAAGCCAACGGGAAAGTGGCGTGCTCCGGTGGCAAGCCAACGGAAAAGTGGCGTGCTCCGGTGGCAAGCCAACGGGAAAGTGGCGTGCTCCGGTGGCACGCCAACGGGAAAGTGGCGTGCTCCGGTGGCAAGCCAACGGGAAAGTGGCGTGCTCCGGTGGCAAGCCAACGGGAAAGTGGCGTGCTTCGGTGGTAAGCCAACGGGAAAGTGGCGTGCTCCGGTGGCAAGCCAACGGGAAAGTGGCGTGCTCCGGTGGCAAGCCAGCGGGACTGTGGCGTGCTCCGGTGGCAAGCCAGCGGGACTGTGGCGTGCTTCGGTAGCAAGCCAGCGGGAAAGTGGCGTGCTCCGGTGGCAAGCCAACGGGAAAGTGGCGTGCTCCGGTGGCAAGCCAACGGGAAAGTGGCGTGCTCCGGTGGCAAGCCAACGGGAAAGTGGCGTGCTCCGGTGGCAAGCCAACGGGAAAGTGGCGTGCTCCGGTGGCAAGCCAACGGGACTGTGGCGTGCTCCGGTGGCAAGCCAACGGGACTGTGGCGTGCTTCGGTGGCAAGCCAGCGGGAAAGTGGCGTGCTCCGGTGGAAAGCCAACGGGAAAGTGGCGTGCTCCGGTGGCAAGCCAACGGGAAAGTGGCGTGCTCCGGTGGCAAGCCAACGGGAAAGTGGCGTGCTCCGGTGGCAAGCCAATGGGAAAGTGGCGTGCTTCGGTGGCAAGCCAACGGGAAAGTGGCGTGCTCCGGTGGCAAGCCAACGGGAAAGTGGCGTGCTCTGGTGGCAAGCCAACGGGAAAGTGGCGTGCTCCGGTGGCAAGCCAACGGGAAAGTGGTGTGCTCCGGTGGCAAGCCAACGAGACTGTGGCGTGCTCCGGTGGCAAGCCAACGGGACTGTGTAGTGCTTCGGTGGCAAGCCACCGGGAAAGTGGCGTGCTCCGGTGGCAAGCCATCGGGAAAGTAGCGTGCTCCGGTGGCAAGCCAACGGGAAAGTGGCGTGCTCCGGTGGCAAGCCAACGGGAAAGTGGCGTGCTCCGATGGCAAGCCAACAGGAAAGTGGCGTGCTCCGGTGGCAAGCCAACGGGAAAGTGGCGTGCTCCGGTGGCAAGCCAACGGGACTGTGGCGTGCTCCGGTGGCAAGCCAACGGGAAAGTGGCGTGCTCCGGTGGCAAGCCAACGGGAAAGTGGCGTGCTCCGGTGGCAAGCCAACGGGAAAGTGGCGTGCTCCGGTGGCAAGCCAACGGGAAAGTGGCGTGCTCCGGTGGCAAGTCAACGGGACTGTGGCGTGCTCCGGTGGCAAGCCAACGGGAAAGTGGCGTGCTCCGGTGGCAAGCCAACGGGAAAGTGACGTGCTCCGGTGGCAAGCCAACGGGAAAGTGGCGTGCTCCGGTGGCAAGCCAACGGGAAAGTGGCGTGCTCCTGTGGCAAGCCAACGGGAAAGTGGCGTGCTCCGGTGGCAAGCCAACGGGAAAGTGGCGTGCTCCGGTGGCAAGCCAACGGGAAAGTGGCGTGCTCCGGTGGCAAGCCAACGGGAAAGTGGCGTGCTCCGGTGGCAAGCCAACGGGTAAGTGGCGTGCTCCGGTGGCAAGCCAACGGGAAAGTGGCGTGCTCCGGTGGCAAGCCAACGGGAAAGTGGCGTGCTCCGGTGGCAAGCCAACGGGAAAGTGGCGTGCTCCGGTGGCAAGCCAACGGGACTGTGGCGTGCTCCGGTGGCAAGCCAACGGGACTGTGGCGTGCTCCGGTGGCAAGCCAACGGGAAAGTGGCGTGCTCCGGTGGCAAGCCAACGGGAAAGTGGCGTGCTCCGGTGGCAAGCCAACGGGAAAGTGGCGTGCTCCGGTGGCAAGCCAACGGGACTGTGGCGTGCTCCGGTGGCAAGCCAACGGGAAAGTGGCGTGCTCCGGTGGCAAGCCAACGGGAAAGTGGCTTGCTCCGGTGGCAAGCCAACGGGAAAGTGGCGTGCTCCGGTGGCAAGCCAACGGGAAAGTGGCGTGCTCCGGTGGCAAGCCAACGGGAAAGTGGCGTGCTCCGGTGGCAAGCCAACGGGACTGTGGCGTGCTCCGGTGGCAAGCCAACGGGAAAGTGGCGTGCTCCGGTGGCAAGCCAACGGGAAAGTGACGTGCTCCGGTGGCAAGCCAACGGGAAAGTGGCGTGCTCCTGTGGCAAGCCAACGGGAAAGTGGCGTGCTCCTGTGGCAAGCCAACGGGAAAGTGGCGTGCTCCGGTGGCAAGCCAACGGCAAAGTGGCGTGCTCCGGTGGCAAGCCAACGGGAAAGTGGCGTGCTCCGGTGGCAAGCCAACGGGAAAGTGGCGTGCTCCGGTGGCAAGCCAACGGGAAAGTGGCGTGCTCCGGTGGCAAGCCAACGGGAAAGTGGCGTGCTCCGGTGGCAAGCCAACGGGACTGTGGCGTGCTCCGGTGGCAAGCCAACGGGAAAGTGGCGTGCTCCGGTGGCAAGCCAACGGGAAAGTGGCGTGCTCCGGTGGCAAGCCAACGGGAAAGTGGCGTGCTCCGGTGGAAAGCCAACGGGACTGTGGCGTGCTCCGGTGGCAAGCCAACGGGAAAGTGGTGTGCTCCGGTGGCAAGCCAATGGGAAAGTGGCGTGCTCCGGTGGCAAGCCAACGGGAAAGTGGCGTGCTCCGGTGGCAAGCCAACGGGAAAGTGGCGTGCTCCGGTGGCAAGCCAACGGGACAGTGGCGTGCTCCGGTGGCAAGCCAACGGGACAGTGGCGTGCTCCGGTGGCAAGCCAACGGGACAGTGGCATGCTCCGGTGGCAAGCCAACGGGAAAGTGGCGTGCTCCGGTGGCAAGCCAACGGGAAAGTGGCGTGCTCCGGTGGCAAGCCAACGGGAAAGTGGCGTGCTCCGGTGGCAAGCCAACGGAAAAGTGGCGTGCTCCGGTGGCAAGCCAACGGGAAAGTGGCGTGCTCCGGTGGCACGCCAACGGGAAAGTGGCGTGCTCCGGTGGCAAGCCAACGGGAAAGTGGCGTGCTCCGGTGGCAAGCCAACGGGAAAGTGGCGTGCTTCGGTGGTAAGCCAACGGGAAAGTGGCGTGCTCCGGTGGCAAGCCAACGGGAAAGTGGCGTGCTCCGGTGGCAAGCCAGCGGGACTGTGGCGTGCTCCGGTGGCAAGCCAGCGGGACTGTGGCGTGCTTCGGTAGCAAGCCAGCGGGAAAGTGGCGTGCTCCGGTGGCAAGCCAACGGGAAAGTGGCGTGCTCCGGTGGCAAGCCAACGGGAAAGTGGCGTGCTCCGGTGGCAAGCCAACGGGAAAGTGGCGTGCTCCGGTGGCAAGCCAACGGGAAAGTGGCGTGCTCCGGTGGCAAGCCAACGGGACTGTGGCGTGCTCCGGTGGCAAGCCAACGGGACTGTGGCGTGCTTCGGTGGCAAGCCAGCGGGAAAGTGGCGTGCTCCGGTGGAAAGCCAACGGGAAAGTGGCGTGCTCCGGTGGCAAGCCAACGGGAAAGTGGCGTGCTCCGGTGGCAAGCCAACGGGAAAGTGGCGTGCTCCGGTGGCAAGCCAATGGGAAAGTGGCGTGCTTCGGTGGCAAGCCAACGGGAAAGTGGCGTGCTCCGGTGGCAAGCCAACGGGAAAGTGGCGTGCTCTGGTGGCAAGCCAACGGGAAAGTGGCGTGCTCCGGTGGCAAGCCAACGGGAAAGTGGTGTGCTCCGGTGGCAAGCCAACGAGACTGTGGCGTGCTCCGGTGGCAAGCCAACGGGACTGTGTAGTGCTTCGGTGGCAAGCCACCGGGAAAGTGGCGTGCTCCGGTGGCAAGCCAACGGGAAAGTGACGTGCTCCGGTGGCAAGCCAACGGGAAAGTGGCGTGCTCCTGTGGCAAGCCAACGGGAAAGTGGCGTGCTCCTGTGGCAAGCCAACGGGAAAGTGGCGTGCTCCGGTGGCAAGCCAACGGCAAAGTGGCGTGCTCCGGTGGCAAGCCAACGGGAAAGTGGCGTGCTCCGGTGGCAAGCCAACGGGAAAGTGGCGTGCTCCGGTGGCAAGCCAACGGGAAAGTGGCGTGCTCCGGTGGCAAGCCAACGGGAAAGTGGCGTGCTCCGGTGGCAAGCCAACGGGACTGTGGCGTGCTCCGGTGGCAAGCCAACGGGAAAGTGGCGTGCTCCGGTGGCAAGCCAACGGGAAAGTGGCGTGCTCCGGTGGCAAGCCAACGGGAAAGTGGCGTGCTCCGGTGGAAAGCCAACGGGACTGTGGCGTGCTCCGGTGGCAAGCCAACGGGAAAGTGGTGTGCTCCGGTGGCAAGCCAATGGGAAAGTGGCGTGCTCCGGTGGCAAGCCAACGGGAAAGTGGCGTGCTCCGGTGGCAAGCCAACGGGAAAGTGGCGTGCTCCGGTGGCAAGCCAACGGGACAGTGGCGTGCTCCGGTGGCAAGCCAACGGGACAGTGGCGTGCTCCGGTGGCAAGCCAACGGGACAGTGGCATGCTCCGGTGGCAAGCCAACGGGAAAGTGGCGTGCTCCGGTGGCAAGCCAACGGGAAAGTGGCGTGCTCCGGTGGCAAGCCAACGGGAAAGTGGCGTGCTCCGGTGGCAAGCCAACGGAAAAGTGGCGTGCTCCGGTGGCAAGCCAACGGGAAAGTGGCGTGCTCCGGTGGCACGCCAACGGGAAAGTGGCGTGCTCCGGTGGCAAGCCAACGGGAAAGTGGCGTGCTCCGGTGGCAAGCCAACGGGAAAGTGGCGTGCTTCGGTGGTAAGCCAACGGGAAAGTGGCGTGCTCCGGTGGCAAGCCAACGGGAAAGTGGCGTGCTCCGGTGGCAAGCCAGCGGGACTGTGGCGTGCTCCGGTGGCAAGCCAGCGGGACTGTGGCGTGCTTCGGTAGCAAGCCAGCGGGAAAGTGGCGTGCTCCGGTGGCAAGCCAACGGGAAAGTGGCGTGCTCCGGTGGCAAGCCAACGGGAAAGTGGCGTGCTCCGGTGGCAAGCCAACGGGAAAGTGGCGTGCTCCGGTGGCAAGCCAACGGGAAAGTGGCGTGCTCCGGTGGCAAGCCAACGGGACTGTGGCGTGCTCCGGTGGCAAGCCAACGGGACTGTGGCGTGCTTCGGTGGCAAGCCAGCGGGAAAGTGGCGTGCTCCGGTGGAAAGCCAACGGGAAAGTGGCGTGCTCCGGTGGCAAGCCAACGGGAAAGTGGCGTGCTCCGGTGGCAAGCCAACGGGAAAGTGGCGTGCTCCGGTGGCAAGCCAATGGGAAAGTGGCGTGCTTCGGTGGCAAGCCAACGGGAAAGTGGCGTGCTCCGGTGGCAAGCCAACGGGAAAGTGGCGTGCTCTGGTGGCAAGCCAACGGGAAAGTGGCGTGCTCCGGTGGCAAGCCAACGGGAAAGTGGTGTGCTCCGGTGGCAAGCCAACGAGACTGTGGCGTGCTCCGGTGGCAAGCCAACGGGACTGTGTAGTGCTTCGGTGGCAAGCCACCGGGAAAGTGGCGTGCTCCGGTGGCAAGCCATCGGGAAAGTAGCGTGCTCCGGTGGCAAGCCAACGGGAAAGTGGCGTGCTCCGGTGGCAAGCCAACGGGAAAGTGGCGTGCTCCGATGGCAAGCCAACAGGAAAGTGGCGTGCTCCGGTGGCAAGCCAACGGGAAAGTGGCGTGCTCCGGTGGCAAGCCAACGGGAAAGTGGCGTGCTCCGGTGGCAAGCCAACGGGAAAAGGTGTGCTCCGGTGGCATGCTAATGGTAAAGGTGTGCTCCAGTGGCATTCTAACGGTAAAGGTGTGCTGCGGTCACATGCTAATGGTAAAGGTGTGCTCCGGTGGCATGCTAACGGGAATAGGTGTGCTCCGATGGCATGCTAACGGGAATAGGTGTGCACGGTGGCATACTAACGGGAAAAGGTGTGCTACGGTGGCATGCTAGCGGGAAATGGTGTGCTTCGGTGGCATGATAACGAGAAATGGGGTACTCCATTGGCACCACAATGGTCAAGGGACTTGGAAATGTCACATGTGAAGTCATACTCGCATAGTGTCTGTTGTTGCAGGGATCAAAAGAGCGACCCGGTGGAACAAGATGTGGACACTGTGCAACAGATGGTGGTTTAAGGACAGCAAACAGCAAAATAAGACAAAGCAACAGCAAGAAAACAATCCAAGAATTACCGCAGCAGACAAGTAAGTGATTGTGATTCTTTTAAACGGTGATGTATGATCAGATGAAGTGGAATGCAGTAAGTTTGGAAATATGATTAACATGTTAATAAAGTGTCTGAAATGTATGAGCGAGAAAGAGAAAAAGGTGGATTGTTACAGGGGGACAGCTGAGAGTAGGGAGTTGCAGAGAAAGTCCTTGTGACAGGTTTAGGATGTATACGGCGGTTTATTGCCTCCTCCACATACAAAGGCAGGAGATGAGACTATCAAACTATTGAACTTGGAGTTGTCAGTAATGTTGGAGGTGAAATTAATAAAGCAAGTAAAATGGGAAAGAAAAAAAGGGGTTGTATGTTTGCCTGGTCAGAGGGATGTTTGCCTGGTCATGGGGATGTTTGTCTGGTCAGGGGGATGTTTGCCTGGTCAGGGGGATGTTTGCCTGGTCAGGGGGATGTTTGCCTGGTCAGGGGGATGGTTGCCTGGTCAGGAGGATGTTTGCCTGGTCATGAGGATGTTTGTCTGGTCAGGGGGATGTTTGCCTGGTCAGAGGGATGTTTGCCTGGTCAGGGGGTGTTTGCCTGTTTGCCTGGTCAGGGCGATGTTTGCCTGGTCAGGGGGATGGTTGCCTGGTCAGGAGGATGTTTGTCTGGTCAGGTGGATGTTTGTCTGGTCAGAGGGATGTTTGTCTGGTCAGAGTGATGTTTGTCTGGTCAGAGGGATGTTTGCTTCACGTTGGGGAAGAGGGAAAGGACTGAATGATCCGGCACCTGTCCTATCCACAGGATGGTCAGCTAGTGCCGCCATTGGGAAAGAGCTGACCTAGTGTCACTATCAATCATCAGAGTCTGCAGTACAACTGATTAGGGGTCCAGCAGGGGGGCGCTGATGACACAGGTGGACCTTGGGGCGGTTTTCCGGTTGCGGACGCTGCACCTAGAGGGTTTTCTTCATGTAATTATCCTCCTCACATTGCAGACTTGTGAACTTTATAAATTTTCTTCATTTGCTTATTTTCTTACTTCTCTCCCAAACACGTTGCTGAAGTGCTGTCTCACCCCCACTGCCCCCATCCAGAAGCTTCTTGTGGCTGCTGTTCAGTGAGATTTGTCCTCTATATACCAGCAGTCTGTGTATGGGCCTGTCTCTGTCTGATCCTCTCTGCTCTCCACCCCTGCACTCAGACATGGGAAACCCTGTACTTGGATTACTTCACATCTTGGTGAACAACAGCTGAAAGGACCCTATAAAGGAGCCTGTACCAGGAAGGTGACAGCGGTGCAGCATTGTGCTTGTGGGGGCAATCGGGCGGTGGAGTCAGAAATTGGGGAATACTTGGGTGCTCTCTGGACGGACAATATTAGTGCTGCAGTAATTTCCCACAAGTTTTTGCACAGAGCGGCCACTAATATAGAATAAAGTAAAACAATTGTGCTCTGTAAATAATGGCTGTGCTTTGCTACAAATGCTTCATGTTCGCAGGAGTTTTTTTTTCTTTAATAAATTTTATTTAGTTTATAATTGATTTTTTCTCTTTCTGCTAGATATCAGCACATGATAGAGGCCGTACGGGACTGGTATAAGAAGTTCTTGGCTGAGAAGGAAAGAAGCTTCATTCCTCCATGAGCTGCAGTTCTTTGTGTCCAGTCGGGAGCTCTATTAGTAAGTAGATTTTATCACCGGCGCAGATATTTCCGGGAAGGTTCCAATTGGCCAAATACAAGATGTTCATTAAACTCTTCATTTGAAATAAATGTCTGGTTATCATCCACAATACTTAATACCGATCACTTGTCACAAATTTGTATATTTTTTACCTGTTATAAAATGCTGCTCATCCCTTGAATCTTTTCTTTTTTTTTGTCATTTTAGACAAAACATTACATATTTCTGACAAGTCCCAGGTCTTTTCACACCACTCGTTTTGCAGGTTCTGTAATGCTACAGCACTTACGTTATTGGGGTCATTTTTGTGCAGTTTGCAGTTACATGATTTTTTATACATGTTTTTTTTTAGCTTTGTCTTGTTATTACATCACATTCATCTTTTTCCTCTCTTGCTTTCCTGGACTGAAGGAAACATATCTCCAAGTCACTCTGAGCTGCCGGCAGGAGAGATGGACCCTCAGGAGCCTCCTAGTCTTCAGAATCCACATGAAGGAGAAGTCCAAGAACAAGAAAGGCCTCCGACAGCAGAGCAACCTGTCCGCCAAAAAGTCCCAGAAGAAGAAGCGATGGTCCCGCAGCTCATCTGTGTTTTTCCTAAATGTGGTTTATACTTTTACTGATTGTAATTTTCTTGGTCGATACCAGATAAAGTTTTGGATGACAACTGTCTGGACTTGTGTCTTATTTTACATTTCTCCTTTTTTCTTCTTGCTTCCCCTCCAGTGAGATCTGGCTTAGGTGATAAAAGCCTTTCTCTATCCAGCATTTTTGCAGCAGGCTGGAGAATTACTTTCTGGATGATAACTTGCCTTAGTCTCAGGTGCCCATACACTAGTTAGCTTTACACCGGACGCTTGTCCACACAACATATCCCGACTCCCCCATATACATGAATGTGGTTATATGTGTGGGGGAGATGGCCCCATACACAGCACATGGTCGGCTGCTCCAGCAAAAATCCTTGGGTTTGACCTACCTTCCTGTAATATATATGGGGGGCCATTAGTTGGATGTTTGCAGGACCCCTCTTTGTCCGACAGCTTCCCTCCCCCACACATAGCAAGCAGTGTACATACAAGCTCCCTTCCCGCACATACAGTATATATAGCATATAAAGAAAAAACCTAGAAGTCTGAACTGAAACATAAATTGATGTGCATGCAAAATGTAAATGCATGTTCACACAAGGCCACTAGACAAAGAAAAACCAAAGACAAGCAAAATACCCAAGTAACCGGAAGTGAATGGGTAAATCGCAAAGTGCAAAAATAATAAATAATGAAGGGTATTTAGTTAACATAATTTTGATAAAAATAATGCAAAAGCTATCCCGCCACATCACGGCAACCCTTATGGGACAGTCCTAACTCTAATATTAAAACCTTACCATTTGTCAAGTGACGTACATATGGATAAGGGCAGAGAGACTGACCCCCTAATAGAAGCATAGACCTGAGGCAGAATAAACATTTCAGCTCAGACAAAGGGTGGCCACACCCTAATATGCACTAAAGCACACTGAACTACAAAGAAAAAACCTAGAAGTCTGAACTGAAACATAAATTGCAGGCAAAATGTAAATGCATGTTCACATAAGGCCACTAGACAAAGAAAAACCAAAGGCAAGCAAAATACCCAAGTAACTGGAAGTAAATGGGTAAATCGCAAAGTGCAAAAATAATAAATAATGAAGGGTATTTAGTAGTGAAGAGCGAGCACTAAAATGCTCGGGTGCTCGAAGTTCGGGCCGAGCTCGCCATGATACTCGGGTGCTCGACCTGAGCCACGAGCCCAATGTTAGTCTATGGGAGACCCCAGCATTCTCGCGGCGGCATCCCCGGATGTCTTTTAAAAGCCTAACAAGTGCCCAAAACGATAGTGACAGTGCTCAAATGACATGGGGACAGCATGGGGATCGCCCCAGGAAGCATTTCTGACCCCCAGGTCACTGCTGTCAACAATGTGGTCAGAGGTATTAAGCCACTTTTAAGGGCTCACAATAAAACGTTCAAAAACTAAACTGAAACTGCTTTCCTGTGAAATATGTTAAGGAAGTTCCTTTCCAGGGTAAAGACTTGTGTATAAGGTAAAATAAATAACCCAAAAAAAAAATACTCCTCCACACCTTGGGCTATGTTCACAAGTAGCATTTTTAATGCGTTTTTGCACTTTTGTATTGCTTCAATCGTGACAAATGCATTCACTGGGAAATGTAATTTTAACATTTTACAACCTTATCTGGCCATGTGCTGTATGACACATGCATACAGTGCTGAAAAGACATGGGGACAGCATGGGAAAGACCCCTGGAAGCATCTCTGACTCCCCAGTCACTGCCTAAAAGTGTGCCCATCAGAAGTCATCCTTGCCGCATCAGAAGATGCAGACTTGCAACTATCCCCGTGCAAGTTCTTGTCCCAGGGCAGGGTTCAATTGTACCTCCCCCATTCCTTGCAATGCAAGCGCAAATATGCAGCCAACCATCCACCCACCCCCAGGCTGCAATACCATACTGCTTGCTTGCACTTGAACTTGGGCCTTTTAGGCATGTGGAGGCGGAATCTGGCCACCATGTCATGGCAGCGTTGGCGGCCTGGTATCCATACTCAGTCCCCAGCCGCCCGGCGGCGGGGTGTCCACACTCGGTCCCCAACCGCCAGGTGGCGTTTCTCCTTGGAACATCCCCTCACACACTTTTCTTAGCCCGGCCTGCTTTAGGGCAGCATTGGACGAGCCCACCAGACAACCAGACTCCTCCGGTGGGCCCTGGCTTCTCCATCAGGGGAGTTGAGAGTGACAAGGTGAGGACCATGATGATGATGATACAAGTTAGCATCTGCTTTGTTTTCTTGGAATGCAAGCGTAAGTGTGCAGCCTGCCACCCACCCACCCACCGCCAGGCTGCATTACCATACTGCTTGCTTGCTTGCACTTGAAATTGGGCCTTTTTAGGCACGTGGAGGCGGAATCTGACCACCGAGTCATGGCAGCATTGGCGGCCTGGAATCCATACTCAGTCCCCAGCCGCCCGGCTGCCAGGTGTTCACACTCGGTCCCCAGCCGCCAGGGGGCGGCCGGGTGTCCATACTCGGTCCCCAGCCGCCCCGCGGCCGGGTGTTCACACACGGTCCCCAGCCCCCTGGGGGCAGCCGGGTGTCCATAAACGGTCCCCAGGGGCCCCTATTTTTCCTTGGAACATCCCCCCACACACTTTTCTTAGCCTGGCCTGCTTTAGGGCAGCATTGGACGAGCCCACCAGAGAACCAGACTCCTCCGGTGGGCCCTGGCTTCTCCATCAGGGGAGTTGAGAGTGCCAAGGTGAGGACCATGATGATGATGATACAAGTTAGCATCTGCTTTGTTTTCTTGGAATGCAAGCGCATGTATGTAGTAGCGACTAGGCCTGAGGTGGTCAGCGTTTTGGCGCATATCCTACCTCCTCCGAGGATTGCTGGATGTTTTCCTGCTACTATCCCAGTTCTATGCCTCCCATTAAAACAAAGCTTCAGGTGATGAATGATGGATGAGGTGGTGGCAAAGGAGAAAGAGCAGGAGGAACAGGGACCATTCACATCAATATCAGGCCAGTCAACCACATATGTCTTGTAGGATATGTTTCTGTAACAAAAGGAGCGGTTTGGCTACACAGTTATAGGGCATACAGTGAGTGCAATGCCTACCAAAAATTTTGAGGCACTCGAATGTACCTTGGAAATGACATGGAGGTCAGAGGGCCTTAACTAAACCGTTTTTTCCATTTATATCAACTGGGTCTCCTGTACACTGTTGGCCTAAACAGTGAATGGAAGGCTTTCCAAAAATTATGAGGAACTGCAATGCCCCTTGAAACAGACGTGGATTACAGCATACTAAAAACCTTCTACCCACTATTGGGGAGTGGGTCTCCCTTAGTTTTCGCCTTTGCATTGAAAAGCAAAAGCTGACTAAAATTAGGAGGAAATGCAATGTCCGTTGGAAGAGTCGTGGAGGTTAGAGGTAATTAAAAACAACATTTCAATGCCCCTAGGAAGAGCTGTGGAGTTCAGAGTGGCTTAAGAAGACTTTTGATGTCCCTTTGAACAGACGTGGAGGTCACAGTAGCTTAACAAGATGGTTTTAATGCCCCTTGGAAAAGACGTGGAGGTCCCAGTAGCTTAACCAGACATTTTGAATGCCCCTCGGAAAAGGGGCTTTTAATGCCCCTTCCAAGAGCCATACAGTACAGCATAGTACAAACATTATTCCCATTATTGGGGAGTGTGTATCCCATAGTCATAGCTTATGCCTTCCAAGCAAAAGCTGCCAAAAATTAGGATGGAGAAACTTGCAATGCCCCTTACAAGAGCCATGCAGTACAGCATATTCCAAACATTATTCCCATTATTGGGGAGTGGGTCTCCCATAGTCTTTGCTTATGCCTTCCAAGCAAAAGCTGCCAAAAATTAGGACGAAGGAGCTTGCAATGCCCCTTACAAGAGCCATGCAGTACAGCATATTACAAACATTATTCCCATTATTGGGGAGTTGGTCTCCCATAGTCTTTGCTTATGCCTTCCAAGCAAAAGCTGCCAAAAATTAGGACGGAGGAACTTGCAGTGCCCCTTACAAGAGCCATGCAGTACAGCATATTACAAACATTATTCCCATTAATGGGGAGTGGGTCTCCCATAGTATTTGCTTATGCCTTCCAAGAAAAAGCAGCCAAAAATTAAGAGGAAATGAAATGCCCGTTCGAAGAGTCGTGGAGGTTAGAGTTAATTAAAAACAACATATCAATGCCCCTTGGAAGAGTTGTGGAGTTCAGAGTGGTTTAACAAGACACTTTTAATGCCCCTCAAAAGAGATGTGGAGGTCCCAGTAGCTTAACAAGACGGTTTTAATGCCCTTCAGAAAAGTGGTGGAGGTCACAGTAGCTTAAGAAGACGCTTTTAATGCCCCTCAGAAGAAACGTGGAGATCCTAGTAGCTTAACAAGATGGTTTTAATGCCCCTTGGAAAAGTGGTGGAGGTCGCAGTAGCTTAACAAGACGGTTTGAATGATCCTTGGAAGAGACGTGGAGGTCACAGTACCTTAACAAGACGGTTTGAATGCCCCTTGGAAGAGACGTGGAGGTCGCAGTAGCTTAACAAGACGCTATTAATGCCCCTCAGAAGAGACGTGGAGGTCCCAGCAGCTTAACAAGACGGTTTTAATGCTCCTGAGAAAAGTGGTGGAGGTCCCAGTAGCTTAACAAGATGATTTTAATGCCCCTCAGAAACGTGGTAGAGGTCCCAGTAGCTTAACAAGACTGTTTGAATGCTCCTTGGAAGAGACGTGGAGGTCCCAGTAGCTTAACTGGCCGGTTTAAATGCCCCTCGGAAAAGTGGTGGAGGTCACAGTAGCTTAACAAGACACTATTAATGCCCCTCAGAAGAGAAGTGGAGGTCCCAGCAGCTTAACAAGACAGTTTGAATGCCCCTTGGAAGAGACGAGGAGGTCCCAGTAGCTTAACAAGACGGTTTTAATGCTCCTCGGAAAAGTGGTGGAGGTCACAGTAGCTTAACAAGACGCTTTTAATGCCCCTCGGAAGAGACGTGGAGGTCCAAGTAGCTTAACAAGATGGTTTGAATGCCCCTTGGAAAAGACGTGGAGGTCCCAGTAGCTTAACAAGACGGTTTGAATGACCCTCGGAAGAGACGTGGAGGTCCCAGTATCTTAGCAAGGTGGTTTTAATGCCCCTCGAAAAAGTGGTGGAGGTCACAGTAGCTTAACAAGACGCTTTTAATGTCCCTCAGAAGAGACGTGGAGGTCCCAGTAGCTTAACAAGACGGTTTGAATGCCCCTTGGAAGAGACGTGGAGGTCCCAGTAGCTTAACAAGACGGTTTTCATGCTCCTCAGAAAAGTGGTGGAGGTCCCAGTAGCTTAACAAGATGCTTTTAATGCCCATCGGAAAAGTGGTGGAGGTCGCAGTAGCTTAACAAGACGGTTTGAATGCCCCTTGGAAGAGACGTGGAGGTCCCAGTAGCTTAACAAGACGGTTTGAATGCCCCTCGGAAGAGACGTGGAGGTCCCAGTAGCTTAACAAGACGGTTTTATTGCCCCTTGAAAAAGTGGTGGAGGTCACAGCAGCTTAACAAGACACTTTTAGTGCCCCTCAGATAAGTGGTGGAGGTCCCAGTAGCTTAACAAGACGGTTTGAATGCCCCTTGGAAGAGACGTGGAGGTCCCAATAGCTTAACAAGATGGTTTTAATGCCCCTCGGAAAAGTTGTGGAGGTCACAGTAGCTTAACAAGATGCTTTTAATGCCTATCAGAAGAGACGTGGAGGTCCCAGTAGCTTAACAAGATGGTTTGAATGCCCCTTGGAAGAGACGTGGAGGTCCCAGTAGCTTAACAAGATGGTTTGAATGCCCCTTGGAAGAGACGTGGAGGTCCCAGTAGCTTAACAAGATGGTTTTAATGCTTCTCGGAAAAGTGGTGGAGGTCCCAGTAGCTTAATAAGACGCTTTTACTGCCCCTCGAAAAAGTGGTGGTCGCAGTAGCTTAACAAGACGGTTTGAATGCCCCTTGGTGGAGACGTGGGGGTCCCAGTAGCTTAACAAGACGGTTTGAATGCCCCTTGGAAGAGACGTGGAGGTCCCAGTAGCTTAACAAGATGGTTTTAATGCCCCTCGGAAAAGTGGTGGAGGTCACAGTAGCTTAACAAGTCGCTTTTAATGCCCCTTGGAAGAGACGTGGAGGTCCCAGTAGCTTAACAAGACGGTTTTAATGCTTCTCAGAAAAGTGCTGGAGGTCCCAGTAGCTTAATAAGACGCTTTTACTGCCCCTCGAAAAAGTGGCGGAGGTCGCAGTAGCTTAACAAGACGGTTTGAATGCCCCTTGGTAGAGACGTGGAGGTCGCAGTAGCTTAACAAAACGGTTTGAATGCCCCTTGGAAGAGACGTGGAGGTCCCAGTAGCTTAACAAGACAGTTTGAATGCCCCTCGGAAGAGACGTGGAGGTCCCAGTAGCTTAACAAGACGGTTTTATTGCCCCTCGAAAAAGTGGTGGAGGTCACAGCAGCTTAACAAGAAGCTTTTAATGCCCCTCAGATAAGTGGTGGAGGTCCCAGTAGCTTAACAAGACGGTTTGAATGCCCCTTGGAAGAGACGTGGAGACGTGACATGCTAATGGTAAAGGTGTGCTCCGGTGGCATGCTAACGAGAATAGGTGTGCTGCGATGTCATGCTAACGGGAATAGGTGTGCCCGGTGGCATACTAACGGGAAAAGGTGTGCTACGGTGGCATGCTAGCGGGAAATGGTGTGCTTCGGGGGCATGATAATGAGAAAAGGGGTACTCCATTGGCACCACAATGGTAAAGGGACTTGGAAATGTCACATGTGAAGTCATACTCGCATAGTGTCTGTTGTTGCAGGGATCAAAAGAGAGACCCGGTGGAACAAGATGTGGACACTGTGCGGCAGATGGTGGTTTAAGGACAGCAAACAGCAAAATAAGACCAAGTAACAGCAAGAAAACAATCCAAGAATTACCGCAGCAGACAAGTAAGTGATTGTGATTCTTTTAAACGGTGATGTATGATCAGATGAAGTGGAATGCAGTAAGTTTAGAAATATGATTAACATGTTAATAAAGTGTCTGAAATGTATGAGCGAGAAAGAGAAAAAGGTGGATTGTTACAGGGGGACAGCTGAGAGTAGGGAGTTGCAGAGAAAGTCCTTGTGACAGGTTTAGGATGTATACGGCTGTTTATTGTCTCCTCCACATACAAAGGCAGGAGATGAGACTATCAAACTATCGAACTTGGAGTTGTCAGTAATGTTGGAGGAGAAATTAATAAAGGAAGTAAAATGGGAAAGAAAATAAGGGGTTATATGTTTGCCTGGTCAGAGGGATGTTTGCCTGGTCAGAGGGATGTTTGCTTGGTCAGGGGGATGTTTGCCTGGTCAGGGGGATGTTTGTCTGGTCAGGGGGATGTTTGTCTGGTCAGGGGGATGTTTGCCTGGTCAGGGGGATGTTTGCCTGGTCAGGGGGATGTTTGCCTGGTCAGGGGGATGTTTGTCTGGTCAGGGGGATGTTTGTCTGGTCAGGGGGATGTTTGTCTGGTCAGAGGGATGTTTGCTTCACGTTGGGGAAGAGGGAAAGGACTGAATGATCCGGCACCTGTACTATCCACAGGATGGTCAGCTAGTGCCGCCATAGGGAAAGAGCTGACCTAGTGTCACTATCAATCATCAGAGTCTGCAGTACAACTGATTAGGGGTCCAGCAGGGGGGCGCTGATGACACAGGTGGACCTTGAGCGGTTTTCTGGTTGCCGACGCTGCACCTAGAGGGTTTTCTTCATGTAATTATCCTCCTCACATTGCAGACTTGTGAACTTTATAAATATTCTTCATTTGCTTATTTTCTTCCTTCTCTCCCAAACACGTTGCTGAAGTGCTGTCTCACCCCCACTGCCCCCATCCAGAAGCTTCTTTTAGCTGCTGTTCAGCGAGATTTGTCCTCTATATACCAGCAGTCTGTGTATGGGCCTGTCCCTGTCTGATCCTCTCTGCTCTCCACCCCTGCACTCAGACATGGGAAACCCTGTACTCGGATTACTTCACATCTTGGTGAACAACAGCTGAAAGGACCCTATAAAGGAGCCTGTACCAGGCAGGGGACAGCGGTGCAGCATTGTGCTTGTGGGGGCAATCGGGCGGAGGAGTCAGAAATTGGGGAATACTTGGGTGCTCTCTGGACGGACAATATTAGTGCTGCAGTAATTTCCCACAAGTTTTTGCACAGAGCGGCCACTAATATAGAATAAAGTAAAACAATTGTGCTCTGTAAATAATGGCTGTGCTTTGCTACAAATGCTTCATGTTTGCAGGAGGTTTTTTTTTCTTTAATAAATTTTATTTAGTTTATAATTGATTTTTTCTCTTTCTGCTAGATATCAGCACATGATAGAGGCCGTACGGGACTGATATAAGAAGTTCTTGGCTGAGAAGGAAAGAAGCTTCATTCCTCCATGAGCTGCAGTTCTTTGTGTCCAGTCGGGAGCTCTATTAGTAAGTAGATTTTATCACCGGCGCAGACATTTCCGGGAAGGTTCCAATTGGCCGAATACAAGACGTTCATTAAACTCTTCATTTGAAATAAACGTCTGGTTATCATCCACAATACTTAATACCGATCACTTGTCACAAATTTGTATATTTTTTACCTGTTATAAAATGCTGCTCATCCCTTGAATCTTTTCTTTTTTTTTTGTCATTTTAGACAAAACATTACATATTTCTGACAAGTCCCAGGTCTTTTCACACCACTCGTTTTGCAGGTTCTTTAATACTACAGCACTTACGTTATTGGGGTCATTTTTGTGCAGTTTGCAGTTACATGATTTTTTATACATGTTTTTTTTTAGGTTTGTCTTGTTATTACATCACATTCATCTTTTTGCTCTCTTGCTTTCCTGGACTGAAGGAAACATATCTCCAAGTCACTCTGAGCTGCCGGCAGGAGAGATGGACCCTCAGGAGCCTCCTAGTCTTCAGAATCCACATGAAGGAGAAGTCCAAGAACAAGAAAGGCCTCCGACAGCAGAGCAACCTGTCCGCCAAAAAGTCCCAGAAGAAGAAGCGATGGTCCCGCAGCTCATCTGTGTTTTTCCTAAATGTGGATTATACTTTTACTGATTGTAATTTTCTTGGTCGATACCAGATAAAGTTTTGGATGACAACTGTCTGGACTTGTGTCTTATTTTACATTTCTCCTTTTTTCTTCTTGCTTCCCCTCCAGTGAGATCTGGCTTAGGTGATAAAAGCCTTTCTCTATCCGGCATTTTTTCAGCAGGCTGGAGAAAGACTTTCTGGATGATAACTTGCCTTAGTCTCAGATGCCCATACACTAGTTAGCTTTAGACCGGACGCTTGTCCACACAACACATCCCGACTCCCCCGTATACATGAATGTGGTTATATGTGTGGGGGAGATGGCCCCATACACAGCACATGGTCGGCTGCTCCAGCAAAAATCCTTGGGTGTGACCTACCTTCCTGTAATATATATGGGGGGCCATTAGTTGGATGTTTGCAGGACCCCTCTTTGTCCGACAGCTTCCCTCCCCCATACATAGCAAGCAGTGTACATACAAGCTCCCTTCCCGCACATACAGCATATATAGCATATAAAGAAAAAACCTAGAAGTCTGAACTGAAACATAAATTGATGTGCATGCAAAATGTAAATGCATGTTCACACAAGGCCACTAGACAAAGAAAAACCAAAGACAAGCAAAATACCCAAGTAACCGGAAGTGAATGGGTAAATCGCAAAGTGCAAAAATAATAAATAATGAAGGGTATTTAGTAGTGAAGAGCGAGCACTAAAATGCTCGGGGGCTCGAAGCTCGGGCCGAGCTCGCCATGATACTCGGTTGCTCGACCTGAGCCACGAGCCCAATGTTAGTCAATGGGAGACCCGAGAATTTTCGCGGCGGCATCCCCGGCTGTCTGTTAAAAGCCTAACAAGTGCCCAAAACGATAGTGACAGTGCTAAAATGACATGGGGACAGCATGGGGATCGCCCCAGGAAGCATTTCTGACCCCCAGGTCACTGCTGTCAACAACGTGGTCAGAGGTATTAAGCCACTTTTAAGGGCTCACAATAAAACGTTCAAAAACTAAACTGAAACTGCTTTCAGTTAAGGAAGTTCCTTTCCAGGGTAAAGACTTGTGTATAAGGTAAAATAAATATCAAAAAAAAAATACTCCTCCACACCTTGGGCTATGTTCACAAGTTGCATTTTTTATGCGTTTTTGCACTTTTGTATTGCTTCAACCGTGACAAATGCATTCACCGGGAAATGTCATTTTAACATTTTACAACCTTATCTGGCCATGTGCTGTGTGACACATGCATACAGTGCTGAAAAGACATGGGGACAGCATGGGGAAGACCCCTGGAAGCATCTCTGACTCCCCGGTCACTGCCTAAAAGTGTGCCCATCAGAAGTCATCCTTGAAGCATCAGAAGATGCAGACTTGCAATTATCCCCGTGCAAGTTCTTGTCCCAGGGCAGGGTTCAATTGTACCTCTCCCATTCCTTGCAATGCAAGCGCAAATATGCAGCCAACCACCCACCCACCCCCAGGCTGCAATACCATACTGCTTGCTTGCACTTGAAATTGGGCCTTTTAGGCATGTGGAGGCGGAATCTGGCCACCATGTCATGGCAGCGTTGGCGGCCTGGTATCCATACTCAGTCCCCAGCCGCCCGGCGGCGGGGTGTCCACACTCGGTCCCCAGCCGCCCCTATTTCTCCTTGAAACATCCCCCCACACACTTTTCTTAGCCCGGCCTGCTTTAGGGCAGCATTGGACGAGCCCACCAGAGAACCAGACTCCTCCGGTGGGCCCTGGCTTCTCCATCAGAGGAGTTGAGAGTGACAAGGTGAGGACCATGATGATGATGATACAAGTTAGCATCTGCTTTGTTTTCTTGGAATGCAAGCAAAGTGTGCAGCCTGCCATCCACCCACCCACCGCCAGGCTGCAATACCATACTGCTTGCTTGCTTGCACTTGAAATTGGACCTTTTTAGGCACGTGGAGGCGGAATCTGACAACCGCGTCAAGGCAGCATTGGCGGCCTGTAATCCATACTCAGTCCCCAGCCGCCCGGCTGCCAGGTGTCCACACTCGGTCCCCAGCCGCCTGGGGGCAGCCGGGTGTCCATAAACGGTCCCCAGTCGCCCCTATTTCTCCTTGGAACATCCCCCCACACACTTTTCTTAGCCTGGCCTGCTTTAGGGCAGCATTGGACGAGCCCACCAGAGAACCAGACTCCTCCGGTGGGCCCTGGCTTCTCCATCAGGGGAGTTGAGAGTGACAAGGTGAGGACCATGATGATAATGATACAAGTTAGCATCTGCTTTGTTTTGTTGGAATGCAAGCGCATGTATGTAGTAGCGGCTAGGCCTGAGGTGGTCAGCGTTTTCGCGCATATCCTACCTCCTCCGAGGATTGCTGGATGTTTTCCTGCTACTATCCCAGTTCTATGACTCCCGTTAAAACAAAGCTTCAGGTGATGAATGATGGATGAGGTGGTGGCAAAGGAGAAAGAGCAGGAGGAACAGGGACCATTCACATCAATATCAGGCCAGTCAACCACATATGTCTTGTAGGATATGTTTCTGTAACAAAAGGAGCAGTTTGGCTACACAGTTATAGGGCATACAGTGAGTGCAATGCCTACCAAAAATTTCGAGGCACTCCAATGTACCTTGGAAATGACATGGAGGTCAGAGGGCCTTAACTAAACCGTTTTTTTCCATTTATAGCAACTGGGTCTCCTGTACACTGTTGGCCTAAGCAGTGAATGGAAGGCTTTCCAAAAATTATGAGGAACTGCAATGCCCCTTGAAACAGACATGGATTACAGCGTACTAAAAACCTTCTACCCACTATTGGGGAGTGGGTCTCCCTTAGTTTTCGCCTTTGCATTGAAAAGCAAAAGCTGACTAAAATTAGGAGGAAATGCAATGTCCGTTGGAAGAGTCGTGGAGGTAAGAGGTAATTAAAAACAACATTTCAATGCCCCTAGGAAGAGCTGTGGAGTTCAGAGTGGCTTAAGAAGACTTTTGATGTCCCTTTGAACAGACGTGGAGGTCACAGTAGCTTAACAAGATGGTTTTAATGCCCCTCGGAAAAGACGTGGAGGTCTCAATAGCTTAACCAGACGATTTGAATGCCCCTTCCAAGAGCCATACAGTACAGCATAGTACAAACATTATTCCCATTATTGGGGAGTGGGTCTCCCATAGTATTTGCTTATGCCTTCCAAGCAAAAGCTGCCAAAAATTAGGACGGAGGAACTAGCAATGCCCATTACACGAGCCATGCAGTACAGCATATTACAAACATTATTCCCATTATTGGTAATGTGTCTCCCATAGTCTTTCCTTATGCCTTCCAAGCAAAAGCTGCCAAAAATTAGGACGGAGGAACTTGCAATGCCCCTTACAAGAGCCATGCAGTACAGCATATTACAAACATTATTCCCATTATTGGGGAGTGGGTCTCACATAGTCTTTGCTTATGCCTTCCAAGCAAAAGATGCCAAAAATTAGGACGGAGGAACTTGCAGTGCCCCTTACAAGAGCCATGCAGTACAGCATATTACAAACATTATATTAAGAGGAAATGCAATGCCCGTTCGAAGAGTCGTGGAGGTTAGAGTTAATTAAAAACAACATATCAATGCCCCTTGGAAGAGCTGTGGAGTTCAGAGTGGTTTAACAAGACACTTTTAATGCCCCTCAAAAGAGATGTGGAGGTCCCAGTAGCTTAACAAGACGGTGTTAATACCCCTTGGTAAAGTGGTGGAGGTCCCAGTAGCTTAACAAGACGGTTTTAATGCCCCTCGGAAAAGTGGTGGAGGTCACAGTAGCTTAAGAAAAAGCTTTTAATGCCCCTCAGAAGAAAAGTGGAGATCCCAGTAGCTTAACAAGACGGTTTTAATGCCCCTTGGAAAAGTGGTGGCGGTCACAGTAGCTCAACAAGACGCTATTAATGCCCCTCAGAAGAGACGTGGAGGTCCCAGTAGCTTAACAAGACGGTTTGAATGCCCCTTGGAAGAGACGTGGAGGTCCCAGTAGCTTAACAAGACGGTTTTAATGCTCCTCAGAAAAGTGGTGGAGGTCCCAGTAGCTTAACAAGACGGTTTTAATGCCCCTCGGAAAAGTGGTGGAGGTCACAGTAGCTTAACAAGACGCTTTTAATGCCCCTCAGAAGAGACGTAGAGGTCCAAGTAGCTTAACAAGACGGTTTGAATGCCCCTCGGAAGAGATGTGGAGGTCCCAGTATCTTAACAAGACGGTTTTAATGCCCCTCGGAAAAGTGGTGGAGGTCACAGTAGCTTAACAAGACGCTTTTAATGCCCCTCAGAAGAGACGTGGAGGTCCCAGTAGCTTAACAAGACGGTTTGAATGCCCCTTGGAAGAGACGTGGAGGTCCCAGTAGCTTAACAAGATGGTTTAAATGCTCCTCAGAAAAGTGGTGGAGGTCCCAGTAGCTTAACAAGATGCTTTCAATGCCCCTCGGAAAAGTGGTGGAGGTCCCAGTAGCTTAACAAGATGGTTTGAATGCCCCTTGGAAGAGACGTGGAGGTCCCAGTAGCTTAACAAGACGGTTTGAATGCCCCTCGGAAGAGACGTGGAGGTCCCAGTAGCTTAACAAGACGGTTTGAATGCCCCTCGAAAAAGTGGTGGAGGTCACAGTAGCTTAACAAGACGCTTTTAATGCCCCGCAAATAAGTGGTGGAGGTCCCATTAGCTTAACAAGACGGTTTGAATGCCCCTTGGAAGAGACATGGAGGTCCCAGTAGCTTAACAAGACGGTTTTAATGCCCCTCGGAAAAGTGGTAGAGGTCACAGTAGCTTAAAAAGACGCTTTTAATGCCTCTCAGAAGAGACGTGGAGGTCCCAGTAGCTTAACAAGATGGTTTGAATGCCCCTTGGAAGAGACGTGGAGGTCCCAGGAGCTTAACAAGACGGCTTGAATGCCCCTTGGAAGAGACGTGGAGGTCCCAGTAGCTTAACAAGACGGTTTTAATGCTTCTCGGAAAAGTGGTGGAGGACCCAGTAGCTTAATAAGATGCTTTTACTGCCCCTTGAAAAAGTGGTGGAGGTCGCAGTAGCTTAACAAGACGGTTTGAATGCCCCTTGGTAGAGACGTGGAGGTCCCAGTAGCTTAACAAGACGGTTTGAATGCCCCTTGGAAGAGACGTTGAGGTCCCAGTAGCTTAAAAAGACGGTTTTAATGCCCCTCGCAAAAGTGGTGGAGGTCACAGTAGCTTAACACATCGCTTTTAATGCCCCTCAGAAGAGAAGTGGAGGCCCCAGTAGCTTAACAAGACGGTTTGAATGCCCCTTGGAAGAGACGTGGAGGTCCCAGTAGCTTAACAAGACTGTTTTAATGCCCCTCGGAAAAGTGGTGGAGGTCCCAGTAGCTTAACAAGACGGTTTTAATGCCCCTTTGAAAAGTGGTGGAGGTCGCAGTAGCTTAAAAAGACGGTTTGAATGCCCCTTGGAAGAGACGTTTAGGTCCCAGTAGCTTAACAAGACGGTTTGAATGCCCCTTTGAAGAGACGTGGAGGTCCCAGTAGCTTAACAAGTCGGTTTTAATGCCCCTCGCCAAAGTGGTGGAGGTCTCAGTAGCTTAGCAAGACGGTCAGAATGCCCCTTGGAAGAGACGTGGAGGTCACAGTAGCTTAACAAGATGGTTTTAATGCTCCTCGGAAAAGTGGTGGAGGTCCCAGTAGCTTAACAAGATGGTTTTAATGCTCCTCGGAAAAGTGGTGGAGGTCCCAGTAGCTTAACAAGATGCTTTTAATGCCCCTCGGAAAAGTGGTGGAGGTCCCAGTAGCTTAACATGACGCTTTGAATGCCCCTTGGAAGAGACGTGGAGGTCCCAGTAGCTTAACAAGACTGTTTGAATGCCCGTTGGAAGAGACGTGGAGGTCCCAGTAGCTTAACAAGACGGTTTGAATACCCCTCGGAAAAGTGGTGGAGGTCACAGTAGCTTAACAAGACGCTATTAATGTCCTCAGAAGAGACGTGGAGGTCTAAGTAGCTTAACAAGACTGTTTGAATGCCCCTTGGAAGAGACGTGGAGGTCCCAGGAGCTTAACAAGACGGTTTGAATGCCCCTTGAAAGAGACGTGGAGGTCCCAGTAGCTTAATAAGACGGTTTTAATGCTTCTCGGAAAAGTGGTGGAGGACCCAGTAGCTTAATAAGACGCTTTTACTGCCCCTCGAAAAAGTGGTGGAGGTCGCAGTAGCTTAACAAGACGGTTTGAATGCCCCTTGGTAGAGACATGGAGGTCCCAGTAGCTTAACAAGACGGTTTGAATGCCCCTTGGAAGAGACGTTGAGGTCCCAGTAGATTAACAAGACTGTTTTAATGCCCCTCGGAAAAGTGGTGGAGGTCACAGTTGCTTAACACGTCGCTTTTAATGCCCCTCAGAAGAGAAGTGGAGGTCCCAGTAGCTTAACAAGATGGTTTGAATGCCCCTTGGAAGAGACGTGGAGGTCCCAGTAGCTTAACAAGACTGTTTTAATGTCCCTCGGAAAAGTGGTGGAGGTCCCAGTAGCTTAACAAGACGGTTTTAATGCCCCTTTGAATAGTGGTGGAGGTCGCAGTAGCTTAACAAGACGGTTTGAATGCCCCTTGGAAGAGACGTTTAGGTCCCAGTAGCTTAACAAGACGGTTTGAATGCCCCTTTGAAGAGACGTGGAGGTCCCAGTAGCTTAACAAGTCGGTTTTAATGCCCCTCGCCAAAGTGGTGGAGGTCGCAGTAGCTTAGCAAGACGGTCAGAATGCTCCTTGGAAGAGACGTGGAGGTCACAGTAGCTTAACAAGATGGTTTTAATGCTCCTCGGAAAAGTGGTGGAGGTCCCAGTTGCTTAACAAGATGGTTTTAATGCTCCTCGGAAAAGTGGTGGAGGTCCCAGTAGCTTAACAAGATGCTTTTAATGCCCCTCGGAAAAGTGGTGGAGGTCCCAGTAGCTTAACATGACGCTTTGAATGCCCCTTGGAAGAGACGTGGAGGTCCCAGTAGCTTAACAAGACTGTTTGAATGCCCCTTGGAAGAGACGTGGAGGTCCCAGTAGCTTAACAAGACGGTTTGAATGCCCCTCGGAAAAGTGGTGGAGGTCACAGTAGCTTAACAAGACGCTAATAATGTCCTCAGAAGAGACGTGGAGGTCTAAGTAGCTTAACAAGACTGTTTGAATGCCCCTTGGAAGAGACGTGGAGGTCCCAGTAGCCTAACAAGACGGTTTTAATGCTCCTCAGAAAAGTGGTGGAGGTCCCAATAGCTTAACAAGATGCTTTTAATGCCCCTTGGAAAAGTGGTGGAGTTCGCAGTAGCTTAACAAGACTGTTTGAATGCCCCTTGGAAAAGTGGTGAAGGTCCCAGTAGCTTAACAAGACGGTTTGAATGCCCCTTGGAAGAGACGTGGAGGTACCAGTACCTTAAAAAGACGGTTTTAATGCCCCTCGGAAAAGTGGTGGAGGTCCCAGTAGCTTAACAAGACGCTTTTAATGCCCCTTGGAAGTGACGTGGAGGTCCCAGTAGCTTAGAAAGACGGTTTTAATGCTTCTCGGAAAAGTGGTGGAGGTCCCAGTAGCTTAATAAGACGCTTTTAATGCCCCTCGAAAAAGAGGTGGAGGTCGCAGTAGCTTACCAAGACGGTTTGAATGCCCCTTGGAAGAGACGTGGATGTCCCAGTAGCTTAACAAGACAGTTTGAATTCCCCTTGGAAGAGACGTGGAGGTCCAACTAGCTTAACAAGACGTTTTTAATGCCCCTCGGAAAAGTGGTGGAGATCGCAGTAGCTTAACAAGACGGTTTGAATGCCCCTTGGAAGAGACGTGGAAGTCCCAGTAGATTAACAAGACGGTTTTAATGCTCCTCGGAAAAGTGGTGGACGTCCCAGTAGCTTAACAAGACGCTTTTAATGGCCCTCGGAAAAGTGGTGGAGGTCACAGTAGCTTAACAAGACGCTTTTCATGCTCCTCGGAATAGTGGTGGAGGTCGCAGTAGCTTAACAAGACGCTTTTAATGCCCCTTACAAGAGCCATACAGTACAGCATTTTAAATATATTATTCCCATTATTGGGGAGTGGGTCTCCCACAGTCTTTGCTTATGCCTTCCAAGCAAAAGCTGACAAAAATAAGGACTGAGGAACTTTCAATAATGGCAACACGGACCACGGTCACCCTGGTGGTATAGTGGTGGTGGAGGCTGAGGATAAGGAGAAGAACATAAAACAGCCGAAATGAGGAAGCGTATACCCATGTGTGGGTGTGAAGTGGTGCATTTGAATACACCTCCCGAAATAACACAGTGGATTTGACTTTATGTTACTCTGCTGTCATTTGGTGGTGATGAGAAGTCTGGCCCAATCCAGCTCTTGTTCATTTTGATAAGGGTCAGCTTGTCAGCATTGTCAGTTGACAGGCGAGTGCGCTTATCAGTTATAATTACCTCAGCAGCACTAAAAACACGCTCCGATAACACGCTAGCGGCAGGGCAGGCCAGGACCTCCAAGGTGTACAGAGCGATTTCATTCCAAGTGTCCAGCTTGGATACCCAATAATTAAAAGGCACAGAGGAATCACGGAGGACGCTGGTACGGTCGGCAAGGTACTCCCTCACCATCTTTTGAAACTTTCCACTCCTTGTGAGAGTACCCCGCGCCTCAGGGCCTGTAAGCTGGGCAGGTCTCAGAAAACTGTCCCAGAATGTTGACAGTGTTCCCCTGCCTCTGCTGGATTGGAGTTGCCTCTCTCTCGCTTGTACGCCTTGGTTGGTCAACGAACTGTGACCTCTGCCGCTAGTGTCTTCAGATGGAATTTTTTTTTAACAGTTCTGCAGCAAGGGCCTTCTGGTACTGCCCCATTTTTGTAGACCTCTCCACCTCAGGAATAAGAGAGTGAACGTTCTCCTTGTAGCGGGGGTCTAAAAGTGTCACCAACCAGTAATGACTGTCACCCAACATTTTGACAACGCGAGGGTCACGGTTAAGGCAGAGTAACAAAGTCAGCCATGCGCGCCAGACTGGTAACGGGCAAGACTTCCGTGTCCACACCAAGATGACGAATGACCATGCTCTCCTCCTCCTCCTCCCCCCGTCCTCAGGCCACCCACGCTGAACCGACGGTATGACAGTTGTACAGGTACTACCGCCTACAGCGCATGATACAAGCTCCTGTTCTTCCTCCTCCTCCTCTCCCTCATTGTCCCCCAATGCACGTTGGGATGAGATGAGGCTGGGCTGTGTGTAATAGACCGCTACGGCTTCTTGATCCATCTCATCATACTCTGGCTGCAATGCCTCCTCTTTAATTCTCTGCAGAGAGCATTGCAAAAGACAGACAAGTGGAATGCTGACGCTAATGATGGAGTCATCGCCACTCACCATCTTGGTGGACTCTTCAAAGTTGGTCAAGATGGTACATACAGTACAGACCAAAAGTTTGGACACACCTTCTCATTTAAAGATTTTTCTGTATTTTCATGACTATGAAAATTGTACATTCACACTGAAGGCATCAAAACTATGAATTAACACATGTGGAATTATATACTTAACAAAAAAGTGTGAAACAACTGAAAATATGTCTTATATTCTAGATTCTTCAAAGTAGCCACCTTTTGCTTTGATGACTGCTTTGCACACACTTGAGAGACTGCCATAAAGACTGAGAGGAGGGGGCATCTTTGCATGCAGTATGGACAGGGGATTGCCATGCACACACAACAGGTGACACCTGCTGACACTGGTCGTGGACCCTGGGGTTCGCCCCACAAAGTCGGGTGCTTTACTGCCATGTGCCTGATCATGCTGGTGGTGGTCAGGCTGGTAGTTTTGTCACCCCTGCTGATGCTGGCATGGCAGGTGGTACAAATGGCCTTTTTGGGGTTATCAGCAGAGTCTTTAAAAAAATTCCAGACTCTGGAAGACCCACAGGTTGTACTAGCAACGTCCCTCGTGTTGGTGTTACGGGGAACTGTTGCCGGCCTTCTGTGTGCGGCCACCACACTGCTTCTTCCTGCCTGTTGGGGTACTCTGTCTCCCTCACCCGGTCTGCTGCTGGCCTTGCTCTGCATGTCCTCCTGCCACGTTGGGTCAGTTACTAGATCATCCACCACCTCCTCCTCTTCCACTTGCGCACCACGATCCTCCTCCTCACTTCTTGGCAATTGTGTTTCGTCATCGTCAACCTCTTGTGACAAATTGCCAGCGTTGACTTCCTGTGGCCGTGGCTGTTCAAATATTTGGGCATCTCTACATGGGATCTCCTCTTCCACCACTTCAAGCGGAGCAGGCGAGGGGCACAAATCTGGAAATGGACCAGTGAACAGCTCTTCAGAGTGTCCAAGTGTGGGATCAGTTGCTGTCTGACGATACTCGGCATGGTGGGAGGAAGGAGCATCAGGGTGAGGAGGAGTATGAGGTCGAGACTCACGGCTACTAAGAGTTGACCGTGTGGAAGACAGACCGGAAGTGGTGGTCTGCTATCCAATTAATAACCTGTTCACACTGATCAGTTCGCAATACTGGTGTTGTTCTGTGCTTCCCTAGTAATTCGGTCAAGAAGTGGGAGCGAGAAGATATGGCTGTTGGTTGTGGCACATTTTCACCTTGGCCACGGCCCCGTCCTCTGCATGTACCATCACCAGAACGTCCACTTCCATGTCCCTTGCCACGCGCCTTGCCCATTGTAAAGTAAGTAAAATAGCTTACACTCGCACTATCAATGGAAAAAGGGTAATAAAGTAGATTAGAACCGTGGAAGAGGAAAATCACAGTTCTATTTCTCTGGCCTACACCCGACTCTTTTAAACAATCTGAACAATCAGGGAGAAACTATTACTGTTTTTCTTTACGGAAAAAATACCAAAAGGTGAATAATAGAGATTTTTACCGTGGAATGGCAAAACCACAGTTATTGTTTACTGGGGTATACCAGAAAATTTTGAATAGATATATTTGCGGCTGAACAATGAGCGACACACTCAAACTGTTTATTTTTAGGTAAAAATGGCCCAAAAGTGGATAATACAAAGATTTGACCCGTGGAACTGCAAAACCACACTTGTATTTCTCGGGCCCACACCAGACTATTTTCAACAGATATATTTGTGTCTGAAAAATCAGGGAGACACTATTAGTTTTTTTTTACGGCAAAAAATGCCAAGATCAGGATAATAGAGATTTTTACCGTGGAACAGCAAAACCACAGTTATAATTTAGTGGTGTATACTAGACTATTTTCAACAGATATATTTGTGTCTGAACAATCAGGAGACACTACTACTGTTTTTCTTTGCGGCAAAAAATGCCAAAAGCAGGATAATAGAGATTTTTTACCGTGGAACAGCAAAACCACAGTTATAATTTACTGGTGAATACCAGACTATTTTCAACAGATATATTTGTGTCTGAACAATCAGGAGACACTATTAGTTTTTTTTTTAAGGTGACACATATTACTATAACTTGCACCCATAGTGCAAAAAAAAACAAAAACCCTAAAAAAACACAATGGGTTCAACCGTACTCAAATTGTTAACTAGGAGCAATGATTATTGTGAATAATATAATATTTTGATTGGAGATGATCCACCCTCTGGTTCCACCACTGATCCTGAGAATGAAGGAATGGGGAACCTATCAGCTTTTTTTTTCCTGCACAGCTGTGCTCCCAACCGCCCACAGTGCAAAAAAAAACCCTAAAAAAACAATAGGTATAACCGTACTCAAATTGATAATTGGGAGCAACGATTAGTGTGAAGGATATAATATTGTGATTGGCGATGTTCCATCCACTGATTCTGAGAATGAAGAAATGGGGAACCTATCAGCTTTTTTTCCTGCACAGTTGTGCTCCCACCCATTGAGCAAAAATACCCTAAAAAAAATACCCTAAAAAAATGCACGTACTCAAATTGTTAATTGTGAGCAATGATGAGTGTGAAGGGATATAATATCTTGATTGGCGATGGTCCGACCTGTGGTTCCGCCACCGATCCCAAGAATGAAGGAATTGAGAACCTGTAAGCTTTTTTTTCCTGCACAGCTGTGCTCCCAACCACCCACCCACAGTGCAAAAAATAAAAAAAACAATAGATCCAACTGTACTCAAATTGTTAAATTGGGAGCGTGAAAAAAATAATGCATCCACTTCTTTCTAAATTAGGCTGTCAGACCCCCAAGAATGACATCCTAGTAATATGCCATGACTTATACCTCTTTAAATGTATGCAAAGGATAAACCTGGATATCCAGGTATACGTTCTATTGATTGATTTCTATAAGGGCCTATTTACACATGTAAATGTGTATCTGCTACGGACATGAATGATCGGCTGCAGCCCTTCCACGTGGCCAGTCAATGGATCCGCAAATCACAACAAGTAATTCAAGGAAATGGAAAAGTAAAAAAAAAAATTCTAGTAACATTGCATAGCGTACCGGCGATTGCGCTATTTAACTTGCCATCAGTGATTGACGGCATATAAATGGTTAAACAGCAGTGATTGACGCTTCGCTCTGGCCGCTGCTGTTACAGCAAGATGTCAGCTGTGTAGGATGGGGGCTCTGCTTCTGAGCCCACCCGAAACAGCAATCCAATGGACGGTTTCACACACCACATTATCCAGTGGTGTTTAATTTGCTTTTCTATTTAGGAAACAAAACCGTTTTAATAACGTTTTCCTTCTCTGGTATCTAGGAGCCATTTCAGCTATTTGTAAAGGGAATCTGTCAGCAGGTTTTTCTTGGCTATTCTGAGAGCAGCATGATGGGGTGAGCGCCACACTAGGAGTAGGACCACCGAGCCCAGAGCTATTGCAAGACGTGCAGACAATATATACCAGGTATGAATGACTCCAATACAACATTATTGTTACTTGGGAATGAACCTACTTGGATATAATACATCCCTTGATATGTATATACCAAAAGGTCATTATCTTGGGAATGCCTATATTGGCTTTTATTATTTAGGATTATATCCTTTTACTATGTGACCTAGGATATACTATCAGTATGCATTAGCACAATTGGAGCTACTACTATTTAGCCCTGGTGTCTCTGCAATTCAAATATTTACATTATACCTCCTCACTATTATATGGTATTACTATATATATGTGTGTGTGCTCTTTTCTTTCCCGCCATGTACCCAAATTGTTATAATAAAGGTCTTTTTTAACACATTGACCCCTTGTCGGATGTACTATATATTGGTTGTTGTTGAGAGCAGCATGATGTAGAGACAAAGACCCTGATTCTAGGGACGTCTCACTTACAGGGCTGCTGGTTGTAGTTTTGATAAAAATCACACTTTTATTAGCAGAAGATTATCACTAGAGGACTAGTAAACCTGCAGCCAGGTAGTCCAACCACGCCCCCCACCACTGATTGGCAGTTTATATACAGTGTACACAGAAAGCGGCCAATCAGAGGTGTGGGTGGGGTTATTATACAGAGCTCAGCATTCAGAGATCTGCATGAGAAAAAAAACCTGCAATTTTATCAAAATAACACCAAGCAGCCCAGTAAGTGATACATCGTTGGAATCAGGGCCTCGGATTATGCTGCTCTCAAATGGGATAGCAAAAACCTGCTGACATATTCCATTTAAAGGGGCAGCTGCTACTAAATCCAGACATGGTGCAAAATGTAAATTCTGCTGCAGATTTACTGCTGTAGATTTTTAATTCCTAAAAATCCCTGTAGATTCAGAGGATCTCAACCTTTTCAATGCAAATTATTTTCAAGACTTATTCACAGATATTATGAAATATTACAGTAGAAATAAAAAAAAAAAAAGCACAATACCTAAACTCCTTCCTTGGGAAAAATATACGGCAAGTATAAGAAAGACAAAAATTTATTCTGGAGTCATATTGAAGTCTAAATAGAATTGTAACCATACAATGTAAACAGCAGCGAATGTAAGTAGGATCCACTGGATCTATATAAGAGGAACGTTTTCCAAAGCCGATCTTCTGAGCCCACCGCTATGCTGGCTGGACCGGCATTGTGATCGTCAGCACCTGGAATATACGTCACGTTTTACTGCAGCTCATAGAACCAAATGATAAGACGCAGAGCAGTGCGAGGCTTGTGACTCACTATACACAAAATATACGACATGTTTGATGAATGGCATAAAGGAAAGCCGATGCATTCAGATGTCTCTGGGCAACTATATGTTGTGATAGATAAGTTCCTGTCAGGGTGAGGGGCAGCATCCTATCTGCTCACTCATCATGACAGGTTTACAACATGTTGACTCATGGACGTGATCAGTCAGTCAATCAATGACAGATGCACGTTCTTGATTCCGACAGGTAGGTCAGAGATGTCCGTCTCAAACAGTTTACTTTCACCCATCTAGGATGGATGGCTGCTGACATCGTTGGCCATTATGTCCATACACAATTATTATCCCCTAATTGTGATGTACAATACAAATTTATATTGTGGTACCGTGTTAGCCAGAAAATTTGATGGAAATAATTTTATGCCCAAAAATGGCAAAATTATTCTCGGAGTGATACCTTTATTGGCTAACCAGAAAAAAATATATATATATGCAAACTTACAGAGCACACAGGCTCCTTCTTCAGGCAGGATTACAAATGTTATGAATTCATTTGTAATATTGCCTGAAGAAGGAGCCTCTGTGCTCTGAAAGCTTGCATATATTTTTTTTTTCTGGTTAGCCAATAAAGGTATCACTCCGAGAATACTTTTGCCATTTTTGGGCATAAAAGTATTCACATAGAATTATTCACTAATTAAAACAATTTATTTTTGCTAAATAAATGTATACATTTTTTAAAATTTTATTATATACATTTTCTCAGAGAACCTCTTTAAGAAGGAGATTTCAGAATGGGCTATAAGACATGTCCAGCTTTGCTTAATTGTCTCACCTTACTGTCCTTGTTGAACTGAGCTCCACTTTGTTCTTGGATGATATTGTAAGGAATGGAGACGTCTAGATGATACAAATCGGGACGTCCGACTATTCTGTCTTCACCCAAGTCCAACACAAGAGATCTAGCAGAAGACTGTAAAGAGAAGACCAGCGTGGTAACAACGCTTATGTCGCTGAATGCTTCTGTACGGGAAAGAAAGTTGCAACCAACAAGTGCACAAAAATCTAAACTTTTATCTTGATACGTGGCCAACTAGAAGTTACTGTGTAGCTCCACACGTCTCCTACATTAAATCTGACACGTGGAGGAACTGCTCACAGAAAATGCTGAAAAATATTTTTTAAGATTCACACTGCATTAAAAGGGGTTGTCCACCACTTTAATACTAATGGAATATCCTTAGGATAGGTCATCAATATTAAAGTGCCAGGCAACCCCTTTAAGTGAGGCATAATGAATGGTACCAGAATTTCAGATAATGTAGCCTTCATTAGGCAGAAGGCCCACTCGGTTATATGAAGAAATCTGGGGTCCCCAAAAGCAAACCCAGTAATCACCAGATTCCCGTGTGGTGACTACTTAATCTGCTTTTTGGGAAGACCAGAACTGACCCCTATATTTAACCAAGTGGGTCCCCTTAAGCTACATTATCCTGTCTGATGAAGGCTACATTAGCTGAAAAATTCTTAATCTTCATTATGCCTCATTTAACGCAATGTGAATCATGGACATGAGAAAAATCAAATTAAAAAATAAATACATTTAAAGCATTTTCTGTGCGATTCCTCCAAATGTCGCATTAATATAGAAAAAATAAAGAGCGGCGTGTTCTACACTATTGCAACAAGCCTCTTTCATCATTTATATCATCATTATAACATCATTTATATGCACCAGCACCATGGAATCAATGGCACTATATAATTAAATAATAATAATAATATATATATCTTCCCACCAGCTTGTTTTCCCTCTATCTCCTCTCTGGATCTATGAAGCCAGAACTGTCAAAGAAGAGGTGATGGTGGAGATGGAGGGGAAACAAGCAGGGGGGAAGGCTTATATAAATGACTGGTCCCGCCGTGAAGCACTGGGCATCTGTGCTTGGTTTGAACAGTCGTTCTCTGCTGACAGAGTCGTTTACAGAGATCTTCTTTCCCATTCCAACAGCTTGCAAACAACCCACCATGGTATGAAAAAAAAATTAGATCATCATCATCCAGCAAATGTGTCACAGCTGCGAGCAATTGGCTACTGTGGACACATCAAAGCTGTGATGATAAAAGTTGGCAGAGGAGGACCGGTAGCACGAGGTTGGCACAGACTTTTAATAAGGGAAGACTATTGGAAATCACATGAAATACAAAAAGGTCACAATCCTAAACCACATCTGAGGGTCTCACCACTTTAGGTAAAGAGATTTCAGCCACCAGAAAACTTGGGTGTCCTACAGGAGGTTCCGCCACAATCATGTAATCTGGTTTCACGGGTGAACTGATAAAAAAAGGAAGGCAGCAGTATATTGCAAGGGTACACCATCAATTTATGATCTGTTGGGGTCGATCTCTAATATAATAAAGGGGCACTGATGCTGGTAATGAGGAACAGCCCCTTTCACAGTCATTCCCTGCACATCGGCATCATGGCCTCCACTGTGCAGCGGAACGACAGCATAGATCCAGCAAAGTGAATGGGCTTAGCTGCAGTTCTCCTGCATAGTGAATATCCGGGTAGCTGCCCCACACCAGCATATTCTTTAAAAAGGGCAGCGGGGTTACTTCCAGGCTGCAGCCCCCTTATTCTTGGAGTCCAAGAAGTTGGATATCCTATATCTTTTGTAAGATGGGATTCTAAAAAAAGTAAATGCATGCATTAAACCTCAAAGTAACCCAAACCTTTCAACTTCTGAGATGAGGGACTTGCTTGGAGTTAGCTGGGAGGGTCTGTAGGAAAAAAATAAAGAACATAAAGGCATAATAGTTAAAACAAAAACAAAAAAAAACAATGTCCACATTGTTCTTGCACCATAACAAGCCATTCTGCAGCTTCCCCCATCTGTTGGGTTTAACCCATCACCACGAGGAGTGGGGCTCCCCCATCTGTTGGGTATAACCCATCACCACGAGGAGTGGCACTCCCCCATCTGTTGGGTATAACCCATCACCACGAGGAGTGGCGCTCCCCCATCTGTTGGGTATAACCCATCACCTCAAGGAGTGAAGCTCCCCCATCTGTTGGGTGTAACCCATCACCACAAGGAGTGGAGCTCCCCCATCTGTTGGGTGCAGCCCATCACCACGAGAAGTGGCGCTCCCCCATCTGTTGGGTATAACCCATCACCACGAGGAGTGGCGCTCCCCCATCTGTTGGGTATAACCTATCACCTCAAGGAGTGGCGCTCCCCCATCTGTTGGGTATAACCCATCACCAAGAGGAGTGGAGCTCCCCCATCTGTTGGGTGTAACCCATCACCACGAGGAGTAGCGCTCCCCCATCTGTTGGGTGTAACCCATCACCACGAGGAGTGGCGCTGCCCCATCTGTTGGGTATAACCTATCACCAGGAGGAGTGGCGCTCGTCATACTTTGTGTCCCTAGGGGAAATGTGGTATTATAAGATATCCAATCAATTGAATGGCCGACTATGTACTGCATGGATGAGCGAGGAACATCAGAGAAGAAGCCGTCGATGCTCAACAGCACCCTACTCTGTCGTCTTTTACAGACTGTATGCCATAGACTTGTACCTTAGAGTTGGGACTTAACCCTATTATGAATCATCGGTTTTGATTTGGTTCTGATATTCTGTTCAAAAATGGATCCCAGGAACTTCCGATTTTTCAGCATTTTCCACTCTGAAGGGAAACCATAGATGATTAACAGGGTCGGACTGGAACTGAAACTCAGCCCTGGCATGTGAGAGGACGCAGGCCCGCCCGACGCGCGTTGAATGTGAAATATTTTCATGAATGATTTGGGTATATGTCACAATAAAAATTGCTGCAAACTGCACTTTATCATCGATAGACAAAAACTGACATAATGTAAAATATAAACTTCCCTCCAGGAAAATGTTAATTTCTTTCAACTGGAGGGACGGACATATTTGTAATATAGAGCTCCAAGTTCCCAAAAACGCTATGCTTGATAGTACCAGGAAAAGCAGGAAAAGTGAATCCTTGCAGATTTGAAGCAGTTTCATGTCTATTCTTTCAGTATTTTTGCAGCGTTTCTAAAGAAAGGGAAAAAAAAATCTCAAAAAACGCAACATCAACGGGATTTTCCTGCCGAGCGACACGTTTTTTGTGCAGAAATGTTCTTTCCTTTCTTTTTTGTTTATATTTTGTGTTATACACTAGTGGCCAAAATTGAGGCAACACTTTCAGTTTTTCACCATCACCAATATTTAATGGAGGATTTCACTGACCTACTTACTTGTACACACGCCCTCTTCTACCATATGTATTCTATGTTGGTTTATAGTGACCTGGGTGTGGGTTGTAAGACAGATATTGTGCGATTAAAATGCGGTTTTTATATTTTAAAGCCAGTTTGTCATCAGAAGGTAAGCAATTACATGTTTTCGTTCTCAAAGTGTGTAAGCGGTTTCAAGAGACTGGTTCGATAAAGAATAAACCAGGTAGAGAAAGGAAGAAGGCTACAAGTCCTCAGACTGATAGAAGAATTGTTAGAATCGCCCTAAATAACAGGGAATAAACTGCTGTTAACATCAACAAGGAGCTTGTCAACACCGGAGTGACAGTGTCTGATCGGACGGTTCGACGACGACTGGTAAACGCGGGGTTAAGAGCCAGAATACCAGGTAAAAAGCCATTTCTGAATGCCTCACAGCGTCAGAAACGTCTGCAGGGGCCAAAGAACATTGTAAATGGACCATTGAACAATGGAGAAATGTTATATGGAGCGATGAGACACGCATATCCATCTTTGGCAGCGACGGTGTCCGCTACGTTCGACGACGACCTGGAGAGGACTGGTTGCCAGAGGGTACAATACCCACCATGAAGCCTCCTCTGAGTGTTATGGTAGGGGGCTGTGTGTCCAGAGATGCAGGTGGTCGGCTGCAGGTAATTGAAGAAAAAGTTAATGCTGAAAAGTACATCAAGGAAGTCCTTCAGCCTAAACTCATTCCTTCGGCACGTGATGTATTTAGTGAAGGGACACCGTTTATTTTTCAGCAAGATGGAGCCCCATGCCATACAGCTAAAAAATGTCTCTCTTGGTTCAAGGACAAAAATGTCCAGCTATTGAATTGGCCAGGAAACAGCCCAGATCTCAATCCTATTGAGAATCTCTGGGCTCGGCTCAAAAGAGCGGTGTCAAAACAGCGGGCTTCACACAAGCAGGAACTCATTGCAGCCATCATCAAATCATGGCTTCATATCATCACACCATCTGATTTACACAAACTGGTAGATAGCATGCCAAGTAGATGCCAGGCAGTCATCAAGGCCGAGGGCTATCCAACTGAGTATTAACATTTAGTGTTAGATATGAAAACAGGACAAATCAATGGCTTTTCTCCCACAGTCATCTGAGTGACAATAGTGTCCAATTTGTTGACAAATGAACAAATTTCCTGCTAATATTGTGTTTCTATATGAGATTTTATTTCTACTTAAAAACTTTACTGTGAAATCAAAAACATTCATGAAATTTGTATTTGTATTGGCAAAATGCTAAAAATTCATAAATCTTGGGGGTGTTGCCTCAATTTTGGCCACTAGTGTATAGAGTTCCTCAGTATATTTATATGTTGTCCCCCATCACCTTTTTCATCTCTCCTTACAAGTATGCCTTGTATCTTAGCTAAAACATGGTAGTAAGTAGCATATTAAACCCTTTTATAATGGGTAGTGTAGAATCGCTGCATATTTCAGGGTTATGCGCTCCTGAGGACTCATTAGTGCTGCCCTCCTCAGGCGAAACCTGGTTGTGACCTTGTATAATATGGGGCTAGCCGGTCTCACCTACCAGTTTGGGTCACAAACCCTTTTTCATTTGCTTTGATGTTTTACTCATTGTTCATTACGTTTACACCCCAAATCTCTCCTAATCCTGGAGATCAAACCTATGAAAGCAATTTATGAATGATCATAACACCTCTATGAAGGGTAATTATCATCTCCTTCATAAATATACATTTATATGTATAAATACATATGTGGTCAATGCATAGTACTGGCACATGACTTATCACTTTCCAGGACCTTACAAAGCACCAGGAACATTCATAACAAGCGGAGGAGAAGCGATTCTGGCAACTTAATAGGAAAGGATTCTTTACAGTTAGAGCAGTCAGACTGTGGAATGCCAACCACAAGATATAGTAATGGCAGATAGTATAACAGCATTTATAGAAGGGCTGGATACTTTTTTAACAAAACATGACATTGTGGGTTATAAATAATCTAGTAATAGAAAATGTATAACTTTGGAGATAGACCAAGGACATTAAAGTTAAAACTTTTTCAACCTATGTAACTATGCAAGTATGCAGAATGCACATTAGGAAAATGCTTGAAATGCAATTCCCTATAATATTATTTTACAAGTAATTTCCTCTTAATTTTCCGCTTTGTAAAGTGCTAGTTATAAGCCCAATCTATGGATCTAAAAAGTGCAAAACACTCCTGAAACACTTGTACGTATGTTCTATAATCTTTATTTCTTATGGTGCCTAAGGGAAGCCGTAATGATAAGACTCCTGCTTGGTAACAAGTGCAGTTATTTGCCTCCATAATGAAAGTGAATTACCAATGATGAAAGGGTTAATACTTGGACCCTGCATCAGTAATAGCCCTTGTAGTAACCATGACAACTATTGTGAGGGCATAAACAAGTGTCATAAAGAAGATTCCATAAAAGAATGCCGCGCTGCCATGATCAGCGCCATTACTGATGATGCGCCTGAGGACCTTGAGCTTGACCACCCCACGTAATGTGCCAATGTTGGTGTAATTTGGAGGTTCTAGCAGGGAAAGGGGTTGTCTTCTTAGACACCCCGGGGGGAAGGGAAGGTAACAGAGGGGGGGTCCCCAAAACAGGATCCCCTTCTGTTACTATGTACAAAGAGCTGCTCTTCTTTGGGAGTTCATAGATGGATCCTTGACTTTAATGGGTGATAAATTGGGAGGGGGAGGGGATACTCATCCTATTAGGGGTTATCCATAATGAGCAACCCCTGTAACCAAGTACCCAACATCTTGAGAGACGGAGCTGGATCTGTAAGGGAGAAGTGGTAGATCCACCTGGGAAATCAGATCAACTAAATTCGTTCCAGCAATAAATGTGGTGACAGATATCGCAGCCAGATCTCTCCCACATCCAGTTTATCACATTAATAGTCTATATTTGTTATGTCGTTCTCTGTAAATATGTAGAAATTCTAAAACTCCGTCATATATCGGCACTAACTCTCTAAGCCCAAGGGAAGGGCAGCCCTCCAGCCATGGTTCCCTAGAGGTTTCCTCCACAGGGGGTTTTCCTCTCCTGAGAGCTGGAGGGTGACTCTTCGTGAGTCGAGGGTTGTGCCATTTTCGGTGTCATGTAAATTTAAATAAAGTTGAGAACGTTTGACACCTAATTGCAATGATTTGTGTATTTATTTTGTATGTGTCTGATTCATTTTGTTTGGGAGTCGGGGTCCATCACACATCACTGAGTCATACGTCTGGACATCTGCCGCCAGAAGTTTTGCTCCAGGGGTTGCCCCTGCTCTGGGGAGTTTGATGGAGCAGAGAAGACAAGAATTACAGAACTCATCCTCAGAATAAGGACTTCTATTACAGTACTACAAGCAGCTTCCTCGTCTCATTCACACAGTGAGTATTTTGGGCACTAATTTACATCAGTATTTGTAAGCTGAAAACCAGAGGGGAACAAACACAGTGAAAAATAGTAACTGAAACACTTTCACCTCTTCTGTTTTGGATCCACTCCTGGCTTCTGCTAACAAATACTGATGCAAAATATCGCCATGGAAGTTCCCTAAATTCTTACTGACTGATTTGACTGTTTGAGTAGCAGTCAAGCAACAGAGGTTGCAAGCGTTAAAGGAGTTTTCTGGTATCAAAAACCCCTGTCCCCCTTGCCATTTTTCTCTATCCTGAACCTGTGCTTCCTGCCCTGATCTCGGACTGTCTGACCTAGTCCTTGTCTTCGCTCTCCTGAGTCTGGTACCCTGGTACCTCCGGAATGCTGCTGCAGTCCCGGGAACTGCACTGAAGTGGTACCTGGTGTCTACCGGAGGCCCAGTCTATCCTCACCACCAGAGGTTCTAGTGGAGACCCAGTAGACACCTAGTCACAACCCTCCCGTGGGGCAGTGGGTCCATATCCACCAGGGTTACACCCACATAGCAAATGTGGTACCAATATTCAAGAAGGGGATAACATCTGAGCCTGGAATTTATAGGTCGGTAAGTTTAACTTGTACTGTGGGCAACAACTTTGAGGGTTTTCTAAGAGATACTAACCTGGAGCACCTCAATAAGAATAACCTAAACATATGATTATGAGGGATCTGTCCTGCAAACTAATCTGAAAAGATTCTATGGGGAGGTAAGTTCAGGTTGGACCAGGGAAACTTAGTGGATGTTGTCTATCTGGACTTTTCAAAGGCATTTGATACGGTGCCATACAACAGGTTGGTACATAAAAATGTTCAATATATTATATGGTAAACTTGCTCCACGAAAGAACAAGTCCTTGTGTGGTCGATGGAAAAATCAAGGAAAAGATCAGTGATGCGGTCGTTACCTCTTGACAGCTCCATTTCGTACTTGTTCTCTAGTCCCTCCATGGCCACGGTGATAAAAAATTCCCTGAAAAGCTCATTATTCTAATAAAAAAAATACAAAGTAAGGAGCTGACACAAAGGAGAGCAGACAGCTCGTATGTCGGAATAAGCAATTGCAGTTACCGTAATTTTCTCAAAGAAGGTGCCATTAATCACTATGTCGTACGCCGAGCAGCCGCCTCTACCTGTAGGACAAAGTGCACCAGGACTTAGATACTTTGCGGTGCCGACTCAATCCATTGACCTTAGTAGGGCTGCTATGAATAAGTGGTATAAGTTCTTAAAGGGGAATCCAAGTAGTGGACAATCCCTCTAAGTCCCAAATCTAAACCAAAAAAGTTCAAAAGTCAACAACAAGATGTCAAACTTTATTCCGCAGACTGGAAGTGGACCTACCAGAACCTGTGGAGATGGCACCTTTGACCATTGAGGATTAGTAAGTTGTAATACTTGCTATTTTAACCCCTTTAAGGATATCTCTGGACTATCCCTTTAAAAAGAGAAGCGCTGTATTAAAAAAAAACGTACTATTATCAACTTCAACGTGGGGCTCTCCAAGGCTCATGGGGACTCGATAGCCGGAGGGATCATCAGATTCCAGGATGCTGACTAACTCCTGCTCCGTCAGGTCCGGGGGCGCTGGGATCTGGTTTGACTTGCAGATGTTAATAAAGATTTTGGTATTTTTGGATGTGCGAGTTTTAATGCAGAAACCTAACACAGAAATAAAAACAAAAAGTGAACAAAAACACAATAAAATCGGCAAAAGCCAAGCAGCATTTACATGTAATCAACTGCATAAGAAATTATGTGACCCCCCACGTTGGTTGCATCATGTGACCGTTGCAGTCATTAAGACCCCACTGCCCCACTGTGGTATCTGTCACATAATATGCACAAAGTAATCTGGATAATAATCAGAGGACGCCCATCTCACCCGGCTGGGGTCTGATCTCTCTGCTTTCTGGTAAGCTCGGTATTCTGCTCTGTATCTCCTGTTTGGCCTGAAATGAGGCAACAAGTGAGAATCAGTGAGTAACATGAACAGGATGGTTCTGCAAACTGATTTTTCCTGCACCAAAACAGTACAACTGTGAGGGGTCTAAAGCCAACAATACACATTAGGTAAATGTTGGAGACTGCCGCGCCCCCGGCGGCTGACGGAGGAGACATTCACCCGGTGATTGCTGGCCTCTCCAATTCATCTTTCGTACCTTCATCAGCATCTGTTCATACAGCGCTTCCTCCATGTTTGTGTTCATTTCTGCAGACAGCAGCGACTTGTCAGACGCCATTTTTTCGGTCAAAGACAGAAGCTCAGGGATCTTGTTTTATAAGAGAAAACCTGAAAAATGAAAATATGTATTAATCTTCTCCACAGACAACGACAAGGGGAGAGTGCGGGAGCCTGACAGCCGTCGACATGAGGGGGTGCGGGAGCCTGACAGCCCTGGACACGAGGGGGTGCTGGAGCCTGGCAGCCCACGACAAGAGGGGGTGCGGGAGCCTGGCAGCCCACGACAAGATGGGGTGCGGGAGCCTGACAGCCCACGACACAAGGGGGTGCGGGAGCCTGGCAGCCCACGACACGAGGGGGTGCGGGAGTCTGACAGCCCTCGACACGAGGGGGTGCGGGAGCCTGACAGCCCACGACACGAGGGGGTGCGGGAGCCTGACAGCCCACGACACGAGGGGGTGCGGGAGCCTGACAGCCCATGACACGACGGGGGGCGGGAGCCTGACAGCCCTCGACGCGAGGGGGTGCGGGAGCCTGGCAGCCCACGACACGAGGGGGTGCGGGAGCCTGGCAGCCCACGACACGAGGGGGTGCGGGAGCCTGGCAGCCCACGACACGAGGGGGTGCGGGAGCCCCGACAGCCCACGACACGAGGGGGTGCGGGAGCCTGACAGCCCACGACACGAGGGGGTGCGGGAGCCTGACAGCCCACGACACGAGGGGGTGCGGGAGCCTGACAGCCCACGACACGAGGGGGTGCGGGAGCCTGACAGCCCACGACACGAGGGGGTGCGGGAGCCTGACAGCCCACGACACGAGGGGCTGCGGGAGCCTGGCAGCCCACGACACGAGGGGGTGCGGGAGCCTGGCAGCCCACGACACGAGGGGGTGCGGGAGCCTGGCAGCCCACGACACGAGGGGCTGCGGGAGCCTGGCAGCCCACGACACGAGGGGGTGCGGGAGCCCGACAGCCCACGACACGAGGGGATGCGGGAGCCTGACAGCCCACAGCACGAGGGGATGCGGGAGCCTGGCAGCCCACGACACGAGGGGGTGCGGGAGCCTGACAGCCCACGACACGAGGGGGTGCGGGAGCCTGACAGCCCACGACACGAGGGGGTGCGGGAGCCTGGCAGCCCACGACACGAGGGGGTGCGGGAGCCTGGCAGCCCACGACACGAGGGGGTGCGGGATCCTGACAGCCCACGACACGAGGGGGTGCGGGAGCCTGACAGCCCACGACACGAGGGGGTGCGGGAGCCTGGCAGCTCACGACACGAGGGGGTGCGGGAGCCTGACAGCCCACGACACGAGGGGGTGCGAGACCCTGACAATATTGGGAGTGGGATTCTGCACACCTACAGCTAGCTACTTATTGTCCTGAATGTAGTAATCACCTTGGCACATTCCCATCTTCTTACCTGTAGTACAGACGCCAAACACCACTACTCTGACTGCAATCACCCAGCTACAGCGTCACCACGCCTCAGCAACAGGGGAGCGTCTAGATTGGAGTTGATTTCTTGAGGGGGAGGAGTGATTTCATGGAATCATGACGTCACCGGAAGGGGCGGGGCCTTCTCAGTCCAGTGGACACTATTCCACCTGCAGCTGCAGCAGTGTGCACATTGTGCCGGGACAGGAGGACTGGTGATGAGGAGCTCGTGTTCTGCGTTGTGCTGTGAGGACTGAGGCGGGGAGAACACAATATTAATTATAATAATTTTTTTTAGGCTGTGTGCCCACTATGCGTTTTTTAAGCGTTTCCGCGGTGGCAATTCCGCTGCAGAAACGCTTAAAAACGCTTGATAGAAGGTCGGCCATGTTCCCCAATGATAATCCGCATGTGCTGTGCACATGCTGTGTAAATTTCCGCTGCGGATTATCATTGCGGAAAAATCCGCTGCACTACCAATTATTTTGCGGAAGCACGGCGCTTTCGCCGCCATTGACTTGCATTAGAACACATGGAATCCGCATCACTGGATCTGTACATGCAGAATCCATGCGCTTCAATGTGCGGATGGTACCCGGGTTTGGAGAAGAGGAGACTGTCCTCCGGACCCGGGTACCATAGAACCTGTAAAAAAAGAATAAAACAAAAAATAAATATTATACTTACCTTCTGATGGCCCCCGGTGTCTTTATCCGATGCGTCCTGGCTTGCCAGCAGCTCGCGATGGTCTGAAAAGGACCTGCCGTGACGTCATTTAGTCATGTGACGGGTCACGCGACCGCTGACGTCGGCAGGCCATCAGAAGGTAATTATATATTTATTTTTTACCATTCTTTTATGGTCACACTATATAAATCCATGCCGGTTGCATGTATTTATATAGTGTGACCAAGTTGTCAAGCACTTTTCAAGTGATGCTAAAATCGCTTGGAAAGCGCTTGTCAACCCGCATGCGGAAATGCAAGTGAAGAACGCTTCACATCAGCAAGTCCCAGGCAGGAAAAAAGCATGTACAATCCGCATGTACAATCCACATGCGTTTTTTCTGCCAGGGAGATGCGGAAACGCTCAAATAAAAACCGGAGCATTTCTGCATCGTGGGCACATAGCCTTACATTAATTGTATGACTCAATATTGAGCACACGTAACCATCTATACACAGCTGGAGGCCGCATGTAGCCATCTATACACAGCAGGAGGCCGCACGTAGCCATCTATACACAGCGGGAGGCCGCACGTAGCCATCTATACACAGCGGGAGGCCGCACTAAGCCATCTATACACAGCGAGAGGCCGCACGTAGCCATCTATACACAGCGGGAGGCCGCACGTAGCCATCTATACACAGCGGGAGGCCGCACGTAGCCATCTATACACAGCGGGAGGCCGCACGGCGCCATCTATACACAGCGGGAGGCAACACGGCGCCACCTATACACAGCGGGAGGCCCACAGCGCCCCCCCCCCGAGAGAGCAGGAGGCCGCACGGCGCAATCTATACACAGCGGGAGGCCGCACAGCACCCCCCTCATAGAGACAGCAGGAGGCCGCACGGCGCCATCTATACTCAGCAGGAGGCCGCACGGCGCACCCGACCCCAAAGACAGCAGGAGGCCGCACGGTGCCATCTATACTCAGCAGGAGGCCGCACGGCGTCACCTATACACAGCGGGAGGCCGCACGGCGCCACCTATACACAGCGGGAGGCCGCACGGCGCCACCTATACACAGCGGGAGGCCGCACGGCGCCACCTATACACAGCGGGAGGCAGCACGGCGCCACCTATACACAGCGGGAGGCCGCACGGCGCCACCTATACACAGCGGGAGGCCGCACGGCGCCACCTATACACAGCGGGAGGCCGCACGGCGCCACCTATACACAGCGGGAGGCCCCACGGCGCCACCTATAAACAGCGGAAGGCCGCACGATGCCATCTATACACAGGGGGCCGCACAATGCCATCTATACACAGCGGGAGGCCGCACGGCGCAATCTATACACAGCGGGAGGCTGCACGGCGCCATATATACACAGCGGGAGGCTACACGGCGCCCCCCCCAAGAGACAGCAGTAGGCCACACGGCGCCATCTATACACAGCGGGAGGCCGCACGGCGCCCCCCCCAGAGACAGCAGGAGGCCGCACAGCGCCATCTATACACAGCGGGAGGCCGCACGGCGCCCCCCCAGAGACAGCAGGAGGCCGCACGGCGCCATCTATACTCAGCAGGAGGCCGCATGCAGTCACGCACACACAAACATATACAGACATATACATACACGCATAAACACATTTGAAACATAAAAATACATATAAACAGACATCACACAATGACATCTGCCTGCACACACACACACATACATATACATACACACACACACACTCACCATCCCCCGACTCGGCTCCAGCTCTTTTCCGGTGCAGCACTGCAGGCCGGGTGCGCACTGCGTGACGTCACAGCTAGGAGACACGGCCGCGCACAGGGCCGTGTCTCCTAGCAGTGACGCGGCCGGGCCAGCACAGGGAAGTTAACTGCTGCAGTGCTGGCCCGGCCGAAGAAGAAGCAGCGGCTGTGTGCTGGGGGAGCGATCCTGGGCCCCCCCCCCACTGTCTGCCGGTATGTGCCGTGGCGCCGCACATATAATGAGGACAATCTGGCCATAGACACCCCGGAGCCCCCTGGAGGTTCGGGGCCCTGGGCGGTAGCCCATATCGTCCTCATTATAATCTGCCTATGCTTATATACATGTAAGACTCACTACCCCCTATTCCTGTGTATTGCTGTAATATGTAACCTATACTCGTTATCCATCATTATAAATTAAGAAGATTTTCCACTTTATCCGATATATCCACACTCAATCAGTAGATTAGATGTCTGCTGAAGAGGCAATACACATGAACGTCTCCACATCATCCTCCCCGACTGTATCTATATGTGCCCCGTGACCCCCGATCAAGTGTCTCCATCACGTGCTCGCAGCATCACAGGTCACATAGTTTCCTCGTAGCGTTGGTGCGCGTTGTGTATCGCGCCACGCCTCCTCAGCACCCATTGGTTGGTGGAGACATACCTCCATCCTGATTGGCTATAGTTGGCCGTTTAACTCTTAGCTCTTTCCGAATGATGCCACCCCCTGACGAAGACAAGAAGCCGAAACATACATCGGGTGGACGCCATTCAGGAGTGGGATCTGCATCTGCTATAGCGTGAGTACAATGCACATGTGGTCACCTTTTTTAAAAATGCTTAAAGTGGATACAAATACATATCTGTCAACAGCACATATGCCCAAGTCAGTGCACTACTCTCTACACGATTCACACCGACATCCAAGTAATAAGGGACCAGCCCTTGTATATATACATACACAGGTGCATCTCACTAAATTAGAATATCATCAAAAAGTTAATTTATTTCAGTTCTTCAATACAAAAAAGTGAAACTCGTATAGCCATAATCATCAGCATTAACAGAAATAAACAATAACTGTTTGATTATATTCTAATTTAGTGAGAAACACCTGTATTTGTTCACATAGGAGATATATAATTTATGTAGATTTATTCTTTGGAGGCACTTGCACTTTATGTAAAGTTTATGATAATTAAACAATCATATGTACAGATATATCTAACTAATGATATGTATATATATTTTTATATACTGGATTAATTTGTGGCTTGATTCTCTGTATTATCCCTTTGCTGTTCTAATCATGATCCATTCCCACTGGTGTTAATTGTAATTCCTGTCTCGACGTCCCCTTTGCGTATAGTTTTTAATTCCCCCTTTTTCTGCATTTCCTCCTCTTCCACCTGGTTATCAATATAATAATTATTAGCATCACCCACATGCCTGGACTCTTCTGGTCGATGTCTCCTTTCTGCTATATACTAGAGTGGTATACTATGTGCACAGATACATGGAGTGCCATATACTTCTCAGGAGGTGCGCAGCGTCCACCTCCTCACCGCACAGGCCCACAAGCTCCTCTCCGGCAGGAAGAAGATGCATTCAGGCGGCTCCTACCACTGCAGCAGACGGCAGTGCACAAGGATACAGGGTGCAGTGTGGATGTGTCTGCACCACTGGGATGTGGCCGACCTGCATGTATACATATGCCCCTCTGCAGGGGGGACTGGCCCACCGGAGGATCGGGAAAACCCCCGGGTCCCGATGGCCCCGCCCCCTACCCCCCTGGGCCCTGTACAGAGAACAGAGCCGCCCCCCAGATCGCAGCACTGCCGATATGATTAGTGATGGGCCCTCTGCCTCCTCTGCGCAGCGCGACACTGCCGGCGCGTGCGCAGGAGGTCAGTCTCAGGGTGATGACGTCATTGCCCTGGGACTGCTTCCTGTGCGCGCTGTGGAGTACGGACCCTGCGTCGCTCCAGGCAGCGGCTGCAGCTCATCTCGACCCGTGAGTATGAAACGGGGAGGGGAGGGAGGAAGGGATAGGGGGGAGGGGTGACTGGGAGGACCCCTGGCCGAGGCTGGCAGTAAATACTACTGGACAATGGGCATGGTTCTCATCATGCCCATTGCCTAGCATGTCCTGCTGCCAGCCTCTGGTTACTGGTACTATGCCCAGCAGCATGTACTACCACCAGGGGCTGGCAGGACATAGTGGGTGGGCGTGATTGTACCACAGAGGCTGGCAAGACATACAAGGCATGAATCATGCCCAGCATGTCCTGCCAGCCACTGGTGGTACCATCATGCATGCCCATTGCCCAGCCACTGGTGGTACCATCATGCATGCCCATTGCCCAGCCACTGGTGGTACCATCATGCATGCCCATTGCCCAGCCACTGGTGGTACCATCATGCATGCCCATTGCCCAGCCACTGATGGTGTGGTACTATCATGCTAGTACTAACACCAGTGGCTGGCTGGCAGGACATGCCATGTGAGCTTGAATGCTAATACCACAGAGGCTGGCAGTACATACTGGGCAATGGGCATGATAGTACCACCAGTAGACTGACTAGGTGGTCTCCAGGGCTCCGTCTCCCCTTCTCGCTGCTGTTAGGCTGGGTTAACATTGCGTTTATGCTGTGCGTTACAACGCATCGGTTGTAAATCAGCGCAGACGCAATGTACCGTAGACTTGCATAGCAAAAATAGGCATGTGTTTGAAAGTATGCATTATTTGCAACGCACAGGAAAACATGGTCGGCGGCTGGAGGCCAGCTGAGCGCTTCTCTGACAACTGGGTTCTAGTGTTATTCTGTGCCTGCTCATCTGTCAGCCGGCATATTTGTCTGATGGCAAAGATGTAGCAGAGCTGGAGACAGAAGATCCGTGGATTACGTCAGAGCGAGGATTTTGTTTTTAATTAAAGATGGAGTCCCTACATGTGTTTTGTGTTTTATTTTTATTAAAAAATTGTGTTGTGTTTTTTTCTGTTTACTGGAAATTCATGGTGGCCATGTGTAGTTTGGCGTGACTCCATGAATTTCAGGCTTAGTGCCAGCTGATAATACAAAGCTGGTATTAACTCCATTATTACCCAGCGTGCCACCCCCCACCAGGGCCGTTGGAAGAGCCGGATAAAGTGCCTGGAAATGGCGCTACGATGAATGCGCCAATTCCAGGGGTGGCTGCAGTCTGCCATTTTCAGCGTGGGGGGCCCAGAATGCTTGGGCCTTACCATGCTGAGAATCCCAGCCCCCAGCCCCCCCGATCAAAATATGGCGGGAGCCCACGCATTTTTTTTTTTATTATTATTTTTTTAAATAATTTAAAAAAAACATTGGGCTTTCCTGACTTTTGATCGCCAGTCAAGGTAAAACCAGGCAGATAAAGCAGACAGCTACGGGCTGCCACCTCTATCTGCGCTGAGAATCAAAAATTCTGCAGAGCGCTATGTCATTTTTGTTTTATTATTTATTTATTTTCACACTTCTATATGTGACAGTCCCAACAGCCAATCACAGACGCTGACACAGAGAATGGGCGTCTGTGACTGGCTGCTTGAGTAACCTGAAAGCTGCCCATACATAGTACCATACTAGAATGTATGGGCTGATTGTACATTACTCAAACAGCCAATCACAGAAGCCCATCCTCTTTGACAGCATCTGCGATTGACTGTTGGGTCTGTCACATATAAAAGTGTGAAAAGAAAATTTTAAAAATGAATTTTTGATTCTCACCGCAGATAAAGCAGACAGCTACGTACTGCCACCCCCAGCTGCCTGGCTTTACCTTGGCTGGCGATCAAAAGACAGAGAAGCCGAATATTTGTTTTAAACTTAACTTTTTTTTTTCCCACCATATGTTGATCGCCAGCCAGATAAAACCAGGCAACTGGGGGCTGGGATTCGCAGCATGGTAAGGCCCAAGCGTTCTTGGCCCTCCGCGCTGAAAATCACAGCCCACAGCCACCCCTGAAAATGGCGCATTCATCATGGCACCATTTCCAGGTGCTTTACCCGGCTCTTCCAGCGGCCCTGGTGGTGAGTGGCACCCTGGGTAATAATAGGGTTAGTACCAGGCCATCTTTGCCTTATCAGCTGGTACTAAGCCCGAAATTCATGGTTTCACGCCAAATTAGACATAGTCACCATCAATTTCTAGTAAACAGAAAAAAAAAAGACAGAATTTTTTTTTTTTATTATTAAAAATAAAACACATTTAGGGACTCCATCTTTAATAAAGAAAAATCCTCACTCCCAACGGAATCCATAGGTCTTCTGTCTTCATCTCTCTTAGATCTTTGCCATCAGACAAATATGTCTGCTGACAGATGAGCAGGCACAGAATGACACTGGAGCACTGTTACTGTGTAGTGCAGTGCTATGTTTCTTTTTTTGTCATTTCATGCAGTGTAGAAATCTTGGGAAAAGTGTGGATTGTGCTCTGGAAGTGATCAGTTATATCTAACTAGGTTATTTTCTGCAGAAATAAGTCCTGTATAGAAGATGTGATATATCAGTCTGCAGTTAAAGAACTTCACCTAGAGACATCACTGGTGAGTATGTGTATTACCTATACACACACACACTGACACTATATACAGAGCTCCTGTGCATAATGTCACTGGTGATCACTGTATTACCTGTACACTGACACTATATACAGAGCTCCTGTGTATAATGTCACTGGTGATCCCTGTATTTCCTATACACACACACACACTGACACTATATACAGAGTGTAGCGTCGGCGTCCCTGCCTACTGCTAGGCAGGGACGCTGTTCCCCTCACCTCTCCGCTCCGAGCCCGGCGTCCTCCTCCCGCTCTGCTGGCAGCGCGCGCTCCTTCCCGGCCACGGTGCTTAGGGCGCGCGCGCTCCCCCCCTCTTAAAGGGGCCGCGCGCGCCGTCCTAAGGAGTCCCCGGCCAATGGCCGGAGGACTTCACCATATATAAGGCACCTCCTCCAAAATGGAGGTGCCCGAGCAATGTTGTTGCACTGTTCACTACTCTGCTTCAGCCCTCAGGTCCCGTTTTCAGTTACCTGCCAGTTTCCTGCCAGTTTGCTGTCTGATTCCTGCCTGTTATCCGCTTACCTGCTTGCTAGCCTGAGGTCCGACGGTCTGCCTTCCGACATCTGTCAGTCTGTCTATGGACCAGCTTGCCCGCTCACCTGGGAGCGCTCACCTGCTACCTGTCTGCTAGCCTACCTGGAGGCTCCGCCGTCACGTGCTGTGACCACCTGCCAGTCCAGAGACTCTTGCCCGCTCACCTGGGAGCGCTCATCTGCTACCTGCCTGTTAGCCTACCTGGAGGCTCCGCCGTCACGTGCTGTGACCACCTGCCAGTCCAGAGACTCTTGCCCGCTCACCTGGGAGCGCTCATGTGCTACCTGCCTGTTAGCCTACCTGGAGGCTCCGCCGTCACGTGCTGTCACCACCTGCCAGTCCAGAGACTCTGGTCCGCTCACCTGGGAGCGCTCATCTGCTACCTGCCTGTTAACCTACCTGGAGGCTCCGCCGTCACATGCTGTAACCACCTGCTTATCCAGAGACTCTCGCCTGCTCACCTGGGAGCACACATCTGCCATCTGCCTGCTAGCCTACCTGGAGGCTCAGCCGTCACAGGTCGTACCTACCCTTTATCCAGAGACTGTCCCGGTCACTTGCCGTGACCTCCTGCCCGTTTACCCAGAGACTGTCCCGGTCACTTGCCGTGACCTCCTGCCCGTTCACCCAGAGACTGCCCCGGTCACTTGCTGTGACCTCCTGCCCGTTTACCCAGAGACTGTCCCGGTCACTTGCCGTGACCTCCTGCCCGTTTACCCAGAGACTGTCCCGGTCACCTGCTGTGACTACCTGCCTGTCTTCCCTGGTCGCCACCCGCTTCCTTACAAGGACCGCCCCCTTGTATAAGTTGCTCAGAGGTTCCGCCTCCCAGACCCGTTACACAGAGCTGTGCATAATGTCACTGGTGATCCCTGTATTAGAATCATAGAATCATAGAATGGTAGAGTTGGAAGGGACCTCCTGGGTCATCTGGTCCAACCCCCTGCTCAAAGCAGGATTCACTAAATCATCTCAGACAGATGTCTGTCCAGCCTCTGTTTGAAGACGTCCATTGAAGGGGAACTCACCACCTCTCATGGCAGCCTGTTCCACTCATTAATCACCCTAACTGTCAAAAAGTTTTTTCTAATATCTAATCTGTGTCTCCTCTCATTTAGTTTCATCCCATTGCTTCTAGTCTTTCCTTGTGCAAATGAGAATAAAGATGATCCTTCTACAATGTGACAGCCCTTGACATATTTGTAGACAGCTATTAAGTCTCCTCTCAGTCTTCTTTTTTGCAAGCTAAACATTCCCAAATCCTGCAACCGTTCCTCATAGGACATAGTTTGCAGACCAGTCACCATTCTGGTCGCTCTTCTCTGAACTTGCTCCAGTTTGTCTATGTCTTTTTTAAAATGTGGTGCCCAAAACTGTACACAGTATTCCAGATGAGGTCTGACCAAAGAGGAGTAAAGACCGATAATGACTTCACGTGATCTAGACTGTATGCTTCTGTTAATACATCCCAGAATTGTATTTGCCTTTTTTGCTGCGGCATCACACTGTTGACTCATGTTCAGTCTATGATCTATTAGTATACCTAAGTCTTTTTCACATGTACTGTTGCTTAGCTCTATTCCTCCCATTCTGTATATGCTTTTTTCATTTTTATTGCCCAGATGTAGTACTTTGCATTTTTCCCTGTTAAAAACCATTCTGTTGTTTGCTGCCCACTGCTCCAGTTTATTTAGGTCTTTTTGAATCCTCTCTCTCTCTTCTCTAGTATTAGCTATCCCTCCTAACTTTGTGTCATCAGCAAATTTAATCAGTTTACCCTCAATTCCTTCATCTAAATCATTGATAAAGATGTTGAACAATACAGGTCCCAGGACGGAGCCCTGTGGTACCCCACTTGAGACATTCATCCAGCTGGATGTGAAGCCATTTACAACCACCCTTTGAGTCCGATCACTAAGCCAGTTATGAATCCACCTAACAGTTGCCTGGTCCATTGCATACTTGGTCATTTTTTCAATAAGGATGGTGTGAGATACTTTGTCAAATGCTTTGCTGAAGTCAAGATATACTATATCTACAGCATTTCCCTGATCCACCCAGTCAGTGATTCTGTCATAGAAGGAAATTAAGTTAGTCTGACATGACTTGTTAGTTACAAACCCATGCTGACTCTGGTTAATCACTTCATTCTTATCCATGTACTTACATACATGTTGTTTAATAATTTGTTCAAAGATCTTTCCTGGTATAGAAGTCAGACTCACCGGCCTATAGTTGCCTGAGTCCACCTTCTTCCCCTTTTTGAAGATAGGAAGAACATTTGCTCTTCTCCAGTCTTCTGGGACTTCTCCTGTTCTCCAAGAATTTTCAAAGATTATGGAGAGTGGTTCTAAAATTTCTTCTACGATCTCCTTCAGTACTCTGGGGTGTAATTCATCTGGACCTGGAGACTTGAACTCATTTATGTTAGCTAAATATTCCCTCACAATCTTTCTGTCTACAGATAACTTGGATTCTTCTATTCCTTTGAAAGGACAGTGAAGATCAGTTGATGTTACATTTTCTTTCTGAGAGAAAACAGATGCAAAATAGGAATTAAAAAGTTCGGCCTTCTCAGCATCCTCTCTTACCATTTCTCCATTTTCATCCTGTAAAAATCCTATAGCATCTTTGACTTTTCTTTTACTTTTGACATACCCCCAAAATTCTTTTTTATTGCTTTTGACATCTCTTGCAAGCCTTAATTCATTGTCAGCTTTACCTAACCTGATACGTGCCCTGCAGGATCTGCAGACTGCATTATAATCTTCTTTAGATATGCCTCCCTCTTTCCATTTAATAAACATTTCTTTCTTTCTTTTTAGCATGTGTTTAAGTTCTGTGTTCATCCATCCTGGTTTCCTTAAATGCTTCCCATTCTTCCTACTTTTCGGGATTGTTAACGATTGTGCTTTGAGAATCTCATTTTTAAAAATTTCCCATCCTTCCTGAACATTTTTGTCCTTAAGGACATCCAGCCATTGGATCCCTCCTATTCTCTTTCTGAGTCTCTTAAAATCTGCCTTTCTAAAATCTAACCTTGAAGTCTGAGTCTTCACATGTCTTCCTCCTCTAGTTATCCAAAATTCTATAATAGCATGATCGCTGCCTCCTAGGGTCCCAGCCACCTTTACCTCCTCAACCATTTCCCCCCTGTTTATAAGGATTAGATCCAAAGTAGCAGATCCCCTTGTTTTCTCCCCTACCTTTTGGAAGATAAAGTTGTCAGCAAGAGAGGATAAGAATTTGCTTGACCTGTTAGTTTTACTTGAGAGAGATTCCCAACAAATGTCTGGATAGTTGAAATCTCCCATGACCACTACGTCATATTTTTTGGAGAACTTGGTCATTTGATACATAAAGAGTTCATCCATATCTTCAGCTTGCCCAGGTGGCCTGTAGTAAATGCCTACAATGGTGTCCTTTCCGTTGTTCTCTCCTTGTATTCTTACCCAAACAGTTTCCACAGAACTCCCAGTCTCTGAAGCTTCAATCTCTGTGCAGATATACGCTTTTCTAACATACAATGCGACACCTCCTCCTCGTTTATCAAGTCTGTTTCTTGCAAATAAGTTGTATCCTTTTAGCCTTTTATTCCAATCATGTGTATCGTCCCACCAAGTTTCAGTGATTCCAATGACATCATATTTCTTTTCCTGCATTAGTAGTTCCAATTCTCCTTCTTTGTTGCCCATGCTTTGTGCATTTGTATAAAAACATTTTAGTTTGTGATTGGTTTCTCTTCCTCCCATATTTTTATTTAGATTTTTTTGTCTTTGTTCTTCTTTTCCACTTCCAGTAGCAGAGATCTCAATAGTATTTGTCAGCTGTATGGCTTTTTCTGGCCTTTTGCTTCCCTTCCCACATTGTTCTAGTTTAAAGCTCTTCTGATGAGTGTAGCAAGGCGACTTCCAAATACATGTTTTCCAGTCTTCGTAAGGTGCACCCCATCTCTAGCAAGTAGTCCATCGTATAGGTAATTCATCCCGTGATCCAGAAATCCAAATCCTTGTTGACGGCACCATCGACGTAGCCAGTTGTTCACCTGTAGAATCTTATTCCACCTCATTGTTCCATGGTCATCCACAGGGAGGATGGATGAGAAGACCACCTGCGCTCCCAATTCTTTCACTTTCTTGCCTAAGTCTTCAAAGTCACTGCAGATGGTTTCCAGGTCCTTTCTTGCGGTGTCATTTGTCCCCACATGTATTAGCAGGAATGGGTAGTGATCTGTAGGTCTGAAGAGTCTTGATATCCTGTCAGACACATCTTTAATTTTTGCTCCTGGAAGACAGCACATTTCTCTTGAGGTTATGTCTGGTCTGCAGATAGCGGCCTCTGTTCCTCTTAACAGGGAATCCCCCATGACCACCACTCTCCGTTTTTTCTTCACAACATTCTTCTTTCTCCATCCAGGAGGATTCTGAGGGCTTACAAGGTTATACATTGCTGGCAAAGTCTTATTTTGCTGTATTTCTTCATGGTTCTCCTGCGTGAGAGCCTGGTACTGGTTCCTGAGCAGTATGGGTGCTGACTGCCTCTCGATCTCGAACCTGTCATTTCAGCATGACAGGTTCCTTTAATCACCTGCAGATGACATAAGTAGCCATGTTCTGTGTGGCTTACGGAGGGGCTTGATTGCTTGTCAGCTTCAAACAGGTTTCATTTCTTCTGATTCGTTGTAGCCGAGTTCTAAACTGTATTAAGAAATTCATTTCTCTGTTTATTTCTATTAGATGTCGGGGAAGCTTGGAACAAATGTGGAAAGTGTTCTTCAAGAAGTTGTCAGGAGGCTTCCACCGTGAGTACGGACTAATGCGGCTCTATCCATCTTCTCTTTATTAAAGGGAACCTGTCACCTTGGAAAATGCTATGTACCTGCAGGTATAGGGTTAATCTGCAGATAAATATTGTTACAATGCTGCCCGGCCGCCTTATTGATAGTGTAGGTACCGGGAGAAAATTAACTTCTTTCCTCCCTGCAGCCGCCGGCCTTCACTCATCGTTGTGCACGGAGCGGCTACAGTCTTGGATCACAGCACCGCTCGCTATATCAGGGGCGACGGCTGTAAACCCGGCCTGGATTTTGATTGACAGCTTGCTCTGCACAGATGCGCTGCAGAACCACTTAGAATCTGAGTGAAGGAGTAGTATGTTCACAGATAGAGAATATGGCTCATCCACGTGCAGATCCGCTCCACGTCCGATTACATATTTGTGGGAGAAACCCTAGTGGCAGCCTCATATTTCTGACATGGATCCTCTAGCACTATTTGTGAAACTGCGGCTCCCAGCATAACTTGATGAGAGACCGTCACTCTGCTGGGACCTGTAGTTTCACTACAGCAGGAGTGTCACAAGCTGCGGACCTCCGCTCACTCCAGCACTGGTCGGCATTTTCAGCACGTGAACGTCCGCTATGCTTTCTGGAGACACAAGGGTGTAGATAATTTTATCAAACCCTTGACTGTAAGTTTGCTGAACCCTAAGTGGATTATATTGTTCCCACAGTTTCAGTTTTGGACCATTTAAGAGGAATTTAAAGGGTTCTGGCCACTGATTTTCCTTAAAGGGGATCAGTATCCCTGTATGTCTTTGTATATACTTGATAAAGACCTATAACAGGTCGAAACGTTATGTGATGGCGGAATAAACTTTATCATTTGGAATTCATCACCCCGGACTGAACGCTGTTTACTTACTTTTATCCCCCTTAACAGGATGTCTTATTTTTGTGTTTTACTCCCAAGATTGAAAAGGGCAGCCCTCTTAAAGCCCTGCTGTTTGACTCCACGTTTGATCACTACAGAGGCGTCGTAGCAGCATCGCCCTGTGTGGAGGTGACGTGTGTAAAGGCAATAAAATCGTGTCTGCCCACTCTGGCAAGTGCTATGAAGTCAATGAGGTTGGCAGACAGAAGCTGCCCCATCCCATTCTCCAAGAAATGCAGAACCCAATGCATCTGCTGTCCGTGATCCGCTTATTGTCAGAGGACATCATTAGGGACTGCATTTTCTCATTGCTTAAGAAATTGTTGGGGGATCCTGCTAATCCGGTTGCATGGATTTATATAGTGTGACCAAGTTGTCAAGCACTTTTCCAAGTGATGCTAAAATCGCCTGGAAAGCGCTTGACAACCCGCATGCGAAATCACATGTGCAAAACGCGTGACAAACGCTTGTCCCTGGCTGAAAAAAACGCATGTGAAATCCACATGCCAGGGAGATACAGAAACGTTCAGGAAAAAACCGGAGCATTTCTGCATCGTGGGCACATAGCCTTAGAGTGCCGCTGTGCAGGCAAAGACAGCATCCCCCTCTTTCTGAGAATCAGTGGGCTTGAAGGGGTACGGCCCCCCATCAGTTATAAAGCCATGTCATGTCATCAATCATATGAGTGTTATGTGGCAATGGCATTGTCTTGACAGCCAAGGATCCTACTGAAGGCCTCCATGTCTTCCATGATTGTACAACTATGAAGCCCGTCCCATAACTGGGATTAATATGAGATTGGTCATTTTACTCTACACTGTAGCGGTAAAGCCATTGGATGTTTTCGGTGACCTGAGCCTGCAAAGTTAAATTCTCCCGTTACATCATTTTTGGCTCCACCACATCTGTTCGTGTTAAAACTAAAAAAAATATCTTCTAGAAATCCTATCGAGAGGATGATGGAATGAAAAAGAAGAAAAAAGATGAAGCGGCAGAATCTCTGGAGTTTATTTTGTTCACTTTGCCTCACCAAGAAAAGTAATAAAAAGATCAGAAAATATTTATAAAAACTACAGCTCTAACTGCAAAAAAAGCCCAGATACAACGAATCTACTGGAAAAAAAGCCCAGATACAACGAATCTACTGGAAAAAAGCCCAGATACAACGAATCTACTGGGAAAAAAGCCCAGATACAACGAATCTACTGGAAAAAAAGCCCAGATACAACGAATCTACTGGGAAAAAAGCCCAGATACAACGAATCTACTGGGAAAAAAGCCCAGATACAACGAATCTACTGGGAAAAAAGCCCAGATACAACAAATCTACTGGAAAAAAAGCCCAGATACAACGAATCTACTGGAAAAAAAGCCCAGATACAACGAATCTACTGGAAAAAGCCCAGATACAACGAATCTACTGGAAAAAAAGCCCAGATACAACGAATCTACTGGAAAAAAAGCCCAGATACAACGAATCTACTGGGAAAAAAGCCCAGATACAACGAATCTACTGGGAAAAAAAGCCCAGATACAACGAATCTACTGGAAAAAAGCCCAGATACAACGAATCTACTGGAAAAAAAGCCCAGATACAACGAATCTACTGGAAAAAAAGCCCAGATACAACGAATCTACTGGAAAAAAAGCCCAGATACAACGAATCTACTGGGAAAAAAGCCCAGATACAACGAATCTACTGGAAAAAAAGCCCAGATACAACGAATCTACTGGGAAAAAAGCCCAGATACAACGAATCTACTGGGAAAAAAGCCCAGATACAACGAATCTACTGGGAAAAAAGCCCAGATACAACGAATCTACTGGGAAAAAAGCCCAGATACAACGAATCTACTGGGAAAAAAAGCCCAGAAACAACGAATCTACTGGGAAAAAGCCCAGATACAACGAATCTACTGGAAAAAAAGCCCAGATACAACGAATCTACTGGAAAAAAGCCCAGATACAACGAATCTACTGGAAAAAAAGCCCAGATACAACGAATCTACTGGAAAAAAGCCCAGATACAACGAATCTACTGGGAAAAAAGCCCAGATACAACGAATCTACTGGGAAAAAGCCCAGATACAACGAATCTACTGAAAAAAAAGCCCAGATACAACGAATCTACTGGGAAAAAAAGCCCAGATACAACGAATCTACTGGGAAAAAAGCCCAGATACAACGAATCTACTGGGAAAAAAAGCCCAGATACAACGAATCTACTGAAAAAAAAAGCCCAGATACAACGAATCTACTGGAAAAAAAGCCCAGAAACAACGAATCTACTGGAAAAAAAGCCCAGATACAACGAATCTACTGGAAAAAAAGCCCAGATACAACGAATCTACTGGGAAAAAAGCCCAGATACAACGAATCTACTGGGAAAAAAGCCCAGATACAACGAATCTACTGGGAAAAAAGCCCAGATACAACGAATCTACTGGGAAAAAAAGCCCAGAAACAACGAATCTACTGGGAAAAAGCCCAGATACAACGAATCTACTGGAAAAAAAGCCCAGATACAACGAATCTACTGGAAAAAAGCCCAGATACAACGAATCTACTGGAAAAAAAGCCCAGATACAACGAATCTACTGGAAAAAAGCCCAGATACAACGAATCTACTGGGAAAAAAGCCCAGATACAACGAATCTACTGGGAAAAAGCCCAGATACAACGAATCTACTGAAAAAAAAGCCCAGATACAACGAATCTACTGGGAAAAAAAGCCCAGATACAACGAATCTACTGGGAAAAAAGCCCAGATACAACGAATCTACTGGGAAAAAAAGCCCAGATACAACGAATCTACTGAAAAAAAAAGCCCAGATACAACGAATCTACTGGAAAAAAAGCCCAGAAACAACGAATCTACTGGAAAAAAAGCCCAGATACAACGAATCTACTGGAAAAAAAAGCCCAGATACAACGAATCTACTGGAAAAAAAGTTTTATAGCTTTTAGAAGGCAAGGATAAAAAACAATTGTAAAAGTGAAGATTATCCCACATGCACTTTGTCACCCAAGGATCTGCATAAACTGCAGCCGGCCCATCTCAGCACCACTTCTTTTGTTTGTGCTTTTTCCTTATTGCTTTCTGTGTCTTTTTAAAAGGGTTTTTCCATCATTTTTTTAAAGTAATTTTTTCCGATATCCAAAGCATTTAAAATTGTGTACGACCCTGTGCAGGATATAATAGAGCGACATTTTAGCACACTAGGAATATTCTTATAGTGCCACTAGATGGCGCTCTAATCCTGCATGCAGTAGTGATGCTCCTGTCGGTGCTGCTTTCTATGAATATACATGTGTGTTTGGTGCCCAGGAGAGTGCAGAGCTGAAAGGGGAATCTGTTATTAAAGCAAATAAAATGCCAATATTGTGTTATGGAAAGTTCTGCAAATTAAAATACAATTTTGTGTTTTTATTGCCATTCAATACAAATCTGTTGTGGCCGTATGATGGTTCTCAGCTTGTTACAGTGCGATTAGCAGAGCTCTCTGATGTGGTATTTAGGCTCTGGGAAGTTATAACATATATGTTGATAGATCCAAAATAGTTTTACATCCAAAATTCAGTGCTGACTAATGTCACAGCATTTCTAACTTAAATGAATGTAACTAGATGAAATACTATTTTTGCTGCATGCAGCCACCACCAGGGGGAGCTGTTGACATGTGATTATGTACAGCTAGTATTGGACCCACCCGCAGCAGTAGAAGTCTGTCTCCAGTGAGCGCCCTCTAGTGCCAGCTGTATGTAGCTGTAGTGAACTCATGCAGTGCTGGGTCTCAGAGCCGTTGCTACCTTCTTTTATGGCTGATTTGTACCTGATATTCAATGTAGAATTTGATGAATCTGCACTAATTGTGAATATATATTACTCTCATTGCTTCTAAGATATGCTGGGCAAGTAGGTTATCTAATCGCTGGGATGAAGGACGCACAGGAAGCACAAATAGGAGACACTCTGCATTTACTGAAGCAGCCAGTGGCTCTGCCTGGCTTTAAGCCTGCGAAACCCATGGTGTTTGCAGGTGAGTTGAACCCTAATACAAATTAAATGGTCCCTGTACTTGATCTCATTCGATAGATAATGTGCAAAATCCCTTTATAAAGTTCAATTAAGTTGGAGTTACTTTTCAGGGGTTAGATAACCTAAAAGTGTCGGCCGGTAGGGTCTCCCTTCTGTCTAAGTGTAATTTGTCTCTAGCAGCAGAAACCCCCCTATATGGATTACCGGAAGTGGGGCTTGGCCTTTGTCTCTTTGCTCCTGCCTGTCAAACTGTATATGCAGGCATAACAGAGATGCGGCCTTTCAGTTAATTGTAGGCATCTCATTAAGCAATGTCGGAAGCAATGCATGCTGAGTAATGAGAGAAAGGATGTCCCGGGACCTATAGTGCTGACAGAATGCTGATAACGAGGAATCGTCCACTCCAAAAGAGTGGATGGCAAGTTACAGAGCATGTGTATTGGTACTGTTCCAGGACATACTGTTTTATCTACAGTCCATTTAGAATCAAAACTCTGTTCTACATAATATTGTACATGGAACAGAGTATTATGCCAATGTAACTGCAACACGCATCGAAGTCAAAATCTCGGCAGAATTACACCTATAGCCCCCTCAGACTATGCAAAACACCAATTGAGCTTTAACAACTTCAGCTCAAGTGCTCAAAAACTGTGTAACGGGGTCGGAAAGCTATTGTACAGTATACAGTATATATTTTATTAGCGTAATATTAAAACCTGTATTACAAGAGCACTTAGTTCAAGATTCAGCCTCCAGATGGCGTGACATCAGAGATTAGACCCATCTGCAAGAGCGTCCTCAACAATGAATATATAGTCAATCACAGGGACTAGACGTGTAATGTATCAGTACAACAGTATAACGAGTGTTGTGTAGAGATCAGCGAACCCGAACTGTAAAGTTTGGGGTTCATACCGGACACCTAGTGTCCAATGCTGAACTCCGAACACTGACAAGTCCGTTTTAAGAGTGAGAGACCTCCTAGCCCTTACTACGACCATTTTACAGCATCAAAGTTTGTGTCTCCATTGTCTTCTATGGGGTTCGGGTTCAAGTTCTGGTACCCGAACCAAACTTTGGACTAAAGTTTGGTCGAAACCGAACATCCACGGGGTAGTGTAAATTCTACGTATTTTGCGCCTGAGTACCAGTAATGAGGAGATCCTTACCCATTATGTGCCTGCCACTCTCCTAAACACGCGTTTCACTTTTTTAGCTTCTTCAGAGGGACACAGAGTTAACCAAACACTGCCCCCCGGGCACCAGATGTACCCCACTGCATCAATTCCTTTAAGGCTAAAGTTACAGCTATAGAATAGATTGACCTTGACAATTCAAGTGCTTTCTTGTGGGAAGTATGTGCACCCCCCGATCATTTCAGTGGAGAGCGACCATTCCCAGCCACCTCTATTGAGAATCCATGACAGACACAGGCGCTGTACCCTCGCCTGTCACACTTTAGTAATCCTACTAATTCCTTGTAACAGCCAGGAACGCCTCCATGATTGGATTAGGAACGGTGATCACAGAGTAGATAAATGCCAGAGAACCTTTACTCTGCAGCCGCATTTTTCATCCCATTAGTCTCGGCCTATTTTACAGAAGCCGAGATAATTGAGGAGAGATGTAAGGAAGGAACCTCCCGATCCTCCAGGACTAGTCAGCTCAGAGCCGTGACGTGTGGACAAGGTTTTCTACATTGTGGGGAATTTAGGGAGCGCTGCAGCAAGGGGGTTGGTAATGACACGCCACCGTGACACATAATGCATGGACTGTCTCCTCTCATTTGTTCTTTGAAGCTTGTTTTCCTCGTGAGTGATGCTCGGCGCATGAGAAAAGCCCAAACAATTAACATCAAAAGGGTTTTCTGCGATTTGTAAAATCCTGTGCCCCGCTGATCCCCCGCTGCGGCTCCCCATAGGTGGATTATAATGAGGGCAATCCGGGCTACCGCCCGGGGCCTCGGGTCTCTATGGCCGGATTGCCCTCATTATATGTGCAGCACCGCGGCACATACCGGCAGACAGTGGCAGGGGAGGGGCCCCGGACCACTCCCCCAGCAGCGGTGCACAGCCGCTGCTTCTTCTTCGGCCGGGCCAGCACTGCAACAGTTAACTTCCCTCTGCTGGCCCGGCCGCGTCACTGCTAGGAGACACGGCCCTGTGCGCGGCCGTGTCTCCTAGCTGTGACGTCACGCAGTGCGCGCCCGGCCTGCACTGCTACTTACCACCGGAGAGGAGCAGGAGCCAGGAAGACTGGAGCCGAGCCGGGGGATGGTGAGTGTGTGACTGTGTGTCTGTGTGTGTGTGTGTGAGTCTGTCTGTGTGTATGTGTATGTATGTATGTGTGTGCAGGCAGATATCATTGTGTGATGTCGGTTTATATGTATTTTTGTGTTTCAAATGTGTTTATGCGTGTATGTATATGTCTGTATATGTTTGTGTGTGTGCGTGACTGCGTGCGACCTCCTGCTGAGTATAGATGGCGCTGCGTGGCCTCCTGCTGTCTCTGGGGGGGGCGCCGTGCGGCCTCCCGCTGTGTATAGGTGGCTCCGTGCTGCCTCACGCTGTGTATAGATGGCTACGTGCGGCCTCCCGCTGTGTATAGATGGCACCGTGCGGCCTCCCGCTGTGTATAGATGGCACCGTGCGGCCTCCCGCTGTGTATAGATGGCACCGTGCGGCCTCCCGCTGTGTATAGATGGCTACATGCGGCTTCCTGCCGTGTATAGATGGCTCCGTGCTGCATCACGCTGTGTATAGATGGCTCCGTGCTGCCTCACGCTGTGTATAGATGGTGCAGTGCGGCCTCCCGCTGTGTATAGATGGCACCGTGCAGCCTCCCGCTGTGTATAGATGGCACCGTGCGGCTCCCTGCTGTGTATAGATGGCACCGTGCGGCCTCCTGCTGTGTATAGATGGCACCGTGCGGCCTCCTGCTGTGTATAGATGGCACCGTGCGGCCTCCTGCTGTGTATAGATGGCACCGTGCGGCCTCCTGCTGTGTATAGATGGCACCGTGCGGCTCCCTGCTGTGTATAGATAGCTACGTGCGGCCTCCCGCTGTGTATAGATGGCTGCGTGCGGCCTCCCGCTGTGTATAGATGGCTACATGCGGCCTCCCACTGTGTATAGTTGGCACCGTGCGGCTCCCTGCTATGTATAGATAGCTACGTGTGGCCTCCCGCTTTGTATAGATGGCTACGTGTGGCCTCCCGCTGTGTATAGATGGCTACGTGTGGCCTCCCGCTGTGTATAGATGGCTACGTGCGGCCTCCCGCCGTGTATAGATGGCTACGTGTGGCCTCCCGCTGTGTATAGATGGCTACGTGCGGCCTCCTGCTGTGTAAAGATGGCTACGTGCGGCCTCCCGCTGTGTATAGATGGCGCAGTGCGGCCTCCTGCTGTGTATAGATGGTTACGTGTGCTCAATATTGAGTCATAAAATTACCTGCCAGGGACATGCGGATGTGAAGCGTTCTTCACATGCATTTCCGCATGCGGGTTGACAAGCGCTTTCCAAGCGATTTTAGCATCACTTGGAAAGTACTTGACAACTTGGTCACACTATATAAATCCATGCAACCGGCATGGATTTACAGTTATATGAAAAAGTTTGGGCACCCCTTTTAATCTTAAGCTTAATGTTTTATAAAAATTGGTGTTTTTGCAACAGCTGTTTCAGTTTGATATATGTAATAACTGTTGGACACAGTAATGTTTCTGCCTTGAAATGAGGTTTATTGTACTAACAGAAAATGTGCAATCTGCAGTCAAACAAAATTTGACAGGTGCATAAGTATGGGCACCTCACCAGAAAAGTGACATTAATATTTAGAAGATCCTCCTATTGCAAAAGTAACAGCCTCTAGTCGCTTCCTGTAGCTTTTAATGATTTCCTGGATCCTGGATGAAGGTATTTTTGACCATTCCTCTTTACAAAACAATTCCAGTTCAGTTAAGTTTGATGGTCGCCGAGCATGGACAGCCCTCTTCAAATGATCCCACAGATGGTCAATGATATTCAGGTCTGGGGACTGGGATGGCCATTCCAGAACATTGTAATTGTTCCTCTGCATGAATGCCTGAGTAGATTTGGAGCGGTGTTTTGGATCATTGTCTTGCTGAAAGATCCATCCCCTGCGTAACTTCAACTTTGTCACTGATTCTTGAACTTTATTGTCAAGAATCTGCTGATACTGAGTGGAATCCATGCGTCCCTCAACTTTAACAAGATTCCCAGTGCCGGCATTGGCCACACAGCCCCAAAGCATGATGGAACCTCCACCAAATTTTACTGTGGGTAGCATGTGTTTTTCTTGGAATGCTGTGTTTTTTTGCCGCCATGCATAATGCCATTTTGTATGACCAAACAACTCAATCTTGGTTTCATCAGTCCACAGGACCTTCTTCCAAAAAGAAATTGGCTTCTCCAAATGTGCTTTTGCATACCTCAGCCGACTCTGTTTGTGGCGTGCTTGCAGAAACGGCTTCTTTCGCATCACTCTCCCATACAGCTTCTCCTTGTGCAAAGTGCGTTGTATAGTTGACCGATGCACAGTGACACCATCTGTAGCAAGTTGATGCTGCAGCTCTCTGGGGGTGGTCTGAGGATTGTCCTTGATTGATCTCACCATTCTTCTTCTCTGCCTTTCTGATGTTTTTCTTGGCCTGCCACTTCTGGCCTTAACAAGAACTGTCCCTGTGTTCTTCCATTTCCTTACTATGTTCCTCACAGTGGAAACTGACAGGTTAAATCTCTGAGACAGCTTTTTGTATCCTTCCCCTGAACAACTATGTTGAATAATCTTTGTTTTCAGGTCATTTGACAGTTGTTTTAAGGAGCCCATGATGCCACTCTTCAGAGGAGATTCAAACAGGAGAACAACTTGCAAGTGGCCACTTTAAGTAGCTTTTCTCATGATTGCATACACCTGGCTCTGAAGTTCAAAGCTCAATGAGGTGACAAAACCAAAAAAAGTGCTTTAGTAAGTCAGTAAAAAGTAGGTAGGCGTATTTAAAACAAGAAAATGATAAGGGTGCCCATACTTATGCACCTGTCAAATTTTGTTTCAATGCAGATTGCACATTTTCTGTTAGTACAATAAACCTCATTTCAAGGCAGAAACATTACTGTGTCCAACAGTTATTACATATATCAAACTGAAATAGCTGTTGCAAAAACACCAATTTTTATAAAACATTAAGCTTAAGATTAATAGGGGTGCCCAAACTTTTTCATATAACTGTATATAGTGTGACCGTAAAAGAATGGTAAAAAATAAATATATACTTACCTTCTGATGGCCTGTCGACGTCAGCGGTCGCGTGACCCGTCACATGACTAAATGACATCACGCCAGGTCCTTTTCAGACCATCGCGAGCTGCTGGCAAGCCAGGACGCATCGGATAAAGACACCGGGGGCCATCAGAAGGTAAGTATAATATTTATTTTTTATTTTATTCTTTTTTTACAGGTTCTATGGTACCCGGGACCGGAGGAGAGTCTCCTCTTCTCCAAACCCGGGTACCATCCGCACATTGAAACGCATGGAATCTGCATGTACAGATGCAGTGATGCGGATTCCATGTGTTCCAATGCAAGTCAATGGCGGCGAAAGCGCCGTGCTTCCGCAAAATAATTGTTATTGCTGCGGATTTTTCCGCAATGATAATCCGCAGCGGAAATTTCCACAGCATGTGCACAGCACATGCGGATTATCATTGGGGAACATGGCCGACCTTCTACCAAGCGTTTTTTAAGCGTTTCTGCAGCGGAATTGCCGCTGTGGAAAAGCTTAAAAAACGCGTAGTGGGCACACAGCCTAAAAAAAATTATTATAATTAATATTGTGCCAAATTAATTTCACGTGAACTATCACATGATCTATCACAGGGGATCATGTGACATGTCATACATACAGGTATGTGTGTATGTGTGTGTGTGGGGGGGAGGAGAAGGGCCGTGCCTTCTAAACTGCCCGGGGCACTTGCTACTCTTAATCCACCCCTGTGGCTCCCCCACACCCACCACCATGCGGCCATACAATAATATAGTATTCGGACTATAAGACGCACCCCCCACTTTCCTCCAAAATTTTGGAGGAAAAAAGTGCATCTTATAGTCCGAAAAATACGGTAATTATTAAGAATAGGAGATTTATTTTTTTTTTAAATGTAGGTACGATTCAATTATTCCCAAGATCTCACCCCATGGATGGATCCTTTGTATTTGCAATTGGTGGAGGAAGGGCATTGCTAACAATAGGAATTCCAGAGAATGGAGGACTTAACTACAACTCCCAGTATGTCCTTAGCAATGGTAAGGAGATACTGGGAGTTGTTACCAGTCATCATCAGACTGTGGACCATATAGGAACCAATGTACTGATTAGATGCAAGCAGTGGAACTATTAAACGTTTAAAAAGTAACTTACATTTTGGGATATATATTACATGATTTAGGTCCTATAATTTTGAGCAGATTAGTGCGAATCTGAGACCCTGATCACTCAGAAGATCTCTTAGAAGTGAAGAGGTGAGGAGACATGACTATGACTTTCTGCTGCATTTGCTCCGCTCAGTGTACTCTCCTATCTACTGAGCTGCGCTCTTCTAGGAGGTCTTTTAAGCAAAGGAGCAAAGGATTGGGGTCCCCACAAATCTGCTCAGAATTAATGACCCTAAATCACATTAAAAACATCCCAAAAGTTGATTTACTCTTTAAGGTTAATTTACTTACACACACACACACACACACACACACTGTATACGGCGTACGCACCACACACACTGTATAAGCCGCATGCAACACACACACACACTGTATACGGCGTACGCACCACACACACTGTATACGCCGTACGCACCACACACACTGTATACGGCGTACGCACCACACATACACTGTATACGCTGTACGCACACCACACACACACACACACTTTATACTCCATACGCAACACACACACACACTGAATACGGCGTACGCACCACATACACTGTATACGCCGTACACACCACACACACACACACTGTATACGGCGTGCGCACCACACACACACTGTATACGCTGTACATACCACATACACTGTATACGCCGCACACACCACACACACTGTATACGCCGTACACACCACACACACACACACTGTATACGCCGTACACACCACATACACTGTATACGCCGTACACCACACACACACACTCTGTATAAGCCGTGCACACCACACACACACACTGTATACACCGTACGCACCACACACACACACACACACTGTATACGCTGTACATACCACATACACTGTATACGCCGTACGCACCACCACACACACTGTATACACCGTACGCACCACACACACACACACACTGTATACGCTGTACATACCACATACACTGTATACGCCGTACGCACCACACACACACACTGTATACACCGTACGCACCACACACACACACACTGTATACGCTGTACATACCACATACACTGTATACGCCGTACGCACCACCACACACACTGTATACGCCTTACACACCACACACACACTGTATATGACGCGCCCCCTGGGCCAGTGTTGTTAGGGATACCCGGAGCCGGATCAGATGGGGGTTGTAGTCTCCGAGTGGCGGTGACCCGGTCCGTGCCCAGGGTGTCAAACTCAGTGTGTGGCAGTCCTTATGATGTTACTAGATGTTCTTTTGTGTCGACTACGCCACCCGTTGATTTGCGGTCAAAAGGCCGCCGCTGCAGCAGGGTCCACTGAGGCTGGTGATATGTGTGCAGCTTAGGTAGTATAACCCCCAACGGGAGGGGTATAGCCTCAGGGGGTCAGCCGTGGAGGATGGTGGTTGTGAAGGTGCAGCAAGGAGACTCAGAGGCATAAAATGCAGTTCCAGGGTTTTACTTACTGGTGTTGCTCGGGTCACTGTGTACAGCAGTGACCACCCAAGCCGTGCTGCGTCCACCAGGTCCTGGACTCGGTCAACTCCCAGGCAACTCCGGAGTGTGGTCCTGAGCTCCTTTCTGTCTCTCCCTTCTTCTGGCCGTTCCCACCAGGGATCCACCTAAGTCCGGCTCCCTCGGGCCTCTTGTTGGTCAAGCCTCCTCTGGGCTCCCTGACCCTATTCTTGGTCTGCCTTCCGGGTGGATTTAGTGGGTGATCGTGGCAGATCCTGCCCACGACCTCCGGTTCCTGGCTAAGGTGTGCTGTAGCCTCTGCCAGCTTGGGATCCGGTACCCTGTTGCCGACCCTTCACCCTATTAGCTCTCTTATGGGCTCTTGGGGTCCCCTCTGCGCCTCTGGGTCTCTCTCTCTTCTCCTCTGCTCTGCTTCTCAGGTTCTCAGACAGACTGTCTGACTGACTCACAGGCTGACTGACTGACCCTGATCTAAGATGGTGCCCACCTTATATACTCCCTCTATGTGTGAGCTCAGGTGACCAGCACCCAATGAGCTCCTAGCTTTACCCAGGCTGCTCCCCCTATCTGCCCCTACACTACTGGGATGTTCCACCCCCCTCCCACTCCAGCCAGGAACAGACACTGTCGTACCTGCACATTTCTCTAGTGGGAGTACCATCGGTCTGTTCCCCGGAAATGGGATGTGTGTAGTGCATGCAGCCTACTAGCTCAGTTCCACACTCCATCCTTACCCGGGAGTGGAATATCACACCTCTGGGTTGAGGTGCAATACCCCTGTAGCAGCCGAATCCTCAGGGTGCTACATTCCCCCCTGGTAAATCACAGCACGTCCTCGGGCTGTAAGATATAAACATCCAAAACATACAATTTTTTTTTTTTTCATAAACATAAACATAGAAAACATCATATATATATATATCAGCAATAAACTCTTCATATAAAAACTTTTCATAAATAACATTCTTGTTTCTGGTTCCTCCGGTCACGGTGCAACTTGTGACCGGGTAAAGTGCTACAGTCTCTTGAAGAAAACAGTTTCCTATAAAACCGGTAGGGGGCGCTTTAGGAAGCGCAACTATATACAAGGGAAATATGGCCGCTCTCAGTCCTCGGCCAGGTATTAGGGAGGAATGACCGCTCTCAGTCCTCGGTCAGTGGGAATAGGGACACACGGGTTTCAGTTCAATTGGCTGGTCCCAACGGGGACTATATTTTAACTAGAACAGTTCTTATACCCTGACGGGTAACTATGTACAGTCTCTCTCTACCGTACTTCAACGACGGCGTCCTCCTGCTCTTTCTTGTTGGTTGGTTTCAGTTTCAGACCCGTCCGGGTCCTCTTGCTCCTCCTCACACCGCAGCTCCTCCTCCGTCAGGCGATGCACATGGAGGGCGTAGGGTCCTTTGGCACACTTGTGCCGGGTGAAGGTGACCTCGTCCCCTACGTACAGGTCACGACCTCTGTGTCCCTCCGGCAGATGGCTTTCTACGTCTCTGCGGGTGACAAAGACGTCGCCGGGGGTGTGATGATCCCTGATGAAACCCCAACCGTGCTGCAGTTGGAATTTAATTACAGTCCCGGTGGCACGGGGACCGTGGGCTGCACGGGGGTTCCTCCGGGTCCGGCTCTTCTGCTCCGCGCTCCTTATCTGCGCTTGCTGTTCCCGGACCCGCCTCTCTCTCCGCTCCCTCTCGAAGACCTCGAGCTGCTGCCGGCAGCACTCTGCACGCTCTGCTGCGGCCGCCCGAGTCTCCTGAGTGAACCCCATGAGGTCTTCTCCGGTGGGGTCCCACTCGAACTGTGCCTCCTCCAGCGGGGGCGAGGTCCTCTTTACAGGCTTCGGAGCCGGAATCAGGGGCTCGTCTAGGGGTCTCTCTTTCCGGAGTCGGGGATGGTGAAACTCCGGTGGCCATATAAAGGGCTGCCCATCCGGGCATGTATGCTGGGCGAACAGGTCCTCACCCAGGTGCGGTACTTTAGGTGCTATGGGCGCTGTGGTGGTAGCGGCGCCCGGGTTGACCAGGCCTTGCGACCAGGCTTGGGGCACGCTAAAGGAAAAGGGCACCGTAAGAACGGCGGCGCCCGTGGTTACTCGGCCCTGCGGCCAGGCCGGTGGCTCCGCGGAGGTAGGGGGCGCTGTTGGAATGGCGGCGCCCGGGGGTACTAGGCCTTGCGACCAGGCCGATGGTATTTCCTGTTTGGTCGCGGTCGAGGCGTGTGACGTCACAGGGGTCGCGGCCGCGGTTTCCGGTTGAGGCCTAGTCGGCGGCGGTGACGATGCAGCGACGGGCACGGCAGGGGGAATTTCGGGCTCTGCGACGGGGAGCTGGGGCAGGCACGCGGTTTCCCGGCTCGGGGTAGAGACGTCCCCTTTACCTGCCTCCGTCCGTTCAGCTCCCTTCTCGGCGCCGTCTCCTGCCTTCATTCCTCCTGCGCCATCCTCAGAGGCGGTCTGTCTCCTCGTCTCGGGTGGCGTGCTCCGCTGACGGGTTTCGGTCTGCTGGGCCATCTCTCGGCTCCACTCCGCCAACGTCTCCCGCTGCACCCGGGCCATCCTCCGTGCGAGGCCCTCCAGCGCGGTCTGTGCACACTCCCGGTCTCGGGGGAGCTGTGCTAGGATCTCCAGCAGGCCTTCTGGAGTGGCGACCTGCAACAGGCTCCTGACCACTGGGTCGGTGCTGCCTGACTCTCCCTCCATCTCCGGGTAGGCTCTCTCTGGACTCTCTTCCAGACGTCTTGTCTCCGGGTGCGCTCTCTCCAGACTGCTCCAGGCTGCACCCATCTTTGTTCTCTTCTTCTGTCTCCGCCCACATCGAGGGTGGTCCCGGGGCAACTTTGTGATTGTCAGTTCCAGGGGCAGTTCTCTTACGCTGATGGACACTTCCAGCATCACAGTCTCTGTTGGTGGGCGCGGTTTCCGCTTTTGGCGCCATTCTTCGACCTGGCCCACGATGGGAGGTGACCTCTTGCCACCCTCTGGCACGCCCATAATGGCGTCCGCTCTTCCAAGGCGGGAAATCCTTGGAAATGGCGGGAATCGTCTCCCAGTGGCGGGAAACTCCATGGATGGCGGGAAAAAGCTGCAAATGGCGGACAACCGGCGGGAAACGACCTGTGATGGGGCCCGATGGCGGGGACCCTCCGGAACCGGCAGGAGACTTCTTTTTGAGGTAACGGTGTACTTTTCTTCAGGCACGCAGTACCCGGTTGTTGCGGGCACGTAATCCTGCCGACTACGCCAAAGTTGACGCGCCCCCTGGGCCAGTGTTGTTAGGGATACCCGGAGCCGGATCAGATGGGGGTTGTAGTCTCCGAGTGGTGGTGACCCGGTCCGTGCCCAGGGTGTCAAACTCAGTGTGTGGCAGTCCTTATGATGTTACTAGATGTTCTTTTGTGTCGACTACGCCACCCGTTGATTTGCGGTCAAAAGGCCGCCGCTGCAGCAGGGTCCACTGAGGCTGGTGATATGTGTGCAGCTTAGGTAGTATAACCCCCAACGGGAGGGGTATAGCCTCAGGGGGTCAGCCGTGGAGGATGGTGGTTGTGAAGGTGCAGCAAGGAGACTCAGAGGCATAAAATGCAGTTCCAGGGTTTTACTTACTGGTGTTGCTCGGGTCACTGTGTACAGCAGTGACCACCCAAGCCGTGCTGCGTCCACCAGGTCCTGGACTCGGTCAACTCCCAGGCAACTCCGGAGTGTGGTCCTGAGCTCCTTTCTGTCTCTCCCTTCTTCTGGCCGTTCCCACCAGGGATCCACCTAAGTCCGGCTCCCTCGGGCCTCTTGTTGGTCAAGCCTCCTCTGGGCTCCCTGACCCTATTCTTGGTCTGCCTTCCGGGTGGATTTAGTGGGTGATCGTGGCAGATCCTGCCCACGACCTCCGGTTCCTGGCTAAGGTGTGCTGTAGCCTCTGCCAGCTTGGGATCCGGTACCCTGTTGCCGACCCTTCACCCTATTAGCTCTCTTATGGGCTCTTGGGGTCCCCTCTGCGCCTCTGGGTCTCTCTCTCTTCTCCTCTGCTCTGCTTCTCAGGTTCTCAGACAGACTGTCTGACTGACTCACAGGCTGACTGACTGACCCTGATCTAAGATGGTGCCCACCTTATATACTCCCTCTATGTGTGAGCTCAGGTGACCAGCACCCAATGAGCTCCTAGCTTTACCCAGGCTGCTCCCCCTATCTGCCCCTACACTACTGGGATGTTCCACCCCCCTCCCACTCCAGCCAGGAACAGACACTGTCGTACCTGCACATTTCTCTAGTGGGAGTACCATCGGTCTGTTCCCCGGAAATGGGATGTGTGTAGTGCATGCAGCCTACTAGCTCAGTTCCACACTCCATCCTTACCCGGGAGTGGAATATCACACCTCTGGGTTGAGGTGCAATACCCCTGTTGCAGCCGAATCCTCAGGGTGCTACATATACGCCTTACACACCACACACACACTGTATACGCCGTACACACCACACACACTGTATACGCCGTAAACACCACACACACTGTATACGCCGTACACACCACATACACTGTATACGCCGTACACCACACACACACTCTGTATAAGCCGTACACACCACACACACACACTGTATACGCCGTACGCACCCCACACACACACACTGTATACGCTGTACATACCACATACACTGTATACACCATATACACCTGCCTCTCTGCTAGATTGTGGAGACAATACGGCGCCGGACTACTGGCAGCCCATTGCAGCAGCAGAAGCTTCTACTTTATTTCAGTTACAGTTTTGTTACAGTTATTTTATTTTATTATTTTATTACCTTCTTTGGATTGCAACGTTCCTGTATACTCGTCTATTGGGGATGGAAGATACAACACTTCCCACACTATCAACTGCTGCTGGGCACACAGCACGAGATCTGCACCTGGATCTTCTTCCACCACTTACAAGTCTCCTGCAGGTACAGACACTCTGGGGCACGCAATACGGACCATCTCAGCTAATGCTACTGAAGGATGCATGCTGCTACCCACAGCCTGTGACAGGGATACAGCCATATGTGAGCGGTGGAGGTCACTGCATACGATTTGCCATGGAGAGGACTGGTGTGACGGGTGGAAACAATGACGGGATGGTGGACCCTAGGTCTGTTGCTAAACGAGCAGTGTATTCTAGGGATCGTCTTCTGGAACTGCGCAGGATAAAGTCTTCTCCAGCAGTGGCAATACGGAATGTTCCACGGGAAATAAGGAGACCTTTCAGAGGCTGCAGAGCAGGCAAGAAGATCAAGTCCTGGAGGAGAAGGTTTAAACCAGTGGTCCCATCCATTATCATGGGTAACGTACGATCGCTGGGAAATAAGTCGGATGAACTGCTGGCTCTGTGTAAGACCCAGAAGGAGTTTAGGGAATGCAGTCTCATGTGCTTTACAGAAACCTGGCTGCATGAGGAGGTCCCAGATTCATGTGTCTCGGTACCAGGATTTCAAATGGTTCGGGCTGATAGAGAGAGAGTTAGATGCGGCAAGAAAAAAGGTGGAGGAGTGATACTCTACATTAACAACAGATGGTGCAATCAGGGGCATGTAACTGTTAAGGAGAAACATTGCTGTCCAAATATTGAACTGTTAGCAGTGGGCCTCAGGCCTTACTATCTGCCTAGAGAATTCACTCTTGTTATTGTAGTTGTGATGTATATACCACCATGTGCGAACCCAGAGGCTGCTGGGGATGTGTTGTCAGGGGTGATGGCCCGGCTTCAGACTAAACACCCAAACTCTCTAACTGTAATTTCTGGGGATTTCAATCGAGTAAAGATCTCATCTGCAATACCAAAGTTCTATCAATATGTCAAATGTCCTACACGGGACAACAACACACTGGATCTCCTCTTTGCTAATGTTAAGAATGCTTATTCATCGGCTGCATTACCCCCCCTGGGGAAATCTGACCACAACCTCATACTATTGTCTCCTGCTTACCAACCAGACGTCCGCAAACAACCAGTGACAATTAAAAAGATAAGGAAGTGGTGTCCAGCAGCAGAGGAGGCTTTACAAGACTGCTTTGATTGTACAGACTGGGAGGTGTTGTGTACCATGAAAGAGAATTGCGATGTTAATGAGATTACTGGCAGAGTTACTGATTACATCAACTTCTGTATGGACATTGTAGTACCTGTTCAAGAGATTCGGTGTTATGCAAACAATAAGCCATGGATTACAAAAGAGTTGAAACATTTACTAAACATGAAAAAACTGGCTTTTAAAAGGAAGGACAAGGAGGCATTGAAAATTATACAGCGAGACCTAAAGGGGAAAATTAAGATTGCCCGTGAGGCATTCAGAGTTAAATTAGAAAATCAATTTGCACAAAAAAGCTCCAGAGAGGTGTGGGCTGGAATGAAGCTAGTGACTGGGTTTAAGGCAAGGTCGGAGCAGGGGGTTGGTGGACTTAGAATGGCTAATGAAATGAATGAGTTCTTCAATAGATTCAGCAATAAAGGTGCGGTAGCAGCAGGGAAGGGGGAGGAGGCCGGGGAACAACTAGCTAAATTAACAAGGGGTGAAATAGATCATTTCTCGGTCTCCAAAAATGACGTGAGGGACCAGTTTAGTAAGCTGGCCATTGGCAAAGCAGCAGGGCCTGACGGTCTCAGTCCACGTGTCCTCAGAGTGTGTGCAAATGAGTTGTGTACTGTCTTCCAGCATCTCTTTAACCAGAGCTTACAATCAAAGAGAGTACCAGTGCTATGGAAGACTTCCTGCCTGGTGCCGATTCCCAAGACTACCTTCCCGGCTTCCCCGGGGGACTATAGACCGGTGGCCTTAACATCGCATGCGATGAAGTCCTTGGAGAGAATAGTACTTGCTCACTTGTGTCCGAGGGTGATGGCGCATACTGATGCTCTTCAGTTTGCGTACCGGCAGGGACTGGGGGTGGACGATGCTGTAGCGTATCTGCTACAAACAGTACATTCCTTTTTGGACAATGATGGAACCACAGTGCGTGCTTTGTTCTTTGATTTCTCTAGTGCGTTCAACACATTACAGCCACTCTTACTGCGTGGAAAGTTGATTAAAATGGCGGTGGATGAGGGACTTGTGAATTGGATAATTGACTACCTGTCGGATAGGCCACAGTTTGTTAGGTGGGGGACGGCTACATCAGATAGTGTACTGAGCAGTGTCGGAGCCCCGCAGGGAACAGTGCTGTCGCCATTCCTCTTTACATTGTACACAGCTGACTTTCAGTATAAATCAGACCATTGTCACCTCCAGAAGTACTCGGATGACTCTGTGATAGTTGGCGGTATTGGGAAGGACCAGGATGAAGAGGAATATAGAAGGGTGGTTGCGGACTTTGTAGTATGGTGCCAGGCTAACCATCTAGAACTAAATGTTAAGAAAACCAGGGAGTTGGTGATGAGCTATGGAAGGTGCAAGAAGGTATGCCTACCTGTTACCATTGACGGTCAGGATGTGGAGATGGTGGACAGTTTCAAATATTTGGGGGTTTACCTGGATAGCAAGCTAGACTGGAAGTGCCACATGGAGAAGGTCTACAAGAAGGGGATGAGTAGATTGTACTTCCTAAGGAAGTTAAGGTCTTTTAATGTGTGTGGCAAAATGCTTGAGGTGTTCTACCAATCCATTGTGGCTAGTGTCACCTTTGCGGCAATAATTTGCTGGGGTAACAGTGTGCGTGTTGCTGACGCCAACAAGCTCAACAAACTTATAAAGAAGGCTAGCGCGACGGTGGGCCTACAGCTTGGGACTTTTGAAGAGGTGGTAGAGGATAGGATTAAGAAGAAGTGCAGAGCTATAATGGGCAATAACACACACCCGCTTTATGAACTGTTTGCGAAACAGAAGAGCACATTCAGCAATCGCCTAATACAACTAAGGTGTAAAAAGGAAAAATACAGGAGATCGTTTGTTCCAACAGCTATGGGGGTGTTTAACAAATGTCTGAAAAGCAATGTCTAAAGCATTCCAAATGTTATGTTATTATATGTGTCATGTTCGAGATCTGTGTTCTGCTGCTGTGATACCGCAATTTCCTCCGGGATAAATAAAGTATATCTTATCTTATCTTATCTTATCTTATCTTATCTTATCTTATCTTATATGCACCACCACACACACTGTATACGCCGTACACACCACACACACACTGTATACGCCGTACGCACCACACACACACGCAGTCTGTATACATCGTATGCACCACACACACGCACTCTGTATACACCGTACGCACCACACACTGTATACGCCGTACGCACCACACATCCACTGCATACGCCATACTCACCACACACATCCACTGTATACGCCATACTCACCACACACACACTCTGTATACGCCGTACACACCACACACACACTGTATACGCTGTACATACCACACACACACTGTATATGCCGTACACACCACACACACACTGTATACGCTGTACGCACCACCACACACACACGCACTCTGTATACACCGTACGCACCACACACACGCACTCTGTATACACCGTACACACCACACACACACTGTATATGCCGTACACAGTGGCGTACTGCCAATGGCGGCAGACCAGGCGACTGCTATGGGGCCCGTGAGCCGAGGGGGCCCATAGCAGTCCAGGGGTGGATATACCGCCACCGGTGCAGCTGCGCCGGGTCCCCACCATGCAGCTGCACCAAGGGGCCCACAAGGTGCAGCTGCTCCCTGCACGCGGCGGTCAGGGAGTGATCCCTACAGCTCCGCTGCTGTCAGGAGGAGAATAGCAGCGGAGCTGGAGGGTTCATCCTCTACTTCCTCCCTGACCCAGGCGCGCGCAGCTTGATGACGTCATCATGCAGCGCGCACCTGGGCCAGGAAGAAAGCTGCCGGCAACCAGGAGGATGCTGCTGCAGGGGAGCGAGCTGAGGTAAGTTTTTTTTTCTTTTTTTACTGAAATGCTGGGGAGGGGATGGGGCTGGGAAGAGCAATAATGGGGCGGATAGAGCTGGGGAGAGCAATGATGGGGATGGTGGGGAAGGGGAGAGCAATGATGGGGGTGCTGGGAGAGAGCAGTGATGGGGGTGCTGGGAGAGAGCAATGATGGGGGTGCTGGGAGAGAGCAATGATGGGGGTGCTGGGAGAGAGAAATGATGGGGGGCTGGGAGAGAGCAATGATGGAGGTGCTGGGACAGAGTAATGATGGGGGTGCTGAGAGGAAATGATGGGGGTGCTGGGAGAGAGCAATGATGGGAGTGCTGGGTCAGAGCAATGATGGGGGGCTGGGAGAGAGCAATGATGGAGGTGCAGGGACAGCGCAATGATGGGGGTGCTGGACAGAGCAATGATGGGGGTTGGGAGAGAGCAATGATGGGGGTGGTGGGACAGAGCAATGATGCAGGTGCTAAGAGAGAGAGCAAAGATGGGGGTGCTGGGAGAGAGCAATGATGGGGTTGCTGGGAGAGAGCAATGATGGGGGTGCTGGGAGAGAGCAATGGTGGGGGTGCTGGGACAGAGCAATGGTGGGGGTGCTGGGACAGAGCAATGGTGGGGGGCTGGGAGAGAGCAATGATGTGGGGCTGGGAGAGAGCAATGATGGAGGTGCTGGGACAGAGAAATGAGGTGGGTGCTGGGAGAGAGCAATGATGGGAGTGCTGGGAGAAGCAATGATGGAGGTGCTGGGACAGAGCAATGATGGGGGGCTGGGAGAGAGCAATGATGGAGGTGCTGAGACAGCGCAATGATGGGGGTGCTGGACAGAGCAAGGATGGGGGTTGGGAGAGCAATGATGGGGGTGGTGGGACAGAGCAATGATGCAGGTGCTAAGAGAGAGAGCAATGATGGGGGTGCTGGGAGATAGCAAAGATGGGGGTGCTGGGAGAGAGCAATGACGTGGGTGCTGGGACACAGCAATGATGGGGGTGCTGGGAGAGAGCAATGATGGGGGTGCTGGGAGAGAGCAATGATGGGGGTGCTGGGAGAGAGCAATGGTGGGGGTGCTGGGACAGAGCAATGGTGGGGGGCTGGGAGAGAGCAATGATGTGGGGCTGGGAGAGAGCAATGATGGAGGTGCTGGGACAGAGAAATGATGGGGGTGCTGGGAGAGAGCAATGATGGGAGTGCTGGGAGAAGCAATGATGGAGGTGCTGGGACAGAGCAATGATGGGGGGCTGGGAGAGAGCAATGATGGAGTTGCTGAGACAGAGCAATGATGGGGGTTGGGAGAGAGCAATGATGGGGGTGGTGGGACAGAGCAATGATGCAGGTGCTAAGAGAGAGAGCAATGATGGGGGTGTTGGGAGAGAGCAAAGATGGGGGTGCTGGGAGAGAGCAACGATGAGGGTGCTGGGACAGAGCAATGATGTGGGTGCTGGGACAGAGCAATGACGGGGGTGCTGGGACAGAGCAATGATGGGGGTGCTGGGAGAGAGTAATGATGGGGGTGCTGGGAGAGAGTAATGATGGGGGTGCTGGGAGAGAGCAATGACGAGGGTGCTGGGAGAGAGCAATGATGGGGGTGCTGGGAGAGAGCAATTATGGGGGTTTCACTTTGCTTGTACTGTTAAGCCTTGTATGTTTTCCGTGTGCACATAGCCTTACAGTTAATTGGGGAGAGTCACAGAGACTGAATAATTTATATTATTGGCTGGTGCAGATTATAGTTAATGGGGGGCACAGTGCTGCTTATCACTTTATATTTTGATTACTAGGTGGTTAATAGTATATTAATGGGGGGGTTACATATCTGGATTCGAGGACGCAGAGCGGGGGAGACACATGTATACATACAATATGTGACCTTGTTATTTTCTAGGCTGGAGATCATCGTGACAAGACGAGTCGTGGCTGGGAGATGTCGACATGAAGGTCTGACCAGATGGAGAAGAAGCAGCAGAAACCGACTCTGATCAGATGACACGTCAGCGGTAAGTGCCTGGATGTAAATATTATTCTGTATCTGCACTGTGTGACTTGGAGGGATAATGTTATCTGTAAAATCCCTTAGGCTGCATTCTCACATTTGTGTGAAATGTCCGTGTGCTGCCAGATGTTTTTATCGGATGGTCCACGGACTCGTACAGTTTTATAGATCCATTCACACATCCATGAAAATCACGGATCTGAGAATGAGATCTAAGAGGGTCAGAGAATGTCCTGTTCTGATCCGATATTGAGGATTAGAATAGGACATGCTCAATGCAGGGCAGCACACCGACACTGCACACAGATGCAGGAATGTAGCCTTATTATGTATAGCACAGTCACTTAGTATATAGTGTACTCACTTATTATGTATAGCACAGTCACTTAGTATATAGTGTACTCACTTATTATGTATAGCGCCATCCTTAGTTATATAGTTTCCTCTTTTATTATGTATAACACCCTCCCTTATTATGTACCATCCTCTCTAGCGGCTCACAGTTGGGGGATCATACTGTGTTGGGGACAGCATACTTTACCCTGGGAGTTGAGGTGGGGTACAGTAGGGTCATTATACTGTGCATGTGGAGGAATTCACCATGGGGGTATTATACTTTGTTTGGGGGGCCCTTTTATTGGCATCACACTTTATGGGGCAATGAAAGAGATCTAGGACGTCAGCAGGAGGAAAATTACTATGTAAAGATGGAAAGTTGTGAGATCTGATCTTTGGTGACCCCGACAATTATTTAATTTTTTTTTTGGGGGGGGGGGGCAATTAGAGCTTCTGCTATGGGGCCCCATGATTCCTATGTATGCCCCTGGCCATACATACCACACACACTGTATACGCCATATACACCACCACACACACACACTGTATACGCCGTACGCACCACACACACACATACACTGTATATGCCGTACGCACCACCACACACACGCACTCTGTATACACCCTGCGCACCACACACACACACACTGTATACGCCGTACGCACAACACACACACTGTATACGCTGTACACACCACACACACTGTATATGCCGTACGCACCACCACACACACACACTCTGTATACGCTATATGCACCACCACACACACACTCTGTATACGCCGTACGCACCACACACACACTCTGTATACGCCGTACGCACCACACACACACTCTGTATACGCCGTACGCACCACCACACACACACTGTATACGCCGTACGCACCACACACACGGTATACGCCGTACGCAGCCTCTTGCGTGGTACCACCAGCAGAACACTGTCGCAAACACGCCGCCGCCGGGATCAGCCGAATGATTCACTGACTGCCGCCATCTTTGTACAGGAGGAGCGCATGCGCAGTTTTAATGTGACCGCCGCTATCTGCCTGCACAAAGATGGCGGCGATCTGATTTACTGCGTGGGGAGACAGCTCAAACGAGAGAACACATGAGGGAAGAAGACAGCACAGGGGTGGAGAGAGAGAGCAGACAAGGGGGATAGCACATGGGGTACACAGGTCAAAGAAGAGATCACATAAGAGGAGAAGACAGCAGATGGGGGAGAGAGAAAGCGCACAGGGAGGAGACAGAGCACGGGGGGGGGAGACAGCTCAAACGGGACAGCACATGAGGGGAGAACACAGCACAGGAAGGAGAGAGACAGCAGACAAGGGGGAGAGCACATGGAGAAGATAGGTCAAAGAAGAGAGCACATGAGAGGAGAAGACAGCAGATGGGGGAGAGAGAAAGTGCACGGAGGGGAAAGAGACAGAGCACAGGGGGGGGAGACAGCTCAAACGGGACAGCACATGAGGGGAGAACACAGCACAGGAAGGAGAGAGACAGCAGACAAGGGGGATAGCACATGGGGTACACAGGTCAAAGAAGAGATCACATGAGAGGAGAAGACAGCAGATGGGGGAGAGAGAAAGCAGACAAGGGGGATAGCACATGGGGTACACGGGTCAAAGAAGAGATCACATAAGAGGAGAAGACAGCAGATGGGGGAGAGAGAAAGCGCACAGGGGGAGAGAGGCAGAGCACAGGGGGGAGACAGCTCAAACGGGACAGCACATGAGGGGAGAACACAGCACAGGAAGGAGAGAGACAGCAGACAAGGGGGATAGCACATGGGGTACACGGGTCAAAGAAGAGAGCACAAAAGAGGAGAAGACAGCAGATGGGGGAGAGAGAAAGCGCACAGGGGGAGAGAGGCAGAGCACAGGGGGGAGACAGCTCAAACGGGACAGCACATGAGGGGAGAACACAGCACAGGAAGGAGGAAAAGAGAGAGTGGATAGGTGGGTGAGCACTTGGGGAGAGAGATTCTCAACTGTGCAAAGCCTGCCCCCATCGTGACATTACTGCCCTCCCGATGAGACAGCATCGGGCCTCCATCTAGTATATACAGTACAGACCAAAAGTTTGGACACACCTTCTCATTTAAAGATTTTTCTGTATTTTCATGACTATGAAAATTGTACATTCACACTGAAGGCATCAAAACTATGAATTACCACATGTGGAATTATATACTTAACAAAAAAGTGTGAAACAACTGAAAATATGTCTTATATTCTAGGTTCTTCAAAGTAGCCATCTTTTGCTTTGATGACTGCTTTGCACACTCCTGGCATTCTCTTGATGAGCTTCAAGAAGTAGTCACCGGAAATGGTCTTCCAACAATCTTGACGGAGTTCCCAGAGATGCTTAGCACTTGTTGGCCCTTTTGCCTTCACTCTGCTGTCCAGCTCACCCCAAACCATCTCGATTGGGTTCAGGTCTGGTGACTGTGGAGGCCAGGTCATCTGGCGTAGCACCCCATCACTCTCCTTCTTGGTCAAATAGCCCTTACACAGCCTGGAGGTGTGTTTGGGGTCATTGTCCTGTTGAAAAATAAATGATGGTCCAACTAAACGCAAACCGGATGTAATAGCATGCCGCTGCAAGATGCTGTGGTAGTCATGCTGGTTCAGTATGCCTTCAATTATGAATAAATCCCCAACAGTGTCACCAGCAAAGCACCCCACACCATCACACCTCCTCCTCCATGCTTCACGGTGGGAACCAGGCATGTAGAGTCCATCCGTTCACCTTTTCTGCGTCGCAGAAAGACACGGTGGTTGGAACCAAAGATCTCAAATTTGGACTCATCAGACCAAAGCACAGATTTCCACTGGTCTAATGTCCATTCCTTGTGTTCTTTAGCCCAAACAAGTCTCTTCTGCTTGTTGCCTGTTCTTAGCAGTGGTTTTCTAGCAGCTATTTTACCATGAAGGCCTGCTGCACAAAGTCTCCTCTTAACAGTTGTTGAAGAGATGTGTCTGCTGCTAGAACTCTGTGTGGCATTGACCTGGTCTCTAATCTGAGCTGCTGTTAACCTGCGATTTCTGAGGCTGGTGACTCAGATAAACTTATCCTCAGAAGCAGAGGTGACTCTTGGTCTTCCTTTCCTGGGGCGGTCCTCATGTGAGCCATTTTCTTTGTAGCGCTTGATGGTTTTTGCAACTGTACTTGGGGACACTTTCAAAGTTTTCCCAATTTTTCAGACTGACTGACCTTCATTTCTTAATGTAATGATGGCCACTCGTTTTTCTTTACTTAGCTGCTTTTTTCTTGCCATAATACAAATTCTAACAGTCTATTCAGTAGGACTATCAGCTGTGTATCCACCAGACTTCTGCACAACACAACTGATGGTCCCAACCCCATTTATAAGGCAAGAAATCCCACTTATTAAAACTGACAGGGCACACCTGTGAAGTGAAAACCATTTCTGGTGACTACCTCTTGAAGCTCATCAAGAGAATGCCAAGAGTGTGCAAAGCAGTCATCAAAGCAAAAGATGGCTACTTTGAAGAATCTAGAATATAAGACATATTTTCAGTTGTTTCACCCTTTTTTGTTAAGTATATAATTCCACATGTGTTAATTCATAGTTTTGATGCCTTCAGTGTGAATGTACAATTTTCATAGTCATGAAAATACGGAAAAATCTTTAAATGAGAAGGTGTGTCCAAACTTTTGGTCTGTACTGTATATATATTACATATTCTACAAGCAGGGCTTGTGGATTGTCCATTATTATAATATACAACATATAAAGTGCAGTGCAGGAGGGGAAGGCGAAGGACATGACTAATCCCCCCAAATATTAATGATAGTGTGTAAAATAATCACAGGCTGCAATTACCCACAATGTTTTTTAGTTTGTTTTTTTAAACAATTAAAATCAACTTTTTCTTGTGGTTATAAATGTGAAATAACAGTGAGAGCCATGATGACATCACAATGCACATGACATCATAGACATGACAGCTGGAGTAGAATGTATGAAGCTCTGCACCAGAGCCATCTTGTGTCACTAGGATCTGACAGCTGGAAGGGGACGAGTCCAGGTAGGGAGCACATTACTTTTAAGCTTTGGTATACTTATAGCGTATCCCCCGGATTTATCATGGATCGCCAGAAACACTCTGTAATAAGACATTTTCAGGACCACCCCTTACCTAAATGAGGAGTCACTGATGATCTGTTGATATTAACAAGTATGGCAGCTAAACCCCCAGCAATGAGCTGCTATATTGCTGGGGAAGCAGCGTTTTCCATGCCCCCTATAGTAGGAGGATGACAATGTGATGATACATATTTGTTGGGGGTCTTCCAGCTCTTTGCACTGGCTCCCCACTATGGAAGACTACAATGGCGCTTGCCCCCTATGTCCCCCCTATGCTCTAGTAAGGCATGTAGATAGGGGGGCTCAAGTTGGGACATCTTTATGGGGCTCCATTTTTGGATCGTTTTGCCATTGACGTGGTAGAATTACAGCACTTTGTAACAGAAATTTAGTAGCGTATGCCATCATTCTCTGTTGTCAGCTCTTTTGTTCCTGTTGGATTCGGGGGTGACATTGGAGTTGTAGTTTGGGGGGTCAGGGATGGCAGTATGGGGTCCTGGGTGTTATTTTAGTACATAGAGCAGTAGGTAATATAGATAAAATAAAAGGCTCCTTTTAAATGTGCCTCATAGAATTATAAAATGAGGTCGGGGTTTTGTCTTTTTATTGAATTAATTTTTTGTTGATGTTGTAAACTGGATCCATAAAAAGCAGTGAGAGTTTTAATGACAACACCGGGCGCGTGACATCATCGACATCCCATGACATCACAGATGAAATAGAATGAACACATTTCTAAACCGGAATCATTTTATGTCTTTAACCCCGGACAGCTTGAAGGAGACTGGTCCAGGTAAGCGTCTCTTCACACAATCTTGGGGTCCTGTTTACACATCATGTAGCTGGGGGTGTCTGTGGTGAAGTTCAGCACTGCACCATTTTGCCCCCCAAAAAATCAGAGCCAACACGTCTGTGTCATGTGCTTATTGCTGTGATTGTCAAGGTGATGCCTTTAGGGATGGCTGACACTGCTGAGTAGCCGGCATATAACTCGGATGAGTATAGCACTCACTCCAATGTTATACTATGGGGCAGTGCCAACTAGTGTTTATTTTCTCATGCCAAGTCGGCATGAGAAAAAAATTGCTGCATGCTGCAATTGGCAGAGTATATCAGACGACGCGCCCATACAAGTCTATGGATACGTGAAAAACATCGGACTGCACTCAGATGTCATCTGAGTGCAGTCCAATATACGCCGGCTGACTCACACAATTGAGAAGATGGAGAAATTAAATGCTCCATCTTCTCCACACCTGTGATCCGAATCTCGCATGCGAGAGAATTGGATCACAAACACAATATTGTTGATATTTTCCATTGAAGTAAGGCCCCCCTAAGGCCAAGGTCTGGACAGTAAGAAACCCTTCCAGTGTCAATGACCACCTAATGGTTCAAAAATATCTACCCCACTTTTTGCTATAAAGTGTAGATTGAGCATCCCAGAATGCCAAAGGGGATCCAGAAACCAGAATATTTAATACCTTATTTCAATCAAACTTCACCAATCTTTTTTTTTTTTGGTTTGTCCCATAGGGCGGAACGTTAAGTCGTCTGAAGAAACGCAGTGAGAAGGCATTCGTCTTGACTAGCGGAGAGGTTACTCCTTTGCTACAGGAGTCTGACAGGTAAGTGGACATTTTAACTCATCCATCAATTCCTCCCCTTGTAGATTTATTGCAGAATTGCCGTTTTAATCACCCAAAAAGCGCATTGACCGGATATTTAACCAACTCACCACTTAGTTCAATCTAGCAATTTTAGGACTTCAATCCTGAAATACTTATTGGGTATAATGGCTCCACCGACTTAATTTCTAATATGTCCATTTTCCAACTTCAACCAAGAGGATATGCTGGTCTTGGAATATTTTCACTAGAACCGGTATAACTATGTCCATCATGCTCCTCCAGTTAGGAGGATAGACTGGGACATTGATGGTTTATCAGCCCCACACTGGCGAATCCAGATCCAACTTCCATTAGGAGGGCAGACTGGTATACGGTGGGGAAAAGAAGTATTTAATACACTGCCGATTTTGCAAGTTTTCCTACCTACAATGAATGGAGAGGTCTGTAATTTTTATCGTAGGTCACTTCACCTGTGAGAGACCGAGTTTAAAAATAAAATCCAGAAAAATCACATTGTATGATTAACATTACATAATTCATTTGCATTTTATTGCATGAAATAAGTATTTGATACAATAGAAAAATAGAACTTAATATTTGGTACAGAAACCTTTGTTTGCAATTACAGAGGTCAGATATTTCCTGTAGTTCTTGACCAAGTTTGCACATAATAAAGCAGGGATTTTGGCCCTCTCCTCCATACGGATCTTCTCCAGATCTTTCAAGTTTCGGGGCTGTTGCTGGGCAATATTGAGTTTCAGCTCCCTCCAAAGCTTTTCTACTGGGATCAGGTCTGGAGACTGGCTAGACCACTACAGGACCTTGAAATGCTTCTTATCGAGCCACGCCTTAGGTTGCCCTGGCTGTGTGTTTCGGATCATTGTCATGCTGGAAGACCCAACCACAACCCATCTTCAACGTGCTTACTGAGGGAAGGAAGATACATGACCCCATTCATCCTCCCTTCAATACATTGCAGTCGTCCTGTCCCCTTTGCAAAAAAAAGCACCTCCGAAGTATGAGGATTCCCCCGCCATGCTTCATGGTTGGGAGAGTGTTCTTGGGGTTGTACTCATCCTTCTTCTTCCTCCAAACAAGGTGAGTGGAGTGGACACCAGAAAGTTCTATTTTGATCTCATCTGACCACATGACCTTCTCCCATGCCTCCTCTGGATCATCCAGATGGTTATTGGCAACTTCAAACAGGCCTGGATATGTGCTGGGGTGAGCACTGGACCTTGTGTGCCCTGCAGGATTTTAATCCATGATAGCGTAGTGTGTAACTAATGGTAATGTTTGAGACTGTGGTGCCAGCTCTATTTAGGTCATTGACCAGGTCCTCCCATGTAGTTCTGGGCTGATTCCTGACGTTTCTCAGAATCATCCTTACCCCACGAGGCGAGATCTTGCATGGAGCCCCAGACCGAGGAAGACTTAGTCATCTTGTGTTTCTTCCATTTTCTAATAATTGCGCCAACAGTTGTTGCCGTCTCGTGAAGCTGCTTGCTTATTGTCCTGTAGCCCATCCCAGCCTTGTGTCTTTTATACAGGTAATAAGTTCAAACAAGTGCAATTAATACAGGTAATGAGTGCAGAGTAGGAGGGCTTCTTAAAGAAAAACTAACAAGTATGTGAGAGCCAGAATTCTTGCTGGTTGGTAGGTGATCAAATACTTATTTCATGCAATAAAATGCAATTTAATTATTTAAAAATCATATAATGTGATTTTCTGATTTTTAGATTTTGTCTCTCACAGATGAAGTGACCTACGATAAAAATGACAGACCTCTACACTCTTTGTAGGTAGGAAAACTTGCAAAATCGGCAGTGTATCAAATACTTATTTTCTCCACTGTAGTGCTGTCCAACATGACACCATCAAGCTCATCTTACCACTCCATACCAGGAGGGTAGATTGGGGCATTAACAGTTTAATCACTTTGTGTCCACAAGGCCATCTCTTCCAACTAGGAGCCTTAACTGGACTTACAGTGGTTTTATTCAGCTTATTGCAGCCATGTCCAGCTTGCACCTCCAACAAGGAGAGTAAACTGAAATGTAGATGTTTATCAACTTAAATGCTGAGCAGTCCATCCTATGACACCGGACCAGGAGGAGCAGCTGGACTTACACTGGTTTTGCTCAGCTCAGCCATACCCAACTTACAAATCCAACTTAAAGGATAACCTGGAAACTAAATGGTTAACCAACTTAAACGCCAACCAGTCCAATTTATGACTCCAGACCCCGAATATTAATTGAACTTACAATGATTTCATGTGTCTTATGACCAGTGGCGTAACTAGAGTCTGAATATATATATCCCGAATATGTCCCCCATTCTGCCGCTGTTCTTTATTGTATAAAAAAAAAACTAAGCCATTATACTCACCAGGGGTGTACATTCAAGTCATGGGGCTCCAGAGCTTAAGTATAACGCACTCCCCATAGTCTTTCATATAGTATAATGCATCCCATAGTCCTCCATATAGTATAATGCATCCCATTCTCCTCTATATAATATACTGTACAGCCCATAGTCGTCCATAAAGTATAATGCACAGCTCCTAGTCATACATGTAGTATAATGCACCCCATAGTTTTCAATAAAGTATAAAGCACCTCCACAGTCATACATAGTAGTATAATGCACCACATAATAATATATAGCAGTATAATTCACCCCCATAGTCATATATGGTAATATAATGTACCTCCATAGTCATATAAAGTAGTGTAATGCACCCCATAGTCATATATAGTAGTATAATGCACCTCCATAGTCATATATAGCAGTATAATGCACCCCCATCGTCATATATAGCAGTATAATGCACCTCATCGTCATATATAGCAGTATAATGCAAGCCATAGTCCTATATAGCAGTATAATGCACCCCCAGTCATATATAGTAGTATAATGCACCCCATAGACATGTACAGTAGTATAATGCATCCTCATAGTCATATATAGTAGTATAATACACTTCATAGTCATCCATAGAAGTATAATGCACCCCCATCGTCACATAAAGCAGTATAATGCACTCCATAGTCATATAAGGCAGTATAATGTACCCCCATATAGTTTATATAGTAGTATAATGCACCCCATAGTCATATATAGCAGTATATTGCACCTCCTGGTCATATATAGTTGTATAATGTACCCCCATAGTCATATATAATAGTATACTGCACCCCCATAGTCATATACACTAGTATAAAGCATCCCATAGTCATATATAGTAGTATAAAGCACCCCATAGTCATATATAGTAGTGTAAAGCACCCCATAGTCATTTATAGTAGTATAATGTACCCCCATAGTCATATATAGTAGTATAATGCACCCCACTGTCATATCAGTATAATGCACCCCCATAGTCATATATAGTAGTATAATGCACCCACATAGTCATATATAGTAGTATAATACACCTTCATAGTCATATACAGAAGTATAATGCACCCCTATAGTCATCCGTAGTAGTATAATACAACCCCAATAGTCATCCGTAGTAGTATAATACAACCCCCATAGTCATATATAGTAGTGTAATGCACCTCCATAGTCATAAATAGTAGTATAATGCACCACCATAGTCATAAATAGTAGTAAAATGCACCCTATAGTCATAAATAGCACTATATTGCACTTCAGTCATATATAGCAGTATAATGTACCCCAATAGTCATATATAGCAGTATAATGTACATCATAGTCATATATAGCAGTATAATGCACCCTTATAGCCATATATAGTAGTATAGTATACCCCATATTCATATATAGTAGTATAATGTACCCCATAGTCATATAGCAGTATAATGCACCCCGTAGTCATATATAGTAGTATAAAGCACCTCATAGTCATATATAGTGTTATGGGTCCGGGGGGTAGAACCTCTGTGCTATGGTGCAAGGAGGGACCCAGAGGGGCGTAACTAAGTATCAACCCGGACCGACCCTGGTCGTACGGCGGCTAACGACTCCGTGACCAGGGAGGGACCGAGCCGAGGGACCAGGTGCTACTCTGGGGATGACCTTGTAAGGGAGCAGGTGACCTTCACGGTACAGATGGCAGGGACTGACCGGAATAGCAGGTAGGCACAGCAGGCAGGCTGGCGAGCAGGAGTCTCTAGGTGGGCTGGCAGGTGGTCACGGCAAGTGACGGCAGGAGTCTCTAGGTGGTCACGGCAAGTGACGGCAGGAGTCTCTAGGTGGGCTGGCAAGTGGTCACGGCAAGTGACGGCAGGAGCCTCCAGGAAGGCACGGCAGGTAACAGGCAGGTCACAGGCAAGTGCTCCCAGGTGAGCGGGCTGACAGGCATGGCAGGTACCAGGCAGGCAACAGGCAAGTGCTCCCAGGTGAGCGGGCTGGCAGGCACGGCAGGTAACAGGCTGGTGGGCAAGACTGGTAGTCAGGCTAGCAGCGGGACCTGAGGGCTGAAGCAGAAGTCAGAAACACTGTGCAACAACTTTTGCTTGGGCACCTCCATTTTGGAGGAGGTGCCTTATATATGGGAGGACCCTCGGCTATTGGCCGAGGACTCCTTAGGACGGCGCATGCGGCCCCTTTAAGAGGGAGGGAGCGAGCGCGCCCTAAGCACAGTGCCCGGGGAGCTGCGCGCGCCGGCTGCAGGAAGAGGAGCGCTGGTGAACGCAGAGCGGGGAGCGAGGAGGTGAATGGGACGGCGTCTCTGCCTAGCAGGGGGCAGAGACTCCGATGCTACATATAGCAGTATGGCAACTTATTTAAAATAAATATTTAAATACTCTACCCACCTTCCCTTCACTCCCGCTCCGCAAGTCCTGTTGTGAAGCAGGCAGCTGACTTCGGCCTGTGACGGGAGTGCATGACGTTACTGCCATGCGCCCCGTCATGTGCTGGCCTATGATTGGCCGACAGAATGCATTGTCGCTAAAGGACCCAATAGGTATGTCCACAGCAATACACTTCAACTGGATGTGCGTAGGAGGACACACATCTAATTAAAGGTTCTGCTGGTGTCGGCGGGCCCCTGATCCTCCGGGCCTTTGTGACTTGCTGCGACCGCAGTCGTTACTCCCCTAATAATCACAACCATGACCAACTTCAACTAGAAGGATAACTGGGACATAAATATTTTGCTAAGTAAAATGTCGACCAGTCCATTCTGAGACTCCCGACATCAGACTTAAAATAGCTTCATTCTGTTTAAAGCAACCATTTACACCTCCTACCAACAAGAGGCCAAACTGGGACATGGATAGCATATTGAACAGGTCTGCCTTTAACATCTAAGTATGAGGGATGGACTGGAAATTTGTTGGCCTCACCAGCTACCCTCAGGACTGTACTTTATTAAGGCACCTCCTTGTTGTTCGATAGGATCAGCCGTTATCACCCGGAAGTCATTCTTACCAATATTAGCAGAATTGCTAGTTAATGAAGCATTGAGACAGTAAAGAAAAGAAGCCTACAAACCACAATCGGCTGACATACCACTGAAAGTAGCCCGGGGCGGGCGGGCCCCACAGTCCGGACCCGGGGCGGGCGGGCCCCACAGTCCGGACCCGGGGCGGGCGGCCCCCACAGTCCGGACCCGAGGCTAGATCCGGGACAGGCGGCCTAACAATCCAGACACAGGGCGGACGGGCCCCACAGTCCAGGCTCGGGTTGGACGGGCCCCACATTCCAGGCTCGGGTTGGACGGGCCCCACGGTCCAGGCTCGGGGCGGACGGGCCCCACGGTCCAGGCTCGGGGCGGACGGGCCCCACGGTCCAGGCTCGGGGCAGACGGGCCCCTCGGTCCAGGCTCGGGGAGGACAGGTCCCTCGGTCCAGGCTCGGGGAGGACGGGTCGCTCGGTCCAGGCTCGGGGAGGACGGGTCCCACGGTCCAGGCTCGGGGAGGACGGGCCGCACGGTCCAGGCTCGAGCGAACAGGCCCCAAAGTCCAGGATCGGGGCGGACGGGGGGCCCCACAGTCCGGAGTCGGGGCGGGTGGGGGGCCCCACAGTCCGGACCCGGGGCAGGCGTGGGTCCCCACTGTCCAGACCTGGAGCTAGACCCGGGGCAGGCGGCCGCAAAGGCCGGACATGGGGCCGATGGGCCCCACAGTCAGGACATGGGGCTGGCTGGCCCCACAGTCAGGACACGGGGCGGGCGGGGGGCCCCACAGTCAGGACACGGGGCGGGCGGGGGGCCCCACAGTCAGGACACGGGGCGGGCGGGGGGCCCCACAGTCCGGATGCGGGGCTAGTCCCGGGGCAGGCAGCCCCACAGTCCAGGCTCGGGGCTAGACCCGGGGGCAGCCGGCCCCACAGTCCAGGCTCAGGGCGGACGGGCCCCACCGTCCAGGCCCTGGGCAGACAGGCTCCCCTTTTCCATTCGGGGCGGGCATGTCCCACAGTCCAGGCTCGGGGCGGGCGTGCCCCACAGTCTAGACACAGGGCTAGTCCTGGGGCAGGTGGCCCCACAGTCCAGACCTGGGGCTAGACCCGGGGCAGGCGGCCCCAAGTGCGGACACGGGGCGGATGGGCCCCACAGTCTGGACTCGGGGCGGATGGGCCCCACAGCCTGGACTCGGGGCGGATGGGCCCCACAGTCTGGACACGGGGCGGGCGGGCCCCACAGTCTGGACACGGGGCGGGCGGGCCCCACAGTCAGGACACGGGGCGGGCGGGCCCCACAGTCAGGACACGGGGCGGGAGGGCGGGCCCCACAGTCAGGACACGGGGCGGGAGGGCGGGCCCCACAGTCAGGACACGGGGCGGGCGGGCGGGCGGGCCCCACAGTCAGGACACGGGGAGGGCGGGCTCCACAGTCAGGACATGGGGCGGGCGGGCCCCACAGTCCGAACACAGGGCTAATCCCGGGGCAGGCGGCCCCACAGTCCAGACCTGGGGCTAGACCCGAGGCAGACGGCCCACAGTCCGGACACGGGGTGGACGGGCCCCACAGTCCGGACACGGAGCAGGCATGCCCCACAGTCCAGACCTGGGGCTAGACCCGGAGCACGCGGCCCACAGTCCGGACACGGGGTGGACGGTCCCCACAGTCCGGACACGGGGGGAGCCACAGTCCGGACATATGGCGGACGGGCCCCACAGTCCAGGCTCGGGGCGGACGGGCCCCACAGTCCGGACGCGGGGCTAGTCCCGGGGCAGGCGGCCCCACAGTCCAGACCTGAGGCTAGACCAGGGGCAGGCGGCCCCACAGTTCAGACACGGGGTGGACGGGCCCCACAGTCCTGACATGGGGCGGACATGCCCCACAGTCCAGACCCGGGGCAGGCGGCCCCACAGTCCAGACTCGGGGCGAGCGGGGGGCCCCACAGTCCAGGCTCGGGGCGGACGGGCCCCACAGTCCAGGCTCGGGGCGGACGGGCCCCACAGTCCGGACACGGGGCTAGTCCCAGGGCAGGCTTCCCCACAGTCCAGACTTGGGGCGAGCGGGGGGCCCCACAGTCTGTACCCGGGGTGGGTGGGGGGCCCCACAGTCCGTACCCGGGGCTGGCGCGGGGCCCCACAGTCCAGACCTGGGGCTAGACTCGGGGCGGGCGGCCCCACCGTCCGGACCTGGGGCGGGCGGGGGGCCCCACAGTCCAGACCTGGGGCTAGACCCGATGCAGGCGGCCCCACAGTCCGGACACGGGGCGGACGGGCCCATAGTCCGGACACTGGGCGGCCGCAGTCCGGATATAGGGCGGCCGGGCCCCACAGTCCAGGCTCGGGGCTAGACCTGGGACGGACGGGCCCCACAGTCCAAGCTTGGGGCGGGCGTGCCCCACAGACCGGAAACGGGGCTAGACCCGGGGCAGGGAGCCCCAAAGTCCAGACACGGGGCGGGCGAGCCCCAAAGTCCAGACACGGGGCGGGCGAGCCCCACAGTCAGGACACGGGGCGGGCGAGCCCCACAGTCAGGACACGGGGCGGGCGAGCCCCACAGTCAGGACACGGGGCGGGCGGGCCCCACAGTCAGGACACGGGGCGGGCGGGCTCCACAGTCAGGACATGGGGCGGGCGGGCTCCACAGTCAGGACATGGGGCGGGCGGGCCCCACAGTCCAGACCTGGGGCTAGACCCGGGGCAGGCGGCCCACAGTCCAGACACGGGGTGGACGGGCCCCACGGTCCGGACACGGGGCGGGCATGCCCCATAGTCCAGACCTGGGGCTAGACCCGGAGCAGGCGGCCCCACAGTCCAGACCTGGGGCTAGACCCGGGGCAGGCGACCCACAGTCCGGACACGGGGTGGACGGGCCCCACAGTCCGGACACGGGGTGGACGGGCCCCACAGTCCGGACACGGGGTGGACGAGCCCCACAGTCTGGACACGGGGTGGACGGGCCCCACAGTCCGGACACGGGGTGGACGGGCCCCACAGTCCGGACACGGGGTGGACGAGCCCCACAGTCCGGACACGGGGTGGACGGGCCCCACAGTCCGGACACGGGGTGGACGGGCCCCACAGTCCGGACACGGGGCGGGCGAGCCCCACAGTCCGGACACGGGGCGGGCGAGCCCCACAGTCCGGACACGGGGCGGGCGGGACCCACAGTCCGGACACGGGGCGGGCGGGACCCACAGTCAGGACACGGGGCGGACGGGCCCCACAGTCAGGACACAGGGCGGGCCCCACAGTCAGGACATTGGGAGGGCGGGCTCCACAGTCAGGATACAGGGCGGGCAGGCCCCACAGTCCGGACACAGGGCTAATCCCGGGGCAGGTGGCCCCACAGTCCAGACCTGGGGCTAGACCCGGGGCAGGCGGCCCACAGTCCAGACACGGGGTGGACGGGCCCCACAGTCCAGATACGGGGCGGGCATGCCCCATAGTCAAGACCTGGGGCTAAACCCGGGGCTGGCGGCCCCACAGTCCAGACCTGAGGCTAGACCCGGGGCAGGCGGCCCCACATTCTAGACACGGGGTGGACGGGCCCCACAGTCCGGGGACGGGGCGGGCATGACCCATAGTCAACACCTGGGGCTAGACCCGGGGCAGGCGGCCCCACAGTCCAGACCTGAGGCTAGACCCGGGGCAGGCGGCCCCACATTCTAGACACAGGGTGGACGGGCCCCGCAGTCCTGACACGGGGCGGACATGCCCCACAGTCCAGACCTGGGGCTAGACCCGGGGTGGACGGGCCCCACAGTCCGGACACGGGGTGGACGGGCCCCACAGTCCGGACACGGGGTGGACGGGCCCCACAGTCCGGACACGGGGTGGACGGGCCCCACAGTCCGGACACGGGGTGGACGGGCCCCACAGTCCGGACACGGGGCTAGTCCCGGGGCAGGCGGCCCCAAAGTCAGGACACGCGGGTGGCGGGACCCACAGTCAGGACACGGGGCGGGCGGGCCGCACAGTCGGGACACGGGGCGGGCGGGACCCACAGTCAGGACACGGGGCGGGCGGGACCCACAGTCAGGACACGGGGCGGATGGGCCCCACAGTCAGGACACAGGGCGGGCCCCACAGTCAGGACATTGGGCGGGCGGGCTCCACAGTCAGGATACAGGGCGAGCAGGCCCCACAGTCCGGACACAGGGCTAATCCCGGGGCAGGTGGCCCCACAGTCCAGACCTGGGGCTAGACCCGGGGCAGGCGGCCAAGAGTCCAGACACGGGGTGGACGGGCCCCACAGTCCAGATACGGGGCGGGCATGCCCCATAGTCAAGACCTGGGGCTAAACCCGGGGCTGGCGGCCCCACAGTCCAGACCTGAGGCTAGACCCGGGGCAGGCGGCCCCACATTCTAGACACGGGGTGGACGGGCCCCACAGTCCGGATACGGGGCGGGCATGACGCATAGTCAAGACCTGGGGCTAGACCCGGGGCAGGCGGCCCCACAGTCCAGACCTGAGGCTAGACCCGGGGCAGGCGGCCCCACATTCTAGACATAGGGTGGACGGGCCCCACAGTCCTGACACGGGGGGACATGCCCCACAGTCCAGACCTGGGGCTAGACCCGGGGTAGGCTGCCCCAAAGTCCGGACACGGGGTGTACGAGCCCCACAGTCCGGACACGGGGCGGCCACAGTCCAGACATAGGGTGGGCGGGCCCCACAGTCCAGGCTCGGGGCTAAACCCGGGGAAGCCGGCCCCACATTTCAGACCCGGGGCGGGGGGCCCCACAGTCCAGGCTCGGGGCGGATGGGCCCCACAGTCCAGGCTCGGGGCGGATGGGCCCCACAGTATTGGCTCGGGGCCAACGGGCCCCACAGTCCAGGCTCGGGGCGGACGGGCTCCACAGTCCAGACCTGAGGCTCGGCCCGGGGCAGGCGGCCCCACAGTCCAGATACGGGGTGGACGGGCCCCACAGTCCTGACACGGGGCGGACATGCCCCACAGTCCAGACCTAGGGCTAGACCAGGGGTAGGCTGCCCCAAAGTCCAGACACGGGGTGACGAGCCCCACAGTCCGGACACGGGGCGGCCACAGTCCAGACATAGGGTGGGCGGGCCCCACAGTCCAGGCTCGGGGCTAAACCCGGGGAAGCCGGCCCCACATTTCAGACCCGGGGCGGGGGGCCACACAGTCCAGGCTCGGGACGGATGGGCCCCGCAGTCCAGACTCGGGGCGGATGGGCCCCACAGTATTGGCTCGGAGCGAACGGGCCCCACAGTTCACGCTCTGGCCCCACAGTCCACGCTCGGGGCAGACGGGCCCCACAGTCCAGACTCGGGGCGGACGGGCCCCACAGTCCAGGCTCGGGGCGGGCGGGCCCATAGTTACGACACGGGGCGGGCGGGCCCCACAGTCCATACACGGAGCTAGTCCCGGGGCAGGCGGCCCCACACTCCGGACACGGGGTGGACGGGCCCCACAGTCCGGACACGGGGCGGCCATAGTACGGACATAGGGCGGGCGGGCCCCACAGTTAGGACACTGGGCCCACAGTCAGGACACGGGGCGGGCAGGCTCCACAGTCAGGACACGGGGCAGGCGGGCCCCACAGTCCGGACACTGAGCTAATCCTGGGGCAGGCGGCTTCACAGTCCAGACCTGAGGCTAGACCTGGGGCAGACGGCCCACAGTCCGGACACGGGGTGGACGGGCCCCACAGTCCGGACACGGAGCAGGCATGCCCCACAGTCCAGACCTGGGGCTAGACCCGGAGCACGCGGCCCACAGTCCGGACACGGGGTGGACGGTCCCCACAGTCCGGACACGGGGGGAGCCACAGTCCAGACATATGGCGGACGGGCCCCACAGTCCAGGCTCGGGGCAGACTGGCCCCACAGTCCGGACACGGGGCTAGTCCCGGGGCAGGCGGCCCCACAGTCCAGACCTGAGGCTAGACCAGGGGCAGGCGGCCCCACAGTCCAGACACGGGGTGGACGGGCCCCACAGTCCTGACATGGGGCGGACATGCCCCACAGTCCAGACCCGGGGCAGGCGGCCCAACAGTCCAGACTCGGGGCGAGCGGGGGGCCCACAGTCCGTACCCGGGGCGGGCGGGGGGCCCCACAGTCCAGGCTCGGGGCGGACGGGCCTCACAGTCCAGGCTCGGGGCGGACGGGCCCCACAGTCCAGGCTCGGGGCGGACGGGCCCCACAGTCCGGACACGGAGCTAGTCCCGGGGCAGGCGGCCCCACAGTCCAGACCTGAGGCTAAACCAGGGGCAGGCGGCCCCACAGTCCAGACACGGGGTGGACGGGCCCCACAGTCCTGACTTGGGGCGGACATGCCCCACAGTCCGTACCCGGGGCGAGCGGAGGGCCCCACAGTCCGTACCCGGGGCGGGCGGGGGGCCCCACAGTCTGTACCCGGGGCTGGCTGGGGGCCCCACAGTCCAGACCTGGGGCTAGACTCGGGGAGGGCGGGGGGCGCCACAGTCCAGACCTAGGGCTAGACCCGATGCAGGCGGCCCCACAGTCCGGACACGGGGCGGACGGGTCCATAGTCCGGACACTGGGCGGCCGCAGTCCGGATATAGGGCAGCCGGGCCCCACAGTCCAGGCTCGGGGCTAGACCCAGGACGGACGGGCCCCACAGTCCAAGGTTGGGGCGGGCGTGCCCCACAGACCGGAAACGGGGCTAGACCCGGGGCAGGCTGCCCCAAAGTCCAGACACTGGGCGGACGAGCCCCACAGTCAGGACACTGGGCGGACGAGCCCCACAGTCAGGACACTGGGCGGACGAGCCCCACAGTCAGGACACGGGGCGGGCGGGCCCCACAGTCAGGACACGGGGCGGGCGGGCCCCACAGTCAGGACATGGGGCGGGCAGTCAGGACATGTGGCGGGCGGCCCGCCCCACAGTCAGTATAGGGCGGGCGGCCCGCCCCACAGTCAGGACATGGGGCGGGCAGGGCGGGCGGCCCGCCCCACAGTCAGGACATGGGGCGGGCGGCCCGCCCCACAGTCAGGACATGGGGCGGGCGGCGGGCGGCCCGCCCCACAGTCAGGACATGGGGCGGGCGGGCCCCACAGTCAGGACACGGGGCGGGCTGGCCCCACAGTCCAGACCTGAGGCTAGACCCGGGGCAGGCGGTCCCATATTCTAGACACGGGGTGGACGGGCCTCACAGACCTGACACGGGGCGGACATGCCCCACAGTCCAGACCTGGGGCTAGAAACGGGGCAGGCGACCCACAGTCCGGACACGGGGTGGACGGGCCCCACAGTCCGGACACGGGGTGGACGGGCCCCACAGTTCGGACACGGGATGGACGGGCCCCACAGTCCGGACACGGGGTGGACGGGCCCCACAGTCCGGACACGGGGTGGACGGGCCCCACAGTCCGGACACGGGGTGGACGGGCCCCACAGTCCGGACACGGGGTGGACGGGCCCCACAGTCCGGACACGGGGTGGACGGGCCCCACAGTCCGGACACGGGGTGGACGGGCCCCACAGTCCGGACACGGGGTGGACGGGCCCCACAGTCCGGACACGGGGTGGACGGGCCCCACAGTCCGGACACGGGGTGGACGGGCCCCACAGTCCTGACACGGGGTGGACGGGCCCCACAGTCCGGACACGGGGTGGACGGGCCCCACAGTCCGGACACGGGGTGGACGGGCCCCACAGTCCGGACACGGGGTGGACGGGCCCCACAGTCCGGACACGGGGTGGACGGTCCCCACAGTCCGGACACGGGGTGGACGGGCCCCACAGTCTGGACACGGGGTGGACGGGCCCCAAAGTCCGGACACGGGGTGGACGGGCCCCACAGTCCGGACACGGGGTGGACGGGCCCCACAGTCCGGACACGGGGCGGGCGAGCCCCACAGTCAGGACACGGGGCGGGCGAGCCCCACAGTCAGGACACGGGGCGGACGAGCCCCACAGTCAGGACACGGGGCGGGCGGGCTCCACAGTCAGGACACGGGGCGGGCGGGCCCCACAGTCAGGACACGGGGCGGGTTGGCCCCACAGTCAGGACACGGGGCGGGCTGGCCCCACAGTCCAGACCTGAGGCTAGACCCGGGGCAGGCGGTCCCATATTCTAGACACGGGGTGGACGGGCCTCACAGACCTGACACGGGGCGGACATGCCCCACAGTCCAGACCTGGGGCTAGACCCGGGGCAGGCGACCCACAGTCCGGACACGGGGTGGACGGGCCCCACAGTCCGGACACGGGGTGGACGGGCCCCACAGTTCGGACACGGGATGGACGGGCCCCACAGTCCGGACACGGGGTGGACGGGCCCCACAGTCCGGACACGGGGTGGACGGGCCCCACAGTCCGGACACGGGGTGGACGGGCCCCACAGTCCGGACACGGGGTGGACGGGCCCCACAGTCCGGACACGGGGTGGACGGGCCCCACAGTCCGGACACGGGGTGGACGGGCCCCACAGTCCGGACACGGGGTGGACGGGCCCCACAGTCCGGACACGGGGTGGACGGGCCCCACAGTCCGGACACGGGGTGGACGGGCCCCACAGTCCGGACACGGGGTGGACGGTCCCCACAGTCTGGACACGGGGTGGACGGTCCCCACAGTCCGGACACGGGGTGGACGGGCCCCACAGTCTGGACACGGGGTGGACGGGCCCCACAGTCCGGACACGGGGTGGACGGGCCCCAAAGTCCGGACACGGGGTGGACGGGCCCCAAAGTCCGGACACGGGGTGGACGGGCCCCACAGTCCGGACACGGGGTGGACGGGCCCCACAGTCCGGACACGGGGCGGGCGAGCCCCACAGTCCGGACAGGGGGCGGGCGAGCCCCACAGTCAGGACACGGGGCGGGCGGGCTCCACAGTCAGGACACGGGGCGGGCGGGCCCCACAGTCAGGACACGGGGCGGGCTGGCCCCACAGTCAGGACACGGGGCGGGCTGGCCCCACAGTCCAGACCTGAGGCTAGACCCGGGGCAGGCGGTCCCATATTCTAGACACGGGGTGGACGGGCCTCACAGACCTGACACGGGGCGGACATGCCCCACAGTCCAGACCTGGGGCTAGACCCGGGGCAGGCGACCCACAGTCCGGACACGGGGTGGACGGGCCCCACAGTCCGGACACGGGGTGGACGGGCCCCACAGTCCGGACACGGGATGGACGGGCCCCACAGTCCGGACACGGGGTGGACGGGCCCCACAGTCCGGACACGGGGTGGACGGGCCCCACAGTCCGGACACGGGGTGGACGGGCCCCACAGTCCGGACACGGGGTGGACGGGCCCCACAGTCCGGACACGAAGTGGACGGGCCCCACAGTCCGGACACGGGGTGGACGGGCCCCACAGTCCGGACACGGGGTGGACGGGCCCCACAGTCCGGACACGGGGGGGACGGGCCCCACAGTCCGGACACGGGGTGGACGGGCCCCACAGTCCGGACACGGGGTGGACGGTCCCCACAGTCCGGACACGGGGTGGACGGGCCCCACAGTCCGGACACGGGGTGGACGGGCCCCACAGTCCGGACACGGGGTGGACGGGCCCCACAGTCCGGACACGGGGTGGACGGGCCCCACAGTCCGGACACGGGGTGGACGGGCCCCACAGTCCGGACACGGGGCGGGCGAGCCCCACAGTCCGGACACGGGGCGGGCGAGCCCCACAGTCTGGACACGGGGCGGGCGAGCCCCACAGTCTGGACACGGGGCGGGCGAGCCCCACAGTCTGGACACGGGGCAGGGGAGCCCCACAGTCAGGACACGGGGCGGGCGGGACCCACAGTCAGGACACGGGGCGGACGGGCCCCACAGTCCAGGCTCGGGGCGGACGGGCCTCACAGTCCGGACACTGGGCTAGTCCCGGGGCAGGCGGCCCCAAAGTCTGGACACGGGGCGGAGGAGCCCCACAGTCTGGACTCGGGGCGGAGGAGCCCCACAGTCTGGACACGGGGCGGAGGAGCCCCACAGTCTGGACACGGGGCGGGCGAGCCCCACAGTCTGGACACGGGGCGGGAGAGCCCCACAGTCTGGACACACGGCGGGCGAGCCCCACAGTCTGGACACACGGCGGGCGAGCCCCACAGTCTGGACACGGGGCGGGCGAGCCCCACAGTCTGGACACGGGGCGGGCGAGCCCCACAGTCTGGACACGGGGCGGGCGAGCCCCACAGTCTGGACACGGGGCGGGCGAGCCCCACAGTCTGGACACGGGGCGGGCGGGACCCACAGTCAGGACACGGGGCGGGCGAGCCCCACAGTCTGGACACGGGGCGGGCGAGCCCCACAGTCTGGACACGGGGCGGGCGGGACCCACAGTCAGGATACGGGGCGGGCGGGCCCCACAGTCCAGGCTCGGGGCGGACGGGCCTCACAGTCCGGACACGGGGCTAGTCCCGGGGCAGGCGGCCCCAAAGTCTGGACACGGGGTGGAGGAGCCCCACAGTCTGGACACGGGGCGGGCGAGCCCCACAGTCTGGACACGGGGCAGGCGAGCCCCACAGTCTGGACACGGGGCGGGCGAGCCCCACAGTCTGGACACAGGGCGGGCGAGCCCCACAGTCTGGACACGGGGCGGGCGAGCCCCACAGTCTGGACACGGGGCGGGCGGGCCTCACAGTCCGGACACGGGGCTAGTCCCGGGGCAGGCGGCCCCAAAGTCTGGACACGGGGTGGAGGAGCCCCACAGTCTGGACACGGGGCGGGCGAGCCCCACAGTCTGGACACGGGGCAGGCGAGCCCCACAGTCTGGACACGGGGCGGGCGAGCCCCACAGTCTGGACACAGGGCGGGCGAGCCCCACAGTCTGGACACGGGGCGGGCGAGCCCCACAGTCTGGACACGGGGCGGGCGAGCCCCACAGTCTGGACACGGGGCGGGCGAGCCCCACAGTCCGGACACGGGGCGGGCGGGACCCACAGTCCGGACACGGGGCGGACGGGCCCCACAGTCCAGGCTCGGGGCGGACGGGCCTCACAGTCCGGACACGGGGCTAGTCCCTGGGCAGGCGGCCCCAGAGTCCGGACACGGGGCGGATGAGCCCCACAGTCCGGACACGGGGCGGGCGGGACCCACAGTCTGGACACGGGGCGGGCGGGACTCACAGTCTGGACAGGGGGCGGGCGGGACCCACAGTCTGGACACGGGGCGGGCGGGACCCACAGTCTGGACACGGGGCGGGCGGGACCCACAGTCTGGACACGGGGCGGGCGAGCCCCACAGTCTGGACACGGGGCGGGCGAGCCCCACAGTCTGGACACGGGGTAGGGGAGCCCCACAGTCAGGACACGGGGCAGACGGGACCCACAGTCAGGACACGGGGCGGACGGGCCCCACAGTCCAGGCTCGGGGCGGACGGGCCTCACAGTCCGGACACGGGGCTAGTCCCGGGGCAGGCGGCCCCAAAGTCTGGACACGGGGCGGAGGAGCCCCACAGTCTGGACACGGGGCGGGCGAGCCCCACAGTCTGGACACGGGGCGGGCGAGCCCCACAGTCTGGACACGGGGCGGGCGAGCCCCACAGTCTGGACACGGGGCGGGCGAGCCCCACAGTCTGGACACGGGGCGGGCGAGCCCCACAGTCCGGACACGGGGCGGGCGGGACCCACAGTCCGGACACGGGGCGGACGGGCCCCACAGTCCAGGCTCGGGGCGGATGGGCCTCACAGTCCGGACACGGGGCTAGTCCCTGGGCAGGCGGCCCCAAAGTCCGGACACGGGGCGGATGAGCCCCACAGTCCGGACACGGGGCGGGCGGGACCCACAGTCTGGACACGGGGCGGGCGGGACCCACACTCTGGACGGGGCGGGCGGGACCCACAGTCTGGACACGGGGCGGGCGGGACCCACAGTCTGGACACGGGGCGGGCGGGACCCACAGTCTGGACACGGGGTGGGCGAGCCCCACAGTCTGGACACGGGGCGGGCGAGCCCCACAGTCTGGACACGGGGTAGGGGAGCCCCACAGTCAGGACACGGGGCGGGCGGGACCCACAGTCAGGACACGGGGCGGACGGGCCCCACAGTCCAGGCTCGGGGTGGACGGGCCTCACAGTCCGGACACGGGGCTAGTCCCGGGGCAGGCGGCCCCAAAGTCTGGACACGGGGCGGAGGAGCCCCACAGTCTGGACACGGGGCGGGCGAGCCCCACAGTCTGGACACGGGGCAGGCGAGCCCCACAGTCTGGACACAGGGCGGGCGAGCCCCACAGTCCGGACACGGGGCGGGCGAGCCCCACAGTCCGGACACGGGGCGGGCGGGACCCACAGTCCGGACACGGGGCGGACGGGCCCCACAGTCCAGGCTCGGGGCGGACGGGCCTCACAGTCCGGACACGGGGATAGTCCCTGGGCAGGCGGCCCCAAAGTCCGGATACGGGGCGGATGAGCCCCACAGTCCGGACACGGGGCGGGCGGGACCCACAGTCCGGACACGGGGCGGGCGGGACCCACAGTCTGGACACGGGGCAGGCGGGACCCACAGTCTGGACACGGGGCGGGCGGGACCCACAGTCTGGACACGGGGCGGGCGGGACCCACAGTCAGGACACGGGGCGGGCGGGACCCACAGTCAGGACACGGGGCGGGCGGGCCCCACAGTCAGGACACAGGGCGGGCCCCACAGTCAGGACATTGGGCGGGCAGGCTCCACAGTCAGGATACAGGGCGGGCAGGCCCCACAGTCCGGACACTGAGCTAATCCCGGGGCAGGCGGCTTCACAGTCCAGACCTGGGGCTAGACCTGGGGCAGACGGCCCACAGTCCGGACACGGGGTGGACGGGCCCCACAGTCCGGATACGGAGCAGGCATGCCCCACAGTCCAGACCTGGGGCTAGACCCGGGGCAGGCGGCCCACAGTCCAGACCTGGGGTTAGACCCGGGGCAGGCGGCCCACAGTCCAGACACGGGGTGGACGGGCCCCACAGTCCACGCTTGGAGCGGACGAGCCCCACAGTCCAGACTCGGGGCGGACGGGCCCCACAGTCCAGGCTCGGGGCGGGCGGGCCCATAGTTACGACACAGGGCGGGCGGGCCCAGTCCGTACACGGGGCTAGTCCCGGGGCAGGCGGCCCCACAGTCCGGACACGGGGTGGACGGGCCCCACAGTCCGGACACGGGGCGGCCATAGTACGGACATAGGGCGGGCGGGCCCCACAGTCAGGACACGGGGCCCACAGTCAGAACACGGGGCGGGCGGGCTCCACAGTCAGGACACGGGGCGGGCGGGCCCCACAGTCAGGACACAGGGCGGGCCCCACAGTCAGGACATTGGGCGGGCGGGCTCCACAGTCAGGATACAGGGCGGGCAGGCCCCACAGTCCGGACACTGAGCTAATCCCGGGGCAGGCGGCTTCACAGTCCAGACCTGGGGCTAGACCTTGGGCAGACGGCCCACAGTCCGGACACGGGGTGGACGGGCCCCACAGTCCGGACATGGAGCAGGCATGCCCCACAGTCCAGACCTGGGGCTAGACCCGGAGCACGCGGCCCGCAGTCCGGACACGGGGTGGACGGTCCCCACAGTCCGGACACGGGGGGAGCCACAGTCCGGACATATTTCGGACGGGCCCCACAGTCCGGACACGGGGTGGACGGGCCCCACAGTCCAGATGCAGTGCGGCCACAGTCCGTACATAGGGCGGGCCCCACAGTCCAGGCTCGGGGCAGACGGGCCCCACAGTCCAGGCTCGGGGCAGACGGGCCCCACAGTCCAGGCTCTGGGCGGACGGGCCCCAAAGTCCGGACACGGAGCTAGTCCCGGGGCAGGCGGCCCCACAGTCCAGACCTGAGGCTAAACCAGGGGCAGTCGGCCCCACAGTCCAGACACGGGGTGGACGGTCCCCTCAGTCCAGACCCGGGGCAGGCTTCCCCACAGTCCAGACTCGGGGCGAGCGGGGGGCCCCACAGTCCGTACCCGGGGCGGGCGGGGGGCCCCACAGTCCGTACCCGGGGCTGGCTGGGGGCCCCACAGTCCAGACCTGGGGCTAGACTCGGGGCGGGCGGGGGGCCCCACAGTCCAGACCTGGGGCTAGACCCGATGCAGGCGGCCCCACAGTCCGGACACGGGGCGGACGGGCCCATAGTCCGGACACTGGGCGGCCGCAGTCCGGATATAGGGCGGCCGGGCCCCACAGTCCAGGCTCGGTGCTAGACCCGGGACGGACGGGCCCCACAGTCCAAGCTTGGGGCGGGCGTACCCCACAGACCGGAAACGGGGCTAGACCCGGGGCAGGTGGCCCCAAAGTCCAGACACTGGGCGGATGAGCCCCACAGTCAGGACACGGGGCGGGCGAGCCCCACAGTCAGGACACGGGGCGGGCGAGCCCCACAGTCAGGACACGGGGCGGGCGAGCCCCACAGTCAGGACACGGGGCGGGCGAGCCCCATAGTCTGGACACGGGGCGGGCGAGCCCCACAGTCAGGACACGGGGCGAGCGGGACCCACAGTCAGGACACGGGGCGGGCGGGACCCACAGTCAGGACACGGGGCGGGCGGGACCCACAGTCTGGACATGGGGCGGGCGGGACCCACAGTCTGGACACGGGGCGGGCGGGACCCACAGTCAGGACACGGGGCGGGCGGGCCCCCCCCGCCCCACCCCCCAGTCAGGACACAGGCGGGCCCCCCCCAGTCAGGACACAGGGCGGGCCCCACAGTCAGGACATTGGGCGGGCGGGCTCCACAGTCAGGATACAGGGCGGGCAGGCCCCACAGTCCGGACACTGAGCTAATCCCGGGGCAGGCGGCTTCACAGTCCAGACCTGGGGCTAGACCTGGGGCAGACGGCCCACAGTCCGGACACAGGGTGCACGGGCCCCACAGTCCGGACACGGAGCAGGCATGCCCCACAGTCCAGACCTGGGGCTAGACCCGGGGCAGGCGGCCCACAGTCCAGACCTGGGGTTAGACCCGGGGCAGGCGGCCCACAGTCCAGACACGGGGTGGACGGGCCCCACAGTCCACGCTTGGAGCGGACGGGCCCCACAGTCCAGACTCGGGGCGGACGGGCCCCACAGTCCAGGCTCGGGGCGGGCGGGCCCATAGTTACGACACGGGGCGGGCGGGCCCCACAGTCCGTGCACGGGGCTAGTCCCGGGGCAGGCGGCCCCACAGTCCGGACACGGGGTGGACGGGCCCCACAGTCCGGACACGGGGCGGCCATAGTACGGACATAGGGCGGGCGGGCCCCACAGTCAGGACACGGGGCCCACAGTCAGGACATTGGGCGGGCGGGCTCCACAGTCAGGACACGGGGCAGGCGGGCCCCACAGTCCGGACACTGAGCTAATCCCGGGGCAGGCGGCTTCACAGTCCAGACCTGGGGCTAGACCTGGTGCAGACGGCCCACAGTCCGGACACGGGGTGGACGGGCCCCACAGTCCGGACACGGAGCAGGCATGCCCCACAGTCCAGACCTGGGGCTAGACCCGGAGCACGCGGCCCACAGTCCGGACACGGGGTGGACTGTCCCCACAGTCCGGACACGGGGGGAGCCACAGTCCGGACATATGGCGGACGGGCCCCACAGTCCGGACACGGGGTGTACGGGCCCCACAGTCCAGATGCAGTGCGGCCACAGTCCGTACATAGGGCGGGCCCCACAGTCCAGGCTCGGGGCGGACGGGCCCCACAGTCCAGGCTCGGGGCGGACGGGCCCCACAGTCCAGGCTCGGGGCGGACGGGCCCCACAGTCCGGACATGGAGCTAGTCCCGGGGCAGGCGGCCCCACAGTCCAGACCTGAGGCTAAACCAGGGGCAGGCGGCCCCACAGTCCAGACACGGGGTGGACGGGCCCCACAGTCCTGACATGGGGCGAACATGCCCCACAGTCCAGACCCAGGGCAGGCTTCCCCACAGTCCAGACTCGGGGCGAGCGGGGGGCCCCACAGTCCGTACCCGGGGCGGGCGGGGGGCCCCACAATCCGTACCCGGGGCTGGCTGGGGGCCCCACAGTCCAGACCTGGGGCTAGACTCGGGGCGGGCAGGGGGCCCCACAGTCCAGACCTGGGGCTAGACCCGATGCAGGCGGCCCCACAGTCCGGACACGGGGCGGACGGGCCCATAGTCCGGACACTGGGCGGCCGCAGTCCGGATATAGGGCAGCCGGGCCCCACAGTCCAGGCTCGGGGCTAGACCCGGGACGGACGGGCCCCACAGTCCAAGCTTGGGGCGGGCGTGCCCCACAGACCGGAAACGGGGCTAGACCCGGGGCAGGCGGCCCCAAAGTCCAGACACTGGGCGGATGAGCCCCACAGTCAGGACACGGGGTTGGCGAGCCCCACAGTCAGGACACGGGGCGGGCGAGCCCCACAGTCAGGACACGGGGCGGGCGAGCCCCACAGCCAGAACACGGGGCGGTCGAGCCCCACAGTCTGAACACGGGGCGGGCGAGCCCCACAGTCTGGACACGGGGCGGGCGAGCCCCACAGTCTGGACACGGGGCGGGCGAGCCCCACAGTCTGGACACGGGGCGGGCAGGACCCACAGTCTGGACACGGGGCGGGCGGGACCCACAGTCTGGACACGGGGCGGGCGGGACCCACAGTCAGGACACGGGGCGGGCGGGGGGCGGGCGGGACCCACAGTCAGGACACGGGGCGGGCGGGCCCCACAGTCAGGACATTGGGCGGGCGGGCTCCACAGTCAGGATACAGTGCGGGCAGGCCCCACAGTCCGAACACTGAGCTAATCCCGGGGCAGGCGGCTTCACAGTCCAGACCTGGGGCTAGACCTGGGGCAGACGGCCCACAGTACGGACACGGGGTGGACGGGCCCCACAGTCCGGACACGGAGCAGGCATGCCCCACAGTCCAGACCTGGGGCTAGACCCGGGGCAGGCGGCCCACAGTCCAGACCTGGGGTTAGACCCGGGGCAGGCGGCCCACAGTCCAGACCTGGGGTTAGACCCGGGGCAGGCGGCCCACAGTCCAGACACGGGGTGGACGGGCCCCACAGTCCAGACTCGGGGCGGACGGGCCCCACAGTCCAGGCTCGGGGCGGTCGGGCCCCACAGTCCGTACACGGGGCTAGTCCCGGGGCAGGCAGCCCCACAGTCCGGACACGGGGTGGACGAGCCCCACAGTCCGGACACGGGGCGGCCATAGTACGGACATAGGGCGGGCGGGCCCCACAGTCAGGACACGGGGCCCACAGTCAGGACACGGGGCGGGTGGGCTCCACAGTCAGGACACGGGGCAGGCGGGCCCCACAGTCCGGACACTGAGCTAATCCCGGGGCAGGCGGCTTCACAGTCCAGACCTGGGGCTAGACCTGGTGCAGACGGCCCACAGTCCGGACACGGGGTGGACGGGCCCCACAGTCCGGACACGGAGCAGGCATGCCCCACAGTCCAGACCTGGGGCTAGACCCGGAGCACGCGGCCCACGGTCCGGACAAGGGGTGGACGGTCCCCACAGTCCGGACACGGGGGGAGCCACAGTCCGGACATATGGCGGACGGGCCCCACAGTCCAGGCTCGGGGCGGACTGGCCCCACAGTCCGGACACGGGGCTAGTCCCGGGGCAGGCGGCCCCACAGTCCAGACCTGAGGCTAGACCAGGGGCAGGCGACCCCACAGTCCAGACACGGGGTGGACGGGCCCCACAGTCCTGACATGGGGCGAACATGCCCCACAGTCCAGACCCGGGGCAGGCGGCCCCACAGTCCAGACTCTGGGCGAGCGGTGGGCCCCACAGTCCGTACCCGGGGCTGGCGGGGGGCCCCACAGTCCGTACCCGGGGCTGGCTGAGGGCCCCACAGTCCAGACCTGGGGCTAGACTCGGGGCGGGCGGGGGGCCCCACAGTCCAGACCTGGGGCTAGACCCGATGCAGGCGGCCCCACAGTCCGGACACGGGGCGGACGGGCCCATAGTCCGGACACTGGGCGGCCGCAGTCCGGATATAGGGCGGCCGGGCCCCACAGTCCAGGCTCGGGGCTAGACCCTGGACGGACGGGCCTCACAGTCCAAGCTTGGGGCGGGCGTGCCCCACAGACCGGAAACGGGGCTAGACCCGGGGCAGGCGGACCCAAAGTCCAGACACTGGGCAGATGAGCCCCACAGTCAGGACACGGGGTTGGCGAGCCCCACAGTCAGGACACGGGGCGGGCGAGCCCCACAGTCAGGACACGGGGCGGGCGAGCCCCACAGTCTGGACACGGGGCGGGCGAGCCCCACAGTCAGTACACGGGGCGGGCGAGCCCCACAGTCAGGACACGGGGCGGGCGGGACCCACAGTCAGGACACGGGGCGGACGGGCCCCACAGTCCAGGCTCGGGGCGGACGGGCCTCACAGTCCGGACACGGAGCTAGTCCCGGGCCAGGCGGCCCCAAGTCTGGACACGGGGCGGATGAGCCCCACAGTCTGGACACGGGGCGGAGGAGCCCCACAGTCTGGACACGGGGCGGGCGAGCCCCACAGTCTGGACACGGGGCGGGCGAGCCCCACAGTCTGGACACGGGGCGGGCGAGCCCCACAGTCTGGACACGGGGCGGGCGAGCCCCACAGTCTGGACACGGGGCGGGCGAGCCCCACAGTCTGGACACGGGGTGGGCGAGCCCCACAGTCTGGACACGGGGCGGGCGAGCCCCACAGTCCGCACACGGGGCGGGCGAGCCCCACAGTCCGGACACGGGGCGGGCGAGCCCCACAGTCCGGACACGGGGCGGGCGAGCCCCACAGTCCGGACACGGGGCGGGCGAGCCCCACAGTCCGGACACGGGGTGGGCGGGCCCCACAGTCCAGGCTCGGGGCTAAACCCGGGGAAGCCGGCCCCACATTTCAGACCCGGGGCGGGGGGCCACACAGTCCAGGCTCGGGGCGGATGGGCCCCACAGTCCAGGCTCGGGGTGGATGGGCCCCACAGTATTGGCTCGGGGCGAACGGGCCCCACAGTCCAGGCTCGGGGCGGACGGGTTCCACAGTCCAGACCTGAGGCTCGGCCCGGGGCAGGCGGCCACACAGTCCAGGCTCGGGGCGGATGGGCCCCACAGTCCAGACTCGGGGCGGATGGGCCCCACAGTATTGGCTCGGAGCGAACGGGCCCCACAGTCCACGCTCTGGCCCCACAGTCCACGCTCGGGGCGGACGGACCCCACAGTCCACGCTTGGAGCGGACGGGCCCCACAGTCCAGACTCGGGGCGGACGGGCCCCACAGTCCAGGCTCGGGGCGGGCGGGCCCATAGTTACGACACGGGGCGGGCGGGCCCCACAGTCCGTACACGGGGCTAGTCCCGGGGCAGGCGGCCCCACAGTCCGGACACGGGGCGGACGGGCCCCACAGTTCTGACACGGGGCGGGCATGCCCCACAGTCCTGACCTGGGGCTAGAGCCGGGGCAGGCGGCCCCATAGTCCGGACACGGGGTGGACGGGCCCCACAGTCCGGACACGGGGCGGGCGGGACCCACAGTCCGGACACGGGGCGGGCGGGACCCACAGTCTGGACACGGGGCGGGCGGGACCCACAGTCAGGACACGGGGTGGGCGGGACCCACAGTCAGGACACGGGGCGGGCGGGACCCACAGTCAGGACACGGGGCGGGCGGGTCCCACAGTCAGGACACGGGGCGGGCGGGCCCCACAGTCAGGACACAGGGCAGGCCCCACAGTCAGGACATTGGGCGGGCAGGCTCCACAGTCAGGATACAGGGCGGGCAGGCCCCACAGTCCGGACACAGGGCTAATCCCGGGGCAGGTGGCCCCACAGTCCAGACCTGGGGCTAGACCCGGGGCAGGCGGCCCACAGTCCAGACACGGGGTGGACGGGCCTCACAGTCCGGATACGGGGCGGGCATGCCCCATAGTCAAGACCTGGGGCTAAACCCGGGGCTGGCGGCCCCACAGTCCAGACCTGAGGCTAGACCCGGGGCAGGCGGCCCCACATTCTAGACACGGGGTGGACGGGCCCCACAGTCCGGATACGGGGCGGGCATGACCCATAGTCAAGACCTGGGGCTAGACCCGGGGCAGGCGGCCCTACAGTCCAGACCTGAGGCTAGACCCGGGGCAGGCGGCCCCACATTCTAGACACAGGGTGGACAGGCCCCACAGTCCTGACACGGGGCGGACATGCCCCACAGTCCAGACCTGGGGCTAGACCCGGGGTAGGCTGCCCCAAAGTCCGGACACGGGGTGGGCGGGCCCCACAGTCCAGGCTCGGGGCTAAACCCGGGGAAGCCGGCCCCACATTTCAGACCCGGGGCGGGGGGCCACACAGTCCAGGCTCGGGGCGGATGGGCCCCACAGTCCAGGCTCGGGGTGGATGGGCCCCACAGTATTGGCTCGGGGCGAACGGGCCCCACAGTCCAGGCTCGGGGCGGACGGGTTCCACAGTCCAGACCTGAGGCTCGGCCCGGGGCAGGCGGCCACACAGTCCAGGCTCGGGGCGGATGGGCCCCACAGTCCAGACTCGGGGCGGATGGGCCCCACAGTATTGGCTCGGAGCGAACGGGCCCCACAGTCCACGCTCTGGCCCCACAGTCCACGCTCGGGGCGGACGGGCCCCACAGTCCACGCTTGGAGCGGACGGGCCCCACAGTCCAGACTCGGGGCGGACGGGCCCCACAGTCCAGGCTCGGGGCGGGCGGGCCCATAGTTACGACACGGGGCGGGCGGACCCCACAGTCCGTACACGGGGCTAGTCCCGGGGCAGGCGGCCCCACAGTCCGGACACGGGGCGGACGGGCCCCACAGTTCTGACACGGGGCGTGCATGCCCCACAGTCCTGACCTGGGGCTAGAGCCGGGGCAGGCGGCCCCATAGTCCGGACACGGGGTGGACGGTCCCCACAGTCCGGACACGGGGCGGGCGAGCCCCACAGTCAGGACACGGGGCGGGCGGGCTCCACAGTCAGGACACGGGGCGGGCGGGCCCAACAGTCAGGACACGGGGCGGGCGAGCCCCACAGTCAGGACACGGGGCGGGCGAGCCCCACAGTCAGGACACGGGGCGGGCGGGCTCCACAGTCAGGACACGGGGCGGGCGGGACCCACAGTCAGGACACGGGGCGGGCTGGCCCCACAGTCCAGACTGGGGCTTGACCTGGGGCAGGCGGCCCACAGTCCAGACATGGGGTGGACGGGCACCACAGTCCGGACACGGGGCGGGCATGCCCCATAGTCCAGACCTGGGGCTAGACCCGGGGCAGGCGGCCCCACAGTCCAGACCTGAGGCTAGACCCGGGGCAGGCGGTCCCATATTCTAGACACGGGGTGGATGGGCCTCACAGACCTGACACGGGGCGGACATGCCCCACAGTCTAGACCTGGGGCTAGACCCGGGGCAGGCGACCCACAGTCCGGACACGGGGTGGACGGGCCCCACAGTCCGGACACGGGGTGGACGGGCCCCACAGTCCGGACACGGGGCTAGACCCGGGGCAGGCGGCCCCACAGTCTGGACACGGGGCGGATGAGCCCCACAGTCTGGACACGGGGCGGGCGAACCCCACAGTCCAGACCTGGGGCTAGACCCGGAGCAGGCGGCCCACAGTCTGGACACGGGGTGGACGGTCCCCACAGTCTGGACATGGGGGGGGCCACAGTGGGGACATAAGGCGGGCGGGCCCCACAGTCCAGGCTCGGGGCTAGACCCGGGGGCAGTCGGCCCCACAGTCCAGACCCGGGGCGGGGGGCCCCACTGTCCGGACCCGGGGCAAGCGGGGGATCCCACAGTCCGGACCCTTGGTGGGCGAGGGGCCCCACAGTCTGGAATCAGGGCGGGCGGGGGGCCCCACAGTCCGGACCTGGGGCTAGACCCGGGGCAGGCGGCCCCACAGTCCGGACACGTGGCGGCCGCAGTCCGGATATAGGGCGAGCCCCACAGTCTGGACTCGGGGTGGCCACAGTCCAGACATAGGGTGGGCGGGCCCCACAGTCCAGGCTCAGGGCTAGACCCGGGGCGGGGGGAACACACAGTCCAGGCTCGGGGTAGACCCGGGGAATCCGGCCCCACATTTCAGACCCCGGGCGGACGGGCCTCACAGTCCAGGCTCGGGGCGGACGGGCCCCACAGTCCAGGCTCGGGGCGGACGGGCCCCACAGTCCAGACATGGGGCTAGTCCCGGGGCAGGCGGCCCCACAGTCCAGACCTGAGGCTCGACTCGGGGCAGGCGGCCCCACAGTCCAGACACGGGGTGGACGAGCCCCACAGTCCTGACATGGGGCGGACATGCCCCACAGTCCTGACATGGGGCGGACATGCCCCACAGTCCAGACACGGGGCAGGCGGCCTCACAGTCCGGACACGGGGTGGGCGAACCCTACAGTCCGGACACAGGGCGTCCGCAGTCCGGACATAGGGAGGGCGGGCCGCACAGTCCAGGCTCGGGGCCAGACCCTGGGCCAGACCCGGGGCAACCGGCCCCACAGTCCAGACTCGGGGCGGGCGGGGGGCCCCACAGTCCAGACTCGGGGCGGGCGGGGGGCCCCACAGTCCAGACCTGGGGCTAGACTCGGGGCGGGGGGCCCCACAGTCCAGACCTGGGGCTAGACCTGATGCAGGCAGCCCCACAGTCCGGACACGGGGCGGACGGGCCCACAGTCCGGACACGGGGCCGCCGCAGTCCGGATATAGGGCGGCCGGGCCCCACAGTCCAGGCTCGGGGCTAGACCCGGCACGGACGGGCCCCACAGTCCAAGCTCGGGGCAGACGGGCCCCACAGTCCAAGCTCGGGGCGGGCATGCCCCACAGTCCGGACACGGGGCGGATGAGCCCCACAGTCTGGACACGGGGCGGATGAGCCCCACAGTCTGGACACGGGGCGGGCGAGCCCCACAGTCAGGACACGGGGCGGGCGAGCCCCACAATCAGGACACGGGGCTGGCGCCCACCCACAGTCAGGACACAGGGCTGGCGGTGGGTGCGCCCCACAGTCAGGACACAGGGCTGGCGGGCCCCAAAGTCAGGACACAGGGCTGGCGGGCCCCAAAGTCAGGACACAGGGCGGGCGGGCCCCAAAGTCAGGACACAGGGCGGGCGGGCCCCACAGTCAGGACACAGGGCGGGCCCCACAGTCAGGACACAGGGCGGGCCCCACAATCAGGACACGGGGCTAATCCCGGGGCAGGTGGCCCCACAGTCTAGACCTGGGGCTAGACCAGGGGCAGGCGGCCCACAGTCCAGACACGGGGTGGACGGGCCCCACAGTCCGGACGCGGGGCGGGCATGCCCCATAGTCCAGACCTGGGGCTAGACCCGGGGCAGGCGGCCCCACAGTTCAGACCTGAGGCTAGACCCGGGGCAGGCGGCCCACAGTCCGGACACGGGGTGGATGGGCCCCACAGTCCGGACACGGGGCGGGCATGCCCCACAGTCCAGACCTGGGGCTAGACCCGGAGCAGGCGGCCCACAGTCCTGACCTGGGGCTAGACCCGGAGCAGGTGGCCCACAGTCCGGACACGGGGTGGACGGTCCCCACAGTCCGGACACGGGGGGGGGGCCACAGTCCGGACATAAGGCGGGCGGGCCCCACAGTCCAGGCTCGGGGCTAGACCCGGGGGCAGTCGGCCCCACAGTCCAGTCCCGGGGCGGGTGGCCCCACAGTCTGGACCCGGGGCAAGCAGAGGATCCCACAGTCCGGACCAGGGGCGGGCGAGGGGCCCCACAGTCTGGAATCGGGGCGGGCGTCGGGCCCCACAGTCCGGGCCTGGGGCTAGACCCGGGGCAGGCGGCCACACAGTCCGGACACGGGGCGGCCGCAGTCCGGATATAGGGCGAGGCCCACAGTCTGGACTCGGGGCGGCCACAGTCCAGACATAGGGTGGGCGGGCCCCACAGTCCAGGCTCGGGGCTAGACCCGGGGCAGCCGGCCCCACATTTCAGACCAGGGGCGGGGGGCCCCACAGTCCAGGCTCGGGGCGGACGGGACCCACAGTCCAGGCTCGGGGCGGACGGGCCCCACAGTCCGGACACGGGGCTAGTCCCGGTGCAGGCGGCCCCACAGCCCAGACCCGGGGAAGGCGGCCCCACAGTCCGGACCCAGGGTGGACGCAGTCCGGACATAGGGTGTGCGGGCCGCACAGTTCAGGCTCGGGGCCAGACCCGCGGCAACCGGCCCCACAGTCCAGACTCGGGGCGGGCGGGGGGCCCCACAGTCCGGACACGGGGCGGGCGGGCCCCACAGTCCGTACCCGGGGCTGGCGGGGGGCTCCACAGTCCAGACCTGGGGCTAGACTCGGGGCGGGCGGCCCCACCGTCCAGACCTGGGGCTAGATCCGAAGCAGACGGCCCCACAGTCCGTACACGGGGCGGACGGGCCCACACTCCAGACACGGGGCGGCCGCAGTCCGGATATAGGGCGGACGGGCCGCACAGTCCAGGCTCAGGGCTAGACCCGGGGCGGACGGGCCCCACAGCCCAGGCTCGGGGCGGACGGGCCCCACAGCCCAGGCTCGGGGCGGATGGGTCCCACAGCCCAGGCTCGGGGTGGACGGGCCCCACATCCCAGGCTCGGGGCGGACGGGCCCCACAGCCCAGGCTCGGGGCGGACGGGCCCCACAGCCCAGGCTCGGGGCGGACGGGCCCTACAACCCAGGCTCGGGGCGGACGGGCCCCACAGTCCAGGCTCGGGGCGAACGGGCCCCACAGTCCAGGCTCGGGGCGGACAGGCCCCACAGTCCAGACCTGAGGCTAGACCTGGGGTAGGCGGCCCCACAGTCCAGATACGGGGTGGACGGGCCCCACAGTCCAGACCTGGGGCTAGACCCGGGGTTGGCAGCCCCAAAGTCCGGACACGGGGTGGACGAGCCCCACAGTCCGGACACGGGGAAGCCACAGTCCAGACATAGGGGCTAGACCCGGGGTAGCCGGCCCCACATTTCTGACCTGGGGCGGGGAGCCACACAGTCCAGGCTTGGGGCGGACGGGCCCCACAGTCCAGGCTCGGGGCGGATGTGCCCCACAGTACTGGCTCGGGGCGAACGGGTCCCACAGTCCACGCTCGGGCCCCACTGTCCATGCTCTGGATGGACGGGCCCCACAGTCCACGCTTGGAGCGGACGGGCCCCACAGTCCAGGCTCGGGGCGGGCGGGCCCATAGTTACGACACGGGGTGGGCAGGCCCTGTGGGCGGGCCCTACAGTCCGGACACGGGGCTAGTCCCAGGGCAGGCGGCCCCACAATCCGGACACGGGGCGGACGGGCCCCACAGTCCTGACACGGGGCGGGCATGCCCCACAGTCCTGACCTGGGGCTAGAGCCGGGGCAGGCGGCCGCACAGTCCGGACACGGGGTGGACGGGCCCCACAGTCCAGACATAGGGCGGGCCAGTCCAGGCTCGGGGCTAGACCCGGGGGCAGCTGGCCCCAAAGTCCAGACCCGGGGCGGGCGGGGGGGCCCCACAGTCCAGACTCGGGGCGGGCGGGGGGGCCCCACAGTCCAGGCTCGGGGCGGACGGGCCCCACAGTCCAGGCTCGGGGCTGATGGGCCCCACAGTCCAGGCTCGGGGCTGACGGGCCCCACAGTCCAGGCTCGGGGCGGGCGGACCCCACAGTCCAGGCTCGGGGTGGGCGGGCCCATAGTTACGACATGGGGTGGGCGGGCCCTGTGGGCGGGCCCTACAGTCCGGACACGGGGTTAGTCCCAGGGCAGGCGGCCCCACAATCCGGACACGGGGCGGGCATGCCCCACAGTCCTGACCTGGGGCTAGAGCCGGGGCAGGCGGCCGCACAGTCCGGACACGGGGTGGACGGGCCCCACAGTCCAGACATAGGGCGGGCCAGTCCAGGCTCGGGGCTAGACCCGGGGGCAGCTGGCCCCAAAGTCCAGACCCGGGGCGGGCCCCACAGTCCAGACCCGGGGCGGGCGGGGGGGCCCCACAGTCCAGGCTCGGGGCGGGCGGGCCCCACAGTCCAGGCTCGGGGCGGACGGGCCCCACAGTCCAGGCTCGGGGCTGATGGGCCCCACAGTCCAGGCTCGGGGCTGACGGGCCCCACAGTCCAGGCTCGGGGCGGGCGGACCCCACAGTCCAGGCTCGGGGTGGGCGGGCCCCACAGTCCGGGCTCGGGGCGGACGGGCCCCACAGTCCGGGCTCGGGGCGGACGGGCCCCACAGTCCGGGCTCGGGGCGGACGGGCCCCACAGTCCGGACACAGGACGGACGAGCCCTACAGTCCGGACACGGGGCGGCCACAGTCCGGACATAGGGTGGGCGGGCCGCACATTCCAGGTTTGGGGCTAGACCCGGGGCAACCGGCCCCACAGTCCTGACATGGGGCGGACATGCCCCACAGTCCGGACACGGGGTGGACGAGCCCTACAGTCTGGACACGGGGCGGCCACAGTCCGGACATAGGGTGGGCGGGCCGCACATTCAAGGTTCGGGGCTAGACCCGGGGCAACCGGCCCCACAGTCCGGACACGGGGCGGACGGGCCCCGCAGTCTAGGCTCGGAGCAGACGGGCACCACAGTCCAGGCTCGGAGCGGACGGGCCCCACAGTCCGGACACGGGGCTAGTACCAGGGCTGGCGGCCCCACAGTCCAGACCTGAGGCTAGACCAGGGGCAGGTGGCCCCACAGTCAAGACACGGGGAGGATGGACCCCACAGTCCTGACACGGGCTTGACATGCCCCACAGTCCAGACCTGGAGCTAGACCCGGGGCAGGCAGCCCCAAAGTCCGGACACGGGGTGGACGAGCCCCACAGTCCGGACACGGGGCGGCCACAGTCCGGACATAGGGTGGGCCCCACAGTCCAGGCTCGGGGCTAGACCCGGGGCAGCCGGCCCCACAGTTCAGACCCGGGGCGGGTGGGGGGCCCCACAGTCCGTGCCCGGGGCTTACGCGGGGGCCCACAGTCCAGACCTGGGGCTAGACTCGGGGCGGGCGGGGGGCCCCACCATCCGGACCCGATGCAGGCGGCCCCACAGTCCGGACACGGGGTGGACGGGCCCCACAGTCCAGATGCAGTGCGGCCACAGTCCGTACATAGGGCGGGCCCCACAGTCCAGGCTCGGGGCGTACAGGCCCCACAGTCCAGGCTCGGGGCGTACGGGCCCCACAGTCCAGGCTCGGGGCGGATGGGCCCCACAGTCCAGGCTCGGGGCGGACGGGCCCCACAGTCCAGGCTCGGGGCGGACGGGCCCCTCAGTCCAGGCTCGGGGCGGACGGGCCCCCCTTTTCCGCTCGGGGCGGGCGTGCCACACAGTCCAGGCTCGGGGCGTGCGGTGCCCACAGTCAGGACACGGGACGGGCGGGCTCCACAGTCAGGACACGGGGCGGGCGGGCCCCACAGTCCGGACACGGAGCTAATCCCGGGGCAGGCGGCCCCACAGTCTAGACCTGGGGCTAGACCCGGGGCAGGCGGCCCACAGTCCGGGCAGGTGGCCCACTGTCCGGACACGGGGTGGACGGGCCCCACAGTCCGGACATGGGGCGGGCATGCCCCACAGTCCAGACCTGGGGCTAGACCCGGAGCAGGCGGCCCACAGTCCGGACACGGGGTGGACGGTCCCACAGTCCGGACACGAGGGGGGACCACAGTCCGGACATAAGGCGGGCGGGCCCCACAGTCCAGGCTCGGGGCTAGAACCGGGGGCAGTCGGCCCCACAGTTCAGACCCGGGGCGTGGGGCCCCACAGTCAGGACACAGGGCGGGCTGGCCCCACAGTCGGGACACTCTGCGGGCGAGCCCCACAGTCAGGACACGGGGTGGGCGGGCCCATAGTTAGGACACGGTGCTAGTCCTGGGGCAGGCGGCCCAACAGTCCAGACCTGCGGCTAGACCCGGGGCTGGCGGCCGCAAAGTCCGAACACGGGTCTTACGTGCCCCACAGTCCTGACACGGGGCGGGCATGCCCCACAGTCCAGAGTTGGGGCTAGACCCGGGGCAGGCAGCCCCACAGTCCGGACACGGGGTGGACGGGCCCCACAGTACGGACACGAGGCGGCCACAGTCCGGACATAGGGCGGGCGGTCCCCACAGTCCAGGCTCGGGGCTAGACCCAGGGGCAACCGGCCCCACAGTCCAGGCTCGGGGCGGACGGGCCCCACAGTCAGGACACAGTGTGGGCGGGCCCATAGTTAGGACATGGGGCGGGCCCCACAGTCCGGGGACTGGGCTTGTCCCGGGGCAGGCGGCCCCACAGTCCGGACACGGGGTGGACGGGCCCCACAGTCCAGGCTCGGAGCGGATGGGCCTCCCTTTCCCGCTCGGGGCGGGCGTGCCCCACAGTCCAGGCTCGGGGCTAGTCCCGGGGCAGGTGGCCCCACAGTCGAGACCTGGGGCTAGACCCGGGGGCAGGCGGCCCAAAGTCAGGACACGGTGCGGATGGGCCCCACAGTCTGGACTCGGGGCGGGCGAGCCCTACAGTCAGGACACCCACAGGCCAGACACGGGGCTAATCCCGGGACAGGCGGCTTCACAGTCCAGACCTGGGGCTAGACCCGGGGCAGGCGGCCCACAGTCCGGACAAGGGGTGGACGGGCCCCACAGTCCGGATGCGGGGCGGGCATGCCCCACAGTCCAGACCTAGGGCTAGACCCGGAGCAGGCGGCCCACAGTCCGGACACGGGGTGGACGGTCCCCACATTCCAGACACGGGGGGGGGCACAGTCTGGACATAAGGTTGGCGGGCCCCACAGTCCAGGCTCGGGGCTGGACCCGGGGGCAGTCGGCCCCACAGTCCAGACCCGGGGCAAGCGGGGGATCCCACAGTCTGGACCCGGGGCGGGCGAGGGGCCCCACAGTCTGGAATCGGGGCGAGCGGGGGGCCCCACAGTCCGGACCTGGGGCTAGACCCGGGGCAGGCGGCCCCACAGTCCGGACACGGGGCGGCCGCAGTCCGGATATAGGGCGGGCCCCACAGTCCAGGCTCGGGGCTAGACCCGGGACGGATGGGCCCCACAGTCCAGGCTCAGGGCGGACAGGCCCCACAGTCCATCCTCGATGCGGACGGGCCCCGCAGTCCAGGCTCAGGTCGGACGGGCCCCACAGTCCAGGCTCGGGGCGGAGGGGCCCCACAGTCCAGGCTCGGGGTGGAGGGGCCCCACAGTCCAGGCTCGGGGCGGAGGGGCCCCACAGTCCAGGCTCGGGGCGGAGGGGCCCCACAGTCCAGGCTCGGGGCGGAGGGGCCCCACAGTCCAGGCTCGGGGCGGAGGGGCCCCACAGTCCGGACACGGGGCTAGTACCAGGGCTGGCGGCCCCACAGTCCAGACACGGGAAGGATGGGCCCCACAGTCCTGACACGGGCTTGACATGCCCCACAGTCCAGACCTGGAGCTAGACCCGGGGCAGGCAGCCCCAAAGTCCGGACACGGGGTGGACGAGCCCCACAGTCCGGACACGGGGCGGCCACAGTCCGGACATAGGGTGGGCCCCACAGTCCAGGCTCGGGGCTAGACCCGGGGCAGCCGGCCCCACAGTTCAGACCCGGGGCGGGTGGGGGGCCCCACAGTCCGTGCCCGGGGCTGACGCAGGGGCCCACAGTCCAGACCTGGGGCTATACTCGGGGCGGGCGGGGGGCCCTACCATCCGGACCTGGGGTGGGGGGCCCCACAGTCCAGTCCAGGGGCTAGACCCGATGCAGGCGGCCCCACAGTCCGGACACGGGGTGGACGGGCCCCACAGTCCAGATGCAGTGCGGCCACAGTCCGTACATAGGGCGGGCCCCACAGTCCAGGCTCGGGGCGGACGGTCCCCACAGTCCAGGCTCGGGGCGGACGGGCCCCACAGTCCAGGCTCGGGGCGGACGGGCCCCACAGTCCAGGCTCGGGGCGGACTGGCCCCACAGTCCAGGCTCGGGGCGGACGGGCCCCTCAGTCCAGGCTCGGGGCGTGCAGTGCCCACAGTCAGGACACGGGACGGACGGGCTCCACAGTCAGGACACGGGGCGGGCGGGCCCCACAGTCCGGACACGGAGCTAATCCCGGGGCAGGCGGCCCCACAGTCTAGACCTGGGGCTAGACCCGGGGCAGGCGGCCCACAGTCCGGACACGGGGTGGACGGTCCCACAGTCCGGACACGGGGGGGGACCACTGTCCGGACATAAGGCGGGCGGGCCCCACAGTCCAGGCTCGGGGCTAGACCCGGGGGCAGTCGGCCCCACAGTTTTGACCCGGGGCGGGGGGCCCCACAGTCAGGACACAGGGCGGGCTGGCCCCACAGTCGGGACCATAGTTAGGACACGGTGCTAGTCCTGGGGCAGGCGGCCCAACAGTCCAGACCTGCGGCTAGACCCGGGGCTGGCGGCCGCAAAGTCCGAACACGGGTCGGACGGGCCCCACAGTCCTGACACGGGGCGGGCATGCCTCACAGTCCAGAGTTGGGGCTAGACCCGGGGCAGGCAGCCCCACAGTCCGGACACGGGGTGGACGGGCCCCACAATACGGACACGAGGCGGCCACAGTCCGGACATAGGGCGGGCGGTCCCCACAGTCCAGGCTCGGGGCTAGACCCGGGGGCAACCGGCCCCACAGTCCAGGCTCGGGGCGGACGGGCCCCACAGTCAGGACACAGTGTGGGCGGGCCTATAGTTAGGACATGGGGCGGGCCCCACAGTCCGGGGACTGGGCTTGTCCCGGGGCAGGCGGCCCCACAGTCCGGACACGGGGCGGACGGGCCCCACAGTCCTGACACGGGGTGGGCATGCCCCACAGTCCAGACCTGGGGCTAGACCTGGGGCAGGCGGCCCCACAGTCCAGACACGGGGCGGCCACAGTATGGATATAGGGCCGGCGGGCCCCACAGTCTAGGCTCGGGGCTAGACCCGGGGGCAGCCGGCCCCACAGTCCAGACCCTGGGCGGACGGGGGGCCCCACAGTCCAGGCTCGGGGCGGACAGGCCCCACAGTCCACGCTCGGGCCCCACAGTCCAATCTCGGGGTGGACGGGCCCCACAGTCCAGGCTCGGGGCGGATGGTCCCCACAGTCCAGGCTCGGGGCGGACGGGCCCCCCTTTCCCGCTCGGGTCGGGCGTGCCCCACAGTCCAGGCTCGGGGCGCGCGTGCCCCACAGTCCGGACACGGGGCTAGTCCCGGGACTGGTGGCCCTACAGTCCAGACCTGGGGCTAGACCCGGGGCAGGTGGCCCCAAAGTCCGGACTCGGGGCGGATGGGCCCCACAGTCTGGAGTTGGGGCGGGCGAGCCCCAAAGTCAGGACACGGGGCGGGCGGGCTCCACAGTCAGGACACTGGGCGGGCAGGCCCAACAGTCTGTATACGGGGTGGGCAGGCCTCACAGTCAGGACACGGGGCGGGCGGGCCCATAGTTAGGACAAGGGGCGGACGGGCCCCACAGTCCTGACACGGGGTGGGCATGCCCCACAGTCCAGACCTGGGGCTAGACCCGGGGCAGGCAACCTCACAGTCCGGACATGGGGCGGCCACAGTATGGACAGAGGGCGGACGGGCCCCAGTGTCCAGGCTCGGGGTGGATGGGCCCCACCGTCCAGGCTCGGGGCGGACGGGCCCCACAGTCCACGTTCTTGCCCCACAATCCACGCTCGGGGCGGATGGGCCCCACAGTTCACGCTCGAGGCGGTCGGGCCCCACAGTCCACGCTCGGGCCCCACAGTCCAGGCTCGGGGCAGACGGGCCCCAAACTCCAGGCTCGGGGCGGACGAGCCCCACAGTCCAGGCTCGGGGCGGACGGGCCCCACAGTCCAGGCTCGGAGCGGACGGGCCCCACAGTCCAGGCTCGGAGCGGACGGGCCCCACAGTCCAGGCTCGGGGCGGACGGGCCCCACAGTCAAGGCTTGGGGCGGACGGGCCCCACAGTCAAGGCTCGGAGCGGACGGGCCCCACAGTCCAGACATGGGGATAGTCCCGGGGCAGGCGGCCCCACAGTCCAGACCTGGGGTTAGACCCAGGGCAGGCGGCCCCAAAGTCCAGACACAGGGCGGACGGGCCCCACAGTCCAGACCCAGGGCGGCCGGCCCAACAGTCCAGACCCAGGGCGGGCGGCCCAACAGTCCAGACCCAGGGCGGGCGGCCCAACAGTCCAGACCCGAGTCGGGCGGCCCAACAGTCCAGACATGGGGCCAGACCCGAGGAGGGTGGCCAATTGGTGCAACATGTGCAGTTCCACAGGGACCCAAGATGTAAAGGGGCCACCACCACCTCCTAATCAGGTGAATTGTGCATTATGATGAGCTATGCCAATATACTGATAGAGGGGAACTGTCCAGACCCGAGGCGGGCGGCCCAACTGTCCAGACCCGAAGTAGGAAGTTCAACAGTCCAGACTCAAGGCGTGAAGTCCCACAGTCCAGACACGAAGCCAGGCCCGAGGTGGGCGGCCAACAGTCCAGACATGGGGCCATGCCCGAGGCGGCCCGCCCAACAGTTCAGACACGGGGCTAGATATACTGTTCTGATAGAGGGGCCCTCTTCTGGCTGTGTCCGCCCCTGACGTACAGATATACAGCAATATGCAGCAGGAGAGACAAGATCCAGGGAGATATCCGATCGCCAGAACTGGGGTCAGGAAGGAATTTTTTTCCCCCCTAGGGGGTTTTCTTCGCCTTCCTCTGGATCTTTGGTTCCAGTGGCTCTCATCAGGTCTGCACTATCCGCAGCAAGTTCTGTAGTCTCTATCGGGCCTGACCTGAGAGTCATTGTGAACTTTAATTTATTAAAGGGCCAGTAATATTTTTATTACAATGTGGCTTATTGCTATTCCAATAAAAAAATTAATAATAATATATTGTGTTGTGTGTTTTATTTGTGTGGACTTCACCCTACAGAAACAATGATGAGAGTGAACGCTGACGCTCAATATTCCAGAACTAGAACCAGACTTGGCTGATCCGGCATATAATAAAGTGTCTGTCTCATCTGCTGTATACATGATGGCAGCTGCTGCAGGACCAGGGAGTATAGAGGGTGCTACATACAGGAGCATCTCACAAAATTAGAATATCATCAAAAAGTTAATTTCAGTTCTTCAATACAAAAAGTCAAAGTCATATATTATATAGAGTCATTACAAACAGAGTGATCTATTTCAAGTGTTTATTTCTGTTAATGTTGATGGTTATGGCTTACAGCCAATGAAAACACAACAGTCATTATCTCAGTAAACTTAAATAATTAACAAAAAACACCTGCAAAGGCTTCCTAAGCATTTAAAAAGTCCCTTAGTCTGTTTCAGTAGGCTCCGCAATCATGGGGAAGACTGTTGACTTGACAGATGTCCAGAAGGCAGTCATTGACACACTCCACAAGGTCCCAGAGTTCCAATTTTAATTTGTTTCATTTCATTTGTTTAGCTGCTGGAGGTCTAGTGTGAAGTTTCCACCATCAGTAATGGTTTGGGGAGCCATGTCATCTTCTGGTGTAGGTCCACTGTGTTTTATCAAGACCAAAGTCAGCGCAGCCGTCTACCAGGAAATTTTAGAGCACTTCATGCTTCCCTCTGCTGACAAGCTTTTGGAGATGGAAATTTCATTCTCCAGCAGGACTTGGCCCCTGTCCACACTGCCAAAAGTACCAATACCTGGTTTACACACAACAGTATCACTGTGCTTGATTGGCAGCAAACTCGCCTGACCTTAACCCCATAGAGAATCTATTATAGAGAATCTATGGGGTATTGTCAAGAGGAAGATGAGAGACACCAGACCCAACAATGTAGACGAGCTGAAGGCTGCTATCAAAGCCACCTGGGCTTCCATAACACCTCAGCAGGGCCACAGGCTGATCGCCTCCATGCCACATTGCCGCATTGATGCAGTAATTGATGCAAAAGGAGCCCCGACCAAGTATTGAGTGCATTTACTGAATATACATTTCAATAGGCCAATATTTCGGATTTTAAAATAATTTTTCAAGCTGTTATAAAGTATTCTAATTTACTGAGATAATAACTTTTGTGTTTCCATTGGCTGTAAGCCATAATCATCAACATTAACAGAAATAAACACGTGAAATAGATCCCTCTGTGTGTAATGACTCTATATAATATAGGAGTTTCACTTTTTGTATTGAAGAACTGAAATAAAGTAACTTTTTGATGATATTCTAGTTCTGTGAGATGCACCTGTAATAGAGCAGGTCACATATAACTCCAGCCCAAGTGACATCACCAGTGTTTTGGGGGTCGGTCTCTGTGATGGGGGCACTTATATTGTATTGGTCCTATAAAACACACTACCTGAAAGACTGATGACCAGATCACAGCAAAACAGAATGCAGGAAACCCAGGAAAATGGCTAAATAGGTGTCACAGGGTGCAATAAGTAGCCATGGGCCCCAAGACAAAACTAGGGCCTCACTCAGAAATGAACACAATAGCCCATTTACCAAGGCTGGCTATAGGGAGGAAAGCAGATACTTGGAGGGATTTGTGCCAAATTTTCCACCTATTTATTAGAACGAAGAAAATAGTGTTACAGGGTCAGGATAGGGTTAAAAATCTTGTGAGTTTATTTGTAGTAAAAAATATATAAAAACATCACCATAGGTCGCGATCCTAACCAGAATAATGTTTAACCGCAAATGCGTTTCCGACTTGCATCTTTAGTTATTGCAATAGGATAGGACAGATACACAATTCCAGTTAAAGGGAATCTGTCAGAAGGTTTTGCTACGTAATCCGAGATCAGCATGATGTAGGGGCAGAGAGCCTGATTCCAGCGATGTATCACTTACTAGACTGCTTGGTGCAGTTTTGATAGAATCCCTGCTTTCTCTGTTGTAAATGAAGCAGTGCTCAGAATGTTAAGCCCTGTGTAACCCCGCCCACGCTGGCAGATTCCTGTGTACAAACTGCAAATCAGTGGTGAGGGCGGGGTTACACAGATGAGCCTGACTGGCCTGTACCTGAGACCTAGTCAGGCAGTGATCATCTCCTGTTGATAAAACATGGATTGTATTGAAACTACAACACACAGCCTAATAAGTGACACATCCCTGGAATCAGGATATCTTGCTCTACATCATGCTGCTCTCAGATTAAGTAGCAAAAATCTGCTGACAGATTCCCTTTAATAAAGTACATGTCCTGTTTTGTATCTCCCAGAGCAATGTCATCAGTGTCGCTCACCACCAATGCAGATGTGAGTGGTGCCGGACAACCTCTTTATGTCAAATAATTCCCTGCAGAGCTGGCATCCATCTGAGGAGATGTAACATATCTGCCTGACAGGTGGGTGGAGATGAATTGGTTGATATATCCCACTCTTAGTCCACTTGGCTAAAAAGATGATTTACATCCAGGGAAGAGGGACAGAGGGGCAGGAACACAAGAAAAGCAACGCCGTATTCAGAACAGGGGCATTTACACCAGGTAAAAAATTACATCGTTATGGAAAGTGACAGGTTCTCTTTAAAGGGATTTCAGAAGACTGAGAACACCTACAACACCTGAAATGGACGACCCACATCTCTGGTTTACTCTATTATGACCGGCTATTAATGGAAAAAGTATGGAAATGGGACCAGTCGTGTGCAGGGTCCTCACATACAAAGGTTGAAAAAAAGATGATGGGGCTGGTATCTACTATAGACAAGTTGTGGGGCCGCACATCAACTAGTCCATAAACCTCCTGCAATCAGCAGCAAACCAAAGACAAGTGCGAAGCATCATGCTCCGTGTGCATTACCTAATTCCCTATTAGTTATTAATTTGTGGGGATAATTTGGGACATTAATTTGACTGCTGGTTCTATTAGCTCAATAGGTCCACAGGAATCCTTGATTAGTTTAGGAATGGGCATCCACTATGGTTACTGGACACATGAAGTCCCCCACAACCACGATACCCATACACAATAGATACAAGTTAGAAAGTCTTGCCCTGTTGAACACTACACCTGACTTGAGGCCACCACCTCTTGGTTGTCCAATGTTCTTGCTTCTCTAGGGCTCTTCTCAGATATTCATTATAACAGCTCCCCAGAATACCAAAGCTAGGGTGGGTGACCGCGAGCCCTGGTGGTGGTCATAACTGCGGCCACCCAGGGGCAATACTCCATAACAACAATCCCCTGAGGTGGTGTAGGATGTAAGGACCTATTCACACTACATTCAGTGGTGCATTCAGGTCTTTACACAAGGCTAACAACTGAATCCCTGAAATTCAGGATTGTGCTGTCTGAAATGAGACATCTGAAAGCAGAGCAAATGGAGCCTAAAGATTCATACTTTAGGCTCGGTTTGCCTTTGTTCAAATCAATGGAAAAAATCCCCATCTCTACATGTCTGACAGCCATTCTATTCCAGCGTCAGCTGAATTCCAACCACAGTCCACCTCATTCTACTTAATGTGCTTCTGATTAGGTGATCACCTGAACCAAATCTTATGTAACGAGGGAAAGGATAAAAAACACTGCTGTGGTCTTCACAATTCTCTTGCAATAGGACAAGCTGGATGGCAAAACAAGTGCTAGGAAGAGCCCAAAAGTAATTTGAATGAAAAACTAACTTTTAACCATGCCAAAGGAGTTGAAAAGAAAAGTCTTGAGTGAGGAAAAGAAGGGCTCAATTCTGGCTTCTCTAGCAGAGGGATACAGTGAGCGTCATGTTGCCTCCATCCTTAAAATTTCAAAGACGGCAGTCATTACAACAAGGTCAAGCAGCAGACATTGGGGACAACAAAGCTACAGACCGGCAGAGGGTGAAAGCGACTCTCCACTGACCGGAGTGACCGTCATCTTATTCCAATGTCACTCAGCAACCGCAGGATGACATCAAGTGACCTACAGAAGGAATGGCAAATGGCAGCTGGGGTGAAGTGCACGGCAAGAACAGTTCATAACGGGCTCCTAGAGACCTCAAGTCATGTAAAGCTAGAAAAAAGCCTTTCATCAAAGAGAAGCAAAGGAGAGCCAGGCTGAAGTTTGCCAAAGACCATAAGGATTGGACCATAGAGGACTGGAGTAAGGTAATCTTCTCTGATGAGTCTAATTTTCAGCTTTGCCCAACACCTGGTCGTCTAGTGGTTAGACGGAGACCTGGAGAGGCATACAAGCCACAGTGTCTTGCACCCACTGTGAAATTTGGTGGAGGATCGGTGATGATCTGGGGATGCTTCAGCAAGGCTGGAATTGGGCAGGTTAATCTTTGCGAAGGACGTATGAATCAAGCCACATACAAGGTTATTCTTGAAAAAACACTTGCTTCCTTCTGATCAGGCAATGTTCCCCAACTCTGAGGACTGTTTTTTCCAGCAGGACAATGCCCCATGCCACACAGCTAGGTCAATCAATGTGTGGATGAAGGAGCACCACATCAAGACCCTGTCATGGCCAGCCCAATCTCCAGACCTGAACCCTATTGAAAACCTCTGGAATGTAATCAAGAGGAAGATGGATAGTTACAAGCCGTCAAACAAAGAAGAATGGCTTACATTTTTGTGCCAGGAGTGGCGTAAGGTCACCCAAAAGCAGCGTGAAAGACTGGTGGAAAGCAGCCAAGACGCATGAAAGCTGTGATTAAAAATCATGGTTATTCCACCAAATATTGATTTCTGAACTCTTCCTGAGTTAAAACATGAGTATTGTTGTTTCTAAATGAATAAGAACTTGTTTTCTTGGCATTATTTGAGGTCTGAAAGCACAGTTTCTTTTTCATTATTTTGACGATTTCTCATTTGCTGCAAATAAATACAAAATTTTTAGCTTTGAATTTCGGAGACATGTTGTCAGTAGTTTATAGAATAAAGCAACAATGTACATTTTACTCAAAAATAGACCTATAAAGAGAAATATCAGAGAAAATGAAAATGAGCTGTGTATATATAAATATATATAGATATATATACACACACATTATATACATACACACATTATATTATATACACACACACATATATATGTGGCGCCCCTGAGGGTTCGGTCACCACAGAGGTACTGCATCTCACCCAGAGCTGTGGTATCTCACTCTCAGGTAAGGAAGGAGTACAGCTCAGGACCCTAACACCTGCATTCATTACACCACACTTCAGAGGGCGGGGCGAGATTGCTCCTACGGGAGAGCACAGTCCCTGGTCCCTGGCTGGAGTGGGGGGAACCTAGTAAAGGGGTGTGGGTGGAGGACGTAGTTAAGAGGAGCACATAGAAGGAAGATATAAAAAGAGAAACCATCTTAGAAAGACAGATTAGTCTGAGGAGGAAAGTGCCAGGAGCAGAGGCTCTGTAGGAGCTCTTTTCCAGAGGCGGGCCTAGCCAGTGAGGCCCAAGGCTGAGAGGAAGAAGAGAAGGAGAGGAGAGGGAGCAGGAAGGCTCCAGGAACCAGAAGAAAGGATCCCAGGGGTACAGGCAGTGCGAGAGGCCACCCGTACGCCCGAATCTGCCGGGAGGTGGAGGGGTCAGGCTGCATACAGGGAACTGGTCCCTCAACTAGTAGAAGATTGCACGTCTTAACTAGAAACCGGAGGCTGCAGTATTTCATGTCCAGTAGCCAACATTCCATACCAGTCTCACCAGGAAAGTAGCTATATAGGACCCAGGGGACGGAACAGACGTCGCCCGCCAAGGCCCGCAGGTACTGGACTGGGACACTTGGTATGAGGTTCAGGGAGACAGCCAGAGAGAGGACACAGAAGGGGGTCCTGCTATGTACTCCGGAGTTACCTGGGGGTGGACTGAACCCCTCACTGAGTAAATGCAGCACGGCACGGGAAGTTACCTTGATGTCTGTAACTTGGACTGCAATAACCGTGAGTAAAGATCCAGAGGACTGCACCACCTTGTCTGTGTTTCTTGCAGCGCCATCACTCCCTGCACTACAACACCCAGCGCAACCTACAACAACATCTACACTGCCCTGGAGCTAGCTCTTCCTGTGGAGAGCCACACCATCCCTGCTGCAGTAACATCAGCTTCAGAGGACGGCTCCTCAGCGGCCGCTCCCTTTAGCCGCATTCCACAGGTGGCGTCACAAACTTTAACATAAACTATAAAAATCCCCTGTAAATATAGCCCCTTTTATTGACCGCCCTGGATCACGAACCGGGTCACCGCCACTGTGACATCCCCCAGCATCTACCGGCCTGGCACCGGGTACCCCACGGCCCAGCGGGCGCGTCATATATATCGGCAGAGCATACCTCTCAAAGTCTGCACAGCTCTCGCTCACTAACTCAAGCAACCTGCACCGCCTCGCACCCCGCTAGCTCACGCACACAGCACCCCCTTGCATCCCTCTATCCCACACACCCTGCATATCCATGCACACTTATCAACTGTGCGAATGTCACTGGTAAAATACTGGAGGGGAATTATGTGTCAATCAGGATGTTACCATCAGTGATATGAACCCGGAAAAATGCTCCAGCATACTAAGTGCTGAGAGGGGTTAATCGACCATGCTAAGGGCTGGGTTTAGTGAACAGCTAAAGAGTGGGTAGGAGGCTGTTCACCATATCTCCACCCCAGGGTATGGGCCAGAAGGTAAATACGAAGCTTTTGGACTCATTCAGTGTTTGGTGTGTCTGTAGATGAGAGCACCAGAGCTGTGCTCATGTTAAAAAGAACTGAACCTATTTCAGTTTTCCATTGAGCCAGAAGGGCCGTGTTTGTTTTCCTAATTTTGGACTGGTTTATGCAGTACAATTTTAATAAATCAGTTGAAAACTTAAACAGAAAATGTTCCTGTATCTACCTCTAAGAAGCTGAGTGAGTCGACCTACTATACCACACACCCTGCACCCCTTTATCCCACACCCCTTACTACTCAGATGTGTTTTCTTCCATTTGGACAAGAAGCTGATTAGTGCGCCCCAGCAACCTGCCACCCTAGGCACCCGCCCTCCAGTGCCTAGCGGCTAATACTGCCCTGCTCAGGAATAAAAACAAACTCAAATCTGTCTTGGACAAAACAAGATAGACTGCCAGAACAGTGAGGTGTCAGGTTACACCTGCATTTTTACTGCAAGGAGAGGGAAGGGAGAGGAGGGGGCAGAGACAAAAAGACACAGGCGGATGGAGCCACAGCTTATAGGTAATGTATTTCTCTTTGATGGATTTACAGCCACAGCACAGTAATGCTGTATAATGTCCACATTGCTTCTGTTGCTACTGTCTTTGTGCTTAGAGCAAGAGCAGCAAGAATCCATCATGTCCGTGTATGGTATAGACATCATAGTAGCTAATCTCCACCCACTAGCTCAGAGAGGACTGAAAATCAGAGATAGAGCCTGCAGAGGGGAAACTGATGAAAACACACGATTCAAGTCATATAATAACCAGAAATTGTGACAGTCTGTTCTGACTAGTCACCTGAAAGGACAGGTACCCTTTAAAAGGAATCTGTCAGAAGGATTACACGCCTCAAACTATTTATATGCACATGTAACTCTTGCAAATACAAGTTCAGTATTTCCTTTTGCTAGAGTCTATTCCTCCGTTACAGAGAAGCTGCATTTGAATGGATAAGCAAACGAGGCTGAAGTACTTTGGGTGTGTGGAAGCACTTCCAATGCCTCCGCTCTTCCCAGCTGTATTTCCCACCTATTGATGCCTTTTGCTTAACTGTCTCCTCCTTTTGGATTCTGGTCGATCAGATGCCCCTGCAGAGCAGACCCTGGTACATGTGAGTATTTGGTAAAGAGATTATGTGGCGCCCCTGAGGGTTCAGTCGCCACAGAGGTACTGCACCTCACCCAGAGGTGTGGTATCCCCTTCTCTCAGGTAAGGAGGGAGTGCTGCCCGGAACCCCAAAACCTGCATCCAACACTACACTACTCCAGGCCGGCTGGAAGGGCAAGATGTTTTCCTGCTGAGCCCTGTCCCTGGCTGGAGTGGGGGGAACCTAAAGGTAGGGGGAACCAGTAGTGGGTGTGGGTGGAGGAAGTAGTTAGAGGGAGCACTTTGACAGTAGGTATATAAAGGGAAGCCATCTTAGGGTGCCTGTGGAGTAAGAGGAGTGAGTGAGTGAGGACAGTCTGGGAGCAGAGGCTCTTTAGGAGCTCTGCTCCACAAGTAGGGCCCAGTCCTAGAGGCCCAGGTGGGGAGCAGAGGAGTAGGCTCCGTTCTAAGTAAGGGATCCCAGGGGGTACGGCGAGTGCAGGACAGCACCCGTACGCCCCGAATCTGCCAGAAGACAGAGGGATCGTAGGCCGCAAGAAGGGGACCGGCCCCTGGTCCAGCCGTGTTACTCTAAGTCTCGGCTGGGAAAACCGGAGGCTTCTGGCTTATATAGTCAGTTGCCGAAGCCTCATTCTAATCCCCGTGAGGGTCAAGCAGGTCCGGGAACTCCGACGAGACAGGAAGGACTTCAGAGCACCCGAGCGGGATTGAGAGTGGGGAAGCGCAGGGCAGGAGGGAGAAAGACCCAGCGTGAAGACGGTCTAGCTAGGAACACAAGAAAGTGGGGTTCTGTCAGGTGCTCCTAATCGGCCTGAGGAAGTGCTGAACCCCTGCCTGGTGAACGCAGCGCGACGTGGGAGGCTGACACCTGTAAAGTGCACGAGTGGAACTGTCATAAGAACTGTGAGTAAAGACTCGGATGACTGCACCACACTGCCTCCGTCCATTCCTTTCATCTGCGCCATCTTTCCTTCCCTGCACTACAACGCCCAGCGCAACTTACACTACCTACACTGCCCTGGAGCCACACCATCCCTGCTGCAGTAACATCAGCTTCAGAGGACTGCTCCACAGCGGCGGCTCCCTTTTGCCGCGTTCCACGAACTTTCCAAATCCCCTATATATTTCCCCTTTTTGCTGACCGCCATGGGTCACAGACCGGGCCAGCCACCGTGATATCCCCCACCGGCATACACAGAGGCCCGGCTGCCGAGTAACCCTCGGCCGAGGGGGCGCGTCAATTACTCACTAATAAAAATCCTGTATACTTAGTATCTTCCCCATTCTTACAATTCTAGGACAAGGGAGCCCCTGCTGCACCAGTATCTGCACCCAAAAGGGCTGTCTAGGTCTCAGGTAAATCTAGAAGATGTGCTCTCTGCAGTATAAAATTGCCTGGGAAACAGCTATGTGAGAGGTGGACCTCTAAAATCATCAGGGATGAACAGTCTACTTTTCTATCTGACATGAGGTCCATGATTAGAGAGGAGGTGCAAACTTCAATCTCTAATTTCGTTCCCCCACAGACATCTCAGCCAGGTCCCCGTGCTAAGAGACCAAGATGGGAGCTGGAGCTAAGCTCAGAAGAGGACATACAATCCCTTGATTCTGATCAGGATGAGGAAGGAAAGATCTGCTCAGAATCCCCAGAAGAAGGGAAAAAATATATTTTTTCTCCTCTGACAACACAGACAAGATCCTACTGGACTGGGGTGTCTGGGGCCCACCAGGGAAATTAACTCCAGGGGCCCACCCACCCGGGCCCACCCTTCAGCTATTTGCAAATACCTGTTAGCCGTTATACCCATTATACTGGCGGCTCCTGCCCATCACTGTGCGCTCACCAGAAATGTGATGTACAATTACTGTAGTTTGCATTAAAGGGTTTTTATTGGTGAAAACAAGTTATCAGCGATGCACAAGTTGGGAAGGTGATCACTTATTTATTGGTGGAATCCGCACTGTCAGAAGATTGTGGCACTTTGAGTATTTGGTGAGATTTTTACCTCAGTATTTGTAAGACAAAACCAGGAGTGGAGCAATCCGAGGTCATGTTTTATGCATTTCTCACCCACTCCTGGTTTTGTCTTATAAATACAGAGGTGAAAATCTCACCAAATGCCAACTTGCTTTCTCTGGTGAACCTCTGTAACTGCATCTCTGCTGCTGTGTAATAGTCACAGGGCAGGGAGGGGTTAAACATCCAAGTATTTAATATCTATTGGAAATAAAGAGGTTTCCCCTTATTGATATCAGATAAAACAAATGACCAACCACAATCCACTCTACCAAGACCAATATTACCAGATAGAAGGCAGAAATACCACCACACCATGACCAGATCACATATTACCACCACATAGTGCCCAAATAATGCCACATACAAGGCACAAATACCGCCACACCATGACCAAAGCACATAATATCACCACATAGTGATCAAATGCTACCAGATACAAGGTATAAATACTGACACACCATGAGACCACATATTACCACCACATAGTGACTGAATAATACCACATACAAGGGACAAATATCGTCATGTCATGACCAAAGCACATAATGGCACCACATAGTGACAAATAATACTAAAATAATAAAAATGTAAAAAAAGCTCTGTATATAGTGTCAGTGTACAGGTTATACAGTGCTCACCAGTGACATTATACACAGGAGCTCTGTATATAGTGTCAGTGTACAGGTAATACAATGATCACCATTGATATTATACACAGGAGCTCTGTATATGTCAGTGTACAGGTAATGTAATGATCACCATTGATATTATACACAGGAGCTCTGTAAATAGTGTCAGTGTACAGGTTATACAGTGATCACCAGTGACATTATACACAGGAGCTCTGTATATAGAGTCAGTATACAGGTAATACAATGATCACCATTGATATTATACACAGGAGCTCTGTATATAGTGTCAGTGTGAATGTATAGGTAATACACATACTCACAAGTTCTTTATCTGCAGACCGATATATCACATCTTCTATGCAGGACTTATCTCTGCAGAAAATAACATAGTTAGCTATAACTGATCACTTCCAGAGTACAATCCACACTTTTCCCAAGATTTCTACACTACATGAAATGACAAAAAAAGCAACATAGCACTGCACTACACAGTAACAGTGCTCCAGTGTCATTCTGTGCCTGCTCATCTGTCAGCAGACATATTTGTCTGATGGCAAAGATCTAGCAGAGCTGAAGACAGAAGACCCATGGATGATGTCGGAGCGAGGATTTTTTTTAATTAAAGATGGAGTCCCTTAGGCTTAGTTTCCCACGCAGCATAATAGCCGCATATTCCTGCTTTTATGCGGCGCTCCTGTCATCAGGATTTTGATAATTTTGAGTATTTGTTCAACAGAGGTTGATTTTGAAAGGAGAGCGGAGGAAATGAAACACAGGTTCTTAGATCGCGGATATAGTCGAAGAAGTATTAAGCATGCCTATAATCGAGCCAAAACCAGTAATCGTCAACAATTAATGTATTCTAATCGAGCTCACAAACAAGAGAACTGTGTCAGGATGGTGACACGGTACCATTCACAATGGCGCAAAATGTGTGATGTGCTTAGGAAACACTGGCCCATTTTACTTGCGGATCAGACGTTGCGCCAGTATTTGCCTATGTATCCGTCAGTCACAGCCCGTCGATCTCCGAGCCTCTGAGATCACTTGGTAAGGAGCTACCTTACACCTAAAACTCAGAAGAAAATTGGCGAAATAGGATTGGCTGAAATAAGACAAACGTGGGGTTGTACCCCATGTGGTTCATGTATTTCGTGTCCAAACATCGAACATACTAAAAAGTTTCTTTCATCCAGTGGGAAAGAATTGACTATCCTACACTCCATTACGTGTACAACACGTAATGTCATTTATCACGCTACATGGCCTTGCTCTTTGGTATACATAGGTCTGACCACTAGGATGTTAAAGACCAGAGCGAGGGAACATGGACGTGATATTATGGCAGCAGCCACTGAGGATAATTTGGAGTTGTTGAAAACAATCCCTAGACACTTTAAAAACTATCATGCCTGTGATCCATCAGGTCTTCAAGTTAAAGGCATCGATCATGTGTATAGTACGTTGCGTGGAGGTAGTGCTAGTCGCCTACTTGCACAGAAAGAATCCAGATGGATTTGGCTATTGCAAACATTACATCCTCAGGGCCTCAACGAGTCCTTAAGCTTTTCACCATTCCTCTGATTGCCTCTATCTCTCCCCCACCCCTGCACCCGCTAGATTGATCGGTATTTTAATGATGTTTATAATCCCCCCCCCCTTGTTTTATCCTCTAATTAATGTTCATTTTTTCCTTAGTACATACTCTTTTGTCCTTGGTTGCGGCTGCCTTCCGTGTCTCTTTCTGCTGGTTACTCCTATTGATGGATGGCTGTGGACGATTTATACATCTTGATTAATCAATGATTCTCCTGGACTACTGACAATAGGTCACAGAGATATTATCATCTACTGGGACAAAGAAAAGCTACGCAACGAATGAATTCATCTAATTGCTGGATATACTTGATATTGAGCTGTATTATGGGTGTATTGTGTTTTTTGTATTTTATGCTTACAACCTATTGTGTAGGATTTAATTGTTGAATGTTTCTATCATTTTTCTCCATTACACAGTGTACTGTATCTTTTATATGTACATATTACACCGCATTTTTTGTGGTTTTTGACTGGTGCTCTCCGTTGGGGCAATGGCGCCATGCCCCCATGGACAGTATTTTTCGGTAATATTTAGTTACAATATTGGATTAACATTAGCCATACAATTGATATGAAGAATGTCTTTTGATTATAATTGGCTACTGATGGCAATTATATGGGGGAAGGGGTCCCACAGCTATGCATCTACTGAGATATATCCTGCTTCTTTTGATCTGCGATTTCTTTCCGTTGTGATATGTTATCTGTTCACACTTATTATTCTGTGATTGGTTCATTATTGCGTTAGTTGGGCACTATTGGGTTAAATAGCTGTGGTTTAGCCACGACTCTTCTCATTAAATCCGATTGTCCACTTCCTATATTCATTTATCTACACTTTTGTTGGGCGTTTTATAATGTATACTTACCACATTATAGCGCTATGTCCCCTGTTATGGGCTTTCCCCGTTGGTCAGATTGTGATGTCACAGCGATTTTCGTCCATGTGACCTGGGGGGTGTGGCTTGTATTTATGTGTGGCGAGGGGCGGATGACTGTGTCCCGACGCGTCATAGCAAGTCCCGCTCATGTGACCTGGGAGGTGTGGTTTGTTATCACGGGGGGCGAGGGGTGGATGATTGCGTCCTGAAGCGAAGGGGTCCTACTATATACTTCCAGATGTGAGTGGTAATACAGGGGCACACGTGACTCTATATGTATGTATTATGGTGAGAGGTTGGCTATTCTAATAGCTGCGTCCTGTCTTACTTTCACCCATTGGACAATAAGCAATACTTAAGGGATACCGGTTCCAGACATACTATAACCCCCAGAAGAAGGCACAGCGCCGAAACGCGCGTAGGGGTGACGATACCTGAACTGACAAACAATACATATGTGAGTAATACTACATTCCCACTTATTTTCAAGTGCTAAATGGATTTACTTTTATATCAACTATTTATGCACTGTGCACCTTAGCATTTGCATTGAAGCTTTGATATTATGCTTACAGCTGGGATAGGGCATGTGGTTTACTTACCCATACCCGTATTTTCTTCAACTATGTAGGTTTAATCTATTTATTATATGATTGTATTGGTCTTGGCATCTCTATTACAGCTCACTACTTATGTATTTATGCCACTTTTTCAATATGGATGTTTTTTTAATTAATGTGTATTAATAAATTTATGATTTTTTTGCAAAATTATGTTCCTATACGTCATTTTTTCTATATGATTTGCTATTATAGACATTGAACAGAGTCTCATTGTCCTACTACAGAGAACTAATTGTGTATGTGACCTTGGTGGTCAATTAATCTGTCTCAGCATTTTGATAAGTAAACTACAGGTAGTGAAAGGTTGGCACTGTTACACTGATTAAACAAGAACCATAAGACAGATTTCTTCAACCCAGGTATCATTTTAATCTGTGTTTGCAGTTAATGAGATGCTCGTGCTCTGGGCTTAAATAACCTTCCATGACCTTCCTCCTATTTTAAATACTGCACATTTAATATTGTGGTCTTAAAAAAAAAAATTTGCCTCCAACAAAATGGCGCCGGTGCATGCACAGTAGCATCTATCTGTGCAAGCGCAGTATTTAAAGGTTCAGTGACCTGTCATTTAAGCCCAGAATGATGACAATGAGGCCAGAGAACCAAAAAAAAGACCTGTCCACAGGCCGGTCTCGAAGCACAAGCATCTCATTAACTCCAACCTGCAAACAGATTAAACAAGAACCACTAGACAGATTTCTTCAAACCAGATATCATTTTAATCAGTGTAACAGCACCAACCTGACAATGCCTATAGTTTACTTAGCAAAATCCTGATGACAGGTTTCCTTTAACAGTAGGGATAAACCTTCTAAGAATCTCCCAATAGCTCCCAAATGCAAACATTAAGCGTTTATGCTACACAGTGTTGAAGCATGGATGTACCTACTTTCAATCGAAGGTGACAGGAGAAACTTTTCTGTTTTACCAACATCTAACCTGTGGTATGTCATTTACTGTTTACCTGTTGGAATGTGGGTGCTGTCTCCAATATGTGAGACGCAACACTCAACAGGGTCACATCAGGTGATGGAGGGGATGTTACACAGATCAGCATTGATAGTGACATATACAGACACCGTGTTCCCACCGCCATCACCCTTGTTATAAGATACCACACAGTGGTTTATATAGAAGCTGGACACTGCACCTCTCATTCATGTGACTCGCCCCCTGGGCCGTGGGGCACGCGGATCCGGGCGATAGGGGAACGATGGGGGTAGTAGTAGTGGCGGCCCGGTCCCGCGGCTCAGGGTGGTCAGGCCAGTGGTAGTCTGCTATGCGCTCCAAATTATGTCCGACTACGCCACCCGTGGATTGCGGTTATTAGGAACCGCCGCTGCAAGGCAGTCCGCTGGGGCTGATGATGGGTGCAGCTGAGGTGATGTGACTCCCCACGGGAAGAGTGCAGCCCCAGGGCAGTGTAGTGGATGTTGGGAGTGATGGTAGTGCGGGTCCCGGTGCTGATAGTGCTGGAGGCGCGAAGGAGCACACAGACAACAAGTTACAGTCCAGGGTCTTTACTCACAGTTCGTTTGTTCCAGGTCACTTCGGCCAGCAGTGACCGCCCGAGCCGTGCTGCGTCCACCAGGTGAGGGGCTCGGTCAACTCCCAGGCAGTTCAGGAGCATGGCACAGGACCCCCTTTTATCCTTTCTCTGGCCTGCCTCACCAGTGACCCACTTTTGTCCAGCTGCCGCGGACCTGTGCGGTTAAACGTGGGCCCCGTCCTCCGCTGTCCTATATGGTGCCTTCCTAGCAGGTTTGATGAGGTGTCGCACCAATATATGATCACGATGACCGGTCTTTGGCTGAGGGTAGTTTCTCCTCCACCAACTTGGGATCCGGTACCCTTAATCTGCCTGACCCTTCACCCTGGATTCTCGTGGGTTCTTAGGGTCCCTTCCACCTTCTTGTTCCTGAGCCCTTCTGTTTCTCTGTCTCTCCTTCTTTGCAGTTCCTTTCTGCTTCTGTTCCTTTCTCTTGGAGCTGAGATGAGCTAGAATCTCAGCTCCCCTTCACCTCCTCCTCGGCCTCTTCTCCAGGCCCACTTCTCCTTCTCCTCTCAGGCCCCGGCCTCTTCCCTAGGCCTGCCTCTGGAGCAGCACTCAGCCTGAGCTGCTGCTCCCTGTCTTCTCCTCTCCACAGAACGAACCTAGATCTAAGATGGTGCCCACCTTTTATACCTCCCTCTAGCCATGAGCCCAGGTGACCAGCAACCAATGGGCTCCTTCCTATGCTCAGGAACCGCCCCCTATCTGCCCCTACAGCACTGGGTGTTCCACCCCTCCCTCCCCACTCCAGCAGGGACATGGTCGGTCGTGCCTGCACTTCTGTCTAGTGGGAGCACCGTTGAGCTGTCCCTCGGAAATGGGGTGTGTGTGCTGCATGCAGCTAACTGAGTCCTGGTCCACACTCCATCCTTACCTGGGAGTGGAATATCACACCTCTGGTAGAGGTGCAATACCCCTGTAGCGGCCGAACCCTCGGGGAGCTACACATGTCCACTAACAAAATTTCTGTACACAGAGGAAGGTCTTACATGACCGAAACGTTTGTTTTGTACTACTTTTTCTACTATTAAATTCTCAAAATTCATTGAGTCATCTTGAGTGCCAAGTTTTTCATCTTATTGCAGTCACACAGAGTGACCGCAGACTTATCAATTTGGACCAGACAATTCCTGCAAAGGTATCATGGTGTGTGAACATGGACCAAAGAAAGGTAAGGAGAGAGCTGTCTCAGGAAATTAGAAAGAAAATTATAGACAAACATGTTAAAGGTAGATGCTATAAGACCATCTCCAAACAAATGTTCCTGTTACAACATTTGCACATATTATTCAGAGCTTTAAGGTCTATGAGGCGGTAGCCAATGTCCCTGGATGTGGCCACAAGAGTAAATTAATGACAAATTGAAGAGATGGATAATTTGAATGGTTACAAAAGAGCCCAGAACAACTTTCAAAGAGATTAAAGGTGAACTCCAAGGTCAGGGTACATTAGTGTCAGATCGCACCATTTGTCGCTGTCTTGACCAAAGTGAAATTCATGGAAGAAGAGGAGGAGGAAACCTTTGTTCAAAGCAAATCAGAAAAAAGGCAAGACGGGAATTTTCCAAAGTTTCTGGGAGAATGTCCTTTGGACAGATGAAACAAACCTGTGCTTTTTGGCAAGTCACATCAGCTCTATGCTCACAGACAGAAAAATGAGAAAATAAACCAAAAAGAGAAGGCACGCCATGTGAAGAATGTCCCAGCATATAGATGGAGGGGTGAGAGGTATTCCACTCACCTCTGGTAGTTGTGCATGCCAGACACAAAGCTGATACTAAGCGGTAATGACTGCGGTCCTGGAGCACTGCAGCACCTTCTGCCCTCCCCGGCATCATGCTCAGGAGCCATGATACAGCGAAAGATAATGAACAGTGGGTGGTGGAGATCCACAGGTCGCCACGCTCTGAGTTAGGAACCACCAGGTTAGGCAAGAGAAGTCGATTTATTCAACACTTAACGCGTTTCAGAGACGATCTGTCCCCTTCATCAGGTGATTCCAGAATGTATACCACGCTGAGTGCTTTAAATAGATAGGCACTGATGTGATTGATAATTGAATACAGGCTTTAGAAATAAATAAATCTACATATAATTTTCATGATTACAAATCATTAAAACCAATAATTCACTAAAAATTAACCCCTTTCTGATGTGTGACCTAATAGTACATCATGGTGACCTGGGCCGATTGGACCAATGACGTACTATTAGGTCATATGGCCATCGCGCCCGCACACAAGCGGTGCGGGGCGATCGCCGCCGGGTGTCAGCTGATAGCACCAGGTATTAGCTGTGACTATGTGCAGGGAGCGGTCCCGCACTGCTCCCGGCACATTAACCCCCTCAATGCTGCGATCGAAGTCGATCGCAACATTGCGGGGGCAAGGGGAGGTGATCGCAATACTCACCTCCTCTCCCGGCCTCCAGCGCTGTTTGCCGCAGCTTCCCGGATGTCGTCATGACAACATCCAGGTCATCAGACAGCAGGAAGATATTTTGGTCATGCGCAGTGCATGACCAAAGTATCTTCTGCATCTGCAGCGTTGACAGCCTGTATAGCTCAGGGATGGTGCTCCATCCCTGTGCTATACAGGCGATCAGAATAAAAAAAGTGAAAGTCCCATAGTGGGAAACAGAATAAAAGTTCAAAAAGTGTTAAAAAATGGAAAAAAAAATTGTAAAAATATATAAAAAAAAAAATAAATAAATAATCCACCAAAAAAAATATATATATAATGTACCCATCAATAAATATTATTAGGAAAAAAACAACAAACACAATAAAAGAACACATATTTGGTATCGCCGCGTCCAGAATGACCTGACCTATAAAACTGTCCCACTAGTAAACCCCTTTAGTGAACATGGTAAAAAAAAAATAAAAAGCGAAGCAAAAAAAAAACAATGCTTTATCATCATACCGCCAAACAAAAAATGGAATAACATGCGATCAAAAAGACGAATGTAAATAAAAATGGTACCACTGAAAACTGTCATCTTGTCCCTCAAAAAACAAGCCGCCATACAGCTCCATCAGCCAAAAAATAAAAAAGTTATAGCTCTCAGAATAAAGCGATGCAAAAAATTTTTTTTTCTATAAAATAATTTTTATTGTGTAAAAACGCCAAAACATAGAAATACGATATAAATGTGGTACTGCTGTAAACGTACTGACCCGAAGAATAAAGCTGCCTTATCAATTTCACCATACGCGGAACAGCATAAAAAAAAACATAATAACAATTCTGGAATTGCTGTTTTTTGTTTATTCTGCCTCCCAAAAATCGGAATAGAAAGCGATCAAAAAATGTCAAGTGCCTGAAAATGGCAACAATAAAAACGTCAACTCGTCCCGCAAAAAACAAGCTGTCACATGGCTCTGCTGGCCAAAATATGGAAAATTATAGCTCTCAAAATATGGCGATGCAAAAACTAGATATTACAAAAAAATGCGTCTTTTAGTGTGTGACAGCTGTCAATCATAAAAACCTGATATGATTCTGGTATCGCTGTAATCGCACTGACCCGAATAATAAAGCCGTCTAATCACTTATACCGCACGAGGAACGGCGTGAAAAATAAACTCTAGGGTTAGGGTTGTGTTAGGGTTGGGCTAGGGTTAGGGTTGGGGTTAGGGTTGGGCTAGGGTTAGGATTGTGTTAGGGTTGGGGTTAGGGCTGGGCTAGGGTTAGGGGTGGGCTAGAGTTAGGGTTGTATTAGGGTTGGGGTTAGGGTTGGGCTAGGGTTAGGGTTGGGGTTGGGGTTGTATTAGGGTTGGGGTTAGGGTTGTATTAGGTTTGGGATTTTTTTCAAAAGTAAAAAAAAAAAAAAAAGATGACGATATGGTGACTAGTGTTCGCTACTTGAGTTTTCATCGGATGCTTGGGTATGCACCGAGTATCGCGGGTGCTCAAGTGACATGCTCGAGTCTCCACCCCATATGCTTCGTGGCCAAAAAAAAACTCGCAGGGATTGCCTGCCATGCACGAGCGATCCCTGGATGTTTTTTTTGGGGTGTCTAATAACCGTGAAGCATGCGAGCGGGGACTTGAGCATGTCAGTACATGGTGCATACCTGAGTACCCAATGCAAACTCAAGTAGCGAGCACTTGCACTCAAGACTAATGACAACTTATTCAATTTGATGAACTAATGTTATCAAATTCTGTGTCGTACCTCTGGGTTCAAAATGTTCAGTATACCCCTTGATAAAATCCTTGAGGGGTCTAGTTTCCAAAATGGGGTCACTTGTGGGGGGTTTCCACTATTTAGGCACATCAGGGGCTCTCCAAACGCGACATGGCGTCCGCTCTCAATTCCAGCCAATTTTGCGTTCAAAAAGTCACACAGTGCTCCTTCCCTTCTGAACTCTACCGTGCGCCCAAACACTGTATTTTCCCCACATATGGGGTATTGGCGTATTTTTTCCTGTTACCCCTGCGAAAATAAAAAAAATTGTGTCTAAAATAACATTTTTGTGAAAAATGAGGGGTGCAGTTTTTAGAATGGTGTCACTTTTGGGTATTTTCTGTCATAAAGGCCCCTCAAAGTAACTTCAAATATGATGTGGTCCCTAAAAAAATGGTTTTGTAAATTTTGTTGGAAAAATGAGAAATCGCTGGTCAACTTTTACCCCTTATAGCTCCCTAATAAAAAAAATTTTGGTTCTAAAATTGTGCTGATGTAAAGTAGACATGTGGGAAATGTTATTTATCAACTATTTATTAACCATAGATATTCACTACAACCCATGGGAGTGGGTTGTAGCGAATATTCATGAGCTTTAATAGCGGGCACACTGACCACAGAGCGCAGCAGGAGCCGCGCTGTGGCTACAGTGTGCCGGCTATTAAGAGAAATGAATATTCATTGCTCTCCACGCCCATGGGTATGGGGAGCAGGGAATATTCATTTTCTTTAGTAGCGGGCACAGCTAGGCTGCAGCAGGCGGCTGCTGCCTCCTGTGCCCCGCTGATCCCCCGCTGCAGCTCCCCCACACCCACCACCATGCGGCCATACAATAATATAGTATTCGGACTATAAGACGCACCCCCTACTTTCCTCCAAAATTTTGGAGGAAAAAAGTGCATCTTATAGTCCGAAAAATACGGTTATTATTAAGAATAGGAGATTTTTTTTTTTTTTTTTAAATGTAGGTACGATTCAATTATTCCCAAGATCTCACCCCATGGATGGATCCTTTGTATTTGCAATTGGTTGAGGAAGGGCATTGCTAACAATAGGAATTCCAGAGAATGGAGGACTTAACTACAACTCCCAGTATGTCCTTAGCAATGGTAAGGAGATACTGGGAGTTGTTACCAGTCATCATCAGACTGTGGACCGTATAGGAACCAATGTACTGATTAGATGCAAGCAGTGGAACTATTAAACGTTTAAAAAGTAACTTACATTTAGGGATATATATTACATGATTTAGGTCCAATAATTTTGAGCAGATTAGTGCGAATCTGAGACCCTGATCACTCAAAAGATCTCTTAGAAGTGAAGAGGTGAGGAGACATGACTATGACTTTCTGCTGCATTTGCTCTGCTCAGTGTACTCTCCTATCTACTGAGCTGCGCTCTTCTAGGAGGTCTTTTAAGCAAAGGAGCAAAGGATTGGGGTCCCCACAAATCTGCTCAGAATTAATGACCCTAAACCACATTAAAAAACGTCCCAAAAGTTGATTTACACTTTAAGGTTAATTTACACACACACACACACACACACACACACACACACACACACACACACACACACTAGCTATTGAACCTGTTCTACGCCCGGGTGGCGAGCATTTTTATTGGTATATGGTCTCCCATGCTGGTATGTTCTGCCCCCCATCCTGGTATTTGTGCTGCCCCCATCCTGTCCCCTCACCCCAATCCGGGTATGCATGGCACCCCTCACCCCAATCCGGGTATGCATGGCACCCCCTCATCCCAATCCGGTATGCATGGCACCCCATCTCTCATCCTGGTATGTATGGCACTGCTCATTCGCCAATCCTGGTATGTATGGCACTCAATCCCTCTTCCTGATGTGCATGGCACCCCATCCCTCATCTTGGTATTTATGGTGCACCTCATCCCTATCCTGTTATGTATGTTACCCCTCATCCTGGTATGCATGGCAACCCATCCCTCATCCTGGTATGCATGGTACCCCTCATTCCTATTCTTGTATTTATGGTACCCCTCATCTTGGTATATATGGCACCCCTCATCCCAATCCGGGTATGTATGGTACCCCTCATCCCCCAATCCTGGTATGTATGGCCTCCTCATCCCCCATCCTGGTATGCATGGCTCTCTCATCCCCAATCCTGGTATGCATGACTCTCTCATCCCCAATCCTGGTATGTATGGCCTCCTCATCCCCCAATCCTGGTATGCATGGTCCCCTCATCCCCCAATCCTGGTATGCATGGTCCCCTCATCCCCCAATCCTGGTATGCATGGTACCCCTCATCCCTATTCTGGTATGCATGGAACCCCACTTTCCTATCCTGGTATGCATGGTACCCCTCACCCCCCAATCCTGGTATGTATGGCACCACTCACCCCCCAATCCTGGTATGTATGGCACCCCTCACCCCCCAATCCTGGTTTTCATGGTTCAGTCACCCCCCAAGTCCAGGTATGTATGGCACCCCTCACCCCCCAATCCTGGTATGTATGGCACCCCTCACCCCCCAATCCTGGTATGTATGGCACCCCTCACCCCCCAATCCTGGTTTTCATGGTTCAGTCACCCCCCAAATCCTGGTATGCATTGTACCCCTCATCCCCCAATCCTGGTATGCATGGTCCCCTCACACCCCTTTCCTGGTATGTATGGTACCCCTCACACCCCTTTCCTGGTATGTATGGTACCCGTCACACCCCATTCCTGGTATGTATGGCACCCCTCATCCCTTTCACGGTGCACACATACAAAAAAATAAACACATACTCACCTTTCTTCCCTGTGCTCCAGTGCTACTGTATCCTGTTCTGCCGGGGGAGCAGTGCGGCGCCAGAGTACGCGCGTGACCATACCGTGCTGTTCAACGCCATTTTACTGAAGACACACTGCAAATATGTCTTCAGTAAAATGGCGCCGGATAGAGTTATGCACATGTCCCGATTCCAACACCTTCACTCCTGCCCTGGTCTCCGGCGAGAAGAGAAACGCCGCTGCAACGCTCCTCCCGGTCAGGTAAGTATGGCGCCGGAGATCGCGGTATGTGTTCAGTGTCTACGCATACCGCAATCTCCGGCGCCATACACACTCCCCTTACCTGTAACGTAATGGGTTCTTCTGTCTAGAGCCAGACTGCGCAGGCATGTAGCACTTGCCAAGTCTTTAAAGGCTTCAGACAGAGGGAGGCTTGTAGCATTATATTATATATACAGTACAGACCAAAAGTTTATTTAAAGATTTTTCTGTATTTTCATGACTCTGAAAATTGTACATTCACACTGAAGGCATCAAAAGTATGAATTAACAAATGTGGAATTATATACTTAACAAAAAAGTGTGAAACAACTGAAAATATGTCTTATATTCTAGGTTCTTCAAAGTAGCCACCTTTTGCTTTGATGACTGCTTTGCACACTCTTGGCATTCTCTTGATGAGCTTCAAGAGGTACAGTAGTCACGGGAAATGGTCTTCTAACAATCTTGAAGGAGTTCCCAGAGATGCTTAGCACTTGTTGGCCCTTTTGCCTTCACTCTGCGGTCCAGCTCACCCCAAACCATCTCGATTGGGTTCAGGTCTGGTGACTGTGGAGGCCAGGTCATCTGGCGTAGCACCCCATCACTCTCCCTCTTGGTCAAATAGCCCTTACACAGCCTGGAGGTGTGTTTGGGGTCATTGTCCTGTTGAAAAATAAATGATGGTCCAACTAAACGCAAACCGGATGGAATAGCATGCCGCTGCAAGATGCTGTGGTAGCCATGCTGGTTCAGTATGCCTTCAATTTTGAATAAATCCCCAACAGTGTCACCAGCAAAGCACCCCCACACCATCACACCTCCTCCTCCATGCTTCACGGTGGGAACCAGGCATGTAGAGTCCATACGTTCACCTTTTCTGCGTCGCACAAAGTCACAGTGGTTGGAACGAAAGATCTCAAATTTGGACTTATCAGTAGTGTTGAGCGATACCTTCCGATATCAGGAAATATCGTATCGGATTGGATCGGACCGATACCCAAAAAGTATCGGATATCGCCGATTCCGGTACCGGAAACCAATGCAAGTCAATGGGACACAAATATCGGAACGAAAATAAACCCTTTCTTTTCTTGTAGGTTAATTCTACATGAAGTAAAACAACTAAGAATAATGTAGAATGTATTATGCGAAAAGCCGGCAATTCATCAGCGGCATACACCTTTACCCGACAATTTACAACAGAAAGAATAGAGCTTCACACATAGATTAGATAGATAGAAACATGTCAGTCACATATATATGAAGTACAGTGACAGTGTTGATTACTGTACTTGTCATTTAGTGTTAAAATAAGGATTTATTTTAAAAAAAATTGGCGTGGGGTTCCCCTTAATTTTAGTCTCTAGCGGAGGTTAAGCAGACAGCTGGGGCAGATGTTTGAAGCCTGGGAAGGGGGTAATACCCACGGAGCTTCCCAGGCTACTAATATCAGCCCCCAGCTGAATACCTAGCCTTTACTAGCTATTAAAATGGGGGACCCCCTATTTAATAGCTAGCAAAGGCTAGGCAGACAGCTGGGGGCTGATATTAATAGCCCAGGAAGGGTGCCATGAATATTGGCCCCCTCCCAGGCTAGAAACACCAACCGTCAGCCGCCCCAGAAATGGCACATGCATAGGATGCGCCAATTCTGGCACTTAGCCTCGCTCTTCCACGCTGCCCTGGTGCGGTGGCAGGGGGTAATAGGGTTGGGGTTCATGTCACCGCCAGCTGCCATGAAGCCCAGGTTAGTAATGATGGGCGTCTATAAGACACCCCCATTACTAACCTACAAAGTGTTAAAACGAAAACACACACTACACCCAGAAAAAAATAATTTATTTGAAATAAAACACACAATTTTATTTAATTCTTAGTTTACTAAAAAAAAATAGTTACCTGTCCACGTTCCTGCGCTGATCTCCCATGCACAGCTGTCACATCTGGAGATGGTGACAGCTGTGCATGGCTGCTGTAAGCTCACACTGCCGGGAACACGTCCGCTCCCGGCAGCGGGAGCCACTGACTGAGGTCACCGGAGTGCATTCAGGCAGCACAGCTCTGGAGACCTCCTTTACGGCAGTGCTGTACCGTGGGAATTTCTCACGATACAGCAGGGCCGTAAAGCAGCTAACCGGAGCAGCGCTGCCTGAACTCCGGCGAACCCGCTTATGCAATGACGGGGCTGCTTTACGGCCCCGTCATTCTAGCAGCGGCAGCGGTTCAGAGCGGTCACATTCTATGTGGCTGCTCTAAACTGGAGATCATCGTGGGACACTCGTGGACTACTACGGAGGGGTAAGGATAAGGTTGTGGTTTATTATTTTATATTTTATTACAGGAGATCGATGGCTTCGGGGAATTAGGTGTCTAGGTGAGTATAGGTGTAGTTTTTTATTTTTTACTTTATTTTAGGTGGCGATCGGCGGGGACAGGTAATGTATGAACTAATTTATTGTAGGCAACCACTGGCCACCAATGACATGTATTTAAAATTTATTGGGGACACAGTAGGGCAATTTAAATAGCAGGATCAGGCTGATGGGAACTACTGCTCCCATCGAGCTGATCCTGCTGGCACGAGTGGACGGGGGACAGACATAGGCCGATGGGAGTAGTAGTGTCACATCGGCCTATGTCTGCCTGCACGCACACACCCGCAGACATCGCACAGACACCGCGCACACTCGCAGACATCGCACAGACACCGCACACACCCGCAGACATCGCACAGACACCGCGCACACTCGCAGACATCGCACAGACACCGCACACACTCGCAGACATCGCACAGACGCCGCACACACCCGCAGACATCGCACAGACACCGCACACACTCGCAGACCTCGCACAGACGCCGCACATACCCGCAGACATCGCACAGACACCGCACACACTCGCAGACCTCGCACAGACACCGAAGGCATCGCACAGACACCCGCACACATCGCACAGACACCGCACACACCCGCAGACATCGCACACACCCGCAGACATCGCACAGATACCCCGCACACACTCGCAGACATCGCACAGACACCGCACACACTCGCAGACATCGCACAGACACCGCAGACATCGCACAGACACCGCACACACCCGCACACATCGCACAGACACCGCACACACCCGCAGACATCGCACAGACACCCCGCACACACTCGCAGACACACGCACAGACACCCACACACACCAATCATGACGGGCTGATCGTCTGGGAGGTGAGGCTGACCTGTGCGACCGTGGGAAAGTTCATGTGAGTTCATGCAATGCAGTCAAGCATGAACTCACATGAACCCTCTGAGGGCAGCGGCTACTTCAAATGAACAGCTGATCAGCATCACCTGATACCTCAGCTGTTCATTTGAAATAACCGGCGGGAAAGCGCAGCACAGAACGGGAAAGCCGGCGGTGAAGTCTTTTCACTGCCGACTTCCCCGCCCGGGTCCTTTGCTCCCCGCTCCTTGGTGCTGCGCTCCCCGCCCGGTCCTAACTTACGATCGGGATGGGAGGTGGTGAGGGGTGCGGAGGATCGGGGTGGGAGGCTGCAGGGAAGCAGTATGGGGCTGTGTGATTGTTTAAAAGCCGGCGGCTTTTTACCACCCGCCGGCTTTTAAACGATCAGGAGAATTCTCCCACGCCGGGATGGCATTCTGATGAGAGGCTGGATCTCAGCTGAGCGCTGCCATCCAGCTTGTCATCCTTCAGAGACACTGCAGAGCGCAGGCATTATGGGAACTTCCGATTCCGGTATTCGATATTGTAAAAGTATCGGAATTAAGTATCGGAATTCCGATACCGCGAATATCGGCTGATACCCGATATTTCAGTATCGGAATGCTCAACACTAGTGATGAAAAAAATGTGAACATTTGTAAATAAAAAAACATTGCAAATGTTTTATTCTTTTTTTGTGAGGTGGTGAGATGTTTTGATCACATTTTATTGCCTTTTGTTAGGAAAGTGTGTCGGCCAAAAACACACTTAATTGAATATTTTGATAATAATATAATTATTTTTTTTTATACTTAATAAAGGAAAAGGGTTGATTCAAATTGTTATAAGTTTTTATTTGGTTTATATTTTTAACACTTTTTTATGTATGTTTACTTTATTTTTTCAGTCCTCTTATGGAATTTAAAGGGTTTTCCCACAAACAAAGTACATTTTAACTAATAGATCTTGGAGTAAAAATAAGTTCTACAATTGGATGTGTTAAAAACATGTTCCTGTGCTGAGATAATCTTATAAATGTGCCCCTGGTTTGTACTGTGTAATGGATGTGTCTGACCTTATAGGGCCATGTTCTGATCATACCACAGCTCCTGGGCAGGGGAGGACACAAAAGAGTATACAGACATTACAACACGGGATCACAGCTGATTCATTTTGTGAGGCAAAACATTTTGCTGTCTGTTTTTAAGCAATATTTTTCCTGAAAGAAATAATCCTTTGTGATCCTGTCTGTATCCTCTTTTGCTTCCTCCTGCCCAGGAGCTGTGGTATGATCAGACCATTGTCCAGCACGGTCAGACACGGCCATTACACAGTACACAGCAGGGGCACATTTATAAGATTATCTCAGCACAGGAACATTTATTTTTACACTCATCCTAGTAGTTCTCATAGTCAGCTGCCATGATAACCCATCCGCAGCCAGTGATCAGTGTAACAGCAGCGATCAGAACAATCTCTGATGGCTGCGGTTACAGATGCCGGCTGTGTACAGGCATCTCCCTGTAGAACCGCGAGCAAAACGCCTGTGGGTGGAGGTCACACAGCCCTACCCTGCTCATGCCATACTGCCTTTGGATTTGGCTAATCCCATCTTTATTTCTTCATTATATCCTGATATTTATTCTTATGTTGGCCAATGACTTTTGCACTATGTACATTATTACGGCCATATATTCAAGTTATGTGTCACAAGAATTATATGAGATTTTTCCTATTTATTATATTAGCTGTACTGTTTTTCTCTTTGATGTTATTCTGGTATATACATATATATATCTGCACATGCACTTTATGTATTTAATATATCGATGGTGTTAATTTACTTGTATTCATGTATTTACTGGATGAAATCCAATATATGTGCATCCTAGGGAGAACCACTATTCAATACATAGGCTGTGTCTCTACACCCCACGTGTGTTTTAATGTATAGTTGTCAATTACATGTTTTGTAACGTATTTTTCTATGTCTGATCACTGATTTATCCAAATAAAGAATTTACTCCATTATGTCTGCTGTATTATTTAATCCTTACTGGATTGTTGTAGGTCATTTCATACTTGAATTGTGGTCCAGTGGACCTTAATGATTATACACATGTATTTTTTTCCTGGATGTGTAGCTATACCCCATTCATTGTCGGTGTTATGTGTACAGGCATCTGCCCAGTATGATGCGGGCTCAGCTCCTGAACCTGCTCCATACATAGAGGCCTGACATTGGAGGAGCTATTACATCATATGTCGGCAAACGCTTTTCTGCCTCCTTTATAAGTTAGCAGTGGGAGAGCATGATAGAAAGGCTTACCTACCCCCTGAGACCGACTTTAGCTCTTAGGCCACGGCCCCACTATCAGTATTTGGTCAGTATTCGGTCAGTATTTTTTCACAGGAGTGGGAGCCAAGACCAGGAGTGGGTGATAAATGCAGAGTTGGTGACTTGTTTCTATTATACCTTTTTCTGATTGTTCCTCACCTGGTTTTGGCTTTGGGGTGACAGCTAATATTTTAACAATAGTAGGGGTAACATTAGGCCTTATTCAGAAATACTGTCTAATATTAAAATTGGCTTTGTTATCAATAGTAATAAAACCTCAATTTTTTTATTTTTTTTATTTTATTTTTAAAAAGCAGATTTATCAGCCATCACCCCAAGATTCCCATGATTCTTTAGGTCATGGTGCTCTTTGGATGACAGCTAATATGTCTAGAGTTTACAGTAGGACGCACTGGTCCATGTTTATAGACGTCACAATGATTTAGTAACGTGCGGCATTGTACTCATTACACTGAGCTCTGACTTCTTGGGATGGGTAACAAGGACATTTTTGGGGTAAATGAGGCCCAATATACCCCTTACTATAGATTATTACATTTTTCGCAGTGTTCCCTCATCTATATAATAACATCTTAGGTCCTGATGCTCCTAGGGAAACCACTAATATTAGTATCATTTACAGTATGGGGTAAATTATCACATGAATGTAAACATCAAATCCATTTAGTAGCCCTTGGACATTGAAGACCATCTCTGAGACCAGCACAGTTGTAATATGTGATATGTCTGTTTACATGTATTTTTCTGTATGTCTTCAAATATGTTTATGTCTGTATGTGTCTTTGTATATGTCTGTATATGTTTCTGCGACCTGTATATGTGCAAGTCTGCATGTGTATACGTGACTCCATGTGCGTATATGCGTGACTGCATGTGCATGACTGTGTGTGTATGACCATGTGTGCGCATGCCTGCTGGTGTCTGACTGTGTGCATGACCGCGTGAGTGCATGTGACTGCGTATGTGTGACTGCTTGTGTAAAAGACTGCATGTGTGTACAAGACTACGTGTGTGCGTGACTGAGTGTTGACTGAATGTTTGTGTATTTGCAAGACGGCATGCATATGTGCGTGACTGCGTATGTGTGTGTATGTGCGTAACTGCATGTGTGTGTATGTGCCTGACTGCATGTGTGTGTATGTGTGTGACTGCATGTGTGTGTATGTGCCTGACTGCATGTGTGTGTATGTGTGTGACTGCATGTGTGTGTATGTGCGTGACTGCATGTGTGTGTATGTGCGTGACTGCATGTGTGTGTATGTGCGTAACTGCATGTGTGTGTATGTGCATGACTTCGCGTGTGTGTATGTGCGTGACTGCGTGTGTGTGTATGTGAGTGACTGCGTGTGTGTGTATATGTGTGACTGCGTATGTGTGTGTATGTGTGTGACTGCATGTGTGTGTATGTGCGTGACTGCGTATGTGTGTATATGTGTGACTGCGTATGTGTGTGTATGTGTGTGACTGCATGTGTGTGTATGTGTGTGACTGCGTGTGTGTGTATGTGCGACTGCGTGTGTGTGTATATGTGTGACTGCGTATGTGTGTGTATGTGCGTGACTGCATGTGTGTGTATGTGCGTAACTGCATGTGTGTGTATGTGCATGACTGCGCGTGTGTGTATGTGTGTGACTGCATGTGTGTATGTGCGTGACTGCATGTGTGTGTATGTGTGTGACTGCGTATGTGTGTGTATGTGCGTGACTGCATGTGTGTGTATGTGTGTGACTGCATGTGTGTGTATGTGTGTGACTGCATGTGTGTGTATGTGCGTGACTGCATGTGTGTATGTGCGTGACTGCGTGTGTGTGTATGTGCGTGACTGCATGTGTGTGTATGTGCGTGACTGCGTGTGTGTGTATGTGTGTGACTGCGTGTGTGTGTATGTGTGTGACTGCGTATGTGTGTGTATGTGCGTGACTGCGTATGTGTGTGTATGTGCGTGACTGCGTATGTGTGTGTGACGCGCCCCCTGGGACATATTCCTTTTTGAGGGGAATACCCGGCACCGGATCAGATGGGGTTTGTAGTCTCCGAGCGGCTGTGACCCGGCCCGTGCCCAGGGCGTCAAACTCAGTGTTAAGTGGCAGTCCTACAGATGTTTAAGAGTTCTTTTGTGTCGACTACGCCACCCGTTGTGATGCGGTCACTGTGGCCGCCGCTGCAGCAGGGTCCGCTGAGGCTGATGGTGGGTGCGCAGCTTGGTGGGATAACCCCCAACGGGAGGGGTATAGCCTCAGGGGGGACAGGTGCAGAGGATGGGGGTTGTGGTGGTGCAGTGCAGACGGCAATTAAGACAGAGTCGGGTTGTGCAGTTAAGGGTGTTTACTTACTGCAGATGTTGTACTGGTCACTCCAGCTTCGAGTGACCACCCGAGCCGTGCTGCGTCCACCAGGTCCTGGATCCAGCCAACCCCCAAACAAGTCCGGAGCGTGGCCCTGAGCTCTCCTTCTGTCCCGTTCTCTGGCCGTCCCCACCAGTGATCCACCTAGGTCCAGCTCCCTCGGGCCTTCTGTTAGGACACCCTTGGCCTTGGGTTCCCTGACCCTCCACGTGGTATGCCTTCGGGGTGGATATGGTGGGTGGCCGTGGCAGATGCTGCCCACGGCCTCCGGTCTCTGGCTAGGGTGTGTTTTCTGCCCCCACCAGTTTGGGTTCCGGTACCCTGTGCCGACTCCTCACCCGGTGCTTTAATTTGGGTTCTTGGGTCCTCTCTGTTTTCCCCTCTGGGTACTCCTTCTCTGCTCCTCTCTCACTCTGGCTCAGGTCTCCTCTGCTCTGCTCCTCCAGTTACACTCTGACAGACTGACTCTGATCTTGCAGACTGACCCTGATCTTAGATGGTTCCCACCTTATATAACCCTCTATGTGTGAGCTCAGATGACCAGCACCCAATGAGCTCCTAGCACTACCCAGACTGCTCCCCCTATCTGCCCCTACACTACTTGGGATGTTCCACCCCCCTCCCACTCCAGCCAAGGACAGACTCGGTCGTACCTGCACATTTCTAAGTGGGAGTACCGTTGGTCTGCCCTCCGGAAATGGGATGTGTGTAGTGCATGCAGCCTACCGAGCTCAGTCCCACTCTCCATCCTTGCCCGGGAGTGGAATATCACACCTCTGGGTTGAGGTGCAATACCCCTGTAGCAGCCGAATCCTCAGGGTGCTACATTCCCCCCTGGTAAATCACAGCACGTCCTCGGGCTGTAAAGACAAAAACACCAAAACATACAATTTTTTTTTTTTTTTTTTCATAATAACAAAACATATTAACTGCATATAAAACACTATATATAAATAACTTTCTCGTAGAAAACATTCTCTTCTTGCTTCTCCTCCGGTCACTCTACGACTGATGACCGGGCAGAGTGCGACAGTCTTTTCTAAAGATGGTTTCCTTTTAAAACCAGTAGGGGGCGCCTTAGGAAGCGCAACTATGTACAGGGAATATGGCCGCTCTCAGTCCTCGGCCAGGCAAAGAGGGAAAGGGATGGCCGCTCACAGTCCTCAGCCTGTGGGATAAAGGGTAAAACGGGTAAACAGTTCACTGGTCCCAACGGGGACTAAACTTCAAAGCAGCCACGGTTTCTTGGGTACCCCGACGGGTAACTATGTACATTCTCCTTCACTTCCGTCCTCAACGACGGCGTCCTCCTGCTCTTTTCTTGTAATTAACTGTAGCTTCAGACCCATCCGGGTCCTCTTGCTCCTCCTCCTCGCACCGCAACTCCTCCTCCGTCAGGCGGTGTACGTGGAGGGCGTAAGGTCCTTTGGCACACTTGTGCCGGGTGAAGGTGACCTCGTCTCCGATGTAGAGGTCACGACCTCTGTGACCCTCCGGCAGATGGGATTCAACGTCTCTGCGCGTTACAAAAACGTCACCGAAGGTGTTGCGGTCTCGGATGAAGCCCCACCCATGCTGCTGGTTGAACTTGATCACTGTCCCGATGGTGCGGGGACAATGCGCTGCACGGGGGTCCCTCCTGGTCCGGCTCTTCTGCTCGGCACTCCGTACTTGGGCCTGTTGCTCTCGGACCCGCCTCTCTTCCCGCTCCCTTGCGAACTCCGCGAGCTGCTGACGGCAGCACTCAGCGCGCTCTGCCGCAGCTGCCCGGGTTTCTCCGGTGAACCCCATTAGATCTTCTCCCGTGGGGTCCCACGCAAATTGGGCTTCTTCCAGAGGAGGCGAGACCCGTGCCACGGGCTTCGGAGCCGGAATCAGGGGCTCACACAAGGGCCCTAGTCTCTGCTGCCGCTCCAGCTCATAGAATTCTTCGGGCCAGATGAAGGGCCGCCCGTCCGGCCATGTGAGCTGGCTAAACAAGTCCTCCCCCAGATGTGGCACCCTTGGTTTCGCGGGCGCGGGCGCGGTGTTGGCGACGCCCGGGTTGCCCAGGCCTTGCGGCCAGGCCTGGGGCATCTGGAAGGTGAAGGGCACCGTTAACACGGCGGCGCCCTGGGCTACCTGGCCTTGCGACCAGGCCGGAGGCTCCGCGGAGGTAGGGGGCGCTGTTGGTGATGCGGCGCCCGGGGGTACTAGGCCTTGCGACCAGGCCGGAGGCTCTTCCTGCTTTGTCACGCTCCGGGTCGAGGCGCGTGACGCCACAGGGGTCGCTGCGGCGGCTTCCGGTCGGGGCCTAGTCCATAGCGGTGACATGGCGGCTACGGGCACAGCAGGGGGACTTTCGGGCTCTGCGACGGGGAGCTGGGGCAGGTGGGCGGTTTCCCGGCTTGGGGTATAGGCGTCCCCTTTACCTGCCTCCTTGCGTCCGGCTCCCTTCTCGGCGCCGTCTCCGGCCTTTGGTCCTCCCGCGCCATCCTCAGAGGCGGTCTGTTTCCTCTTCCAGGGTAGCGTGCTCCGTTGACGGGTCTCAGCTTGCTGGGCCATCTCCCGGCTCCATTCCGCCAATATCTCGCGCTGTACCCGGGCCATCCTCCGTGCGAGGCCCTCCAGGGCAGTCTGTGCACACTCCCGGTCTCGGGGGAGCTGTGCAAGGACCTCCACTAGGCCTAGTGGGGTCGTGGATTCTAGCAGGCTCCTGACCAACGGGTCGGTGCTGCTCTGCTCTTCTTCCAGCAGGCTCCTGGCCAGCGGGCCGGTGCTGCTCTGCTCTCCTTCCTCGGTCTCTAGCAGACTCCTGGCCAGCGGGCCGGTGCTGTTCTGCTTTCTCTCCATCTCCGGGTAAGCTCCTCCGCTACTCTTCTCCAGGCTTCTTGCCTCCGGGTGCGCTCGCTCCAGACTGCTCCAGGCGGCACCCATCTTCGTTCTTTCCTTTCGTCTCCTCCCACTTCGAGGGCGGTCCCGGGGCAACTTGGTGACTGTCAGCTCCAGGGGCTGTTCTTTCACGCTGACCGACACCTCCAGCATCACAGTCTCTGTTGGTGGGGGCGGTTTCCACTTTTGGCGCCATTTTCTGTCCTGGCCCACGATGGGAGGCGGCCTCTTGCCCTCCTTTGGCACGCCCATAATGGCGTCCGCTCTGCCAAGGCGGGAAATCTTCGGAAATGGCGGGAATCGCTTCCCAGTGGCGGGAAACTCTGCAGATGGCGGGAACAAGCTGGAAATGGCGGACAATCGGCGGGAAACGACTGGTGATGGAGTCCGATGGCGTGGACCCTCCGGAACCGGCGGGAGACTTCTTTCTGAGGTAAACTTGCACTTTTCTTCAGGCACGCAGTACCCGGGTGTTGCGGGCACGTAATCCTGCCGACTACGCCAAAGTTGACGCGCCCCCTGGGACATATTCCTTTTTGAGGGGAATACCCGGCACCGGATCAGATGGGGTTTGTAGTCTCCGAGCGGCTGTGACCCGGCCCGTGCCCAGGGCGTCAAACTCAGTGTTAAGTGGCAGTCCTACAGATGTTTAAGAGTTCTTTTGTGTCGACTACGCCACCCGTTGTGATGCGGTCACTGTGGCCGCCGCTGCAGCAGGGTCCGCTGAGGCTGATGGTGGGTGCGCAGCTTGGTGGGATAACCCCCAACGGGAGGGGTATAGCCTCAGGGGGGGACAGGTGCAGAGGATGGGGGTTGTGGTGGTGCAGTGCAGACGGCAATTAAGACAGAGTCGGGTTGTGCAGTTAAGGGTGTTTACTTACTGCAGATGTTGTACTGGTCACTCCAGCTTCGAGTGACCACCCGAGCCGTGCTGTGTCCACCAGGTCCTGGATCCAGCCAACCCCCAAACAAGTCCGGAGCGTGGCCCTGAGCTCTCCTTCTGTCCCGTTCTCTGGCCGTCCCCACCAGTGATCCACCTAGGTCCAGCTCCCTCGGGCCTTCTGTTGGGACACCCTTGGCCTTGGGTTCCCTGACCCTCCACGTGGTATGCCTTCGGGGTGGATATGGTGGGTGGCCGTGGCAGATGCTGCCCACGGCCTCCGGTCTCTGGCTAGGGTGTGTTTTCTGCCCCCACCAGTTTGGGTTCCGGTACCCTGTGCCGACTCCTCACCCGGTGCTTTAATTTGGGTTCTTGGGTCCTCTCTGTTTTCCCCACTGGGTACTCCTTCTCTGCTCCTCTCTCACTCTGGCTCAGGTCTCCTCTGCTCTGCTCCTCCAGTTACACTCTGACAGACTGACTCTGATCTTGCAGACTGACCCTGATCTTAGATGGTTCCCACCTTATATAACCCTCTATGTGTGAGCTCAGGTGACCAGCACCCAATGAGCTCCTAGCACTACCCAGACTGCTCCCCCTATCTGCCCCTACACTACTTGGGATGTTCCACCCCCCTCCCACTCCAGCCAAGGACAGACTCGGTCGTACCTGCACATTTCTAAGTGGGAGTACCGTTGGTCTGCCCTCCGGAAATGGGATGTGTGTAGTGCATGCAGCCTACCGAGCTCAGTCCCACTCTCCATCCTTGCCCGGGAGTGGAATATCACACCTCTGGGTTGAGGTGCAATACCCCTGTAGCAGCCGAATCCTCAGGGTGCTACATGTGTATGTGTGTGACTGCATGTGTGTATGTGCGTGACTGCATGTGTGTGTATGTGCGTGACTGCATGCGTGTGTATGTGCGTGACTGCATGCGTGTGTATGTGCGTGACTGCATGTGTGTGTATGTGTGTGACTGCATGTGTGTGTATGTGTGTGACTGCGTGTGTGTTTGTGCATGACTGCCTGTGTTTGTGAGTGAGTGTGTGTGTCTACATGTGCGTGTGGACCAGTGTACAAAAAACAGATGTATATCTGAGGATTAGTAATAACTAGCTAACAAATTTATCCATTTAAAAATTAAAAATGTATTCAATTTAGATTAATAGCAAAGAGCTATGCAGGGGCTCATACTGTATCTAGGAGGCTATGCAGGGGCTCATACTGTATCTAGGAGGCTATGCAGGGGCTCATACTGTATCTAGGAGGCTATGCAGGGGCTCATACTGTATCTAGGAGGCTATGTGGGGTCTCATACTGTATCTAGGAGGCTATGTGGGGTCTCATACTGTATCTAGGAGGCTATGCAGGGGCTCATACTGTATCTAGGAGGCTATGCAGGGGCTCATACTGTATCTAGGAGGCTATGTGGGGTCTCATACTGTATCTAGGAGGCTATGTGGGGGCTCATACTGTATCTAGGAGGCTATGCAGGGGCTCATACTGTATCTAGGAGGCTATGCAGGGGCTCATACTGTATCTAGGAGGCTATGCAGGGGCTCATACTGTATCTAGGAGGCTATGTGGGGTCTCATACTGTATCTAGGAGGCTATGTGGGGTCTCATACTGTATCTAGGAGGCTATGCAGGGGCTCATACTGTATCTAGGAGGCTATGCAGGGGCTCATACTGTATCTAGGAGGCTATGTGGGGTCTCATACTGTATCTAGGAGGCTATGTGGGGTGTCATACTGTATCTAGGAGGCTATGCAGGGGCTCATACTGTATCTAGGAGTCTATGCAGGGGCTCATACTGTATCTAGGAGGCTATGCAGGGGCTCATACTGTATCTAGGAGGCTATGTGGGGTCTCATACTGTATCTAGGAGGCTATGCAGGGGCTCATACTGTATCTAGGAGGCTATGCAGGGGCTCATACTGTATCTAGGAGGCTATATGGGGTCTCATACTGTATCTAGGAGGCTATGTGGGGTCTCATACTGTATCTAGGAGGCTATGCAGGGGCTCATACTGTATCTAGGAGGCTATGCAGGGGCTCATACTGTATCTAGGAGGCTATGCAGGGGCTCATACTGTATCTAGGAGGCTATGTGGGGTCTCATACTGTATCTAGGAGGCTATGTGGGGTCTCATACTGTATCTTGGGAGCTATGCACGGGGCTCATACTGTATCTAGGAGGCTATGCAGGGGCTCATACTGTATCTAGGAGGCTATGCAGGGGCTCATACTGTATCTAGGAGGCTATGCAGGGGCTCATACTGTATCTTGGGAGCTATGCACGGGGCTCATACTGTATCTAGGAGTCTATGCGGGGGCTCATACTGTATCTTGGGAGCTATGCACGGGGCTCATACTGTATCTATGGAGCTATGCACGGGGCTCATACTGTATCTAGGAGGCTATGCGGGGTCTCATACTGTATCTAGGAGGCTATGCGGGGTCTCATACTGTATCTAGGAGTCTATGCGGGGTCTCATACTGTATCTTGGGAGCTATGCACGGGGCTCATACTGTATCTAGGGAGCTATGCACGGGGCTCATACTGTATCTATGGAGCTATGCGGGGGCTCATACTGTATCTACTGTGTCTAGGGAGCTATGCGAGGGTTCATACTGTATCTACTGTATCTAGGGAGCTATGCGAGGGTTCATACTGTATCTAGAGAGCTATATGGGGGCTCATACTGTATCTAGGGAGCTAAGCGCAGGCTCATACTGTATATGGGAGGCTATATGGAGGCTCATACTGTATATAGGAGGCTAAATGGAGGCTCATACTGTATCTAAGGCGCTATCTAGGGGCTCACACTGTATATAAGGAGCTATGTGGGGCTCTTACTGTATGTAGGGGGCTATGTGGTGGCTCATACTGTATGTAGGGGGTGATGTGGGAGGGCTCATACTGTATATAGGGGGATGTCAGCATACTTAATTGTGCTCAATATTAAGTTATTATTATTTATTATTATTAAATATTATAAAAAATAATTATAATTAATATGTTAATATTAACATTGAGCAGAATTAATTTCAGCCTATTGGTTTGGTCTGCACAACAATCATGGTCTCTCATGTGGCCCCTTGGGAAAATTAATCTCCCACCCCTGCTCTATTTTATATAGTGCCATTTTCTGTATGGTGCTGTACATAAGGGTAAACTTTGCGCTGCGCGCTGTGTGCACCGCTGTCTTTGTCCATCTACAGATGTGTACAAGCGCACCTATGTGTTACTTTTCTTGGTCATGCCCTCAGCACTCTCTTAAAGGAGTTATTTGACGAGCCCCACGTGAATGGCGCAGCAGTGCGCATCATCAACCACAGCTCCATTTATCTTTTCACAGTTCCGTTTCTCTGGATCATGGTGGTCCCAGTGGTTAGGTCCGCAGTGATCAAAAGTTATCCCCTATCCATAAGAAGGGGGATAACTTCCAAACTTGGGATAACCCATTTAAACAGGATTTCAAAATGTATTTTTATTTGCCCATAGGAATGTAGAAAATTATAAAGCAATAATGACTCTACCTAACTGTAATACAGCCTCTCCAACAATAGGACAGAGGAAATGGCACTGTGCAGTCTATATGTATACAGAATAATCCAAATACTGAAAATTACACTCCGTATACAGGACAGGAGAAGTGGTACTGTGCAGTCTATATACAGTCTATATACAGTATATACACAGAATAATACAGATACTGAGAATTAAAACCAGTATACAAGACGGGAGAAGTAGTACTGTGCAGTGTATATATACAGATTAATACAGATACTGAGAATATTGCAGTCAATTTATATACACAGAATAATACAGATACTGAGATTTACATCAGTATACAGGGCAGGAGAAGTGGTACTGTGCAGTGTATATATACAGTCTATATACAGTATATACACAGAATAATACAGATACTGAGAATTACACCCAGTATACAGGACAGGAGAAGTGGTACTGTGCAGTGTATATATACAGATTAATACAGATACTGAGAATATTGCAGTCAATTTATATACACAGAATAATACAGATACTGAGATTTACATCAGTATACAGGGCAGGAGAAGTGGTACTGTGCAGTGTATATATACAGAATAATAAAGATACTGAGAATTACACCCAGTATACAGGGCAGGAGAAGTGGTACTGTGCAGTGTATATATACAGAATAATAAAGATACTGATAATTACACCCAGTATACAGGGCAGGAGAAGTGGTACTGTGCAGTGTATATACTGTATATGCAGAATAATACATACACAGGGAATTACACCCAGTATACAGGACAAGAGAATTGGTTCTATCCAGTGTATATACTGTATATACAGAATAATACATACACAGAGAATTACACCCAGTATACAGGGCAGGAGAAGTGGTACTGTGCAGTGTAAATATGCAGAATAATACAGATACTGAGACTTAGGCCACAGCCTCACTATCAGTATTTGGTCAGTATTATTTCCGCAGTATCTGTATTATTCTGTATATACAGTATACACTGCACAGTACCACTTCTGTCTGTATGCTGGTTGCAATTGTCAGTATTTGTATTATTCTGTATATATACAGTACACTGCAAAGTACCACTTCTCATGTCCTATATATACTGTGTGTAAGGCCACGGCCCCACTATCAGTATTTGGTCAGTATTTTTTCTTAGGAGTGGGAGCCAAAACCAGGTGAGGAACAATCAGAGAAAAGGTGTAATAGAAACAAGTCACCAATTCTGGATTTATCACCAACTCCTGGTTTTGTCTCCAACTCCTGAGAAAAAATACTGACGGAATACTGACCAAATACTGATAGTGGGGCCGTGGCCATAGGGAGAATTATACACAGCATACATAGCTCCAAAATATATGCTACAAACATCTAAATATATATATATACCCACACAAACACTGGGACCATTGTATATACATGTAGTAAATATTATAGTATATATATTATAGTATGAACTATGGAGCTGTGTATATAGTTATTTAGTGTGGTGCTGTGCCTGAGCACAAAACTTTTAGTGGGAAGTCCACACCATATACAGAGCTCCACACTATATACTGGGTTATAAAACATGGTATGGAGCTGTGTGTATACTATATAGTGTAGAGATGTGCCTTTTATATAAAATGTGCAGCCCACACTATATGCTATACACACATATTATATTCACATCACATCTACACTATATATTACACACAGCACCTCACTACATGCTATATACACAGGTCCACACTAAATACAGCACTTAATTATGCTGTTTACATCAGATAGTATAATCTGGGGCCGATGCATATACATTACATAGGATACACTGGGGATGATATATATACATTACATAGGATACAATGGGGCCGATGTATATACTTCTGAGGGGATGTGCTGGGGGCGATCTATATACATCACATGGGATACGCTGGGGCCGATGTATATACATCACATGGGATATGCTGGGGAAGATGTATATACATCACATGGGATACACTGGGGCTGATGTATATACGGATTATAATGAGGGCAATTTGGGCTACCGCCCGGGGCCCGAGGCTTCAGGGGGACCCATGGCCAGATTGCCCTCATTATAATGTTTTGTGCGGAGGCAGTGGCAGGTTTGGCAGGGGGACCGCACTGTACCTTTTAGACGCCGGCCACATCACAGGGAGGCAGACACGCACCCTGCGCGCTGTGTGCTGCGTCTCCAGGACTGACATCACACAACAGCGCCTGGAGCTTCTTTATCCTGCGGGAGAGGAGCTGGTGGATCAGGTCAGTGAATGGCGGTAAATATGAGGTCTGGAGAGGATGTCTGGAGTGAAAAGGGGGCTGCAGGACGCTGCTCCCCTCCTGATGAGTTTGCAAAATATTCCATAGTGTCAGTTCAGCGGCCGCTCTGATAGGGCTCTGTATAAGTTATTGCAGGACTTTCATCGTTGCTGCAGATCAGGTCACTCTGGGTCATCGGCTCCAGCATCACCAGATCTGCAGGAAAATTCAGAGTCCTGTAATAAATCCCACTGAGCCCCAGCAGAGCGACCACAGACATTGCATAGAGGATCCTGCACTGACTGATCAACCCTGAACCTGCAGGACATCACATACTGTACTGATCCATATATGATATGTGAGGTCCTGTAGGCAGGTGTGATCAGTACAGTGTATATCCCTGTACAAAATGTCACATCCAGTAAACAGATTAGTGTATATTATACTGTGGTACAGACATGAGATGGGATATAACAATGTGTATAGTATAACATCTAATGTCTGTATCACAGTATATTATACTAGCTATTGAACCCGTTTTACACCCGGGTCACAAGCATTTTTAGTGGTACATTTCTGGCGCCATTTTTTTTAAGACACTGTGTCTGCGAGTTCTCATAAACAGTATCTTCAATAAAATGGCGCTGGATAGCGTGGTAAGCGCATGCACTGACTCCGGCACCATTTCATTGAAGTAATGTGCTACAAAATTAAAGGGTTCCTTTCATCGGAAATAATGCTATTAACCTGCGTTCAGGTAAACAGCGTTTTTATACTGCCCAGTAGCTGAATGCATTGGGGAGAAAATGATCTTTATTCTACTCGCCAGCATTCGGTTTCAGTCATGAGGGCAGTGCCGGTTCGGTCACCACTCTGAGTATACAGAGCGTCCTCTGCAACCGAGCCCCCGGCCCTGACTGACACTGACTCTACATTGAGACCGGCTGTCAGTCAGGGCCAGGATTACAGGGGTTGCTCTGTATACTCAAAGTAATGACTGAACCGGCGCCGGGCCAGACCCCATTACTAAAACCAAATGCTCCCTCATCCTGGTATATGCTCCCTCCCCATCCTGGTATATGCTCCCTCCCCATCCTTATCCTCCATCCTGGTATATGTTCCCCCATCTTGCCTGCTCTGATGTTCTTCTATCCATACAAAAAAAAAACAACACTCCTACTCGCCTTTTCCCCTCTCGCTTGCAGCGCATCCTCGAACACCGGCAAGGCTGAAGGAGTGTGGCGCCAGAGTTCGCACCTGCGCATGCATGAACCACAATGCCACACTCCTCCAACCTCGCCGGACATCAAGGTATGAGTCCTAATGGCGCCGAAGATGGCAGTATGAAATCAGTGTTTACGCACCCCGTGATCTCCGTCATTACAATCCTTTATCCTCGTCCTCCTCCCTGTCACCTGTAACATCTGATGTGTTCTTCTGTCTCCGGCCAGACTGTGCAGGCGCATTGCGTGCACAGTCTGTAGAGGCTTCGGACAGACGGACACATCCCTGATTATATTATAGATAGTCATGTATTCTCATATAGACTCTACAGAGCTGTACCTAGGGGAAGAGGAGGGGCATGTGACCTGGGTACAGCCGTCAGGGCGGTGCCTTCGGGCCACCTCATGCGGTGGTCAGAGGTGTCTCCCAGGCAGCTGCAATTTGCCGCCCCCAGAGTGGGAATCGACCATTCTCTGAGCTTGCTGTGGAACCGACAGTCGATCAGAGAAGGGAGCTATGTGCGGGCTCATACTGTATATAGGGAGCTATGTGCGGGCTCATACTGTATATAGGGAGCTATGTGCGGGCTCATACTGTATATAGGGAGCTATGTGCGGGCTCATATTGTATATAGGAAGCTATGTGCGGGCTCATACTGTATATAGGGGCTATGTGCAGACTCATATTGTATCTAAGTAACTATGTAGGGGCTCATACTGTAAGTAGGTGGCAGTGTGTGGGCTCATACTGTATGTACAGGGCTATGCGGTGGCTCATACTGTATGTAGGGGGGTGTATGGGGGCTCATACTATATGTACAGGGCTCAGCGGGGGCTCATACTGTATCTAGGCCGCTATGTGCGGGCTCATACTGTATATAGGGAGCTATGTGCGGGCTCATACTGTATATAAGGAGCTATGTGCGGGCTCATATTGTATATAAGGAGCTATGTGCGGGCTCACACTGTATATAGGGAGCTATGTGCAGGCTCACACTGTATATAGGGAGCTATGTGCAGGCTCATATTGTATATAAGGAGCTATGTGCGGGCTCATACTGTATATAGGGGCTATGTGCAGACTCATTTTGTATCTAAATAACTATGTAGGGGCTCATACTGTATGTAGGTGGCAGTGTGTGGGCTCATACTGTATGTACAGGGCTATGTGGGGGCTCATACTGTATGTAGGGGGCTGTGTGGGGGCTCATACTATATATACAGGGCTCTGCAGGGGCTCATACTGTATCTAGGGAGCTATGCGGGGCTCATACTGTATATAGGAGGCTATGTGGGGGCTCATACTGTATATAGAGGGGCTATGCGGGGGCTCATACTGTATCTAGGGAGCTATGCGGGCGCTCATACTGTATCTAGGGAGCTATGCGGGGGCTCATACTGTATATAGAGGGATGTCAGCATACTTAATTCTGCTCAATATTAAGTCATACAATTAATATAATTTTTTTTTATTATTTTGTTAATATTAATATGGAGCAGAATTAATTTCAGCCTATTGGATCGGCCTCCATAACAGTCACGATCTCTCATGTGGCCCCTCCGGAAAATTAATCTGCCACCCTGATCTACTATATATAGTGCTATGTTATGGAAATTTTTTCCCCTCATTCTCTGTCTATAGATGTGATCAGAACATCTGTGTGTTGATCACATGACCAATCACATGATCTATCAAAGGGGATCATGTGACATGTCACGTGATACATCCGGTACCTCGGGGGGGCACACCTTTTAAACTGCCCGGGGCCCTGGCTACTCTTAATTAGAGATGAACGTTGTTCTACTCGAACTGTTCGCCAATCTCAAATTCGAGCTGTTTTGGGCGGTGTTCGAGCCGTTCGGCGAACACGAACAATTTGAGAAAAATTCGGCTGTTCGAGGCTATGTTCGATAACTGTTCGTGCACCAAAATCATAACTGGATTTTTTCTCAGTAATGATGAAAATTAATGTTAATACGCAATTTGAGTGTACAGCGGGGTGGGGGGAGGGGCAGGGGATGGATCTCTGCAGGAATAATGAAGACCTCCATTTTTTTTTCTCTTTCCCGCATTTACAGTGGGGAGGTGCAATCTGTCAGCCTATCAGCAGCGCACACACGGAGCGAAGTGCTTTTTTTCACACAAGCAAGGGCATGTGTCATTGGCAGTGTATGTCACATGTCCTTGCCCTATAAGACCAAGCCATTTTCCCCGTCGCCACCATTTTCTCACTGCTGCAGCTGCGTGTTAGACGGCACCGCTGTTGCTGTGTGCGCTATACCTTGTTAATTTCAAGCCAATTTTCGCACAAATATACAGATAGCTTGGGAGTAGGGAATAGTTGTGATTGCAGTCCTTTTAAGGACTAGGTTACAGCATTTCCTACGACTTTTATCAGGCAGGTCTGTGCTCTTAAATAGATAGATTGTGGGAGTAAAGACTAATTGTAATTGCAGTCCTTTTCAGGACTAGGTTACATCAGTTCCTATCAGTTTTTGCCAGGCAGGTCTGTGCCAGTGCTGTGCAAGTTTTTTTTCACAGCATTTGGCTGAATCTAGCAAAGCTAATCCTTTTTGGCCTATTGCAGAGTGTGTTAGTCAGTGGAGTAGCCTATCTGTGTTGCAAGATATACCACCTGTGTATAGAATACCAATTTTTTTACTGCACCTAGTGAAGTAAAATCTTTTGGGCATAGCATCATTCTATTAGTCCATCTATACTGACCTCCATCAGGTTGCAAACTGAATATAATTTTTTTCTGCATCTAGCTCTGAAAAAATATTTGGCCTTCTAGCAGTGTGTCGGACTTTCTCTATTAGTCCATCTATACTGACCTCCATCAGGTTGCAAATTAAAAATAATTTTTATCTGCATCTACAGTACCTCTGAAAAAATATTTGGGCTTCTAGCTGTGTGTGGGACTTGTTGTATTAGTCCATCTATACTGACCTCCATCAGGTTGCAAACTGAATATATTTTTTTCTGCATCTACCTCTGAAAAAATATTGGGCTTCTAGCTGTGTGTGGGACTTGTTGTATTAGTCCATCTATACTGACCTCCATCAGGTTGCAAACTGAATATATTTTTTTCTGCATCTACCTCTGAAAAAATATTGGGCTTCTAGCTGTGTGTGGGACTTGTTGTATTAGTCCATCTATACTGACCTCCATCAGGTTGCAAACTGAATATATTTTTTTCTGCATCTACCTCTGAAAAAATATTGGGCTTCTAGCTGTGTGTGGGTCTTGTTCTATTAATCCATCTATACAGACCTCCATCAGGTTGCAAACTGAATATATTTTTTTCTGCATCTACCTCTAAAAAAATATTGGGCTTCTAGCTGTGTGTGGGTCTTGTTCTATTAATCCATCTATACAGACCTCCATCAGGTTGCAAACTGAAAATAATTTTATTCTGCATCTAGCTCTGAAAAAATATTTGGCCTTCTAGCAGTGTGTGGGACTTTCTCTGTTAGTCCATCTATACTGACCTCCATCAGGTTGCAAACTGAATATATTTTTTTCTGCATCTACCTCTGAAAAAATATTGGGCTTCTAGCTGTGTGTGGGACTTGTTGTATTAGTCCATCTATACTGACCTCCATCAGGTTGCAAACTGAATATATTTTTTTCTGCATCTACCTCTGAAAAAATATTGGGCTTCTAGCTGTGTGTGGGACTTGTTGTATTAGTCCATCTATACTGACCTCCATCAGGTTGCAAACTGAATATATTTTTTTCTGCATCTACCTCTGAAAAAATATTGGGCTTCTAGCTGTGTGTGGGACTTGTTGTATTAGTCCATCTATACTGACCTCCATCAGGTTGCAAACTGAATATATTTTTTTCTGCATCTACCTCTGAAAAAATATTGGGCTTCTAGCTGTGTGTGGGTCTTGTTCTATTAATCCATCTATACAGACCTCCATCAGGTTGCAAACTGAATATAATTTTTTTCTGCATCTAGCTCTGAAAAAATATTTGGCCTTCTAGCAGTGTGTGGGACTTTCTCTGTTAGTCCATCTATACTGACCTCCATCAGGTTGCAAACTGAATATAATTTTTTTCTGCATCTAGCTCTGAAAAAATATTTGGCCTTCTAGCAGTGTGTCGGACTTTCTCTATTAGTCCATCTATACTGACCTCCATCAGGTTGCAAATTAAAAATAATTATCTGCATCTACAGTACCTCTGAAAAAATATTTGGGCTTCTAGCTGTGTGTGGGACTTGTTGTATTAGTCCATCTATACTGACCTCCATCAGGTTGCAAACTGAATATATTTTTTTCTGCATCTACCTCTGAAACAATATTGGGCTTCTAGCTGTGTGTGGGACTTGTTGTATTAGTCCATCTATACTGACCTCCATCAGGTTGCAAACTGAATATATTTTTTTCTGCATCTACCTCTGAAAAAATATTGGGCTTCTAGCTGTGTGTGGGACTTGTTGTATTAGTCCATCTATACTGACCTCCATCAGGTTGCAAACTGAATATATTTTTTTCTGCATCTACCTCTGAAAAAATATTGGGCTTCTAGCTGTGTGTGGGTCTTGTTCTATTAATCCATCTATACAGACCTCCATCAGGTTGCAAACTGAATATATTTTTTTCTGCATCTACCTCTAAAAAAATATTGGGCTTCTAGCTGTGTGTGGGTCTTGTTCTATTAATCCATCTATACAGACCTCCATCAGGTTGCAAACTGAAAATAATTTTTTTCTGCATCTAGCTCTGAAAAAATATTTGGCCTTCTAGCAGTGTGTGGGACTTTCTCTGTTAGTCCATCTATACTGACCTCCATCAGGTTGCAAACTGAATATAATTTTTTTCTGCATCTACAGTACCTCTGAAAAAATATTTGGGCTTCTAGCTGTGTGTGGGACTTGTTGTATTAGTCCATCTATACTGACCTCCATCAGGTTGCAAACTGAATATATTTTTTTCTGCATCTACCTCTGAAAAAATATTGGGCTTCTAGCTGTGTGTGGGACTTGTTGTATTAGTCCATCTATACTGACCTCCATCAGGTTGCAAACTGAATATATTTTTTTTCTGCATCTAACCCAGCCAATAGTTTTGGCCTAATACCACAGTTTGGCCACTCAGCTCTGCTCGGTTACCATCCATTGTTTTTTTGTGCAAACAACTCCAGAGTTGTGAATTAGTTAACCACCAAAATGAGTGGAAAAAGGCCTGCTGCTGGTGGAAAGGGGAATAGGCGTGTTGGGAAGGGGAAAAAAGGTTGTGTCCGTGGGGTAGGTGTTAAAGCAACAGTAACATCTGCAGAAGAAAGACCATCTTCCAGCCAAACTAAAATGTCTACTTCTTTTAGCGGACAATGTGATAAGATCCCTTTCTTACGGCCACGCCAATCGCTACAAATTCCAGATGAGGCACAAAAACAGCAGGTGCTTCAACGGATTTCAAGTGCTCCTTTAAGTGGGCTCTCCTCCACATCAACTTCAACATCACAAATACTCCAGTCCTCAAAGGTGTCACCCCAATCGCACTTGCTTCCTCACAGCTCCCAAATCTCCAGCTGCCCGTCTGAGTATGAGGTAGAACAGATGGTTGAGTCTGCAGAGCTGTTTACTCATACTATAGCCTGGGAATCAGAGGTCGACTCCAGCGCTTCTGTGAATCCAGACGAGGAAATGATCTGCACTGATGCCCAGAATCTTTATGAGTCGGATCCAGGACCAGACGCAGAAGGTTCTGACCATAATGTAGACCCTCATTCCCAAACTGTAACTCCTGTTGGTGGAGACAATGAGGAAGACGATGATAAGACTCAAATACCTGATTGGAGCGACAACTTTAGTTTTTTGTCAGGGCAGGAACAGGTTGGCTCTGAGGACGACGGGTGTGATAACGCACAGGGTGATGATGATGAGGTTGGAGATCCCACTTACTGTCAACCCACAGTCAGCCAAGAGATGAGGTCAACAGAGGAGGTGGAGGAAGATGCTAGTGACGACGAGGTCAGGTTGCGCCTTCCTGGACAGAGACGTAGTACTGGAAGCACGTCAACAACTGCATCCTCAAACACAACTCTGCCTCTCACCACAAGTCGTGGTGGCTCTTCAGGTCGCATGGGTGCTAAGCCTTGCATAGCCTGGGCATTTTTTCAGATCGATAAAGATGACCCAACTCGTGTTATCTGTAACATTTGTCAGCAAAAGCTAAGTAGAGGCCAAAAAATACATAGTTTGAGTACTTCATGCATGAACCGGCACATGGACATGAAGCATAAGTTGCAGTGGGAAGCTCAGTGTGCTACAATGCGGCCTAGCCGGCCGGGCCAACCACCGTCTGCCATATCTTGTGCATCCGCGGCCTCTTCATCCTCTGTGACTGGGGGGACAGCAGTCACACCTGTTTTGGGGCGCAGACCTGCCACCTCTTTACCCGCAACAGCCAGCGTGATTGGCAGGTCATCATTTTCTTTGGAGGTGGGAACACCAGCTGGTGTTGAGCGCTGTCCGACATCGATAGCACCACCTTTGGATCAAGGCAACCTAACATGTCCGCCTGCATCTTCCTCACAGACCGGCAGTTTGCCGGGGACACCCTTATCAACCGCGTCTAAGCACAATAGCCAGCCCTCGGTCCCTCAGATGTGGACAAGTAAAAGACCATTTCCTCCTAGCCATGAGAAAGCTAAGAGGTTGAATTTCACCATCTGCAAGCTCTTGGCTACAGAAATGCTGCCTTTCCGCCTGGTGGACACAGAGGATTTTCGAGACCTTATGTCTGTCGCAGTGCCCCAGTACCAGATGCCCAGTCGGCACTACTTCTCAAAGAAAGGTGTGCCTGCGCTCCACCAGCATGTCGCACACAACATCACCGCTTCTTTGAGAAACTCTGTGCGTGACAGGGTGCATTTCACCACAGACACTTGGACGAGTAGGCATGGACAGGGGCGTTACATGTCGCTGACTGGGCACTGGGTAACTATGGTGACAGCAGGACAAGGGGCTGCTGTCCAAGTCTTGCCGTCCCCACGAGTTGTGCGTCAATCCTCTTTATGTCAAAGTTCCTCCACTGCTTCTGCCTCCTCAACCTCCTCTCGGTCTTCCACCTGCACCAAAAGCCTGTCTGGTCATGCCACAAGCTTTCTAACTGCGCAGAAGGGATCCTGCACACCTCCTTACTATGCTGGCAGTAGGGCTCAACGTCATCAGGCGGTTTTTACATTGAAATGTCTGGGAAATGTGAGTCACACAGCTGAGGAGTTGTGGTCAGCTCTGGAGAACCAATTTCATGAATGGTTGTCTCCACTGGACCTGAAACCAGGGAAGGCCGTGTGCGACAATGCTGCAAACCTGGGTGCGGCCCTTCGCCGGGGCAATGTCACACACGTGCCTTGTATGGCTCACGTGTTGAACCTGGTTGTCCAGCAATTTTTAGCCCACTATCCCAGACTAGATGGCCTTCTGCAGAGGGCACGGTCGCTGTGTGCTCACTTCCGCCGTTCGCATCCCGCAGCTCAGCGACTTACATCTCTACAGAAGTCGTTGGGCCTGCCACTTCACCGGCTAAAATGCGATGTGCCTACCCGGTGGAATTCAACTCTGCACATGTTGCAGCGACTGTGGCAGCACCGACAAGCCCTGGTGCAATACGTTCTGACGTATAGCCTGGGCCAACGAGATTCAGAGGTGGGGCAAATCACGCTGGAGGAGTGGTCTCAGATCAGGGACCTATGCACCCTTCTGCACAGTTTTGAAATGGCGACGAAGATGTTTAGTGCTGACGATGCCATTATCAGCATGACTATTCCGGTGATTTACATGCTGGAGCACATGTTAAACAGAATTCGGAGTCAGGTGGTGGCACAAGAGGAGGTGGAGGAAGTAGAGGAGGAGGAGTTGTATGCGGAAGGGCTAACATCTGCAAGGTCCAGACGGTCGGCAGCACCAAGGCGGCAGGCATGTGAGGGTGGGGGAGATGGTTTTACCAGGGCGCATGGTAGCAGCCAAACTAGTGAGGAAGGTGCAGGAGCCCAGGAAGAAGTGGAGGACGAACTGATGGAAGACTCATCAGATGAGGGAGACCTTGATCACATTTCTGTTGTGCGAGGTTGGGGGGAGAGGACAGAGGAAGGAAGCATGAATGTTACCTCGCCACCAACACAACAGGGACTTGGTGCTCCTGGATGCGCAACACACATGAGTGCCTTCTTGCTGCACTACCTGCAACATGACCCTCGAATTGTGAGAATTAGAAATAATCCTGACTACTGGGTTGCCACACTGTCAGATCCCCGGTACAAAAGTAAATTTGCAGAAATTATTCCTGCCATAGAAAGGGATGCACGCATGCAGGAGTATCAGCAGAGACTGTTGCAGAATCTTACATGTGCTTTTCCACAAAATACCAGTGGTGCACGTAGTGAATCTCACAGTTCCAACTTGCCAACCGTGGGACCGTCAAGTGTTCAGCACTCAAACCGTAACAGAACCACAGTATCTGCTGGTAACATCAATTTTGCGGAATCATTTCACCACTTTTTTAGCCCATCCTTTGCAAGGCCACAGGAGACAAGAAGTCTGACACATAGTCAACGCCTAGAGACGATGGTACAGGAGTATCTCCAAGTAAACATTGAAGCCACGACTGTGTCACTGGACCCTTGCTCTTTTTGGGCTTCCAATCTGGATAAATGGCCGGAGCTAGCCACTTACGCCTTGGAGATCTTGTCATGCCCCGCAGCCAGCGTTCTGCCTGAACGTGTGTTCAGCGCTGCTGGTGGTGTGCTGACAGATAAGCGCACGCGGCTCTCCACTGATAATGTAGACAGACTCACGTTCATAAAGATGAACAAATCATGGATCCGAAACGAATTTTCTACCCCTGTGTCATCCTGGGGAGAGTAAAAGCTTGATGATTGGTTAAAATCACCCTACCAACCGTTTTAAGCTTTCAAATTACTAATCATGTTTATCTGTATCTTGACTGGAAAATAATTTGGGCTTTGTAGCAGTGTGCAGCACTGATCCTATTAGGCCATCTATACTAAAGCTTCACCAGATTTAAAATTAAAAATAATTTTTAGCTGCATCTAGCCCGGAAAATAATTTTGGGGCTCCGAGATGCGCAAGACACATAAGTGCCTTCTTGCTGCACTACCTGCAGCATGACCCTCATATTGTCAGAATTCGAAGTAATCATGACTACTGGGTTGCCACACTCTTAGATCCCCCAAACTTTTCGATCAACCTTTTCATTTTAATAAAGACCAAAAAAATGGTCATTTTTGAAATTATAAGCATTAGCAGGTTGTTAGAAACTGAAATCAAACAGTTTTCAACTCAAAACTTTATTCTAGGTGATGTTACATTTTCACATAGGACCCCTTGTTCGAAAGGAGCTTCTGAACTCTCTCGTCCATTGAATTTGTCAGGTTTTGGATGGTTTCTGCTTGAATTGTTTTGCATGAGGACAGAATACCCTCCCAGAGCTGTTGCTTAGATGTGAACTGCCTCCCGCCATCATAGACACTCCTTTTAATGATGCTCCAAAGGTTCTGAATGGGGTAGAGGTCAGGGGAGCATGGGGGTCACACCATAAGTTTGTCCCCTTTTATGCCCATATCAGCCAGAGATGCAGATGTTTTATGTGCAGCATGAGATGGTGCATTATCATGCAGAAAAATGATCTTGCTGTGAAATACACGGTTCTTCTTCTTGAACCATGGCAGGAAGTGCTGTTTGAGAAAATCCACATACATTATGGAGTTCATCTTTAGCGCCTTCAGGGATCCTAAAGGGGCCGACAATCTCTCTCCCCATGATTCCAGCCCAAAACATTACTCCACCTCCTCCTTGTTGGCACTGTAGCCGTGTTTGCGTGGGGTGTCCATCAACCAGCCATCCTCCACTCCATCCATCTGGACCATCGAGCGCTGCACGGCACTCATCCGTGAACAAAACTGTTTTGAAATCAGTCTTCATGTAATGTTTGGCCCACTGGAGCCGTTTCTGCTTGTGTGAAGTGGATAGAGGAGGTCGACAGGATGGCGTATGCACAGCTGCAAACCTCTGAAGGACCCTGCATCTTGTTGTTCGGGGGACGTTGGAGGCACAAGCAGCTTCAAAAACTTGTCTGCTGCTATGACAAGGCTTTTTTGCCGCTGCTCTTTCAACCTGACGTAATTGCCTGTAGGAAAGAGTCCTCAATTTGCCCTTATCAGCACGCACACGTGTGTACTGTGAATCAGCTACATACTTCTTGATTGCCAAGACACTTCATCCTGATCATCGCACAATGTTGATTGTAGTCATGCCTTGACCTAAACACTCCACAATTTGTTGCTTCTCAGCAGCCGACACATCCTTTTTCTTTCCCATTTTGGCAGAAAATGTAGGCTGCTTAATAATGTGAGAGAGCCTTCTTAAGTAGTCTTGCCTTTCATTGGACACACCTGCCAAACTAATTAGCACAGGTGTCTGCAATTGCTTACAGTGATATAAAGAGCCCTGACACACATCACCATCAATGAGTTTAACTGACAAACAAACAAATTCTTCCCTTATCACTCCTAAACACTTTTTGCATAATAATTTGGAACGCAGTGTACATGTGCTTTTCCACAAAACACCAGCGGTTCACGTAGTGAATCTTACAGTTCTAACTTGCCAACCGTGGTCTGTATGGAGTTGTTCAATAAAGGGCCCAAAATTAAGATAACATAGATGGGAGAGGTATCTATGAATAGGAATTCCTAAGTATTTGATACCCTGTGAGGGCCAGGCAAAGGGAAAGTTGGACTGGATGGAATCCTATATGGATTTGGGGAGGGAGACATCGAGGGCCTCAGACTTCGCTGCATTGATTTTAAAATTTGACCATGTAACAAAGTGATCTATTTCAGCCATAACAGCATGGATGGATATATGTGATTGAGTGATATATACTAGGACATCATCAGCAAATAGAGAGCACTTGTACTCGGTGCCTCCCACCTCAATCCACCTAATATTGGGGTTATGGCGAATTGATGAGAGCAGGTGCTCCGTCACTAGGATGTATAAGAGAGGGGACAGAGGACATCCCTGCCTTGTCCCATTGGTGATTGTGAAAGGTGATGAAAATGTTCTGATGCACCCCCTGGGCCTTGGGACACCCGGAGCCGGACCCTTTTTGGTGGATGCTGGTGGTTGTAGTCTTCGTGGCGGCGACCCGGTTCCGTGGCTCAGGGCGGTCAAACCAGTGGCGGAACTATTTATGTGGTTTTGATGTTTAAATGTACGACTACGCCACCCGTGGATTGCGGTCAGAGTGAACCGCCGCTACAGGGCAGACCGCTGAGGCTGGTGTTGTGGGTGCAGCAGAGCGTAGCATAACTCCCCACGGGAGGAGTATAGCCTCAGGGCAGTGTATGCGGAGGATGGGGGTGATGGTGCAGGGCAGCAGCAGTAACGACACGGAGTCAGTGATGCAGTTCAGGGCCTTTACTCACAGTTCTTATTATCCAGCCCACGTCTGCAGGTAACGGCTGCCCACGTCGTACTGTGAGGGGCTCAGACAACTCCCAGATAACTTTGGAGCACTTCACAGGACCCCCTTTGTGTGTCCTTTGTCTGGCCTTTCTTACCAACACTTCTGTCCGGCTGCCTCGGGCCTCCTCTTGGTAAACTTGGCGCCAGTTTCCCTGACCCTATGTGGTGCCTTCCTAGCGGGTGTAGCGAGGGGCTGCGCCACATAAAATGTCAGAGCCTCCGGTTTCTAGCTGAGGGTCGTTTCCTGCCTCCACTAGTTCGGGGACCGGTCTCCCCCTTTGGCCTGACCCCTCCACGCAGGTGGATTCGGGCGTGCGGTGGCGACTCGCCCGTCCACACCCCTGGGATCCCTTCATTCCTCGTTCCTGGAGCCTTCTCCGCTCCTCTTCCTTCCTTCTCCCTCTTCCAGGCCTGGGCCTCTGTTACTAGGCCCGCCTCCGGAGCAGAGCTCATGCAGAGCCCCTGCTCCCTGCCACTTCTGCTCAGACTTCTCTGCACTGAACTAAGATGGTGCCCACCTTTTATACTCCCTTCTCAATGCACCCAGGAACTGCTTCCTCCCTGCTCCTGCACTACAGGGTTCCCCTTCCTCAGTGTTCCCTCCCCCCACTCCAGCCAGGGACAGGGACTGTCGTGCCCATCTCAGGGGCATATTGGTCGCCCTGCCCCACGGCAATGTGGTGTAATGCATGCAGGTGTCGGGTCCTGATCCACACTCCATCCTTACCTGAGAGTGAGATATCACACCTCTGGGTGAGGTGCAATACGTCTGTAGCAACCGAGCCCTCAGGATGCTACAGTTCCATTTATCTTCAGCCTAGGTGACGTATTGTGATACAGGGCTGTGATTTTGGCTATAAAAGGGTCCCCTAGACCCCTACCCCAAGCTTTTTAAGAGAATCATATATGGCGTGCCAGGAGACTCTATGGAATGCTTTCTCAGCATCCAACGAGAGTATCTAATTACAAATTTTTAACTGCATCTAGCCCAGGAAATACTTTGTGCCTAGTAGCAGTGTCTGCTAGTCAGCGGATTATCCCGGCTGTTAAGCAAGCTACACCACCTGTAGTTTAGACACTTAATTTTTTCAAAGGAAATGCTTTGGGACCACGGGATACTCAGTGAAGAGCATCAGGAGGCACCCCAAGGCATAGGGGCTGGGACTGGCAGTAGGATGCCTTGCGGTGGACAGCCGAGCTCGATCCTTATAAAAGCTTTTTAACTGCAGCAGCTTTAGTGGACGCTACTGGAGCTGGAATTACGCGGCTGCTGGCATGAGACTTGCCCTCCAATAGATCCTTGTAAATGGATTTAAAGTGTATTCATTCAAATTAGAGAGACAATTTAAATTAAAAAGCTTAGAGCTGCCTCCACCACAGGGGGGCTCGCTCGACCCACCAGCGGACAGGCACCAGTATTGGGAGAGGGGGGCTGGCCATCAGGGTTCACCGCGGCTCTGGCACAAACCCGGCGACACGGAGGTGGCACGGGCAGGAGCGGACTGGCCGTGTCGGCTTCTCACTTTTTGGATTTTAGAAGGGCATGACATGCCTATATCTGTGTCTCCCCCTCCTTTTACTCCTCCACCTCTTTTATTTTCGCATGACTATATGTACTTGTCACTTTTCCATGTGTTAGTTATGTCTTCTGAGCAGTTTGTCAGCTTTTGGACACCTTTGAAGGTGTTTTCTATGTGTTTCTATGTGTTTTTGTTTGCCTGCCATTGGTTTTAACGGTGTTCGAAGGTGTTCGACGAACAGTTCGACGAACAGTTCGGCGAACACACGGGTGTTCGACGAACCGAACCGAACTCGAACACTACGGGGGTGGCTCAACACTACTTTTAATCCACCCCTGTGTATATACATCATATAGGATACGTTGGGGACGATGTATATATGACGCGCCCCCTGGGCCATGTTCAAGGGACACCCGGAGCCGGATCTGGATAGGGGTAGTAGTCCTTGTGGCGGTGACCCGGTCCGTGCCCAGGGTGGTCAAACTAAGTGTGTGGCAGTCTTTTGTAGATGTTGTTTAAGTGTCGACTACGCCACCCGTTGATTGCGGCTAGGAGGCCGCCGCTGCAGAGCAGTCCGCTGAGGCCGGTGGTAGGATTGTGCAGCAAGGATGGTATAACCCCCAACGGGAGGGGTATGGCCTCAGGGCAGCAGATGTGGAAGATGGTGGTTGTGATGGTGCAGCAAGGAAGCTCAGAGACATGCGATGCAGTTTCAGGGTTTTTACTCACAGGTGTTGTTCCGGTCACTCCGGCCTTGAGTGACCACCCGAGCCGTGCTGCGTCCACCAGGTGTGGGACTCGGCCAACTCCCAGGCAGTCCAGAGCGTGGTCCTGAGCTCCCCTCTCTTCCTTCCTACTGGCCGTTCCCACCAGGGATCCACCTTTGTCCGGCTCCCTCGGGCCTCTTGGTGGTAAAACCTTCTCTGGCTTTCCTGACCCTATTCGTGGTGTGCCTTCCTGGTGGATGTGGTGAGGGTCGCGCCAAAACTTGACCACGACCTCCGGTTCCTGGCTGAGGATCATTAGCCTCCACCAGTTTGGGTTCCGGTACCCTTTTCTGCCAACCCTTCACCCCTTTTGGTTTACTTCTGGGATCTCAGGGTTCCCTCTTGTCTTGCGTCTCTGGGCCTCTCTTCCTCCTCCTTTCCACTGCAGGCCTGGCCCTGGAGCTGGGCCCAGCCGGAGCCACAGCTCCCTGTCAGCCCTCCTGGCTGAACTCTCCCTCTGACTCCCTCAGCTCTGCTCTCCCTGTCTCTAGATGGTGCCCACCATATATACTCCCTCTATGTGTGAGCCCAGGTGACTAGCACCCAATGGGCTCCTACCTCTATGCCCAGAGTCCCTCCCCTATCTGCCCCTACACTACTGGGATGTTCCTCCCCCCCTCCCACTCCAGCCAGGGACAGACGCTGTCGTACCTGCACATCTATCTGGTGGGAGTACCGTTGTTCTGTCCCCCGGAAATGGGATGAGTGTAGTGCATGCAGCTAGCTGAGCTCAGTCCCACACTCCATCCTTACCCGGGAGTGGAATACCACACCTCTGGATCGAGGTGCAATACCCCTGTAGCAGCCGAGTCCTCGGGGTGCTACATATACATCACATGGGATACACTGGGGCCGATGTATATATAGGTGCATCTCACTAAATTATAATATCATCAAGAAGTTAATTTATTTCAGTTCTTCAATACAAAAAGTGAAACTCATATATTATATAGAGTCATTAATATAATTGTCTTATCCCGTCTGTCTGTCTGTCCTTCTGTCCAGGAAATCCTGCGTCGTTGATTGGTCCGGCGCTGTCAATCAGCGAGGCGGCATTTCAGAAAAAGATGGCGGATGTTAGCGGCTCATCTGCCACACGGAGGTCAGCGGCGATGCAGCCGGGAGATGCAGCCGGCTGCTCGCAGCATAAGTCCCCCACCGGAGGCGCTGCTGACCTCCATGCGGCTACCGTCGGGAGATCAGCGGCTACGGCCGCTTATCTCCCGACGGCAAGTGTGACGCCCCCCCTCCCCTCTCCTCTCCCCCCCTCTCCCCTCCTCTCCCCTCTCCCCCCTCCCCTCTCCCCGCTTGCTCAGGGCCCCGGCACCCGGCGCCATACTTACCCCTCCCTGTGCCTCCGCAGCAGCTCCTGTGTCTGCCGCTGCTGCTCTGTGACGTCTCAGGTCAGAGGGCTCGGTGACGTCTTTACACTGCGCTCTCTCCTGAGCGGTCACAGCGTGCAGCGGGAAGATGCCGGCTACGCTGGAGTCCGGAGCAGCAGCTGAGAAGTGAGGTGAGTATTGGATTTTTTTTTTTTATTGTATGGGGGCATAGGGCATTAAATGGTGGGGTGGGGGTGTGTGACATTGTGGAGGGGCCATTATAAGCGAGGGGGGGGTGTGACATCCTGCATGGGCCACTATGGGGGGATGTGACATCCTGCATGGGGTATTATATAAGGGGGATGTGACTTTCTGCATGGGGCATTATCAGGGAGGGGGGGATGTGACATGCTGCATAGGGCACTATGGGGGGGATGTGAGTTCCTCCATGGGGTATTATATAGGGGGGATGTCACTTCCTGCATGGGGCATTATAAGGGAGGGGGCGATGTGACTTCCTCCATGGGGCATTATAAGGGGGGTGGTGACATCCTGCATGGGGCATTTATATGGTGGGGGGGAGTGACATCCTGCATGGGGCATTATAAGGGAGGCGGGGATGTGACATCCTGCATGGGGCACTATGGAGGGGATGTGACTTCCTCTATGGGGCATTATATAGGGGGGATGTCACTTTCTGCATGGGGTATTATATAGGGGGGATGTGACTTCCTGCATGGGGCATTCTATAGGAGGGATGTGACATCCTGCATGGGGCATTATAAGGAAGGGGGGGGATGTGACATCCTGCATGGGGCATTATACAGGGGGGGGATGTGACATCCTGCATGGGGCATTATCCTGCATGGGCCATTATATGGGGGGGATGTGACATCCTTTTTGGGGCATTATAAGGGAGGGGGGATGTGACTTCCTGCATGGGGCATTATAAAGGAGGGGGATGTGACATCCTGCATGGGGCATTATATGGGGGGGGAGTGACATCCTGCATGGGGCATTATAAGGGAGGGGGGGTGACATCCTGCATGGGGCATTATAAGGGATGGGGGGATGTGACATCCTGCATGGGGCATTATATGGGGGGGGGAAGTGACAACCTGCATGGGGCATTATAAGGCAGGTGGCTACTCCCCGGTCCTCACTAACACGGTTCGCTGATTGGTCGCAGCCGCGACCAATCAGCGATTTCGGCGCCAAATTTAAACACCGCTCTGCTGATTGCTCGCGGCCGCCCGCGGCGACCAATCTGCGATTGTGGCGCCAAATTTATACACGGTCTCCGGCCAATTGGCGGCAGATTTAAAATAAGTATGCCACCGTCGGGAGACATTCTAGAATACCCGATGCGTTAGAATCGGGCCACCATCTAGTATATTATATAGAGTCATTACAAACAGAGTGATCTATTTCACGTGTTTATTTCTGTTAATGTTGATGATTATGGCTTACAGCCAATGAAAACACAAAAGCCATTATCTCAGTGAATTAAAATAATTAACAAAAAAACACATGCAAAGGCTTCCTAAGCATTTAAAAGGTCCCTTAGTCTGTTTCAGAAGGCTCCACAATCATAGGAAAGACTGCTGACATGACAGATGTCCAGAAGGCAGTCATTGACACACTCCACAAGGTCCCAGAGTTCCAATTTTCATTTGGAAATCAAGGTCCCAGAGTCTCGAGGAAGAGTGGAGAGGCCACAATCCAAGCTGCTTGCGGTCTAGTGTGAAGTCTCCACAATCGGTGATAGTTTGGGGAGCCATGTCATCTGCTGGGACTTGACACTAGAGTTGAGCGAGTATGTTCTATTAACCCTTTCGCCGACTATGCTCGGGCCGAGCTCCGAGTATTTCCAGCTGCTCGGTGATAAGGTTAAATTGCTTCTGTGTGCATGATTTGCAACTGTTTGACAGCTTTATTACATGTGAGGAATGTCTATTTCTTACACATTCCTCACATGTAATAAAGCAGTCAAACAGTTGCAAATCATGCACACGGGAGCAATTTAACCTCATCACCGAGCAGCTGGAAATACTCGGAGCTCGGCCCGAGCATACTCGGTCAGAACATACTCGCTCAACCCTACTTGGCACCTGTCCACACTGCCAAAAATACCAATACCTGGTTTAAAAACAACAGTATCACTGTGCTTGATTGGCCAGCAAACTCGCCTGACCTAATCCCCATAGAGAATCTATTATAGAGAATCTATGGGGTATTGTCAAGAGGAAGATGAGAGACACCAGACCCAACAATGCAGACGAGCTGAAGGCTGCTATCAAAGCAACCTGGGCTTCCATAACACCTCAGCAGGGCCACAGGCTGATCACCTCCATGCCACATTGCCGCATTGATGCAGTAATTGATGCAAAAGGAGCCCCGACCAAGTATTGAGTGCATTTACAGAACATACATTTCAGTCGGACAACATTTCGGATGTTAAAAACATTTTTCAAGCTGTTGTTATAAAGTATTCTAATTTACTGAGATAATGACTTTTGTTCATTGGCTGTAAGCCATAATCATCAACATTAACAGAAATAAACACGTGAAATAGATCACTCTGTCTGTAATGACTCTATATAATATATGAATTTCACTTTTTGCATTGAAGAACTGAAATAAATTAACTTTTTGATGACATTCTAATTTAGTGAGATGCACCTGTACATCATATAGGATGCTGGGGCTGATCAGTATACATAATGTAAGATACACTGGGGCTGATGTATATACGTCATGTAGGATACACTGGTGATGATGTACATACATTACATAGGATATGCTGGAGACTATGTATATACATCATATAGGATACGCTTGTGCCAGTGTATATGCATCTCTATAGGATACCTTGGGAGCGATGTACATAGATCATATAGGATATGCTGGGGCCGATATATATACATCATATAGAATACACTGGGGCTGTGTCATGGTGTGACTGTGGGATAGCAAGTGTGCTCCTATTCTGACCCTCAGGCTAGGGGTCCCTAGCTATTTCTGTTCCCAGGATTACTCCTGAATGTGGAGATGCCCGAGCCTCGTTCCTTACTATGCTCCTAAGCAGCACTAGTTTGTACAGTGTATGGGGGGAAAACAAAACAAGATAGGACAGAACTGAAGCACAGTCACACAACACGCTCTCAGGGAAATACACAAAGGAATATAAAGTCTAAAGCCCGAGAGGCAACAAAGTAATATAAAGACACCTAGGGAAAAAGGAAAGGGTTACCAAACAACGCTTGCAACAACTTTAGCAATAACCACTAAACCAGTATGTGTTCACCTTTCCAGAACAGGATAGAGAAAAACGATACTGGCATTGCCAGCAAAGCACAGCCGGCTTAAATGGAGAAACAGCAGACACGACTGGTTCTCCTCTAGCATGTGATCAAAGGCAGTCAACAACCTCAGCCCAGCAAAGACTAACTTTTGCTCACCTGCCAAGGAGCTGCAGCTCTAAGAGTCGATGCCCTAGTCACCCTGCACTGACCATAGCTATCAATGGAGTTACAAGGAGCAGTATATGAATCTGTGGAATCCACAGACTTGGACGCCGCCATCACAGTTTGTGATGTTAGAGAAAACCTCCTTGTGACATGCTGATGTACAAACATCATATAGGATGCACTAGGGCTGATGTATATATATCATATAGGATACACTAGGGCTGATGTATATATAGTACATCTTAAAGGATATACGGGTGCTAATGTAGAGTATATACATCATATAGGATACACTGGGGCTGATGTACAAACATCATATAGGATACACTAGGGCTGATGTATATATAGTACATCTTAAAGGATATACGGGTGCTAATGTAGAGTATATACATCATATAGGATACACTGGGGCTGATGTATATACATCGTATAGGATACACTAGGGCTGATGTATATATATCATATAGGATACACTAGGGCTGATGTATATACATCACATAGGATACACTGGGGCTGATGTATATACATCGTATAGGATACACTAGGGCTGATGTATATATATCATATAAGAGATACTGGAGCTAATGTACAGTATATACATCGTATAGGATACACTGGGGCTGATGTATATACATCATATAGGATACACTAGGGCTGATGTATATATAGTACATCTTAAAGGATATACTGGTGCTAATGTACAGTATATACATCGTATAGGATACACTGGGGCTGATGTATATACATCGTATAGGATACACTAGGGCTGATGTATATATAGTACATCTTAAAGGATATACGGGTGCTAATGTAGAGTATATACATCATATAGGATACACTGGGGCTGATGTATATACATCGTATAGGATACACTAGGGCTGATGTATATATATATCATATAAGAGATACTGGAGCTAATGTACAGTATATACATCGTATAGGATACACTGGGGCTGATGTATATACATCATATAGGATATACAGGTGCTGATGTACAGTATGTACATCACATAGGATACACTGGGGCTGATGTATATATATCATATAAGAGATACTGGAGCTAATGTACAGTATATACATCATATAGGATACACTGGGGCTGATGTATATACATCATATAGGATATACAGGTGCTGATGTACAGTATATACATCATATAGGATATACAGGTGCTGATGTACAGTATATACATCATATAGGATACACAGGTGCTGATGTATATACATCATATAGGATATACAGGTGCTGATGTACAGTATATACATCATATAGGATACACTGGGGCTGATGTATATACATCATATAGGATATACAGGTGCTGATGTACAGTATATACATCATATAGGATACACAGGTGCTGATGTACAGTATGTACATCACATAGGATACACTGGGGCTGATGTATATATATCATATAAGAGATACTGGAGCTAATGTACAGTATATACATCGTATAGGATACACTGGGGCTGATGTATATACATCGTATAGGATTGACTGGGGCTGATGTATATACATCATATAGGATATACAGGTGCTGATGTACAGTATGTACATCACATAGGATACACTGGGGCTGATGTATATATATCATATAGGATATACAGGTGCTGATGTACAGTATATACATCACATAGGATACACTGGGGCTGATGTATACACATCATATACTGTAGGATACACTAGGGCTGATGTACATACATTACATGGCCTCTGCTTGTTAACTCATTCATAGCCTGGAGATGAATCAGTGTAGCATGCAGCCCTCCCAGAGCTTGAAGATGAGTCTGCAGGAAAGTAAGGAGCCGGCGCGCAGAGAGCGGTAGCCCCTCCTACCAAGAACATCCTGATAACACTATCTGGCACTAGGCCTGGCAAAGAGTACGCCACTGCGGTGTACTGAACGCTGTGCGTGTGCGTCGTGCATGGGCGCGCATGGGCGGGTACACACGACATGGACATGAAAAAATATTAAAAGGCCAGCAGCTGCAAAACCACGGCCGATGGCCCACAATGTAGGTGAGGGCTGCAGCCCAGTGAGCATGTGCCTGTTGGGCTTGTAGTAGTGGCATGGTTCTAGAGGTCAATATATCTTTGAACATAAGTATGAGATATACAACCAATACCATTTTAATGGCAACTCTCGTATATATATATATAGACAGTGTCGGACTGGGGTGTCTGGGGCCCACAGGAGGAATTTATCCTCAGGGCCCACCCTACAACTATATGTAAATACCTGATAGCCGATATCCCCGTTATAGTGGAGCGTCTGCTGTAAATCACAGGCGGCTCCTGCACATCTACTGTGCACATGCTATAACTAGGATGTACAATTACGGTAGTTTGCAGTAAAGGGGTTCTTTGGTTAAAACAAGTTATCACCGATCCAAGGGCTCCATGGGATAGGTGATAACTGACTGATCGTTTGGGTCCGAACATTGGAAACCGCACCGATCAGAAGAATGGGGAAGTTTTATCCCTGTCAGGACACTTATCCCCATTTTAAAATGCAGCGGCAGGTGGGACGTTTGACTGCAGCTCCCTTCATTCTCTTTGGGGTTTCCAGAAAAAAAACAAGAACAGCCACTGAGGGAATGAATGGATCAGTGGTCAAGTCGCACATGAGCTCCAGTCTAATGGGGATAAAAGCTCCACATTCTACCAATCGGTGCAGGTCCCAGCATTCAGACCCCCACTAATCAATAACTTATCACTTATCCTGTGGAGAGGTGATTACTTGTTTTCATCGGAGAACCCCTGTAAGTGCATCTTGTTCCAAGTATTTAATTAATCACTAATGGAAATAAAGAATCTTCTCCTAATTAATATCAGAGAGAACAAATGACTGCCATACACAACACAATCCACTGTACCAACACAAACAGTACTACATACAAGGGAGAAATACTGCCACACCATGACTGGACTACATATTACTACCACATAGTGACCGAATAATACTACGTATAAGGGAGAAATACCACCACACGATGACCAGACCACATATTACCACCTCATAGTGACTGAATAATACCACATACAAGGGAGAAATACCACTAAACCATGACCAGACCACATATTACCACCACATAGTGATCGAATAATACTACATATAAGGTAGAAATACCACCACACCTTGACCAGGCCAGATATTACCACCCCATAGTGACCGAATATTACTACATACAAGGGAGAAATACCACCATGCCATGACCAGACCAGATATTAACAGCAAATAGCGTCCAAATAATTCCCCATCATTTCTCTCTACTACCTCCATAATTGCTCTTCTCCATCCCAATCATTGCTCTCCCCCACCTTCTCCAACATTGTCATATCTCCCCCACCTTCTCCATCATTGCCATATCTCCCCCCACCACCTCCATCATCATTGCCATATCTCCCCCCACCACCTCCATCATTGCCATATCTCCCCCCACCTGCTCCGTCATCATTGCCATATCTCCCCCACCTGCTCTGTCATCATTGCCATATCTCCCCCAAACTGCTCCGTCATCATTGCCATATCTCCCCCCACCTACTCCATCATCATTGCCATTTCTCCCCCCACCTGCTCCACCATCATTGCCATATCTCCCTCACCTCCTCTATCACTAATGCCATGTCATATCTCCCCCTACCTCCTCCATCACCATGCCATGCATATCTCCCCCCACCTCCCCCATTGCCATGCCATATATCCCCCACCATGTCATATCTCGCCGCACCTGCTCAATCACCATTGTTCTCCCTCAAAAAAACCCAAAACTTGTCTCTCAGCGCGCTCCCCCGCAGCACTGTCCTCTGCTTCCTGCCCGGCATCTTTCTCCCTGACACAGGCCCATGCTGCATGATGACATCATCAAGCAGCGCGAGCCTGTGTGAGGGAGGAAACGCCGGGCAGAAAGCAGAGGTGAGGACGGATCCCTGCAGCTATGCTGCCATTTTCCTCCTGTCGGCAGTGGAGCTGGAGGGATCGCTCCTTGCCTGCCGCACAGGATGAGGGCAATCTGCCCATGGGACCGAGAAGCAGGCCAGATTGCCTTCATCAGCCGCACTGCAAGGGCCCCTCTGACCCTCCAGGCCCTTGCAGTGCGGAGCACCGGCGGCCATGTTAACCAGGGGCACCCGTGTGTCCTGCTCGGGGGCCCGCTAAGGACCCGGGCCCACCGGAGAATTCTCCGGTGTCTCGGTGCCCCAGTCCGACCCTGTTTATAGACACACTTACACATTGGTGTGTACATACAGTACATGTGCATGTGTGTGAGTATATACTGTATGTGTATATGTGTATAGTGGCGTTGCTCGCAGTTTATAGACCCTGTAAGGCAGCGCTAGTCATCATGCTGCGGGACACTCGCTGCATCGGGTCAATTAAAGCACACCAGCCACGTTTTCCAGTATTTCACAATCCAGCAGTTTATTACACTTCACTACTGCTTATCACCGAGTCCAACTCAGTGGCTCGCCGACATACACATATAATGTCCAGGAGCCTTTCAAGTGGCAGACAGGCCCACTTGGCTCCAGTTACAGCCATCAGCAAAGTCACTTATATCAACGTCCATATAATGCAGTGCTTTACCTTTGCCCGGTTTTAGCTGCTTCAGTCAGATTTGTTCTGCCACCACTGTGGCTTTACGGCTTCCCAGATGGGGGTCTCCAGCCCTCGTTCCTTCAAAGGCTACTGGTATGTTTTCTCACCTAACATCCAGCCTATGCCTTCCAGGGCTCTTGCCTTTCAAGCCTCTGGCCCTCCAAGGCTACTGGTATCGCTTACACGTAAGGATCCAGCCTCTGCCTTTCAGGCTTCACTAGGCCTCACTAAGCCTCTCCAGGCTAACAGTGTCCCACACACGGGAACAGGCCTCACGCCTTTCACACCTGTCTCAAATCTACCAGGGTTTATATATCCTCTAGTGCACACACAGGACCTGTGCTGATGTCACAGTCATGTGATCAGACCTTCTGTATGCACAGGACCTGTGCGATGTCACAGTCATGTGATCAGTAACCTCGGGAGGTACATGGCCGGCCAAAACACACCCTGGACCATTACAGTAATGCCGCAAGCCGCTGCCCCCAACCATTACAGATCTTTAATAGTACTGGTGTTCTCTTATGGGCCAAAAGGATATTTTGGCCCCATAGGCTCCAGGGCTAAGTGCGACTGCAACACATGTACCTACTATAGTTATGTCTCTATGTTTGTATCTGGACAATCAGACAGGCATTTACCATGTAGCCTATAGTTATTCTGTCCTATTCTGTAGTAGATGTGTAGGTACTGTAATAATCTGGCAATTCACCTATATCTCTGCTCTGTACAACAGCTGCATTTGCTCCTTGGTCTGAAATACGTGAGCTGCGGGGACTTTTACAGCTACTTACTGATGAAGGGGCAGCTTGACATCCCCAGTGCAAGGTAAAGTTTTATTTTTATGTAATTATACACGAATAGAAATATACAGTATATATAAACAGCAGTTCCGTCATCAGTATTGATTGCTCTTTGATGCCAATATGGATTAGACTAAAGCAATATATTAGTCATCAGAACCTGGACAGAATCCTGACCGGCCACTTTATTACACTATGGATATGTAGCACCCCGAGGACTCGGCTGCTACAGGGGTATTGCACCTCAGACCAGAGGTGTGGTATTCCACTCCCGGGTAAGGATGGAGTGTGGAACTGGGCTCAGTTAGCTGCATGCACTACACTCACCCCATTTCCGGGGGACAGATCAACGGTACTCCCACCAGATAGATGTGCAGGTACGACAGCTTCTGTCCCTGGCTGGAGTGGGGAGGGGGGAGGAACATCCCAGTGGTGTAGGAGCAGATAGGGGAGGGACTCTGGGCAGAGGTAGGAGCCCATTCAGGGCCGGCGTCAGCACCCGGCGCACCCGGGCAAATGCCGGGGCCCTGAGCAGGCAGAGGGGCCCACTGGCGGTCGCGCACCCCGCTGGGCTATGGGCGGAAGAGAGCGGTGTCAGCGCCCGCCCTTCTCCTCCGCTTGCTCAGGGCCCCGGCAGCTGGATACTTACCTCTCCCCGTGCCTCCGCAGATCAGCTGTCTTCCTGCTCTGCGCTCCCTGTGACGTCTCAGGTCAGAGGGCGCGGTGACGCCTTTACACCGCGCCCTCCCCTGAGCCGTCACAGGGAGCGCTGAGCGGGAAGACGCCGACAACGCTGGAGTTCGGACCCGAGCAGCGGACAGCGGGCAGCAGGCAGCAGGTAGCAGGTAGCAGGTGAGGAGAAGGGAGGTGAGTATTTGATTTTTTTTTTTTTAATGTATGGAGGCATGGGGCAGTATAAAGAGAAGGGGGGGGCATCCTGCATGGGGGATTATAAAGAGGAGGGGTGACAGCCTGCATGGGGCATTATAAGGTGGGGAACAGCCTGCATGGGGCATTATAATGAGGGGGGGGGACATCCTGCATGGGTCATTATAAAGAGGAGGGGTGACAGCCTGCATGGGGCATTATAAGGTGGGGAACAGCCTGCATGGGGCATTATAAAGGGGGAGGACAGCCTGTATGGGGCATTATGTGGGGGGTAACAGCCTGCATGGAGCATTAAAAGGGGGGGGCCTGTATGGGGCATTATGTGGGGGGTAACAGCCTGCATGGAGCATTAAAAGGGGGGGGCCTGTATGGGGCATTATGTGGGGGGTAACAGCCTGCATGGAGCATTATAAGGGGGGGGCAGCCTGTATGGGGCATTATGTGGGGGGTAACAGCCTGCATGCAGCATTATATGGGGGCCAGTATCCTGTATGGAGCGTTATAAGGGGACCGGTATCCTGTATGGAGCGTTATATGGGGGCCAGTATCCTGTATGGAGTTTTATAAGGGGACCAGTATCCTGTATGGAGCGTTATATGGGGGCCAGTATTCTGTATGGAGCCTTATATGGGGGCCAGTATTCCGTATGGAGCCTTATATGGGGGCCAGTATTCCGTATGGGGGCCAGTATTCCGTATGGAGCCTTATATGGGGGCCAGTATTCCATATGGGGGCCAGTATTCCGTATGGAGCCTTATATGGGGGCCAGTATTCCGTATGGGGCCTTATATGGGGACCAGTATTCTGTGTGGAGCGATTCACCGGTTTCTGAGCTATTGTGGAATTTACAATAGATATCACTCATGTAATGTAAGAAGTGAAATCTTTGCATTGTACTATATATATATATTTCTCCGCCGTATCTCTGCATCATGAATCGTGGTATGTGTTAAAGGGGCCCACTGAGACTCTTTCGCCCGGGGCCCAGAAAAACCTGGAGCCGGCCCTGAGCCCATTGGTTGCTCGTCACCTGGGCTCGGGTGTCAGAGGGAGTATATAAGGTGGGCACCATCTTAGGACAGGGTCTTTTTGGTCTGCTCTGTGCAGAGAGGAGCTCAGCCAGAGAGGGCTGACAGGGAGCTGTGGCTCCGTCTGGGCCCAGCTCCAGAGCCAGGCCTGAAGCAGAGAGAGAGAGAAGTCAGAGGAAGAAGGAACAGAAACACCAGGAAAGGCCCAGAGACGCAAGAGAAGAGGGAACCCTGAGATCCCACGAGTTAACGGGTGAAGGGTTGGCAGAACAGGGTACCGGATCCCAAACTGGTGGAGGCCAATTATCCTCAGCCAGGAACCGGAGGTCGTGGACAAGTTTTGGCGCGACCCCTCGCCATATCCACCAGGAAGGCATACCACGTATAGGGTCAGGGAAGCCGGGAGAGGTTTCACCACCAGAAGGCCCGAGGGAGCTGGACAAAGGTGGATCCCTGGTGGGGACGGCCAGTAGGAAGGAAGAGAGGGGAGCTCAGGACCACGCTCTGGAACTGCCTGGGAGTTGGCTGAGTCCCGCACCTGGTGGACGCAGCACGGCTCGGGTGGTCACTCTTGGCCGAAGTGATCTGAACACCAACTGTGAGTAAAGCTGTGAAAACTGCAATGCACGTCTCTGAGCTTCCTTGTCACACCACTACCACTATCATCTTTTCCTGCTTCATCAGCTGCCCTGAGGCTATACCCCTCCCGTTGGGGGTTATACCATCCACGCTGCACATCCGTACCACCGGCCTCAGCGGACTGCCCTGCAGCGGCGGCTTCATAGCCGCATTCAACGGGTGGCGTAGTCGGACACTAATACCATCATATCAATAACGCCACTTAGTTTGACACCCTGGGCACGGACTGGGTCACCGCCACGAGGACTACTACCCCTATCTGATCCGGCTCCGAGTATTCCCCGCGTGCGCAACGCTACACAAACATGGCCCAGGGGGCGCGTCACCTTTGGCGTAGTCGGCAGGATTACGTGCCCGCAACCACCGGGTACTGCGTGCCTGAAGAAAAGTTCACATTTACCTCAAAAAGGAGTCTCCCGCCAATTCCAGAGGGTTCCCGCCATCAGACGCCGTCCGGAGTCGTTTCCCGCCGTTTGCCCGCCATCTGCAGCCTTTGCCCGCCATCCACGAAGTTTCCCGCCATCAGTGGACGATTCCCGCCATCTTGGGCAGTTTCCCGCCCTGGCAGAGCGGACGCCATTGTGGGCGTGCCAGAGAGTGGCAAGAGACCACCTCCCATCGTGGGCGCGGTCCCAGAAGGGCGCCAAAAGCGGAGACCGCCCCCACCAGCCGAGACTACCACCATGGAAATGTCCATCAAGGTGGGGGGTCTGCCCCTGAAACTGACTGTCACTAAGTTGCCCCGGGACCACTCCCAAGGGGGGCGGATAGAGAACAAAACGGAGAAGATGGGTGCAGCCTGGAGGAGTCTGGACAGATCGCACCCGGGGATGGAGGAAGAGACAAGCGGTACCGACCCCGTGGTCCGGGGCCTGCTGCAGGCCGCCACCCCAGAAGGCCTGGTGGAGATCCTGGCACAGCTCCCCAGAGATCGGGAGCGTGCACAGACCGCGCTGGAGGCCTTGGCCCGGAAGATGGCCCGAGTACAGCAGGAAGCACTGGCCGAATGGGGGAGGGAGATGGCCCAGCAGGCTGGAACCCGCCAGCAGAGGACGCCACCCGCAACGTGGAGCATGTCTGCCCCTGAGGATGGTGCAGGAGGGACGAAGGCCGGAGACGACGCCGCGGAGGGAGCCGCAGGGATGGAAGCAGGTAATGGGGACGTCACCACCCTGAGCCCAGTAGCCGAAAACCTGCCCCAGCTCCCCGTCGCAGAGCCTGAAGTCCCACTCACCGCGCCCGTTGCCGCACCGCCACTGCTCCCAACTAGGCCTCAAGCGGCCGGAGCCGCGGTCACGCCCCCTTCCGCGCGCCACGCCCCTTGACCCTGAGCGCGGCAAAAGAGGAAGTGCCCCCGGCCTGGTCGCAAGGCCGAGTACCCCCGGGCGCCGCGGTCTCAACAGCGCCCTCCTCCCGGAAGGCGCCATATTTGAATCCAGACAGGATGCCTACGGCCTGGACACAAGGCCGAGCACCCCCGGGCGCCACTGCCCCTACAGCGCCCTCTACCTCCACCGTGCCACCCCTGGGTGAAGATCTGTTTGCACAGCATACTAGCCCGGATGGGCTGCCCTTCGTTTGGCCACCGGAGTACATCAATTCCCGACTCCGGAGGGAACGGCCCCTGTGTGAGCCTCTAATCCCGGCTCCGGCGCCCGCCAAAATTGTCCCACTCCCGTTGGAGGAAGCCCAGTTTGCATGGGACCCCACCGGTGAGAACCTAATGGGGTTTACCCAGGAGACCCGGGCGGACGCAGCCCGGCGTGAGGAGTGCTGCCGTCAACAGCTAGAGGTCTTCGGGAGAGAACGACGAGAGAGGCGGATCCGCGAAGAACAGCTGCAGGTCCGGAGCGCGGAGCAGAAACGCCGAGCCCGACGAAACCCCCGTGCGGCCCACGGTCCCCGCGCCACCGGGACCGTAATAAAGTTCCAGCTGGAGCATGGCTGGGGCTTTATCCGGGATCACCGAACCCCCGGCGACGTCTTTGTCAACCGCAGGGATGTCGAGAGCCACCTTCCAGAAGGACACCGAGGACGCGACCTCTACTCAGGTGATGAGGTCACCTTCACCCGGCATCAGTGTGCCAAAGGACCGTACGCCCTTCACGTACACCGGCTGACTGAGGAGGAGATACAATATGAGGAAAGCCAAGAGGACCCGGACGGGTCTGAAGACTACCCTCAGGAGGAGGCAAGGAGAGGATACCGCTACTGAAGGAAGTAGCATAAACAAAGTACTGTATATAGTTACCCGTCAGGGAATGAGAACTGTTGCTGAAGTTGTTGCTGAGTGAAGTGTGGTCCCCGTTGGGACTAGTGTGGGACTGTTAAAGAACTGTTTCCTGTGTGCCCCTATCCATTACCAGGCTGAGGACTGTGAGCAGCCATTCCCCTATTCCCACTGGCCGAGGACTGAGAGCGGCCATACCCTGTAAATAGTTGCGCTTCTTAAGGCGCCCCCTACTGGTTTTAGAGAAGAACTGCTTTTCTACTTTGGAACTAGTGACTGTTGCACTTTACCTGGTCACAAGTTGCACCGTGGCCAGAAGATCAAGAATATGTTTGAAAATGTTTTATTTGAGAATGTCTTATAATGGAAAGTTAAATATGCTGCTAAAATAATAATGCCAAAAGTTTTAAATGGTGTTTTTCAAAAAGAGTTCCGGTGGCATTAGGAAAATGTTTTATACCTGTAACGTTTAAAAAGAGTAGAGTACCTCCCATAAAGGGATGAGTTCATAAGTTAATATCTTATATATGAGTGCACTTTAAAAATTTTGTATGTTGTAATTTGCTTTTGCTCTATTCCAGCCCGAGGACGTGCTGTGGTTTACCAGGGGGGAATGTAGCACCCCGAGGACTCGGCTGCTACAGGGGTATTGCACCTCAGACCAGAGGTGTGGTATTCCACTCCCGGGTAAGGATGGAGTGTGGAACTGGGCTCAGTTAGCTGCATGCACTACACTCACCCCATTTCCGGGGGACAGATCAACGGTACTCCCACCAGATAGATGTGCAGGTACGACAGCTTCTGTCCCTGGCTGGAGTGGGGAGGGGGGAGGAACATCCCAGTGGTGTAGGAGCAGATAGGGGAGGGACTCTGGGCAGAGGTAGGAGCCCATTGGTTGCTCGTCACCTGGGCTCGGGTGTCAGAGGGAGTATATAAGGTGGGCACCATCTTAGGACAGGGTCTTTTTTGGTCTGTCTGTGCAGAGAGGAGCTCAGCCAGAGAGGGCTGACAGGGAGCTGTGGCTCAGTCTGGGCCCAGCTCCAGAGCCAGGCCTGGAGAGGAGGCCTGAAGCAGAGAGAGAGAGAAAGGAGAAGAAGGAGGAACAGAAACACCAGGAGGGGCCCAGAGACGCAAGAGAAGAGGGAACCCTGAGATCCCACGAGTTAACGGGTGAAGGGTTGGCAGAACAGGGTACCGGATCCCAAACTGGTGGAGGCCAATTATCCTCAGCCAGGAACCGGAGGTCGTGGACAAGTTTTGGCGCGACCCCTCGCCATATCCACCAGGAAGGCATACCACGTATAGGGTCAGGGAAGCCGGGAGAGGTTTCACCACCAGAAGGCCCGAGGGAGCTGGACAAAGGTGGATCCCTGGTGGGGACGGCCAGTAGAAAGGAAGAGAGGGGAGCTCAGGACCACGCTCTGGAACTGCCTGGGAGTTGGCCGAGTCCCGCACCTGGTGGACGCAGCACGGCTCGGGTGGTAACTCTTGGCCGAAGTGATCTGAACACCAACTGTGAGTAAAGCTGTGAAAACTGCAATGCACGTCTCTGAGCTTCCTTGTCACACCACTACCACTATCATCTTTTCCTGCTTCATCAGCTGCCCTGAGGCTATACCCCTCCCGTTGGGGGTTATACCATCCACGCTGCACATCCGTACCACCGGCCTCAGCGGACTGCCCTGCAGCGGCGGCTTCATAGCCGCATTCAACGGGTGGCGTAGTCGGACACTAATACCATCATATCAATAACGCCACTTAGTTTGACACCCTGGGCACGGACCGGGTCACCGTCACAAGGACTACTACCCCTATCGGATCCGGCTCTGGGTATTCCCCGCGCGCACGCGCGCCGCACCCCAGACATGGCCCAGGGGGCGAGTCAGATAGGGCAGGATTTCTTGTATTTCTGTAGACCGTCACTAATTTCTTGTCTCTCTGTCAGATTCTATGCCGCTGAACTCGTCTGTGGAATCCAACATCTCCACTCAAAGGGCGTCATCCACAGAGACCTCAAGCCCGAGAACATCTTGGTGGCTGAAACGGGCCATATTAAGATCACAGATTTCGGTCTCTCAATTGACAACATGCATGGAGACCGAACAGCCACTGGATACGCTGGAACTGCAGGCTACATGGCTCCTGAGGTGAGAAGAACAAGGATTTTCTCTTTTTTTCATACTGTAATTGTATGTCTGCCTGGATCACACACATAATCCAACAAATGTCCATTACAGTAAATGGGACATTCTGACATTGACATCTGGCATGCCATACACATTAGATAGGCAGCTTGCCTCAGCTGAGTGTACATGCGTTCTGAATGGGAGGGGGGAGTATGACCATGCCAGACACAAAGGATCGGGCACTGAAATTCAGCATCCAGTGTTTGAGCTGAATTGGGATGTCTCCATACACATTAGATGATCTCTCCGGAATCTGTGAGTCCGGCCACAATACATGATCATGCTATATGTTTTGCCAGCATTAGAGACCCAAAGAGTTACAAGTCAGCCAGCAAAGGTTCTGGAGCTCAGAAGAGCAGCATGGCTCCTTTCAGTCATTAGTGTAGTAATCATAATATTCAAGTGATGCCACAACCAGAGGAATCATCCACTCTCACTATATTACATAGTCTTACAATTATTATACTGAGAACTTTGTTACACTGAAGATATGGAACTTTTTGACCAACTCTTTATTTTCTTCTTCTTTATGTAGATTTTGGCTGGGAAGGAGTATAACGCCGGAGTAGACTGGTATTCTTTTGGTGTCATCTTAAAAGAAATGGTTACCGATGAGTGCGCCTACCATCAGACACTCAACGATAAATCCTCCGGCATCAGGAACATCATTAAACAGGTCAGTTGTCTTAACAGTCATTAGTACTATGATGTATACAATGTTATAGTTGTAGAGATGAGCAAACCTTTTGAAATTCAAATTAACCAGCTTGTTCCAATTTTTTCCCAAAAATGTTAAAATCGCAAGTACTCAACATAAATGGGTAAACTTGTGGTAACCGTTCTTTACTGCTGTGCTGTCACATACTATCTGTGCAGTCTTTTACTGTTTTATGTCTTTCTCTCTCAATCTCTACTGCTAAGCTGTGATGTGCTCTCCCTATCCAGATTCACCACAAAATGACTCCTACATTCATTGCTTTGGCTTTCATACAGGCTATGATAGTCCCTCCTGATTGTGCTATAACATGTGATGTGACACCTTAAAGCATTATGGTGAAGCCTGGACGGCTTACATCAGAGGTCCCATAAGTCTTCTCTGACTGATGTAATTTTTAGTAATACTGCATGAAAATTGGCTGCAATTATTTTAGGTGATTCCCAAGAAGCAAATCACAAATTGTTGAAATTCACCGGGTTCAGCAGATTCACAAAAATTCAACACAAATTCAGTTCGCATCAAGTGGATTTGCTCATCTCTGCATAGTAGTCATCATTTTCTCTCCAGTTTACATTCATGGATTTTGGTTTTATCTTTATTAGCTCCTTCAGAAAGATCCTGCCAGTCGCTTAGGAGCCAACGATAACATCAGAAAGCACAGGTTTTTTCAGCGTATCGACTGGGTCTCTGTGGAAGCCCTGAAACTGCCTCCACCATACGTCCCTGTGGTAAGTATATGAGCAGATATGGTTTCTTAGTATTAAAATCTTTGTGTCTATTCTTTTACTAGTTTTCAATCAACACAACTTGTTTTTAACGGAGACTCTGATATAAAGTCATAATTTTAATGTTATAATTCCTTTTTTCCTTTATAGCCATCTGAGCCTCCCCGTCGTCATAAACCATTCCATCTGGAGAAACTAGAAGCAGCAGAGGCCACAGCACCTATATCAACAAAGGACCAGGCATTGTTTGAGGGATTTTCATTTGTCAACTTGGAAACCCTTGAGCAGACCCCAGCTCTATAGTCATCAGAGCGAGCGGCCCACCTGAGCCTCCGGAAGACTGAAAATCAGAAGACTGGACATCACTGGAACAAACGCTGCAAGAATCAAGGTGACCATGGAGACGTCGAGGGACCCCGAATGAAGACACAGAGAATGACGGAGCCAGCAGATCCACCTATGGGCTGGCGGTAAGAATAAGCGCCATAATATCTGCGCTTTATTCCAATCATAGGCATGTGCCAAACATTTTTCACTGACCGGTAATAGGATTTCCTCCTGCTCATTTTAGCTCCAATTTTTGGTGCTGTCTTGGGCAGCGATGAAATACTGAGGTGCGTGATGGCCGGCTATTAAGGGGTGGCAGGAGGCCGGATTTTTTTTTTTTAACAACATCTTGCACTTGCCTATGATAAATCTACCATTACCGGCAGTTGGATTTCCTCATACTTATGATAGTGTTGTCATAGGAGTGGGGAAAAAGGTGAGAGATGGCCGGCTATTAAGGGGTGGCAGGAGGCCGGATTTTTTTTTTTTTTTTTTAAAATAGGGAAAATTTGACCTATGGAGAACACAAGAGCTTACAGCTAGTGGACTTGCACATCCTCCAGATGTAAGTGTAAAATGAGAGCCGCAGTCTTAAAAAGTACATTTTGTTAAGACCCTGAGGATGGCAGAGCCGGCAGATCCACCTATGAGCTGGGGGTAAGAATGGAGGACTATTTCATCAAAGTCCTGTGAAGACACCCATGCCAATGTCATTCCAGTCCATGCCAGGGGTACCCATTCCAGAAGCCATTGAGCCTTCTCATGGAACATCTATATAGTTAAACAAAACAAAAAAACCTGCAAAGCTTTTTAATGCAACTAAAACCTCTTACATTTTTCTTACATCTGTAAATAACAACAGAATGAAGTGGGTTAAAAGTGTATTTTGAATATTCCCATTTTTTAAGGCACCTAAACAGGAAAGGGTTCTTTACAGTCAGAGCAGTGGGACTGTGGAATTCCCTACCACAAGAGGTAGTGATGGCAGACACTATAACAGCTTTCAAAAAAGGGTCTGGATGATTTCCTCGAAACACATAACATTGAGGGTTACAGTTAAATTAGACAAAATGTTACAACTATAGAAGTACATTTAATACCATAATAGTAATTACATAATTAGTATCATAATTAGGTTTGATCCAGGGTTCCTGGACTGATCGCCTATTTTCGGGGTCAAGAAGGAATTTTTCCCCTGTGACACAAATTGGCTGAAGGTGTCCTGGGGTTTTTGCCTTCTTCTGGATCAACAATGTAGGCATAGGGCAGTATTATTAGTGATAGGAAAGTTAGAATAATACTGTAATAAGATAGCAGGATGTTAATAATAGTAACGATATCAAATAGTCACATTTATAAAAATAAAAACAAATTAATTAATAACTGCAGTAGTACAATAAGTAGTGTAATATTAAATATATAACTAGTAATAACATAATTAGGTTTGATCCAGGGTTCTAGGACTGATCGCCTTTTCTCGGGGTCAAGAAGGAATTTTTCCCTGTGATGAAAATTGGCTGAATGTGTCCTGGGGTTTTTGCCTTCTTCTGGATCAACAGATTTAGGCATAGGGAGTCTAGTAATACCATTATTAGAATCACAAGAGTAATACAAAATATAAAACTAATTAAAAAATTAAATTATAAACGGGTACATTCTTAATTGTTATAGTGCAGCAATAATAAAAAAGGTAATAATAATAATAATAATAATAATAATAATACATTTGTGAGGCCTAGTGCCAGTTAGTTAGTAAGTTAGTGTAGTGTTAGTGTAGGGAGTACAATTGGGGGAGGAAAGTTGAACTTGATGGACCGAGGTCTTTCTTCAACCTACGTTACAATGTTACTAATATCTGCGCTTTATTCCAATCATAGGCATGTGCCAAATATTTTTCACTGACCGGTAATAGGATTTCCTCCTGCTCATTTTAGCTGCATTTTTTGGTGCTGTCTTGGGCAATGATGAAATACTGAGGTGTGTGATGGCCGGATATTAAGGGGTGGAGGAGGTTGGATTTTTTTTTTTTAAATAGAGAAAGTGTTTGACAAGTCAATGTATTGTTCAACCCGGCCACACAAGGCTTCAATACTGTATAACCCTAGAGACATTGCTTCATCTTCCGGCTCAGCTGTAAATGGAGAAAATCATAATCTTTGAATGGGCGTTAATATACTTTTTTTTTTTTTAAATCAAAGCAGCAAAAGCATATATAAATATAAGAGCTATAAAATACATACACATTTTGCCAAGATGTTCTTTCTGTAGGCTTTAATTCTGAAAAAGAAGAGGTATAATATAACAGCACAGGCAGAAATAAGCATGCTGTTACAGTGTAACCCAATGAATGAGGTTATGACCCGGAAATATGAGCCCCGAGTCGCCGTCTGCTGTAAAGACTTAATATTCTATTCTGTATTGAATGATCTTAAGGGCAATAAGCACAAGAAGAACAGTTACTCGCTCCAACACTTTTAATGCTCTCACTATTGTAAGGCTACAATATGTTTACATGGGGCGTAATTACTGAGGATTCACCATCCAAATCTGCAATAAAGCTCAGTACAGAATTTGTGTTTATAAAGGAAAAATATCTCAGCAGATTTGAGAATTTCTTGTAAGGCATGGATGCTCCTAAAAAATATATATTTAAAAAATAAATCCAACGCAGTTCGCTCTGAGGTCGGTGCTGCCTGCTCCGTTTGGAGGACCCAAGACTGCTAAAGCCTGTGATTGGCAGCAGCGCTCAGGTGACTAGAATTGGATGTTTCTTTATTGTCCCCATCACAGCCTCGGTGCAGGAGATTTTGGGAAGCGAGTGACGTCTTACACTAAAACTATGACAGGGACATTGAACTCTTCTTCAGTCACAAAGAGGGGGCATGATTATAGCACATGAGGCCGGGCTAGTCCCGGCCAATAGATGCCCACCCCCCTCTGGACTAGTATTGGTGGCCAATAGATTGCGCATCCCCACTTCCCCCTCTGGACTAGTCCCAGACAATAGATGCTGCTGCCCCCCCCCCTCCAGACTAGTCCCAGCCAATAGACCCCCCCCCCCCTCTGGACTAGTTCCAGCCAATTTGCATATTGCTAGCAGCAATGTAAGAAATGTTTTTACTGCACGTAGCAATCAACTTTTGGTTCCTGCATCATAATGAAGGATAATAGCAGTTTGGGAGACTTGGAAGACATCACAGGTTTCCTTTGATAGGAATATCCCATAAAGTGTCATACATGACAAATCTATAGACTGCGTCTCTTGTTGGGATACCCCTTTCACTTTCCAGTAGAATAGGATTTTATAGCATCAGTATAAAAAAAAAGTGCTAGGGGCCACACATGCTCAGTCTCCACAGCCAGATCTCTGTGTCCGTTCACAGGAAACTATTCCCATTGGTTCTTTACAGTGAACAGAGGATAACTGTGCAGAGGACAGGATGGGGGGACATAGGTCCATTAGCATTAAGCTTATTAGATGGACATGCAATTTGATACACACTTTGAACACCAGGTGGTGCAATACTTAACTTCACTTTTTTTTTAGTTTTTTTTTTAGTTGTGCTTTCAAGTAATGTTTCCGAATAACCAGTCTTGTGTTTGTGCATAAGGAATAACACTTTCTGGCCATTATAGGACTTGTTTTCCTGCATTTTCACCAGTTTTCCCCTCTGCAGGCTTTATCTCTTAATTTTCAACAGATGCTGAGCTGGTGGGAGGAGAATCCTGGCAGCTACAGAGGGATTCCTGCTCTTTATTCCTTAGTTAGCACACAGATGACAAAGCAGAAGCATGGAGGACATTATTATTATTTATTTAAAGCACCATTAATTCGAGGGTGCTGGACATGTGAACAGGTTTATATACATATAACAAATAGACTGGTACAGAGAAGAGGACCCTGCCCTCAAGGGCTTATAAAATACAGGGTAATGGGGAAGTAGAGAGAAGAACATTATACAGCAGTACGGAGCTGTGTAGCTGTGCATCCAGCTCTTATGTAAGGTAAAGCACTTAAGAGGAAGCTCAGTCCTCATTTTCCTCAGTCTGCGTCTCACTCCTCCTTCCACTCTCCATAGATTATAATGGGCAGCGTCACGACACCACAGTGAGCCTGCTGTCCGTCTTCTCCCAGCAAGTTAGATTTGAGTTTTGGGTTTTTTTTATGACAAGTTCAGGAGGTAAGGGGAGTGGAGAAGTAAGCAGATTTCTCTGATCAGATATATTACAAGGTGTTTTTTTTTGTTTTTTAGTAATCTCCTGTTCTATTGAGTTATGTAAAGCTGGTTGAAAATACAATTTCCTTTTAAATCTTGTAAATTGTAAAGTTTAATGTTTTATAATGAACACAGTGGATGTGATCTCCGTATCAACAAAAGCTTCCAGGCTCTCTGCAAAAACGTGAAGACCTATGGGCTTCTTGGCTCGATACTCCCGGCCTAGCACCACTGAGATTCACAAGGTTTAGGTTGCTAAACGCTGTCAAGATTGAGACCTTGGAACGGATTTGTTTTTTTGCTCTCCTTTCCCGATTATGTACACCCTGCTATGGTGTACGGTTTTATGTACTCTCACTTATTGCTGCTGGAGAAGGTAAACCTCATAAGCCCCTTATTCATCGAAGAGTCCTAGACCCCTAGAGAAAGCCCTAGGAGATTCCCTTATGGGGCATCTGATCTTCTTGTGATAATGTGCCTCAAACTGGACCAAATAGACTGTCAGTCTCTTGGAGTTGAGTAAGAAGATAATGTAGAACAATCGTACCATCTTTTGACTATATAGATATATCTTGTTTGGGAACAGCAAAGGCCGGGCGGAAGGGGTGAAGGTTTTGCATGGTTTTGTAGGTCTCACCTTGCATATCCTGAAGATAAGGATTTTAAGTTGTCATAAAAATCAACCACAACTTCATTCAAAGGTAACAAATACTTCATCATGATCCGGTGTTCGTCTATGTAAAGAAAGCTCTTCTGCTCTGCTCGCCGGGTCTGCGGAAATAAGCAATTGGCTTTATTGGAACGTAGTTCAGATTGGCATCACAGCTGCCATTCCTCATGGAGCCATGGACCAAGAGATCCGTCTTCTAATGAAACAAAATGAATCCTTGTGGGTCCCATTGACTTACAATTGGTATATCCGGTCTTCGTTATTTCTACATACATTACCACTACATTAAAAGGGAGTGGAAACCTGATGTAATGGAGGGTGGCAGAAACCAAATTGCCTGCTACGTGTCTCTGCTCCACTTGGCTCCTACATTAGTTTTGCTACATCTACCCCAAAATAGGGTGACATTTCCTATAATCTGCCGTCCTTGTATTATACGGGGTTATCTAGGACTTTGATAGATCAGGGGGCTTCTTACACTCGGTGATCCACTGTTTGCAGCTCACATGGCACCCAAAAGTGAACAGTGTATGGAGTCAGGACACCACATAGTGGCCATTCTCAGGTACTACAGCTCAGCTCCCACTGAAGTAAATAAGAGCAGAGCTGCAGAACCTGATAACAGTCTCTACACAGTGTACAGAGCTCAGGTGTTCCACCTCCGTATACTGTGTACACCCAGCTGCCGGGGGAGCTGCTGCGGACCTCCACCCATCCAAAAGATAAGTCATCAATATCTAAGTCTTGGACAACCTCTTTAACATATGGAGAGTTTAAGATAACATATATAATGTGTTTGCAAAATTAATGTTTATGATATAATTTCCCAATGTCATCACCTCAAATTTTGTGATCCAATGGTCACTGACCTGACACAGCGACATGATCTTTCCAAGATAGTCATCTGGTGAGATAATTGTACCCAAAATCATAGGTTCAAGATATTCCTTTACTACAGATTTGTCAGGAAATTCAGATGGATTTACAATAGTAATCTCCGATTCTCCATATTCCTAAAGAAATATAGTGGAAAATTAGATGGGATCATACAATTGGAGCTGATCTGCAGAACCCGGCAGTGACCAGTGACCAGCGTGCTGGAGTGGTGTGGATCCGCGCCGAACACCATCTGGCCACCGCTGCACACAGCACATTGTTAGTGATGCCAGTTGTTGGGACTTCCACCGATCTGACATTGATGACCAGTGCTGGAATTAGGTCATTAATGTTACAGTAGCAGAAAACCACTTCAACTGCAAATACTGAACAATGTCAACATCTCAAAATCAAAGTCCAATTTTACTGATTTTGTTACCCCCAGAAATAATGAAACACCCTGATAGTTAGTTTTGGGGTATGGCACAACAAATCAGAGTGGCCCACAATACAGCGCAGAGTGGTTACTGTAACGGGTCTGGGAGGTGGAACCTCTGAGCAACTATACAAAGGGGCAGTCCTTGTAAGGAAGCGGGTGGCTCCCAGGGAAGGCGGGCAGGCAGTCACGGCAAGTGACGGGGACAGTCTCTTGACAAGCGGGTGGTCACGGCAAGTGACGGGGACAGTCTCTTGACAGGCGGGTGGTCACGGCAAGTGACGGCTAAACCTCCAGGTAGGCTAGCAGGCAGGTAGCAGGTGGACGCTCCCAGGTAAGCGGGCAGACGGATCCATAGACAGACTGGCAGGGCTGGTAGGCAGACTGTCGGACCGCAGGAATGACAGCAGATAGACACGTATCAGGCAGGTATCAAGCAAGAAACTGGCAGGTAACTGGCAGGTATCTGGTAACGGGACCTGAGGGCTGAAGCAGAGTGATAGGCTATGCAACAACATTGCTCGGGCACCTCCATTTTGGAGGAGGTGCCTTATATATGGAGAGATCCTCCGGCCATTGGCCGGGGACTCCTTAGGACGGCGCGCGCGGCCCCTTTAAGAGAGGGGGAGCGCGCGTGCGTCCTAAGCACAGTGGCCGGGAAGGAGCGCGCGCCGCCAGCAGAGCGGGAGGAAGACGCCGGGCACGGAGCGGAGAGGTGAGGGGAACAGCGTCCCTGCCTAGCAGGAGGCAGGGACACCGACGCTACAGTACCCCCCCCTTTAGGTCCCCCCTTTTTTAGGCCAGACAGAAATTTATCAAGGATGAGAGGGGCATGGATGTTCTCCCGGGGTTCCCACGTTCTCTCCTCAGGACCAAACCCCTTCCAATCTACTAAAAAAAAGGTCTTTCATCTTACCCTTTTGGTGGCCAGAATGTGCTCTACCTCAAACTTGTCCTCAGCAGAAACCAGAGCAGGAGGCGTACCTGTAGACTTGGAAAAAGAGTTAAGTACCACGGGTTTGAGGAGAGATACATGGAAGGAGTTAGGGATCCGCAAGTTGGCCGGGAGTTTCAATTTATAGGCCACTGGGTTGATTTGTTTGATAACCTCCAGTGGGCCGATGAACCGAGGCCCTAACTTGTAGGAAGGAACCTTGAGCCGGACATACTTAGACGAGAGCCAGACTTTATCTCCAGGTCGGAATTGTGGAGGATCCAGGCGTTTTTTGTCAGCGTGTTTTTTTCATCCGCTCGGACGACTGAAGGAGTGCGGATCGGGTACTCTCCCAAATGGAGGAAAATTCGCTAACGAGAGATTCCGCAGCCGGATTGTCCACCGAGGTGGAGACGGGAAATGGGATCCGAGGATGCTGACCGAAGACTACAAAAAAACGGGGATTTGGAGGAAGATTCGCCCATGGTAGGAGATCCACCCAGTCTGAATGGTGGGTATTAACGAAGTGCCGGAGGTAACTGGTCAGGATCTGATTGATCCGCTCCACTTGACCATTGGACTGTGGGTGGTAAGCGGAGGAGAAGTCCAGGGTGACGTCTAGCTGCTTACATGTGGCTCTCCAGAAGCGTGAGGTGAACTGAACCCCACGATCCGACACGATGTGGAGGGGCAGGCCATGGAGACGGAAGATGTGGCGGATAAAGTCTTTAGCCAGCTCGGGTGCAGATGGGAGGCCCGGCAGGGGAATGAAGTGAGCCATCTTGGAAAAGCGGTCAGCGACCACCCAAATGACCGTACAACCGGCAGAGACAGAGAGATCTGTTATAAAGTCCATAGCTATATGCTGCCAGGGAGCAGCAGGTACTGGAAGAGGAAGGAGGCAACCGGCTGGCAGGTGTCTCGGAACCTTGTTGCGGGCGCAGGACACACAGGCTGAAACAAAGTCTATTACGTCCTTGTGCAGGGTAGGCCACCAGTAGTGCCGGGTAATAAGCTGGAGGGTCTTTTTCTGACCGGCGTGGCCAGCTAGCTTAGACGAGTGACCCCAGTGTAGGACCTTCTCCCGATCAGGTACAGTTACGAACGTCTTATCGGGAGGGAGACGATTTAGATTCACGGGGGCCACCTGCATTACTCTGGCGGGATCAATGATGTGCTTAGGTTCCTCCTCTAGATCAGACACCAGGAAGGATTCGGACAAGGCGTCAGCTTTGATGTTTTTGTCTGCCGGGCGAAAATGAAGAACGAAATCAAAGCGAGCAAAAAACAAGGACCACCGGGCTTGGCGCGGGTTAAGTCTCTGGGCACTCTGGAGGTAAGCCAAGTTCTTGTGGTCCGTGTAAATTATTACCGGGTGAAGAGCCCCCTCGAGCAGGTAACGCCACTCCTCCAGTGCCAGCTTAATGGCCAATAACTTTCGGTCTCCTATAGAATAGTTGCGCTCAGAAGAGGAGAAGAGTTTGGAGAAGAAGCCGCAAGTTACCATTCTTCCGGAAGGCGACTTTTGGGTAAGTACCGCTCCGGCTCCAGAGGAGGAGGCGTCAACTTCCAGGAAGAATTGTTTGTTGCCGTCCGGACGATGCAGCACCGGGGCGGAAGAGAAAGCCTGTTTTAAGGAAAGAAAGGCTTCCTCTGCTTCGGGCGGCCATTCTCGGGGATTAGTACCCTTACGGGTGAGCGCAGAGATTGGGGCAGTCCGGGAAGAGAAGTGCGGTATGAAGAGGCGGTAGTAGTTGGCGTAGTCCAGGAACCGCTGAATAGTCTTCAACCCCTCTGGTCGAGGCCACTTCTGGATGGCAGACAGTTTCTCAGGATCCATTCGTAGGCCGGTCTGAGAGATTATGTAGCCCAAAAACGGAAGCGAGGTCTGCTCAAAGAGGCACTTCTCATATTTAGCGTAGAGGTGGTTCCGCCTGAGCCTGAGCAGGACCTGACGAACATCCCTCCGGTGAGAGAGAAGATCCGGAGAGAAGACCAAGATGTCGTCCAGTTACACCACTACGCAGAAGTAGAGAAGGTCCCGGAAGATGTCATTGACCAACTCTTGAAAGACGGCGGGAGCGTTACAGAGACCGAAGGGCATTACCAGGTATTCATAGTGGACGTCCCGGGTGTTGAATGCCGTCTTCCATTCATCCCCCTGACGGATACGGACCAGGTTATAGGCCCCACGGAGGTCCAGCTTGGTGAAGATCCTAGCCCCCCTCAGACGGTCAAATAATTCCGGAATGAGCGGAAGGGGGTATTTATTCTTCACCGTGATCTGGTTAAGGCCTCTATAGTCTATACAGGGACGGAGTGAGCCGTCCTTCTTTTTAACGAAGAAGAAGCCTGCTCCCACCGGGGAGGTAGATTTCCGGATAAATCCCCGGGCCAGATTCTCCTCAATATATTCAGACATGGACTGGGTCTCAGCAGCGGATAAAGGGTAAATACGGCCACGGGGAGGAGTAGCGCCGGGTATCAGGTCGATTGGGCAGTCGTATGGTCTATGAGGGGGTAAAGTCTCTGCCTCCTTTTTATTAAAGACGTCCGCATAAGACCAATAGGGAACCAGAAGACCAGGTAGATTGGCTGGGGTAGGAGAAGGACGGACAGGATGGACGGGAACTAAACAAGTTTTATGGCAGTCCTGTCCCCAGCGAAGGACTTCTCCGGTCTGCCAATCAAGCACGGGTGCATGTTTCTGAAGCCAAGGTAGGCCTAGCAAGAGGGCGTGAGAGAGTCCAGGCAGAACATGAAAGAAGATGCTCTCAGAGTGCAGCATTCCCACCTGCAGAGTTATGGATTCGGTGATGAGTTGGATGGGACGTGGTAAGAGGCCCCCATCCACGGCAGCGACAGATAAGGGTACAGCCAGAGGTTTGGTGGGAATGCGGTATTTCTCTACCAGGGACTGAGAAATGAGATTTCCGGCAGCTCCAGGGTCAAGTTGGGCTAGTTCAAAATAACGGTTCTCCCCGCAGATGATAGAGACCGACAGCAACAGAGATGGAGAGGGTTTAACTTTTGTCTAGGATGACCTCTCTGAGCGATCCTAGACACAGGCGTTTCCCGACCTCTCCGGGCAGGAACGGATCCGGTGCTCCTTACTGCCACAGTAGAAGCAGCTCCCCTCGGCTCGGCGTAACTCTTGACGGGTTTTGACCATCTTGGTCTGGTCGACCTGCATAGGCTCGGGTGAGTGCGCCTGGGGAGTAGAGGGAGAAGTGACGGGTTTCTGAAAGGTAGGGGCTAGACGTGGAAACCTCCTCTCACGGGTGACCTCTTTGGCGCGTTCCTGGAACCGGATGTCAATCCGGGTGGCAAGAGTTATTAAGTCGTCGAGAGTGGAAGGAATGTCCCGACCGGCGAGTTCATCTTTAATACGGCCGGACAGACCCTCCCAAAAGACAGACACCAGGGCGTCGTTATCCCAGGCCAGCTCCGAAGCAAGGGTACGGAACCGTATGGCATATTGGCCCACGGTGAGATTTCCTTGACGGAGGCATAGCAGAGATGATGCGGATGAGGTCTTCCGTCCTGGTTCGTCGAAGACTTTCCGGAAAGCCATGAGAAAGGCTGGCAGGTTGGACACCAGGGGGTCTCCTCTCTCCCATAGAGGATTTAGCCAAGCCAGTGCCTCCCCCGTGAGATGGGACATGATGAAGGCTACTTTGGCTCGATCGGTGGAAAACTGGTGTGCCAACAGTTCGAAGTGTAGAGTGCACTGGTTAATGAAGCCCCGGGCCTGGCAGGGATCTCCGCCAAAATGAGGAGGGGCGGCGAGGCGGGGACCGGGAAGAGATGCCATAGTGTTGATGGGCAGCGGCGGTGCCGGGGAAGTAAGTGTGCGAGTGGAGGCAGCTCCCGATGAGGTAGTCAATGTGTCCAGGCGGGAGTTAACACTTCGCAGGTGACTCAGGATGGACTCCTGTTGGGACCTCTGACGGGAAAGTTCATGACATAGGTCCGAGAGCGAGGGAGCTTGGGTGCCACCGGGTTCCATGGCCCGAGCAAACTGTAACGGGTCTGGGAGGCGGAACCTCTGAGCAACTATACAAAGGGGCAGTCCTTGTAAGGAAGCGGGTGGCTCCCAGGGAAGGCGGGCAGGCAGTCACAGCAAGTGACGGGGACAGTCTCTGGGTAAGAGGGCAGGAGGTCACGGCAAGTGACGGGGACAGTCTCTTGACAAGCGGGTGGTCACGGCAAGTGACGGGGACAGTCTCTTGACAGGCGGGTGGTCACGGCAAGTGACGGCAAATGACGGGGACAGTCTCTTGACAGGCGGGTGGTCACAGCAAGTGACGGCTAAGCCTCCAGGTAGGCTAGCAGGCAAGTAGCAGGTGGACGCTCCCAGGTGAGCGGGCAAGAGTCTCTGGACAGGCAGGTGATCACAGCAAGTGACGGCTGAGCCTCCAGGTAGGCTAATAGGCAGGTAACAGGTGGATGCTCCCAGGTAAGCGGGCAGACGGATCCATAGACAGACTGGCAGGGCTGGTAGGCGGACTGTCGGACCACAGGAATGACAGCAGATAGACAAGTATCAGGCAGGTATCAAGCAGGAAACTGGCAGGTATCTGGTAACGGGACCTGAGGGCTGAAGCAGAGTGATAGGCTATGCAACAACATTGCTCGGGCACCTCCATTTTGGAGGAGGTGTCTTATATATGGAGAGATCCTCCGGCCATTGGCCGGGGTCTCCTTAGGACGGCGCGCGCGGCCCCTTTAAGAGAGGGGGAGCGCGCGCGCGACCTAAGCACAGTGGCCGGGAAGGAGCGCGCGCCGCCAGCAGAGCGGGAGGAAGACGCCAGGCACGGAGCGGAGAGGTGAGGGGAACAGCGTCCCTGCCTAGCAGGAGGCAGGGACGCCGACGCTACAGTTACGTATAAGGCATTACTGCATCATGGAAGCCATAGACAGAAAGTACCTTAATCAGCTTTGGAGAGGACAGCACAGCTTTGTATGGGACTGTAGAGGATGTCATTATGACAGATGCATTGTATTCCTGCTCCAGTCTCTGGTTAAACACCTCCATGTGTAAAAGCCCCAGGAAGCCCAACCTGTGCAGGACATGAACATTAGTTATAATTTATATAGAGAGGCAAATATACCGAAAGTGTTAATAAAATGGGAAACTACTTAGTGCTCGATAGGTATCCACCACTCTAATAGAAATTGGTCTGAAAAATACCAGTAATGCGGTGTCCTTCATAATAGAGAAACACCACGCTATTTGCACTGCCTACTATACACAAGGCAGGTCGTAGACTGAACTACAAACCAGTTCAAGACCAGATCATTTCTGATCATCACCAGGCATATTTTTTTTTTCCGTACATGGGATTTTAAGATCTCTAAAAATGTCTCTGGTTCAGTCATCCAAATAATGTTTGCCTCCATTTTGTCATTACTGAATTCCCCTGTAACTGGGGCTTATATGCCAGGCCCAGTTACAGGGAAATTCAGTAATAACAAAACATGACAAAATTCAACTTCCTGCAAACTGCTGAGTCAATCTGGGGCTAACCTAGCAACGCATGCTGCCAGCAACCGGTACTCACATGATCACCGCCATTGCTTCCTAAACTATACGCACAGCACTCGTTTAGGAAACAATCAGGAAGGCAGAGGTGGTAATAAACCATTTCTGACTTCTCTATGGGAAGTCCAGCAGGCTCACGTGTACATGTACATGTGTATTGATGAGGATATGAGTATTCAGATCTACACAATACTGTACCGGTGACAATCCTGGCTATGGAAATGCAGGATAATATGTCACAAACATATCTGGATAAGCTGGAGGTTTGGGCCGAGAAGGGACAAATGTGATTTAACAATGAAAAATACATTTTCACTAGTCAGACTCCATATGGAGCATGGTGCACAGATTTGGCCACCAGTGGGCAAGAAAGACAAAGCCGAGGTCTAGCAAGTTCAAGGTGGGAGATTAAAGTAAAGATGGAATAGGTGGACTGCAATACAAGGAAAGAGTAGTAAAAATTAATTATTTAAAATTATTAGTTATTATTATTAAATTATTAGTTAAAAAGAAATGCTAAGGAGTGACATACTGTAATATATTCAGTACCGTATCTATAACAAAAGGGCCAAGACCAGGATTTTTTACTGTAAGAGCGTGAGACTGTGCAACTCTGCTGAATTCACTAGGGGACTAGATACCATTCGTGAGTGTAATATACAAGTGGTTAACACATTGCCAAGATGAATTGTTGACCCAGTGGTTTGTTCTGCCAAAAATTGGACTTTACCTTGTAATGTGTTTTTGCTTTCCTCCTGATCATTGTTACAAAAGAATTTTCTGAGCTGAAGACGTTTTTTTTCAGCCTTACACACTAAATCAATAATTAAACTTGCACAAATGACCCCTTTTCAGAAATTAAAGTTATTGAAATGTCTATCTAATGCTCAATTAATCGGTCCGTAGGTGATAACTGTGCCCTTATGATCACTGTAGGACACATTAATGCCCGCACGGTATATTTTCATCATAAGTATAGGAAATGACTGAAATAAAATATATAGTGATATAAAATAATTCAGATAATGGCAGTAGAAGACGCACCTCCAGCCAGCACCCAGAGCTGCACTGCTGTCCCGACTAACAGACACTTGAATCGTTCAAGGTCAGCTTTTCCAGCGCACTCTTCATATTGCTGTATTCGGATTGGTCAACTGGAAACATTCCTGGAACAGAAAGTTAAAAGAAACCATTAGGGTATGTTCACACAATATTCTGAAGTGGATTCTGCTCCAAAAACCACATTTAGGGTATGTTCACACTGAGTTTTTTGACCGCTTCAGAAAACGAAGGGGCCGATTCATCCAGCAGTTTACGTCCGTTTTCTAGTGTAAAATTGCTTAAAATTTTGTGGGTTTTTTTTTTGCCCGTCTGGGAACACTTTGCCAAGTTTTTGAACGGTGGTCAGAACTCAACTGGGAGTGGGTATGGCCACTCAATAAATGCACATAAAAAAATCCACATTAAAATACTGTGTGTGAACTTACCCCAAGGGTGTGCGCACATGGCATCTTTTTCAAGTGGATTCCTTCCAGGCTGCTTTTTCAGCCTGGAATCTGCCAGATAAAGCGCCCCTTAATATGAACATAATGCACAGCAATGTCAAAGCAACATTGCTGTGCACATCTTCTGTCTTATGTCTTTTAACCACTTTAGGATTCGGAAACTGAAGTGGTTAAAATAAGGAACAGGTTCATTCTTTGAGTGTCTTCCGCTAGGAAGCCGCCTGCTCTCTATAGTTACCAGCGTAAAGTGAAAGCCGCTGCAAAGCCGCCGGAGAAGACACCTCAGGAAAACGACCGTTGCGGTCTTCCTCAAGCGGCCTTGTCTGGGAAATCTCAGTGGCGGTACCGAAATCTAAGAGACGCCGTGTGCACATATCTTAAAATGGTTTTCCAAAAACTCAGGAAGCAGCAGGGAATGGGTTCAATTCAAAATCCCTATTCTCACCTCTTTGTTCCCCCCATGGCTCCATCACTAATGCTCCGGTAGTCCGCACTGGTCTCCGCTTACTTCCTGCAGGCTTTCCGTACATCATTCATGTGACTAATGTACTGACTAGTGTTGAGCGAGTATGTTCTGTCCGAGTATGCTCGGGCCGAGCTCCGAGTATTTACAGCTGCTCGGTGATATGGTTGAATCGTTTGACAGTTTTATTACATGTGGGGAATGTGTAAGAAATAGACATTCCTCTCATGTAATAAAACTGTCAAACAGTTGCAAATCATGCACACGGGAGCGATTCAACCATATCACCGAGGAGCTGTAAATACTCGGAGCTCGGCCCGAGCATACTCGGTGAAAGGGTTAATAGAACATACTCGCTCAACACTAGTACTGACCTCAGCAGTGAAGCCGACATCTCCAGCACATGACCTTTAAGGCACCCGATTATCTTAGAGAGTAACCCTCTTTTAATTGTTATTTCATAAATCAAGAGTATACATGAAATTAAACAACTTTGTAATATATCTTATCAAAGACATTTTCTTCATTCTCTGCCAAAATTTATCATTCGCTATGAAATTCTGAGGTAAAATCTGTATTCAGTGAAGACACTTTCCCATTACTGAGATAGGAGATGGCAGCTGCTACTGATACAATTCTATGTTGGCAGGAAGAGGGAGGAGCTTGAGACAGCTCCTCCCCCTTATCAGTAGCAGCTGCCATCTCCTATCTCAGTAATGGGAAAGTCTGTCTGCACTGAATACAAATTTTTACCTCAGAATTGAGACTTGATGATGACTGATCAATTTTAGTAAATAAAGAAGCAAATTTCTTTGATAAGATATATTCCAAAGTTTCCTATTTTCACGTAAACTATTGATTTATGAAATAAAAATTAAAATGACGGATACACTTTAAGTGTCCACATGAATGATATACTGGATTTGGTCACTGCCAAAAGTGAGCAGGGACCGTGAGAGCCGCGATTCTGAAAGGGCAGAGTTTGAGAAGGTCTTTTCTTTTATTTTTTTATTCCATATGTAATCATTCCTAGATTCCCATCTCTCTGCTATATATTTTTTACAAATCGCAGAAAACCCATTTGATGTTAATTGTTTGGGCTTTTCTCATGCGCCGAGCATCACTCACGAGGAAAACAAGCTTCAAAGAACAAATGAGAGGAGACAGTCCATGCATTATGTGTCACGGTGGCGTGTCATTACCAACCCCCTTGCTGCAGCGCTCCCTAAATTCCCCACAATGTAGAAAACCTTGTCCACACGTCACGGCTCTGAGCTGACTAGTCCTGGAGGATCGTGAGGTTCCTTCCTTACATCTCTCCTCAATTATCTCGGCTTCTGTAAAATAGGCCGAGTCTAATGGGATGAAAGATGCGGCTGCAGAATAAAGGTTCTCTGGCATTTATCTACTCTGTGATCACCGTTCCTAATCCAATCATGGAGGCGTTCCTGGCTGTTACAAGGAATTAGTAGGATTACTAAAGTGTGACAGGCGAGGGTACAGCGCCTGTGCCGGTCATGGATTCTCAATAGAGGTGGCTGGGAATGGTCGCTCTCCACTGAAATGATCGGGAGGTGCACATACTTCCCACAAGAAAGCACTTGAATTGTCAAGGTCAATCTATTCTATAGCTGTAACTTTAGCCTTAAAGGAATTGATACAGTGGGTTACATCTGGTGCCTGGGGGGCAGTGTTTGGTATACTCTGTGTCCCTCTGAAGAAGCTAAAAAAGTGAAACGCGTGTTTAGGAGAGTGGCAGGCACATAATGGGTAAGGATCTCCTCATTACTGGTACTCAGGCGCAAAATACGTAGAATTTACACTACACTAGGGATGAGCAAACCCCGTGGATGTTCGGTTTCGACCAAACTTCGGTTCGGGTACCAGAACTTGAACCCAAACCCCATAGAAGTCAATGGAGGCACAAACTTTGATGCTGTAAAATGGTCGTAGTAAGGGCTAGGAGGTCTCTCACTCTTAAAACGGACTTGTCAGTGTTCGGAGTTCAGCATTGGACACTAGGTGTCCGGTATGAACCCCAAACTTTACAGTTCGGGTTCGCTCATCTCTACACAACACTCGTTATACTGTTGTACTGATCCATTACACGTCTAGTCCCTGTGATTGACTATATATTCATTGTTGAGGACGCTCTTGCAGATGTGTCTAATCTCTGATGTCACGCCATCTGGAGGCTGAATCTTGAACTAAGTGCTCTTGTAATACAGGTCTTAATATTACGCTAATAAAATATATACTGTATACTGTACAATAGCTTTCCGACCCCGTTACACAGTTTTTGAGCACTTGAGCTGAAGTTGTTAAAGCTCAATTGGTGTTTTGCATAGTCTGAGGGGGCTATAGGTGTAATTCTGCCGAGATTTTGACTTCGATGCGTGTTGCAGTTACATTGTCATAATACTCTGTTCCATGTACAATATTATGTAGAACAGAGTTTTGATTCTAAATGGACTGTAGATAAAACAGTATGTCCTGGAACAGTACCAATACACATGCTCTGTAACTTGCCATCCACTCTTTTGGAGTGGACGATTCCTCTTTATCAGCATTCTGTCAGCACTATAGGTCCTGGGACATCCCTTCTCTCATTACTCAGCACGTATTGCTTCCGCCATTGCTTAATGAGATGCCTACAATTAACTGAGAGGCTGCATCTCTGTTATGCCTGCATATACAGTTTGACAGGCAGGAGCAAAGAGACAAAGGCCAAGCCCCTCTTCCGGTAATCCATATAGGGGGGTTTCTGCTGCTAGAGACAAATTACACTTAGACAGAAGGGAGACCCTACCGGCCGACACTTTTAGGTTATCTAACCCCTGAAAAGTAACTCCAACTTAATTGAACTTTATAAAGGGATTTTGCACATTATCTATCGAATGAGATCAAGTACAGGGACCATTTAATTTGTATTAGGGTTCAACTCACCTGCAAACACCATGGGTTTCGCAGGCTTAAAGCCGGGCAGAGCCACTGGCTGCTTCAGTAAATGCAGAGTGTCTCCTATTTGTGCTTCCTGTGCGTCCTTCATCCCAGCGATTAGATAACCTACTTGCCCAGCATATCTAGGAAACAATGAGAGTAATATATTCACAATTAGTGCAGATTCATCAAATTCTACATTGAATATCGGGTACAAATCAGCCATAAAAGAAGGTAGCAACGGCTCTGAGACCCAGCACTGCATGAGTTCACTACAGCTATATACAGCTGGCACTAGAGGGCGCTCACTGGAGACAGACTTCTACTGCTGCGGGTGGGTCCAATACTAGCTGTACATAATCACATGTCAACAGCTCCCCCTGGTGGTGGCTGCATGCAGCAAAAATAGTATTTCATCTAGTTACATTCATTTAAGTTAGAAATGCTGTGACATTAGTCAGCACTGAATTTTGGATGTAAAACTATTTTGGATCTATCAACATATATGTTATAACTTCCCAGAGCCTAAATACCACATCAGAGAGCTCTGCTAATCGCACTGTAACAAGCTGAGAACCATCATACGGCTACAGCAGATTAGTATTGAATGGCAATAAAAACACAAAATTGTATTTTAATTTGCAGAACTTTCCATAACACAATATTGGCATTTTATTTGCTTTAATAACAGAATCCCCTTTCAGCTCTGCTCTCTCCTGGGCACCAAACATCCATGTATATTCATAGAAAGCAGCACCGAGGAGCATCAGTGCTGCATGCAGGATTAGAGCGCCATCTAGTGGCACTATAAGAATATTCCTAGTGTGATAAAATGTCGCTCTATTATATCCTGCACGGGGTCGTACACAATTTTAAATGCTTTGGATATCGGAAAAAATTACTTTAAAAAAAATGATGGAAAAACCCTTTTAAAAAGACACAGAAAGCAATAAGGAAAAAGCACAAACAAAAGAAGTGGTGCTGAGATGGGCCGGCTGCAGTTTATGCAGATCCTTGGGTGACAAAGTGCATGTGGGATAATCTTCACTTTTACAATTTGTTTTTTATCCTTGCCTTCTAAAAGCTATAAAACTTTTTTTCCAGTAGATTCGTTGTATCTGGGCTTTTTTTTCCAGTAGATTCGTTGTATCTGGGCTTTTTTCCCAGTAGATTCGTTGTATCTGGGCTTTTTTTTCCCAGTAGATTCGTTGTATCTGGGCTTTTTTTTCCAGTAGATTCGTTGTATCTGGGCTTTTTTCCCAGTAGATTCGTTGTATCTGGGCTTTTTTCCCAGTAGATTCGTTGTATCTGGGCTTTTTTTCCAGTAGATTCGTTGTATCTGGGCTTTTTTCCCAGTAGATTCGTTGTATCTGGGCTTTTTTTCCAGTAGATTCGTTGTATCTGGGCTTTTTTTCCAGTAGATTCGTTGTATCTGGGCTTTTTTCCAGTAGATTCGTTGTATCTGGGCTTTTTTTCCCAGTAGATTCGTTGTATCTGGGCTTTTTCACAGTAGATTCGTTGTATCTGGGCTTTTTTTCCAGTAGATTCGTTGTATCTGGGCTTTTTTCCCAGTAGATTCGTTGTATCTGGGCTTTTTTTTCCAGTAGATTCGTTGTATCTGGGCTTTTTTTTCCCAGTAGATTCGTTGTATCTGGGCTTTTTTTTCCCAGTAGATTCGTTGTATCTGGGCTTTTTTTTCCAGTAGATTCGTTGTATCTGGGCTTTTTTTTCCAGTAGATTCGTTGTATCTGGGCTTTTTTTCCAGTAGATTCGTTGTATCTGGGCTTTTTTCCCAGTAGATTCGTTGTATCTGGGCTTTTTTTCCAGTAGATTCGTTGTATCTGGGCTTTTTTTCCCAGTAGATTCGTTGTATCTGGGCTTTTTCCCAGTAGATTCGTTGTATCTGGGCTTTTTTCCCAGTAGATTCGTTGTATCTGGGCTTTTTTTCCAGTAGATTCGTTGTATCTGGGCTTTTTTTCCCAGTAGATTCGTTGTATCTGGGCTTTTTTTTCAGTAGATTCGTTGTATCTGGGCTTTTTTTCCCAGTAGATTCGTTGTATCTGGGCTTTTTTTTCAGTAGATTCGTTGTATCTGGGCTTTTTTCCCAGTAGATTCGTTGTATCTGGGCTTTTTTCCCAGTAGATTCGTTGTATCTGGGCTTTTTTTCCAGTAGATTCGTTGTATCTGGGCTTTTTTTTCCCAGTAGATTCGTTGTATCTGGGCCTTTTTTTCCCAGTAGATTCGTTGTATCTGGGCTTTTTTTCCCAGTAGATTCGTTGTATCTGGGCTTTTTCCCAGTAGATTCGTTGTATCTGGGCTTTTTTCCCAGTAGATTCGTTGTATCTGGGCTTTTTTTCCAGTAGATTCGTTGTATCTGGGCTTTTTTTCCCAGTAGATTCGTTGTATCTGGGCTTTTTTTTCAGTAGATTCGTTGTATCTGGGCTTTTTTTCCAGTAGATTCGTTGTATCTGGGCTTTTTTCCCAGTAGATTCGTTGTATCTGGGCTTTTTTCCCAGTAGATTCGTTGTATCTGGGCTTTTTTTCCAGTAGATTCGTTGTATCTGGGCTTTTTTTCCCAGTAGATTCGTTGTATCTGGGCTTTTTCCCAGTAGATTCGTTGTATCTGGGCTTTTTTCCCAGTAGATTCGTTGTATCTGGGCTTTTTTTCCAGTAGATTCGTTGTATCTGGGCTTTTTTTCCCAGTAGATTCGTTGTATCTGGGCTTTTTTTTCAGTAGATTCGTTGTATCTGGGCTTTTTTCCAGTAGATTCGTTGTATCTGGGCTTTTTTTCCAGTAGATTCGTTGTATCTGGGCTTTTTTTCCAGTAGATTCGTTGTATCTGGGCTTTTTTTCCCGTAGATTCGTTGTATCTGGGCTTTTTTTCCCGTAGATTCGTTGTATCTGGGCTTTTTTTCCCGTAGATTCGTTGTATCTGGGCTTTTTTCCAGTAGATTCGTTGTATCTGGGCTTTTTTTTCCAGTAGATTCGTTGTATCTGGGCTTTTTTTTCCAGTAGATTCGTTGTATCTGGGCTTTTTTTCCAGTAGATTCGTTGTATCTGGGCTTTTTTCCCAGTAGATTCGTTGTATCTGGGCTTTTTTTCCAGTAGATTCGTTGTATCTGGGCTTTTTTTCCCAGTAGATTCGTTGTATCTGGGCTTTTTCCCAGTAGATTCGTTGTATCTGGGCTTTTTTCCCAGTAGATTCGTTGTATCTGGGCTTTTTTTCCAGTAGATTCGTTGTATCTGGGCTTTTTTTCCAGTAGATTCGTTGTATCTGGGCTTTTTTTCCAGTAGATTCGTTGTATCTGGGCTTTTTTCCAGTAGATTCGTTGTATCTGGGCTTTTTTTCCAGTAGATTCGTTGTATCTGGGCTTTTTTCCCAGTAGATTCGTTGTATCTGGGCTTTTTTTCCAGTAGATTCGTTGTATCTGGGCTTTTTTTTCCAGTAGATTCGTTGTATCTGGGCTTTTTTTGCAGTTAGAGCTGTAGTTTTTATAAATATTTTCTGATCTTTTTATTACTTTTCTTGGTGAGGCAAAGTGAACAAAATAAACTCCAGAGATTCTGCCGCTTCATCTTTTTTCTTCTTTTTCATTCCATCATCCACTCGATAGGATTTCTAGAAGATATTTTTTTTAGTTTTAACACGAACAGATGTGGTGGAGCCAAAAATGATGTAACGGGAGAATTTAACTTTGCAGGCTCAGGTCACTGAAAACATCCAATGGCTTTACCGCTACAGTGTAGAGTAAAATGACCAATCTGATATTAATCCCAGTTATGGGACGGGCTTCATAGTTGTACAATCATGGAAGACATGGAGGCCTTCAGTAGGATCCTTGGCTGTCAAGACAATGCCATTGCCACATAACACTCATATGACTGATGATATGACATGGCTTTATAACTGATGGGGGGCCGTACCCCTTCAAGCCCCACTGATTCTCAGAAAGAGGGGGATGCAGTCTTTGCCTGCACAGCGGCACTCTAAGGCTATGTGCCCACGATGCAGAAATGCTCCGGTTTTTTCCTGAATGTTTCTGTATCTCCCTGGCATGCGGATTTTACATGCGTTTTTTTCAGCCAGGGACAAGCGTTTGTCACGCGTTTTGCACATGCGATTTCGCATGCGGGTTGTCAAGCGCTTTCCAAACGATTTTAGCATCACTTGGAAAAGTGCTTGACAACTTGGTCACACTATATAAATCCATGCAACCGGCATGGATTTTATATAGTGTGACCAAGTTAGTTAAAAAAAAGAATAAAAAAGGTAAAAAATAAAAAACATTATACTCACCTTCCAATGCCCCCCGGTCTCCTTATCCGATGCGACCCGTCACATGACTAAATGACGTCATGAAAGGTCCTTTTAGACCATCGCGAGCCGCCAGGGAGCCAGGACGCATCACTAAGGTGACCGGCGGCCATCAGAAGGTGAGTATAAGGTTTATTTTTTATTTTAAATTCTTTGTTTTTTAACAGGAACTATGGTACCGGGGTCTGGATGAGAGTCTCCTCTTCTCCAGACCCGGGTACCATCCGCACATTGAATCGCTTAATATCCGCATGTGTACATGTAGTCATGCGGATATTAAGCGATTCAATGCAAGTCAATGGCGGCAAAAACGCTGCGCTTACGCAAAATAATTGGTAGTGCTGCGGATTTTTCCGCAATGATAATCCGCAGTGGAAATTTCCGCAGCATGTGCACAGCACATGCGGATTATCATTGGGGAACATTGCAGGCCTTCTACCAAGCGTTTAAGCGTTCCTGCGGCGCAATTGCCGCTGCGGAAACGCTTAAAAAACGCATAGTGGGCGCATAGTGGGCACACAGCCTTACGCGGTGAAATGAGCTGCATCTGGATCTCGTCCACCTAAAGGGACTGTCAGCACAGAATGACTGTTCAAACTAAGTCGCAACTCTCGGTGCTTCATGACGGGGCCAATCATTTATATACACCTTCCCACCTGCTTGTTTGCCCTCTATCCACACCCTCCTCTTCTTTGATTGACAGCTCTGGCTTCATAGAACCAGAGAAGGAAGGAGACAGAGGTAAAACAAGCAGGTGGGAAGGTGTATATAAAGGATCGGCCCACGCCGTAATCCACGGAGTGCTTGTGACGCGCCCCCTGGGCCTGTGCGCTGCTGCTGTGCAGGGGGAATACCCGGAGCCGGATCGCTGGGGGTTGTAGTCTCCGTGTGGCGGTGACCCGGTCCGTGCCCAGGGTGGTCAAACCAGTGGCAGTCTTAATGTTGTAACAAATGTCCGACTACGCCACCCGTGGATTGCAGTCAGTGGGGACCGCCGCTGCGCTGCAGACCGCTGAGGCTGATGTTGTTTGTGCAGCTGAGTATGGGATGACTCCCCACGGGAGGAGTATTGCCTCAGGGCAGCTAGTGTGGATAATGATGGGAGTAATGGTGTGAGCGTCCCAGTACTAATGGTGCTGGTGCAGCGATGAAACACAGAGACTTGTAATTGCAGTTTCCAAAGCTTTACTCACGGTTGTTATTCAGGTCAATGCTGCAGGCGATGACTGCCCAAGCCGTGCTGCGTCCACCAGGTGAGGGACTCTGTCAACTCCCAGGCAATTCCAGAGCGTGGTTCAGAGCTCCCCTCTCTTCCTTTCTACTGGCCGTCCCCACCAGTGACCCACCTTTGTCCAGCTTCCTCGGGCCTTCTGTTGGCGAAACCTCTCTCCGGTTTCCCTGACCCTATGCGGTATGCCTTTCTGGTGGATGTAGTGAGGGGTCGCACCAAGATGTGGTGACAACCTCCGGTTTTGGCTGAGGATTAGTCGCCTCCACCAATTTGGGTTCCGGTACCCTATTCTGCCAACCCTTCACCCAGTATCTCCTCTGGGCATATGGGGTTCCTTCTGCCTTCGTGTCTCTGGACCTTTCTCTCTGTTCTTTGCTTCCTTTCTCCTCTGTTCCAGTTCCTTTCTTACTTTCCTTTCTGTTCCTCCTCCTCTCTCTCTCTGTTGCTTCTGGCCTCCATTCCAGGCTTGCCTCTGGAGCTGGGCCCAGACTGAGCCACAGCTCCCTGTCAGCCCTCTCTGGCTGAGCTCCTCTCCTCTTCTCCTCCTGCCTGAACTGAACACTGATCTAAGATGGTGCCCACCTTATATACCTCCCTCTATGTGTGAGCCCAGGTGACTAGCAACCAATGGGCTCCTACCTATGCCCAGAGACCCACCCCTATCTGCTCCTACATCACTGGGTGTGCTTCCCCCTCCCCACTCCAGCCAGGAACAGAAGCTGTCGTGCCTGCACTCTGTCTAGTGGGAGCACCGTTGGTCTGTTCCTCGGAAATGGGGTGTGTGTGGTGCATGCAGTTTACTGAGTCCTGGTCCACACTCCATCCTTACCCGGGAGTGGAATATCACACCTCTGGTTTGAGGTGCAATACCCCTGTAGCAGCCGAACCCTCGGGGTGCTACACTTGTACTTAGTTTCAACAGTCATTCTGTGCTGACTAGTGTTGAGCATTCCGATACTGAAATATCGGGTATCGGCCGATATTCGCGGTATCGGAATTCCGATACTTAATTCCGATAGTTTTACAATATCGAATACCGGAATCGGAAGTTCCCATAATGCCTGCTCTCTGCAGTGTCTCTGAAGGATGACAAGCTGGATGGCAGCGCTCAGCTGCGATCCAGCCTGTCATCAGAATGCCATCCCAGCGTGAGAGAATTCTCCTGATTGTTTAAAAGCCGGCGCGCGGTAAAAAGCCGCTGGCTTTTAAACAATCACACAGCCCCATACTGCTTCCCCGCAGCCTCCCACCCCGATCCTCCGCTCCCCTCGCCACCTCCCATCCTGATCGTAAGTTAGGACCGGGCGGGGAGCAAAGCACCAAGGAGCGGGGAGCGAAGGACCCGGGCGGGAAAGCCGGCAGTGAAAAGACTTCACCGCCGGCTTTCCCGTTCTGTGCTGCGCTTTCCCGCCGGTTATTTCAAATGAACAGCTGAGGTATCAGGTGATGCCGATCAGCTGTTCATTTGAAGTCGCCGCGGTGCCCTCAGAGGGTTCATGTGAGTTCATGCTTGACTGCATGAACTCACATGAACTTTCCCACGGCCGCTCAGGTCAGCCACACCTCGCAGACCATCAGACCCGTCATGATTGGTGTGTGCGGGTGTCTGTGCGATGTCTGCAGGGGTGTGCGCGGTGTCTGTGCGATGTCTGCGAGTGTGTGCGCGGTGTCTGTGCGATGTCTGCGGTGTCTGTGCGATGTCTGCGGGTGTGTGCGGTGTCTGTGCGATGTCTGCGGTGTCTGTGCGATGTCTGCGGGTGTGTGCGTGCAGGCAGACATAGGCCGATGTGACACTACTACTCCCATCGGCCTATGTCTGTCCCCCGTCCACTCGTCCCAGCAGGATCAGCTCGATGGGAGCAATAGTTCCCATCAGCCTGATCCTGCTATTTAAACTGCCCCATGGTCCCCAATAAATTTTAAATACATGTCATTGGTGGCCAGTGGTTACCTACAATAAATTAGTTCATACATTACCTGTCTCCGCCGATCGCCACCTAAAATAAAGTAAAAAATAAAAAACTACACCTATACTCACCTAGACACCTAATTCCCCGAAGCCATCGATCTCCTGTAATAAAATATAAAATAATAAACCACAACCTTATCCTTACCCCTCCGTAGTAGTCCACGAGTGTCCCATGATGATCTCCAGTTTAGAGCAGCCACATAGAATGTGACCGCTCTGAACCGCTGCCGCCGCTAGAATGATGGGGCCGTAAAGCAGCCCCGTCATTGCATAAGCGCTTTCGCCGGAGTTCAGGCAGCGCTGCTCCGGTTAGCTCCTTTACGGCCCTGCTGTATCGTGAGAAATTCCCACGGTACAGCACTGCCGTAAAGGAGGTCTCCGGAGCTGCGCTGACTGAATGCACTCCGGTGACCTCAGTCAGTGGCTCCCGCTGCCGGGAGCGGACGTGTTCCCGGCAGCGTGAGCTTACAGCAGCCATGCACAGCTGTCACCATCTCCAGATGTGACAGCTGTGCATGGGAGATCAGCGCAGGAACGTGGACAGGTAACTATTTTTTTTTTTTAGTAAACTAAGAATTAAATAAAATGGTGTGTTTTATTTCAAATAAATTATTTTTTTCTGGGTGTAGTGTGTTTTTTCTTTTTAACACTTTGTAGGTTAGTAATGGGGGGGTCTTATAGACGCCCATCATTACTAACCTGGGCTTCATGGCAGCTGGCGCTGACATGAACCCCAACCCTATTACCCCCTGCCACCGCACCAGGGCAGCGTGGAAGAGCGAGGCTAAGTGCCAGAGTTGGCGCATCCTATGGATGCGCCATTTCTGGGGCGGCTGACGGCTGGTGTTTCTAGCCTGGGAGGGGGCCAATATTCATGGCACCCTTCCTGGGCTATTAATATCAGCCCCCAGCTGTCTGCCTAGCCTTTGCTAGCTATTAAAATAGGGGGGACCCCACGTCATTTTTTTGGGGGGGTCCCCCATTTTAATAGCTAGTAAAGGCTAAGTATTCAGCTGGGGGCTGATATTAGTAGTCTGGGAAGCTCCGTGGGTATTACCCCCTTCCCAGGCTTCAAACATCTGCCCCAGCCGTCTGCTTAACCTCCGCTAGAGACTAAAATTATGGGGGATCCCACGCCAATTTTTTTTTTAAATAAATCCTTTATTTTAACACTAAATGACATTTGAGGAGTTAATAAAGATGCAGTCCCTAAATTATTATTTATTTTTTAATTAATTTTTCCCAAAAATTTTGACGTGGGCTTTGCCATATTTTTGTATGCCAGCCAGGTACAGCATCCAGCTTCTATGAACGCGCCATTTTCCGGGGCGGCTGCGGACTGCAATTTGTAGCGGGTGGGGCCCAGAAAGCTTGGGTCTCCCTGCGCTGCAGATTCCATCCCCCAGCTGCCTAGTTGTACCTGGCTGGACACACAAATAGTGCGAAGCCCCACGTCAATTTTTTTTTAATTATTTCAGGAAATTCATGAAATAATTAAAAAAAAATTGATGTGGGGCTTCGCCCTATATTTGTGTCCAGCCAGGTACAGCAGGCAGGAAAGGGCTGCCCCCAACCACCAGCTGCCTATTTGTACCTGGCCGGACACAACAATATAGGGAAGCCCTTTTTTTAAAAAATTATTAAATGAAATAATTAAAAAAAAATTGACGTGGAGCTTCGCCCTATTTTTGTGTCCAGCCAGGTACAACTAGGCAGCTGGGGGCTGGAATCTGCAGCGCAGGGAGACCCAAGCTTTCTGGGCCCCACCCGCTGCAAATTGCAGTCCGCAGCCGCCCCGGAAAATGGCGCGTTCATAGAAGCGCCATCTTCTGGCGCTGTACCCAACTCATCCAGGGCCCTGGTGCGGTGGCTCACTGGGTAATAAAGGGGTTAAGGCCAGCTTGGCATTATCAGCTGGCCCTAAGCCCGAAATTCATGGGGTCACGCCAATATTAGACATGACCACCATGAATTTCTAGTAAAGTATTTAAAAAAAACACAACACCCAGAATAAAGTCCTTTAATTGAAATAAAGACACAATTCTTTATTGTTCTAAATTAAACTATGCTTACCATCACGCCCATTCCAGCTGAAGCCAACGATCTCCTGCAATAAAAGAAAAATAATAAACCAACCTCATCCTTACCTTCCCATGGATCCCACGACAGCTTCAGCTCTGCTACATCGAGATGACAGGCTGGTCCGCAGCAGAACGCTGCCATCCAGCCTGGCATCCCGCAGACACTGAGAAGCGCAGGCTTGCTTGCGCTCCTCAGTGTCTCTCTGTGACGGCATCCAGATGAGCCGAGGTCATGTCCAATGAACTCGGCTCACCTCATGCACGTCACTGACAGCGTGGGAAAATTCTCCTGCACTCAGCGCTTCAGCGTGAGAATTCTCCCACGCTGTCAGTGACGTGCATGAGGTGAGCTGAGTTCATTGGACATGACCTCACCTCATGCACGTCACTGACAGCGTGGGAGAATTCTCCTGCACTCAGCGCTTCAGCGTGAGAATTTTCCCACGCTGTCAGTGACGTGCATGAGGTGAGCCGAGTTCATTGTCGGCTCATCTGGATGCCGTCACAGAGAGACACTGAGGAGCGCAAGCATGCCTGCGCTTCTCAGTGTCCGCGGGATGACAGGCTGGATGGCAGCGTTCTGCCGGTCCAGCCTGTCATCTCGATGTAGCAGAGCTGGAGCCATCGTGGGAACCATGGAAAGGTAAGGGTGAGGTTGCTTTATTATTTTTCTTTTATTGCAGGGGATCGTTGGCTTCAGCTGGAATGGGCGTGATGGTAAGTATGGTTTAATTTAGAACAATAAAGAATTGTGTGCTTATTTCAATTAAAGGACTTTATTCTGGGTGTTTGTGTTTTTTTTTTAACTTTGACTATGGGGTTAGTAATGGGGGTGTCTTATAGACGCCTCTCCATTACTAACCTGGGCTTGATGTCAGCTGGCATTATAAGCTGACATCAACCCCAACCCTATTACCCCACTGCCACCGCTACAGGGCAGTGGGAAGAGCGAGGCTAAGTGCCAGAGTTGGCGCATCCTATGGATGCGCCATTTCTGGGGCGGCTGACGGCTGGTGTTTCTAGCCTGGGAGGGGGCCAATATTCATGGCTCCCTTCCTGGGCTATTAATATCAGCCCCCAGCTGTCTGCCTAGCCCTTGCTAGCTATTAAATTAGGGGGGACCCAACGTCATTTTTTTTGGGGGGTCCCCCATTTTAATAGCTAGTAAAGGCTATGTATTCAGCTGGGGGCTGATATTAGTAGCCTGGGAAGGTCCGTGGGTATTACCCCCTTCCCAGGCTTCAAACATCAGCCCCAGCCGTCTGCTTAACCTCCGCTAGAGACTAAAATTAAGGGGAACCCCACGCCAATTTTTTTTTAAATAAATCCTTTATTTTAACACTAAATGACAAGTACAGTAACCAACACTATCACTGTACTTCTTATATATGTGACTGACATGTTTCTATCTATCTAATCTATGTGTGAAGCTCTATTCTGTCTGTTATAAATTGTCGGGTACAGATGCTGAATTGCCGGCCGGCTTTCTTAAAGAGACGGTGCACGAAAACACTATTATTTTTTTAAATAAATCCTTTACACTAAATGACAAGTACAGTAACCAACACTGTCACTGTACTTATTATATATGTGACTGACATGTTTCTATCTATCTAATCTATGTGTGATGCTCTATTCTTTCTGTTGTAAATTGTCGGGTACCGGTGTATGCGCTGATGAATTGCCGGCTTTTCGCATAATACATTCTACATTATTCTTAGTTGTTTTACTTCATGTAGAATTAACCTACAAGGAAAGAAAGGGTTTATTTTCATTCCGATATTAGTGTCCCATTGACTTGCATTGGTTTCCGGTATCGGAATCGGCGATATCCGATACTTTTTGAGTATCGGTCCGATCCAATCCAATACGATATTTCCTGATATCGGAAGGTATCGCTCAACACTAGTGCTGACAGTCCCTTTAAAATCAGTGTTTCCCAAACTCCAGTCCTCACGGCCCCCCACAGGACATGTCTTCAGGATTTCCATAGTATTGCACAGGTGAGAGAATTCCTGATTCCTTGATGATACTTTCATCACATGTGTAATACTGAGGAAATCCTGAAAACCTGACCTGTTGGGGGCCATGAGGACTGGAGTTTGGGAAACACTGCCTTAAATGGAGTGGTGCTGCAGTTTTATTATTCAGCAATTAGCAGGATCCCCCAACAATTTCTTAAGCAATGAGAAAATGCAGTCCCTAATGATGTCCTCTGACAATAAGCGGATCACGGACAGCAGATGCATTGGGTTCTGCATTTCTTGGAGAATGGGATGGGGCAGCTTCTGTCTTCTCAGTGATACAATCAGGAAGGAGATGCAGCGTGAGACAATCCCTGTCTAGATCTTTGATCTGATCATCAATACAGAGGGCTGATTGGTCCCCCAACAATTTCTTAAGCAATGAGAAAATGCAGTCCCTAATGATGTCCTCTGACAATAAGCGGATCACGGACAGCAGATGCATTGGGTTCTGCATTTCTTGGAGAATGGGATGGGGCAGCTTCTGTCTTCTCAGTGATACAATCAGGAAGGAGATGCAGCGTGAGACAATCCCTGTCTAGATCTTTGATCTGATCATCAATACAGAGGGCTGATTGGTGAAGACAGAGGGAAAGGCTAATAAAATTATTAAAAAAAAAAACTTAGTTTTTCGGCTGGCACTTCCTCTGGGGTCAGTATGCCAACCTCATTGACTTCATAGCACTTGCCAGAGTGAGCAGACACGATTTTATTGCCTTTACACACGTCACCTCCACACAGGGTGATGCTGCTACGACGCCTCAGTGCTGGAGTGAGCAGAGGTCCGCAGCTTGTGACACTCCTGCTGTAGTGAAACTACAGGTCCCAGCAGACTGACGGTCTCTCATCAAGTTATGCTGGGAGCCGCAGGTTCACAAATAGTGCTAGAGGATCCATGTCAGAAATATGAGGCTGCCACTAGGGTTTCTCCCACAAATATGTAATCGGACGTGGAGCAGATCTGCACGTGGATGAGCCATATTCTCTATCTGTGAACATACTACTCCTTCACTCAGATTCTAAGTGGTTCTGCAGCGCATCTGTGCAGAGCAAGCTGTCAATCAAAATCCGGGCCGGGTTTACAGCCGTCGCCCCTGATATAGCGAGCGGTGCTGTGATCCAAGACTGTAGCCGCTCCGTGCACAACGATGAGTGAAGGCCGGCGGCTGCAGGGAGGAAAGAAGTTAATTTTCTCCCGGTACCTACACTATCAATAAGGCGGCCGGGCAGCATTGTAACAATATTTATCTGCAGATTAACCCTATACCTGCAGGTACATAGCATTTTCCAAGGTGACAGGTTCCCTTTAATAAAGAGAAGATGGATAGAGCCGCATTAGTCCGTACTCACGGTGGAAGCCTCCTGACAACTTCTTGAAGAACACTTTCCACATTTGTTCCAAGCTTCCCCGACATCTAATAGAAATAAACAGAGAAATGAATTTCTTAATACAGTTTAGAACTCGGCTACAACGAATCAGAAGAAATGAAACCTGTTTGAAGCTGACAAGCAATCAAGCCCCTCCGTAAGCCACACAGAACATGGCTACTTATGTCATCTGCAGGTGATTAAAGGAACCTGTCATGCTGAAATGGTATAAGATCTGTAGGGGGATGTTGTAGAGCAGAGAAGTTGATCAGACTGATAGACATATCTGTGGGAAGAGAGTCAGCAAAACTGGCATTTTATGCAGTGAAAAGTCCTGCCGTATGTACACTAGTCCAGTGGGCGGTCCTACTAAGTGATTGACAGTTCCCTGTATGACCATGCAGGCAAAGATAGCTGTCAATCACTAGTAGGACCGCCCACTGGACTCATCTGTACAAACAGCAGGATTCCACTGAATATATTGATACAGGAAAAACATCTATCTTTGTACCGTATTAGCCAGTAGATAGAAGAGTATTTAGATTTGAGAGTCCTCAGTGGTTGATACCATCTTTTCCGTTAGCCATTAAAAGGTAACAAATTGCAGACTTTCCAGACTACTCAGGTCTCAGGTCTGCCTGATGAAGAAGCCGGAGTAGTCTGGAAAGCTTGCAATTTGTTACCATCTTTTCAGTTAGCCATTAAAGGTATCAACCACTGAGGACTCTCAAATCTAATGAATAAATTACAATTTATACTGAATCTTCTCCCACAAACCTATATATCGTTCTGCTCAGTTTCTCATGGATAAAACCTGTACATCTGAATGGGGCTTTAATGTTGTTATTACAATCATGTAACCGCAGATCACAAAATCTTTCATATGATCATTTTTTTAACACCTAAAACCCCAATGGATATTTATGTTTACTAAAGGATTCCTTCCCCATTCTTCTGGCAGCTCTTCTTTAGGTATGGACACAGACCGGCATCCGGCATAAAGACATCTGGAGACTTTTCCTTTTTCTGTGATATTGGATAATCTTCTTCATTTCTAACGCTTTAAATCTTTCAAATTCTTTCCGAAAAATGTATCATAAAGGGACTTTCTCAGGTCAGTTTTGCTTGTGGTTGTGTTACCATTATTTGTGCCAAATGTATCAAAGTGTTGCACAATGTTTGATAAATGTTTATGTAGCACTTCCATCTATCTTTATTTATTTTACTCACTTATATGGCGCCATTAATTTCACAGCACTTTACAGACATTATCATCACTGCCCCCATTGGGGCTCACAATCTACATTCCCTATCAGTATGTCTTTGGAGTGTGGGAGAAAGCTGGAGAACCCGGAGGAAACCCACGCAAACACAGGGAGAACATACAAACTTCTTGCAGATGTCGTCCTTGGTGGGATTAGAACCCAGGATCCCAGTGCTGCAAAACAACAATGCTAACCACTGAGCCACCGTGTATCTTTATCCACTTTTAACGTCACCCGTCGTTCTTAGACCTGTGTAGCTTACCAAGCCCAATTTCTAAAAGTTGCAAGAGCGGTGTAAAATAGGAAGCTGCACATTTTTACGCAAAAATGATGCATCACAAAAGGGTTTTTTTTTTTTTTTTAACACCAAAAATTGATGTAAATTCCTCGCTACATTGCCCCTTTTCCAGCCACATTTTGTAGAAAAAAATAAAAGACAAGGTACAGACAGCGGAGTTAAATTTGCCTACAGGAATGATTTTGATCTGGAGCGCATCGTACCCGGATACAGTCACTAGCGGGAACGTCAAACATCTTCTCAATTTGTTTCTCCACCCTTTCCGGATCTGCATTCTTCAAGTCTATCTAAAAGCAAAAGTATAAATACTAATTATTTATCAAAGCTGGACAACATCTAGAAACCATATAATAAAACTGGCTTAAAATATAGTGTGAACAAGAGTTTAGGGAGAGATGTACAGCTGGCACTGGCCTATAAAAGGGATTGTGTAATCGTACAAAACTAGCAAAAATGTAAAGTGCCCGGAAAACAAGGAACGTGTAATTTACCTCTTAGTAAAATCCTATGCTTTCTCAAGAACAGAGGAATTTTAATTTCATATATTTTTTTTAATCAAATCATTTTTATTGAAAAACTCCAACTACAAATATTCCATCTTTCAAATAACATACATGACATAGTAATTCCATAGTAAAAATATGAACAAAGTATCTGAACTTCAATTCCCATAACCCACCCTAAACCCAAATCCCAACACTCCAGAGAGAACCATTTTCAGAGCAGTTCTAGAATAACGGACTATAGCATTCGTAGAAGAGGGAAGAAGATAAAAAAGTGACTAACAAAGGGGTAGCAGCGTTTTAATGTTATCATTTACTGCTTGATGCCTGAGCCGGGGAGTGCACGCTTGAAAACTGTTGCAGGCTGCTGTAATCACAGGACACAAGCAAACAGCATGGCATTTCCTATCAGCAGGGAGGAAGTAAAGGGCGACAGCAATGAAAGTCTCCTCCTACTCCGCTCCATATTGAAATGAATAGTGTGCATCCTACAAATGAGATGCATACAGCAAACAATTGATTTTCCATACATAGGTTTTGAGTTGACCACTGGATATACACATGTGTATCACTAATTACCAGAACTGGAAATCGAAAAAAAAGACGAGCAAGTTTGGGGTGAATCCAGCCTTCATTACTGCACAGCCGCTCAGAGGGATCGGTACTAGGAACAGCAGGAGTGCCGGCGATGTTCACAGATTTACCTGCTGCGGGACTGAAGGAGTCTGATCGCGCTCGGCTCGAAGCTTTTTACCTGGTTTACGATAGGAATAATTGAAAGCTGTGCTTCAAAGGAGAGGAAGAAGTTTGCCACCGTTTGCGCTTGAATACCCTTAAGGGGGGAAAAAAAATATATACATATATACAAATACTGAAACATCTAAATGCATTAGAACATCAAACCTGGTGAACCGGTAAATGACTTGTCCTCCAGGGATACAAGCTACTGTCATTCAGTAATTATTGAATAGGAATTTTACATTTTATGTAATCACCACGCTAGAATGTAAATGGAGAAAAACACAACACAACTCCTCACCATGTGAAGATATTTTGTGTTATAGAACAGGATTTCTGTGGAATAACAAGACTGATTTACTGTGTATGCACCATAGCCTTCATTTGATGTCACTTACTTAGCACCAACACCTTGCCCCAACTCTGCAATCCCCAATATCAGTCCATGACCTCAATGGGGTCACTATAAAATTCTAAAGAGGACTGGTCATGTCTCTATTAGAAAATAGACAAACTTAGGATAGAAACAATATGAACATATACCCTGCTATAAGTAAGTAAAAGCAATAGGAAATATATATAATATAGGGTACTTAGTAAACATGGTTTTTGACAAAAAAAAAAAAAGCCATCCCACCAGCACCAAGGTGTACCCAGTCAGTTATGTGAAGTATATAATAAAATACACTTTAGTACAATATTAGTATCTTGTCCCTTTAAATCTGCAGCTACTTCTGTCACCATGGTAACTGCATTCATACTCAGCCAATAGGATTGCTCGGTTTGAATTTGAAAAAAAAAAAAAAGTTCTATATGGTCAGTTTGTTCCATCTCATCTGAGTGTGAAGACAGACACCTGCGATCAGCGAGATTATAGGTATAAGACGTGATATAATATAACGGACGGAGCCACATCCCATCACACGCACTCAGCGACCACAACTGACAGGAATCAGCACATTTATCAGAGGATAAGTCATTATTCCCCAACACATGATAAGTGACAACTTCTAGATCTGCTGGGAACCCAACTAATCCCTGCTAGTACCTCCCCGGACCACCGCTCCATTCATTCTCTATGCAGGAGAAAGCTGAGTACAGCGCCCCCCATAGAGAATGAACGGACCGGCGGTTGAACATTTGCACTTCGCTCACTTCTATCTATAAGTGCTGTTCTGCTGATTGGGTCATAGCGGCGAAACCCACCGATCTAAGAGTCATCACCTATCCAGAGATCAGTGAGAACTTGTTCCAACTAGACATCCCCTTTAATGGAAGAGATCACATATCTAACAGCCAATCCTATTCATTCCCAATCTTCCCTGTGCCCATTAATGCCCCTGGGGATATCGCCAATATGAGCCAATCACCAAACCCTCTGCTGACTGTTCCCGATGTTTTATAGATTTTGGATCCGTTTCTACAAGAGAAGATCTCAGCGGCCACCATGGGGATGGGTTACTCTGCCAGCGATGGAGCAGGTAGTATCCACCAGCCGGTGATATCTCACCTTCCTCCATATTCTGCTGTTACATGCGTTTCTTCAGCTTTACACCTTCCCAACATAACCAATTGATGTTTTTTCTGTTTTTTCCTTCGCTTTTTCCAAGGGCTATAACTTTTTCATGTCTGTCCACATAGTGTGAGGTCTTGTTATTTTGTAGGATGAGCGGTACTTATAAATCCCACCATTCATTTACCACATAGTACTAGAAAACGGGAAAAAAAGTCCAAGTGCAGTAAAAGTGCGAGGAAAAAAAAAGCCTGACACTGTTTTTCTGGGAACGGTTTTATCGGCGTACATAGTGTGGTGAAAATGACCTGGTAATAGGATCCTACTCCTCAGTGTGATTACAGCATGACCAAACTTCTCCAAGAGTTTTGGCAAAAGAAAAAAACTTTTTTTTTATGGTGTCACCATTTTTTCTGAGACCCGTAACATTTTCGTTTTTCGGGTTGATGGAGCTGTGTGGGGGCTTATTTTTTGAAGGGCAAGAGGACTTTATTGATAACATTTTGGGACACATATGACATGGTCATCGCTTCTTACAGGGTTTTCTGCAGTATTGTGGCGAACGAAAAAAATGTAATTTGGGCTTTTTGAATTTTTTTCTGTGTTCTCTGATCGTTTGTTTTTTATATTTGGATAGATTGTATTTCTCTGAAAGAGACCATACCACAAATGTGTATATTTTTATTATCTTTATTTTTAGTGGGAGGTGAGCTGAACGTGTGGGGTTTTAATATTTTAAACTTTTTTTTTTTTTTTTTTTTTTTAAATTTTCACTGCATTTGTATACATCATCTGATTGCTTGTGCTATATACAGCGATACCACAGTAATGCTCCATATAGCAAAATCACGGTCTTCTTTACAGCCCAAATGAAGCTTTATGATGACAGGCACGGAGGCTTCAGCAGACCCCCGGATGACATAGCAGTCCATCTGCGCCCTGTGATCGCGTCACTGGAGCGCCGGTGGGCACATGGAACGATGCGTCCCAATGCTGGTGCACTGTTAATGCTGCTGTTAGTGATTGACAGCAGCACTGAACAGGTTAACAGTGGTGAGCAGATCTTCGCTCCACTCGCAGCTCTTAGAGGCAGGTCCTGGTTGTTTGTCACAGCCATTATCTGCCATGTACGGGGAGAGCTGACTCTGCTCCATACACCCGCTACTGACTTATACCATACACGAACGGCAGATGTTGGTAAGGAGTTAAAGCGGTTGTCCAGATTTGGGGTCATTTGTTTTTTTTACTTTAATGCAAGTATTTGGGGCTAAAATTGATTTCTGTAATTGAGTTTCATTAAAAATGTTGCCTTCTGTAGCATCTGTGCTGCACTGTCTATTCCTGGCTGCAAAATTAGCTAACTGAGAATCTATCAGTGAGCTCCTTCTGACAGTCTTAAGGAGGATCATTTGTGGCCTGCTGGAGGTCATTTTGCAGGGCTCTGGCAGTGCTCCTCCTGTTCCTCCTTGCACAAAGGCGGAGGTAGCGGTCCTGCTGCTGGGTTGTTGCCCTCCTACGGCCCCCCTCCATGTCTCCTGGTAGCGTCTCCAGCCTCTGAACACTACGCTGAGACACAGCAAACCTCGTTGCCACAGCTCTCACTGATGAGCCATCCTGGATGAGCTGCACTACCTGAGCATCTTCTGTGGGTTGTAGAGTCCGTCCCATGCTACCACGAGTGTGAAAGCACAACCAACATTCAAAAGTGACCAAAACATCAGCCAGAAAGCACTGGTACTGAGATGTGGTCTGTGGTCCCCACCTGCAGAACTACTCCTTTACTGAGGGTGTCTTGATAATTGCCAATAATTTCCATCTATTGTCTATTCCATTTGGACAACAGCATGTGAAATTGATTGTCAATCAGTGTTGTTTCCTAAGTGGACAGTTTGATTTCACAGAAGTTTGATTTACTTGGAGTTATATTCTGTTGTTTAAGTGTTCCCTTTATTTTTTGAGCAGTGTACATAAAAAAATTACTGCAGCTTTAATGCTATTTATTACGTCTCAGGTAACTTTGTGACTAACTATACAGCATCAAAAATACCAAAAAGCTTAAATCTCCAATGGAAGCCAATAGCACCAGTGAGAACACGGCATAAGCTTAATCTAAAGGAAGAGGAGGACATTATTCACTCCAGTTTCCTGCGGCCCCTCGGGAGTATAGGTTGCTGCATGGTAGTCCGCATTCTGTGTAAAGCAGGAAAAACACTTTTACTTAGCGGGATGAGGTCAGTAGTGGCGCTCTGTCAATTGAGGATTGCTCCTAATATCTGGTTGCGTTTCCTGAGAAGAGGACAGAAGAGGACAGAAGAGGACAGAAGAGGACAGAAGAGGACAGAAGAGGACAGAAGAGGACAGAAGAGGACAGAAGAGGACAGAAGAGGACAGAAGAGGACAGAAGAGGACAGAAGAGGACAGAAGAGGACAGAAGAGGACAGAAGAGGACAGAAGAGGACAGAAGAGGACAGAAGAGGACAGAAGAGGACAGAAGAGGACAGAAGAGGACAGAAGAGGACAGAAGAGGACAGAAGAGGACAGAAGAGGACAGAAGAGGACAGAAGAGGACAGAAGAGGACAGAAGAGGACAGAAGAGGACAGAAGAGGACAGAAGAGGACAGAAGAGGACAGAAGAGGACAGAAGAGGACAGAAGAGGACAGAAGAGGACAGAAGAGGACAGAAGAGGACAGAAGAGGACAGAAGAGGACAGAAGAGGACAGAAGAGGACAGAAGAGGACAGAAGAGGACAGAAGAGGACAGAAGAGGACAGAAGAGGACAGAAGAGGACAGAAGAGGACAGAAGAGGACAGAAGAGGACAGAAGAGGACAGAAGAGGACAGAAGAGGACAGAAGAGGACAGAAGAGGACAGAAGAGGACAGAAGAGGACAGAAGAGGACAGAAGAGGACAGAAGAGGACAGAAGAGGACAGAAGAGGACAGAAGAGGACAGAAGAGGACAGAAGAGGACAGAAGAGGACAGAAGAGGACAGAAGAGGACAGAAGAGGACAGAAGAGGACAGAAGAGGACAGAAGAGGACAGAAGAGGACAGAAGAGGACAGAAGAGGACAGAAGAGGACAGAAGAGGACAGAAGAGGACAGAAGAGGACAGAAGAGGACAGAAGAGGACAGAAGAGGACAGAAGAGGACAGAAGAGGACAGAAGAGGACAGAAGAGGACAGAAGAGGACAGAAGAGGACAGAAGAGGACAGAAGAGGACAGAAGAGGACAGAAGAGGACAGAAGAGGACAGAAGAGGACAGAAGAGGACAGAAGAGGACAGAAGAGGACAGAAGAGGACAGAAGAGGACAGAAGAGGACAGAAGAGGACAGAAGAGGACAGAAGAGGACAGAAGAGGACAGAAGAGGACAGAAGAGGACAGAAGAGGACAGAAGAGGACAGAAGAGGACAGAAGAGGACAGAAGAGGACAGAAGAGGACAGAAGAGGACAGAAGAGGACAGAAGAGGACAGAAGAGGACAGAAGAGGACAGAAGAGGACAGAAGAGGACAGAAGAGGACAGAAGAGGACAGAAGAGGACAGAAGAGGACAGAAGAGGACAGAAGAGGACAGAAGAGGACAGAAGAGGACAGAAGAGGACAGAAGAGGACAGAAGAGGACAGAAGAGGACAGAAGAGGACAGAAGAGGACAGAAGAGGACAGAAGAGGACAGAAGAGGACAGAAGAGGACAGAAGAGGACAGAAGAGGACAGAAGAGGACAGAAGAGGACAGAAGAGGACAGAAGAGGACAGAAGAGGACAGAAGAGGACAGAAGAGGACAGAAGAGGACAGAAGAGGACAGAAGAGGACAGAAGAGGACAGAAGAGGACAGAAGAGGACAGAAGAGGACAGAAGAGGACAGAAGAGGACAGAAGAGGACAGAAGAGGACAGAAGAGGACAGAAGAGGACAGAAGAGGACAGAAGAGGACAGAAGAGGACAGAAGAGGACAGAAGAGGACAGAAGAGGACAGAAGAGGACAGAAGAGGACAGAAGAGGACAGAAGAGGACAGAAGAGGACAGAAGAGGACAGAAGAGGACAGAAGAGGACAGAAGAGGACAGAAGAGGACAGAAGAGGACAGAAGAGGACAGAAGAGGACAGAAGAGGACAGAAGAGGACAGAAGAGGACAGAAGAGGACAGAAGAGGACAGAAGAGGACAGAAGAGGACAGAAGAGGACAGAAGAGGACAGAAGAGGACAGAAGAGGACAGAAGAGGACAGAAGAGGACAGAAGAGGACAGAAGAGGACAGAAGAGGACAGAAGAGGACAGAAGAGGACAGAAGAGGACAGAAGAGGACAGAAGAGGACAGAAGAGGACAGAAGAGGACAGAAGAGGACAGAAGAGGACAGAAGAGGACAGAAGAGGACAGAAGAGGACAGAAGAGGACAGAAGAGGACAGAAGAGGACAGAAGAGGACAGAAGAGGACAGAAGAGGACAGAAGAGGACAGAAGAGGACAGAAGAGGACAGAAGAGGACAGAAGAGGACAGAAGAGGACAGAAGAGGACAGAAGAGGACAGAAGAGGACAGAAGAGGACAGAAGAGGACAGAAGAGGACAGAAGAGGACAGAAGAGGACAGAAGAGGACAGAAGAGGACAGAAGAGGACAGAAGAGGACAGAAGAGGACAGAAGAGGACAGAAGAGGACAGAAGAGGACAGAAGAGGACAGAAGAGGACAGAAGAGGACAGAAGAGGACAGAAGAGGACAGAAGAGGACAGAAGAGGACAGAAGAGGACAGAAGAGGACAGAAGAGGACAGAAGAGGACAGAAGAGGACAGAAGAGGACAGAAGAGGACAGAAGAGGACAGAAGAGGACAGAAGAGGACAGAAGAGGACAGAAGAGGACAGAAGAGGACAGAAGAGGACAGAAGAGGACAGAAGAGGACAGAAGAGGACAGAAGAGGACAGAAGAGGACAGAAGAGGACAGAAGAGGACAGAAGAGGACAGAAGAGGACAGAAGAGGACAGAAGAGGACAGAAGAGGACAGAAGAGGACAGAAGAGGACAGAAGAGGACAGAAGAGGACAGAAGAGGACAGAAGAGGACAGAAGAGGACAGAAGAGGACAGAAGAGGACAGAAGAGGACAGAAGAGGACAGAAGAGGACAGAAGAGGACAGAAGAGGACAGAAGAGGACAGAAGAGGACAGAAGAGGACAGAAGAGGACAGAAGAGGACAGAAGAGGACAGAAGAGGACAGAAGAGGACAGAAGAGGACAGAAGAGGACAGAAGAGGACAGAAGAGGACAGAAGAGGACAGAAGAGGACAGAAGAGGACAGAAGAGGACAGAAGAGGACAGAAGAGGACAGAAGAGGACAGAAGAGGACAGAAGAGGACAGAAGAGGACAGAAGAGGACAGAAGAGGACAGAAGAGGACAGAAGAGGACAGAAGAGGACAGAAGAGGACAGAAGAGGACAGAAGAGGACAGAAGAGGACAGAAGAGGACAGAAGAGGACAGAAGAGGACAGAAGAGGACAGAAGAGGACAGAAGAGGACAGAAGAGGACAGAAGAGGACAGAAGAGGACAGAAGAGGACAGAAGAGGACAGAAGAGGACAGAAGAGGACAGAAGAGGACAGAAGAGGACAGAAGAGGACAGAAGAGGACAGAAGAGGACAGAAGAGGACAGAAGAGGACAGAAGAGGACAGAAGAGGACAGAAGAGGACAGAAGAGGACAGAAGAGGACAGAAGAGGACAGAAGAGGACAGAAGAGGACAGAAGAGGACAGAAGAGGACAGAAGAGGACAGAAGAGGACAGAAGAGGACAGAAGAGGACAGAAGAGGACAGAAGAGGACAGAAGAGGACAGAAGAGGACAGAAGAGGACAGAAGAGGACAGAAGAGGACAGAAGAGGACAGAAGAGGACAGAAGAGGACAGAAGAGGACAGAAGAGGACAGAAGAGGACAGAAGAGGACAGAAGAGGACAGAAGAGGACAGAAGAGGACAGAAGAGGACAGAAGAGGACAGAAGAGGACAGAAGAGGACAGAAGAGGACAGAAGAGGACAGAAGAGGACAGAAGAGGACAGAAGAGGACAGAAGAGGACAGAAGAGGACAGAAGAGGACAGAAGAGGACAGAAGAGGACAGAAGAGGACAGAAGAGGACAGAAGAGGACAGAAGAGGACAGAAGAGGACAGAAGAGGACAGAAGAGGACAGAAGAGGACAGAAGAGGACAGAAGAGGACAGAAGAGGACAGAAGAGGACAGAAGAGGACAGAAGAGGACAGAAGAGGACAGAAGAGGACAGAAGAGGACAGAAGAGGACAGAAGAGGACAGAAGAGGACAGAAGAGGACAGAAGAGGACAGAAGAGGACAGAAGAGGACAGAAGAGGACAGAAGAGGACAGAAGAGGACAGAAGAGGACAGAAGAGGACAGAAGAGGACAGAAGAGGACAGAAGAGGACAGAAGAGGACAGAAGAGGACAGAAGAGGACAGAAGAGGACAGAAGAGGACAGAAGAGGACAGAAGAGGACAGAAGAGGACAGAAGAGGACAGAAGAGGACAGAAGAGGACAGAAGAGGACAGAAGAGGACAGAAGAGGACAGAAGAGGACAGAAGAGGACAGAAGAGGACAGAAGAGGACAGAAGAGGACAGAAGAGGACAGAAGAGGACAGAAGAGGACAGAAGAGGACAGAAGAGGACAGAAGAGGACAGAAGAGGACAGAAGAGGACAGAAGAGGACAGAAGAGGACAGAAGAGGACAGAAGAGGACAGAAGAGGACAGAAGAGGACAGAAGAGGACAGAAGAGGACAGAAGAGGACAGAAGAGGACAGAAGAGGACAGAAGAGGACAGAAGAGGACAGAAGAGGACAGAAGAGGACAGAAGAGGACAGAAGAGGACAGAAGAGGACAGAAGAGGACAGAAGAGGACAGAAGAGGACAGAAGAATCGATCCTACAACATAAAGGAAGAAGCAGAACAACATCTGCCATTACATCAAAAGGTATTTGAGAGGAAAGAGGAACACCATGTGGACCATCCTGCTGGGACCTCTCTGCCGATATCATCATACGGCAATACCGGCTGGTAAGTAGAAATCCACCAAAGTAATAATAGCAGGATAGTAGTAATCTAGAGGTAGTATATCAGTATTAGTGTAATTTGAGTAATACTACTAGTGATAATAGTAAGAAAGTAATAAAATAACAGTAGTAATAGTAGTAGGTAGAATAACAGTGTGATCCAGGGTTCTAGGACTGATCGCCTTTTCTCGGGGTCAAGAAGGAATTTTTCCGCTGTGACACAAATTGACTGAAGGTGTCCTGAGGTTTTTGCCTTCTTTTGGATCAACACTGTAGGTATAGGGTAGTATTAGTAGTAATAGGAAAGAAGAATAATACCCCGTAATAAGATAGCAGGTTATTATTATTAATAATAAATATAAACTAGTTATATCTATAGAAAGAACAAAGAGTAAATAAAAATAATTATAGACGTAGTTCAATCAATACTGTAATATTAAATAGTTATAGAAAAATTAGAGTAGTACTTTAATAAGAAAGCAGGACATAAGACAAAATATATAAAAAAAATTATATTAAAAACTGTAGAAGTACATTTAGTACAGTAATAGTAATTACATAACTAGTAACATAATTAGGTTTGATCCAGGGTTCTAGGACTGATCGTCTTTTCTCGGGGTCAAGAAGGACTTTTTCCCCTGTAACACAAATTGGCTGAAGGTGTCCTGGGTTTTTTGCCTTCTTCTGGATCAACACTGTAGGTATAGGGCAGTATTAGTAGTGATAGGAAAGAAGAATAATACTGTAATAAGATAGCACAATGTTAAGTATAACCATCTCAAATAGTTAGATTTATAAAAACAAATTAAAATAACTCCAGTAGTACAATAATTAGCGTAATATTATATAACTTGTAATAATATTATTAGGTTTGATCCAGGGTCCTAGGACTGATCGCCTTTTCCATAGGTCAAGAAGGAATTTTTTCCCCTAGGAAACATATTGGCGTTAGGTGGGGTTTTTGCCTACTTCTGGATCAACAGCTTTAGGCAAAAGGATTTTAGTAATACCATTATTAGAATCACAAGTATAATAAAAAAAAATTGAATTAAATTTTTTTAATTAGTGTTATAACAGTTACAATTAATTGCATTATTGCAATAATAATAAATAGTAAAAATGGTGGTAATAATAATACAAAAAACTAGTCCCAGTTACTAAATTAGTGTAGTGTTAGTGTAGGGACCCATCTGAAGAGGTCGCCTTGACGTTGGCAGATGGGCTCGCACAATTTGCTCAAAATGTGCGCTAAGAACCTCATATTTCTATGTACAGGAGATCTAGCAGTAATTCCATTCAGGAGATAGATATCTGTGTACACACACACACACTTTGTTATATAATTTTGTGCAGCACACAGGGCAGGGATACAGGTACAGGGCGAGAGTGTTACAGTGATATTATAACTCGGCCTAAAGGATAAAATGCTGATAACTACAGATCCTGGAAACACATCCGAAACTAGACCTTGTAAGTAACTGGTTCCCAGCTAGTGGTGAATATGTACAGGGCAGTCCGGTACCAGGACCCGCTCTATAGGACACATTATCATCAGGCAGGTCCTGTCAGGGATCTTACAAGATCGGCGGCAGAAGTGTGGCTGTATAACACAGTCCTGCTCCTGCCTCAGCCACCGACAGTGGAGCCAACCCGGATCCTGGCAGCTTAATGCACTGTATGACACAGTAGGGGGCTTCCACAGCATTTAGGCACTTTAGACAGGAGAGGGAGGTGCGATCATGGTGCTGATGAGTTTCTATGGCAGCCGAGATCTAACAATGGACCCCATGACGGCCATCTTACTGCTCCTATTAGACCCCGGCTGAGGAAAGGTCTATGAGGACACCGGTCAGACTTATGTCGCCTGCTCTGCACATATTAGAAATGCCTAGGGCTGATTAGTTTGCCATTTGTAAATCTGATCCAGCAGCGCTGGGCTACCACTGACCTGATCAGGGCTATTGAGCTCCTAGATTGGGCAGAGGAGCTCAGTCTTCAGCAGAAGCTGGCCGAGGAGAGCGGAGCAACTTGCATGGGGCTGCTGCACAAGAAGTAACTCAAAAGGTGGAGATTTACCCGGAGACGTGGTGCCCGGGCTGTGATCTGCTGTGCAGGCTGCATAGACGATGCCTCCTAGGACCCGATCTTCACCCCTAACAGGCACAGCAGAGCTCGGACCGACAAGTTCTTTTGCATTGGAGGAGAGACCCTTTTCGATATCTGACCAGGTCCCCTGGGCTCCCCACCCTCTGGGACTCGCATCTGTGGTAATTGTGCTAGTGACCCCAAGTACCCAGGGAACCCCTCGAGATTGGTGGCAGGATGAGCCTAACCTCTATAAAGATTTTACTGACCGGGGTGATAAGGACATCTTCCTTTCCAAGTGCCCTTAAGAGAAACTTCATTATGTAGCAGATCCCACTGTAAAACTCTGGAATGGTATTGTGCTCACAGAACCCACGATATCAGGGTACCCAACAGGTACATTGCACCTCCAAGGGACATGACCGAATTTGCTATGGCTTTCTTCACCGGGCCCCTCATTTATCGTATTTTAGCTTCCGGGAGGTAGCATTCTTGAGATTCGCAATCCCCAAAAACTGCTGAACTGTTGAGTAATCTGGATCGTGTGCTCGCGATTCCAGACGAAATCCATGACACAGTGATGGCAGGGTGAGATATTGCGTGATCTCCCCGGTGTCGTCTCTGAGGAACCCCTGACGCTGTGCATTAAAAAGAATATTGCACAGTGACAAGATCCTGCTGAGCAACTGATAGTTAGAATTGACACATGCGCAGAGTAGCAGGGACTAGCCCATCCCCTGAAACAGGCATCACTGATGACGCTTCATTCAGGGTGGGGAAAGAGGCAGCAGCAGTGACCGCAGCCTCTGCTCCCTGATCACGTCCGTCTTCATATCCCAGGATGCACTGGGGATTTTCAAACTAAATGTTATCAAACAGGAAGTTGGTAAAAAAAAACAAATGTATACACACATACAAACACACCCCAGTTAGATAAATTTAGATTAACTTTTAATTAAAGTATATTAGAAAAGCAATTACCGTATTTTTCGGACTATAAGACGCACCGGACCATAAGACGCACCTAGGTTTTAGAGGAGGGAAAAAAAAAAAAAAAAAATTAAGCAAAAAATTGTTCATGATGCACTTTTAAGGGGGAGGGGGTCTTCTGGTATAGGGGTAATACCCAATTCTGACAATATCCCCTATCCTAGTATATATGCCCAACCCCCTTCCTTTTATACGTGGCCATCATCCCCGTCCAGGTACGCACGGCGGCCATCATCCCCGTCCAGGTACGCACGGCACCCCTCATCCCCATCCTGGTATGTATGGCCCTCTCATCTTTATCCTGTTTTGTATGGCCCCCTCATCCATACCCTAATATGCATGGTCCCCCTAATCCCCATCAGGCTGCACATAAAAAAAAAAAAAAATAAACACTTATACTCACCTTTCTTCTCTCTCCTCATGTCTGCCCGCACTGATCTCTCCATGTGAGCCGCACGTCACTGCCATGTGCGGCTCACATGGAGAGATCAGCTGCCGGAAGTCACTGCTCCCCACGCCGGGTCTGTGTGCGCGGGGAGCAGTGACTTCTCTCCTTCATAGCCGGCACACAGCTTGGCCGCGCTGCGGCTCCTGCTGCTGCCGGGCTATAGCGTGTGCCCGCTTATTAAAAGGCATGAATATTCACCCCCTCCCCACGCCCATGAGCGTGGAGAGAGGTTGAATATTCATGCCCTTTAACAGCGGGCACAGGCGATTCCGGCAGCAGCAGGAGCCGCAGCGCGGCTACACTGTGTGCTGCTATTAAGGAGCAGTGAATATTCATTTTCTTTAGCAGCAGGGACAGTGTAGGCTGCACCGCTGCCTCCTGTGCCCCGCTCCTCCACAGCTACCACTCCCCTCACACCCCACAATCTATAATATAACCGGGGATGCGGGTCTCGGTCCAAAGCCTCGATAGACTGCGCATGCGTGACGCGCAGTCTGGCTCCAGACAGAAGACCGCATCCAGCCGTTACAGGTAAGAGGTGTATGGCGTCAGAGATCGCGGTTGTGTGTAGGCACTGAACGCACACTGCGATCTCCGGCGCCATACTTACCTGACCGGGAAGAGCGTTGCCGCGGCGCCTCTCTTCAGCGGAGACCGGGGGCAGAGTGAGACGTTGGATCGGCGCGTGCGCATAGCGCTATCCGGCGCCATTTTTATGAAGACACATTTACAGTGTGTCTTCAGCAAATTGGCGCCGGTCGGCGCTGTGCTCTGTCGCCGCACTCCTCCCCCGGCCTCCGGCAGAACAGGACGCTGCAGCGCTGGAGTACAGAGAAGAAAGGCGAGTATAACTGTTTATTTTTTTGGGGATGTGTGTATAGTGGGGGGGGATTAGGGAAGCCACGCATACCGGGATTGGGGATGAGGGGAGCCACGCATACCGGGATTGTGGATGAGGGGAGCCACGCATACCGGGATTGGGGATGAGGGGAGCCACGCATTCCAGGATAGGATGGCGGGGGCAGCACAAATACCAGGAGGGGGGCAGCACATACTAACATGGGAGACCATATACCAATAAAAATGCTCGCCACCAGGGCGTAGAACGGGTTCAATAGAGATTATATATATATATATATATATACATATACACACACACACACACACACACACACACACACACACACACACACACACACCCCATTCGGACTATAAGACGCACCCCCCATTTTCCTCCAAAATTTTGGAGGAAAAAAAGTGCGTCTTATAGTCCGAAAAATACGGTAGATTATTAAATTAAATAGAGATTTAGGATTAAATCAGTATAAGGTACGGACAACCCCTTTAATGTTAATTGAAATCAAAACAGTTCCCCGTTGTATTAATAAGGCAGTGATTCCAACTATTACCACTGGGAGACCCCCAACTCACACTCCTATTTCCCGAGTGCCTTCCACGCCAAGCTTGGTTATGGAGGCTTTGGATTACCATCCATACTGTTCAGCACAGATCATGCTTCTTATGTCTTCATCGATCCCCCAGAACACAGCCCTGCATTACAGCGTCCTTCAGGCTTTGTCCAATTATTTTCTCCAAATTTGTTTGCCGATCAGTGGCAAGAGGCTGTTGAGCTACTCAATCTCCTTGTTCCTTTGGAAAATTGGCACACTCTTGCATATAACAGTAGAGAATGGCCAAATCTTACGGATACACTGGTAGATCGCAACGAAACATGGAGAGAGCAGATGTTCAGCGGTGAACTTGGAGTCTCCCTCCTCTATGAAGCTTTGCCGTACACATCTGACTTACTCCTGAGGACTTCTCGTAATTCACATGTGCAAAAATAGTTCAATCCACAACTAAAATGCTTGAACCAACTTGTGGAAAACTGCATAAAGATAGATAAAAGGCACATTACCTGTGGGTAGCCCAAGTGTGAAGTAATGGTCGGGTCCAGGATTGAACTGGGCGATGCGATTACTTATGTATTTTGCTGCCCATTCGCTGGCCAGGGCATAGTCATCAAGAATCACCAGCCGCATGATTGTGCCCACAAGTTTTCGCCTGGCAGCATGTGGCTAACAAACTGAAAAGAGAGAAGTGATACACAAGATAAGAGGTGACACAATAATATACAAAAGAGGTAACAAAATAATACACAGTCGGCAAGTTTGGAGACTGAAACACATTCTGGCTTTCATAAAGTTTGCTGCTTCAGCTTTTATAGTGTCAATTTGTATTAACTGTAGATTGTTATGAAGAATGATCAGATGAATTGTTAAAAAAAAAAAAAAAAAAATGCATATTAATTTTTTCCCAAGGAAATTACTTAACCACAAAACCCCCATTTCCACAGTCATGCTTACTGAATTACAAGAGCAGGCTGGTGCTTCAAATCATGGTCTTCTGATTACCTTCAAGGAAACATGTGCAGTCATCATTGCTTTGCAGGCAAGGACATTGCTGCTTGTAAGATTGCCCCTAGATCAACCATTTATCGGGTCATTAAGAATTTAGTCTGCGGTGCATCATATACGTGCTGTGACGGATCAGCTCTTGGGTAGGCGCAGGTTCACACAGGTATGCAGTCCGCAGGTTCCAAAACAAACTGGTGGTTTATTAAATGTCCATAAACCAACCAGGAAAACAAAATATAACAGCTCTTTCAGCTGCTCGTAAAACTCGGCCCTTCAATCCGGGCCCACTAACTCCCTACACTATGTGTGCTGGAGCCTGCTTCTCCGGGTCCTACATCACCAAAGCTTGGCACTTCGGGGACACATACCTCCCGTCCACGACCTGTCCGGCAGCAACCTTACACACCCCCCCCTCTGCTCAAAGCAGGGGGGGCTTGGCACCTTCTGCCACCATACAATAGATACACAAAAGGTATAACGCAGTGTTTCCCAAACCCCATCCTCACAGACCCCACAGGTCATATTTTCAGGATCTCCTTAGTATTACACAGGAAGGCATCAGGAATTCTCTCACCTGTGTAATACTAAGGAGATTCTGAAAACATGACCTATGGGGGTCTGTGAGGATGGGGTTTGGGAAACACTGCTATAACAGAACAAAACTAAAAATAACCAGTCCATACAGCACGTCATCAGCCGTTTAAATGTAGTGCTTTTCTCTGCCTCCAGCAGACTGAGCACCACATGCAAGGTTTGCTCACCTTGCACAACACACAGCACCACTGAGACAGGCGCAGCTGTCTTAAATCAGCCTTCCAAGACCTGGACTGGAGGTAAGTGAGCAGCTGTTTCCCCCCAACTCTTTCAGCTGCTCTTGAAACCCGGCCCTTTAATCCGGGCCCATTAACTCCCTCCCAGCACTATGTGTTCTGGAGCCTGCTTCTCCATGTCCTACATCACTGAAGTTTGGTACTTCGGGGACACATACCTCCCGTCCACGACCTGTCTGGCAGCCACCTTACATTGTGTTGCACTGAGTTAGACCAGAATTGAACCAGAAGATAACTGAAGGTAACTGCACAGCCAGAGTAAAAAAGGTTTCTCTTTGTTTTCACTCTCACCCCTATAGTCCTACACGTTCTACTAACCCTTCTCATCCCTACACCTAGTAATGAACTGGTCATCTCTCCCTCCATCTCACCTCCTCCTCAGATCTGTTCCTCAACATACAATCCTCTGTCTCCAAACACAGACAGCCACCTCACGCTCTCTCCTGCTGCTCCTCACTGCTGGCGATATCTCTCCAAATCATGGCCCTCCTCACCACATCCCCACAGTCACTTCTACCTCTCATCCACAATCTATCAAATTTCCACAACCTTTCTAACCCTATACCCATTGCCCATCCCCCGCTTCCCCAATCCCACTAACAGGAGCTCTATGGAACGCTCTCTCCATCTGCAACAAACTTTCCTACATCCATGACCTTTTCATTACTAACAAACTTTCCTTCCTTGGCATCAATGGTACCTGACTCACCCCATCTGACATGGCGTCTCCAGCTGCACTTTCATACGTTGGATTCCACCTTTCCCACACCCCATCGGCAAGCATGGCAAAGGAGTTTGTTTTCTCCTGTCAGATAACTGTACTCTGCTGCCCGACTAATCCACCTGTCCCCCCCACTATTCCCTGGCCTCTCCCCTCTTTCAATCCCTTCGCTGGCTCCCTATTATCCAGAGACTGCAGTTGAAAACCCTAACCATAGTATACCAAGCCATCCACAACCTGTCTCCTCCATATAACTGTGACTTAGTGTCCCGCTACATACCTGCACTCAACCTCCGATCCTCACAAGATCTCCTTCTCTACTCCCCTCTTATCTCCTCTTCCCACAATTGCACATAAGATTTCTCCCATGCATCCCCCTACTCTAGAACTCTACCCCAATATATCAGACTGTTGCCAACCGTGGAAACCTTCAAAAGGAAGCTGAAGATCCACCTCTTCTGACAAGCCTACAATCTGCAGTAACCACCGCTCCATCATACCACTGCACGACCAGCTCTACCCTCACCTACTGTATCCTCACCCATTCATTGTAGACTGTAAGCCCTCGCGGGCAGGGTCCTCGCTCCTCCTGTACCAGTCGGTGATTCGCTTTTGTTCAAGATTATTGTACTTGTTTTTTGCTATGTATATCCCTTTTCACATGTAAAGCTCCATGTAAAATGCCACTATAATAAATAATAACTTAATAGGGGGAGGTTAATTTGCTGTGAAGACTTCAGGACTCCGAAGAAAGTCCAGCAAGTCCCTGTATCATCTCCTACATAGGATTCAGCTATGGAATTGGTTCAACACCAGTGCAGAGCTTGCTCAAGAATGGCAGCAGGCAGGCGTCAGTGCATCTGTACACACCGTGAGGAGAAGGATTTTGGAGGCTGTGCTGGTGTCAAGTAGGGCAGCAAAGAAACCACTTTTCTCCATGAAAAAGATGAAGAACAGGATTATATAATGCAGTAAACTACAGTGATTGGATTACAGAGGACTGGGGTAAAGTTATTTCCCTGATGAAGGCCCCCTTCAAACTGTTAGGGACATATGGAAGAATGAATGTCCGGAGAAGAAAAGCTGAGCGCTACTTTGAGTCCTGTGTTATGCCAACAGTAAAGCACCCCGAGACGAGTCATGTGTGGAGTTATCCATCATCAAAAGGGAGTGGGCTCACTCACAATTATACCTAAGAACACAGCAATGCATATATCAGCATGACGGAGAATATGTCACAAGGCAAAAGTGACAACTAAGTGTCTGGGTAACACTGACATTTTGGGTTCATGGCCAGTAAACTCTCCAGATCTCAATTCGATTGTGGTCACTCCTCAAAAAGAGGGTGGACAAACAGAAATGTATGTAGTGAGCTCCTAGCACTGATTAGACAAAAATTGTCCATCGTCAGTCAGGATTTGTACATAAAGTGACACAAAACAAGATACAAGACATAGGTAAAAAAAAAATTCTCCATCTTCTTCGTTACGTCAATCCGTGAAAAATGGGACTGCACTCAGATGTCATCTGAGTGCAGTGCGATCTTTTCCAAGGACTCATTAACTTGCATGGCAGAGCGTGATCCGAATATTAGATGAAACTCAAGCATAGTGATTTTTGTCCTCGGACAGACTGTCTATCGGGCCGTGCACATGTCCGATTTTTCTCCTTGGACAAACACTAGTCACAGTGCGATTCAATGTTTTGTCAGATCGCACTCCGACCGAAAACACTGCTATCTGCACCTGCCTTAACATTGCAACGCTAACAATAGTGATCTCAGCAAGGACTGCTGGGAGATTTCAGCTCAGAAGCCTGCAGATCTCTGAACGCAGCTCTAGACTATCACTGGCTGTAACTCAGGATTAGTAATCGATACGTTTTTCGAAAGTTACACAATAAACTATAATAAATTACTCTCATGTGAACACAAATTCTAAAGGAGAACTCTAACACTAAGATATTAACTTAAGGAGGAATTCACACATCCGTGGTGGGATCGTAGGACCCGGCCCGGCTCTCCGGACCTGATCAGTGCCTCATCTATTCCTAGGAGGTAATCACAGATCAGCACTGGTGACCCAGCGGTTGTCAGATCTGAGCTCGCTCCGTGGAGCACAGATGTGTGAATTCAGCCTTACAGAAGTTGTCCCAGAGTAGAAAGCCAGAGCTGTTGTATTACAGCGCCACCCCTGGGCACAGGCTGTGTGTGGCATTACAGCACCTGTCACGTCACTAGACCGGAGCTGTAGTACCAGACACAACCTGTGGCCAGGACTGGCGCTCTGTGTTCCTTTTTCTCATGGACAAACCCTGTGCAGAAAAATACAGAATCCAGGAACCTCCAAACATGGCAGAAATCGCCAAGTTCTAAGGCTGTGTGCCCACGTAGCATTTTTCAAGCATATATGCTGCGGAATTTCCGCAGCATAAACGCTTGAAAAACGCATGGTAATCCGCACCCCATGGTCCCCAATGGGATTCCGCAACTTCTATGCACATGCTGCGGATTTTTCCGCAGCGTTTATGCCGCGTTCAAAAATCCGCAGCATGTCAATTAATTTTGCGTTTCCGCAAGCAGAATTGCCTTTGTCCAATGCATAAAAAACGCAAGGCAATTCCGCATGTGGAAAACGCGTGATAAACGCGCGAAAAACGCGCGATAAACGCGTGCGGAATTCCGCATGCGTTTTTCCGGGAGAGGACTTGCATTTATGCAGCAGAAATTTTCTGCTTCATAAATGCAACGTGGGCACATAGCCTTACAGTGCATAATGGGCGCAGCTCCAGCCATACTGTCAGTGACTGGAAACCTGGTTTATAGTCCAACTGCTGACAGGTGAGGGGCTGCGGCTCCCTGTAATCACCGGCTCTGACCCGTCACCGACCATTGCTGCTCTACAGCAGTCTATGTGCCGCTCTCTATAGTGCAGGGGACTAACCACATCCACAGGAAGCCAGGGTGCCCCCCCCCGGACTGAGACTGCCCCCCAGGAGCTCAGTGTGGGGTGCGCAGTCATCCGCCATGTCTCCCCAATACTCAGCAGCCTCACCACCAACCACTCGCTCTGCAGCCTCCTCCCTGGTAAACGCTAGAATGTATGGGCTCCTTCCAGGTATGACGTCTTTCCGTGGGCGTGTCCTGACTGCATTATGGGCGTGTTCTAGTTTAGCACCAGACGCCATAGAGTCATGCAGAAAGTGATACGGTGAAGCTTCAGGAGGAGGTCAGTGCTGGGCTCTGGGGGGATGCTGCGGGCTCATGGTTGCTCTGGGGGGATGCAGCGGGCTGGTGGGGATGCTGGGGGCATGCTGCGGGCTGTGGTGGCATGTCTATTGCTCTGGTGGGGGCTGTGTGTGCATGCTGCGGGCTGGTGGTGGCTCTGGAGGGATGCTGCGGGTTTGTGGGGACGCTGGGGGGGGCCTGATGATGCACGCATGTGGGGGCTCTGTGGGGATGCTGCGGGCTGTGGTGGCATGTCTATGGCTCTGGTGGGGGCATGCTGCAGGCTGGTGGTTGCTCTGGAGGGATGCTGCAGGCTTGTGGGGGCTCTGGGTGCATGCTGCGGGCTCTGGGTGCTCTGTGGGGATACTGAGGGCATGCTGCGGGCTCTGGAGGTATTATGGGGGGATGCTGCGGGCTTGATGATGCACGCTTGTGGGGGGGCAGATGATGCACGCTTGTGGGGGGGCAGATGATGCACGCTTGTGGGGGGGCAGATGATGCACGCTTGTGGGGGGGCAGATGATGCACGCTTGTGGGGGGGCAGATGATGCACGCTTGTGGGGGGGCAGATGATGCACGCTTGTGGGGGGGCAGATGATGCACGCTTGTGGGGGGGGCGGATGATGCACGCTTGTTGGGGGGGGCGGATGATGCACGCTTGTTGGGGGGGGCGGATGATGCACGCTTGTTGGGGGGGCGGATGATGCACGCTTGTTGGGGGGGGCGGATGATGCACGCTTGTTGGGGGGGGCGGATGATGCACGCTTGTTGGGGGGGGCGGATGATGCACGCTTGTGGGGGGGGGGGTGGATGATGCACGCTTGTGTGGGGGGGGTGGATGATGCACACTTGTGGGGGGGGCGGATGATGCACGCTTGTGGGGGGGGCGGATGATGCACGCTTGTGGGGGGGGCGGATGATGCACGCTTGTGGGGGGGGGGGGCGGACGATGCACGCTTGGGGGGGGGGGCGGACGATGCACGCTTGGGGGGGGGGCGGACGATGCACGCTTGTGGGGGGGGCGGACGATGCACGCTTGTGGGGGGGGGGATGATGCACGCTTGTGGGGGGGGGGGATGATGCACGCTTGTGGGGGGGCAGATGATGCACGCTTGTGGGGGGGCAGATGATGCACGCTTGTGGGGGGGCGGATGATGCACGCTTGTGGGGGGGCGGATGATGCACGCTTGTGGGGGGGGCGGATGATGCACGCTTGTTGGGGGGGGCGGATGATGCACGCTTGTTGGGGGGGGCGGATGATGCACGCTTGTTGGGGGGGGCGGATGATGCACGCTTGTTGGGGGGGGCGGATGATGCACGCTTGTTGGGGGGGGCGGATGATGCACGCTTGTGGGGGGGGGGGTGGATGATGCACGCTTGTGTGGGGGGGGCGGATGATGCACGCTTGTGGGGGGGGCGGATGATGCACGCTTGTGGGGGGGGCGGATGATGCACGCTTGTGGGGGGGGCGGACGATGCACGCTTGTGGGGGGGGGGGGCGGACGATGCACGCTTGGGGGGGGGGGCGGACGATGCACGCTTGTGGGGGGGGGGGATGATGCACGCTTGTGGGGGGGGGGGGATGATGCACGCTTGTGGGGGGGGGGGGATGATGCACGCTTGTGGGGGGGGGGGGATGATGCACGCTTGTGGGGTGGGGGGGGCGTCCCAGCGGATGGCCCCCTGCAAACATTATATCCCCCCAGAGACCCCATAAGGAGAGTGTGCCCGCCCCCCTGCAGCCCCCTATTCAGCCCTGGCAGCCGGCAACATCACCATCCCCATGGCCTCATAGCTGAAATCATGGAACTTGTATTCAGCTTCCAAAAAGTCCACCAGCCTCACCTTCCAGGGCTCCTGCCTTTTCGAAGAGCTAGATAAGATGATCTCTAATGCCATGGGGGGTAAGAGTATTTTGTTTCTGCAACAGAGGGCCAAATGCCCTCCTCCCAAGAGACGCACAGTCCAGTTATGGTCCTTTCGGAAATTTTCAGTGTAGAAAAGCAACCAAAAGGACAACACTCCGGCCCACCAGGAAAAGAAGAGACCTTCCTTTAGGCTAGCCCCCTCCTGGCATCAACGAACCCACCAGCGCTGGTCTGCCAGGCCCGGATCTAGAAGATTCCCACCTGGGATGTTTCTCGGGGTGGGCGGCCGTCTCCTTTGGTTCCGGGATCAGTGGCTCTCGGTAGTCAACAACGCTTGGGTCTGAGATGTTGTCGACTACAGCCACAAAATAGATTTTTCCACGCTGCCTTGTTTTCGAGACCAATTTCCCTAAAGACCCCCTTCCCTTATTCCTGGGTTTTTCAAGGCTATTGATTTGCTATCCAAAGCAGCATCATGATCTCAGTTCCAGGACGCTGAGACATCAGACACCGGAGGCAGTCCGAGGGGTCGGGGCAAAGCCAAAGACCTTACCCACAATCCTCCCATAAATGCACTTTTATAAAATTAGAATTATTTCTATACATAATGGTAAAATGTTATTTCTATAATATTTCTACATGAGATTTCTGTGGTAATGGTTATTTTGTTTCTTTTAAACCTGTTCTGAATGTAAATAAAACATTTCTCTGATTAAGCTTCCACATTGTATTTTAGCCTTTCATTTTACTCATAGGGCAGGAAAAGCCCATGATGCACCTGTGTAAACCATATAAAAGGTACTATAATAACATGGCTTAGACAGGTAACCCACTTTTCAAACAATGAAGTTCACTTGTACAAGCTGCATAGATGAAAACCTGCTTTAGGCTGTGTGCCCACAATGCAGAAATGCTCAGGATTTTATCCTGTGAGTTTCTGCATCTCCCTGGCAGAAAAAAATGCATGCGGATTGTGCATGCGGATCGTCCATGCGGATCGTGCATGCTGTAAGGCAGCGCTAGTCATCATCCTGGGGAATACTCGCTGCAGCGCGTCAATTAATGCACACCAGCAATGTCTTTCCGGTTTTCACACTTCAGCAGTTTATTATACTTCATAAACCGCAGTTCACACATATAATGTCCACGAGCTCAAGTGGCAGACAGGCCCACTTGGCTTCAGATACAGCCTTCAGCAAGGTAATACTATAGCAATGTCCATATAACAAAGTGTATTACCTTTGTCAGGTTTTAGCTGCTTCAGTCCATTTGGTTCCGTCACCGCTGTGGCTCTAGAGTTTACCACACGTGGTCTCCAGCCCTTGTCCCGTCCAAGGCCACTGGCATCTCTCACACACACAGATCCAGGCTCTGCCCTCCAGGACACTTATCCTCCAAAGCCTCTGGCTCTCCAAGGCTTACTGGCATCGCTTACACACACAAGGATCCAGGCTTCACCCTCCAGGAGCCCACCAAGCTTCATCAGGCCTCACACGGTGCCACACATACAGGTAACAGGCCTCACGCCTATCACACCCATTGCACCCCTGCATACTTCTGTCTCAAATTACCAGGGTTTTTATATCCTATAGAAACAGCCACAGGACCTGTGCTTATCTCACAGTCACATGTCCAGACCTTCTGTTGTGCAAAAGGACCTGTGTGATGTCACAGTCATGTGACCAGTCAGCTGAGGGAGGTACGTGGTCCGTCAAAACACACACTGAACCATTAAAGGGATGCCTGCTGCATCACAATGCGGATTGTACATGCGGATTGTACATGCGGATTATGCATGCGGATTGTACATGCGTTTTGCTGCCAGGGACAAGCGGAAGTGAAGCGTTCTTCACTTGCATTTCCGCTTGCGGGTTGTCAAGCGCTTTCCAAGCGATTTTAGCATCACTTGGAAAGTGTTTGACAACTTGGTCACACTAAATAAATCCATGCAACCGGCATGGATTTATATAGTGTGACCGAAAGAATGTTAAAAAAATAAATATATACTTACCCTCTGATGGCCCCCGGTGTCCTGCTTTCCCTCCGTTCTCCCTTGCCAGCAGCGATACACTGAAGGACCTGCTGACGTCAGCGTCGCGTGACCTGTCACATGACTATAATGTCAGCACAGGTCCTTCAGTACATCGCGAACTGCCGGCATGAGAGGAGGAGTGCAGCGGGGGGCCGCCAGAAGGTAAGTATATATTTATTTTTTATTTTATTCTTTTTTTTTTCTTTACAGTTTTCTATGGTACCCTGGTCCGGAGGACGGTCTCCTCTCCTCTATACCTGGGTACCATCCGCACACTAGAACGCATGGAATGCGCATCTACATATACAGTGATGCGTAATCCATGCGTTCTAATGCAAGTCAATGGCGGCGAAAATGCAGCACTTCCGCAAAATAATTGATAGTGCTGTGTTTTTTTCCGCAATGATGATCCGCAGAGGAAATTTCCGCAGCATGTGCACAGCACAAGCGGATTATCATTGGGGAACATGGCAGGCCTTCTACCATGTGTTTTTTAAGCGTTTCTGCAGCGTTTTTGCTTAAAAAATGCATCGTGGGCACACAGCCTTAAGGGAACCTGTCACCTGTTTTTCCCCATATAAAGTACGACCACCACCTGTATGCCCTAGAGTGCTGTAAAGAAGTCGGACGGTACTAGATTGTGCCTGCCGTGCCTCAGACCACACGAGAGGACGGTACTAGATTGTGCCTGCCGTGCCTCAGACCGCACGGGAGGACGGTACTAGATTGTGCCTGCCGTGCCTCAGACCACACGGGAGGACTGTACTAGATTGTGCCTGCCATGCCTCAGAGCGCACGGGAGGACGGTACTAGATTGTGCCTGCCGTGCCTCAGACCACACGGGAGGACGGTACTAGATAGTGCCTGCCGCTCTTCAGACCACACGGGAGGACTGTACTAGATTGTGCCTGCCGTGCCTCAGACCACACGGGAGGACTGTACTAGATTGTGCCTGCCGTGCTTCAGACCGCACGGGAGGACGGTACTAGATTGTGCCTGCCGTGCCTCAGAGCACACGGGAGGACGGTACTAGATAGTGCCTGCCGCTCTTCAGACCGCACGGGAGGACGGTACTAGATAGTGCCTGCCGTGCCTCAGACCACACGAGAGGACGGTACTAGATTGTGCCTGCCGTGCTTCAGACCGCACGGGAGGACGGTACTAGATTGTGCCTGCCGTGCCTCAGAGCACACGGGAGGACGGTACTAGATAGTGCCTGCCGCTCTTCAGACCGCACGGGAGGACGGTACTAGATAGTGCCTGCCGCTCTTCAGACTGCACGGGAGGACGGTACTAGATAGTGCCTGCCGCTCTTCAGACCACACGGGAGGACGGTACTAGATTGTGCCTGCCGTGCCTCAGACCACACGGGAGGACGGTACTAGATTGTGCCTGCCGTGCTTCAGACCACACGAGAGGACGGTACTAGATTGTGCCTGCCGTGCCTCAGACCGCACGAGAGGACGGTACTAGATAGTGCCTGCCGTGCCTCAGACCGCACGAGAGGACGGTACTAGATTGTGCCTGCCGTGCCTCAGAGCACACGGGAGGACGGTACTAGATTGTGCCTGCCGTGCTTCAGACCGCACGGGAGGACGGTACTAGATTGTGCCTGCCGCTCTTCAGACCACACGGGAGGACTGTACTAGATTGTGCCTGCCATGCCTCAGAGCGCACGGGAGGACGGTACTAGATTGTGCCTGCCGTGCCTCAGACCACACGGGAGGACGGTACTAGATAGTGCCTGCCGCTCTTCAGACCACACGGGAGGACTGTACTAGATTGTGCCTGCCGTGCCTCAGACCACACGGGAGGACTGTACTAGATTGTGCCTGCCGTGCTTCAGACCGCACGGGAGGACGGTACTAGATTGTGCCTGCCGTGCCTCAGAGCACACGGGAGGACGGTACTAGATAGTGCCTGCCGCTCTTCAGACCGCACGGGAGGACGGTACTAGATAGTGCCTGCCGTGCCTCAGACCACACGAGAGGACGGTACTAGATTGTGCCTGCCGTGCTTCAGACCGCACGGGAGGACGGTACTAGATTGTGCCTGCCGTGCCTCAGAGCACACGGGAGGACGGTACTAGATAGTGCCTGCCGCTCTTCAGACCGCACGGGAGGACGGTACTAGATAGTGCCTGCCGCTCTTCAGACTGCACGGGAGGACGGTACTAGATTGTGCCTGCCGTGCCTCAGACCACACGGGAGGACGGTACTAGATTGTGCCTGCCGTGCCTCAGACTGCACGGGAGGACGGTACTAGATTGTGCCTGCCGTGCCTCAGACCGCACGGGAGGACGGTACTAGATTGTGCCTGCCGTGCCTCAGACCACACGGGAGGACGGTACTAGATTGTGCCTGCCGTGCCTCAGACTGCACGGGAGGACGGTACTAGATTGTGCCTGCCGTGCCTCAGACCACACGGGAGGACGGTACTAGATTGTGCCTGCCGCTCTTCAGACCGCACGGGAGGACGGTACTAGATTGTGCCTGCCGTGCTTCAGACCACACGGGAGGACGGTACTAGATTGTGCCTGCCGTGCCTCAGACCACACGGGAGGACGGTACTAGATTGTGCCTGCCGCTCTTCAGACCACATGCTGCAGATAAAAAAATAAATCAAAATATGACTGAAAGAGCACCACAGCAACAAAATATAGTACATTGATAAACAGTGTTATAATTATATCTATAATATAATCAGCTAAGCGTCCCTCTGTCTGAAGCCTCGATAGACTGCGCATGTGTGACGCGCAGTCTGGCTCTAGACAGAAGAACGCATGGAGCCGTTACAGGTAAGAGCAGTGTATGGCGCCGGAGATCGCGGTATGCCTAGACACTGAATGCATACTCATATACTTACCTGACCGGGAGGAGCGTTGTCGCGGCGCCTCTCTCTTCGCCAGAGACCGGGGCAGGAGTGAGGCGTCGGATCGGCGCATGCGCATAGCGCTATCCAGCGCCATTTTACTGAAGACACATTTGCAGTGTCTCTTCAGCAAAGTGGCGCCGGACAGCGCGGTATGGGCACGCACGTACTCCGGCGCCGCACTCCTCCCCCGGCAGAGCAGGACACAGCAGCGCTGGAGCACAGGGAAGAAAGGTGAGTATAAGTGTTTATTTTTTTGTATGTGTGTGCAGCGTGAAAGAGATGAGGGGGCCACACATACCAGGATTGGGGGGTGAGGGACGCCATGCATACCAGGATTGGGGGGGTGAGGGACGCCATGCATATCAGGATTGGGGGATGAGGGACGCCATGCATACCAGGATTGGGGGATGAGGGACGCCATGCATACCAGGATTGGGGGATGAGGGACGCCATGCATACCAGGATTGGGGGATGAGGGACGCCATGCATACCAGGATTGGGGGATGAGGGATGCCATACATACCAGGATTGGGGGGTAAGGGGCCCATACATACCAGGATTGGGGGGTGAGGGGCCCCATCCATACCAGGATTGGGGGATGAGGGGCCCTATGCATACCAGGATTAGAGGATGAGGGATGCCATACATACCAGGATTGGGGGATGAGGGGTGCCATGCATACCAGGATTGGGGATGAGGGGTGCCATGCATACCAGGATTGGGGATGAGGGGTGCCACGCATACCAGCATTGGGCAATGAGGGGGGCCACGCATACCAGGATTGGGGGATGAGGGGTACTATGCATACCAGGATTGGGGGATGAGGGTGCCACACATACCAGCATTGGGGGATGAGGGGGGCCACGCATACCAGGATTGGGGGGTGAGAGGTGCCATGCATCCCAGTATAGGATGATAGGGGCAGCACAAATACCAGGAGGGGGGCAGCACATACCAGCATGGGAGACCATATACCAATAAAGATGCTCGCCACCCAGGTGTAGAACGGATTCAGTAGTGTGAGAGAAAAGAATCCATCTTGTTTCTCTGTGGTATCCATTTTGTTTTCACTCTTATGTAATGGTCATCAGGTAACACTGATGGGTAGTGAGGTTTCACATTACTATTCACTCCCTTAAGGTTACTATTGGTTCATAGGTCAGAGGGAACTATTCCTTTGTCTCTGACCCTATTTAAAGTGCCACATGTGCTAATAAAGCAGAAGTCTTTTCTAGTACACCATACAAGGCTGTGCTGTATTAATTTCCCGAGCGCTCGTAAAACAAATCTTATTAATTTGGAGTTCGGAAGGTATAGAAGAGAGTGTATTTCGCTCACAGTAGCTAGTTTATTTATACGGGGCTGTTCACCGTATCCGGGACAGTTGGAACTAGAGCTGAGAGGATCAATTCATGGGACGCTGGACAGGAGGCCACGAATCTCTTACCTATAGTGTTGCACGAGCGTGCTCAGTTTACCCTTTCACCGAGCATGCTCGGTTGCTGCCCGAGTATTTTCGGCGTGCTCGGTGTCTATGCTCGGGCCGCTGGGGCTGTTAGACAGCTGTGACACATGCAGGGATTGCCTAACAAACATGCAATCCCTGCATGTGTCACAGCTGTCTAACAGCTGCGACACATGCAGCCGCGGCGGCTCGAGCATAGATGCCGAAAATACTCAGGCAGCACCTGAGCGTGCTCTGTGAGAGGGTTAAGAGAACACGCTCATGCGTCACTACTAACCTTACCTCATCCGGCGTGACTTTTGATGAAGCTGGCATGGTGTCATCTGTGCGTCGTGCTTCTTTCACTTGGGATCTATGGATTTATTTTCTGTCCATTCCACTTTCTCATCTTTATGTAGCTTCACTATTTGACATTGGCTTTTTTGTGTCTGCAAGGCCGTGTTCACATGTTGAATAAATACTGTATTTTTTTTTGGTTTTCTGCAGATGTCCACACCAAACTACACAATAACAATCTTCTCTGATTATTGCGTACTTGCTGCATTTTTTTATGCCTTTTCCCCCTTATTTGATGTTTTTTGGTGCAGATGTGAAGCCGCATTGTTCATTTTTTGTTATAATACAGAATGGCTTTGATTCTGCTCTTAAGGTACCTGCAGTCTTTTTACATGCGTTTTCTCTCTTTTTAGGCTCCACATAGAAGCCTCTAGACGTAAAATAAACCATAACCGTACAGATCAGCAGCGTCTTTAGACCACAGAGCCGTTTTCATGAAATCACATCCACTTTTCTTGGCCATTTAAATGCTGCAAAATGACTGTTCCAAAAAAGCAGCTGAAAAAACACAGCACTTATGCTACATCTGAACACGGCCTAAATGTGCAAGTGCAGTGGATGTGATTTAATGAAATCTACGCCTGCAGTGAGTCTAAAGACGCTGCTGAACTGTGCGGATTTCATGCATTTTTTTTTTATATATATATATATATAAGCCTCTGTGGAGCCTGTAAAAAAAAAAAACATTTTTAAGCTCAAAAATCTAAGTTTTTCTGTAGTATTAAAAATGTAGATTCACAGCTTCACCAAAACACATTTTAAGGGGGAAAACTCAAAAGAAACTCAGCAAACACACAATAATAAGATTGTTATTTTGTTGTATGGTGCGGACATAAAAAAATGCAGTCTTCATGTTGTGTGAACTTGGCTTTAGTGTTACATTTTATTCAACTTTTTATTTATTTTTTATGGCTTTAATAAAGACTAGCATACCTTTTCATTTTGTGGGATTGAAATTCAGCTGTTATACAGAGCTGAGTGCAGAACACAAAAATATATTTTTATAATTTGCCAGTGTGATAGCGCAAGCTATAGTAGCCCACCTTATCATTTTTTGGGGGTGAAATTGATTTGTATGCACAGTAAAAAAAATATAATTTTTTTTCTGTTGCTAGCCAGAGTCCACCTAGTCCTTTTGTGGTGGTAAAATTCAGCTGTATGCAGAGACACCTCGTAAACGTGCGGCTCCGCTCGGTACACCTCGTACACGGGCGGCTCCGCTCCACACACTCGTACACGCGCGGCTCTGCTTCGTACACCTCGTACACGTGCAGCTCTGCTTTGTACACGCGTGACTCTGCTCCGTACACCTCGTACACACGCGACTCCGCTCCGCACACTCGTACACGCGCGGCTCCGCTCTGTACACCTCGAACACGCGCGGCTCTGCTCCGTACACTTCGTAAACGCGTGGCTCCGGTCCGTACTCTTCATACAAGCGTGGCTCCACTCCGTACACCTCGTACATGCGCGGCTCCGCTCCACTCTGAACACTCGTACACGCGCTGCTCTGCTCTGCACACCTTGTACACGCACGTCTACGCTCCGTACACCTCGTACTTGCGCAGTTTTGCTCCGTACACCTCGTACTTGGCGGCGTCTCTCCGTACACCTTGTACACGTGCGGCTCCACTCCGCTCCGCACACATCGTAGACGTGCGGTTCCGCTCCGTACACCTCGTACACGCGCTGCTCTGCTCACCTTGTAAATGCGCGACTCTGCTCCGCACACCTCATACACGCACGGTTTCGCTCCATCTCGTACACGCGTGGCTCCGCTCCTTACACGTCGTACATGCGCTGCTCTGCTCTGTACACCTCGTACACGTATGGCTCTGCTCTGCACACCTCGTACATGCGCGGCTCCGCTCTGCACACCTCATACACGTGCGGCTCCGCTCCATACACCTCGTACACGCGTGGCTCCGCTCCTTACACGTCGTACACTCGCTGCTCTGCTCTGTACACCGCGTACACGTGCGGCTCTGCTCTGCACACCTCGTACATGCGCGGCTCCGCTCTGCACACCTCATACACGGGCGGCTCCGCTCCATACACCTCGTACACGCGTGGGACCGCTCCTTACACGTCGTACACTCGCTGCTCTGCTCTGTACACCTCGTACACGTGCGGCTTTGCTCTGTACACCTCGTACACGCGTGGCTCCGCTCCGCACACTCGTACACGCGCGGCTCTGCTCTGTACACCTCGTACACGCGTGGCTCCGCTCCGCACACTCGTACACGCGCGGCTCTGCTCCGTACACCTCGTACACGCGCGGCTCTGCACCGTACACCTCATACACGCGTGACTGCTCCGAACACCTCGTACACTCGCGGCTCCGCTCCGCACACTCATACACGCGCAGCTCTGCACCTTACATCTCGTACACACGCGGCTCCGCTCCGCACACTCGTACACGCGCGGCTCTGCTATGTACACTTCGTACACCCGCGGCTCCGCACACTCGTATACGCGCGGCTCTGCACACTCGTATACGCGCGGCTCTGCTCCGTACACCTCGTACACGCGCGTCTCTGCTCCGTACACCTCGTACACTCGCGGCTCCGCTCCGCACACTCGTACACGCGTGGCTCCGCTCCGCACACTCGTACATGCGCGGCTCTGCTCCGTACACCTCGTACATGCGCAGCTCTGCTCCGTACCCCTCATACACGTGTGACTCTGCTCTGTACACCTCGTACACTCGCGGCTCCGCTCCGCACACTCGTACATGCGCGGCTCTGCTCCTTACATCTCATACACACGCGGCTCCGCTCCGCACACTCGTAGACTGGAGACTCTGCTCCATACACCTCCTACACGCGTGGCTCCGCTCCGTACACCTCGTACACGCACGGTTCCGCTCCGTACACCTCGTACACGCGCGGCTCCGCTCCGTACACCTCGTACACGCGCGGCTCCGCTCCGTACACCTCGTACACGCGCGGCTCCGCTCCGTACACCTTGTACACGCGCGGCTCCGCTCCGTACACCTCGTACACGCGCGGCTCCGCTCCGTACACCTCGTACACGCGCGGCTCCGCTCCGTACACCTCGTACACGCGCGGCTCTGCTCCTTACACCATGCACACGCGCGGCTCTGCTCCTTACACCATGCACACGCGCGGCTCCGCTCCGTACACCTTGTACACGTGCGAATCCGCTCCGCTCCGCGCACCTCATACACGCGCGGCTGTGCTTCACACACCTCGTACACGCACGGCTCAGCTCCACACACCTCGTACACGCGTGTCTTCAGCTCCACACACCTCGTACATGCGCTGCTTTACTCTGCACATTTCGTACACGCGCGGCTCCTCTGCGCACACTCGGACACGCGCGGATCCGCTCCGCACACTCGTACACGCAGTGCTCTGCTCTGTGCACCTCGAACACGCACTGCTCCGCTCCACACACCTCGTACACGCGCGGCTCCGCTCCGCACACCTTGTACACGCGCGGCTCCGCACGCCTTGTACACGTGCGGCTCTGCTCCGTACACCTCATACACGCTTGGCTCCGCTCCGTACACCTCATACACGCGTGTCTCCGCTCCACACACATCGTACACGCTCGACTCCGCTCCACACACCTCGTACACGCGCGGCTCTGCTCCACACACCTCGTACATGCGTGTCTCTGCTCCACACACCTCGTACACGTGCGGCTCCGCTCCGCACACCTCGTACACGCACGGTTCCGCTCCGTACAGCTCGTACACGCACGGCTCCTCTCCGTACAGCTCGTACACGCGCGGCTCCTCTCCGTACAGCTCGTACACGCGCGGCTCCGCTCCATACACCTTGTACACGTGCGGATCCGCTCCGCGCACCTCATACATGCGCGGCTGTGCTCCACACACCTCGTACACGCGCGGCTCAGCTCCACACACCTCGTACACGTGCGGCTCTGCTCCACACACCTCGTACATGCGTGTCTCTGCTCCACACACCTCGTACACGTGCGGCTCCGCTCTGCACACCTCGTACACGCACGGTTCCGCTCCGTACAGCTCGTACACGCGCGGCTCCTCTCCGTACAGCTCGTACACGCGCGGCTCCGCTCCGTACACCTTGTACACGTGCGGATCCGCTCCGCTCCGCGCACCTCATACATGCGCGGCTGTGCTCCACACACCTCGTACACGCGCGGCTCAGCTCCACACACCTCGTACACGCGCTGTTCTGCTCTGCACATTTCGTACACGTGCGGCTCCGCTGCGCACACTCGTACACGCGCGGATCCACTCCGCACACTCGTACACGCAGTGCTCTGCTCTGTACACCTCGAACACGCACGGCTCCGCTCCACACACCTCGTACACGCGCGGCTCCACTCCGCACACCTTGTACACGCACGGCTCCGCTCCACACACCTCGTACACGCGTGTCTCCGCTCCACACACCACGTACACTCGCGGCTCCGCTCCACACACCTCATACACGTGCGGCTCTGCTTTGCACACCTTGTACACGTGCGGCACCGCACACTCGTACACGCGCAGCTCTGCTCCGCACACCTCATACACGCACGGTTCCGCTCGATACACTTTGTACACGCGCAGCTCCGCTCTGCACACGTCGTATACGCACGGCTCCGCTCCGTACAGTTCGTACACGCGCGGCTCGGCTCCTTACAGCTCCTACACGCGCGGCTCCACTCCGTACACCTTGTACACGCATGGATCCGCTCCGCACACCTCATACACGCGTGTCTCCGCTCCATACACCTCGTACATGAGCGGCTAAGCTCCACACACTCGTACACGTGCGGCTCTGCTCCGCACACCTCGTACACGCGTGGCTCCGCTCAGCACACCTCGTACACGCGTGGCTCCACTCAGCACACCTCGTACACGCGCGGCTCCGCTCTGCACACCTCGTACATGCACGGCTCTGGTCCGTACAGCTCGTACACGCGCGGCTCCGCTCCGTACAGCTCGTACACGCGCAGCTCCGCTCCGTACACTTTGTAGACGCGCGGATCCGCTCCACTCTGCACACCTCGTACACGCGCGGCTCCGCTCCGTACACCTCGTACACGATTGTCTCCTCTCCGTACACCTCGTACACGATTGGCTCTGCTCCACAGACCTCGTACACGCGTGTCTCCGCTCCACACACCTCGTACAAGCGTGTCTCCACTCCACACACCTCGTACACGCGCAGCTCCACTCCGCACACTCGTACACGCGCGGCTCTGCTCCGTACACCTCGTACACGCGCGTCTCTGCTCCGTACACCTCGTACACTCGCGGCTCCGCTCCGCACACTCGTACACGCGTGGCTCCGCTCCGCACACTCGTACATGCGCGGCTCCGCTCCGCACACTCGTACATGCGCGGCTCTGCTCCGTACCCCTCATACACGTGTGACTCTGCTCTGTACACCTCGTACACTCGCGGTTCCGCTCCGCACACTCGTACATGCGCAGCTCTGCTCCTTACATCTCATACACACGCGGCTCCGCTCCGCACACTCGTAGACTGGAGACTCTGCTCCATACACCTCCTACACGCGTGGCTCCGCTTTGTACACCTCGTACAAGCGTGGCTCCGCTCCGTACACCTCGTACACGCACGGTTCCGCTCCGTACACCTCGTACACGCGCGGCTCCGCTCCGTACAGCTCGTACACGTACGGCTCTGCTCCTTACACCTTGTACACGTGCGAATCCGCTCCGCTCCGCGCACCTCATACACGCGCGGCTGTGCTTCACACACCTCGTACACGCACGGCTCAGCTCCACACACCTCGTACACGCGTGTCTTCAGCTCCACACACCTCGTACATGCGCTGCTTTACTCTGCACATTTCGTACACGTGCGGCTCCTCTGCGCACAATCGGACACGCGCGGATCCGCTCCGCACACTCGTACACGCAGTGCTCTGCTCTGTGCACCTCGAACACGCACGGCTCCGCTCCACACACCTCGTACACGCGCGGCTCCGCTCCGCACACCTTGTACACGCGCGGCTCCGCACGCCTTGTACACGTGCGGCTCTGCTCCGTACACCTCATACACGCTCGGCTCCGCTCCGTACACCTCGTACACGCGCGGCTCAGCTCCACACACCTCATACACGCGTGTCTCCGCTCCACACACATCGTACACGCTCGACTCCGCTCCACACACCTCGTACACGTGCGGCTCTGCTCCACACACCTCGTACATGCGTGTCTCTGCTCCACACACCTCGTACACGTGCGGCTCCGCTCTGCACACCTCGTACACGCACGGTTCCGCTCCGTACAGCTCGTACACGAGCGGCTCCTCTCCGTACAGCTCGTATACGCGCGGCTCCGCTCCATACACCTTGTACACGCGCGGCTCCGCTCCGTACACCTTGTACACGTGCGGATCCGCTCCGCGCACCTCATACATGCGCGGCTGTACTCCACACACCTCGTACACGCGCGGCTCAGCTCCACACACCTCGTACACGTGCGGCTCTGCTCCACACACCTCGTACATGCGTGTCTCTGCTCCACACACCTCGTACACGTGCGGCTCCGCTCTGCACACCTCGTACACGCACGGTTCCGCTCCGTACAGCTCGTACACGCGCGGCTCCTCTCCGTACAGCTCGTACACGCGCGGCTCCGCTCCGTACACCTTGTACACGTGCGGATCCGCTCCGCGCACCTCATACATGCGCGGCTGTGCTCCACACACCTCGTACACGCGTGGCTCAGCTCCACACACCTCGTACACGCGTGTCTTTGCTCCACACACCTCGTACACGCGCTGTTCTGCTCTGCACATTTCGTACACGTGCGGCTTCGCTGCGCACACTCGTACACGCAGTGCTCTGCTCTGTACACCTCGAACACGCACGGCTCCGCTCCACACACCTCGTACACGCGCGGCTCCGCTCCACACACCTTGTACACGCACGGCTCCGCTCCACACACCTCGTACACGCGTGTCTCCGCTCCACACACCACGTACACTCGCGGCTCCGCTCCACACACCTCATACACGTGCGGCTCTTCTTTGCACACCTTGTACACGTGCGGCACCGCACACTCGTACACGCGCAGCTCTGCTCCGCACACCTCGTACACGCACGGTTCCGCTCGATACACTTTGTACACGCGCAGCTCCGCTCTGCACACGTCGTATACGCACGGCTCCGCTCCGTACAGTTCGTACACGCGCGGCTCGGCTCCTTACAGCTCCTACACGCGCGGCTCCACTCCGTACACCTTGTACACGCATGGATCCGCTCCGCACACCTCATACACGCGTGTCTCCGCTCCATACACCTCGTACATGCGCGGCTCCGCTCCGTACACCTCGTACACGAGCGGCTAAGCTCCACACACTCGTACACGCGTGGCTCCGCTCAGCACACCTCGTACACGCGCGGCTCCGCTCTGCACACCTCGTACATGCACGGCTCCGCTCTGTACAGCTTGTACACGTGCGGCTCTGGTCCGTACAGCTCGTACACGCGCGGCTCCGCTCCGTACAGCTCGTACACGCGCGGCTCCGCTCCGTACACTTTGTAGACGCGCGGATCCGCTCCACTCTGCACACCTCGTACACGCGCGGCTCCGCTCTGTACACCTCGTACACGATTGTCTCCTCTCCGTACACCTCGTACACGATTGGCTCTGCTCCACAGACCTCGTACACGCGTGTCTCCGCTCCACACACCTCGTACAAGCGTGTCTCCACTCCACACACCTCGTACACGCGCGGCTCCACTCCGCACACCTCGTACACGCGCAGCTCCACTCCGCACACTCGTACACGCGCAGCTCCACTCTGCACACCTCATACACGCTGGCCTCCACACACTCGTACATGTGCGGCTCCGCACACCTCGTACACGCACAGCTCTGCTCCATACACTTCATACACGCGCGCCTCCGCTATGCACACCTCGTACACGCACGGCTCTGCTCCGTACAGCTCATACACTCGCTGCTCCGCTCCATACTCCTTGTACACGCGTGGATCCACTCCGCACACCTCATACACGCGTGTCTCCGCTCCATACATCTCGTACACGCGAGGTTCCGCTCCAGCTCCGCACACTCGTACACGCGCTGCTCTGCTCTGTACACTTCGTACACGCGCGGCTCCGCTCTGCACATCTCATACACGCGCGGCTCCGCTCTGCACATCTCGTACACGGGCGGCTCCGCTCCGCATACTCGTACACGCGCGTCTCTGCTCCGCACACATCGTACACACACGACGCTGCTCCGTACGTCTTGTACACGCGCGGCTCAGCTTCGTACAAATCGTACATGCGCGGCACCACTCTGTACACCTAGTACACACGCGGCTCCGCTCCGTACACCTCCTACACGCGTGGCTCCGCTCCGTACACCTCGTACACGTCCGACTCTGCTCTGCACACTCGGACACGCGCTGCTCTGCTCTGTATACCTCGTACACGCGTGGCTCCGCTCCGCACACATCATACAAGCACGACTCCGCTCCGTACACCTTGTACACACTCGGCTCCACTCTGTACACTCGTACACGCGCAACTCAGCTCCGTACACGCTCGGCTCCGCTCCGTGCAGGTCGTACACGCGCGGCTCCGCTCTGTACACCTCGTACACGCGTGGCTCCTCTCCGTACACCTCGTAAACGCGTGGCTTCGCTCCGTACATCTCGTACACGTGCGGCTCCGCTCCAGCTCTGCACACTCGTACACGCGCTGCTCTGTACACCTCGCACACGCGCGGCTATGCTCTGCAAAAATCATACAAGCGCGACTCAGCTCCGTACACCTCGTACACACTCGGCTCCACTCTGTACACCTCGTACACACACAGCTCCGTTTCGCACACTCGTACACGCGCGACTCTGCTCCATACAGTTCGTACACGCGCGACTCAGCTCCGTACACCTCGTACACACTCGGCTCCACTGTGTACACCTCTTACACACGCAGCTCCGCTTCAAACACTCGTACAAGCGCGACTCCGCTCCGTACAACTCGTACACGCTCGGCTCCGCTCCGTGCAGCTCGTACACGCGCGGATCTGCTCTGTACACCTCGTACATGCATGTCTCTGCTCCACACATCTCGTACACGTGCGGCTCCGCTCTGCACACCTCGTACACGCACGGTTCCGCTCCGTACAGCTCGTACACGCGCGGCTCTGCTCCGTACACCTTGTACACGTGCGGATCCGCTCAGCTCCGCGCACCTCATACATGCGCGGCTGTGCTCCACACACCTCGTACACGCGCGGCTCAGCTCCACACACCTCGTACACGCGTGTCTCCGCTCCACACACCTCGTACACGCGCTGCTCTGCTCTGCACATTTCGTACACGTGCGGCTCCGCTGCGCACACTCGTACACGCAGTGCTCTGCTCTGTACACCTCGAACACGCACGGCTCCGCTCCACACACCTCGTACACGCGCGGCTCCGCTCCGCACACCTTGTACACGCACGGCTCCGCTCCACACACCTCATACACGTGCGGCTCTGCTTTGCACACCTTGTACACGTGCGGCATCGCACACTCGTACACGCGCAGCTCTGCTCCGCACACCTCGTACACGCACGGTTCCACTCTATACACTTTGTACACGCGCAGCTCCGCTCTGCACACGTCGTATACGCACGGCTCCGCTCCGTACAGTTCGTACACGCGCGGCTCCGCTCCTTACAGCTCCTACACGCGTGGCTCCACTCCGTACACCTTGTACACGCATGGATCCGCTCCGCACACCTCATACACGCGTGTCTCCGCTCCATACACCTCGTACATGCGCGGCTCCGCTCCGTACACGAGCGGCTAAGCTCCACACACTCGTACACGTGCGGCTCTGCTCCGCACACCTCGTACACGCGTGGCTCTGCTCAACACACCTCGTACACGCGCGGCTCCGCTCTGCACACCTCGTACATGCACGGCTCCGCTCTGTACAGCTTGTACACGTGCGGCTCTGCTCCGTACAGCTCGTACACGATTGGCTCTGCTCCATAGACCTCGTACACGCGTGTCTCCGCTCCACACACCTCATACAAGCGTGTCTCCGCTCCACACACCTCGTACACGTGCGGCTCCACTCCGCACACCTCGTAGACGCGCGGCTCCGCTCCGTACACCTCGTACACGATTGGCTCTGCTCCATAGACCTCGTACACGCGTGTCTCCGCTCCACACACCTCGTACAAGCGTGTCTCCGCTCCACACACCTCGTACACGTGCGGCTCCACTCCGCACACCTCGTAGACGCGCAGCTCCACTCCGCACACTCGTACACGCGCGGCTCCGCTCTGCACACCTCATACACGCTGGCCTCCACACACTCGTACATGTGCGGCTCCGCACACCTCGTACACGCACAGCTCCGCTCCATACACCTCATACACGCGCGCCTCCGCTCTGCACACCTCGTACACGCACGGCTCTGCTCCGTACAGCTCATACACTCGCTGCTCCGCTCCATACTCCTTGTACACGCGTGGATCCACTCCGCACACCTCATACACGCGTGTCTCCGCTCCATACATCTCGTACACGCGAGGTTCCGCTCCAGCTCCGCACACTCGTACACGCGCTGCTCTGTACACTTCGTACACGCGCGGCTCCGCTCTGCACATCTCGTACACGCGCGGCTCCGCTCTGCACATCTCGTACATGGGCGGCTCCGCTCCGCATACTCGTACACGCGCGTCTCTGCTCCGCACACATCGTACACACACGACGCTGCTCCATACGTCTTGTACACACGCGGCTCAGCTTCGTACAAATCGTACATGCGCGGCACCACTCTGTACACCTAGTACACACGCGGCTCCGCTCCGTACACCTCCTACACGCGTGGCTCCGCTCCGTACACCTCGTACACGTCCGACTCTGCTCTGCACACTCGGACACGCGCGGCTCCGCTCTGTACACCTCGTACACGCGTGGCTCCTCTCCGTACAGCTCATACACTCGCTGCTCCGCTCCATACTCCTTGTACACGCGTGGATCCACTCCGCACACCTCATACACGCGTGTCTCCGCTCCATACATCTCGTACACTCGAGGTTCCGCTCCAGCTCCGCACACTCGTACACGCGCTGCTCTGCTCTGTACACTTCGTACACGCGCGGCTCCGCTCTGCACATCTCGTACACGCGCGGCTCCGCTCTGCACATCTCGTACACGCGCGGCTCCGCTCTGCACATCTCGTACATGGGCGGCTCCGCTCCGCATACTCGTACACGCGCGTCTCTGCTCCGCACACATCGTACACACACGACGCTGCTCCGTACGTCTTGTACACGCGCGGCTCAGCTTCGTACAAATCGTACATGCGCGGCACCACTCTGTACACCTAGTACACACGCGGCTCCGCTCCGTACACCTCCTACACGCGTGGCTCCACTCCGTACACCTCGTACACGTCCGACTCTGCTCCGCACACTCGGACACGCGCGGCTCCGCTCTGTACACCTCGTACACGCGTGGCTATGCTCTGCACACATCATACAAGCGCGACTCAGCTCCGTACACCTCGTACACACTCGGCTCCACTCTGTACACCTCGTACACACGCAGCTCCGTTTCGCACACTCATACACGCGCGACTCTGCTCCATACACTTCGTACACGCGCGACTCTGCTCCGCACACTCGTACAAGCACGACTCAGCTCCGTACACCTCGTACACACTCGGCTCCACTGTGTACACCTCTTACACACGCAGCTCCGCTTCAAACACTCGTACATGTGCGACTCCGCTCCGTACAACTCGTACACGCTCGGCTCAGCTCCGTGCAGCTCGTACATGCGCGGCTCCGCTCTGCACACTTCGTACACGCGCGACTATGCTCCTTACACGTAGTACACGTGCGGCTCCGCTCCGTACACCTCCTACACGCGTGGCTCCGCTCCGTACACCTCGTACACGTCCGACTCTGCTCCGCACACTCGGACACGCGCGGCTCCGCTCTGTACACCTCGTACACGCGTGGCTCCTCTCCGTACACCTCGTAAACGCGTGGCTTCGCTCCGTACATCTCGTACACGTGCGGCTCCGCTCCAGCTCTGCACACTCGTACACGCGCGGCTATGCTCTGCACACATCATACATCCGTACAGCTCGTACACGCACGGCTCCGCTCCGTACAGCTCCTACACGCGCGGCTCCACTCCGTACACCTTGTACACACACGGATCCGCTCCACACACCACATACACGCGCGGCTCTGCTCCGTACACCTTGTACACGAGCGGCTAAGCTCCGCACACTCGTACACTTGCGGCTCTGCTCCGCAAACCTCGTACACGCGTGGGTCCGCTTAGCACACCTCGTACACGCATGTCTGCGCTCTGCACACCTTGTACATGCACGGCTCCGCTCTGTACAGCTCGTACACGTGCGGCTCCGCTCCGTACAGCTCGTCCACGCGCGGCTCCGCTCCGTACAGTTCGCACACGCGCGGCTCCGCTCCGTACACTTTGTACACTCGCGGATCCGCTCCGCACACCTCGTACACGCGCGGCTCCGCTCCATACACTTTGTACACGCGCAGCTCTGCTCTGCACACCTCGCACATGCGCGGCTCCGCTCCATACACTTTGTACACGCGCGGATCCGCTCCGCACACCTCGTACACGATTGGCTCCGCTCCGCATACTCGTACATGTGCTGCTCTGCTCTGCACACCTCGTACACGCGCGACTCCGCTCCGCACACCTCGTACACGCGCGACTCCGCTCCGCACACTTCGTACACGCGCGGCTGTACTCCACACACCTCGTACACGCGTGTCTCCTCTCCACACCTTGTACTTGCGCGGCTCTGCTCCACATACCCCGTACACGCACGGCTCCGCTCTGCACACCTCGTACACACTAAGCTCCGCTCCGTACACCCTGTACACGCGTGGATCCGCTCCGCACACTCGTACATGCGCTGCTCTGCTCCGTACAGCTCGTACACGCGCGGCTTTTCTCTGTACACTTTGTACACGCGCGGATCCGCTCCGCACACCTCGTACACATGCGGCTCCGCTCCGTACAACTCATACACGATTAGCTCTGCTCCGTACACCTTGTACACGCATGGTTCCGCTCCATACACTTTGTACACGTGCAGCTCCGCTCTGCACACCTCGTACATGCACGGCTCCGCTCTGTACAGCTCATACACGCGCGGCTCCGCTCCGTACACTTTGTACACGTGTGGATCCGCTCCACTCCGCACACTTTGTACACCATTGGCTCCCCTCCGCACACTCGTACATGTGCGGCTCTGCTCCGCACACCTTGTACACGCACGGCTCCGCTCCGCACACCTCTTACACGCGCGGCTCTGCTCCACACCTTGTACACGCGTGTCTCCGCTCCATACACCTCGTACACACGCGGCTCCGCTCCGCACACCTCGTACACGCGCAGCTCCACTCTGCACACCTTGTACACGCGCAGCTCCACTCCACACACCTAGTACACGCGCGGCTCTGCTCTGCACACCTCATACATGCTCGGCTCCGCACACTCTTACACGCGCGGCTCCGCTCCGCACACTTGTACACGCGCTGCTCTGCTCCGTACACCTCGTACACGTTCGGCCCGCTCCGTACAGCTCGTACACGCGCAGCTTTTCTCTGTACACTTTGTACACGCGCGGCTCCGCTCCGCACAACTCGTACACGCACAGTTCCGCTCTATACACCTCAAACACGCGCGCCTCCGCTCTGCACACCTCGTACACGCACAGCTCCGCTCAGTATACCTTGTACAAGCGCGGATCCGCTCCGCACACTCGTAAATGCGCAGCTCTGCTCCATACACCTCGTACACGCGCGGCTCCGTTTCGCACACATCATACACGCTCGGCTCCGCTCCGTACAACTCGTACATGCGCGGCCCCTCTCCGCACACCTCGTATACGCGCGGCTCCACTCCGCACACCTCGTATACGCGCGGCTCCACTCCGCACACCTCGTGCACGCGCGGCTCCACTCCGCACACCTCGTGCACGCGCGGCTCCACTCCGCACACCTCGTGCACGCGCGGCTCCGCGCCGTACACCTCGTACTTGCGCGGTCTCGCTCCGTACACATTGTACACGTGCGGCTCCACTCCGCTCCGCACACCTCGGACACGTGCGGCTCCGCTCCGTACACCTCGTACATTCACGGCTCTGCTCTGCACACCTCGTACACGCGCATCTCCGCTCCTTACACGTCGTACATGCGCTGCTCTGCACACCTCGTAAACGCACGACTCTGCTCCGCACACCTCGTACACGCGCGTCTCCGCTCCTTACACGTCGTACATGCGCTGCTCTGCTCTGCACACCTCGTACACGTGTGGCTCTGCTCCGCACACCTCATATACGCGTGGTTCCGCACACCTCGTACACGCTCGACTCCGCTCCGCATACCTCATACATGCGCGGCTCTGCTCTGTACACCTCGTACACCCGCGGCTCCGCTCCGCACATCTAGTACACGAGCGGCTCCGCTCCATACACCTCGTACACGCGGGGCTCTGCTCCGCACACCTAGTACACGCGCGGCTCCGCTCCGTACACCTAGTACACGCGCAGCTCCGCTCCACACACCTAGTACACGTGCGGCTCCGCTCCGCACACCTCGTACACGCGGGGCTCTGCTCCGCACACCTCGTACACGCGCGGCTCCACTCACCTCGTACACGCGCGGCTCCGCTCCGCACACCTTGTCCTCGCGCGGCTCCGCTTCATATACCTCGTACATTACTGAGTTGATCAAAAATGCTGTGACGTTTGGTGTTTTCACGTCAGTTTTGCCCAGCTTCACCAAAATGGGCAGAGTTGGGGCAGGATGGAAGTGTGGCACCACAGCTTGTCTAATTCATAGCGAACTGTGGCTTCCCTTACACCAGAAATCTTACTCCAGTCCGTGACTGGAGTAAGATTTGTGGCAAGGTGCACACACCACTTGTCAGAAGCGCATAATTCATGCGCCACTTAATGAATCTGGACCGTCTGACTCCAGCACGCTCCCTCATCAAGAGCAGCTTGAATATGGCCAGTCTTAATGAATCCGTGTCCTAAGTGCTTTATTAGTTAAAGAATCCGTGTCCTAAGTGCTTTATTAGTTAAAGAATAACCGTTGTTTTAATTTTTGTTTTGTAAATTAATATTACACATGAAAACAAGTAATTTTATAATCTTATCAGAGAAGTCTTCTTTTTCCTGCTGGATTGATCTTTCAGTCTCAATTCGCGGTAACATCTGTAAAATCTGTATTCAGTGAAGACAAACTTTCCTATTAGTGAGATAGATGACAGTTAGTGCTATTAATACTCTTTACAGAAGGAAGGGGGAGGAGCTAGTGGAAGGGGGAGGAGCTAGCGGAAGGGGGAGGAGCTAGCGGAAGGCACAGACCTTCTGCTGCAAGTTCTCCTGAAACCACAGTTACTTCTACATGGAAGATTGCAGCTGGTGTTTATACATAGAATCCTAGAACATTAGAATTGGAGGAACCTCCAGGGTCCTAGTGTCCAACCCCTGCTCAATGCAGGATTCACTAAACCATCTCAGACAAATGTCTGTCCAGCCTCTGTTTGAAGACTTCCATTGAAGGAGAATTCACCACCTCTCGTGGCAGCCTGTTCCATTGAAAAACGCACCAAATCTGCAGCGTGTGCACACAGCCTTGTTGTTCTTTTGGTCACAGGCAGGTCTTTGCACAGTTCTGAATGATAAGTACAGCACATACACGCTAAGGCTATGTGCACACGTAGCAGATTTGATGCAGAGCGTTTTTGCCTCTCTCTGGCAGAAAAAAACGCATGCAGATTTACATGCAGATTTACATGCAGATTTACATGCAGAGAGAAGTTTTTTTCAGCATTTTTTCAGCGTTTTTTCAAGCACTTTTCCAAGTGATTTTGAGCATCACCTGGAAAGTGCTTGACAAGTTGGTCACACAATATAAATTCATGCAACCGGCAACCGGCATGGATTTATATTGTGTGACCAACTTAGATGCTTTAAATGCTGCATCTATAGTAAAAAAAAAGAATTAAAAAGTTAAAAATAAAAAACCCTGTATACTCACCTCTCCAGTCTCCTCCCGGCGGCGTTCTCTCTCTTCAGCGTCCCGCGGTATACTGGCAGAACCTGCGGTGACGTCATCTAGTCAGCTGGTCACGCGACCATCACCTGACCTCTGACGTCAGCGGTCGAGTGACCATCAGCTGACTAGATGACGTCACCGCAGGTCCTGCCAGTACACCGCTGGACGCCGAGGAGAGAGGATCGCCGCCGGGAGCAGACCGGAGAGGGGAGTATACAGGTTTTTTTTATTTTTAACTTATTTATTTCTTTTTTTCACCGCTTGGTAGCCGGGATGAAGAGGAGTTGTAGTCTCTTCTTCATCCTGGGTGCCACACGCACCCCGATTACGCTGCAAATTCTCGGCCATTGAATTTAATTGAAACGCAGTAAATCCACATATACCTGCGGGTTTGCTGCTTTTCAATGGCCGCGTAATCGCGGTAGAAATGGTCATGCTGCGTGTTGCAATGTGAATTCGGCACGCTAATTAGCGCATCATGTGCACAGCACATCCCAATTCACATTGCTTTGCATGGCAGACGGTTTTACATGGGCACATAGCCTAAGAGCGGGGAGCGGCTCTAGTGTCACCTGCTGGGATGGCACAATCACTGTCAGCAGGATACAGGGGACATTATCAGAAAGGAGGAGATGACGTCTCTTCCCTCTCGCCTATCAGAGAATAGATTACTGTATACGGGGGCCTTATCCTCCTCTATTACACATCACTCAGCTCCTAAAGGGAATGATTTCACCATAATACAATATATTTGAGTGGGGCCAGTGCTCCAGGTTTACCTTCATAATGTTGAATGGAGATTGATCAGTTCCAGTGTGTCTGAACAGGGTCCGAGCCCACATCTCCTGAGCTCAGGCTTTACACGGAGCATCACTGTCACGGAGGTCAGATTAGAAGGGCATGGAGCACGATGTGGATGGTTGCCTCCGTATCCGCCATTACCTGGACTGCTAGCTTTACCTGGACGCTCTGGATCAGGTCCTCCGTCTTGTCGAGACCTCTAAGGGCCTGTTCACACAAGCAGATAAAATATCATTCAGAGTTTCATCCAGAAAAGTGGGAGAATTCTTTCCTCACTTGTCGTCCATGTGCAGTCCAGATCTAATCTGGCTTTTTAACCATTTACAGTTTCCAGGGCTACAGGATTGCAATGTATCTGTAAAAAGCAGATTTTTTTCTGTACCCATAGACTTGAATGGGTGAATCTTGTCTGACGGATGAAACGAGGACATGCTGCCATTTTCTTTCTTTATTTTTTGCTCACACACAGATTCGATCAGTGACAAAAAAGAAAAATGACTCCTCTGCACTTTCCCATTGAATCCCATTGGTCTGAGTGCCGTCCATTTGTTCCACAGACAACTTTCCTACTGAAAATACATTTGTGTGAACGAGTCCTAAGAAAGACATTGGAATTGCTTATTAGATGTTCACTGAAGTTTGGCTCTGAAAATGCAGGGCTCTTAAAGACGTTCTCTAATACTTTAATGCAGATGATTTATGCATAAAATAGGTGGTCTATATCAGATCGTTGTAGGTCCGACTCTTGGCTCCCCACCAATAAGCTGTTTATAGCTCTGGCAACGGCCGGATGTAACTTGTGAACAGAGCGCACCCCAGTGGCCACTGCCTGGTGCTGCAGATCACCTCCGGTACTCCTCAATAGCTGGTCTGCACCCGGCAGCGGCTGCAGTGTACGGAGCGGTTTTGTTCCACTTTGAACATTGCCTGCATCTTGCCAGAGGTGATGACAGCTGATCATCGGGGGGCCGATGGTTGGACCCCCACCTGTCTTATATTAATGACCTATCCAGTGGAGTATAAAAGTGTTTGATAACTCCTTTTAAAATCTTGTTTCCATCCCATTGTCTTATACAGCATGTATCTGTGTTCTTTCTGTAACCAGATGGGCCTGACCTCTGATGGTTCTTCTAGGCTTCTATTACAGCTCTTACAGCCCCAGCATGCATCATTTGTGCTGGAGAGGAATATGAAGACGCAGGAGCAAATAGAAGAACAATTAGGAAAGCTTGGATTATTAGAAGAGCAAAAAATGCTCATAGTGGAGGTGAGACTATTATTATTTTTTTGTAACTTTCATTTTTATATTTTTGAATTTTTAGGACATTTGCTTCCTCTCCTCAGAAAATAACAGTAGATAAGATTGATTAAAGCTTCTGGAAAGGTGTTCAATAACGTCTGATCAGGTGGCTGGTTTGTAATGGTTGTCCCATCTTACCAATCCCTCTCTTCTACCATGAATGTCACATTGTGGGATGAATATATATATATACAGGGGCGTACATAGGAATCAGGGGGCCCCATAGCAGAAGCTCTGATTGGGCCCTCCCCCCCCAAAAAAAAAAAAAATAAAATAATTGTCGGGGTCACCAAAGATCAGATCTCACAACTTTCCATCTTTTACATAGTAATTTTCCTCCTGCTGACGTCCTAGATCCCTTTCATTGCCCCATAAAGTGTGATGCCAATAAAAGGGCCCCCCAAACAGTATGATACCCCCATGGTGAATTCCTCCATATGCGCAGCATAATGACCCTACTGTACCCCACCTCAACTCCCAGGGTAAAGTATGCTGACCCCAACACAGTATGATCCCCCAACTGTGAGCCCCTAGAGCTAGAGATGATGGTACATAATAAGGGAGGGTGTTATACATAATAAAAGAGGAAACTATATAACTAAGGATGGCGCTATACATAATAAGTGAGTGCACCATATACTAAGGGACTGTGCTATACATAATAAGGCTACATTCCTGCATCTGTGTGCAGTGTCGGTGTGCTGCCCTGTTTTACCGACGCATTGAGCATGTCCTATTCTAATCCTCAATATCGGATCAGAACAGGACATTCTCTGACCCTCTTAGATCTCATTCTCAGATCCGTGATTTTCATGGATGTGTGAATGGATCTATAAAACTCTACGAGTCCGTGGACCATCCGACAAAAAGATCTGGCAGCACACGGACATTTCACACAAATGTGAGAATGCAGCCTAAGGGATTTTACAGATAACATTATCACTCCAAGTCACACAGCGCAGATACAGAATAATATTTACATCCAGGCACTTACCGCTGACGTCTCACCTGATCAGAGTCGGTTTCTGCTGCTTCTTCTCCATCTGGTCAGACCTTCATGTCGACATCTCCCAGCCACGACTCGTCTTGTCACGATGATCTCCAGCCTAGAAAATAACAAGGTCACATATTGTATGTATACATGTGTCTCCCCCGCTCTGCGTCCTCGAATACAGATATGTAACCCCCCCATTAATATACTATTAACCACCTAGTAATCAAAATATAAAGTGATAAGCAGCACTGTGCCCCCCACTAACTATAATCTGCACCGGCCAATAATATAAATTATTCAGTCTCTGTGACTCTCCCCAATTAACTGTAAGGCTATGTGCACACAGAAAATATGCAAGGCTTCACAGTACAAGCAAAGAGACCCACATCATTGCTCTCTCCTAGCACCCCGATCATTGCTCTCTCCCAGCACCCTCATCATTGCTCTCTCCCAGCACCCTCATCATTGCTCTCTCCCAGCACCCCGATCATTGCTCTCTCCCAGCACCCTCATCATTGCTCTCTCCCAGCACCCTCATCATTGCTCTCTCCCAGCACCCCAATCATTGCTCTCTCCCAGCACCCTCATCATTGCTCTCTCCCAGCACCCTCATCATTGCTCTCTCCCAGCACCCCGATCATTGCTCTCTCCCAGCACCCCCATCATTGCTCTCTCCCAGCACCCCCGTCATTGCTCTCTCCCAGTACCCCCGTCATTGCTCTGTCCCAGCACCCCCGTCATTGCTCTGTCGCAGCACCCCCGTCATTGCTCTGTCCCAGCACCCCCGTCATTGCTCTGTCCCAGCACCCCCGTCATTGCTCTCTCCCAGCACCCTCATCATTGCTCTCTCCCAGCACCCCAATCATTGCTCTCTCCCAGCACCCTCATCATTGCTCTCTCCCAGCACCCTCATCATTGCTCTCTCCCAGCACCCCGATCATTGCTCTCTCCCAGCACCCCCATCATTGCTCTCTCCCAGCACCACCGTCATTGCTCTCTCCCAGTACCCCCGTCATTGCTCTGTCCCAGCACCCCCGTCATTGCTCTGTCGCAGCACCCCCGTCATTGCTCTGTCCCAGCACCCCCGTCATTGCTCTGTCCCAGCACCCCCGTCATTGCTCTGTCCCAGCACCCCCGTCATTGCTCTGTCCCAGCACCCCCGTCATTGCTCTGTCCCAGCGCCTCCATATTGCTCTGACCCAGCGCCCCCGTCATTGCTCTGTCCCAGCGCCCTCGTCATTGCTCTGTCCCAGCGCCTCCATATTGCTCTGTCCCAGCGCCTCCATATTGCTCTGTCCCAGCGCCACCATATTGCTCTGTCCCAGCGCCACCATATTGCTCTCTCCCAGCACCACCATATTGCTCTGTCCCAGCGCCTCCATATTGCTCTGTCCCAGCGCCTCCATATTGCTCTCTCCTAGCGCCTCCATATTGCTCTGTCCCAGCGCCTCCATATTGCTCTGTCCCAGCGCCTCCATATTGCTCTGTCCCAGCGCCTCCATATTGCTCTGTCCCAGCGCCTCCATATTGCTCTGTCCCAGCGCCACCATATTGCTCTCTCCCAGCACCACCATATTGCTCTCTCCCAGCACCACCATATTGCTCTGTCCCAGCGCCTCCATATTGCTCTGTCCCAGCGCCTCCATATTGCTCTCTCCTAGCGCCTCCATATTGCTCTGTCCCAGCGCCTCCATATTGCTCTGTCCCAGCGCCTCCATATTGCTCTGTCCCAGCGCCTCCATATTGCTCTGTCCCAGCGCCTCCATATTGCTCTGTCCCAGCGCCTCCATATTGCTCTCTCCTAGCGCCTCCATATTGCTCTGTCCCAGCGCCTCCATATTGCTCTGTCCCAGCGCCTCCATATTGCTCTGTCCCAGCGTCTCCATATTGCTCTGTCCCACCGCCTCCATATTGCTCTGTCCCAGCACCTCCATATTGCTCTGTCCCAGCGCCACCATATTGCTCTGTCCCAGCGCCACCATATTGCTCTGTCCCAGCGCCTCCATATTGCTCTGCCCCAGCGCCTCCATATTGCTCTGCCCCAGCGCCTCCATATTGCTCTGTCCCAGCGCCTCCATATTGCTCTGCCCCAGCGCCTCCATATTGCTCTGTCCCAGCGCCTCCATATTGCTCTGTCCCAGCGCCTCCATATTGCTCTGTCCCAGCGCCTCCATATTGCTCTGTCCCAGCGCCTCCATATTGCTCTGTCCCAGCGCCACCATATTGCTCTGTCCCAGCGCCTCCATATTGCTCTGTCTCAGCGCCTCCATATTGCCCTGTCCCAGCGCCTCCATATTGCTCTCTCCCAGCACCACCATATTGCTCTGTCCCAGCGCCTCCATATTGCTCTGTCCCAGCGCCTCCATATTGCTCTCTCCTAGTGCCTCCATATTGCTCTGTCCCAGCGCCTCCATATTGCTCTCTCCTAGCGACTCCATATTGCTCTGTCCCAGCGCCTCCATATTGCTCTGTCCCAGCGCCTCCCCTCCCCAGCGTTTCAGTAAAAAAAATAAATAAAATAAAAACTTACCTGAGCAGCTCAGCTCGCTCCCCTGCAGCATTCCCCTGGTTGCCGGCAGCTTTCTTCCTGACCCCAGGCACGCGCTGGATGATGACGTCATGAAGCTGCGCGCGCCTGGGTCAGGGAGGAAGCAGAGGACGATACCTGCAACTCCGCTGCTATTCTTCTCCTGACAGCAGTGGAGCTGCAGGGATCGCTCCCTGCGCGCTGCGTGCAGGGAGCAGCTGCACCTTGCGGGCCTCTTGGTGCAGCTCCATGGTGGGGACACGGCACAGCTGCACCGGCGTCGGTATGTCCGCCCTTGGACTGCTATGGGGCCCTCTCGGCTCACGGGCCCCATAGCAGTCGCGTGGTCTGCCGCCATTGTCGGTACGCCACTGTATATATATGTATATGTATATGTTAGAAAAGTTGTTTGACCCTTCCTGATTTCTCATTCTTTTGCATGTTTGTCATACTTAAATATTTCAGATCTCAAAACAAATTTTAATATTAGACAAAGATAACACAAGTAAACACAAAATGCAGTTTTTAAATGAAGATCCTAATTATTAAGGGAAAAAGAAATCCAAACCTACAGGGCCCTGTGTGAAAAAGTGATTGCCCTCTAAACCTAATAACTGGTTGAAGCACCCTCAGCAACAACAACTACAATCAAGTGTTTGGGATAATTGGCAATGAGTCTTTTACAACACTCTGGAGGAATTTTTGCCCACTCATCTTTGCAAAATTGTTGTAATTTAGCCACATTGGAGGGTTTCCGAGCATGAACCGCTTTCTTAAGGTCAGGACTTTGACTAAGCCACTGCAAAGTCTTAATTTTGTTTTCCTTAAGCCATTCAGAGGTGGACTTAATGGTGTGTTTTGGATCATTGTCCTGCTGCATAACCCAAGTGCACTTCAGCTTGAGGTCATGAACAGATGGCTGGACATTCTCTTTCAGGATTTTTTGGTTAACCAGCAGAATTCATGGTTCCATTTACCACAGCAAGTCTTCCAGGTACTGAAGCAGCATAACAGTCCCAGACCATCACGCTACCGCCACCATATTTTACTGTTGGTATGATGTTCCTTTTTTGAAATGCAGTGTTACTTCTACGCCAGATGTAATGGGACATACACCTTCCAAAAAGTTCAACTTTTGTCTTGTCAGTCCACAGAGTATTCTCCCAAAAGTCTTTGGCGATCATCAAGATGTTTTCTGCCAAAACTGAGATGAGCCTTTGTTCTTATTGCTCAGCAGTGGTTTTTGTCTTGGAACTCTGCTATGCGTGTCATTTTTGCCCAGTCTCTTTCTTATGGTGTAGTCATGAACACTGTCCTTAACTGAGGCAAGTGAGACCTGCAGTTCTCTGGATGTTGTTGTGGGGTCTTTTCTGACCTCTTGGATGAGTCGTTGCTGCGCTCTTGGGGTAATTTTGATCAGCCGGCCACGCCTAGGAAAGTTCACCATTGTTCCATATTTTCGCCTATTGTGGATAATGACTCCCACTGTGGTTCGCTGGAGTCCCAAATCTTTAGAAATGGCTTTAGAACTTTTTCCAGACTGATAGATCTCAATTACTTTGTTTCTCATTTGGTCCTGAATTTCTTTGGATCTCAGCATGATGTCTAGCTTTAGAGGATCTTTTGTTCTAGGGTTAAGATAATTGTGTAAATTCGCGCTAATGGTAGTGGGTTTGGAGAAAGAAAACCAGAGGTGGATAACTTAATTTGCTTGAAGCTTTTATTAAGAAGATATAAAATATAAAATATATGGGGGTGGGGAAAAAAAATGTTTTAAAAGGGTGATATGTATCACCAGGATTAGTGTACAAATTTCTTTAAAAATGCTCCAGGCTAATATGATAAAAACATAAAACATAGAAAGAAATTTGATGATTGAAATTAATCTTCCTTCTCAGGTGCGACGGGTAGGTTAGATCGGCTGGGCCTGTTGTTGAGTACTTGTAGAATGTGGATAGGGACTCTCGTAGGAGAGGATTAGATACACAGCTCAGCAGAGAGTATCACACAGGAGAGGATTAGATACACAGTTCATCAGACAGTATCACATAGGAGAGGATTAGATACACAGCTCAGCAGAGAGTATCACACAGGAGAGGATTAGATACACAGTTCATCAGACAGTATCACACAGGAGAGGATTAGATACACTGCTCAGCAGACAGTATCACACAGGAGAGGATTAGATACACAGCTCAGCAGACAGTATCACACTGGAGAGGATTAGATACACAGCTCAGCAAACAGTATCACACTGGAGAGGATTAGATACACGGCTCAGCAGACAGTATCACACAGGAGAGGATTAGATACACGGCTCAGCAGACAGTATCACACTGGAGAGGATTAGATACACGGCTCAGCAGACAGTATCACACAGGAGAGGATTAGATACACGGCTCAGCAGACAGTATCACACAGGAGAGGATTAGATACACGGCTCAGCAGACAGTATCACACAGGAGAGGATTAGATACACAGCTCAGCAGACAGTATCACACAGGAGAGGATTAGATACACGGCTCAGCAGACAGTATCACACAGGAGAGGATTAGATACACAGCTCAGCAGACAGTATCACACTGGAGAGGATTAGATACACGGCTCAGCAGACAGTATCACACAGGAGAGGATTAGATACACAGCACAGCAGACAGTATCACACAGGATAGGATTAGATACACGGCTCAGCAGACAGTATCACACAGGAGAGGATTAGATACACGGCTCAGCAGAGAGTATCACACAGCATAGGATTAGATACACAGTTCATCAGACAGTATCACATAGGAGAGGATTAGATACACGGCTCAGCAGACAGTATCACACAGCATAGGATTAGATACACAGCTCAGCAGACAGTATCACACAGCATAGGATTAGATACACAGCTCAGCAGACAGTATCACACAGGAGTGGATTAGATACACAGCTCAGCAGACAGTATCACACAGGAGTGGATTAGATACACAGCTCAGCAGACAGTATCACACAGGAGAGGATTAGATACACAACTCAGCAGATGGTATCACACAGGATAGGATTAGATACACTGCTCAGCTGATGGTATCACACAGGATAGGATTAGATACACGGCTCAGTAGGCAGTATCACACAGGATAGGATTAGATACACCCCTCAGCAGACAGTATCACACAGGATAGGATTAGATACACAGCTCAGCAGATGGTATCACACAGAATAGGATTAGATACACTGCTCAGCAGATGGTATCACACAGGATAGGATTAGATACATAGCTCAGCAGACAGTACCACACAGGAGAGGATTAGATACACAGCTCAGCAGACTATCACACAGGAGACGATTAAATACACAGCTCAGCAGATAGTATAACACAGGAGAGGATTAGATACACGGCTCAGTAGACAGTATCACACAGGAGAGGATTAGATACACAGCTCAGCAGACAGTATCACACAGGATATGATTAGATACACAGCTCAGCAGACAGTATCACACAGGATATGATTAGATACACAGCTCAGCAGACAGTGTCACACAGGAGTGGATTAGATACACAGCTCAGCAGACAGTATCACACAGGAGAGGATTAGATACACAACTCAGCAGATGGTATCACACAGGATAGGATTAGATACACTGCTCAGCAGATGGTATCACACAGGATAGGATTAGATACACGGCTCAGTAGGCAGTATCACACAGGATAGGATTAGATACACAGCTCAGCAGATGGTATCACACAGGATAGGATTATATACACTGCTCAGCAGATGGTATCACACAGGATAGGATTAGATACACAGCTCAGCAGACAGTATCACACAGGAGAGGATTAGATACACAGCTCAGCAGACTATCACACAGGAGAGGATTAAATACACAGCTCAGCAGATGGTATCACACAGGAGAGGATTAGATACATGGCTCAGTAGACAGTATCACACAGGAGAGGATTAGATACATGGCTCAGCAGACAGTACCACACAGGAGAGGATTAGATACACGGCTCAGCAGACAGTATCACACAGGAGAGGATTAGATACACAGCTCAGCAGACAGTATCACACAGGAGAGGATTAGATACACAGCTCAGCAGATAGTATCACACAGGAGAGGATTAGATACATGGCTCAGTAGACAGTATCACACAGGAGAGGATTAGATACACAGCTCAGCAGACAGTATAACACGGGATAGGTTTAGATACACTGCTCAGCAGATGGTATCACACAGGATAGGATTAGATACACTGCTCAGCAGACAGTATCACACAGGATAGGATTAGATACACAGCTCAGTAGACAGTATCACACAGGAGAGGATTAGATACACAGCTCAGCAGACAGTATCACACAGAACAGGATTAGATACACTGCTCAGCAGACAGTATCACACAGGATAGGATTAGATACACAGCTCAGTAGACAGTATCACACAGGAGGGGATTAGATACACGGCTCAGCAGACATTATCACACAGGAGAGGATTAGATACACAGCATAGGATTAGATACACAGCTCAGCAGACAGTATCACACAGCATAGGATTAGATACACGGCTCAGCAGACAGTATCACACAGGAGGTGATTAGATACACAGCTCAGCAGACAGTATCACACAGGAGAGGATTAGATGCACAGCTCAGCAGACAGTATCACACAGGACAGGATTAGATACACAGCTCAGCAAACAGTATCACACAGGAGAGGATTAGATACACAGCTCAGCAAACAGTATCACACAAGATAACATTAGATACACAGCTCAGCAGAAGGTGTCACACAGGAGAGGATTAGATACGCAGCTCAGAAGACAGTATCACACAGGAGAGGATTAGATACACAGCTCAGCACACAGTATCTCACAGGAGAGGATTAGATACACAGCTCAGCAGACAGTATCACACAGGATAGGATTAGATACAAGGTTCAGCAGACAGTATCACACAGGAGGGGATTAGATACACAGCTCAGCAGACAGTTTCTCACAGGAGAGGATTAGATACACAGCTCAGCAGACAGTATCACACAGGAGAGGATTAGATACACAGCTCAGCAGACAGTATCACACAGGAGAGTATTAGATACAAGGCTCAACAGACAGTATCACACAGCAGAGGATTAGATACACAGCTCAGCAGACAGTATCACACAGGACAGGATTAGATACACTGCTCAGCAGACAGTATCACACAGGACAGGATTAGATACAAGGCTCAGCAGACAGTATCACACAGGATAGGATTAGATACACGGCTCAGCACACAGTTTCTCACAGGAGAGGATTAGATACACGGCTCAGCAGACAGTATCACACAGGAGAGGATTAGATACACAGCTCAGCTGACAGTATCACACAGGAGGGGATTAGATACACAGCTCAGCAGACAGTATCACGCAGGAGAGGATTAGATACACAGCTCAGCAGACAGTATCACACAGGAGAGGATTAGATACACAGCTCAGCTGACAGTATCACACAGGAGGGGATTAGATACACAGCTCAGCAGACAGTATCACGCAGGAGAGGATTAGATACACAGCTCAGCAGACAGTACCACAAAGGAGAGGATTAGCTACACGGCTCAGCAGACAGTATCACACAGGAGAGGATTAGATAAACGGCTCAGCAGACAGTATCACACAGGAGAGGATTAGATACATAGTTCAGCAGACAGTATCACACAGGAGAGGATTAGATACACAGCTCAGCAGACAGTATCACACAGGAGAGGATTAGATAAACGTCTCAGCAGACAGTATCACACAGGAGAGGATTAGATACACAGCTCAGCAGACAGTGTCACAGGGTAGGATTAGAGATACAGCTCAGCAGACAGTATCACACAGCATAGGATTAGATACACGGCTCAGCACACAGTATCACACAGGAGAGGATTAGATACACGGCTCAGCAGACAGTATCACACAGGAGGATTAGATACACAGCTCAGCAGACAGTGTCACAGGGTAGGATTAGAGATACAGCTCAGCAGACAGTATCACACAGCATAGGATTAGATACATAGCTCAGCAGACAGTATCACACAGGAGGATTAGATACACAGCTCAGCTGACAGTATCACATAGGAGAGGATTAGATACACAGCTCAGCTGACAGTATCACACGGGAGATGAATAGATACACAGCTCAGCAGACAGTATCACACAGGATAGGATTAGATACACAGTTCATCAGACACTATCACACAGGAGAGGAGCAGATACACAGCTCTGCAGAGAGTATCACACAGGAGATGATTAGATACACAGTTCATCAGACAGTATCACACAGGAGAGGATTAGATACACAGCTCAGCAGACAGTATCACACAGCATAGGATTAGATACATAGCTCAGCAGACAGGATCACACAGGAGTGGATTAGATACACGGCTCAGCAGACAGTATCGCACAGGACGGGATTAGATACACGGGTCAGCAGACAGTATCACACAGGAGAGGATTAGATACACAGTTCATCAGACAGTATCACACAGGAGAGGATTAGATACACAGCTCAGCAGACAGTATCACACAGGAGAGGATTAGATACACAGCTCATCAGACAGTATCACACAGGAGAGGATTAGATGCACAGCTCAGTAGACAGTATCACACAGGAAAGGATTAGATACACAGCTCAGCAGACAGTATCGCACAGGATAGGATTAGATACACAGCTCAGCAGCCGGTATGACACAGGAGAGGATTAGATACACTGCTCAGCAGACAGTATCACATAGCATAGAATTAGATACACAGCATAGGATTAGATACACCGCACAGCAGTCAGTATCACACAGGAGAGGAATAGATACACTGCTCAGCAGACGGTATCACACAGCAGAGGATTAGATACACAGCTCAGCAGACAGTATCACACAGGAGAGTATTAGATACAAGGCTCAGCAGACAGTATCACACAGGAAAAGATTAGATACACGGCTCAGCAGACAGTATCACACAGGAGAGGATTAGATACACGGCTCAGCAGACATTATCACACAGGAGAGGATTAGATACACAGCTCAGCAGACAGTATCGCACAGAACAGGATTAGATACACTGCTCAGCAGACAGTATCACACAGGAGAGTATTAGATACAAGGCTCAGCAGACAGTATCACACAGGATAGGATTAGATACACAGCTCAGCAGACAGTATCACACAGGAGAGGATTAGATACACGGCTCAGCACACAGTTTCTCACAGGAGAGGATTAGATACACGGCTCAGCAGACAGTACCACACAGGAGAGGATTAGATACACAGCTCAGCAGACAGTATCACACAGGAGAGTATTAGATACAAGGCTCAAAAGACAGTATCACACAGCAGAGGATTAGATACACAGCTCAGCAGACAGTATCACACAGAACAGGATTAGATACACTGCTCAGCAGACAGTATCACACAGGAGAGTATTAGATACAAGGCTCAGCAGACAGTATCACACAGGATAGGATTAGATACACAGCTCAGCAGACAGTATCACACAGGAGAGGATTAGATACACGGCTCAGCACACAGTTTCTCACAGGAGAGGATTAGATACACGGCTCAGCAGACAGTACCACACAGGAGAGGATTAGATACACAGCTCAGCAGACAGTATCACACAGGAGAGTATTAGATACAAGGCTCAAAAGACAGTATCACACAGCAGAGGATTAGATACACAGCTCAGCAGACAGTATCACACAGAACAGGATTAGATACACTGCTCAGCAGACAGTATCACACAGGAGAGTATTAGATACAAGGCTCAGCAGACAGTACCACACAGGAGAGGATTAGATACACAGCTCAGCTGACAGTATCACACAGGAGAGGATTAGATACACGGCTCAGCACACAGTTTCTCACAGGAGAGGATTAGATACACAGCTCAGCAGAGAGTATCACACAGCAGAGGATTAGATACACGGCTCAGCAGACAGTACCACACAGGAGAGGATTAGATACACAGCTCAGCAGACAGTACCACACAGGAGAGGATTAGATACACAGCTCAGCAGACAGTATCACACAGGAGAGGATTAGATACACAGCTCAGCTGACAGTATCACACAGGAGAGGATTAGATACACAGCTCAGCTGACAGTATCACACAGGAGAGGATTAGATACACAGCTCAGCAGACAGTACCACAAAGGAGAGGATTAGATACACGGATCATCAGACAGTATCACACAGAACAGGATTAGATACACTGCTCAGCAGACAGTATCACACAGCAGAGGATTAGATACACGGCTCAGCAGACAGTACCACACAGGAGAGGATTAGATACACAGCTCAGCAGACAGTACCACACAGGAGAGGATTAGATACACAGCTCAGCAGACAGTATCACACAGGAGAGGATTAGATACACAGCTCAGCTGACAGTATCACACAGGAGAGGATTAGATACACAGCTCAGCAGACAGTATCACACAGGAGAGGATTAGATACACAGCTCAGCAGACAGTACCACAAAGGAGAGGATTAGATACACGGATCATCAGACAGTATCACACAGGAGAGGATTAGATACACAGCTCAGCAGACAGTATCACACAGGAGAGGATTAGATACACAGCTCAGCAGACAGTATCACACAGGAGAGGATTAGATACACAGCTCAGCAGACAGTATCACACAGGAGAGGATTAGATACATACACAGCTCAGCAGACAGTATCACACAGGATAGTATTACATACACAGCTCAGTAGACAGTATCACACAGGAGAGGATTAGATACACAGCTCAGCAGACAGTATCACACAGAACAGGATTAGATACACTGCTCAGCAGACAGTATCACACAGGATAGGATTAGATACACAGCTCAGTAGACAGTATCACACAGGAGAGGATTAGATACACAGCTCAGCAGACATTATCACACAGGAGAGGATTAGATACACAGCATAGGATTAGATACACAGCTCAGCAGACAGTATCACACAGCATAGGATTAGATACACGGCTCAGCAGACAGTATCACACAGGAGGGGATTAGATACACAGCTCAGCAGACAGTATCACACAGGAGGTGATTAGATACACAGCTCAGCAGACAGTATTACACAGTATAAGATTAGATACACTGCTCTGCAGACAGTATCACATAGGAGAGGATTAGATGCACAGCTCAGCAGACAGTATCACACAGGACAGGATTAGATACATAGCTCAGCAGAAGGTGTCACACAGGAGAGGATTAGATACACAGCTCAGAAGACAGTATCACACAGGAGAGGATTAGATACACAGCTCAGCACACAGTATCTCACAGGAGAGGATTAGATACACTGCTCAGCACACAGTATCTCACAGGAGAGGATTAGATACACAGCTCAACAGACAGTATCGCACAGGAGAGGATTAGATACACAGCTCAGCAGACGGTATCACACAGGGAAGGATTAAAGATACAGCTCAGCAGACAGTATCACAAAGGAGAGTATTAGATACACTGCTCAGCAGACAGTATCACACAGGATAGGATTAGATACAAGGTTCAGCAGACAGTATCACACAGGAGAGGATTAGATACACTGCTCAGCAGACACTATCACACAGGAGAGGATTAGATACATGGCTCAGCAGACAGTATCACACAGGAGAGTATTAGATACAAGGATCAGCAGACAGTATCACACAGGAGAGGATTAGATACACAGCTCAGCACACAGTATCACACAGGAGAGGATTAGATACACAGCTCAGCAGACAGTATCACACAGGAGAGGATTAGATACAAGGCTCAGCAGACAGTATCACACAGCAGAGGATTAGATACACAGCTCAGCAGACAGTATCACACAGGAAAAGATTAGATATACGGCTCAGCAGACAGTATCACACAGCAGAGGATTAGATACACAGCTCAGCAGACAGTATCACACAGGAGAGTATTAGATACAAGGCTCAGCAGACAGTATCACACAGGATAGGATTAGATACACAGCTCAGCAGACAGTATCACACAGGAGAGGATTAGATACACGGCTCAGCACACAGTTTCTCACAGGAGAGGATTAGATACACGGCTCAGCAGACAGTATCATACAGGCGAGGATTAGATACACAGCTCAGCAGACAGTATCACACAGGAGAGGATTAGATACACAGCTCAGCTGACAGTATCACACAGGAGAGGATTAGATACACAGCTCAGCAGACAGTATCACACAGGAGAGGATTAGATACACAGCTCAGCAGACAGTACCACAAAGGAGAGGATTAGATACACGGCTCAGCAGACAGTATCACACAGGAGAGGATTAGATACACTGCTCAGCAGACAGTATCACACAGGAGAGGATTAGATACACAGCTCAGCAGACAGTATCACACAGGATAGGATTAGATACACAGCTCAGTAGACAGTATCACAGAGGAGAGGATTAGATACACAGCTCAGCAGACAGTATCACACAGGAGAGGATTAGATACACTGCTCAGCAGACAGTATCACACAGGATAGGATTAGATACACAGCTCAGTAGACAGTATCACACAGGATAGGATTAGATACACAGCTCAGCAGACAGTATCACACAGGAGAGGATTAGATACACGGCTCAGCACACAGTTTCTCACAGGAGAGGATTAGATACACGGCTCAGCAGACAGTATCATACAGGAGTGGATTAGATACACAGCTCAGCAGACAGTATCACACAGGAGAGGATTAGATACACAGCTCAGCTGACAGTATCACACAGGAGAGGATTAGATACACAGCTCAGCAGACAGTATCACACAGGGAAGGATTAAAGATACAGCTCAGCAGACAGTATCAAATAGGAGAGTATTAGATACACTGCTCAGCAGACAGTATCACACAGGATAGGATTAGATACAAGGTTCAGCAGACAGTATCACACAGGAGAGGATTAGATACACTGCTCAGCAGACACTATCACACAGGAGAGGATTAGATACATGGCTCAGCAGACAGTTTCTCACAGGAGAGGATTAGAGACATGGCTCAGCAGACAGTATCACACAGGAGAGTATTAGATACAAGGATCAGCAGACAGTATCACACAGCAGAGGATTAGATACACAGCTCAGCTGACAGTATCACACAGGAGAGGATTAGATACACAGCTCAGCAGACAGTATCACATGGTAGGATTAGAGATACAGCTCAGCAGACAGCATCACACAGCATAGGATTAGATACACGGCTCAGCACACAGTATCACACAGGAGAGAATTAGATACACGGCTCAGCAGACAGTATCACACAGGAGGATTAGATACACAGCTCAGCAGACAGTATCACACAGGAGAGGATTAGATACACAGCTCAGCAGACAGTATCACACAGGAGAGGATTAGATACACAGCTCAGCTGACAGTATCACATAGGAGAGGATTAGATACACAGCTCAGCTGACAGTATCACACAGGAGATGATTAGATACACAGCTCAGCAGACAGTATCACACAGGAGAGGAGCAGATACACAGCTCTGCAGAGAGTATCACACAGGAGATGATTAGATACACAGTTCATCAGACAGTATCACACAGGAGAGGATTAGATACACAGCTCAGCAGACAGTATCACACAGCATAGGATTAGATACATAGCTCAGCAGACAGGATCACACAGGAGTGGATTAGATACACGGCTCAGCAGACAGTATCGCACAGGGCGGGATTAGATACACGGCTCAGCAGACAGTATCACACAGAATAGGATTAGATACACAGTAAATCAGACAGTATCACACAGGAGAGGATTAGATACACAGCTCAGCAGACAGTATCACACAGGAGAGGATTAGATACACAGCTCATCAGACAGTATCACACAGGAGAGGATTAGATGCACAGCTCAGCAGACAGTATCGCACAGGATAGGATTAGATACACAGCTCAGCAGCCGGTATGACACAGGAGAGGATTAGATACACTGCTCAGCAGACAGTATCACACAGGATAGGATTAGATACACGGCTCAGCAGACAGTATCACACAGGAGAGGATTAGATACACTGCTCAGCAGACAGTATCACACAGGAGAGGATTAGATACACAGCTCAGCAGACAGTATCACACAGCATAGGATTAGATACACAGCTCAGCAGACAGTATCACACAGCATAGGATTAGATACACGGCTCAGCAGACAGTATCACACAGGAGGGGATTAGATACACAGCTCAGCAGACAGTATCACACAGGAGGTGATTAGATACACAGCTCAGCAGACAGTATTACACAGTATAAGATTAGATACACTGCTCTGCAGACAGTATCACATAGGAGAGGATTAGATACACGGCGCAGAAGACAGTATCACACAGGAGAGTATTAGATACACAGCTCAGCAGACAGTATCACACAGGACAGGATTAGATACATAGCTCAGCAGAAGGTGTCACACAGGAGAGGATTAGATACACAGCTCAGAAGACAGTATCACACAGGAGAGGATTAGATACACAGCTCAGCACACAGTATCTCACAGGAGAGGATTAGATACACGGCTCAGCAGACAGTATCTCACAGGAGAGGATTAGATACATGGCTCAGCAGACAGTTTCACACAGGAGAGGATTAGATCCATAGCTCAACAGACAGTATCACACAGGAGAGGATTAGATACACAGCTCAGCAGACGGTATCACACAGGGAAGGATTAAAGATACAGCTCAGCAGACAGTATCACATAGGAGAGTATTAGATACACTGCTCAGCAGACAGTATCACACAGGATAGGATTAGATACAAGGTTCAGCAGACAGTATCACACAGGAAAGGATTAGATACACAGCTCAGCAGACAGTATCACACAGGAGAGGATTAGATACACTGCTCAGCAGACAGTATTACACAGGATAGGATTAGATACACAGCTCAGTAGACAGTATCACACAGGATAGGATTAGATACACAGCTCAGCAGACAGTATCACACAGGAGAGGATTAGATACACGGCTCAGCACACAGTTTCTCACAGGAGAGGATTAGATACACGGCTCAGCAGACAGTATCATACAGGAGAGGATTAGATACACAGCTCAGCAGACAGTATCACACAGGGGAGGATTAGATACACAGCTCAGCTGACAGTATCACACAGGAGAGGATTAGATACACAGCTCAGGAGACAGTATCACACAGGAGAGGATTAGATACACAGCTCAGCTGACAGTATCACACAGGAGAGGATTAGATACACAGCTCAGCAGACAGTATCACACAGGAGAGGATTAGATACATACACAGCTCAGCAGATAGTATGACACAGGAGAGGATTAGATACACAGCTCAGCAGACAGTATCACACAGGAGAGGATTAGATACACAGCTCAGCAGACAGTATCACACAGGAGAGGATTAGATACATACACAGCTCAGCAGACAGTATCACACAGTATAAGATTACATACACAGCTCAGCAGACAGTATCACACAGGAGAGGATTAGATACACTGCTCAGCAGACAGTATCACACAGGAGAGGATTAGATACATACACAGCTCAGCAGACAGTATCACACAGTATAAGATTACATACACAGCTCAGCAGACAGTATCACACAGAACAGGATTAGATACACTGCTCAGCAGACAGTATCACACAGGATAGGATTAGATACACAGCTCAGTAGACAGTATCACACAGGAGAGGATTAGATACACAGCTCAGCAGACATTATCACACAGGAGAGGATTAGATACACAGCATAGGATTAGATACACAGCTCAGCAGACAGTATCACACAGCATAGGATTAGATACACGGCTCAGCAGACAGTATCACACAGGAGGGGATTAGATACACAGCTCAGCAGACAGTATCACACAGGAGGTGATTAGATACACAGCTCAGCAGACAGTGTTACACAGTATAAGATTAGATACACAGCTCTGCAGACAGTATCACATAGGAGAGGATTAGATACACGGAGCAGAGGACAGTATCACACAGGAGAGTATTAGATACACAGCTCAGCAGACAGTATCACACAGGAGAGGATTAGATACATAGCTCAGCAGAAGGTGTCACACAGGGGAGGATTAGATACACAGCTCAGAAGACAGTATCACACAGGAGAGGATTAGATACACAGCTCAGCACACAGTATCTCACAGGAGAGGATTAGATACACGGCTCAGCAGACAGTATCTCACAGGAGAGGATTAGATACATGGCTCAGCAGACAGTTTCACACAGGAGAGGATTAGATCCATAGCTCAACAGACAGTATCGCACAGGAGAGGATTAGATACACAGCTCAGCAGACGGTATCACACAGGGAAGGATTAAAGATACAGCTCAGCAGACAGTATCACATAGGAGAGTATTAGATACACTGCTCAGCAGACAGTATCACACAGGATAGGATTAGATACACTGCTCAGCAGAGAGTATCACACAGGAGAGGATTAGATACACAGCTCAGCAGACAGTATCACACAGGAGAGGATTAGATACACTGCTCAGCAGACAGTATCACACAGGATAGGATTAGATACACAGCTCAGTAGACAGTATCACACAGGATAGGATTAGATACACAGCTCAGCAGACAGTATCACACAGGAGAGGATTAGATACACGGCTCAGCACACAGTTTCTCACAGGAGAGGATTAGATACACGGCTCAGCAGACAGTATCACACAGGAGAGGATTAGATACACAGCTCAGCAGACAGTATCACACAGGAGAGGATTAGATACACTGCTCAGCAGACGGTATCACACAGGAGAGGATTAGATACACGGCTCAGCAGACAGTATCACAGGGTAGGATTAGAGATACAGCTCAGCAGACAGCATCACACAGCATAGGATTAGATACACGGCTCAGCACACAGTATCACACAGGAGAGGATTAGATACACGGCTCAGCAGACAGTATCACACAGGAGGATTAGATACACAGCTCAGCAGACAGTATCACACAGGAGATGATTAGATACACAGCTCAGCAGATGGTATCACACAGGAGAGGATTAGATACACAGCTCAGCTGACAGTATCACATAGGAGAGGATTAGATACACAGCTCAGCAGACAGTATCACACAGGAGAGGAGCAGATACACAGCTCAGCAGACAGTATCACACAGGAGAGGACTAGATACACAGCTCAGCAGACAGTATCACACAGGAGAGGATTAGATACACAGCTCAGCAGACAGTATCACACAGGAGAGGACTAGATACACAGCTCAGCAGACAGTATCACACAGGAGAGGATTAGATACACAGCTCAGCAGACAGTATCACACAGGAGAGGATTAGATACACAGCTCAGCAGACAGTATCACACAGGAGAGGATTAGATACATACACAGCTCAGCAGATAGTATCGCACAGGAGAGGATTAGATACACTGCTCAGCAGACAGTATCACACAGGAGAGGATTAGATACACAGCTCAGCAGACAGTATCACACAGAACAGGATTAGATACACGGCTCAGCAGACAGTATCACACAGGAGAGGATTAGATACACAGCTCAGCAGACAGTATCACACAGGATAGGATTAGATACACAGCTCAGTAGACAGTATCACACAGGAGAGGATTAGATACACAGCTCAGCAGACATTATCACACAGGAGAGGATTAGATACACAGCATAGGATTAGATACACAGCTCAGCAGACAGTATCACACAGGATAGGATTAGATACACGGCTCAGCAGACAGTATCACACAGGAGGGGATTAGATACACAGCTCAGTAGACAGTATCACATAGGAGAGGATTAGATACACAGCATAGGATTAGATACACAGCTCAGCAGACAGTATCACACAGCATAGGATTAGATACACGGCTCAGCAGACAGTATAACACAGGAGAGGATTAGATACACAGCTCAGTAGACAGTATCACACAGGAGAGGATTAGATACACAGCTCAGCAGACAGTATCACACAGAACAGGATTAGATACACGGCTCAGCAGACAGTATCACACAGGAGAGGATTAGATACACAGCTCAGCAGACAGTATCACACAGGATAGGATTAGATACACAGCTCAGTAGACAGTATCACACAGGAGAGGATTAGATACACAGCTCAGCAGACATTATCACACAGGAGAGGATTAGATACACAGCATAGGATTAGATACACAGCTCAGCAGACAGTATCACACAGCATAGGATTAGATACACGGCTCAGCAGACAGTATCACACAGGAGGGGATTAGATACACAGCTCAGCAGACAGTATCACATAGGAGAGGATTAGATACACGGCGCAGAAGACAGTATCACACAGGAGAGTATTAGATACACAGCTCAGCAGACAGTATCACACAGGACAGGATTAGATACATAGCTCAGCAGAAGGTGTCACACAGGAGAGGATTAGATACACAGCTCAAAAGACAGTATCACACAGGAGAGGATTAGATACACAGCTCAGCACACAGTATCTCACAGGAGAGGATTAGATACACGGCTCAGCAGACAGTATCTCACAGGAGAGGATTAGATACATGGCTCAGCAGACAGTTTCACACAGGAGAGGATTAGATACACAGCTCAGCAGACAGTATCACACAGGAGAGGATTAGATACACAGCTCAGCAGACAGTATCACACAGGAGAGGATTAGATACATACACAGCTCAGCAGATAGTATCGCACAGGAGAGGATTAGATACACAGCTCAGCAGACAGTATCACACAGGAGAGGATTAGATACACAGCTCAGCAGACAGTATCACACAGGAGGTGATTAGATACACAGCTCAGCAGACAGTATTACACAGTATAAGATTAGATACACTGCTCTGCAGACAGTATCACATAGGAGAGGATTAGATACACGGAGCAGAAGACAGTATCACACAGGAGAGTATTAGATACACAGCTCAGCAGACAGTATCACACAGGAGAGGATTAGATACATAGCTCAGCAGAAGGTGTCACACAGGAGAGGATTAGATACACAGCTCAGAAGACAGTATCACACAGGAGAGGATTAGATACACAGCTCAGCACACAGTATCTCACAGGAGAGGATTAGATACACGGCTCAGCAGACAGTATCTCACAGGAGAGGATTAGATACATGGCTCAGCAGACAGTTTCACACAGGAGAGGATTAGATCCATAGCTCAACAGACAGTATCGCACAGGAGAGGATTAGATACACAGCTCAGCAGACGGTATTACACAGGAGAGGATTAGATACACTGCTCAGCAGATGGTATCACACAGGAGAAGATTAGATACACTGCTCAGCAGACAGTGTCACACAGGAGAGGATTAGATACACAGCTCAGCAGATGGTATCACACAGGAGAAGATTAGATACACTGCTCAGCAGACAGTGTCACACAGGAGAGGATTAGATACACTGCTCAGCAGACAGTATCACACAAGATAGGATTAGATACACAGCTCAGTAGACAGTATCACACAGGATAGGATTAGATACACAGCTCAGCAGACAGTATCACACAGGAGAGGATTAGATACATGGCTCAGCACACAGTTTCTCACAGGAGAGGATTAGATACACGGCTCAGCAGACAGTATCATACAGGAGAGGATTAGATACACAGCTCAGCAGACAGTATCACACAGGAGAGGATTAGATACACAGCTCAGCTGACAGTATCACACAGGAGAGGATTAGATACACGGCTCAGCAGACAGTATCACACAGGAGAGGATTAGATACACTGCTCAGCAGACAGTATCACACAGGAGAGGATTAGATACACGGCTCAGCAGACAGTATCACAGGGTAGGATTAGAGATACAGCTCAGCAGACAGCATCACACAGCATATGATTAGATACACGGCTCAGCACACAGTATCACACAGGAGAGGATTAGATACACGGCTCAGCAGACAGTATCACACAGGAGGATTAGATACACAGCTCAGCAGACAGTTTCACACAGGAGAGGATTAGATACACAGCTCAGCAGACAGTATCACACAGGAGAGGATTAGATACACAGCTCAGCTGACAGTATCACATAGGAGAGGATTAGATACACAGCTCAGCTGACAGTATCACAAAGGAGATGATTAGATACACAGCTCAGCAGACAGTATCACACAGGAGAGGATTAGATACACAGCTCAGCACACAGTATCACACAGGAGAGGACTAGATACACAGCTCAGCAGACAGTATCACACAGGAGAGGATTAGATACACAGCTCAGCAGACAGTATCAAACAGGAGAGGATTAGATACACAGCTCAGCAGACAGTATCACACAGGAGAGGATTAGATACATACACAGCTCAGCAGATAGTATCGCACAGGAGAGGATTAGATACACAGCTCAGCAGACAGTATCACACAGGAGAGGATTAGATAAACAGCTCAGCAGACAGTATCACACAGGAGAGGATTAGATACACAGCTCAGCAGACAGTATCACACAGGAGAGGATTAGATACATACACAGCTCAGCAGACAGTATCACACAGGAGAGGATTAGATACACTGCTCAGCAGACAGTATCACACAGGATAGGATTACATACACAGCTCAGTAGACAGTATCACACAGGAGAGGATTAGATACACAGCTCAGCAGACAGTATCACACAGAACAGGATTAGATACACGGCTCAGCAGACAGTATCACACAGGAGAGGATTAGATACACAGCTCAGCAGACCGTATCACACAGGATAGGATTAGATACACAGCTCAGTAGACAGTATCACACAGGAGAGGATTAGATACACAGCTCAGCAGACATTATCACACAGGAGAGGATTAGATACACAGCATAGGATTAGATACACAGCTCAGCAGACAGTATCACACAGCATAGGATTAGATACACGGCTCAGCAGACAGTATCACACAGGAGGGGATTAGATACACAGCTCAGCAGACAGTATCACACAGGAGGTGATTAGATACACAGCTCAGCAGACAGTATTACACAGTATAAGATTAGATACACTGCTCTGCAGACAGTATCACATAGGAGAGGATTAGATACACGGCGCAGAAGACAGTATCACACAGGAGAGTATTAGATACACAGCTCAGCAGACAGTATCACACAGGACAGGATTAGATACATAGCTCAGCAGAAGGTGTCACACAGGAGAGGATTAGATACACAGCTCAAAAGACAGTATCACACAGGAGAGGATTAGATACACAGCTCAGCACACAGTATCTCACAGGAGAGGATTAGATACACGGCTCAGCAGACAGTATCTCACAGGAGAGGATTAGATACATGGCTCAGCAGACAGCATCACACAGCATAGGATTAGATACACGGCTCAGCACACAGTATCACACAGGAGAGGATTAGATACACGGCTCAGCAGACAGTATCACACAGGAGGATTAGATACACAGCTCAGCAGACAGTATCACACAGGAGATGATTAGATACACAGCTCAGCAGATGGTATCACACAGGAGAGGATTAGATACACAGCTCAGCTGACAGTATCACATAGGAGAGGATTAGATACACAGCTCAGCAGACAGTATCACACAGGAGAGGAGCAGATACACAGCTCAGCAGACAGTATCACACAGGAGAGGACTAGATACACAGCTCAGCAGACAGTATCACACAGGAGAGGATTAGATACACAGCTCAGCAGACAGTATCACACAGGAGAGGACTAGATACACAGCTCAGCAGACAGTATCACACAGGAGAGGATTAGATACACAGCTCAGCAGACAGTATCACACAGGAGAGGATTAGATACACAGCTCAGCAGACAGTATCACACAGGAGAGGATTAGATACATACACAGCTCAGCAGATAGTATCGCACAGGAGAGGATTAGATACACTGCTCAGCAGACAGTATCACACAGGAGAGGATTAGATACACAGCTCAGCAGACAGTATCACACAGAACAGGATTAGATACACGGCTCAGCAGACAGTATCACACAGGAGAGGATTAGATACACAGCTCAGCAGACAGTATCACACAGGATAGGATTAGATACACAGCTCAGTAGACAGTATCACACAGGAGAGGATTAGATACACAGCTCAGCAGACATTATCACACAGGAGAGGATTAGATACACAGCATAGGATTAGATACACAGCTCAGCAGACAGTATCACACAGCATAGGATTAGATACACGGCTCAGCAGACAGTATCACACAGGAGGGGATTAGATACACAGCTCAGTAGACAGTATCACATAGGAGAGGATTAGATACACAGCATAGGATTAGATACACAGCTCAGCAGACAGTATCACACAGCATAGGATTAGATACACGGCTCAGCAGACAGTATAACACAGGAGAGGATTAGATACACAGCTCAGTAGACAGTATCACACAGGAGAGGATTAGATACACAGCTCAGCAGACAGTATCACACAGAACAGGATTAGATACACGGCTCAGCAGACAGTATCACACAGGAGAGGATTAGATACACAGCTCAGCAGACAGTATCACACAGGATAGGATTAGATACACAGCTCAGTAGACAGTATCACACAGGAGAGGATTAGATACACAGCTCAGCAGACATTATCACACAGGAGAGGATTAGATACACAGCATAGGATTAGATACACAGCTCAGCAGACAGTATCACACAGCATAGGATTAGATACACGGCTCAGCAGACAGTATCACACAGGAGGGGATTAGATACACAGCTCAGCAGACAGTATCACATAGGAGAGGATTAGATACACGGCGCAGAAGACAGTATCACACAGGAGAGTATTAGATACACAGCTCAGCAGACAGTATCACACAGGACAGGATTAGATACATAGCTCAGCAGAAGGTGTCACACAGGAGAGGATTAGATACACAGCTCAAAAGACAGTATCACACAGGAGAGGATTAGATACACAGCTCAGCACACAGTATCTCACAGGAGAGGATTAGATACACGGCTCAGCAGACAGTATCTCACAGGAGAGGATTAGATACATGGCTCAGCAGACAGTTTCACACAGGAGAGGATTAGATACACAGCTCAGCAGACAGTATCACACAGGAGAGGATTAGATACACAGCTCAGCAGACAGTATCACACAGGAGAGGATTAGATACATACACAGCTCAGCAGATAGTATCGCACAGGAGAGGATTAGATACACAGCTCAGCAGACAGTATCACACAGGAGAGGATTAGATACACAGCTCAGCAGACAGTATCACACAGGAGGTGATTAGATACACAGCTCAGCAGACAGTATTACACAGTATAAGATTAGATACACTGCTCTGCAGACAGTATCACATAGGAGAGGATTAGATACACGGAGCAGAAGACAGTATCACACAGGAGAGTATTAGATACACAGCTCAGCAGACAGTATCACACAGGAGAGGATTAGATACATAGCTCAGCAGAAGGTGTCACACAGGGGAGGATTAGATACACAGCTCAGAAGACAGTATCACACAGGAGAGGATTAGATACACAGCTCAGCACACAGTATCTCACAGGAGAGGATTAGATACACGGCTCAGCAGACAGTATCTCACAGGAGAGGATTAGATACATGGCTCAGCAGACAGTTTCACACAGGAGAGGATTAGATCCATAGCTCAACAGACAGTATCGCACAGGAGAGGATTAGATACACAGCTCAGCAGACGGTATTACACAGGAGAGGATTAGATACACTGCTCAGCAGATGGTATCACACAGGAGAAGATTAGATACACTGCTCAGCAGACAGTGTCACACAGGAGAGGATTAGATACACAGCTCAGCAGATGGTATCACACAGGAGAAGATTAGATACACTGCTCAGCAGACAGTGTCACACAGGAGAGGATTAGATACACTGCTCAGCAGACAGTATCACACAAGATAGGATTAGATACACAGCTCAGTAGACAGTATCACACAGGATAGGATTAGATACACAGCTCAGCAGACAGTATCACACAGGAGAGGATTAGATACATGGCTCAGCACACAGTTTCTCACAGGAGAGGATTAGATACACGGCTCAGCAGACAGTATCATACAGGAGAGGATTAGATACACAGCTCAGCAGACAGTATCACACAGGAGAGGATTAGATACACAGCTCAGCTGACAGTATCACACAGGAGAGGATTAGATACACGGCTCAGCAGACAGTATCACACAGGAGAGGATTAGATACACTGCTCAGCAGACAGTATCACACAGGAGAGGATTAGATACACGGCTCAGCAGACAGTATCACAGGGTAGGATTAGAGATACAGCTCAGCAGACAGCATCACACAGCATAGGATTAGATACACGGCTCAGCACACAGTATCACACAGGAGAGGATTAGATACACGGCTCAGCAGACAGTATCACACAGGAGGATTAGATACACAGCTCAGCAGACAGTTTCACACAGGAGAGGATTAGATACACAGCTCAGCAGACAGTATCACACAGGAGAGGATTAGATACACAGCTCAGCTGACAGTATCACATAGGAGAGGATTAGATACACAGCTCAGCTGACAGTATCACAAAGGAGATGATTAGATACACAGCTCAGCAGACAGTATCACACAGGAGAGGAGCAGATACACAGTTCATCAGACAGTATCACACAGGAGAGAATTAGATACACAGCTCAGCAGACAGTATCACACAGGAGAGGACTAGATACACAGCTCAGCAGACAGTATCACACAGGAGAGGATTAGATACACAGCTCAGCAGACAGTATCAAACAGGAGAGGATTAGATACACAGCTCAGCAGACAGTATCACACAGGAGAGGATTAGATACATACACAGCTCAGCAGATAGTATCGCACAGGAGAGGATTAGATACACAGCTCAGCAGACAGTATCACACAGGAGAGGATTAGATAAACAGCTCAGCAGACAGTATCACACAGGAGAGGATTAGATACACAGCTCAGCAGACAGTATCACACAGGAGAGGATTAGATACATACACAGCTCAGCAGACAGTATCACACAGGAGAGGATTAGATACACTGCTCAGCAGACAGTATCACACAGGATAGGATTACATACACAGCTCAGTAGACAGTATCACACAGGAGAGGATTAGATACACAGCTCAGCAGACAGTATCACACAGAACAGGATTAGATACACGGCTCAGCAGACAGTATCACACAGGAGAGGATTAGATACACAGCTCAGCAGACCGTATCACACAGGATAGGATTAGATACACAGCTCAGTAGACAGTATCACACAGGAGAGGATTAGATACACAGCTCAGCAGACATTATCACACAGGAGAGGATTAGATACACAGCATAGGATTAGATACACAGCTCAGCAGACAGTATCACACAGCATAGGATTAGATACACGGCTCAGCAGACAGTATCACACAGGAGGGGATTAGATACACAGCTCAGCAGACAGTATCACACAGGAGGTGATTAGATACACAGCTCAGCAGACAGTATTACACAGTATAAGATTAGATACACTGCTCTGCAGACAGTATCACATAGGAGAGGATTAGATACACGGCGCAGAAGACAGTATCACACAGGAGAGTATTAGATACACAGCTCAGCAGACAGTATCACACAGGACAGGATTAGATACATAGCTCAGCAGAAGGTGTCACACAGGAGAGGATTAGATACACAGCTCAAAAGACAGTATCACACAGGAGAGGATTAGATACACAGCTCAGCACACAGTATCTCACAGGAGAGGATTAGATACACGGCTCAGCAGACAGTATCTCACAGGAGAGGATTAGATACATGGCTCAGCAGACAGCATCACACAGCATAGGATTAGATACACGGCTCAGCACACAGTATCACACAGGAGAGGATTAGATACACGGCTCAGCAGACAGTATCACACAGGAGGATTAGATACACAGCTCAGCAGACAGTATCACACAGGAGATGATTAGATACACAGCTCAGCAGATGGTATCACACAGGAGAGGATTAGATACACAGCTCAGCTGACAGTATCACATAGGAGAGGATTAGATACACAGCTCAGCAGACAGTATCACACAGGAGAGGAGCAGATACACAGCTCAGCAGACAGTATCACACAGGAGAGGACTAGATACACAGCTCAGCAGACAGTATCACACAGGAGAGGATTAGATACACAGCTCAGCAGACAGTATCACACAGGAGAGGACTAGATACACAGCTCAGCAGACAGTATCACACAGGAGAGGATTAGATACACAGCTCAGCAGACAGTATCACACAGGAGAGGATTAGATACACAGCTCAGCAGACAGTATCACACAGGAGAGGATTAGATACATACACAGCTCAGCAGATAGTATCGCACAGGAGAGGATTAGATACACTGCTCAGCAGACAGTATCACACAGGAGAGGATTAGATACACAGCTCAGCAGACAGTATCACACAGAACAGGATTAGATACACGGCTCAGCAGACAGTATCACACAGGAGAGGATTAGATACACAGCTCAGCAGACAGTATCACACAGGATAGGATTAGATACACAGCTCAGTAGACAGTATCACACAGGAGAGGATTAGATACACAGCTCAGCAGACATTATCACACAGGAGAGGATTAGATACACAGCATAGGATTAGATACACAGCTCAGCAGACAGTATCACACAGCATAGGATTAGATACACGGCTCAGCAGACAGTATCACACAGGAGGGGATTAGATACACAGCTCAGTAGACAGTATCACATAGGAGAGGATTAGATACACAGCATAGGATTAGATACACAGCTCAGCAGACAGTATCACACAGCATAGGATTAGATACACGGCTCAGCAGACAGTATAACACAGGAGAGGATTAGATACACAGCTCAGTAGACAGTATCACACAGGAGAGGATTAGATACACAGCTCAGCAGACAGTATCACACAGAACAGGATTAGATACACGGCTCAGCAGACAGTATCACACAGGAGAGGATTAGATACACAGCTCAGCAGACAGTATCACACAGGATAGGATTAGATACACAGCTCAGTAGACAGTATCACACAGGAGAGGATTAGATACACAGCTCAGCAGACATTATCACACAGGAGAGGATTAGATACACAGCATAGGATTAGATACACAGCTCAGCAGACAGTATCACACAGCATAGGATTAGATACACGGCTCAGCAGACAGTATCACACAGGAGGGGATTAGATACACAGCTCAGCAGACAGTATCACATAGGAGAGGATTAGATACACGGCGCAGAAGACAGTATCACACAGGAGAGTATTAGATACACAGCTCAGCAGACAGTATCACACAGGACAGGATTAGATACATAGCTCAGCAGAAGGTGTCACACAGGAGAGGATTAGATACACAGCTCAAAAGACAGTATCACACAGGAGAGGATTAGATACACAGCTCAGCACACAGTATCTCACAGGAGAGGATTAGATACACGGCTCAGCAGACAGTATCTCACAGGAGAGGATTAGATACATGGCTCAGCAGACAGTTTCACACAGGAGAGGATTAGATACACAGCTCAGCAGACAGTATCACACAGGAGAGGATTAGATACACAGCTCAGCAGACAGTATCACACAGGAGAGGATTAGATACATACACAGCTCAGCAGATAGTATCGCACAGGAGAGGATTAGATACACAGCTCAGCAGACAGTATCACACAGGAGAGGATTAGATACACAGCTCAGCAGACAGTATCACACAGGAGGTGATTAGATACACAGCTCAGCAGACAGTATTACACAGTATAAGATTAGATACACTGCTCTGCAGACAGTATCACATAGGAGAGGATTAGATACACGGAGCAGAAGACAGTATCACACAGGAGAGTATTAGATACACAGCTCAGCAGACAGTATCACACAGGAGAGGATTAGATACATAGCTCAGCAGAAGGTGTCACACAGGGGAGGATTAGATACACAGCTCAGAAGACAGTATCACACAGGAGAGGATTAGATACACAGCTCAGCACACAGTATCTCACAGGAGAGGATTAGATACACGGCTCAGCAGACAGTATCTCACAGGAGAGGATTAGATACATGGCTCAGCAGACAGTTTCACACAGGAGAGGATTAGATCCATAGCTCAACAGACAGTATCGCACAGGAGAGGATTAGATACACAGCTCAGCAGACGGTATTACACAGGAGAGGATTAGATACACTGCTCAGCAGATGGTATCACACAGGAGAAGATTAGATACACTGCTCAGCAGACAGTGTCACACAGGAGAGGATTAGATACACAGCTCAGCAGATGGTATCACACAGGAGAAGATTAGATACACTGCTCAGCAGACAGTGTCACACAGGAGAGGATTAGATACACTGCTCAGCAGACAGTATCACACAAGATAGGATTAGATACACAGCTCAGTAGACAGTATCACACAGGATAGGATTAGATACACAGCTCAGCAGACAGTATCACACAGGAGAGGATTAGATACATGGCTCAGCACACAGTTTCTCACAGGAGAGGATTAGATACACGGCTCAGCAGACAGTATCATACAGGAGAGGATTAGATACACAGCTCAGCAGACAGTATCACACAGGAGAGGATTAGATACACAGCTCAGCTGACAGTATCACACAGGAGAGGATTAGATACACGGCTCAGCAGACAGTATCACACAGGAGAGGATTAGATACACTGCTCAGCAGACAGTATCACACAGGAGAGGATTAGATACACGGCTCAGCAGACAGTATCACAGGGTAGGATTAGAGATACAGCTCAGCAGACAGCATCACACAGCATAGGATTAGATACACGGCTCAGCACACAGTATCACACAGGAGAGGATTAGATACACGGCTCAGCAGACAGTATCACACAGGAGGATTAGATACACAGCTCAGCAGACAGTTTCACACAGGAGAGGATTAGATACACAGCTCAGCAGACAGTATCACACAGGAGAGGATTAGATACACAGCTCAGCTGACAGTATCACATAGGAGAGGATTAGATACACAGCTCAGCTGACAGTATCACAAAGGAGATGATTAGATACACAGCTCAGCAGACAGTATCACACAGGAGAGGAGCAGATACACAGTTCATCAGACAGTATCACACAGGAGAGAATTAGATACACAGCTCAGCAGACAGTATCACACAGGAGAGGACTAGATACACAGCTCAGCAGACAGTATCACACAGGAGAGGATTAGATACACAGCTCAGCAGACAGTATCAAACAGGAGAGGATTAGATACACAGCTCAGCAGACAGTATCACACAGGAGAGGATTAGATACATACACAGCTCAGCAGATAGTATCGCACAGGAGAGGATTAGATACACAGCTCAGCAGACAGTATCACACAGGAGAGGATTAGATAAACAGCTCAGCAGACAGTATCACACAGGAGAGGATTAGATACACAGCTCAGCAGACAGTATCACACAGGAGAGGATTAGATACATACACAGCTCAGCAGACAGTATCACACAGGAGAGGATTAGATACACTGCTCAGCAGACAGTATCACACAGGATAGGATTACATACACAGCTCAGTAGACAGTATCACACAGGAGAGGATTAGATACACAGCTCAGCAGACAGTATCACACAGAACAGGATTAGATACACGGCTCAGCAGACAGTATCACACAGGAGAGGATTAGATACACAGCTCAGCAGACCGTATCACACAGGATAGGATTAGATACACAGCTCAGTAGACAGTATCACACAGGAGAGGATTAGATACACAGCTCAGCAGACATTATCACACAGGAGAGGATTAGATACACAGCATAGGATTAGATACACAGCTCAGCAGACAGTATCACACAGCATAGGATTAGATACACGGCTCAGCAGACAGTATCACACAGGAGGGGATTAGATACACAGCTCAGCAGACAGTATCACACAGGAGGTGATTAGATACACAGCTCAGCAGACAGTATTACACAGTATAAGATTAGATACACTGCTCTGCAGACAGTATCACATAGGAGAGGATTAGATACACGGCGCAGAAGACAGTATCACACAGGAGAGTATTAGATACACAGCTCAGCAGACAGTATCACACAGGACAGGATTAGATACATAGCTCAGCAGAAGGTGTCACACAGGAGAGGATTAGATACACAGCTCAAAAGACAGTATCACACAGGAGAGGATTAGATACACAGCTCAGCACACAGTATCTCACAGGAGAGGATTAGATACACGGCTCAGCAGACAGTATCTCACAGGAGAGGATTAGATACATGGCTCAGCAGACAGTTTCACACAGGAGAGGATTAGATACACAGCTCAGCAGACAGTATCACACAGGAGAGGATTAGATACACAGCTCAGCAGACAGTATCACACAGGAGAGGATTAGATACATAGCTCAGCAGACAGTATCACACAGGAGAGGATTAGATACACAGCTCAGCAGACAGTATCACACAGGAGAGGATTAGATACATACACGGCTCAGCAGACAGTATCTCACAGGAGAGGATTAGATACACAGCTCAGCAGATAGTATCGCACAGGAGAGGATTAGATACACAGCTCAGCAGACAGTATCACACAGGAGAGGATTAGATACACAGCTCAGCAGACAGTATCACACAGGAGAGGATTAGATACACAGCTCAGCAGACAGTATCACACAGAACAGGATTAGATACACTGCTCAGCAGACAGTATCACACAGGGTAGGATTAGATACACAGCTCAGTAGACAGTATCACACAGGAGAGGATTAGATACACAGCTCAGCAGACATTATCACACAGGAGAGGATTAGATACACAGCATAGGATTAGATACACAGCTCAGCAGACAGTATCACACAGCATAGGATTAGATACACGGTTCAGCAGACAGTATCACACAGGAGGGGATTAGATACACAGCTCAGCAGACAGTATCACACAGGAGGTGATTAGATACACAGCTCAGCAGACAGTATCACACAGGAGAGTATTAGATACAAGGCTCAACAGACAGTATCACACAGCAGAGGATTAGATACACAGCTCAGCAGACAGTATCACACAGAACAGGATTAGATACACTGCTCAGCAGACAGTATCACACAGGAGAGGATTAGATACACAGCTCAGCAGACAGTATCACACAGGAGAGGATTAGATACACAGCTCAGCAGACAGTATCACACAGGAGAGGATTAGATACACAGCTCAGCAGACAGTATCACACAGGAGAGGATTAGATACACAGCTCAGAAGACAGTATCACACAGGAGAGTATTAGATACACAGCTCAGCAGACAGTATCACACAGGACAGGATTAGATACATAGCTCAGCAGAAGGTGTCACACAGGAGAGGATTAGATACACAGCTCAGAAGACAGTATCACACAGGAGAGGATTAGATACACAGCTCAGAAGACAGTATCACACAGGAGAGGATTAGATACACAGCTCAGCACACAGTATCTCACAGGAGAGGATTAGATACACGGCTCAGCAGACAGTATCTCACAGGAGAGGATTAGATACATGGCTCAGCAGACAGTTTCACACAGGAGAGGATTAGATACACAGCTCAGAAGACAGTATCACACAGGAGAGGATTAGATACACAGCTCAGAAGACAGTATCACACAGGAGAGGATTAGATACACAGCTCAGCATACAGTATCTCACAGGAGAGGATTAGATACACGGCTCAGCAGACAGTATCACACAGTAGAGGATTAGATACACGGCTCAGCAGACAGTATCTCACAGGAGAGGATTAAATACACAGCTCAACAGACAGTATCGCACAGGAGAGGATTAGATACATGGCTCAGCAGACAGTATCACATAGGAGAGTATTAGATACACTGCTCAGCAGACAGTATCACACAGGATAGGATTAGATACAAGGTTCAGCAGACAGTATCACACAGGAGAGGATTAGATACACAGCTCAGCAGACAGTATCACACAGGAGAGGATTAGATACACTGCTCAGCAGACAGTATCACACAGGATAGGATTAGATACACAGCTCAGTAGACAGTATCACACAGGATAGGATTAGATACACAGCGCAGCAGACAGTATCACACAGGAGAGGATTAGATACACAGCTCAGCACACAGTTTCTCACAGGAGAGGATTAGATACACGGCTCAGCAGACAGTATCATACAGGAGAGGATTAGATACACAGCTCAGCAGACAGTATCACACAGGAGAGGATTAGATACACAGCTCAGCTGACAGTATCACACAGGAGAGGATTAGATACACAGCTCAGCAGACAGTATCACACAGGAGAGGATTAGATACACTGCTCAGCAGACGGTATCACACAGGAGAGGATTAGATACACGGATCAGCAGACAGTATCACAGGGTAGGATTAGAGATACAGCTCAGCAGACAGCATCACACAGCATAGGATTAGATACACGGCTCAGCACACAGTATCACACAGGAGAGGATTAGATACACGGCTCAGCAGACAGTATCACACAGGAGGATTAGATACACAGCTCAGCAGACAGTATCACACAGGAGAGGATTAGATACACTGCTCAGCAGACAGTATCACACAGGAGAGGATTAGATACACAGCTCAGCTGACAGTATCACATAGGAGAGGATTAGATACACAGCTCAGCTGACAGTATCACACAGGAGATGATTAGATACACAGCTCAGCAGACAGTATCACACAGGAGAGGAGCAGATACACAGCTCTGCAGAGAGTATCACACAGGATAGGATTAGATACACAGCTCAGCAGACAGTATCACACAGGAGAGGATTAGATACACAGCTCAGCAGACAGTACCACAAAGGAGAGGATTAGATACACGGATCAGCAGACAGTATCACACAGGAGAGGATTAGATAAACGGCTCAGCAGACAGTATCACACAGGAGAGGATTAGATACACAGCTCAGCAGACAGTATCACACAGGAGAGGATTAGATACACAGCTCAGCAGACAGTATCACACAGGAGAGGATTAGATACACAGCTCAGCAGACAGTATCACACAGGAGAGGATTAGATACATACACAGCTCAGCAGATAGTATCGCACAGGAGAGGATTAGATACACAGCTCAGCAGACAGTATCACATAGGAGAGGACTAGATACACAGCTCAGCAGACAGTATCACACAGGAGAGGATTAGATACACAGCTCAGCAGACAGTATCACACAGGATAGGAATAGATACACAGTTCATCAGACAGTATCACACCGGATAGGATTAGATACATGGCTCAGCAGACAGTTTCACACAGGAGAGGATTAGATACACTGCTCAACAGACAGTATCGCACAGGAGAGGATTAGATACACAGCTCAGCAGACGGTATCACACAGGGAAGGATTAAAGATACAGCTCAGCAGACAGTATCACATAGGAGATTATTAGATACACTGCTCAGCAGACAGTATCACACAGGATAGGATTAGAAACCAGGTTCAGCAGACAGTATCACACAGGAGAGGATTAGATACACAGCTCAGCAGACAGTATCACACAGGAGAGGATTAGATACACAGCTCAGCAGAGAGTATCACACAGGAGAGGATTAGATACACAGCTCAGCAGACAGTATCACACAGGAGAGGATTAGATACACAGCTCAGCAGACAGTATCACACAGGAGAGGATTAGATACACAGCTCAGCTGACAGTATCACACAGGAGAGGATTAGATACACAGCTCAGCAGACAGTATCACACAGGAGAGGATTAGATACACAGCTCAGCAGACAGTATCACACAGCATAGGATTAGATACACGACTCAGCAGACAGTATCACACAAGAGAAGATTAGAGTCACAGCTCAGCAGACAGTATCACACAGGATAGGATTAGATACACAGCTCAGTAGACAGTATCACACAGGAGAGGATTAGATACACAGCTCAGCAGACAGTATCACACAGGATAGGATTAGATACACAGTTCAGCAGACAGTATCACACAGGAGAGGATTAGATACACGGCTCAGCAGACAGTATCACACAGGAGAGGATTAGATACACAGCTCAGCAGACAGTATCACACAGGAGAGGATTAGATACACAGCTCAGCAGACAGTATCACACAGGAGAGGATTAGATACACAGCTCAGCAGACAGTATCACACAGGAGAGGATTAGATACATACACAGCTCAGCAGACAGTATCACACAGGAGAGGATTAGATACACAGCTCAGCAGACAGTATCACACAGAACAGGATTAGATACACTGCTCAGCAGACAGTATCACACAGGGTAGGATTAGATACACAGCTCAGTAGACAGTATCACACAGGAGAGGATTAGATACACAGCTCAGCAGACATTATCACACAGGAGAGGATTAGATACACAGCATAGGATTAGATACACAGCTCAGCAGACAGTATCACACAGCATAGGATTAGATACACGGTTCAGCAGACAGTATCACACAGGAGGGGATTAGATACACAGCTCAGCAGACAGTATCACACAGGAGAGGATTAGATACACAGCTCAGCAGACAGTATCACACAGGAGAGGATTAGATACACAGCTCAGCAGACAGTATCACACAGGAGAGGATTAGATACACAGCTCAGAAGACAGTATCACACAGGAGAGTATTAGATACACAGCTCAGCAGACAGTATCACACAGGACAGGATTAGATACATAGCTCAGCAGAAGGTGTCACACAGGAGAGGATTAGATACACAGCTCAGAAGACAGTATCACACAGGAGAGGATTAGATACACAGCTCAGAAGACAGTATCACACAGGAGAGGATTAGATACACAGCTCAGCACACAGTATCTCACAGGAGAGGATTAGATACACGGCTCAGCAGACAGTATCTCACAGGAGAGGATTAGATACATGGCTCAGCAGACAGTTTCACACAGGAGAGGATTAGATACACAGCTCAGAAGACAGTATCACACAGGAGAGGATTAGATACACAGCTCAGAAGACAGTATCACACAGGAGAGGATTAGATACACAGCTCAGCATACAGTATCTCACAGGAGAGGATTAGATACACGGCTCAGCAGACAGTATCACACAGGAGAGGATTAGATACACGGCTCAGCAGACAGTATCTCACAGGAGAGGATTAGATACACAGCTCAACAGACAGTATCGCACAGGAGAGGATTAGATACATGGCTCAGCAGACAGTATCACATAGGAGAGTATTAGATACACTGCTCAGCAGACAGTATCACACAGGATAGGATTAGATACAAGGTTCAGCAGACAGTATCACACAGGAGAGGATTAGATACACAGCTCAGCAGACAGTATCACACAGGAGAGGATTAGATACACTGCTCAGCAGACAGTATCACACAGGATAGGATTAGATACACAGCTCAGTAGACAGTATCACACAGGATAGGATTAGATACACAGCGCAGCAGACAGTATCACACATGAGAGGATTAGATACACAGCTCAGCACACAGTTTCTCACAGGAGAGGATTAGATACACGGCTCAGCAGACAGTATCATACAGGAGAGGATTAGATACACAGCTCAGCAGACAGTATCACACAGGAGAGGATTAGATACACAGCTCAGCTGACAGTATCACACAGGAGAGGATTAGATACACAGCTCAGCAGACAGTATCACACAGGAGAGGATTAGATACACTGCTCAGCAGACGGTATCACACAGGAGAGGATTAGATACACGGCTCAGCAGACAGTATCACAGGGTAGGATTAGAGATACAGCTCAGCAGACAGCATCACACAGCATAGGATTAGATACACGGCTCAGCACACAGTATCACACAGGAGAGGATTAGATACACGGCTCAGCAGACAGTATCACACAGGAGGATTAGATACACAGCTCAGCAGACAGTATCACACAGGAGAGGATTAGATACACTGCTCAGCAGACAGTATCACACAGGAGAGGATTAGATACACAGCTCAGCTGACAGTATCACATAGGAGAGGATTAGATACACAGCTCAGCTGACAGTATCACACAGGAGATGATTAGATACACAGCTCAGCAGACAGTATCACACAGGAGAGGAGCAGATACACAGCTCTGCAGAGAGTATCACACAGGATAGGATTAGATACACAGCTCAGCAGACAGTATCACACAGGAGAGGATTAGATACACAGCTCAGCAGACAGTACCACAAAGGAGAGGATTAGATACACGGATCAGCAGACAGTATCACACAGGAGAGGATTAGATAAACGGCTCAGCAGACAGTATCACACAGGAGAGGATTAGATACACAGCTCAGCAGACAGTATCACACAGGAGAGGATTAGATACACAGCTCAGCAGACAGTATCACACAGGAGAGGATTAGATACACAGCTCAGCAGACAGTATCACACAGGAGAGGATTAGATACATACACAGCTCAGCAGATAGTATCGCACAGGAGAGGATTAGATACACAGCTCAGCAGACAGTATCACACAGGAGAGGACTAGATACACAGCTCAGCAGACAGTATCACACAGGAGAGGATTAGATACACAGCTCAGCAGACAGTATCACACAGGATAGGATTAGATACACAGTTCATCAGACAGTATCACACCGGATAGGATTAGATACATGGCTCAGCAGACAGTTTCACACAGGAGAGGATTAGATACACTGCTCAACAGACAGTATCGCACAGGAGAGGATTAGATACACAGCTCAGCAGACGGTATCACACAGGGAAGGATTAAAGATACAGCTCAGCAGACAGTATCACATAGGAGATTATTAGATACACTGCTCAGCAGACAGTATCACACAGGATAGGATTAGAAACAAGGTTCAGCAGACAGTATCACACAGGAGAGGATTAGATACACAGCTCAGCAGACAGTATCACACAGGAGAGGATTAGATACACAGCTCAGCAGAGAGTATCACACAGGAGAGGATTAGATACACAGCTCAGCAGACAGTATCACACAGGAGAGGATTAGATACACTGCTCAGCAGACAGTATCACACAGGATAGGATTAGATACACAGCTCAGTAGACAGTATCACACAGGAGAGGATTAGATACACAGCACAGCAGACAGTATCACACAGGATAGGATTAGATACACAGTTCAGCAGACAGTATCACACAGGAGAGGATTAGATACACGGCTCAGCAGACAGTATCACACAGGAGAGGATTAGATACACAGCTCAGCAGACAGTATCACACAGGAGAGGATTAGATACACAGCTCAGCAGACAGTATCACACAGGAGAGGATTAGATACACAGCTCAGCAGACAGTATCACACAGGAGAGGATTAGATACATACACAGCTCAGCAGACAGTATCACACAGGAGAGGATTAGATACACAGCTCAGCAGACAGTATCACACAGAACAGGATTAGATACACTGCTCAGCAGACAGTATCACACAGGGTAGGATTAGATACACAGCTCAGTAGACAGTATCACACAGGAGAGGATTAGATACACAGCTCAGCAGACATTATCACACAGGAGAGGATTAGATACACAGCATAGGATTAGATACACAGCTCAGCAGACAGTATCACACAGCATAGGATTAGATACACGGTTCAGCAGACAGTATCACACAGGAGGGGATTAGATACACAGCTCAGCAGACAGTATCACACAGGAGGTGATTAGATACACAGCTCAGCAGACAGTATTACACAGTATAAGATTAGATACACTGCTCTGCAGACAGTATCACATAGGAGAGGATTAGATACACGGCGCAGAAGACAGTATCACACAGGAGAGTATTAGATACACAGCTCAGCAGACAGTATCACACAGGAGAGGATTAGATACATAGCTCAGCAGAAGGTGTCACACAGGAGAGGATTAGATACACAGCTCAGAAGACTGTATCACACAGGAGAGGATTAGATACACAGCTCAGCACACAGTATCTCACAGGAGAGGATTAGATACACGGCTCAGCAGACAGTATCTCACAGGAGAGGATTAGATACATGGCTCAGCAGACAGTTTCACACAGGAGAGGATTAGATACACAGCTCAGAAGACAGTATCACACAGGAGAGGATTAGATACACAGCTCAGAAGACAGTATCACACAGGAGAGGATTAGATACACAGCTCAGCATACAGTATCTCACAGGAGAGGTTTAGATACACGGCTCAGCAGACAGTATCACACAGGAGAGGATTAGATACACGGCTCAGCAGACAGTATCTCACAGGAGAGGATTAGATACACAGCTCAACAGACAGTATCGCACAGGAGAGGATTAGATACATGGCTCAGCAGACAGTATCACATAGGAGAGTATTAGATACACTGCTCAGCAGACAGTATCACACAGGATAGGATTAGATACAAGGTTCAGCAGACAGTATCACACAGGAGAGGATTAGATACACAGCTCAGCAGACAGTATCACACAGGAGAGGATTAGATACACTGCTCAGCAGACAGTATCACACAGGATAGGATTAGATACACAGCTCAGTAGACAGTATCACACAGGATAGGATTAGATACACAGCGCAGCAGACAGTATCACACAGGAGAGGATTAGATACACAGCTCAGCAGACAGTATCACACAGGAGAGGATTAGATACACAGCTCAGCTGACAGTATCACACAGGAGAGGATTAGATACACAGCTCAGCAGACAGTATCACACAGGAGAGGATTAGATACACTGCTCAGCAGACGGTATCACACAGGAGAGGATTAGATACACGGCTCAGCAGACAGTATCATACAGGAGAGGATTAGATACACAGCTCAGCAGACAGTATCACACAGGAGAGGATTAGATACACAGCTCAGCTGACAGTATCACACAGGAGAGGATTAGATACACAGCTCAGCAGACAGTATCACACAGGAGAGGATTAGATACACTGCTCAGCAGACAGTATCACACAGGAGAGGATTAGATACACAGCTCAGCTGACAGTATCACACAGGAGAGGATTAGATACACAGCTCAGCAGACAGTATCACACAGGAGAGGATTAGATACACTGCTCAGCAGACGGTATCACACAGGAGAGGATTAGATACACGGCTCAGCAGACAGTATCACAGGGTAGGATTAGAGATACAGCTCAGCAGACAGTATCACACAGGAGAGGATTAGATACACAGCTCAGCAGACAGTATCACACAGGAGAGGATTAGATACATAGCTCAGCAGACAGTATCACACAGGAGAGGATTAGATACACAGCTCAGCAGACAGTATCACACAGGAGAGGATTAGATACATGGCTCAGCAGACAGTATCACACAGGAGAGGATTAGATACACAGCTCAGCAGACAGTATCACACAGGAGAGGATTAGATACACAGCTCAGCAGACAGTATCACACAGGATAGGATTAGATACACAGTTCATCAGACAGTATCACACCGGATAGGTTTAGATACATGGCTCAGCAGACAGTTTCACACAGGAGAGGATTAGATACACTGCTCAACAGACAGTATCGCACAGGAGAGGATTAGATACACAGCTCAGCAGACGGTATCACACAGGGAAGGATTAAAGATACAGCTCAGCAGACAGTATCACATAGGAGATTATTAGATACACTGCTCAGCAGACAGTATCACACAGGAGAGGACTAGATACACGGCTCAGCAGACAGTATCACACAGGAGAGGATTAGATACACAGCTCAGCAGACAGTATCACACAGGATAGGATTAGATACACAGTTCATCAGACAGTATCACACCGGATAGGATTAGATACATGGCTCAGCAGACAGTTTCACACAGGAGAGGATTAGATACACTGCTCAACAGACAGTATCGCACAGGAGAGGATTAGATACACAGCTCAGCAGACGGTATCACACAGGGAAGGATTAAAGATACAGCTCAGCAGACAGTATCACATAGGAGATTATTAGATACACTGCTCAGCAGACAGTATCACACAGGATAGGATTAGAAACAAGGTTCAGCAGACAGTATCACACAGGAGAGGATTAGATACACAGCTCAGCAGACAGTATCACACAGGAGAGGATTAGATACACAGCTCAGCAGAGAGTATCACACAGGAGAGGATTAGATACACAGCTCAGCAGACAGTATCACACAGGAGAGGATTAGATACACTGCTCAGCAGACAGTATCACACAGGATAGGATTAGATACACAGCTCAGTAGACAGTATCACACAGGAGAGGATTAGATACACAGCTCAGCAGACAGTATCACACAGGATAGGATTAGATACACAGTTCAGCAGACAGTATCACACAGGAGAGGATTAGATACACGGCTCAGCACACAGTTTCTCACAGGAGAGGATTAGATACACGGCTCAGCAGACAGTATCATACAGGAGAGGATTAGATACACAGCTCAGCAGACAGTATCACACAGGAGAGGATTAGATACACAGCTCAGCTGACAGTATCACACAGGAGAGGATTAGATACACTGCTCAGCAGACGGTATCACACAGGAGAGGATTAGATACACGGCTCAGCAGACAGTATCACAGGATAGGATTAGATACACAGCTCAGCAGACAATATCACACAGGAGGATTAGATACACAGCTCAGCAGACAGTATCACACAGGAGAGGATTAGATACACAGCTCAGCAGACAGTATCACACAGGAGAGGATTAGATACATAGCTCAGCAGACATTATCACACAGGAGAGGATTAGATACACAGCATAGGATTAGATACACAGCTCAGCAGACAGTATCACACAGCATAGGATTAGATACACAGCTCAGCAGACAGTATCACACAGGAGAGGATTAGATACACGGCTCAGCACACAGTTTCTCACAGGAGATGATTAGATACACGGCTCAGCAGACAGTACCACACAGGAGAGGATTAGATACACAGCTCAGCTGACAGTTTCTCACAGGAGAGGATTAGATACACAGCATAGGATTAGATACACGGCTCAGCAGACAGTATCACACAGGAGAGGATTAGATACACGGCTCAGCAGACAGTTTCTCACAGGAGAGGATTAGATACACAGCTCAGCAGACAGTATCACACAGGAGAGGATTAGATACACGGCTCAGCAGACAGTTTCTCACAGGAGAGGATTAGAAACAAGGTTCAGCAGACAGTATCACACAGGAGAGGATTAGATACACAGCTCAGCAGACAGTATCACACAGGAGAGGATTAGATACACAGCTCAGCAGAGAGTATCACACAGGAGAGGATTAGATACACAGCTCAGCAGACAGTATCACACAGGAGAGGATTAGATACACTGCTCAGCAGACAGTATCACACAGGATAGGATTAGATACACAGCTCAGCAGACAGTATCACACAGGAGAGGATTAGATACACGGCTCAGCACACAGTTTCTCACAGGAGAGGATTAGATACACGGCTCAGCAGACAGTATCATACAGGAGAGGATTAGATACACAGCTCAGCAGACAGTATCACACAGGAGAGGATTAGATACACAGCTCAGCTGACAGTATCACACAGGAGAGGATTAGATACACTGCTCAGCAGACGGTATCACACAGGAGAGGATTAGATACACGGCTCAGCAGACAGTATCACAGGATAGGATTAGATACACAGCTCAGTAGACAGTATCACACAGGATAGGATTAGATACACAGCTCAGCAGACAGTATCACACAGGAGAGGATTAGATACACGGCTCAGCACACAGTTTCTCACAGGAGAGGATTAGATACACGGCTCAGCAGACAGTATCATACAGGAGAGGATTAGATACACAGCTCAGCAGACAGTATCACACAGGAGAGGATTAGATACACAGCTCAGCAGACAGCATCACACAGCATAGGATTAGATACACGGCTCAGCACACAGTATCACACAGGAGAGGATTAGATACACGGCTCAGCAGACAGTATCACACAGGAGGATTAGATACACAGCTCAGCAGACAGTATCACACAGGAGAGGATTAGATACACAGCTCAGCAGACAGTATCACACAGGAGAGGATTAGATACATAGCTCAGCAGACATTATCACACAGGAGAGGATTAGATACACAGCATAGGATTAGATACACAGCTCAGCAGACAGTATCACACAGCATAGGATTAGATACACAGCTCAGCAGACAGTATCACACAGGAGAGGATTAGATACACGGCTCAGCACACAGTTTCTCACAGGAGATGATTAGATACACGGCTCAGCAGACAGTACCACACAGGAGAGGATTAGATACACAGCTCAGCTGACAGTATCACAGGATAGGATTAGATACACAGCTCAGTAGACAGTATCACACAGGATAGGATTAGATACACAGCTCAGCAGACAGTATCACACAGGATAGGATTAGATACACAGTTCATCAGACAGTATCACACCGGATAGGTTTAGATACATGGCTCAGCAGACAGTTTCACACAGGAGAGGATTAGATACACTGCTCAACAGACAGTATCGCACAGGAGAGGATTAGATACACAGCTCAGCAGACGGTATCACACAGGGAAGGATTAAAGATACAGCTCAGCAGACAGTATCACATAGGAGATTATTAGATACACTGCTCAGCAGACAGTATCACACAGGAGAGGACTAGATACACGGCTCAGCAGACAGTATCACACAGGAGAGGATTAGATACACAGCTCAGCAGACAGTATCACACAGGATAGGATTAGATACACAGTTCATCAGACAGTATCACACCGGATAGGATTAGATACATGGCTCAGCAGACAGTTTCACACAGGAGAGGATTAGATACACTGCTCAACAGACAGTATCGCACAGGAGAGGATTAGATACACAGCTCAGCAGACGGTATCACACAGGGAAGGATTAAAGATACAGCTCAGCAGACAGTATCACATAGGAGATTATTAGATACACTGCTCAGCAGACAGTATCACACAGGATAGGATTAGAAACAAGGTTCAGCAGACAGTATCACACAGGAGAGGATTAGATACACAGCTCAGCAGACAGTATCACACAGGAGAGGATTAGATACACAGCTCAGCAGAGAGTATCACACAGGAGAGGATTAGATACACAGCTCAGCAGACAGTATCACACAGGAGAGGATTAGATACACTGCTCAGCAGACAGTATCACACAGGATAGGATTAGATACACAGCTCAGTAGACAGTATCACACAGGAGAGGATTAGATACACAGCTCAGCAGACAGTATCACACAGGATAGGATTAGATACACAGTTCAGCAGACAGTATCACACAGGAGAGGATTAGATACACGGCTCAGCACACAGTTTCTCACAGGAGAGGATTAGATACACGGCTCAGCAGACAGTATCATACAGGAGAGGATTAGATACACAGCTCAGCAGACAGTATCACACAGGAGAGGATTAGATACACAGCTCAGCTGACAGTATCACACAGGAGAGGATTAGATACACTGCTCAGCAGACGGTATCACACAGGAGAGGATTAGATACACGGCTCAGCAGACAGTATCACAGGATAGGATTAGATACACAGCTCAGCAGACAGTATCACACAGGAGGATTAGATACACAGCTCAGCAGACAGTATCACACAGGAGAGGATTAGATACACAGCTCAGCAGACAGTATCACACAGGAGAGGATTAGATACATAGCTCAGCAGACATTATCACACAGGAGAGGATTAGATACACAGCATAGGATTAGATACACAGCTCAGCAGACAGTATCACACAGCATAGGATTAGATACACAGCTCAGCAGACAGTATCACACAGGAGAGGATTAGATACACGGCTCAGCACACAGTTTCTCACAGGAGATGATTAGATACACGGCTCAGCAGACAGTACCACACAGGAGAGGATTAGATACACAGCTCAGCTGACAGTTTCTCACAGGAGAGGATTAGATACACAGCATAGGATTAGATACACGGCTCAGCAGACAGTATCACACAGGAGAGGATTAGATACACGGCTCAGCAGACAGTTTCTCACAGGAGAGGATTAGATACACAGCTCAGCAGACAGTATCACACAGGAGAGGATTAGATACACGGCTCAGCAGACAGTTTCTCACAGGAGAGGATTAGAAACAAGGTTCAGCAGACAGTATCACACAGGAGAGGATTAGATACACAGCTCAGCAGACAGTATCACACAGGAGAGGATTAGATACACAGCTCAGCAGAGAGTATCACACAGGAGAGGATTAGATACACAGCTCAGCAGACAGTATCACACAGGAGAGGATTAGATACACTGCTCAGCAGACAGTATCACACAGGATAGGATTAGATACACAGCTCAGCAGACAGTATCACACAGGAGAGGATTAGATACACGGCTCAGCACACAGTTTCTCACAGGAGAGGATTAGATACACGGCTCAGCAGACAGTATCATACAGGAGAGGATTAGATACACAGCTCAGCAGACAGTATCACACAGGAGAGGATTAGATACACAGCTCAGCTGACAGTATCACACAGGAGAGGATTAGATACACTGCTCAGCAGACGGTATCACACAGGAGAGGATTAGATACACGGCTCAGCAGACAGTATCACAGGATAGGATTAGATACACAGCTCAGTAGACAGTATCACACAGGATAGGATTAGATACACAGCTCAGCAGACAGTATCACACAGGAGAGGATTAGATACACGGCTCAGCACACAGTTTCTCACAGGAGAGGATTAGATACACGGCTCAGCAGACAGTATCATACAGGAGAGGATTAGATACACAGCTCAGCAGACAGTATCACACAGGAGAGGATTAGATACACAGCTCAGCAGACAGCATCACACAGCATAGGATTAGATACACGGCTCAGCACACAGTATCACACAGGAGAGGATTAGATACACGGCTCAGCAGACAGTATCACACAGGAGGATTAGATACACAGCTCAGCAGACAGTATCACACAGGAGAGGATTAGATACACAGCTCAGCAGACAGTATCACACAGGAGAGGATTAGATACATAGCTCAGCAGACATTATCACACAGGAGAGGATTAGATACACAGCATAGGATTAGATACACAGCTCAGCAGACAGTATCACACAGCATAGGATTAGATACACAGCTCAGCAGACAGTATCACACAGGAGAGGATTAGATACACGGCTCAGCACACAGTTTCTCACAGGAGATGATTAGATACACGGCTCAGCAGACAGTACCACACAGGAGAGGATTAGATACACAGCTCAGCTGACAGTTTCTCACAGGAGAGGATTAGATACACAGCATAGGATTAGATACACGGCTCAGCAGACAGTATCACACAGGAGAGGATTAGATACACGGCTCAGCAGACAGTTTCTCACAGGAGAGGATTAGATACACAGCTCAGCAGACAGTATCACACAGGAGAGTATTAGATACAAGGCTCAACAGACAGTATCACACAGCAGAGGATTAGATACACAGCTCAGCAGACAGTATCACACAGAACAGGATTAGATACACTGCTCAGCAGACAGTATCACACAGGAGAGGATTAGATACACGGCTCAGCAGACAGTACCACACAGGAGAGGATTAGATACACAGCTCAGCAGGCAGTACCACACAGGAGAGGATTAGATACACAGCTCAGCAGACAGTATCACACAGGAGAGGATTAGATACACAGCTCAGCTGACAGTATCACACAGGAGAGGATTAGATACACAGCTCAGCAGACAGTATCACACAGGAGAGGATTAGATACACAGCTCAGCAGACAGTACCACAAAGGAGAGGATTAGATACACGGATCAGCAGACAGTATCACACAGGAGAGGATTAGATAAACGGCTCAGCAGACAGTATCACACAGGAGAGGATTAGATACACGGCTCAGCAGACAGTATCACACAGGATAGGATTAGATACACAGCTCAGCAGACAGTATCACACAGGAGAGGATTAGATACACAGCTCAGCAGACAGTATCACACAGGAGAGGATTAGATACACAGCTCAGCAGACAGTATCACACAGGAGAGGATTAGATACATACACAGCTCAGCAGATAGTATCGCACAGGAGAGGATTAGATACACAGCTCAGCAGACAGTATCACACAGGAGAGGATTAGATACACAGCTCAGCAGACAGTATCACACAGGAGAGGATTAGATACATACACAGCTCAGCAGACAGTATCACACAGGAGAGGATTAGATACACAGCTCAGCAGACAGTATCACACAGAACAGGATTAGATACACTGCTCAGCAGACAGTATCACACAGGAGAGGATTAGATACACTGCTCATCAGACAGTATCACACAGGATAGGATTACATACACAGCTCAGTAGACAGTATCACACAGGAGAGGATTAGATACACAGCTCAGCAGACAGTATCACACAGAACAGGATTAGATACACTGCTCAGCAGACAGTATCACACAGGATAGGATTAGATACACAGCTCAGTAGACAGTATCACACAGGAGAGGATTAGATACACAGCTCAGCAGACATTATCACACAGGAGAGGATTAGATACACAGCATAGGATTAGATACACAGCTCAGCAGACAGTATCACACAGCATAGGATTAGATACACGGCTCAGCAGACAGTATCACACAGGAGGGGATTAGATGCACAGCTCAGCAGACAGCATCACACAGGAGAGGATTAGATGCACAGCTCAGCAGACATTATCACACAGGAGAGGATTAGATACACAGCATAGGATTAGATACACAGCTCAGCAGACAGTATCACACAGCATAGGATTAGATACACGGCTCAGCACACAGTATCACACAGGAGGTGATTAGATACACAGCATAGGATTAGATACACAGCTCAGCAGACAGTATCACACAGCATAGGATTAGATGCACAGCTCAGCAGACAGTATCACACAGGAGGGGATTAGATGCACAGCTCAGCAGACATTATCACACAGGAGAGGATTAGATACACAGCATAGGATTAGATACACAGCTCAGCAGACAGTATCACACAGCATAGGATTAGATACACGGCTCAGCACACAGTATCACACAGGAGGTGATTAGATACACAGCTCAGCAGACAGTATTACACAGTATAAGATTAGATACACTGCTCTGCAGACAGTATCACATAGGAGAGGATTAGATACACTGCTCAGCAGACAATATCACACAGGAGAAGATTAGATACACAGCTCAGCAGACAGTATCACACAGGACAGGATTAGATACATAGCTCAGCAGAAGGTGTCACACAGGAGAGGATTAGATACACAGCTCAGAAGACAGTATCACACAGGAGAGGATTAGATACACAGCTCAGCACACAGTATCTCACAGGAGAGGATTAGATACACGGCTCAGCAGACAGTATCTCACAGGAGAGGATTAGATACATGGCTCAGCAGACAGTATCGCACAGGAGAGGATTAGATACATGGCTCAGCAGACAGTTTCACACAGGAGAGGATTAGATACATGGCTCAGCAGACAGTTTCAAACAGGAGAGGATTAGATCCATAGCTCAACAGACAGTATCACACAGGAGAGGATTAGATACACAGCTCAGCAGACAGTTTCACACAGGAGAGGATTAGATACATGGCTCAGCAGACAGTTTCACACAGGAGAGGATTAGATCCATAGCTCAACAGACAGTATCACACAGGAGAGGATTACATACACAGCTCAGCAGACAGTATCACACAGGATAGGATTAGATACAAGGTTCAGCAGACAGTATCACACAGTATAAGATTACATACACTGCTCAGCAGAAAGTATCACACAGGAGAGGATTAGATACACAGCTCAGCAGACAGTATCACACAGGAGAGGATTAGATACACTGCTCAGCAGCCGGTATCACACAGGAGAGGAATAGATACATACACAGCTCAGCAGACAGTATCACACAGGATAGGATTAGATACACAGCTCAGTAGACCGTATCACACAGGATAGGATTAGATACACAGCTCAGCAGACAGTATCACACAGGAGAGGATTAGATACACGGCTCAGCACACAGTTTCTCACAGGAGAGGATTAGATACACGGCTCAGCAGACAGTATCATACAGGAGAGGATTAGATACACAGCTCAGCAGACAGTATCACACAGGAGAGGATTAGATACACAGCTCAGCTGACAGTATCACACAGGAGAGGATTAGATACACAGCTCAGCAGACAGTATCACACAGGAGAGGATTAGATACACTGCTCAGCAGACGGTATCATACAGGAGAGGATTAGATACACAGCTCAGCAGACAGCATCACACAGCATAGGATTAGATACACGGCTCAGCACACAGTATCACACAGGAGAGGATTAGATACACGGCTCAGCAGACAGTATCACACAGGAGGATTAGATACACAGCTCAGCAGACAGTATCACACAGGATAGGATTAGATACACAGCTCAGCAGACAGTATCACACAGGAGAGGATTAGATACACAGCACAGCAGACAGTATCACACAGGAGAGGATTAGATACACAGCTCAGCAGACAGTATCACACAGGAGAGGATTAGATACACAGCTCAGCTGACAGTATCACATAGGAGAGGATTAGATACACAGCTCAGCTGACAGTATCACACAGGAGATGATTAGATACACAGCTCAGCAGACAGTATCACACAGGATAGGATTAGATACACAGCTCAGCAGACAGTATCACACAGGAGAGGATTAGATACACAGCACAGCAGACAGTATCACACAGGAGAGGATTAGATACACAGCTCAGCAGACAGTATCACACAGGAGAGGATTAGATACACAGCTCAGCTGACAGTATCACATAGGAGAGGATTAGATACACAGCTCAGCAGACAGTATCACACAGGAGAGGAGCAGATACACAGCTCTGCAGAGAGTATCACACAGGAGATGATTAGATACACAGTTCATCAGACAGTATCACACAGGAGAGGATTAGATACACAGCTCAGCAGACAGTATCACACAGCATAGGATTAGATACATAGCTCAGCAGACAGGATCACACAGGAGTGGATTAGATACACGGCTCAGCAGACAGTATCACACAGAATAGGATTAGATACACAGTTCATCAGACAGTATCACACAGGAGAGGATTAGATACACAGCTCAGCAGACAGTATCACACAGGAGAGGATTAGATACACAGCTCATCAGACAGTATCACACAGGAGAGGATTAGATGCACAGCTCAGCAGACAGTATCACACAGGAAAGGATTACATACACAGCTCAGCAGACAGTATCACACAGGATAGGATTAGATACACAGCTCAGCAGCCGGTATGACACAGGAGAGGATTAGATACACTGCTCAGCAGACAGTATCGCATAGCATAGAATTAGATACACAGCATAGGATTAGATACACAGCACAGCAGTCAGTATCACACAGGAGAGGAATAGATACACAGCTCAGCAGACAGTATGACACAGGAGAGTATTAGATACACGGCTCAGCAGACAGTATCACACAGGAGAGGATTAGATACACGGCTCAGCAGACAGTATCACACAGCAGAGGATTAGATACACAGCTCAGCAGACAGTATCACACAGAACAGGATTAGATACACTGCTCAGCAGACAGTATCACACAGGATAGGATTAGATACACGGCTCAGCAGACAGTACCACACAGGAGAGGATTAGATACACAGCTCAGCAGACAGTACCACACAGGAGAGGATTAGATACAAGGCTCAACAGACAGTATCACACAGCAGAGGATTAGATACACAGCTCAGCAGACAGTATCACACAGAACAGGATTAGATACACTGCTCAGCAGACAGTATCACACAGGAGAGGATTAGATACACGGCTCAGCAGACAGTACCACACAGGAGAGGATTAGATACACAGCTCAGCAGACAGTACCACAAAGGAGAGGATTAGATACACGGATCAGCAGACAGTATCACACAGGAGAGGATTAGATAAACGGCTCAGCAGACAGTATCACACAGGAGAGGATTAGATACACAGCTCAGCAGACAGTATCACACAGGAGAGGATTAGATACACAGCTCAGCAGACAGTATCACACAGGAGAGGATTAGATACACAGCTCAGCAGACAGTATCACACAGGAGAGGATTAGATACATACACAGCTCAGCAGATAGTATCGCACAGGAGAGGATTAGATACACAGCTCGGCAGACAGTATCACACAGGAGAGGATTAGATACACAGCTCAGCAGACAGTATCACACAGGAGAGGATTAGATACACAGCTCAGCAGACAGTATCACACAGGAGAGGATTAGATACATACAAAGCTCAGCAGACAGTATCACACAGTATAAGATTACATACACAGCTCAGCAGACAGTATCACACAGGAGAGGATTAGATACACAGCTCAGCAGACAGTATCACACAGAACAGGATTAGATACGCTGCTCAGCAGACAGTATCACACAGGATAGGATTAGATACACAGCTCAGTAGACAGTATCACACAGGAGAGGATTAGATACACAGCTCAGCAGACATTATCACACAGGAGAGGATTAGATACACAGCATAGGATTAGATACACAGCTCAGCAGACAGTATCACACAGCATAGGATTAGATACACGGCTCAGCAGACAGTATCACACAGGAGGGGATTAGATACACAGCTCAGCAGACAGTATCACACAGGAGGTGATTAGATACACAGCTCAGCAGACAGTATTACACAGTATAAGATTAGATACACTGCTCTGCAGACAGTATCACATAGGAGAGGATTAGATACACGGCGCAGAAGACAGTATCACACAGGAGAGTATTAGATACACAGCTCAGCAGACAGTATCACACAGGACAGGATTAGATACATAGCTCAGCAGAAGGTGTCACACAGGAGAGGATTAGATACACAGCTCAGAAGACAGTATCACACAGGAGAGGATTAGATACACAGCTCAGCACACAGTATCTCACAGGAGAGGATTAGATACACGGCTCAGCAGACAGTATCTCACAGGAGAGGATTAGATACATGGCTCAGCAGACAGTTTCACACAGGAGAGGATTAGATCCATAGCTCAACAGACAGTATCGCACAGGAGAGGATTAGATACACAGCTCAGCAGACGGTATCACACAGGGAAGGATTAAAGATACAGCTCAGCAGACAGTATCACATAGGAGAGTATTAGATACACAGCTCAGCAGACAGTATCACACAGGATAGGATTAGATACAAGGTTCAGCAGACAGTATCACACAGGAGAGGATTAGATACACAGCTCAGCAGACACTATCACACAGGAGAGGATTAGATACACGGCTCAGCAGACAGTTTCTCACAGGAGAGGATTAGATACACAGCTCAGCAGACAGTATCACACAGGAAAAGATTAGATATACGGCTCAGCAGACAGTATCACACAGGAGAGGATTAGATACAAGGCTCAACAGACAGTATCACACAGCAGAGGATTAGATACACAGCTCAGCAGACAGTATCACACAGAACAGGATTAGATACACTGCTCAGCAGACAGTATCACACAGGAGAGTATTAGATACACAGCTCAGCAGACAGTATCACACAGGAGAGGATTAGATACACAGCTCAGCAGACAGTATCATACAGGAGAGGATTAGATACACAGCTCAGCAGACAGTATCACACAGGAGAGGATTAGATACACAGCTCAGCAGACATTATCACACAGGAGATGATTAGATACACGGCTCAGCAGACAGTATCACACAGGAGAGGATTAGATACACTGCTCAGCAGACAGTATCACACAGGATAGGATTAGATACACAGCTCAGCAGACAGTATCACACAGGAGAGGATTAGATACACGGCTCAGCAGACAGTATCATACAGGAGAGGATTAGATACACAGCTCAGCAGACAGTATCACACAGGAGAGGATTAGATACACAGCTCAGCTGACAGTATCACACAGGAGAGGATTAGATACACAGCTCAGCAGACAGTATCACACAGGAGAGGATTAGATACACAGCTCAGCAGACAGTACCACAAAGGAGAGGATTAGATACACAGCTCAGCAGACAGTATCACACAGGACAGGATTAGATACACAGCTCAGCAGACAGTATCAAACAGGAGAGGATTAGATAAACGGCTCAGCAGACAGTATCACACAGGAGAGGATTAGATACACAGCTCAGCAGAGAGTATCACACAGGAGAGGATTAGATACACAGCTCAGCAGACAGTATCACACAGGAGAGGATTAGATACACTGCTCAGCAGACAGTATCAAACAGGATAGGATTAGATACACAGCTCAGTAGACAGTATCACACAGGAGAGGATTAGATACACAGCTCAGCAGACAGTATCACACAGAACAGGATTAGATACACTGCTCAGCTGACAGTATCACACAGGAGAGGATTAGATACACAGCTCAGCAGACAGTATCTCACAGGAGAGGATTAGATACATGGCTCAGCAGACAGTATCACACAGGAGAGGATTAGATACACAGCTCAGCAGACAGTATCACACAGGACAGGATTAGATACATAGCTCAGCAGAAGGTGTCACACAGGAGAGGATTAGATACACAGCTCAGCAGACATTATCTCACAGGAGAGGATTAGATACATGGCTCAGCAGACAGTTTCACACAGGAGAGGATTAGATACATAGCTCAAAAGACAGTATCGCACAGGATAGGATTAGGTACAAGGTTCAGCAGACAGTATCACACAGGAGAGTATTAGATACACTGCTCAGCAGACAGTATCACACAGGAGAGGATTAGATACACGGCTCAGCAGACAGTTTCTCACAGGAGAGGATTAGATACACAGCTCAGCAGACAGCATCACACAGGAGAGTATTAGATACACAGCTCATCAGACAGTATCACACAGGAGAGTATTAGATACAAGGCTGAGCAGACAGTATCACACAGGAAAAGATTAGATATACGGCTCAGCAGACAGTATCACACAGGAGAGGATTAGATACACAGCTCAGCAGACAGTATCACACAGGAGAGGATTAGAAACACAGCTCAGCTGACAGTATCACACAGGAGAGGATTAGATACACAGCTCAGCAGACAGTATCACACAGGATAGGATTAGATACACAGCTCAGCAGACAGTACCACAAAGGAGAGGATTAGATACACGGCTCAGCAGACAGTATCACACAGGATAGGATTAGATACACGGCTCAGCACACAGTTTCTCACAGGAGAGGATTAGATACACAGCTCAGCAGACAATATCACACAGGAGAGTATTAGATACACGGCTCAGCAGACAGTATCACACAGGATAGGATTAGATACACAGCTCAGCACACAGTTTCTCACAGGAGAGGATTAGATACACGGCTCAGCAGACAGTATCACACAGGAGAGGATTAGATACACAGCTCAGCTGACAGTATCACACAGGAGAGGATTAGATACACAGCTCAGCAGACAGTATCACACAGGAGAGGATTAGATACACAGCTCAGCAGACAGTACCACAAAGGAGAGGATTAGATACACGGCTCAGCAGACAGTATCACACAGGAGAGGATTAGATACACAGCTCAGCAGACAGTATCACACAGGAGAGGATTAGATACACAGCTCAGCAGACAGTACCACAAAGGAGAGGATTAGATACACGGCTCAGCAGACAGTATCACACAGGAGAGGATTAGATAAACGGCTCAGCAGACAGTATCACACAGGAGAGGATTAGATACACAGCTCAGCAGACAGTATCACACAGGAGAGGATTAGATACACAGCTCAGCAGACAGTATCACACAGGAGACGATTAGATACACAGCTCAGCAGACAGTATCACACAGGAGAGGATTAGATACACTGCTCAGCAGACGGTATCACACAGGAGAGGATTAGATACACGGCTCAGCAGACAGTATCATAGGGTAGGATTAGAGATACAGCTCAGCAGACAGCATCACACAGCATAGGATTAGATACACGGCTCAGCACACAGTATCACACAGGAGAGGATTAGATACACGGCTCAGCAGACAGTATCACACAGGAGGATTAGATACACAGCTCAGCAGACAGTATCACACAGGAGAGGATTAGATACACAGCTCAGCAGACAGTATCACACAGGAGAGGATTAGATACACAGCTCAGCTGACAGTATCACATAGGAGAGGATTAGATACACAGCTCAGCTGACAGTATCACACAGGAGAGGATTAGATACACAGCTCAGCAGACAGTATCACACAGGAGAGGATTAGATACACAGCTCAGCAGACAGTATCACACAGGAGAGGATTAGATGCACAGCTCAGTAGACAGTATCACACAGGAAAGGATTAGATACACAGCTCAGCAGACAGTATCGCACAGGATAGGATTAGATACACAACTCAGCAGCCGGTATCACACAGCATAGAATTAGATACACAGCATAGGATTAGATACACAGCACAGCAGTCAGTATCACACAGGAGAGGAATAGATAGACTGCTCAGCAGACGGTATCACACAGCAGAGGATTAGATACACAGCTCAGCAGACAGTATCACACAGGAGAGTATTAGATACAAGGCTCAGCAGACAGTATCACACAGGAAAAGATTAGATATACGGCTCAGCAGACAGTATCACACAGCATAGGATTAGATACACAGCTCAGCAGACAGTATCACACAGGAGTGGATTAGATACACAGCTCAGCAGACAGTATCACACAGGAGAGGATTAGATACACAACTCAGCAGATGGTATCACACAGGATAGGATTAGATACACTGCTCAGCAGACAGTATCACACAGGAGAGGATTAGAGATACAGCTCAGCAGACAGTATCACACAGGAGAGGATTAGATACAAGGTTCAGCAGACAGTATCACACAGGAGAGTATTAGATACACTGCTCAGCAGACAGTATCACACAGGATAGGATTAGATACAAGGTTCAGCAGACAGTATCACACAGGAGAGGATTAGATACACGGCTCAGCAGACAGTTTCTCACAGGAGAGGATTAGATACACAGCTCAGCAGACAGTATCACACAGGAGAGGATTAGATACAAGGCTCAACAGACAGTATCACACAGCAGAGGATTAGATACACAGCTCAGCAGACAGTATCACACAGGACAGGATTAGATACACTGCTCAGCAGACAGTATCACACAGGAGAGTATTAGATACACAGCTCAGCAGACAGTATCACACAGGAGAGGATTAGATACACGGCTCAGCACACAGTTTCTCACAGGAGAGGATTAGATACACGGCTCAGCAGACAGTATCACACAGGAGAGGATTAGATACACAGTTCAGCAGACAGTATCACACAGGAGAGGATTAGATACACGGCTCAGCAGACAGTTTCTCACAGGAGAGGATTAGATACACAGCTCAGCAGACAGCATCACACAGGAGAGTATTAGATACACAGCTCATCAGACAGTATCACACAGGAGAGTATTAGATACAAGGCTGAGCAGACAGTATCACACAGGAAAAGATTAGATATACGGCTCAGCAGACAGTATCACACAGGAGAGGATTAGATACACAGCTCAGCAGACAGTATCACACAGGAGAGGATTAGAAACACAGCTCAGCTGACAGTATCACACAGGAGAGGATTAGATACACAGCTCAGCAGACAGTATCACACAGGATAGGATTAGATACACAGCTCAGCAGACAGTACCACAAAGGAGAGGATTAGATACACGGCTCAGCAGACAGTATCACACAGGATAGGATTAGATACACGGCTCAGCACACAGTTTCTCACAGGAGAGGATTAGATACACAGCTCAGCAGACAATATCACACAGGAGAGTATTAGATACACGGCTCAGCAGACAGTATCACACAGGATAGGATTAGATACACAGCTCAGCACACAGTTTCTCACAGGAGAGGATTAGATACACGGCTCAGCAGACAGTATCACACAGGAGAGGATTAGATACACAGCTCAGCTGACAGTATCACACAGGAGAGGATTAGATACACAGCTCAGCAGACAGTATCACACAGGAGAGGATTAGATACACAGCTCAGCAGACAGTACCACAAAGGAGAGGATTAGATACACGGCTCAGCAGACAGTATCACACAGGAGAGGATTAGATACACAGCTCAGCAGACAGTATCACACAGGAGAGGATTAGATACACAGCTCAGCAGACAGTACCACAAAGGAGAGGATTAGATACACGGCTCAGCAGACAGTATCACACAGGAGAGGATTAGATAAACGGCTCAGCAGACAGTATCACACAGGAGAGGATTAGATACACAGCTCAGCAGACAGTATCACACAGGAGAGGATTAGATACACAGCTCAGCAGACAGTATCACACAGGAGACGATTAGATACACAGCTCAGCAGACAGTATCACACAGGAGAGGATTAGATACACTGCTCAGCAGACGGTATCACACAGGAGAGGATTAGATACACGGCTCAGCAGACAGTATCATAGGGTAGGATTAGAGATACAGCTCAGCAGACAGCATCACACAGCATAGGATTAGATACACGGCTCAGCACACAGTATCACACAGGAGAGGATTAGATACACGGCTCAGCAGACAGTATCACACAGGAGGATTAGATACACAGCTCAGCAGACAGTATCACACAGGAGAGGATTAGATACACAGCTCAGCAGACAGTATCACACAGGAGAGGATTAGATACACAGCTCAGCTGACAGTATCACATAGGAGAGGATTAGATACACAGCTCAGCTGACAGTATCACACAGGAGAGGATTAGATACACAGCTCAGCAGACAGTATCACACAGGAGAGGATTAGATACACAGCTCAGCTGACAGTATCACATAGGAGAGGATTAGATACACAGTTCATCAGACAGTATCACACAGGAGAGGATTAGATACACAGCTCAGCAGACAGTATCACACAGCATAGGATTAGATACACAGCTCAGCAGACAGTATCACACAGGAGTGGATTAGATACACGGCTCAGCAGACAGTATCGCACAGGGCGGGATTAGATACACGGCTCAGCAGACAGTATCACACAGAATAGGATTAGATACACAGTTCATCAGACAGTATCACACAGGAGAGGATTAGATACACAGCTCAGCAGACAGTATCACACAGGAGAGGATTAGATGCACAGCTCAGTAGACAGTATCACACAGGAAAGGATTAGATACACAGCTCAGCAGACAGTATCGCACAGGATAGGATTAGATACACAACTCAGCAGCCGGTATCACACAGCATAGAATTAGATACACAGCATAGGATTAGATACACAGCACAGCAGTCAGTATCACACAGGAGAGGAATAGATAGACTGCTCAGCAGACGGTATCACACAGCAGAGGATTAGATACACAGCTCAGCAGACAGTATCACACAGGAGAGTATTAGATACAAGGCTCAGCAGACAGTATCACACAGGAAAAGATTAGATATACGGCTCAGCAGACAGTATCACACAGCATAGGATTAGATACACAGCTCAGCAGACAGTATCACACAGGAGTGGATTAGATACACAGCTCAGCAGACAGTATCACACAGGAGAGGATTAGATACACAACTCAGCAGATGGTATCACACAGGATAGGATTAGATACACTGCTCAGCAGACAGTATCACACAGGAGAGGATTAGAGATACAGCTCAGCAGACAGTATCACACAGGAGAGGATTAGAGATACAGCTCAGCAGACAGTATCACACAGGATAGGATTAGATACAAGGTTCAGCAGACAGTATCACACAGGAGAGGATTAGATACACGGCTCAGCAGACAGTTTCTCACAGGAGAGGATTAGATACACAGCTCAGCAGACAGTATCACACAGGAGAGGATTAGATACAAGGCTCAACAGACAGTATCACACAGCAGAGGATTAGATACACAGCTCAGCAGACAGTATCACACAGGACAGGATTAGATACACTGCTCAGCAGACAGTATCACACAGGAGAGTATTAGATACACAGCTCAGCAGACAGTATCACACAGGAGAGGATTAGATACACGGCTCAGCACACAGTTTCTCACAGGAGAGGATTAGATACACGGCTCAGCAGACAGTATCACACAGGAGAGGATTAGATACACAGTTCAGCAGACAGTATCACACAGGAGAGGATTAGATACACAGCTCAGCAGACAGTATCACACAGGAGAGGATTAGATACACAGCTCAGCAGACAGTATCACACAGGAGAGGATTAGATACACAGCTCAGCAGACAGTATCACACAGGAGAGGATTCGATACACAGCTCAGCAGACAGTACCACAAAGGAGAGTATGAGATACACGGCTCAGCAGACAGTATCACACAGGAGAGGATTAGATACACAGCTCAGCTGACAGTATCACACAGGAGAGGATTAGATACACAGCTCAGCAGACAGTATCACACAGGAGAGGATTAGATACACAGCTCAGCAGACAGTACCACAAAGGAGAGGATTCGATACACGGCTCAGCAGACAGTATCACACAGGAGAGGATTAGATACACTGCTCAGCAGACAGTATCACACAGGAGAGGATTAGAGATACAGCTCAGCAGACAGTATCACACAGGAGAGGATTAGATACAAGGTTCAGCAGACAGTATCACACAGGAGAGTATTAGATACACTGCTCAGCAGACAGTATCACACAGGATAGGATTAGATACAAGGTTCAGCAGACAGTATCACACAGGAGAGGATTAGATACACGGCTCAGCAGACAGTTTCTCACAGGAGAGGATTAGATACACAGCTCAGCAGACAGTATCACACAGGAGAGGATTAGATACAAGGCTCAGCAGACAGTATCACACAGGAAAAGATTAGATATACGGCTCAGCAGACAGTATCACACAGGAGAGGATTAGATACAGAGCTCAGCAGACGGTATCACACAGGAGAGTATTAGATACAAGGCTCAACAGACAGTATCACACAGCAGAGGATTAGATACACGGCTCAGCAGACAGTATCACACAGAACAGGATTAGATACACTGCTCAGCAGACAGTATCACACAGGAGAGTATTAGATACAAGGCTCAGCAGACAGTATCACACAGGATAGGATTAGATACACAGCTCAGCAGACAGTATCACACAGGAGAGGATTAGATACACGGCTCAGCACACAGTTTCTCACAGGAGAGGATTAGATACACGGCTCAGCAGACAGTACCACACAGGAGAGGATTAGATACACAGCTCAGCAGACAGTACCACACAGGAGAGGATTAGATACACGGCTCAGCAGACAGTACCACACAGGAGAGGATTAGATACACAGCTCAGCAGACAGTACCACACAGGAGAGGATTAGATACACAGCTCAGCAGACAGTATCACACAGGAGAGGATTAGATACACAGCTCAGCTGACAGTATCACACAGGAGAGGATTAGATACAAGGTTCAGCAGACAGTATCACACAGGAGAGTATTAGATACACTGCTCAGCAGACAGTATCACACAGGATAGGATTAGATACAAGGTTCAGCAGACAGTATCACACAGGAGAGGATTAGATACACGGCTCAGCAGACAGTTTCTCACAGGAGAGGATTAGATACACAGCTCAGCAGAGAGTATCACACAGGAGAGTATTAGATACAAGGATCAGCAGACAGCATCACACAGCAGAGGATTAGATACACGGCTCAGCAGACAGTTTCTCACAGGAGAGGATTAGATACACAGCTCAGCAGACAGTATCACACAGGAGAGGATTAGATACACAGCTCAGCAGACAGTATCACACAGGAGGGGATTAGATACAAGGCTCAGCAGACAGTATCACACAGGAGGGGATTAGATATACGGCTCAGCAGACAGTATCACACAGGAGAGGATTAGATACAGAGCTCAGCAGACGGTATCACACAGGAGAGTATTAGATACAAGGCTCAACAGACAGTATCACACAGCAGAGGATTAGATACACAGCTCAGCAGACAGTATCACACAGAACAGGATTAGATACACTGCTCAGCAGACAGTATCACACAGGAGAGTATTAGATACAAGGCTCAGCAGACAGTATCACACAGGATAGGATTAGATACACAGCTCAGCAGACAGTATCACACAGGAGAGGATTAGATACACGGCTCAGCACACAGTTTCTCACAGGAGAGGATTAGATACACAGCTCAGCAGAGAGTATCACACAGGAGAGTATTAGATACAAGGATCAGCAGACAGTATCACACAGCAGAGGATTAGATACACAGCTCAGCAGACAGTATCACACAGAACAGGATTAGATACACTGCTCAGCAGACAGTATCACACAGGAGAGGATTAGATACACGGCTCAGCACACAGTTTCTCACAGGAGAGGATTAGATACACGGCTCAGCAGACAGTACCACACAGGAGAGGATTAGATACACAGCTCAGCAGACAGTACCACACAGGAGAGGATTAGATACACAGCTCAGCAGACAGTATCACACAGGAGAGGATTAGATACACAGCTCAGCTGACAGTATCACACAGGAGAGGATTAGATACACAGCTCAGCAGACAGTATCACACAGGAGAGGATTAGATACACAGCTCAGCAGACAGTACCACAAAGGAGAGGATTAGATACACGGCTCAGCAGACAGTATCACACAGGATAGGATTAGATACACAGCTCAGCAGACAGTATCACACAGGAGAGGATTAGATACACAGCTCAGCAGACAGTATCACACAGGAGTGGATTAGATACACAGCTCAGCAGACAGTATCACACAGGAGAGGATTAGATACACAACTCAGCAGATGGTATCACACAGGATAGGATTAGATACACTGCTCAGCAGACAGTATCACACAGGAGAGGATTAGATACAAGGTTCAGCAGACAGTATCACACAGGAGAGTATTAGATACACTGCTCAGCAGACAGTATCACACAGGAGAGGATTAGATACACGGCTCAGCAGACAGTTTCTCACAGGAGAGGATTAGATACACAGCTCAGCAGAGAGTATCACACAGGAGAGTATTAGATACAAGGATCAGCAGACAGCATCACACAGCAGAGGATTAGATACACGGCTCAGCAGACAGTATCACACAGGAGAGGATTAGATACAAGGCTCAGCAGACAGTATCACACAGGAAAAGATTAGATACACAGCTCAGTAGACAGTATCACACAGGACAGGATTAGATACAGAGCTCAGCAGACGGTATCACACAGGAGAGTATTAGATACAAGGTTCAACAGACAGTATCACACAGCAGAGGATTAGATACACAGCTCAGCAGACAGTATCACACAGAACAGGATTAGATACACTGCTCAGCAGACAGTATCACACAGGAGAGTATTAGATACAAGGCTCAGCAGACAGTATCACACAGGATAGGATTAGATACACAGCTCAGCAGACATTATCACACAGGAGATGATTAGATACACGGCTCAGCACACAGTTTCTCACAGGAGAGGATTAGATACACGGCTCAGCACACAGTACCACACAGGAGAGGATTAGATACACAGCTCAGCAGACAGTACCACACAGGAGAGGATTAGATACACGGCTCAGCACACAGTTTCTCACAGGAGAGGATTAGATACACGGCTCAGCAGACAGTACCACACAGGAGAGGATTAGATACACAGCTCAGCAGACAGTACCACACAGGAGAGGATTAGATACACAGCTCAGCAGACAGTATCACACAGGAGAGGATTAGATACACAGCTCAGCTGACAGTATCACACAGGAGAGGATTAGATACAAGGTTCAGCAGACAGTATCACACAGGAGAGTATTAGATACACAGCTCAGCAGACAGTATCACAGGAGGGGATTAGATACAAGGTTCAGCAGACAGTATCACATAGGAGAGTATTAGATACACAGCTCAGCAGACAGTATCACACAGGATAGGATTAGATACAAGGTTCAGCAGACAGTATCACACAGGAGAGGATTAGATACACGGCTCAGCAGACAGTTTCTCACAGGAGAGGATTAGATACACAGCTCAGCAGAGAGTATCACACAGGAGAGTATTAGATACAAGGATCAGCAGACAGTATCACACAGCAGAGGATTAGATACACGGCTCAGCAGATAGTTTCTCACAGGAGAGGATTAGATACACAGCTCATCAGACAGTATCACACAGGAGAGGATTAGATACAAGGCTCAGCAGACAGTATCACACAGGAAAAGATTAGATATACGGCTCAGCAGACAGTATCACACAGGAGAGGATTAGATACAGAGCTCAGCAGACGGTATCACACAGGAGAGTATTAGATACAAGGCTCAACAGACAGTACCACACAGGATAGGATTAGATACACAGCTCAGCAGACAGTATCACACAGGAGAGGATTAGATATACGGCTCAGCAGACAGTATCACACAGCAGAGGATTAGATACACAGCTCAGCAGACAGTATCACACAGAACAGGATTAGATACACTGCTCAGCAGACAGTATCACACAGGAGAGTATTAGATACAAGGCTCAGCAGACAGTATCACACAGGATAGGATTAGATACACAGCTCAGCAGACAGTATCACACAGGAGAGGATTAGATACACGGCTCAGCACACAGTTTCTCACAGGAGAGGATTAGATACACGGCTCAGCAGACAGTATCACACAGGAGAGGATTAGATACACAGCTCAGCAGACAGTATCACACAGGAGAGGATTAGATACACAGCTCAGCAGACAGTATCACACAGGAGAGGATTAGATACACAGCTCAGCAGACAGTATCACACAGGAGAGGATTAGATACACAGCTCAGCTGACAGTATCACACAGGAGAGGATTAGATACACAGCTCAGCAGACAGTACCACAAAGGAGAGGATTAGATACACGGCTCAGCAGACAGTATCACACAGGATAGGATTAGATACACAGCTCAGCAGACAGTATCACACAGGAGAGGATTAGATACACAGCTCAGCAGACAGTATCACACAGGAGAGGATTAGATACACGGCTCAGCAGACAGTATCACACAGGAGAGGATTAGATACACAGCTCAGCAGACAGTATCACACAGTAGAGGATTAGATACACAGCTCAGCAGACAGTATCACACAGGAGAGGATTAGATACACAGCTCAGCAGACAGTATCACACAGGAGAGGATTAGATACACGGCTCAGCACACAGTTTCTCACAGGAGAGGATTAGATACACGGCTCAGCAGACAGTATCATACAGGAGAGGATTAGATACACAGCTCAGCAGACAGTATCACACAGGAGAGGATTAGATAAACGGCTCAGCAGACAGTATCACACAGGAGAGGATTAGATACACAGCTCAGCAGACAGTATCACACAGGAGAGGATTAGATACACAGCTCAGCTGACAGTATCACATAGGAGAGGATTAGATACATAGCTCAGCTGACAGTATCACACATGAGAGGATTAGATACACAGCTCAGCAGACAGTATCACACAGGAGAGGAGTAGATACACAGCTCTGCAGAGAGTATCACACAGGAGATGATTAGATACACAGTTCATCAGACAGTATCACACAGGAGAGGATTAGATACACAGCTCAGCAGACAGTATCACACAGCATAGGATTAGATACACAGCTCAGCAGACAGTATCACACAGGAGTGGATTAGATACACGGCTCAGCAGACAGTATCACACAGGGCGGGATTAGATACACGGCTCAGCAGACAGTATCACACAGAATAGGATTAGATACACTGCTCAGCACACAGTATCACACAGAATAGGATTAGATACACAGCTCAGCAGATAGTATCACACAGGAGTGGATTAGATACACAGCTCAGCAGACAGAATCACACAGCATAGGATTAGATACACAGCTCAGCAGACAGTATCACACAGGAGTGGATTAGATACACGACTCAGCAGACAGTATCGCACAGGGCTGGATTAGATTCACGGCTCAGCAGATAGTATCACACAGGATAGGATTAGATACACAGTTCATCAGACAGTATCACACAGGAGAGGATTAGATACACAGCTCAGCAGACAGTATCACACAGGATAGGATTAGATACACAGCTCAGCAGACAGTATCACACAGGAAAGGATTAGATACACGGCTCAGCAGACAGTATCACACAGGAGAGGTTTAGATACACGGCTCAGCAGACAGTATCACACAGGGTAGGATTAGATACACAGCTCAGCAGAAAGTATCGCAAAGGAGAGGATTAGATACACTGCTCAGCTGACTGTATCACACAGCATAGGATTAGATACACAGCTCAGCAGAAAGTATCACACAGGAGAGGATTAGATACACAGCTCAGGAGAAAGTATCGCACAGGAGAGGATTAGATACACGGCTCAGCTGACTGTATCACACAGCATAGGATTAGATACACAGCTCAGCAGACAGTATCACACAGGACAGGATTAGATACACTGCTCAGCAGCCGGTATCACACTGGAGAGAATTAGATACACAGATCAGCAGAGAGTAACACACAGGAGAGGATTAGATACACTGCTCTGCAGATAGTATCATACAGGACTGGATTAGATACACAGCTCAGCAGACAGTATCACACAGGAGAGGATTAGATACATACACAGCTCAGCAGAGAGTATCACACAGGAGAGGATTAGATACACTGCTCAGCAGACGGTATCACACAGGAGAGGATTAGATACACGGCTCAGCAGACATTATCACACAGGGTAGGATTAGATACACAGCTCAGCAGAAAGTATCGCAAAGGAGAGGATTAGATACACTGCTCAGCTGACTGTATCACACAGCATAGGATTAGATACACAGCTCAGCAGAAAGTATCACACAGGAGAGGATTAGATACACAGCTCAGCAGAAAGTTTCGCACAGGAGAGGATTAGATACACGGCTCAGCTGACTGTATCACACAGCATAGGATTAGATACACAGCTCAGCAGACAGTATCACACAGGAGAGGATTAGATACACTGCTCAGCAGCTGGTATCACACAGGAGAGGATTAGATACACAGCTCAGCAGAAAGTATCACACAGGAGAGGATTAGATACACTGCTCAGCAGACGGTATCACACAGGAGAGGATTAGATACACTGCTCAGCAGACGGTATCACACAGGAGAGGATTAGATACACGGCTCAGCAGACAGTATCACACAGGGTAGGATTAGAGATACAGCTCAGCAGTAGTGTTGAGCCACCCCCCGTAGTGTTCGAGTTCGGTTCGGTTCGTCGAACACCTTCGAACACCGTTAAAACCAATGGCAGGCAAACAAAAACACATAGAAACACATAGAAAACACCTTTAAAGGTGTCCAAAAGCTGACAAACTGCTCAGAAGACACAACTAACACATGGAAAAGTGACAAGTACATATAGTCATGAGAAAATAAAAGAGGTGGAGGAGTAAAAGGAGGGGGAGACACAGATATAGGCATGTCATGCCCTTCTAAAATCCAAAAAGTGAGAAGCCGACACGTTCAGTCCGCTCCTGCCCGTGCCACCTCCGCGTCGCCGGGTTTGTGCCAGAGCCGCGGTGAACCCTGACGGCCAGCCCCCCTCTCCCAATACTGGTGCCTGTCCCCTGGTGGGTCGAGCGAGCCCCCCTGTGGTGGAGGCAGCTCTAAGCTTTTTAATTTAAATTGTCTCTCTAATTTGAATAAATACACTTTAAATCCATTTACAAGGATCTATTGGAGGGCAAGTCTCATGCCAGCAGCCGCGTAATTCCAGCTCCAGTAGCGTCCACTAAAGCTGCTGCAGTTAAAAAGCTTTTATAAGGATCGAGCTCGGCTGTCCACCGCAAGGCATCCTACTGCCAGTCCCAGCCCCTATGCCTTGGGGTGCCTCCTGATGCTCTTCACTGAGTATCCCGTGGTCCCGAAGCATTTCCTTTGAAAAAATGAAGTGTCCAAACTACAGGTGGTGTAGCTTGCTTAACAGCCGGGATAATCCGCTGACTAGCAGACACTGCTACTAGGCACAAAGTATTTCCTGGGCTAGATGCAGTTAAAAATTTGTAATTAGATACTCTCGTTGGATGCTGAGAAAGCATTCCATAGAGTCTCCTGGCACGCCATATATGATTCTCTTAAAAAGCTTGGGGTAGGGGTCTAGGGGACCCTTTTATAGCCAAAATCACGGCCCTGTATCACAATACGTCACCTAGGCTGAAGATAAATGGAACTGTAGCACCCTGAGGGCTCGGTTGCTACAGAGGTATTGCACCTCACCCAGAGGTGTGATATCTCACTCTCAGGTAAGGATGGAGTGTGGATCAGGACCCGACACCTGCATGCATTACACCACATTGCCGTGGGGCAGGGCGACCAATATGCCCCTGAGATGGGCACGACAGTCCCTGTCTCTGGCTGGAGTGGGGGGAGGGAACACTGAGGAAGGGGAACCCTGTAGTTCAGGAGCAGGGAGGAAGCAGTTCCTGGGTGCATTGAGAAGGGAGTATAAAAGGTGGGCACCATCTTAGTTCAGTGCAGAGAAGTCTGAGCAGAAGTGGCAGGGAGCAGGGGCTCTGCATGAGCTCTGCTCCGGAGGCGGGCCTAGTAACAGAGGCCCAGGCCTGGAAGAGGGAGAAGGAAGGAAGAGGAGCGGAGAAGGCTCCAGGAACGAGGAATGAAGGGATCCCAGGGGTGCGGACGGGCGAGTCGCCACCGCACGCCCGAATCCACCTGCGTGGACGGGTCAGGCCAAAGGGGGAGACCGGTCCCCGAAACTAGTGGAGGCAGGAAACGACCCTCAGCTAGAAACCGGAGGCTGTGACATTTTATGTGGCGCAGCCCCTCGCTACACCCGCTAGGAAGGCACCACATAGGGTCAGGGAAACTGGCGCCAAGTTTACCAAGAGGAGGCCCGAGGCAGCCGGACAGAAGGGTTGGTAAGAAAGGCCAGAGAAAGGACACACAAAGGGGGTCCTGTGAAGCGCTCCAAAGTTATCTGGGAGTTGTCTGAGCCCCTCACCTGGTGAGCACAGTACGACGTGGGCAGCCGTTACCTGCAGACGTGGTCGGGATAATAAGAACTGTGAGAAAAGGCCCTGGACTGCATCACTGACTCCGTGTCGTTACTGCTGCTGCCCTGCACCATCACCCCCATCCTCCGCATACACTGCCCTGAGGCTATACTCCTCCCGTGGGGAGTTATGCTACGCTCTGCTGCACCCACAACACCAGCCTCAGCGGTCTGCCCTGCAGCGGCGGTTCACTCTGACCGCAATCCACGGGTGGCGTAGTCGGACATTTAAACATCAAAACCACATAAATAGTTCCGCCACTGGTTTGACCACCCTGAGCCACGGAACCGGGTCGCCGCCACGGAGACTACAACCACCAGCATCCACCAAAAAGGGTCCGGCTCCGGGTGTCCCAAGGCCCAGGGGGTGCATCAGAACATTTTCATCACCTTTCACGATCACCAATGGGACAAGGCAGGGATGTCCTCTGTCCCCTCTCTTATACATCCTAGTGACGGAGCACCTGCTCTCATCAATTCGCCATAACCCCAATATTAGGTGGATTGAGGTGGGAGGCACCGAGTACAAGTGCTCTCTATTTGCTGATGATGTCCTAGTATATATCACTCAATCACATATATCCATCCCTGCTGTTATGGCTGAAATAGATCACTTTGTTACATGGTAAAATTTTAAAATCAATGCAGTGAAGTCTGAGGCCCTCGATGTCTCCCTCCCTAAATCCATATAGGATTCCATCCAGTCCAACTTTCCCTTTGCCTGGCCCTCACAGGGTATCAAATACTTAGGAATTCCTATTCATAGAGACCTCTCCCATCTATGTTATCTTAATTTTGGGCCCTTTATTGAACAACTCCATACAGACCACGGTTGGCAAGTTAGAACTGTAAGATTCACTACGTGAACCACTGGTGTTTTGTGGAAAAGCACATGTACACTGCGTTCCAAATTATTATGCAAAAAGTGTTTAGGAGTGATAAGGGAAGAATTTGTTTGTTTGTCAGTTAAACTCATTGATGGTGATGTGTGTCAGGGCTCTTTATATCACTGTAAGCAATTGCAGACACCTGTGCTAATTAGTTTGGCAGGTGTGTCCAATGAAAGGCAAGACTACTTAAGAAGGCTGTCTCACATTATTAAGCAGCCTACATTTTCTGCCAAAATGGGAAAGAAAAAGGATGTGTCGGCTGCTGAGAAGCAACAAATTGTGGAGTGTTTAGGTCAAGGCATGACTACAATCAACATTGTGCGATGATCGGGATGAAGTGTCTTGGCAATCAAGAAGTATGTAGCTGATTCACAGTACACACGTGTGCGTGCTGATAAGGGCAAATTGAGGACTCTTTCCTACAGGCAATTACGTCAGGTTAAAAGAGCAGCGGCAAAAAAGCCTTGTCATAGCAGCAGACAAGTTTTTGAAGCTGCTGGTGCCTCCAACGTCCCCCGAACAACAAGATGCAGGGTCCTTCAGAGGTTTGCAGCTGTGCATACGCCATCCTGTCGACCTCCTCTATCCACTTCACACAAGCAGAAACGGCTCCAGTGGGCCAAACATTACATGAAGACTGATTTCAAAACTGTTTTGTTCATGGATGAGTGCCGTGCAGCGCTCGATGGTCCAGATGGATGGAGTGGAGGATGGCTGGTTGATGGACACCCCACGCAAACACGGCTACAGCGCCAACAAGGAGGAGGTGGAGTAATGTTTTGGGCTGGAATCATGGGGAGAGAGATTGTCGGCCCCTTTAGGATCCCTGAAGGCGCTAAAGATGAACTCCATAATGTATGTGGATTTTCTCAAACAGCACTTCCTGCCATGGTTCAAGAAGAAGAACCGTGTATTTCACAGCAAGATCATTTTTTTGCATGATAATGCACCATCTCATGCTGCACATAAAACATCTGCATCTCTGGCTGATATGGGCATAAAAGGGGACAAACTTATGGTGTGACCCCCATGCTCCCCTGACCTCTACCCCATTCAGAACCTCTGGGGCATCATCAAAAGGAGTGTCTATGATGGCGGGAGGCAGTTCACATCTAAGCAACAGCTCTGGGAGGGTATTCTGTCCTCATGCAAAACAATTGAAGCAGAAACCATCCAAAACCTGACAAATTCAATGGACGAGAGAGTTCAGAAGCTCCTTTCGAACAAGGGGTCCTATGTGAAAATGTAACATCACCTAGAATAAAGTTTTGAGTTGAAAACTGTTTGATTTCAGTTTCTAATAACCTGCTAATGCTTATAATTTCAAAAATGACCATTTTTTTGGTCTTTATTAAAATGAAAAGGTTGATCGAAAAGTTTGGGGGATCTAAGAGTGTGGCAACCCAGTAGTCATGATTACTTCGAATTCTGACAATATGAGGGTCATGTTGCAGGTAGTGCAGCAAGAAGGCACTTATGTGTCTTGCGCATCTCGGAGCCCCAAAATTATTTTCCGGGCTAGATGCAACTAAAAATTATTATTAATTTTAAATCTGGTGGAGCTTAGTATAGATGGCCTAATAGGATCAGTGCTGCACACTGCTACAAAGCCCAAATTATTTTCCAGTCAAGATACAGATAAACATGATTAGTAATTTTAAATCTGGTGAAGCTTATTATAGATGGCCTAATAGAATCAGTGCTGCACACTGCTACAAAGCCCAAATTATTTTCTAGCCAAGATACAGATAAACATGATTAGTAATTTGAAAGCTTAAAACGGTTGGTAGGGTGATTTTAACCAATCATCAAGCTTTTACTCTCCCCAGGATGACACAGGGGTAGAAAAGTCGTTTCGGATCCATGATTTGTTCATCTTTATGAACGTGAGTCTGTCTACATTATCAGTGGAGAGCCGCGTGCGCTTATCTGTCAGCACACCACCAGCAGCGCTGAACACACGTTCAGACAGAGCGCTGGCTGCGGGGCATGACAAGATCTCCAAGGCGTAAGTGGCTAGCTCCGGCCATTTATCCAGATTGGAAGCCCAAAAAGAGCAAGGTTCCAGTGACACAGTCATGGCTTCAATGTTTACTTGGAGATACTCCTGTACCATCGTCTCTAGGCGTTGACTATGTGTCAGACTTCTTGTCTCCTGTGGCCTTGCAAAGGATGGGCTAAAAAAGTGGTGAAATGATTCCGCAAAATTGATGTTACCAGCAGATACTGTGGTTCTGTTACGGTTTGAGTGCTGAACACTTGACGCTCCCACGGTTGGCAAGTTGGAACTGTGAGATTCACTACGTGCACCACTGGTGTTTTGTGGAAAAGCACATGTAAGATTCTGCAACAGTCTCTGCTGATACTCCTGCATGCGTGCATCCCTTTCTATGGCAGGAATAATTTCTGCAAATTTACTTTTGTATCGGGGTTCTAACAGTGTGGCAACCCAGTAGTCAGGATTATTTCTAATTCTCACAATTCGAGGGTCATGTTGCAGGTAGTGCAGCAAGAAGGCACTCATGTGTGTTGCGCATCCAGGAGCACCAAGTCCCTGTTGTGTTGGTGGCGAGGTAACAATCATGCTTCCTTCCTCTGTCCTCTCCCCCCAACCTCGCACAACAGAAATGTGATCAAGGTCTCCCTCATCTGATGAGTCTTCCATCAGTTCGTCCTCCACTTCTTCCTGGGCTCCTGCACCTTCCTCACTAGTTTGGCTGCTACCATGCGCCCTGGTAAAACCATCTCCCCCACCCTCACATGCCTGCCGCCTTGGTGCTGCCGACCGTCTGGACCTTGCAGATGTTAGCCCTTCCGCATACAACTCCTCCTCCTCTACTTCCTCCACCTCCTCTTGTGCCACCACCTGACTCCGAATTCTGTTTAACATGTGCTCCAGCATGTAAATCACCGGAATAGTCATGCTGATAATGGCATCGTCAGCACTAAACATCTTCGTCGCCATTTCAAAACTGTGCAGAAGGGTGCATAGGTCCCTGATCTGAGACCACTCCTCCAGCATGATTTGCCCCACCTCTGGATCTCGTTGGCCCAGGCTATACGTCAGAACGTATTGCACCAGGGCTTGTCGGTGCTGCCACAGTCACTGCAACATGTGCAGAGTTGAATTCCACCGGGTAGGCACATCGCATTTTAGCCGGTGAAGTGGCAGGCCCAACGACTTCTGTAGAGATGTAAGTCGCTGAGCTGCGGGATGCGAACGGCGGAAGTGAGCACACAGCGACCGTGCCCTCTGCAGAAGGCCATCTAGTCTGGGATAGTGGGCTAAAAATTGCTGGACAACCAGGTTCAACACGTGAGCCATACAAGGCACGTGTGTGACATTGCCCCGGCGAAGGGCCGCACCCAGGTTTGCAGCATTGTCGCACACGGCCTTCCCTGGTTTCAGGTCCAGTGGAGACAACCATTCATGAAATTGGTTCTCCAGAGCTGACCACAACTCCTCAGCTGTGTGACTCACATTTCCCAGACATTTCAAAGTAAAAACCGCCTGATGACGTTGAGCCCTACTGCCAGCATAGTAAGGAGGTGTGCAGGATCCCTTCTGCGCAGTTAGAAAGCTTGTGGCATGACCAGACAGGCTTTGGGTGCAGGTGGAAGACCGAGAGGAGGTTGAGGAGGCAGAAGCAGTGGAGGAACTTTGACATAAAGAGGATTGACGCACAACTCGTGGGGACGGCAAGACTTGGACAGCAGCCCCTTGTCCTGCTGTCACCATAGTTACCCAGTGCCCAGTCAGCGACATGTAACGCCCCTGTCCATGCCTACTCGTCCAAGTGTCTGTGGTGAAATGCACCCTGTCACACACAGAGTTTCTCAAAGAAGCGGTGATGTTGTGTGCGACATGCTGGTGGAGCGCAGGCACACCTTTCTTTGAGAAGTAGTGCCGACTGGGCATCTGGTACTGGGGCACTGCGACGGACATAAGGTCTCGAAAATCCTCTGTGTCCACCAGGCGGAAAGGCAGCATTTCTGTAGCCAAGAGCTTGCAGATGGTGAAATTCAACCTCTTAGCTTTCTCATGGCTAGGAGGAAATGGTCTTTTACTTGTCCACATCTGAGGGACCGAGGGCTGGCTATTGTGCTTAGACGGGGTTGATAAGGGTGTCCCCGGCAAACTGCCGGTCTGTGAGGAAGATGCAGGCGGACATGTTAGGTTGCCTTGATCCAAAGGTGGTGCTATCGATGTCGGACAGCGCTCAACTGTTATGTTCTGCTACCAAAGCTAAGGAAAGAGAGGAGATCTGTCCCTACTATGAGACTCAGCTGAATCCCTACGATGTAACAGGGAACCTGATCCTGCGATCAGACCTGCTAAAGTCCTAATCTAGTCTGTACGAAGACCTATAGATGTGGGGAGGGAATCCCTACAAGTACTAAGGACTGGGAGGAATATGGGACACCTCCTAACAGAAATAGTAGCAGACAGACGAACAAACAAAATAGATAGAACATAGAGGTCCGTAGACCAAGCAAACTAACAGAGTTAGATACAGAGCACAGGCTAGCTAGAAAGTAGATATACAATGAAGTCCAGCAAAGCCAGAAGGGCAGAGCAGGACTAAATAGGCCAACAAGGTCATGTGACCAGCAAAGGAAAAAAAACCTAACAGCAAGGTTCTAACAGTACCCCCCCTTCTAAGAGGATCCTCCGGATCCCCTAGGACCAGGCTTATCAGGAAATCTCCTGTGAAACGCTCTGATAAGTCTGGACGCGGAAACATCATCTGACCTCACCCAAGAGTTATCCTCGGGTCCGAAACCTTTCCAGGCCACAAGATACTGCAAACTACCTCTATACCGTCTAGAGTCAAGGATGCAAGAAATTTCATATTCCCCGTCCTCCACCACCGGAGGAACAGAGGCAGAGGCGTCACCATCCGACACAACAGCTTTTTTTAACAGAGAGACATGAAAGACCGGATTAATTCTCCAGGAGGTAGGAACCTCCAACCTAACAGCAGATTGGTTGACAACCTGAAGCACCTTAAAGGGCCCTACAAACTTGGGACCCAATTTCTTAGAAGGAATCCTCAACCGCAGATTCCTAGAGGACAACCAAACCATGTCACCAACAGCGAACAAAACCTCCTGTCGTTTCCTATCAAAGTAGTCTTTAGATTTTCTGTTGGCCTCCTGAAGATTACCACGCACATCCGTCCAAACTCTTTCCAAATCACCGGAAAAATTCTCCTCCTCAGGCACGGCAGATCCCAACTTGGAGAACGACCCAAACGACGGATGTCTCCCAGAACAACAAAAAAAAGGCGAACAACCAGCAGAAGAAGATGTATGATTGTTCAGAGCAAATTCGGCAAGTGGCAGAAACTCAGACCACCCCTCTTGATTGTCTGCCACAAAACAACGCAAGAACTGCTCAACATCCTGGTTTTTCCTTTCTGTCTGGCCATTAGATTCAGGATGATATCCGGACGAAAACGACAAATGAATTCCCAACCTGTCACAAAAGGCACGCCAAAAACGAGCCACAAACTGAGGACCCCTATCAGAAACAATGTCAGTAGGAACGCCATGAAGTCTGACAATTTCCTTGACAAAGGCCTTAGCGAGAGTTTTAGCGCAGGGCAGTTTGACGAAGGGAACCAAGTGACACATCTTGCTAAAGCGGTCCACGACCACCCAGATGACAGTAAAACCCTCAGAGGGGGGAAGGTCAGTTATAAAGTCCATAGCCAAATGTGTCCAAGGAGCACTGGGGACCTCCAAAGGACAAAGCAACCCCGCAGCAGGAGTATGTGAGGACTTAGATCTAGCACATATAGTACATTGGCGCACCCACTTAATGACTTCCTTCTGCCATCCAGGCCACCAAAAACTGCGACCCACCAGTCTCTTGGTCTCAGAGATTCCGGGATGACCTGCCAACCGAGATTCGTGACACTCAACAAACAAATCTCTCCTAAAGGTCTCAGGCACAAACAACCTCCCATGAGGAGTGTTAGATGGGGCATTCTCCTGAGCTTTAAGAATCTCATCTTCCAAAACGGAGTCTAAAGCAGCTATCACAACACCTTCTTGTAAAATGTTTTCCTCTTTCTCAGCACCGACTATGGGAGAAAAACTGCGAGACAAGGCATCCGCCTTAACATTCTTAGTACCAGGGATGTAAGTAACGGAGAAATTAAACCGCGAGAAAAACAGTGCCCACCTAGCCTGACGGGCATTCAGGCGCTTGGCAGCATCAAGATATACCAGATTTTTATGATCCGTAAGAACCTGAACGGGAAATTCCGCACCTTCCAAGAAGTGGCGCCAGTGTTCAAATGCGAGTTTAATAGCCAATAATTCCCGATTACCAATATCGTAATTCAATTCAGTCTCCGAAAATTTTTTTGAAAAAAAGGCACAGGGATGTAATCCATCCCCGTTATCCTGAGACAATACTGCGCCAACCCCCACAGAGGAAGCATCAACCTCAACCAAAAACGGCCTAGTAACATCAGGCTGCATAAGGATGGGAGCAGAGGTGAACCTCTCCTTGAGATACACAAAAGCTTCAATGGCCTCAGAAGACCACTGAACCGCATCAGCACCTTTCCTGGTGAGATCAGTCAGAGGTTTGACAATACTAGAAAAATTTTTTATGAACTTTCTATAGTAATTGGCGAAACCCAAAAACCTCTGTATCGATTTCAAACCAATAGGCCTAGGCCATTCCTGCACAGCCTGAACCTTAACCGGATCCATCTCAAAACCTTTGCTGGAGATAATGTAGCCCAAAAAACTAATTCTCTGTACAGCGAACTCACATTTCTCCAGCTTAGCAAAAAGCGAATTGTCCATTAATAACTGTAATACCTCACGCACGCTCCGCCAATGAGACTCCAGATCTGGCGAATAAATCAAAATGTCATCCAAATACACAACCACATTTTTACCGATCAAAGGTCTAAGGATGTCATTAATCAGATTCTGAAAAAATGCAGGAGCATTAGTGAGACCAAAAGGCATAACCAGATTCTCAAAATGACCCACAGGAGTGTTAAAAGCAGTCTTCCATTCATCACCCTCCTTCATGCGCAACAGATTGTATGCCCCCTTAAGGTCAATTTTAGAGAACCACTTGGCCCCCAATAACTGGTTAAACAGATCAGGAATCAATGGCAGTGGGTAAGGATTGCGTACCGTAATTTTGTTAATCTCACGAAAATCCAGACAAGGACGTAAACCGCCGTCCTTTTTTTTTACAAAAAAAAATCCAACCGCCACAGGAGACTTAGAGGGCCTAATGTGACCGGCGGCCAAACTTGTCTGTATGTATTCCTCCAAAGCCTTCCTCTCAGGAATAGTAAGGTTAAATAAACGACTCTTAGGAACAGTCGCTCCAGGGACAAATTCAATAGAACAATCATAGTCTCTATGGGGAGGCAAAACCTGCGATTCCTTCTCAGAAAAAACTCTCCAAAAATCCTGAATAGGAACAGGCAATTCTCCCCTATCCAAAGCTGCAATACGCCCGTTACAACACTTGTCATAACATTTATGGCTCCAGGATTTAATTTCACTGGTAGACCAATCCAGTACAGGATTGTGAAATTTTAACCAGGGCAAACCCAATATTACTGGAGAAGGCAAGTTATTCAACACTACCAAATCCAATTTCTCATGGTGAACACCATTAATAGTGAGAGGAAATTCACTGACCTTGAGAGTAATATTCTTCAAAGGGGAGCCATCCACAGAAACCACAGCAATGGGGGATGACAAAGGTTCAGGTTTTAAATTGAGTTTTTCCACGAATCCCCCATCAATTACATTCAGTGTAGACCCGCAATCAACAAATACCCGAAATTCCATTAATTTTTCCTGAGCAATCGTGGAAGCAGCTAAAAATATACCCTTGGAATTTAAACAGGCAATACGGGCGTGACTGACCATTTTTTTTTCTTTCTTCATACGAAGCTCACAGCCTTTAATCAAATGACCAGATTTTCCGCAGTAGAAACACAAGCCTTGCGAAAAACGACGGTCTTTTTCTTGAGAGCGAGGTGCCACCGATCCAATCTCCATCGGTTCACCACTGTTAGTACACACATTATCATAACCAGAAACTGACATAGCAGAGGATTTGCTCTCATTAACCCTAGCACGCAGTCTTCTATCCACCCGTATAGCTAATTGCATAGCCTGTTGCAAATCTTCAGGTGTAGGATAAGCAATTAGCAGGTCTTTAACCCTTTCACTGAGCCCAGCAAGAAATAGACTTTTCAGAGCAGAATCGTTCCACCCTGTTTGAGTGGACCAACGACGAAAATGTGTACAATATTTTTCCACATTACCCGATCCTTGTTTTAGACGTCTCAACTCAGTCTCAGCTGATGCGACACGGTCAGGATCATCATATAATAGTCCCAAAGCAGAAAAAAAACTATCCACTGATCAGAAGCATGAATCACTAGGTTGCAAAGAAAAGGCCCACTCCTGAGGCTCTTTGCGCAAAAGTGACATTATGAACCCTACGCGCTGGGATTCATCCCCAGAGGACTTAGGTCTCAAACGAAAATACAATAAGCAAGTGTAGCACCCTGAGGATTCGGCTGCTACAGGGGTATTGCACCTCAACCCAGAGGTGTGATATTCCACTCCCGGGTAAGGAAGGAGTGTGGAACTGAGCTCAGATAGACTGCATGCACTACATACATCCCATTCCAGAGGAGCAGGCCGACGGTACTCCCACTTAGAAATGTGCAGGTACAACCGAGCCTGTTCCTGGCTGGAGTGGGAGGGGGGTGGTACATCCCATGTAGTGTAGGGGCAGATAGGGGGAGCAGTCTGGGTAGTGATAGGAGCTCATTGGGTGCTGGTCACCTGAGCTCACACATAGAGGGATATATAAGGAGGGCACCAACTTAGATCAGGGTCAGACGCTGAGAACAAGTCAGTTGGAGAGAGAGAAGGAAACAGCAGCCCTGGAGAGAGAGAGAGGAGAAAGAAAGAGAAAGACCCAGAGGGGGAAGACTGAAGGGACCCAAGAACCCAAATTAGAGCACCGGGTGAGGAGTCAGCAAGAGGGTACCGGAACCCAAGCTGGTGGGGGTAAAGACATTCCCCAGCCAGAGACCGGAGACCGTGGGCAGTGTCTGTCACGGTCACCCACCACATTCACCCCGAAGGCACACCACATGAAGGGTCAGGGAACCCAGGGCCAAGGGTGTCCCAAAAGAAGGCCCGAGGGAGCTGGACCTAGGTGAATCACTGGTGGGGACGGCTGAAGAAAGGACAGAGGGAGAGCTCAGGGCCACGCTCTGGACTTGTTTGGGGGTTGACCGGATCCAGGACCTGGTGGACGCAGCACGGCTCGGGTGGTCACTAGCAGCTGGAGTGACCAGTACAACATCAGCAGTAAGTAAACACCCTTAACTGCACAACCCGAGTCTGTCTTCATTGCCGGCTGCATCGCACCACCACAACCCCCATCCTCTGCGCCTGTCCCCTCTGAGGCTATACCCTCCCGTTGGGGGTTATCCCACCAAGCTGCACATCCACCATCAGCCTCAGCGGACCCTGCTGCAGCGGCGGCCACAGTGACCGCATCACAACGGGTGGCGTAGTCGACACAAAAGAACTTTAATAACATCTGTAGGACTGCCACATAACACTGAGCTTGACGCCCTGGGCACGGAACCGGGTCACAGCCGCTCGGAGACTACAACCCCCCCCATCTGATCCGGTGCCGGGTATTCCCCTCAAAAAAGGAATATGTCCCAGGGGGCGCGTCAACTTTGGCGTAGTCGGCAGGATTACGTGCCCGCAACACCCGGGTACTGCGTGCCTGAAGAAAAGTGCAAGTTTACCTCAGAAAGAAGTCTCCCGCCGGTTCCGGAGGGTCCACGCCATCGGACTCCATCACCAGTCGTTTCCCGCCGATTGTCCGCCATTTCCAGCTTGTTTCCGCCATCTGCAGAGTTTCCCGCCACTGGGAAGCGATTCCCGCCAAAACCGCAGATTTCCCGCCTTGGAAGAGCAGCGGACACCATTATGGGCGTGCCAAAGGAGGGCAGGAGGCCACCTCCCATCGTGGGCCAGGACAGAAAATGGCGCCAAAAGTGGAAACCGCCCCCACCAACAGAGACTGTGATGCTGGAGGTGTCTGTCAGCGTGAAAGAACTCCCCCTGGAGCTGACAGTCACCGAGTTGCCCCGGGACCGCCCTCGAAGTGGGAGGAGACGAAAGAGAAGAGAAAAGATGGGTGTCGCTTGGAGGAGTCTGGAGCGAGCGCACCCGGAGGCAAGAGGTCTAACAAGGAGTAGCGGAGAAGCTCACCCGGAGATGGAAAGAAAGCAGAACAGCACCGGCCCGCTGGCCAGGAGTCTGCTAGAGACCGAGGAAGGAGGGCAGAGCAGCACCGGCCCGCTGGCCAGGAGCCTGCCGGAAGCAGAGCAGAGCAGCACCGACCCGATGGTCAGGAGCCTGCTAGAGTCCACAACCCCGCTAGGTCTAGCGGAGATCCTAGCGCAGCTCCCCCGAGACCGGGAGTGTGCACAAACAGCCCTGGAGGGCCTCGCAAGGAGGATGGCCCGGGTACAGCGCGAGATACTGGCGGAGTGGAGCCGGGAGATGGCCCAGCAACCAGAGACCAGTCAACGGAGCACGCTACCCTGGAAGAGGAAGCAGACCGCCTCTGAGGATGGCGCAGGAGGACCCAAGGCCGGAGACGGCGCCGAGGAGGGAGCCGAACGCATGGAGGCAGGTAAAGGGGACGCCTATACCCCAAGCCGTGACACCGCTCACCTGCCCCAGCTCCCCGTCGCAGAGCCCGAAAGTCCCCCTGCTGTGCCCGTAGCCGCCACGTCACCGCTATGGACTAGGCCCCGACCGGAAGCCGCCGCCGCGACCCCTGTGACGTCACGCGCCTCGACCCGGAGCGTGACAAAGCAGGAAGTACCACCAGCCTGGTCGCAAGGCCTAGTACCTCCGGGCGCCGCACCACCGACAGCGCCCCCTACCTCCGCGGAGCCTCCGGCCTGGCCGCAAGGCCAGGTAGCCCAGGGCGCCGCCGTCCTAACGGTGCCCTTCACCTTCCAGGTGCCCCAGGCCTGGCCGCAAGGCCTGGGCAACCCGGGCGCCACCACCACCGCGCCCGCGCCCGCAATACCTAGGGTGCCACACCTGGGGGAGGACCTCTTCGGCCAGCTCACATGGCCGGACGGGCGGCCCTTCATCTGGCCCGAAGGGTACCCTGAGCTGGAGCGGCAGCAAAGACTAGGGCCCTTGTGTGAGCCCCTAATCCCGGCTCCGAAGCCCGTGGCTCGGGTCTCGCCTCCTCTAGCAGAAGCCCAATTCGTGTGGGACCCCACGGGAGAAGATTTGATGGGGTTCACCGGAGAAACTCGGGCAGCCGCAGCTGAACGTACAGAGTGTTGCCGTCAACAGCTGGCAGAGTTTAAGAGAGAACGGGAGGAGAGGCGGGTCAGAGAACAACAGGCCCAAATCCAGAGCGCGGAGCAGAAGAGCCGGACTAGGAGGAACCCCCGTGCAGCGCATTGTCCCCGCACCATCGGGACAGTGATAAAGTTCAACCCGCAGCATGGGTGGGGCTTTATTCGGGACCGTAACAACCGCGGTGACGTTTTTGTGACTCGCAGAGACGTCGAGTCCCACCTGCCGGAAGGTCACAAAGGCCGTGACCTCTACGTCGGAGACGAGGTCACTTTCACCCGGCACAAGTGTGCCAAAGGACCTTACGCCCTCCACGTACACCGCCTGACGGAGGAGGAGTTGCGGTGCGAGGAGGAGGAGCAAGAGGACCCGGACGGGTCTGAAGTAACAACCAGCTATAAGCAAAGAGCAGGAGGAAGACGCCGTTGAGTGCGGCAGAGCAGGTGTTGTAAATAGTTACCCAATCAGGGTATAAAGGAACTGGAACTGTTGTTGCTGCTAAAATAGTCCCCGTTGGGACCAGTGAACTGTTTTACCCGTTAACCCCTTCATCCTGCAGGCTGAGGACTGTGAGCAGCCATTCCCTTCCCTCTACCTGGCCGAGGACTGAGAGCGGCCAACTTCCAACTTCCCTGTATATAGTTGCGCGTCCTAAAGCGCCCCCTACCGGTTTTATAAGAAAACCAGATTTTCTAAGAGACTGTCGCACTTTTCCCGGACACACGTTGCACAGTGTCCGGAGGAGGAACCAGAGACAAGAGAAGTCTACGAGAAAGTTTTATCTGATAAGATATGTTATATATATAATGTCTTATATGTTTTATATGTTTATATAAAAATTTTGTATGTTTTGGTGTTTTTGTCTTTACAGCCCGAGGACGTGCTGTGATTTACCAGGGGGGAATGTAGCACCCTGAGGATTCGGCTGCTACAGGGGTATTGCACCTCAACCCAGAGGTGTGATATTCCACTCCCGGGTAAGGAAGGAGTGTGGAACTGAGCTCAGATAGACTGCATGCACTACATACATCCCATTCCAGAGGAGCAGGCCGACGGTACTCCCACTTAGAAATGTGCAGGTACAACCGAGCCTGTTCCTGGCTGGAGTGGGAGGGGGGTGGTACATCCCATGTAGTGTAGGGGCAGATAGGGGGAGCAGTCTGGGTAGTGATAGGAGCTCATTGGGTGCTGGTCACCTGAGCTCACACATAGAGGGATATATAAGGAGGGCACCAACTTAGATCAGGGTCAGACGCTGAGAACAAGTCAGTTGGAGAGAGAGAAGGAAACAGCAGCCCTGGAGAGAGAGAGAGGAGAAAGAAAGAGAAAGACCCAGAGGGGGAAGACTGAAGGGACCCAAGAACCCAAATTAGAGCACCGGGTGAGGAGTCAGCAAGAGGGTACCGGAACCCAAGCTGGTGGGGGTAAAGACATTCCCCAGCCAGAGACCGGAGACCGTGGGCAGTGTCTGTCACGGTCACCCACCACATTCACCCCGAAGGCACACCACATGAAGGGTCAGGGAACCCAGGGCCAAGGGTGTCCCAAAAGAAGGCCCGAGGGAGCTGGACCTAGGTGAATCACTGGTGGGGACGGCTGAAGAAAGGACAGAGGGAGAGCTCAGGGCCACGCTCTGGACTTGTTTGGGGGTTGACCGGATCCAGGACCTGGTGGACGCAGCACGGCTCGGGTGGTCACTAGCAGCTGGAGTGACCAGTACAACATCAGCAGTAAGTAAACACCCTTAACTGCACAACCCGAGTCTGTCTTCATTGCCGGCTGCATCGCACCACCACAACCCCCATCCTCTGCGCCTGTCCCCTCTGAGGCTATACCCTCCCGTTGGGGGTTATCCCACCAAGCTGCACATCCACCATCAGCCTCAGCAGACCCTGCTGCAGCGGCGGCCACAGTGACCGCATCACAACGGGTGGCGTAGTCGACACAAAAGAACTTTAATAACATCTGTAGGACTGCCACATAACACTGAGCTTGACGCCCTGGGCACGGGACCGGGTCACAGCCGCTCGGAGACTACAACCCCCCCCATCTGATCCGGTGCCGGGTATTCCCCTCAAAAAAGGAATATGTCCCAGGGGGCGCGTCACAAGCATTTTTAAATGAAAAAAATTCTCGGTGTTCACCAAAAAACAAATCCGGCAAACATACCTTAGGCTCCAAGAAATGTGCTCCAGGACAGTTACTCACGTGCTGACGGAGCTCGGCCACCTCCAGAGAGAGTCCCTGCAGGCGATGAGCCAAATCCTGAACCGACACCATGATGGAACAGAAAAATCTTTCCTTAGAGAATTTGCGGGCTGGACTTACTGTTATGTTCTGCTACCAAAGCTAAGGAAAGAGAGGAGATCTGTCCCTACTATGAGACTCAGCTGAATCCCTACGATGTAACAGGGAACCTGATCCTGCGATCAGACCTGCTAAAGTCCTAATCTAGTCTGTACGAAGACCTATAGATGTGGGGAGGGAATCCCTACAAGTACTAAGGACTGGGAGGAATATGGGACACCTCCTAACAGAAATAGTAGCAGACAGACGAACAAACAAAATAGATAGAACATAGAGGTCCGTAGACCAAGCAAACTAACAGAGTTAGATACAGAGCACAGGCTAGCTAGAAAGTAGATATACAATGAAGTCCAGCAAAGCCAGAAGGGCGGAGCAGGACTAAATAGGCCAACAAGGTCATGTGACCAGCAAAGGAAAAAAAACCTAACAGCAAGGATCTAACATCAACACCAGCTGGTGTTACCACCTCCAAAGAAAATGATGACCTGCCAATCACGCTGGCTGTTGCGGGTAAAGAGGTGGCAGGTCTGCGCCCCAAAACAGGTGTGACTGCTGTCCCCCCAGTCACAGAGGATGAAGAGGCCGCGGATGCACAAGATATGGCAGACGACGGTTGGCCCGGCCGGCTAGGCCGCATTGTAGCACACTGAGCTTCCCACTGCAACTTATGCTTCATGTCCATGTGCCGGTTCATGCATGAAGTACTCAAACTATGTATTTTTTGGCCTCTACTTAGCTTTTGCTGACAAATGTTACAGATAACACGAGTTGGGTCATCTTTATCAATCTGAAAAAATGCCCAGGCTATGCAAGGCGTAGCACCCATGCGACCTGAAGAGCCACCACGACTTGTGGTGAGAGGCAGAGTTGTGTTTGAGGATGCAGTTGTTGACGTGCTTCCAGTACTACGTCTCTGTCCAGGAAGGCGCAACCTGACCTCGTCGTCACTAGCATCTTCCTCCACCTCCTCTGCTGACCTCATCTCTTGGCTGACTGTGGGTTGACAGTAAGTGGGATCTCCAACCTCATCATCATCACCCTGTGCGTTATCACACCCGTCGTCCTCAGAGCCAACCTGTTCCTGCCCTGACAAAAAACTAAAGTTGTCGCTCCAATCAGGTATTTGAGTCTCATCATCGTCTTCCTCATTGTCTCCACCAACAGGAGTTACAGTTTGGGAATGAGGGTCTACATTATGGTCAGAACCTTCTGCGTCTGGTCCTGGATCCGACTCATAAAGATTCTGGGCATCAGTGCAGATCATTTCCTCGTCTGGATTCACAGAAGCGCTGGAGTCGACCTCTGATTCCCAGGCTATAGTATGAGTAAACAGCTCTGCAGACTCAACCATCTGTTCTACCTCATACTCAGACGGGCAGCTGGAGATTTGGGAGCTGTGAGGAAGCAAGTGCGATTGGGGTGACACCTTTGAGGACTGGAGTATTTGTGATGTTGAAGTTGATGTGGAGGAGAGCCCACTTAAAGGAGCACTTGATATCCGTTGAAGCACCTGCTGTTTTTGTGCCTCATCTGGAATTTGTAGCGATTGGCGTGGCCGTAAGAAAGGGATCTTATCACATTGTCCGCTAAAAGAAGTAGACATTTTAGTTTGGCTGGAAGATGGTCTTTCTTCTGCAGATGTTACTGTTGCTTTAACACCTACCCCACGGACACAACCTTTTTTCCCCTTCCCAACACGCCTATTCCCCTTTCCACCAGCAGCAGGCCTTTTTCCACTCATTTTGGTGGTTAACTAATTCACAACTCTGGAGTTGTTTGCACAAAAAAACAATGGATGGGAACCGAGCAGAGCTGAGTGGCCAAACTGTGGTATTAGGCCAAAACTATTGGCTGGGTTAGATGCAGAAAAAAATTATATTCAATTTGCAACCTGATGGAGGTCAGTATAGATGGACTAATAGAACAAGTCCCACACACAGCTAGAAGCCCAAATATTTTTTCAGAGGTAGATGCAGAAAAAATTTTTATTCAGTTTGCAACCTGATGGAGGTCAGTATAGATGGACTAATAGAGAAAGTCCCACACACTGCTAGAAGGCCAAATATTTTTTCAGAGCTAGATGCAGATATAAATTATTTTTAATTTGCAACCTGATGGAGGTCAGTATAGATGGACTAATAGAGAAAGTCCCACACACTGCTAGAAGGCCAAATATTTTTTCAAAGCTAGATGCAGACAAAAAATTATTTTTAATTTGCAACCTGATGGAGGTCAGTATAGATGGACTAATAGAGAAAGTCCCACACACTGCTAGAAGGCCAAATATTTTTTCAGAGCTAGATGCAGATATAAATTATTTTTAATTTGCAACCTGATGGAGGTCAGTATAGATGGACTAATAGAGAAAGTCCCACACACTGCTAGAAGGCCAAATATTTTTTCAGAGCTAGATGCAGACAAAAAATTATTTTTAATTTGCAACCTGATGGAGGTCAGTATAGATGGACTAATAGAGAAAGTCCCACACACTGCTAGAAGGCCAAATATTTTTTCAGAGCTAGATGCAGATATAAATTATATTTAATTTGCAACCTGATGGAGGTCAGTATAGATGGACTAATAGAGAAAGTCCCACACACTGCTAGAAGGCCAAATATTTTTTCAGAGCTAGATGCAGAAAAAAATTATATTCAGTTTGCAACCTGATGGAGGTCAGTATAGATGGACTAATAGAACAAGTCCCACACACAGCTAGAAGGCCAAATATTTTTTCAGAGGTAGATGCAGATAAAAATTATTTTTAATTTGCAGCCTGATGGAGGTCAGTATAGATGGAGTAATAGAGAAAGTCCCACACACTGCTAGAAGGCCAAATATTTTTTCAGAGCTAGATGCAGACAAAAAATTATTTTGAATTTGCAACCTGATGGAGGTCAGTATAGATGGACTAATAGAGAAAGTCCCACACACTGCTAGAAGGCCAAATATTTTTTCAGAGCTAGATGCAGATAAAAATTATTTTTAATTTGCAACCTGATGGAGGTCAGTATAGATGGACTAATAGAGAAAGTCCCACACACTGCTAGAAGGCCAAATATTTTTTCAGAGCTAGATGCAGATAAAAATTATTTTTAATTTGCAACCTGATGGAGGTCAGTAATGATGGACTAATAGAGAAAGTCCCACACACTGCTAGAAGGCCAAATATTTTTTCAGAGCTAGATGCAGAAAAAAATTATATTCAGTTTGCAACCTGATGGAGGTCAGTATAGATGGACTAATAGAGAAAGTCCCACACACTGCTAGAAGGCCAAATATTTTTTCAGAGCTAGATGCAGATAAAAATTATTTTTAATTTGCAACCTGATGGAGGTCAGTATAGATGGACTAATAGAGAAAGTCCCACACACTGCTAGAAGGCCAAATATTTTTTCAGAGCTAGATGCAGACAAAAAATTATTTTGAATTTGCAACCTGATGGAGGTCAGTATAGATGGACTAATAGAGAAAGTCCCACACACTGCTAGAAGGCCAAATATTTTTTCAGAGCTAGATGCAGATAAAAATTATTTTTAATTTGCAACCTGATGGAGGTCAGTATAGATGGACTAATAGAGAAAGTCCCACACACTGCTAGAAGGCCAAATATTTTTTCAGAGGTAGATGCAGATAAAAATTATTTTTAATTTGCAACCTGATGGAGGTCAGTATAGATGGACTAATAGAGAAAGTCCCACACACTGCTAGAAGGCCAAATATTTTTTCAGAGCTAGATGCAGACAAAAAATTATTTTGAATTTGCAGCGTGATGGAGGTCAGTATAGATGGACTAATAGAGAAAGTCCCACACACTGCTAGAAGGCCAAATATTTTTTCAGAGCTAGATGCAGAAAAAAATTATATTCAGTTTGCAACCTGATGGAGGTCAGTATAGATGGACTAATAGAGGAAGTCCCACACACTGCTAGAAGGCCAAATATTTTTTCAGAGCTAGATGCAGAAAAAAATTATATTCAATTTGCAACCTGATGGAGGTCAGTATAGATGGACTAATAGAATGATGCTATGCCCAAAAGATTTTACTTCACTAGGTGCAGTAAAAAAATTGGTGTTCTATACACAGGTGGTATATCTTGCAACACAGATAGGCTACTCCACTGACTAACACACTCTGCAATAGGCCAAAAAGGATTAGCTTTGCTAGATTCAGCCAAATGCTGTGAAAAAAACTTGCACAGCACTGGCACAGACCTGCCTGGCAAAAACTGATAGGAACTGATGTAACCTAGTCCTGAAAAGGACTCCAATTACAATTAGTCTTTACTCCCACAATCTATCTATTTAAGAGCACAGACCTGCCTGATAAAAGTCGTAGGAAATGCTGTAACCTAGTCCTTAAAAGGACTGCAATCACAACTATTCCCTACTCCCAAGCTATCTGTATATTTGTGCGAAAATTGGCTTGAAATTAACAAGGTATAGCGCACACAGCAACAGCGGTGCCGTCTAACACGCAGCTGCAGCAGTGAGAAAATGGTGGCGACGGGGAAAATGGCTTGGTCTTATAGGGCAAGGACATGTGACATACACTGCCAATGACACATGCCCTTGCTTGTGTGAAAAAAAGCACTTCGCTCCGTGTGTGCGCTGCTGATAGGCTGACAGATTGCACCTCCCCACTGTAAATGCGGGAAAGAGAAAAAAAAATGGAGATCTTCATTATTCCTGCAGAGATCCATCCCCTGCCCCTCCCCCCGCCCCGCTGTACACTCAAACTGCGTATTAACATTAATTTTCATCATTACTGAGAAAAAATCCAGTTATGATTTTGGTGCACGAACAGTTATCGAACATAACCTCGAACAGCCGAATTTTTCTCAAATCGTTCGTGTTCGCCGAACGGCTCGAACACCGCCCAAAACAGCTCGAATTTGAGATTGGCGAACAGTTCGAGTCGAACAACGCTCATCTCTACTGGGATAACAGCAGGCTTGAAAGGATTGTTAAGAAAAGCCCATTCAAAAATTTGGGGGAGATTCGTAAGGAGTGGACTGCTGCTGGAGTCATTGCTTCAAGAGCCACCACACACAGACGTGTCGCATTCCCTGTGTCAAGCCACTCATGACCAATAGACAACGTCAGAAGCGTCTTACCTGGGCCAAGGAGAAAAAGACCTGGACTGATGCTCAGTGGTCCAAGGTATTGTTTTCAGATTAAAGTAAATTTTGCATTTCATTTGGAAATCAATGTCCCAGAGTCTGGAGGAAGAGTGGAGAGGCCACAATCCAAGCTGCTTGAGGTCTAGTGTGAAGTTTCCACAATCAGTGATGGGTTTGGGAGCCATGTCATCTGCTGGTGTAGGTCCACTGTGTTTTATCAAGACCAAAGTCAGAACAGCCATCTACGTGGAAATTTTAGAGCACTTCATGCTTCCCTCTGCCGACAAGTTTTTTGGAGATGGAAATGTCATTCTCCAGCAGGACTTGGCCCCTGTCCACACGGCCAAAAGTACCAATACCTGGTGTAAAAACAACAGTATCACTGTGCTTGATTGGCCAGTAAACTCGCCTGACCTTAACCCCATAGAGAATCTATTATAGAGAATCTATGGGGTATTGTCAAGAGGAAGATGAGAGACACCAGACCCAACAATGCAGACGAGCTATTGGCTGCTATCAAAGCCACCTGGGCTTCCATAACACCTCAGCAGTGCCACAGGCTGATCGCCTCCATGCCACATTGCCGCATTGATGCAGTAATTGATGCAAAAGGAGCCCCGACCAAGTACTGAGTGCATTTACTGAACATACATTTCGTAGGCCAACATTTCGGATTTTAATAACATTTTTCAAGCTGTTGTTGTAAAGTATTCTAATTTACTGAGATAATGACTGCTGTGTTTTCATTGGCTGTAAGCCATAATCATCAACATTAACAGAAATAAACACGTGAAATAGATCACTCTGTGTGTAATGACTCTATATAATATAGGAGTTTCACTTTTTGTATTGAAGAACTCAAATTAACAGTTTGATGATATTCTAATTTAGTGAGAAGCACTTGTACCTTAAATAAATAGCAGTGTGATTTGTGTTAACACTGAGGACCAGGAATCACTGCAATATACTGCAGATAATGAAAAGCAGATGAGAAATGAACTCACCATTTACTGTGCGTCACGTGTCAGCCATAGGTTTATGTAGAGTTCTGACGATGTAATATGCAGCTGCACCATTTCTGCAAACACTGTGGCCTGTAATATAATCAGCAGCTTGTAATAAGTAGCAATGTGATTCCTAGAAACATTGAGGACTGGGATAACACCGGACACTGTAATATGCTACAGACAGAAAACTTGTAAGAAATGAACTCGCCATTTAATGTGCTCCGTGTGTTTTCCATAAATAATAAGTACAGATACAGCCCTGAAAACTGTACTGTACATCTGCATGGTTTACATACACACTGTGGACTGTAATATAAGAAGCAGCCTGTAATAAGCAGCAATGTCATTTGTAGAAACAATGAAGACCAGGAATACAGTGGCTTTGAAAGTATTCAACCCCTCGACTTTTTACTTATTTTGTTACATTACAACCTGTGCTTAAATACTTTTGTAATCCGATTTGTGTGTGATACATCCGCACTAAATAGTCTAAATTAATGAAGTGAGAAAAATATAGGCATACATTTAAATTTATGGGATCAAATAAACAAAAATTGGCATGTGCATATGTATTCCCCCTTTTGCTATGTAGTCTCTTAAAACGTCTGGTGCAAGCAATTACTTTCATAGGTCACGTGCTTAGTAAAAGGAAGTCTGCCTGTGTGCAATGTAAGTGTCACATGGTCTGTCAGTATATACTTTACCTTTTCTGAAAAGTAACAGAGGCTTCAACACCATTAAGCAAGAGGCACCGCTAACCAAACAACACCATGAAGACCAAGGAGATCCCCAAACATGTCAGGGACAAAGTTGTTGAGAAGTACAAGTCAGGGTTGGGTTATAGAAAAAATATCCCAATCTCCGAGGATTACCCGGAGCACCATCTAATCCATTATAATCAAATGGAAAAAACCTGGTACCACAACAAACCTGCCAAGAGAGGGTCACCCACCAAAACTCTCAGCCCGGACAAGGAGGGCATTAATCCGAGAGGCAGCACAGAGGCCGAATGTAACCCTGAAGGAGCTGCAGAGTTCCCAAGCAGAGACTGGAGTATCTGTGCATATGACCACAATAAGCCGTACGCTCCATAGAGTAGGCCTTTATGAAAGAGTGAGCAGAAAAAAATCTTTACAAACATACAAAAATTGTAATGCTCAGTTGAGTTTGCTTAAAGACATGTCGGAGGCTCCCCGAATGAATGGAGGAAGGTGCTGTGGTCAGATGAGACCAAAATTTAACTTTTTGGCCACCAAGGCAAACGCTATGTGTGGCACCAAACCAACAAAGGTCATCACCCCAAGACCATCAACCATGTTTTTTGGCAGCAAGGACAGGGAAAATGTTCTGAGTCGAGGGGAAAGATGGATGGTAAGAAATACAGGGAGATTCTTTAGCAAAACCTGTTTCAGTCTGTCAGTAATTTGAAACTAGGACGGAGGTTCACTTTCCAACAAGACAATGACCTAAAGCATACTGGTAAAGTAACACTCGAGTGGTTTAAGGGGAAACGTGTAAATGTTTTGGAGTGGCCTAGTCAAAGCCCAGACCTTAATCCAATTGAGAATCTATGGTCAGACTTGAAGATTGCTGTTCACCAGAGGAAACCATCTAACTTGAAGGAGCTGAAGCCGTTTTGCCTTAAGGAATAGGCAACAATCCAGTGGCAAGATGTGGAAAGCTCATAGAGACGTATCCAAAGCAACTTGCAGCTATAATTGCCGCAAAAGGAGGCTCTACAAAGTACTGACTTTAGGGGGGTGAATAGTTATGCACGCTGAAGTTTTCAGTTATTTTGTTCTATTTGTTTGCTTCACAATAAAAAGAACACCAAATGTTCACAATTGTAGTCATGTTCTTTACATGAACTGATGTAAACCCTCAGAAAAAAAAAAGAGATTCCCGGTGGTGAGGTAGTAAAACATGAAAAATGCCGGGGAGGAGGGGGGGCGTTGAATACATTTGCAAGCCACTGTAACTACGGACACAGTAATATGCTGCAGAACAACAAAAACGCAAGAGAAAATGAACTCACCATTTAGTGTACTGCATGTTTTCTCCATAACTCTATGTACAGGGACAGCCGTGATACTGTAATTTACATGCAATGTGCAGCAGCGTGATTTCCATACACACTACGGACTGTAATTTAAGCAGCAGCATTTAATGAGCAGCAATGTAATTTACATATGCACTGAGGACCAGGATCACTCCCGACACTGGAAAATGCTTCAGACAAGAAAAGGCACATGGATAATGCCCTCACTATTTAATATGTTGCACGTTTTCCACCAGCACTGAACAGCCTTGACATTGCAAAATACATGTAATAACATCAGCATGATTTCCATACATTATGCATAGGGCGCCCCCCCTGCCACAGTAATATACATGTAATGCACAGTGAAACTTCCTTACTCTGTAGACAAGGCACCCCCTTGGCAGTGTGATATACGTGTAGTATGCAGGAATGGGATTTAAATGCATTGTCCACAGGGCACCCACCCCCTGCTCTGTGTAATATGCTAAAGACATCAAAAAGCAAATGGTAAAATGAATATCCCATTTTACTTGCTGCAGTGTATTATCTATAGCTGCTGTGAAGTGGGAAACACTCATATAATACATATATACTCGATAAGACAACAAAGGAACACTCCACTTTGAAAAATGGACCATACAATGGGGAAAAAAAGTATTTTGTCAGCCACCAATTGTGCAAGTTCTCCCACTTTAAAAGATGAGCGAGGCCTGTAATTGACATCATAGGTCGACCTCAACTATGAGACACAAAATGAGAAAACAAATCCTGAAAATCACATTGTCTGATTTGGAAAGAAATTGTTTTCAAATTTTGGTGGAAAATAAGTATTTGGTCAATAACAAACAAGCAAGATTTCTGGCTCTCACAGACCTGTAACTTCTTTAAGAGGCTCCTCTGTCCTCCACTCATTACCTGTAGTACTGGCTCCTCTGTCCTCCACTCATTACCTGTAGTACTGGCTCCTCTGTCCTCCACTCATTACCTGTAGTACTGGCTCCTCTTTCCTCCACTCATTACCTGTAGTACTGGCTCCTCTTTCCTCCACTCATTACCTGTAGTACTGGCTCCTCTTTCCTCCACTCATTACCTGTAGTACTGGCTCCTCTGTCCTCCACTCATTACCTGTAGTACTGGCTCCTCTGTCCTCCACTCATTACCTGTAGTACTGGCACCTGTTTGAACTTGTTATCAGTATAAAAGACGCCTGTCCGCAACCTCAAACAGTCACACTCCAAACTCCACTATGGTGAAGACCAAAGAGCTGTCGAATGACACCAGAAACAAAATTGTAGCCCTGCACCAGGCTGGGAAGACTGAATCTGCAATAGGCAAGCAGCTTGGTGTGAAGAAATCAACTGTGGGAGCAATAATTAGAAAATGGGACAATCTCCCTCGATCTGGGGCTCCACACAAGACCTCACCCCGTGGGGTCAAAATGATCTCAAGAACAGTGAGCAAAAATCCCATAACCACACATGGGACCTAGTGAATGACCTGCAGAGAGCCGGAACCAACATTACACAGGCTCAGATCCTGCAGTGCCAGACGTGTCCACCTGCTTAAGCCATTACATGTCCGGGCACGTCTGAAGTTTGCTAGAGAGGATTTGGATGATCCAGAAGAGTATTGGGAGAATGTCATATGGTCAGATGAAACCAAAGTAGAACTGTTTGGTAAAAACACAACTCGTCGTGTTTGGAGGAGAAAGAATGCTGAGTTGCATCCAAAGAACACCATACCTACTGTGAAGCATGGGGGTGGCAACATCATGCTTTGGGGCTATTTCTGTGCCAAGGAACCAGGACGACTGATCCATGTACATGAAAGAATGAATGGGGCCATGTATCGTGAGATTTTGAGTGCAAACCTCCTTCCATCAGCAAGGGCATTGAAGATGAAATGTGGCTGGGTCTTTCAGCATGACAATGATGCCAAGTACACCGCCAAGGCAACGAAGGACTAGCTTCGAAAGAAGCATTTCAAGGCCCTGGAGTGGCCTAGCCAGTGTCCAGATCTATACCCTATAGAAAACTTTGGAGGGAGTTGAAAGTCTGTGTTGCCCAGCGACAGCCCCAAAACATCACTGCTCTAGAGGAGATCTGCATAGACGAATGGGCCAACATACCAGCAACAGTGTGTGCCAACCTTGTGAAGACTTACAGAAAACGTTTGACCTCTGTCATTGCCAACAAAGGATATATAACAAAGTATTGAGATGAACTTTTGTAATTGACCAAATACTTATTTTCCACCAAAATTTGAAAAAAAATTCTTTCCAAATCAGACAATGTGATTTTCAGGATTTTTTCTCTCATTTTGTCTCATAGTTGAGGTCGACCTATGTCAATTACAGGCCTCGCTCATCTTTTTAAGTGGGAGAACTTGCACAATTGGTGGCTGACTAAATACTTTTTTCCCCACTGTAGCTTGTAAATGCAAGATGCACCCTCCTGAAATAGCTACACGTCCTAGTCCACACCACCATATAAAGAACCACGCTGAGTAAAATGTAAAGAAAACAAGAATGCAATGCTCTAAAACTCTCTTATAGCCATATCTTATTCAAAACATACAACACAGATCAGAAGTTGAAAATGTTTCCATTTTAGCTGTAAAAATTTAATTATTTAGAAATTGATGGCAACAACACATCCCTAAAAGTTGGGACAGGTCCATGTCTACCATTGTGTAGCATGCACTCACTCTTCTTTTTACAACAGTCTGTAAACATCTGGGAAGTGAGGAGAACAATTGCTGGAGATTTGAGAAAGGAATGTCGTCTTATTCTTGTCTGTTGTAGGATTCTATTCCACAGTCCTGGGTCATCTCTGCTGGATTTTTCATTTCATAATGCCCTGGACTGCAGGCAGGTAAGTTCATCATCTGAACTCTTTTTCTGTGAAGAGTCCAGATGGATGCAGTATGGGATTTAGCATTGTCTTGCTGAATTATATGTTGCTTGGATGGTAGCATATGTTGTACTAAAACCTTTATATAATACTCAACATTGATGGTACCTATCAAGATGTGACACCTGTGCATGCCATAGGCACTAATGCAATCCCATACCATAAGAATGCAGTGGCAAACCTATGGTAAGCAGTGCCCTCCTGGTGGGCACGAGCGTCATTTCCCCAGCACTGCTGCCGTCACCACTTTCCTCAGCCCGCGCGCCATCCCTCTTTCATTAGCGCACAGCCTGATGGGAGGGCACACGGCCTGATGGGAAGGCACGCGTACAGAGGAGAGTGGCAGCGGCACTAATTCTGCGGTAACGTGCGCGCTGGAGAGATGGTGTGTAGGCCCACAGTCAGGACTGCGCTATATGAAGAGACCAGATAGTGTTGTGAGGGGCAGAGGTATTTAATCTGGGGCCTTTAAACAGTATGGAGAATCATGTGGGGCCATTGTACAGTATGGAGCATCATGTGGGGCCATTATACAGTATGGAGCATAATGTGGGGCCATTGTACAGCATGGAGCATCATGTGGGGCCATTATACAGTATGGAGCATCATTAGGGGCTTTTATACAGTATGGAGCACTATGTGGGGCCATTATACAGTATGGAGCATCATGTGGGGCCATTATACTGTATGGAGCATCATGTGGGGCTGTTATACAGTATGGAGCATCATATGGGGCCATTATACAGAATGGAGCATCATGAGGGGCCATTATACAGTACGGAGCATCTTGTGGGGCCATTATACTGTATGGAGCATCATGTGGGGCCGTTATACAGTATGGAGCATCATGTGTGGCCATTATACAGTATGGAGCATCATTAGGGGCTTTTATACAGTATAGAGCACTATGTGGGGCCATTATACAGTATGGAGCATCATGTGGGGCCATTATACAGTATGGAGCATCATGTGAGGCCATTATACAGTATGGAGCATCATGCGGGGCCGTTATACACTATGGAGCATCATGTGGGGCCATTATACAGTATGGAGCATCATTAGGGGCTTTTATACAGTATGGAGCACTATGTGGGGCCATTATACAGTATGGAGCATCATGTGGGGCCATTATACTGTATTGAGCATCATGTGGGGCCGTTATACAGTATGGAGCATCATGTGGGGCCATTATAAAGTATGGAGCATCATGTGGGGCCTTTATAAAGTATGGAGCACTATATGGGGCTATTATACAGTATGGAGCATCATATGGGGTCATTATACAGTATGGAACATCATGTAAGGCCATTATACAGTATGGAGTATCATGTGGGGCCATTATACTGTATGGAGCATCATATGGGGCCGTTATACAGTATGGAGCATCATGTGGGGCCATTATACTGTATGGAGCATCATGATGGGCCATTATACTGTATGGAGCATCATGTGGGGCAGTTATAAAGTATGGATCATCATGTGGGGCCATTATACAGTATGGAGCATCATTAAGGGCTTTTATACAGTATAGAGCACTATGTGGGGCCATTACACAGTATGGAGCATCATGTGGGGCCATTATACTGTATGGAGCATCATGTGGGGCCGTTATACAGTATGGAGCATCATGTGGGGCCATTATACAGTATGGAGCATCATTTGGGGCCATTATAAAGTATGGAGCATCATGTGGAGTCGTTATACAGTATGGAGCATCATGTGGGGCAATTATACAGTATGGAGCATCATGAGGGGCCATTATACAGTATGGAGCATCATGTGGGGCCATTATACAGTATGGAGCATCATGTGGGGCAATTATACAGTATGGAGCATCATCTGGGATCATTATACAGTATGGAGCATCATGTGGGGCCATTATACAGTATGGAGCATCATGTGGGGCCATTATACAGTATAGAGCATCATGTGGGGCCATTATACAGTATGGAACACTATGTGGGACCATTATACAGTATGGAGCATCATGTGGGGCCTTTATAAAGTATGGAGCACTATATGGGGCTATTATACAGTATGGAGCATCATATGGGGTCATTATACAGTATGGAACATCATGTAGGGCCATTATACAGTATGGAGCATCATGTGGGGCCATTATACAGTATGGAGCATGATGAGGGGCCATTATACAGTATGGAGCATCATGTGGGGCCATTATAAAGTATGGAGCATCATGTGGGGCCTTTATAAAGTATGGAGCACTATATGGGGCTATTATACAGTATGGAGCATCATAAGGGGTCATTATACAGTATGGAACATCATGTAGGGCCATTATACAGTATGGAGCATCATGTGGGGCCATTTTATAGTATGGAGCACTATATGGGACTATTATACTGTATAGAGCATCATCTGGGGTCATTATACAGCATGGAGCATCATGTGGGGCCATTATACTGTATGGAGCATCATGTGGTGCCATTATACAGTATGGAGCATCATATGGGGCCATTATACTGTATGGAGCATCATCTGGGGTCATTATATAGTATGGAGCATCATGTGGGGCCATTATACAGTATGGAGCATCATGAGGGGCCATTATACAGTATGGAGCATCATGTGGGGCCATTATAAAGTATGGAGCATCATGTGGGGCCGTTATACACTATGGAGCATCATGTGGGGCCATTATACAGTATGGAGCATCATTAAGGGCTTTTATACAGTATGGAGCACTATGTGGGGCCATTATACAGTATGGAGCATCATGTGGGGCCATTATACTGTATTGAGCATCATGTGGGGCCGTTATACAGTATGGAGCATCATGTGGGGCCATTATACAGTATGGAGAATGATGAGGGGCCATTATACAGTATGGAGCATCATGTGGGGCCATTATAAAGTATGGAGCATCATGTGGGGCCTTTATAAAGTATGGAGCACTATATGAGGCTATTATACAGTATGGAGCATAATATGGGGTCATTATACAGTATGGAACATCATGCAGGGCCATTATACAGTATGGAGCATCATGTGGGGCCATTATATAGTATGGAGCACTATATGGGGCTATTATACTGTATGGAGCATCATCTGGGGTCATTATATAGCATGGAGCATCATGTGGGGCCATTATACTGTATGGAGCATCATGTGGGGCCATTATACAGTATGGAGCATCGTATGGGGCCATTATACTGTATGGAGCATCATCTGGGGTCATTATACAGTATGGAGCATCATGTGGGGCCATTATACAGTATGGAGCATCATGTGGGGCCCATTATTCTGTATGGAGGACTATGTGAGGCCATTAAACTGTATGGAGGACTACGTGGGGCCCATTACACTGTATGGAGTACTATGTGGGGCCCATTATACTGTATGGAGGACTATGTGGGGCCATTACACTGTATGAAGCACGTTTTGTGGCAATTATACTGTATGGAAGACTATGTGGGGCCCATTTGTATGGAGCACTATGTGAGGTCCATTATACTCTTTGGAGCATCATGTGGGGCCCATTACACTGTATGGAGGACTGTGTGGGGCCATTATACTGTATGGAGCACTATGTGGGGCCATTATACAATATGGAACATCATGTGGGGCTTTTATACAGTATGGAGCACTATGTGGGGCCATTATACAGTATGGAGTATCATGTGGGGCCATTATACTGTATGGAGCATCATGTGGGGCCGTTATACAGTATGTAGCATCATGTGGGGCCATTATACTGTATGGAGTATCATGATGGGCCATTATACAGTATGGAGCATCATGTGGGGCCATTATACTGTATGAAGCATCATGTGGGGCAGTTATAAAGTATGGATCATCATGTGGGGCCATTATACAGTATGGAGCATCATTAAGGGCTTTTATACAGTATAGAGCACTATGTGGGGCCATTATACAGTATGGAGCATCATGTGGGGCCATTATACTGTATGGAGCATCATGTGGGGCCGTTATACAGTATGGAGCATCATGTGGGGCCATTATACAGTATGGAGCATCATTTGGGGCCATTATAAAGTATGGAGCATTATGTGGGGTCGTTATACAGTATGGAGCATCATGTGGGGCAATTATACAGTATGGAGCATCATGAGGGGCCATTATACAGTATGGAGCATCATGTGGGGCCATTATAAAGTATGGAGCATCATGTGGGGCCATTTTATAGTATGGAGCACTATATGGGGCTATTATACTGTATGGAGCATCATCTGGGATCATTATACAGTATGGAGCATCATGTGGGGCCATTATACAGTATGGAGCATCATGTGGGGCCATTATACAGTATGGAGCATCATGTGGGGCCATTATACAGTATGGAACACTATGTGGGACCATTATACAGTATGGAGCATCATGTGGGGCCCATTATTCTGTATGGAGGACTATGTGAGGCCATTATACTGTATGGAGGACTATGTGGGGCCCATTATACTGTATGGAGGACTATGTGGGGCCATTACACTGTATGAAGCACTTTTTGTGGCAATTATACTGTATGGAGGACTATGTGGGGCCCATTTTTATGGAGCACTATGTGAGGTCCATTTTGCTGTATGGAGGACTATGTGGGGCCCATTACACTGTATGGAGGACTGTGTGGGGCCATTATACTGTATGGAGCACTATGTGGGGCCATTATACAACATGGAACATCATGTGGGGCCATTACACTATATGACAGACTATGTGGGGCCATTATACTGTATGGAGCACTATGTGGGGCCCATTACACTGTATGGAGGACTATGTGAGGCCCATTACACTATATGGAGGACTATGTGGGGCCATTAGACTGTATGGAGGACTATGTGGGGCCATTACACTTGTATGAAGCACTTTTGTGGCAATTATACTGTATGGAGCACTATGTGGGGCCAATACAGTGTATGGAGGACTATGTGGGGCCATTACACTATATGGAGCACTGTGTGGGGAAATTACTGTATGGAGCACTTTTTGTGGCCATTATACTGTATGGCGGACTATGTGGGGCCATTATACTGTATTGAGCACTATGTGGGGCCCATTATACTGTATGGAGGACTATGTGGGGCCATTATACTGTATGGAGGACTATGTGGGGCCCATTACACTGTATGGAGGACTTTTTGTGCCCATTATACTGTATGGAGGACTATGTCGGGCCCATTATATTGTATGGAGGACTATGTGGGGTCCATTATACTGTATGGAGGACTATGTGGGGCCATTATACTGTATGGAGGACTTTTTGTGCCCATTATACTGTATGGAGGACTATGTGGGGTCCTTATACCATATGGAGGACTATGTGAGGCCATTATACTGTATGGAGGACTGTGTGGGGATTACAGTTGGAGAATAATACTGTGATGGGGGTCACCATTAGAGTCGTTGTCAAGGGTTCCTGCTGAAAGCTCCCTAGTCATCCTAGTCATCAATTAGGGCTAGGGGAATGCTGTGAGCAGCACGCTCTACCGTGTTGGTTCACCGGTTGGTGTCCACGCCACGGAGGCGTCCTTGCTACCGATCCAGCATCCCAGGGTCCGCCATTGTATGTGTGGTCACACTGCCACTTTTACACCCATGTGTTGGGTGCTGCCGAGATCCTCCTCCTCTTTAGGCCTGCAGCTATCTGCAGCTCTATACGCCGCCACCTAGTGCTCAGACATTTCATGCTGCCAAATCCTTCCTGCTCTGCACAGCGGTATCTTGCAGTGCAGAAGTTTATTAGTTTCATTTTTGGAGTGTTGCTAACTCCCAGCATTGTACCTTGTTAGTTACTACTTGTGTGTGCACTTAACACACTAGTTCATTTCTTTCTCTGTGCTTAGCTGAACATTCCTCCGGGACTCAGCTGCTGCAGCTCCTCTGCAGTCCGATGGACCCCCGATGTGTCCTTTAAGTTTTATTTTATTAAAGGACACGCCAGCATAACATTAGACTAGGCCAGGGTCTGGCTGAGTGTGACGGCTACTGCACAGAGTCAGAACGGCTCATCCTCGATGCAACGCCATATCCAGCAGCTGGAGTCTCGGTTGCAACGAGTAGAACAATGTCCGCCGACTCTGGACATTCCGACTCTGACCGCTCAGGCTGTGGGCCAGACGGTACCCGCCCTAATACCCTCCCCTGTCCCATCTCCTCGCCTAGCGCTTCCAAGTAAGTTTTCTGGGAGCGCTCGGACCTGTCAGGGGTTTCTCAATCAATGTGCGGTGCACTTCGAGTTACAACCGCAGGTGTACCCCACTGATAGGTCTAGGGTGGGATTTATATTTTCCTTGCTTTCTGAGCGGGCGCTGGAGTGGGCTACTCCACTCTGGGAATGGTCGGATCCAGTTGTGTAGACTGTAGCCGGTTTCGCAACAGCCCTCAAACAGGTTTTCTTGGGTCCTGAGGTCACCAATGACACTGCCATGCGTATTCTCGTTATTAGTCAGGCTACGTCGTCCGTAAGCGACTATGCGGTGAGTTTCCGCACCCTAGCAGCTGAGTTGGATTGGCCAGACAAAGCTCTGATTCTCATTTTCTAGAGAGGTCTGGCCTCCCATGTAAAAGATGCATTGGCTACCCGAGAGCTGCCAGTAACGACTGAGGCATTGATTAATCTCGCTACCAGAATTGACCTTCAGTTTGCCGAGAGACGACTGGAGGTGACTGCTGAGAAGCTACAGAAGCGTTCTGCTCTAACCTTCTCAGAGCCTCTGAGTGAGGGTTCGGGCAATTTCGACCCTTCTGTGCCCATGGAGGTGTCACGCACGGAGGGTCTTTGTCTTCCCAAACAGTCAATAAAATCCAGTCTATTGTCCCACACCCCTCGGGTGTCTGGGCGATGCGCCAGTCGCTCTCCGCATGTTAAACGGGGAGTTCTAGTGTCTGTTGGAGGCGAGTCACAAGAAAATGAATTTGTTTCCTCCAAAATTCTGTTGCCTTCCTCAGTCATTCTTGATCAGAAGACTGTGGAGATAGGAGCTTGTGTGGACTCGGGAGCAGAGGCAAACTTTATGTCCGCGTCTTTCGCTCAGAGCCACTGTGGGTGTGTGGGGGTGCATTGCTGGTGACACTGTTGGGGATTTATTCAAAATTGAAGGCATACTGAACCAGCATGGCTACCACAGCATCTTGCAGCAGCATGCTATTCCTTCCGGTTTGCGTTTTGTTGGCCCATCATTTATTTATCAACAGGACAATGACCCCTAACACACCTCCAGGCTGTGTAAGGGTTATTTGACCAAGAAGGAGAGTGATGGGGTGCTACGCCAGATGACCGGGCCTCCACAGTCACCAGACCTGAACCCAATCGAGATGGTTTGGGGTTAGCTGCACCGCAGAGTGAAGGCAAAAGGGCCAACAAGTGCTAAGCATCTCTGGGAACTCCTTCGAGATTGTTGGGAGACCATTTCCTGTGACTACCTCTTGAAGCTCATCAAGAGAATGCCAAGAGTGTGCAAAGCAGTCATCAAAGCAAAAGGTGGCTACTTTGAAGAACCTAGAATATAAGCCATATTTTCAGTTGTTTCACACTTTTTTGTTAAGTATATAATTCCACATGTGTTAATTCATAGTTTTGATGCCTTCAGTGTGAATGTCCAATTTTCATAGTCAAGAAAATACAGAAAAATCTTTAAATGAGAAGGTGTGTCCAAAATTTTTGTCTGTACTGTATGTATATATATATATATATATATATATATATCTCTATATATATCTATATATATATACATATATATATATATAGAATGTCAGCTCTTTTGTCACAAAATGTAATGGATAAACATCACTGTAATCTAAACAATATAAATAAAATCAAAAGCCTACAATGAAGATGATACACAAAGGTGGCCTTTCGCTGTAGTAGTGTGACTTGAATGGACGGTCTCCAGCTTCATGTGCCCCTCTTGACTGCAGTGAAGCTTCCAGGCTGCAGGTGACTGGTGTTACCCTCTATAATTCCAGATTTACATGTCACAGATTCTCATTTTACCTCTCGTTTCATTTCTGGTTAGACCTATTGGTGGAGGCTTCTGAATACCTGATTTTTGGTATTTTTATTTTTAGGTTTTTAACTATCCTTCTTGCAATGAGGTTTCTAAAAGAAAGATGGAGTTGCAGTTACATACGGTCACACACAGGAGTAACGCCTTATACGTTTAGCGACAGTATATCATGTCATGCTATACAATGCAGTCACATAGGGAAGCTGTACATTTTTTGTGAACAGCTGGACAACTCCTTGAACTATTACAGGAATCACATGTAAGTTGCTATTGTTGTGTTTGTCCGTTGAGAATGATATCTATTGCTAAGATAGTTCTAAGCATTTCTTCTTTGATTATCTTTTATGCATTATTATATATCATGCCCTTTGGAAGTGCATTGAGCTGTGGGTTGAATTGCTGCAAAAAGGGAAAAAAAAAACTCTTTAAATCTTCTTCTTTAGCGAGTGTAAACAAGCTGAGTGTGACCGGAGCGTAAGTGCAAACGGAAGTAAGTGCGTGACTTGTTTTTCAGTGAAGAGGTATTTGGGAATCCTGCAGAAAATACCTGTGTGAATTGCTGTGAGTTGTTGAATTGTGACCTGCTGAGTGCTTTTCTACCTGTTTAGTTTTATTGGGCTTTTTAAAACCTATTTTCTCTCTACAGTTTTACAGTCTCCTATTTTACTACCTGTGTATTTAAGGGTTAACTAAATTGCACTTAAATCCTGACTTGTAGCTATACTCACAAGGTGTTACTTAAGGGTGAGGGGTCATAATTAAGGGTTTATAAGGAGCAGCTGGTTGGGGCATCCAGTCCTTTGGAAGTGCATTGAGCTGTGGGTTGAATTGCTGCTAAAAGGGGAAAAAAAAAACCTCTTTAAATCTTCTTCCTTAGCCAGTATGAAGGAGCTGAGTGTGACTGGAGTGTAAGTGCAAACGGAAGTAAGTGAGTGACTTGTTTTTCAGTGACTTGGATTCAGGGAGTTTGGAAGGGAGGAATTTGGACTGAATGGCTGTCTGTATTTTATTAATTCTTTACATTTCTTTTTACTTAACATTTCTATCTAGTGCAATCCCCATTAGGAAATGAGCTCCATTATTGACAATGCTATCCAGTGTACATCTTGCCACATATATGTGTGGCACCCCAGGGGTCTGGTTTCCACAGTAATAGCAGTATTACGTCTGTGAGCAGGTGGGAGGTCTCCTGGGCAGGAATCCTAAGCATGCCACACCTCCTGCCCAGTCCTGGGAGGGGAAGAACTTCCCCTACATAAACTGGGGCTGAGGCAGGGTTAGAGAGAGGAGTTCCAGACAGAGACGGAGTCTGGTCTGGACACGCAGAAACAGGGACAGATAGACATCAGGAGCTCTGTAGGAGCCAAGGAGAAGCGCCAGGGGCTGGAGCTGTGCAGAGCTCGCCCTGGGAGAAGGTACTAAAACCGGACACAGGAGTCCGAGGCTGTGGGGACTAAGATATACCCAGCAGCAGAATCCATCCGGCAGGGGATTCCAGGTCCTCTGGCCATAAAAGCCCGGAGGCTCAGTCACAACGAAGGGACCAGCACCGCCATCCCGGAGCGGAGGCTAACAGGAGGCCCCAGGTCACCAGCCATACGGGTGAGCACCACACGGTATACCCAGGGACGTGGGCTACTTGTAACCGCCGAAAGCAGGGTAGCCAGGAAGGGTACAGACTAATGGGAAGGCCTACAACTCCACCTGGACAGGGGAACTCCGGCTTACTCGCAGACTAACCAGGCCCCAACTACTAGCCAGTACTCCCGGGGGAATTTGCCTTGTACCATCAGTAAAGGCCCTGAACTGTACCCTCGCGTCTCCGTGCTTCCTTGTCGCACCGTTAGTGCTGGGACATCCACACCATCACTCCCAACATCACCCACATCCGCTGCCCTGAGGCCATACCTCTCCCGTTGGGGGTTATATCAACATTGCTGCACACCTATACCACCGGCCTCAGCGGTCTGCCCTGCAGCGGCGGTTTCATAACCGCATTCAACGGGTGGCGTAGTCGGACACTAATACCATCATACCAATAACTGCCACTTAGTTTGACCACCCTGGGCACGGACCGGGTCACCGCCACACGAAGACTACTACCCCCATCGGATCCGGCTCCGGGTATCCCCCGCGTGCACGCGCGCCGCACTACAGCACTGGCCCAGGGGGTGAGTCAACTTTGGCGTAGTCGGCAGGATTACGTGCCCGCAACCACCGGGTACTGCGTGCCTGAAAAAAAGAGACTTTTATACTTACCTGTGGTGAAGTTTCCCGCCGTCCGGAGTCGTTTCCCGCCATCTGGAGCCGATTCCCGCCATCCGACGCCATCTTCTGCCTTCTTCCTGCCATCCGTGGAGTTTTCCCGCCATTGGACGCCATCCTGAGGGCGCCGCGCGGGAAGAAGAGGGGCGTGGACTCCGAAAGCCCGCGAGAACTGAAGCCCCGCCTCACGTCCAGACGTTGCGTAAGGTCCTGGAAGGAGCCCAGCAGACGCCGACGTCACAGGAGCGCGACGGAAGGTCCTCAACCCTGACGATCCACTGCGGAGCCGCGGCCTACGGAAGAGGATCATCGCAAGGTAGGCCACGGTCCACTAGGGGGGAGGAGGATGTCGGATACGGAGGAGAGCTTCACCGCCACAGCCGCCGCCAGCGCCACCGCTGCTGCGGTCATGCCTTTCACCATGCCCTATATCCCGGGGGCAGCCTGGCTACCCCAGTACTCAGGGGAGTCACATACCCTAAATGACTTCAGAGAAAGGCTGGATAGCGTCTTCCAGGTGTATCCCCTCACGGAGGCGCAAAAAGTGAGCATCCTGGTGGCCCAATTAATCGGGGCAGCCCAAAGGGAGGTAAAGTCCTGGCCACCTGGGAGGAAGAGTACTGTCAGAGACATACTAACCCGGCTGAAAGACACATTTGACACCCGCACCTCAGCCGAAATAAAACTAAGATTTTATGGGTGCAAACAACGGGCACATGAGAGTATAAGAGACTATGCTCTAAACCTACAAGAGGCCCTGAGAGCCATTAAGCAGGCAGACCCTGACAGCGTGGGAAATGAAGATAAGCTGTTGACTGAACAATTCATTGAGGGTCTACTGTGCAATGCCCACCGAACCCAGTTGCGGGCGATGGCCTTACAGGACCCTGACCTGGACTTTGCACAGTTCAAGGACAGAGCCATCCGGGTGCTCCGAGAACCGGCACCAGGTGGTGCTGTGACCCACAGGCGCCCTGCTATCACTTATCACCAGGAGACGGCGCCCTTGTCTGCAGGGCCTGTGGGAGCTGATGCGCAGGCTTTAAACAGTGACCCGGCTACAGACCTGCACCATCAGGTCCAAGAGCTAACTAAAAGCGTTGCCGCGCTAACCCGAACTGTGCAGTCTTTACAGGTTTCTACTGCAGGGAAGATCGAGCTGGCATCCGGACCGGAGGACATCCCGTGGCGCCGACCAAGGAGGACCCCACCGGCCAGAGGAAGACCCAGCGATCGATACAACGAGGACGGACGACTTATTTGCCGCCGCTGCAATCAACCCGGACATGTGGCAAGGTACTGTCATTTAAACGGGCACAACCTGGGGTAGAGGGCCAACCCCCAGGCATAAGACCATCAGGCCCATCAAACTGGCGTGATAAATACGTAGGGGGACGTCCAATCTTGCCTGTGGTACTGGATGGCATTCCTATGAGTGCCCTACTAGACACTGGGTCACAGGTCACCACCATCCCGTACGTGCTCTTCAAGCAGTACTGGAATGATTCGGACATAACCCACTACCCAGACGACGACCTGAGTATCATCGCCAGCAATGGTCAGCCCGTGCCGCAGGTGGGATTCAAGGAGGTGACCATTAAAATCGGTAAAGTCGAACTGGCGGCACAAGGACTGATTATAGTGGACATAGACCGTCATGAGAGTCACCCTAGAATCACCCTGGGAACCAATGTAATTGAAAATTGTCTTGCAGAGGTGATTCTCATTTTACAGCAGGTTGCCAAGAACGCCAGTTCCGGCCAGCAGCGTGTGCTCCAAAAAGAGATCCGGGCACTGATGAAGCGGCAACAGGTGGAACTATCTGGTGGTGAGATAGGTAGCGTGAGAATGTGTGACCCGTTCCCTATTGCCATGCCCCCAAAAAGTGAGATGATGATTTGGTGCCGGGCAGCTATTGGTCTAAGAGGTAGAGACTACCAAGCAATGGTAGAACCCGTCTACTCAGACAGTAGGCCCACCATTTTGACAGCACGGGGGGTGGTCGATGTACGCCATGGGAGGGTGCCCGTTCGCATCATAAATATCGGTGAGAGAGAAGTACACCTGCCCCGGTATGCCACGCTAGCTAAATTGTTCACCATAAACCAGAATTCTGTACAGGCCGTGGAACCCTTGCCTCCATCTCAACCAGAGGAAGGTAACGGCTCTAAGAAACCAGTGGAGGACTGGTGTCAGCAACTACATCTGGGTACTGACTCCACTCCCTCACACCAGAAACAAGGAGTCTATCGGGTGGTTCAAGAGTACGAGAGAGTGTTTAGTAAATACCCGTTAGACTTCGGGCGAGTAAAGGGGGTAGAACACCACATCCCCACGGGAGACCATCCTCCCATAAAGGAGAGATACCGACCCGTACCCCCTGCACACTACCAACACGCCAAGGGGATGCTTAGAGACATGAAGGAGGCTGGGGTAATCAGGGACAGCTGTAGCCCCTGGGCAGCTCCACTAGTCTTAGTGAAAAAGAAGGACAACACTATGAGAATGTGTGTAGACTACAGGAAGGTCAACCGTATCACACACAAAGATGCGTACCCGTTACCAAGGATAGAAGAGTCCTTAGCTGCATTAAAATCTGCTAACTTCTTCTCTACTTTGGATCTCACTAGCGGGTACTGGCAGGTTCCTGTAGCAGAGGCAGACCGAGAGAAGACCGCATTCACCACCCCGATGGGTCTCAGCAAATTTAACTGTATGCCGTTCGGGCTCTGCAACGCACCAGGAACCTTCCAACGGTTGATGGAATGCTATCTGGGACACCGGAACTTCGAGACGGTCCTGTTATACCTGGACGATGTCATCGTCTATTCCAAGACCTACGAGGACCACCTGAAACACCTGGCAGAAGTGTTCGAAGCTCTGGCAAACTACGGCCTAAAGGTGAAACCCTCCAAGTGTCACCTCCTGAAACCAAAGGTGCAATACCTGGGACACGTGGTGAGTGCTGACGGAGTGGCTCCTGACCCTGATAAGATCACCGTGATTAAGGACTGGCCAAGACCCTCCAGCATAAAGGAAGTGCGGCAGTTCCTCGGGTTGGTAGGCTACTACCGAAGATTCATTCCCGGTTTCACCAAAATGGCAGCTCCTATGCAGGACCTCCTGATAGGTCAATCTCGAAAAGCCAAAAACCAGAAGCCGCCCTTCAGGTGGGAAAAGCTGGAAGAGGAGTCCTTTTGCCAGCTGAAGATGGCCCTCACGGGGGATGAAATCCTGGCATATCCAGACTACAGCCAGCCCTTTATCCTCCACACAGACGCAAGTAACATCGGGCTAGGAGCCGTGCTGTCCCAGATCCAGCAAGGAAAAGAACGAGTAATCGCTTACGCTAGCCGAAAGCTACGACCCACCGAGAGGAACCCTGAGAATTATAGCTCATTCAAGCTGGAGTTCCTGGCAGTAGTGTGGGCAGTGACCGAACGTTTCAAGCATTACCTTGCCTCCTCCAAATTCATCGTGTACACGGATAACAACCCGTTGACACACCTGGACACTGCAAGGCTCGGTGCTCTGGAACAGAGATGGATGGCTCGCCTGTCCAACTTTGAATTCACCATCAAATACCGGGCAGGACGCTCAAATGCCAACACGGATGCCCTGTCTAGAATGCCGAACTTACCGGACGTAGGGGAAGATCCAGAAGATCTGGAAGAAGTTGAGCTCCCTGCGTTCCACCGTCATGGGATTACCCTGTATTCCCACCGTGTGAAGGACAGACGCTCCGCGACGTTCAATCCCTTGCCCCACTACAACTGGGCGGAGACGCAAGATAGTGATCCTGCAGTCCGTCTGGTGAAGGAAATGCTGACCCAAGCCGATGCCAGTCTGGACCCAGACGCCCCAGAGGAGACTAAGCAACTGTGGAAGGAGAAAAGTAGGCTGTTCCTCTACAGGGAGAAGTTGTGCCGGAGAATGGTTAACTCTCGAACACATGAGTTGACCTGGCAGGTAGTGGTCCCCAGACGAGACGCGGCTATGATTCTGGAGGCGTACCACAACGGAGCAGGACATTTCGGGTGGAAGAAGCTGGAGTTCTTATTGCGTGAATGGTTCTACTGGGTAGGCATGAGAGGAGCCATCGAGAGGTGGTGCAGAGACTGTGGACCGTGCCACCTAAGAAGGAAGGACCGTGCCAGCCAGAAGACTCCCTTGCAGCCCATCATCACCCGACAGCCACTGGAACTGGCAGCCCTGGACCATGTGAAACTGGCTCCAAGCAGATCTGGGTATGTCTACGCCCTCACAATCGTAGATCATTACTCCCGGTTCCTGGTGGTGGTCCCGGTCAAGGACTTAACGGCTCAAACAGCAGCTAGAGCCTTCCAGCAGCACTTCTGCCGTCCACACGGGTACCCGGACCAAGTGCTGACAGACCAAGGGCCAGCCTTCGAAGCGGAAGTCTTCCAGGAGTTCTTCAACCTGTATGGCTGCACGAAGATAAGAACAACGCCCTATCACCCACAGACTAATGGACTCTGCGAGAAGATGAACCAGGTGGTGATAGACCTCCTGAAAACATTGCCCCTGGAAGAACGCAGTCTGTGGCCTGAGAAGCTGCCTGATCTAGTGGACCTATACAACCACATCCCTGTAGGTTCTACCAACTGTACCCCGGCTTACCTAATGAGAGCGAGGCCTGGTAAGCTGCCTATCGACCTGGATATGGGAGTCCTGACGCCCGAGGACACCTCGCCAGAGGCAGACTGGGATACAGGACGGCAGCAGCAGTATCGGAAAGTGCAGGAGAGCGTGGAGCGAAGTCTGTCTCAAGCTAGAGAAAGGCAAGAGAGGGCTTATAATCAGTATGCTCCCGCTGTTCCCCTGGTACCTGGAGAGCAGGTCTTGAAGAGGAAAAGACGGCTCCACAAGTTGGACGACCAGTGGGAGAAGGACCCGTACACCGTACTGCCATCAAGCCATGAGAACCCAAAGATTTGCGTGATCAGTAAGGATGGAGGAGAAACCACAGCCGTTGTCTCCAGAGACCACCTGAAGAAGTGTCCCGAGCAGCTGCAAAACCCTGAAGAGGAAGATCAAGAAAACCCTCGACCCGCAGAGGAAAGGGAAGAAATGATCAGGACTGTACTCGGAGACTTCCCCCGGTCTTGGACACAAGTAAACGGTGCTGTCGTGGTACCCGTCCTCACCTTTCTCCAGCCGGTCCCGCAAGTGCCTACAGAGGAACCAGTAGAGCTGGAAGAGCAGCCGACCCAAGAGGCAGAAGAGTCCACGCCAGCAGTACAGGAGGATCAACCCTCTGCTAGTAGTGAGCCTGCCGTGCCCCTAGTGAGCCAAAGAGTGCGCAGAAAGCTGCCCAGCCTGCCCATAACACCTCCTACACCCTGTAGTGCAGGACCAGTTAGTGAGCTCCGTAGGTCCACTAGGGTTACCAGAGGCCAGATGCCCGTACGTTGGAGAATCTAAGTTGGCTAGTTGCTTTAACTATTTTATGTTTACCTGTTTTGTTGTAGCCGTTGCTAATTATGTTTTTCAGTTACAGATTTCTTTATATGGACTGACAGGTTATGGACAGTGAGTAACCGGAACTCTGTTGTAAATATGTTTGGAGTGTAACCCAGGAATGGACTAAAGACTGTTAAAGACTCGGGGCAGGACAGACCCCTACCTGGTTACGGCTCCCTGTTCTTTGGTGAAATGGACACCCTTATTGCTTCCCGGTTACGGACACGCCGTGACCATCTCATGTATTTAATTGTTATTGTTTATACCCTGTTATGTTTTGAAAAAAAAAAAATATGTTTAGTCCGGGAGTACTAAATTTCACTAGGGGGGAATGTGGCACCCCAGGGGTCTGGTTTCCACAGTAATAGCAGTATTACGTCTGTGAGCAGGTGGGAGGTCTCCTGGGCAGGAATCCTAAGCATGCCACACCTCCTGCCCAGTCCTGGGAGGGGAAGAACTTCCCCTACATAAACTGGGGCTGAGGCAGGGTTAGAGAGAGGAGTTCCAGACAGAGACGGAGTCTGGTCTGGACACGCAGAAACAGGGACAGATAGACATCAGGAGCTCTGTAGGAGCCAAGGAGAAGCGCCAGGGGCTGGAGCTGTGCAGAGCTCGCCCTGGGAGAAGGTACTAAAACCGGACACAGGAGTCCGAGGCTGTGGGGACTAAGATATACCCAGCAGCAGAATCCATCCGGCAGGGGATTCCAGGTCCTCTGGCCATAAAAGCCCGGAGGCTCAGTCACAACGAAGGGACCAGCACCGCCATCCCGGAGCGGAGGCTAACAGGAGGCCCCAGGTCACCAGCCATACGGGTGAGCACCACACGGTATACCCAGGGACGTGGGCTACTTGTAACCGCCGAAAGCAGGGTAGCCAGGAAGGGTACAGACTAACGGGAAGGCCTACAACTCCACCTGGCCAGGGGAACTCCGGCTTACTCGCAGACTAACCAGGCCCCAACTACTAGCCAGTACTCCCGGGGGAATTTGCCTTGTACCATCAGTAAAGGCCCTGAACTGTACCCTCGCGTCTCCGTGCTTCCTTGTCGCACCGTTAGTGCTGGGACATCCACACCATCACTCCTAACATCACCCACATCCGCTGCCCTGAGGCCATACCTCTCCCGTTGGGGGTTATATCAACATTGCTGCACACCTATACCACCGGCCTCAGCGGTCTGCCCTGCAGCGGCGGTTTCATAACCGCATTCAACGGGTGGCGTAGTCGGACACTAATACCATCATACCAATAACTGCCACTTAGTTTGACCACCCTGGGCGCGGACCGGGTCACCGCCACACGAAGACTACTACCCCCATCGGATCCGGCTCCGGGTATCCCCCGCGCGCACGCGCGCCGCACTGCAGCACTGGCCCAGGGGGTGAGTCATATGAAATCCTTGAAAGGCCGGTCGTGGATGCATACTGCTGTGCTAGATGTGTGCACATTGTGCATTTGGAAGCCCAGGTACTGGATCTAAATGAGCAGCTGGCAACACTGAGATCCATTGACAATATGGAAAGGAGTCTGCTGCTCACTGAGGAGCTGCTCACTGGGGTAGATGTGGGGGAGGGTGGTAGTAGGGAGCTGCAGGACAGTGAGGCAGCTAGCTGGGTGACAGTTAGAAGGTGGGGTAGAGGGAAGAGTGCCAGGGAGGCTAGTCCTGATCTGGCACACCCCAATAAGTTTGCAAAGTTGGCAGATGAGGGGGGTGTCAGTACAGGGGTAGTACTGCTGCAGCAAGGCATGTCCTCTGAAAGCCGGAGGAGTGTTAGCTCCAGTAAGGGGGGAGATAAGAGAGCAGGGCAAGCAAGGCAGGTGCTGGTAGTGGGGGACTCAATTATTAGGGGAACAGATAGGGCAATCTGTCACAAAGACAGGGATCGTCGAACAGTGTGCTGCCTACCTGGCGCTCGAGTCCGGCACATCGCTGATCGGGTTGACAGATTAATGGGAGGGGCTGGTGAGGACCCAGCGGTCATGGTGCACATTGGCACAAATGACAAAGTTAGAGGTAGGTGGAAGGTCCTTAAAGATAATTTCAGGGAATTAGGCTGCAAGCTTAAAGCTAGGACCTCCAAGGTGGTATTCTCTGAAATACTACCTGTACCACGTGCCACGCCAGAGAGGCAATGGGAGATTAGGGAGATAAATAAGTGGCTCAAGAACTGGTGTAGGAAGGAGGGGTTTGGGTTCCTGGAGAACTAGGCTGACTTCTCAGTTGGCTACAGATTCTACGCTAGAGACGAGCTGCACCTCAATGGGGAGGGTGCAGCTTCGCTGGGGGAGAAAGGTTGGAGGAGTGTTTAAACTAGTGATTGGGGAGGAGGGTATTCATTTTATAGGTGGGGAAGATAGTGTAGATAGTGACCTGGGCACATATAAAGACATTGGGGGTGGGGTTAGAACAGTCAATATAGTAAGAAGGAATAGAGGTACAGAGAGATGCATAAAATACATGTACACTAATGCCAGAAGCCTCGCCAACAAAATGGAGGAATTAGAATTAATTTTGTTGGAAAATAATTATGACATGGTGGGGATATCTGAGACATGGCTGGACGAGAGCCATGACTGGTCAGTTAATTTACAGGGCTATAGTCTGTTCAGAAATGACCATACAAACAAGCGAGGGGGGGTGTGTGTTTATATGTAAAATCATCCTTAAAACCCATCTTGCGTGAGAATATATGTGAATCTAATGAAAACGTAGAGTCCCTGTGGGTGTAGATAAGGGGAGGGGGGAAAAATAATAAATTACTGATAGAGGTTTGCTATAAGTCTCCAAAAATAATGGAAGCAGCGGAGAATATCCTCATAAAGCAAATAGATGAAGCAGCGACTCAAGGAGAAATCATTATTCTGGGGGACTTCAACTACCCTGAAATACATTGGGGAACGGAAACCTGTAGTGCAAGCAAAGGTAATAGGTTTTTGACAACTATGAGAGACTTTCACAACTGGTGCAGGACCCAACAAGAAGGGGGGCACTGCTAGACCTAATATTAAACAACAGGCCAGACTGCATATCAAATATACGAGTTGAGGGTCACTTGGGTAATATTGATCACAAAATAATAAGTTTTCATGTATCCTTTAATAAGATGTGTAGTAGAGGGGTTACAAGGACACTAAACTTCAGGAAGGCAAATTTCCAATGGTTGAGAGATGATCTTAGTGCAATAAACTGGGACGATATCCTGAGACATAAAACTACACAAAGCAAATGGGAGACATTTATTAGCATCCTGAATAGGACCTGTGCACAATATATACCCTATGGGAATAAACATGCTAGAAATAGGAGGAAACCACTATGGCTAAATAGAGCTGTAAGGGGTGAAATAAGTGACAAAAATAAAGCATTTAGAGAACTAAAGCAAGTAGGTGTTAGAACTATCCTGTTTGTTTTTTCCATCTTGTGTTTTGCGCTCATGTGACCATCTGCCTTTATATTCCAGCTCTGCCCTTTTGGCTGTGCTGGACTTCAGTGTTTGACTGTTTGTCTAGTCAGGTGCTTCTGTGCCTTTCTCTGTCAGTTTGTTTGGTCCTTCTGGGACCTCTTGCACTTTCTTGTCTGTTTGTCTTTTTGTGTTCTGCAACAACTTCTCTATTTAGGAGGTGTCCCATTTTTTGTCCCAGTCCTTAGTTCTTTTAGGGACCCCTCCCCTTATGCTATAGGTCTTCATTCAGACTAGCCAAGGACTTAGGCGGGTCTGTTCGCTAGGAACAGGCAGCCCGCTACATCGTAAGGATTCAGCTTAGTTTTACTGTAGGGACAATTTTCCGTTAGCTTTCCTTAGTACATGTTGCAGATCATAACAGTAAATTCAGCCCAAAAAAACTAAAAGGAAAGAAATTCGGGGATCAGTATAGTTTCCGTCCAGGATTTGGCTCAACGCCTGCAGAGATTGTCTCTGGAGGTGGCCAAGCTCCAGCAACACGTGAGTGGCTGTTCTGAAGTGCATTTTGTGGAACCCAAGGTAGGACTGCCTGATGTTTTTTATGGTAAACAGCAAGATTTTTTTTCCTTTAAAAATGCTTGTTTGTTATATTTTCGTTTGAGAGCAAGGTCCTCTGGGAATGAATCACAGCGCATTGGTTTTATTATGTCACTTTTGCGCAAAGAAACAACAGGGGTGGGCCTGTTCTCTCCAACCTAATGATCCATGTTTAAGGTCTGTAGAAGAATTTTTTTCTGCTATGGGGCTATTATATGACGATCCTGATCGAATCTCATCTGCTGAGGCAGACCTCAGGTGTTTGAATCAGGTGTCAGGTGATGTTGAAAATTATTGCACACACTTCAGAAGATTGGCCTCAGAAGTTAAATGGAATGATCCAGCTCTGAAATGTCTATTTCTTGCTGGTCTGAGTGAAAGGGTTAAGGATTTGCTAATTGCATTCCCCGCACCTGAGACTTGGCAGGATGCCATGTAATTAGCTGTTCGTGTGGATAGAGACTGAGATTTAGACGGAATGAGGTAAAGACTCCTGTAATGCCAGGTCCTAGTCCCCAGAAAATCTGCTCCTCTCAGGAAAGAGATCGGAGGTTTGCTGAGGGATTGTGTCTTTATTGTGGTAAAGCTGACCATTTGATTAAGTATTCTGAGCTTCGTTTAAGCAAAGAAAAAAAAAAGTTCAGTTACGCCCGTATAGCTTGTTTATGCTCTGCAGGAGTATTTCTTTCTGGGAGTACTACTTTATAGGAAAATTTGATTGAATTTCAGGTATTTGTGGATTGTGGTTCAACACTTAATGTGATTGATAAAGGGTTTTTGGAAAACCTTAAATTGAAATCCAAACTTTTGTCATCACCTATTTCTGTGATTGCAATTTATAACACTCCCTTGAAATGTATTACTCACAAGGTTGCTGCATTTCCCCTCACTATCAATGGAGTTCACCAAGAAATTTTGGACTTGGTGTATTAGATACTTTACCCTCTCCGGTCATTCTAGGATTGCCTTGGTTAAAACTGCACAATCCTTTGCTGGACTGGTCTACTAATGTGATTAAGTCTTGGAGTCTGAAGTGCTATGATAAATGTTGTAATGGTCGCATTGCGGCTGTGGAAAAAGGGAAATTACCTGTACCTATTCAAGATTTTTGGAGGGTTTTTTCAGAGTAGGAATCGCAAGTTTTACCTCCTCATAGGGATTATGATTGCACCATTGAGTTTGTTCCTGGAACTACTCTTCCCAAGAGTCGCTTGTTTAATCTGACTATCCCTGAAAGAAAGGCCTTGGAGGAGTACATACAGACTAGCCTGGCTGCAGGTCACATTAGACCTTCTAAGTCGCCTGTGGCAGTTGGATTTTTCTTTGTTAAAAAAAAGGACAGGGGTTTACATCCATGTCTGGATTTTCGGGAAATTAATAAGATTACCGTACGCAATTCCTACCCATTCCCGTTAATTCCTGACTTGTTTAACCAGTTGGTGGGGCCAAGTGGTTCTCTAAAATTGATCTCCAGGGTGCAAACAATTTGTTACGAGTGAAGGAGGGTGATGAATGGAAAACTGCTTTCAACACTCTGGTAGGTCATTTTGAGAATCTGGTGATGCCTTTTGGTCTTACCAATGCACCTGCATTTTTTCAGAACCTTATTAATGACATCCTGAGACCTTTGATTGGTAAGGATGTGGTTGTGTATTTGGATGACATTTTGATTTATTCACCAGATCTAGAGTCCCATTGGCAGAGTGTACGTGAAGTTTTGCAGTTATTGAGTGATAATTCACTCCTTGCTAAGCTGGAGAAATGTGAGTTCGCTGTGCAGAAAATTCGTTTTTTGGGCTACATTGTCTCCAGTGAGGGCTTTGAGATGGACCCGGTGAAGGTTCAGGCTGTGCAGGAACGGCTTAGGCCTATTGGTTTGAAATCTATACAGAGATTTTTGGGTTTTGCCAATTATTATAGGAATTTCATTAAGAATTTTTCTGCAATTGTTAAGCCTCTGACCAATCTCACCAGGAAAGGAGCGAATACAGTCCAGTGGACTACTGAGGCCATTGAAGCGTTTGAGTATCTCAAAGAGAGGTTCAGTTCTGCCCCTATCCTTATGCAGCCTGATGAGACTAAGCCTTTTTTGGTCGAGGTCGATGCTTAATCGGTGGAGGTCGGAGCAGTTTTGTCTCAGGAGAACAAAGATGGAGTACATCCTTGTGCCTTCTTTTCGAAAAAAATTTCGGAAACCAAACTGAATTATGATGTTGGAAATCGGGAGTTGCTGGCTATTAAACTTGCGTTTGAACATTGGTGTCATTTTTTGCAAGGTGCTGGATTTCATATTCAGGTTTTCACAGATCATAAGAATTTGATCTATCTGGATGCTGCCAAGCGCTTGAATGCCCGTCAAGCTAGGTGGGCACTTTTTTTTTCTCGGTTTCATTTTTCTGTTACCTATTTCCCTGGTACTAAGAACGTTAAAGCTGATGCTTTATCTCGCAGCTTCTCTCCTATGGTCGGTGCCGAGGAGGAGGAGAGCATTTTACAGAAAGGAGTTGTGGTGGCGGCATTGGACTCCGTTTTGGAGAATGGGATTCTGAAAGCTCAAGATGATTCTCCATCTAACACTCCCCATGGGAGGTTGTTCGTGCCCAGAGCCTTTAGGAGAGATTTGTTTGTGGAGTGTCATGAGTCTCGGTTGGCAGGTCATCCAGGAATTTCGGAGACTAAGAGACTTGCCTAGAGCCTTTAGGAGAGATTTGTTTGTGGAGTGTCATGAGTCTTGGCTGGCAGATCATCCAGGAATTTCGGAGACTAAGAGACTTATCAGTCACAGTTTTTGGTGGCCTGGATGGCAGAAGGAAGTCATCTAGTGGGTGCCTCAATGTACTGTGTGTGCTAGGTCAAAGGCTTCACATACTCCTGCTGCGGGGTTGCTTTGCCATCTGGAGGTTCCTAGTGTGCCTTGGACGCATCTCACAATGGATTTTATTACTGATCTTCCTGTGTCCGAGGGTTTTACTGTCATCTGGGTGGTCGTGGACCGTTTTAGTAATATGTGTCATTTGGTTCCATTCATTAAGTTGCCCTGTTCCAAGACACTCGCTAAGGCATTTGTTAAGGAGATTGTCAAGCTCCATGGCGTTCCCACGGATATTGTTTCTGATAGAGGACCTCAGTTTGTGGCTCGCTTTTGGCGTGCTTTTTGTGACAGATTGGGAGTCCATTTGTCATTTTCGTCTGGGTATCATCCTGAGTCTAATGGACAGACTGAAACAAAGAACCAGGATGTTGAACAGTTTTTGCGTGGTTTTGTGGCGGACAATCAAGAGGGGTGGTCTGAGTTTCTGCCTCTCGCAGAATTTGCTCTTAACAATCATGCATCCTCCTCTGCAGGGTGTTCTCCTTTTTCTTGTAGTACTGGGAGACATCCGTCTTTTGGTTCGTTCTCCAAATTGGGGTCGGCGGTGCCGGAGGAGGAGAATTTTTCCGGTGATTTGGAGAGAGTTTGGACTAATGTACGTTGCAACCTTCAAGAGGCTAACAAAGTCCAAGAAGTATTTTGACAGGAAACGTAAGGAGGTTTTGTTTACGGTGGGTGACATGGTTTGGTTGTCCTCAAAGAACCTGCGGTTGAGGATTCCCTCTAAAAAACTGGGTCCTAAGTTTGTGGGTCCATTTAAAGTGCTTCAGATTGTTAACCCGTCTGCTATTAGGTTGGATGTCCCTACTTACTGGAAGATTAATCCTTTGTTTCATGTTTCCTTGTTGAAAAAGGCTGATGTATCAGATAGGGATGCCACTGTCTCAGTTCCTCCTGTGGTGGAAGACGGCGAATATGAAATTTCTCGTATCTTGAATTCTAGATGGCATAGAGGGAGATTACAGTATCTTATCTCCTGGAAGGGTTTCGGTCCCGAAGACAACTCCTGGGTAAGGACGGATGAGGTCTCTGCTCCTAGGCTTGTTAAAGCTTTCCACAGGAGGCCTGGGCCAGGAGGATCCGGAGGATCCTCATAAAAGAGGGGGTACTGTTAGAACCCTCCTGTTTGTTTTTTCCTTCTTGTGTTTTGTGGTCACGTGACCATCGGCCTTTATATTCCAGCTCCGCCCTTTTGGCTGTGCTGGACTTCAGTGTTTGACTGTTTTTCTAGCCAGGTGCTTCTGTGCCTTTCTCTGTCAGTTCGTTTGGTCCTTCTGGGACCTCTAGTACTTTTTTGTCTGTTTGTCTTTTTGTGTTCTGTAACAATTTCTCTGTTTAGGAGGTGTCCCATTTTTTGTCCCAGTCATTAGTTCTTTTAGGGACCCCTCCCCTTATGCTATAGGTCCTCGTTCAGACTAGCCGAGGACTTAGGCGGGTCTGTTCGCTAGGAACAGGCAGCCCGCTACATCGTAGGGATTCAGCTTAGTTTTACTGTAGGGACAGTTTTCCCTTATCTTTCCTTAGTACATGTTGCAGATCATAACAGTCGGTAGTGATGAGGCATTAATTCAATACAGAAAATTAAATAAATTCTGTAAAAACCAAATCAAGGCAGCAAAGATTGAGACAGAGAGACACATTGCCAGAGAAAGTAAAAATAATCTCAAAATATTCTTTAACTACATAAATAGTAAAAAACTAAAAAATGATAGCGTTGGCCCCCTTAAAAATAGTCTGGGTGAAATGGTGGATGAGGATGAGGAAAAAGCCAATATGCTAAATGATTTTTTTTCAACAGTATTTACACAAGAAAATCGCATGACAGAAAACATGATTAGTGATGACAAAAATTCTCCATTAAATGTCACTTGCTTAACCCAGCAGTAAGTACGGCGGCATCTAAAAATCACTAAAGTTGACAAATCCCCGGGCCCGGATGGGATATACCCACGAGTACTGCAGGAATTAAGTAACGTCATAGATAGACCATTATTTTTAATCTTTAAAGATTCCATAATAACAGGGTCTGTACCACAGGACTGGTCTATTCGGGTGCTCTGAAGAAAAGAGTAATCTCAATAGCAAAAAGAACTTCGGCACTCCATACATGAAAATATAAGAAATATTGTATCTAGACTAATGTCACTTTGAAAAATGAAGGTTTTTTGCGCATAATTTGGCCAATTTATGTGTGCCCATCAACCACGACAAGGTCACCTTCGTATGATGGGAAACTACGCTACGCTACCACTGGATATGCCACTCTTGGGCTGTAAGCCTGTATGGACAATATGTCTCTGCTTGGGCTTTTAACCTACAATGTATGGGCTGGTAGAGCTAGTTAAAACCACCTGTGACTGAATGGGAGGGACACATGGTCAGAAAAAAGGCTGTCAAACTTCTAATAGTGTGAACACGTACCTGCTGCAATGCTCCAGCAGCGGGATCCCAAAAATGATTAATAGAAAAAAGAGAGGGGTCGCTCACTGGTCTATTCGGGTGCTCTGAAGAAAAAAGTAATCTCAATTGCAAAAAGAACTTCGGCACTCCATACATGAAAATATAAGAAATATTGTATCTGGACTAATGTCACTTTGAAAAATGAAGGTTTTTTGCGCATAATTTGGCCAATTTATGTGTGCCCATCAACCACGACAAGGTCACCTTCGTATGATGGGAAACTACGCTATGCTACCACTGGATATGCCACTCTTGGGCTGTAAGCCTGTATGGACAATATGTCTCTGCTTGGGCTTTTAACCTACAATGTATGGGCTGGTAGAGCTAGTTAAAACCACCTGTGACTGAATGGGAGGGACACATGGTCAGAAAAAAGGCTGTCAAACTTCTAATAGTGTGAACACGTACCTGCTGCAATGCTCCAGGAGCGGGATCCCAAAAATGATTAATAGAAAAAAGAGAGGGGTCGCTCACTGGTCTATTCGGGTGCTCTGAAGAAAAGAGTAATCTCAATAGCAAAAAGAACTTCGGCACTCCATACATGAAAATATAAGAAATATTGTATCTAGACTAATGTCACTTTGAAAAATGAAGGTTTTTTACGCATAATTTGGCCAATTTATGTGTGCCCATCAACCACGACAAGGTCACCTTCGTATGATGGGAAACTACGCTATGCTACCACTGGATATGCCACTCTTGGGCTGTAAGCCTGTATGGACAATATGTCTCTGCTTGGGCTTTTAACCTACAATGTATGGGCTGGTAGAGCTAGTTAAAACCACCTGTGACTGAATGGGAGGGACACATGGTCAGAAAAAAGGCTGTCAAACTTCTAATAGTGTGAACACGTACCTGCTGCAATGCTCCAGGAGCGGGATCCCAAAAATATTTCTTATATTTTCATGTATGGAGTGCCGAAGTTCTTTTTGCTATTGAGATTACTCTTTTCTTCAGAGCACCCGAATAGACCAGTGAGCGACCCCTCTCTTTTTTCTATTAATCATTTTTGGGATCCCGCTCCTGGAGCATTGCAGCAGGTACGTGTTCACACTATTAGAAGTTTGACAGCCTTTTTTCTGACCATGTGTCCCTCCCATTCAGTCACAGGTGGTTTTAACTAGCTCTACCAGCCCATACATTGTAGGTTAAAAGCCCAAGCAGAGACATATTGTCCATACAGGCTTACAGCCCAAGAGTGGCATATCCAGTGGTAGCATAGCGTAGTTTCCCATCATACGAAGGTGACCTTGTCGTGGTTGATGGGCACACATAAATTGGCCAAATTATGCGCAAAAAACCTTCATTTTTCAAAGTGACATTAGTCTAGATACAATATTTCTTATATTTTCATGTATGGAGTGCCGAAGTTCTTTTTGCTATTGAGATTACTCTTTTCTTCAGAGCACCCGAATAGACCAGTGAGCGACCCCTCTCTTTTTTCTATTAATCATTTTTGGGATCCCGCTCCTGGAGCATTGCAGCAGGTACGTGTTCACACTATTAGAAGTTTGACAGCCTTTTTTCTGACCATGTGTCCCTCCCATTCAGTCACAGGTGGTTTTAACTAGCTCTACCAGCCCATACATTGTAGGTTAAAAGCCCAAGCAGAGACATATTGTCCATACAGGCTTACAGCCCAAGAGTGGCATATCCAGTGGTAGCATAGCGTAGTTTCCCATCATACGAAGGTGACCTTGTCGTGGTTGATGGGCACACATAAATTGGCCAAATTATGCGCAAAAAACCTTCATTTTTCAAAGTGACAATAGTCTAGATACAATATTTCTTATATTTTCATGTATGGAGTGCCGAAGTTCTTTTTGCTATTGAGATTACTCTTTTCTTCAGAGCACCCGAATAGACCAGTGAGCGACCCCTCTCTTTTTTCTATTAATCATTTTTGGGATCCCGCTCCTGGAGCATTGCAGCAGGTACGTGTTCACACTATTAGAAGTTTGACAGCCTTTTTTCTGACCATGTGTCCCTCCCATTCAGTCACAGGTGGTTTTAACTAGCTCTACCAGCCCATACATTGTAGGTTAAAAGCCCAAGCAGAGACATATTGTCCATACAGGCTTACAGCCCAAGAGTGGCATATCCAGTGGTAGCATAGCGTAGTTTCCCATCATACGAAGGTGACCTTGTCGTGGTTGATGGGCACACATAAATTGGCCAAATTATGCGCAAAATACCTTCATTTTTCAAAGTGACATTAGTCTAGATACAATATTTCTTATATTTTCATGTATGGAGTGCCGAAGTTCTTTTTGCTATTGAGATTACTCTTTTCTTCAGAGCACCCGAATAGACCAGTGAGCGACCCCTCTCTTTTTTCTATTAATCATTTTTGGGATCCCGCTCCTGGAGCATTGCAGCAGGTATGTGTTCACACTATTAGAAGTTTGACAGCCTTTTTTCTGACCATGTGTCCCTCCCATTCAGTCACAGGTGGTTTTAACTAGCTCTACCAGCCCATACATTGTAGGTTAAAAGCCCAAGCAGAGACATATTGTCCATACAGGCTTACAGCCCAAGAGTGGCATATCCAGTGGTAGCATAGCGTAGTTTCCCATCATACGAAGGTGACCTTGTCGTGGTTGATGGGCGCACATAAATTGGCCAAATTATGCGCAAAAAACCTTCATTTTTCAAAGTGACATTAGTCTAGATACAATATTTCTTATATTTTCATGTATGGAGTGCCGAAGTTCTTTTTGCTATTGAGATTACTCTTTTCTTCAGAGCACCCGAATAGACCAGTGAGCGACCCCTCTCTTTTTTCTATTAATCATTTTTGGGATCCCGCTCCTGGAGCATTGCAGCAGGTACGTGTTCACACTATTAGAAGTTTGACAGCCTTTTTTCTGACCATGTGTCCCTCCCATTCAGTCACAGGTGGTTTTAACTAGCTCTACCAGCCCATACATTGTAGGTTAAAAGCCCAAGCAGAGACATATTGTCCATATAGGCTTACAGCCCAAGAGTGGCATATCCAGTGGTAGCATAGCGTAGTTTCCCATCATACGAAGGTGACCTTGTCGTGGTTGATGGGCACACATAAATTGGCCAAATTATGCGCAAAAAACCTTCATTTTTCAAAGTGACATTAGTCTAGATACAATATTTCTTATATTTTCATGTATGGAGTGCCGAAGTTCTTTTTGCTATTGAGATTACTCTTTTCTTCAGAGCACCCGAATAGACCAGTGAGCGACCCCTCTCTTTTTTCTATTAATCATTTTTGGGATCCCGCTCCTGGAGCATTGCAGCAGGTACGTGTTCACACTATTAGAAGTTTGACAGCCTTTTTTCTGACCATGTGTCCCTCCCATTCAGTCACAGGTGGTTTTAACTAGCTCTACCAGCCCATACATTGTAGGTTAAAAGCCCAAGCAGAGACATATTGTCCATACAGGCTTACAGCCCAAGAGTGGCATATCCAGTGGTAGCATAGCGTAGTTTCCCATCATACGAAGGTGACCTTGTCGTGGTTGATGGGCACACATAAATTGGCCAAATTATGCGCAAAAAACCTTCATTTTTCAAAGTGACATTAGTCTAGATACAATATTTCTTATATTTTCATGTATGGAGTGCCGAAGTTCTTTTTGCTATTGAGATTACTCTTTTCTTCAGAGCACCCGAATAGACCAGTGAGCGACTGCTCTCTTTTTTCTATTAATCGTTTTTGGGATCCCGCTCCTGGAGCATTGCAGCAGGTACGTGTTCACACTATTAGAAGTTTGACAGCCTTTTTTCTGACCATGTGTCCCTCCCATTCAGTCACAGGTGGTTTTAACTAGCTCTACCAGCCCATACATTGTAGGTTAAAAGCCCAAGCAGAGACATATTGTCCATACAGGCTTACAGCCCAAGAGTGACATATCCAGTGGTAGCATAGCGTAGTTTCCCATCATACGAAGGTGACCTTGTCGTGGTTGATGGGCACACATAAATTGGCCAAATTATGCGCAAAAAACCTTCATTTTTCAAAGTGACATTAGTCTAGATACAATATTTCTTATATTTTCATGTATGGAGTGCCGAAGTTCTTTTTGCTATTGAGATTACTCGTTTCTTCAGAGCACCCGAATAGACCAGTGAGCGACCCCTCTCTTTTTTCTATTAATCATTTTTGGGATCCCGCTCCTGGAGCATTGCAGCAGGTACGTGTTCACACTATTAGAAGTTTGACAGCCTTTTTTCTGACCATGTGTCCCTCCCATTCAGTCACAGGTGGTTTTAACTAGCTCTACCAGCCCATACATTGTAGGTTAAAAGCCCAAGCAGAGACATATTGTCCATACAGGCTTACAGCCCAAGAGTGGCATATCCAGTGGTAGCATAGCGTAGTTTCCCATCATACGAAGGTGACCTTGTCGTGGTTGATGGGCACACATAAATTGGCCAAATTATGCGCAAAAAACCTTCATTTTTCAAAGTGACATTAGTCTAGATACAATATTTCTTATATTTTCATGTATGGAGTGCCGAAGTTCTTTTTGCTATTGAGATTACTCTTTTCTTCAGAGCACCCGAATAGACCAGTGAGCGACCCCTCTCTTTTTTCTATTAATCATTTTTGGGATCCCGCTCCTGGAGCATTGCAGCAGGTACGTGTTCACACTATTAGAAGTTTGACAGCCTTTTTTCTGACCATGTGTCCCTCCCATTCAGTCACAGGTGGTTTTAACTAGCTCTACCAGCCCATACATTGTAGGTTAAAAGCCCAAGCAGAGACATATTGTCCATACAGGCTTACAGCCCAAGAGTGGCATATCCAGTGGTAGCATAGCGTAGTTTCCCATCATACGAAGGTGACCTTGTCGTGGTTGATGGGCACACATAAATTGGCCAAATTATGCGCAAAAAACCTTCATTTTTCAAAGTGACATTAGTCTAGATACAATATTTCTTATATTTTCATGTATGGACTGCCGAAGTTCTTTTTGCTATTGTACCACAGGACTGGCGTATAGCAAATGTGGTGCCAATGTTCAAAAAGGGGACAAAAACTGAACTTGGAAATTGTAGGCCAGTAAGCTTAACCTCTACTGTGGGTAAAATCCTGGAGGGTTTCCTAACAGATGCTATACTAGAGTATCTGAAGAAGAATAACCTCACGACCCAATATCAACATGGGTTTACGAGGGACCGTTCCTGTCAGACTAATCTGATCAGTTTTTATGAGGAGGCAAGTTCGGGACTGGACCAAGGAAATGCAGTGGATGTTGTGTATATGGACTTTTCAAAAGCTTTTGATACGGTTCCACACAAAAGGTTGATACATAAAATGAGAACAATGGGGATAGGGGAAAATATATGTATGTGGGTTAAGAACTGGCTTAGTGATAGGAAACTGTGGCGCCCTGCTACGCACTGGTGCCAAAGAACCCAGAAGGGTGCATGGATGGACTTCTCCACAAGAGGCCCTCACACATTCACACACCTCCACCCTACCACCTCAGACCAGCAGAGGGATCCCGTCAGGGATATACATAGGGAGGGTGGAGCTAGGCAGCTCAGATTAGAGTTCTAGTTTCAGATTAGTGTTCAGATACAGAGCGGAACACAGCTCAGAGTTGAGCAGAGAGTGTGCTGATGCTCAGAGAGCAGAGAAGAGGCAGCGAGCTGGCTGCTTTGCTTAGGCGAGCCAAGGCCTACAGCACGTTTGAAAGCCTAGTGAGGGCCTTGGGTGGGCCGAAGGCAGAGAGAAGAAGGAAGAAGTAGCAAGGGGGCAGAGGAGCATACCAGGCTCACCCCGATATATATACCGGACACCGGGTCTGCACCTACAGGGACCCTTTATTCCCAGTAGGAACCACCGGAACCCCTGGAGGACTACAGGTCCCAGGTTCACCAAACGCTGACTACAGTACCAGGGCTAGGAGTCACGGAGGTCCCAGCGTCCAGGGAGAGTGATCTCCAAAGAGAAGGCCCTATCACCAGGTCAGCAGGTGCAAAGAGAGACAGTAACCAAGCTAGGCCTAGCTTCAGGCAGGTCAGAAGCTTAGAGAATAAAGCAACGGATCAGGAGGCCCTATACTCGCTCACTGGGCAGAGTCCAAAAGTGTGCCCTTCACCTGGAGTACCCTGGACCGTGCCTGCAACATCACCAGTAAAGGTACTGAAGCTTACCCCCTTGTGAGTGTCCGTCTTTCCTCCGGGACTGTCCTGCCGTCTCTCCCCTGCACCACCATCCATTACTCCCCACTCTTCCCTGGAGCAAGCTCTACCTGTGGAGAGCCACACCATCCCTGCTGCCGTAACACCAGCTCCAGAGGACTGCTCCGCAGCGGCGGCTTCCTCTAGCCGCAATCCACAGGTGGCGTCACGAACACTTTCACAAATCCCCTATATCTCCCCCTTTGACTGACCGCCCTGGGTCACGGACCGGGCCAGCTACCATGATATACCCCAGCAACCAGAGGCCCGGCTGACGAGTACCCCACGGCCCTGGGGGCGCGTCAGAACAAAGGGTGGTTATTAATGGAACACACTTAGACTGGGTCTCAGTTAACAGTGGGGTACCACAGGAGTAAGTATTGGGCCTGCTTCTTTTTAACATATTTATTAATGACCTTGTAGGGGGCATACAGAGTAGTATTTCAATATTTGCAGATGACACTAAACTCTACAGGGTAATCAATACAGAGGAGGACAATTTTATATTACAGGAGGATCTATGTAAATTAGAAGCTTGGGCTGATAAATGGCAAATGAGCTTCAATGGGGATAAATGTAGAGGAAATAAAATGTATAATTATATGCTTAATTGTAAAACACTGGGCAAAACTGTAACTGAAAAAGAACTGGGTGTATTGGTGGACGACAAGCTCACGTTTGGTGGCCAGTGTCAGGCAGCTGCTACAAAGGCAAATAAAATAATGGGATGCATTAAAAGAGGCCTAGATGCTCATGAGGAGAACATAATTTTACCTCTATACAAGTCATTAGTGCGACCACACTTAGAATACTATGTACAGTTCTGGTCTCCGGTGTATAAGAAAGACATAGAGCGGGTGTAGAGAAGAGCGACCAAGGTTATTAGAGGACTGGGGGGTCTGCAATACCAAGGCAGGTTATTACACTCGGGGTTATTTACTTTGGAAAAACAAAGGCTTAGGGGTGATCTTATTACTATGTACAAGTATATGAGGGGACAGTACAAAGACCTTTCTACTGATCCTTTTACTCTGAGGCCTGAGACAAGGGGACAAGGGGGCATCTTCTACGTCTGGAGGAAAGAAGGTTTAATCATAATCACAGACGCGGATTCTTTACTGTAAGAGCAGTGAGACTATGGAACTCTCTGCCGCATGATATTGTAATGAGTGATTCACTACTAAAATTTAAGAAGGGCATGGACGTCTTTCTTGAAAAATATAGTATTACAGGTTATATATACTAGATTCCTTGATAGGGCGTTGATCCAGGGAACTAGTCTGATTGTCATTTGGAGTCAGGAAGGAATTTTTTTCCCCAATGTGGAGCTTAGTGTTTGCCACATGTGTTTTTTTGCCTTCCTCTGGATCAACATGTTAGGTTATGGGTTGAACTAGATGGACTTAGTCTTCCTTCAACCTTAAAAACTATGTTACTATGTACAGTACAGACAAAAAGTTAAAAAGATTTTTCTGTATGTTCATGACTATGAAAATTGTACATTCACACTGATGGCATCAAAACTATGAATTAACACATGTGGAATTATATACTTAACAAAAAAGTGTGAAACAACTGAAAATATGTCTTATATTCTAGGTTCTTCAAAGTAGCCACCTTTTGCTTTGATGACTGCTTTGCACACTCTTGGCATTCTATTGATGAGCTTCAAGAGGTAGTCACCGGAAATGGTTTTCACTTCACAGGTGTGCCCTGTCAGGTTTAATAAGTGGGATTTCTTGCCTTATAAATGGGGTTGGGACCATCAGTTGTGTTGTGCAGAAGTCAGGTGGATACACAGCTGATAGTCCTACTGAATAAACTGTTAGAATTTGTATTATGGCAAGAAAAAAGCAGCTAAGTAAAGAAAAACGAGTGGCCATCATTACTTTAAGAAATGAAGGTCAGTCAGTCCGAAAAATTGGGCAAACTTTGAAAGTGTCCCCAAGTGCAGTTGCAAAAACCATCAAGCGCTACAAAGAAACTGGCTCACATGAGGACCGCCCCAGGAAAGGAAGACCAAGAGTCACCTCTGCTTCTGAGAATAACTTTATCCGAGTCACCAGCCTCAGAAATCGCAGGTTAACAGCAGCTCAGATTAGAGACCAGGTCAATGCCACACAGAGTTCTAGCAGCAGACACATCTCTACAACAACTGTTAAAAGGAGACTTTGTGCAGTAGGACTTCATGGTAAAATAGTTGCTAGGAAACCACTGCTAAGGACAGGCAACAAGCAGAAGAAACTTGTTTGGGCTAAAGAACGCAAGGAATGGACATTCGACCAGTGGAATCTGTGCTTTGGTCTGATGAATCCAAATTTGAGATCTTTGGTTCCAACCACCGTGTCTTTGTGCGACGCAGAAAAGGTGAACGGATGGACTCTACATGCCTGGTTCCCACCATGAAGCATGGAGGAGGAGGTGTGATGGTGTGGGGGTGCTTTGCTGGTGACACTGTTGGGGATTTATTCAAAATTGAAGGCATACTGAACCAGCATGGCAACCACCACATCTTGCAGCGGCATCCTATTCCATCCGGTTTGCGTTTATTTGGACCATCATTTATTTTTCAACAGGACAATGACCCCAAACACACCTCCAGGCTCTGTAAGGGCTATTTGACCAAGAAGGAGAGTGATGGGGTGCTACGCCAGATGACCTGGCCTCCACAGTCACCAGACCTGAACCCAATCGAGATGGTTTGGGGTGAGCTGGACCGCAGAGTGAAGGCAAAAGGGCCAACAAGTGCTAAGCATCTCTGGGAAGTCCTTCAAGATTGTTGGAAGACCATTTCCGGTGACTACCTCTTGAAGCTCATCAAGAGAATGCCAAGAGTGTGCAAAGCAGTCATCAAAGCAAAAGGTGGCTACTTTGAAGAACCTAGAATATAAGACATATTTTCAGTTGTTTCACGCTTTTTTGCTAAGTATATAATTCCACATGTGTTAATTCATAGTTTTGATGCCTTCAGTGTGAATGTACAATTTTCATAGTCATGAAAATACAGAAAAATCTTGAAATGAGAAGGTGTGTCCAAACTTTTGGTCTGTACTGTAACTATGTATGGAATAATGGAGGACTCACTACTAGATATTGTGGTGTCTCTGCACAAACCACTTAGTGTAACTCCAGTCAAAGTACCTGTATCCCTGGCCTTACTAACGACTCGCTGTCAGGGTATGTGCACATGGCGTCTTTTAGACCTCAGTATATCTGCATTTTTCTTGTAGGAAAACGTTTGAATAAAGCTCTGATGGTGTTTTACCTGAAGTGTCTTTTGCGATGTCTTTGTGTTAGTTTTTTTGCAGCGGCTTCACTGCGAAATCAGTCTATATATAAAATAGTAGCAGCTTCCAAGCGGAAGCTTCTAGAAGAAAAGACCAATCACTTCTTTTAGCCACTTCATAACTTTTGAAGCCAAAAGCAGTTAAAAGAAGTGACAACAGACGGATCATATGCACAGCAAGTCCTTTTGACTTTTCAGTACATATGTTCATTCTTTTTGACGTTTGTACAACTTTTATTTTAGAATAGACATTTATCATCAATCCACCTGCTCTGTGCACAATGTTATGGAGTTCCCAGTATGCATACCATGCAAATAAGGTGAAAGCCACAGAATCAATATAATTGGTATAACATTCTTTAATGTGTATACATATATATATATATATATATATATATATATATATATATATATTATGAACAAGGTCATGTGACCTAAACGTTGGCCCATTGCACACAGACGTTTGCTGATGATTGTTGTAATAAACTTCTAACTTTCGGCTTATATTGGAGAGCCTGGTTTCCTCTCTATCTACTTTCCAGAGCATCTTCAAAATCCCCTCACAGAAAAGAGAGAAGGGGGTTCATCCGAAAATCGTCATGTGCAGGAGCAGTTTCTTCTTCAGAGTCTCAATAATATCACAGAAAGAAGACCGCTATTTCATTGATCCTCATCTGAGAACTCAGTACTGGTACGATGTTTCCCAAAGCTGATGGTAAACTAAAGAAAAGACAGAACAGAAGTAAAGGTGAATTATTTTTTTTTGCATTTGAAATGAATGCAGATGTAATCTATATGTTCTCTCTTACCTGGGCTGACGTACAAGATGGACTCTTCTAGTGTCACTGCCAAACTCTTAACTTCTTCCATGAAGATTTAAGATGTTCCACTGAATTTTAGAAGGAAGCAGTGTTTGCGACACAGGGGACACCGAAGGTTGGAGTTGAGCCAGGTAGAGATGCAACCCTGATGGAAACAATGATTGCATGGTAGCACTGTGACTCCCTCTCCGGTCTCATAATCCGTCATGCAGATGACACACGACTCCTCCTGAGATGTTACAGCTCTTGTTGGGAGGTTCCTAATTTGCTGAGCTCGCCAAGTCTGCTGCCTTTCCTGCAGATTATATTGTGCAGGTGGTGATGGTGGCCGCATCTGTGGCGGAGGCGTCATCACTCCCATTCCCTGCTGCTGAAAGATGATGTTGAACAGACGGTTTGCCTGCAGTAATTGTACAGGAGATCCACTTGCAGCTGGAGACTCCCTGAGTCTGCGGCTGGGCAGAACGGGAAATGGCCGTCTGAATTCAAACTCAGTGGCGGTGTCTGAGGATCCACTGTCATCCCTTCTGCTCTCTGATGTTTCTCTGGAGGGCTCTGCAGGGACTGGTCTAAGCGGAGAGCGGCTTCTTTCCCTGCTCTCTTGTCCTCTTTGCCGGAGAGGAGTTCTGGCTTCTCTGCCTCTCGCAGTGACAGCAGTGGAGTCTGTTCTGTGTCCACCAGTAGTAATTAGTCTTCTCTGATCCCTTTGAGAAGATCTCAATTGATGGACAATCATAGCCTGACCTATAAAGAAATAAAATGTACTATAAATATGCAAAAGTTTATAAAAAACACTTTTGAACCAAAGAGAAATAACCTGCTGTTGCTTTGGGGTTTAGGGAGAGGAGCAAAAATTGATTAATGTTTGGGCTAAATAAACCTGCTCAGTGGATCCCCTCTCTGCAGACATCACAGAGCAGGGGTGGAACCAGACTGCGACTAACACAGCCCCCAAGGACTATGAATGGGAAGGTGGAGGATGCACTGAGTGTACTGAAACCGCTTACCCCAGGGAAATCTCCTCCCAGAAAAGCTCCTATAAGGTGGGAAAATTCTCTCACTTACCCTGATTTTCTGGTTGGCTCATCCAAGTCTCGTTGTCAGCAATAAGCTGATGCAGCTCCCTGGAAGTCATGGTTCAGTTTCCCGGGGCTGAGATGGTAGAGTGATAGAAAATGAGAACTAAGTTCTCTGATGGCACGGATGTTATGGTGCCAAAATATCAATAAGAAGCTGTAGAAGTAAAGCACTAGATGTATGAAACAAACTAGCTCGCACTTCCAAAACCAAGGTAGAGTCTCAGCGAAAACTTCAACTCTGAAAATGGCGCTGATGTCACCGAGTGCAGAGATTGTATAACCTCACAGCATTCTATGTCACTGTGACATCACATGTGAGAGCAACAACGCGCTGTCATGATGGCCGGCTGTCCAATCTGTTATATACATATTATAAAATGTTATATTATTATATATTATAATACACATTGTTAAAAAATATATATTATTACTAACCATCTAACACTCTTAAGGTGTGTATATGTGTCTAAAGCATAGGATATATATATATACATCTTATGAATATCAGATGCCTTGGAATAATAATCCTATACTCACCTTTCAGACCCCCAGTACTGCTGCTGTCAGTGTCCCCGCCGACCTCCGGGCTTCTCTTTCCCGCAGGGGCCATTGTGTGACCACTGCAGCTAATCAGTTAATACATATTTCCCATTCATATGTTTCATGTTGATGTAAATTAAACACTTTTAGAAAAGAAAACAGATAAATAAGATTTTCAGAATACGGCATGTACTAAGGTGGATACTCATGGTATGATATGCAGAGAGAGGAATACTGGGAGGACACAGAACATGTTAGTCCACCTGCTTAACCCTCAGGATAATTCTTATCAGGTCATATAGGGGTGTACATAGAAATCCACAGACCCCATAGCAAAGATCCGAAATGGGACCTCTTATTGGCCCCTGGCTGCCATTAAGTAACCCAGTGATGGTCACAGAGACCCCCTGTCTAGCTGCTTAGATACCATAGTTGCTGGTCACTATGGAAGCTAAGGGGTTAAACTGATGTAATCAGAGCTAGCTTGAATTGCAGCAATTACGATTGGCTGTCTGCTGTGTAAAACAGCCGGCACCCACTGGGTATGGAGTGGGCTGAGCATGTGAGTTTGCCCCTTATAAACCATCATAACTTATGCTGTATATATACGATATATGCAGGGGATGGGGCTATTCGGCACTAGGCTCCTCCTGTTCATGGGCTCCATAGCGGTCATGTGGCCTGCCAAAATTGGGTGTATGCTACTGAGGTCATACATATAATATGGAAAAAAATATCATACAAGGTAAATAATTGAAATTCATATCAGAAATAGTCCAGTTCTTTAGTGCCCATTCACATTAAAGGAAAATCATCTGAATTGACTGAATTTTGTGGGACAGGCCCATTATCCTCCCATGGAAAGCACATGCATGCTCGACTGAATCAGGCATACATGAGTATAGGAGCAGAGAGGGAGAGAAGAGAGGAAGGGAGAAGACGGTGATTGGTGAGTATCTTAATCTGCCTACATCACATAGATATTTAGGATGGATTAGGGAAACGTTAGCTTGGAACGCTTCTTTCTCCAATAAGTTTTATTGATTTTTATAAACAAAGAAAAATATACAAACAATGAACAGAGAACGCAAAAGCGTAGGCAAATTATAGATGAAAGTTACCATAACATTGAGTGATGAAAATATCCAGCATGTGAAAAAGTGGAAATAATAGGAGGGGTAGAGATGCGGAGAAGGTTGGGACTGCTTGCCTCCCATGTAGACAGATTTTGATAAGGCATATGGGGCTCTATTACCCTAATCGAGATCTCAAGTAGGGGAATGACACCTTTGCTCTCACCCAGGTTCACCTGTCATGGCAGGTGTTGGTGTAACACAGAGGGAAAAGGGAAAGGGAGCCCAGACACTAGGGAAAGGGGGAAGTGGAGACCTCATAGTCTGGTCTAGCGTCACCCTGTCTCAACTACCGTCCCTATAATGCCTCTTCAGCAATCGCCGCACGCGTGCCTTGCCCTACTTTCCCTGGCGTATGGCTATGGCTAGGGATGGAAGGAGATGAGCATTAGTGAACCTCCAGTAAACACTATAGACAACAAGGGAAGACAAAACAGGGGGAAATTGCTTAGCTTTAGATGACTCCAAATATGCCCACGGCCTCAAACTCCAGAGAGGACAAAGAACTGCTCCTGCTAAGCCTCACAAGTAGAAATGAATATAGCCAGCGACTCCCTCTCAGACACACCAGGTATATATACACCCAGGCCAGAGAGATAATTAGCAAGAGAGAGGTAGCCGCTCAGTTGTAAAGACAGCCTCTTATTTAAGAAGCTGTCTGCAATGCCAAACGTAGAGATCTCCTGCAACCCACTGCAGGGCGACAGTCTGTCACCTCTGACACACTCGTGACATCACCAGAGGGAAACAGTTGATAACATAATTGGGAGAATAGGGGAACAGGAGGTAGGATTGATGTACTCAGACTGAAGAGTCCACCTGGCGAAACCAAATTTAGCAATAACATTTTCAAACTGCATCCATCTGTGAGATTAATTTGATAAGTATTGGATTACTGCTATGCAAGAGCTAGGTGTGAGAACCTGTCTAGTTCAGATTTATGCAAAAAAACACTGCACAGCTGTTTAAAGTGGTCCACAGATTTATGTGAATGATAAAAATGGTAGAAATGTTTCTTAAAGGGAACTGTCACCCCCTGCGAGATTTCAGACCTCTAATATGGGCATACAATCTATTCATACCTGTATGGCCCATAGTAGAGTTCTGAATGCAGAGAAATGTAGTATTATAAAATCTGTTTTCACATGCTTGGCGTCCCCCGGAAGGGAAGAAATCCCTGCCTATATCTTTAGTTAGCCCAGAAATCCCCGCCTATCTGCTTATTTAGCATGTTCCCCCATCCCCTGCGCGTCACAGGGCCCTGTGACGTGCACTGGTGTAACTCATTTCCCGCGCATGCGCAATGCGACGCTCACATCAGGAGCATTTTGTTTCTCCCGGCCCCGTTTGTCTCTGCACTATTCCATAGTGTTCTAAATATGGACACACAGACCAAATACTGATGTCACACTGATCCAAAATGCTGATGACACTGGAACTATTATTGTCCACTTAAACGTTTAAACATGGACTTGTGAATGAAAAATATCAGATAATATAGCTGAGAGTTTCTCATTAATCATATACCAAGAGATCTGTCCTTTTCACTTCCTAGAAATCAGGTACTGGTTTTCTCCAGGCTAAGGCATCTGTGTTGGTTAGTGATGAGCGAGCATACTCGCAAGTACTCGGTACTCGCCTGAGCATCTCAGTACTCGAGATGCTCGAAGCTCGTCGAGTACTTCCGGGATGCTCGGGTGGATGCTGGGGTCTCCTCCCTGCATGTTTGGCGCTCTTTAGAGTGCCATTCAACATGCAGGAATTGTCTGTCACACACTGTAATGCTGCAGCCATGTTAGTTGTGGCATTACATTGATTGGCTGGCCGCACAGCATCATCAGGTCTATACCAGACCTAGCGCCGCCGTGCTCATCAGTCTACTCTGCAATCAGATAGTGTAGGGAGAGGTGCTGCTGAGCTAGGGAGAGATTTGGCTGTTTATTAGTTAGTGTAGGTATTCCACAAGATTCTCTACACATATTCATCTGAACTAACAGTCCTTCTGAGGACTAATCCAGCTGCAGAGATACCAGTGCTAGGCAGGCAGGCAGGGTATATAGCAGACTGCAGTCCATATAGCAAGAGGATCCATTTCAGTTCTGTCTGCTGGTGCTTTTACAGATATTATATTTGTAGAAATAGCCCCACGTATCAGGGGCCAGGAATATTTTCTTTTTATCTTTATCTGATTGTTTGCTTAAGGCTGTGTGCCCACGATGCGTTTATTAAGTGTTTCCGCAGGGCAAAAATGCTGCAGAAATGCTTAAAAAACGCATGGTAGAAGGCCTGCCATGTTGCCTAATGATAATTTGCATGTGCTTTGCACATGCTGCGGAAATTTCAGCTGCGGATTATCATTGCGGAAAAAAACGCAGCACTACCAATTATTTTGCGGAAGCTCTGCATTTTCGCTGCCATTGACTTGCATTGGAACACTTGGATTCCGCATCACTGGATCTGTACATGCGGAATCCAAGCGTTTCAATGTGCGGATGGTACCCGGGTCTGGATGAGAGGAGACTCTCCTCCGGACCCGGGTACCATACAAACTGTAAAAAAAAAGAATAAAATAAAAAATAAATATGATGCTTACCTTCTGATGGCCCCCGGTGTGCTTGTCTTCGCTTGCCGGCAGATAGCGGTGGACGGAAGGACCTGCGCTGACGTCATTTAGTCATGTGACGGCAGGTCCTTCAGTGTACCGCGAGCTGCCGACAAGCCAGGACGGAGCGAATAAAGACTGCGCGGGCCATCAGAAGGTAAGCATATATTTATTTTTTAATTTTTTACCATTCTTTAAGGTCACACTATATAAATCCATGACGTTTGCCTGGATTTATATAGTGTGACCAAGTTGTCAAGCACTTTCCAAGTGATGCTAAAATCGCTTGGAAAGCGCTTGTCTACCCGCATGCGGAAATGCATGTGAAGAACGCTTCACATCCGGTTGTCCCTGGCAGGAAAAACGCATGCACAATCCGCATGCTTTTTTTCTGCCAGGGAGATGCAGAAATGCTCAGGAAAAAATCCAGAGCATTTCTGTATCATGGGCACATAGCCTAAAAACCATGCCAGAGAACACAGTTTTTCTTCACCATTTGCTTGTTGGAACTGCATAATACAGCCAGGTCCTTTCCATATTACAGCGCTAAAAATCCATCTATTGAAAACTGTGGTTTGCCCGTCACACGGATCACATATAATTGCCCTCAACAAAGCAGTTACTGGGAAAGTCCACCTAACCATGGACACGTGGACAAGTGCTTGTGGGCAGGGACGATACATCTCTCTGACGGCACACTGGGTTAACATAGTGGAAGTCGGGACCCAGTCGGACCTTGGGACGGAACACATCCTGCCGATTCTGAGGATTGCGGGCCCTAGGTCAATCGGGGTTGCCCCCACAGTCTACAGCTCCTGCACCTCATCTTCCTCAGCCTCCTCCTCCTCTTCAGCCTCCATCTCCGAAATGACCACATCAGTCACAAGCTGGAAGCACTGCAGCACTGCCTCAGCCAAGCGGCAACAGGCTGTGCTGAAGCTAATATGCTTAGGTGACAAACCGCACAATGCTGAAGAGTTGTGGACAGCTCTGAAAGAACAGGCAGATCTGTGGCTGACACCGCTGAACCTACAGCCAGGCATGGTCGTGTGTAACAATGGCAGGAACCTGGTGGCGGCTCTGAGGCGAGGCGAGCTCACACATATACCATGCCTCGCCCATGTGCTTAACCTCGTGGTTCAGCGGTTTCTCAAAACCTACCCGGAGTTGCCTCATTTGCTTGTCAAAGTACCCCGCCTGTGTGCCCATTTTAGAAAGTGAGCTACAGCTTCCGCCGCCCTAGCCGTGCTTCAGCATCATTTGCTGGTGTGTGATGTCCCCACGCATTGGAATTTTACACTGCAGATGTTGGGAAGGATTTGTGAGCAGAAGGGGGCAGTTGTTGACTACCACCATCAACAAGGCCATCGGTATTCAGTTCAGACTCCACACATAAGAAATCAGGAGTGGACATGGATGTCAGACATATGTACCATCCTCCAAAACTTTGAGGACACCTCCAAGATGGTGAGTGGTGATGATGCCATAATAAGCGTCACAATTCCGCTTCTCTGTCTTCTGAAACGCTCACTGCTAACAATCAAAGAGGATGCATTGCAGGAGGAGCTCGATGAGATGGAGCAAGAAACCATACAGAGTGATTCCTCACAGCCCAGCCTCATTTCATCCCAACGTGGATTGGGTGACAATGAGGAAGAGGAGGAGGAGGAGGAAGAACAGGAGCTAGTTTCATGCACTATAGACGGTACTACCTGCACAAATTTCATACCGTATGTTCATCATGGATGGCCTGAGAACAGGGAGGAGGAGGAGGAGAGAATGGTCAGTTGTCCTCTTGGTGAGGACACGGAAGTCTTGCCTGTTAGCAGCCTGGCACGCATGGCTGAGTTTATGTTACGCTGCCTTTCCCGTGACCCTTGCGTTCTCAAAATTTTGGGAGACCGTCATTACTGGTTGATGACACTTCTAGACCCACGCTACAAGGAGATCTTTCTATCTCTTATTCCTGAGGCGGACAGGTCTACAAAGATGGGGCAGTACCAAAAAGCCCTTGTTACGGAACTATTAAAAAAATTCCCATCTGAAAACGCTGGTGGCAGAGGTCACAGTTCGTTGGACAACCAAGGAGTACAGGAAAGAGGGACACAAATCCAATCCAGCAGAGGCAGGGGAACACTGTCAAACTTCTGGGAGAGTTTTCTCAGCCCCTCCCATCGCACAGGCCCTGAGGCACGGGGTACTCTCACAAGGAGTGCAAAGTTTGGGAAGATGCTGAGGGAGTACCTTTCCGACCATACCAACATCCTCCGTGATTCCTCTGTGCCTTATAATTATTGGGTATCCAAGCTGGAGACGTGGAATGAACTGTCTCTCTACACCTTGGAGGTCCTGGCCTGCCCTGCCGCTAGCGTTTTGTCAGGGCTGGATTGGGCCAGACTTCTCAATACCACTGAATGATAGCAGTGTAACATAAACTCAAATCCAGTTTCTTTTTTGTGAAGTGTATTCCCATGCACCTTTTGACACCCAGACATGGGTATATGCTTCCTGATTTTGGCTATTTGCTCTTGTCCTCCTCCTTCTCCTCATCCTCATCCTCCACCACCATATCACCAGGGTGACATGGTCTGTGATGCAACACCCACATATTTTTTTTAAAGGGTGTTTATGATGCTAGTAAAAAAAATGTTTTATACAGTATGTTCATGTATACCCCCAGGGGTAAATGTTTGTCAGCCCATACACTTAGTGCATGGGCGTTACAAGTATAGGAGACCCGCTCCTTTCTAATGGTAAACATTTTTTTATGAGGTCCTCCTCCACGTCTTTTCCAAGGTGCATTGGAATGCCTCCCAATTTTTGGCAACACTATGGGAGACCCACTTCCCAATAATGGGAACATTTTTTCATGAGGTCCTCTACGTCTCTTCCAAGGGGCTTTGGAGTGCCTCCCAAATTTTGGCAGGCCTTGCATTCACTACATAGGCCAACTCTATGGGAGACCCACTTCCCAATAATGGGAACATTTTTTCATGAGGCCCTCTACGTCTTTTCCAAGGGGCATTGGAGTGCCTCCAAATTTTTGGCAGCCCTTGCATTCACTACATAGGCCAACACTATGGGAGTCCCACTTACTAATAATGGGAACATTGTTTTCAGTAAGCCCTCTGACCTCCACGTCTCTTCCAAGGGGCATTGGAGTGCCTCCAGATTTTTGGCATCCCTTGCATTCACTTCATAGGCAAACACAATGGGAGACCCACTTCCTAATAATGGGACCATTTTTTTTACGGAGGCCCTCCTCTACGTCTCTTCCAAGGGGCATTGGAGTAGGTCCAAATTTTTGGTAGCCCTTGCATTTACTGCATATGCAACAACAGTATAGGAGACCCACTCTTTAGTAATGGAAACAACAAAGCATAGCCAGCCGCTGGCTCTTTAAGAATAGTAAAGGCCGCCTGATGGCCCTATAAAAATAGGCTTTGAGACTTTCAGAGTCCCTCCTTCATAAATGAAACATGATGTGTCTGATCATGTCTCACACACCACATGGCCAGATAAGGTTGTAAAATGTTAAAATGACATTTCCTGGTGAATGCATTTGTCACGGTTGAAAGCAATGCAAAAGTGCAAAAATGCATCAAAAACGCTACGTGTGAACATAGCCCAAGCTGTGGAGGAGTATTTTTGTTTTTGGTTATGTATTTTGCCTTATATACAAGTCATTACCCTGGAAAGGATGTTCCTTTACATATTTCTCAGGAAAATCCATTTTGGTTTCATTTTTGTATGTTTTATTGTGAGTCCGTAAAAGTGGCGTAATACCTCTGACAACATTGTTCACAGCAGTGACCTGGGAGTCAGAAATGCTTCCAGGGGTCTTCCCCATGCTGTTCCCATGTCATTTGAGCACTGTTCCCATTGATTTGGGCAATTTTTAAGCCCTGTGCAGACTGCCGGGGGGAGCCACCTGAATAATGATCGAGTTTCCCATAGACTTACATTGGGCTCGTTGCTCGGGTCGAGCACCTGAGTATTCCACTGTGCTCGACCCGAGCAACGAGCACCCGAGCATTTTAGTGCTTGCCCATCACTAGTGTTGATGTGTTGATGGACATGGGGGACATGGGAGACATAACTGGACTACTATCTAAGGTGTATAGGCACAAGGCAGTTTAGGAGTTAAGGTTAAAGATGTTACAAGATATTACATGAAATGTTACATTTTTTGCTGATCACTAATGGTTCACATAAACCTAAAATCTTCAGTCTTAACTTTTTCTTAAGACATTATTGTAAAGTCTATGAGAAGATATGATGGGTTCAAAGAACTTCTGGAATTTTAACAAATGCAGAAGACAATTTTTGAGATGGGGATGGATAAATAAATAACATATCACCAATTATAAGAAGAGATCCTACTTTTTGGGGGTCGTGTTTTACTATAATCAATTGTCTATTCCATCTGGAATGGAAGTTGTGCCTTGATTTTGTCAGAGATAATCTGGGGAGGCAAAACCATGGGGGGTCACACAAACCTCCACTTTTGGTACCCTGACTGCTGTTAGGTGCTGTGATGAAATCCTTGGAGCCATTGTCAGACAATACACCGGTGCAGTTGTCCTGGGTTTCTCCTGGTACAAGACAATATCCATCCTCATGTGATCAGACTGTGGAGACAGTTTCTGGATGAGGAAGACATTTATGCCTTTGACTGGCCCTCATGTTTCCCAGAGCTGAATCCTTTTGAGATCCGGTGGTTTGTTCTGTATCAGGCATCCAACAAAGTCAAGTAACATTACAAACTATGCAGGAGCTCACCAATGCCCTGATAACCCAGTATACCGCCCATTGTCTCATCAGGAGCATGCCCAGACATTGTCAGGAGTGCTACAGACACGTGGGGTCATACTTTTATTTTTCACGTCACTGTAAATACTTCTATACCATCCTTTGTTATTATTCTGTACGTCAAAAGATATCATAAGCAGAGAATGGGAAGATAAACAGCAAAACAAATAATTATTAAAACAAATCCAATGGAAATATTTATTTTTTATTTATTTAATTTTTAGTTCTTCAAACTCGAATTGTCTTCTTTCTTTTCTCACTTTATGCAGAGAAGTTTTGCTACAAGAAGCAGACGTTCCACGGGTAAGTCCTTACTGATACAACGCTGTTACAATGCCTTATACCAATGTTCCCAGCCGGCAGCTCTCTGCTGGCGTCAGAACTGCAACTCCTAGAATGGCATAAATAGCCATAGATTGGGAAAAACTGGCCGACACATCCACTGGTAAAGCTCCAGAATGGTAATTTACAGGACTGACCGGAATGAAACAAGGATACTGATAGATGATGATAAATGGGTGAAGCTGCAGAAGAGACGATGTAGGACGGGGCGTTGCTTTGCCCGCTGTCAAGTTCTTCAAAAGTTGAACCATTTCGTCTCCAGATATGTTACTCCAGTTCCTGTAGTCCTTGACTGGGGTAACACTTCTGAAGGGGCACACGTACACGCACACCACTCATCAGATATGCCAAGTTCATTAAGTGTTGTGCGCCTCTTAATGAAAAGCATTCATGAATAAGATTTCCCGATTTCTTTAAGACTGGGGCCTGAAAAAGCACTCACAAAATGATTAAAATCATTTTCCTAGTCATTTCTATGGATAGAATATTTATGCGCCTAAAGTGGCATAATTCTTGATGAATTTGCCCGTCAGGCTTCCACAAGCACAGTAGTGCCTTAGTTTTGCAACTTTTGGTGGATCCAGCCAGGAGTGGAGTAAAAATGCTAAAATTCGCAACATTTTTGTGCTACTTTGAATTGCGACCAACATTTTGCAACGTTTCAAAGTGTTGAACACTAGAAAACTGTTGAAAACAACTTGATGAGTCGGGCCCTATATCTCCAGCAGTGGCAGTAAATAAATGGAGCAATGAATGGAGTAATGAAGCTTGTGCAAAACTATATCCCTCCATTCAAATGGAACAGAAAAAAACACAGAGGCGCTCTATGTGTGAACCAGCTTGGAGGTCCAGAAATCCAGCGTTCTGGAATTGCTCACCTGGGATACTTGTGCTAACCATGTGTGAAGCCCAGCTGTGCTTGGTATCACAAATCCTAGAAGGGTGTATTGATGGATTCCTCCTCAAGAGGCCCCCATAACCATTCACACATCTCCACCTTCCACCTCAGACCACGAGAGGGAGCCCGTTAGCGATATAAAAGGGAAGGTGGAGCTAGGCAGCAGTTAGTTGGAGTCAGAGTCTAGTTCAGTCTGGTTTAGCCGTGAGTCCAGTACAGCCTGAGAGGAGTTACCTCAGAGGACAAAAGCCTGTTCCAGCTCCTGCAATTGCTAGCCTGCAGTGGAGCTTATCCAGATCAAGACTCCATGTAGCTCAGAGAGGTGAGCTTCAGGTGTGCCAGCGCCATAAGATCGGTGAAGCGCGGCAAGCTGCCATTAGTGTGAGTAGCCTAGAGAGGGCCCGAGTAGGCCGAAAGAGAGTAGAGAGTTAGTTCATAGGGGGCAGAGGAGCTTAACTAGCTCACCCCGAAGAAGCAGTTACCGGACACCGGGTCCGAAGCTTACCGGGATCTCCATGACCCAGTAAGATAAACCGGAATCCCTGGAGAACTACAAGTCCCATGCTGATTCGTACCAGAGCCAGGAGACCCATAGGCCCCGTAGGTCGGGAGCGTGCACTCCAAGAGAAGGCCCTACCACAAGGACAGCCAGCGCAGGACAGAGACAAAGTTAGGCCTTGCTCCAGGCAGGTCAGAAACTTACTACGCAGAGTCAAGAAGCAGGAGGCCCAAAACCCGCTCATTGGGGAGGATCCGGACATACACCCTTCACCCTACAGTGCTCCGGGGAGTGCCTGAATTTCCATCAGTAAAAGGTACTGAAGTGACTATTGTGTCTGTCCCTGTTCTTGCTCCGACTCGGCTGAGTCTCCTTGTCCTGCATACCCCGTCCGTACCCTGCCCTGAGGCCTAGCTCCACCTGTGGGGAGCCATACCATCCAGCTGCCTTATCACTGGCCTCAGTGGACTGCGCAGCGCTGGTGAATATCATCAGAAACCATAGGTGGCGTCACGAACTTTTATAAACTTGATATCTATCAACGCCTTTTTAAAGAGAGACCCCAGAATACGGGCCCGGAAGCCGACCACCGCGACCTCCTTAAGGCTAAAGGCCCGGGTAACCGAGTCTTCCCCCATCCCCTGGGCTAGTCACATGCACAACACTGCATGAAATGTGAACTGAAAACACTCAAAGCTGCGGCACCGACCTCCTGTCCCAATTGCCAGAGAAGGAAGCAAAGGATAATCCAGGAAGGAGGAAGAAATGCAGTTTCTCCAGGCGCTGCCACACAGGATGACGAGACAGATGGTAAGTAAGATTTTTCTATTGTTTTGTAATGGTAACAAGACTACACATTTCTGGGATGATTCAATTCAAATGGGACACTCTAGAGCCCCATGTTTTAAACTGTGGAGGTCCCAGTGTGGGATACCCAGTGGTCAGCAAGTATTTACTTTTTCGGTCGAAAGGTGATAACTTGCAGCCTTTGTAGCATATCTTTAAATGATTATTCTCATTTCTTCTTCAGAAGCGCGCTGCTCCCCTGTCTTCCTACTTTCTGCTCGGCAGGGCAAAGTGCGCTCCGGACTGACTGACATTTTGGAGAAGCATCATAGATGCGCAATTGGCCCAAACTTAGTTCCCATGCCGCTATATGAAGCATCGGAGGATCACAGAAGTACTCAAGCTGGTTGGATTCACTCATCTGGCCAACTTCAGAGCAGCACTTGTAAGCTCTACAGCAAAGAGCTTGTAACTGTTGCGCTTCTCGCCTTGGAGAATGACCACCGAAATGAAATGGAAAAGACAGAAAATCATCTTTCCAGGTAATGCACTAATGTATGTTTTTCTTTATATTAAGCCATGTTTCCACATATTCAATATAATAAAATCTCATTCTCCCTCTATGAATGTTCATGTGCAGGAAAAAAACTGAGTAAAACTCTCTTCTTTATTAATTCCGGCATCTTTTTGACTTGCTACATATGAAAATAGTAGAAGATAAATATATAAGACTAATGCAGAAGACGACAGTCCAATGGGAACAGATATTGTGCCTTTATAGAAACAAATGTGGGGCCTTTGCAGTTGTCACCAAATTGATGCAATGTATCCTTATTAATAAAACAAAGATGTCTCTGCCGGGTTCTCAAAATACTATTTATTGATTTATATAGCTCTGTTTCTAACAATCCAAACAATACAATAACTGCAAATATACAGCGAGTATAATAAGTATTGAACGTTTCACCAATGTTCTACATAAATATGTTTTGAATGGTGCTATTGACATGAAATTCTCACCAGATTTCAGTAAAAACCCATCCAATCCACACAGGCAAAGAAATGAAACCATACATGTCCATAAATGAAATCATGTGTAATAATGAAGATGACACAGGGAAAAAGTATTGAACAAGCTTCCTGAAATGTATTTAATACTTCATACAAAAGCCTTTGGTGGTGATGACAGCTTTAAGACGCCTCCCGTATGGAGAAACTAGTCGCATGCATTGCTCAGGAGTGATTTTGGCCAATTCTTCTACACAAGCACTCTTCAAATCCTGAAGGTTCGGTGGGCTCCTTCTATGAATTTTGAACTTTAGTTCCTTCTATAAATTATGCAATTTTTACCAAATGTGGCAATACACCATATGTGGTTGTACACTAGAGTTTGAGCACACGGCAGGGATCGGATGAGTAGAAGCGCTACTTGGGTTTTAGAATGCAGATTCTGTTTGAATAGATTGAGGGTGCCATTAGCCGAGCCCCTGAGGTGTAAGATCAGCAGAAGCCCCCACAAGTGACCCCATATTGGAAACTTTACTGCTTAAGGAATTCATCAAGGGGTGTAGTGAGTATTTTGAACCTACAGATGCCTCACAGAATATTATAACATTGGAATGTGGAAATTTCACATTTTAGTTGTTAAAATGTAATTTTTTTTTATTAGCTACAAATGTGTCAGTTACATGAGGGTTAGTAGGTGAAACTGGACCCCAAAATTTATTCTGCAATTTCTCCCGAATATGGTGATGCTCTATATGTTGTCAGAAACTACTGTTTAGCCTCACGTCATGGCTGAGAAGGAAGGAGCGCTATTTGGATTTGAACCACAGATTTTGCTAGAACAATTTTCGGGAAACATTTGCAGAGCTGTTAAGGTGCCAGAACAGCAGAAAACCTCCAAAAGAGACCCCATTGCAGAATTTGGACCTCTCAATGAATTCATCTACGGCTCAAGTGACTATTTTGTAACATCCACGCCATAGTTTTTTGGGGGGAGAATTGCAACTATGCCAGCTCAGTGCCCACACATTGTGCCCAGTTGGTGTTTCTGGGGAAAACCCGTAAAATGTTAAGTGCGCTCTTCCAGCTACAATAATGCCAAAAATGTAGCCTCTTACTGTAGTTTAGGCACAGTGGGGCTCAGAAGGAGGCGGTATTTGGGAGCGTATATTTCACTGTATTTTATTTGAGGGGTGGGAGCCATGTTGCTTTTCCAGAGTCTTTCTTCTACCAGTAACATGGGAACCCTCTACATTTCCAGTGACAGATGGCAGATCTGAGTGGGGGCTGGTTTTGTGCAGGAAAAGTTAGGGTTTTTTTGGTAACATTTTGGAGTACAAAATATTTTTTGATCACTTTCAGTATGGTGGGATCACATTCTTGTGTTCTACGCTGAGCATTTATAACACGGTTTCTGAGTAAATCTCACAAAAATGCGATTCAAACGAAATCCCCAGAGGAACCATCCATCATAATGAGGCAGATGGAGACACTTTGGACTCTGTTTGCCGTCTATTCCGGTGGTATCCATCTTTTTTGGCGTGCACAAAACTGTGGTCGCCCACACTTGTGCGCTAAAAAGATGCATAAAATAATGTGACACCACTGTAACAGACACCAGAGTCCAAAGTGCCTCCATCTGCCTCTTTATAGTGAGTGGTTCCATTGGGAGTTTTGTCTGAATCGTGTTTTGTCTGAATCGCGTTTTCTCTGATTTACATAGAAACTCCAATGTAAGCGCTCAACAGAGAGCGCAGGATAAATGTGAATCGAGCCATATTCCAATTTTTGGGATGTAGAATGAACAAATAGACAGTAGTACAAGAACAGTTTTTATTTTTATTTTTGCGCTGCTCATTGTGCGGTATAAATTAATCTACGGGTCAGTGCAATTACAGCGATACCAGATTTATATAGTTTTTTATGTTTTGCTGCTGTCACGCAGTAAAAATGATTGTTTATAAAAAAAATTTTTTTTTTTGTCGCCATATTGTGAGAGCTATAAATTCTTTATCTTTTGACGAACAGAGCTGTATGAGGGCTTATTTTTCACAACGAGTTGAAGATTTTTTTGGTACCATTTTGGTTTACATAACAATTTTTGATTGCTTTTTACTAAGATTTTTCAGACACAGAATGAATAAAAAACAGCAATTCAGCTATTGTTTTTATACTGGACATTCTTTTGCACCGTTCACCATGCGGTAAAAGTGATAAGACTGATTTATTCTTCTGGCCTGTATGACTGTATGATTACAGTGATATCAGATTCATATGACCCCCTGATTCATTTGCTGTTTTGGGGTAACTTTGTTTCTCCTATTTTCCCTTGTCCATCTCTTCTTAAGGGTATTATATAGACCTGTTTACCTATCAAAATATATTTGTTTAATTCACCTTATGGACATCTATGGCATACAGTATATGTTCCATATGCATTTCATGTCCCTTTTGATCAGGGATATTCACTGAGTATACATATTTTTGTACTGTTTGTACCTTTCTCTACGTGACCCCAGGTGCTCATGTCACTTATATTGATTGTCTATCATTATTGCTGGGGGATATTTTTAGCACACTTTTTATTGCTATATTTTTTAATAATTTGTGGAATATTTATTATCCCCCATACATTTTTTGGTACACCACTGCACTTATTTTGCACGTATTCATTGTTAGTGCTTATGGCATTTATGTTCAATATTATTGCTATTATTATTGTAACAGGTTAACCCTTTTTATTATTCACTTTTTTATGTATGTCTTAGTACACTAGTGCACTTGCTCCGCACTTATTCACCCACAGTGCTTATGGTATTATGTCTAACATCATTGCTGTCATTAGTAATAGGTTATTTCATCCATCCTCTCTCTTGTAGCTTCTAATTCCATCTGACTTATATACCAGGTGCAAGCGTTTATTAGGATTACTATGTATTATGTATTACCTTTTCCACCTCCTTTACACACGATGTGATATGAGTCCTGTCCAATAGCGATCCGGGCTCCCCCATTTTTTGTACACCTAGCGGTATTTGCTAGCCGCACACTTTACTTACTTCCTTTCCTTGGGCTTGTGCGCATGCGCATTCATGGCACTCAGTGTCTTCCGGCCTTGCGCACTCGGAACAGTGTGCGTGCCACGTATGTGTTCCAAGCGCACAATCCCGAAGTCACCTTTTACATCTATGAGTTACTGAGGAATGCTTCATGTGCCGCCTTCCACCCATGGCAATAATTGGATATAAGGCTAAAAACTTTGATTAATGGCTGTATATATAAGGAACACTGTCCCCTCCCTAGTTAACGCCCCTTGGAAGATGCACTGGCGAAACGGCGTTGTCGGGGGTGCATACACATGTAGATCTGACTACTAACAGTAAGTTCTAAGTGACAACTCCTTTCAAATCAGTACTACCGGGATTCAAAGCCTCCAAGCATTGCACTGTGCACTTTACGACGGGCTAGTCCCTATAATCTGTGTTTTATTTGATTCATGTTTACTGTTTTATGCCAATAGACTTCTCCATGGAAAACCTTGATTTATTAGGTTTCTTTTCTCCAGCACAATGCACCTTAGACGTGGGGTTATATATCTGCGTGGTTTAATTAGTGATCACCTGGAGTCATAGCTTATTTTCAAATAGCATTAGGCTCATCTGTATGTGGATTGGTTAACGGTTTCCCTTCCCTGCTATGTTTATATGTTGTTTTATTGATTTTAGCATTATCAAATTAATAGAATAGAGTGTGTTCTTAAACCACTGGTAAAGATTACACCCAGCTACATTCAGGACACAACAGACCTACTGAATAAACTAGCAGCAATAGGTCCTCTACCAGAAGGAACCATCCTGGCCACCATGGATGAGGAATCTTTGTATTCTAACATCCCACATCAGGATGGATTAAATGCCTGCAAAATCTTCATAGAAAATACAGGAATTGTTGCTGATTCTGTGGTCAAACTTACAGAATTCATCCTCACCCACAATTACATTGAATTTGATAACAACATATATCTACAGGAAACTGGTACAGCGATGGGAAGTAAAATGGCTCCACAGTGCGCAAATCTTTTCATGGCCAAGCTTGAAAGTGACTTTTTGTCCTCATGCCCCATCAGGCCTCTGGCCTACTATCGTTTCATTGACGATATTTTAATCATCTGGACGGGGTCTGAGCAACAGCTGAAGACGTTCCATGAACACTTTAATCGATTTCATCCCACCATCAACCTAACACTCAACTACTCCTGTACTGAAATTAACTTTTTGGACACCATCATCAAGCTACAGAACAATGAAATAGAGACATCCTTGTACAGGAAACCAATCGACCGTCCTACATACCTTAAATTGTTTACAGACAAGCCGTCAGATACAATCGGATATGTTCCAACCCTATGGATAGAGACAAACACCTTCTTGGTCTCAGACCTTTTGAATCAGGGCCACCATCCAAGAACAATTGAGAACCAGATTACAAGAGCCACCAGAATACCAAGGAATCACCTCCTACATTACAAAACCAAACAAGAAAGCAACCGGGTGCCTCTAGTAGTCACCTACAATTCAAATCTGGAGGCGCTAAGGAGAGCTACACGGAAACTACAACCCTTACTACAAAAAGATGCCCGATTACAATCCATATTTCCAGACCCCCCACTTCTGTGTTTCAGGCAGCCCCCAAATCTAAGAAGCATCATTGTCAGAAGCTTTCTGTCATCTCCTCCAGCTACAGGTACCTTTCCTTGCAACCAGAAAAAATGTAAAACCTGTCCGTTTATAATGACCACAGACAAGATGATGATACCCAACTCACATCAGGACTATAAGATCCCAGGTACGTTCAGCTGTATCACATCTAACGTAGTGTACTTAATTATATGTACCAAATGTCCAGCTGGGGGTCTTTATGTAGGGGAGACAGGGCAAAAACTTAGGACAAGAATGAATCATCATCGCCACACAATAAAAGAAAAAAGAATAGATCTACCTGTAGCCAAGCATTTTTGTTCCCCTGATCATAGCATAAAAGACATGAAATTACTGGTATTAAAAGGTCATTTCAAATCTCAAAGAGAAAGAAGAATCTCAGAATATAAACTAATGGTGACCTTTAACACTTTCAGAGCAGGAATGAATGTGTCGCATGGATTTATGTCATTTTACATCAACTAAGGAATGTGCCCCTCAGACTTGTGAGGCCATCATAACACTAGACCTAGTCACAGGACAATAAAACCTTCACACTCCTTATCTATTAACTGCTAAAATATTTATAGCCAGAACTGTTTATTTCTCCCATAATAACTCTGCTTTCCGTCACCTGTTGCATCTATTGCATTATTTCTGTGTCTTATTGTGAATAAATATGTGACTCTTCAGATTTTGTGGTATACTAGCCTGATGAAGAGACCTGAGTAGTCTCAAAAGCTTGCAATTTGTTACTATCTTTTCAGTTAGCCATTAAAAGGAATCAACCACTGAGGACTCTCAAATCAAAGCATTATCAAATACATTTCTGATGTTTCATTTCTGCGCATATTTCTATTCTGTGTCTATAATTTGATTTTAATATTGCAGTTGTGGGATTATATTTATTGTTGAAGTGGTATGCAGTGACTTACCTGGGACACTTGTGTTAATTGCTATATTCTAACTGAGACAAAACCGTGTATGAATAAAGGATATTTATTACACACAAGTCTACAGTTCATATACTACTAATGACCACACTAACACAGTGCACAATAATAACAATAGCAGACAGTACTAATATACGATTAATTCCCAATTACCTAATTATACTTCCCACCCACTTGAGCTAAAAACATACTTACATTAATACTTATATCCCACCCGTCTATCACTACACTATCCCTATGGAGAAAAAGGGGTTACAAGCAGTGATCAGTAGACACTCAGCCAGATATCCTCATCATGGTGTCCATCGAGTTTTACCTGAAGTGGCTTTTGTGATGTCTTTGTGTTAGTTTTTTGCTGCGTTTTCACTGCGAAATCAGTTTATATATAAAATAGTGGCGACTTCCAAGCAGAAGCTTCTAGAAGAAAAGACCAATCGCTTCTTTTAGCCGCTTCATAGATTTTGAAGCCTGAAGCAGTTAAAAGAAGTGACAACAGACGGATCATATGCACAGCAAGTCCTTTTGACATTTCAGTACATATGTTCATTCTTTTTGACGTTTGTACAACTTTTTTTTTTTAGAATAGACATTTATCATCAATCCACCTGCTCTGAGCATAATGTTATGGAGTTCCCAGTATGCATACCATGCAAATAAGGTGAAAGACACAGAATCAATATAATTGGTATAACATTTTTTAATGTATATACATATATATATTATGAACAAGGTCATGTGACCTAAACGTTGGCCCATTGCACACAGACGTTCGCTGATGATTGTTGTAATAAACTTCTAACTTTCGGCTTATATTGGAGAGCCTGGTTTCCTCTCTATCTACTTTCCAGAGCATCTTCAAAATCTCCTCACAGAAAAGAGAGAAGGGGGTTCATCCGAAAATCGTCATGTGCAGGAGCAGGTTTCTTCTTCAGCGTCTCAATAATATCACAGAAAGAAGACCGCTATTTCATTGATCCTCATCTGAGAACTCCGTACTGGTACGATGTTTCCCAAAGCTGATGGTAAACTAAAGAAAAGACAGAACAGAAGTAAAGGTGAATTATTTTTTTTAGCATTTGTAATGAATGCAGATGTAATCTATATGTTCTCTCTTACCTGGGCTGACGTACAAGATGGACTCTTCTAGTGTCACTGCCAAACTCTTAACTTCTTCCATGAAGATTTAAGATGTTCCACTGAATTTTAGAAGGAAGCAGTGTTTGCGACACAGGGGGCAGCGAAGGTTGGAGTTGAGCCAGGCAGAGATGCAACCCTGATGGAAACAATGATTGCATGGTAGCACTGTGACTCCCTCTCCGGTCTCATAATCCGTCATGCAGATGACACACGACTCCTCCTGAGATGTTACAGCTCTTGTTGGGAGGTTCCTAATTTGCTGAGCTTGCCAAGTCTGCTGCCTTTCCTGCAGATTATATTGTGCAGGTGGTGATGGTGGCCGCATCTGTGGCGGAGGCATCATCACTCCCATTCTCTGCTGCTGAAAGATGATGTTGAACAGACGGTTTGCCTGCAGTAATTGTACAGGAGATCCACTTGCAGCTGGAGACTCCCTGAGTCTGCGGCTGGGCGGAACGGGAAATGGCCGTCTGAATTCAAACTCAGTGGCGGTGTCTGAGGATCCACTGTCATCCCTTCTGCTCTCTGATGTTTCTCTGGAGGGCTCTGCAGGGACTGGTCTAAGCGGAGAGCGGCTTCTTTCCCTGCTCTCTTGTCCTCTTTGCCGGAGAGGAGTTCTGGCTTCTCTGCCTCTCGCAGTGACAGCAGTGGCGTCTGTTCTGTGTCCACCAGTAGTAATTAGTCTTCTCTGATCCCTTTGAGAAGATCTCAATTGATGGACAATCATAGCCTGACCTATAAAGAAATAAAATGTACTATAAATATGCAAAAGTTTATAAAAATACACTTTCGAGCCAAACGGAGTGAACCTGCTGTTGCTTTGGAGTTTAGGGAGAGGAGAAAAAATTGATTAATGTTTGGGCTAAATAAACCTGCTCAGTGGATCCCCTCTCTACAGACATCACAGAGCAGGGGTGGAACCAGACTGCGACTAACACAGCCCCCAAGGACTATGAATGGGAAGGTGGAGGATGCACTGAGTGCACTGAAACCGCTTACCCCAGGGAAATCTCCTCCCAGAAAAGATCCTATAAGGTGGGAATATTCTCTCACTTACCCTGATTTTCTGGTCGGCTCATCCAAGTCTCGTTGTCAGCAATAAGCTGATGCAGCTCCATGGAAGTCATGGTTCAGTTTCCCGGGGCTGAGATGGTAGAGTGATAGAAAATGAGAACTAAGTTCTCTGATGGCACGGATGTTATGGTGCCAAAATATCAATAAGAAGCTGTAGAAGTAAAGCACTAGATGTATGAAACAAACTAGCTCGCACTTCCAAAACCAAGGTAGAGTCTCAGCGAAAACTTCAACTCTGAAAATGGCGCTGATGTCACCGAGTGCATAGATTGTATAACCTCACAGCATTCTATGTCACTGTGACATCACATGTGAGACCAACAACGCGCTGTCATGATGGCTGACTGTCCAATCTGTTATATACATATTATAAAATGTTATATTATTATATATTATAATACACATTGTAAAAAAAATATTATATTATATTATTATTAACCATCTAACACTCTTAAGGTGTGTATATGTGTCTAAAGCATAGGAGATATATATATACATCTTATGAATATCAGATGCCTTGGAATAATAATCTCATACTTACCTTTCAGACTCCCAGAACTGCTGCTGTCAGTGTCCCCGCCGACCTCCTGGCTTCTCCTTCTCGCAGTGGCCATTGGGTGACCACTGCAGCTAATCAGTTAATAGAAATTTTCCATACTTATGTTTCATGTTGATGTAAAATAAACACTTTTAGAAAAGAAAACAGATACCGTATATTCCGGCGTATAAGACGACCTGGTGTATAAGACGACCACCCTACTTTCCTGTTAAAATATAGAGTTTAGGATATATTCACCGTATAAGACTACCCCTTTTCCAACGCATACCAAACACCGGTAAAAATTAAAAAAAAACAGATTTGAATTTAACATGGTCCTTTTTTAATTTAAATTCTTATGACATGCAGGTAAATAGCAGGAAAACTGTCACTCATAAACATATTAAAATAGGGGGGACCCCACGTCATTTTTTGGGGGGGTCCCCCATTCTAATAGCTAGTAAAGGCTAGGTATTCAGCTGGGGGCTGATATTAGTAGCCTGGGAAGCTCCGTGGGTATTACCCTCTTCCCAGACTTCAAACATCTGCCCCAGCCGTCTGCTTAACCTCCGCTAGAGACTATAATGATGGTGGATCCCACGCCAATTTTCTTTTTAAAAAATCCTTTATTTTAACACTAAATGACAATTGAGGGGTTAATAAAGATGCAGTCCCTAAATTATTAATTTTGTAATTAATTTTTCCCAAAAATGTTGACGTGGGGCTTCGCCATATTTTTGTGTCCAGCCAGGTACAGCAGGCAGGAACGGGCTGCACCCAACCACCAGCTGCCTATTTGTACCTGGCCGGAGACAACAATATAGGGAAGCCCTTTTTTTTTTAATTATTTCATGAAATAATTAAAAAAAAAAATACGTGGGGCTTCGCCCTATTTTTGTGTCCAGCCAGGTACAACTAGGCAGCTGGGGGCTGGAATCTGCAGCGCAGGGAGACCCAAGCTTTCTGGGCCCCCCCCCGCTGCAAATTGCAGTCCGCAGACACCCCGGAAAATGGCGCGTTCATAGAAGCGCCATCTTCTGGCGCTGTACCCAACTCATCCAGGGCCCTGGTGCGGTGGCTCACTGGGTAACCTAAAGGGGTTAGGGCCAGCTTGGCATTATCAGCTGGCCCTAAGCCCGAAATTCATGGGGTCACGCCAATATTAGACATGACCGCCATGAATTTCTAGTAAAGTAATTAAAAAAAACACAACACCCAGAATAAAGTCCTTTAATTGAAATAAAGACACAATTTTTTAATGTTCTAAATTAAACCATACTTACCATCACGCCCATTCCAGCTGAAGCCAACGATCTCCTACAATAAAAGTAAAATAATAAAGCAACATCATCCTTACCTCTCCATGGTTCCCAGGACCGGTCCAGCTCTGCTACATTCACATGACAGGCTGGACCGCAGCAGAACGCTGCCATCCATCCTGTCATCCCGCAGACACTGAGAAGCGCAGGCATGCTTGTGCTCCTCAGTGTCTGACTGTGACGGCATCCAGATGAGCCGAGATCATGTCCAATGAACTCGGCTCACCTCATGCACGTCACTGACAGCGTGGGAAAATTCTCCTGCTTCCCGCATGCGCAGTAGAAGTTTCCCACGCTGTCAGTGACGGACGTCCAGGAGGTGAGCTGAGTTCATTGTCGGCTCATCTGGATGCCGTCACAGTCAGACACTGAGGAGCACAAGCATGCCTGCGCTTCTCAGTGTCTGCGGGATGACAGGCTGGATGTCAGCGTTCTGCTGCGGTCCAGTCTGTCATCTCGATGTAGCAGAGCTGGACCCGTCCTGGGAACCATGGAAAGGTAAGGATGAGGTTGGTTTATTATTTTTCTTTTATTGCAGGAGATCGTTGGCTTCAGCTGGAATGGGCGTGATGGTAAGTATGGTTTAATTTAGAACAATTGTGTCTTTATTTCAATTAAAGGAGTTTATTCTGGGTGTTTGTGTTTTTTTTAACTTTGACTATGGGGTTAGTAATGGGGGTGTCTTATAGACGCCTCTCCATTACTAACCTGGGCTTGATGTCAGCTGGCATTATAAGCTGACATCAACCCCAGCCCTATTACCCCCTGCCACCGCTACAGGGCAGCGTGGAAGAGCGAGGCTAAGTGCCAGAATTGGCGCATCCTATGAATGCGCCATTTCTGGGGCGGCTGACGGCTGGTGTTTCTAGCCTGGGAGGGGGCCAATATTCATGGCTCCCTTCCTGGGCTATTAATATCAGCCTCCAGCTGTCTGCCTAGCGTTTGCTAGCTATTAAAATAGGGGGGACCCCACGTCATTTTTTTGGGATCCCCCATTTTAATAGCTAGTAAAGGCTAGGTATTCAGCTGGGGGCTGATATTAGTAGCCTGGGAAGCTCCGTGGGTATTATCCCCTTCCCAGGCTACAAACATCTGCCCCAGCTGTCTGCTTAACCTCCGCTAGAGACTAAAATTAAGGGGAACCCCACGCCAATTTTTTTTTAAATAAATCCTTATTTTAACACTAAATGACAAGTACAGTAATCAACACTGTCACTGTACTTCATATATATGTGACTGACATGTTTCTATCTATCTAATCTATGTGTGAAGCTCTATTCTTTCTATTCTAAATTGTCGGGTGCCGGCTTATGCCGCTGCTGAATTGCCGGCTTTTCATATATTGTCACAGAAGCGATGCAAACTTCCCTGCTCCGGACACAGCGCAGCGCTTCTGTGACAAGTGAAAGCTGTCGGCACAGAAGCCCTGCGCTGTGTCCGGAGCTGGGAATACGCAGCGATGTGTCCGTTTCAGCACAGAAGCGCTGACTATCTGGACCTACCGCCGCCGTATTTTAACTCCCTCCACCTTATATTAACTCCGACATGGCAGGGATACGGCCACGGCAGCTTATTAACACCCCCAGAGTATCCCCGCATGTCAATTTCTGAAAGTTCAAAAGCATTACCGGCGTATAAGACGACCCCAGACTAGACAGAAGATTTTTCAGTCTTCAAAAGTCGTCTTATACGCCGGAATATACGGTAAATAAGATTTTCAGAATACGGCATGTACTAAGGTGGATACTCATGGTATGATATGCAGAGAGAGGAATACTGGGAGGGCACAGAACATGTTAGTCCACCTGCTTAACCCTCAGGATAATTCTTATCAGGTCATAGAGGGGTGTACATAGAAATCCACAGACCCCATAGCAAAGATTCGAAATGGGACCTCTTATTGGCCCCTGGCTGCCATTAAGCAACCCAGTGGTGGTCACAGAGACCCCCTGTCTAGCTGCTTAGTTACCATAATTGCTGGTCACTATGGAAGCTAAGGGGTTAAACTGATGTAATCAGAGCTAACTTGAATTGCAGCAATTACGAGTGGCTGTCTGCTGTGTAAAACAGCCGGCACCCACTGGGTATGGAGTGGGCTCAGCTTGTGAGTCTACTCCTTATAAGCCATCATAACTTATGCTGTATATATACGATATAAGCATTCGGCACTAGGCTCCTCCTGTTCATGGGCCCCATAGCGTTCATGTGGTCCAGCTCTTTAGTGCCCATTCACATTAAAGGAAAATCATCTGAATTGACTGAATTTTGTGGGACAGGCCCATTATCCTCCCATGGAAAGCACATGCATGCTCGGCTGAATCAGGCATACATGAGTATAGGAGCAGTGAGGGAGAGAAGAGAGGAAGGGAGAAGACGGTGATTGATGAGTATCTTAATCTGCCTCCATCACATAGATATTTAGGATGGATTAGGGAATCGTTAGCTTGGAGCGCTTCTTTCTCCAATAAGTTTTATTGATTGTTATAAACAAAGAAAAATATACAAACAATGAACAGAGAACGCAAAAGTGTAGACAAATTATAGATGAAAGTTACCATAACATTGAGTGATGAAAACATCCAGCATGTGAAAAAGTGGAAATAATAGGAGGGGGAGAGATGCGGAGAAGATGGGGATAGGACATTACAGCATAATAATAGGGACCACTGGGGGGAGGGGACCACAGGGACCAGTCCTGATGAACCATGACTCTTGAATGGATATTGGTAGTGAGAACACTTTCATGGTGAAAATGGGAATTCAGTATCTTATAGAAGGTTTACAAAACTTTTTCAGACGTATCCTCAATAAGGAGGTAATGGTGGAAGGGTGAAAGAGGGGATGTGTGTTGATAATAGAAGGCCAATAAGATGTGTCTGATCTGCAAGTATGGATAGAAAGATCCACGTTGGCGCTATTACTTTTTAATAATTGTGTCTAACTAAAGAAACAATAAATCCTTGCTAATATCTGCCAAGTCCTCAGACTGCTTACCTCCCATGTAGACAGAATTGATAAGGGATATGGGGCTCTAATTCTCTAATTGAGATCTCACATAGAGGACACATTTCCCAGGTTCTCCAAAGGGAAACAGTAGATAACATAATTGGGAGTATAGGGGAATAGGAGGTAGGTTTGATGTATTCAGACTGAAGAGTCCGCCTGGTGAAACCAAATTTAGCGAAAAAGTTTTCAAACTGCATCCATCTGTGAGATTCAATTGATAAGGATTGGATTATTGCTAGGCAAGAAAGGGCTAGGTGTGAGAACCTGTCCAGTTCAGATTCATGTGAATGATAAAGATGGTAGAAATGTTTCTTAATAATCATGTGAGAAGCTGATAGTATAATCCCCAAGTATGGAATGACTTCTTCCGACCACCTAAATAGGAAAAGCGATTCAAGTTTCAATTTATTATGAGCCTGAACATTGATAGGGAGAATTAAAGGGGTTGTCCAGTACTTTATATTACCCCCGCAATGTATCCCCCCCGGGGCGCCTAAGGATATTTGTAATTACGTTACACTGCAGATACTGCCTGTGAGCGGCGCTATCACTGGCTGCTCACAGGCATCACGTCTCTGTCTTCTGCGTTCCACGGTGGATGCCAGGCTGTGGGCGGGGTTACTCCCCCGCGTCACACCCGGCATCCACCGCGCTCTGCCTCTCCCCATTCATTGGGAAAGCGCGCGTTGGATGCTGGGTGTGATGCGGGGGGTAACCCAGCCCACAACCCAGCAGCCTCCGTGGGGACCTCAGCGCTAAGTCACGCCTCATTTGTCGTGATGCCATCATAGGGTCACGTGATGCTTGTGAGCGGCCAAGGATAGCCCCGCTCACAGGCAGAAACAGCAACGTAAGGTATTTACAAAAATCCTTAGGGGCCCCGGGGGGATACATTTGGGGGGTAATATAAAGTACTGGACAACTTTTTTAAGGCCTTGTGGAATTTTTTTTCTTTTAAACTGTAAATTTTTGTTAAAGTTTCAAAAGATAAATGATGCAATAGTATTTAAAAAAAAATTCATACAAATGTTTGACTTATAAAATATAGAGATGGAAATAGTGAGGAAAGCAATAAGGAGGAAGAAAGAGGGGAAGGAAGAGATAGGTGCCGGAGAGGGAGTCAGATCATATACAAGAGGTAGGATTTGTTAAAGTAGAGGTGGTGTGGAAAATGGAGTGTGGTTGCCATAGTGTGCCCAATGTGACAATGTTGTCTCAAATTTGCAATAAGTTTATTGTCAAATCTCATCGGACATTTATTCACATTAGTGTACACCCCTATAAGACTATAGATTAATAAGGAAAAGAGGAGAGGAGGGGAATAAAGTTTGTGAATAAATTGTAACTTTTATTGTTTTGTATAAAATATGATTATATATTAAAGTATCATACACCCAGATAAGGGTATATTTTTGATCACTGCTGTATAAATGTTATGGTATACCGTATTTTTCGGACCATAAGACTCACTTTCCCCCCCCAAATTTGGGAGGAAAATGGGGGGTGCGTCTTATGGTCCGAACACAACTTACCGGTGGTGGTGGAGCGGGATCGCAGGGTAGCGGCAGTAGAAGAGGTGAGGCGGGCTGGTATTTGGCTGGGGGCTGGGCCTGGCCGGGTACCGGGGCTGGTGTATTTCTGTGAGCGAAGTTTGCAGAGCAGAGTGAGCGGCTTCCGGTGGCCGCGGCCATGTTCCTGAAGCTGTGCTCTACAGGAAAATGGCCACACCCCAGGTACCAGGCCACCAGCACCCTGGCCCCCAGCACCAGGCACCAGCATCAGGCCCCCAGCAACCCAGATACCAGGGCACCAGACCCCCAGGTACCAGGGAACCAAGCCCCCAGCGCCAGGCCCCCAGCCACCAGGTACCAGCATGCCTCCACCTCCGCCGGCTTCCTGAACGACCCTGCCTTCTGTGACCCCAGCTCCACCGCCCCCCCCAAGTAAGATACCTATTCAGACTATAAGATGGACCCCCATCTTCTAAAAAATTTTTTTTTTCCTATTTTCCACCCTAAAATTTGGGGTGCGTCTTATGGCCCGGTGCGTCTTACAGTCCGAAAAATACGGTAAATAAAACAGCTGTGACCCAATAAAGTCACGGTTGTTGTGACAAGATGTAAATAAATAAATCAATGTAAATTGTCATTTGTACATTGGCAAAATTGGCAATCTTGTGTTGATCACATGCGGAAAGGTCACCATATAATTTTTAAGGGGATGGATCTTTCAGCAAGACAATGATCCAAAACACTGCTCTAAATCTACTCAGGCATTCATGCAGAGGAACAATTACAATGTTCTGGAATGGCCATCCCAGTCCCCAGACCTGAATATCATTGAACATCTGTGGGATCATTTGAAGAGGGCTGTCCATGCTCGGCGACCATCAAACTTTACTGAACCTGAATTGTTTTGTAAAGAGGAATGGTGAAAAATACCTTCATCCAGGATCCAGGAACTCATTTAAAGTTACAGGAAGCGACTAGAGGCTGTTATTTTTGCAAAAGGAGGATCTACTAAATATTAATGTCACTTTTCTGGTGAGGAGCCCATACTTATGCACCTGTCAAATTTTGTTTGAATCCAGATTGCACATTTTCTGTTAGTACAATAAACCTCATTTCAAGGCAGAAACATTACTGTGTCCAACAGTTATTACATATATCAAACTGAAATAGCTGTTGCAAAAACACCAATTTTAAGAAAACATTAAGCTTAAGATTAATAGGGGTGCCCAAACTTTTTCATATAACTGTAATTAAGTCATCAGCTAACATGTTTTAAAGTTACCAACGCTAAGACCAGAAATGTCTGAATTGGAACGAATGGACTCTGGCAGGTGCTCCATAATTAACGCAAAAATTATTGGGGTTGACCTGGCTGGTTCCATTCGAGCTTTTCAAGTTGGATGATAAGGAACTGGAAGAAAGAACCATGGCGTTGGGGTTGGAATATAGGGACGTTATAAATGATTTGATAAAGCCAGTCAAACCAAATTTGATGAGTACTTTGTCTAAGTAGCCCAGTAAACCGTATCAAAGGCCTTTTCGGCATTACGGATAGGAATACTGCCTTTATCATGGGGGTCTGCTGCATCCTGTTAGTGCATTGGTATTCTGACCTGGTGTTGGTAAGGCTGTTTCTTTTTCTGTGATGGAACTTGATGTAACCATTTAGTGAACAATTTAGAAAAAAATATTCAGATCCCAGTTTAGAAAGGCTATTGGCCTAAAGTTCCCAGGGGTGACTAGAGGGTTACCTGGTTTCTCTGATGCTGCTAGTAGAGGTAGCTTTTCCTCTGCAGCATCGAAAGAGTGCACGGAGGCTGGAGCTGGTGTAATCCAGTAATATGGCCAGCTTCAGAGCAGCGCTCACAAGCTCTATAGCAAATCTTGCCTAGGTGGCTAGTACTTTGGGCAATGAGCTGTAAACTATAGAATTAAAAATCCCAATAATAAAGTTGCATGTTTGAATAAGTACTTTACAATTTTATGAGGGAGTCCCGTTAAATAGAGAAGTGGGTTGCTTCTTGGTATGACCGGACAATACTCATTAGTTAAAAGATGGCTCAACCCGCAAATTATATCTATTATATTGGGGGACTCCTGGCTTTAACGTAACAGGCTAAGTCAGGGGATAAAAGGATCAGATGGTTGGAATATAATTGCCCAATACTTTAGTTCTGTGGGAAGATAACCCGCGGCCACATGATTCTGCAGGGACTTACTCTACTCAAGTCATGAAGAGCACAGGAACTCACGGCCTAGCCAAATGTTCCTGCTTTTGGGGGAGTCAGGATCAGTGTGTTAAGCCAACAGTTATCTAAGGTGCATGGCCAGATTACCGTAGGTTTTGGAAGGAGTCAGTAATATCGGGGATTGTTAAGCTTTAAGTATAGATAGAATTCCTCCTTAATGACCGCTGTATAATAATTTAACTGTTGCCTCTTTATGGTAGCGCATTAGAAAAATATGTGCTGCAAAAGGATCGCACACAGGCTGCTATTAACAGCGCTGGGCATAAAGCCCAATAGAATTGGTCTCCGATCAGTTAACCCCGTAGATGACTATGTGTGGGCTAATAGTTTGCCTGTCAGTGTAAAGTATTCTGAAGCATTATAGAAGCGATGAAATGATCACCTCCCATTTGCACGACATTAAGCTACAAGCTAGATGACCAGCTATGGATGGTCCATTGAACTCACTACGCCGCTCTTAAAGGCTATCTTGATGCAGAGCAAAACTGCACTAGAGGCTGGAATGGAGACCTATTCTCTTCAACAATGAGTCTCGCTTTTGTCGTAGACACAATGATAGCTGTAAATTTGTCTGGAAACCATGTGGGTGATGGCATGAAGATGTCCTACTGTCACGAGTGTGTCAGGGTTGACTAACAGTCTTGCGGTGTCCAACGGTAGAAGGTTGCTGCGTTTGGCTTTACTAACGTCTCCATGATCTTTTTACTATACCTTTCTCTTTAGGACCCAGCAGTGACCCTCACCTTGCTTGGGGATTATACCTTTCCCTTTAGGACCCTGCTTTATCCTCACCTTTCTGCTGTTAGTCAGCATTTCCTTTTTGTTTCCTCAAATACACTCAGATTCTCAGAGTGTTGCTGGTGATAGCATGTTATACCTATTCAGGCTTTGGATTCTAGTGGTTGACTAGAATTACCTTGGAGTTTCTTCGTGGATTGTTGCCATGCTTTCTCCTGTGTCATCTTAGAGCTAAGTGTATTCCCCTGTGAGTATCCCCTGTGTGTTCTTTAGTCTTTAGTGGGGCCGACTTAGTGCTCATCCCTCCCGCTCCCTTCCTAGGGCCTAGCCTTAGGGTCTGCTAGGGCTAGGTATCCTGCTCGGCGAACCTATTTAGGGTCGATAGGGCAGTTAGGGTTTGTCATTAGTTCTGTTTAGGGGTCTCCACTCTCCCCTTCCCTAGATTTAGGGCTTCTTTCCCTTTCCCGTCATTATACGCTGGGTTCTCCCCATTCCCAGCGTGACACCTATTACCGGGAATATGGTGTGCGGTGGGATAATGTATGATAGGTGGACCATTCTAGACTTCACTCCAGGTGCACTAACATTTCATCATTATATCGATTTGGTGGTGGAACCAGTGCTACGACCATTTCTCCAAAGTGTGCAAGTGGCCGATTTTCAACACAACAATGCGAGGCCATATATTGCTCAAGCTATTGGAAGCAGCCTGCCTGGCCTCAACATGCTATAATGGCCTGCAGCATTTCCAGACTTGTTTCCCATCGAACACATCTGGGATATAATTCTCAGCAGTTGCAATAAGAGCTGTCAGTAGTCGATCCTACAATTTCCATAATTCCATAACTTTTCCTTCTTGATGTTGCATTTTCAGTTTTGAGAAGTGCAACAGTGAGTATTTATAAGTGTGTATGTAGTATATAGTGTAGACAATAGTGTGTATTTATAAGTGTGTATGTAGTATATAGTGTGTACATATAAGTGTGTATGTAGTATATAGTGTACACAATAGTGTGTACATATAAGTGTGTATGTAGTATATAGTGTACACAATAGTGTGTACATATAAGTGTGTATGTAGTATATAGTGTACACAATAGTGTGTACATATAAGTGTGTATGTAGTATATAGTGTACACAATAGTGAGTATATATGTGCGTATGTGGTATATAGTGTACACAATAGTGTGTACATATAAGTGTGTATGTAGTATATAGTGTACACAATAGTGTGTGTGTATATAAGTGTGTATGCAGTATATTGTGTAGACAATAGTGTGTGTATATAAGTGTGTATGCAGTATATTGTGTAGACAATAGTGTGTGTATATAAGTGTGCATGTAATATATATTGTTCATAATAGTGTGTACAGTCATAAAAAGTAAACATAAGTCCGTCAAGATCAATATAACCTAAGACGTTGATCCAGCGGAAGACGAAAACCCCAAGAGGCAGATGCTAATTGCCCCATATTATGGAGAAAATTCCTTCCTGACTCAACATACGGCAACCAGTCTTGTCGAAAGGATTTGAGAATGACACAAATGTAGCTTTCCACAAAGTGCTGTTTCAGTGAGGTTTTTTTTTTATTTTTTAGTCAGATGTTTCAATTATCAGCATTTCATAAGTTTTTATTTTTTATTGACAAAAACATCAAGTTTATGCGAAGACTCAATAGTTACAGTGTTGTCCCTTATTTTTCAAAACTTCTGTCCTTCACCCTGGCAGCTGGATAAAAGCTTGTGGGCCAAATCCTGACTGATGGCCCATTCTTGTCTAATCAGTGCTCAGAGTTTATCACATTTTCTGTGTTTTTGTTTGTCCTCACGCTTTTTGAGTATTCACCACAGGTTTTCAATGAGATTGAGATCTGGGGTGTTTCCTAGCCATGGATCCAAAATTGTAATGTTTTGTTCACCAAACCTCTTAGTTATCACTTTGGCCTTGTGACATGGTCTCCATCATGCTGGAAAAATGGTTGTTCACCAAATTGCTCTTGGGTTATTGGGAGAAATTGCTCTTGGAGGATGTTTAGATCCCATTCTTTATTTATAGCAGTGTTCTCAGGCAAAATTGTGAGTAATCCACTCCCTTAGGTGAAAGGCAATTCCACACATGAATGGTCTCAGGATGTTTTTCAATTGGCATAACACAGAACGTATGGTAACATTCAACCCCTTTTCTTCACCAAACAATCATTCTTCTGGATGTCCCAAACAGTCTGAAGGGGACTTCATCAAAGAAAATAACTTTACTCCAGTCTTATGTAGTGCAATTCCTGTACTTCCTGCAGAATGTCAGTCATGCTGGATGTTTTTTTTTTACACAGTGGATTCTTTGCTGCCCTTATTGACACCAGGCCTACCTCTAAAATGCTTCACTTCACTGTATGTATAGAAGCACTGACAGCTGCCTGCTACCTTTCCTGAGCAAGCTCTGCACCAGTGTTAAACCAATCCCATAGCTGAATCCTCTTTAGGAAAGAGTCCTGGCACTTGCTGGAAAATTTTCAATGCCGTGAAGCCTTTCTCTCAGCTGAGGAACCTCTGTCCTTGAAGTTTTTGACGAATGTTCTTGATAAGTGATTGATTTTCAGTTTTGAGAAGTGCAACAGTGAGTATTTATAAGTGTGTATGTAGTATATAGTGTAGACAATAGTGTGTATTTATAAGTGTGTATGTAGTATATAGTGTAGACAATAGTGTGTACATATAAGTGTGTATGTAGTATATAATTTTACGATCAGCATGTCCTTGCCTGTAAAGCCGTTCTAATACAAAGGAATGATGACTGCACCTATTTCCTTGGAGGTAACCATGTTTTACAGAAAAAGACAATGATTTCAAGCACCAGCACAATGTGTTGCGGCTGTCTAACAGCCATGAGACATGCAGCCGCGGAGACGCAAACATATTTGACGAGCACGCCGAGAATACTTGGTTAGTTCTCGAGACGTTCGCGCATCTCTAGTCGCTATAGTTGTGTTTGTCTGTTGAGAATTATATCTATTGATAACTTAGTTTTAAGCATTTCTTCTTTGATTGTCTTTCATGCATTATTATATACCATGTATGGAATTATGGAGGACTTACTACTAGATGTATTGGAGTATTGTGGGATCTCTTCACAAACCACTTAGTGCAACTAAGTCCCAGGCCTTACTAATAACTCACTGTCAGGGTATGTGCACATGGCAACTTTTAGACATCGGCGTATCTGCATAGTTTAAGCTGTAGGAAAATACTTGAGGAAAACTCTGATGTTTTACCTGAAACGTCTTTTGTGACATCACAAAATACATTAAAAACATATACAGAAGTGTTCAAAATAATAGCAGTCCAATATGACTAACCAGATTAATCACTGTTTTTGATATAAATTATATTACCACATGTCAAACAATTTACCAGTTGGTGCAGTAGATTCTAAGAAAACCACTAGACTCCGCATTCATGATCTGTGTGTTTTTGAGTCTGTGTATTTGAATAATTAATTGAAAGGGGGTTTGTTCAAAATAATAGCAGTGTTGGAGTTCAATTAGTGAGGTCAATCATTCTGTGAAGAAACAGGTGTGAATCAGATGGCCCTTATTTAAGGATGAAGCCAGCACATGTTGTACATGCATTTCTCCTTGAAAGCCTGAGAAATATGGGTCGTTCGAGACATTGTTCAGAAGAACAGTGTGCTTTGATTAAAAAGTTGATTGGAAAGGGTAAAACTTATAAAGAAGTACAGACAATGATCGGCTGCTCAGCTAAAATGCTTTAAAATGGAAAACAAAACCAGAGAGACGTGGAAGAAAACGGAAGACTACTATTCAAATGGATTAAAGAATAGCCAGAATGGCAAAGGTTCAGCCAATGATCAGCTCCAGGATGATCAAAAACAGTCTCAAGTTACCTGAGAGTACTGTGACAGTTAGAAGATGCCTGTGTGAAGCTAATCTCTTAGCAAGTAGTCCCCGCAAAGTTCCACTGTTAAAAAAAAGACATGTACTGAAGCTGGTACAATTTGCCAAAGAACACATCAACTGGCCTAAAGTGAAACACTTTGTGGACTGCTGAATGTAAAATTGTTCTTTTTGGGTCCAAGGGCCGCAGACAGTTCGTTAGACGACCCCCAAACTCGGCATTCAAGCCACAGTACAATCAGAAGACACTGAAACATGGTGGTGCAAGCATCATGATATGGGCACGTTTCTCTTTCTATGGTGTCAGACCTACAGTACAGACCAAAAGTTTGGACACACCTTCTCATTTAAATATTTTTCTGTATTTTCATGACTAAGAAAAATTGTACATTCACACTGAAGGTATCAAAACTATGAATTAACACATGTGGAATTATATACTTAACAAAAAAGTGTGAAACAACTGATAATATGTCTTATATTATAGGTTCTTCAAAGTAGCCACTTTTTGCTTTGATGACAGTTTTGCACACTCTTGGCATTCTCTTGATGAGCTTCAAGAGGTAGTCACCGGAAATGGTCTTCCAACAATCTTGAAGGCGTTCCCAGAGATGCTTAGCACTTGTTGGCCCTTTTGCCTTCACTCTGCGGTCCAGCTCACCAAAAACTATCTCGATTGGGTTCAGGTCTGGTGACTGTGGAGGCCAGGTCATCTGGCGTAGCACCCCATCACTCTCCTTCTTTATCAAATAGCCCTTACACAGCCTGGAGATGTGTTTGGGGTCATTTTCCTGTTGAAAAATAAGTGATTTTCCAACAAAACGCAAACCGGATGGCATAGCATGTCGCTGCAAGATGGCTGTGGTAGCCATGCTGGTTCAGTATGCCTTAAATTTTGAATAAATCCCCAACAGTGTCACCAGCAAAGCACCCCCACACCATCACACCTCCTCCTCCATGTTTCACGGTGGGAACCAGGCATGTAGAGTCCATCCGTTCACCTTTTCTGCGTCGCACAAAGACACGGTGGTTTTAACCAAAGATCTCAAATTTGGACTCATCAGACCAAAGCACAGATTTCCACTGGTCTAATGTCTATTCCTTGTGTTCTTTAGCCCAAACAAGTCTCTTCTGCTTCTTGCCTGTCCTTAGCAGTGGTTTCCTAGCAGCTATTTTACCATGAAGGCCTGCTGCACAAATTCTCCTCTTAACAGTTGTTGAAGAGATGTGTCTGCTGCTTGAATTCTGTGTGGCATTGACCTGGTCTCTAATCTGAGCTGCTGTTAACCTGCGATTTCTGAGGCTGGTGACTTGGATAAACTTATCCTAAGAAGCAGAGGTGACTCTTGGTCTTCCTTTCCTGGGGCGGTCCTCATGTGAGCCAGTTTCTTTGTAGTGCTTGATGGTTTTTGCAACTGCACTTGGGGACACTTTCAAAGTTTTCCCAATTTTTTGGACTGACTGACCTTCATTTCTTAAAGTAATGATGGCCACTCGTTTTTCTTTACTTAGAATTTGTATTATGGCAAGAAAAATGCACCTAACAGTCTATTCAGTAGGACTATCAGCTGTGCATCCACCAGACTTCTGCACAACACAACTGATGGTCCCAACCCCATTCATAAGGCAGGAGCTCGGGTCCCCTCCCTGCATGTTTGGCGCTCTTTAGAGAGCCAATGAACATGCAGGGATTGTCTGCCACACACTGTAATGCTGGTCATGTTGGTTGTGGCATTACATTGATTGGCTGGCCGCACAGCGTCATCAAGTCTATATCAGACCTGCTCGTCACAGTCTACTCCGGAATCAGGCAGTGTAGGGAAAGGTGCTGCTGAGCTAGGGAGAGATTTGCTTGTTTCTTAGTTAGTGTAGGTATACCACCATATATTATACACATATCCATCTCAACTAACAGTCCTTCTGAGGACTAATCCAGCTGCATAGATTTCAGTGCTGGGCAGGCAGACAGTGTATGTGGCAGACTGCAGTGCATATAGCAAGAGAGTCCATTCCAGTTCTGTCTGCTGCTGGTGCTTTTACAGATATTTCTAGAAATAGTCCCAGGTATCAGGAGCCAGGAATATTTTTTTTTTTATCTTAATCCTGATTATTTGTTTAAAAAGCAATCCAGAGAACACCGTTTTTCTGCTCCATTTGCCTGTTGGCACTGCAGAATACAGCCAGATCCTTTCCAAATTACAGAGCTAAAAATCCATCTATTTAAAACTGTAGTTTGTCCGTCACACAGATCACATATAAGTGCGCTCAAAATTCTGCCATTTCTGGCCTCCATTTAAATTTTGTTGCAGTGTGTTAGCGAAGTTATTGACACCAGTTCGCTGTTAAAAATAGTTACCTACAGGCCAGCTATTTAAAACTATGGTTTTCCGTCACACGTATCATATATGACTGCAGATCAATTCCAGCCATTTGTAGTGAACGTGGAAAATATTGTCCTCCATTTAAAATGTGCAAGGCGCATGGCAAGGGACAGGGAAGTGGACGTGATGGTGATGATGGTGCATGCAGAGGACGAGGCCGTGGGCTAGCTGAAATTGTGCCACAACAAACACCCACATCTTCTCGCTCGACATTCCTGTCCCAATTAATAGGGGACCGCAGAACACCACTATTGAACACAGAGCAGTGTGAAAAGGTTATTGATTGGATAGCAGATAATGCTTCCAGTCACTTAGCCACCACCACCACCCTGTCTTCCACACGGTCAAGTCTCAGTAGAGGTGAGTCTGGACTGCATATTCCTTACCCTGATCCTCTTCCTCCCACCATGCCGAATGCCCAGAGACAACTGATCCCACACTTGGACACTCCAAAGAGCTGTTCACTTTTCCATTTATAGATTTGGGCCTCTCGCCTGGTCCACTTGAAGTGGGGCAAAAGGAGATCGCATGTAGCGATGCCCAAATATTTGAGCAGCCACGGTCACACGAAAGCGGGGGTGGGAAGAAAGAGGAGGACCAGGGTGCGGAAGCGGAAGACGAGGTGGTGGATGATATAGTAACTGACCCAACGTGGTCGGGGGACATACAGAGTGAGGACAGCAGCACACAGGGGGAGGGAGGCACAACAGGAGGAGGGAGGCACACAGCAGGGGAAGGGAGCACACAGGGGGAGGGAGGCACAACAGGCAGGAAGAAGCAGTGTGGTGGCCGCAGACAGAAGGGGGGCAACCATTCTCCGTAACACCAACACGACGGAAGTTGCCAGTACAGCTGTTAGGTCTTCCCGAGTCTGGTTGTTTTTTAAAGACTCTGCCGATAACCCCATAAAGGCCATTTGCACCACCTGCCAGGCCAGCATCAGCAGGGGGAGCAAAACTACCAGCCTGACCACCACCATCATGATCAGGCAAATGGCAGCAAAGCACCCGACTTTGTGGGCTGAACCCCAGGGTCCAGGAACAGTGTCTGTGGGTCGCACCACTGCTTCTTCCACTTTTGTGCATGCAAGCCAATCCCCTGACCAATGCACATGCGAAGATGCCTCCTGCCCTGCACCTGTCGTTGCACTCTCAACTAGCACCATCAGCAAGCATGTCCAAGTCCTTGTCCCAGCGCAGTGTTCAGTTGTCCCTACCCTAGTCCTTGGAACGCAAACGCAAATACACAGTCATTGCCCCACAGGCCACACTACTAAATTCTCACATTTCGCGACAGCTTGCGCTCGAAATGTTGCCTTTTCGGCTCGTGGAGATGGAAACATTCTGCAACCTGATGGCGGCGGCCGTCCCTCGGTACTCGGTCCCCAGCCGCCACTATTTCTCCCGGTGTGCCGTCACCGCATTACACAAGCACGTGTCCCACAACATTAGCCGTGGCCTCAACAATGCAGTTACTGGGAAAGTCCACCTAACCACGGACATGTGGACAAGTGCTTGTGGACAGGGATGGTACATCTCACTGACGACACACTGGGTTAACATAGTGGAAGCCGGGAACCAGTCGGACTTTGGGATGGAACACATCCTCCTGACGCCAAGGATTGTGGGCCCTAGGTCAATGAGGGTTGCCCCCACAGTCTACCGTTCCTGCACCTCATCCTCCTCCTCTTCAGCCTCCATCTCCGAAATGACCACATCAGTCAGAAGCTGGGAGCACTGCAGCACTGCCACAGCCAAGCGGCAACAGGCTGTGCTGAAGCTAATATCCTTAGGTGACAAACCGCACAATGCTGAAGAGTTATGGACAGCTCTGAAATAGCAAGCAGATCTGTGGCTGACACCGCTGAACCTACAGCCATGCATGGTCATGTGTGACAATGGCTGGAACCTGGTGGCGGCTCTGAGGTGAGGCGAGCTCACACACGTACCATGCCTGGCCCATGTGCTTAACCTCGTGGTTCAGGGGTTTCTCAAAACCTACTCTGAGCTGCCGGATCTGCTTGTTAAAGTACGCCACCTGTGTACCCATTTTAGAAAGTCACCTACAGCTTCCTCCGCCCTTGCTGTGTTTCAGCAGAGTTTGCAGCTTCCGGCTCACCGAATGGTGTGTGATGTCCCCACGCATTGGAACTCTACATTGCAGATGTTGGGAAGGATCTGTGAGCAGATGAGGAAAGTTGTTGACTACCAGCATCAACAAGGCCATCGGTATTCAGTTCAGACTCCACACATAAGACCTCAGGAGTGGACATGGATGTCAGACATATGTACCATCCTCCAAAACTTTGAGGACTCCACCAAGATGGTGAGCGACGATGACGCCATAATTAGCATCATCATCCCGCTTCTCTGTCTTCTGAAACGCTCTGCTCACAATCAAAGAGGATGCATTGCAGGCGGAGCATGATGAGATGGAACAAGGAACCATACAGGGTGATTACACACAGCTCAGCCTCATCTCATCCCAACGTGGATTGGGTGACAATGAGGAAGAGGAGGAGGAAGAACAGGAGCTAGTGTCATGCGCTATAGACAGTACTACATGCACAAATGTCATACTGTCTATTCAGCATGGATGGCCTAAAGACAGGGAGGAGGAGAGCATGGTCACTCGTCCTCTTGGTGAGGACATGGAAGTCTTGCCTGTTAGCAGTCTGGCATGCATGGCTGAGTTTATGTTACGCTGCCTTTCCCGTGAACCTCACGTTCTCAAAATTTTGGGCGATAGTCATTACTGGTTGGTGACACTTCTAGACCCACGCTACAAGGAGAACTTTCTATCTCGAAGCGGACAGGTCTACTAAAATGGGGCAGTACCAGAAGGCCCTCTATGCGGAATTATTAAAAAAATTTCCATCTAAAAATGCTGGCGGCAGAGGTCACAGTTCGATGGACAACCAAGGAGTACAGGTGAGAGAGACATAACTCCAATCCAGCAGAGGCAGGGGAACATTGTCAAAGTTCTGGGAGAGTTTTCTCAGACCCTCCCATCTTACAGGCCCTGAGGCGTGGGTTACTCTCACAAGGAGCGCAAAGTTTGGGAAGATGCTGAGGGAGTACCTTGCCGACCGTACCAACATCCTCCATGATTCCTCTGTGCCTTAGAATTATAGGGTATCCAAGCTGGACAAGTGGCATGAACGGGCTGTCTACGCCTTGGAGGTCCTGGCCTGCCCTGCTGCTAGCGTTTTGTCAGAGCGGGCTTTTAGTGGAATTATAACTGATAAGCGCATCCGCCTGTCAACTGAAAATGCTGACAGGCTGACTCTTATAAAAATGAACAAGGGCTGGATTGGGCCAGACTTCTCAACACCACCGAATGATAGCAGCATAACATAAACTCAAATCCAGTGGTTTTTTTTGGAAGGTCTATTCCCATGCACCTCTTCACACCCACACATGGGTATACGCTTACTGATTTTGTCTATTTGCTCTTGTCCTCCTCCTTCTTCTCATCCTCCATCACCATATCATTCACCACCATATCTACCATATCACCTCCTCTACGTGTCTTGCAAAGGGCATTGGAGTTCCCCCAAATTTTTGGCAGCTTTTGCATTCACTGCATAGGCCAACACTATGGAAGTGCCACTTCCTAATAATGGGAACATTTTTTCATGAGGCCCTCTACGTCTCTTCCAAGGGGCATTGGAGTGCCTCCAAATTTTTGGCAGCCGTTGTCCTTACTGCATACCCTATAACTGTATAGCACAACCGCTCCTTTGTAATGGGAACATGTCCTTACTGTGGCCCTGCTCTATGTGTCTTTAAATTGGTAGTGGGGATTTTCCTAAATTTTGTCAGGCCTTCCAGTCACAGCATCGGCATTACCACTACAGGAGACCTGCTCCTTTATAATGGGAACATTTTTTTTTACTGAGACCCTCCTCTATGTCTCTTCAAAGGGGTATTGGGTTACGTGCGTACAAATGTTTGGCAGCCCTTGCGGTCACTGCATACGCAATAATAGTATAGGAGACCCACTCGTTAATAATGGGAACAACAAAGCATAGCCGGCTGATGGCTCTCTAACAAAAGCGAGGACCGACTGCTGGCCCTTTAAGAATAGTAAGGACCGCCTGTTTCCCCTATAAAAATAGGCTTTGTGACTTTCAGAGTCCCTCCATCATAAATGAAACAGGATGTGTCTGATGATGTGTCACACACCACATGGCCAGTTAAGGTTGTAAAATGTTAAAATGACATTTCCCAGTGAATGCATTTGTCTTGGTTGAAAGCAAAAGTGCAAAAACGCATCAAAAACGCTATGTGTGAACATAGCCCAAGGTGTGGAGAAGCATTTTTGTTTTTGGTTATTTATTTTGCCTTATATTCAAGTCTTTACCCTGCAAAGGATGTTCTTTAACATTTTCCCCAGTAAAATCAATTTTGGTTTCGTTTTTGTATGTTTTATTGTGAGTCCATAAAAGTGGCATAATACTCTGACAACATTGTTCACAGCAGTGACCTGGGAGTCAGAAATGCTTCCAGGGGTCTTCTCCATGCTGTTCCCATGTCATTTGAGCACTGTTCCCATTGATTTCTACAATTTCTAGTCCCTCTGCAGACCGCCGGGGGGGCCACTGGAAAAATGCTTGAGTTTCCCATAGACTTACATTGGGCTCGTTGCTCGGGTCGAGCACATGGGCATTCCAATTTGCTCGACCCGACGAATGAGCACCCGAGAATTTTAGTGCTCGACCATCACTAATTAAAATGTTTGAAGAGATCATGTTGCCTTACGCTGAAGAGGATATGGTCTTGAAATGGATGTTTCAACAAGACAAAGACCCTAAACACACCAGTAAACGAGCAAAATCTTGGTTCCAGTCCAACAAAATTGAGGTTATGGAGTGGCCAGCCCAATCCCCGGATCTTAATCTGATAGAACACTTGTGGGGAGACATCAAAAATGCCGTTTCTGAGGCAAAGCCAACAAATGCTGAAAAATTGTGGGATGTAGTCAAAGCATCCTGGGCTGCAATAACAGTTGACAGGTGCCGGAAGTTGGTTGATTCTAAGCAACATAGATGTGAAGCAGTTCTAAAAAACTGTGGGTATACAACTAAATATTAGGTTAGTGATTCACAGGAATGTTAAATCCTCAAAAAAAAAGAGTACATATTGTACGTATTGTGAGTTTGTAAAGACAAATGTAGACACTGCTATTTTTAGAACAGCCCAATGTTCATTTTTTGTTATTAAAAAGTACTGTAAATTAGTAAAGTACTGTATTTTTTGGACTATAAGACGCACTGGACCATAAGATGCACCTAGGTTTTAGAGGAGGAAAATAGAAAAAAAATGTAAGCAAAAAATGTGGTCATGATGCACTGTTATGTGGGAGGGGGTCTGCTGCTGACACTGGTACTGGGGTAATGTCCCCCACTTCTGTTAATATCCTCAATCATGGTATGACCCCTCCTTCCTGGTATACGTGGCCCTCATCCTCATCCTGGTATACATGGCCCTCATCCCCATCCTGGTATACGTGGCCCTCATCCCCATCTTGGTATGCATGGCCACCCAAGCCCCCATCCTGGTATGCATGGCACCCCTTGATCCCCCATCCTGGCATGCATGACACCTGTTGATCCCCCATCCTGGTATGCATGGCATTCCCTAATCCCACATCCTGGTATGCATGGCACCCCTTGATCCCCCACCCTGGTATGAATGGCGCCACTTGATCTCCCATCCTGGCATGCATGGCACCCCTTGATCCCCCATCCTGGTATGCATGGCACCCCTTGTTCCTGGTATGCGTGGCACAACCTTGATTCTGGTATGCTTGGCATCCCTTGATCCTGGTATGCATGGCACCCCTTGATCCTGGTATGCATGGCACCCCTTTATCCCCCATCCTGGTATACATGGCACCCCTTGATCCTGATATGCATGGCACCCATATTCCTGGTTGTTGGTATATGCAACAGTTGTGCACTTCTTTGTTTGTGTGAAGAAGGACTTTATGCTGATTTGACAGTAGATGGCGATGTTGTTTCCTTGTTTATTGTATTGTTAAAAAGAAAAATGTCTCTCTTGTATTTTGTGTAGGCAGATGAACAATTATATCATCTAGACACATTAAAGGAACAGATGCAGTTGTTTACACATGATCACAAGAATTGTATTCACATGTGGCATAGACGTCTAGGACACAGACATCCTGAAAGTATAATGGAGCTACAAAGGAAAGAATTGACAAAGGATTTATTGATATCTGACTGCTCAATTACCGTAAGATATGAATGTTGTATAAAATGAAAAGCCACAAGGATATCTATTCCTAAAGAAAGTGAAACGAAAAGTACAAGACCACTTGATTTGGTGCATACTAACATACAGTCATATGAAAAAGTTTGGGCACCCCTATTAATCTTAAGCTTAATGTTTTATAAAAATTGGTGTTTTTGCAACAGCTATTTCAGTTTGATATATGTAATAACTGTTGGACACAGTAATGTTTCTGCCTTGAAATGAGGTTTATTGTACTAACAGAAAATGTGCAATCTGCATTCAAACAAAATTTGAAAGGTGCATAAGTATGGGCACCCTTATCATTTTCTTGTTTTAAATACTCCTACCTACTTTTTACTGACTTACTAAAGCACTTTTTTTGGTTTTGTAACCTCATGGAGCTTTGAACTTTATAGCCAGGTGTATGCAATCATGAGAAAAGCTACTTAAAGTGGCCACTTGCAAGTTGTTCTCCTGTTTGAATCTCCTCTGAAGAGTGGCATCATGTGCTCCTCAAAACAACTGTCAAATGATCTGAAAACAAAGATTATTCAACATAGTTGTTCAGGGGAAGCATACAAAAAGCTGTCTCAGAGATTTAACCTGTCAGTTTCCACTGTGAGGAACATAGTAAGGAAATGGAAGAACACAGGGACAGTTCTTGTTAAGGCCAGAAGTGGCAGGCCAAGAAAAACATCAGAAAGGCATAGAAGAAGAATGGTGAGATCAGTCAAGGACAATCCTCAGACCACCTCCAGAGAGCTGCAGCATCAACTTGCTGCAGATGGTGTCACTGTGCATCGGTCAACTATACAAGGCACTTTGCACAAGGAGAAGCTGTATGGGAGAGTGATGCGAAAGAAGCCGTTTCTGCAAGCACGCCACAAACAGAGTTGGCTGAGGTATGCAAAAGCACATTTGGAGAAGCCAATTTCTTTTTGGAAGAAGGTCCTGTGGACTGATGAAATCAAGATTGAGTTATTTGGTCATACAAAAAGGCGTTATGCATGGTGGCAAAAAAACACAGCATTCCAAGAAAAACACTTGCTACCCACAGTAAAATTTGGTGGAGGTTCCATCATGCTTTGGGGCTGTGTGGTCAATGCTGGCACTGGGAATCTTGTTAAAGTTGAGGGACGCATGGATTCCACTCAGTATCAGCAGATTCTTGACAATAGTGTTCAAGAATCAGTGATAAATATGAAATTACAAAGTGGATGGATCTTTCAGCAAGACAATGATCCAAAACACCGCTCCAAATCTACTCAGGCATTCATGCAGAGGAACAACTATAATGTTCTGGAATGGCCATCCCAGTCCCCAGACCTGAATATCATTGAACATCTGTGGGATCATTTGAAGAGGGCTGTCCATGCTCGACGACCATCAAACTTAACTGAACTGGAATTGTTTTGTAAAGAGGAATGGTCAAAAATACCTTCATCCAGGATCCAGGAACTCATTAAAAGCTACAGGAAGCGACTAGAGGCTGTTATTTTTGCAAAAGGAGGATCTACTAACTATTAATGTCACTTTTCTGGTGAGGTGCCCATACTTATGCACCTGTCAAATTTTGTTTGAATGCAGATTGCACATTTTCTGTTAGTACAATGAACCTCATTTCAAGGCAGAAACATTACTGTATCCAACAGTTATTACATATATCAAACTGAAATAGCTGTTGCAAAAACACCAATTTTTATAGAACATTAAGCTTAAGATTAATAGGGGTGCCCAAACTTTTTCATATGACTGTATGTGGACCCATAAAAGTGACTACATCAGGAGGCAATAGATATATGGTGACTTTTATAGATGACTACTCAAGATACACAGTCACATACTTGAGCAAGAACAAAAGCGAAGTTTTCAATAAACTAGTAGACTACGTGACAAAGTCGAAAAACGAATTTCAGAGGAAGCCAGTTGTCATTAGAAGTGATAATGGAGGTGAATTCACAGGACATCAAATAGAAAACTACTTAAGAAAAAATGGAGTAGCAGAAAGGAAAAACAGAACTCTGACTGAAATGATAAGGTGTATGCTGACAGATTCCAAACTATCAGAAAAATATTGGGGTGAAGCAGTAATGACAGCTACATTTCTACAGAACCAACTTTTCTAGAAAACTGAAAAAAAAAACATATGAACTGTGGCAAGGTATGAAACCAAGTGTAAATCATTTAAGAGTTTTTGGTTGTAAAGTTTTTGTATTCATTCCAACAGAAAAACGTTCCAAACTTCAAAATAGGTCCATGGAAGGAATATTTGTTATATATAGTGAAAATTGCGAAGGCTATAGAATCCGAGATGCCAAAACAGACAGAGTTATGGTGAGTAACAGTGTGACATTCATTGAGGATTTAAATGAAGACACTATGATTTCACTGTAAAGAAAAAATGAGCAAAATAGCATTGATATAGCTGAAGGAATATCCGATGAAAAAGAAGCTGAAATTAATAAAAAACAGAATACTGAAAGTGAAGAGAAACAACTACAAACAGACACAGAACAGAGATGTTCAATAAGAGAAAACAAAGGAAAACCATGATTACGCCTTTTATATAAGGCAAGTTCAAGTAAAATTTATGAGCCTACCTCTTGGTAAGACATATCTCGACTTCCTGAAGAAGAAGCCAATAAATGGATAGAGGTAACAGAAATAGAAATAAAATCCATGCATGACTCAAAAACATGGACACTAACAGAATTACCAGAAAGAAGTAAAGCTATAGGATGTAAATGGGTTTTTAAAGTAAAGTACCAAACAGATGGCACAGCTGAACGATATCGAGCAAGACTCGAAGCTAAAGGTTATTCTCAAAAATATGGAGAAGACTACGATGGAACATTTGCTCCAGTTGTCAAACATACTACAATAAGAACTTTGTTTGCAGTTGCAGCAATGAAACAAGTGGAACTGAAACATCTGGATGTAAAGACAGCATTTTTGAATGGAAGTTTAACAGAAGATATTTACATGAAACAACCTCCAGGATTCAAAGATGAAAGTAACCCAAACATGGTTTGCAAATCACAGAAAAGTGTATACGGTTTAAAACAAGCTGCTAAAGCATGGAATGATAAAATCATGGAGGTGCTCACAAATGAAAAATTTAAAAGAAGCAAAGCTGATCCTTGCCTGTACACAAAAAGACTAATGGACAGATGCATCTATGTACTCGTATATGTTGATGACATTTTAGTTTGTTTTGAAAAAAAAAGGGATAAAGAGGACATACTAAAAATCCTGAATCAACATTTCGAGATCAAAGACTTGGGAAATGTGAAACAGTACTTAGGAATACAGATAGAAAGAGAAGAAGATGGAAGTTTCCTACTTAATCAAAATCACATGATTCAAGACATAACCGAAACATTTGGATTGAAGGATGCGAAAACAGAAAAGTCTCCAATGGAAACTAATTATCTTAAAGAGATGAGTAGTGAGAAAAATGTGTTACCAAATAATGAAGAGTACAGAATGGCGATAGGAAAATTACTGTATCTAGCGACTGTTACAAGGCCAGACATTGCAGCAGCAGTAGGAATTCTGAGTAGAAAAGTGTCCAAGCCAAATAAAGCGTATTGGAATGCTGTGAAGAGAGTAATACGTTATTTGAAAGGAACCAGCAACGTTAAACTGAAACTGCCTACAAGTGATAAATGCATTTTAACTGGATACGTTGATGCAGATTGGGCTGGAGATCCAACTGACAGAAAATGTACCAGTGGCCATCTTTTCTTTCTCTCAGGTGGACCAATTAGTTGGACTAGTAAAAAACAATCAATAGTAACGCAGTCGACAACAGAAGTAGAATATGTTGCAGCTGAACATGCGAGTCAAGAAGTTCTATGGTTAAGACAATTGATAACAGACCTAGGACAAGCACAGTTGGATCCAACAAAAATAAGGACAATCAGGGATGTCTTGTTCTTGCTCAGATGGAAAGAGTTAACCCAAGAACCAAGCACATTGATGTGAAGTATCATTTCTTGAGGGACCATCAGGAACAAGGAATCCTGAAATTAGAATATTGTCCAACTGAAGATATGACAGTAGACATTTTCACAAAGGCATTGAATGCTGAAAAACATCAGAGACTAATGAAGAAATTGGGTTTGACTGAATAAGTCCTTACTGTTGAGAAAGGGTGTTGGTACATGCAACAGTTGTGGACTTCTTTGTGGGAAGGAGGACTTTATGCTGATCTGACAGTAGATGGCAATGTTGTGTACAGTTTCCTTGTTTACTGTATTGTAAAAAAGAAAAAAGTCTCTTTTGTATTTTCTGTTTTGCACTTACTTCCTGATGTAGTATTGAGTGACTGTGCGTTTTTCCTTTACCTCATGTTCTGAGAAGTAAAAGCTTGTGATCCCATGTAATCTGCTCTGTGAAGTTTCTACCACAACGGTGGGGATCCAGAACCTGTGCAACACTGGTATGCATGGAACCCCTTGATTCTGGTATGCTTAGCACCCCATGATACCTATCACGCTGCCCACAAAAAAAATAAACAATCATACTCACCTCCTCTCTCCTCCAGCGCTGCGCCCCACTCTGCTGCCGACACTCTCACTGTGTGAGCCGCGCATGGCGTCCCTACCATGCGCCTTCACACAGTGAGGTGCTGTGCCGCATATAGTCACTGCTCCCCACACCGGGACTGTGTGTGCGTGGGGAGCAGTGACCATTCACTCTCTTCAATAGCGTGCACACTGTAGCCACAGCGCTACTAAAGACCATGAATATTCACTACAACCCATGGGAGTGAGTTGTAGCGAATATTCATGGACTTTAATAGCGGGCAAACAGACCGCCGGCCGCAGCAGGAGCCGTGCTGCGGCTACAGTGTGCGCGCTATTAAGGAAAATGAATATTCATTACTTTCCACACCCATGGGCGTGGGGAGCAGGGAATGTTCATTTTCTTTAGCAGTGGGCACACCAGTACATATGCATATATGTTCGGACTATAAGATGCAACCCCCCACACTTTCCTCCAAAATTTTGGAGGAAAAAAAGTGCATCTTATAGTCTGAAAAATACGGTAGTTAAAATGTTATACATTTCTCTACATGTTTTGAATTAGGAAACATTGTGCAATGTTCCCAATGCATGGAAATAAAAATTACTATAAAGATTTTGTACTTAACTCATGCTTTTGAACGCACTGCTATTATTTTGAACACTACTGTATAAAAAAATATATACAAAATAGTGGTGGCTTCCAAGCGGAAGCTGCTAGAAGAAAAGACCAATCACTTCTTTTAGCGACTTCACAGCTTTTAAAGCCAGTAGCAGTTAAAAGAAGTGACAAAAGACGTATCATGCTGTAATCTTAATTACGTCATCGCTCGTCACTACAGCTGCGTTCTCATGCTACTGGCAGTGTTTTCTGGCTGTCGTGCTGAGCGGTCACATTACTAATGTCATCTGGATGTAGCAGTCAGGGATCGTCGTGTAAATAAATAAAATAAAAAAATGGCGTGGTCTCTTCTATTCTTGATAACTAGCGCAGGTAAAGCTGACAGCTGCGGGCTAGAACAATAGAAAAATAGAGTGCTTCCACACCATTTTTTAAAATTATTTAAATAAATAAATTTAATAAACTGTGTGGGGTCCCACTTTTTGACAACCAGCCAAGCTAAACCAGACAGCTGAGGGCTGATATTCTCAGACTGGGAAGCAGCCATGGATATTAGCCCTCCCCAGCCTAAAAATAGCAGCCTGCAGCTGCCCCATTAGATGCGCCAATTCTGAAGCTTTGCCCGGCTCTTCCCACTTGCCATAGACGGTAGCAATTGGGGTAATAGTATTGGAGTTGATGTCAGCTTTGTAATGTCAGCTGACATCAAGCCAAATGGTTATTAATGGAGAGGTGTCTATCAGACGCTGCCATAACTAGACCCGTAAGTTTAAGTTAAAAAACACACACAGAGTAAAGTCCTTTATTTATTTATTTAGAAAGGATGGGATCAGCGAGCAATATAGGCCAGGATTTCTCCAGACATTGAAACAACAAGTTTGTTTGTCCATGGTACTGTGTGCTAAATCTAATACAATTGTTTGATAGTTATATTTGGTCTGGTGGAATACAGTGCTTCATGACGTAAAGTATGTCTTGCTCTATTAAAAGCTTTTTTGATGAAACAACGGCTGTATCCTCTATTTAGGAATCTAGATTTAAGCTCCAATGCATAACGTTCGAAGTCAGCCTTGTCTGAACAGATTCTACATAGATGCAGAATTTGGCCAATAGGAATGGACCGAACCATGGCTGGGAGATGTGAAGAAGAGGCATGCAAAAGTGCATTAACTGCCGTTGATTTACAAAATAAATCCGTTTGTAGGCAATTTTGATTATCTCTTTTAGTTTTCACATCCAGGAATTCAATGGAATTCCTATCATAATGGTACGTGAGATGGATTTCTACTTTCTTTACACCTTAGTATTCTCATATTTGTCATATCTTCACCATCAGTGTTCACTCTTGATGTTCACATTCTACTTGTTTATTTATTCACCCCTTGAATAAGCAATACATTATGTCAGGACTGCGAATATTTTTAATCACATTTTGGCCATTTTTGCCCTCTTTCAAGATGGTGTCTTTTGTCTCATGTGCCCCTTGTCTTCCTGCTTTATAACTCCACCCCAGCTGCTAATCAGTGCTAGAGTATTCTGCCTGTGACCTGTTCCTGGTGGTTTCCTAGTTTCCGGCTCTGCCCTGCAGACTTGTGTGGATCTTCTGTTACCTGCTCTCAGAGATTCTGCTGCATTCATTTGTTACCTGTAGTCCTTCTTCTCCTGGCTGCTCCTGCTGCTACCTCTGAGCCTCAGTCTTCACCTGCATTCTGCTAACAAGTAAGCTGGTTTCTGTTCTGACTCGCCTGCATTAGATAGCTGCAGAGCACAGGACTGTGCTGCGCTATCAGGGACTTCCTACCCAGGCCTCCCTGGATTATCTAATATATATATTGTATGTACTTCCTTGCATGGACTTGATAAAGACTTCCTTGTTTTCTAGCATCCTCTAGTGTGAACTGTGCTTTACAGATTGCTTTGCTGATTGCATTTAGAGCACAGGACTGTGCTGCATTATCTGGGACTGCCTACCCAGGCCTCCCTGGATTACCTAATAAGTATTGTTTGGACTTCCTTGCATCTATATGTATACTTGTGTATGGACTTGATAAAGACTAACTTGTTTTCTAACATCCTCTAGTGTGAACTGCGCTTTACAAACTTCTCAGCTGATTGCATTTTCCCCTGAACATTTATGGACTTTTCGCCTGCACTTGTTTGAATCACCGTGTGTTTATAGTATACACTTTGACACCTATAAGCTGTGTTCTGATGTATCTTTGTTCCACGCAAAAAGACTCCTGTGGTATCCATTATAATTATTACAGGATACTCTAGCCTAAAATAAGGAGTCTGCTGGAACAATGTCTGCAGAAAGCAAATTAGAGCAGGTGTATTCCGTAATTAGATCTCTTCAGAAGGAGGTGGAAGGTCTGCAAAAGAAACTTGGAGGCATTGAATGTAATGAACAAGCATCTGGACAAACTTTACAGGACTTAAATACCCGAATGGCGGCCCAGGAAAAAAAACTAACGGGCTTGGACTCCCAGTACGGATGGGCTTTCCAGGACATTAGTACTCAAATGGCGGCACAAGTGACTTTACCTTCTGGGATACCGCCACCAGCTAGCCCACCTAAGTTGCCTCCGTTCAGATTTAATGGTGAACGTGACAAATTTCGTGGCTTTGTGAATTAGTGTATGCTATATTTTTGACTGCTTCCTTACTGATAGATCTTAGGTATTGTGTGTAATTATGCTGCTGACCTCACGAGCACTCGCCTGGGCGAATCCGATGATCGAGTCTCGTGATCCATGGTTAAATAATTTGGATGATTTCTTAGCCGCTATGGCATTAATGTTTGATGACCCTAACCGCCGTGCAACCGCTGAGTCTGCTTTACTATCTTTACGCCAGGGTAAACGTTCTGTTGTTGAATATGCTACTGAATTTAGGAGATTAGCGGTAGATACCAATTGGGACAGTTATGCACAATTACCTATTTTTAAGAGAGGTCTGTCTAGCATTGTAAAAGATGAATTGGCCTGCTCTGAGTCACCACAAGAGTTAGAAATGTTTATACAGCATTGTGTACGAATAGACATACGCCTTACTGAACGTAGGCAGGAGAAATTGGCTGTATTTAATCGTATGTATAACTTTTTCCTTCCTCCCAAAGAGCCTGCAGGTAAAACATCTCTGGAGGTAGAAGAAGCGCCCATACAAATTGATTCTGTGCAGAGGCGTGAGAGTAATGAGCGCCGGGAGCACCGCCTGCGAGAGAGGCTATGTTTCTACTGCGGCCAATCTGACCACTTTCTAATCAACTGTCCAAAGATGCCTAACAAAGTGTTAGGAGCGGTAGGAGAGTATGATAACACTGATGATGAATCTGACATCTCTGAATGTAGCCTGCCATTAAATGCTGCATTCCATTCTCTCTCTATGACTACACCTCACAAGGAGTTGAAGGAAAAGAACTCTCACTGTTCACTCCCTATTAAGATCCTGTGTTCAGGGCAGTGGATTTCCAGTGCAGCTATGATTGACTCTGGTGCAGGGGGCAACTTTATGGACATTACATTTGCCCAAAAACATGGTATTGAGATACAGTGAAGAGCCTCTCCAATTACCATGGAAACAGTGGATGGGTCACCTTTAATCTCTGGGCCTGTGGATCAGGAGACTGTACCTCTTAAGATTTTGTTGGAGCCTAATCATCAGGAGCAACTTTCTTTCTTGTTAATTTCTTCTCCTCATTTCCCTGTGATTTTAGGCATCCCTTGGTTGCGTTCTCAGAACCCGACTATCAACTGGGAGACCAAGGAGATTATTTTTACGACTAGGAGCAACCCAGCGATAACTGAAGCTGTCCCTGAGTCCACCGATACAAAATCTACTGTACAGGTATTCACTTTACCTTCAGCGTATAAAGCATTCTCTGACATCTGTGACAAGAAGAAAGCAGATCAGCTTCCTCCACATAGGCATTATGACTGTCCCATTGAGCTGCTTCCTGGGGCGGCTATTCCTTTTAGCAACGTATATCTTTTGGCAGCACCTGAACTTCAAGCCTTGAAGGAGTATATTGATGAAAATCTAGCCAAAGGCTTTATACGTCCTTCTTCCTCACCAGCAGGGGCGCCTATATTTTTTGTAAAAAAGAAGGATGGGACCCTAAGACCCTGTATTGACTATCGGGAACTCAATAAGGTAACCATACGGAATCGTTATATTTTGCCTTTGATTCCAGAATTATTGGAAAGAGTCCGCCATGCCAAGGTGTTCTCTAAACTAGATCTTCGTGGGGCTTATAATTTGGTGCGTATTCGTTCCGGTGATGAATGGAAGACAGCATTCAGATGCCGTTATGGACACTGAATATCTGGTGATGCCCTTCGGGCTTTGTAATGCCCCTGCGACATTTCAACATCTGGCTAATGACATTTTTAGAGATTTATTGGATCAGTTTGTGGTGATTTATTTGGACGATATTTTATTTTTTTCTGACTCTCTACAGGAACATGAAGAACATGTCAAAACTGTTTTGAAACGTTTGAAAGAGAATCATCTGTATATTAAGCCGGAGAAGTGTTAGTTCCATCGTTCTGAGATACAGTTTTTAGGTTATGTCATCTCTCCTCAGGGGCTGAACATGGAATCTGGTAAGATTCAGGCAATCCTTGACTGGCCAGTACCCAGGAACGTTAAAGAGGTCCAACGTTTTATTGGTTTTGCAAATTTCTATAGACATTTTATTATAAATTTTTCTGACATTGTCTGTCCCATTACTTCCTTGACAAAGAAGGAAAAGCCCTTTAAGTGGTCATCACAGGCTCAAGAGGCTTTTGATCGACTTAAGGCTTGTTTCACCTCAGCACCACTGTTGATCCACCCAGATCCAGCACTTCCTTTCATTGTGGAGGTGGATGCTTCTGATAATGCTTTAGGGGCCATTCTCTCCCAAAGAACTGAAGAGAAGAGTCTGCTACACCCTTGTGCTTTCTTTTCCCGTAGACTTACTTCAGCTGAGAAAAACTACGATGTGGGAGACAAGGAACTGCTAGCTATTATTGTAGCTTTCAAAGAATGGAGGCATCATCTGCAAGGAGCCACACAACAGATCGTAGTGCTGACTGACCATCGCAATTTGGAGTTTCTCAGATCCGCTCGATGTCTTTCTCCTCGTCAGGCTCGTTGGAATCTATTTTTAAATCAATTTAATTTTGTTATTTCGTACCGTCCAGGTTCTCGTAATGGGAAGGCTGATGCTTTATCCGGATTCCATGCTGCGGATTCAGTACCTGGAGCCCCGTCCAAGACCATTCTATCCGATGCCAACTTCATCGGAGTTATCCACGATCAGGACTTGTGGAAGGAGTTCAAGGAGGCCTATGACGGTGATCTATTTCTGGCCAATCCACCTGTTGATATTAATCTTGTCCTTAAGGGTGGCATGTGGTTCAGGGATCGACGTATCTCCGTCCCTGAGGCCGTTCGTCTGCAGATCCTCAAGTTGGTCCATGACTCCAAGGTGGCTGGTCACAGGGGGGTACAGAAGAGACATGAGTTCCTAAGCCGATTTTTCTGGTGGCCGACTTGCTTGAAGGATACTAAGGACTATGTTCTCTCCTGCGAGGTATGTGCTCGTTATAAGACTCCTCGTATGTCACCTACGGGTCTTCTTCAACCATTACCTGTTCCGTCCCGCCCATGGGGCTCTATCTCAATGGACTTCATTGTGGAGCTGCCTACATCAGGTGGCATGAATACGATCCTGGTGGTAGTGGATCGCCTGACTAATGCCGCTCATTTTGTTCCTTGCCCCGGTCTTCCCTCAGCTAAGGATACAGTGAACTTGGTTATACAGAATGTTTTTTGGCTGCATGTGGTCCAGGATGAAATCATCTCTGACCGTGGAGTGCAGTTTACCTCAAGATTCTGGAAGGAGTTTTGCTCTGCACTCAATATTAATGTCTGTCTTTCTTCCGCTTATCACCCCCAGACGAACGGTCAAACAGAGTGTACCAACCAGACCTTGCAACAATATCTACGATGCTATGTCAGCCATCTTCAGGATGATTGGTTGGAGTTACTTCCATTAGCTGAATTCTCATATAACAATTCTCAGAGTGCCTCCACTAAGTTCACACCTTTCTTTGCCCATCTGGGTTACCATCCGAGTATCTTACCTAGGTCTCCGATTAATGCTCCGGTTCCAGCTGTAGAGGAGAGGCTGACTGCAATGAGGCAAAATCTGGAGGTTCTGAAGGAATCTTTGACCTCAGCTCAGGAATGTTACAAGAAATCGGCTGATAGATTCCGTAAACCGGCACCCATGTTCAAGGTAGGAGATTCCGTGTGCTTATCCACTAAAAATCTGAAGTTGAACATTCCTTCACAGAAACTTGGACAGAAATTCATCGGCCCTTTCAAGATCAACGGTATTGTGAGCTCTGTGGCCTGCCGTCTGAAGTTGCCTAGGACTATGAAGGTACGCCCAGTTTTCCATGTTTCTTTACTAAAGTCTATACCTCCTAATACCTTCCAGGGACGTGTTGTGCCACCTCCGCAGCCTGTGGTGATTGATGGGCAGGAACAATTTGTGGTGGAAGAGATTATTGATTCTAGGTTTCGCAGGAATCGGCTCCAATATCTGATAAGATGGCAGGGGTATCCCCCTGAAGAAGACTCTTGGGAACCTGTGGAAAACATCAATGCCCAACAGAAAATTACTCGTTTCCATCAGAGATTCCCTGAGAAACCAGGTCCAGGATCGTCCTGAGGCCGCTTCTAAGGAGGGAGTAATATCAGGACTGCGAATATTTTTAATTACATTTTGGCCATTTTTGCCCTCTTTCAAGATGGTGTCTTTTGTCTCATGTGTCCCTTGTCCTCCTGCTTTATAACTCCACCCCAGCCTCTAATCAGTGCTAGAGTATTCTGCCTGTGACCTGTTCCTGGTAGTTTCCTAGTTTCCTGCTCTGCCATGCAGACTTGTGTGGCTCTTCTGTTACCTGCTCTCAGAGATTCTGCTGCATTCAGTTGTTACCTGTATTCCTCCTTCTCCTGGCTGCTCCTGCTGCTACCTCTGAGCCTCAGTCTTCACCTGCATTCTGCTAACAAGTAAGCTGGTTTCTGTTCTGACTCACCTGCATTAGATAGTGCAGCACAGTCCCGTGCTCTGCAGCTATCAGGGACTTCCTACCCAGGCCTCCCTGGATTATCTAGTATATATATTGTATGGACTTCCTTGCATGGACTTGATAAAGACTTCCTTGTTTTCTAGCATCCTCTAGTGTGAACTGTGCTTTACAGATTGCTTTGCTGATTGCATTTAGAGCACGGGACTGTGCTGCATTATCTGGGACTTCCTACCCAGGCCTCCCTGGATTATCTAATATATATTGTTTGGACTTCCTTGCATCTATATATATATTCGGGTATGGACTTGATAAAGACTTCCTTGTTTTCTAACATCCTCTAGTGTGAACTGCGCTTTACAGACTGCTCTGCTGATTGCATTTTCCCCTGAGTGTTTATGGACTTTGAGTTTTCGTCTGCACTTGTTTGAATCACCGTGTGTTTATAATATACACTTTGACACCTATAAGCTGTGTTCTGTTGTATCTTTGTTCCACGCAAAAAGACTCCTGTGGTATCCATTATAATTATTACAGATGTCTTGCAGGGGGATGCAGCAGTGTTGAAATTTTCAAACTTTTGAAGCGTGATCATCGAACAATCAAGCGTTTCATGGCAAATAGCCAACAGGGTCGAAAGAAGCGTGTTGGCCAAAAAAGGCGCAAAATGACTGCCCATGAATTGAGGAAAATCAAGCGTGAAGCTGCCAAGATGCCATTCGCCACCAGCTTTGCCATATTTCAGAGCTGCAATGTTACTGGAGTATCAAAAAGCACAAGGTGTGCGATACTCAGGGACATGGCCAAGGTAAGGAAGGCTGAAAAATGACCACCTTTGAACAAGAAACATAAGATAAAACGTCAAGAATGGGCCAAGAAATATCTTAAGACTGATTTTTCAAAGGTTTTATGGACTGATGAAATGAGAGTGACTCTTGATGGGCCAGATGGATGGGCCAGAGGCTGGATCAGTAAAGGGAAGAGAGCTCCACTCCGACTCAGATGCCAGCAAGGTGGAGGTGGGGTACTGGTATGGGCTGGTATCATCAAAGATGAACTTTTGGGACCTTTTCGGGTTGAGGATGGAATGAAGCTCAACTCCCAGACCTACTGCCAGTTTCTGGAAGACAACTTCTTCAAGCAGTTGTACAGGAAGAAGTCGGTATCGTTCAAGAAAAACATGTTTTTCATGCAGGACAATGCTCCATCACATGCATCCAACTACTCCACAGCATGGCTAGCCAGTAAAGGTCTAAAAGAAGAAAAAATAATGACATGGCCCCCTTGTTCACCTGATCTGAACCCCATAGAGAACCTGTGGTCCATCATAAAATGTGAGATCTACAGGGAGGGAAAACAGTACACCTCTCGGAACAGTGTCTGGGAGGCTGTGGTAGCTGCTGCACGCAATGTTGATCGAAAATAGATCAAGCAACTGACAGAATCTATGGATGGAAGGCTGTTGAGTGTCATCATAAAGAAAGGTGGCTATATTGATCACTAATTTTTTTTGTTTTTGCATGTCAAAAATGTTTATTTCTAAATTTTGTGCACTGATATTGGTTTACCTGGTGAAAATAAACACTCCAACTTCCAAAAATATTAAGCTTGGATATTTATGAGTCTTTTGGGTTGATTGAGAAGATAGTTGTTGATAAATAATAAAAATAATCTTCTAAAATACAACTTGCCTAATAATTCAGAACACAGTGTAGTTTATATGTCTTTAGTCATCCTTTTTTCAGTTAATTAAATGTATTTCTTTTCCTTTTTTTCCGACATCGGTCACACGTTGATCTACAAACTTTTTGTACAAAAGTTTATGGGAATACTATTTCTGGATACAGAGTTGAAATATCTGTATGTCTCTAGATAATTGAAGCCACATCTTCTATACCGTTAATAATATGGAATGTAAAGAATATGCAAATTATACATTTGAAATACAGAACAGCAATAAAAGATTAAGATTTTTTTTCAAAAAAATAACAAAAAACAACTAAGATTTAAAAGGAAATACTACAAATCTCTTTACAATAGAGCTGGGCATTTTAAAAACCTCCCAGTGCAGTCACTCCGCAATAAAATCAAATTATATCTGCAGCAGAATAAATTACCCGCAGTCCCAGAGGAAGCACTATTACATTTAGAGAAAGACTTTTTGCTTGAAGAAGTCACTACAACCATGAAAGAATTAAAGCAAGGGAAAAGCTCTGGCCCAGATGGATATTCCACTGGTTTCTATAAACAGTTTTCTGAACTGATAAGCCCTCTATTCCTATCAGTATGTAACTTCATATCACTGGGAGGCTCTTTTCCATCTCAGGCCTGATCTGTCCACATCACAGCGCTCCCCAAACCTGGAAAAGATTTATCATCGTGCAGTAGTTATCGCCCCATTTCCCTGATAAACCTAGACATCAAAAATGTATGCAAAAATGATCGCAAAAAGATTGTGTCCTCTTCTCCCAAAACTGATAAATCAGGACCAGGTGAGATTCATCCCGGGACGTGAGGCGAGAGACAACACCATAAGGACTATTTTGTTGATAGATGGAGCGGGGGAAGGGGGGGATCCCATGTGTATCATGTCAATTGACACAGAAAAAGTGTTCGACAGGGTACACTGGGAACTCATATTTCAAGCTTGGACTGCGGGAGAATATGCTCCGTAGAATAACTGCACTATACACCTCTCCTATTGCTCAAGTTAAAGTTAATGGTTCCATTTCAAGCCCGTTCCCAATATGGAATGGCACGAGGCAAGGTTGCCCCCTTTCACCCCTCCTATACATACTAACCATGGAATACCTTGCAACTGCAATACGTGGTAACTCCTCGATCAAGTGAGTCAAGCTCCAATCGGAGGAAAATAAATTAGCATTATTTGCGTTTGATATCCTTTTATATATTACATCCCTGATCATAAGTATACCTAATATCATTTCGGAATTACACAAATTTGGCTCCCTAAGTAATTTTAAAATGAACCCCCACAAATCTGAGATAATGAACATATCATTGCAACCATCATTAGTGACCCAATTAGGTGCCGCCTTTCCCTTCAAATGGCACTCGAATTCGATTACCTATATAGGAATTAAAATAACCGCCAAAACATCCCAATTGTATGACGCTAACTTCAAGAATGCTTCATATAAAGCTGAGCTTGATCTAGAGGAATGGTACAAACTACAGCTATCTTGGTTTGGCAGGGTCAATTGCAATAAAAATGGACCTTCTACCATGCCTTCCAAACAATCCCACTGTATTTACCTGCTTCCTTTTTCTCCCGACTTAAGAAAGCGATTACCAGATTCATATGGTCTCATAACCGACCACACCTCTCTTACTTCCTACAAAGTAAATCCAAATTGGACTACCCAATTTCACTCTTTATAGCTCTGCCTCACTCGGAACCTGTGTACTAGATCTATCCATAATAAAAACAACAAAAAATAGGTTAACTTTGAAAAGTACCTCTCCTGTCGTGACCCGCAGGCGGTCCTGTCGTCTACAAGAGCTGTGGAGGAAAGAGGCGAGCCCCTCCCCTTCCTTAACAAAAATCTCACACTATTCTCCCGGTCCATTAACTCCAGTTTATGATAACCCATCATTCCCAGCAGGCATCAACAAAATAATCTTCTTAAACAAACATAAAAACTCACAACCTATTATTTATGATTACATAAATCAAACCGGAATAAGATCATTACAAGAAATTTTCTTCGTGAAGAACCTCCTGCAGGTTCCTGGTTTCATGAACAACTAAAAAGCTTCATTAACGCAATGGTAAAACAAACCAATGTCTTTAGACCACTTCCGCCTTTCGAAACACTTTGCGTAATAAAGAGCCCTCCAGATCACACCGTCTCTTTATTATATAAATCATACCAAGAAGGTCAAACAACCACACACGATTTTCCTTTGTTCTTCTCAAAATGGGAGAGTGAACTGGGAGGACCCCTATCATCCGAGGATCGATCGAAAATCCTCCTATTGACATTCAGGTCTTCGCTATGCTCAGTGTCACAGGAGAGGGGCTATAAGGTCCTATCACGGTGTTATAGATGTCCCTCTGCCATCCACTCTATGTTCCCCACAACTTCAGACTCCTGCTGGAGATGTTTGGAAGACAAAGGCTCGTACTTACATATATGGTGTGCATACCCACCTATTAAGAAATTGTGGGTGGCAATATTTTAACTCTACAACAAACTCTCTATACACAATATCCAACCCTCAATGGAGTTAGTCTTATCATCTTTAAGTGACATTTCAATATCTAGATTTAAGAAGGGACTGCTCAGACACTTTCTCATGGCTACCAGGAATCTGATCCCCCAGTACTGGAATCAAGAAAAATCACCACCACGTTCTGAATTCATATCTGAACTCAATAACATCTATAGAATGGAGCAATTGATAGGCTAAGTTGCCGGAAATTCTGACAAGATTTATAATACTTTGGCCCCCTGGATTGTGTTCAGGGAAACATCAGACTGGGTTGCCTGGTTAACAGAACACTAATTCATACCTCAAAAGGAGAATGCTCAACACCATTTTCCAGATATATTGAGCATCATAAATTGGTTACATCCTGGTCCAATCGACCTTGTCTTCTCACTGGGCTGAGGGCCCGGACTTGTCCAGAGGAGAGATCCAAAACCTAACTCCCTTCCCTTCTTCTCCCTCGCCAATGCTTTCTTACTCTCTCCCTTAACCCATTCCTTTTTACTCACACCTTTTCTTCTACATATCACTATACTTACATGATCATATTCTATTATGGAATATATTTGTTATCAATGATTAGAATGGTCTACAATTTTTAAGTGTTATCTAATTACAAATGGCATTCTCTAAACAAGCTATAAAATTGCTATATTGCGATACGCCATATTCTGCTTAATTCTCAAAGTTTGTATTTCTTGTAATGCATTATATTAATAAACCTGATTAACAAAAGATTTAAACTGAAAAATGAGAAAGTCCATATAAACATATAACATCTTACATATAAAGGGCGATGGTTTCACCATTTAGTCTAAGTGAAGCAAGAGTCACAATATTTTAGTATTAAAGATTACACTACTGATGTAACAGTTGGTAAGGTGATTTTGATATATCAACATTTAGACAAATGAAATAAGCTTTGTATCATGTATTTATAGAAATGTTATATAATAAGTTGATTTCTGGAGGTTTTATATTTTATTAACACGTGAAGGGATTGTAGAAGTAATAACTATAATGTGCATATACATGATCCAGTGAAATTATAGTCTATTGTAATTATGCTATTTTACTGTGCTGATTATATTATCTTGTAATTAGCCTCATTATGGTGTAATTTCCCTAATGTTACCTATATAAGCCCTTAAATGAACTCAACCCACATTATTGAAAAAAGCCCAGGAGGGGCTGAAACGTCTGATGACTTGTGTGTTGAGACCAGGGCCAGATCCAGGGTTTTGTGGGCCCCGGGCGAAAGAGTCTCAGTTGCCTCTTTAACACATACCACGATTCATGATGCACAGATACAGCAGAGACATATACACTGCACAAAAAATAAAGGGAACACTTAAACAACAGAATATAACTCCAAGTAAATCAAACTTCTGTGAAATCAAACTGTCCACTTAGGAAGCAACACTGATTGACAATCAATTTCACATGCTGTTGTGCAAATGGAATAGACAATAGATGGAAATTATTGGCAATTATCAAGACACCCTCAATAAAGGAGTGGTTCAGCAGGTGTAACCACATTTCAGTACCAAAGCTTTCTGGCTGGTGTTTTTGTCACTTTTGAATGTTGGTTGTGCTTTCACACTCGTGGTAGCATGAGACGGACTTTACAACCCACAGAAGTTGCTCAGGTAGTGCAGCTCATCCAGCATGGCACATCAATGCGAGCTGTGGCAAGAAGGTTTGCTGTGTCTGTCAGCGTAGTGTCCAGAGGCTTCAGGGGCGCTACCAGGAGACAGGCCAGTACAACAGGAAATGTGGAGGGGGGCGTAGGAGGGCAACAACCCAGCAGCAGAACCGCTACCTCCGCCTTTGTGCAAGGAGGAACAGGAGGAGCACTGCCAGAGCCCTGCAAAATGACCTCCAGCAGGCCACAAATGTGCATGTGTCTGCACAAATAGTTAGAAAACGACTCCATGAGGATGGTATGAGGGCCCGACGTCCACAGATGGGGGTTGTGCTCACAGCCCAACACCGTGCAGGACGCTTGGCATTTGCCACAGAACACCAGGATTGGCAAAGTCGCTACTGGTGCCCTGTGCTCTTCACAGATGAAAGCAGGTTCACACTGAGCACATGTGACAGACGTGACACAGTCTGGAGACGCTGTGGAGAGTGATCTGCTGCCTGCAACATCCTACAGCATGAACGATTTGGCAGTGGGTCAGTAATGGTGTGGGGTGGCATTTCTTTGGAGGGCCGCACAGCCCTCCATGTGCTCGCCAGAGCTAGCCTGACTGCCTTTAGGTACCGAGATGAGATCCTCAGACCCCTTGTGAGACCATATGCTGGTGAGGTTGGCCCTGGGTTCCTTCTAATGCAGGACAATGCCAGACCTCATGTGGCTGGAGTGTGTCAGCAGTTTCTGCAAGATGAAGGCATTGAAGCTATGGACTGGCCCGCCTGTTCCCCAGACCTGAATCCGATTAAGCACATCTGGGACATCATGTCTCGCTCCATCCACCAACGTCACGTTGCACCACAGACTGTCCAGGAGTTGGTGGATGCTTTAGTCCAGGTCTGGGAGGAGATCCCACAGGAGACCACCTCATCAGGAGCATGCCCAGGCATTGTAGGGAGGTCATACAGGCACGTGGAGGCCACACACAATACTGAGCCTCATTTTGACTTGTTTTAAGGACATTACATCAAAGTTGGATCAGCCTGTAGTGTGTTTTTCCACTTTAATTTTGGGGGTGACTCCAAATCCAGGCCTCCATTGGTTAATAAATTTGATTTCCAATGATGATTTTTGTGTGATTTTGTTGTCAGCACATTCAACTTTGTACAGAACAAAGTATTCAATGAGAATATTTCATTCATTCAGATCTAGGATGTGTTATTTGAGTGTTCCCTTTATTTTTTTGAGCAGTGCATATATAGTACAATGCCAAAGATTTCACTTCTTACATTGCATGAGCGATATCTATTGTAAATTCGACAATAGCTCAGAAACCGGCGAATCCTCGCAGCGCACAGTGCAGACCGGACAGTATAGTCCTCCATACGGTATTATGGGCACCACCTATTCCTCCATACAGTATTATGGGCTCTACATAGTCATTCATACAGAATAATGGACCCCATAAAATGCTCCATGCAGGATACTGGCCCCCATAGAACGCTCCATACAGGATACTGGCCTCCATATAATGCCCCATGCAGGCTGTTCCCCAAACATAATGCCCCATGCAGGCTGTTTTCCCCAGATAATGCCCCATGCAGGCTGTTTTCCCCAGATAATGCCCCATGTAGGCTGTTTTCCCCAGATAATGCCCCATGCAGGCTCCCCCCCCCCCACAATACCCCATGCAGGCTGCCCCCCCCCACATAATGCCCCATGCAGGCTGTTTCCTCCCCCACATAATGCCCCATGGAGGCTGTCGACCCCACATAATGCCCCATGCTAGCTGTCTCCCCCATATAATGCTCCATGCCTCCATGCATAAAAAAAAAGAAAATCAAAAACTTACCTCACTTCTCCTCACCTGCTGCCACTGCTCTCATCGCGGCCTCTGCTCCCGACTCCTCAACCGTGTCGCCGTCTTCCCGCTCTGCGCTGTGACTGCTCAGGCGAGGACATGGTGGAAAGATGTCATTGCGCCCTCTGACGTGAGATGTCACAGTGCAGCAGCCGCGGAAGATACAGGACCTGCTGCGAAGGCACGGGGAGAGGTAAGTATTGTGCCAGAGCCCTGAGGAAGCGGGGGGGGGGGGGCTGGCACCGCTCATGGGTCCCATAGCATGGCGGGATTCCCAACAGCGAGTGAGCCCCCTGCCTGCTCAGGACCCCGGCTCTTGCCCGAGTGCTGACGCCGGGCCTGGTTGAGACAACAATAAACGGCTAATTATTTCACATGTGAGTGTCGGGATCCTACTTGGTCGAGTCTAGAAGGCTGACCAACCAGTAATCAGAGTTGGCCAAAATGCATACAACGTGAGGGTCACGAGAAAGGCAGTGGAATATAAACTCAACTATGTGTGCCAGACTGCCAACAGCCAAAACTTCCCTGTCACCACCAAGAGGACACCTGTCCATCTTCTCCACCTCGTCCTCCCTCTCCTCCTCCTCTTGAGGCCTTTCTTGCTGAACAAATGGGATGAAGGTGGTGTGGGTAGTACCATCTGTAGCACAGGAAACCAGCTTCTGTTCCTCCTCCTCCTCATTATGTATTTGTCCTTCAATCCTGGTATATATGTTCCCCCATCCTTGTATATATGTCCCTCCCATCCTGGTATATATGGCCCCCATCCTGGAATATATGGCCCCCCATCCTGGTATACATGTTCCCCATCCTAGTATATATGGCCCCATATGATGATATACATATTCCCCCCATCCTGATATATATATCCCCCCATCCTGGTATATATATCCCCCCATCCTGGTATGTACAGTACAGACCAAAAGTTTGGACACACCTTCTCATTTAAAGATTTTTCTGTATTTTCATGACTATGAAAATTGTACATTCACACTGAAGGCATCAAAACTATGAATTAACACATGTGGAATTATATACTTAACAAAAAAGTGTGAAACAACTGAAAATATGTCTTATATTCTAGATTCTTCAAAGTAGCCACCTTTTGCTTTGATGACTGCTTTGCACACTCTTGGCATTCTCTTGATGAGCTTCAAGAGGTAGTCACCAGAAATGGTCTTCCAACAATATTGAAGGAGTTCCCAGATATGGTCCAACTAAACGCAAACCGGATGGAATAGCATGCCGCTGCAAGATGCTGTGGTAGCCATGCTGGTTCAGTATGCCTTCAATTTTGAATAAATCCCCAACAGTGTCACCAGCAAAGCACCCCCACACCATCTCACCTCCTCCTCCATGCTTCACGGTGGGAACCAGGCATGGAGAGTCCATCCGTTCACCTTTTCTGCGTCGCACAAAGACACGGTGGTTGGAACCAAAGATCTCAAATTTGGACTCATCAGACCAAAGCACAGATTTCCACTGGTCTAATGTCCATTCCTTGTGTTCTTTAGCCCAAACAAGTCTCTTCTGTTTGTTGCCTGTCCTTAGCAGTGGTTTCCTAGCAGCTATTTTACCATGAAGACCTGCTACACAAAGTCTCCTCTTAACAGTTGTTCAAGAGATGTGTTTGCTGCTAGAACTCTGTGTGGCATTGACCTGGTCTCTAATCTGAGTTGCTGTGAACCTGCGATTTGTGAAGCTGGTGACTCGGATAAACTTATCCTCAGAAGCAGAGGTGACTCTTGGTCTTCCTTTCCTGGGGCGGTCCTCATGTGAGCCAGTTTCTTTGTAGCGCTTGATGGTTTTTGCAACTGCTCTTGGGGACACTTTCAAAGTTTTCCCAATTTTTCGGACTGACTGACCTTCATTTCTTAAAGTAATGATGGCCACTCGTTTTTCTTTACTTAGCTGCTTTTTTCTTGCCATAATACAAATTCTAACAGTTTATTCAGTAGGACTACCAGCTGTGTATCCACCAGACTTCTGCACAACACAACTGATGATCCCAACCCCATTTATAAGGCAAGAAATTCCACTTATTAAACCTGACAGGGCACACCTGTGACGTGAAAACCATTTCCGGTGACTACCTCGCAAGGACCTCCAAGGTAGTTTTCTCAGAAATACTACCAATCCCGCGAGCCACACAGGAGCGCCAACGGGAAGTTAGGGAGGTGAATAAGTGGCTAAAGAGTTGGTGCAAGGCAGAAGGGTTTGGGTTCATGGAGAACTGGGCCGACTTCGCGGTCGGCTACAGGCTCTACCGTAGGGACGGGCTGCACCTCAATGGGGAGGGTGCAGCGGTGCTGGGGAAGAAGATGGCTAATAGGTTGGAGGAGTTTTTAAACTAGAGACGGGGGTGGAAACCAAGGAAATAGGTGGGATGTGAGGCAAGCAAGGGGGAAGGGGAGAAGTGAATATAATGAGGGTGGAGAGGGGGGTGGGGATAGTACAGTTAGATCGTTAGAGAAGAATAGGATGCTAAAAATCCCCAAAGTTTTATCTTGCATGCTGACCAATGCAAGAAGCCTGACCAATAAGGCGGATGAGCTGCGGGCGCTTATATCGGAGGAGAGGTATGACATCGTAGGTATAACAGAGACTTGGCTAGACGATAGCTACGACTGGGCGGTAAATTTATTAGATTATAGTTTGTTTAGAAGGGACCGGAAACAGGGGAAAGGCGGAGGAGTCTGCTTATATGTAAAGTCATGTCTAAAACCCAGACTAAGGGAAGATATAGGAGAGGGAGAAGAGGGGGTCAAGTCCATGTGGGTAGAGATAGAGGGGGCAAAAAATAATAATAAAATATTACTGGGGGTCTGCTATAAGCCACCAAATATAACAGAGGAGAATGAGAATCTGCTATTAGGACAAATAGACAAAGTAGCAAAACATAATGAAGTGATTGTAATGGGGGATTTCAACTACCCGGATATTGACTGGGAAACAGAAACCTGTAGATCTCAGAAAGGAAAAAGATTCTTGACAAATATTAAGGATAATTATCTCTCTCAACTAGTGCAGGAACCAACGAGAGGGAAGGCCGTGTTGGACTTAATATTGACTAATAGGCCTGATAGAATAACTGAGGTACAGATAGGGGGGCACCTAGGTAATAGCGATCATAATATTATCGACTTCAAAATGCCCTTCAGTAGGGTTATCAATAAGGGAACAACAAAAACATTAAACTTTAGGAGGGCGAAGTTTGATCAGCTGATAGAAAACCTTCAACTTATTGACTGGGACAAAGTACTTAATCAATGGAATACGAATAGTAAATGGGAAACCTTCAAAAGAATTCTGAATACTCAGTGCGAGAGGTATATACCGTATGGGAATAAAAGGGCCAGAAATAAGAGGAAACCAATATGGTTGAACAAGAACGTAAAAGGGGCGTTAAATAGCAAAAAAGAGGCATTCAAGAGATTAAAACAGGAAAACAGTAAGGAGGCACTAATGTGTTACAAGGAAAAAACGAGAACCTGTAAAAAACAAATAAAAATAGCGAAGGAGGAAACAGAGAAACGTATTGCTAGGGAAAGTAGATCAAATCCCAAACTGTTCTTTACGTATATAAATAGTAAAAGGATTAAATCGGATAATATTGGACCGATAAAAAGTGAGGAAGGCAAAATCATAGAGAAAGATGAGGATAAAGCTAATCTATTAAATAATTTTTTTTAGACAACTTTCACAAAGGAAATAGAACTAACAGGAGAAATGAGAAGTGACAAACTTAATCCTCCACTAAGTATGACAAATCTAACCCAAGCTGGGGTACAGAAACGCCTCAGTAACATTAAAATAAACAAATCACCAGGACCTGATGGCATACACCCACGGGTACTAAGGGAACTAAGTAATGTGATAGACAGACCGTTATATCTTATATTTAAGGACTCTGTTGAGACTGGGTCTGTGCCACTTGATTGGCGACAGGCGAATGTAGTGCCAATATTCAAAAAGGGAGCGAAAAGTGACGCCGGAAACTATCGGCTGGTGAGTCTGACGTCCGTTGTGGGCAAAATTTTTGAAAGCTTCATTAAAGAGGCAATTACGGAGCATCTTGATGCTAATAATCTTTTAATCCCGAACCAACATGGATTCATGAGGAATCGCTCCTGCCAAACAAACCTGATTGACTTCTACGAGGAGGTTAGCTCTCGAGTAGATCAGGGGGAACCAGTGGATGTCGTGTATCTCGACTTCTCAAAAGCATTCGATAGCGTGCCACATAATAGGTTGGTATACAAAATGAGAATGATGGGGCTGGTGGAAAATGTCTGCAAGTGGGTAGCTAACTGGCTAAAGGATAGAAGGCAGAGGGTGGTTATAAATGGAATATTCTCAGATTGGGTAAGCGTCACTAGTGGGGTACCACAGGGGTCTGTACTAGGCCCAATGTTATTTAATATCTTTATTAACGACATAGTCAACGGGATAAATAGTAAAATATCAATATTTGCAGATGACACAAAGTTATGTAAAACAATTAATACAAAAGAGGACAGTGCAGACCTACAGAGGGATTTGGATAAGCTGGGTAGGTGGAGCATTAAATGGCAAATGAGGTTTAACGAGGAGAAATGTAAGGTCATACATATGGGAAGGAAAAATGGAAGTCACCAGTACTCACTGAATGGGAAATCATTGGGGAATTCAGAGATGGAGAAGGACTTGGGCATCTTGATTGATAGCAAACTAAATTGGAGTGCCCAAAGTCAGGCGGCTGCTGTAAGGGCAAACAGGGTAATGGGATGTATCAGAAGAGGTATAGCTGCAAAGGATGAGAACATTGTTCTTCCACTGTACAAAGCACTGGTCAGACCACACTTGGAATACTGTGCTCAGTTATGGGCCCCAATATATAGAAAGGATATAAATGAGCTTGAAAAGGTACAAAGGAGGGCAACAAAATTAATAAAGGGAATGGAGGGACTGCAATACCCAGAGAGGTTGGCAAAACTAGGACTATTCAGCCTGGAAAAGAGAAGGTTGAGGGGGGACATAATAAATGTGTACAAATATGTTAGGGGACAGTATAGAGATCTTGACCGGGATTTGTTCAAAAGGAGGGATATTACGGTAACAAGAGGGCATTCACTAAGACTGGAAGAGAAAAGGTTTAAGCACCAGCATAGGAAGGGGTTCTTTACGGTAAGAGCAGTGAGAATATGGAATTCACTGAGTGAGGAGACGGTAATGTCAGATTCACTAAACCAGTTCAAGCGGGGACTGGATGCATTTCTAGATACCAGGCAGATTTCAGCATATACTTAAAAATAAAATAAAATAGTAAGTTGATACAGGGATTTATTCTGACTGCTGGTTTCAGAGTCGGGAGGGAATTTTTCCTCAGGTGAAGATTGGCTAAATCATTTGGGGTTTTTGCCCTCCTCTGGATCAACTTTAGCAATTACAGAACTAACAGGTCGAACTTGATGGACGCAAGTCTTTATTCGGCTTTACAAACTATGTTACTATGTTACTATGTTACATTGTCTAATTTGGAAAGAATTTTTTTTCAAATTTTGGTGGAAAATAAGTATTTGGTCAATTACATAAGTTCATGTCAATACTTTGTTATATATCCTTTGTTGGCAATGACAGAGGTAAATATTTTCTGTAAGTCTTCACAAGGTTGGCACACACTGTTGCTGGTATGTTGGCCCATTCCTCCATGCAGATCTCCTCTACAGCAGTTACGTTTTGGGGCGGTCGCTGGGCAGCACAGACTTTCAACTCCCTCCAAAGTTTTTCTATAGGGTTTACATCTGAAGACTGGTTAGGCCACTCCAGGACCATGAAAAGCTTCTTACGAAGCCACTCCTTCGTTGCCCTGGCAGTGTGCTTGGGATCATTGTCATGCTGAAAGACCCAGCCACGTTTCATCTTCAATGCCCTTGCTGATGGAAGGAGGTTTGTACTCAAAATCTCACGATACATGGCCCCATTCATTCTTTCATGTACACGGATCAGTCGTCCTGGTCCCTTGGCAGAGAAACAGCCCCAAAGCATGATGTTGCCACTCCCATGCTTCACAGTAGGTATGGTGTTCTTTGGATGCAACTCAGCATTCTTTCTCCACCAAACACGACGAGTTGTTTCTACCAGACAGTTCTACTTTGGTTTCATCTGACCATATGACATTCTCCCAATACTCTCCTGGATCATCCAAATGCTCTCCAGCAAACTTCAGACGGGCCCGCACATTTAATGGCTTAAGCAGGGGGACACATCTGGCACTGCAGGAGTCCCTGGCGGCGTAGTGTGTTACTGATGGTAGCCTGTATAACGTTGGTCACAGCTCTCTGCAGGTCATTCACTAAGTCCCCGCATGTGGTTCTGGGATTTTTGCTCACCGTTCTTGAGATCATTTTGACCCCATGGGGTGAGATCTTGTGTGGAGCCCCAGATCGAGGGAGATTATCAGTGGTCTTGAATGTCTTCCATTTTCTAATTATTGCTCCCACAGTTGATTTCTTCACACCAAGCTGCTTGCCTATTGCACATTCAGTCTTCCCAGCCTGGTGCAGGGCTACAATTTTGTTTCTGGTGTCCTTCGACAGCTCTTTGGTCTTCACCATAGTGGAGTTTGGAGTGTGACTGTTTGAGGTTGCGGACAGGCGTCTTTTATACTGATAACAAGTTCAAACAGGTGCCAGTACTAAATGTAATGAGTGGAGGACAGAGGAGCCAGTACTACAGGTAATGAGTGGAGGATAGAGGAGCCTCTTAAAGAAGAAGTTACAGGTCTGTGACAGCCAGAAATCTTGCTTGTTTGTAATTGACCAAATTCTCATTTTCCAACAAAATTTGAAAAAAATTCTTTCTAAATCAGACAATGTGATTTTCAGGATTTGTTTTCTCATTTTGTCTCTCATAGTTGAGGTCTACCTATGATGTCAATTAAAGGCGTCTCTCATCTTTTTAAGTGGGAAAACTTGCACAATTGATGGCTGACTAAATACTCCCCCCCCACTGTATATACACACATATATACAGTAATACAGCATATACATACACATATATATACTGTATATACACACACACATATATATAGCTACAGGGCCCCGCTGCGTCCTCTCTGTCTCTGTACAGATATAAGTGTAACACGTACTGGATCCAGCACAGGTGACAGTCTGCCATAGAGCTGACGTGCAGTACATACACTGTGTTATTGGGGGCGCTCACCTGTGCGGACCCCGCGCTCCGGCCGCTACTTCTCTGCTCATATAAGGTCTTTCTTTCTGCCATTAAACAATTCAGTTGTCATGGCAGCGGAGGCGGGGCATTGGTAGGGGGCGTGTCTGATATAGGGCAGATTGGGGCGGGGCTGTGATGCAGTGCTTGTCTCATCGCTGTAATTTCCTGCTGATGCCACCTGGTGGACAGCATTGGTCAGTACACGCTGAGAATGCTCACATGGTGGGGGAGGGAGAGCTTACATACAGGTGCATCTCACTAAATTAGAATATCATCAAAAAGTTACAGTATTTTTCGTACCATAAGACGCACTTTTTTCCCCCAAAATTTGGAAGGAAAATGGGGGGTGTGTCTTATGGTCCGAACGTTACTTTACCGGTGGTGGTGGAGCGGGGATCGCAGGGTCCTCCGGCGGCGGCAGAGGTGAGATGCGGCTGGAGCGGGGCCTGTACCTGTGCTGGAGTGGCTGGTGTCAGGTGGTGAACCAGAGGAGCTCGGGCCTGTGCTGGGCTGTGAGTGGCATTCGGAGGTGAGGCAGAGGAGCCGGGGCCTCTGCCGGGCTGTGAGCGGTGTCCAGCGGTGCGGCAGAGCAGCGTGTGCTACTTCCGGTGGCCGCGGCCATCTTCCTGAGACCGTGATCCACGGGAAAATGGCCACCTGAGCCGACGTATACGCCGGCGGGAGCTCTGGTGGCCATTTTCCTGTAGATCACGGCCTCAGGAAGATGGCCGCGGCCACCGGAAGCCGCACACGCTGCTCTACCGCACCGCCGGACACCGTTCACAGCCCGGCAGAGGCCCCAGCTTCTGTGCCTCACCGCCGGACGCCACTCACAGGTACAGGCCCCAGCAAGTGCACAGGCCCCAGGCAGGTGCACAAGCCCCAGCAGGTCCGCAGGCCCCAGCAGGTCCACAGGACCCAGCAGGTCCACAGGCCCAGGCAGGTGCACAGGCCCCAGGCAAGCCCCAGCAAGTACACAGGCCCCAGGCCCCAGCAAGTCCACAGGCCCCAGCAAGTCCACAGGCCCCAGCCAGACACCGGCATCTCACCTCTTCTGCTGCCACCGGGTTCCTGAGGCAGGGAACGGAGGGACCTGTGACACCCACCCCCTGGGCCAGACCTGTGAAGGACCCCCGGGCCGGTCGTTGCTAGGGGAGATGTCACAGTGGCGGTGACCAGGTCCGTGACCCAGGGCTTTCCATAAAAGGATATATTTACAGGGGAATTAAAGTGCTGATATACAGTTTGTGACGCCACCAGTGGTATGCGGCTAAAGGGAGCCGCCGCTGCGGAGCAGGTCCTCTGGAGCTGTTGTTAATGCAGCAGAGTTGGTTTAGCTCTCCACAGGTAGAGCTTAGCCCCAGGGCAGTGTAGATGTTGCTGTTATGGAAGTAGTGCTCATGGTGCAGTGTAGTGCAGGGGGTGATGGTGTGTCACCCTGGCCTGGATGCCACAAAATGTATTAAAGCTGTGTCTGAGAGCAAGGGGGAGGTTCTCTAGTCAGGGGAACATTAGCATGCAATGCCTCCTGTCTCAGGCCAGTAGGGGGAGCTGGCTGCCCCTATAAAAGCTGGTACTGGGGGCAGGGTTAGAGAGAACTTGAAGGCCTGTCTCAGGACTGAGACTTGTCCCAGAGCAGAGCAGGGACAGAAAGTTGTATTGCACCTAAGAGGAAGTGTGGCAGGAGGAGAGCCACAAGCCAGAGACAAGAGGCGAAGTGAGCCTGTCTTGGCAGATAAAAGACTTACTTTACCAGACTTTGGTGTCTGAGGCTGGGAGGATTCTACATCCTCCAGCAGATAACTAGTTCGCAGGGGACTGTATATTCCTTGGCCTAAGAAGCCTGGAGGCCCTGCCACAACAGAAGGGACCAGCAGAGCCGTACAAGGCTGGGAGCAGAAAGGAACCCACGTCGCAGGCCATACAGGCGAGAATACACGGAAAGCTCGGAAACGTGGGCTGTTACCCTATAACGAGGAGATAGCCAGAAGGAGCGCAGAAAGCACGGTAGGCCTACACCCTCACCCTGACCAGGGCCAATTTCCCCGTTGCTCTCAGACATCCAGGTCCCCTCCTAGCCGGGACTGTTTATGGGTCAGTTTACCTGTTTTAGTAAAGACCCTGGACTGCAACTTGTTGTCTGTGTGCTCCTTGCTCCTCCAGCACTATCGGCACCGGAACTCTCACTACCATCACTCCCACCATCCACCACACTGCCCTGGGGCCGCACTCTTCCCGTGGGGACCACACCATCCCAGCTGTATATATCATCAGCCCCAGCGGTCTGCCCTGCAGCGGTGGTTCCTTATGACCGCAAATCCACGGGTGGCGTAGTCGGACATAATCAATAGCACATAACGGACTACCACTGGCCTGACCACCCTGAGCCACGGAACCGGGTTGCCACTACTACCCCCATCGTTCCCTATTGCCCGGATCCGCGTGCCCCACGGCCCAGGGGGCGAGTCAGCTTTGGCGTAGTCGGCAGGATTGCAACCAACCCACCACAGACGGGTATTGCGTGCCTGAAAGAGACTTTGCACTTACCTGAAAAGAGGTTTCCCGCCATCCGGAGCCGATTCCCGCCATCAGACGCCATCTTGGACTGTTTCCCGCCGTCCGGAGTCGTTTCCCGCCATCAGACGCCATCTTGGACCGTTTCCCGCCATCTTCCCGCCATCCGCAGCTGCTTCCCGCCATCGGACGCCATCTTCAGGACGCCGAGCAGGAAGAAGAGGGGCGTGGACGCCGAAAGCGTGCGAGACCTGAAGCTCCGCCCCACGCACCGACGCTGCGCAAGGTCCTGGAAGGGAGAGAGAGCGACGCTGACGTCATCAGGACGCGACGCAAGGTCCTCGTCCAGAGCAGCAGCAGCGGAGCCGCGGCCTACAGAAGAGGATCGTCGGAAGGTAGGCCACGCTTGACTAGGGGGGAGGAAGATGTCGGACACAGAGGCGCCCACTACCACCAACGCAGCTGCAGCAGCGGTGATGCCCTTTTCCCTGCCCTACATCCCTGGAGCGGCCTGGCTGCCCAAGTACTCAGGGGAGCCCCATGCCCTAACTGACTTTAAGGAAAGGCTGTACAGTTTGTTCCAAGTCTACCCCCTAACAGAGGAACAGAAGGTCAGCATACTAACAGGGCAGTTAACTGGCGCAGCCCAAAGGGAGGTAAAATCATGGCCCACTGAGGAGAAAAGGACTGTGAAGGGTATTCTGGCCCGGCTGCGGGGTACCTTTGACACACGTACCTCCGCTGAAATTAAAATGAGGTTCTATGGATGTAAGCAGCGGGCACAGGACAGCATCAGAGACTATGCCCTAAATTTGCAGGAAGCCTTGAGGGCTATTCAACAAACTGACCCTGGCAGTGTGCAGGAAACGGATAAGCTGCTAACAGAACAATTCATAGAAGGTCTGCTGTCTAGCGCCCACAGGGCCCAACTGCGCCTCATGTTCTTTCAGAACCCTGACCTGACCTTTGCCCAATTTAAGGACAGGGCCATAAGGGTGCTCCGTGAATCTGCAACCAGTGGTGCTATAAACCCCCGGCGCCCTGCTCTCACCTACCACCAGGAGGCGGCACCCTCCTCTATGGACCCCGTGGGGGCTGATGCACAGGCCCTGAACCAAGCCCCGTCGAAAGACCTGCACCACCAAGTCCAGGAGCTGACCAGTAGCGTCACGGCGTTGACCAGGACCATCCAGGCGTTGCAAGTGGACCCGTCAAGACCCATCGAGCTGGCTTCAAGTCCGGAGGATGTCCCGTGGCGTCGACAGAGGAGGATCCCGTCATTCCGAGGGAGGCCCACAGACCGCTACGCAGAGGATGGACAGCCCATTTGCCGTCGAGGCAACCAGCCCAGACACATTTCCAGGTACTGTAATTTAAACTGGTCCAACCTGGGGCAGAGGGCCAACCCCCAGGCATAAGATCACCAGGCCCTTATAATTGGCGTGATAAGTACATTGGGGGGCGCCCGGTTTTACCCGTGGTGCTGGACGGTATCCCCATGAGCGCCTTGCTGGATACTGGGTCACAAGTAACCACTATCCCTTATGTACTTTTTAAGCAGTATTGGACTGATGCTGATATCACACGGTATCCAGACAGTAACTTGAGCATCATCGCCAGTAATGGCTTACCCGTGCCGCAGATGGGGTTCAAGGAGATGACCATTAAAATTGGTAAAGTTGAATTGCCGGCACAGGGAGTGATTATTGTGGACATTGACCGTCGTGAAAGTCACCCTAAAATAACTGTGGGTACTAACGTGATTGAAAATTGTCTTTCAGAGGTAATTGTAATCTTACAACAGGTGGCGGTGAATGCTAGTTCCAGCCGACAGAGAGTCCTCAACAAGGAGATAAAAGCCCTGATGAGACGGCAGCAGGTAGAACTGTCTGGTGGTGACATCGGTAGCGTAAGACTGAGTGACCCATTCCCCATTTCCATGCCTCCCAAAAGTGAAATGATGATCTGGTGTCGGACTGCAATCGGGTTGAGAGGTAGAGACTACCAAGCCATGGTAGAACCCGTGTACTCAGACAGCAGGCCCACCATTTTGACAGCCCGGGGGGTGGTTGATGTCCGTCATGGGAGGGTGCCCGTCCGCATCCTCAACATTGGGGAGAGGGAGGTACACTTACCCAGGTACGCTACACTCGCCAAGCTGTTTGTGGTCGAACACAAAGCTATCAGGGCCGTGGAACCCTTGCCTCCATCTCCTCAGGCGGAGGGTAATGGCTCCCAGAAACAAAAGGAGGACTGGTGCCAGAAACTCCATGTGGGTGCTGACTCCACTCCCCTGCACCAAAAACAAGGAGTCTACCGGGTGGTACAGGAGTACGAGAGAGTCTTTAGTAAGCACCCGCTAGACTTCGGCAGAGTAAAGGGGATAGAACACCACATCCCCACCGGGAGCCACCCACCAATAAAAGAGAGGCACAGACCTGTACCCCCTGCACATTATCAGAACGCAAAGGGCATGCTAAGAGAGATGAAAGAAGCTGGGGTTATTAGAGACAGCTGTAGCCCCTGGGCAGCCCCCTTGGTTCTGGTCAAAAAGCACCATGAGAATGTGCGTGGACTATAGACAAATCAACCGTATCACCCACAAAGACGCATATCCGCTGCCTAGAATAGAGGAGTCTTTAGCCGCACTAAAATCTGCTAACTTCTTTTCTACTTTGGACCTTACTAGCGGGTACTAGCAGGTTCCTGTGGCAGAGGCTGACAAGGAGAAGACCGCCTTCACCACCCCGATGGGACTGAGTGAGTTCAACTGTATGCCCTTCGGGCTCTGCAACGCACCAGGGACCTTCCAGCGGCTGATGGAATGCTGTCTAGGGCACCGAAACTTCGAGACGGTCCTCCTTTACCTGGACGACGTGATCGTCTATTCGAAGACCTACGAGGACCATCTCAAACACCTGGCTGAGGTGTTCGAAGCCCTGGCAGGCTATGGCCTGAAGGTGAAACCATCGAAGTGTCACCTGCTGAAACCAAAGGTCCAGTACCTAGGGCACGTGGTAAGCGCGGAAGGAGTGGACCCCGATCCTGACAAGGTCACGGCAATCAAGAGCTGGCCAAGCCCCTCGAACATCAAAGAGGTGAGACAGTTTCTCGGGTTGGTAGGCTACTACCGAAGATTCATCCCCGGGTTCACTAAGATGGCAGCTCCTATGCAGGACCTCCTGATCGGACAGTCTAAGTCCAGGAGCCAAAAGCCGCCCTTCAAGTGGGATAAACCGGAAGAGGAGTCCTTCCGCCAGCTAAAGATGGCCCTCACAGGGGACGAGATCCTGGCCTACCCTGATTATGGCCAGCCTTTCATTCTCCACACAGACGCCAGTAATGTAGGACTGGGAGCCGTACTGTCCCAAAACCAACAGGGCAGAGAACGGGTGATCGCATACGCCAGCCGGAAGCTGAGGCCCACTGAGAGGAACCCAGAGAATTACAGCTCCTTCAAGCTAGAATTCTTGGCGGTGGTGTGGGCCGTGACGGAACGCTTCAAGCATTACCTGGCCTCCGCAAAGTTCACCGTGTACACGGACAACAACCCGTTGACACACCTGGACAATGCAAGACTGGGTGCCCTGGAACAGCGGTGGATGGCCCGTCTCTCCAACTATGACTTCGTGATCAAGTACCGGGCAGGCAAAACCAATGCCAACGCGGACGCCCTATCAAGAATACCTCACTTACCTGAAGGTGACGAAGACCCAGAAGAGCTGGAGGAGGTAGAACTCCCCGCATTTCACCGGTATGGAGCCGCTCAATACTCCCACCGCGTGAAGGAGGAGGATCTAACAACCGTGATGATCAATCCCCTACCTCACCACAGCTGGGCTGAGACCCAAGATAGTGACCCTGCCATCCGCCTGGTGAAAGATCTGCTGACCCAGGAAGACGCCCGCATGGATCCGGATGCTTCAGAGGAAGCTAAGCAGCTATGGAAAGAGAAGAGCAAGCTGTTCCTCTACGAAGGCAAGTTGTGCAGAAGGATTGTCAACCACCGGACGCACAAGCTGACCTGGCAAGTCGTGGTCCCAAGGCGGGATGCAGCTATGGTCCTGGGGGCTTACCATGACAGAGCAGGGCACTTCGGTTGGAAGAAACTGGAGTTCCTGCTAAGAGGAAGATTCTTTTGGGTCGGCATGAGAGGAGCTGTAGAAAAATGGTGCAGAGACTGTGGCCCTTGTCACCTAAGGAGGAAGGACCGTGCCAGCCAGAAGACACCCTTGAGGCCCATCGTCACCACGCAGCCTCTTGAGCTGGTAGCTCTGGACCACGTCAAATTGGCTCCAAGCCGGTCAGGATACATCTATGCCCTGACAATCGTGGACCACTATTCCCGTTTTCTAGTGGTGGTCCTGGTGAAGGACTTGACAGCCCAAACAGCGGCCAGAGCCTTCCAGCAATACTTCTGCCGTCCACATGGGTATCCGGAGCAGGTCCTGACAGACCAGGGTCCAGCGTTCGAGGCTGAAATCTTCCAGGAGTTCTGCAACCTCTATGGCTGTAAGAAGATTCTGACAATGCCTTACCACCCCCAAACCAACGGGATGTGTGAGAAGATGAACAATATAGTCATTGATCTCCTGAAGACGTTGCCCCTGGAGGAATGCAGCCTGTGGCCAGAAAAACTGCCGGACCTAATAGACCTATACAACAATATCCCGGTGAATGCTACAAACTGCACCCCAGCTTACCTGATGCGAGCCAGACCAGGTAAGCTGCCCGTAGACCTGGAGATGGGAGTCCTAATACCAGAGGATACCTCCCCGGATGCGGACTGGGATACGGAAAGGCAACTGCAGTACAAGAAGGTACAGGAGAGTGTGGAGAAGACCCTGGCCCAGGTGAGAGAGAGGCAAGAAAAACTCTTCAATCAACACGCCCCTGCTGGTCCCCTAGAATCTGGTGAGCAAGTCCTAAAGCGAAAAAGAAGGCTACATAAGTTGGACGACCAGTGGGAAAGGGAACCCTACACCGTACTGCAGTCTGACCACGACAACCCAAAGGTGTGCGTAATCACCAAGGATGGAGGAGAAACCACTAGTGTCGTCTCCAGAGACCACCTCAAAAGGTGCCCCGAGCAACTCCGTAGTGCAGAAGAAGATCAGAGTGACCTTAAACCCGCAGAGGACAAGGAAGAAATGATCAGCACCATTCTCGGAGAGTTCCCTCAGTCCTGGACTCGCATAAATGATGCCATAGTGGTACCTGTCCTGCATTTCCTGCAACCGACTGCGAAACAACCTGCACCAGAGCCGGAAGGTGAAGAGGAGCAAGCGGTTCCAGAGGCAGAAGAGCCTGTACCAGCAGCCCAGGAGAGTCAACCCTCTGCTGACAGTGAGCCTGCCATGCCTGCGGTAAGCCAAAGGACCCGCAGACAGCTGCCTGCCCTACCTGTACACCCAGCTGGTAGCTGTACCCCTAACGCTAGTGGGGAAAGCCAGGTTGGTCCACCACCAGACAGTGGGCTACGTAGATCAACCAGGAGCTCAAAGGGGCAGATACCCGCTCGCTGGAGAATATAGAGCGCGCTAAGATTGTAAATAACCCTGTTGCCAAATGTTGAAATGTTTGCCAAGTTACATGCTTGTTTGGTAATTCTGTGTTTCAGTTTCTTGCAGTTACCGTAAGGACTCACAGGTTATGGACTTTTTATAATCAGGACCTTGTATGGACTGCATTCGGAGCCTACCCCAGGAATGAACTAAGACTGTGAAGGACTTGGGGTAGGACAGACCCCCACCTGGTTAAGGCTCACCGTTGTGCTGGTGATATGGACACCCGGTCACAGGCCACACTGTGACCTTAAGAACTCAATTTGTGCGTCGTCTGTCTATTAATGTTTTATGGTTATGCATATTGTCTTTGTTTACTGTTTTGTCCCGGAGTACTAAATTTCACTAGGGGGGAATGTGTCACCCTGGCCACAAAATGTATTAAAGCTGTGTCTGAGAGCAAGGGGGAGGTTCTCTAGTCAGGGGAACATTAGCATGCAATGCCTCCTGTCTCAGGCCAGTAGGGGGAGCTGGCTGCCCCTATAAAAGCTGGTACTGGGGGCAGGGTTAGAGAGAACTTGAAGGCCTGTCTCAGGACTGAGACTTGTCCCAGAGCAGAGCAGGGACAGAAAGTTGTATTGCACCTAAGAGGAAGTGTGGCAGGAGGAGAGCCACAAGCCAGAGACAAGAGGCGAAGTGAGCCTGTCTTGGCAGATAAAAGACTTACTTTACCAGACTTTGGTGTCTGAGACTGGGAGGATTCTACATCCTCCAGCAGATAACCAGTTCGCAGGGGACTGTATATTCCTTGGCCTAAGAAGCCTGGAGGCCCTGCCACAACAGAAGGGACCAGCAGAGCCGTACAAGGCTGGGAGCAGAAAGGAACCCACGTCGCAGGCCATACAGGCGAGAATACACGGAAAGCTCGGAAACGTGGGCTGTTACCCTATAACGAGGAGATAGCCAGAAGGAGCGCAGAAAGCACGGTAGGCCTACACCCTCACCCTGACCAGGGCCAATTTCCCCGTTGCTCTCAGACATCCAGGTCCCCTCCTACCCGGGACTGTTTATGGGTCAGTTTACCTGTTTTAGTAAAGACCCTGGACTGCAACTTGTTGTCTGTGTGCTCCTTGCTCCTCCAGCACTATCGGCACCGGGACTCCCACTACCATCACTCCCACCATCCACCACACTGCCCTGGGGCAGCACTCTTCCCGTGGGGAGTCACACCATCCCAGCTGCATATATCATCAGCCCCAGCGGTCTGCCCTGCAGCGGCGGTTCCTAATGACCGCAAATCCACGGGTGGCGTAGTCGGACATAATCAATAGCACATAACGGACTACCACTGGCCTGACCACCCTGAGCCACGGAACCGGGTTGCCACTACTACCCCCATCGTTCCCTATTGCCCGGATCCGCGTGCCCCACGGCCCAGGGGGCGAGTCAGCATTGGCGTAGTCGGCAGGATTGCAACCAACCCGCCACAAACGGGTATTGCGTGCATGAAAGAGACTTTGCACTTACCTGAAAAGAGGTTTCCCGCCATCCGGAGCCGATTCCCGCCATCAGACGCCATCTTGGACTGTTTCCCGCCGTCCGGAGTCGTTTCCCGCCATCAGACGCCATCTTGGACCGTTTCCCGCCGTCTTCCCGCCATCCGCAGCTGCTTCCCGCCATCGGACGCCATCTTCAGGACGCCGAGCAGAAAGAAGAGGGGCGTGGACGCCGAAAGCGCGCGAGACCTGAAGCTCCGCCCCACGCACCGACGCTGCGCAAGGTCCTGGAAGGGAGAGAGAGCGACGCTGACGTCATCAGGACGCGACGCAAGGTCCTCGTCCAGAGCAGCAGCAGCGGAGCCGCGGCCTACAGAAGAGGATCGTCGGAAGGTAGGCCACGCTTGACTAGGGGGGAGGAAGATGTCGGACACAGAGGCGCCCACTACCACCAACGCAGCTGCAGCAGCGGTGATGCCCTTTTCCCTGCCCTACATCCCTGGAGCGGCCTGGCTGCCCAAGTACTCAGGGGAGCCCCATGCCCTAACCGACTTTAAGGAAAGGCTGTACAGTTTGTTCCAAGTCTACCCCCTAACAGAGGAACAGAAGGTCAGCATACTAACAGGGCAGTTAACTGGCGCAGCCCAAAGGGAGGTAAAATCATGGCCCACTGAGGAGAAAAGGACTGTGAAGGGTATTCTGGCCCGGCTGCGGGGTACCTTTGACACACGTACCTCCGCTGAAATTAAAATGAGGTTCTATGGATGTAAGCAGCGGGCACAGGACAGCATCAGAGACTATGCCCTAAATTTGCAGGAAACCTTGAGGGCTATTCAACAAACTGACCCTGGCAGTGTGCAGTAACGGATAAGCTGCTAACAGAACAATTCATAGAAGGTCTGCTGTCTAGCGCCCACAGGGCCCAACTGCGCCTCATGTTCTTTCAGAACCCTGACCTGACCTTTGCCCAATTTAAGGACAGGGCCATAAGGGTGCTCCGTGAATCTGCAACCAGTGGCGCTATAAACCCCCGGCGCCCTGCTCTCACCTACCACCAGGAGGCGGCGCCCTCCTCTATGGACCCCGTGGGGGCTGATGCACAGGCCCTGAACCAAGCCCCGTCGAAAGACCTGCACCACCAAGTCCAGGAGCTGACCAGGAGCGTCGCGGCGTTGACCAGGACCGTCCAGGGTTTGCAAGTGGACCCGTCAAGACCCATCGAGCTGGCTTCAAGTCCGGAGGATGTCCCGTGGCGTCGACAGAGGAGGATCCCGTCGTTCCGAGGGAGGCCCACAGACCGCTATGCAGAGGATGGACAGCCCATTTGCCGTCGATGCAACCAGCCCAGACACATTTCCAGGTACTGTAATTTAAACTGGTCCAACCTGGGGCAGAGGGCCAACCCCCAGGCATAAGATCACCAGGCCCTTATAATTGGCGTGATAAGTACGTTGGGGGGCGCCCGGTTTTACCCGTGGTGCTGGACGGTATCCCCATGAGCGCCTTGCTGGATACTGGGTCACAAGTAACCACTATCCCTTATGTACTTTTTAAGCAGTATTGGACTGATGCTGATATCACACGGTATCCAGACAGTAACTTGAGCATCATCGCCAGTAATGGCTTACCCGTGCCGCAGATGGGGTTCAAGGAGATGACCATTAAAATTGGTAAAGTTGAACTGCCGGCACAGGGAGTGATTATTGTGGACATTGACCGTCGTGAAAGTCACCCTAAAATAACTGTGGGTACTAACGTGATTGAAAATTGTCTTTCAGAGGTAATTGTAATCTTACAACAGGTGGCGGTGAATGCTAGTTTCAGCCAACAGAGAGTCCTCAACAAGGAGATAAAAGCCCTGATGAGACGGCAGCAGGTAGAACTGTCTGGTGGTGAGATCGGTAGCGTAAGACTGAGTGACCCATTCCCCATTTCCATGCCTCCCAAAAGTGAAATGATGATCTGGTGTCGGACTGCAATCGGGTTGAGAGGTAGAGACTACCAAGCCATGGTAGAACCCGTGTACTCAGACAGCAGGCCCACCATTTTGACAGCCCGGGGGGTGGTTGATGTCCGTCATGGGAGGGTGCCCGTCCGCATCCTCAACATTGGGGAGAGGGAGGTACACTTACCCAGGTACGCTACACTCGCCAAGCTGTTTGTGGTCGAACACAAAGCTATCAGGGCCATGGAACCCTTGCCTCCATCTCCTCAGGCGGAGGGTAATGGCTCCCAGAAACAAAAGGAGGACTGGTGCCAGAAACTCCATGTGGGTGCTGACTCCACTCCCCTGCACCAAAAACAAGGAGTCTACCGGGTGGTACAGGAGTATGAGAGAGTCTTTAGTAAGCACCCACTAGACTTCGGCAGAGTAAAGGGGATAGAACACCACATCCCCACCGGGAGCCACCCACCAATAAAAGAGAGGCACAGACCTGTACCCCCTGCACATTATCAGAACGCAAAGGGCATGCTAAGAGAGATGAAAGAAGCTGGGGTTATTAGAGACAGCTGTAGCCCCTGGGCAGCCCCCTTGGTTCTGGTCAAAAAGAAAGACGGCACCATGAGAATGTGCGTGGACTATAGACAAATCAACCGTATCACGCACAAAGACGCATATCCGCTGCCTAGAATAGAGGAGTCTTTAGCCACACTAAATTCTGCTAACTTCTTTTCTACTTTGGACCTTACTAGCGGGTACTGGCAGGTTCCTGTGGCAGAGGCTGACAAGGAGAAGACCGCCTTCACCACCCCGATGGGACTGAGTGAGTTCAACTGTATGCCCTTCGGGCTCTGCAACGCACCAGGGACCTTCCAGCGGCTGATGGAATGCTGTCTAGGGCACCGAAACTTCGAGACGGTCCTCCTTTACCTGGACGACGTGATCGTCTATTCGAAGACCTACGAGGACCATCTCAAACACCTGGCTGAGGTGTTCGAAGCCCTGGCAGGCTATGGCCTGAAGGTGAAACCATCGAAGTGTCACCTGCTGAAACCAAAGGTCCAGTACCTAGGGCACGTGGTAAGCGCGGAAGGAGTGGCCCCCGACCCTGACAAGGTCACGGCAATCAAGAGCTGGCCAAGCCCCTCGAACATCAAAGAGGTGAGACAGTTTCTCGGGTTGGTAGGCTACTACCGAAGATTCATCCCCGGGTTCACTAAGATGGCAGCTCCTATGCAGGACCTCCTGATCGGACAGTCTAAGTCCAGGAGCCAAAAGCCGCCCTTCAAGTGGGATAAACCGGAAGAGGAGTCCTTCCGCCAGCTAAAGATGGCCCTCACAGGGGACGAGATCCTGGCCTACCCTGATTATGGCCAGCCTTTCATTCTCCACACAGACGCCAGTAATGTAGGACTGGGAGCCGTACTGTCCCAAAACCAACAGGGCAGAGAACGGGTGATCGCATACGCCAGCCGGAAGCTGAGGCCCACCGAGAGGAACCCAGAGAATTACAGCTCCTTCAAGCTAGAATTCTTGGCGGTGGTGTGGGCCGTGACGGAACGCTTCAAGCATTACCTGGCCTCCGCAAAGTTCACCGTGTACACGGACAACAACCCGTTGACACACCTGGACAATGCAAGACTGGGTGCCCTGGAACAGCGGTGGATGGCCCGTCTCTCCAACTATGACTTCGTGATCAAGTACCGGGCAGGCAAAACCAATGCCAACGCGGATGCCCTATCAAGAATGCCTCACTTACCTGAAGGTGACGAAGACCCAGAAGAGCTGGAGGAGGTAGAACTCCCCGCGTTTCACCGGTATGGAGCTGCTCAATACTCCCACCGCGTGAAGGAGGAGGATCTAACAACCGTGATAATCAATCCCCTACCTCACCACAGCTGGGCTGAAACCCAAGATAGTGACCCTGCCATCCGCCTGGTGAAAGATCTGCTGACCCAGGAAGACGCCCGCATGGATCTGGATGCTCCAGAGGAAGCTAAGCAGCTATGGAAAGAGAAGAGCAAGCTGTTCCTCTACGAAGGCAAGTTGTGCAGAAGGATTGTCAACCACCGGACGCACAAGCTGACCTGGCAAGTCGTGGTCCCAAGGCGGGATGCAGCTATGGTCCTGGGGGCTTACCATGACAGAGCGGGGCACTTCGGTTGGAAGAAACTGGAGTTCCTGCTAAGAGGAAGATTCTTTTGGGTCGGCATGAGAGGAGCTGTAGAAAAATGGTGCAGAGACTGTGGCCCTTGTCACCTAAGGAGGAAGGACCGTGCCAGCCAGAAGACACCCTTGAGGCCCATCGTCACCACGCAGCCTCTTGAGCTGGTAGCTCTGGACCACGTCAAATTGGCTCCAAGCCGGTCAGGATACATCTATGCCCTGACAATCGTGGACCACTATTCCCGTTTTCTAGTGGTGGTCCCGGTGAAGGACTTGACAGCCCAAATAGCGGCCAGAGCCTTCCAGCAATACTTCTGCCGTCCACACGGGTATCCGGAGCAGGTCCTGACAGACCAGGGTCCAGCGTTCGAGGCTGAAATCTTCCAGGAGTTCTGCGACCTCTATGGCTGTAAGAAGATTCGGACAACGCCTTACCACCCCCAAACCAACGGGATGTGTGAGAAGATGAACAATATAGTCATTGATCTCCTGAAGACGTTGCCCCTGGAGGAACGCAGCCTGTGGCCAGAAAAACTGCCGGACCTAATAGACCTATACAACAATATCCCGGTGAATGCTACAAACTGCACCCCGGCTTACCTGATGCGAGCCTGACCAGGTAAGCTGCCCGTAGACCTGGAGATGGGAGTCCTAATACCAGAGGATACCTCCCCGGATGCGGACTGGGATACGGAAAGGCAACTGCAGTACAAGAAGGTACAGGAGAGTGTGGAGAAGAGCCTGGCCCAGGTGAGAGAGAGGCAAGAAAAACTCTTCAATCAACACGCCCCTGCTGGTCCCCTAGAACCTGGTGAGCAGGTCCTAAAGCGAAAAAGAAGGCTACATAAGTTGGACGACCAGTGGGAAAGGGAACCCTACACCGTACTGCAGTCTGACCACGACAACCCAAAGGTGTGCGTAATCACCAAGGACGGAGGAGAAACCACTAGTGTCGTCTCCAGAGACCACCTCAAAAGGTGCCCCGAGCAACTTCGTAGTGCAGAAGAAGATCAGAGTGACCTTGAACCCGCAGAGGACAAGGAAGAAATGATCAGCACCGTTCTCGGAGAGTTCCCTCAGTCCTGGACTCGCATAAATGATGCCATAGTGGTACCTGTCCTGCATTTCCTGCAACCGACTGTGAAACAACCTGCACCAGAGCCGGAAGGTGAACTGGAGCAAGCGGTTCCAGAGGCAGAAGAGCCTGCATCAGCAGCCCAGGAGAGTCAACCCTCTGCTGACAGTGAGCCTGCCATGCCTGCGGTAAGCCAAAGGACCCGCAGACAGCTGCCTGCCCTACCTGTACACCCAGCTGGTAGCTGTACCCCTAACGCTAGTGGGGAAAGCCAGGTTGGTCCACCACCAGACAGTGGGCTACGTAGATCAACCAGGAGCACAAAGGGGCAGATACCCGCTCGCTGGAGAATATAGAGCGCGCTAAGATTGTAAATAACCCTGTTGCCAAATGTTGAAATGTTTGCCAAGTTACATGCTTGTTTGCTAATTCTGTGTTTCAGTTTCTTGCAGTTACCGTAAGGACTCACAGGTTATGGACTTTTGATAATCAGGACCTTGTATGGACTGCATTCGGAGCCTACCCCAGGAATGAACTAAGACTGTGAAGGACTTGGGGTACGACAGACCTCCACCTGGTTAAGGCTCCCCGTTGTGCTGGTGATATGGACACCCGGTCACAGGCCACACTGTGACCTTAAGAACTCAATTTGTGCGTCGTCTGTCTATTAATGTTTTATGGTTATGCATATTGTCTTTGTTTACTGTTTAGTCCCGGAGTACTAAATTTCACTAGGGGGGAATGTGTCACCCTGGCCACAAAATGTATTAAAGCTGTGTCTGAGAGCAAGGGGGAGGTTCTCTAGTCAGGGGAACATTAGCATGCAATGCCTCCTGTCTCAGGCCAGTAGGGGGAGCTGGCTGCCCCTATAAAAGCTGGTACTGGGGGCAGGGTTAGAGAGAACTTGAAGGCCTGTCTCAGGACTGAGACTTGTCCCAGAGCAGAGCAGGGACAGAAAGTTGTATTGCACCTAAGAGGAAGTGTGGCAGGAGGAGAGCCACAAGCCAGAGACAAGAGGCGAAGTGAGCCTGTCTTGGCAGATAAAAGACTTACTTTACCAGACTTTGGTGTCTGAGGCTGGGAGGATTCTACATCCTCCAGCAGATAACCAGTTCGCAGGGGACTGTATATTCCTTGGCCTAAGAAGCCTGGAGGCCCTGCCACAACAGAAGGGACCAGCAGAGCCGTACAAGGCTGGGAGCAGAAAGGAACCCACGTCGCAGGCCATACAGGCGAGAATACACGGAAAGCTCGGAAACGTGGGCTGTTACCCTATAACGAGGAGATAGCCAGAAGGAGCGCAGAAAGCACGGTAGGCCTACACCCTCACCCTGACCAGGGCCAATTTCCCCGTTGCTCTCAGACATCCAGGTCCCCTCCTACCCGGGACTGTTTATGGGTCAGTTTACCTGTTTTAGTAAAGACGCTGGACTGCAACTTGTTGTCTGTGTGCTCCTTGCTCCTCCAGCACTATCGGCACCGGGACTCTCACTACCATCACTCCCACCATCCACCACACTGCCCTGGGGCCGCACTCTTCCCGTGGGGAGTCACACCATCCCAGCTACATATATCATCAGCCCCAGCGGTCTGCCATGCAGCGGCGGTTCCTAATGACCGCAAATCCACGGGTGGCGTAGTCGGACATAATCAATAGCACATAACGGACTACCACTGGCCTGACCACCCTGAGCCATGGAACCGGGTTGCCACTACTACCCCCATCATTCCCTATTGCCCGGATCCGCGTGCCCCACGGCCCAGGGGGCGAGTCAATGGCGCAGCAGTAATAATTACCAGAGACAGTGGGGTGCAGTCTTCCGGATTTACTCACAGTTCTTACTTTGCTCCTCGTTACAACTGCAGATCATAACTTCCCACGTCGTGCTGCGTTCACCGGGCAGGGGCTCAGCCAACCCTCAGGTACCTCCGGAGTACATAACGGGACCCCATTCTGTGTGTTCCTTCTGGCCGTCTCCCTGCACCTCACAGCCAATGTCCCAATCCAGTGGCCGCTGGCCTTGTCGGGCGACGTGTTCTCTGTTCCCTGGGCCCTCTATGGCCACCTTCTCTCTTTGGGCTGCAGCACTTGAAATGCTACACCCTCCGGTTACCCAGCTGAATATTGTAATTCTCACTAGTTAGGGGCCGGTCCTCTCTGCGACCCGATCCCTCCACCGCCTGGTAGACTAGGGCGTACAGATGACCTCGAGCACTGCCGGTACCCCTGGGATCCTTTCTTCACTCCTGGAGCCTTCTCTCTGCTCCCGTTCCTTCCTCCTCTCCTTCTCCTGGGCCTCCTCACTAGGCCCACTCCGCCTGAGCAGAGCTCCTGCAGAGCTCCTGCTCCCAACTCTCTTCCTCTCACTTCTCCTCTGACTGGAACTGAACTCACTAGAATGTTCCACCCTCTCTTTTATATCACCTCTTACTGAGCTCCCCTGAACTTCTTCCTCCACCCACACCTACTATATGGTCCTCCCTACTTTGGTTCAGTCAGGGACAGGGCTCAGCAGAGGAGCAGCGCATCTTGCCTCTCCTGCTGGTCTGGAGTAGTGTAGTGTTGGATGCAGGTGTTAGGGTCCCGGGCAGCACTCTATCCTTACCTGAGAGTGAGATACCACACCTCTGGGTGAGATGCAGTACCTCTGTGGCGACTGAACCCGCAGGGGCACCACACCTACGATCCTGCTCCACCATCACCGCAACTCACAGCTGCTGGAGCACTGGCTTCATGTATCCAGGGTCCACAGCATTCCTCCACTTCCGCCGGGCCGGTTTTCTGAAGGACCCTGCTCCACCACCCCCAGGTAAGATACCTAATCAGACTATAAGACGGACCCCATCTTATAAAAAAAAAATTTCCTATTTTCCACCCCAAAATTTGGGGTGCGTCTTATAGTCTGAAAAATACGGTAATTTATTTTAGTTCTTCAATACAAAAAGTGAAGCTCATATATAGAGTCATTACAGACAGAGTGATCTATTTCAAGTATTTATTTCTGTTAATGTTGATGATTATGGCTTACAGCCAATGAAAACACAAAAGCCATTATCTCAGTAAAATAGAATACTTTATAACAACAGCTTGAAAAATGTTTTTAAAATCCGAAATGTTGGCCTACTGAAATGTATGTTCAGTAAATGCCCTCAATACTTTGTCAGGGCTCCTTTTGCATCAATTACTGCATCAATGCAGCGTGGCATGGAGGCGATCAGCCTGTGGCACTGCTGAGGTGTTATGGAAGCCCAGGTGGCTTTGATAGCAGCCTTCAGCTCGTCTGCATTGTTGGGTCCAGTGTCTCTCATCTTCCTCTTGACAATACTCCATAGATTCTCTATGGGGTTAAGGTCAGGCGAGTTTGATGGCCAATCAAGCACAGTGATACTATTGTTTGTAAACCAGGTATTGGTACTTTTGGCAGTGTGGACAGGTGCCAAGTCCTGCTGTAGAATGAAATTTCCAAAAAGCTTGTCGGCAGAGGGAGCATGAAGTGCTCTAAAATTTCCTGGTAGACGGCTGCACTGACTTTGGTCTTGATACAACACAGTGGACCTACACCAGCAGATGACATGGCTCCCCAAACCATCACTGATTATGGAAACTTCACACTAGACCTCAAGTAGCTTGGATTGTGGCCTCTCCACTCTTCCTCCAGACTCTGAGACCTTGATTTCCAAATGAAAATTGGGAGTCTGGGACCTTGTGGAGTGTGTTCATGACTGCCTTCTGGACATCTGTCAAGTCAGTAGTCTTACCCATGATTGTGGAGCCTACTGAAACAGACTAAGGAACCTTTTTAAATGCTTAGGAAGCCTTTGCATGTGTTTTTTGTTTATTATTTTAATTTACTGAGATAATGACTTTTGTGTTTTCATTGGCTGTAAGCCATAATCATCAACATTAACAGAAATAAACACTTGAAATAGATCACTCTGTCTGTAATGACTCTATATAATATATGAGTTTCAATTTTTGTATTGAAGAACTGAAATAAATTAACTTTTTGATGATATTCTAATTTAGTGAGATGCACCTGTATGTATATACATAGTCATAATGCAGCTAGGGGTGTGTTCACACAGTGTTTTTTTTAAACGTTTTTTTCCACATTATAAAACTCAGTGTTGTCAGGAAAAGCATTGCATGTATTTTTGATGTATGCCTCATACAAAATACATTTTTGAAGATTTTTTTTAATCTTCCATCCTATACTCGGGCACTGACTGTATATTGTTGTGGCCCCGGGACTTGCTTAGATCCGCTGGGTGGCATTGCCAGCTACATTGCAGTAAATGGGTGACCTGAAATCCCACATTTATCCTGTGACCAGTTAGGGACTGTTTTTTCTTAAAGAAGGGGCTCGTGTTATTAATCCCAGACAATCCATTAATGGAGTTTCCAGTAGTATAATAATGATGATTTATCCTGGGGATGGGTTATCAATATCAGATCGGTGGGGCTCCGACACGCGGCACCAGCTCTAACCTTCAGCTGATTGCAGCGCTCAAGTGTAAATAGTGTGAAGATTGAACATCACTGCTCCATTCACTGTACTGCGGGTCCTGCAGATCAGCTAATATTCATGTAATAGGAGCTGATCTGCAGCACCAGGGAGCGGCCACTACACAGTGAACAGATCAGTGATGTTCAGCTCCTCCACACTGTTTCCATCTGACCTCTGCCAAAGCTGCAAGCAGCTGATTGGTGGAGTTGCCGTGTGCTGGACCCCCACAAATCTGATATATTAATGACCTAACCAAGGGATAGGCCATCAATATGTTTGTCCTGGAAAATCTCTTTAAGGCCCACCTGCACATTCTATGTATATAATATATATATATGACAAAGAGTGGGAAGGGGTTAATCACAGGCTCATAAAACGGACAAACAACACAAATATTGGTTCTATCTTTTACACATTTGGGGTAGCCCTTAAGAGGGCCGTTGGGTCAAAGAGAGAGAGAGAGAAGAGAGAGGGGAGGGAGAGATACCGGGAGATACCAAGAGAGAGACCCAACCAGTGCAAGTCTAAGCCGGGCAGGCGGCAGCGGCTATTTATACCCACTGCTGATCTCTTATTGGTGGAAAATCTGGGTGTGGCTGCTATTTAATCCCACTGCTTATCTCTGATTGGTGGAAAATCTGGGTGTGGCTGCTCTCTGATTGGTGGAAAATCTGGGTATGGCTTCTCTGTGATTGGTCAGCATTATGACCTCACAGTGGCGATGACTCATACCTCCTGGGTGGTTCTTCTGGGCGGTTCTGTTTTCTGATTGGTGGAAATTCTAATCAGCATTATGACCTCACAGTGGCCGGGACTCATGTTTCATGGACTGTTCTATCTGGGTGACCTGAAGCATGCTGATCTCTGATTGGTGGAAATTCAAGTCATCTTCATGACATCACAATCAGCATGTTATTACTGCTGAGTGCTGAGATGTTCAGTTTTTTCCTAAATTTCCTACGTTTTGTCCTAATTTATTAACACATATATACCACTCATTCCTACAATCAAAGGATCAGGAAAACACTCTGAAATCAATATCCTACAATTTACCCCAACAGCAAAAAAACAACTATACACAAAATACCAAAAGATATATCAGATTATTAATGAGCAAATAAAAGACACTATCACATAAAAATAATTTTTAGAAAGGTGTAGAAAAAATGCTGTAAAGTAAGAACGCTTCAAAAATAGAAATGTTAATGATTTATTTAATCAATTAACAAAATACAAGTGAATGAACAAACAAAAAATCTAGATCCAATTAATATTTGGTGTGACCAACTTTTGACTTTAAAACAGCATCAATTCTTCTAGGTACACCTGCGCAAAGTCAGGGATTTTGTAATAATACAGTCAGGTGTCTGGTCATACACCATGGCAAGACTGAGCAAGAATACACAAGGAAGTTATACTACATCAGCAAGGTCTCTAAGGCACAAATTTCAAAGCAGATTGAGGGTTCAAGATGTGTCATTCAAGCACTTATGAAGAAGCACAAGAAAATGTGCAACGTTGAGGTCAGTAGATGTGACTCGCCCCCTGGGCCGTGGGGTACTCTAGGTTGCGCTGTGCTGATGGGGGTAGTAGTGGCAACCCGGTCCCGTGCTCAGGGTGTCAAGCTGAAATGATGGCAGTCTCTTTCTATATATAGACATGTGAAAGTCCGACTACGCCACCCGTGGACCGCTGGGGCTGGTGTTGGTGAGCAGCACAGGAATGGTATAACTCCCCACGGGAGAAGTGTAGCCCCAGGGCAGTGTAGGTGGATGTTGTGGGTGATAGTTCCGGCCGCGATAGTTAGAATGCAGAATCCGCTTAAACAGTTCAGGGTCTTTATTGTAACAGGTGGTAGTGACCCAACAGCAGTACCGTCTAGAAGGGGGGCTTGGATGTCTGAGAACACTCGGGAAGCCCCTCTGGTCAGGGTGAGGGTGTAGGCCTACCGTACTCTCTATGCTCTTTCTGACTAGTTCCCCCTTTAGTGGTAAAATAGCCCATGTCCCTGAGCGTGCTGTGTATTCTCACCCGTATGGCTTGCAACTTGGGCTCCTTTTACCTCTGGCCTCTCTTGGCTTTGCTGGTCCCTTCTGTTGTGGCGGAGCCTCCGGGCTTTTTAGGCCAAAGGACATGAAATCCCTCACAGATTGGTTCTCTGCTGCTGGACTTAGAGTCTTTACAGCCTCGGACCCCAATGTCCGGTAAGTAGTTCTCTATCTGCCAGGACTGGCTCTCCGTGCTGTATGTCCCTGGCTCGTGGCTTCTCCACTGCCTCACGACCTCCTCAGCTACAGCTGAACTGTCCCTCCTTCTCTGGGACTAGTCTCACTCCTGAGCTAGGTTGTCCAGTTCTCTCTAACCCTGCCCCCAGTTCCAACTTTTATAGGGGCAGCCAGCTCCCCCTACTGGCCTGGGACAGGAGGTGCTGTATGCTAATTGTCCCTAACCAGGGAACCTCCCTCCTGCTCTCAGACACAGCCTTTATTATTTGAGGCATCCAGGCCTGGGGTGACACATTCCCCCCTTGTAAAAGTTTAGTACTCCGGGACTAAGCCTTTTTGGCCAAAAACAACCGGGTAACATATGCACGACCATAAACACAACATTAATACATGGCAACAAACAAAACACAATTGAGTTCTTTAGGTCACAGTGTGGTCTGTGACCGCGTGTACATATCACCAACAAAAGGAGAGGGTCACAGTATGATCTGTGACCGGGTGTCCATTTCACCAACACAAGGGGAGCCTTAACCAGGTAGGGGTCTGTCCTTGCCCCGAGTCCTTGACAGTCTTTATTCATTCCTTTGGTTAAGCTTCAAAAGGAGGCACTTTGTGCAATTATTTACAAGAAAGTCCCGGTTACTCAAAGTTCATAACCTGTTAGTCCATATAGTCAACTGAAAGAAACTGAAAAGACATAATTACTGGTCATGCAATTAGCTGTTTGAACATTTGACAATTATTTACAAGGGTTATTTACAGTTCTTTACACACCCTATATTTTCCAGCGAGCAGGTATCTGCCCCCTAGTGCTCCCGGTTGACCTGCGTAACCCACTGTCTGGTGGTGGTCTAACTTGGCTTTCCCCACTATCATTTAGGGTACAGCTACTAGCTGGGTTTACAGGCAGTTCAGGCAGCTGTCTGCGGGTCCTTTGGCTTACCGCAGGCATGGCAGGCTCACTGTCAGCAGAGGGTTGACTCTCCTGGGCTGCTGGCATGGGTTCTTCTGCCTCCAGGGCTGCTTGTTCCTCTGATTCTTCCTGCTCTCCTGTAGGTTCCTCCTGGGTTGGTTGAAGGAAGTGTAGGACGGGTACCACTATTGCGTCGTTTATCCGAGTCCAGGACCGGGGAAACTCTCCAAGAACTGTGCTGATCATTTCTTCCTTGTCCTCTGCGGGTTCAAGGTCATCTTGATCTTCTCCTGCACTCTGTAGTTGCTCGGGGCACCTTTTTAGGTGGTCTCTGGAGACGGTGCTAGTGGTTTCTCCTCCATCCTTGGTAATTACACATACCTTCGGGTTGTTGTGGTTGGACTGCAGTACTGTGTACGGGTCTCTTTCCCACTGGTCATCTAGCTTGTGAAGCCTTCTCTTCTGCTTCAGGACCTGCTCGCCAGGTTCCAGGGGACCAGCAGGGGTGTGTTGGTTAAAGAGCCTCTCTTGTTTTTCTCTCACTTGAGCCAGACTCCTCTCCACACTCTCCTGTACCTTCTTGTACTGTAGCCGCCGTTCCGTATCCCAGTCCGCGTCTGGGGAGGTGTCCTCGGGTGTCAGGACTCCCATCTCCAGGTCTACCAGCAGCTTACCTGGTCTTGCTCGCATCAGGTAAGCCGGGGTGCAATTTGTAGCATTCACCGGGATATGGTTGTATAAGTCGATCAGGTCTAGCAGCTTCTCCGGAAACAGGCTGCGTTCTTCCAGGGGCAACATCTTGAGGAGATCAATGACGATATTATTCATTTTCTCACACAACCCGTTGGTTTGCGGGTGGTAAGGCGTTGTCTGAATCTTCTTACAGCCGTAGAGGTTGCAGAACTCCTGGAAGATTTCCGCCTCGAACGCTGAACCTTGATCTGTCAAGACCTGTTCCGGATACCCGTGTGGACGGCAAAAGTGTTGCTGGAAGGCTCTGGCCGCTGTTTGGGCTGTCAAGTCTTTAACAGGAACCACCACCAGGAGCCGGGAATAGTGATCCACTATTGTCAGGGCATAGACGTAGCCCGACCGGCTTGGAGCCAATTTTACATGGTCCAGAGCTACCAGCTCAAGAGGCTGCCTGGTTATGATGGGCCTCAAGGGTGTCTTCTGGCTGGTATGGTCCTTCCTTCTGAGGTTACATGGGCCGCAGTCCCTGCACCACTTCTCTATGGCCCCTCTTCAGAAGAACCACTCTCTCAGTAGGAACTCCAGTTTCTTCCACCCGAAGTGTCCCGCTCTGTCATGGTAGGCCTCCAGGACCATTGCTGCATCTCGTCTTGGGACCACTACCTGCCAGGTCAGCTCGTGCATCCGGTGGTTGACAAGCCTTCTGCATAGCTTACCTTCGTAGAGGAATAGCCTGCTTTTCTCCTTCCATAACAGCTTGGCTTCCTCTGGAGCGTCCGGGCCAGGGCTAGCGTCTGCCTGGGTTAACATGTCTTTCACCAGGCGAGTTGCAGGGTCACTATCTTGCGTTTCAGCCCAGCCGTGGTGGGGTAAGGGGTTGAACATGACGGTGGTTAGGTCTTTGTCTCTTACCCGGTGAGAATACTGAGTGGCCCCATACCGGTGGAACGCAGGGAGCTCTACTTCCTCCAGCTCTTCCGAGTCTTCTTCTCCTTTGGGTAGGTGGGGCATTCTTGATAGGGTGTCTGCATTGGCGTTGGTTCTGCCTGCCCGGTATTTGATTGTGAAATCATAATTTGATAGCCGGGCCATCCACCGCTGATCTAGGGGACCAAGTCTAGCATTGTCCAGATGTGTCAACGGGTTGTTGTCCGTGTACACCGTGAACTTTGCAGAGGCCAGGTAATGTTTAAACCGTTCTGTTACGGCCCACACCACTGCCAAGAACTCTAGCTTGAAGGAGCTGTAATTCTCCGGGTTTCTTTCGGGGGGCCTCAGCTTCCGGCTGGCATACGCTATCACTCGTTCCCTGCCCTGTTGATTTTGGGACAGTACGGCTCCTAGCCCCACATTACTGGAGTCGGTGTGGAGGATAAAAGGCTGGCCATAATCAGGGTAGGCCAGAATTTCATCTCCCGTGAGGGCCATCTTCAGTTGGCGGAAAGAATCCTCTTCCAACCTGTCCCACTTGAAGGGTGGCTTGTGACTTCTGGATTTAGACTGACCTATCAGGAGGTCCTGCATTGGAGCTGCCATCTTAGTGAACCCAGGCATGAACCTTCGGTAGTAGCCTACCAACCCGAGGAATTGCCTCACTTCTTTGATGTTAGAGGGGCTTGGCCAGCTCTTGATTACTGTAACCTTGTCGGGGTCGGGGGCTACTCCCTCTGCACTCACCACGTGTCCTAGGTACTGGACCTTCGGTTTCAACAGGTGACACTTTGAGGGCTTTACCTTCAGGCCAAAGCCTGCCAGGGCTTCGAACACCTCTGCCAGGTATTTCAGATGGTCCTCGTAGGTCTTTGAATATACAATCACGTCGTCCAGGTAAAGTAGGACCGTCTCAAAGTTTCGGTGCCCAGACAGCATTCCATCAGCCTCTGGAAGGTCCCGGGTATGTTGAAGAGCCCGAATGGTATACAGTTGAATTCACTTAATCCCATCGGAGTGGTGAAGGCGGTCTTCTCCTTGTCAGCCTCTGCCACAGGAACCTGCCAGTACCCGCTAGTAAGGTCCAAAGTAGAGAATAAATTAGCTGATTTTAGTGCGGCCAAAGACTCCTCTATTCTAGGCAATGGGTATGCGTCTTTATGGGTGATACGATTGACTTTTCTATAGTCCACGCACATTCTCATGGTACTGTCTTTCTTTTTTACCAGGACCAAGGGGGCTGTCCAGGGGCTACAGCTGTCTCTAATGACCCCGGCTTCTTTCATTTCTCTCAGCATGCCTTTTGCATTCTGATAGTGTGCGGGGGGTACAGGTCTGTATCTCTCTTTTATTGGTGGGTGGCTCCCGTGGGGATGAGGTGTTCTACCCCTTTCACTCTGCCGAAGTCTAGCGGGTGCTTACTAAAGATTCTCTCGTACTCCTGAACCACCCGGTAGACTCCTTGTTTTTGGTGCAAGGGAGTGGAGTCAGCACCCACATGGAGTTTCTGGCACCAGTCCTCCTTGTGTTTTTGGGAGCCATTATCCTCTGCCTGGGGAGATGGAGGCAAGGGTTCCACGGCCCTGACAGCATTGTGTTCAACAGTAAACAATTTGGCTAGTGTAGCGTACCAGGGCAAGTGTACTTCCCTTTCCCCAATGTTTAAGATCCGGACGGGCACCCTTCCATGGCGGAGATCAACCACCCCCCGGGCTGTCAAAATGGTGGGTTTGCTGTCTGAGTACACGGGTTCTACCATGGCTTGGTAGTCTCTACCTCTCAACCCGATTGCAGTCCGACACCAGATCATCATTTCACTTTTGGGAGGCATGGAAATGGGTAACGGGTCACTCATCCTCACGCTACCGATCTCACCACCAGACAGTTCTACCTGTTGCCGTCTCATCAGGGCTCTTATCTCTTTCTGGAGGACCCTCTGTTGGCTGGAGCTCGCATTCATCGCCACCTGCTGCAAAATTACAATTACTTCTGAAAGACAATTTTCAATCACGTTAGTTCCCAAGGTTATTTTAGGGTGACTTTCTCGACGGTCAATGTCCTCAATAATCACTCCCTGTGCCGGTAGTTCAACCATACCAATCTTGATGGTCATCTCTCTGAACCCCACCTGCGGCACGGGTTGACCATTGCTGGCGATGATACTCAAGTCATCGTCTGGATAACGGGTTATATCAGTGTCACTCCAGTACCGCTTGAAAAGTACATAGGGGATGGTAGTCACTTGAGACCCGGTGTCCAGCAGTCCACTCATGGAGATACCGTCCAGCACTACGGGTAAAACCGGGCACCCCCCACGTACTTATCACGCCAATTAGATGGGCCTGGTGACCTTATGCCTGGGGGTTGGCCCTCTGCCCCAGGTCGGACCAGTTTAAAGTACAGTACCTGGCTATGTGTCCTGGCTGTTCGCAATGGTGGCAAATCGGCTGTCAATCCTCAGCATAGCGGTCTGTGGGCCTCCCTCTGAACGACGGGATCCTCCTCCGTCGACACCACGGGACATCCTCCGGACTGGAAGCCAGCTTGATTGGTCCTGACGGGTCCATCTGTAACGACTGTACGGTCCTGGTCAATGCAGCAACACTGTTAGTTCTTGGACCTGATGGTGCAGGTTTGCAGACGGGGATGGGTTTAGGGCCTGCGCATCAGCCCCCACAAGGTCTGCAGGGTAGGGCGCCTCCTCCTGGTGGTATGTAATGGCAAGACGCCGGGAAGCTACAGCGCCACCTGGTGTGGGTTCTCGGAGCACGTGGATGGCCCTTTCTTTAAACTGTGCAAAAGTCAAATCGGGGTTCTGTAGGGCCATGAGGCGCAGCTGGATTCTATGGGCGCTAGACAGCAGACCTTCTATGAACTGGTCAGTCAATAGTTTATCTGTATCCTGCATGCTGCCAGGGTCAGCTTGTTTGATTGCTCCCACGGCTTCCTGTAAATTTAGGGCATAGTCTCTGATGCTGTCCTGTGTCCGCTGCTTACATCCGTAGAACCGCATTTTAATTTCAGCGGAGGTGCGGGTGTCAAAGGTACCCCGCAGCCGGGCCAAAATGTCCTTTACAGTCCTTCTCTCCTCAGCTGGCCATGATTTTACCTCCCTCTGGGAGGCACCAGTTAACTGCCCTGTCAGTATGCTGATTTTCTGTTCTTCTGTTAGAGGATAGACTTTAAACAAGCTATACAGCCTTTCCTTAAAGTCGCTTAAGGTATGTGACTTGTCGGCATACTGGGGCAGCCAGGCCACTCCAGGGATATAGGGCATGGAAAACAGCATCACAGCTGCAGCGGCTACGCTGGTGGTAGAGGGTCCCTCCGCGTCCGACATCTTCCTCCCCCCTAGTTAACCGTGGCCTACCTTCCGTTGATCCTCTTCCGTAGGCCGCGGTTCCGCTAGCGCTGCTCTGGGTGAGGACCTTGCGTCGCGTCCTGGTGACGTCAACGTCGCTCTCTCTCCTTCCAGGACCTTGCACAGCGTCCGGACGAAGGGCGGGGCTTCAGGTCTCGCGCGGTTTTGGTGTCCACGCCCCTCTTCTTCCCGCGCGGCGTCCCGAAGATGGCGCCTTTTGGCGGGAAACAGCCCCGAATGGCGGGACACTCCGCTCAGGTAAGTATAAAGTCTTTTCAGACACGCATTACTCGTTTGTGGCGGGTTGGTCACAACCCTGCCGACTACGCCAAAAAGCTGACTCGCCCCCTGGGTCGTGGGGTACTCAAGACCGGGTCTCTAGGTTGCGCGGTGCTGATGGGGGTAGTAGTGGCAACCCGGTCCCGTGCTCAGGGTGTCAAGCTGAAATGATGGCAGTCTCTTTCTATATATAGACATGTGAAAGTCCGACTACGCCACCCGTGGATTGCGGTCAGGGATAACCGCCGCTGCAGGACACACCGCTGGGGCTGGTGTTGGTGAGCAGCACAGGAATGGTATAACTCCCCACGGGAGAAGTGTAGCCCCAGGGCAGTGTAGGTGGATGTTGGGGGTGATAGTTCCGGCCGCGATAGTCAGAATGCAGAATCCGCTTAAACAGTTCAGGGTCTTTATTGCAACAGGTGGTAATGACCCAACAGCAGTACCGGCTAGAAGGGGGGCCTGGATGTCTGAGAACACTCGGGAAGCCCCTCTGGTCAGGGTGAGGGTGTAGGCCTACCGTACTCTCTATGCTCTTTCTGACTAGTTCCCCATTTAGTGGTAAAATAGCCCACGTCCCTGAGCGTGCCGTGTATTCTCACCCGTATGGCTTGCAAATTGGGCTCCTTTTACCTCTGGCCTCTCTTGGCTTTGCTGGTCCCTTCTGATGTGGTGGAGCATCTGGGCTTTTTAGGCCAAAGGACATGAAATCCCTCGCGGATTGGTTCTCTGCTGCTGGACTTAGAGTCTTTACAGCCTTGGACTCCAATGTCCGGTAGGTATTTCTCTATCTGCCAGGACAGGCTCTCCGCGCCGTACGTCCCTGGCTCGTGGCTTCTCCACTGCCTCACAACCTCCTCAGCTACAGCTGAACTGTCCCTCCTTCTCTGGGACTAGTCTCACTCCTGAGCTAGGTCGTCCAGTTCTCTCTAACCCTGCCCCCAGTTCCAGCTTTTATAAGGGCAGCCAGCTCCCGCTACTGGCCTGGGACAGGAGGTGCTGTATGCTAATTGTCCATAACCAGGGAACCTCCCTCCTGCTCTCAGACACAGCCTTTATTATTTGTGGCATCCAGGCCTGTGGTGAAACAGATGCAGTGGTCGGCCAAGGAAACTTAGTGCAGCAGATGTATGACACATTATGGTTACTTTCCTTCAAAAGCGGAAGATGTCCAGCAGTGCCATCACCTCAGAACTGGCAGCAACCAGTGGGACTCAGCTTCACTCATCTACTGTTCAGAGAAGACTGACCAGAAGTGGTCTTCATAGCAGAATTGAGGCGAAAAAGCCATATCTTCCACATCAAAACAAGGCCAAGTGACTCAACTATGCATTAAAACAGAGGAACCAGGGTGTAGAAAATTGGCAGGATGTGCTCTGGATGGTTGAGTCAAAATATGAAAAATGTTGTTATTACAGAAGAGATTTTGTTCACTGAAGGGCTGGAGAGCAGTATAATAATGAGTGTCTGTGGGCAATAGTGATGCATAAGCACGGTGGAGGGTCCTGTAAGTTTGGGGCTGCATTTCAGCAAATGGAAGTGGGAATTGGGTCAGAATTATTGGTTCCGTCAATGCTGAGATATAGAGGCAGATACTTATCCATCATGCAATATCATCAGGGAGGTGTCTGATTGGATCCAAATGTTTTCTTCAGCAGAACAACAACCCCAAACGTACAGCCAATGTCATTAAGAATTATCTTCAATGTAAAGAACAAGGAGTCCTGGAAATGATCTGGTCCCACCTAGTGGAGTAACTAGAGTCTGATAGGCCCCAAAACGGCATGTTGGTCAGACGTATTGTCCCTTGTAGCGTTCTGGATCCTATAAAGGTATATGTTTTCTCTCCCTATGTAGTAATGTCCCCCTTCCTGGCTCCTTCTTGTAATAATCTACCACATGCTGGGCCTTATGCTATAACATTTTCCCCCACCTGTGCCCCTGTCTGGTAATGTCCCCATTCTGGCATCATTTCCTTCATTCTGGTTTAATGTCACCAACCTGGTATAGTGTCCCCATTCTGATATAATGTCCCCATTTTGGTATAATGTCTCTAACCTGGTATAAAATCCCCCATGCTGGTGTAATGCTCCCAATTCTGCTATAATGTCCCCAAAGCTGGTATAATGCCCCACATCCTGGTATAGTATCTCCAGTTCTGGCATAATGACCCCCATGCTGCTATAATATCCCCCATACGGGTATAATATCATCATTGTGATACAATGTCCCCCATCCTGGTATAACATCATCATTGTGATATAATGTCCCCATTCTGATACAGTGTCACCCATCCGGGTATGGTGTACCCCATTCTGGTATAGTGTCCCTTTTTCTGGTATAATGTCCCCAATTCTGGTATAATTTCCCCATTCTGATATAATGTCCCCATTCTGATTTAATGTCCCCCTTCCTGGTATACTGTCCCCATTCTGATATATTGTCCCCATTCTGATATAGTGTCCTTCATCTTGGTAAAATGTCCCCATACTAGTATAGTGTCCCCATTCTGGTATAATGTCTTCATCCTGGTATAATGCCCCCCATCCTGGTTTAATGACCATTTTACTGGTTTAATGTCCCTCGCCCTGGTTTAATGTTCCCCATCCTGGCACAATGCACTTCATTCTGTAACAGTGTCTCACATTCTGGCATAATGACCTAATTCTGATATAATGTCCCCATTCTGGTATAATGTACCCATTCTGGCGTAATGTCCCCCATCCTGGTATGGTATCTACTGAGCTGCCATCCTGGGGATGGGTTATCAATATCAGATCGGTGGGCCCCGACACGCGGCACTGGCTCTACCCATCAGTTGTTTGCAACGCTCAGATGTAAATAGTTTGAAGATCTGAACATCACTGCTCCATTCACTGTACTGTGGGTCCTGCAAGTCAGCTAATATTCATGCAATAGGAGCTGATCTGCAGCACCAGGTAGCAGCCACTACACAGTGACCAGAGCTGTGATGTTCAGCTCCACAACAATGTTTACATCTGACCTCTGCCAGAGTTTCAAACAACTGAGTAGTGGAGGTGCCACGTACCGGACCCCCACAAATCTGATATTAATGAGCTAACCAGGGGATAGGCCATCAATATGTTTGTCCTGGAAATTCCCTTTAAGGCCCACCTGCACATACTACGTATATAATATATATATATGGCAAAGAGTGGGAAGGGGTTAATCACAGGCTCAGAAAACGGACAAACAACACAAATATTGGTTCTATCTTTTACACATTTGGGGTAGCCCTTAAGAGGGCCGCTGGATCAAAGAGAGAGAGAGAGAGAAGAGAGAGGGGAGGGAGAGATACCAGGAGATACCAAGAGAGAGAAAAAAAGAGAGACCCAACCAGTGCAATACTAAGCCGGGCAGGCGGCAGCGGCTATTTATACCCACTGCTGATCTCTGATTGGAGAAAAATCTGGGTGTGGCTGCTCTCTGATTGGTGGAAAATCTGGGTGTGGCTGCTCTGTGATTGGTCAGCATTATGACCTCACAGTGGCGATGACTCATATCTCCTGGGTGGTTCTTCTGGGCGGTTCTGTTTTCTGACTGGTGGAAATTCTAATCAGCATTATGACCTCACAGTGGCCGTGACTCATGTTTCATGGACTGTTCTATCTGGGTGACCTGAAACATGCTGATCTTTGATTGGTGGAAATTCAAGTCATCTTCATGACATCACAATCAGCATGTTATTACTGCTGAGATGTTCAGCTTTTTCCTACATTTCCTACGTTTTGTCCTAATTTATTAGCACATATATACCACTCATTCCTACAATCAGAGGATCAGGAAACCACTCTGAAATCAATATCCTACAATTTACCCCAACAGCAAATAAACAACTATACACAAAATACCAAAAGATATATCAGATTATTAATGAGCAAATAAAAGACACTATCACATAAAAATAATTTTTAGAAAGGTGTAGAAAAAATGCTGTAAAGTAAGAACGCTTCAAAAATAGAAATGTTAATGATTTATTTAATCAATTAACAAAATACAAAGTGAATGAACAAACGAAAAATCTAGATCCAATCAATATTTGGTGTGACCAACTTTTGACTTTAAAACAGCATCAATTCTTCTAGGTACACCTGCGCAAAGTCAGGGATTTTGTAATAATACAGTCAGGTGTCTGGTCATACACCATGGCAAGACTGAGCAAGAATACACAAGGAAGTTATACTACATCAGCAAGGTCTCTAAGGCACAAATTTCAAAGCAGATTGAGGGTTCAAGATGTGTCATTCAAGCACTTATGAAGAAGCACAAGAAAATGTGCAACGTTGAGGTCAGTAGATGCAGTGGTCGGCCAAGGAAACTTAGTGCAGCTGATGTATGACACGTTATGGTTGCTTTCCTTCAAAAGCAGAAGATGTCCAGCAGTGCCATCAGCTCAGAACTGGCAGCAACCAGTGGGACTCAGCTTCACTCATCTACTGTTCAGAGAAGACTGGCCAGAAGTTCTCTTCATAGCAGAATTGTGGCGAAAAAGCCATATCTTCCACATCAAAACAAGGCCAAGTGACTCAACTATGCATTAAAACAGAGGAACCAGGGTGTAGAAAATTGGCAGGATGTGCTCTGGACGGTTGAGTCAAAATAAGAAATATGTTGTTATTACAGAAGAGATTTTGTTCACTGAAGGGCTGGAGAGCAGTACAATAATGAGTGTCTGTGGGCAATAGTGATGCATAAGCACGGTGGAGGGTCCTGTAAGTTTGGGGCTGCATTTCAGCAAATGGAAGTGGGAATTGGGTCAGAATTATTGGTTCCCTCAATGCTGAGATATAGAGGCAGATACTTATCCATCATGCAATATCATCAGGGAGGTGTCTGATTGGATCCAAATGTTTTCTTCAGCAGAACAACAACCCCAAACGTACAGCCAATGTCATTAAGAATTATCTTCAATGTAAAGAACAAGGTGTCCTGGAAATGATCTGGTCCCACCCAGTGGAGTAACTAGAGTCTGATAGGCCCCCACCTGCATGTTGGTCAGATGTATTGGCCCTTGTAGCATTGTGGATCCTATAAAGATATATGTGTTCTCTCCCTATGTAGTAATGTCCCCCATCCTGGCTCCTTCTTGTAATAATCTCCCACATGCTGGGCCTTATGCTATAACATTTTCCCCCACCTGTGCCCCTGTCTGGTAATGTCCCCATTCTGGCATCCTTTCTTTCATTCTGGTTTAATGTCCCCAACCTGGTATAGTGTCCCCATTCTGATATAATGTCCCCATTTTGGTATAATGTCTCTAACCTGGTATAATATCCCCCATGCTGGTGTAATGCTCCCAATTCTGCTATAATGTCCCCAAAGCTGGTATAATGCCCCACATCCTGGTATAGTATCTCCAGTTCTGGCATAATGACCCCCATGCTGCTATAATATCCCCCATACGGGTATAATATCATCATTGTGATATAATGTCCCGCATCCTGGTATAACATCATCATTGTGATATAATGTCCCCATTCTGATATAGTGTCACCCATCCGGGTATGGTGTACCCCATTCTGGTATAGTGTCCCTTATTCTGGTATAATGTCCCCAATTCTGGTATAATTTCGCCATTCTGATATAATGTCCCCATTCTGATTTAATGTCCCCCTTCCTGGTATATTGTCCCCATTCTGATATAATGTCCCCATTCTGATTTTATGTCCCCCTTCCTGGTATGTTGTCCCCCTTCCGATATATTGTCCCCATTCTGATATAGTGTCCTTCATCTTGGTAAAGTGTCCCCATACTAGTATAGTGTCCCCATTCTGGTATAATGTCCCCATCCTGGTATAATGCCCCCATCCTGGTTTAATGACCATCATACTGGTTTAATGTGCCTCGCCGTGGTTTAATGTCCCCCATCCTGGTACAATGCACTCCATTCTGTTACAGTGTCTCACATTCTGGCATAATGACCTAATTCTGATATAATGTCCCCATTCTGGTATAATGTACCCATTCTGGCATAATGTCCCCCATCCTGGTATGGTATCTACTGAGCTGCCATCCTAGGGATGGGTTATCAATATCAGATCGGTGGGCTCCGACACGCGGCACTGGCTCTACCCATCAGTTGTTTGCAATGCTCAGATGTAAATAGTTTGAAGATCTGAACATCACTGCTCCATTCACTGTACTGTGGGTCCTTCAATCAGCTAATATTCATATAATAGGAGCTGATCTGCAGCACCAGGTAGCAGCCACTACACAGTGACCAGAGCTGTGATGTTCAGCTCCTCAAAAATGTTTACATCTGACCTCTGCCAGAGTTTCAAACAACTGAGTAGTGGAGGTGCCACGTGCCGGACCCCCAAAAATCTGATATTAATGAGCTAACCAGGGGATAGGCCATCAATATGTTTGTCCTGGAAATTCCCTTTAAGGCCCACCTGCACATACTATGTATATTATATATATATATGGCAAAGAGTGGGAAGGGGTTAATCACAGGCTCATAAAATGGACAAACAACACAAATATTGGTTCTATCTTTTACACATTTGGGGTAGCCCTTAAGAGGGCAGCTGGGTCAAAGAGAGAGAGAGAGAGAGAAGAGAGAGGGGAGGGAGAGATACCGGGAGATACCAAGAGAGAGAAAAAAAGAGAGACCCAACCAGTGCAAGGCTAAGCCGGGCAGGCGGCAGCGGCTAATTATACCCACTGCTGATCTCTAATTGGTGGAAAATCTGGGTGTGGCTGCTCTCTGATTGGTGGAAAATCTGGGTGTGGCTGCTCTGTGATTGGTCAGCATTATGACCTCACAGTGGCGATGACTTATATCTCCTGGGTGGTTCTTCTGGGCGGTTCTGTTTTCTGACTGGTGGAAATTCTAATCAGCATTATGACCTCACAGTGGCCGTGAGTGATGTTTCATGGACTGTTCTATCTAGGTGACCTGAAACATGCTGATCTCTGATTGGTGGAAATTCAAGTCATCTTCATGACATCACAATCAGCATGTTATTACTGCTGAGATGTTCAGTTTTTTCCTACATTTCCTACGTTTTGTCCTAATTTATTAGCACATATATACCACTCATTCCTACAATCAAAGGATCAGGAAACCACTCTGAAATCAATATCCTACAATTTACCCCAACAGCAAATAAACAACTATACACAAAATACCAAAAGATATATCAGATTATTAATGAGCAAATAAAAGACACAATCACATAAAAATAATTTTTAGAAAGGTGTAGAAAAAATGCTGTAAAGTAAGAACGCTTCAAAAATAGAAATGTTAATGATTTATTTAATCAATTAACAAAATACAAAGTGAATGAACAAACGAAAAATCTAGATCCAATTAATATTTGGTGTGACCAACTTTTGACTTCAAAACAGCATCAATTCTTCTAGGTACACCTGCGCAAAGTCAGGGATTTTGTAATAATACAGTCAGGTGTCTGGTTATACACCATGGCAAGACTGAGCAAGAATACACAAGGAAGTTACACTACATCAGCAAGGTCTCTAAGGCACAAATTTCAAAGCAGATTGAGGGTTCAAGATGTGTTATTCAAGCACTTATGAAGAAGCACAAGAAAATGTGCAACGTTGAGGTCAGCAGATGCAGTGGTCGGCCAAGGAAACTTAGTGGAGCAGATGTATGACACATTATGGTTACTTTCCTTCAAAAGCGGAAGATGTCCAGCAGTGCCATCAGCTCAGAACTGGCAGCAACCAGTGGGACTCAGCTTCACTCATCTACTGTTCAGAGAAGACTGGCCAGAAGTTGTCTTCATAGCAGAATTGTGGCGAAAAAGCCATATCTTCCACATCAAAACAAGGCCAAGTGACTCAACTATGCATTAAAACAGAGGAACCAGGGTGTAGAAAATTGGCAGGATGTGCTCTGGACGGTTGAGTCAAAATATGAAAAATGTTGTTATTACAGTAGAGATTTTGTTCACTGAAGGGCTGGAGAGCAGTACAATAATGAGTGTCTGTGGGCAATAGTGATGCATAAGCACGGTGGAGGGTCCTGTAAGTTTGGGGCTGCATTTCAGCAAATGGAAGTGGGAATTGGGTCAGAATTATTGGTTCCCTCAATGCTGAGATATAGAGGCAGATACTTATCCATCATGCAATATCATCAGGGAGGTGTCTGGTTGGATCCAAATGTTTTCTTCAGCAGAACAACAACCCCAAACGTACAGCCAATGTCATTAAGAATTATCTTCAATGTAAAGAACAAGGAGTCCTGGAAATGATCTGGCCCACCCAGTGGAGTAACTAGAGTCTAATAGGCCCCCACCTGCATGTTGGTCAGATGTATGGGCCCTTGTAGCATTGTGGATCCTATAAAGATATATGTGTTCTCTCCCTATGTAGTAATGTCCCCCATCCTGGCTCCTTCTTGCAATAATCTCCCACATGCTGGGCCTTATGCTATAACATTTTCCCCCACGTGTGCCCCTGTCTGGCAATGTCCCCATTATGGCATCATTTCCTTCATTCTGGTTTAATGTCCCCATCCTGGTATAGTGTCCCCATTCTGATATAATGTCCCCATTTTGGTATAATGTCTCTAACCTGGTATAAAATCCCCCATGCTGGTGTAATGCTCCCAATTCTGCTATAATGTCCCCAAAGCTGGTATAATGCCCCACATCCTGGTATAGTATATCCAGTTCTGGCATAATGACCCCCATGCTGCTATAATATCCCCCATACAGGTATAATATCATCATTGTGATATAATGTCCCCCATCCTGGTATAACATCATCATTGTGATATAATGTCCCCATTCTGATATAGTGTCACCCATCCGGGTATGGTGTACTCCATTCTGGTATAGTGTCCCTTATTCTGGTATAATGTCTCCAATTCTGGTATAATTTCCCCATTCTGACATAAAGTCCCCATTCTGATTTAATGTCCCCCTTCCTGGTATATTGTCCCCATTCTGATATAGTGTCCTTCATCTTGGTAAAATGTCCCCATACTAGTATAGTGTCCGCATTCTGGTATAATGTCCCCATCCTGGTATAAAGCCCCCCCATCCTGGTTTAATGACCATTATACTGGTTTAATGTCCCTCGCCCTGGTTTAATGTCCCCCATCCTGGTACAATGCACTCCATTCTGTTACAGTGTCTCACATTCTGGCATAATGACCTAATTCTGATATAATGTCCCCATTCTGGTATAATGTACCCATTCCGGCATAATGTCCCCCATCCTGGTATGGTATCTACTGAGCTGCCATCCTTGGGATGGGTTATCAATATCAGATCGGTGGGCTCTGACACGCGGCACTGGCTCTACCCATCAGTTGTTTGCAATGCTCAGATGTAAATAGTTTGAAGATCTGAACATCACTGCTCCATTCACTGTACTGTGGGTCCTGCAAGTCAGCTAATATTCATGTAATAGGAGCTGATCTGCAGCACCAGGTAGCAGCCACTACACAGTGACCAGAGCTGTGATGTTCAGCTCCTCAACAATGTTTACATCTGACCTCTGCCAGAGTTTCAAACAACTGAGTAGTGGGGGTGCCACGTGCCGGACCCCCACAAATCTGATATTAATGAGCTAACCAGGGGATAGGCCATCAATATGTTTGTCCTGGAAATTCCCTTTAAGGCCCACCTGCACATACTATGTATATAATATATATATATGGCAAAGAGTGGGAAGGGGTTAATCACAGGCTCATAAAACGGACAAACAACACAAATATTGGTTCTATCTTTTACACATTTGGGATAGCCCGTCACAAGGCCGTTGGGTCAAAGAGAGAGAGAGAAGAGAGAGGGGAGGGACAGATATCGGGAGATACCAAGAGAGAGAGAAAAAGAGAGACCCAAGCAGTGCAAGGCTAAGCCGGGCAGGCGGCAGCGGCTATTTATACCCATCGCTGATCTCTGATTGGTGGAAAATCTGGGTGTGGCTGCTCTCTGATTGGTGGAAAATCTGGGTGTGGCTGCTCTGTGATTGGTCAGCATTATGACCTCACAGTGGCGATGACTCATACCTCCTGGGTGGTTCTGTTTTCTGACTGGTGGAAATTCTAATCAGCATTATGACCTCACAGTGGCCGTGACTCATGTTTCATGGACTGTTCTATCTGGGTGACCTGAAACATGCTGATCTCTGATTGGTGGAAATTCAAGTCATCTTCATGACATCACAATCAGCATGTTATTACTGCTGAGATGTTCATTTTTTTCCTAAATTTCCTACGTTTTGTCCTAATTTATTAGCACATATATACCACTCATTCCTACAATCAAAGGATCAGGAAATCACTCTGAAATCAATATCCTACAATTTACCCCAACAGCAAAAAAACAACTATACATAAAATACCAAAATATATATCAGATTATTAATGAGCAAATAAAAGACACTATCACATAAAAATAATTTTTAGAAAGGTGTAGAAAAAATGCTGTAAAGTAAGAACGCTTCAAAAATAGAAATGTTAATGATTTATTTAATCAATTAACAAAATACAAGTGAATGAACAAACGAAAAATCTAGATCCAATCAATATTTGGTGTGTCCAACTTTTCACTTCAAAACAGCATCAATTCTTCTAGGTACACCTGCGCAAAATCAGGGATTTTGCAATAATACAGTCAGGTGTCTGGTCATACACCATGGCAAGACTGAGCAAGAATACACAAGGAAGTTATACTACATCAGCAAGGTCTCTAAGGCACAAATTTCAAAGCAGATTGAGGGTTCAAGATGTGTCATTCAAGCACTTATGAAGAAGCACAAGAAAATGTGCAACGTTGAGGTCAGTAGATGCAGTGGTCGGCCAAGGAAACTTAGTGCAGCAGATGTATGACACATTATGGTTACTTTCCTTCAAAAGCGGAAGATGTCCAGCAGTGCCATCAGCTCAGAACTGGCAGGAACCAGTGGGACTCAGCTTCACTCATCTACTGTTCAGAGAGGACTGGCCAGAAGTGGTCTTCATAGCAGAATTGTGGCGAAAAAGCCATATCTTCCACATCAAAACAAGGCCAAGTGACTCAACTATGCATTAAAATAGAGGAACCAGGGTGTAGAAAATTGGCAGGATGTGCTCTGGACGGTTGAGTCAAAATATGAAAAATGTTGTTATTACAGAAGAGATTTTGTTCACTGAAGGGCTGGAGAGCAGTACAATAATGAGTGTCTGTGGGCAATAGTGATGCATAAGCACGGTGGAGGGTCCTGTAAGTTTGGGGCTGCATTTCAGCAAATGAAGGTGGAAATTGGGTCAGAATTATTGGTTCCCTCAATGCTGAGATATAGAGGTAGATACGTATCCATCATGCAATATCATCAGGAAGGTGTCTGATTGGATCCAAATGTTTTCTTCAGCAGAACAACAACCCCAAACGTACAGCCAATGTCATTAAGAATTATCTTCAATGTAAAGAACAAGGAGTCCTGGAAATTATCTGGTCCCACCCAGTGGAGTAGCTAAAGTCTAATAGGCCCCCACCTGCATTTTGGTCAGATGTATGGGCCTGTAATGCAGCGACTTGCTGGCATTACGGTAATGGTCCAGGATGTGTTTTACCTGACCATGTACCTTCCCCCTCAGGTGACTGGTCACATGACTGTGACATAGCACAGGTCCTGCGCGCACAGAATGTCTGTCTGATCACATGACTGTGACATCAGCAAGGTCCTGTCAGTATGTGTGTGTGTGCATGGGATGCATATATAAACCCTGCTTGATGGGAGACAGGTGTGTTCTGTGAGAGAGGCGTAAGGCCTGTTCCCGTGTGTGTGGGACACCGACCGTGTGAGGCCTAGTGAGGCCGAGTGAAGCCTGGTGCCTGAAAGGCAGAGCATGGATCTGTAGCACCCCGAGGGCTCGGCTGCTACAGGGGTATTGCACCTCGACCCAGAGGTGTGGTATTCCACTCCCGGGTAAGGATGGAGTGTGGAACTGAGCTCAGAAAGCTGCATGCACTACACTCATCCCATTTCCGGGGGACAGAACTACGGTACTCCCACCAGTTAGATGTGCAGGTACGACAGCGTCTGTCCCTGGCTGGAGTGGGAGGGGGGGAGGAACATCCCAGTAGTGTAGGGGCAGATAGGGGAGGGGCTCTGGGCATAGAAGTAGGAGCCCATTGGGTGCTAGTCACCTGGGCTCACACATAGAGGGAGTATATATGGTGGGCACCATCTTAGGAACAGGGTCAGAGAGTCCAGGAGAAGCTGAGGGAGAGTTCAGCCAGAGAGGGCTGACAGGGAGCTGTGGCTCCGGCTGGGCCCAGCTCCAGGGCCAGGCCTGAAGCAGAGAGAAGGAGGAAGAAAGGCCCGGAGACATAAGACCAAGAGGGAACCCTGAGATCCCAGAATTAAGCCAGAAGGGTGAAGGGTTGGCAGAAGAGGGCACCGGATCCCAAGCTGGCGGAGGCAAAAGTAACCCTTAGCCAGGAACCGGAGGCCGTGGTCAAACTTTGCCACGACCCTCACCACATCCACCAGGAAGGTACACCAAGAGTAGGGTCAGGAAAGCCAGAGAAGGTTTTACCATAGAAGGCCCAAGGGAACCGGACAAAGGTGGATCCCTGGTGGGGACGGCCAGCAGAGAGAGAAAGAGAAGGGAGCTCAGGACCACGCTCCAGAACTGCCTGGGGGTTAGCCGAGTCCCACACCTGGTGAATGCAGCACAGCTCGGGTGGTCACTCAAGGCCAGAGTGACTGAAGGAACACCTGTGAGTAAAAACCCTGAAACTGCATCTCACGTCTCTGACTCTCCTTTCTGCACTATCACTACCTCCATCATCCGCACCAGCTGCCCTGAGGCCATACCCCTCCCGTTGGGGGTTATACCATCTATGCTGCACACATACTACCGGCCTCAGCGGACTGTTCTGCAGCGGCGGCCTTGTGACCGCAAATCAACGGGTGGCGTAGTCGACACTGAAACAACATCTACCAAGACTGCCAACCACTTAGTTTGACACCCTGGGCACGGACCGGGTCACCGCCACGAGGACTACTACCCCTGTCAGATCCGGCTCCGGGTAAGCCCCTGAACATGGCCCAGGGGGTGCGTCAGATCCTGTATGGATGCTGGTGGCCTTGGAAGGCAGAGGCTTGAGTAAGAGTCGTGAAAGGCAGAGCCTGGATCCTGTGTGGATGTCAGTGGCCTTTGAGGGAACGACGGCTGGAGACCCCTACCTGGGAAGCCGCAAAGCCACAGTGGTGGCGGAGTAATGGACTGAGACAGCTAAACCCGGCAAAGGTAATACCCTGTGTTATATGGACATTAATATGGACATTGCTATTTTATTACCTTGCTGAAGGCTGTTACTTGGGCCACTTGGGCCTGTCTGCTACTTGAGAGACTCCCGGATGTTAAGTGTGTAAACATGCCGGTGGCGGACTAAGATGGACTGTGTGAACTGTGGTTTATGAAGTGTAATAAACTGCAGCATTAAGAAATACCGGAAGGACATTGCTGGTGTGCTTTGATTTACCCGGTGCAGCGAGTATTCCCCATTATGATGACTAGTGCTGCCTTACATATGGTGGAGAATGCGGGCAACTGCAGCCCGGTTGCTAGCGGCAACGACAACCCGGTTGCTAGCGGCAACGACAGCCCGGTTGCTCAGGGCAACGGCACAGGACGAGTGTAGATTAAAGCATCTGGCTGCAACTCGGTGGGGTTGCGAAGATTGGCGTCGCACTCAAACCTGGTTTGCTGTGGCTCGGCGGGGCTCACGAAGTTTAAAGCATCTGGCTGCAACTCGGCGGGGTTGCGAAGGTTGTCATCGCACTCAAATCCAGTTTTGCTGTGGCTCGGCGGGGCCACGAAAATTTTTCCGGGGAGAGCGGTGTGTGAATAGTGTCCTGAGGAAATGCAGGAGCAGATAAAAATGGCTGTGAAAGGAGCAGCAACTGAGTCTGAAGCTATTGAGCGATTAGAGCGATTAAAGTGCCTGTTAAAACCGGAGCAGGTATTTGAGAAACGTCTACTGGACATGAAACTGGACATGGTGCAGGAACCACAGGAGCCGTGGGCACCTTATAGAATGGTGGCAGTGGACCATTCTATGTACTCTCCGGAGGCGCCAGTGTTGTCCCAGAGTGCCCGGGGAGGTGGTAAGAGCTGTTGTGAACTAAGTCCTAGGACTATTGCTGATTTTTCTTGTAAAAATTCCCCTGCCGGTGTGGTTGTTATAAAAGAGGGCGGAGTCTAAAAAAGGGGCGGTTGTTCAAAACAGCGTGGAGGATAGAAAATAAAAAAAAATAACTGGTGGTGGGTTGGTACCTCCTAAAAATGACAATGTGACCGTTGATAACGGGGTAGCTCCAGTAGAAGGGGGTGACGTCAAAGTGGGAGGTGACCTGTTAGTCCACAACACCATGGGGAGTGACACAGACCCCGTAGCTGACGGTGACACTATGAAAGTAGAAGGAGAGGTCAGTCAGGAGGGGCTAGAAGAGGTGAGAAAGTCCCCATCTCGTAGACGGCGCAAGGGCCACAAAAAGGTTGCTCCTGTAGACTTGGCTGAAAATGAAAATAAAGAGAATGTAGTACTGTGTGCCTTTGCTTCAAGTGTGGATCCTCCATTAGAGGTAGAAGAGGAGGTGACGTTGCCAGTAGCAACCTCCAGTACGGTAGCGAGTCAGAAGGATCCGACAGCCCTGAAAGAGGAGGCGGCCAGTCGTGACCAAGAGCTGGAGCCTATCGGCCAGCAGGGTCAGAGTGACGTGCAGCAATTATGTGAAAACCTGGGGAACGTGTCCTCAGACCAGTTGATCCTGGAGTCTGAACAGCAGAAAATACACCAGCTTATGAGGAACTGGCAGCGAGACATGGAGCAAAGCCACGCGGAAATTAACCAGTGGAAGGAAATGTTCTATGCAATTAAGGAGGACCGCCGCAAAATCAAGGAAGAGGTTTTGCAGTTGAAGCTTGAGAAGGAGGCGCGGCAGGATGGTGTTTCTGGACGCGAACAAATCCTAGAACGACTGCGCAAACAGCTCAACCAGGAGCTGTGTGACTCCAAGAAGGAGTGTGGTGAACGCAGTAGGGAACTGCAACAGAGTAAGAGAGATTATGAGGATCTCCTCAAGGTGAAGAAAAAACTAGAGGAGGATAAGGCGGGTGCAGAGCAAGTGCGCCAAGTGGTTGAGACCACTCTGCAAGACACCCGTGAGGAGAATGATGATCTCCGGGGAAAGACCCTAGATCTGGAAGCTCAGGTGAAGGAGCTGCAGATGTCATGTGATACTCTCCAGAAGGCGGAGACGTACCTTAAGGAAACAGTCAGCAAAATGGAAGCTGAGCGAGAGAGGATGGAGGAGTCCATCGGAAAAGCCACAGACCAGGGCCAGGAGTTGACCGCTGGTGATGGGAGGTATGAAGCAGATACCTCCTCGGGTGATGTGGGCTCGGAGGGTTCGGTGGATGTCGAAGCCGAGATCAAGCAGCTCAAGGAGTTGCTACAAACCCAGTGGACGCAAGAGAAGCGTGAGAGACTGGCTATTGAGAGCCGAGTGGGCGCATTGGAGACGGAGAGGTCTGAGAGAGCTCTGCTGCTGGAAGAGCAGTTGAAGCAGGAAGAGCTTCAGAGAAGGGCCGCTGAGAGGCGAGTGGCGGAGCTAGAGGAAGAAGTTTCCGAGCTCAAAAGTCGCCTGACAAAGTATCACTCAGTGAACGAGGCCTTCTTGGAGAAGGAAAAGGGCGAACACGTTGCACTCAATCCCTTATACCATGAGAAGGTGGACCTGAGGAGAACTAAGAGAGTGTTAACCACAGATAAATATGAGATGGAAGTGGTCAAGACCGAAATTCGTGGAGTTGTAGCTGTGAGTCAACTCAGGGAAAGCATACAGGGTGAAGAAGCTGGAGGTCAGTTGTCCCTGAAACCTGAGTTGGTTGACCGTCTGGAAACCACTGGTGAGACCGAAACGTCTCGGTACAAGTGCCTCGTAGATATACCCGAGGATTTGAGGGAAGAATGCACCAGTGAGTCCGTGCATGAGGAGTTTAAGAAGGCCGTGGGAGCCTGTAAGGTGTACTTGACCTCAGAAGCTAAACAGCTGGTGGTCCTGTCCACGACCGAAGTCACAATGAAGAGGGTGGCTATCCTAAGTGACATGCACTGGCGATGTATTCGCACAAAGCGGTTTCTCCGGTTGAAGACGGAACAAGCCGTTAGACAACTGGAGTTGATGAGGAAAGCTCACAGTATGCGTGAAGAGGTCATCCGGGTGCCTCATGTTCTGGTGAGGAAGCTCGTTGGGAGAAATGGTCGAGCCATGCAGGTGATGGTCAAGAAGTCTGGTGTGGTGAAAGTAAGCAGTCCACGTGATCGTCAGGACTGGATACCAGACGAAGACGGCAAGGTATCATTCTCCGCTGTAGGAACAGAAGAAAGCCTGGGATATATGCGCATGCTGTTGGAGTACCGAGTGACCTATCTGCAAGAGGTAGAACAGTTGAATCTCGCTAGACTGCGAGTGGATAGACAGCATCATCTGAGTAGCAGAAGATGGCAGCCGTCTAGAAATTATGAGACCAGGCAGACAAAGGGCCCCCTAAATAACAGAACAGCTATAGCTGGAGTTAGGGACCTTTCAAGATGTCCTGAGAGTAGTGGGCGTGGGTTTAGAGATAGTGAGACCTCCAGTAACTCAGGTTTGAGCAGCCCATACAAACGACCCAATAGATGACGGGACATTACGGAGTCGAACCGGACCTTAGATACCAGGGCATGTGAGTCACACCACTGTATGACTGACCGCTGGGAGCGGGGGAGACCTGCAAAGGTTACGACTGACCGCTGGGAGCGAGGGAGGTCTGACAAGATTATGACTGACCGCTGGGAGCGGGGGAGACCTGACAAGGTTACAACTGACCGCTGGGAGCGGGGGAGTTCTGACAATGTTACGACCCGGAAAGGTGACCTGACGAAGTCAGTGACAGTGACAAATGGTAGGTCCCTAGGGAATGGGCTAATGTCATTGACTAATATTCCTGGGGCTGAACAGCGCAATTGACAAGTACATGGTCTCTGTATGAGCTGTGGGATAAGAGGTGATTGTGTACATTATGTGTTCAACCCCACAACTTTGAACAGAGGGGGGGATATGTAATGCGGCGACTTGCTGGTATTACGGTAATGGTCCAGGATGTGTTTTACCTGACCATGTACCTTCCCCCTCTGGTGACTGGTCACATGACTATGACATAGCACAGGTCCTGCGCGCACAGAATGTCTGTCTGATCACATGACTGTGACATCAGCAAGGTCCTGTCAGTATGTGTGTGTGTGTATGGGATGCATATATAAACCCTGCTTGATGGGATACAGGTGTGTTCTGTGAGAGAGGCGTAAGGCCTGTTCCCGTGTGTGTGGGACACCGACCGTGTGAGGCCTAGTGAGGCCGAGTGAAGCCTGGTGCCTGAAAGGCAGAGCCTGGATCCTGTGTGGATGCTAGTGGCCTTGGAAGGCAGAGGCTTGAGTAAGAGTCCTGAAAGGCAGAGCCTGGATCCTGTGTGGATGTCAGTGGCCTTTGAGGGAACGACGGCTGGAGACCCCTACCTGGGAAGCCGCAAAGCCACAGTGGTGGCGGAGTAATGGACTGAGACAGCTAAACCCGGCAAAGGTAATACCCTGTGTTATATGGACATTAATATGGACATTGCTATTTTATTACCTTGCTGAAGGCTGTTACTTGGGCCACTTGGGCCTGTCTGCTACTTGAGAGACTCCCGGATGTTAAGTGTGTAAACATGCCGGTGGCGGACTAAGATGGACTGTGTGAACTGTGGTTTATGAAGTGTAATAAACTGCAGCATTAAGAAATACTGGAAGGACATTGCTGGTGTGCTTTGATTTACCCGGTGCAGCGAGTATTCCCCATTATGATGACTAGTGCTGCCTTACAGGGCCTTGTAGCGTTCTGGATCCTATAAAGATATATGTCTTCTCTCCCTATGTAGTAATGTCCCCCATCCTGGCTCCTTCTTGTAATAATCTCCCACATACTGGGCCTTACGCTATAACATTTTCCCCCACCTGTGCCCCTGTAAGGTAATGTCCCCATTCTGGCATCATTTTCTTCATTCTGGTTTAATGTCCCCATCCTGGTATATTGTCCCCATTCTGATATAATGTCCCTATTTTGGTATAATGTCTCGAACCTGGTATAATATCCCCCATGCTGGTGTAATGCTCCCAATTCTGCTATAATGTCCCCAAAGCTGGTATAATGCCCCACATCCTGGTACAGTATCTCCAGTTCTGGCATAATGTCCCCCATGCTGCTATAATATCCCCCATACTGGTATAATATCATCATTGTGATATAATGTCCCCCATCCTGGTATAACATCATCATTGTGATATACTGTCCCTATTCTGATACAGTGTCACCCATCCAGGTGTGGTGTACCCCATTCTGGTAAAGTGTCCCCAATTCTGGTATAATTTCCCCATTCTGATATAATGTCCACATTCTGATTTAATGTCCCCCTTCCTGGTATATTGTCCCCATTCTGATATACTGTTCCCATTCTGATATAGTGTCCTTCATCTTGGTAAAATGTCCCCATACTAGTATAGTGTCCCCATTCTGGTATAATGTCCCCATCCTGGTATATTGCCCCCCATCCTGATTTAATGACCATCATACTGGTTTAATGTCCCTCGCCCTGGTTTAATGTCCCCCATCCTGATACAATGCACTCCATTCTGTTACAGTGTCTCACATTCTGGCATAATGACCTAATTCTGATATAATGTCCCCATTCTGGTATAATGTACCCATTCTGGCATAATGTCCCCCATCCTGGTAGTGTATCTACTGAGCTGCCATCCTGGGGATGGGTTATCAATATCAGATCGGTGGGCTCCGACATGCGGCACTGGCTCTACCCATCAGTTGTTTGCAATGCTCAGATGTAAATAGTTTGAAGATCTGAACATCACTGCTCCATTCACTGTACTGTGGGTCCTGCAAGTCAGCTAATATTCATGTAATAGGAGCTGATCTGCAGCAGCAGGTAGCAGCCACTACACAGTGACCAGAGCTGTGATGTTCAGCTCCTCAACAACGTTTACATCTTACCTCTGCCAGAGTTTCAAACAACTCAGTAGTGGAGGTGCCACGTGCCGGACCCCCACAAATCTGATATTAATGAGCTAACCAGGGGAGAGGCCATCAATATGTTTGTCCTGGAAATTCCCTTTAAGGCCCACCTGCTCATACTATGTATATAATATATATATATATATATATATATATATATATATATATATATATATATATATATATATATATATATATATATATATGGCAAAGAGTGGGAAGGCTTTAATCACAGGCTCATAAAATGGACAAACAACACAAATATTGGTTCTATCTTTTACACATTTGGGGTAGCCCTTAAGAGGGCTGTTGGGTCAAAGAGAGAGAGAGAGAGAGAGAGAAAAGAGAGAGGGGAGGGAGAGATACCAGGAGATACCAAGAGAGAGAAAAAAAGAGAGACCCAACCAGTGCAAGGCTAAGCCGGGCAGGCGGCAGCGGCTATTTATACCCACTGCTGATCTCTGATTGGTGGAAAATCTGGGTGTGGCTGCTCTCTGATTGGTGGAAAATCTGGGTGTGGCTGCTCTGTGATTGGTCAGCATTATGACCTCACAGTGGTGATGACTCATACCTCCTGGGTGGTTCTTCTGGGCGGTTCTGTTTTCTGACTGGTGGAAATTCTAATCAGCATTAAGACCTCACAGTGGCCGTGACTCATGTTTTATGGACTGTTCTATCTGGGTGACCTGAAACATGCTGATCTCTGATTGGTGGAAATTCAAGTCATCTTCATGACATCACAATCAGCATGTTATTACTGCTGAGATGTTCAGTTTTTTCCTAAATTTCCTACGTTTTGTCCAAATTTATTAGCACATATATACCACTCATTCCTACAATCAAAGGATCAGGAAACCACTCTGAAATCAATATCCTACAATTTACCCCAACAGCAAAAAAACAACTATACACAAAATACCAAAAGATATATCAGATTATTAATGAGCAAATTAAAGACACAATCACATAAAAATAATTTTTAGAAAGGTGTAGAAAAAATGCTGTAAAGTAAGAACGCTTCAAAAATAGAAATGTTAATGATTTATTTAATCAATTAACAAAATACAAGTGAATGAACAAACGAAAAATCTAGATCCAATCAATATTTGGTGTGACCAACTTTTCACTTTAAAACAGCATCAATTCTTCTAGGTACACCTGCGCAAAGTCAGGGATTTTGTAATAATACAGTCAGGTGTCTGGTCATACACCATGGCTAGACTGAGCAAGAATACACAAGGAAGTTATACTACATCAGCAAGGTCTCTAAGGCACAAATTTCAAAGCGGATTGAGGGTTCAAGATTAGTGTTGAGCGATACCTTCCGATATCAGGAAATATCGTATCGGATTGGATCGGGCCGATACCCAAAAAGTATCGGATATCGCCGATTCCGATACCGGAAACCAATGCAAGTCAATGGGACACAAATATCGGAATGAAAATAAACCCTTTCTTTCCTTGTAGGTTAATTCTACATGAAGTAAAACAACTAAGAATAATGTAGAATGACATGAAAAGCCGGCAATTCATCAGCGGCATTCACCGGTACCCGACAATTTACAACAGAAAGAATAGAGCTTCACACATAGATTAGATAGATAGAAACATGTCAGTCACATATATATGAAGTACAGTGACAGTGTTGCTTACTGTACTTGTCATTTAGTGTAAAGGATTTATTAAAAAAAATATTAGTGTTTTCGTGCACCGTCTCTTTAAAAAAGCCGGCCGGCAATTCAGCATCTGTACCCGACAATTTATAACAGACAGAATAGAGCTTCACACATAGATTAGATAGATAGAAACATGTCAGTCACATATATAAGAAGTACAGTGACAGTGTTGCTTACAGAACTTGTCATTTAGTGTAAAGGATTTATTTAAAAAAATAATAGTGTTTTCATGCACCGTCTCTTTAAGAAAGCCGGCCGGCAATTCAGCATCTGTACCCGACAATTTAGAATAGAAGGAATAGAGAATCACACATAGATTAGATAGATAGAAACATGTCAGTCACATATATATGAAGTACAGTGACAGTGTTGATTACTGTACTTGTCATTTAGTGTTAAAATAAAGGATTTATTTAAAAAAAAATTGGCGTGGGGTTCCCCTTAATTTTAGGCTCTAGCGGAGGTTAAGCAGACAGCTGGGGCAAATGTTTGAAGCCTGGGAAGGGGGTAATACCCACGGAGCTTCCCAGGCTACTAATATCAGCCCCCAGCTGAATACCTAGCCTTTACTAGCTATTAAAATGGGGGACCCCCCCAAAAAAATGACGTGGGGTCCCCCCTAATTTAATAGCTAGCACAGGCTAGGCAGACAGCTGGGGGCTGATATTAATAGCCCAGGAAGGGAGCCATGAATATTGGCCCCCTCCCAGGCTAGAAACACCAGCCGTCAGCCGCCCCAGAAATGGCGCATCCATAGGATGCGCCAATTCTGGCACTTAGCCTCGCTCTTCCACGCTGCCCTGGTGCGGTGGCAGGGGGTAATAGGGTTGGGGTTGATGTCAGCTTATAATGCCAGCTGACATCAAGCCCAGGTTAGTAATGGAGAGGCGTCTATAAGACACCCCCATTACTAACCCCATAGTCAAAGTTAAAAGAAAACACAAACACCCAGAATAAAGTCCTTTAATTGAAATAAAGACACAATTCTTTATTGTTCTAAATTAAACCATACTTACCATCACGCCCATTCCAGCTGAAGCCAACGATCTCCTGCAATAAAAGTAAAATAATAAAGCAACCTCATCCTTACCTTTCGATGGTTCCCAGGACAGCTCCAGCTCTGCTACATCGAGATGACAGGCTGGACCGCAGCAGAACGCCGCCATCCAGCCTGTCATCCCGCAGACACTGAGAAGAGCAGGCATGCTTGCGCTCCTCAGTGTCTCTCTGTGACGTCATCCAGATGAGCCGAGTTCATGTCCAATGAACTCAGCTCACCTCATGCACGTCACTGACAGCGTGGGAAAATTCTCCTGCACTCAGCGCTTCAGCGTGAGAATTCTCCCACGCTGTCAGTGACATACATGAGGTGAGGTCATGTCCAATGAACTCAGCTCACCTCATGCACGTCACTGACAGCGTGGGAAAATTCTCACGCTGAAGCGCTGAGTGCAGGAGAATTTTCCCACGCTGTCAGTGACGTACATGAAGTGAGCGGAGTTCATTGGACATGACCTCGGCTCATCTGGATGCCGTCACAGCCAGACACTGAGGAGTGGAAGTATGCCTGCGCTTCTCAGTGTCTGCGGGATGACAGGATGGATGGCAGCGTTCTGCTGCGGTCCAGCCTGTCATCTCGATGTAGCAGAGCTGAAGCTGTCATGGGAACCATGGAAAGGTAAGGATGAGGTTGCTTTATTATTTTACTTTTATTGCAGGAGATCGTTGGCTTCAGCTGGAATGGGCGTGATGGTAAGTATGGTTTAATTTAGAACAATAAAGAATTGTGTGTTTATTTCAATTAAAGGACTTTTTTCTGGGTGTTGTGTTTTTTTAAATACTTTACTAGAAATTCATGGTGGTCATGTCTAATATTGGCGTGACCCCATGAATTTTGGGCTTAGGGCCAGCTGATAATGCCAAGCTGGCCTTAACCCCTTTATTACCCAGTGAGCCACCGCACCAGGGCCCTGGATGAGTTGGGTACAGCGCCAGAAGATGGCGCTTCTATGAACGCGCCATTTTCTGGGGCGGCTGCGGACTGCAATTTGCAGCGGGGGTGGCCCAGAAAGCTTGGGTCTCCCTGCGCTGCGGATTCCAGCCCCCAGCTGCCTAGTTGTATCTGGCTGGGCACAAAAATAGGGCGAAGCCCCACGCATTTTTTTTTAAAATTATTTCATGAAATTCATGGAATAATTAAGAAAAAAAGGGCTTCCCTATATTGTTGTGTCCGGCCAGGTACAAATAGGCAGCTGGTGGTTGGGGGCAGCCTGTTCCTGCCTGCTGTACCTGGCTGGACACAATTATAGGGCGAAGCCCCACATAATTTTTTTTTAATTATTTCATGAATTTCCTGAAATAATTAAAAAAAAATTGACGTGGGGCTTCACACTATATTTGTGTCCAGCCAGGTACAGCAGGCAGGAACGGGCTGCCCCCAACCACCAGCTGCCTATTTGTACCTAGCCGGACACAACAATATAGGGAAGCCCTTTTTTTCTTAATTATTCCATGAATTTCATGAAATAATTAAAAAAAAAAAAACGTGGAGCTTCTCCCTATTTTTGTGTCCAGCCAGGTACAACTAGGCAGCTGGGGGATGGAATCTGCAGCGCAGGGAGGCCCAAGCTTTTTGCCCTCCCCCCCCCCGCTGAAAATTGCAGTCCGCGGCCGCCCCGGAAAATGGCGCGTTCATAGAAGCTGGATGCTGTACCTGGCTGGCATACAAAAATATGGCGAAGCCCACGTCAAAAGTTTTGGGAAAAATTTATTAAAAAATAAATAATAATTTAGGGACTGCATCTTTATTAAGTCCTCAAATGTCATTTAGTGTTAAAATAAAGGATTTATTTAAAAAAAAAATGGCGTGGGATCCCCCATAATTTTAGTCTCTAGCGGAGGTTAAGCAGACGGCTGGGGCAGATGTTTGAAGCCTGGGAAGGGGGTAAAACCCACGGAGCTTCCCAGGCTACTAATATCAGCCCCCAGCTGAATACCTAGCCTTTACTAGCTATTAAAATGGGGGACCCCCCAAAAAAAAATGACGTGGGGTCCCCTCTATTTTAATAGCTAGCAAAGGCTAGGCAGACAGCTGGGGGCTGATATTAATAGCTCAGGAAGGGTGCCATGAATATTGGCCCCCTCCCAGGCTAGAAACACCAGCCGTCAGCCGCCCCAGAAATGGCGCATCCATAGGATGCGCCAATTCTGGCACTTAGCCTCGCTCTTCCACGCTGCCCTGGTGCGGTGGCAGGGGGTAATAGTGGTGGGGTTCATGTCAGCGCCAGCTGCCATGAAGCCCAGGTTAGTAATGATGGCCGTCTATATGACACCCCCATTACTAACCTACAAAGTGTTAAAAAGAAAAAACACACTACACCCAGAAAAAATAATTTATTTGAAATAAAACACCATTTTATTTAATTCTTAGTTTACTAAAAAAAAAATAGTTACCTGTCCACGTTCCTGCGCTGATCTCCCATGCACAGCTGTCACATCTGGAGATGGTGACAGCTGTGCATGGCTGCTGTAAGCTCAGGCTGCCGGGAACACGTCCGCTCCCGGCAGCGGGAGCCACTGACTGAGGTCACCGGAGTGCATTCAGGCAGCGCAGCTCCGGAGACCTCCTTTACGGCAGTGCTGTACCGTGGGAATTTCTCACGATACAGCAGTGCCGTAAAGGAGCTAACCGGAGCAGCGCTGCCTGAACTCCGGTGAACCCTTACGGCCCCGTCATTCTAGCGGCGGCAGCGGTTCAGAGCGGTCACATTCTATGTGGCTGCTCTGAACTGGAGATCTTCGTGGGACACTCGTGGACTACTACGGAGGGGTAAGGATAAGGTTGTGGTTTATTATTTTATATTTTATTACAGGAGATCGATGGCTTCGGGGAATTAGGTGTCTAGGTGAGTATAGGTGTAGTTTTTTATTTTTTACTTTATTTCAGGTGGCGATCGGCGGGGACAGGTAATGTATGAACTAATTTCTTTTAGGTAACCACTGGCCACCAATGACATGTATTTAACATTTATTGGGGACACAGTAGGGCAATTTAAATAGCAGGATCAGGCTGATGGGAACTACTGCTCCCATCGAGCTGATCCTGCTGGCAGGAGTGGACGGGGGACAGACATAGACCGATGGGAGTAGTAGTGTCACATCGGCCTATGTCTGCCCGCACACACACCCGCACACACACACACCCCGCACACACACACACCCCGCACACACACACACCCCGCACACACACACACCCCGCACACACACACACACACACCCCGCACACACACCCGCACACACACCCGCACACACACACCCCGCACACACACACACCCCGCACACACACACACCCCGCGCACACACACACACACACACACACACCCCGCACACACACCCGCACACACACCCGCACACACACACCCGCACACACACACCCCGCACACACACACACCCCGCGCACACACACACACCCCGCACACACACACACCCCGCACACACACACACCCCGCGCACACACACACACACACACACACACACCCCCCCCCCACACACTAATCATGACGGGTCTGGGAGGTGAGGCTGACCTGTGCGGCCGTGGGAAAGTTGATGTGAGTTCATGCAGTCAAGCATGAACTCACATGAACCCTCTGAGGGCACCGCGGCTACTTCAAATGAACAGCTGATCGGCATCACCTGATACCTCAGCTGTTCATTTGAAATAACCGGCGGGAAAGCGCAGCACAGAACGGGAAAGCCGGCGGTGAAGTCTTTTCACTGCCGGCTTCCCCGCCCGGGTCCTTCACTCCCCGCTCCTTGGAGCTGCGCTCCCCGCCCGGTCCTAACTTACGATCGGGATGGGAGGTGGCGAGGGGAGCGGAGGATCGGGGTGGGAGGCTGCGGGGAAGCAGTATGGGGCTGCGTGATTGTTTAAAAGCCGGCGGCTTTTTACCGCCCGCCGGCTTTTAAACAATCAGGAGAATTCTCCCACGCTGGGATGGCATTCTGATGACAAGCTGGATCGCAGCTGAGCGCTGCCACCCAGCTTGTCATCCTTCACAGACACTGCAGAGCGCAGGCATTATGGGAACTTCCGATTCCGGTATTCGATATTATAAAAGTATCGGAATTAAGTATCGGAATTCCGATACAGTGAATATCGGCCGATACCCGATATTTCAGTATCGGAATGCTCAACACTATTCAAGATGTGTTATTCAAGCACTTATGAAGAAGCACAAGAAAATGTGCAACGTTGAGGTCAGTAGATGCAGTGGTCGGCCAAGGAAACTTAGTGCAGCAGATGTATGACACATTATGGTTACTTTCCTTCAAAAGCGGAAGATGTCCAGCAGTGCCATCAGCTCAGAACTGGCAGCAACCAGTGGGACTCAGCTTCACTCATCTACTTTTCAGAGAAGACTGGCCAGAAGTGATCTTCATAGCAGAATTGTGGCAAAAAAGCCATATCTTCCACATCAAAACAAGGTGAAGTGACTCAACCATGCATTAAAACAGAGGAACCAGGGTGTAGAAAATTGGCAGGATGTGCTCTGGACGGTTGAGTCAAAATGTGAAAAATGTTGTTATTACAGAAGAGATTTTGTTCACTGAAGGGCTGGAGAGCAGTACAATAATGAGTGTCTGTGGGCAATAGTGATGCATAAGCACGGTGGAGGGTCCTGTAAGTTTGGGGCTGCATTTCAGCAAATGGAGGTGGAAATTGGGTCAGAATTATTGGTTCCCTCAATGCTGAGATATAGAGGCAGATACTTATCCATCATGCAATATCATCAAGGAGGTGTCTGATTGGATCCAAATGTTTTCTTCAGCAGAACAACAACCCCAAACGTACAGCCAATGTCATTAAGAATTATCTTCAATGTAAAGAACAAGGAGTCCTGGAAATGATCAGGTCCCACCCAGTGGAGTAACTAGAGTCTGATAGGCCCCCACCTGCATGTTGGTCAGATGTATGGGCCCTTGTAGAGTTCTGGATCCTATAAAGGTATATGTTTTCTTTCCCTATGTAGTAATGTCCCCCATCCTGGCTCCTTCTTGTAATAATCTCCCACATGCTGAGCCTTGTGCTATAACATTTTCCCCCACCTGTGCCCCTGTCTGGTAATGTCCCCATTCTGGCATAATTTCCTTAATTCTGGTTTAATGTCCCCATCCTGGTATAGTGTCCCCATTCTGATATAATGTCCCCATTTTGGTATAATGTCTCTAACCTGGTATAATATCCCCCATGTTGGTGTAATGCTCCCAATTCTGCTATAATGTCCCCAAAGCTGGTATAATGCCCCACATCCTGGTATAGTATCTCCAGTTCTGGCATAATGTCCCCCATGCTGCTATAATATCCCCCATACTGGTATAATATCATCATTGTGATATAATGTCCCCCATCCTGGTATAACATCATCATTGTGATATGATGTCCCCATTCTGATATAGTGTCACCCATCCGGGTATGGTGTACCCCATTCTGGTATAGTGTCACTTATTCTGGTATAATGTCCCCAATTCTGGTATAATTTCCCCATTCTGATATAATGTCCCCATTCTGATTTAATGTTCGCCTTCCTGGTATATTGTCCCCATTCTGATATATTGTCACCATTCTGATATAGTGTCCTTCATCTTGGTAAAATGTCCCCATACTAGTATAGTGTCCCCATTCTGGTATAATGTCCCCATTCTGGTATAATGTCCCCATCCTGGTTTAATGACCATCATACTGGTTTAATGTCCCTCGCCCTGGTTTAATGTCCCCCATCCTGGTACAATGCACTCCATTCTGTTACAGTGTCTCACATTCTGGCATAATGACCTAATTCTGATATAATGTCCCCATTCTGGTATAATGTACCCATTCAGGCATAATGTCCCCCATCCTGGTATGGTATCTACTGAGCTGCCATCCTGGGGATGGGTTATCAATATCAGATCGGTGGGCTCTGACACGCGGCACTGGCTCTACCCATCAGTTGTTTGCAACGCTCAGATGTAAATAGTTTGAAGATCTGAACATCACTGCTCCATTCACTGTACTGTGGGTCCTGCAAGTCAACTAATATTCATGTAATAGGAGCTGATCTGCAGCACCAGGTAGCAGCCACTACACAGTGACCAGAGCTGTGATGTTCAGCTCCTCAACAATGTTTACATCTGACCTCTGCCAGAGTTTCAAACAACTGAGTAGTGGAGGTGCCACGTGCCAGACCCCAACAAATCTGATATTAATGAGCTAACCAGGGGATAGGCCATCAATAGGTTTGTCCTGGAAATTCCCTTTAAGGCCCACCTGCACATACTATGTATATAATATATATATATGGCAAAGAGTGGGAAGAGGTTAATCACAGGCTCATAAAACGGACAAACAACACAAATATTGGTTCTATCTTTTACACATTTGGGGTAGCCCTTAAGAGGGCCGTTGGGTCAAAGAGAGAGAGAGAGAGAAGAGAGAGAGGAGGGGGAGATACCAGGAGATACCAAGAGAGACAAAAAAATAGAGACCCAACTAGTGCAAGGCTAAGCCGGGCAGGCGGCAGCGGCTATTTATACCCACTGCTGATCTCTGATTGGTGGAAAATCTGGGTGTGGCTGCTCTCTGATTGGTGGAAAATCTGGGTGTGGCTCCTCTGTGATTGGTCAGCATTATGACCTCACAGTGGCGATGACTCATACCTCCTGGGTGGTTCTTCTGGGCGGTTCTGTTTTCTTATTGGTGGAAATTCTAATCAGCATTATGACCTCACAGTGGCCGTGATTCATGTTTCATGGACTGTTCTATCTGGGTGACCTGAAACATGCTGATCTCTGATTGGTGGAAATTCAAGTCATCTTCATGACATCACAATCAGCATGTTATTACTGCTGAGATGTTCAGTTTTTTCCTAAATTTCCTTCGTTTTGTCCTAATTTATTAGCACATATATACCACTCATTCCTACAATCAAAGGATCAGGAAACCACTCTGAAATCAATATCTTACAATTTATCCCAACAGCAAAAAAACAACTATACACAAACTACCAAAAGATATATCAGATTATTAATGAGCAAATTAAAGACACAATCATATAAAAATAATTTTTAGAAAGGTGTAGAAAAAATGCTGTAAAGTAAGAACGCTTCAAAAATAGAAATGTTAATGATTTATTTAATCAATTAACAAAATACAAGTGAATGAACAAACGAAAAATCTAGATCCAATCAATATTTGGTGTGACCGACTTTTCACTTCAAAACAGCATCAATTCTTCTAGGTACACCTGCGCAAAATCAGGGATTTTGTAATAATACTGTCAGGTGTCTGGTCATACACCATGGCAAGACTGAGCAAGAATACACAAGGAAGTTATACTACATCAGCAAGGTCTCTAAGGCACAAATTTCAAAGCGGATTGAGGGTTCAAGATGTGTTATTCAAGCACTTATGAAGAAGCACAAGAAAATGTGCAACGTTGAGGTCAGTAGATGCAGTGGTCGGCCAAGGAAACTTAGTGCAGCAGATGTATGACACATTATGGTTACTTTCCTTCAAAAGCGGAAGATGTCCAGCAGTGCCATCAGCTCAGAACTGGCAGCAACCAGTGGGACTCAGCTTCACTCATCTACTGTTCAGAGAAGACTGGCCAGAAGTGGTCTTCATAGCAGAATTGTGGCAAAAAAGCCATATCTTCCACATCAAAACAAGGCCAAGTGACTCAACTATGCATTAAAATAGAGGAACCAGGGTGTAGAAAATTGGCAGGATGTGCTCTGTACGGTTGAGTCAAAATATGAAAAATGTTTTTATTACAGAAGAGATTTTGTTCACTGAAGGGCTGCAGAGCAGTAGAATAATGAGTGTCTGTGGGCAATAGTGATGCATAAGCACAGTGGAGGGTCCTGTAAGTTTGGGGCTGCATTTCAGCAAATGGAGGTGGAAATTGGGTCAGAATTATTGGTTCCCTCAATGCTGAGATATAGAGGCAGATACTTATCCATCATGCAATATCATCAGGGAGGTGTCGGATTGGATCCAAATGTTTTCTTCAGCAGAACAACAACCCCAAACGTACAGCCAATGTCATTAAGAATTATCTTCAATGTAAAGAACAAGGAGTCCTGGAAATGATCTGGTCCCACCTAGTGGAGTAACTAGAGTCTGATAGGCCCCCACCTGCATGTTGGTCAGATGTATGGGCCCTTGTAGCGTTCTGGATCCTATAAAGATATATGTGTTCTCTCTCTATGTAGTAATGTCCCCCATCCTTGCTCCTTCTTGTAATAATCTCCCACATGCTGGGCCTTGTGCTATAACATTTTCCCCCACCTATGCCCCGGTCTGGTAATGTCCCCATTCTGGCATCATTTCCTTCATTCTGGTTTAATGTCCCCATTCTGATATAATGTCCCCATTTTGGTATAATGTCTCTAACCTGGTATAATATCCCCCATGCTGGTGTAATGCTCCCAATTCTGCTATAATGTCCCCAAAGCTGGTATAATGCCCCACATCCTGGTATAGTATCTCCAGTTCTGGCATAATGACCCCCATGCTGCTATAATATCCCCCATACTGGTATAATATCATCATTGTGATATATTGTCCCCCCATCCTGGTATAACATCATCATTGTGATATAATGTCCCCATTCTGATATAGTGTCACCCATCCGGGTATGGTGTACCCCATTCTGGTATAGTGTTCCTTATTCTGGCATAATGTCCCCAATTCTGGTATAATTTCCCCATTCTGATATAATGTCCCCATTTTGATTTAATGTCCTCCTTCCTGGTATATTGTCCCCATTCTGATATATTGTCCCCATTCGGATATAGTGTCCTTCATCTTGGTAAAATGTCCCCATACTAGTATAGTGTCCCTATTCTGGTATAATGTCCCCATCCTGGTATAATGCCCCCCATCCTGGTTGAATGACCATCATACTGGTTTAAAGTCCCTCGCCCTGGTTTAATGTCCCCCATCCTGGTACAATGCACTCCATTCTGTTACAGTGTCTCACATTCTGGCATAATGACCTAATTCTGATATAATGTCCCCATTCTGGTATAATGTAACCATTCTGGCATTATGTCCCCCATCCTGGCATGGTATCTACTGAGCTGCCATCCTGGGAATGGGTTATCAATATCAGTATATTGGTATATTGGTATTTTGGTATATTGTCGATATTCTGATATTGTAACGGGTCTGGGAGGTGGAACCTCTGAGCTATTATACAAAGGGCCAGTCTTTGTAAGGAGGCAGGTAGCTCCCAGGGAAGGCGGGAAGGTAGACACGGCAGGTGACAAGAACAGTCTCAGGGTAGAAGGACAGAACGGACACGGCAAGTGATGGGAACAGTCTCTTGACAGGCGGGTGGTCATGGCAAGTGACAGCAGAACCTCCAGGTAGGCTAGAAGGCAGGTAACAGGTGAGCGCTCCCAGGTGAGCGGGCAAGAGTCTCTGGACAGGCAGGTGGTCACAGCAAGTGACGGCTGAGCCTCCAGGTAGGCTAGCAGGCAGGTAGCAGGTGGGCACTCCCAGGTGAGCGGGCAAGAGTCTCTGGACAGGCAGGTGGTCACAGCAAGTGACGGCTGAGCCTCCAGGTAGGCTAGCAGGCAGGTAGCAGGTGGGCGCTCCCAGGTGAGCGGGCAAGAGTCTCTGGACAGGCAGGTGGTCACAGCAAGTGACGGCTAAGCCTCCAGGTAGGCTAGCAGGCGGGAAGCAGGTGAGCGCTCCCAGGTGAGTGGGTAAGAGTCTCACGGCTGGCTGGCAGGTGGTCACGGCAAGTGACAGCAGAGCCTCCAGGTAGGCTAGCAGGCAAGTAGCAGGTGGGCGCTCCCAGGTGAGCGGGCAGACTGATCCATAGACAGACTGGCAGGTGCTGGTAGGCAGACTGTCGGACCGCAGGAATGCAAGCAGATAGACAGGTATCAGGCAGGAATCAAGCAGGAATCTGGCAGGTAACTGGCTGGTATCTGGTAAAGGGACCTGAGGGCTGAAGCAGAGTTGATAGGCTTTGCAGCAACATTGCTCGGGCACCTCCATTTTGGAGGAGGTGCCTTATATATGGTGAGATCCTCCGACCATTGGCCGGGAACTCCTTAGGACGGCGCGCGCGGCCCCTTTAAGAGAGGGGGAGCGCGCGCGCGCCCTAAGCACAGTGGCCGGGAAGCAGCGCACGCTGCCAGCAGAGCGGGAGGAAGACGCCGGGCACGGAGCAGAGAGGTGAGGGGAACGGCGTACCTGCCTAGCAGGAGGCAGGGATGCCGACGCTACAGTACCCCCCCCTTTAGGCCCCCCCTTTTTTAGGCCAGAGAGAAATTTATCAAGGATGAGAGGGGCATGGATGTTCTCCCGGGGCTCCCATGTTCTCTCCTCAGGACCAAACCCTTTCCAATCCACTAGAAAAAAGGTCTTTCCTCTTACCCTTTTGGTGGCTATAATGTTCTCTACCTCAAACTTGTCTTCAGCGGAAACAGGAGCAGGAGGCGTACCTGTCGACTTGGAAAAAGAGTTAAGTACCATGGGTTTGAGTAGAGATACATGGAAGGAGTTAGGGATCCGCAAGTTGGCCGGAAGTTTCAATTTATAGGCCACCGGGTTGATTTGCTTGATAACTTCCAGTGGGCCGATGAACCGAGGCCCTAACTTGTAAGAAGGAATCTTGAGCCGGACATATTTGGACGAGAGCCAGACTTTATCTCCAGGACGGAATTGCGGTGGATCCAGACGTCTTTTGTCAGCCTGTTTTTTCATCGGCTCGGAAGACTGAAGAAGTGCGAATCTGGTACTCTCCCAAATGGAGGAAAATTCGCTAACAAAAGATTCCGCAGCCGGGTTGTCCACCGAGGTGGAGACGGGAAACGGGATCCGAGGATGCTGACCGTAGACTCCAAAAAACGGAGATTTGGAGAAAGATTCGCTCTCGTGATTATTGTAGGAAAATTCGGCCCACGGTAAAAGATCCACCCAGTCGGAATGGTGAGCATTAATAAAGTGCCGGAGGTAACTGGTTAAATTTTGGTTGATCCGTTCTACTTGACCGTTGGACTGTGGGTGATAAGCAGAAGAAAAGTCCAAGGTGACTCCCAGCAATTTACACATGGCTCGCCAAAAGCGAGAGGTGAACTGAACCCCTCGGTCGGATACAATGTGGAGAGGAAGACCATGAAGACGGAAAATATGATGTATAAAGTCTTTAGCCAACTCGGATGCAAACGGGAGACCCGGCAGGGGAACGAAGTGAGCCATCTTAGAAAAGCGGTCAGCGACCACCCAAATGACCGTACAACCGGCAGAGACAGGGAGGTCCGTTATAAAGTCCATAGATATATGTTGCCACGGGGCAGCAGGTACAGGAAGAGGAAGGAGGCGGCCGGCTGGCAGGTGTCTCGGAACTTTGTTGCAGGCGCAGGACACACAGGCAGAAACAAAATCTATTACGTCCTTGTGCATGGTAGGCCACCAGTAATGCCGGGTAATAAGCTGGAGGGTCTTCTTCTGACCAGCGTGGCTAGCTAGATTAGATGAGTGTCCCCAGTGTAGGACCTTCTCATGATCAGATACTGTTACGAACGTCTTTCCGGGTGGAAGACGATTTAGATTCACGGGGGCCACCTGCATTACTCTGGCGGGGTCGATGATGTGCTTAGGCTCCTCCTCAAGATCAGAGACCAAAAAGGATCGGGACAAGGCATCAGCTTTGATGTTTTTGTCTGCCGGGCGAAAATGAAGAATGAAATCAAAGCGGGCAAAGAACAAGGACCACCAGGCTTGGCGCGGGATAAGTCTCTGGGCGCTCTGGAGGTAAGCTAAGTTCTTGTGGTCCGTGTAAATAATTACCGGGTGAAGAGCCCCCTCGAGCAGGTAACGCCACTCCTCCAGTGCCAGCTTAATGGCCAATAATTCTCGGTCTCCTATGGAATAATTGCGCTCAGAAGAGGAGAAGAGTTTGGAGAAGAAGCCGCAGGTTACCATTCTTCCGGAAGACGACTTTTGGGTAAGTACCGCTCCGGCTCCGGAAGAGGAAGCGTCAACCTCTAGGAAGAATTGTTTGTTGCCGTCCGGGCGATGCAGCACAGAAGCGGAGGAGAAAGCTTGTTTTAAGGAAAGGAAGGCCTCCTCTGCTTCGGGCGGCCATTCTCTGGGATTAGCGCCGTTATGGGTGAGCACAGAGATAGGGGCAGTCCGGGAAGAGAAGTGCGGAATGAAGAGGCGGTAGTAGTTGGCGAAGCCCAGGAACCGCTGAATAGCCTTCAACCCCTCTGGTCGGGGCCACTTCTGGATGGCAGACAGTTTCTCAGGATCCATTCGTAGGCCGGTCTGAGAGATTATGTAGCCCAGAAACGGAAGCGAGGTCTGCTCAAAGAGGCACTTCTCATATTTAGCGTAGAGGTGGTTCTGCCTGAGCCTGAGCAGGACCTGACGAACGTCCCTCCGGTGAGTGAGAAGATCCGGAGAGAAGACCAAGATGTCGTCCAGGTACACCACCACGCAGGAGTAGAGAAGGTCACGGAAAATGTCATTGACCAACTCTTGAAATACGGCGGGAGCGTTACAGAGACCGAAGGGCATTACAAGGTATTCATAGTGGCCGTCCCGGGTGTTGAATGCCGTCTTCCATTCATCCCCCTGACGGATACGGACCAGATTATACGCCCCACGGAGGTCCAGTTTGGTGAAGATTCTAGTCCTCCTCAGACGGTCAAATAATTCAGGAATGAGCGGAAGGGGGTATTTATTTTTCACTGTGATCTGGTTAAGGCCTCTATAGTCTATACAGGGACGGAGTGAGCCGTCCTTCTTTTTGACGAAGAAGAAGCCTGCTCCCGCTGGGGAGGTAGATTTCCAGATAAATCCCCGGGCCAGATTCTCCTCAATATATTCAGACATGGACCGGGTCTCAGCAGCGGACAAAGGGTAAATACGCCTACGGGGAGGAGTAGCGCCGGGCATCAGGTCGATTGGGCAGTCGTATGGTCTATGAGGGGGTAATGTCTCTGCTTCTCTTTTATTAAAGACGTCTGCAAAAGACCAATAGGAAACCGGTAAGCCGGATAGATTGGCTGGGGTAGGAGAAGGACGAGCAGGATGAACGGGAACTAAACAAGTCTTATGGCAGTCCTGTCCCCAGCGAAGAACTTCTCCGGTCTGCCAGTCAAGCACAGGTGCATGTCTCTGGAGCCAAGGTAGGCCTAGCAAGAGGGCGTGAGAGAGTCCAGGCAGAACATGGAAGAAGATGCTCTCAGAGTGCAGCATTCCCACCTGCAGAGTTATGGATTCGGTGATGAGTTGGATGGGATGTGGTAAGAGGCCCCCATCCACGGCGGCGACAGATAAGGGTACAGCCAGAGGTTTGGTGGGAATGCGGTATTTCTCTACCAGGGACTGAGAAATGAGATTTCCGGCAGCTCCAGAGTCAAGTTGAGCCAGTTCAAAATAACGGTTCTTCCCGCAGATGATAGAGACCGACAGCATCAGAGATGGAGAGGGTTTACTTTTGTCTAGGGCGACATCTCTGAGCGATCCTAGACACAGGCGTTTCCCGACCTCTCCGGGCAGGAACGGATCCGGTGCTCCTTACTGCCACAGTAGAAGCAGCTCCCCTCGGCACGGCGTAATTCTTGATGGGTCTTGACCATCTTGGTCTGGTCGACCTGCATAGGCTCGGGTGAGTGCGCCTGGGGAGTAACGGAGGAAGTGACGGGTCTCTGGAAGGTAGGGGCAAGGCGTGGAAACCTCCTCTCACGGGTGGCCTCTTTGGAGCGCTCCTGGAACCGGATGTCAATCCGGGTGGCAAGTGTAATTAAGTCGTCGAGAGTGGTAGGAATGTCCCGACCGGCGAGTTCATCTATAATACGGCCGGACAGACCCTCCCAGAAGACGGACACCAGGGCGTCGTTATCCCAGGCAAGCTCCGAAGCAAGGGTACGGAACCGTATGGCATATTGGCCCACGGTGAGACTTCCTTGGCGGAGGCGTAGCAGAACTGAGGCGGATGAGGTCTTCCGTCCTGGTTCGTCGAAGACTTTCCGGAAAGCCGTGAGAAAGGCTGGCAGGTTGGACACCAGGGGGTCTCCTCTCTCCCATAGAGGATTTAGCCAAGCCAGCGCCTCCCCCGTGAGATGGGACTACTTTGGCTCAGTCGGTGGAAAACTGGTGTGCCAACAGTTAGAAGTGCAGAGTGCACTGGTTAATGAAGCCCCGTGCCTGACCGGGATCTCCGCCAAAACGAGGCGGGGCGGAGAGGCGGGGACCGGGAAGAGATGCCATGGTATTGATGGGCAGCGACGCTGCCGGGGTAGGAGTCGTGCGACTGGAAGCAGGTCCCAAAGAGGTAGTCAGTGTGTCCAGGCGGGAGATAACACTACGCAGGTGGCTCAGGATGGACTCCTGTTGGGACCTCTGACTGGACAGTTCATGGCATAGGTCCGAGAGCGAGGGAGTTTGGGTGCCACCGGGTTCCATGGCCCGAGCAAACTGTAACGGGTCTGGGAGGTGGAACCTTTGAGCTATTATACAAAGGAGCAGTCTTTGTAAGGAGGCAGGTGGCTCCCAGGGAAGGCGGGAAGGTAGACACGGCAGGTGACAAGAACAGTCTCAGGGTAGAAGGACAGAACGGACACGGCAAGTGACGGGAACAGTCTCTTGACAGGCGGGTGGTCACGGCAAGTGACAGCAGAACCTCCAGGTAGGCTAGCAGGCAGGTAACAGGTGAGCGCTCCCAGGTGAGCAGGCAAGAGTCTCTGGACAGGCAGGTGGTCACAGCAAGTGACGGCTAAGCCTCCAGGTAGGCTAGCAGGCGGGTAGCAGGTGAGCGCTCCCAGGTGAGCGGGCAAGAGTCTCTGGACAGGCAGGTGGTCACAGCAAGTGACGGCAGAGCCTCCAGGTAGGCTAGCAGGCAGGTAGCAGGTGGGCGCTCCCAGGTGAGCGGGCAAGAGTCTCTGGACAGGCAGGTGGTCACAGCAAGTGACGGCTGAGCCTCCAGGTAGGCTAGCAGGCAGGTAGCAGGTGGGCGCTCCCAGGTGAGCGGGCAAGAGTCTCTGGACAGGCAGGTGGTCACAGCAAGTGACGGCTAAGCCTCCAGGTAGGCTAGCAGGCGGGAAGCAGGTGAGCGCTCCCAGGTGAGCGGGTAAGAGTCTCACGGCTGGCTGGCAGGTGGTCACAGCAAGTGACGGCAGAGCCTCCAGGTAGGCTAGCAGGCAGGGAGCAGGTGGGCGCTCCCAGATGAGCGGGCAGACTGATCCATAGACAGACTGGCAGGTGCTGGTAGGCAGACTGTCGGACGGCAGGAATGCAAGCAGATAGACAGGTATCAGGCAGGAATCAAGCAGGAATCTGGCAGGTAACTGGCTGGTATCTGGTAACGGGACCTGAGGGATGAAGCAGAGTTGATAGGCTTTGCAACAACATTGCTTGGGCACCTCCATTTTGGAGGAGGTGCCTTATATATTGTAACGGGTCTGGGAGGCGGAACCTCTGAGCAACTATACAAGGGGGCGGTCCTTGTAAGGAAGCGGGTGGCTCCCAGGGAAGACGGGCAGGTAGTCACGGCAAGTGACAGGGACAGTCTCTGGGTAGAAGGGCAGGTAGTCACGGCAAGTGACAGGGACAGTCTCTGGGTAGACTAGCAGACAGGTAGCAGGTGGACGCTCCCAGGTGAGCAGGCAAGAGTCTCTGGACGGGCAGGTGGTCACAGCAAGTGACGGCAGAGCCTCCAGGTAGGCTAGGAGGCAGGTAGCAGGTGAGCGCTCCCAGGTGAGCGGGAAAGAGTCTCTGGACAGGCAGGTGGTCACGGCAAGTGACGGCAGAGCCTCCAGGTAGGCTAGCAGGCAGGTAGCAGGTGAGCGCTAACAGGTGAGCGGGAAAGAGTCTCTGGACAGGCAGGTGGTCACGGCAAGTGACGGCAGAGCCTCCAGGTAGGCTAGCAGGCAGGTAGCAGGTGAGCGCTCCCAGGTGAGCGGGCAAGAGTCTCTGGACTGGCAGGTGGTCACGGCAAGTGACGGCAGAGCCTCCAGGTAGGCTAGCAGGCAGGTAGCAGGTGAGCGCTCCCAGGTGAGCGGGAAAGAGTCTCTGGACTGGCAGGTGGTCACGGCAAGTGACGGCAGAGCCTCCAGGTAGGCTAGCAGGCAGGTAGCAGGTGAGCGCTCCCAGGTGAGCGGGCAGGCTGGTCCATAGACAGACTGACAGGTGTCGGAAGGCAGACCGTCGGACCGCAGGCTTGCAAGCAGGTAAGCGGATATCAGGCAGGTATCAAGCAAGAATCTGGCAGGTGACTGGCAGGTAACTGTTAACGGGACCTGAGGGCTGAAGCAGAGTGAAGGCTTTGCAACAACATTGCTCAGGCACCTCCATTTTGGAGGAGGTACCTTATATATGGTGAGGTCCTCCGGCCATTGGCCGGGGACTCCTTAGGATGGCGCGTGCGGCCCCTTTAAGAGAGGGGGAGCGCGCGCGCGCCCTAAGCACAGTGGCCGGGAAGCAGCGCGCGCTGCCAGCAGAGCGGGAGGAGGACGCCGGGCACGGAGCGGAGAGGTGAGGGGAACAGCGTCCCTGCCTAGCAGGAGGCAGGGATGCCGACGCTACATATATGGTGAGATCCTCCGGCCATTGGACGGGGACTCCTTAGGACGGCGCGCGCGGCCCCTTTAAGAGAGGGGGAGCGCGCGCGCCCTAAGCACAGTGGCTGGGAAGCAGCGCACGCTGCCAGAAGAGCGGGAGGAAGACGCCGGGCACGGAGCGGAGAGGTGAGGGGAACGGCGTCCCTGCCTAGCAGGAGGCAGGGACGCCGACGCTACAGATATATTGTCCCCATTCTGATATAGTGTCCTTCATCTTGGTAAAATGTCCCCATACTAGTATAGTGTCCCCATTCTGGTATAATGTCCCCATCCTGGTATAATGCCCCCCATCCTGGTTTAATGACCATCATACTGGTTTAATGTCCCTCGCCCTGGTTTAATGTCCCCCATCCTGGTACAATGCACTCCATTCTGTTACAGTGTCTCACATTCTGGCATAACGACCTAATTCTGATATAATGTCCCCATTCTGGTATAATGTAACCATTCTGGCATAATGTCCCCCATCCTGGTATGGTATCTATTGAGCTGCCATCCTGGGGATGGGTTATCAATATCAGATCGGTGGGCTCCGACACGCGGCACTGGCTCTACCCATCAGTTGTTTGCAACGCTCAGATGTAAATAGTTTGACGATCTGAACATCACTGCTCCATTCACTGTACTGTGGGTCCTGCAAGTCAGCTACTATTCATGTAATAGGAGCAGATCTGCAGCACCAGGTAGCTGCCACTACACAGTGACCAGAGCTGTGATGTTCAGCTCCACAACAATGTTTACATCTGACCTCTGCCAGAGTTTCAAACAACTGAGTAGTGGGGGTGCCACGTGCCGGACCCCCACAAATCTAATATTAATGAGCTAACCAGGGGATAGGCCATAAATATGTTTGTCCTGGAAATTCCCTTTAAAAGGGATTGTGTAATCGTACAAAACTAGCAAAAATGTAAAGCGCCTGGAAAACAAGGAACTTGCAATTTACCTCTTAGTAAAATCCTATGCTTTCTCAAGAACAGAGGAATTTTAATTTCATATTTTTTTTAATCAAATCATTTTTATTGAAAAACTCCAACTACAAATATTCCATCTTTCAAATAACATACATGACATAGTAATTCCATAGTAAAAATATGAACAAAGTATCTGAACTTCAATTCCCATAACCCACCCTAAACCCAAATCCCAACACTCCAGAGAGAACCATTTTCAGAGCAGTTCTAGAATAACGGACTATAGCATTCGTAGAAGGGGAAGAAGATAAAAAAGTGACTAACAAAGGGGTAGCAGCGTTTTAATGTTATCATTTACTGCTTGATGCCGGAGCCGGGGAGTGCACGCTTGAAAACTGTTGCAGGCTGCTGTAATCACAGGACACAAGCAAACAGCATGGCATTTCCTATCAGCAGGGAGGAAGTAAAGGGAACAGTAATGAAAGTCTCCTCCTACTCCGCTCCATATTGAAATGAATAGTGTGCATCCTACAAATGAGATGCATACAGCAAACAATTGATTTTCCATACATAGGTTTTGAGTTGACCACTGGATATACACATGTGTATCACTAATTACCAGAACTGGAAATCGAAAAAAAAGACGAGCAAGTTTGGGGTGAATCCAGCCTTCATTACTGCACAGCCGCTCAGAGGGATCGGTACTAGGAACAGCAGGAGTGCCGGCGATGTTCACAGATTTACCTGCTGCGGGACTGAAGGAGTCTGATCGTGCTCGTGTAGTGAGCTGGCAGGCTCTGGCTGTTCGGTGATTACAGAAGTGATTACACAGGATGATGTTGCCACCTTGTGGCCAGAGGTTGCACCTGCGTGGGGTGTGATGACAGAGCAAAAGACTGAGCCTCCTGTGTCCGGCCCTAGAGAGTCACGTGACCAAAGTGGGAAGCAGAAAAAAAGCGCGCGAGGAGTTTGCTGTGGGCTGTGAAAAGAGCCAGGACGGTGTGCAGGCCCTCATGCGTGGCGCAGGAGAGCCTCTCAACGGGATTTCTTTTACCTGACACCATATCCTCGGAGCCTTCCCCAGCTTCTTCACTGCTGAGGGATACTGCTATTACACTCCCTGCTACTGGAGTGTGGACTACATAAGGGATCCACCAAAGCTGCTATCCGGATCAGAGAGACTGTAAGCGGGTCCTCTGGCGAGAGGCCAAAGTATTCCCTCCTTTCAGCGTAATTTGTTGTTCCTGTTTTTTTTCCGGCTGGGACGCCTTCCTGCAAAGACAGACAGGCCTGCGACGGGGGACACATCCTTCTGGAGTAAAGGACTGGTAACGTGTGAGTAGGGACAGTGAGGGTCAGCTTATCAGTACAAGTTATTACTGTGCATATTTACGGTTGTCATTTATTGTTTTTTTTTTTTTTCTTTGCTGTATTAAAAATGTATACGAGTAAAGATACGGTTATCAAGATGGAGTCTGTGTGTGGGGATCTTGCTGGACCAGATTATAGATACCAATGCGCGGCCTTGCCCGCGGTCACTTCATCTGGCGTAGTCGGCAGGATCTGTGACCAACAGGATTCCCACCCAGGCCATGTGTACAGTCAGAAACCCCCGCCGGTGTCTATTGTGAATCAGGTCAGGAAATTTGGCGGACGAAACTACCCTGTACCAGACTGGGCGGAACAGGTCCGGATACTGGGGGAAATGTATAATATTGACCCTAAGACCTTGGCAGAAATGGCGGTACTGACGCTAGAGGGGGAGGCATGGACGACAGTCAGACTGGAGACGGTCAGGGGCCAGCGTACAGTAGATGATTTGGTGCGGGTGCTGGAGAACACCTATGGGCCGACCACATACCAGGGAACACTGCGACACATGTTCTTTAGACGGACGCAGCTTGAATGGGAGGATATTCCCCAATATGCGAACGCCCTTCAGGTACTCCTTGAACAAACCTGTGGAAAAGGGGAGCAACTAGCTGGTATGGCTTCTCGTGACCTGGTACTGAGAGACCAATTTGTAATAGGACTGAGAGACCAGTATCTTAACCGCACGTTACAGGACTTGATCCGGATGTTGCCGGCTCTTACTTTTGCTGAAGTCAAACAGGAAGCCATAGAACGTTCAAGGGGACCCGTCATGGATGTGGGGATTCAAGGTGCTGCGTGCAGATCCATATCTGACATTAAAAATCCGAACAGTGACACGGAAGACCTGAAACAGATGGTAGCAGACTTACAGAGACAGATATTACAGTTAACATTAGACCGACAGGGAGACCAGCGAAGACAGCCTAGTCGTCCCGTGGGACAGTGTTGGTCATGCGGTGATCCTCGCCATAGGGCAAATCGTTGTCCTCAACACTTCCCTCCGCAACAACCTCCGTCGCACCAACGAACAAACCCTCAGTCACCCCAGCGAAGGGAATTTCGATCAGACCAGCGAATTGAACCCCAGCCATATCCACAAGCAGAGCTACCACGCCGGGCCTCACCACAATGGCCGCCGTTAAACTAGACACCCCTGCAGCTGAGGCTCGCGCAGCAGGGGAGGCCAAGGAGAGGGGTGTGGAAAAACAGAGCCGATGGCGGGGTGCTCTTGCCTCGAATAGCCCGACACTTGACGTTGTCCTGGAGGGAATTGCCGTACAGGGACTGATGGACACTGGGTCACAAGTGACCACGATCTCTGAACAGTTTTACGAAAATTACCTCAAACCAAGAACTGCTCGTGACCCAGACACCGCCATTAAGATTATTGCGGCTAATAATCTACCCATTCCAGTGACCGGAGTTGCTTGGATGGACACAAAGGCCTGCGGACAGGACTTAGGGAAACGAGGGATTGTCATCGTCAAGGAAGGTTTCGGCTCCGAGACCCCAGTGATAGTTGGAATGAACATTTTGAAAGACCTGGATCTTATGCTGTTGACAAGAAAAGGACCCAAATACTGGCAGAAAGTCACCAAACATAAGCCTACTCGTCTGGCGTTCCAGCGCGTAATCCGGACCGTTGGACTTCAACAGATGGCAGAGGAACAACTACCCCTAGCCGCCATTACGGTGCCACGCCGTACCCGGATTACTTTGCCCGCTGAAAAAGAGACAGTCATTTCCTTACCCCTTAACACCCACCGACAACTTGAGGGGGTTGAAGTGTTGATCGAGCCGAGGACCCCAAGTGGGGGTAAGCTAAACCCACTAGTTGCTCGCACTCTAGCCGTTGTGAGGAACGGGAGAGTCCCTGTCAGGCTAAACAACACCGCAGACGTAGGCCTAGCCCTTGAAGCCGGCACTCAACTTGCCCGGGTATATGCTCTACCCACGGAAGTGAATCCCATTGGACCCCTAGAATTCACCCCGTCTACAGAAGGCGACAGGACGGTAACCGTCTCAGCCATAAACGCTCAAGTAGACGATGAAGACATTGGGCGAAAACTACTGGAAAAAGTGCAGCTAGACACGTCTCAGTACACCAAACAAGAAGTGTCTCAAGTGGAGTAACTCCTGCGGGAACACCAAGACTCCTTTGCAAAGCATGACACAGACTTTGGGTGTACCACCAGTATCCAGCACGAGATACCCACGGGCGATACCCCCCCTATCCGCGAGAGGTACCGGCAGATACCACCTCAGCAATACCAGGAGGTGAAAAGCCTGTTAGAATCCATGCTACGCGCCGGAGTGGTACGTGAAAGCCAGAGCCCGTGGGCTGCCCCCGTGGTGATAGTCAAAAAGAAAGATGGTTCCCTAAGGTTTTGCGTGGACTACCGTAGGCTGAACGCTTGCACTATCCGGGACTCATATCCACTTCCCCGGATCGAAGAGTCACTGACCGCCCTGAAGAAGGCCAAATATTTTTCGTCCCTAGACCTGGCCAGTGGATATTGGCAGGTTCCAATGAGCGAGAAGGACAGGGAAAAGACCGCCTTCATCCTTCCCATGGGCCTGTATGAGTTCGACCGGATGCCGTTCGGCTTGAATAACGCACCGGGGACCTTTCAGAGACTAATGGAACGCTCTCTGGGAGACTTTAACTTTTAGTTTACGCTGATATACCTTGACGACATCGTGGTATACTCCGCCACCTTTGCAGATCATCTTCACAAGCTTGGCCAAGTGTTCCAGCGCTTGAGGCGACACGGCTTGAAGTTGAAGCCCAGCAAGTGCCGTCTGTTCCAACAGGAAATCGACTACTTGGGTCACCGGATCTCGGCCGAAGGCGTCCAGCCCTCTCCGGAGAAGATAGCAGCCGTTCAAGAGTGGCCGCAGCCAACTACCGTCAAGGAAGTCCGGGCTTTTCTGGGGCTAGCAGGCTACTACCGTCGGTTTGTCAAGGACTTTGCTCGGCTTGCTGAACCATTGCATGAGGTTCTCCGAGGTACCGCGAACAGCCCCAGAGGACGACGCATCAGTTGGGGGCCTGACCGAGAAAAATCCTTTCAGGCACTTAAGGCTGCTCTAACATCACCCCCTGTTCTGGCGTATGCAGACTACACATTACCGTTTCAGTTGCACACCGACGCCAGCCTTCAAGGTCTAGGGGCGGTCCTCTCTCAAGTTCAAGATAATAAAGAACGCGTGATAGCCTATGCCAGTAGGTCTCTCCGTGACACCGAAAAGAATCCCGTCAACTACAGCTCCTTCCGCTTGGAACTCCTGGCTCTGACTTGGGCTATGACGGAGAAATTTGCTGGCTATCTGACAGGAGCGGAAGTGCTGGTCATGATGGACAACAATCCTCTTGCCCACCTAGAGAATGCCAAACTAGGGGCAATGGAACAGCGCTGGATGGCCAGGCTCTCTAGATTCCAGTACAAAATTAAATACAGAGCGGGGAATGAGAATCAGAATGCTGACAGCCTGTCTAGAGTGACATCATCCCCGCCAGTGGGGGACCGGGATGAAGAGTTGGAGGAAGATGAGATGCCTGACTTTGCCCGGCTCGCAAAGCAAATAGAAGATAACTGCCAGTATGCTGTAGGAGGGATTGAAGCCGTAGTGGGATCTCCCCTGTCCCAGCAAGAATGGGCCAAGCTTCAAGATCGAGATCCCGAGCACGTCTTACTGAAACAGTATGTGAATAAACAAGAGAAACCGCCCTCCGAAGTGCGAGCCCGACTATCGACCGGAGCCTTGGCTCTGCTTGCCCAGTGGGATCGGCTGATCGTGAAAGATGGAGTCCTGTGTCGCAGGGCCCTTTTATCCCATATGCTGGAGGAGTGTTTTCAGATTGTCGTCCCGGTGCAGTTGGCCCATGAGATGGTGGGCGAAGCTCACAGAAGGAACGGCCACTTCGGCATAGACAAGACCCTCCGGTGGACCCAGCAGTTCATTTTTTGTCCGGGGCTCCGTAAATTGGTTGAAAACGTCTGTCAAGCATGCCGTACCTGTGAATTCCACAAGTCCGCGGAGCAGCGTGCCCCCGTCCAGACTATTAAGATGTCGAGGCCCCTCGAGCTGTTGATGGTGGACTATCTATTGATCGGAACGGCGAATAGTGGCTACCAGTACTGTCTGGTGATGGTGGACCACTTCACAAAATTCGCTGTCGCTGTTGCTACGAAGGATCAGACTGCTGAATCAGCTGCACAGGCTATCTGTCAGCAATTCGTTCGGGTCTACGGGTGTCCGGAGCGGCTACACTCTGATCAGGGGGCTTGTTTCGAAGGGCGAGTCATTGAAGAACTCCAACGGATGTATGGAATCAAAAAGTCCAGGACCACCCCTTACCATCCACAAGGGAATGGCGCGTGTGAACGCTTTAACCGGACCCTCTTACAACTGATCCGGACTTTGGCTGAAGACAAAAAGCCCGACTGGCCTCGATTCCTCCCGGAACTGCTGTGGGCCTATAATAATCAGGTCCATTCCGTCACCGGATACACCCCATACACCCTTCTCTTTGGCCGTCCAGGCAAAGACATCCATGAGTTGCAACTGTCTAGCTCCGAAGAAGATACCTGTGGTACCTATCCTTCCTGGCTACAAACACACCGCCAGAGAATGGAGACTGTCTACCGGCTAGTAGGCCGACAAATTCAGGATCAAGTGCACGCTGACCCACTTCCGGTACAAGAAGACCCACTGAATGTAGGTCAACTGGTCCTAGTCTGAATAAAGAAGCCGCAAGGGAAACTCCGGCCCAAGTGGGAGACCGAAGTCTATCGAGTAATTGGACAGCCGTACCCCGGTGGCCCCGTCTATCGAGTGCAGGGCGAAGACAGCGGCAGCATCCGAACTTTGCACCGTAATATGTTGCGCCCCTGCCGTTCCCAGCCTGACTCCCCTACTGTGATACCTAGAGAGATGGATATCACTAATACTGTCGGAGACACTGACCCCGGGGATGTAGAGACTGAACGCATGCCTACCCCTGTCCGTCCGACTGACGCACTTGAACCAATTACCTCCTCTACTGACATGTTGACTGGGAAAGAGAGTGGGGTGACTGATAGGAGAGAGGGGATCCAACCCGTTAGGCGGACAACGAGGACCACTGCAGGGGTACCTCCAGGACAGTCCTACAGAGACCAATATGTGTGGCCCTCTTCCCAGCCGCCCCCTGACACATCCACAGCCATCGCCGCCCTGGAGCCGGTCGTTGACAGGGACTGCCAACCTTTGAGTGGGGGGGCGTGTAGTGAGCTGGCAGGCTCTGGCTGTTCGGTGATTACAGAAGTGATTACACAGGATGATGTTGCCACCTTGTGGCCAGAGGTTGCACCTGCGCGGGGTGTGATGACTGAGCCTCCTGTGTCCGGCCCTAGAGAGTCACGTGACCAAAGTGGGAAGCAGAAAAAAAGCGCGCGAGGAGTTTGCTGTGGGCTGTGAAAAGAGCCAGGACGGTGTGCAGGCCCTCATGCGTGGCGCAGGAGAGACTCTCAACGGGATTTCTTTTACCTGACACCATATCCTCGGAGCCTTCCCCAGCTTCTTCACTGCTGAGGGATACTGCTATTACACTCCCTGCTACTGGAGTGTGGACTACATAAGGGATCCACCAAAGCTGCTATCCGGATCAGAGAGACTGTAAGCGGGTCCTCTGGCGAGAGGCCGAAGTATTCCCTCCTTTCAGCGTAATTTGTTGTTCCTGTTTTTTTTTCTCTGGCTGGGACGCCCTCCTGCAAAGACAGACAGGCCTGTGACGGGGGACACATCCTTCTGGAGTAAAGGACTGGTAACGTGTGAGTAGGGACAGTGAGGGTCAGCTTATCAGTACAAGTTATTACTGTGCATATTTACTGTTGTCATTTATTGTTTTTTGTTTTTTTCTTTGCTGTATTAAAAATGTATACGAGTAAAGATACGGTTATCAAGATGGAGTCTGTGTGTGGGGATCTTGCTGGGCCAGATTATAGATACCAATGCGCGGCCTTGCCCGCGGTCACTTCACTCGGCTCGAAGCTTTTTACCTTGTTTACGACAGGAATAATTGAAAGCTGTGCTTCAAAGGCGAGGAAGAAGTTTGCCACCGTCTGCGCTTGAATACCCTTAAGGGGGGGAAAAAAAATATACATATACACAAATACTGAAACATCTAAATGCATTAGAACATCAAACCCGGTGAACCGGTAAATGACTTGTCCTCCAGGGATACAGGCTACTGTCATTCAGTAATTATTTAATAGGAATTTTACATTTTATGTAATCACCACGCTAGAATGTAAATGGAGAAAAACACAACACAACTCCTCACCATATGAAGATATTTTGTGTTATAGAACAGGATTTCTGTGGAATAACAAGACTGATTTACTATGTATGCACCATAGCCTTCATTTGATGTCACTTACTTAGCACCAACACCTTGCCCCAACTCTGCAATCCCCAATATCAGTCCATGACCTCAATGTGGTCACTATAAAATTCTAAAGAGGACTGGTCATGTCTCTATTAGAAAATAGACACACTTAGGATAGAAACAATATGAACATATACCCTGCTATAAGTAAGTAAAAAGCAATAGGAAATATATATAATATAGGGTACTTAGCAAACATGTTGTTTGATTAAAAAAAAAGCCATCCCACCAGCACCAAGGTGTACCCAGTCAGTTATGTGAACTATATAATAAAATACACTTTAGTACAATATTAGAATCTTGTCCCTTTAAATCTGCAGCTACTTCTTTCACCATGGTAACTGCATTCATACTCAGCCAATAGGATTGCTCGGTTTGAATTTGAAGGAAAAAAAAAAGTCGTATATGGTCAGTTTGTTCCATCTCATCTGAGTGTGAAGACAGACACCTGCGATCAGCGAGATTATAGGTATAAGACGTGATATAATATAACGGACGGAGCCACATCCCATCGCACGCACTCAGCGACCACAACTGACAGGAATCAGCACATTTATCAGAGGAGAAGTCATTATTCCCCAACACATGATAAGTGACAACTTCTAGATCTGCTGGGAACCCAACTAATCCCTGCTAGACCCTCCCCGGACCACCGCTCCATTCATTCTCTATGCAGGAGAAAGCTGAGTACAGCGCCCCCCATAGAGAATGAACGGACCGGCGGTTGAACATTTGCACTTCGCTCACTTCTATCTATAAGTGCTGTTCTGCTGATTGGGTCATAGCGGCCAAACCCACCGATCTAAGAGTCATCACCTATCCAGAGATCAGTGAGAACTTGTTCCAACTAGACATCCCCTTTAATTGAAGAGATCACATATCTAACAGCCAATCCTATTCATTCCCAATCTTCCCTGTGCCCAGTAATGCCCCTGGGTATATCGCCAATATGAGCCAATCACCAAACCCTCTGCTGACTGTTCCCCATGTTTTATAGATTTTGGATACGTTTCTACAAGAGAAGATATCAGCGGCCTCCATGGGGATGGGTTACTCTGCCAGCGATGGAGCAGGTAGTATCCACCAGCCTGTGATATCTCACCTTCCTCCATATTCTGCTGTTACATGTGTTTCTTCAGCTTTTCCCCTTCCCAACATAACCAACTGATGGTTTTTTTCTGTTTTTTCCTTCGCTTTTTCCAAGGGCTATAACTTTTTCATGTCTGTCCACATAGTGTGAGGTCTTGTTATTTTGCAGGATGAGCGGTACTTATAAATCACACCATTCATTTACCACATAGTACTAGAAAACGGGAAAAACATTCCAAGTGCAGTAAAAGTGCGAGGAAAAAAAAGCCTGACACTGTTTTTCTGGGAAGGGTTTTAACGGCGTACATAGTGTGGTGAAAATGACCTGTTAATAGGATCCTACTCCTCAGTGTGATTACAGCAAGAACAAACTTCTCCAAGAGTTTTGGCAAAAGAAAAAAACTTTTTTTTATGGTGTCACCATTTTTTCTGAGACCCGTAACATTTTTGTTTTTCGGGTTGATGGAGCTGTGTGGGGGCTTATTTTTTGAAGGGCAAGAGGACTTTATTGATAACATTTTGGGACACATATGACATGGTCATCGCTTCTTACAGGATTTTCTGTAGTATTGTGGCGAACGAAAAAAATGCAATTTTGGCTTTTTGAATTTTTTTCTGTGTTCTCTGATCGTTTGTTTTTTATATTTGGATAGATTGTATTTCTCTGAAAGAGACCATACCACAAATGTGTATATTTTTATTATCTTTATTTTTAGTGGGAGGTGAGTTGAACGTGTGGAGTTTTAATATTTTAAACTTTTTTTTTTTTTAATTTTCACTGCATTTGTATACATTATCTGATTGCTTGTGCTATATACAGCGATACCACAGTAATGCTCCATATAGCAAAATCACGGTCTTCTTTACAGCCCAAATGAAGCTTTATGATGACAGGCACGGAGGCTTCAGCAGACCCCCGGATGTCATAGCAGTCCATCTGCGCCCTGTGATCGCGTCACAGGAGCGCCGGTGGGCGCATGGAACAATGCATCCCAATGCCGGCGCGCTGTTAATGCTGCTGTTAGAGATTGACAGCAGCACTGAACAGGTTAACAGTGGTGGGCAGATCTTCGCTCCACTCGCAGCTCTTAGAGGCAGGTCCTGGTTGTTTGTCACAGCCATTATCTGCCATGTACGGGGCGAGCTGACCTGACTTATACCAGACATGTACGGCAGATGTTGGTAAGGAGTTAAAGCGGTTGTCCAGCTTTTGGGCCTTTTTTTTTACTTTAATGCAAGTATTTGGGGCTAAAATTGATTTCCGTTATTGAGTTTCATTAAAAATGTTGCCTTCTGTAGCATCTGTGCTGCACTGTCTATTGCTGGCTGCAAAATTAGCTAACTGAGAATCTATCAGTGAGCTCCTTAGTCTTAAGGGAGAGTTTGTAGATCTTTCATCTGTTTTTTTTTCCTGAGTGCCTTTTAGCTGATCTATGCCCAAAGAAAACACAAAACTTGAATGTGCAGGGAAACAATAAGCCTGTAATAGCCGGTGAAAAACACTTAATGAAACCTAAATGTAAAAAATTACTTTTAGTAGTAAATACATGGACATGAGAAAATACACACTGCTCAAAAAAATAAAGGGAACACTTAAACAACAGAATATAACTCCAAGTAAATCAAACTTCTGTGAAATCAAACTGTCCACTTAGGAAGCAACACTGATTGACAATCAATTTCACATGCTGTTGTGCAAATGGAAGACAATAGATGGAAATTATTGGCAATTATCAAGACACACTCAATAAAGGAGTGGTTCTGCAGGTGGGGACCACAGACTACATCTCAGTACCAGTGCTTTCTGGCTGATGTTTTGGTCACTTTTGAATGTTGGTTGTGCTTTCACACTCGTGGTAGCATGAGACGGACTCTACAACCCACAGAAGTTGCTCAGGTAGTGCAGCTCATCCAGGATGGCACATCAATGCGAGCTGTGGCAAGAAGGTTTGCTGCATCTGTTAGCGTAGTGTCCAGAGGCTGGAGGCGCTACCAGGAGACATGCCAGTACACCAGGAGACGTGGAGGGGGGCATAGGAGGGCAACAACCCAGCATCAGGACCCCTACTTCCGCCTTTGTGCAAGGAGCAACAGGAGGAGCACTTCCAGAGCCATGCAAAATGACCTCCAGCAGGCCACAAATGTGCATGTGTCTGCGCAAACGGTTAGAAACCGACTCCATGAGAGTGGGATGAGGGCCAGACGTCCACAGATGGGGATTGTGCCAAATGCCAGACCTCATGTGGCTGGAGTGTGTCAGCAGTTCCTGCAAGATGAAGGCATTGAAGCTATGGACTGGCCCACCCGTTCCCCAGACCTGAATCCCATTGAGCACATCTGGGACGTCATCTCTCACTCCATCCACCAATGTCATGTTGCACCACAGACTGTCCAGGAGTTGGCGGATGCATTAGTCCTGGTCTGGGAGGAGATCCCACAGGAGACCATCCGCAACCTCATCAGGAGCATGTCCAGGCGTTGTAGGGAGGTCATACAGGCACGTGGAGGCCACACACAATACTGAGCCTCATTTTGACTTGTTTTAATGACATTACATCAAAGTTGGATCAGCCTGTAGTGTGTTTTTCCACTTTAATTTTGGGGGTGACTCCGAATCCAGGCCTCCATTGATTAATAAATTTGATTTCCATTGATGATTTTTGTGTGATTTTGTTGTCAACACATTCAACTTTGTACAGAACAAAGTATTCAATGAGAATATTTCATTCATTCAGATCTAGGATGTGTTATTTGAGTGTTCCCTTTATTTTTTTGAGCAGTGTATATATATATATTATAAACAATTACTGCAGCTTTAATGCTATTCATTACGTCTCAGGAGGAGGACGGAAGAGGAAGAGGCGGAGGACGGAAGAGACGGAGGACGGAAGAGGCGGAGGACGGAAGAGGAGGAGGACAGAAGAGGAGGAGGACAGAAGAGGAGGAGGACGGAAAAGGAGGAGGACGGAAGAGGAGGAGGATGGAAGAGGAGGAGGACGGAAGAGGCGGAGGACGGAAGAGGCGGAGGACGAAAGAGGCGGAGGACGGAAGAGGCGGAGGACAGAAGAGGCGGAGGACGGAAGAGGCGGAGGACGGAAGAGGCGGAGGACGGAAGAGGATGAGGATGGAAGATGAGGAGGACGGAAGAGGAGGAGGACGTAAGAGGAGGAGGACGTAAGAGGAAGAGGACGGAAGAGGAGGAGGACGGAAGAGGCGGAGGACAGAAAAGGCGGAGGTCGGAAGAGGCGGAGGACAGAAGAGGCGGAGGACGGAAGAGGCGGAGGACAGAAGAGGAGGAGAACGGAAGAGAAGGAGGACGGAAGAGGAGGAGGACGGAAGAGGAGGAGGACCGAAGACGAGGAGGACGTAAGAGGAAAAGGACGGAAGAGGAGGAGGACGGAAGTGGAGGAGGATGGAAGAGGAGGAGGACAGAATAGGAAGAGGAGGACAGAACTGCACCTTAAGATCCCTAGGGGGAAAGGGATGGTAGTAATATAGTGGTAGTATATCCGTATTAGTGTAATATGAGTAATAATACTAGTGATAATAGTAAGAAAGTAATAAAATAACAGTAGTAATAGTAGTAGGTAGAATAGCAGTGTGATCCAGGGTCCTAGGACTGATCGCCTTTTCTCGGGGTCAAGAAGGAATTTTTCCCCTGTGACACAAATTGGCTGAAGGTGTCCTGGGGTTTTTGCCTTCTTCTGGATCAACACTGTAGGTATAGGGCAGTATTAGTAGTGATAGGAAAGAATAATAATACTGTAATAAGATAGCACAATGTAATAATAACCATATCAAATAGATTTATAAATACAAATTAAAATAACTCCAGTAGTACAATAATTAGTGTAATATTATATAACTTGTAACAACATTATTAGGTTTGATCCAGGGTCCTAGGACTGATCGCCTTTTCCCGGGGTCAAGAAGGAATTTTTCCCCTGTGACACAAATTGGCTGAAGGTGTCCTGGGGTTTTTGCCTTCTTCTGGATCAACAGCTTTAGGCATAGGGATTTTAGTAATACCATTATTAGAATCACAAGAATAATAAAAAAAATTAGAATTACATTTTTTTAATTAGTTTTATAACAGTTACAATTAATTGTGCAAAGTGGCTTCGGAGAGAAGTGGCAGTTATTTCAGAGGCAGTTAGTCAGGGCAGGAGTCAGGTAACCCACACTTTGACCACTTAGTCTCTTTTAACTATGTTTCTGTTAGCTCTCACTTTTTCCTCTATAGTCCTCCACTTTCTAATAACCCCCCAAATCCCTACACCAAGTAAGAAACTCTTCATCTCTCCCTCTATTCTCCCCATTCATCTCACCTCCTCCTCCAAATTATTCCTCAGCATTCAATCCTGGATCTCCAAACACAGACAGCCACCTCATGCTCTCTCTTGCTCCCACCTGCTAACACTTTCTCTGCTCCTCCTCACTGCTGGAGATATCTCTCCAAATCCTGGTCCTCCTCGCCATATCCCCACAGTCACTTCTACCTCCTATCCACGACCTTCCTCAAACTGTCGCAACCCTTCTAACCTCATACCCATCCAACTAATACCCACCTCTTCAGCTATACTAACAGGAGCTCTATGGAACGCTCGCTCTGTCTGCAACAAACTTTCCTTCATCCACGATCTTTTCATTACAAACAAACTCTCCTTCCTCGCCATCACTGAAACCTGGCTCACCCCCTCTGACACAGCCTCCCCAGCTGCCCTTTCATATGGCGGATTCCACCTTTCCCACACCCCCCGCCCCAATGGCAAACATGGTGGAGGCGTAGGTTTCCTCCTATCGGAACTCTGCGCTTTCACCAAAATCCCACTGCCACCCTCCGTTACACTCCCCTCTTTTGAGGTGCACTGTGTGCGCATCTATTCCCCCTCCAACCTCCAACTGGCCGTCGTTTACCGACCCCCAGGGCAAGCCACCACCTTCTTAGACCATTTCACTACCTGGCTGCTTCACTTCCTTTCCACTGACATCCCCACTATCATAATGGGTGACTTCAACATCCCCATTGACACTCCCCACTCGTCTGTCTCTAAGCTCCTATCCCTCACCTCCTCCTTTGGACTCACTCAATGGTCTTCCACACCCACCCACAAAGATGGCCACACACTGGACCTCATCTTCACCCGCCTCTGTTCCCTATCTAACCTCTCTAACTCACCACTCCCTCTCTCTGACCATAACCTCCTCACATTCTCTACCCTCTCCTCTCCGGGTGCACAATCCCCACTCCACAAACTCACACACCCTCGCAGAAATCTCAAACACCTTGACCTACACTCTCTCTCTGAATCCCTCCTTCCTCTCACAGACATAAATTCCTTGCACGATGCAGACGTTGCTGCTGCTTCATATAACACCACAATAGCTGCAGCTCTAGACTCGATCGCCCCTCTCACACACACCACACCTCGCACATTCAACAGGCAACCCTGGCACACTAAACTTACCAAAGAACTGCGCCGGGCCTCCAGGGTTGCGGAGCGGAGATGGAAAAGGTCTCACTCCATCGAGCACTTCATCGCATTCAAGCAATCCCTCACTAATTTCAAGTCCGCACTCACTACAGCAAAACAAACCTACTTCTCATCTCTCATATCCTCCCTATCTCACAACCCTAAACAGCTATTTAACACTTTCAACTCTCTCCTTCGTCCCCCAGCACCTCCTCCCTCTTCTCTCATCTCAGCCGACGACTTTGCCTCATTCTTCAAACAGAAGATTGACACCATCAGACAAAACTTTGGCCTAAAGTCCACACAACCCCTCCTCATATCTACTCAACCATCCTCCTCCAAACCCCACTTCTCCACCATTACAGAAGGTCAAGTCTCCTCTTTACTCTCCAAATCACACCTCACCACCTGCGAACTTGACCCAATCCCACCCCACCTCATCACTAACCTCACCTCAGTCTTCATCCCAACCCTAACCCACCTCTTCAATCTATCACTAACAACCGGAGTCTTCCCCTCATGTTTCAAACATGCCGCAATCACACCCATCCTCAAAAAGCCCTCCCTTGACCCTTCCTCTCTGACCAGCTACCGCCCCATATCACTTCTCCCCTTTGCCTCAAAACTTCTAGAACAACATGTCCACCTTGAACTGTCCTCCCACCTCTCCTCCTGCTCCCTCTTCGACCGTTTACAATCTGGCTTCCGACCGCATCACTCGACTGAAACTGCCCTGACCAAAGTCACAAACGACCTACTAAATGCCAAATCCAAGCGACACTACTCCATCCTCCTCCTTCTGGACCTGTCATCTGCCTTTGACACAGTGGACCATTCCCTCTTACTCCAGATTCTCTCATCTCTTGGCATCACGGACTTGGCTCTATCTTGGATCTCCTCATACTTAACAGACAGGACATTCAGTGTCTCCCACTCACGCACCACCTCCTCATCTCGCCCCCTATCTGTCGGTGTCCCCCAAGGTTCAGTTCTAGGACCCCTGCTCTTCTCCATCTACACCTTCGGCCTGGGACAGCTCATAGAGTCTCACGGCTTTCAGTATCACCTCTATGCTGACGACACACAGATCTACCTCTCTGGACCCGATATCTCCTCCCTACTAACCAGAATCCCACAATGTCTGTCCGCCATCTCATCCTTCTTCTCCGACAGGTTTCTAAAACTCAACATGGATAAAACAGAGTTCATCATCTTTCCACCCTCTCATTCACATCCCCCATCCGACCTATCCATCAACGTCAATGGCTGTTCACTCTCCCCAGTCCCACAAGCTCGCTGCCTTGGGGTAACCCTGGACTCTGATCTCTCCTTCAAGCCACATATTCAAGCCCTTTCCACCTCCTGCCGACTCCAACTCAAAAACATCTCCCGGATCCGTGCATTCCTCAGCAAAGACTCTGCAAAAACACTAGTGCATGCCCTCATCATATCCCGCCTCGACTACTGCAACCTCCTGCTCCGTGGCATCCCTTCCAACACTCTTGCACCTCTCCAATCTATCCTAAACTCTGCTGCTCGACTAATCCACCTGTCCCCCCGCTATTCCCCGGCCTCTCCTCTCTGTCAATCCCTTCACTGGCTCCCTATTGCCCAGAGAATTCAGTTCAAAACTCTAACCATGGCATACAAAGCCATCCACAACCTGTCTCCCCAATACATCTGTGACCTAGTCTCCCGGTACTTACCTGCACGCAACCTCCGATCCTCACAAGATCTCCTGCTCTACTCCCCTCTTATCTCCTCCTCCCACACTCGTATACAAGATTTCTCCCGTGCTTCCCCCCTACTCTGGAACTCTCTACCCCAACATATCAGACTCTCGCCGACCGTGGAAACCTTCAAAAGGAACCTGAAGACCCACCTCTTCCGACAAGCCTACAACCTGCAGTAAACACCACTGCACGACCAGCTCTACCCTCACCTACTGTATCCTCACCCATCCCTCGTAGACTGTGAGCCCTCGCGGGCAGGGTCCTCGCTCCTCCTGTACCAGTCGCTGACTCGTTTTGTTAAGATTATGTAAATGCTTTTGTTATGTATATCCCTATCACATGTAAAGCGCCATGGAATAAATGGCGCTATAATAATAAATAATAATAAATAATAATAATAATAATAATTGCATTAATGCAATAATAATAAATAGTAAAAATGGTGGTAATAATAATAATACAAAAAACTAGTCCCAGTTAGTAAGTTAGTGTAATGTTAGTGTAGGGACCCATCTGAAGAGGTCGCCTTGACGTTGGCAGATGGGCTCGCACAATTTGCTCAAAATGTGCGCTAAGAACCTCATATTTCTATGTACAGGAGATCTAGCAGTAATACCATTCAAGAGATAGATATCTGTGTACACACATTTTGTTATATACTTTTGTGCAGCACACAGGGCAGGTATACAGGTACAGTGCGAGAGTGTTACAGTGATATTATAACTCGGCCTTAAGGATAAAATGCTGATAACTGCAGATTCTGGAAACACATCCGAAACTAGACCTTGTAAGTGTAGCATCGGCGTCTCTGCCCCTTGCTAGGCAGAGACGCCTTCCCTCTCACCTCCCCTCTCCTGGCGCGACGTCCTCCAGCGCTTCTCTCCCCACTGCTGCCAGCGTGCGCTCTTTCCCCGGCAGTGTGCTTAGGGCGCGCGCGCGTGCTCCCCCTCTCTTAAAGGGACCGCACGTGCCGTCCTAAGGAGTCCCCGGCCAATTTGCGGAGGACCTCCCATATATAAGGCACCTTCTCCAAAATGGAGGTGCCCGAGCAAAGTTTTTGCAAAGCATACTCACCTCTGCTTCAGCCCTAAGGTCCCGTTTCCAGCCTGACTACCAGTCCTGTCTGCCTGCGTGTCTTCCCTTCAGCACGACAGTCTGTCTCCTGCATCCGCCAGTCTGTTTATGGGCAAATCCACCTGCGGACCAGGAAGCACCTGCCAGTTACCTGCCTGCTACCTGCCGTACATGCTAGCCCGCTCACCTGGGAGCGCTCACCTGCTACCCGCCTGCTAGCCTACCTGGAGGCTCCGCCGTCACTTGCCGTGACCACCTGCCTGTCAGCCAAGAGACTCTTACCTGCTCTGCCATCACTTGCTGTGACCACCTGCCTGCCAGCCAAGAGACTCTTACCCGCTCAGCCGTCACTTGCCATGACCACCTGCCTGCCAGCCAAGAGACTCTTACCCGCTCAGCCGTCACTTGCCGTGGCCACCTGTTACCTGCCAGCTACCTGCCTCGTCTGTCTGCCGGCTCACCTAGGAGCGCCCACCAGTTACCCGCCAGGTACCCGCCTCGTCTGTCTGCCCGCTCACCTGGGAGCACCTGCCTGTTTCCTGCCAGCCTGCCTGGAGACCCGGCCGTCACTTGCTGTGACCACCTTCCTGGTAAACCTAAAGACTGCTACTTGCCCTGCTTCCTCGAACTGTGACCACCTGTCTGCTACCAGAGACTTCCGCCTGCTTGCCGTGTCCATCCGCCATACCGGTCAGTCCCAGCCATCTGACCCGTGGGAGCCACCGTTTGCTTCCGTGCGACCTGGGTCGGTTTGGGTGGATACTTAGTCACGCTCCTCTGGGTCCCTCCTTGCACCTCGGCACAGAGGTTTCACCACCCAGACCCGTAACAGTAAGTAACTGGTTCCCAGCTAGTGGTAAATATGTACAGGGCAGTCCGGTACCAAGACCTGCTCTATAGGACACATTATCATCAGGCAGGTCCTGTCAGGGCTCTTACAAGATCTGCGGCAGAAGTGTGGCTGTATAACACAGTCCTGCTCCTGCCTCAGCTCCCCACAGTGGAGCCAACCTTGATCCTGGCAGCTTAAGGACTTGTGGAGGATGAAGATTAAGATGGCACACCTAAGGATGAGGAACTACCAGCAAGCAAAAAAGAAAAGAGCACCCAGAAACACCCAGAAGCGACAAGAAAAAGGACAGCCAAGAAGGGAAGAAGAGTGGTGGTGGTGGGAGACTCACTACTGAAAGGAACAGAAGCAGCTATCTGCAGACCGGACATAACCGCAAGAGAAGTATGCTGCCTCCCAGGGGCTAAGATCAAGGATGTTACCGATAGGATACCGAAGCTCATCAGTTCCAAGGATGTCCACTCATTTCTTCTGATACATGTTGGCACCAATGACACGGCAAAGAAGGACCTACCGACAATCTGCAAGGACTTTGAAGCATTGGGGAAGAAAGTAAAAGAACTGGATGCGCAGGTAGTTTTTTCTTCTATCCTTCCAGTAGACGGGCATGGCGTCAGGAGATGGAACAGGATCCTTGATGTGAACAACTGGCTGAGACGATGGTGCAGACAACAAGGATTTGGATTCCTGGACCACGGTGTGAATTACCTCTATGACGGACTGCTTGCCAGAGACGGACTACACCTCAACAAACCCGGGAAACACACATTCGCCAGGAGACTCGCAACACTCATCAGGAGGGCGTTAAACTAGAAGAAGAGGGGATGGGAAGAAAAACGCCGGACACGAACATGCAACCAGAGAACATACTAATGAAAGATATGAAGTGCGACAAAGAAGTTCCAAGACAAGATACTTGGAAAGGAGGTAAGAAAATTTCTAATACAATCCACAGGGAGAAGATTGGAACAAAACAAAATCGTGTCAACTGCGTGCTAGCAAATGCCAGAAGCCTGACAAACAAGATGGATGAACTGGAAGCAGAAATATCTACAGGTAATTATAACATAGTGGGAATAACCGAGACATGGTTAGATGAAAGCTATGACTGGGCAGTTAACTTACAGGGTTACAGTCTGTTTAGAAGGGATCGAAGAAATCGGAAAGGGGGTGGAGTCTGTCTATATGTAAAGACGAGTCTAAAGCCTACAATACGGGAGGATGTATGGGAGGGAAATGAGGAGGTCGAGTCCTTATGGGTGGAGATACATGGGGCAAAAAACAATAATAAAATTATCATAGAAGTCTGTTATAAACCACCAAATATAGCAGAAGCCACGGAAAGTCTATTAATGAGACAAATAGACGAAGTAGCAAAAAATAACGAGGTGATTATTATGGGGGACTTCAACTACCCCGATATAGACTGGGAAACCGAAAGCTGTAGATTTCAGAAAGGAAACAGGTTTCTGTCAATTATCAAAGACAATTATTTGTCACAACTTGTGCAGGAACCAACTAGAGGGACGGCCCTTTTAGACTTAATATTAACTAACAGGCCAGACAGAATAACTGAGGTGCAGGTCGGGGGGCACCTAGGAAATAGTGACCACAACATTATACAATTCCACATGTGTTTCAGTAGGGTGCCCAGCAAGGGACTCACAAAAACACTGAACTTTAGGAGGGCAAAGTTTGATCAGCTAAGAGATGCCCTTCACCTTATAGACTGGGATAGTATCTTCAGTAATAGGAGCACGGATAGAAAATGGGAAATTTTCAAAACAGTCCTACATAGTCACTGTAGAAGGTACATACCTTATGGGAATAAAAGGGCTAGGAATAGGAGGAAGCCAATGTGGCTAAATAAGGAAGTCAAGAGGGCAATGAAAAACAAAAAAAGGGCTTTCGGTAAACTTAAACAAGAAGGCAGCGAGGAAGCGCTAATATCTTATAGTGAAAAAAACAAAATCTGTAAGAAACAAATAAGAATAGCAAAAGAGGAGACAGAGAGACTAATTGCCAAGGAAAGTAAAACGAATCCCAAACTGTTCTTTAAGTATATAAACAGTAAAAGGATTAAAACTGATGGAGTTGGCCCATTGAAAAATAACCTGGGTAAAATCATAGAGGCCGATGAGGGTAAAGCAAACCTACTCAATAGCTTCTTCTCCACTGTTTTCACAAAAGAAAACAATTTATCGGAGGAAATGCAGAGTGATAAAGTAAACCCTCCGCTAAATATCACCCACCTAACCCAGGAGGAAATTCAGAAACGCCTAAATAATATCAAAATAGACAAGTCACCAGGCCCAGATGACATACACCACCGGGTACTAAAATAATTAAGTAATGTGATAGACAGGCCGCTGTATCTTATATTCAAGCACTCTTTATGGACAGGGACTGTCCCACTAGACTGGCGCCAAGCAAATGTGGTACCAATATTGAAAAAGGGGTCTAAAAGTGACCCTGGGAACTATAGACCAGTCAGCTTAACGTCTGTTGTGGGTAACTTGTTTGAAGGATTTCTTAGAGATGCTATTGTAGAATATCTTAATGATAATAACTGTCTAACTCCATATCAACATGGATTCATGAGGGATCGCTCCTGCCAAACAAACCTGATGGCCTTCTACGAGGAGGTGAGCTCACAGCTGGACCGGGGAGAGTCAGTGGATGTTGTATACCTTGACTTCTCCAAAGCGTTTGATACCGTGCCACACAAAAGGTTGGTATGTAAAATGAGAATGCTTGGTCTGGGGGATAATGTGTGCAGGTGGGTAAATAGCTGGCTGAGTGAAAGAAAGCAGAGGGTGGTTATCAATGGAGTAAGCTCAGGGTGTGTCAGGGTTACTAGCGGGGAGCCTCAAGGGTCTGTCTTGGGCCCTATATTATTTAATATATTTATTAATGATCTAGTGGAACGGTTGCATAGTAAAATAGCAATATTTGCAGATGATACTAAACTTTGTAAAGTAGTTAATACAGATGAGGATAGGGCACAGCTACAGGAGGATTTAGATAAATTGGGGAGTTGGGCCAAAAAATGGCAGATGGGGTTCAATGCCGATAAATGTAAGGTCATGCACATGGGAAAGAAAAGCAGCAGTCACCCATACATATTTAATGGGAAACCATTGGGGAAATCTGACATGGAGAAGGACCTGGGCGTCTTGGTTAACAGCAAATTAAATTGGAGTGCCCAGTGTCAGGCAGCAGCTGTGAAGGCAAATAGAGTCATGGCATGCATCAGAAGAGGAATAGGGGCATATGATGAGAACATTGTTCTTCCTCTGTATAAAGCGCTGGTAAGGCCGCACTTAGAATATTGTGCACAGTTCTGTGCTCAGGAAAGACATATTGGAGCTAGAGAGGGTACAAAGGAGGGCGACTAAGGTAATAAAGGGAATGGAGGGACTAAAATACCCAGAGAGGTTGTCAAAATTAGGCCTATTTACGTTGGAAAAGAGAAGGCTTAGGGGAGACCTCATAAACATGTATAAATACATCAGAGGGCAGTACAGAGATCTCTCCCATGACCTGTTTATACCAAGGATGGTGACAAAGACGAGGGGGCACACTATGCGTCTGGAGGAAAGGAGGTTCCTGCACCAGCATAGAAGGGGATTCTTTACAGTCAGAGCCGTGAGACTCTGGAACTCTCTGGGAGAGGAAGTGGTGATGTCCAACTCACTTAATGAGTTCAAGAGAGGCCTGGACGCCTTTCTTGAGAACAATAAAATTACATCTTATGCTTAGTGATAGTTAATTAATCCAGGGATTTAATCTGACTGCCAGATTGGAGTCGGGAAGTGAATTTTTCCTCAATGATGTAAATTGGTCTATACCGCATGGTTTTTGTTTTTTTTTTGTTTTTTTTTGCCTTCCCCTGGATAAACGCTGCGGAATAGCTGCAGTGCACAAGAAATAGGCTGAACTGGATGGACGCTTGTCTTTTTTCGGCCTTATAAACTATGTAGCTATGTAGGATGGATTAAATGCCTGCAAAATCTTCATAGAAAATACAGGAATTGTTGCTGATTCTGTGGTCAAACTTACAGAATTCATCCTCACCCACAATTACTTTGAATTTGATACCAATATATAACTACAGGAAACTGGTATAGCGATGGGATGTAAAATGGATCCACAGTACGCAAATCTTTTCATGGCCAAGCTTGAAAGTGACATTTTGTCCTCATGCCCCATCAGGCCTCTGGCCTACTATCGTTTCATTGCCAATATTTTAATCATCTGGACGGGGTCTGAGCAACAGCTGAAGACGTTCCATGAACACTTTAATCGATTTCATCCCACCATCAACCTAACACTCAACTACTCCTGTACTGAAATTAACTTTTTGGAGACCATCATCAAGCTACAGAACAATGAAATAGAGACATCCTTGTACAGGAAACCAATCAACCGTCCTACATACCTTAAATTATTTACAGACAAGCCGTCAGATACAATCGGATATGTTCCAACCCTATGGATAGAGACAAACACCTTCTTGGTCTCAGACCTTTTTGAATCAGGGCTACCATCCAAGAACAATTGAGAACCAGATTACAAGAGCCACCAGAATAGCAAGGAATCACCTCCTACATTACAAAACCAAAGAAGAAAGCAACCGGGTGCCTCTAGTAGTCATCTACAATTCAAATCTGGAGGCGCTAAGGAGAGCTACACGGAAACTACAACCCTTACTACAAAAAGATGCCCGATTACAATCCATATTTCCAGACCCCCCACTTCTGTGTTTCAGACAGCCCCCAAATCTAAGAAGCATCATTGTCAGAAGCTTTCTGTCATCTCCTCCAGCTACAGGTACCTTTCCTTGCAACCAGAAAAAATGTAAAACCTGTCCGTTTATAATGACCACAGACAAGATGATAATACCCAACTCACATCAGGACTATAAGATCCCAGGTACGTTCAAGCTGTATCACATCTAACGTAGTGTACTTAATTATATGTACCAAATGTCCAGCTGGGGGTCTTTATGTAGGGGAGACAGGGCAAAAACTTAGGACAAGAATGAATCATCATCGCCACACAATAAAAGAAAAAAGAATAGATCTACCTGCAGCCAAGCATTTTTGTTCCCCTGATCATAGCATAAAAGACATGAAATTACTGGTATTAAAAGGTCATTTCAAATCTCAAAGAGAAAGAAGAATCTCAGAATATAAACTAATGGTGACCTTTAACACTTTCAGAGCAGGAATGAATGTGTCGCATGGATTTATGTCATTCTACATCAACTAGGGAATGTGCCCCTCAGACTTGTGAGGCCATGATAACACTGGACCTAGTCACAGGACAATAAAACCTTCACACTCCTTATCTATTAACTGCTAAAATATTTATAGCCAGAACTGTTTATCTCTCCCATAATAACTCTGCTTTCCATCACCTGTCGCATCTATTGCATTATTTCTGTGTCTTATTGTGAATAAATATGTGACTCTTCAGATTTTGTGGTATACTAGCCTGATGAAGAGACTTGAGTAGTCTCGAAAGCTTGCAATTTGTTATTATCTTTTCAGTTAGCCATTAAAAGGAATCAACCACTGAAGACTCTCAAATCAAAGCATTATCAAATAAATTTCTGATGTTTTATTTCTGCGCATATTTCTATTCTGTGTCTATAATTTGATTTTAATATTGCAGCTGTGGGATTATATTTATTGTTGAAGTGGTATACAGTGACTTACCTGGGACACTTGTGTTAATTGCTATATTCTAACTGAGACAAAACCGTGTATGAATAAAGGATATTTATTACACACAAGTCTACAGTTCATATACTACTAATCACCACACTAACACAGTGCACACTAATAACAATAGCACAAAGTACTAATATACGATTAATTCCCAATTACCTAATTATACTTCCCACCCACTTGAGCTAAAAACATACATACATTAATACTAATATCCCACCCGTCTATCACTACACTATCCCTATGGAGAAAAAGGGGTTACAAGCAGTGATCAGTAGACACTCAGCCAGATGTCCTCATCATGGTGTCCATCGAGTTTTACCTGAAGTGGCTTTTGTGATGTCTTTGTGTTCGTTTTTTGCGGCGGTTTCACTGCAAAATCAGTTTATATATAAAATAGTGGCGACTTCCAAGCAGAAGCTTCTAGAAGAAAAGACCAATTGCTTCTTTTAGCCGCTTCACAGCTTTTGAAGCCTGAAGAAGTTAAAAGAAGTGACAACAACGGATCATATGCACAGCAAGTCCTTTTGACTTTTCAGTACATATGTTCATTCTTTTTGACGTTTGTACAACTTTTATTTTAGAATAGACATTTATCATCAATCCACCTGCTCTGAGCACAATGTTATGGAGTTCCCAGTATGCATACCATGCAAATAAGGTGAAAGACACGGAATTAATATAATTGGTATAACATTTTTTAATGTATATATATATATATATATATATATATATATATAAATAAGGTCATGTGACCTAAACGTTGGCCCATTGCACACAGACGTTTGCTGATGATTGTTGTAATAAACTTCTAACTTTCGGCTTATATTGGAGAGCCTGGTTTCCTCTCTATCTCTACTTTCCAGAGCGTCCTCAAAATCCCCTCACAGAAAAGAGAGAAGGGGGTTCATCCGAAAATCGTCATGTGCAGGAGCAGGTTTCTTCTTCAGCGTCTCAATAATATCACAGAAAGAAGACCGCTATTTCATTGATCCTCATCTGAGAACTCAGTACTGGTACGATGTTTCCCAAAGCTGATGGTAAACTAAAGAAAAGACAGAACAGAAGTAAAGGTGAATTATTTTTTTTTACCAATTGAAATGAATGCAGATGTAATCTATATGTTCTCTCTTACCTGGGCTGACGTACAAGATGGACTCTTCTAGTATCACTGCCAAACTCTTAACTTCTTCCTTGAACATTTAAGATGTTCCACTGAATTTTAGAAGGAAGCAGTGTTTGCGACACAGGGGGCACCGAAGGTTGGAGTTGAGCCAGGTAGAGATGCAACCCTGATGGAAACAATGATTGCATGGTAGCACTGTGACTCCCTCTCCGGTCTCATAATCCGTCATGCAGATGACACACGACTCCTCCTGAGATGTTACAGCTCTTGTTGGGAGGTTCCTAATTTGCTGAGCTCGCCAAGTCTGCTGCCTTTCCTGCAGATTATATTGTGCAGGTGGTGATGGTGGCCGCATCTGTGGCGGAGGCGTCATCGCTCCCATTCCCTGCTGCTGAAAGATGATGTTGAACAGACGGTTTGCCTGCAGTAATTGTACAGGAGATCCACTTGCAGCTGGAGACTCCCTGAGTCTGCGGCTGGGCAGAACGGGAAATGGCCGTCTGAATTCAAACTCAGTGACGGTGTCTGAGGATCCACTGTCATCCCTTCTGCTCTCTGATGTTTCTCTGGAGGGCTCTGCAGGGACGGGTCTAAGCGGAGAGCGGCTTCTTTCCCTGCTCTCTTGTCCTCTTTGCCGGAGAGGAGTTCTGGCTTCTCTGCCTCTCGCAGTGACAGCAGTGGCGTCTGTTCTGTGTCCACCAGTAGTAATTAGTCTTCTCTGATCCCTTTGAGAAGATCTCAATTGATGGACAATCATAGCCTGACCTATAAAGAAATAAAATGTACTATAAATATGCAAAAGTTTATAAAAAACACTTTTGAACCAAAGAGAAATAACCTGCTGTTGATTTGGAGTTTAGGGAGAGGAGCAAAAATTGATTAATGTTTGGGCTAAATAAACCTGCTCAGTGGATCCCCTCTCTGCAGACATCACAGAGCAGGGGTGGAACCAGACTGAAACTAACACAGCCCCCAAGGACTATGAATGGGAAGGTGGAGGATGCACTGAGTGTACAGAAACCGCTTACCCCAGGGAAATCTCCTCCCAGAAAAGATCCTATAAGGTAGGAATATTCTCTCACTTACCCTGATTTTCTGGTCGGCTCATCCAAGTCTCGTTGTCAGCAATAAGCTGATGCAGCTCCATGGAAGTCATGGTTCAGTTTCCCGGGGCTGAGATGGTAGAGTGATAGAAAATGAGAACTATGTTCTCTGATGGCACGGATGTTATGGTGCCAAAATATCAATAAGAAGCTGTAGAAGTAAAGCACTAGATGTATGAAACAAACTAGCTCGCACTTCCAAAACCACGGTAGAGTCTCAGCGAAAACTTCAACTCTGAAAATGGCGCTGATGTCACCGAGTGCATAGATTGTATAACCTCACAGCATTCTATGTCACTGTGACATCACATGTGAGACCAACAACGCGCTGTCATGATGGCTGACTGTCCAATCTGTTATATACATATTATAAAATGTTATATTATTATATATTATAATACACATTGTAAAAAAATATTATATTATATTATTATTAACCATCTAACACTCTTAAGGTGTGTATATGTGTCTAAAGCATAGGAGATATATATATACATCTTATGTATATCAGATGCCTTGGAATAATAATCTCATACTCACCTTTCAGACCCCCAGTACTGCTGCTGTCAGTGTCCCCACCGACCTCCTGACTTCTCCTTCCCGCAGGGGCCATTGGGTGACCACTGCAGCTAATCAGTTAATACATATTTCCCATTCATATGTTTAATGTGATGTAAAATAAACACTTTTAGAAAAGAAAACAGATAAATAAGATTTTCAGAATACGGCATGTACTAAGGTGGATACTCATGGTATGATATGCAGAGAGAGGAATACTGGGAGGACACTGAACATGTTAGTCCACCTGCTTAACCCTCAGGATAATTCTTATCAGGTCATATAGGGGTGTACATAGAAATCCACAGACCCCATAGCAAAGATCCGAAATGGGACCTCTTAATGGCCCCTGGCTGCCATTAAGTAACCCAGTGGTGGTCACAGAGATCCCCTGTCTAACTGCTTAGATACCATAGTTGCTGGTCACTATGGAAGCTAAGGGGTTAAACTGATGTAATCAGAGCTAACTTGAATTGCAGCAATTACAAATGGCTGTCTGCTGTGTAAAACAGCCGGCACCCACTGGGTATGGAGTGGGCTCAGCATGTGAGTTTGCCCCTTATACACCATCATAACTTATGCTGTATATATACGATATAAGCAGGGGATGGGGCTATTCGGCACTAGGCTCCTCCTGTTCATGGGCTCCATATCGGTCATGTGGCCTGCCAAAATTGGGTGTATGCTACTGAGGTCATACATATAATATGGAAAAAAAAAATCATACAAGGTAAAAAATTGAAATTCATATCAGAAATAGTCCAGTTCTTTAGTGCCCATTCACATTAAAGGAAAATCATCTGAATTGATTGAATTTTGTGGGACAGGCCCATTATCCTCCCAAGGAAAGCACATGCATGCTCGGCTGAATCAGGCATACATGAGTATAGGAGCAGTGAGGGAGAGAAGAGAGGAAGGGAGAAGACGGTGATTGGTGAGTATCTTAATCTGCCTACATCACATAGATATTTAGGATGGATTAGGGAAACGTTAGCTTGGAGCGCTTCTTTCTCCAATAAGTTTTATTGATTTTTATAAACAAAGAAAAATATACAAACAATGAACAGAGAACGCAAAAGTGTAGACAAATTATAGATGAAAGTTACCATAAAAGTGAGTGATGAAAATGTTCAGCATGTGAAAAAGTGGAAATAATAGGAGTGGTAGAGATGCGGAGACGGTTGGGACTGCTTGCCTCCCATGTAGACAGATTTTGATAAGGCATATGGGGCTCTATTACCCTAATTGAGATCTCAAGTAGGGGAATGACACCTTTGCTCTCACCCAGGTTCACCTGTCATGCCAGGTGTTGGTGCAAAACAGAGGGAAAAGGGAAAGGGAGCCCAGACACTAGGGAAAGGGGGAAGTGGAGACCTCATGGTCTGGTCTAGCGTCACCCTGTCTCAACTACCGTCCCTATAATGCCTCTTCAGCAATCGCCGCACGCGTGCCTTGCCCTACTTTCCCTGGCGTATGGCTATGGCTAGGGATGGAAGGAGATGAGCATTAGTCAACCTCCACTAAATACTATAGACAACAAGGGAAGACAAAACAGGGGGAAATTACTTAGCTTTAGATGACTCCAAATATGCACACGGCCTCAAACTCCAGAGAGGACGAAGAACTGCTCCTGCTTAGCCTCACAAGTAGAAATGAATATAGCCAGCGACTTCCTCTCAGACACACCAGGTATATATACACCCAGGCAAGAGAGATAATTAGCAAGAGAGAGGTAGCCGCTCGGTTCTAAAGACAGCCTCTTATTTAAGAAGCTGTCTGCAATGCCAAACGTAGAGATCTCCTGCAACCCACTGCAGGGCAACTGTCTGTCACCTCTGACACACCCGTGACATCACCAGAGGGAAACAGTTGATAACATAATTGAGAGAATAGAGGAACAGGAGGTAGGATTGATGTATTCAGACTGAAGAGTCCACCTGGCGAAACCAAATTTAGCAAAAACATTTTCAAACTGCATCCATCTGTGAGATTAATTTGATAAGGATTGGATTACTGCTATGCAAGAGCTAGGTGTGAGAACCTGTCCAGTTCAGATTTATGTGAATGATAAAAATGGTAGAAATGTTTCTTAAAGGGAACTTTCACCCCCTGTGAGATTTGAGACCTCTAATATGGGCATACAGGTTATAGAAAAATAAATCTATACATACCTGTATGGCCCATAGTAGAGTTCTGAATGCAGAGAAATGTAGTTTTATAAAATCTGTTTTCACATGCTTGGCGTCCCCCGGAAGGAAAGAAATCCCCGCCTATATCTTTAGTTAGCCCAGAAATCTCCGCCTATCTGCTTATTTAGCATGTTCCCCCATCCCCTGCGCATCACAGGGCCCTGTGATGTGCACTGGTGTAACTCATTTCCCGCGCATGCGCAATGCGACGCTCACATCAGGAGCATTTTGTTTCTCCCGGCCCCGTTTGTCTCTGCACTATTCCATAGTGTTCTAAATATGGACACACAGACCAAATACTAATGTCACACTGATGCAAAATGCTGATGACACTGGAACTATTATTGTCCACTTAAACGTTTAAACATGGACTTGTGAATGAAAAATATCAGATAATATAGCTGAGAGTTTCTCATTAATCATATACCAAGAGATCTGTCCTTTTCACTTCCTAGAAATCAGGTACTGGTTTTCTCCAGGCTAAGGCATCTGTGTTGGTTAGTGATGAGCGAGCATACTCGCAAGTACTCGGTACTCGCCTGAGCATCTCAGTACTCGAGATGCTCGAAGCTCGCCGAGTACTTCCGGGATGCTCGGGCGGATGCTGGGGTCTCCTCTCTGCATGTTTGCCGCTGTTTAGAGCACCATTCAACATGCAGGAATTGTCTGCCACACACTGCAATGCTGCAGCCATGTTAGTTGTGGCATTACAGTGATTGGCTGGCTGCACAGCCTCATCAGGTCTATACCAGACCTAGCGCCGCCGTGCTGATCAGTCCACTCTGCAATCAGACAGTGTAGGGAGAGGTGCTGCTGAGCTAGGGAGAGATTTGGTTGTTTATTAGTTAGTGTAGGTATTCCACAAGATTCTCTACACATATTCATCTCAACTAACAGTCCTTCTGAGGACTAATCCAGCTGGAGAGATACCAGTGCTAGGCAGGCAGGCAGGGTATATAGCAGACTGCAGTGCATATAGCAAGAGGGTCCATTTCAGTTCTGTCTGCTGGTGCTTTTACAGATATTATATTTGTAGAAATAGCCCCACGTATCAGGGGCCAGGAATATTTTTTTTTATTTTTATCTGATTGTTTGCTTAAGGCTGTGTGCCCACGATGCGTTTTTTAAGTGTTTCTGCAGGGCAAAAATGCTGCAGAAATGCTTAAAAAACGCATTGTAGAAGGCCTGCCATGTTGCCTAATGATAATCTGCATGAGCTTTGCACATGCGGCAGAAATTTCCGCTGCGGATTATCATGGCGGAAAAAAACGCAGCACTACCAATTATTTTGCGGAAGCTCTGCATTTTCGCTGCCATTGACTGGCATTGGAACACTTGGATTCCGCATCACTGGATCTGTACATGCGGAATCCAAGCGTTTCAATGTGCGGATGGTACCCGGGTCTGGATGAGAGGAGACTCTCCTCCGGACCCGGGTACCATAGAAACTGTAAAAAAAAGAATAAAATAAAAAATAAATATGATACTTACCTTCTGATGGCCCCCGGTGTGCTTGTCTTCGCTTGCCGGCAGATCGCGGTGGACGGAAGGACCTGCGCTGACGTCATTTAGTCATGTGATGGCAGGTCCTTCAGTGTACCGCGAGCTGCCGGCAAGCCAGGACGGAGCGAATAAAGACTGCGCGGGCCATCAGAAGGTAAGCATATATTTATTTTTTAATTTTTTACCATTCTTTAAGGTCACACTATATAAATCCATGACGTTTGCCTGGATTTATATAGTGTGACCAAGTTGTCAAGCACTTTCCAAGTGATGCTAAAATCGCTTGGAAAGCGCTTGTCTACCCGCATGCGGAAATGCATGTGAAGAACGCTTCACATCCGGTTGTCCCTGGCAGGAAAAACGCATGCACAATCCGCATGCTTTTTTTCTGCCAGGGAGCTGCAGAAATGCTCAGGAAAAAATCCAGAGCATTTCTGCATCATGGGCACATAGCCTAAAAACCATGCCAGAGAACACAGTTTTTCTTCGCCATTTGCTTGTTGGCACTGCATAATACAGCCAGGTCCTTTCCATATTACAGCGCTAAAAATCCATCTATTGAAAACTGTGGTTTGCCCGTCACACGGATCACATATAATTGCCCTCAACAATGCAGTTACTGGGAAAGTCCACCTAACCACGGACACGTGGACAAGTGCTTGTGGGCAGGGACGATACATCTCTCTGACGGCACACTGGGTTAACATTGTGGAAGTCGGAACCCAGTCGGACCTTGGGATGGAACACATCCTGCCGATTCTGAGGATTGCGGGCCCTAGGTCAATCGGGGTTGCCCCCACAGTCTACAGCTCCTGCACCTCATCTTCCTCAGCCTCCTCCTCCTCTTCAGCCTCCATCTCCGAAATAACCACATCAGTCACAAGCTGGAATCACTGCAGCACTGCCTCAGCCAAGCGGCAACAGGCTGTGCTGAAGCTAATATGCTTAGGTGACAAACCGCACAATGCTGAAGAGTTGTGGACAGCTCTGAAAGAACAGGCAGATCTGTGGCTGACACCGCTGAACCTACAGCCAGGCATGGTCGTGTGTAACAATGGCAGGAACCTGGTGGCGGCTCTGAGGCGAGGCGAGCTCACACATATACCATGCCTCGCCCATGTGCTTAACCTCGTGGTTCAGCGGTTTCTCAAAACCTACCCGGAGTTGCCTCATCTGCTTGTCAAAGTACCCCGCCTGTGTGCCCATTTTAGAAAGTGAGCTACAGCTTCCGCCGCCCTCGCCATGCTTCAGCATCATTTGCTGGTGTGTGATGTCCCCACGCATTGGAATTTTACACTGCAGATGTTGGGAAGGATTTGTGAGCAGAAGGGGGCAGTTGTTGACTACCACCATCAACAAGGCCATCGGTATTCAGTTCAGACTCCACACATAAGAAATCAGGAGTGGACATGGATGTCAGACATATGTACCATCCTCCAAAACTTTGAGGACACCTCCAAGATGGTGAGTGGTGATGATGCCATAATAAGCGTCACAATCCCGCTTCTCTGTCTTCTGAAACGCTCACTGCTAACAATCAAAGAGGATGCATTGCAGGAGGAGCACGATGAGATGGAGCAAGAAACCATACAGAGTGATTCCTCACAGCCCAGCCTCGTTTCATCCCAACGTGGATTGGGTGACAATGAGGAAGAGGAGGAGGAGGAGGAAGAACAGGAGCTAGTTTCATGCACTATAGACGGTGCTACCTGCACAAATGTCATACCATATGTTCAGCATGGATGGCCTGAGAACAGGGAGGAGGAGGAGGAGAGAATGGTCAGTTGTCCTCTTGGTGAGGACACGGAAGTCTTTCCTGTTAGCAGCCTGGCACGCATGGCTGAGTTTATGTTACGCTGCCTTTCCCGTGACCCTTGCGTTCTCAAAATTTTGGGAGACAGTCATTACTGGTTGATGACACTTCTAGACCCACACTACAAGGAGAACTTTCTATCTCTTATTCCTGAGGCGGACAGGTCTACAAAGATGGGGCAGTACCAAAAAGCCCTTGTTACGAAACTATTAAAAAAATTCCCATCTGAAAACGCTGGTGGCAGAGGTCACAGTTCGTTGGACAACCAAGGAGTACAGGCAAGAGGGACACAAATCCAATCCAGCAGAGGCAGGGGAACACTGTCAAAGTTCTGGGAGAGTTTTCTCAGCCCCTCCCATCGCACAGGCCCTGAGGCACAGGGTACTCTCACAAGGAGTGCAAAGTTTGGGAAGATGCTGAGGGAGTACCTTGCCGACCATACCAACATCCTCCGTGATTCCTCTGTGCCTTATAATTATTGGGTATCCAAGCTAGAGACGTGGAATGAACTGTCTCTCTACACCTTGGAGGTCCTGGCCTGCCCTGCCGCTAGCGTTTTGCCAGGGCTGGATTGGGCCAGACTTGTCAACACCACTGAATGATAGCAGTGTAACATAAACTCAAATCCAGTTTCTTTTTTGTGAAGTGTATTCCCATGCACCTTTTCACACCCACACATGGGTATATGTTTCCTGATTTTGGCTATTTGCTCTTGTCCTCCTCCTTCTCCTCATCCTCATCCTCCACCACCATATCACCAGGGTGACATGGTCTGTGATGCAACACCCACATATTTTTTTTAAAGGGTGTTTATGATGCCAGTAAAAAAAAAATTTTATACAGTATGTTCATGTATACCCCCAGGGGTAAATGTTTGTCAGCCCATACACTTAGTGCATGGGCGTTACAAGTATAGGAGACCCGCTCCTTTCTAATGGTAAACATTTTTTTATGAGGTCCTCCTCCACGTCTTTTCCAAGGTGCATTGGAATGCCTCCCAATTTTTGGCAACACTATGGGAGACCCACTTCCCAATAATGGGAACATTTTTTTCATGAGGTCCTTTGTCTCTTCCAAGGGGCTTTGGAGTGCCTCCCAATTTTTGGCAGGCCTTGCATTCACTACATAGGCCAACACTATGGGAGACCCACTTCCCAATAATGGGATCATTTTTTCATGAGGTCCTTTGTCTCTTCCAAGGGGCTTTGGAGTGCCTCCCAATTTTTGGCAGGCCTTGCATTCACTACATAGGCCAACTCTATGGGAGACCCACTTCCCAATAATGGGAACATTTTTTCATGAGTGACCTGGGAGTCAGAAATGCTTCCAGGGGTCTTCCCCATGCTGTTCCCATGTCATTTGAGCTCTGTTCCCATTGATTTGGGCAATTTTTAAGCCCTGTGCAGACCGCCGGGGGGAGCCGCCTGAAAAATGATCGAGTTTCCCATAGACTTACATTGGGCTCGTTGCTCAGGTCGAGCACCTGAGTATTCCACTGTGCTCGACCCGAGCAACGAGCACCCGAGCATTTTAGTGCTCGCCCAACACTAGTGTTGATGTGTTGATGGGCATGGGGGACATGGGAGACATAAATGGACTACTATCTAAGGTGTATAGGCACAAGGCACCTTAGGAGTTAAGGTTAAAGATGTTACAAGATATTACATGAAATGTTACATTTTTTGCTGATCACTAATAGTTCACATGAAGCTAAAATCTTCAGTCTTAACTTTTTCTTAAGGCATTATTGTAAAGTCTATGAGAAGATATGATGGGTTCAAAGAACTTCTGGAATTTTAACAAATGCAGAAGACAATTTTTGAGATGGGGATGAATAAATAAATAACACATCACCAATTATAAGAAGAGATCCTACTTTTTGGGGGTCGTGTTTTACTATAATCAATTGTCTATTACATCTGGAATGGAAGTTGTGCCTTGATTTTGTCAGAGATAATCTGGGGAGGCAAAACCATGGGGGGTCACACAAACCTCCACTTTTGGTACCCTGACTGCTGTTAGGTGCTGTGATGAAATCCTTGGAGCCATTGTCAGACAATACACCGGTGCAGTGGCCCTGGGTTTCTCCTGGTACAAGACAATATCCATCCTCATGTGATCAGACTGTGGAGACAGTACCTGGATGAGGAAGACATTTATGCCTTTGACTGGCCCTCATGTTTCCCAGAGCTGAATCCTTTTGAGATCCGGTGGTTTGTTCTGTATCAGGCATCCAACAAAGTCAAGTAACATTACAAACTATGCAGGAGCTCACCGATGCCCTGATAACCCAGAATACCGCCCGTTGTCTCATCAGGAGCATGCCCAGACATTGTCAGGAGTGCTACAGACACGTGGGGTCATACTTTTATTTTTCACGTCACTGTAAATACTTCTATACCATCCTTTGTTATTATTCTCTACGTTAAAAGATATCATAAGCAGAGAATGGGAAGATAAACAGCAAAACAAATAATTATTAAAACAAATCCAATGGAAATATTTATTTTTTATTTATTTACTTTTTAGTTCTTCAAACTCGAATTGTCTTCTTTCTTTTCTCACTTTATGCAGAGAAGTTTTGCTACAAGAAGCAGACGTTCCACGGGTAAGTCCTTACTGATACAACGCTGTTACAATGCCTTATACCAATGTTCCCAGCCGGCAGCTCTCTGCTGGCGTCTGAACTGCAACTCCTAGAATGGCATAAATAGCCATAGATTGGGCAAAACTGGCCGACACATCCACTGGTAAAACTCCAGAATAGTAATTTACAGGACTGACCGGAATGAAACAAGGATACTGATAGATGATGATGAATGGGTGAAGCTGCAGAAGAGACGATGTAGGACGGGGCGTTGCTTTGCCCGCTGTCAAGTTCTTCAAAAGTTGAACCATTTCGTCTCCAGATATGTTACTCCAGTTCCTGTAGTCCTTGACTGGAGTAACACTTCTGAAGGGGCACACGTAGACGCACACCACTCATCAGATATGCCAAGTTCATTAAGTGTTGTGCGCCTCTTAATGAAAAGCATTCATGAATAAGATTTGCCGATTTCTTTAAGACTGGGGCCTGAAAAAGCACTCACAAAATGATTAAAATCATTTTCCTAGTCATTTCTATGAATAGAATATTTATGCGCCTAAAGTGGCATAATTCTTGATGAATTTGCCCGTCAGGCTTCCACAAGCACAGTAGTGCCTTAGTTTTGCAACTTTTGGTGGATCCAGCCAGGAGTGGAGTAAAAATGCTAAAATTCGCAACATTTTTGTGCTACTTTGAATTGCGACCAAAATTTTGCAACGTTTCAAAGTGTTGAACACTAGAAAACTGTTGAAAACAACTTGATGAGTCGGGCCCTATATCTCCAGCAGTGGCAGTAAATAAATGGAGCAATGAATGGAGTAATGAAGCTTGTGCAAGACTATATCCCTCCATTCAAATGGAACAGAAAAAAGCACAGAGGCGCTCTATGTGTGAACCAGCTTGAAGGTCCAGAAATCCAGTGTTCTGGAATTGCTCACCTGGGATACTTGTGCTGACCATGCACAACACTCCATGAAATGTGAACTGAAAACACTCAAAGCTGCGGCACTGACCTCCTGTCCCAATTGCCAGAGAAGGAAGCAAAGGATAATCCAGGAAGGAGGAAGAAATGCAGTTTCTCCAGGCGCTGCCACAAAGGATGACGAGCCAGATGGTAAGTAAGGTTTTTCTATTGTTTTGTAATGGTAACAAGACTACACATTTCTGGGATGATTCAATTCAAATGGGACACTATAGAGCCCCAGGTTTTAAACTGTGGAGGTCCCAGTGTGGGATACCCAGTGGTCAGCAAGTATTTACTTTTTCGGTCGAAAGGTGATAACTTGCAACCTTTGTAGCATATCTTTAAATGATTATTCTCATTTCTTCTTCAGAAGCGCGCTGCTCCCCTGTCTTCCTACTCTCTGCTCGGCAGGGCAAAGTGCGCTCCGGACTGACTGACATTTTGGAGAAGCATCATAGATGCGCAATTGGCCCAAACTTAGTTCCCATGCCGCTATATGAAGCATCGGAGGATCACAGAAGTACTCAAGCTGGTTGGATTCACTCATCTGGCCAACTTCAGAGCAGCACTTGTAAGCTCTACAGCAAAGAGCTTGTAACTGTTGCGCTTCTCGCCTTGGAGAATGACCACCGAAATGAAATGGAAAAGACAGAAAATCATCTTTCCAGGTAATGCACTAATGTATGTTTTTCTTTATATTAAGCCATGTTTCCACATATTCAATATAATAAAATCTCATTCTCCCTCTATGAATGTTCATGTGCAGGAAAAAAACTGAGTAAAACTCTCTTCTTTATTAATTCCGGCATCTTTTTGACTTGCTACATATGAAAATAGTAGAAGATAAATATATAAGACTAATGCAGAAGACGACAGTCCAATGGGAACAGATATTGTGCCTTTATAGAAACAAATGTGGGGCCTTTGCAGTTGTCACCAAATTGATGCAATGTATCCTTATTAATAAAACAAAGATGTCTCTGCCGGGTTCTCAAAATACTATTTATTGATTTATATAGCTCTGTTTCTAACAATCCAAGCAATACAATAACTGCAAATATACATCGAGTGAAATAAGTATTGAACGTTTCACCAATGCTCTACATAAATATGTTTTGAATGGTGCTATTGACATGAAATTCTCACCAGATTTCAGTAAAAACCCATCCAATCCACACAGGCAAAGAAATGAAACCATAAATGTCCATAAATGAAATCATGTGTAATAATGAAGATGACACAGGGAAAAAGTATTGAACAAGCTTCCTGAAATGTATTTAATACTTCATACAAAAGCCTTTGGTGGTGATGACAGCTTTAAGACGCCTCCCGTATGGAGAAACTAGTCGCATGCATTGCTCAGGAGTGATTTTGGCCAATTGTTCTACACAAGCACTCTTCAAATCCTGAAGGTTCGGTGGGCTCCTTCTATGAATTTTAAACTTTAGCTCCTTCTATAAATTATGCAATTTTTACCAAATGTGGCAATACACCATATGTGGTTGTACACTAGAGTTTGAGCACACGGCAGGGATCGGATGAGTAGAAGCGCTACTTGGGTTTTAGAATGCAGATTCTGTTTGAATAGATTGAGGGTGCCATTAGCCGAGCCCCTGAGGTGTCAGATCAGCAGAAACCCCCACAAGTGACCCCATATTGGAAACTTTACTGCTTAAGGAATTCATCAAGGGGTGTAGTGAGTATTTTGAACCTACAGATGCCTCACAGAATATTATAACATTGGAATGTCGAAATTTCACATTTTAGTTGTTAAAATGTAATTTTTTTTTATTAGCTACAAATGTGTCAGTTCCATGAGGGTTAGTAGGTGAAATTGGACCCCAAAATTTATTCTGCAATTTCTTCCGAATATGGTGATGCTCTATATGTTGTCAGAAACTACTGTTTAGCCTCACGTCATGGCTGAGAAGGAAGGAGCGCTATTTGGATTTGAACCACAGATTTTGCTACAATAATTTTCGGGCAACATTTGCAGAGCCGTTAAGGTGCCGGAACAGCAGCAAACCTCCACAAGTGACCCCATTGCAGAATTTGGACCTCTCAATGAATTCATCTACGGCTCAAGTGACTATTTTGTAACATCCACGCCATAGTTTTTTGGGGGGAGAATTGCAAATATGCCAGCTCAGTGCCCACACATTGTGCCCAGTTTGTGTTTCTGGGGAAAACCCGTAAAATGTTAAGTGCACTCTTCCCGCTACAATAATGCCAAAAATGTAGCCTCCTACTGTAGTTTAGGCACAGTGGGGCTCAGAAGGAGGGGGTATTTGGGAGCGTATATTTCACTGTATTTTATTTGAGGGGTGGGAGCCATGTTGCTTTTCCAGAGTCTTTGTTCTACTAGTAACATGGGAACCCTCTACATTTCCAGTGACAGATGGCAGATCTGAGTGGGGGCTGGTTTTGTGTGGGAAAAGTTAGGGTTTTTTTGGTAACATTTTGGAGTACAAAATATTTTTTGATCACTTTCAGTATGGTGGGATCACATTCTTGTGTTCTACGCTGAGCATTTATAACAGGGTTTCAGAGTAAATCTCACAAAAATGCAATTCAAACGAAATCCCCAGAGGAACCATCCATCATAATGAGGCAGATGAAGACACTTTGGACTCTGTTTGTCGTCTATTCCGGTGGTATCCATCTTTTTTGGCGTGCACAAAACTGTGGTCGCCCACACTTGTGCGCTAAAAAGATGCATAAAATAATGTGACACCACTGTAACAGACACCAGAGTCCAAAGTGCCTCCATCTGCCTCTTTATAGTGAGTGGTTCCATTGGGAGTTTTGTTTGAATCGTGTCTTGTCTGAATTGCGTTTTCTCTGATTTACATAGAAACTCCAATGTAAGAGCTCAACAGAGAGCGCAGGATAAATGTGAATCGAGCCATATTCCAATTTTTGGGATGTAGAATGAACAAATAGACAGTAGTACAAGAACAGTTTTTATTTTTATTTTTGCGCCGCTCATCGTGCGGTATAAATTAATCTACGGGTCAGTGCAATTACAGCGATACCAGATTTATATAGTTTTTTATGTTTTGCTGCTGTCATGCAGTAAAAATGATTGTTTATAAAAAAATAGTTGTTTTTTTGTCGCCATATTGTGAGAGCTATAATTTCTTTATCTTTTGACGAACAGAGCTGTATGAGGGCTTATTTTTCACAACGAGTTGAAGATTTTTTTGGTACCATTTTGGTTTACATAACAATTTTGATTGCTTTTTACTAAGATTTTTCAGACACAGAATGAACAAAAAACAGCAATTCAGCTATTGTTTTTATACTGTACATTCTTTTGCACCGTTCACCATGCGGTAAAAGTGATAACACTGATTTATTCTTCTGGTCTGTATGACTGTATGATTACAGTGATATCAGATTCATATGACCCCCTGATTCATTTGCTGTTTTGGGGTAACTTTGTTTCTCCTATTTTCCCTTGTCCATCTCTTCTTAAGGGTATTATATAGACCTGTTTACCTATCAAAATATATTTGTTTAATTCACCTTATGGACATCTATGGCATACAGTATATGTTCCATATGCATTTCATGTCCCTTTTGATCAGGGATATTCACTCAGTATACATATTTTTGTACTGTTTGTACCTTTCTCTACGTGACCCCAGGTGTTCATGTCACTTATATTGATTGTCTATCATTATTGCTTGGGGATATTTTAGCACACTTTTTATTGTTCTTTTTTTTTAATAATTTGTGGAATATTTATCATCCCCCACACATTTTTGGTACACCAGTGCACTTATTTTGCACGTATTCATTGTTAGTGCTTATGGCATTTATGTTCAATATTATTGCTATTATTATTATTGTAACAGGTTAACCCTTTTTATTTTTCACTTTTTTATGTATGTCTTAGTACACTAGTGCACTTGCTTCGCACTTATTCACCCACAGTGCTTATGGTATTATGTCTAACATCATTGCTGTCATTAGTAATAGGTTATTTCATCCATCCTCTCTCTTGTAGCTTCTAATTCCATCTGACTTATATACCAGGTTCAAGCGTTTATTAGGATTACTATGTATTATGTATTACCTTTTCCACCTGCTTTACCCACGATGTGATATGAGTCCTGTCCAATAGCGATCCGGGCTCCCCCATCTTTTGTACACCTAGCGGTATTTGCTAGCCGCACACTTTACTTACTTCCTTTCCTTGGGCTTGTGCGCATGCGCATTCATGGCACTCAGTGTCTTCCGGCCTTGCGCACTCGGAACAGTGTGCGTGCCACGTATGCATTCCAAGCGCACAATCCTGAAGTCACCTTTTACATCTATGAGTTACTGAGGAACGCTTCATGTGCCGCCTTCCACCCATGGCAACAATTGGATATAAGGCTAAAAACTTTGATTAATGTCTGTATATATAAGGAACACTGTCCCCTCCCTAGTTAACGCCCCTTGGAAGAAGCACTGGTGAAACGGCGTTGTCGGGGGTGCATACACATGTAGATCTGACTACTAACAGTAAGTTCTAAGTGACAACTCCTTTCAAATCAGTACTACCGGGATTCAAAGCCTCCAAGCATTGCACTGTGCACTTTACGACGGGCTAGTCCCTATAATCTGTGTTTTATTTGATTCATGTTTACTGTTTTATGCCAATAGACTTCTCCATGGAAAACCTTGATTTATTAGGTTTCTTTTCTCCAGCACAATGCACCTTAGACGTGGGGTTATATATCTGCATGGTTTAATTAGTGATCACATGGAGTCATAGCTTATTTTCAAATAGCATTAGGCTCATCTATATGTGGATTGGTTAACGGTTTCCCTTCCCTGCTATGTTTATATGTTGTTTTATTGATTTTAGCATTATCAAATTAATAGAATAGAGTGTGTTCTTAAACCACTGGTAAAGATTACACCCAGCTACATTCAGGACACAACAGACCTACTGAATAAACTAGCAGCAATAGGTCCTCTACCAGAAGGATCCATCCTGGCCACCATGGATGAGGAATCTTTGTATTCTAACATCCCACATCAGGCCTGCAAAATCTTCATAGAAAATACAGGAATTGTTGCTGATTCTGTGGTCAAACTTACAGAATTCATCCTCACCCACAATTACTTTGAATTTGATAACAACATATATCTACAGGAAACTGGTACAGCGATGGGACGTAAAATGGATCCACAGTACGCAAATCTTTTCATGGCCAAGCTTGAAAGTGACTTTTTGTCCTCATGCCCCATCAGGCCTCTGGCCTACTATCGTTTCATTGACGATATTTTAATCATCTGGACGGGGTCTGAGCAACAGCTGAAGACGTTCCATGAATACTTTAATCGATTTCATCCCACCATCAACCTAACACTCAACTACTCCTGTACTGAAATTAACTTTTTGGACACCATCATCAAGCTACAGAACAATGAAATAGAGACATCCTTGTACAGGAAACCAATCGACCGTCCTACATACCTTAAATTGTTTACAGACAAGCCGTCAGATACAATCGGATATGTTCCAACCCTATGGATAGAGACAAACACCTTCTTGGTCTCAGACCTTTTTGAATCAGGGCTACCATCCAAGAACAATTGAGAACCAGATTACAAGAGCCACCAGAATACCAAGGAATCACCTCCTACATTACAAAACCAAACAAGAAAGCAACCGGGTGCCTCTAGTAGTCATCAACAATTCAAATCTGGAGGCGCTAAGTAGAGCTAAACGGAAACTACAACCCTTACTACAAAAAGATGCCCGATTACAATCCATATTTCCAGACCCCCCACTTCTGTGATTCAGGCAGCCCCCAAATCTAAGAAGCATCATTGTCAGAAGCTTTCTGTCATCTCCTCCAGCTACAGGTACCTTTCCTTGCAACCAGAAAAAATGTAAAACCTGTCCGTTTATAATGACCACAGACAAGATGATGATACCCAACTCACATCAGGACTATAAGATCCCAGGTACGTTCAGCTGTATCACATCTAACGTAGTGTACTTAATTATATGTACCAAATGTCCAGCTGGGGGTCTTTATGTAGGGGAAACAGGGCAAAAACTTAGGACAAGAATGAATCATCATCGCCACACAATAAAAGAAAAAAGAATAGATCTACCTGTAGCCAAGCATTTTTGTTCCCCTTATCATAGCATAAAAGACATGAAATTACTGGTATTAAAAGGTCATTTCAAATCTCAAAGAGAAAGAAGAATCTCAGAATATAAACTAATGGTGACCTTTAACACTTTCAGAGCAGGAATGAATGTGTCGCATGGATTTATGTCATTTTACATCAACTAAGGATTGTGACCCTCAGACTTGTGAGGCCATCATAACACTAGACCTAGTCACAGGACAATAAAACCTTCACACTCCTTATCTATTAACTGCTAAAATATTTATAGCCAGAACTGTTTATCTCTCCCATAATAACTATGCTTTCCGTCACCTGTCGCATCTATTGCATTATTTCTGTGTCTTATTGTGAATAAATATGTGACTCTTCAGATTTTGTGGTATACTAGCCTGATGAAGAGACCTGAGTAGTCTCAAAAGCTTGCAATTTGTTACTATCTTTTCAGTTAGCCATTAAAAGGAATCAACCACTGAAGACTCTCAAATCAAAGCATTATCAAATAAATTTCTGATGTTTTATTTCTGCGCATATTTCTATTCTGTGTCTATAATTTGATTTTAATATTGCAGCTGTGGGATTATATTTATTGTTGAAGTGGTATACAGTGACTTACCTGGGACACTTGTGTTAATTGCTATATTCTAACTGAGACAAAACCGTGTATGAATAAAGGATATTTATTACACACAAGTCTACAGTTCATATACTACTAATCACCACACTAACACAGTGCACACTAATAACAATAGCAGACAGTACTAATATACGATTAATTCCCAATTACCTAATTATACTTCCCACCCACTTGAGCTAAAAACATACATACATTAATACTAATATCCCACCCGTCTATCACTACACTATCCCTATGGAGAAAAAGGGGTTACAAGCAGTGATCAGTAGACACTCAGCCAGATATCATCATCATGGTGTCCATCGAGTTTTACCTGAAGTGTCTTTTGTAGAGATGAGCGTTGTTTTACTCGAACTGTTCGCCAATCTCAAATTCGAGCTGTTTTGGGCGGTGTTCGAGCCGTTCGGCGAACACGAACGATTTGAGAAAAATTCGGCTGTTCGATAACTGTTCGTGCACCAAAATCATAACTGGATTTTTTCTCAGTAATGATGAAAATTAATGTTAATACGCAGTTTGAGTGTACAGCGGGGTGGGGGGAGGGGCAGGGGATGGATCTCTGCAGGAATAATGAAGATCTCCATCTTTTTTTCTCTTTCCCGCATTTACAGTGGGGAGGTGCAATCTGTCAGCCTATCAGCAGCGCACACACGGAGCGAAGTGCTTTTTTCACACAAGCAAGGGCATGTGTCATTGGCAGTGTATGTCACATGTCCTTGCCCTATAAGACCAAGCCATTTTCCCCGTCGCCACCATTTTCTCACTGCTGCAGCTGCGTGTTAGACGGCACCGCTGTTGCTGTGTGCGCTATACCTTGTTAATTTCAAGCCAATTTTCGCACAAATCTACAGATAGCTTGGGAGTAGGGAATAGTTGTGATTGCAGTCCTTTTAAGGACTAGGTTACAGCATTTCCTACGACTTTTATCAGGCTGGTCTGTGCTCTTAAATAGATAGATTGTGGGAGTAAAGACTAATTGTAATTGCAGTCCTTTTCAGGACTAGGTTACATCAGTTCCTATCAGTTTTTGCCAGGCAGGTCTGTGCCAGTGCTGTGCAAGTTTTTTTCACAGCATTTGGCTGAATCTAGCAAAGCTAATCCTTTTTGGCCTATTGCAGAGTGTGTTAGTCAGTGGAGTAGCCTATCTGTGTTGCAAGATATACCACCTGTGTATAGAATACCAATTTTTTTACTGCACCTAGTGAAGTAAAATCTTTTGGGCATAGCATCATTCTATTAGTCCATCTATACTGACCTCCATCAGGTTGCAAATTGAATATAATTTTTTTCTGCATCTACCTCTGAAAAAATATTTGGGCTTCTAGCAGTGTGTGGGACTTGTTCTATTAGTCCATCTATACTGACCTCCATCAGGTTGCAAACTGAATATAATTTTTTTCTGCATCTAGCTCTGAAAAAATATTTGGCCTTCTAGCAGTGTGTGGGAATTTCTCTATTAGTCCATCTATACTGACCTCCATCAGGTTGCAAACTGAATATATTTTTTTTCTGCATCTACCTCTGAAAAAATATTGGGCTTCTAGCTGTGTGTGGGACTTGTTCTATTAATCCATCTATACAGACCTCCATCAGGTTGCAAACTGAATATAATTTTTTTCTGCATCTACCTCTGAAAAAATATTTGGGCTTCTAGCAGTGTGTGGGACTTGTTCTATTAGTCCATCTATACTGACCTCCATCAGGTTGCAAACTGAATATATTTTTTTTCTGCATCTACCTCTGAAAAAATATTGGGCTTCTAGCTGTGTGTGGGACTTGTTCTATTAATCCATCTATACAGACCTCCATCAGGTTGCAAACTGAATATAATTTTTTTCTGCATCTACCTCTGAAAAAATATTTGGGCTTCTAGCTGTGTGTGGGACTTGTTCTATTAGTCCATCTATACTGACCTCCATCAGGCTGCAAACTGAAAATAATTTTTTGTCTGCATCTAGCTCTGAAAAAATATTTGGCCTTCTAGCAGTGTGTGGGACTTTCTCTATTAGTCCATCTATACTGACCTCCATCAGGTTGCAAATTAAAAATAATTTTTATCTACATCTACCTCTGAAAAAATATTTGGGCTTCTAGCTGTGTGTGGGACTTGTTCTATTAGTCCATCTATACTGACCTCCATCAGGTTGCAAATTAAAAATAATTTTTATCTGCATCCAGCTCTGAAAAAATATTTGGCCTTCTAGCAGTGTGTGGGACTTTCTCTATTAGTCCATCTATACTGACCTCCATCAGGTTGCAAATTAAAAATAATTTTTATCTGCATCCAGCTCTGAAAAAATATTTGGCCTTCTAGCAGTGTGTGGGACTTTCTCTATTAGTCCATCTATACTGACCTCCATCAGGTTGCAAATTAAAAATAATTTTTTGTCTGCATCTAGCTCTGAAAAAATATTTGGCCTTTTAGCAGTGTGTGGGACTTTCTCTATTAGTCCATCTATACTGACCTCCATCAGGTTGCAAACTGAATATATATTTTTTCTGCATCTACCTCTGAAAAAATATTGGGCTTCTAGCTGTGTGTGGGACTTGTTCTATTAATCCATCTGTACAGACCTCCATCAGGTTGCAAACTGAATATAATTTTTTTCTGCATCTACATCTGAAAAAATATTTGGGCTTCTAGCTGTGTGTGGGACTTGTTCTATTAGTACATCTATACTGACCTCCATCAGGTTGCAAACTGAAAATAATTTTTTGTCTGCATCTAGCTCTGAAAAAATATTTGGCCTTCTAGCAGTGTGTGGGACTTTCTCTATTAGTCCATCTATACTTACCTCCATCAGGTTGCAACTTAAAAATAATTTTTATCTGCATCCAGCTCTGAAAAAATATTTGGCCTTCTAGCAGTGTGTGGGACTTTCTCTATTAGTCCATCTATACTGACCTCCATCAGGTTGCAAATTAAAAATAATTTTTTGTCTGCATCTAGCTCTGAAAAAATATTTGGCCTTCTAGCAGTGTGTGGGACTTTCTCTATTAGTCCATCTATACTGACCTCCATCAGGTTGCAAACTGAATATATTTTTTTTCTGCATCTACCTGTGAAAAAATATTGGGCTTCTAGCTGTGTGTGGGACTTGGTCTATTAATCCATCTATACAGACCTCCATCAGGTTGCAAACTGAATATAATTTTTTTCTGCATCTACCTCTGAAAAAATATTTGGGCTTCTAGCTGTGTGTGGGACTTGTTCTATTAGTCCATCTATACTGACCTCCATCAGGTTGCAAATTAAAATGAATTTTTATCTGCATCCAGCTCTGAAAAAAATATTTGGCCTTCTAGCAGTGTGTGGGACTTTCTCTATTAGTCCATCTATACTGACCTCCATCAGGTTGCAAATTAAAAATAATTTTTATCTGCATCTACCTCTGAAAAAATATTTGGGCTTCTAGCTGTGTGTGGGACTTGTTCTATTAGTCCATCTATACTGACCTCCATCAGGTTGCAAACTGAATATAATTTTTTTCTGCATCTAGCTCTGAAAAAATATTTGGCCTTCTAGCAGTGTGTGGGACTTTCTCTATTAGTCCATCTATACTGACCTCCATCAGGATGCAAATTAAAAATAATTTTTATCTGCATCCAGCTCTGAAAAAATATTTGGCCTTCTAGCAGTGTGTGGGAATTTCTCTATTAGTCCATCTATACTGACCTCCATCAGGTTTCAAATTAAAAATAATTTTTTGTCTTCATCTAGCTCTGAAAAAATATTTGGCCTTCTAGCAGTGTGTGGGACTTTCTCTATTAGTCCATCTATACTGACCTCCATCAGGTTGCAAACTGAATATATTTTTTTTCTGCATCTACCTGTGAAAAAATATTTGGGCTTCTAGCTGTGTGTGGGACTTTCTCTATTAGTCCATCTATACTGACCTCCATCAGGTTGCAAATTGAATATTATTTTTTCTGCATGTAACCCAGCCAATAGTTTTGGCCTAATACCAAAGTTTGGCCACTCAGCTCTGCTCGGTTCCCATCCATTGTTTTTTTGTGCAAACAACTCCAGAGTTGTGAATTAGTTAACCACCAAAATGAGTGGAAAAAGGCCTGCTGCTGGTGGAAAGGGGAATAGGCGTGTTGGGAAGGGGAAAAAAGGTTGTGTCCGTGGGGTAGGTGCTAAAGCAACAGTAACATCTGCAGAAGAAAGACCATCTTCCAGCCAAACTAAAATGTCTACTTCTTTTAGCGGACAATGTGATAAGATCCCTTTCTTACGGCCACGCCAATCGCTACAAATTCCAGATGAGGCACAAAAACAGCAGGTGCTTCAACGGATATCAAGTGCTCCTTTAAGTGGGCTCTCCTCCACATCAACTTCAACATCACAAATACTCCAGTCCTCAAAGGTGTCACCCCAATCGCACTTGCTTCCTCACAGCTCCCAAATCTCCAGCTGCCCGTCTGAGTATGAGGTAGAACAGATGGTTGAGTCTGCAGAGCTGTTTACTCATACTATAGCCTGGGAATCAGAGGTCGACTCCAGCGCTTCTGTGAATCCAGACGAGGAAATGATCTGCACTGATGCCCAGAATCTTTATGAATCGGATCCAGGACCAGACGCAGAAGGTTCTGACCATAATGTAGACCCTCATTCCCAAACTGTAACTCCTGTTGGTGGAGACAATGAGGAAGACGATGATGAGACTCAAATACCTGATTGGAGCGACAACTTTAGTTTTTTGTCAGGGCAGGAACAGGTTGGCTCTGAGGACGACGGGTGTGATAACGCACAGGGTGATGATGATGAGGTTGGAGATCCCACTTACTGTCAACCCACAGTCAGCCAAGAGATGAGGTCAGCAGAGGAGGTGGAGGAAGATGCTAGTGATGACGAGGTCAGGTTGCGCCTTCCTGGACAGAGACGTAGTACTGGAAGCACGTCAACAACTGCATCCTCAAACACAACTCTGCCTCTCACCACAAGTCGTGGTGGCTCTTCAGGTCGCATACGTGCTAAGCCTTGCATAGCCTGGGCATTTTTTCAGATCGATAAAGATGACCCAACTCGTGTTATCTGTAACATTTGTCAGCAAAAGCTAAGTAGAGGCCAAAATATACATAGTTTGAGTACTTCATGCATGAACCGGCACATGGACATGAAGCATAAGTTGCAGTGGGAAGCTCAGTATGCTACAATGCGGCCTAGCCGGCCGGGCCAACCACCGTCTGCCATATCTTGTGCATCCGCGGCCTCTTCATCCTCTGTGACATGGGGGATAGCAGTCACACCTGTTTTGGGGCGCAGACCTGCCACCTCTTTACCCGCAACAGCCAGCGTGATTGGCAGGTCATCATTTTCTTTGGAGGTGGTAACACCAGCTGGTGTTGAGCGCTGTCCGACATCGATAGCACCACCTTTGGATCAAGGTAACCTAACATGTCCGCCTGCATCTTCCTCACAGACCGGCAGTTTGCCGGGGACACCCTTATCAACCCCGTCTAAGCACAATAGCCAGCCCTCGGTCCCTCAGATGTGGACAAGTAAAAGACCATTTCCTCCTAGCCATGAGAAAGCTAAGAGGTTGAATTTCACCATCTGCAAGCTCTTGGCTACAGAAATGCTGCCTTTCCGCCTGGTGGACACAGAGGATTTTCGAGACCTTATGTCCGTCGCAGTTCCCCAGTACCAGATGCCCAGTCGGCACTACTTCTCAAAGAAAGGTGTGCCTGCGCTCCACCAGCATGTCGCACACAACATCACCGCTTCTTTGAGAAACTCTGTGTGTGACAGGGTGCATTTCACCACAGACACTTGGACGAGTAGGCATGGACAGGGGTGTTACATGTCGCTGACTGGGCACTGGGTAACTATGGTGACAGCAGGACAAGGGGCTGCTCTCCAAGTCTTGCCGTCCCCACGAGTTGTGCGTCAATCCTCTTTATGTCAAAGTTCCTCCACTGCTTCTGCCTCCTCAACCTCCTCTCGGTCTTCCACCTGCACCCAAAGCCTGTCTGGTCATGCCACAAGCTTTCTAACTGCGCAGAAGGGATCCTGCACACCTCCTTACTATGCTGGCAGTAGGGCTCAACGTCATCAGGTGGTTTTTACTTTGAAATGTCTGGGAAATGTGAGTCACACAGCTGAGGAGTTGTGGTCAGCTCTGGAGAACCAATTTCATGAATGGTTGTCTCCACTGGACCTGAAACCAGGGAAGGCCGTGTGCGACAATGCTGCAAACCTGGGTGCGGCCCTTCGCCGGGGCAATGTCACACACGTGCCTTGTATGGCTCACGTGTTGAACCTGGTTGTCCAGCAATTTTTAGCCCACTATCCCAGACTAGATGGCCTTCTGCAGAGGGCACGGTCGCTGTGTGCTCACTTCCGCCGTTCGCATCCCGCAGCTCAGCGACTTACATCTCTACAGAAGTCGTTGGGCCTACCACTTCACCGGCTAAAATGCGATGTGCCTACCCGGTGGAATTCAACTCTGCACATGTTGCAGCGACTGTGGCAGCACTGACAAGCCCTGGTGCAATACGTTCTGACGTATAGCCTGGGCCAACGAGATTCAGAGGTGGGGCAAATCACGCTGGAGGAGTGGTCTCAGATCAGGGACCTATGCACCCTTCTGCACAGTTTTGAAATGGCGACGAAGATGTTTAGTGCTGACGATGCCATTATCAGCATGACTATTCCGGTGATTTACATGCTGGAGCACATGTTAAACAGAATTCGGAGTCAGGTGGTGGCACAAGAGGAGGTGGAGGAAGTAGAGGAGGAGGAGTTGTATGCGGAAGGGCTAACATCTGCAAGGTCCAGACGGTCGGCAGCACCAAGGCGGCAGCCATGTGAGGGTGGGGGAGATGGTTTTACCAGGGCGCATGGTAGCAGCCAAACTAGTGAGGAAGGTGCAGGAGCCCAGGAAGAAGTGGAGGACGAACTGATGGAAGACTCATCAGATGAGGGAGACCTTGATCACATTTCTGTTGTGCGAGGTTGGGGGGAGAGGACAGAGGAAGGAAGCATGATTGTTACTTCGCCACCAACACAACAGGGACTTGGTGCTCCTGGATGCGCAACACACATGAGTGCCTTCTTGCTGCACTACCTGCAACATGACCCTCGAATTGTGAGAATTAGAAATAATCCTGACTACTGGGTTGCCACACTGTTAGATCCCCGGTACAAAAGTAAATTTGCAGAAATTATTCCTGCCATAGAAAGGGATGCACGCATGCAGGAGTATCAGCAGAGACTGTTGCAGAATCTTACATGTGCTTTTCCACAAAATACCAGTGGTGCACGTAGTGAATCTCACAGTTCCAACTTGCCAACCGTGGGACTGTCAAGTTTTCAGCACTCAAACCGTAACAGAACCACAGTATCTGCTGGTAACATCAATTTTGCGGAATCATTTCACCACTTTTTTAGCCCATCCTTTGCAAGGCCACCGGAGACAAGAAGTCTGACACATAGTCAACGCCTAGAGACAATGGTACAGGAGTATCTCCAAGTAAACATTGAAGCCATGACTGTGTCACTGGACCCTTGCTCTTTTTGGGCTTCCAATCTGGATAAATGGCCGGAGCTAGCCACTTACGCCTTGGAGATCTTGTCATGCCCCGCAGCCAGCATTCTGTCTGAACGTGTGTTCAGCGCTGCTGGTGGTGTGCTGACAGATAAGTGCACGCGGCTCTCCACTGATAATGTAGACAGACTCACGTTCATAAAGATGAACAAATCATGGATCCGAAACGACTTTTCTACCCCTGTGTCATCCTGGGGAGAGTAAAAGCTTGATGATTGGTTAAAATCACCCTACCAACCGTTTTAAGCTTTCAAATTACTAATCATGTTTATCTGTATCTTGACTGGAAAATAATTTGGGCTTTGTAGCAGTGTGCAGCACTGATCCTATTAGGCCATCTATACTAAGCTCCACCAGATTTAAAATTAATAATAATTTTTAGCTGCATCTAGCCCGGAAAATAATTTTGGGGCTCCGAGATGCGCAAGACACATAAGTGCCTTCTTGCTGCACTACCTGCAACATGACCCTCATATTGTCAGAATTCGAAGTAATCATGACTACTGGGTTGCCACACTCTTAGATCCCCCAAACTTTTCGATCAACCTTTTCATTTTAATAAAGACCAAAAAAATGGTCATTTTTGAAATTATAAGCATTAGCAGGTTATTAGAAACTGAAATCAAACAGTTTTCAACTCAAAACTTTATTCTAGGTGATGTTACATTTTCACATAGGACTAGAGATGAGCGTTGTTCTACTCGAACTGTTCGCCAATCTCAAATTCGAGCTGTTTTGGGCGGTGTTCGAGCCGTTCGGCGAACACGAATAATTTGAGAAAAATTCGGCTGTTCGAGGTTATGTTCGATAACTGTTCGTGCACCAAAATCATAACTGGATTTTTTCTCAGTAATGATGAAAATTAATGTTAATACGCAGTTTGAGTGTACAGCGGGGTGGGGGGAGGGGCAGGGGATAGATCTCTGCAGGAACAATGAAGATCTCCATTTTTTTTTCTCTTTCCCGCATTTACAGTGGGGAGGTGCAATCTGTCAGCCTATCAGCAGCGCACACACGGAGCGAAGTGCTTTTTTTCACACAAGCAAGGGCATGTGTCATTGGCAGTGTATGTCACATGTCCTTGCCCTATAAGACCAAGCCATTTTCCCCGTCGCCACCATTTTCTCACTGCTGCAGCTGCGTGTTAGACGGCACCGCTGTTGCTGTGTGCGCTATACCTTGTTAATTTCAAGCCAATTTTCGCACAAATCTACAGATAGCTTGGGAGTAGGGAATAGTTGTGATTGCAGTCCTTTTAAGGACTAGGTTACAGCATTTCCTATGACTTTTATCAGGCAGGTCTGTGCTCTTAAATAGATAGGTTGTGGGAGTAAAGACTAATTGTAATTGGAGTCCTTTTCAGGACTAGGTTACATCAGTTCCTATCAGTTTTTGCCAGGCAGGTCTTTGCCAGTGCTGTGCAAGTTTTTTTCACAGCATTTGGCTGAATCTAGCAAAGCTAATCCTTTTTGGCCTATTGCAGAGTGTGTTAGTCAGTGGAGTAGCCTATCTGTGTTGCAAGATATACCACCTGTGTATAGAATACCAATTTTTTTACTGCACCTAGTGAAGTAAAATCTTTTGGGCATAGCATCATTCTATTAGTCCATCTATACTGACCTCCATCAGGTTGCAAATTGAATATAATTTTTTTCTGCATCTAGCTCTGAAAAAATATTGGGCTTCTAGCTGTGTGTGGGACTTGTTCTATTAGTCCATCTATACTGACCTCCATCAGGTTGCAAACTGAATATATTTTTTTCTGCATCTACCTCTGAAAAAATATTGGGCTTCTAGCTGTGTGTGGGACTTGTTCTATTAATCCATCTATACAGACCTCCATCAGGTTGCAAACTGAATATATTTTTTTCTGCATCTACCTCTGAAAAAATATTGGGCTTCTAGCTGTGTGTGGGACTTGTTGTATTAGTCCATCTATACTGACCTCCATCAGGTTGCAAATTAAAAATAATTTTTATCTGCATCTACAGTACCTCTGAAAAAATATTTGGGCTTCTAGCTGTGTGTGGGACTTGTTCTATTAGTCCATCTATACTGACCTCCATCAGGTTGCAAACTGAATATAATTTTTATCTGCATCTAGCTCTGAAAAAATATTTGGCCTTCTAGCAGTGTGTGGAACTTTCTCTATTAGTCCATCTATACTGACCTCCATCAGGTTGCAAATTAAAAATAATTTTTATCTGCATATACCTCTGAAAAAATATTGGGCTTCTAGCTGTGTGTGGGACTTGTTCTCTTAATCCATCTATACAGACCTCCATCAGGTTGCAAACTGAATATATTTTTTTCTGCATCTACCTCTGAAAAAATATGTGGCCTTCTAGCAGTGTGTGGGACTTTCTCTATTAGTCCATCTATACTGACCTCCATCAGGTTGCAAATTCAAAATAATTTTTTGTCTGCATCTAGCTCTGAAAAAATATTGGGCTTCTAGCTGTGTGTGGGACTTGTTGTATTAGTCCATCTATACTGACCTCCATCAGGTTGCAAACTGAATATATTTTTTTCTGCATCTACCTCTGAAAAAATATTGGGCTTCTAGCTGTGTGTGGGACTTGTTCTATTAATCTATCTATACTGACCTCCATCAGGTTGCAAACTGAATATATTTTTTTCTGCATCTACCTCTGAAAAAATATTGGGCTTCTAGCAGTGTGTGGGACTTTCTCTATTAGTCCATCTATACTGACCTCCATCAGGTTGCAAATTCAAAATAATTTTTTGTCTGCATCTAGCTCTGAAAAAATATTGGGCTTCTAGCTGTGTGTGGGACTTGTTGTATTAGTCCATCTATACTGACCTCCATCAGGTTGCGAATTAAAAATAATTTTTATCTGCATCTACAGTACCTCTGAAAAAATATTTGGGCTTCTAGCTGTGTGTGGGACTTGTTCTATTAGTCCATCTATACTGACCTCCATCAGGTTGCAAATTGAATATAATTTTTATCTGCATCTAGCTCTGAAAAAATATTTGGCCTTCTAGCAGTGTGTGGGACTTTCTCTATTAGTCCATCTATACTGACCTCCATCAGGTTGCAAATTGAATATAATTTTTATCTGCATCTAGCTCTGAAAAAATATTTGGCCTTCGAGCAGTGTGTGGGACTTTCTCTATTAGTCCATCTATAGTGACCTCCATCAGGTTGCAAATTAAAAATAATTTTTATCTGCATCTACCTCTGAAAAAATATTTGGGCTTCTAGCAGTGTGTGGGCTCATTGTATTAGGCCATCTATACCAAGCTCCACCAGCTTTGAAATTAATAATAATTTTTAGCTGCATCTAGCCCTGAAAATAATTTTTCCCAATAGTGGTAGCAATAGAAATATGGGGCGCGCGCCTGGCTAACAAAAATATACGCTTCATAACACAAAACACCAGCCTAGCGCACTGCATTAATAAGATGGCATCATCGTCTCTCCCAGTGCTAGGCCTACTACGCAGGCTAGTATTCCTGTGCCTAAAACACAATGTATGGGTCCGCGCTAGCCACTATGCTGAGGGGTATAAAGCTGCTGCTAACGCTTTATAACAATTCAATTGGCAGATTCTCACAGAGCTCTTCCACAACGCCCACCCATCGGGCAACAGTTGCCCACCCTCCCTATGGGATCTAGTGGCGAATAGTTGATGCCATTAATCAGAGCGTCAGTTGCCCCGTCAACGTGGCAAGCATACGGTAAGGCATGGGAAGAGTGGACACGAGTAGTAGCAGGCAGACGGGTTGACCAATGTGAACAAGCCAGATCACAAGTCACCATAGAATTTCTCCACCAGCTAATGATGAGGGGCATATCAGGGGCGTCAGCGCAGCGGTGTCTGACCGGAGTAGCATTTCACTTCCAACTACTGAATTGGGGAGATGTGACAAAGATTCATCATCAGACAACCCATAAAAGGGTGGAAAAGGGGTCAGCCAAGTCAGGAATGTAGACGTCCCGTCCCGTGTCACTAAAACTGATTTCTCACATCTTATCCCTAACACCATTAACATGACACTCACAATTTGAAGCAACACTAATGTCTACTGCATTTGTGATCGCCTTCTTCGGGGCGCTATGTATAAGCGAATTAGTCCCTCAATCCAAAATTACCACCAGTGGACGCTTATTACACCAGGAAGTAGTCATAGCCAATAATGCAATACGTGTACGCATACACCAATCGAAAACGGTTCCAGCGGGCAGGGGTACTTGGGTACTTCTACAACCCACAAACGGTACACTGAGTCGGGTAACAATAGTAAAAACATATCTAACCATCAGATTACAAAGTAATTTCTTCGTATCACACATTGATGGAACGCCATTATCAAGATACCTGTTCCAAGCTATATTTAATAAATGCATAACATCGGCAGGGAACCACCCCAAAGATTACGGGACACACTCATTCCGCATAGGTGCGGCCACGGAAGCAGCAAGAGCAGGACTGTCAGAAACGGAAGTTCAGAGGATAGGGAGATGGCGATCCACGTGTTTGGCGAGATACATAAGACCGGACTTGTTATCCTAACGTGGTTTGTTTCTTTTACAGGTGACGCTAAGCCAACAGTGTGAGTGATAGGCCACTCGTATATATATTGGGCACAAAAAAGGGCGAAAGTCCACCCAGGCGGGAGGAAATTAGAGTTTCATAACACATATTTCAACTGGAGAGGTATTAGAGGCCTGCTATGGCCACAGGTACTAATGGAGGTAATCAAGGTAGGGAGAGAGGCAAGAGGTCCGGTCATCTTAGTTATACAGGCCGGGGGAAACAACCTAGGTCATCACAAGAGCGCATAACTAATGGCAATAATGAAACTAGACACTGAGCGCTTCAGAGAATTTTTCACAAAATTAGCTATAGTATGGTCAGAGATTGTGCCGATAGCGGTATGGCAAGGTGCACGAGACATCACGGCCATCGAATGGACAAGGCGGGTAATAAATATTCGGATGGCAAAATTTAGAAGAGACAGAGGCGTTGTAGTGATACGACACCGACAACTGGAAGGAGATAAAGCAGGCCTCATACGGCCCGACGGTGTTCACTTAATAGATATTGGACTGGACATATTCCTGTCAGGACTCCAGGACGGAGTGGAACAAGCGTTAAGAGTGATGGGTGGGGGTCAGAGTCCTGCATACGAGTACGCTGGATCCTCCGTGGCCTGGAAATAGAAAGGACATGTTGGAGAGTTACACTTGTTGGCCAACTTGCCGGAGTGGGGACCCAGGGCATGCTGCAACAAGCTGAATTATTTTAGAAATAAAATGCCTTTCTAATGGAATGAGTATAAAGAGTTAATAAAGCTGTGACCGATCCTCACCCATCCAGTTGTAAGAGTTACATTATTGGGTTGTCCATGAAAGGGGGGCGGTAGGGGGGCTGAGCATCTGGGTTTGGTTGGGGGTCCCCACAGTCTGCCTAGGCTAGATTAATTTAAAAATTCTTATTAGATACACAGGCGGTGCAGCTTGCTTCGCAGCTGGGCTACTACGCCCAAAGTATTGCCTAGGCTAGATGCAGTTAAAAATTCTACGCTGACTAGCAGACACTGAAGATTTGGAGCAGACCTCTGAGTAAACAGCTCTTCAGACTCAACCATCTGTGTTACCCCAAGCCATAGTGTATGTAGTTTCTTACAGTTAAAAGGGGGGGGGGTGCGACCCAACCCACCTGGAATTGACGATGCCAACGTCACGTAAGACACAGCAAGGGGACTCCCAAAATTGTGGCACAGACACCACTTAACCCTAGAACGCATACCTGTGGCCTTGCAGGCCCGCCCAGTTAATTGTTTTCTATTTTCTGCAAGATTGCTTTAGTTAGAATTTTGAAACTCTAGGTATTCTTCATGTATATAGTTGTTTGTCATTTGAGTTTGAGTTATTCCATGTTATTTGCACATGGGCCTAAAGGGCCCCAGGTATGTGAAAGTGTAGATTTTTATGGTCATGCGTTCTAGGGTTAAGTGGCATCAATTGCCCCACTGTTGCTTAAAACGGTTGGTGAGGTGATTTTACCAAATCCCCAAGCTTTTAGTCTCCCAAGGATGACACAGGGGTAGAAATGTCCTTGCGAATCCATGATTTGATCATCTTTATGAACGTGAGTCTGTCTACATTCTCAGTGGACAGCCGCGTGCGCTTATCTGTCAGCACACCACCAGCAGCGCTGAACACACGTTCAGAGAGAACGCTGGCTGCATGGCATGACAAGATCTCCAAGGCGTGAGTGGCGAGCTCCGGCGATTTTTCAAGACTGGAATACCAAAATGAGCAAGGGTCCAGTGACACAGTCATGGCTTCGATGTTCACTTGGAGATTCTCCTGTACCATCCTCTCTAGGCATTGACTATGTGTCAGACTTCTTGTCTCCTGTGGCCTTGCAAAGGATGGTCTAAAAAAGTGGTGAAACGATTCCACAAAATTGCTGTTACCAGCAGATACTGTGTTACTGTTACTGTTTGAGTGATGAAGACTCGACAGTCCCACCGTTGGCAAGTTAGAACTGTGAGATTCACTACGTGCACCACTGGTGTTTTGTGGAAAAGCACATGTAAGATTCTGCAACAGATACTCCTGCATTCGTCAATACCTTTTTATGGCAGGAATTATTTTGACAAATATACTTTTGTACCGGGGATCTAAGAGTGTGGCAACCCAGTAGTCGGGATTACTTCGAATTCTGACAATCCGGGGGTCATGTTGCAGGTAGTGCAGCAAGAAGGCACTCATGTGTCTTGCGCATCCAGAAGGACCAAGTCCTTGTTGTGTTGGTAGCGAGGTAAGAATCATGCTTCCTTCCTCTGCCCTCTCCCTCCAACCTCGCACAACAGAAATGTGATCAAGGTCTCCCTCATCTGATGAGTCTTCCATGCCCATTGCCAGTTCGTCCTCCACTTCTTCCTCGGCTCCTGCACCTTCCTCAACAGTTTGGCTGCTACCATGCGCCCTGGTTAATCCCTCTCCCCCACACTCCCATGCCTGCCGCCTTGGTGCTGCCAACCGTCTGGACCTTGGAGATATTATCCCTTCCGCATACGACTCCTCCTCTACTTCCTCCACCTCCTCTTGTCCCACCACCTGACTCCGAATTCTGTTTAACATGTGCTCCAGCATGTAAATCACCGTAATAGTCATGCTGATAATGGCATCGTCAGCACTAAACATCTTCGTCGCCATTTCAAGACTGTGCAGAAGGGTGCATAGGTCCCTGATCTGAGACCACTCCTCCAGCGTGATTTGCCCCACCTCTGGATCTCGTTGGCCCAGGCTATACGTCAGAACGTATTGCACCAGGGCTTGTCGGTGCTGCCACAGTCGCTGCAACATGTGCAGAGTTGAATTCCACCGTGTCGGCACATCACATTTAAGCCGGTGAACTGGCAGGCCCAACGACTTCTGTAGAGATGTAAGTCGTTGAACTGCGGGATGCGAACGGCGGAAGTGAGCACACAGCGACCGTGCACTCTGCAGAAGGCCATCTAGTCCGGGATAGTGGGCTAAAAATTGCTGGACAACCAGGTTCAACACGTGAGCCATACAAGGCACGTGTGTGACATTGCCCCGGCGAAGTGCCACACCCAGGTTTGCAGCATTGTCGCACATGGCCTTCCCTGGTTGCAGGTCCAGTGGAGACAACCTTTCATGAAACTGGGTCTCCAGAGCTGACCAAAACTCCTCAGCTGTGTGACTCACATTTCCCAGACATTTCAAAGTAAACACTGATGCGTTGAGCCCTGCTGCCAGCATAGTAAGGAGGTGTGCAGGATTCCTTCTGCGCAGTTAGAAAGCAGGTGGCATTACCAGACAGGCTTTGGGTGCAGGTGGAGGACCGAGAGGAGGTTGAGGAGGCAGAAGCAGTGGAGGAAGTTCGAGATAAAGAGGATTAACACACAACTCGTGGGGACGGTAAGACTTGGACAGCAGCCCCTTGTCCTGCTGTCACCATAGTTACCCAGTGCCCTGTCAGCGACATGTAACGCCCCTGTCCATGCCTTCTCGTCCAAGTGTCTGTGGTGAAGTGCACCCTGTCACACACAGAGTTTCTCAAAGAAGCGGTGATGTTGTGTGCGACATGCTAGTGGAGCGCAGGCACACCTTTCTTTGAGAAGTAGTGCCGACTGGGCATCTGGTACTGGGGCACTGTGACGGACATAAGGTCTTGAAAATCCTCTGTGTCCTCCAGGTGGAAAGGCAGCATTTCTGTAGCCAAGAGCTTGCAGATGGTGAAATTCAACCTCTTAGCTTTCTCATGGCTAGGAGGAAATGGTCTTTTACTTTTCCACATCTGAGGGACCGAGGGCTGGCTGTTGTGCTTAGACGGTGTTGAGTAGGGTGTCCCCGGCAACTGCCGGTCTGTGAGGAAGATGCAGGCGGACATGTTAGGTTGCCTTGATCCAAAGGTGGTGCTCTCGATGTCGGAGAGCGCTCATCACTAGCAGGTGTTTCCACTTCCCAATGAACTGACGACCTGCCAATCACACTGGCTGTTGCGGGTAAAGAGGTGGCAGGTCTGCGTCCAAAAACATGTGTGACTGCTGTCCCCCCAGTCACAGAGGATGAAGAGGCTGCGGATGCACAAGATGGGGCAGACGGTGGTTGGCCCAGCCGGCTAGGCCGCATTGTAGCACAGTGAGCTTCCCACTGCAACTTATGCTTCATATTCATGTGACGGTACATGCATGAAGTACTCAAACTATGTATTTTTTGGCCTCTACTTAGCTTTTGCTGACAAATATTACAGATAACACGAGTTGGGTCATCCTTATCGATCTGAATAAATGCCCAGGCTATGCAAGGCTTAGAGCCCATGTGACCTGAAGAGCCACTACGACTTGTGGTCAGAGGCAGAGTTGTGGTTGAGGATGCAGTTGTTGACGTGCTTCCAGTACTCCGTCTCTGTTCAGGAAGGCGCAACCTAACCTCGTCGTCAATAGCATCTGTGATGCCCCGCTGCGCTTGGTATCACAGATCCTACAAGAGTGCATTGATGGAATCCTCCACAAGAGGCCCCCATAAACATTCACACATCTCCACCTTCCACCTCAGACCAGCAGAGGGAGCCCGTTAGGGATATAAATAGGGAAGGTGGAGCTAGGCAGTTCAGTTCCTCTGAAGAGTTCCTGCAGTAGAGAAGCCTAAGAGAGGTCAGTCTGCAGTGGAGTTCAGTCTAGTCTAGAGAACGCAGTTAATAGTTCAGCAGTGGAGCACGAGGCTCCTGCTTGCTAGATTCAGGGAGCCCAGATAGAGCTTAAGGTGTGCCGCTGCCGTAAGATCAGTGCAGCGCGGCAAGCTGCCGTTAGTGTGTATAGCCTAGTGAGGGCCCGAGTAGGCCGAAGGCGAGTGGCGAGTTAGTACATAAGTGGCAGAGGAGCTTAACCAGCTCACCCCGAAGCATTTACCGGACACAGGATCCGAGCTTACCGGTACCTCTATGACCCAGTAAGGCATAACCGGAATCCCTGGAGAACTACAAGTCCCAGGATCGCTAAGGTGCTGATATGTAACAGAGCCAGGAGACGCTTAGGCCCCGCATACTGGGAGCGTGAACTCCAAGAGAAGGCCCTACCACAAGGTCAGCCAGCGCAGGACAGAGACAAAGTTAGGCCTAGCTCCAGGCAGGTCAGAAACTTACTACGCAGAGGCAAGAAACAGGAGGCCCTACACCCGCTCATTGGGGAGGATCCTGATATGCACCCTTCACCCTACAGTGCTCCGGGATGTGCCTGAATTTCCACCAGTAAAAGGTACTGAAGTGACTACCGTGTCCGTTCCCGTTCTTGCTCTGACCCAGCTGGGTCTTGCCTGTCCTGCATTCCCCTTGCATACGCTGCCCTGAGACCTAGCTCCACCTGTGGGGAGCTATACCATCGAGCTGCCTTATCACCGGCCTCAGTGGACTGCTGCAGCGCTGGTGCTTGTCACCAGATACCACAGGTGGCGTCATGAACTCTTATAAAATTAACAATTATCCACCCTTTTAAAGAGAGACCCCAGGGTACGGGCCAGGGAGCCGACCACCGCGACATCCCCAAGGCCAGGCAAATGCCCGGGTACCGAGTCATCCCCATCCCCAGGGCTAGTCACATCCTCCTCCACCTCCTCTGCTGACCTTATCGACTGTCTGACTGTGGGTTGACAGTAAGTGGGATCTCCAACCTCGTCATCATCACCCTGTGTGTTATCACACCCGTCGCCCTCAGAGCCAACCTCTTCCTGCCCTGACCGAAAAGTCAAGTTGTCGCTCCAATCAGGTATTTGAGTCTCATCATCGTCTTCATCATTGTCTCCACCAACAGGAGTTACAGTTTGGGAACAAGGGTCTACATTATGCTCAGAACCTTCTTCATCTGGTCCTGGATCCAACTTATAAAGATTCTGGGCATCGGATCAGATCATTTCCTCATCTGGATTAACAGAAGCTCTGGAGCAGACCTCCGTTTCCCAGGCTATAGTATGAGTAAACAGCTGGGCAGACTCAGCCATCTGTGTTACCCCATACTCAGACTGGCAGCTGGAGACTTGGGAGCTGTGAGGAAGCAAGTGCGATTGGGGTGACACCTCTGAGGACTGGAGTATTTGTGATGTTGAAATTGAGGTGATGGAGAGCCCACTTGAAGGAGCACTTGATATCCGTTGAAGCACCTGCTGTTTTTGTGCCTCATCTAGAATTTGTAGCGATGGGCGTGTCCGTAAGAATGGGATCGTATCACATTGTCCACGAAAAGAAGTCGACATCTTAGTTTGGCTGGAAGATGGTCTTTCTTCTGCAGATGTTACTCCCCCCCCCACCGTGGGGGGCCTCGACCCACCGGCGGACAGGCACCAGTATTGGGATAGGGGGGCTGGCCGTCAGGGTCCACCGCGGCTCTGGCACAAACCCGGCGACACAGAGGTGGCACAGGCAGGAACGGACTGGCCGTGTCGGCTTCTCACTTTTTGGATTTTAGAAGGGCATGACATGCCTATATCTGTGTCTCCCCCTCCTTTTACTCCTCCACCTCTTTTCTTTTCGCATGACTATATGTACTTGTCACTTTTCCATGTGTTAGTTGTGTCTTCTGAGCAGTTTGTCAGCTTTTAGACACCTTTGAAGGTGTTTTCTATGTGTTTCTATGTGTTTTTGTTTGCCTGCCATTGGTTTTAACGGTGTTCGAAGGTGTTCGACGAACAGTTCGACGAACAGTTCGGCGAACACACGGGTGTTCGACGAACCGAACCGAACTCGAACACTACGGGGGTGGCTCAACACTACATAGGACTCCTTGTTCGAAAGGAGCTTCTGAACTCTCTTGTCCATTGAATTTGTCAGGTTTTGGATGGTTTCTGCTTCAATTGTTTTGCATGAGGACAGAATACCCTCCCAGAGCTGTTGCTTAGATGTGAACTGCCTCCCGCCATCATAGACACTCCTTTTGATGATGCTCCAGAGGTTCTGAATGGGGTAGAGGTCAGGGGAGCATGGGGATCACACCATAAGTTTGTCCCCTTTTATGCCCATATCAGCCAGAGATGCAGATGTTTTATGTGCAGCATGAGATGGTGCATTATCATGCAAAAAAATGATCTTGCTGTGAAATACATGGTTCTTCTTCTTGAACCATGGCAGGAAGTGCTGTTTGAGAAAATCCACATACATTATGGAGTTCATCTTTAGCGCCTTCAGGGATCCTAAAGGGGCCGACAATCTCTCTCCCCATGATTCCAGCCCAAAACATTACTCCACCTCCTCCTTGTTGGCGCTGTAGCCGTGTTTGCGTGGGGTGTCCATCAACCAGCCATCCTCCACTCCATCCATCTGGACCATCGAGTGCTGCACGGCACTCATCCGTGAACAAAACAGTTTTGAAATCAGTCTTCATGTAATGTTTGGCCCACTGGAGCCGTTTCTGCTTGTGTGAAGTGGATAGAGGAGGTCGACAGGATGGCATATGCACAGCTGCAAACCTCTGAAGGACCCTGCATCTTGTTGTTCGGGGGACGTTGGAGGCACCAGCAGCTTCTAAAACTTGTCTGCTGCTATGACAAGGCTTTTTTGCCGCTGCTCTTTTAACCTGACGTAATTGCCTGTAGGAAAGAGTCCTCAATTTGCCCTTATCAGCACGCACGCGTGTGTACTGTAAATCAGCTACATACTTCTTGATTGCCAAGACACTTCATCCTGATCATCGCACAATGTTGATTGTAGTCATGCCTTGACCTAAACACTCCACAATTTGTTGCTTCTCAGCAGCCGACACATCCTTTTTCTTTCCCATTTTGGCAGAAAATGTAGGCTGCTTAATAATGTGAGACAGCCTTCTTAAGTAGTCTTGCCTTTCATTGGACACACCTGCCAAACTAATTAGCACAGGTGTCTGCAATTGCTTACAGTGATATAAAGAGCCCTGACACACATCACCATCAATGAGTTTAACTGACAAACAAACAAATTCTTCCCTTATCACTCCTAAACACTTTTTGCATAATAATTTGGAACACAGTGTACATGTGCTTTTCCACAAAACACCAGTGGTTCACGTAGTGAATCTTACAGTTCTAACTTGCCAACCGTGGTCTGTATGGAGTTGTTCAATAAAGGGCCCAAAATTAAGATAACATAGATGGGAGAGGTCTCTATGAATAGGAATTCCTAAGTATTTGATACCCTGTGAGGGCCAGGCAAAGGTAAAGTTGGACTGGATGGAATCCTATATGGATTTGGGGAGGGAGACATCGAGGGCCTCAGACTTCGCTGCATTGATTTTAAACTTTGACCATGTAACAAAGTGATCTATTTCAGCCATAACAGCATGGATGGATATATGTGATTGAGTGATATATACTAGTACATCATCAGCAAATAGAGGGCACTTGTACTCGGTGCCTCCCACCTCAATCCACCTAATATTGGGGTTATGGCGAATTGATGAGAGCAGGTGCTCCGTCACTAGGATGTGTAAGAGAGGGGACAGAGGACATCCCTGCCTTGTCCCATTGGTGATTGTGAAAGGTGATGAAAATGTTCTGATGCACCCCCTGGGCCTTGGGACACCCGGAGCCGGACCCTTTTTGGTGGATGCTGGTGGTTGTAGTCTTCGTGGCGGCGACCCGGTTCCGTGGCTCAGGGTGGTCAAACCAGTGGCGGAACTATTTATGTGGTTTTGATGTTTAAATGTCTGACTACGCCACCCGTGGATTGCGGTCAGAGTGAACCGCCGCTGCAGGGCAGACCGCTGAGGCTGGTGTTGTGGGTGCAGCAGAGCGTAGCATAACTCCCCACGGGAGGAGTATAGCCTCAGGGCAGTGTATGCGGAGGATGGGGGTGATGGTGCAGGGCAGCAGCAGTAATGACACGGAGTCAGTGATGCAGTCCAGGGCCTTTACTCACAGTTCTTATTATCCAGACCACGTCTGCAGGTAACGGCTGCCCACGTCGTACTGTGCTCACCAGATGAGGGTTCAGACAACTCCCAGATAACTTTGGAGCGCTTCACAGGACCCCCTTTGTGTGTCCTTTGTCTGGCCTTTCTTACCAACCCTTCTGTCCGGCTGCCTCGGGCCTCCTCTTGGTAAACTTGGCGCCAGTTTCCCTGACCCTATGTGCTGCCCTCCTAGCGGGTGTAGCGAGGGGCTGCGCCACATAAAATGTCACAGCCTCCGGATTCTAGCTGAGGGTCGTTTCCTGCCTCCACTAGTTTCGGGGACCGGTCTCCCCCTTCGGCCTGACCCCTCCATGCAGGTGGATTCGGGTGTGCGGTGGCGACTCGCCCGTCCGCACCCCTGGGATCCCTTCGTTCCTCGTTCCTGGAGCCTTCTCCGCTCCTCTTCCTTCCTTCTCCCTCTTCCAGGCCTGGGCCTCTGTTACTAGGCCCGCCTCCGGAGCAGAGCTCATGCAGAGCCCCTGCTCCCTGCCACTTCTGCTCAGACTTCTCTGCACTGAACTAAGATGGTGCCCACCTTTTATACTCCCTTCTCAATGCACCCAGAAACTGCTTCCTCCCTGCTCCTGCACTACAGGGTTCCCCTTCCTAAGTGTTCCCTCCCCCCACTCCAGCCAGGGACAGGGACTGTCGTGCCCATCTCAGGGGCATATTGGTCGCCCTGCCCCACGGCAATGTGGTGTAATGCATGCAGGTGTCGGGTCCTGATCCACACTCCATCCTTACCTGAGAGTGAGATATCACACATCTGGGTGAGGTGTAATACCTCTGTAGCAACCGAGCCCTCAGGGTGCTACAGTTCCTTTTATCTTCAGCCTAGGTGACGTATTGCGATACAGGGCCGTGATTTTGGCTATAAAGGGTCCCCTAGACCCCTACCCCAAGCTTTTTAAGAGAATCATATATGGCGTGCCAGGAGACTCTATGGAATGCTTTCTCAGCATCCAACGAGAGTATCTAATTACAAATTTTTAACTGCATCTAGCCCAGGAAATACTTTGTGCCTAGTAGCAGTGTCTGCTAGTCAGCGGATTATCCCGGCTGTTAAGCAAGCTACACCACCTGTAGTTTGGACACTTAATTTTTTCAAAGGAAATGCTTCGGGACCACGGGATACTCAGTGAAGAGCATCAGGAGGCACCCCAAGGCATAGGGGCTGGGACTGGCAGTAGGATGCCTTGCGGTGGACAGCCGAGCTCGATCTTATAAAAGCTTTTTAACTGCAGCAGCTTTAGTGGACGCTACTGGAGCTGGAATTACGCGGCTGCTGGCATGAGACTTGCCCTCCAATAGATCCTTGTAAATGGATTTAAAGTGTATTCATTCAAATTAGAGAGACAATTTAAATTAAAAAGCTTAAAGCTGCCTTCACCACAGGGGGGCTCGCTCGACCCACCAGCGGACAGGCACCAGTATTGGGAGAGGGGGGCTGGCCGTCAGGGTTCACCGCGGCTCTGGCACAAACCCGGCGACACGGAGGTGGCACGGGCAGGAGCGGACTGAACGTGTCGGCTTCTCACTTTTAGGATTTTAGAAGGGCATGACATGCCTATATCTGTGTCTCCCCCTCCTTTTACTCCTCCACCTCTTTTCTTTTCTCATGACTATATGTACTTGTCACTTTTCCATGTGTTAGTTGTGTCTTCTGAGCAGTTTGTCAGCTTTTGGACACCTTTGAAGGTGTTTTCTATGTGTTTCTATGTGTTTTTGTTTGCCTGCCATTGGTTTTAACGGTGTTCGAAGGTGTTCGACGAACAGTTCGACGAACAGTTCGGCGAACACACGGGTGTTCGACGAACCGAACCGAACTCGAACACTACGGGGGTGGCTCAACACTAGTCTTTTGCGATGTCTTTGTGTTCGTTTTTTTGCGGCGGTTTCACTGCGAAATCAGTTTATATATAAAATAGTAGCGGCTTCCAAGCAGAAGCTTCTAGAAGAAAAGACCAATCGCTTCTTTTAGCCGCTTCAAAGCTTTTGAAACCTGAAGAAGTTAAAAGAAGTGACAACAGACGGATCATATGCACAGCAAGTCCTTTTGACTTTTCAGTACATATGTTCATTCTTTTTGACGTTTGTACAGCTTTTTTTTTTTAGAATAGACATTTATCATCAATCCACCTGCTCTGAGCACAATGTTATGGAGTTCCCAGTATGCATACCATGCAAATAAGGTGAATGACACAGAATCAATATAATTGGTATAACATTTTTTAATGTAATTATATATATATATATATATATATATATATATAAATAAGGTCATGTGACCTAAACGTTGGCCCATTGCACACAGACGTTTGCTGATGATTGTTGTAATAAACTTCTAACTTTCGGCTTATATTGGAGAGCCTGGTTTCCTCTCTATCTCTACTTTCCAGAGCGTCCTCAAAATCTCCTCACAGAAAAGAGAGAAGGGGGTTCATCCGAAAATCGTCATGTGCAGGAGCAGTTTCTTCTTCAGAGTCTCAATAATATCACAGAAAGAAGACCGCTATTTCATTGATCCTCATCTGAGAACTCAGTACTGGTACGATGTTTCCCAAAGCTGATGGTAAACTAAAGAAAAGACAGAACAGAAGTAAAGGTGAATTATTTTTTTTAGCATTTGAAATGAATGCAGATGTAATCTATATGTTCTCTCTTACCTGGGCTGACGTACAAGATGGACTCTTCTAGTGTCACTGCCAAACTCTTAACTTCTTCCTTGAACATTTAAGATGTTCCACTGAATTTTAGAAGGAAGCAGTGTTTGCGACACAGGGGGCACCGAAGGTTGGAGTTGAGCCAGGTAGAGATGCAACCCTGATGGAAACAATGATTGCATGGTAGCACTGTGACTTCCTCTCCGGTCTCATAATCCGTCATGCAGATGACACACGACTCCTCCTGAGATGTTACAGCTCTTGTTGGGAGGTTCCTAATTTGCTGAGCTCGCCAAGTCTGCTGCCTTTCCTGCAGATTATATTGTGCAGGTGGTGATGGTGGCCGCATCTGTGGCGGAGGCGTCATCACTCCCATTCTCTGCTGCTGAAAGATGATGTTGAACAGACGGTTTGCCTGCAGTAATTGTACAGGAGATCCACTTGCAGCTGGAGACTCCCTGAGTCTGCGGCTGGGCAGAACGGGAAATGGCCGTCTGAATTCAAACTCAGTGACGGTGTCTGAGGATCCACTGTCATCCCTTCTGCTCTCTGATGTTTCTCTGGAGGGCTCTGCAGGGACTGGTCTAAGCGGAGAGCGGCTTCTTTCCCTGCTCTCTTGTCCTCTTTGCCGGAGAGGAGTTCTGGCTTCTCTGCCTCTCGCAGTGACAGCAGTGGCGTCTGTTCTGTGTCCACCAGTAGTAATTGGTCTTCTCTGATCCCTTTGAGAAGATCTCAATTGATGGACAATCATAGCCTGACCTATAAAGAAATAAAATGTACTATAAATATGCAAAAGTTTATAAAAAAAACACTTTTGAACCAAAGAGAAATAACCTGCTGTTGATTTGGAGTTTAGGGAGAGGAGCAAAAATTGATTAATGTTTGGGCTAAATAAACCTGCTCAATGGATCCCCTCTCTGCAGACATCACAGAGCAGGGGTGGAACCAGACTGCGACTAACACAGCCCCCAAGGACTATGAATGGGAAGGTGGAGGATGCACTGAGTGTACTGAAACCGCTTACCCCAGGGAAATCTCCTCCCAGAAAAGATCCTATAAGGTGGGAATATTCTCTCACTTACCCTGATTTTCAGGTCGGCTCATCCAAGTCTCGTTGTCAGCAATAAGCTGATGCAGCTCCCTGGAAGTCATGGTTCAGTTTCCCGGGGCTGAGATGGTAGAGTGATAGAAAATGAGAACTAAGTTCTCTGATGGCACGGATGTTATGGTGCCAAAATATCAATAAGAAGCTGTAGAAGTAAAGCACTAGATGTATGAAACAAACTAGCTCGCACTTCCAAAACCACGGTAGAGTCTCAGCGAAAACTTCAACTCTGAAAATGGCGCTGATGTCACCGAGTGCATAGATTGTATAACCTCACAGCATTCTATGTCACTGTGACATCACATGTGAGACCAACAACGCGCTGTCATGATGGCCGACTGTCCAATCTGTTATATACATATTATAAAATGTTATATTATTATATATTATAATACACATTGTAAAAAAATATTATATTATATTATTATTAACCATCTAACACTCTTAAGGTGTGTATATGTGTCTAAAGCATAGGAGATATATATATACATCTTATGTATATCAGATGCCTTGGAATAATAATCTCATACTTACCTTCCAGACCCCCAGTACTGCTGCTGTCAGTTTCCCCCGCCGACCTCCTGGCTTCTCCTTCCCGCAGGGGCCATTGGGTGACCACTGCAGCTAATCAGTTAATACATATTTCCCATTCATATGTTTAATGTGATGTAAAATAAACACTTTTAGAAAAGAAAACAGATAAATAAGATTTTCAGAATACGGCATGTACTAAGGTGGATACTCATGGTATGATATGCAGAGAGAGGAATACTGGGAGGACACAGAACGTTAGTCCACCTGTTTAACCCTCAGGATAATTCTTATCAGGTCATAGAGGGGTGTACATAGAAATCCACAGACCCCATAGCAAAGATCCGAAATGGGACCTCTTAATAGCCCCTGGCTGCCATTAAGCAACCCAGTGGTGGTCACAAAGACCCCCTGTTTAAACTGCTTAGATACCATAGTTGCTGGTCACTATGGAAGATAAGGGGTTAATCTGATGTAATCACAGCTAACTTGAATTGCAGCAATTACAAATGGCTGTCTGCTGTGTAAAACAGCCGGCACCCACTGGGTATGGAGTGGGCTGAGCATGTGAGTTTGCCCCTTATACACCATCATAACTTATGCTGTATATATACGATATAAACAGGGGATGGGGCTATTCGGCACTAGGATCCTCCTGTTCATGGGCTCCATAGCGGTCATGTGGCCTGCCAAAATTGGCTGTATGCTACTGAGGTCATACATATAATATGGAAAAAAAAAATCATACAAGGTAAATAATTGAAATTCATATCAGAAATAGTCCAGTTCTTTAGTGCCCATTCACATTAAAGGAAAATCATCTGAATTGATTGAATTTTGTGGGACAGGTCCATAATCCTCCCATGGAAAGCACATGCATGCTCGGCTGAATGAGGCATACATGAGTATAGGAGCAGTGAGGGAGAGAAGAGAGGAAGGGAGAAGACGGTGATTGGTGAGTATCTTAATCTGCCTCCATCACATAGATATTTAGGATGGATTAGGGAATCGTTAGCTTGGAGCGCTTCTTTCTCCAATAAGTTTTATTGATTTTTATAAACAAAGAAAAATATACAAACAATGAACAGAGAACTAGTGTTGAGCCACCCCCGTATTGTTCGAGTTCGGTTCGGTTCGTCGAACACCTTCGAACACCGTTAAAACCAATGGCAGGCAAACAAAAACACATAGAAACACATAGAAAACACCTTCAAAGGTGTCCAAAAGCTGACAAACTGCTCAGAAGACACAACTAACACATGGAAAAGTGACAAGTACATATAGTCATGCGAAAATAAAAGAGGTGGAGGAGTAAAAGGAGGGGGAGACACAGATATAGGCATGTCATGCCCTTCTAAAATCCAAAAAGTGAGAAGCCGACACGGCCAGTCCGATCCTGCCCGTGCCACCTCCGTGTCGCCGGGTTTGTGCCAGAGCCGCGGTGAACCCTGACGGCCAGCCCCCCTATCCCAATACTGGTGCCTGTCCGCTGGTGGGTCGAGCGAGCCCCCCTGTGGTGGAGGCAGCTCTAAGCTTTTTAATTTAAATTGTCTCTCTAATTTGAATGAATACACTTTAAATCCATTTACAAGGATCTATTGGAGGGCAAGTCTCATGCCAGCAGCCGCGGTAATTCCAGCTCCAGTAGCGTCCACTAAAGCTTCTGCAGTTAAAAAGCTTTTATAAGGATCGAGCTCGGCTGTCCACCGCAAGGCATCCTACTGCCAGTCCCAGCCCCTATGCCTTGGGGTGCCTCCTGATGCTCTTCACTAAGTATCCCATGGTCCCGAAGCATTTCCTTTGAAAAAATTAAGTGTCTAAACTACAGGTGGTGTAGCTTGCTTAACAGCCGGGATAATCCGCTGACTAGCAGACACTGCTACTAGGCACAAAGTATTTCCTGGGCTAGATGCAGTTAAAAATTTGTAATTAGATACTCTCGTTGGATGCTGAGAAAGCATTCCATAGAGTCTCCTGGCACGCCATATATGATTCTCTTAAAGAGCTTGGGGTAGGGGTCTAGGGGACCCTTTTATAGCCAAAATCACGGCCCTGTATCGCAATACGTCACCTAGGCTGGAAATAAATGGAACTGTAGCACCCTGAGGGCTCGGTTGCTACAGACGTATTGCACCTCACCCAGAGGTGTGATATCTCACTCTCAGGTAAGGATGTAGTGTGGATCAGGACCCGACACCTGCATGCATTACACCACATTGCCGTGGGGCAGGGCGACCAATATGCCCCTGAGATGGGCACGACAGTCCCTGTCCCTGGCTGGAGTGGGGGGAGGGAACACTGAGGAAGGGGAACCCTGTAGTGCAGGAGCAGGGAGGAAGCAGTTCCTGGGTGCATTGAGAAGGGAGTATAAAAGGTGGGCACCATCTTAGTTCAGTGCAGAGAAGTCTGAGCAGAAGTGGCAGGGAGCAGGGGCTCTGCATGAGCTCTGCTCCGGAGGCGGGCCTAGTAACAGAGGCCCAGGCCTGCAAGAGGGAGAAGGAAGGAAGAGGAGCGGAGAAGGCTCCAGGAACGAGGAATGAAGGGATCCCAGGGGTGCGGACGGGCGAGTCGCCACCGCACGCCCGTATCCACCTGCGTGGACGGGTCAGGCCAAAGGGGGAGACCGGTCCCCGAACTAGTGGAGGCAGGAAACGACCCTCAGCTAGAAACCGGAGGCTCTGACATTTTATGTGGCGCAGCCCCTTGCTCCACCCGCTAGGAAGGCACCACATAGGGTCAGGGAAACTTGCGCCAAGTTTACCAAGAGGAGGCCCGAGGCAGCCGGACAGAAGTGTTGGTAAGAAAGGCCAGACAAAGGACACACAAAGGGGGTCCTGTGAAGCGCTCCAAAGTTATCTGGGAGTTGTCTGAGCCCCTCACCTGGTGAGCACAGTACGACGTGGGCAGCCGTTACCTGCAGACGTGGTCTGGATAATAAGAACTGTGAGTAAAGGCCCTGAACTGCATCACTGACTCCGTGTCGTTACTGCTGCTGCCCTGCACCATCACCCCCATCCTCCGCATTCACTGCCCTGAGGCTATACTCCTCCCGTGGGGAGTTATGCTACGCTCTGCTGCACCCACAACACCAGCCTTAGCGGTCTGCCCTGTAGCGGCGGTTCACTCTGACCGCAATCCACGGGTGGCGTAGTCGGACATTTAAACATCAAAACCACATAAATAGTTCCGCCACTGGTTTGACCGCCCTGAGCCACGGAACCGGATCGCCGCCACGAAGACTACAACCACCAGCATCCACCAAAAAGGGTCCGGCTCCGGGTGTCCCAAGGCCCAGGGGGTGCGTCAGAACATTTTCATCACCTTTCACAATCACCAATGGGACAAGGCAGGGATGTCCTCTGTCCCCTCTCTTATACATCCTAGTGACGGAGCACCTGCTCTCATCAATTCGCCATAACCCCAATATTAGGTGGATTGAGGTGGGAGGCACCGAGTACAAGTGCTCTCTATTTGCTGATGATGTCCTAGTATATATCACTCAATCACATATATCCATCCCTGCTGTTATGGCTGAAATAGATCACTTTGTTACATGGTAAAATTTTAAAATCAATGCAGCGAAGTCTGAGGCCCTCGATGTCTCCCTCCCTAAATCCATATAGGATTCCATCCAGTCCAACTTTCCCTTTGCCTGGCCCTCACAGGGTATCAAATACTTAGGAATTCCTATTCATAGAGACCTCTCCCATCTATGTTATCTTAATTTTGGTCCCTTTATTGAACAATTCCATACAGACCACGGTTGGCAAGTTAGAACTGTAAGATTCACTACGTGAACCACTGGTGTTTTGTGGAAAAGCACATGTACACCGCGTTCCAAATTATTATGCAAAAAGTGTTTAGGAGTGATAAGGGAAGAATTTGTTTGTTTGTCAGTTAAACTCATTGATGGTGATGTGTGTCAGGGCTCTTTATATCACTGTAAGCAATTGCAGACACCTGTGCTAATTAGTTTGCAGGTGTGTCCAATGAAAGGCAAGACTACTTAAGAAGGCTCTCTCACATTATTAAGCAGCCTACATTTTCTGCCAAAATGGGAAAGAAAAAGGATGTGTCGGCTGCTGAGAAGCAACAAATTGTGGAGTGTTTAGGTCAAGGCATGACTACAATCAACATTGTGCGATGATCAGGATGAAGTGTCTTGGCAATCAAGAAGTATGTAGCTGATTCACAGTACACACGTGTGCGTGCTGATAAGGGCAAATTGAGGACTCTTTCCTACAGGCAATTACGTCAGGTTGAAAGAGCAGCGGCAAAAAAGCCTTGTCATAGCAGCAGACAAGTTTTTGAAGCTGCTTGTGCCTCCAACGTCCCCCGAACAACAAGATGCAGGGTCCTTCAGAGGTTTGCAGCTGTGCATACGCCATCCTGTCGACCTCCTCTATCCACTTCACACAAGCAGAAACAGCTCCAGTGGGCCAAACATTACATGAAGACTGATTTCAAAACTGTTTTGTTCACGGATGAGTGCCGTGCAGCGCTCGATGGTCCAGATGAATGGAGTGGAGGATGGCTGGTTGATGGACACCCCACGCAAACACGGCTACAGCGCCAACAAGGAGGAGGTGGAGTAATGTTTTGGGCTGGAATCATGGGGAGAGAGATTGTCGGCCCCTTTAGGATCCCTGAAGGCGCTAAAGATGAACTCCATAATGTATGTGGATTTTCTCAAACAGCACTTCCTGCCATGGTTCAAGAAGAAGAACCGTGTATTTCACAGCAAGATCATTTTTCTGCATGATAATGCACCATCTCATGCTGCACATAAAACATCTGCATCTCTGGCTGATATGGGCATAAAAGGGGACAAACTTATGGTGTGACCCCCATGCTCCCCTGACCTCTACCCCATTCAGAACCTTTGGAGCATCATTAAAAGGAGTGTCTATGATGGCGGGAGGCAGTTCACATCTAAGCAACAGCTCTGGGAGGGTATTCTGTCCTCATGCAAAACAATTGAAGCAGAAACCATCCAAAACCTGACAAATTCAATGGACTAGAGAGTTCAGAAGCTCCTTTCGAACAAGGGGTCCTATGTGAAAATGTAACATCACCTAGAATAAAGTTTTGAGTTGAAAACTGTTTGATTTCAGTTTCTAACAACCTGCTAATGCTTATAATTTCAAAAATGACCATTTTTTTGGTCTTTATTAAAATGAAAAGGTTGATCGAAAAGTTTGGGGGATCTAAGAGTGTGGCAACCCAGTAGTCATGATTACTTCGAATTCTGACAATATGAGGGTCATGTTGCAGGTAGTGCAGCAAGAAGGCACTTATGTGTCTTGCGCATCTCGGAGCCCCAAAATTATTTTCCGGGCTAGATGCAGCTAAAAATTATTATTAATTTTAAATCTGGTGGAGCTTAGTATAGATGGCCTAATAGGATCAGTGCTGCACACTGCTACAAAGCCCAAATTATTTTCCAGTCAAGATACAGATAAACATGATTATTAATTTTAAATCTGGTGAAGCTTTAGTATAGATGGGCTAATAGGATCAGTGCTGCACACTGCTACAAAGCCCAAATTATTTTCCAGTCAAGATACAGATAAACATGATTAGTAATTTGAAAGCTTAAAACGGTTGGTAGGGTGATTTTAACCAATCATCAAGCTTTTACTCTCCCCAGGATGACACAGGGGTAGAAAAGTCGTTTCGGATCCATGATTTGTTCATCTTTATGAACGTGAGTCTGTCTACATTATCAGTGGAGAGCCGCGTGCACTTATCTGTCAGCACACCACCAGCAGCGCTGAACACACGTTCAGACAGAATGCTGGCTGCGGGGCATGACAAGATCTCCAAGGCGTAAGTGGCTAGCTCCGGCCATTTATCCAGATTGGAAGCCCAAAAAGAGCAAGGGTCCAGTGACACAGTCGTGGCTTCAATGTTTACTTGGAGATACTCCTGTACCATCGTCTCTAGGCGTTGACTATGTGTCAGACTTCTTGTCTCCTGTGGCCTTGCAAAGGATGGGCTAAAAAAGTGGTGAAATGATTCCGCAAAATTGATGTTACCAGCAGATACTGTGGTTCTGTTACGGTTTGAGTGCTGAACACTTGACGGTCCCACGGTTGGCAAGTTGGAACTGTGAGATTCACTACGTGCACCACTGGTATTTTGTGGAAAAGCACATGTAAGATTCTGCAACAGTCTCTGCTGATACTCCTGCATGCGTGCATCCCTTTCTATGGCAGGAATAATTTCTGCAAATTTACTTTTGTACCGGGGATCTAACAGTGTGGCAACCCAGTAGTCAGGATTATTTCTAATTCTCACAATTCGAGGGTCATGTTGCAGGTAGTGCAGCAAGAAGGCACTCATGTGTGTTGCGCATCCAGGAGCACCAAGTCCCTGTTGTGTTGGTGGCGAGGTAACAATCATGCTTCCTTCCTCTGTCCTCTCCCCCCAACCTCGCACAACAGAAATGTGATCAAGGTCTCCCTCATCTGATGAGTCTTCCATCAGTTCGTCCTCCACTTCTTCCTGGGCTCCTGCACCTTCCTCACTAGTTTGGCTGCTACCATGCGCCCTGGTAAAATCATCTCCCCCACCCTCACATGCCTGCCGCCTTGGTGCTGCCGACCGTCTGGACCTTGCAGATGTTAGCCCTTCCGCATACAACTCCTCCTCCTCTACTTCCTCCACCTCCTCTTGTGCCACCACCTGACTCCGAATTCTGTTTAACATGTGCTCCAGCATGTAAATCACCGGAATAGTCATGCTGATAATGGCATCGTCAGCACTAAACATCTTCGTCGCCATTTCAAAACTGTGCAGAAGGGTGCATAGGTCCCTGATCTGAGACCACTCCTCCAGCGTGATTTGCCCCACCTCTGAATCTCGTTGGCCCAGGCTATACGTCAGAACGTATTGCACCAGGGCTTGTCGGTGCTGCCACAGTCGCTGCAACATGTGCAGAGTTGAATTCCACCGGGTAGGCATGTAGCACCCTGAGGATTCGGCTGCTACAGGGGTATTGCACCTCAACCCAGAGGTGTGATATTCCACTCCCGGGTAAGGAAGGAGTGTGGAACTGAGCTCGGTAGGCTGCATGCACTACACACATCCCATTTCTGAGGAGCAGACCGACGGTACTCCCACTTAGAAATGTGCAGGTACGACCGAGTCTGTTCCTGGCTGGAGTGGGAGGGGGGTGGTACATCCCAAGTAGTGTAGGGGCAGATAGGGGGAGCAGCCTGGGTAAAGTTAGGAGCTCATTGGGTGCTGGTCACCTGAGCTCACACATAGAGGGTGTATATAAGGTGGGCACCAACTAAGAACAGGGTCAGATGCAGAGAACAAGTCAGCGAGCAGAGGAGAAGAGAGACCCAGAGTGAGAGAGGAGAAGAAAGAGAGACCCAGAGGGGGAAACAGCAGAAAAGGACTCCAAGATCCCAACTTAAATCCCCGGGTGAAGAGTCGGCATCAGGGTACCGGAACCCAAGCTGGTGGGGGTAAAAACATTCCCCAGCCAGAGACCGGAGACCGTGGGCAGCGTTTGCCACGGTCACCCACCACATCCACCCCGAAGGCACACCACATGAAGGGTCAGGGAACCCAAGGCCAAGGGTGTCCCAACAGAAGGCCCGAGGGAGCTGGACCTAGGTGGATCACTGGTGGGGTCGGCCAGAGAACGGGACAGAAGGAGAGCTCAGGGCCACGCTCCGGACTTGTTTGGGGGTTGGCTGGATCCAGGACCTGGTGGACGCAGCACGGCTCGGGTGGTCACTCGAAGCTGGAGTGACCAGTACAACATCTGCAGTAAGTAAACACCCTTAACTGCACAACCCGACTCTGTCTTCATTGCCGTCTGCACTGCACCACCACAACCCCCATCCTCTGCACCTGTCCCCTCTGAGGCTATACCCCTCCCGTTGGGGGTTATCCCACCAAGCTGCGCACCCACCATCAGCCTCAGCGGACCCTGCTGCAGCGGCGGCCACAGTGACCGCATCACAACGGGTGGCGTAGTCGACACAAAAGAACTCTTAATAACATCTGTAGGACTGCCACATAACACTGAGTTTGACGCCCTGGGCACGGGCCGGGTCACAGCCGCTCGGAGACTACAACCCCCCATCTGATCCGGTGCCGGGTATTCCCCTCAAAAAGGAATATGTCCCAGGGGGCGCGTCAACCTTGGCGTAGTCGGCAGGATTACGTGCCCGCAACACCCGGGTACTGCGTGCCTGAAGAAAAGTGCAAGTTTACCTCAGAAAGAAGTCTCCCGCCGGTTCCGGAGGGTCCACGCCATCGGACCCCATCACAGGTCGTTTCCCGCCGATTGTCCGCCATTTCCAGCTTGTTCCCGCCATCTGCAGAGTTTCCCGCCACTGGGCGACGCTTCCCGCCAAATCCGAAGATTTCCCGCCTTGGAAGAGCAGCGGACGCCATTATGGGCGTACCAAAGGAGGGCAAGAGGCCGCCTCCCATCGTGGGCCGGGACAGAAAATGGCGCCAAAAGTGGAAACCGCCCCCACCAACAGAGACTGTGATGCTGGAGGTGTCTGTCAGCGTGAAAGAACTACCCCTGGAGCTGACAGTCACCGAGTTGCCCCGGGACCGCCCTCGAAGTGGGAGGAGACGAAAGGAAAGAACGAAGATGGGTGCCGCCTGGAGCAGTCTGGAGCGAGCGCACCCGGAGGCAAGAAGCCTGGAGAGGAGTAGCGGAGGAGCTTACCCGGAGATGGAGAGAAAGCAGAGCAGCACCGGCCCGCTGGCCAGGAGCCTGCTGGAAGAAGAGCAGAGCAGCACCGGCCCGCTGGCCAGGAGCCTGCTGGAAGAAGAGCAGAGCAGCACCGACCCGTTGGTCAGGAGCCTGCTAGACACCACGACCCCACTAGGCCTAGTGGAGGTCCTTGCACAGCTCCCCCGAGACCGGGAGTGTGCACAGACTGCCCTGGAGGGCCTCGCACGGAGGATGGCCCGGGTACAGTGCGAGATATTGGCGGAATGGAGCCGGGAGATGGCCCAGCAAGCTGAGACCAGTCAACGGAGCACGCTACCCTGGAAGAGGAAACAGACCGCCTCTGAGGATGGCGCGGGAGGACCAAAGGCCGGAGACGGCGCCGAGAAGGGAGCCGGACGCAAGGAGGCAGGTAAAGGGGACGCCTATACCCCAAGCCGGGAAACCGCCCACCTGCCCCAGCTCCCCGTCGCAGAGCCCGAAAGTCCCCCTGCTGTGCCCGTAGCCGCCATGTCACCGCTATGGACTAGGCCTCAACCGGAAGCCGCCGCAGCGACCCCTGTGACGTCACGCGCCTCGACCCGGAGCGTGACAAAGCAGGAAATACCACCAGCCTGGTCGCAAGGCCTAGTACCCCCGGGCGCCGCATCACCAACAGCGCCCCCTACCTCCGCGGAGCCTCCGGCCTGGTCGCAAGGCCAGGTAGCCCAGGGCGCCGCCGTATTAACGGTGCCCTTCACCTTCCAGGTGCCCCAGGCCTAGCCGCAGGGCCTGGGCAATCCGGGCGCCACCACCACCGCGCCCGCGCCCGTAAAACCAAGGGTGCCACACCTGGGGGAGGACTTGTTCAGCCAGCTCACATGGCCGGACGGGCGGCCCTTCATCTGGCCCGAAGAATTCCATGAGCTGGAACGGCAGCAGAGACTAGGGCCCTTGTGTGAGCCCCTGATTCCGGCTCCGAAGCCCGTGGCACGGGTCTCGCCTCCTCTGGAAGAAGCCCAATTTGAGTGGGACCCCACCGGAGAAGACCTAATGGGGTTCACTCAGGAAACCAGGGCAGCTGCAGCGGAGCGCGCTGAGTGCTGCCGTCAGCAGCTCGCGGAGTTCGCAAGGGAGCAGAGAGCGAGGCGGGTCCGAGAGCAACAGGCCCAAGTACGGAGTGCCGAGCAGAAGAGCCGGACCAGGAGGGACCCCCGTGCAGCGCATTGTCCCCGCACCATCGGGACAGTGGTCAAGTTCAACCAGCAGCATGGGTGGGGCTTCATCCGAGACCGCAACACCTTCGGTGACGTTTTTGTAACGCGCAGAGACGTTGAATCCCATCTGCCGGAGGGTCACAGAGGTCGTGACCTCTACATCGGAGACGAGGTCACCTTCACCCGGCACAAGTGTGCCAAAGGACCTTACGCCCTCCACGTACACCGCCTGACGGAGGAGGAGTTGCGGTGCGAGGAGGAGGAGCAAGAGGACCCGGACGGGTCTGAAGTTACAACCAGCTACAAGCAAAGAGCAGGAGGAAGACGCCGTTGAGTGCGGCAGAGCAGTAGATGTAAATAGTTACCCGACCGGGTACCAAAGAAACTGTTGCTACATATATATAGTCCCCGTTGGGACCAGCATGAGTGAACTGTTCACCCGTTTACCCTTAATCCCACAGGCTGAGGACTGTGAGCAGCCATTCCCTTCCCTTTAACTGGCCGAGGACTGAGAGCGGCCATACCCTTGTACATAGTTGCGCGTCCTAAAGCGCCCCCTACCGGTTTTATAGGAAAACCATGTTTTCTAGAAAGACTGTCGCACTGTACCCGGTCACACGTTGCACAGTGACCGGAGGAGGAACCAGAAACAAGAGACGACGAGAATGTTATATGAAAAGTTTTATATATATATAATGTTTTATATGTTTTATATGTTTATATGAAAATTTTGTATGTTTTGGTGTTGTTTTTGTCTTACAGCCCGAGGACGTGCTGTGATTTACCAGGGGGGAATGTAGCACCCTGAGGATTCGGCTGCTACAGGGGTATTGCACCTCAACCCACAGGTGTGATATTCCACTCCCGGGTAAGGAAGGAGTGTGGAACTGAGCTCGGTAGGCTGCATGCACTACACACATCCCATTTCCGAGGAGCAGACCGACGGTACTCCCACTTAGAAATGTGCAGGTACGACCGAGTCTGTTCCTGGCTGGAGTGGGAGGGGGGTGGTACATCCCAAGTAGTGTAGGGGCAGATAGGGGGAGCAGCCTGGGTAAAGTTAGGAGCTCATTGGGTGCTGGTCACCTGAGCTCACACATAGAGGGTGTATATAAGGTGGGCACCAACTAAGAACAGGGTCAGATGCAGAGAACAAGTCAGCGAGCAGAGGAGAAGAGAGACCCAGAGTGAGAGAGGAGAAGAAAGAGAGACCCAGAGGGGGAAACAGCAGAAAAGGACTCCAAGATCCCAACTTAAATCCCCGGGTGAAGAGTCGGCATCAGGGTACCGGAACCCAAGCTGGTGGGGGTAAAAACATTCCCCAGCCAGAGACCGGAGACCGTGGGCAGCGTTTGCCACGGTCACCCACCACATCCACCCCGAAGGCACACCACATGAAGGGTCAGGGAACCCAAGGCCAAGGGTGTCCCAACAGAAGGCCCGAGGGAGCCGGACCTAGGTGGATCACTGGTGGGGACGGCCAGAGAACGGGACAGAAGGAGAGCTCAGGGCCACGCTCCGGACTTGTTTGGGGGTTGGCTGGATCCAGGACCTGGTGGACGCAGCACGGCTCGGGTGGTCACTCGAAGCTGGAGTGACCAGTACAACATCTGCAGTAAGTAAACACCCTTAACTGCACAACCCGACTCTGTCTTCATTGCCGTCTGCACTGCACCACCACAACCCCCATCCTCTGCACCTGTCCCCTCTGAGGCTATACCCCTCCCGTTGGGGGTTATCCCACCAAGCTGCGCACCCACCATCAGCCTCAGCGGACCCTGCTGCAGCGGCGGCCACAGTGACCGCATCACAACGGGTGGCGTAGTCGACACAAAAGAACTCTTAATAACATCTGTAGGACTGCCACATAACACTGAGTTTGACGCCCTGGGCACGGGCCGGGTCACAGCCGCTCGGAGACTACAACCCCCCATCTGATCCGGTGCCGGGTATTCCCCTCAAAAAGGAATATGTCCCAGGGGGCGCGTCAGGCACATCGCATTTTAGCCGGTGAAGTGGCAGGCCCAACGACTTCTGTAGAGATGTAAGTCGCTGAGCTGCGGGATGCGAACGGCGGAAGTGAGCACACAGCGACCGTGCCCTCTGCAGAAGGCCATCTAGTCTGGGATAGTGGGCTAAAAATTGCTGGACAACCAGGTTCAACACGTGAGCCATACAAGGCACGTGTGTGACATTGCCCCGGCGAAGGGCCGCACCCAGGTTTGCAGTATTGTCACACACGGCCTTCCCTGGTTTCAGGTCCAGTGGAGACAACCATTCATGAAATTGGTTCTCCAGAGCTGACCACAACTCCTCAGCTGTGTGACTCACATTTCCCAGACATTTCAATGTAAAAACCGCCTGATGACGTTGAGCCCTACTGCCAGCATAGTAAGGAGGTGTGCAGGATCCCTTCTGCGCAGTTAGAAAGCTTGTGGCATGACCAGACAGGCTTTGGGTGCAGGTGGAAGACCGAGAGGAGGTTGAGGAGGCAGAAGCAGTGGAGGAACTTTGACATAAAGAGGATTGACGCACAACTCGTGGGGACTGCAAGACTTGGACAGCAGCCCCTTGTCCTGCTGTCACCATAGTTACCCAGTGCCCAGTCAGCGACATGTAACGCCCCTGTCCATGCCTACTCGTCCAAGTGTCTGTGGTGAAATGCACCCTGTCACACACAGAGTTTCTCAAAGAAGCGGTGATGTTGTGTGCGACATGCTGGTGGAGCGCAGGCACACCTTTCTTTGAGAAGTAGTGCCGACTGGGCATCTGGTACTGGGGCACTGCGACGGACATAAGGTCTCGAAAATCCTCTGTGTCCACCAGGCGGAAAGGCAGCATTTCTGTAGCCAAGAGCTTGCAGATGGTGAAATTCAACCTCTTAGCTTTCTCATGGCTAGGAGGAAATGGTCTTTTACTTGTCCACATCTGAGGGACCGAGGGCTGGCTATTGTGCTTAGACGGGGTTGATAAGGGTGTCCCCGGCAAACTGCCGGTCTGTGAGGAAGATGCAGGCGGACATGTTAGGTTGCCTTGATCCAAAGGTGGTGCTATCGATGTCGGACAGCGCTCAAGACCAGCTGGTGTTACCACCTCCAAAGAAAATGATGACCTGCCAATAACGCTGGCTGTTGCGGGTAAAGAGGTGGCAGGTCTGCGCCCCAAAACAGGTGTGACTGCTGTCCCCCCAGTCACAGAGGATGAAGAGGCCGCGGATGCACAAGATATGGCAGACGGTGGTTGGCCCGGCCGGCTAGGCCGCATTGTAGCACACTGAGCTTCCCACTGCAACTTATGCTTCATGTCCATGTGCCGGTTCATGCATGAAGTACTCAAACTATGTATTTTTTGGCCTCTACTTAGCTTTTGCTGACAAATGTTACAGATAACACGAGTTGGGTCATCTTTATCGATCTGAAAAAATGCCCAGGCTATGCAAGGCTTAGCACCCATGCGACCTGAAGAGCCACCACGACTTGTGGTGAGAGGCAGAGTTGTGTTTGAGGATGCAGTTGTTGACGTGCTTCCAGTACTACGTCTCTGTCCAGGAAGGCGCAACCTGACCTCGTCGTCACTAGCATCTTCCTCCACCTCCTCTGCTGACCTCATCTCTTGGCTGACTGTGGGTTGACAGTAAGTGGGATCTCCGACCTCATCATCATCACCCTGTGCGTTATCACACCCGTCGTCCTCAGAGCCAACCTGTTCCTGCCCTGACAAAAAACTAAAGTTGTCGCTCCAATCAGGTATTTGAGTCTTATCATCGTCTTCCTCATTGTCTCCACCAACAGGAGTTACAGTTTGGGAATGAGGGTCTACATTATGGTCAGAACCTTCTGCGTCTGGTCCTGGATCCGACTCATAAAGATTCTGGGCATCAGTGCAGATCATTTCCTCGTCTGGATTCACAGAAGCGCTGGAGTCGACCTCTGATTCCCAGGCTATAGTATGAGTAAACAGCTCTGCAGACTCAACCATCTGTTCTACCTCATACTCAGACGGGCAGCTGGAGATTTGAGAGCTGTGAGGAAGCAAGTGCGATTTGGGTGACACCTTTGAGGACTGGAGTATTTGTGATGTTGAAGTTGATGTGGAGGAGAGCCCACTTAAAGGAGCACTTGATATCCGTTGAAGCACCTGCTGTTTTTGTGCCTCATCTGGAATTTGTAGCGATTGGCGTGGCCGTAAGAAAGGGATCTTATCACATTGTCCGCTAAAAGAAGTAGACATTTTAGTTTGGCTGGAAGATGGTCTTTCTTCTGCACCTACCCCACGGACACAACCTTTTTTCCCCTTCCCAACACGCCTATTCCCCTTTCCACCAGCAGCAGGCCTTTTTCCACTCATTTTGGTGGTTAACTAATTCACAACTCTGGAGTTGTTTGCACAAAAAAACAATGGATGGTAACCGAGCAGAGCTGAGTGGCCAAACTGTGGTATTAGGCCAAAACTATTGGCTGGGTTAGATGCAGAAAAAAATTATTTTTAATTTGCAACCTGATGGAGGTCAGTATAGATGGACTAATAGACCAAGTCCCACACACCGCTAGAAGCCCAAATATTTTTTCAGAGCTAGATGCAGAAAATTTTTTTATTCAATTTGCAACCTGATGGAGGTCAGTATAGATGGACTAATAGACCAAGTCCCACACACTGCTAGAAGCCCAAATTTTTTTTCAGAGCTAGATGCAGAAAAAAATTATTTTTAATTTGCAACCTGATGGAGGTCAGTATAGATGGACTAATAGACCAAGTCCCACACACCGCTAGAAGCCCAAATATTTTTTCAGAGCTAGATGCAGAAAATTTTTTTATTCAATTTGCAACCTGATGGAGGTCAGTATAGATGGACTAATAGACCAAGTCCCACACACTGCTAGAAGCCCAAATATTTTTTCAGAGCTAGATGCAGAAAAAAAATATTTTTAATTTGCAACCTGATGGAGGTCAGTATAGATGGACTAATAGACCAATTCCCACACACTGCTAGAAGCCCAAATATTTTTTCAGAGCTAGATGCAGAAAAAAAATATTTTTAATTTGCAACCTGATGGAGGTCAGTATAGATGGACTAATAGACCAAGTCCCACACACCGCTAGAAGCCCAAATATTTTTTCAGAGCTAGATGCAGAAAAAAATTATATTCAATTTGCAACCTGCTGGAGGTCAGTATAGAAGGACTAATAGAACAAGTCCCACACACTGCTAGAAGCCCAAATATTTTTTCAGAGCTAAATGAAGAAAAAAATTATTTTTAATTTGCAACCTGATGGAGGTCAGTATAGATGGACTAATAGACCAAGTCCCACACACTGCTAGAAGCCCAAATATTTTTTCAGAGCTAGATGCAGAAAAAAATTATTTTTAATTTGCAACCTGATGGAGGTCAGTATAGATGGACTAATAGAACAAGTCCCACGCGCTGCTAGAAGCCCAAATATTTTTTCAGAGATAAATGAAGAAAAAAATTATTTTTAATTTGCAGCCTGATGGAGGTCAGTATAGATGGACTAATAGACCAAGTCCCACACACTGCTAGAAGCCCAAATATTTTTTCAGAGCTAGATGCAGAAAAAAATAATTTTTAATTTGCAACCTGATGGAGGTCAGTATAGATGGACTAATAGACCAAGTCCCACACACCGCTAGAAGCCCAAATATTTTTTCAGAGCTAGATGCAGAAAAAAATGATATTCAATTTGCAACCTGCTGGAGGTCAGTATAGAAGGACTAATAGAACAAGTCCCACACACTGCTAGAAGCCCAAATATTTTTTCAGAGCTAAATGAAGAAAAAAAATATTTTTAATTTGCAACCTGATGGAGGTCAGTATAGATGGACTAATAGACCAAGTCCCACACACTGCTAGAAGCCCAAATATTTTTTCAGAGCTAGATGCAGAAAAAAATTATATTCAGTTTGCAACCTGATGGAGGTCAGTATAGATGGACTAATAGAATGATGCTATGCCCAAAAGATTTTACTTCACTAGGTGCAGTAAAAAGATTGGTATTCTATACACAGGTGGTATATCTTGCAACACAGATAGGCTACTCCACTGACTAACACACTCTGCAATAGGCCAAAAAGGATTAGCTTTGCTAGATTCAGCCAAATGCTGTGAAAAAAACTTGCACAGCACTGGCACAGACCTGCCTGGCAAAAACTGATAGGAACTGATGTAACCTAGTCCTGAAAAGGACTCCAATTACATTTAGTCTTTACTCCCACAATCTATCTATTTAAGAGCACAGACCTGCTTGATAAAAGTCGTAGGAAATGCTGTAACCTAGTCCTTAAAAGGACTGCAATCACAACTATTCCCTACTCCCAAGCTATCTGTATATTTGTGCGAAAATTGGCTTGAAATTAACAAGGTATAGCGCACACAGCAACAGCGGTGCCGTCTAACACGCAGCTGCAGCAGTGAGAAAATGGTGGCGACGGGGAAAATGGCTTGGTCTTATAGGGCAAGGACATGTGACATACACTGCCAATCACACATGCCCTTGCTTGTGTGAAAAAAAGCACTTTGCTCCGTGTGTGCGCTGCTGATAGGCTGACAGATTGCACCTCCCCACTGCAAATGCGGGAAAGAGAAAAAAAAATGGAGATCTTCATTGTTCCTGCAGAGATCCATCCCCTGCCCCTCCCCCCGCCCCGCTGTTCACTCAAACTGCGTATTAACATTAATTTTCATCATTACTGAGAAAAAATCCAGTTATGATTTTGGTGCACGAACAGTTATCGAACATAACCTCGAACAGCCGAATTTTTCTCAAATTGTTCGTGTTCGCCGACCGGCTCGAACACCGCCCAAAACAGCTCGAATTTGAGATTGGCGAACAGTTCGAGTAGAACAACGCTCATCTCTACAGAGAACGCAAAAGTGTAGACAAATTATAGATGAAAGTTACCATAAAAGTGAGTGATGAAAATGTTCAGCATGTGAAAAAGTGGAAATAATAGGAGTGGTAGAGATGCGGAGACGGTTGGGACTGCTTGCCTCCCATGTAGACAGATTTTGATAAGGCATATGGGGCTCTATTACCCTAATCAAGATCTCAAGTAGGGGAATGACACCTTTGCTCTCACCCAGGTTCACCTGTCATGCCAGGTGTTGGTGCAAAACAGAGGGAAAAGGGAAAGGGAGCCCAGACACTAGGGAAAGGGGGAAGTGGAGACCTCATGGTCTGGTCTAGCGTCACCCTGTCTCAACTACCGTCCCTATAATGCCTCTTCAGCAATCGCCGCACGCGTGCCTTGCCCTACTTTCCCTGGCGTATGGCTATGGCTAGGGATGGAAGGAGATGAGCATTAGTCAACCTCCACTAAATACTATAGACAACAAGGGAAGACAAAACAGGGGGAAATTACTTAGCTTTAGATGACTCCAAATATGCACACGGCCTCAAACTCCAGAGAGGACGAAGAACTGCTCCTGCTTAGCCTCACAAGTAGAAATAAATATAGCCAGCGACTTCCTCTCAGACACACCAGGTATATATACACCCAGGCCAAAGAGATAATTAGCAAGAGAGAGGTAGCCGCTCGGTTCTAAAGACAGCCTCTTATTTAAGAAGCTGTCTGCAATGCCAAACGTAGAGATCTCCTGCAACCCACTGCAGGGCGACTGTCTGTCACCTCTGACACAGCCGTGACATCACCAGAGGGAAACAGTTGATAACATAATTGAGAGAATAGAGGAACAGGAGGTAGGATTGATGTATTCAGACTGAAGAGTCCACCTGGCGAAACCAAATTTAGCAAAAACATTTTCAAACTGCATCCATCTGTGAGATTCATTTGATAAGGATTGGATTACTGCTATGCAAGAGCTAGGTGTGAGAACCTGTCCAGTTCAGATTTATGTGAATGATAAAAATGGTAGAAATGTTTCTTAAAGGGAACTTTCACCCCCTGTGAGATTTGAGACCTCTAATATGGGCATACAGGTTATAGAAAAATAAATCTATACATACCTGTATGGCCCATAGTAGAGTTCTGAATGCAGAGAAATGTAGTTTTATAAAATCTGTTTTCACATGCTTGGCGTCCCCCGGAAGGCAAGAAATCCCCGCCTATATCTTTAGTTAGCCCAGAAATCCCCGCCTATCTGCTTATTTAGCATGTTCCCCCATCCCCTGCGCGTCACAGGGCCCTGTGACGTGCACTGGTGTAACTCATTTCCTGCGCATGCGCAATGCGACGCTCACATCAGGAGCATTTTGTTTCTCCCGGCCCCGTTTGTCTCTGCACTATTCCATAGTGTTCTAAATATGGACACACAGACCAAATACTAATGTCACACTGATGCAAAATGCTGATGACACTGGAACTATTATTGTCCCCTTAAACGTTTAAACATGGACTTGTGAATGAAAAATATCAGATATTATAGCTGAGAGTTTCTCATTAATTATATACCAAGAGATCTGTCCTTTTCACTTCCTAGAAATCAGGTACTGGTTTTCTCTAGGCTAAGGCATCTGTGTTGATTAGTGATGAGCGAGCATACTCGCAAGTACTCGGTACTCGCCTGAGCATCTCAGTACTCGAGATGCTCGAAGCTCGCCGAGTACTTCCGGGATGCTCGGGTGGATGCTGGGGTCTCCTCCCTGCATGTTTGGCGCTCTTTAGAGTGCCATTCAACATGCAGGAATTGTCTGCCCCACACTGCAATGCTGCAGCCATGTTAGTTGTGGCATTACAGTGATTGGCTGGCCGCACAGCATCATCAGGTCTATACCAGACCTAGCGCCGCCATGCTCATCAGTCTACTCTGCAATCAGACAGTGTAGGGAGAGGTGCTGCTGAGCTAGGGAGAGATTTGGCTGTTTATTAGTTAGTGTAGGTATTCCACAAGATTCTCTACACATATTCATCTCAACTAACAGTCCTTCTGAGGACTAATCCAGCTGCAGAGATACCAGTGCTAGGCAGGCAGGCAGGGTATATAGCAGACTGCAGTGCATATAGCAAGAGGATCCATTTCAGTTCTGTCTGCTGGTGCTTTTACAGATATTATATTTGTAGAAATAGCCCCACGTATCAGGGGCCAGGAATATTTTTTTTTATCTTTATCTGATTGTTTGCTTAAGGCTGTGTGCCCACGATGTGTTTTTTATGTGTTTCCGCAGGGCAAAAATGCTGCAGAAATGCTTAAAAAACGCATGGTAGAAGGCCTGCCATGTTGCCTAATGATAATCTGCATGTGCTTTGCACATGCTGCGGAAATTTCTGCTGCGGGTTATCATTGCGGAAAAAAACGCAGCACTACCAATTATTTTGCGGAAGCACTCCGTTTTCGCTGCCATTGACTGGCATTGGAACGCTTGGATTCCGCATCACTGGATCTGTACATGCGGAATCCAAGCGTTTCAAAGTGCGGATGGTACCCGGGTCTGGATGAGAGGAGACTCTCCTCCGGACCCGGGTACCATAGAAACTGTAAAAAAAAGAATAAAATCAAAAATAAATATGATACTTACCTTCTTATGGCCCCTGGTGTGCTTGTCTTCGCTTGCCGGCAGATCACGGTGGACGGAAGGACCTGCATTGACGTCATTTAGTCTTGTGACGGCAGGTCCTTCAGTCTACCGCGAGCTGCCGGCAAGCCAGGACGGAGCGAATAAAGACTGTGCGGGCCATCAGAAGGTAAGTATATATATATTTTTTTATTTTTTACCATTCCTTAAAGTCACACTATATAAATCCATGACGTTTGCTTTGATTTATATAGTGTGACCAAGTTGTCAAGCACTTTCCAAGTGATGCTAAAATCGCTTGGAAAGCGCTTGTCAACCCACATGCTGAAATGCATGTGAAGAACGCTTCACATCCGCTTGTCCCTGGCAGGAAAAACGCATGTACAATCCGCATGCGTTTTTTCTGCCAGGGAGATGCAGAAATGCTCAGGAAAAAATCCGGAGCATTTCTGCATCGTGGGCACATAGCCTAAAAACCAATCCAGAGAACACCGTTTTTCTGCGCCATTTGCTTGTTGGCACTGCAGAATACAGCCAGGTCCTTTCCATATTACAGCGCTAAAAATCCAGCTATTGAAAACTGTGGCTTGTCCGTCACATGGATCACATATAATTGCCCTCAACAAAGCAGTTACTGGGAAAGCCCACCTAACCACGGACACGTGGACAAGTGCTTGTGGGCAGGGATGATACAGCTCTCTGACGGCACACTGGGTTAACATAGTGGAAGCCAGGACCCAGTCGGACCTTGGGACGGGACACATCCTACCGATGCCGAGGATTGCGGGCCCTAGGTCAATCAGGGTTGCCCCCACAGTCTACAGCTCCTGCACCTCATCTTCCTCAGCCTCCTCCTCCTCTTCAGCCTCCATCTCCGAAATGACCACATCAGTCACAAGCTGGAAGCACTGCAGCACTGCCTCAGCCAAGCGGCAACAGGCTGTGCTGAAGCTAATATGCTTAGGTGACAAACGTGGAATGAACTGGCTCTCTACACCTTGGAGGTCCTGGCCTGCCCTGCCGCTAGCGTTTTGTCAGGGCTGGATTGGGCCAGACTTCTCAACACCACTGAATGATAGCAGTGTAACATAAACTCAAATCCAGTTTCTTTTTTGTGAGGTGTATTCCTATGCACCTTTTCACACCCAGACATGGGTATATGCTTCCTGATTTTGGCTATTTGCTCTTGTCCTCCTCCTTCTCCTCATCCTCATCCTCCACCACCATATCACCTGGGTGACGTGGTCTGTGATGCAACACCCACATATTTTTTTTAAAGGGTGTTTATGATGCCCGTAAAAATTTTTTTTTTATACAGTATGTTCATGTATACCCTCAGGGGTAAATGTTTGTCAGCCCATACACTTAGTGCATGGGCGTTACATGTATAGGAGACCCGCTCCTTTCTAATGGTAAACATTTTTTTATGAGGTCCTCATCCACGTCTTTTCCAAGGTGCATTGGAATGCCTCCCAATTTTTGGCAACCCTTACATTCATTGCATAGGTCAACACTATGGGAGACCCACTTCCTAATAATGGGAACAATTTTTCATGAGGCCCTCTACGTCATTTCCAAGGGGCATTGGAGTGCCTCCAAATTTTTGGCAGCTCTTGCATTCACTGCATAGGCCAACACTATGGGAGTCCCACTTACTAATAATGGGAACATTGTTTTCAGGAAGCCATCTGACCTCCACCTCTCTTGTAAGGGGCATTGGAGTGCCTCCAAATTGTTGGCATCCCTTGCATTCACTTCATAGGCAAACACAATAGGAGACCCACTTCTTAATAATGGGAACATTTTTTTTTCAGGAGGCCCTCCTCTACGTCTCTTCCAAGGGGCATTGGAGTAGGTCCAAATTTTTGGCAGCCCTTGCATTTACTGCATACGCAATAACAGTATAGGAGACCCACTCTTTAGTAATGGGAACAACAAAGCATAGCCAGCCGCTGGCCCTTTAAGAATAGTAAAGTCCGCCTGATGGCCCTATAAAAATAGGCTTTGTGACTTTCAGAGTCCCTCCTTTATAAATGAAACAGGATGTGTCTGATCATGTCTCACACACCACATGGCCAGATAAGGTTGTAAAATGTTAAAATGACATTGCCTGGTGAATGCATTTGTCACTGTTGAAAGCAATGCAAAAGTGCAAAAATGCATCAAAAACGCTACGTGTGAACATAGCCCAAGGTGTGGAGGAGTATTTTTGTATTTGGTTATGTATTTTGCCTTATATACAAGTCATTACCCTGGAAAGGATGTTCCTTTACATATTTCCCAGGAAAATCCATTTTGGTTTCATTTTTGTATGTTTTATTGTGAGTCCGTAAAAGTGGCGTAATACCTCTGACAACATTGTTCACAGCAGTGACCTGGGAGTCAGAAATGCTTCCAGGGGTCTTCCCCATGCTGTTCCCATGTCATTTGAGCACTGTTCCCATCGATTTGGGCAATTTTTAAGCCCTGTGTAGACCGCCGGGGGGAGCCACCTGAATAATGATTGAGATTCTCGTAGACTTACAGTACATTGGTCTCGTTGCTCGGGTCGAGCACCCGAGTATTCCACTGTGCTCGACCCGAGCAACGAGCACCCGAGCATTTTAGTGCTCGCCCATCACTAGTGTTGATGTGTTGATGGGCATGGGGGACATGGGAGACATAACTGGACAGCTGTCTAAGGTGTATAGGCACAATGCAGTTTAGGAGTTAAGGATAAAGATGTTACAAGATATTACATGAAATGTTACATTTTTTGCTGATCAGTAATGGTTCACATAAACCTAAAATCTTCAGTCTTAACTTTTTCTTAAGACATTATTGTAAAGTCTATGAGAAGATATGATGGGTTCAAAGAACTTCTGGAATTTTAACAAATGCAGAAGACAATTTTTGAGATGGGGATGGATAAATAAATAACATATCACCAATTATAAGAAGAGATCCTACTTTTTGGGGGTCGTGTTTTACTATAATCAATTGTCTATTGCATCTGGAATGGAAGTTGTGCCTTGATTTTGTCAGAGATAATCTGGGGAGGCAAAACCATGGGGGGTCACACAAACCTCCACTTTTGGTACCCTGACTGCTGTTAGGAGCTGTGATGAAATCCTTGGAGCCATTGTCAGACAATACACCGGTGCAGTGGCCCTGGGTTTCTCCTGGTACAGGACAATATCCATCCTCATGTGATCAGACTGTGGAGACAGTTTCTGGATAAGGAAGACATTTATGCCTTTGACTGGCCCTCATGTTTCCCGGAGCTGAAGCCTTTTGAGATCCGGTGGTTTGTTCTGTATCAGGCATCCAACAAAGTCAAGTAACATTACAAACTATGCAGGAGCTCACCGATGCCCTGATAACCCAGAATACCGCCCATTGTCTCATCAGGAGCATGCCCAGACATTGTCAGGAGTGCTACAGACACGTGGGGTCATACTTTTATTTTTCACGTCACTGTAAATACTTCTATACCATCCTTTGTTATTATTCTGTACGTCAAAAGATATAAGCAGAGAATGGGAAGATAAACAGCAAAACAAATAATTATTAAAACAAATCCAATGGAAATATTTATTTTTTATTTATTTACTTTTTAGTTCTTCAAACTCGAATTGTCTTCTTTCTTTTCTCACTTTATGCAGAGAAGTTTTGCTACAAGAAGCAGACGTTCCACGGGTAAGTCCTTACTGATACAACGCTGTTACAATGCCTTATACCAATGTTCCCAGCCGGCAGCTCTCTGCTGGCGTCAGAACTGCAACTCCTAGAATGGCATAAATAGCCATAGATTGGGCAAAACTGCCCGACACATCCACTGGTAAAACTCCAGAATAGTAATTTACAGGACTGACCGGAATGAAACAAGGATACTGATAGATGATGATGAATGGGTGAAGCTGCAGAAGAGACGATGTAGGACGGGGCGTTGCTTTGCCCGCTGTCAAGTTCTTCAAAAGTTGAACCATTTCGTCTCCAGATATGTTACTCCAGTTCCTGTAGTCCTTGACTGGGGTAACTCTTCTGAAGGGGCACACGTACACGCACACCACTCATCAGATATGTCAAGTTCATTAAGTGTTGTGCGCCTCTTAATGAAAAGCATTCATGAATAAGATTTGCCGATTTATTTAAGACTGGGGCCTGAAAAAGCACTCACAAAATGATTAAAATCATTTTCCTAGTCATTTCTATGGATAGAATATTTATGCACCTAAAGTGGCATAATTCTTGATGAATTTGCCCGTCAGGCTTCCACAAGCACAGTAGTGCCTTAGTTTTGCAACTTTTGGTGGATCCAGCCAGGAGTGGAGTAAAAATGCTAAAATTCGCAACATTTTTGTGCTACTTTGAATTGCGACCAAAATTTTGCAACGTTTCAAAGTGTTGAACACTAGAAAACTGTTGAAAACAACTTGATGAGTCGGGCCCTATATCTCCAGCAGTGGCAGTAAATAAATGGAGCAATGAATGGAGTAATGAAGCTTGTGCAAGACTATATCCCTCCTTTCAAATGGAACAGAAAAAAACACAGAGGCGCTCTATGTGTGAACCAGCTTGGAGGTCCAGAAATCCAGCGTTCTGGAATTGCTCACCTGGGATACTTGTGCTAACCATGTGTGAAGCCCAGCTGTGCTTGGTATCACAAATCCTAGAAGGGTGTATTGATGGATTCCTCCTCAAGAGGCCCCCATAACCATTCACACATCTCCACCTTCCACCTCAGACCACGAGAGGGAGCCCGTTAGCGATATAAAAGGGAAGGTGGAGCCAGGCAGCAGTTAGTTGGAGTCAGAGTCAAGTTCAGTCTGGTTTAGCCGTGAGTCCAGTACAGCCTGAGAGGAGTTACCTCAGAGTATAAAAGCCTGTTCCAGCTCCTGCAATTGCTAGCCTGCAGTGGAGCTTATCCAGATCAAGACTCCATGTAGCTCAGAGAGGTGAGCTTCAGGTGTGCCGGTGCCATAAGATCGGTGAAGCGCGGCAAGCTGCCATTAGTGTGAGTAGCCTAGAGAGGGCCCGAGTAGGCCGAAAGAGAGTAGAGAGTTAGTTCATAGGGGGCAGAGGAGCTTAACTAGCTCACCCCGAAGAAGCAGTTACCGGACATCGGGTTCGAAGCTTACCGGGATCTCCATGACCCAGTAAGATAAACCGGAATCCCTGGAGAACTACAAGTCCCATGCTGATTCGTACCAGAGCCAGGAGACCCATAGGCCCCGTAGGTCGGGAGCGTGCACTCCAAGAGAAGGCCCTACCACAAGGACAGCCAGCGCAGGACAGAGACAAAGTTAGGCCTTGCTCCAGGCAGGTCAGAAACTTACTACGCAGAGTCAAGAAGCAGGAGGCCCAAAATCCGCTCATTGGGGAGGATCCGGACATACACCCTTCACCCTACAGTGCTCCGGGGAGTGCCTGAATTTCCATCAGTAAAATGTACTGAAGTGACTATTGTGTCTGTCCCTGTTCTTGCTCCGACTCGGCTGAGTCTCCTTGTCCTGCATACCCCGTCCGTACCCTGCCCTGAGGCCTAGCTCCACCTGTGGGGAGCCATACCATCCAGCTGCCTTATCACTGGCCTCAGTGGACTGCGCAGCGCTGGTGAATATCATCAGAAACCATAGGTGGCGTCACGAACTTTTATAAACTTGATATCTATCAACGCCTTTTTAAAGAGAGACCCCAGAATACTGGCCCGGAAGCCGACCACCGCGACCTCCTTAAGGCTAAAGGCCCGGGTAACCGAGTCATCCCCCATGCCCTGGGCTAGTCACATGCACAACACTGCATGAAATGTGAACTGAAAACACTCAAAGCTGCGGCACCGACCTCCTGTCCCAATTGCCAGAGAAGGAAGCAAAGGATAATCCAGGAAGGAGGAAGAAATGCAGTTTCTCCAGGCGCTGCCACAAAGGATGACGAGACAGATGGTAAGTAAGATTTTTCTATTGTTTTGTAATGGTAACAAGACTACACATTTCTGGGATGATTCAATTCAAATGGGACACTCTAGAGCCCCATGTTTTAAACTGTGGAGGTCCCAGTGTGGGATACCCAGTGGTCAGCAAGTATTTACTTTTTCGGTCGAAAGGTGATAACTTGCAACCTTTGTAGCATATCTTTAAATGATTATTCTCATTTCTTCTTCAGAAGCGCGCTGCTCCCCTGTCTTCCTACTTTCTGCTCGGCAGGGCAAAGTGCGCTCCGGACTGGCTGACATTTTGGAGAAGCATCATAGATGCGCAATTGGCCCAAACTTAGTTCCCATGCCGCTATATGAAGCATCGGAGGATCACAGAAGTACTCAAGCTGGTTGGATTCACTCATCTGGCCAACTTCAGAGCAGCACTTGTAAGCTCTACAGCAAAGAGCTTGTAACTGTTGCGCTTCTCGCCTTGGAGAATGACCACCGAAATGAAATGGAAAAGACAGAAAATCATCTTTCCAGGTAATGCACTAATGTATGTTTTTCTTTATATTAAGCCATGTTTCCACATATTCAATATAATAAAATCTCATTCTCCCTCTATGAATGTTCATGTGCAGGAAAAAAACTGAGTAAAACTCTCTTCTTTATTAATTCCGGCATCTTTTTGACTTGCTACATATGAAAATAGTAGAAGATAAATATATAAGACTAATGCAGAAGACGACAGTCCAATGGGAACAGATATTGTGCCTTTATAGAAACAAATGTGGGGCCTTTGCAGTTGTCACCAAATTGATGCAATGTATCCTTAATAATAAAACAAAGATGTCTCTGCCGGGTTCTCAAAATACTATTTATTGACTTATATAGCTCTGTTTCTAACAATCCAAACAATACAATAACTGCAAATATACAGCGAGTATAATAAGTATTGAACGTTTCACCAATGTTCTACATAAATATGTTTTGAATGGTGCTATTGACATGAAATTCTCACCAGATTTCAGTAAAAACCCATCCAATCTACACAGGCAAAGAAATGAAACCATAAATGTCCATAAATGAAATCATGTGTAATAATGAAGATGACACAGGGAAAAAGTATTGAACAAGCTTCCTGAAATGTATTTAATACTTCATACAAAAGCCTTTGGTGGTGATGACAGCTTTAAGACGCCTTCCGTATGGAGAAACTAGTCGCATGCATTGCTCAGGAGTGATTTTGGCCAATTCTTCTACACAAGCACTCTTCAAATCCTGAAGGTTCGGTGGGCTCCTTCTATGAATTTTGAACTTTAGTTCCTTCTATAAATTATGCAATTTTTACCAAATGTGGCAATACACCATATGTGGTTGTACACTAGAGTTTGAGCACACGGCAGGGATCGGATGAGTAGAAGCGCCACTTGGGTTTTAGAATGCAGATTCTGTTTGAATAGATTGAGGGTGCCATTAGCCGAGCCCCTGAGGTGTCAGATCAGCAGAAACCCCCACAAGTGACCCCATATTGGAAACTTTACTGCTTAAGGAATTTATCAAGGGGTGTAGTGAGTATTTTGAACCTACAGATGCCTCACAGAATATTATAACATTGGAATGTGGAAATTTCACATTTTAGTTGTTAAAATGTAATTTTTTTTTATTAGCTACAAATGTGTCAGTTACATGAGGGTTAGTAGGTGAAACTGGACCCCAAAATTTATTCTGATATTTCTCCCGAATATGGTGATGCTCTATATGTTGTCAGAAACTACTGTTTAGCCTCACGTCATGGCTGAGAAGGAAGGAGCGCTATTTGGATTTGAACCACAGATTTTGCTAGAATAATTTTCGGGCAACATTTGCAGAGCCGTTAAGGTGCCAGAACAGCAGCAAACCTCCAAAAGAGACCCCATTGCAGAATTTGGACCTCTCAATGAATTCATCTACGGCCCAAGTGACTATTTTGTAACATCCACGCCATAGTTTTTTGGGGGGAGAATTGCAAATATGCCAGCTCAGTGCCCACACATTGTGCCCAGTTTGTGTTTCTGGGGAAAACCCGTAAAATGTTAAGTGCGCTCTTCCCGCTACAATAATGCCAAAAATGTAGCCTCTTACTGTAGTTTAGGCACAGTGGGGCTCAGAAGGAGGGGGTATTTGGGAGCGTATATTTCACTGTATTTTATTTGAGGGGTGGGAGCCATGTTGCTTTTCCAGAGTCTTTCTTCTACCAGTAACATGGGAACCCTCTACATTTCCAGTGACAGATGGCAGATCTGAGTGGGGGCTGGTTTTGTGTGGGAAAAGTTAGGGTTTTTTTGGCAACATTTTGGAGTACAAAATATTTTTTGATCACTTTCAGTATGGTGGGGTCACATTCTTGTGTTCTACGCTGAGCATTTATAACAGGGTTTCTGAGTAAATCTCACAAAAATGCGATTCAAACGAAATCCCCAGAGGAACCATCCATCATAATGAGGCAGATGGAGACACTTTGGACTCTGTTTGCCGTCTATTCCGGTGGTATCCATCTTTTTTGGCGTGCACAAAACTGTGGTCGCCCACACTTGTGCGCTAAAAAGATGCATAAAATAATGTGACACCACTGTAACAGACACCAGAGTCCAAAGTGCCTCCATCTGCCTCTTTATAGTGAGTGGTTCCATTGGGAGTTTTGTCTGAATCGTGTCTTTTCTGAATCGCGTTTTCTCTGATTTACATAGAAACTCCAATGTAAGCGCTCAACAGAGGGAGCAGGATAAATGTGAATCGAGCCATATTCCAATTTTTGGGATGTAGAATGAACAAATAGACAGTAGTACAAGAACAGTTTTTATTTTTATTTTTGCAGCGCTCATCGTGCGGTATAAATTAATCTACGGGTCAGTGCAATTACAGCGATACCAGATTTATATAGTTTTTTATGTTTTGCTGCTGTCACGCAGTAAAAATGATTGTTTATAAAAAAATAGTTGTTTTTTTGTCGCCATATTGTGAGAGCTATAATTTCTTTATCTTTTGACGAACAGAGCTGTATGAGGGCTTATTTTTCACGAGTTGAAGATTTTTTTGGTACCATTTTGGTTTACATAACAATTTTGATTGCTTTTTACTAAGATTTTTCAGACACAGAATGAATAAAAAACAGCAATTCAGCTATTGTTTTTATACTGTACATTCTTTTGCACCGTTCACCATGCGGTAAAAGTGATAAGACTGATTTATTCTTCTGGTCTGTATGACTGTATGATTACAGTGATATCAGATTCATATGACCCCCTGATTCATTTGCTGTTTTGGGGTAACTTTGTTTCTCCTATTTTCCCTTGTCCATCTCTTCTTAAGGGTATTATATAGACCTGTTTACCTATCAAAATATATTTGTTTAATTCACCTTATGGACATCTATGGCATACAGTATATGTTCCGTATGCATTTCATGTCCCTTTTGATCAGGGATATTCACTGAGTATACATATTTTTGTACTGTTTGTACCTTTCTCTACGTGACCCCAGGTGTTCATGTCACTTATATTGATTGTCTATCATTATTGCTTGGGGATATTTTTAGCACACTTTTTATTATTATATTTTTTAATAATTTGTGGAATATTTATTATCCCCCATACATTTTTGGTACACCAGTGCACTTATTTTGCACGTATTCTTTGTTAGTGCTTATGGCATTTATGTTCAATATTATTGCTATTATTATTGTAACAGGTTAACCCTTTTTATTTTTCACTTTTTTATGTATGTCTTAGTACACTAGTGCACTTGCTCCGCACTTATTCACCCACAGTGCTTATGGTATTATGTCTAACATCATTGCTGTCATTAGTAATAGGTTATTTCATCCATCCTCTCTCTTGTAGCTTCTAATTCCATCTGAGTTATATACCAGGTTCAAGCGTTTATTAGGATTACTATGTATTATGTATTACCTTTTCCACCTCCTTTACACACGATGTGATATGAGTCCTGTCCAATAGCGATCCGGGCTCGCCCATTTTTTGTACACCTAGCGGTATTTGCTAGCCGCACACTTTACTTACTTCCTTTCCTTGGGCTTGTGTGCATGCGCATTCATGGCACTCAGTGTGCGTGCCACGTATGCGTTCCAAGCGCACAATCCTGAAGTCACCTTTTACATCTATGAGTTACTGAGGAACGCTTCATGTGCCGCCTTCCACCCATGGCAACAATTGGATATAAGGCTAAAAACTTTGATTAATGTCTGTATATATAAGGAACACTGTCCCCTCCCTAGTTAACGCCCCTTGGAAGAAGCACTGGCAAAACGGCATTGTCGGCGGTCCATCCACATGTAGATCTGCCTACTAACAGTAAGTTCTAAGTGACAACTCCTTTCAAATCAGTACTACCGGGATTCAAAGCCTCCAAGCATTGCACTGTGCACTTTACGACGGGCTAGTCCCTATAATCTGTGTTTTATTTGATTCATGTTTACTGTTTTATGCCAATAGACTTCTCCATGGAAAACCTTGATTTATTAGGTTTCTTTTCTCCAGCACAATGCACCTTAGACGTGGGGTTATATATCTGCGTGGTTTAATTAGTGATCACATGGAGTCATAGCTTATTTTCAAATAGCATTAGGCTCATCTGTATGTGGATTGGTTAACGGTTTCCCTTCCCTGCTATGTTTATATGTTGTTTTATTGATTTTAACATTATCAAATTAATAGAATAGAGTGTGTTCTTAAACCACTGGTAAAGATTACACCCAGCTACATTCAGGACACAACAGACCTACTGAATAAACTAGCAGCAATAGGTCCTCTACCAGAAGGATCCATCCTGGCCACCATGGATGAGGAATCTTTGTATTCTAACATCCCACATCAGGCCTGCAAAATCTTCATAGAAAATACAGGAATTGTTGCTGATTCTGTGGTCAAACTTACAGAATTCATCCTCACCCACAATTACATTGAATTTGATAACAACATATATCTACAGGAAACTGGTACAGAGATGGGAAATAAAATGGATCCACAGTACGCAAATCTTTTCATGGCCAAGCTTGAAAGTGACTTTTTGTCCTCATGCCCCATCAGGCCTCTGGCCTACTATCGTTTCATTGACGATATTTTAATCATCTGGACGGGGTCTGAGCAACAGCTGAAGACGTTCCATGAACACTTTAATCGATTTCATCCCACCATCAACCTAACACTCAACTACTCCTGTACTGAAATTAACTTTTTGGACACCATCATCAAGCTACAGAACAATGAAATAGAGACATCTTTGTACAGGAAACCAATCGACCGTCCTACATACCTTAAATTGTTAATGTGACACCCCAGGGGTCTGGTTGCCACAGTGATAGAGATATTACGTCTGAGAGCAGGTGGGAGGTCTCTTGGTCAGGGATCCTATGCATGCCACACCTCCTGCCCAGTCCTGGGAGGGGAAGAACTTCCCCTATATAAACCTAGGGCTGAGGCAGGGTGAGTGAGTAGAGAAGAAGTAGAGAAGAGAAGCAGCATAGGAAGAAACAACAGGAGCTCTGTGGGAGCAGTGCTACAAGGAGTCAGGGGCTGGCAGCTGCAGAGCTCGCCCTGACTGAGAAGTTATCACCGGACCCGGAGTCCGAGGCTGTGGGGATTAACTCCTATCCAGCAGCAGAAACCGACCGGCAGGGGATTGCAGGTCCTCTGGCCCAGAAACCCGAAGGCACGGTCACACGCGTGGGACCAGCACCGCCGTCGTGGAGCGAAAGCTACTAGAAGGCCCCGAGTCACCGGCCATATGGGTGAGCACCACACGGTACACTCAGGGACGTGGGCTACTTATACCCGCCTCTAGCAAGGTAGCCAGAAGAGTATCGTTAGTTTGGGAGGCCTACAACTCCGCCTGGCCAGGGGAGATCCCATCTGCTCAAGGACTGACCAGGCCCCAATCGCTAGCCAGTACTCCGGGAGGGTCTATCTTTGTCACCAGTAAAGACCCTGAACTACACCGTACCGTCTCCGAGTGGTTCCTGCTACCCCCATCATCCACGTCGGCTGCCCTGAGGCCATACCCCTCCCGTTGGGGGTTATACTATCACGCTGCACAATCCTACCACCGGCCTCAGCGTTCTGCCCTGCAGCAGCAGCTCCTTAGCTGTACTCAACGGGTGGCGTAGTCGTCCAACATCTACCGCTGATAAAGCGCCACTTAGTCTGACTCCCTGGGCACGGACCGGATCACCGCCGCGAGACTACAACCCTCAACAGATCCGGCTCCGGGTAAGCTCCCGCGTGCGCAACGCTGCGCGACACAGGCCCAGGGGCGCGTCAACTTTTGGCGTAGTCGGCAGGATCTCGTGCCCGCAACCACCGGGTACTGCGTGCCTGAAAAAGACTGTTCAAACTTACCTGTGGTGAAGATTCCCGCCATCCGGCGCCATCTTCCGCTTCCTTCCCGCCATCGGTGGAGTTTTCCCGCCATCCGGCGCCATCTTCAGCCTTCTTCCCGCCACACGTGGAGTTTTCCCGCCATTGGACGCCATCTTGAGGACGCCGCGCGGGAAGAAGAGGGGCGTGGACTCCGAAAGCGCGCGAGAACTGAAGCCCCGCCTCACGTCCGGACGTTGCGTAAGGTCCTGGAAGGAGCCCAGCAGACGCCGACGACACAGGAGCGCGACGGAAGGTCCTCAACCCTGACGATCCACTGCGGAGCCGCGGCCTACGGAAGAGGATCATCGCAAGGTAGGCCACGGTCCACTAGGGGGGAGAAGGATGTCGGATACGGAGGAGAGCTTCACCGCTTCAACCCCCGCCAGCGCCACCGCTGTTGCGGTCATGCCTTTCACCATGCCCTATATCCCGGGGGCAGCCTGGCTACCCCAGTACTCAGGGGAGTCACATACCCTGCATGACTTTAGAGAAAAGCTGGATAGCCTCTTCCAGGTGTACCCCCTCACAGAGGAGCAAAAAGTGAGCATCCTGGTGGCCCAATTAACCGGGGCAGCCCAAAGGGAGGTAAAGTCCTGGCCACCTGGGGGGAGGACTGTCGCAGGGATACTAACCCGGCTGAGGGACACCTTTGATACCCGCACCTCAGCCGAGATCAAGCTTAGATTCTACGGGTGCAAACAGCGGGCACATGAGAGTATAAGGGACTATGCCCTGAACCTACAAGAGGCCCTGAGAGCCATTAAGCAGACCGACCCTGACGGCGTGGGAGACGAGGACAGGCTGTTGACTGAACAATTTATAGAGGGTTTATATTGCAATGCCCACCGAACCCAGTTGCGGGCAATGGCCTTACAGGACCCTCATCTGGGATTTGCACAGTTCAAGGACAGAGCCATCCGGGTGCTTCGAGAACCGGCACCAGGTGGCGTTGTGATCCACAGACGCCCCACTACCACTTACCACCAGGAGGCGGCGCCCTTGTCGGCAGGGCCTGTGGGAGCTGATACGCAGGCTTTGAACAATGACCCGGCTCCAGACCTGCACCATCAGGTCCAAGAGCTAGCTAAAAGCGTTGCTGCGCTAACCCGAACTGTGCAGTCTTTACAGGTTTCCACTCCAGGGAAGATCCAGCTGGCATCCGGACCGGAGGACATCCCGTGGCGTCGACCAAGGAGGACCCCACCGGCCAGAGGAAGACCCAGCGACCGATACAACGAGGACGGACGACCCATCTGCCGCCGCTGCAATCAACCCGGACATATGGCAAGGTACTGTCCTTTAAACTGGCACAACCTGGGGTAGAGGGCCAACCCCCAGGAAAAAGATCACCAGGCCCATCGAACTGGCGCGACAAATATGTGGGAGGACGTCCAGTCTTACCCGTGGTACTGGATGGTATTCCTATGAGTGCCCTACTGGACACCGGGTCACAGGTCACCACCATCCCGTACGTGCTCTTCAAGCAGTACTGGAATGACTCGGATATCACCCGCTACCCTGACGACGACTTGAGTATCATCGCCAGCAATGGTCAGCCCGTGCCACAGATTGGATTTAAAGAGGTGACCATTAAAATCGGTAGAGTCGAATTGGCAGCACAGGGACTGATCATTGTAGACATTGACAAACACGAGAGTCACCCAAAGATAACTCTAGGAACTAATGTAATTGAAAATTGTCTTGCAGAGGTGATTTTCCTTTTACAGCAGGTTGCCAAGAACGCCAGCTCCGGCCAGCAGCGAGTGCTCCAGAAAGAGATCCGGGCACTGATGCGACGGCAACAGCTAGAACTCTCCGGTGGTGAGATTGGTAGCGTGCGAATGTGTGACCCTTTCCCTATTGCCATGCCCCCGAAAAGTGAAATGATGATTTGGTGCCGGGCAGCTATTGGTCTGAGAGGTAGAGATTACCAGGCAATGGTAGAACCAGTTTACTCAGACAGTAGGCCCACCATTTTGACAGCACGGGGGGTGGTCAATGTACGCCATGGGAGGGTGCCCGTTCGCATAATAAATATCGGGAAGAGGGAATTGTACCTGCCCCGGTATGCCACGCTAGCCAAATTGTATACCATCAATCAAGATTCCATACAGTCTGTAGAACCCTTGCCTCCATCTTCCCCGGAGGAAGGTAACGGCTCTAAGAAAACAATGGAGGACTGGTGTCAGCAACTACATTTGGGTACTGACTCCACTCCCTCACACCAGAAACAGGGAGTCTATCGGGTGGTTCAAGAGTACGAGAGAGTGTTTAGTAAACACCCGTTAGACTTCGGGCGAGTCAAGGGCGTAGAACACCACATCCCCACGGGAGACCATCCTCCCATAAAAGAGAGGTATCGACCCGTACCCCCTGCACACTACCAACACGCCAAGGGGATGCTTAGAGACATGAAGGAGGCTGGGGTGATCAGGGATAGCTGTAGCCCCTGGGCAGCTCCACTAGTCTTAGTCAAAAAGAAAGACAACACCATGAGGATGTGTGTAGATTACCGGAAAATCAACCGTATCACACACAAGGATGCGTACCCCTTACCAAGGATAGAGGAGTCTTTGGCTGCTTTAAGATCTGCTAACTTCTTCTCTACCTTGGATCTCACTAGTGGGTACTGGCAGGTTCCTGTAGCAGAGGCGGACCGGGAGAAGACCGCATTCACCACCCCGATGGGACTTAGCGAGTTTACCTGCATGCCGTTCGGACTCTGCAACGCACCAGGAACCTTCCAACGATTAATGGAGTGCTGTCTGGGCCACAGAAACTTCGAGACGGTCTTGTTGTACCTGGACGATGTCATCGTATATTTCAAGACGTATGAGGACCACCTGAAACACCTGGCGGAAGTGTTCGAAGCTCTGGCAAGCTACGGCCTAAAGGTGAAACCCTCCAAGTGTCACCTCCTGAAACCAAAGGTGCAGTACCTGGGACACGTGGTGAGCGCTGATGGAGTGGCTCCCGACCCTGATAAGATCACCGCAATTAAGGAATGGCCAAGTCCTTCCAGTGTAAAGGAAGTGCGGCAGTTCCTCGGGTTGGTAGGCTATTACCGCAGATTCATCCCCGGTTTCACCAAAAAGGCAGCTCCTATGCAGGACCTCCTGATAGGCCAGTCCCGGAAGGCCAAGAACCAGAAGCCACCCTTCAGATGGGAGAAGTTAGAAGAAGAGTCCTTCCGCCAGCTGAAGATGGCCCTCACGGGGGATGAAATCCTGGCGTACCCTGATTACAGCCAGCCCTTTATCCTCTACACCGACGCAAGTAACATCGGGCTAGGAGCCGTGCTGTCCCAGATCCAGCAGGGGAAAGATCGAGTAATCGCTTACGCCAGCCGAAAACTGCGACCCACCGAGAGAAACCCTGAGAATTACAGCTCATTTAAGCTAGAGTTCCTGGCAGTGGTGTGGGCAGTCACCGAACGCTTTAAGCACTACCTCGCTTCTTCCCGGTTCACCGTGTACACGGATAACAACCCGTTGACACACCTGGACACGGCAAGACTCGGTGACCTAGAGCAGAGATGGATGGCCCGTCTGTCCAACTACGAATTCACAATCAAATACCGGGCAGGACGCTCCAATACCAACGCGGACGCCCTGTCCAGGATGCCAAACCTACCGGACGTAGGAGAAGATCCAGAGGGACTGGAAGAAGTTGAACTCCCCGCGTTCCACCGTCATGGGACTATCCAGTATTCCCATCGGGTAAGGAGTAAGCAAGCCGCTACGTTTAACCCCTTGCCTCACTACAACTGGGAGGAAACGCAAGACAGTGACCCTGCCGTCCGACTGGTGAAGGAGATGCTGACTCGGCCAGAGGCTCGCCTTGACCCAGACGCTCCGGAGGAAGCCAAGCAACTGTGGGCTGAGAAGAGTCGACTGTTCCTTTACAAGGGGAAGTTGTGCCGCAGAATGGTTAACTCCCGGACGCATGAACTAATCTGGCAAGTAGTGGTGCCACGGAGAGACGCAGCCATGGTGATGGAGGCATACCACGACGGGGCTGGACACTTCGGATGGAAGAAGCTGGAGTTCCTGCTGCGCGGGCGGTTCCACTGGGTAGGCATGAGGGGAACCATCGAGAGGTGGTGCAGAGACTGTGGCCCGTGCAACCTAAGAAGGAAGGACCGTGCCAGCCAGAAGACTCCCCTGCAGTCCATCGTCACCCGGCAGCCGTTGGAACTGGTAGCCTTGGATCATGTAAAACTGACCCCAAGCAGAAGTGGCTACGTTTACGCACTAACCATCGTGGATCACTACTCCCGGTTCTTGGTTGTCGTCCCCGTCAAGGACTTAACAGCTCGAACAGCAGCTAGAGCCTTCCAGCAGCACTTCTGCCGTCCACACGGGTACCCGGACCAAGTGCTGACGGACCAGGGACCTGCCTTTGAAGCGGAGGTCTTCCAGGAATTCTGCAATCTGTATGGCTGCCGGAAGATAAGGACGACACCCTATCATCCGCAAACTAATGGACTTTGTGAGAAAATGAACCAGGTGGTAATGGATCTTCTGAAAACGTTGCCCCTGGAAGAACGCAGTCTGTGGCCTGAGAAGCTGCCCGATCTGGTGGACCTATACAACCACATCCCGGTAGGTTCCACCAACTGTACCCCGGCTTACCTGATGAGGGCAAGGCCTGGTAAGCTACCTGTTGACCTGGAGATGGGAGTCCTGACACCCGAGGACACTTCACCAGAAGCAGACTGGGACACAGAGAGGCAGCAGCAGTACCGGAAAGTACAGGAGAGCGTGGAGCGAAGTCTCTGTCAAGCTAGGGAAAGACAAGAGAAAACTTACAACCAGTATGCTCCCGCTGTTCCCCTGGTACCCGGAGAGCAGGTCTTGAAGAGGAAAAGGCGGCTCCACAAGTTGGATGACCAGTGGGAGAAGGACCCGTACATCGTACTGCCCTCAAGCCACGACAACCCAAAGGTCTGTACCATCAGTAAAGACGGAGGGGAAACCACAACCATTGTATCCCGGGATCACCTGAAGAAGTGTCCCGAACAGCTACGGAACCCTGAAGAGGAACAAGAAGACCCTCGACCCGTAGAGGAAAGGGAAGACATGGTTAGTACTGTGCTCGGAGACTTCCCTCGGTCTTGGACTCAAGTCAATGGCGCAGTTGTGGTACCCGTACTCACCTTCCTCCAACCAGCATCCCAAGCACCTACGGAGCAACAGGTAGAGCTGGAAGAACAGCCGGTCCAGGAGGCAGAAGACTCCACACAAGCAGAACAGGAGGATCAACCCTCTGCTTATAGTGAGCCTGCCGTACCCCTAGTGAGCCAAAGAGCCGGTAGACAGCTGCCCAGTTTACCCTTGACAGCTCCTACACCCTGTAGTTCAGGGCTAGACAGTCAGCTCCGTAGGTCCACTAGGGCCACTAGAGGCCAGTTACCCGCACGTTGGAGGATTTGAAATGTATAAATTGTTTTATTTGTGGTTACCTGTTTTTCTTGTTGCTTGTAAATAATTATGTGTTTCTAGTTATTTTTAGGAGTCCTTGGTGGATTTACCGGGAATCCTTGTACAATTAGTTGGAGCGTAACCCAGGATGGACTAAAAGACTGATAAGGACTCGGGGCAGGACAGACCCCTACCTGGTTACGTCTCCCTGTTTTGGTGAAATGGACACCTTTGTTTTCTTCAAAACTGCACCCGGTTGCGGACACGCCGTAACCATCTTTATGTGTTTTTCTTATTGTATTATTATTGTTTATACCTTGTTATGTTTTTCTAAAAATATGTTTAGTCCCGGAGTACTAAATTTCACTAGGGGGGAATGTGACACCCCAGGGGTCTGGTTGCCACAGTGATAGAGATATTACGTCTGAGAGCAGGTGGGAGGTCTCTTGGTCAGGGATCCTATGCATGCCACACCTCCTGCCCAGTCCTGGGAGGGGAAGAACTTCCCCTATATAAACCTAGGGCTGAGGCAGGGTTAGTGAGTAGAGAAGAAGTAGAGAAGAGAAGCAGCATAGGAAGAAACAACAGGAGCTCTGTGGGAGCAGTGCTACAAGGAGTCAGGGGCTGGCAGCTGCAGAGCTCGCCCTGACTGAGAAGTTATCACCGGACCCGGAGTCCGAGGCTGTCGGGATTAACTCCTATCCAGCAGCAGAAACCGACCGGCAGGGGATTGCAGGTCCTCTGGCCCAGAAACCCGAAGGCACGGTCACACGCGTGGGACCAGCACCGCCGTCGTGGAGCGAAAGCTACTAGAAGGCCCCGAGTCACCGGCCATACGGGTGAGCACCACACGGTACACTCAGGGACGTGGGCTACTTATACCCGCCTCTAGCAAGGTAGCCAGAAGAGTATCGTTAGTTTGGGAGGCCTACAACTCCGCCTGGCCAGGGGAGATCCCATCTGCTCAAGGACTGACCAGGCCCCAATCGCTAGCCAGTACTCCGGGAGGGTCTATCTTTGTCACCAGTAAAGACCCTGAACTACACCGTACCGTCTCCGAGTGGTTCCTGCTACCCCCATCATCCACGTCGGCTGCCCTGAGGCCATACCCCTCCCGTTGGGGGTTATACTATCACGCTGCACAATCCTACCACCGGCCTCAGCAGGCTGCCCTGCAGCAGCAGCTCCTTAGCTGTACTCAACGGGTGGCGTAGTCGTCCAACATCTACCGCTGATACAGCGCCACTTAGTCTGACTCCCTGGGCACGGACCGGATCACCGCCACGAGACTACAACCCTCAACAGATCCGGCTCCGGGTAAGCTCCCGCGTGCGCAACGCTGCGCGACACAGGCCCAGGGGCGCGTCATTTACAGACAAGCCGTCAGATACAATCGGATATGTTCCAACCCTATGGATAGAGACAAACACCTTCTTGGTCTCAGACCTTTTTGAATCAGGGCTACCATCCAAGAACAATTGAGAACCAGATTACAAGAGCCACCAGAACACCAAGGAATCACCTCCTACATTACAAAACCAAACAAGAAAGCAACCGGGTGCCTCTAGTAGTCATCAACAATTCAAATCTGGAGGCGCTAAGTAGAGCTACACGGAAACTACAACCCTTACTACAAAAAGATGCCCGATTACAATCCATATTTCCAGACCCCCCACTTCTGTGATTCAGGCAGCCCCCAAATCTAAGAAGCATCATTGTCAGAAGCTTTCTGTCATCTCCTCCAGCTACAGGTACCTTTCCTTGCAACCAGAAAAAATGTAAAACCTATCCGTTTATAATGACCACAGACAAGATGATAATACCCAACTCACATCAGGACTATAAGATCCCAGGTACGTTCAGCTGTATCACATCTAACGTAGTGTACTTAATTATATGTACCAAATGTCCAGCTGGGGGTCTTTATGTAGGGGAAACAGGGCAAAAACTTAGGACAAGAATGAATCATCATCGCCACACAATAAAAGAAAAATGAATAGATCTACCTGTAGCCAAGCATTTTTGTTCCCCTTATCATAGCATAAAAGACATGAAATTACTGGTATTAAAAGGTCATTTCAAATCTCAAAGAGAAAGAAGAATCTCAGAATATAAACTGATGGTGACCTTTAACACTTTCAGAGCAGGAATGAATGTGTCGCATGGATTTATGTCATTTTACATCAACTAAGGATTGTGACCCTCAGACTTGTGAGGCCATCATAACACTAGACCTAGTCACAGGACAATAAAACCTTCACACTCCTTATCTATTAACTGCTAAAATATTTATAGCCAGAACTGTTTATCTCTCCCATAATAACTCTGCTTTCCGTCACCTGTCGCATCTATTGCATTATTTCTGTGTCTTATTGTGAATAAATATGTGACTCTTCAGATTTTGTGGTATACTAGCCTGATGAAGAGACCTGAGTAGTCTCAAAAGCTTGCAATTTGTTACTATCTTTTCAGTTAGCCATTAAAAGGAATCAACCACTGAAGACTCTCAAATCAAAGCATTATCAAATAAATTTCTGATGTTTTATTTCTGCGCATATTTCTATTCTGTGTCTATAATTTGATTTTAATATTGCAGCTGTGGGATTATATTTATTGTTGAAGTGGTATGCAGTGACTTACCTGGGACACTTGTGTTAATTGCTATATTCTAACTGAGACAAAACCGTGTATGAATAAAGGATATTTATTACACACAAGTCTACAGTTCATATACTACTAATCACGACACTAACACAGTGCACACTAATAACAATAGCAGACAGTACTAATATACGATTAATTCCCAATTACCTAATTATACTTCCCACCCACTTGAGCTAAAAACATACATACATTAATACTAATATCCCACCCGTCTATCACTACACTATCCCTATGGAGAAAAAGGGGTTACAAGCAGTGATCAGTAGACACTCAGCCAGATATCATCATCATGGTGTCCATCGAGTTTTACCTGAAGTGTCTTTTGTAGAGATGAGCGTTGTTTTACTCGAACTGTTCGCCAATCTCAAATTCGAGCTGTTTTGGGCGGTGTTCGAGCCGTTCGGCGAACACGAACGATTTGAGAAAAATTCGGCTGTTCGAGGTTATGTTCGATAACTGTTCGTGCACCAAAATCATAACTGGATTTTTTCTCAGTAATGATGAAAATTAATGTTAATACGCAGTTTGAGTGTACAGCGGGGTGCGGGGAGGGGCAGGGGATGGATCTCTGCAGGAATAATGAAGATCTCCATCTTTTTTTCTCTTTCCCGCATTTACAGTGGGGAGGTGCAATCTGTCAGCCTATCAGCAGCGCACACACGGAGCGAAGTGCTTTTTTCACACAAGCAAGGGCATGTGTCATTGGCAGTGTATGTCACATGTCCTTGCCCTATAAGACCAAGCCATTTTCCCCGTCGCCACCATTTTCTCACTGCTGCAGCTGCGTGTTAGACGGCACCGCTGTTGCTGTGTGCGCTATACCTTGTTAATTTCAAGCCAATTTTCGCACAAATCTACAGATAGCTTGGGAGTAGGGAATAGTTGTGATTGCAGTCCTTTTAAGGACTAGGTTACAGCATTTCCTATGACTTTTATCAGGCAGGTCTGTGCTCTTAAATAGATAGATTGTGGGAGTAAAGACTAATTGTAATTGCAGTCCTTTTCAGGACTAGGTTACATCAGTTCCTATCAGTTTTTGCCAGGCAGGTCTGTGCCAGTGCTGTGCAAGTTTTTTTCACAGCATTTGGCTGAATCTAGCAAAGCTAATCCTTTTTGGCCTATTGCAGAGTGTGTTAGTCAGTGGAGTAGCCTATCTGTGCAAGATATACCACCTGTGTATAGAATACCAATTTTTTTACTGCACCTAGTGAAGTAAAATCTTTTGGGCATAGCATCATTCTATTAGTCCATCTATACTGACCTCCATCAGGTTGCAAATTGAATATAATTTTTTTCTGCATCTACCTCTGAAAAAATATTTGGGCTTCTAGCAGTGTGTGGGACTTGTTCTATTAGTCCATCTATACTGACCTCCATCAGGTTGCAAACTGAATATAATTTTTTTCTGCATCTAGCTCTGAAAAAATATTTGGCCTTCTAGCAGTGTGTGGGACTTTCTCTATTAGTCCATCTATACTGACCTCCATCAGGTTGCAAACTGAATATATTTTTTTTCTGCATCTACCTCTGAAAAAATATTGGGCTTCTAGCTGTGTGTGGGACTTGTTCTATTAATCCATCTATACAGACCTCCATCAGGTTGCAAACTGAATATAATTTTTTTCTGCATCTACCTCTGAAAAAATATTTGGGCTTCTAGCTGTGTGTGGGACTTGTTCTATTAGTCCATCTATACTGACCTCCATCAGGCTGCAAACTGAAAATAATTTTTTGTCTGCATCTAGCTCTGAAAAAATATTTGGCCTTCTAGCAGTGTGTGGGACTTTCTCTATTAGTCCATCTATACTGACCTCCATCAGGTTGCAAATTAAAAATAATTTTTATCTACATCTACCTCTGAAAAAATATTTGGGCTTCTAGCTGTGTGTGGGACTTGTTCTATTAGTCCATCTATACTGACCTCCATCAGGTTGCAAATTAAAAATAATTTTTATCTGCATCCAGCTCTGAAAAAATATTTGGCCTTCTAGCAGTGTGTGGGACTTTCTCTATTAGTCCATCTATACTGACCTCCATCAGGTTGCAAATTAAAAATAATTTTTATCTGCATCCAGCTCTGAAAAAATATTTGGCCTTCTAGCAGTGTGTGGGACTTTCTCTATTAGTCCATCTATACTGACCTCCATCAGGTTGCAAACTGAATATATATTTTTTCTGCATCTACCTCTGAAAAAATATTGGGCTTCTAGCTGTGTGTGGGACTTGTTCTATTAATCCATCTATACAGACCTCCATCAGGTTGCAAACTGAATATAATTTTTTTCTGCATCTACCTCTGAAAAAATATTTGGGCTTCTAGCTGTATGTGGGACTTGTTCTATTAGTACATCTATACTGACCTCCATCAGGTTGTAAACTGAAAATAATTTTTTGTCTGCATCTACCTCTGAAAAAATATTTGGCCTTCTAGCAGTGTGTGGGACTTTCTCTATTAGTCCATCTATACTTACCTCCATCAGGTTGCAAATTAAAAATAATTTTTATCTGCATCCAGCTCTGAAAAAATATTTGGCCTTCTAGCAGTGTGTGGGACTTTCTCTATTAGTCCATCTATACTGACCTCCATCAGGTTGCAAATTAAAAATAATTTTTTGTCTGCATCTAGCTCTGAAAAAATATTTGGCCTTCTAGCAGTGTGTGGGACTTTCTCTATTAGTCCATCTATACTGACCTCCATCAGGTTGCAAATTAAAAATAATTTTTATCTACATCTACCTCTGAAAAAATATTTGGGCTTCTAGCTGTGTGTGGGACTTGTTCTATTAGTCCATCTATACTGACCTCCATCAGGTTGCAAATTAAAAATAATTTTTATCTGCATCCAGCTCTGAAAAAATATTTGGCCTTCTAGCAGTGTGTGGGACTTTCTCTATTAGTCCATCTATACTGACCTCCATCAGGTTGCAAATTAAAAATAATTTTTATCTGCATCCAGCTCTGAAAAAATATTTGGTCTTCTAGCAGTGTGTGGGACTTTCTCTATTAGTCCATCTATACTGACCTCCATCAGGTTGCAAACTGAATATATATTTTTTCTGCATCTACCTCTGAAAAAATATTGGGCTTCTAGCTGTGTGTGGGACTTGTTCTATTAATCCATCTATACAGACCTCCATCAGGTTGCAAACTGAATATAATTTTTTTCTGCATCTACCTCTGAAAAAATATTTGGGCTTCTAGCTGTGTGTGGGACTTGTTCTATTAGTACATCTATACTGACCTCCATCAGGTTGCAAACTGAAAATAATTTTTTGTCTGCATCTAGCTCTGAAAAAATATTTGGCCTTCTAGCAGTGTGTGGGACTTTCTCTATTAGTCCATCTATACTTACCTCCATCAGGTTGCAAATTAAAAATAATTTTTATCTGCATCCAGCTCTGAAAAAATATTTGGCCTTCTAGCAGTGTGTGGGACTTTCTCTATTAGTCCATCTATACTGACCTCCATCAGGTTGCAAACTGAATATATTTTTTTTCTGCATCTACCTCTGAAAAAATATTGGGCTTCTAGCTGTGTGTGGGACTTGGTCTATTAATCCATCTATACAGACCTCCATCAGATTGCAAACTGAATATAATTTTTTTCTGCATCTACCTCTGAAAAAATATTTGGGCTTCTAGCTGTGTGTGGGACTTGTTCTATTAGTCCATCTATACTGACCTCCATCAGGTTGCAAATTAAAATTAATTTTTATCTGCATCCAGCTCTGAAAAAAATATTTGGCCTTCTAGCAGTGTGTGGGACTTTCTCTATTAGTCCATCTATACTGACCTCCATCAGGTTGCAAATTAAAAATAATTTTTATCTGCATCTACCTCTGAAAAAATATTTGGGCTTCTAGCTGTGTGTGGGACTTGTTCTATTAGTCCATCTATACTGACCTCCATCAGGTTGCAAACTGAATATAATTTTTTTCTGCATCTAGCTCTGAAAAAATATTTGGCCTTCTAGCAGTGTGTGGGAATTTCTCTATTAGTCCATCTATACTGACCTCCATCAGGTTGCAAATTAAAAATAATTTTTATCTGCATCCATCTCTGAAAAAATATTTGGCCTTCTAGCAGTGTGTGGGACTTTCTCTATTAGTCCATCTATACTGACCTCCATCAGGTTGCAAATTAAAAATAATTTTTTGTCTTCATCTAGCTCTGAAAAAATATTTGGCCGTCTAGCAGTGTGTGGGACTTTCTCTATTAGTCCATCTATACTGACCTCCATCAGGTTGCAAAATGAATATATTTTTTTTCTGCATCTACCTCTGAAAAAATATTTGGGCTTCTAGCTGTGTGTGGGACTTTCTCTATTAGTCCATCTATACTGACCTCCATCAGGTTGCAAATTGAATATTATTTTTTTCTGCATCTAACCCAGCCAATAGTTTTGGCCTAATACCACAGTTTGGCCACTCAGCTCTGCTCGGTTCCCATCCATTGTTTTTTTGTGCAAACAACTCCAGAGTTGTGAATTAGTTAACCACCAAAATGAGTGGAAAAAGGCCTGCTGCTGGTGGAAAGGGAAATAGGCGTGTTGGGAAGGGGAAAAAAGGTTGTGTCCGTGGGCTAGGTGTTAAAGCAACAGTAACATCTGCAGAAGAAAGACCATCTTCCAGCCAAACTAAAATGTCTACTTCTTTTAGCGGACAATGTGATAAGATCCCTTTCTTACGGCCACGCCAATCGCTACAAATTCCAGATGAGGCACAAAAACAGCAGGTGCTTCAACGGATATCAAGTGCTCCTTTAAGTGGGCTCTCCTCCACATCAACTTCAACATCACAAATACTCCAGTCCTCAAAGGTGTCACCCCAATCGCACTTGCTTCCTCACAGCTCCCAAATCTCCAGCTGCCCGTCTGAGTATGAGGTAGAACAGATGGTTGAGTCTGCAGAGCTGTTTACTCATACTATAGCCTGGGAATCAGAGGTCGACTCCAGCGCTTCTGTGAATCCAGACGAGGAAATGATCTGCACTGATGCCCAGAATCTTTATGAATCGGATCCAGGACCAGACGCAGAAGGTTCTGACCATAATGTAGACCCTCATTCCCAAACTGTAACTCCTGTTGGTGGAGACAATGAGGAAGACGATGATGAGACTCAAATACCTGATTGGAGCGACAACTTTAGTTTTTTGTCAGGGCAGGAACAGGTTGGCTCTGAGGACGACGGGTGTGATAACGCACAGGGTGATGATGATGAGGTTGGAGATCCCACTTACTGTCAACCCACAGTCAGCCAAGAGATGAGGTCAGCAGAGGAGGTGGAGGAAGATGCTAGTGATGACGAGGTCAGGTTGCGCCTTCCTGGACAGAGACGTAGTACTGGAAGCACGTCAACAACTGCATCCTCAAACACAACTCTGCCTCTCACCACAAGTCGTGGTGGCTCTTCAGGTCGCATGGGTGCTAAGCCTTGCATAGCCTGGGCATTTTTTCAGATCGATAAAGATGACCCAACTCGTGTTATCTGTAACATTTGTCAGCAAAAGCTAAGTAGAGGCCAAAAAATACATAGTTTGAGTACTTCATGCATGAACCGGCACATGGACATGAAGCATAAGTTGCAGTGGGAAGCTCAGTGTGCTACAATGCGGCCTAGCCGGCCGGGCCAACCACCGTCTGCCATATCTTGTGCATCCGCGGCCTCTTCATCCTCTGTGACTGGGGGGACAGCAGTCACACCTGTTTTGGGGCGCAGACCTGCCACCTCTTTACCCGCAACAGCCAGCGTGATTGGCAGGTCATCATTTTCTTTGGAGGTGGTAACACCAGCTGGTGTTGAGCGCTGTCCGACATCGATAGCACCACCTTTGGATCAAGGTAACCTAACATGTCCGCCTGCATCTTCCTCACAGACCGGCAGTTTGCCGGGGACACCCTTATCAACCCCGTCTAAGCACAATAGCCAGCCCTCGGTCCCTCAGATGTGGACAAGTAAAAGACCATTTCCTCCTAGCCATGAGAAAGCTAAGAGGTTGAATTTCACCATCTGCAAGCTCTTGGCTACAGAAATGCTGCCTTTCCGCCTGGTGGACACAGAGGATTTTCGAGACCTTATGTCCGTCGCAGTGCCCCAGTACCAGATGCCCAGTCGGCACTACTTCTCAAAGAAAGGTGTGCCTGCGCTCCACCAGCATGTCGCACACAACATCACCGCTTCTTTGAGAAACTCTGTGTGTGACAGGGTGCATTTCACCACAGACACTTGGACGAGTAGGCATGGACAGGGGTGTTACATGTCACTGACTGGGCACTGGGTAACTATGGTGACAGCAGGACAAGGGGCTGCTGTCCAAGTCTTGCCGTCCCCACGAGTTGTGCGTCAATCCTCTTTATGTCAAAGTTCCTCCACTGCTTCTGCCTCCTCAACCTCCTCTCAGTCTTCCACCTGCACCCAAAGCCTGTCTGGTCATGCCACAAGCTTTCTAACTGCGCAGAAGGGATCCTGCACACCTCCTTACTATGCTGGCAGTAGGGCTCAACGTCATCAGGCGGTTTTTACTTTGAAATGTCTGGGAAATGTGAGTCACACAGCTGAGGAGTTGTGGTCAGCTCTGGAGAACCAATTTCATGAATGGTTGTCTCCACTGGACCTGAAACCAGGGAAGGCCGTGTGCGACAATGCTGCAAACCTGGGTGCGGCCCTTCGCCGGGGCAATGTCACACACGTGCCTTGTATGGCTCACGTGTTGAACCTGGTTGTCCAGCAATTTTTAGCCCACTATCCCAGACTAGATGGCCTTCTGCAGAGGGCACGGTCGCTGTGTGCTCACTTCCGCCGTTCGCATCCCGCAGCTCAGCGACTTACATCTCTACAGAAGTCGTTGGGCCTGCCACTTCACCGGCTAAAATGCGATGTGCCTACCCGGTGGAATTCAACTCTGCACATGTTGCAGCGACTGTGGCAGCACCGACAAGCCCTGGTGCAATACGTTCTGACGTATAGCCTGGGCCAACGAGATTCAGAGGTGGGGCAAATCACGCTGGAGGAGTGGTCTCAGATCAGGGACCTATGCACCCTTCTGCACAGTTTTGAAATGGCGACGAAGATGTTTAGTGCTGACGATGCCATTATCAGCATGACTATTCCGGTGATTTACATGCTGGAGCACATGTTAAACAGAATTCGGAGTCAGGTGGTGGCACAAGAGGAGGTGGAGGAAGTAGAGGAGGAGGAGTTGTATGCGGAAGGGCTAACATCTGCAAGGTCCAGACGGTCGGCAGCACCAAGGCGGCAGGCATGTGAGGGTGGGGGAGATGGTTTTACCAGGGCGCATGGTAGCAGCCAAACTAGTGAGGAAGGTGCAGGAGCCCAGGAAGAAGTGGAGGACGAACTGATGGAAGACTCATCAGATGAGGGAGACCTTGATCACATTTCTGTTGTGCGAGGTTGGGGGGAGAGGACAGAGGAAGGAAGCATGATTGTTACTTCGCCACCAACACAACAGGGACTTGGTGCTCCTGGATGCGCAACACACATGAGTGCCTTCTTGCTGCACTACCTGCAACATGACCCTCGAATTGTGAGAATTAGAAATAATCCTGACTACTGGGTTGCCACACTGTTAGATCCCCGGTACAAAAGTAAATTTGCAGAAATTATTCCTGCCATAGAAAGGGATGCACGCATGCAGGAGTATCAGCAGAGACTGTTGCAGAATCTTACATGTGCTTTTCCACAAAATACCAGTGGTGCACGTAGTGAATCTCACAGTTCCAACTTGCCAACCGTGGGACCGTCAAGTTTTCAGCACTCAAACCGTAACAGAACCACAGTATCTGCTGGTAACATCAATTTTGCGGAATCATTTCACCACTTTTTTAGCCCATCCTTTGCAAGGCCACCGGAGACAAGAAGTCTGACACATAGTCAACGCCTAGAGACGATGGTACAGGAGTATCTCCAAGTAAACATTGAAGCCATGACTGTGTCACTGGACCCTTGCTCTTTTTGGGCTTCCAATCTGGATAAATGGCCGGAGCTAGCCACTTACGCCTTGGAGATCTTGTCATGCCCCGCAGCCAGCGTTCTGTCTGAACGTGTGTTCAGCGCTGCTGGTGGTGTGCTGACAGATAAGCGCACGCGGCTCTCCACTGATAATGTAGACAGACTCACGTTCATAAAGATGAACAAATCATGGATCCGAAACGACTTTTCTACCCCTGTGTCATCCTGGGGAGAGTAAAAGCTTGATGATTGGTTAAAATCACCCTACCAACCGTTTTAAGCTTTCAAATTACTAATCATGTTTATCTGTATCTTGACTGGAAAATAATTTGGGCTTTGTAGCAGTGTGCAGCACTGATCCTATTAGGCCATCTATACTAAGCTCCACCAGATTTAAAATTAATAATAATTTTTAGTTGCATCTAGCCCGGAAAATAATTTTGGGGCTCCGAGATGCGCAAGACACATAAGTGCCTTCTTGCTGCACTACCTGCAACATGACCCTCATATTGTCAGAATTCGAAGTAATCATGACTACTGGGTTGCCACACTCTTAGATCCCCCAAACTTTTCGATCAACCTTTTCATTTTAATAAAGACCAAAAAAATGGTCATTTTTGAAATTATAAGCATTAGCAGGTTATTAGAAACTGAAATCAAACAGTTTTCAACTCAAAACTTTATTCTAGGTGATGTCACATTTTCACATAGGACTAGAGATGAGCGTTGTTCTACTCGAACTGTTCGCCAATCTCAAATTCGAGCTGTTTTGGGCGGTGTTTGAGCCGTTCGGCGAACACGAACAATTTGAGAAAAATTCGGCTGTTCGAGGTTATGTTCGATAACTGTTCGTGCACCAAAATCATAACTGGATTTTTTCTCAGTAATGATGAAAATTAATGTTAATACGCAGTTTGAGTGTACAGCGGGGTGGGGGGAGGGGCAGGGGATGGATCTCTGCAGGAACAATGAAGATCTCCATTTTTTTTTTCTCTTTCCCGCATTTACAGTGGGGAGGTGCAATCTGTCAGCCTATCAGCAGCGCGCACACGGAGCGAAGTGCTTTTTTTCACACAAGCAAGGGCATGTGTCATTGGCAGTGTATGTCACATGCCCTTGCCCTATAAGACCAAGCCATTTTCCCCGTCGCCACCATTTTCTCACTGCTGCAGCTGCGTGTTAGACGGCACCGCTGTTGCTGTGTGCGCTATACCTTGTTAATTTCAAGCCAATTTTCGCACAAATCTACAGATAGCTTGGGAGTAGGGAATAGTTGTGATTGCAGTCCTTTTAAGGACTAGGTTACAGCATTTCCTATGACTTTTATCAGGCAGGTCTGTGCTCTTAAATAGATAGGTTGTGGGAGTAAAGACTAATTGTAATTGGAGTCCTTTTCAGGACTAGGTTACATCAGTTCCTATCAGTTTTTGCCAGGCAGGTCTGTGCCAGTGCTGTGCAAGTTTTTTTCACAGCATTTGGCTGAATCTAGCAAAGCTAATCCTTTTTGGCCTATTGCAGAGTGTGTTAGTCAGTGGAGTAGCCTATCTGTGTTGCAAGATATACCACCTGTGTATAGAATACCAATTTTTTTACTGCACCTAGTGAAGTAAAATCTTTTGGGCATAGCATCATTCTATTAGTCCATCTATACTGACCTCCATCAGGTTGCAAATTGAATATAATTTTTTTCTGCATCTAGCTCTGAAAAAATATTGGGGTTCTAGCTGTGTGTGGGACTTGTTGTATTAGTCCATCTATACTGACCTCCATCAGGTTGCAAACTGAATATATTTTTTTCTGCATCTACCTCTGAAAAAATATTGGGCTTCTAGCAGTGTGTGGGACTTGATCTATGAATCCATCTATACAGACCTCCATCAGATTGCAAACTGAATATATTTTTTTCTGCATCTACCTCTGAAAAAATATTGGGCTTCTAGCTGTGTGTGGGACTTGTTGTATTAGTCCATCTATACTGACCTCCATCAGGTTGCAAATTAAAAATAATTTTTATCTGCATCTACAGTACCTCTGAAAAAATATTTGGGCTTCTAGCTGTGTGTGGGACTTGTTCTATTAGTCCATCTATACTGACCTCCATCAGGTTGCAAATTGAATATAATTTTTATCTGCATCTAGCTCTGAAAAAATATTTGGCCTTCTAGCAGTGTGTGGAACTTTCTCTATTAGTCCATCTATACTGACCTCCATCAGGTTGCAAATTAAAAATAATTTTTATCTGCATATACCTCTGAAAAAATATTTGGGCTTCTAGCTGTGTGTGGGACTTGTTCTATTAATCCATCTATACAGACCTCCATCAGGTTGCAAACTGAATATATTTTTTTCTGCATCTACCTCTGAAAAAATATGTGGCCTTCTAGCAGTGTGTGGGACTTTCTCTATTAGTCCATCTATACTGACCTCCATCAGGTTGCAAATTCAAAATAATTTTTTGTCTGCATCTAGCTCTGAAAAAATATTGGGCTTCTAGCTGTGTGTGGGACTTGTTGTATTAGTCCATCTATACTGACCTCCATCAGGTTGCAAACTGAATATATTTTTTTCTGCATCTACCTCTGAAAAAATATTGGGCTTCTAGCTGTGTGTGGGACTTGTTCTATTAATCCATCTATACTGACCTCCATCAGGTTGCAAACTGAATATATTTTTTTCTGCATCTACCTCTGAAAAAATATTGGGCTTCTAGCAGTGTGTGGGACTTTCTCTATTAGTCCATCTATACTGACCTCCATCAGGTTGCAAATTCAAAATAATTTTTTGTCTGCATCTAGCTCTGAAAAAATATTGGGCTTCTAGCTGTGTGTGGGACTTGATCTATGAATCCATCTATACAGACCTCCATCAGGTTGCAAACTGAATATATTTTTTTCTGCATCTACCTCTGTAAAAATATTGGGCTTCTAGCTGTGTGTGGGACTTGTTGTATTAGTCCATCTATACTGACCTCCATCAGGTTGCAAATTAAAAATAATTTTTATCTGCATCTACAGTACCTCTGAAAAAATATTTGGGCTTCTAGCTGTGTGTGGGACTTGTTCTATTAGTCCATCTATACTGACCTCCATCAGGTTGCAAATTGAATATAATTTTTATCTGCATCTAGCTCTGAAAAAATATTTGGCCTTCTAGCAGTGTGTGGAACTTTCTCTATTAGTCCATCTATACTGACCTCCATCAGGTTGCAAATTAAAAATAATTTTTATCTGCATATACCTCTGAAAAAATATTTGGGCTTCTAGCTGTGTGTGGGACTTGTTCTATTAATCCATCTATACAGACCTCCATCAGGTTGCAAACTGAATATATTTTTTTCTGCATCTACCTCTGAAAAAATATGTGGCCTTCTAGCAGTGTGTGGGACTTTCTCTATTAGTCCATCTATACTGACCTCCATCAGGTTGCAAATTCAAAATAATTTTTTGTCTGCATCTAGCTCTGAAAAAATATTGGGCTTCTAGCTGTGTGTGGGACTTGTTGTATTAGTCCATCTATACTGACCTCCATCAGGTTGCAAACTGAATATATTTTTTTCTGCATCTACCTCTGAAAAAATATTGGGCTTCTAGCTGTGTGTGGGACTTGTTCTATTAATCCATCTATACTGACCTCCATCAGGTTGCAAACTGAATATATTTTTTTCTGCATCTACCTCTGAAAAAATATTGGGCTTCTAGCAGTGTGTGGGACTTTCTCTATTAGTCCATCTATACTGACCTCCATCAGGTTGCAAATTCAAAATAATTTTTTGTCTGCATCTAGCTCTGAAAAAATATTGGGCTTCTAGCTGTGTGTGGGACTTGTTGTATTAGTCCATCTATACTGACCTCCATCAGGTTGCAAATTAAAAATAATTTTTATCTGCATCTACAGTACCTCTGAAAAAATATTTGGGCTTCTAGCTGTGTGTGGGACTTGTTCTATTAGTCCATCTATACTGACCTCCATCAGGTTGCAAATTGAATATAATTTTTATCTGCATCTAGCTCTGAAAAAATATTTGGCCTTCTAGCAGTGTGTGGGACTTTCTCTATTAGTCCATCTATACTGACCTCCATCAGGTTGCAAATTGAATATAATTTTTATCTGCATCTAGCTCTGAAAAAATATTTGGCCTTCTAGCAGTGTGTGGGACTTTCTCTATTAGTCCATCTATAGTGACCTCCATCAGGTTGCAAATTAAAAATAATTTTTATCTGCATCTACCTCTGAAAAAATATTTGGGCTTCTAGCAGTGTGTGGGACTCATTGTATTAGGCCATCTATACCAAGCTCCACCAGCTTTGAAATTAATAATAATTTTTAGCTGCATCTAGCCCTGAAAATAATTTTTCCCAATAGTGGTAGCAATAGAAATATGGGGCGCGCGCCTGGCTAACAAAAATATACGCTTCATAACACAAAACACCAGCCTAGCGCACTGCATTAATAAGATGGCATCATCGTCTCTCCCAGTGCTAGGCCTACTACGCAGGCTAGTATTCCTGTGCCTAAAACACAATGTATGGGTCCGCGCTAGCCACTATGCTGAGGGGTATAAAGCTGCTGCTAACGCTTTATAACAATTCAATTGGCAGATTCTCACAGAGCTCTTCCACAACGCCCACCCATCGGGCAACAGTTGCCCACCCTCCCTATGGGATCTAGTGGCGAATAGTTGATGCCATTAATCAGAGCGTCAGTTGCCCCGTCAACGTGGCAAGCATACGGTAAGGCATGGGAAGAGTGGACACGACTAGTAGCAGGCAGACGGGTTGACCAATGTGAACAAGCCAGATCACAAGTCACCATAGAATTTCTCCACCAGCTAATGATGAGGGGCATATCAGGGGCGTCAGCGCAGCGGTGTCTGACCGGAGTAGCATTTCACTTCCAACTACTGAATTGGGGAGATGTGACAAAGATTCATCATCAGACAACCCATAAAAGGGTGGAAAAGGGGTCAGCCAAGTCAGGAATATAGACGTCCCGTCCCGTGTCACTAAAACTGATTTCTCACATCTTATTCCTAACACCATTAACATGACACTCACAATTTGAAGCAACACTAATGTCTACTGCATTTGTGATCGCCTTCTTCGGGGCGCTATGTATAAGCGAATTAGTCCCTCAATCCAAAATTACCACCAGTGGACGCTTATTACACCAGGAAGTAGTCATAGCCAATAATGCAATACGTGTACGCATACACCAATCGAAAACGGTTCCAGCGGGCAGGGGTACTTGGGTACTTCTACAACCCACAAACGGTACACTGAGTCGGGTAACAATAGTAAAAACATATCTAACCATCAGATCACAAAGTAATTTCTTCGTATAACACATTGATGGAACGCCATTATCAAGATACCTGTTCCAAGCTATATTTAATAAATGCATAACATCGGCAGGGAACCACCCCAAAGATTACGGGACACACTCATTCCGCATAGGTGCGGCCACGGAAGCAGCAAGAGCAGGACTGTCAGAAACGGAAGTTCAGAGGATAGGGAGATGGCGATCCACGTGTTTGGCGAGATACATAAGACCGGACTTGTTATCCTAACGTGGTTTGTTTCTTTTACAGGTGACGCTAAGCCAACAGTGTGAGTGATAGGCCACTTGTATATATATTGGGCACAAAAAAGGGCGAAAGTCCACCCAGGCGGGAGGAAATTAGAGTTTCATAACACATATTTCAACTGGAGAGGTATTAGAGGCCTGCTATGGCCACAGGTACTAATGGAGGTAATCAAGGTAGGGAGAGAGGCAAGAGGTCCGGTCATCTTAGTTATACAGGCCGGGGAAACAACCTAGGTCATCACAAGAGCGCATAACTAATGGCAATAATGAAACTAGACACTGAGCGCTTCAGAGAATTTTTCACAAAATTAGCTATAGTATGGTCAGAGATTGTGCCGATAGCGGTATGGCAAGGTGCGCGAGACATCACGGCCATCGAATGGACAAGGCGGGTAATAAATATTCGGATGGCAAAATTTAGAAAGACAGAGGCGTTGTAGTGATACGACACCGACAACTGGAAGGAGATAAAGCAGGCCTCATACGGCCCGACGGTGTTCACTTAATAGATATTGGACTGGACATATTCCTGTCAGGACTCCAGGTCGGAGTGGAACAAGCGTTAAGAGTGATGGGTGGGGGTCAGAGTCCTGCATACGAGTACGCTGGATCCTCCGTGGCCTGGAAATAGAAAGGACATGTTGGAGAGTTACACTTGTTGGCCAACTTGCCGGAGTGGGGACCCAGGGCATGCTGCAACAAGCTGAATTATTTTAGAAATAAAATGCCTTTCTAATGGAATGAGTATAAAGAGTTAATAAAGCTGTGACCGATCCTCACCCATCCAGTTGTAAGAGTTACATTATTGGGTTGTCCATGAAAGGGGGGCGGTAGGGGGGCTGAGCATCTGCGTTTGGTTGGGGGTCCCCACAGTCTGCCTAGGCTAGTTTAATTTAAAAATTCTTATTAGATACACAGGCGGTGCAGCTTGCTTCGCAGCTGGGCTACTACGCCCAAAGTATTGCCTAGGCTAGATGCAGTTAAAAATTCTACGCTGACTAGCAGACACTGAAGATTTGGAGCAGACCTCTGAGTAAACAGCTCTTCAGACTCAACCATCTGTGTTACCCCAAGCCATAGTGTATGTAGTTTCTTACAGTTAAAAGGGGGGGGGGTGCGACCCAACCCACCTGGAATTGACGATGCCAACGTCACGTAAGACACAGCAAGGGGACTCCCAAAATTGTGGCACAGACACCACTTAACCCTAGAACGCATACCTGTGGCCTTGCAGGCCCGCCCAGTTAATTGCTTTCTATTTTCTGCAAGATTGCTTTAGTTAGAATTTTGAAACTCTAGGTATTCTTCATGTATATAGTTGTTTGTCATTTGAGTTTGAGTTATTCCATGTTATTTGCACACGGGCCTAAAGGGCCCCAGGTATGTGAAAGTGTAGATTTTTATGGTCATGCGTTCTAGGGTTAAGTGGCATCAATTGCCCCTCTGTTGCTTAAAACGGTTGGTGAGGTGATTTTACCAAATCCCCAAGCTTTTAGTCTCCCAAGGATGACACAGGGGTAGAAATGTCCTTGCGAATCCATGATTTGATCATCTTTATGAACGTGAGTCTGTCTACATTCTCAGTGGACAGCCGCGTGCGCTTATCTGTCAGCACACCACCAGCAGCGCTGAACACACGTTCAGAGAGAACGCTGGCTGAATGGCATGACAAGATCTCCAAGGCGTGAGTGGCGAGCTCCGGCGATTTTTCAAGACTGGAATACCAAAATGAGCAAGGGTCCAGTGACACAGTCATGGCTTCGATGTTCACTTGGAGATTCTCCTGTACCATCCTCTCTAGGCATTGACTATGTGTCAGACTTCTTGTCTCCTGTGGCCTTGCAAAGGATGGTCTAAAAAAGTGGTGAAACGATTCCACAAAATTGCTGTTACCAGCAGATACTGTGTTACTGTTACTGTTTGAGTGATGAAGACTCGACAGTCCCACCGTTGGCAAGTTAGAACTGTGAGATTCACTACGTGCACCACTGGTGTTTTGTGGAAAAGCACATGTAAGATTCTGCAACAGATACTCCTGCATTCGTCAATACCTTTTTATGGCAGGAATTATTTCGGCAAATATACTTTTGTACCGGGGATCTAAGAGTGTGGCAACCCAGTAGTCGGGATTACTTCGAATTCTGACAATCCGGGGGTCATGTTGCAGGTAGTGCAGCAAGAAGGCACTCATGTGTCTTGCGCATCCAGAAGGACCAAGTCCTTGTTGTGTTGGTAGCGAGGTAAGAATCATGCTTCCTTCCTCTGCCCTCTCCCTCCAACCTCGCACAACAGAAATGTGATCAAGGTCTCCCTCATCTGATGAGTCTTCCATGCCCATTGCCAGTTCGTCCTCCACTTCTTCCTCGGCTCCTGCACCTTCCTCAACAGTTTGGCTGCTACCATGCGCCCTGGTTAATCCCTCTCCCCCACCCTCCCATGCCTGCCGCCTTGGTGCTGCCAACCGTCTGGACCTTGGAGATGTTATCCCTTCCGCATACGACTCCTCCTCTACTTCCTCCACCTCCTCTTGTCCCACCACCTGACTCCGAATTCTGTTTAACATGTGCTCCAGCATGTAAATCACCGTAATAGTCATGCTGATAATGGCATCGTCAGCACTAAACATCTTCGTCGCCATTTCAAGACTGTGCAGAAGGGTGCATAGGTCCCTGATCTGAGACCACTCCTCCAGCGTGATTTGCCCCACCTCTGGATCTCGTTGGCCCAGGCTATACGTCAGAACGTATTGCACCAGGGATTGTCGGTGCTGCCACAGTCGCTGCAACATGTGCAGAGTTGAATTCCACCGTGTCGGCACATCACATTTCAGCCGGTGAACTGGCAGGCCCAACGACTTCTGTAGAGATGTAAGTCGTTGAACTGCGGGATGCGAACGGCGGAAGTGAGCACACAGCGACCGTTCACTCTGCAGAAGGCCATCTAGTCCGGGATAGTGGGCTAAAAATTGCTGGACAACCAGGTTCAACACGTGAGCCATACAAGGCACGTGTGTGACATTGCCCCGGCGAAGTGCCGCACCCAGATTTGCAGCATTGTCGCACATGGCCTTCCCTGGTTGCAGGTCCAGTGGAGACAACCTTTCATGAAACTGGGTCTCCAGAGCTGACCAAAACTCCTCAGCTGTGTGACTCACATTTCCCAGACATTTCAAAGTAAACACTGATGCGTTGAGCCCTGCTGCCAGCATAGTAAGGAGGTGTGCAGGATTCCTTCTGCGCAGTTAGAAAGCAGGTGGCATTACCAGACAGGCTTTGGGTGCAGGTGGAGGACCGAGAGGAGGTTGAGGAGGCAGAAGCAGTGGAGGAAGTTCGAGATAAAGAGGATTAACACACAACTCGTGGGGACGGTAAGACTTGGACAGCAGCCCCTTGTCCTGCTGTCACCATAGTTACCCAGTGCCCAGTCAGCGACATGTAACGCCCCTGTCCATGCCTTCTCGTCCAAGTGTCTGTGGTGAAGTGCACCCTGTCACACACAGAGTTTCTCAAAGAAGCGGTGATGTTGTGTGCGACATGCTAGTGGAGCGCAGGCACACCTTTCTTTGAGAAGTAGTGCCGACTGGGCATCTGGTACTGGGGCACTGTGACGGACATAAGGTCTTGAAAATCCTCTGTGTCCTCCAGGTGGAAAGGCAGCATTTCTGTAGCCAAGAGCTTGCAGATGGTGAAATTCAACCTCTTAGCTTTCTCATGGCTAGGAGGAAATGGTCTTTTACTTTTCCACATCTGAGGGACCGAGGGCTGGCTGTTGTGCTTAGACGGTGTTGAGTAGGGTGTCCCCGGCAACTGCCGGTCTGTGAGGAAGATGCAGGCGGACATGTTAGGTTGCCTTGATCCAAAGGTGGTGCTCTCGATGTCGGAGAGCGCTCATCACTAGCAGGTGTTTCCACTTCCCAATGAACTGACGACCTGCCAATCACACTGGCTGTTGCGGGTAAAGAGGTGGCAGGTCTGCGTCCAAAAACATGTGTGACTGCTGTCCCCCCAGTCACAGAGGATGAAGAGGCTGCGGATGCACAAGATGGGGCAGACGGTGGTTGGCCCAGCCGGCTAGGCCGCATTGTAGCACAGTGAGCTTCCCACTGCAACTTATGCTTCATATTCATGTGACGGTACATGCATGAAGTACTCAAACTATGTATTTTTTGGCCTCTACTTAGCTTTTGCTGACAAATATTACAGATAACACGAGTTGGGTCATCCTTATCGATCTGAATAAATGCCCAGGCTATGCAAGGCTTAGAGCCCATGTGACCTGAAGAGCCACTACGACTTGTGGTCAGAGGCAGAGTTGTGGTTGAGGATGCAGTTGTTGACGTGCTTCCAGTACTCCGTCTCTGTTCAGGAAGGCGCAACCTAACCTCGTCGTCAATAGCATCTGTGATGCCCCGCTGCGCTTGGTATCACAGATCCTACAAGAGTGCATTGATGGAATCCTCCACAAGAGGCCCCCATAAACATTCACACATCTCCACCTTCCACCTCAGACCAGCAGAGGGAGCCCGTTAGGGATATAAATAGGGAAGGTGGAGCTAGGCAGTTCAGTTCCTCTGAAGAGTTCCTGCAGTAGAGAAGCCTAAGAGAGGTCAGTCTCCAGTGGAGTTCAGTCTAGTCTAGAGAACGCAGTTAATAGTTCAGCAGTGGAGCACGAGGCTCCTGCTTGCTAGATTCAGGGAGCCCAGATAGAGCTTAAGGTGTGCCGGTGCCGTAAGATCAGTGAAGCACGGCAAGCTGCCGTTAGTGTGTATAGCCTAGTGAGGGCCCGAGTAGGCCGAAGGCGACTGGCGAGTTAGTACATAAGGGGCAGAGGAGCTTAACCAGCTCACCCCGAAGCATTTACCGGACACAGGATCCGAGCTTACCGGTACCTCTATGACCCAGTAAGGCATAACCGGAATCCCTGGAGAACTACAAGTCCCAGGATCGCTAAGGTGCTGATATGTAACAGAGCCAGGAGACGCTTAGGCCCCGCATACTGGGAGCGTGAACTCCAAGAGAAGGCCCTACCACAAGGTCAGCCAGCGCAGGACAGAGACAAAGTTAGGCCTAGCTCCAGGCAGGTCAGAAACTTACTACGCAGAGGCAAGAAACAGGAGGCCCTACACCCGCTCATTGGGGAGGATCCTGATATGCACCCTTCACCCTACAGTGCTCCGGGATGTGCCTGAATTTCCACCAGTAAAAGGTACTGAAGTGACTACCGTGTCCGTTCCCGTTCTTGCTCTGACCCAGCTGGGTCTTGCCTGTCCTGCATTCCCCCTGCATACGCTGCCCTGAGACCTAGCTCCACCTGTGGGGAGCTATACCATCGAGCTGCCTTATCACCGGCCTCAGTGGACTGCTGCAGCGCTGGTGCTTGTCACCAGATACCACAGGTGGCGTCATGAACTCTTATAAAATTAACAATTATCCACCCTTTTAAAGAGAGACCCCAGGGTACGGGCCAGGGAGCCGACCACCGCGACATCCCCAAGGCCAGGCAAATGCCCGGGTACCGAGTCATCCCCATCCCCAGGGCTAGTCACATCCTCCTCCACCTCCTCTGCTGACCTTATCGACTGTCTGACTGTGGGTTGACAGTAAGTGGGATCTCCAACCTCGTCATCATCATCCTGTGTGTTATCACACCCGTCGCCCTCAGAGCCAACCTCTTCCTGCCCTGACCGAAAAGTCAAGTTGTCGCTCCAATCAGGTATTTGAGTCTCATCATCGTCTTCATCATAGTCTCCACCAACAGGAGTTACAGTTTGGGAACAAGGGTCTACATTATGCTCAGAACCTTCTTCATCTGGTCCTGGATCCAACTTATAAAGATTCTGGGCATCGGATCAGATCATTTCCTCATCTGGATTAACAGAAGCTCTGGAGCAGACCTCCGTTTCCCAGGCTATAGTATGAGTAAACAGCTGGGCAGACTCAGCCATCTGTGTTACCCCATACTCAGACTGGCAGCTGGAGACTTGGGAGCTGTGAGGAAGCAAGTGCGATTGGGGTGACACCTCTGAGGACTGGAGTATTTGTGATGTTGAAATTGAGGTGATGGAGAGCCCACTTGAAGGAGCACTTGATATCCGTTGAAGCACCTGCTGTTTTTGTGCCTCATCTAGAATTTGTAGCGATGGGCGTGTCCGTAAGAATGGGATCGTATCACATTGTCCACGAAAAGAAGTCGACATCTTAGTTTGGCTGGAAGATGGTCTTTCTTCTGCAGATGTTACTCCCCCCACCGGCGGACAGGCACCAGTATTGGGATAGGGGGGCTGGCCGTCAGGGTCCACCGCGGCTCTGGCATAAACCCGGCGACACAGAGGTGGCACAGGCAGGAACGGACTGGCCGTGTCGGCTTCTCACTTTTTGGATTTTAGAAGGGCATGACATGCCTATATCTGTGTCTCCCCCTCCTTTTACTCCTCCACCTCTTTTCTTTTCGCATGACTATATGTACTTGTCACTTTTCCATGTGTTAGTTGTGTCTTCTGAGCAGTTTGTCAGCTTTTGGACACCTTTGAAGGTGTTTTCTATGTGTTTCTATGTGTTTTTGTTTGCCTGCCATTGGTTTTAATGGTGTTCGAAGGTGTTCGATGAACAGTTCGACGAACAGTTCGGCGAACACACGGGTGTTCGACGAACCGAACCGAACTCGAACACTACGGGGGTGGCTCAACACTACATAGGACCCCTTGTTCGAATGGAGCTTCTGAACTCTCTTGTCCATTGAATTTGTCAGGTTTTGGATGGTTTCTGCTTCAATTGTTTTGCATGAGGACAGAATACCCTCCCAGAGCTGTTGCTTAGATGTGAATTGCCTCCCGCCATCATAGACACTCCTTTTGATGATGCTCCAGAGGTTCTGAAAGGGGTAGAGGTCAGGGGAGCATGGGGGTCACACCATAAGTTTGTCCCCTTTTATGCCCATATCAGCCAGAGATGCAGATGTTTTATGTGCAGCATGAGATGGTGCATTATCATGCAAAAAAATGATCTTGCTGTGAAATACATGGCTCTTCTTCTTGAACCATGGCAGGAAGTGCTGTTTGAGAAAATCCACATACATTATGGAGTTCATCTTTAGCGCCTTCAGGGATCCTAAAGGGGCCGACAATCTCTCTCCCAATGATTCCAGCCCAAAACATTACTCCACCTCCTCCTTGTTGGCGCTGTAGCCGTGTTTGCGTGGGGTGTCCATCAACCAGCCATCCTCCACTCCATCCATCTGGACCATCGAGTGCTGCACGGCACTCATCCGTGAACAAAACAGTTTTGAAATCAGTCTTCATGTAATGTTTGGCCCACTGGAGCCGTTTCTGCTTGTGTGAAGTGGATAGAGGAGGTCGACAGGATGGCATATGCACAGCTGCAAACCTCTGAAGGACCCTGCATCTTGTTGTTCGGGGGACGTTGGAGGCACCAGCAGCTTCTAAAACTTGTCTGCTGCTATGACAAGGCTTTTTTGCCGCTGCTCTTTTAACCTGACGTAATTGCCTGTAGGAAAGAGTCCTCAATTTGCCCTTATCAGCACGCACGCGTGTGTACTGTGAATCAGCTACATACTTCTTGATTGCCAAGACACTTCATCCTGATCATCGCACAATGTTGATTGTAGTCATGCCTTGACCTAAACACTCCACAATTTGTTGCTTCTCAGCAGCCGACACATCCTTTTTCTTTCCCATTTTGGCAGAAAATGTAGGCTGCTTAATAATGTGAGACAGCCTTCTTAAGTAGTCTTGCCTTTCATTGGACACACCTGCCAAACTAATTAGCACAGGTGTCTGCAATTGCTTACAGTGATATAAAGAGCCCTGACACACATCACCATCAATGAGTTTAACTGACAAACAAACAAATTCTTCCCTTATCACTCCTAAACACTTTTTGCATAATAATTTGGAACACAGTGTACATGTGCTTTTCCACAAAACACCAGTGGTTCACGTAGTGAATCTTACAGTTCTAACTTGCCAACCGTGGTCTGTATGGAGTTGTTCAATAAAGGGCCCAAAATTAAGATAACATAGATGGGAGAGGTCTCTATGAATAGGAATTCCTAAGTATTTGATACCCTGTGAGGGCCAGGCAAAGGGAAAGTTGGACTGGATGGAATCCTATATGGATTTGGGGAGGGAGACATCGAGGGCCTCAGACTCCGCTGCATTGATTTTAAACTTTGACCATGTAACAAAGTGATCTATTTCAGCCATAACAGCATGGATGGATATATGTGATTGAGTGATATATACTAGTACATCATCAGCAAATAGAGAGCACTTGTACTCGGTGCCTCCCACCTCAATCCACCTAATATTGGGGTTATGGCGAATTGATGAGAGCAGGTGCTCCGTCACTAGGATGTATAAGAGAGGGGACAGAGGACATCCCTGCCTTGTCCCATTGGTGATTGTGAAAGGTGATGAAAATGTTCTAATGCACCCCCTGGGCCTTGGGACACCCGGAGCCGGACCCTTTTTGGTGGATGCTGGTGGTTGTAGTCTTCGTGGCGGCGACCCGGTTCCGTGGCTCAGGGTGGTCAAACCAGTGGCGGAACTATTTATGTGGTTTTGATGTTTAAATGTCCGACTACGCCACCCGTGGATTGCGGTCAGAGTGAACCGCCGCTGCAGGGCAGACCGCTGAGGCTGGTGTTGTGGGTGCAGCAGAGCGTAGCATAACTCCCCACGGGAGGAGTATAGCCTCAGGGCAGTGTATGCGGAGGATGGGGGTGATGGTGCAGGGCAGCAGCAGTAATGACACGGAGTCAGTGATGCAGTCCAGGGCCTTTACTCACAGTTCTTATTATCCAGACCACGTCTGCAGGTAACGGCTGCCCACGTCGTACTGTGCTCACCAGATGAGGGGTTCAGACAACTCCCAGATAACTTTGGAGCGCTTCACAGGACCCCCTTTGTGTGTCCTTTGTCTGGCCTTTCTTACCAACCCTTCTGTCCGGCTGCCTCGGGCCTCCTCTTGGTAAGCTTGGCGCCAGTTTCCCTGACCGTATGTGCTGCCCTCCTAGCGGGTGTAGCGAGGGGCTGCGCCACATAAAATGTCACAGCCTCCGGATTCTAGCTGAGGGTCGTTTCCTGCCTCCACTAGTTTCGGGGACCGGTCTCCCCCTTTGGCCTGACCCCTCCATGCAGGTGGATTCGGGTGTACGGTGGCGACTCGCCCGTCCGCACCCCTGGGATCCCTTCGTTCCTCGTTCCTGGAGCCTTCTCCGCTCCTCTTCCTTCCTTCTCCCTCTTCCAGGCCTGGGCCTCTGTTACTAGGCCCGCCTCCGGAGCAGAGCTCATGCAGAGCCCCTGCTCCCTGCCACTTCTGCTCAGACTTATCTGCACTGAACTAAGATGGTGCCCACCTTTTATACTCCCTTCTCAATGCACCCAGGAACTGCTTCCTCCCTGCTCCTGCACTACAGGGTTCCCCTTCCTCAGTGTTCCCTCCCCCCACTCCAGCCAGGGACAGGGACTGTCGTGCCCATCTCAGGGGCATATTGGTCGCCCTGCCCCACGGCAATGTGGTGTAATGCATGCAGGTGTCGGGTCCTGATAAACACTCCATCCTTACCTGAGAGTGAGATATCACACATCTGGGTGAGGTGCAATACCTCTGTAGCAACCGAGCCCTCAGGGTGCTACAGTTCCTTTTATCTTCAGCCTAGGTGACGTATTGCGATACAGGGCCGTGATTTTGGCTATAAAAGGGTCCCCTAGACCCCTACCCCAAGCTTTTTAAGAGAATCATATATGGCGTGCCAGGAGACTCTATGGAATGCTTTCTCAGCATCCAACGAGAGTATCTAATTACAAATTTTTAACTGCATCTAGCCCAGGAAATACTTTGTGCCTAGTAGCAGTGTCTGCTAGTCAGCGGATTATCCCGGCTGTTAAGCAAGCTACACCACCTGTAGTTTGGACACTTAATTTTTTCAAAGGAAATGCTTCGGGACCACGGGATACTCAGTGAAGAGCATCAGGAGGCACCCCAAGGCATAGGGGCTGGGACTGGCAGTAGGATGCCTTGCGGTGGACAGCCGAGCTCGATCTTATAAAAGCTTTTTAGCTGCAGCAGCTTTAGTGGACGCTACTGGAGCTGGAATTACGCGGCTGCTGGCATGAGACTTGCCCTCCAATAGATCCTTGTAAATGGATTTAAAGTGTATTCATTCAAATTAGAGAGACAATTTAAATTAAAAAGCTTAAAGCTGCCTCCACCACAGGGGGGCTCGCTCGACCCACCAGCGGACACGCACCAGTATTGGGAGAGGGGGGCTGGCCGTCAGGGTTCACCGCGGCTCTGGCACAAACCCGGCGACACGGAGGTGGCACGGGCAGGAGCGGACTGAACGTGTCGGCTTCTCACTTTTTGGATTTTAGAAGGGCATGACATGCCTATATCTGTGTCTCCCCCTCTTTTTACTCCTCCACCTCTTTTCTTTTCTCATGACTATATGTACTTGTCACTTTTCCATGTGTTAGTTGTGTCTTCTGAGCAGTTTGTCAGCTTTTGGACACCTTTGAAGGTGTTTTCTATGTGTTTCTATGTGTTTTTGTTTGCCTGCCATTGGTTTTAACGGTGTTCGAAGGTGTTCGACGAACAGTTCGACGAACAGTTCGGCGAACACACGGGTGTTCGACGAACCGAACCGAACTCGAACACTACGGGGGTGGCTCAACACTAGTCTTTTGCGATGTCTTTGTGTTCGTTTTTTTGCGGCGGTTTCACTGCGAAATCAGTTTATATATAAAATAGTAGCGGCTTCCAAGCAGAAGCTTCTAGAAGAAAAGACCAATCGCTTCTTTTAGCCGCTTCAAAGCTTTTGAAACCTGAAGAAGTTAAAAGAAGTGACAACAGAATGATCATATGCACAGCAAGTCCTTTTGACTTTTCAGTAGAGATGAGCGTTGTTCTACTCGAACTGTTCGCCAATCTCAAATTCGAGCTGTTTTGGGCGGTGTTCGACCCAGTCGGCGAACACGAACAATTTGAGAAAAATTCGGCTGTTCGAGGTTATGTTCGATAACTGTTCGTGCACCAAAATCATAACTGGATTTTTTCTCAGTAATGATGAAAATTAATGTTAATACGCAGTTTGAGTGTACAGCGGGGCGGGGGGAGGGGCAGGGGATGGATCTCTGCAGGAACAATGAAGATCTCCATTTTTTTTTCTCTTTCCCGCATTTGCAGTGGGGAGGTGCAATCTGTCAGCCTATCAGCAGCGCACACACGGAGCGAAGTGCTTTTTTTCACACAAGCAAGGGCATGTGTGATTGGCAGTGTATGTCACATGTCCTTGCCCTATAAGACCAAGCCATTTTCCCCGTCGCCACCATTTTCTCACTGCTGCAGCTGCGTGTTAGACGGCACCGCTGTTGCTGTGTGCGCTATACCTTGTTAATTTCAAGCCAATTTTCGCACAAATATGCAGATAGCTTGGGAGTAGGGAATAGTTGTGATTGCAGTCCTTTTAAGGACTAGGTTACAGCATTTCATACGACTTTTATCAAGCAGGTCTGTGCTCTTAAATAGATAGATTGTGGGAGTAAAGACTAATTGTAATTGGAGTCCTTTTCAGGACTAGGTTACATCAGTTCCTATCAGTTTTTGCCAGGCAGGTCTGTGCCAGTGCTGTGCAAGTTTTTTTCACAGCATTTGGCTGAATCTAGCAAAGCTAATCCTTTTTATCCTATTGCAGAGTGTGTTAGTCAGTGGAGTAGCCTATCTGTGTTGCAAGATATACCACCTATGTATAGAATACCAATTTTTTTACTGCACCTAGTGAAGTAAAATCTTTTGGGCATAGCATCATTCTATTAGTCCATCTATACTGACCTCCATCAGGTTGCAAATTAAAAATAATTTTTTTCTGCATCTAGCTCTGAAAAATTATTTGGGCTTCTAGCAGTGTGTGGGACTTGGTCTATTAGTCCATCTATACTGACCTCCATCAGGTTGCAAATTAAAAATAATTTTTTTCTTCATTTATCTCTGAAAAAATATTTGGGCTTCTAGCAGCGTGTGGGACTTGTTCTATTAGTCCATCTATACTGACCTCCATCAGGTTGCAAATTAAAAATAATTTTTTTCTGCATCTAGCTCTGAAAAAATATTTGGGCTTCTAGCAGTGTGTGGGACTTGGTCTATTAGTCCATCTATACTGACCTCCATCAGGTTGCAAATTAAAAATAATTTTTTTCTGCATCTAGCTCTGAAAAAATATTTGGGCTTCTAGCAGTGTGTGGGACTTGGTCTATTAGTCCATCTATACTGACCTCCATCAGGTTGCAAATTGAATAAAAAAATTTTCTGCATCTAGCTCTGAAAAAATATTTGGGCTTCTAGCGGTGTGTGGGACTTGGTCTATTAGTCCATCTATACTGACCTCCATCAGGTTGCAAATTAAAAATAATTTTTTTCTGCATCTAGCTCTGAAAAAATATTTGGGCTTCTAGCAGTGTGTGGGACTTGGTCTATTAGTCCATCTATACTGACCTCCATCAGGTTGCAAATTAAAAATAATTTTTTTCTTCATTTAGCTCTGAAAAAATATTTGGGCTTCTAGCAGTGTGTGGGACTTGTTCTATTAGTCCTTCTATACTGACCTCCAGCAGGTTGCAAATTGAATATAATTTTTTTCTGCATCTAGCTCTGAAAAAATATTTGGGCTTCTAGCGGTGTGTGGGACTTGGTCTATTAGTCCATCTATACTGACCTCCATCAGGTTGCAAATTAAAAATAATTTTTTTCTGCATCTAGCTCTGAAAAAATATTTGGGCTTCTAGCAGTGTGTGGGACTTGGTCTATTAGTCCATCTATACTGACCTCCATCAGGTTGCAAATTAAAAATATTTTTTTTCTTCATTTATCTCTGAAAAAATATTTGGGCTTCTAGCAGCGTGTGGGACTTGTTCTATTAGTCCATCTATACTGACCTCCATCAGGTTGCAAATTAAAAATAATTTTTTTCTGCATCTAGCTCTGAAAAAATATTTGGGCTTCTAGCAGTGTGTGGGACTTGGTCTATTAGTCCATCTATACTGACCTCCATCAGGTTGCAAATTAAAAATAATTTTTTTCTTCAATTATCTCTGAAAAAATATTTGGGCTTCTAGCAGCGTGTGGGACTTGTTCTATTAGTCCATCTATACTGACCTCCATCAGGTTGCAAATTAAAAATAATTTTTTTCTGCATCTAGCTCTGAAAAAATATTTGGGCTTCTAGCAGTGTGTGGGACTTGGTCTATTAGTCCATCTATACTGACCTCCATCAGGTTGCAAATTAAAAATAATTTTTTTCTTCATTTAGCTCTGAAAAAATATTTGGGCTTCTAGCAGTGTGTGGGACTTGTTCTATTAGTCCTTCTATACTGACCTCCAGCAGGTTGCAAATTGAATATAATTTTATTCTGCATCTAGCTCTGAAAAAATATTTGGGCTTCTAGCGGTGTGTGGGACTTGGTCTATTAGTCCATCTATACTGACCTCCATCAGGTTGCAAATTAAAAATAATTTTTTTCTGCATCTAGCTCTGAAAAAATATTTGGGCTTCTAGCAGTGTGTGGGGCTTGGTCTATTAGTCCATCTATACTGACCTCCATCAGGTTGCAAATTGAATAAAAAAAATTTCTGCATCTAGCTCTGAAAAAATATTTGGGCTTCTAGCGGTGTGTGGGACTTGGTCTATTAGTCCATCTATACTGACCTCCATCAGGTTGCAAATTAAAAATAATTTTTTTCTTCATTTAGCTCTGAAAAAATATTTGGGCTTCTAGCAGTGTGTGGGACTTGTTCTATTAGTCCTTCTATACTGACCTCCAGCAGGTTGCAAATTGAATATAATTTTATTCTGCATCTAGCTCTGAAAAAATATTTGGGCTTCTAGCGGTGTGTGGGACTTGGTCTATTAGTCCATCTATACTGACCTCCATCAGGTTGCAAATTAAAAATAATTTTTTTCTGCATCTAGCTCTGAAAAAATATTTGGGCTTCTAGCAGTGTGTGGGACTTGGTCTATTAGTCCATCTATACTGACCTCCATCAGGTTGCAAATTGAATAAAAAAAATTTCTGCATCTAGCTCTGAAAAAATATTTGGGCTTCTAGCGGTGTGTGGGACTTGGTCTATTAGTCCATCTATACTGACCTCCATCAGGTTGCAAATTAAAAATAATTTTTTTCTGCATCTAGCTCTGAAAAAATATTTGGGCTTCTAGCAGTGTGTGGGACTTGGTCTATTAGTCCATCTATACTGACCTCCATCAGGTTGCAAATTGAATAAAAAAAATTTCTGCATCTAGCTCTGAAAAAATATTTGGGCTTCTAGCGGTGTGTGGGACTTGGTCTATTAGTCCATCTATACTGACCTCCATCAGGTTGCAAATTAAAAATAATTTTTTTCTGCATCTAACCCAGCCAATAGTTTTGGCCTAATACCACAGTTTGGCCACTCAGCTCTGCTCGGTTACCATCCATTGTTTTTTTGTGCAAACAACTCCAGAGTTGTGAATTAGTTAACCACCAAAATGAGTGGAAAATGGCCTGCTGCTGGTGGAAAGGGGAATAGGCGTGTTGGGAAGGGGAAAAAAGGTTGTGTCCGTGGGGTAGGTGCAGAAGAAAGACCATCTTCCAGCCAAACTAAAATGTCTACTTCTTTTAGCGGACAATGTGATAAGATCCCTTTCTTACGGCCACGCCAATCGCTACAAATTCCAGATGAGGCACAAAAACAGCAGGTGCTTCAACGGATATCAAGTGCTCCTTTAAGTGGGCTCTCCTCCACATCAACTTCAACATCACAAATACTCCAGTCCTCAAAGGTGTCACCCAAATCGCACTTGCTTCCTCACAGCTCCCAAATCTCCAGCTGCCCGTCTGAGTATGAGGTAGAACAGATGGTTGAGTCTGCAGAGCTGTTTACTCATACTATAGCCTGGGAATCAGAGGTCGACTCCAGCGCTTCTGTGAATCCAGACGAGGAAATGATCTGCACTGATGCCCAGAATCTTTATGAGTCGGATCCAGGACCAGACGCAGAAGGTTCTGACCATAATGTAGACCCTCATTCCCAAACTGTAACTCCTGTTGGTGGAGACAATGAGGAAGACGATGATAAGACTCAAATACCTGATTGGAGCGACAACTTTAGTTTTTTGTCAGGGCAGGAACAGGTTGGCTCTGAGGACGACGGGTGTGATAACGCACAGGGTGATGATGATGAGGTCGGAGATCCCACTTACTGTCAACCCACAGTCAGCCAAGAGATGAGGTCAGCAGAGGAGGTGGAGGAAGATGCTAGTGACGACGAGGTCAGGTTGTGCCTTCCTGGACAGAGACGTAGTACTGGAAGCACGTCAACAACTGCATCCTCAAACACAACTCTGCCTCTCACCACAAGTCGTGGTGGCTCTTCAGGTCGCATGGGTGCTAAGCCTTGCATAGCCTGGGCATTTTTTCAGATCGATAAAGATGACCCAACTCGTGTTATCTGTAACATTTGTCAGCAAAAGCTAAGTAGAGGCCAAAAAATACATAGTTTGAGTACTTCATGCATGAACCGGCACATGGACATGAAGCATAAGTTGCAGTGGGAAGCTCAGTGTGCTACAATGCGGCCTAGCCGGCCGGGCCAACCACCGTCTGCCATATCTTGTGCATCCGCGGCCTCTTCATCCTCTGTGACTGGGGGGACAGCAGTCACACCTGTTTTGGGGCGCAGACCTGCCACCTCTTTACCCGCAACAGCCAGCGTGATTGGCAGGTCATCATTTTCTTTGGAGGTGGTAACACCAGCTGGTCTTGAGCGCTGTTCGACATCGATAGCACCACCTTTGGATCAAGGCAACCTAACATGTCCGCCTGCATCTTCCTCACAGACCGGCAGTTTGCCGGGGACACCCTTATCAACCCCGTCTAAGCACAATAGCCAGCCCTCGGTCCCTCAGATGTGGACAAGTAAAAGACCATTTCCTCCTAGCCATGAGAAAGCTAAGAGGTTGAATTTCACCATCTGCAAGCTCTTGGCTACAGAAATGCTGCCTTTCCGCCTGGTGGACACAGAGGATTTTCGAGACCTTATGTCCGTCGCAGTGCCCCAGTACCAGATGCCCAGTCGGCACTACTTCTCAAAGAAAGGTGTGCCTGCGCTCCACCAGCATGTCGCACACAACATCACCGCTTCTTTGAGAAACTCTGTGTGTGACAGGGTGCATTTCACCACAGACACTTGGACGAGTAGGCATGGACAGGGGCGTTACATGTCGCTGACTGGGCACTGGGTAACTATGGTGACAGCAGGACAAGGGGCTGCTGTCCAAGTCTTGTCGTCCCCACGAGTTGTGCGTCAATCCTCTTTATGTCAAAGTTCCTCCACTGCTTCTGCCTCCTCAACCTCCTCTCGGTCTTCCACCTGCACCCAAAGCCTGTCTGGTCATGCCACAAGCTTTCTAACTGCGCAGAAGGGATCCTGCACACCTCCTTACTATGCTGGCAGTAGGGCTCAACGTCATCAGGCGGTTTTTACATTGAAATGTCTGGGAAATGTGAGTCACACAGCTGAGGAGTTGTGGTCAGCTCTGGAGAACCAATTTCATGAATGGTTGTCTCCACTGGACCTGCAACCAGGGAAGGCCGTGTGCGACAATGCTGAAAACCTGGGTGCGGCCCTTCGCCGGGGCAATGTCACACACGTGCCTTGTATGGCTCACGTGTTGAACCTGGTTGTCCAGCAATTTTTAGCCCACTATCCCAGACTAGATGGCCTTCTGCAGAGGGCACGGTCGCTGTGTGCTCACTTCCGCCGTTCGCATCCCGCAGCTCAGCGACTTACATCTCTACAGAAGTCGTTGGGCCTGCCACTTCACCGGCTAAAATGCGATGTGCCTACCCGGTGGAATTCAACTCTGCACATGTTGCAGCGACTGTGGCAGCACCGACAAGCCCTGGTGCAATACGTTCTGACATATAGCCTGGGCCAACGAGATTCAGAGGTGGGGCAAATCACGCTGGAGGAGTGGTCTCAGATCAGGGACCTATGCACCCTTCTGCACAGTTTTGAAATGGCGACGAAGATGTTTAGTGCTGACGATGCCATTATCAGCATGACTATTCCGGTGATTTACATGCTGGAGCACATGTTAAACAGAATTCGGAGTCAGGTGGTGGCACAAGAGGAGGTGGAGGAAGTAGAGGAGGAGGAGTTGTATGCGGAAGGGCTAACATCTGCAAGGTCCAGACGGTCGGCAGCACCAAGGCGGCAGGCATGTGAGGGTGGGGGAGATGATTTTACCAGGGCGCATGGTAGCAGCCAAACTAGTGAGGAAGGTGCAGGAGCCCAGGAAGAAGTGGAGGACGAACTGATGGAAGACTCATCAGATGAGGGAGACCTTGATCACATTTCTGTTGTGCGAGGTTGGGGGGAGAGGACAGAGGAAGGAAGCATGATTGTTACCTTGCCACCAACACAACAGGGACTTGGTGCTCCTGGATGCGCAACACACATGAGTGCCTTCTTGCTGCACTACCTGCAACATGACCCTCGAATTGTGAGAATTAGAAATAATCCTGACTACTGGGTTGCCACACTGTTAGATCCCCGGTACAAAAGTAAATTTGCAGAAATTATTCCTGCCATAGAAAGGGATGCACGCATGCAGGAGTATCAGCAGAGACTGTTGCAGAATCTTACATGTGCTTTTCCACAAAATACCAGTGGTGCACGTAGTGAATCTCACAGTTCCAACTTGCCAACCGTGGGACCGTCAAGTGTTCAGCACTCAAACCGTAACAGAACCACAGTATCTGCTGGTAACATCAATTTTGCGGAATCATTTCACCACTTTTTTAGCCCATCCTTTGCAAGGCCACAGGAGACAAGAAGTCTGACACATAGTCAACGCCTAGAGACAATGGTACAGGAGTATCTCCAAGTAAACATTGAAGCCACGACTGTGTCACTGGACCCTTGCTCTTTTTGGGCTTCCAATCTGGATAAATGGCCGGAGCTAGCCACTTACGCCTTGGAGATCTTGTCATGCCCCGCAGCCAGCGTTCTGTCTGAACGTGTGTTCAGCGCTGCTGGTGGTGTGCTGACAGATAAGCGCACGCGGCTCTCCACTGATAATGTAGACAGACTCACGTTCATAAAGATGAACAAATCATGGATCCGAAACGACTTTTCTACCCCTGTGTCATCCTGGGGAGAGTAAAAGCTTGATGATTGGTTAAAATCACCCTACCAACCGTTTTAAGCTTTCAAATTACTAATCATGTTTATCTGTATCTTGACTGGAAAATAATTTGGGCTTTGTAGCAGTGTGCAGCACTGATCCTATTAGGCCATCTATAATAAGCTTCACCAGATTTAAAATTAAAAATAATTTTTAGCTGCATCTAGCCCGGAAAATAATTTTGGGGCTCCGAGATGCGCAAGACACATAAGTGCCTTCTTGCTGCACTACCTGCAGCATGACCCTCATATTGTCAGAATTCGAAGTAATCATGACTACTGGGTTGCCACACTCTTAGATCCCCCAAACTTTTCGATCAACCTTTTCATTTTAATAAAGACCAAAAAAATGGTCATTTTTGAAATTATAAGCATTAGCAGGTTGTTAGAAACTGAAATCAAACAGTTTTCAACTCAAAACTTTATTCTAGGTGATGTTACATTTTCACATAGGACCCCTTGTTCGAAAGGAGCTTCTGAACTCTCTAGTCCATTGAATTTGTCAGGTTTTGGATGGTTTCTGCTTCAATTGTTTTGCATGAGGACAGAATACCCTCCCAGAGCTGTTGCTTAGATGTGAACTGCCTCCCGCCATCATAGACACTCCTTTTAATGATGCTCCAAAGGTTCTGAATGGGGTAGAGGTCAGGGGAGCATGGGGGTCACACCATAAGTTTGTCCCCTTTTATGCCCATATCAGCCAGAGATGCAGATGTTTTATGTGCAGCATGAGATGGTGCATTATCATGCAGAAAAATGATCTTGCTGTGAAATACACGGTTCTTCTTCTTGAACCATGGCAGGAAGTGCTGTTTGAGAAAATCCACATACATTATGGAGTTCATCTTTAGCGCCTTCAGGGATCCTAAAGGGGCCGACAATCTCTCTCCCCATGATTCCAGCCCAAAACATTACTCCACCTCCTCCTTGTTGGCGCTGTAGCCGTGTTTGCGTGGGGTGTCCATCAACCAGCCATCCTCCACTCCATTCATCTGGACCATCGAGCGCTGCACGGCACTCATCCGTGAACAAAACAGTTTTGAAATCAGTCTTCATGTAATGTTTGGCCCACTGGAGCCGTTTCTGCTTGTGTGAAGTGGATAGAGGAGGTCGACAGGGTGGCGTATGCACAGCTGCAAACCTCTGAAGGACCCTGCATCTTGTTGTTCGGGGGACGTTGGAGGCACAAGCAGCTTCAAAAACTTGTCTGCTGCTATGACAAGGCTTTTTTGCCGCTGCTCTTTCAACCTGACGTAATTGCCTGTAGGAAAGAGTCCTCAATTTGCCCTTATCAGCACGCACACGTGTGTACTGTGAATCAGCTACATACTTCTTGATTGCCAAGACACTTCATCCTGATCATCGCACAATGTTGATTGTAGTCATGCCTTGACCTAAACACTCCACAATTTGTTGCTTCTCAGCAGCCGACACATCCTTTTTCTTTCCCATTTTGGCAGAAAATGTAGGCTGCTTAATAATGTGAGAGAGCCTTCGTAAGTAGTCTTGCCTTTCATTGGACACACCTGCCAAACTAATTAGCACAGGTGTCTGCAATTGCTTACAGTGATATAAAGAGCCCTGACACACATCACCATCAATGAGTTTAACTGACAAACAAACAAATTCTTCCCTTATCACTCCTAAACACTTTTTGCATAATAATTTGGAACGCGGTGTACATGTGCTTTTCCACAAAACACCAGTGGTTCACGTAGTGAATCTTACAGTTCTAACTTGCCAACCGTGGTCTGTATGGAATTGTTCAATAAAGGGCCCAAAATTAAGATAACATAGATGGGAGAGGTCTCTATGAATAGGAATTCCTACGTATTTGATACCCTGTGAGGGCCAGGCAAAGGGAAAGTTGGACTGGATGGAATCCTATATGGATTTAGGGAGGGAGACATCGAGGGCCTCAGACTTCGCTGCATTGATTTTAAAATTTTACCATGTAACAAAGTGATCTATTTCAGCCATAACAGCAGGGATGGATATATGTGATTGAGTGATATATACTAGGACATCATCAGCAAATAGAGAGCACTTGTACTCGGTGCCTCCCACCTCAATCCACCTAATATTGGGGTTATGGCGAATTGATGAGAGCAGGTGCTCCGTCACTAGGATGTATAAGAGAGGGTACAGAGGACATCCCTGCCTTGTCCCATTGGTGATTGTGAAAGGTGATGAAAATGTTCTGACGCACCCCCTGGGCCTTGGGACACGGACCCTTTTTGGTGGATGCTGGTGGTTGTAGTCTTCGTGGCGGCGATCCGGTTCCGTGGCTCAGGGCGGTCAAACCAGTGGCGGAACTATTTATGTGGTTTTGATGTTTAAATGTCCGACTACGCCACCCGTGGATTGCGGTCAGAGTGAACCGCCGCTACAGGGCAGACCGCTAAGGCTGGTGTTGTGGGTGCAGCAGAGCGTAGCATAACTCCCCACGGGAGGAGTATAGCCTCAGGGCAGTGTATGCGGAGGATGGGGGTGATGGTGCAGGGCAGCAGCAGTAACGACACGGAGTCAGTGATGCAGTTCAGGGCCTTTACTCACAGTTCTTATTATCCAGACCACGTCTGCAGGTAACGGCTGCCCACGTCGTACTGTGCTCACCAGGTGAGGGGCTCAGACAACTCCCAGATAACTTTGGAGCGCTTCACAGGACCCCCTTTGTGTGTCCTTTGTCTGGCCTTTCTTACCAACACTTCTGTCCGGCTGCCTCGGGCCTCCTCTTGGTAAACTTGGCGCCAGTTTCCCTGACCCTATGTGGTGCCTTCCTAGCGGGTGGAGCAAGGGGCTGCGCCACATAAAATGTCAGAGCCTCCGGTTTCTAGCTGAGGGTCGTTTCCTGCCTCCACTAGTTCGGGGACCGGTCTCCCCCTTTGGCCTGACCCCTCCACGCAGGTGGATTCGGGCGTGCGGTGGCGACTCGCCCGTCCGCACCCCTGGGATCCCTTCATTCCTCGTTCCTGGAGCCTTCTCCGCTCCTCTTCCTTCCTTCTCCCTCTTGCAGGCCTGGGCCTCCGTTACTAGGCCCGCCTCCGGAGCAGAGCTCATGCAGAGCCCCTGCTCCCTGCCACTTCTGCTCAGACTTCTCTGCACTGAACTAAGATGGTGCCCACCTTTTATACTCCCTTCTCAATGCACCCAGGAACTGCTTCCTCCCTGCTCCTGCACTACAGGGTTCCCCTTCCTCAGTGTTCCCTCCCCCCACTCCAGCCAGGGACAGGGACTGTCGTGCCCATCTCAGGGGCATATTGGTCGCCCTGCCCCACGGCAATGTGGTGTAATGCATGCAGGTGTCGGGTCCTGATCCACACTCCATCCTTATCTGAGAGTGAGATATCACACCTCTGGGTGAGGTGCAATACGTCTGTAGCAACCGAGCCCTCGGTGCTACAGTTCCATTTATCTTCAGCCTAGGTGACGTATTGTGATACAGGGCCGTGATTTTGGCTATAAAAGGGTCCCCTAGACCCCTACCCCAAGCTTTTTAAGAGAATCATATATGGCGTGCCAGGAGACTCTATGGAATGCTTTCTCAGCATCCAACGAGAGTATCTACTTACAAATTTTTAACTGCATCTAGCCCAGGAAATACTTTGTGCCTAGTAGCAGTGTCTGCTAGTCAGCGGATTATCCCGGCTGTTAAGCAAGCTACACCACCTGTAGTTTGGACACTTAATTTTTTCAAAGGAAATGCTTCGGGACCACGGGATACTCAGTGAAGAGCATCAGGAGGCACCCCAAGGCATAGGGGCTGGGACTGGCACTAGGATGCCTTGCGGTGGACAGCCGAGCTCGATCCTTATAAAAGCTTTTTAACTGCAGCAGCTTTAGTGGATGCTACTGGAGCTGGAATTACGCGGCTGCTGGCATGAGACTTGCCCTCCAATAGATCCTTGTAAATGGATTTAAAGTGTATTCATTCAAATTAGAGGGACAATTTAAATTAGAAAGCTTAGAGCTGCCTCCACCACAGGGGGGCTCTCTCGACCCACCAGCGGACAGGCACCAGTATTGGGAGAGGGGGGCTGGCCGTCAGGGTTCACCGCGGCTCTGGCACAAACCCGGCGACACGGAGGTGGCACGGGCAGGAGCGGACTGGCCGTCTCGGCTTCTCACTTTTTGGATTTTAGAAGGGCATGACATGCCTATATCTGTGTCTCCCCCTCCTTTTACTCCTCCACCTCTTTTCTTTTCGCATGACTATATGTACTTGTCACTTTTCCATGTGTTAGTTGTGTCTTCTGAGCAGTTTGTCAGCTTTTGGACACCTTTGAAGGTGTTTTCTATGTGTTTCTATGTGTTTTTGTTTGCCTGCCATTGGTTTTAACGGTGTTCGAAGGTGTTCGACGAACAGTTCGACGAACAGTTCGGCGAACACACGGGTGTTCGACGAACCGAACCGAACTCGAACACTACGGGGGTGGCTCAACACTACTTTTCAGTACATATGTTCATTCTTTTTGACGTTTGTACAGCTTTTTTTTTTTAGAATAGACATTTATCATCAATCCACCTGCTCTGAGCACAATGTTATGGAGTTCCCAGTATGTATACCATGAAAATAAGGTGAATGACACAGAATCAATATAATTGGTATAACATTTTTTAATGTAATCATATATATATATATATATATATATATATATATATATATATATATATATATATATATATATATATAAATAAGGTCATGTGACCTAAACGTTGGCCCATTGCACACAGACGTTTGCTGATGATTGTTGTAATAAACTTCTAACTTTCGGCTTATATTGGAGAGCCTGGTTTCCTCTCTATCTCTACTTTCCAGAGCGTCCTCAAAATCTCCTCACAGAAAAGAGTGAAGGAGGTTCATCCGAAAATCGTCATGTGCAGGAGCAGTTTCTTCTTCAGCGTCTCAATAATATCACAGAAAGAAGACCGCTATTTCATTGATCATCATCTGAGAACTCAGTACTGGTACGATGTTTCCCAAAGCTGATGGTAAACTAAAGAAAAGACAGAACAGAAGTAAAGGTGAATTATTTTTTTTTAGCATTTGAAATGAATGCAGATGTAATCTATATGTTCTCTCTTACCTGGGCTGACGTACAAGATGGACTCTTCTAGTGTCACTGCCAAACTCTTAACTTCTTCCTTGAACATTTAAGATGTTCCACTGAATTTTAGAAGGAAGCAGTGTTTGCGACACAGGGGGCACCGAAGGTTGGAGTTGAGCCAGGTAGAGATGCAACCCTGATGGAAACAATGATTGCATGGTAGCACTGTGACTTCCTCTCCGGTCTCATAATCCGTCATGCAGATGACACACGACTCCTCCTGAGATGTTACAGCTCTTGTTGGGAGGTTCCTAATTTGCTGAGCTCGCCAAGTCTGCTGCCTTTCCTGCAGATTATATTGTGCAGGTGGTGATGGTGGCCGCATCTGTGGCGGAGGCGTCATCACTCCCATTCCCTGCTGCTGAAAGATGATGTTGAACAGACGGTTTGCCTGCAGTAATTGTACAGGAGATCCACTTGCAGCTGGAGACTCCCTGAGTCTACGGCTGGGCAGAACGGGAAATGGCCGTCTGAATTCAAACTCAGTGACGGTGTCTGAGGATCCACTGTCATCCCTTCTGCTCTCTGATGTTTCTCTGGAGGGCTCTGCAGGGACCGGTCTAAGCGGAGAGCGGCTTCTTTCCCTGCTCTCTTGTCCTCTTTGCCGGAGAGGAGTTCTGGCTTCTCTGCCTCTCGCAGTGACAGCAGTGGCGTCTGTTCTGTGTCCACCAGTAGTAATTGGTCTTCTCTGATCCCTTTGAGAAGATCTCAATTGATGGACAATCATAGCTTGACCTATAAAGAAATACAATTTACTATAAATATGCAAATGTTTATAAAAATACACTTTCGAGCCAAACGGAGTGAACCTGCTGTTGCTTTGGGGTTTAGGGAGAGGAGAAAAAATTGATTAATGTTTGGGCTAAATAAACCTGCTCAGTGGATCCCCTCTCTACAGACATCACAGAGCAGGGGTGGAACCAGACTGCGACTAACACAGCCCCCAAGGACTATGAATGGGAAGGTGGAGGATGCACTGAGTGTACTGAAACCGCTTACCCCAGGGAAATATCCTCCCTGAAAAGATCCTATAAGGTGGGAATATTCTCTCACTTACCCTGATTTTCTGGTCGGCTCATCCAAGTCTCGTTGTCAGCAATAAGCTGATGCAGCTCCCTGGAAGTCATGGTTCAGTTTCCCAGGGCTGAGATGGTAGAGTGATAGAAAATGAGAACTAAGTTCTCTGATGGCACGGATGTTATGGTGCCAAAATATCAATAAGAAGCTGTAGAAGTAAAGCATTAGATGTATGAAACAAACTAGCTCGCACTTCCAAAACCAAGGTAGAGTCTCAGCGAAAACTTCAACTCTGAAAATGGCGCTGATGTCACCGAGTGCATAGATTGTATAACCTCACAGCATTCTATGTCACTGTGACATCACATGTGAGAGCAACAACGCGCTGTCATGATGGCCGACTGTCCAATCTGTTGTATACATATTATAAAATGTTATATTATTATATATTATAATACACATTGTAAAAAAATATTATATTATATTATTATTAACCATCTAACACTCTTAAGGTGTGTATATGTGTCTAAAGCATAGGAGATATATATATACATCTTATGAATATCAGATGCCTTGGAATAATAATCTCATACTTACCTTCCAGACCCCCAGTACTGCTGCTGTCAGTTTCCCCCGCCGACCTCCTGGCTTCTCCTTCCCGCAGGGGCCATTGGGTGACCACTGCAGCTAATCAGTTAATACATATTTCCCATTCATATGTTTAATGTGATGTAAAATAAACACTTTTAGAAAAGAAAACAGATAAATAAGATTTTCAGAATACGGCATGTACTAAGGTGGATACTCATGGTATGATATGCAGAGAGAGGAATACTGGGAGGACACTGAACATGTTAGTCCACCTGCTTAACCCTCAGGATAATTCTTATCAGGTCATATAGGGGTGTACATAGAAATCCACAGACCCCATAGCAAAGATCCGAAATGGGACCTCTTATTGGCCCCTGGCTGCCATTAAGTAACCCAGTGGTGGTCACAGAGATCCCCTGTCTAACTGCTTAGATACCATAGTTGCTGGTCACTATGGAAGCTAAGGGGTTAAACTGATGTAATCAGAGCTAACTTGAATTGCAGCAATTACAAATGGCTGTCTGCTGTGTAAAACAGCCGGCACCCACTGGGTATGGAGTGGGCTGAGCATGTGAGTTTGCCCCTTATACACCATCATAACTTATGCTGTATATATACGATATAAACAGGGGATGGGGCTATTCGGCACTAGGCTCCTCCTGTTCATGGGCTCCATAGCGGTCATGTGGCCTGCCAAAATTGGCTGTATGCTACTGAGGTCATACATATAATATGGAAAAAAAATATCATACAAGGTAAAAAATTGAAATTCATATCAGAAATAGTCCAGTTCTTTAGTGCCCATTCACATTAAAGGAAAATCATCTGAATTGATTGAATTTTGTGGGACAGGTCCATAATCCTCCCATGGAAAGCACATGCATGCTCGGCTGAATGAGGCATACATGAGTATAGGAGCAGAGAGGGAGAGAAGAGAGGAAGGGAGAAGACGGTGATTGGTGAGTATCTTAATCTGCCTCCATCACATAGATATTTAGGATGGATTAGGGAAACGTTAGCTTGGAGCGCTTCTTTCTCCAATAAGTTTTATTGATTTTTATAAACAAAGAAAAATATACAAACAATGAACAGAGAACGCAAAAGTGTAGACAAATTATAGATGAAAGTTACCATAAAAGTGAGTGATGAAAATGTTCAGCATGTGAAAAAGTGGAAATAATAGGAGTGGTAGAGATGCGGAGAAGGTTGGGACTGCTTGTCTCCCATCTAGACAGATTTTGATAAGGTATATGGGGCTCTATTACCCTAATCAAGATCTCAAGTAGGGGAATGACACCTTTGCTCTCACCCAGGTTCACCTGTCATGCCAGGTGTTGGTGCAAAACAGAGGGAAAAGGGAAAGGGAGCCCAGACACTAGGGAAAGGGGGAAGTGGAGACCTCATGGTCTGGTCTAGCGTCACCCTGTCTCAACTACCATCCCTATAATGCCTCTTCAGCAATCGCCGCACGCGTGCCTTGCCCTACTTTCCCTGGCGTATGGCTATGGCTAGGGATGGAAGGAGATGAGCATTAGTCAACCTCCACTAAATACTATAGACAACAAGGGAAGACAAAACAGGGGGAAATTACTTAGCTTTAGATGACTCCAAATATGCACACGGCCTCAAACTCCAGAGAGGACGAAGAACTGCTCCTGCTTAGCCTCACAAGTAGAAATGAATATAGCCAGCGACTTCCTCTCAGACACACCAGGTATATATACACCCAGGCCAGAGAGATAATTAGCAAGAGAGAGGTAGCCGCTCGGTTCTAAAGACAGCCTCTTATTTAAGAAGCTGTCTGCAATGCCAAACGTAGAGATCTCCTGCAACCCACTGCAGGGCGACTGCCTGTCACCTCTGACACAGCCGTGACATCACCAGAGGGAAACAGTTGATAACATAATTGAGAGAATAGAGGAACAGGAGGTAGGATTGATGTATTCAGACTGAAGAGTCCACCTGGCGAAACCAAATTTAGCAAAAACATTTTCAAACTGCATCCATCTGTGAGATTAATTTGATAAGGATTGGATTACTGCTATGCAAGAGCTAGGTGTGAGAACCTGTCCAGTTCAGATTTATGTGAATGATAAAAATGGTAGAAATGTTTCTTAAAGGGAACTTTCACCCCCTGTGAGATTTGAGACCTCTAATATGGGCATACAGGTTATAGAAAAATAAATCTATACATACCTGTATGGCCCATAGTAGAGTTCTGAATGCAGAGAAATGTAGTTTTATAAAATCTGTTTTCACATGCTTGGCGTCCCCCGGAAGGCAAGAAATCCCCGCCTATATCTTTAGTTAGCCCAGAAATCTCCGCCTATCTGCTTATTTAGCATGTTCCCCCATCCCCTGCGCATCACAGGGCCCTGTGATGTGCACTGGTGTAACTCATTTCCCGCGCATGCGCAATGCGACGCTCACATCAGGAGCATTTTGTTTCTCCCGGCCCCGTTTGTCTCTGCACTATTCCATAGTGTTCTAAATATGGACACACAGACCAAATACTAATGTCACACTGATGCAAAATGCTGATGACACTGGAACTATTATTGTCCACTTAAACGTTCAAACATGGACTTGTGAATGAAAAATATCAGATATTATAGCTGAGAGTTTCTCATTAATCATATACCAAGAGATCTGTCCTTTTCACTTCCTAGAAATCAGGTACTGGTTTTCTCCAGGCTAAGGCATCTGTGCTGGTTAGTGATGAGCGAGCATACTCGCAAGTACTCGGTACTCGCCTGAGCATCTCAGTACTCGAGATGCTCGAAGCTCGCCGAGTACTTCCGGGATGCTCGGGCGGATGCTGGGGTCCCCTCTCTGCATGTTTGGCGCTCTTTAGAGCGCCATTCAACATGCAGGAATTGTCTGCCCCACACTGCAATGCTGCAGCCATGTTAGTTGTGGCATTACATTGATTGGCTGGCCGCATAGCCTCATCAGGTCTATACCAGACCTAGCGCCGCCGTGCTGATCAGTCTACTCTGCAATCAGACAGTGTAGGGAGAGGTGCTGCTGAGCTAGGGAGAGATTTGGTTGTTTATTAGTTAGTGTAGGTATTCCACAAGATTCTCTACACATATTCATCTGAACTAACAGTCCTTCTGAGGACTAATCCAGCTGCAGAGATACCAGTGCTAGACAGGCAGGCAGGGTATATAGCAGACTGCAGTGCATATAGCAAGAGGATCCATTTCAGTTCTGTCTGCTGGTGCTTTTACAGATATTATATTTGTAGAAATAGCCCCACGTATCAGGGGCCAGGAATATATTTTTTTATCTTTATCTGATTGTTTGCTTAAGGCTGTGTGCCCACGATGTGTTTTTTATGTGTTTCCGCAGGGCAAAAATGCTGCAGAAATGCTTAAAAAACGCATGGTAGAAGGCCTGCCATGTTGCCTAATGATAATTTGCATGTGCTTTGCACATGCTGCGGAAATTTCTGCTGCGGGTTATCATTGCGGAAAAAAACGCAGCACTACCAATTATTTTGCGGAAGCGCTGCGTTTTCGCTGCCATTGACTGGCATTGGAACCCTTGGATTCCGCATCACTGGATCTGTACATGCGGAATCCAAGCGTTTCAAAGTGCGGATGGTACCCGGGTCTGGATGAGAGGAGACTCTCATCCGGACCCGGGTACCATAGAAACTGTAAAAAAAAGAATAAAATCAAAAATAAATATGATACTTACCTTCTTATGGCCCCTGGTGTGCTTGTCTTCGCTTGCCGGCAGATCGCGGTGGACGGAAGGACCTGCACTGACGTCATTTAGTCTTGTGACGGCAGGTCCTTCAGTCTACCGCGAGCTGCCGGCAAGCCAGGACGGAGCGAATAAAGACTGCGCTGGCCATCAGAAGGTAAGTATATATATATTTTTTTCTTTTTTACCATTCTTTAAGGTCACACTATATAAATCCATGACGTTTGCTTGGATTTATATAGTGTGACCAAGTTGTCAAGCACTTTCCAAGTGATGCTAAAATCGCTTGGAAAGCGCTTGTCAACCCACATGCTGAAATGCATGTGAAGAACGCTTCACATCCGCTTGTCCCTGGCAGGAAAAACGCATGTACAATCCGCATGCGTTTTTTCTGCCAGGGAGATGCAGAAATGCTCAGGAAAAAATCCGGAGCATTTCTGCATCGTGGGCACATAGCCTAAAAACCAATCCAGAGAACACCGTTTTTCTGCGCCATTTGCTTGTTGGCACTGCAGAATACAGCCAGGTCCTTTCCATATTACAGCGCTAAAAATCCAGCTATTGAAAACTGTGGTTTGTCTGTCACATGGATCACATATAATTGCCCTCAACAAAGCAGTTACTGGGAAAGCCCACCTAACCACGGACACGTGGACAAGTGCTTGTGGGCAGGGATGATACAGCTCTCTGACGGCACACTGGGTTAACATAGTGGAAGCCGGGACCCAGTCGGACCTTGGGATGGAACACATCCTGCCGATGCCGAGGATTGCGGGCCCTAGATCAATCAGGGTTGCCCCCACAGTCTACAGCTCCTGCACCTCATCTTCCTCAGCCTCCTCCTCCTCTTCAGCCTCCATCTCCGAAATGACCACATCAGTCACAAGCTGGAAGCACTGCAGCACTGCCTCAGCCAAGCGGCAACAGGCTGTGCTGAAGCTAATATGCTTAGGTGACAAACGTGGAATGAACTGGCTCTCTACACCTTGGAGGTCCTGGCCTGCCCAGCCGCTAGCGTTTTGTCAGGGCTGGATTGGGCCAGACTTCTCAACACCACTGAATGATAGCAGTGTAACATAAACTTAAATCCAGTTTCTTTTTTGTGAGGTGTATTCCTATGCACCTTTTCACACCCAGACATGGGTATATGCATCCTGATTTTGGCTATTTGCTCTTGTCCTCCTCCTTCTCCTCATCCTCATCCTCCACCACCATATCACCTGGGTGACGTGGTCTGTGATGCAACACCCACATATTTTTTTTAAAGGGTGTTTATGATGCCTGTAAAAAATTTTTTTTTATACAGTATGTTCATGTATACCCCCAGGGGTAAATGTTTGTCAGCCCATACACTTAGTGCATGGGCGTTACATGTATAGGAGACCCGCTCCTTTCTAATGGTAAACATTTTTTTATGAGGTCCTCCTCCACGTCTTTTCCAAGGTGCATTGGAATGCCTCCCAATTTTTGGCAACCCTTGCATTCATTGCATAGGTCAACACTATGGGAGACCCACTTCCTAATAATGGGAACATTTTTTCATGAGGCCCTCTACGTCATTTCCAAGGGGCATTGGAGTGCCTCCAAATTTTTGGCAGCCCTTGCATTCACTGCATAGGCCAACACTATGGGAGTCCCACTTACTAATAATGGGAACATTGTTTTCAGGAAGCCATCTGACCTCCACCTCTCTTGTACGGGGCATTGGAGTGCCTCCAAATTGTTGGCATCCCTTGCATTCACTTCATAGGCAAACACAATAGGAGACCCACTTCTTAATAATGGGAACATTTTTTTTCAGGAGGCCCTCCTCTACGTCTCTTCCAAGGGGCATTGGAGTAGGTCCAAATTTTTGGCAGCCCTTGCATTTACTGCATACGCAATAACAGTATAGGAGACCCACTCTTTAGTAATGGGAACAACAAAGCATAGCCAGCCGCTGGCCCTTTAAGAATAGTAAAGGCCGCCTGATGGCCCTATAAAAATAGGCTTTGTGACTTTCAGAGTCCCTCCTTTATAAATGAAGCAGGATGTGTCTGATCATTTCTCACACACCACATGGCCAGATAAGGTTGTAAAATGTTAAAATGACATTGCCTGGTGAATGCATTTGTCACGGTTGAAAGCAATGCAAAAGTGCAAAAATGCATCAAAAACGCTACGTGTGAACATAGCCCAAGGTGTGGAGGAGTATTTTTGTTTTTGGTTATGTATTTTGCCTTATATACAAGTCATTACCCTGGAAAGGATGTTCCTTTACATATTTCCCAGGAAAATCCATTTTGGTTTCATTTTTGTATGTTTTATTGTGAGTCCGTAAAAGTGGCGTAATACCTCTGACAACATTGTTCACAGCAGTGACCTGGGAGTCAGAAATGCTTCCAGGGGTCTTCCCCATGCTGTTCCCATGTCATTTGAGCACTGTTCCCATCGATTTGGGCAATTTTTAAGCCCTGTGCAGACCGCCGGTGGGAGCCACCTGAATAATGATTGAGATTCTCGTAGACTTACAGTACATTGGTCTCGTTGCTCGGGTCGAGCACCCGAGTATTCCACTGTGCTCGACCCGAGCAACGAGCACCCGAGCATTTTAGTGCTCGCCCATCACTAGTGTTGATGCGTTGATGGGCATGGGGGACATGGGAGACATAACTGGACAGCTGTCTAAGGTGTATAGGCACAAGGCAGTTTAGGAGTTAAGGATAAAGATGTTACAAGATATTACATGAAATGTTACATTTTTTGCTGATCACTAATGGTTCACATAAACCTAAAATCTTCAGTCTTAACTTTTTCTTAAGACATTATTGTAAAGTCTATGAGAAGATATGATGGGTTCAAAGAACTTCTGGAATTTTAACAAGTGCAGAAGACAATTTTTGAGATGGGGATGGATAAATAAATAACATATCACCAATTATAAGAAGAGATCCTACTTTTTGGGGGTCGTGTTTTACTATAATCAATTGTCTATTCCATCTGGAATGGAAGTTGTGCCTTGATTTTGTCAGAGATAATCTGGGGAGGCAAAACCATGGGGGGTCACACAAACCTCCACTTTTGGTACCCTGACTGCTGTTAGGTGCTGTGATGAAATCCTTGGAGCCATTGTCAGACAATACACCGGTGCAGTGGCCCTGGGTTTCTCCTGGTACAGGACAATATCCATCCTCATGTGATCAGACTGTGGAGACAGTTTCTGAATGAGGAAGACATTTATGCCTTTGACTGGCCCTCATGTTTCCCAGACCTGAATCCTTTTGAGATCCGGTGGTTTGTTCTGTATCAGGCATCCAACAAAGTCAAGTAACATTACAAACTATGCAGGAGCTCACCGATGCCCTGATAACCCAGAATACCGCCCATTGTCTCATCAGGAGCATGCCCGACATTGTCAGGAGTGCTACAGGCACGTGGGGTCATACTTTTATTTTTCACGTCACTGTAAATACTTCTATACCATCCTTTGTTATTATTCTGTACGTCAAAAGATATCATAAGCAGAGAATGGGAAGATAAACAGCAAAACAAATAATTATTAAAACAAATCCAATGGAAATATTTATTTTTTATTTATTTAATTTTTAGTTCTTCAAACTCGAATTGTCTTCTTTCTTTTCTCACTTTATGCAGAGAAGTTTTGCTACAAGAAGCAGACGTTCCACGGGTAAGTCCTTACTGATACAACGCTGTTACAATGCCTTATACCAATGTTCCCAGCCGGCAGCTCTCTGCTGGCGTCAGAACTGCAACTCCTAGAATGGCATAAATAGCCATAGATTGGGCAAAACTGGCCGACACATCCACTGGTAAAACTCCAGAATAGTAATTTACAGGACTGACCGGAATGAAACAAGGATACTGATAGATGATGATGAATGGGTGAAGCTGCAGAAGAGACGATGTAGGACGGGGCGTTGCTTTGCCCGCTGTCAAGTTCTTCAAAAGTTGAACCATTTCGTCTCCAGATATGTTACTCCAGTTCCTGTAGTCCTTGACTGGGGTAACACTTCTGAAGGGGCACACGTAGACGCACACCACTCATCAGATATGCCAAGTTCATTAAGTGTTGTGCACCTCTTAATGAAAAGCATTCATGAATAAGATTTCCCGATTTCTTTAAGACTGGGGCCTGAAAAAGCACTCACAAAATGATTAAAATCATTTTCCTAGTCATTTCTATGGATAGAATATTTATGCGCCTAAAGTGGCATAATTCTTGATGAATTTGCCCGTCAGGCTTCCACAAGCACAGTAGTGCCTTAGTTTTGCAACTTTTGGTGGATCCAGCCAGGAGTGGAGTAAAAATGCTAAAATTCGCAACATTTTTGTGCTACTTTGAATTGCGACCAACATTTTGCAACGTTTCAAAGTGTTGAACACTAGAAAACTGTTGAAAACAACTTGATGAGTCGGGCCCTATATCTCCAGCAGTGGCAGTAAATAAATGGAGCAATGAATGGAGTAATGAAGCTTGTGCAAAACTATATCCCTCCATTCAAATGGAACAGAAAAAAACACAGAGGCGCTCTATGTGTGAACCAGCTTGGAGGTCCAGAAATCCAGCGTTCTGGAATTGCTCACCTGGGATACTTGTGCTAACCATGTGTGAAGCCCAGCTGTGCTTGGTATCACAAATCCTAGAAGGGTGTATTGATGGATTCCTCCTCAAGAGGCCCCCATAACCATTCACACATCTCCACCTTCCACCTCAGACCACGAGAGGGAGCCCGTTAGCGATATAAAAGGGAAGGTGGAGCTAGGCAGCAGTTAGTTTGAGTCAGAGTCTAGTTCAGTCTGGTTTAGCCGTGAGTCCAGTACAGCCTGAGAGGAGTTACCTCAGAGGACAAAAGCCTGTTCCAGCTCCTGCAATTGCTAGCCTGCAGTGGAGCTTATCCAGATCAAGACTCCATGTAGCTCAGAGAGGTGAGCTTCAGGTGTGCCAGCGCCATAAGATCGGTGAAGCGCGGCAAGCTGCCATTAGTGTGAGTAGCCTAGAGAGGGCCCGAGTAGGCCGAAAGAGAGTAGAGAGTTAGTTCATAGGGGGCAGAGGAGCTTAACTAGCTCACCCCGAAGAAGCAGTTACCGGACACCGGGTCCGAAGCTTACCGGGATCTCCATGACCCAGTAAGATAAACCGGAATCACTGGAGAACTACAAGTCCCATGCTGATTCGTACCAGAGCCAGGAGACCCATAGGCCCCGTAGGTCGGGAGCGTGCACTCCAAGAGAAGGCCCTACCACAAGGACAGCCAGCGCAGGACAGAGACAAAGTTAGGCCTTGCTCCAGGCAGGTCAGAAACTTACTACGCAGAGTCAAGAAGCAGGAGGCCCAAAACCCGCTCATTGGGGAGGATCCGGACATACACCCTTCACCCTACAGTGCTCCGGGGAGTGCTTGAATTTCCATCAGTAAAAGGTACTGAAGTGACTATTGTGTCTGTCCCTGTTCTTGCTCCGACTCGGCTGAGTCTCCTTGTCCTGCATACCCCGTCCGTACCCTGCCCTGAGGCCTAGCTCCACCTGTGGGGAGCCATACCATCCAGCTGCCTTATCACTGGCCTCAGTGGACTGCGCAGCGCTGGTGAATATCATCAGAAACCATAGGTGGCGTCACGAACTTTTATAAACTTGATATCTATCAACGCCTTTTTAAAGAGAGACCCCAGAATACGGGCCCGGAAGCCGACCACCGCGACCTCCTTAAGGCTAAAGGCCCGGGTAACCGAGTCATCCCCCATGCCCTGGGCTAGTCACATGCACAACACTGCATGAAATGTGAACTGAAAACACTCAAAGCTGCGGCACCGACCTCCTGTCCCAATTGCCAGAGAAGGAAGCAAAGGATAATCCAGGAAGGAGGAAGAAATGCAGTTTCTCCAGGCGCTGCCACAAAGGATGACGAGCCAGATGGTAAGTAAGATTTTTCTATTGTTTTGTAATGGTAACAAGACTACACATTTCTGGGATGATTCAATTCAAATGGGACACTCTAGAGCCCCATGTTTTAAACTGTGGAGGTCCCAGTGTGGGATACCCAGTGGTCAGCAAGTATTTACTTTTTCGGTCGAAAGGTGATAACTTGCAGCCTTTGTAGCATATCTTTAAATGATTATTCTCATTTCTTCTTCAGAAGCGCGCTGCTCCCCTGTCTTCCTACTTTCTGCTCGGCAGGGCAAAGTGCGCTCCGGACTGACTGACATTTTGGAGAAGCATCATAGATGCGCAATTGGCCCAAACTTAGTTCCCATGCCGCTATATGAAGCATCGGAGGATCACAGAAGTACTCAAGCTGGTTGGATTCACTCATCTGGCCAACTTCAGAGCAGCACTTGTAAGCTCTACAGCAAAGAGCTTGTAACTGTTGCGCTTCTCGCCTTGGAGAATGACCACCGAAATGAAATGGAAAAGACAGAAAATCATCTTTCCAGGTAATGCACTAATGTATGTTTTTCTTTATATTAAGCCATGTTTCCACATATTCAATATAATAAAATCTCATTCTCACTCTATGAATGTTCATGTGCAGGAAAAAAACTGAGTAAAACTCTCTTCTTTATTAATTCCGGCATCTTTTTGACTTGCTACATATGAAAATAGTAGAAGATAAATATATAAGACTAATGCAGAAGACGACAGTCCAATGGGAACAGATATTGTGCCTTTATAGAAACAAATGTGCGGCCTTTGCAGTTGTCACCAAATTGATGCAATGTATCCTTATTAATAAAACAAAGATGTCTCTGCCGGGTTCTCAAAATTCTATTTATTGATTTATATAGCTCTGTTTCTAACAATCCAAACAATACAATAACTGCAAATATACAGCGAGTATAATAACAAAAAAGAAGCAAGACAAAAATATATCTCATACCCTACCATAATTATTTATAAATGTAAAGCAAAATTGCATAATAAATATAGGGTACTTAGTGAACTGTTTTTGATCAAAAAAAGTATACAAGCCGTCCCACCAGCGTCCCACCCTATATTTATTATGCAATTTTGCTTTACATTTATAAATAATTATGGTAGGGTATGAGATATATTTTTGTCTTGCTTCTTTTTTGCTAGTGTGAACATGCCTCTGTTTCTTGTATGTCTGCCATCTTAGACCTCAGTTCACATTGTCTGGTTTTTTGACTTGTTTGCATTCTGTGCAATTTAAGGGTGTGGCATGCCCTTTGTTGAGCTGATTGGTATATATGTAGCTTACCACGGGCCTAGGTGGTCTGGAGTTGGGACCCGGTCCTATTTGTCTACCCTTTTATATGCATTACTTCAACTTTGATATACAGTAAGGTTTTTAATATAGGCAGTATAGGTACCGTCCCAATTTAGGGTCACCTTGCCGCTGGTGGGACGGCTTGTATACTTTTTTTGATCAAAAATAGTTCACTAAGTACCCTATATTTATTATGCAATTTTGCTTTACATTTATAAATAATTATGGTAGGGTATGAGATATATTTTTGTCTTGCTTCTTTTTTGCTAGTGTGAACATGCCTCTGTTTCTTGTATGTCTGCCATCTTAGACCTCAGTTCACATTGTCTGGTTTTTTGACTTGTTTGCATTCTGTGCAATTTAAGGGTGTGGCATGCCCTTTGTTGAGCTGATTGGTATATATGTAGCTTACCACGGGCCTAGGTGGTCTGGAGTTGGGACCCGGTCCTATTTGTCTACCCTTTTATATGCATTACTTCAACTTTGATATACAGTAAGGTTTTTAATATAGGCAGTATAGGTACCGTCCCAATTTAGGGTCACCTTGCCGCTGGTGGGACGGCTTGTATACTTTTTTTGATCAAAAATAGTTCACTAAGTACCCTATATTTATTATGCAATTTTGCTTTACATTTATAAATAATTATGGTAGGGTATGAGATATATTTTTGTCTTGCTTCTTTTTTGCTAGTGTGAACATGCCTCTGTTTCTTGTATGTCTGCCATCTTAGACCTCAGTTCACATTGTCTGGTTTTTTGACTTGTTTGCATTCTGTGCAATTTAAGGGTGTGGCATGCCCTTTGTTGAGCTGATTGGTATATATGTAGCTTACCACGGGCCTAGGTGGTCTGGAGTTGGGACCCGGTCCTATTTGTCTACCCTTTTATATGCATTACTTCAACTTTGATATACAGTAAGGTTTTTAATATAGGCAGTATAGGTACCGTCCCAATTTAGGGTCACCTTGCCGCTGGTGGGACGGCTTGTATACTTTTTTTGATCAAAAATAGTTCACTAAGTACCCTATATTTATTATGCAATTTTGCTTTACATTTATAAATAATTATGGTAGGGTATGAGATATATTTTTGTCTTGCTTCTTTTTTGCTAGTGTGAACATGCCTCTGTTTCTTGTATGTCTGCCATCTTAGACCTCAGTTCACATTGTCTGGTTTTTTGACTTGTTTGCATTCTGTGCAATTTAAGGGTGTGGCATGCCCTTTGTTGAGCTGATTGGTATATATGTAGCTTACCACGGGCCTAGGTGGTCTGGAGTTGGGACCCGGTCCTATTTGTCTACCCTTTTATATGCATTACTTCAACTTTGATATACAGTAAGGTTTTTAATATAGGCAGTATAGGTACCGTCCCAATTTAGGGTCACCTTGCCGCTGGTGGGACGGCTTGTATACTTTTTTTGATCAAAAATAGTTCACTAAGTACCCTATATTTATTATGCAATTTTGCTTTACATTTATAAATAATTATGGTAGGGTATGAGATATATTTTTGTCTTGCTTCTTTTTTGCTAGTGTGAACATGCCTCTGTTTCTTGTATGTCTGCCATCTTAGACCTCAGTTCACATTGTCTAGCGAGTATAATAAGTATTGAACGTTTCACCAATGTTCTACATAAATATGTTTTGAATGGTGCTATTGACATGAAATTCTCACCAGATTTCAGTAAAAACCCATCCAATCCACACAGGCAAAGAAATGAAACCATAAATGTCCATAAATGAAATCATGTGTAATAATGAAGATGACACAGGGAAAAAGTATTGAACAAGCTTCCTGAAATGTATTTAATACTTCATACAAAAGCCTTTGGTGGTGATGACAGCTTTAAGACGCCTTCCGTATGGAGAAACTAGTCGCATGCATTGCTCAGGAGTGATTTTGGCCAATTCTTCTACACAAGCACTCTTCAAATCCTGAAGGTTCGGTGGGCTCCTTCTATGAATTTTGAACTTTAGTTCCTTCTATAAATTATGCAATTTTTACCAAATGTGGCAATACACCATATGTGGTTGTACACTAGAGTTTGAGCACACGGCAGGGATCGGATGAGTAGAAGCGCCACTTGGGTTTTAGAATGCAGATTCTGTTTGAATAGATTGAGGGTGCCATTAGCCGAGCCCCTGAGGTGTAAGATCAGCAGAAACCCCCACAAGTGACCCCATATTGGAAACTTTACTGCTTAAGGAATTCATCAAGGGGTGTAGTGAGTATTTTGAACCTACAGATGCCTCACAGAATATTATAACATTGGAATGTGGAAATTTCACATTTTAGTTGTTAAAATGTAATTTTTTTTTATTAGCTACAAATGTGTCAGTTACATGAGGGTTAGTAGGTGAAACTGGACCCCAAAATTTATTCTGCAATTTCTCCCGAATATGGTGATGCTCTATATGTTGTCAGAAACTACTGTTTAGCCTCACGTCATGGCTGAGAAGGAAGGAGCGCTATTTGGATTTGAACCACAGATTTTGCTAGAACAATTTTCGGGAAACATTTGCAGAGCCGTTAAGGTGCCAGAACAGCAGAAAACCTCCAAAAGAGACCCCATTGCAGAATTTGGACCTCTCAATGAATTCATCTACGGCTCAAGTGACTATTTTGTAACATCCACGCCATAGTTTTTTGGGGGGAGAATTGCAACTATGCCAGCTCAGTGCCCACACATTGTGCCCAGTTGGTGTTTCTGGGGAAAACCCGTAAAATGTTAAGTGCGCTCTTCCCGCTACAATAATGCCAAAAATGTAGCCTCCTACTGTAGTTTAGGCACAGTGGGGCTCAGAAGGAGGGGGTATTTGGGAGCGTATATTTCACTGTATTTTATTTGAGGGGTGGGAGCCATGTTGCTTTTCCAGAGTCTTTCTTCTACCAGTAACATGGGAACCCTCTACATTTCCAGTGACAGATGGCAGATCTGAGTGGGGGCAGGTTTTGTGCAGGAAAAGTTAGGGTTTTTTTGGTAACATTTTGGAGTACAAAATATTTTTTGATCACTTTCAGTATGGTGGGAACACATTCTTGTGTTCTACGCTGAGCATTTATAACACGGTTTCTGAGTAAATCTCACAAAAATGCGATTCAAACGAAATCCCCAGAGGAACCATCCATCATAATGAGGCAGATGGAGACACTTTGGACTCTGTTTGCCGTCTATTCCGGTGGTATCCATCTTTTTTGGCGTGCACAAAACTGTGGTCGCCCACACTTGTGCGCTAAAAAGATGCATAAAATAATGTGACACCACTGTAACAGACACCAGAGTCCAAAGTGCCTCCATCTGCCTCTTTATAGTGAGTGGTTCCATTGGGAGTTTTGTCTGAATCGTGTTTTGTCTGAATCGCGTTTTCTCTGATTTACATAGAAACTCCAATGTAAGCGCTCAACAGAGAGCGCAGGATAAATGTGAATCGAGCCATATTCCAATTTTTGGGATGTAGAATGAACAAATAGACAGTAGTACAAGAACAGTTTTTATTTTTATTTTTGCGCTGCTCATCGTGCGGTATAAATTAATCTACGGGTCAGTGCAATTACAGCGATACCAGATTTATATAGTTTTTTATGTTTTGCTGCTGTCACGCAGTAAAAATGATTGTTTATAAAAAATTTTTTTTTTTTGTCGCCATATTGTGAGAGCTATAATTTCTTTATCTTTTGACGAACAGAGCTGTATGAGGGCTTATTTTTCACAACGAGTTGAAGATTTTTTTGGTACCATTTTGGTTTACATAACAATTTTTGATTGCTTTTTACTAAGATTTTTCAGACACAGAATGAATAAAAAACAGCAATTCAGCTATTGTTTTTATACTGGACATTCTTTTGCACCGTTCACCATGCGGTAAAAGTGATAAGACTGATTTATTCTTCTGGCCTGTATGACTGTATGATTACAGTGATATCAGATTCATATGACCCCCTGATTCATTTGCTGTTTTGGGGTAACTTTGTTTCTCCTATTTTCCCTTGTCCATCTCTTCTTAAGGGTATTATATAGACCTGTTTACCTATCAAAATATATTTGTTTAATTCACCTTATGGACATCTATGGCATACAGTATATGTTCCATATGCATTTCATGTCCCTTTTGATCAGGGATATTCACTGAGTATACATATTTTTGTACTGTTTGTACCTTTCTCTACGTGACCCCAGGTGTTCATGTCACTTATATTGATTGTCTATCATTATTGCTTGGGGATATTTTTAGCACACTTTTTATTGTTATATTTTTTAATAATTTGTGGAATATTTATTATCCCCCACACATTTTTTGGTACACCAGTGCACTTATTTTGCACGTATTCATTGTTAGTGCTTATGGCATTTATGTTCAATATTATTGCTATTATTATTATTGTAACAGGTTAACCCTTTTTATTTTTCACTTTTTTATGTATCTCTTAGTACACTAGTGCACTTGCTCCGCACTTATTCACCCACAGTGCTTATGGTATTATGTCTAACATCATTGCTGTCATTAGTAATAGGTTATTTCATCCATCCTCTCTCTTGTAGCTTCTAATTCCATCTGACTTATATACCAGGTTCAAGCGTTTATTAGGATTACTATGTATTATGTATTACCTTTTCCACCTCCTTTACACACGATGTGATATGAGTCCTGTCCAATAGCGATCCGGGCTCCCCCATTTTTTGTACACCTAGCGGTATTTGCTAGCCGCACACTTTACTTACTTCCTTTCCTTGGGCTTGTGCGCATGCGCATTCATGGCACTCAGTGTCTTCCGGCCTTGCGCACTCGGAACAGTGTGCATGCCACGTATGCGTTCCAAGCGCACAATCCCGAAGTCACCTTTTACATCTATGAGTTACTGAGGAATGCTTCATGTGCCGCCTTCCACCCATGGCAATAATTGGATATAAGGCTAAAAACTTTGATTAATGGCTGTATATATAAGGAACACTGTCCCCTCCCTAGTTAACGCCCCTTGGAAGATGCACTGGCGAAACGGCGTTGTCGGGGGTGCATACACATGTAGATCTGACTACTAACAGTAAGTTCTAAGTGACAACTCCTTTCAAATCAGTACTACCGGGATTCAAAGCCTCCAAGCATTGCACTGTGCACTTTACGACGGGCTAGTCCCTATAATCTGTGTTTTATTTGATTCATGTTTACTGTTTAATGCCAATAGACTTCTCCATGGAAAACCTTGATTTATTAGGCTTCTTTTCTCCAGCACAATGCACCTTAGACGTGGGGTTATATATCTGCGTGGTTTAATTAGTGATCACCTGGAGTCATAGCTTATTTTCAAATAGCATTAGGCTCATCTATATGTGGATTGGTTAACGGTTTCCCTTCCCTGCTATGTTTATATGTTGTTTTATTGATTTTAGCATTATCAAATTAATAGAATAGAGTGTGTTCTTAAACCACTGGTAAAGATTACACCCAGCTACATTCAGGACACAACAGACCTACTGAATAAACTAGCAGCAATAGGTCCTCTACCAGAAGGAACCATCCTGGCCACCATGGATGAGGAATCTTTGTATTCTAACATCCCACATCAGGCCTGCAAAATCTTCATAGAAAATACAGGAATTGTTGCTGATTCTGTGGTCAAACTTACAGAATTCATCCTCACCCACAATTACATTGAATTTGATAACAACATATATCTACAGGAAACTGGTACAGCGATGGGAAGTAAAATGGATCCACAGTACGCAAATCTTTTCATGGCCAAGCTTGAAAGTGACTTTTTGTCCTCATGCCCCATCAGGCCTCTGGCCTACTATCGTTTCATTGACGATATTTTAATCATCTGGACGGGGTCTGAGCAACAGCTGAAGACGTTCCATGAACACTTTAATCGATTTCATCCCACCATCAACCTAACACTCAACTACTCCTGTACTGAAATTAACTTTTTGGACACCATCATCAAGCTACAGAACAATGAAATAGAGACATCCTTGTACAGGAAACCAATCGACCGTCCTACATACCTTAAATTGTTTACAGACAAGCCGTCAGATACAATCGGATATGTTCCAACCCTATGGATAGAGACAAACACCTTCTTGGTCTCAGACCTTTTGAATCAGGGCCACCATCCAAGAACAATTGAGAACCAGATTACAAGAGCCACCAGAATACCAAGGAATCACCTCCTACATTACAAAACCAAACACGAAAGCAACCGGGTGCCTCTAGTAGTCACCTACAATTCAAATCTGGAGGCGCTAAGGAGAGCTACACGGAAACTACAACCCTTACTACAAAAAGATGCCCGATTACAATCCATATTTCCAGACCCCCCACTTCTGTGTTTCAGGCAGCCCCCAAATCTAAGAAGCATCATTGTCAGAAGCTTTCTGTCATCTCCTCCAGCTACAGGTACCTTTCCTTGCAACCAGAAAAAATGTAAAACCTGTCCGTTTATAATGACCACAGACAAGATGATGATACCCAACTCACATCAGGACTATAAGATCCCAGGTACGTTCAGCTGTATCACATCTAACGTAGTGTACTTAATTATATGTACCAAATGTCCAGCTGGGGGTCTTTATGTAGGGGAGACAGGGCAAAAACTTAGGACAAGAATGAATCATCATCGCCACACAATAAAGGAAAAAAGAATAGATCTACCTGTAGCCAAGCATTTTTGTTCCCCTGATCATAGCATAAAAGACATGAAATTACTGGTATTGAAAGGTCATTTCAAATCTCAAAGAGAAAGAAGAATCTCAGAATATAAACTAATGGTGACCTTTAACACTTTCAGAGCAGGAATGAATGTGTCGCATGGATTTATGTCATTTTACATCAACTAAGGAATGTGCCCCTCAGACTTGTGAGGCCATCATAACACTAGACCTAGTCACAGGACAATAAAACCTTCACACTCCTTATCTATTAACTGCTAAAATATTTATAGCCAGAACTGTTTATCTCTCCCATAATAACTCTGTTGCATCTATTGCATTATTTCTGTGTCTTATTGTGAATAAATATGTGACTCTTCAGATTTTGTGGTATATTAGCCTGATGAAGAGACCTGAGTAGTCTCAAAAGCTTGCAATTTGTTACTATCTTTTCAGTTAGCCATTAAAAGGAATCAACCACTGAAGACTCTCAAATGAAAGCATTATCAAATACATTTCTGATGTTTTATTTCTGCGCATATTTCTATTCTGTGTCTATAATTTGATTTTAATATTGCAGCTGTGGGATTATATTTATTGTTGAAGTGGTATGCAGTGACTTACCTGGGACACTTGTGTTAATTGCTATATTCTAACTGAGACAAAACCGTGTATGAATAAAGGATATTTATTACACACAAGTCTACAGTTCATATACTACTAATCACCACACTAACACAGTGCATAATAATAACAATAGCAGACAGTACTAATATACGATTAATTCCCAATTACCTAATTATACTTCCCACCCACTTGAGCTAAAAACATACATAGATTAATACTTATATCCCACCCGTCTATCACTACACTATCCCTATGGAGAAAAAGGGGTTACAAGCAGTGATCAGTAGACACTCAGCCAGATATCCTCATCATGGTGTCCATCGAGTTTTACCTGAAGTGTCTTTTGCGATGTCTTTGTGTTAGTTTTTTGCTGCGTTTTCACTGCAAAATCAGTTTATATATAAAATAGTGGCGACTTCCAAGCAGAAGCTTCTAGAAGAAAAGACCAATCGCTTCTTTTAGCCGCTTCATAGATTTTGAAGCCTGAAGAAGTTAAAAGAAGTGACAACAGACGGATCATATGCACAGCAAGTCCTTTTGACATTTCAGTACATATGTTCATTCTTTTTGACGTTTGTACAGCTTTTTTTTTTTAGAATAGACATTTATCATCAATCCACCTGCTCTGAGCATAATGTTATGGAGTTCCCAGTATGCATACCATGTAAAAAAGGCGAAAGACACAGAATCAATATAATTGGTATAACATTTTTTAATGTATATACATATATATATTATGAACAAGGTCATGTGAGCTAAACGTTGGCCCATTGCACACAGACGTTTGCTGATGATTGTTGTAATAAACTTCTAACTTTCGGCTTATATTGGAGAGCCTGGTTTCCTCTCTATCTCTACTTTCCAGAGCGTCCTCAAAATCCCCTCACAGAAAAGAGAGAAGGGGGTTCATCCGAAAATCGTCATGTGCAGGAGCAGTTTCTTCTTCAGCGTCTCAATAATATCACAGAAAGAAGACCGCTATTTCATTGATCGTCATCTGAGAACTCAGTACTGGTACGATGTTTCCCAAAGCTGATGGTAAACTAAAGAAAAGACAGAACAGAAGTAAAGGTGAATTATTTTTTTTAGCATTTGAAATGAATGCAGATGTAATCTATATGTTCTCTCTTACCTGGGCTGACGTACAAGATGGACTCTTCTAGTGTCACTGACAAACTCTTAACTTCTTCCTTGAACATTTAAGATGTTCCACTGAATTTTAGAAGGAAGCAGTGTTTGCGACACAGGGGGCAGCGAAGGTTGGAGTTGAGCCAGGTAGAGATGCAACCCTGATGGAAACAATGATTGCATGGTAGCACTGTGACTCCCTCTCCGGTCTCATAATCCGTCATGCAGATGACACACGACTCCTCCTGACATGTTACAGTTCTTGTTGGGAGGTTCCTAATTTGCTGAGCTCGCCAAGTCTGCTGCCTTTCCTGCACATTATATTGTGCAGGTGGTGATGGTGGCCGCATCTGTGGCGGAGGCGTCATCACTCCCATTCCCTGCTGCTGAAAGATGACGTTGAACAGACGGTTTGCCTGCAGTAATTGTACAGGAGATCCACTTGCAGCTGGAGACTCCCTGAGTCTGCGGCTGGGCAGAACGGGAAATGGCCGTCTGAATTCAAACTCAGTGGCGGTGTCTGAGGATCCACTGTCATCCCTTCTGCTCTCTGATGTTTCTCTGGAGGGCTCTGCAGGGACCGGTCTAAGCGGAGAGCGGCTTCTTTCCCTGCTCTCTTGTCCTCTTTGCCGGAGAGGAGTTCTGGCTTCTCTGCCTCTCGCAGTGACAGCAGTGGCGTCTGTTCTGTGTCCACCAGTAGTAATTAGTCTTCTCTGATCCCTTTGAGAAGATCTCAATTGATGGACAATCATAGCTTGACCTATAAAGAAATAAAATGTACTATAAATATGCAAAAGTTTATAAAAAAACACTTTCGAGCCAAACGGAGTGAACCTGCTGTTGCTTTGGAGTTTAGGGAGAGGAGAAAAAATTGATTAATGTTTGGGCTAAATAAACCTGCTCAGTGGATCCCCTCTCTACAGACATCACAGAGCAGGGGTGGAACCAGACTGCGACTAACACAGCCCCCAAGGACTATGAATGGGAAGGTGGAGGATGCACTGAGTGCACTGAAACCGCTTACCCCAGGGAAATCTCCTCCCAGAAAAGATCCTATAAGGTGGGAATATTCTCTCACTTACCCTGATTTTCTGGTCGGCTCATCCAAGTCTCGTTGTCAGCAATAAGCTGATGCAGCTCCCTGGAAGTCATGGTTCAGTTTCCCGGGGCTGAGATGGTAGAGTGATAGAAAATGAGAACTAAGTTCTCTGATGGCACGGATGTTATGGTGCCAAAATATCAATAAGAAGCTGTAGAAGTAAAGCACTAGATGTATGAAACAAACTAGCTCGCACTTCCAAAACCACGGTAGAGTCTCAGCGAAAACTTCAACTCTGAAAATGGCGCTGATGTCACCGAGTGCATAGATTGTATAACCTCACAGCATTCTATGTCACTGTGACATCACATGTGAGACCAACAACGCGCTGTCATGATGGCCGACTGTCCAATCTGTTATATACATATTCTAAAATGTTATATTATTATATCTTATAATACACATTGTAAAAAAATATTATATTATATTATTATTAACCATCTAACACTCTTAAGGTGTGTATATGTGTCTAAAGCATAGGAGATATATATATACATCTTATGAATATCAGATGCCTTGGAATAATAATCTCATACTCACCTTTCAGACCCTCAGAACTGCTGCTGTCAGTGTCCCCGCCGACCTCCTGGCTTCTCCTTCTCGCAGTGGCCATTGTGTGACCACTGCAGCTAATCAGTTAATACATATTTCCCATTCATATGTTTCATGTTGATGTAAAATAAACACTTTTAGAAAAGAAAACAGATAAATAAGATTTTCAAAATACGGCATGTACTAAGGTGGATACTCATGGTATGATATGCAGAGAGAGGAATACTGGGAGGACACAGAACATGTTAGTCCACCTGCTTAACCCTCAGGATAATTCTTATTAGGTCATATAGGGGTGTACATAGAAATCCACAGACCCCATAGCAAAGATTCGAAATGGGACCTCTTATTGGCCCCTGGCTGCCATTAAGCAACCCAGTGGTGGTCACAGAGACCCCCTGTCTAGCTGCTTAGGTACCATAATTGCTGGTCACTATGGAAGCTAAGGGGTTAAACAGCTGCAATCAGAGCTAGCTTGAATTGCAGCAATTACGAGTGGCTGTCTGCTGTGTAAAACAGCCGGCACCCACTGGGTATGGAGTGGGCTCAGCATGTGAGTCTACTCCTTATAAGCCATCATAACTTATAATGTACATATACGCTATAAGCATTCGGCACTAGGCTCCTCCTGTTCATGGGCCCCATAGCGTTCATGTGGTCCAGCTCTTTAGTGCCCATTCACATTAAAGGAAAATCATCTGAATTGACTGAATTTTGTGGGACAGGCCCATTATCCTCCCATGAAAAGCACATGCATGCTCGGCTGAATCAGGCATACATGAGTATAGGAGCAGTGAGGGAGAGAAGAGAGGAAGGGAGAAGACGGTGATTGGTGAGTATCTTAATCTGCCTCCATCACATAGATATTTAGGATGGATTAGGGAAACGTTAGCTTGGAGCGCTTCTTTCTCCAATAACTTTTATTGATTGTTATAAACAAAGAAAAATATACAAACAATGAATAGAGAACGCAAAAGTGTAGACAAATTATAGATGAAAGTTACCATAAAAGTGAGTGATGAAAACATCCAGCATGTGAAAAAGTGGAAATAATAGGAGGGGGAGAGATGCGGAGAAGATGGGGATAGGACATTACAGCATAATAATAGGGACCACTGGGGGGAGGGGACCACAGGGACCAGTCCTGATGAACCATGACTCTTGAATGGATATTGGTAGTGAGAACACTTTCATGGTGAAAATGGGAATTCAGTATCTTATAGAAGGTTTACAAAACTTTTTCAGACGTATCCTCAATAAGGAGGTAATGGTGGAAGGGTGAAAGAGGGGATGTGTGTTGATAATAGAAGGCCAATAAGATGTGTCTGATCTGCAAGTATGGATAGAAAGATCCATGTTGGCGCTATTACTTTTTAATAATTGTGTCTAACTAAAGAAACAATAAATCCTTGCTAATATCTGCCAAGTCCTCAGACTGCTTACCTCCCATGTAGACAGAATTGATAAGGGATATGGGGCTCTAATTCTCTAATTGAGATCTCACATAGAGGACACATTTCCCAGGTTCTCCAAAGGGAAACAGTAGATAACATAATTGGGAGTATAGGGGAACAGGAGGTAGGTTTGATGTATTCAGACTGAAGAGTTCGCCTGGCGAAACCAAATTTAGCGAAAAAGTTTTCAAACTGCATCCATCTGTGAGATTCAATTGATTAGGATTGGATTATTGCTAGGCAAGAAAGGGCTAGGTGTGAGAACCTGTCCAGTTCAGATTCATGTGAATGATAAAGATGGTAGAAATGTTTCTTAATAATCATGTGAGAAGCAGATAGTATAATCCCCAAGTATGGAATGACTTCTTCCGACCACCTAAATAGGAAAAGCGATTCAAGTTTCAATTTATTATGAGCCTGAACATTGATAGGGAGAATTAAAGGGGTTGTCCAGTACTTTATATTACCCCCGCAATGTGTCCCCCTGGGGCGCCTAAAGATATTTGTAATTACGTTACACTGCAGATACTGCCTGTGAGTGGCGCTATCACTGGCTGCTCACAGGCATCACGTGACCCCCGGCTGTAGCTGACTCTGACATCCGCTGACGTCATGACAAGTGCTGGCAGCAGCCGGGGGTCTCTGTCTTCTGCGTTCCACGGTGGATGCCAGGCTGTGGGCGGGGTTACTCCCCCGCGTCACACCCGGCATCCACCGTGCTCTGCCTCTCCCCATTCATTGGGAAAGCGCGCGTTGGATGCTGGGTGTGATGCGGGGGGTAACCCAGCCCACAACCCAGCAGCCACCGTGGGGACCCCAGCGCTAAGTCACGCCTCATTTGTCGTGACGTCATCATGGGGTCACGTGATGCTTGTGAGCGGCCAAGGATAGCCCCGCTCACAGGCAGAAACAGCAACGTAAGGTATTTACAAAAATCCTTAGGGGCCCCGGGGGGATACATTGGGGGGGTAATATAAAGTACTGGACAACTTTTTTAAGGCCTTGTGGAATTTTTTTTCTTTTAAACTGTAAATTTTTGTTAAAGTTTCAAAAGATAAACGATGCAATAAACGATGCAATAGTATTTAAAAAAAAATTCATATAAATGTTTGACTTATAAAATATAGAGATGAAAATAGTGAGGAAAATAATAAGGGGGAAGAAAGAGGGGAAGGAAGAGATAGGTGCCTGAGAGGGAGTCAGATCATATACAAGAGTGAATAAAATGTAACTTTTATTGCTTTGTATAAAATAGGATTATATATTAAAGTATCATACACCCAGATAAGGGTATATTTTTGATCACTGCTGTATAAATGTTATGGTATACCGTATTTTTCAGACCATTTTTCAGACCATAAGACGCACTTTTTCCCCCCAAATTTGGGAGGAAAATGGAGGGTGCGTCTTATGGTTCAAACGCAACTTACCGGTGGTGGTGGAGCGGGATCGCAGGGCAGCGGCGGAAGAAGAGGTGAGGCGGGCCGGTATCTGGCTGGGGGCCGGGCCTGGCTGGGTACCGGGGCCGGTGTATTTCTGTGAGCGGAGTTTGCAGAGCAGAGTGAGCAGCTTCCGGTGGCCGTGGCCATGTTCCTGAAGCTGTGCTCTACAGGAAAATGGCCACACCCCAGGTACCAGGCCACCAGCACCCCAGGTACTAGGCACCAGGCCACCAGCACCCTGGCCCCCAGCACCCCAGCGCCAGGCACAAGCACCAGGCCCCCAGCACCCCAGATACCAGGGCACCAGGCCCCCAGGTACCAGGGAACCAAGCCCCCAGCGCCAGGCCCCCAGCCACGAGGTACCAGCATGCCTCCACTTCCGCCGGCTTCCTGAATGACCCTGCCTTCTGTGACCCCAGCTCCACCACCCCCCCAGGTAAGATACCTATTCAGCCTATAAGACGGACCCCCATCTTATAAAAAATATATTTTTTCCTATTTTCCACCCTAAAATTTGGGGTGCGTCTTATGGCCCGGTGCGTCTTATAGTCCGAAAAATACGGTAAATAAAACAGCTGTGACCCAATAAAGTCACGGTTGTTGTGACAAGATGTAAATATATAAATCAATGTAAATTGTCAACTGTACATTGTCAAAATTGGCAATCTTGTGTTGATCACAAGCGGAAAGGTCACCATATAATTTTTAAGGTTTATTGCCATTTAGTTTATAAAATGAAATGTCAGCAAAAGATTATAGAAAAGCGATGACGGCATGAAGAGATATTTCTATATCTGTGGAGTAGATAATTAAGTCATCAGCTTACAATCCAATAACATGTTTTAAAGTTACCAACGCTAAGACCAGAAATGTCTGAATTGGGACGAATGGACTCTGCCAGGTGCTCCATAATTAACGCAAAAATTATTGGGGTTGACCTGGCTGGTTCCATTCGAGCTTTTCAAGTTGGATGATAAGGAACTGGAAGAAAGAACCATGGCTTTGGGGTTGAAATATAGGGATGTTATAAACGATTTGATAAAGCCAGTCAAACCAAATTTGATGAGTACTTTGTCTAAGTAGCCCAGTAAACCGTATCAAAGGCCTTTTTGGCATTAGGGATAGGAATACTGCCTTTATCATGGGGGTCTGCTGCATCCTGTTAGTGCATTGGTATTCTGACCTGGTGTTGGTAAGGCTGTTTCTTTTTCTGTGATAGAACTTGATGCAACCATTTAGTGAACAATTTAGAAAAAAATATTCAGATCCCAGTTTAGAAAGGCTTTTGGCATAAATTTCCCAGGGGTGACTAGAGGGTTACCTGGTTACTCTGATGCTGCTAGTAGAGGTAGCTTTTCCTCTGCAGCATCGAAAGAGTGCACGGAAGCTGGAGCTGGTGTAATCCAGTAATACGGCCAGCTTCAGAGCAGCGCTCACAAGCTCTATAGCAGATCTTGCCTAGGTGGCCAGTACTTTGGGCAATGATCTGTAAACTATAGAATTAAAAATCCCAATAATAAAGTTGCATGTTTTTATAAGTACTTTACAATTTTATGAGGGAGTCCCGTTAAATAGAGAAGTGGGTTGCTTCTTGGTATGACCGGACAATACTCATTAGTTAAAATATGGCTAAACCCGCAAATTATATCTATTATATTGGGGGACTCCTGGCTTTAACGTAACAGGCTAAGTCAGGGGATAATAGGATCAGATGGTGGGAATATAATTGCCCAATACTTTAGTTCTGTGGGAAGATAACCCGCTGCCACATGATTCAACAGGGACTTACTCTACTCAAGTCATGAAGAGCACAGGAACTCACGGCCTAGCCAAATGTTCCTGCTTTTGGGGGAGTCAGGATCAGTGTGTTAAGCCAACAGTTATCTAAGGTGCATGGCCAGATTACCGTAGGTTTTGGAAGGAGTCAGTAATATCGGGGATTGTTAAGCTTTAAGTATAGATAGAATTCCTCCTTAATGACCGCTGTATAATAATTTCTGTTGCCTCTTTATGGTAGCGCATTAGAAAAATATGTGCTGCAAAAGGATCGCACACAGGCTGCTATTAACAGCGCTGGGCATAAAGCCCAATAGAATTGGTCTCCGATCAGTTAACCCCGTAGATGACTATATGTGGGCTAATAGTTTGCCTGTCAGTGTAAAGTATTCTGAAGCATTATAGAAGCGATGAAATGATCACCTCCCGTTTGCACGACATTAAGCTACAAGCTAGATCACCAGCTATGGATGGTCCATTGAATTCACTATGCTGCTCTTAAAGGCTTCTTGATGCAGAGCAAAACTGCACTAGAGGCGGAATGGAGACCTATTCTCTTCAACAATGAGTCTCGCTTTTGTCGTAGACACAATGATAGCTGTAGATTTGTCTGGAAACCATGTGGGTGATGGCATGAAGATGTCCTACTGTCACGAGTGTGTCAGGGTTGACTAACAGTCTTGCGGTGTCCAACGGTAGAAGGTTTCTGCATTTGGCTTTACAAACGTCTCCATGATCTTTTTGCTATACCTTTCTCTTTAAGACCCAGCAGTGACCCTCACCTTGCTTGGGGATTATACCTTTCCCTTTAGGACCCTGCTTTATCCTCACCTTTCTGCTGTTAGTCAACATTTCCTTTTTGTTTCCTCAAATACACTCAGATTCTCAGAGTGTTGCTGGTGATAGCATGTTATACCTATTCAGGCTTTGGATTCTAGTGGTCGACTAGAATTACCTTGGAGTTTCTTTGTGGATTGTTGCCATGCTTTCTCCTGTGTCATCTTGGAGCTAAGTGTATTCCCCTGTGAGTATCCCCTGTGTGTTCTTTAGTCTTTAGTGGGGCTGACTTAGTGCTCATCCCTCCCGCTCCCTTCCTAGGGCCTAACCTTAGGGTCTGCTAGGGCTAGGTATCCTGCTCGGCGAACCTATTTAGGGTTGATAGGGCAGTTAGGGTTTGTCAGTAGTTCTGTTTAGGAGTCTCCACTCTCCCCTTCCCTAGATTTAGGGTTCCTTTCCCTTCATTATACGCTGGGCTCTCCCCATTCCCAACGTGACACCTATTACCGGGAATATGGTGTGCGGTGGGATAATGTATGATAGGTGGACCATTCTAGACTTCACTCCAGGTGCACTAACATTTCATTATTATATCGATTTGGTGGTGGAACCAGTGCTACGACCATTTCTCCAAAGTGTGCAAGTGGCCGATTTTCAACACAACAATGCGAGGCCATATATTGCTCAAGCTATTGGAAGCAGCCCTCCTGGCCTCAACATGCTATAATGGCCTGCAGCATTTCCAGACTTGTTTCCCATCGAACACATCTGGGATATAATTGTCAGCAGTTGCAATAAGAGCTGTCAGTAGTCGATCCTACAATTTCCATAATTCCATAACTTTTCCTTCTTGATGTTGCATTTTCAGTTTTGAGAAGTGCAACAGTGAGTATTTATAAGTGTGTATGTAGTATATAGTGTAGACAATAGTGTGTATATATAAGTGTGCATGTAGTATATAGTGTAGACAATAGTGTGTATTTATAAGTGTGTATGTAGTATATAGTGTAGACAATAGTGTGTATTTATAAGTGTGTATATAGTATATAGTGTAGACAATAGTGTGTATTTATAAGTGTGTATGTAGTATATAGTGTAGACAATAGTGTGTATTTATAAGTGTGTATGTAGAATATAGTGTAGACAATAGTGTGTACATGTAAGTGTGTATGTAGTATATAGTGTAGACAATAGTGTGTGTATATAAGTGTGTATGTAGTATATAGTGTAGACAATAGTGTGTATATATAAGTGTGCATGTAGTATATAGTGTAGACAATAGTGTGTATTTATAAGTGTGTATGTAGTATATAGTGTAGACAATAGTGTGTATTTATAAGTGTGTATGTAGTATATAGTGTAGACAATAGTGTGTATTTATAAGTGTGTATGTAGTATATAGTGTAGACAATAGTGTGTATTTATAAGTGTGTATGTAGTCTATAGTGTAGACAATAGTGTGTATTTATAAGTGTGTATGTAGTATATAGTGTAGACAATAGTGTGTATTTATAAGTGTGTATGTAGTATATAGTGTAGACAATAGTGTGTGTGTGTATATAAGTGTGTATGCAGTATATAGTGTAGACAATAGTGTGTATATATAAGTGTGTATGTAGAATATAGTGTAGACAGTAGTGTGGATTTATAAGTGTGTATGTAGTATATAGTGTAGACAATACTGTGTATTTATAAGTGTGTATGTAGTATATAGTGTAGACAGTAGTGTGGATTTATAAGTGTGTATGCAGTATATAGTGTAGACAATAGTGTGTATTTATAAGTGTGTATGTAGTATATAGTGTAGACAATAGTGTGTATTTATAAGTGTGTATGTAGTATATAGTGTAGACAATAGTGTGTATTTATAAGTGTGTATGTAGTCTATAGTGTAGACAATAGTGTGTATTTATAAGTGTGTATGTAGTATATAGTGTAGACAATAGTGTGTATTTATAAGTGTGTATGTAGTATATAGTGTAGACAATAGTGTGTGTGTGTATATAAGTGTGTATGCAGTATATAGTGTAGACAATAGTGTGTATATATAAGTGTGTATGTAGAATATAGTGTAGACAGTAGTGTGGATTTATAAGTGTGTATGTAGTATATAGTGTAGACAATACTGTGTATTTATAAGTGTGTATGTAGTATATAGTGTAGACAGTAGTGTGGATTTATAAGTGTGTATGCAGTATATAGTGTAGACAATAGTGTGTATTTATAAGTGTGTATGTAGTATATAGTGTAGACAATAGTGTGTATTTATAAGTGTGTATGTAGTATATAGTGTAGACAATACTGTGTATTTATAAGTGTGTATGTAGTATATAGTGTAGACAATAGTGTGTACATATAAGTGTGTATGTAGTATATAGTGTAGACAATAGTGTGCATTTATAAGTGTGTATGTAGTATATAGTGTAGACAATAGTGTGTGCATATAAGTGTATATGTAGTATATAGTGTAGACAATAGTGAGTATATATAAGTTTGTATGTAGTATATAGTGTACACAATAGTGTGTACATATAAGTGTGTATGTAGTATATAGCGTAGACAATAGTGTGTATATATAAGTGTGTATGTAGTATATAGTGTACACAATAGTGTGTACATATAAGTGTGTATGTAGTATATAGTGTACACAATAGTGTGTACATATAAGTGTGTATGTAGTATATAGTGTACACAATAGTGTGTATATATAAGTGTGTATATAGTATATAGTGTACACAATAGTGAGTATATATGTGCGTATGTGGTATATAGTGTACACAATAGTGAGTATATATAAGTGTGTATGTAGTATATAGTGTAGACAATAGTGTGTACATATAAGTGTGTATGCAGTATATTGTGTAGACAATAGTGTGTACATATAAGTGTGTATGCAGTATATTGTGTAGACAATAGTGTGTGTACATATAAGTGTGTATGCAGTATATTGTGTAGACAATAGTGTGTGCACATATAAGTGTGTATGCAGTATATTGTGTAGACAATAGTGTGTGTATATAAGTGTGCATGTAATATATATTGTTCATAATAGTGTGTACAGTCATAAAAAGTAAACATAAGTCCGTCAAGATCAATATAACCTAAGATGTTGATCCAGCGGAAGACGAAAACCCCAAGAGGCAGATGCTAATTGCCCCATATTATGGAGAAAATTCCTTCCTGACTCAACATACGGCAACCAGTCGTGTCGAAAGGTTTTGAGAATGACACAAATTTAGCTTTTCACAAACTGCTGTTTCAGTGAGTTTTTTTTTTATTTTTTAGTCAGATGTTTCAATTATCAGCATTTCATAAGTTTTTATTTTTTATTGACAAAAACATCAAGTTTATGTGAAGACTCAATAGTTACAGTGTTGTCCCTTATTTTTCAAAACTTCTGTCCTTCACCCTGGCAGCTGGATAAAAGCTTGTGGGCCAAATCCTGACTGATGGCCCATTCTTGTCTAATCAGTGCTCAGAGTTTATCACATTTTCTGTGTTTTTGTTTGTCCTCACGCTTTTTGAGTATTCACCACAGGTTCTCAATGAGATTGAGATCTGGAGTGTTTCCTAGCCATGGACTCAAAATTGTAATGTTTTGTTCACCAAACCTCTTAGTTATCACTTTGGCCTTGTGACATGGTCTCCATCATACTGGAAAAATCGTTGTTCACCAAATTGCTCTTGGGTTATTGGGAAAAATTGCTCTTGGAGGATGTTTAGATCCCATTCTTTATTTATAGCAGTGTTCTCAGGCAATATTGTGAGTAATCCACTCCCTTAGGTGAAAGGCAATTCCACACATGAATGGTCTCAGGATGTTTTTCAATTGGCATAACACAGGACGTATGGTAACATTCAACCCCTTTTCTTCACCAAACAATCATTCTTCTGGATGTCCCAAACAGTCTGAAGGGGACTTCATCAAAGAAAATAACTTTACTCCAGTCTTCTGTAGTGCAATTCATGTATTTCCTGCAGAATGTCAGTCATACTGGATGCTTCTTTTTTTACAAAGTGGATTCTTTGCTGCCCTTATTGACACCAGGCCTACCTCTAAAATGCTTCACCTCACTGTACGCATAGAAGCACTGACAGCTGCCTGCTACCATTCCTGAGCAAGCTCTGCACTAGTGTTAAACCAATCCCATAGCTGAATCCTCTTTAGGAAAGAGTCCTGGCACTTGCTGGAAAATTTTCAGTGCCGTGAAGCCTTTCTCTCAGCTGTGGAACCTCTGTCTTTGAAGTTTTTGACGAATGTTCTTGATAAGTGATTGATTTTCAGTTTTGAGAAGTGCAACAGTGAGTATTTATAAGTGTGTATGTAGTATATAGTGTAGACAATAGTGTGTATTTATAAGTGTGTATGTAGTATATAGTGTAGACAATAGTGTGTACATATAAGTGTGTATGTAGTATATAATTTTACGATCAGCATGTCCTTGCCTGTAAAGCCGTTCTAATACAAAGGAATGATGACTGCACCTATTTCCTTGGAGGTAACCATGGTTTACAGAAAAAGATAATGATTTCAAGCACCAGCACCATGTGTTGCGGCTGTCTAACAGCCATGAGACATGCAGCCGCAGAGACGCAAACATATTTGACGAGCACGCCGAGAATACTTGGTCAGGTCTCGAGACGTTCGCGCATCTCTAGTCGCTATAGTTGTGTTTGTCTGTTGAGAATTATATCTATTGATAACTTAGTTTTAAGCATTTCTTCTTTGATTGTCTTTCATGCATTATTATAAACCATGTATGGAATTATGGAGGACTTACTACTAGATGTATTGGAGTATTGTGGGATCTCTTCACAAACCACTTAGTGCAACTAAGTCCCAGGCCTTACTAATAACTCGCTGTCAGGGTATGTGCACATGGCATCTTTTAGACATCGGCGTATCTGCATAGTTTAAGCTGTAGGAAAATACTTGAGGAAAACTCTGGTGATGTTTTACCTGAAACGTCTTTTGTGACATCACAAAATACATTAAAAACATATACAGAAGTGTTCAAAATAATAGCAGTCCAATATGACTAACCAGATTAATCACTGTTTTTGATATAAATTATATTACCACATGTCAAACAATTTACCAGTTGGTGCAGTAGATTCTAAGAAAACCACTAGACTCCGCAATCATGATCTGCATGTTTTTGAGTCTGTGTATTTGAATAATTAATTGAAAGGGGGTTTGTTCAAAATAATAGCAGTGTGGAGTTCAATTAGTGAGGTCAATGATCAGCTCCAGGATGATCAAAAACAGTCTCAAGTTACATGAGAGTACTGTGACAGTTAGAAGATGCCTGTGTGAAGCTAATCTCTTAGCAAGAAGTCCCCGCAAAGTCCCACTGTTAAAAAAAAGACATGTACTGAAGCGGGTACAATTTGCCAAAGAACACATCAACTGGCCTAAAGAGAAACACTTTGTGGACTGCTGAATGTAAAATTGTTCTTTTTGGGTCCAAGGGCCGCAGACAGTTCGTTAGACGACCCTCAAACTCGGCATTCAAGCCACAGTACACTCTGAAGACATTGAAACATGGTGGTGCAAGCATCATGATATGGGCACGTTTCTCTTTCTATGGTGTCAGACCTACAGTACAGACCAAAAGTTTGGACACACCTTCTCATTTAAATATTTTTCTATATTTTCATGACTATGAAAATTGTACATTCACACTAAAGGTATCAAAACTATGAATTAACCCATGTGGAATTATATACTTAACAAAAAAGTGTGAAACAACTGATAATATGACTTATATTATAGGTTCTTCAAAGTAGCCACTTTTTGCTTTGATGACTGCTTTGCACACTCTTGGCATTCTCTTGATGAGCTTCTAGAGGTAGTCACCGGAAATGGTCTTCCAACAATCTTGAAGGAGTTCCCAGAGATGCATAGCACTTGTTGGCCCTTTTGCCTTAACTCTGCGGCCCAGCTCACCCCAAACCATCTCGATTGGGTTCAGGTCTGGTGACTGTGGAGGCCAGGTCATCTGGCGTAGCACCCCATCACTCTCCCTCTTGGTCAAATAGCCCTTACACAGCCTGGAGGTTTGTTTGGGGTCATTTTCCTGTTGAAAAATAAATGATTTTCCAACTAAACGCAAACCGGATGAAATAGCATGTCGCTGCAAGATGCTGTGGTAGCCATGCTGGTTCAGTATGCCTTCAATTTTGAATAAATCCCCAACAGTGTCACCAGCAAAGCACCCCCACACCATCACACCTCCTCCTCCATGTTTCACGGTGGGAACCAGGCATGTAGAGTTCATCCGTTCACCTTTTCTGCGTCGCACAAAGACACGGTGGTTGGAATCAAAGATCTCAAATTTGGACTCATCAGACCAAAGCACAGATTTCCACTGGTCTAATGTCTATTTCTTGTGTTCTTTAGCCCAAACAAGTCTCTTCTGCTTGTTGCCTACCGGCGCGCGCATTTTGAAGCTTTTTTTTAAGCTTTTTTCACTGTTTTCAGAACATTAACAATAAGAACATGGAAGAGTCCAGGAGCCATTTGGTGAGCTGCATATCCTGCTACATGTTCACAGACTTGCCAGTGGAAAAGCCAGACTTCACATGCCAGAAATGCAAGCTTGTGTCCCTGTTGGAGGAAAAGTTGCGAAATCTAGAAGAGAGGTTAACTACCTTGAAAATCATTAAGGAAGGTGAAGAGTTCTTAGACAGAGCAGAATTATCTCTTCATGATTCAGAAAGAGAAGAAATTCGAACTGCACCTGACGAAACAGAGGAATGGAAGCATGTGACCCACAGAAGCAGGAGGATCGAGAGGCAGTCAGCACCCATACTGCTCAGGAACCAGTACCAGGCTCTCACACAGGAGAACCATGAAGAAATACAGCAAGATAAGACTTTGCCAGCAATGAATAACCTTGTAAGCCCTCAGAATCCTCCTGGATGGAGAAAGAAGAATGTTGTGAAGAAAAAACGGAGAGTGGTGGTCATGGGAGATTCCCTGTTAAGAGGAACAGAGGCCGCTATCTGCAGACCAGACATAACCTCAAGAGAAATGTGCTGTCTTCCAGGAGCAAAAATTAAAGATGTGTCTGACAGGATATCAAGACTCTTCAGACCTACAGATCACTACCCATTCCTGCTAATACATGTGGGGACAAATGACACCGCAAGAAAGGACCTGGAAACCATCTGCAGTGACTTTGAAGACTTAGGCAAGAAAGTGAAAGAATTGGGAGCGCAGGTGGTCTTCTCATCCATCCTCCCAGTGGATGGCCATGGAACAATGAGGTGGAATAAGATTCTACAGGTGAACAACTGGCTACGTCGATGGTGCCGTCAACAAGGATTTGGATTTCTGGATCACGGAATGAATTACCTATACGATGGACTACTTGCTAGAGATGGGGTGCACCTTACGAAGACTGGAAAACATGTATTTGGAAGTCGCCTTGCTACACTCATCAGAAGAGCTTTAAACTAGAACAATGTGGGAAGGGAAGCAAAAGGCCAGAAAAAGCCATACAGCTGACAAATACTATTGAGATCTCTGCTACTGGAAGTGGAAAAGAAGAACAAAGACAAAAAAATCTAAATAATAAAAATATGGGAGGAAGAGAAACCAATCACAAACTAAAATGTTTTTATACAAATGCACAAAGCATGGGCAACAAACAAGGAGAATTGGAACTACTAATGCAGGAAAAGGAATATGATGTCATTGGAATCACTGAAACTTGGTGGGACGATACACATGATTGGAATAAAAGGCTAAAAGGATACAACTTATTTGCAAGAAACAGACTTGATAAACGAGGAGGAGGTGTTGTATTGTATGTTAGAAAAGCGTATATCTGCACAGAGATTGAAGCTTCAGAGACTGGGAGTTCTGTGGAAACTGTTTGGGTAAGAATACAAGGAGAGAACAACGGAAAGGACACCATTGTAGGCATTTACTACAGGCCACCTGGGCAAGCTGAAGATATGGATGAACTCTTTATGTATCAAATGACCAAGTTCTCCAAAAAATATGACGTAGTGGTCATGGGAGATTTCAACTATCCAGACATTTGTTGGGAATCTCTCTCAAGTAAAACTAACAGGTCAAGCAAATTCTTATCCTCTCTTGCTGACAACTTTATCTTCCAAAAGGTAGGGGAGAAAACAAGGGGATCTGCTACTTTGGATCTAATTCTTATAAACAGGGAGGAAATGGTTGAGGAGGTAAAGGTGGCTGGGACCCTAGGAGGCAGCGATCATGCTATTATAGAATTTTGGATAACTAGAGGAGGAAGACATGTGAAGACTCAAACTTCAAGGTTAGATTTTAGAAAGGCAGATTTTAAGAGACTCAGAAAGAGAATAGGAGGGATCCAATGGCTGGATGTCCTTAAGGACAAAAATGTCCAGGAAGGATGGGAAATTTTTAAAAATGAGATTCTCAAAGCACAATCGTTAACAATCCCGAAAAGTAGGAAGAATGGGAAGCATTTAAGGAAACCAGGATGGATGAACACAGAACTTAAACACATGCTAAAAAGAAAGAAAGAAATGTTTATTAAATGGAAAGAGGGAGGCATATCTAAAGAAGATTATAATGCAGTCTGCAGATCCTGTAGGGCACGTATCAGGTTAGCTAAAGCTGACAATGAATTAAGGCTTGCAAGAGATGTCAAAAGCAATAAAAAAGGATTTTGGGGGTATGTCAAAAGTAAAAGAAAAGTCAAAGATGCTATAGGATTTTTACAGGATGAAAATGGAGAAATGGTAAGAGAGGATGTTGAGAAGGCCGAACTTTTTAATTCCTATTTTGCATCTGTTTTCTCTCAGAAAGAAAATGTAACATCAACTGATCTTCACTGTCCATTTAAAGGAATAGAGGAATCCAAGTTATCAGTAAACAGAAAGATTGTGAGGGAATATTTAGCTAACATAAATGAGTTCAAGTCTCCAGGTCCAGATGAATTACACCCCAGAGTACTGAAGGAGATTGTAGAAGAAATTTTAGAACCACTCTCCATAATCTTTGAAAATTCTTGGAGAACAGGAGAAGTCCCAGAAGACTGGAGAAGAGCAAATGTTGTTCCTATCTTCAAAAAGGGGAAGAAGGTGGACCCAGGGAACTATAGGCCGGTGAGTCTGACTTCTATACCAGGAAAGATCTTTGAACAAATTATTAAACAACATGTATGTAAGTACATGGATAAGAATGAAGTGATTAACCAGAGTCAGCATGGGTTTGTAACTAACAAGTCATGTCAGACTAACTTAATTTCCTTCTATGACAGAATCACTGACTGGGTGGATCAGGGAAATGCTGTAGATATAGTATATCTTGACTTCAGCAAAGCATTTGACAAAGTATCTCACATCATCCTTATTGAAAAAATGACCAAGTATGCAATGGACCAGGCAACTGTTAGGTGGATTCATAACTGGCTTAGTGATCGGACTCAAAGGGTGGTTGTAAATGGCTTCACATCCAGCTGGATGAATGTCTCAAGTGGGGTACCACAGGGCTCCGTCCTGGGACCTGTATTGTTCAACATCTTTATCAATGATTTAGATGAAGGAATTGAGGGTAAACTGATTAAATTTGCTGATGACACAAAGCTAGGAGGGATAGCTAATACTAGAGAAGAGAGAGAGAGGATTCAAAAAGACCTAAATAAACTGGAGCAGTGGGCAGCAACCAACAGAATGGTTTTTAACAGGGAAAAATGCAAAGTACTACATCTGGGCAATAAAAATGAAAAAAGCATATACAGAATGGGAGGAATAGAGCTAAGCAACAGTACATGTGAAAAAGACTTAGGTATACTAATAGATCATAGACTGAACATGAGTCAACAGTGTGATGCAGCAGCAAAAAAGGCAAATACAATTCTGGGATGTATTAACAGAAGCATACAGTCTAGATCACGTGAAGTCATTATCGGTCTTTACTCCTCTTTGGTCAGACCTCATCTGGAATACTGTGTACAGTTTTGGGCACCACATTTTAAAAAAGACATAGACAAACTGGAGCAAGTTCAGAGAAGAGCGACCAGAATGGTGACTGGTCTGCAAACCATGTCCTATGAGGAACGGTTGCAGGATTTGGGAATGTTTAGCTTGCAAAAAAGAAGACTGAGAGGAGACTTAATAGCTGTCTACAAATATGTCAAGGGCTGTCACATTGTAGAAGGATCATCTTTATTCTCATTTGCACAAGGAAAGACTAGAAGCAATGGGATGAAACTAAATGGGAGGAGACACAGATTAGATATTAGAAAAAACTTTTTGACAGTTAGGGTGATTAATGAGTGGAACAGGCTGCCACGAGAGGTGGTGAGTTCCCCTTCAATGGACGTCTTCAAACAGAGGCTGGACAGACATCTGTCTGAGATGATCTAGTGAATCCTGCTTTGAGCAGGGGGTTGGACCAGATGACCCAGGAGGTCCCTTCCAACTCTACCATTCTATGATTCTATGATTCTATGATTCTATGATTGCCTGTCCTTGGCAGTGGTTTCCTAGCAGCTATTTTGCCATAAAGGCCTGCTGCACAAATTCTCCTCTTAACAGTTGTTGAAGAGATGTGTCTGCTGCTAGAACTCTGTGTGGCATTGACCTGGTCTCTAATCTGAGCTGCTGTTAACCTGCGATTTCTGAGGCTGGTGAATTGGATAAACTTATCCTCAGAAGCAGAGGTGACTCTTGGTCTTCCTTTCCTGGGGCGGTCCTCATGTGAGCCAGTTTCTTTGTAGCGCTTGATGGTTTTTGCAACTGCACTTGGGGACACTTTCAAAGTTTTCCCAATTTTTCGGACTGACTGACTTTCATTTCTTAAAGTAATGATGGCCACTCGTTTTTCTTTACTTAGCTGCTTTTTTCTTGCCATAATACAAATTCTAACAGTCTATTCAGTAGCACTATCAGCTGTGCATCCACCAGACTTCTGCACAACACAACTGATGGTCCCAACCCCATTTATAAGGCAAGAAATCCCACTTATTAAACCTGACAGAGCACACCTGTTTTACCGCATAACAGGGATCATGGACCAGTTGGCATATATTAAAAGTAGTGATGAGCGAGCATGCTCGCTACTGCTCGGTAGTCACCCGAGCATCTCACTGCTCGAGATGTCGGAGCTCACCCAGTATTTCCGGGGTTGCACGGCAGGAGCTCGGGTCCCCTCCCTGCATGTTTGGTGCTCTTTAGAGAGCCAATGAACATGCAGGGATTGTCTGCCACACACTGTAATGCTGGTCATGTTGGTTGTGGCATTACAGTGATTGGCTGGCCACACAACGTCATCAAGTCTATATCAGACCTGCTAGTCACAGTCTACTTCGGAATCAGGCAGTGTAGGGAAAGGTGCTGCTGAGCTAAGGAGAGATTTGCTTGTTTCTTAGTTAGTGTAGTTATACCACCATATATTATACACAAATCCATCTCAACTAACAGTCCTTCTGAGGACTAATCCAGCTGCATAGATATCAGTGCTAGGCAGGCAGGCCATGTATGTGGCAGACTGCAGTGCATATAGCAAGAGAGTCCATTCCAGTTCAGTCTGCTGCTGGTGCTTTTACAGATATTTCTAGAAATAGTCCCAGGTATCAGGGGCCAGGAATATTTTTTTTTTATCTTAATCCTGATTATTTGTTTAAAAAGCAATCCAGAGAACACACTTTTTCTGCTCCATTTGCCTGTTGGCACTGCGGAATACAGCCAGATCTTTTCCAAATTACAGAGCTTAAAATCCATCTATTTTAAATTGTGGTTTGTCCGTCACATGGATCACATATAAGTGCGCTCAAAATTCTGCCATTTCTGGCCTCCATTTAAATTTTGTTGCAGTGTGTTAGCGAAGCTATTGACACCAGTTCGCTTTTAAAAATAGTTACCTACAGGCCAGCTATTTAAAACTATGGTTTTCCGTCACACGTATCACATATCACTGCGGTTCAATTCCAGCCATTTGTGGTGAACGTGGAAAATATTGTCCTCCATTTAAAATGGGCAAGGCGCATGGCAAGGGACAGGGAAGTGGACGTGATGGTGATGATGGTGCATGCAGAGGACGAGGCCGTGGGCTAGCTGAAATTGTGCCACAACAAACACCCACATCTTCTCGCTCGACATTCCTGTCCCAATTAATAGGGGACCGCAGAACACCACTATTGAACACAGAGCAGTGTGAAAAGGTTATTGATTGGATAGCAGATAATGCTTCCAGTCACTTAGCCACCACCACCACCCTGTCTTCCACACGGTCAAGTCTCAGTAGCCGTGAGTCTGGACTGCATATTCCTTACCCTGATCCTCTTCCTCCCACCATGCCGAATGCCCGGAGACAACTGATCCCACACTTGGACACTCCAAAGAGCTGTTCACTTTTCCATTTATAGATTTGGGCCTCTCTCCTGGTCCACTTGAAGTGGAGCAAAAGGAGATCGCATGTAGCGATGCCCAAATATTTGAGCAGCCACGGTCACACGAAAGCGGGGGTGGGAAGAAAGAGGAGGACCAGGGTGCAGAAGTGGAAGACGAGGTGGTGGATGATATAGTAACTGACCCAACGTGGCCGGGTGACATACAGAGTGAGGACAGCAGCACCCAGGGGGAGGGAGGCACAACAGGAGGAGGGAGGCACACAGCAGGGGAAGGGAGCACACAGGGGGAGGGAGGTACAACAGGCAGGAAGAACCAGTGTGGTGGCCGCCCACAGAAGGGGGGCAACCATTCTCCGTAACACCAACACGACGGAAGTTGCCAGTACAACTGTTAGGTCTTCCCGAGTCTAGTTGTTTTTTAAAGACTCTGCCGATAACCCCAAAAAGGCCATTTGCACCACCTGCCAGGCCAGCATCAGCAGGGGGAGCAAAACTACCAGCCTGACCACCACCATCATGATCAGGCAAACGGCAGCAAAGCACCCGACTTTGTGGGCTGAACCCCAGGGTCCAGGAACAGTGTCTGTGGGTGGCACCACTGCTTCTTCCAATTTTGTGCATGCAAGCCAATCCCCTGACCAATGCGCATGCGAAGATGCCTCCTGCCCTGCACCTGTCGTTGCACTCTCAACTAGCACCATCAGCAAGCATGTCCACGTCCTTGTCCCAGTGCAGTGTTCAGTTGTCTCTACCCCAGTCCTTGGAACGCAAGCGTAAATACACAGTCATTGCCCCACAGGCCACACTACTAAATTCTCACATTTCGCGACTGCTTGCGCTCGAAATGTTCCCTTTTCGGCTCGTAGAGACGGAAACATTCCGCAACCTGATGGCGGCGGCCGTCCCTCGGTACTCGGTCCCCAGCCGCCACTATTTCTCCTGGTGTGCCGTCACCGCATTACACAAGCACGTGTCCCACAACATTAGCCGTGGCCTCAACAATGCAGTTACTGGGAAAGTCCACCTAACCACGGACACGTGGACAAGTGCTTGTGGACAGGGACGGTACATCTCGCTGACGACACAATGGGTTAACATAGTGGAAGCCGGGAACCAGTCGGACTTTGGGACGGAACACATCCTCCTTACGCCAAGGATTGTGGGCCCTAGGTCAATGAGGGTTGCCCCCACAGTCTACCATTCCTGCACCTCATCCTCCTCCTCTTCAGCCTCCATCTCCGAAATGACCACATCAGTCACAAGCTGGGAGCACTGCAGCACTGCCTCAGCCAAGCGGCAACAGGCTGTGCTGAAGCTAATATCCTTAGGTGAGAAACCGCACAATGCTGAAGAGTTATGGACAGCTCTGAAATAGCAAGCAGATCTGTGGCTGACACCGCTGAACCTACAGCCATGCATGGTCATGTGTGACAATGGCTGGAATGTGGTGGCGGCTCTGAGGTGAGGCGAGCTCACACACGTACCATGCCTGGCCCATGTGCTTAACCTCGTGGTTCAGCGGTTTCTCAAAACCTACTCGGAGCTGCCGGATCTGCTTGTCAAAGTACGCCGCCTGTGTACCCATTTTAGAAAGTCACCTACAGCTTCCTCCACCCTTGCTGTGTTTCAGCAGAGTTTGCAGCTTCCGGCTCACCGAATGATGTGTGATGTCCCCACGCATTGGAACTCAACATTGCAGATGTTGAGAAGGATCTGTGAGCAGACGAGGAAAGTTGTTGACTACCAGCATCAACAAGGCCATCGGTATTCAGTTCAGACTCCACACATAAGACCTCAGGAGTGGACATGGATGTCAGACATATGTACCATCCTCCAAAACTTTGAGGACTCCATCAAGATGGTGAGCGACGATGACGCCATAATTAGCATCATCATCCCGCTTCTCTGTCTTCTTAAACGCTCTGCTCACAATCAAAGAGGATGCATTGCAGGCGGAGCATGATGAGATGGAGCAAGGAACCATACAGGGTGATTACACACAGCTCAGCCTCATCTCATCCCAACATGGATTGGGTGACAATGAGGAAGAGGAGGAGGAAGAACAGGAGCTAGTGTCATGCGCTATAGACAGTACTACATGCACAAATGTCATACTGTCTATTCAGCGTGGATGGCCTGAAGACAGGGAGGAGGAGGAGAGCATGGTCACTCGTCCTCTTGGTGAGGACACGGAAGTCTTACCTGTTAGCAGTCTGGCATGCATGGCTGAATTTATGTTACGCTGCCTTTCCCGTGAACCTCACGTTCTCAAAATTTTGGGCGATAGTCATTACTGGTTGGTGACACTTCTAGACCCACGCTACAAGGAGAACTTTCTATCTCTTATTCCCGAATCGGACAGGTCTACTAAAATGGGGCAGTACCAGAAGGCCCTTGTTGCGGTATTATTAAAAAAATTCCATCTAAAAACGCTGGCGGCAGAGGTCACAGTTCGTTGGACAACCAAGGAGTACAGGCGAGAGAGACATAACTCCAATCCAGCAGAGGCAGGAGAACATTGTCAAAGTTCTGGGAGAGTTTTCTCAGACCCTCCCATCTTACAGGCCCTGAGGCGCGGGTTACTCTCACAGGGAGCGCAAAGTTTGGGAAGATGCTGAGGGAGTACCTTGCCGACCGTACCAACGTCCTCCATGATTCCCCTGTGCCTTATAATTATTGGGTATCCAAGCTGGACACGTCGCATGAACAGGCTGTCTACGCCTTGGAGGTCCTGGCCTACCCTGCTGCTAGCGTTTTGTCAGAGCGGGCTTTTAGTGCCGCTAGTGGAATTATAACTGATAAGTGCATCCGCCTGTCAACTGAAAATGCTGACAGGCTGACTCTTATAAAAATGAACAAGGGCTGGATTGGGCCAGACTTCTCAACACCACCGAATGATAGCAGCATAACAAACTCAAATCCAGTGTTTTTTTTTGGAAGGTCTATTCCCATGCACCTCTTCACACCCACACATGGGTATACGCTTACTGATTTTGTTTATTTGCTCTTGTCCTCCTCCTTCTCCTCATCCTCCATCACCATATCATTCACCACCATATCTACCATATCACCTCATCTACGTGTCTTGCAAAGGGCATTGGAGTTCCTCCAAATTTTTGGCAGCTTTTGCATTTACTGCATAGGCAAACACTATGGAAGAGCCACTTCCTAATAATGGGAACATTTTTTCATGAGGCCTTCTACGTCTCTTCCAAGGGGCATTCGAGTGCCTCCAAATTTTTGGCAGCCGTTGTCCTTACTGCATACCCTATAACTGTATAGCACAACCGCTCCTTTGTAATGGGAACATGTCCTTACTGTGGCCCTGCTCTATGTGTCTTTAAATTGGTAGTGGGGATTTTCCTAAATTTTGTCAGGCCTTCCAGTCACAGCATCGGCATTACCACTATAGGAGACCCACTCCTTTATAATGGGAACATTTTTTTTACTGAGACCCTCCTCTATGTCTCTTCAAAGGGGTATTGGGTTACGTACGTCCAAATGTTTGGCAGCCCTTGCGGTCACTGCATACGCAATAATAGTATAGGAGACCCACTTGTTAATAATGGGAACAACAGAGCATAGCCGGCTGATGGCTCTCTAACAAAAGCGAGGACCGACTGCTGGCCCTTTAAGAATAGTAAGGGCCGCCTGTTGCCCCTAGAAAAATAGGCTTTGTGACTTTCAGAGTCCCTCCATCATAAATGAAACAGGATGTGTCTGATGATGTGTCACACACCACATGGCCAGATAAGGTTGTAAAATGTTAAAATGACATTTCCCAGTGAATGCATTTGTCTTGGTTGAAAGCAAAAGTGCAAAAACGCATCAAAAATGCTATGTGTGAACATAGCCCAAGGTGTGGAGGAGCATTTTTGTTTTTGGTTATTTATTTTGCCTTATATACAAGTCTTTACCCTGCAAAGGATGTTCTTTAACATTTTTCCCAGTAAAATTAATTTTGGTTTCGTTTTTGTATGTTTTATTGTGAGTCCATAAAAGTGGCATAATACTCTGACAACATTGTTCACAGCAGTGACCTGGGAGTCAGAAATGCTTCCATGGGTCTTCTCCATGCTGTTCCCATGTCATTTGAGCACTGTTCCCATCGATTTCTACAATTTCTAGTCCGTCTGCAGACCGCCGGGGGTGGCCGCTGGAAAAATGTTTGAGTTTCCCATAGACTTACATTGGGCTCATTGCTCGGGTCGAGCACACGAGCATTCCAATTTGCTCGACCTGAGCAATGAGCACCCGAGAATTTTAGTGCTCGCCCATCACTAATTAAAATGTTTGAAGAGATCATGTTGCCTTACGCTGAAGAGGATATGGTCTTGAAATGGATGTTTCAACAAGACAACGACCTTAAACACACCAGTAAACGAGCAAAATCTTGGTTCCAGTCCAACAAAATTGAGGTTATGGAGTGGCCAGCCCAATCCCCGGATCTTAATCTGATAGAACACTTGTGGGGAGACATCAAAAATGCCGTTTCTGAGGCAAAGCCAACAAATGCTGAAAAATTGTGGGATGTAGTCAAAGCATCCTAGGCTGCAATAACAGTTGACAGGTGCCGGAAGTTGGTTGATTCTAAGCAACATAGATGTGAAGCAGTTCTAAAAAACTGTGGGTATACAACTAAATATTAGGTTAGTGATTCACAGGAATGCTAAATGCTCAAAAAAAAAGAGCACGTATTGTGCGTTTGTAAAGACAAATGTAGACACTGCTATTTTTAGAACAAACCAATGTTCATTTTTTGTTATTAAAAAGTACTGTAAATTAGTAAAGTACTGTCTTTTTTGGACTATAAGATGCACTGGACCATAAGATGTACCTAGGTTTTAGAGGAGGAAAATAGAAAAAAAATGTAAGCAAAAAATGTGGTCATGATGCACTGTTATGTGGGAGGGGGTCTGCTGCTGACACTTGTACTGGGGTAATGTCCCCCACTTCTGTTAATATCCTCAATCATGGTATGACCCCTCCTTCTTGGTATACGTGGCCCTCATCCCCATCCTGGTATACATGGCCCTCATCCCCATCCTGGTATACATGGCCCTCATCCCCATCCTTGTATGCATGGCACCCCAAGCCCCCATCCTGGTATGCATGGCACCCCTTGATCCCCCATCCTGGCATGCATGACACCCGTTGATCCCCCATCCTGGCATGCATGGCATTCCCTAATCCCCCATCCTGGTATGCATGGCACCCCTTGATCCCCCACCCTGGTATGAATGGCACCACTTGATCTCCCATCCTGGCATGCATGGCACCCCTTGATCCCCCATCCTGGTATGCATGGCACCCCTTGTTCCTGGTATGCGTGGCACCCCTTGATCCTGGTATGCGTGGCACCCCTTGATCCTGGTATGCTTGGCATCGCTTGATCCTGGTATGCATGGCACCCCTTGATCCTGGTATGCATGGCATCCCTTGATCCCTCATCCTGGTATACATGGCACCCCTTGATCCTGATATGCATGGCACCCATATTCCTGGTTGTTGGTATATGCAACAGTTGTGGACTTCTTTGTTTGTGTGAAGGAGGACTTTATGCTGATCTCACAGTAGATGGCGATGTTGTTTCCTTGTTCACTGTATTGTAAAAAAGAAAAATGTCTCTCTTGTATTTTCTGTTTTGCACTTACTTCCTGATGTAGTATTGAGTGACTGTGTTTTTTTTCCTTTACCTCATGTTCTGAGAAGTAAAAGCTTGTTATCCCACGTAATCTGCTCTGTGAAGTTTCTACCGCAACTGTGGGGATCCAGAAGCTATGCAACAGGTTATGGGCTCAGGTACCGAGGACCCCAGACACCCAGGACACCGTAACTCTCAGCAAGACCCTGGTGAATGCAGAAGAATTCTTCAGTACAATTCTCTCCAAACAAGTAAGACAAATTAAAGATGACAAGTAGCACAGAGCTAAAACTCACAGTAGCTAAGCTGAATAATGAGAATTACCAGTTATGGAAGTTCAAAGTAGAAATGTTATTGTCTAAAGATGATTTATGGGAAGGAATCACTACAGATAGACCTGATGAGGATAATCAGACATGGGATAAGAAAAATAGACAAGCAAGAGCTACCATCAGCCTGTTAGTGGATGATGCTCAATTAATCCACATAAGGGATGAAGATACAGCAAAGGGAATGTGGGAAACACTAAGAAAGCTACATGAAAGACCCAGCTTAAATCACAAGTTATTTCTGCTAAGAAAGCTTTACAGTATGAGACTAAGTGCAGACAATGACATGCAGAAGCATATATTCTTTATTATGGAAGTGATATCACACCGGAGATCAATTAGTGAAGATATTAAGGAAAGCCATGTAGCAGCAATATTATTGTGCAGTTTACCGGATTCATATACTGCTTTGATAAATGCACTAGAGACAAGACCTGAAACAGACATTACATTAGAGTTTGTGAAGACCAGACTCATAGATGCATATCAAAGAAGGAAAGAACAAACAAATGATTCTTCTACTGAAAAAGATAATGGAAATGCTCTTAAAGCTATAGAATCAAAAATACCCTATAATAAAGAGACAAGAGAATGTTTCAGATGTAAGAAAAAAGGACATTTAAAGAAAGACTGTACTATATGGAAAGCAGAACAACAGAAATTACATCATAAAGAGAATACACAGAAGGTGAAAAACACAATTTCTGATTCATGTGAAAATAATTGGAATGGCATATTTAAAGTGACTGATAAGAAATCATCGTTGGATTGGTTTATTGACTCAGGAGCAACAAGTCACATGACAAGTAATAAAAAATTCTTTACTGAACTTAATTTAAATAAGAAGGAAGCCATTTATCTTGCAGATGGAAGCAAAATAACTGCAGAAGGTGTTGGTGTAGGAATGCTAAACTGTTCTAACAAGTTTGGGCATGATTCAAAAATACTTGTACAGGATGTGTTACATGTTCCAGGATAAGAAGGAGGATTGTTATCTGTAAAACGTTTAACAGCTAAAGGACTTACTGTAAAATTCAAAGATGATGAGTGTACAATCCTAGCATGAAGCAAGGTAATAACCAATGTGTAGGCAGATGAACAATTATATCATCTAGACACATTAAAGGAACAGATGCAGTTGTGTACACAAGATCACAAGAATTGTATTCACATGTGGCATAGACGTCTAGGACACAGACATCCTGAAAGTATAATGGAGCTACAAAGGAAAGAATTGACAAAGGATTTAATGATATCTGACTGTTCAATTACCGTAAGATGTGAATGTTGTATGAAATAAAAAGCCACAAGGATATCTATTCCTAAAGAAAGTGAAACGAAAAGCACAAGACCACTTGATTTGGTGCATACTAACATATGTGGACCCATGAAATTGACTACATCAGGAGGCAATAGATATATGGTGACTTTTATAGATGACTACTCAAGATACACAGTCACATACTTGAGCAAGAACAAAAGCGAAGTTTTCAATAAACTAGTAGACTACGTGGCAAAGTCGAATAATGAATTTCAGAGGAAGCCAGTTGTCATTAGAAGTGATAATGGAGGTGAATTCACAGGACACCAAATAGAAAACTACTTAAGAAAAAATGGAGTAGCAGAAAGGAAAAACAGAACTCTGACTGAAATGATAAGGTGTATGCTGACAGATTCCAAACTATCAGAGAAATATTGGGGTGAAGCAGCAATGACAGCTACATTTCTACAGAACCGACTTTTCTAGAAAACTGAAAAAAAAAACATATGAACTGTGGCAAGGTATGAAACCAAGTGTAAATCATTTAAGAGTTTTTGGTTGTAAAGTTTTTGTATTCATTCCAACAGAAAAACGTTTCAAACTTCAAAATAGGTCCATGGAAGGAATATTTGTTAGATATAGTGACAATTGCAAAGGCTATAGAATCCTAGATCCCAAAACAGACAGAGTTATGGTGAGTAACAGTGTGACATTCATTGAGGATTTAAATGAAGACACTATGATTTCACTGGAAACAAAAAATGAGAAAAACAGCATTGATATAGCTGAAGGAATATCTGATGAAAAAGAAGCTGAAATTAATAAAAAACAGAATACTGAAAGTGAAGAGAAACAACTACAAACAGACACAGAACAGAGATGTTCAATAAGAGAAAACAAAGGAAAACCACCATTACGCCTTTTATATAAGGCAAGTACAAGTAAAATTTATGAGCCTACCTCTTGGGAAGACATATCTCGACTTCCTGAAGAAGAAGCCAATAAATGGATAGAGGTAACAGAAATAGAAATAAAATCCATGCATGACTCAAAAACATGGACACTAACAGAATTACCAGAAGGAAGAAAAGCTATAGGATGTAAATGGGTTTTTAAAGTAAAGTACCAAACAGATGGCACAGCTGAACGATATCGAGCAAGACTCGTAGATAAAGGTTATTCTCAAAAATATGGAGAAGACTATGATGGAACATTTGCTCCAGTTGTCAAACATACTACAATAAGAACTTTGTTTGCATTTGCAGCAATGAAACAAGTGGAACTGAAACATCTGGATGTAAAGACAGCATTATTGAATGGAAGTTTAACAAAAGATATTTACATGAAACAACCTCCAGAATTCAAAGATGAAAGTAATCCAAACATGGTTTGCAAATCACAGAAAAGTGTATACGGTTTAAAACAAGCTGCTAAAGCGTGGAATGATAAAATCATGGAAGTGCTCACAAATGAAAAATTTAAACGAAGCAAAGCTGATCTTCGCCTGTACACAAAAAGACCAATGGACAGATGGATCTATGTACTCATATATGTTGATGACATTTTAGTTACTTTTGAAAAATAAAGGGATAAAGAGGACATACTAAAAATCCTGAATCAACATTTCGAGATCAAAGACTTGGGAAATGTGAAACAGTACTTAGGAATACAGATAGAAAGAGAAGAAGATGGAAGTTTCCTACTTAATCAAAATGACATGATTCAAGACATAACCGAAACATTTGGATTGAAGGATGCGAAAACAGAAAAGTCTCCAATGGAAACTAATTATCTTAAAGAGATGAGTAGTGAGAAAAATGTGTTACCAAATAATGAAGAGTACAGAATGGCGATAGGAAAATTACTGTATCTAGCGACTGTTACAAGGCCAGACATTGCAGCAGTAGGAATTCTGAGTAGAAAAGTGTCCAAGCCAAATAAAGCAGATTGGAATGCTGTGAAGAGAATAATACGTTATTTGAAAGGAACCAGCAACGTTAAACTGAAACTGCCTACAAGTGATAAATGCATTTTAACTGGATACGTTGATGCAGATTGGGCTGGAGATCCAACTGACAGAAAATGTACCAGTGGCTAACTTTTCTTTCTCTCAGGTGGATCAATTAGTTGGACTAGTAAAAAACAATCAATAGTAACGCTGTCGACAACAGAAGCAGAATATGTTGCAGCTGCACATGCGAGTCAAGAAGTTCTATGATTAAGACAATTGATAACAGACATAGGACTAGCACAGTTGGAACCAACAAAAATAAATGAGGACAATCAGGGATGTCTTGTTCTTGCTCAGATGGATAGAGTTAACCGAAAAACCAAGCACATTGATGTGAAGTATCATTTCTTGAGGGACCATCAGGAACAAGGAATCCTGAAATTAGAATATTGTCCAACTGAAGATATGACAGCAGACATTTTCACAAAGGCATTGAATGCTGAAAAACATCAGAGACTAATGAAGAAATTGGGTTTGACTGAATAAGTCCTTACTGTTGATAAAGGGTGTTGGTATATGCAACAGTTGTGGACTTCTTTGTGTGAAGGAGGACTTTATGCTGATCTGACAGTAGATGGCAATGTTGTGTACAGTTTCCTTGCTTACTGTATTGTAAAAAAGAAAAAAGTCTCTTTTGTATTTTCTGTTTTGCACTTACTTCCTGATGTAGTATTGAGTGACTGTGCGTTTTTTCCTTTACCTCATGTTCTGAGAAGTAAAAGCTTGTTATCCCATGTAATCTGCTCTGTGAAGTTTCTACCACAACTGTGGGGATCCAGAACCTGTGCAACACTGGTATGCATGGAACCCCTTGATTCTGGTATGCTTAGCACCCCCTGATACCTATCACGCTGCCCACAAAAAAAATAAACAATCATACTCACCTCCTCTCTCCTCCAGCGCTGCGCCCCACTCTGCTGCCGACACTCTCACTGTGTGTGTGAGCCGCGGATGGCGTTTCTACCATGCGCCCTCACACAGTGAGGTGCTGTGCCGGAATAGTCACTGCTCCTCACACCGGGACTGTGTGTGCGTGGGGAGCAGTGACCATTCACTCTCTTCAATAGCGTGCACACTGTAGCCACAGCGCTACTAAAGACCATGAATATTCACTACAACCCATGGGAGTGGGTTGTAGCGAATATTCATGGACTTTAATAGCGGGCAAACAGACCGCCGGCCGCAGCAGGAGCCGCACTGCGGCTACAGTGTGCGCGCTATAAAGGAAAATGAATATTCATTACTTTCCACACCCATGGGCGTGGGGAGCAGGGAATGTTCATTTTCTTTAGCAGTGGGCACACCAGTACATATGTATATATGGTCGGACTATAAGATGCACCCCCCCACACTTTCCTCCAAAATTTTGGAGGAAAAAAAGTGCATCTTATAGTCTGAAAAATACGGTAGTTAAAATGTTATACATTTCTCTACATGTTTTGAATTAGGAAACATTGTGCAATGTTCCCAATGCATGGAAATAAAAATTACTGTAAAGATTTTGTACTTAACTCATGTTTTTGAACGCACTGCTATTATTTTGAACACTACTGTATAAAAAAATATATACAAAATAGTGGTGGCTTCCAAGCGGAAGCTGCTAGAAGAAAAGACCAATCACTTCTTTTAGCGACTTCACAGCTTTTAAAGCCAGAAGCAGTTAAAAGAAGTGACAAAAGACGTATCATGCTGTAATCTTAATTACGTCATCGCTCGTCACTACAGCTGCGTTCTCATGCTACTGGCAGTGTGTTCTGGCTGTCGTGCTGAGCGGTCACATTACTAATGTCATCTGGATGTAGCAGTCGGGGATTGTCGTGTAAATAAATAAAATAAAAAAATGGCGTGGTCTCTTCTAGTCTTGATAACTAGCGTGGGTAAAGCTGACAGCTGCGGGCTAGAACAATAGAAAAACAGAGTGGTTCCACGCCATTTTTTAAAATTATTTAAATAAATAAATTTAATAAACTGTGCGGGGTCCCACTTTTTGACAACCAGCCAAGTTAAACCAGACAGCTGAGGGCTGATATTCTCAGACTGGAAAGCAGCCATGGATATTAGCCCTCTCCAGCCTAAAAATAGCAGCCTGCAGCTGTCCCATTAGATGCGCCAATTCTGAAGCTTTGCCCGGCTCTTCCCACTTGCCATAGGCGGTAGCAATTGGGGTAATAGTATTGGAGTTGATGTCAGCTTTGTAATGTCAGCTGACATCAAGCCAAATGGTTATTAATGGAGAGGTGTCTATCAGACGCCGCCATAACTAGACCCGTAAGTTTAAGTTAAAAAACACACACAGAGAAAAGTCCTTTATTTATTTATTTAGAAAGGATGGGATCAGCGAGCAATATAGGCCAGGATTTCTCCAGACATTGACACAACAAGTTTGTTTGTCCATGGTACTGTGTGCTAAATCTAATACAATTGTTTGATAGTTATATTTGGTCTGGTGGAATACAGTGCTTCATGACGTAAAGTATGTCTTGCTCTATTAAAAGCTTTTTTGATGAAACAACGGCTGTATCCTCTATTTAGGAATCTAGATTTAAGCTCCAATGCATAACGTTCTAACTCAGCCTTGTCTGAACGGATTCTACATAGACGCAGAATTTGGCCAATAGGAATGGACCGAACCATGGCTGGGAGATGTGAAGAAGAGGCGTGCAAAAGTGCATTAACTGCCGTTGATTTACAAAATAAATCCGTTTGTAGGCAATTTTGATTATCTCTTTTAGTTTTCACATCCAGGAATTCAATGGAATTCCTTTCATAATGGTACGTGAGATGGATTTCTACTTTCTTTACACCTTAGTATTCTCATATTTGTCATATCTTCACCATCAGTGTTCACTCTTGATGTTCACATTCTACTTGTTTATTTATTCACCCCTTGAATAAGCAATACATTATGTCAGGACTGCGAATATTTTTAATTACATTTTGGCCATTTTTGCCCTCTTTCAAGATGGTGTCTTTTGTCTCATGTGCCCCTTGTCTTCCTGCTTTATAACTCCATCCCAGCCGCTAATCAGTGCTAGAGTATTCTGCCTGTGACCTGTTCCTGGTGGTTTCCTAGTTTCCTGCTCTGCCCTGCAGACTTGTGTGGATCTTCTGTTACCTGCTCTCAGAGATTCTGCTGCATTCAGTTGTTACCTGTAGTCCTTCTTCTCCTGGCTGCTCCTGCTGCTACCTCTGAGCCTCAGTCTTCACCTGCATTCTGCTAACAAGTAAGCTGGTTTCTGTTCTGACTCACCTGCATTAGATAGCTGCAGAGCACAGGACTGTGCTGCACTTTCAGGGACTTCCTACCCAGGCCTCCCTGGATTATCTAATATATATATTGTATGGACTTCCTTGCATGGACTTGATAAAGACTTCCTTGTTTTCTAGCATCCTCTAGTGTGAACTGTGCTTTACAGATTGCTTTGCTGATTGCATTTAGAGCACAGGACTGTGCTGCATTATCTGGGACTTCCTACCCAGGCCTCCCTGGATTACCTAATATGTATTGTTTGGACTTCCTTGCATCTATATGTATACTTGTGTATGGACTTGATAAAGACTAACTTGTTTTCTAGCATCCTCTAGTGTGAACTGCGCTTTACAAACTTCTCAGCTGATTGCATTTTCCCCTGAACATTTATGGTCTTTTCGCCTGCACTTGTTTGAATCACCGTGTGTTTATAATATACACTTTGACACCTATAAGCTGTGTTCTGTTGTATCTTTGTTCCACGCAAAAAGACTCCTGTGGTATCCATTATAATTATTACAGGATACTCTAGCCTAAAATAAGGAGTCTGCTGGAACAATGTCTGCAGAAAGCAAATTAGAGCAGGTGTATTCCGTAATTAGATCTCTTCAGAAGGAGGTGGAAGGTCTGCAAAAGAAACTTGGAGGCATTGAATGTAATGAACAAGCATCTGGACAAACTTTACAGGACTTAAATACCCGAATGGCAGCCCAGGAAAAAAAACTAGCGGGCTTGGACTCCCAGTACGGATGGGCTTTCCAGGACACTAGTACTCAAATGGCGGCACAAGTGACTTTACCTTCTGGGATACCGCCACCAGCTAGCCCACCTAAGTTGCCTCCATTCAGATTTAATGGTGAACGTGACAAATTTCGTGGCTTTGTGAATTAGTGTATGCTATATTTTTGACCGCTTCCTTACTGATAGATCTAAGGTATTGTGTGTAATTATGCTGCTGACCTCACGAGCACTCGCCTGGGCGAATCCGATGATCGACTCTCGTGATCCACGGTTAAATAATTTGGATGATTTCTTAGCCGCTATGGCATTAATGTTTGATGACCCTAACCGCCGTGCAACCGCTGAGTCTGCTTTACTATCTTTACGCCAGGGTAAACGTTCTGTTGTTGAATATGCTACTGAATTTAGGAGATTAGCGGTAGATACCAATTGGGACAGTTATGCACAATTACCTATTTTTAAGAGAGGTCTGTCTAGCATTTTAAAAGATGAATTGGCCTGCTCTGAGTCACCACAAGAGTTAGAAATGTTTATACAGCATTGTGTACGAATAGACATACGCCTTACTGAACGTAGGCAGGAGAAATTGGCTGTATTTAATCGTATGTATAACTTTTTCCTTCCTCCCAAAGAGCCTGCAGGTAAAACATCTCGGGAGGTAGAAGAAGCGCCCATGCAAATTGATTCTGTGCAGAAGCGTGAGAGTAATGAGCGCCGGGAGCACCGCCTGCGAGAGAGGCTATGTTTCTACTGCGGCCAATCTGACCACTTTCTAATGAACTGTCCCAAGCGGCCTAACAAGGTGTTAGCAGCGTTAGGACAGTATGATAACACTGATGATGAATCTGACATCTCTGAATGTAGCCTGCCATTAAATGCTGCATTCCATTCTCTCTCTATGACTACACCTCCCAAGGAGTTGAAGGATAAGAACTCTCACTGTTCACTCCCTATTAAGATCCTGTGTTCAGGGCAGTGGATTTCCAGTGCAGCTATGATTGACTCTGGTGCAGGGGGCAACTTTATGGACATTACATTTGCCCAAAAACATGGTATTGAGATACAGCGAAGAGCCTCTCCAATTACCATGGAAACAGTGGATGGGTCACCTTTAATCTCCGGGCCTGTGGATCAGGAGACTGTACCTCTTAAGATTTTGTTGGAGCCTAATCATCAGGAGCAACTTTCTTTCTTGTTAATTTTGTCTCCTCATTTCCCTGTGATTTTAGGCATCCCTTGGTTGCGTTCTCAGAACCCGACTATCAACTGGGAGACCAAGGAGATTACTTTTCCGACTAGGAGCAACCCAGTGATAACTGAAGCTGTCCCTGAGTCCACTGATACAAAATCTACTGTACAGGTATTCACTTTACCTTCAGCGTATAAAGCATTCTCTGACATCTGTGACAAGAAGAAAGCAGATCAGCTTCCTCCACATAGGCATTATGACTGTCCCATTGAGCTGCTTCCTGGGGCGGCTATTCCTTTTAGCAACGTATATCCTTTGGCAGCACCTGAACTTCAAGCCTTGAAGGAGTATATTGATGAAAATCTGGCCAAAGGCTTTATACGTCCTTCTTCCTCACCAGCAGGGGCGCCTATATTTTTTGTAAAAAAGAAGGATGGGACCCTAAGACCCTGTATTGACTATCGGGAACTCAATAAGGTAACCATACGGAATCGTTATCCTTTGCCTTTGATTCCAGAATTATTGGAAAGAGTCCACCATGCCAAGGTGTTCTCTAAACTAGATCTTCGTGGGGTTTATAATTTGGTGCGTATTCGTTCCGGTGATGAATGGAAGACAGCATTCAGATGCCGGTATGGACACTTTGAATATCTGGTGATGCCCTTCGGGCTTTGTAATGCCCCTGCGACATTTCAACATCTGGCTAATGACATTTTTAGAGATTTATTGGATCAGTTTGTGGTGATTTATTTGGACGATATTTTAATTTTTTCTGACTCTCTACATGAACATGAAGGACATGTCAAAACTGTTTTGAAACGTTTGAAAGAGAACCATCTGTATATTAAGCTGGAGAAGTGTGCGTTCCATCGTTTTGAAATACAGTTTTTAGGTTATGTCATCTCTCCTCAGGGACTGAACATGGAATCTGGTAAGATTCAGGCAATCCTTGACTGGCCAGTACCCAGAAACGTTAAAGAGGTCCAACATTTTATTGGTTTTGCAAATTTCTATAGACGTTTTATTAGAAATTTTTCTGACATTGTCCATCCCATTACTTCCTTGACAAAGAAGGAAAGGCCCTGTAAGTGGTCATCACAGGCTCAAGAGGCTTTTGATCGACTTAAGGCTTGTTTCACCTCAGCACCGCTGTTGATCCACCCAGACCCAGCACTTCCTTTCATTGTGGAGGTGGATGCTTCTGATAATGCTTTAGGGGCCATTCTCTCCCAATGAACTGGAGAGAAGAGTCTGCTACACCCTTGTGCTTTCTTTTCCCGTAGACTTACTTCAGCTGAGACAAACTACGATGTGGGAGACAAGGAACTGCTAGCTATTATTGTAGCTTTCAAAGAATGGAGGCATCATCTGCAAGGAGCCACACAACAGATCGTAGTGCTGATTGACCATCGCAATTTGGAGTTTCTCAGATCCGCTCGATGTCTTTCTCCTCGTCAGGCTCGTTGGAATCTATTTTTAAATCAATTTAATTTTGTTATTTCCTACTATCCAGGTTCTTGTAATGGGAAGGCTGATGCTTTATCCGGAATCCATGCTGCGGATTCAGTACCTGGAGCCCCGTCCAAGACCATTCTATCCGATGCCAACTTCATCGGAGTTATCCACGATCAGGACTTGTGGAAGGAGTTCAAGGAGGCCTATGACGGTGATGTATTTCTGGCCAATTCACCTGTTGATATTAATCTTGTCCTTAAGGGTGGCATGTGGTTCAGGGATCGACGTATCTCCGTCCCTGAGGCCGTTCGTCTGCAGATCCTCAAGTTGGTCCATGACTCCAAGGTGGCTGGTCACAGGGGGGTACAGAAGACACAAGAGTTCCTAAGCCGATTTTTCTGGTGGCTGACTTGCTTGAAGGATACTAAGGACTATGTTCTCTCCTGCGAGGTATGTGCTTGTTATAAGACTCCTCGTATGTCACCTATGGGTCTTCTTCAACCATTACCTGTTCCGTCCCGCCCATGGGGCTCTATCTCAATGGACTTCATTGTGGAGCTGCCTACATCAGGTGGCATGAATACGATCCTGGTGGTAGTGGATCGCCTGACTAAAGCCGCTCATTTTGTTACTAGCCCCGGTCTTCCCCCAGCTAAGGATACAGTGAACTTGGTTATACAGAATGTTTTTCGGCTGCATGGGGTCCAGGATGAAATCATCTCTGACCATGGAGTGCAGTTTACCTCAAGATTCTGGAAGGAGTTTTGCTTTGCACTCAATATTAATGTCTGTCTTTCTTCCTCTTATCACCCCCAGACGAACGGTCAAACCGAGCGTACCAACCAGACCTTGCAACAATATCTACGATGCTATGTCAGTCATCTTCAGGATGATTGGTCGGAGTTACTTCCATTAGCTGAATTCTCATATAACAATTCTCAGAGTGCCTCCACTAAGTTCACACCTTTCTTTGACAATCTGCTTTACCATCCGAGTATCTTACCTAGGTCTCCGATTAATGCTCCGGTTCCAGCTGTAGAGGAGAGGCTGACTGCAATGAGGCAAAATCTGGAGGTTCTGAAGGAATCTTTGACCTCAGCTCAGGAACGTTACAAGAAATCGGCTGATAGATTCCGTAAACCGGCACCCATGTTCAAGGTAGGAGATTCCGTGTGGTTATCCACTAAAAATCTGAAGTTGAACGTTCCTTCACAGAAACTTGGACAGAAATTCATCGGCCCTTTAAAGATCAATGGTATTGCGAGCTCTGTGGCCTGCCGTCTGAAGTTGCCTAGGACTATGAAGGTACAGCCAGTTTTCCATGTTTCTTTACTAAAGTCTATACTTCCTAATACCTTCCAGGGACGTGTTGTGCCACCTCCACAGCCTGTGGTGATTGATGGGCAGGAACAATTTGTGGTGGAAGAGATTATTGATTCTAGGTTTCGCAGGAATCGGCTCCAATATCTGATAAGATGGCAGGGGTATCCCCCTGAAGAAGACTCTTGGGAACCTGTGGAAAACATCAATGCCCAACAGAAAATTACTCGTTTCCATCAGAGATTCCCCGAGAAACCAGGTCCAGGATCGTCCTGAGGCCGCATCTAAGGAGAGAGTAATATCAGGACTGCGAATATTTTTAATTACATTTTGGCCATTTTTGCCCTCTTTCAAGATGGTGTCTTTTGTCTCATGTGCCCCTTGTCTTCCTGCTTTATAACTCCACCCAGCCTCTAATCAGTGCTAGAGTATTCTGCCTGTGACCTGTTCCTGGTGGTTTCCTAGTTTCCTGCTCTGCCTGCAGACTTGTGTGGATCTTCTGTTACCTGCTCTCAGAGATTCTGCTGCATTCAGTTGTTACCTGTATTCCTCCTTCTCCTGGCTGCTCCTGCTGCTACCTCTGAGCCTCAGTCTTCACCTGCATTCTGCTAACAAGTAAGCTGGTTTCTGTTCTGACTCGCCTGCATTAGATAGTGCAGCACAGTCCCGTGCTCTGCAACTATCAGGGACTTCCTACCCAGGCCTCCTTGGATTATCTAGTATATATATTGTATGGACTTCCTTGCATGGACTTGATAAAGACTTCCTTGTTTTCTAGCATCCTCTAGTTTGAACTGTGCTTTACAGATGGCTTTGCTGATTGCATTTAGAGCACGGGACTGTGCTGCATTATCTGGGACTTCCTACTCAGGCCTCCCTGGATTATCTAATATATATTGTTTGGACTTCCTTGCATCTATATATATATTTGTGTATGGACTTGATAAAGACTTCCTTGTTTTCTAACATCCTCTAGAGTGAACTGCGCTTTACAGACTGCTCTGCTGATTGCATTTTCCCCTGAGTGTTTATGGACTTTGAGTTTTCGTCTGCACTTGTTTGAATCACCGTGTGTTTATAATATACACTTTGACACCTATAAGCTGTGTTCTGTTGTATCTTTGTTCCACGCAAAAAGACTCCTGTGGTATCCATTATAATTATTACAGATGTCTTGCAGGGGGATGCAGCAGTGTTGAAATTTCCAAACTTTTGAAGCGTGATCACCGAACAATCAAGTGTTTCATGGAAAATAGCCAACAGGGTCGCAAGAAGCGTGTTGGCCAAAAAAGGCGCAAAATAACTGCCCATGAATTGAGGAAAATCAAGCGTGAAGCTGCCAAGATGCCATTTTCCACCAGTTTTGCCATATTTCAGAGCTGCAATGTTACTGGAGTATCAAAAAGAACAAGGTGTGCGATACTCAGGGACATGGCCAAGGTAAGGAAGGCTGAAAAACGACCACCTTTGAACAAGAAACATAAGATAAAACGTCAAGAATGGGCCAAGAAATATCTTAAGACTGATTTTTCAAAGGTTTTATGGACTGATGAAATGAGAGTGACTCTTGATCGGCCAGATGGATGGGCCAGAGGCTGGATCAGTAAAGGGAAGAGAGCTCCACTCCGACTCAGATGCCAGCAAGGTGGAGGTGGGGTACTGGTATGGACTGGTATCATCAAAGATGAACTTGTGGGACCTTTTCGGGTTGAGGATGGAATGAAGCTCAACTCCCAGACCCACTGCCAGTTTCTGGAAGACAACTTCTTCAAGCAGTGGTACAGGAAGAAGTCGGTATCGTTCAAGAAAAACATGATTTTCATGCAGGACAATGCTCCATCACATGCATCCAACTACTCCACAGCATGGCTGGCCAGTAAAGGTCTAAAAGAAGAAAAAATAATGACATGGCCCCCTTGTTCACCTGATCTGAACCCCATAGAGAACCTGTGGTCCATAATAAAATGTGAGATCTACAGGGAGGGAAAACAGTACACCTCTTGGAACAGTGTCTGAGAGGCTGTGGTAGCTGCTGCACGCAATGTTGATCGAAAATAGATCAAGCAACTGACAGAATCTATGGATGGAAGGTTGTTGAGTGTCATCATAAAGAAAGGTGGCTATATTGATCACTAATTTTTTTTGTTTTTGCATGTCAGAAATGTTTATTTCTAAATTTTGTGCACTGATATTGGTTTACCTGGTGAAAATAAACACTCCAACTTCCAAAAATATTAAGCTTGGATATTTATGAGTCTTTTGGGTTGATTGCGAACATAGTTATTGATAAATGATAAAAATAATCCTCTAAAATACAACTTGCCTAATAATTCAGCACACAGTGTAGTTAACATGTCTTTAGTCATCCTTTTTTCAGTTAATTAAATGTATTTCTTTTCCTTTTTTTCCGACATCGGTCACACGGTCACACGTTGATCTGCAAACTTTTTGTAGAGCTGGGCATTTTAAAAACCTCCCAGTGCAGTCACTCCGCAATAAAATCAAATTATATCTGCAGCAGAATAAATTACCCGCAGTCCCAGAGGAAGCACTATTACATTTAGAGAAAGACTTTTCGCTTGAAGAAGTCAGTACAACCATGAAAGAATTAAAGCAAGGGAAAAGCCCTGGCCCAGATGGATATTCCACTGGTTTCTATAAACAGTTTTCTGAACTGATAAGCCCTCTATTCCTATCGGTATGTAACTTCATATCACTGGGAGGCTCTTTTCCATATCAGGCCTGATCTGCCCACATCACAGTGCTCCCCAAACCTGGATAAGATTTATCATTGTGCAGTAGTTATCGCCCCATTTCCCTGATAAACCTAGACATCAAAAATGTATGCAAAAATGATCGCAAAAAGATTGTGTCCTCTTCTCCTAAGACTGATAAATCAGGACCAGGTGAGATTCATCCCGGGACGTGAGGCGAGAGGCAACACCATAAGGACTATTTTGTTGATAGATGGAGCGGGGGAAGGGGGGGGGATCCCATATGTATCCTGTCAATTGACGAAGAAAAAGTGTTCGACAGGGTACACTGGGAACTCATATTTCAAGCTTTCGAGGGAATTGGACTGCGGGAGAATATGCTCCGTAGAATAACTGCACTATACACCTCTCCTATTGCTCAAGTTAAAGTTAATGGTTCCATTTCAAGCCCGTTCTCAATATGGAATGGCACGAGGCAAGGTTGCCCCCTTTCACCCCTCCTATACATACTAACCATGGAATACCTTGCAACTGCAATACGTGGTAACTCCTCGATCAAGTGAGTCAAGCTCCAATCGGAGGAAAATAAATTAGCATTATTTGCGGATGATATCCTTTTATATATTACATCCCTGATCATAAGTATACCTAATATCATTTCGGAATTACACAAATTTGGCTCCCTAAGTAATTTTAAAATGAACCCCCACAAATCTGAGATAATGAACATATCATTGCAACCATCATTAGTGACCCAATTAGGTGCCGCCTTTCCCTTCAAATGGCGCTCGAATTCGATTACCTATATAGGAATTAAAATAACCGCCAAAACATCCCAATTGTATGACGCTAACTTCAAGAATGCTTTATATAAAGCTGAGCTTGATCTAGAGGAATGGTACAAACTACAGCTATCTTGGTTTGGCAGGGTCAATGCAATAAAAATGGACCTTCTACCATGCCTTCCAAACAATCCCACTGTGTTTACCTGCTTCCTTTTTCTCCCGACTTAAGAAAGCGATTACCAGATTCATATGGTCTCATAACCGACCACGCCTCTTACTTCCTACAAAGTAAATCCAAATTGGACTACCCAATTTCACTCTTCATAGCTCTGCCTCACTCGGAACCTGTGTACTAGATCTATCCATAATAAAAACAACAAAAAATAGGTTAACTTTGAAAAGTACCTCTCCTGTCGTGACCCGCAGGCGGTCCTGTCGTCTACAAGAGCTGTGGAAGAAAGAGGCGAGCCCCTCCCCTTCCTTACCAAAAATCTCACACTATTCTTTAGACAAAGGAATAGGTCTCTTCATATATCGCCCACATCCGGTCAATTAACTCCAGTTTATGATAACCCATCATTCCCAGCAGGCATCAACAAAATAATCTTCTTAAACAAACATAAAAACTCACAACCTATTATTTATGATTACATAAATCAAACCGGAATAAGATCATTACAAGAAATTTTCTTCGTGAAGAACCTCCTGCAGGTTCCTGGTTTCATGAACAACTAAAAAGCTTCATTAACGCAATGGCCAAACAAACCAATGTATTTAGACCACTTCCGCCTTTCGAAACACTTTGCGTAATAAAGAGCCCTCCAGATCACACCGTCTCTTTATTATATAAATCATACCAAGAAGGTCAAACAACCACACACGATTTTCCTTTGTTCTTCTCAAAATGGGAGAGTGAACTGGGAGGACCCCTATCATCCGAGGATCGATCGAAAATCCTCCTATTGACATTCAGGTCTTCGCTATGCTCGTTGTCACAGGAGAGGGGCTATAAGGTCCTATCACGGTGTTATAGATGTCCCTCTGCCATCCACTCTATGTTCCCCACAACTTCAGACTCCTGCTGGAGATGTTTGGAAGACAAAGGCTCGTACTTACATATATGGTGTGCATGCCCACCTATTAAGAAATTGTGGGTGGCAATATTTGAACTCTACAACAAACTCTCTATACACAATATCCAACCCTCAATGGAGTTAGTCTTATCATCTTTAAGTGACATTTCAATATCTAGATTTAAGAAGGGACTGCTCAGACACTTTTTCATGGCTACCAGGAATCTGATCCCCCAGTATTGGAATCAAGAAAAATCACCACCACGTTCTGAATTCATATCTGAACTCAATAACATCTATAGAATGGAGCAATTGATAGGCCATGTTGACGGAAATTCTGACAAGATTTATAATACTTTGGCCCCCTGGATTGTGTTCAGGGAAACATCAGACTTGGTTGCCAGGTTAACAGAACACTAATTCATACCTCAAAAGGAGAATGCTCAACACCATTTTCCAGATATATTGAGCATCACAAATTGGTTACATCCTGGTCCAATCGACCTTGTCTTCTCACTGGGCTGAGGGCCCGGACTTGTCCAGAGGAGAGATCCAAAACCTAACTCCCTTCCCTTCTTCCCCCTCGCCAATGCTTTCTTACTCTCTCCCTTAACCCATTCCTTTTTACTCACACCTTTTCTTCTACATATCACTATACTTACATTATCATATTCTATTATGGAATATACTTGTTATCAATGATTAGAATGGTCTACAATCTTTAAGTGTTATCTAATTACAAATGGCATTCTCTAAACAAGCTATAAAATTGCTATATTGCGATACGCCATATTCTGCTTAATTCTCAAAGTTTGTATTTCTTGTAATGCATTATATTAATAAACCTGATTAACAAAAGATTTAAAATGAAAAATGAGAAAGTCCATATAAACATATAAAATCTTACATATAAAGGGCGATGGTTTCACCATTTAGTCTAAGAGAAGCAAGAGTCACAATATTTTAGTATTAAAGATTACACTACTGATGTAACAGTTGGTAAGGTGATTTTGATATATCAACATTTAGACAAATGAAATAAGCTTTGTATCATGTATTTATAGAAATGTTATATAATAAGTTGATTTCTGGAGGTTTTATATTTTATTAACACGTGAAGGGATTGTAGAAGTAATAACTATAATGTGCATATACATGATCCAGTGAAATTATAGTCTATTGTAATTATGCTATTTTACTGTGCTGATTATATTATCTTGTAATTAGCCTCATTATGGTGTAATTTCCCTAATGTTACCTATATAAGACCTTAAATGAATTCAACCCACATTATTGAAAAAAGCCCAGGAGGGGCTGAAACGTCTGATGACTTGTGTGTTGAGACCAGGGCCAGATCCAGGGTTTTGTGGGCCCCGGGCGAAAGAGTCTCAGTTGCCTCTTTAACACATACCACGATTCATGATGCACAGATACAGCAGAGACATATACACTGCACAAAAAAATAAAGGGAACACTTAAACAACAGAATATAACTCCAAGTAAATCAAACTTCTGTGAAATCAAACTGTCCACTTAGGAAGCAACACTGATTGACAATCAATTTCACATGCTGTTGTGCAAATGGAATAGACAATAGATGGAAATTATTGGCAATTATCAAGACACCCTCAATAAAGGAGTGGTTCAGCAGGTGTAACCACATTTCAGTACCAAAGCTTTCTGGCTGGTGTTTTTGTCACTTTTGAATGTTGGTTGTGCTTTCACACTCGTGGTAGCATGAGACGGACTTTACAACCCACAGAAGTTGCTCAGGTAGTGCAGCTCATCCAGCATGGCACATCAATGCGAGCTGTGGCAAGAAGGTTTGCTGTGTCTGTCAGCGTAGTGTCCAGAGGCTTCAGGGGCGCTACCAGGAGACAGGCCAGTACAACAGGAAATGTGGAGGGGGGCGTAGGAGGGCAACAACCCAGCAGCAGAACCGCTACCTCCGCCTTTGTGCAAGGAGGAACAGGAGGAGCACTGCCAGAGCCCTGCAAAATGACCTCCAGCAGGCCACAAATGTGCATGTGTCTGCACAAATAGTTAGAAAACGACTCCATGAGGATGGTATGAGGGCCCGACGTCCACAGATGGGGGTTGTGCTCACAGCCCAACACCGTGCAGGACGCTTGGCATTTGCCACAGAACACCAGGATTGGCAAAGTCGCTACTGGTGCCCTGTGCTCTTCACAGATGAAAGCAGGTTCACACTGAGCACATGTGACAGACGTGACACAGTCTGGAGACGCTGTGGAGAGTGATCTGCTGCCTGCAACATCCTACAGCATGAACGATTTGGCAGTGGGTCAGTAATGGTGTGGGGTGGCATTTCTTTGGAGGGCCGCACAGCCCTCCATGTGCTCGCCAGAGCTAGCCTGACTGCCTTTAGGTACCGAGATGAGATCCTCAGACCCCTTGTGAGACCATATGCTGGTGAGGTTGGCCCTGGGTTCCTTCTAATGCAGGACAATGCCAGACCTCATGTGGCTGGAGTGTGTCAGCAGTTTCTGCAAGATGAAGGCATTGAAGCTATGGACTGGCCCGCCTGTTCCCCAGACCTGAATCCGATTAAGCACATCTGGGACATCATGTCTCGCTCCATCCACCAACGTCACGTTGCACCACAGACTGTCCAGGAGTTGGTGGATGCTTTAGTCCAGGTCTGGGAGGAGATCCCACAGGAGACCACCTCATCAGGAGCATGCCCAGGCATTGTAGGGAGGTCATACAGGCACGTGGAGGCCACACACAATACTGAGCCTCATTTTGACTTGTTTTAAGGACATTACATCAAAGTTGGATCAGCCTGTAGTGTGTTTTTCCACTTTAATTTTGGGGGTGACTCCAAATCCAGGCCTCCATTGGTTAATAAATTTGATTTCCAATGATGATTTTTGTGTGATTTTGTTGTCAGCACATTCAACTTTGTACAGAACAAAGTATTCAATGAGAATATTTCATTCATTCAGATCTAGGATGTGTTATTTGAGTGTTCCCTTTATTTTTTTGAGCAGTGCATATATAGTACAATGCCAAAGATTTCACTTCTTACATTGCATGAGCGATATCTATTGTAAATTCGACAATAGCTCAGAAACCGGCGAATCCTCGCAGCGCACAGTGCAGACCGGACAGTATAGTCCTCCATACGGTATTATGGGCACCACCTATTCCTCCATACAGTATTATGGGCTCTACATAGTCATTCATACAGAATAATGGACCCCATAAAATGCTCCATGCAGGATACTGGCCCCCATAGAACGCTCCATACAGGATACTGGCCTCCATATAATGCCCCATGCAGGCTGTTCCCCAAACATAATGCCCCATGCAGGCTGTTTTCCCCAGATAATGCCCCATGCAGGCTGTTTTCCCCAGATAATGCCCCATGTAGGCTGTTTTCCCCAGATAATGCCCCATGCAGGCTCCCCCCCCCCACAATACCCCATGCAGGCTGCCCCCCCCCCACATAATGCCCCATGCAGGCTGTTTCCTCCCCCACATAATGCCCCATGGAGGCTGTCGACCCCACATAATGCCCCATGCTGGCTGTCTCCCCCATATAATGCTCCATGCCTCCATGCATAAAAAAAAAGAAAATCAAAAACTTACCTCACTTCTCCTCACCTGCTGCCACTGCTCTCATCGCGGCCTCTGCTCCCGACTCCTCAACCGTGTCGCCGTCTTCCCGCTCTGCGCTGTGACTGCTCAGGCGAGGACATGGTGGAAAGATGTCATTGCGCCCTCTGACGTGAGATGTCACAGTGCAGCAGCCGCGGAAGATACAGGACCTGCTGCGGAGGCACGGGGAGAGGTAAGTATTGTGCCAGAGCCCTGAGGAAGCGGGGGGGGGGGGCTGGCACCGCTCATGGGTCCCATAGCATGGCGGGATTCCCAACAGCGAGTGAGCCCCCTGCCTGCTCAGGACCCCGGCTCTTGCCCGAGTGCTGACGCCGGGCCTGGTTGAGACAACAATAAACGGCTAATTATTTCACATGTGAGTGTCGGGATCCTACTTGGTCGAGTCTAGAAGGCTGACCAACCAGTAATCAGAGTTGGCCAAAATGCATACAACGTGAGGGTCACGAGAAAGGCAGTGGAATATAAACTCAACTATGTGTGCCAGACTGCCAACAGCCAAAACTTCCCTGTCACCACCAAGAGGACACCTGTCCATCTTCTCCACCTCGTCCTCCCTCTCCTCCTCCTCTTGAGGCCTTTCTTGCTGAACAAATGGGATGAAGGTGGTGTGGGTAGTACCATCTGTAGCACAGGAAACCAGCTTCTGTTCCTCCTCCTCCTCATTATGTATTTGTCCTTCAATCCTGGTATATATGTTCCCCCATCCTTGTATATATGTCCCTCCCATCCTGGTATATATGGCCCCCATCCTGGAATATATGGCCCCCCATCCTGGTATACATGTTCCCCATCCTAGTATATATGGCCCCATATGATGATATACATATTCCCCCCATCCTGATATATATATCCCCCCATCCTGGTATATATATCCCCCCATCCTGGTATGTACAGTACAGACCAAAAGTTTGGACACACCTTCTCATTTAAAGATTTTTCTGTATTTTCATGACTATGAAAATTGTACATTCACACTGAAGGCATCAAAACTATGAATTAACACATGTGGAATTATATACTTAACAAAAAAGTGTGAAACAACTGAAAATATGTCTTATATTCTAGATTCTTCAAAGTAGCCACCTTTTGCTTTGATGACTGCTTTGCACACTCTTGGCATTCTCTTGATGAGCTTCAAGAGGTAGTCACCAGAAATGGTCTTCCAACAATATTGAAGGAGTTCCCAGATATGGTCCAACTAAACGCAAACCGGATGGAATAGCATGCCGCTGCAAGATGCTGTGGTAGCCATGCTGGTTCAGTATGCCTTCAATTTTGAATAAATCCCCAACAGTGTCACCAGCAAAGCACCCCCACACCATCTCACCTCCTCCTCCATGCTTCACGGTGGGAACCAGGCATGGAGAGTCCATCCGTTCACCTTTTCTGCGTCGCACAAAGACACGGTGGTTGGAACCAAAGATCTCAAATTTGGACTCATCAGACCAAAGCACAGATTTCCACTGGTCTAATGTCCATTCCTTGTGTTCTTTAGCCCAAACAAGTCTCTTCTGTTTGTTGCCTGTCCTTAGCAGTGGTTTCCTAGCAGCTATTTTACCATGAAGACCTGCTACACAAAGTCTCCTCTTAACAGTTGTTGAAGAGATGTGTTTGCTGCTAGAACTCTGTGTGGCATTGACCTGGTCTCTAATCTGAGTTGCTGTGAACCTGCGATTTGTGAAGCTGGTGACTCGGATAAACTTATCCTCAGAAGCAGAGGTGACTCTTGGTCTTCCTTTCCTGGGGCGGTCCTCATGTGAGCCAGTTTCTTTGTAGCGCTTGATGGTTTTTGCAACTGCTCTTGGGGACACTTTCAAAGTTTTCCCAATTTTTCGGACTGACTGACCTTCATTTCTTAAAGTAATGATGGCCACTCGTTTTTCTTTACTTAGCTGCTTTTTTCTTGCCATAATACAAATTCTAACAGTTTATTCAGTAGGACTACCAGCTGTGTATCCACCAGACTTCTGCACAACACAACTGATGATCCCAACCCCATTTATAAGGCAAGAAATTCCACTTATTAAACCTGACAGGGCACACCTGTGACGTGAAAACCATTTCCGGTGACTACCTCGCAAGGACCTCCAAGGTAGTTTTCTCAGAAATACTACCAATCCCGCGAGCCACACAGGAGCGCCAACGGGAAGTTAGGGAGGTGAATAAGTGGCTAAAGAGTTGGTGCAAGGCAGAAGGGTTTGGGTTCATGGAGAACTGGGCCGACTTCGCGGTCGGCTACAGGCTCTACCGTAGGGACGGGCTGCACCTCAATGGGGAGGGTGCAGCGGTGCTGGGGAAGAAGATGGCTAATAGGTTGGAGGAGTTTTTAAACTAGAGACGGGGGTGGAAACCAAGGAAATAGGTGGGATGTGAGGCAAGCAAGGGGGAAGGGGAGAAGTGAATATAATGAGGGTGGAGAGGGGGGTGGGGATAGTACAGTTAGATCGTTAGAGAAGAATAGGATGCTAAAAATCCCCAAAGTTTTATCTTGCATGCTGACCAATGCAAGAAGCCTGACCAATAAGGCGGATGAGCTGCGGGCGCTTATATCGGAGGAGAGGTATGACATCGTAGGTATAACAGAGACTTGGCTAGACGATAGCTACGACTGGGCGGTAAATTTATTAGATTATAGTTTGTTTAGAAGGGACCGGAAACAGGGGAAAGGCGGAGGAGTCTGCTTATATGTAAAGTCATGTCTAAAACCCAGACTAAGGGAAGATATAGGAGAGGGAGAAGAGGGGGTCAAGTCCATGTGGGTAGAGATAGAGGGGGCAAAAAATAATAATAAAATATTACTGGGGGTCTGCTATAAGCCACCAAATATAACAGAGGAGAATGAGAATCTGCTATTAGGACAAATAGACAAAGTAGCAAAACATAATGAAGTGATTGTAATGGGGGATTTCAACTACCCGGATATTGACTGGGAAACAGAAACCTGTAGATCTCAGAAAGGAAAAAGATTCTTGACAAATATTAAGGATAATTATCTCTCTCAACTAGTGCAGGAACCAACGAGAGGGAAGGCCGTGTTGGACTTAATATTGACTAATAGGCCTGATAGAATAACTGAGGTACAGATAGGGGGGCACCTAGGTAATAGCGATCATAATATTATCGACTTCAAAATGCCCTTCAGTAGGGTTATCAATAAGGGAACAACAAAAACATTAAACTTTAGGAGGGCGAAGTTTGATCAGCTGATAGAAAACCTTCAACTTATTGACTGGGACAAAGTACTTAATCAATGGAATACGAATAGTAAATGGGAAACCTTCAAAAGAATTCTGAATACTCAGTGCGAGAGGTATATACCGTATGGGAATAAAAGGGCCAGAAATAAGAGGAAACCAATATGGTTGAACAAGAACGTAAAAGGGGCGTTAAATAGCAAAAAAGAGGCATTCAAGAGATTAAAACAGGAAAACAGTAAGGAGGCACTAATGTGTTACAAGGAAAAAACGAGAACCTGTAAAAAACAAATAAAAATAGCGAAGGAGGAAACAGAGAAACGTATTGCTAGGGAAAGTAGATCAAATCCCAAACTGTTCTTTACGTATATAAATAGTAAAAGGATTAAATCGGATAATATTGGACCGATAAAAAGTGAGGAAGGCAAAATCATAGAGAAAGATGAGGATAAAGCTAATCTATTAAATAATTTTTTTTAGACAACTTTCACAAAGGAAATAGAACTAACAGGAGAAATGAGAAGTGACAAACTTAATCCTCCACTAAGTATGACAAATCTAACCCAAGCTGGGGTACAGAAACGCCTCAGTAACATTAAAATAAACAAATCACCAGGACCTGATGGCATACACCCACGGGTACTAAGGGAACTAAGTAATGTGATAGACAGACCGTTATATCTTATATTTAAGGACTCTGTTGAGACTGGGTCTGTGCCACTTGATTGGCGACAGGCGAATGTAGTGCCAATATTCAAAAAGGGAGCGAAAAGTGACGCCGGAAACTATCGGCTGGTGAGTCTGACGTCCGTTGTGGGCAAAATTTTTGAAAGCTTCATTAAAGAGGCAATTACGGAGCATCTTGATGCTAATAATCTTTTAATCCCGAACCAACATGGATTCATGAGGAATCGCTCCTGCCAAACAAACCTGATTGACTTCTACGAGGAGGTTAGCTCTCGAGTAGATCAGGGGGAACCAGTGGATGTCGTGTATCTCGACTTCTCAAAAGCATTCGATAGCGTGCCACATAATAGGTTGGTATACAAAATGAGAATGATGGGGCTGGTGGAAAATGTCTGCAAGTGGGTAGCTAACTGGCTAAAGGATAGAAGGCAGAGGGTGGTTATAAATGGAATATTCTCAGATTGGGTAAGCGTCACTAGTGGGGTACCACAGGGGTCTGTACTAGGCCCAATGTTATTTAATATCTTTATTAACGACATAGTCAACGGGATAAATAGTAAAATATCAATATTTGCAGATGACACAAAGTTATGTAAAACAATTAATACAAAAGAGGACAGTGCAGACCTACAGAGGGATTTGGATAAGCTGGGTAGGTGGAGCATTAAATGGCAAATGAGGTTTAACGAGGAGAAATGTAAGGTCATACATATGGGAAGGAAAAATGGAAGTCACCAGTACTCACTGAATGGGAAATCATTGGGGAATTCAGAGATGGAGAAGGACTTGGGCATCTTGATTGATAGCAAACTAAATTGGAGTGCCCAAAGTCAGGCGGCTGCTGTAAGGGCAAACAGGGTAATGGGATGTATCAGAAGAGGTATAGCTGCAAAGGATGAGAACATTGTTCTTCCACTGTACAAAGCACTGGTCAGACCACACTTGGAATACTGTGCTCAGTTATGGGCCCCAATATATAGAAAGGATATAAATGAGCTTGAAAAGGTACAAAGGAGGGCAACAAAATTAATAAAGGGAATGGAGGGACTGCAATACCCAGAGAGGTTGGCAAAACTAGGACTATTCAGCCTGGAAAAGAGAAGGTTGAGGGGGGACATAATAAATGTGTACAAATATGTTAGGGGACAGTATAGAGATCTTGACCGGGATTTGTTCAAAAGGAGGGATATTACGGTAACAAGAGGGCATTCACTAAGACTGGAAGAGAAAAGGTTTAAGCACCAGCATAGGAAGGGGTTCTTTACGGTAAGAGCAGTGAGAATATGGAATTCACTGAGTGAGGAGACGGTAATGTCAGATTCACTAAACCAGTTCAAGCGAGGACTGGATGCATTTCTAGATACCAGGCAGATTTCAGCATATACTTAAAAATAAAATAAAATAGTAGGTTGATACAGGGATTTATTCTGACTGCTGGTTTCAGAGTCGGGAGGGAATTTTTCCTCAGGTGAAGATTGGCTAAATCATTTGGGGTTTTTGCCCTCCTCTGGATCAACTTTAGCAATTACAGAACTAACAGGTCGAACTTGATGGACGCAAGTCTTTATTCGGCTTTACAAACTATGTTACTATGTTACTATGTTACATTGTCTAATTTGGAAAGAATTTTTTTTCAAATTTTGGTGGAAAATAAGTATTTGGTCAATTACATAAGTTCATGTCAATACTTTGTTATATATCCTTTGTTGGCAATGACAGAGGTAAATATTTTCTGTAAGTCTTCACAAGGTTGGCACACACTGTTGCTGGTATGTTGGCCCATTCCTCCATGCAGATCTCCTCTACAGCAGTTACGTTTTGGGGCGGTCGCTGGGCAGCACAGACTTTCAACTCCCTCCAAAGTTTTTCTATAGGGTTTACATCTGAAGACTGGTTAGGCCACTCCAGGACCATGAAAAGCTTCTTACGAAGCCACTCCTTCGTTGCCCTGGCAGTGTGCTTGGGATCATTGTCATGCTGAAAGACCCAGCCACGTTTCATCTTCAATGCCCTTGCTGATGGAAGGAGGTTTGTACTCAAAATCTCACGATACATGGCCCCATTCATTCTTTCATGTACACGGATCAGTCGTCCTGGTCCCTTGGCAGAGAAACAGCCCCAAAGCATGATGTTGCCACTCCCATGCTTCACAGTAGGTATGGTGTTCTTTGGATGCAACTCAGCATTCTTTCTCCACCAAACACGACGAGTTGTTTCTACCAGACAGTTCTACTTTGGTTTCATCTGACCATATGACATTCTCCCAATACTCTCCTGGATCATCCAAATGCTCTCCAGCAAACTTCAGACGGGCCCGCACATTTAATGGCTTAAGCAGGGGGACACATCTGGCACTGCAGGAGTCCCTGGCGGCGTAGTGTGTTACTGATGGTAGCCTGTATAACGTTGGTCACAGCTCTCTGCAGGTCATTCACTAAGTCCCCACATGTGGTTCTGGGATTTTTGCTCACCGTTCTTGAGATCATTTTGACCCCATGGGGTGAGATCTTGTGTGGAGCCCCAGATCGAGGGAGATTATCAGTGGTCTTGAATGTCTTCCATTTTCTAATTATTGCTCCCACAGTTGATTTCTTCACACCAAGCTGCTTGCCTATTGCACATTCAGTCTTCCCAGCCTGGTGCAGGGCTACAATTTTGTTTCTGGTGTCCTTCGACAGCTCTTTGGTCTTCACCATAGTGGAGTTTGGAGTGTGACTGTTTGAGGTTGCGGACAGGCGTCTTTTATACTGATAACAAGTTCAAACAGGTGCCAGTACTAAATGTAATGAGTGGAGGACAGAGGAGCCAGTACTACAGGTAATGAGTGGAGGATAGAGGAGCCTCTTAAAGAAGAAGTTACAGGTCTGTGACAGCCAGAAATCTTGCTTGTTTGTAATTGACCAAATTCTCATTTTCCAACAAAATTTGAAAAAAATTCTTTCTAAATCAGACAATGTGATTTTCAGGATTTGTTTTCTCATTTTGTCTCTCATAGTTGAGGTCTACCTATGATGTCAATTAAAGGCGTCTCTCATCTTTTTAAGTGGGAAAACTTGCACAATTGATGGCTGACTAAATACTCCCCCCCCACTGTATATACACACATATATACAGTAATACAGCATATACATACACATATATATACTGTATATACACACACACATATATATAGCTACAGGGCCCCGCTGCGTCCTCTCTGTCTCTGTACAGATATAAGTGTAACACGTACTGGATCCAGCACAGGTGACAGTCTGCCATAGAGCTGACGTGCAGTACATACACTGTGTTATTGGGGGCGCTCACCTGTGCGGACCCCGCGCTCCGGCCGCTACTTCTCTGCTCATATAAGGTCTTTCTTTCTGCCATTAAACAATTCAGTTGTCATGGCAGCGGAGGCGGGGCATTGGTAGGGGGCGTGTCTGATATAGGGCAGATTGGGGCGGGGCTGTGATGCAGTGCTTGTCTCATCGCTGTAATTTCCTGCTGATGCCACCTGGTGGACAGCATTGGTCAGTACACGCTGAGAATGCTCACATGGTGGGGGAGGGAGAGCTTACATACAGGTGCATCTCACTAAATTAGAATATCATCAAAAAGTTACAGTATTTTTCGGACCATAAGACGCACTTTTTTCCCCCAAAATTTGGAAGGAAAATGGGGGGTGTGTCTTATGGTCCGAACGTTACTTTACCGGTGGTGGTGGAGCGGGGATCGCAGGGTCCTCCGGCGGCGGCAGAGGTGAGATGCGGCTGGAGCGGGGCCTGTACCTGTGCTGGAGTGGCTGGTGTCAGGTGGTGAACCAGAGGAGCTCGGGCCTGTGCTGGGCTGTGAGTGGCATTCGGAGGTGAGGCAGAGGAGCCGGGGCCTCTGCCGGGCTGTGAGCGGTGTCCAGCGGTGCGGCAGAGCAGCGTGTGCTACTTCCGGTGGCCGCGGCCATCTTCCTGAGACCGTGATCCACGGGAAAATGGCCACCTGAGCCGACGTATACGCCGGCGGGAGCTCTGGTGGCCATTTTCCTGTAGATCACGGCCTCAGGAAGATGGCCGCGGCCACCGGAAGCCGCACACGCTGCTCTACCGCACCGCCGGACACCGTTCACAGCCCGGCAGAGGCCCCAGCTTCTGTGCCTCACCGCCGGACGCCACTCACAGGTACAGGCCCCAGCAAGTGCACAGGCCCCAGGCAGGTGCACAAGCCCCAGCAGGTCCGCAGGCCCCAGCAGGTCCACAGGACCCAGCAGGTCCACAGGCCCAGGCAGGTGCACAGGCCCCAGGCAAGCCCCAGCAAGTACACAGGCCCCAGGCCCCAGCAAGTCCACAGGCCCCAGCAAGTCCACAGGCCCCAGCCAGACACCGGCATCTCACCTCTTCTGCTGCCACCGGGTTCCTGAGGCAGGGAACGGAGGGACCTGTGACACCCACCCCCTGGGCCAGACCTGTGAAGGACCCCCGGGCCGGTCGTTGCTAGGGGAGATGTCACAGTGGCGGTGACCAGGTCCGTGACCCAGGGCTTTCCATAAAAGGATATATTTACAGGGGAATTAAAGTGCTGATATACAGTTTGTGACGCCACCAGTGGTATGCGGCTAAAGGGAGCCGCCGCTGCGGAGCAGGTCCTCTGGAGCTGTTGTTAATGCAGCAGAGTTGGTTTAGCTCTCCACAGGTAGAGCTTAGCCCCAGGGCAGTGTAGATGTTGCTGTTATGGAAGTAGTGCTCGTGGTGCAGTGTAGTGCAGGGGGTGATGGTGTGTCACCCTGGCCTGGATGACACAAAATGTATTAAAGCTGTGTCTGAGAGCAAGGGGGAGGTTCTCTAGTCAGGGGAACATTAGCATGCAATGCCTCCTGTCTCAGGCCAGTAGGGGGAGCTGGCTGCCCCTATAAAAGCTGGTACTGGGGGCAGGGTTAGAGAGAACTTGAAGGCCTGTCTCAGGACTGAGACTTGTCCCAGAGCAGAGCAGGGACAGAAAGTTGTATTGCACCTAAGAGGAAGTGTGGCAGGAGGAGAGCCACAAGCCAGAGACAAGAGGCGAAGTGAGCCTGTCTTGGCAGATAAAAGACTTACTTTACCAGACTTTGGTGTCTGAGGCTGGGAGGATTCTACATCCTCCAGCAGATAACTAGTTCGCAGGGGACTGTATATTCCTTGGCCTAAGAAGCCTGGAGGCCCTGCCACAACAGAAGGGACCAGCAGAGCCGTACAAGGCTGGGAGCAGAAAGGAACCCACGTCGCAGGCCATACAGGCGAGAATACACGGAAAGCTCGGAAACGTGGGCTGTTACCCTATAACGAGGAGATAGCCAGAAGGAGCGCAGAAAGCACGGTAGGCCTACACCCTCACCCTGACCAGGGCCAATTTCCCCGTTGCTCTCAGACATCCAGGTCCCCTCCTAGCCGGGACTGTTTATGGGTCAGTTTACCTGTTTTAGTAAAGACCCTGGACTGCAACTTGTTGTCTGTGTGCTCCTTGCTCCTCCAGCACTATCGGCACCGAACTCTCACTACCATCACTCCCACCATCCACCACACTGCCCTGGGGCCGCACTCTTCCCGTGGGGACCACACCATCCCAGCTGTATATATCATCAGCCCCAGCGGTCTGCCCTGCAGCGGTGGTTCCTTATGACCGCAAATCCACGGGTGGCGTAGTCGGACATAATCAATAGCACATAACGGACTACCACTGGCCTGACCACCCTGAGCCACGGAACCGGGTTGCCACTACTACCCCCATCGTTCCCTATTGCCCGGATCCGCGTGCCCCACGGCCCAGGGGGCGAGTCAGCTTTGGCGTAGTCGGCAGGATTGCAACCAACCCACCACAGACGGGTATTGCGTGCCTGAAAGAGACTTTGCACTTACCTGAAAAGAGGTTTCCCGCCATCCGGAGCCGATTCCCGCCATCAGACGCCATCTTGGACTGTTTCCCGCCGTCCGGAGTCGTTTCCCGCCATCAGACGCCATCTTGGACCGTTTCCCGCCATCTTCCCGCCATCCGCAGCTGCTTCCCGCCATCGGACGCCATCTTCAGGACGCCGAGCAGGAAGAAGAGGGGCGTGGACGCCGAAAGCGTGCGAGACCTGAAGCTCCGCCCCACGCACCGACGCTGCGCAAGGTCCTGGAAGGGAGAGAGAGCGACGCTGACGTCATCAGGACGCGACGCAAGGTCCTCGTCCAGAGCAGCAGCAGCGGAGCCGCGGCCTACAGAAGAGGATCGTCGGAAGGTAGGCCACGCTTGACTAGGGGGGAGGAAGATGTCGGACACAGAGGCGCCCACTACCACCAACGCAGCTGCAGCAGCGGTGATGCCCTTTTCCCTGCCCTACATCCCTGGAGCGGCCTGGCTGCCCAAGTACTCAGGGGAGCCCCATGCCCTAACTGACTTTAAGGAAAGGCTGTACAGTTTGTTCCAAGTCTACCCCCTAACAGAGGAACAGAAGGTCAGCATACTAACAGGGCAGTTAACTGGCGCAGCCCAAAGGGAGGTAAAATCATGGCCCACTGAGGAGAAAAGGACTGTGAAGGGTATTCTGGCCCGGCTGCGGGGTACCTTTGACACACGTACCTCCGCTGAAATTAAAATGAGGTTCTATGGATGTAAGCAGCGGGCACAGGACAGCATCAGAGACTATGCCCTAAATTTGCAGGAAGCCTTGAGGGCTATTCAACAAACTGACCCTGGCAGTGTGCAGGAAACGGATAAGCTGCTAACAGAACAATTCATAGAAGGTCTGCTGTCTAGCGCCCACAGGGCCCAACTGCGCCTCATGTTCTTTCAGAACCCAGACCTGACCTTTGCCCAATTTAAGGACAGGGCCATAAGGGTGCTCCGTGAATCTGCAACCAGTGGTGCTATAAACCCCCGGCACCCTGCTCTCACCTACCACCAGGAGGCGGCACCCTCCTCTATGGACCCCGTGGGGGCTGATGCACAGGCCCTGAACCAAGCCCCGTCGAAAGACCTGCACCACCAAGTCCAGGAGCTGACCAGTAGCGTCACGGCGTTGACCAGGACCATCCAGGCGTTGCAAGTGGACCCGTCAAGACCCATCGAGCTGGCTTCAAGTCCGGAGGATGTCCCGTGGCGTCGACAGAGGAGGATCCCGTCATTCCGAGGGAGGCCCACAGACCGCTACGCAGAGGATGGACAGCCCATTTGCCGTCAAGGCAACCAGCCCAGACACATTTCCAGGTACTGTAATTTAAACTGGTCCAACCTGGGGCAGAGGGCCAACCCCCAGGCATAAGATCACCAGGCCCTTATAATTGGCGTGATAAGTACATTGGGGGGCGCCCGGTTTTACCCGTGGTGCTGGACGGTATCCCCATGAGCGCCTTGCTGGATACTGGGTCACAAGTAACCACTATCCCTTATGTACTTTTTAAGCAGTATTGGACTGATGCTGATATCACACGGTATCCAGACAGTAACTTGAGCATCATCGCCAGTAATGGCTTACCCGTGCCGCAGATGGGGTTCAAGGAGATGACCATTAAAATTGGTAAAGTTGAATTGCCGGCACAGGGAGTGATTATTGTGGACATTGACCGTCGTGAAAGTCACCCTAAAATAACTGTGGGTACTAACGTGATTGAAAATTGTCTTTCAGAGGTAATTGTAATCTTACAACAGGTGGCGGTGAATGCTAGTTCCAGCCAACAGAGAGTCCTCAACAAGGAGATAAAAGCCCTGATGAGACGGCAGCAGGTAGAACTGTCTGGTGGTGACATCGGTAGCGTAAGACTGAGTGACCCATTCCCCATTTCCATGCCTCCCAAAAGTGAAATGATGATCTGGTGTCGGACTGCAATCGGGTTGAGAGGTAGAGACTACCAAGCCATGGTAGAACCCGTGTACTCAGACAGCAGGCCCACCATTTTGACAGCCCGGGGGGTGGTTGATGTCCGTCATGGGAGGGTGCCCGTCCGCATCCTCAACATTGGGGAGAGGGAGGTACACTTACCCAGGTACGCTACACTCGCCAAGCTGTTTGTGGTCGAACACAAAGCTATCAGGGCCGTGGAACCCTTGCCTCCATCTCCTCAGGCGGAGGGTAATGGCTCCCAGAAACAAAAGGAGGACTGGTGCCAGAAACTCCATGTGGGTGCTGACTCCACTCCCCTGCACCAAAAACAAGGAGTCTACCGGGTGGTACAGGAGTACGAGAGAGTCTTTAGTAAGCACCCGCTAGACTTCGGCAGAGTAAAGGGGATAGAACACCACATCCCCACCAGGAGCCACCCACCAATAAAAGAGAGGCACAGACCTGTACCCCCTGCACATTATCAGAACGCAAAGGGCATGCTAAGAGAGATGAAAGAAGCTGGGGTTATTAGAGACAGCTGTAGCCCCTGGGCAGCCCCCTTGGTTCTGGTCAAAAAGCACCATGAGAATGTGCGTGGACTATAGACAAATCAACCGTATCACCCACAAAGACGCATATCCGCTGCCTAGAATAGAGGAGTCTTTAGCCGCACTAAAATCTGCTAACTTCTTTTCTACTTTGGACCTTACTAGCGGGTACTAGCAGGTTCCTGTGGCAGAGGCTGACAAGGAGAAGACCGCCTTCACCACCCCGATGGGACTGAGTGAGTTCAACTGTATGCCCTTCGGGCTCTGCAACGCACCAGGGACCTTCCAGCGGCTGATGGAATGCTGTCTAGGGCACCGAAACTTCGAGACGGTCCTCCTTTACCTGGACGACGTGATCGTCTATTCGAAGACCTACGAGGACCATCTCAAACACCTGGCTGAGGTGTTCGAAGCCCTGGCAGGCTATGGCCTGAAGGTGAAACCATCGAAGTGTCACCTGCTGAAACCAAAGGTCCAGTACCTAGGGCACGTGGTAAGCGCGGAAGGAGTGGACCCCGATCCTGACAAGGTCACGGCAATCAAGAGCTGGCCAAGCCCCTCGAACATCAAAGAGGTGAGACAGTTTCTCGGGTTGGTAGGCTACTACCGAAGATTCATCCCCGGGTTCACTAAGATGGCAGCTCCTATGCAGGACCTCCTGATCGGACAGTCTAAGTCCAGGAGCCAAAAGCCGCCCTTCAAGTGGGATAAACCGGAAGAGGAGTCCTTCCGCCAGCTAAAGATGGCCCTCACAGGGGACGAGATCCTGGCCTACCCTGATTATGGCCAGCCTTTCATTCTCCACACAGACGCCAGTAATGTAGGACTGGGAGCCGTACTGTCCCAAAACCAACAGGGCAGAGAACGGGTGATCGCATACGCCAGCCGGAAGCTGAGGCCCACTGAGAGGAACCCAGAGAATTACAGCTCCTTCAAGCTAGAATTCTTGGCGGTGGTGTGGGCCGTGACGGAACGCTTCAAGCATTACCTGGCCTCCGTAAAGTTCACCGTGTACACGGACAACAACCCGTTGACACACCTGGACAATGCAAGACTGGGTGCCCTGGAACAGCGGTGGATGGCCCGTCTCTCCAACTATGACTTCGTGATCAAGTACCGGGCAGGCAAAACCAATGCCAACGCGGACGCCCTATCAAGAATACCTCACTTACCTGAAGGTGACGAAGACCCAGAAGAGCTGGAGGAGGTAGAACTCCCCGCATTTCACCGGTATGGAGCCGCTCAATACTCCCACCGCGTGAAGGAGGAGGATCTAACAACCGTGATGATCAATCCCCTACCTCACCACAGCTGGGCTGAGACCCAAGATAGTGACCCTGCCATCCGCCTGGTGAAAGATCTGCTGACCCAGGAAGACGCCCGCATGGATCCGGATGCTTCAGAGGAAGCTAAGCAGCTATGGAAAGAGAAGAGCAAGCTGTTCCTCTACGAAGGCAAGTTGTGCAGAAGGATTGTCAACCACCGGACGCACAAGCTGACCTGGCAAGTCGTGGTCCCAAGGCGGGATGCAGCTATGGTCCTGGGGGCTTACCATGACAGAGCGGGGCACTTCGGTTGGAAGAAACTGGAGTTCCTGCTAAGAGGAAGATTCTTTTGGGTCGGCATGAGAGGAGCTGTAGAAAAATGGTGCAGAGACTGTGGCCCTTGTCACCTAAGGAGGAAGGACCGTGCCAGCCAGAAGACACCCTTGAGGCCCATCGTCACCACGCAGCCTCTTGAGCTGGTAGCTCTGGACCACGTCAAATTGGCTCCAAGCCGGTCAGGATACATCTATGCCCTGACAATCGTGGACCACTATTCCCGTTTTCTAGTGGTGGTCCTGGTGAAGGACTTGACAGCCCAAACAGCGGCCAGAGCCTTCCAGCAATACTTCTGCCGTCCACATGGGTATCCGGAGCAGGTCCTGACAGACCAGGGTCCAGCGTTCGAGGCTGAAATCTTCCAGGAGTTCTGCAACCTCTATGGCTGTAAGAAGATTCTGACAATGCCTTACCACCCCCAAACCAACGGGATGTGTGAGAAGATGAACAATATAGTCATTGATCTCCTGAAGACGTTGCCCCTGGAGGAATGCAGCCTGTGGCCAGAAAAACTGCCGGACCTAATAGACCTATACAACAATATCCCGGTGAATGCTACAAACTGCACCCCAGCTTACCTGATGCGAGCCAGACCAGGTAAGCTGCCCGTAGACCTGGAGATGGGAGTCCTAATACCAGAGGATACCTCCCCGGATGCGGACTGGGATACGGAAAGGCAACTGCAGTACAAGAAGGTACAGGAGAGTGTGGAGAAGACCCTGGCCCAGGTGAGAGAGAGGCAAGAAAAACTCTTCAATCAACACGCCCCTGCTGGTCCCCTAGAATCTGGTGAGCAAGTCCTAAAGCGAAAAAGAAGGCTACATAAGTTGGACGACCAGTGGGAAAGGGAACCCTACACCGTACTGCAGTCTGACCACGACAACCCAAAGGTGTGCGTAATCACCAAGGATGGAGGAGAAACCACTAGTGTCGTCTCCAGAGACCACCTCAAAAGGTGCCCCGAGCAACTCCGTAGTGCAGAAGAAGATCAGAGTGACCTTAAACCCGCAGAGGACAAGGAAGAAATGATCAGCACCATTCTCGGAGAGTTCCCTCAGTCCTGGACTCGCATAAATGATGCCATAGTGGTACCTGTCCTGCATTTCCTGCAACCGACTGCGAAACAACCTGCACCAGAGCCGGAAGGTGAAGAGGAGCAAGCGGTTCCAGAGGCAGAAGAGCCTGTACCAGCAGCCCAGGAGAGTCAACCCTCTGCTGACAGTGAGCCTGCCATGCCTGCGGTAAGCCAAAGGACCCGCAGACAGCTGCCTGCCCTACCTGTACACCCAGCTGGTAGCTGTACCCCTAACGCTAGTGGGGAAAGCCAGGTTGGTCCACCACCAGACAGTGGGCTACGTAGATCAACCAGGAGCTCAAAGGGGCAGATACCCGCTCGCTGGAGAATATAGAGCGCGCTAAGATTGTAAATAACCCTGTTGCCAAATGTTGAAATGTTTGCCAAGTTACATGCTTGTTTGGTAATTCTGTGTTTCAGTTTCTTGCAGTTACCGTAAGGACTCACAGGTTATGGACTTTTTATAATCAGGACCTTGTATGGACTGCATTCGGAGCCTACCCCAGGAATGAACTAAGACTGTGAAGGACTTGGGGTAGGACAGACCCCCACCTGGTTAAGGCTCCCCGTTGTGCTGGTGATATGGACACCCGGTCACAGGCCACACTGTGACCTTAAGAACTCAATTTGTGCGTCGTCTGTCTATTAATGTTTTATGGTTATGCATATTGTCTTTGTTTACTGTTTAGTCCCGGAGTACTAAATTTCACTAGGGGGGAATGTGTCACCCTGGCCACAAAATGTATTAAAGCTGTGTCTGAGAGCAAGGGGGAGGTTCTCTAGTCAGGGGAACATTAGCATGCAATGCCTCCTGTCTCAGGCCAGTAGGGGGAGCTGGCTGCCCCTATAAAAGCTGGTACTGGGGGCAGGGTTAGAGAGAACTTGAAGGCCTGTCTCAGGACTGAGACTTGTCCCAGAGCAGAGCAGGGACAGAAAGTTGTATTGCACCTAAGAGGAAGTGTGGCAGGAGGAGAGCCACAAGCCAGAGACAAGAGGCGAAGTGAGCCTGTCTTGGCAGATAAAAGACTTACTTTACCAGACTTTGGTGTCTGAGACTGGGAGGATTCTACATCCTCCAGCAGATAACCAGTTCGCAGGGGACTGTATATTCCTTGGCCTAAGAAGCCTGGAGGCCCTGCCACAACAGAAGGGACCAGCAGAGCCGTACAAGGCTGGGAGCAGAAAGGAACCCACGTCGCAGGCCATACAGGCGAGAATACACGGAAAGCTCGGAAACGTGGGCTGTTACCCTATAACGAGGAGATAGCCAGAAGGAGCGCAGAAAGCACGGTAGGCCTACACCCTCACCCTGACCAGGGCCAATTTCCCCGTTGCTCTCAGACATCCAGGTCCCCTCCTACCCGGGACTGTTTATGGGTCAGTTTACCTGTTTTAGTAAAGACCCTGGACTGCAACTTGTTGTCTGTGTGCTCCTTGCTCCTCCAGCACTATCGGCACCGGGACTCTCACTACCATCACTCCCACCATCCACCACACTGCCCTGGGGCAGCACTCTTCCCGTGGGGAGTCACACCATCCCAGCTGCATATATCATCAGCCCCAGCGGTCTGCCCTGCAGCGGCGGTTCCTAATGACCGCAAATCCACGGGTGGCGTAGTCGGACATAATCAATAGCACATAACGGACTACCACTGGCCTGACCACCCTGAGCCACGGAACCGGGTTGCCACTACTACCCCCATCGTTCCCTATTGCCCGGATCCGCGTGCCCCACGGCCCAGGGGGCGAGTCAGCATTGGCGTAGTCGGCAGGATTGCAACCAACCCGCCACAAACGGGTATTGCGTGCATGAAAGAGACTTTGCACTTACCTGAAAAGAGGTTTCCCGCCATCCGGAGCCGATTCCCGCCATCAGACGCCATCTTGGACTGTTTCCCGCCGTCCGGAGTCGTTTCCCGCCATCAGACGCCATCTTGGACCGTTTCCCGCCGTCTTCCCGCAATCCGCAGCTGCTTCCCGCCATCGGACGCCATCTTCAGGACGCCGAGCAGAAAGAAGAGGGGCGTGGACGCCGAAAGCGCGCGAGACCTGAAGCTCCGCCCCACGCACCGACGCTGCGCAAGGTCCTGGAAGGGAGAGAGAGCGACGCTGACGTCATCAGGACGCGACGCAAGGTCCTCGTCCAGAGCAGCAGCAGCGGAGCCGCGGCCTACAGAAGAGGATCGTCGGAAGGTAGGCCACGCTTGACTAGGGGGGAGGAAGATGTCGGACACAGAGGCGCCCACTACCACCAACGCAGCTGCAGCAGCGGTGATGCCCTTTTCCCTGCCCTACATCCCTGGAGCGGCCTGGCTGCCCAAGTACTCAGGGGAGCCCCATGCCCTAACCGACTTTAAGGAAAGGCTGTACAGTTTGTTCCAAGTCTACCCCCTAACAGAGGAACAGAAGGTCAGCATACTAACAGGGCAGTTAACTGGCGCAGCCCAAAGGGAGGTAAAATCATGGCCCACTGAGGAGAAAAGGACTGTGAAGGGTATTCTGGCCCGGCTGCGGGGTACCTTTGACACACGTACCTCCGCTGAAATTAAAATGAGGTTCTATGGATGTAAGCAGCGGGCACAGGACAGCATCAGAGACTATGCCCTAAATTTGCAGGAAACCTTGAGGGCTATTCAACAAACTGACCCTGGCAGTGTGCAGTAACGGATAAGCTGCTAACAGAACAATTCATAGAAGGTCTGCTGTCTAGCGCCCACAGGGCCCAACTGCGCCTCATGTTCTTTCAGAACCCTGACCTGACCTTTGCCCAATTTAAGGACAGGGCCATAAGGGTGCTCCGTGAATCTGCAACCAGTGGCGCTATAAACCCCCGGCGCCCTGCTCTCACCTACCACCAGGAGGCGGCGCCCTCCTCTATGGACCCCGTGGGGGCTGATGCACAGGCCCTGAACCAAGCCCCGTCGAAAGACCTGCACCACCAAGTCCAGGAGCTGACCAGGAGCGTCGCGGCGTTGACCAGGACCGTCCAGGCGTTGCAAGTGGACCCGTCAAGACCCATCGAGCTGGCTTCAAGTCCGGAGGATGTCCCGTGGCGTCGACAGAGGAGGATCCCGTCGTTCCGAGGGAGACCCACAGACCGCTATGCAGAGGATGGACAGCCCATTTGCCGTCGATACAACCAGCCCAGACACATTTCCAGGTACTGTAATTTAAACTGGTCCAACCTGGGGCAGAGGGCCAACCCCCAGGCATAAGATCACCAGGCCCTTATAATTGGCGTGATAAGTACGTTGGGGGGCGCCCGGTTTTACCCGTGGTGCTGGACGGTATCCCCATGAGCGCCTTGCTGGATACTGGGTCACAAGTAACCACTATCCCTTATGTACTTTTTAAGCAGTATTGGACTGATGCTGATATCACACGGTATCCAGACAGTAACTTGAGCATCATCGCCAGTAATGGCTTACCCGTGCCGCAGATGGGGTTCAAGGAGATGACCATTAAAATTGGTAAAGTTGAACTGCCGGCACAGGGAGTGATTATTGTGGACATTGACCGTCGTGAAAGTCACCCTAAAATAACTGTGGGTACTAACGTGATTGAAAATTGTCTTTCAGAGGTAATTGTAATCTTACAACAGGTGGCGGTGAATGCTAGTTTCAGCCAACAGAGAGTCCTCAACAAGGAGATAAAAGCCCTGATGAGACGGCAGCAGGTAGAACTGTCTGGTGGTGAGATCGGTAGCGTAAGACTGAGTGACCCATTCCCCATTTCCATGCCTCCCAAAAGTGAAATGATGATCTGGTGTCGGACTGCAATCGGGTTGAGAGGTAGAGACTACCAAGCCATGGTAGAACCCGTGTACTCAGACAGCAGGCCCACCATTTTGACAGCCCGGGGGGTGGTTGATGTCCGTCATGGGAGGGTGCCCGTCCGCATCCTCAACATTGGGGAGAGGGAGGTACACTTACCCAGGTACGCTACACTCGCCAAGCTGTTTGTGGTCGAACACAAAGCTATCAGGGCCATGGAACCCTTGCCTCCATCTCCTCAGGCGGAGGGTAATGGCTCCCAGAAACAAAAGGAGGACTGGTGCCAGAAACTCCATGTGGGTGCTGACTCCACTCCCCTGCACCAAAAACAAGGAGTCTACCGGGTGGTACAGGAGTATGAGAGAGTCTTTAGTAAGCACCCACTAGACTTCGGCAGAGTAAAGGGGATAGAACACCACATCCCCACCGGGAGCCACCCACCAATAAAAGAGAGGCACAGACCTGTACCCCCTGCACATTATCAGAACGCAAAGGGCATGCTAAGAGAGATGAAAGAAGCTGGGGTTATTAGAGACAGCTGTAGCCCCTGGGCAGCCCCCTTGGTTCTGGTCAAAAAGAAAGACGGCACCATGAGAATGTGCGTGGACTATAGACAAATCAACCGTATCACGCACAAAGACGCATATCCGCTGCCTAGAATAGAGGAGTCTTTAGCCACACTAAATTCTGCTAACTTCTTTTCTACTTTGGACCTTACTAGCGGGTACTGGCAGGTTCCTGTGGCAGAGGCTGACAAGGAGAAGACCGCCTTCACCACCCCGATGGGACTGAGTGAGTTCAACTGTATGCCCTTCGGGCTCTGCAACGCACCAGGTACCTTCCAGCGGCTGATGGAATGCTGTCTAGGGCACCGAAACTTCGAGACGGTCCTCCTTTACCTGGACGACGTGATCGTCTATTCGAAGACCTACGAGGACCATCTCAAACACCTGGCTGAGGTGTTCGAAGCCCTGGCAGGCTATGGCCTGAAGGTGAAACCATCGAAGTGTCACCTGCTGAAACCAAAGGTCCAGTACCTAGGGCACGTGGTAAGCGCGGAAGGAGTGGCCCCCGACCCTGACAAGGTCACGGCAATCAAGAGCTGGCCAAGCCCCTCGAACATCAAAGAGGTGAGACAGTTTCTCGGGTTGGTAGGCTACTACCGAAGATTCATCCCCGGGTTCACTAAGATGGCAGCTCCTATGCAGGACCTCCTGATCGGACAGTCTAAGTCCAGGAGCCAAAAGCCGCCCTTCAAGTGGGATAAACCGGAAGAGGAGTCCTTCCGCCAGCTAAAGATGGCCCTCACAGGGGACGAGATCCTGGCCTACCCTGATTATGGCCAGCCTTTCATTCTCCACACAGACGCCAGTAATGTAGGACTGGGAGCCGTACTGTCCCAAAACCAACAGGGCAGAGAACGGGTGATCGCATACGCCAGCCGGAAGCTGAGGCCCACCGAGAGGAACCCAGAGAATTACAGCTCCTTCAAGCTAGAATTCTTGGCGGTGGTGTGGGCCGTGACGGAACGCTTCAAGCATTACCTGGCCTCCGCAAAGTTCACCGTGTACACGGACAACAACCCGTTGACACACCTGGACAATGCAAGACTGGGTGCCCTGGAACAGCGGTGGATGGCCCGTCTCTCCAACTATGACTTCGTGATCAAGTACCGGGCAGGCAAAACCAATGCTAACGCGGATGCCCTATCAAGAATGCCTCACTTACCTGAAGGTGACGAAGACCCAGAAGAGCTGGAGGAGGTAGAACTCCCCGCGTTTCACCGGTATGGAGCTGCTCAATACTCCCACCGCGTGAAGGAGGAGGATCTAACAACCGTGATAATCAATCCCCTACCTCACCACAGCTGGGCTGAGACCCAAGATAGTGACCCTGCCATCCGCCTGGTGAAAGATCTGCTGACCCAGGAAGACGCCCGCATGGATCTGGATGCTCCAGAGGAAGCTAAGCAGCTATGGAAAGAGAAGAGCAAGCTGTTCCTCTACGAAGGCAAGTTGTGCAGAAGGATTGTCAACCACCGGACGCACAAGCTGACCTGGCAAGTCGTGGTCCCAAGGCGGGATGCAGCTATGGTCCTGGGGGCTTACCATGACAGAGCGGGGCACTTCGGTTGGAAGAAACTGGAGTTCCTGCTAAGAGGAAGATTCTTTTGGGTCGGCATGAGAGGAGCTGTAGAAAAATGGTGCAGAGACTGTGGCCCTTGTCACCTAAGGAGGAAGGACCGTGCCAGCCAGAAGACACCCTTGAGGCCCATCGTCACCACGCAGCCTCTTGAGCTGGTAGCTCTGGACCACGTCAAATTGGCTCCAAGCCGGTCAGGATACATCTATGCCCTGACAATCGTGGACCACTATTCCCGTTTTCTAGTGGTGGTCCCGGTGAAGGACTTGACAGCCCAAATAGCGGCCAGAGCCTTCCAGCAATACTTCTGCCGTCCACACGGGTATCCGGAGCAGGTCCTGACAGACCAGGGTCCAGCGTTCGAGGCTGAAATCTTCCAGGAGTTCTGCGACCTCTATGGCTGTAAGAAGATTCGGACAACGCCTTACCACCCCCAAACCAACGGGATGTGTGAGAAGATGAACAATATAGTCATTGATCTCCTGAAGACGTTGCCCCTGGAGGAACGCAGCCTGTGGCCAGAAAAACTGCCGGACCTAATAGACCTATACAACAATATCCCGGTGAATGCTACAAACTGCACCCCGGCTTACCTGATGCGAGCCTGACCAGGTAAGCTGCCCGTAGACCTGGAGATGGGAGTCCTAATACCAGAGGATACCTCCCCGGATGCGGACTGGGATACGGAAAGGCAACTGCAGTACAAGAAGGTACAGGAGAGTGTGGAGAAGAGCCTGGCCCAGGTGAGAGAGAGGCAAGAAAAACTCTTCAATCAACACGCCCCTGCTGGTCCCCTAGAACCTGGTGAGCAGGTCCTAAAGCGAAAAAGAAGGCTACATAAGTTGGACGACCAGTGGGAAAGGGAACCCTACACTGTACTGCAGTCTGACCACGACAACCCAAAGGTGTGCGTAATCACCAAGGACGGAGGAGAAACCACTAGTGTCGTCTCCAGAGACCACCTCAAAAGGTGCCCCGAGCAACTTCGTAGTGCAGAAGAAGATCAGAGTGACCTTGAACCCGCAGAGGACAAGGAAGAAATGATCAGCACTGTTCTCGGAGAGTTCCCTCAGTCCTGGACTCGCATAAATGATGCCATAGTGGTACCTGTCCTGCATTTCCTGCAACCGACTGTGAAACAACCTGCACCAGAGCCGGAAGGTGAACTGGAGCAAGCGGTTCCAGAGGCAGAAGAGCCTGCATCAGCAGCCCAGGAGAGTCAACCCTCTGCTGACAGTGAGCCTGCCATGCCTGCGGTAAGCCAAAGGACCCGCAGACAGCTGCCTGCCCTACCTGTACACCCAGCTGGTAGCTGTACCCCTAACGCTAGTGGGGAAAGCCAGGTTGGTCCACCACCAGACAGTGGGCTACGTAGATCAACCAGGAGCACAAAGGGGCAGATACCCGCTCGCTGGAGAATATAGAGCGCGCTAAGATTGTAAATAACCCTGTTGCCAAATGTTGAAATGTTTGCCAAGTTACATGCTTGTTTGCTAATTCTGTGTTTCAGTTTCTTGCAGTTACCGTAAGGACTCACAGGTTATGGACTTTTGATAATCAGGACCTTGTATGGACTGCATTCGGAGCCTACCCCAGGAATGAACTAAGACTGTGAAGGACTTGGGGTAGGACAGACCCCCACCTGGTTAAGGCTCCCCGTTGTGCTGGTGATATGGACACCCGGTCACAGGCCACACTGTGACCTTAAGAACTCAATTTGTGCGTCGTCTGTCTATTAATGTTTTATGGTTATGCATATTGTCTTTGTTTACTGTTTAGTCCCGGAGTACTAAATTTCACTAGGGGGGAATGTGTCACCCTGGCCACAAAATGTATTAAAGCTGTGTCTGAGAGCAAGGGGGAGGTTCTCTAGTCAGGGGAACATTAGCATGCAATGCCTCCTGTCTCAGGCCAGTAGGGGGAGCTGGCTGCCCCTATAAAAGCTGGTACTGGGGGCAGGGTTAGAGAGAACTTGAAGGCCTGTCTCAGGACTGAGACTTGTCCCAGAGCAGAGCAGGGACAGAAAGTTGTATTGCACCTAAGAGGAAGTGTGGCAGGAGGAGAGCCACAAGCCAGAGACAAGAGGCGAAGTGAGCCTGTCTTGGCAGATAAAAGACTTACTTTACCAGACTTTGGTGTCTGAGGCTGGGAGGATTCTACATCCTCCAGCAGATAACCAGTTCGCAGGGGACTGTATATTCCTTGGCCTAAGAAGCCTGGAGGCCCTGCCACAACAGAAGGGACCAGCAGAGCCGTACAAGGCTGGGAGCAGAAAGGAACCCACGTCGCAGGCCATACAGGCGAGAATACATGGAAAGCTCGGAAACGTGGGCTGTTACCCTATAACGAGGAGATAGCCAGAAGGAGCGCAGAAAGCACGGTAGGCCTACACCCTCACCCTGACCAGGGCCAATTTCCCCGTTGCTCTCAGACATCCAGGTCCCCTCCTAGCCGGGACTGTTTATGGGTCAGTTTACCTGTTTTAGTAAAGACGCTGGACTGCAACTTGTTGTCTGTGTGCTCCTTGCTCCTCCAGCACTATCGGCACCGGGACTCTCACTACCATCACTCCCACCATCCACCACACTGCCCTGGGGCCGCACTCTTCCCGTGGGGAGTCACACCATCCCAGCTACATATATCATCAGCCCCAGCGGTCTGCCCTGCAGCGGCGGTTCCTAATGACCGCAAATCCACGGGTGGCGTAGTCGGACATAATCAATAGCACATAACGGACTACCACTGGCCTGACCACCCTGAGCCATGGAACCGGGTTGCCACTACTACCCCCATCATTCCCTATTGCCCGGATCCGCGTGCCCCACGGCCCAGGGGGCGAGTCAATGGCGCAGCAGTAATAATTACCAGAGACAGTGGGGTGCAGTCTTCCGGATTTACTCACAGTTCTTACTTTGCTCCTCGTTACAACTGCAGATCATAACTTCCCACGTCGTGCTGCGTTCACCGGGCAGGGGCTCAGCCAACCCTCAGGTACCTCCGGAGTACATAACGGGACCCCATTCTGTGTGTTCCTTCTGGCCGTCTCCCTGCACCTCACAGCCAATGTCCCAATCCAGTGGCCGCTGGCCTTGTCGGGCGACGTGTTCTCTGTTCCCTGGGCCCTCTATGGCCACCTTCTCTCTTTGGGCTGCAGCACTTGAAATGCTACACCCTCCGGTTACCCAGCTGAATATTGTAATTCTCACTAGTTAGGGGCCGGTCCTCTCTGCGACCCGATCCCTCCACCGCCTGGTAGACTAGGGCGTACAGATGACCTCGAGCACTGCCGGTACCCCTGGGATCCTTTCTTCACTCCTGGAGCCTTCTCTCTGCTCCCGTTCCTTCCTCCTCTCCTTCTCCTGGGCCTCCTCACTAGGCCCACTCCGCCTGAGCAGAGCTCCTGCAGAGCTCCTGCTCCCAACTCTCTTCCTCTCACTTCTCCTCTGACTGGAACTGAACTCACTAGAATGTTCCACCCTCTCTTTTATATCACCTCTTACTGAGCTCCCCTGAACTTCTTCCTCCACCCACACCTACTATATGGTCCTCCCTACTTTGGTTCAGTCAGGGACAGGGCTCAGCAGAGGAGCAGCGCATCTTGCCTCTCCTGCTGGTCTGGAGTAGTGTAGTGTTGGATGCAGGTGTTAGGGTCCCGGGCAGCACTCTATCCTTACCTGAGAGTGAGATACCACACCTCTGGGTGAGATGCAGTACCTCTGTGGCGACTGAACCCGCAGGGGCACCACACCTACGATCCTGCTCCACCATCACCGCAACTCACAGCTGCTGGAGCACTGGCTTCATGTATCCAGGGTCCACAGCATTCCTCCACTTCCGCCGGGCCGGTTTTCTGAAGGACCCTGCTCCACCACCCCCAGGTAAGATACCTAATCAGACTATAAGACGGACCCCATCTTATAAAAAAAAAATTTCCTATTTTCCACCCCAAAATTTGGGGTGCGTCTTATAGTCTGAAAAATACGGTAATTTATTTTAGTTCTTCAATACAAAAAGTGAAGCTCATATATAGAGTCATTACAGACAGAGTGATCTATTTCAAGTATTTATTTCTGTTAATGTTGATGATTATGGCTTACAGCCAATGAAAACACAAAAGCCATTATCTCAGTAAAATAGAATACTTTATAACAACAGCTTGAAAAATGTTTTTAAAATCCGAAATGTTGGCCTACTGAAATGTATGTTCAGTAAATGCCCTCAATACTTTGTCAGGGCTCCTTTTGCATCAATTACTGCATCAATGCAGCGTGGCATGGAGGCGATCAGCCTGTGGCACTGCTGAGGTGTTATGGAAGCCCAGGTGGCTTTGATAGCAGCCTTCAGCTCATCTGCATTGTTGGGTCCAGTGTCTCTCATCTTCCTCTTGACAATACTCCATAGATTCTCTATGGGGTTAAGGTCAGGCGAGTTTGATGGCCAATCAAGCACAGTGATACTATTGTTTGTAAACCAGGTATTGGTACTTTTGGCAGTGTGGACAGGTGCCAAGTCCTGCTGTAGAATGAAATTTCCAAAAAGCTTGTCGGCAGAGGGAGCATGAAGTGCTCTAAAATTTCCTGGTAGACGGCTGCACTGACTTTGGTCTTGATACAACACAGTGGACCTACACCAGCAGATGACATGGCTCCCCAAACCATCACTGATTATGGAAACTTCACACTAGACCTCAAGTAGCTTGGATTGTGGCCTCTCCACTCTTCCTCCAGACTCTGAGACCTTGATTTCCAAATGAAAATTGGGAGTCTGGGACCTTGTGGAGTGTGTTCATGACTGCCTTCTGGACATCTGTCAAGTCAGTAGTCTTACCCATGATTGTGGAGCCTACTGAAACAGACTAAGGAACCTTTTTAAATGCTTAGGAAGCCTTTGCATGTGTTTTTTGTTTATTATTTTAATTTACTGAGATAATGACTTTTGTGTTTTCATTGGCTGTAAGCCATAATCATCAACATTAACAGAAATAAACACTTGAAATAGATCACTCTGTCTGTAATGACTCTATATAATATATGAGTTTCAATTTTTGTATTGAAGAACTGAAATAAATTAACTTTTTGATGATATTCTAATTTAGTGAGATGCACCTGTATGTATATACATAGTCATAATGCAGCTAGGGGTGTGTTCACACAGTGTTTTTTTTAAACGTTTTTTTCCACATTATAAAACTCAGTGTTGTCAGGAAAAGCATTGCATGTATTTTTGATGTATGCCTCATACAAAATACATTTTTGAAGATTTTTTTTAATCTTCCATCCTATACTCGGGCACTGACTGTATATTGTTGTGGCCCCGGGACTTGCTTAGATCCGCTGGGTGGCATTGCCAGCTACATTGCAGTAAATGGGTGACCTGAAATCCCACATTTATCCTGTGACCAGTTAGGGACTGTTTTTTCTCAAAGAAGGGGCTCGTGTTATTAATCCCAGACAATCCATTAATGGAGTTTCCAGTAGTATAATAATGATGATTTATCCTGGGGATGGGTTATCAATATCAGATCGGTGGGGCTCCGACACGCGGCACCAGCTCTAACCTTCAGCTGATTGCAGCGCTCAAGTGTAAATAGTGTGAAGATTGAACATCACTGCTCCATTCACTGTACTGCGGGTCCTGCAGATCAGCTAATATTCATGTAATAGGAGCTGATCTGCAGCACCAGGGAGCGGCCACTACACAGTGAACAGATCAGTGATGTTCAGCTCCTCCACACTGTTTCCATCTGACCTCTGCCAAAGCTGCAAGCAGCTGATTGGTGGAGTTGCCGTGTGCTGGACCCCCACAAATCTGATATATTAATGACCTAACCAAGGGATAGGCCATCAATATGTTTGTCCTGGAAAATCTCTTTAAGGCCCACCTGCACATTCTATGTATATAATATATATATATGACAAAGAGTGGGAAGGGGTTAATCACAGGCTCATAAAACGGACAAACAACACAAATATTGGTTCTATCTTTTACACATTTGGGGTAGCCCTTAAGAGGGCCATTGGGTCAAAGAGAGAGAGAGAGAAGAGAGAGGGGAGGGAGAGATACTGGGAGATACCAAGAGAGAGACCCAACCAGTGCAAGTCTAAGCCGGGCAGGCGGCAGCGGCTATTTATACCCACTGCTGATCTCTTATTGGTGGAAAATCTGGGTGTGGCTGCTATTTAAACCCACTGCTTATCTCTGATTGGTGGAAAATCTGGGTGTGGCTGCTCTCTGATTGGTGGAAAATCTGGGTATGGCTTCTCTGTGATTGGTCAGCATTATGACCTCACAGTGGCGATGACTCATACCTCCTGGGTGGTTCTTCTGGGCGGTTCTGTTTTCTGATTGGTGGAAATTCTAATCAGCATTATGACCTCACAGTGGCCGGGACTCATGTTTCATGGACTGTTCTATCTGGGTGACCTGAAGCATGCTGATCTCTGATTGGTGGAAATTCAAGTCATCTTCATGACATCACAATCAGCATGTTATTACTGCTGAGTGCTGAGATGTTCAGTTTTTTCCTAAATTTCCTACGTTTTGTCCTAATTTATTAACACATATATACCACTCATTCCTACAATCAAAGGATCAGGAAAACACTCTGAAATCAATATCCTACAATTTACCCCAACAGCAAAAAAACAACTATACACAAAATACCAAAAGATATATCAGATTATTAATGAGCAAATAAAAGACACTATCACATAAAAATAATTTTTAGAAAGGTGTAGAAAAAATGCTGTAACGTAAACGCTTCAAAAATAGAAATGTTAATGATTTATTTAATCAATTAACAAAATACAAGTGAATGAACAAACAAAAAATCTAGATCCAATTAATATTTGGTGTGACCAACTTTTGACTTTAAAACAGCATCAATTCTTCTAGGTACACCTGCGCAAAGTCAGGGATTTTGTAATAATACAGTCAGGTGTCTGGTCATACACCATGGCAAGACTGAGCAAGAATACACAAGGAAGTTATACTACATCAGCAAGGTCTCTAAGGCACAAATTTCAAAGCAGATTGAGGGTTCAAGATGTGTCATTCAAGCACTTATGAAGAAGCACAAGAAAATGTGCAACGTTGAGGTCAGTAGATGTGACTCGCCCCCTGGGCCGTGGGGTACTCTAGGTTGCGCTGTGCTGATGGGGGTAGTAGTGGCAACCCGGTCCCGTGCTCAGGGTGTCAAGCTGAAATGATGGCAGTCTCTTTCTATATATAGACATGTGAAAGTCCGACTACGCCACCCGTGGACCGCTGGGGCTGGTGTTGGTGAGCAGCACAGGAATGGTATAACTCCCCACGGGAGAAGTGTAGCCCCAGGGCAGTGTAGGTGGATGTTGGGGGTGATAGTTCCGGCCGCGATAGTTAGAATGCAGAATCCGCTTAAACAGTTCAGGGTCTTTATTGTAACAGGTGGTAGTGACCCAACAGCAGTACCGTCTAGAAGGGGGGCTTGGATGTCTGAGAACACTCGGGAAGCCCCTCTGGTCAGGGTGAGGGTGTAGGCCTACCGTACTCTCTATGCTCTTTCTGACTAGTTCCCCCTTTAGTGGTAAAATAGCCCATGTCCCTGAGCGTGCTGTGTATTCTCACCCGTATGGCTTGCAACTTGGGCTCCTTTTACCTCTGGCCTCTCTTGGCTTTGCTGGTCCCTTCTGTTGTGGCGGAGCCTCCGGGCTTTTTAGGCCAAAGGACATGAAATCCCTCACAGATTGGTTCTCTGCTGCTGGACTTAGAGTCTTTACAGCCTCGGACCCCAATGTCCGGTAGGTAGTTCTCTATCTGCCAGGACTGGCTCTCCGTGCTGTATGTCCCTGGCTCGTGGCTTCTCCACTGCCTCACGACCTCCTCAGCTACAGCTGAACTGTCCCTCCTTCTCTGGGACTAGTCTCACTCCTGAGCTAGGTTGTCCAGTTCTCTCTAACCCTGCCCCCAGTTCCAACTTTTATAGGGGCAGCCAGCTCCCCCTACTGGCCTGGGACAGGAGGTGCTGTATGCTAATTGTCCCTAACCAGGGAACCTCCCTCCTGCTCTCAGACACAGCCTTTATTATTTGAGGCATCCAGGCCTGGGGTGACACATTCCCCCCTCGTAAAAGTTTAGTACTCCGGGACTAAGCCTTTTTGGCCAAAAACAACCGGGTAACATATGCACGACCATAAACACAACATTAATACATGGCAACAAACAAAACACAATTGAGTTCTTTAGGTCACAGTGTGGTCTGTGACCGCGTGTACATATCACCAACAAAAGGAGAGGGTCACAGTATGATCTGTGACCGGGTGTCCATTTCACCAACACAAGGGGAGCCTTAACCAGGTAGGGGTCTGTCCTTGCCCCGAGTCCTTGACAGTCTTTATTCATTCCTTTGGTTAAGCTTCAAAAGGAGGCACTTTGTGCAATTATTTACAAGAAAGTCCCGGTTACTCAAAGTTCATAACCTGTTAGTCCATATAGTCAACTGAAAGAAACTGAAAAGACATAATTACTGGTCATGCAATTAGCTGTTTGAACATTTGACAATTATTTACAAGGGTTATTTACAGTTCTTTACACACCCTATATTTTCCAGCGAGCAGGTATCTGCCCCCTAGTGCTCCCGGTTGACCTGCGTAAGCCACTGTCTGGTGGTGGTCTAACTTGGCTTTCCCCACTATCATTTAGGGTACAGCTACTAGCTGGGTTTACAGGCAGTTCAGGCAGCTGTCTGCGGGTCCTTTGGCTTACCGCAGGCATGGCAGGCTCACTGTCAGCAGAGGGTTGACTCTCCTGGGCTGCTGGCATGGGTTCTTCTGCCTCCAGGGCTGCTTGTTCCTCTGATTCTTCCTGCTCTCCTGTAGGTTCCTCCTGGGTTGGTTGAAGGAAGTGTAGGACGGGTACCACTATTGCGTCGTTTATCCGAGTCCAGGACCGGGGAAACTCTCCAAGAACTGTGCTGATCATTTCTTCCTTGTCCTCTGCGGGTTCAAGGTCATCTTGATCTTCTCCTGCACTCTGTAGTTGCTCGGGGCACCTTTTTAGGTGGTCTCTGGAGACGGTGCTAGTGGTTTCTCCTCCATCCTTGGTAATTACACATACCTTCGGGTTGTTGTGGTTGGACTGCAGTACTGTGTACGGGTCTCTTTCCCACTGGTCATCTAGCTTGTGAAGCCTTCTCTTCTGCTTCAGGACCTGCTCGCCAGGTTCCAGGGGACCAGCAGGGGTGTGTTGGTTAAAGAGCCTCTCTTGTTTTTCTCTCACTTGAGCCAGACTCCTCTCCACACTCTCCTGTACCTTCTTGTACTGTAGCCGCCGTTCCGTATCCCAGTCCGCGTCTGGGGAGGTGTCCTCGGGTGTCAGGACTCCCATCTCCAGGTCTACCAGCAGCTTACCTGGTCTTGCTCGCATCAGGTAAGCCGGGGTGCAATTTGTAGCATTCACCGGGATATGGTTGTATAAGTCGATCAGGTCTAGCAGCTTCTCCGGCCACAGGCTGCGTTCTTCCAGGGGCAACATCTTGAGGAGATCAATGACGATATTATTCATTTTCTCACACAACCCGTTGGTTTGCGGGTGGTAAGGCGTTGTCTGAATCTTCTTACAGCCGTAGAGGTTGCAGAACTCCTGGAAGATTTCCGCCTCGAACGCTGAACCTTGATCTGTCAAGACCTGTTCCGGATACCCGTGTGGACGGCAGAAGTGTTGCTGGAAGGCTCTGGCCGCTGTTTGGGCTGTCAAGTCTTTAACAGGAACCACCACCAGGAGCCGGGAATAGTGATCCACTATTGTCAGGGCATAGACGTAGCCCGACCGGCTTGGAGCCAATTTTACATGGTCCAGAGCTACCAGCTCAAGAGGCTGCCTGGTTATGATGGGCCTCAAGGGTGTCTTCTGGCTGGTATGGTCCTTCCTTCTGAGGTTACATGGGCCGCAGTCCCTGCACCACTTCTCTATGGCCCCTCTTCAGAAGAACCACTCTCTCAGTAGGAACTCCAGTTTCTTCCACCCGAAGTGTCCCGCTCTGTCATGGTAGGCCTCCAGGACCATTGCTGCATCTCGTCTTGGGACCACTACCTGCCAGGTCAGCTCGTGCATCCGGTGGTTGACAAGCCTTCTGCATAGCTTACCTTCGTAGAGGAATAGCCTGCTTTTCTCCTTCCATAACAGCTTGGCTTCCTCTGGAGCGTCCGGGCCAGGGCTAGCGTCTGCCTGGGTTAACATGTCTTTCACCAGGCGAGTTGCAGGGTCACTATCTTGCGTTTCAGCCCAGCCGTGGTGGGGTAAGGGGTTGAACATGACGGTGGTTAGGTCTTTGTCTCTTACCCGGTGAGAATACTGAGTGGCCCCATACCGGTGGAACGCAGGGAGCTCTACTTCCTCCAGCTCTTCCGAGTCTTCTTCTCCTTTGGGTAGGTGGGGCATTCTTGATAGGGTGTCTGCATTGGCGTTGGTTCTGCCTGCCCGGTATTTGATTGTGAAATCATAATTTGATCTCCGGGCCATCCACCGCTGATCTAGGGGACCAAGTCTAGCATTGTCCAGATGTGTCAACGGGTTGTTGTCCGTGTACACCGTGAACTTTGCAGAGGCCAGGTAATGTTTAAACCGTTCTGTTACGGCCCACACCACTGCCAAGAACTCTAGCTTGAAGGAGCTGTAATTCTCCGGGTTTCTTTCGGGGGGCCTCAGCTTCCGGCTGGCATACGCTATCACTCGTTCCCTGCCCTGTTGATTTTGGGACAGTACGGCTCCTAGCCCCACATTACTGGAGTCGGTGTGGAGGATAAAAGGCTGGCCATAATCAGGGTAGGCCAGAATTTCATCTCCCGTGAGGGCCATCTTCAGTTGGCGGAAAGAATCCTCTTCCAACCTGTCCCACTTGAAGGGTGGCTTGTGACTTCTGGATTTAGACTGACCTATCAGGAGGTCCTGCATTGGAGCTGCCATCTTAGTGAACCCAGGCATGAACTTTCGGTAGTAGCCTACCAACCTGAGGAATTGCCTCACTTCTTTGATGTTAGAGGGGCTTGGCCAGCTCTTGATTACTGTAACCTTGTCGGGGTCGGGGGCTACTCCCTCTGCACTCACCACGTGTCCTAGGTACTGTACCTTCGGTTTCAACAGGTGACACTTTGAGGGCTTTACCTTCAGGCCAAAGCCTGCCAGGGCTTCGAACACCTCTGCCAGGTATTTCAGATGGTCCTCGTAGGTCTTTGAATATACAATCACGTCGTCCAGGTAAAGTAGGACCGTCTCAAAGTTTCGGTGCCCAGACAGCATTCCATCAGCCTCTGGAAGGTCCCGGGTATGTTGAAGAGCCCGAATGGTATACAGTTGAATTCACTTAATCCCATCGGGGTGGTGAAGGCGGTCTTCTCCTTGTCAGCCTCTGCCACAGGAACCTGCCAGTACCCGCTAGTAAGGTCCAAAGTAGAGAATAAATTAGCTGATTTTAGTGCGGCCAAAGACTCCTCTATTCTAGGCAATGGGTATGCGTCTTTATGGGTGATACGATTGACTTTTCTATAGTCCACGCACATTCTCATGGTACTGTCTTTCTTTTTTACCAGGACCAAGGGGGCTGTCCAGGGGCTACAGCTGTCTCTAATGACCCCGGCTTCTTTCATTTCTCTCAGCATGCCTTTTGCATTCTGATAGTGTGCGGGGGGTACAGGTCTGTATCTCTCTTTTATTGGTGGGTGGCTCCCGTGGGGATGAGGTGTTCTACCCCTTTCACTCTGCCGAAGTCTAGCGGGTGCTTACTAAAGATTCTCTCGTACTCCTGAACCACCCGGTAGACTCCTTGTTTTTGGTGCAAGGGAGTGGAGTCAGCACCCACATGGAGTTTCTGGCACCAGTCCTCCTTGTGTTTTTGGGAGCCATTATCCTCTGCCTGGGGAGATGGAGGCAAGGGTTCCACGGCCCTGACAGCATTGTGTTCAACAGTAAACAATTTGGCTAGTGTAGCGTACCAGGGCAAGTGTACTTCCCTTTCCCCAATGTTTAAGATCCGGACGGGCACCCTTCCATGGCGGAGATCAACCACCCCCCGGGCTGTCAAAATGGTGGGTTTGCTGTCTGAGTACACGGGTTCTACCATGGCTTGGTAGTCTCTACCTCTCAACCCGATTGCAGTCCGACACCAGATCATCATTTCACTTTTGGGAGGCATGGAAATGGGTAACGGGTCACTCATCCTCACGCTACCGATCTCACCACCAGACAGTTCTACCTGTTGCCGTCTCATCAGGGCTCTTATCTCTTTCTGGAGGACCCTCTGTTGGCTGGAGCTCGCATTCATCGCCACCTGCTGCAAAATTACAATTACTTCTGAAAGACAATTTTCAATCACGTTAGTTCCCAAGGTTATTTTAGGGTGACTTTCTCGACGGTCAATGTCCTCAATAATCACTCCCTGTGCCGGTAGTTCAACCATACCAATCTTGATGGTCATCTCTCTGAACCCCACCTGCGGCACGGGTTGACCATTGCTGGCGATGATACTCAAGTCATCGTCTGGATAACGGGTTATATCAGTGTCACTCCAGTACCGCTTGAAAAGTACATAGGGGATGGTAGTCACTTGAGACCCGGTGTCCAGCAGTCCACTCATGGAGATACCGTCCAGCACTACGGGTAAAACCGGGCACCCCCCACGTACTTATCACGCCAATTAGACGGGCCTGGTGACCTTATGCCTGGGGGTTGGCCCTCTGCCCCAGGTCGGACCAGTTTAAAGTACAGTACCTGGCTATGTGTCCTGGCTGTTCGCAATGGTGGCAAATCGGCTGTCAATCCTCAGCATAGCGGTCTGTGGGCCTCCCTCTGAACGACGGGATCCTCCTCCGTCGACACCACGGGACATCCTCCGGACTGGAAGCCAGCTTGATTGGTCCTGACGGGTCCATCTGTAACGACTGTACGGTCCTGGTCAATGCAGCAACACTGTTAGTTCTTGGACCTGATGGTGCAGGTTTGCAGACGGGGATGGGTTTAGGGCCTGCGCATCAGCCCCCACAAGGTCTGCAGGGTAGGGCGCCTCCTCCTGGTGGTATGTAATGGCAAGACGCCGGGAAGCTACAGCGCCACCTGGTGTGGGTTCTCGGAGCACGTGGATGGCCCTTTCTTTAAACTGTGCAAAAGTCAAATCGGGGTTCTGTAGGGCCATGAGGCGCAGCTGGATTCTATGGGCGCTAGACAGCAGACCTTCTATGAACTGGTCAGTCAATAGTTTATCTGTATCCTGCATGCTGCCAGGGTCAGCTTGTTTGATTGCTCCCACGGCTTCCTGTAAATTTAGGGCATAGTCTCTGATGCTGTCCTGTGTCCGCTGCTTACATCCGTAGAACCGCATTTTAATTTCAGCGGAGGTGCGGGTGTCAAAGGTACCCCGCAGCCGGGCCAAAATGTCCTTTACAGTCCTTCTCTCCTCAGCTGGCCATGATTTTACCTCCCTCTGGGAGGCACCAGTTAACTGCCCTGTCAGTATGCTGATTTTCTGTTCTTCTGTTAGAGGATAGACTTTAAACAAGCTATACAGCCTTTCCTTAAAGTCGCTTAAGGTATGTGACTTGTCGGCATACTGGGGCAGCCAGGCCGCTCCAGGGATATAGGGCATGGAAAACAGCATCACAGCTGCAGCGGCTACGCTGGTGGTAGAGGGTCCCTCCGCGTCCGACATCTTCCTCCCCCCTAGTTAACCGTGGCCTACCTTCCGTTGATCCTCTTCCGTAGGCCGCGGTTCCGCTAGCGCTGCTCTGGGTGAGGACCTTGCGTCGCGTCCTGGTGACGTCAACGTCGCTCTCTCTCCTTCCAGGACCTTGCACAGCGTCCGGACGAAGGGCGGGGCTTCAGGTCTCGCGCGGTTTTGGTGTCCACGCCCCTCTTCTTCCCGCGCGGCGTCCCGAAGATGGCGCCTTTTGGCGGGAAACAGCCCCGAATGGCGGGACACTCCGCTCAGGTAAGTATAAAGTCTTTTCAGACACGCATTACTCGTTTGTGGCGGGTTGGTCACAACCCTGCCGACTACGCCAAAAAGCTGACTCGCCCCCTGGGTCGTGGGGTACTCAAGACCGGGTCTCTAGGTTGCGCGGTGCTGATGGGGGTAGTAGTGGCAACCCGGTCCCGTGCTCAGGGTGTCAAGCTGAAATGATGGCAGTCTCTTTCTATATATAGACATGTGAAAGTCCGACTACGCCACCCGTGGATTGCGGTCAGGGATAACCGCCGCTGCAGGACACACCGCTGGGGCTGGTGTTGGTGAGCAGCACAGGAATGGTATAACTCCCCACGGGAGAAGTGTAGCCCCAGGGCAGTGTAGGTGGATGTTGGGGGTGATAGTTCCGGCCGCGATAGTCAGAATGCAGAATCCGCTTAAACAGTTCAGGGTCTTTATTGCAACAGGTGGTAATGACCCAACAGCAGTACCGGCTAGAAGTGGGGCCTGGATGTCTGAGAACACTCGGGAAGCCCCTCTGGTCAGGGTGAGGGTGTAGGCCTACCGTACTCTCTATGCTCTTTCTGACTAGTTCCCCATTTAGTGGTAAAATAGCCCACGTCCCTGAGCGTGCCGTGTATTCTCACCCGTATGGCTTGCAAATTGGGCTCCTTTTACCTCTGGCCTCTCTTGGCTTTGCTGGTCCCTTCTGATGTGGTGGAGCATCTGGGCTTTTTAGGCCAAAGGACATGAAATCCCTCGCGGATTGGTTCTCTGCTGCTGGACTTAGAGTCTTTACAGCCTTGGACTCCAATGTCCGGTAGGTATTTCTCTATCTGCCAGGACAGGCTCTCCGCGCCGTACGTCCCTGGCTCGTGGCTTCTCCACTGCCTCACAACCTCCTTAGCTACAGCTGAACTGTCCCTCCTTCTCTGGGACTAGTCTCACTCCTGAGCTAGGTCGTCCAGTTCTCTCTAACCCTGCCCCCAGTTCCAGCTTTTATAAGGGCAGCCAGCTCCCGCTACTGGCCTGGGACAGGAGGTGCTGTATGCTAATTGTCCATAACCAGGGAACCTCCCTCCTGCTCTCAGACACAGCCTTTATTATTTGTGGCATCCAGGCCTGTGGTGAAACAGATGCAGTGGTCGGCCAAGGAAACTTAGTGCAGCAGATGTATGACACATTATGGTTACTTTCCTTCAAAAGCGGAAGATGTCCAGCAGTGCCATCACCTCAGAACTGGCAGCAACCAGTGGGACTCAGCTTCACTCATCTACTGTTCAGAGAAGACTGACCAGAAGTGGTCTTCATAGCAGAATTGAGGCGAAAAAGCCATATCTTCCACATCAAAACAAGGCCAAGTGACTCAACTATGCATTAAAACAGAGGAACCAGGGTGTAGAAAATTGGCAGGATGTGCTCTGGATGGTTGAGTCAAAATATGAAAAATGTTGTTATTACAGAAGAGATTTTGTTCACTGAAGGGCTGGAGAGCAGTATAATAATGAGTGTCTGTGGGCAATAGTGATGCATAAGCACGGTGGAGGGTCCTGTAAGTTTGGGGCTGCATTTCAGCAAATGGAAGTGGGAATTGGGTCAGAATTATTGGTTCCGTCAATGCTGAGATATAGAGGCAGATACTTATCCATCATGCAATATCATCAGGGAGGTGTCTGATTGGATCCAAATGTTTTCTTCAGCAGAACAACAACCCCAAACGTACAGCCAATGTCATTAAGAATTATCTTCAATGTAAAGAACAAGGTGTCCTGGAAATGATCTGGTCCCACCCAGTGGAGTAACTAGAGTCTGATAGGCCCCCACCTGCATGTTGGTCAGATGTATTGGCCCTTGTAGCATTGTGGATCCTATAAAGATATATGTGTTCTCTCCCTATGTAGTAATGTCCCCCATCCTGGCTCCTTCTTGTAATAATCTCCCACATGCTGGGCCTTATGCTATAACATTTTCCCCCACCTGTGCCCCTGTCTGGTAATGTCCCCATTCTGGCATCCTTTCTTTCATTCTGGTTTAATGTCCCCAACCTGGTATAGTGTCCCCATTCTGATATAATGTCCCCATTTTGGTATAATGTCTCTAACCTGGTATAATATCCCCCATGCTGGTGTAATGCTCCCAATTCTGCTATAATGTCCCCAAAGCTGGTATAATGCCCCACATCCTGGTATAGTATCTCCAGTTCTGGCATAATGACCCCCATGCTGCTATAATATCCCCCATACGGGTATAATATCATCATTGTGATATAATGTCCCGCATCCTGGTATAACATCATCATTGTGATATAATGTCCCCATTCTGATATAGTGTCACCCATCCGGGTATGGTGTACCCCATTCTGGTATAGTGTCCCTTATTCTGGTATAATGTCCCCAATTCTGGTATAATTTCCCCATTCTGATATAATGTCCCCATTCTGATTTAATGTCCCCCTTCCTGGTATATTGTCCCCATTCTGATATAATGTCCCCATTCTGATTTTATGTCCCCCTTCCTGGTATATTGTCCTCATTGTGATATATTGTCCCCATTCTGATATAGTGTCCTTCATCTTGGTAAAGTGTCCCCATACTAGTATAGTGTCCCCATTCTGGTATAATGTCCCCATCCTGGTATAATGCCCCCATCCTGGTTTAATGACCATCATACTGGTTTAATGTCCCTCGCCCTGGTTTAATGTCCCCCATCCTGGTACAATGCACTCCATTCTGTTACAGTGTCTCACATTCTGGCATAATGACCTAATTCTGATATAATGTCCCCATTCTGGTATAATGTACCCATTCTGGCATAATGTCCCCCATCCTGGTATGGTATCTACTGAGCTGCCATCCTAGGGATGGGTTATCAATATCAGATTGGTGGGCTCGGACACGCGGCACTGGCTCTACCCATCAGTTGTTTGCAATGCTCAGATGTAAATAGTTTGAAGATCTGAACATCACTGCTCCATTCACTGTACTGTGGGTCCTGCAAGTCAGCTAATATTCATGTAATAGGAGCTGATCTGCAGCACCAGGTAGCAGCCACTACACAGTGACCAGAGCTGTGATGTTCAGCTCCTCAACAATGTTTACATCTGACCTCTGACAGAGTTTCAAACAACTGAGTAGTGGAGGTGCCACGTGCCGGACCCCACAAATCTGATATTAATGAGCTAACCAGGGGATAGGCCATCAATAGGTTTGTCCTGGAAATTCTCTTTAAGGCCCACCTGCACATACTATGTATATAATATATCTATATGGCAAAGAGTGGGAAGGGGTTAATCACAGACTCATAAAACGGACAAACAACACAAATATTGGTTCTATCTTTTACACATTTGGGGTAGCCCTTAAGAGGGCCGTTGGGTCAAAGAGAGAGAGAAGAGAGAGGGGAGGGAGAGATACCGGGAGATACCAAGAGAGAGAGAAAAAGAGAGACCCAACCAGTGCAAGGCTAAGCCGGGCTATTTATACCCACTGCTGATCTCTGATTGGTGGGAAATCTGGGTGTGGCTGCTCTCTGATTGGTGGAAAATTTGGGTGTGGCTGCTCTGTGATTGGTGAGCATTATGACCTCACAGTGGCGATGACTCATACCTCCTGGGTGGTTCTTCTGGGCGGTTCTGTTTTCTGACTGGTGGAAATTCTAATCAGCATTATGACTTCACAGTGGCCGTGACTCATGTTTCATGGACTGTTCTATCTGGGTGACCTGAAACATGCTGATCTCTGATTGGTGAAAATTCAAGTCATCTTCATGACATCACAATCAGCATGTTATTACTGCTGAGATGTTCAGCTTTTTCCTACATTTCCTACGTTTTGTCCTAATTTATTAGCACATATATACCACTCATTCCTACAATCAAAGGATCAGGAAACCACTCTGAAATCAATATCCTACAATTTACCCCAACAACAAATAAACAACTATACACAAAATACCAAAAGATATATCAGATTATTAATGAGCAAATAAAAGACACTATCACATAAAAATAATTTTAGAAAGGTGTAGAAAAAATGATGTAAAGTAAGAACGCTTCAAAAATAGAAATGTTAATGATTTATTTAGCAAAATACAAAGTGAATGAACAAACGAAAAATCTAGATCCAATTAATATTTGGTGTGACCAACTTTTGACTTTAAAACAGCATCAATTATTCCAGGTACACCTGGCAAAGTCAGGGATTTTGTAATAATACAGTCAGGTGTCTGGTTATACACCATGGCAAGACTGAGCAAGAATACACAAGGAAGTTATACTACATCAGCAAGGTCTCTAAGGCACAAATTTCAAAGCAGATTGAGGGTTCAAGATGTGTCATTCAAGCACTTATGAAGAATCACAAGAAAATGTGCAACGTTGAGGTCAGTAGATGCAGTGGTCGGCCAAGGAAACTTATTGCAGCTGATGTATGACACGTTATGGTTACTTTCCTTCAAAAGCGGAAGATGTCCAGCAGTGCCATCAGCTCAGAACTGGCAGCAACCAGTGGGACTCAGCTTCACTCATCTACTTTTCAGAGAAGACTGGCCAGAAGTCGTCTTCATAGCAGAATTGTGGCGAAAAAGCCATATCTTCCACATCAAAACAAGGCCAAGTGACTCAACTATGCATTAAAACAGAGGAACCAGGGTGTAGAAAATTGGCAGGATGTCCTCTGGACGGTTGAGTCAAAATATGAAAAATGTTGTTATTACAGAAGAGATTTTGTTCACTGAAGGGCTGGAGAGCAGTACAATAATGAGTGTCTGTGGGCAATAGTGATGCATAAGCACGGTGGAGGGTCCTGTAAGTTTGGGGCTGCATTTCAGCAAATGGAAGTGGGAATTGGGTCAGAATTATTGGTTCCCTCAATGCTGAGATATAGAGGCAGATACTTATCCATCATGCAATATCATCAGGGAGGTGTCTGATTGGATCCAAATGTTTTCTTCAGCTGAACAACAACCCCAAACGCACAGCCAATGTCATTAAGAATTATCTTCAATGTAAAGAACAAGGAGTCCTGGAAATGATCTGGTCCCACCCAGTGGAGTAACTAGAGTCTGATAGGTCCCCACCTGCATGTTGGTCAGATGTATGGGCCCTTGTAGCGTTCTGGATCCTATAAAGATATATGTGTTCTTTCCCTATGTAGTAATGTCCCCCATCCTGGCTCCTTCTTGTAATAATCTCCCACATGCTGGGCCTTATGCTATAACATTTTCCCCCACCTGTGCCCCTGTCTGGTAATGTCCCCATTCTGGCATCATTTCCTTCATTCTGGTTTAATGTCCCCAACCTGGTATAGTGTCCCCATTCTGATATAATGTCCCCATTTTGGTATAATGTCTCTAACCTGGTATAATATCCCCCATGCTGGTGTAATGCTCCCAATTCTGCTATAATGTCCCCAAAGTTGGTATAATGCCCCACATCCTGGTATAGTATCTCCAGTTCTGGCATAATGACCCCCATGCTGCTATAATATCCCCCATACGGGTATAATATCATCATTGTGATATAATGTCCCCCATCCTGGTATAACATCATCATTGTGATATAATGTCCCCATTCTGATATAGTGTCACCCATCCGGATATGGTGTACCCCATTCTGGTATAGTGTCCCTTATTCTGGTATAATGTCCCCAATTCTGGTATAATTTCCCCATTCTGAAAAAATGTCCCAATTCTGATTTAATGTCCCCCTTCCTGGTATATTGTCCCCATTCTGATATATTGTCCCCATTCTGATATAGTGTCCTTCATCTTGGTAAAATGTCCCCATACTAGTATAGTGTCCCCATTCTGGTATAATGTCCCCATCCTGGTATAATGCCCTGTGGCACCCCAGGGGTCTGGTTGCCACAGTAATAGAAATATTATGTCTGAGAGCAAGTGGGAGGTTTCTCTGGTCAGGAGCCCTAAGCATGCAACACGGCCCACCCAGACCTGGGAGGGGAGGAATCTGCCCTTATAAACTGGGTCTGGGGCGGTATTAGTGAGTGAAGTCCCAGACAGAGACGCAGTCTGGTCTGGAGGACAGCAGACACAGGGAAAGGAAGACCTAGGAGCTCTGTAGGAACAGTAGCTGAATACCAGGGGCTGGAGCTGAGCAGAGTTCGCCCTGGTTGAAGACACTAATACCGGACACGGAGTCCGAGGCTGTGGGGACATCCAGGTCCAGCAGCAGAATCCAACCGGCAGGGGATTCCATGTCCTCTGGCAATAGAAACCCGAAGGCACGGTCACAAGCAAGGGACCAGCAACGCCATTGTGAAGCGGAGGCTAACAGAAGGCCCCAAGTCACCGGCCATACGCGTGAGCACCACACGGTATACTCAGGGACGTGGGCTACTTCTACCCGCATAGAGCAAGGTAGCCAGGAAAGAGTGCAGATAGTCGGGGAGGCCTACAACTCCACCTGGCCAGGGGAGATTCTGCTTGCTCACAGACTGACCAGGCCCCTAATGCTAACCAGTACTCCCGGGAGGGTCTGCTTTATACCACCAGTAAAGACCCTGAACTGCACCACACGTCTCTGTGTTTCATCGCCGCACCAGCACCATTACTACTGGTCCCACCATTACTACTGGACGCTCACACCATCACTCCCATCTTCCACACTAGCTGCCCTGAGGCAATAGTTCTCCCGTGAGGAGTTATTCCATACTCGGCTGCGCAAATTACATCAGCCTCAGCGGTCTGCAGCGCAGCGGCGGTCCCCACTGACCGCAATCCACGGGTGGCGTAGTCGGACATTGTTATTACCTAAGACTCCCAATGAATTGACCACCCTGGGCACAGACCGGGTCAACGCCACGGAGACTACAACCCCCAGCGATCCGGCTCCGGGTGTTCCCCTGCACAGCACAGGCCCAGGGGGCGCGTCAGCCCCCCATCCTGGTTTAATGACCATCATACTGGTTTAATGTCCCTCGCCCTGGTTTAATGTCCCCCATCCTGGTACAATGCACTCCATTCTGTTACAGTGTCTCACATTCTGGCATAATGACCTAATTCTGATATAATGTCCCCATTCTGGTATAATGTACCCATTCCGGCATAATGTCCCCCATCCTGGTATGGTATCTACTGAGCTGCCATCCTTGGGATGGGTTATCAATATCAGATCGGTGGGCTCTGACACGCGGCACTGGCTCTACCCATCAGTTGTTTGCAATGCTCAGATGTAAATAGTTTGAAGATCTGAACATCACTGCTCCATTCACTGTACTGTGGGTCCTGCAAGTCAGCTAATATTCATGTAATAGGAGCTGATCTGCAGCACCAGGTAGCAGCCACTACACAGTGACCAGAGCTGTGATGTTCAGCTCCTCAACAATGTTTACATCTGACCTCTGCCAGAGTTTCAAACAACTGAGTAGTGGGGGTGCCACGTGCCGGACCCCCACAAATCTGATATTAATGAGCTAACCAGGGGATAGGCCATCAATATGTTTGTCCTGGAAATTCCCTTTAAGGCCCACCTGCACATACTATGTATATAATATATATATATGGCAAAGAGTGGGAAGGGGTTAATCACAGGCTCATAAAACGGACAAACAACACAAATATTGGTTCTATCTTTTACACATTTGGGATAGCCCGTCACAAGGCCGTTGGGTCAAAGAGAGAGAGAGAAGAGAGAGGGGAGGGACAGATATCGGGAGATACCAAGAGAGAGAGAAAAAGAGAGACCCAAGCAGTGCAAGGCTAAGCCGGGCAGGCGGCAGCGGCTATTTATACCCATCGCTGATCTCTGATTGGTGGAAAATCTGGGTGTGGCTGCTCTCTGATTGGTGGAAAATCTGGGTGTGGCTGCTCTGTGATTGGTCAGCATTATGACCTCACAGTGGCGATGACTCATACCTCCTGGGTGGTTCTGTTTTCTGACTGGTGGAAATTCTAATCAGCATTATGACCTCACAGTGGCCGTGACTCATGTTTCATGGACTGTTCTATCTGGGTGACCTGAAACATGCTGATCTCTGATTGGTGGAAATTCAAGTCATCTTCATGACATCACAATCAGCATGTTATTACTGCTGAGATGTTCATTTTTTTCCTAAATTTCCTACGTTTTGTCCTAATTTATTAGCACATATATACCACTCATTCCTACAATCAAAGGATCAGGAAATCACTCTGAAATCAATATCCTACAATTTACCCCAACAGCAAAAAAACAACTATACACAAAATACCAAAATATATATCAGATTATTAATGAGCAAATAAAAGACACTATCACATAAAAATAATTTTTAGAAAGGTGTAGAAAAAATGCTGTAAAGTAAGAACGCTTCAAAAATAGAAATGTTAATGATTTATTTAATCAATTAACAAAATACAAGTGAATGAACAAACGAAAAATCTAGATCCAATCAATATTTGGTGTGACCGACTTTTCACTTCAAAACAGCATCAATTCTTCTAGGTACACCTGCGCAAAATCAGGGATTTTGTAATAATACAGTCAGGTGTCTGGTCATACACCATGGCAAGACTGAGCAAGAATACACAAGGAAGTTATACTACATCAGCAAGGTCTCTAAGGCACAAATTTCAAAGCAGATTGAGGGTTCAAGATGTGTCATTCAAGCACTTATGAAGAAGCACAAGAAAATGTGCAACGTTGAGGTCAGTAGATGCAGTGGTCGGCCAAGGAAACTTAGTGCAGCAGATGTATGACACATTATGGTTACTTTCCTTCAAAAGCGGAAGATGTCCAGCAGTGCCATCAGCTCAGAACTGGCAGGATCCAGTGGGACTCAGCTTCACTCATCTACTGTTCAGAGAGGACTGGCCAGAAGTGGTCTTCATAGCAGAATTGTGGCGAAAAAGCCATATCTTCCACATCAAAACAAGGCCAAGTGACTCAACTATGCATTAAAATAGAGGAACCAGGGTGTAGAAAATTGGCAGGATGTGCTCTGGACGGTTGAGTCAAAATATGAAAAATGTTGTTATTACAGAAGAGATTTTGTTCACTGAAGGGCTGGAGAGCAGTACAATAATGAGTGTCTGTGGGCAATAGTGATGCATAAGCACGGTGGAGGGTCCTGTAAGTTTGGGGCTGCATTTCAGCAAATGAAGGTGGAAATTGGGTCAGAATTATTGGTTCCCTCAATGCTGAGATATAGAGGTAGATACGTATCCATCATGCAATATCATCAGGAAGGTGTCTGATTGGATCCAAATGTTTTCTTCAGCAGAACAACAACCCCAAACGTACAGCCAATGTCATTAAGAATTATCTTCAATGTAAAGAACAAGGAGTCCTGGAAATTATCTGGTCCCACCCAGTGGAGTAACTAAAGTCTAATAGGCCCCCACCTGCATTTTGGTCAGATGTATGGGCCTGTAATGCAGCGACTTGCTGGCATTACGGTAATGGTCCAGGATGTGTTTTACCTGACCATGTACCTTCCCCCTCAGGTGACTGATCACATGACTGTGACATAGCACAGGTCCTGCGCGCACAGAATGTCTGTCTGATCACATGACTGTGACATCAGCAAGGTCCTGTCAGTATGTGTGTGTGTGCATGGGATGCATATATAAACCCTGCTTGATGGGAGACAGGTGTGTTCTGTGAGAGAGGCGTAAGGCCTGTTCCCGTGTGTGTGGGACACCGACCGTGTGAGGCCTAGTGAGGCCGAGTGAAGCCTGGTGCCTGAAAGGCAGAGCATGGATCTGTAGCACCCCGAGGGCTCGGCTGCTACAGGGGTATTGCACCTCGACCCAGAGGTGTGGTATTCCACTCCCGGGTAAGGATGGAGTGTGGAACTGAGCTCAGAAAGCTGCATGCACTACACTCATCCCATTTCCGGGGGACAGAACTACGGTACTCCCACCAGTTAGATGTGCAGGTACGACAGCGTCTGTCCCTGGCTGGAGTGGGAGGGGGGGAGGAACATCCCAGTAGTGTAGGGGCAGATAGGGGAGGGGCTCTGGGCATAGAAGTAGGAGCCCATTGGGTGCTAGTCACCTGGGCTCACACATAGAGGGAGTATATATGGTGGGCACCATCTTAGGAACAGGGTCAGAGAGTCCAGGAGAAGCTGAGGGAGAGTTCAGCCAGAGAGGGCTGACAGGGAGCTGTGGCTCCGGCTGGGCCCAGCTCCAGGGCCAGGCCTGAAGCAGAGAGAAGGAGGAAGAAAGGCCCGGAGACATAAGACCAAGAGGGAACCCTGAGATCCCAGAATTAAGCCAGAAGGGTGAAGGGTTGGCAGAAGAGGGCACCGGATCCCAAGCTGGCGGAGGCAAAAGTAACCCTTAGCCAGGAACCGGAGGCCGTGGTCAAACTTTGCCACGACCCTCACCACATCCACCAGGAAGGTACACCAAGAGTAGGGTCAGGAAAGCCAGAGAAGGTTTTACCATAGAAGGCCCAAGGGAACCGGACAAAGGTGGATCCCTGGTGGGGACGGCCAGCAGAGAGAGAAAGAGAAGGGAGCTCAGGACCACGCTCCAGAACTGCCTGGGGGTTAGCCGAGTCCCACACCTGGTGAATGCAGCACAGCTCGGGTGGTCACTCAAGGCCAGAGTGACTGAAGGAACACCTGTGAGTAAAAACCCTGAAACTGCATCTCACGTCTCTGACTCTCCTTTCTGCACTATCACTACCTCCATCATCCGCACCAGCTGCCCTGAGGCCATACCCCTCCCGTTGGGGGTTATACCATCTATGCTGCACACATACTACCGGCCTCAGCGGACTGTTCTGCAGCGGCGGCCTTGTGACCGCAAATCAACGGGTGGCGTAGTCGACACTGAAACAACATCTACCAAGACTGCCAACCACTTAGTTTGACACCCTGGGCACGGACCGGGTCACCGCCACGAGGACTACTACCCCTGTCAGATCCGGCTCCGGGTAAGCCCCTGAACATGGCCCAGGGGGTGCGTCAGATCCTGTATGGATGCTGGTGGCCTTGGAAGGCAGAGGCTTGAGTAAGAGTCGTGAAAGGCAGAGCCTGGATCCTGTGTGGATGTCAGTGGCCTTTGAGGGAACGACGGCTGGAGACCCCTACCTGGGAAGCCGCAAAGCCACAGTGGTGGCGGAGTAATGGACTGAGACAGCTAAACCCGGCAAAGGTAATACCCTGTGTTATATGGACATTAATATGGACATTGCTATTTTATTACCTTGCTGAAGGCTGTTACTTGGGCCACTTGGGCCTGTCTGCTACTTGAGAGACTCCCGGATGTTAAGTGTGTAAACATGCCGGTGGCGGACTAAGATGGACTGTGTGAACTGTGGTTTATGAAGTGTAATAAACTGCAGCATTAAGAAATACCGGAAGGACATTGCTGGTGTGCTTTGATTTACCCGGTGCAGCGAGTATTCCCCATTATGATGACTAGTGCTGCCTTACATATGGTGGAGAATGCGGGCAACTGCAGCCCGGTTGCTAGCGGCAACGACAACCCGGTTGCTAGCGGCAACGACAGCCCGGTTGCTCAGGGCAACGGCACAGGACGAGTGTAGATTAAAGCATCTGGCTGCAACTCGGTGGGGTTGCGAAGATTGGCGTCGCACTCAAACCTGGTTTGCTGTGGCTCGGCGGGGCTCACGAAGTTTAAAGCATCTGGCTGCAACTCGGCGGGGTTGCGAAGGTTGTCATCGCACTCAAATCCAGTTTTGCTGTGGCTCGGCGGGGCCACGAAAATTTTTCCGGGGAGAGCGGTGTGTGAATAGTGTCCTGAGGAAATGCAGGAGCAGATAAAAATGGCTGTGAAAGGAGCAGCAACTGAGTCTGAAGCTATTGAGCGATTAGAGCGATTAAAGTGCCTGTTAAAACCGGAGCAGGTATTTGAGAAACGTCTACTGGACATGAAACTGGACATGGTGCAGGAACCACAGGAGCCGTGGGCACCTTATAGAATGGTGGCAGTGGACCATTCTATGTACTCTCCGGAGGCGCCAGTGTTGTCCCAGAGTGCCCGGGGAGGTGGTAAGAGCTGTTGTGAACTAAGTCCTAGGACTATTGCTGATTTTTCTTGTAAAAATTCCCCTGCCGGTGTGGTTGTTATAAAAGAGGGCGGAGTCTAAAAAAGGGGCGGTTGTTCAAAACAGCGTGGAGTATAGAAAATAAAAAAAAATGACTGGTGGTGGGTTGGTACCTCCTAAAAATGACAATGTGACCGTTGATAACGGGGTAGCTCCAGTAGAAGGGGGTGACGTCAAAGTGGGAGGTGACCTGTTAGTCCACAACACCATGGGGAGTGACACAGACCCCGTAGCTGACGGTGACACTATGAAAGTAGAAGGAGAGGTCAGTCAGGAGGGGCTAGAAGAGGTGAGAAAGTCCCCATCTCGTAGACGGCGCAAGGGCCACAAAAAGGTTGCTCCTGTAGACTTGGCTGAAAATGAAAATAAAGAGAATGTAGTACTGTGTGCCTTTGCTTCAAGTGTGGATCCTCCATTAGAGGTAGAAGAGGAGGTGACGTTGCCAGTAGCAACCTCCAGTACGGTAGCGAGTCAGAAGGATCTGACAGCCCTGAAAGAGGAGGCGGCCAGTCGTGACCAAGAGCTGGAGCCTATCGGCCAGCAGGGTCAGAGTGACGTGCAGCAATTATGTGAAAACCTGGGGAACGTGTCCTCAGACCAGTTGATCCTGGAGTCTGAACAGCAGAAAATACACCAGCTTATGAGGAACTGGCAGCGAGACATGGAGCAAAGCCACGCGGAAATTAACCAGTGGAAGGAAATGTTCTATGCAATTAAGGAGGACCGCCGCAAAATCAAGGAAGAGGTTTTGCAGTTGAAGCTTGAGAAGGAGGCGCGGCAGGATGGTGTTTCTGGACGCGAACAAATCCTAGAACGACTGCGCAAACAGCTCAACCAGGAGCTGTGTGACTCCAAGAAGGAGTGTGGTGAACGCAGTAGGGAACTGCAACAGAGTAAGAGAGATTATGAGGATCTCCTCAAGGTGAAGAAAAAACTAGAGGAGGATAAGGCGGGTGCAGAGCAAGTGCGCCAAGTGGTTGAGACCACTCTGCAAGACACCCGTGAGGAGAATGATGATCTCCGGGGAAAGACCCTAGATCTGGAAGCTCAGGTGAAGGAGCTGCAGATGTCATGTGATACTCTCCAGAAGGCGGAGACGTACCTTAAGGAAACAGTCAGCAAAATGGAAGCTGAGCGAGAGAGGATGGAGGAGTCCATCGGAAAAGCCACAGACCAGGGCCAGGAGTTGACCGCTGGTGATGGGAGGTATGAAGCAGATACCTCCTCGGGTGATGTGGGCTCGGAGGGTTCGGTGGATGTCGAAGCCGAGATCAAGCAGCTCAAGGAGTTGCTACAAACCCAGTGGACGCAAGAGAAGCGTGAGAGACTGGCTATTGAGAGCCGAGTGGGCGCATTGGAGACGGAGAGGTCTGAGAGAGCTCTGCTGCTGGAAGAGCAGTTGAAGCAGGAAGAGCTTCAGAGAAGGGCCGCTGAGAGGCGAGTGGCGGAGCTAGAGGAAGAAGTTTCCGAGCTCAAAAGTCACCTGACAAAGTATCACTCAGTGAACGAGGCCTTCTTGGAGAAGGAAAAGGGCGAACACGTTGCACTCAATCCCTTATACCATGAGAAGGTGGACCTGAGGAGAACTAAGAGAGTGTTAACCACAGATAAATATGAGATGGAAGTGGTCAAGACCGAAATTCGTGGAGTTGTAGCTGTGAGTCAACTCAGGGAAAGCATACAGGGTGAAGAAGCTGGAGGTCAGTTGTCCCTGAAACCTGAGTTGGTTGACCGTCTGGAAACCACTGGTGAGACCGAAACGTCTCGGTACAAGTGCCTCGTAGATATACCCGAGGATTTGAGGGAAGAATGCACCAGTGAGTCCGTGCATGAGGAGTTTAAGAAGGCCGTGGGAGCCTGTAAGGTGTACTTGACCTCAGAAGCTAAACAGCTGGTGGTCCTGTCCACGACCGAAGTCACAATGAAGAGGGTGGCTATCCTAAGTGACATGCACTGGCGATGTATTCGCACAAAGCAGTTTCTCCGGTTGAAGACGGAACAAGCCGTTAGACAACTGGAGTTGATGAGGAAAGCTCACAGTATGCGTGAAGAGGTCATCCGGGTGCCTTATGTTCTGGTGAGGAAGCTCGTTGGGAGAAATGGTCGAGCCATGCAGGTGATGGTCAAGAAGTCTGGTGTGGTGAAAGTAAGCAGTCCACGTGATCGTCAGGACTGGATACCAGACGAAGACGGCAAGGTATCATTCTCCGCTGTAGGAACAGAAGAAAGCCTGGGATATATGCGCATGCTGTTGGAGTACCGAGTGACCTATCTGCAAGAGGTAGAACAGTTGAATCTCGCTAGACTGCGAGTGGATAGACAGCATCATCTGAGTAGCAGAAGATGGCAGCCGTCTAGAAATTATGAGACCAGGCAGAGAAAGGGCCCCCTAAATAACAGAACAGCTATAGCTGGAGTTAGGGACCTTTCAAGATGTCCTGAGAGTAGTGGGCGTGGGTTTAGAGATAGTGAGACCTCCAGTAACTCAGGTTTGAGCAGCCCACACAAACGACCCAATAGATGACGGGACATTACGGAGTCGAACCGGACCTTAGATACCAGGGCATGTGAGTCACACCACTGTATGACTGACCGCTGGGAGCGGGGGAGACCTGCAAAGGTTACGACTGACCGCTGGGAGCGAGGGAGGTCTGACAAGATTATGACTGACCGCTGGGAGCGGGGGAGACCTGACAAGGTTACAACTGACCGCTGGGAGCGGGGGAGTTCTGACAATGTTACGACCCGGAAAGGTGACCTGACGAAGTCAGTGACAGTGACAAATGGTAGGTCCCTAGGGAATGGGCTAATGTCATTGACTAATATTCCTGGGGCTGAACAGCGCAATTGACAAGTACATGGTCTCTGTATGAGCTGTGGGATAAGAGGTGATTGTGTACATTATGTGTTCAACCCCACAACTTTGAACAGAGGGGGGGATATGTAATGCGGCGACTTGCTGGTATTACGGTAATGGTCCAGGATGTGTTTTACCTGACCATGTACCTTCCCCCTCTGGTGACTGGTCACATGACTATGACATAGCACAGGTCCTGCGCGCACAGAATGTCTGTCTGATCACATGACTGTGACATCAGCAAGGTCCTGTCAGTATGTGTGTGTGTGTATGGGATGCATATATAAACCCTGCTTGATGGGATACAGGTGTGTTCTGTGAGAGAGGCGTAAGGCCTGTTCCCGTGTGTGTGGGACACCGACCGTGTGAGGCCTAGTGAGGCCGAGTGAAGCCTGGTGCCTGAAAGGCAGAGCCTGGATCCTGTGTGGATGCTAGTGGCCTTGGAAGGCAGAGGCTTGAGTAAGAGTCCTGAAAGGCAGAGCCTGGATCCTGTGTGGATGTCAGTGGCCTTTGAGGGAACGACGGCTGGAGACCCCTACCTGGGAAGCCGCAAAGCCACAGTGGTGGCGGAGTAATGGACTGAGACAGCTAAACCCGGCAAAGGTAATACCCTGTGTTATATGGACATTAATATGGACATTGCTATTTTATTACCTTGCTGAAGGCTGTTACTTGGGCCACTTGGGCCTGTCTGCTACTTGAGAGACTCCCGGATGTTAAGTGTGTAAACATGCCGGTGGCGGACTAAGATGGACTGTGTGAACTGTGGTTTATGAAGTGTAATAAACTGCAGCATTAAGAAATACTGGAAGGACATTGCTGGTGTGCTTTGATTTACCCGGTGCAGCGAGTATTCCCCATTATGATGACTAGTGCTGCCTTACAGGGCCTTGTAGCGTTCTGGATCCTATAAAGATATATGTCTTCTCTCCCTATGTAGTAATGTCCCCCATCCTGGCTCCTTCTTGTAATAATCTCCCACATACTGGGCCTTACGCTATAACATTTTCCCCCACCTGTGCCCCTGTAAGGTAATGTCCCCATTCTGGCATCATTTTCTTCATTCTGGTTTAATGTCCCCATCCTGGTATATTGTCCCCATTCTGATATAATGTCCCTATTTTGGTATAATGTCTCGAACCTGGTATAATATCCCCCATGCTGGTGTAATGCTCCCAATTCTGCTATAATGTCCCCAAAGCTGGTATAATGCCCCACATCCTGGTACAGTATCTCCAGTTCTGGCATAATGTCCCCCATGCTGCTATAATATCCCCCATACTGGTATAATATCATCATTGTGATATAATGTCCCCCATCCTGGTATAACATCATCATTGTGATATACTGTCCCTATTCTGATACAGTGTCACCCATCCAGGTGTGGTGTACCCCATTCTGGTAAAGTGTCCCCAATTCTGGTATAATTTCCCCATTCTGATATAATGTCCACATTCTGATTTAATGTCCCCCTTCCTGGTATATTGTCCCCATTCTGATATACTGTTCCCATTCTGATATAGTGTCCTTCATCTTGGTAAAATGTCCCCATACTAGTATAGTGTCCCCATTCTGGTATAATGTCCCCATCCTGGTATATTGCCCCCCATCCTGATTTAATGACCATCATACTGGTTTAATGTCCCTCGCCCTGGTTTAATGTCCCCCATCCTGATACAATGCACTCCATTCTGTTACAGTGTCTCACATTCTGGCATAATGACCTAATTCTGATATAATGTCCCCATTCTGGTATAATGTACCCATTCTGGCATAATGTCCCCCATCCTGGTAGTGTATCTACTGAGCTGCCATCCTGGGGATGGGTTATCAATATCAGATCGGTGGGCTCCGACATGCGGCACTGGCTCTACCCATCAGTTGTTTGCAATGCTCAGATGTAAATAGTTTGAAGATCTGAACATCACTGCTCCATTCACTGTACTGTGGGTCCTGCAAGTCAGCTAATATTCATGTAATAGGAGCTGATCTGCAGCAGCAGGTAGCAGCCACTACACAGTGACCAGAGCTGTGATGTTCAGCTCCTCAACAACGTTTACATCTTACCTCTGCCAGAGTTTCAAACAACTCAGTAGTGGAGGTGCCACGTGCCGGACCCCCACAAATCTGATATTAATGAGCTAACCAGGGGATAGGCCATCAATATGTTTGTCCTGGAAATTCCCTTTAAGGCCCACCTGCTCATACTATGTATATAATATATATATATATATATATATATATATATATATATATGGCAAAGAGTGGGAAGGCTTTAATCACAGGCTCATAAAATGGACAAACAACACAAATATTGGTTCTATCTTTTACACATTTGGGGTAGCCCTTAAGAGGGCTGTTGGGTCAAAGAGAGAGAGAGAGAGAGAAAAGAGAGAGGGGAGGGAGAGATACCAGGAGATACCAAGAGAGAGAAAAAAAGAGAGACCCAACCAGTGCAAGGCTAAGCCGGGCAGGCGGCAGCGGCTATTTATACCCACTGTTGATCTCTGATTGGTGGAAAATCTGGGTGTGGCTGCTCTCTGATTGGTGGAAAATCTGGGTGTGGCTGCTCTGTGATTGGTCAGCATTATGACCTCACAGTGGTGATGACTCATACCTCCTGGGTGGTTCTTCTGGGCGGTTCTGTTTTCTGACTGGTGGAAATTCTAATCAGCATTAAGACCTCACAGTGGCCGTGACTCATGTTTTATGGACTGTTCTATCTGGGTGACCTGAAACATGCTGATCTCTGATTGGTGGAAATTCAAGTCATCTTCATGACATCACAATCAGCATGTTATTACTGCTGAGATGTTCAGTTTTTTCCTAAATTTCCTACGTTTTGTCCAAATTTATTAGCACATATATACCACTCATTCCTACAATCAAAGGATCAGGAAACCACTCTGAAATCAATATCCTACAATTTACCCCAACAGCAAAAAAACAACTATACACAAAATACCAAAAGATATATCAGATTATTAATGAGCAAATTAAAGACACAATCACATAAAAATAATTTTTAGAAAGGTGTAGAAAAAATGCTGTAAAGTAAGAACGCTTCAAAAATAGAAATGTTAATGATTTATTTAATCAATTAACAAAATACAACTGAATGAACAAACGAAAAATCTAGATCCAATCAATATTTGGTGTGACCAACTTTTCACTTTAAAACAGCATCAATTCTTCTAGGTACACCTGCGCAAAGTCAGGGATTTTGTAATAATACAGTCAGGTGTCTGGTCATACACCATGGCTAGACTGAGCAAGAATACACAAGGAAGTTATACTACATCAGCAAGGTCTCTAAGGCACAAATTTCAAAGCGGATTGAGGGTTCAAGATGTGTTATTCAAGCACTTATGAAGAAGCACAAGAAAATGTGCAACGTTGAGGTCAGTAGATGCAGTGGTCGGCCAAGGAAACTTAGTGCAGCAGATGTATGACACATTATGGTTACTTTCCTTCAAAAGCGGAAGATGTCCAGCAGTGCCATCAGCTCAGAACTGGCAGCAACCAGTGGGACTCAGCTTCACTCATCTACTTTTCAGAGAAGACTGGCCAGAAGTGATCTTCATAGCAGAATTGTGGCAAAAAAGCCATATCTTCCACATCAAAACAAGGTGAAGTGACTCAACCATGCATTAAAACAGAGGAACCAGGGTGTAGAAAATTGGCAGGATGTGCTCTGGACGGTTGAGTCAAAATGTGAAAAATGTTGTTATTACAGAAGAGATTTTGTTCACTGAAGGGCTGGAGAGCAGTACAATAATGAGTGTCTGTGGGCAATAGTGATGCATAAGCACGGTGGAGGGTCCTGTAAGTTTGGGGCTGCATTTCAGCAAATGGAGGTGGAAATTGGGTCAGAATTATTGGTTCCCTCAATGCTGAGATATAGAGGCAGATACTTATCCATCATGCAATATCATCAAGGAGGTGTCTGATTGGATCCAAATGTTTTCTTCAGCAGAACAACAACCCCAAACGTACAGCCAATGTCATTAAGAATTATCTTCAATGTAAAGAACAAGGAGTCCTGGAAATGATCAGGTCCCACCCAGTGGAGTAACTAGAGTCTGATAGGCCCCCACCTGCATGTTGGTCAGATGTATGGGCCCTTGTAGAGTTCTGGATCCTATAAAGGTATATGTTTTCTTTCCCTATGTAGTAATGTCCCCCATCCTGGCTCCTTCTTGTAATAATCTCCCACATGCTGAGCCTTGTGCTATAACATTTTCCCCCACCTGTGCCCCTGTCTGGTAATGTCCCCATTCTGGCATAATTTCCTTAATTCTGGTTTAATGTCCCCATCCTGGTATAGTGTCCCCATTCTGATATAATGTCCCCATTTTGGTATAATGTCTCTAACCTGGTATAATATCCCCCATGTTGGTGTAATGCTCCCAATTCTGCTATAATGTCCCCAAAGCTGGTATAATGCCCCACATCCTGGTATAGTATCTCCAGTTCTGGCATAATGTCCCCCATGCTGCTATAATATCCCCCATACTGGTATAATATCATCATTGTGATATAATGTCCCCCATCCTGGTATAACATCATCATTGTGATATGATGTCCCCATTCTGATATAGTGTCACCCATCCGGGTATGGTGTACCCCATTCTGGTATAGTGTCACTTATTCTGGTATAATGTCCCCAATTCTGGTATAATTTCCCCATTCTGATATAATGTCCCCATTCTGATTTAATGTTCGCCTTCCTGGTATATTGTCCCCATTCTGATATATTGTCACCATTCTGATATAGTGTCCTTCATCTTGGTAAAATGTCCCCATACTAGTATAGTGTCCCCATTCTGGTATAATGTCCCCATTCTGGTATAATGTCCCCATCCTGGTTTAATGACCATCATACTGGTTTAATGTCCCTCGCCCTGGTTTAATGTCCCCCATCCTGGTACAATGCACTCCATTCTGTTACAGTGTCTCACATTCTGGCATAATGACCTAATTCTGATATAATGTCCCCATTCTGGTATAATGTACCCATTCAGGCATAATGTCCCCCATCCTGGTATGGTATCTACTGAGCTGCCATCCTGGGGATGGGTTATCAATATCAGATCGGTGGGCTCTGACACGCGGCACTGGCTCTACCCATCAGTTGTTTGCAACGCTCAGATGTAAATAGTTTGAAGATCTGAACATCACTGCTCCATTCACTGTACTGTGGGTCCTGCAAGTCAACTAATATTCATGTAATAGGAGCTGATCTGCAGCACCAGGTAGCAGCCACTACACAGTGACCAGAGCTGTGATGTTCATCTCCTCAACAATGTTTACATCTGACCTCTGCCAGAGTTTCAAACAACTGAGTAGTGGAGGTGCCACGTGCCAGACCCCAACAAATCTGATATTAATGAGCTAACCAGGGGATAGGCCATCAATAGGTTTGTCCTGGAAATTCCCTTTAAGGCCCACCTGCACATACTATGTATATAATATATATATATGGCAAAGAGTGGGAAGAGGTTAATCACAGGCTCATAAAACGGACAAACAACACAAATATTGGTTCTATCTTTTACACATTTGGGGTAGCCCTTAAGAAGGCCGTTGGGTCAAAGAGAGAGAGAGAGAGAAGAGAGAGAGGAGGGGGAGATACCAGGAGATACCAAGAGAGACAAAAAAATAGAGACCCAACTAGTGCAAGGCTAAGCCGGGCAGGCGGCAGCGGCTATTTATACCCACTGCTGATCTCTGATTGGTGGAAAATCTGGGTGTGGCTGCTCTCTGATTGGTGGAAAATCTGGGTGTGGATCCTCTGTGATTGGTCAGCATTATGACCTCACAGTGGCGATGACTCATACCTCCTGGGTGGTTCTTCTGGGCGGTTCTGTTTTCTTATTGGTGGAAATTCTAATCAGCATTATGACCTCACAGTGGCCGTGATTCATGTTTCATGGACTGTTCTATCTGGGTGACCTGAAACATGCTGATCTCTGATTGGTGGAAATTCAAGTCATCTTCATGACATCACAATCAGCATGTTATTACTGCTGAGATGTTCAGTTTTTTCCTAAATTTCCTTCGTTTTGTCCTAATTTATTAGCACATATATACCACTCATTCCTACAATCAAAGGATCAGGAAACCACTCTGAAATCAATATCCTACAATTTACTCCAACAGCAAAAAAACAACTATACACAAAATACCAAAAGATATATCAGATTATTAATGAGCAAATTAAAGACACAATCATATAAAAATAATTTTTAGAAAGGTGTAGAAAAAATGCTGTAAAGTAAGAACGCTTCAAAAATAGAAATGTTAATGATTTATTTAATCAATTAACAAAATACAAGTGAATGAACAAACGAAAAATCTAGATCCAATCAATATTTGGTGTGACCGACTTTTCACTTCAAAACAGCATCAATTCTTCTAGGTACACCTGCGCAAAATCAGGGATTTTGTAATAATACTGTCAGGTGTCTGGTCATACACCATGGCAAGACTGAGCAAGAATACACAAGGAAGTTATACTACATCAGCAAGGTCTCTAAGGCACAAATTTCAAAGCGGATTGAGGGTTCAAGATGTGTTATTCAAGCACTTATGAAGAAGCACAAGAAAATGTGCAACGTTGAGGTCAGTAGATGCAGTGGTCGGCCAAGGAAACTTAGTGCAGCAGATGTATGACACATTATGGTTACTTTCCTTCAAAAGCGGAAGATGTCCAGCAGTGCCATCAGCTCAGAACTGGCAGCAACCAGTGGGACTCAGCTTCACTCATCTACTGTTCAGAGAAGACTGGCCAGAAGTGGTCTTCATAGCAGAATTGTGGCAAAAAAGCCATATCTTCCACATCAAAACAAGGCCAAGTGACTCAACTATGCATTAAAATAGAGGAACCAGGGTGTAGAAAATTGGCAGGATGTGCTCTGTACGGTTGAGTCAAAATATGAAAAATGTTTTTATTACAGAAGAGATTTTGTTCACTGAAGGGCTGCAGAGCAGTAGAATAATGAGTGTCTGTGGGCAATAGTGATGCATAAGCACGGTGGAGGGTCCTGTAAGTTTGGGGCTGCATTTCAGCAAATGGAGGTGGAAATTGGGTCAGAATTATTGGTTCCCTCAATGCTGAGATATAGAGGCAGATACTTATCCATCATGCAATATCTTCAGGGAGGTGTCGGATTGGATCCAAATGTTTTCTTCAGCAGAACAACAACCCCAAACGTACAGCCAATGTCATTAAGGATTATCTTCAATGTAAAGAACAAGGAGTCCTGGAAATGATCTGGTCCCACCTAGTGGAGTAACTAGAGTCTGATAGGCCCCCACCTGCATGTTGGTCAGATGTATGGGCCCTTGTAGCGTTCTGGATCCTATAAAGATATATGTGTTCTCTCTCTATGTAGTAATGTCCCCCATCCTTGCTCCTTCTTGTAATAATCTCCCACATGCTGGGCCTTGTGCTATAACATTTTCCCCCACCTATGCCCCGGTCTGGTAATGTCCCCATTCTGGCATCATTTCCTTCATTCTGGTTTAATGTCCCCATTCTGATATAATGTCCCCATTTTGGTATAATGTCTCTAACCTGGTATAATATCCCCCATGCTGGTGTAATGCTCCCAATTCTGCTATAATGTCCCCAAAGCTGGTATAATGCCCCACATCCTGGTATAGTATCTCCAGTTCTGGCATAATGACCCCCATGCTGCTATAATATCCCCCATACTGGTATAATATCATCATTGTGATATATTGTCCCCTCATCCTGGTATAACATCATCATTGTGATATAATGTCCCCATTCTGATATAGTGTCACCCATCCGGGTATGGTGTACCCCATTCTGGTATAGTGTTCCTTATTCTGGCATAATGTCCCCAATTCTGGTATAATTTCCCCATTCTGATATAATGTCCCCATTTTGATTTAATGTCCTCCTTCCTGGTATATTGTCCCCATTCTGATATATTGTCCCCATTCGGATATAGTGTCCTTCATCTTGGTAAAATGTCCCCATACTAGTATAGTGTCCCTATTCTGGTATAATGTCCCCATCCTGGTATAATGCCCCCCATCCTGGTTGAATGACCATCATACTGGTTTAAAGTCCCTCGCCCTGGTTTAATGTCCCCCATCCTGGTACAATGCACTCCATTCTGTTACAGTGTCTCACATTCTGGCATAATGACCTAATTCTGATATAATGTCCCCATTCTGGTATAATGTAACCATTCTGGCATAATGTCCCCCATCCTGGCATGGTATCTACTGAGCTGCCATCCTGGGAATGGGTTATCAATATCAGTATATTGGTATATTGGTATTTTGGTATATTGTCGATATTCTGATATTGTAACGGGTCTGGGAGGTGGAACCTCTGAGCTATTATACAAAGGGGCAGTCTTTGTAAGGAGGCAGGTAGCTCCCAGGGAAGGCGGGAAGGTAGACACGGCAGGTGACAAGAACAGTCTCAGGGTAGAAGGACAGAACGGACACGGCAAGTGATGGGAACAGTCTCTTGACAGGCGGGTGGTCACGGCAAGTGACAGCAGAACCTCCAGGTAGGCTAGAAGGCAGGTAACAGGTGAGCGCTCCCAGGTGAGCGGGCAAGAGTCTCTGGACAGGCAGGTGGTCACAGCAAGTGACGGCTGAGCCTCCAGGTAGGCTAGCAGGCAGGTAGCAGGTGGGCACTCCCAGGTGAGCGGGCAAGAGTCTCTGGACAGGCAGGTGGTCACAGCAAGTGACGGCTGAGCCTCCAGGTAGGCTAGCAGGCAGGTAGCAGGTGGGCGCTCCCAGGTGAGCGGGCTAGAGTCTCTGGACAGGCAGGTGGTCACAGCAAGTGACGGCTAAGCCTCCAGGTAGGCTAGCAGGCGGGAAGCAGGTGAGCGCTCCCAGGTGAGTGGGTAAGAGTCTCACGGCTGGCTGGCAGGTGGTCACGGCAAGTGACAGCAGAGCCTCCAGGTAGGCTAGCAGGCAAGTAGCAGGTGGGCGCTCCCAGGTGAGCGGGCAGACTGATCCATAGACAGACTGGCAGGTGCTGGTAGGCAGACTGTCGGACCGCAGGAATGCAAGCAGATAGACAGGTATCAGGCAGGAATCAAGCAGGAATCTGGCAGGTAACTGGCTGGTATCTGGTAAAGGGACCTGAGGGCTGAAGCAGAGTTGATAGGCTTTGCAGCAACATTGCTCGGGCACCTCCATTTTGGAGGAGGTGCCTTATATATGGTGAGATCCTCCGACCATTGGCCGGGAACTCCTTAGGACGGCGCGCGCGGCCCCTTTAAGAGAGGGGGAGCGCGCGCGCGCCCTAAGCACAGTGGCCGGGAAGCAGCGCACGCTGCCAGCAGAGCGGGAGGAAGACGCCGGGCACGGAGCAGAGAGGTGAGGGGAACGGCGTACCTGCCTAGCAGGAGGCAGGGATGCCGACGCTACAGTACCCCCCCCTTTAGGCCCCCCCTTTTTTAGGCCAGAGAGAAATTTATCAAGGATGAGAGGGGCATGGATGTTCTCCCGGGGCTCCCATGTTCTCTCCTCAGGACCAAACCCTTTCCAATCCACTAGAAAAAAGGTCTTTCCTCTTACCCTTTTGGTGGCTATAATGTTCTCTACCTCAAACTTGTCTTCAGCGGAAACAGGAGCAGGAGGCGTACCTGTCGACTTGGAAAAAGAGTTAAGTACCACGGGTTTGAGTAGAGATACATGGAAGGAGTTAGGGATCCGCAAGTTGGCCGGAAGTTTCAATTTATAGGCCACCGGGTTGATTTGCTTGATAACTTCCAGTGGGCCGATGAACCGAGGCCCTAACTTGTAAGAAGGAATCTTGAGCCGGACATATTTGGACGAGAGCCAGACTTTATCTCCAGGACGGAATTGCGGTGGATCCAGACGTCTTTTGTCAGCCTGTTTTTTCATCCGCTCGGAAGACTGAAGAAGTGCGAATCTGGTACTCTCCCAAATGGAGGAAAATTCGCTAACAAAAGATTCCGCAGCCGGGTTGTCCACCGAGGTGGAGACGGGAAACGGGATCCGAGGATGCTGACCGTAGACTCCAAAAAACGGAGATTTGGAGAAAGATTCGCTCTCGTGATTATTGTAGGAAAATTCGGCCCACGGTAAAAGATCCACCCAGTCGGAATGGTGAGCATTAATAAAGTGCCGGAGGTAACTGGTTAAATTTTGGTTGATCCGTTCTACTTGACCGTTGGACTGTGGGTGATAAGCAGAAGAAAAGTCCAAGGTGACTCCCAGCAATTTACACATGGCTCGCCAAAAGCGAGAGGTGAACTGAACCCCTCGGTCGGATACAATGTGGAGAGGAAGACCATGAAGACGGAAAATATGATGTATAAAGTCTTTAGCCAACTCGGATGCAAACGGGAGACCCGGCAGGGGAACGAAGTGAGCCATCTTAGAAAAGCGGTCAGCGACCACCCAAATGACCGTACAACCGGCAGAGACAGGGAGGTCCGTTATAAAGTCCATAGATATATGTTGCCACGGGGCAGCAGGTACAGGAAGAGGAAGGAGGCGGCCGGCTGGCAGGTGTCTCAGAACTTTGTTGCAGGCGCAGGACACACAGGCAGAAACAAAATCTATTACGTCCTTGTGCAGGGTAGGCCACCAGTAATGCCGGGTAATAAGCTGGAGGGTCTTCTTCTGACCAGCGTGGCTAGCTAGATTAGATGAGTGTCCCCAGTGTAGGACCTTCTCATGATCAGATACTGTTACGAACGTCTTTCCGGGTGGAAGACGATTTAGATTCACGGGGGCCACCTGCATTACTCTGGCGGGGTCGATGATGTGCTTAGGCTCCTCCTCAAGATCAGAGACCAAAAAGGATCGGGACAAGGCATCAGCTTTGATGTTTTTGTCTGCCGGGCGAAAATGAAGAATGAAATCAAAGCGGGCAAAGAACAAGGACCACCAGGCTTGGCGCGGGATAAGTCTCTGGGCGCTCTGGAGGTAAGCTAAGTTCTTGTGGTCCGTGTAAATAATTACCGGGTGAAGAGCCCCCTCGAGCAGGTAACGCCACTCCTCCAGTGCCAGCTTAATGGCCAATAATTCTCGGTCTCCTATGGAATAATTGCGCTCAGAAGAGGAGAAGAGTTTGGAGAAGAAGCCGCAGGTTACCATTCTTCCGGAAGACGACTTTTGGGTAAGTACCGCTCCGGCTCCGGAAGAGGAAGCGTCAACCTCTAGGAAGAATTGTTTGTTGCCGTCCGGGCGATGCAGCACAGAAGCGGAGGAGAAAGCTTGTTTTAAGGAAAGGAAGGCCTCCTCTGCTTCGGGCGGCCATTCTCTGGGATTAGCGCCGTTATGGGTGAGCACAGAGATAGGGGCAGTCCGGGAAGAGAAGTGCGGAATGAAGAGGCGGTAGTAGTTGGCGAAGCCCAGGAACCGCTGAATAGCCTTCAACCCCTCTGGTCGGGGCCACTTCTGGATGGCAGACAGTTTCTCAGGATCCATTCGTAGGCCGGTCTGAGAGATTATGTAGCCCAGAAACGGAAGCGAGGTCTGCTCAAAGAGGCACTTCTCATATTTAGCGTAGAGGTGGTTCTGCCTGAGCCTGAGCAGGACCTGACGAACGTCCCTCCGGTGAGTGAGAAGATCCGGAGAGAAGACCAAGATGTCGTCCAGGTACACCACCACGCAGGAGTAGAGAAGGTCACGGAAAATGTCATTGACCAACTCTTGAAAGACGGCGGGAGCGTTACAGAGACCGAAGGGCATTACAAGGTATTCATAGTGGCCGTCCCGGGTGTTGAATGCCGTCTTCCATTCATCCCCCTGACGGATACGGACCAGATTATACGCCCCACGGAGGTCCAGTTTGGTGAAGATTCTAGTCCTCCTCAGACGGTCAAATAATTCAGGAATGAGCGGAAGGGGGTATTTATTTTTCACTGTGATCTGGTTAAGGCCTCTATAGTCTATACAGGGACGGAGTGAGCCGTCCTTCTTTTTGACGAAGAAGAAGCCTGCTCCCGCTGGGGAGGTAGATTTCCAGATAAATCCCCGGGCCAGATTCTCCTCAATATATTCAGACATGGACCGGGTCTCAGCAGCGGACAAAGGGTAAATACGCCTACGGGGAGGAGTAGCGCCGGGCATCAGGTCGATTGGGCAGTCGTATGGTCTATGAGGGGGTAATGTCTCTGCTTCTCTTTTATTAAAGACGTCTGCAAAAGACCAATAGGAAACCGGTAAGCCGGATAGATTGGCTGGGGTAGGAGAAGGACGAGCAGGATGAACGGGAACTAAACAAGTCTTATGGCAGTCCTGTCCCCAGCGAAGAACTTCTCCGGTCTGCCAATCAAGCACAGGTGCATGTCTCTGGAGCCAAGGTAGGCCTAGCAAGAGGGCGTGAGAGAGTCCAGGCAGAACATGGAAGAAGATGCTCTCAGAGTGCAGCATTCCCACCTGCAGAGTTATGGATTCGGTGATGAGTTGGATGGGATGTGGTAAGAGGCCCCCATCCACGGCGGCGACAGATAAGGGTACAGCCAGAGGTTTGGTGGGAATGCGGTATTTCTCTACCAGGGACTGAGAAATGAGATTTCCGGCAGCTCCAGAGTCAAGTTGAGCCAGTTCAAAATAACGGTTCTTCCCGCAGATGATAGAGACCGACAGCATCAGAGATGGAGAGGGTTTACTTTTGTCTAGGGCGACATCTCTGAGCGATCCTAGACACAGGCGTTTCCCGACCTCTCCGGGCAGGAACGGATCCGGTGCTCCTTACTGCCACAGTAGAAGCAGCTCCCCTCGGCACGGCGTAATTCTTGATGGGTCTTGACCATCTTGGTCTGGTCGACCTGCATAGGCTCGGGTGAGTGCGCCTGGGGAGTAACGGAGGAAGTGACGGGTCTCTGGAAGGTAGGGGCAAGGCGTGGAAACCTCCTCTCACGGGTGGCCTCTTTGGAGCGCTCCTGGAACCGGATGTCAATCCGGGTGGCAAGTGTAATTAAGTCGTCGAGAGTGGTAGGAATGTCCCGACCGGCGAGTTCATCTATAATACGGCCGGACAGACCCTCCCAGAAGACGGACACCAGGGCGTCGTTATCCCAGGCAAGCTCCGAAGCAAGGGTACGGAACCGTATGGCATATTGGCCCACGGTGAGACTTCCTTGGCGGAGGCGTAGCAGAACTGAGGCGGATGAGGTCTTCCGTCCTGGTTCGTTGAAGACTTTCCAGAAAGCCGTGAGAAAGGCTGGCAGGTTGGACACCAGGGGGTCTCCTCTCTCCCATAGAGGATTTAGCCAAGCCAGCGCCTCCCCCGTGAGATGGGACTACTTTGGCTCAGTCGGTGGAAAACTGGTGTGCCAACAGTTAGAAGTGCAGAGTGCACTGGTTAATGAAGCCCCGTGCCTGACCGGGATCTCCGCCAAAACGAGGCGGGGCGGAGAGGCGGGGACCGGGAAGAGATGCCATGGTATTGATGGGCAGCGACGCTGCCGGGGTAGGAGTCGTGCGACTGGAAGCAGGTCCCAAAGAGGTAGTCAGTGTGTCCAGGCGGGAGATAACACTACGCAGGTGGCTCAGGATGGACTCCTGTTGGGACCTCTGACTGGACAGTTCATGGCATAGGTCCGAGAGCGAGGGAGTTTGGGTGCCACCGGGTTCCATGGCCCGAGCAAACTGTAACGGGTCTGGGAGGTGGAACCTTTGAGCTATTATACAAAGGAGCAGTCTTTGTAAGGAGGCAGGTGGCTCCCAGGGAAGGCGGGAAGGTAGACACGGCAGGTGACAAGAACAGTCTCAGGGTAGAAGGACAGAACGGACACGGCAAGTGACGGGAACAGTCTCTTGACAGGCGGGTGGTCACGGCAAGTGACAGCAGAACCTCCAGGTAGGCTAGCAGGCAGGTAACAGGTGAGCGCTCCCAGGTGAGCAGGCAAGAGTCTCTGGACAGGCAGGTGGTCACAGCAAGTGACGGCTAAGCCTCCAGGTAGGCTAGCAGGCGGGTAGCAGGTGAGCGCTCCCAGGTGAGCGGGCAAGAGTCTCTGGACAGGCAGGTGGTCACAGCAAGTGACGGCAGAGCCTCCAGGTAGGCTAGCAGGCAGGTAGCAGGTGGGCGCTCCCAGGTGAGCGGGCAAGAGTCTCTGGACAGGCAGGTGGTCACAGCAAGTGACGGCTGAGCCTCCAGGTAGGCTAGCAGGCAGGTAGCAGGTGGGCGCTCCCAGGTGAGCGGGCAAGAGTCTCTGGACAGGCAGGTGGTCACAGCAAGTGACGGCTAAGCCTCCAGGTAGGCTAGCAGGCGGGAAGCAGGTGAGCGCTCCCAGGTGAGCGGGTAAGAGTCTCACGGCTGGCTGGCAGGTGGTCACGGCAAGTGACGGCAGAGCCTCCAGGTAGGCTAGCAGGCAGGGAGCAGGTGGGCGCTCCCAGATGAGCGGGCAGACTGATCCATAGACAGACTGGCAGGTGCTGGTAGGCAGACTGTCGGACCGCAGGAATGCAAGCAGATAGACAGGTATCAGGCAGGAATCAAGCAGGAATCTGGCAGGTAACTGGCTGGTATCTGGTAACGGGACCTGAGGGATGAAGCAGAGTTGATAGGCTTTGCAACAACATTGCTTGGGCACCTCCATTTTGGAGGAGGTGCCTTATATATTGTAACGGGTCTGGGAGGCGGAACCTCTGAGCAACTATACAAGGGGGCGGTCCTTGTAAGGAAGCGGGTGGCTCCCAGGGAAGACGGGCAGGTAGTCACGGCAAGTGACAGGGACAGTCTCTGGGTAGAAGGGCAGGTAGTCACGGCAAGTGACAGGGACAGTCTCTGGGTAGACTAGCAGACAGGTAGCAGGTGGACGCTCCCAGGTGAGCGGGCAAGAGTCTCTGGACGGGCAGGTGGTCACAGCAAGTGACGGCAGAGCCTCCAGGTAGGCTAGCAGGCAGGTAGCAGGTGAGCGCTCCCAGGTGAGCGGGAAAGAGTCTCTGGACAGGCAGGTGGTCACGGCAAGTGACGGCAGAGCCTCCAGGTAGGCTAGCAGGCAGGTAGCAGGTGAGCGCTAACAGGTGAGCGGGAAAGAGTCTCTGGACAGGCAGGTGGTCACGGCAAGTGACGGCAGAGCCTCCAGGTAGGCTAGCAGGCAGGTAGCAGGTGAGCGCTCCCAGGTGAGCGGGCAAGAGTCTCTGGACTGGCAGGTGGTCACGGCAAGTGACGGCAGAGCCTCCAGGTAGGCTAGCAGGCAGGTAGCAGGTGAGCGCTCCCAGGTGAGCGGGAAAGAGTCTCTGGACTGGCAGGTGGTCACGGCAAGTGACGGCAGAGCCTCCAGGTAGGCTAGCAGGCAGGTAGCAGGTGAGCGCTCCCAGGTGAGCGGGCAGGCTGGTCCATAGACAGACTGACAGGTGTCGGAAGGCAGACCGTCGGACCGCAGGCTTGCAAGCAGGTAAGCTGATATCAGGCAGGTATCAAGCAAGAATCTGGCAGGTGACTGGCAGGTAACTGTTAACGGGACCTGAGGGCTGAAGCAGAGTGAAGGCTTTGCAACAACATTGCTCAGGCACCTCCATTTTGGAGGAGGTACCTTATATATGGTGAGGTCCTCCGGCCATTGGCCGGGGACTCCTTAGGATGGCGCGTGCGGCCCCTTTAAGAGAGGGGGAGCGCGCGCGCGCCCTAAGCACAGTGGCCGGGAAGCAGCGTGCGCTGCCAGCAGAGCGGGAGGAGGACGCCGGGCACGGAGCGGAGAGGTGAGGGGAACAGCGTCCCTGCCTAGCAGGAGGCAGGGATGCCGACGCTACATATATGGTGAGATCCTCCGGCCATTGGACGGGGACTCCTTAGGACGGCGCGCGCGGCCCCTTTAAGAGAGGGGGAGCGCGCGCGCCCTAAGCACAGTGGCTGGGAAGCAGCGCACGCTGCCAGAAGAGCGGGAGGAAGACGCCGGGCACGGAGCGGAGAGGTGAGGGGAACGGCGTCCCTGCCTAGCAGGAGGCAGGGACGCCGACGCTACAGATATATTGTCCCCATTCTGATATAGTGTCCTTCATCTTGGTAAAATGTCCCCATACTAGTATAGTGTCCCCATTCTGGTATAATGTCCCCATCCTGGTATAATGCCCCCCATCCTGGTTTAATGACCATCATACTGGTTTAATGTCCCTCGCCCTGGTTTAATGTCCCCCATCCTGGTACAATGCACTCCATTCTGTTACAGTGTCTCACATTCTGGCATAACGACCTAATTCTGATATAATGTCCCCATTCTGGTATAATGTAACCATTCTGGCATAATGTCCCCCATCCTGGTATGGTATCTATTGAGCTGCCATCCTGGGGATGGGTTATCAATATCAGATCGGTGGGCTCCGACACGCGGCACTGGCTCTACCCATCAGTTGTTTGCAACGCTCAGATGTAAATAGTTTGACGATCTGAACATCACTGCTCCATTCACTGTACTGTGGGTCCTGCAAGTCAGCTACTATTCATGTAATAGGAGCTGATCTGCAGCACCAGGTAGCTGCCACTACACAGTGACCAGAGCTGTGATGTTCAGCTCCACAACAATGTTTACATCTGACCTCTGCCAGAGTTTCAAACAACTGAGTAGTGGGGGTGCCACGTGCCGGACCCCCACAAATCTAATATTAATGAGCTAACCAGGGGATAGGCCATAAATATGTTTGTCCTGGAAATTCCCTTTAAAAGGGATTGTGTAATCGTACAAAACTAGCAAAAATGTAAAGCGCCTGGAAAACAAGGAACTTGCAATTTACCTCTTAGTAAAATCCTATGCTTTCTCAAGAACAGAGGAATTTTAATTTCATATTTTTTTTAATCAAATCATTTTTATTGAAAAACTCCAACTACAAATATTCCATCTTTCAAATAACATACATGACATAGTAATTCCATAGTAAAAATATGAACAAAGTATCTGAACTTCAATTCCCATAACCCACCCTAAACCCAAATCCCAACACTCCAGAGAGAACCATTTTCAGAGCAGTTCTAGAATAACGGACTATAGCATTCGTAGAAGGGGAAGAAGATAAAAAAGTGACTAACAAAGGGGTAGCAGCGTTTTAATGTTATCATTTACTGCTTGATGCCTGAGCCGGGGAGTGCACGCTTGAAAACTGTTGCAGGCTGCTGTAATCACAGGACACAAGCAAACAGCATGGCATTTCCTATCAGCAGGGAGGAAGTAAAGGGAACAGTAATGAAAGTCTCCTCCTACTCCGCTCCATATTGAAATGAATAGTGTGCATCCTACAAATGAGATGCATACAGCAAACAATTGATTTTCCATACATAGGTTTTGAGTTGACCACTGGATATACACATGTGTATCACTAATTACCCGAACTGGAAATCGAAAAAAAAGAAGAGCAAGTTTGGGGTGAATCCTGCCTTCAGTACTGCACAGTCGCTCAGAGGGATCGGTACTAGGAACAGCAGGAGTGCCGGCGATGGTCACAGATTTACCTGCTGCGGGACTGAAGGAGTCTGATCGTGCTCGTGTAGTGAGCTGGCAGGCTCTGGCTGTTCGGTGATTACAGAAGTGATTACACAGGATGATGTTGCCACCTTGTGGCCAGAGGTTGCACCTGCGTGGGGTGTGATGACAGAGCAAAAGACTGAGCCTCCTGTGTCCGGCCCTAGAGAGTCACGTGACCAAAGTGGGAAGCAGAAAAAAAGCGCGCGAGGAGTTTGCTGTGGGCTGTGAAAAGAGCCAGGACGGTGTGCAGGCCCTCATGCGTGGCGCAGGAGAGACTCTCAACGGGATTTCTTTTACCTGACACCATATCCTCGGAGCCTTCCCCAGCTTCTTCACTGCTGAGGGATACTGCTATTACACTCCCTGCTACTGGAGTGTGGACTACATAAGGGATCCACCAAAGCTGCTATCCGGATCAGAGAGACTGTAAGCGGGTCCTCTGGCGAGAGGCCAAAGTATTCCCTCCTTTCAGCGTAATTTGTTGTTCCTGTTTTTTTTCCGGCTGGGACGCCCTCCTGCAAAGACAGACAGGCCTGCGACGGGGGACACATCCTTCTGGAGTAAAGGACTGGTAACGTGTGAGTAGGGACAGTGAGGGTCAGCTTATCAGTACAAGTTATTACTGTGCATATTTACGGTTGTCATTTATTGTTTTTTTTTTTTTTCTTTGCTGTATTAAAAATGTATACGAGTAAAGATACGGTTATCAAGATGGAGTCTGTGTGTGGGGATCTTGCTGGACCAGATTATAGATACCAATGCGCGGCCTTGCCCGCGGTCACTTCATCTGGCGTAGTCGGCAGGATCTGTGACCAACAGGATTCCCACCCAGGCCATGTGTACAGTCAGAAACCCCCGCCGGTGTCTATTGTGAATCAGGTCAGGAAATTTGGCGGACGAAACTACCCTGTACCAGAGTGGGCGGAACAGGTCCGGATACTGGGGGAAATGTATAATATTGACCCTAAGACCTTGGCAGAAATGGCGGTACTGACGCTAGAGGGGGAGGCATGGACGACAGTCAGACTGGAGACGGTCAGGGGCCAGCGTACAGTAGATGATTTGGTGCGGGTGCTGGAGAACACCTATGGGCCGACCACATACCAGGGAACACTGCGACACATGTTCTTTAGACGGACGCAGCTTGAATGGGAGGATATTCCCCAATATGCGAACGCCCTTCAGGTACTCCTTGAACAAACCTGTGGAAAAGGGGAGCAACTAGCTGGTATGGCTTCTCGTGACCTGGTACTGAGAGACCAATTTGTAATAGGACTGAGAGACCAGTATCTTAACCGCACGTTACAGGACTTGATCCGGATGTTGCCGGCTCTTACTTTTGCTGAAGTCAAACAGGAAGCCATAGAACGTTCAAGGGGACCCGTCATGGATGTGGGGATTCAAGGTGCTGCGTGCAGATCCATATCTGACATTAAAAATCCGAACAGTGACACGGAAGACCTGAAACAGATGGTAGCAGACTTACAGAGACAGATATTACAGTTAACATTAGACCGACAGGGAGACCAGCGAAGACAGCCTAGTCGTCCCGTGGGACAGTGTTGGTCATGCGGTGATCCTCGCCATAGGGCAAATCGTTGTCCTCAACACTTCCCTCCGCAACAACCTCCGTCGCACCAACGAACAAACCCTCAGTCACCCCAGCGAAGGGAATTTCGATCAGACCAGCGAATTGAACCCCAGCCATATCCACAAGCAGAGCTACCACGCCGGGCCTCACCACAATGGCCGCCGTTAAACTAGACACCCCTGCAGCTGAGGCTCGCGCAGCAGGGGAGGCCAAGGAGAGGGGTGTGGAAAAACAGAGCCGATGGCGGGGTGCTCTTGCCTCGAATAGCCCGACACTTGACGTTGTCCTGGAGGGAATTGCCGTACAGGGACTGATGGACACTGGGTCACAAGTGACCACGATCTCTGAACAGTTTTACGAAAATTACCTCAAACCAAGAACTGCTCGTGACCCAGACACCGCCATTAAGATTATTGCGGCTAATAATCTACCCATTCCAGTGACCGGAGTTGCTTGGATGGACACAAAGGCCTGCGGACAGGACTTAGGGAAACGAGGGATTGTCATCGTCAAGGAAGGTTTCGGCTCCGAGACCCCAGTGATAGTTGGAATGAACATTTTGAAAGACCTGGATCTTATGCTGTTGACAAGAAAAGGACCCAAATACTGGCAGAAAGTCACCAAACATAAGCCTACTCGTCTGGCGTTCCAGCGCGTAATCCGGACCGTTGGACTTCAACAGATGGCAGAGGAACAACTACCCCTAGCCGCCATTACGGTGCCACGCCGTACCCGGATTACTTTGCCCGCTGAAAAAGAGACAGTCATTTCCTTACCCCTTAACACCCACCGACAACTTGAGGGGGTTGAAGTGTTGATCGAGCCGAGGACCCCAAGTGGGGGTAAGCTAAACCCACTAGTTGCTCGCACTCTAGCCGTTGTGAGGAACGGGAGAGTCCCTGTCAGGCTAAACAACACCGCAGACGTAGGCCTAGCCCTTGAAGCCGGCACTCAACTTGCCCGGGTATATGCTCTACCCACGGAAGTGAATCCCATTGGACCCCTAGAATTCACCCCGTCTACAGAAGGCGACAGGACGGTAACCGTCTCAGCCATAAACGCTCAAGTAGACGATGAAGACATTGGGCGAAAACTACTGGAAAAAGTGCAGCTAGACACGTCTCAGTACACCAAACAAGAAGTGTCTCAAGTGGAGTAACTCCTGCGGTAACACCAAGACTCCTTTGCAAAGCATGACACAGACTTTGGGTGTACCACCAGTATCCAGCACGAGATACCCACGGGCGATACCCCCCCTATCCGCGAGAGGTACCGGCAGATACCACCTCAGCAATACCAGGAGGTGAAAAGCCTGTTAGAATCCATGCTACGCGCCGGAGTGGTACGTGAAAGCCAGAGCCCGTGGGCTGCCCCCGTGGTGATAGTCAAAAAGAAAGATGGTTCCCTAAGGTTTTGCGTGGACTACCGTAGGCTGAACGCTTGCACTATCCGGGACTCATATCCACTTCCCCGGATCGAAGAGTCACTGACCGCCCTGAAGAAGGCCAAATATTTTTCGTCCCTAGACCTGGCCAGTGGATATTGGCAGGTTCCAATGAGCGAGAAGGACAGGGAAAAGACCGCCTTCATCCTTCCCATGGGCCTGTATGAGTTCGACCGGATGCCGTTCGGCTTGAATAACGCACCGGGGACCTTTCAGAGACTAATGGAACGCTGTCTGGGAGACTTTAACTTTGAGTTTACGCTGATATACCTTGACGACATCGTGGTATACTCCGCCACCTTTGCAGATCATCTTCACAAGCTTGGCCAAGTGTTCCAGCGCTTGAGGCGACACGGCTTGAAGTTGAAGCCCAGCAAGTGCCGTCTGTTCCAACAGGAAATCGACTACTTGGGTCACCGGATCTCGGCCGAAGGCGTCCAGCCCTCTCCGGAGAAGATAGCAGCCGTTCAAGAGTGGCCGCAGCCAACTACCGTCAAGGAAGTCCGGGCTTTTCTGGGGCTAGCAGGCTACTACCGTCGGTTTGTCAAGGACTTTGCTCGGCTTGCTGAACCATTGCATGAGGTTCTCCGAGGTACCGCGAACAGCCCCAGAGGACGACGCATCAGTTGGGGGCCTGACCGAGAAAAATCCTTTCAGGCACTTAAGGCTGCTCTAACATCACCCCCTGTTCTGGCGTATGCAGACTACACATTACCGTTTCAGTTGCACACCGACGCCAGCCTTCAAGGTCTAGGGGCGGTCCTCTCTCAAGTTCAAGATAATAAAGAACGCGTGATAGCCTATGCCAGTAGGTCTCTCCGTGACACCGAAAAGAATCCCGTCAACTACAGCTCCTTCCGCTTGGAACTCCTGGCTCTGACTTGGGCTATGACGGAGAAATTTGCTGGCTATCTGACAGGAGCGGAAGTGCTGGTCATGATGGACAACAATCCTCTTGCCCACCTAGAGAATGCCAAACTAGGGGCAATGGAACAGCGCTGGATGGCCAGGCTCTCTAGATTCCAGTACAAAATTAAATACAGAGCGGGGAATGAGAATCAGAATGCTGACAGCCTGTCTAGAGTGACATCATCCCCGCCAGTGGGGGACCGGGATGAAGAGTTGGAGGAAGATGAGATGCCTGACTTTGCCCGGCTCGCAAAGCAAATAGAAGATAACTGCCAGTATGCTGTAGGAGGGATTGAAGCCGTAGTGGGATCTCCCCTGTCCCAGCAAGAATGGGCCAAGCTTCAAGATCGAGATCCCGAGCACGTCTTACTGAAACAGTATGTGAATAAACAAGAGAAACCGCCCTCCGAAGTGCGAGCCCGACTATCGACCGGAGCCTTGGCTCTGCTTGCCCAGTGGGATCGGCTGATCGTGAAAGATGGAGTCCTGTGTCGCAGGGCCCTTTTATCCCATATGCTGGAGGAGTGTTTGCAGATTGTCGTCCCGGTGCAGTTGGCCCATGAGATGGTGGGCGAAGCTCACAGAAGGAACGGCCACTTCGGCATAGACAAGACCCTCCGGTGGACCCAGCAGTTCATTTTTTGTCCGGGGCTCCGTAAATTGGTTGAAAACGTCTGTCAAGCATGCCGTACCTGTGAATTCCACAAGTCCGCGGAGCAGCGTGCCCCCGTCCAGACTATTAAGATGTCGAGGCCCCTCGAGCTGTTGATGGTGGACTATCTATTGATCGGAACGGCGAATAGTGGCTACCAGTACTGTCTGGTGATGGTGGACCACTTCACAAAATTCGCTGTCGCTGTTGCTACGAAGGATCAGACTGCTGAATCAGCTGCACAGGCTATCTGTCAGCAATTCGTTCGGGTCTACGGGTGTCCGGAGCGGCTACACTCTGATCAGGGGGCTTGTTTCGAAGGGCGAGTCATTGAAGAACTCCAACGGATGTATGGAATCAAAAAGTCCAGGACCACCCCTTACCATCCACAAGGGAATGGCGCGTGTGAACGCTTTAACCGGACCCTCTTACAACTGATCCGGACTTTGGCTGAAGACAAAAAGCCCGACTGGCCTCGATTCCTCCCGGAACTGCTGTGGGCCTATAATAATCAGGTCCATTCCGTCACCGGATACACCCCATACACCCTTCTCTTTGGCCGTCCAGGCAAAGACATCCATGAGTTGCAACTGTCTAGCTCCGAAGAAGATACCTGTGGTACCTATCCTTCCTGGCTACAAACACACCGCCAGAGAATGGAGACTGTCTACCGGCTAGTAGGCCGACAAATTCAGGATCAAGTGCACGCTGACCCACTTCCGGTACAAGAAGACCCACTGAATGTAGGTCAACTGGTCCTAGTCTGAATAAAGAAGCCGCAAGGGAAACTCCGGCCCAAGTGGGAGACCGAAGTCTATCGAGTAATTGGACAGCCGTACCCCGGTGGCCCCGTCTATCGAGTGCAGGGCGAAGACAGCGGCAGCATCCGAACTTTGCACCGTAATATGTTGCGCCCCTGCCGTTCCCAGCCTGACTCCCCTACTGTGATACCTAGAGAGATGGATATCACTAATACTGTCGGAGACACTGACCCCGGGGATGTAGAGACTGAACGCATGCCTACCCCTGTCCGTCCGACTGACGCACTTGAACCAATTACCTCCTCTACTGACATGTTGACTGGGAAAGAGAGTGGGGTGACTGATAGGAGAGAGGGGATCCAACCCGTTAGGCGGACAACGAGGACCACTGCAGGGGTACCTCCAGGACAGTCCTACAGAGACCAATATGTGTGGCCTTCTTCCCAGCCGCCCCCTGACACATCCACAGCCATCGCCGCCCTGGAGCCGGTCGTTGACAGGGACTGCCAACCTTTGAGTGGGGGGGCGTGTAGTGAGCTGGCAGGCTCTGGCTGTTCGGTGATTACAGAAGTGATTACACAGGATGATGTTGCCACCTTGTGGCCAGAGGTTGCACCTGCGCGGGGTGTGATGACTGAGCCTCCTGTGTCCGGCCCTAGAGAGTCACGTGACCAAAGTGGGAAGCAGAAAAAAAGCGCGCGAGGAGTTTGCTGTGGGCTGTGAAAAGAGCCAGGACGGTGTGCAGGCCCTCATGCGTGGCGCAGGAGAGACTCTCAACGGGATTTCTTTTACCTGACACCATATCCTCGGAGCCTTCCCCAGCTTCTTCACTGCTGAGGGATACTGCTATTACACTCCCTGCTACTGGAGTGTGGACTACATAAGGGATCCACCAAAGCTGCTATCCGGATCAGAGAGACTGTAAGCGGGTCCTCTGGCGAGAGGCCGAAGTATTCCCTCCTTTCAGCGTAATTTGTTGTTCCTGTTTTTTTTTCTCTGGCTGGGACGCCCTCCTGCAAAGACAGACAGGCCTGCGACGGGGGACACATCCTTCTGGAGTAAAGGACTGGTAACGTGTGAGTAGGGACAGTGAGGGTCAGCTTATCAGTACAAGTTATTACTGTGCATATTTACTGTTGTCATTTATTGTTTTTTGTTTTTTTCTTTGCTGTTTTAAAAATGTATACGAGTAAAGATACGGTTATCAAGATGGAGTCTGTGTGTGGGGATCTTGCTGGGCCAGATTATAGATACCAATGCGCGGCCTTGCCCGCGGTCACTTCACTCGGCTCGAAGCTTTTTACCTTGTTTACGACAGGAATAATTGAAAGCTGTACTTCAAAGGCGAGGAAGAAGTTTGCCACCGTCTGCGCTTGAATACCCTTAAGGGGGGGAAAAAAAATATACATATACACAAATACTGAAACATCTAAATGCATTAGAACATCAAACCCGGTGAACCGGTAAATGACTTGTCCTCCAGGGATACAGGCTACTGTCATTCAGTAATTATTTAATAGGAATTTTACATTTTATGTGATCACCACGCTAGAATGTAAATGGAGAAAAACACAACACAACTCCTCACCATATGAAGATATTTTGTGTTATAGAACAGGATTTCTGTGGAATAACAAGACTGATTTACTATGTATGCACCATAGCCTTCATTTGATGTCACTTACTTAGCACCAACACCTTGCCCCAACTCTGCAATCCCCAATATCAGTCCATGACCTCAATGGGGTCACTATAAAATTCTAAAGAGGACTGGTCATGTCTCTATTAGAAAATAGACACACTTAGGATAGAAACAATATGAACATATACCCTGCTATAAGTAAGTAAAAAGCAATAGGAAATATATATAATATAGGGTACTTAGCAAACATGTTGTTTGATTAAAAAAAAAGCCATCCCACCAGCACCAAGGTGTACCCAGTCAGTTATGTGAACTATATAATAAAATACACTTTAGTACAATATTAGAATCTTGTCCCTTTAAATCTGCAGCTACTTCTTTCACCATGGTAACTGCATTCATACTCGGCCAATAGGATTGCTCGGTTTGAATTTGAAGGAAAAAAAAAAGTCGTATATGGTCAGTTTGTTCCATCTCATCTGAGTGTGAAGACAGACACCTGCGATCAGCGAGATTATAGGTATAAGACGTGATATAATATAACGGACGGAGCCACATCCCATCGCACGCACTCAGCGACCACAACTGACAGGAATCAGCACATTTATCAGAGGAGAAGTCATTATTCCCCAACACATGATAAGTGACAACTTCTAGATCTGCTGGGAACCCAACTAATCCCTGCTAGACCCTCCCCGGACCACCGCTCCATTCATTCTCTATGCAGGAGAAAGCTGAGTACAGCGCCCCCCATAGAGAATGAACGGACCGGCGGTTGAACATTTGCACTTCGCTCACTTCTATCTATAAGTGCTGTTCTGCTGATTGGGTCATAGCGGCCAAACCCACCGATCTAAGAGTCATCACCTATCCAGAGATCAGTGAGAACTTGTTCCAACTAGACATCCCCTTTAATTGAAGAGATCACATATCTAACAGCCAATCCTATTCATTCCCAATCTTCCCTGTGCCCAGTAATGCCCCTGGGTATATCGCCAATATGAGCCAATCACCAAACCCTCTGCTGACTGTTCCCCATGTTTTATAGATTTTGGATACGTTTCTACAAGAGAAGATCTCAGCGGCCACCATGGGGATGGGTTACTCTGCCAGCGATGGAGCAGGTAGTATCCACCAGCCGGTGATATCTCACCTTCCTCCATATTCTGCTGTTACATGCGTTTCTTCAGCTTTACCCCTTCCCAACAGAACCAATTGATGTTTTTTTCTGTTTTTTCCTTCGCTTTTTCCAAGGGCTATAACTTTTTCATGTCTGTCCACATAGTGTGAGGTCTTGTTATTTTGCAGGATGAGCGGTACTTATAAATCACACCATTCATTTACCACATAGTACTAGAAAACGGGAAAAAACATTCCAAGTGCAGTAAAAGTGCGAGGAAAAAAAAGCCTGACACTGTTTTTCTGGGAACGGTTTTAACGGCGTACATAGTGTGGTGAAAATGACCTGGTAATAGGATCCTACTCCTCAGTGTGATTACAGCAAGACCAAACTTCTCCAATAGTTTTGGCAAAAGAAAAAAACTTTTTTTTATGGTGTCACCATTTTTTCTGAGACCCGTAACATTTTTGTTTTTCGGGTTGATGGAGCTGTGTGGGGGCTTATTTTTTGAAGGGCAAGAGGACTTTATTGATAACATTTTGGGACACATATGACATGGTCATCGCTTCTTACAGGATTTTCTGTAGTATTGTGGCGAACGAAAAAAATGCAATTTTGGCTTTTTGAATTTTTTTCTGTGTTCACTGATCGTTTGTTTTTTATATTTGGATAGATTGTATTTCTCTGAAAGAGACCATACCACAAATGTGTATATTTTTATTATCTTTATTTTTAGTGGGAGGTGAGTTGAACGTGTGGAGTTTTAATATTTTAAACTTTTTTTTTTTTTAATTTTCACTGCATTTGTATACATTATCTGATTGCTTGTGCTATATACAGCGATACCACAGTAATGCTCCATATAGCAAAATCACGGTCTTCTTTACAGCCCAAACGAAGCTTTATGATGACAGGCACGGAGGCTTCAGCAGACCCCCGGATGTCATAGCAGTCCATCTGCGCCCTGTGATCGCGTCACAGGAGCGCCGGTGGGCGCATGGAACAATGCATCCCAATGCCGGCGCGCTGTTAATGCTGCTGTTAGAGATTGACAGCAGCACTGAACAGGTTAACAGTGGTGGGCAGATCTTCGCTCCACTCGCAGCTCTTAGAGGCAGGTCCTGGTTGTTTGTCACAGCCATTATCTGCCATGTACGGGGCGAGCTGACCTGACTTATACCAGACATGTACGGCAGATGTTGGTAAGGAGTTAAAGCGGTTGTCCAGCTTTTGGGCCTTTTTTTTTACTTTAATGCAAGTATTTGGGGCTAAAATTGATTTCCGTTATTGAGTTTCATTAAAAATGTTGCCTTCTGTAGCATCTGTGCTGCACTGTCTATTGCTGGCTGCAAAATTAGCTAACTGAGAATCTATCAGTGAGCTCCTTAGTCTTAAGGGAGAGTTTGTAGATCTTTCATCTGTTTTTTTTTCCTGAGTGCCTTTTAGCTGATCTATGCCCAAAGAAAACACAAAACTTGAATGTGCAGGGAAACAATAAGCCTGTAATAGCCGGTGAAAAACACTTAATGAAACCTAAATGTAAAAAATTACTTTTAGTAGTAAATACATGGACATGAGAAAATACACACTGCTCAAAAAAATAAAGGGAACACTTAAACAACAGAATATAACTCCAAGTAAATCAAACTTCTGTGAAATCAAACTGTCCACTTAGGAAGCAACACTGATTGACAATCAATTTCACATGCTGTTGTGCAAATGGAAGACAATAGATGGAAATTATTGGCAATTATCAAGACACACTCAATAAAGGAGTGGTTCTGCAGGTGAGGACCACAGACTACATCTCAGTACCAGTGCTTTCTGGCTGATGTTTTGGTCACTTTTGAATGTTGGTTGTGCTTTCACACTCGTGGTAGCATGAGACGGACTCTACAACCCACAGAAGTTGCTCAGGTAGTGCAGCTCATCCAGGATGGCACATCAATGCGAGCTGTGGCAAGAAGGTTTGCTGCATCTGTTAGCGTAGTGTCCAGAGGCTGGAGGCGCTACCAGGAGACATGCCAGTACACCAGGAGACGTGGAGGGGGGCATAGGAGGGCAACAACCCAGCAGCAGGACCCCTACTTCCGCCTTTGTGCAAGGAGCAACAGGAGGAGCACTTCCAGAGCCATGCAAAATGACCTCCAGCAGGCCACAAATGTGCATGTGTCTGCGCAAACGGTTAGAAACCGACTCCATGAGAGTGGGATGAGGGCCAGACGTCCACAGATGGGGATTGTGCCAAATGCCAGACCTCATGTGGCTGGAGTGTGTCAGCAGTTCCTGCAAGATGAAGGCATTGAAGCTATGGACTGGCCCACCCGTTCCCCAGACCTGAATCCCATTGAGCACATCTGGGACGTCATCTCTCACTCCATCCACCAATGTCATGTTGCACCACAGACTGTCCAGGAGTTGGCGGATGCATTAGTCCTGGTCTGGGAGGAGATCCCACAGGAGACCATCCGCAACCTCATCAGGAGCATGTCCAGGCGTTGTAGGGAGGTCATACAGGCACGTGGAGGCCACACACAATACTGAGCCTCATTTTGACTTGTTTTAATGACATTACATCAAAGTTGGATCAGCCTGTAGTGTGTTTTTCCACTTTAATTTTGGGGGTGACTCCGAATCCAGGCCTCCATTGATTAATAAATTTGATTTCCATTGATGATTTTTGTGTGATTTTGTTGTCAACACATTCAACTTTGTACAGAACAAAGTATTCAATGAGAATATTTCATTCATTCAGATCTAGGATGTGTTATTTGAGTGTTCCCTTTATTTTTTTGAGCAGTGTATATATATATATTATAAACAATTACTGCAGCTTTAATGCTATTCATTACGTCTCAGGAGGAGGACGGAAGAGGAAGAGGCGGAGGACGGAAGAGACGGAGGACGGAAGAGGCGGAGGACGGAAGAGGAGGAGGACAGAAGAGGAGGAGGACAGAAGAGGAGGAGGACGGAAAAGGAGGAGGACGGAAGAGGAGGAGGATGGAAGAGGAGAAGGACGGAAGAGGCGGAGGATGGAAGAGGCGGAGGACGAAAGAGGCGGAGGACGGAAGAGGCGGAGGACAGAAGAGGCGGAGGACGGAAGAGGCGGAGGACGGAAGAGGTGGAGGACGGAAGAGGATGAGGATGGAAGATGAGGAGGACGGAAGAGGAGGAGGACGTAAGAGGAGGAGGACGTAAGAGGAAGAGGACGGAAGAGGAGGAGGACGGAAGAGGCGGAGGACAGAAAAGGCGGAGGTCGGAAGAGGCGGAGGACAGAAGAGGCGGAGGACGGAAGAGGCGGAGGACAGAAGAGGAGGAGAACGGAAGAGAAGGAGGACGGAAGAGGAGGAGGACGGAAGAGGAGGAGGACCGAAGACGAGGAGGACGTAAGAGGAAGAGGACGGAAGAGGAGGAGGACGGAAGTGGAGGAGGATGGAAGAGGAGGAGGACAGAATAGGAAGAGGAGGACAGAACTGCACCTTAAGATCCCTAGGGGGAAAGGGATGGTAGTAATATAGTGGTAGTATATCCGTATTAGTGTAATATGAGTAATAATACTAGTGATAATAGTAAGAAAGTAATAAAATAACAGTAGTAATAGTAGTAGGTAGAATAGCAGTGTGATCCAGGGTCCTAGGACTGATCGCCTTTTCTCGGGGTCAAGAAGGAATTTTTCCCCTGTGACACAAATTGGCTGAAGGTGTCCTGGGGTTTTTGCCTTCTTCTGGATCAACACTGTAGGTATAGGGCAGTATTAGTAGTGATAGGAAAGAATAATAATACTGTAATAAGATAGCACAATGTAATAATAACCATATCAAATAGATTTATAAATACAAATTAAAATAACTCCAGTAGTACAATAATTAGTGTAATATTATATAACTTGTAACAACATTATTAGGTTTGATCCAGGGTCCTAGGACTGATCGCCTTTTCCCGGGGTCAAGAAGGAATTTTTCCCCTGTGACACAAATTGGCTGAAGGTGTCCTGGGGTTTTTGCCTTCTTCTGGATCAACAGCTTTAGGCATAGGGATTTTAGTAATACCATTATTAGAATCACAAGAATAATAAAAAAAATTAGAATTACATTTTTTTAATTAGTTTTATAACAGTTACAATTAATTGTGCAAAGTGGCTTCGGAGAGAAGTGGCAGTTATTTCAGAGGCAGTTAGTCAGGGCAGGAGTCAGGTAACCCACACTTTGACCACTTAGTCTCTTTTAACTATGTTTCTGTTAGCTCTCACTTTTTCCTCTATAGTCCTCCACTTTCTAATAACCCCCCAAATCCCTACACCAAGTAAGAAACTCTTCATCTCTCCCTCTATTCTCCCCATTCATCTCACCTCCTCCTCCAAATTATTCCTCAGCATTCAATCCTGGATCTCCAAACACAGACAGCCACCTCATGCTCTCTCTTGCTCCCACCTGCTAACACTTTCTCTGCTCCTCCTCACTGCTGGAGATATCTCTCCAAATCCTGGTCCTCCTCGCCATATCCCCACAGTCACTTCTACCTCCTATCCACGACCTTCCTCAAACTGTCGCAACCCTTCTAACCTCATACCCATCCAACTAATACCCACCTCCTCAGCTATACTAACAGGAGCTCTATGGAACGCTCGCTCTGTCTGCAACAAACTTTCCTTCATCCACGATCTTTTCATTACAAACAAACTCTCCTTCCTCGCCATCACTGAAACCTGGCTCACCCCCTCTGACACAGCCTCCCCAGCTGCCCTTTCATATGGCGGATTCCACCTTTCCCACACCCCCCGCCCCAATGGCAAACATGGTGGAGGCGTAGGTTTCCTCCTATCGGAACTCTGCGCTTTCACCAAAATCCCACTGCCACCCTCCGTTACACTCCCCTCTTTTGAGGTGCACTGTGTGCGCATCTATTCCCCCTCCAACCTCCAACTGGCCGTCGTTTACCGACCCCCAGGGCAAGCCACCACCTTCTTAGACCATTTCACTATCTGGCTGCTTCACTTCCTTTCCACTGACATCCCCACTATCATAATGGGTGACTTCAACATCCCCATTGACACTCCCCACTCGTCTGTCTCTAAGCTCCTATCCCTCACCTCCTCCTTTGGACTCACTCAATGGTCTTCCACACCCACCCACAAAGATGGCCACACACTGGACCTCATCTTCACCCGCCTCTGTTCCCTATCTAACCTCTCTAACTCACCACTCCCTCTCTCTGACCATAACCTCCTCACATTCTCTACCCTCTCCTCTCCGGGTGCACAATCCCCACTCCACAAACTCACACACCCTCGCAGAAATCTCAAACACCTTGACCTACACTCTCTCTCTGAATCCCTCCTTCCTCTCACAGACATAAATTCCTTGCACGATGCAGACGTTGCTGCTGCTTCATATAACACCACAATAGCTGCAGCTCTAGACTCGATCGCCCCTCTCGCACACACCACACCTCGCACATTCAACAGGCAACCCTGGCACACTAAACTTACCAAAGAACTGTGCCGGGCCTCCAGGGTTGCGGAGCGGAGATGGAAAAGGTCTCACTCCATCGAGCACTTCATCGCATTCAAGCAATCCCTCACTAATTTCAAGTCCGCACTCACTACAGCAAAACAAACCTACTTCTCATCTCTCATATCCTCCCTATCTCACAACCCTAAACAGCTATTTAACACTTTCAACTCTCTCCTTCGTCCCCCAGCACCTCCTCCCTCTTCTCTCATCTCAGCCGACGACTTTGCCTCATTCTTCAAACAGAAGATTGACACCATCAGACAAAACTTTGGCCTAAAGTCCACACAACCCCTCCTCATATCTACTCAACCATCCTCCTCCAAACCCCACTTCTCCACCATTACAGAAGGTCAAGTCTCCTCTTTACTCTCCAAATCACACCTCACCACCTGCGAACTTGACCCAATCCCATCCCACCTCATCACTAACCTCACCTCAGTCTTCATCCCAACCCTAACCCACCTCTTCAATCTATCACTAACAACCGGAGTCTTCCCCTCATGTTTCAAACATGCCGCAATCACACCCATCCTCAAAAAGCCCTCCCTTGACCCTTCCTCTCTGACCAGCTACCGCCCCATATCACTTCTCCCCTTTGCCTCAAAACTTCTAGAACAACATGTCCACCTTGAACTGTCCTCCCACCTCTCCTCCTGCTCCCTCTTCGACCGTCTACAATCTGGCTTCCGACCGCATCACTCGACTGAAACTGCCCTGACCAAAGTCACAAACGACCTACTAAATGCCAAATCCAAGCGACACTACTCCATCCTCCTCCTTCTGGACCTGTCATCTGCCTTTGACACAGTGGACCATTCCCTCTTACTCCAGATTCTCTCATCTCTTGGCATCACGGACTTGGCTCTATCTTGGATCTCCTCATACTTAACAGACAGGACATTCAGCGTCTCCCACTCACGCACCACCTCCTCATCTCGCCCCCTATCTGTCGGTGTCCCCCAAGGTTCAGTTCTAGGACCCCTGCTCTTCTCCATCTACACCTTCGGCCTGGGACAGCTCATAGAGTCTCACGGCTTTCAGTATCACCTCTATGCTGACGACACACAGATCTACCTCTCTGGACCCGATATCTCCTCCCTACTAACCAGAATCCCACAATGTCTGTCCGCCATCTCATCCTTCTTCTCCGACAGGTTTCTAAAACTCAACATGGATAAAACAGAGTTCATCATCTTTCCACCCTCTCATTCACATCCCCCATCCGACCTATCCATCAACGTCAATGGCTGTTCACTCTCCCCAGTCCCACAAGCTCGCTGCCTTGGGGTAACCCTGGACTCTGATCTCTCCTTCAAGCCACATATTCAAGCCCTTTCCACCTCCTGCCGACTCCAACTCAAAAACATCTCCCGGATCCGTGCATTCCTCAGCAAAGACTCTGCAAAAACACTAGTGCATGCCCTCATCATATCCCGCCTCGACTACTGCAACCTCCTGCTCCGTGGCATCCCTTCCAACACTCTTGCACCTCTCCAATCTATCCTAAACTCTGCTGCTCGACTAATCCACCTGTCCCCCCGCTATTCCCCGGCCTCTCCTCTCTGTCAATCCCTTCACTGGCTCCCTATTGCCCAGAGAATTCAGTTCAAAACTCTAACCATGGCATACAAAGCCATCCACAACCTGTCTCCCCCATACATCTGTGACCTAGTCTCCCGGTACTTACCTGCACGCAACCTCCGATCCTCACAAGATCTCCTGCTCTACTCCCCTCTTATCTCCTCCTCCCACACTCGTATACAAGATTTCTCCCGTGCTTCCCCCCTACTCTGGAACTCTCTACCCCAACATATCAGACTCTCGCCGACCGTGGAAACCTTCAAAAGGAACCTGAAGACCCACCTCTTCCGACAAGCCTACAACCTGCAGTAAACACCACTGCACGACCAGCTCTACCCTCACCTACTGTATCCTCACCCATCCCTCGTAGACTGTGAGCCCTCGCGGGCAGGGTCCTCGCTCCTCCTGTACCAGTCGCTGACTCGTTTTGTTAAGATTATGTAAATGCTTTTGTTATGTATATCCCTATCACATGTAAAGCGCCATGGAATAAATGGCGCTATAATAATAAATAATAATAAATAATAATAATAATAATAATTGCATTAATGCAATAATAATAAATAGTAAAAATGGTGGTAATAATAATAATACAAAAAACTAGTCCCAGTTAGTAAGTTAGTGTAATGTTAGTGTAGGGACCCATCTGAAGAGGTCGCCTTGACGTTGGCAGATGGGCTCGCACAATTTGCTCAAAATGTGCGCTAAGAACCTCATATTTCTATGTACAGGAGATCTAGCAGTAATACCATTCAAGAGATAGATATCTGTGTACACACATTTTGTTATATACTTTTGTGCAGCACACAGGGCAGGTATACAGGTACAGTGCGAGAGTGTTACAGTGATATTATAACTCGGCCTTAAGGATAAAATGCTGATAACTACAGATTCTGGAAACACATCCGAAACTAGACCTTGTAAGTGTAGCATCGGCGTCTCTGCCCCTTGCTAGGCAGAGACGCCTTCCCTCTCACCTCCCCTCTCCTGGCGCGACGTCCTCCAGCGCTTCTCTCCCCACTGCTGCCAGCGTGCGCTCTTTCCCCGGCAGTGTGCTTAGGGCGCGCGCGCGTGCTCCCCCTCTCTTAAAGGGACCGCACGTGTCGTCCTAAGGAGTCCCCGGTCAATTTGCGGAGGACCTCCCATATATAAGGCACCTTCTCCAAAATGGAGGTGCCCGAGCAAAGTTTTTGCAAAGCATACTCACCTCTGCTTCAGCCCTAAGGTCCCGTTTCCAGCCTGACTACCAGTCCTGTCTGCCTGCGTGTCTTCCCTTCAGCACGACAGTCTGTCTCCTGCATCCGCCAGTCTGTTTATGGGCAAATCCACCTGCGGACCAGGAAGCACCTGCCAGTTACCTGCCTGCTACCTGCCGTACATGCTAGCCCGCTCACCTGGGAGCGCTCACCTGCTACCCGCCTGCTAGCCTACCTGGAGGCTCCGCCGTCACTTGCCGTGACCACCTGCCTGTCAGCCAAGAGACTCTTACCTGCTCTGCCATCACTTGCTGTGACCACCTGCCTGCCAGCCAAGAGACTCTTACCCGCTCAGCCGTCACTTGCCATGACCACCTGCCTGCCAGCCAAGAGACTCTTACCCGCTCAGCCGTCACTTGCCGTGGCCACCTGTTACCTGCCAGCTACCTGCCTCGTCTGTCTGCCGGCTCACCTAGGAGCGCCCACCAGTTACCCGCCAGGTACCCGCCTCGTCTGTCTGCCCGCTCACCTGGTAGCACCTGCCTGTTTCCTGCCAGCCTGCCTGGAGACCCGGCCGTCACTTGCTGTGACCACCTTCCTGGTAAACCTAAAGACTGCTACTTGCCCTGCTTCCTCGAACTGTGACCACCTGTCTGCTACCAGAGACTTCCGCCTGCTTGCCGTGTCCATCCGCCATACCGGTCAGTCCCAGCCATCTGACCCGTGGGAGCCACCGTTTGCTTCCGTGCGACCTGGGTCGGTTTGGGTGGATACTTAGTCACGCTCCTCTGGGTCCCTCCTTGCACCTCGGCACAGAGGTTTCACCACCCAGACCCGTAACAGTAAGTAACTGGTTCCCAGCTAGTGGTAAATATGTACAGGGCAGTCCGGTACCAAGACCTGCTCTATAGGACACATTATCATCAGGCAGGTCCTGTCAGGGCTCTTACAAGATCTGCGGCAGAAGTGTGGCTGTATAACACAGTCCTGCTCCTGCCTCAGCTCCCCACAGTGGAGCCAACCTTGATCCTGGCAGCTTAAGGACTTGTGGAGGATGAAGATTAAGATGGCACACCTAAGGATGAGGAACTACCAGCAAGCAAAAAAGAAAAGAGCACCCAGAAACACCCAGAAGCGACAAGAAAAAGGACAGCCAAGAAGGGAAGAAGAGTGGTGGTGGTGGGAGACTCACTACTGAAAGGAACAGAAGCAGCTATCTGCAGACCGGACATAACCGCAAGAGAAGTATGCTGCCTCCCAGGGGCTAAGATCAAGGATGTTACCGATAGGATACCGAAGCTCATCAGTTCCAAGGATGTCCACCCATTTCTTCTGATACATGTTGGCACCAATGACACGGCAAAGAAGGACCTACCGACAATCTGCAAGGACTTTGAAGCATTGGGGAAGAAAGTAAAAGAACTGGATGCGCAGGTAGTTTTTTCTTCTATCCTTCCAGTAGACGGGCATGGCGTCAGGAGATGGAACAGGATCCTTGATGTGAACAACTGGCTGAGACGATGGTGCAGACAACAAGGATTTGGATTCCTGGACCACGGTGTGAATTACCTCTATGACGGACTGCTTGCCAGAGACGGACTACACCTCAACAAACCCGGGAAACACACATTCGCCAGGAGACTCGCAACACTCATCAGGAGGGCGTTAAACTAGAAGAAGAGGGGATGGGAAGAAAAACGCCGGACACGAACATGCAACCAGAGAACATACTAATGAAAGATATGAAGTGCGACAAAGAAGTTCCAAGACAAGATACTTGGAAAGGAGGTAAGAAAATTTCTAATACAATCCACAGGGAGAAGATTGGAACAAAACAAAATCGTGTCAACTGCGTGCTAGCAAATGCCAGAAGCCTGACAAACAAGATGGATGAACTGGAAGCAGAAATATCTACAGGTAATTATAACATAGTGGGAATAACCGAGACATGGTTAGATGAAAGCTATGACTGGGCAGTTAACTTACAGGGTTACAGTCTGTTTAGAAGGGATCGAAGAAATCGGAAAGGGGGTGGAGTCTGTCTATATGTAAAGACGAGTCTAAAGCCTACAATACGGGAGGATGTATGGGAGGGAAATGAGGAGGTCGAGTCCTTATGGGTGGAGATACATGGGGCAAAAAACAATAATAAAATTATCATAGAAGTCTGTTATAAACCACCAAATATAGCAGAAGCCACGGAAAGTCTATTAATGAGACAAATAGACGAAGTAGCAAAAAATAACGAGGTGATTATTATGGGGGACTTCAACTACCCCGATATAGACTGGGAAACCGAAAGCTGTAGATTTCAGAAAGGAAACAGGTTTCTGTCAATTATCAAAGACAATTATTTGTCACAACTTGTGCAGGAACCAACTAGAGGGACGGCCCTTTTAGACTTAATATTAACTAACAGGCCAGACAGAATAACTGAGGTGCAGGTCGGGGGGCACCTAGGAAATAGTGACCACAACATTATACAATTCCACATGTGCTTCAGTAGGGTGCCCAGCAAGGGACTCACAAAAACACTGAACTTTAGGAGGGCAAAGTTTGATCAGCTAAGAGATGCCCTTCACCTTATAGACTGGGATAGTATCTTCAGTAATAGGAGCACGGATAGAAAATGGGAAATTTTCAAAACAGTCCTACATAGTCACTGTAGAAGGTACATACCTTATGGGAATAAAAGGGCTAGGAATAGGAGGAAGCCAATGTGGCTAAATAAGGAAGTCAAGAGGGCAATGAAAAACAAAAAAAGGGCTTTCGGTAAACTTAAACAAGAAGGCAGCGAGGAAGCGCTAATATCTTATAGTGAAAAAAACAAAATCTGTAAGAAACAAATAAGAATAGCAAAAGAGGAGACAGAGAGACTAATTGCCAAGGAAAGTAAAACGAATCCCAAACTGTTCTTTAAGTATATAAACAGTAAAAGGATTAAAACTGATGGAGTTGGCCCATTGAAAAATAACCTGGGTAAAATCATAGAGGCCGATGAGGGTAAAGCAAACCTACTCAATAGCTTCTTCTCCACTGTTTTCACAAAAGAAAACAATTTATCGGAGGAAATGCAGAGTGATAAAGTAAACCCTCCGCTAAATATCACCCACCTAACCCAGGAGGAAATTCAGAAACGCCTAAATAATATCAAAATAGACAAGTCACCAGGCCCAGATGACATACACCACCGGGTACTAAAATAATTAAGTAATGTGATAGACAGGCCGCTGTATCTTATATTCAAGCACTCTTTATGGACAGGGACTGTCCCACTAGACTGGCGCCAAGCAAATGTGGTACCAATATTGAAAAAGGGGTCTAAAAGTGACCCTGGGAACTATAGACCAGTCAGCTTAACGTCTGTTGTGGGTAACTTGTTTGAAGGATTTCTTAGAGATGCTATTGTAGAATATCTTAATGATAATAACTGTCTAACTCCATATCAACATGGATTCATGAGGGATCGCTCCTGCCAAACAAACCTGATGGCCTTCTACGAGGAGGTGAGCTCACAGCTGGACCGGGGAGAGTCAGTGGATGTTGTATACCTTGACTTCTCCAAAGCGTTTGATACCGTGCCACACAAAAGGTTGGTATGTAAAATGAGAATGCTTGGTCTGGGGGATAATGTGTGCAAGTGGGTAAATAGCTGGCTGAGTGATAGAAAGCAGAGGGTGGTTATCAATGGAGTAAGCTCAGGGTGTGTCAGGGTTACTAGCGGGGAGCCTCAAGGGTCTGTCTTGGGCCCTATATTATTTAATATATTTATTAATGATCTAGTGGAACGGTTGCATAGTAAAATAGCAATATTTGCAGATGATACTAAACTTTGTAAAGTAGTTAATACAGATGAGGATAGGGCACAGCTACAGGAGGATTTAGATAAATTGGGGAGTTGGGCCAAAAAATGGCAGATGGGGTTCAATGCCGATAAATGTAAGGTCATGCACATGGGAAAGAAAAGCAGCAGTCACCCATACATATTTAATGGGAAACCATTGGGGAAATCTGACATGGAGAAGGACCTGGGCGTCTTGGTTAACAGCAAATTAAATTGGAGTGCCCAGTGTCAGGCAGCAGCTGTGAAGGCAAATAGAGTCATGGCATGCATCAGAAGAGGAATAGGGGCATATGATGAGAACATTGTTCTTCCTCTGTATAAAGCACTGGTAAGGCCGCACTTAGAATATTGTGCACAGTTCTGTGCTCAGGAAAGACATATTGGAGCTAGAGAGGGTACAAAGGAGGGCGACTAAGATAATAAAGGGAATGGAGGGACTAAAATACCCAGAGAGGTTGTCAAAATTAGGCCTATTTACGTTGGAAAAGAGAAGGCTTAGGGGAGACCTCATAAACATGTATAAATACATCAGAGGGCAGTACAGAGATCTCTCCCATGACCTGTTTATACCAAGGATGATGACAAAGACGAGGGGGCACACTATGCGTCTGGAGGAAAGGAGGTTCCTGCACCAGCATAGAAGTGGATTCTTTACGGTCAGAGCCGTGAGACTCTGGAACTCTCTGGGAGAGGAAGTGGTGATGTCCAACTCACTTAATGAGTTCAAGAGAGGCCTGGACGCCTTTCTTGAGAACAATAAAATTACATCTTATGCTTAGTGATAGTTAATTAATCCAGGGATTTAATCTGACTGCCAGATTGGAGTCGGGAAGTGAATTTTTCCTCAATGATGTAAATTGGTCTATACCGCATGGTTTTTGTTTTTTTTTTGTTTTTTTTTGCCTTCCCCTGGATAAACGCTGCGGAATAGCTGCAGTGCACAAGAAATAGGCTGAACTGGATGGACGCTTGTCTTTTTTCGGCCTTATAAACTATGTAGCTATGTAGGATGGATTAAATGCCTGCAAAATCTTCATAGAAAATACAGGAATTGTTGCTGATTCTGTGGTCAAACTTACAGAATTCATCCTCACCCACAATTACTTTGAATTTGATACCAATATATAACTACAGGAAACTGGTACAGCGATGGGATGTAAAATGGCTCCACAGTACGCAAATCTTTTCATGGCCAAGCTTGAAAGTGACTTTTTGTCCTCATGCCCCATCAGGCCTCTGGCCTACTATCGTTTCATTGCCAATATTTTAATCATCTGGACGGGGTCTGAGCAACAGCTGAAGACGTTCCATGAACACTTTAATCGATTTCATCCCACCATCAACCTAACACTCAACTACTCCTGTACTGAAATTAACTTTTTGGAGACCATCATCAAGCTACAGAACAATGAAATAGAGACATCCTTGTACAGGAAACCAATCAACCGTCCTACATACCTTAAATTATTTACAGACAAGCCGTCAGATACAATCGGATATGTTCCAACCCTATGGATAGAGACAAACACCTTCTTGGTCTCAGACCTTTTTGAATCAGGGCTACCATCCAAGAACAATTGAGAACCAGATTACAAGAGCCACCAGAATAGCAAGGAATCACCTCCTACATTACAAAACCAAAGAAGAAAGCAACCGGGTGCCTCTAGTAGTCATCTACAATTCAAATCTGGAGGCGCTAAGGAGAGCTACACGGAAACTACAACCCTTACTACAAAAAGATGCCCGATTACAATCCATATTTCCAGACCCCCCACTTCTGTGTTTCAGACAGCCCCCAAATCTAAGAAGCATCATTGTCAGAAGCTTTCTGTCATCTCCTCCAGCTACAGGTACCTTTCCTTGCAACCAGAAAAAATGTAAAACCTGTCCGTTTATAATGACCACAGACAAGATGATAATACCCAACTCACATCAGGACTATAAGATCCCAGGTACGTTCAAGCTGTATCACATCTAACGTAGTGTACTTAATTATATGTACCAAATGTCCAGCTGGGGGTCTTTATGTAGGGGAGACAGGGCAAAAACTTAGGACAAGAATGAATCATCATCGCCACACAATAAAAGAAAAAAGAATAGATCTACCTGTAGCCAAGCATTTTTGTTCCCCTGATCATAGCATAAAAGACATGAAATTACTGGTATTAAAAGGTCATTTCAAATCTCAAAGAGAAAGAAGAATCTCAGAATATAAACTAATGGTGACCTTTAACACTTTCAGAGCAGGAATGAATGTGTCGCATGGATTTATGTCATTCTACATCAACTAAGGAATGTGCCCCTCAGACTTGTGAGGCCATGATAACACTGGACCTAGTCACAGGACAATAAAACCTTCACACTCCTTATCTATTAACTGCTAAAATATTTGTAGCCAGAACTGTTTATCTCTCCCATAATAACTCTGCTTTCCGTCACCTGTTGCATCTATTGCATTATTTCTGTGTCTTATTGTGAATAAATATGTGACTCTTCAGATTTTGTGGTATACTAGCCTGATGAAGAGACCTGAGTAGTCTCGAAAGCTTGCAATTTGTTACTATCTTTTCAGTTAGCCATTAAAAGGAATCAACCACTGAGGACTCTCAAATCAAAGCATTATCAAATACATTTCTGATGTTTTATTTCTGCGCATATTTCTATTCTGTGTCTATAATTTGATTTTAATATTGCAGCTGTGGGATTATATTTATTGTTGAAGTGGTATGCAGTGACTTACCTGGGACACTTGTGTTAATTGCTATATTCTAACTGAGACAAAACCGTGTATGAATAAAGGATATTTATTACACACAAGTCTACAGTTCATATACTGCTAATCACGACACTAACACAGTGCACACTAATAACAATAGCAGACAGTACTAATATACGATTAATTCCCAATTACCTAATTATACTTCCCACCCACTTGAGCTAAAAACATACATACATTAATACTAATATCCCACCCGTCTATCACTACACTATCCCTATGGAGAAAAAGGGGTTACAAGCAGTGATCAGTAGACACTCAGCCAGATGTCCTCATCATGGTGTCCATCGAGTTTTACCTGAAGTGGCTTTTGTGATGTCTTTGTGTTCGTTTTTTGCGGCGGTTTCACTGCAAAATCAGTTTATATATAAAATAGTGGCGACTTCCAAGCAGAAGCTTCTAGAAGAAAAGACCAATTGCTTCTTTTAGCCGCTTCACAGCTTTTGAAGCCTGAAGAAGTTAAAAGAAGTGACAACAACGGATCATATGCACAGCAAGTCCTTTTGACTTTTCAGTACATATGTTCATTCTTTTTGACGTTTGTACAACTTTTATTTTAGAATAGACATTTATCATCAATCCACCTGCTCTGAGCACAATGTTATGGAGTTCCCAGTATGCATACCATGCAAATAAGGTGAAAGACACGGAATTAATATAATTGGTATAACATTTTTTAATGTATATATATATATATATATATATATATATATATATATATATATATATAAATAAGGTCATGTGACCTAAACGTTGGCCCATTGCACACAGACGTTTGCTGATGATTGTTGTAATAAACTTCTAACTTTCGGCTTATATTGGAGAGCCTGGTTTCCTCTCTATCTACTTTCCAGAGCGTCCTCAAAATCCCCTCACAGAAAAGAGAGAAGGGGGTTCATCCGAAAATCGTCATGTGCAGGAGCAGGTTTCTTCTTCAGCGTCTCAATAATATCACAGAAAGAAGACCGCTATTTCATTGATCCTCATCTGAGAACTCAGTACTGGTACGATGTTTCCCAAAGCTGATGGTAAACTAAAGAAAAGACAGAACAGAAGTAAAGGTGAATTATTTTTTTTTACCAATTGAAATGAATGCAGATGTAATCTATATGTTCTCTCTTACCTGGGCTGACGTACAAGATGGACTCTTCTAGTATCACTGCCAAACTCTTAACTTCTTCCTTGAACATTTAAGATGTTCCACTGAATTTTAGAAGGAAGCAGTGTTTGCGACACAGGGGGCACCGAAGGTTGGAGTTGAGCCAGGTAGAGATGCAACCCTGATGGAAACAATGATTGCATGGTAGCACTGTGACTTCCTCTCCGGTCTCATAATCCGTCATGCAGATGACACACGACTCCTCCTGAGATGTTACAGCTCTTGTTGGGAGGTTCCTAATTTGCTGAGCTCGCCAAGTCTGCTGCCTTTCCTGCAGATTATATTGTGCAGGTGGTGATGGTGGCCGCATCTGTGGCGGAGGCGTCATCGCTCCCATTCCCTGCTGCTGAAAGATGATGTTGAACAGACGGTTTGCCTGCAGTAATTGTACAGGAGATCCACTTGCAGCTGGAGACTCCCTGAGTCTGCGGCTGGGCAGAACAGGAAATGGCCGTCTGAATTCAAACTCAGTGACGGTGTCTGAGGATCCACTGTCATCCCTTCTGCTCTCTGATGTTTCTCTGGAGGGCTCTGCAGGGACTGGTCTAAGCGGAGAGCGGCTTCTTTCCCTGCTCTCTTGTCCTCATTGCCGGAGAGGAGTTCTGGCTTCTCTGCCTCTCGCAGTGACAGCAGTGGCGTCTGTTCTGTGTCCACCAGTAGTAATTGGTCTTCTCTGATCCCTTTGAGAAGATCTCAATTGATGGACAATCATAGCCTGACCTATAAAGAAATAAAATGTACTATAAATATGCAAAAGTTTATAAAAAACACTTTTGAACCAAAGAGAAATAACCTGCTGTTGATTTGGAGTTTAGGGAGAGGAGCAAAAATTGATTAATGTTTGGGCTAAATAAACCTGCTCAGTGGATCCCCTCTCTGCAGACATCACAGAGCAGGGGTGGAACCAGACTGCGACTAACACAGCCCCCAAGGACTATGAATGGGAAGGTGGAGGATGCACTGAGTGTACTGAAACCGCTTACCCCAGGGAAATCTCCTCCCAGAAAAGCTCCTATAAGGTGGGAATATTCTCTCACTTACCCTGATTTTCTGGTCGGCTCATCCAAGTCTCGTTGTCAGCAATAAGCTGATGCAGCTCCATGGAAGTCATGGTTCAGTTTCCCGGGGCTGAGATGGTAGAGTGATAGAAAATGAGAACTATGTTCTCTGATGGCACGGATGTTATGGTGCCAAAATATCAATAAGAAGCTGTAGAAGTAAAGCACTAGATGTATGAAACAAACTAGCTCGCACTTCCAAAACCACGGTAGAGTCTCAGCGAAAACTTCAACTCTGTAAATGGCGCTGATGTCACCGAGTGCATAGATTGTATAACCTCACAGCATTCTATGTCACTGTGACATCACATGTGAGACCAACAACGCGCTGTCATGATGGCTGACTGTCCAATCTGTTATATACATATTATAAAATGTTATATTATTATATATTATAATACACATTGTAAAAAAATATTATATTATATTATTATTAACCATCTAACACTCTTAAGGTGTGTATATGTGTCTAAAGCATAGGAGATATATATATACATCTTATGTATATCAGATGCCTTGGAATAATAATCTCATACTCACCTTTCAGACCCCCAGTACTGCTGCTGTCAGTGTCCCCGCCGACCTCCTGACTTCTCTTTCCCGCAGGGGCCATTGGGTGACCACTGCAGCTAATTAGTTAATACATATTTCCCATTCATATGTTTAATGTGATGTAAAATAAACACTTTTAGAAAAGAAAACAGATAAATAAGATTTTCAGAATACGGCATGTACTAAGGTGGATACTCATGGTATGATATGCAGAGAGAGGAATACTGGGAGGACACTGAACATGTTAGTCCACCTGCTTAACCCTCAGAAAAATTCTTATCAGGTCATATAGGGGTGTACATAGAAATCCACAGACCCCATAGCAAAGATCCGAAATGGGACCTCTTAATGGCCCCTGGCTGCCATTAAGTAACCCAGTGGTGGTCACAGAGATCCCCTGTCTAACTGCTTAGATACCATAGTTGCTGGTCACTATGGAAGCTAAGGGGTTAAACTGATGTAATCAGAGCTAACTTGAATTGCAGCAATTACAAATGGCTGTCTGCTGTGTAAAACAGCCGGCACCCACTGGGTATGGAGTGGGCTCAGCATGTGAGTTTGCCCCTTATACACCATCATAACTTATGCTGTATATATACGATATAAACAGGGGATGGGGCTATTCGGCACTAGGCTCCTCCTGTTCATGGGCTCCATATCGGTCATGTGGCCTGCCAAAATTGGGTGTATGCTACTGAGGTCATACATATAATATGGAAAAAAAAAATCATACAAGGTAAAAAATTGAAATTCATATCAGAAATAGTCCAGTTCTTTAGTGCCCATTCACATTAAAGGAAAATCATCTGAATTGATTGAATTTTGTGGGACAGGCCCATTATCCTCCCAAGGAAAGCACATGCATGCTCGGCTGAATCAGGCATACATGAGTATAGGAGCAGTGAGGGAGAGAAGAGAGGAAGGGAGAAGACGGTGATTGGTGAGTATCTTAATCTGCCTACATCACATAGATATTTAGGATGGATTAGGGAAACGTTAGCTTGGAGCGCTTCTTTCTCCAATAAGTTTTATTGATTTTTATAAACAAAGAAAAATATACAAACAATGAACAGAGAACGCAAAAGTGTAGACAAATTATAGATGAAAGTTACCATAAAAGTGAGTGATGAAAATGTTCAGCATGTGAAAAAGTGGAAATAATAGGAGTGGTAGAGATGCGGAGACGGTTGGGACTGCTTGCCTCCCATGTAGACAGATTTTGATAAGGCATATGGGGCTCTATTACCCTAATTGAGATCTCAAGTAGGGGAATGACACCTTTGCTCTCACCCAGGTTCACCTGTCATGCCAGGTGTTGGTGCAAAACAGAGGGAAAAGGGAAAGGGAGCCCAGACACTAGGGAAAGGGGGAAGTGGAGACCTCATGGTCTGGTCTAGCGTCACCCTGTCTCAACTACCGTCCCTATAATGCCTCTTCAGCAATCGCCGCACGCGTGCCTTGCCCTACTTTCCCTGGCGTATGGCTATGGCTGGGGATGGAAGGAGATGAGCATTAGTCAACCTCCACTAAATACTATAGACAACAAGGGAAGACAAAACAGGGGGAAATTACTTAGCTTTAGATGACTCCAAATATGCACACGGCCTCAAACTCCAGAGAGGACGAAGAACTGCTCCTGCTTAGCCTCACAAGTAGAAATGAATATAGCCAGCGACTTCCTCTCAGACACACCAGGTATATATACACCCAGGCAAGAGAGATAATTAGCAAGAGAGAGGTAGCCGCTCGGTTCTAAAGACAGCCTCTTATTTAAGAAGCTGTCTGCAATGCCAAACGTAGAGATCTCCTGCAACCCACTGCAGGGCAACTGTCTGACACCTCTGACACACCCGTGACATCACCAGAGGGAAACAGTTGATAACATAATTGAGAGAATAGAGGAACAGGAGGTAGGATTGATGTATTCAGACTGAAGAGTCCACCTGGCGAAACCAAATTTAGCAAAAACATTTTCAAACTGCATCCATCTGTGAGATTAATTTGATAAGGATTGGATTACTGCTATGCAAGAGCTAGGTGTGAGAACCTGTCCAGTTCAGATTTATGTGAATGATAAAAATGGTAGAAATGTTTCTTAAAGGGAACTTTCACCCCCTGTGAGATTTGAGACCTCTAATATGGGCATACAGGTTATAGAAAAATAAATCTATACATACCTGTATGGCCCATAGTAGAGTTCTGAATGCAGAGAAATGTAGTTTTATAAAATCTGTTTTCACATGCTTGGCGTCCCCCGGAAGGAAAGAAATCCCCGCCTATATCTTTAGTTAGCCCAGAAATCCCCGCCTATCTGCTTATTTAGCATGTTCCCCCATCCCCTGCGCGTCACAGGGCCCTGTGACGTGCACTGGTGTAACTCATTTCCCGCGCATGCGCAATGCGACGCTCACATCAGGAGCATTTTGTTTCTCCCGGCCCCGTTTGTCTCTGCACTATTCCATAGTGTTCTAAATATGGACACACAGACCAAATACTAATGTCACACTGATGCAAAATGCTGATGACACTGGAACTATTATTGTCCACTTAAACGTTTAAACATGGACTTGTGAATGAAAAATATCAGATAATATAGCTGAGAGTTTCTCATTAATCATATACCAAGAGATCTGTCCTTTTCACTTCCTAGAAATCAGGTACTGGTTTTCTCCAGGCTAAGGCATCTGTGTTGATTAGTGATGAGCGAGCATACTCGCAAGTACTCGGTACTCGCCTGAGCATCTCAGTACTCGAGATGCTCGAAGCTCGCCGAGTACTTCCGGGATGCTCGGGCGGATGCTGGGGTCTCCTCTCTGCATGTTTGCCGCTGTTTAGAGCACCATTCAACATGCAGGAATTGTCTGCCACACACTGCAATGCTGCAGCCATGTTAGTTGTGGCATTACAGTGATTGGCTGGCTGCACAGCCTCATCAGGTCTATACCAGACCTAGCGCCGCCGTGCTGATCAGTCCACTCTGCAATCAGACAGTGTAGGGAGAGGTGCTGCTGAGCTAGGGAGAGATTTGGTTGTTTATTAGTTAGTGTAGGTATTCCACAAGATTCTCTACACATATTCATCTCAACTAACAGTCCTTCTGAGGACTAATCCAGCTGGAGAGATACCAGTGCTAGGCAGGCAGGCAGGGTATATAGCAGACTGCAGTGCATATAGCAAGAGGGTCCATTTCAGTTCTGTCTGCTGGTGCTTTTACAGATATTATATTTGTAGAAATAGCCCCACGTATCAGGGGCCAGGAATATTTTTTTTTATTTTTATCTGATTGTTTGCTTAAGGCTGTGTGCCCACGATGCGTTTTTTAAGTGTTTCCGCAGGGCAAAAATGCTGCAGAAATGCTTAAAAAACGCATTGTAGAAGGCCTGCCATGTTGCCTAATGATAATCTGCATGAGCTTTGCACATGCGGCAGAAATTTCCGCTGCGGATTATCATGGCGGAAAAAAACGCAGCACTACCAATTATTTTGCGGAAGCTCTGCATTTTCGCTGCCATTGACTGGCATTGGAACACTTGGATTCCGCATCACTGGATCTGTACATGCGGAATCCAAGCGTTTCAATGTGCGGATGGTACCCGGGTCTGGATGAGAGGAGACTCTCCTCCGGACCCGGGTACCATAGAAACTGTAAAAAAAAGAATAAAATAAAAAATAAATATGATACTTACCTTCTGATGGCCCCCGGTGTGCTTGTCTTCGCTTGCCGGCAGATCGCGGTGGACGGAAGGACCTGCGCTGACGTCATTTAGTCATGTGATGGCAGGTCCTTCAGTGTACCGCGAGCTGCCGGCAAGCCAGGACGGAGCGAATAAAGACTGCGCGGGCCATCAGAAGGTAAGCATATATTTATTTTTTAATTTTTTACCATTCTTTAAGGTCACACTATATAAATCCATGACGTTTGCCTGGATTTATATAGTGTGACCAAGTTGTCAAGCACTTTCCAAGTGATGCTAAAATCGCTTGGAAAGCGCTTGTCTACCCGCATGCGGAAATGCATGTGAAGAACGCTTCACATCCGGTTGTCCCTGGCAGGAAAAACGCATGCACAATCCGCATGCTTTTTTTCTGCCAGGGAGCTGCAGAAATGCTCAGGAAAAAATCCAGAGCATTTCTGCATCATGGGCACATAGCCTAAAAACCATGCCAGAGAACACAGTTTTTCTTCGCCATTTGCTTGTTGGCACTGCATAATACAGCCAGGTCCTTTCCATATTACAGCGCTAAAAATCCATCTATTGAAAACTGTGGTTTGCCCGTCACACGGATCACATATAATTGCCCTCAACAATGCAGTTACTGGGAAAGTCCACCTAACCACGGACACGTGGACAAGTGCTTGTGGGCAGGGACGATACATCTCTCTGACGGCACACTGGGTTAACATTGTGGAAGTCGGAACCCAGTCGGACCTTGGGACGGAACACATCCTGCCGATTCTGAGGATTGCGGGCCCTAGGTCAATCGGGGTTGCCCCCACAGTCTACAGCTCCTGCACCTCATCTTCCTCAGCCTCCTCCTCCTCTTCAGCCTCCATCTCCGAAATAACCACATCAGTCACAAGCTGGAATCACTGCAGCACTGCCTCAGCCAAGCGGCAACAGGCTGTGCTGAAGCTAATATGCTTAGGTGACAAACCGCACAATGCTGAAGAGTTGTGGACAGCTCTGAAAGAACAGGCAGATCTGTGGCTGACACCGCTGAACCTACAGCCAGGCATGGTCGTGTGTAACAATGGCAGGAACCTGGTGGCGGCTCTGAGGCGAGGCGAGCTCACACATATACCATGCCTCGCCCATGTGCTTAACCTCGTGGTTCAGCGGTTTCTCAAAACCTACCCGGAGTTGCCTCATCTGCTTGTCAAAGTACCCCGCCTGTGTGCCCATTTTAGAAAGTGAGCTACAGCTTCCGCCGCCCTCGCCATGCTTCAGCATCATTTGCTGGTGTGTGATGTCCCCACGCATTGGAATTTTACACTGCAGATGTTGGGAAGGATTTGTGAGCAGAAGGGGGCAGTTGTTGACTACCACCATCAACAAGGCCATCGGTATTCAGTTCAGACTCCACACATAAGAAATCAGGAGTGGACATGGATGTCAGACATATGTACCATCCTCCAAAACTTTGAGGACACCTCCAAGATGGTGAGTGGTGATGATGCCATAATAAGCGTCACAATCCCGCTTCTCTGTCTTCTGAAACGCTCACTGCTAACAATCAAAGAGGATGCATTGCAGGAGGAGCACGATGAGATGGAGCAAGAAACCATACAGAGTGATTCCTCACAGCCCAGCCTCGTTTCATCCCAACGTGGATTGGGTGACAATGAGGAAGAGGAGGAGGAGGAGGAAGAACAGGAGCTAGTTTCATGCACTATAGACGGTGCTACCTGCACAAATGTCATACCATATGTTCAGCATGGATGGCCTGAGAACAGGGAGGAGGAGGAGGAGAGAATGGTCAGTTGTCCTCTTGGTGAGGACACGGAAGTCTTTCCTGTTAGCAGCCTGGCACGCATGGCTGAGTTTATGTTACGCTGCCTTTCCCGTGACCCTTGCGTTCTCAAAATTTTGGGAGACAGTCATTACTGGTTGATGACACTTCTAGACCCACACTACAAGGAGAACTTTCTATCTCTTATTCCTGAGGCGGACAGGTCTACAAAGATGGGGCAGTACCAAAAAGCCCTTGTTACGAAACTATTAAAAAAATTCCCATCTGAAAACGCTGGTGGCAGAGGTCACAGTTCGTTGGACAACCAAGGAGTACAGGCAAGAGGGACACAAATCCAATCCAGCAGAGGCAGGGGAACACTGTCAAAGTTCTGGGAGAGTTTTCTCAGCCCCTCCCATCGCACAGGCCCTGAGGCACGGGGTACTCTCACAAGGAGTGCAAAGTTTGGGAAGATGCTGAGGGAGTACCTTGCCGACCATACCAACATCCTCCGTGATTCCTCTGTGCCTTATAATTATTGGGTATCCAAGCTAGAGACGTGGAATGAACTGTCTCTCTACACCTTGGAGGTCCTGGCCTGCCCTGCCGCTAGCGTTTTGCCAGGGCTGGATTGGGCCAGACTTGTCAACACCACTGAATGATAGCAGTGTAACATAAACTCAAATCCAGTTTCTTTTTTGTGAAGTGTATTCCCATGCACCTTTTCACACCCACACATGGGTATATGTTTCCTGATTTTGGCTATTTGCTCTTGTCCTCCTCCTTCTCCTCATCCTCATCCTCCACCACCATATCACCAGGGTGACATGGTCTGTGATGCAACACCCACATATTTTTTTTAAAGGGTGTTTATGATGCCAGTAAAAAAAAAATTTTATACAGTATGTTCATGTATACCCCCAGGGGTAAATGTTTGTCAGCCCATACACTTAGTGCATGGGCGTTACAAGTATAGGAGACCCGCTCCTTTCTAATGGTAAACATTTTTTTATGAGGTCCTCCTCCACGTCTTTTCCAAGGTGCATTGGAATGCCTCCCAATTTTTGGCAACACTATGGGAGACCCACTTCCCAATAATGGGAACATTTTTTTCATGAGGTCCTTTGTCTCTTCCAAGGGGCTTTGGAGTGCCTCCCAATTTTTGGCAGGCCTTGCATTCACTACATAGGCCAACACTATGGGAGACCCACTTCCCAATAATGGGATCATTTTTTCATGAGGTCCTTTGTCTCTTCCAAGGGGCTTTGGAGTGCCTCCCAATTTTTGGCAGGCCTTGCATTCACTACATAGGCCAACTCTATGGGAGACCCACTTCCCAATAATGGGAACATTTTTTCATGAGTGACCTGGGAGTCAGAAATGCTTCCAGGGGTCTTCCCCATGCTGTTCCCATGTCATTTGAGCTCTGTTCCCATTGATTTGGGCAATTTTTAAGCCCTGTGCAGACCGCTGGGGGGAGCCGCCTGAAAAATGATCGAGTTTCCCATAGACTTACATTGGGCTCGTTGCTCAGGTCGAGCACCTGAGTATTCCACTGTGCTCGACCCGAGCAACGAGCACCCGAGCATTTTAGTGCTCGCCCAACACTAGTGTTGATGTGTTGATGGGCATGGGGGACATGGGAGACATAAATGGACTACTATCTAAGGTGTATAGGCACAAGGCACCTTAGGAGTTAAGGTTAAAGATGTTACAAGATATTACATGAAATGTTACATTTTTTGCTGATCACTAATAGTTCACATGAAGCTAAAATCTTCAGTCTTAACTTTTTCTTAAGGCATTATTGTAAAGTCTATGAGAAGATATGATGGGTTCAAAGAACTTCTGGAATTTTAACAAATGCAGAAGACAATTTTTGAGATGGGGATGAATAAATAAATAACACATCACCAATTATAAGAAGAGATCCTACTTTTTGGGGGTCGTGTTTTACTATAATCAATTGTCTATTACATCTGGAATGGAAGTTGTGCCTTGATTTTGTCAGAGATAATCTGGGGAGGCAAAACCATGGGGGGTCACACAAACCTCCACTTTTGGTACCCTGACTGCTGTTAGGTGCTGTGATGAAATCCTTGGAGCCATTGTCAGACAATACACTGGTGCAGTGGCCCTGGGTTTCTCCTGGTACAAGACAATATCCATCCTCATGTGATCAGACTGTGGAGACAGTACCTGGATGAGGAAGACATTTATGCCTTTGACTGGCCCTCATGTTTCCCAGAGCTGAATCCTTTTGAGATCCGGTGGTTTGTTCTGTATCAGGCATCCAACAAAGTCAAGTAACATTACAAACTATGCAGGAGCTCACCGATGCCCTGATAACCCAGAATACCGCCCGTTGTCTCATCAGGAGCATGCCCAGACATTGTCAGGAGTGCTACAGACACGTGGGGTCATACTTTTATTTTTCACGTCACTGTAATTACATCTATACCATCCTTTGTTATTATTCTCTACGTTAAAAGATATCATAAGCAGAGAATGGGAAGATAAACAGCAAAACAAATAATTATTAAAACAAATCCAATGGAAATATTTATTTTTTATTTATTTACTTTTTAGTTCTTCAAACTCGAATTGTCTTCTTTCTTTTCTCACTTTATGCAGAGAAGTTTTGCTACAAGAAGCAGACGTTCCACGGGTAAGTCCTTACTGATACAACGCTGTTACAATGCCTTATACCAATGTTCCCAGCCGGCAGCTCTCTGCTGGCGTCTGAACTGCAACTCCTAGAATGGCATAAATAGCCATAGATTGGGCAAAACTGGCCGACACATCCACTGGTAAAACTCCAGAATAGTAATTTACAGGACTGACCGGAATGAAACAAGGATACTGATAGATGATGATGAATGGGTGAAGCTGCAGAAGAGACGATGTAGGACGGGGCGTTGCTTTGCCCGCTGTCAAGTTCTTCAAAAGTTGAACCATTTCGTCTCCAGATATGTTACTCCAGTTCCTGTAGTCCTTGACTGGAGTAACACTTCTGAAGGGGCACACGTAGACGCACACCACTCATCAGATATGCCAAGTTCATTAAGTGTTGTGCGCCTCTTAATGAAAAGCATTCATGAATAAGATTTGCCGATTTCTTTAAGACTGGGGCCTGAAAAAGCACTCACAAAATGATTAAAATCATTTTCCTAGTCATTTCTATGAATAGAATATTTATGCGCCTAAAGTGGCATAATTCTTGATGAATTTGCCCGTCAGGCTTCCACAAGCACAGTAGTGCCTTAGTTTTGCAACTTTTGGTGGATCCAGCCAGGAGTGGAGTAAAAATGCTAAAATTCGCAACATTTTTGTGCTACTTTGAATTGCGACCAAAATTTTGCAACGTTTCAAAGTGTTGAACACTAGAAAACTGTTGAAAACAACTTGATGAGTCGGGCCCTATATCTCCAGCAGTGGCAGTAAATAAATGGAGCAATGAATGGAGTAATGAAGCTTGTGCAAGACTATATCCCTCCATTCAAATGGAACAGAAAAAAGCACAGAGGCGCTCTATGTGTGAACCAGCTTGAAGGTCCAGAAATCCAGCGTTCTGGAATTGCTCACCTGGGATACTTGTGCTGACCATGCACAACACTCCATGAAATGTGAACTGAAAACACTCAAAGCTGCGGCACTGACCTCCTGTCCCAATTGCCAGAGAAGGAAGCAAAGGATAATCCAGGAAGGAGGAAGAAATGCAGTTTCTCCAGGCACTGCCACAAAGGATGACGAGCCAGATGGTAAGTAAGATTTTTCTATTGTTTTGTAATGGTAACAAGACTACACATTTCTGGGATGATTCAATTCAAATGGGACACTATAGAGCCCCAGGTTTTAAACTGTGGAGGTCCCAGTGTGGGATACCCAGTGGTCAGCAAGTATTTACTTTTTCGGTCGAAAGGTGATAACTTGCAACCTTTGTAGCATATCTTTAAATGATTATTCTCATTTCTTCTTCAGAAGCGCGCTGCTCCCCTGTCTTCCTACTTTCTGCTCGGCAGGGCAAAGTGCGCTCCGGACTGACTGACATTTTGGAGAAGCATCATAGATGCGCAATTGGCCCAAACTTAGTTCCCATGCCGCTATATGAAGCATCGGAGGATCACAGAAGTACTCAAGCTGGTTGGATTCACTCATCTGGCCAACTTCAGAGCAGCACTTGTAAGCTCTACAGCAAAGAGCTTGTAACTGTTGCGCTTCTCGCCTTGGAGAATGACCACCGAAATGAAATGGAAAAGACAGAAAATCATCTTTCCAGGTAATGCACTAATGTATGTTTTTCTTTATATTAAGCCATGTTTCCACATATTCAATATAATAAAATCTCATTCTCCCTCTATGAATGTTCATGTGCAGGAAAAAAACTGAGTAAAACTCTCTTCTTTATTAATTCCGGCATCTTTTTGACTTGCTACATATGAAAATAGTAGAAGATAAATATATAAGACTAATGCAGAAGACGACAGTCCAATGGGAACAGATATTGTGCCTTTATAGAAACAAATGTGCGGCCTTTGCAGTTGTCACCAAATTGATGCAATGTATCCTTATTAATAAAACAAAGATGTCTCTGCCGGGTTCTCAAAATACTATTTATTGATTTATATAGCTCTGTTTCTAACAATCCAAACAATACAATAACTGCAAATATACAGCGAGTGAAATAAGTATTGAACGTTTCACCAATGCTCTACATAAATATGTTTTGAATGGTGCTATTGACATGAAATTCTCACCAGATTTCAGTAAAAACCCATCCAATCCACACAGGCAAAGAAATGAAACCATAAATGTCCATAAATGAAATCATGTGTAATAATGAAGATGACACAGGGAAAAAGTATTGAACAAGCTTCCTGAAATGTATTTAATACTTCATACAAAAGCCTTTGGTGGTGATGACAGCTTTAAGACGCCTCCCGTATGGAGAAACTAGTCGCATGCATTGCTCAGGAGTGATTTTGGCCAATTGTTCTACACAAGCACTCTTCAAATCCTGAAGGTTCGGTGGGCTCCTTCTATGAATTTTAAACTTTAGCTCCTTCTATAAATTATGCAATTTTTACCAAATGTGGCAATACACCATATGTGGTTGTACACTAGAGTTTGAGCACACGGCAGGGATCGGATGAGTAGAAGCGCCACTTGGGTTTTAGAATGCAGATTCTGTTTGAATAGATTGAGGGTGCCATTAGCCGAGCCCCTGAGGTGTCAGATCAGCAGAAACCCCCACAAGTGACCCCATATTGGAAACTTTACTGCTTAAGGAATTCATCAAGGGGTGTAGTGAGTATTTTGAACCTACAGATGCCTCACAGAATATTATAACATTGGAATGTCGAAATTTCACATTTTAGTTGTTAAAATGTAATTTTTTTTTATTAGCTACAAATGTGTCAGTTCCATGAGGGTTAGTAGGTGAAATTGGACCCCAAAATTTATTCTGCAATTTCTTCCGAATATGGTGATGCTCTATATGTTGTCAGAAACTACTGTTTAGCCTCACGTCATGGCTGAGAAGGAAGGAGCGCTATTTGGATTTGAACCACAGATTTTGCTACAATAATTTTCGGGCAACATTTGCAGAGCCGTTAAGGTGCCGGAACAGCAGCAAACCTCCACAAGTGACCCCATTGCAGAATTTGGACCTCTCAATGAATTCATCTACGGCTCAAGTGACTATTTTGTAACATCCACGCCATAGTTTTTTGGGGGGAGAATTGCAAATATGCCAGCTCAGTGCCCACACATTGTGCCCAGTTTGTGTTTCTGGGGAAAACCCGTAAAATGTTAAGTGCACTCTTCCCGCTACAATAATGCCAAAAATGTAGGCACAGTGGGGCTCAGAAGGAGGGGGTATTTGGGAGCGTATATTTCACTGTATTTTATTTGAGGGGTGGGAGCCATGTTGCTTTTCCAGAGTCTTTGTTCTACTAGTAACATGGGAACCCTCTACATTTCCAGTGACAGATGGCAGATCTGAGTGGGGGCTGGTTTTGTGTGGGAAAAGTTAGGGTTTTTTTGGTAACATTTTGGAGTACAAAATATTTTTTGATCACTTTCAGTATGGTGGGCTCACATTCTTGTGTTCTACACTGAGCATTTATAACAGGGTTTCAGAGTAAATCTCACAAAAATGCAATTCAAACGAAATCCCCAGAGGAACCATCCATCATAATGAGGCAGATGAAGACACTTTGGACTCTGTTTGTCGTCTATTCCGGTGGTATCCATCTTTTTTGGCGTGCACAAAACTGTGGTCGCCCACACTTGTGCGCTAAAAAGATGCATAAAATAATGTGACACCACTGTAACAGACACCAGAGTCCAAAGTGCCTCCATCTGCCTCTTTATAGTGAGTGGTTCCATTGGGAGTTTTGTTTGAATCGTGTCTTGTCTGAATTGCGTTTTCTCTGATTTACATAGAAACTCCAATGTAAGCGCTCAACAGAGAGCGCAGGATAAATGTGAATCGAGCCATATTCCAATTTTTGGGATGTAGAATGAACAAATAGACAGTAGTACAAGAACAGTTTTTATTTTTATTTTTGCGCCGCTCATCGTGCGGTATAAATTAATCTACGGGTCAGTGCAATTACAGCGATACCAGATTTATATAGTTTTTTATGTTTTGCTGCTGTCATGCAGTAAAAATGATTGTTTATAAAAAAATAGTTGTTTTTTTGTCGCCATATTGTGAGAGCTATAATTTCTTTATCTTTTGACGAACAGAGCTGTATAAGGGCTTATTTTTCACAACGAGTTGAAGATTTTTTTGGTACCATTTTGGTTTACATAACAATTTTTGATTGCTTTTTACTAAGATTTTTCAGACACAGAATGAACAAAAAACAGCAATTCAGCTATTGTTTTTATACTGTACATTCTTTTGTACCGTTCACCATGCGGTAAAAGTGATATCACTGATTTATTCTTCTGGCCTGTATGACTGTATGATTACAGTGATATCATATTCATATGACCCCCTGATTCATTTGCTGTTTTGGGGTAACTTTGTTTCTTCTATTTTCCCTTGTCCATCTCTTCTGAAGGGTATTATATAGACCTGTTTACCTATCAAAATATATTTGTTTAATTCACCTTATGGACATCTATGGCATACAGTATATGTTCCATATGCATTTCATGTCCCTTTTGATCAGGGATATTCACTCAGTATACATATTTTTGTACTGTTTGTACCTTTCTCTACGTGACCCCAGGTGTTCATGTCACTTATATTGATTGTCTATCATTATTGCTTGGGGATATTTTAGCACACTTTTTATTGTTCTTTTTTTTAATAATTTGTGGAATATTTATCATCCCCCACACATTTTTGGTACACCAGTGCACTTATTTTGCACGTATTCATTGTTAGTGCTTATGGCATTTATGTTCAATATTATTGCTATTAATATTGTAACAGGTTAACCCTTTTTATTATTCTCTTTTTTATGTATCTCTTAGTACACTAGTGCACTTGCTTCGCACTTATTCACCCACAGTGCTTATGGTATTATGTCTAACATCATTGCTGTCATTAGTAATAGGTTATTTCATCCATCCTCTCTCTTGTAGCTTCTAATTCCATCTGACTTATATACCAGGTTCAAGCGTTTATTAGGATTACTATGTATTATGTATTACCTTTTCCACCTCCTTTACCCACGATGTGATATGAGTCCTGTCCAATAGCGATCTGGGCTCCCCCATCTTTTGTACACCTAGCGGTATTTGCTAGCCGCACACTTTACTTACTTCCTTTCCTTGGGCTTGTGCGCATGCGCATTCATGGCACTCAGTGTCTTCCGGCCTTGCGCACTCGGAACAGTGTGCGTGCCACGTATGCATTCCAAGCGCACAATCCTGAAGTCACCTTTTACATCTATGAGTTACTGAGGAACGCTTCATGTGCCGCCTTCCACCCATGGCAACAATTGGATATAAGGCTAAAAACTTTGATTAATGTCTGTATATATAAGGAACACTGTCCCCTCCCTAGTTAACGCCCCTTGGAAGAAGCACTGGCGAAACGGCATTGTCGGGGGTCCATCCACATGTAGATCTGCCTACTAACAGTAAGTTCTAAGTGACAACTCCTTTCAAATCAGTACTACCGGGATTCAAAGCCTCCAAGCATTGCACTGTGCACTTTACGACGGGCTAGTCCCTATAATCTGTGTTTTATTTGATTCATGTTTACTGTTTTATGCCAATAGACTTCTCCATGGAAAACCTTGATTTATTAGGTTTCTTTTCTCCAGCACAATGCACCTTAGACGTGGGGTTATATATCTGCATGGTTTAATTAGTGATCACATGGAGTCATAGCTTATTTTCAAATAGCATTAGGCTCATCTATATGTGGATTGGTTAACGGTTTCCCTTCCCTGCTATGTTTATATGTTGTTTTATTGATTTTAGCATTATCAAATTAATAGAATAGAGTGTGTTCTTAAACCACTGGTAAAGATTACACCCAGCTACATTCAGGACACAACAGACCTACTGAATAAACTAGCAGCAATAGGTCCTCTACCAGAAGGATCCATCCTGGCCACCATGGATGAGGAATCTTTGTATTCTAACATCCCACATCAGGCCTGCAAAATCTTCATAGAAAATACAGGAATTGTTGCTGATTCTGTGGTCAAACTTACAGAATTCATCCTCACCCACAATTACTTTGAATTTGATAACAACATATATCTACAGGAAACTGGTACAGCGATGGGACGTAAAATGGATCCACAGTACGCAAATCTTTTCATGGCCAAGCTTGAAAGTGACTTTTTGTCCTCATGCCCCATCAGGCCTCTGGCCTACTATCGTTTCATTGACGATATTTTAATCATCTGGACGGGGTCTGAGCAACAGCTGAAGACGTTCCATGAACACTTTAATCGATTTCATCCCACCATCAACCTAACACTCAACTACTCCTGTACTGAAATTAACTTTTTGGACACCATCATCAAGCTACAGAACAATGAAATAGAGACATCCTTGTACAGGAAACCAATCGACCGTCCTACATACCTTAAATTGTTTACAGACAAGCCGTCAGATACAATCGGATATGTTCCAACCCTATGGATAGAGACAAACACCTTCTTGGTCTCAGACCTTTTTGAATCAGGGCTACCATCCAAGAACAATTGAGAACCAGATTACAAGAGCCACCAGAATACCAAGGAATCACCTCCTACATTACAAAACCAAACAAGAAAGCAACCGGGTGCCTCTAGTAGTCATCAACAATTCAAATCTGGAGGCGCTAAGTAGAGCTAAACGGAAACTACAACCCTTACTACAAAAAGATGCCCGATTACAATCCATATTTCCAGACCCCCCACTTCTGTGATTCAGGCAGCCCCCAAATCTAAGAAGCATCATTGTCAGAAGCTTTCTGTCATCTCCTCCAGCTACAGGTACCTTTCCTTGCAACCAGAAAAAATGTAAAACCTGTCCGTTTATAATGACCACAGACAAGATGATAATACCCAACTCACATCAGGACTATAAGATCCCAGGTACGTTCAGCTGTATCACATCTAACGTAGTGTACTTAATTATATGTACCAAATGTCCAGCTGGGGGTCTTTATGTAGGGGAAACAGGGCAAAAACTTAGGACAAGAATGAATCATCATCGCCACACAATAAAAGAAAAAAGAATAGATCTACCTGTAGCCAAGCATTTTTGTTCCCCTTATCATAGCATAAAAGACATGAAATTACTGGTATTAAAAGGTCATTTCAAATCTCAAAGAGAAAGAAGAATCTCAGAATATAAACTAATGGTGACCTTTAACACTTTCAGAGCAGGAATGAATGTGTCGCATGGATTTATGTCATTTTACATCAACTAAGGATTGTGACCCTCAGACTTGTGAGGCCATCATAACACTAGACCTAGTCACAGGACAATAAAACCTTCACACTCCTTATCTATTAACTGCTAAAATATTTATAGCCAGAACTGTTTATCTCTCCCATAATAACTATGCTTTCCGTCACCTGTCGCATCTATTGCATTATTTCTGTGTCTTATTGTGAATAAATATGTGACTCTTCAGATTTTGTGGTATACTAGCCTGATGAAGAGACCTGAGTAGTCTCAAAAGCTTGCAATTTGTTACTATCTTTTCAGTTAGCCATTAAAAGGAATCAACCACTGAAGACTCTCAAATCAAAGCATTATCAAATAAATTTCTGATGTTTTATTTCTGCGCATATTTCTATTCTGTGTCTATAATTTGATTTTAATATTGCAGCTGTGGGATTATATTTATTGTTGAAGTGGTATACAGTGACTTACCTGGGACACTTGTGTTAATTGCTATATTCTAACTGAGACAAAACCGTGTATGAATAAAGGATATTTATTACACACAAGTCTACAGTTCATATACTACTAATCACCACACTAACACAGTGCACACTAATAACAATAGCAGACAGTACTAATATACGATTAATTCCCAATTACCTAATTATACTTCCCACCCACTTGAGCTAAAAACATACATACATTAATACTAATATCCCACCCGTCTATCACTACACTATCCCTATGGAGAAAAAGGGGTTACAAGCAGTGATCAGTAGACACTCAGCCAGATATCATCATCATGGTGTCCATCGAGTTTTACCTGAAGTGTCTTTTGTAGAGATGAGCGTTGTTTTACTCGAACTGTTCGCCAATCTCAAATTCGAGCTGTTTTGGGCGGTGTTCGAGCCGTTCGGCGAACACGAACGATTTGAGAAAAATTCGGCTGTTCGAGGTTATGTTCGATAACTGTTCGTGCACCAAAATCATAACTGGATTTTTTCTCAGTAATGATGAAAATTAATGTTAATACGCAGTTTGAGTGTACAGCGGGGTGCGGGGAGGGGCAGGGGATGGATCTCTGCAGGAATAATGAAGATCTCCATCTTTTTTTCTCTTTCCCGCATTTACAGTGGGGAGGTGCAATCTGTCAGCCTATCAGCAGCGCACACACGGAGCGAAGTGCTTTTTTCACACAAGCAAGGGCATGTGTCATTGGCAGTGTATGTCACATGTCCTTGCCCTATAAGACCAAGCCATTTTCCCCGTCGCCACCATTTTCTCACTGCTGCAGCTGCGTGTTAGACGGCACCGCTGTTGCTGTGTGCGCTATACCTTGTTAATTTCAAGCCAATTTTCGCACAAATCTACAGATAGCTTGGGAGTAGGGAATAGTTGTGATTGCAGTCCTTTTAAGGACTAGGTTACAGCATTTCCTACGACTTTTATCAGGCTGGTCTGTGCTCTTAAATAGATAGATTGTGGGAGTAAAGACTAATTGTAATTGCAGTCCTTTTCAGGACTAGGTTACATCAGTTCCTATCAGTTTTTGCCAGGCAGGTCTGTGCCAGTGCTGTGCAAGTTTTTTTCACAGCATTTGGCTGAATCTAGCAAAGCTAATCCTTTTTGGCCTATTGCAGAGTGTGTTAGTCAGTGGAGTAGCCTATCTGTGTTGCAAGATATACCACCTGTGTATAGAATACCAATTTTTTTACTGCACCTAGTGAAGTAAAATCTTTTGGGCATAGCATCATTCTATTAGTCCATCTATACTGACCTCCATCAGGTTGCAAATTGAATATAATTTTTTTCTGCATCTACCTCTGAAAAAATATTTGGGCTTCTAGCAGTGTGTGGGACTTGTTCTATTAGTCCATCTATACTGACCTCCATCAGGTTGCAAACTGAATATAATTTTTTTCTGCATCTAGCTCTGAAAAAATATTTGGCCTTCTAGCAGTGTGTGGGACTTGTTCTATTAATCCATCTATACAGACCTCCATCAGGTTGCAAACTGAATATAATTTTTTTCTGCATCTACCTCTGAAAAAATATTTGGGCTTCTAGCAGTGTGTGGGACTTGTTCTATTAGTCCATCTATACTGACCTCCATCAGGTTGTAAACTGAATATATTTTTTTTCTGCATCTACCTCTGAAAAAATATTGGGCTTCTAGCTGTGTGTGGGACTTGTTCTATTAATCCATCTATACAGACCTCCATCAGGTTGCAAACTGAATATAATTTTTTTCTGCATCTACCTCTGAAAAAATATTTGGGCTTCTAGCTGTGTGTGGGACTTGTTCTATTAGTCCATCTATACTGACCTCCATCAGGCTGCAAACTGAAAATAATTTTTTGTCTGCATCTAGCTCTGAAAAAATATTTGGCCTTCTAGCAGTGTGTGGGACTTTCTCTATTAGTCCATCTATACTGACCTCCATCAGGTTGCAAATTAAAAATAATTTTTATCTACATCTACCTCTGAAAAAATATTTGGGCTTCTAGCTGTGTGTGGGACTTGTTCTACTAGTCCATCTATACTGACCTCCATCAGGTTGCAAATTAAAAATAATTTTTATCTGCATCCAGCTCTGAAAAAATATTTGGCCTTCTAGCAGTGTGTGGGACTTTCTCTATTAGTCCATCTATACTGACCTCCATCAGGTTGCAAATTAAAAATAATTTTTATCTGCATCCAGCTCTGAAAAAATATTTGGCCTTCTAGCAGTGTGTGGGACTTTCTCTATTAGTCCATCTATACTGACCTCCATCAGGTTGCAAATTAAAAATAATTTTTTGTCTGCATCTAGCTCTGAAAAAATATTTGGCCTTTTAGCAGTGTGTGGGACTTTCTCTATTAGTCCATCTATACTGACCTCCATCAGGTTGCAAACTGAATATATATTTTTTCTGCATCTACCTCTGAAAAAATATTGGGCTTCTAGCTGTATGTGGGACTTGTTCTATTAATCCATCTATACAGACCTCCATCAGGTTGCAAACTGAATATAATTTTTTTCTGCATCTACATCTGAAAAAATATTTGGGCTTCTAGCTGTGTGTGGGACTTGTTCTATTAGTACATCTATACTGACCTCCATCAGGTTGCAAACTGAAAATAATTTTTTGTCTGCATCTAGCTCTGAAAAAATATTTGGCCTTCTAGCAGTGTGTGGGACTTTCTCTATTAGTCCATCTATACTTACCTCCATCAGGTTGCAACTTAAAAATAATTTTTATCTGCATCCAGCTCTGAAAAAATATTTGGCCTTCTAGCAGTGTGTGGGACTTTCTATATTAGTCCATCTATACTGACCTCCATCAGGTTGCAAATTAAAAATAATTTTTTGTCTGCATCTAGCTCTGAAAAAATATTTGGCCTTCTAGCAGTGTGTGGGACTTTCTCTATTAGTCCATCTATACTGACCTCCATCAGGTTGCAAACTGAATATATTTTTTTTCTGCATCTACCTGTGAAAAAATATTGGGCTTCTAGCTGTGTGTGGGACTTGGTCTATTAATCCATCTATACAGACCTCCATCAGGTTGCAAACTGAATATAATTTTTTTCTGCATCTACCTCTGAAAAAATATTTGGGCTTCTAGCTGTGTGTGGGACTTGTTCTATTAGTCCATCTATACTGACCTCCATCAGGTTGCAAATTAAAATGAATTTTTATCTGCATCCAGCTCTGAAAAAAATATTTGGCCTTCTAGCAGTGTGTGGGACTTTCTCTATTAGTCCATCTATACTGACCTCCATCAGGTTGCAAATTAAAAATAATTTTTATCTGCATCTACCTCTGAAAAAATATTTGGGCTTCTAGCTGTGTGTGGGACTTGTTCTATTAGTCCATCTATACTGACCTCCATCAGGTTGCAAACTGAATATAATTTTTTTCTGCATCTAGCTCTGAAAAAATATTTGGCCTTCTAGCAGTGTGTGGGACTTTCTCTATTAGTCCATCTATACTGACCTCCATCAGGATGCAAATTAAAAATAATTTTTATCTGCATCCAGCTCTGAAAAAATATTTGGCCTTCTAGCAGTGTGTGGGAATTTCTCTATTAGTCCATCTATACTGACCTCCATCAGGTTTCAAATTAAAAATAATTTTTTGTGTTCATCTAGCTCTGAAAAAATATTTGGCCTTCTAGCAGTGTGTGGGACTTTCTCTATTAGTCCATCTATACTGACCTCCATCAGGTTGCAAACTGAATATATTTTTTTTCTGCATCTACCTGTGAAAAAATATTTGGGCTTCTAGCTGTGTGTGGGACTTTCTCTATTAGTCCATCTATACTGACCTCCATCAGGTTGCAAATTGAATATTATTTTTTCTGCATGTAACCCAGCCAATAGTTTTGGCCTAATACCAAAGTTTGGCCACTCAGCTCTGCTCGGTTCCCATCCATTGTTTTTTTGTGCAAACAACTCCAGAGTTGTGAATTAGTTAACCACCAAAATGAGTGGAAAAAGGCCTGCTGCTGGTGGAAAGGGGAATAGGCGTGTTGGGAAGGGGAAAAAAGGTTGTGTCCGTGGGGTAGGTGTTAAAGCAACAGTAACATCTGCAGAAGAAAGACCATCTTCCAGCCAAACTAAAATGTCTACTTCTTTTAGCGGACAATGTGATAAGATCCCTTTCTTACGGCCACGCCAATCGCTACAAATTCCAGATGAGGCACAAAAACAGCAGGTGCTTCAACGGATATCAAGTGCTCCTTTAAGTGGGCTCTCCTCCACATCAACTTCAACATCACAAATACTCCAGTCCTCAAAGGTGTCACCCCAATCGCACTTGCTTCCTCACAGCTCCCAAATCTCCAGCTGCCCGTCTGAGTATGAGGTAGAACAGATGGTTGAGTCTGCAGAGCTGTTTACTCATACTATAGCCTGGGAATCAGAGGTCGACTCCAGCGCTTCTGTGAATCCAGACGAGGAAATGATCTGCACTGATGCCCAGAATCTTTATGAATCGGATCCAGGACCAGACGCAGAAGGTTCTGACCATAATGTAGACCCTCATTCCCAAACTGTAACTCCTGTTGGTGGAGACAATGAGGAAGACGATGATGAGACTCAAATACCTGATTGGAGCGACAACTTTAGTTTTTTGTCAGGGCAGGAACAGGTTGGCTCTGAGGACGACGGGTGTGATAACGCACAGGGTGATGATGATGAGGTTGGAGATCCCACTTACTGTCAACCCACAGTCAGCCAAGAGATGAGGTCAGCAGAGGAGGTGGAGGAAGATGCTAGTGATGACGAGGTCAGGTTGCGCATTCCTGGACAGAGACGTAGTACTGGAAGCACGTCAACAACTGCATCCTCAAACACAACTCTGCCTCTCACCACAAGTCGTGGTGGCTCTTCAGGTCGCATGGGTGCTAAGCCTTGCATAGCCTGGGCATTTTTTCAGATCGATAAAGATGACCCAACTCGTGTTATCTGTAACATTTGTCAGCAAAAGCTAAGTAGAGGCCAAAATATACATAGTTTGAGTACTTCATGCATGAACCGGCACATGGACATGAAGCATAAGTTGCAGTGGGAAGCTCAGTGTGCTACAATGCGGCCTAGCCGGCCGGGCCAACCACCGTCTGCCATATCTTGTGCATCCGCGGCCTCTTCATCCTCTGTGACATGGGGGATAGCAGTCACACCTGTTTTGGGGCGCAGACCTGCCACCTCTTTACCCGCAACAGCCAGCGTGATTGGCAGGTCATCATTTTCTTTGGAGGTGGTAACACCAGCTGGTGTTGAGCGCTGTCCGACATCGATAGCACCACCTTTGGATCAAGGTAACCTAACATGTCCGCCTGCATCTTCCTCACAGACCGGCAGTTTGCCGGGGACACCCTTATCAACCCCGTCTAAGCACAATAGCCAGCCCTCGGTCCCTCAGATGTGGACAAGTAAAAGACCATTTCCTCCTAGCCATGAGAAAGCTAAGAGGTTGAATTTCACCATCTGCAAGCTCTTGGCTACAGAAATGCTGCCTTTCCGCCTGGTGGACACAGAGGATTTTCGAGACCTTATGTCCGTCGCAGTTCCCCAGTACCAGATGCCCAGTCGGCACTACTTCTCAAAGAAAGGTGTGCCTGCGCTCCACCAGCATGTCGCACACAACATCACCGCTTCTTTGAGAAACTCTGTGTGTGACAGGGTGCATTTCACCACAGACACTTGGACGAGTAGGCATGGACAGGGGTGTTACATGTCGCTGACTGGGCACTGGGTAACTATGGTGACAGCAGGACAAGGGGCTGCTCTCCAAGTCTTGCCGTCCCCACGAGTTGTGCGTCAATCCTCTTTATGTCAAAGTTCCTCCACTGCTTCTGCCTCCTCAACCTCCTCTCGGTCTTCCACCTGCACCCAAAGCCTGTCTGGTCATGCCACAAGCTTTCTAACTGCGCAGAAGGGATCCTGCACACCTCCTTACTATGCTGGCAGTAGGGCTCAACGTCATCAGGTGGTTTTTACTTTGAAATGTCTGGGAAATGTGAGTCACACAGCTGAGGAGTTGTGGTCAGCTCTGGAGAACCAATTTCATGAATGGTTGTCTCCACTGGACCTGAAAACAGGGAAGGCCGTGTGCGACAATGCTGCAAACCTGGGTGCGGCCCTTCGCCGGGGCAATGTCACACACGTGCCTTGTATGGCTCACGTGTTGAACCTGGTTGTCCAGCAATTTTTAGCCCACTATCCCAGACTAGATGGCCTTCTGCAGAGGGCACGGTCGCTGTGTGCTCACTTCCGCCGTTCGCATCCCGCAGCTCAGCGACTTACATCTCTACAGAAGTCGTTGGGCCTACCACTTCACCGGCTAAAATGCGATGTGCCTACCCGGTGGAATTCAACTCTGCACATGTTGCAGCGACTGTGGCAGCACTGACAAGCCCTGGTGCAATACGTTCTGACGTATAGCCTGGGCCAACGAGATTCAGAGGTGGGGCAAATCACGCTGGAGGAGTGGTCTCAGATCAGGGACCTATGCACCCTTCTGCACAGTTTTGAAATGGCGACGAAGATGTTTAGTGCTGACGATGCCATTATCAGCATGACTATTCCGGTGATTTACATGCTGGAGCACATGTTAAACAGAATTCGGAGTCAGGTGGTGGCACAAGAGGAGGTGGAGGAAGTAGAGGAGGAGGAGTTGTATGCGGAAGGGCTAACATCTGCAAGGTCCAGACGGTCGGCAGCACCAAGGCGGCAGCCATGTGAGGGTGGGGGAGATGGTTTTACCAGGGCGCATGGTAGCAGCCAAACTAGTGAGGAAGGTGCAGGAGCCCAGGAAGAAGTGGAGGACGAACTGATGGAAGACTCATCAGATGAGGGAGACCTTGATCACATTTCTGTTGTGCGAGGTTGGGGGGAGAGGACAGAGGAAGGAAGCATGATTGTTACTTCGCCACCAACACAACAGGGACTTGGTGCTCCTGGATGCGCAACACACATGAGTGCCTTCTTGCTGCACTACCTGCAACATGACCCTCGAATTGTGAGAATTAGAAATAATCCTGACTACTGGGTTGCCACACTGTTAGATCCCCGGTACAAAAGTAAATTTGCAGAAATTATTCCTGCCATAGAAAGGGATGCACGCATGCAGGAGTATCAGCAGAGACTGTTGCAGAATCTTACATGTGCTTTTCCACAAAATACCAGTGGTGCACGTAGTGAATCTCACAGTTCCAACTTGCCAACCGTGGGACTGTCAAGTTTTCAGCACTCAAACCGTAACAGAACCACAGTATCTGCTGGTAACATCAATTTTGCGGAATCATTTCACCACTTTTTTAGCCCATCCTTTGCAAGGCCACCGGAGACAAGAAGTCTGACACATAGTCAACGCCTAGAGACAATGGTACAGGAGTATCTCCAAGTAAACATTGAAGCCATGACTGTGTCACTGGACCCTTGCTCTTTTTGGGCTTCCAATCTGGATAAATGGCCGGAGCTAGCCACTTACGCCTTGGAGATCTTGTCATGCCCCGCAGCCAGCGTTCTGTCTGAACGTGTGTTCAGCGCTGCTGGTGGTGTGCTGACAGATAAGCGCACGCGGCTCTCCACTGATAATGTAGACAGACTCACGTTCATAAAGATGAACAAATCATGGATCCGAAACGACTTTTCTACCCCTGTGTCATCCTGGGGAGAGTAAAAGCTTGATGATTGGTTAAAATCACCCTACCAACCGTTTTAAGCTTTCAAATTACTAATCATGTTTATCTGTATCTTGACTGGAAAATAATTTGGGCTTTGTAGCAGTGTGCAGCACTGATCCTATTAGCCCATCTATACTAAAGCTTCACCAGATTTAAAATTAATAATCATGTTTATCTGTATCTTGACTGGAAAATAATTTGGGCTTTGTAGCAGTGTGCAGCACTGATCCTATTAGGCCATCTATACTAAGCTCCACCAGATTTAAAATTAATAATAATTTTTAGCTGCATCTAGCCCGGAAAATAATTTTGGGGCTCCGAGATGCGCAAGACACATAAGTGCCTTCTTGCTGCACTACCTGCAACATGACCCTCATATTGTCAGAATTCGAAGTAATCATGACTACTGGGTTGCCACACTCTTAGATCCCCCAAACTTTTCGATCAACCTTTTCATTTTAATAAAGACCAAAAAAATGGTCATTTTTGAAATTATAAGCATTAGCAGGTTATTAGAAACTGAAATCAAACAGTTTTCAACTCAAAACTTTATTCTAGGTGATGTTACATTTTCACATAGGACTAGAGATGAGCGTTGTTCTACTCGAACTGTTCGCCAATCTCAAATTCGAGCTGTTTTGGGCGGTGTTCGAGCCGTTCGGCGAACACGAATAATTTGAGAAAAATTCGGCTGTTCGAGGTTATGTTCGATAACTGTTCGTGCACCAAAATCATAACTGGATTTTTTCTCAGTAATGATGAAAATTAATGTTAATACGCAGTTTGAGTGTACAGCGGGGTGGGGGGAGGGGCAGGGGATAGATCTCTGCAGGAACAATGAAGATCTCCATTTTTTTTTCTCTTTCCCGCATTTACAGTGGGGAGGTGCAATCTGTCAGCCTATCAGCAGCGCACACACGGAGCGAAGTGCTTTTTTTCACACAAGCAAGGGCATGTGTCATTGGCAGTGTATGTCACATGTCCTTGCCCTATAAGACCAAGCCATTTTCCCCGTCGCCACCATTTTCTCACTGCTGCAGCTGCGTGTTAGACGGCACCGCTGTTGCTGTGTGCGCTATACCTTGTTAATTTCAAGCCAATTTTCGCACAAATCTACAGATAGCTTGGGAGTAGGGAATAGTTGTGATTGCAGTCCTTTTAAGGACTAGGTTACAGCATTTCCTATGACTTTTATCAGGCAGGTCTGTGCTCTTAAATAGATAGGTTGTGGGAGTAAAGACTAATTGTAATTGGAGTCCTTTTCAGGACTAGGTTACATCAGTTCCTATCAGTTTTTGCCAGGCAGGTCTGTGCCAGTGCTGTGCAAGTTTTTTTCACAGCATTTGGCTGAATCTAGCAAAGCTAATCCTTTTTGGCCTATTGCAGAGTGTGTTAGTCAGTGGAGTAGCCTATCTGTGTTGCAAGATATACCACCTGTGTATAGAATACCAATTTTTTTACTGCACCTAGTGAAGTAAAATCTTTTGGGCATAGCATCATTCTATTAGTCCATCTATACTGACCTCCATCAGGTTGCAAATTGAATATAATTTTTTTCTGCATCTAGCTCTGAAAAAATATTGGGCTTCTAGCTGTGTGTGGGACTTGTTCTATTAGTCCATCTATACTGACCTCCATCAGGTTGCAAACTGAATATATTTTTTTCTGCATCTACCTCTGAAAAAATATTGGGCTTCTAGCTGTGTGTGGGACTTGTTCTATTAATCCATCTATACAGACCTCCATCAGGTTGCAAACTGAATATATTTTTTTCTGCATCTACCTCTGAAAAAATATTGGGCTTCTAGCTGTGTGTGGGACTTGTTGTATTAGTCCATCTATACTGACCTCCATCAGGTTGCAAATTAAAAATAATTTTTATCTGCATCTACAGTACCTCTGAAAAAATATTTGGGCTTCTAGCTGTGTGTGGGACTTGTTCTATTAGTCCATCTATACTGACCTCCATCAGGTTGCAAATTGAATATAATTTTTATCTGCATCTAGCTCTGAAAAAATATTTGGCCTTCTAGCAGTGTGTGGAACTTTCTCTATTAGTCCATCTATACTGACCTCCATCAGGTTGCAAATTAAAAATAATTTTTATCTGCATATACCTCTGAAAAAATATTGGGCTTCTAGCTGTGTGTGGGACTTGTTCTATTAATCCATCTATACAGACCTCCATCAGGTTGCAAACTGAATATATTTTTTTCTGCATCTACCTCTGAAAAAATATGTGGCCTTCTAGCAGTGTGTGGGACTTTCTCTATTAGTCCATCTATACTGACCTCCATCAGGTTGCAAATTCAAAATAATTTTTTGTCTGCATCTAGCTCTGAAAAAATATTGGGCTTCTAGCTGTGTGTGGGACTTGTTGTATTAGTCCATCTATACTGACCTCCATCAGGTTGCAAACTGAATATATTTTTTTCTGCATCTACCTCTGAAAAAATATTGGGCTTCTAGCTGTGTGTGGGACTTGTTCTATTAATCTATCTATACTGACCTCCATCAGGTTGCAAACTGAATATATTTTTTTCTGCATCTACCTCTGAAAAAATATTGGGCTTCTAGCAGTGTGTGGGACTTTCTCTATTAGTCCATCTATACTGACCTCCATCAGGTTGCAAATTCAAAATAATTTTTTGTCTGCATCTAGCTCTGAAAAAATATTGGGCTTCTAGCTGTGTGTGGGACTTGTTGTATTAGTCCATTTATACTGACCTCCATCAGGTTGCGAATTAAAAATAATTTTTATCTGCATCTACAGTACCTCTGAAAAAATATTTGGGCTTCTAGCTGTGTGTGGGACTTGTTCTATTAGTCCATCTATACTGACCTCCATCAGGTTGCAAATTGAATATAATTTTTATCTGCATCTAGCTCTGAAAAAATATTTGGCCTTCTAGCAGTGTGTGGGACTTTCTCTATTAGTCCATCTATACTGACCTCCATCAGGTTGCAAATTGAATATAATTTTTATCTGCATCTAGCTCTGAAAAAATATTTGGCCTTCGAGCAGTGTGTGGGACTTTCTCTATTAGTCCATCTATAGTGACCTCCATCAGGTTGCAAATTAAAAATAATTTTTATCTGCATCTACCTCTGAAAAAATATTTGGGCTTCTAGCAGTGTGTGGGACTCATTGTATTAGGCCATCTATACCAAGCTCCACCAGCTTTGAAATTAATAATAATTTTTAGCTGCATCTAGCCCTGAAAATAATTTTTCCCAATAGTGGTAGCAATAGAAATATGGGGCGCGCGCCTGGCTAACAAAAATATACGCTTCATAACACAAAACACCAGCCTAGCGCACTGCATTAATAAGATGGCATCATCGTCTCTCCCAGTGCTAGGCCTACTACGCAGGCTAGTATTCCTGTGCCTAAAACACAATGTATGGGTCCGCGCTAGCCACTATGCTGAGGGGTATAAAGCTGCTGCTAACGCTTTATAACAATTCAATTGGCAGATTCTCACAGAGCTCTTCCACAACGCCCACCCATCGGGCAACAGTTGCCCACCCTCCCTATGGGATCTAGTGGCGAATAGTTGATGCCATTAATCAGAGCGTCAGTTGCCCCGTCAACGTGGCGAGCATACGGTAAGGCATGGGAAGAGTGGACACGAGTAGTAGCAGGCAGACGGGTTGACCAATGTGAACAAGCCAGATCACAAGTCACCATAGAATTTCTCCACCAGCTAATGATGAGGGGCATATCAGGGGCGTCAGCGCAGCGGTGTCTGACCGGAGTAGCATTTCACTTCCAACTACTGAATTGGGGAGATGTGACAAAGATTCATCATCAGACAACCCATAAAAGGGTGGAAAAGGGGTCAGCCAAGTCAGGAATGTAGACGTCCCGTCCCGTGTCACTAAAACTGATTTCTCACATCTTATCCCTAACACCATTAACATGACACTCACAATTTGAAGCAACACTAATGTCTACTGCATTTGTGATCGCCTTCTTCGGGGCGCTATGTATAAGCGAATTAGTCCCTCAATCCAAAATTACCACCAGTGGACGCTTATTACACCAGGAAGTAGTCATAGCCAATAATGCAATACGTGTACGCATACACCAATCGAAAACGGTTCCAGCGGGCAGGGGTACTTGGGTACTTCTACAACCCACAAACGGTACACTGAGTCGGGTAACAATAGTAAAAACATATCTAACCATCAGATTACAAAGTAATTTCTTCGTATCACACATTGATGGAACGCCATTATCAAGATACCTGTTCCAAGCTATATTTAATAAATGCATAACATCGGCAGGGAACCACCCCAAAGATTACGGGACACACTCATTCCGCATAGGTGCGGCCACGGAAGCAGCAAGAGCAGGACTGTCAGAAACGGAAGTTCAGAGGATAGGGAGATGGCGATCCACGTGTTTGGCGAGATACATAAGACCGGACTTGTTATCCTAACGTGGTTTGTTTCTTTTACAGGTGACGCTAAGCCAACAGTGTGAGTGATAGGCCACTCGTATATATATTGGGCACAAAAAAGGGCGAAAGTCCACCCAGGCGGGAGGAAATTAGAGTTTCATAACACATATTTCAACTGGAGAGGTATTAGAGGCCTGCTATGGTACTAATGGAGGTAATCAAGGTAGGGAGAGAGGCAAGAGGTCCGGTCATCTTAGTTATACAGGCCGGGGGAAACAACCTAGGTCATCACAAGAGCGCATAACTAATGGCAATAATGAAACTAGACACTGAGCGCTTCAGAGAATTTTTCACAAAATTAGCTATAGTATGGTCAGAGATTGTGCCGATAGCGGTATGGCAAGGTGCACGAGACATCACGGCCATCGAATGGACAAGGCGGGTAATAAATATTCGGATGGCAAAATTTAGAAGAGACAGAGGCGTTGTAGTGATACGACACCGACAACTGGAAGGAGATAAAGCAGGCCTCATACGGCCCGACGGTGTTCACTTAATAGATATTGGACTGGACATATTCCTGTCAGGACTCCAGGACGGAGTGGAACAAGCGTTAAGAGTGATGGGTGGGGGTCAGAGTCCTGCATACGAGTACGCTGGATCCTCCGTGGCCTGGAAATAGAAAGGACATGTTGGAGAGTTACACTTGTTGGCCAACTTGCCGGAGTGGGGACCCAGGGCATGCTGCAACAAGCTGAATTATTTTAGAAATAAAATGCCTTTCTAATGGAATGAGTATAAAGAGTTAATAAAGCTGTGACCGATCCTCACCCATCCAGTTGTAAGAGTTACATTATTGGGTTGTCCATGAAAGGGGGGCGGTAGGGGGGCTGAGCATCTGGGTTTGGTTGGGGGTCCCCACAGTCTGCCTAGGCTAGATTAATTTAAAAATTCTTATTAGATACACAGGCGGTGCAGCTTGCTTCGCAGCTGGGCTACTACGCCCAAAGTATTGCCTAGGCTAGATGCAGTTAAAAATTCTACGCTGACTAGCAGACACTGAAGATTTGGAGCAGACCTCTGAGTAAACAGCTCTTCAGACTCAACCATCTGTGTTACCCCAAGCCATAGTGTATGTAGTTTCTTACAGTTAAAAGGGGGGGGGGTGCGACCCAACCCACCTGGAATTGACGATGCCAACGTCACGTAAGACACAGCAAGGGGACTCCCAAAATTGTGGCACAGACACCACTTAACCCTAGAACGCATACCTGTGGCCTTGCAGGCCCGCCCAGTTAATTGTTTTCTATTTTCTGCAAGATTGCTTTAGTTAGAATTTTGAAACTCTAGGTATTCTTCATGTATATAGTTGTTTGTCATTTGAGTTTGAGTTATTCCATGTTATTTGCACACGGGCCTAAAGGGCCCCAGGTATGTGAAAGTGTAGATTTTTATGGTCATGCGTTCTAGGGTTAAGTGGCATCAATTGCCCCACTGTTGCTTAAAACGGTTGGTGAGGTGATTTTACCAAATCCCCAAGCTTTTAGTCTCCCAAGGATGACACAGGGGTAGAAATGTCCTTGCGAATCCATGATTTGATCATCTTTATGAACGTGAGTCTGTCTACATTCTCAGTGGACAGCCGCGTGCGCTTATCTGTCAGCACACCACCAGCAGCGCTGAACACACGTTCAGAGAGAACGCTGGCTGCATGGCATGACAAGATCTCCAAGGCGTGAGTGGCGAGCTCCGGCGATTTTTCAAGACTGGAATACCAAAATGAGCAAGGGTCCAGTGACACAGTCATGGCTTCGATGTTCACTTGGAGATTCTCCTGTACCATCCTCTCTAGGCATTGACTATGTGTCAGACTTCTTGTCTCCTGTGGCCTTGCAAAGGATGGTCTAAAAAAGTGGTGAAACGATTCCACAAAATTGCTGTTACCAGCAGATACTGTGTTACTGTTACTGTTTGAGTGATGAAGACTCGACAGTCCCACCGTTGGCAAGTTAGAACTGTGAGATTCACTACGTGCACCACTGGTGTTTTGTGGAAAAGCACATGTAAGATTCTGCAACAGATACTCCTGCATTCGTCAATACCTTTTTATGGCAGGAATTATTTTGGCAAATATACTTTTGTACCGGGGATCTAAGAGTGTGGCAACCCAGTAGTCGGGATTACTTCGAATTCTGACAATCCGGGGGTCATGTTGCAGGTAGTGCAGCAAGAAGGCACTCATGTGTCTTGCGCATCCAGAAGGACCAAGTCCTTGTTGTGTTGGTAGCGAGGTAAGAATCATGCTTCCTTCCTCTGCCCTCTCCCTCCAACCTCGCACAACAGAAATGTGATCAAGGTCTCCCTCATCTGATGAGTCTTCCATGCCCATTGCCAGTTCGTCCTCCACTTCTTCCTCGGCTCCTGCACCTTCCTCAACAGTTTGGCTGCTACCATGCGCCCTGGTTAATCCCTCTCCCCCACACTCCCATGCCTGCCGCCTTGGTGCTGCCAACCGTCTGGACCTTGGAGATGTTATCCCTTCCGCATACGACTCCTCCTCTACTTCCTCCACCTCCTCTTGTCCCACCACCTGACTCCGAATTCTGTTTAACATGTGCTCCAGCATGTAAATCACCGTAATAGTCATGCTGATAATGGCATCGTCAGCACTAAACATCTTCGTCGCCATTTCAAGACTGTGCAGAAGGGTGCATAGGTCCCTGATCTGAGACCACTCCTCCAGCGTGATTTGCCCCACCTCTGGATCTCGTTGGCCCAGGCTATACGTCAGAACGTATTGCACCAGGGCTTGTCGGTGCTGCCACAGTCGCTGCAACATGTGCAGAGTTGAATTCCACCGTGTCGGCACATCACATTTAAGCCGGTGAACTGGCAGGCCCAACGACTTCTGTAGAGATGTAAGTCGTTGAACTGCGGGATGCGAACGGCGGAAGTGAGCACACAGCGACCGTGCACTCTGCAGAAGGCCATCTAGTCCGGGATAGTGGGCTAAAAATTGCTGGACAACCAGGTTCAACACGTGAGCCATACAAGGCACGTGTGTGACATTGCCCCGGCGAAGTGCCACACCCAGGTTTGCAGCATTGTCGCACATGGCCTTCCCTGGTTGCAGGTCCAGTGGAGACAACCTTTCATGAAACTGGGTCTCCAGAGCTGACCAAAACTCCTCAGCTGTGTGACTCACATTTCCCAGACATTTCAAAGTAAACACTGATGCGTTGAGCCCTGCTGCCAGCATAGTAAGGAGGTGTGCAGGATTCCTTCTGCGCAGTTAGAAAGCAGGTGGCATTACCAGACAGGCTTTGGGTGCAGGTGGAGGACCGAGAGGAGGTTGAGGAGGCAGAAGCAGTGGAGGAAGTTCGAGATAAAGAGGATTAACACACAACTCGTGGGGACGGTAAGACTTGGACAGCAGCCCCTTGTCCTGCTGTCACCATAGTTACCCAGTGCCCAGTCAGCGACATGTAACGCCCCTGTCCATGCCTTCTCGTCCAAGTGTCTGTGGTGAAGTGCACCCTGTCACACACAGAGTTTCTCAAAGAAGCGGTGATGTTGTGTGCGACATGCTAGTGGAGCGCAGGCACACCTTTCTTTGAGAAGTAGTGCCGACTGGGCATCTGGTACTGGGGCACTGTGACGGACATAAGGTCTTGAAAATCCTCTGTGTCCTCCAGGTGGAAAGGCAGCATTTCTGTAGCCAAGAGCTTGCAGATGGTGAAATTCAACCTCTTAGCTTTCTCATGGCTAGGAGGAAATGGTCTTTTACTTTTCCACATCTGAGGGACCGAGGGCTGGCTGTTGTGATTAGACGGTGTTGAGTAGGGTGTCCCCGGCAACTGCCGGTCTGTGAGGAAGATGCAGGCGGACATGTTAGGTTGCCTTGATCCAAAGGTGGTGCTATCGATGTCGGAGAGCGCTCATCACTAGCAGGTGTTTCCACTTCCCAATGAACTGACGACCTGCCAATCACACTGGCTGTTGCGGGTAAAGAGGTGGCAGGTCTGCGTCCAAAAACATGTGTGACTGCTGTCCCCCCAGTCACAGAGGATGAAGAGGCTGCGGATGCACAAGATGGGGCAGACGGTGGTTGGCCCAGCCGGCTAGGCCGCATTGTAGCACAGTGAGCTTCCCACTGCAACTTATGCTTCATATTCATGTGACGGTACATGCATGAAGTACTCAAACTATGTATTTTTTGGCCTCTACTTAGCTTTTGCTGACAAATATTACAGATAACACGAGTTGGGTCATCCTTATCGATCTGAATAAATGCCCAGGCTATGCAAGGCTTAGAGCCCATGTGACCTGAAGAGCCACTACGACTTGTGGTCAGAGGCAGAGTTGTGGTTGAGGATGCAGTTGTTGACGTGCTTCCAGTACTCCGTCTCTGTTCAGGAAGGCGCAACCTAACCTCGTCGTCAATAGCATCTGTGATGCCCCGCTGCGCTTGGTATCACAGATCCTACAAGAGTGCATTGATGGAATCCTCCACAAGAGGCCCCCATAAACATTCACACATCTCCACCTTCCACCTCAGACCAGCAGAGGGAGCCCGTTAGGGATATAAATAGGGAAGGTGGAGCTAGGCAGTTCAGTTCCTCTGAAGAGTTCCTGCAGTAGAGAAGCCTAAGAGAGGTCAGTCTGCAGTGGAGTTCAGTCTAGTCTAGAGAACGCAGTTAATAGTTCAGCAGTGGAGCACGAGGCTCCTGCTTGCTAGATTCAGGGAGCCCAGATAGAGCTTAAGGTGTGCCGCTGCCGTAAGATCAGTGCAGCGCGGCAAGCTGCCGTTAGTGTGTATAGCCTAGTGAGGGCCCGAGTAGGCCGAAGGCGAGTGGCGAGTTAGTACATAAGGGGCAGAGGAGCTTAACCAGCTCACCCCGAAGCATTTACCGGACACAGGATCCGAGCTTACCGGTACCTCTATGACCCAGTAAGGCATAACCGGAATCCCTGGAGAACTACAAGTCCCAGGATCGCTAAGGTGCTGATATGTAACAGAGCCAGGAGACGCTTAGGCCCCGCATACTGGGAGCGTGAACTCCAAGAGAAGGCCCTACCACAAGGTCAGCCAGCGCAGGACAGAGACAAAGTTAGGCCTAGCTCCAGGCAGGTCAGAAACTTACTACGCAGAGGCAAGAAACAGGAGGCCCTACACCCGCTCATTGGGGAGGATCCTGATATGCACCCTTCACCCTACAGTGCTCCGGGATGTGCCTGAATTTCCACCAGTAAAAGGTACTGAAGTGACTACCGTGTCCGTTCCCGTTCTTGCTCTGACCCAGCTGGGTCTTGCCTGTCCTGCATTCCCCTTGCATACGCTGCCCTGAGACCTAGCTCCACCTGTGGGGAGCTATACCATCGAGCTGCCTTATCACCGGCCTCAGTGGACTGCTGCAGCGCTGGTGCTTGTCACCAGATACCACAGGTGGCGTCATGAACTCTTATAAAATTAACAATTATCCACCCTTTTAAAGAGAGACCCCAGGGTACGGGCCAGGGAGCCGACCACCGCGACATCCCCAAGGCCAGGCAAATGCCCGGGTACCGAGTCATCCCCATCCCCAGGGCTAGTCACATCCTCCTCCACCTCCTCTGCTGACCTTATCGACTGTCTGACTGTGGGTTGACAGTAAGTGGGATCTCCAACCTCGTCATCATCACCCTGTGTGTTATCACACCCGTCGCCCTCAGAGCCAACCTCTTCCTGCCCTGACCGAAAAGTCAAGTTGTCGCTCCAATCAGGTATTTGAGTCTCATCATCGTCTTCATCATTGTCTCCACCAACAGGAGTTACAGTTTGGGAACAAGGGTCTACATTATGCTCAGAACCTTCTTCATCTGGTCCTGGATCCAACTTATAAAGATTCTGGGCATCGGATCAGATCATTTCCTCATCTGGATTAACAGAAGCTCTGGAGCAGACCTCCGTTTCCCAGGCTATAGTATGAGTAAACAGCTGGGCAGACTCAGCCATCTGTGTTACCCCATACTCAGACTGGCAGCTGGAGACTTGGGAGCTGTGAGGAAGCAAGTGCGATTGGGGTGACACCTCTGAGGACTGGAGTATTTGTGATGTTGAAATTGAGGTGATGGAGAGCCCACTTGAAGGAGCACTTGATATCCGTTGAAGCACCTGCTGTTTTTGTGCCTCATCTAGAATTTGTAGCGATGGGCGTGTCCGTAAGAATGGGATCGTATCACATTGTCCACGAAAAGAAGTCGACATCTTAGTTTGGCTGGAAGATGGTCTTTCTTCTGCAGATGTTACTCCCCCCCCCCACCGTGGGGGGCCTCGACCCACCGGCGGACAGGCACCAGTATTGGGATAGGGGGGCTGGCCGTCACGGTCCACCGCGGCTCTGGCACAAACCCGACGACACAGAGGTGGCACAGGCAGGAACGGACTGGCCGTGTCGGCTTCTCACTTTTTGGATTTTAGAAGGGCATGACATGCCTATATCTGTGTCTCCCCCTCCTTTTACTCCTCCACCTCTTTTCTTTTCGCATGACTATATGTACTTGTCACTTTTCCATGTGTTAGTTGTGTCTTCTGAGCAGTTTGTCAGCTTTTAGACACCTTTGAAGGTGTTTTCTATGTGTTTCTATGTGTTTTTGTTTGCCTGCCATTGGTTTTAACGGTGTTCGAAGGTGTTCGACGAACAGTTCGACGAACAGTTCGGCGAACACACGGGTGTTCGACGAACCGAACCGAACTCGAACACTACGGGGGTGGCTCAACACTACATAGGACCCCTTGTTCGAAAGGAGCTTCTGAACTCTCTTGTCCATTGAATTTGTCAGGTTTTGGATGGTTTCTGCTTCAATTGTTTTGCATGAGGACAGAATACCCTCCCAGAGCTGTTGCTTAGATGTGAACTGCCTCCCGCCATCATAGACACTCCTTTTGATGATGCTCCAGAGGTTCTGAATGGGGTAGAGGTCAGGGGAGCATGGGGATCACACCATAAGTTTGTCCCCTTTTATGCCCATATCAGCCAGAGATGCAGATGTTTTATGTGCAGCATGAGATGGTGCATTATCATGCAAAAAAATGATCTTGCTGTGAAATACATGGTTCTTCTTCTTGAACCATGGCAGGAAGTGCTGTTTGAGAAAATCCACATACATTATGGAGTTCATCTTTAGCGCCTTCAGGGATCCTAAAGGGGCCGACAATCTCTCTCCCCATGATTCCAGCCCAAAACATTACTCCACCTCCTCCTTGTTGGCGCTGTAGCCGTGTTTGCGTGGGGTGTCCATCAACCAGCCATCCTCCACTCCATCCATCTGGACCATCGAGTGCTGCACGGCACTCATCCGTGAACAAAACAGTTTTGAAATCAGTCTTCATGTAATGTTTGGCCCACTGGAGCCGTTTCTGCTTGTGTGAAGTGGATAGAGGAGGTCGACAGGATGGCATATGCACAGCTGCAAACCTCTGAAGGACCCTGCATCTTGTTGTTCGGGGGACGTTGGAGGCACCAGCAGCTTCTAAAACTTGTCTGCTGCTATGACAAGGCTTTTTTGCCGCTGCTCTTTTAACCTGACGTAATTGCCTGTAGGAAAGAGTCCTCAATTTGCCCTTATCAGCACGCACGCGTGTGTACTGTAAATCAGCTACATACTTCTTGATTGCCAAGACACTTCATCCTGATCATCGCACAATGTTGATTGTAGTCATGCCTTGACCTAAACACTCCACAATTTGTTGCTTCTCAGCAGCCGACACATCCTTTTTCTTTCCCATTTTGGCAGAAAATGTAGGCTGCTTAATAATGTGAGAGAGCCTTCTTAAGTAGTCTTGCCTTTCATTGGACACACCTGCCAAACTAATTAGCACAGGTGTCTGCAATTGCTTACAGTGATATAAAGAGCCCTGACACACATCACCATCAATGAGTTTAACTGACAAACAAACAAATTCTTCCCTTATCACTCCTAAACACTTTTTGCATAATAATTTGGAACACAGTGTACATGTGCTTTTCCACAAAACACCAGTGGTTCACGTAGTGAATCTTACAGTTCTAACTTGCCAACCGTGGTCTGTATGGAGTTGTTCAATAAAGGGCCCAAAATTAAGATAACATAGATGGGAGAGGTCTCTATGAATAGGAATTCCTAAGTATTTGATACCCTGTGAGGGCCAGGCAAAGGGAAAGTTGGACTGGATGGAATCCTATATGGATTTGGGGAGGGAGACATCGAGGGCCTCAGACTTCGCTGCATTGATTTTAAACTTTGACCATGTAACAAAGTGATCTATTTCAGCCATAACAGCATGGATGGATATATGTGATTGAGTGATATATACTAGTACATCATCAGCAAATAGAGGGCACTTGTACTCGGTGCCTCCCACCTCAATCCACCTAATATTGGGGTTATGGCGAATTGATGAGAGCAGGTGCTCCGTCACTAGGATGTGTAAGAGAGGGGACAGAGGACATCCCTGCCTTGTCCCATTGGTGATTGTGAAAGGTGATGAAAATGTTCTGATGCACCCCCTGGGCCTTGGGACACCCGGAGCCGGACCCTTTTTGGTGGATGCTGGTGGTTGTAGTCTTCGTGGCGGCGACCCGGTTCCGTGGCTCAGGGTGGTCAAACCAGTGGCGGAACTATTTATGTGGTTTTGATGTTTAAATGTCTGACTACGCCACCCGTGGATTGCGGTCAGAGTGAACCGCCGCTGCAGGGCAGACCGCTGAGGCTGGTGTTGTGGGTGCAGCAGAGCGTAGCATAACTCCCCACGGGAGGAGTATAGCCTCAGGGCAGTGTATGCGGAGGATGGGGGTGATGGTGCAGGGCAGCAGCAGTAATGACACGGAGTCAGTGATGCAGTCCAGGGCCTTTACTCACAGTTCTTATTATCCAGACCACGTCTGCAGGTAACGGCTGCCCACGTCGTACTGTGCTCACCAGATGAGGGTTCAGACAACTCCCAGATAACTTTGGAGCGCTTCACAGGACCCCCTTTGTGTGTCCTTTGTCTGGCCTTTCTTACCAACCCTTCTGTCCGGCTGCCTCGGGCCTCCTCTTGGTAAACTTGGCGCCAGTTTCCCTGACCCTATGTGCTGCCCTCCTAGCGGGTGTAGCGAGGGGCTGCGCCACATAAAATGTCACAGCCTCCGGATTCTAGCTGAGGGTCGTTTCCTGCCTCCACTAGTTTCGGGGACCGGTCTCCCCCTTTGGCCTGACCCCTCCATGCAGGTGGATTCGGGTGTGCGGTGGCGACTCGCCCGTCCGCACCCCTGGGATCCCTTCGTTCCTCGTTCCTGGAGCCTTCTCCGCTCCTCTTCCTTCCTTCTCCCTCTTCCAGGCCTGGGCCTCTGTTACTAGGCCCGCCTCCGGAGCAGAGCTCATGCAGAGCCCCTGCTCCCTGCCACTTCTGCTCAGACTTCTCTGCACTGAACTAAGATGGTGCCCACCTTTTATACTCCCTTCTCAATGCACCCAGGAACTGCTTCCTCCCTGCTCCTGCACTACAGGGTTCCCCTTCCTCAGTGTTCCCTCCCCCCACTCCAGCCAGGGACAGGGACTGTCGTGCCCATCTCAGGGGCATATTGGTCGCCCTGCCCCACGGCAATGTGGTGTAATGCATGCAGGTGTCGGGTCCTGATCCACACTCCATCCTTACCTGAGAGTGAGATATCACACATCTGGGTGAGGTGTAATACCTCTGTAGCAACCGAGCCCTCAGGGTGCTACAGTTCCTTTTATCTTCAGCCTAGGTGACGTATTGCGATACAGGGCTGTGATTTTGGCTATAAAGGGTCCCCTAGACCCCTACCCCAAGCTTTTTAAGAGAATCATATATGGCGTGCCAGGAGACTCTATGGAATGCTTTCTCAGCATCCAACGAGAGTATCTAATTACAAATTTTTAACTGCATCTAGCCCAGGAAATACTTTGTGCCTAGTAGCAGTGTCTGCTAGTCAGCGGATTATCCCGGCTGTTAAGCAAGCTACACCACCTGTAGTTTGGACACTTAATTTTTTCAAAGGAAATGCTTCGGGACCACGGGATACTCAGTGAAGAGCATCAGGAGGCACCCCAAGGCATAGGGGCTGGGACTGGCAGTAGGATGCCTTGCGGTGGACAGCCGAGCTCGATCTTATAAAAGCTTTTTAACTGCAGCAGCTTTAGTGGACGCTACTGGAGCTGGAATTAGGCGGCTGCTGGCATGAGACTTGCCCTCCAATAGATCCTTGTAAATGGATTTAAAGTGTATTCATTCAAATTAGAGAGACAATTTAAATTAAAAAGCTTAAAGCTGCCTTCACCACAGGGGGGCTCGCTCGACCCACCAGCGGACAGGCACCAGTATTGGGAGAGGGGGGCTGGCCGTCAGGGTTCACCGCGGCTCTGGCACAAACCCGGCGACACGGAGGTGGCACGGGCAGGAGCGGACTGAACGTGTCGGCTTCTCACTTTTCGGATTTTAGAAGGGCATGACATGCCTATATCTGTGTCTCCCCCTCCTTTTACTCCTCCACCTCTTTTCTTTTCTCATGACTATATGTACTTGTCACTTTTCCATGTGTTAGTTGTGTCTTCTGAGCAGTTTGTCAGCTTTTGGACACCTTTGAAGGTGTTTTCTATGTGTTTCTATGTGTTTTTGTTTGCCTGCCATTGGTTTTAACGGTGTTCGAAGGTGTTCGACGAACAGTTCGACGAACAGTTCGGCGAACACACGGGTGTTCGACGAACCGAACCGAACTCGAACACTACGGGGGTGGCTCAACACTAGTCTTTTGCGATGTCTTTGTGTTCGTTTTTTTGCGGCGGTTTCACTGCGAAATCAGTTTATATATAAAATAGTAGCGGCTTCCAAGCAGAAGCTTCTAGAAGAAAAGACCAATCGCTTCTTTTAGCCGCTTCAAAGCTTTTGAAACCTGAAGAAGTTAAAAGAAGTGACAACAGACGGATCATATGCACAGCAAGTCCTTTTGACTTTTCAGTACATATGTTCATTCTTTTTGACGTTTGTACAGCTTTTTTTTTTTAGAATAGACATTTATCATCAATCCACCTGCTCTGAGCACAATGTTATGGAGTTCCCAGTATGCATACCATGCAAATAAGGTGAATGACACAGAATCAATATAATTGGTATAACATTTTTTAATGTAATTATATATATATATATATATATATATATATATATATATATATATATATATATATATATATAAATAAGGTCATGTGACCTAAACGTTGGCCCATTGCACACAGACGTTTGCTGATGATTGTTGTAATAAACTTCTAACTTTCGGCTTATATTGGAGAGCCTGGTTTCCTCTCTATCTCTACTTTCCAGAGCGTCCTCAAAATCTCCTCACAGAAAAGAGAGAAGGGGGTTCATCCGAAAATCGTCATGTGCAGGAGCAGTTTCTTCTTCAGAGTCTCAATAATATCACAGAAAGAAGACCGCTATTTCATTGATCCTCATCTGAGAACTCAGTACTGGTACGATGTTTCCCAAAGCTGATGGTAAACTAAAGAAAAGACAGAACAGAAGTAAAGGTGAATTATTTTTTTTAGCATTTGAAATGAATGCAGATGTAATCTATATGTTCTCTCTTACCTGGGCTGACGTACAAGATGGACTCTTCTAGTGTCACTGCCAAACTCTTAACTTCTTCCTTGAACATTTAAGATGTTCCACTGAATTTTAGAAGGAAGCAGTGTTTGCGACACAGGGGGCACCGAAGGTTGGAGTTGAGCCAGGTAGAGATGCAACCCTGATGGAAACAATGATTGCATGGTAGCACTGTGACTTCCTCTCCGGTCTCATAATCCGTCATGCAGATGACACACGACTCCTCCTGAGATGTTACAGCTCTTGTTGGGAGGTTCCTAATTTGCTGAGCTCGCCAAGTCTGCTGCCTTTCCTGCAGATTATATTGTGCAGGTGGTGATGGTGGCCGCATCTGTGGCGGAGGCGTCATCACTCCCATTCCCTGCTGCTGAAAGATGATGTTGAACAGACGGTTTGCCTGCAGTAATTGTACAGGAGATCCACTTGCAGCTGGAGACTCCCTGAGTCTGCGGCTGGGCAGAACGGGAAATGGCCGTCTGAATTCAAACTCAGTGACGGTGTCTGAGGATCCACTGTCATCCCTTCTGCTCTCTGATGTTTCTCTGGAGGGCTCTGCAGGGACTGGTCTAAGCGGAGAGCGGCTTCTTTCCCTGCTCTCTTGTCCTCTTTGCCGGAGAGGAGTTCTGGCTTCTCTGCCTCTCGCAGTGACAGCAGTGGCGTCTGTTCTGTGTCCACCAGTAGTAATTGGTCTTCTCTGATCCCTTTGAGAAGATCTCAATTGATGGACAATCATAGCCTGACCTATAAAGAAATAAAATGTACTATAAATATGCAAAAGTTTATAAAAAAAACACTTTTGAACCAAAGAGAAATAACCTGCTGTTGATTTGGAGTTTAGGGAGAGGAGCAAAAATTGATTAATGTTTGGGCTAAATAAACCTGCTCAATGGATCCCCTCTCTGCAGACATCACAGAGCAGGGGTGGAACCAGACTGCGACTAACACAGCCCCCAAGGACTATGAATGGGAAGGTGGAGGATGCACTGAGTGTACTGAAACCGCTTACCCCAGGGAAATCTCCTCCCAGAAAAGATCCTATAAGGTGGGAATATTCTCTCACTTACCCTGATTTTCAGGTCGGCTCATCCAAGTCTCGTTGTCAGCAATAAGCTGATGCAGCTCCCTGGAAGTCATGGTTCAGTTTCCCGGGGCTGAGATGGTAGAGTGATAGAAAATGAGAACTAAGTTCTCTGATGGCACGGATGTTATGGTGCCAAAATATCAATAAGAAGCTGTAGAAGTAAAGCACTAGATGTATGAAACAAACTAGCTCGCACTTCCAAAACCACGGTAGAGTCTCAGCGAAAACTTCAACTCTGAAAATGGCGCTGATGTCACCGAGTGCATAGATTGTATAACCTCACAGCATTCTATGTCACTGTGACATCACATGTGAGACCAACAACGCGCTGTCATGATGGCCGACTGTCCAATCTGTTATATACATATTATAAAATGTTATATTATTATATATTATAATACACATTGTAAAAAAATATTATATTATATTATTATTAACCATCTAACACTCTTAAGGTGTGTATATGTGTCTAAAGCATAGGAGATATATATATACATCTTATGTATATCAGATGCCTTGGAATAATAATCTCATACTTACCTTCCAGACCCCCAGTACTGCTGCTGTCAGTTTCCCCCGCCGACCTCCTGGCTTCTCCTTCCCGCAGGGGCCATTGGGTGACCACTGCAGCTAATCAGTTAATACATATTTCCCATTCATATGTTTAATGTGATGTAAAATAAACACTTTTAGAAAAGAAAACAGATAAATAAGATTTTCAAAATACGGCATGTACTAAGGTGGATACTCATGGTATGATATGCAGAGAGAGGAATACTGGGAGGGCACAGAACATGTTAGTCCACCTGCTTAACCCTCAGGATAATTCTTATCAGGTCATATAGGGGTGTACATAGAAATCCACAGACCCCATAGCAAAGATCCGAAATGGGACCTCTTAATAGCCCCTGGCTGCCATTAAGCAACCCAGTGGTGGTCACAAAGACCCCCTGTTTAAACTGCTTAGATACCATAGTTGCTGGTCACTATGGAAGATAAGGGGTTAATCTGATGTAATCACAGCTAACTTGAATTGCAGCAATTACAAATGGCTGTCTGCTGTGTAAAACAGCCGGCACCCACTGGGTATGGAGTGGGCTGAGCATGTGAGTTTGCCCCTTATACACCATCATAACTTATGCTGTATATATACGATATAAACAGGGGATGGGGCTATTCGGCACTAGGATCCTCCTGTTCATGGGCTCCATAGCGGTCATGTGGCCTGCCAAAATTGGCTGTATGCTACTGAGGTCATACATATAATATGGAAAAAAAAAATCATACAAGGTAAATAATTGAAATTCATATCAGAAATAGTCCAGTTCTTTAGTGCCCATTCACATTAAAGGAAAATCATCTGAATTGATTGAATTTTGTGGGACAGGTCCATAATCCTCCCATGGAAAGCACATGCATGCTCGGCTGAATGAGGCATACATGAGTATAGGAGCAGTGAGGGAGAGAAGAGAGGAAGGGAGAAGACGGTGATTGGTGAGTATCTTAATCTGCCTCCATCACATAGATATTTAGGATGGATTAGGGAATCGTTAGCTTGGAGCGCTTCTTTCTCCAATAAGTTTTATTGATTTTTATAAACAAAGAAAAATATACAAACAATGAACAGAGAACTAGTGTTGAGCCACCCCCGTATTGTTCGAGTTCGGTTCGGTTCGTCGAACAGCCGTGTGTTCGCCGAATTGTTCGTCGAACTGTTCGTCGAACACCTTCGAACACCGTTAAAACCAATGGCAGGCAAACAAAAACACATAGAAACACATAGAAAACACCTTCAAAGGTGTCCAAAAGCTGACAAACTGCTCAGAAGACATAACTAACACATGGAAAAGTGACAAGTACATATAGTCATGCGAAAATAAAAGAGGTGGAGGAGTAAAAGGAGGGGGAGACACAGATATAGGCATGTCATGCCCTTCTAAAATCCAAAAAGTGAGAAGCCGACACGGCCAGTCCGCTCCTGCCCGTGCCACCTCCGTGTCGCCGGGTTTGTGCCAGAGCCGCGGTGAACCCTGACGGCCAGCCCCCCTATCCCAATACTGGTGCCTGTCCGCTGGTGGGTCGAGCGAGCCCCCCTGTGGTGGAGGCAGCTCTAAGCTTTTTAATTTAAATTGTCTCTCTAATTTGAATGAATACACTTTAAATCCATTTACAAGGATCTATTGGAGGGCAAGTCTCATGCCAGCAGCCGCGGTAATTCCAGCTCCAGTAGCGTCCACTAAAGCTTCTGCAGTTAAAAAGCTTTTATAAGGATCGAGCTCGGCTGTCCACCGCAAGGCATCCTACTGCCAGTCCCAGCCCCTATGCCTTGGGGTGCCTCCTGATGCTCTTCACTAAGTATCCCATGGTCCCGAAGCATTTCCTTTGAAAAAATTAAGTGTCTAAACTACAGGTGGTGTAGCTTGCTTAACAGCCGGGATAATCCGCTGACTAGCAGACACTGCTACTAGGCACAAAGTATTTCCTGGGCTAGATGCAGTTAAAAATTTGTAATTAGATACTCTCGTTGGATGCTGAGAAAGCATTCCATAGAGTCTCCTGGCACGCCATATATGATTCTCTTAAAGAGCTTGGGGTAGGGGTCTAGGGGACCCTTTTATAGCCAAAATCACGGCCCTGTATCGCAATACGTCACCTAGGCTGGAAATAAATGGAACTGTAGCACCCTGAGGGCTCGGTTGCTACAGACGTATTGCACCTCACCCAGAGGTGTGATATCTCACTCTCAGGTAAGGATGGAGTGTGGATCAGGACCCGACACCTGCATGCATTACACCACATTGCCGTGGGGCAGGGCGACCAATATGCCCCTGAGATGGGCACGACAGTCCCTGTCCCTGGCTGGAGTGGGGGGAGGGAACACTGAGGAAGGGGAACCCTGTAGTGCAGGAGCAGGGAGGAAGCAGTTCCTGGGTGCATTGAGAAGGGAGTATAAAAGGTGGGCACCATCTTAGTTCAGTGCAGAGAAGTCTGAGCAGAAGTGGCAGGGAGCAGGGGCTCTGCATGAGCTCTGCTCCGGAGGCGGGCCTAGTAACAGAGGCCCAGGCCTGCAAGAGGGAGAAGGAAGGAAGAGGAGCGGAGAAGGCTCCAGGAACGAGGAATGAAGGGATCCCAGGGGTGCGGACGGGCGAGTCGCCACCGCACGCCCGAATCCACCTGCGTGGACGGGTCAGGCCAAAGGGGGAGACCGGTCCCCGAACTAGTGGAGGCAGGAAACGACCCTCAGCTAGAAACCGGAGGCTCTGACATTTTATGTGGCGCAGCCCCTTGCTCCACCCGCTAGGAAGGCACCACATAGGGTCAGGGAAACTGGCGCCAAGTTTACCAAGAGGAGGCCCGAGGCAGCCGGACAGAAGTGTTGGTAAGAAAGGCCAGACAAAGGACACACAAAGGGGGTCCTGTGAAGCGCTCCAAAGTTATCTGGGAGTTGTCTGAGCCCCTCACATGGTGAGCACAGTACGACGTGGGCAGCCGTTACCTGCAGACGTGGTCTGGATAATAAGAACTGTGAGTAAAGGCCCTGAACTGCATCACTGACTCCGTGTCGTTACTGCTGCTGCCCTGCACCATCACCCCCATCCTCCGCATTCACTGCCCTGAGGCTATACTCCTCCCGTGGGGAGTTATGCTACGCTCTGCTGCACCCACAACACCAGCCTTAGCGGTCTGCCCTGTAGCGGCGGTTCACTCTGACCGCAATCCACGGGTGGCGTAGTCGGACATTTAAACATCAAAACCACATAAATAGTTCCGCCACTGGTTTGACCGCCCTGAGCCACGGAACCGGATCGCCGCCACGAAGACTACAACCACCAGCATCCACCAAAAAGGGTCCGGCTCCGGGTGTCCCAAGGCCCAGGGGGTGCGTCAGAACATTTTCATCACCTTTCACAATCACCAATGGGACAAGGCAGGGATGTCCTCTGTCCCCTCTCTTATACATCCTAGTGACGGAGCACCTGCTCTCATCAATTCGCCATAACCCCAATATTAGGTGGATTGAGGTGGGAGGCACCGAGTACAAGCGCTCTCTATTTGCTGATGATGTCCTAGTATATATCACTCAATCACATATATCCATCCCTGCTGTTATGGCTGAAATAGATCACTTTGTTACATGGTAAAATTTTAAAATCAATGCAGCGAAGTCTGAGGCCCTCGATGTCTCCCTCCCTAAATCCATATAGGATTCCATCCAGTCCAACTTTCCCTTTGCCTGGCCCTCACAGGGTATCAAATACTTAGGAAATCCTATTCATAGAGACCTCTCCCATCTATGTTATCTTAATTTTGGGCCCTTTATTGAACAATTCCATACAGACCACGGTTGGCAAGTTAGAACTGTAAGATTCACTACGTGAACCACTGGTGTTTTGTGGAAAAGCACATGTACACCGCGTTCCAAATTATTATGCAAAAAGTGTTTAGGAGTGATAAGGGAAGAATTTGTTTGTTTGTCAGTTAAACTCATTGATGGTGATGTGTGTCAGGGCTCTTTATATCACTGTAAGCAATTGCAGACACCTGTGCTAATTAGTTTGCAGGTGTGTCCAATGAAAGGCAAGACTACTTAAGAAGGCTCTCTCACATTATTAAGCAGCCTACATTTTCTGCCAAAATGGGAAAGAAAAAGGATGTGTCGGCTGCTGAGAAGCAACAAATTGTGGAGTGTTTAGGTCAAGGCATGACTACAATCAACATTGTGCGATGATCAGGATGAAGTGTCTTGGCAATCAAGAAGTATGTAGCTGATTCACAGTACACACGTGTGCGTGCTGATAAGGGCAAATTGAGGACTCTTTCCTACAGGCAATTACGTCAGGTTGAAAGAGCAGCGGCAAAAAAGCCTTGTCATAGCAGCAGACAAGTTTTTGAAGCTGCTTGTGCCTCCAACGTCCCCCGAACAACAAGATGCAGGGTCCTTCAGAGGTTTGCAGCTGTGCATACGCCATCCTGTCGACCTCCTCTATCCACTTCACACAAGCAGAAACAGCTCCAGTGGGCCAAACATTACATGAAGACTGATTTCAAAACTGTTTTGTTCACGGATGAGTGCCGTGCAGCGCTCGATGGTCCAGATGAATGGAGTGGAGGATGGCTGGTTGATGGACACCCCACGCAAACACGGCTACAGCGCCAACAAGGAGGAGGTGGAGTAATGTTTTGGGCTGGAATCATGGGGAGAGAGATTGTCGGCCCCTTTAGGATCCCTGAAGGCGCTAAAGATGAACTCCATAATGTATGTGGATTTTCTCAAACAGCACTTCCTGCCATGGTTCAAGAAGAAGAACCGTGTATTTCACAGCAAGATCATTTTTCTGCATGATAATGCACCATCTCATGCTGCACATAAAACATCTGCATCTCTGGCTGATATGGGCATAAAAGGGGACAAACTTATGGTGTGACCCCCATGCTCCCCTGACCTCTACCCCATTCAGAACCTTTGGAGCATCATTAAAAGGAGTGTCTATGATGGCGGGAGGCAGTTCACATCTAAGCAACAGCTCTGGGAGGGTATTCTGTCCTCATGCAAAACAATTGAAGCAGAAACCATCCAAAACCTGACAAATTCAATGGACGAGAGAGTTCAGAAGCTCCTTTCGAACAAGGGGTCCTATGTGAAAATGTAACATCACCTAGAATAAAGTTTTGAGTTGAAAACTGTTTGATTTCAGTTTCTAACAACCTGCTAATGCTTATAATTTCAAAAATGACCATTTTTTTGGTCTTTATTAAAATGAAAAGGTTGATCGAAAAGTTTGGGGGATCTAAGAGTGTGGCAACCCAGTAGTCATGATTACTTCGAATTCTGACAATATGAGGGTCATGCTGCAGGTAGTGCAGCAAGAAGGCACTTATGTGTCTTGCGCATCTTGGAGCCCCAAAATTATTTTCCGGGCTAGATGCAGCTAAAAATTATTTTTAATTTTAAATCTGGTGAAGCTTATTATAGATGGCCTAATAGGATCAGTGCTGCACACTGCTACAAAGCCCAAATTATTTTCCAGTCAAGATACAGATAAACATGATTAGTAATTTGAAAGCTTAAAACGGTTGGTAGGGTGATTTTAACCAATCATCAAGCTTTTACTCTCCCCAGGATGACACAGGGGTAGAAAAGTCGTTTCGGATCCATGATTTGTTCATCTTTATGAACGTGAGTCTGTCTACATTATCAGTGGAGAGCCGCGTGCACTTATCTGTCAGCACACCACCAGCAGCGCTGAACACACGTTCAGACAGAATGCTGGCTGCGGGGCATGACAAGATCTCCAAGGCGTAAGTGGCTAGCTCCGGCCATTTATCCAGATTGGAAGCCCAAAAAGAGCAAGGGTCCAGTGACACAGTCGTGGCTTCAATGTTTACTTGGAGATACTCCTGTACCATCGTCTCTAGGCGTTGACTATGTGTCAGACTTCTTGTCTCCTGTGGCCTTGCAAAGGATGGGCTAAAAAAGTGGTGAAATGATTCCGCAAAATTGATGCTACCAGCAGATACTGTGGTTCTGTTACGGTTTGAGTGCTGAACACTTGACGGTCCCACGGTTGGCAAGTTGGAACTGTGAGATTCACTACGTGCACCACTGGTATTTTGTGGAAAAGCACATGTAAGATTCTGCAACAGTCTCTGCTGATACTCCTGCATGCGTGCATCCCTTTCTATGGCAGGAATAATTTCTGCAAATTTACTTTTGTACCGGGGATCTAACAGTGTGGCAACCCAGTAGTCAGGATTATTTCTAATTCTCACAATTCGAGGGTCATGTTGCAGGTAGTGCAGCAAGAAGGCACTCATGTGTGTTGCGCATCCAGGAGCACCAAGTCCCTGTTGTGTTGGTGGCGAGGTAACAATCATGCTTCCTTCCTCTGTCCTCTCCCCCCAACCTCGCACAACAGAAATGTGATCAAGGTCTCCCTCATCTGATGAGTCTTCCATCAGTTCGTCCTCCACTTCTTCCTGGGCTCCTGCACCTTCCTCACTAGTTTGGCTGCTACCATGCGCCCTGGTAAAATCATCTCCCCCACCCTCACATGCCTGCCGCCTTGGTGCTGCCGACCGTCTGGACCTTGCAGATGTTAGCCCTTCCGCATACAACTCCTCCTCCTCTACTTCCTCCACCTCCTCTTGTGCCACCACCTGACTCCGAATTCTGTTTAACATGTGCTCCAGCATGTAAATCACCGGAATAGTCATGCTGATAATGGCATCGTCAGCACTAAACATCTTCGTCGCCATTTCAAAACTGTGCAGAAGGGTGCATAGGTCCCTGATCTGAGACCACTCCTCCAGCGTGATTTGCCCCACCTCTGAATCTCGTTGGCCCAGGCTATACGTCAGAACGTATTGCACCAGGGCTTGTCGGTGCTGCCACAGTCGCTGCAACATGTGCAGAGTTGAATTCCACCGGGTAGGCATGTAGCACCCTGAGGATTCGGCTGCTACAGGGGTATTGCACCTCAACCCAGAGGTGTGATATTCCACTCCCGGGTAAGGAAGGAGTGTGGAACTGAGCTCGGTAGGCTGCATGCACTACACACATCCCATTTCCGAGGAGCAGACCGACGGTACTCCCACTTAGAAATGTGCAGGTACGACCGAGTCTGTTCCTGGCTGGAGTGGGAGGGGGGTGGTACATCCCAAGTAGTGTAGGGGCAGATAGGGGGAGCAGCCTGGGTAAAGTTAGGAGCTCATTGGGTGCTGGTCACCTGAGCTCACACATAGAGGGTGTATATAAGGTGGGCACCAACTAAGAACAGGGTCAGATGCAGAGAACAAGTCAGCGAGCAGAGGAGAAGAGAGACCCAGAGTGAGAGAGGAGAAGAAAGAGAGACCCAGAGGGGGAAACAGCAGAAAAGGACTCCAAGATCCCAACTTAAATCCCCGGGTGAAGAGTCGGCATCAGGGTACCGGAACCCAAGCTGGTGGGGGTAAAAACATTCCCCAGCCAGAGACCGGAGACCGTGGGCAGCGTTTGCCACGGTCACCCACCACATCCACCCCGAAGGCACACCACATGAAGGGTCAGGGAACCCAAGGCCAAGGGTGTCCCAACAGAAGGCCCGAGGGAGCTGGACCTAGGTGGATCACTGGTGGGGACGGCCAGAGAACGGGACAGAAGGAGAGCTCAGGGCCACGCTCCGGACTTGTTTGGGGGTTGGCTGGATCCAGGACCTGGTGGACGCAGCACGGCTCGGGTGGTCACTCGAAGCTGGAGTGACCAGTACAACATCTGCAGTAAGTAAACACCCTTAACTGCACAACCCGACTCTGTCTTCATTGCCGTCTGCACTGCACCACCACAACCCCCATCCTCTGCACCTGTCCCCTCTGAGGCTATACCCCTCCCGTTGGGGGTTATCCCACCAAGCTGCGCACCCACCATCAGCCTCAGCGGACCCTGCTGCAGCGGCGGCCACAGTGACCGCATCACAACGGGTGGCGTAGTCGACACAAAAGAACTCTTAATAACATCTGTAGGACTGCCACATAACACTGAGTTTGACGCCCTGGGCACGGGCCGGGTCACAGCCGCTCGGAGACTACAACCCCCCATCTGATCCGGTGCCGGGTATTCCCCTCAAAAAGGAATATGTCCCAGGGGGCGCGTCAACTTTGGCGTAGTCGGCAGGATTACGTGCCCGCAACACCCGGGTACTGCGTGCCTGAAGAAAAGTGCAAGTTTACCTCAGAAAGAAGTCTCCCGCCGGTTCCGGAGGGTCCACGCCATCGGACCCCATCACAGGTCGTTTCCCGCCGATTGTCCGCCATTTCCAGCTTGTTCCCGCCATCTGCAGAGTTTCCCGCCACTGGGCGACGCTTCCCGCCAAATCCGAAGATTTCCCGCCTTGGAAGAGCAGCGGACGCCATTATGGGCGTACCAAAGGAGGGCAAGAGGCCGCCTCCCATCGTGGGCCGGGACAGAAAATGGCGCCAAAAGTGGAAACCGCCCCCACCAACAGAGACTGTGATGCTGGAGGTGTCTGTCAGCGTGAAAGAACTACCCCTGGAGCTGACAGTCACCGAGTTGCCCCGGGACCGCCCTCGAAGTGGGAGGAGACGAAAGGAAAGAACGAAGATGGGTGCCGCCTGGAGCAGTCTGGAGCGAGCGCACCCGGAGGCAAGAAGCCTGGAGAGGAGTAGCGGAGGAGCTTACCCGGAGATGGAGAGAAAGCAGAGCAGCACCGGCCCGCTGGCCAGGAGCCTGCTGGAAGAAGAGCAGAGCAGCACCGGCCCGCTGGCCAGGAGCCTGCTGGAAGAAGAGCAGAGCAGCACCGACCCGTTGGTCAGGAGCCTGCTAGACACCACGACCCCACTAGGCCTAGTGGAGGTCCTTGCACAGCTCCCCCGAGACCGGGAGTGTGCACAGACTGCCCTGGAGGGCCTCGCACGGAGGATGGCCCGGGTACAGCGCGAGATATTGGCGGAATGGAGCCGGGAGATGGCCCAGCAAGCTGAGACCAGTCAACGGAGCACGCTACCCTGGAAGAGGAAACAGACCGCCTCTGAGGATGGCGCGGGAGGACCAAAGGCCGGAGACGGCGCCGACAAGGGAGCCGGACGCAAGGAGGCAGGTAAAGGGGACGCCTATACCCCAAGCCGGGAAACCGCCCACCTGCCCCAGCTCCCCGTCGCAGAGCCCGAAAGTCCCCCTGCTGTGCCCGTAGCCGCCATGTCACCGCTATGGACTAGGCCTCAACCGGAAGCCGCCGCAGCGACCCCTGTGACGTCACGCGCCTCGACCCGGAGCGTGACAAAGCAGGAAATACCACCAGCCAGGTCGCAAGGCCTAGTACCCCCGGGCGCCGCATCACCAACAGCGCCCCCTACCTCCGCGGAGCCTCCGGCCTGGTCGCAAGGCCAGGTAGCCCAGGGCGCCGCCGTATTAACGGTGCCCTTCACCTTCCAGGTGCCCCAGGCCTGGCCGCAGGGCCTGGGCAATCCGGGCGCCACCACCACCGCGCCCGCGCCCGTAAAACCAAGGGTGCCACACCTGGGGGAGGACTTGTTCAGCCAGCTCACATGGCCGGACGGGCGGCCCTTCATCTGGCCCGAAGAATTCCATGAGCTGGAACGGCAGCAGAGACTAGGGCCCTTGTGTGAGCCCCTGATTCCGGCTCCGAAGCCCGTGGCACGGGTCTCGCCTCCTCTGGAAGAAGCCCAATTTGAGTGGGACCCCACCGGAGAAGACCTAATGGGGTTCACTCAGGAAACCAGGGCAGCTGCAGCGGAGCGCGCTGAGTGCTGCCGTCAGCAGCTCACGGAGTTCGCAAGGGAGCAGAGAGAGAGGCGGGTCCGAGAGCAACAGGCCCAAGTACGGAGTGCCGAGCAGAAGAGCCGGACCAGGAGGGACCCCCGTGCAGCGCATTGTCCCCGCACCATCGGGACAGTGGTCAAGTTCAACCAGCAGCATGGGTGGGGCTTCATCCGAGACCGCAACACCTTCGGTGACGTTTTTGTAACGCGCAGAGACGTTGAATCCCATCTGCCGGAGGGTCACAGAGGTCGTGACCTCTACATCGGAGACGAGGTCACCTTCACCCGGCACAAGTGTGCCAAAGGACCTTACGCCCTCCACATACACCGCCTGACGGAGGAGGAGTTGCGGTGCGAGGAGGAGGAGCAAGAGGACCCGGACGGGTCTGAAGTTACAACCAGCTACAAGCAAAGAGCAGGAGGAAGACGCCGTTGAGTGCGGCAGAGCAGTAGATGTAAATAGTTACCCGACCGGGTACCAAAGAAACTGTTGCTACATATATATAGTCCCCGTTGGGACCAGCATGAGTGAACTGTTCACCCGTTTACCCTTAATCCCACAGGCTGAGGACTGTGAGCAGCCATTCCCTTCCCTTTAACTGGCCGAGGACTGAGAGCGGCCATACCCTTGTACATAGTTGCGCGTCCTAAAGCGCCCCCTACCGGTTTTATAGGAAAACCATGTTTTCTAGAAAGACTGTCGCACTGTACCCGGTCACACGTTGCACAGTGACCGGAGGAGGAACCAGAAACAAGAGACGACGAGAATGTTATATGAAAAGTTTTATATATATATAATGTTTTATATGTTTTATATGTTTATATGAAAATTTTGTATGTTTTGGTGTTGTTTTTGTCTTACAGCCCGAGGACGTGCTGTGATTTACCAGGGGGGAATGTAGCACCCTGAGGATTCGGCTGCTACAGGGGTATTGCACCTCAACCCAGAGGTGTGATATTCCACTCCCGGGTAAGGAAGGAGTGTGGAACTGAGCTCGGTAGGCTGCATGCACTACACACATCCCATTTCCGAGGAGCAGACCGACGGTACTCCCACTTAGAAATGTGCAGGTACGACCGAGTCTGTTCCTGGCTGGAGTGGGAGGGGGGTGGTACATCCCAAGTAGTGTAGGGGCAGATAGGGGGAGCAGCCTGGGTAAAGTTAGGAGCTCATTGGGTGCTGGTCACCTGAGCTCACACATAGAGGGTGTATATAAGGTGGGCACCAACTAAGAACAGGGTCAGATGCAGAGAACAAGTCAGCGAGCAGAGGAGAAGAGAGACCCAGAGTGAGAGAGGAGAAGAAAGAGAGACCCAGAGGGGGAAACAGCAGAAAAGGACTCCAAGATCCCAACTTAAATCCCCGGGTGAAGAGTCGGCATCAGGGTACCGGAACCCAAGCTGGTGGGGGTAAAAACATTCCCCAGCCAGAGACCGGAGACCGTGGGCAGCGTTTGCCACGGTCACCCACCACATCCACCCCGAAGGCACACCACATGAAGGGTCAGGGAACCCAAGGCCAAGGGTGTCCCAACAGAAGGCCCGAGGGAGCCGGACCTAGGTGGATCACTGGTGGGGACGGCCAGAGAACGGGACAGAAGGAGAGCTCAGGGCCACGCTCCGGACTTGTTTGGGGGTTGGCTGGATCCAGGACCTGGTGGACGCAGCACGGCTCGGGTGGTCACTCGAAGCTGGAGTGACCAGTACAACATCTGCAGTAAGTAAACACCCTTAACTGCACAACCCGACTCTGTCTTCATTGCCGTCTGCACTGCACCACCACAACCCCCATCCTCTGCACCTGTCCCCTCTGAGGCTATACCCCTCCCGTTGGGGGTTATCCCACCAAGCTGCGCACCCACCATCAGCCTCAGCGGACCCTGCTGCAGCGGCGGCCACAGTGACCGCATCACAACGGGTGGCGTAGTCGACACAAAAGAACTCTTAATAACATCTGTAGGACTGCCACATAACACTGAGTTTGACGCCCTGGGCACGGGCCGGGTCACAGCCGCTCGGAGACTACAACCCCCCATCTGATCCGGTGCCGGGTATTCCCCTCAAAAAGGAATATGTCCCAGGGGGCGCGTCAGGCACATCGCATTTTAGCCGATGAAGTGGCAGGCCCAACGACTTCTGTAGAGATGTAAGTCGCTGAGCTGCGGGATGCGAACGGCGGAAGTGAGCACACAGCGACCGTGCCCTCTGCAGAAGGCCATCTAGTCTGGGATAGTGGGCTAAAAATTGCTGGACAACCAGGTTCAACACGTGAGCCATACAAGGCACGTGTGTGACATTGCCCCGGCGAAGGGCCGCACCCAAGTTTGCAGTATTGTCGCACACGGCCTTACCTGGTTTCAGGTCCAGTGGAGACAACCATTCATGAAATTGGTTCTCCAGAGCTGACCACAACTCCTCAGCTGTGTGACTCACATTTCCCAGACATTTCAATGTAAAAACCGCCTGATGACGTTGAGCCCTACTGCCAGCATAGTAAGGAGGTGTGCAGGATCCCTTCTGCGCAGTTAGAAAGCTTGTGGCATGACCAGACAGGCTTTGGGTGCAGGTGGAAGACCGAGAGGAGGTTGAGGAGGCAGAAGCAGTGGAGGAACTTTGACATAAAGAGGATTGACGCACAACTCGTGGGGACGGCAAGACTTGGACAGCAGCCCCTTGTCCTGCTGTCACCATAGTTACCCAGTGACCAGTCAGCGACATGTAACGCCCCTGTCCATGCCTACTCGTCCAAGTGTCTGTGGTGAAATGCACCCTGTCACACACAGAGTTTCTCAAAGAAGCGGTGATGTTGTGTGCGACATGCTGGTGGAGCGCAGGCACACCTTTCTTTGAGAAGTAGTGCCGACTGGGCATCTGGTACTGGGGCACTGCGACGGACATAAGGTCTCGAAAATCCTCTGTGTCCACCAGGCGGAAAGGCAGCATTTCTGTAGCCAAGAGCTTGCAGATGGTGAAATTCAACCTCTTAGCTTTCTCATGGCTAGGAGGAAATGGTCTTTTACTTGTCCACATCTGAGGGACCGAGGGCTGGCTATTGTGCTTAGACGGGGTTGATAAGGGTGTCCCCGGCAAACTGCCGGTCTGTGAGGAAGATGCAGGCGGACATGTTAGGTTGCCTTGATCCAAAGGTGGTGCTATCGATGTCGGACAGCGCTCAAGACCAGCTGGTGTTACCACCTCCAAAGAAAATGATGACCTGCCAATAACGCTGGCTGTTGTGGGTAAAGAGGTGGCAGGTCTGCGCCCCAAAACAGGTGTGACTGCTGTCCCCCCAGTCACAGAGGATGAAGAGGCCGCGGATGCACAAGATATGGCAGACGGTGGTTGGCCCGGCCGGCTAGGCCGCATTGTAGCACACTGAGCTTCCCACTGCAACTTATGCTTCATGTCCATGTGCCGGTTCATGCATGAAGTACTCAAACTATGTATTTTTTGGCCTCTACTTAGCTTTTGCTGACAAATGTTACAGATAACACGAGTTGGGTCATCTTTATCGATCTGAAAAAATGCCCAGGCTATGCAAGGCTTAGCACCCATGCGACCTGAAGAGCCACCACGACTTGTGGTGAGAGGCAGAGTTGTGTTTGAGGATGCAGTTGTTGACGTGCTTCCAGTACTACGTCTCTGTCCAGGAAGGCGCAACCTGACCTCGTCGTCACTAGCATCTTCCTCCACCTCCTCTGCTGACCTCATCTCTTGGCTGACTGTGGGTTGACAGTAAGTGGGATCTCCGACCTCATCATCATCACCCTGTGCGTTATCACACCCGTCGTCCTCAGAGCCAACCTGTTCCTGCCCTGACAAAAAACTAAAGTTGTCGCTCCAATCAGGTATTTGAGTCTTATCATCGTCTTCCTCATTGTCTCCACCAACAGGAGTTACAGTTTGGGAATGAGGGTCTACATTATGGTCAGAACCTTCTGCGTCTGGTCCTGGATCCGACTCATAAAGATTCTGGGCATCAGTGCAGATCATTTCCTCGTCTGGATTCACAGAAGCGCTGGAGTCGACCTCTGATTCCCAGGCTATAGTATGAGTAAACAGCTCTGCAGACTCAACCATCTGTTCTACCTCATACTCAGACGGGCAGCTGGAGATTTGAGAGCTGTGAGGAAGCAAGTGCGATTTGGGTGACACCTTTGAGGACTGGAGTATTTGTGATGTTGAAGTTGATGTGGAGGAGAGCCCACTTAAAGGAGCACTTGATATCCGTTGAAGCACCTGCTGTTTTTGTGCCTCATCTGGAATTTGTAGCGATTGGCGTGGCCGTAAGAAAGGGATCTTATCACATTGTCCGCTAAAAGAAGTAGACATTTTAGTTTGGCTGGAAGATGGTCTTTCTTCTGCACCTACCCCACGGACACAACCTTTTTTCCCCTTCCCAACACGCCTATTCCCCTTTCCACCAGCAGCAGGCCTTTTTCCACTCATTTTGGTGGTTAACTAATTCACAACTCTGGAGTTGTTTGCACAAAAAAACAATGGATGGTAACCGAGCAGAGCTGAGTGGCCAAACTGTGGTATTAGGCCAAAACTATTGGCTGGGTTAGATGCAGAAAAAAATTATTTTTAATTTGCAACCTGATGGAGGTCAGTATAGATGGACTAATAGACCAAGTCCCACACACCGCTAGAAGCCCAAATATTTTTTCAGAGCTAGATGCAGAAAAATTTTTTATTCAATTTGCAACCTGATGGAGGTCAGTATAGATGGACTAATAGACCAAGTCCCACACACTGCTAGAAGCCCAAATTTTTTTTCAGAGCTAGATGCAGAAAAAAATTATTTTTAATTTGCAACCTGATGGAGGTCAGTATAGATGGACTAATAGACCAAGTCCCACACACCGCTAGAAGCCCAAATATTTTTTCAGAGCTAGATGCAGAAAATTTTTTTATTCAATTTGCAACCTGATGGAGGTCAGTATAGATGGACTAATAGACCAAGTCCCACACACTGCTAGAAGCCCAAATATTTTTTCAGAGCTAGATGCAGAAAAAAAATATTTTTAATTTGCAACCTGATGGAGGTCAGTATAGATGGACTAATAGACCAAGTCCCACACACTGCTAGAAGCCCAAATATTTTTTCAGAGCTAGATGCAGAAAAAAATTATTTTTAATTTGCAACCTGATGGAGGTCAGTATAGATGGACTAATAGACCAAGTCCCACACACCGCTAGAAGCCCAAATATTTTTTCAGAGCTAGATGCAGAAAAAAATTATATTCAATTTGCAACCTGCTGGAGGTCAGTATAGAAGGACTAATAGAACAAGTCCCACACACTGCTAGAAGCCCAAATATTTTTTCAGAGCTAAATGAAGAAAAAAATTATTTTTAATTTGCAACCTGATGGAGGTCAGTATAGATGGACTAATAGACCAAGTCCCACACACTGCTAGAAGCCCAAATATTTTTTCAGAGCTAGATGCAGAAAAAAATTATTTTTAATTTGCAACCTGATGGAGGTCAGTATAGATGGACTAATAGAACAAGTCCCACGCGCTGCTAGAAGCCCAAATATTTTTTCAGAGATAAATGAAGAAAAAAATTATTTTTAATTTGCAACCTGATGGAGGTCAGTATAGATGGACTAATAGACCAAGTCCCACACACTGCTAGAAGCCCAAATATTTTTTCAGAGCTAGATGCAGAAAAAAATTATTTTTAATTTGCAACCTGATGGAGGTCAGTATAGATGGACTAATAGACCAAGTCCCACACACCGCTAGAAGCCCAAATATTTTTTCAGAGCTAGATGCAGAAAAAAATTATATTCAATTTGCAACCTGCTGGAGGTCAGTATAGAAGGACTAATAGAACAAGTCCCACACACTGCTAGAAGCCCAAATATTTTTTCAGAGCTAAATGAAGAAAAAAATTATTTTTAATTTGCAACCTGATGGAGGTCAGTATAGATGGACTAATAGACCAAGTCCCACACACTGCTAGAAGCCCAAATATTTTTTCAGAGCTAGATGCAGAAAAAAATTATATTCAGTTTGCAACCTGATGGAGGTCAGTATAGATGGACTAATAGAATGATGCTATGCCCAAAAGATTTTACTTCACTAGGTGCAGTAAAAAAATTGGTATTCTATACACAGGTGGTATATCTTGCAACACAGATAGGCTACTCCACTGACTAACACACTCTGCAATAGGCCAAAAAGGATTAGCTTTGCTAGATTCAGCCAAATGCTGTGAAAAAAACTTGCACAGCACTGGCACAGACCTGCCTGGCAAAAACTGATAGGAACTGATGTAACCTAGTCCTGAAAAGGACTCCAATTACATTTAGTCTTTACTCCCACAATCTATCTATTTAAGAGCACAGACCTGCTTGATAAAAGTCGTAGGAAATGCTGTAACCTAGTCCTTAAAAGGACTGCAATCACAACTATTCCCTACTCCCAAGCTATCTGTATATTTGTGCGAAAATTGGCTTGAAATTAACAAGGTATAGCGCACACAGCAACAGCGGTGCCGTCTAACACGCAGCTGCAGCAGTGAGAAAATGGTGGCGACGGGGAAAATGGCTTGGTCTTATAGGGCAAGGACATGTGACATACACTGCCAATCACACATGCCCTTGCTTGTGTGAAAAAAAGCACTTTGCTCCGTGTGTGCGCTGCTGATAGGCTGACAGATTGCACCTCCCCACTGCAAATGCGGGAAAGAGAAAAAAAAATGGAGATCTTCATTGTTCCTGCAGAGATCCATCCCCTGCCCCTCCCCCCGCCCCGCTGTTCACTCAAACTGCGTATTAACATTAATTTTCATCATTACTGAGAAAAAATCCAGTTATGATTTTGGTGCACGAACAGTTATCGAACATAACCTCGAACAGCCAAATTTTTCTCAAATTGTTCGTGTTCGCCGACCGGCTCGAACACCGCCCAAAACAGCTCGAATTTGAGATTGGCGAACAGTTCGAGTAGAACAACGCTCATCTCTACAGAGAACGCAAAAGTGTAGACAAATTATAGATGAAAGTTACCATAAAAGTGAGTGATGAAAATGTTCAGCATGTGAAAAAGTGGAAATAATAGGAGTGGTAGAGATGCGGAGACGGTTGGGACTGCTTGCCTCCCATGTAGACAGATTTTGATAAGGCATATGGGGCTCTATTACCCTAATCAAGATCTCAAGTAGGGGAATGACACCTTTGCTCTCACCCAGGTTCACCTGTCATGCCAGGTGTTGGTGCAAAACAGAGGGAAAAGGGAAAGGGAGCCCAGACACTAGGGAAAGGGGGAAGTGGAGACCTCATGGTCTGGTCTAGCGTCACCCTGTCTCAACTACCGTCCCTATAATGCCTCTTCAGCAATCGCCGCACGCGTGCCTTGCCCTACTTTCCCTGGCGTATGGCTATGGCTAGGGATGGAAGGAGATGAGCATTAGTCAACCTCCACTAAATACTATAGACAACAAGGGAAGACAAAACAGGGGGAAATTACTTAGCTTTAGATGACTCCAAATATGCACACGGCCTCAAACTCCAGAGAGGACGAAGAACTGCTCCTGCTTAGCCTCACAAGTAGAAATAAATATAGCCAGCGACTTCCTCTCAGACACACCAGGTATATATACACCCAGGCCAGAGAGATAATTAGCAAGAGAGAGGTAGCCGCTCGGTTCTAAAGACAGCCTCTTATTTAAGAAGCTGTCTGCAATGCCAAACGTAGAGATCTCCTGCAACCCACTGCAGGGCGACTGTCTGTCACCTCTGACACAGCCGTGACATCACCAGAGGGAAACAGTTGATAACATAATTGAGAGAATAGAGGAACAGGAGGTAGGATTGATGTATTCAGACTGAAGAGTCCACCTGGCGAAACCAAATTTAGCAAAAACATTTTCAAACTGCATCCATCTGTGAGATTCATTTGATAAGGATTGGATTACTGCTATGCAAGAGCTAGGTGTGAGAACCTGTCCAGTTCAGATTTATGTGAATGATAAAAATGGTAGAAATGTTTCTTAAAGGGAACTTTCACCCCCTGTGAGATTTGAGACCTCTAATATGGGCATACAGGTTATAGAAAAATAAATCTATACATACCTGTATGGCCCATAGTAGAGTTCTGAATGCAGAGAAATGTAGTTTTATAAAATCTGTTTTCACATGCTTGGCGTCCCCCGGAAGGAAAGAAATCCCCGCCTATATCTTTAGTTAGCCCAGAAATCCCCGCCTATCTGCTTATTTAGCATGTTCCCCCATCCCCTGCGCGTCACAGGGCCCTGTGACGTGCACTGGTGTAACTCATTTCCCGCGCATGCGCAATGCGACGCTCACATCAGGAGCATTTTGTTTCTCCCGGCCCCGTTTGTCTCTGCCCTATTCCATAGTGTCTAAATATGGACACACAGACCAAATACTGATGTCACACTGATGCAAAATGCTGATGACACTGGAACTATTATTGTCCACTTAAACGTTTAAACATGGACTTGTGAATGAAAAATATCAGATAATATAGCTGAGAGTTTCTCATTAATCGTATACCAATAGATCTGTCCTTTTCACTTCCTAGAAATCAGGTACTGGTTTTCTCCAGGCTAAGGCATCTGTGCTGGTTAGTGATGAGCGAGCATACTCGCAAGTACTTGGTACTCGCCTGAGCATCTCAGTACTCGAGATGCTCGAAGCTCGCCGAGTACTTCCGGGATGCTCGGGCGGATGCTGGGGTCCCCTCTCTGCATGTTTGGCGCTCTTTAGAGCGCCATTCAACATGCAGGAATTGTCTGCCACACACTGCAATGCTGCAGCCATGTTAGTTGTGGCATTACACTGATTGGCTGGCCGCATAGCCTCATCAGGTCTATACCAGACCTAGCGCCGCCGTGCTCATCAGTCTACTCTGCAATCAGACAGTGTAGGTGACGCGCCCCCTGGGACATATTCCGTTTTGAGGGGAATACCCGGCACCGGATCAGATGGGGGGGGGGTTGTAGTCTCCGAGCGGCTGTGACCCGGTCCCGTGCCCAGGGCGTCAAGCTCAGGGTTATGTGGCAGTCTTTACTGATGTTATTAAAGTTCGTTGTGTCGACTACGCCACCCGTTGTGATGCGGTCACTGTGGCCGCCGCTGCAGCAGGGTCCGCTGAGGCTGATGGTGGATGCGCAGCTTGGTGGGATAACCCCCAACGGGAGGGGTATAGCCTCAGAGGGGACAGGCGCAGAGGATGGGGGTTGTGGTGGTGCGGTGCAGCCGGTAATGATGACAGACTCGGGTAGTGCAGTTAAGGGTCTTTACTTACTGCAGATGTTCCTGGTCACTCTAGCTCCAAGTGACCTCCCGAGCCGTGCTGCGTCCACCAGGTCCTGGATCCGGCCAACCCCCAAACAAGTCCGGAGCGTGGCCCTGAGCTCTCCCTCTGTCCTTCCTTCAGCCGTCCCCACCAGTGATTCACCTAAATCCAGCTCCCTCGGGCCTTCTGTTGGGCAACCTTTGGCCTCAGGTTCCCTGACCCTCCATGTGGTGTGCCTTCAGGGTGAATGTAGTGGGTGACCGTGACAGACTCTGCCCACGGTCTCCGGTCTCTGGCTGGGGAATGTCTTTACCCCCACCAGCTTGGGTTCCGGTACCCTACTGCTGACTCCTCACCCGGTGTTCTTATTTGGGTTCTTGGGTCCCTTCTTTGTCCCCCTCTGGGTCTCCTTCTTTACTCCACTCTCTCTCCAGGGCTGTTGTTTCTTTCTGCAGGCTTGTCCTCTGCATCTGACTTACTCTCTGCGTCTGACCCTGATCCTAGTTGGTGCCCTCCTTATATATCCCTCTATGTGTGAGCTCAGGTGACCAGCACCCAATGAGCTCCTACCACTACCCAGACTGCTCCCCCTATCTGCCCCTACACTACATGGGATGTTCCTCCCCCCTCCCACTCCAGCCAGGAACAGGCTCGGTCGCACCTGCACATTTCTAAGTGGGAGTGCCGTCGGCCTGCTCCTCTGGAATGGGATGTATGTAGTGCATGCAGTCTATCTGAGCTCAGTTCCACACTCCATCCTTACCCGGGAGTGGAATATCACACCTCTGGGTTGAGGTGCAATACCCCTGTAGCAGCCGAATCCTCAGGGTGCTACATTCCCCCCTGGTAAATCACAGCACGTCCTCGGGCTGCAAAGACAAAAACACCAAACATACAAATTTTTATAAACATATAAAACACATAAAACATATATATATAAAACTTTCTCGTCGTCTTTTTCTTTCTTCCTCCTCTGGTCACCGTGCAACTCGTGACCAGGTAAAGTGCGACAGTCTTTTGAAAAACAGTTTCTCATATAAAACCGGTAGGGGGCGCCTTAGGAAGCGCAACTATGTACAGGGAAGTTTTGGCCGTTCTCAGTCCCCGGCCAGGTAAGGGAAAGGGATGGCTGCTCACAGTCCTCAGCCTGGTTTGGGTAAGGGACACACGGGATAAACTGTTCACTGGTCCCAACGGGGACTAAACGTTAAAGCAGCCACGGTTACTTGGGTACCCCGACAGGTAACTATATACAGTCCTTTGTACTATTTCAGTCATAGTACCTTCTAGCCTTGAACCCGTCCGGGTCTTCTGGCTCTTCCTCCCTACACCGCAACTCCTCCTCTGTCAGGCGATGCACGTGGAGGGCGTAAGGTCCCTTGGCACACTTGTGCCGGGTGAACGTTACCTCGTCACCGACGTAGAGGTCACGGCCTTTGTGACCCTCTGGCAGGTGAGACTCGACATCCCGTCGGGTAACGAAGACGTCACCCATGGTGTTCTGGTCCTTTATGAAGCCCCACCCATGCTGCGCATTAAACTTTATTACCGTCCCGATGGTACGGGGACGATCTGCTGCATAGGGGTCCCTTCTGGTCCGACTCTTTTGCTCCGCGCTGCGGGTCCGGGCCCATTGCTCTCTGGCCCGCCTCTCCTCCCGCTCTCTCTTGAACTCTGCCAGCTGTTGACGGCAACACTCGGTACGCTCTGCTGCAGCTGCCCGAGTCTCTCCGGTGAACCCCATCAAATCTTCTCCCGTGGGATCCCACACGAACTGGGCTTCCTCGAGTGGAGGCGAGACCCGAGTCACGGGCTTTGGAGCCGGGATCAGGGGCTCACACAAGGGCCCTAGTCTTTGCTGCCGCTCTAGCTCAGGGTACCCTTCGGGCCGGATGAAGGGCCGCCCGTCCGGCCATGTGAGCTGGCCGAAGAGGTCCTCCCCCAGGTGTGGCACCCTTGGTATTACGGGCGCGGGCGCGGTGGTGATGGCGCCCGGGTTGCCCAGGCCTCGCGGCCAGGCCTGGGGCACCTGGAAGGTGAAGGGCACCGTTAGGACGGCGGCGCCCTGGGTTACCTGGCCTTGCGACCAGGCCGGAGGCTCCGCGGAGGTAGACGGCTCTGCTTTGGATGCGGCGCCCGGAAACGCTAGGCCCTGTGACCAGGCCGGAGGCTCTTCTTCCTGCGCCACGCTCCGGGTCACGACGCGTGACGTCACTGGGGTCGCGACGGCGGCTTCCGGTCGGGGCCTAGTCGGTGGCGGTGTCATGGCGGTCTCGGGTACGGCAGGGGGACTTTCGGGCTCTGCGACGGGGAGCTGGGGCAGGTGGGTGGTCTTCCGGTATGGGGTATAGGCATCCCCCTTACCTGCTGCCATACGTCTCGCTCCCTCTTCTGCGCCGTCTCCGGCCTTGGGTCCTCCCGCGTCATCCGCAGAGGTAGTCGATGTCTTCTTCCAAGGGAGCGGGTTCCGTGGGCGGATTCCAGCTTGCTGGGCCATCTCCCGGCCCCACTCCGCCAGGATCTCCCTCTGCACTCGGGCCATCCTTCCCGCGAGGCCCTCCAGGGCACTCCGCGCGCACTCCCGATCTCGGGGAAGCTGCGCCAGGATCTCCGCTAAGCCTAGCGGGGTTGTTGACTCTAGCAGGCTCCTGACCATCGGGTCGGTGCTGCTCTGCTCTTCTTCCGGCAGGCTCCTGGCCAGCGGGCCGGTGCTGCTCTGCTCTCCTCCTTCTTCCTTCTGCAGGCTCCTGGCCAGCGGGCCGGTGCTGCTCTGCTGCCGCTCCATTCCCGGGTCTACTCTTTCTCTCCTCGACTCCGGGTGCTCTTGCTCTGGACACCTCGCCTCCGGGTGCGCTCGTTCTAGACTGCTCCAAGCGACACCCATCTTTGCTCTTTTCTTTCGTCTCCTCCTACTTCGAGGGCGGTCCCGGGGCAACTCGGTGACTGTCAGCTCCAGGGGTAGTTCTTTCACGCTGACAGACACCTCCAGCATCACAGTCTCTGTTGGTGGGGGCGGTTTCCACTTTTGGCGCCATTTTCTGTCCCGGCCCACGATGGGAGGTGGCCTCTTGCCCTCCTTTGGCACGCCCATAATGGCGTCCGCTGCTCTTCCAAGGCGGGAAATCTGCGGTTTTGGCGGGAAGCGTCGCCCAGTGGCGGGAAACTCTGCAGATGGCGGGAACAAGCTGGAAATGGCGGACAATCGGCGGGAAACGACTGGTGATGGAGTCCGATGGCGTGGACCCTCCGGAACCGGCAGGAGTCTTCTTTCTGAGGTAAACTTGCACTTTTCTTCAGGCACGCAGTACCCGGGTGTTGCGGGCACGTAATCCTGCCGACTACGCCAAAGTTGACGCGCCCCCTGGGACATATTCCGTTTTGAGGGGAATACCCGGCACCGGATCAGATGGGGGGGGGGTTGTAGTCTCCGAGCGGCTGTGACCCGGTCCCGTGCCCAGGGCGTCAAGCTCAGGGTTATGTGGCAGTCTTTACTGATGTTATTAAAGTTCGTTGTGTCGACTACGCCACCCGTTGTGATGCGGTCACTGTGGCCGCCGCTGCAGCAGGGTCCGCTGAGGCTGATGGTGGATGCGCAGCTTGGTGGGATAACCCCCAACGGGAGGGGTATAGCCTCAGAGGGGACAGGCGCAGAGGATGGGGGTTGTGGTGGTGCGGTGCAGCCGGTAATGATGACAGACTCGGGTAGTGCAGTTAAGGGTCTTTACTTACTGCAGATGTTCCTGGTCACTCTAGCTCCAAGTGACCTCCCGAGCCGTGCTGCGTCCACCAGGTCCTGGATCCGGCCAACCCCCAAACAAGTCCGGAGCGTGGCCCTGAGCTCTCCCTCTGTCCTTCCTTCAGCCGTCCCCACCAGTGATTCACCTAAATCCAGCTCCCTCGGGCCTTCTGTTGGGCAACCTTTGGCCTCAGGTTCCCTGACCCTCCATGTGGTGTGCCTTCAGGGTGAATGTAGTGGGTGACCGTGACAGACTCTGCCCACGGTCTCCGGTCTCTGGCTGGGGAATGTCTTTACCCCCACCAGCTTGGGTTCCGGTACCCTACTGCTGACTCCTCACCCGGTGTTCTTATTTGGGTTCTTGGGTCCCTTCTTTGTCCCCCTCTGGGTCTCCTTCTTTACTCCACTCTCTCTCCAGGGCTGTTGTTTCTTTCTGCAGGCTTGTCCTCTGCATCTGACTTACTCTCTGCGTCTGACCCTGATCCTAGTTGGTGCCCTCCTTATATATCCCTCTATGTGTGAGCTCAGGTGACCAGCACCCAATGAGCTCCTACCACTACCCAGACTGCTCCCCCTATCTGCCCCTACACTACATGGGATGTTCCTCCCCCCTCCCACTCCAGCCAGGAACAGGCTCGGTCGCACCTGCACATTTCTAAGTGGGAGTGCCGTCGGCCTGCTCCTCTGGAATGGGATGTATGTAGTGCATGCAGTCTATCTGAGCTCAGTTCCACACTCCATCCTTACCCGGGAGTGGAATATCACACCTCTGGGTTGAGGTGCAATACCCCTGTAGCAGCCGAATCCTCAGGGTGCTACATAGGGAGAGGTGCTGCTGAGCTAGGGAGAGATTTGGTTGTTTATTAGTTAGTGTAGGTATTCCACAAGATTCTCTACACATATTCATCTGAACTAACAGTCCTTCTGAGGACTAATCCAGCTGCAGAGATACCAGTGCTAGACAGGCAGGCAGGGTATATAGCAGACTGCAGTGCATATAGCAAGAGGATCCATTTCAGTTCTGTCTGCTGGTGCTTTTACAGATATTATATTTGTAGAAAAAGCCCCACGTATCAGGGGCCAGGAATATTTTTTTTTATCTTTATCTGATTGTTTGCTTAAGGCTGTGTGCCCACGATGTGTTTTTTATGTGTTTCCGCAGGGCAAAAATGCTGCAGAAATGCTTAAAAAACGCATGGTAGAAGGCCTGCCATGTTCCCTAATGATAATCTGCATGTGCTTTGCACATGCTGCGGAAATTTCTGCTGCGGGTTATCATTGCGGAAAAAACGCAGCACTACCAATTATTTTGCGGAAGCGCTGCGTTTTCGCTGCCATTGACTGGCATTGGAACCCTTGGATTCCGCATCACTGGATCTGTACATGCGGAATCCAAGCGTTTCAAAGTGCGGATGGTACCCGGGTCTGGATGAGAGGAGACTCTCATCCGGACCCGGGTACCATAGAAACTGTAAAAAAAAGAATAAAATCAAAAATAAATATGATACTTACCTTCTTATGGCCCCTGGTGTGCTTGTCTTCGCTTGCCGGCAGATCGCGGTGGACAGAAGGACCTGCACTGACGTCATTTAGTCTTGTGACGGCAGGTCCTTCAGTCTACCGCGAGCTGCCGGCAAGCCAGGACGGAGCGAATAAAGACTGCGCTGGCCATCAGAAGGTAAGTATATATATATTTTTTTCTTTTTTACCATTCTTTAAGGTCACACTATATAAATCCATGACGTTTGTTTGGATTTATATAGTGTGACCAAGTTGTCAAGCACTTTCCAAGTGATGCTAAAATCGCTTGGAAAGCGCTTGTCAACCCACATGCTGAAATGCATGTGAAGAACGCTTCACATCCGCTTGTCCCTGGCAGGAAAAACGCATGTACAATCCGCATGCGTTTTTTCTGCCAGGGAGATGCAGAAATGCTCAGGAAAAAATCCGGAGCATTTCTGCATCGTGGGCACATAGCCTAAAAACCAATCCAGAGAACACCGTTTTTCTGCGCCATTTGCTTGTTGGCACTGCAGAATACAGCCAGGTCCTTTCCATATTACAGCGCTAAAAATCCAGCTATTGAAAACTGTGGTTTGTCTGTCACATGGATCACATATAATTGCCCTCAACAAAGCAGTTACTGGGAAAGCCCACCTAACCACGGACACGTGGACAAGTGCTTGTGGGCAGGGATGATACAGCTCTCTGACGGCACACTGGGTTAACATAGTGGAAGCCGGGACCCAGTCGGACCTTGGGACGGAACACATCCTGCCGATGCCGAGGATTGCGGGCCCTAGATCAATCAGGGTTGCCCCCACAGTCTACAGCTCCTGCACCTCATCTTCCTCAGCCTCCTCCTCCTCTTCAGCCTCCATCTCCGAAATGACCACATCAGTCACAAGCTGGAAGCACTGCAGCACTGCCTCAGCCAAGCGGCAACAGGCTGTGCTGAAGCTAATATGCTTAGGTGACAAACGTGGAATGAACTGGCTCTCTACACCTTGGAGGTCCTGGCCTGCCCTGCCGCTAGCGTTTTGTCAGGGCTGGATTGGGCCAGACTTCTCAACACCACTGAATGATAGCAGTGTAACATAAACTCAAATCCAGTTTCTTTTTTGTGAGGTGTATTCCTATGCACCTTTTCACACCCAGACATGGGTATATGCATCCTGATTTTGGCTATTTGCTCTTGTCCTCCTCCTTCTCCTCATCCTCATCCTCCACCACCATATCACCTGGGTGACGTGGTCTGTGATGCAACACCCACATATTTTTTTTTAAAGGGTGTTTATGATGCCTGTAAAAAATTTTTTTTTATACAGTATGTTCATGTATACCCCCAGGGGTAAATGTTTGTCAGCCCATACACTTAGTGCATGGGCGTTACATGTATAGGAGACCCGCTCCTTTCTAATGGTAAACATTTTTTTATGAGGTCCTCCTCCATGTCTTTTCCAAGGGGCATTGGAATGCCTCCCAATTTTTGGCAACCCTTGCATTCATTGCATAGGTCAACACTATGGGAGACCCACTTCCTAATAATGGGAACATTTTTTCATGAGGCCCTCTACGTCATTTCCAAGGGGCATTGGAGTGCCTCCAAATTTTTGGCAGCCCTTGCATTCACTGCATAGGCCAACACTATGGGAGTCCCACTTACTAATAATGGGAACATTGTTTTCAGGAAGCCATCTGACCTCCACCTCTCTTGTACGGGGCATTGGAGTGCCTCCAAATTGTTGGCATCCCTTGCATTCACTTCATAGGCAAACACAATAGGAGACCCACTTCTTAATAATGGGAACATTTTTTTTCAGGAGGCCCTCCTCTACGTCTCTTCCAAGGGGCATTGGAGTAGGTCCAAATTTTTGGCAGCCCTTGCATTTACTGCATACGCAATAACAGTATAGGAGACCCACTCTTTAGTAATGGGAACAACAAAGCATAGCCAGCCGCTGGCCCTTTAAGAATAGTAAAGGCCGCCTGATGGCCCTATAAAAATAGGCTTTGTGACTTTCAGAGTCCCTCCTTTATAAATGAAGCAGGATGTGTCTGATCATTTCTCACACACCACATGGCCAGATAAGGTTGTAAAATGTTAAAATGACATTGCCTGGTGAATGCATTTGTCACGGTTGAAAGCAATGCAAAAGTGCAAAAATGCATCAAAAACGCTACGTGTGAACATAGCCCAAGGTGTGGAGGAGTATTTTTGTTTTTGGTTATGTATTTTGCCTTATATACAAGTCATTACCCTGGAAAGGATGTTCCTTTACATATTTCCCAGGAAAATCCATTTTGGTTTCATTTTTGTATGTTTTATTGTGAGTCCGTAAAAGTGGCGTAATACCTCTGACAACATTGTTCACAGCAGTGACCTGGGAGTCAGAAATGCTTCCAGGGGTCTTCCCCATGCTGTTCCCATGTCATTTGAGCACTGTTCCCATCGATTTGGGCAATTTTTAAGCCCTGTGCAGACCGCCGGGGGGAGCCACCTGAATAATGATTGAGATTCTCGTAGACTTACAGTACATTGGTCTCGTTGCTCGGGTCGAGTACCCGAGTATTCCACTGTGCTCGACCCGAGCAACGAGCCCCCGAGCATTTTAGTGCTCGCCCATCACTAGTGTTGATGTGTTGATGGGCATGGGGGACATGGGAGACATAACTGGACAGCTGTCTAAGGTGTATAGGCACAAGGCAGTTTAGGAGTTAAGGATAAAGATGTTACAAGATATTACATGAAATGTTACATTTTTTGCTGATCACTAATGGTTCACATAAACCTAAAATCTTCAGTCTTAACTTTTTCTTAAGACATTATTGTAAAGTCTATGAGAAGATATGATGGGTTCAAAGAACTTCTGGAATTTTAACAAATGCAGAAGACAATTTTTGAGATGGGGATGGATAAATAAATAACATATCACCAATTATAAGAAGAGATCCTACTTTTTGGGGGTCGTGTTTTACTATAATCAATTGTCTATTGCATCTCGAATGGAAGTTGTTCCTTGATTTTGTCAGAGATAATCTGGGGAGGCAAAACCATGGGGGGTCACACAAACCTCCACTTTTGGTACCCTGACTGCTGTTAGGTGCTGTGATGAAATCCTTGGAGCCATTGTCAGACAATACACCGGTGCAGTGGCCCTGGGTTTCTCCTGGTACAGGACAATATCCATCCTCATGTGATCAGACTGTGGAGACAGTTTCTGGATGATGAAGACATTTATGCCTTTGACTGGCCCTCATGTTTCCCAGACCTGAATCCTTTTGAGATCCGGTGGTTTGTTCTGTATCAGGCATCCAACAAAGTCAAGTAACATTACAAATAGTGTTGAGCATTCCGATACTGAAATATCGGGTATCGGCCGATATTCACTGTATCGGAATTCCGATACTTAATTCCGATACTTTTATAATATCGAATACCGGAATCGGAAGTTCCCATAATGCCTGCGCTCTGCAGTGTCTGTGAAGGATGACAAGCTGGATGGCAGCGCTCAGCTGCGATCCAGCTTGTCATCAGAATGCCATCCCAGCGTGGGAGAATTCTCCTGACTGTTTAAAAGCCGGCGCGCGGTAAAAAGCCGCCGGCTTTTAAACAATCACGCAGCCCCATACTGCTTCCCCGCAGCCTCCCACCCCGATCCTCCGCTCCCCTCGCCACCTCCAATCCCAATCGTAAATTAGGACCGGGCGGGGAGTGCAGCACCAAGGAGCGAAGGACCCGGGCGGGGAAGCCGGCAGTGAAAAGACTTCACCGCCGGCTTTCCCGTTCTGTGCTGCGCTTTCCCGCCGGTTATTTCAAATGAACAGCTGAGGTATCAGGTGATGCCGATCAGCTGTTAATTTGAAGTAGCCGCGGTGCCCTCAGAGGGTTCATGTGAGTTCATGCTTGACTGCATGAACTCACATCAACTTTCCCACGGCCGCACAGGTCAGCCACTCCTCCCAAACCCGTCATGATTAGTGTGTGCGGGGTGTGTGTGTGTGTGCGGGGTGTGGGTGTGTGTGTGTGCGGGGTGTGTGTGTGCGGGTGTGTGTGCGGGGTGTCTGTGCGTGCAGGCAGACATAGGCCGATGTGACACTACTACTCCCATCGGCCTATGTCTGTCCCCCGTCCACTCCTGCCAGCAGGATCAGCTCGATGGGAGCAGTAGTTCCCATCAGCCTGATCCTGCTATTTAAATTGCCCTACTGTGTCCCCAATAAATTTTAAATACATGTCATTGGTGGCCAGTGGTTACCTAAAAGAAATTAGTTCATACATTACCTGTCCCCGCCGATCGCCACCTAAAATAAAGTAAAAAATAAAAAACTACACCTATACTCACCTAGACACCTAATTCCCCGAAGCCATCGATCTCCTGTAATAAAATATAAAATAATAAACCACAACCTTATCCTTACCCCTCCGTAGCAGTCCACGAGTGTCCCACGAAGATCTCCAGTTCAGAGCAGCCACATAGAATGTGACCGCTCTGAACCGCTGCCGCCGCTAGAATGACGGGGCCGTAAGGGTTCACCGGAGTTCAGGCAGCGCTGCTCCGGTTAGCTCCTTTACGGCACTGCTGTATCGTGAGAAATTCCCACGGTACAGCACTGCCGTAAAGGAGGTCTCCGGAGCTGCGCTGCCTGAATGCACTCCGGTGACCTCAGTCAGTGGCTCCCGCTGCCGGGAGCGGACGTGTTCCCGGCAGCGTGAGCTTACAGCAGCCATGCACAGCTGTCACCATCTCCAGATGTGACAGCTGTGCATGGGAGATGAGCGCAGGAACGTGGACAGGTAACTATTTTTTTTTTAGTAAACTAAGAATTAAATAAAATGGTGTTTTATTTCAAATAATTTTTTTTTTTCTGGGTGTAGTGTGTTTTTTCTTTTTAACACTTTGTAGGTTAGTAATGGGGGTGTCATATAGACGGCCATCATTACTAACCTGGGCTTCATGGCAGCTGGCGCTGACATGAACCCCACCACTATTACCCCCTGCCACCGCACCAGGGCAGCGTGGAAGAGCGAGGCTAAGTGCCAGAATTGGCGCATCCTATGGATGCGCCATTTCTGGGGCGGCTGACGGCTGGTGTTTCTAGCCTGGGAGGGGGCCAATATTCATGGCACCCTTCCTGAGCTATTAATATCAGCCCCCAGCTGTCTGCCTAGCCTTTGCTAGCTATTAAAATAGGGGGGACCCCATGTCATTTTTTTTGGGGGGGTCCCCCATTTTAATAGCTAGTAAAGGCTAGGTATTCAGCTGGGGGCTGATATTAGTAGCCTGGGAAGCTCCGTGGGTTTTACCCCCTTCCCAGGCTTCAAACATCTGCCCCAGCCGTCTGCTTAACCTCCGCTAGAGACTAAAATTAGGGGGGCCCCCACGTCATTTTTTTGGGGGGGGTCCTCCATTTTAATAGCTAGTAAAGGCTAGGTATTCAGCTGGGGGCTGATATTAGTAGCCTGGGAAGCTCCGTGGGTATTACCCCCTTCCCAGGCTTCAAACATCTGCCCCAGCTGTCTGCTTAACCTCCGCTAGAGACTAAAATTATGGGGGATCCCACGCCATTTTTTTTTAAAATAAATCCTTTATTTTAACACTAAATGACATTTGAGGACTTAATAAAGATGCAGTCCCTAAATTATTATTTATTTTTTAATAAATTTTTCCCAAAACTTTTGACGTGGGCTTCGCCATATTTTTGTATGCCAGCCAGGTACAGCATCCAGCTTCTATGAACACGCCATTTTCCGGGGCGGCCGCGGACTGCAATTTTCAGCGGGGGGGGGGGGGGCAGAAAGCTTGGGCCTCCCTGCGCTGCAGATTCCATCCCCCAGCTGCCTAGTTATACCTGGCTGGACACAAAAATAGGGAGAAGCTCCACGTTTTTTTTTTTTTAATTATTTCATGAAATTCATGGAATAATTAAGAAAAAAAGGGCTTCCCTATATTGTTGTGTCCGGCTAGGTACAAATAGACAGCTGGTGGTTGCGGGCAGCCCGTTCCTGCCTGCTGTACCTGGCTGGACACAAATATAGTGTGAAGCCCCACGTCAATTTTTTTTTAATTATTTCAGGAAATTCATGAAATAATTAAAAAAAAAAATGTGTGGCGCTTCGCCCTATTTTTGTGTCCAGCCAGGTACAACTAGGCAGCTGGGGGCTGGAATCTGCAGCGCAGGGAGACCCAAGCTTTCTGGGCCCCACCCGCTGCAAATTGCAGTCCGCAGCCGCCCCGGAAAATGGCGCGTTCATAGAAGCGCCATCTTCTGGCGCTGTACCCAACTCATCCAGGGCCCTGGTGCGGTGGCTCACTGGGTAATAAAGGGGTTAAGGCCAGCTTGGCATTATCAGCTGGCCCTAAGCCCGAAATTCATGGGGTCACGCCAATATTAGACATGACCGCCATGAATTTCTAGTAAAGTATTTAAAAAAAACACAAACACCCAGAAAAAAGTCCTTTAATTGAAATAAAGACACAATTCTTTATTGTTCTAAATTAAACCATACTTACCGCCACGCCCATTCCAGCTGAAGCAAACGATCTCCTGCAATAAAAGTAAAATAATAAAGCAACCTCATCCTTACCTTTCCATGGTTCCCAGGACAGCTTCAGCTCTGCTACATCGAGATGACAGGCTGGACCGCAGCAGAACGCTGCCATCCAGCCTGTCATCCCGCGGACACTGAGAAGCGCAGGCATGCTTGCGCTCCTCAGTGTCTCTCTGTGACGTCATCCAGATGAGCCGAGGTCATGTCCAATGAACTCAGCTCACCTCATGCACGTCACTGACAGCGTGGGAAAATTCTCACGCTGAAGCGCTGAGTGCAGGAGAATTCTCCCACGCTGTCAGTGACGTACATGAGGTGAGCCGAGTTCATTGTCGGCTCATCTGGATGCCGTCACAGCCAGACACTGAGGAGTGGAAGTATGCCTGCGCTTCTCAGTGTCTGCGGGATGACAGGCTGGATGGCAGCGTTCTGCTGCGGTCCAGCCTGTCATCTCGATGTAGCAGAGCTGGAGCCGTCGTGGGAGCCATGGAAAGGTAAGGATGAGGTTGCTTTATTATTTTTCTTTTATTGCAGGAGATCGTTGGCTTCAGCTGGAATGGGCGTGACTGTAAGTATGGTTTAATTTAGAACAATAAAGAATTGTGTGTTTATTTCAATTAAAGGACTTTTTTCTGGGTGTTTGTGTTTTTTTTAAATACTTTACTAGAAATTCATGGTGGTCATGTCTAATATTGGCGTGACCCCATGAATTTCGGGCTTAGGGCCAGCTGATAATGCCAAGCTGGCCTTAACCCCTTTATTACCCAGTGAGCCACCGCACCAGGGCCCTGGATGAGTTGGGTACAGCGCCAGAAGATGGCGCTTCTATGAATGCGCCATTTTCCGGGGCGGCTGCGGACTGCAATTTGCAGCGGGTGGGGTCCAGAAAGCTTGGGCCTCCCTGCGCTGCAGATTCCAGCCCCCAGCTGCCTAGTTGTACCTGGCTGGACACAAAAATAGGGCGAAGCTCCACGTTTTTTTTTTTTAAATTCATGAAATTCATGGAATAATTAAGAAAAAAAGGGCTTCCCTATATTGTTGTGTCCGGCCAGGTACAAATAGGCAGCTGGTGGTTGGGGGCAGCCCGTTCCTGCCTGCTGTACCTGACTGGACACAAATATAGGGCGAAGCCCCACATCAATTTTTTTAAATTATTTCATGAATTTCCTGAAATGATTTAAAAAAAATTGACGTGGGGCTTCGCACTATATTTGTGTCCAGCCAGGTACAACTAGGCAGCTGGGGGATGGAATCTGCAGCGCAGGGAGGCCCAAGCTTTCTGCCCCCCGCTGAAAATTGCAGTCCGCAGCCACCCCGGAAAATGGCTGGATGCTGTACCTGGCTGGCATACAAAAATATGGCGAAGCCCACGTCAAAAGTTTTGGGAAAAATTAATTAAAAAATAAATAATAATTTAGGGACTGCATCTTTATTAACTCCTCAAATGTCATTTAGTGTTAAAATAAAGGATTTATTTTAAAAAAAATTGACGTGGGGCTTCGCCCTATATTTGTGTCCAGCCAGGTACAGCAGGCAGGAATGGGCTGCCCCCAACCACCAGCTGCCTATTTGTACCTGGTTGGACACAACAATATAGGGAAGCCCTTTTTTTCTTAATTATTCCATGAATTGCATGAAATAATTAAAAAAAAAAAATGCGTGGGGCTTCGCCCTATTTTTGTGCCCAGCCAGGTACAACTAGGCAGCTGGGAGCTGGAATCCGCAGCGCAGGGAGACCCAAGCTTTCTGGGCCACCCCCGCTGCAAATTGCAGTCCGCAGCCGCCCCAGAAAATGGCGCGTTCATAGAAGCGCCATCTTCTGGCGCTGTACCCAACTCATCCAGGGCCCTGGTGCGGTGGCTCACTGGGTAATAAAGGGGTTAAGGCCAGCTTGGCATTATCAGCTGGCCCTAAGCCCAAAATTCATGGGGTCACGCCAATATTAGACATGACCACCATGAATTTCTAGTAAAGTATTTAAAAAAACACAACACCCAGAAAAAAGTCCTTTAATTGAAATAAACACACAATTCTTTATTGTTCTAAATTAAACCATACTTACCACCACGCCCATTCCAGCTGAAGCCAACGATCTCCTGCAATAAAAGTAAAATAATAAAGCAACATCATCCTTACCTTTCCATGGCTCCCACGACAGCTTCAGCTCTGCTACATCGAGATGACAGGCTGGACCGCAGCAGAACGCTGCCATCCATCCTGTCATCCCGCAGACACTGAGAAGCGCAGGCATACTTCCACTCCTCAGTGTCTGGCTGTGACGGCATCCAGATGAGCCGAGGTCATGTCCAATGAACTCAGCTCACCTCATGTACGTCACTGACAGCGTGGGAAAATTCTCCTGCACTCAGCGCTTCAGCGTGAGAATTTTCCCACGCTGTCAGTGACGTGCATGAGGTGAGCTGAGTTCATTGGACATGACCTCACCTCATGTATGTCACTGACAGCGTGGGAGAATTCTCACGCTGAAGCGCTGAGTGCAGGAGAATTTTCCCACGCTGTCAGTGACGTGCATGAGGTGAGCTGAGTTCATTGGACATGAACTCGGCTCATCTGGATGACGTCACAGAGAGACACTGAGGAGCGCAAGCATGCCTGCGCTTCTCAGTGTCTGCGGGATGACAGGCTGGATGGCAGCTTTCTGCTGCGGTCCAGCCTGTCATCTCGATGTAGCAGAGCTGGAGCTGTCCTGGGAACCATCGAAAGGTAAGGATGAGGTTGCTTTATTATTTTTCTTTTATTGCAGGAGATCGTTGGCTTCAGCTGGAATGGGCGTGATGGTAAGTATGGTTTAATTTAGAACAATAAAGAATTGTGTCTTTATTTCAATTAAAGGACTTTACTCTGGGTGTTTGTGTTTTCTTTTAACTTTGACTATGGGGTTAGTAATGGGGGTGTCTTATAGACGCCTCTCCATTACTAACCTGGGCTTGATGTCAGCTGGCATTATAAGCTGACATCAACCCCAACCCTATTACCCCCTGCCACCGCACCAGGGCAGCGTGGAAGAGCGAGGCTAAGTGCCAGAATTGGCGCATCCTATGGATGCGCCATTTCTGGGGCGGCTGACGGCTGGTGTTTCTAGCCTGGGAGGGGGCCAATATTCATGGCACCCTTCCTGGGCTATTAATATCAGCCCCCAGCTGTCTGCCTAGCCTGTGCTAGCTATTAAATTAGGGGGGACCCCACGTTATTTTTTTGGGGGGGTTCCCCCATTTTAATAGCTAGTAAAGGCTAGGTATTCAGCTGGGGGCTGATATTAGTAGCCTGGGAAGCTCCGTGGGTATTACCCCCTTCCCAGGCTTCAAACATTTGCCCCAGCTGTCTGCTTAACCTCCGCTAGAGCCTAAAATTAAGGGGAACCCCACGCCAATTTTTTTTTAAATAAATCCTTTATTTTAACACTAAATGACAAGTACAGTAATCAACACTGTCACTGTACTTCATATATATGTGACTGACATGTTTCGATCTATCTAATCTATGTGTGATTCTCTATTCCTTCTATTCTAAATTGTCGGGTACAGATGCTGAATTGCCGGCCGGCTTTCTTAAAGAGACGGTGCATGAAAACACTAATATTTTTTTTTAATAAATCCTTTACACTAAATGACAAGTACAGTAAGCAACACTGTCACTGTACTTCATATATATGTGACTGACATGTTTCTATCTATCTAATCTATGTGTGATTCTCTATTCTGTCTGTTATAAATTGTCGGGTACAGATGCTGAATTGCCGGCCGGCTTTTTTAAAGAGACGGTGCACGAAAACACTAATATTTTTTTTAATAAATCCTTTACACTAAATGACAAGTACAGTAAGCAACACAGTCACTGTACTTCATATATATGTGACTGACATGTTTCTATCTATCTAATCTATGTGTGAAGCTCTATTCTTTCTGTTGTAAATTGTCGGGTACCGGTGTATGCCGCTGATGAATTGCCGGCTTTTCATGTCATTCTACATTATTCTTAGTTGTTTTACTTCATGTAGAATTAACCTACAAGGAAAGAAAGGGTTTATTTTCATTCCGATATTTGTGTCCCATTGACTTGCATTGGTTTCCGGTATCGGAATCGGCGATATCCGATACTTTTTGGGTATCGGCCCGATCCAATCCGATACGATATTTCCTGATATCGGAAGGTATCGCTCAACACTAATTACAAACTATGCAGGAGCTCACCGATGCCCTGATAACCCAGAATACCGTCCATTGTCTCATCAGGAGCATGCCCAGACATTGTCAGGAGTGCTACAGACACGTGGGGTCATACTTTTATTTTTCACGTCACTGTAAATACTTCTATACCATCCTTTGTTATTATTCTGTACGTCAAAAGATATCATAAGCAGAGAATGGGAAGATAAACAGCAAAACAAATAATTATTAAAACAAATCCAATGGAAATATTTATTTTTTATTTATTTAATTTTTAGTTCTTCAAACTCGAATTGTCTTCTTTCTTTTCTCACTTTATGCAGAGAAGTTTTGCTACAAGAAGCAGACGTTCCACGGGTAAGTCCTTACTGATACAACGCTGTTACAATGCCTTATACCAATGTTCCCAGCCGGCAGCTCTCTGCTGGCGTCAGAACTGCAACTCCTAGAATGGCATAAATAGCCATAGATTGGGCAAAACTGGCCGACACATCCACTGGTAAAACTCCAGAATAGTAATTTACAGGACTGACCGGAATGAAACAAGGATACTGATAGATGATGATAAATGGGTGAAGCTGCAGAAGAGACGATGTAGGACGGGGCGTTGCTCTGCCCACTGTCAAGTTCTTCAAAAGTTGAACCATTTCGTCTCCAGATATGTTACTCCAGTTCCTGTAGTCCTTGACTGGGGTAACACTTCTGAAGGGGCACACGTACACGCACACCACTCATCAGATATGCCAAGTTCATTAAGTGTTGTGCGCCTCTTAATGAAAAGCATTCATGAATAAGATTTGCCGATTTCTTTAAGACTGGGGCCTGAAAAAGCACTCACAAAATGATTAAAATCATTTTCCTAGTCATTTCTATGGATAGAATATTTATGCACCTAAAGTGGCATAATTCTTGATGAATTTGCCCGTCAGGCTTCCACAAGCACAGTAGTGCCTTAGTTTTGCAACTTTTGGTGGATCCAGCCAGGAGTGGAGTAAAAGTGCTAAAATTCGCAACATTTTTGTGCTACTTTGAATTGCGACCAAAATTTTGCAACGTTTCAAAGTGTTGAACACTAGAAAACTGTTGAAAACAACTTGATGAGTCGGGCCCTATATCTCCAGCAGTGGCAGTAAATAAATGGAGCAATGAATGGAGTAATGAAGCTTGTGCAAAACTATATCCCTTCATTCAAATGGAACAGAAAAAAACACAGAGGCGCTCCATGTGTGAACCAGCTTGGAGGTCCAGAAATCCAGCGTTCTGGAATTGCTCACCTGGGATACTTGTGCTAACCATGTGTGAAGCCCAGCTGTGCTTGGTATCACAAATCCTAGAAGGGTGTATTGATGGATTCCTCCTCAAGAGGCCCCCATAACCATTCACACATCTCCACCTTCCACCTCAGACCACGAGAGGGAGCCCGTTAGCGATATAAAAGGAAAGGTGGAGCTAGGCAGCAGTTAGTTGGAGTCAGAGTCTAGTTCAGTCTGGTTTAGCCGTGAGTCCAGTACGGCCTGAGAGGAGTTACCTCAGAGGACAAAAGCCTGTTCCAGCTCCTGCAATTGCTAGCCTGCAGTGGAGCTTATCCAGATCAAGACTCCATGTAGCTCAGAGAGGTGAGCTTCAGGTGTGCCAGCGCCATAAGATCGGTGAAGCGCGGCAAGCTGCCATTAGTGTGAGTAGCCTAGAGAGGGCCCGAGTAGGCCGAAAGAGAGTAGAGAGTTAGTTCATAGGGGGCAGAGGAGCTTAACTAGCTCACCCCGAAGAAGCAGTTACCGGACACCGGGTCCGAAGCTTACCGGGATCTCCATGACCCAGTAAGATAAACCGGAATCCCTGGAGAACTACAAGTCCCATGCTGATTCGTACCAGAGCCAGGAGACCCATAGGCCCCGTAGGTCGGGAGCGTGCACTCCAAGAGAAGGCCCTACCACAAGGACAGCCAGCGCAGGACAGAGACAAAGTTAGGCCTTGCTCCAGGCAGGTCAGAAACTTACTACGCAGAGTCAAGAAGCAGGAGGCCCAAAACCCGCTCATTGGGGAGGATCCGGACATACACCCTTCACCCTAAAGTGCTCCGGGGAGTGCCTGAATTTCCATCAGTAAAAGGTACTGAAGTGACTATTGTGTCTGTCCCTGTTCTTGCTCCGACTCGGCTGAGTCTCCTTGTCCTGCATACCCCGTCCGTACCCTGCCCTGAGGCCTAGCTCCACCTGTGGGGAGCCATTCCATCCAGCTGCCTTATCACTGGCCTCAGTGGACTGCGCAGCGCTGGTGAATATCATCAGAAACCATAGGTGGCGTCACGAACTTTTATAAACTTGATATCTATCAACGCCTTTTTAAAGAGAGACCCCAGAATACGGGCCCGGAAGCCGACCACCGCGACCTCCTTAAGGCTAAAGGCCCGGGTAACCGAGTCATCCCCCATGCCCTGGGCTAGTCACATGCACAACACTGCATGAAATGTGAACTGAAAACACTCAAAGCTGCGGCACCGACCTCCTGTCCCAATTGCCAGAGAAGGAAGCAAAGGATAATCCAGGAAGGAGGAAGAAATGCAGTTTCTCCAGGCGCTGCCACAAAGGATGACGAGACAGATGGTAAGTAAGATTTTTCTATTGTTTTGTAATGGTAACAAGACTACACATTTCTGGGATGATTCAATTCAAATGGGACACTCTAGAGCCCCATGTTTTAAACTGTGGAGGTCCCAGTGTGGGATACCCAGTGGTCAGCAAGTATTTACTTTTTCGGTCGAAAGGTGATAACTTGCAACCTTTGTAGCATATCTTTAAATGATTATTCTCATTTCTTCTTCAGAAGCGCGCTGCTCCCCTGTCTTCCTACTTCCTGCTCGGCAGGGCAAAGTGCGCTCCGGACTGACTGACATTTTGGAGAAGCATCATAGATGCGCAATTGGCCCAAACTTAGTTCCCATGCCGCTATATGAAGCATCGGAGGATCACAGAAGTACTCAAGCTGGTTGGATTCACTCATCTGGCCAACTTCAGAGCAGCACTTGTAAGCTCTACAGCAAAGAGCTTGTAACTGTTGCGCTTCTCGCCTTGGAGAATGACCACCGAAATGAAATGGAAAAGACAGGAAATCATCTTTCCAGGTAATGCACTAATGTATGTTTTTCTTTATATTAAGCCATGTTTCCACATATTCAATATAATAAAATCTCATTCTCCCTCTATGAACGTTCATGTGCAGGAAAAAAACTGAGTAAAACTCTCTTCTTTATTAATTCCGGCATCTTTTTGACTTGCTACATATGAAAATAGTAGAAGATAAATATATAAGACTAATGCAGAAGACGACAGTCCAATGGGAACAGATATTGAGCCTTTATAGAAACAAATGTGGGGCCTTTGCAGTTGTCACCAAATTGATGCAATGTATCCTTATTAATAAAACAAAGATGTCTCTGCCGGGTTCTCAAAATACTATTTATTGATTTATATAGCTCTGTTTCTAACAATCCAAACAATACAATAACTGCAAATATACAGCGAGTGAAATAAGTATTGAACGTTTCACCAATGCTCTACATAAATATGTTTTGAATGGTGCTATTGACATGAAATTCTCACCAGATTTCAGTAAAGACCTCATCCAATCTACACAGGCAAAGAAATGAAACCATAAATGTCCATAAATGAAATCATGTGTAATAATGAAGATGACACAGGGAAAAAGTATTGAACAAGCTTCCTGAAATGTATTTAATACTTCATACAAAAGCCTTTGGTGGTGATGACAGCTTTAAGACGCCTCCCGTATGGAGAAACTAGTCGCATGCATTGCTCAGGAGTGATTTTGGCCAATTGTTCTACACAAGCACTCTTCAAATCCTGAAGGTTCGGTGGGCTCCTTCTATGAATTTTGAACTTTAGTTCCTTCTATAAATTATGCAATTTTTACCAAATGTGGCAATACACCATATGTGGTTGTACACTAGAGTTTGAGCACACGGCAGGGATCGGATGAGTAGAAGCGCCACTTGGGTTTTAGAATGCAGATTCTGTTTGAATAGATTGAGGGTGCCATTAGCCGAGCCCCTGAGGTGTCAGATCAGCGGAAACCCCCACAAGTGAACCCATATTGGAAACTTTACTGCTTAAGGAATTCATCAAGGGGTGTAGTGAGTATTTTGAACCTACAGATGCCTCACAGAATATTATAACATTGGAATGTGGAAATTTCACATTTTAGTTGTTAAAATGTAATTTTTTTTTATTAGCTACAAATGTGTCAGTTACATGAGGGTTAGTAGGTGAAACTGGACCCCAAAATTTATTCTGCAATTTCTCCCGAATATGGTGATGCTCTATATGTTGTCAGAAACTACTGTTTAGCCTCACGTCATGGCTGAGAAGGAAGGAGCGCTATTTGGATTTGAACCACAGATTTTGCTAGAACAATTTTCGGGCAACATTTGCAGAGCCGTTAAGGTGCCAGAACAGCAGAAAACCTCCAAAAGAGACCCCATTGCAGAATTTGGACCTCTCAATGAATTCATCTACGGCTCAAGTGACTATTTTGTAACATCCACGCCATAGTTTTTTGGGGGGAGAATTGCAACTATGCCAGCTCAGTGCCCACACATTGTGCCCAGTTGGTGTTTCTGGGGAAAACCCGTAAAATGTTAAGTGCGCTCTTCCCGCTACAATAATGCCAAAAATGTAGCCTCTTACTGTAGTTTAGGCACAGTGGGGCTCAGAATGAGGGGGTATTTGGGAGCGTATATTTCACTGTATTTTATTTGAGGGGTGGGAGCCATGTTGCTTTTCCAGAGTCTTTCTTCTACCAGTAACATGGGAACCTTCTACATTTCCAGTGACAGATGGCAGATCTGAGTGGGGGCAGGTTTTGTGCAGGAAAAGTTAGGGTTTTTTTGGTAACATTTTGGAGTACAAAATATTTTTTGATCACTTTCAGTATGGTGGGATCACATTCTTGTGTTCTACGCTGAGCATTTATAACACGGTTTCTGAGTAAATCTCACAAAAATGCGATTCAAACGAAATCCCCAGAGGAACCATCCATCATAATGAGGCAGATGGAGACACTTTGGACTCTGTTTGCCGTCTATTCCGGTGGTATCCATCTTTTTTGGCGTGCACAAAACTGTGGTCGCCCACACTTGTGCGCTAAAAAGATGCATAAAATAATGTGACACCACTGTAACAGACACCAGAGTCCAAAGTGTCTCCATCTGCCTCTTTATAGTGAGTGGTTCCATTGGGAGTTTTGTCTGAATCGTGTTTTGTCTGAATCGCGTTTTCTCTGATTTACATAGAAACTCCAATGTAAGCGCTCAACAGAGAGCGCAGGATAAATGTGAATCGAGCCATATTCCAATTTTTGGGATGTAGAATGAACAAATAGACAGTAGTACAAGAACAGTTTTTATTTTTATTTTTGCGCTGCTCATCGTGCGGTATAAATTAATCTACGGGTCAGTGCAATTACAGCGATACCAGATTTATATAGTTTTTTATGTTTTGCTGCTGTCATGCAGTAAAAATGATTGTTTATAAAAAAAATTTTTTTTTTGTCGCCATATTGTGAGAGCTATAAATTCTTTATCTTTTGACGAACAGAGCTGTATGAGGGCTTATTTTTCACAACGAGTTGAAGATTTTTTTGGTACCATTTTGGTTTACATAACAATTTTTGATTGCTTTTTACTAAGATTTTTCAGACACAGAATGAATAAAAAACAGCAATTCAGCTATTGTTTTTATACTGTACATTCTTTTGCACCGTTCACCATGCGGTAAAAGTGATAACTCTGATTTATTCTTCTGGCCTGTATGACTGTATGATTACAGTGATATCAGATTCATATGACCCCCTGATTCATTTGCTGTTTTGGGGTAACTTTGTTTCTCCTATTTTCCCTTGTCCATCTCTTCTTAAGGGTATTATATAGATCTGTTTACCTATCAAAATATATTTGTTTAATTCACCTAATGGACATCTATGGCATACAGTATATGTTCCATATGCATTTCATGTCCCTTTTGATCAGGGATATTCACTGAGTATACATATTTTTGTACGGTTTGTACCTTTCTCTACGTGACCCCAGGTGTTCATGTCACTTATATTGATTGTCTATCATTATTGCTGGGGGATATTTTTAGCACACTTTTTATTATTATATTTTTTAATAATTTGTGGAATATTTATTATCCCCCATACATTTTTTGGTACACCACTGCACTTATTTTGCACGTATTCATTGTTAGTGCTTATGGCATTTATGTTCAATATTATTGCTATTATTATTGTAACAGGTTAACCCTTTTTATTTTTCACTTTTTTATGTATCTCTTAGTACACTAGTGCACTTGCTCCGCACTTATTCACCCACAGTGCTTATGGTATTATGTCTAACATCATTGCTGTCATTAGTAATAGGTTATTTCATCCATCCTCTCTCTTGTAGCTTCTAATTCCATCTGACTTATATACCAGGTGCAAGCGTTTATTAGGATTACTATGTATTATGTATTACCTTTTCCACCTCCTTTACCCACAATGTGATATGAGTCCTGTCCAATAGCGATCCGGGCTCCCCCATCTTTTTTACACCTAGCGGTATTTGCTAGCCGCACACTTTACTTACTTCCTTTCCTTGGGCTTGTGCGCATGCGCATTCATGGCACTCAGTGTCTTCCGGCCTTGCGCACTCGGAACAGTGTGCATGCCACGTGTGCGTTCCAAGCGCACAATCCTGAAGTCACCTTTTACATCTATGAGTTACTGAGGAATGCTTCATGTGCCGCCTTCCACCCATGGCAATAATTGGATATAAGGCTAAAAACTTTGATTAATAGCTGTATATATAAGGAACACTGTCCCCTCCCTAGTTAACGCCCCTTGGAAGATGCACTGGCGAAACGGCGTTGTCGGGGGTGCATATGTGGCACCCCAGGGGTCTGGTTTCCACAGTAATGTAATGTTATGTCTGAGAGCAGGTGGGAGGTCCTTTGGTCAGGGATCCTGTGCATGCCACACCTCCTGCCCAGTCTTGGGAGGGGAAGAACTTCCCCTATAAAAACCCGGGGCTGAAGCAGGGTTAGGAGTCAAGGAGAGTAGAGACAAGAAACAGTCATAGGAAGAAACAGCAGAAGCTCAGTGGGAGCAATACTACTACGAGTCAGGGGCTGGCAGCTGCAGAGCTCGCCCTGACTAAGAAGCTTTCTTACCGGACCCGGCGTCCAAGGCTGTGGGGACTAACTCTTACCCAGCAGCAGAAGCCGACCGGCAGGGGATTTCAGGTCCTCAGGCCCAGAAACCCGAAGGCACGGTCACACGCGTGGGACCAGCACTGCCATCGTGGAGCGGAAGCCATTAGAAGGCCCCGAGTCACCGGCCATACGGGTGAGCACCACACGGTACACTCAGGGACGTGGGCTACTTATATCCGCTTCTAGCAAGGTAGCCAGAAGAGTACAGTCAGTTTGGGAGGCCTACAACTCCGCCTGGCCAGGGGAGATCCCATCTGCTCAAGGACTGACCAGGCCCCGTTCGCTAGCAAGTACTCCGGGAGGGTCTATCGTTGTTACCAGTAAAGACCCTGAATTACACCGCACCGTCTCTGAGTGGTTCCTGCTACCCCCATCTTCCACGTCGGCTGCCCTGAGGCCATACCCCTCCCGTTGGGGGTTATACTATCACGCTGCACAATTCTACACCGGCCTCAGCGGTCTGCCCTGCAGCGGCAGTTCCATAGCTGCAAATCAACGGGTGGCGTAGTCGACACTCAAATAACATCTATCAAGACTGTCACAAACACAGAGTTTCACTCCCTGGGCACGGACCGGGTCCCCGCCACTCGGAGACTACAACCCTCATCTGATCCGGTTCCGGGTAAGCCCCGTGCGCGAGACGCTGCGCGACACAGCAGGCCCAGGGGCGCGTCACATACACATGTAGATCTGACTACTAACAGTAAGTTCTAAGTGACAACTCCTTTCAAATCAGTACTACCGGGATTCAAAGCCTCCAAGCATTGCACTATGCACTTTACGACGGGCTAGTCCCTATAATCTGTGTTTTATTTGATTCATGTTTACTGTTTTATGCCAATAGACTTCTCCATGGAAAACCTTGATTTATTAGGCTTCTTTTCTCCAGCACAATGCACCTTAGACGTGGGGTTATATATCTGCATGGTTTAATTAGTGATCACATGGAGTCATAGCTTATTTTCAAATAGCATTAGGCTCATCTGTATGTGGATTGGTTAACGGTTTCCCTTCCCTGCTATGTTTATATGTTGTTTTATTGATTTTAGCATTATCAAATTAATAGAATAGAGTGTGTTCTTAAACCACTGGTAAAGATTACACCCAGCTACATTCAGGACACAACAGACCTACTGAATAAACTAGCAGCAATATGTCCTCTACCAGAAGGAGCCATCCTGGCCACCATGGATGAGGAATCTTTGTATTCTAACATCCCACATCAGGCCTGCAAAATCTTCATAGAAAATACAGGAATTGTTGCTGATTCTGTGGTCAAACTTACAGAATTCATCCTCACCCACAATTACATTGAATTTGATAACAACATATATCTACAGGAAACTGGTACAGCGATGGGAAGTAAAATGGATCCACAGTACGCAAATCTTTTCATGGCCAAGCTTGAAAGTGACTTTTTGTCCTCATGCCCCATCAGGCCTCTGGCCTACTATCGTTTCATTGCCAATATTTTAATCATCTGGATGGGGTCTGAGCAACAGCTGAAGACGTTCCATGAACACTTTAATCGATTTCATCCCACCATCAACCTAACACTCAACTACTCCTGTACTGAAATTAACTTTTTGGACACCATCATCAAGCTACAGAACAATGAAATAGAGACATCCTTGTACAGGAAACCAATCGACCGTCCTACATACCTTAAATTGTTTACAGACAAGCCGTCAGATACAATCAGATATGTTCCAACCCTATGGATAGAGACAAACACCTTCTTGGTCTCAGACCTTTTGAATCAGGGCCACCATCCAAGAACAATTGAGAACCAGATTACAAGAGCCACCAGAATACCAAGGAATCACCTCCTACATTACAAAACCAAACAAGAAAGCAACCGGGTGCCTCTAGTAGTCATCAACAATTCAAATCTGGAGGCGCTAAGGAGAGCTACACAGAAACTACAACCCTTACTACAAAAAGATGCCCGATTACAATCCATATTTCCAGACCCCCCACTTCTGTGTTTCAGGCAGCCCCCAAATCTAAGAAGCATCATTGTCAGAAGCTTTCTGTCATCTCCTCCAGCTACAGGTACCTTTCCTTGCAACCAGAAAAAATGTAAAACCTGTCCGTTTATAATGACCACAGACAAGATGATGATACCCAACTCACATCAGGACTATAAGATCCCAGGTACGTTCAGCTGTATCACATCTAACGTAGTGTACTTAATTATATGTACCAAATGTCCAGCTGGGGGTCTTTATGTAGGGGAGACAGGGCAAAAACTTAGGACAAGAATGAATCATCATCGCCACACAATAAAAGAAAAAAGAATAGATCTACCTGTAGCCAAGCATTTTTGTTCCCCTGATCATAGCATAAAAGACATGAAATTACTGGTATTAAAAGGTCATTTCAAATCTCAAAGAGAAAGAAGAATCTCAGAATATAAACTAATGGTGACCTTTAACACTTTCAGAGCAGGAATGAATGTGTCGCATGGATTTATGTCATTTTACATCAACTAAGGAATGTGCCCCTCAGACTTGTGAGTCCATCATAACACTAGACCTAGTCACAGGGCAATAAAACCTTCACACTCCTTATCTATTAACTGCTAAAATATTTATAGCCAGAACTGTTTATCTCTCCCATAATAACTCTGCTTTCCGTCACCTGTTGCATCTATTGCATTATTTCTGTGTCTTATTGTGAATAAATATGTGACTCTTCACATTTTGTGGTATACTAGCCTGATGAAGAGACCTGAGTAGTCTCAAAAGCTTGCAATTTGTTACTATCTTTTCAGTTAGCCATTAAAAGGAATCAACCACTGAAGACTCTCAAATCAAAGCATTATCAAATACATTTCTGATGTTTTATTTCTGCGCATATTTCTATTCTGTGTCTATAATTTGATTTTAATATTGCAGCTGTGGGATTATATTTATTGTTGAAGTGGTATGCAGTGACTTACCTGGGACACTTGTGTTAATTGCTATATTCTAACTGAGACAAAACCGTGTATGAATAAAGGATATTTATTACACACAAGTCTACAGTTCATATACTACTAATCACCACACTAACACAGTGCACACTAATAACAATAGCAGACAGTACTAATATACGATTAATTCCCAATTACCTAATTATACTTCCCACCCACTTGAGCTAAAAACATACTTACATTAATACTTATATCCCACCCGTCTATCACTACACTATCCCTATGGAGAAAAAGGGGTTACAAGCAGTGATCAGTAGACACTCAGCCAGATGTCCTCATCATGGTGTCCATCGAGTTTTACCTGAAGTGTCTTTTGCGATGTCTTTGTGTTCGTTTTTTGCTGCGTTTTCACTGCGAAATCAGTTTATATATAAAATAGTGGCGACTTCCAAGCAGGAGCTTCTAGAAGAAAAGACTAATCGCTTCTTTTAGCCGCTTCATAGCTTTTGAAGCCTGAAGAAGTTAAAAGAAGTGACAACAGACGGATCATATGCACAGCAAGTCCCTTTGACTTTTCAGTACATATGTTCATTCTTTTTGACGTTTGTACAGCTTTTTTTTTTTAGAATAGACATTTATCATCAATCCACCTGCTCTGAGCACAATGTTATGGAGTTCCCAGTATGCATACCATGCAAATAAGGTGAAAGACACGGAATCAATATAATTGGTATAACATTTTTTAATGTATATATATATATATATATATATATATATATATTATGAACAAGGTCATGTGACCTAAACGTTGGCCCATTGCACACAGACGTTTGCTGATGATTGTTGTAATAAACTTCTAACTTTCGGCTTATATTGGAGAGCCTGGTTTCCTCTCTATCTACTTTCCAGAACGTCCTCAAAATCCCCTCACAGAAAAGAGAGAAGGGGGTTCATCCGAAAATCGTCATGTGCAGGAGCAGGTTTCTTCTTCAGAGTCTCAATAATATCACAGAAAGAAGACCGCTATTTCATTGATCCTCATCTGAGAACTCAGTACTGGTACGATGTTTCCCAAAGCTGATGGTAAACTAAAGAAAAGACAGAACAGAAGTAAAGGTGAATTATTTTTTTTACCAATTGTAATGAATGCAGATGTAATCTATATGTTCTCTCTTACCTGGGCTGACGTACAAGATGGACTCTTCTAGTGTCACTGCCAAACTCTTAACTTCTTCCTTGAACATTTAAGATGTTCCACTGAATTTTAGAAGGAAGCAGTGTTTGCGACACAGGGGGCACCGAAGGTTGGAGTTGAGCCAGGTAGAGATGCAACCCTGATGGAAACAATGATTGCATGGTAGCACTGTGACTTCCTCTCCGGTCTCATAATCCGTCATGCAGATGACACACGACTCCTCCTGAGATGTTACAGTTCTTGTTGGGAGGTTCCTAATTTGCTGAGCTCGCCAAGTCTGCTGCCTTTCCTGCAGATTATATTGTGCAGGTGGTGATGGTGGCCGCATCTGTGGCGGAGGCGTCATCACTCCCATTCTCTGCTGCTGAAAGATGATGTTGAACAGACGGGTTGCCTGCAGTAATTGTACAGGAGATCCACTTGCAGCTGGAGACTCCCTGAGTCTGTGGCTCGGCAGAACGGGAAATGGCCGTCTGAATTCAAACTCAGTGGCGGTGTCTGAGGATCCACTGTGATCCCTTCTGCTCTCTGATGTTTCTCTGGAGGGCTCTGCAGGGACTGGTCTAAGCGGAGAGCGGCTTCTTTCCCTGCTCTCTTGTCCTCTTTGCCGGAGAGGAGTTCTGGCTTCTCTGCCTCTCGCAGTGACAGCAGTGGCGTCTGTTCTGTGTCCACCAGTAGTAATTGGTCTTCTCTGATCCCTTTGAGAAGATCTCAATTGATGGACAATCATAGCCTGACCTATAAAGAAATAAAATGTACTATAAATATGCAAATGTTTATAAAAAAACACTTTCGAGCCAAATGGAGTGAACCTGCTGTTGCTTTGGGGTTTAGGGAGAGGAGAAAAAATTTATTAATGTTTGGGCTAAATAGACCTACTCAGTGGATCCCCTCTCTACAGACATCACAGAGCAGGGGTGGAACCAGACTGCGACTAACACAGCCCCCAAGGACTATGAATGGGAAGGTGGAGGATGCACTGAGTGTACTGAAACCGCTTACCCCAGGGAAATCTCCTCCCAGAAAAGATCCTATAAGGTGGAAATATTCTCTCACTTACCCTGATTTTCTGGTCGGCTCATCCAAGTCTCGTTGTCAGCAATAAGCTGATGCAGCTCCCTGGAAGTCATGGTTCAGTTTCCCGGGGCTGAGATGGTAGAGTGATAGAAAATGAGAACTAAGTTCTCTGCTGGCACGGATGTTATGGTGCCAAAATATCAATAAGAAGCTGTAGAAGTAAAGCACTAGATGTATGAAACAAACTAGCTCGCACTTCCAAAACCACGGTAGAGTCTCAGCGAAAACTTCAACTCTGAAAATGGCGCTGATGTCACCGAGTGCATAGATTGTATAACCTCACAGCATTCTATGTCACTGTGACATCACATGTGAGACCAACAACGCGCTGTCATGATGGCTGACTGTCCAATCTGTTATATACATATTATAAAATGTTATATTATTATATATTATAATACACATTGTGAAAAAAATATTATATCATATTATTTTTAACCATCTAACACTCTTAAGGTGTGTATATGTGTCTAAAGCATAGGAGATATATATATACATCTTATGTATATCAGATGCCTTGGAATAATAATCTCATACTTACCTTCCAGACCCCCAGAACTGCTGCAGTCAGTGTCCCCGCCGACCTCCGGGCTTCTCCTTCCCGCAGGGGCCATTGGGTGACCACTGCAGCCAATCAGTTAATACATATTTCCCATTCATATGTTTCATGTTGATGTAAATTAAACACTTTTAGAAAAGAAAACAGATAAATAAGATTTTCAGAATACGGCATGTACTAAGGTGGATACTCATGGTATGATATGCAGAGAGAGGAATACTGGGAGGGCACAGAACATGTTAGTCCACCTGCTTAACCCTCAGGATTATTCTTATCAGGTCATAGAGGGGTGTACATAGAAATCCACAGACCCCATAGCAAAGATCCGAAATGGGACCTCTTATTGGCCCCTGGCTGCCATTAAGCAACCCAGTGATGGTCACAGAGACCCCCTGTCTAGCTGCTTAGCTACCATAATTGCTGGTGTGACGCTCGCAGCCCTGCCCTGGGAAGATGGTGGGGGTACTCGGAACCGGGTCAGATGTTTGGGGATGCAGTCGTGGACCGGACCTGTCCCGTGCCCAGGGTCACATTAAAAATTATGTTAGGGCATTCAGGCTTGAGTGGTTTTAACGACAACGCCACCTGCGGTGTCTGGTGATGAACCACCAGCGCTGCTAGCAGTCCTCTGAGGCTGGATGTAGTAGCAGCAGGCGATGTTATAACTCCCCACAGGCGGAGCTGTGCCTCAGGGCAGATGGGACAGGAGGATGGGGTGAGTAGTCCTGGGTCACTCAGGTGCTGTGTAGTGCAGTGTGGGAATAATGAGTCCGGAGGCCATAGGGATAGTCTTCCAGGGTTTTTACTCACAGTTGTTTTAGCTCAGCCGCAAGGCTTCTCCCTGCTCCTCACGGATCACTGCGGTCACCAGGGATGAGGGCTCAGCGCACCCAGGTGCTTCAGGTGCCTGGATCAGGACCCTCAGAGTGTTCCTAACTGTCCCCTTTGAACCTCTCCTGTCCGTGTGTGTGCAAAGGCTGGGTCTCCCTCTGGACTATGCACAGATATAGGGTAAGGCGGCAATTCCGATCCGCCCGTCACCTGACGGGATCCACTGTAGCCTACAGGGCTTCTCTGACAGAGACGTGAAGTGGCAAAGTCAGATGTCGGGGGCCGGTACCCCTCTTGCAGCAGGAGTCCCTCTGGCAGGGCCAGAATGGAGAGCACAGGTGGCATACGCCGCTCCGTCCGTGCTCCCTGGGATCCTTTTGCTATGGAGCTCTAATCCTGAACTCCGGGCCTTTTTGGTGATGGTCCCTGACCAGGTGGAGACATAGGTTAACTCCAACCTGCCCCGCGCCCCAAGGCCAGGGCACGAGGGCCGTGTCCCCATCCACTGCAGGTCCACACAGGATCCACGTTCAGTGTTGAAGTTCACAATCCAAGGACCTTCAACCCAAAATGGCTGAGTATTAAGTATGAAATTATGTGTGCAAGCTAAAAGTGTGTTCTACACCCTCCACCCACTACATGGTTCCCCTAACTTTTGGTTTCCCCCACTCGTGATCCTGCTGAGGCAGCACTATGGTGCATACTTGCCTCCCATAGGTCAGGAGTGTGTAGTGTTGAATGTAGATTCAGGGTCCTGACTAGTACACCTTCCTTACCTGGGTGAGGAGACACTACACCTGCTGACAGGCTGCAGTATCCCCCCTTGTGGCGACCGAACCCTCAGGGGCGCCACACTGGTCACTATGGAAGCTAAGGGGTTAAACAGCTGCAATCAGAGCTAGCTTGAATTGCAGCAATTACGAGTGGCTGTCTGCTGTGTAAAACAGCCGGCACCCACTGGGTATGGAGTGGGCTCAGCATGTGAGTCTACTCCTTATAAGCCATCATAACTTATAATGTACATATACGGTATAAGCATTCGGCACTAGGCTCCTCCTGTTCATGGGCCCCATAGCGGTCATGTGGTCCAGCTCTTTAGTGCCCATTCACATTAAAGGAAAATCATCTGAATTGACTGAATTTTGTGGGACAGGCCCATTATCCTCCCATGGAAAGCACATGCATGCTCGGCTGAATCAGGCATACATGAGTATAGGAGCAGTGAGGGAGAGAAGAGAGGAAGGGAGAAGACGGTGATTGGTGAGTATCTTAATCTGCCTCCATCACATAGATATTTAGGATGGATTAGGGAATCGTTAGCTTGGAGCGCTTCTTTCTCCAATAAGTTTTTATTGATTTTTCTAAACAAAGAAAAATATACAAACAATGAACAGAGAACGCAAAAGTGTAGACAAATTATAGATGAAAGTTACCATAAAAGTGAGTGATGAAAACATCCAGCATGTGAAAAAGTGGAAATAATAGGAGGGGGAGAGATGCGGAGAAGATGGGGATAGGACATTACAGCATAATAATAGGGACCACTAGGGGGGGGGACCACAGGGACCAGTCCTGATGAACCATGACTATTGAATGGATATTGGTAGTGAGAACACTTTCATGGTGAAAATGGGAATTCAGTATCTTATAGAAGGTTTACAAAACTTTTTCAGACGTATCCTCAATAAGGAGGTAATGGTGGAAGGGTGAAAGAGGGGATGTGTGTTGATAATAGAAGGCCAATAAGATGTGTCTGATCTGCAAGTATTGATAGAAAGATCCACGTTGGCGCTATTACTTTTTAATAATTGTGTCTAACTAAAGAAACAAGGAATCCTTGCTAATATCTGCCAAGTCCTCAGACTGCTTACCTCCCATGTAGACAGAATTGATAAGGGATATGGGGCTCTAATTCTCTATTTGAGATCTCACATAGAGGACACATTTCCCAGGTTCTCCAAAGGGAAACAGTAGATAACATAATTGGGAGTATAGGGGAACAGGAGGTAGGTTTGATGTATTCAGACTGAAGAGTTCGCCTGGCGGAACCAAATTTAGCAAAAAAGTTTTCAAACTGCATCCATCTGTGAGATTCAATTTGATAAGGATTGTATTATTGCTAGGCAAGAAAGGGCTAGGTGTGAGAACCTGTCCAGTTCAGATTCATGTGAATGATAAAGATGGTAGAAATGTTTCTTAATAATCATGTGAGAAGCTGATAGTATAATCCCCAAGTATGGAATGACTTCTTCCGACCACCTAAATAGGAAAAGCGATTCAAGTTTCAATTTATTATGAGCCTGAACATTGATAGGGAGAATTAAAGGGGTTGTCCAGTACTTTATATTACCCCCGCAATGTATCCTCCCGGGGCGCCTAAGGATATTTGTAATTACCTTACACTGCAGATACTGCCTGTGAGCGGCGCTATCACTGGCTGCTCACAGGCATCACGTGACCCCCGGCTGTAGCTGACTCTGACATCCGCTGACGTCATGACAAGTGCTGGCAGCAGCCGGGGGTCTCTGTCTTCTGCATTCCACGGTGGATGCCAGGCTGTGGGCGGGGTTACTCCCCCGCGTCACACCCGGCATCCACCGCGCTCTGCCTCTCCCCATTCATTGGGAAAGCGCACGTTGGATGCTGGGTGTGATGGGGGGGTAACCCAGCCCACAACCCAGCAGCCACCGTGGGGACCCCAGCACTAAGTCACGCCTCATTTGTCGTGACGTCATCATGGGGTCACGTGATGCTTGTGAGCGGCCAAGGATAGCCCCGCTCACAGGCAGAAACAGCAACGTAAGGTATTTACAAAAATCCTTAGGGGCCCCGGGGGGATTCATTGGGGGCGGGGGGGGTAATATAAAGTACTGGACAACTTTTTTAAGGCCTTGTGGAATTTTTTTTCTTTTAAACTGTAAATTTTTGTTAAAGTTTCAGAAGATAAACGATGCAATAGTATTTAAAAAAAAATTCATACAAATGTTTGACTTATAAAATATAGAGATGAAAATAGTGAGGAAACCAATAAGGGGGAAGAAAGAGGGGAAGGAAGAGATAGGTGCCTGAGAGGGAGTCAGATCATATACAAGAGGTAGTATTTGTTAAAGTAGAGGTGGTGTGGAAAATGGAGTGTGGTTGCCATAGTGTGCCCAATGTGACAATGTTGTCTCAAATTTGCAATAAGTTTATTGTCAAATCTCATCGGACATTTATTCACATTAGTGTACACCCCTATAAGACTATACATTAATAAGGAAAAGAGGAGAGGAGGGGAATAAAGTTTGTGAATAAAATGTAACTTTTATTGTTTTGTATAAAATAGGATTATATATTAAAGTATCATACACCCAGATAAGGGTATATTTTTGATCACTGCTGTATAAATGTTATGGTATACCGGATTTTTCAGACCATAAGACGCACTTTTTCCTCCCCAAATTTGGGAGGAAAATGGGGGGTGCATCTTATGGTCTGAACGCAACTTACCGGTGGTGGTGGAGCAGGATCGCAGGGCAGCGGTGGAAGAAGAGGTGAGGCGGGCCGGTATCTGGCTGGGGGCCGGGCCTGGCCGGGTACCGGGGCCAGTGTATTTCTGTGAGCGGAGTTTGCAGAGCAGAGGGAGCGGCTTCCGGTGGCTGCGGCCATGTTCCTGAAGCTGTGCTCTACAGGAAAATGGCCACACCCCAGTTACCAGGCCACCAGCACCCCAGGTACTAGGCACCAGTCCACCAGCACCCAGGTACCAGGTCACCAGCACCCTGGCCCCCAGCATCCCAGCGCCAGGCACAAGCACCAGGCCCCCAGCACCCCAGATACCAGGGCACCAGGCCCCCAGGTACCAGGGAACCAAGCCCCGAGCGCCAGGCCCCCAGCCACCAGGTACCAGCATTCCTCCACTTCCGCCGGCTTCCTGAACGACCCTGCCTTCTGTGACCCCAGCTCCACCGGCCCCCCAAGGTAAGATACCTATTCAGACTATTAGACAGACCCCCATCTTATAAAAAATATATTTTTTCATATTTTCCACCCTAAAATTTGGGGTGCGTCTTATAGTCCGAAAAATACGGTAAATAAAACAGCTGTGACACAAAAAAGTCACGGTTGTTGTGACAAGATGTAAATAAATAAATCAATGTAAATTGTCAATTGTACATTGTCAAAATTGGCAATCTTGTGTTGATCACAAGCGGAAAGGTCACCATATAATTTTTAAGGTTTATTGCCATTTAGTTTATAAAATGAAATGTCAGCAAAAGATTATAGAAAAGCGATGACGGCATGAAGAGATATTTCTATATCTGTGGAGTAGATAATTAAGTCATCAGCTTACAATCCAATAACATGTTTTAAAGTTACCAACGCTAAGACCAGAAATGTCTGAAATGGAACGAATGGACTCTGCCAGGTGCTCCATAATTAACGCAAAAATTATTGGGGTTGACCTGGCTGGTTCCATTCGAGCTTTTCAAGTTGGATGATAAGGAACTGGAAGAAAGAACCATGGCGTTGGGGTTGGAATATAGGGATGTTATAAACGATTTGATAAAGCCAGTCAAACCAAATTTGATGAGTACTTTGTCTAAGTAGCCCAGTAAACCGTAACAAAGGCTTTTTCGGCATTAGGGATAGGAATACTGCCTTTATCATGGGGGTCTGCTGCATCCTGTTAGTGCATTGGTATTCTGACCTGGTGTTGGTAAGGCTGTTTCTTTTTCTGTGATAGAACTTGATGTAACTATTTAGTGAGCAATTTAGAAAAAAATATTCAGATCCCAGTTTAGAAAGGCTATTGGCCTAAAGTTCCCAGGGGTGACTACAGGGTTAACTGGTTTCTCTGATGCTGCTAGTAGAGATAGCTTTTCCTCTGCAGCATCGAAAGAGTGCACGGAGGCTGGATCTGGTGTAATCCAGTAATACGGCCAGCTTCAGAGCAGCGCTCACAAGCTCTATAGCAGATCTTGCCTAGGTGGCCAGTACTTTGGGCAATGAGCTGTAAACTATGGAATTAAAAATCCCAATAATAAAGTTGCATGTTTTTATAAGTACTTTAGAATTTTATGAGGGAGTCCTGTTAAATAGAGAAGTGGGTTGCTTCTTGGTATGACTGGACAATACTCATTAGTTAAAAGATGGCTAAACCCGCAAATTATATCTATTATATTGGGGGACTCCTGGCTTTAACGTAACAGGCTAAGTCAGGGGATAAAAGGATCAGATGGTTGGAATATAATTGCCCAATACTTTAGTTCTGTGGGAAGATAACCCGCTGCCACATGATTCTGCAGGGACTTACTCTACTCAAGTCAAGAAGAGCACAGGAACTCATGGCCTAGCCAAATGTTCCTGCTTTTGGGGGTGTCAGGATCAGTGTGTTAAGCCAACAGTTATCTAAGGTGCATGGCCAGATTACCGTAGGTTTTGGAAGGAGTCAGTAATATCGGGGATTGTTAAGCTTTAAGTATAGATAGAATTCCTCCTTAATGACCGCTGTTTAATAATTTAACTGTTGCCTCTTTATGGTAGCGCATTAAAAAAATATGTGCTGCAAAAGGATCGCACACAGGCTGCTATTAACAGCGCTGGGCATAAAGCCCAATAGAATTGGTCTCCGATCAGTTAACCCCGTAGATGACTATGTGTGGGCTAATAGTTTGCCTGTCAGTGTAAAGTATTCTGAAGCATTATAGAAGCGATCAAATGATCACCTCCCGTTTGCACGACATTAAGCTACAAGCTAGATCACCAGCTATGGATGGTCCATTGAATTCACTATGCTGCTCTTAAAGGCTATCTTGATGCAGAGCAAAACTGCACTAGAGGCTGGAATGGAGACCTATTCTCTTCAACAATGAGTCTCGCTTTTGTCGTAGACACAATGATAGCTGTAGATTTGTCTGGAAACCATGTGGGTGATGGCATGAAGATGTCCTACTGTCACGAGTGTGTCAGGGTTGACTAACAGTCTTGCGGTGTCCAGCGGTAGAAGGTTGCTGCGTTTGGCTTTACAAACATCTCCATGATCTTTTTACTATACCTTTCTCTTTAGGACCCAGCAGTGACCCTCACCTTGCTTGGGGATTATACTTTTCCCTTTAGGACCCTGCTTTATCCTCACCTTTCTGCTGTTTGTTTCCTCAAATACACTCAGATTCTCAGAGAGTTGCTGGTGATAGCATGTTATACCTATTCAGGTATCCCCATTCCCAGCGTGACACCTATTACCGGGAATATGGTGTGCGGTGGGATAACGTATGATAGGTGGACCATTCTAGACTTCACTCCAGGTGCACTAACATTTCATCATTACATTGATTTGATGGTGGAACCAGTGCTACGACCATTTCTCCAACGTGTGCAAGTGGCCGATTTTCAACACAACAATGCGAGGCCATATATTGCTCAAGCTATTGGAAGCAGCCTGCCTGGCCTCAACATGCTATAATGGCCTGCAGCATTTCCAGACTTGTTTCCCATCAAACACATCTGGGATATAATTGTCAGCAGTTGCAATAAGAGCTGTCAGTAGTCGATCCTACAATTTCCATAACTCCATAAATTTTCCTTCTTGATGTTGCATTTTCAGTTTTGAGAAGTGCAACAGTGAGTATTTATAAGTGTGTATGTAGTATATAGTGTAGACAATAGTGTGTATTTATAAGTGTGTATGTAGTATATAGTGTAGACAATAGTGTGTATTTATAAGTGTGTATGTAGTATATAGTGTAGACAATAGTGTGTATTTATAAGTGTGTATGTAGTATATAGTGTAGACAATAGTGTGTATTTATAAGTGTGTATGTAGTATATAGTGTAGACAATAGTGTGTATTTATAAGTGTGTACGTAGTATATAGTGTAGACAATAGTGTGTACATATAAGTGTGTATGTGTTATATAGTGCAGACAATAGTGTGTATTTATAAGTGTGTACGTAGTATATAGTGTAGACAATAGTGTGTATATATAAGTGTGTATGTAGTATATAGTGCAGACAATAGTGTGTACATATAAGTGTATATGTAGTATATAGTGTAGACAATAGTGAGTATATATAAGTGTGTATGTAGTATATAGTGTACACAATAGTGTGTACATATAAGTGTGTATGTAGTATATAGTGTACACAATAGTGAGTATATATGTGCGTATGTGGTATATAGTGTACACAAAAGTGTGTACATATAAGTGTGTATGCAGTATATTGTGTAGACAATAGTGTGTGTATATAAGTATGCATGTGTAATGCACACGCCCGGGCTGAGCGGCGTGTGCGTGTGATTCCACTGGACCGTGCCGGAGAGTGAATGCCTGGAGGGGCGTAACTAGGTATTCACCCGATCCGACCAGGGTCGCACGACGGCATACGACGCCAGTGCACCAAGGAGGAACCGAGCAGAGGGACCAGGTGCTACTCCAGGACAGACCCCGGACACAGCTGTTGACCCACACAGGGGAATACAGGAACAGACTGGTTAGGCTAGCACACAGAACGGTGGGTATAGGCAGGCACGACTGGTATGCAGGCAGGCGGGTATGCAGGCAGGGGGGTACAAGCAAGCACGGCTAGAGTGCAGACAGGGAGGCGCTAGCAGGTAGGAACACAGGCGGGATAGGACCCAGTACACACTGGGACTCAGGAACAGAACCTCAGACGTGGCGGACAAACACAGCAGAGTGAGGCCGCCCAGAGAGGTGAGCGAGAGCAGGGCAGGACGAGACCGCCAAGAGCGGTGAGTGAGAGTAGAGCAGGACGAGGCCGCCTGGAGCGGTGAGCAAAGGCAGAGCAGGCTAGAACCGCCGGAGCGGTGAGCAAAGGCAGAGCAGGCTAGAACCGCCGGAGCGATGAGCAAAGGCAGGGCAGGCTAGAACCGCCGGAGCGGTGAGCAAAGGCAGAGCAGGCTAGAACCGCCGGAGTGGTGAGCAAAGGCAGAGCAGGCTAGAACCGCCGGAGCGGTGAGCAAGGCAGAGCAGGGGGGACAGGGCTCTGTTCACACGGAACAGACAGGAAGGGAAAGGCAGAACCAGATACCCACAGGGTACTTGCAGTGAAGTAGCGAGTGGACCACAAACTCACAAACGGGAGTACAGTGACAACGAGCAGGAGTTAGGTACGAGTTCAGACTCTGCAGAAAAAGGAAAGGTACGGACATAGAGAAACACGGGAAAAACAGGCTAGAAGAGTATACAGACAAGAACAGACACAGTAGTAAGATACAGGAGCGGGTCTAGGAATGCAGCCCCTAGAAGGCGGGAGGAACAGGCCAGGAGCGTGTTCAGACAGGACAGACTAGATACAGGAGCGGGTCTAGGAATGCAACCCCTAGAAGGCGGGAGGAACAGGCTAGGAGCGTGTTCAGACAGGACAGACAAGATACAGGAGCGGGTCTAGGTATGCGGCCCCTAGAAGGCGAGACGAACAGGCAAGGAGCGTGTTCAGACAGGCCTGGAAATACAGCCTCCAGGATAGGCAGACAAGAGAACACAGAAGGGGACCTGGCACATTCAGAGTGAAAGACCACACTGAATGAAACACAATGCTCAGGCATGGGTTAATTGGAGCAGCTGGGTTAAATACCAGGTGACAGACAGCAATAGGCTGAGGACGCACAAGGGGTGTGCCCGCAGCAGGTACAAAAAGCAGGATGTGATCGGGCGCTGCCCTTAAGCAGCAGACACAGAGGCAAGCAGACAGCATGGAGGTAAGCCAGGCTAGCAGACTGGACTGGAGATCAAGTGCGCGCTCTTGCACAGTGGGAGATGGACCACTATGCAAAGACGCCGCCAGGTATGTTACAGCATGTAATATATATTGTTCATAATAGTGTGTACATATAAGTGTGTATGCAGTATATTGTGTAGACAATAGTGTGTGTGTATATAAGTGTGCATGTAATATATATTGTTCATAATAGTGTGTACATATAAGTGTGTATGCAGTATATTGTGTAGACAATAGTGTGTGTGTATATAAGTGTGCATGTAAAATATATTGTTCATAATAGTGTGTACAGTCATAAAAAGTAAACATAAGTCCATCAAGATGAATATAACCTAAGATGTTGATCCAGCGGAAGACGAAAACCCCAAGAGGCAGATGCTAATTGCCCCATATTATGGAGTAAATTCCTTCCTGACTCAACATACGGCAACCAGTCTTGTCAAAAGGTTTTGAGAATGACACAAATTTAGCTTTTCACAAAGTGCTGTTTCAGTGAGTTTTTTTTTTTATTTTTTAGTCAGATGTTTCAATTATCAGCATTTCATAAGTTTTTATTTTTTCTTGACAAAAACATCAAGTTTATGCGAAGACTCAAAAGTTACAGTGTTGTCCCTTATTTTTCAAAACTTCTGTCCTTCACCCTGGCAGCTGGATAAAAGCTTGTGGGCCAAATCCTGACTGATGGCCCATTCTTGTCTAATCAGTGCTCAGAGTTTATCACATTTTCTGTGTTTTTGTTTGTCCTCCCGCCTTTTGAGTATTCACCACAGGTTCTCAGTGAGATTGAGATCTGGGGTGTTTCCTAGCCATGGACCCAGAATTGTAATGTTTTGTTCACCAAACCTCTTAGTTATCACTTTGGCCTTGTGACATGGTCTCCATCATGCTGGAAAAATCGTTGTTCACCAAATTGCTCTTGGGTTATTGGGAGAAATTGCTCTTGGAGGATGTTTAGATCCCATTCTTTATTTATAGCAGTGTTCTCAGGCAAAATTGTGAGTAAGCCCACTCCCTTAGGTGAAAGGTGAAAGGTGAAAGGCAATTCCACACATGAATGGTCTCAGGATGTTTTTCAATTGGCATAACACAGAACGTATGGTAACATTCAACCCCCTTTTCTTCACCAAAAAATCATTCTTCTGGATGTCCCAAACAGTCTGAATGGGACTTCATAAAAGAAAATAACTTTATTCCAGTCTTATGTAGTGCAATTCATGTACTTCCTGCAGAATGTCAGTCATACTGGATGCTTTTTTTTTTACAAAGTGGATTCTTTGCTGCCCTTATTGACACCAGGCCTACCTCTAAAATGCTTCACCTCACTGTACGCATAGAAGCACTGACAGCTGCCTGCTACCATTCCTGAGCAAGCTCTGCACTAGTGTTAAACCAATCCCATAGCTGAATCCTCTTTAGGAAAGAGTCCTGGCACTTGCTGGAAAATTTTCAATGCCGTGAAGCTTTTCTCTCAGCTGAGGATCCTCTGTCTTTGAAGTGATTGATTTTCAGTTTTGAGAAGTGTAACAGTGAGTATTTATAAGTGTGTATGTAGTATATAGTGTAGACAATAGTGTGTATTTATAAGTGTGTATGTAGTATATAGTGTAGACAATAGTGTGTACATATAAGTGTGTATGTAGTATATAGTGTATACAATAGTGTGTATTTATAAGTGTGTATGTAGTATATAGTGTAGACAATAGTGTGTATTTATAAGTGTGTATGTAGTATATAGTGTAGACAATAGTGTGTATTTATAAGTGTGTATGTAGTATAGTGTAGACAATAGTGAGTATATATAAGTGTGTATGTAGTATATAAATTTTCAATGCCGTGATGCTTTTCTCTCAGCTGAGGAACCTCTGTCTTTGAAGTTTTTGACGAATGTTCTTGATAAGTGATTGATTTTCAGTTTTGAGAAGTGTAACAGTGAGTGTATATAAGTGTGTATGTAGTATATAGTGTAGACAATAGTGTGTATATAAGTGTGTATGTAGTATATAGTGTAGACAATAGTGTGTATTTATAAGTGTGTATGTAGTATATAGTGTAGACAATAGTGTGTACATATAAGTGTGTATGTAGTATATAGTGTAGACAATAGTGTGTATTTATAAGTGTGTATGTAGTATATAGTGTAGACAATAGTGTGTATTTATAAGTGTGTATGTAGTATATAGTGTAGACTATAGTGTGTACATATAAGTGTGTATGTAGTATATAATTTTACGATAAGCATGTCCTTGCCTGTAAAGCCGTTCTAATACAAAGGAATGATGACTGCACCTATTTCCTTGGAGGTAACCATGGTTTACAGAAAAAGACAATGATTTCAAGCACCAGCACAATGTGTTGCGGCTGTCTAACAGCCATGAGACATGCAGCCGCGGAGACGCAAACATATTTGACGAGCACGCCGAGAATACTTGGTTAGGTCTCGAGACGTTCGCACATCTCTAGTCGCTATAGTTGTGTTTGTCTGTTGAGAATTATATCTATTGATAACTTAGTTTTAAGCATTTCTTCTTTGATTGTCTTTCATGCATTATTATATACCATGTATGGAATTATGGAGGACTTACTACTAGTGTTGAGCCACCCCCGTAGTGTTCGGGTTCGGTTTGGTTCGTCGAACACCTTAGAACACCGTCGAACACCGTTAAAACCATTGGCAGGCAAACAAAAACACATAGAAACACATAGAAAACACCTTCAAAGGTGTTCAAAAGCTGACAAACTGCTCAGAAGACGCTCTCTTTAAAAAAGCCGGCCGGCAATTCAGCAGCGGCATACACCGGTACCCGACAATTTAAACAAGAAGGAATAGAGCATCACACATAGATTAGATAGATAGAAACATGTCAGTCACATATATAAGAAGTACAGTGACAGTGTTGCTTACTGTACTTGTCATTTAGTGTTAAAGGACTTATTAAAAAAAATAATAGTGTTTTAATGCACCGTCTCTTTAAAAAAGCCGGCCGGCAATTCAGCATCTGTACCCGACAATTTATAACAGACAGAATAGAGCATCACACATAGATTAGATACATAGAAACATGTCAGTCACATATATATGAAGTACAGTGATAGTGTTGGATACTGTACTTGTCATTTAGTGTTAAAATAAAGGATTTATTTTAAAAAAAATTGGCGTGGGGTTCCCCATAATTTTAGTCTCTAGCGGAGGTTAAGCAGACGGCTGGGGCAGATATTTGAAGCCTGGGAAGGGGGTAATACCCACGGAGCTTCCCAGGCTACTAATATCAGCCCCCAGCTGAATACCTAGCCTTTACTAGCTATTAAAATGGGGGACCCCCCAAAAAATGACATGGGGTCCCCCCTATTTTAATAGCTAGCAAAGGCTAGGCAGCCAGCTGGGGGCTGATATTAATAGCCCAGGAAGGATGCCATGAATATTGGCCCCCTCCCAGGCTAGAAACACCAGCCGTCAGCCGCCCCAGAAATGGCGCATCCATACGATGCGCCAATTCTGGCACTTAGCCTCGCTCTTCCCACTGCCCTGTAGCGGTGGCAGTGGGGTAATAGGGCTGGGGTTGATGTCAGCTTATAATGCCAGCTGACATCAAGCCCAGGTTAGTAATGGAGAGGCGTCTATAAGACACCCCCATTACTAACCCCATAGTCAAAGTTAAAAAAAACACAAACACCCAGAATAAAGTCCTTTAATTGAAATTAAGACACAATTCTTTATTGTTCTAAATTAAACCATACTTACCATCACGCCCATTCCAGCTGAAGCCAACGATCCCCTGCAATAAAAGAAAAATAATAAAGCAACATCATCCTTACCTTTCCATGGTTCCCACGACGGCTCCAGCTCTGCTACATTCACATGACAGGCTGGATCGCAGCAGAACGCTGCCATACAGCTTGCCATGCCGCAGAGACTGAGAAGCGAGGCATGCTTGCGCTCCTCAGTGTCTCGCTGTGACGGCATAAAGATGAGCCAAGGTCATGTCCAATGAACTCAGCTCACCTCATGCACGTCACTGACAGCGTGGGAAAATTCTCAGCGCTCAGCGCTCAGCGCTTCAGCAGGAGAATTCTCCCACGCTGGGATGACATTGAGATGACAGGCTGGATCACAGCTGAGCGCTGCCATCCAGCTTGTCATCCTTCAGAAACACTGCAGAGCGCAAGCATGCCTGAATGAATGAATAAAACAAAGAATAATAGCAAGATTGGAATGAAATATGTCAGGGCGTGGGTAGAATATAAGAAAATATAAAATAAGGATGACAGGTACAGATGGAAGAACTACTCTTATATAAATGATCCGCCCAGGGGATTGGGGATGACTACTCGGCACCCGGGCCTTGTTGTTGGTTTTGGGGATGCCGCGGTGGCCGGCTCCCGGGCCCGTACCCTGGGGTCACTCTTAAAAGCAAGGAATGGGGGAAAAGGTGTATGGGAAAGGGGAAATTGTTTGTGACGCCACCCATGGTGTCTGGTGAGGATCACCAGCGCTGTAACAGTCCTCTGAGGCCTGTGCTCAGGCAGCTTAGTTGGTGCGGCTCCCCACAGGTGGAGCGGGGCCTCAGGGCAGCGTAGGAGAAGGAATGCGGAATAGAGCGTTGGTGGGTGCAGAGCAGCGGAGGAAAGAACAGACAGAGGCAGTATTTGAAGTCACCCAAGTCTTTACGCACGGTGGTGCTTTCTCAGCTCAGAGCCTTTCTCTGCTGTCACACGGCGAGCTGCGGCCGCCAGCGTGGGGTTCAGCACACTCCAGGTAGTTCAGGAGCGCTTGACAGGACCCCCTGCTCTAAAGTGTTCCTCTCCTGGTGAACTTCTCCCACCTTGTATCCCCCACTGTGTCCCGTAAGGGTACTGCGATGTCCTTGATGGGTAGCATGTAGCTCCCGGACCGACTGGGTGCCCTTCTTGGTGACTAATGGTGAGAACGTGGAGGCCGGGTCCCTCTGGATGAACTCAGATTAGGGCATATAGGTGGCGACTCCGCTCCGTCCGTATCCCCCTGTGATCCACATAAGCCTCCGGACTTTTCTGACAGAGACGTGAAGTGCAAAGTCAGATAATCTGGGACCGGTGCCTCCTCTTGTGGCAGGGTCTCTCTGGCAGGGCCAGAATAAGCTATGCAGGTGGCGACTCCGCTCTGTCTGCACCCCCTGAGATCCTTTCGCCTGTGGAGCCTATGTCCTCTGCTCCCCTCCTGTGCCTTCTTGGTTTGACTCTGACCGGGGACAAAGCCAGTTATAACTCTGCCCCAATCCCCTGTCTCGAGGCCTGAGGCGGGGAACCGTGGACCCTGAAGCGGCTGCAGCCTTGTGCTGACTTGCTGTCCCAAAGACCCACGACTAAAGACCCGGTTCTTAAAATGGCCTCCAGTTATATATGATTCGATTAAGTGCTAAAGTAAAGTGCTTCCTCACCCTCACTCACTACTTGGTTTCCCCTAACTTTGGTTCCCCCCAACTCCTCCATTCAGGCCCGGGACAGCACTATGGTGCTTTTTAGGCCCCCTTCAGAACTGGAGTGGTGTAGTGTTGAGTGTGTGGTTGGGGTCCTGTGTGGCACTCAATCCTTACCTTGGAGAGGAGATACCACACCTCATTCTGAGGTGCAGTACCCCTGTGGCGCCACATAAAGACCATCTGGAATATAAGTAAAGTGCTGATGATAGAATAAAATATAAATTCTAAATAAAAAAAAATGTGAAAATGAATATAAATGATTACAAACATAATACAACATAAGACATGCAATGAGTGGTTTAAGACCAAGTGGGTATATGAAGGTGTATACCAAAGGGGGAGGGGTTCTAATGGTTATTAAAGGAGCATGAGATGAATATAAGTGTAGGAGCAATGGAGATAAGAAAGACAAATGCCTTATATATGAAGGTGAAATGGATGGGGATAAAAAAGTGTAAAAATGTGAGAGAAGGTGTGAAAATGTAAATAAAAAATGCATATATGTATGTCTACAAACAAATATATACATAAGCAACTACTAGAATTGTGTATACACAAGAAATACCTGTGGACCCGTGCATATATGCAACGTGCACAATGTGCGAGAAGATGTAAATAAAAATTCATACATGTTGTACATCTATAAACAAATATATAGTATATATAGTACTACTACTATTAGGAATGTGTGTACACAAGAAATACCCGTGGACTCATATGTACATATACAATGTGCACAAACCATATGCATATACAGTTAGGTCCATGTATATTTGGACAGAGACAACATTTTTCTAATTTTGGTTCTAGACATTACCACAATGAATTTTATACAAAACAATTCAGATGCAGTTGAAGTTCAGACTTTCAGCTTTGATTTGAGGGTATCCACATTAAAATTGGATGAAGGGTTTAGGAGTTTCAGCTCCTTAACATGTGCCACCCAGACAAGGCTGAGTTAGAACGTTATGCATTGGAGCTTAAATCTAGATTCCTAAATAGAGGATACAGCCGTTGTTTCATCAAAAAAGCTTTTAATAGAGCAAGACATACTTTACGTCATGAAGCACTGTATTCCACCAGACCAAATATAACTATCAAACAATTGTATTAGATTTAGCACACAGTACCATGGACAAACAAACTTGTTGTTTCAATGTCTGGAGAAATCCTGGCCTATATTGCTTGCTGATCCCATCCTTTCTAAATAAATAAAGGACTTTACTCTGTGTGTTTTTTAACTTAAACTTACGGGGCAAGTTATGGTGGCGTCTGATAGACGCCTCTCCATTAATAACCATTTGGCTTGATGTCAGCTGACATTACAAAGCTGACATCAACCCCAATACTATTACCCCAATTGCTACCGCCTATGGCAAGTGGGAAGAGCCGGGCAAAGCGTCAGAATTGGCGCATCTAATGGGGCAGCTGCAGGCTGCTATTTTTAGGCTGTGGAGGGCTAATATCCATGGCTGCTTCCCAGTCTGAGAATATCAGCCCCCAGCTGTCTGGTTTAGCTTGGCTGGTTGTCAAAAAGTGGGACCCCACACTGTTTATTAAATTAATTTATTTAAGTAATTTAAAAAAATGGCGTGGAACCACTCTATTTTTCTATTGCTCTAGCCCACAGCTGTCAGCTTTACCCACGCTAGTTATCAAGACTAAAAGAGACCACGCCATTTTTTTCTTTTATTTATTTATTGCACAGGTGCCGGCTGGTGAATACTCCCATCAGCAGCGCCTGCTCTCTCTGCTTGTGTAGTTTTCTTATTGAATGAATAAATAAATAAAAAATATGGCCTGGGGCTATTATTCTGTGAAGGGGCCAATATCTATAAAGGTTCCCAGCCTCTTAATAACAGCTCACAGCTGTCTGCGTAGCCTTAACTGGTTATTAAACGGGGGGAACACCCCCAAAAAAATTAAGTTGGATACCCCCTTCTTTTAATAACCAGGAAAGGCTAAACACACAGTTGCAGGCAGATTTTAATAAGCTGGGAAGGGGCTATGGATATTGGCCCCCTCCCAGACTATTATCACCAGCACTCAGCCTCCCCAGAAATGGCACATCCATTAGATGCGCCAATTTTGGCGCCTCAGCCAACATACCAGGACAAGTGGGGTAACGGTTTTGGGTTCATGTCAGCTGTGAAGTGTCAGTTGACATCAAGCCCAGGGGTTAGTAATGGAGAGGTGTCTGTCAGACACCCCCATTACTAACCCTGTAGTCAAAAGTAATAAACACACACACACACAGAAAAGTCCTTTAATTGTAAAAAAAACACTCCCTGACCCTCTTTTATCCACTTATTACCATAGAAAAAAATAATAATCCTAAGTGGTCTGCCGTAAAATCCATCCAGCGTCACACGACGATCCCAGACTGCCTCATCCAGATGACATTAGTAATGTGACCGCTCAGCACGACAGCCAGAACACACTGCCAGTAGCATGAGAACGCAGCTGTAGTGACGAGCGATGACGTAATTAAGATTACAGCATGATCCGTCTTTTGTCACTACTTTTAACTGTTTCTGGCTTTAAAAGCTGTGAAGTCGCTAAAAGAAGTGATCGGTCTTTTCTTCTAGCAGCTTCCGCTTGGAAGCCACCACTATTTTGTATATAATTTTTTATACAGTAGTTTTCAAAATAATAGCAGTGCGTTCAAAAGCATGAGTTAAGTACAAAATCTTTATAGTAATTTTTATTTCCATGCATTGGGAACATTGCACACTGTTTCCTAATTCAAAACATGTAGAGAAATATATAACATTTTAACTACCGTATTTTTCAGACTATAAGATGCACTTTTTTTCCTCCAAAACTTTGGATGAAAGTGGGGGGGTGGGGTGCATCTTATAGTCCGAACATACACTACTGTTCAAAAGTTTGGGGTCACCCAGACAATTTTGTGTTTTCCATGAAAACTCATACTTTTATTTATCAAATAGAAAATATAGTTCAGACATTGACAAGGTTAGAAATAATGATTTTTATTGGAAAGAATAATTTTCTCCTTCAAACTTTGCTTTCGTCAAAGAATGCTCCATTTGCAGCAATTACAGCATTGCAGACCTTTGGCATTCTAGCTGTTAATTTTCTGAGGTAATCTTGAGAAATTTCCCCCCATGCTTCCTGAAGCCCCTCGCACAAGTTGGATTGGCTTGATGGGCACTTTTTGCGCACCATACGTTCAAGCTGCTCCCACAACAGCTCAATGGGGCTGAGATCTGGTGACTGCGTTGGCCACTCCATTACAGATAGAATACCAGCTGCCTGCTTCTTCCCTAAATAGTTCATGCATAATTTGGAGGTGTGCTTTGGGTCATTGTCCGGTTGTAGGATGAAATAGGCTCTAATCAAGCGCAGTCCACAGGGTATGGCATATCATTGCAAAATGGAGTGATAGCCTTCCTTATTCAAAATCCCATTTATCTTGTACAAATCTCACACTTTACCAGCACCAAAGCAACCCCAGACCATCACATTACCTCCACCATGCTTGACAGATGGCGTCAGGCACTCTTTCAGCATCTTTTCAGTTGTTCTGCGTCTCACAAATGTTCTTCTGTGTGATTCAAACACCTCAAACTTTGATTTGTCTGTCCATAAAACTTTTTTCCAATCTTCCTCTGTCCAATGTCTGTGTTCTTTTGCCCATACACTGTGTGCAGAATTATTAGGCAAATGAGTATTTTGATCACATGATACTTTTTATACATGTTGTCCTACTCCAAGCTGCATAAGTTTGAGAGCCAACTACCAATGAAGTAAATCTGGTGATGTGCATCTCTGTAATGAGGAGGGGTGTTGACTAATGACTTCAACACCCTATATAAGGTGTGCTTAATTATTAGGCAACTTCCATTCCTTTGGCAAAATGGGTCAGAAGAGAGATTAGACGGGCTCTGAAAAGTCCAAAATTGTGAGATGTCTTGCAGAGGGATGCAGCAGTCTTGAAATTTCCAAACTTTTGAAGCGTGATCACCAAACAATCAAGCCTTTCATGGCAAATAGCCAACAGGGTCGCAAGAAGAGTGTTGGCCAAAAAAGGCGCAAAATAACTGCCCATGAATTGAGGAAAATCAAGCGTGAAGCTGCCAAGATGCCACTCGCCACCAGTTTTGCCATATTTCAGAGCTACAACGTTACTGGAGTATCAAAAAGCACAAGGTGTGCGATACTCAGAGACATGGCCAAGGTAAAGAAGGCTGAAAAGCGACCACCTTTGAACAAGAAACATAAGATAAAATGTCAAGAATGGACCAAGAAATATCTTAAGACTGATTTTTCAAAGGTTTTATGGACTGATGAAATGAGAGTGACTGTTGATGGGCCAGATGGATGGGCCAGAGGCTGGATCAAAGAAAAGGGCAGAGAGCTCCACTCCGACTCAGATGCCAGCAAGTTGGAGGTGGGGTACTGGTATGGGCTGGTATCATCAAAGATGAACTTGTGGGACCTTTTCGGGTTGAGGATGGAGTGAAGCTCAACTCCCAGACCTACTGCCAGTTTCTGGAAGACAACTTCTTCAAGCAGTGGTACAGGAAGAAGTCAGTATCGTTCAAGAAAAACATGATTTTCATGCAGGAAAATGCCCCATCACATGCATCCAACTACTCCACAGCGTGGCTGGCCAGTATAGGTCTAAAAAAAGAAAAAAAATGACATGGCCCCCTTGTTCACCTGATCTGAACCCCATAGAGAACCTGTGGTCCACCATAAAATGTGAGATCTACAGGGAGGGAAAACAGTACACCTCTCGGAACAGTGTCTGGGAGGCTGTGGTGGCTGCTGCACGCAATGTTGATCGAAAACAGATCAAACAACTGACAGAATCTATGTATGGAAGGCTGTTGAGTGCCATCATAAAGAAAGGTGGCTATATTCATCACAAATTTTGGGGGTTTTTGTTTTTGCATGTCAGAAATGTTTTTTTCTAAATTTTGTGCACTGATATTGGTTTACCTGATGAAAATAAACAAGTGAGATGGGATTATAATTGGTTTTTATTAAGTTGCCTAATAATTCTGCACAGTAATAGTTACCTGCACAAACAGATATCCTCCTAAAATAGCCAAATCTAAAAAAATAACACTCCAACTTCCAAAAATATTAAGCTTGGATATTTATGAGTCTTTTGGGTTGATTGAGAACATAGTTGTTGATCAATAATAAAAATAATCCTCTAAAATACAACTTGCCTAATAATTCTGCACACAGTGTATTAATATTTTCCTTTTATTAGCCAGTCTCAGATATCGCTTTTTCTTTGCCACTTTGCCCTGAAGGCCAACATCCCAGAGTCGCCTCTTCATTGTAGAGGTTGACACTGGCGTTTTGCGTGTACTATTTAATGAAGCTGCCAGTTGAGGAGCTGTGAGGCATAGATTTCTCAAACTAGAGACTCTAATGTACTTGTCCTGTTGCTCAGTTATGCAGCGGGGCCTCCAACTTCTCTTTCTACTCTGGTTAGAGCATGTTTGTGCTCTCCCTGAAGGGAGTAGTACACTCCGTTGTAGGAAATCTTCAGTTTCTTGGCAATTTCTCACATGGAATAGCCTTCATTTCTAAGAACAAGAATAGACTGTCGAGTTTCACATGAAAGTTCTCTTTTTCTGGCCATTTTGAGAGATTCATAGAACAAACAAATGTAATGCACCAGATACTCAACTAGCTCAATGGAAGGTCAATTTTATAGCTTCTCAAATCAGCCAAACCATTTTCAGCTGGGCTAACATACTTGTGCAAGGGTTTTCTAGGGTTTTCTAAGCATCCATTAGCCTTCTTACACAGTTATCAAACACAATGGAGTGGTGGTTGTTGGAAATGGGACGCTATACACCTATGTAGATATTGCAATAAAAACAAGATGCTTGCAGCTAGACTAGTCATTTACCACATTATCAATGTATAGAGTGTATTTCTGATTCATTTAATGTTAGATTCATTGAAAAAAATGTGCTTTTCTTTCAAAAATAATGAAATTTCTAAATGACCCCAAACTTTTGAATGGTAGTGTATATACATATGTACTGGTGTGCCCACTGCTAAAGAAAATGAATATTCCCTGCTCCCCACGCCCATGGGCGTGGAAAGCAATGAATATTCATTTTCCTTAATAGTGCGCACACTGTAGCCGCAGCGCGGCTCCTGCTGCGGCCGGCGGTCTGTTTGCCCGCTATTAAAGTCCATGAATATTCGCTACAACCCACTCCCATGGGTTGTAGTGAATATTCATGGTCTTTAATAGCGCTGTGGCTACAGTGTGCACGCTATTGAAGAGAGTGAATGGTCACTGCTCCCCACGCACACACAGTCCCGGTGTGAGGAGCAGTGACTATTCCGGCACAGCACCTCACTGTGTGAGGGCGCATGGTAGGGACGCCATGCGCGGCTCACACAGTGAGAGTGTCGGCAGCAGAGTGGGGCGCAGTGCTGGAGGAGAGAGGAGGTGAGTATGATTGTTTCTTTTTTTTGTGGGCAGCGTGATAGGTATCAGGGGGTGCTAAGCATACCACAATCAAGGGGTTCCATGCATACCAGTGTTGCACAGGTTCTGGATCCCCACAGTTGCGGTAGAAACTTCACAGAGCAGATTACATGGGATAACAAGCTTTTACTTTTCAGAACATGAGGTAAAGGAAAAAACGCACAGTCACTCAATACTACATCAGGAAGTAAGTGCAAAACAGAAAATACAAAAGAGACTTTTTTCTTTTTTACAATTCAGTAAACAAGGAAACTGTACACAACATTGCCATCTACTGTCAGATCAGCATAAAGTCCTCCTTCCCACAAAGAAGTCCACAACTGTTGCATATACCAACACCCTTTATCAACAGTAAGGACTTATTCAGTCAAACCCAATTTTTTCATTAGTCTCTGATGTCTTTCAGCATTCAATGCCTTTGTGAAAATGTCTATTGTCATATCTTCAGTTGGACAATATTCTAATTTCAGGATTCCTTGTTCCTGATGGTCCCTCAAGAAATGATACTTCACATCAATGTGCTTGGTTCTTGGGTTAACTCTTTCCATCTGAGCAAGAACAAGACATCCCTGATTGTCCTCATTTATTTTTGTTGGTTCCAACTGTGCTTGTCCTATGTCTGTTATCAATTGTCTTAACCATAGAACTTCTTGACTCGCATGTGCAGCTGCAACATATTCTGCTTCTGTTGTCGACAGCGTTACTATTGATTGTTTTTTACTAGTCCAACTAATTGGTCCACCTGAGAGAAAGAAAAGATAGCCACTGGTACATTTTCTGTCAGTTGGATCTTCAGCCCAATCTGCATCAACGTATCCAGTTAAAATGCATTTATCACTTGTAGGCAGTTTCAGTTTAACGTTGCTGGTTCCTTTCAAATAACGTATTACTCTCTTCACAGCATTCCAATACGCTTTATTTGGCTTGGACACTTTTCTACTCAGAATTCCTACTGCTGCTGCAATGTCTGGCCTTGTAACAGTCGCTAGATACAGTAATTTTCCTATCACCATTCTGTACTCTTCATTATTTGGCAACGCATTTTTCTCACTACTCATCTCTTTAAGAGAATTAGTTTCCATTGGAGACTTTGCTGGTTTTGCATCCTTCAATCCAAATGTTTCGGTTATGTCTTGAATCATGTGATTTTGATTAAGTAGGAAACTTCCATCTTCTTCTCTTTCTATCTGTATTCCTAAGTACTGTTTCACATTTCCCAAGTCTTTGATCTCGAAATGTTGATTCAAGATTTTTAGTATGTCCTCTTTATCCCTTTCTTTTTCAAAACAAACTAAAATGTCATCAACATATATGAGTACATAGATCCATCTGTCCATTAGTCTTTTTGTGTACAGGCAAGGATCAGCTTTGCTTCTTTTAAATTTTTCATTTGTGAGCACCTCCATGATTTTATCATTCCACGCTTTAGCAGCTTGTTTTAAATCGTATACACATTCTGTGATTTGCAAACCATGTTTGGGTTACTTTCATCTTTGAATCCTGGAGGTTGTTTCATGTAAATATCTTCTGTTAAACTTCCATTCAAAAATGCTGTCTTTACATCCAGATGTTTCAGTTCCATTTGTTTCATTGTTGCAACTGCAAACAAAGTTCTTATTGTAGTATGTTTGACAACTGGAGCAAATGTTTCATCATAGTCTTCTCCATATTTTTGAGAATAACCTTTAGCTAAGAGTCTTGCTCGGTATCGTTCAGCTGTGCCATCTGTTTGGTACTTTACTTTAAAAACCCATTGACATCCTATAGCTTTTCTTCCTTCTGGTAATTCTGTTAGTGTCCATGTTTTTGAGTCATGCATGGATTTTATGTCTATATCTGTTGCCTGTATCCATTTATTGGCTTCTTCTTCTTCAGGAAGTCGAGATATGTCTTCCCAAGAGGTAGACTCATAAATTTTACTTGTACTTGCATTATATAAAAGGCGTAATGGTGGTTTTCCTTTGTTTTCTCTTACTGAACATCTTGGATCTGTGTCTGTTTGTAGTTGTTTCTCTTCACTTTCAGTATTCTGTTTTTTATTAATTTCAACTTATTTTTCATCAGATATTCCTTCAGCTATATCATTGCTATTTTTCTCATTTTTTTGTTTCCAGTGAAATCATAGTGTCTTCATTTAAATTCTCAATGAATGTCACACTGTTACTCACCATAACTCTGTCTGTTTTGGGATCTAGGATTCTATATCCTTTGCAATTTTCACTATATCAAACAAATATTCCTTCCATGGACCTATTTTGAAGTTTGGAAGGTTTTCTGTTGGAATGAATACAAAAACTTTACAACCAAAAACTCTTAAATGATTTACACTTGGTTTCATACCTTTCCACAGTTCATATGGTTTTTTTTTCAGTTTTCTAGAAAAAAGTCGGTTCTGTAGAAATGTAGCTGTCATTGCTGCTTCACCCCCAATATTTTTCTGATAGTTTGGAATCTGTCAGCATACACCTTATCATTTCAGTCAGAGTTCTGTTTTTCCTTTCTGCTACTCCATTTTTTCTTAGGTAGTTTTCTATTTGGTGTCCTGTGAATTCACCTCCATTATCACTTCTAATGACAACTGGCTTCCTCTGAAATTCATTATTCGATTTTGTCACGTAGTCTACTAGTTTATTGAAAACTTCGCTTTTGTTCTTGCTCAAGTATGTGACTGTGTATCTTGAGTAGTCACCTATAAAAGTCACCATATATCTATTGCCTTCTGATGTAGTCACTTTCATGGGTCCACATATGTCAGTATGCACCAAATCAAGTGGTCTTGTGCTTTTAGTTTCACTTTCTTTAGGAATAGATATCCTTGTGGCTTTTGATTTTATACAACATTCATATCTTACGGTAATTGAGCAGTCAGATATCAATAAATCCTTTGTCAATTCTTTCCTTTGTAGCTCCAATATACTTTCAGGATGTCTGTGTCCTAGACGTCTATGCCACATGTGAATAGAATTCTTGTGATCATGTGTACACAAATGCATCTGTTCCTTTAATGTGTCTAGATCATATAATTGTTCGTCTGCCTTCACATTGGTTATTACCTTGTTTCCTGCTAGGATTGTACACTCATCATCTTTGAATTTTACAGTAAGTCCTTTAGCTGTTAAACGTTTTACAGATAACAATCCTCCTTCTTATCCTGGAACATATAACACATCCTGTTCAAGTATTTTTGAATCATGCCCAAACTTGTTAGAACAGTTTAGCATTCCTTGTCCAACACCTTCTGCAGTTATTTTGCTTCCATCTGCAAGATAAATGGCTTCCTTCTTATTTAAATTAAGTTCAGTAAAGAATTTTTTATTACTTGTCATGTGACTTGTTGCTCCTGAGTCAATAAACCAACCCAACGATGATTTCTTATCAGTCACTTTAAATATGCCATTCCAATTATTTTCACATGAATCAGAAATTGTGTTTTTCACCTTCTGTGTCTTCTCTTTATGATGTAATTTCTGTTGTTCTGCTTTCCATATAGTACAGTCTTTCTTTAAATTTCCTTTTTTCTTACATCGGAAACATTCTCTTGTCTCTTTATTATAGGGTATTTTTGATTCTGTAGCTTTAAGAGCATTTCCATTTTATTTTTCAGTAGAAGAATCATTTGTTTGTTCTTTCCTTCTTTGATATGCATCTATGAGTCTGGTCTTCACAAACTCTAATGTAATGTCTGTTTCAGGTCTTGTCTCTAGGGCATTTAATAAAGCAGTATATGAATCCGGTAAACTGCACAATAATATTGCTGCTACATGGCTTTCCTTAATATCTTCACCAATTGATCTCAGCTGTGATATCACTTCCATAATAGAGAATATATGCTTCTGCATGTCATTGTCTGCACTTAGTCTCATTCCGTAAAGCTTTCTTAGCAGAAATAACTTGTGATTTAAGCTGGGTCTTTTATGTAGCTTTCTTAGTGCTTCCCACATTCCCTTTGCTGTATCTTCATCCCTTATGTGGATTAATTGAGCATCATCCACTAACAGGCTGATGGTAGCTCTTGCTTGTTTATTTTTGTTATCCCATGTCTGATTATCCTCATCAGGTCTATCTCTACTGATTCCTTCCCATAAATCATCTTTAGACAATAACATTTCTACTTTGAACTTCCATAACTGATAATTCTCATTATTTAGCTTAGCTACTGTGAGTTTTAGCTCTGTGCAACTTGTCATCTTTAACTTGTCTTACTTGTTTGGAGAGAATTGTACTGAAGAATTCTTCTGAATTCACAAGGGTCTTGCTGAGAGTTACGGTGTCCTGGGTGTCTGGGGTCCTCAGTACCTGGGCCCATAACCTGTTGCATAGCTTCTGGATCCCCACAGTTGCAGTAGAAACTTCACAGAGCAGATTACGTGAGATAACAAGCTTTTACTTTTCAGAACATGAGGTAAAGGTAAAAACGCACAGTCACTCAATACTGCATCAGGAAGTAAGTGCAAAACAGAAAATACAAGAGAGACTTTTTTCTTTTTTACAATACAGTAAACAAGGAAACAACATCGCCATCTACTGTCAAATCAGCATAAAGTCCTCCTTCACACAAGCAAAGAAGTCCACAACTGTTGCATATACCAACAACCAGGAATAGGGGTGCCATGCATATCAGGATCAAGGGGTGCCATGTATACCAGGATGGGGGATAAAGGGGTGCCATGCATACCAGGATCAAGGGGTGCCACGCATACCAGGATCAAGGGGTGCCATGCATACCAGGAACAAGGGGTGCCATGCATACCAGGATGGGGGATCAAGGGGTGCCATGCATGCCAGGATGGGAGATCAAGTGGTGCCATTCATACCAGGGTGGGGGGTCAAGGGGTGCCATGCATACCAGGATGGGGGATTAAGGAATGCCATGCATGACAGGATGGGGGATCAACAGGTGTCATTCATGCCAGGATGGGGGATCAAGGGGTGCCATGCATACCAGGATGGGGTCTTGGGGTGCCATGCATACCAGGATGGGGATGAGGGCCATTTATACCAGGATGGGGATGAGGGCCACGTATACCAGGATGGGGATGAGGGCCATGTATACCAGGATGGGGATGAGGGCCACGTATACCAGGAAGGAGGGGTCATACATACCATGATCGAGGATATTAACAGAAGTGGGGGACATTACCCCAGTACCAGTGTCAGCAGCAGACCCCCTCCCACATAACAATGCATCATGACCACATTTTTTGCTTACATTTTTTTCTATTTTCCTCCTCTAAAACCTAGGTGCATCTTATGGTCCAGTGCGTCTTATAGTCCAAAAAAGACAGTACTTTACTAATTTACAGTACTTTTTAATAGCAAAAAATGAACATTGGGCTGTTCTAAAAATAGCAGTGTCTACATTTCTCTTTACAAACGCACAATATGTTCTCTTTTTTTTGAGGATTTAGCATTCCTGTGAATCACTAACCTAATATTTAGTTGTATACCCACAGTTTTTTAGAACTGCTTCACATCTATGTTGCTTAGAATCAACCAACTTCCGGCACCTGTCAACTGTTATTGCAGCCTAGGATGCTTTGACTACATCCCGCAATTTTTCGGCATTTGTTGGTTTTGCCTCAGAAATGGCATTTTTGATGTCTCCCCACAAGTGTTCTATCAGATTAAGATCCGGGGATTGGGCTGGCCACTCCATAACCTCAATTTTGTTGGACTGGAACCAAGATTTTGCTTGTTTACTGGTGTGTTTAGGGTCGTTGTCTTGTTGAAACATCCATTTCAAGACCATATCCTCTTCAGCGTAAGGCAACATGATCTCTTCAAACATTTTAATTAGTGATGGGCAAGCACTAAAATGCTCGGGTGCTCATTGCTAGGGTCGAGCAAATTGGAATGCTCGTGTGCTTGACCCGAGCAACGAGCTCAATGTAAGTCTATGGGAAACTCGAGCATTTTTCCAGCGGCCCCCCCGGCGGTCGGCAGAGGGACTAAAAATTGCAGAAATCGATGGGAACAGTGCTCAAATGACATGGGAACAGCATGGAGAAGACCCCTGGAAGCATTTCTGACTCCCAGGTCACTGCTGTGAACAATGTTGTCAGAGTATTACACCACTTTTATGGACTCACAATAAAACATACAAAAACGAAACCAAAATTGATTTTACTGGGAAAAATGTTAAAGGACATCCTTTGCAGGGTAAAGACTTGTATATAAGGCAAAATAAATAACCAAAAACAAAAATACTCAACACACCTTGGGCTGTGTTCACACATAGCATTTTTGATGCGTTTTTGCACTTTTGCTTTCAACCAAGACAAATGCATTCACTGGGAAATGTCATTTTAACATTTTACAACCTTAACTGGCCATGTGGTGTGTGACACATCATCAGACACATCCTGTTTCATTTATGATGGAGGGACTCTGAAAGTCACAAAGCCTATTTTTATAGGGGCAACAGGCGGCCCTTACTATTCTTAAAGGGCCAGCAGTTGGTCCTCGCTTTTGTTAGAGAGCCATCAGCCGGCTATGCTTTGTTGTTCCCATTATTAACGAGTGGGTCTCCTATACTGTTATTGCGTATGCAGTTACCGCAAGGGCTGCCAAACATTTGGACGCACGTAACCCAATACCCCTTTGAAGAGACATAGAGGAGGGTCTCAGTAAAAAAAATGTTCACCTTATAAATGAGCGGGTCTCCTATAGTGGTAATGCCGATGCTGTGACTGCAAGGCCTGACAAAATTTAGGAAAATCCCCACTACCAATTTAAAGACACATAGAGCAGGGCCACAGTAAGGACATGTTCCCATTACAAAGGAGCGCTTGTGCTATACAGTTATAGTTATAGAGTATGCAGTAAGGACAACGGCTGCCAAAAATTTGGAGGCACTCCAATGCCCTTTGCAAGACACGTAGAGGAGGTGATATGGTAGATATGGTAGTGAATGATATGGTGATGGAGGATGAGGAGAAGGAGGAGGACAAGAGCAAATAGACAAAATCAGTAAGCGTAAACCCATGTGTGAGTGTGAAGAGGTGCATGGCAATAGACCTTCCAAAAAAAAACACTGGATTTGAGTTTATGTTATGCTGCTATCATTCGGTGGTGTTGAGAAGTCTGGCCCAATCCAGCCCTTGTTCATTTTAATAAGAGTCAGCCTGTCAGCAATTTCAGTTGACAGGTGGATGCGTTTATCAGTTATAATTCCACTTAGGGCACTAAAAGCCCGCTCTGACAAAACGCTAGCGGCAGGGCAGGCCAGGACCTCCAAGGCGTAGAAAGCCAGTTCATGCCACGTGTCCAGCTTGGATACCCAATAATTATAAGGCACAGAGGAATCATGGAGGACGTTGGTATGGTCGGCAAGGTACTCCCTCAGCATCTTCCCAAACTTTGCGCTCCTTGTGAGATTAACCCGCGCCTCAGGGCCTGTAAGATGGGAGGGTCTGAGAAAACTCTCCCAGAACTTTGACAATGTTCCCCTGCCTCTGCTGGATTGGAGTTATGTCTCTCTCACTTGTACTCCTTGGTTGTCCAACGAACTGTGACCTCTGCCACCAGCGTTTTTAGATTGGAATTTTTTTAATAATTCCGCAACAAGGGCCTTCTGGTACTGCCCCATTTTAGTAGACCTGTCCGCTTCGGGAATAAGAGATAGAAAGTTCTCCTTGTACCATGGGTCTAGAAGTGTCACCAACCAGTAATGACTATCGCCCAAAATTTTGAGAACATGAGGGTCACGGGAAAGGCAGCGTAACATAAACTCAGCCATGCATGCCAGACTGCTAACAGGCAAGACTTCCGTGTCCTCACCAAAATGACGAGTGACCATGCTCTCCTCCTCCTCCCTGTCCTCAGGCCTCCACGCTGAATAGACAGTATGACATTTGTGCGGTAGTCCCGTCTATAGCGCATGACACTAGCTCCTATTCTTCCTCCTCCTCTTCCTCATTGTCACCCAATCCACGTTGGGATGAGATGAGGCTGAGCTGTGTGTAATCACCCTATATGGTTCCTTGCTCCATCTCATCATGCTCCGCCTGCAATGCATCCTCTTTGATTTTGAGCAGAGCGTTTCAGAAGACAGAGAAGCGGGATGGTGACGCTAATTATGGCGTCATCGTCGCTCACCATCTTGGTGGAGTCCTTAAATTTTTGCAGGATGGTACATATGTCTGACATCCATGTCCACTCCTGAGGTCTTATGTGTGGAGTCTGAACTGAATACCGATGGCCTTGTTGATGCTGGTAGTCAACAACTTCCCTTGTCTGCTCACAAATCCTTCCCAACATCTGCAATGTAGAGTTCCAATGCGTGGGGACATCACACATCATTCGGTGAGCCGGAAGCTGCAAACTCTGCTGAAAACAGCAAGGGCGGAGGAAGCTGTGGGTGACTTTCTAAAATGGGTACACAGGCGGCGTACTTTGACAAGCAGATCCGGCAGCTCCGAGTATGTTTTGAGAAACCGCTGAACCACGAGGTTAAGCACATGGGCCAGGAATGGTTTGTGTGTGAGCTTGCCTCGCCTCAGAGCCGCCACCAGGTTCCAGCCATTGTCACACATGACCATGCATGGCTGTAGGTTCAGCGGTGTCAGCCACAGATCTGCTTGCTATTTCAGAGCTGTCCATAACTTTTCAGCATTGTGCGGTTTGTCACCTAAGCATATTAGTTTCAGCACAGCCTGTTGTCGCTTGGCTGAGGCAGAGCTGCAGTGCTTCCAGCTTGTGACTGATGTGGTCATTTCGGAGATGGAGGCTGAAGAGGAGGAGGATGAGGTGCAGGAATGGTAGACTGTGGAGGCAACCCTGATTGACCTAGGGCCCACAATCCTTGGCATAAGGAGGATGTGTTCCGTCCCAAAGTCCGACTGGGTCCTGGCTTCCACTATGTTAACCCAGTGTGTCGTCAGCGAGATGTACTGTCCCTGTCCACAAGCACTTGTCCACGTGTCCGTGGTTAGGTGGACTTTCCCAGTAACTGCATTGTTGAGGCCACCGCTAATGTTGTGGGACACGTGCTTGTGTAATGCGGTGACGGCACACCGGGAGAAAGAGTGGCGGCTGGGGACCGAGTACCGAGGGACGGCTGCCGCCATCAGGTTGCGGAATGTTTCTGTCTCCACGAGCCGAAAAGGCAACATTTCCAGCGCAAGCAGTCGCGAAATGTGTGAATTTAGTAGTGTGGCCTGTGGGGCAATGACTGCGTATTTGCGCTTATGTTCCAAGGACTGGGGTAGGGACAACTGAACACTGCGCTGGGACAAGGACGTGGACATGCTTGCTGATGGTGCTAGTTGAGAGTGCAATGACAGGTGCAGGGCAGGAGGCATCTTCGCATCCGCCATGGACAGGGGATTGGCTTGCACGCACAATAGTGGAAGAAGCAGTGGTGCCACCCACAGACACTGCTCCTGGACCCTGGGGTTCGGCCCACAAAGTTGGGTGCTTAGCTGCCGTTTGCCTGATCATGATGGTGGTGGTCAGGCTGGTAGTTTTGCTCTCCCTGCTGATGCTGGCCTGGCAGGTGGTGCAAATGGCCTTTTTGGAGCTATCGTCAGAGTCTTTAAAAAACAATCAGACTCGGGTAGACCTAACAGTTGTACTGGCAACTTCTGTCGTGTTGATGTTACGGAGAATGGTTGCCCCCCTTCTGTCTGCGGCCACCACACTGCTTCTTCCAGCCTGTTGTGCCTCCCTCCCCCTGTGTGCTCCCTTCCCATGCTGTGTGCCTCCCTCCCCCTGTTGGGCCTCCCTCCCCTTGTGTGCTGCTGTCCTCGCTCTGTATGTCCCCCGGCCACGTTGGGTCAGTTACTATATCATCCACCACCTCGTCTTCCACTTCCGCACCCTGGTCCTCCTCTTTCTTCCCACCCCCGCTTTCGTGTGACCGTGGCTGCTCAAATATTTAGGCATCGCTACATGCGATCTCCTCTTGCCCCGCTTCAAGTGGACCAGACGAGAGGCCCAAATCTATAAATGGAAAAGTGAACAGCTCTTTGGAGTGTTCAAGTGTGGGATCAGTTGTCTCCGGCCATTCGGCATGGTGGAAGGAAGAGGATCAAGGTAAGGAATATGCAGTCCAGACTCACGGCTACTGTGACTTGACCGTGTGGAAGACAGGGTGGTGGTGGTGGCTAAGTGACTGGAAGCATTATCTGCTATCCAATAAATAACCTTTTCACACTGCTCTGTGTTCAATAGTGGTGTTCTGCGGTCCCCTATTAATTCGGACAGGAATGTCGAGCATGAAAATGTGGGTGTTTGTTGTGGCACAATTTCAGCTAGCTCACGGCCTCGTCCTCTGCATGCACCATCATCACCATCACGTCCACTTCCCCGTCCCTTACCATGCGCCTTGCCCATTTTAAATGGACAATATTTTCCACGTTCACTACAAATGGCTGGAATTGAACCGCAGTGATATGTGATACATGTGACGGAAAACCATAGTTTTAAATAGCTGGCCTGTAGGTAACTATTTTTAACAGCGAACTGGTGTCAATAACTTCGCTAACACTCTGCAACAAAATTTAAATGGAGGCCAGAAATGGCAGAATTTTGAGCGCACTTATATGTGATCCGTGTGACGGACAAACCACAGATTTAAATAGATGGATTTTTAGCTCTGTAATTTGGAAAGGATCTGGCTGTATTCTGCAGTGCCAACAAGCAAATGGAGCAGAAAAACGGTGTTCTCTGGATTGCTTTTTAAACAAATAATCAGGATTAAGATAAAAAAAAAATATTCCTGGCCCCTGATACCTGGGACTATTTCTAGAAATATCTGTAAAATCACCAGCAGCAGACAGAACTGGAATGGACTCTCTTGCTATATGCACTGCAGTCTGCCACATACACTGCCTGCCTGCCTAGCACTGATATCTATGCAGCTGGATTAGTCCTCAGAAGGACTGTTAGTTGAGATGGATATGTGTATAATATGTTGTGGTATACCTACACTAACTAAGAAACAAGCAAATCTCTCCCTAGCTCAGCAGCACCTTTCCCTACACTGCCTGATTCCGGAGTAGACTGTGATGAGCAGGTCGAATATAGACTTGATGACGCTGTGCGGCCAGCCAATCACTGTAATGCCACAACCAACATGACCAGCATTACAGTGTGTGACAGACAATCCCTGCATGTTCATTGGCTCTCTAAAGAGCGCCAAACATGCAGGGAGGGGACCCGAGCTCCTGCCGTGCAAACCCGGAAATACTCGGCGAGCTCCGAGCATCTCGAGCAGTGAGATGCTCGGGTGAGTATCGAGCAGAAGCGAGCATGCTCGCTCATCACTAATTTTAATATATGCCAACTGGTCCATGATCCCTATTATGCGGTAAAACAAGTGTGCCCTGTCAGGTTTAATAAGTGGGATTTCTTGCCTTATAAATGGCGTTGGGACCATCAGTTGTGTTGTGCAGAAGTCTAGTGGATGCACAGCTGATAGTCCTACTTAATAGACTGTTAGAATTTGTATTATTGCAAGAAAAAAGCAGCTAAGTAAAGAAAAATGAGTGGCCATCATTACTTTAAGAAATGAAGGTCAGTCAGTCCAAAAAATTGGGAAAACTTTGAAAGTGTCCCCAAGTGCAGTTGCAAAAACCATCAAGCGCTACAAAGAAACTGGCTCACATGAGGAACGCCCCAGGAAAGGAAGACCAAGAGTCACCTCTGCTTCTGAGGATAAGTTTATCCGAGTCACCAGCCTCAGAAATCGCAGGTTAACAGCAGCTCAGATTAGAGACCAGGTCAATGCCACACAGAGTTCTAGCAGCAGACACATTTCTTCAACAACTGTTAAGAGGAGAATTTGTGCAGCAGGCCTTTATGGTAAAATAGCTGCTAGGAAACCACTGCAAAGGACTGGCAACAAGCAGAAGAGACTTGTTTGGGCTAAGGAACACAAGGAATGGACATTAGACCAGTGGAAATCTGTGCTTTGGTCTGATGAGTCCAAATTTGAGATCTTTGGTTCCAACCACCGTGTCTTTGTGCAACGCAGAAAAGGTGAACGGATGGACTCTACATACCTGGTTCCTACCGTGAAGCATGGAGGAGGAGGTGTGATGGTGTAGGGGTGCGTTGCTGGTGACACTGTTGGGGATTTATTCAAAATTGAATGCATACTGAACCAGCATCAATACCACAGCATCTTGCAGGGGCATGCTATTCCATCCGGTTTGCGTTTAGTTGGAAAATCATTTATTTTTCAACAGGACAATGACCCCAAACACACCTCCAGGCTGTGTAAGGGCTATTTGACCAAGAAGGAGAGTGATGGGGTGCTACGCCAGATGACCTGCCTCCACAGTCACCAGACCTGAACCCAATCGAGATGGTTTGGGGTGAGCTGGACTGCAGAGTGAAGGCAAAACGGCCAACAAGTGCTAAGCATCTCTGGGAACTCCTTCAAGATTGTTGGAAGACCATTTCCGGTGACTACCTCTTGAACTTCATCAAGAGAATGCCAAGAGTGTGCAAAGCAGTCATCAAAGCAAAAAGTGGCTACTTTGAAGAACCTAGAATATAAGACATATTATCAGTTGTTTCACACTTTTTTGTTAAGTATATAATTCCACATGTGTTAATTCATAGTTTTGATACCTTCAGTGTGAATGTACAATTTTCATAGTCATGAAAATACAGAAAAATCTTTAAATGAGAAGGTGTGTCCAAACTTTTGGTCTGTACTGTAGGTCTGACACCATAGTAAGAGAAACGTGCCCATATCATGATACTTGCACCACCATGTTTCAATGTCTTCAGAGTGTACTGTGGCTTGAATGCCGAGTTTGGGGGTCGTCTAACAAACTGTTTGCGGCCCTTGGACCCAAAAATAACAATTTTACATTCAGCAGTCCACAAAGTGTTTCTCTTTAGGCCAGTTGATGTGTTCTTTGGCAATTTGTACCCGCTTCAGTACATGTCTTTTTTTTAACAGTGGGACTTTGCAGGGACTTCTTGCTAAGAGATTAGCTTCACACAGGCATCTTCTAACTGTCACAGTACTCTCAGGTAACTTGAGACTGTTTTTGATCATCCTGGAGCTGATCATTGGCTGAACCTTTGCCATTCTGGATATTCTTTAATCCATTTGAATAGTAGCCTTCCGTTTTCTTCCACGTCTCTCTGGTTTTGTTTTCCATTTTAAAGCATTTTAGCTGAACAGCCGATCATTGTCTGCACTTTTTTATAAGTTTTACCCTTTCCAATCAACTTTTTAATCAAAGTACACTGTTCTTCTGAACAATGTCTCGAACGACCCATATTTCTCAGGCTTTCAAGGAGAAATGCATGTACAACATGTGCTGGCTTCACCCTTAAATAAGGGCCATCTGATTCACACCTGTTTCTTCACAGAATGATTGACCTCGCTAATTGAACTCCACACTGCTATTATTTTGAACAAACCCCCTTTCAATTAATTATTCAAATACACAGACTCAAAAACATACAGATCATGAATGCGGAGTCTAGTGGTTTTCTTAGAATCTACTGCACCAACTGGTAAATTGTTTGACATGTGGTAATATAATTTATATCAAAAACAGTGATTAATCTGGTTAGTCATATTGGACTGCTATTATTTTGAACACTTCTGTATATGTTTTTAATGTATTTTGTGATGTCACAAAAGACGTTTCAGGTAAAACATCACCAGAGTTTTCCTCAAGTATTTTCCTACAGCTTAAACTATGCAGATACGCCGATGTCTAAAAGATGCCATGTGCACATACCCTGACAGCGAGTTATTAGTAAGGCCTGGGACTTAGTTGCACTAAGTGGTTTGTGAAGAGATCCCACAATACTCCAATACATACTATAGTAAGTCCTCCATAATTCTGTGGCACCCCAGGGGTCTGGTTTCCACAGTAATGTAATGTTATGTCCGAGAGCAGGTGGGAGGTCCTTTGGTCAGGGATCCTGTGCATGCCACACCTCCTGCCCAGTCTGGGGAGGGGAAGAACTTCCCCTATATAAACCCGGGGCTGAGGCAGGGTGACGAGTAGAGAAGAAGTAGAGACGAGAAACAGTCATAGGAAGAAACAGCAGAAGCTCAGTGGGAGCAATACTACTACGAGTCAGGGGCTGGCAGCTGCAGAGCTCGCCCTGACTGAGAAGCTTTCTTACCGGACCCGGCGTCCGAGGCTGTGGGGACTAACTCTTACCCAGCAGCAGAAGCCGACCGGCAGGGGATTTCAGGTCCTCAGGCCCAGAAACCCGAAGGCACGGTCACACGCGTGGGACCAGCACCGCCATCGTGGAGCGGAAGCCATTAGAAGGCCCCGAGTCACCGGCCATACGGGTGAGCACCACACGGTACACTCAGGGACGTGGGCTACTTATATCCGCTTCTAGCAAGGTAGCCAGAAGAGTACAGTCAGTTTGGGAGGCCTACAACTCCGCCTGGCCAGGGGAGATCCCATCTGCTCAAGGACTGACCAGGCCCCGTTCGCTAGCAAGTACTCCGGGAGGGTCTATCGTTGTTACCAGTAAAGACCCTGAATTACACCGCACCGTCTCTGAGTGGTTCCTGCTACCCCCATCTTCCACGTCGGCTGCCCTGAGGCCATACCCCTCCCGTTGGGGGTTATACTATCACGCTGCACAATTCTACACCGGCCTCAGCGGTCTGCCCTGCAGCGGCAGCTCCATAGCTGCAAATCAACGGGTGGCGTAGTCGACACTCAAATAACATCTATCAAGACTGCCACACACTGAGTTTGACTCCCTGGGCACGGACCGGGTCCCCGCCACTCGGAGACTACAACCCTCATCTGATCCGGTTCCGGGTAAGCCCCCGTGCGCGAGACGCTGCGCGACACAGCAGGCCCAGGGGCGCGTCAATTCCATACATGGTATATAATAATGCATGAAAGACAATCAAAGAAGAAATGCTTAAAACTAAGTTATCAATAGATATAATTCTCAACAGACAAACACAACTATAGCGACTAGAGATGCGCGAACGACTTGAGACCTAACCAAGTAATCTCGGCATGCTCGTCAAATATGTTTGCGTCTCCGCGGCTGCATGTCTCATGGCTGTTAGACAGCCGCAACACATGATGCTGGTGCTTGAAATCATTGTCTTTTTCTGTAAACCATGGTTACCTCCAAGGAAATAGGTGCAGTCATCATTCCTTTGTATTAGAACGGCTTTACAGGCAAGGACATGTTTATCGTAAAATTATATACTACATACACACTTATATGTACACACTATTGTCTACACTATATACTACATACACAATTATAAATACACACTATTGTCTACACTATATACTACATACACACTTATAAATACTCACTGTTACACTTCTCAAAACTGAAAATCAATCACTTATCAAGAACATTCGTCAAAAACTTCAAAGATAGAGGTTCTTCAGCTGAGAGAAAGGCTTCACGGCATTGAAAATTTTCCAGCAAGTGCCAGGACTCTTTCCTAAAGAGGATTCAGCTATGGGATTGGTTTAACACTGGTGCAGAGCTTGCTCAGGAATGGTAGCAGGCAGCTGTCAGTGCTTCTGTGCGTACAGTGAGGTGAAGCATTTTAGAGGTAGGCCTGGTGTCAATAAGGGCAGCAAAGAATCCACTTTGTAAAAAAAAGCATCCAGTATGACTGACATTCTGCAGGAAGTACAGGAATTGCACTACAGAAGACTGGAGTAAAGTTATTTTCTTTGATGAAGTCCCCTTCAGACTGTTTGGGACATCCAGAAGAATGATTGTTTGGTGAAGAAAAGGGGTTGAATGTTACCATACGTTCTGTGTTATGCCAACTGAAAAACATCCTGAGACAATTCATGTGTGGAATTGCCTTTCACCTAAGGGAGTGGATTACTCACAATATTGCCTGAGAACACTGCTATAAATAAAGAATGGGATCTAAACATCCTCCAAGAGCAATTTCTCCCAATAACCCAAGAGCAATTTGGTGAACAACCATTTTTCCAGCATGATGGAGACCATGTCACAAGGCCAAAGTGATAACTAAGAGGTTTGGTGAACAAAACATTACAATTTTGGGTCCATGGCTAGGAAACACCCCAGATCTCAATCTCATTGAGAACCTGTGGTGAATACTCAAAAAGCGGGAGGACACAGAAAATGTGATAAACTGTGAGCACTGATTAGACAAGAATGGGCCATCAGTCAGGATTTGGCCCACAAGCTTTTATCCAGCTGCCAGGGTGAAGGACAGAAGTTTTGAAAAATAAGGGACAACACTGTAACTTTTGAGTCTTCGCATAAACTTGATGTTTTTGTCAATAAAAAATAAAAACTTATGAAATGCTGATAATTGAAACATCTGACTAAAAAATATTAAAAAAACCTCACTGAAACAGCAGTTTGTGAAAAGCTAAATTTGTGTCATTCTCAAAACCTTTCGACACGACTGGTTGCCGTATGTTGAGTCAGGAAGGAATTTTCTCCATAATATGGGGCAATTAGCATCTGCCTCTTGGGGTTTTCGTCTTCCGCTGGATCAACGTCTTAGGTTATATTGATCTTGACGGACTTATGTTTACTTTTTATGACTGTACACACTATTATGAACAATATATATTACATGCACACTTATATACACACACTATTGTCTACACAATATACTGCATACACACTTATATTTATACACTATTGTGTACACTATATACCACATACGCACATATATACTCACTATTGTGTACACTATATACTACATACACACTTATATACACCCACTATTGTCTACACTATATACTGCATACACACTTATATACACACACACTATTGTCTACACTATATACTACATACACACTTATATGTACACACTATTGTCTACACTATATACCACATACGCACATATATACTCACTATTGTGTACACTATATACTACATACACACTTATATGTACACACTATTGTCTACACTATATACTACATACACACTTATATGTACACACTATTGTGTACACTATATACTACATACACACTTATAAATCCACACTACTGTCTACACTATATTCTACATACACACTTATATATACACACTATTGTCTACACTATATACTACATACACACTTATAAATACACACTATTGTCTACACTATATACTACATATACATTTATAAATCCACACTATTGTCTACACTATATACCACATACGCACATATATACTCACTATTGTGTACACTATATACTACATACACACTTATATACACACACTATTGTGTACACGGAGGCTGGATCTGGTGTAATCCAGTAATACGGCCAGCTTCAGAGCAGCGCTCACAAGCTCTATAGCAAATCTTGCCTAGGTGGCCAGTACTTTGGGCAATGAGCTGTAAACTATAGAATTAAAAATCCCAATAATAAAGTTGCATGTTTGAATAAGTACTTTACAATTTTATGAGGGAGTCCCGTTAAATAGAGAAGTGGGTTGCTTCTTGGTATGACCGGACAATACTCATTAGTTAAAAGGTGGCTCAACCCGCAAATTATATCTATTATATTGGGGGACTCCTGGGCTTTAACGTAACAGGCTAAGTCAGGGGATAAAAGGATCAGATGGTTGGAATATAATTGCCCAATACTTTAGTTCTGTGGGAAGATAACCCGCTGCCACATGATTCAGCAGGGACTTACTCTACTCAAGTCATGAAGAGCTCAGGAACTCACGGCCTAGCCAAATGTTCCTGCTTTTGGGGGAGTCAGGATCAGTGTGTTAAGCCAACAGTTATCTAAGGTGCATGGCCAGATTACCGTAGGTTTTGGAAGGAGTCAGTAATATCGGGGATTGTTAAGCTTTAAGTATAGATGGAATTCCTCCTTAATGACCGCTGTATAATAATTTAACTGTTGCCTCTTTATGGTAGCGCATTAAAAAAATATGTGCTGCAAAAGGATCTCACACAGGCTGCTATTAACAGCGCTGGGCATAAAGCCCAATAGAATTGGTCTCCGGTCAGTTAACCCCGTAGATGACTATGTGTGGGCCAATAGTTTGCCTGTCAGTGTAAAGTATTCTGAAGCATTATAGAAGCGATCAAATGATCACCTCCCGTTTGCACGACATTAAGCTACAAGCTAGATCACCAGCTATGGATGGTCCATTGAACTCACTACGCCGCTCTTAAAGGTTATCTTGATGCGGAGCAAAACTGCACTAGAGGCGGAATGGAGACCTATTCTCTTCAACAATGAGTCTCGCTTTTGTCGTAGACACAATGAGATAGCTGTAGATTTGTCTGGAAACCATGTGGGTGATGGCATGAAGATGTCCTACTGTCACGAGTGTGTCAGGGTTAACTAACAGTCTTGCGGTGTCCAACGGTAGAAGGTTGCTGCGTTTGGCTTTACTAACGTCTCCATGATCTTGGGGATTATACCTTTCCCTTTAGGACCCAGCAGTGACCTTCACCTTGCTTGGGGATTATACCTTTCCCTTTAGGACCCTGCTTTATCCTCACCTTTCTGCTGTTAGTCAGCATTTCCTTTCTGTTTCCTCAAATACACTCTGATTCTCAGAGTGTTGCTGGTGATAGCATGTTATACCTATTCAGGCTTTGGATTCTAGTGGTCGACTAGAATTACCTTGGAGTTTCTTCGTGGATTGTTGCCATGCTTTCTCCTGTGTCATCTTGGAGCTAAGTGTATTCCCCTGTGAGTATCCCCTGTGTGTTCTTTAGTCTTTAGTGGGGCCGACTTAGTGCTCATCCCTCCCGCTCCCTTCCTAGGGCCTAGCCTTAGGGTCTGCTAGGGCTAAGTATCCTGCTCGGCGAACCTATTTAGGGTCGATAGGGCAGTTAGGGTTTGTCATTAGTTCTGTTTAGGGGTCTCCACTCTCCCCTTCCCTAGATTTAGGGCTTCTTTCCCTTTCCCGTCATTATACGCTGGGTTCTCCCCATTCCCAGCGTGACACCTATTACCGGGAATATGGTGTGCGGTGGGATAATGTATGATAGGTGGACCATTCTAGACTTCACTCCAGGTGCACTAACATTTCATCATTACATTGATTTGATGGTGGAACCAGTGCTACGACCATTTCTCCAAAGTGTGCAAGTGGCCGATTTTCAACACAACAATGCGAGGCCATATATTGCTCAAGCTATTGGAAGCAGCCTGCCTGGCCTCAACATGCTATAATGGCCTGCAGCATTTCCAGACTTGTTTCCCATCGAACACATCTGGGATATAATTGTCAGCAGTTGCAATAAGAGCTGTCAGTAGTCGATCCTACAATTTCCATAACTCCATAACTTTTCCTTCTTGATGTTGCATTTTCAGTTTTGAGAAGTGCAACAGTGAGTATTTATAAGTGCGTATGTAGTATATAGTGTAAACAATAGTGTGTATTTATAAGTGTGTATGTAGTATATAGTGTAGACAATAGTGTGTATTTATAAGTGTGTATGTAGTATATAGTGTGTACATATAAGTGTGTATGTAGTATATAGTGTAGACAATAGTGAGTATTTATAAGTGTGTATGTAGTATATAGTGTAGATAATAGTGTGTATTTATAAGTGTGTATGTAGTATATAGTGTAGACAATAGTGTGTACATGTAAGTGTGTATGTAGTATATAGTGTACACAATAGTGAGTATATATGTGCGTATGTGGTATATAGTGTAGACAATAGTGTGTATTTATAAGTGTGTATGTAGTATATAGTGTACACAATAGTGTGTATTTATAAGCGTGTATGTAGTATATAGTGTAGACAATAGTGTGTATTTATAAGTGTGTATGTAGTATATAGTGTAGACAATAGTGAGTATTTATAAGTGTGTATGTAGTATATAGTGTAGACAATAGTGTGTATTTATAAGTGTGTATGCAGTATATAGTGTAGACAATAGTGTGTATTTATAAGTGTGTATGTAGTATATAGTGTAGACAATAGTATGTACATGTAAGTGTGTATGTAGTATATAGTGTACACAATAGTGAGTATATATGTGCGTATGTGGTATATAGTGTAGACAATAGTGTGTTATTTATAAGTGTGTATGTAGTATATAGTGTAGACAATAGTGTGTATTTATAAGTGTGTATGTAGAATATAGTGTAGACAGTAGTGTGGATTTATAAGTGTATATGTAGTATATAGTGTAGACAATAGTGTGTATTTATAAGTGTGTATGTAGTATATAGTGTACACAATAGTGTGTACATATAAGTGTGTATGTAGTATATAGTGTACACAATAGTGTGTACATATAAGTGTGTATGTAGTATATAGTGTACACAATAGTGTGTGTATATAAGTGTGTATGTAGTACATAGTGTACACAATAGTGAGTATATATGTGCGTATGTGGTATATAGTGTAGACAATAGTGTGGATTTATAAATGTATATGTAGTATATAGTGTAGACAATAGTGTGTATTTATAAGTGTGTATGTAGTATATAGTGTAGACAATAGTGTGTATTTATAAGTGTGTATGTAGTATATAGTGTAGACAATAGTGTGTATTTATAAGTGTGTATGTAGTCTATAGTGTAGACAATAGTGTGTATTTATAAGTGTGTATGTAGTATATAGTGTAGACAATAGTGTGTATTTATAAGTGTGTATGTAGAATATAGTGTAGACAGTAGTGTGGATTTATAAGTGTATATGTAGTATATAGTGTAGACAATAGTGTGTATTTATAAGTGTGTATGTAGTATATAGTGTACACAATAGTGTGTACATATAAGTGTGTATGTAGTATATAGTGTACACAATAGTGTGTACATATAAGTGTGTATGTAGTATATAGTGTACACAATAGTGTGTGTATATAAGTGTGTATGTAGTACATAGTGTACACAATAGTGAGTATATATGTGCGTATGTGGTATATAGTGTAGACAATAGTGTGGATTTATAAATGTATATGTAGTATATAGTGTAGACAATAGTGTGTATTTATAAGTGTGTATGTAGTATATAGTGTAGACAATAGTGTGTATTTATAAGTGTGTATGTAGTATATAGTGTAGACAATAGTGTGTATTTATAAGTGTGTATGTAGTCTATAGTGTAGACAATAGTGTGTATTTATAAGTGTGTATGTAGTATATAGTGTAGACAATAGTGTGTATTTATAAGTGTGTATGTAGAATATAGTGTAGACAGTAGTGTGGATTTATAAGTGTATATGTAGTATATAGTGTAGACAATAGTGTGTATTTATAAGTGTGTATGTAGTATATAGTGTACACAATAGTGTGTACATATAAGTGTGTATGTAGTATATAGTGTACACAATAGTGTGTACATATAAGTGTGTATGTAGTATATAGTGTAGACAATAGTGGGTGTATATAAGTGTGTATGTAGTATATAGTGTAGACAATAGTGAGTATTTATAAGTGTGTATGTAGTATATAGTGTAGACAATAGTGTGTATTTATAAGTGTGTATGTAGTATATAGTGTAGACAATAGTGTGTATTTATAAGTGTGTATGTAGTATATAGTGTAGACAATAGTGTGTACATGTAAGTGTGTATGTAGTATATAGTGTACACAATAGTGAGTATATATGTGCGTATGTGGTATATAGTGTAGACAATAGTGTGTTATTTATAAGTGTGTATGTAGTATATAGTGTAGACAATAGTGTGTATTTATAAGTGTGTATGTAGAATATAGTGTAGACAGTAGTGTGGATTTATAAGTGTGTATGTAGTATATAGTGTACACAATAGTGAGTATATATGTGCGTATGTGGTATATAGTGTAGACAATAGTGTGTACATATAAGTGTGTATGTAGTATATAGTGTAGACAATAGTGTGTGTGTATATAAGTGTGTATGCAGTATATAGTGTAGACAATAGTGGGTGTATATAAGTGTGTATGTAGTATATAGTGTAGACAATAGTGAGTATTTATAAGTGTGTATGTAGTATATAGTGTAGACAATAGTGTGTATTTATAAGTGTGTATGTAGTATATAGTGTAGACAATAGTGTGTATTTATAAGTGTGTATGTAGTATATAGTGTAGACAATAGTGTGTATATATAAGTGTGTATGTAGAATATAGTGTAGACAGTAGTGTGGATTTATAAGTGTGTATGTAGTATATAGTGTACACAATAGTGTGTACATATAAGTGTGTATGTAGTATATAGTGTAGACAATAGTGTGTACATATAAGTGTGTATGTAGTATATAGTGTACACAATAGTGAGTATATATGTGCGTATGTGGTATATAGTGTAGACAATAGTGTGTACATATAAGTGTGTATGTAGTATATAGTGTAGACAATAGTGTGTGTGTATATAAGTGTGTATGCAGTATATAGTGTAGACAATAGTGGGTGTATATAAGTGTGTATGTAGTATATAGTGTACACAATAGTGAGTATATATGTGCGTATGTGGTATATAGTGTACACAATAGTGTATAAATATAAGTGTGTATGCAGTATATTGTGTAGACAATAGTGTGTGTATATAAGTGTGCATGTAATATATATTGTTCATAATAGTGTGTACAGTCATAAAAAGTAAACATAAGTCCGTCAAGATCAATATAACCTAAGACGTTGATCCAGCGGAAGACGAAAACCCCAAGAGGCAGATGCTAATTGCCCCATATTATGGAGAAAATTCCTTCCTGACTCAACATACGGCAACCAGTCGTGTCGAAAGGTTTTGAGAATGACACAAATTTAGCTTTTCACAAACTGCTGTTTCAGTGAGGTTTTTTTAATATTTTTTAGTCAGATGTTTCAATTATCAGCATTTCATAAGTTTTTATTTTTTATTGACAAAAACATCAAGTTTATGCGAAGACTCAAAAGTTACAGTGTTGTCCCTTATTTTTCAAAACTTCTGTCCTTCACCCTGGCAGCTGGATAAAAGCTTGTGGGCCAAATCCTGACTGATGGCCCATTCTTGTCTAATCAGTGCTCACAGTTTATCACATTTTCTGTGTCCTCCCGCTTTTTGAGTATTCACCACAGGTTCTCAATGAGATTGAGATCTGGGGTGTTTCCTAGCCATGGACCCAAAATTGTAATGTTTTGTTCACCAAACCTCTTAGTTATCACTTTGGCCTTGTGACATGGTCTCCATCATGCTGGAAAAATGGTTGTTCACCAAATTGCTCTTGGGTTATTGGGAGAAATTGCTCTTGGAGGATGTTTAGATCCCATTCTTTATTTATAGCAGTGTTCTCAGGCAATATTGTGAGTAATCCACTCCCTTAGGTGAAAGGCAATTCCACACATGAATTGTCTCAGGATGTTTTTCAGTTGGCATAACACAGAACGTATGGTAACATTCAACCCCTTTTCTTCACCAAACAATCATTCTTCTGGATGTCCCAAACAGGCTGTAGACACCGCATGCGATAAATCCAGAAGGATTCCTTTCTATTCAATGTTTGAATTCTATTCTGGGTGGAAACTGGTATGGATTCTACGGGGGTTATTTGAACTTCAAATTTCCCCCCATGATTCTGCAGTAGATGGCCTGATAGGCTATGTGTTAAAAGCCCTATTTTGGCATTGTGACGGTGTCCACTAAGGCGGTTTTGCACTTTTCTTATGGTACGACCGACGTATTGTAAACCGCATTTGCAAGTAATAACGTATATAACGTAGTCTGTTTGACAGGTGAGATACTGGCGAATTGGAAATTTTTCACCTGTACTATGACAAATAATCTCTTTGCAACCATGTGATCTACATCTGCAACAGTTGCAAAGTTTCTTTCTGCATTTGAATACTCCCACTGATTTGGTTGTATTGAATCTTTTTCGCTCAGATAAAGTGGGGATGTTTTTAAGTCGGCTTGGAGCTATCAAATTCCTGATGGTTTTTCCTCTTCTAAAGGTGATCCCTGGTCTTTCAGGTAGGGATTCTCTTAGAAGAGGATCTTGTTGCAGAATATACCAATATTTACTGAGTATTTTTCTGACATTTAAGTTTTCCTTATTATAGGCTGTGATGAAGTTAAATCTCCATTTATTGGGTTGTAAAGGATTTTTTGTGAACCTTGTACTGTCATTGGGGAATTTTAAGATGGTATCTGTTTCTAATTTGTGTTCCTTGCTCTTTTCCTTAATTTTTTCTGTCTTATTTGACTTATTTTTCATTGCCAAAAGGCAATCCTTCTGTGTCTTTTTTCTGTTGGTTTCATATGCTGCTGAAATTAGTTTTTTGGGGTACTTTTTTGTTTTAAACCGGTCTATAAGGACTTTTGCTTGTATATTATAGTCCTCTAGTTGTGTGTTATTTTTCCTTATACGTAAAAACTGGCCATAAGGGATGTTTTTTTTCCATTTGTGAAAATGTGCACTATTGAACTCTAAATATCCATTTGAATCTACTACTTTAAAGTATGTTTTTGTTATTAATGAGTTTTTTTTAAAACTGATTTCTAAATCTAAAAAATTGATTTTATTTATACTCATATTAAAAGTGAAATTGATACCCCACTCGTTTTGGTTTAGTTCATAAATAAGTTGTTCCGCCATTTTTTGGTCTCCTTTCCACAGGATAACTAAATCATCAATATATCTACGGTACAGGATAATATTTTCTGTATACATGGCTTTTGTCAGAGCTGATAGGGACTCGAAACGTCCCATGAATAAATTAGCGAAACTAGGCGCGACTCGAGTCCCCATTGCTGTACCGAGCTTCTGGACATATAACTGGTCTTGGAATTCAAATATATTTCTCTTTAAGATGAATTCAAGGCCTAAAAGAATGAATTGTATTTGGGCTTGCGGCATATTGGTATATGTTTCTAAGTAATATCGAGTTGCTGATATCCCCAATTGGTGGTCTATGTTTGAGTATAGTGCTGTTACATCTAAGGATATGAACCAATATCCTTCTTCCCAATATATATCCTGTAATTCTTCTATCAGTTGGGTAGAATCACGTAGATACGATGGGAGTTTTTTCACTATGTTTTGTAGATGGAGATCGATATAATGGGAAAGATAGCTGGTAAGTGAATTTATACCAGCTATAATGGGGCGACCTGGTGGATTAATTGGATCCTTATGAATTTTGGGTAAATGATAAAAAAAAGCTAGGGAGTATTCTTTATTTGTGAGAAACTGCTTTTCTCTTTTATCTATAATTCCTTTTTCATAAGCGGTATTTATGATTAGATGATATTCTTTAGAAATGGTTTTTGAAGGATCTATATTAAGTTTACTATAATATTTTTCATCTGATAGTATTCTATGTGCTTCTTTGAGGTACACTTCTCGATCTTGAATTATTACCCCCCCCCCCTTTATCTGCTTCTCTAATGACAATTGTATTATTATTTTTTAAGGTTTTTATGGCACATTTTTCTTTTTTTGTGATGTTAGCTCTTGTTTTCAGGTTTTCTTTCACATGGTGTTTTTTATTATTCTTTTTTGAAGATTTTTTAAAAAACTGTTTTTTATTTATTTTGCGGAATTCGTCCCCTAAGAACAACATAATATTATTATGAATCTGATTTTCCTCTTAAATACAATCTGTCAATAGTGAGCGATAGTGTTACTGGATCTACATGCAGGGGAGAAAAACATTCTTTTAAACATTTTAACCAAAAACAGGTTTTTATTTCTTCTTAATCATTTAAGAAAGTATTTTGTGTGTTTTTTTTTTTTTTTTTTTTGTTGTTGTTGCATTTTTATTGTAGTTGTTGTTGTACTTTTATTTGATTTTACTCTAGTAGAGACAACCTTAGATTGCATGATTAACTAATCACATGCATAAATCAACTCAATTAACATGATTAATTAACTGGGCGGTCCATGACCCTGATGAACCTGATCAGTGCTTTATATAATGAAGAGACTTTCCATAAGCATGACTATGAAATTGTACCTGATGAAGACTCTGTAATGAGTAGAAACGCGTTGTACATTGCTATTTTATATTCTAATCAATAAATCCTGAATGAAAATATCCACTGGGCCCTATTTGGAAGCGCCGCGATATACAAACCGGAATTTATCGAACCGATCTACTGAGCAAACAGGATCTTCCAACATGAGGACCTGATCCTTCCGGTAAAGCGTGCTGCAAGCCACAAGAGTCCACCACTATCAAACGTTAAACCTCAAGACTATTTAAAGGTGAGCAGTTTTCAGTTACCTCACCCTTATTTACAAATCCTAAAATATACTGCACTTAGATCTGCGCCGTTCCTTTTTCCATTTTCTCCCCTAGAAGCTGAGAGACAGCTTTACTAAATCCTGACTGAAGCCCCTGGAACATAACCCGGGAGCTAGGGAGTGGATTAACCTCGTTCTGAGGAGGAACTGGCAGCGATCTATCATGGAACACTTTAAAAACAGATCATCAAGGAGAAGAGACACACTTGCAAAAATTACATACATGGATAAGTCTGAACACAATGTGGGATTCATACCTAATGAAATAGATCTAGACACTAAAAAGAAGATCAATACATTGTTTTTCATGTTCGAAAAAACAATGAAGATGGAAATTAGACACCAGCTCGACGCGGAATTTTTAAATATATGTTTAGATAAAAGTATTATCCCTAGGGGACTGGAGATTCATTTTGACAGTTCCTTTCCGGAAGATCCGGATTTCACAAAGGACTGGAGAAAGATTATAGACAATTGTTCTTATAAATTAATGTCTTTATTGATAAAGAAAAGGAAAATGCTTGCAAAAAATGCTTCTGAAAACTGTGAAAAATTGTTGACAGAACTGAATGAATTCAATCATTCCTCCTACTTTAACATAGTAAATTCTGATATAAATGGGAATCTGCAGAGATTTGAGAATGGTCTTATCGAACATAAAACCAAAAAACTGAGGAGAGACATGTATCTCTACAATAACAATAAAAATAATCTTAGAAATAATATGGAAGCAAATTTTAAGCAAAATACAGCTGAAAATATAAATTTACGTAAAACTAATAAAGAGAAACAATTACATCAAAACACCAAAGAGAACATCACAAATGAAAACATGTTTTCAAAAAAACAGAGAGAAACTATAGACACTATTTGTACGTTTTACAATTCAAAGCATGCAAGGAATAGACAAACCTCAAATAAATATTGGGTAAATGAATCAACTCCCAATCACAATCGAATTCCAAGGAAAAATAATGCAAGCTTCTCAACTATTAAACAGTCACATTGCCAGTCTACACCTAGTAGTGGGAAAAATTTCCAACATACAGAGAAAATAAAATCCCCCTGCAACATAATTCCCACTGCTAATATCTCTCCCATTCACATAGAAGTCAATGCGGAAGTGCATAATCTTCCGGCACCCAACCCGGGTCTCCCACCCTTAAAACTATTAACAAATAAAACAACTACGACTGCTAACACATGGGTTAATCCCTGTTCAATAGAAAGCAGGGACATCGAAGAAATTACTGAATGTGAGGATCTTCTAAATATAACAAATCTAGCAAATTTAACAACACATAGTGTAGAGGACAGCTCTCAACCTTTTATAACTGTCATCCAAGCACCGTCATACTCCCCTTCATCTACAGCCTCACATATTTCTTTTTTAGAGATTGGACCCCTCCAACCCCCACCCCTATTAGAAACACTGCTTCCTCCGATTATAAGCCTCACCTCTATGGCTCCCATTATGCTACCTCCTTCACAACAGCAGATAACTCAATTTTTTCCCTTGATTACATCTCAAACCAACAAAAAAAGAAAAGGCGGCCCAGAGGCACGAGAGCAGGTAGGAAACACCCTAAAAAAATCATTACCAAATCCTACCTCCTTAAATCTGATAGAAAAAGAAAAAATAGCCCAAACACAAAAATAAAAAGTAATAAGAAACACATAAAAAATAAAAAAGTAATGAAAAGAGATAGGAAAGAAAACTCTGATAAAATAAAAAATTTTAATTTATCTAAATACACACTAAACGAAAATGAACAAACTCTGCTTGAAAAAGGACTGAACTTCTGCCCTGACCAACGTGCAAATAACTTTGATCTGTATATTGACCTAAATCAGTTCATAAGACGTCTTACCCTATCCAGACATTTTGCGATAAAAGAAAAAATAAAAGAAAAAACTTTTGAACCTACGGAAATACGTAAAAATCCTAAAAATAATTCTAAGTCTGAAAATAAACATGATGAAAATATACATCTTGTAGTTAAAAATAGATCTAATTTTAATCCTATCCATCATAGAGGAAGCTACATTGAGACCTTCCTCTCATTGGTAGGGGACGAATTCCGCAAAATAAATAAAAAACAGTTTTTTAAAAAATCTTCAAAAAAGAATAATAAAAAACACCATGTGAAAGAAAACCTGAAAACAAGAGCTAACATCACAAAAAAAGAAAAATGTGCCATAAAAACCTTAAAAAATAATAATACAATTGTCATTAGAGAAGCAGATAAAGGGGGGGGGGGGATAATAATTCAAGATCGAGAAGTGTACCTCAAAGAAGCACATAGAATACTATCAGATGAAAAATATTATAGTAAACTTAATATAGATCCTTCAAAAACCATTTCTAAAGAATATCATCTAATCATAAATACCGCTTATGAAAAAGGAATTATAGATAAAAGAGAAAAGCAGTTTCTCACAAATAAAGAATACTCCCTAGCTTTTTTTTATCATTTACCCAAAATTCATAAGGATCCAATTAATCCACCAGGTCGCCCCATTATAGCTGGTATAAATTCACTTACCAGCTATCTTTCCCATTATATCGATCTCCATCTACAAAACATAGTGAAAAAACTCCCATCGTATCTACGTGATTCTACCCAACTGATAGAAGAATTACAGGATATATATTGGGAAGAAGGATATTGGTTCATATCCTTAGATGTAACAGCACTATACTCAAACATAGACCACCAATTGGGGATATCAGCAACTCGATATTACTTAGAAACATATACCAATATGCCGCAAGCCCAAATACAATTCATTCTTTTAGGCCTTGAATTCATCTTAAAGAGAAATATATTTGAATTCCAAGACCAGTTATATGTCCAGAAGCTCGGTACAGCAATGGGGACTCGAGTCGCGCCTAGTTTCGCTAATTTATTCATGGGACGTTTCGAGTCCCTATCAGCTCTGACAAAAGCCATGTATACAGAAAATATTATCCTGTACCGTAGATATATTGATGATTTAGTTATCCTGTGGAAAGGAGACCAAAAAATGGCGGAACAACTTATTTATGAACTAAACCAAAACGAGTGGGGTATCAATTTCACTTTTAATATGAGTATAAATAAAATCAATTTTTTAGATTTAGAAATCAGTTTTAAAAAAAACTCATTAATAACAAAAACATACTTTAAAGTAGTAGATTCAAATGGATATTTAGAGTTCAATAGTGCACATTTTCACAAATGGAAAAAAAACATCCCTTATAGCCAGTTTTTACGTATAAGGAAAAATAACACACAACTAGAGGACTATAATATACAAGCAAAAGTCCTTATAGACCGGTTTAAAACAAAAAAGTACCCCAAAAAACTAATTTCAGCAGCATATGAAACCAACAGAAAAAAGACACAGAAGGATTGCCTTTTGGCAATGAAAAATAAGTCAAATAAGACAGAAAAAATTAAGGAAAAGAGCAAGGAACACAAATTAGAAACAGATACCATCTTAAAATTCCCCAATGACAGTACAAGGTTCACAAAAAATCCTTTACAACCCAATAAATGGAGATTTAACTTCATCACAGCCTATAATAAGGAAAATTTAAACGTCAGAAAAATACTCAGTAAATATTGGTATATTCTGCAACAAGATCCTCTTCTAAGAGAATCCCTACCTGAAAGACCAGGGATCACCTTTAGAAGAGGAAAAACCATCAGGAATTTGATAGCTCCAAGCCGACTTAAAAACATCCCCACTTTATCTGAGCGAAAAAGATTCAATACAACCAAATCAGTGGGAGTATTCAAATGCAGAAAGAAACTTTGCAACTGTTGCAGATGTATATCACACGGTTGCAAAGAGATTATTTGTCATAGTACAGGTGAAAAATTTCCAATTCGCCAGTATCTCACCTGTCAAACAGACTACGTTATATACGTTATTACTTGCAAATGCGGTTTACAATACGTCGGTCGTACCATAAGAAAAGTGCAAAACCGCCTTAGTGGACACCGTCACAATGCCAAAATAGGGCTTTTAACACATAGCCTATCACGCCATCTACTGCAGAATCATGGGGGGAAATTTGAAGTTCAAATAACCCCCGTAGAATCCATACCAGTTTCCACCCAGAATAGAATTCAAACATTGAATAGAAAGGAATCCTTCTGGATTTATCGCATGCGGTGTCTACAGCCAGAGGGATTAAATGACAGAATTGAATATATTTGATAGAAAAACAAAGTTGAACAGGCAGAACCACACTGAGTTCACTTTACATTAGAGGACCTTGAATATATTAACAATAAACATATATTTATTAGTCATTAAATAGAGAAATAATAACCACACTGAAGGTCAGTAAGAACAACATAATATTATTATGAATCTGATTTTCCTCTTAAATACAATCTGTCAATAGTGAGCGATAGTGTTACTGGATCTACATGCAGGGGAGAAAAACATTCTTTTAAACATTTTAACCAAAAACAGGTTTTTATTTCTTCTTAATCATTTAAGAAAGTATTTTGTGTGGTTTTTTTTTTTTTTTTTTTTTTTTTTGTTGTTGTTGCATTTTTATTGTAGTTGTTGTTGTACTTTTATTTGATTTTACTCTAGTAGAGACAACCTTAGATTGCATGATTAACTAATCACATGCATAAATCAACTCAATTAACATGATTAATTAACTGGGCGGTCCATGACCCTGATGAACCTGATCAGTGCTTTATATAATGAAGAGACTTTCCATAAGCATGACTACGAAATTGTACCTGATGAAGACTCTGTAATGAGTAGAAACGCGTTGTACATTGCTATTTTATATTCTAATCAATAAATCCTGAATGAAAATATCCACTGGGCCCTATTTGGAAGCGCCGCGATATACAAACCGGAATTTATCGAACCGATCACAGAAAAAGAAACAGCCTTACCAACACCAGGTCAGAATACCAATGCACTAACAGGATGCAGCAGACCCCCATGATAAAGGCAGTATTCCTATCCCTAATGCCAAAAAGGACTTTGATACGGTTTACTGGGCTACTTAGACAAAGTACTCATCAAATTTGGTTTGACTGGCTTTATCAAATCGTTTATAACATCCCTATATTTCAACCCCAAAGCCATGGTTCTTTCTTCCAGTTCCTTATCATCCAACTTGAAAAGCTCGAATGGAACCAGCCAGGTCAACCCCAATAATTTTTGCGTTAATTATGGAGCACCTGGCAGAGTCCATTCGTCCCAATTCAGACATTTCTGGTCTTAGCGTTGGTAACTTTAAAACATGTTAGCTGATGACTTAATTACAGTTATATGAAAAAGTTTGGGCACCCCTATTAATCTTAAGCTTAATGTTTTCTTAAAATTGGTGTTTTTGCAACAGCTATTTCAGTTTGATATATGTAATAACTGTTGGACACAGTAATGTTTCTGCCTTGAAATGAGGTTTATTGTACTAACAGAAAATGTGCAATCTGGATTCAAACAAAATTTGACAGGTGCATAAGTATGGGTACCCTTATCATTTTCTTGTTTTAAATACTCCTACCTACTTTTTACTGACTTACTAAAGCACTTTTTTTTGGTTTTGTAACCACATTGAGCTTTGAACTTCATAGCCAGGTGTATGCAATCATGAGAAAAGCTACTTAAAGTGGCCACTTGCAAGTTGTTCTCCTGTTTGAATCTCCTCTGAAGAGTGGCATCATGGGCTCCTCAAAACAACTGTCAAATGATCTGAAAACAAAGATTATTCAACATAGTTGTTCAGGGGAAAGTTACAAAAAGCTGTCTCAGAGATTTAACCTGTCAGTTTCCACTGTGAGGAACATAGTAAGGAAATAGAAGAACACAGGGACAGTTCTTGTTAAGGCCAGAAGTGGCAGGCCAAGAAAAACATCAGAAAGGCAGAGAAGAAGAATGGTGAGATCAGTCAAGGACAATCCTCAGACCACCTCCAGAGAGCTGCAGCATCAACTTGCTGCAGATGGTGTCACTGTGCATCGGTCAACTATGCAACGCACTTTGCACAAGGAGAAGCTGTATGGGAGAGTGATGCGAAAGAAGCTGTTTCTGCAAGCACGTCACAAACAGAGTTGGCTGAGGTATGCAAAAGCACATTTGGAGAAGCCAATTTCTTTTTGGAAGAAGGTCCTGTGGACTGATGAAACCAAGATTGAGTTGTTTGGTCATACAAAAAGGCGTTATGCATGGCGGCAAAAAAACACAGCATTCCAAGAAAAACACTTGCTACCCACAGTAAAATTTGGTGGAGGTTCCATCATGCTTTGGGGCTGTGTGGCCAATGCCGGCACCGGGAATCTTGTTAAAGTTGAGGGACGCATGGATTCCACTCAGTATCAGCAGATTCTTGACAATAATGTTCAAGAATCAGTGATAAAGTTGAAGATACGCAGGGGATGGATCTTTCAGCAAGACAATGATCCAAAACACTGCTCCAAATCTACTCATGCATTCATGCAGAGGAACAATTACAATGTTCTGGAATGGCCATCCCAGTCACCAGACCTGAATATCATTGAACATCTGTGGGATCATTTGAAGAGGGCTGTCCATGCTCGGCGACCATCAAACTTAACTGAACTGGAATTGTTTTGTAAAGAGGAATGGTCAAAAATACCTTCATCCAGGATCCAGGAACTCATTAAAAGCTACAGGAAGCGACTAGAGGCTGTTATTTTTGCAAAAGGAGGATCTACTAAATATTAATGTCACTTTTCTGGTGAGGAGCCCATACTTATGCACCTGTCAAATTTTGTTTGAATCCAGATTGCACATTTTCTGTTAGTACAATAAACCTCATTTCAAGGCAGAAACATTACTGTGTCCAACAGTTATTACATATATCAAACTGAAATAGCTGTTGCAAAAACACCAATTTTTATAAAACATTAAGCTTAAGATTAATAGGGGTGCCCAAACTTTTTCATATAACTGTATCTACTCCACAGATATAGAAATATCTCTTCATGCCGTCATCGCTTTTCTATAATCTTTTGCTGACATTTCATTTTATAAACTAAATGGCAATAAACCTTAAAAATTATATGGTGACCTTTCCGCTTGTGATCAACACAAGATTGCCAATTTTGCCAATGTACAAATGATAATTTACATTGATTTATATATTTACATCTTGTCACAACAACCGTGACTTTATTGGGTCACAGCTGTTTTATTTACCGTATTTTTCGGACTATAAGACGCACCGGGCCATAAGACGCACCCCAAATTTTAGGGTGGAAAATAGGAAAAAAAAAATTTTTTATAAGATGGGGGTCCATCTTATAGTCTGAATAGGTATCTTACTTGGGGGGGGCGGTGGAGCTGGGGTCACAGAAGGCAGGGTCGTTCAGGAAGCCGGTGGAAGTGGAGGCATGCTGGTACCTGGTGGCTGGGGGCCTGGCGCTGGGGGCTTGGTTCCCTGGTACCTGGGGGCCTGGTACCCTGGTATCTGGGTTGCTGGGGGCCTGGTGCTGGTGCCTGGTGCTGGGGGCCAGGGTGCTGGTGGCCTTGTACCTGGGGTGCTGGTGGACTGGTGCCTAGTACCTGGAGTGCTGGTGGCCTGGTACCTGGGGTGTGGCCATTTTCCTGTAGAGCACAGCTTCAGGAACATGGCCGCGGCCACCGGAAGCCGCTCACTCTGCTCTGCAAACTTTGCTCACAGAAATACACCAGCCCCGGTACCCGGCCAGGCCCAGCCCCCAGCCAAATACCGGCCCGCCTCACCTCTTCTACCGCCGCTGCCCTGCGATCCCGCTCCACCACCACCGGTAAGTTGTGTTCGGACCATAAGACGCACCCCCCATTTTCCTCCCAAATTTGGGGGGAAAAAAGTGAGTCTTATGGTCTGAAAAATACGGTATACCATAACATTTATACAGCAGTGATCAAAAATATACCCTTATCTGGGTGTATGATACTTTAATATGTAATCATATTTTATACAAAACAATAAAAGTTACATTTTATTCACAAACTTTATTCCCCTCCTCTCCTCTTTTCCTTATTAATCTATAGTCTTATAGGGGTGTACACTAATGTGAATAAATGTCCGATGAGATTTGACAATAAACTTATTGCAAATTTGAGACAACATCGTCACATTGGGCACACTATGGCAACCACACTTCATTTTCCACACCACCTCTACTTTAACAAATACTACCTCTTGTATATGATCTGACTCCCTCTCAGGCACCTATCTCTTCCTTCCCCTCTTTCTTCTCCCTTATTGTTTTCCTCACTATTTTCATCTCTATATTTTATATAAGTCAAACATTTATATGAATTTTTTTTTAAATACTATTGCATCGTTTATCTTCTGAAACTTTAACAAAAATTTACAGTTTAAAAGAAAAAAAATTCCACATGGCCTTAAAAAAGTTGTCCAGTACTTTATATTACCCCCCCCCCAATGAATCCCCCCAGGGCCCCTAAGGATTTTTGTAAATACCTTACGTTGCTGTTTCTGCCTGTGAGCGGCGCTATCCTTGGCCGCTCACAAGCATCACGTGACCCCATGATGACGTCACGACAAATGAGGCGTGACTTAGCGCTGGGGTCCCCACGGTGGCTGCTGGGTTGTGGGCTGGGTTACCCCCCGCATCACACCCAGCATCCAACGTGCGCTTTCCCAATGAATGGGGAATGGCAGAGCGCAGTGGATGCCGGGTGTGATGCGGGGGAGTAACCCCGCCCACAGCCTGGCATCCACCGTGGAATGCAGAAGACAGAGACCCCCGGCTGCTGCCAGCACTTGTCATGACGTCAGCGGATGTCAGAGTCAGCTACAGCCGGGGGTCACGTGATGCCTGTGAGCAGCCAGTGATAGCACCGCTCACAGGCAGTATCTGCAGTGTAAGGTAATTACAAATATCCTTAGGCGCCCCGGGGGGATACATTGCGGGGGTAATATAAAGTACTGGACAACCCCTTTAATTCTCCCTATCAATGTTCAGGCTCATAATAAATTGAAACTTGAATCGCTTTTCCTATTTAGGTGGTCGGAAGAAGTCATTCCATACTTGGGGATTATACTATCTGCTTCTCACATGATTATTAAGAAACATTTCTACCATCTTTATCATTCACATGAATCTGAACTGGACAGGTTCTCACACCTAGCCCTTTCTTGCCTAGCAATAATCCAATCCTTATCAATTGAATCTCACAGATGGATGCAGTTTGAAAACTTTTTTGCTAAATTTGGTTCCGCCAGGCGAACTCTTCAGTCTGAATACATCAAACCTACCTCCTGTTCCCCTATACTCCCAATTATGTTATCTACTGTTTCCCTTTGGAGAACCTGGGAAATGTGTCCTCTATGTGAGATCTCAATTAGAGAATTAGAGCCCCATATCCCTTATCAATTCTGTCTACATGGGAGGTAAGCAGTCTGAGGACTTGGCAGATATTAGCAAGGATTCCTTGTTTCTTTAGTTAGACACAATTATTAAAAAGTAATAGCGCCAACATGGATCTTTCTATCAATACTTGTGTAGCACCCTGAGGATTCGGCTGCTACAGGGGTATTGCACCTCAACCCAGAGGTGTGATATTCCACTCCCGGGTAAGGATGGAGTGTGGGACTGAGTCCAGAGAGCTGCATGCACTACACACATCCCATTTCCGGGGAACAGACCAACGGTACTCCCACTTAGAAATGTGCAGGTACGACCGAGTCTGTTCCTGGCTGGAGTGGGAGGGGGGTGGTACATCCCAAGTAGTGTAGGGGCAGATAGGGGGAGCAGCCTGGGTAAAGATAGGAGCTCATTGGGTGCTGGTCACCTGAGCTCACACATAGAGGGAGTATTTAAGGTGGGCACCATCTAAGATCAGGGTCAGTCTGTCAGAGTGGAGGCAGTCAGCGAGTCTTTGCAGAGGAGAGGAAGAGAGCAGAAGAGGAGCAGAGCAGCCCCAGAGAGAGAGAGGAGAAAGAGAGACCCAGAGAGAACAAGCAGGAACTCTGAGAACCCACATACAAACACAGGGTGAAGAGTTGGCAAAAGGGTACCGGATCCCAAACTGGTGGGGGCTCAAGCACACCTCAGCCAGAGACCGGAGGCCGTGGGCAGGATCTGCCAAGGCCACCCACCACATCCACCCTGAAGGCAAACCACGCGTAGGGTCAGGGAACCCAAGGCCAAGGGTTTCCCAACAGAAGGCCCGAGGGAGCTGGACCTAGGTGGATCCCTGGTGGGGACGGCCAGAAGACAGGACAGGAAGGAGGGCTCAGGGTCACGCTCCGGACTTGCTTGGGGGTTGGCTGAATCCAGGACCTGGTGGACGCAGCACGGCTCGGGTGGTCACTTGAAGCTGGAGTGACCGGAACATCAGCAGTGAGTAAATACCCTAAACTGCACAACCCGACTCTGTCTTCACTTAACATCTACGCTGCACCACCACAACCCCCATCCTCTGCACCTGACCCCCTGAGGCTATACCCCACCCGTTGGGGGTTATACTATCAAAAGCTGCACCAACACCATCAGCCTCAGCGGACCCTGCTGCAGCGGCGGCCGTAGTGACCGCAATACAACGGGTGGCGTAGTCGACATAAAGAACTTTATAACATCTGTAGGACTGCCACATACTCTGAGCTTGACACCCTGGGCACGGACCGGGTCACAGCCACTCGGAGACTACAACCCCCATCTGATCCGGCTCCGGGTATTCCCGTAAAGAATATGGCCCAGGGGGCGCGTCAACTTTGGCGTAGTCGGCAGGATTACGTGCCCACAACAACCGGGTACTGCGTGCCTGAAGAAAAGAACGAGTTTACCTCAAAAAGAAGTCTCCTGCCGGTTCCGGAGGGTCCCCGCCATCGGACTCCATCACAGGTCGATTCCCGCCGGTTGTCCGCCATTAACAGCGTTTTCCCGCCATCTGCAGAGTTTCCCGCCACTGGGAGACGATTCCCGCCATTTCCGAAGGTTTCCCGCCTTGGAGGAGCGGACGCCATTATGGGCGTGCCAGAGGGTGGCAAGAGGCCGCCTCCCATCGTGGGCCAGGACCGAAAATGGCGCCAAAAGTGGAAACCGCCCCCACCAACAGAGACTGTGATGCTAGAGGTGTCTGTCAGCGTGAAAGAACTGCTCCTGGAGCTGACAATCACCAAGTGGCCCCGGGACCGCCCTCGAAGTGGGAGGACTGAGAAGAAGAGAGCAAAGATGGGTGTCGCCTGGAGCAGTCTGGAGAGAGCGCACCCGGAGACAAGAAGCCTAGAGCTGAGTCCAGAAGAAGCTTACCCGGAGATGGGAGAAGAGCAGAGCAGCACCGGCCCGCTGGCCAGGAGCCTGCTGGAGACAACGGAAGGAGAGCAGAGCAGCACCGACCCGTTGGTCAGGAGCCTGCTAGAAGCGACGACCCCACTAGGCTTAGTGGAGGTCCTAGCACAGCTCCCCCGAGACCGGGAGTGTGCGCAGACCGCTCTGGAGGGCCTCGCAAGGAGGATGGCCCGGGTGCAACGAGAGACGTTGGCGGAGTGGAGCCGCGAGATGGCCCAGCAGACAAGAACCCGTCCGCGGAGCACGCCACCCGAGACGAGGAGACAGACCGCCTCTGAGGATGGCGCAGGAGGACTGAAGGCCGGAGACGGCGCCGAGAAGGGAGCCGAACGAATGGAGGCAGGTAAAGGGGACGTCACTACCCCAAACCTGGAAACCGCGTACCTGCCCCAGCTCCCCGTCGCAGAGCCCGAAGTACCCCCTGCCGTGCCCGTAACCGCAACGTCACCGCCACAGACTAGGCCTCAACCGGAAGCCGCAGCCGCGACCCCTGTGACGTCACACGCCTCGACCCCGAGCGTGACCAAGCAGGAAGTACCACCAGCCTGGTCGCAAGGCCTAGTACCCCCGGGCGCGCAATACCAACAGCGCCCCCTACCTCCGCGGAGCCCCCGGCCTGGTCGCAGGGCCAAGTAGCCCAGGGCGCCGCCGTCCTTACGGTGCCCTTCACTTTCCAGGTGCCCCAGGCCTGGCCGCAAGGCTTGGGCAACCCGGGCGCCACTTCCACCGCGCCCATAAGACCAAGAGTGCCGCACCTGGGTGAGGACCTGTTTGCCCAACATATGTGCCCGGATGGGCAGCCCTTCATATGGCCACCGGAGTTTCACCATCCCCGACTCCGGAAAGAGAGACCCCTAGATGAACCCCTGATCCCGGCTCCAAAGCCCGTAAAGAGGATCTCGCCCCCGCTAGCAGAAGCGCAGTTTGAGTGGGACCCCACCGGAGAAGACCTCATGGGGTTCACTCAGGAGACCCGGGCAGCTGCAGGGGAGCGTGCAGAGTGCTGCCGGCAGCAGCTCGAGGTCTTCGAGAGGGAGCGGAAAGAGGGGCGGGTCCGGGAACAACAAGCCCAGATAAGGAGCGCGGAGCAGAAGAGCCGGGCCAGGAGGAGTCCCCGTGCAGCTCATGGTCCCCCTTCCACCGGGACTGTGATCAAGTTCAATATGCAGCACGGGTGGGGCTTCATCCGAGATCACCGCACCCCAGGCGACGTCTTCGTGACCAGGAGAGACGTTGAGTCCCACCTACCGGAGGGACACAGAGGTCGTGACCTTTACATCGGGGACGAGGTCACCTTTACCCGGCACAAGTGTGCCAAGGGACCCTACGCCCTCCATGTGCATCGCCTGACGGAGGAAGAGCTGCGGTGTGAGGAGGAAGAACAAGAGGACCCGGACGGGTCTGAAGCTAAAGGTAACCACAAAGAAAGAGCAGGAGGACGTCGTCGTTGAGTACAGCAGAGTACAAGCTGCATATAGTTGCCCGTAGGGGTACCAAAGAAACTGTTGTTGCTATTATAGTCCCCGTTGGGACCAGCAAGTGTGAACTGTTTACCCGTTTATCCCTTAAATCCCACTGACCGAGGACTGAGAGCGGTCATTCCTCCCTAATACCTGGCCGAGGACTGAGAGCGGCCATATCCCTTGTAAATAGTTGCGCGTCCTAAAGCGCCCCCTACTGGTTTTATAGGAAAGCCACGAGTTCCAAAGACTGTCGCACTTTACCCGGTCACACGTTGCACAGTGACCGGAGGAGGAGCCAGAGGCGACGCGAATGTTTTATATGAAAAGTTTTATGATGCTGCTAATATATGTTATTTTATAGGTTTTATTATGTTGTTTATGCAAAAATGTATGTTTGGTGTTGTTTTATATCTTACAGCCCGAGGACGTGCTGTGATTTACCAGGGGGGAATGTAGCACCCTGAGGATTCGGCTGCTACAGGGGTATTGCACCTCAACCCAGAGGTGTGATATTCCACTCCCGGGTAAGGATGGAGTGTGGGACTGAGTCCAGAGAGCTGCATGCACTACACACATCCCATTTCCGGGGAACAGACCAACGGTACTCCCACTTAGAAATGTGCAGGTACGACCGAGTCTGTTCCTGGCTGGAGTGGGAGGGGGGTGGTACATCCCAAGTAGTGTAGGGGCAGATAGGGGGAGCAGCCTGGGTAAAGATAGGAGCTCATTGGGTGCTGGTCACCTGAGCTCACACATAGAGGGAGTATTTAAGGTGGGCACCATCTAAGATCAGGGTCAGTCTGTCAGAGTGGAGGCAGTCAGCGAGTCTTTGCAGAGGAGAGGAAGAGAGCAGAAGAGGAGCAGAGCAGCCCCAGAGAGAGAGAGGAGAAAGAGAGACCCAGAGAGAACAAGCAGGAACTCTGAGAACCCACATACAAACACAGGGTGAAGAGTTGGCAAAAGGGTACCGGATCCCAAACTGGTGGGGGCTCAAGCACACCTCAGCCAGAGACCGGAGGCCGTGGGCAGGATCTGCCACGGCCACCCACCACATCCACCCTGAAGGCAAACCACGCGTAGGGTCAGGGAACCCAAGGCCAAGGGTTTCCCAACAGAAGGCCCGAGGGAGCTGGACCTAGGTGGATCCCTGGTGGGGACGGCCAGAAGACAGGACAGGAAGGAGGGCTCAGGGTCACGCTCCGGACTTGCTTGGGGGTTGGCTGAATCCAGGACCTGGTGGACGCAGCACGGCTCGGGTGGTCACTTGAAGCTGGAGTGACCGGAACATCAGCAGTGAGTAAATACCCTAAACTGCACAACCCGACTCTGTCTTCACTTAACATCTACGCTGCACCACCACAACCCCCATCCTCTGCACCTGACCCCCTGAGGCTATACCCCACCCGTTGGGGGTTATACTATCAAAAGCTGCACCAACACCATCAGCCTCAGCGGACCCTGCTGCAGCGGCGGCCGTAGTGACCGCAATACAACGGGTGGCGTAGTCGACATAAAGAACTTTATAACATCTGTAGGACTGCCACATACTCTGAGCTTGACACCCTGGGCACGGACCGGGTCACAGCCACTCGGAGACTACAACCCCCATCTGATCCGGCTCCGGGTATTCCCCTAAAGAATATGGCCCAGGGGGCGCGTCACTTGCAGATCAGACACATCTTATTGTCCTTCTATTATCAACACACATCCCCTCTTTCACCCTTCCACCATTACCTCCTTATTGAGGATACGTCTGAAAAAGTTTTGTAAACCTTCTATAAGATACTGAATTCCCATTTTCACCATGAAAGTGTTCTCACTACCAATATCCATTCAAGAGTCATGGTTCATCAGGACTGGTCCCTGTGGTCCTCCTCCCCCCAGTGGTCCCTATTATTATGCTGTAATGTCCTATCCCCATCTTCTCCGCATCTCTCCCCCTCCTATTATTTCCACTTTTTCACATGCTGAACATTTTCATCACTCACTTTTATGGTAACTTTCATCTATAATTTGTCTACACTTTTGCGTTTTCTGTTCATTGTTTGTATATTTTTCTTTGTTTATAACAATCAATAAAACTTATTGGAGAAAGAAGCGCTCCAAGCTAACGTTTCCCTAATCCATCCTAAATATCTATGTGATGGAGGCAGATTAAGATACTCACCAATCACCGTCTTCTCCCTTCCTCTCTTCTCTCCCTCACTGCTCCTATACTCATGTATGCCTGATTCAGCCGAGCATGCATGTGCTTTCCATGGGAGGATAATGGGCCTGTCCCACAAAATTCAGTCAATTCAGATGATTTTCCTTTAATGTGAATGGGCACTAAAGAGCTGGACCACATGACCGCTATGGGGCCCATGAACAGGAGGAGCCTAGTGCCGAATGCTTATACCGTATATGTACATTATAAGTTATGATGGCTTATAAGGAGTAGACTCACATGCTGAGCCCACTCCATACCCAGTGGGTGCCGGCTGTTTTACACAGCAGACAGCCACTCGTAATTGCTGCAATTCAAGTTAGCTCTGATTGCAGCTGTTTAACCCCTTAGCTTCCATAGTGACCAGCAATTATGGTAACTAAACAGCTAGAGAGGGGGTCTCTGTGACCACCACTGGGTTGCTTAATGGCCGCCAGGGGCCAATAAGAGGTCCCATTTCGGATCTTTGCTATGGGGTCTGTGGATTTCTATGTACACCCCTATATGACCTGATAAGAATTATCCTGAGGGTTAAGCAGGTGGACTAACATGTTCTGTGTCCTCCCAGTATTCCTCTCTCTGCATATCATACCATGAGTATCCACCTTAGTACATGCCGTATTCTGAAAATCTTATTTATCTGTTTTCTTTTCTAAAAGTGTTTATTTTACATCAACATGAAACATATGAATGTGAAATATGTATTAACTGATTGGCTGCAGTGGTCACCCAATGGCCCCTGCGGGAAGGAGAAGCCAAGAGGTCGGCGGGGGCACTGACAGCAGCAGTACTGGGGGTCTGAAAGGTGAGTATAGGATTATTATTCCAAGGCATCTGATATACATAAGATGTATATATATATCTCCTATGCTTTAGACACATATACACACCTTAAGAGTGTTAGATGGTTAATAATAATATAATATATTTTTTTACAATGTGTATTATAATATATAATAATATAACATTTTATAATATGTATGTAACAGATTGGACAGTCGGCCATCATGACAGCGCGTTGTTGCTCTCACATGTGATGTCACAGTGACATAGAATGCTGTGAGGTTATACAATCTATGCACTCGGTGACATCAGCGCCATTTTCAGAGTTGAAGTTTTCGCTGAGACTCTACCGTGGTTTTGGAAGTGCGAGCTAGTTTGTTTCATACATCTAGTGCTTTACTTCTACAGCTTCTTATTGATATTTTGGCACCATAACATCCGTGCCATCAGAGAACTTAGTTCTCATTTTCTATCACTCTACCATCTCAGCCCCGGGAAACTGAACCATGACTTCCAGGGAGCTGCATCAGCTTATTGCTGACAACGAGACTTGGATGAGCCGACCAGAAAATCAGGGTAAGTGAGAGAATATTCCCACCTTATAGGATCTTTTCTGGGAGGATATTTCCCTGGGGTAAGCGGTTTCAGTACACTCAGTGCATCCTCCACCTTCCCATTCATAGTCCTTGGGGGCTGTGTTAGTCGCAGTCTGGTTCCACCCCTGCTCTGTGATGTCTGCAGAGAGGGGATCCACTGAGCAGGTTTATTTAGCCCAAACATTAATCAATTTTTTCTCCTCTCCCTAAACCCCAAAGCAACAGCAGGTTCACTCCGTTTGGCTTGAAAGTGTTTTTTTATAAAAATTTGCATATTTATAGTAAATTGCATTTCTTTATAGGTCAGGCTATGATTGTCCATCAATTGAGATCTTCTCAAAGGGATCAGAGAAGACCAATTACTACTGGTGGACACAGAACAGACGCCATTGCTGTCACTGCGAGAGGCAGAGAAGCCAGAACTCCTCTCCGGCAAAGAGAACAAGAGAGCAGGGAAAGAAGCCGCTCTCCGCTTAGACCAGTCCCTGCAGAGCCCTCCAGAGAAACATCAGAGAGCAGAAGGGATGACAGTGGATCCTCAGACACCGTCACTGAGTTTGAATTCAGACGGCCATTTCCCGTTCTGCCCAGCCGCAGACTCAGGGGGTCTCCAGCTGCAAGTGGATCTCCTGTACAATTACTGCAGGCAAACCGTCTGTTCAACATCATCTTTCAGCAGCAGGGAATGGGAGTGATGACGCCTCCGCCACAGATGCGGCCACCATCACCACCTGCACAATATAATCTGCAGGAAAGGCAGCAGACTTGGCGAGCTCAGCAAATTAGGAACCTCCCAACAAGAGCTGTAACATCTCAGGAGGAGTCGTGTGTCATCTGCATGACGGATTATGAGACCGGAGAGGAAGTCACAGTGCTACCATGCAATCATTGTTTCCATCAGGGTTGCATCTCTACCTGGCTCAACTCCAACCTTCGGTGCCCCCTGTGTCGCAAACACTGCTTCCTTCTAAAATTCAGTGGAACATCTTAAATGTTCAAGGAAGAAGTTAAGAGTTTGGCAGTGACACTAGAAGAGTCCATCTTGTACGTCAGCCCAGGTAAGAGAGAACATATAGATTACATCTGCATTCATTTCAAATGCAAAAAAAAATAATTCACCTTTACTTCTGTTCTGTCTTTTCTTTAGTTTACCATCAGCTTTGGGAAACATCGTACCAGTACTGAGTTCTCAGATGATGATCAATGAAATAGCGGTCTTCTTTCTGTGATATTATTGAGACGCTGAGGAAGAAACCTGCTCCTGCACATGACGATTTTCGGATGAACCCCCTTCTCTCTTTTCTGTGAGGGGATTTTGAAGATGCTCTGGAAAGTAGAGATAGAGAGGAAACCAGGCTCTCCAATATAAGCCGAAAGTTAGAAGTTTATTACAACAATCATCAGCAAACGTCTGTGTGCAATGGGCCAATGTTTAGGTCACATGACCTTATTTATATATATATATATATATATATATATATATATATATATGTATACATTAAAAAATGTTATACCAATTATATTGATTCTGTGTCTTTCACCTTATTTGCATGGTATGCATACTGGGAACTCCATAACATTATGCTCAGAGCAGGTGGATTGATGATAAATGTCTATTCTAAAAAAAAAAAGTTTTACAAACGTCAAAAAGAATGAACATATGTACTGAAATGTCAAAGGGACTTGCTGTGCATATGATCCGTCTGTTGTCACTTCTTTTAACTTCTTCAGGCTTCAAAAGCTAAAAGAAGCGATTGGTCTTTTCTTCTAGAAGCTTCTGCTTGGAAGTCGCCACTATTTTATATATAAACTGATTTCGCAGTGAAACCGCCGCAAAAAAACGAACACAAAGACATCACAAAAGCCACTTCAGGTAAAACTCGATGGACACCATGATGACGACATCTGGCTGAGTGTCTACTGATCACTGCTTGTAACCCCTTTTTCTCCATAGGGATAGTGTAGTGATAGATGGGTGGGATATAAGTATTAATGTATGTATGTTTTTAGCTCAAGTTGGTGGGAAGTATAATTAGGTAATTGGGAATTAATCGTATATTAGTACTGTCTGCTATTGTTATTATTGTGCACTGTGTTAGTGTGGTGATTAGTAGTATATGAACTGTAGACTTGTGTGTAATAAATATCCTCTATTCATACACGGTTTTGTCTCAGTTAGAATATAGCAATTAACACAAGTGTCCCAGGTAAGTCACTGCATACCACTTCAACAATAAATATAATCCCACAGCTGCAATATTAAAATCAAATTATAGACACAGAATAGAAATATGCGCAGAAATAAAACATCAGAAATTTATTTGATAATGCTTTGATTTGAGAGTCTTCAGTGGTTGATTCCTTTTAATGGCTAACTGAAAAGATAGTAACAAATTGCAAGCTTTCGAGACTACTCAGGTCTCTTCATCAGGCTAGTATACCACAAAATGTGAAGAGTCACATATTTATTCACAATAAGACACAGAAATAATGCAATAGATGCAACAGGTGACGGAAAGCAGAGTTATTATGGGAGAGATAAACAGTTCTGGCTATAAATATTTTAGCAGCTAATAGATAAGGAGTGTGAAGGTTTTATTGTCCTGTGACTAGGTCCAGTGTTATGATGGCCTCACAAGTCTGAGGGGCACATTCCTTAGTTGATGTAGAATGACATAAATCCATGCGACACATTCATTCCTGCTCTGAAAGTGTTAAAGGTCACCATTAGTTTATATTCTGAGATTCTTCTTTCTCTTCGAGATTTGAAATGACCTTTTAATACCAGTAATTTCATGTCTTTTATGCTATGATCAGGGAAACAAAAATGCTTGGCTACAGGTAGATCTATTCTTTTTTCTTTTATTGTGTGGCGATGATGATTCATTCTTGTCCTAAGTTTTTGCCCTGTCTCCCCTACATAAAGACCCCAGCTGGACATTTGGTACATATAATTAAGTACACTACGTTAGATGTGATACAGCTGAACGTACCTGGGATCTTATAGTCCTGATGTGAGTTGGGTATTATCATCTTGTCTGTGGTCATTCTAAACGGATAGGTTTTACATTTTTTCTGGTTGCAAGGAAAGGTACCTGTAGCTGGAGGAGATGACAGAAAGCTTCTGACAATGATGCTTCTTAGATTTGGGGGCTGCCTGAAACACAGAAGTGGGGGGTCTGGAAATATGGATTGTAATCGGGCATCTTTTTGTAGTAAGGGTTGTAGTTTCCGTGTAGCTCTCCTTAGCGCCTCCAGATTTGAATTGTTGATGACTACTAGAGGCACCCGGTTGCTTTCTTGTTTGGTTTTGTAATGTAGGAGGTGATTCCTTGGTATTCTGGTGGCTCTTGTAATCTGGTTCTCAATTGTTCTTGGATGGTGGCCCTGATTCAAAAAGGTCTTTCTGAGACCATGAAGGTGTTTGTCTCTATCCATAGGGTTGGAACATATCCGATTGTATCTGACGGCTTGTCTGTAAATAATTTAAGGTATGTAGGACGGTCGATTGGTTTCCTGTACAAGGATGTCTCTATTTCATTGTTCTGTAGCTTGATGATGGTCTCCAAAAAGTTAATTTCAGTACAGGAGTAGTTGAGTGTTAGATTGATGGTGGGATGAAATCGATTAAAGTGTTCATGGAACGTCTTCAGCTGTTGCTCAGACCCCGTCCAGATGATTAAAATATCGTCAATGAAACGATAGTAGGCCAGAGGCCTGATGGGGCATGAGGACAAAAAGTCACTTTCAAGCTTGGCCATGAAAAGATTTGCGTACTGTGGAGCCATTTTACTTCCCATCGCTGTACCAGTTTCCTGTAGATATATGTTGTTATCAAATTCAATGTAATTGTGGGTGAGGATGAATTCTGTAAGTTTGACCACAGAATCAGCAACAATTCCTGGATTTTCTATGAAGATTTTGCAGGCATTTAATCCATCTTGATGTGGGATGTTAGAATACAAAGATTCCTCATCCATGGTGGCCAGGATGGATCCTTCTGGTAGAGGACCTATTGCTGCTAGTTTATTCAGTAGGTCTGTTGTGTCCTGAATGTAGCTGGGTGTAATCTTTACCAGTGGTTTAAGAACACACTCTATTCTATTAATTTGATAATGCTAAAATCAATAAAACAACATATAAACATAGCAGGGAAGGGAAACCGTTAACCAATCCACATACAGATGAGCCTAATGCTATTTGAAAATAAGCTATGACTCCAGGTGATCACTAATTAAACCACGCAGATATACAGTACAGACCAAAAGTTTGGACACACCTTCTCATTTAAAGATTTTTCTGTATTTTCATGACTATGAAAATTGTACATTCACACTGAAGGCATCAAAGCTATGAATTAACACATGTGGAATTGTATACTTAACAAAAAAGTGTGAAACAACTGAAAATATGTCTTATATTCTAGGCTCTTCAAAGTAGCCACCTTTTGCTTTGATGACTGCTTTGCACACTCTTGGCATTCTCTTGATGAGCTTCAAGAGGTAGTCACTGGAAATGGTCTTCCAACAATCTTGAAGGAGTTCCCAGAGATGCTTAGCACTTGTTGGCCGTTTTGCCTTCACTCTGCAGTCCAGCTCACCCCAAACCATCTCGATTGGGTTCAGGTCTGGTGACTGTGGAGGCAGGTCATCTGGCGTAGCACCCCATCACTCTCCTTCTTGGTCAAATAGCCCTTACACAGCCTGGAGGTGTGTTTGGGCTCATTGTCCTGTTGAAAAATAAATGATGGTCCAACTAAACGCAAACGGGATGGAATAGCATGCCGCTGCAAGATGCTGTGGTAGCCATGCTGGTTCAGTATGCCTTCAATTTTGAATAAATCCCCAACAGTGTCACCAGCAAAGCACCCCCACACCATCACACCTCCTCCATGCTTCACGGTGGGAACCAGGCATGTAGAATCCATCCGTTCACCTTTTCTGCGTCGCACAAAGACACGGTGGTTGAAACCAAAGATCTCAAATTTGGACTCATCAGACCAAAGCACAGATTTCCACTGGTCTAATGTCCATTTGACGCACCCCTGGGCCTGTGTCGCGCAGCGTTGCACACGCGGGAGCTTACCCGGAGCCGGATCTGTTGAGGGTTGTAGTCTCGTAGCGGTGACCCGGTCCGTGCCCAGGGAGTCAGACTAAGTGGCGCTGTATTAGCGGTAGATGTTGTACGACTACGCCACCCGTTGAATGCAGTGAAGGAGCTGCCGCTGCAGGGCAGACCGCTGAGGCCGGTGGTAGGATTGTGCAGCGTGATAGTATCACCCCCAACGGTAGGGGTATGGCCTCAGGGCAGCCGACGTGGATGATGGGGGTAGCAGGAACCACTCGGAGACGGTACTGTGTAGTTCAGGGTCTTTACTGGTGACAAAGATAGACCCTCCCGGAGTACTGGCTAGCGATTGGGGCCTGGTCAGTCCTTGAGCAGATGGGATCTCCCCTGGCCAGGCGGAGTTGTAGGCCTCCCAAACTAACTGTACTCTTCTGGCTACCTTGCTAGAGGCGGGTATAAGTAGCCCACGTCCCTGAGTGTACCGTGTGGTGCTCACCCGTATGGCCGGTGACTCGGGGCCTTCTAGTAGCTTCCGCTCCACGACGGCGGTGCTGGTCCCACGCGTGTGACCGTGCCTTCGGGTTTCTTGGCCAGAGGACCTGAAATCCCCTGCCGGTCGGTTTCTGCTGCTGGATAGGAGTTAGTCCCCACAGCCTCGGGCTCCGGGTCCGGTGATAGCTTCTCAGTCAGGGCGAGCTCTGCAGCTGCCAGCCCCTGACTCCTTGTAGCACTGCTCCCACAGAGCTCCTGTTGTTTCTTCCTATGCTGCTTCTCTTCTCTGTCTCTACTTCTTCTCTACTCACTAACCCTGCCTCAGCCCTAGGTTTATATAGGGGAAGTTCTTCCCCTCCCAGGACTGGGCAGGAGGTGTGGCATGCACAGGATCCCTGACCAAGAGACCTCCCACCTGCTCTCAGACATAACATTGCTGTTACTGTGGAAACCAGACCCCTGGGGTGCCACATTCTCCCCTAGTGAAATTTAGTACTCCGGGACTAAACATATTTTTAGAAAAACATAACAAGGTATAAACAATAATAATACAATAAGAAAAACACATAAAGATGGTTACGGCGTGTCCGCAACCGGGTGCAGTCTTTGAAGAAAAGCAAGGTGTCCATTTCACCAAAACAGGGAGACGTAACCAGGTAGGGGTCTGTCCTGCCCCGAGTCCTTAACAGTCTTTAGTCCATTCCTAGGTTACGCTCCAACCATGTACAAGGATTCCCGGTAAATCCACCAAGGACTCCTATAAATAACTAGAAACACATAATTATACACAAGCAACAAGAAAAACAGGTAACCACAAATAAAACAATTTATACACTTCAAATCCTCCAACGTGCGGGTAACTGGCCTCTAGTGGCCCTAGTGGACCTACGGAGCTGACTGTCTAGCCCTGAACTACAGGGTGTAGGAGCTGTCAAGGGTAAACTGGGCAGCTGTCTACCGGCTCTTTGGCTCACTAGGGGTACGGCAGGCTCACTATAAGCAGAGGGTTGATCCTCCTGTTCTGCTTGTGTGGAGTCTTCTGCCTCCTGGACCGGCTGCTCTTCCAGCTCTACCTGTTGCTCCGTAGGCACTTGGGATGCTGGTTGGAGGAACGTGAGGACGGGTACCACAACTGCACCATTGACTTGAGTCCAGGACCGAGGGAAGTCTCCGAGCACAGTACTAACCATATCTTCCCTTTCCTCTACGGGTCGATGGTCTTCTTGTTCCTCTTCAGGGTTCCGTAGCTGTTCAGGACACTTCTTCAGGTGATCCCGGGATACAATGGCTATGGTCTCCCCTCCGTCTTTACTGATGGTACAGACTTTCGGGTTCTCGTGGCTTGAGGGCAGTACGGTGTACGGGTCCTTCTCCCACTGGTCGTTCAACTTGTGGAGCCGTCTTTTCCTCTTCAAGACCTGCTCTCCGGGTACCAGGGGAACAGCGGGAGCATACTGGTTGTAAGTTTTCTCTTGTCTTTCCCTAGCCTGACAGAGACTTCGCTCCATGCTCTCCTGTACTTTCCGGTACTGCTGCTGCCTCTCTGTGTCCCAGTCTGCCTCTGGTGAAGTGTCCTCGGGTGTCAGAACTCCCATTTCCAGGTCAACAGGTAACTTACCAGGTCTCGCCCTCATTAGGTAAGCCGGGGTACAGTTGGTGGAACCTACCGGGATGTGGTTGTATAGGTCCACCAGATCGGGCAGCTTCTCAGGCCACAGACTGCGTTCTTCCAGGGGCAACGTTTTCAGGAGATCCATTACCACCTGGTTCATTTTCTCACAAAGTCCATTAGTTTGCGGATGATAGGGTGTCGTCCTTATCTTCCGGCAGCCATACAGATTGCAGAATTCCTGGAAGACCTCCGCTTCAAAGGCAGGTCCTTGGTCCGTCAGCACTTGGTCCGGGTACCCGTGTGGGCGGCAGAAGTGCTGCTGGAAGGCTCTAGCTGCTGTTTGAGCCGTTAAGTCCTTAACGGGGACGACAACCAAGAACCGGGAGTAATGATCCACAATGGTTAACGCGTAGACGTAGCCACTTCTGCTTGGGGTCAGTTTTACATGATCCAAGGCTACCAGTTCCAACGGCTGCCGGGTGACGATGGACTGCAGGGGAGTCTTCTGGCTGGCACGGTCCTTCCTTCTTAGGTTGCACGGGCCACAGTCTCTGCACCACCTCTCGATGGTTCCCCTCATGCCTACCCAGTGGAACCGCCCACGCAGCAGGAACTCCAGCTTCTTCCATCCGAAGTGTCCAGCCCCGTCGTGGTATGCTTCCATCACCATGGCTGCGTCTCTCCGTGGCACCACTACTTGCCAGATTAGTTCATGCGTCCGGGAGTTAACCATTCTGCGGCACAACTTCCCCTTGTAAAGGAACAGTCGACTCTTCTCAGCCCACAGTTGCTTGGCTTCCTCCGGAGCGTCTGGGTCAAGGCGAGCCTCTGGCCGAGTCAGCATCTCCTTCACCAGCAGGACGGCAGGGTCACTGTCTTGCGTTTCCTCCCAGTTGTAGTGAGGCAAGGGGTTAAACGTAGCGGCTTGCTTACTCCTTACCCGATGGGAATACTGGATAGTCCCATGACGGTGGAACGCGGGGAGTTCGACTTCTTCCAGTCCCTCTGGATCTTCTCCTACGTCTGGTAGGTTTGGCATCCTGGACAGGGCGTCCGCGTTGGTATTGGAGCGTCCTGCCCGGTATTTCATTGTGAACTCGTAGTTGGACAGACGGGCCATCCATCTCTGCTCTAGGGCACCGAGTCTTGCCGTGTCCAGGTGTGTCAACGGGTTGTTATCCGTGTACACGGTAAACCGGGAAGAAGCGAGGTAGTGCTTAAAGCGTTCGGTGACTGCCCACACCACTGCCAGGAACTCTAGCTTAAATGAGCTGTAATTCTCAGGGTTTCTTTCGGTGGGTCGCAGTTTTCGGCTAGCGTAAGCGATTACTCGTTCTTTCCCCTGCTGGATCTGGGACAGTACGGCTCCTAGCCCGATGTTACTTGCGTCGGTGTAGAGGATAAAGGGCTGGCTGTAATCAGGGTACGCCAGGATTTCATCCCCCGTGAGGGCCATCTTCAGCTGGCGGAAGGACTCTTCTTCTAACTTCTCCCATTTGAAGGGCGGCTTCTGGTTCTTGGCCTTCCGGGACTGGCCTATCAGGAGGTCCTGCATAGGAGCTGCCTTTTTGGTGAAACCGGGGATGAATCTGCGGTAATAGCCTACCAACCCGAGGAACTGCCGCACTTCCTTTACACTGGAGGGACTTGGCCATTCCTTAATTGTGGTGATCTTATCAGGGTCGGGAGCCACTCCGTCAGCGCTCACCACGTGTCCCAGGTACTGCACCTTTGGTTTCAAGAGGTGACACTTGGAGGGTTTTACGTTTAAGCCGTAGCTTGCCAGAGCTTCGAACACTTCCGCCAGGTGTTTCAGGTGGTCCTCATAAGTCTTGGAATATACGATGACATCGTCCAGGTACAACAGGACCGTCTCGAAGTTTCTGTGGCCCAGACAGCACTCCATTAATCGTTGGAAGGTTCCCGGTGCGTTGCAGAGTCCGAACGGCATACAGGTAAACTCGCTAAGTCCCATCGGGGTGGTGAATGCGGTCTTCTCCCGGTCCGCCTCTGCTACAGGAACCTGCCAGTACCCGCTAGTGAGATCCAAGGTAGAGAAGAAGTTAGCAGATCTTAAAGCAGCCAAAGACTCCTCTATCCTTGGTAAGGGGTACGCATCCTTGTGTGTGATACGGTTAATTTTCCGGTAATCTACACACATCCTCATGGTGTTGTCTTTCTTTTTGACTAAGACTAGTGGAGCTGCCCAGGGGCTACAGCTATCCCTGATCACCCCAGCCTCCTTCATGTCCCTAAGCATCCCCTTGGCGTGTTGGTAGTGTGCAGGGGGTACGGGTCGATACCTCTCTTTTATGGGAAGATGGTCTCCCGTGGGGATGTGGTGTTCTACCCCCTTGACTCGCCCGAAGTCTAACGGGTGTTTACTAAACACTCTCTCGTACTCTTGAACCACCCGATAGACTCCCTGTTTCTGGTGTGAGGGAGTGGAGTCAGTACCCAAATGTAGTTGCTGACACCAGTCCTCCATTGTTTCCTTAGAGCCGTTACCTTCCTCCGGGGAAGATGGAGGCAAGGGTTCTACGGACTGTATGGAATTTTGATTGATGGTATACAATTTGGCTAGCGTGGCATACCGGGGCAGGTACACTTCCCTCTTCCCGATATTTATTATGCGAACGGGCACCCTCCCATGGCGTACATTGACCACCCCCCGTGCTGTCAAAATGGTGGGCCTACTGTCTGAGTAAACTGGTTCTACCATTGCCTGGTAATCTCTACCTCTCAGACCAATAGCTGCCCGGCACCAAATCATCATTTCACTTTTTGGGGGCATGGCAATAGGGAAAGGGTCACACATTCTTACGCTACCAATCTCACCACCGGAGAGTTCTATCTGTTGCCGTCGCATCAGTGCCCGGATCTCTTTCTGGAGCACTCGCTGCTGGCCGGAGCTGGCGTTCTTGGCAACCTGTTGTAAAAGGAAAATCACCTCTGCAAGACAATTTTCAATTACATTAGTTCCTAGAGTTATCTTTGGGTGACTCTCGTGTTTGTCAATGTCTACAATGATCAGTCCCTGTGCTGCCAGTTTGACTCTACCGATTTTAATGGTCACCTCTTTAAATCCAATCTGTGGCACGGGCTGACCATTGCTGGCGATGATACTCAAGTCGTCGTCAGGGTAGCGGGTGATATCCGAGTCATTCCAGTACTGCTTGAAGAGCACGTACGGGATGGTGGTGACCTGTGACCCGGTGTCCAATAGGGCACTCATAGGGATGCCATCCAGTACCACAGGCAAGACTGGACGTCCTCCCACATATCTGTCGCGCCAGTTCGATGGGCCTGATGATCTTTTTCCTGGGGGTTGGCCCTCTACCCCAGGTTGTGCCAGTTTAAAGGACAGTACCCTGCCATATGTCCGGGTTGATTGCAGTGGCGGCAGATGGGTTGTCCGTCCTCGTTGTATCGGTCGCTGGGTCTTCCTCTGGCCGGTGGGGTCCTCCTTGGTCGACGCCACGGGATGTCCTCCGGTCCAGATGCCAGCTGGATCTTCCCTGGAGTGGAAACCTGTAAAGACTGCACAGTTCGGGTTAGTGCAGCAACGCTTTTAGCTAGCTCTTGGACCTGATGGTGCAGGTCTGGAGCCGGGTCATTGTTCAAAGCCTGCGCATCAGCTCCCACAGGCCCTGCCGACAAGGGCGCCGCCTCCTGGTGGTAAGTGGTAGTGGGGCGTCTGTGGGTCACAACGCCACCTGGTGCTGGTTCTCGGAGCACTCGGATGGCTCTGTCCTTGAACTGTGCAAATCCCAGATGAGGGTCTTGTAAGGCCATTGCCCGCAACTGGGTTCGGTGGGCATTGTAATATAAACCCTCTATAAATTGTTCAGTCAACAGCCTGTCCTCGTCTCCCACGCCGTCAGGGTCGGTCTGCTTAATGGCTCTCAGGGCCTCTTGTAGGTTCAGGGCATAGTCCCTTATACTCTCATGTGCCCGCTGTTTGCACCCGTAGAATCTAAGCTTGATCTCGGCTGAGGTGCGGGTATCAAAGGTGTCCCTCAGCCGGGTTAGTATCTCTGCGACAGTCCTCCTCCCAGGTGGCCAGGACTTTACCTCCCATTGGGCTGCCCCGGTTAATTGGGCCACCAGGATGCTCACTTTTTGCTCCTCTGTGAGGGGATACACCTGGAAGAGGCTATCCAGCTTTTCTCTAAAGTCATGCAGGGTATGTGACTCCCCTGAGTACTGGGGTAGCCAGGCTGCCCCCGGGATATAGGGCATGGTGAAAGGCATGACCGCAACGGCGGTGGCGCTGGCGGGGGTTGAAGCAGTGAAGCTCTCCTCCGTATCCGACATCCTTCTCCCCCCTAGTGGACTGTGGCCTACCTTGCGATGATCCTCTTCCGTAGGCCGCGGCTCCACAGTGGATTGTCAGGGTTGAGGACCTTCCGTCGCGCTCCTGTGACGTCAGCGTCTGCTGGGCTCCTTCCAGGACCTTACGCGACGTCTGGACGTGAGGCGGGGCTTCAGTTCTCGCGCGCTTTTTGGAGTCCACGCCTCTCTTCTTCCCACGCGGCGTCTTCAAGATGGCGTCCAACGGCGGGAAAACTCCACGGAAGGCGGGAAGAAGGCTGAAAATGGCGCCGGATGGCGGGAATCTTCACCGATGGCGGGAAGAAGGCTGAAGATGGCGCCGGATGGCGGGAATCTTCACCACTGGTAAGTTTGAACAGTCTTTTTCAGGCACGCAGTACCCGGTGGTTGCGGGCACGAAATCCTGCCGACTACGCCAAAAGTTGACGCACCCCTGGGCCTGTGTCGCGCAGCGTTGCGCACGCGGGAGCTTACCCGGAGCCGGATCTGTTGAGGGTTGTAGTCTCGTGGCGGTGACCCGGTCCGTGCCCAGGGAGTCAGACTAAGTGGCGCTGCCGTTGCAGGGCAGACCGCTGAGGCCGGTGGTAGGATTGTGCAGCGTGATAGTATCACCCCCAACGGGAGGGGTATGGCCTCAGGGCAGCCGACGTGGATGATGGGGGTAGCAGGAACCACTCGGAGACGGTACGGTGTAGTTCAGGGTCTTTACTGGTGACAAAGATAGACCCTCCCGGAGTACTGGCTAGCGATTGGGGCCTGGTCAGTCCTTGAGCAGATGGGATCTCCCCTGGCCAGGCGGAGTTGTAGGCCTCCCAAACTAACTGTACTCTTCTGGCTACCTTGCTAGAGGCGGGTATAAGTAGCCCACGTCCCTGAGTGTACCGTGTGGTGCTCACCCGTATGGCCGGTGACTCGGGGCCTTCTAGTAGCTTCCGCTCCACGACGGCGGTGCTGGTCCCACGCGTGTGACCGTGCCTTCGGGTTTCTTGGCCAGAGGACCTGAAATCCCCTGCCGGTCGGTTTCTGCTGCTGGATAGGAGTTAGTCCCCACAGCCTTGGACTCCGGGTCCGGTGATAGCTTCTCAGTCAGGGCGAGCTCTGCAGCTGCCAGCCCCTGACTCCTTGTAGCACTGCTCCCACAGAGCTCCTGTTGTTTCTTCCTATGCTGCTTCTCTTCTCTGTCTCTACTTCTTCTCTACTCACTAACCCTGCCTCAGCCCTAGGTTTATATAGGGGAAGTTCTTCCCCTCCCAGGACTGGGCAGGAGGTGTGGCATGCACAGGATCCCTGACCAAGAGACCTCCCACCTGCTCTCAGACATAACATTGCTGTTACTGTGGAAACCAGACCCCTGGGGTGCCACACATTCCTTGTGTTCATTAGCCCAAACTTGTCTCTTCTGCTTGTTGCCTGTCCTTAGCAGTGGTTTCCTAGCAGCTATTTTACCATGAAGGCCTGCTGCACAAATTCTCCTCTTAACAGTTGTTGTAGAGATGTGTCTGCTGCTAGAACTCTGTGTGGCATTCACCTGGTCTCTAATCTGAGCTGCTGTTAACCTGCCATTTCTGAGGCTGGTGATTCGGATAAACTTATCTTCAGAAGCAGAGGTGACTCTTGGTCTTCCTTTCCTGGGGCGGTTCTCATGTGAGCCAGTTTCTTTGTAGCGCTTGATGGTTTTTGCAACTGCACTTGGGGACACATTCAAAGTTTGCCCAATTTTTCGGACTGACTGACCTTCATTTCTTAAAGTAATGATGGCCACTCGTTTTTCTTTACTTAGCTGCTTTTTTCTTGCCATAATACAAATTCTAACAGTCTATTCAGTAGGACTATCAGCTGTGTATCCACCTGACTTCTGCACAACACAACTGATGGTCCCAACCCCATTTATAAGGCAAGAATTCCCACTTATTAAACGTGACAGGGCACAGCTGTGAAGTGAAAACCATTTCCGGTGACTACCTCTTGAAGCTCATTAAGAGAATGCCAAGAGTTTGCAAAGCAGTCATCAAAGCAAAAGGTGGCTACTTTGAAGAACCTAGAATATAAGACATACTTTCAGTTGTTTCACACTTTTTTGTTAAGTATATAATTCCACATGTGTTAATTCATAGTTTTGATGCCTTCAGTGTGAATGTACAATTTTCATAGTTATGAAAATGCAGAAAAATCTTTAAATGAGAAGGTGTGTCCAAACTTTTGTTCTGTACTGTATAACCCCTCATCTAAGGTGCATTGTGCTGGAGAAAAGAAACCTAATAAATCAAGGTTTTGCATGGAGAAGTCTATTGGCATAAAACAGTAAACATTAATCAAATAAAACACAGATTATAGGGACTAGCCCATCATAAAGTGCACAGTGCAATGCTTGGAGGCTTTGAATCCCGGTAGTACTGATTTGAAAGGAGTTGTCACTTAAAACTTACTGTTAGTAGTCAGATCTACATGTGGATGAACCCCCGACAACGCCGTTTCGCCAGTGCATCTTCCAAGGGGTGTTAACTAGGGAGGGGACAGTGTTCCTTATATATACAGCCATTAATCAAAGTTTTTAGCCTTATATCCAATTGTTGCCATGGGTGGAAGGCGGCACATGAAGCGTTCCTCAGTAACTCATAGATGTAAAAGGTGACTTCAGGATTGTGCGCTTGGAACACATACGTGGCATGCACACTGTTCCGAGTGCGCAAGGCCGGAAGACACTGAGTGCCATGAATGCGCATGCGCACAAGCCCAAGGAAAGGAAGTAAGTAAAGTGTGCGGCAAGAAAATACAGCTAGGTGTACAAAAAATGGGGGAGCCCAGATCGCTATTGGACAGGACTCATATCACATCGTGTGTAAAGGAGGTGGAAAAGGTAATACATAATACATAGTAATCCTAATAAACGCTTGAACCTGGTATATAAGTCAGATGGAATTAGAAGCTACAAGAGAGAGGATGGATGAAATAACCTATTACTAATGACAGCAATGATGTTAGACATAATACCATAAGCACTGTGGGTGAATAAGTGCGGAGCAAGTGCACTAGTGTACTAAGAGATACATAAAAAAGTGAATAATAAAAAGGGTTAACCTGTTACAATAATAATAACAATAACATTGAACATAAATGCCATAAGCACTAACAATGAATACGTGCAAAATAAGTGCACTGGTGTACCAAAAAATGTGTGGGGGATAATAAATATTCCACAAATTATTAAAAAGAATAACAACAAAAAAGTGTGCTAAAATATCCCCAAGCAATAATGATAGACAATCAATATAAGTGACATGAACACCTGGGGTCACGTAGAGAAAGGTACAAACAGTACAAAAATATGTATACTCAGTGAATATCCCTGATCAAAAGGGACATGAAATGCATATGGAACATATACTGTATGCCATAGATGTCCATAAGGTGAATTAAACAAATATATTTTGATAGGTAAACAGGTCTATATAATACCCTTAAGAAGAGATGGACAAGGGAAAATAGGAGAAACAAAGTTACCCCAAAACAGCAAATGAATCAGGGGGTCATATGAATATGATATCACTGTAATCATACAGTCATACAGACCAGAAGAATAAATCAGTCTTATCGCTTTTACCGCATGGTGAACCGTGCAAAAGAATGTACAGTATAAAAACAATAGCTGAATTGCTGTTTTTTATTCATTCTGTGTCTGAAAAATCTTAGTAAAAAGCAATCAAAAATTGTTATGTAAACCAAAATGGTACCAAAAAAATCTTCAACTGGTTGTGAAAAATAAGCCCTCATACAGCTCTGTTCGTCAAAAGATAAAGAATTTATAGCTCTCACAATATGGCGACAAAAAAAAAACTATTTTTTTTATAAACAATAATTTTTACTGCGTGACAGCAGAAAAACATAAAAAACTATATAAATCTGGTATCGCTGTAATTGCACTGACCCGTAGATTAATTTATACCGCACGATGAGCGGCGCAAAAATAAAAATAAAAACTGTTCTTGTACTACTGTCTATTTGTTCATTCTACATCCCAAAAATTGGAATATGGCTTGATTCACATTTATCCTGCGCTCTCTGTTGAGCGCTTACATTGGAGTTTCTATGTAAATCAGAGAAAACGCGATTCAGAAAAGACACGATTCAGACAAAACTCCCAATGGAACCACTCACTATAAAGAGGCAGATGGAGGCACTTTGGACTCTGGTGTCTTACAGTGGTGTCACATTATTTTATGCATCTTTTTAGCGCACAAGTGTGGGCGACCACAGTTTTGTGCATGCCAAAAAAGATGGATACCACCGGAATAGACGGCAAACAGAGTCCAAAGTGTCTCCATCTGCCTCATTATGATGGATGGTTCCTCTGGGGATTTCGTTTGAATCGCATTTTTGTGAGATTTACTCAGTAACCCTGTTATAAATGCTCAGCGTAGAACACAAGCATGTGATCCCACCATACTGAAAGTGATCAAAAAATATTTTGTACTCCAAAATGTTACCAAAAAAAACCTAACTTTTCCTGCACAAAACAAGCCCCCACTCAGATCTGCCATCTGTCACTGGAAATGTAGAGGGTTCCCATGTTACTGGTAGAACAAAGACTCTGGAAAAGCAACATGGCTCCCACCCCTCAACTAAAATACAGTGAAATATACGCTCCCAAATACCCCCTCCATCTGAGCCCCACTGTGCCTAAACTACAGTAGGAGGCTACATTTTTGGCATTATTGTAGCAGGAAGAGCGCACTTAGCATTTTACAGGTTTTCCCCAGAAACACCAACTGGGCACAATGTGTGGGCACTGAGCTGGCATATTTGCAATTCTCCCCCCAAAAAACTATGGCGTGGATGTTACAAAATAGTCACTTGAGCCGTAGATGAATTCATTGAGAGGTCCAAATTCTGCAATGGGGTCACTTGTGGAGGTTTGCTGCTCTTCTGGCACCTTAACGGCTCTGCAAATGTTGCCCGAAAATTATTGTAGCAAAATCTGTGGTTCAAATCCAAATAGCGCTCCTTCCTTCTCAGCCATGACGTGAGGCTAAACAGTAGTTTCTGACAACATATAGAGCATCACCATATTCGGGAGAAATTGCAGAATAAATTTTGGGGTCCAGTTTCACCTACTAACCCTCATGTAACTGACACATTTGTAGCTAATAAAAAAAATTACATTTTAACAACTAAAATGTGAAATTTCCACATTCCAATGTTATAATATTCTGTGAGGCATCTGTAGGTTCAAAATACTCACTACACCCCTTGATGAATTCCTTAAGCAGTAAAGTTTCCAATATGGGGTCACTTGTGGGGGTTTCTGCTGATCTGACACCTCAGGGGCTCGGCTAATGGCACCCTCAATCTATTCAAACAGAATCTGCATTCTAAAACCCAAGTGGCGCTTCTACTCATCCGATCCCTGCCGTGTGCTCAAACTCTAGTGTACAACCACATATGGTGTATTGCCACATTTGGTAAAAATTGCATAATTTATAGAAGGAACTAAAGTTCAAAATTCATAGAAGGAGCCCACCGAACCTTCAGGATTTGAAGAGTGCTTGTGTAGAAGAATTGGCCAAAATCACTCCTGAGCAATGCATGCGACTAGTTTCTCCTTACGGGAGGCGTCTTAAAGCTGTCATCACCACCAAAGACTTTTGTATGAAGTATTAAATAAATTTCAGGAAGCTTGTTCAAAACATTTTCCCCGTGTCTTCTTCATTATTACACATGATTTCATTTATGGACATTTATGGTTTCATTTCTTTGCCTGTGTAGATTGGATGAGGTCTTCACTGAAATCTGGTGAGAATTTCATGTCAATAGCACCATTCAAAACATATTTATGTAGAGCATTGGTGAAACGTTCAATACTTATTTCACTCGCTGTATATTTGCAGTTATTGTATTGCTTGGATTGTTAGAAACAGAGCTATATAAATCAATAAATAGTATTTTGAGAACCCGGCAGAGACATCTTTGTTTTATTAATAAGGATACATTGCATCAATTTGGTGACAACTGCAAAGGCCGCACATTTGTTTCTATAAAGGCACAATATCTGTTCCCATTGGACTGTCGTCTTCTGCATTAGTCTTATATATTTATCTTCTACTATTTTCATATGTAGCAAGTCAAAAAGATGCCGGAATTAATAAAGAAGAGAGTTTTACTCAGTTTTTTTCCTGCACATGAACATTCATAGAGGGAGAATGAGATTTTATTATATTGAATATGTGGAAACATGGCTCAGTATAAAGAAAAACATACATTAGTGCATTACCTGGAAAGATGATTTCTGTCTTTTCCATTTCATTTCGGTGGTCATTCTCCAAGGCGAGAAGCGCAACAGTTACAAGCTCTTTGCTGTAGAGCTTACAAGTGCTGCTCTGAAGTTGGCCAGATGAGTGAATCCAACCAGCTTGAGTACTTCTGTGATCCTCTGATGCTTCATATAGCGGCATGGGAACTAAGTTTGGGCCAATTGCGCATCTATGATGCTTCTCCAAAATGTCAGTCAGTCCGGAGCGCACTTTGCCCTGCCGAGCAGGATGTAGGAAGACAGGGGAGCAGCGCGCTTCTGAAGAAGAAATGAGAATAATCATTTAAAGATATGCTACAAAGGTTGCAAGTTATCACCTTTCACCGAAAAAGTAAATACTTGCTGACCACTGGGTATCCCACACTGGGACCTCCACAGTTTAAAACATGGGGCTCTAGAGTGTCCCATTTGAATTGAATCATCCCAGAAATGTGTAGTCTTGTTACCATTACAAAATAATAGAAAAACCTTACTTACCATCTGGCTCGTCATCCTTTGTGGCAGCGCCTGGAGAAACTGCATTTCTTCCTCCTTCCTGGATTATCCTTTGCTTCCTTCTCTGGCAATTGGGACAGGAGGTCGGTGCTGCAGCTTTGAGTGTTTTCAGTTCACATTTCATGCAGTGTTGTGCATGGTCAGCACAAGTATCCCAGGTGAGCAATTCCAGAACGCTGGATTTCTGGACCTCCAAGCTGGTTCACACATAGAGCGCCTCTGTGTTTTTTTCTCTTCCATTTGAATGGAGGGATATAGTCTTGCACAAGCTTCATTACTCCATTCATTGCTCCATTTATTTACTGCCACTGCTGGAGATATAGGGCCCGACTCATCAAGTTGTTTTCAACAGTTTTCTAGTGTTCAACACTTTGAAACGTTGCAAAATTTTGGTCGCAATTCAAAGTAGCACAAAAATGTTGCGAATTTTAGCATTTTTACTCCACTCCTGGCTGGATCCACCAAAAGTTGCAAAACTAAGGCACTACTGTGCTTGTGGAAGCCTGACGGGCAAATTCATCAAGAATTATGCCACTTTAGGCGCATAAATATTCTATCCATAGAAATGACTAGGAAAATGATTTTAATCATTTTGTGAGTGCTTTTTCAGGCCCCAGTCTTAAAGAAATCGGCAAATCTTATTCATGAATGCTTTTCATTAAGAGGCGCACAACACTTAATGAACTTGGCATATCTGATGAGTGGTGTGCGTGTACGTGTGCCCCTTCAGAAGTGTTACTCCAGTCAAGGACTACAGGAACTGGAGTAACATATCTGGAGACAAAATGGTTCAACCTTTGAAGAACTTGACAGCGGGCAGAGCAACGCCCGGTCCTACATCGTCTCTTCTGCAGCTTCACCCATTCATCATCATCTATCAGTATCATTGTTTCATTCCGGTCAGTCCTGTAAATTACTATTCTGGAGTTTTACCAGTGGATGTGTCGGCCAGTTTTGCCCAATCTATGGCTATTTATGCCATTCTAGGAGTTGCAGTTCTGACGCCAGCAGAGAGCTGCCGGCTGGGAACATTGGTATAAGGCATTGTAACAGCGTTGTATCAGTAAGGACTTACCCGTGGAACGTCTGCTTCTTGTAACAAAACTTCTCTGCATAAAGTGAGAAAAGAAAGAAGACAATTCGAGTTTGAAGAACTAAAAAGTAAATAAATAAATATTTCCATTGGATTTGTTTTAACAATTATTTGTTTTGCTGTTTATCTTCTCATTCTCTGCTTATATCTTTTGACTTCGAGAATAATAACAAATGATGGGACAGAAGTATTTACAGTGATGTGAAAAATAAAAGTATGACCCCACGTGTCTGTAGCACTCCTGACAATGTCGGGCATGCTCCTGATGAGACAATGGGCGGTATTCTGGGTTATCAGGGCATCGGTGAGCTCCTGCATAGTTTGTAATGTTACTTGACTTTGTTGGATGCCTGATACAGAACAAACCACCGGTTCTCAAAAGGATTCAGCTCTGGGAAACATGAGGGCCAGTCAAAGGCATAAATGTCTTCATCATCCAGAAACTGTCTCCACAGTCTGATCACATGCGGATGGATATTGTCCTGTACCAGCAGAAACCCAGGGCCACTGCACCGGTGTATTGTCTGACAATGGCTCCAAGGATTTCATCACAGCACCTAACAGCAGTCAGGGTACCAAAAGTGGAGGTTTGTGTGACCCCCCATGGTTTTGCCTCCCCAGATTATCTCTGACAAAATCAAGGCACAACTTCCATTCCAGATGCAATAGACAATTGATTATAGTAAAACCGACCCCCAAAAAGTAGGATCTCTTCTTATAGTTGGTGATGTGTTATTTATTTATTCATCCCCATCTCAAAAATTGTCTTCTGCATTTGTTAAAATTCCAGAAGTTCTTTGAACCCATCATATGTTCTCATAGACTTTACAATAATGTCTTAAGAAAAAGTTAAGACTGAAGATTTTAGGTTTATGTGAACCATTAGTGATCAGCAAAAAATGTAACATTTCATGTAATATCTTGTAACATCTTTATCTTTAACTCCTAAACTGCCTTGTGCCTATACATCTTAGATAACTGTCCAGTTATGTCTCCCATGTCCCCCATGCCCATCAACACATCAACACTAGTGATGGGCGAGCACTAAAATGCTCGGGTGCTCGTTAACCCGAGTATTCCAATGTGCTCGACCCGAGCAACGAGCCCAATGTAAGTCTATGGGAAACTCGATCATTTTTCAGGTGGCTCCCCCCGGCGGTCTGCACAGGGCTTAAAAATTGCCCAAATCAATGGGAACAGTGCTCAAATGACATGGGAACAGCATGGGGAGACCCCTGGAAGCATTTCTGGCTCCCAGGTCACTGCTGTGAACAATGTTGTCAGAGGTATTACGCCACTTTTACGGACTCACAATAAAACATACAAAAATGAAACCAAAATGGATTTTCCTGGGAAATATGTAAAGAAACATCCTTTCCAGGGTAATGACTTGTATATAAGGCAAAATACATAACCAAAAACAAAAATACTCCTCCACACCTTGGGCTATGTTCACACGTAGCGTTTTTGATGCATTTTTGCACTTTTGCATTGCTTTCAACCGTGACAAATGCATTCACCAGGCAATGTCATTTTAACATTTTACAACCTTATCTGGCCATGTGGTGTGTGAGACATGATCAGACACATCCTGTTTCATTTATGAAGGAGGGACGCTGAAAGTCACAAAGCCTATTTTTATAGGGCCATCAGGCGGCCTTTACTATTCTTAAAGGGCCAGCAGCTGGCTATGCTTTGTTGTTCCCATTACTAAAGAGTGGGTCTCCTATACTGTTATTGCGTATGCAGTAATTGCAAGGGCTGCTAAAAATTTGGACCTACTCCAATGCCCCTTGGAAGAAACGTAGAGGAGGGCCTCCTGAAAAAAAATGTTCCCATTATTAAGAAGTGGGTCTCCCATTGTGTTTGCCTATGAAGTTAATGCAAGCAATGCCAAAAATTTGGAGGCACTCCAATGCCCCTTGGAAGAGACGTCGAGGTCAGATGGCTTCCTGAAAACAATGTTCCCATTATTAGTAAGTGGGACTCCCATAGTGTTGGCCTATGCAGTGAATGCAATGGCTGCCAAAAATTTGGAGGCACTCCAATGCCCCTTGGAAATGACGTAGAGGGCCTCATGAAAAAATTTTCCCATTATTAGGAAGTGGGTCTCCCATAGAGTTGGCCTATGCAGTGAAAGCAAGGCCTGCCAAAAATTAGGAGGCACTCCAATGCCCCTTGGAAGAGACAAAGGACCTCATGAAAAAATGTTCCCATTATTAGGAAGTGGGTCTCCCATAGTGTTGACCTATGCAATGAATGCAAGGGCTGCCAAAAATTGGGAGGCATTCCAATGCACCTTGGAAACGACGTGGAGGAGGACCTCATAAAAAAATGTTTACCATTAGAAAGGAGCGGGTCTCCTATACATGTAACGCCCATGCACTTAGTGTATGGGCTGACAAACATTTACCCCTGGGGGTATACATGAACATACTGTATAAAAATTTTTTTTACGGGCATCATAAACACCCTTTAAAAAAAATATGTGGGTGTTGCATCACAGACCACGTCACCCTGGTGATATGGTGGTGGAGGATGAGGATGAGGAGAAGGAGGAGGACAAGAGCAAATAGCCAAAATCAGGAAGCATATACCCATGTGTGGTAGTGAAAAGGTGCATGGGAATACACCTCACAAAAAAGAAAATGGATTTGAGTTTATGTTACACTGCTATCATTCAGTGGTGTTGAGAAGTCTGGCCCAATCCAGCCCTGACAAAACGCTAGCGGCAGGGCAGGCCAGGACCTCCAAGGTGTAGAGAGCCAGTTCATTCCACGTCTCCAGCTTGGATACCCAATAATTATAAGGCACAGAGGAATCACGGAGGATGTTGGTATGGTCGGCAAGGTACTCCCTCAGCATCTTCCCAAACTTTGCACTCCTTGTGAGAGTATCCCGTGCCTAGGGCCTGTGCGATGGGAGGGGCTGAGAAAACTCTCCCAGAACTTTGACAGTGTTCCCCTGCCACTGCTGGATTGGATTTGTGTCCCTCTCGCCTGTACTCCTTGGTTGTCCAACGAACTGTGACCTCTGCCACCAGCGTTTTCAGATGGGAATTTTTTTAATAGTTCCATAACAAGGGCTTTTTGGTACTGCCCCATCTTTGTAGACATGTCCGCCTCAGGAATAAGAGATAGAAAGTTCTCCTTGTAGCGTGGGTCTAGAAGTGTCATCAACCAGTAATGACTGTCTCCCAAAATTTTGAGAATGCAAGGGTCACGGGAAAGGCAGCGTAACATAAACTCAGCCATGGTGCCAGGCTGCTAACAGGCAAGACTTCCGTGTCCTCACAAAGAGGACAACTGACCATTCTCTCCTCCTCCTCCTCCCTGTCCTCAGGCCATCCATGCTGAACAGATGGTATGACATTTGTGCAGGTAGTACCGTCTATAGTGCATGAAACTAGCTCCTGTTCTTCCTCCTCCTCCTCCTCTTCCTCATTGTCACCCAATCCACGTTGGGATGAGATGAGGCTGGGCTGTGAGGAATCACTCTGTATGGTTCCTTGCTCCATCTCATCGTGCTCCTCCTGCAATGCATCCTCTTTGATTGTTAGCAGAGAGCATTTCAGAGGACAGAGAAGCGGGATGGTGACGCTTATTATGGCGTCAACACCACTCACCATCTTGGAGGTGTCCTCAAAGTTTTGGATGATGGTACATATGTCTGACATCCATGTCCACTCCTGATTTCTTATTTGTGGAGTCTGAACTGAATACCGATGGCCTTGTTGATGGTGGTAGTCAACAACTGCCCCCTTCTGCTCACAAATCCTTCCCAACATTTGCAGTGTAAAATTCCAATGCGTGGGGACATCACACCAGCAAATGCTTCTGAAGCACGGCTAGGGCGGCGGAAGCTGTAGCTCACTTTCTAAAATGGGCACACAGGCGGGGTACTTTGACAAGCAGATGCGGCAACTCCGGGTAGGTTTTGAGAAACCGCTAAACCACGAGGTTAAGCACATGGGCGAAGCATGGTACATGTATGAGCTCGCCTCACCTCAGAGCCGCCACCAGGTTCCTGCCACCAGGTTACACACGACCATGCCTAGCTGTAGGTTCAGCGGTGTCAGCCACAGATCTGCCTGTTCTTTCAGAGCTGTGCACAACTCTTCAGCATTGTGCGGTTTGTCACCTAAGCATATTTGGCTTCAGCACAGCCTGTTGCCGCTTGGCTGAGGCAGTGCTGCAGTGCTTCCAGCTTATGACTGATGTGGTCATTTCAGAGATGGAGGCTGAAGAGGAGGAGGAGGCTGAGGAAGATGAGGTGCAGGAGCCGTAAACTGTGTGGGCAACCCTGATTGACCTAGGGCCCGCAATCCTCGGCATCGGCAGGATGTGTTCCGTCCCAAGGTCCGACTGGGTCCCGGCTTCAACTATGTTAACCCAGTGTGCCGTCAGAGAGATGTATCGTCCTTGCCCACAAGCACTTTTCCACGTGTCCGTGGTTAGGTGGACTTTCCCAATAACTGCATTGTTGAGGGCAATTATATGTGATCCGTGTGACGGACAAACCACAGTTTTCAATAGCTGGATTTTTAGCGCTGTAATATGGAAAGGACCTGGCTGTATTCTGCAGTGCCAACAAGCAAATGGCGCAGAAAAACGGTGTTCTATGGATTGGTTTTTAGGCTATGTGCCCACGATGCAGAAATGCTCCGGATTTTTTCCTGAGCATTTCTGCATCTCCCTGGCAGAAAAAACGCATGCAGATTGTACATGCGTTTTTCCTGCCAGGGACAAGCGGATGTGAAGCGTTCTTCACATGCATTTCCGCATGTGGGTTGACAAGCGCTTTCCAAGTGATTTTAGCATCACTTGGAAAGTGCTTGACAACTTGGTCACACTATATAAATCCATGCAAACGTCATGGATTTATATAGTGTGACCTTAAAGAATGGTAAAAAATAAAAAAATAAATATATACTTACCTTCTGATGGCCCCCGCAGTCTTTATTCGCTCCGTCCAGGCTTGCCAGCAGCTCGCGGTACACTGAAGGACCTGCCGCCACATGACTAAATGACGTCAGCGCAGGTCCTTTCATCCACCGCGATCTGCCGGCAAGCAAAGACAAGCACACCGGGGGCCATCAGAAGGTAAGTATCATATTTATTTTTTATTTTATTCTTTTTTTTACAGTTTCCATGGTACCCGGGTCCGGAGGAGAGTCTCCTCTCATCCAGACCCGGGTACCATCCGCACATTGAAACGCTTGGATTCCGCATGTACAGATCCAGTGATGCGGAATCCAAGTGTTCCAATGCCAGTCAATGGCAGCGAAAATGCAGAGCTTCCGCAAAATAATTGGTAGTGCTGCGTTCTTTTCCGCAATGATAACCCGCAGCAGAAATTTCCGCAGCATGTGCACAGCACATGCAGATTATCATTAGGCAACATGGCAGGCCTTCTACCATGCGTTTTTTAAGCATTTCTGCAGCATTTTTGCCCTGCGGAAACACTGAAAAAACACATCGTGGGCACACAGCCTTAAGCAAACAATCAGATAAAGATAAAAAAAAAATATTCCTGGCCCCTGATACGTGGGGCTATTTCTACAAATATAATATCTGTAAAAGCACCAGCAGACAGAACTGAAATGGATCCTCTTGCTATATGCACTGCAGTCTGCTATATACCCTGCCTAGCACTGGTATCTCTGCAGCTGGATTAGTCCTCAGAAGGACTGTTAGTTGAGATGAATATGTGTAGAGAATCTTGTGGAATACCTACACTAACTAATAAACAGCCAAATCTCTCCCTAGCTCAGCAGCATCTTTCCCTACACTATCTGATTGCAGAGTAGACTGATTAGCACGGCGGCGCTAGGTCTGGTATAGACCTGATGAGGCTGTGCGGCCAGCCAATCAATGTAATGCCACAACTAACATGGCTGCAGCATTGCAGTGTGGGGCAGACAAAGAGCACCTAACATGCAGGGAGGGGACCCCAGCATCCGCCCGAGCATCCCGGAAGTACTCGGCGAGCTTCGAGCATCTCGAGTACTGAGATGCTCAGGCGAGTACCGAGTACTTGCGAGTATGCTCGCTCATCACTAATCAACACAGATGCCTTAGCCTGGAGAAAACCAGTACCTGATTTCTAGGAAGTGAAAAGGACAGATCTCTTGGTATAAGATTAATGAGAAACTCTCAGCTATATTATCTGATATTTTTCATTCACAAGTCCATGTTTAAACGTTTAAGTGGACAATAATAGTTCCAGTGTCATCAGCATTTTGGATCAGTGTGACATCAGTATTTTGTCTGTGTGTCCATGACGCGCCCCCTGGGCCTGTGTTGTGCAGGGGAACCCGGAACCGGGCCTTTTGTAGAATGCTGGGGGTTGTAGTCTCCGTGTGGCGGTGACCCGGTCCGTGCCCAGGGTGGTCAAACCAGTGGCAGTCTATTTGTATTGTAATAAGTGTCCGACTACGCCACCCGTGGATTGCGGTCAGTGGGGACCGCCGCTGCGCTGCCGACCGCTGAGGCTGATGTTGGTTGCGCAGCCGAGTATGGGATAACTCCCCACGGGAGGAGTATTGCCTCAGGGCAGCTAATGTGAGAGAGATGTTGGGAGTGATGGTGTGAGCGTCCCAGTACTTATGGTGCTGGTGCGGCGAGGAATCACAGAGACGTGCAGTTGCAGTTTTCAAAGCTTTACTCACAGTTGTTATTCTGGTCAATTGTGCACATGAGGGACCGCCTGAGCCGTGCAGCGTTCACCAGGCAAGGGACTCGGTCAACTCCCAGGCAATTCCAGAGTGTGGTTCAGAGCTCCCCTCTCTTCCTTTCTACTGGCAGTCCCCACCAGGGACCCACCTTTGTCCAGCTTCCTCGGGCCTTCTGTTGGCGAAACCTCTCTTCGGTTTCCCTGACCCTATACGGTATGCCTTTCTGGTGGATGTAGTGAGGGGTCGCACCAAGATGTGGTCACAACCTCCGGTTTTGGCTGAGGATTAGTCGCCTCCACCAATTCGGGTTCCAGTACCCTGCTCTGCCAACCCTTCACCCTGTATCTTCCTCTGGGCATATGGGGTTCCTTCTGCCTTCGTGTCTCTGGGCCTTTCTCTGTGTTCCTTGCTTCCTTTCTCCTCTGTTCCAGTTCCTTTCCTACTTTCCTTTCTCTTCCTTCTTCTCTCTCTCTCTCTCAGGCTCCAGCCTTCTGACAAGGCCTGCCTGCAGAGCAGAGCCCATGCAGGGGCTCTGTTTCCCGTCTTCTCCTCAGACTGTCTCCACTGAACTGAACCGAACTGCCTCTAAGATGGTGCCCACCTTATATACCTCCTTCTGACACCCGAGCCCAGGTGACTTGCAACCAATGGGCTCCTATCTATGCCCAGAGACCCACCCCTATCTGCTCCTACACCACTGGGTTTTCCTTTCCCCGCCCCACTCCAGCCAGGGACAGAAGCTGTCGTGCCTGCACTTCTGTGGGAGCACCGTTGAGCTGTCCCTCGGAAATGGGGTGTGTGTGGTGCATGCAGCCTACCGAGTCCTGGTCCACACTCCATCCTTACCCGGGAGTGGAATATCACACCTCTGGACTGAGGTGCAATACCCCTGTAGCAGCCGAGCCCTCGGGGTGCTACATTCCCCCCTGCTAAATCACAGCACGTCCTCGGTCTGGAAAAGAGCAAAGACAATTTAAACATACAAGTTTTTAGAATGCATTCGTATATAAGACAATAACTTTTCACTCATCCCTTTATGGGAGGTATTCTTCTTTTTTTTTTTTTTTAACGTTACTGGTACTCTTTTTCTTTTCTTTAACATTCTTCTGTCACTAGCTATGGTCGAAACTACTGGAACTCTTTTAGCATATAAAACATCACATGAAACATTTGCATTATTATTCTAGCAGCATATAAAACTTTTCAATATAAAACTTTTTCAAGTAGAACATTCTTGAGCTCTGGCCGCTGTGCAACTTGCGACCAAGAAAAGGTGCAACAGTCCATTTAATCCGTCTTGAGGTAGACGTTGCGGTTCTTATATAAAACCAGTAGGGGGCGCTTTAAGAAGCGCAACTATTTACAAGGGATTGGCCGCTCTCAGTCCTCGGCCAGTGGGGATAAGGGAGTGGCTGCTCACAGTCCTCAGCCTGGTAATTTAGGAAGGGGCACACAAGTAACAGTTCTTGTACCCTGACGGGTAACTATATACAGTTCCATTTTACCGTTTACTGGTAACGGTGTCCTCCTCGCTCTTCCGGGTAATCTTCTGGTCCGTCCGGATCCTCAGTGTATTCCGCGTCTGGGCGGTACTGCAGTTCCTCCTCCGTGAGCCGGTGAACGTGGAGGGCGTACAGTCCCTTTGCGCCCTTGTGCCGGGTGTAGGTGACCACGTCGCCGGGGTACAGGTCACGTCCGTGATGTCCCTCTGGCAGGTGGCTTTCAACGTCCCTTCTGGTGACGAAGACGTCGGTGTCAGCCTCCGGGTCTCTGACGAAGCCCCAGCCATGCTCCAGCTGGAACTTGACAACGGTCCCGGTGGCTCTGGGTCCGCGGATGGCGTGGGTGTCTTGTCGGGCCCTCCTCTTTTGCTCCGCGCTCCTGGCCTGGAGTCGCTGCTCCCTGATGCGCCTCTGCCGCCGCTCTCTTTCATAGGTGGCTAGCTGCTGACGGCAGCACTCCAGGCGCTGGACTTCTCCCGCCCGGGTCTCCTGGGTGAAGCCCATGAGGTTCTCGCCAGTGGGGTCCCATGCAAACTGGGCATCCTCCGGCAGGGGTGGAGCGATGTTGGCGGGCTCCGGGGCCGGGATCAAAGGCTCACTCAGGGGTCGCTCTTTCCGGAGACGGGGGTTGGCGAACTCCGGCGGCCATTCAAAGGGTAGCCCGTCCGGGCTGGTATATTGGGCATACAGGTCCGCGCCCAAGGGTAGCACTGTGGGCTTCGGACGGGTGGCAGCGCCTGGGGGCACTCGGCCTTGCGACCAGGCCGGTGGTCGCTTGTTGGTCGCGCCCGGGGGTGGCACCGCCAAGGTAGGGGGCGCTGGTGAGGCAGCGGTGCCCGGGTGTGTTAGGTCTTGCGTCCTGGCCCGTGACGTCTCACGCTGTACGGCGCCAGGGTTCAGAGGGCACAGCGTGGGGTGGGGCGTGACGACGGTGCTTGCTGCCTGAGGCCTAGCTGGTGGCGGTGGAGGCGTGGTGTCAGGTACGGTCCCCGGGGCTTCGGGTCCCGCAACGGAGGGTGAGGGCAGGCTGGTGTTCCCCGGGCTTGGGGTGGTGGCGTCCCCATTACCTGCCTCGGTCTCCGTGGCCTCCTCCGCGGCGTCATCTGCAGCTGCCGGTCCCTCTTCTCCGCGCCCAGTGGTAAGCACGCTGCCCGGTTCCGGCGGGGTCCTCTGCTGCTCACCTCCGTGCTGCCGGGCCATCTCCTCTCTCCACCCGGCAAACACATCCCGCTGCGCCCGGACCATTCTTCTATCCAGATCTTCCAGCGCTGCGCGCGCACGATCCGGGTCTCTAGGCAGTTGGGCCAGCAGTTCTGTCAGGCTGCAGGGTGGCTCCGCTTGCAGCAGGCTGCGGGCCAGGATGCTGGTGGAGTTTTCTGCTCCCTCCATCTCCGGGTGCAGCAGGTCCAGACTGATCCAGACCGCACCCAGCCCCTCAGTTTTCTTTCCTATCCGCCCCCATGGGGGTTGGTCTTGGGGGCATCTGCTGACAATCACCTTCAGGGGCAGCCCCCCCACGTTGATGGACATCTCCATTGCTGCATTCATGGCTGGTGGGGGCGGGCTCCTTCTTTGGCGCCACTCTGGGACCTGGCCCATGATGGGAGGTGGCTTCCTGCTGTCCTTTGGTGCGCACATAATGGCGTCCGCTCTGCCAGGGCGGGAAAAACGGGTGAAGATGGCGGGAAACGGTCCAAAATGGCGTCTGACGGCGGGAATCGGCTCCGGATGGCGGGAAACGACTCCGGACAGCGGGAAACCTCTGGAAATGGCGGGAGACTTCTTTTTAAGGTACATGTGCAGTTTTCTTCAGGCACGCAATACCCGCTTGTGGCGGGTTGGTAATGATCCTGCCGACCACACCAAAGTTGACGCGCCCCCTGGGCCTGTGTTGTGCAGGGGAACCCGGAACCGGGCCTGTTGTAGAATGCTGGGGGTTGTAGTCTCCGTGTGGCGGTGACCCGGTCCATGCCCAGGGTGGTCAAACCAGTGGCAGTCTATTTGTATTGTAATAAGTGTCCGACTACGCCACCCGTGGATTGCGGTCAGTGGGGACTGCCGCTGCGCTGCCGACCGCTGAGGCTGATGTTGGTTGCGCAGCCGAGTATGGGATAACTCCCCACGGGAGGAGTATTGCCTCAGGGCAGCTAATGTGAGAGAGATGATGGGAGTGATGGTGTGAGCGTCCCAGTACTTATGGTGCTGGTGCGGCGAGGAATCACAGAGACGTGCAGTTGCAGTTTTCAAAGCTTTACTCACGGTTGTTATTCTGGTCACTTGTGCACATGAGGGACCGCCTGAGCCGTGCTGCGTTCACCAGGCAAGGGACTCGGTCAACTCCCAGGCAATTCCAGAGTGTGGTTCAGAGCTCCCCTCTCTTCCTTTCTACTGGCCGTCCCCACCAGGGACCCACCTTTGTCCAGCTTCCTCGGGCCTTCTGTTGGCGAAACCTCTCTCCGGTTTCCCTGATCCTATACGGTATGCCTTTCTGGTGGATGTAGTGAGGGGTGGCACCAAGATGTGGTCACAACCTCCGGTTTTGGCTGAGGATTAGTCGCCTCCACCAATTCGGGTTCCGGTACCCTGCTCTGCCAACCCTTCACCCTGTATCTTCCTCTGGGCATATGGGGTTCCTTCTGCCTTCGTGTCTCTGGGCCTTTCTCTGTGTTCCTTGCTTTCTTTCTCCTCTGTTCCAGTTCCTTTCCTACTTTCCTTTCTCTTCCTTCTTCTCTCTCTCTCTCTCAGGCTCCAGCCTCCTGACAAGGCCTGCCTGCAGAGCAGAGCCCATGCAGGGGCTCTGCTTCCCGTCTTCTCCTCAGACTGTCTCCACTGAACTGAGCCGAACTGCCTCTAAGATGGTGCCCACCTTATATACCTCCTTCTGACACCCGAGCCCAGGTGACTTGCAATCAATGGGCTCCTATCTATGCCCAGAGACCCACCCCTATCTGCTCCTACACCACTGGGTTTTCCTTTCCCCGCCCCACTCCAGCCAGGGACAGAAGCTGTCGTGCCTGCACTTCTGTGGGAGCACCGTTGAGCTGTCCCTCGGAAATGGGGTGTGTGTGGTGCATGCAGCCTACCGAGTCCTGGTCCACACTCCATCCTTACCCGGGAGTGGAATATCACACCTCTGGACTGAGGTGCAATACCCCTGTAGCAGCCGAGCCCTCGGGGTGCTACATCCATATTTAGAACACTATGGAATAGTGCAGAGACAAACTGGGCCGGGAGAAACAAAATGCTCCTGATGTGAGCGTCGCATTGCGCATGCGCGGGAAATGAGTTACACCAGTGCACGTCACAGGGCCCTGTGACGTGCAGGGGATGGGGGAACATGCTAAATAAGCAGATAGGCGGGGATTTCTGGGCTAACTAAAGATATAGGCGGGGATTTCTTGCCTTCCGGGGGACGCCAAGCATGTGAAAACAGATTTTATAAAACTACATTTCTCTGCATTCAGAACTCTACTATGGGCCATACAGGTATGTATAGATTGTATGCCCATATTAGAGGTCTCAAATCTCACAGGGGGTGAAAGTTCCCTTTAAGAAACATTTCTACCATTTTTATCATTCACATAAATCTGAACTGGACAGGTTCTCACACCTAGCTCTTGCATAGCAGTAATCCAATCCTTATCAAATTAATCTCACAGATGGATGCAGTTTGAAAATGTTTTTGCTAAATTTGGTTTCGCCAGCTGGACTCTTCAGTCTGAATACATCAATCCTGCCTCCTGTTCCTCTATTCTCCCAATTATGTTATCAACTGTTTCCCTATGGTGATGTCACGGGTGTGTCAGAGGTGACAGACAGTCACCCTGCAGTGGGTTGCAGGAGATCTCTACGTTTTGCATTGCAGACAGCTTCTTAAATAAGAGGCTGTCTTTAGAACCGAGCGGCTACCTCTCTCTTGCTAATTATCTCTCTTGCCTGGGTGTATATATACCTGGAGTGTCTGAGAGTGAGTCACTGGCTATATTCATTTCTACTTGTGAGGCTTAGCAGGAGCAGTTATTTGTCTTCTCTGGAGTTTGAGGCCGTGTGCATATTTGGAGTCATCTAAAGCTAAGCAATCTCCCCCTGTTTTGTCTTCCCTTGTTGTCTATAGTGTTTAGTGGAGGTTGACTAATGCTCATCTCCTTCCATCCCTAGCCATAGCCATACGCCAGGGAAAGTAGGGCAAGGCACGCGTGCGGCGATTGCTGAAGAGGCATTATAGGGATGGTAGTTGAGACAGGGTGACGCTAGACGAGACTATGAGGTCTCCACTTCACCCTTTCCCTAGTGTATGGGCTCCCTTTCCCTTTTCCCTCTTCGTTGCACCAACACCTGGTATGACAGGTGAACCTGGGTGAGAGTAAAGGTGTCATTCCCCTACTTGAGATCTCGATTAGGGTAATAGAGCCCCATATGCCTTATCAAAATCTGTCTAGATGGGAGGCAAGCAGTCCCAACCTTCTCCGCATCTCTACCACTCCTATTATTTCCACTTTTTCACATGCTGAACATTTTCATCACTCACTTTCATGGTAACTTTCATCTATAATTTGTCTACACTTTTGCATTCTCTGTTCATTGTTTGTATATTTTTCTTTGTTTATAAAAATCAATAAAACTTATTGGAGAAAGAAGCGCTCCAAGCTAACGATTCCCTAATCCATCCTAAATATCTTTGGGATGGAGGCAGATTAAAATACTCACCAATCACCGTCTTCTCCCTTCCTCTCTTCTCTCCCTCACTGCTCCTATACTCATGTATGCCTGATTCAGCCGAGCATGCATGTGCTTTTCATGGGAGGATAATGGGCCTGTCCCACAAAATTCAGTCAATTCAGATGATTTTCCTTTAATGTGAATGGGCACTAAAGAACTGGACTATTTCTGATATGAATTTCAATTTTTTACCTTGTATGATATTTTTTTCCATATTATATGTATGACCTCAGTAGCATACACCCAATTTTGGCAGGCCACATGACCGCTATGGAGCCCATGAACAGGAGGAGCCTAGTGCCGAATAGCCCCATCCCCTGTTTATATCGTATATATACAGAATAAGTTATGATGGTTTATAAGGGGCAAACTCACATGCTCAGCCCACTCCATACCCAGTGGGTGCCGGCTGTTTTACACAGCAGACAGCCACTTGTAATTGCTGCAATTCAAGTTAGCTCTGATTACATCAGATTAACCCCTTATCTTCCATAGTGACCAGCAACTATGGTATCTAAGCAGCTAGACAGGGGGTCTCTGTGACTACCACTGGGTTGCTTAATGGCAGCCAGGGGCCATTAAGAGGTTCCATTTCGGATCTTTGCTATGGGGTCTGTGGATTTCTATGTACACCCCTATATGACCCCATAAGAATTATCCTGAGGGTTAAGCAGGTGGACTAACATGTTCTGTGTCCTCCCAGTATTCCTCTCTCTGCATATCATACCATGAGTATCCACCTTAGTACATGCCGTATTTTGAAAATCTTATTTATCTGTTTTCTTTTCTAAAAGTGTTTATTTTACATCAACATGAAACATATGAATGGGAAATATGCATTAACTGATTAGCTGCAGTGGTCACACAATGGCCCCTGCGGGAAGGAGAAGCCAGGAGGTTAGCGGGGGACACTGACAGCAGCAGTACTGGGGGTCTGGAAGGTAAGTATGAGATTATTATTCCAAGGCATCTGATATTCATAAGATGTATATATATATCTCCTATGCTTTAGACACATATACACACCTTAAGAGTGTTAGATGGTTAGTAATAATATAATATAATATTTTTTAACAATGTGTATTATAATATATAATAATATAACACTTTATAATATGTATATAACAGATTGGACAGTCGGCCATCATGACAGCGCGTTGTTGGTCTCACATGTGATGTCACAGTGACATAGAATGCTGTGAGGTTATACAATCTATGCACTCGGTGACATCAGCGCCATTTTCAGAGTTGAAGTTTTCGCTGAGACTCTACCGTGGTTTTGGAAGTGCGAGCTAGTTTGTTTCATACATCTAGTGCTTTACTTCTACAGCTTCTTATTGATATTTTGGCACCATAACATCCGTGCCATCAGAGAACTTAGTTCTCATTTTCTATCACTCTACCATCTCAGCCCCGGGAAACTGAACCATGACTTCCATGGAGCAGCATCAGCTTATTGCTGACAACGAGACTTGGATGAGCCGACCAGAAAATCAGGGTAAGTGAGAGAATATTCCCACCTTATAGGATCTTTTCTGGGAGGAGATTTCCCTGGGGTAAGCGGTTTCAGTACACTCAGTGCATCCTCCACCTTCCCATTCATAGTCCTTGGGGGCTGTGTTAGTCGCAGTCTGGTTCCACCCCTGCTCTGTGATGTCTGCAGAGAGGGGATCCACTGAGCAGGTTTATTTAGCCCAAACATTAATACATTTTTGCTCCTCTCCCTAAACTCCAAATCAACAGCAGGTTATTTCTCTTTGGTTCAAAAGTGTTTTTTTTATAAACTTTTGCATATTTATAGTACATTTTATTTCTTTATAGGTCAGGCTATGATTGTCCATCAATTGAGATCTTCTCAAAGGGATCAGAGAAGACTAATTACTACTGGTGGACACAGAACAGACGCCACTGCTGTCACTGCGAGAGGCAGAGAAGCCAGAACTCCTCTCCGGCAAAGAGGACAAGAGAGCAGGGAAAGAAGCCGCTCTCCGCTTAGACCAGTCCCTGCAGAGCCCTCCAGAGAAACATCAGAGAGCAGAAGGGATGACAGTGGATCCTCAGACACCGTCACTGAGTTTGAATTCAGACGGCCATTTCCCGTTCTGCCCAGCCGCAGACTCAGGGAGTCTCCAGCTGCAAGTGGATCTCCTGTACAATTACTGCAGGCAAACCGTCTGTTCAACATCATCTTTCAGCAGCAGGGAATGAGAGTGATGACGCCTCCGCCACAGATGCGGCCACCATCACCACCTGCACAATATAATCTGCAGGAAAGGCAGCAGACTTGGCGAGCTCAGCAAATTAGGAACCTCCCAACAAGAGCTGTAACATCTCAGGAGGAGTCGTGTGTCATCTGCATGACGGATTATGAGACCGGAGAGGAAGTCACAGTGCTACCATGCAATCATTGTTTCCATCAGGGTTGCATCTCTACCTGGCTCAACTCCAACCTTCGGTGCCCCCTGTGTCGCAAACACTGCTTCCTTCTAAAATTCAGTGGAACATCTTAAATCTTCACGGAAGAAGTTAAGAGTTTGGCAGTGACACTAGAAGAGTCCATCTTGTACGTCAGCCCAGGTAAGAGAGAACATATAGATTACATCTGCATTCATTTCAAATGCTAAAAAAAAATAATTCACCTTTACTTCTGTTCTGTCTTTTCTTTAGTTTACCATCAGCTTTGGGAAACATCGTACCAGTACTGAGTTCTCAGATGAGGATCAATGAAATAGCGGTCTTCTTTCTGTGATATTATTGAGACTCTGAAGAAGAAACCTGCTCCTGCACATGACGATTTTCGGATGAACCCCCTTCTCTCTTTTCTGTGAGGAGATTTGATTTTGAAGATGCTCTGGAAAGTAGAGATAGAGAGGAAACCAGGCTCTCCAATATAAGCCGAAAGTTAGAAGTTTATTACAACAATCATCAGCAAACGTCTGTGTGCAATGGGCCAACGTTTAGCTCACATGACCTTGTTCATAATATATATATATATATATATATATATATGTATATACATTAAAGAATGTTATACCAATTATATTGATTCTGTGGCTTTCACCTTATTTGCATGGTATGCATACTGGGAACTCCATAACATTGTGCACAGAGCAGGTGGATTGATGATAAATGTCTATTCTAAAATAAAAGTTGTACAAACGTCAAAAAGAATGAACATATGTACTGAAATGTCAAAGGGACTTGCTGTGCATATGATCCGTCTGTTGTCACTTCTTTTAACTTCTTCAGGCTTCAAAAGCTGTGAAGAGGCTAAAAGAAGCGATTGGTCTTTTCTTCTAGAAGCTTCTGCTTGGAAGTCGCCACTATTTTATATATAAACTGATTTCGCAGTGAAACTGCCGCAAAAAAAATGAACACAAAGACATCACAAAAGACACTTCAGGTAAAACTCGATGGACACCATGATGAGGATATCTGGCTGAGTGTCTACTGATCACTGCTTGTAACCCCTTTTTCTCCATAGGGATAGTGTAGTGATAGACGGGTGGGATATAAGTATTAATGTAAGTATGTTTTTAGCTCAAGTGGGTGGGAAGTATAATTAGGTAATTGGGAATTAATCGTATATTAGTACTGTCTGCTATTGTTATTATGGTGCACTGTGTTAGTGTGGTGATTAGTAGTATATGAACTGTAGACTTGTGTGTAATAAATATCCTTTATTCATACACGGTTTTGTCTCAGTTAGAATATAGCAATTAACACAAGTGTCCCAGGTAAGTCACTGCATACCACTTCAACAATAAATATAATCCCACAGCTGCAATATTAAAATCAAATTATAGACACAGAATAGAAATATGCGCAGAAATAAAACATCAGAAATGTATTTGATAATGCTTTGATTTGAGAGTCTTCAGTGGTTGATTCCTTTTAATGGCTAACTGAAAAGATAGTAACAAATTGCAAGCTTTTGAGACTACTCAGGTCTCTTCATCAGGCTAGTATACCACAAAATCTGAAGAGTCACATATTTATTCACAATAAGACACAGAAATAATGCAATAGATGCGACAGGTGATGGAAAGCAGAGTTATTATGGGAGAGATAAACAGTTCTGGCTATAAATATTTTAGCAGTTAATAGATAAGGAGTGTGAAGGTTTTATTGTCCTGTGACTAGGTCTAGTGTTATGATGGCCTCACAAGTCTGAGGGGCACATTCCTTAGTTGATGTAAAATGACATAAATCCATGCGACACATTCATTCCTGCTCTGAAAGTGTTAAAGGTCACCATTAGTTTATATTCTGAGATTTTTCTTTCTCTTTGAGATTTGAAATGACCTTTTAATACTAGTAATTTCATGTCTTTTATGCTATGATAAGGGGAACAAAAATGCTTGGCTACAGGTAGATCTATTCTTTTTTCTTTTATTGTGTGGCGATGATGATTCATTCTTGTCCTAAGTTTTTGCCCTGTCTTCCCTACATAAAGACCCCCAGCTGGACATTTGGTACATATAATTAAGTACACTACGTTAGATGTGATACAGCTGAACGTACCTGGGATCTTATAGTCCTGATGTGAGTTGGGTATCATCATCTTGTCTGTGGTCATTATAAACGGACAGGTTTTACATTTTTTCTGGTTGTAAGGAAAGGTACCTGTAGCTGGAGGAGATGACAGAAAGCTTCTGACAATGATGCTTCTTAGATTTGGGGGCTGCCTGAATCACAGAAGTGGGGGGTCTGGAAATATGGATTGTAATCGGGCATCTTTTTGTAGTAAGGGTTGTAGTTTCCGTGTAGCTCTACTTAGCGCCTCCAGATTTGAATTGCAGGTGACTACTAGAGGCACCCGGTTGCTTTCTTGTTTGGTTTTGTAATGTAGGAGGTGATTCCTTGGTATTCTGGTGGCTCTTGTAATCTGGTTCTCAATTGTTCTTGGATGGTAGCCCTGATTCAAAAAGGTCTGAGACCAAGAAGGTGTTTGTCTCTATCCATAGGGTTGGAACATATCCGATTGTATCTGACGGCTTGTCTGTAAACAATTTAAGGTATGTAGGACGGTCGATTGGTTTCCTGTACAAGGATGTCTCTATTTCATTGTTCTGTAGCTTGATGATGGTGTCCAAAAAGTTAATTTCAGTACAGGAGTAGTTGAGTGTTAGGTTGATGGTGGGATGAAATCGATTAAAGTGTTCATGGAACGTCTTCAGCTGTTGCTCAGACCCCGTCCAGATGATTAAAATATCGTCAATGAAACGATAGTAGGCCAGAGGCCTGATGGGGCATGAGGACAAAAAGTCACTTTCAAACTTGGCCATGAAAAGATTTGCGTACTGTGGATCCATTTTACTTCCCATCGTTGTACCAGTTTCCTGTAGATATATGTTGTTATCAAATTCAATGTAATTGTGAGTGAGGATGAATTCTGTAAGTTTGACCACAGAATCAGCAACAATTCCTGTATTTTCTATGAAGATTTTGCAGGCCTGATGTGGGATGTTAGAATACAAAGATTCCTCATCCATGGTGGCCAGGATGGATCCTTCTGGTAGAGGACCTATTGCTGCTAGTTTATTCAGTAGGTCTGTTGTGTCCTGAATGTAGCTGGGTGTAATCTTTACCAGTGGTTTAAGAACACACTCTATTCTATTAATTTGATAATGCTAAAATCAATAAAACAACATATAAACATAGCAGGGAAGGGAAACCGTTAACCAATCCACATACAGATGAGCCTAATGCTATTTGAAAATAAGCTATGACTCCATGTGATCACTAATTAAACCATGCAGATATATAACCCCACGTCTAAGGTGCATTGTGCTGGAGAAAAGAAACCTAATAAATCAAGGTTTTCCATGGAGAAGTCTATTGGCATAAAACAGTAAACATGAATCAAATAAAACACAGATTATAGGGACTAGCCCGTCGTAAAGTGCACAGTGCAATGCTTGGAGGCTTTGAATCCCGGTAGTACTGATTTGAAAGGAGTTGTCACTTAGAACTTACTGTTAGTAGTCAGATCTACATGTGGATGGACCCCCGACAACGCCGTTTCGCCAGTGCTTCTTCCAAGGGGCGTTAACTAGGGAGGGGACAGTGTTCCTTATATATACAGCCATTAATCAAAGTTTTTAGCCTTATATCCAATTATTGCCATGGGTGGAAGGCGGCACATGAAGCGTTCCTCAGTAACTCATAGATGTAAATGTTGACTTCAGGATTGTGCGCTTGGAACACATACGTGGCACGCACACTGTTCTGAGTGCGCAAGGCCGGAAGACACTGAGTGCCATGAATGCGCATGCGCACAAGCCCAAGGAAAGGAAGTAAGTAAAGTGTGCGGCAAGAAAATACCGCTAGGTGTACAAAAAATGGGGGAGCCCAGATCGCTACTGGACAGGACTCATATCACATCGTGTGTAAAGGAGGTGGAAAAGGTAATACATAATACATAGTAATCCTAATAAACGCTTGAACCTGGTATATAAGTCAGATGGAATTAGAAGCTACAAGAGAGAGGATGGATGAAATAACCTATTACTAATGACAGCAATGATGTTAGACATAATACCATAAGCACTGTGGGTGAATAAGTGCGGAGCAAGTGCACTAGTGTACTAAGAGATACATAAAAAAGAGAATAATAAAAAGGGTTAACCTGTTACAATAATAATAGCAATAATATTGAACATAAATGCCATAAGCACTAACAATGAATGCGTGCAAAATAAGTGCACTGGTGTACCAGAAAATGTGGGGGGGGGAATAAATATTCCACAAATTATTAAAAAATATAATAATAAAAAGTGTGCTAAAATATCCCCAAGCAATAATGATAGACAATCAATATAAGTGACATGAACACCTGGGGTCACGTAGAGAAAGGTACAAACAGTACAAAAATATGTATACTCAGTGAATATCCCTGATCAAAAGGGACATGAAATGCATATGGAACATATACTGTATGCCATAGATGTCCATAAGGTGAATTAAACAAATATATTTTGATAGGTAAACAGGTCTATATAATACCCTTAAGAAGAGATGGACAAGGGAAAATAGGAGAAACAAAGTTACCCCAAAACAGCAAATGAATCAGGGGGTCATATGAATCTGATATCACTGTAATCATACAGTCATACAGGCCAGAAGAATAAATCAGTCTTATCACTTTTACCGCATGGTGAACGGTGCAAAAGAATGTACAGTATAAAAACAATAGCTGAATTGCTGTTTTTTATTCATTCTGTGTCTGAAAAATCAAAAATTGTTATGTAAACCAAAATGGTACCAAAAAAATCTTCAACTCGTTGTGAAAAATAAGCCCTCATACAGCTCTGTTCGTCAAAAGATAAAGAAATTATAGCTCTCACAATATGGCGACAAAAAAACAACTATTTTTTTATAAACAATCATTTTTACTGCGTGACAGCAGCAAAACATAAAAAACTATATAAATCTGGTATCGCTGTAATTGCACTGACCCGTAGATTAATTTATACCGCACGATGAGCGGCGCAAAAATAAAAATAAAAACTGTTCTTGTACTACTGTCTATTTGTTCATTCTACATCCCAAAAATTGGAATATGGCTCGATTCACATTTATCCTGCGCTCTCTGTTGAGCTCTTACATTGGAGTTTCTATGTAAATCAGAGAAAACGCAATTCAGACAAGAGACGATTCAGACAAAACTCCCAATGGAACCACTCACTATAAAGAGGCAGATGGAGGCACTTTGGACTCTGGTGTCTGTTACAGTGGTGTCACATTATTTTATGCATCTTTTTAGCGCACAAGTGTGGGCGACCACAGTTTTGTGCACGCCAAAAAAGATGGATACCACTGGAATAGACGGCAAACAGAGTCCAAAGTGTCTCCATCTGCCTCATTATGATGGATGGTTCCTCTGGGGATTTTGTTTGAATTGCATTTTTGTGAGATTTACTCTGAAACCCTGTTATAAATGCTCAGTGTAGAACACAAGAATGTGAGCCCACCATACTGAAAGTGATCAAAAAATATTTTGTACTCCAAAATGTTACCAAAAAAACCCTAACTTTTCCCACACAAAACCAGCCCCCACTCAGATCTGCCATCTGTCACTGGAAATGTAGAGGGTTCCCATGTTACTGGTAGAACAAAGACTCTGGAAAAGCAACATGGCTCCAACCCCTCAAATAAAATACAGTGAAATATACGCTCCCAAATACCGCCTCCTTCTGAGACCCACTGTGCCTACATTTTTGGCATTATTGTAGCGGGAAGAGTGCACTTAACATTTTACGGGTTTTCCCCAGAAACACAAACTGGGCACAATGTGTGGGCACTGAGCTGGCATATTTGCAATTCTCCCCCCAAAAAACTATGGCGTGGATGTTACAAAATAGTCACTTGAGCCGTAGATGAATTCATTGAGAGGTCCAAATTCTGCAATGGGGTCACTTGTGGAGGTTTGCTGCTGTTCTGGCACCTTAACGGCTCTGCAAATGTTGCCCGAAAATTATTGTAGCAAAATCTGTGGTTCAAATCCAAATAGCGCTCCTTCCTTCTCAGCCATGACGTGAGGCTAAACAGTAGTTTCTGACAACATATAGAGCATCACCATATTCGGAAGAAATTGCAGAATAAATTTTGGGGTCCAATTTCACCTACTAACCCTCATGTAACTGACACATTTGTAGCTAATAAAAAAAAATTACATTTTAACAACTAAAATGTGAAATTTCGACATTCCAATGTTATAATATTCTGTGAGGCATCTGTAGGTTCAAAATACTCACTACACCCCTTGATGAATTCCTTAAGCAGTAAAGTTTCCAATATGGGGTCACTTGTGGGGGTTTCTGCTGATCTGACACCTCAGGGGCTCGGCTAATGGCACCCTCAATCTATTCAAACAGAATCTGCATTCTAAAACCCAAGTTGCGCTTCTACTCATCCGATCCCTGCCGTGTGCTCAAACTGTAGTGTACAACCACATATGGTGTATTGCCACATTTGGTAAAAATTGCATAATTTATAGAAGGAGCTAAAGTTTAAAATTCATAGAAGGAGCCCACCGAACCTTCAGGATTTGAAGAGTGTTTGTGTAGAAGAATTGGCCAAAATCACTCCTGAGCAATGCATGCGACTAGTTTCTCCATACGGGAGGCGTCTTAAAGCTGTCACCACCACCAAAGGCTTTTGTATGAAGTATTAAATACATTTCAGGAAGCTTGTTCAATACTTTTTCCCTGTGTCATCTTCATTATTACACATGATTTCATTTATGGACATTTATGGTTTCATTTCTTTGCCTGTGTAGATTGGATGAGGTCTTCACTGAAATCTGGTGAGAATTTCATGTCAATAGCACCATTCAAAACATATTTATGTAGAGCATTGGTGAAACGTTCAATACTTATTTCACTCGCTGTATATTTGCAGTTATTGTATTGCTTGGATTGTTAGAAACAGAGCTATATAAATCAATAAATAGTATTTTGAGAACCCGGCAGAGACATCTTTGTTTTATTAATAAGGATACATTGCATCAATTTGGTGACAACTGCAAAGGCCCCACATTTGTTTCTATAAAGGCACAATATCTGTTCCCATTGGGCTGTCGTCTTCTGCATTAGTCTTATATATTTATCTTCTACTATTTTCATATGTAGCAAGTCAAAAAGATGCCGGAATTAATAAAGAAGAGAGTTTTACTCAGTTTTTTTCCTGCACATGAACATTCATAGAGGGAGAATGAGATTTTATTATATTGAATATGTGGAAACATGGCTCAATATAAAGAAAAACATACATTAGTGCATTACCTGGAAAGATGATTTTCTGTCTTTTCCATTTCATTTCGGTGGTCATTCTCCAAGGCGAGAAGCGCAACAGTTACAAGCTCTTTGCTGTAGAGCTTACAAGTGCTGCTCTGAAGTTGGCCAGATGAGTGAATCCAACCAGCTTGAGTACTTCTGTGATCCTCCGATGCTTCATATAGCGGCATGGGAACTAAGTTTGGGCCAATTGCGCATCTATGATGCTTCTCCAAAATGTCAGTCAGTCCGGAGCGCACTTTGCCCTGCCGAGCAGGACGTAGGAAGACAGGGGAGCAGCGCGCTTCTGAAGAAGAAATGAGAATAATCATTTAAAGATATGCTACAAAGGTTGCAAGTTATCACCTTTCACCGAAAAAGTAAATACTTGCTGACCACTGGGTATCCCACACTGGGACCTCCACAGTTTAAAACATGGGGCTCTATAGTGTCCCATTTGAATTGAATCATCCCAGAAATGTGTAGTCTTGTTACCATTACAAAACAATAGAAAAACCTTACTTACCATCTGGCTCGTCATCCTTTGTGGCAGCGCCTGGAGAAACTTCATTTCTTCCTCCTTCCTGGATTATCCTTTGCTTCCTTCTCTGGCAATTGGGACAGGAGGTCGGTGCCGCAGCTTTGAGTGTTTTCAGTTCACATTTCATGCAGTGTTGTGCATGGTCAGCACAAGTATCCCAGGTGAGCAATTCCAGAACGCTGGATTTCTGGACCTCCAAGCTGGTTCACACATGGAGCGCCTCTGTGTTTTTTTCTCTTCCATTTGAATGGAGGGATATAGTTTTGCACAAGCTTCATTACTCCATTCATTGCTCCATTTATTTACTGCCACTGCTGGAGATATAGGGCCCGACTCATCAAGTTGTTTTCAACAGTTTTCTAGTGTTCAACACTTTGAAACGCTGCAAAATTTTGGTCGCAATTCAAAGTAGCACAAAAATGTTGCGAATTTTAGCATTTTTACTCCACTCCTGGCTGGATCCACCAAAAGTTGCAAAACTAAGGCACTACTGTGCTTGTGGAAGCCTGACGGGCAAATTCATCAAGAATTATGCCACTTTAGGCGCATAAATATTCTATCCATAGAAATGACTAGGAAAACGATTTTAATCATTTTGTGAGTGCTTTTTCAGGCCCCAGTCTTAAAGAAATCGGCAAATCTTATTCATGAATGCTTTTCATTAAGAGGCGCACAACACTTAATGAACTTGGCATATCTGATGAGTGGTGTGCGTCTACGTGTGCCCCTTCAGAAGTGTTACTCCAGTCAAGGACTACAGGAACTGGAGTAACATATCTGGAGACGAAATGGTTCAACTTTTGAAGAACTTGACAGCGGGCAAAGCAACGCCCCGTCCTACATCATCTCTTCTGCAGCTTCACCCATTCATCATCATCTATCAGTATCCTTGTTTCATTCCGGTCAGTCCTGTAAATTACTATTCTGGAGTTTTACCAGTGGATGTGTCGGCCAGTTTTGCCCAATCTATGGCTATTTATGCCATTCTAGGAGTTGCAGTTCTGACGCCAGCAGAGAGCTGCCGGCTGGGAACATTGGTATAAGGCATTGTAACAGCGTTGTATCAGTAAGGACTTACCCGTGGAACGTCTGCTTCTTGTAGCAAAACTTCTCTGCATAAAGTGAGAAAAGAAAGAAGACAATTCAAGTTTGAAGAACTAAAAAGTAAATAAATAAAAAATAAATATTTCCATTGGATTTGTTTTAATAATTATTTGTTTTGCTGTTTATCTTCCCATTTTCTGCTTATGATATCTTTTAACGTAGAGAATAATAACAAAGGATGGTATAGATGTAATTACAGTGACGTGAAAAAATAAAAGTATGACCCCACGTGTCTGTAGCACTCCTGACAATGTCTGGGCATGCTCCTGATGAGACAACGGGCGGTATTCTGGGTTATCAGGGCATCGGTGAGCTCCTGCATAGTTTGTAATGTTACTTGACTTTGTTAGATGCCTGATACAGAACAAACCACCGGATCTCAAAAGGATTCAGGTCGGGAAACATGAGGGCCAGTCAAAGGCATAAATGTCTTCCTCATCCAGAAACTGTCTCCACAGTCTGATCACATGAGGATGGATATTGTCCTGTACCAGGAGAAACCCAGGGCCACTGCACCGGTGTATTGTCTGACAATGGCTCCAAGGATTTCATCACAGCACCTAACAGCAGTCAGGGTACCAAAAGTGGAGGTTTGTGTGACCCCCCATGGTTTTGCCTCCCCAGATTATCTCTGACAAAATCAAAGCACAACTTCCATTCCAGATGCAATAGACAATTGATTATAGTAAAACACAATGTGATGTGTTATTTATTTATTCATCCCCATCTCAAAAATTGTCTTCTGCATTTGTTAAAATTCCAGAAGTTCTTTGAACCCATCATATGTTCTCATAGACTTTACAATAATGCCTTAAGAAAAAGTTAAGACTGAAGATTTTAGGTTCATGTGAACCATTAGTGATCAGCAAAAAATGTAACATTTCATGTAATATCTTGTAACATCTTTAACCTTAACTCCTAAGGTGCCTTGTGCCTATACACCTTAGATAGTAGTCCATTTATGTCTCCCATGTCCCCCATGCCCATCAACACATCAACACTAGTGTTGGGCGAGCACTAAAATGCTCGGGTGCTCGTTGCTCGGGTCGAGCACAGTGGAATACTCAGGTGCTCGACCCGAGCAACGAGCCCAATGTAAGTCTATGGGAAACTCGATCATTTTTCAGGCGGCTCCCCCCGGCGGTCTGCACAGGGCTTAAAAATTGCCCAAATCAATGGGAACAGAGCTCAAATGACATGGGAACAGCATGAGGAAGACCCCTGGAAGCATTTCTGACTCCCAGGTCACTCATGAAAAAATGTTCCCATTATTGGAAAGTGGGTCTCCCATAGAGTTGGCCTATGTAGTGAATGCAAGGCCTGCCAAAAATTGGGAGGCACTCCAAAGCCCCTTGGAAGAGACAAAGGACCTCATGAAAAAATGTTCCCATTATTGGGAAGTGGGTCTCCCATAGTGTTGGCCTATGTAGTGAATGCAAGGCCTGCCAAAAATTGGGAGGCACTCCAAAGCCCCTTGGAAGAGACAAAGGACCTCATGAAAAAAATGTTCCCATTATTGGGAAGTGGGTCTCCCATAGTGTTGCCAAAAATTGGGAGGCATTCCAATGCACCTTGGAAAAGACGTGGAGGAGGACCTCATAAAAAAATGTTTACCATTAGAAAGGAGCGGGTCTCCTATACTTGTAACGCCCATGCACTAAGTGTATGGGCTGACAAACATTTACCCCTGGGGGTATACATGAACATACTGTATAAAAATTTTTTTTTACTGGCATCATAAACACCCTTTAAAAAAATATGTGGGTGTTGCATCACAGACCATGTCACCCTGGTGATATGGTGGTGGAGGATGAGGATGAGGAGAAGGAGGAGGACAAGAGCAAATAGCCAAAATCAGGAAACATATACCCATGTGTGGGTGTGAAAAGGTGCATGGGAATACACTTCACAAAAAAGAAACTGGATTTGAGTTTATGTTACACTGCTATCATTCAGTGGTGTTGACAAGTCTGGCCCAATCCAGCCCTGGCAAAACGCTAGCGGCAGGGCAGGCCAGCACCTCCAAGGTGTAGAGAGACAGTTCATTCCACGTCTCTAGCTTGGATACCCAATAATTATAAGGCACAGAGGAATCACGGAGGATGTTGGTATGGTCGGCAAGGTACTCCCTCAGCATCTTCCCAAACTTTGCACTCCTTGTGAGAGTACCCCGTGCCTCAGGGCCTGTGCGATGGGAGGGGCTAAGAAAACTCTCCCAGAACTTTGACAGTGTTCCCCTGCCTCTGCTGGATTGGATTTGTGTCCCTCTTGCCTGTACTCCTTGGTTGTCCAACGAACTGTGACCTCTGCCACCAGCGTTTTCAGATGGGAATTTTTTTAATAGTTCCGTAACAAGGGCTTTTTGGTACTGCCCCATCTTTGTAGACCTGTCCGCCTCAGGAATAAGAGATAGAAAGTTCTCCTTGTAGTGTGGGTCTAGAAGTGTCATCAACCAGTAATGACTGTCTCCCAAAATTTTGAGAACGCAAGGGTCACGGGAAAGGCAGCGTAACATAAACTCAGCCATGCGTGCCAGGCTGCTAACAGGCAAGACTTCCGTGTCCTCACCAAGAGGACAACTGACCATTCTCTCCTCCTCCTCCTCCCTGTTCTCAGGCCATCCATGCTGAACATATGGTATGACATTTGTGCAGGTAGCACCGTCTATAGTGCATGAAACTAGCTCCTGTTCTTCCTCCTCCTCCTCCTCTTCCTCATTGTCACCCAATCCACGTTGGGATGAAATGAGGCTGGGCTGTGAGGAATCACTCTGTATGGTTTCTTGCTCCATCTCATCGTGCTCCTCCTGCAATGCATCCTCTTTGATTGTTAGCAGTGAGCGTTTCAGAAGACAGAGAAGCGGGATTGTGACGCTTATTATGGCATCATCACCACTCACCATCTTGGAGGTGTCCTCAAAGTTTTGGAGGATGGTACATATGTCTGACATCCATGTCCACTCCTGATTTCTTATGTGTGGAGTCTGAACTGAATACCGATGGCCTTGTTGATGGTGGTAGTCAACAACTGCCCCCTTCTGCTCACAAATCCTTCCCAACATCTGCAGTGTAAAATTCCAATGCGTGGGGACATCACACACCAGCAAATGATGCTGAAGCATGGCTAGGGCGGCGGAAGCTGTAGCTCACTTTTTAAAATGGGCACACAGGCGGGGTACTTTGACAAGCAGATGAGGCAACTCCGGGTAGGTTTTGAGAAACCGCTGAACCACGAGGTTAAGCACATGGGCGAGGCATGGTATATGTGTGAGCTCGCCTCGCCTCAGAGCCGCCACCAGGTTCCTGCCATTGTTACACACGACCATGCCTGGCTGTAGGTTCAGCGGTGTCAGCCACAGATCTGCCTGTTCTTTCAGAGCTGTCCACAACTCTTCAGCATTGTGCAGTTTGTCACCTAAGCATATTAGCTTCAGCACAGCCTGTTGCCGCTTGGCTGAGGCAGTGCTGCAGTGCTTCCAGCTTGTGACTGATGTGGTTATTTCGGAGATGGAGGCTGAAGAGGAGGAGGAGGCTGAGGAAGATGAGGTGCAGGAGCTGTAGACTGTGGGGGCAACCCCGATTGACCTAGGGCCCGCAATCCTCAGAATCGGCAGGATGTGTTCCGTCCCAAGGTCCGACTGGGTTCCGACTTCCACAATGTTAACCCAGTGTGCCGTCAGAGAGATGTATCGTCCCTGCCCAAAAGCACTTGTCCACGTGTCCGTGGTTAGGTGGACTTTCCCAGTAACTGCATTGTTGAGGGCAATTATATGTGATCCGTGTGACGGGCAAACCACAGTTTTCAATAGCTGGATTTTTAGCGCTGTAATATGGAAAGGACCTGGCTGTATTATGCAGTGCCAACAAGCAAATGGCGAAGAAAAACTGTGTTCTCTGGCATGGTTTTTAGGCTATGTGCCCATGATGCAGAAATGCTCTGGATTTTTTCCTGAGCATTTCTGCAGCTCCCTGGCAGAAAAAAAGCATGCGGATTGTGCATGCGTTTTTCCTGCCAGGGACAACCGGATGTGAAGCGTTCTTCACATGCATTTCCGCATGCGGGTAGACAAGCGCTTTCCAAGCGATTTTAGTGACGCGCCCCCTGGGCCATGTTCAAGGGATACCCAGAGCCGGATCTGTGTGGGGGTAGTAGTCCTTGTGGCGGTGACCCGGTCCGTGCCCAGGGTGTCAAACTAAGTGGCAGTCTATGACAATAGATGTTAACTTGGATGTCGACTACGCCACCCGTTGAGTGCGGCTTTGAAGCCGCCGCTGCAGAGCAGTCCGCTGAGGCCGGTGGTATATGTGCAGCAGTGATGGTATAACCCCCAATGGGAGGGGTATGGCCTCAGGGCAGCAGGTGTGGATGATGGGGGTTGTGATGATGCAGGAAGGAGAGGCAGAATCAGGAGATGCAGTTTCAGGGTTTTTACTCACTGATGTTGCTTTAGTCACTCTGGCCTGGAGTGACCACCCGAGCCGTGCTGCGTCCACCAGGTCCTGGACTCGGCTAACCCCCAGGCAGTCCGGAGCATGGTCCTGAGCTTCCCTGTCTCTCTCTCTTCCTCCTGGCCATTCCCACCAGGGATCCACCTTTGGCCGGCTCCCTCGGGTCTCTTGGTGGTCAAACCTCCTCTGGGTTCCCTGACCCTATGCTTGGTGTGCCTTTCTGGTGGATTTGGTGAGGGTCGTGGCAAATCTTGACCACGACCTCCGGTTCCTGGCTGAGGATTAGTGGCCTCCACCAGTTCGGGTTCCGGTACCCGTGTCCGCCAACCCTTCACCCTTTCTGGTCTGTTTCTGGGTTCTTGGGGTTCCCTCTGTCTTTCTCTCTGGGTCCTTCTTACTCCTCTCTCTCTGCAGGCCTTGCTCTGGAGCTGGGCCCAGCCGGAGCCACAGCTCCCTGTCAGCCCTCCTGGCTGAGCTCCCCTCCTCTTCTCCTCCTGCCTGAACTGAACTCACTCCCTGATCTAAGATGGTGCCCACCTTATATACTCCCTCTATGTGTGAGCCCAGGTGACCAGCACCCAATGAGCTCCTAGCTTTACCCAGAGTACTCCCCCTATCTGCCCCTACACTACTGGGATGTTCCACCCCCCTCCCACTCCAGCCAGGGACAGACGCTGTCGTACCTGCACATTTATTTAGTGGGAGTACCGTTGTTCTGTCCCCCGGAAATAGGATGTATGTAGTGCATGCAGCCTACTGAGCTCAGTTCCACACTCCATCCTTACCCGGGAGTGGAATACCACACCTCTGGCTTGAGGTGTAATACCCCTGTAGCAGCCGAGTCCTCAGGGTGCTACATTAGCATCACTTGGAAAGTGCTTGACAAATTGGTCACACTATATAAATCCAGGCAAACGTCATGGATTTATATAGTGTGACCTTAAAGAATGGTAAAAAATTAAAAAATAAATATATGCTTACCTTCTGATGGCCCGCGCAGTCTTTATTCGCTCCGTCCTGGCTTGCCGGCAGCTCGCGGTACACTGAAGGACCTGCCGTCACATGACTAAATGACGTCAGCGCAGGTCCTTCCGTCCACCGCGATCTGCCGGCAAGCAAAGACAAGCACACCGGGGGCCATCAGAAGGTAAGTATCATATTTATTTTTTATTTTATTCTTTTTTTTACAGTTTCTATGGTACCCGGGTCCGGAGGAGAGTCTCCTCTCATCCAGACCCGGGTACCATCCGCACATTGAAACGCTTGGATTCCGCATGTACAGATCCAGTGATGCGGAATCCAAGTGTTCCAATGCCAGTCAATGGCAGCGAAAATGCAGAGCTTCCGCAAAATAATTGGTAGTGCTGCGTTTTTTTCCGCCATGATAATCCGCAGCGGAAATTTCCGCCGCATGTGCAAAGCACATGCAGATTATCATTAGGCAACATGGCAGGCCTTCTACCATGCGTTTTTTTAAGCATTTCTGCAGCATTTTTGCCCTGCGGAAACACTTAAAAAACGCATTGTGGGCACACAGTCTTAAGCAAACAATCAGATAAAAATAAAAAAAAATATTCCTGGCCCCTGATACGTGGGGCTATTTCTACAAATATAATATCTGTAAAAGCACCAGCAGACAGAACTGAAATGGATCCTCTTGCTATATGGACTGCAGTCTGCTATATACCCTGCCTAGCACTGGTATCTCTGCAGCTGGATTAGTCCTCAGAAGGACTGTTAGTTCAGATGAATATGTGTAGAGAATCTTGTGGAATACCTACACTAACTAATAAACAACCAAATCTCTCCCTAGCTCAGCAGCACCTCTCCCTACACTATCTGATTGCAGAGTAGACTGATGAGCACGGCGGCGCTAGGTCTGGTATAGACCTGATGAGGCTGTGCGGCCAGCCAATCACTGTAATGCCACAACTAACATGGCTGCAGCATTACAGTGTGTGACAGACAATTCCTGCATGTTGAATGGCGCTCTAAACAGCGGCAAACATGCAGGGAGGGGACCCCAGCATCCGCCCGAGCATCCCGGAAGTACTCGGCGAGCTTCGAGCATCTCGAGTACTGAGATGCTCAGGCGAGTACCGAGTACTTGCGAGTATGCTCGCTCATCACTAACCAACACAGATGCCTTAGCCTGGAGAAAACCAGTACCTGATTTCTAGGAAGTGAAAAGGACAGATCTCTTGGTATATGATTAATGAGAAACTCTCAGCTATATTATCTGATATTTTTCATTCACAAGTCCATGTTTAAACGTTTAAGTGGACAATAATAGTTCCAGTGTCATCAGCATTTTGGATCAGTGTGACATCAGTATTTGGTCTGTGTGTCCATATTTAGAACACTATGGAATAGTGCAGAGACAAACGGGGCCGGGAGAAACAAAATGCTCCTGGTGTGAGCGTCGCATTGCGCATGCGCGGGAAATGAGTTACACCAGTGCACGTCACAGGGCCCTGTGATGAGCAGGGGATGGGGGAACATGCTAAATAAGCAGATAGGCGGGGATTTCTGGGCTAACTAAAGATATAGGCGGGGATTTCTTGCCTTCCGGGGGACGCCAAGCATGTGAAAACAGATTTTATAAAACTACATTTCTCTGCATTCAGAACTCTACTATGGGCCATACAGGTATGTATAGATTTATTTTTCTATAACCTGTATGCCCATATTAGAGATCTCAAATCTCGCAGGGGGGTAACAGTTCCCTTTAAGAAACATTTCTACCATTTTTATCATTCACATAAATCTGAACTGGACAGGTTCTCACACCTAGCTCTTGCGTAGCAGTAATCCAATCCTTATCAAATTAATCTCACAGATGGATGCAGTTTGAAAATGTTTTTGCTAAATTTGGTTTCGCCAGGTGGACTCTTCAGTCTGAATACATCAATCCTACCTCCTGTTCCTCTATTCTCCCAATTATGTTATCAACTGTTTCCCTCTGGTGATGTCACGGGTGTGTCAGAGGTGACAGAGAGTCGCCCTGCAGTGGGTTACAGGAGATCTCTACATTTGGCATTGCATACAGCTTCTTAAATAAGAGGCTGTCTTTAGAACCGAGTGGCTACCTCTCTCTTGCTAATTATCTCTCTGGCCTGGGTGTATATATACCTGGTGTGTCTGAGAGGGAGTCGCTGGCTATATTCATTTCTACTTGTGAGGCTTAGCAGGAGCAGTTATTTGTCCTCTCTGGAGTTTGAGGCCATGTGCATATTTGGAGTCATCTAAAGCTAAGCAATTTCCCCCTGTTTTGTCTTCCCTTGTTGTCTATAGTGTTTAGTGGAGGTTAACTAATGCTCATCTCCTTCCATCCCTAGCCATAGCCATACGCCAGGGAAAGTAGTGCAAGGCACGCGTGCGGCGATTGCTGAAGAGGCATTATAGGGATGGTAGTTGAGACAGGGTGACGCTAGACCAGACTATGAGGTCTCCACTTCCCCCTTTCCCTAGTGTCTGGGCTCCCTTTCCCTTTTCCCTCTGTTTTGCACCAACACCTGGCATGACAGGTGAACCTGGGTGAGAGCAAAGGTGTCATTCCCCTACTTGAGATCTCAATTAGGGTAATAGAGCCCCATATGCCTTATCAAAATCTGTCTACATGGGAGACAAGCAGTCCCAACCTTCTCCGCATCTCTACCCCTCCTATTATTTCCACTTTTTCACATGCTGAACATTTTCATCACTTACTTTTATAGTAACTTTCATCTATAATTTGTCTACACTTTTGCGTTCTCTGTTCATTGTTTGTATATTTTTCTTTGTTTATAAAAATCAATAAAACTTATTGGAGAAAGAAGCGCTCCAAGCTAACGTTTCCCTAATCCATCCTAAATATCTATGTGATGGAGGCAGATTAAAATACTCACCAATCACCGTCTTCTCCCTTCCTCTCTTCTCTCCCTCACTGCTCCTATACTCATGTATACCCGATTCAGCCGAGCATGCATGTGCTTTTCATGGGAGGATTATGGACCTGTCCTACAAAATTCAATCAATTCAGATGATTTTCCTTTAATGTGAATGGGCACTAAAGAAGTGGACTATTTCTGATATGAATTTCAATTTTTTACCTTGTATGATTTTTTTTTTCCATATTATATGTATGACCTCAGTTACATACAGCCAATTTTTGCAGGCCACATGACCGCTATGGAGCCCATGAGCAGGAGGAGCCTAGTGCCGAATAGCCCCATCCCCTGCTTATATCGTATATATACAGCATAAGTTATGATGGTTTATAAGGGGCAAACTCACATGCTCAGCCCACTCCATATCCAGTGGGTGCCGGCTGTTTTACACAGCAGACAGCCACTTGTAATTGCTGCAATTCAAGTTAGCTCTGATTACATCAGTTTAACCCCTTAGATTCCATAGTGACCAGCAACTATGGTATCTAAGCAGCTAGACAGGGGGTCTCTGTGACCACCACTGGGTTACTTAATGGCAGCCAGGGGCCAATAAGAGGTCCCATTTCAGATCTTTGCTATGGGGTCTGTGGATTTCTATGTACACCCCTCTATGACCTGATAAGAATTATCCTGAGGGTTAAGCAGGTGGACTAACATGTTCTGTGTCCTCCCAGTATTCCTCTCTCTGCATATCATACCATGAGTATCCACCTTAGTACATGCCGTATTTTGAAAATCTTATTTATCTGTTTTCTTTTCTAAAAGTGTTTATTTTACATCAACATGAAACATATGAATGGGAAATATGTATTAACTGATTAGCTGCAGTGGTCACCCAATGGACCCTGCGGGAAGGAGAAGCCAGGAGGTTAGCGGGGGAAACTGACAGCAGCAGTACTGGGGGTCTGAAAGGTAAGTATGAGATTATTATTCCAAGGCATCTGATATTCATAAGATGTATATATATATATCTCCTATGCTTTAGACACATATACACACCTTAAGAGTGTTAGATGGTTAATAATAATATAATATAATATTTTTTTACAATGTGTATTATAATATATAATAATATAACATTTTATAATATGTATATAACAGATTGGACAGTCGACCATCATGACAGCGCGTTGTTGGTCTCACATGTGATGTCACAGTGACATAGAATGCTGTGAGGTTATACAATCTATGCACTCGGTGACATCAGCGCCATTTTCAGAGTTGAAGTTTTCGCTGAGACTCTACCTTGGTTTTGGAAGTGCGAGCTAGTTTGTTTCATACATCTAGTGCTTTACTTCTACAGCTTCTTATTGATATTTTGGCACCATAACATCCGTGCCATCAGAGAACTTGGGTTCTCATTTTCTATCACTCTACCATCTCAGCCCCGGGAAACTGAACCATGACTTCCAGGGAGCTGCATCAGCTTATTGCTGACAACGAGACTTGGATGAACCGACCTGAAAATCAGGGTAAGTGAGAGAATATTCCCACCTTATAGGATCTTTTCAGGGAGGATATTTCCCTGGGGTAAGCGGTTTCAGTACACTCAGTGCATCCTCCACCTTCCCATTCATAGTCCTTGGGGGTGTGTTAGTCGCAGTCTGGTTCCACCCCTGCTCTGTGATGTCTGTAGAGAGGGGATCCACTGAGCAGGTTTATTTAGCCCAAACATTAATCAATTTTTTCTCCTCTCCCTAAACCCCAAAGCAACAGCAGGTTCACTCCGTTTGGCTCGAAAGTGTATTTTTATAAACATTTGCATATTTATAGTAAATTGTATTTCTTTATAGGTCAAGCTATGATTGTCCATCAATTGAGATCTTCTCAAAGGGATCAGAGAAGACCAATTACTACTGGTGGACACAGAACAGACGTCACTGCTGTCACTGCGAGAGGCAGAGAAGCCAGAACTCCTCTCCGGCAAAGAGGACAAGAGAGCAGGGAAAGAAGCCGCTCTCCGCTTAGACCAGTCCCTGCAGAGCCCTCCAGAGAAACATCAGAGAGCAGAAGGGATGACAGTGGATCCTCAGACACCGCCACTGAGTTTGAATTCAGACGGCCATTTCCCGTTCTGCCCAGCCGCAGACTCAGGGAGTCTCCAGCTGCAAGTGGATCTCCTGTACAATTACTGCAGGCAAACCGTCTGTTCAACATCATCTTTCAGCAGCAGGGAATGGGAGTGATGACGCCTCCGCCACAGATGCGGCCACCATCACCACCTGCACAATATAATCTGCAGGAAAGGCAGCAGACTTGGCGAGCTCAGCAAATTAGGAACCTCCCAACAAGAGCTGTAACATCTCAGGAGGAGTCGTGTGTCATCTGCATGACGGATTATGAGACCGGAGAGGAAGTCACAGTGCTACCATGCAATCATTGTTTCCATCAGGGTTGCATCTCTACCTGGCTCAACTCCAACCTTCGGTGCCCCCTGTGTCGCAAACACTGCTTCCTTCTAAAATTCAGTGGAACATCTTAAATGTTCAAGGAAGAAGTTAAGAGTTTGGCAGTGACACTAGAAGAGTCCATCTTGTACGTCAGCCCAGGTAAGAGAGAACATATAGATTACATCTGCATTCATTTCAGATGCTAAAAAAAAATAATTCACCTTTACTTCTGTTCTGTCTTTTCTTTAGTTTACCATCAGCTTTGGGAAACATCGTACCAGTACTGAGTTCTCAGATGAGGATCAATGAAATAGCGGTCTTCTTTCTGTGATATTATTGAGACTCTGAAGAAGAAACTGCTCCTGCACATGACGATTTTCGGATGAACCCCCTTCTCTCTTTTCTGTGAGGGGATTTTGAAGATGCTCTGGAAAGTAGATAGAGAGGAAACCAGGCTCTCCAATATAAGCCGAAAGTTAGAAGTTTATTACAACAATCATCAGCAAACGTCTGTGTGCAATGGGCCAACGTTTAGGTCACATGACCTTATTATATATATATATATATATATATATATATATATATATATATATATATATATATATATATGATTACATTAAAAAATGTTATACCAATTATATTGATTCTGTGTCATTCACCTTATTTGCATGGTTTGCATACTGGGAACTCCATAACATTGTGCTCAGAGCAGGTGGATTGATGATAAATGTCTATTCTAAAAAAAAAAAAGCTGTACAAACGTCAAAAAGAATGAACATATGTACTGAAAAGTCAAAAGGACTTGCTGTGCATATGATCATTCTGTTGTCACTTCTTTTAACTTCTTCAGGTTTCAAAAGCTTTGAAGCGGCTAAAAGAAGCGATTGGTCTTTTCTTCTAGAAGCTTCTGCTTGGAAGCCGCTACTATTTTATATATAAACTGATTTCGCAGTGAAACCGCCGCAAAAAAACGAACACAAAGACATCGCAAAAGACTAGTGTTGAGCCACCCCCGTAGTGTTCGAGTTCGGTTCGGTTCGTCGAACACCCGTGTGTTCGCCGAACTGTTCGTCGAACTGTTCGTCGAACACCTTCGAACACCGTTAAAACCAATGGCAGGCAAACAAAAACACATAGAAACACATAGAAAACACCTTCAAAGGTGTCCAAAAGCTGACAAACTGCTCAGAAGACACAACTAACACATGGAAAAGTGACAAGTACATATAGTCATGAGAAAAGAAAAGAGGTGGAGGAGTAAAAGGAGGGGGAGACACAGATATAGGCATGTCATGCCCTTCTAAAATCCAAAAAGTGAGAAGCCGACACGTTCAGTCCGCTCCTGCCCGTGCCACCTCCGTGTCGCCAGGTTTGTGCCAGAGCCGCGGTGAACCCTGACGGCCAGCCCCCCTCTCCCAATACTGGTGCCTGTCCGCTGGTGGGTCGAGCGAGCCCCCCTGTGGTGGAGGCAGCTTTAAGCTTTTTAATTTAATTTGTCTCTCTAATTTGAATGAATACACTTTAAATCCATTTACAAGGATCTATTGGAGGGCAAGTCTCATGCCAGCAGCCGCGTAATTCCAGCTCCAGTAGCGTCCACTAAAGCTGCTGCAGTTAAAAAGCTTTTATAAGATCGAGCTCGGCTGTCCACCGCAAGGCATCCTACTGCCAGTCCCAGCCCCTATGCCTTGGGGTGCCTCCTGATGCTCTTCACTGAGTATCCCGTGGTCCTGAAGCATTTCCTTTGAAAAAATTAAGTGTCCAAACTACAGGTGGTGTAGCTTGCTTAACAGCCGGGATAATCCGCTGACTAGCAGACACTGCTACTAGGCACAAAGTATTTCCTGGGCTAGATGCAGTTAAAAATTTGTAATTAGATACTCTCGTTGGATGCTGAGAAAGCATTCCATAGAGTCTCCTGGCACGCCATATATGATTCTCTTAAAAAGCTTGGGGTAGGGGTCTAGGGGACCCTTTTGTATCCAAAATCACGGCCCTGTATCGCAATACGTCACCTAGGCTGAAGATAAAAGGAACTGTAGCACCCTGAGGGCTCGATTGCTACAGAGGTATTGCACCTCACCCAGATGTGTGATATCTCACTCTCAGGTAAGGATGGAGTGTGGATCAGGACCCGACACCTGCATGCATTACACCACATTGCCGTGGGGCAGGGCGACCAATATGCCCCTGAGATGGGCACGACAGTCCCTGTCCCTGGCTGGAGTGGGGGGAGGGAACACTGAGGAAGGGGAACCCTGTAGTGCAGGAGCAGGGAGGAAGCAGTTCCTGGGTGCATTGAGAAGGGAGTATAAAAGGTGGGCACCATCTTAGTTCAGTGCAGAGAAGTCTGAGCAGAAGTGGCAGGGAGCAGGGGCTCTGCATGAGCTCTGCTCCGGAGGCGGGCCTAGTAACAGAGGCCCAGGCCTGGAAGAGGGAGAAGGAAGGAAGAGGAGCGGAGAAGGCTCCAGGAACGAGGAACGAAGGGATCCCAGGGGTGCGGACGGGCGAGTCGCCACCGCACGCCCGAATCCACCTGCATGGAGGGGTCAGGCCAAAGGGGGAGACCGGTCCCCGAAACTAGTGGAGGCAGGAAACGACCCTCAGCTAGAATCCGGAGGCTGTGACATTTTATGTGGCGCAGCCCCTTGCTACACCCGCTAGGAGGGCAGCACATAGGGTCAGGGAAACTGGCGCCAAGTTTACCAAGAGGAGGCCCGAGGCGAGGCAGCCGGACAGAAGGGTTGGTAAGAAAGGCCAGACAAAGGACACACAAAGGGGGTCCTGTGAAGCGCTCCAAAGTTATCTGGGAGTTGTCTGAACCCCTCATCTGGTGAGCACAGTACGACGTGGGCAGCCGTTGCCTGCAGACGTGGTCTGGATAATAAGAACTGTGAGTAAAGGCCCTGGACTGCATCACTGACTCCGTGTCATTACTGCTGCTGCCCTGCACCATCACCCCCATCCTCCGCATACACTGCCCTGAGGCTATACTCCTCCCGTGGGGAGTTATGCTACGCTCTGCTGCACCCACAACACCAGCCTCAGCGGTCTGCCCTGCAGCGGCGGTTCACTCTGACCGCAATCCACGGGTGGCGTAGTCGGACATTTAAACATCAAAACCACATAAATAGTTCCGCCACTGGTTTGACCACCCTGAGCCACGGAACCGGGTCGCCGCCACGAAGACTACAACCACCAGCATCCACCAAAAAGGGTCCGGCTCCGGGTGTCCCAAGGCCCAGGGGGTGCATCAGAACATTTTCATCACCTTTCACAATCACCAATGGGACAAGGCAGGGATGTCCTCTGTCCCCTCTCTTATACATCCTAGTGACGGAGCACCTGCTCTCATCAATTCGCCATAACCCCAATATTAGGTGGATTGAGGTGGGAGGCACCGAGTACAAGTGCTCTCTATTTACTGATGATGTACTAGTATATATCACTCAATCACATATATCCATCCATGCTGTTATGTCTGAAATAGATCACTTTGTTACATGGTCAAAGTTTAAAATCAATGCAGCGAAGTCTGAGGCCCTCGATGTCTCCCTCCCCAAATCCATATAGGATTCCATCCAGTCCAACTTTCCCTTTGCCTGGCCCTCACAGGGTATCAAATACTTAGGAATTCCTATTCATAGAGACCTCTCCCATCTACGTTATCTTAATTTTGGGCCCTTTATTGAACAACTCCATCCCCACCATGGTTGGCAAGTTAGAACTGTAAGATTCACTACGTGAACCACTGGTGTTTTGTGGAAAAGCACATGTACACTGTGTTCCAAATTATTATGGAAAAAGTGTTTAGGAGTGATAAGGGAAGAATTTGTTTGTTTGTCAGTTAAACTCATTGATGGTGATGTGTGTCAGGGCTCTTTATATCACTGTAAGCAATTGCAGACACCTGTGCTAATTAGTTTGGCAGGTGTGTCCAATGAAAGGCAAGACTACTTAAGAAGGCTGTCTCACATTATTAAGCAGCCTACATTTTCTGCCAAAATGGGAAAGAAAAAGGATGTGTCGGCTGCTGAGAAGCAACAAATTGTGGAGTGTTTAGGTCAAGGTATGACTACAATCAACATTGTGCGATGATCAGGATGAAGTGTCTTGGCAATCAAGAAGTATGTAGCTGATTCACAGTACACACGCGTGCGTGCTGATAAGGGCAAATTGAGGACTCTTTCCTACAGGCAATTACGTCAGGTTAAAAGAGCAGCGGCAAAAAAGCCTTGTCATAGCAGCAGACAAGTTTTAGAAGCTGCTGGTGCCTCCAACGTCCCCCGAACAACAAGATGCAGGGTCCTTCAGAGGTTTGCAGCTGTGCATATGCCATCCTGTCGACCTCCTCTATCCACTTCACACAAGCAGAAACGGCTCCAGTGGGCCAAACATTACATGAAGACTGATTTCAAAACTGTTTTGTTCACGGATGAGTGCCGTGCAGCACTCGATGGTCCAGATGGATGGAGTGGAGGATGGCTGGTTGATGGACACCCCACGCAAACACGGCTACAGCGCCAACAAGGAGGAGGTGGAGTAATGTTTTGGGCTGGAATCATGGGGAGAGAGATTGTCGGCCCCTTTAGGATCCCTGAAGGCGCTAAAGATGAACTCCATAATGTATGTGGATTTTCTCAAACAGCACTTCCTGCCATGGTTCAAGAAGAAGAACCATGTATTTCACAGCAAGATCATTTTTTTGCATGATAATGCACCATCTCATGCTGCACATAAAACATCTGCATCTCTGGCTGATATGGGCATAAAAGGGGACAAACTTATGGTGTGACCCCCATGCTCCCCTGACCTCTACCCCATTCAGAACCTCTGGAGCATCATCAAAAGGAGTGTCTATGATGGCGGGAGGCAGTTCACATCTAAGCAACAGCTCTGGGAGGGTATTCTGTCCTCATGCAAAACAATTGAAGCAGAAACCATCCAAAACCTGACAAATTCAATGGACAAGAGAGTTCAGAAGCTCCTTTCGAACAAGGGGTCCTATGTAGTGTTGAGCCACCCCCGTAGTGTTCGAGTTCGGTTCGGTTCGTCGAACACCCGTGTGTTCGCCGAACTGTTCGTCGAACTGTTCGTCGAACACCTTCGAACACCGTTAAAACCAATGGCAGGCAAACAAAAACACATAGAAACACATAGAAAACACCTTCAAAGGTGTCCAAAAGCTGACAAACTGCTCAGAAGACACAACTAACACATGGAAAAGTGACAAGTACATATAGTCATGCGAAAAGAAAAGAGGTGGAGGAGTAAAAGGAGGGGGAGACACAGATATAGGCATGTCATGCCCTTCTAAAATCCAAAAAGTGAGAAGCCGACACGGCCAGTCCGTTCCTGACTGTGCCACCTCTGTGTCGCCGGGTTTGTGCCAGAGCCGCGGTGGACCCTGACGGCCAGCCCCCCTATCCCAATACTGGTGCCTGTCCGCCGGTGGGTCGAGGCCCCCCACGGTGGGGGGGGAAGTAACATCTGCAGAAGAAAGACCATCTTCCAGCCAAACCAAGATGTCGACTTCTTTTCGTGGACAATGTGATACGATCCCATTCTTACGGACACGCCCATCGCTACAAATTCTAGATGAGGCACAAAAACAGCAGGTGCTTCAACGGATATCAAGTGCTCCTTCAAGTGGGCTCTCCATCACCTCAATTTCAACATCACAAATACTCCAGTCCTCAGAGGTGTCACCCCAATCGCACTTGCTTCCTCACAGCTCCCAAGTCTCCAGCTGCCAGTCTGAGTATGGGGTAACACAGATGGCTGAGTCTGCCCAGCTGTTTACTCATACTATAGCCTGGGAAACGGAGGTCTGCTCCAGAGCTTCTGTTAATCCAGATGAGGAAATGATCTGATCCGATGCCCAGAATCTTTATAAGTTGGATCCAGGACCAGATGAAGAAGGTTCTGAGCATAATGTAGACCCTTGTTCCCAAACTGTAACTCCTGTTGGTGGAGACAATGATGAAGACGATGATGAGACTCAAATACCTGATTGGAGCGACAACTTGACTTTTCGGTCAGGGCAGGAAGAGGTTGGCTCTGAGGGCGACGGGTGTGATAACACACAGGGTGATGATGACGAGGTTGGAGATCCCACTTACTGTCAACCCACAGTCAGACAGTCGATAAGGTCAGCAGAGGAGGTGGAGGAGGATGTGACTAGCCCTGGGGATGGGGATGACTCGGTACCCGGGCATTTGCCTGGCCTTGGGGATGTCGCGGTGGTCGGCTCCCTGGCCCGTACCCTGGGGTCTCTCTTTAAAAGGGTGGATAATTGTTAATTTTATAAGAGTTCATGACGCCACCTGTGGTATCTGGTGACAAGCACCAGCGCTGCAGCAGTCCACTGAGGCCGGTGATAAGGCAGCTCGATGGTATAGCTCCCCACAGGTGGAGCTAGGTCTCAGGGCAGCGTATGCAGGGGGAATGCAGGACAGGCAAGACCCAGCTGGGTCAGAGCAAGAACGGGAACGGACACGGTAGTCACTTCAGTACCTTTTACTGGTGGAAATTCAGGCACATCCCGGAGCACTGTAGGGTGAAGGGTGCATATCAGGATCCTCCCCAATGAGCGGGTGTAGGGCCTCCTGTTTCTTGCCTCTGCGTAGTAAGTTTCTGACCTGCCTGGAGCTAGGCCTAACTTTGTCTCTGTCCTGCGCTGGCTGACCTTGTGGTAGGGCCTTCTCTTGGAGTTCACGCTCCCAGTATGCGGGGCCTAAGCGTCTCCTGGCTCTGTTACATATCAGCACCTTAGCGATCCTGGGACTTGTAGTTCTCCAGGGATTCCGGTTATGCCTTACTGGGTCATAGAGGTACCGGTAAGCTCGGATCCTGTGTCCGGTAAATGCTTCGGGGTGAGCTGGTTAAGCTCCTCTGCCCCTTATGTACTAACTCGCCACTCGCCTTCGGCCTACTCGGGCCCTCACTAGGCTATACACACTAACGGCAGCTTGCCGTACTTCACTGATCTTACGGCACCGGCACACCTTAAGCTCTATCTGGGCTCCCTGAATCTAGCAAGCAGGAGCCTCGTGCTCCACTGCTGAACTATTAACTGCGTTCTCTAGACTAGACTGAACTCCACTGCAGACTGACCTCTCTTAGGCTTCTCTACTGCAGGAACTCTTCAGAGGAACTGAACTGCCTAGCTCCACCTTCCCTATTTATATCCCTAACGGGCTCCCTCTGCTGGTCTGAGGTGGAAGGTGGAGATGTGTGAATGTTTATGGGGGCCTCTTGTGGAGGATTCCATCAATGCACTCTTGTAGGATCTGTGATACCAAGCGCAGCGGGGCATCACAGATGCTATTGACGACGAGGTTAGGTTGCGCCTTCCTGAACAGAGACGGAGTACTGGAAGCACGTCAACAACTGCATCCTCAACCACAACTCTGCCTCTGACCACAAGTCGTAGTGGCTCTTCAGGTCACATGGGCTCTAAGCCTTGCATAGCCTGGGCATTTATTCAGATCGATAAGGATGACCCAACTCGTGTTATCTGTAATATTTGTCAGCAAAAGCTAAGTAGAGGCCAAAAAATACATAGTTTGAGTACTTCATGCATGTACCGTCACATGAATATGAAGCATAAGTTGCAGTGGGAAGCTCACTGTGCTACAATGCGGCCTAGCCGGCTGGGCCAACCACCGTCTGCCCCATCTTGTGTATCCGCAGCCTCTTCATCCTCTGTGACTGGGGGGACAGCAGTCACACATGTTTTTGGACGCAGACCTGCCACCTCTTTACCCGCAACAGCCAGTGTGATTGGCAGGTCGTCAGTTCATTGGGAAGTGGAAACACCTGCTAGTGATGAGCGCTCTCCGACATCGAGAGCACCACCTTTGGATCAAGGCAACCTAACATGTCCGCCTGCATCTTCCTCACAGACCGGCAGTTGCCGGGGACACCCTACTCAACACCGTCTAAGCACAACAGCCAGCCCTCGGTCCCTCAGATGTGGAAAAGTAAAAGACCATTTCCTCCTAGCCATGAGAAAGCTAAGAGGTTGAATTTCACCATCTGCAAGCTCTTGGCTACAGAAATGCTGCCTTTCCACCTGGAGGACACAGAGGATTTTCAAGACCTTATGTCCGTCACAGTGCCCCAGTACCAGATGCCCAGTCGGCACTACTTCTCAAAGAAAGGTGTGCCTGCGCTCCACTAGCATGTCGCACACAACATCACCGCTTCTTTGAGAAACTCTGTGTGTGACAGGGTGCACTTCACCACAGACACTTGGACGAGAAGGCATGGACAGGGGCGTTACATGTCGCTGACTGGGCACTGGGTAACTATGGTGACAGCAGGACAAGGGGCTGCTGTCCAAGTCTTACCGTCCCCACGAGTTGTGTGTTAATCCTCTTTATCTCGAACTTCCTCCACTGCTTCTGCCTCCTCAACCTCCTCTCGGTCCTCCACCTGCACCCAAAGCCTGTCTGGTAATGCCACCTGCTTTCTAACTGCGCAGAAGGAATCCTGCACACCTCCTTACTATGCTGGCAGCAGGGCTCAACGCATCAGTGTTTACTTTGAAATGTCTGGGAAATGTGAGTCACACAGCTGAGGAGTTTTGGTCAGCTCTGGAGACCCAATTTCATGAAAGGTTGTCTCCACTGGACCTGCAACCAGGGAAGGCCATGTGCGACAATGCTGCAAACCTGGGTGCGGCACTTCGCCGGGGCAATGTCACACACGTGCCTTGTATGGCTCACGTGTTGAACCTGGTTGTCCAGCAATTTTTAGCCCACTATCCCGGACTAGATGGCCTTCTGCAGAGTGCACGGTCGCTGTGTGCTCACTTCCGCCGTTCGCATCCCGCAGTTCAACGACTTACATCTCTACAGAAGTCGTTGGGCCTGCCAGTTCACCGGCTGAAATGTGATGTGCCGACACGGTGGAATTCAACTCTGCACATGTTGCAGCGACTGTGGCAGCACCGACAAGCCCTGGTGCAATACGTTCTGACGTATAGCCTGGGCCAACGAGATCCAGAGGTGGGGCAAATCACGCTGGAGGAGTGGTCTCAGATCAGGGACCTATGCACCCTTCTGCACAGTCTTGAAATGGCGACGAAGATGTTTAGTGCTGACGATGCCATTATCAGCATGACTATTACGGTGATTTACATGCTGGAGCACATGTTAAACAGAATTCGGAGTCAGGTGGTGGGACAAGAGGAGGTGGAGGAAGTAGAGGAGGAGTCGTATGCGGAAGGGATAACATCTCCAAGGTCCAGACGGTTGGCAGCACCAAGGCGGCAGGCATGGGAGGGTGGGGGAGAGGGATTAACCAGGGCGCATGGTAGCAGCCAAACTGTTGAGGAAGGTGCAGGAGCCGAGGAAGAAGTGGAGGACGAACTGGCAATGGGCATGGAAGACTCATCAGATGAGGGAGACCTTGATCACATTTCTGTTGTGCGAGGTTGGAGGGAGAGGGCAGAGGAAGGAAGCATGATTCTTACCTCGCTACCAACACAACAAGGACTTGGTCCTTCTGGATGCGCAAGACACATGAGTGCCTTCTTGCTGCACTACCTGCAACATGACCCCCGGATTGTCAGAATTCGAAGTAATCCCGACTACTGGGTTGCCACACTCTTAGATCCCCGGTACAAAAGTATATTTGCCGAAATAATTCCTGCCATAAAAAGGTATTGACGAATGCAGGAGTATCTGTTGCAGAATCTTACATGTGCTTTTCCACAAAACACCAGTGGTGCACGTAGTGAATCTCACAGTTCTAACTTGCCAACGGTGGGACTGTCGAGTCTTCATCACTCAAACAGTAACAGTAACACAGTATCTGCTGGTAACAGCAATTTTGTGGAATCGTTTCACCACTTTTTTAGACCATCCTTTGCAAGGCTACAGGAGACAAGAAGTCTGACACATAGTCAATGCCTAGAGAGGATGGTACAGGAGAATCTCCAAGTGAACATCGAAGCCATGACTGTGTCACTGGACCCTTGCTCATTTTGGTATTCCAGTCTTGAAAAATCGCCGGAGCTCGCCACTCACGCCTTGGAGATCTTGTCATGCCATGCAGCCAGCGTTCTCTCTGAACGTGTGTTCAGCGCTGCTGGTGGTGTGCTGACAGATAAGCGCACGCGGCTGTCCACTGAGAATGTAGACAGACTCACGTTCATAAAGATGATCAAATCATGGATTCGCAAGGACATTTCTACCCCTGTGTCATCCTTGGGAGACTAAAAGCTTGGGGATTTGGTAAAATCACCTCACCAACCGTTTTAAGCAACAGTGGGGCAATTGATGCCACTTAACCCTAGAACGCATGACCATAAAAATCTACACTTTCACATACCTGGGGCCCTTTAGGCCCGTGTGCAAATAACATGGAATAACTCAAACTCAAATGACAAACAACTATATACATGAAGAATACCTAGAGTTTCAAAATTCTAACTAAAGCAATCTTGCAGAAAATAGAAAACAATTAACTGGGCGGGCCTGCAAGGCCACAGGTATGCGTTCTAGGGTTAAGTGGTGTCTGTGCCACAATTTTGGGAGTCCCCTTGCTGTGTCTTACGTGACGTTGGCATCGTCAATTCCAGGTGGGTTGGGTCGCACCCCCCCCTTTTAACTGTAAGAAACTACATACACTATGGCTTGGGGTAACACAGATGGTTGAGTCTGAAGAGCTGTTTACTCAGAGGTCTGCTCCAAATCTTCAGTGTCTGCTAGTCAGCGTAGAATTTTTAACTGCATCTAGCCTAGGCAATACTTTGGGCGTAGTAGCCCAGCTGCGAAGCAAGCTGCACCGCCTGTGTATCTAATAAGAATTTTTAAATTAATCTAGCCTAGGCAGACTGTGGGGACCCCCAACCAAACCCAGATGCTCAGCCCCCCTACCGCCCCCCTTTCATGGACAACCCAATAATGTAACTCTTACAACTGGATGGGTGAGGATCGGTCACAGCTTTATTAACTCTTTATACTCATTCCATTAGAAAGGCATTTTATTTCTAAAATAATTCAGCTTGTTGCAGCATGCCCTGGGTCCCCACTCCGGCAAGTTGGCCAACAAGTGTAACTCTCCAACATGTCCTTTCTATTTCCAGGCCACGGAGGATCCAGCGTACTCGTATGCAGGACTGTGACCCCCACCCATCACTCTTAACGCTTGTTCCACTCCGTCCTGGAGTCCTGACAGGAATATGTCCAGTCCAATATCTATTAAGTGAACACTGTCGGGCCGTATGAGGCCTGCTTTATCTCCTTCCAGTTGTCGGTGTCGTATCACTACAACGCCTCTGTCTCTTCTAAATTTTGCCATCCGAATATTTATTACCCGCCTTGTCCATTCGATGGCCGTGATGTCTCGCGCACCTTGCCATACCGCTATCGGCACAATCTCTGACCATACTATAGCTAATTTTGTGAAAAATTCTCTGAAGCGCTCAGTGTCTAGTTTCATTATTGCCATTAGTTATGCGCTCTTGTGATGACCTAGGTTGTTTCCCCCGGCCTGTATAACTAAGATGACCGGACCTCTTGCCTCTCTCCCTACCTTGATTACCTCCATTAGTACCTGTGGCCATAGCAGGCCTCTAATACCTCTCCAGTTGAAATATGTGTTATGAAACTCTAATTTCCTCCCGCCTGGGTGGACTTTCGCCCTTTTTTGTGCCCAATATATATACGAGTGGCCTATCACTCACACTGTTGGCTTAGCGTCACCTGTAAAAGAAACAAACCACGTTAGGATAACAAGTCCGGTCTTATGTATCTCGCCAAACACGTGGATCGCCATCTCCCTATCCTCTGAACTTCCGTTTCTGACAGTCCTGCTCTTGCTGCTTCCGTGGCCGCACCTATGCGGAATGAGTGTGTCCCGTAATCTTTGGGGTGGTTCCCTGCCGATGTTATGCATTTATTAAATATAGCTTGGAACAGGTATCTTGATAATGGCGTTCCATCAATGTGTGATACGAAGAAATTACTTTGTGATCTGATGGTTAGATATGTTTTTACTATTGTTACCCGACTCAGTGTACCGTATGTGGGTTGTAGAAGTACCCAAGTACCCCTGCCCGCTGGAACCGTTTTCGATTGGTGTATGCGTACACGTATTGCATTATTGGCTATGACTACTTCCTGGTGTAATAAGCGTCCACTGGTGGTAATTTTGGATTGAGGGACTAATTCGCTTATACATAGCGCCCCGAAGAAGGCGATCACAAATGCAGTAGACATTAGTGTTGCTTCAAATTGTGAGTGTCATGTTAATGGTGTTAGGGATAAGATGTGAGAAATCAGTTTTAGTGACACGGGACGGGACGTCTACATTCCTGACTTGGCTGACTCCTTTTCCACCCTTTTATGGGTTGTCTGATGATGAATCTTTGTCACATCTCCCCAATTCAGTAGTTGGAAGTGAAATGCTACTCCGGTCAGACACCGCTGCGCTGACGCCCCTGATATGCCCCTCATCATTAGCTGGTGGAGAAATTCTATGGTGACTTGTGATCTGGCTTGTTCACATTGGTCAACCCGTCTGCCTGCTACTAGTCGTGTCCACTCTTCCCATGCCTTACCGTATGCTTGCCACGTTGACGGGGCAACTGACGCTCTGATTAATGGCATCAACTATTCGCCACTAGATCCCATAGGGAGGGTGGGCAACTGTTGCCCGATGGGTGGGCGTTGTGGAAGAGCTCTGTGAGAATCTGCCAATTGAATTGTTATAAAGCGTTAGCAGCAGCTTTATACCCCTCAGCATAGTGGCTAGCGCGGACCCATACATTGTGTTTTAGGCACAGGAATACTAGCCTGCGTAGTAGGCCTAGCACTGGGAGAGACGATGATGCCATCTTATTAATGCAGTGCGCTAGGCTGGTGTTTTGTGTTATGAAGCGTATATTTTTGTTAGCCAGGCGCGCGCACCATATTTCTATTGCTACCACTATTGGGAAAAATTATTTTCAGGGCTAGATGCAGCTAAAAATTATTATTAATTTCAAAGCTGGTGGAGCTTGGTATAGATGGCCTAATACAATGAGTCCCACACACTGCTAGAAGCCCAAATATTTTTTCAGAGGTAGATGCAGATAAAAATTATTTTTAATTTGCAACCTGATGGAGGTCACTATAGATGGACTAATACAGAAAGTCCCACACACTGCTAGAAGGCCAAATATTTTTTCAGAGCTAGATGCAGATAAAAATTATATTCAATTTGCAACCTGATGGAGGTCAGTATAGATGGACTAATAGAGAAAGTCCCACACACTGCTAGAAGGCCAAATATTTTTTCAGAGCTAGATGCAGATAAAAATTATATTCAATTTGCAACCTGATGGAGGTCAGTATAGATGGACTAATACAACAAGTCCCACACGCTGCTAGAAGCCCAATATTTTTTCAGAGCTAGATGCAGACAAAAAATTATTTTGAATTTGCAACCTGATGGAGGTCAGTATAGATGGACTAATAGAGAAAGTCCCACACACTGCTAGAAGCCCAATATTTTTTCAGAGGTAGATGCAGAAAAAAATATATTCAGTTTGCAACCTGATGGAGGTCAGTATAGATGGATTAATAGAACAAGTCCCACACACAGCTAGAAGCCCAATATTTTTTCAGAGGTAGATGCAGAAAAAAATATATTCAGTTTGCAACCTAATGGAGGTCAGTATAGATGGACTAATACAACAAGTCCCACACACAGCTAGAAGCCCAATATTTTTTCAGAGCTAGATGCAGACAAAAAATTATTTTGAATTTGCAACCTGATGGAGGTCAGTATAGATGGACTAATAGAGAAAGTCCCACACACTGCTAGAAGGCCACATATTTTTTCAGAGGTAGATGCAGAAAAAAATATATTCAGTTTGCAGCCTGATGGAGGTCTGTATAGATGGATTAATAGAACAAGTCCCACACACAGCTAGAAGCCCAAATATTTTTTCAGAGGTATATACAGATAAAAATTATTTTTAATTTGCAACCTGATGGAGGTCAGTATAGATGGACTAATAGAGAAAGTTCCACACACTGCTAGAAGGCCAAATATTTTTTCAGAGCTAGATGCAGATAAAAATTATATTCAATTTGCAACCTGATGGAGGTCAGTATAGATGGACTAATAGAACAAGTCCCACACACAGCTAGAAGCCCAAATATTTTTTCAGAGGTACTGTAGATGCAGATAAAAATTATTTTTAATTTGCAACCTGATGGAGGTCAGTATAGATGTACTAATACAACAAGTTCCACACACAGCTAGAAGCCCAATATTTTTTCAGAGGTAGATGCAGAAAAAAATATATTCAGTTTGCAACCTGATGGAGGTCTGTATAGATGGATTAATAGAACAAGTCCCACACACAGCTAGAAGCCCAATATTTTTTCAGAGGTAGATGCAGAAAAAAATATATTCAGTTTGCAACCTGATGGAGGTCAGTATAGATGGACTAATACAACAAGTCCCACACACAGCTAGAAGCCCAATATTTTTTCAGAGCTAGATGCAGAAAAAAATTATATTCAATTTGCAACCTGATGGAGGTCAGTATAGATGGACTAATAGAATGATGCTATGCCCAAAAGATTTTACTTCACTAGGTGCAGTAAAAAAATTGGTATTCTATACACAGGTGGTATATCTTGCAACACAGATAGGCTACTCCACTGACTAACACACTCTGCAATAGGCCAAAAAGGATTAGCTTTGCTAGATTCAGCCAAATGCTGTGAAAAAAACTTGCACAGCACTGGCACAGACCTGCCTGGCAAAAACTGATAGGAACTGATGTAACCTAGTCCTGAAAAGGACTCCAATTACAATTAGTCTTTACTCCCACAACCTATCTATTTAAGAGCACAGACCTGCCTGATAAAAGTCATAGGAAATGCTGTAACCTAGTCCTTAAAAGGACTGCAATCACAACTATTCCCTACTCCCAAGCTATCTGTAGATTTGTGCGAAAATTGGCTTGAAATTAACAAGGTATAGCGCACACAGCAACAGCGGTGCCGTCTAACACGCAGCTGCAGCAGTGAGAAAATGGTGGCGACGGGGAAAATGGCTTGGTCTTATAGGGCAAGGACATGTGACATACACTGCCAATGACACATGCCCTTGCTTGTGTGAAAAAAAGCACTTCGCTCCGTGTGTGCGCTGCTGATAGGCTGACAGATTGCACCTCCCCACTGCAAATGCGGGAAAGAGAAAAAAAAAATGGAGATCTTCATTGTTCCTGCAGAGATCCATCCCCTGCCCCTCCCCCCACCCCGCTGTACACTCAAACTGCGTATTAACATTAATTTTCATCATTACTGAGAAAAAATCCAGTTATAATTTTGGTGCACGAACAGTTATCGAACATAACCTCGAACAGCCGAATTTTTCTCAAATTGTTCGTGTTCACCGAACGGCTCGAACACCGCCCAAAACAGCTCGAATTTGAGATTGGCGAACAGTTCGAGTAGAACAACGCTCATCTCTAGTCCTATGTGAAAATGTAACATCACCTAGAATAAAGTTTTGAGTTGAAAACTGTTTGATTTCAGTTTCTAATAACCTGCTAATGCTTATAATTTCAAAAATGACCATTTTTTTGGTCTTTATTAAAATGAAAAGGTTGATCGAAAAGTTTGGGGGATCTAAGAGTGTGGCAACCCAGTAGTCATGATTACTTCGAATTCTGACAATATGAGGGTCATGTTGCAGGTAGTGCAGCAAGAAGGCACTTATGTGTCTTGCGCATCTCGGAGCCCCAAAATTATTTTCCGGGCTAGATGCAGCTAAAAATTATTATTAATTTTAAATCTGGTGGAGCTTAGTATAGATGGCCTAATAGGATCAGTGCTGCACACTGCTACAAAGCCTAAATTATTTTCCAGTCAAGATACAGATAAACATGATTATTAATTTTAAATCTGGTGAAGCTTTAGTATAGATGGGCTAATAGGATCAGTGCTGCACACTGCTGCAAAGCCCAAATTATTTTCCAGTCAAGATACAGATAAACATGATTAGTAATTTGAAAGCTTAAAACGGTTGGTAGGGTGATTTTAACCAATCATCAAGCTTTTACTCTCCCCAGGATGACACAGGGGTAGAAAAGTCGTTTCGGATCCATGATTTGTTCATCTTTATGAACGTGAGTCTGTCTACATTATCAGTGGAGAGCCGCGTGCGCTTATCTGTCAGCACACCACCAGCAGCGCTGAACACACGTTCAGACAGAACGCTGGCTGCGGGGCATGACAAGATCTCCAAGGCGTAAGTGGCTAGCTCCGGCCATTTATCCAGATTGGAAGCCCAAAAAGAGCAAGGGTCCAGTGACACAGTCATGGCTTCAATGTTTACTTGGAGATACTCCTGTACCATCGTCTCTAGGCGTTGACTATGTGTCAGACTTCTTGTCTCCTGTGGCCTTGCAAAGGATGGGCTAAAAAAGTGGTGAAATGATTCCGCAAAATTGATGTTACCAGCAGATACTGTGGTTCTGTTACGGTTTGAGTGCTGAACACTTGACGCTCCCACGGTTGGCAAGTTGGAACTGTGAGATTCACTACGTGCACCACTGGTGTTTTGTGGAAAAGCACATGTAAGATTCTGCAACAGTCTCTGCTGATACTCCTGCATGCGTGCATCCCTTTCTATGGCAGGAATAATTTCTGCAAATTTACTTTTGTACCGGGGATCTAACAGTGTGGCAACCCAGTAGTCAGGATTATTTCTAATTCTCACAATTCGAGGGTCATGTTGCAGGTAGTGCAGCAAGAAGGCACTCATGTGTGTTGCGCATCCAGGAGCACCAAGTCCCTGTTGTGTTGGTGGCGAAGTAACAATCATGCTTCCTTCCTCTGTCCTCTCCCCCCAACCTCGCACAACAGAAATGTGATCAAGGTCTCCCTCATCTGATGAGTCTTCCATCAGTTCGTCCTCCACTTCTTCCTGGGCTCCTGCACCTTCCTCACTAGTTTGGCTGCTACCATGCGCCCTGGTAAAACCATCTCCCCCACCCTCACATGCCTGCCGCCTTGGTGCTGCCGACCGTCTGGACCTTGCAGATGTTAGAGCTTCCGCATACAACTCCTCCTCCTCTACTTCCTCCACCTCCTCTTGTGCCACCACCTGACTCCGAATTCTGTTTAACATGTGCTCCAGCATGTAAATCACCGTAATAGTCATGCTGATAATGGCATCGTCAGCACTAAACATCTTCGTCGCCATTTCAAAACTGTGCAGAAGGGTGCATAGGTCCCTGATCTGAGACCACTCCTCCAGCGTGATTTGCCCCACCTCTGAATCTCGTTGGCCCAGGCTATACGTCAGAACGTATTGCACCAGGGCTTGTCGGTGCTGCCACAGTCGCTGCAACATGTGCAGAGTTGAATTCCACCGGGTAGGCACATCGCATTTTAGCCGGTGAAGTGGCAGGCCCAACGACTTCTGTAGAGATGTAAGTCGCTGAGCTGCGGGATGCGAACGGCGGAAGTGAGCACACAGCGACCGTGCCCTCTGCAGAAGGCCATCTAGTCTGGGATAGTGGGCTAAAAATTGCTGGACAACCAGGTTCAACACGTGAGCCATACAAGGCACGTGTGTGACATTGCCCCGGCGAAGGGCCGCACCCAGGTTTGCAGCATTGTCGCACACGGCCTTCCCTGGTTTCAGGTCCAGTGGAGACAACCATTCATGAAATTGGTTCTCCAGAGCTGACCACAACTCCTCAGCTGTGTGACTCACATTTCCCAGACATTTCAAAGTAAAAACCGCCTGATGACGTTGAGCCCTACTGCCAGCATAGTAAGGAGGTGTGCAGGATCCCTTCTGCGCAGTTAGAAAGCTTGTGGCATGACCAGACAGGCTTTGGGTGCAGGTGGAAGACCGAGAGGAGGTTGAGGAGGCAGAAGCAGTGGAGGAACTTTGACATAAAGAGGATTGACGCACAACTCGTGGGGACGGCAAGACTTGGAGAGCAGCCCCTTGTCCTGCTGTCACCATAGTTACCCAGTGCCCAGTCAGCGACATGTAACACCCCTGTCCATGCCTACTCGTCCAAGTGTCTGTGGTGAAATGCACCCTGTCACACACAGAGTTTCTCAAAGAAGCGGTGATGTTGTGTGCGACATGCTGGTGGAGCGCAGGCACACCTTTCTTTGAGAAGTAGTGCCGACTGGGCATCTGGTACTGGGGCACTGCGACAGACATAAGGTCTCGAAAATCCTCTGTGTCCACCAGGCGGAAAGGCAGCATTTCTGTAGCCAAGAGCTTGCAGATGGTGAAATTCAACCTCTTAGCTTTCTCATGGCTAGGAGGAAATGGTCTTTTACTTGTCCACATCTGAGGGACCGAGGGCTGGCTATTGTGCTTAGACGGGGTTGATAAGGGTGTCCCCGGCAAACTGCCGGTCTGTGAGGAAGATGCAGGCGGACATGTTAGGTTACCTTGATCCAAAGGTGGTGCTATCGATGTCGGACAGCGCTCAACACCAGCTGGTGTTACCACCTCCAAAGAAAATGATGACCTGCCAATCACGCTGGCTGTTGCTGGTAAAGAGGTGGCAGGTCTGCGCCCCAAAACAGGTGTGACTGCTGTCCCCCCAGTCACAGAGGATGAAGAGGCCGCGGATGCACAAGATATGGCAGACGGTGGTTGGCCCGGCCGGCTAGGCCGCATTGTAGCACACTGAGCTTCCCACTGCAACTTATGCTTCATGTCCATGTGCCGGTTCATGCATGAAGTACTCAAACTATGTATTTTTTGGCCTCTACTTAGCTTTTGCTGACAAATGTTACAGATAACACGAGTTGGGTCATCTTTATCGATCTGAAAAAATGCCCAGGCTATGCAAGGCTTAGCACCCATGCGACCTGAAGAGCCACCACGACTTGTGGTGAGAGGCAGAGTTGTGTTTGAGGATGCAGTTGTTGACGTGCTTCCAGTACTACGTCTCTGTCCAGGAAGGCGCAACCTGACCTCGTCATCACTAGCATCTTCCTCCACCTCCTCTGCTGACCTCATCTCTTGGTTGACTGTGGGTTGACAGTAAGTGGGATCTCCAACCTCATCATCATCACCCTGTGCGTTATCACACCCGTCGTCCTCAGAGCCAACCTGTTCCTGCCCTGACAAAAAACTAAAGTTGTCGCTCCAATCAGGTATTTGAGTCTCATCATCGTCTTCCTCATTGTCTCCACCAACAGGAGTTACAGTTTGGGAATGAGGGTCTACATTATGGTCAGAACCTTCTGCGTCTGGTCCTGGATCCGATTCATAAAGATTCTGGGCATCAGTGCAGATCATTTCCTCGTCTGGATTCACAGAAGCGCTGGAGTCGACCTCTGATTCCCAGGCTATAGTATGAGTAAACAGCTCTGCAGACTCAACCATCTGTTCTACCTCATACTCAGACGGGCAGCTGGAGATTTGGGAGCTGTGAGGAAGCAAGTGCGATTGGGGTGACACCTTTGAGGACTGGAGTATTTGTGATGTTGAAGTTGATGTGGAGGAGAGCCCACTTAAAGGAGCACTTGATATCCGTTGAAGCACCTGCTGTTTTTGTGCCTCATCTGGAATTTGTAGCGATTGGCGTGGCCGTAAGAAAGGGATCTTATCACATTGTCCGCTAAAAGAAGTAGACATTTTAGTTTGGCTGGAAGATGGTCTTTCTTCTGCAGATGTTACTGTTGCTTTAACACCTACCCCACGGACACAACCTTTTTTCCCCTTCCCAACACGCCTATTCCCCTTTCCACCAGCAGCAGGCCTTTTTCCACTCATTTTGGTGGTTAACTAATTCACAACTCTGGAGTTGTTTGCACAAAAAAACAATGGATGGGAACCGAGCAGAGCTGAGTGGCCAAACTGTGGTATTAGGCCAAAACTATTGGCTGGGTTAGATGCAGAAAAAAATAATATTCAATTTGCAACCTGATGGAGGTCAGTATAGATGGACTAATAGAGAAAGTCCCACACACAGCTAGAAGCCCAAATATTTTTTCAGAGGTAGATGCAGAAAAAAAATATATTCAGTTTGCAACCTGATGGAGGTCAGTATAGATGGACTAATAGAGAAAGTCCCACACACTGCTAGAAGGCCAAATATTTTTTCAGAGCTAGATGAAGACAAAAAATTATTTTTAATTTGCAACCTGATGGAGGTCAGTATAGATGGACTAATAGAGAAAGTCCCACACACTGCTAGAAGGCCAAATATTTTTTCAAAGCTGGATGCAGATAAAAATTATTTTTAATTTGCAACCTGATGGAGGTCAGTATAGATGGACTAATAGAGAAAGTCCCACACACTGCTAGAAGCCCAAATATTTTTTTCAGAGCTGGATGCAGATAAAAATTAATTTTAATTTGCAACCTGATGGAGGTCAGTATAGATGGACTAATAGAACAAGTCCCACACACAGCTAGAAGCCCAAATATTTTTTCAGAGGTAGATGCAGAAAAAAATTATATTCAGTTTGCAACCTGATGGAGGTCTGTATAGATGGATTAATAGACCAAGTCCCACACACAGCTAGAAGCCCAATATTTTTTCAGAGGTAGATGCAGAAAAAAAATATATTCAGTTTGCAACCTGATGGAGGTCAGTATAGATGGACTAATAGAGAAAGTCCCACACACTGCTAGAAGGCCAAATATTTTTTCAGAGCTAGATGCAGACAAAAAATTATCTTTAATTTGCAACCTGATGGAGGTCAGTATAGATGGACTAATAGAGAAAGTCCCACACACTGCTAGAAGGCCAAATATTTTTTCAGAGCTGGATGCAGATAAAAATTATTTTTAATTTGCAACCTGATGGAGGTAAGTATAGATGGACTAATAGAGAAAGTCCCACACACTGCTAGAAGGCCAAATATTTTTTCAGAGCTAGATGCAGACAAAAAATTATTTTCAGTTTGCAACCTGATGGAGGTCAGTATAGATGTACTAATAGAACAAGTCCCACACACAGCTAGAAGCCCAAGTATTTTTTCAGAGGTAGATGCAGAAAAAAATTATATTCAGTTTGCAACCTGATGGAGGTCTGTATAGATGGATTAATACAACAAGTCCCACACACAGCTAGAAGCCCAATATTTTTTCAGAGGTAGATGCAGAAAAAATATATATTCAGTTTGCAACCTGATGGAGGTCAGTATAGATGGACTAATAGAGAAAGTCCCACACACTGCTAGAAGGCCAAATATTTTTTCAGAGCTAGATGCAGACAAAAAATTATTTTTAATTTGCAGCCTGATGGAGGTCAGTATAGATGGACTAATAGAGAAAGTCCCACACACTGCTAGAAGGCCAAATATTTTTTGAGAGCTGGATGCAGATAAAAATTATTTTTAATTTGCAACCTGATGGAGGTCAGTATAGATGGACTAATAGAGAGAGTCCCACACACTGCTAGAAGGCCAAATATTTTTTCAGAGCTGGATGCAGATAAAAATTATTTTTAATTTGCAACCTGATGGAGGTCAGTATAGATGGACTAATAGAACAAGTCCCACACACAGCTAGAAGCCCAAATATTTTTTCAGAGGTAGATGTAGATAAAAATTATTTTTAATTTGCAACCTGATGGAGGTCAGTATAGATGGACTAATAGAGAAAGTCCCACACACTGCTAGAAGGCCAAATATTTTTTCAGAGCTAGATGCAGACAAAAAATTATTTTCAGTTTGCAGCCTGATGGAGGTCAGTATAGATGGACTAATAGAACAAGTCCCACACACAGCTAGAAGCCCAAATATTTTTTCAGAGGTAGATGCAGAAAAAAATTATATTCAGTTTGCAACCTGATGGAGGTCTGTATAGATGCATTAATAGAACAAGTCCCACACACAGCTAGAAGCCCAATATTTTTTCAGAGGTAGATGCAGAAAAAAAATATATTCAGTTTGCAACCTGATGGAGGTCAGTATAGATGGACTAATAGAACAAGTCCCACACACTGCTAGAAGCCCAAATATTTTTTCAGAGGTAGATGCAGAAAAAAATTATATTCAGTTTGCAACCTGATGGAGGTCTGTATAGATGGATTAATAGAACACGTCCCACACACAGCTAGAAGCCCAATATTTTTTCAGAGGTAGATGCAGAAAAAAAATATATTCAGTTTGCAACCTGATGGAGGTCAGTATAGATGGACTAATAGAACAAGTCCCACACACTGCTAGAAGCCCAAATATTTTTTCAGAGGTAGATGCAGAAAAAAATTATATTCAATTTGCAACCTGATGGAGGTCAGTATAGATGGACTAATAGAATGATGCTATGCCCAAAAGATTTTACTTCACTAGGTGCAGTAAAAAAATTGGTATTCTATACACAGGTGGTATATCTTGCAACACAGATAGGCTACTCCACTGACTAACACACTCTGCAATAGGCCAAAAAGGATTAGCTTTGCTAGATTCAGCCAAATGCTGTGAAAAAAACTTGCACAGCACTGGCACAGACCTGCCTGGCAAAAACTGATAGGAACTGATGTAACCTAGTCCTGAAAAGGACTCCAATTACAATTAGTCTTTACTCCCACAATCTATCTATTTAAGAGCACAGACCAGCCTGATAAAAGTCGTAGGAAATGCTGTAACCTAGTCCTTAAAAGGACTGCAATTGACGCGCCCCTGGGCCTGTGTCGCGCTGCGTTGCGCACGCGGGAGCTTACCCGGAGCCGGATCAGATGGGGGTAGTAGTCTCGTGGCGGTGACCCGGTCCGTGCCCAGGGAGTCAAACTAAGTGGCGAGTCTATTAGCAATAGATGTTGGATGACTACGCCACCCGTTGAATGCAGCTTTGGAGCTGCCGCTGCAGGGCAGACCGCTGAGGCCGGTGGAAGGATGGTGCAGCGGGGATGGTATAACACCCAACGGGAGGGGTATGGCCTCAGGGCAGCCGACGTGGATGATGGGGGTAGCAGGAACCACTCAGAGACGATGCGGTGTAGTTCAGGGTCTTTACTGGTGACAAAGATAGACCCTCCCGGAGTACTGGCTAGCGGTTGGGGCCTGGTCAGTCCTTGAGCAGATGGGATCTCCCCTGGCCAGGCGGAGTTGTAGGCCTCCCAAACTAACGATACTCTTCTGGCTACCTTGCTAGAAGCGAGTATAAGTAGCCCACATCCCTGAGTGTACCGTGTGGTGCTCACCCGTATGGCCGGTGACTCGGGGCCTTCTAGTAGCTTCCGCTCCACGACGGCGGTGCTGGTCCCATGCGTGTGACCGTGCCTTCGGGTTTCTTGGCCAGAGGACCTGAAATCCCCTGCCTGACGGATTCTGCTGCTGGGTAGGAGTTAGTCCCCACAGCCTCGGACTCCGGGTCCGGTAAGAAATCTTCTCAGTCAGGGCGAGCTCTGCAGCTGCCAGCCCCTGACTCTTTGTAACACTGCTCCCACAGAGCTCCTGTTGTTTCTTCCTATGCTGCTTCTCTTCTCTACTTCTGGCATGGCCCAGGAGCTGGGCCCAGCCGGAGCCACAGCTCCCTGTCAGCCCTCCTGGCTGAACTCTCCCTCTCAACTCTCTAACCCTGCCTCAGCCCCAGGTTTATATAGGGGAAGTTCTTCCCCTCCCAGGACTGGGCAGGAGGTGTGGCATGCATAGGATTCCTGACCAAGAGACCTCCCACCTGCTCTCAGACATAACATTGCCGTTACTGTGGAAACCAGACCCCTGGGGTGCCACACAATCACAACTATTCCCTACTCCCAAGCTATCTGCAGATTTGTGCGAAAATTGGCTTGAAATTAACAAGGTATAGCGCACACAGCAACAGCGGTGCCGTCTAACACGCAGCTGCAGCAGTGAGAAAATGGTGGCGACGGGGAAAATGGCTTGGTCTTATAGGGCAAGGACATGTGACATACACTGCCAATGACACATGCCCTTGCTTGTGTGAAAAAAGCACTTCGCTCCGTGTGTGCGCTGCTGATAGGCTGACAGATTGCACCTCCCCACTGCAAATGCGGGAAAGAGAAAAAAAGATGGAGATCTTCATTATTCCTGCAGAGATCCATCCCCTGCCCCTCCCCCCCCCGCTGTACACTCAAACTGCGTATTAACATTAATTTTCATCATTACTGAGAAAAAATCCAGTTATGATTTTGGTGCACGAACAGTTATCGAACATAACCTCGAACAGCCGAATTTTTCTCAAATCGTTCGTGTTCGCCGAACGGCTCGAACACCGCCCAAAACAGCTCGAATTTGAGATTGGCGAACAGTTCGAGTAAAACAACGCTCATCTCTACAAAAGACACTTCAGGTAAAACTCGATGGGCACCATGATGATGATATCTGGCTGAGTGTCTACTGATCACTGCTTGTAACCCCTTTTTCTCCATAGGGATAGTGTAGTGATAGACGGGTGGGATATTAGTATTAATGTATGTATGTTTTTAGCTCAAGTGGGTGGGAAGTATAATTAGGTAATTGGGAATTAATCGTATATTAGTACTGTCTGCTATTGTTATTAGTGTGCACTGTGTTAGTGTGGTCATTAGTAGTATATGAACTGTAGACTTGTGTGTAATAAATATCCTTTATTCATACACGGTTTTGTCTCAGTTAGAATATAGCAATTAACACAAGTGTCCCAGGTAAGTCACTGCATACCACTTCAACAATAAATATAATCCCACAGCTGCAATATTAAAATCAAATTATAGACACAGAATAGAAATATGCGCAGAAATAAAACATCAGAAATTTATTTGATAATGCTTTGATTTGAGAGTCTTCAGTGGTTGATTCCTTTTAATGGCTAACTGAAAAGATAGTAACAAATTGCAAGCTTTTGAGACTACTCAGGTCTCTTCATCAGGCTGGTATACCACAAAATCTGAAGAGTCACATATTTATTCACAATAAGACACAGAAATAATGCAATAGATGCGACAGGTGACGGAAAGCATAGTTATTATGGGAGAGATAAACAGTTCTGGCTATAAATATTTTAGCAGTTAATAGATAAGGAGTGTGAAGGTTTTATTGTCCTGTGACTAGGTCTAGTGTTATGATGGCCTCACAAGTCTGAAGGTCACAATCCTTAGTTGATGTAAAATGACATAAATCCATGCGACACATTCATTCCTGCTCTGAAAGTGTTAAAGGTCACCATTAGTTTATATTCTGAGATTCTTCTTTCTCTTTGAGATTTGAAATGACCTTTTAATACCAGTAATTTCATGTCTTTTATGCTATGATAAGGGGAACAAAAATGCTTGGCTACAGGTAGATCTATTCTTTTTTCTTTTATTGTGTGGCGATGATGATTCATTCTTGTCCTAAGTTTTTGCCCTGTCTCCCCTACATAAAGACCCCCAGCTGGACATTTGGTACATATAATTAAGTACACTACGTTAGATGTGATACAGCTGAACGTACCTGGGATCTTATAGTCCTGATGTGAGTTGGGTATCATCATCTTGTCTGTGGTCATTATAAACGGACAGGTTTTACATTTTTTCTGGTTGCAAGGAAAGGTACGTGTAGCTGGAGGAGATGACAGAAAGCTTCTGACAATGATGCTTCTTAGATTTGGGGGCTGCCTGAATCACAGAAGTGGGGGGTCTGGAAATATGGATTGTAATCGGGCATCTTTTTGTAGTAAGGGTTGTAGTTTCCGTGTAGCTCTACTTAGCGCCTCCAGATTTGAATTGTAGATGACTACTAGAGGCACCCGGTTGCTTTCTTGTTTGGTTTTGTAATGTAGGAGGTGATTCCTTGGTATTCTGGTGGCTCTTGTAATCTGGTTCTCAATTGTTCTTGGATGGTAGCCCTGATTCAAAAAGGTCTGAGACCAAGAAGGTGTTTGTCTCTATCCATAGGGTTGGAACATATCCGATTGTATCTGACGGCTTGTCTGTAAACAATTTAAGGTATGTAGGACGGTCGATTGGTTTCCTGTACAAGGATGTCTCTATTTCATTGTTCTGTAGCTTGATGATGGTGTCCAAAAAGTTAATTTCAGTACAGGAGTAGTTGAGTGTTAGGTTGATGGTGGGATGAAATCGATTAAAGTGTTCATGGAACGTCTTCAGCTGTTGCTCAGACCCCGTCCAGATGATTAAAATATCGTCAATGAAACGATAGTAGGCCAGAGGCCTGATGGGGCATGAGGACAAAAAGTCACTTTCAAGCTTGGCCATGAAAAGATTTGCGCACTGTGGATCCATTTTACGTCCCATCGCTGTACCAGTTTCCTGTAGATATATGTTGTTATCAAATTCAATGTAATTGTGGGTGAGGATGAATTCTGTAAGTTTGACCACAGAATCAGCAACAATTCCTGTATTTTCTATGAAGATTTTGCAGGCATTTAATCCATCCTGATGTGGGATGTTAGAATACAAAGATTCCTCATCCATGGTGGCCAGGATGGATCCTTCTGGTAGAGGACCTATTGCTGCTAGTTTATTCAGTAGGTCTGTTGTGTCCTGAATGTAGCTGGGTGTAATCTTTACCAGTGGTTTAAGAACACACTCTATTCTATTAATTTGATAATGCTAAAATCAATAAAACAACATATAAACATAGCAGGGAAGGGAAACCGTTAACCAATCCACATACAGATGAGCCTAATGCTATTTGAAAATAAGCTATGACTCCAGGTGATCACTAATTAAACCACGCAGATATATAACCCCACGTCTAAGGTGCATTGTGCTGGAGAAAAGAAGCCTAATAAATCAAGGTTTTCCATGGAGAAGTCTATTGGCATAAAACAGTAAACATGAATCAAATAAAACACAGATTATAGGGACTAGCCCGTCGTAAAGTGCACAGTGCAATGCTTGGAGGCTTTGAATCCCGGTAGTACTGATTTGAAAGGAGTTGTCACTTAGAACTTACTGTTAGTAGTCAGATCTACATGTGTATGCACCCCCGACAACGCCGTTTCGCCAGTGCATCTTCCAAGGGGCGTTAACTAGGGAGGGGACAGTGTTCCTTATATATACAGCCATTAATCAAAGTTTTTAGCCTTATATCCAATTATTGCCATGGGTGGAAGGCGGCACATGAAGCATTCCTCAGTAACTCATAGATGTAAAAGGTGACTTCAGGATTGTGCGCTTGGAACGCATACGCGGCATGCACACTGTTCCGAGTGCGCAAGGCCGGAAGCCACTGAGTGCCATGAATGCGCATGCGCACAAGCCCAAGGAAAGGAAGTAAGTAAAGTGTGCGGCTAGCAAATACCGCTAGGTGTACAAAAGATGGGGGAGCCCGGATCGCTATTGGACAGGACTCATATCACATCGTGTGTAAAGGAGGTGGAAAACGTAATACATAATACATAGTAATCCTAATAAACGCTTGAACCTGGTATATAACTCAAATGGAATTAGAAGCTACAAGAGAGAGGATGGATGAAATAACCTATTACTAATGACAGCAATGATGTTAGACATAATACCATAAGCACTGTGGGTGAATAAGTGCGGAGCAAGTGCACTAGTGTACTAAGACATACATAAAAAAGTGAATAATAAAAAGGGTTAACCTGTTACAATAATAATAGCAATAATATTGAACATAAATGCCATAAGCACTAACAATGAATATGTGCAAAATAAGTGCACTGGTGTACCAGAAAATGTATGGGGGATAATAAATATTCCACAAATTATTAAAAAATATAATAATAAAAAGTGTGCTAAAAATATCCCCCAGCAATAATGATAGACAATCAATATAAGTGACATGAACACCTGGGGTCACGTAGAGAAAGGTACAAACAGTACAAAAATATGTATACTCAGTGAATATCCCTGATCAAAAGGAACATGAAATGCATATGGAACATATACTGTATGCCATAGATGTCCATAAGGTGAATTAAACAAATATATTTTGATAGGTAAACAGGTCTATATAATACCCTTAAGAAGAGATGGACAAGGGAAAATAGGAGAAACAAAGTTACCCCAAAACAGCAAATGAATCAGGGGGTCATATGAATATGATATCACTGTAATCATACAGTCATACAGGCCAGAAGAATAAATCAGTCTTATCACTTTTACCGCATGGTGAACGGTGCAAAAGAATGTACAGTATAAAAACAATAGCTGAATTGCTGTTTTTTATTCATTTTGTGTCTGAAAAATCTTAGTAAAAAGCAATCAAAAATTGTTATGTAAACCAAAATGGTACCAAAAAAATCTTCAACTCGTTGTGAAAAATAAGCCCTCATACAGCTCTGTTCGTCAAAAGATAAAGAATTTATAGCTCTCACAATATGGCGACAAAAAAAAAAAATTTTTTTTATAAACAATCATTTTTACTGCGTGACAGCAGCAAAACATAAAAAACTATATAAATCTGGTATCGCTGTAATTGCACTGACCCGTAGATTAATTTATACCGCACGATGAGCAGCGCAAAAATAAAAATAAAAACTGTTCTTGTACTACTGTCTATTTGTTCATTCTACATCCCAAAAATTGGAATATGGCTCGATTCACATTTATCCTGCACTCTCTGTTGAGCGCTTACATTGGAGTTTCTATGTAAATCAGAGAAAACGCGATTCAGACAAAACACGATTCAGACAAAACTCCCAATGGAACCACTCACTATAAAGAGGCAGATGGAGGCACTTTGGACTCTGGTGTCTGTTACAGTGGTGTCACATTATTTTATGCATCTTTTTAGCGCACAAGTGTGGGCGACCACAGTTTTGTGCACGCCAAAAAAGATGGATACCACCGGAATAGACGGCAAACAGAGTCCAAAGTGTCTCCATCTGCCTCATTATGATGGATGGTTCCTCTGGGGATTTCGTTTGAATCGCATTTTTGTGAGATTTACTCAGAAACCGTGTTATAAATGCTCAGCGTAGAACACAAGAATGTGATCCCACCATACTGAAAGTGATCAAAAAATATTTTGTACTCCAAAATGTTACCAAAAAAACCCTAACTTTTCCTGCACAAAACCTGCCCCCACTCAGATCTGCCATCTGTCACTGGAAATGTAGAGGGTTCCCATGTTACTGGTAGAAGAAAGACTCTGGAAAAGCAACATGGCTCCCACCCCTCAAATAAAATACAGTGAAATATACGCTCCCAAATACCCCCTCATTCTGAGCCCCACTGTGCCTAAACTACAGTAAGAGGCTACATTTTTGGCATTATTGTAGCGGGAAGAGCGCACTTAACATTTTACGGGTTTTCCCCAGAAACACCAACTGGGCACAATGTGTGGGCACTGAGCTGGCATAGTTGCAATTCTCCCCCCAAAAAACTATGGCGTGGATGTTACAAAATAGTCACTTGAGCCGTAGATGAATTCATTGAGAGGTCCAAATTCTGCAATGGGGTCTCTTTTGGAGGTTTTCTGCTGTTCTGGCACCTTAACGGCTCTGCAAATGTTTCCCGAAAATTGTTCTAGCAAAATCTGTGGTTCAAATCCAAATAGCGCTCCTTCCTTCTCAGCCATGACGTGAGGCTAAACAGTAGTTTCTGACAACATATAGAGCATCACCATATTCGGGAGAAATTGCAGAATAAATTTTGGGGTCCAGTTTCACCTACTAACCCTCATGTAACTGACACATTTGTAGCTAATAAAAAAAAATTACATTTTAACAACTAAAATGTGAAATTTCCACATTCCAATGTTATAATATTCTGTGAGGCATTTGTAGGTTCAAAATACTCACTAAACCCCTTGATGAATTCCTTAAGCAGTAAAGTTTCCAATATGGGGTCACTTGTGGGGGTTTCTGCTGATCTTACACCTCAGGGGCTCGGCTAATGGCACCCTCAATCTATTCAAACAGAATCTGCATTCTAAAACCCAAGTGGCGCTTCTACTCATCCGATCCCTGCCGTGTGCTCAAGCTCTAGTGTACAACCACATATGGTGTATTGCCACATTTGGTAAAAATTGCATAATTTATAGAAGGAACTAAAGTTCAAAATTCATAGAAGGAGCCCACCGAACCTTCAGGATTTGAAGAGTGCTTGTGTAGAAGAATTGGCCAAAATCACTCCTGAGCAATGCATGCGACTAGTTTCTCCATACGGGAGGCGTCTTAAAGCTGTCATCACCACCAAAGGCTTTTGTATGAAGTATTAAATACATTTCAGGAAGCTTGTTCAATACTTTTTCCCTGTGTCATCTTCATTATTACACATGATTTCATTTATGGACATTTATGGTTTCATTTCTTTGCCTGTGTGGATTGGATGGGTTTTTACTGAAATCTGGTGAGAATTTCATGTCAATAGCACCATTCAAAACATATTTATGTAGAACATTGGTGAAACGTTCAATACTTATTATACTCGCTGTATATTTGCAGTTATTGTATTGTTTGGATTGTTAGAAACAGAGCTATATAAATCAATAAATAGTATTTTGAGAACCCGGCAGAGACATCTTTGTTTTATGAATAAGGATACATTGCATCAATTTGGTGACAACTGCAAAGGCCCCACATTTGTTTCTATAAAGGCACAATATCTGTTCCCATTGGACTGTCGTCTTCTGCATTAGTCTTATATATTTATCTTCTACTATTTTCATATGTAGCAAGTCAAAAAGATGCCGGAATTAATAAAGAAGAGAGTTTTACTCAGTTTTTTTCCTGCACATGAACATTCATAGAGGGAGAATGAGATTTTATTATATTGAATATGTGGAAACATGGCTTAATATAAAGAAAAACATACATTAGTGCATTACCTGGAAAGATGATTTTCTGTCTTTTCCATTTCATTTCGGTGGTCATTCTCCAAGGCGAGAAGCGCAACAGTTACAAGCTCTTTGCTGTAGAGCTTACAAGTGCTGCTCTGAAGTTGGCCAGATGAGTGAATCCAACCAGCTTGAGTACTTCTGTGATCCTCCGATGCTTCATATAGCGGCATGGGAACTAAGTTTGGGCCAATTGCGCATCTATGATGCTTCTCCAAAATGTCAGTCAGTCCGGAGCGCACTTTGCCCTGCCGAGCAGAAAGTAGGAAGACAGGGGAGCAGCGCGCTTCTGAAGAAGAAATGAGAATAATCATTTAAAGATATGCTACAAAGGCTGCAAGTTATCACCCTTCGACCGAAAAAGTAAATACTTGCTGACCACTGGGTATCCCACACTGGGACCTCCACAGTTTAAAACATGGGGCTCTAGAGTGTCCCATTTGAATTGAATCATCCCAGAAATGTGTAGTCTTGTTACCATTACAAAACAATAGAAAAATCTTACTTACCATCTGTCTCGTCATCCTTTGTGGCAGCGCCTGGAGAAACTGCATTTCTTCCTCCTTCCTGGATTATCCTTTGCTTCCTTCTCTGGCAATTGGGACAGGAGGTCGGTGCCGCAGCTTTGAGTGTTTTCAGTTCACATTTCATGCAGTGTTGTGCATGTGACTAGCCCAGGGCATGGGGGATGACTCGGTTACCCGGGCCTTTAGCCTTAAGGAGGTCGCGGTGGTCGGCTTCCGGGCCCGTATTCTGGGGTCTCTCTTTAAAAAGGCGTTGATAGATATCAAGTTTATAAAAGTTCGTGACGCCACCTATGGTTTCTGATAATATTCACCAGCGCTGCGCAGTCCACTGAGGCCAGTGATAAGGCAGCTGGATGGAATGGCTCCCCACAGGTGGAGCTAGGCCTCAGGGCAGGGTACGGACGGGGTATGCAGGACAAGGAGACTCAGCCGAGTCGGAGCAAGAACAGGGACAGACACAATAGTCACTTCAGTACCTTTTACTGATGGAAATTCAGGCACTCCCCGGAGCACTGTAGGGTGAAGGGTGTATGTCCGGATCCTCCCCAATGAGCGGGTTTTGGGCCTCCTGCTTCTTGACTCTGCGTAGTAAGTTTCTGACCTGCCTGGAGCAAGGCCTAACTTTGTCTCTGTCCTGCGCTGGCTGTCCTTGTGGTAGGGCCTTCTCTTGGAGTGCACGCTCCCGACCTACGGGGCCTATGGGTCTCCTGGCTCTGGTACGAATCAGCATGGGACTTGTAGTTCTCCAGGGATTCCGGTTTATCTTACTGGGTCATGGAGATCCCGGTAAGCTTCGGACCCGGTGTCCGGTAACTGCTTCTTCGGGGTGAGCTAGTTAAGCTCCTCTGCCCCCTATGAACTAACTCTCTACTCTCTTTCGGCCTACTCGGGCCCTCTCTAGGCTACTCACACTAATGGCAGCTTGCCGCGCTTCACCGATCTTATGGCGCTGGCACACCTGAAGCTCACCTCTCTGAGCTACATGGAGTCTTGATCTGGATAAGCTCCACTGCAGGCTAGCAATTGCAGGAGCTGGAACAGGCTTTTGTCCTCTGAGGTAACTCCTCTCAGGCTGTACTGGACTCACGGCTAAACCAGACTGAACTAGACTCTGACTCCAACTAACTGCTGCCTAGCTCCACCTTCCCTTTTATATCGCTAACGGGCTCCCTCTCGTGGTCTGAGGTGGAAGGTGGAGATGTGTGAATGGTTATGGGGGCCTCTTGAGGAGGAATCCATCAATACACCCTTCTAGGATTTGTGATACCAAGCACAGCTGGGCTTCACACATGGTTAGCACAAGTATCCCAGGTGAGCAATTCCAGAACGCTGGATTTCTGGACCTCCAAGCTGGTTCACACATAGAGCGCCTCTGTGTTTTTTTCTGTTCCATTTGAATGGAGGGATATAGTTTTGCACAAGCTTCATTACTCCATTCATTGCTCCATTTATTTACTGCCACTGCTGGAGATATAGGGCCCGACTCATCAAGTTGTTTTCAACAGTTTTCTAGTGTTCAACACTTTGAAACGTTGCAAAATTTTGGTCGCAATTCAAAGTAGCACAAAAATGTTGCGAATTTTAGCATTTTTACTCCACTCCTGGCTGGATCCACCAAAAGTTGCAAAACTAAGGCACTACTGTGCTTGTGGAAGCCTGACGGGCAAATTCATCAAGAATTATGCCACTTTAGGTGCATAAATATTCTATCCATAGAAATGACTAGGAAAATGATTTTAATCATTTTGTGAGTGCTTTTTCAGGCCCCAGTCTTAAAGAAATCGGGAAATCTTATTCATGAATGCTTTTCATTAAGAGGCGCACAACACTTAATGAACTTGGCATATCTGATGAGTGGTGTGCGTGTACGTGTGCCCCTTCAGAAGTGTTACCCCAGTCAAGGACTACAGGAACTGGAGTAACATATCTGGAGACGAAATGGTTCAACTTTTGAAGAACTTGACAGCGGGCAAAGCAACGCCCCGTCCTACATCGTCTCTTCTGCAGCTTCACCCATTCATCATCATCTATCAGTATCCTTGTTTCATTCCGGTCAGTCCTGTAAATTACTATTCTGGAGTTTTACCAGTGGATGTGTCGGCCAGTTTTGCCCAATCTATGGCTATTTATGCCATTCTAGGAGTTGCAGTTCTGACGCCAGCAAAGAGCTGCCGGCTGGGAACATTGGTATAAGGCATTGTAACAGCGTTGTATCAGTAAGGACTTACCCGTGGAACGTCTGCTTCTTGTAGCAAAACTTCTCTGCATAAAGTGAGAAAAGAAAGAAGACAATTCGAGTTTGAAGAACTAAAAATTAAATAAATAAAAAATAAATATTTCCATTGGATTTGTTTTAATAATTATTTGTTTTGCTGTTTATCTTCCCATTCTCTGCTTATGATATCTTTTGACGTACAGAATAATAACAAAGGATGGTATAGAAGTATTTACAGTGACGTGAAAAATAAAAGTATGACCCCACGTGTCTGTAGCACTCCTGACAATGTCTGGGCATGCTCCTGATGAGACAACGGGCGGTATTCTGGGTTATCAGGGCATCGGTGAGCTCCTGCATAGTTTGTAATGTTACTTGACTTTGTTGGATGCCTGATACAGAACAAACCACCGGTTCTCAAAAGGATTCAGCTCTGGGAAACATGAGGGCCAGTCAAAGGCATAAATGTCTTCCTCATCCAGGTACTGTCTCCACAGTCTGATCACATGAGGATGGATATTGTCTTGTACCAGGAGAAACCCAGGGCCACTGCACCGGTGTATTGTCTGACAATGGCTCCAAGGATTTCATCACAGCACCTAACAGCAGTCAGGGTACCAAAAGTGGAGGTTTGTGTGACCCCCCATGGTTTTGCCTCCCCAGATTATCTCTGACAAAATCAAGGCACAACTTCCATTCCAGATGGAATAGACAATTGATTATAGTAAAACACGACCCCCAAAAAGTAGGATCTCTTCTTATAATTGGTGATATGTTATTTATTTATCCATCCCCATCTCAAAAATTGTCTTCTGCATTTGTTAAAATTCCAGAAGTTCTTTGAACCCATCATATCTTCTCATAGACTTTACAATAATGTCTTAAGAAAAAGTTAAGACTGAAGATTTTAGGTTTATGTGAACCATTAGTGATCAGCAAAAAATGTAACATTTCATGTAATATCTTGTAACATCTTTATCCTTAACTCCTAAACTGCCTTGTGCCTATACACCTTAGACAGCTGTCCAGTTATGTCTCCCATGTCCCCCATACCCATCAACACATCAACACTAGTGATGGGCGAGCACTAAAATGCTCGGTTGCTCGTTGCTCGGGTCGAGCACAGTGGAATACTCGGGTGCTCGACCCGAGCAACGAGACCAATGTACTGTAAGTCTACGAGAATCTCAATCATTATTCAGGTGGCTCCCACCGGCGGTCTGCACAGGGCTTAAAAATTGCCCAAATCGATGGGAACAGTGCTCAAATGACATGGGAACAGCATGGGGAAGACCCCTGGAAGCAGTTCTGACTCCCAGGTCACTGCTGTGAACAATGTTGTCAGAGGTATTACGCCACTTTTACGGACTCACAATAAAACATACAAAAATGAAACCAAAATGGATTTTCCTGGGAAATATGTAAAGGAACATCCTTTCCAGGGTAATGACTTGTATATAAGGCAAAATACATAACAAAAAACAAAAATACTCCTCCACACCTTGGGCTATGTTCACACGTAGCGTTTTTGATGCATTTTTGCACTTTTGCATTGCTTTCAACCGTGACAAATGCATTCACCAGGCAATGTCATTTTAACATTTTACAACCTTATCTGGCCATGTGGTGTGTGAGAAATGATCAGACACATCCTGCTTCATTTATAAAGGAGGGACTCTGAAAGTCACAAAGCCTATTTTTATAGGGCCATCAGGCGGCCTTTACTATTCTTAAAGGGCCAGCGGCTGGCTATGCTTTGTTGTTCCCATTACTAAAGAGTGGGTCTCCTATACTGTTATTGCGTATGCAGTAAATGCAAGGGCTGCCAAAAATTTGGACCTACTCCAATGCCCCTTGGAAGAGACGTAGAGGAGGGCCTCCTGAAAAAAAAATGTTCCCATTATTAAGAAGTGGGTCTCCTATTGTGTTTGCCTATGAAGTGAATGCAAGGGATGCCAACAATTTGGAGGCACTCCAATGCCCCGTACAAGAGAGGTGGAGGTCAGATGGCTTCCTGAAAACAATGTTCTCATTATTAGTAAGTGGGACTCCCATAGTGTTGGCCTATGCAGTGAATGCAAGGGCTGCCAAAAATTTGGAGGCACTCCAATGCCCCTTGGAAATGACGTAGAGGGCCTCATGAAAAAATGTTCCCATTATTAGGAAGTGGGTCTCCCATAGTGTTGACCTATGCAATGAATGCAAGGGTTGCCAAAAATTGGGAGGCATTCCAATGCACCTTGGAAAAGACGTGGAGGAGGACCTCATAAAAAAATGTTTACCATTAGAAAGGAGCGGGTCTCCTATACATGTAACGCCCATGCACTAAGTGTATGGGCTGACAAACATTTACCCCTGGGGGTATACATGAACATACTGTATAAAAAAAAATTTTTTACAGGCATCATAAACACCCTTTAAAAAAAATATGTGGGTGTTGCATCACAGACCACGTCACCCAGGTGATATGGTGGTGGAGGATGAGGATGAGGAGAAGGAAGAGGACAAGAGCAAATAGCCAAAATCAGGATGCATATACCCATGTCTGGGTGTGAAAAGGTGCATAGGAATACACCTCACAAAAAAGAAACTGGATTTGAGTTTATGTTACACTGCTATCATTCAGTGGTGTTGAGAAGTCTGGCCCAATCCAGCCCTGACAAAACGCTAGCGGCAGGGCAGGCCAGGACCTCCAAGGTGTAGAGAGCCAGTTCATTCCACGTTTGTCACCTAAGCATATTAGCTTCAGCACAGCCTGTTGCCGCTTGGCTGAGGCAGTGCTGCAGTGCTTCCAGCTTGTGACTGATGTGGTCATTTCGGAGATGGAGGCTGAAGAGGAGGAGGAGGCTGAGGAAGATGAGGTGCAGGAGCTGTAGACTGTGGGGGCAACCCTGATTGATCTAGGGCCCGCAATCCTCGGCATCGGCAGGATGTGTTCCGTCCCAAGGTCCGACTGGGTCCCGGCTTCCACTATGTTAACCCAGTGTGCCGTCAGAGAGCTGTATCATCCCTGCCCACAAGCACTTGTCCACGTGTCCGTGGTTAGGTGGGCTTTCCCAGTAACTGCTTTGTTGAGGGCAATTATATGTGATCCATGTGACAGACAAACCACAGTTTTCAATAGCTGGATTTTTAGCGCTGTAATATGGAAAGGACCTGGCTGTATTCTGCAGTGCCAACAAGCAAATGGCGCAGAAAAACGGTGTTCTCTGGATTGGTTTTTAGGCTATGTGCCCACGATGCAGAAATGCTCCGGATTTTTTCCTGAGCATTTCTGCATCTCCCTGGCAGAAAAAACGCATGCGGATTGTACATGCGTTTTTCCTGCCAGGGACAAGCGGATGTGAAGCGTTCTTCACATGCATTTCAGCATGTGGGTTGACAAGCGCTTTCCAAGCGATTTTAGCATCACTTGGAAAGTGCTTGACAACTTGGTCACACTATATAAATCCAAGCAAACGTCATGGATTTATATAGTGTGACCTTAAAGAATGGTAAAAAAGAAAAAAAAATATATATACTTACCTTCTGATGGCCAGCGAAGTCTTTATTCGCTCCGTCCTGGCTTGCCGGCAGCTCGCGGTAGACTGAAGGACCTGCCGTCACAAGACTAAATGACGTCAGTGCAGGTCCTTCCGTCCACCGCGATCTGCCGGCAAGCGAAGACAAGCACACCAGGGGCCATAAGAAGGTAAGTATCATATTTATTTTTGATTTTATTCTTTTTTTTACAGTTTCTATGGTACCCGGGTCCGGATGAGAGTCTCCTCTCATCCAGACCCGGGTACCATCCGCACTTTGAAACGCTTGGATTCCGCATGTACAGATCCAGTGATGCGGAATCCAAGGGTTCCAATGCCAGTCAATGGCAGCGAAAACGCAGCGCTTCCGCAAAATAATTGGTAGTGCTGCGTTTTTTTCCGCAATGATAACCCGCAGCAGAAATTTCTGCAGCATGTGCAAAGCACATGCAGATTATCATTAGGGAACATGGCAGGCCTTCTACCATGCGTTTTTTAAGCATTTCTGCAGCATTTTTGCCCTGCGGAAACACATAAAAAACACATCGTGGGCACACAGCCTTAAGCAAACAATCAGATAAAGATAAAAAAAAATATTCCTGGCCCCTGATACGTGGGGCTATTTCTACAAATATAATATCTGTAAAAGCACCAGCAGACAGAACTGAAATGGATCCTCTTGCTATATGCACTGCAGTCTGCTATATACCCTGCCTGCCTGTCTAGCACTGGTATCTCTGCAGCTGGATTAGTCCTCAGAAGGACTGTTAGTTCAGATGAATATGTGTAGAGAATCTTGTGGAATACCTACACTAACTAATAAACAACCAAATCTCTCCCTAGCTCAGCAGCACCTCTCCCTACACTGTCTGATTGCAGAGTAAACTGATCAGCACGGCGGCGCTAGGTCTGGTATAGACCTGATGAGGCTATGCGGCCAGCCAATCAGTGTAATGCCACAACTAACATGGCTGCAGCATTGCAGTGTGGGGCAGACAATTCCTGCATGTTGAATGGCACTCTAAAGAGCGCCAAACATGCAGAGAGGGGACCCCAGCATCCGCCCGAGCATCCCGGAAGTACTCGGCGAGCTTCGAGCATCTCGAGTACTGAGATGCTCAGGCGAGTACCAAGTACTTGCGAGTATGCTCGCTCATCACTAATCAACACAGATGCCTTAGCCTGGAGAAAACCAGTACCTGATTTCTAGGAAGTGAAAAGGACAGATCTCTTGGTATATGATTAATGAGAAACTCTCAGCTATATTATCTGATATTTTTCATTCACAAGTCCATGTTTAAACGTTTAAGTGGACAATAATAGTTCCAGTGTCATCAGCATTTTGCATCAGTGTGACATTAGCATTTGGTCTGTGTGTCCATATTTAGAACACTATGGAATAGTGCAGAGACAAACGGGGCCGGGAGAAACAAAATGCTCCTGATGTGAGCGTCGCATTGCGTATGCGCGGGAAATGAGTTACACCAGTGCACGTCACAGGGCCCTGTGACGCGCAGGGGATGGGGGAACATGCTAAATAAGCAGATAGGCGGGGATTTCTGGGCTAACTAAAGATATAGGCGGGGATTTCTTGCCTTCCGGGGGACGCCAAGCATGTGAAAACAGATTTTCTAAAACTACATTTCTCTGCATTCAGAACTCTACTATGGGCCATACAGGTATGTATAGATTTATTTTTCTATAACCTGTATGCCCATATTAGAGGTCTCAAATCTCACAGGGGGTGAAAGTTCCCTTTAAGAAACATTTCTACCATTTTTATCATTCACATAAATCTGAACTGGACAGGTTCTCACACCTAGCTCTTGCATAGCAGTAATCCAATCCTTATCAAATTAATCTCACAGATGGATGCAGTTTGAAAATGTTTTTGCTAAATTTGGTTTCGCCAGGTGGACTCTTCAGTCTGAATACATCAATCCTACCTCCTGTTCCTCTATTCTCTCAATTATGTTATCAACTGTTTCCCTCTGGTGATGTCACGAGTGTGTCAGAGGTGACAGAGAGTCGCCCTGCAGTGGGTTGCAGGAGATCTCTACGTTTGGCATTGCAGACAGCTTCTTAAATAAGAGGCTGTCTTTAGAACTGAGCGGCTACCTCTCTCTTGCTAATTATCTCTCTGGCCTGGGTGTATATATACCTGGTGTGTCTGAGAGGAAGTCGCTGGCTATATTCATTTCTACTTGTGAGGCTAAGCAGGAGCAGTTCTTCGTCCTCTCTGGAGTTTGAGGCCGTGTGCATATTTGGAGTCATCTAAAGCTAAGTAATTTCCCCCTGTTTTGTCTTCCCTTGTTGTCTATAGTATTTAGTGGAGGTTGACTAATGCTCATCTCCTTCCATCCCTAGCCATAGCCATACGCCAGGGAAAGTAGGGCAAGGCACGCGTGCGGCGATTGCTGAAGAGGCATTATAGGGACGGTAGTTGAGACAGGGTGACGCTAGACCAGACCATGAGGTCTCCACTTCCCCCTTTCCCTAGTGTCTGGGCTCCCTTTCCCTTTTCCCTCTGTTTTGCACCAACACCTGGCATGACAGGTGAACCTGGGTGAGAGCAAAGGTGTCATTCCCCTACTTGAGATCTCGATTAGGGTAATAGAGCCCCATATGCCTTATCAAAATCTGTCTACATGGGAGGCAAGCAGTCCCAACCGTCTCCGCATCTCTACCACTCCTATTATTTCCACTTTTTCACATGCTGAACATTTTCATCACTCACTTTTATGGTAACTTTCATCTATAATTTGTCTACACTTTTGCGTTCTCTGTTCATTGTTTGTATATTTTTCTTTGTTTATAAAAATCAATAAAACTTATTGGAGAAAGAAGCGCTCCAAGCTAACGATTCCCTAATCCATCCTAAATATCTATGTGATGTAGGCAGATTAAAATACTCACCAATCACCGTCTTCTCCCTTCCTCTCTTCTCTCCCTCACTGCTCCTATACTCATGTATGCCTGATTCAGTCGAGCATGCATGTGCTTTCCATGGGAGGATTATGGACCTGTCCCACAAAATTCAGTCAATTCAGATGATTTTCCTTTAATGTGAATGGGCACTAAAGAACTGGACTATTTCTGATATGAATTTCAATTTTTTACCTTGTATGATATTTTTTTCCATATTATATGTATGACCTCAGTAGCATACACCCAATTTTGGCAGGCCACATGACCGCTATGGAGCCCATGAACATGAGGAGCCTAGTGCCGAATAGCCCCATCCCCTGCTTATATCGTATATGTACATTATAAGTTATGATGGCTTATAAGGAGTAGACTCACATGCTCAGCCCACTCCATACCCAGTGGGTGCCGGCTGTTTTACACAGCAGACAGCCACTTGTAATTGCTGCAATTCAAGCTAGCTCTGATTACATCAGATTAACCCCTTATCTTCCATAGTGACCAGCAACTATGGTATCTAAGCAGCTAGACAGGGGGTCTCTGTGACTACCACTGGGTTGCTTAATGGCAGCCAGGGGCCAATAAGAGGTCCCATTTCGGATCTTTGCTATGGGGTCTGTGGATTTCTATGTACACCCCTATATGACCTGATAAGAATTATACTGAGGGTTAAGCAGGTGGACTAACATGTTCTGTGTCCTCCCAGTATTCCTCTCTCTGCATATCATACCATGAGTATCCACCTTAGTACATGCCGTATTCTGAAAATCTTATTTATCTGTTTTCTTTTCTAAAAGTGTTTATTTTACATCAACATGAAACATATGAATGGGAAATATGTATTAACTGATTGGCTGCAGTGGTCACACAATGGCCCCTGCGGGAAAGAGAAGCCCGGAGGTCGGCGGGGACACTGACAGCAGCAGTACTGGGGGTCTGAAAGGTAAGTATGAGATTATTATTCCAAGGCATCTGATATTCATAAGATGTATATATATATCTCCTATGCTTTAGACACATATACACACCTTAAGAGTGTTAGATGGTTAATAATAATATAATATAATATTTTTTTACAATGTGTATTATAATATATAATAATATAACATTTTATAATATGTATATAACAGATTGGACAGTCGGCCATCATGACAGCGCGTTGTTGGTCTCACATGTGATGTCACAGTGACATAGAATGCTGTGAGGTTATACAATCTATGCACTCGGTGACATCAGCGCCATTTTCAGAGTTGAAGTTTTCGCTGAGACTCTACCGTGGTTTTGGAAGTGCGAGCTAGTTTGTTTCATACATCTAGTGCTTTACTTCTACAGCTTCTTATTGATATTTTGGCACCATAACATCCGTGCCAGCAGAGAACTTAGTTCTCATTTTCTATCACTCTACCATCTCAGCCCCGGGAAACTGAACCATGACTTCCAGGGAGCTGCATCAGCTTATTGCTGACAACGAGACTTGGATGAGCCGACCAGAAAATCAGGGTAAGTGAGAGAATATTCCCACCTTATAGGATCTTTTCTGGGAGGAGATTTCCCTGGGGTAAGCGGTTTCAGTACACTCAGTGCATCCTCCACCTTCCCATTCATAGTCCTTGGGGGATGAGTTAGTCGCAGTCTGGTTCCACCCCTGCTCTGTGATGTCTGTAGAGAGGGGATCCACTGAGCAGGTTTATTTAGCCCAAACATTAATCAATTTTTGCTCCTCTCCCTAAACTCCAAATCAACAGCAGGTTATTTCTCTTTGGTTCAAAAGTGTTTTTTTTATAAACTTTTGCATATTTATAGTACATTTTATTTCTTTATAGGTCAGGCTATGATTGTCCATCAATTGAGATCTTCTCAAAGGGATCAGAGAAGACTAATTACTACTGGTGGACACAGAACAGACGCCACTGCTGTCACTGCGAGAGGCAGAGAAGCCAGAACTCCTCTCCGGCAAAGAGGACAAGAGAGCAGGGAAAGAAGCCGCTCTCCACTTAGACCAGTCCCTGCAGAGCCCTCCAGAGAAACATCAGAGAGCAGAAGGGATGACAGTGGATCCTCAGACACCGTCACTGAGTTTGAATTCAGACGGCCATTTCCCGTTCTGCCCAGCCGCAGACTCAGGGAGTCTCCAGCTGCAAGTGGATCTCCTGTACAATTACTGCAGGCAAACCGTCTGTTCAACATCATCTTTCAGCAGCAGGGAATGGGAGTGATGACGCCTCCGCCACAGATGCGGCCACCATCACCACCTGCACAATATAATCTGCAGGAAAGGCAGCAGACTTGGCGAGCTCAGCAAATTAGGAACCTCCCAACAAGAGCTGTAACATCTCAGGAGGAGTCGTGTGTCATCTGCATGACGGATTATGAGACCGGAGAGGAAGTCACAGTGCTACCATGCAATCATTGTTTCCATCAGGGTTGCATCTCTACCTGGCTCAACTCCAACCTTCGCTGCCCCCTGTGTCGCAAACACTGCTTCCTTCTAAAATTCAGTGGAACATCTTAAATCTTCATGGAAGAAGTTAAGAGTTTGGCAGTGACACTAGAAGAGTCCATCTTGTACGTCAGCCCAGGTAAGAGAGAACATATAGATTACATCTGCATTCATTTCAAATGCTGAAAAAAATAATTCACCTTTACTTCTGTTCTGTCTTTTCTTTAGTTTACCATCAGCTTTGGGAAACATCGTACCAGTACTGAGTTCTCAGATGAGGATCAATGAAATAGCGGTCTTCTTTCTGTGATATTATTGAGACGCTGAAGAAGAAACCTGCTCCTGCACATGACGATTTTCGGATGAACCCCCTTCTCTCTTTTCTGTGAGGGGATTTTGAAGATGCTCTGGAAAGTAGATAGAGAGGAAACCAGGCTCTCCAATATAAGCCGAAAGTTAGAAGTTTATTACAACAATCATCAGCAAACGTCTGTGTGCAATGGGCCAACGTTTAGCTCACATGACCTTGTTCATAATATATATATATATATACATTAAAGAATGTTATACCAATTATACTGATTCCGTGTCTTTCACCTTATTTGCATGGTATGCATACTGGGAACTCCATAACATTGTGCTCAGAGCAGGTGGATTGATGATAAATGTCTATTCTAAAATAAAAAAGTTTTACAAACGTCAAAAAGAATGAACATATGTACTGAAATGTCAAAAGGACTTGCTGTGCATATGATCCGTCTGTTTTAACTTCTTCAGGCGTCAAAAGCTATGAAGCGGCTAAAAGAAGAAATTGGTCTTTTCTTCTAGAAGCTTCTGCTTGGAAGTCGCCACTATTTTATATATAAACTGATTTCGCAGTGAAAGCGCCGCAAAAAACTAACACAAAGACATCACAAAAGCCACTTCAGGTAAAACTCGATGGACACCATGATGAGGATATCTGGCTGAGTGTCTACTGATCACTGCTTGTAACCCCTTTTTCTCCATAGGGATAGTGTAGTGATAGACGGGTGGGATATAAGTATTAATGTAAGTATGTTTTTAGCTCAAGTGGGTGGGAAGTATAATTAGGTAATTGGGAATTAATCGTATATTAGTACTGTCTGCTATTGTTATTATGGTGCACTGTGTTAGTGTGGTGATTAGTAGTATATTAACTGTAGACTTGTGTGTAATAAATATCCTTTATTCATACATGGTTTTGTCTCAGTTAGAATATAGTAATTAACACAAATTTCCCAGGTAAGTCACTGCATACCACTTCAACAATAAATATAATCCCACAGCTGCAATATTAAAATCAAATTATAGACACAGAATAGAAATATGCGCAGAAATAAAACATCAGAAATTTATTTGATAATGCTTTGATTTGAGAGTCTTCAGTGGTTGATTCCTTTTAATGGCTAACTGAAAAGATAATAACAAATTGCAAGCTTTCGAGACTACTCAAGTCTCTTCATCAGGCTAGTATACCACAAAATCTGAAAAGTCACATATTTATTCACAATAAGACACAGAAATAATGCAATAGATGCGACAGGTGATGGAAAGCAGAGTTATTATGGGAGAGATAAACAGTTCTGGCTATAAATATTTTAGCAGTTAATAGATAAGAAGTGTGAAGGTTTTATTGTCCTGTGACTAGGTCCAGTGTTATGATGGCCTTACAAGTCTGAGGGGCACATTCCTTAGTTGATGTAGAATGACATAAATCCATGCGACACATTCATTCCTGCTCTGAACGTGTTAAAGGTCACCATTAGTTTATATTCTGAGATTCTTCTTTCTCTTCGAGATTTGAAATGACCTTTTAATACCAGTAATTTCATGTCTTTTATGCTATGATCAGGGAAACAAAAATGCTTGGCTACAGGTAGATCTATTCTTTTTTCTTTTATTGTGTGGTGATGATTCATTCTTGTCCTAAGTTTTTGCCCTGTCTCCCCTACATAAAGACCCCCAGCTGGACATTTGGTACATATAATTAAGTACACTACGTTAGATGTGATATGGCTGAACGTACCTGGGATCTTATAGTCCTGATGTGAGTTGGGTATCATCATCTTGTCTGTGGTCATTATAAACGGACAGGTTTTACATTTTTTCTGGTTGCAAGGAAAGGTACCTGTAGCTGGAGGAGATGACAGAAAGCTTCTGACAATGATGCTTCTTAGATTTGGGGGCTGCCTGAAACACAGAAGTGGGGGGTCTGGAAATATGGATTGTAATCGGGCATCTTTTTGTAGTAAGGGTTGTAGTTTCTGTGTAGCTCTCCTTAGCGCCTCCAGATTTGAATTGTAGATGACTACTAGAGGCACCCGGTTGCTTTCTTGTTTGGTTTTGTAATGTAGGAGGTGATTCCTTGCTATTCTGGTGGCTCTTGTAATCTGGTTCTCAATTGTTCTTGGATGGTGGCCCTGATTCAAAAAGGTCTTTCTGAGACCATGAAGGTGTTTGTCTCTATCCATAGGGTTGGAACATATCCGATTGTATCTGACGGCTTGTCTGTAAACAATTTAAGGTATGTAGGACGGTCGATTGGCTTCCTGTACAAGGATGTCTCTATTTCATTGTTCTGTAGCTTGATGATGGTCTCCAAAAAGTTAATTTCAGTACAGGAGTAGTTGAGTGTTAGGTTGATTGTGGGATGAAATCGATTAAAGTGTTCATGGAACGTCTTCAGCTGTTGCTCAGACCCCGTCCAGATGATTAAAATATCGTCAATGAAACGATAGTAGGCCAGAGGCCTGATGGGGCATGAGGACAAAAAGTCACTTTCAAGCTTGGCCATGAAAAGATTTGCGTACTGTGGATCCATTTTACTTCCCATCGTTGTACCAGTTTCCTGTAGATATATGTTGTTATCAAATTCAATGTAATTGTGGGTGAGGATGAATTCTGTAAGTTTGACCACAGAATCAGCAACAATTCCTGTATTTTCTATGAAGATTTTGCAGGCATTTAATCCATCCTGATGTGGGATGTTAGAATACAAAGATTCCTCATCCATGGTGGCCAGGATGGATCCTTCTGGTAGAGGACCTATTGCTGCTAGTTTATTCAGTAGGTCTGTTGTGTCCTGAATGTACCTTGGTGTAATCTTTACCAGTGGTTTAAGTGGTTGAAGCTCATCAAGAGAATGCCAAGAGTTTGCAAAGCAGTCATCAAAGCAAAAGGTGGCTACTTTGAAGAACCTAGAATTTAAGACATACTTTCAGTTGTTTCACACTTTTTAGTTAAGTATATAATTCCACATGTGTTAATTCATAGTCTTGATGCCTTCAGTGTGACTGTACAATTTTCATAGTTATGAAAATTCAGAAAAATCTTTAAATGAGATGGTGTGTTCAAACTTTTGGTCTGTACTGTATAACCCCACGTCTGAGGTGCATTGTGCTGGAGAAAAGAAACCTAATAAATCAAGGTTTTGCATGGAGAAGTCTATTGGCATAAAACAGTAAACATGAATCAAATAAAACACAGATTATAGGGACTAGCCCATCATAAAGTGCACAGTGCAATGCTTGGAGGCTTTGAATCCCGGTAGTACTGATTTGAAAGGAGTTGTCACTTAGAAATTACTGTTAGTAGTCAGATCTACATGTGGATGGACCCCCGACAACGCCGTTTCGCCAGTGCATCTTCCAAGGGGTGTTAACTAGGGAGGGGACAGTGTTCCTTATATATACAGCCATTAATCAACATTTTTAGCCTTATATCCAATTGTTGCCATGGGTGGAAGGCGGCACATGAAGCGTTCCTCAGTAACTCATAGATGTAAAAGGTGACTTCAGGATTGTGCGCTTGGAACGCACACGTGGCATGCACACTGTTCCGAGTGCGCAAGGCCGGAAGACACTGAGTGCCATGAATGTGCATGCGCACAAGCCCAAGGAAAGGAAGTAAGTAAAGTGTGCGGCTAGCAAATACCGCTAGGTGTACAAAAAATGGAGGAGCCCAGATCGCTATTGGACAGGACTCATATCACATCGTGTGTAAAGGAGGTGGAAAAGGTAATACATAATACATAGTAATCCTAATAAACGTGTTATGCACACGCCCGGACTGACTGGCGTGTGCGTGTTTATGTAGTGATTCCACTGTGCCATGAACCGGAGACTGCCTGGAGGGGTGTAACTAAGTATCTGCCCGATTCGACCAAGGTGGCACGACAGCATACGACGCCAGTGCACCAAGGAGGAACCGAGCAGAGAGACCAGGTGCTACTCCAGGACAGACCCCGGACACGGCTGTTGACCCACACAGGGGAATACAGGAACAGACTGGTAGGCTGGCACACAGACTGGTGGGTATAGGCAGGCACGGCGGGTATGCAGGCAGGGGGGTACAGGCAAGCACAGCTAGAGTGCAGACAGGGAGGCACTTGCAGGTAGGAACACAGGCGGGATAGGACCCAGTACACACTGGGACTCAGGAACAATACAGGCAGAGGGGTACAGGCAAGCACAGCTAGAGTGCAGACAGGGAGGCACTAGCAGGTAGGGACACTGGCGGGATAGGACCCAGTACACACTGGGACTCAGGAACAGAACCACAGATGTGGCGGACAAACACAGCAGAGTGAGGCCGCCCAGAGAGGTGAGCGAGAACAGGGCAGGACAAAGCCGCCTGGAGCGGTGAGCAAGAGTAGAGCAGGACAAGGCCGCCAGGAGCGGTGAGCAAAGGGTCAGAGCTGAGCGAGACTGCCGGAGCAGTGAGCAAGAGTGGAGCAAGACGAGACCGCCTGGAGCGGTGAGCAAGAGTGGAGCAAGACTGCCGGAGCAGTGAGAAAAAGGATAAGAGCGGAGCGAGACTGCCGGAGCAGTGAGCAAAAGGGTCAGAGCGGAGCAAGGCTGCCGGAGCAGCGAGCAAAGGAGTCAGAGCAGGCTAGAACCGCCGGAGCGGTAAGCAAAGGAGTCAGAGCAGGCTAGAACCGCCGAAGCGGTGAGCAAAGGAGTCAGAGCAGGCTAGAACCGCCGGAGCGGTGAGCAAAGGAGTCAGAGCAGGCTAGAACCGCCGGAGCGGTGAGCAAAGGAGTCAGAGCAGGCTAGAACCGCCGGAGCGGTGAGCAAAGGAGTCAGAGCAGGCAAGGCTGAGCAGGGGGGACAGGGCTCTGTTCACACGGAACAGACAGGAAGGGAAAGGCAGAGCCAGATACCCACAGGGTACTTGCAGTGAAGTAGCGAGTGGACCACAAACTCACAAACGGGAGTACAGAGACAACAAGCAGGAGTTAGGTACGAGTTCAGACTCTGCAGAAAAAGGAAGGGAACGGACATAGAGGCAAAACAGGTAAAGGATAGGAGAGAGTTCAGACTGGAACTGAGTGTATGGAGGAGACCGACACTGCAGCGGAATACAGGAGCGGGTCTGGGAATACGGCCCCCAGAGAGGCAGGATGAACAGGCAAGGAGCGTGTTCAGACAGGACAGACAAGATACAGGAGCGGGTCTAGGTAATCGGCCCCTAGAAGGCAGGAGGAACAGGCTAGGAGCTTGTTCAGACAGGACAGACAAGATACCGGAGCGGGTCTAGGTAATCGGCCCCTAGAAGGCGGGAGGAACAGGCTAGGAGCGTGTTCAGACAGGACAGACAAGATACCGGAGCGGGTCTAGATAATCGGCCCCTAGAAGGCGGGAGGAACAGGCTAGGAGCGTGTTCAGACAGGCCTGGAAATACAGCCTCCAGGATAGGCAGACAAGAGAACACAGACAGGACTCAGTTCAGACACGGGAACTGAAACCGCAAGGCAGGAGACATAGACAGGACTCAGTTCAGACACGGGAACTGAAACCGCAAGGCAGGAGACAGACAGGACTCAGTTCAGACACGGGAACAGATGCCGCAAAGCAGGAGACAAAGAACGGGACCTGGCACCTTCAGAGTGCAAGCACACACTGAAAGAAACACTATGCTCAGGCAGGGATAGATGGGAGCAGCTGAGCTATATACCAGGTGACAGACAGCAATAGGCTGAGGACGCACAAGGGGTGTGACCCACAGCAGGTGCAAAAAGCAGGAAGTGATCGGGCGCCGCCCTTAAGCAGCAGAAGCAGACACAAACAGACAGCATGGAGGGAAGCCAGAGAGACATTCTGGACTGGAGATCAAGTGCGCGCTCTTGCACAGTGGGAGATGGACCACCATGCAAGGACGCCGCCAGGTATGTTACAGTACCCCCCCCCTTACGCCCCCTCTTCTTCAGGCCTGCCAGAATCTTCCGCAGGGAATTCGAGGACCAGTCGTTCACTTCAAGGAGATCACTTCCACTGTCCACAGGAAAAACTGATCTCATCTGGTTAGCTAGGATGCTACCTCCTATCCAGCCATCCTCAGCAACAGACGAAACGGGTGGAGTACCAGGAACAGCACACAAGGAAGTCTCTCTCCACATATTTTCAGGTGGCACCCCAGAGGGTACAGGAGACAACTGGAAGTCCTTCACCGGGTTGGAGGGGGACAGAGACTTGAGGGTAATCTCTGCTTCGAGGTACATCTTGTCAAGCTCACAGGAAGAAATAGACGGGTTATCAGGTACATAATGAGGAAAAGTCACTGTCTCTTTGTTATCTGGTGGTACCCCGGAGGATTCAGGAAACAACTGGAGGTCCCCCGCCGGGTCAGAAGAGTGCAGAGGCTCAGAGAAAACATCTGCTTCAGAGTACACTAGGTCGGACTCACTGGACGAAGCAGGCGAGGTATCGGGTACCGAGTATAGGAAAGTCTCTGTCCATTCACCACCAGGTGGCACCCCGAAGGGTTCTGGAGACAACTGGCGGTCCTCCGCCTGGTCAGAGGGGTGTAGAGACTCACGGGTAACCTCTGCTTCAGAGTACACTAGGTCGGACTCACTGGACGAAGCAAGCGAGGTATCAGATCCAGGATATAGGAAAGTCTCTGTCCATTCACCACCAGGTGGCACCCAGAAGGGTTCTGGAGACAACTGGAGGTCCTCCGCCTGGTCGGAGGGGTGTAGAGACTCGGGAGTAACCTCTGCTTCGGAGTACACTAGGTTGGACTCACTGGACGAAGCGAGCGAGGTATCAGGTACAGAGTATAGGAGAGTCTCTGTCCTTTCGCTACCAGGTAGCACCCCGAAGGGTTCAGGAGACAACTGGAGGTCCTCCGCCTGGTCGGAGGGGTGTAGAGACTCGGGGGTAACTACCACTTTGGGGTACCCTTTGTCAGGCTCACAGGACGAAGCGGACAAAGTATTGAGTACCGGGTGTAGAGAAGTCTCTCTCCATTTGTCATCGAGTGGTATCCCGGAGGATTCAGGAGGCAACAGGGGGTCCTCCACCAGGTAGCAGAGGTGCACAGACTCTGAGGTAACCACAGCTTTGGAGCATCCTTGGACATGCACACCGGTAAAAGTGGGTGAAGCATCTGATGCCGGGTGCAGGAAGTTCTCCTGTGTGGAGTCTGGATGGGCAGAAGTCTCTTCGGGCAGGAGAACTGGTGCACTACCCACGCACATTACCCGTTGGGGCTTCTCCAGGATACAGGGAGATGAAGCTTCAGTAGGGACTTCAAGGTTGGGGTCAGGAGGTCTCAGGGAGGACAGACCCTGGCGTGACGGCTTGCCTCTACGTCTAGCACGTCTGGACTGCCTCTTGAGGTTGGGAGAAGTATTCCGGAAAGCGTAGTCACCCTGTGAGGATTCTGGGTGGGCAGTAGTCTCATTGGGCTGGAGGACTATTGCGCTACCCACACACATTACCCGTCGGGGCTGCTCCGGGATATTGGGAAGTGAAGCTTCAGCAGGGGCTTCAGGGTTAGGGTCCTTGAAGACCATACGAAAGGCCACCAGGAAGGCCTGCAGGTCAAGGACGACAGGATCCCATGCTTCCCATAGGGGGGTGACCCATTTCAAGGCATCACCCGCTAGGTAGTCAATCATAAAGGCCACTTTAGCCCAATCTGAAGGAAAATAGAGAGGGTAGGCCTTAAAGTGTAGCATGCATTGCTCCACAAATGCACGACACTGTCTTGGATCCCCACAGTAACGTGGCGGATCCGCAGGAACGAGAGCTGATAGATCCATCTGGACGGTGCGTAATTCGCCTGGAACTCAGCTAAGGAAAAAAAAATTTATTTATTTATTTTAATGCATGTATTCGCTGGAAAACTTCTCAGAGAGCGAAGGCCGTGGGGCTCAACGGGAACCATGGCCTGAGCATGCTGTTATGCACACGCCCGGGCTGAGCGGCGTGTGCGTGTGATTGTAGTGATTCCACTGGACCGTGCCGGAGAGTGAATGCCTGGAGGGGCTTAACTAGGTATTCACCCGATCCGACCAAGGTGGCACGACGGCATACGACGCCAGTGCACCAAGGAGGAACCGAGCAGAGAGACCAGGTGCTACTCCAGGACAGACCCCGGACACGGCTGTTGACCCACACAGGGGAATACAGGAACAGACTGGTAGGCTGGCACACAGACTGGTGGGTATAGGCAGGCACGGCGGGTATGCAGGCAGGGGGGTACAGGCAAGCACAGCTAGAGTGCAGACAGGAAGGCACTAGCAGGTAGGAACACAGGCGGGATAGGACCCAGTACACACTGGGACTCAGGAACAATACAGGCAGAGGGGTACAGGCAAGCACAGCTAGAGTGCAGACAGGGAGGCACTAGCAGGTAGGGACACTGGCGGGATAGGACCCAGTACACACTGGGACTCAGGAACAGAACCACAGATGTGGCGGACAAACACAGCAGAGTGAGGCCGCCCAGAGAGGTGAGCGAGAACAGGGCAGGACAAAGCCGCCTGGAGCGGTGAGCAAGAGTAGAGCAGGACAAGGCCGCCAGGAGCGGTGAGCAAAGGGTCAGAGCTGAGCGAGACTGCCGGAGCAGTGAGCAAGAGTGGAGCAAGACGAGACCTCCTGGAGCGGTGAGCAAGAGTGGAGCAAGACTGCCGGAGCAGTGAGCAAAAGGATAAGAGCGGAGCGAGACTGCTGGAGCAGTGAGCAAAAGGGTCAGAGCGGAGCAAGGCTGCCGGAGCAGCGAGCAAAGGAGTCAGAGCAGGCTAGAACCGCCGGAGCGGTAAGCAAAGGAGTCAGAGCAGGCTAGAACCGCCGGAGCGGTGAGCAAAGGAGTCAGAGCAGGCTAGAACCGCCGGAGCGGTGAGCAAAGGAGTCAGAGCAGGCTAGAACCGCCGGAGCGGTGAGCAAAGGAGTCAGAGCAGGCTAGAACCGCCGGAGCGGTGAGCAAAGGAGTCAGAGCAGGCTAGAACCGCCGGAGCGGTGAGCAAAGGAGTCAGAGCAGGCTAGAACCGCCGGAGCGGTGAGCAAAGGAGTCAGAGCAGGCTAGAACCACCGGAGCGGTGAGCAAAGGAGTCAGAGCAGGCAAGGCTGAGCAGGGGGGACAGGGCTCTGTTCACACGGAACAGACAGGAAGGGAAAGGCAGAGCCAGATACCCACAGGGTACTTGCAGTGAAGTAGCGAGTGGACCACAAACTCACAAACGGGAGTACAGAGACAACAAGCAGGAGTTAGGTACGAGTTCAGACTCTGCAGAAAAAGGAAGGGAACGGACATAGAGGCAAAACAGGTAAAGGATAGGAGAGAGTTCAGACTGGAACTGAGTGTATGGAGGAGACCGACACTGCAGCGGAATACAGGAGCGGGTCTGGGAATACGGCCCCCAGAGAGGCAGGATGAACAGGCAAGGAGCGTGTTCAGACAGGACAGACAAGATACAGGAGCGGGTCTAGGTAATCGGCCCCTAGAAGGCAGGAGGAACAGGCTAGGAGCGTGTTCAGACAGGACAGACAAGATACCGGAGCGGGTCTAGGTAATCGGCCCCTAGAAGGCGGGAGGAACAGGCTAGGAGCGTGTTCAGACAGGACAGACAAGATACCGGAGCGGGTCTAGATAATCGGCCCCTAGAAGGCGGGAGGAACAGGCTAGGAGCGTGTTCAGACAGGCCTGGAAATACAGCCTCCAGGATAGGCAGACAAGAGAACACAGAACGGGACCTGGCACCTTCAGAGTGCAAGCACACACTGAATGAAACACTATGCTCAGGCAGGGATAGATGGGAGCAGCTGAGCTATATACCAGGTGACAGACAGCAATAGGCTGAGGACGCACAAGGGGTGTGACCCACAGCAGGTACAAAAAGCAGGAAGTGATCGGGCGCCGCCCTTAAGCAGCAGAAACAGACACAAACAGACAGCATGGAGGGAAGCCAGAGAGACATTCTGGACTGGAGATCAAGTGCGCGCTCTTGCACAGTGGGAGATGGACCACCATGCAAGGACGCCGCCAGGTATGTTACAAAACGCTTGAACCTGGTATATAAGTCAGATGGAATTAGAAGCTACAAGAGAGAGGATGGATGAAATAACCTATTACTAATGACAGCAATGATGTTAGACATAATACCATAAGCACTGTGGGTGAATAAGTGCGTAGCAAGTGCACTAGTGTACTAAGAGATACATAAAAAAGTGAAAAATAAAAAGGGTTAACCTGTTACAATAATAACAGCAATAATATTGAACATAAATGCCATAAGCACTAACAATGAATACGTGCAAAATAAGTGCACTGGTGTACCAAAAAATGTATGGGGGATAATAAATATTCCACAAATTATTAAAAAATATAACAATAAAAAGTGTGCTAAAATATCCCCAAGCAATAATGATAGACAATCAATATAAGTGACATGAACACCTGGGGTCACGTAGAGAAAGGTACAAACAGTACAAAAATATGTATACTCAGTGAATATCCCTGATCAAAAGGGACATGAAATGCATATGGAACATATACTGTATGCCATAGATGTCCAATAGGTGAATTAAACAAATATATTTTGATAGGTAAACAGGTCTATATAATACCCTTAAGAAGAGATGGACAAGGGAAAGTAGAAGAAACAAAGTTACCCCAAAGCAGCAAATGAATCAGGGGGTCATATGAATCTGATATCACTGTAATCATACAGTCATACAGGCCAGAAGAATAAATCAGTCTTATCACTTTTACCGCATGGTGAACCGTTCAAAAGAATGTCCAGTATAAAAACAATAGCTGAATTGCTGTTTTTTATTCATTCTGTGTCTGAAAAATCTTAGTAAAAAGCAATCAAAAATTGTTATGTAAACCAAAATGGTACCAAAAAAATCTTCAACTCGTTGTGAAAAATAAGCCCTCATACAGCTCTGTTCGTCAAAAGATAAAGAAATTATAGCTCTCACAATATGGCGACAAAAAAAAAACTATTTTTTTTATAAACAATAATTTTTACTGCGTGACAGCAGCAAAACATAAAAAACTATATAAATCTGGTATCGCTGTAATTGCACTGACCCGTAGATTAATTTATACCGCACGATGAGTGGCGCAAAAATAAAAATAAAAACTGTTCTTGTACTACTGTCTATTTGTTCATTCTACATCCCAAAAATTGGAATATGGCTTGATTCACATTTATCCTGCGCTCTCTGTTGAGCGCTTACATTGGAGTTTCTATGTAAATCAGAGAAAACGCGATTCAGAAAAGACACGATTCAGACAAAACTCCCAATGGAACCACTCACTATAAAGAGGCAGATGGAGGCACTTTGGACTCTGGTGTCTGTTACAGTGGTGTCACATTATTTTATGCATCTTTTTAGCGCACAAGTGTGGGCGACCACAGTTTTGTGCACGCCAAAAAAGATGGATACCACCGGAATAGACGGCAAACAGAGTCCAAAGTGTCTCCATCTGCCTCATTATGATGGATGGTTCCTCTGGAGATATCGTTTGAATCGCATTTTTGTGAGATTTACTCAGTAACCGTGTTATAAATGCTCAGCGTAGAACACAAGCATGTGATCCCACCATACTGAAAGTGATCAAAAAATATTTTGTACTCCAAAATGTTACCAAAAAAACCCTAACTTTTCCTGCACAAAACAAGCCCCCACTCAGATCTGCCATCTGTCACTGGAAATGTAGAGGGTTCCCATGTTACTGGTAGAACAAAGACTCTGGAAAAGCAACATGGCTCCAGCCCCTCAAATAAAATACAGTGAAATATACGCTCCCAAATACCCCCTCCTTCTGAGCCCCACTGTGCCTAAACTACAGTAGGAGGCTACATTTTTGGCATTATTGTAGCGGGAAGAGCGCACTTAGCATTTTACAGGTTTTCCCCAGAAACACCAACTGGGCACAATGTGTGGGCACTGAGCTGGCATATTTGCAATTCTCCCCCCAAAAAACTATGGCGTGGATGTTACAAAATAGTCACTTGTGGCGTAGATGAATTCATTGAGAGGTCCAAATTCTGCAATGGGGTCACTTGTGGAGGTTTGCTGCTGTTCTGGCACCTTAACGGCTCTGCAAATGTTGCCCGAAAATTATTGTAGCAAAATCTGTGGTTCAAATCCAAATAGCGCTCCTTCCTTCTCAGCCATGACGTGAGGCTAAACAGTAGTTTCTGACAACATATAGAGCATCACCATATTCGGGAGAAATTGCAGAATAAATTTTGGGGTCCAGTTTCACCTACTAACCCTCATGTACCTGACACATTTGTAGCTAATAAAAAAAATTACATTTTAACAACTAAAATGTGAAATTTCCACATTCCAATGTTATAAGATTCTGTGAGGCATCTGTAGGTTCAAAACACTCACTACACCCCTTGATGAATTCCTTAAGCAGTAAAGTTTCCAATATGGGGTCACTTGTGGGGGTTTCTGCTGATCTGACACCTCAGGGGCTCGGCTAATGGCACCCTCAATCTATTCAAACAGAATCTGCATTCTAAAACCCAAGTTGCGCTTCTACTCATCCGATCCCTGCCGTGTGCTCAAACTGTAGTGTACAACCACATATGGTGTATTGCCACATTTGGTAAAAATTGCATAATTTATAGAAGGAACTAAAGTTCAAAATTCATAGAAGGAGCCCACCGAACCTTCAGGATTTGAAGAGTGTTTGTGTAGAAGAATTGGCCAAAATCACTCCTGAGCAATGCATGCGACTAGTTTCTCCATACGGGAGGCGTCTTAAAGCTGTCATCACCACCAAAGGCTTTTGTATGAAGTATTAAATAAATTTCAGGAAGCTTGTTCAAAACATTTTCCCTGTGTCTTCTTCATTATTACACATGATTTCATTTATGGACATTTATGGTTTCATTTCTTTGCCTGTGTAGATTGGATGAGGTTTTTACTGAAATCTGGTGAGAATTTCATGTCAATAGCACCATTCAAAACATATTTATGTAGAGCATTGGTGAAACGTTCAATACTTATTTCACTCGCTGTATATTTGCAGTTATTGTATTGCTTGGATTGTTAGAAACAGAGCTATATAAATCAATAAATAGTATTTTGAGAACCCGGCAGAGACATCTTTGTTTTATGAATAAGGATACATTGCATCAATTTGGTGACAACTGCAAAGGCCCCACATTTGTTTCTATAAAGGCACAATATCTGTTCCCATTGGACTGTCGTCTTCTGCATTAGTCTTATATATTTATCTTCTACTATTTTCATATGTAGCAAGTCAAAAAGATGCCGGAATTAATAAAGAAGAGAGTTTTACTCAGTTTTTTTCCTGCACATGAACATTCATAGAGGGAGAATGAGATTTTATTATATTGAATATGTGGAAACATGGCTCAGTATAAAGAAAAACATACATTAGTGCATTACCTGGAAAGATGATTTCTGTCTTTTCCATTTCATTTCGGTGGTCATTCTCCAAGGCGAGAAGCGCAACAGTTACAAGCTCTTTGCTGTAGAGCTTACAAGTGCTGCTCTGAAGTTGGCCAGATGAGTGAATCCAACCAGCTTGAGTACTTCTGTGATCCTCCGATGCTTCATATAGCGGCATGGGAACTAAGTTTGGGCCAATTGCGCATCTATGATGCTTCTCCAAAATGTCAGTCAGTCCGGAGCGCACTTTGCCCTGCCGAGCAGGACGTAGGAAGACAGGGGAGCAGCGCGCTTCTGAAGAAGAAATGAGAATAATCATTTAAAGATATGCTACAAAGGTTGCAAGTTATCACCTTTCACCGAAAAAGTAAATACTTGCTGACCACTGGGTATCCCACACTGGGACCTCCACAGTTTAAAACATGGGGCTCTAGAGTGTCCCATTTGAATTGAATCATCCCAGAAATGTGTAGTCTTGTTACCATTACAAAACAATAGAAAAATCTTACTTACCATCTGGCTCGTCATCCTTTGTGGCAGCGCCTGGAGAAACTGCATTTCTTCCTCCTTCCTGGATTATCCTTTGCTTCCTTCTCTGGCAATTGGGACAGGAGGTCAGTGCCGCAGCTTTGAGTGTTTTCAGTTCACATTTCATGGATTGTTGTGCATGGTCAGCACAAGTATCCCAGGTGAGCAATTCCAGAACACTGGATTTCTGGACCTCCAAGCTGGTTCACACATAGAGCGCCTCTGTGTTTTTTTCTGTTCCATTTGAATGGAGGGATATAGTCTTGCACAAGCTTCATTACTCCATTTATTTACTGCCACTGCTGGAGATATAGGGCCCGACTCATCAAGTTGTTTTCAACAGTTTTCTAGTGTTCAACACTTTGAAACGTTGCAAAATTTTGGTCGCAATTCAAAGTAGCACAAAAATGTTGCGAATTTTAGCATTTTTACTCCACTCCTGGCTGGATCCACCAAAAGTTGCAAAACTAAGGCACTACTGTGCTTGTGGAAGCCTGACGGGCAAATTCATCAAGAATTATGCCACTTTAGGCGCATAAATATTCTATCCATAGAAATGACTAGGAAAATGATTTTAATCATTTTGTGAGTGCTTTTTCAGGCCCCAGTCTTAAAGAAATCGGCAAATCTTATTCATGAATGCTTTTCATTAAGAGGCACACAACACTTAATGAACTTGGCATATCTGATGAGTGGTGTGCGTCTACGTGTGCCCCTTCAGAAGTGTTACTCCAGTCAAGGACTACAGGAACTGGAGTAAAATATCTGGAGACGAAATGGTTCAACTTTTGAAGAACTTGACAGCGGGCAGAGCAACGCCCCGTCCTACATCGTCTCTTCTGCAGCTTCACCCATTCATCATCATCTATCAGTATTCTTGTTTCATTCCGGTCAGTCCTGTAAATTACTATTCTGGAGTTTTACCAGTGGATGTGTTGGGCAGTTTTGCCCAATCTATGGCTATTTATGCCATTCTAGGAGTTGCAGTTCTGACGCCAGCAGAGAGCTGCCGGCTGGGAACATTGGTATAAGGCATTGTAACAGCGTTGTATCAGTAAGGACTTACCCGTGGAACGTCTGCTTCTTGTAGCAAAACTTCTCTGCATAAAGTGAGAAAAGAAAGAAGACAATTCGAGTTTGAAGAACTAAAAAGTAAATAAATAAAAAATAAATATTTCCATTGGATTTGTTTTAATAATTATTTGTTTTGCTGTTTATCTTCCCATTCTCTGCTTATATCTTTTGACTTCGAGAATAATAACAAAGGATGGGATAGAAGTATTTACAGTGACTTGAAAAATAAAAGTATGACCCCACGTGTCTGTAGCACTCCTGACAATGTCTGGGCATGCTCCTGATGAGACAATGGGCGGTATTCTGGGTTATCAGGGCATTGGTGAGCTCCTGCATAGTTTGTAATGTTACTTGACTTTGTTGGATGCCTGATACAGAACAAACCACCGGTTCTCAAAAGGATTCAGGTCTGGGAAACATGAGGGCCAGTCAAAGGCATAAATGTCTTCCTCATCCAGAAACTGTCTCCACAGTCTGATCACATGAGGATGGATATTGTCCTGTACCAGGAGAAACCCAGGGCCACTGCACCGGTGTATTGTCTGACAATGGCTCCAAGGATTTCATCACAGCACCTAACAGCAGTCAGGGTACCAAAAGTGGAGGTTTGTGTGACCCCCCATGGTTTTTCCTCCCCAGATTATCTCTGACTAAATCAAGGCACAACTTTAATTCCAGATGGAATAGACAATTGATTATAGTAAAACACGACCCCCAAAAAGTAGGATCTCTTCTTATAATTGGTGATATGTTATTTATTTATCCATCCCCATCTCAAAAATTGTCTTCTGCATTTGTTAAATTTCCAGTTCTTTGAACCCATCATATCTTCTCATAGACTTTACAATAATGTCTTAAGAAAAAGTTAAGACTGAAGATTTTAGGTTTATGTGAACCATTAGTGATCAGCAAAAAATGTAACATTTCATGTAATATCTTGTAACATCTTTATCCTTAACTCCTAAGCTGCCTTGTGCCTTTACACCTTAGATAGCTGTCCAGTTATGTCTCCCATGTCCCCCATGCCCATCAACACATCAACACTAGTGATGGGCGAGCACTAAAATGCTCGGGTGCTCGTTGCTCGGGTCGAGCACATTGGAATACTCGGGTGCTCAACCCGAGCAACGAGACCAATGTACAGTGCTGGCCAAAAGTATTGGCACCCCTGCAATTCTGTCAGATAATATTCAGTTTCTTCCTGAAAATGATTGCAATCACAAATTCTTTGGTATTATTCTCTTCATTTAATTTGCTTGCAAGGAAAAAACACAAAAGAGAATGAAGCAAAAATCAAATCATTGACCATTTCACACAAAACTCCAAAAAAGGGCCGGACAAAAGTATTGGCACCCTCAGCCTAATACTTGGTTGCACAACCTTTAGCCAAAATAACTGCGAACAACCGCATCCGGTAACCATCAATGAGTTTCTTACAATGCTCTGCTGGAATTGTAGACCATTCTTCTTTGGCAAACTGCTCCAGGTCCCTGATATTTGAAGGGTGCCTTCTCCAAACTGCCATTTTGAGATCTCTCCACAGGTGTTCTATGGGATTCAGGTCTGGACTCATTGCTGGCCACCTTAGAAGTCTCCAGTGCTTTCTCTAAAACCATTTTATAGTGCTTTTGGAAGTGAGTTTTGGGTCATTGTCCTGCTGGAAGACCCATGACCTCTGAGGGAGACCCAGCTTTCTCACACTGGGCCCTACATTATGCTGCAAAATTTGTTGGTAGTCTTCAGACTTCATAATGCCATGCACACGGTCAACCCCAAAACATAAGGGAACCTCCGCCATGTTTGACTGTAGGGACCGTGTTCTTTTCTTTGAATGCCTCTTTTTTTTCCTGTACACTCTATGTTGATGCTTTTTGCCAAAAAGCTCTACTTTTGTCTCATCTGACCAGAGAACATTCTTCCAAAACGTTTTAGGCTTTCTCAGGTAAGTTTTGGAAAACTCCAGCCTGGCTTTTTTATGTCTCAGGGTAAGAAGTGGAGTCTTCCTGGGTATCCTACCATACAGTCCCTTTTCATTCAGACGCCGACGGATAGTACGGGTTGACACTGTTGTACCCTCGGACTGCAGGGCAGCTTGAACTTGTTTGGATGTTAGTCGAGGTTCTTTATCCACCATCCGCACAATCTTGCATTGAAATCTCTCGTCAATTTTTCTTTTCCGTCCACATCTAGGGAGGTTAGCCACAGTGCCATGGGCTTTAAACTTCTTGATGACACTGCGCACGGAAGACACAGGAACATTCACGTCTTTGGAGATGGACTTGTAGCCTTGAGATTGCTCATGCTTCCTCACAATTTGGTTTCTCAAGTCATCAGACAATTCTTTGGTCTTCTTTCTTTTCTCCATGCTCAATGTGGTACACACAAGGACACAGGACAGAGGTTGAGTCAACTTTAATCCATGTTAACTGGCTGCAAGTGTGATTTAGTTATTGCCAACACCTGTTAGGTGCCACAGGTAAGTTACAGGTGCTGTTAATTGCATGAATTAGAGAAGTATCACATGATTTTTCAAACAGTACCAATACTTTTGTCCACCCCCTTTTTTAGGTTTGGTGTGGAATTATATCCAATTTGGCTTTAGGACAATTTTTTTTGTGTTTTTTTCATTGAAGACAAATTAAATGAAGAGAATAATACCAAACAATTTGTGATTGCAATCATTTTCAGGAAGAAACTGAGTATTATCTGACAGAATTGCAGGGGTGCCAATACTTTTGGCCAGCACTGTATGTCTATGGGAATCTCAATCATTATTCAGGTGGCTCCCCCCGGCGGTCTGCACAGGGCTTAAAAATTGCCCTTATCGACGGGAACAGTGCTCAAATGACATGGGAACAGCACGGGGAAGACCCCTGGAAGCATTTCTGACTCCCAGGTGACTGCTGTGAACAATGTTGTCAGAGGTATTACGCCACTTTTACGGACTCACAATAAAACATACAAAAATGAAACCAAAATGGATTTTCCTGGGAAATATGTAAAGGAACACCCTTTCCAGGGTAATGACTTGTATATAAGGCAAAATACATAACCAAAACCAAAAATACTCCTCCACACCTTGGGCTATGTTCACACGTAGCGTTTTTGATGCATTTTTGCACTTTTGCATTGCTTTCAACCGTGACAAATGCATTCACCAGGCAATGTCATTTTAACATTTTACAACCTTATCTGGCCATGTGGTGTGTGAGACATGATCAGACACATCCTGTTTCATTTATGAAGGAGGGACTCTGAAACTCACAAAGCCTATTTTATAGGGCCAACAGGCGGCCTTTACTATTCTTAAAGGGCCAGCAGCTGGCTATGCTTTGCTGTTCCCATTACTAAAGAGTCGGTCTCCTATACTCTTATTGCGTATGCAGTAAATGCAAGGGCTGCCAAAAATTTGGACCTACTTCAATGCCCCTGGGAAGAGACGTAGAGGAGGTCCTCCAGAAAAAAAATGTTCCCATTATTAAGAAGTGGGTCTCCCTTTGTGTTTACCTATGAAATGAATGCAAGGGATGGCAAAAAATATGGAGGCACTCCAATGCCCCATTGGAAGAGATGTGGAGGTCAGATGGCTTCCTGAAAACAATGTTCCCATTATTAATAAGTGGGACTCCCATAGTGTTGGCCTATGAAGTGAATGCAAGGGCTGCCAAAAATTTGGACCTACTCCAATGCCCCTGGGAAGAGACGTAGAGGAGGGCCTCCAGAAAAAAAATGTTCCCATTATTAAGAAGTGGGTCTCCCATTGTGTTTGCCTATGAAGTGAATGCAAGGGATGCCAAAAATTTGGAGGCACTCCAATGCCCCTTGGAAGAGATGAGGAGGTCAGGTGGCTTCCTGAAAACAATGTTCCCATTATTAGTAAGTGGGACTCCCATAGTGTTGGCCTATGCAGTGAATGCAAGGGCTGCCAAAAATTTGGAGGCACTCCAATGCCCCCTGGAAATGACGTAGAGGGCCTCATGAAAAAATGTTCCCATTATTAGGAAGTGGGTCTCCCATAGAGTTGGCCTATGCAGTGAATGCAAGGCCTGCCAAAAATTGGGAGGCACTCCAATGCCCCTTGGAAGAGACAAAGGACCTCATGAAAAAATGTTCCCATTATTAAGAAGTGGGTCTCCCATAGTGTTGACCTATGCAATGAATGCAAGGGCTGCCAAAAATTGGGAGGCATTCCAATGCACCTTGGAAAAGACGTGGAGGAGGACCTCATAAAAAAATGTTTAGAAAGGAGCTGGTCTCCTATACATGTAACGCCCATGCACTAAGAGTATGGGCTGACAAACATTTACCCCTGGGGGTATACATGAACATACTGTATAAAAAATTTTTTTTACGGGCATCATAAACACCCTTAAAAAAAAAATATGTGGGTGTTGCATCACAGACCACGTCACCCTGGTGATATGGTGGTGGAGGATGAGGATGAGGAGAAGGAGGAGGACAAGAGCAAATAGCCAAAATCAGGAAGCATATACCCATGTCTGGGTGTGAAAAGGTGCACGGGAATACACCTCACAAAAAAGAAACTGGATTTGAGTTTATGTTACACTGCTATCATTCAGTGGTGTTGAGAAGTCTGGCCCAATCCAGCCCTGACAAAACGCTAGCGGCAGGGTAGGCCAGGACCTCCAAGGTGTAGAGAGCCAGTACATTCCACGTCTCCAGCTTGGATACCCAATAATTATAAGGCACAGAGGAATCACGGAGGATGTTGGTATGGTCGGCAAGGTACTCCCTCAGCATCTTCCCAAACTTTGCACTCCTTGTGAGAGTATCCCATGTCTCAGGGCCTGTGCGATGGGAGGGGCTGAGAAAACTCTCCCAGAACTTTGACAGTGTTCCCCTGCCTCTGCTGGATTGGATTTGTGTCCCTCTCGCCTGTACTCCTTGGTTGTCCAACGAACAGTGACCTCTGCCACCATCGTTTTCAGATGGGAATTTTTTTAATAGTTCCGTAGCAAGGGCTTTTTGGTACTGCCCCATCTTTGTAGACCTGTCCGCCTCAGGAATAAGAGATAGAAAGTTCTCCTTGTAGCGTGGGTCTAGAAGTGTCATCAACCAGTAATGACTGTCTCCCAAAATTTTGAGAATGCAAGGGTCACGGGAAAGGCAGCGTAACATAAACTCAGCCATGGTGCCAGGTTGCTAACAGGCAAGACTTCCGTGTCCTCACCAAGAGGACAACTGACCATTCTCTCCTCCTCCTCCTCCCTGTCCTCAGGCCATCCATGCTGAACAGATGGTATGACATTTGTGCAGGTAGTACCATCTATAGTGCATGAAACTAGCTCCTGCTCTTCCTCCTCTTCCTCATTGTCACCCAATCCACGTTGGGATGAGATGAGGCTGGGCTGTGAGGAATCACTCTGTATGGTTCCTTGCTCCATCTCATCATTCTCCTCCTGCAATGCATCCTCTTTGATTGTTATCAGAGAGTGTTTCAGAAGACAGAGAAGCGGAATGTTGACGCTTATTATGGCGTCATCACCACTCACCATCTTGGAGGTGTCGTCAAAGTTTTGGAGGATGGTACATATGTCTGACATCCATGTCCACTCCTGATTTCTTATGTGTGGAGTCTGAACTGAATACCGATGGCCTTGTTGATGGTTAGGGCGGCTAGGGCGGCGGAAGCTGTAGCTCACTTTCTAATATGGGCACACAGGCGGGGTACTTTGACAAGCAGATGCGGCAACTCCAGGTAGGTTTTGAAAAACCGCTGAACCACGAGGTTAAGCACATGGGCGAGGCATGGTACATATATGAGCTCTCCTCGCCTCAGAGCCGCCACCAGGTTCCTGCCATTGTTACACACGACCATACTTGGCTGTAGGTTCAGCGGTGTCAGCCACAGATCTGCCTGTTCTTTCAGAGCTGTCCACAACTCTTCAGCATTGTGCGGTTTGTCACCTAAGCATATTAGCTTCAGCACAGCCTGTTGCCGCTTGGCTGAGGCAGTGCTGCAGTGCTTCCAGCTTGTGACTGATGTGGTCATTTCGGAGATGGAGGCTGAAGAGGAGGAGGAGACTGAGGAAGATGAGGTGCAGGAGCTGTAGACTGTGGGGGCAATCCTGATTGACCTAGGGCCCGCAATCCTCGGCATCGGCAGGATGTGTTCTGTCCCAAGGCCCGACTGGGTCCCGGCTTCCACTATTTTAACCCAGTGTGCCATCAGAGAGATGTATCATCCCTGCCCACAAGCACTTGTCCACGTGTCCGTGGTTAGGTGGACTTTCCCAGTAACTGCATTGTTGAGGGCAATTATATGTGATCCGTGTGACGGACAAACCACAGTTTTCAATAGCTGGATTTTTAGCGCTGTAACATGGAAAGGACCTGGCTGTATTCTGCAGTGCCAACTAGCAAATGGCGCAGAAAAACGGTGTTCTCTGGATTGGTTTTTAGACTATGTGCCCACGATGCAGAAATGCTCTGGATTTTTTCCTGAGCATTTCTGCATCTCCCTGGCAGAAAAAACGCATGTGGATTGTACATGCGGATTGCACATGCGGATTGTACATGTGGATTGTACATGCGTTTTTCCTGCCAGGGACAAGCGGATGTGAAGCGTTCTTCACATGCATTTCCGCATGTGGGTTGACAAGCGCTTTCCAAGCGATTTTAGCATCACTTGGAAAGTGCTTGACAACTTGGTCACACTATTTAAATCCATGCAAACGTCATGGATTTATATAGTGTGACCTTAAAGAATGGTAAAAAATAAAAAAATAAATACATACTTACCTTCTGATGGCCCCCACAGTTTTTATTCGCTCCGTCCTGGCTTGCCGGCAGCTCGCGGTACACTAAATGACGTCAGCGCAGGTCCTTCCGTCCACCGCGATCTGCCGGCAAGCGAAGACAAGCACACCGGGGGCCATCAGAAGGTAAGTATCATATTTATTTTTTATTTTATTCTTTTTTTTACAGTTTCCATGGTACCCGGGTCCGGAGGAGAGTCTCCTCTCATCCAGACCCGGGTACCATCCGCACATTGAAATGCTTGGATTCCGCATGTACAGATCCAGTGATGCGGAATCCAAGCGTTCCAATGCAAGTCAATGGAAGCGAAAACGCAGCGCTTCCGCAAAATAATTGGTAGTGCTGCAGTTTTTCCGCAGCAGAAATTTCCGCAGCATGTGCACATGCAGATTATCATTAGGCAACATGGCAGGCCTTCTACCATGTGTTTTTTAAGTATTTCTGCAGCATTTTTGCCCTGCGGAAACACTTAAAAAACGCATCGTGGGCACACAGCCTTAAGCAAACAATCAGATAAAGATAAAAAAAAATTATTCCTGGCCCCTGATACATGGGGCTATTTCTACAAATATAATATCTGTAAAAGCACCAGCAGACAGAACTGAAATGGATCCTCTTGCTATATGCACTGCAGTCTGCTATATACCCTGCCTGCCTGCCTAGCACTGGTATCTCTGCAGCTGGATTAGTCCTCAGAAGGACTGTTAGTTGAGATGAATATGTGTAGAGAATCTTGTGGAATACCTACACTAACTAATAAACAGCCAAATCTTTCCCTAGCTCAGCAGCACCTCTCCCTACACTGTCTGATTGCAGAGTAGACTGATGAGCACGGCGGCGCTAGGTCTGGTATAGACCTGATGATGCTGTGCGGCCAGCCAATCATTGTAATGCCACAACTAACATGGCTGCAGCATTGCAGTGTGTGGCAGACAATTCCTGCATGTTGAATGGCGCTCTAAAGAGCGCCAAACATGCAGGGAGGGGACCCCAGCATCCGCCCGAGCATCCCGGAAGTACTCGGCGAGCTTCGAGCATCTCGAGTACTGAGATGCTCAGGCGAGTACCGAGTACTTGCGAGTATGCTCGCTCATCACTAACCAACACAGATGCCTTAGCCTGGAGAAAACCAGTACCTGATTTCTAGGAAGTGAAAAGGACAGATCTCTTGGTATATGATTAATGAGAAACTCTCAGCTATATTATCTGATATTTTTCATTCACAAGTCCATGTTTAAACGTTTAAGTGGACAATAATAGTTCCAGTGTCATCAGCATTTTGGATCAGTGTGACATCAGTATTTGGTCTGTGTGTCCATATTTAGAACACTATGGAATAGGGCAGAGACAAATGGGGCCGGGAGATACAAAATGCTCCTGATGTGAGCGTCGCATTGCGCATGCGCGGGAAATGAGTTACACCAGTGCACGTCACAGGGCCCTGTGACGCGCAGGGGATGGGGGAACATGCTAAATAAGCAGATAGGCGGTGATTTCTGGGCTAACTAAAGATATAGGCGGGGATTTCTTCCCTTCCCGGGGACGCCAAGCATGTGAAAACAGATTTTATAATACTACATTTCTCTGCATTCAGAACTCTACTATGGGCCATACAGGTATGAATAGATTGCATGCCCATATTAGAGGTCTCAAATCTCGCAGGGGGTGACAGTTCCCTTTAAGAAACATTTCTACCATTCTTATCATTCACATAAATCTGAACTGGACAGGTTCTCACACCTAGCTCTTGCGTAGCAGTAATCCAATCCTTATCAAATTAATCTCACAGATGGATGCAGTTTGAAAATGTTTTTGCTAAATTTGGTTTCGCCAGGTGGACTCTTCAGTCTGAATACATCAAACCTACCTCCTGTTCCCCTATTCTCCCAATTATGTTATCTACTGTTTCCCTCTGGTGATGTCACGGGTGTGTCAGAGGTGACAGACAGTAGCCCTGCAGTGGGTTGCAGGAGATCTCTACGTTTGGCATTGCAGACAGCTTCTTAAATAAGAGGCTGTCTTTAGAACCGAGGGGCTACCTCTCTCTTGCTAATTATCTCTCTGGCCTGGGTTTATATATACCAGGTGTGTCTGAGAGGGAGTCGCTGGCTATATTCATTTCTACTTGTGAGGCTTAGCAGGAGCAGTTCTTTGTCCTCTCTGGAGTTTGAGGCCGTGTGCATATTTGGAGTCATCTAAAGCTAAGCAATTTCCTCCTGTTTTGTCTTCCCTTGTTGTCTATAGTGCTTAGTGGAGGTTGACTAATGCTCATCTCCTTCCATCCCTAGCCATAGCCATACGCCAGGGAAAGTAGGGCAAGGCACGAGTGCGGCGATTGCTGAAGATGCATTAAAGGGATGGTAGTTGAGAAAGGCTGATGCTAGACCAGACTATAAGGTCTCCACTTCCCCCTTTCCCTAGTGTCTTGGCTCCCTTTCCCTTTTCCCTCTGTGTTGCACCAACACCTGGCATGACAGGTGAACCTGGGTGAGAGCAAAGGTGTCATTCCCCTACTTGAGATCTCGATTAGGGTAATAGAGCCCCATATGCCTTATCAAAATCTGTCTAGATGGGAGGCAAGCAGTCCCAACCTTCTCCGCATCTCTACCCCTCCTATTATTTCCACTTTTTCACATGCTGAACATTTTCATCACTCACTTTCATGGTAACTTTCATCTATAATTTGTCTACACTTTTGCGTTCTCTGTTCATTGTTTGTATATTTTTCTTTGTTTATAAAAATCAATAAAACTTATTGGAGAAAGAAGCGCTCCAAGCTAACGATTCCCTAATCCATCCTAAATATCTATGTGATGTAGGCAGATTAAGATACTCACCAATCACCGTCTTCTCCCTTCCTCTCTTCTCTCCCTCACTGCTCCTATACTCATGTATGCCTGATTCAGCCGAGCATGCATGTGCTTTCCATGGGAGGATAATGGGCCTGTCCCACAAAATTCAGTCAATTCAGATGATTTTCCTTTAATGTGAATGGGCACTAAAGAACTGGACTATTTCTGATATGAATTTCAATTATTTACCTTGTATGATATTTTTTTCCATATTATATGTATGACCTCAGTTACATACACCCAATTTTGGCAGGCCACATGACCGCTATGGAGCCCATGAACAGGAGGAGCCTAGTGCCGAATAGCCCCATCCCCTGCTTATATCGTATATATACAGCATAAGTTATGATGGTTTATAAGGAGTAGACTCACATGCTCAGCCCACTCCATACCCAGTGGGTGCCGGCTGTTTTACACAGCAGACAGCCACTCGTAATTGCTGCATTTCAGGTTAGCTCTGATTATATCAGTTTAACCCCTTATCTTCCATAGTGACCAGCAACTATGGTATCTAAGCAGCTAGACAGGGGGTCTCTGTGACCACCACTGGGTTGCTTAATGGCAGCCAGGGGCCATTAAGAGGTCCCATTTCAGATCTTTGCTATGGGGTCTGTGGATTTCTATGTACACCCCTATATGACCTGATAAGAATTATACTGAGGGTTAAGCAGGTGGACTAACATGTTCAGTGTCCTCCCAGTATTCCTCTCTCTGCATATCATACCATGAGTATCCACCTTAGTATATGCCGTATTTTGAAAATCTTATTTATCTGTTTTCTTTTCTAAAAGTGTTTATTTTACATCAACATGAAACATATGAATGGGAAATATGTATTAACTGATTAGCTGCAGTGGTCACCCAATGGCCCCTGCGGGAAGGAGAAGTCAGGAGGTCGGCGGGGGCACTGACAGCAGCAGTACTGGGGGTCTGAAAGGTGAGTATAGGATTATTATTCCAAGGCATCTGATATTCATAAGATGTATATATATATCTCCTATGCATTAGACACATATACACACCTTAAGAGTGTTAGATGGTTAATAATAATATAATATATTTTTTTCACAATGTGTATTATAATATATAATAATATAACATTTTATAATATGTATATAACAGATTGGACAGTCGGCCATCATGACAGCGCGTTGTTGCTCTCACATGTGATGTCACAGTGACATAGAATGCTGTGAGGTTATACAATCTATGCACTCGGTGACATCAGCGCCATTTTCAGAGTTGAAGTTTTCGCTGAGACTTTACCTTGGTTTTGGAAGTGCGAGCTAGTTTGTTTCATACATCTAGTGCTTTACTTCTACAGCTTCTTATTGATATTTTGGCACCATAACATCCGTGCCATCAGAGAACTTAGTTCTCATTTTCTATCACTCTACCATCTCAGCCCCGGGAAACTGAACCATGACTTCCAGGGAGCTGCATCAGCTTATTGCTGACAACGAGACTTGGCTGAGCCGACCAGAAAATCAGGGTAAGTGAGAGAATATGCCCACCTTATAGGATCTTTTCTGGGAGGAGATTTCCCTGGGGTAAGCGGTTTCAGTGCACTCAGTGCATCCTCCACCTTCCCATTCATAGTCCTAGGGGGCTGTGTTAGTTTCAGTCTGGTTCCACCCCTGCTCTGTGATGTCTGCAGAGAGGGGATCCACTGAGCAGGTTTATTTAGCCCAAACATTAATCAATTTTTGCTCCTCTCCCTAAACTCCAAATCAACAGCAGGTTATTTCTCTTTGGTTCAAAAGTGTTTTTTTATAAACTTTTGCATATTTATAGTACATTTTATTTCTTTATAGGTCAAGCTATGATTGTCCATCAATTGAGATCTTCTCAAAGGGATCAGAGAAGACCAATTACTACTGGTGGACACAGAACAGACGCCACTGCTGTCACTGCGAGAGGCAGAGAAGCCAGAACTCCTCTCCGGCAAAGAGGACAAGAGAGCAGGGAAAGAAGCCGCTCTCCACTTAGACCAGTCCCTGCAGAGCCCTCCAGAGAAACATCAGAGAGCAGAAGGGATGACAGTGGATCCTCAGACACCGTCACTGAGTTTGAATTCAGACGGCCATTTCCCGTTCTGCCCAGCCGCAGACTCAGGGAGTCTCCAGCTGCAAGTGGATCTCCTGTACAATTACTGCAGGCAAACCGTCTGTTCAACATCATCTTTCAGCAGCAGGGAATGGGAGTGATGACGCCTCCGCCACAGATGCGGCCACCATCACCACCTGCACAATATAATGTGCAGGAAAGGCAGCAGACTTGGCGAGCTCAGCAAATTAGGAACCTCCCAACAAGAGCTGTAACATCTCAGGAGGAGTCGTGTGTCATCTGCATGACGGATTATGAGACCGGAGAGGAAGTCACAGTGCTACCATGCAATCATTGTTTCCATCAGGGTTGCATCTCTACCTGGCTCAATTCCAACCTTCGCTGCCCCCTGTGTCGCAAACACTGCTTCCTTCTAAAATTCAGTGGAACATCTTAAATGTTCAAGGAAGAAGTTAAGAGTTTGGCAGTGACACTAGAAGAGTCCATCTTGTACGTCAGCCCAGGTAAGAGAGAACATATAGATTACATCTGCATTCATTTCAATTGGTAAAAAAAAATAATTCACCTTTACTTCTGTTCTGTCTTTTCTTTAGTTTACCATCAGCTTTGGGAAACATCGTACCAGTACTGAGTTCTCAGATGAGGATCAATGAAATAGCGGTCTTCTTTCTGTGATATTATTGAGACGCTGAAGAAGAAACCTGCTCCTGCACATGACGATTTTCGGATGAACCCCCTTCTCTCTTTTCTGTGAGGGGATTTTGAAGATGCTCTGGAAAGTAGATAGAGAGGAAACCAGGCTCTCCAATATAAGCCGAAAGTTAGAAGTTTATTACAACAATCATCAGCAAACGTCTGTGTGCAATGGGCCAACGTTTAGGTCACATGACCTTGTTCATATATATATATATATATATATATATATATATATATATATATATATATATACATTAAAAAATGTTATACCAATTATATTGATCCTGTGGCTTTCACCTTATTTGCATGGTATGCATACTGGGAACTCCATAACATTGTGCTCAGAGCAGGTGGATTGATGATAAATGTCTATTCTAAAATAAAAGTTGTACAAACGTCAAAAAGAATGAACATATGTACTGAAATGTCAAAAGGACTTGCTGTGCATATGATCCGTCTGTTGTCACTTCTTTTAACTTCTTCAGGCTTCAAAAGCTGTGAAGCGGCTAAAAGAAGCGATTGGTCTTTTCTTCTAGAAGCTTCTGCTTGGAAGTCGCCACTATTTTATATAAACTGATTTTGCAGTGAAAACGCAGCAAAAAAATGAACACAAAGACATCACAAAAGCCACTTCAGGTAAAACTCGATGGACACCATGATGAGGACATCTGGCTGAGTGTCTACTGATCACTGCTTGTAACCCCTTTTTCTCCATAGGGATAGTGTAGTGATAGACGGGTGGGATATTAGTATTAATGTAAGTATGTTTTTAGCTCAAGTGGGTGGGAAGTATAATTAGGTAATTGGGAATTAATCGTATATTAGTACTGTCTGCTATTGTTATTATTGTGCACTGTGTTAGTGTGGTGATTAGTAGTATATGAACTGTAGACTTGTGTGTAATAAATATCCTTTATTCATACACGGTTTTGTCTCAGTTAGAATATAGCAATTAACACAAGTGTCCCAGGTAAGTCACTGTATACCACTTCAACAATAAATATAATCCCACAGCTGCAATATTAAAATCAAATTATAGACACAGAATAGAAATATGCACAGAAATAAAACAGAAATAAAACATCAGAAATTTATTTGATAATGCTTTCATTTGAGAGTCTTCAGTGGTTGATAACTTTTAATGGCTAACTGAAAAGATAGTAACAAATTGCAAGCTTTCGAGACTACTCAAGTCTCTTCATCAGGCTAGTATACCACAAAATCTGAAGAGTCACATATTTATTCACAATAAGACACAGAAATAATGCAATAGATGCGACAGGTGATGGAAAGCAGAGTTATTATGGGAGAGATAAACAGTTCTGGCTATAAATATTTTAGCAGTTAATAAATAAGGAGTGTGAAGGTTTTATTGTCCTGTGACTAGGTCCAGTGTTATGATGGCCTTACAAGTCTGAGGGGCACATTCCTTAGTTGATGTAGAATGACATAAATCCATGCGACACATTCATTCCTGCTCTGAAAGTGTTAAAGGTCACCATTAGTTTATATTCTGAGATTCTTCTTTCTCTTTGAGATTTGAAATGACCTTTTAATACCAGTAATTTCATGTCTTTTATGCTATGGTCAGGGAAACAAAAATGCTTGGCTGCAGGTAGATCTATTCTTTTTATTGTGTGGTGATGATTCATTCTTGTCCTAAGTTTTTGGCCTGTCTCCCCTACATAAAGACCCCAGCTGGACATTTGGTACATATAATTAAGTACACTACGTTAGATGTGATACAGCTGAACGTACCTGGGATCTTATAGTCCTGATGTGAGTTGGGTATCATCATCTTGTCTGTGGTCATTATAAATGGACAGGTTTTACATTTTGTCTGGTTGCAAGGAAAGGTACCTGTAGCTGGAGGAGATGACAGAAAGCTTCTGACAATGATGCTTCTTAGATTTGGGGGCTGCCTGAATCACAGAAGTGGGGGGTCTGGAAATATGGATTGTAATCGGGCATCTTTTTGTAGCAAGGGTTGTAGTTTCCGTGTAGCTCTCCTTAGCGCCTCCAGATTTGAATTGTAGATGACTACTAGAGGCACCCAGTTGCTTTCGTGTTTGGTTTTGTAATGTAGGAGGTGATTCCTTGCTATTCTGGTGGCTCTTGTAATCTGGTTCTCAATTGTTCTTGGATGGTGGCCCTGATTCAAAAAGGTCTTTCTGAGACCATGAAGGTGTTTGTCTCTATCCATAGGGTTGGAACATATCCGATTGTATCTGACGGCTTGTCTGTAAACAATTTAAGGTATGTAAGACGGTCGATTAGTTTCCTGTACAAGGATGTCTCTATTTCATTGTTCTGTAGCTTGATGATGGTCTCCAAAAAGTTAATTTCAGTACAGGAGCAGTTGAGTGTTAGGTTGATGGTGGGATGAAATCGATTAAAGTATTCATGGAACGTCTTCAGCTGTTGCTCAGACCCCGTCCAGAAGATTAAAATATTGGCAATGAAACGATAGTAGGCCAGAGGCCTGATGGGGCATGAGGTCAAAAAGTCACTTTCAAGCTTGGCCATGAAAAGATTTGCGTACTGTGGATCCATTTTACTTCCCATCGTTGTACCAGTTTCCTGTAGATATATGTTGTTATCAAATGCAATGTAATTGTGGGTGAGGATGAATTCTGTAAGTTTGACCACAGAATCAGCAACAATTCCTGTATTTTCTATGAAGATTTTGCAGGCATTTAATCCATCCTGATGTGGGATGTTAGAATACAAAGATTCCTCACCCATGGTGGCCAGGATGGATCCTTCTGGTAGAGGACCTATTGCTGCTAGTTTATTCAGTAGGTCTGATGTGTCCTGAATGTAGCTGGGTGTAATCTTTACCAGTGGTTTAAGAACACACTCTATTCTATTAATTTGATAATGCTAAAATCAATAAAACAACATATAAACATAGCAGGGAAGGGAAACCGTTAACCAATCCATATACAGATGAGCCTAATGCTATTTGAAAATAAGCTATGACTCCAGGTGATCACTAATTAAACCACGCAGATATACAGTACAGACCAAAAGTTTGGACACACCTTCTCATTTAAAGATTTTTCTGTATTTTCATGACTATGAAAATTGTACATTCACACTGAAGGTATCAAAACTATGAATTAACATATGTGGAATTATATACTTAACAAAAAAGTGTGAAACAACTGAAAATATGTCTTATATTCTAGGTTCTTCAAAGTAGCCACCTTTTGCTTTGATGACTGCTTTGCACACTCTTGGCATTCTCTTGATGAGCTTCAAGAGGTAGTCACCGGAAATGGTCTTCCAACAATCTTGAAGGAGTTCCCAGAGATGCTTAGCACTTGTTGGCCCTTTTGCCTTCACTTTGCGTTCCAGCTCACCCCAAACCATCTCAATTGGGTTCAGGTCTGGTGACTGTGGAGGCCAGGTCATCTGGCGTAGCACCCCATCATTCTCCTTCTTGGTCAAATAGCCCTTACACAGCCTGGAGGTGTGTTTGGGGTCATTGTTCTGTTGAAAAATAAATGATGGTCCAACTAAATGCAAACGGGACGGAATAGCATGCCGCTGCAAGATGCTGTGGTAACCATGCTGGTTCAGTATGCCTTTAATTTTGAATAAATCCCCAACAGTGTCACCAGCAAAGCACCCCCACACCATCACACCTCCTCCTCCATGCTTCACGGTGGGAACCAGGCATGTAGAGTCCATCCGTTCACCTTTTCTGCGTCGCACAAAGACACGGCGGTTGAAACCAAAGATCTCAAATTTGGACTCATCAGACCAAAGCACAGATTTCTACTGGTCTAATGTCCATTCCTTGTGTTCTTTAGCCCAAACAAGTCTCTTCTGCTTGTTGCCCGTCCTTACCAGTGGTTTCCTAGCAGCTATTTTACCATGAAGGCCTGCTGCACAAAGTCTCCTCTTAACAGTCGTTGTAGAGATGTGTCTGCTGCTAGAACTCTGTGTGGCATTGACCTGGTCTCTAATCTGAGCTGCTGTTAACCTGCAATTTCTGAGGCTGGTGACTCGGATAAACTTATCTTCAGAAGCAGAGGTGACTCTTGGTCTTCCTTTCCTGGGGCGGTCCTCATGTGAGCCAGTTTCTTTGTAGCGCTTGATGGTTTTTGCAACTGCACTTGGAGACACATTCAAAGTTTGCCCAATTTATCGGACTGACTGACCTTCATTTCTTAAAGTAATGATGGCCACTCGTTTTTCTTTACTTAGCTGCATTTTTCTTGCCATAATACAAATTCTAACAGTCTATTCAGTAGGACTATCAGCTGTGTATCCACCTGACTTCTGCACAACACAACTGATGGTCCCAACCCCATTTATAAGGCAAGAAATCCCACTTATTAAACTTGACACGGCACAGCTGTGAAGTGAAAACCATTTCCGGTGACTACCTCTTGAAGCTCATCAAGAGAATGCCAAGAGTTTGCAAAGCAGTCATCAAAGCAAAAGGTGGCTACTTTGAAGAACCTAGAATATAAGACATACTTTCAGTTGTTTCACACTTTTTAGTTAAGTATATAATTCCACATGTGTTAATTCATAGTCTTGATGCCTTCAGTGTGACTGTACAATTTTCATAGTTATGAAAATACAGAAAAATCTTTAAATGAGATGGTGTGTCCAAACTTTTGGTCTGTACTGTATAACCCCACGTCTGAGGTGCATTGTGCTGGAGAAAAGAAACCTAATAAATCAAGGTTTTGCATGGAGAAGTCTATTGGCATAAAACAGTAAACATGAATCAAATAAAACACAGATTATAGGGACTAGCCCATCATAAAGTGCACAGTGCAATGCTTGGAGGCTTTGAATCCCGGTAGTACTGATTTGAAAGGAGTTGTCACTTAGAAATTACTGTTAGTAGTCAGATCTACATGTGGATGAACCCCCGACAACGCCGTTTCGCCAGTGCATCTTCCAAGGGGTGTTAACTAGGGAGGGGACAGTGTTCCTTATATATACAGCCATTAATCAACATTTTTAGCCTTATATCCAATTGTTGCCATGGGTGGAAGGCGGCATATGAAGCGTTCCTAAGTAACTCATAGATGTAAAAGGTGACTTCAGGATTGTGCGCTTGGAACGCACACGTGGCATGCACACTGTTCCGAGTGCGCAAGGCCGGAAGCCACTGAGTGCCATGAATGCGCATGCGCACAAGCCCAAGGAAAGGAAGTAAGTAAAGTGTGCGGCTAGCAAATACCGCTAGGTGTACAAAAAATGGGCGAGCCCGGATCGCTATTGGACAGGACTCATATCACATTGTGGGTAAAGGAGGTGGAAAAGGTAATACATAATACATAGTAATCCTAATAAACGCTTGCACCTGGTATATAAGTCAGATGGAATTAGAAGCTACAAGAGAGAGGATGGATGAAATAACCTATTACTAATGACAGCAATGATGTTAGACATAATACCATAAGCACTGTGGGTGAATAAGTGCGGAGCAAGTGCACTAGTGTACTAAGACATACATAAAAAAGAGAATAATAAAAAGGGTTAACCTGTTACAATAATAACAGCAATAATATTGAACATAAATGCCATAAGCACTAACAATGAATATGTGCAAAATAAGTGCACTGGTGTACCAGAAAATGTATGGGGGATAATAAATATTCCACAAATTATTAAAAAATAGAACAATAAAAAGTGTGCTAAAAATATCCCCCAGCAATAATGATAGACAATCAATATAAGTGACATGAACACCTGGGGTCACGTAGAGAAAGGTACAAACAGTACAAAAATATGTATACTCAGTGAATATCCCTGATCAAAAGGGACATGAAATGCATATGGAACATATACTGTATGCCATAGATGTCCATAAGGTGAATTAATTAAACAAATATATTTTGATAGGTAAACAGGTCTATATAATACCCTTAAGAAGAGATGGACAAGGGAAAATAGGAGAAACAAAGTTACCCCAAAACAGCAAATGAATCAGGGGGTCATATGAATATGATATCACTGTAATCATACAGTCATACAGGCCAGAAGAATAAATCAGTCTTATCACTTTTACCGCATGGTGAACGGTGCAAAAGAATGTACAGTATAAAAACAATAGCTGAATTGCTGTTTTTTATTCATTCTGTGTCTGAAAAATCTTAGTAAAAAGCAATCAAAAATTGTTATGTAAACCAAAATGGTACCAAAAAAATCTTCAACTCGTTGTGAAAAATAAGCCCTCATACAGCTCTGTTCGTCAAAAGATAAAGAAATTATAGCTCTCACAATATGGCGACAAAAAAAAAACTATTTTTTTTATAAACAATAATTTTTACTGCGTGACAGCAGAAAAACATAAAAAACTATATAAATCTGGTATCGCTGTAATTGCACTGACCCGTAGATTAATTTATACCGCACGATGAGCAGCGCAAAAATAAAAATAAAAACTGTTCTTGTACTACTGTCTATTTGTTCATTCTACATCCCAAAAATTGGAATATGGCTCGATTCACATTTATCCTGCACTCTCTGTTGAGCGCTTACATTGGAGTTTCTATGTAAATCAGAGAAAACGCGATTCAGAAAAGACACGATTCAGACAAAACTCCCAATGGAACCACTCACTATAAAGAGGCAGATGGAGGCACTTTGGACTCTGGTGTCTTACAGTGGTGTCACATTATTTTATGCATCTTTTTAGCGCACAAGTGTGGGCGACCACAGTTTTGTGCATGCCAAAAAAGATGGATACCACCGGAATAGACGGCAAACAGAGTCCAAAGTGTCTCCATCTGCCTCATTATGATGGATGGTTCCTCTGGGGATTTCGTTTGAATCGCATTTTTGTGAGATTTACTCAGTAACCCTGTTATAAATGCTCAGCGTAGAACACAAGCATGTGATCCCACCATACTGAAAGTGATCAAAAAATATTTTGTACTCCAAAATGTTACCAAAAAAAACCTAACTTTTCCTGCACAAAACAAGCCCCCACTCAGATCTGCCATCTGTCACTGGAAATCTAGAGGGTTCCCATGTTACTGGTAGAACAAAGACTCTGGAAAAGCAACATGGCTCCCACCCCTCAACTAAAATACAGTGAAATATACGCTCCCAAATACCCCCTCCTTCTGAGCCCCACTGTGCCTAAACTACAGTAGGAGGCTACATTTTTGGCATTATTGTAGCGGGAAGAGCGCACTTAGCATTTTACAGGTTTTCCCCAGAAACACCAACTGGGCACAATGTGTGGGCACTGAGCTGGCATATTTGCAATTCTCCCCCCAAAAAACTATGGCGTGGATGTTACAAAATAGTCACTTGAGCCGTAGATGAATTCATTGAGAGGTCCAAATTCTGCAATGGGGTCACTTGTGGAGGTTTGCTGCTCTTCTGGCACCTTAACGGCTCTGCAAATGTTGCCCGAAAATTATTGTAGCAAAATCTGTGGTTCAAATCCAAATAGCGCTCCTTCCTTCTCAGCCATGACGTGAGGCTAAACAGTAGTTTCTGACAACATATAGAGCATCACCATATTCGGGAGAAATTGCAGAATAAATTTTGGGGTCCAGTTTCACCTACTAACCCTCATGTAACTGACACATTTGTAGCTAATAAAAAAAATTACATTTTAACAACTAAAATGTGAAATTTCCACATTCCAATGTTATAATATTCTGTGAGGCATCTGTAGGTTCAAAATACTCACTACACCCCTTGATGAATTCCTTAAGCAGTAAAGTTTCCAATATGGGGTCACTTGTGGGGGTTTCTGCTGATCTGACACCTCAGGGGCTCGGCTAATGGCACCCTCAATCTATTCAAACAGAATCTGCATTCTAAAACCCAAGTAGCGCTTCTACTCATCCGATCCCTGCCGTGTGCTCAAACTCTAGTGTACAACCACATATGGTGTATTGCCACATTTGGTAAAAATTGCATAATTTATAGAAGGAACTAAAGTTCAAAATTCATAGAAGGAGCCCACCGAACCTTCAGGATTTGAAGAGTGTTTGTGTAGAAGAATTGGCCAAAATCACTCCTGAGCAATGCATGCGACTAGTTTCTCCTTACGGGAGGCGTCTTAAAGCTGTCATCACCACCAAAGACTTTTGTATGAAGTATTAAATAAATTTCAGGAAGCTTGTTCAAAACATTTTCCCTGTGTCTTCTTCATTATTACACATGATTTCATTTATGGACATTTATGGTTTCATTTCTTTGCCTGTGTGGATTGGATGGGTTTTTACTGAAATCTGGTGAGAATTTCATGTCAATAGCACCATTCAAAACATATTTATGTAGAACATTGGTGAAACGTTCAATACTTATTTCACTCGCTGTATATTTGCAGTTATTGTATTGCTTGGATTGTTAGAAACAGAGCTATATAAATCAATAAATAGTATTTTGAGAACCCGGCAGAGACATCTTTGTTTTATGAATAAGGATACATTGCATCAATTTGGTGACAACTGCAAAGGCCGCACATTTGTTTCTATAAAGGCACAATATCTGTTCCCATTGGACTGTCGTCTTCTGCATTAGTCTTATATATTTATCTTCTACTATTTTCATATGTAGCAAGTCAAAAAGATGCCGGAATTAATAAAGAAGAGAGTTTTACTCAGTTTTTTTCCTGCACATGAACATTCATAGAGGGAGAATGAGATTTTATTATATTGAATATGTGGAAACATGGCTCAGTATAAAGAAAAACATACATTAGTGCATTACCTGGAAAGATGATTTCTGTCTTTTCCATTTCATTTCGGTGGTCATTCTCCAAGGCGAGAAGCGCAACAGTTACAAGCTCTTTGCTGTAGAGCTTACAAGTGCTGCTCTGAAGTTGGCCAGATGAGTGAATCCAACCAGCTTGAGTACTTCTGTGATCCTCCGATGCTTCATATAGCGGCATGGGAACTAAGTTTGGGCCAATTGCGCATCTATGATGCTTCTCCAAAATGTCAGCCAGTCCGGAGCGCACTTTGCCCTGCCGAGCAGAAAGTAGGAAGACAGGGGAGCAGCGTGCTTCTGAAGAAGAAATGAGAATAATCATTTAAAGATATGCTACAAAGGCTGCAAGTTATCACCTTTCGACCGAAAAAGTAAATACTTGCTGACCACTGGGTATCCCACACTGGGACCTCCACAGTTTAAAACATGGGGCTCTAGAGTGTCCCATTTGAATTGAATCATCCCAGAAATGTGTAGTCTTGTTACCATTACAAAACAATAGAAAAATCTTACTTACCATCTGGCTCGTCATCCTTTGTGGCAGCGCCTGGAGAAACTGCATTTCTTCCTCCTTCCTGGATTATCCTTTGCTTCCTTCTCTGGCAATTGGGACAGGAGGTCGGTGCCGCAGCTTTGAGTGTTTTCAGTTCACATTTCATGGAGTGTTGTGCATGGTCAGCACAAGTATCCCAGGTGAGCAATTCCAGAACGCTGGATTTCTGGACCTCCAAGCTGGTTCACACATAGAGCGCCTCTGTGTTTTTTTCTGTTCCATTTGAATGGAGGGATACAGTCTTGCACAAGCTTCATTACTCCATTCATTGCTCCATTTATTTACTGCCACTGCTGGAGATATAGGGCCCGACTCATCAAGTTGTTTTCAACAGTTTTCTAGTGTTCAACACTTTGAAACGTTGCAAAATTTTGGTCGCAATTCAAAGTAGCACAAAAATGTTGCGAATTTTAGCATTTTTACTCCACTCCTGGCTGGATCCACCAAAAGTTGCAAAACTAAGGCACTACTGTGCTTGTGGAAGCCTGACGGGCAAATTCATCAAGAATTATGCCACTTTAGGCGCATAAATATTCTATCCATAGAAATGACTAGGAAAATGATTTTAATCATTTTGTGAGTGCTTTTTCAGGCCCCAGTCTTAAAGAAATCGGCAAATCTTATTCATGAATGCTTTTCATTAAGAGGCGCACAACACTTAATGAACTTGGCATATCTGATGAGTGGTGTGCGTGTACGTGTGCCCCTTCAGAAGTGTTACTCCAGTCAAGGACTACAGGAACTGGAGTAACATATCTGGAGACGAAATGGTTCAACTTTTGAAGAACTTGACAGCGGGCAGAGCCACGCCCCGTCCTACATCGTCTCTTCTGCAGCTTCACCCATTCATCATCATCTATCAGTATCCTTGTTTCATTCCGGTCAGTCCTGTAAATTACTATTCTGGAGTTTTACCAGTGGATGTGTCGGCCAGTTTTGCCCAATCTATGGCTATTTATGCCATTCTAGGAGTTGCAGTTCTGACGCCAGCAGAGAGCTGCCGGCTGGGAACATTGGTATAAGGCATTGTAACAGCGTTGTATCAGTAAGGACTTACCCGTGGAACGTCTGCTTCTTGTAGCAAAACTTCTCTGCATAAAGTGAGAAAAGAAAGAAGACAATTCGAGTTTGAAGAACTAAAAAGTAAATAAATAAAAAATAAATATTTCCATTGGATTTGTTTTAATAATTATTTGTTTTGCTGTTTATCTTCCCATTCTCTGCTTATGATATCTTTTGACGTAGAGAATAATAACAAAGGATGGTATAGAAGTATTTACAGTGACGTGAAAAATAAAAGTATGACCCCACGTGTCTGTAGCACTCCTGACAATGTCTGGGCATGCTCCTGATGAGACAATGGGCGGTATTCTGGGTTATCAGGGCATCGGTGAGCTCCTGCATAGTTTGTAATGTTACTTGACTTTGTTGGATGCCTGATACAGAACAAACCACCAGATCTCAAAAGGATTCAGGTCTGGGAAACATGAGGGCCAGTCAAAGGCATAAATGTCTTCATCATCCAGAAACTGTCTCCACAGTCTGATCACTAGTGTTGAGCCACCCCCGTAGTGTTCGAGTTCGGTTCGGTTCGTCGAACACCCGTGTGTTCGCCGAACTGTTCGTTGAACACCTTCGAACACCGTTAAAACCAATGGCAGGCAAACAAAAACACATAGAAACACATAGAAAACACCTTCAAAGGTGTCCAAAAGCTGACAACCTGCTCAGAAGACACAACTAACACATGGAAAAGTGACAAGTACATATAGTCATGCGAAAAGAAAAGAGGTGGAGGAGTAAAAGGAGGGGGAGACACAGATATAGGCATGTCATGCCCTTCTAAAATCCAAAAAGTGAGAAGCCAACACGTTCAGTCCGCTCCTGCCCGTGCCACCTCCGTGTCGCCGGGTTTGTGCCAGAACCGCGGTGAACCCTGACGGCCAGCCCCCCTCTCCCAATACTGGTGCCTGTCCGCTGGTGGGTCGAGCGAGCCCCCCTGTGGTGGAGGCAGCTCTAAGCTTTTTAATTTAAATTGTCTCTCTAATTTGAATAAATACACTTTAAATCCATTTACAAGGATCTATTGGAGGGCAAGTCTCATGCCAGCAGCCGCGTAATTCCAGCTCCAGTAGCGTCCACTAAAGCTGGTGCAGTTAAAAAGCTTTTATAAGGATCGAGCTCGGCTGTCCACCGCAAGGCATCCTACTGCCAGTCCGAGCCCCTATGCCTTGGGGTGCCTCCTGATGCTCTTCACTGAGTATCCCGTGGTCCCGAAGCATTTCCTTTGAAAAAATTAAGTGTCCAAACTACAGGTGGTGTAGCTTGCTTAACAGCCGGGATAATCCGCTGACTAGCAGACACTGCTACTAGGCACAAAGTATTTCCTGGGCTAGATGCAGTTAAAATTTTGTAATTAGATACTCTCGTTGGATGCTGAGAAAGCATTCCATAGAGTCTCCTGGCACGCCATATATGATTCTCTTAAAAAGCTTGGGGTAGGGGTCTAGGGGACCCTTTTATAGCCAAAATCACGGCCCTGTATCGCAATACGTCACCTAGGCTGAAGATAAATGGAACTGTAGCACCCTGAGGGCTCGGTTGCTACAGAGGTATTGCACCTCACCCAGAGGTGTGATATCTCACTCTCAGGTAAGGATGTAGTGTGGATCAGGACCCGACACCTGCATGCATTACACCACATTGCTGTGGGGCAGGGCGACCAATATGCCCCTGAGATGGGCACGACAGTCCCTGTCCCTGGCTGGAGTGGGGGGAGGGAACACTGAGGAAGGGGAACCCTGTAGTGCAGGAGCAGGGAGGAAGCAGTTCCTGGGTGCATTGAGAAGGGAGTATAAAAGGTGGGCACCATCTTAGTTCAGTGCAGAGAAGTCTGAGCAGAAGTGGCAGGGAGCAGGGGCTCTGCATGAGCTCTGCTCCGGAGGCGGGCCTAGTAACAGAGGCCCAGGCCTGGAAGAGGGAGAAGGAAGGAAGAGGAGCGGAGAAGGCTCCAGGAACGAGGAACGAAGGGATCTCAGGGGTGCGGACGGGCGAGTCGCCACCGCACGCCCGAATCCACCTGCGTGGAGGGGTCAGGCCAAAGGGGGAGACCGGTCCCCGAAACTAGTGGAGGCAGGAAACGACCCTCAGCTAGAAACAGGAGGCTGTGACATTTTATGTGGCGCAGCCCCTCGCTACACCCGCTAGGAAGGCACCACATAGGGTCAGGGAAACTGGCGCCAAGTTTACCAAGAGGAGGCCCGAGGCAGCCGGACAGAAGGGTTGGTAAGAAAGGCCAGACAAAGGACACACAAAGGGGGTCCTGTGAAGCGCTCCAAAGTTATCTGGGAGTTGTCTGAGCCCCTCACCTGGTGAGCACAGTACGACGTGGGCAGCCGTTACCTGCAGACGTGGTCTGGATAATAAGAACTGTGAGTAAAGGCCCTGGACTGCATCACTGACTCCGTGTCATTACTGCTGCTGCCCTGCACCATCACCCCCATCCTCCGCATACACTGCCCTGAGGCTATACTCCTCCCGTGGGGAGTTATGCTACGCTCTGCTGCACCCACAACACCAGCCTCAGCGGTCTGCCCTGGAGCGGCGGTTCACTCTGACCGCAATCCACGGGTGGCGTAGTCAGACATTTAAACATCAAAACCACATAAATAGTTCCGCCACTGGTTTGACCGCCCTGAGCAACGGAACCGGGTTGCCGCCACGGAGACTACAACCACCAGCATCCACCAAAAAGGGTCCGGCTCCGGGTGTCCCAAGGCCCAGGGGGCGCGTCAGAACATTTTCATCACCTTTCACAATCACCAATGGGACAAGGCAGGGATGTTCTCTGTCCCCTCTCTTATACATCCTAGTGACGGAGCACCTGCTCTCATCAATTCGCCATAACCCCAATATTAGGTGGATTGAGGTGGGAGGCACCGAGTACAAGTGCTCTCTATTTGCTGATGATGTCCTAGTATATATCACTCAATCACATATATCCATCCATGCTGTTATGGCTGAAATAGATCACTTTGTTACATGGTCAAATTTTAAAATCAATGCAGCGAAGTCTGAGGCCCTCGATGTCTCCCTCCCCAAATCCATATAGGATTCCATCCAGTCCAACTTTCCCTTTGCCTGGCCCTCACAGGGTATCAAATACTTAGGAATTCCTATTCATAGAGACCTCTCCCATCTATGTTATCTTAATTTTGGGCCCTTTATTGAACAACTCCATACAGACCACGGTTGGCAAGTTAGAACTGTAAGATTCACTACGTGAACCACTGGTGTTTTGTGGAAAAGCACATGTACACTGTGTTCCAAATTATTATGCAAAAAGTGTTTAGAAGTGATAAGGGAAGAATTTGTTTGTTTGTCAGTTAAACTCATTGATGGTGATGTGTGTCAGGGCTCTTTATATCACTGTAAGCAATTGCAGACACCTGTGCTAATTAGTTTGGCAGGTGTGTCCAATGAAAGGCAAGACTACTTAAGAAGGCTGTCTCACATTATTAAGCAGCCTACATTTTCTGCCAAAATGGGAAAGAAAAAGGATGTGTCGGCTGCTGAGAAGCAACAAATTGTGGAGTGTTTAGGTCAAGGCATGACTACAATCAACATTGTGCGATGATCAGGATGAAGTGTCTTGGCAATCAAGAAGTATGTAGCTGATTCACAGTACACACGTGTGCGTGCTGATAAGGGCAAATTGAGGACTCTTTCCTACAGGCAATTACGTCAGGATGAAAGAGCAGCGGCAAAAAAGCCTTGTCATAGCAGCAGACAAGTTTTTGAAGCTGCTTGTGCCTCCAACGTCCCCCGAACAACAAGATGCAGGGTCCTTCAGAGGTTTGCAGCTGTGCATACGCCATCCTGTCGACCTCCTCTATCCACTTCACACAAGCAGAAACGGCTCCAGTGGGCCAAACATTACATGAAGACTGATTTCAAAACTGTTTTGTTCACGGATGAGTGCCGTGCAGCGCTCGATGGTCCAGATGGATGGAGTGGAGGATGGCTGGTTGATGGACACCCCACGCAAACACGGCTACAGCGCCAACAAGGAGGAGGTGGAGTAATGTTTTGGGCTGGAATCATGGGGAGAGAGATTGTCGGCCCCTTTAGGATCCCTGAAGGCGCTAAAGATGAACTCCATAATGTATGTGGATTTTCTCAAACAGCACTTCCTGCCATGGTTCAAGAAGAAGAACCGTGTATTTCACAGCAAGATCATTTTTCTGCATGATAATGCACCATCTCATGCTGCACATAAAACATCTGCATCTCTGGCTGATATGGGCATAAAAGGGGACAAACTTATGGTGTGACCCCCATGCTCCCCTGACCTCTACCCCATTCAGAACCTTTGGAGCATCATTAAAAGGAGTGTCTATGATGGCGGGAGGCAGTTCACATCTAAGCAACAGCTCTGGGAGGGTATTCTGTCCTCATGCAAAACAATTGAAGCAGAAACCATCCAAAACCTGACAAATTCAATGGACGAGAGAGTTCAGAAGCTCCTTTCGAACAAGGGGTCCTATGTGAAAATGTAACATCACCTAGAATAAAGTTTTGAGTTGAAAACTGTTTGATTTGAGTTTCTAACAACCTGCTAATGCTTATAATTTCAAAAATGACCATTTTTTTGGTCTTTATTAAAATGAAAAGGTTGATCGAAAAGTTTGGGGGATCTAAGAGTGTGGCAACCCAGTAGTCATGATTACTTCGAATTCTGACAATATGAGGGTCATGCTGCAGGTAGTGCAGCAAGAAGGCACTTATGTGTCTTGCGCTCTCGGAGCCCCAAAATTATTTTCCGGGCTAGATGCAGCTAAAAATTATTATTAATTTTAAATCTGGTGAAGCTTTAGTATAGATGGCCTAATAGGATCAGTGCTGCACACTGCTACAAAGCCCAAATTATTTTCCAGTCAAGATACAGATAAACATGATTAGTAATTTTAAATCTGGTGGAGCTTATTATAGATGGCCTAATAGAATCAGTGCTGCACACTGCTACAAAGCCCAAATTATTTTCCAGCCAAGATACAGATAAACATGATTAGTAATTTGAAAGCTTAAAACGGTTGGTAGGGTGATTTTAACCAATCATCAAGCTTTTACTCTCCCCAGGATGACACAGGGGTAGAAAAGTCGTTTCGGATCCATGATTTGTTCATCTTTATGAACGTGAGTCTGTCTACATTATCAGTGGAGAGCCGCGTGCGCTTATCTGTCAGCACACCACCAGCAGCGCTGAACACACGTTCAGACAGAACGCTGGCTGCGGGGCATGACAAGATCTCCAAGGCGTAAGTGGCTAGCTCCGGCCATTTATCCAGATTGGAAGCCCAAAAAGAGCAAGGGTCCAGTGACACAGTCGTGGCTTCAATGTTTACTTGGAGATACTCCTGTACCATCGTCTCTAGGCGTTGACTATGTGTCAGACTTCTTGTCTCCTGTGGCCTTGCAAAGGATGGGCTAAAAAAGTGGTGAAATGATTCCGCAAAATTGATGTTACCAGCAGATACTGTGGTTCTGTTACGGTTTGAGTGCTGAACACTTGACGGTCCCACGGTTGGCAAGTTGGAACTGTGAGATTCACTACGTGCACCACTGGTATTTTGTGGAAAAGCACATGTAAGATTCTGCAACAGTCTCTGCTGATACTCCTGCATGCGTGCATCCCTTTCTATGGCAGGAATAATTTCTGCAAATTTACTTTTGTACCGGGGATCTAACAGTGTGGCAACCCAGTAGTCAGGATTATTTCTAATTCTCACAATTCGAGGGTCATGTTGCAGGTAGTGCAGCAAGAAGGCACTCATGTGTGTTGCGCATCCAGGAGCACCAAGTCCCTGTTGTGTTGGTGGCGAGGTAACAATCATGCTTCCTTCCTCTGTCCTCTCCCCCCAACCTCGCACAACAGAAATGTGATCAAGGTCTCCCTCATCTGATGAGTCTTCCATCAGTTCGTCCTCCACTTCTTCCTGGGCTCCTGCACCTTCCTCACTAGTTTGGCTGCTACCATGCGCCCTGGACCTTGCAGATGTTAGCCCTTCCGCATACAACTCCTCCTCCTCTACTTCCTCCACCTCCTCTTGTGCCACCACCTGACTCCGAATTCTGTTTAACATGTGCTCCAGCATGTAAATCACCGGAATAGTCATGCTGATAATGGCATCGTCAGCACTAAACATCTTCGTCGCCATTTCAAAACTGTGCAGAAGGGTGCATAGGTCCCTGATCTGAGACCACTCCTCCAGCGTGATTTGCCCCACCTCTGGATCTCGTTGGCCCAGGCTATACGTCAGAACGTATTACACCAGGGCTTGTCGGTGCTGCCACAGTCGCTGCAACATGTGCAGAGTTGAATTCCACCGGGTAGGCACATCGCATTTTAGCCGGTGAAGTGGCAGGCCCAACGACTTCTGTAGAGATGTAAGTCGCTGAGCTGCGGGATGCGAACGGCGAAAGTGAGCACACAGCGACCGTGCCCTCTGCAGAAGGCCATCTAGTCTGGGATAGTGGGCTAAAAATTTAAGGCACGTGTGTGACATTGCCCCGGCGAAGGGCCGCACCCAGGTTTGCAGCATTGTCGCACACGGCCTTCCCTGGTTTCAGGTCCAGTGGAGACAACCATTCATGAAATTGGTTCTCCAGAGCTGACCACAACTCCTCAGCTGTGTGACTCACATTTTTCAGACATTTCAATGTAAAAACCGCCTGATGACGTTGAGCCCTACTGCCAGCATAGTAAGGAGGTGTGCAGGATCCCTTCTGCGCAGTTAGAAAGCTTGTGGCATGACCAGACAGGCTTTGGGTGCAGGTGGAAGACCGAGAGGAGGTTGAGGAGGCAGAAGCAGTGGAGGAACTTTGACATAAAGAGGATTGACGCACAACTCGTGGGGACGGCAAGACTTGGACAGCAGCCCCTTGTCCTGCTGTCACCATAGTTACCCAGTGCCCAGTCAGCGACATGTAACGCCCCTGTCCATGCCTACTCGTCCAAGTGTCTGTGGTGAAATGCACCCTGTCACACACAGAGTTTCTCAAAGAAGCGGTGATGTTGTGTGCGACATGCTGGTGGAGCGCAGGCACACCTTTCTTTGAGAAGTAGTGCCGACTGGGCATCTGGTACTGGGGCACTGCGACGGACATAAGGTCTCGAAAATCCTCTGTGTCCACCAGGCGGAAAGGCAGCATTTCTGTAGCCAAGATCTTGCAGATGGTGAAATTCAACCTCTTAGCTTTCTCATGGCTAGGAGGAAATGGTCTTTTACTTGTCCACATCTGAGGGACCGAGGGCTGGCTATTGTGCTTAGACGGGGTTGATAAGGGTGTCCCCGGCAAACTGCCGGTCTGTGAGGAAGATGCAGGCGGACATGTTAGGTTGCCTTGATCCAAAGGTGGTGCTATCGATGTCGGACAGCGCTCAACACCAGCTGGTGTTACCACCTCCAAAGAAAATGATGACCTGCCAATCACGCTGGCTGTTGCGGGTAAAGAGGTGGCAGGTCTGCGCCCCAAAACAGGTGTGACTGCTGTCCCCCCAGTCACAGAGGATGAAGAGGCCGCGGATGCACAAGATATGGCAGACGGTGGTTGGCCCGGCCGGCTAGGCCGCATTGTAGCACACTGAGCTTCCCACTGCAACTTATGCTTCATGTCCATGTGCCGGTTCATGCATGAAGTACTCAAACTATGTATTTTTTGGCCTCTACTTAGCTTTTGCTGACAAATGTTACAGATAACACGAGTTGGGTCATCTTTATCGATCTGAAAAAATGCCCAGGCTATGCAAGGCTTAGCACCCATGCGACCTGAAGAGCCACCATGACTTGTGGTGAGAGGCAGAGTTGTGTTTGAGGATGCAGTTGTTGACGTGCTTCCAGTACTACGTCTCTGTCCAGGAAGGCGCAACCTGACCTCGTCGTCACTAGCATCTTCCTCCACCTCCTCTGCTGACCTCATCTCTTGGCTGACTGTGGGTTGACAGTAAGTGGGATCTCCAACCTCATCATCATCACCCTGTGCGTTATCACACCCGTCGTCCTCAGAGCCAACCTGTTCCTGCCCTGACAAAAAACTAAAGTTGTCGCTCCAATCAGGTATTTGAGTCTTATCATCGTCTTCCTCATTGTCTCCACCAACAGGAGTTACAGTTTGGGAATGAGGGTCTACATTATGGTCAGAACCTTCTGCGTCTGGTCCTGGATCCGACTCATAAAGATTCTGGGCATCAGTGCAGATCATTTCCTCGTCTGGATTCACAGAAGCGCTGCAGTCGACCTCTGATTCCCAGGCTATAGTATGAGTAAACAGCTCTGCAGACTCAACCATCTGTTCTACCTCATACTCAGACGGGCAGCTGGAGATTTGGGAGCTGTGAGGAAGCAAGTGCGATTGGGGTGACACCTTTGAGGACTGGAGTATTTGTGATGTTGAAGTTGATGTGGAGGAGAGCCCACTTAAAGGAGCACTTGATATCCGTTGAAGCACCTGCTGTTTTTGTGCCTCATCTGGAATTTGTAGCAATTGGCGTGGCCGTAAGAAAGGGATCTTATCACATTGTCCGCTAAAAGAAGTAGACATTTTAGTTTGGCTGGAAGATGGTCTTTCTTCTGCAGATGTTACTGTTGCTTTAACACCTACCCCACGGACACAACCTTTTTTCCCCTTCCCAACACGCCTATTCCCCTTTCCACCAGCAGCAGGCCTTTTTCCACTCATTTTGGTGGTTAACTAATTAACAACTCTGGAGTTGTTTGCACAAAAAAACAATGGATGGGAACCGAGCAGAGCTGAGTGGCCAAACTGTGGTATTAGGCCAAAACTATTGGCTGGGTTAGATGGAGAAAAAAATTATATTCAATTTGCAACCTGATGGAGGTCAGTATAGATGGACTAATAGAGAAAGTCCCACACACTTCTAGAAGGCCAAATATTTTTTCAGAGCTAGATGCAGAAAAAAATATATTCAGTTTGCAACCTGATGGAGGTCTGTATAGATGGATTAATAGAACAAGTCCCACACACAGCTAGAAGCCCAATATTTTTTCAGAGGTAGATGCAGAAAAAAATATATTCAGTTTGCAACCTGATGGAGGTCAGTATAGATGGACTAATACAACAAGTCCCACACACAGCTAGAAGCCCAATATTTTTTCAGAGGTAGATGCAGAAAAAAATATATTCAGTTTGCAACCTGATGGAGGTCTGTATAGATGGATTAATAGAACAAGTCCCACACACAGCTAGAAGCCCAATATTTTTTCAGAGGTAGATAAAGAAAAAAATATATGCAGTTTGCAACCTGATGGAGGTCAGTATAGATGGACTAATACAACAAGTCCCACACACAGCTAGAAGCCCAATATTTTTTCAGAGCTAGATGCAGAAAAAAATTATATTCAATTTGCAACCTGATGGAGGTCAGTATAGATGGACTAATAGAATGATGCTATGCCCAAAAGATTTTACTTCACTAGGTGCAGTAAAAAAATTGGTATTCTATACACAGGTGGTATATCTTGCAACACAGATAGGCTACTCCACTGACTAACACACTCTGCAATAGGCCAAAAAGGATTAGCTTTGCTAGATTCAGCCAAATGCTGTGAAAAAAACTTGCACAGCACTGGCACAGACCTGCCTGGCAAAAACTGATAGGAACTGATGTAACCTAGTCCTGAAAAGGACTGCAATTACAATTAGTCTTTACTCCCACAATCTATCTATTTAAGAGCACAGACCTGCCTGATAAAAGTCGTAGGAAATGCTGTAACCTAGTCCTTAAAAGGACTGCAATCACAACTATTCCCTACTCCCAAGCTATCTGTAGATTTGTGCGAAAATTGGCTTGAAATTAACAAGGTATAGCGCACACAGCAACAGCGGTGCCGTCTAACACGCAGCTGCAGCAGTGAGAAAATGGTGGCGACGGGGAAAATGGCTTGGTCTTGTAGGGCAAGGACATGTGACATACACTGCCAATGAAACATGCCCTTGCTTGTGTGAAAAAAAGCACTTCGCTCCGTGTGTGCGCTGCTGATAGGCTGACAGATTGCACCTCCCCACTGTAAATGCGGGAAAGAGAAAAAAAAAATGGAGATCTTCATTGGTCCTGCAGAGATCCATCCCCTGCCCCTCCCCCCACCCCGCTGTACACTCAAACTGCGTATTAACATTAATTTTCATCATTACTGAGAAAAAATCCAGTTATGATTTTGGTGCACGAACAGTTATCGAACATAACCTCGAACAGCCGAATTTTTCTCAAATTGTTCGTGTTCGCCGAACAGCTCGAACACCGCCCAAAACAGCTCGAATTTGAGATTGGCGAACAGTTCGAGTCGAACAACGCTCATCTCTACTGGGATAACAGCAGGCTTGAAAGGATTGTTAAGAAAAGCCCATTCAAAAATTTGGGGGAGATTCGTAAGGAGTGGACTGCTGCTGGAGTCATTGCTTCAAGAGCCACCACACACAGACGTGTCGCATTCCCTGTGTCAAGCCACTCATGACCAATAGACAACGTCAGAAGCGTCTTACCTGGGCCAAGGAGAAAAAGACCTGGACTGATGCTCAGTGGTCCAAGGTATTGTTTTCAGATTAAAGTAAATTTTGCATTTCATTTGGAAATCAATGTCCCAGAGTCTGGAGGAAGAGTGGAGAGGCCACAATCCAACCTGATTGAGGTCTAGTGTGAAGTTTCCACAATCAGTAATGGTTTGGGGAGCCATGTCATCTGCTGGTGTAGGTCCACTGTGTTTTATCAAGACCAAAGTCAGAACAGCCATCTACGTGGAAATTTTAGAGCACTTCATGCTTCCCTCTGCCGACAAGCTTTTTGGAGATGGAAATGTCATTCTCCAGCAGGACTTGGCCCCTGTCCACACGGCCAAAAGTACCAATACCTGGTGTAAAAACAACAGTATCACTGTGCTTGATTGGCAGCAAACTCGCCTGATCATAACCCCATAGAGAATCTATCGGGTATTGTCAAGAGGAAGATGAGAGACACCAGACCCAACAATGCAGACGAGCTGATGGCTGCTATCAAAGCCACCTGGGCTTCCATAACACCTCAGCAGTGCCACAGGATGATCGCCTCCATGCCACATTGCCGCATTGATGCAGTAATTGATGCAAAAGGAGCCCCGACCAAGTATTGAGGGCATTTACTGACCATACATTTCAGTAAGCCAACATTTCGGATTTTAATAACATTTTTCAAGCTGTTGTTGTAAAGTATTCTAATTTACTGAGATAATGACTGCTGTGTTTTCATTGGCTGTAAGCCATAATCATCAACATTAACAGAAATAAGCACTTGAAATAGATCACTCTGTGTGTAATGACTCTATATAATATACGAGTTTCACTTTTTGTATTGAAGAACTCAAATTAACAGTTTGATGATATTCTAATTTAGTGAGAAGCACTTGTACCTTAAATAAATAGCAGTGTGATTTGTGTTAACACTGAGGACCAGGAATCACTGCAATATACTGCAGATAATGAAAAGCAGATGAGAAATGAACTCACCATTTACTGTGCGTCACGTGTCAGCCATAGGTTTATGTAGAGTTCTGACGATGTAATATGCAGCTGCACCATTTCTGCAAACACTGTGGCCTGTAATATAATCAGCAGCTTGTAATAAGTAGCAATGTGATTCCTAGAAACATTGAGGACTGGGATAACACCGGACACTGTAATATGCTACAGACAGAAAACTTGTAAGAAATGAACTCGCCATTTAATGTGCTCCGTGTGTTTTCCATAAATAATAAGTACAGATACAGCCCTGAAAACTGTACTGTACATCTGCATGGTTTACATACACACTGTGGACTGTAATATAAGAAGCAGCCTGTAATAAGCAGCAATGTCATTTGTAGAAACAATGAAGACCAGGAATACAGTGGCTTTGAAAGTATTCAACCCCTCGACTTTTTACTTATTTTGTTACATTACAACCTGTGCTTAAATACTTTTGTAATCCGATTTGTGTGTGATACATCCGCACTAAATAGTCTAAATTAATGAAGTGAGAAAAATATAGGCATACATTTAAATTTATGGGATCAAATAAACAAAAATTGGCATGTGCATATGTATTCCCCCTTTTGCTATGTAGTCTCTTAAAACGTCTGGTGCAAGCAATTACTTTCATAGGTCACATGCTTAGTAAAAGGAAGTCCGCCTGTGTGCAATGTAAGTGTCACATGGTCTGTCAGTATATACTTTACCTTTTCTGAAAAGTAACAGAGGCTTCAACACCATTAAGCAAGAGGCACCGCTAACCAAACAACACCATGAAGACCAAGGAGATCCCCAAACATGTCAGGGACAAAGTTGTTGAGAAGTACAAGTCAGGGTTGGGTTATAGAAAAAATATCCCAATCTCCGAGGATTACCCGGAGCACCATCTAATCCATTATAATCAAATGGAAAAAACCTGGTACCACAACAAACCTGCCAAGAGAGGGTCGCCCACCAAAACTCTCAGCCCGGACAAGGAGGGCATTAATCCGAGAGGCAGCACAGAGGCCGAATGTAACCCTGAAGGAGCTGCAGAGTTCCCAAGCAGAGACTGGAGTATCTGTGCATATGACCACAATAAGACGTACGCTCCATTGAGTTGGCCTTTATGGAAGAGTGAGCAGAAAAAAATCTTTACAAACATACAAAAATTGTAATGCTCAGTTTGAGTTTGCTTAAAGACATGTCGGAGGCTCCCCGAATGAATGGAGGAAGGTGCTGTGGTCAGATGAGACCAAAATTTAACTTTTTGGCCACCAAGGCAAACGCTATGTGTGGCACCAAACCAACAAAGGTCATCACCCCAAGACCATCAACCATGTTTTTTGTCAGCAAGGACAGGGAAAATGTTCTGAGTCGAGGGGAAAGATGGATGGTGAGAAATACAGGGAGATTCTTTAGCAAAACCTGTTTCAGTCTGTCAGTAATTTGAAACTAGGACGGAGGTTCACTTTCCAACAAGACAATGACCTAAAGCATACTGGTAAAGTAACACTCGAGTGGTTTAAGGGGAAACGTGTAAATGTTTTGGAGTGGCCTAGTCAAAGCCCAGACCTTAATCCAATTGAGAATCTATGGTCAGACTTGAAGATTGCTGTTCACCAGAGGAAACCATCTAACTTGAAGGAGCTGAAGCCGTTTTGCCTTAAGGAATAGGCAACAATCCAGTGGCAAGATGTGGAAAGCTCATAGAGACTTATCCAAAGCAACTTGCAGCTATAATTGCCGCAAAAGGAGGCTCTACAAAGTACTGACTTTAGGGGGGTGAATAGTTATGCACGCTGAAGTTTTCAGTTATTTTGTTCTATTTGTTTGCTTCACAATAAAAAGAACACCAAATGTTCACAATTGTAGTCATGTTCTTTACATGAACTGATGTAAACCCTCAGAAAAAAAAAGAGATTCCCGGTGGTGAGGTAGTAAAACATGAAAAATGCCGGGGAGGAGGGGGGGCGTTGAATACATTTGCAAGCTACTGTAACTACGGACACAGTAATATGCTGCAGAACAACAAAAACGCAAGAGAAAATGAACTCACCATTTAGTGTACTGCATGTTTTCTCCATAACTCTATGTACAGGGACAGCCGTGATACTGTAATTTACATGCAATGTGCAGCAGCGTGATTTCCATACACACTACGGACTGTAATTTAAGCAGCAGCATTTAATGAGCAGCAATGTAATTTACATATGCACTGGGGACCAGGATCACTCCCGACACTGGAAAATGCTTCAGACAAGAAAAGGCACATGGATAATGCCCTCACTATTTAATATGTTGCACGTTTTCCACCAGCACTGAACAGCCTTGACATTGCAAAATACATGTAATAACATCAGCATGATTTCCATACATTATGCATAGGGCGCCCCCCCTGCCACAGTAATATACATGTAATGCACAGTGAAACTTCCTTACTCTGTAGACAAGGCACCCCCTTGGCAGTGTGATATACGTGTAGTATGCAGGAATGGGATTTAAATGCATTGTCCACAGGGCACCCACCCCCTGCTCTGTGTAATATGCTAAAGACAACAAAAAGCAAATGGTAAAATGAATATCCCATTTTACTTGCTGCAGTGTATTATCTATAGCTGCTGTGAAGTGGGAAACACTCATATAATACATATATACTCGAAAAGACAACAAAGGAACACTCCACTTTGAAAAATGGACCATACAATGGGGAAAAAAAGTATTTAGTCAGCCACCAATTGTGCAAGTTCTCCCACTTAAAAAGATGAGAGGCCTGTAATTGACATCATAGGTCGACCTCAACTATGAGAGACAAAATGAGAAAACAAATCCTGAAAATCACATTGTCTGATTTGGAAAGAAATTGTTTTCAAATTTTGGTGGAAAATAAGTATTTGGTCAATAACAAACAAGCAAGATTTCTGCCTCTCACAGACCTGTAACTTCTTTAAGAGGCTCCTCTGTCCTCCACTCATTACCTGTAGTACTGGCTCCTCTTTCCTCCACTCATTACCTGTAGTACTGGCTCCTCTGTCCTCCACTCATTACCTGTAGTACTGGCTCCTCTGTCCTCCACTCATTACCTGTAGTACTGGCTCCTCTGTCCTCCACTTATTACCTGTAGTACTGGCTCCTCTTTCCTCCACTCATTACCTGTAGTACTGGCTCCTCTGTCCTCCACTCATTACCTGTAGTACTGGCTCCTCTTTCCTCCACTCATTACCTGTAGTACTGGCTCCTCTTTCCTCCACTCATTACCTATAGTACTGGCTCCTCTTTCCTCCACTCATTACCTGTAGTACTGGCTCCTCTGTCCTCCACTCATTACCTGTAGTACTGGCACCTGTTTGAACTTGTTATCAGTATAAAAGACGCCTGTCCGCAACCTCAAACAGTCACACTCCAAACTCCACTATGGTGAAGACCAAAGAGCTGTCGAAGGACACCAGAAACAAAATTGTAGCCCTGCACCAGGCTGGGAAGACTGAATCTGCAATAGGCAAGCAGCTTGGTGTGAAGAAATCAACTGTGGGAGCAATAATTAGAAAATGGGACAATCTCCCTCGATCTGGGGCTCCACACAAGACCTCACCCCGTGGGGTCAAAATGATCTCAAGAACAGTGAGCAAAAATCCCATAACCACACATGGGACCTAGTGAATGACCTGCAGAGAGCTGGAACCAACATTACACAGGCTCAGATCCTGCAGTGCCAGACGTGTCCACCTGCTTAAGCCATTACATGTCCGGGCACGTCTGAAGTTTGCTAGAGAGGATTTGGATGATCCAGAAGAGTATTGGGAGAATGTCATATGGTCAGATGAAACCAAAGTAGAACTGTTTGGTAAAAACACAACTCGTCGTGTTGGAGGAGAAAGAATGCTGAGTTGCATCCAAAGAACACCATACCTACTGTGAAGCATGGGGGTGGCAACATCATGCTTTGGGGCTGTTTCTGTGCCAAGGAACCAGGACGACTGATCCATGTACATGAAAGAATGAATGGGGCCATGTATCGTCAGATTTTGAGTGCAAACCTCCTTCCATCAGCAAGGGCATTGAAGATGAAATGTGGCTAGGTCTTTCAGCATGACAATGATGCCAAGTACACCGCCAAGGCAACGAAGGACTAGCTTCGAAAGAAGCATTTCAAGGCCCTGGAGTGGCCTAGCCAGTGTCCAGATCTATACCCTATAGAAAACTTTGGAGGGAGTTGAAAGTCTGTGTTGCCCAGCGACAGCCCCAAAACATCACTGCTCTAGAGGAGATCTGCATAGACGAATGGGACAACATACCAGCAACAGTGTGTGCCAACCTTGTGAAGACTTACAGAAAACATTTGACCTCTGTCATTGCCAACAAAGGATATATAACAAAGTATTGAGATGAACTTTGGTAATTGACCAAATACTTATTTTCCACCAAAATTTGAAAAAAAATTCTTTCCAAATCAGACAATGTGATTTTCAGGATTTTTTCTCTCATTTTGTCTCATAGTTGAGGTCTACCTATGTCAATTACAGGCCTCGCTCATCTTTTTAAGTGGGAGAACTTGCACAATTGGTGGCTGACTAAATACTTTTTTCCCCACTGTAGCTTGTAAATGCAAGATACACCCTCCTGAAATAGCTACACGTCCTAGTCCACACCACCATATAAAGAACCACGCTGAGTAAAATGTAAAGAAAACAAGAATGCAATGCTCTAAAACTCTCTTATAGCCATATCTTATTCAAAACATACAACACAGATCAGAAGTTGAAAATGTTTCCATTTTAGCTGTAAAAATTTAATTATTTAGAAATTGATGGCAACAACACATCCCTAAAAGTTGGGACAGGGCCATGTCTACCATTGTGTAGCATGCACTCACTCTTCTTTTTACAACAGTCTGTAAACATCTGGGAAGTGAGTAGAACAATTGCTGGAGATTTGAGAAAGGAATGTCGTCTTATTCTTGTCTGTTGTAGGATTCTATTCCACAGTCCTGGGTCATCTCTGCTGGATTTTTCATTTCATAATGCCCTGGACTGCAGGCAGGTAAGTTCATCATCTGAACTCTTTTTCTGTGAAGAGTCCAGATGGATGCAGTATGGGATTTAGCATTGTCTTGCTGAATTATATGTTGCTTGGATGGTAGCATATGTTGTACTAAAACCTTTATATAATACTCAACATTGATGGTACCTATCAAGATGTGACACCTGTGCATGCCATAGGCACTAATGCAATCCCATACCATAAGAATGCAGTGGCAAACCTATGGTAAGCAGTGCCCTCCTGGTGGGCACGAGCGTCATTTCCCCAGCACTGCTGCCGTCACCACTTTCCTCAGCCCGCGCGCCATCCCTCTTTCATTAGCGCACAGCCTGATGGGAGGGCACACGGCCTGATGGGAAGGCACGCGTACAGAGGAGAGTGGCAGCGGCACTAATTCTGCGGTAACGTGCGCGCTGGAGAGATGGTGTGTAGGCCCACAGTCAGGACTGCGCTATATGAAGAGACCAGATAGTGTTGTGAGGGGCAGAGGTATTTAATCTGGGGCCTTTAAACAGTATGGAGAATCATGTGGGGCCATTGTACAGTATGGAGCATCATGTGGGGCCATTATACAGTATGGAGCATAATGTGGGGCCATTGTACAGCATGGAGCATCATGTGGGGCCATTATACAGTATGGAGCATCATTAGGGGCTTTTATACAGTATGGAGCACTATGTGGGGCCATTATACAGTATGGAGCATCATGTGGGGCCATTATACTGTATGGAGCATCATGTGGGGCTGTTATACAGTATGGAGCATCATATGGGGCCATTATACAGAATGGAGCATCATGAGGGGCCATTATACAGTACGGAGCATCTTGTGGGGCCATTATACTGTATGGAGCATCATGTGGGGCCGTTATACAGTATGGAGCATCATGTGTGGCCATTATACAGTATGGAGCATCATTAGGGGCTTTTATACAGTATAGAGCACTATGTGGGGCCATTATACAGTATGGAGCATCATGTGGGGCCATTATACAGTATGGAGCATCATGTGAGGCCATTATACAGTATGGAGCATCATGCGGGGCCGTTATACACTATGGAGCATCATGTGGGGCCATTATACAGTATGGAGCATCATTAGGGGCTTTTATACAGTATGGAGCACTATGTGGGGCCATTATACAGTATGGAGCATCATGTGGGGCCATTATACTGTATTGAGCATCATGTGGGGCCATTATAAAGTATGGAGCATCATGTGGGGCCTTTATAAAGTATGGAGCACTATATGGGGCTATTATACAGTATGGAGCATCATATGGGGTCATTATACAGTATGGAACATCATGTAAGGCCATTATACAGTATGGAGTATCATGTGGGGCCATTATACAGTATGGAGCATCATGCGGGGCCGTTATACACTATGGAGCATCATGTGGGGCCATTATACAGTATGGAGCATCATTAGGGGCTTTTATACAGTATGGAGCACTATGTGGGGCCATTATACAGTATGGAACATCATGTGGGGCCATTATACTGTATTGAGCATCATGTGGGGCCATTATAAAGTATGGAGCATCATGTGGGGCCTTTATAAAGTATGGAGCACTATATGGGGCTATTATACAGTATGGAGCATCATATGGGGTCATTATACAGTATGGAACATCATGTAAGGCCATTATACAGTATGGAGTATCATGTGGGGCCATTATACTGTATGGAGCATCATGTGGGGCCGTTATACAGTATGGAGCATCATGTGGGGCCATTATACTGTATGGAGCATCATGATGGGCCATTATACTGTATGGAGCATCATGTGGGGCAGTTATAAAGTATGGATCATCATGTGGGGCCATTATACAGTATGGAGCATCACTAAGGGCTTTTATACAGTATAGAGCACTATGTGGGGCCATTATACAGTATGGAGCATCATGTGGGGCCATTATACTGTATGGAGCATCATGTGGGGCCATTATACAGTATGGAGCATCATTTGGGGCCATTATAAAGTATGGAGCATCATGTGGGGTCGTTATACAGTATGGAGCATCATGTGGGGCAATTATACAGTATGGAGCATCATGAGGGGCCATTATACAGTATGGAGCATCATGTGGGGCCATTATACAGTATGGAGCATCATGTGGGGCAATTATACAGTATGGAGCATCATCTGGGATCATTATACAGTATGGAGCATCATGTGGGGCCATTATACAGTATGGAGCATCATGTGGGGCCATTATACAGTATAGAGCATCATGTGGGGCCATTATACAGTATGGAACACTATGTGGGACCATTATACAGTATGGAGCATCATGTGGGGCCTTTATAAAGTATGGAGCACTATATGGGGCTATTATACAGTATGGAGCATCATATGGGGTCATTATACAGTATGGAACATCATGTAGGGCCATTATACAGTATGGAGCATCATGTGGGGCCATTATACAGTATGGAGCATGATGAGGGGCCATTATACAGTATGGAGCATCATGTGGGGCCATTATAAAGTATGGAGCATCATGTGGGGCCTTTATAAAGTATGGAGCACTATATGGGGCTATTATACAGTATGGAGCATCATAAGGGGTCATTATACAGTATGGAACATCATGTAGGGCCATTATACAGTATGGAGCATCATGTGGGGCCATTTTATAGTATGGAGCACTATATGGGACTATTATACTGTATAGAGCATCATCTGGGGTCATTATACAGCATGGAGCATCATGTGGGGCCATTATACTGTATGGAGCATCATGTGGGGCCATTATACAGTATGGAGCATCATATGGGGCCATTATACTGTATGGAGCATCATCTGGGGTCATTATATAGTATGGAGCATCATGTGGGGCCATTATACAGTATGGAGCATCATGAGGGGCCATTATACAGTATGGAGCATCATGTGGGGCCATTATAAAGTATGGAGCATCATGTGGGGCCGTTATACACTATGGAGCATCATGTGGGGCCATTATACAGTATGGAGCATCATTAAGGGCTTTTATACAGTATGGAGCACTATGTGGGGCCATTATACAGTATGGAGCATCATGTGGGGCCATTATACTGTATTGAGCATCATGTGGGGCCGTTATACAGTATGGAGCATCATGTGGGGCCATTATACAGTATGGAGAATGATGAGGGGCCATTATACAGTATGGAGCATCATGTGGGGCCATTATAAAGTATGGAGCATCATGTGGGGCCTTTATAAAGTATGGAGCACTATATGGGGCTTTTATACAGTATGGAGCATCATATGGGGTCATTATACAGTATGCAACATCATGCAGGGCCATTATACAGTATGGAGCATCATGTGGGGCCATTATATAGTATGGAGCACTATATGGGGCTATTATACTGTATGGAGCATCATCTGGGGTCATTATATAGCATGGAGCATCATGTGGGGCCATTATACTGTATGGAGCATCATGTGGGGCCATTATACAGTATGGAGCATCGTATGGGGCCATTATACTGTATGGAGCATCATCTGGGGTCATTATACAGTATGGAGCATCATGTGGGGCCATTATACAGTATGGAGCATCATGTGGGGCCCATTATTCTGTATGGAGGACTATGTGAGGCCATTAAACTGTATGGAGGACTACGTGGGGCCCATTACACTGTATGGAGTACTATGTGGGGCCCATTATACTGTATGGAGGACTATGTGGGGCCATTACACTGTATGAAGCACGTTTTGTGGCAATTATACTGTATGGAAGACTATGTGGGGCCCATTTGTATGGAGCACTATGTGAGGTCCATTATACTCTTTGGAGCATCATGTGGGGCCCATTACACTGTATGGAGGACTGTGTGGGGCCATTATACTGTATGGAGCACTATGTGGGGCCATTATACAATATGGAACATCATGTGGGGCTTTTATACAGTATGGAGCACTATGTGGGGCCATTATACAGTATGGAGTATCATGTGGGGCCATTATACTGTATGGAGCATCATGTGGGGCCGTTATACAGTATGGAGCATCATGTGGGGCCATTATACTGTATGGAGTATCATGATGGGCCATTATACAGTATGGAGCATCATGTGGGGCCATTATACTGTATGAAGCATCATGTGGGGCAGTTATAAAGTATGGATCATCATGTGGGGCCATTATACAGTATGGAGCATCATTAAGGGCTTTTATACAGTATAGAGCACTATGTGGGGCCATTATACAGTATGGAGCATCATGTGGGGCCATTATACTGTATGGAGCATCATGTGGGGCCGTTATACAGTATGGAGCATCATGTGGGGCCATTATACAGTATGGAGCATCATTTGGGGCCATTATAAAGTATGGAGCATTATGTGGGGTCGTTATACAGTATGGAGCATCATGTGGGGCAATTATACAGTATGGAGCATCATGAGGGGCCATTATACAGTATGGAGCATCATGTGGGGCCATTATAAAGTATGGAGCATCATGTGGGGCCATTTTATAGTATGGAGCACTATATGGGGCTATTATACTGTATGGAGCATCATCTGGGATCATTATACAGTATGGAGCATCATGTGGGGCCATTATACAGTATGGAGCATCATGTGGGGCCATTATACAGTATGGAGCATCATGTGGGGCCATTATACAGTATGGAACACTATGTGGGACCATTATACAGTATGGAGCATCATGTGGGGCCCATTATTCTGTATGGAGGACTATGTGAGGCCATTATACTGTATGGAGGACTATGTGGGGCCCATTATACTGTATGGAGGACTATGTGGGGCCATTACACTGTATGAAGCACTTTTTGTGGCAATTATACTGTATGGAGGACTATGTGGGGCCCATTTGTATGGAGCACTATGTGAGGTCCATTTTGCTGTATGGAGGACTATGTGGGGCCCATTACACTGTATGGAGGACTGTGTGGGGCCATTATACTGTATGGAGCACTATGTGGGGCCATTATACAACATGGAACATCATGTGGGGCCATTACACTATATGACAGACTATGTGGGGCCATTATACTGTATGGAGCACTATGTGGGGCCCATTACACTGTATGGAGGACTATGTGAGGCCCATTACACTATATGGAGGACTATGTGGGGCCATTAGACTGTATGGAGGACTATGTGGGGCCATTACACTTGTATGAAGCACTTTTGTGGCAATTATACTGTATGGAGCACTATGTGGGGCCAATACAGTGTATGGAGGACTATGTGGGGCCATTACACTATATGGAGCACTGTGTGGGGAAATTACTGTATGGAGCACTTTTTGTGGCCATTATACTGTATGGCGGACTATGTGGGGCCATTATACTGTATTGAGCACTATGTGGGGCCCATTATACTGTATGGAGGACTATGTGGGGCCATTATACTGTATGGAGGACTATGTGGGGCCCATTATACTGTATGGAGGACTTTTTGTGCCCATTATACTGTATGGAGGACTATGTCGGGCCCATTATATTGTATGGAGGACTATGTGGGGTCCATTATACTGTATGGAGGACTATGTGGGGCCATTATACTGTATGGAGGACTTTTTGTGCCCATTATACTGTATGGAGGACTATGTGGGGTCCTTATACCATATGGAGGACTATGTGAGGCCATTATACTGTATGGAGGACTGTGTGGGGATTACAGTTGGAGAATAATACTGTGATGGGGGTCACCATTAGAGTCGTTGTCAAGGGTTCCTGCTGAAAGCTCCCTAGTCATCCTAGTCATCAATTAGGGCTAGGGGAATGCTGTGAGCAGCACGCTCTACCGTGTTGGTTCACCGGTTGGTGTCCACGCCACGGAGGCGTCCTTGCTACCGATCCAGCATCCCAGGGTCCGCCATTGTATGTGTGGTCACACTGCCACTTTTACACCCATGTGTTGGGTGCTGCCGAGATCCTCCTCCTCTTTAGGCCTGCAGCTATCTGCAGCTCTATACGCCGCCACCTAGTGCTCAGACATTTCATGCTGCCAAATCCTTCCTGCTCTGCACAGCGGTATCTTGCAGTGCAGAAGTTTATTAGTTTCATTTTTGGAGTGTTGCTAACTCCCAGCATTGTACCTTGTTAGTTACTACTTGTGTGTGCACTTAACACACTAGTTCATTTCTTTCTCTGTGCTTAGCTGAACATTCCTCCGGGACTCAGCTGCTGCAGCTCCTCTGCAGTCCGATGGACCCCCGATGTGTCCTTTAAGTTTTATTTTATTAAAGGACACGCCAGCATAACATTAGACTAGGCCAGGGTCTGGCTGAGTGTGACGGCTACTGCACAGAGTCAGAACGGCTCATCCTCGATGCAACGCCATATCCAGCAGCTGGAGTCTCGGTTGCAACGAGTAGAACAATGTCCGCCGACTCTGGACATTCCGACTCTGACCGCTCAGGCTGTGGGCCAGACGGTACCCGCCCTAATACCCTCCCCTGTCCCATCTCCTCGCCTAGCGCTTCCAAGTAAGTTTTCTGGGAGCGCTCGGACCTGTCAGGGGTTTCTCAATCAATGTGCGGTGCACTTCGAGTTACAACCGCAGGTGTACCCCACTGATAGGTCTAGGGTGGGATTTATATTTTCCTTGCTTTCTGAGCGGGCGCTGGAGTGGGCTACTCCACTCTGGGAATGGTCGGATCCAGTTGTGTAGACTGTAGCCGGTTTCGCAACAGCCCTCAAACAGGTTTTCTTGGGTCCTGAGGTCACCAATGACACTGCCATGCGTATTCTCGTTATTAGTCAGGCTACGTCGTCCGTAAGCGACTATGCGGTGAGTTTCCGCACCCTAGCAGCTGAGTTGGATTGGCCAGACAAAGCTCTGATTCTCATTTTCTGGAGAGGTCTGGCCTCCCATGTAAAAGATGCATTGGCTACCCGAGAGCTGCCAGTAACGACTGAGGCATTGATTAATCTCGCTACCAGAATTGACCTTCAGTTTGCCGAGAGACGACTGGAGGTGACTGCTGAGAAGCTACAGAAGCGTTCTGCTCTAACCTTCTCAGAGCCTCTGAGTGAGGGTTCGGGCAATTTCGACCCTTCTGTGCCCATGGAGGTGTCACGCACGGAGGGTCTTTGTCTTCCCAAACAGTCAATAAAATCCAGTCTATTGTCCCACACCCCTCGGGTGTCTGGGCGATGCGCCAGTCGCTCTCCGCATGTTAAACGGGGAGTTCTAGTGTCTGTTGGAGGCGAGTCACAAGAAAATGAATTTGTTTCCTCCAAAATTCTGTTGCCTTCCTCAGTCATTCTTGATCAGAAGACTGTGGAGATAGGAGCTTGTGTGGACTCGGGAGCAGAGGCAAACTTTATGTCCGCGTCTTTCGCTCAGAGCCACTGTGGGTGTGTGGGGGTGCATTGCTGGTGACACTGTTGGGGATTTATTCAAAATTGAAGGCATACTGAACCAGCATGGCTACCACAGCATCTTGCAGCAGCATGCTATTCCTTCCGGTTTGCGTTTTGTTGGCCCATCATTTATTTATCAACAGGACAATGACCCCTAACACACCTCCAGGCTGTGTAAGGGTTATTTGACCAAGAAGGAGAGTGATGGGGTGCTACGCCAGATGACCGGGCCTCCACAGTCACCAGACCTGAACCCAATCGAGATGGTTTGGGGTTAGCTGCACCGCAGAGTGAAGGCAAAAGGGCCAACAAGTGCTAAGCATCTCTGGGAACTCCTTCGAGATTGTTGGGAGACCATTTCCTGTGACTACCTCTTGAAGCTCATCAAGAGAATGCCAAGAGTGTGCAAAGCAGTCATCAAAGCAAAAGGTGGCTACTTTGAAGAACCTAGAATATAAGCCATATTTTCAGTTGTTTCACACTTTTTTGTTAAGTATATAATTCCACATGTGTTAATTCATAGTTTTGATGCCTTCAGTGTGAATGTCCAATTTTCATAGTCAAGAAAATACAGAAAAATCTTTAAATGAGAAGGTGTGTCCAAAATTTTTGTCTGTACTGTATGTATATATATATATATATATATATATATATATATATATATATATATCTCTATATATATCTATATATATATACATATATATATATAGAATGTCAGCTCTTTTGTCACAAAATGTAATGGATAAACATCACTGTAATCTAAACAATATAAATAAAATCAAAAGCCTACAATGAAGATGATACACAAAGGTGGCCTTTCGCTGTAGTAGTGTGACTTGAATGGACGGTCTCCAGCTTCATGTGCCCCTCTTGACTGCAGTGAAGCTTCCAGGCTGCAGGTGACTGGTGTTACCCTCTATAATTCCAGATTTACATGTCACAGATTCTCATTTTACCTCTCGTTTCATTTCTGGTTAGACCTATTGGTGGAGGCTTCTGAATACCTGATTTTTGGTATTTTTATTTTTAGGTTTTTAACTATCCTTCTTGCAATGAGGTTTCTAAAAGAAAGATGGAGTTGCAGTTACATACGGTCACACACAGGAGTAACGCCTTATACGTTTAGCGACAGTATATCATGTCATGCTATACAATGCAGTCACATAGGGAAGCTGTACATTTTTTGTGAACAGCTGGACAACTCCTTGAACTATTACAGGAATCACATGTAAGTTGCTATTGTTGTGTTTGTCCGTTGAGAATGATATCTATTGCTAAGATAGTTCTAAGCATTTCTTCTTTGATTATCTTTTATGCATTATTATATATCATGCCCTTTGGAAGTGCATTGAGCTGTGGGTTGAATTGCTGCAAAAAGGGAAAAAAAAAACTCTTTAAATCTTCTTCTTTAGCGAGTGTAAACAAGCTGAGTGTGACCGGAGCGTAAGTGCAAACGGAAGTAAGTGCGTGACTTGTTTTTCAGTGAAGAGGTATTTGGGAATCCTGCAGAAAATACCTGTGTGAATTGCTGTGAGTTGTTGAATTGTGACCTGCTGAGTGCTTTTCTACCTGTTTAGTTTTATTGGGCTTTTTAAAACCTATTTTCTCTCTACAGTTTTACAGTCTCCTATTTTACTACCTGTGTATTTAAGGGTTAACTAAATTGAACTTAAATCCTGACTTGTAGCTATACTCACAAGGTGTTACTTAAGGGTGAGGGGTCATAATTAAGGGTTTATAAGGAGCAGCTGGTTGGGGCATCCAGTCCTTTGGAAGTGCATTGAGCTGTGGGTTGAATTGCTGCTAAAAGGGGAAAAAAAAAACCTCTTTAAATCTTCTTCCTTAGCCAGTATGAAGGAGCTGAGTGTGACTGGAGTGTAAGTGCAAACGGAAGTAAGTGAGTGACTTGTTTTTCAGTGACTTGGATTCAGGGAGTTTGGAAGGGAGGAATTTGGACTGAATGGCTGTCTGTATTTTATTAATTCTTTACATTTCTTTTTACTTAACATTTCTATCTAGTGCAATCCCCATTAGGAAATGAGCTCCATTATTGACAATGCTATCCAGTGTACATCTTGCCACATATATGTGTGGCACCCCAGGGGTCTGGTTTCCACAGTAATAGCAGTATTACGTCTGTGAGCAGGTGGGAGGTCTCCTGGGCAGGAATCCTAAGCATGCCACACCTCCTGCCCAGTCCTGGGAGGGGAAGAACTTCCCCTACATAAACTGGGGCTGAGGCAGGGTTAGAGAGAGGAGTTCCAGACAGAGACGGAGTCTGGTCTGGACACGCAGAAACAGGGACAGATAGACATCAGGAGCTCTGTAGGAGCCAAGGAGAAGCGCCAGGGGCTGGAGCTGTGCAGAGCTCGCCCTGGGAGAAGGTACTAAAACCGGACACAGGAGTCCGAGGCTGTGGGGACTAAGATATACCCAGCAGCAGAATCCATCCGGCAGGGGATTCCAGGTCCTCTGGCCATAAAAGCCCGGAGGCTCAGTCACAACGAAGGGACCAGCACCGCCATCCCGGAGCGGAGGCTAACAGGAGGCCCCAGGTCACCAGCCATACGGGTGAGCACCACACGGTATACCCAGGGACGTGGGCTACTTGTAACCGCCGAAAGCAGGGTAGCCAGGAAGGGTACAGACTAATGGGAAGGCCTACAACTCCACCTGGACAGGGGAACTCCGGCTTACTCGCAGACTAACCAGGCCCCAACTACTAGCCAGTACTCCCGGGGGAATTTGCCTTGTACCATCAGTAAAGGCCCTGAACTGTACCCTCGCGTCTCCGTGCTTCCTTGTCGCACCGTTAGTGCTGGGACATCCACACCATCACTCCCAACATCACCCACATCCGCTGCCCTGAGGCCATACCTCTCCCGTTGGGGGTTATATCAACATTGCTGCACACCTATACCACCGGCCTCAGCGGTCTGCCCTGCAGCAGCGGTTTCATAACCGCATTCAACGGGTGGCGTAGTCGGACACTAATACCATCATACCAATAACTGCCACTTAGTTTGACCACCCTGGGCACGGACCGGGTCACCGCCACACGAAGACTACTACCCCCATCGGATCCGGCTCCGGGTATCCCCCGCGTGCACGCGCGCCGCACTACAGCACTGGCCCAGGGGGTGAGTCAACTTTGGCGTAGTCGGCAGGATTACGTGCCCGCAACCACCGGGTACTGCGTGCCTGAAAAAAAGAGACTTTTATACTTACCTGTGGTGAAGTTTCCCGCCGTCCGGAGTCGTTTCCCGCCATCTGGAGCCGATTCCCGCCATCCGACGCCATCTTCTGCCTTCTTCCTGCCATCCGTGGAGTTTTCCCGCCATTGGACGCCATCCTGAGGGCGCCGCGCGGGAAGAAGAGGGGCGTGGACTCCGAAAGCCCGCGAGAACTGAAGCCCCGCCTCACGTCCAGACGTTGCGTAAGGTCCTGGAAGGAGCCCAGCAGACGCCGACGTCACAGGAGCGCGACGGAAGGTCCTCAACCCTGACGATCCACTGCGGAGCCGCGGCCTACGGAAGAGGATCATCGCAAGGTAGGCCACGGTCCACTAGGGGGGAGGAGGATGTCGGATACGGAGGAGAGCTTCACCGCCACAGCCGCCGCCAGCGCCACCGCTGCTGCGGTCATGCCTTTCACCATGCCCTATATCCCGGGGGCAGCCTGGCTACCCCAGTACTCAGGGGAGTCACATACCCTAAATGACTTCAGAGAAAGGCTGGATAGCCTCTTCCAGGTGTATCCCCTCACGGAGGCGCAAAAAGTGAGCATCCTGGTGGCCCAATTAATCGGGGCAGCCCAAAGGGAGGTAAAGTCCTGGCCACCTGGGAGGAAGAGTACTGTCAGAGACATACTAACCCGGCTGAAAGACACATTTGACACCCGCACCTCAGCCGAAATAAAACTAAGATTTTATGGGTGCAAACAACGGGCACATGAGAGTATAAGAGACTATGCTCTAAACCTACAAGAGGCCCTGAGAGCCATTAAGCAGGCAGACCCTGACAGCGTGGGAAATGAAGATAAGCTGTTGACTGAACAATTCATTGAGGGTCTACTGTGCAATGCCCACCGAACCCAGTTGCGGGCGATGGCCTTACAGGACCCTGACCTGGACTTTGCACAGTTCAAGGACAGAGCCATCCGGGTGCTCCGAGAACCGGCACCAGGTGGCGCTGTGACCCACAGGCGCCCTGCTATCACTTATCACCAGGAGACGGCGCCCTTGTCTGCAGGGCCTGTGGGAGCTGATGCGCAGGCTTTAAACAGTGACCCGGCTACAGACCTGCACCATCAGGTCCAAGAGCTAACTAAAAGCGTTGCCGCGCTAACCCGAACTGTGCAGTCTTTACAGGTTTCTACTGCAGGGAAGATCGAGCTGGCATCCGGACCGGAGGACATCCCGTGGCGCCGACCAAGGAGGACCCCACCGGCCAGAGGAAGACCCAGCGATCGATACAACGAGGACGGACGACTTATTTGCCGCCGCTGCAATCAACCCGGACATGTGGCAAGGTACTGTCATTTAAACGGGCACAACCTGGGGTAGAGGGCCAACCCCCAGGCATAAGACCATCAGGCCCATCAAACTGGCGTGATAAATACGTAGGGGGACGTCCAATCTTGCCTGTGGTACTGGATGGCATTCCTATGAGTGCCCTACTAGACACTGGGTCACAGGTCACCACCATCCCGTACGTGCTCTTCAAGCAGTACTGGAATGATTCGGACATAACCCACTACCCAGACGACGACCTGAGTATCATCGCCAGCAATGGTCAGCCCGTGCCGCAGGTGGGATTCAAGGAGGTGACCATTAAAATCGGTAAAGTCGAACTGGCGGCACAAGGACTGATTATAGTGGACATAGACCGTCATGAGAGTCACCCTAGAATCACCCTGGGAACCAATGTAATTGAAAATTGTCTTGCAGAGGTGATTCTCATTTTACAGCAGGTTGCCAAGAACGCCAGTTCCGGCCAGCAGCGTGTGCTCCAAAAAGAGATCCGGGCACTGATGAAGCGGCAACAGGTGGAACTATCTGGTGGTGAGATAGGTAGCGTGAGAATGCGTGACCCGTTCCCTATTGCCATGCCCCCAAAAAGTGAGATGATGATTTGGTGCCGGGCAGCTATTGGTCTAAGAGGTAGAGACTACCAAGCAATGGTAGAACCCGTCTACTCAGACAGTAGGCCCACCATTTTGACAGCATGGGGGGTGGTCGATGTACGCCATGGGAGGGTGCCCGTTCGCATCATAAATATCGGTGAGAGAGAAGTACACCTGCCCCGGTATGCCACGCTAGCTAAATTGTTCACCATAAACCAGAATTCTGTACAGGCCGTGGAACCCTTGCCTCCATCTCAACCAGAGGAAGGTAACGGCTCTAAGAAACCAGTGGAGGACTGGTGTCAGCAACTACATCTGGGTACTGACTCCACTCCCTCACACCAGAAACAAGGAGTCTATCGGGTGGTTCAAGAGTACGAGAGAGTGTTTAGTAAACACCCGTTAGACTTCGGGCGAGTAAAGGGGGTAGAACACCACATCCCCACGGGAGACCATCCTCCCATAAAGGAGAGATACCGACCCGTACCCCCTGCACACTACCAACACGCCAAGGGGATGCTTAGAGACATGAAGGAGGCTGGGGTAATCAGGGACAGCTGTAGCCCCTGGGCAGCTCCACTAGTCTTAGTGAAAAAGAAGGACAACACTATGAGAATGTGTGTAGACTACAGGAAGGTCAACCGTATCACACACAAAGATGCGTACCCGTTACCAAGGATAGAAGAGTCCTTAGCTGCATTAAAATCTGCTAACTTCTTCTCTACTTTGGATCTCACTAGCGGGTACTGGCAGGTTCCTGTAGCAGAGGCAGACCGAGAGAAGACCGCATTCACCACCCCGATGGGTCTCAGCAAATTTAACTGTATGCCGTTCGGGCTCTGCAACGCACCAGGAACCTTCCAACGGTTGATGGAATGCTATCTGGGACACCGGAACTTCGAGACGGTCCTGTTATACCTGGACGATGTCATCGTCTATTCCAAGACCTACGAGGACCACCTGAAACACCTGGCAGAAGTGTTCGAAGCTCTGGCAAACTACGGCCTAAAGGTGAAACCCTCCAAGTGTCACCTCCTGAAACCAAAGGTGCAATACCTGGGACACGTGGTGAGTGCTGACGGAGTGGCTCCTGACCCTGATAAGATCACCGTGATTAAGGACTGGCCAAGACCCTCCAGCATAAAGGAAGTGCGGCAGTTCCTCGGGTTGGTAGGCTACTACCGAAGATTCATTCCCGGTTTCACCAAAATGGCAGCTCCTATGCAGGACCTCCTGATAGGTCAATCTCGAAAAGCCAAAAACCAGAAGCCGCCCTTCAGGTGGGAAAAGCTGGAAGAGGAGTCCTTTTGCCAGCTGAAGATGGCCCTCACGGGGGATGAAATCCTGGCATATCCAGACTACAGCCAGCCCTTTATCCTCCACACAGACGCAAGTAACATCGGGCTAGGAGCCGTGCTGTCCCAGATCCAGCAAGGAAAAGAACGAGTAATCGCTTACGCTAGCCGAAAGCTACGACCCACCGAGAGGAACCCTGAGAATTATAGCTCATTCAAGCTGGAGTTCCTGGCAGTAGTGTGGGCAGTGACCGAACGTTTCAAGCATTACCTTGCCTCCTCCAAATTCATCGTGTACACGGATAACAACCCGTTGACACACCTGGACACTGCAAGGCTCGGTGCTCTGGAACAGAGATGGATGGCTCGCCTGTCCAACTTTGAATTCACCATCAAATACCGGGCAGGACGCTCAAATGCCAACACGGATGCCCTGTCTAGAATGCCGAACTTACCGGACGTAGGGGAAGATCCAGAAGATCTGGAAGAAGTTGAGCTCCCTGCGTTCCACCGTCATGGGATTACCCTGTATTCCCACCGTGTGAAGGACAGACGCTCCGCGACGTTCAATCCCTTGCCCCACTACAACTGGGCGGAGACGCAAGATAGTGATCCTGCAGTCCGTCTGGTGAAGGAAATGCTGACCCAAGCCGATGCCAGTCTGGACCCAGACGCCCCAGAGGAGACTAAGCAACTGTGGAAGGAGAAAAGTAGGCTGTTCCTCTACAGGGAGAAGTTGTGCCGGAGAATGGTTAACTCTCGAACACATGAGTTGACCTGGCAGGTAGTGGTCCCCAGACGAGACGCGGCTATGATTCTGGAGGCGTACCACAACGGAGCAGGACATTTCGGGTGGAAGAAGCTGGAGTTCTTATTGCGTGAATGGTTCTACTGGGTAGGCATGAGAGGAGCCATCGAGAGGTGGTGCAGAGACTGTGGACCGTGCCACCTAAGAAGGAAGGACCGTGCCAGCCAGAAGACTCCCTTGCAGCCCATCATCACCCGACAGCCACTGGAACTGGCAGCCCTGGACCATGTGAAACTGGCTCCAAGCAGATCTGGGTATGTCTACGCCCTCACAATCGTAGATCATTACTCCCGGTTCCTGGTGGTGGTCCCGGTCAAGGACTTAACGGCTCAAACAGCAGCTAGAGCCTTCCAGCAGCACTTCTGCCGTCCACACGGGTACCCGGACCAAGTGCTGACAGACCAAGGGCCAGCCTTCGAAGCGGAAGTCTTCCAGGAGTTCTGCAACCTGTATGGCTGCACGAAGATAAGAACAACGCCCTATCACCCACAGACTAATGGACTCTGCGAGAAGATGAACCAGGTGGTGATAGACCTCCTGAAAACATTGCCCCTGGAAGAACGCAGTCTGTGGCCTGAGAAGCTGCCTGATCTGGTGGACCTATACAACCACATCCCTGTAGGTTCTACCAACTGTACCCCAGCTTACCTAATGAGAGCGAGGCCTGGTAAGCTGCCTATCGACCTGGATATGGGAGTCCTGACGCCCGAGGACACCTCGCCAGAGGCAGACTGGGATACAGGACGGCAGCAGCAGTATCGGAAAGTGCAGGAGAGCGTGGAGCGAAGTCTGTCTCAAGCTAGAGAAAGGCAAGAGAGGGCTTATAATCAGTATGCTCCCACTGTTCCCCTGGTACCTGGAGAGCAGGTCTTGAAGAGGAAAAGACGGCTCCACAAGTTGGACGACCAGTGGGAGAAGGACCCGTACACCGTACTGCCATCAAGCCATGAGAACCCAAAGATTTGCGTGATCAGTAAGGATGGAGGAGAAACCACAGCCGTTGTCTCCAGAGACCACCTGAAGAAGTGTCCCGAGCAGCTGCAAAACCCTGAAGAGGAAGATCAAGAAAACCCTCGACCCGCAGAGGAAAGGGAAGAAATGATCAGGACTGTACTCGGAGACTTCCCCCGGTCTTGGACACAAGTAAACGGTGCTGTCGTGGTACCCGTCCTCACCTTTCTCCAGCCGGTCCCGCAAGTGCCTACAGAGGAACCAGTAGAGCTGGAAGAGCAGCCGACCCAAGAGGCAGAAGAGTCCACGCCAGCAGTACAGGAGGATCAACCCTCTGCTAGTAGTGAGCCTGCCGTGCCCCTAGTGAGCCAAAGAGTGCGCAGAAAGCTGCCCAGCCTGCCCATAACACCTCCTACACCCTGTAGTGCAGGACCAGTTAGTGAGCTCCGTAGGTCCACTAGGGTTACCAGAGGCCAGATGCCCGTACGTTGGAGAATCTAAGTTGGCTAGTTGCTTTAACTATTTTATGTTTACCTGTTTTGTTGTAGCCGTTGCTAATTATGTTTTTCAGTTACAGATTTCTTTATATGGACTGACAGGTTATGGACAGTGAGTAACCGGAACTCTGTTGTAAATATGTTTGGAGTGTAACCCAGGAATGGACTAAAGACTGTTAAAGACTCGGGGCAGGACAGACCCCTACCTGGTTACGGCTCCCTGTTCTTTGGTGAAATGGACACCCTTATTGCTTCCCGGTTACGGACACGCCGTGACCATCTCATGTATTTAATTGTTATTGTTTATACCCTGTTATGTTTTGAAAAAAAAAAAATATGTTTAGTCCGGGAGTACTAAATTTCACTAGGGGGGAATGTGGCACCCCAGGGGTCTGGTTTCCACAGTAATAGCAGTATTACGTCTGTGAGCAGGTGGGAGGTCTCCTGGGCAGGAATCCTAAGCATGCCACACCTCCTGCCCAGTCCTGGGAGGGGAAGAACTTCCCCTACATAAACTGGGGCTGAGGCAGGGTTAGAGAGAGGAGTTCCAGACAGAGACGGAGTCTGGTCTGGACACGCAGAAACAGGGACAGATAGACATCAGGAGCTCTGTAGGAGCCAAGGAGAAGCGCCAGGGGCTGGAGCTGTGCAGAGCTCGCCCTGGGAGAAGGTACTAAAACCGGACACAGGAGTCCGAGGCTGTGGGGACTAAGATATACCCAGCAGCAGAATCCATCCGGCAGGGGATTCCAGGTCCTCTGGCCATAAAAGCCCGGAGGCTCAGTCACAACGAAGGGACCAGCACCGCCATCCCGGAGCGGAGGCTAACAGGAGGCCCCAGGTCACCAGCCATACGGGTGAGCACCACACGGTATACCCAGGGACGTGGGCTACTTGTAACCGCCGAAAGCAGGGTAGCCAGGAAGGGTACAGACTAACGGGAAGGCCTACAACTCCACCTGGCCAGGGGAACTCCGGCTTACTCGCAGACTAACCAGGCCCCAACTACTAGCCAGTACTCCCGGGGGAATTTGCCTTGTACCATCAGTAAAGGCCCTGAACTGTACCCTCGCGTCTCCGTGCTTCCTTGTCGCACCGTTAGTGCTGGGACATCCACACCATCACTCCCAACATCACCCACATCCGCTGCCCTGAGGCCATACCTCTCCCGTTGGGGGTTATATCAACATTGCTGCACACCTATACCACCGGCCTCAGCGGTCTGCCCTGCAGCGGCGGTTTCATAACCGCATTCAACGGGTGGCGTAGTCGGACACTAATACCATCATACCAATAACTGCCACTTAGTTTGACCACCCTGGGCGCGGACCGGGTCACCGCCACACGAAGACTACTACCCCCATCGGATCCGGCTCCGGGTATCCCCCGCGCGCACGCGCGCCGCACTGCAGCACTGGCCCAGGGGGTGAGTCATATGAAATCCTTGAAAGGCCGGTCGTGGATGCATACTGCTGTGCTAGATGTGTGCACATTGTGCATTTGGAAGCCCAGGTACTGGATCTAAATGAGCAGCTGGCAACACTGAGATCCATTGACAATATGGAAAGGAGTCTGCTGCTCACTGAGGAGCTGCTCACTGGGGTAGATGTGGGGGAGGGTGGTAGTAGGGAGCTGCAGGACAGTGAGGCAGCTAGCTGGGTGACAGTTAGAAGGTGGGGTAGAGGGAAGAGTGCCAGGGAGGCTAGTCCTGATCTGGCACACCCCAATAAGTTTGCAAAGTTGGCAGATGAGGGGGGTGTCAGTACAGGGGTAGTACTGCTGCAGCAAGGCATGTCCTCTGAAAGCCGGAGGAGTGTTAGCTCCAGTAAGGGGGGAGATAAGAGAGCAGGGCAAGCAAGGCAGGTGCTGGTAGTGGGGGACTCAATTATTAGGGGAACAGATAGGGCAATCTGTCACAAAGACAGGGATCGTCGAACAGTGTGCTGCCTACCTGGCGCTCGAGTCCGGCACATCGCTGATCGGGTTGACAGATTAATGGGAGGGGCTGGTGAGGACCCAGCGGTCATGGTGCACATTGGCACAAATGACAAAGTTAGAGGTAGGTGGAAGGTCCTTAAAGATAATTTCAGGGAATTAGGCTGCAAGCTTAAAGCTAGGACCTCCAAGGTGGTATTCTCTGAAATACTACCTGTACCACGTGCCACGCCAGAGAGGCAATGGGAGATTAGGGAGATAAATAAGTGGCTCAAGAACTGGTGTAGGAAGGAGGGGTTTGGGTTCCTGGAGAACTAGGCTGACTTCTCAGTTGGCTACAGATTCTACGCTAGAGACGAGCTGCACCTCAATGGGGAGGGTGCAGCTTCGCTGGGGGAGAAAGGTTGGAGGAGTGTTTAAACTAGTGATTGGGGAGGAGGGTATTCATTTTATAGGTGGGGAAGATAGTGTAGATAGTGACCTGGGCACATATAAAGACATTGGGGGTGGGGTTAGAACAGTCAATATAGTAAGAAGGAATAGAGGTACAGAGAGATGCATAAAATACATGTACACTAATGCCAGAAGCCTCGCCAACAAAATGGAGGAATTAGAATTAATTTTGTTGGAAAATAATTATGACATGGTGGGGATATCTGAGACATGGCTGGACGAGAGCCATGACTGGTCAGTTAATTTACAGGGCTATAGTCTGTTCAGAAATGACCATACAAACAAGCGAGGGGGGGTGTGTGTTTATATGTAAAATCATCCTTAAAACCCATCTTGCGTGAGAATATATGTGAATCTAATGAAAACGTAGAGTCCCTGTGGGTGTAGATAAGGGGAGGGGGGAAAAATAATAAATTACTGATAGAGGTTTGCTATAAGTCTCCAAAAATAATGGAAGCAGCGGAGAATATCCTCATAAAGCAAATAGATGAAGCAGCGACTCAAGGAGAAATCATTATTCTGGGGGACTTCAACTACCCTGAAATACATTGGGGAACGGAAACCTGTAGTTCAAGCAAAGGTAATAGGTTTTTGACAACTATGAGAGACTTTCACAACTGGTGCAGGACCCAACAAGAAGGGGGGCACTGCTAGACCTAATATTAAACAACAGGCCAGACTGCATATCAAATATACGAGTTGAGGGTCACTTGGGTAATATTGATCACAAAATAATAAGTTTTCATGTATCCTTTAATAAGATGTGTAGTAGAGGGGTTACAAGGACACTAAACTTCAGGAAGGCAAATTTCCAATGGTTGAGAGATGATCTTAGTGCAATAAACTGGGACGATATCCTGAGACATAAAACTACACAAAGCAAATGGGAGACATTTATTAGCATCCTGAATAGGACCTGTGCACAATATATACCCTATGGGAATAAACATGCTAGAAATAGGAGGAAACCACTATGGCTAAATAGAGCTGTAAGGGGTGAAATAAGTGACAAAAATAAAGCATTTAGAGAACTAAAGCAAGTAGGTGTTAGAACTATCCTGTTTGTTTTTTCCATCTTGTGTTTTGCGCTCATGTGACCATCTGCCTTTATATTCCAGCTCTGCCCTTTTGGCTGTGCTGGACTTCAGTGTTTGACTGTTTGTCTAGTCAGGTGCTTCTGTGCCTTTCTCTGTCAGTTTGTTTGGTCCTTCTGGGACCTCTTGCACTTTCTTGTCTGTTTGTCTTTTTGTGTTCTGCAACAACTTCTCTATTTAGGAGGTGTCCCATTTTTTGTCCCAGTCCTTAGTTCTTTTAGGGACCCCTCCCCTTATGCTATAGGTCTTCATTCAGACTAGCCAAGGACTTAGGCGGGTCTGTTCGCTAGGAACAGGCAGCCCGCTACATCGTAAGGATTCAGCTTAGTTTTACTGTAGGGACAATTTTCCGTTAGCTTTCCTTAGTACATGTTGCAGATCATAACAGTAAGTTCAGCCCAAAAAAACTAAAAGGAAAGAAATTCGGGGATCAGTATAGTTTCCGTCCAGGATTTGGCTCAACGCCTGCAGAGATTGTCTCTGGAGGTGGCCAAGCTCCAGCAACACGTGAGTGGCTGTTCTGAAGCGCATTTTGTGGAACCCAAGGTAGGACTGCCTGATGTTTTTTATGGTAAACAGCAAGATTTTTTTTCCTTTAAAAATGCTTGTTTGTTATATTTTCGTTTGAGAGCAAGGTCCTCTGGGAATGAATCACAGCGCATTGGTTTTATTATGTCACTTTTGCGCAAAGAAACAACAGGGGTGGGCCTGTTCTCTCCAACCTAATGATCCATGTTTAAGGTCTGTAGAAGAATTTTTTTCTGCTATGGGGCTATTATATGACGATCCTGATCGAATCTCATCTGCTGAGGCAGACCTCAGGTGTTTGAATCAGGTGTCAGGTGATGTTGAAAATTATTGCACACACTTCAGAAGATTGGCCTCAGAAGTTAAATGGAATGATCCAGCTCTGAAATGTCTATTTCTTGCTGGTCTGAGTGAAAGGGTTAAGGATTTGCTAATTGCATTCCCCGCACCTGAGACTTGGCAGGATGCCATGTAATTAGCTGTTCGTGTGGATAGAGACTGAGATTTAGACGGAATGAGGTAAAGACTCCTGTAATGCCAGGTCCTAGTCCCCAGAAAATCTGCTCCTCTCAGGAAAGAGATCGGAGGTTTGCTGAGGGATTGTGTCTTTATTGTGGTAAAGCTGACCATTTGATTAAGTATTCTGAGCTTCGTTTAAGTAAAGAAAAAAAAAAGTTCAGTTACGCCCGTATAGCTTGTTTATGCTCTGCAGGAGTATTTCTTTCTGGGAGTACTACTTTATAGGAAAATTTGATTGAATTTCAGGTATTTGTGGATTGTGGTTCAACACTTAATGTGATTGATAAAGGGTTTTTGGAAAACCTTAAATTGAAATCCAAACTTTTGTCATCACCTATTTCTGTGATTGCAATTTATAACACTCCCTTGAAATGTATTACTCACAAGGTTGCTGCATTTCCCCTCACTATCAATGGAGTTCACCAAGAAATTTTGGACTTGGTGTATTAGATACTTTACCCTCTCCGGTCATTCTAGGATTGCCTTGGTTAAAACTGCACAATCCTTTGCTGGACTGGTCTACTAATGTGATTAAGTCTTGGAGTCTGAAGTGCTATGATAAATGTTGTAATGGTCGCATTGCGGCTGTGGAAAAAGGGAAATTACCTGTACCTATTCAAGATTTTTGGAGGGTTTTTTCAGAGTAGGAATCGCAAGTTTTACCTCCTCATAGGGATTATGATTGCACCATTGAGTTTGTTCCTGGAACTACTCTTCCCAAGAGTCGCTTGTTTAATCTGACTATCCCTGAAAGAAAGGCCTTGGAGGAGTACATACAGACTAGCCTGGCTGCAGGTCACATTAGACCTTCTAAGTCGCCTGTGGCAGTTGGATTTTTCTTTGTTAAAAAAAAGGACAGGGGTTTACATCCATGTCTGGATTTTCGGGAAATTAATAAGATTACCGTACGCAATTCCTACCCATTCCCGTTAATTCCTGACTTGTTTAACCAGTTGGTGGGGCCAAGTGGTTCTCTAAAATTGATCTCCAGGGTGCAAACAATTTGTTACGAGTGAAGGAGGGTGATGAATGGAAAACTGCTTTCAACACTCTGGTAGGTCATTTTGAGAATCTGGTGATGCCTTTTGGTCTTACCAATGCACCTGCATTTTTTCAGAACCTTATTAATGACATCCTGAGACCTTTGATTGGTAAGGATGTGGTTGTGTATTTGGATGACATTTTGATTTATTCACCAGATCTAGAGTCCCATTGGCAGAGTGTACGTGAAGTTTTGCAGTTATTGAGTGATAATTCACTCCTTGCTAAGCTGGAGAAATGTGAGTTCGCTGTGCAGAAAATTCGTTTTTTGGGCTACATTGTCTCCAGTGAGGGCTTTGAGATGGACCCGGTGAAGGTTCAGGCTGTGCAGGAACGGCTTAGGCCTATTGGTTTGAAATCTATACAGAGATTTTTGGGTTTTGCCAATTATTATAGGAATTTCATTAAGAATTTTTCTGCAATTGTTAAGCCTCTGACCAATCTCACCAGGAAAGGAGCGAATACAGTCCAGTGGACTACTGAGGCCATTGAAGCGTTTGAGTATCTCAAAGAGAGGTTCAGTTCTGCCCCTATCCTTATGCAGCCTGATGAGACTAAGCCTTTTTTGGTCGAGGTCGATGCTTAATCGGTGGAGGTCGGAGCAGTTTTGTCTCAGGAGAACAAAGATGGAGTACATCCTTGTGCCTTCTTTTCGAAAAAAATTTCGGAAACCAAACTGAATTATGATGTTGGAAATCGGGAGTTGCTGGCTATTAAACTTGCGTTTGAACATTGGTGTCATTTTTTGCAAGGTGCTGGATTTCATATTCAGGTTTTCACAGATCATAAGAATTTGATCTATCTGGATGCTGCCAATCGCTTGAATGCCCGTCAAGCTAGGTGGGCACTTTTTTTTTCTCGGTTTCATTTTTCTGTTACCTATTTCCCTGGTACTAAGAACGTTAAAGCTGATGCTTTATCTCGCAGCTTCTCTCCTATGGTCGGTGCCGAGGAGGAGGAGAGCATTTTACAGAAAGGAGTTGTGGTGGCGGCATTGGACTCCGTTTTGGAGAATGGGATTCTGAAAGCTCAAGATGATTCTCCATCTAACACTCCCCATGGGAGGTTGTTCGTGCCCAGAGCCTTTAGGAGAGATTTGTTTGTGGAGTGTCATGAGTCTCGGTTGGCAGGTCATCCAGGAATTTCGGAGACTAAGAGACTTGCCTAGAGCCTTTAGGAGAGATTTGTTTGTGGAGTGTCATGAGTCTTGGCTGGCAGATCATCCAGGAATTTCGGAGACTAAGAGACTTATCAGTCACAGTTTTTGGTGGCCTGGATGGCAGAAGGAAGTCATCTAGTGGGTGCCTCAATGTACTGTGTGTGCTAGGTCAAAGGCTTCACATACTCCTGCTGCGGGGTTGCTTTGCCATCTGGAGGTTCCTAGTGTGCCTTGGACGCATCTCACAATGGATTTTATTACTGATCTTCCTGTGTCCGAGGGTTTTACTGTCATCTGGGTGGTCGTGGACCGTTTTAGTAATATGTGTCATTTGGTTCCATTCATTAAGTTGCCCTGTTCCAAGACACTCGCTAAGGCATTTGTTAAGGAGATTGTCAAGCTCCATGGCGTTCCCACGGATATTGTTTCTGATAGAGGACCTCAGTTTGTGGCTCGCTTTTGGCGTGCTTTTTGTGACAGATTGGGAGTCCATTTGTCATTTTCGTCTGGGTATCATCCTGAGTCTAATGGACAGACTGAAACAAAGAACCAGGATGTTGAACAGTTTTTGCGTGGTTTTGTGGCGGACAATCAAGAGGGGTGGTCTGAGTTTCTGCCTCTCGCAGAATTTGCTCTTAACAATCATGCATCCTCCTCTGCAGGGTGTTCTCCTTTTTCTTGTAGTACTGGGAGACATCCGTCTTTTGGTTCGTTCTCCAAATTGGGGTCGGCGGTGCCGGAGGAGGAGAATTTTTCCGGTGATTTGGAGAGAGTTTGGACTAATGTACGTTGCAACCTTCAAGAGGCTAACAAAGTCCAAGAAGTATTTTGACAGGAAACGTAAGGAGGTTTTGTTTACGGTGGGTGACATGGTTTGGTTGTCCTCAAAGAACCTGCGGTTGAGGATTCCCTCTAAAAAACTGGGTCCTAAGTTTGTGGGTCCATTTAAAGTGCTTCAGATTGTTAACCCGTCTGCTGTTAGGTTGGATGTCCCTACTTACTGGAAGATTAATCCTTTGTTTCATGTTTCCTTGTTGAAAAAGGCTGATGTATCAGATAGGGATGCCACTGTCTCAGTTCCTCCTGTGGTGGAAGACGGCGAATATGAAATTTCTCGTATCTTGAATTCTAGATGGCATAGAGGGAGATTACAGTATCTTATCTCCTGGAAGGGTTTCGGTCCCGAAGACAACTCCTGGGTAAGGACGGATGAGGTCTCTGCTCCTAGGCTTGTTAAAGCTTTCCACAGGAGGCCTGGGCCAGGAGGATCCGGAGGATCCTCATAAAAGAGGGGGTACTGTTAGAACCCTCCTGTTTGTTTTTTCCTTCTTGTGTTTTGTGGTCACGTGACCATCGGCCTTTATATTCCAGCTCCGCCCTTTTGGCTGTGCTGGACTTCAGTGTTTGACTGTTTTTCTAGCCAGGTGCTTCTGTGCCTTTCTCTGTCAGTTCGTTTGGTCCTTCTGGGACCTCTAGTACTTTTTTGTCTGTTTGTCTTTTTGTGTTCTGTAACAATTTCTCTGTTTAGGAGGTGTCCCATTTTTTGTCCCAGTCATTAGTTCTTTTAGGGACCCCTCCCCTTATGCTATAGGTCCTCGTTCAGACTAGCCGAGGACTTAGGCGGGTCTGTTCGCTAGGAACAGGCAGTCCGCTACATCGTAGGGATTCAGCTTAGTTTTACTGTAGGGACAGTTTTCCCTTATCTTTCCTTAGTACATGTTGCAGATCATAACAGTCGGTAGTGATGAGGCATTAATTCAATACAGAAAATTAAATAAATTCTGTAAAAACCAAATCAAGGCAGCAAAGATTGAGACAGAGAGACTCATTGCCAGAGAAAGTAAAAATAATCTCAAAATATTCTTTAACTACATAAATAGTAAAAAACTAAAAAATGATAGCGTTGGCCCCCTTAAAAATAGTCTGGGTGAAATGGTGGATGAGGATGAGGAAAAAGCCAATATGCTAAATGATTTTTTTTCAACAGTATTTACACAAGAAAATCGCATGACAGAAAACATGATTAGTGATGACAAAAATTCTCCATTAAATGTCACTTGCTTAACCCAGCAGGAAGTCTGGCGGCATCTAAAAATCACTAAAGTTGACAAATCCCCGGGCCCGGATGGGATATACCCACGAGTACTGCAGGAATTAAGTAACGTCATAGATAGACCATTATTTTTAATCTTTAAAGATTCCATAATAACAGGGTCTGTACCACAGGACTGGTCTATTCGGGTGCTCTGAAGAAAAGAGTAATCTCAATAGCAAAAAGAACTTCGGCACTCCATACATGAAAATATAAGAAATATTGTATCTAGACTAATGTCACTTTGAAAAATGAAGGTTTTTTGCGCATAATTTGGCCAATTTATGTGTGCCCATCAACCACGACAAGGTCACCTTCGTATGATGGGAAACTACGCTATGCTACCACTGGATATGCCACTCTTGGGCTGTAAGCCTGTATGGACAATATGTCTCTGCTTGGGCTTTTAACCTACAATGTATGGGCTGGTAGAGCTAGTTAAAACCACCTGTGACTGAATGGGAGGGACATATGGTCAGAAAAAAGGCTGTCAAACTTCTAATAGTGTGAACACGTACCTGCTGCAATGCTCCAGCAGCGGGATCCCAAAAATGATTAATAGAAAAAAGAGAGGGGTCGCTCACTGGTCTATTCGGGTGCTCTGAAGAAAAAAGTAATCTCAATTGCAAAAAGAACTTCGGCACTCCATACATGAAAATATAAGAAATATTGTATCTGGACTAATGTCACTTTGAAAAATGAAGGTTTTTTGCGCATAATTTGGCCAATTTATGTGTGCCCATCAACTACGACAAGGTCACCTTCGTATGATGGGAAACTACGCTATGCTACCACTGGATATGCCACTCTTGGGCTGTAAGCCTGTATGGACAATATGTCTCTGCTTGGGCTTTTAACCTACAATGTATGGGCTGGTAGAGCTAGTTAAAACCACCTGTGACTGAATGGGAGGGACACATGGTCAGAAAAAAGGCTGTCAAACTTCTAATAGTGTGAACACGTACCTGCTGCAATGCTCCAGGAGCGGGATCCCAAAAATATTTCTTATATTTTCATGTATGGAGTGCCGAAGTTCTTTTTGCTATTGAGATTACTCTTTTCTTCAGAGCACCCGAATAGACCAGTGAGCGACCCCTCTCTTTTTTCTATTAATCATTTTTGGGATCCCGCTCCTGGAGCATTGCAGCAGGTACGTGTTCACACTATTAGAAGTTTGACAGCCTTTTTTCTGACCATGTGTCCCTCCCATTCAGTCACAGGTGGTTTTAACTAGCTCTACCAGCCCATACATTGTAGGTTAAAAGCCCAAGCAGAGACATATTGTCCATACAGGCTTACAGCCCAAGAGTGGCATATCCAGTGGTAGCATAGCGTAGTTTCCCATCATACGAAGGTGACCTTGTCGTGGTTGATGGGCACACATAAATTGGCCAAATTATGCGCAAAAAACCTTCATTTTTCAAAGTGACATTAGTCTAGATACAATATTTCTTATATTTTCATGTATGGAGTGCCGAAGTTCTTTTTGCTATTGAGATTACTCTTTTCTTCAGAGCACCCGAATAGACCAGTGAGCGACCCCTCTCTTTTTTCTATTAATCATTTTTGGGATCCCGCTCCTGGAGCATTGCAGCAGGTACGTGTTCACACTATTAGAAGTTTGACAGCCTTTTTTCTGACCATGTGTCCCTCCCATTCAGTCACAGGTGGTTTTAACTAGCTCTACCAGCCCATACATTGTAGGTTAAAAGCCCAAGCAGAGACATATTGTCCATACAGGCTTACAGCCCAAGAGTGGCATATCCAGTGGTAGCATAGCGTAGTTTCCCATCATACGAAGGTGACCTTGTCGTGGTTGATGGGCACACATAAATTGGCCAAATTATGCGCAAAAAACCTTCATTTTTCAAAGTGACAATAGTCTAGATACAATATTTCTTATATTTTCATGTATGGAGTGCCGAAGTTCTTTTTGCTATTGAGATTACTCTTTTCTTCAGAGCACCCGAATAGACCTGTGAGCGACCCCTCTCTTTTTTCTATTAATCATTTTTGGGATCCCGCTCCTGGAGCATTGCAGCAGGTACGTGTTCACACTATTAGAAGTTTGACAGCCTTTTTTCTGACCATGTGTCCCTCCCATTCAGTCACAGGTGGTTTTAACTAGCTCTACCAGCCCATACATTGTAGGTTAAAAGCCCAAGCAGAGACATATTGTCCATACAGGCTTACAGCCCAAGAGTGGCATATCCAGTGGTAGCATAGCGTAGTTTCCCATCATACGAAGGTGACCTTGTCGTGGTTGATGGGCACACATAAATTGGCCAAATTATGCGCAAAAAACCTTCATTTTTCAAAGTGACATTAGTCTAGATACAATATTTCTTATATTTTCATGTATGGAGTGCCGAAGTTCTTTTTGCTATTGAGATTACTCTTTTCTTCAGAGCACCCGAATAGACCAGTGAGCGACCCCTCTCTTTTTTCTATTAATCATTTTTGGGATCCCGCTCCTGGAGCATTGCAGCAGGTACGTGTTCACACTATTAGAAGTTTGACAGCCTTTTTTCTGACCATGTGTCCCTCCCATTCAGTCACAGGTGGTTTTAACTAGCTCTACCAGCCCATACATTGTAGGTTAAAAGCCCAAGCAGAGACATATTGTCCATACAGGCTTACAGCCCAAGAGTGGCATATCCAGTGGTAGCATAGCGTAGTTTCCCATCATACGAAGGTGACCTTGTCGTGGTTGATGGGCACACATAAATTGGCCAAATTATGCGCAAAAAACCTTCATTTTTCAAAGTGACATTAGTCTAGATACAATATTTCTTATATTTTCATGTATGGAGTGCCGAAGTTCTTTTTGCTATTGTACCACAGGACTGGCGTATAGCAAATGTGGTGCCAATGTTCAAAAAGGGGACAAAAACTGAACTTGGAAATTGTAGGCCAGTAAGCTTAACCTCTACTGTGGGTAAAATCCTGGAGGGTTTCCTAACAGATGCTATACTAGAGTATCTGAAGAAGAATAACCTCACGACCCAATATCAACATGGGTTTACGAGGGACCGTTCCTGTCAGACTAATCTGATCAGTTTTTATGAGAAGGCAAGTTCGGGACTGGACCAAGGAAATGCAGTGGATGTTGTGTATATGGACTTTTCAAAAGCTTTTGATACGGTTCCACACAAAAGGTTGATACATAAAATGAGAACAATGGGGATAGGGGAAAATATATGTATGTGGGTTAAGAACTGGCTTAGTGATAGGAAACTGTGGCGCCCTGCTACGCACTGGTGCTAAAGAACCCAGAAGGGTGCATGGATGGACTTCTCCACAAGAGGCCCTCACACATTCACACACCTCCACCCTACCACCTCAGACCAGCAGAGGGATCCCGTCAGGGATATACATAGGGAGGGTGGAGCTAGGCAGCTCAGATTAGAGTTCTAGTTTCAGATTAGTGTTCAGATACAGAGCGGAACACAGCTCAGAATTGAGCAGAGAGTGTGCTGATGCTCAGAGAGCAGAGAAGAGGCAGCGAGCTGGCTGCTTTGCTTAGGCGAGCCAAGGCCTACAGCACGTTTGAAAGCCTAGTGAGGGCCTTGGGTGGGCCGAAGGCAGAGAGAAGAAGGAAGAAGTAGCAAGGGGGCAGAGGAGCATACCAGGCTCACCCCGATATATATACCGGACACCGGGTCTGCACCTACAGGGACCCTTTATTCCCAGTAGGAACCACCGGAACCCCTGGAGGACTACAGGTCCCAGGTTCACCAAACGCTGACTACAGTACCAGGGCTAGGAGTCACGGAGGTCCCAGCGTCCAGGGAGAGTGATCTCCAAAGAGAAGGCCCTATCTGTTATGTTCTGCTACCAAAGCTAAGGAAAGAGAGGAGATCTGTCCCTACTATAGGACTCAGCTGAATCCCTACGATGTAACAGGGAACCTGATCCTGCGATCAGACCTGCTAAAGTCCTAATCTAGTCTGTACGGAGACCTATAGATGTGGGGAGGGAATCCCTACAAGTACTAAGGACTGGGAGGAATATGGGACACCTCCTAACAGAAATAGTAGCAGACAGACGAACAAACAAAATAGATAGAACATAGAGGTCCGTAGACCAAGCAAACTAACAGAGCTAGATACAGAGCACAGGCTAGCTAGAAAGTAGATATACAATGAAGTCCAGCAAAGCCAGAAGGGCGGAGCAGGATTAAATAGGCCAACAAGGTCATGTGACCAGCAAAGAAAAAAAAACCTAACAGCAAGGTTCTAACAGTACCCCCCCTTCTAAGAGAATCCTCCGGATCCCCTAGGACCAGGCTTATCAGGAAATCTCCTGTGAAACGCTCTGATAAGTCTGGACGCGGAAACATCATCTGACCTCACCCAAGAGTTATCCTCGGGTCCGAAACCTTTCCAGGCCACAAGATACTGCAAACTACCTCTATACCGTCTAGAGTCAAGGATGCGAGAAATTTCATATTCCCCGTCCTCCACCACCGGAGGAACAGAGGCAGAGGCGTCACCATCCGACACAACAGCTTTTTTTAACAGAGAGACATGAAAGACCGGATTAATTCTCCAGGAGGTAGGAACCTCCAACCTAACAGCAGATTGGTTGACAACCTGAAGCACCTTAAAGGGCCCTACAAACTTGGGACCCAATTTCTTAGAAGGAATCCTCAACCGCAGATTCCTAGAGGACAACCAAACCATGTCACCAACAGCGAACAAAACCTCCTGTCGTTTCCTATCAAAGTAGTCTTTAGATTTTCTGTTGGCCTCCTGAAGATTACCACGCACATCCGTCCAAACTCTTTCCAAATCACCGGAAAAATTCTCCTCCTCAGGCACGGCAGATCCCAACTTGGAGAACGACCCAAACGACGGATGTCTCCCAGAACAACAAAAAAAAGGCGAACAACCAGCAGAAGAAAGATACACAGCTCAGCAGACAGTATCACACAGTATAAGATTAGATACACTGCTCAGCAGACTATCACACAGCATAGGATTAGATACACGGCTCAACAGACAGTATCACACAGGAGAGGATTAGATACACAGCTCAGGAGACAGTATCACACAGTATAAGATTAGACACACTGCTCAGCAGACTATCACACAGCATAGGATTAGATACACGGCTCAGCAGACTATCACACAGCATAGGATTAGATACACGGCTCAGCAGACAGTATCACACAGGAGAGGATTAGATACACAGCTCAGCAGACAGTATCGCACAGGAAAGGATTAGACACACTACTCAGCAGACGGTATCGCACAGGAGAGGATTAGATACACGGCTCAGCAGACAGTACCGCACAGGAGAGGATTAGATACACAGCTCAGCAGACAGTATCACACAGGAAAGGATTAGATACATAGCTCAGCAGACGGTATCACACAGGACAGGATTAGATGCACAGCTCAGCAGACAGTATCACACAGGAGAGGATTAGATGCACAGCTCAGCAGATGGTATCACACAGGATAGGATTAGATACACAGCTCAGCTGACAGTATCACATAGGACAGGATTAGATACACAGTTCATCAGACAGTATCACACAGGAGTGGATTAGATACACGGCTCAGCAGACAGTATCGCACAGGGCGGGATTAGATATATGACACAGCAGACAGTATCACACCGGAGAGGATTAGATACACAGCTCAGCTGACAGTATCACATAGGACAGGATTAGATACACAGTTCATCAGACATTATCACACAGGAGAGGATTAGATACACAGCTCAGCAGACAGTAACGCACAGGAGAGGATTAGATACACAGCTCAGCACACAGTATCACACAGGAGAGGATTAGATACACGGCTCAGCAGACAGTATCACACAGGAGAGGATTAGATACACAGGTCAGCAGACAGTATCACACAGGATAGGATTAGATACACTGCTCAGCAGATGGTATTACACAGGATAGGATTAGATACACAGCTCAGCTGACAGTATCACACAGGATAGGATTAGATACACGGCTCAGCAGACATTATCACACAGGAGATGATTAGATACACAGCATAGGATTAGATACACAGCTCAGCAGACAGTATGACACAGCATAGGATTAGATACACTTCTCAGCAGACAGAATCACACAGGAGGGGATTAGATACACAGCTCAGCAGACAGTATCACAGGATAAGATTAGATACACTGCTCAGCAGACGGTATCACACAGGACAGGTTTAGATATACAGCTCATCAAACAGTATCACACAGGATAGGATAAGATACACATCTCAGCACACAGTATCACACAGGAGAGGATTAGATACACGGCTCAGCAGACAGTATCACACAGGAGAGGATTAGATACACAGCTCAGCAGACAGTATCACACAGGAAAGGATTAGATACACAGCTCAGCAGACAGTATCACACAGGAGAGGATTAGATACACAGTTCAGCTGACAGTATCACACAGGATAGGATTAGATACACAGCTCAGCAGACTGTATCACACAGGAGAGGATTAGAAACACAGTTCATCAGACAGTATCACACAGGAGAGGATTAGATACACAGCTCAGCAGACAGTATCACACAGGAGAGGATTAGATACACAGCTCAGCAGACAGTATCACACAGGAGAGGATTAGAAACACAGTTCATCAGACAGTATCACACAGGAGAGGATTAGATACACAGCTCAGCAGACAGTATCACACAGCATAGGATTAGATACACAGCTCAGCAGACTGTATCACACGGGTGGATTAGATACATGGCTCAGCAGACAGTATCGCACAGGGCGGGATTAGATACACGGCTCAGCAGACAGTATCACACAGGATAGGATTAGATACACAGTTCATCAGACAGTATCACACAGGAGAGGATTAGATACACAGCTCAGCAGACAGTATCACACAGGAGGGGATTAGATACACAGCTCATCAGACAGTATCACACAGGAGAGGATTAGATACACAGCTCAGCACACAGTATCACACAGGAAAGGATTAGATACACAGCTCAGCAGAGAGTATCGCACAGGAGAGGATTAGATACACAGCTCAGCAGCCGGTATCACACAGGAGAGGATTAGATACACTGCTCAGCAGATGGTATCACACAGGAGAGGATTAGATACACGGTTGAGCAGACAGTATCACACAGGGTAGGATTAGAGATACAGCTCAGCAGACAGTATCACACAGCATAGGATTAGATACACAGCTCAGCAGACAGTATCACACAGCATAGGATTAGATACACAGCACAGCAGTCAGTATCACACAGGAGAGTATTAGATACACGGATCAGCAGATGGTATCAAACAGGATGGAATTAGATACACAGCTCAGCAGACAGTATCACACAGGACAGGATTAGATACACAGCTCAGCTGACAATATCACACAGGAGAGGATTAGATACACAGCTCACTTGACAGTATCACACAGTAGAGGATTATATACATGGCTCAGCAGACAGTATCACACAGGATAGGCTTAGATACACAGCTCAGCAGGCAGTATCACACAGGAGAGGATTAGATACACAGCTCAGCAGGCAGTATCGCACAGGGCAGGATTAGATACACAGTTCAGCAGGCAGTATCTCACAGGAAAGAATTAGATACACAGCTCAGCAAACATTATCACACAGGAGAGGATTAGATACATAGCTCAGCAGACAGTATCACACAGGAGAGGATTAGATACACGGCTCAGCAGACGGTATCACACAGGAGAGGATTAGATACACAGCTCAGCAGACAGTATCACACAGGAAAGGATTAGATACACAGCTCAGCAGATGGTATCACACAGGATAGGATTAGATACACAACTCAGCTGACAGTATCACACAGCACAGGATTAGATACAAAGCTCAGCAGATAGTATCACACAGGGCGGGATTAGATACACGGCTCAGCAGACAGTATCACACAGGATAGGATTAGATACACAGTTCATCAGACAGTATCACACAGGAGTGGATTAGATACACGGCTCAGCAGACAGTATCACACAGGGCGGGATTAGATACACGGCTCAGCAGACAGTATCACACAGGATAGGATTAGATACACAGTTCATCAGACAGTATCACACAGGAGTGGATTAGATACACGGCTCAGCAGACAGTATCGCACAGGGCGGGGTTAGATACACAGCTCAGCAGACAGTATCACACAGGAGTGGATTAGATACACGGCTCAGCAGACAGTATCACACAGGATAGGATTAGATACACAGTTCATCAGACAGTATCACACAGGAGTGGATTAGATACACGGCTCAGCAGACAGTATCGCACAGGGCGGGATTAGATACACGGCTCAGCAGACAGTATCACACAGCATTGGATTAGATACACTGCTCAGCAGATAGTATCACACAGGATAGGATTAGATGCACAGCTCAGCAGACAGTATCACACAGGAGAGGATTAGATACACAGCTCAGCAGACAATATCGCACAGGGGAGGATTAGATACATAGCTCAGCGGACTGTATCACACAGGACAGGATTAGATACACAGCTCAGCAGACAGTATCACACAGGAGAGCATTAGATACACAGCTCAGCAGATGGTATCACACAAGATAGAAATTTTAAGCGCAGCAGAGTAACCAGCGCACATACCTGTTAGCTCAGGTGAGTTTAAAAGGCTGCTGTTGATAACAAGGGCATTTGCTAAATAGATGGTGTGTGTGCAACAATATACTGAAAGGTCAATTATATTGTGCAGCTTATCTCACCACCTGTAGTTATTTAGGTGAAAGCTCCAAAATGCTTGCCTAATATGTCTGTTTATCCAAAAGGAAGTAAAAAGGGAGAGCTAGAAAGATAGCATTGCATCACATTACATGGCAATGCAATGCACAGTTGCTGAAGTTGAACCAAAATGAGCTTGTAATCTGGCTTCTGCAACTTTGAACATGAAAAATCCAATGAGGAGAAGAAAAGCAAAGCCAAAGAGTCCATCCCAAAATCCGACAAACAAGCAAAATGAACAAAAAACATTGAATTCAATTCTTTCTGATTTTAGAAACTGCATTAAAGAAGGGGTGCACCGGTCCTGGAGATACTGCAATACCAGGTCAATGCGTGGAGTGGACAGAGCAAGCTCTTTTTCCATCTCCCTGTTCTAAAAATCCATTTAATATATGGTCCCCAGATAGGGGACGTATCAGATATTAAACTGATAAGAACAGATACTACACTTGATCTTAGCCAAAAGGCCGAGAAGCGATAACCAGAATTGGTTTCAAACTACGGAGCCACCCAAGGATCCTGAAAAGTCCATTTGTGGAGATGAGCTCCTGGACTCCCGTTAAGAAGACATGTTGTCAACCTCTAGATCCCTTACATGCCTGCACTTTTCGGCTTGCTGCTGCTGCAATCCACGCGTTTTAGATCTGCATAACTCCACCTCTTTAAACACAGCACCTTCACCCCCTGCTGTTCCCACCCGCCTCAACACCGTTGGAAGGGAGGAGAACCAATTAAGGCGGGGGGTGGGGTGGAACGAGCAGCTGTCTACCCTTAGCAGGAGGGCTCCTGATTACATACCTCTCCTGCTGCTGCTGCTGCTGGCTGTCCAGCAGCAGACTGAAGGTGGCTGCTGCTGTGCACAGGTATATAAAGGCTCAGAGCCTATTATGACACGCGCAGCCAGCGTTCCATTGCCACATTCCATCTACTGCAGGCAGGATACCTGGCTGGCTGAATGTCGCTGAGAAGCTCACAGAGACCGCCATAAGCAACAGTTTAACAGAATGCCACAGACTAATCAACCAAACTTTTTGGGTTGGGTTCTCTTTTATAGTCTGCAGGCATTAAATGAAAGAAGTCAGTGTTCCAGCAGAAGGAGACAACGTTTCAGAAAAGGCATTGTAGCAAACCAAAAAAGAAATTTTAAGCGCAGCAGAGTAACCAGCGCACATACCTGTTAGCTCAGGTGAGTTTAAAAGGCTGCTGTTGATAACAAGGGCATTTGCTAAATAGATGGTGTGTGTGCAACAATATACTGAAAGGTCAATTATATTGTGCAGCTTATCTCACCACCTGTAGTTATTTAGGTGAAAGCTCCAAAATGCTTGCCTAATATGTCTGTTTATCCAAAAGGAAGTAAAAAGGGAGAGCTAGAAAGATAGCATTGCATCACATTACATGGCAATGCAATGCACAGTTGCTGAAGTTGAACCAAAATGAGCTTGTAATCTGGCTTCTGCAACTTTGAACATGAAAAATCCAATGAGGAGAAGAAAAGCAAAGCCAAAGAGTCCATCCCAAAATCCGACAAACAAGCAAAATGAACAAAAAACATTGAATTCAATTCTTTCTGATTTTAGAAACTGCATTAAAGAAGGGGTGCACCGGTCCTGGAGATACTGCAATACCAGGTCAATGCGTGGAGTGGACAGAGCAAGCTGTTTTTCCATCTCCCTGTTCTAAAAATCCATTTAATATATGGTCCCCAGATAGGGGACGTATCAGATATTAAACTGATAAGAACAGATACTACACTTGATCTTAGCCAAAAGGCCGAGAAGCGATAACCAGAATTGGTTTCAAACTACGGAGCCACCCAAGGATCCTGAAAAGTCCATTTGTGGAGATGAGCTCCTGGACTCCCGTTAAGAAGACATGTTGTCAACCTCTAGATCCCTTACATGCCTGCACTTTTCGGCTTGCTGCTGCTGCAATCCACGCGTTTTAGATCTGCATAACTCCACCTCTTTAAACACAGCACCTTCACCCCCTGCTGTTCCCACCCGCCTCAACACCGTTGGAAGGGAGGAGAACCAATTAAGGCGGGGGGTGGGGTGGAACGAGCAGCTGTCTACCCTTAGCAGGAGGGCTCCTGATTACATACCTCTCCTGCTGCTGCTGCTGCTGGCTGTCCAGCAGCAGACTGAAGGTGGCTGCTGCTGTGCACAGGTATATAAAGGCTCAGAGCCTATTATGACACGCGCAGCCAGCGTTCCATTGCCACATTCCATCTACTGCAGGCAGGATACCTGGCTGGCTGAATGTCGCTGAGAAGCTCACAGAGACCGCCATAAGCAACAGTTTAACAGAATGCCACAGACTAATCAACCAAACTTTTTGGGTTGGGTTCTCTTTTATAGTCTGCAGGCATTAAATGAAAGAAGTCAGTGTTCCAGCAGAAGGAGACAACGTTTCAGAAAAGGCATTGTAGCAAACCAAAAAAGAAATTTTAAGCGCAGCAGAGTAACCAGCGCACATACCTGTTAGCTCAGGTGAGTTTAAAAGGCTGCTGTTGATAACAAGGGCATTTGCTAAATAGATGGTGTGTGTGCAACAATATACTGAAAGGTCAATTATATTGTGCAGCTTATCTCACCACCTGTAGTTATTTAGGTGAAAGCTCCAAAATGCTTGCCTAATATGTCTGTTTATCCAAAAGGAAGTAAAAAGGGAGAGCTAGAAAGATAGCATTGCATCACATTACATGGCAATGCAATGCACAGTTGCTGAAGTTGAACCAAAATGAGCTTGTAATCTGGCTTCTGCAACTTTGAACATGAAAAATCCAATGAGGAGAAGAAAAGCAAAGCCAAAGAGTCCATCCCAAAATCCGACAAACAAGCAAAATGAACAAAAAACATTGAATTCAATTCTTTCTGATTTTAGAAACTGCATTAAAGAAGGGGTGCACCGGTCCTGGAGATACTGCAATACCAGGTCAATGCGTGGAGTGGACAGAGCAAGCTCTTTTTCCATCTCCCTGTTCTAAAAATCCATTTAATATATGGTCCCCAGATAGGGGACGTATCAGATATTAAACTGATAAGAACAGATACTACACTTGATCTTAGCCAAAAGGCCGAGAAGCGATAACCAGAATTGGTTTCAAACTACGGAGCCACCCAAGGATCCTGAAAAGTCCATTTGTGGAGATGAGCTCCTGGACTCCCGTTAAGAAGACATGTTGTCAACCTCTAGATCCCTTACATGCCTGCACTTTTCGGCTTCCTGCTGCTGCAATCCACGCGTTTTAGATCTGCATAACTCCACCTCTTTAAACACAGCACCTTCACCCCCTGCTGTTCCCACCCGCCTCAACACCGTTGGAAGGGAGGAGAACCAATTAAGGCGGGGGGTGGGGTGGAACGAGCAGCTGTCTACCCTTAGCAGGAGGGCTCCTGATTACATACCTCTCCTGCTGCTGCTGCTGCTGGCTGTCCAGCAGCAGACTGAAGGTGGCTGCTGCTGTGCACAGGTATATAAAGGCTCAGAGCCTATTATGACACGCGCAGCCAGCGTTCCATTGCCACATTCCATCTACTGCAGGCAGGATACCTGGCTGGCTGAATGTCGCTGAGAAGCTCACAGAGACCGCCATAAGCAACAGTTTAACAGAATGCCACAGACTAATCAACCAAACTTTTTGGGTTGGGTTTTCTTTTATAGTCTGCAGGCATTAAATGAAAGAAGTCAGTGTTCCAGCAGAAGGAGACAACGTTTCAGAAAAGGCATTGTAGCAAACCAAAAAAGAAATTTTAAGCGCAGCAGAGTAACCAGCGCACATACCTGTTAGCTCAGGTGAGTTTAAAAGGCTGCTGTTGATAACAAGGGCATTTGCTAAATAGATGGTGTGTGTGCAACAATATACTGAAAGGTCAATTATATTGTGCAGCTTATCTCACCACCTGTAGTTATTTAGGTGAAAGCTCCAAAATGCTTGCCTAATATGTCTGTTTATCCAAAAGGAAGTAAAAAGGGAGAGCTAGAAAGATAGCATTGCATCACATTACATGGCAATGCAATGCACAGTTGCTGAAGTTGAACCAAAATGAGCTTGTAATCTGGCTTCTGCAACTTTGAACATGAAAAATCCAATGAGGAGAAGAAAAGCAAAGCCAAAGAGTCCATCCCAAAATCCGACAAACAAGCAAAATGAACAAAAAACATTGAATTCAATTCTTTCTGATTTTAGAAACTGCATTAAAGAAGGGGTGCACCGGTCCTGGAGATACTGCAATACCAGGTCAATGCGTGGAGTGGACAGAGCAAGCTCTTTTTCCATCTCCCTGTTCTAAAAATCCATTTAATATATGGTCCCCAGATAGGGGACGTATCAGATATTAAACTGATAAGAACAGATTTTTTTTTTTTTTTGAAAGCCCGAATTCGTGTACAAAACCCGAGTGCGCTTAAAAAAGTGACAAGTGCCACAAAAAAAGTGCACTAGGATGCTGGTCTTCTTGAAACCCTCTCCAAAAGGAGAAGGGTCCCCCAAACCATTCCCCGTCCCTCCGAGCCAGAAGGCCACAGCGAGGAACAGGGACAAATAGCCACCTCCAGCCGGAGCCAGAGGCGACCCAATCTTACCCCCAGCACCTGCCCGAGTTCTCACCCGAGCAAGGCACTGGGAGCCAAAGACTGTGATCCCCTCCCGGAAGAGGGGAGCCAACAACGCTCTCCTCCCGAAAGAGGAGAGCCAGGGGGGTTCAGGGGGGTGCGGAACCTGATGGCCACACACTCCCCCCCTAGACCTGCCAAGAGAGGAACCCGTAAGGGAACCGCATCCCGACAAAATCCTAGTAGGACGTGACACACGTGAATAAATGGACACACAGTGACAAAGAAATTAAATAAATAGTGAAGGTTTCACAGTATAATACTGCCCGGACCTTCGACCGGGAATTGAAAAATTCCCCATCCTAAGGCCAGAAGGCCCGGAATAAGGGTGTGTGTGAAGAAAGAAATATTGAAGTGCTAGTGCAAATGTGCCATAAACTCAAGTGGGGTTCCCAATCCCAGTGAGTTAAGGCACCCCAGGGTCACCACTCCTGGGGCACTTCACACTTCGGGCTTTCGATCTTCCCCGGCCCAATGGCGTCAATCCTGGGGGGCCATGCTATCCACCAGATGACTATATTAGCCACCTGGCGTACTAACAAGCGCCTAAACCCCAGTGTGCATAATGTATCAATCTACTAGGGCGGCCAACATCCAAAACCGCCTTTTCGAAAGATACTACACTTGATCTTAGCCAAAAGGCCGAGAAGCGATAACCAGAATTGGTTTCAAACTACGGAGCCACCCAAGGATCCTGAAAAGTCCATTTGTGGAGATGAGCTCCTGGACCCCATTAAGAAGACATGTTGTCAACCTCTAGATCCCTTACATGCCTGCACTTTTCGGCTTGCTGCTGCTGCAATCCACGCGTTTTAGATCTGCATAACTCCACCTCTTTAAACACAGCACCTTCACCCCCTGCTGTTCCCACCCGCCTCAACACCGTTGGAAGGGAGGAGAACCAATTAAGGCGGGGGGTGGGGTGGAACGAGCAGCTGTCTACCCTTAGCAGGAGGGCTCCTGATTACATACCTCTCCTGCTGCTGCTGCTGCTGGCTGTCCAGCAGCAGACTGAAGGTGGCTGCTGCTGTGCACAGGTATATAAAGGCTCAGAGCCTATTATGACACGCGCAGCCAGCGTTCCATTGCCACATTCCATCTACTGCAGGCAGGATACCTGGCTGGCTGAATGTCGCTGAGAAGCTCACAGAGACCGCCATAAGCAACAGTTTAACAGAATGCCACAGACTAATCAACCAAACTTTTTGGGTTGGGTTCTCTTTTATAGTCTGCAGGCATTAAATGAAAGAAGTCAGTGTTCCAGCAGAAGGAGACAACGTTTCAGAAAAGGCATTGTAGCAAACCAAAAAAGAAATTTTAAGCGCAGCAGAGTAACCAGCGCACATACCTGTTAGCTCAGGTGAGTTTAAAAGGCTGCTGTTGATAACAAGGGCATTTGCTAAATAGATGGTGTGTGTGCAACAATATACTGAAAGGTCAATTATATTGTGCAGCTTATCTCACCACCTGTAGTTATTTAGGTGAAAGCTCCAAAATGCTTGCCTAATATGTCTGTTTATCCAAAAGGAAGTAAAAAGGGAGAGCTAGAAAGATAGCATTGCATCACATTACATGGCAATGCAATGCACAGTTGCTGAAGTTGAACCAAAATGAGCTTGTAATCTGGCTTCTGCAACTTTGAACATGAAAAATCCAATGAGGAGAAGAAAAGCAAAGCCAAAGAGTCCATCCCAAAATCCGACAAACAAGCAAAATGAACAAAAAACATTGAATTCAATTCTTTCTGATTTTAGAAACTGCATTAAAGAAGGGGTGCACCGGTCCTGGAGATACTGCAATACCAGGTCAATGCGTGGAGTGGACAGAGCAAGCTCTTTTTCCATCTCCCTGTTCTAAAAATCCATTTAATATATGGTCCCCAGATAGGGGACGTATCAGATATTAAACTGATAAGAACAGATACTACACTTGATCTTAGCCAAAAGGCCGAGAAGCGATAACCAGAATTGGTTTCAAACTACGGAGCCACCCAAGGATCCTGAAAAGTCCATTTGTGGAGATGAGCTCCTGGACTCCCGTTAAGAAGACATGTTGTCAACCTCTAGATCCCTTACATGCCTGCACTTTTCGGCTTGCTGCTGCTGCAATCCACGCGTTTTAGATCTGCATAACTCCACCTCTTTAAACACAGCACCTTCACCCCCTGCTGTTCCCACCCGCCTCAACACCGTTGGAAGGGAGGAGAACCAATTAAGGCGGGGGGTGGGGTGGAACGAGCAGCTGTCTACCCTTAGCAGGAGGGCTCCTGATTACATACCTCTCCTGCTGCTGCTGCTGCTGGCTGTCCAGCAGCAGACTGAAGGTGGCTGCTGCTGTGCACAGGTATATAAAGGCTCAGAGCCTATTATGACACGCGCAGCCAGTGTTCCATTGCCACATTCCATCTACTGCAGGCAGGATACCTGGCTGGCTGAATGTCGCTGAGAAGCTCACAGAGACCGCCATAAGCAACAGTTTAACAGAATGCCACAGACTAATCAACCAAACTTTTTGGGTTGGGTTCTCTTTTATAGTCTGCAGGCATTAAATGAAAGAAGTCAGTGTTCCAGCAGAAGGAGACAACGTTTCAGAAAAGGCATTGTAGCAAACCAAAAAAGAAATTTTAAGCGCAGCAGAGTAACCAGCGCACATACCTGTTAGCTCAGGTGAGTTTAAAAGGCTGCTGTTGATAACAAGGGCATTTGCTAAATAGATGGTGTGTGTGCAACAATATACTGAAAGGTCAATTATATTGTGCAGCTTATCTCACCACCTGTAGTTATTTAGGTGAAAGCTCCAAAATGCTTGCCTAATATGTCTGTTTATCCAAAAGGAAGTAAAAAGGGAGAGCTAGAAAGATAGCATTGCATCACATTACATGGCAATGCAATGCACAGTTGCTGAAGTTGAACCAAAATGAGCTTGTAATCTGGCTTCTGCAACTTTGAACATGAAAAATCCAATGAGGAGAAGAAAAGCAAAGCCAAAGAGTCCATCCCAAAATCCGACAAACAAGCAAAATGAACAAAAAACATTGAATTCAATTCTTTCTGATTTTAGAAACTGCATTAAAGAAGGGGTGCACCGGTCCTGGAGATACTGCAATACCAGGTCAATGCGTGGAGTGGACAGAGCAAGCTCTTTTTCCATCTCCCTGTTCTAAAAATCCATTTAATATATGGTCCCCAGATAGGGGACGTATCAGATATTAAACTGATAAGAACAGATTTTTTTGATTGAAGCTGCATCCAAGGCACTGAAAAATGTGACCGAAGTCACACCAAAACAGCGCACGAGGCGAGGATTCATGTGGACCCTTCCCGGAGGAGAGGGTCCCCAATAAACCATCCCCATCCCTCCGAGCCAGAAGGCCACAGCGAGGGTCAGGGATCTCCGATGCTCTCCCTAGCCGAAGCCGGAGAAGAGCCGTTTTCGTGCTCCCAGCTTCCATCTAGGCTGCCACCCTAGTGGAGCTGGAGCCTGTGTTGGTTTCTCAGCCCAAAGCTGACCGGACCTCGGACCGGGTTTATAAAAATTCTCCTTCCTAGCCCGGAGGCCAGGAATAGGGGGGGTTGCTCAGAAAGTATGATTGGCAAAGGTGCGGCGTGCAACAAAGCCAAGTCTTTCTGGGGTTCCCAGTCCCAGTAAGCTTGGACTCCCACCAGGGCGCCTACTCCTGGGGCACATTGCTCCAAAGCCCTCACACTTACCCAGCCTAGTGACTTCGATCCTGGAGGGCCATGTTTTCCATCAGATAACTCTATGAGCCACCTGGCGTACTAACAAGTGCACCAAACCAGTGTGTAATATGCATCAATTTACTAGGGCAGCCCAAGGACAAAACTGCCTTTTCAAAAGATACTACACTTGATCTTAGCCAAAAGGCCGAGAAGCGATAACCAGAATTGGTTTCAAACTACGGAGCCACCCAAGGATCCTGAAAAGTCCATTTGTGGAGATGAGCTCCTGGACTCCCGTTAAGAAGACATGTTGTCAACCTCTAGATCCCTTACATGCCTGCACTTTTCGGCTTGCTGCTGCTGCAATCCACGCGTTTTAGATCTGCATAACTCCACCTCTTTAAACACAGCACCTTCACCCCCTGCTGTTCCCACCCGCCTCAACACCGTTGGAAGGGAGGAGAACCAATTAAGGCGGGGGGTGGGGTGGAACGAGCAGCTGTCTACCCTTAGCAGGAGGGCTCCTGATTACATACCTCTCCTGCTGCTGCTGCTGCTGGCTGTCCAGCAGCAGACTGAAGGTGGCTGCTGCTGTGCACAGGTATATAAAGGCTCAGAGCCTATTATGACACGCGCAGCCAGCGTTCCATTGCCACATTCCATCTACTGCAGGCAGGATACCTGGCTGGCTGAATGTCGCTGAGAAGCTCACAGAGACCGCCATAAGCAACAGTTTAACAGAATGCCACAGACTAATCAACCAAACTTTTTGGGTTGGGTTCTCTTTTATAGTCTGCAGGCATTAAATGAAAGAAGTCAGTGTTCCAGCAGAAGGAGACAACGTTTCAGAAAAGGCATTGTAGCAAACCAAAAAAGAAATTTTAAGCGCAGCAGAGTAACCAGCGCACATACCTGTTAGCTCAGGTGAGTTTAAAAGGCTGCTGTTGATAACAAGGGCATTTGCTAAATAGATGGTGTGTGTGCAACAATATACTGAAAGGTCAATTATATTGTGCAGCTTATCTCACCACCTGTAGTTATTTAGGTGAAAGCTCCAAAATGCTTGCCTAATATGTCTGTTTATCCAAAAGGAAGTAAAAAGGGAGAGCTAGAAAGATAGCATTGCATCACATTACATGGCAATGCAATGCACAGTTGCTGAAGTTGAACCAAAATGAGCTTGTAATCTGGCTTCTGCAACTTTGAACATGAAAAATCCAATGAGGAGAAGAAAAGCAAAGCCAAAGAGTCCATCCCAAAATCCGACAAACAAGCAAAATGAACAAAAAACATTGAATTCAATTCTTTCTGATTTTAGAAACTGCATTAAAGAAGGGGTGCACCGGTCCTGGAGATACTGCAATACCAGGTCAATGCGTGGAGTGGACAGAGCAAGCTCTTTTTCCATCTCCCTGTTCTAAAAATCCATTTAATATATGGTCCCCAGATAGGGGATGTATCAGATATTAAACTGATAAGAACAGATACTACAGTCATGGCCAAAAGTTTTGAGAATGACACCAAAATTATATTTTCACATGATCTGCTGGCCTCTGGTTTTTATTAGTGTTTGTCTGATGTTTATATCACATACAGAAATATAATTGCAATCATATTATGAGTACAAATAGGTTATATTGACAGTTAGAATGAGTTAATGCAGCAAGTCAATATTTGCAGTGTTGCCCCTTCTTCTTCAAGACCTCTGTAATTCTCCCTGGCATGCTCTCAATCAACTTTTGGACCAAATCCTGACTGATAGCAGTCCATTCTTGCATAATCAATGCTTGCATTTTGCCAGAATTTGTTGCTTTTTGTTTGTCCACCCGTCTCTTGATGATTGACCACAAGTTCTCAATGGGATTAAGATCTGGGGAGTTTCCAGGCCATGGACCCAAAATCTCTATGTTTTGTTCCATGAGACATTTTGTTATCACCTTTGCTTTATGGCAAGGTGCTCCATCATGCTGGAAAAGGCATTTTTGGGCGCCAAACTGCTCTTGGACGGTTGGGAGAAGTTGCTCTTGGAGGACATTCTGGTACCATTCTTTATTCATGGCTGTGTTTTTAGGCAAGACTGTGAGTGAGCCGATTCCCTTGGCTGAGAAGCAACCCCACACATGAATGGTTTCAGGATGCTTTCCACTTGGCATGAGACAAGACTGGTGGTAGCGCTCACCTCTTCTTCTCCAAATAAGCTGTTGTCCAGATGTCCCAAACAATCAAAAAGGGGATTCATCAGAGAAAATGACTTTGCCCCAGTCCTCAGCAGTCCACTCCCTGTACCTTTTGCAGAATATCAGTCGGTCCCTGATGTTTTTTCTGGAGAGAAGTGGCTTCTTTGCTGCCCTCCTTGAAACCAGCCCTTGCTCAAAGAGTCTCCGCCTCACAGTGCGTGCAGAAGCACTCACACCAGCCTGCAGCCATTCCTGAGCAAGCTCGGCACTGCTGGTAGTCCGATCCCGCAGCTGAAACAGTTTTAAGATACGGTCCTGGCGCTTGCTGGTCTTTCTTGGGCGCCCTGGAGCCTTTTTGACAACAATGGAAGCTCTCTCCTTGAAGTTCTTGATGATGCGATAGATTGTTGACTGAGGTGCAAACTTTGTAGCTGCGATACTCTTCCCTGTTAGGCCATTTTTGTGCAGTGCAATGATGGCTGCACGTGTTTCTTTAGAGATAACCATGGTTAACTGAAGAGAAACAATGATACCAAGAACCAGTCTCCTTTTAAAGTGTCCAGTGATGTCATTCTTACTTAATCATGACTGATTGATCGCCAGCCCTGTCCTCATCAACACCCACACCTGTGTTAATGGATCAATCACTAAAACGATGTTAGCTGCTCCTTTTAAGGCAGGACTGCAATGATGTTGAAATGTGTTTTGGGGGTTAAAGTTCATTTTCTGGGCAAATATTGACTTTGCAAGTGCAGTAATTGCTGTTAAGCTGATCACTCTTTGACATTCAGGAGTATATGCAAATTGCCATTACAAAAAATGAAGCAGTAAACTTTGGAAAAATTACTATTTGTCTCATTCTCAATACTTTTGGCCATGACTGTACACTTGATCTTAGCCAAAAGGCCGAGAAGCGATAACCAGAATTGGTTTCAAACTACGGAGCCACCCAAGGATCCTGAAAAGTCCATTTGTGGAGATGAGCTCCTGGACTCCCGTTAAGAAGACATGTTGTCAACCTCTAGATCCCTTACATGCCTGCACTTTTCGGCTTGCTGCTGCTGCAATCCACGCGTTTTAGATCTGCATAACTCCACCTCTTTAAACACAGCACCTTCACCCCCTGCTGTTCCCACCCGCCTCAACACCGTTGGAAGGGAGGAGAACCAATTAAGGCGGGGGGTGGGGTGGAACGAGCAGCTGTCTACCCTTAGCAGGAGGGCTCCTGATTACATACCTCTCCTGCTGCTGCTGCTGCTGGCTGTCCAGCAGCAGACTGAAGGTGGCTGCTGCTGTGCACAGGTATATAAAGGCTCAGAGCCTATTATGACACGCGCAGCCAGTGTTCCATTGCCACATTCCATCTACTGCAGGCAGGATACCTGGCTGGCTGAATGTCGCTGAGAAGCTCACAGAGACCGCCATAAGCAACAGTTTAACAGAATGCCACAGACTAATCAACCAAACTTTTTGGGTTGGGTTCTCTTTTATAGTCTGCAGGCATTAAATGAAAGAAGTCAGTGTTCCAGCAGAAGGAGACAACGTTTCAGAAAAGGCATTGTAGCAAACCAAAAAAGAAATTTTAAGCGCAGCAGAGTAACCAGCGCACATACCTGTTAGCTCAGGTGAGTTTAAAAGGCTGCTGTTGATAACAAGGGCATTTGCTAAATAGATGGTGTGTGTGCAACAATATACTGAAAGGTCAATTATATTGTGCAGCTTATCTCACCACCTGTAGTTATTTAGGTGAAAGCTCCAAAATGCTTGCCTAATATGTCTGTTTATCCAAAAGGAAGTAAAAAGGGAGAGCTAGAAAGATAGCATTGCATCACATTACATGGCAATGCAATGCACAGTTGCTGAAGTTGAACCAAAATGAGCTTGTAATCTGGCTTCTGCAACTTTGAACATGAAAAATCCAATGAGGAGAAGAAAAGCAAAGCCAAAGAGTCCATCCCAAAATCCGACAAACAAGCAAAATGAACAAAAAACATTGAATTCAATTCTTTCTGATTTTAGAAACTGCATTAAAGAAGGGGTGCACCGGTCCTGGAGATACTGCAATACCAGGTCAATGCGTGGAGTGGACAGAGCAAGCTCTTTTTCCATCTCCCTGTTCTAAAAATCCATTTAATATATGGTCCCCAGATAGGGGACGTATCAGATATTAAACTGATAAGAACAGATTTTTTTGATTGAAGCTGCATCCAAGGCACTGAAAAATGTGACCGAAGTCACACCAAAACAGCGCACGAGGCGAGGATTCATGTGGACCCTTCCCGGAGGAGAGGGTCCCCAATAAACCATCCCCATCCCTCCGAGCCAGAAGGCCACAGCGAGGGTCAGGGATCTCCGATGCTCTCCCTAGCCGAAGCCGGAGAAGAGCCGTTTTCGTGCTCCCAGCTTCCATCTAGGCTGCCACCCTAGTGGAGCTGGAGCCTGTGTTGGTTTCTCAGCCCAAAGCTGACCGGACCTCGGACCGGGTTTATAAAAATTCCCCTTCCTAGCCCGGAGGCCAGGAATAGGGGGGGTTGCTCAGAAAGTATGATTGGCAAAGGTGCGACGTGCAACAAAGCCAAGTCTTTCTGGGGTTCCCAGTCCCAGTAAGCTTGGACTCCCACCAGGGCGCCTACTCCTGGGGCACATTGCTCCAAAGCCCTCACACTTACCCAGCCTAGTGACTTCGATCCTGGAGGGCCATGTTTTCCATCAGATAACTCTATGAGCCACCTGGCGTACTAACAAGTGCACCAAACCAGTGTGTAATATGCATCAATTTACTAGGGCAGCCCAAGGACAAAACTGCCTTTTCAAAAGATACTACACTTGATCTTAGCCAAAAGGCCGAGAAGCGATAACCAGAATTGGTTTCAAACTACGGAGCCACCCAAGGATCCTGAAAAGTCCATTTGTGGAGATGAGCTCCTGGACTCCCGTTAAGAAGACATGTTGTCAACCTCTAGATCCCTTACATGCCTGCACTTTTCGGCTTGCTGCTGCTGCAATCCACGCGTTTTAGATCTGCATAACTCCACCTCTTTAAACACAGCACCTTCACCCCCTGCTGTTCCCACCCGCCTCAACACTGTTGGAAGGGAGGAGAACCAATTAAGGCGGGGGGTGGGGTGGAACGAGCAGCTGTCTACCCTTAGCAGGAGGGCTCCTGATTACATACCTCTCCTGCTGCTGCTGCTGCTGGCTGTCCAGCAGCAGACTGAAGGTGGCTGCTGCTGTGCACAGGTATATAAAGGCTCAGAGCCTATTATGACACGCGCAGCCAGCGTTCCATTGCCACATTCCATCTACTGCAGGCAGGATACCTGGCTGGCTGAATGTCGCTGAGAAGCTCACAGAGACCGCCATAAGCAACAGTTTAACAGAATGCCACAGACTAATCAACCAAACTTTTTGGGTTGGGTTCTCTTTTGTAGTCTGCAGGCATTAAATGAAAGAAGTCAGTGTTCCAGCAGAAGGAGACAACGTTTCAGAAAAGGCATTGTAGCAAACCAAAAAAGAAATTTTAAGCGCAGCAGAGTAACCAGCGCACATACCTGTTAGCTCAGGTGAGTTTAAAAGGCTGCTGTTGATAACAAGGGCATTTGCTAAATAGATGGTGTGTGTGCAACAATATACTGAAAGGTCAATTATATTGTGCAGCTTATCTCACCACCTGTAGTTATTTAGGTGAAAGCTCCAAAATGCTTGCCTAATATGTCTGTTTATCCAAAAGGAAGTAAAAAGGGAGAGCTAGAAAGATAGCATTGCATCACATTACATGGCAATGCAATGCACAGTTGCTGAAGTTGAACCAAAATGAGCTTGTAATCTGGCTTCTGCAACTTTGAACATGAAAAATCCAATGAGGAGAAGAAAAGCAAAGCCAAAGAGTCCATCCCAAAATCCGACAAACAAGCAAAATGAACAAAAAACATTGAATTCAATTCTTTCTGATTTTAGAAACTGCATTAAAGAAGGGGTGCACCGGTCCTGGAGATACTGCAATACCAGGTCAATGCGTGGAGTGGACAGAGCAAGCTCTTTTTCCATCTCCCTGTTCTAAAAATCCATTTAATATATGGTCCCCAGATAGGGGACGTATCAGATATTAAACTGATAAGAACAGATACTACACTTGATCTTAGCCAAAAGGCCGAGAAGCGATAACCAGAATTGGTTTCAAACTACGGAGCCACCCAAGGATCCTGAAAAGTCCATTTGTGGAGATGAGCTCCTGGACTCCCGTTAAGAAGACATGTTGTCAACCTCTAGATCCCTTACATGCCTGCACTTTTCGGCTTGCTGCTGCTGCAATCCACGCGTTTTAGATCTGCATAACTCCACCTCTTTAAACACAGCACCTTCACCCCCTGCTGTTCCCACCCGCCTCAACACCGTTGGAAGGGAGGAGAACCAATTAAGGCGGGGGGTGGGGTGGAACGAGCAGCTGTCTACCCTTAGCAGGAGGGCTCCTGATTACATACCTCTCCTGCTGCTGCTGCTGCTGGCTGTCCAGCAGCAGACTGAAGGTGGCTGCTGCTGTGCACAGGTATATAAAGGCTCAGAGCCTATTATGACACGCGCAGCCAGCGTTCCATTGCCACATTCCATCTACTGCAGGCAGGATACCTGGCTGGCTGAATATCGCTGAGAAGCTCACAGAGACCGCCATAAGCAACAGTTTAACAGAATGCCACAGACTAATCAACCAAACTTTTTGGGTTGGGTTCTCTTTTATAGTCTGCAGGCATTAAATGAAAGAAGTCAGTGTTCCAGCAGAAGGAGACAACGTTTCAGAAAAGGCATTGTAGCAAACCAAAAAAGAAATTTTAAGCGCAGCAGAGTAACCAGCGCACATACCTGTTAGCTCAGGTGAGTTTAAAAGGCTGCTGTTGATAACAAGGGCATTTGCTAAATAGATGGTGTGTGTGCAACAATATACTGAAAGGTCAATTATATTGTGCAGCTTATCTCACCACCTGTAGTTATTTAGGTGAAAGCTCCAAAATGCTTGCCTAATATGTCTGTTTATCCAAAAGGAAGTAAAAAGGGAGAGCTAGAAAGATAGCATTGCATCACATTACATGGCAATGCAATGCACAGTTGCTGAAGTTGAACCAAAATGAGCTTGTAATCTGGCTTCTGCAACTTTGAACATGAAAAATCCAATGAGGAGAAGAAAAGCAAAGCCAAAGAGTCCATCCCAAAATCCGACAAACAAGCAAAATGAACAAAAAACATTGAATTCAATTCTTTCTGATTTTAGAAACTGCATTAAAGAAGGGGTGCACCGGTCCTGGAGATACTGCAATACCAGGTCAATGCGTGGAGTGGACAGAGCAAGCTCTTTTTCCATCTCCCTGTTCTAAAAATCCATTTAATATATGGTCCCCAGATAGGGGACGTATCAGATATTAAACTGATAAGAACAGATATTACGCTTGATCTTAGCCAAAAGGCCGAGAAGCGATAACCAGAATTGGTTTCAAACTACGGAGCCACCCAAGGATCCTGAAAAGTCCATTTGTGGAGATGAGCTCCTGGACTCCCGTTAAGAAGACATGTTGTCAACCTCTAGATCCCTTACATGCCTGCACTTTTCGGCTTGCTGCTGCTGCAATCCACGCGTTTTAGATCTGCATAACTCCACCTCTTTAAACACAGCACCTTCACCCCCTGCTGTTCCCACCCGCCTCAACACCGTTGGAAGGGAGGAGAACCAATTAAGGCGGGGGGTGGGGTGGAACGAGCAGCTGTCTACCCTTAGCAGGAGGGCTCCTGATTACATACCTCTCCTGCTGCTGCTGGCTGTCCAGCAGCAGACTGAAGGTGGCTGCTGCTGTGCACAGGTATATAAAGGCTCAGAGCCTATTATGACACGCGCAGCCAGCGTTCCATTGCCACATTCCATCTACTGCAGGCAGGATACCTGGCTGGCTGAATGTCGCTGAGAAGCTCACAGAGACCGCCATAAGCAACAGTTTAACAGAATGCCACAGACTAATCAACCAAACTTTTTGGGTTGGGTTCTCTTTTATAGTCTGCAGGCATTAAATGAAAGAAGTCAGTGTTCCAGCAGAAGGAGACAACGTTTCAGAAAAGGCATTGTAGCAAACCAAAAAAGAAATTTTAAGCGCAGCAGAGTAACCAGCGCACATACCTGTTAGCTCAGGTGAGTTTAAAAGGCTGCTGTTGATAACAAGGGCATTTGCTAAATAGATGGTGTGTGTGCAACAATATACTGAAAGGTCAATTATATTGTGCAGCTTATCTCACCACCTGTAGTTATTTAGGTGAAAGCTCCAAAATGCTTGCCTAATATGTCTGTTTATCCAAAAGGAAGTAAAAAGGGAGAGCTAGAAAGATAGCATTGCATCACATTACATGGCAATGCAATGCACAGTTGCTGAAGTTGAACCAAAATGAGCTTGTAATCTGGCTTCTGCAACTTTGAACATGAAAAATCCAATGAGGAGAAGAAAAGCAAAGCCAAAGAGTCCATCCCAAAATCCGACAAACAAGCAAAATGAACAAAAAACATTGAATTCAATTCTTTCTCATTTTAGAAACTGCATTAAAGAAGGGGTGCACCGGTCCTGGAGATACTGCAATACCAGGTCAATGCGTGGAGTGGACAGAGCAAGCTCTTTTTCCATCTCCCTGTTCTAAAAATCCATTTAATATATGGTCCCCAGATAGGGGACGTATCAGATATTAAACTGATAAGAACAGATACTACACTTGATCTTAGCCAAAAGGCCGAGAAGCGATAACCAGAATTGGTTTCAAACTACGGAGCCACCCAAGGATCCTGAAAAGTCCATTTGTGGAGATGAGCTCCTGGACCCCGTTAAGAAGACATGTTGTCAACCTCTAGATCCCTTACATGCCTGCACTTTTCGGCTTGCTGCTGCTGCAATCCACGCGTTTTAGATCTGCATAACTCCACCTCTTTAAACACAGCACCTTCACCCCCTGCTGTTCCCACCCGCCTCAACACCGTTGGAAGGGAGGAGAACCAATTAAGGCGGGGGGTGGGGTGGAACGAGCAGCTGTCTACCCTTAGCAGGAGGGCTCCTGATTACATACCTCTCCTGCTGCTGCTGCTGCTGGCTGTCCAGCAGCAGACTGAAGGTGGCTGCTGCTGTGCACAGGTATATAAAGGCTCAGAGCCTATTATGACACGCGCAGCCAGCGTTCCATTGCCACATTCCATCTACTGCAGGCAGGATACCTGGCTGGCTGAATGTCGCTGAGAAGCTCACAGAGACCGCCATAAGCAACAGTTTAACAGAATGCCACAGACTAATCAACCAAACTTTTTGGGTTGGGTTCTCTTTTATAGTCTGCAGGCATTAAATGAAAGAAGTCAGTGTTCCAGCAGAAGGAGACAACGTTTCAGAAAAGGCATTGTAGCAAACCAAAAAAGAAATTTTAAGCGCAGCAGAGTAACCAGCGCACATACCTGTTAGCTCAGGTGAGTTTAAAAGGCTGCTGTTGATAACAAGGGCATTTGCTAAATAGATGGTGTGTGTGCAACAATATACTGAAAGGTCAATTATATTGTGCAGCTTATCTCACCACCTGTAGTTATTTAGGTGAAAGCTCCAAAATGCTTGCCTAATATGTCTGTTTATCCAAAAGGAAGTAAAAAGGGAGAGCTAGAAAGATAGCATTGCATCACATTACATGGCAATGCAATGCACAGTTGCTGAAGTTGAACCAAAATGAGCTTGTAATCTGGCTTCTGCAACTTTGAACATGAAAAATCCAATGAGGAGAAGAAAAGCAAAGCCAAAGAGTCCATCCCAAAATCCGACAAACAAGCAAAATGAACAAAAAACATTGAATTCAATTCTTTCTGATTTTAGAAACTGCATTAAAGAAGGGGTGCACCGGTCCTGGAGATACTGCAATACCAGGTCAATGCGTGGAGTGGACAGAGCAAGCTCTTTTTCCATCTCCCTGTTCTAAAAATCCATTTAATATATGGTCCCCAGATAGGGGACGTATCAGATATTAAACTGATAAGAACAGATACTACACTTGATCTTAGCCAAAAGGCCGAGAAGCGATAACCAGAATTGGTTTCAAACTACGGAGCCACCCAAGGATCCTGAAAAGTCCATTTGTGGAGATGAGCTCCTGGACTCCCGTTAAGAAGACATGTTGTCAACCTCTAGATCCCTTACATGCCTGCACTTTTCGGCTTGCTGCTGCTGCAATCCACGCGTTTTAGATCTGCATAACTCCACCTCTTTAAACACAGCACCTTCACCCCCTGCTGTTCCCACCCGCCTCAACACCGTTGGAAGGGAGGAGAACCAATTAAGGCGGGGGGTGGGGTGGAACGAGCAGCTGTCTACCCTTAGCAGGAGGGCTCCTGATTACATACCTCTCCTGCTGCTGCTGCTGCTGGCTGTCCAGCAGCAGACTGAAGGTGGCTGCTGCTGTGCACAGGTATATAAAGGCTCAGAGCCTATTATGACACGCGCAGCCAGCGTTCCATTGCCACATTCCATCTACTGCAGGCAGGATACCTGGCTGGCTGAATGTCGCTGAGAAGCTCACAGAGACCGCCATAAGCAACAGTTTAACAGAATGCCACAGACTAATCAACCAAACTTTTTGGGTTGGGTTCTCTTTTATAGTCTGCAGGCATTAAATGAAGGAAGTCAGTGTTCCAGCAGAAGGAGACAACGTTTCAGAAAAGGCATTGTAGCAAACCAAAAAAGAAATTTTAAGCGCAGCAGAGTAACCAGCGCACATACCTGTTAGCTCAGGTGAGTTTAAAAGGCTGCTGTTGATAACAAGGGCATTTGCTAAATAGATGGTGTGTGTGCAACAATATACTGAAAGGTCAATTATATTGTGCAGCTTATCTCACCACCTGTAGTTATTTAGGTGAAAGCTCCAAAATGCTTGCCTAATATGTCTGTTTATCCAAAAGGAAGTAAAAAGGGAGAGCTAGAAAGATAGCATTGCATCACATTACATGGCAATGCAATGCACAGTTGCTGAAGTTGAACCAAAATGAGCTTGTAATCTGGCTTCTGCAACTTTGAACATGAAAAATCCAATGAGGAGAAGAAAAGCAAAGCCAAAGAGTCCATCCCAAAATCCGACAAACAAGCAAAATGAACAAAAAACATTGAATTCAATTCTTTCTGATTTTAGAAACTGCATTAAAGAAGGGGTGCACCGGTCCTGGAGATACTGCAATACCAGGTCAATGCGTGGAGTGGACAGAGCAAGCTCTTTTTCCATCTCCCTGTTCTAAAAATCCATTTAATATATGGTCCCCAGATAGGGGACGTATCAGATATTAAACTGATAAGAACAGATACTACACTTGATCTTAGCCAAAAGGCCGAGAAGCGATAACCAGAATTGGTTTCAAACTACGGAGCCACCCAAGGATCCTGAAAAGTCCATTTGTGGAGATGAGCTCCTGGACTCCCGTTAAGAAGACATGTTGTCAACCTCTAGATCCCTTACATGCCTGCACTTTTCGGCTTGCTGCTGCTGCAATCCACGCGTTTTAGATCTGCATAACTCCACCTCTTTAAACACAGCACCTTCACCCCCTGCTGTTCCCACCCGCCTCAACACCGTTGGAAGGGAGGAGAACCAATTAAGGCGGGGGGTGGGGTGGAACGAGCAGCTGTCTACCCTTAGCAGGAGGGCTCCTGATTACATACCTCTCCTGCTGCTGCTGCTGCTGGCTGTCCAGCAGCAGACTGAAGGTGGCTGCTGCTGTGCACAGGTATATAAAGGCTCAGAGCCTATTATGACACGCGCAGCCAGCGTTCCATTGCCACATTCCATCTACTGCAGGCAGGATACCTGGCTGGCTGAATGTCGCTGAGAAGCTCACAGAGACCGCCATAAGCAACAGTTTAACAGAATGCCACAGACTAATCAACCAAACTTTTTGGGTTGGGTTCTCTTTTATAGTCTGCAGGCATTAAATGAAAGAAGTCAGTGTTCCAGCAGAAGGAGACAACGTTTCAGAAAAGGCATTGTAGCAAACCAAAAAAGAAATTTTAAGCGCAGCAGAGTAACCAGCGCACATACCTGTTAGCTCAGGTGAGTTTAAAAGGCTGCTGTTGATAACAAGGGCATTTGCTAAATAGATGGTGTGTGTGCAACAATATACTGAAAGGTCAATTATATTGTGCAGCTTATCTCACCACCTGTAGTTATTTAGGTGAAAGCTCCAAAATGCTTGCCTAATATGTCTGTTTATCCAAAAGGAAGTAAAAAGGGAGAGCTAGAAAGATAGCATTGCATCACATTACATGGCAATGCAATGCACAGTTGCTGAAGTTGAACCAAAATGAGCTTGTAATCTGGCTTCTGCAACTTTGAACATGAAAAATCCAATGAGGAGAAGAAAAGCAAAGCCAAAGAGTCCATCCCAAAATCCGACAAACAAGCAAAATGAACAAAAAACATTGAATTCAATTCTTTCTGATTTTAGAAACTGCATTAAAGAAGGGGTGCACCGGTCCTGGAGATACTGCAATACCAGGTCAATGCGTGGAGTGGACAGAGCAAGCTCTTTTTCCATCTCCCTGTTCTAAAAATCCATTTAATATATGGTCCCCAGATAGGGGACGTATCAGATATTAAACTGATAAGAACAGATACTACACTTGATCTTAGCCAAAAGGCCGAGAAGCGATAACCAGAATTGGTTTCAAACTACGGAGCCACCCAAGGATCCTGAAAAGTCCATTTGTGGAGATGAGCTCCTGGACTCCCGTTAAGAAGACATGTTGTCAACCTCTAGATCCCTTACATGCCTGCACTTTTCGGCTTGCTGCTGCTGCAATCCACGCGTTTTAGATCTGCATAACTCCACCTCTTTAAACACAGCACCTTCACCCCCTGCTGTTCCCACCCGCCTCAACACCGTTGGAAGGGAGGAGAACCAATTAAGGCGGGGGGTGGGGTGGAACGAGCAGCTGTCTACCCTTAGCAGGAGGGCTCCTGATTACATACCTCTCCTGCTGCTGCTGCTGCTGGCTGTCCAGCAGCAGACTGAAGGTGGCTGCTGCTGTGCACAGGTATATAAAGGCTCAGAGCCTATTATGACACGCGCAGCCAGCGTTCCATTGCCACATTCCATCTACTGCAGGCAGGATACCTGGCTGGCTGAATGTCGCTGAGAAGCTCACAGAGACCGCCATAAGCAACAGTTTAACAGAATGCCACAGACTAATCAACCAAACTTTTTGGGTTGGGTTCTCTTTTATAGTCTGCAGGCATTAAATGAAAGAAGTCAGTGTTCCAGCAGAAGGAGACAACGTTTCAGAAAAGGCATTGTAGCAAACCAAAAAAGAAATTTTAAGCGCAGCAGAGTAACCAGCGCACATACCTGTTAGCTCAGGTGAGTTTAAAAGGCTGCTGTTGATAACAAGGGCATTTGCTAAATAGATGGTGTGTGTGCAACAATATACTGAAAGGTCAATTATATTGTGCAGCTTATCTCACCACCTGTAGTTATTTAGGTGAAAGCTCCAAAATGCTTGCCTAATATGTCTGTTTATCCAAAAGGAAGTAAAAAGGGAGAGCTAGAAAGATAGCATTGCATCACATTACATGGCAATGCAATGCACAGTTGCTGAAGTTGAACCAAAATGAGCTTGTAATCTGGCTTCTGCAACTTTGAACATGAAAAATCCAATGAGGAGAAGAAAAGCAAAGCCAAAGAGTCCATCCCAAAATCCGACAAACAAGCAAAATGAACAAAAAACATTGAATTCAATTCTTTCTGATTTTAGAAACTGCATTAAAGAAGGGGTGCACCGGTCCTGGAGATACTGCAATACCAGGTCAATGCGTGGAGTGGACAGAGCAAGCTCTTTTTCCATCTCCCTGTTCTAAAAATCCATTTAATATATGGTCCCCAGATAGGGGACGTATCAGATATTAAACTGATAAGAACAGATACTACACTTGATCTTAGCCAAAAGGCCGAGAAGCGATAACCAGAATTGGTTTCAAACTACGGAGCCACCCAAGGATCCTGAAAAGTCCATTTGTGGAGATGAGCTCCTGGACTCCCGTTAAGAAGACATGTTGTCAACCTGTAGATCCCTTACATGCCTGCACTTTTCGGCTTGCTGCTGCTGCAATCCACGCGTTTTAGATCTGCATAACTCCACCTCTTTAAACACAGCACCTTCACCCCCTGCTGTTCCCACCCGCCTCAACACCGTTGGAAGGGAGGAGAACCAATTAAGGCGGGGGGTGGGGTGGAACGAGCAGCTGTCTACCCTTAGCAGGAGGGCTCCTGATTACATACCTCTCCTGCTGCTGCTGCTGGCTGTCCAGCAGCAGACTGAAGGTGGCTGCTGCTGTGCACAGGTATATAAAGGCTCAGAGCCTATTATGACACGCGCAGCCAGCGTTCCATTGCCACATTCCATCTACTGCAGGCAGGATACCTGGCTGGCTGAATGTCGCTGAGAAGCTCACAGAGACCGCCATAAGCAACAGTTTAACAGAATGCCACAGACTAATCAACCAAACTTTTTGGGTTGGGTTCTCTTTTATAGTCTGCAGGCATTAAATGAAAGAAGTCGGTGTTCCAGCAGAAGGAGACAACGTTTCAGAAAAGGCATTGTAGCAAACCAAAAAAGAAATTTTAAGCGCAGCAGAGTAACCAGCGCACATACCTGTTAGCTCAGGTGAGTTTAAAAGGCTGCTGTTGATAACAAGGGCATTTGCTAAATAGATGGTGTGTGTGCAACAATATACTGAAAGGTCAATTATATTGTGCAGCTTATCTCACCACCTGTAGTTATTTAGGTGAAAGCTCCAAAATGCTTGCCTAATATGTCTGTTTATCCAAAAGGAAGTAAAAAGGGAGAGCTAGAAAGATAGCATTGCATCACATTACATGGCAATGCAATGCACAGTTGCTGAAGTTGAACCAAAATGAGCTTGTAATCTGGCTTCTGCAACTTTGAACATGAAAAATCCAATGAGGAGAAGAAAAGCAAAGCCAAAGAGTCCATCCCAAAATCCGACAAACAAGCAAAATGAACAAAAAACATTGAATTCAATTCTTTCTGATTTTAGAAACTGCATTAAAGAAGGGGTGCACCGGTCCTGGAGATACTGCAATACCAGGTCAATGCGTGGAGTGGACAGAGCAAGCTCTTTTTCCATCTCCCTGTTCTAAAAATCCATTTAATATATGGTCCCCAGATAGGGGACGTATCAGATATTAAACTGATAAGAACAGATACTACACTTGATCTTAGCCAAAAGGCCGAGAAGCGATAACCAGAATTGGTTTCAAACTACGGAGCCACCCAAGGATCCTGAAAAGTCCATTTGTGGAGATGAGCTCCTGGACTCCCGTTAAGAAGACATGTTGTCAACCTGTAGATCCCTTACATGCCTGCACTTTTCGGCTTGCTGCTGCTGCAATCCACGCGTTTTAGATCTGCATAACTCCACCTCTTTAAACACAGCACCTTCACCCCCTGCTGTTCCCACCCGCCTCAACACCGTTGGAAGGGAGGAGAACCAATTAAGGCGGGGGGTGGGGTGGAACGAGCAGCTGTCTACCCTTAGCAGGAGGGCTCCTGATTACATACCTCTCCTGCTGCTGCTGCTGGCTGTCCAGCAGCAGACTGAAGGTGGCTGCTGCTGTGCACAGGTATATAAAGGCTCAGAGCCTATTATGACACGCGCAGCCAGCGTTCCATTGCCACATTCCATCTACTGCAGGCAGGATACCTGGCTGGCTGAATGTCGCTGAGAAGCTCACAGAGACCGCCATAAGCAACAGTTTAACAGAATGCCACAGACTAATCAACCAAACTTTTTGGGTTGGGTTCTCTTTTATAGTCTGCAGGCATTAAATGAAAGAAGTCAGTGTTCCAGCAGAAGGAGACAACGTTTCAGAAAAGGCATTGTAGCAAACCAAAAAAGAAATTTTAAGCGCAGCAGAGTAACCAGCGCACATGCCTGTTAGCTCAGGTGAGTTTAAAAGGCTGCTGTTGATAACAAGGGCATTTGCTAAATAGATGGTGTGTGTGCAACAATATACTGAAAGGTCAATTATATTGTGCAGCTTATCTCACCACCTGTAGTTATTTAGGTGAAAGCTCCAAAATGCTTGCCTAATATGTCTGTTTATCCAAAAGGAAGTAAAAAGGGAGAGCTAGAAAGATAGCATTGCATCACATTACATGGCAATGCAATGCACAGTTGCTGAAGTTGAACCAAAATGAGCTTGTAATCTGGCTTCTGCAACTTTGAACATGAAAAATCCAATGAGGAGAAGAAAAGCAAAGCCAAAGAGTCCATCCCAAAATCCGACAAACAAGCAAAATGAACAAAAAACATTGAATTCAATTCTTTCTGATTTTAGAAACTGCATTAAAGAAGGGGTGCACCGGTCCTGGAGATACTGCAATACCAGGTCAATGCGTGGAGTGGACAGAGCAAGCTCTTTTTCCATCTCCCTGTTCTAAAAATCCATTTAATATATGGTCCCCAGATAGGGGACGTATCAGATATTAAACTGATAAGAACAGATACTACACTTGATCTTAGCCAAAAGGCCGAGAAGCGATAACCAGAATTGGTTTCAAACTACGGAGCCACCCAAGGATCCTGAAAAGTCCATTTGTGGAGATGAGCTCCTGGACTCCCGTTAAGAAGACATGTTGTCAACCTCTAGATCCCTTACATGCCTGCACTTTTCGGCTTGCTGCTGCTGCAATCCACGCGTTTTAGATCTGCATAACTCCACCTCTTTAAACACAGCACCTTCACCCCCTGCTGTTCCCACCCGCCTCAACACCGTTGGAAGGGAGGAGAACCAATTAAGGCGGGGGGTGGGGTGGAACGAGCAGCTGTCTACCCTTAGCAGGAGGGCTCCTGATTACATACCTCTCCTGCTGCTGCTGCTGCTGGCTGTCCAGCAGCAGACTGAAGGTGGCTGCTGCTGTGCACAGGTATATAAAGGCTCAGAGCCTATTATGACACGCGCAGCCAGCGTTCCATTGCCACATTCCATCTACTGCAGGCAGGATACCTGGCTGGCTGAATGTCGCTGAGAAGCTCACAGAGACCGCCATAAGCAACAGTTTAACAGAATGCCACAGACTAATCAACCAAACTTTTTGGGTTGGGTTCTCTTTTATAGTCTGCAGGCATTAAATGAAAGAAGTCAGTGTTCCAGCAGAAGGAGACAACGTTTCAGAAAAGGCATTGTAGCAAACCAAAAAAGAAATTTTAAGCGCAGCAGAGTAACCAGCGCACATACCTGTTAGCTCAGGTGAGTTTAAAAGGCTGCTGTTGATAACAAGGGCATTTGCTAAATAGATGGTGTGTGTGCAACAATATAATGAAAGGTCAATTATATTGTGCAGCTTATCTCACCACCTGTAGTTATTTAGGTGAAAGCTCCAAAATGCTTGCCTAATATGTCTGTTTATCCAAAAGGAAGTAAAAAGGGAGAGCTAGAAAGATAGCATTGCATCACATTACATGGCAATGCAATGCACAGTTGCTGAAGTTGAACCAAAATGAGCTTGTAATCTGGCTTCTGCAACTTTGAACATGAAAAATCCAATGAGGAGAAGAAAAGCAAAGCCAAAGAGTCCATCCCAAAATCCGACAAACAAGCAAAATGAACAAAAAACATTGAATTCAATTCTTTCTGATTTTAGAAACTGCATTAAAGAAGGGGTGCACCGGTCCTGGAGATACTGCAATACCAGGTCAATGCGTGGAGTGGACAGAGCAAGCTCTTTTTCCATCTCCCTGTTCTAAAAATCCATTTAATATATGGTCCCCAGATAGGGGACGTATCAGATATTAAACTGATAAGAACAGATACTACACTTGATCTTAGCCAAAAGGCCGAGAAGCGATAACCAGAATTGGTTTCAAACTACGGAGCCACCCAAGGATCCTGAAAAGTCCATTTGTGGAGATGAGCTCCTGGACTCCCGTTAAGAAGACATGTTGTCAACCTCTAGATCCCTTACATGCCTGCACTTTTCGGCTTGCTGCTGCTGCAATCCACGCGTTTTAGATCTGCATAACTCCACCTCTTTAAACACAGCACCTTCACCCCCTGCTGTTCCCACCCGCCTCAACACCGTTGGAAGGGAGGAGAACCAATTAAGGCGGGGGGTGGGGTGGAACGAGCAGCTGTCTACCCTTAGCAGGAGGGCTCCTGATTACATACCTCTCCTGCTGCTGCTGCTGCTGGCTGTCCAGCAGCAGACTGAAGGTGGCTGCTGCTGTGCACAGGTATATAAAGGCTCAGAGCCTATTATGACACGCGCAGCCAGCGTTCCATTGCCACATTCCATCTACTGCAGGCAGGATACCTGGCTGGCTGAATGTCGCTGAGAAGCTCACAGAGACCGCCATAAGCAACAGTTTAACAGAATGCCACAGACTAATCAACCAAACTTTTTGGGTTGGGTTCTCTTTTATAGTCTGCAGGCATTAAATGAAAGAAGTCAGTGTTCCAGCAGAAGGAGACAACGTTTCAGAAAAGGCATTGTAGCAAACCAAAAAAGAAATTTTAAGCGCAGCAGAGTAACCAGCGCACATACCTGTTAGCTCAGGTGAGTTTAAAAGGCTGCTGTTGATAACAAGGGCATTTGCTAAATAGATGGTGTGTGTGCAACAATATACTGAAAGGTCAATTATATTGTGCAGCTTATCTCACCACCTGTAGTTATTTAGGTGAAAGCTCCAAAATGCTTGCCTAATATGTCTGTTTATCCAAAAGGAAGTAAAAAGGGAGAGCTAGAAAGATAGCATTGCATCACATTACATGGCAATGCAATGCACAGTTGCTGAAGTTGAACCAAAATGAGCTTGTAATCTGGCTTCTGCAACTTTGAACATGAAAAATCCAATGAGGAGAAGAAAAGCAAAGCCAAAGAGTCCATCCCAAAATCCGACAAACAAGCAAAATGAACAAAAAACATTGAATTCAATTCTTTCTGATTTTAGAAACTGCATTAAAGAAGGGGTGCACCGGTCCTGGAGATACTGCAATACCAGGTCAATGCGTGGAGTGGACAGAGCAAGCTCTTTTTCCATCTCCCTGTTCTAAAAATCCATTTAATATATGGTCCCCAGATAGGGGACGTATCAGATATTAAACTGATAAGAACAGATACTACACTTGATCTTAGCCAAAAGGCCGAGAAGCGATAACCAGAATTGGTTTCAAACTACGGAGCCACCCAAGGATCCTGAAAAGTCCATTTGTGGAGATGAGCTCCTGGACTCCCGTTAAGAAGACATGTTGTCAACCTCTAGATCCCTTACATGCCTGCACTTTTCGGCTTGCTGCTGCTGCAATCCACGCGTTTTAGATCTGCATAACTCCACCTCTTTAAACACAGCACCTTCACCCCCTGCTGTTCCCACCCGCCTCAACACCGTTGGAAGGGAGGAGAACCAATTAAGGCGGGGGGTGGGGTGGAACGAGCAGCTGTCTACCCTTAGCAGGAGGGCTCCTGATTACATACCTCTCCTGCTGCTGCTGCTGCTGGCTGTCCAGCAGCAGACTGAAGGTGGCTGCTGCTGTGCACAGGTATATAAAGGCTCAGAGCCTATTATGACACGCGCAGTCAGCGTTCCATTGCCACATTCCATCTACTGCAGGCAGGATACCTGGCTGGCTGAATGTCGCTGAGAAGCTCACAGAGACCGCCATAAGCAACAGTTTAACAGAATGCCACAGACTAATCAACCAAACTTTTTGGGTTGGGTTCTCTTTTATAGTCTGCAGGCATTAAATGAAAGAAGTCAGTGTTCCAGCAGAAGGAGACAACGTTTCAGAAAAGGCATTGTAGCAAACCAAAAAAGAAATTTTAAGCGCAGCAGAGTAACCAGCGCACATACCTGTTAGCTCAGGTGAGTTTAAAAGGCTGCTGTTGATAACAAGGGCATTTGCTAAATAGATGGTGTGTGTGCAACAATATACTGAAAGGTCAATTATATTGTGCAGCTTATCTCACCACCTGTAGTTATTTAGGTGAAAGCTCCAAAATGCTTGCCTAATATGTCTGTTTATCCAAAAGGAAGTAAAAAGGGAGAGCTAGAAAGATAGCATTGCATCACATTACATGGCAATGCAATGCACAGTTGCTGAAGTTGAACCAAAATGAGCTTGTAATCTGGCTTCTGCAACTTTGAACATGAAAAATCCAATGAGGAGAAGAAAAGCAAAGCCAAAGAGTCCATCCCAAAATCCGACAAACAAGCAAAATGAACAAAAAACATTGAATTCAATTCTTTCTGATTTTAGAAACTGCATTAAAGAAGGGGTGCACCGGTCCTGGAGATACTGCAATACCAGGTCAATGCGTGGAGTGGACAGAGCAAGCTCTTTTTCCATCTCCCTGTTCTAAAAATCCATTTAATATATGGTCCCCAGATAGGGGACGTATCAGATATTAAACTGATAAGAACAGATACTACACTTGATCTTAGCCAAAAGGCCGAGAAGCGATAACCAGAATTGGTTTCAAACTACGGAGCCACCCAAGGATCCTGAAAAGTCCATTTGTGGAGATGAGCTCCTGGACTCCCGTTAAGAAGACATGTTGTCAACCTCTAGATCCCTTACATGCCTGCACTTTTCGGCTTGCTGCTGCTGCAATCCACGCGTTTTAGATCTGCATAACTCCACCTCTTTAAACACAGCACCTTCACCCCCTGCTGTTCCCACCCGCCTCAACACCGTTGGAAGGGAGGAGAACCAATTAAGGCGGGGGGTGGGGTGGAACGAGCAGCTGTCTACCCTTAGCAGGAGGGCTCCTGATTACATACCTCTCCTGCTGCTGCTGCTGCTGGCTGTCCAGCAGCAGACTGAAGGTGGCTGCTGCTGTGCACAGGTATATAAAGGCTCAGAGCCTATTATGACACGCGCAGCCAGCGTTCCATTGCCACATTCCATCTACTGCAGGCAGGATACCTGGCTGGCTGAATGTCGCTGAGAAGCTCACAGAGACCGCCATAAGCAACAGTTTAACAGAATGCCACAGACTAATCAACCAAACTTTTTGGGTTGGGTTCTCTTTTATAGTCTGCAGGCATTAAATGAAAGAAGTCAGTGTTCCAGCAGAAGGAGACAACGTTTCAGAAAAGGCATTGTAGCAAACCAAAAAAGAAATTTTAAGCGCAGCAGAGTAACCAGCGCACATACCTGTTAGCTCAGGTGAGTTTAAAAGGCTGCTGTTGATAACAAGGGCATTTGCTAAATAGATGGTGTGTGTGCAACAATATACTGAAAGGTCAATTATATTGTGCAGCTTATCTCACCACCTGTAGTTATTTAGGTGAAAGCTCCAAAATGCTTGCCTAATATGTCTGTTTATCCAAAAGGAAGTAAAAAGGGAGAGCTAGAAAGATAGCATTGCATCACATTACATGGCAATGCAATGCACAGTTGCTGAAGTTGAACCAAAATGAGCTTGTAATCTGGCTTCTGCAACTTTGAACATGAAAAATCCAATGAGGAGAAGAAAAGCAAAGCCAAAGAGTCCATCCCAAAATCCGACAAACAAGCAAAATGAACAAAAAACATTGAATTCAATTCTTTCTGATTTTAGAAACTGCATTAAAGAAGGGGTGCACCGGTCCTGGAGATACTGCAATACCAGGTCAATGCGTGGAGTGGACAGAGCAAGCTCTTTTTCCATCTCCCTGTTCTAAAAATCCATTTAATATATGGTCCCCAGATAGGGGACGTATCAGATATTAAACTGATAAGAACAGATACTACACTTGATCTTAGCCAAAAGGCCGAGAAGCGATAACCAGAATTGGTTTCAAACTACGGAGCCACCCAAGGATCCTGAAAAGTCCATTTGTGGAGATGAGCTCCTGGACTCCCGTTAAGAAGACATGTTGTCAACCTCTAGATCCCTTACATGCCTGCACTTTTCGGCTTGCTGCTGCTGCAATCCACGCGTTTTAGATCTGCATAACTCCACCTCTTTAAACACAGCACCTTCACCCCCTGCTGTTCCCACCCGCCTCAACACCGTTGGAAGGGAGGAGAACCAATTAAGGCGGGGGGTGGGGTGGAACGAGCAGCTGTCTACCCTTAGCAGGAGGGCTCCTGATTACATACCTCTCCTGCTGCTGCTGCTGCTGGCTGTCCAGCAGCAGACTGAAGGTGGCTGCTGCTGTGCACAGGTATATAAAGGCTCAGAGCCTATTATGACACGCGCAGCCAGCGTTCCATTGCCACATTCCATCTACTGCAGGCAGGATACCTGGCTGGCTGAATGTCGCTGAGAAGCTCACAGAGACCGCCATAAGCAACAGTTTAACAGAATGCCACAGACTAATCAACCAAACTTTTTGGGTTGGGTTCTCTTTTATAGTCTGCAGGCATTAAATGAAAGAAGTCAGTGTTCCAGCAGAAGGAGACAACGTTTCAGAAAAGGCATTGTAGCAAACCAAAAAAGAAATTTTAAGCGCAGCAGAGTAACCAGCGCACATACCTGTTAGCTCAGGTGAGTTTAAAAGGCTGCTGTTGATAACAAGGGCATTTGCTAAATAGATGGTGTGTGTGCAACAATATACTGAAAGGTCAATTATATTGTGCAGCTTATCTCACCACCTGTAGTTATTTAGGTGAAAGCTCCAAAATGCTTGCCTAATATGTCTGTTTATCCAAAAGGAAGTAAAAAGGGAGAGCTAGAAAGATAGCATTGCATCACATTACATGGCAATGCAATGCACAGTTGCTGAAGTTGAACCAAAATGAGCTTGTAATCTGGCTTCTGCAACTTTGAACATGAAAAATCCAATGAGGAGAAGAAAAGCAAAGCCAAAGAGTCCATCCCAAAATCCGACAAACAAGCAAAATGAACAAAAAACATTGAATTCAATTCTTTCTGATTTTAGAAACTGCATTAAAGAAGGGGTGCACCGGTCCTGGAGATACTGCAATACCAGGTCAATGCGTGGAGTGGACAGAGCAAGCTCTTTTTCCATCTCCCTGTTCTAAAAATCCATTTAATATATGGTCCCCAGATAGGGGACGTATCAGATATTAAACTGATAAGAACAGATACTACACTTGATCTTAGCCAAAAGGCCGAGAAGCGATAACCAGAATTGGTTTCAAACTACGGAGCCACCCAAGGATCCTGAAAAGTCCATTTGTGGAGATGAGCTCCTGGACTCCCGTTAAGAAGACATGTTGTCAACCTCTAGATCCCTTACATGCCTGCACTTTTCGGCTTGCTGCTGCTGCAATCCACGCGTTTTAGATCTGCATAACTCCACCTCTTTAAACACAGCACCTTCACCCCCTGCTGTTCCCACCCGCCTCAACACCGTTGGAAGGGAGGAGAACCAATTAAGGCGGGGGGTGGGGTGGAACGAGCAGCTGTCTACCCTTAGCAGGAGGGCTCCTGATTACATACCTCTCCTGCTGCTGCTGCTGCTGGCTGTCAAGCAGCAGACTGAAGGTGGCTGCTGCTGTGCACAGGTATATAAAGGCTCAGAGCCTATTATGACACGCGCAGCCAGCGTTCCATTGCCACATTCCATCTACTGCAGGCAGGATACCTGGCTGGCTGAATGTCGCTGAGAAGCTCACAGAGACCGCCATAAGCAACAGTTTAACAGAATGCCACAGACTAATCAACCAAACTTTTTGGGTTGGGTTCTCTTTTATAGTCTGCAGGCATTAAATGAAAGAAGTCAGTGTTCCAGCAGAAGGAGACAACGTTTCAGAAAAGGCATTGTAGCAAACCAAAAAAGAAATTTTAAGCGCAGCAGAGTAACCAGCGCACATACCTGTTAGCTCAGGTGAGTTTAAAAGGCTGCTGTTGATAACAAGGGCATTTGCTAAATAGATGGTGTGTGTGCAACAATATACTGAAAGGTCAATTATATTGTGCAGCTTATCTCACCACCTGTAGTTATTTAGGTGAAAGCTCCAAAATGCTTGCCTAATATGTCTGTTTATCCAAAAGGAAGTAAAAAGGGAGAGCTAGAAAGATAGCATTGCATCACATTACATGGCAATGCAATGCACAGTTGCTGAAGTTGAACCAAAATGAGCTTGTAATCTGGCTTCTGCAACTTTGAACATGAAAAATCCAATGAGGAGAAGAAAAGCAAAGCCAAAGAGTCCATCCCAAAATCCGACAAACAAGCAAAATGAACAAAAAACATTGAATTCAATTCTTTCTGATTTTAGAAACTGCATTAAAGAAGGGGTGCACCGGTCCTGGAGATACTGCAATACCAGGTCAATGCGTGGAGTGGACAGAGCAAGCTCTTTTTCCATCTCCCTGTTCTAAAAATCCATTTAATATATGGTCCCCAGATAGGGGACGTATCAGATATTAAACTGATAAGAACAGATACTACACTTGATCTTAGCCAAAAGGCCGAGAAGCGATAACCAGAATTGGTTTCAAACTACGGAGCCACCCAAGGATCCTGAAAAGTCCATTTGTGGAGATGAGCTCCTGGACTCCCGTTAAGAAGACATGTTGTCAACCTCTAGATCCCTTACATGCCTGCACTTTTCGGCTTGCTGCTGCTGCAATCCACGCGTTTTAGATCTGCATAACTCCACCTCTTTAAACACAGCACCTTCACCCCCTGCTGTTCCCACCCGCCTCAACACCGTTGGAAGGGAGGAGAACCAATTAAGGCGGGGGGTGGGGTGGAACGAGCAGCTGTCTACCCTTAGCAGGAGGGCTCCTGATTACATACCTCTCCTGCTGCTGCTGCTGCTGGCTGTCCAGCAGCAGACTGAAGGTGGCTGCTGCTGTGCACAGGTATATAAAGGCTCAGAGCCTATTATGACACGCGCAGTCAGCGTTCCATTGCCACATTCCATCTACTGCAGGCAGGATACCTGGCTGGCTGAATGTCGCTGAGAAGCTCACAGAGACCGCCATAAGCAACAGTTTAACAGAATGCCACAGACTAATCAACCAAACTTTTTGGGTTGGGTTCTCTTTTATAGTCTGCAGGCATTAAATGAAAGAAGTCAGTGTTCCAGCAGAAGGAGACAACGTTTCAGAAAAGGCATTGTAGCAAACCAAAAAAGAAATTTTAAGCGCAGCAGAGTAACCAGCGCACATACCTGTTAGCTCAGGTGAGTTTAAAAGGCTGCTGTTGATAACAAGGGCATTTGCTAAATAGATGGTGTGTGTGCAACAATATACTGAAAGGTCAATTATATTGTGCAGCTTATCTCACCACCTGTAGTTATTTAGGTGAAAGCTCCAAAATGCTTGCCTAATATGTCTGTTTATCCAAAAGGAAGTAAAAAGGGAGAGCTAGAAAGATAGCATTGCATCACATTACATGGCAATGCAATGCACAGTTGCTGAAGTTGAACCAAAATGAGCTTGTAATCTGGCTTCTGCAACTTTGAACATGAAAAATCCAATGAGGAGAAGAAAAGCAAAGCCAAAGAGTCCATCCCAAAATCCGACAAACAAGCAAAATGAACAAAAAACATTGAATTCAATTCTTTCTGATTTTAGAAACTGCATTAAAGAAGGGGTGCACCGGTCCTGGAGATACTGCAATACCAGGTCAATGCGTGGAGTGGACAGAGCAAGCTCTTTTTCCATCTCCCTGTTCTAAAAATCCATTTAATATATGGTCCCCAGATAGGGGACGTATCAGATATTAAACTGATAAGAACAGATTTTTTTTTTTTTTTTAATTTGGCTATCCCCTGCAGAGGGATAAAACCGTTTATTAAAACTTTAACAAATTACAAGCATAATTACACAAATACCAAACGTTAAAAGACAAATGAAATTTACAAAACAAAAAAATACAAAGATTTTAAATAATTAGGTTCCATTGGTCAACAAGCCATTTTTTGGAAATATGTACATTCTTCTTTTTGTCAATTAAATAATAAGTATACATTTCACATAAACATAAACTTAAAACATCATTCACTGATAAAACATCTTGTTTAAAAATAGCAATGTTGCGCGCTTTCCAGAGAGATGACTTGGCGCAGTTCACTGTCTTCCAAGCCATTGTGTACTGGTCCATTGTGGGGCATTCCATAAGTCCGTATAGCACAGTTTTATATGTAAAGTCCTTGAGGTCTGCCACCCTTTCCAGTAGGGGGAGCAGTCTTCTCCAGAAATCCTTTGCAAAATTACATGTCCATAATAGATGTTCCACCGTTTCCTCGTCTTGGCATCCGGCTCTTGGGCAGATGGCAGACCTCACAAATCCTCTTCTGTATTGGAATGCCCGGCAAGGAAGACAGCGGTGCATGCAACTCCAAGCCAGATCTCTCTGTTCATTAAAAAGATAAAAAACGTTAATCATTTTCCAGATAGACATAGATTTGTCATCATCATATCTGTCAACATTACATATTTCCTCACTTTTACGTATTTCTTTAATTAGTTTCTTACTATTTCTTAATTCCTCTATTTTCTTAGTCCCTAAATTAAAATCGGACACTATTTTCCTTAAAATCTCATAATGCGTCGACAAATTAAAAGCATGGGGCACAGATATATTAACTTCATACCATCCAAACTTTCTCATAAAAAATCCTGTATTAAAACGCATAAAAAAGGACCAATAGTGATTCTTAAAAAGGGCATTAAAACAGTAAACGAACAGATGGATTAAAAGAAACCTATTAAAATCTGGAAAATCTTTACCACCTTTTACTTTTGATTTCATCACGATTTCTCTTTTCAGCTTTTCCATTTTTGAGTTCCAAAAGAAGGTAAAACAGGTTTTGGTTATCTTTTTTAAAACATTAACAGGCGGGGGGAAAACCATGCTAAGATACAATAAAAGAGGTAAAATCACCATCTTTAAAACCAATACTTTACCCTCCATTGTAAGTCTCCTCATGTTCCACATACATATTTTCGTATTTACTTTCTGTGTAACTGTTTCCCAACTATTATAACCATCATTATTTTCAGTGAATGATATACCTAAAATGGAAATGGATTCGGAGACATTAATTGGTACATCACGTAAAATCATCCCCCCAACACTTAAAATGTTACACTTATTAAAATTGATTTTAAAACCAGAAGCTAGGCAAAAGGATTGCACTTGATGGAGAGTGGCCGTAAGTGATGGTGCATCTGTACACAAGACCGCCACGTCATCCATGTAGCCTACAACCTTGGCCTCCAAACCACCGCTTCCAGGCAGAGGGACACCGCATATCTGTTTATTTTGGCGTATTGCACATAACATTGGTTCCAGTGCACAGATAAACAGTAGGGGGGACAGAGGGCATCCCTGTTTCACCCCTGACCGTAAAAATACCTCTTGTGTCTTAAAACCATTCACTAAAATCTTACTTGTACAATCCTTGTAAAATGCTTTAAGCGATAGTAAAAACCCTTCTGGTATGCCCATTTTCTCTAAAACTTTAAAAAGATAAAAGTGTGAGACACGGTCAAATGCTTTTTCAAAATCAATAGATAAAATCGCCATTTTCCCCTTTCTGTCTTTCACATCCTCAATACAGTCTTTCACTAAATTCAGATTGTCCCATATACTGCGCCCCGGCACCCCACACACTTGATTAGAATGAATAACTTTGCTGATGACTTCTTTTAGACGATTTGCACAAATTTTAGCCATTATTTTATAGTCACAATTTAAAAGTGTTATTGGTCTCCAGTTTTCTAATTTTGATTTATCGCCTTTTTTGTATAGGAGGGAGACTTCACCTTTCTTCCAGGAATTTAATAAAACCTTATTATTAAAAACCTCAGTAAACAAATAAAACAAATCATCTTTTAAAATATCATAAAAACATACATAAAATTCTATTGGGATGCCATCAGGACCAGGGACCTTTCCAGTTTTAAAACTTTTAATAGTTTTTAACACTTCTTGTTCCGTTAAAACTTGGGATAAAAACTCTTGGGATGCGGGATCTAAAACAGCTGTTAGTCCTTGCAGCGAATCATCCATTAATTTATTATCTATATTTTTTCCATTAAAAAGATAAGAAAAAAAAACCTCAACTTTACCCAGCATATTTTTTATATTATTCTCACCATCTATATGGTCAATTATCACTTTTTCTTTTTTATTTTTCCTAAAAAAATATCTGGAACACTTTTCATTTTCTTCTATATGTTGTACTCTAGAACGAAAAATTATCTCTTTTCCTTTTTGTTCTAGCCATTTTGAAATCTCTTCTTTTAAGTTTGAAATATCAACTTGTACATCTATCCCATTGTCTCTGAGCTTAAATAATGTTTGTAGGCGGGTATTTAAAATTCTATATTCTTCATATTTTTCTTTGGCTTTACATATACTCTTTTTAATAAAAAAGTCTTTTATTTTTACTTTCATTCTATCCCACCATACACTCATAGTCTCATTTGTTTTTTTCCCTTTTCTACATTTCCTATAAAACTCAATAAAATCTGATAAAATCTGCGGGTCGGTTAAAAGGGATACGTTCATTTTCCAGCTTTTCTTACCACATTTTTTGTTGTCATTTACTTTTATGGTAAAGGATAAAAGTTTATGGTCTGAAAATATATTAGTTAAAACTTCACATTTGGCAGGTATTGTTTTATCTGAACCAAAAATAAAATCAATCCTAGAGCTACAATTAGCATTGCTCCAAGTGAAACCGGCGTCCTCTGTGCTGTCACTATGACACTCTTTATATATGTCTATCAATTTAGCATCTTTGACTATATCATGTAGCATACCTGAGGTTTTATCGTAGTTCCTGCTTACAGAGCTGGAGCGCCGGTTTTCACCTTTTAAAACACAATTAAAATCCCCTGCTAAGATAAAAGGTTCAGAGTTATTAATAAATAATGGTAAAAGATCAAGCATTTCGGCTCTTTCATTTTTCTCTGGGGATCCATAAAAATTTAAAAACTGCCATCTAATACCATCAATAAAAGCTTTCACTAATAAAATACGACCTGGTAAAATTTCTTGAATAAAATCAATTAAAACGTTCCCTTTAAAAAGTATGGCTACACCCGCTGATCCTGCAGCATTCGATCCGGACCAGACAGATGGCCCACACTTCCACTCATCTTTATATTTTTGATATGACATTTCATGTGGGATATTACATTCTTGCAGAAAAAATACAGATGCAGTAAAACACGTAAAAAAATTAAAAAGAGCAGTTCTTCTCGTGTTAGATTTTATGCCTCTCACGTTGAGGGAAATACCTTTGAGTTCAGCCATCATTAGAAAATGTAGAAATTTTACTTAGGTAACTAAGAGCAACGGATTTACCTGTCCGATGAACCTGATCAGACCACTGGGCTTGCGCCTCCCTCCTCATCTGATATTATCGTCACGAGAGTCTCCGTGGAGGAGGAAAGATTACCACATTTATATAAACCCGACGCTACACTGGCATAGCTCGGAGGGCTGGCTGGCAGAACCCGCTGGGTCTCCATTGGCTGGCCATGCAGTTCCTCATCAGGTGGGTCCCCGAGGGGTTCCGACGCCCCTGTTTGACCTGTAGAAGGTCGTCCTAAAGGAGGAGGTTGCGCACAAGGCAGAGCCTCTGACTCTTCAGAGGCAGCAAGATCCCGGTCCCCACCTGTAGCAGCGGAGACCGAAACCCCTGAGGGTCCAGCGTCCACGTCCCCTTCTGGAGAAGTGTCCATCTGTTCACCTCCTGCTGCCTCCTCCGAACCACCCTTTTTCTTTTTCTTAGGACCCACCTTTATCCACTCAGCGCCCTCAGCACTAGGAGACCCAGACTGGGCATGGGCTTCTGTGTCGGCCTTTTGCCGGTCCCTTTTGACCTTACCAGTAGTGCCCTTCTGCTCCTTCTCAGCCCTCCTTTTGGACTCCCGCAGGTCCTGCAGCCAGGTTTTGGGATTTGGTATTTTACCTGTCATAGACTCTGGAGACACTTCACTATTTGGTACGCCCTTATTGTCTCCAGAGGCTCCAGGTTGTTGTTCCTCCTCCTGAGGGGTGGTCTGATCTTTTGGTCCTTGGTCGGACGTCTTGGACTTCCCCTTTTGCTCATCTTCCCGAAATCTGTGAGGGCAAGAAAAATAAAAGTGACCTGGAGTCTGGCAAAAACTGCATTTCTTTTCCTTAGGGCATTCTTTTGTCTCATGTTCTTCACTAGCACAATTTCTACATGATACATGACAGTTTTCTTTTGAATGACCATAGCGCCCACAATTTCTGCAATATACTGGCATCCCAGAAAAGAAGAAATCCCCATTTGTTTGCCCAATTTTGAAACGGGCAGGGGGGAGCCGTATACCACCTGGTGTATTTGGATCTCTTGTACACTTCACAAGGAATTTCCACTTAGATGTCCATATGTTATATTCGTTTAATATCTTCCCAATACATTTAACACTTTTAAAATAAATTGCTAGAAATGACATTACTTCTGGAGCAGAAACAAAGGGCGAAAATATTTTTACAATAACCAGTCTTACCTCATCCAGGACGTGCTCAACAATTTGTATCCCTTTCAAAACAGGACTATTTTCAACTTTTTTTAACTTTTCTAGTACATCTCTAAAAATACCTTCTCCGGTGAATGTGATGTCATAGTCACCTCTTCTGGGATAATCCTGGATGGAGAGAATTTCATTCCTTTGTACGCCAAGAAGGTTCCTGAGCACGTCCTGGACTACATACCCTAATTTCCTCATATCCGAGCCACCCGCCGTGAAGTGAACTCGGATAGAGTTTTTTAGCCTCGCATAAAGAGGCACGAGGTTAGGGTCAACCTCCATGGAAAAATGCAACAAGGTTGCAAGTTGCAGCCACTTGCAATCTGCGCTCCTAGTGTTCTTGCAGCGAAAAACACCTGGAAGCTGGGGGATCGCAACTCGTTACCCTGGGACTAAGCCCTCTCCCTAATAGCAGCAAGCAGGTTAAGTCCACCAAAGTGGACGATCCTGCCAGGCCAAGGAGAGGAGTACCCGAGTGCCCTTCAACCACAATCTCCTGCAATAAAGCACTTGATCTTAGCCAAAAGGCCGAGAAGCGATAACCAGAATTGGTTTCAAACTACGGAGCCACCCAAGGATCCTGAAAAGTCCATTTGTGGAGATGAGCTCCTGGACTCCCGTTAAGAAGACATGTTGTCAACCTCTAGATCCCTTACATGCCTGCACTTTTCGGCTTGCTGCTGCTGCAATCCACGCGTTTTAGATCTGCATAACTCCACCTCTTTAAACACAGCACCTTCACCCCCTGCTGTTCCCACCCGCCTCAACACCGTTGGAAGGGAGGAGAACCAATTAAGGCGGGGGGTGGGGTGGAATGAGCAGCTGTCTACCCTTAGCAGGAGGGCTCCTGATTACATACCTCTCCTGCTGCTGCTGCTGGCTGTCCAGCAGCAGACTGAAGGTGGCTGCTGCTGTGCACAGGTATATAAAGGCTCAGAGCCTATTATGACACGCGCAGCCAGCGTTCCATTGCCACATTCCATCTACTGCAGGCAGGATACCTGGCTGGCTGAATGTCGCTGAGAAGCTCACAGAGACCGCCATAAGCAACAGTTTAACAGAATGCCACAGACTAATCAACCAAACTTTTTGGGTTGGGTTCTCTTTTATAGTCTGCAGGCATTAAATGAAAGAAGTCAGTGTTCCAGCAGAAGGAGACAACGTTTCAGAAAAGGCATTGTAGCAAACCAAAAAAGAAATTTTAAGCGCAGCAGAGTAACCAGCGCACATACCTGTTAGCTCAGGTGAGTTTAAAAGGCTGCTGTTGATAACAAGGGCATTTGCTAAATAGATGGTGTGTGTGCAACAATATACTGAAAGGTCAATTATATTGTGCAGCTTATCTCACCACCTGTAGTTATTTAGGTGAAAGCTCCAAAATGCTTGCCTAATATGTCTGTTTATCCAAAAGGAAGTAAAAAGGGAGAGCTAGAAAGATAGCATTGCATCACATTACATGGCAATGCAATGCACAGTTGCTGAAGTTGAACCAAAATGAGCTTGTAATCTGGCTTCTGCAACTTTGAACATGAAAAATCCAATGAGGAGAAGAAAAGCAAAGCCAAAGAGTCCATCCCAAAATCCGACAAACAAGCAAAATGAACAAAAAACATTGAATTCAATTCTTTCTGATTTTAGAAACTGCATTAAAGAAGGGGTGCACCGGTCCTGGAGATACTGCAATACCAGGTCAATGCGTGGAGTGGACAGAGCAAGCTCTTTTTCCATCTCCCTGTTCTAAAAATCCATTTAATATATGGTCCCCAGATAGGGGACGTATCAGATATTAAACTGATAAGAACAGATACTACACTTGATCTTAGCCAAAAGGCCGAGAAGCGATAACCAGAATTGGTTTCAAACTACGGAGCCACCCAAGGATCCTGAAAAGTCCATTTGTGGAGATGAGCTCCTGGACTCCCGTTAAGAAGACATGTTGTCAACCTCTAGATCCCTTACATGCCTGCACTTTTCGGCTTGCTGCTGCTGCAATCCACGCGTTTTAGATCTGCATAACTCCACCTCTTTAAACACAGCACCTTCACCCCCTGCTGTTCCCACCCGCCTCAACACCGTTGGAAGGGAGGAGAACCAATTAAGGCGGGGGGTGGGGTGGAACGAGCAGCTGTCTACCCTTAGCAGGAGGGCTCCTGATTACATACCTCTCCTGCTGCTGCTGCTGGCTGTCCAGCAGCAGACTGAAGGTGGCTGCTGCTGTGCACAGGTATATAAAGGCTCAGAGCCTATTATGACACGCGCAGCCAGCGTTCCATTGCCACATTCCATCTACTGCAGGCAGGATACCTGGCTGGCTGAATGTCGCTGAAAAGCTCACAGAGACCGCCATAAGCAACAGTTTAACAGAATGCCACAGACTAATCAACCAAACTTTTTGGGTTGGGTTCTCTTTTATAGTCTGCAGGCATTAAATGAAAGAAGTCAGTGTTCCAGCAGAAGGAGACAACGTTTCAGAAAAGGCATTGTAGCAAACCAAAAAAGAAATTTTAAGCGCAGCAGAGTAACCAGCGCACATACCTGTTAGCTCAGGTGAGTTTAAAAGGCTGCTGTTGATAACAAGGGCATTTGCTAAATAGATGGTGTGTGTGCAACAATATACTGAAAGGTCAATTATATTGTGCAGCTTATCTCACCACCTGTAGTTATTTAGGTGAAAGCTCCAAAATGCTTGCCTAATATGTCTGTTTATCCAAAAGGAAGTAAAAAGGGAGAGCTAGAAAGATAGCATTGCATCACATTACATGGCAATGCAATGCACAGTTGCTGAAGTTGAACCAAAATGAGCTTGTAATCTGGCTTCTGCAACTTTGAACATGAAAAATCCAATGAGGAGAAGAAAAGCAAAGCCAAAGAGTCCATCCCAAAATCCGACAAACAAGCAAAATGAACAAAAAACATTGAATTCAATTCTTTCTGATTTTAGAAACTGCATTAAAGAAGGGGTGCACCGGTCCTGGAGATACTGCAATACCAGGTCAATGCGTGGAGTGGACAGAGCAAGCTCTTTTTCCATCTCCCTGTTCTAAAAATCCATTTAATATATGGTCCCCAGATAGGGGACGTATCAGATATTAAACTGATAAGAACAGATTTTTTCTTTTTTTAAGCCCGAATTCGTGTACAAAACCCGAGTGCGCTTAAAAAAGTGACAAGTGCCACAAAAAAAGTGCACTAGGATGCTGGTCTAATTGAAACCCTCTCCAAAAGGAGAAGGGTCCCCCAAACCATTCCCCGTCCCTCCGAGCCAAAAGGCTACAGCGAGGAACAGGGACAAAAAGCCACCTCCAGCCGAAGCCAGAGGCGACCTAATCTTACCCCCAGCACCTGCCCGAGTTCTCACCCGAGCAAGGCACTGGGAGCCAAAGACTGTGCTCCCCACCCGGAAGAGGGGAGCCAACAACACTCTCCTCCCGAAAGAGGAGAGCCAGGGGGGTTCAGGGGGGAGCGGAACCTGATGGCCACACACTCTCCCCCTAGACCTGCCAAGAGAGGAACCCGTAAGGGAACCGCATCCCGACAAAATCCTAGTAGGACGTGACACACGTGAATAAGTGGACACACAGTGACAAAGAAATTAAATAAATAGTGAAGGTTTCACAGTATAATACTGCCCAGACCTTCGACCGGGAATTGAAAAATTCCCCATCCTAAGGCCAGAAGGCCCGGAATAAGGGTGTGTGCGAAGAAAGAAAATTTGAAGTGCTTGTGCAAATGTGCCATAAACTCAAGTGGGGTTCCCAATCCCAGTGAGTTAAGGCACCCCAGGGTCACCACTCCTGGGGCACTTCACACTTCGGGCTTTCGATCTTCCCCGGCCCAATGGCGTCGATCCTGGGGGGCCATGCTTTCCACCAGATGACTATATTAGCCACCTGGGGTACTAACAAGTGCCTAAACCCCAGTGTGCATAATGTATCAATCTACTAGGGCGGCCAACATCCAAAACCGCCTTTTCGAAAGATACTACACTTGATCTTAGCCAAAAGGCCGAGAAGCGATAACCAGAATTGGTTTCAAACTACGGATACACCCAAGGATCCTGAAAAGTCCATCTGTGGAGATGAGCTCCTGGACTCCCGTTAAGAAGACATGTTGTCAACCTCTAGATCCCTTACATGCCTGCACTTTTCGGCTTGCTGCTGCTGCAATCCACGCGTTTTAGATCTGCATAACTCCACCTCTTTAAACACAGCACCTTCACCCCCTGCTGTTCCCACCCGCCTCAACACCGTTGGAAGGGAGGAGAACCAATTAAGGCGGGGGGTGGGGTGGAACGAGCAGCTGTCTACCCTTAGCAGGAGGGCTCCTGATTACATACCTCTCCTGCTGCTGCTGCTGCTGGCTGTCCAGCAGCAGACTGAAGGTGGCTGCTGCTGTGCACAGGTATATAAAGGCTCAGAGCCTATTATGACACGCGCAGCCAGCGTTCCATTGCCACATTCCATCTACTGCAGGCAGGATACCTGGCTGGCTGAATGTCGCTGAGAAGCTCACAGAGACCGCCATAAGCAACAGTTTAACAGAATGCCACAGACTAATCAACCAAACTTTTTGGGTTGGGTTCTCTTTTATAGTCTGCAGGCATTAAATGAAAGAAGTCAGTGTTCCAGCAGAAGGAGACAACGTTTCAGAAAAGGCATTGTAGCAAACCAAAAAAGAAATTTTAAGCGCAGCAGAGTAACCAGCGCACATACCTGTTAGCTCAGGTGAGTTTAAAAGGCTGCTGTTGATAACAAGGGCATTTGCTAAATAGATGGTGTGTGTGCAACAATATACTGAAAGGTCAATTATATTGTGCAGCTTATCTCACCACCTGTAGTTATTTAGGTGAAAGCTCCAAAATGCTTGCCTAATATGTCTGTTTATCCAAAAGGAAGTAAAAAGGGAGAGCTAGAAAGATAGCATTGCATCACATTACATGGCAATGCAATGCACAGTTGCTGAAGTTGAACCAAAATGAGCTTGTAATCTGGCTTCTGCAACTTTGAACATGAAAAATCCAATGAGGAGAAGAAAAGCAAAGCCAAAGAGTCCATCCCAAAATCCGACAAACAAGCAAAATGAACAAAAAACATTGAATTCAATTCTTTCTGATTTTAGAAACTGCATTAAAGAAGGGGTGCACCGGTCCTGGAGATACTGCAATACCAGGTCAATGCGTGGAGTGGACAGAGCAAGCTCTTTTTCCATCTCCCTGTTCTAAAAATCCATTTAATATATGGTCCCCAGATAGGGGACGTATCAGATATTAAACTGATAAGAACAGATACTACACTTGATCTTAGCCAAAAGGCCGAGAAGCGATAACCAGAATTGGTTTCAAACTACGGAGCCACCCAAGGATCCTGAAAAGTCCATTTGTGGAGATGAGCTCCTGGACTCCCGTTAAGAAGACATGTTGTCAACCTCTAGATCCCTTACATGCCTGCACTTTTCGGCTTGCTGCTCCTGCAATCCACGCGTTTTAGATCTGCATAACTCCACCTCTTTAAACACAGCACCTTCACCCCCTGCTGTTCCCACCCGCCTCAACACCGTTGGAAGGGAGGAGAACCAATTAAGGCGGGGGGTGGGGTGGAACGAGCAGCTGTCTACCCTTAGCAGGAGGGCTCCTGATTACATACCTCTCCTGCTGCTGCTGCTGCTGGCTGTCCAGCAGCAGACTGAAGGTGGCTGCTGCTGTGCACAGGTATATAAAGGCTCAGAGCCTATTATGACACGCGCAGCCAGCGTTCCATTGCCACATTCCATCTACTGCAGGCAGGATACCTGGCTGGCTGAATGTCGCTGAGAAGCTCACAGAGACCGCCATAAGCAACAGTTTAACAGAATGCCACAGACTAATCAACCAAACTTTTTGGGTTGGGTTCTCTTTTATAGTCTGCAGGCATTAAATGAAAGAAGTCAGTGTTCCAGCAGAAGGAGACAACGTTTCAGAAAAGGCATTGTAGCAAACCAAAAAAGAAATTTTAAGCGCAGCAGAGTAACCAGCGCACATACCTGTTAGCTCAGGTGAGTTTAAAAGGCTGCTGTTGATAACAAGGGCATTTGCTAAATAGATGGTGTGTGTGCAACAATATACTGAAAGGTCAATTATATTGTGCAGCTTATCTCACCACCTGTAGTTATTTAGGTGAAAGCTCCAAAATGCTTGCCTAATATGTCTGTTTATCCAAAAGGAAGTAAAAAGGGAGAGCTAGAAAGATAGCATTGCATCACATTACATGGCAATGCAATGCACAGTTGCTGAAGTTGAACCAAAATGAGCTTGTAATCTGGCTTCTGCAACTTTGAACATGAAAAATCCAATGAGGAGAAGAAAAGCAAAGCCAAAGAGTCCATTCCAAAATCCGACAAACAAGCAAAATGAACAAAAAACATTGAATTCAATTCTTTCTGATTTTAGAAACTGCATTAAAGAAGGGGTGCACCGGTCCTGGAGATACTGCAATACCAGGTCAATGCGTGGAGTGGACAGAGCAAGCTCTTTTTCCATCTCCCTGTTCTAAAAATCCATTTTATATATGGTCCCCAGATAGGGGACGTATCAGATATTAAACTGATAAGAACAGATACTACACTTGATCTTAGCCAAATGGCCGAGAAGCGATAACCAGAATTGGTTTCAAACTACGGAGCCACCCAAGGATCCTGAAAAGTCCATTTGTGGAGATGAGCTCCTGGACTCCCGTTAAGAAGACATGTTGTCAACCTCTAGATCCCTTACATGCCTGCACTTTTCGGCTTGCTGCTGCTGCAATCCACGCGTTTTAGATCTGCATAACTCCACCTCTTTAAACACAGCACCTTCACCCCCTGCTGTTCCCACCCGCCTCAACACCGTTGGAAGGGAGGAGAACCAATTAAGGCGGGGGGTGGGGTGGAACGAGCAGCTGTCTACCCTTAGCAGGAGGGCTCCTGATTACATACCTCTCCTGCTGCTGCTGCTGCTGGCTGTCCAGCAGCAGACTGAAGGTGGCTGCTGCTGTGCACAGGTATATAAAGGCTCAGAGCCTATTATGACACGCGCAGCCAGCGTTCCATTGCCACATTCCATCTACTGCAGGCAGGATACCTGGCTGGCTGAATGTCGCTGAGAAGCTCACAGAGACCGCCATAAGCAACAGTTTAACAGAATGCCACAGACTAATCAACCAAACTTTTTGGGTTGGGTTCTCTTTTATAGTCTGCAGGCATTAAATGAAAGAAGTCAGTGTTCCAGCAGAAGGAGACAACGTTTCAGAAAAGGCATTGTAGCAAACCAAAAAAGAAATTTTAAGCGCAGCAGAGTAACCAGCGCACATACCTGTTAGCTCAGGTGAGTTTAAAAGGCTGCTGTTGATAACAAGGGCATTTGCTAAATAGATGGTGTGTGTGCAACAATATACTGAAAGGTCAATTATATTGTGCAGCTTATCTCACCACCTGTAGTTATTTAGGTGAAAGCTCCAAAATGCTTGCCTAATATGTCTGTTTATCCAAAAGGAAGTAAAAAGGGAGAGCTAGAAAGATAGCATTGCATCACATTACATGGCAATGCAATGCACAGTTGCTGAAGTTGAACCAAAATGAGCTTGTAATCTGGCTTCTGCAACTTTGAACATGAAAAATCCAATGAGGAGAAGAAAAGCAAAGCCAAAGAGTCCATCCCAAAATCCGACAAACAAGCAAAATGAACAAAAAACATTGAATTCAATTCTTTCTGATTTTAGAAACTGCATTAAAGAAGGGGTGCACCGGTCCTGGAGATACTGCAATACCAGGTCAATGCGTGGAGTGGACAGAGCAAGCTCTTTTTCCATCTCCCTGTTCTAAAAATCCATTTAATATATGGTCCCCAGATAGGGGACGTATCAGATATTAAACTGATAAGAACAGATACTACACTTGATCTTAGCCAAAAGGCCGAGAAGCGATAACCAGAATTGGTTTCAAACTACGGAGCCACCCAAGGATCCTGAAAAGTCCATTTGTGGAGATGAGCTCCTGGACTCCCGTTAAGAAGACATGTTGTCAACCTCTAGATCCCTTACATGCCTGCACTTTTCGGCTTGCTGCTGCTGCAATCCACGCGTTTTAGATCTGCATAACTCCACCTCTTTAAACACAGCACCTTCACCCCCTGCTGTTCCCACCCGCCTCAACACCGTTGGAAGGGAGGAGAACCAATTAAGGCGGGGGGTGGGGTGGAACGAGCAGCTGTCTACCCTTAGCAGGAGGGCTCCTGATTACATACCTCTCCTGCTGCTGCTGCTGCTGGCTGTCCAGCAGCAGACTGAAGGTGGCTGCTGCTGTGCACAGGTATATAAAGGCTCAGAGCCTATTATGACACGCGCAGCCAGCGTTCCATTGCCACATTCCATCTACTGCAGGCAGGATACCTGGCTGGCTGAATGTCGCTGAGAAGCTCACAGAGACCGCCATAAGCAACAGTTTAACAGAATGCCACAGACTAATCAACCAAACTTTTTGGGTTGGGTTCTCTTTTATAGTCTGCAGGCATTAAATGAAAGAAGTCAGTGTTCCAGCAGAAGGAGACAACGTTTCAGAAAAGGCATTGTAGCAAACCAAAAAAGAAATTTTAAGCGCAGCAGAGTAACCAGCGCACATACCTGTTAGCTCAGGTGAGTTTAAAAGGCTGCTGTTGATAACAAGGGCATTTGCTAAATAGATGGTGTGTGTGCAACAATATACTGAAAGGTCAATTATATTGTGCAGCTTATCTCACCACCTGTAGTTATTTAGGTGAAAGCTCCAAAATGCTTGCCTAATATGTCTGTTTATCCAAAAGGAAGTAAAAAGGGAGAGCTAGAAAGATAGCATTGCATCACATTACATGGCAATGCAATGCACAGTTGCTGAAGTTGAACCAAAATGAGCTTGTAATCTGGCTTCTGCAACTTTGAACATGAAAAATCCAATGAGGAGAAGAAAAGCAAAGCCAAAGAGTCCATCCCAAAATCCGACAAACAAGCAAAATGAACAAAAAACATTGAATTCAATTCTTTCTGATTTTAGAAACTGCATTAAAGAAGGGGTGCACCGGTCCTGGAGATACTGCAATACCAGGTCAATGCGTGGAGTGGACAGAGCAAGCTCTTTTTCCATCTCCCTGTTCTAAAAATCCATTTAATATATGGTCCCCAGATAGGGGACGTATCAGATATTAAACTGATAAGAACAGATACTACACTTGATCTTAGCCAAAAGGCCGAGAAGCGATAACCAGAATTGGTTTCAAACTACGGAGCCACCCAAGGATCCTGAAAAGTCCATTTGTGGAGATGAGCTCCTGGACTCCCGTTAAGAAGACATGTTGTCAACCTCTAGATCCCTTACATGCCTGCACTTTTCGGCTTGCTGCTGCTGCAATCCACGCGTTTTAGATCTGCATAACTCCACCTCTTTAAAAACAGCACCTTCACCCCCTGCTGTTCCCACCCGCCTCAACACCGTTGGAAGGGAGGAGAACCAATTAAGGCGGGGGGTGGGGTGGAACGAGCAGCTGTCTACCCTTAGCAGGAGGGCTCCTGATTACATACCTCTCCTGCTGCTGCTGCTGCTGGCTGTCCAGCAGCAGACTGAAGGTGGCTGCTGCTGTGCACAGGTATATAAAGGCTCAGAGCCTATTATGACACGCGCAGCCAGCGTTCCATTGCCACATTCCATCTACTGCAGGCAGGATACCTGGCTGGCTGAATGTCGCTGAGAAGCTCACAGAGACCGCCATAAGCAACAGTTTAACAGAATGCCACAGACTAATCAACCAAACTTTTTGGGTTGGGTTCTCTTTTATAGTCTGCAGGCATTAAATGAAAGAAGTCAGTGTTCCAGCAGAAGGAGACAACGTTTCAGAAAAGGCATTGTAGCAAACCAAAAAAGAAATTTTAAGCGCAGCAGAGTAACCAGCGCACATACCTGTTAGCTCAGGTGAGTTTAAAAGGCTGCTGTTGATAACAAGGGCATTTGCTAAATAGATGGTGTGTGTGCAACAATATACTGAAAGGTCAATTATATTGTGCAGCTTATCTCACCACCTGTAGTTATTTAGGTGAAAGCTCCAAAATGCTTGCCTAATATGTCTGTTTATCCAAAAGGAAGTAAAAAGGGAGAGCTAGAAAGATAGCATTGCATCACATTACATGGCAATGCAATGCACAGTTGCTGAAGTTGAACCAAAATGAGCTTGTAATCTGGCTTCTGCAACTTTGAACATGAAAAATCCAATGAGGAGAAGAAAAGCAAAGCCTAAGAGTCCATCCCAAAATCCGACAAACAAGCAAAATGAACAAAAAACATTGAATTCAATTCTTTCTGATTTTAGAAACTGCATTAAAGAAGGGGTGCACCGGTCCTGGAGATACTGCAATACCAGGTCAATGCGTGGAGTGGACAGAGCAAGCTCTTTTTCCATCTCCCTGTTCTAAAAATCCATTTAATATATGGTCCCCAGATAGGGGACGTATCAGATATTAAACTGATAAGAACAGATACTACACTTGATCTTAGCCAAAAGGCCGAGAAGCGATAACCAGAATTGGTTTCAAACTACGGAGCCACCCAAGGATCCTGAAAAGTCCATTTGTGGAGATGAGCTCCTGGACTCCCGTTAAGAAGACATGTTGTCAACCTCTAGATCCCTTACATGCCTGCACTTTTCGGCTTGCTGCTGCTGTAATCCACGCGTTTTAGATCTGCATAACTCCACCTCTTTAAACACAGCACCTTCACCCCCTGCTGTTCCCACCCGCCTCAACACCGTTGGAAGGGAGGAGAACCAATTAAGGCGGGGGGTGGGGTGGAACGAGCAGCTGTCTACCCTTAGCAGGAGGGCTCCTGATTACATACCTCTCCTGCTGCTGCTGCTGCTGGCTGTCCAGCAGCAGACTGAAGGTGGCTGCTGCTGTGCACAGGTATATAAAGGCTCAGAGCCTATTATGACATGCGCAGCCAGCGTTCCATTGCCACATTCCATCTACTGCAGGCAGGATACCTGGCTGGCTGAATGTCGCTGAGAAGCTCACAGAGACCGCCATAAGCAACAGTTTAACAGAATGCCACAGACTAATCAACCAAACTTTTTGGGTTGGGTTCTCTTTTATAGTCTGCAGGCATTAAATGAAAGAAGTCAGTGTTCCAGCAGAAGGAGACAACGTTTCAGAAAAGGCATTGTAGCAAACCAAAAAAGAAATTTTAAGCGCAGCAGAGTAACCAGCGCACATACCTGTTAGCTCAGGTGAGTTTAAAAGGCTGCTGTTGATAACAAGGGCATTTGCTAAATAGATGGTGTGTGTGCAACAATATACTGAAAGGTCAATTATATTGTGCAGCTTATCTCACCACCTGTAGTTATTTAGGTGAAAGCTCCAAAATGCTTGCCTAATATGTCTGTTTATCCAAAAGGAAGTAAAAAGGGAGAGCTAGAAAGATAGCATTGCATCACATTACATGGCAATGCAATGCACAGTTGCTGAAGTTGAACCAAAATGAGCTTGTAATCTGGCTTCTGCAACTTTGAACATGAAAAATCCAATGAGGAGAAGAAAAGCAAAGCCAAAGAGTCCATCCCAAAATCCGACAAACAAGCAAAATGAACAAAAAACATTGAATTCAATTCTTTCTGATTTTAGAAACTGCATTAAAGAAGGGGTGCACCGGTCCTGGAGATACTGCAATACCAGGTCAATGCGTGGAGTGGACAGAGCAAGCTCTTTTTCCATCTCCCTGTTCTAAAAATCCATTTAATATATGGTCCCCAGATAGGGGACGTATCAGATATTAAACTGATAAGAACAGATACTACACTTGATCTTAGCCAAAAGGCCGAGAAGCGATAACCAGAATTGGTTTCAAACTACGGAGCCACCCAAGGATCCTGAAAAGTCCATTTGTGGAGATGAGCTCCTGGACTCCCGTTAAGAAGACATGTTGTCAACCTCTAGATCCCTTACATGCCTGCACTTTTCGGCTTGCTGCTGCTGCAATCCACGCGTTTTAGATCTGCATAACTCCACCTCTTTAAACACAGCACCTTCACCCCCTGCTGTTCCCACCCGCCTCAACACCGTTGGAAGGGAGGAGAACCAATTAAGGCGGGGGGTGGGGTGGAACGAGCAGCTGTCTACCCTTAGCAGGAGGGCTCCTGATTACATACCTCTCCTGCTGCTGCTGCTGCTGGCTGTCCAGCAGCAGACTGAAGGTGGCTGCTGCTGTGCACAGGTATATAAAGGCTCAGAGCCTATTATGACACGCGCAGCCAGCGTTCCATTGCCACATTCCATCTACTGCAGGCAGGATACCTGGCTGGCTGAATGTCGCTGAGAAGCTCACAGAGACCGCCATAAGCAACAGTTTAACAGAATGCCACAGACTAATCAACCAAACTTTTTGGGTTGGGTTCTCTTTTATAGTCTGCAGGCATTAAATGAAAGAAGTCAGTGTTCCAGCAGAAGGAGACAACGTTTCAGAAAAGGCATTGTAGCAAACCAAAAAAGAAATTTTAAGCGCAGCAGAGTAACCAGCGCACATACCTGTTAGCTCAGGTGAGTTTAAAAGGCTGCTGTTGATAACAAGGGCATTTGCTAAATAGATGGTGTGTGTGCAACAATATACTGAAAGGTCAATTATATTGTGCAGCTTATCTCACCACCTGTAGTTATTTAGGTGAAAGCTCCAAAATGCTTGCCTAATATGTCTGTTTATCCAAAAGGAAGTAAAAAGGGAGAGCTAGAAAGATAGCATTGCATCACATTACATGGCAATGCAATGCACAGTTGCTGAAGTTGAACCAAAATGAGCTTGTAATCTGGCTTCTGCAACTTTGAACATGAAAAATCCAATGAGGAGAAGAAAAGCAAAGCCAAAGAGTCCATCCCAAAATCCGACAAACAAGCAAAATGAACAAAAAACATTGAATTCAATTCTTTCTGATTTTAGAAACTGCATTAAAGAAGGGGTGCACCGGTCCTGGAGATACTGCAATACCAGGTCAATGCGTGGAGTGGACAGAGCAAGCTCTTTTTCCATCTCCCTGTTCTAAAAATCCATTTAATATATGGTCCCCAGATAGGGGACGTATCAGATATTAAACTGATAAGAACAGATACTACACTTGATCTTAGCCAAAAGGCCGAGAAGCGATAACCAGAATTGGTTTCAAACTACGGAGCCACCCAAGGATCCTGAAAAGTCCATTTGTGGAGATGAGCTCCTGGACTCCCGTTAAGAAGACATGTTGTCAACCTCTAGATCCCTTACATGCCTGCACTTTTCGGCTTGCTGCTGCTGCAATCCACGCGTTTTAGATCTGCATAACTCCACCTCTTTAAACACAGCACCTTCACCCCCTGCTGTTCCCACCCGCCTCAACACCGTTGGAAGGGAGGAGAACCAATTAAGGCGGGGGGTGGGGTGGAACGAGCAGCTGTCTACCCTTAGCAGGAGGGCTCCTGATTACATACCTCTCCTGCTGCTGCTGCTGCTGGCTGTCCAGCAGCAGACTGAAGGTGGCTGCTGCTGTGCACAGGTATATAAAGGCTCAGAGCCTATTATGACACGCGCAGCCAGCGTTCCATTGCCACATTCCATCTACTGCAGGCAGGATACCTGGCTGGCTGAATGTCGCTGAGAAGCTCACAGAGACCGCCATAAGCAACAGTTTAACAGAATGCCACAGACTAATCAACCAAACTTTTTGGGTTGGGTTCTCTTTTATAGTCTGCAGGCATTAAATGAAAGAAGTCAGTGTTCCAGCAGAAGGAGACAACGTTTCAGAAAAGGCATTGTAGCAAACCAAAAAAGAAATTTTAAGCGCAGCAGAGTAACCAGCGCACATACCTGTTAGCTCAGGTGAGTTTAAAAGGCTGCTGTTGATAACAAGGGCATTTGCTAAATAGATGGTGTGTGTGCAACAATATACTGAAAGGTCAATTATATTGTGCAGCTTATCTCACCACCTGTAGTTATTTAGGTGAAAGCTCCAAAATGCTTGCCTAATATGTCTGTTTATCCAAAAGGAAGTAAAAAGGGAGAGCTAGAAAGATAGCATTGCATCACATTACATGGCAATGCAATGCACAGTTGCTGAAGTTGAACCAAAATGAGCTTGTAATCTGGCTTCTGCAACTTTGAACATGAAAAATCCAATGAGGAGAAGAAAAGCAAAGCCAAAGAGTCCATCCCAAAATCCGACAAACAAGCAAAATGAACAAAAAACATTGAATTCAATTCTTTCTGATTTTAGAAACTGCATTAAAGAAGGGGTGCACCGGTCCTGGAGATACTGCAATACCAGGTCAATGCGTGGAGTGGACAGAGCAAGCTCTTTTTCCATCTCCCTGTTCTAAAAATCCATTTAATATATGGTCCCCAGATAGGGGACGTATCAGATATTAAACTGATAAGAACAGATACTACACTTGATCTTAGCCAAAAGGCCGAGAAGCGATAACCAGAATTGGTTTCAAACTACGGAGCCACCCAAGGATCCTGAAAAGTCCATTTGTGGAGATGAGCTCCTGGACTCCCGTTAAGAAGACATGTTGTCAACCTCTAGATCCCTTACATGCCTGCACTTTTCGGCTTGCTGCTGCTGCTATCCACGCGTTTTAGATCTGCATAACTCCACCTCTTTAAACACAGCACCTTCACCCCCTGCTGTTCCCACCCGCCTCAACACCGTTGGAAGGGAGGAGAACCAATTAAGGCGGGGGATGGGGTGGAACGAGCAGCTGTCTACCCTTAGCAGGAGGGCTCCTGATTACATACCTCTCCTGCTGCTGCTGCTGCTGGCTGTCCAGCAGCAGACTGAAGGTGGCTGCTGCTGTGCACAGGTATATAAAGGCTCAGAGCCTATTATGACATGCGCAGCCAGCGTTCCATTGCCACATTCCATCTACTGCAGGCAGGATACCTGGCTGGCTGAATGTCGCTGAGAAGCTCACAGAGACCGCCATAAGCAACAGTTTAACAGAATGCCACAGACTAATCAACCAAACTTTTTGGGTTGGGTTCTCTTTTATAGTCTGCAGGCATTAAATGAAAGAAGTCAGTGTTCCAGCAGAAGGAGACAACGTTTCAGAAAAGGCATTGTAGCAAACCAAAAAAGAAATTTTAAGCGCAGCAGAGTAACCAGCGCACATACCTGTTAGCTCAGGTGAGTTTAAAAGGCTGCTGTTGATAACAAGGGCATTTGCTAAATAGATGGTGTGTGTGCAACAATATACTGAAAGGTCAATTATATTGTGCAGCTTATCTCACCACCTGTAGTTATTTAGGTGAAAGCTCCAAAATGCTTGCCTAATATGTCTGTTTATCCAAAAGGAAGTAAAAAGGGAGAGCTAGAAAGATAGCATTGCATCACATTACATGGCAATGCAATGCACAGTTGCTGAAGTTGAACCAAAATGAGCTTGTAATCTGGCTTCTGCAACTTTGAACATGAAAAATCCAATGAGGAGAAGAAAAGCAAAGCCAAAGAGTCCATCCCAAAATCCGACAAACAAGCAAAATGAACAAAAAACATTGAATTCAATTCTTTCTGATTTTAGAAACTGCATTAAAGAAGGGGTGCACCGGTCCTGGAGATACTGCAATACCAGGTCAATGCGTGGAGTGGACAGAGCAAGCTCTTTTTCCATCTCCCTGTTCTAAAAATCCATTTAATATATGGTCCCCAGATAGGGGACGTATCAGATATTAAACTGATAAGAACAGATACTACACTTGATCTTAGCCAAAAGGCCGAGAAGCGATAACCAGAATTGGTTTCAAACTACGGAGCCACCCAAGGATCCTGAAAAGTCCATTTGTGGAGATGAGCTCCTGGACTCCCGTTAAGAAGACATGTTGTCAACCTCTAGATCCCTTACATGCCTGCACTTTTCGGCTTGCTGCTGCTGCTATCCACGCGTTTTAGATCTGCATAACTCCACCTCTTTAAACACAGCACCTTCACCCCCTGCTGTTCCCACCCGCCTCAACACCGTTGGAAGGGAGGAGAACCAATTAAGGCGGGGGGTGGGGTGGAACGAGCAGCTGTCTACCCTTAGCAGGAGGGCTCCTGATTACATACCTCTCCTGCTGCTGCTGCTGCTGGCTGTCCAGCAGCAGACTGAAGGTGGCTGCTGCTGTGCACAGGTATATAAAGGCTCAGAGCCTATTATGACATGCGCAGCCAGCGTTCCATTGCCACATTCCATCTACTGCAGGCAGGATACCTGGCTGGCTGAATGTCGCTGAGAAGCTCACAGAGACCGCCATAAGCAACAGTTTAACAGAATGCCACAGACTAATCAACCAAACTTTTTGGGTTGGGTTCTCTTTTATAGTCTGCAGGCATTAAATGAAAGAAGTCAGTGTTCCAGCAGAAGGAGACAACGTTTCAGAAAAGGCATTGTAGCAAACCAAAAAAGAAATTTTAAGCGCAGCAGAGTAACCAGCGCACATACCTGTTAGCTCAGGTGAGTTTAAAAGGCTGCTGTTGATAACAAGGGCATTTGCTAAATAGATGGTGTGTGTGCAACAATATACTGAAAGGTCAATTATATTGTGCAGCTTATCTCACCACCTGTAGTTATTTAGGTGAAAGCTCCAAAATGCTTGCCTAATATGTCTGTTTATCCAAAAGGAAGTAAAAAGGGAGAGCTAGAAAGATAGCATTGCATCACATTACATGGCAATGCAATGCACAGTTGCTGAAGTTGAACCAAAATGAGCTTGTAATCTGGCTTCTGCAACTTTGAACATGAAAAATCCAATGAGGAGAAGAAAAGCAAAGCCAAAGAGTCCATCCCAAAATCCGACAAACAAGCAAAATGAACAAAAAACATTGAATTCAATTCTTTCTGATTTTAGAAACTGCATTAAAGAAGGGGTGCACCGGTCCTGGAGATACTGCAATACCAGGTCAATGCGTGGAGTGGACAGAGCAAGCTCTTTTTCCATCTCCCTGTTCTAAAAATCCATTTAATATATGGTCCCCAGATAGGGGACGTATCAGATATTAAACTGATAAGAACAGATACTACACTTGATCTTAGCCAAAAGGCCGAGAAGCGATAACCAGAATTGGTTTCAAACTACGGAGCCACCCAAGGATCCTGAAAAGTCCATTTGTGGAGATGAGCTCCTGGACTCCCGTTAAGAAGACATGTTGTCAACCTCTAGATCCCTTACATGCCTGCACTTTTCGGCTTGCTGCTGCTGCAATCCACGCGTTTTAGATCTGCATAACTCCACCTCTTTAAACACAGCACCTTCACCCCCTGCTGTTCCCACCCGCCTCAACACCGTTGGAAGGGAGGAGAACCAATTAAGGCGGGGGGTGGGGTGGAACGAGCAGCTGTCTACCCTTAGCAGGAGGGCTCCTGATTACATACCTCTCCTGCTGCTGCTGCTGCTGGCTGTCCAGCAGCAGACTGAAGGTGGCTGCTGCTGTGCACAGGTATATAAAGGCTCAGAGCCTATTATGACACGCGCAGCCAGCGTTCCATTGCCACATTCCATCTACTGCAGGCAGGATACCTGGCTGGCTGAATGTCGCTGAGAAGCTCACAGAGACCGCCATAAGCAACAGTTTAACAGAATGCCACAGACTAATCAACCAAACTTTTTGGGTTGGGTTCTCTTTTATAGTCTGCAGGCATTAAATGAAAGAAGTCAGTGTTCCAGCAGAAGGAGACAACGTTTCAGAAAAGGCATTGTAGCAAACCAAAAAAGAAATTTTAAGCGCAGCAGAGTAACCAGCGCACATACCTGTTAGCTCAGGTGAGTTTAAAAGGCTGCTGTTGATAACAAGGGCATTTGCTAAATAGATGGTGTGTGTGCAACAATATACTGAAAGGTCAATTATATTGTGCAGCTTATCTCACCACCTGTAGTTATTTAGGTGAAAGCTCCAAAATGCTTGCCTAATATGTCTGTTTATCCAAAAGGAAGTAAAAAGGGAGAGCTAGAAAGATAGCATTGCATCACATTACATGGCAATGCAATGCACAGTTGCTGAAGTTGAACCAAAATGAGCTTGTAATCTGGCTTCTGCAACTTTGAACATGAAAAATCCAATGAGGAGAAGAAAAGCAAAGCCAAAGACTCCATCCCAAAATCCGACAAACAAGCAAAATGAACAAAAAACATTGAATTCAATTCTTTCTGATTTTAGAAACTGCATTAAAGAAGGGGTGCACCGGTCCTGGAGATACTGCAATACCAGGTCAATGCGTGGAGTGGACAGAGCAAGCTCTTTTTCCATCTCCCTGTTCTAAAAATCCATTTAATATATGGTCCCCAGATAGGGGACGTATCAGATATTAAACTGATAAGAACAGATACTACACTTGATCTTAGCCAAAAGGCCGAGAAGCGATAACCAGAATTGGTTTCAAACTACGGAGCCACCCAAGGATCCTGAAAAGTCCATTTGTGGAGATGAGCTCCTGGACTCCCGTTAAGAAGACATGTTGTCAACCTCTAGATCCCTTACATGCCTGCACTTTTCGGCTTGCTGCTGCTGCTGCAATCCACGCGTTTTAGATCTGCATAACTCCACCTCTTTAAACACAGCACCTTCACCCCCTGCTGTTCCCACCCGCCTCAACACCGTTGGAAGGGAGGAGAACCAATTAAGGCGGGGGGTGGGGTGGAACGAGCAGCTGTCTACCCTTAGCAGGAGGGCTCCTGATTACATACCTCTCCTGCTGCTGCTGCTGCTGGCTGTCCAGCAGCAGACTGAAGGTGGCTGCTGCTGTGCACAGGTATATAAAGGCTCAGAGCCTATTATGACACGCGCAGCCAGCGTTCCATTGCCACATTCCATCTACTGCAGGCAGGATACCTGGCTGGCTGAATGTCGCTGAGAAGCTCACAGAGACCGCCATAAGCAACAGTTTAACAGAATGCCACAGACTAATCAACCAAACTTTTTGGGCTGGGTTCTCTTTTATAGTCTGCAGGCATTAAATGAAAGAAGTCAGTGTTCCAGCAGAAGGAGACAACGTTTCAGAAAAGGCATTGTAGCAAACCAAAAAAGAAATTTTAAGCGCAGCAGAGTAACCAGCGCACATACCTGTTAGCTCAGGTGAGTTTAAAAGGCTGCTGTTGATAACAAGGGCATTTGCTAAATAGATGGTGTGTGTGCAACAATATACTGAAAGGTCAATTATATTGTGCAGCTTATCTCACCACCTGTAGTTATTTAGGTGAAAGCTCCAAAATGCTTGCCTAATATGTCTGTTTATCCAAAAGGAAGTAAAAAGGGAGAGCTAGAAAGATAGCATTGCATCACATTACATGGCAATGCAATGCACAGTTGCTGAAGTTGAACCAAAATGAGCTTGTAATCTGGCTTCTGCAACTTTGAACATGAAAAATCCAATGAGGAGAAGAAAAGCAAAGCCAAAGAGTCCATCCCAAAATCCGACAAACAAGCAAAATGAACAAAAAACATTGAATTCAATTCTTTCTGATTTTAGAAACTGCATTAAAGAAGGGGTGCACCGGTCCTGGAGATACTGCAATACCAGGTCAATGCGTGGAGTGGACAGAGCAAGCTCTTTTTCCATCTCCCTGTTCTAAAAATCCATTTAATATATGGTCCCCAGATAGGGGACGTATCAGATATTAAACTGATAAGAACAGATACTACACTTGATCTTAGCCAAAAGGCCGAGAAGCGATAACCAGAATTGGTTTCAAACTACGGAGCCACCCAAGGATCCTGAAAAGTCCATTTGTGGAGATGAGCTCCTGGACTCCCGTTAAGAAGACATGTTGTCAACCTCTAGATCCCTTACATGCCTGCACTTTTCGGCTTGCTGCTGCTGCAATCCACGCGTTTTAGATCTGCATAACTCCACCTCTTTAAACACAGCACCTTCACCCCCTGCTGTTCCCACCCGCCTCAACACCGTTGGAAGGGAGGAGAACCAATTAAGGCGGGGGGTGGGGTGGAACGAGCAGCTGTCTACCCTTAGCAGGAGGGCTCCTGATTACATACCTCTCCTGCTGCTGCTGCTGCTGGCTGTCCAGCAGCAGACTGAAGGTGGCTGCTGCTGTGCACAGGTATATAAAGGCTCAGAGCCTATTATGACACGCGCAGCCAGCGTTCCATTGCCACATTCCATCTACTGCAGGCAGGATACCTGGCTGGCTGAATGTCGCTGAGAAGCTCACAGAGACCGCCATAAGCAACAGTTTAACAGAATGCCACAGACTAATCAACCAAACTTTTTGGGTTGGGTTCTCTTTTATAGTCTGCAGGCATTAAATGAAAGAAGTCAGTGTTCCAGCAGAAGGAGACAACGTTTCAGAAAAGGCATTGTAGCAAACCAAAAAAGAAATTTTAAGCGCAGCAGAGTAACCAGCGCACATACCTGTTAGCTCAGGTGAGTTTAAAAGGCTGCTGTTGATAACAAGGGCATTTGCTAAATAGATGGTGTGTGTGCAACAATATACTGAAAGGTCAATTATATTGTGCAGCTTATCTCACCACCTGTAGTTATTTAGGTGAAAGCTCCAAAATGCTTGCCTAATATGTCTGTTTATCCAAAAGGAAGTAAAAAGGGAGAGCTAGAAAGATAGCATTGCATCACATTACATGGCAATGCAATGCACAGTTGCTGAAGTTGAACCAAAATGAGCTTGTAATCTGGCTTCTGCAACTTTGAACATGAAAAATCCAATGAGGAGAAGAAAAGCAAAGCCAAAGAGTCCATCCCAAAATCCGACAAACAAGCAAAATGAACAAAAAACATTGAATTCAATTCTTTCTGATTTTAGAAACTGCATTAAAGAAGGGGTGCACCAGTCCTGGAGATACTGCAATACCAGGTCAATGCGTGGAGTGGACAGAGCAAGCTCTTTTTCCATCTCCCTGTTCTAAAAATCCATTTAATATATGGTCCCCAGATAGGGGACGTATCAGATATTAAACTGATAAGAACAGATACTACACTTGATCTTAGCCAAAAGGCCGAGAAGCGATAACCAGAATTGGTTTCAAACTACGGAGCCACCCAAGGATCCTGAAAAGTCCATTTGTGGAGATGAGCTCCTGGACTCCCGTTAAGAAGACATGTTGTCAACCTCTAGATCCCTTACATGCCTGCACTTTTCGGCTTGCTGCTGCTGCTATCCACGCGTTTTAGATCTGCATAACTCCACCTCTTTAAACACAGCACCTTCACCCCCTGCTGTTCCCACCCGCCTCAACACCGTTGGAAGGGAGGAGAACCAATTAAGGCGGGGGGTGGGGTGGAACGAGCAGCTGTCTACCCTTAGCAGGAGGGCTCCTGATTACATACCTCTCCTGCTGCTGCTGCTGCTGGCTGTCCAGCAGCAGACTGAAGGTGGCTGCTGCTGTGCACAGGTATATAAAGGCTCAGAGCCTATTATGACATGCGCAGCCAGCGTTCCATTGCCACATTCCATCTACTGCAGGCAGGATACCTGGCTGGCTGAATGTCGCTGAGAAGCTCACAGAGACCGCCATAAGCAACAGTTTAACAGAATGCCACAGACTAATCAACCAAACTTTTTGGGTTGGGTTCTCTTTTATAGTCTGCAGGCATTAAATGAAAGAAGTCAGTGTTCCAGCAGAAGGAGACAACGTTTCAGAAAAGGCATTGTAGCAAACCAAAAAAGAAATTTTAAGCGCAGCAGAGTAACCAGCGCACATACCTGTTAGCTCAGGTGAGTTTAAAAGGCTGCTGTTGATAACAAGGGCATTTGCTAAATAGATGGTGTGTGTGCAACAATATACTGAAAGGTCAATTATATTGTGCAGCTTATCTCACCACCTGTAGTTATTTAGGTGAAAGCTCCAAAATGCTTGCCTAATATGTCTGTTTATCCAAAAGGAAGTAAAAAGGGAGAGCTAGAAAGATAGCATTGCATCACATTACATGGCAATGCAATGCACAGTTGCTGAAGTTGAACCAAAATGAGCTTGTAATCTGGCTTCTGCAACTTTGAACATGAAAAATCCAATGAGGAGAAGAAAAGCAAAGCCAAAGAGTCCATCCCAAAATCCGACAAACAAGCAAAATGAACAAAAAACATTGAATTCAATTCTTTCTGATTTTAGAAACTGCATTAAAGAAGGGGTGCACCGGTCCTGGAGATACTGCAATACCAGGTCAATGCGTGGAGTGGACAGAGCAAGCTCTTTTTCCATCTCCCTGTTCTAAAAATCCATTTAATATATGGTCCCCAGATAGGGGACGTATCAGATATTAAACTGATAAGAACAGATACTACACTTGATCTTAGCCAAAAGGCCGAGAAGCGATAACCAGAATTGGTTTCAAACTACGGAGCCACCCAAGGATCCTGAAAAGTCCATTTGTGGAGATGAGCTCCTGGACTCCCGTTAAGAAGACATGTTGTCAACCTCTAGATCCCTTACATGCCTGCACTTTTCGGCTTGCTGCTGCTGCAATCCACGCGTTTTAGATCTGCATAACTCCACCTCTTTAAACACAGCACCTTCACCCCCTGCTGTTCCCACCCGCCTCAACACCGTTGGAAGGGAGGAGAACCAATTAAGGCGGGGGGTGGGGTGGAACGAGCAGCTGTCTACCCTTAGCAGGAGGGCTCCTGATTACATACCTCTCCTGCTGCTGCTGCTGCTGGCTGTCCAGCAGCAGACTGAAGGTGGCTGCTGCTGTGCACAGGTATATAAAGGCTCAGAGCCTATTATGACACGCGCAGCCAGCGTTCCATTGCCACATTCCATCTACTGCAGGCAGGATACCTGGCTGGCTGAATGTCGCTGAGAAGCTCACAGAGACCGCCATAAGCAACAGTTTAACAGAATGCCACAGACTAATCAACCAAACTTTTTGGGTTGGGTTCTCTTTTATAGTCTGCAGGCATTAAATGAAAGAAGTCAGTGTTCCAGCAGAAGGAGACAACGTTTCAGAAAAGGCATTGTAGCAAACCAAAAAAGAAATTTTAAGCGCAGCAGAGTAACCAGCGCACATACCTGTTAGCTCAGGTGAGTTTAAAAGGCTGCTGTTGATAACAAGGGCATTTGCTAAATAGATGGTGTGTGTGCAACAATATACTGAAAGGTCAATTATATTGTGCAGCTTATCTCACCACCTGTAGTTATTTAGGTGAAAGCTCCAAAATGCTTGCCTAATATGTCTGTTTATCCAAAAGGAAGTAAAAAGGGAGAGCTAGAAAGATAGCATTGCATCACATTACATGGCAATGCAATGCACAGTTGCTGAAGTTGAACCAAAATGAGCTTGTAATCTGGCTTCTGCAACTTTGAACATGAAAAATCCAATGAGGAGAAGAAAAGCAAAGCCAAAGAGTCCATCCCAAAATCCGACAAATAAGCAAAATGAACAAAAAACATTGAATTCAATTCTTTCTGATTTTAGAAACTGCATTAAAGAAGGGGTGCACCGGTCCTGGAGATACTGCAATACCAGGTCAATGCGTGGAGTGGACAGAGCAAGCTCTTTTTCCATCTCCCTGTTCTAAAAATCCATTTAATATATGGTCCCCAGATAGGGGACGTATCAGATATTAAACTGATAAGAACAGATACTACACTTGATCTTAGCCAAAAGGCCGAGAAGCGATAACCAGAATTGGTTTCAAACTACGGAGCCACCCAAGGATCCTGAAAAGTCCATTTGTGGAGATGAGCTCCTGGACTCCCGTTAAGAAGACATGTTGTCAACCTCTAGATCCCTTACATGCCTGCACTTTTCGGCTTGCTGCTGCTGCAATCCACGCGTTTTAGATCTGCATAACTCCACCTCTTTAAACACAGCACCTTCACCCCCTGCTGTTCCCACCCGCCTCAACACCGTTGGAAGGGAGGAGAACCAATTAAGGCGGGGGGTGGGGTGGAACGAGCAGCTGTCTACCCTTAGCAGGAGGGCTCCTGATTACATACCTCTCCTGCTGCTGCTGCTGCTGGCTGTCCAGCAGCAGACTGAAGGTGGCTGCTGCTGTGCACAGGTATATAAAGGCTCAGAGCCTATTATGACACGCGCAGCCAGCGTTCCATTGCCACATTCCATCTACTGCAGGCAGGATACCTGGCTGGCTGAATGTCGCTGAGAAGCTCACAGAGACCGCCATAAGCAACAGTTTAACAGAATGCCACAGACTAATCAACCAAACTTTTTGGGTTGGGTTCTCTTTTATAGTCTGCAGGCATTAAATGAAAGAAGTCAGTGTTCCAGCAGAAGGAGACAACGTTTCAGAAAAGGCATTGTAGCAAACCAAAATAGAAATTTTAAGCGCAGCAGAGTAACCAGCGCACATACCTGTTAGCTCAGGTGAGTTTAAAAGGCTGCTGTTGATAACAAGGGCATTTGCTAAATAGATGGTGTGTGTGCAACAATATACTGAAAGGTCAATTATATTGTGCAGCTTATCTCACCACCTGTAGTTATTTAGGTGAAAGCTCCAAAATGCTTGCCTAATATGTCTGTTTATCCAAAAGGAAGTAAAAAGGGAGAGCTAGAAAGATAGCATTGCATCACATTACATGGCAATGCAATGCACAGTTGCTGAAGTTGAACCAAAATGAGCTTGTAATCTGGCTTCTGCAACTTTGAACATGAAAAATCCAATGAGGAGAAGAAAAGCAAAGCCAAAGAGTCCATCCCAAAATCCGACAAACAAGCAAAATGAACAAAAAACATTGAATTCAATTCTTTCTGATTTTAGAAACTGCATTAAAGAAGGGGTGCACCGGTCCTGGAGATACTGCAATACCAGGTCAATGCGTGGAGTGGACAGAGCAAGCTCTTTTTCCATCTCCCTGTTCTAAAAATCCATTTAATATATGGTCCCCAGATAGGGGACGTATCAGATATTAAACTGATAAGTACAGATACTACACTTGATCTTAGCCAAAAGGCCGAGAAGCGATAACCAGAATTGGTTTCAAACTACGGAGCCACCCAAGGATCCTGAAAAGTCCATTTGTGGAGATGAGCTCCTGGACTCCCGTTAAGAAGACATGTTGTCAACCTCTAGATCCCTTACATGCCTGCACTTTTCGGCTTGCTGCTGCTGCAATCCACGCGTTTTAGATCTGCATAACTCCACCTCTTTAAACACAGCACCTTCACCCCCTGCTGTTCCCACCCGCCTCAACACCGTTGGAAGGGAGGAGAACCAATTAAGGCGGGGGGTGGGGTGGAACGAGCAGCTGTCTACCCTTAGCAGGAGGGCTCCTGATTACATACCTCTCCTGCTGCTGCTGCTGCTGGCTGTCCAGCAGCAGACTGAAGGTGGCTGCTGCTGTGCACAGGTATATAAAGGCTCAGAGCCTATTATGACACGCGCAGCCAGCGTTCCATTGCCACATTCCATCTACTGCAGGCAGGATACCTGGCTGGCTGAATGTCGCTGAGAAGCTCACAGAGACCGCCATAAGCAACAGTTTAACAGAATGCCACAGACTAATCAACCAAACTTTTTGGGCTGGGTTCTCTTTTATAGTCTGCAGGCATTAAATGAAAGAAGTCAGTGTTCCAGCAGAAGGAGACAACGTTTCAGAAAAGGCATTGTAGCAAACCAAAAAAGAAATTTTAAGCGCAGCAGAGTAACCAGCGCACATACCTGTTAGCTCAGGTGAGTTTAAAAGGCTGCTGTTGATAACAAGGGCATTTGCTAAATAGATGGTGTGTGTGCAACAATATACTGAAAGGTCAATTATATTGTGCAGCTTATCTCACCACCTGTAGTTATTTAGGTGAAAGCTCCAAAATGCTTGCCTAATATGTCTGTTTATCCAAAAGGAAGTAAAAAGGGAGAGCTAGAAAGATAGCATTGCATCACATTACATGGCAATGCAATGCACAGTTGCTGAAGTTGAACCAAAATGAGCTTGTAATCTGGCTTCTGCAACTTTGAACATGAAAAATCCAATGAGGAGAAGAAAAGCAAAGCCAAAGAGTCCATCCCAAAATCCGACAAACAAGCAAAATGAACAAAAAACATTGAATTCAATTCTTTCTGATTTTAGAAACTGCATTAAAGAAGGGGTGCACCGGTCCTGGAGATACTGCAATACCAGGTCAATGCGTGGAGTGGACAGAGCAAGCTCTTTTTCCATCTCCCTGTTTTAAAAATCCATTTAATATATGGTCCCCAGATAGGGGACGTATCAGATATTAAACTGATAAGAACAGATACTACACTTGATCTTAGCCAAAAGGCCGAGAAGCGATAACCAGAATTGGTTTCAAACTACGGAGCCACCCAAGGATCCTGAAAAGTCCATTTGTGGAGATGAGCTCCTGGACTCCCGTTAAGAAGACATGTTGTCAACCTCTAGATCCCTTACATGCCTGCACTTTTCGGCTTGCTGCTGCTGCAATCCACGCGTTTTAGATCTGCATAACTCCACCTCTTTAAACACAGCACCTTCACCCCCTGCTGTTCCCACCCGCCTCAACACCGTTGGAAGGGAGGAGAACCAATTAAGGCGGGGGGTGGGGTGGAACGAGCAGCTGTCTACCCTTAGCAGGAGGGCTCCTGATTACATACCTCTCCTGCTGCTGCTGCTGCTGGCTGTCCAGCAGCAGACTGAAGGTGGCTGCTGCTGTGCACAGGTATATAAAGGCTCAGAGCCTATTATGACACGCGCAGCCAGCGTTCCATTGCCACATTCCATCTACTGCAGGCAGGATACCTGGCTGGCTGAATGTCGCTGAGAAGCTCACAGAGACCGCCATAAGCAACAGTTTAGCAGAATGCCACAGACTAATCAACCAAACTTTTTGGGTTGGGTTCTCTTTTATAGTCTGCAGGCATTAAATGAAAGAAGTCAGTGTTCCAGCAGAAGGAGACAACGTTTCAGAAAAGGCATTGTAGCAAACCAAAAAAGAAATTTTAAGCGCAGCAGAGTAACCAGCGCACATACCTGTTAGCTCAGGTGAGTTTAAAAGGCTGCTGTTGATAACAAGGGCATTTGCTAAATAGATGGTGTGTGTGCAACAATATACTGAAAGGTCAATTATATTGTGCAGCTTATCTCACCACCTGTAGTTATTTAGGTGAAAGCTCCAAAATGCTTGCCTAATATGTCTGTTTATCCAAAAGGAAGTAAAAAGGGAGAGCTAGAAAGATAGCATTGCATCACATTACATGGCAATGCAATGCACAGTTGCTGAAGTTGAACCAAAATGAGCTTGTAATCTGGCTTCTGCAACTTTGAACATGAAAAATCCAATGAGGAGAAGAAAAGCAAAGCCAAAGAGTCCATCCCAAAATCCGACAAACAAGCAAAATGAACAAAAAACATTGAATTCAATTCTTTCTGATTTTAGAAACTGCATTAAAGAAGGGGTGCACCGCTCCTGGAGATACTGCAATACCAGGTCAATGCGTGGAGTGGACAGAGCAAGCTCTTTTTCCATCTCCCTGTTCTAAAAATCCATTTAATATATGGTCCCCAGATAGGGGACGTATCAGATATTAAACTGATAAGAACAGATACTACACTTGATCTTAGCCAAAAGGCCGAGAAGCGATAACCAGAATTGGTTTCAAACTACGGAGCCACCCAAGGATCCTGAAAAGTCCATTTGTGGAGATGAGCTCCTGGACTCCCGTTAAGAAGACATGTTGTCAACCTCTAGATCCCTTACATGCCTGCACTTTTCGGCTTGCTGCTGCTGCAATCCACGCGTTTTAGATCTGCATAACTCCACCTCTTTAAACACAGCACCTTCACCCCCTGCTGTTCCCACCCGCCTCAACACCGTTGGAAGGGAGGAGAACCAATTAAGGCGGGGGGTGGGGTGGAACGAGCAGCTGTCTACCCTTAGCAGGAGGGCTCCTGATTACATACCTCTCCTGCTGCTGCTGCTGCTGGCTGTCCAGCAGCAGACTGAAGGTGGCTGCTGCTGTGCACAGGTATATAAAGGCTCAGAGCCTATTATGACACGCGCAGCCAGCGTTCCATTGCCACATTCCATCTACTGCAGGCAGGATACCTGGCTGGCTGAATGTCGCTGAGAAGCTCACAGAGACCGCCATAAGCAACAGTTTAACAGAATGCCACAGACTAATCAACCAAACTTTTTGGGTTGGGTTCTCTTTTATAGTCTGCAGGCATTAAATGAAAGAAGTCAGTGTTCCAGCAGAAGGAGACAACGTTTCAGAAAAGGCATTGTAGCAAACCAAAAAAGAAATTTTAAGCGCAGCAGAGTAACCAGCGCACATACCTGTTAGCTCAGGTGAGTTTAAAAGGCTGCTGTTGATAACAAGGGCATTTGCTAAATAGATGGTGTGTGTGCAACAATATACTGAAAGGTCAATTATATTGTGCAGCTTATCTCACCACCTGTAGTTATTTAGGTGAAAGCTCCAAAATGCTTGCCTAATATGTCTGTTTATCCAAAAGGAAGTAAAAAGGGAGAGCTAGAAAGATAGCATTGCATCACATTACATGGCAATGCAATGCACAGTTGCTGAAGTTGAACCAAAATGAGCTTGTAATCTGGCTTCTGCAACTTTGAACATGAAAAATCCAATGAGGAGAAGAAAAGCAAAGCCAAAGAGTCCATCCCAAAATCCGACAAACAAGCAAAATGAACAAAAAACATTGAATTCAATTCTTTCTGATTTTAGAAACTGCATTAAAGAAGGGGTGCACCGGTCCTGGAGATACTGCAATACCAGGTCAATGCGTGGAGTGGACAGAGCAAGCTCTTTTTCCATCTCCCTGTTCTAAAAATCCATTTAATATATGGTCCCCAGATAGGGAACGTATCAGATATTAAACTGATAAGAACAGATACTACACTTGATCTTAGCCAAAAGGCCGAGAAGCGATAACCAGAATTGGTTTCAAACTACGGAGCCACCCAAGGATCCTGAAAAGTCCATTTGTGGAGATGAGCTCCTGGACTCCCGTTAAGAAGACATGTTGTCAACCTCTAGATCCCTTACATGCCTGCACTTTTCGGCTTGCTGCTGCTGCAATCCACGCGTTTTAGATCTGCATAACTCCACCTCTTTAAACACAGCACCTTCACCCCCTGCTGTTCCCACCCGCCTCAACACCGTTGGAAGGGAGGAGAACCAATTAAGGCGGGGGGTGGGGTGGAACGAGCAGCTGTCTACCCTTAGCAGGAGGGCTCCTGATTACATACCTCTCCTGCTGCTGCTGCTGCTGGCTGTCCAGCAGCAGACTGAAGGTGGCTGCTGCTGTGCACAGGTATATAAAGGCTCAGAGCCTATTATGACACGCGCAGCCAGCGTTCCATTGCCACATTCCATCTACTGCAGGCAGGATACCTGGCTGGCTGAATGTCGCTGAGAAGCTCACAGAGACCGCCATAAGCAACAGTTTAACAGAATGCCACAGACTAATCAACCAAACTTTTTGGGTTGGGTTCTCTTTTATAGTCTGCAGGCATTAAATGAAAGAAGTCAGTGTTCCAGCAGAAGGAGACAACGTTTCAGAAAAGGCATTGTAGCAAACCAAAAAAGAAATTTTAAGCGCAGCAGAGTAACCAGCGCACATACCTGTTAGCTCAGGTGAGTTTAAAAGGCTGCTGTTGATAACAAGGGCATTTGCTAAATAGATGGTGTGTGTGCAACAATATACTGAAAGGTCAATTATATTGTGCAGCTTATCTCACCACCTGTAGTTATTTAGGTGAAAGCTCCAAAATGCTTGCCTAATATGTCTGTTTATCCAAAAGGAAGTAAAAAGGGAGAGCTAGAAAGATAGCATTGCATCACATTACATGGCAATGCAATGCACAGTTGCTGAAGTTGAACCAAAATGAGCTTGTAATCTGGCTTCTGCAACTTTGAACATGAAAAATCCAATGAGGAGAAGAAAAGCAAAGCCAAAGAGTCCATCCCAAAATCCGACAAACAAGCAAAATGAACAAAAAACATTGAATTCAATTCTTTCTGATTTTAGAAACTGCATTAAAGAAGGGGTGCACCGGTCCTGGAGATACTGCAATACCAGGTCAATGCGTGGAGTGGACAGAGCAAGCTCTTTTTCCATCTCCCTGTTCTAAAAATCCATTTAATATATGGTCCCCAGATAGGGGACGTATCAGATATTAAACTGATAAGAACAGATACTACACTTGATCTTAGCCAAAAGGCCGAGAAGCGATAACCAGAATTGGTTTCAAACTACGGAGCCACCCAAGGATCCTGAAAAGTCCATTTGTGGAGATGAGCTCCTGGACTCCCGTTAAGAAGACATGTTGTCAACCTCTAGATCCCTTACATGCCTGCACTTTTCGGCTTGCTGCTGCTGCAATCCACGCGTTTTAGATCTGCATAACTCCACCTCTTTAAACACAGCACCTTCACCCCCTGCTGTTCCCACCCGCCTCAACACCGTTGGAAGGGAGGAGAACCAATTAAGGCGGGGGGTGGGGTGGACCGAGCAGCTGTCTACCCTTAGCAGGAGGGCTCCTGATTACATACCTCTCCTGCTGCTGCTGCTGCTGGCTGTCCAGCAGCAGACTGAAGGTGGCTGCTGCTGTGCACAGGTATATAAAGGCTCAGAGCCTATTATGACACGCGCAGCCAGCGTTCCATTGCCACATTCCATCTACTGCAGGCAGGATACCTGGCTGGCTGAATGTCGCTGAGAAGCTCACAGAGACCGCCATAAGCAACAGTTTAACAGAATGCCACAGACTAATCAACCAAACTTTTTGGGTTGGGTTCTCTTTTATAGTCTGCAGGCATTAAATGAAAGAAGTCAGTGTTCCAGCAGAAGGAGACAACGTTTCAGAAAAGGCATTGTAGCAAACCAAAAAAGAAATTTTAAGCGCAGCAGAGTAACCAGCGCACATACCTGTTAGCTCAGGTGAGTTTAAAAGGCTGCTGTTGATAACAAGGGCATTTGCTAAATAGATGGTGTGTGTGCAACAATATACTGAAAGGTCAATTATATTGTGCAGCTTATCTCACCACCTGTAGTTATTTAGGTGAAAGCTCCAAAATGCTTGCCTAATATGTCTGTTTATCCAAAAGGAAGTAAAAAGGGAGAGCTAGAAAGATAGCATTGCATCACATTACATGGCAATGCAATGCACAGTTGCTGAAGTTGAACCAAAATGAGCTTGTAATCTGGCTTCTGCAACTTTGAACATGAAAAATCCAATGAGGAGAAGAAAAGCAAAGCCAAAGAGTCCATCCCAAAATCCGACAAACAAGCAAAATGAACAAAAAACATTGAATTCAATTCTTTCTGATTTTAGAAACTGCATTAAAGAAGGGGTGCACCGGTCCTGGAGATACTGCAATACCAGGTCAATGCGTGGAGTGGACAGAGCAAGCTCTTTTTCCATCTCCCTGTTCTAAAAATCCATTTAATATATGGTCCCCAGATAGGGGACGTATCAGATATTAAACTGATAAGAACAGATTTTTTTTTTCGAAAGCCCGAATTCGTGTACAAAACCCGAGTGCGCTTAAAAAAGTGACAAGTGCCACAAAAAAAGTGCACTAGGATGCTGGTCTTCTTGAAACCCTCTCCAAAAGGAGAAGGGTCCCCCAAACCATTCCCCGTCCCTCCGAGCCAAAAGGCCACAGCGAGGAACAGGGACAAAAAGCCACCTCCAGCCGAAGCCAGAGGCGACCCAATCATACCCCCAGCACCTGCCCGAGTTCTCACCCGAGCAAGGCACTGGGAGCCAAAGACTGTGCTCCCCTCCCGGAAGAGGGGAGCCAACAACGCTCTCCTCCCGAAAGAGGAGAGCCAGGGGGGTTCAGGGGGGAGCGGAACCTGATGGCCACACACTTCCCCCCTAGACCTGCCAAGAGAGGAACCCGTAAGGGAACCGCATCCCGACAAAATCCTAGTAGGACGTGACACACGTGAATAAGTGGACACACAGTGACAAAGAAATTAAATAAATAGTGAAGGTTTCACAGTATAATACTGCCCGGACCTTCAACCGGGAATTGAAAAATTCCCCATCCTAAGGCCAGAAGGCCCGGAATAAGGGTGTGTGCGAAGAAAGAAAATTTGAAGTGCTTGTGCAAATGTGCCATAAACTCAAGTGGGGTTCCCAATCCCAGTGAGTTAAGGCACCCCAGGGTCACCACTCCTGGGGCACTTCACACTTCGGGCTTTCGATTTTCCCCGGCCCAATGGCGTCGATCCTGGGGGGCCATGCTTTCCACCAGATGACTATATTAGCCACCTGGCGTACTAACAAGCGCCTAAACCCCAGTGTGCATAATGTATCAATCTACTAGGGCGGCCAACATCCAAAACCGCCTTTTCGAAAGATACTACACTTGATCTTAGCCAAAAGGCCGAGAAGCGATAACCAGAATTGGTTTCAAACTACGGAGCCACCCAAGGATCCTGAAAAGTCCATTTGTGGAGATGAGCTCCTGGACTCCCGTTAAGAAGACATGTTGTCAACCTCTAGATCCCTTACATGCCTGCACTTTTCGGCTTGCTGCTGCTGCAATCCACGCGTTTTAGATCTGCATAACTCCACCTCTTTAAACACAGCACCTTCACCCCCTGCTGTTCCCACCCGCCTCAACACCGTTGGAAGGGAGGAGAACCAATTAAGGCGGGGGGTGGGGTGGAACGAGCAGCTGTCTACCCTTAGCAGGAGGGCTCCTGATTACATACCTCTCCTGCTGCTGCTGCTGCTGGCTGTCCAGCAGCAGACTGAAGGTGGCTGCTGCTGTGCACAGGTATATAAAGGCTCAGAGCCTATTATGACACGCGCAGCCAGCGTTCCATTGCCACATTCCATCTACTGCAGGCAGGATACCTGGCTGGCTGAATGTCGCTGAGAAGCTCACAGAGACCGCCATAAGCAACAGTTTAACAGAATGCCACAGACTAATCAACCAAACTTTTTGGGTTGGGTTCTCTTTTATAGTCTGCAGGCATTAAATGAAAGAAGTCAGTGTTCCAGCAGAAGGAGACAACGTTTCAGAAAAGGCATTGTAGCAAACCAAAAAAGAAATTTTAAGCGCAGCAGAGTAACCAGCGCACATACCTGTTAGCTCAGGTGAGTTTAAAAGGCTGCTGTTGATAACAAGGGCATTTGCTAAATAGATGGTGTGTGTGCAACAATATACTGAAAGGTCAATTATATTGTGCAGCTTATCTCACCACCTGTAGTTATTTAGGTGAAAGCTCCAAAATGCTTGCCTAATATGTCTGTTTATCCAAAAGGAAGTAAAAAGGGAGAGCTAGAAAGATAGCATTGCATCACATTACATGGCAATGCAATGCACAGTTGCTGAAGTTGAACCAAAATGAGCTTGTAATCTGGCTTCTGCAACTTTGAACATGAAAAATCCAATGAGGAGAAGAAAAGCAAAGCCAAAGAGTCCATCCCAAAATCCGACAAACAAGCAAAATGAACAAAAAACATTGAATTCAATTCTTTCTGATTTTAGAAACTGCATTAAAGAAGGGGTGCACCGGTCCTGGAGATACTGCAATACCAGGTCAATGCGTGGAGTGGACAGAGCAAGCTCTTTTTCCATCTCCCTGTTCTAAAAATCCATTTAATATATGGTCCCCAGATAGGGGACGTATCAGATATTAAACTGATAAGAACAGATTTTTTGATTGAATATATCTTTTATTAGCACAAAAAATAAGTTAACAGACAGTGTACAGTGCCGCAGCCCAGTACACACAGAATTCTACATCATATTTACATAGCATGAGGATACGACGCACTAACTAGACACATCACACCCCTATGCTACACAAAACACTCAATCTGAAAGAAAAAGCATGTCAATCAATACAGTACGACGAACCGTGATAAGGGATGGGGATTGGGAAAAAGGGGATGGGGAGGGGAAAATCACAGGCCCGAAGCTTTATTGAAAGACAAGACACATAAGGGGAGAGGGGGAGGAGGGGTTTAGTCCTCGTCCTCGTCCTCCGGACCGTCCATGATGGAATAGTCTCTGAGCAGGCTGTGGATCAGCCTGCGGCAGTCCTGGATGGACATCCTCTCCCTCCTCAAGATGAGCCGGTTCCTGGCGACCCAAACGGCATCCTTGAAGCAGTTCATAAGGCGCCAAGCCTCCTGGATGGCTCCGATGGTATGAACCCCAGGGAAGAGTCCGTAAAGCACAGAATGGTGCGATAGGCTCGCCCTGGGGACAGAGTTCCTCAGGTCGTCCTCAAGTGCAGTCAATAGGCGCTGTGCAAATCCGCAGTCCCAAAAAGTGTGCAAAGATGTTTCCTCCACGAAGGGGCACCTTGGGCAGTACCGGGTCTTGCACAGGTTCCGGGCATGCATGAATGACCGGACGGGCAGTCCGCCCTGAATCGCCATCCACGACAAGTCCTTGTGCCCGTTGGTCAGCCTGTCAGACGACACATTTGTCCACACAGTCTCCAGCGTGTCCTGGTGAAGTCCTGTGATGTTCTCCACGTCATCCTTGGCTCTGATTAGCTTGTGGATAGTTTTGGGCTTCCACAAGTCGGGCTTGAGTCCCTCCAGTTGATGCTCCCCCACAAATCGAACGACGTCTCCGTAGAACCATGGCGTCGTCCAGTTGTAGGGGAAGGAGCTGTCCCACTTGTCCCAGCCGAGTCGCCTCCAAAGAGGAAGCAGGAAGAAGCGAGACATGGACCTGCCCGCGGAGCCATTCTTGACTTGCAAAGTCCGGCGGACACAATCACACACAAAAGAGGATCGCAGGAGGGTGGGGATATCTGGAACGCCCTTCCCACCCTTGCGAGGCTCCTTGTACATGACGGCCCGCCTGACTCTGTCCATCTTGGATCCCCAGACAAAGTGAAACACTGTCCTGGTAATGGCCCTGCACACAGTGACGTGTGGGGGCCAGGCCTGCGCCGTGTACTGCAAGACGGGCAGGACCTCATTACGCAGGACGAGTGCCTTACCCTCACAAGTGAGGTGTCTGAGGCTCCAGAGTCCGATCCGTTGCTTCACCTTGGCCAAGCGTTCTTGCCAGGACTTGAGGGCCGCTCCTTCCTTCCCGAACCAGACTCCCAGCACCTTGAGGAAATCCGGTTGAATGTTGAAGGGGAAGGGGGCGGAGGAGGCCGGCTGCCAATCCCCGAAGAGCATGGCTTCCGACTTCCTGCAGTTGACTTTGGCCCCTGAAGCCCGGCCGAACCTCTCACACGTCTGGACGAGGGCGTCGACTGAACCACGATCAGCGCAGAAGACGGTGACGTCGTCCATGTAGAGCGAGCACTTGACCTCGTGTCGTCCCGGACCCGGTGCGGTGATCCCTCTGATCTCTCCATTCTGCCGGATAGCCTCTGCGAAGAGTTCTATAACACAAACAAAAAGAAGAGGTGATAGAGGGCAGCCTTGTCTGACCCCAGAGAGGACAGGGAAGGGGTCAGTCTTCCAGCCGTTCACCAACACCGAGCTGTGGATATCAAAATACATCAGACGGACATACGAACAAAACATGTTACCCAAACCTAACCGGTGCAGAGCTCGGCCCATGAACTCGTGGGAAACCCGGTCGAAGGCCTTCTCCTGATCCAAGGAGACCAGGGCCGCGTGTGCGCGGCGGACCTTGATGTACTCGACCGTGTCCCGCACGAGAGCGAGGCTGTCTGCGATGCGACGTCCAGGGATGCCGCAGGTCTGGTCCGGGTGGATGATCCGTCCGATGACCGTCTTAAGTCGTGTCGCCATCGTCTTGGCCAGGATCTTGTAGTCCACGTTGAGCAGAGTGATGGGACGCCAATTCCTCAGGTCGCACCTCTCTCCATTCCGCTTGTACAGGATCGTGACCATTCCTTCCCTCAAAGATGGAGGCATTCTACCCTCCACCACCATCTCCTCGTACAGGTCCAACAGGTCCGGACAGATGAGGTCTCCCAGCGCTACATAGAGCTCCGCTGGAAGACCATCACTGCCCGGGGTCCTGCCGGTCCTAAAGGATTTAGCGGCAGAGAGCAATTCGCCCACCATCAGAGGTTTGTCCAAGGCTGCCGTGCCTGCAGGATCAAGATGGTTAGTGATACCTGACAGGAACTTATCAGCAGCGTCGGGGTCGGTAGTCTTGTGGGAGTAGAGTTCGCTGTAGAAGTCGCTGACGACCCTCATCACGTCCTCCTTCCCACGTCGCATGTTTCCGCTCTCGTCTCGCAGCTCGTTCAGGGGCGTGTGACCGGCATGAAGTTTCCTGAAAAAGAATGAGTTACATTTCTCACCCTTCTCCAGATTCTCCACTTTGGAACGGAAGATGATTCGCTTGGACTCCTCCTCAAAGTGCCTTTTCAGGCTCTTCTTGGTCTCCTCCAGCTCCTCCCTCACGTCCCAGCCGCAGTGAAGAAGGTCCTGCAGCGACCGCAGCTCGCGCTGCAGCCCTCTGAAGTCCCTCCTCTTCTCACACTCCTGTTGTCGACCCTTGGCCTGAAAGAAACAGCGAAACTCAAGTTTAACATATTCCCACCAATCAGAGACTGTTTGGAAGCTACCCTTGTAGGACTGCCACATTGCGTAGGCTGCTCTCAGCTCCTCCACGACTTCATCCTGAGCCAGCAGAGCACAATTCAGCTTCCAGGAGCCGGGGCCGGACGGAAAACCGTCGCCGAGGACACCTTGTAAGTGAATGGCTCTGTGGTCGGAGAAGAAGCAGGAGACCATCGAGTGCCTACTCTGCCTGACTGCCCGAGAGGTGAACACAAAGTCAATCCTGGAGCGGAGTGAGCCATCGGGTCGGCTCCACGAATAGTTCGTGGAGCCTCTCCCCATGGAGCCCACCACGTCCTGAAGAGAGGCCTCGGTTACCATCTCGATGAGCAGCTTGGACGTGATGTCCAACTTGGCAGATGTGCCAGAACTACGACCGTCCTCCTCGATGGGGCAGTTGAAATCCCCGGCCATCACTAAGGTCCTGGTGGTGGCAAGCTGAAGCCGCAGGGTCTGGAAAAGCTCCAAACGCTCATTCTTCAGTGGGGACGCATACACGTTGATGAACCTGACAGGTTCCCCCGCCCAGTTGCCATCTACAACAAGAGCCCTGCCGCAGATGAGCTCCTGGACGGACTCAAGCGTGAATGCGCCCCCCCTGATCAGAATTGCGACCCCCGCAGACTTGCAGTCACCCCCACCGGACCAGTAGGATGGACCGTGGGACCACTCCCTGGCCAGATGTTTGAAGGACCTAGAGGAGGGAAGGGAACATTCCTGCAACATATAAACATCACACAACTGGGAAGTAAGGAAGGCATAAATAGTCTGACGTCTGAACTTGTCCTTGATGCTCCTGACATTAATGGAAAATAAGTTAATATTAGCCATCATGTAGGGAAAAAAGAAAAAGTTAGCGCAGGCAATACACCTTAGTTACCACTCCGGTCGGGTGGTCCCTCGTCGGTGTTGACTGCTGGTGACGGGATCACCAGCAGGCCCTCTTCCTCCATCTGGTCAAGCAGCGCGGCCTCAATCTCGGCGACCACCAGTTCTTCCTCTTCTGGCTCGGCCACCAGGGTCTCAACCATGTGCTCCATCTCTTCTGGCTCAGGGAGGGTATCCTCCTTTTCGCCTACGAAATCCAGAATCTTCTTTTTGGAGGATTCAGTAGCAGGGCTGTCCTCCACCTTCCTCTTTCCCCGGGTTGGAACTGGGGAGACAAGAAGGGGAAAATCCTCCTCGGAATAGATAGCGGCGGGTGGAGGAAAGGTTAATTCCACCGCTACCATGGTCTGGGGAGGGAGAGTGGCTGCCGGGGCAGGGGAAAGGACACCTGCTGAGGAGTAGGGGAAGGAGGAAGAGGAAGTGGAATCCTCAGCAGGGGTGGCCGGGGTGGGGGGGGATTGGACGGGGGTGGCAGGGGGAGGGATCGAGAGAGGGGTGACAGAACTCTTACCCTCCTTTGACTTTTTCTTCTGCTTCGGAGCTGCTGGGACCGTCGCTTGGGCTTTGGCCACCGACTCCTTGACCGCTTTGGCCTTGGTCGTCTCGGCCTTGGCCGCTGGGGCCTTGGTCGTCGCGTCCTTGACCTTCACAGGCCTGGTCGTCGGGGCCTTGTCCTCCGTAGCTGGGGTCGTCGCAACCACCGATGCCCAGGATCTCTCACGCCTGGGGCAATCCTTGTACAGATGAGCCGCCAGCCCACACAGGTTGCAGGACGTCTTCTTCGGGCAGTCCTTCGAGCTGTGTCCCGTCACTCGACAAATCCTGCAGGCATCCTCCTTGCAGTCCTTCATCTCGTGGCCGTTCTTGCCGCATCTCCTGCAGTTCCGCGGCATGTCCGGGTAATAGATGAGGCCGTAGGAGTTGCCCAGGGAGAATGTCGGGGGCAGGTGCCGAAGTCCGTCTGAGTACGCCAGGTCCCTGTGAAGTCTAACGGTCACCGACCACTTACCTGTCCAGAAGCCGAGTCCATTCAGGATGTGAGAGGGTTCCTTCACAACCAAACAGAAGCGTCTCAGGAAGGTACAGATGTCTTGGCCTGGGGTGTGCGGGTTGCGCATGGAGACCGTGATCCTCCTTTCATCCCTCTGGATAGGGCAGCTACCTGTAAAGGCAGAGAAAGAATTATCCGGTCCTTTTGCGCTTACCATTTCCCAGAACCTCCTGCAGGTGTTCACAGTGGCGAAGGTGACGAAGAAGATCCCCGTCAAGAAGGTCTGGATGCTGAGGGTGTCCGACCTGGAGAAGCCTCGATCCAGCAGCATCTTCTGGCAGAACACGTCCGAGGACATGTCCGGCACCCTCCCATCCACTTCCTTCAGCTTCAGGGCCACCGTCTGCCGCATCCATGGCTCCAGGGCTGGAGCTTCGTGGCGGGGCTTCTGGGGTCCCTTCTGCTGGCCAGTCGTGGAGGCAGAGTCCTTGGGGTCAGAAGCGGCTCCTGGCTGGGCCCTCCTGGCTGTCCCCAGCTCCAGGCTCTTCTTTTCGGCCTTCCTCGCAGCGCTTGCCATGGCTTTCCTCCTGCAGTTACTTCTTGGAGCTGGATCTGGAACTCTTCCCGGAATGGGTGGAGCTATGCAGATTCTTCTCCCGTCGTGTTCTGGACAAATTCCCCGAAAGGTCTTTGTCTCGATGATTTTCTTCCTCGAAGATTCCACAGGACAGCCCGATTCTTCTCCGAGTCTTCGTCTTCTTCTGGATTCTTTAGAGCTTCTTCCTCCCACCGATATCCGCCTTCGTTCTCTGATGTCAGCTGGGCTCCGAAGCTCTTCTCCTTCCGAGTTCGATCGCTCTCATCAAGTGTAGATCGTAGCTCTTGTGTTCTTAAAAGAACAGATTTTTTGATTGAAGCTGCATCCAAGGCACTGAAAAATGTGACCGAAGTCACACCAAAACAGCGCACGAGGCGAGGATTCATGTGGACCCTTCCCGGAGGAGAGGGTCCCCAATAAACCATCCCCATCCCTCCGAGCCAGAAGGCCACAGCGAGGGTCAGGGATCTCCGATGCTCTCCCTAGCCGAAGCCGGAGAAGAGCCGTTTTCGTGCTCCCAGCTTCCATCTAGGCTGCCACCCTAGTGGAGCTGGAGCCTGTGTTGGTTTCTCAGCCCAAAGCTGACCGGACCTCCGACCGGGTTTATAAAAATTCCCCTTCCTAGCCCGGAGGCCAGGAATAGGGGGGGTTGCTCAGAAAGTATGATTGGCAAAGGTGCGGCGTGCTACGAAGCCAAGTCTTTCTGGGGTTCCCAGTCCCAGTAAGCTTGGACTCCCACCAGGGCGCCTACTCCTGGGGCACATTGCTCCAAAGCCCTCACACTTACCCAGCCTAGTGACTTCGATCCTGGATGGCCATGTTTTCCATCAGATAACTCTATGAGCCACCTGGCGTACTAACAAGTGCACCAAACCAGTGTGTAATATGCATCAATTTACTAGGGCAGCCCAAGGACAAAACTGCCTTTTCAAAAGATACTACACTTGATCTTAGCCAAAAGGCCGAGAAGCGATAACCAGAATTGGTTTCAAACTACGGAGCCACGCAAGGATCCTGAAAAGTCCATTTGTGGAGATGAGCTCCTGGACTCCCGTTAAGAAGACATGTTGTCAACCTCTAGATCCCTTACATGCCTGCACTTTTCGGCTTGCTGCTGCTGCAATCCACGCGTTTTAGATCTGCATAACTCCACCTCTTTAAACACAGCACCTTCACCCCCTGCTGTTCCCACCCGCCTCAACACCGTTGGAAGGGAGGAGAACCAATTAAGGCGGGGGGTGGGGTGGAACGAGCAGCTGTCTACCCTTAGCAGGAGGGCTCCTGATTACATACCTCTCCTGCTGCTGCTGCTGCTGGCTGTCCAGCAGCAGACTGAAGGTGGCTGCTGCTGTGCACAGGTATATAAAGGCTCAGAGCCTATTATGACACGCGCAGCCAGCGTTCCATTGCCACATTCCATCTACTGCAGGCAGGATACCTGGCTGGCTGAATGTCGCTGAGAAGCTCACAGAGACCGCCATAAGCAACAGTTTAACAGAATGCCACAGACTAATCAACCAAACTTTTTGGGTTGGGTTCTCTTTTATAGTCTGCAGGCATTAAATGAAAGAAGTCAGTGTTCCAGCAGAAGGAGACAACGTTTTAGAAAAGGCATTGTAGCAAACCAAAAAAGAAATTTTAAGCGCAGCAGAGTAACCAGCGCACATACCTGTTAGCTCAGGTGAGTTTAAAAGGCTGCTGTTGATAACAAGGGCATTTGCTAAATAGATGGTGTGTGTGCAACAATATACTGAAAGGTCAATTATATTGTGCAGCTTATCTCACCACCTGTAGTTATTTAGGTGAAAGCTCCAAAATGCTTGCCTAATATGTCTGTTTATCCAAAAGGAAGTAAAAAGGGAGAGCTAGAAAGATAGCATTGCATCACATTACATGGCAATGCAATGCACAGTTGCTGAAGTTGAACCAAAATGAGCTTGTAATCTGGCTTCTGCAACTTTGAACATGAAAAATCCAATGAGGAGAAGAAAAGCAAAGCCAAAGAGTCCATCCCAAAATCCGACAAACAAGCAAAATGAACAAAAAACATTGAATTCAATTCTTTCTGATTTTAGAAACTGCATTAAAGAAGGGGTGCACCGGTCCTGGAGATACTGCAATACCAGGTCAATGCGTGGAGTGGACAGAGCAAGCTCTTTTTCCATCTCCCTGTTCTAAAAATCCATTTAATATATGGTCCCCAGATAGGGGACGTATCAGATATTAAACTGATAAGAACAGATACTACACTTGATCTTAGCCAAAAGGCCGAGAAGCGATAACCAGAATTGGTTTCAAACTACGGAGCCACCCAAGGATCCTGAAAAGTCCATTTGTGGAGATGAGCTCCTGGACTCCCGTTAAGAAGACATGTTGTCAACCTCTAGATCCCTTACATGCCTGCACTTTTCGGCTTGCTGCTGCTGCAATCCACGCGTTTTAGATCTGCATAACTCCACCTCTTTAAACACAGCACCTTCACCCCCTGCTGTTCCCACCCGCCTCAACACCGTTGGAAGGGAGGAGAACCAATTAAGGCGGGGGGTGGGGTGGAACGAGCAGCTGTCTACCCTTAGCAGGAGGGCTCCTGATTACATACCTCTCCTGCTGCTGCTGCTGCTGGCTGTCCAGCAGCAGACTGAAGGTGGCTGCTGCTGTGCACAGGTATATAAAGGCTCAGAGCCTATTATGACACGCGCAGCCAGCGTTCCATTGCCACATTCCATCTACTGCAGGCAGGATACCTGGCTGGCTGAATGTCGCTGAGAAGCTCATAGAGACCGCCATAAGCAACAGTTTAACAGAATGCCACAGACTAATCAACCAAACTTTTTGGGTTGGGTTCTCTTTTATAGTCTGCAGGCATTAAATGAAAGAAGTCAGTGTTCCAGCAGAAGGAGACAACGTTTCAGAAAAGGCGTTGTAGCAAACCAAAAAAGAAATTTTAAGCGCAGCAGAGTAACCAGCGCACATACCTGTTAGCTCAGGTGAGTTTAAAAGGCTGCTGTTGATAACAAGGGCATTTGCTAAATAGATGGTGTGTGTGCAACAATATACTGAAAGGTCAATTATATTGTGCAGCTTATCTCACCACCTGTAGTTATTTAGGTGAAAGCTCCAAAATGCTTGCCTAATATGTCTGTTTATCCAAAAGGAAGTAAAAAGGGAGAGCTAGAAAGATAGCATTGCATCACATTACATGGCAATGCAATGCACAGTTGCTGAAGTTGAACCAAAATGAGCTTGTAATCTGGCTTCTGCAACTTTGAACATGAAAAATCCAATGAGGAGAAGAAAAGCAAAGCCAAAGAGTCCATCCCAAAATCCGACAAACAAGCAAAATGAACAAAAAACATTGAATTCAATTCTTTCTGATTTTAGAAACTGCATTAAAGAAGGGGTGCACCGGTCCTGGAGATACTGCAATACCAGGTCAATGCGTGGAGTGGACAGAGCAAGCTCTTTTTCCATCTCCCTGTTCTAAAAATCCATTTAATATATGGTCCCCAGATAGGGGACGTATCAGATATTAAACTGATAAGAACAGATACTACACTTGATCTTAGCCAAAAGGCCGAGAAGCGATAACCAGAATTGGTTTCAAACTACGGAGCCACCCAAGGATCCTGAAAAGTCCATTTGTGGAGATGAGCTCCTGGACTCCCGTTAAGAAGACATGTTGTCAACCTCTAGATCCCTTACATGCCTGCACTTTTCGGCTTGCTGCTGCTGCAATCCACGCGTTTTAGATCTGCATAACTCCACCTCTTTAAACACAGCACCTTCACCCCCTGCTGTTCCCACCCGCCTCAACACCGTTGGAAGGGAGGAGAACCAATTAAGGCGGGGGGTGGGGTGGAACGAGCAGCTGTCTACCCTTAGCAGGAGGGCTCCTGATTACATACCTCTCCTGCTGCTGCTGCTGCTGGCTGTCCAGCAGCAGACTGAAGGTGGCTGCTGCTGTGCACAGGTATATAAAGGCTCAGAGCCTATTATGACACGCGCAGCCAGCGTTCCATTGCCACATTCCATCTACTGCAGGCAGGATACCTGGCTGGCTGAATGTCGCTGAGAAGCTCACAGAGACCGCCATAAGCAACAGTTTAACAGAATGCCACAGACTAATCAACCAAACTTTTTGGGTTGGGTTCTCTTTTATAGTCTGCAGGCATTAAATGAAAGAAGTCAGTGTTCCAGCAGAAGGAGACAACGTTTCAGAAAAGGCATTGTAGCAAACCAAAAAAGAAATTTTAAGCGCAGCAGAGTAACCAGCGCACATACCTGTTAGCTCAGGTGAGTTTAAAAGGCTGCTGTTGATAACAAGGGCATTTGCTAAATAGATGGTGTGTGTGCAACAATATACTGAAAGGTCAATTATATTGTGCAGCTTATCTCACCACCTGTAGTTATTTAGGTGAAAGCTCCAAAATGCTTGCCTAATATGTCTGTTTATCCAAAAGGAAGTAAAAAGGGAGAGCTAGAAAGATAGCATTGCATCACATTACATGGCAATGCAATGCACAGTTGCTGAAGTTGAACCAAAATGAGCTTGTAATCTGGCTTCTGCAACTTTGAACATGAAAAATCCAATGAGGAGAAGAAAAGCAAAGCCAAAGAGTCCATCCCAAAATCCGACAAACAAGCAAAATGAACAAAAAACATTGAATTCAATTCTTTCTGATTTTAGAAACTGCATTAAAGAAGGGGTGCACCGGTCCTGGAGATACTGCAATACCAGGTCAATGCGTGGAGTGGACAGAGCAAGCTCTTTTTCCATCTCCCTGTTCTAAAAATCCATTTAATATATGGTCCCCAGATAGGGGACGTATCAGATATTAAACTGATAAGAACAGATACTACTCTTGATCTTAGCCAAAAGGCCGAGAAGCGATAACCAGAATTGGTTTCAAACTACGGAGCCACCCAAGGATCCTGAAAAGTCCATTTGTGGAGATGAGCTCCTGGACTCCCGTTAAGAAGACATGTTGTCAACCTCTAGATCCCTTACATGCCTGCACTTTTCGGCTTGCTGCTGCTGCAATCCACGCGTTTTAGATCTGCATAACTCCACCTCTTTAAACACAGCACCTTCACCCCCTGCTGTTCCCACCCGCCTCAACATCGTTGGAAGGGAGGAGAACCAATTAAGGCGGGGGGTGGGGTGGAACGAGCAGCTGTCTACCCTTAGCAGGAGGGCTCCTGATTACATACCTCTCCTGCTGCTGCTGCTGGCTGTCCAGCAGCAGACTGAAGGTGGCTGCTGCTGTGCACAGGTATATAAAGGCTCAGAGCCTATTATGACACGCGCAGCCAGCGTTCCATTGCCACATTCCATCTACTGCAGGCAGGATACCTGGCTGGCTGAATGTCGCTGAGAAGCTCACAGAGACCGCCATAAGCAACAGTTTAACAGAATGCCACAGACTAATCAACCAAACTTTTTGGGTTGGGTTCTCTTTTATAGTCTGCAGGCATTAAATGAAAGAAGTCAGTGTTCCAGCAGAAGGAGACAACGTTTCAGAAAAGGCATTGTAGCAAACCAAAAAAGAAATTTTAAGCGCAGCAGAGTAACCAGCGCACATACCTGTTAGCTCAGGTGAGTTTAAAAGGCTGCTGTTGATAACAAGGGCATTTGCTAAATAGATGGTGTGTGTGCAACAATATACTGAAAGGTCAATTATATTGTGCAGCTTATCTCACCACCTGTAGTTATTTAGGTGAAAGCTCCAAAATGCTTGCCTAATATGTCTGTTTATCCAAAAGGAAGTAAAAAGGGAGAGCTAGAAAGATAGCATTGCATCACATTACATGGCAATGCAATGCACAGTTGCTGAAGTTGAACCAAAATGAGCTTGTAATCTGGCTTCTGCAACTTTGAACATGAAAAATCCAATGAGGAGAAGAAAAGCAAAGCCAAAGAGTCCATCCCAAAATCCGACAAACAAGCAAAATGAACAAAAAACATTGAATTCAATTCTTTCTGATTTTAGAAACTGCATTAAAGAAGGGGTGCACCGGTCCTGGAGATACTGCAATACCAGGTCAATGCGTGGAGTGGACAGAGCAAGCTCTTTTTCCATCTCCCTGTTCTAAAAATCCATTTAATATATGGTCCCCAGATAGGGGACGTATCAGATATTAAACTGATAAGAACAGATACTACACTTGATCTTAGCCAAAAGGCCGAGAAGCGATAACCAGAATTGGTTTCAAACTACGGAGCCACCCAAGGATCCTGAAAAGTCCATTTGTGGAGATGAGCTCCTGGACTCCCGTTAAGAAGACATGTTGTCAACCTCTAGATCCCTTACATGCCTGCACTTTTCGGCTTGCTGCTGCTGCAATCCACGCGTTTTAGATCTGCATAACTCCACCTCTTTAAACACAGCACCTTCACCCCCTGCTGTTCCCACCTGCCTCAACACCGTTGGAAGGGAGGAGAACCAATTAAGGCGGGGGGTGGGGTGGAACGAGCAGCTGTCTACCCTTAGCAGGAGGGCTCCTGATTACATACCTCTCCTGCTGCTGCTGCTGCTGGCTGTCCAGCAGCAGACTGAAGGTGGCTGCTGCTGTGCACAGGTATATAAAGGCTCAGAGCCTATTATGACACGCGCAGCCAGCGTTCCATTGCCACATTCCATCTACTGCAGGCAGGATACCTGGCTGGCTGAATGTCGCTGAGAAGCTCACAGAGACCGCCATAAGCAACAGTTTAACAGAATGCCACAGACTAATCAACCAAACTTTTTGGGTTGGGTTCTCTTTTATAGTCTGCAGGCATTAAATGAAAGAAGTCAGTGTTCCAGCAGAAGGAGACAACGTTTCAGAAAAGGCATTGTAGCAAACCAAAAAAGAAATTTTAAGCGCAGCAGAGTAACCAGCGCACATACCTGTTAGCTCAGGTGAGTTTAAAAGGCTGCTGTTGATAACAAGGGCATTTGCTAAATAGATGGTGTGTGTGCAACAATATACTGAAAGGTCAATTATATTGTGCAGCTTATCTCACCACCTGTAGTTATTTAGGTGAAAGCTCCAAAATGCTTGCCTAATATGTCTGTTTATCCAAAAGGAAGTAAAAAGGGAGAGCTAGAAAGATAGCATTGCATCACATTACATGGCAATGCAATGCACAGTTGCTGAAGTTGAACCAAAATGAGCTTGTAATCTGGCTTCTGCAACTTTGAACATGAAAAATCCAATGAGGAGAAGAAAAGCAAAGCCAAAGAGTCCATCCCAAAATCCGACAAACAAGCAAAATGAACAAAAAACATTGAATTCAATTCTTTCTGATTTTAGAAACTGCATTAAAGAAGGGGTGCACCGGTCCTGGAGATACTGCAATACCAGGTCAATGCGTGGAGTGGACAGAGCAAGCTCTTTTTCCATCTCCCTGTTCTAAAAATCCATTTAATATATGGTCCCCAGATAGGGGACGTATCAGATATTAAACTGATAAGAACAGATACTACACTTGATCTTAGCCAAAAGGCCGAGAAGCGATAACCAGAATTGGTTTCAAACTACGGAGCCACCCAAGGATCCTGAAAAGTCCATTTGTGGAGATGAGCTCCTGGACTCCCGTTAAGAAGACATGTTGTCAACCTCTAGATCCCTTACATGCCTGCACTTTTCGGCTTGCTGCTGCTGCAATCCACGCGTTTTAGATCTGCATAACTCCACCTCTTTAAACACAGCACCTTCACCCCCTGCTGTTCCCACCCGCCTCAACACCGTTGGAAGGGAGGAGAACCAATTAAGGCGGGGGGTGGGGTGGAACGAGCAGCTGTCTACCCTTAGCAGGAGGGCTCCTGATTACATACCTCTCCTGCTGCTGCTGCTGCTGGCTGTCCAGCAGCAGACTGAAGGTGGCTGCTGCTGTGCACAGGTATATAAAGGCTCAGAGCCTATTATGACACGCGCAGCCAGCGTTCCATTGCCACATTCCATCTACTGCAGGCAGGATACCTGGCTGGCTGAATGTCGCTGAGAAGCTCACAGAGACCGCCATAAGCAACAGTTTAACAGAATGCCACAGACTAATCAACCAAACTTTTTGGGTTGGGTTCTCTTTTATAGTCTGCAGGCATTAAATGAAAGAAGTCAGTGTTCCAGCAGAAGGAGACAACGTTTCAGAAAAGGCATTGTAGCAAACCAAAAAAGAAATTTTAAGCGCAGCAGAGTAACCAGCGCACATACCTGTTAGCTCAGGTGAGTTTAAAAGGCTGCTGTTGATAACAAGGGCATTTGCTAAATAGATGGTGTGTGTGCAACAATATACTGAAAGGTCAATTATATTGTGCAGCTTATCTCACCACCTGTAGTTATTTAGGTGAAAGCTCCAAAATGCTTGCCTAATATGTCTGTTTATCCAAAAGGAAGTAAAAAGGGAGAGCTAGAAAGATAGCATTGCATCACATTACATGGCAATGCAATGCACAGTTGCTGAAGTTGAACCAAAATGAGCTTGTAATCTGGCTTCTGCAACTTTGAACATGAAAAATCCAATGAGGAGAAGAAAAGCAAAGCCAAAGAGTCCATCCCAAAATCCGACAAACAAGCAAAATGAACAAAAAACATTGAATTCAATTCTTTCTGATTTTAGAAACTGCATTAAAGAAGGGGTGCACCGGTCCTGGAGATACTGCAATACCAGGTCAATGCGTGGAGTGGACAGAGCAAGCTCTTTTTCCATCTCCCTGTTCTAAAAATCCATTTAATATATGGTCCCCAGATAGGGGACGTATCAGATATTAAACTGATAAGAACAGATACTACACTTGATCTTAGCCAAAAGGCCGAGAAGCGATAACCAGAATTGGTTTCAAACTACGGAGCCACCCAAGGATCCTGAAAAGTCCATTTGTGGAGATGAGCTCCTGGACTCCCGTTAAGAAGACATGTTGTCAACCTCTAGATCCCTTACATGCCTGCACTTTTCGGCTTGCTGCTGCTGCAATCCACGCGTTTTAGATCTGCATAACTCCACCTCTTTAAACACAGCACCTTCACCCCCTGCTGTTCCCACCTGCCTCAACACCGTTGGAAGGGAGGAGAACCAATTAAGGCGGGGGGTGGGGTGGAACGAGCAGCTGTCTACCCTTAGCAGGAGGGCTCCTGATTACATACCTCTCCTGCTGCTGCTGCTGCTGGCTGTCCAGCAGCAGACTGAAGGTGGCTGCTGCTGTGCACAGGTATATAAAGGCTCAGAGCCTATTATGACACGCGCAGCCAGCGTTCCATTGCCACATTCCATCTACTGCAGGCAGGATACCTGGCTGGCTGAATGTCGCTGAGAAGCTCACAGAGACCGCCATAAGCAACAGTTTAACAGAATGCCACAGACTAATCAACCAAACTTTTTGGGTTGGGTTCTCTTTTATAGTCTGCAGGCATTAAATGAAAGAAGTCAGTGTTCCAGCAGAAGGAGACAACGTTTCAGAAAAGGCATTGTAGCAAACCAAAAAAGAAATTTTAAGCGCAGCAGAGTAACCAGCGCACATACCTGTTAGCTCAGGTGAGTTTAAAAGGCTGCTGTTGATAACAAGGGCATTTGCTAAATAGATGGTGTGTGTGCAACAATATACTGAAAGGTCAATTATATTGTGCAGCTTATCTCACCACCTGTAGTTATTTAGGTGAAAGCTCCAAAATGCTTGCCTAATATGTCTGTTTATCCAAAAGGAAGTAAAAAGGGAGAGCTAGAAAGATAGCATTGCATCACATTACATGGCAATGCAATGCACAGTTGCTGAAGTTGAACCAAAATGAGCTTGTAATCTGGCTTCTGCAACTTTGAACATGAAAAATCCAATGAGGAGAAGAAAAGCAAAGCCAAAGAGTCCATCCCAAAATCCGACAAACAAGCAAAATGAACAAAAAACATTGAATTCAATTCTTTCTGATTTTAGAAACTGCATTAAAGAAGGGGTGCACCGGTCCTGGAGATACTGCAATACCAGGTCAATGCGTGGAGTGGACAGAGCAAGCTCTTTTTCCATCTCCCTGTTCTAAAAATCCATTTAATATATGGTCCCCAGATAGGGGACGTATCAGATATTAAACTGATAAGAACAGATACTACACTTGATCTTAGCCAAAAGGCCGAGAAGCGATAACCAGAATTGGTTTCAAACTACGGAGCCACCCAAGGATCCTGAAAAGTCCATTTGTGGAGATGAGCTCCTGGACTCCCGTTAAGAAGACATGTTGTCAACCTCTAGATCCCTTACATGCCTGCACTTTTCGGCTTGCTGCTGCTGCAATCCACGCGTTTTAGATCTGCATAACTCCACCTCTTTAAACACAGCACCTTCACCCCCTGCTGTTCCCACCTGCCTCAACACCGTTGGAAGGGAGGAGAACCAATTAAGGCGGGGGGTGGGGTGGAACGAGCAGCTGTCTACCCTTAGCAGGAGGGCTCCTGATTACATACCTCTCCTGCTGCTGCTGCTGCTGGCTGTCCAGCAGCAGACTGAAGGTGGCTGCTGCTGTGCACAGGTATATAAAGGCTCAGAGCCTATTATGACACGCGCAGCCAGCGTTCCATTGCCACATTCCATCTACTGCAGGCAGGATACCTGGCTGGCTGAATGTCGCTGAGAAGCTCACAGAGACCGCCATAAGCAACAGTTTAACAGAATGCCACAGACTAATCAACCAAACTTTTTGGGTTGGGTTCTCTTTTATAGTCTGCAGGCATTAAATGAAAGAAGTCAGTGTTCCAGCAGAAGGAGACAACGTTTCAGAAAAGGCATTGTAGCAAACCAAAAAAGAAATTTTAAGCGCAGCAGAGTAACCAGCGCACATACCTGTTAGCTCAGGTGAGTTTAAAAGGCTGCTGTTGATAACAAGGGCATTTGCTAAATAGATGGTGTGTGTGCAACAATATACTGAAAGGTCAATTATATTGTGCAGCTTATCTCACCACCTGTAGTTATTTAGGTGAAAGCTCCAAAATGCTTGCCTAATATGTCTGTTTATCCAAAAGGAAGTAAAAAGGGAGAGCTAGAAAGATAGCATTGCATCACATTACATGGCAATGCAATGCACAGTTGCTGAAGTTGAACCAAAATGAGCTTGTAATCTGGCTTCTGCAACTTTGAACATGAAAAATCCAATGAGGAGAAGAAAAGCAAAGCCAAAGAGTCCATCCCAAAATCCGACAAACAAGCAAAATGAACAAAAAACATTGAATTCAATTCTTTCTGATTTTAGAAACTGCATTAAAGAAGGGGTGCACCGGTCCTGGAGATACTGCAATACCAGGTCAATGCGTGGAGTGGACAGAGCAAGCTCTTTTTCCATCTCCCTGTTCTAAAAATCCATTTAATATATGGTCCCCAGATAGGGGACGTATCAGATATTAAACTGATAAGAACAGATACTACACTTGATCTTAGCCAAAAGGCCGAGAAGCGATAACCAGAATTGGTTTCAAACTACGGAGCCACCCAAGGATCCTGAAAAGTCCATTTGTGGAGATGAGCTCCTGGACTCCCGTTAAGAAGACATGTTGTCAACCTCTAGATCCCTTACATGCCTGCACTTTTCGGCTTGCTGCTGCTGCAATCCACGCGTTTTAGATCTGCATAACTCCACCTCTTTAAACACAGCACCTTCACCCCCTGCTGTTCCCACCCGCCTCAACACCGTTGGAAGGGAGGAGAACCAATTAAGGCGGGGGGTGGGGTGGAACGAGCAGCTGTCTACCCTTAGCAGGAGGGCTCCTGATTACATACCTCTCCTGCTGCTGCTGCTGCTGGCTGTCCAGCAGCAGACTGAAGGTGGCTACTGCTGTGCACAGGTATATAAAGGCTCAGAGCCTATTATGACACGCGCAGCCAGCGTTCCATTGCCACATTCCATCTACTGCAGGCAGGATACCTGGCTGGCTGAATGTCGCTGAGAAGCTCACAGAGACCGCCATAAGCAACAGTTTAACAGAATGCCACAGACTAATCAACCAAACTTTTTGGGTTGGGTTCTCTTTTATAGTCTGCAGGCATTAAATGAAAGAAGTCAGTGTTCCAGCAGAAGGAGACAACGTTTCAGAAAAGGCATTGTAGCAAACCAAAAAAGAAATTTTAAGCGCAGCAGAGTAACCAGCGCACATACCTGTTAGCTCAGGTGAGTTTAAAAGGCTGCTGTTGATAACAAGGGCATTTGCTAAATAGATGGTGTGTGTGCAACAATATACTGAAAGGTCAATTATATTGTGCAACTTATCTCACCACCTGTAGTTATTTAGGTGAAAGCTCCAAAATGCTTGCCTAATATGTCTGTTTATCCAAAAGGAAGTAAAAAGGGAGAGCTAGAAAGATAGCATTGCATCACATTACATGGCAATGCAATGCACAGTTGCTGAAGTTGAACCAAAATTAGCTTGTAATCTGGCTTCTGCAACTTTGAACATGAAAAATCCAATGAGGAGAAGAAAAGCAAAGCCAAAGAGTCCATCCCAAAATCCGACAAACAAGCAAAATGAACAAAAAACATTGAATTCAATTCTTTCTGATTTTAGAAACTGCATTAAAGAAGGGGTGCACCGGTCCTGGAGATACTGCAATACCAGGTCAATGCATGGAGTGGACAGAGCAAGCTCTTTTTCCATCTCCCTGTTCTAAAAATCCATTTAATATATGGTCCCCAGATAGGGGACGTATCAGATATTAAACTGATAAGAACAGATTTTTTTTTTTTTTTTTCCATATTCCAGTTTATTTTCGTTTTAACTTTAGAATTTCCATTTTTTACAGGGGGGTACATATGGTGCAACAAGAACATCACAAGGTAAGTACATTCCAATCTTTTTGCTTCCAAATTTCATTAGCTTTTTTATCACCAAACAACACCTTATCTCTCCAGAAATATAAAAACATATAACTTAGGCATAACTTAATACATTCTTGTACCGATACTTCCTTATGTTTAAAAATCAAAATATTCCGAGTTTTCCAAAGCGCCATTTTCACACAAGATAAAATTATCCATACAACCTTGAACACTTCATCCTTGACACCCAACCCGTAAAAAATCCTATTAAAATCTAGAAAATTAACACCACTTAGAGCTTTAACTAAATTACTAATCTTTCTCCATACTAATTGCGCATAACAACAGTTCCAAAAAATGTGCATAGCTGTTTCGCCAGCAGCACATTTACGTCTTGGACATTTTTCAAACCGTACCAATCCTCTTCTATATTGGAAATCTCGAGTTGGCAGACAGTCTTTAATACTACACAATATTAAGTCCTTGTGTTCATTAGTCAAACACTTAAAATTTGCATTAATCCAAATTTTATCTACAACATTATCGGAAAATCGCTCTACCGGACTAGCTATCACCCTGCTTTCTAAGACTTTTAAAATGTTCTTATGATTTCCAAGTATTTTAAGATCCATATTCATTAATTTAAAATCCCTCAGAATTTTTTCTAAAATAATATAATTCCCAGATGGCATAAACTTATATGGCCGATCCAAATGCATTTGTAACCATTTGTATTTTCTAATAAAAAAACCCAAATTGTATGTTAAAAAGGTTTTCAGCCTAGAAACTGGTCCTAATAAAGTGCATATGCAATTAGCTAAATACTTGGCATAAATGAAGGTTCTGATGTCTGGGAAGCCTTTCCCTCCTTTCCCTTTAATTTTGTACAACTCTTCCCTTTTTACCCTTTCCATTTTTGACTTCCATAGGAAATTAAAACATAACTTAATTATCTTTTTCATTACATTAATAGGAGGTATAAAAACAGTTGAAATGTATAAAATTATCGGAAGTAAGACCTGCTTTATTATCAAGATTTTGCCTTCCATTGTTAAACTTCTCAAGTTCCAAAAATCAATCTTTTTCCTTACCCTTTCAAGCAGGGACTCCCAATTCCTCACATTCCCACATGTCTCTGTAAAAAATACCCCTAAAACTTTAATTTCCATTACTCTCATCAGCATGCAATCCGAATTTAAAAGAAATTTACCCATAGTTAAAACACCTGATTTTTCTAAATTTATTTTAAAACCAGATGCTCCACCAAACCACACAACTGTCCTTAAAACTCTATGAAGACTCTTAATGTCCCGCACTAAAACTGACACATCATCCATATAAGCTAAAACCTTCACTTGGTCATTCCTACTGCCAGGAATAAAAAAGCCATTAATAACTTTATCTTTCCTAAAAGCAGTTAAAAGGGGTTCTATTGCACAAATGAAAAGTATAGGCGACAGGGGGCACCCCTGCTTAACCCCACAATTAATATTAATATTTTCCGATAAAAAACCATTAATAGAAATCTTACTAAAACATAACTTATACAGACATTTAATACGTTCAATAAAAACACCAGGACATCCTATTTTTTTTAAAACGGCAAATAAAAACTCATGAGCAACCCTATCATATGCCTCCTCAAAATCAAGGGAAACAAGGGCCAAGTCCTGCTTCCTATCAGCCACATCCCATATTATATCTCTCAGTAAGATTAGCGTGTCGGTAATCTTACGATTCGGGACTGCACAAGACTGATCCACCTCAATAACCGACCCTATCACACTCTTTAATCTATTGGCCAATAGTTTTGCATATACTTTATAGTCTGTATTTAGCAGCGTAATAGGCCTCCAATTTTTAATCAGTTCTTTTCCTCCTTTTTTATATAATAAAACAATAAGGCCTTCTGCCCATGACTTGGGAATATTAAAAGAGGACTCCACTTCTGAAAACAACTCATAAAAATCTTCCCCTATAATATCCCACACAACCCTGTAAAACTCCACAGGGAGGCCATCCACACCTGGTGTCTTCTGATTTTGTAAAGTGCAAATAGTATTAAATATCTCCTCCTTAGTAAACTCCCTAGATAAAAGTAATTTTTCTTCCTCACTAAGAGCTTTATCCAGAACCTCTAAAAAATGGTTTTTCAATGATTCATCAATCTTTTTTCGAGAAAACAGATCATCATAAAACATTTTGGCCTGCAATGCTTTCCCTTCTGGGCTCACCTCACCCTCTAAGACCTCAATAAAATCCTTTTTTCCACATATTTTTTTAAAGAAAAACTTAGTGCATTTCTCATCCTCATCCAGGACCTTTACCCTAGAGTTGAAGATGATTTCTTTTCCCTTCTCTTTTAGTGCATTCTGAATTTTCTCCTTTACCTCACTAATACTGCTGTCCATATTAACTCCATTGTTTTGAAAATAATAATAACACTGCAAATTAGCATTTAACGCATCATAAAACTGCCTTTTCTCATACGCTTTCCTCTTTCCCAATTTAACAAAGAAGGTTCTGATCTTACCCTTCATAAAATCCCACCAGTCTAAAATACACTTAAAACCCTTTTTGTTAAGTTTTAATTCATTATAAAAAACCTTAAAGTCTTCTTTAAAATTCTCCCCCTGTAATAAAGAAACATTCAGTTTCCAATGCGAAGGTTTTTTCTTACCGCAAGGGTCTATTGCTAAAGTGCATCCCAATAACTTATGATCCGAAAAAGGATTAATACTTGTCTTAAAAGAGGAACATTTAAAAGAATCAGACATAAAAAAGTGATCAATCCTAGACGTAAAACCTCTGTTTGACCACGTAACTTCAAATTCTTTTTTACTACCATCCATAGCCCATGCATCCTTTAAACTGAAGGCAGAAATTATGTTCTTAAGGCAGGTTACCGACCCATCCCGTACATTATTTAACTGGCAGTTAAAATCCCCACCAATTAAAATCGGATCCGCACCTGATAAAAAAAGCTGTAAAATCTCGAATAAATGTAATCTTTGATTTTTCTCAGTATGAGCATAAATATTAAAACAACGCACCCTTTTACCCTCCCTCATTACTTCTACACATAGAATACGACCAGGGTAAATTTCCTCATACTTCACCACCTCCCACTCACTAGAGCACAAAAAACCCACCCCATCACTTTTCAATTCATTCCCACCAGAAAAAACCATGTTACCCTTCCATATTCCACGTAAATATTCATAGCTCATTTTCCTTTCTAAATTACATTCTTGTAAAAAAATAAAATCGCATTTCTCATTATTCAAAAAATCATATAATGCAGTGCGTTTGTATAAATTGTTCAACCCCTGAACATTCAGGGATACAACAGTAATCATCTTCTAGTAATAGGCCCAGGGCTAATCCCTCCGCCCTCATCTACCAAAGGTGATTTCACATCCACAATTAAGGATTCTTGATCAGAAGAACTTGAGGGAGATACATCCCCAAACAAAGAAGACGCGTCACCACGAGATTTTTTCCCACCCAAGTCCTCCATGATCTCCTGTTGCTCTTCTTCCCATGTACTCCTTTTCAAAGATTTTGAACTTAAGTCCATATTTTCCTGGGCACAAGGAATCCCTGACGACATCTCTGATAATACCGCCAGAGCAGCAACTGTATCCACAATACCTTGTTGCCCCTCCTTTTCCTCTTCCAATGTTCCTTCCTCTCTTCCATCTTCTTTCCTCTCTCCTTCTTTCTTTTTATCTTCTTTCTTCTTGTCTTCCTTCTTCTTGTCTTCCTTCTTCTTTTCTTCCTTCTTCTTTACTTCCTTCTTCTTTTCTTCCTTCTTCCTTTCTTCTTTCTTCTTTTCTTCAGCTTTCTTCCTCTCTTCTCTTTTTTCTCTATTACTTAGAGGTGCCAGAACCTCTACTTCCTGCGCCACATTAGAAGAACTTTCTGATCCTCCATCCTCCATCTGCCCACCATCCCCTTGTTTATCTTCAGCATCAGCCTCAGATGTTTCCTGGCTTGCATTGGGCACTCTCTCGCCTGATGAACCGGGCCAGAACATACTTCACAAGGGGCGCAATTTTCATCCATATGGCCATATTTCCGACATCGTTTACAATATGGTGGCATATTAGAAAAAAACAAAAAGCCTCTATCTCTATTTATGAACACGACTGGTGGGGGTCTTAAGACACCCCCCTCCACTGACGGGTCCTTTTTAAAAACGACCTGATACAGTCTTTTGCCGTTCCAGGCCCCAAAACCAGTCGTACAACGTTTTTTCATAATTAATACGGAGCAAAACCTTCTTAAGTATGAAGTCACTTGCTCATCAGATATGAAAGGGTTATACATATGTATTGTTAGCATCCTTTGATCAAATTGAAAGCGAGGCGTGGCTGAAATTCCTTCCAATACCTCACTATGCTCACAGGCTGCAGCATATCTAAAACTGGAAAAAACCCTCTCACATACACCAGCACCTCTCAAAGTCACATCGTGTACTCCTCTGTTAGAAAATGACTGAACACAAAAGTACTCATCCTTGCTGATATGCAAGATAGGAGTAAAGACTTTCCTGTACAAAAAGTCCAAGTTTTTAACTTGCCTAAATTCCACACTCACCTCAAACCGGATGGTGTCCTTCATGTAGGCATCGTCCTGATCCAAATTCATCTCCATTTCCACACAGAGAAAATTCAAAAGAAAGCCCGATGACGTCCAAAAATAACAGCACCAGACTCGATCCCTTCTGTTCAGCAGCGTCCAGAACTCCAGTCCTGAAGAAATCCTCCTCCACGATCCAGAATTCCTTCCACGCCGAAAGGTACGAGAAACACCTTCCTTCCTTCCCAATAGCAGCAGTTCCAATCGGAAAAGGCCGAGAAAGAATTCCAGTGATCACGAACCTGCCTCCTGACACCAATCACAAGGATCGTGCCAAAAGGCCGAGAAGCGATAACCAGAATTGGTTTCAAACTACGGAGCCACCCAAGGATCCTGAAAAGTCCATTTGTGGAGATGAGCTCCTGGACTCCCGTTAAGAAGACATGTTGTCAACCTCTAGATCCCTTACATGCCTGCACTTTTCGGCTTGCTGCTGCTGCAATCCACGCGTTTTAGATCTGCATAACTCCACCTCTTTAAACACAGCACCTTCACCCCCTGCTGTTCCCACCCGCCTCAACACCGTTGGAAGGGAGGAGAACCAATTAAGGCGGGGGGTGGGGTGGAACGAGCAGCTGTCTACCCTTAGCAGGAGGGCTCCTGATTACATACCTCTCCTGCTGCTGCTGCTGCTGGCTGTCCAGCAGCAGACTGAAGGTGGCTGCTGCTGTGCACAGGTATATAAAGGCTCAGAGCCTATTATGACACGCGCAGCCAGCGTTCCATTGCCACATTCCATCTACTGCAGGCAGGATACCTGGCTGGCTGAATGTCGCTGAGAAGCTCACAGAGACCGCCATAAGCAACAGTTTAACAGAATGCCACAGACTAATCAACCAAACTTTTTGGGTTGGGTTCTCTTTTATAGTCTGCAGGCATTAAATGAAAGAAGTCAGTGTTCCAGCAGAAGGAGACGTTTCAGAAAAGGCATTGTAGCAAACCAAAAAAGAAATTTTAAGCGCAGCAGAGTAACCAGCGCACATACCTGTTAGCTCAGGTGAGTTTAAAAGGCTGCTGTTGATAACAAGGGCATTTGCTAAATAGATGGTGTGTGTGCAACAATATACTGAAAGGTCAATTATATTGTGCAGCTTATCTCACCACCTGTAGTTATTTAGGTGAAAGCTCCAAAATGCTTGCCTAATATGTCTGTTTATCCAAAAGGAAGTAAAAAGGGAGAGCTAGAAAGATAGCATTGCATCACATTACATGGCAATGCAATGCACAGTTGCTGAAGTTGAACCAAAATGAGCTTGTAATCTGGCTTCTGCAACTTTGAACATGAAAAATCCAATGAGGAGAAGAAAAGCAAAGCCAAAGAGTCCATCCCAAAATCCGACAAACAAGCAAAATGAACAAAAAACATTGAATTCAATTCTTTCTGATTTTAGAAACTGCATTAAAGAAGGGGTGCACCGGTCCTGGAGATACTGCAATACCAGGTCAATGCGTGGAGTGGACAGAGCAAGCTCTTTTTCCATCTCCCTGTTCTAAAAATCCATTTAATATATGGTCCCCAGATAGGGGACGTATCAGATATTAAACTGATAAGAACAGATACTACACTTGATCTTAGCCAAAAGGCCGAGAAGCGATAACCAGAATTGGTTTCAAACTACGGAGCCACCCAAGGATCCTGAAAAGTCCATTTGTGGAGATGAGCTCCTGGACTCCCGTTAAGAAGACATGTTGTCAACCTCTAGATCCCTTACATGCCTGCACTTTTCGGCTTGCTGCTGCTGCAATCCACGCGTTTTAGATCTGCATAACTCCACCTCTTTAAACACAGCACCTTCACCCCCTGCTGTTCCCACCCGCCTCAACACCGTTGGAAGGGAGGAGAACCAATTAAGGCGGGGGGTGGGGTGGAACGAGCAGCTGTCTACCCTTAGCAGGAGGGCTCCTGATTACATACCTCTCCTGCTGCTGCTGCTGCTGGCTGTCCAGCAGCAGACTGAAGGTGGCTGCTGCTGTGCACAGGTATATAAAGGCTCAGAGCCTATTATGACACGCGCAGCCAGCGTTCCATTGCCACATTCCATCTACTGCAGGCAGGATACCTGGCTGGCTGAATGTCGCTGAGAAGCTCACAGAGACCGCCATAAGCAACAGTTTAACAGAATGCCACAGACTAATCAACCAAACTTTTTGGGTTGGGTTCTCTTTTATAGTCTGCAGGCATTAAATGAAAGAAGTCAGTGTTCCAGCAGAAGGAGACAACGTTTCAGAAAAGGCATTGTAGCAAACCAAAAAAGAAATTTTAAGCGCAGCAGAGTAACCAGCGCACATACCTGTTAGCTCAGGTGAGTTTAAAAGGCTGCTGTTGATAACAAGGGCATTTGCTAAATAGATGGTGTGTGTGCAACAATATACTGAAAGGTCAATTATATTGTGCAGCTTATCTCACCACCTGTAGTTATTTAGGTGAAAGCTCCAAAATGCTTGCCTAATATGTCTGTTTATCCAAAAGGAAGTAAAAAGGGAGAGCTAGAAAGATAGCATTGCATCACATTACATGGCAATGCAATGCACAGTTGCTGAAGTTGAACCAAAATGAGCTTGTAATCTGGCTTCTGCAACTTTGAACATGAAAAATCCAATGAGGAGAAGAAAAGCAAAGCCAAAGAGTCCATCCCAAAATCCGACAAACAAGCAAAATGAACAAAAAACATTGAATTCAATTCTTTCTGATTTTAGAAACTGCATTAAAGAAGGGGTGCACCGGTCCTGGAGATACTGCAATACCAGGTCAATGCGTGGAGTGGACAGAGCAAGCTCTTTTTCCATCTCCCTGTTCTAAAAATCCATTTAATATATGGTCCCCAGATAGGGGACGTATCAGATATTAAACTGATAAGAACAGATACTACACTTGATCTTAGCCAAAAGGCCGAGAAGCGATAACCAGAATTGGTTTCAAACTACGGAGCCACCCAAGGATCCTGAAAAGTCCATTTGTGGAGATGAGCTCCTGGACTCCCGTTAAGAAGACATGTTGTCAACCTCTAGATCCCTTACATGCCTGCACTTTTCGGCTTGCTGCTGCTGCAATCCACGCGTTTTAGATCTGCATAACTCCACCTCTTTAAACACAGCACCTTCACCCCCTGCTGTTCCCACCCGCCTCAACACCGTTGGAAGGGAGGAGAACCAATTAAGGCGGGGGGTGGGGTGGAACGAGCAGCTGTCTACCCTTAGCAGGAGGGCTCCTGATTACATACCTCTCCTGCTGCTGCTGCTGCTGGCTGTCCAGCAGCAGACTGAAGGTGGCTGCTGCTGTGCACAGGTATATAAAGGCTCAGAGCCTATTATGACACGCGCAGCCAGCGTTCCATTGCCACATTCCATCTACTGCAGGCAGGATACCTGGCTGGCTGAATGTCGCTGAGAAGCTCACAGAGACCGCCATAAGCAACAGTTTAACAGAATGCCACAGACTAATCAACCAAACTTTTTGGGTTGGGTTCTCTTTTATAGTCTGCAGGCATTAAATGAAAGAAGTCAGTGTTCCAGCAGAAGGAGACAACGTTTCAGAAAAGGCATTGTAGCAAACCAAAAAAGAAATTTTAAGCGCAGCAGAGTAACCAGCGCACATACCTGTTAGCTCAGGTGAGTTTAAAAGGCTGCTGTTGATAACAAGGGCATTTGCTAAATAGATGGTGTGTGTGCAACAATATACTGAAAGGTCAATTATATTGTGCAGCTTATCTCACCACCTGTAGTTATTTAGGTGAAAGCTCCAAAATGCTTGCCTAATATGTCTGTTTATCCAAAAGGAAGTAAAAAGGGAGAGCTAGAAAGATAGCATTGCATCACATTACATGGCAATGCAATGCACAGTTGCTGAAGTTGAACCAAAATGAGCTTGTAATCTGGCTTCTGCAACTTTGAACATGAAAAATCCAATGAGGAGAAGAAAAGCAAAGCCAAAGAGTCCATCCCAAAATCCGAGAAACAAGCAAAATGAACAAAAAACATTGAATTCAATTCTTTCTGATTTTAGAAACTGCATTAAAGAAGGGGTGCACCGGTCCTGGAGATACTGCAATACCAGGTCAATGCGTGGAGTGGACAGAGCAAGCTCTTTTTCCATCTCCCTGTTCTAAAAATCCATTTAATATATGGTCCCCAGATAGGGGACGTATCAGATATTAAACTGATAAGAACAGATTTTTTTTTTTTTTTTTTTGAAAGCCCGAATTCGTGTACAAAACCCGAGTGCGCTTAAAAAAGTGACAAGTGCCACAAAAAAAGTGCACTAGGATGCTGGTCTTCTTGAAACCCTCTCCAAAAGGAGAAGGGTCCCCCAAACCATTCCCCGTCCCTCCGAGCCAAAAGGCCACAGCGAGGAACAGGGACAAAAAGCCACCTCCAGCCGAAGCCAGAGGCGACCCAATCTTACCCCCAACACCTGCCCGAGTTCTCACCCGAGCAAGGCACTGGGAGCCAAAGACTGTGCTCCCCTCCCGGAAGAGGGGAGCCAACAACGCTCTCCTCCCGAAAGAGGAGAGCCAGGGGGGTTCAGGGGGGAGCGGAACCTGATGGCCACACACTCCCCCCCTAGACCTGCCAAGAGAGGAACCCGTAAGGGAACCGCATCCCGACAAAATCCTAGTAGGACGTGACACACGTGAATAAGTGGACACACAGTGACAAAGAAATTAAATAAATAGTGAAGGTTTCACAGTATAATACTGCCCGGACCTTCGACCGGGAATTGAAAAATTCCCCATCCTAAGGCCAGAAGGCCCGGAATAAGGGTGTGTGCGAAGAAAGAAAATTTGAAGTGCTTGTGCAAATGTGCCATAAACTCAAGTGGGGTTCCCAATCCCAGTGAGTTAAGGCACCCCAGGGTCACCACTCCTGGGGCACTTCACACTTCGGGCTTTCGATCTTCCCCGGCCCAATGGCGTCGATCCTGGGGGGCCATGCTTTCCACCAGATGACTATATTAGCCACCTGGCGTACTAACAAGCGCCTAAACCCCAGTGTGCATAATGTATCAATCTACTAGGGCGGCCAACATCCAAAACCGCCTTTTCGAAAGATACTACACTTGATCTTAGCCAAAAGGCCGAGAAGCGATAACCAGAATTGGTTTCAAACTACGGAGCCACCCAAGGATCCTGAAAAGTCCATTTGTGGAGATGAGCTCCTGGACTCCCGTTAAGAAGACATGTTGTCAACCTCTAGATCCCTTACATGCCTGCACTTTTCGGCTTGCTGCTGCTGCAATCCACGCGTTTTAGATCTGCATAACTCCACCTCTTTAAACACAGCACCTTCACCCCCTGCTGTTCCCACCCGCCTCAACACCGTTGGAAGGGAGGAGAACCAATTAAGGCGGGGGGTGGGGTGGAACGAGCAGCTGTCTACCCTTAGCAGGAGGGCTCCTGATTACATACCTCTCCTGCTGCTGCTGCTGCTGGCTGTCCAGCAGCAGACTGAAGGTGGCTGCTGCTGTGCACAGGTATATAAAGGCTCAGAGCCTATTATGACACGCGCAGCCAGCGTTCCATTGCCACATTCCATCTACTGCAGGCAGGATACCTGGCTGGCTGAATGTCGCTGAGAAGCTCACAGAGACCGCCATAAGCAACAGTTTAACAGAATGCCACAGACTAATCAACCAAACTTTTTGGGTTGGGTTCTCTTTTATAGTCTGCAGGCATTAAATGAAAGAAGTCAGTGTTCCAGCAGAAGGAGACAACGTTTCAGAAAAGGCATTGTAGCAAACCAAAAAAGAAATTTTAAGCGCAGCAGAGTAACCAGCGCACATACCTGTTAGCTCAGGTGAGTTTAAAAGGCTGCTGTTGATAACAAGGGCATTTGCTAAATAGATGGTGTGTGTGCAACAATATACTGAAAGGTCAATTATATTGTGCAGCTTATCTCACCACCTGTAGTTATTTAGGTGAAAGCTCCAAAATGCTTGCCTAATATGTCTGTTTATCCAAAAGGAAGTAAAAAGGGAGAGCTAGAAAGATAGCATTGCATCACATTACATGGCAATGCAATGCACAGTTGCTGAAGTTGAACCAAAATGAGCTTGTAATCTGGCTTCTGCAACTTTGAACATGAAAAATCCAATGAGGAGAAGAAAAGCAAAGCCAAAGAGTCCATCCCAAAATCCGAGAAACAAGCAAAATGAACAAAAAACATTGAATTCAATTCTTTCTGATTTTAGAAACTGCATTAAAGAAGGGGTGCACCGGTCCTGGAGATACTGCAATACCAGGTCAATGCGTGGAGTGGACAGAGCAAGCTCTTTTTCCATCTCCCTGTTCTAAAAATCCATTTAATATATGGTCCCCAGATAGGGGACGTATCAGATATTAAACTGATAAGAACAGATTTTTTTTTTTTTTTTTTTGAAAGCCCGAATTCGTGTACAAAACCCGAGTGCGCTTAAAAAAGTGACAAGTGCCACAAAAAAAGTGCACTAGGATGCTGGTCTTCTTGAAACCCTCTCCAAAAGGAGAAGGGTCCCCCAAACCATTCCCCGTCCCTCCGAGCCAAAAGGCCACAGCGAGGAACAGGGACAAAAAGCCACCTCCAGCCGAAGCCAGAGGCGACCCAATCTTACCCCCAACACCTGCCCGAGTTCTCACCCGAGCAAGGCACTGGGAGCCAAAGACTGTGCTCCCCTCCCGGAAGAGGGGAGCCAACAACGCTCTCCTCCCGAAAGAGGAGAGCCAGGGGGGTTCAGGGGGGAGCGGAACCTGATGGCCACACACTCCCCCCCTAGACCTGCCAAGAGAGGAACCCGTAAGGGAACCGCATCCCGACAAAATCCTAGTAGGACGTGACACACGTGAATAAGTGGACACACAGTGACAAAGAAATTAAATAAATAGTGAAGGTTTCACAGTATAATACTGCCCGGACCTTCGACCGGGAATTGAAAAATTCCCCATCCTAAGGCCAGAAGGCCCGGAATAAGGGTGTGTGCGAAGAAAGAAAATTTGAAGTGCTTGTGCAAATGTGCCATAAACTCAAGTGGGGTTCCCAATCCCAGTGAGTTAAGGCACCCCAGGGTCACCACTCCTGGGGCACTTCACACTTCGGGCTTTCGATCTTCCCCGGCCCAATGGCGTCGATCCTGGGGGGCCATGCTTTCCACCAGATGACTATATTAGCCACCTGGCGTACTAACAAGCGCCTAAACCCCAGTGTGCATAATGTATCAATCTACTAGGGCGGCCAACATCCAAAACCGCCTTTTCGAAAGATACTACACTTGATCTTAGCCAAAAGGCCGAGAAGCGATAACCAGAATTGGTTTCAAACTACGGAGCCACCCAAGGATCCTGAAAAGTCCATTTGTGGAGATGAGCTCCTGGACTCCCGTTAAGAAGACATGTTGTCAACCTCTAGATCCCTTACATGCCTGCACTTTTCGGCTTGCTGCTGCTGCAATCCACGCGTTTTAGATCTGCATAACTCCACCTCTTTAAACACAGCACCTTCACCCCCTGCTGTTCCCACCCGCCTCAACACCGTTGGAAGGGAGGAGAACCAATTAAGGCGGGGGGTGGGGTGGAACGAGCAGCTGTCTACCCTTAGCAGGAGGGCTCCTGATTACATACCTCTCCTGCTGCTGCTGCTGCTGGCTGTCCAGCAGCAGACTGAAGGTGGCTGCTGCTGTGCACAGGTATATAAAGGCTCAGAGCCTATTATGACACGCGCAGCCAGCGTTCCATTGCCACATTCCATCTACTGCAGGCAGGATACCTGGCTGGCTGAATGTCGCTGAGAAGCTCACAGAGACCGCCATAAGCAACAGTTTAACAGAATGCCACAGACTAATCAACCAAACTTTTTGGGTTGGGTTCTCTTTTATAGTCTGCAGGCATTAAATGAAAGAAGTCAGTGTTCCAGCAGAAGGAGACAACGTTTCAGAAAAGGCATTGTAGCAAACCAAAAAAGAAATTTTAAGCGCAGCAGAGTAACCAGCGCACATACCTGTTAGCTCAGGTGAGTTTAAAAGGCTGCTGTTGATAACAAGGGCATTTGCTAAATAGATGGTGTGTGTGCAACAATATACTGAAAGGTCAATTATATTGTGCAGCTTATCTCACCACCTGTAGTTATTTAGGTGAAAGCTCCAAAATGCTTGCCTAATATGTCTGTTTATCCAAAAGGAAGTAAAAAGGGAGAGCTAGAAAGATAGCATTGCATCACATTACATGGCAATGCAATGCACAGTTGCTGAAGTTGAACCAAAATGAGCTTGTAATCTGGCTTCTGCAACTTTGAACATGAAAAATCCAATGAGGAGAAGAAAAGCAAAGCCAAAGAGTCCATCCCAAAATCCGACAAACAAGCAAAATGAACAAAAAACATTGAATTCAATTCTTTCTGATTTTAGAAACTGCATTAAAGAAGGGGTGCACCGGTCCTGGAGATACTGCAATACCAGGTCAATGCGTGGAGTGGACAGAGCAAGCTCTTTTTCCATCTCCCTGTTCTAAAAATCCATTTAATATATGGTCCCCAGATAGGGGACGTATCAGATATTAAACTGATAAGAACAGATTTTTTTTTTTTTTTTTTTTGAAAGCCCGAATTCGTGTACAAAACCCAAGTGCGCTTAAAAAAGTGACAAGTGCCACAAAAAAAGTGCACTAGGATGCTGGTCTTCTTGAAACCCTCTCCAAAAGGAGAAGGGTCCCCCAAACCATTCCCCGTCCCTCCGAGCCAAAAGGCCACAGCGAGGAACAGGGACAAAAAGCCACCTCCAGCCGAAGCCAGAGGCGACCCAATCTTACCCCCAGCACCTGCCCGAGTTCTCACCCAAGCAAGGCACTGGGAGCCAAAGACTGTGCTCCCCTCCCGGAAGAGGGGAGCCAACAACGCTCTCCTCCCGAAAGAGGAGAGCCAGGGGGGTTCAGGGGGGAGCGGAACCTGATGGCCACACACTCCCCCCCTAGACCTGCCAAGAGAGGAACCCGTAAGGGAACCGCATCCCGACAAAATCCTAGTAGGACGTGACACACGTGAATAAGTGGACACACAGTGACAAAGAAATTAAATAAATAGTGAAGGTTTCACAGTATAATACTGCCCGGACCTTCGACCGGGAATTGAAAAATTCCCCATCCTAAGGCCAGAAGGCCCGGAATAAGGGTGTGTGCGAAGAAAGAAAATTTGAAGTGCTTGTGCAAATGTGCCATAAACTCAAGTGGGGTTCCCAATCCCAGTGAGTTAAGGCACCCCAGGGTCACCACTCCTGGGGCACTTCACACTTCGGGCTTTCGATCTTCCCCGGCCCAATGGCGTCGATCCTGGGGGGCCATGCTTTCCACCAGATGACTATATTAGCCACCTGGCGTACTAACAAGCGCCTAAACCCCAGTGTGCATAATGTATCAATCTACTAGGGCGGCCAACATCCAAAACCGCCTTTTCGAAAGATACTACACTTGATCTTAGCCAAAAGGCCGAGAAGCGATAACCAGAATTGGTTTCAAACTACGGAGCCACCCAAGGATCCTGAAAAGTCCATTTGTGGAGATGAGCTCCTGGACTCCCGTTAAGAAGACATGTTGTCAACCTCTAGATCCCTTACATGCCTGCACTTTTCGGCTTGCTGCTGCTGCAATCCACGCGTTTTAGATCTGCATAACTCCACCTCTTTAAACACAGCACCTTCACCCCCTGCTGTTCCCACCCGCCTCAACACCGTTGGAAGGGAGGAGAACCAATTAAGGCGGGGGGTGGGGTGAAACGAGCAGCTGTCTACCCTTAGCAGGAGGGCTCCTGATTACATACCTCTCCTGCTGCTGCTGCTGCTGGCTGTCCAGCAGCAGACTGAAGGTGGCTGCTGCTGTGCACAGGTATATAAAGGCTCAGAGCCTATTATGACACGCGCAGCCAGCGTTCCATTGCCACATTCCATCTACTGCAGGCAGGATACCTGGCTGGCTGAATGTCGCTGAGAAGCTCACAGAGACCGCCATAAGCAACAGTTTAACAGAATGCCACAGACTAATCAACCAAACTTTTTGGGTTGGGTTCTCTTTTATAGTCTGCAGGCATTAAATGAAAGAAGTCAGTGTTCCAGCAGAAGGAGACAACGTTTCAGAAAAGGCATTGTAGCAAACCAAAAAAGAAATTTTAAGCGCAGCAGAGTAACCAGCGCACATACCTGTTAGCTCAGGTGAGTTTAAAAGGCTGCTGTTGATAACAAGGGCATTTGCTAAATAGATGGTGTGTGTGCAACAATATACTGAAAGGTCAATTATATTGTGCAGCTTATCTCACCACCTGTAGTTATTTAGGTGAAAGCTCCAAAATGCTTGCCTAATATGTCTGTTTATCCAAAAGGAAGTAAAAAGGGAGAGCTAGAAAGATAGCATTGCATCACATTACATGGCAATGCAATGCACAGTTGCTGAAGTTGAACCAAAATGAGCTTGTAATCTGGCTTCTGCAACTTTGAACATGAAAAATCCAATGAGGAGAAGAAAAGCAAAGCCAAAGAGTCCATCCCAAAATCCGACAAACAAGCAAAATGAACAAAAAACATTGAATTCAATTCTTTCTGATTTTAGAAACTGCATTAAAGAAGGGGTGCACCAGTCCTGGAGATACTGCAATACCAGGTCAATGCGTGGAGTGGACAGAGCAAGCTCTTTTTCCATCTCCCTGTTCTAAAAATCCATTTAATATATGGTCCCCAGATAGGGGACGTATCAGATATTAAACTGATAAGAACAGATACTACACTTGATCTTAGCCAAAAGGCCGAGAAGCGATAACCAGAATTGGTTTCAAACTACGGAGCCACCCAAGGATCCTGAAAAGTCCATTTGTGGAGATGAGCTCCTGGACTCCCGTTAAGAAGACATGTTGTCAACCTCTAGATCCCTTACATGCCTGCACTTTTCGGCTTGCTGCTGCTGCAATCCACGCGTTTTAGATCTGCATAACTCCACCTCTTTAAACACAGCACCTTCACCCCCTGCTGTTCCCACCCGCCTCAACACCGTTGGAAGGGAGGAGAACCAATTAAGGCGGGGGGTGGGGTGGAACGAGCAGCTGTCTACCCTTAGCAGGAGGGCTCCTGATTACATACCTCTCCTGCTGCTGCTGCTGCTGGCTGTCCAGCAGCAGACTGAAGGTGGCTGCTGCTGTGCACAGGTATATAAAGGCTCAGAGCCTATTATGACACGCGCAGCCAGCGTTCCATTGCCACATTCCATCTACTGCAGGCAGGATACCTGGCTGGCTGAATGTCGCTGAGAAGCTCACAGAGACTGCCATAAGCAACAGTTTAACAGAATGCCACAGACTAATCAACCAAACTTTTTGGGTTGGGTTCTCTTTTATAGTCTGCAGGCATTAAATGAAAGAAGTCAGTGTTCCAGCAGAAGGAGACAACGTTTCAGAAAAGGCATTGTAGCAAACCAAAAAAGAAATTTTAAGCGCAGCAGAGTAACCAGCGCACATACCTGTTAGCTCAGGTGAGTTTAAAAGGCTGCTGTTGATAACAAGGGCATTTGCTAAATAGATGGTGTGTGTGCAACAATATACTGAAAGGTCAATTATATTGTGCAGCTTATCTCACCACCTGTAGTTATTTAGGTGAAAGCTCCAAAATGCTTGCCTAATATGTCTGTTTATCCAAAAGGAAGTAAAAAGGGAGAGCTAGAAAGATAGCATTGCATCACATTACATGGCAATGCAATGCACAGTTGCTGAAGTTGAACCAAAATGAGCTTGTAATCTGGCTTCTGCAACTTTGAACATGAAAAATCCAATGAGGAGAAGAAAAGCAAAGCCAAAGAGTCCATCCCAAAATCCGACAAACAAGCAAAATGAACAAAAAACATTGAATTCAATTCTTTCTGATTTTAGAAACTGCATTAAAGAAGGGGTGCACCGGTCCTGGAGATACTGCAATACCAGGTCAATGCGTGGAGTGGACAGAGCAAGCTCTTTTTCCATCTCCCTGTTCTAAAAATCCATTTAATATATGGTCCCCAGATAGGGGACGTATCAGATATTAAACTGATAAGAACAGATACTACACTTGATCTTAGCCAAAAGGCCGAGAAGCGATAACCAGAATTGGTTTCAAACTACGGAGCCACCCAAGGATCCTGAAAAGTCCATTTGTGGAGATGAGCTCCTGGACTCCCGTTAAGAAGACATGTTGTCAACCTCTAGATCCCTTACATGCCTGCACTTTTCGGCTTGCTGCTGCTGCAATCCACGCGTTTTAGATCTGCATAACTCCACCTCTTTAAACACAGCACCTTCACCCCCTGCTGTTCCCACCCGCCTCAACACCGTTGGAAGGGAGGAGAACCAATTAAGGCGGGGGGTGGGGTGGAACGAGCAGCTGTCTACCCTTAGCAGGAGGGCTCCTGATTACATACCTCTCCTGCTGCTGCTGCTGCTGGCTGTCCAGCAGCAGACTGAAGGTGGCTGCTGCTGTGCACAGGTATATAAAGGCTCAGAGCCTATTATGACACGCGCAGCCAGCGTTCCATTGCCACATTCCATCTACTGCAGGCAGGATACCTGGCTGGCTGAATGTCGCTGAGAAGCTCACAGAGACCGCCATAAGCAACAGTTTAACAGAATGCCACAGACTAATCAACCAAACTTTTTGGGTTGGGTTCTCTTTTATAGTCTGCAGGCATTAAATGAAAGAAGTCAGTGTTCCAGCAGAAGGAGACAACGTTTCAGAAAAGGCATTGTAGCAAACCAAAAAAGAAATTTTAAGCGCAGCAGAGTAACCAGCGCACATACCTGTTAGCTCAGGTGAGTTTAAAAGGCTGCTGTTGATAACAAGGGCATTTGCTAAATAGATGGTGTGTGTGCAACAATATACTGAAAGGTCAATTATATTGTGCAGCTTATCTCACCACCTGTAGTTATTTAGGTGAAAGCTCCAAAATGCTTGCCTAATATGTCTGTTTATCCAAAAGGAAGTAAAAAGGGAGAGCTAGAAAGATAGCATTGCATCACATTACATGGCAATGCAATGCACAGTTGCTGAAGTTGAACCAAAATGAGCTTGTAATCTGGCTTCTGCAACTTTGAACATGAAAAATCCAATGAGGAGAAGAAAAGCAAAGCCAAAGAGTCCATCCCAAAATCCGACAAACAAGCAAAATGAACAAAAAACATTGAATTCAATTCTTTCTGATTTTAGAAACTGCATTAAAGAAGGGGTGCACCGGTCCTGGAGATACTGCAATACCAGGTCAATGCGTGGAGTGGACAGAGCAAGCTCTTTTTCCATCTCCCTGTTCTAAAAATCCATTTAATATATGGTCCCCAGATAGGGGACGTATCAGATATTAAACTGATAAGAACAGATACTACACTTGATCTTAGCCAAAAGGCCGAGAAGCGATAACCAGAATTGGTTTCAAACTACGGAGCCACCCAAGGATCCTGAAAAGTCCATTTGTGGAGATGAGCTCCTGGACTCCCGTTAAGAAGACATGTTGTCAACCTCTAGATCCCTTACATGCCTGCACTTTTCGGCTTGCTGCTGCTGCAATCCACGCGTTTTAGATCTGCATAACTCCACCTCTTTAAACACAGCACCTTCACCCCCTGCTGTTCCCACCCGCCTCAACACCGTTGGAAGGGAGGAGAACCAATTAAGGCGGGGGGTGGGGTGGAACGAGCAGCTGTCTACCCTTAGCAGGAGGGCTCCTGATTACATACCTCTCCTGCTGCTGCTGCTGCTGGCTGTCCAGCAGCAGACTGAAGGTGGCTGCTGCTGTGCACAGGTATATAAAGGCTCAGAGCCTATTATGACACGCGCAGCCAGCGTTCCATTGCCACATTCCATCTACTGCAGGCAGGATACCTGGCTGGCTGAATGTCGCTGAGAAGCTCACAGAGACCGCCATAAGCAACAGTTTAACAGAATGCCACAGACTAATCAACCAAACTTTTTGGGTTGGGTTCTCTTTTATAGTCTGCAGGCATTAAATGAAAGAAGTCAGTGTTCCAGCAGAAGGAGACAACGTTTCAGAAAAGGCATTGTAGCAAACCAAAAAAGAAATTTTAAGCGCAGCAGAGTAACCAGCGCACATACCTGTTAGCTCAGGTGAGTTTAAAAGGCTGCTGTTGATAACAAGGGCATTTGCTAAATAGATGGTGTGTGTGCAACAATATACTGAAAGGTCAATTATATTGTGCAGCTTATCTCACCACCTGTAGTTATTTAGGTGAAAGCTCCAAAATGCTTGCCTAATATGTCTGTTTATCCAAAAGGAAGTAAAAAGGGAGAGCTAGAAAGATAGCATTGCATCACATTACATGGCAATGCAATGCACAGTTGCTGAAGTTGAACCAAAATGAGCTTGTAATCTGGCTTCTGCAACTTTGAACATGAAAAATCCAATGAGGAGAAGAAAAGCAAAGCCAAAGAGTCCATCCCAAAATCCGACAAACAAGCAAAATGAACAAAAAACATTGAATTCAATTCTTTCTGATTTTAGAAACTGCATTAAAGAAGGGGTGCACCGGTCCTGGAGATACTGCAATACCAGGTCAATGCGTGGAGTGGACAGAGCAAGCTCTTTTTCCATCTCCCTGTTCTAAAAATCCATTTAATATATGGTCCCCAGATAGGGGACGTATCAGATATTAAACTGATAAGAACAGATACTACACTTGATCTTAGCCAAAAGGCCGAGAAGCGATAACCAGAATTGGTTTCAAACTACGGAGCCACCCAAGGATCCTGAAAAGTCCATTTGTGGAGATGAGCTCCTGGACTCCCGTTAAGAAGACATGTTGTCAACCTCTAGATCCCTTACATGCCTGCACTTTTCGGCTTGCTGCTGCTGCAATCCACGCGTTTTAGATCTGCATAACTCCACCTCTTTAAACACAGCACCTTCACCCCCTGCTGTTCCCACCCGCCTCAACACCGTTGGAAGGGAGGAGAACCAATTAAGGCGGGGGGTGGGGTGGAACGAGCAGCTGTCTACCCTTAGCAGGAGGGCTCCTGATTACATACCTCTCCTGCTGCTGCTGCTGCTGGCTGTCCAGCAGCAGACTGAAGGTGGCTGCTGCTGTGCACAGGTATATAAAGGCTCAGAGCCTATTATGACACGCGCAGCCAGCGTTCCATTGCCACATTCCATCTACTGCAGGCAGGATACCTGGCTGGCTGAATGTCGCTGAGAAGCTCACAGAGACCGCCATAAGCAACAGTTTAACAGAATGCCACAGACTAATCAACCAAACTTTTTGGGTTGGGTTCTCTTTTATAGTCTGCAGGCATTAAATGAAAGAAGTCAGTGTTCCAGCAGAAGGAGACAACGTTTCAGAAAAGGCATTGTAGCAAACCAAAAAAGAAATTTTAAGCGCAGCAGAGTAACCAGCGCACATACCTGTTAGCTCAGGTGAGTTTAAAAGGCTGCTGTTGATAACAAGGGCATTTGCTAAATAGATGGTGTGTGTGCAACAATATACTGAAAGGTCAATTATATTGTGCAGCTTATCTCACCACCTGTAGTTATTTAGGTGAAAGCTCCAAAATGCTTGCCTAATATGTCTGTTTATCCAAAAGGAAGTAAAAAGGGAGAGCTAGAAAGATAGCATTGCATCACATTACATGGCAATGCAATGCACAGTTGCTGAAGTTGAACCAAAATGAGCTTGTAATCTGGCTTCTGCAACTTTGAACATGAAAAATCCAATGAGGAGAAGAAAAGCAAAGCCAAAGAGTCCATCCCAAAATCCGACAAACAAGCAAAATGAACAAAAAACATTGAATTCAATTCTTTCTGATTTTAGAAACTGCATTAAAGAAGGGGTGCACCGGTCCTGGAGATACTGCAATACCAGGTCAATGCGTGGAGTGGACAGAGCAAGCTCTTTTTCCATCTCCCTGTTCTAAAAATCCATTTAATATATGGTCCCCAGATAGGGGACGTATCAGATATTAAACTGATAAGAACAGATACTACACTTGATCTTAGCCAAAAGGCCGAGAAGCGATAACCAGAATTGGTTTCAAACTACGGAGCCACCCAAGGATCCTGAAAAGTCCATTTGTGGAGATGAGCTCCTGGACTCCCGTTAAGAAGACATGTTGTCAACCTCTAGATCCCTTACATGCCTGCACTTTTCGGCTTGCTGCTGCTGCAATCCACGCGTTTTAGATCTGCATAACTCCACCTCTTTAAACACAGCACCTTCACCCCCTGCTGTTCCCACCCGCCTCAACACCGTTGGAAGGGAGGAGAACCAATTAAGGCGGGGGGTGGGGTGGAACGAGCAGCTGTCTACCCTTAGCAGGAGGGCTCCTGATTACATACCTCTCCTGCTGCTGCTGCTGCTGGCTGTCCAGCAGCAGACTGAAGGTGGCTGCTGCTGTGCACAGGTATATAAAGGCTCAGAGCCTATTATGACACGCGCAGCCAGCGTTCCATTGCCACATTCCATCTACTGCAGGCAGGATACCTGGCTGGCTGAATGTCGCTGAGAAGCTCACAGAGACCGCCATAAGCAACAGTTTAACAGAATGCCACAGACTAATCAACCAAACTTTTTGGGTTGGGTTCTCTTTTATAGTCTGCAGGCATTAAATGAAAGAAGTCAGTGTTCCAGCAGAAGGAGACAACGTTTCAGAAAAGGCATTGTAGCAAACCAAAAAAGAAATTTTAAGCGCAGCAGAGTAACCAGCGCACATACCTGTTAGCTCAGGTGAGTTTAAAAGGCTGCTGTTGATAACAAGGGCATTTGCTAAATAGATGGTGTGTGTGCAACAATATACTGAAAGGTCAATTATATTGTGCAGCTTATCTCACCACCTGTAGTTATTTAGGTGAAAGCTCCAAAATGCTTGCCTAATATGTCTGTTTATCCAAAAGGAAGTAAAAAGGGAGAGCTAGAAAGATAGCATTGCATCACATTACATGGCAATGCAATGCACAGTTGCTGAAGTTGAACCAAAATGAGCTTGTAATCTGGCTTCTGCAACTTTGAACATGAAAAATCCAATGAGGAGAAGAAAAGCAAAGCCAAAGAGTCCATCCCAAAATCCGACAAACAAGCAAAATGAACAAAAAACATTGAATTCAATTCTTTCTGATTTTAGAAACTGCATTAAAGAAGGGGTGCACCGGTCCTGGAGATACTGCAATACCAGGTCAATGCGTGGAGTGGACAGAGCAAGCTCTTTTTCCATCTCCCTGTTCTAAAAATCCATTTAATATATGGTCCCCAGATAGGGGACGTATCAGATATTAAACTGATAAGAACAGATACTACACTTGATCTTAGCCAAAAGGCCGAGAAGCGATAACCAGAATTGGTTTCAAACTACGGAGCCACCCAAGGATCCTAAAAAGTCCATTTGTGGAGATGAGCTCCTGGACTCCCGTTAAGAAGACATGTTGTCAACCTCTAGATCCCTTACATGCCTGCACTTTTCGGCTTGCTGCTGCTGCAATCCACGCGTTTTAGATCTGCATAACTCCACCTCTTTAAACACAGCACCTTCACCCCCTGCTGTTCCCACCCGCCTCAACACCGTTGGAAGGGAGGAGAACCAATTAAGGCGGGGGGTGGGGTGGAACGAGCAGCTGTCTACCCTTAGCAGGAGGGCTCCTGATTACATACCTCTCCTGCTGCTGCTGCTGCTGGCTGTCCAGCAGCAGACTGAAGGTGGCTGCTGCTGTGCACAGGTATATAAAGGCTCAGAGCCTATTATGACACGCGCAGCCAGCGTTCCATTGCCACATTCCATCTACTGCAGGCAGGATACCTGGCTGGCTGAATGTCGCTGAGAAGCTCACAGAGACCGCCATAAGCAACAGTTTAACAGAATGCCACAGACTAATCAACCAAACTTTTTGGGTTGGGTTCTCTTTTATAGTCTGCAGGCATTAAATGAAAGAAGTCAGTGTTCCAGCAGAAGGAGACAACGTTTCAGAAAAGGCATTGTAGCAAACCAAAAAAGAAATTTTAAGCGCAGCAGAGTAACCAGCGCACATACCTGTTAGCTCAGGTGAGTTTAAAAGGCTGCTGTTGATAACAAGGGCATTTGCTAAATAGATGGTGTGTGTGCAACAATATACTGAAAGGTCAATTATATTGTGCAGCTTATCTCACCACCTGTAGTTATTTAGGTGAAAGCTCCAAAATGCTTGCCTAATATGTCTGTTTATCCAAAAGGAAGTAAAAAGGGAGAGCTAGAAAGATAGCATTGCATCACATTACATGGCAATGCAATGCACAGTTGCTGAAGTTGAACCAAAATGAGCTTGTAATCTGGCTTCTGCAACTTTGAACATGAAAAATCCAATGAGGAGAAGAAAAGCAAAGCCAAAGAGTCCATCCCAAAATCCGACAAACAAGCAAAATGAACAAAAAACATTGAATTCAATTCTTTCTGATTTTAGAAACTGCATTAAAGAAGGGGTGCACCGGTCCTGGAGATACTGCAATACCAGGTCAATGCGTGGAGTGGACAGAGCAAGCTCTTTTTCCATCTCCCTGTTCTAAAAATCCATTTAATATATGGTCCCCAGATAGGGGACGTATCAGATATTAAACTGATAAGAACAGATACTACACTTGATCTTAGCCAAAAGGCCGAGAAGCGATAACCAGAATTGGTTTCAAACTACGGAGCCACCCAAGGATCCTGAAAAGTCCATTTGTGGAGATGAGCTCCTGGACTCCCGTTAAGAAGACATGTTGTCAACCTCTAGATCCCTTACATGCCTGCACTTTTCGGCTTGCTGCTGCTGCAATCCACGCGTTTTAGATCTGCATAACTCCACCTCTTTAAACACAGCACCTTCACCCCCTGCTGTTCCCACCCGCCTCAACACCGTTGGAAGGGAGGAGAACCAATTAAGGCGGGGGGTGGGGTGGAACGAGCAGCTGTCTACCCTTAGCAGGAGGGCTCCTGATTACATACCTCTCCTGCTGCTGCTGCTGCTGGCTGTCCAGCAGCAGACTGAAGGTGGCTGCTGCTGTGCACAGGTATATAAAGGCTCAGAGCCTATTATGACACGCGCAGCCAGCGTTCCATTGCCACATTCCATCTACTGCAGGCAGGATACCTGGCTGGCTGAATGTCGCTGAGAAGCTCACAGAGACCGCCATAAGCAACAGTTTAACAGAATGCCACAGACTAATCAACCAAACTTTTTGGGTTGGGTTCTCTTTTATAGTCTGCAGGCATTAAATGAAAGAAGTCAGTGTTCCAGCAGAAGGAGACAACGTTTCAGAAAAGGCATTGTAGCAAACCAAAAAAGAAATTTTAAGCGCAGCAGAGTAACCAGCGCACATACCTGTTAGCTCAGGTGAGTTTAAAAGGCTGCTGTTGATAACAAGGGCATTTGCTAAATAGATGGTGTGTGTGCAACAATATACTGAAAGGTCAATTATATTGTGCAGCTTATCTCACCACCTGTAGTTATTTAGGTGAAAGCTCCAAAATGCTTGCCTAATATGTCTGTTTATCCAAAAGGAAGTAAAAAGGGAGAGCTAGAAAGATAGCATTGCATCACATTACATGGCAATGCAATGCACAGTTGCTGAAGTTGAACCAAAATGAGCTTGTAATCTGGCTTCTGCAACTTTGAACATGAAAAATCCAATGAGGAGAAGAAAAGCAAAGCCAAAGAGTCCATCCCAAAATCCGACAAACAAGCAAAATGAACAAAAAACATTGAATTCAATTCTTTCTGATTTTAGAAACTGCATTAAAGAAGGGGTGCACCGGTCCTGGAGATACTGCAATACCAGGTCAATGCGTGGAGTGGACAGAGCAAGCTCTTTTTCCATCTCCCTGTTCTAAAAATCCATTTAATATATGGTCCCCAGATAGGGGACGTATCAGATATTAAACTGATAAGAACAGATACTACACTTGATCTTAGCCAAAAGGCCGAGAAGCGATAACCAGAATTGGTTTCAAACTACGGAGCCACCCAAGGATCCTGAAAAGTCCATTTGTGGAGATGAGCTCCTGGACTCCCGTTAAGAAGACATGTTGTCAACCTCTAGATCCCTTACATGCCTGCACTTTTCGGCTTGCTGCTGCTGCAATCCACGCGTTTTAGATCTGCATAACTCCACCTCTTTAAACACAGCACCTTCACCCCCTGCTGTTCCCACCCGCCTCAACACCGTTGGAAGGGAGGAGAACCAATTAAGGCGGGGGGTGGGGTGGAACGAGCAGCTGTCTACCCTTAGCAGGAGGGCTCCTGATTACATACCTCTCCTGCTGCTGCTGCTGCTGGCTGTCCAGCAGCAGACTGAAGGTGGCTGCTGCTGTGCACAGGTATATAAAGGCTCAGAGCCTATTATGACACGCGCAGCCAGCGTTCCATTGCCACATTCCATCTACTGCAGGCAGGATACCTGGCTGGCTGAATGTCGCTGAGAAGCTCACAGAGACCGCCATAAGCAACAGTTTAACAGAATGCCACAGACTAATCAACCAAACTTTTTGGGTTGGGTTCTCTTTTATAGTCTGCAGGCATTAAATGAAAGAAGTCAGTGTTCCAGCAGAAGGAGACAACGTTTCAGAAAAGGCATTGTAGCAAACCAAAAAAGAAATTTTAAGCGCAGCAGAGTAACCAGCGCACATACCTGTTAGCTCAGGTGAGTTTAAAAGGCTGCTGTTGATAACAAGGGCATTTGCTAAATAGATGGTGTGTGTGCAACAATATACTGAAAGGTCAATTATATTGTGCAGCTTATCTCACCACCTGTAGTTATTTAGGTGAAAGCTCCAAAATGCTTGCCTAATATGTCTGTTTATCCAAAAGGAAGTAAAAAGGGAGAGCTAGAAAGATAGCATTGCATCACATTACATGGCAATGCAATGCACAGTTGCTGAAGTTGAACCAAAATGAGCTTGTAATCTGGCTTCTGCAACTTTGAACATGAAAAATCCAATGAGGAGAAGAAAAGCAAAGCCAAAGAGTCCATCCCAAAATCCGACAAACAAGCAAAATGAACAAAAAACATTGAATTCAATTCTTTCTGATTTTAGAAACTGCATTAAAGAAGGGGTGCACCGGTCCTGGAGATACTGCAATACCAGGTCAATGCGTGGAGTGGACAGAGCAAGCTCTTTTTCCATCTCCCTGTTCTAAAAATCCATTTAATATATGGTCCCCAGATAGGGGACGTATCAGATATTAAACTGATAAGAACAGATACTACACTTGATCTTAGCCAAAAGGCCGAGAAGCGATAACCAGAATTGGTTTCAAACTACGGAGCCACCCAAGGATCCTGAAAAGTCCATTTGTGGAGATGAGCTCCTGGACTCCCGTTAAGAAGACATGTTGTCAACCTCTAGATCCCTTACATGCCTGCACTTTTCGGCTTGCTGCTGCTGCAATCCACGCGTTTTAGATCTGCATAACTCCACCTCTTTAAACACAGCACCTTCACCCCCTGCTGTTCCCACCCGCCTCAACACCGTTGGAAGGGAGGAGAACCAATTAAGGCGGGGGGTGGGGTGGAACGAGCAGCTGTCTACCCTTAGCAGGAGGGCTCCTGATTACATACCTCTCCTGCTGCTGCTGCTGCTGGCTGTCCAGCAGCAGACTGAAGGTGGCTGCTGCTGTGCACAGGTATATAAAGGCTCAGAGCCTATTATGACACGCGCAGCCAGCGTTCCATTGCCACATTCCATCTACTGCAGGCAGGATACCTGGCTGGCTGAATGTCGCTGAGAAGCTCACAGAGACCGCCATAAGCAACAGTTTAACAGAATGCCACAGACTAATCAACCAAACTTTTTGGGTTGGGTTCTCTTTTATAGTCTGCAGGCATTAAATGAAAGAAGTCAGTGTTCCAGCAGAAGGAGACAACGTTTCAGAAAAGGCATTGTAGCAAACCAAAAAAGAAATTTTAAGCGCAGCAGAGTAACCAGCGCACATACCTGTTAGCTCAGGTGAGTTTAAAAGGCTGCTGTTGATAACAAGGGCATTTGCTAAATAGATGGTGTGTGTGCAACAATATACTGAAAGGTCAATTATATTGTGCAGCTTATCTCACCACCTGTAGTTATTTAGGTGAAAGCTCCAAAATGCTTGCCTAATATGTCTGTTTATCCAAAAGGAAGTAAAAAGGGAGAGCTAGAAAGATAGCATTGCATCACATTACATGGCAATGCAATGCACAGTTGCTGAAGTTGAACCAAAATGAGCTTGTAATCTGGCTTCTGCAACTTTGAACATGAAAAATCCAATGAGGAGAAGAAAAGCAAAGCCAAAGAGTCCATCCCAAAATCCGACAACAAGCAAAATGAACAAAAAACATTGAATTCAATTCTTTCTGATTTTAGAAACTGCATTAAAGAAGGGGTGCACCGGTCCTGGAGATACTGCAATACCAGGTCAATGCGTGGAGTGGACAGAGCAAGCTCTTTTTCCATCTCCCTGTTCTAAAAATCCATTTAATATATGGTCCCCAGATAGGGGACGTATCAGATATTAAACTGATAAGAACAGATACTACACTTGATCTTAGCCAAAAGGCCGAGAAGCGATAACCAGAATTGGTTTCAAACTACGGAGCCACCCAAGGATCCTAAAAGTCCATTTGTGGAGATGAGCTCCTGGACTCCCGTTAAGAAGACATGTTGTCAACCTCTAGATCCCTTACATGCCTGCACTTTTCGGCTTGCTGCTGCTGCAATCCACGCGTTTTAGATCTGCATAACTCCACCTCTTTAAACACAGCACCTTCACCCCCTGCTGTTCCCACCCGCCTCAACACCGTTGGAAGGGAGGAGAACCAATTAAGGCGGGGGGTGGGGTGGAACGAGCAGCTGTCTACCCTTAGCAGGAGGGCTCCTGATTACATACCTCTCCTGCTGCTGCTGCTGCTGGCTGTCCAGCAGCAGACTGAAGGTGGCTGCTGCTGTGCACAGGTATATAAAGGCTCAGAGCCTATTATGACACGCGCAGCCAGCGTTCCATTGCCACATTCCATCTACTGCAGGCAGGATACCTGGCTGGCTGAATGTCGCTGAGAAGCTCACAGAGACCGCCATAAGCAACAGTTTAACAGAATGCCACAGACTAATCAACCAAACTTTTTGGGTTGGGTTCTCTTTTATAGTCTGCAGGCATTAAATGAAAGAAGTCAGTGTTCCAGCAGAAGGAGACAACGTTTCAGAAAAGGCATTGTAGCAAACCAAAAAAGAAATTTTAAGCGCAGCAGAGTAACCAGCGCACATACCTGTTAGCTCAGGTGAGTTTAAAAGGCTGCTGTTGATAACAAGGGCATTTGCTAAATAGATGGTGTGTGTGCAACAATATACTGAAAGGTCAATTATATTGTGCAGCTTATCTCACCACCTGTAGTTATTTAGGTGAAAGCTCCAAAATGCTTGCCTAATATGTCTGTTTATCCAAAAGGAAGTAAAAAGGGAGAGCTAGAAAGATAGCATTGCATCACATTACATGGCAATGCAATGCACAGTTGCTGAAGTTGAACCAAAATGAGCTTGTAATCTGGCTTCTGCAACTTTGAACATGAAAAATCCAATGAGGAGAAGAAAAGCAAAGCCAAAGAGTCCATCCCAAAATCCGACAAACAAGCAAAATGAACAAAAAACATTGAATTCAATTCTTTCTGATTTTAGAAACTGCATTAAAGAAGGGGTGCACCGGTCCTGGAGATACTGCAATACCAGGTCAATGCGTGGAGTGGACAGAGCAAGCTCTTTTTCCATCTCCCTGTTCTAAAAATCCATTTAATATATGGTCCCCAGATAGGGGACGTATCAGATATTAAACTGATAAGAACAGATACTACACTTGATCTTAGCCAAAAGGCCGAGAAGCGATAACCAGAATTGGTTTCAAACTACGGAGCCACCCAAGGATCCTGAAAAGTCCATTTGTGGAGATGAGCTCCTGGACTCCCGTTAAGAAGACATGTTGTCAACCTCTAGATCCCTTACATGCCTGCACTTTTCGGCTTGCTGCTGCTGCAATCCACGCGTTTTAGATCTGCATAACTCCACCTCTTTAAACACAGCACCTTCAACCCCTGCTGTTCCCACCCGCCTCAACACCGTTGGAAGGGAGGAGAACCAATTAAGGCGGGGGGTGGGGTGGAACGAGCAGCTGTCTACCCTTAGCAGGAGGGCTCCTGATTACATACCTCTCCTGCTGCTGCTGCTGCTGGCTGTCCAGCAGCAGACTGAAGGTGGCTGCTGCTGTGCACAGGTATATAAAGGCTCAGAGCCTATTATGACACGCGCAGCCAGCGTTCCATTGCCACATTCCATCTACTGCAGGCAGGATACCTGGCTGGCTGAATGTCGCTGAGAAGCTCACAGAGACCGCCATAAGCAACAGTTTAACAGAATGCCACAGACTAATCAACCAAACTTTTTGGGTTGGGTTCTCTTTATAGTCTGCAGGCATTAAATGAAAGAAGTCAGTGTTCCAGCAGAAGGAGACAACGTTTCAGAAAAGGCATTGTAGCAAACCAAAAAAGAAATTTTAAGCGCAGCAGAGTAACCAGCGCACATACCTGTTAGCTCAGGTGAGTTTAAAAGGCTGCTGTTGATAACAAGGGCATTTGCTAAATAGATGGTGTGTGTGCAACAATATACTGAAAGGTCAATTATATTGTGCAGCTTATCTCACCACCTGTAGTTATTTAGGTGAAAGCTCCAAAATGCTTGCCTAATATGTCTGTTTATCCAAAAGGAAGTAAAAAGGGAGAGCTAGAAAGATAGCATTGCATCACATTACATGGCAATGCAATGCACAGTTGCTGAAGTTGAACCAAAATGAGCTTGTAATCTGGCTTCTGCAACTTTGAACATGAAAAATCCAATGAGGAGAAGAAAAGCAAAGCCAAAGAGTCCATCCCAAAATCCGACAAACAAGCAAAATGAACAAAAAACATTGAATTCAATTCTTTCTGATTTTAGAAACTGCATTAAAGAAGGGGTGCACCGGTCCTGGAGATACTGCAATACCAGGTCAATGCGTGGAGTGGACAGAGCAAGCTCTTTTTCCATCTCCCTGTTCTAAAAATCCATTTAATATATGGTCCCCAGATAGGGGACGTATCAGATATTAAACTGATAAGAACAGATACTACACTTGATCTTAGCCAAAAGGCGAGAAGCGATAACCAGAATTGGTTTCAAACTACGGAGCCACCCAAGGATCCTGAAAAGTCCATTTGTGGAGATGAGCTCCTGGACTCCCGTTAAGAAGACATGTTGTCAACCTCTAGATCCCTTACATGCCTGCACTTTTCGGCTTGCTGCTGCTGCAATCCACGCGTTTTAGATCTGCATAACTCCACCTCTTTAAACACAGCACCTTCACCCCCTGCTGTTCCCACCCGCCTCAACACCGTTGGAAGGGAGGAGAACCAATTAAGGCGGGGGGTGGGGTGGAACGAGCAGCTGTCTACCCTTAGCAGGAGGGCTCCTGATTACATACCTCTCCTGCTGCTGCTGCTGCTGGCTGTCCAGCAGCAGACTGAAGGTGGCTGCTGCTGTGCACAGGTATATAAAGGGCTCAGAGCCTATTATGACACGCGCAGCCAGCGTTCCATTGCCACATTCCATCTACTGCAGGCAGGATACCTGGCTGGCTGAATGTCGCTGAGAAGCTCACAGAGACCGCCATAAGCAACAGTTTAACAGAATGCCACAGACTAATCAACCAAACTTTTTGGGTTGGGTTCTCTTTTATAGTCTGCAGGCATTAAATGAAAGAAGTCAGTGTTCCAGCAGAAGGAGACAACGTTTCAGAAAAGGCATTGTAGCAAACCAAAAAAGAAATTTTAAGCGCAGCAGAGTAACCAGCGCACATACCTGTTAGCTCAGGTGAGTTTAAAAGGCTGCTGTTGATAACAAGGGCATTTGCTAAATAGATGGTGTGTGTGCAACAATATACTGAAAGGTCAATTATATTGTGCAGCTTATCTCACCACCTGTAGTTATTTAGGTGAAAGCTCCAAAATGCTTGCCTAATATGTCTGTTTATCCAAAAGGAAGTAAAAAGGGAGAGCTAGAAAGATAGCATTGCATCACATTACATGGCAATGCAATGCACAGTTGCTGAAGTTGAACCAAAATGAGCTTGTAATCTGGCTTCTGCAACTTTGAACATGAAAAATCCAATGAGGAGAAGAAAAGCAAAGCCAAAGAGTCCATCCCAAAATCCGACAAACAAGCAAAATGAACAAAAAAACATTGAATTCAATTCTTTCTGATTTTAGAAACTGCATTAAAGAAGGGGTGCACCGGTCCTGGAGATACTGCAATACCAGGTCAATGCGTGGAGTGGACAGAGCAAGCTCTTTTTCCATCTCCCTGTTCTAAAAATCCATTTAATATATGGTCCCCAGATAGGGGACGTATCAGATATTAAACTGATAAGAACAGATACTACACTTGATCTTAGCCAAAAGGCCGAGAAGCGATAACCAGAATTGGTTTCAAACTACGGAGCCACCCAAGGATCCTGAAAAGTCCATTTGTGGAGATGAGCTCCTGGACTCCCGTTAAGAAGACATGTTGTCAACCTCTAGATCCCTTACATGCCTGCACTTTTCGGCTTGCTGCTGCTGCAATCCACGCGTTTTAGATCTGCATAACTCCACCTCTTTAAACACAGCACCTTCACCCCCTGCTGTTCCCACCCGCCTCAACACCGTTGGAAGGGAGGAGAACCAATTAAGGCGGGGGGTGGGGTGGAACGAGCAGCTGTCTACCCTTAGCAGGAGGGCTCCTGATTACATACCTCTCCTGCTGCTGCTGCTGCTGGCTGTCCAGCAGCAGACTGAAGGTGGCTGCTGCTGTGCACAGGTATATAAAGGCTCAGAGCCTATTATGACACGCGCAGCCAGCGTTCCATTGCCACATTCCATCTACTGCAGGCAGGATACCTGGCTGGCTGAATGTCGCTGAGAAGCTCACAGAGACCGCCATAAGCAACAGTTTAACAGAATGCCACAGACTAATCAACCAAACTTTTTGGGTTGGGTTCTCTTTTATAGTCTGCAGGCATTAAATGAAAGAAGTCAGTGTTCCAGCAGAAGGAGACAACGTTTCAGAAAAGGCATTGTAGCAAACCAAAAAAGAAATTTTAAGCGCAGCAGAGTAACCAGCGCACATACCTGTTAGCTCAGGTGAGTTTAAAAGGCTGCTGTTGATAACAAGGGCATTTGCTAAATAGATGGTGTGTGTGCAACAATATACTGAAAGGTCAATTATATTGTGCAGCTTATCTCACCACCTGTAGTTATTTAGG